>NC_137467.1:22436294-28238794 GCF_964235325.1 Thermobia domestica | reverse complement strand
TAGGAGAACAATATAAAGAAATACAGAAGTCTTTATTAAAAGATTGCAGGGACATGGGTTTAGAATTAAATGCAGAGAAAACTAAATACACAGAAGTTCGTCGGGATCGTAATACGACAAATGACGGATGCGTTAAAATATCAAATAATACTTTTGATAAAGTGGATACTTTCAAATATCTTGGATCAATATTAACAAACCAAACCATATTAACGAAGAAATTAAATGTCGACTAAAAGCAGGGAATTCGTGTTATTATTCAGTTCAAAATCTCTTGTTGTCACAAATACCGCCGAGGAATTTGAAGCTTAAAATATATAGAAAACGATAATCATGATTGTTGTTCTGTATGGTTGCGAAATATGGTCGCTTAGACTGGAAGTATTTGAGAACAAGATCCTGAGACGAACATTCGGACCCAAGAGGAACGGGAATGGGGAATGGCGGAAACTTTATAACGAGAAACTACATAATTTATACGGTTTACTAAACATTGTTAGGGTCATCAAATCTAGGAGGCTCAGGTGGTCAGGTCATATAGCCAGAATAGAAGAAAGTAGGAATGTTTTTAGTCTTAACTGAAAGACCAATCGGATAACGCCCATTAGGCAGACCTAGGTGCAGATGGGAGGATAATATTAAGATGGATCTCGCAGAAATAGGAATACAAAGAGTGGATCCAGTTGGCTAAGGATAGAACACAGTGGAGAGCTTTTGTGAACGCGGCATTGAACCTTTGGGTTCCATAGTCCATAGAGTTAGATGAAATACCAAAGGTTTTATTTATTCAATTAATTACAGATATCTCCATAAAAATTGTGTGGAATATAAGATGCACAAAATTTGTAGATAGGAAAATTATTTTATACAGACACATACAACGAAAACTCGCTTCGGCTTGTTGCAAAAATTTTTCACTAATAGAAAGAAGGGAAGGAGTACCTTTTCAGTACTAATACTCAACAGAAATAAAAAGGACGGATTTATTTGTTGAGCGTATAATGTTTGGAGGCCACTGGGACCATTCGTGGCTCCTTGTTTCCTCCAACTGAGGCGGTGCAGAAATGTTCCAGTTTGTCTGTCTATGTCCATTAGACGGCAAAAGGAAACCTCTACACAGCGGATGAGCTGCTTCCAACAGGAAACAAACAGAATTAATGTCAGTGGTTCCTGAGACGTGACCTGAGTGGACAATCGCTGAACAAGGGAACTAGGTAACGCAAGTAGTTCCACTATCAAAAGGCCACAACTAGCCAACACAGCACAAGATACACAAAAATAAAAAAATAATAAAAAAAAAAAAACTTTTCTCCTTGACCCTAGCGATTCTCGACGCTTGGCTTCTCTTTCTTTGAAAATTACTCCTCGGAGGCAACACAACACGTTTACTTCTTCAAACTCTGTTATTTTCTTTTGGTCCATTTTTCGAAACCTGTTGTTGCACAAACTAAATTACTACCATCCCGACCTACATTTATCAAGTTTTTCTTAACTTTACTCCACAGAGATTCTTCCGGTTAAAAACCCAATGAAGTCTCAAGTATTATATACTGTCAATATTTACTTTGTGTTTCTACAAATCATCTGGTCACGCGCTCTAGAAACTTTTCTAATTAAATTATCTATTCGGTGTACGACGGCTTTTTTTTAAAAAAGGATATTTATAAACAAATCCACAAAGCAAAGTTCTTCATTACAACGTCTATTCGACAGATCTTAAAGCGTTACGGTATTAAATAGTTACGCCCCCACCCCACAAAAAAAATGAAATTTTGTTTCCCATTGTCACAAAAATAAACAACTTATTCGGAAATTGTTAATTAAAATCAGATATGTTCAGTAATCGTGAAAACCAACGTTCCTTCCTATTTAACAATAACAGGCTAACAATGGTAGACAAAATGAATTGTTTTAATACATGCACACATTATATATATGTATATGGTGTGTGTGTTTAAAAGAAACTTATTTTTTCCACCACTGTTAACGTGTTATGTCCACATCAAAGCCGTCGCTTTCCTAGGAATTATAAATATCTAGTAACTGACAGTGAGAATGTGTATTAGCTGTTATTTTCTTTTACGAGCAAAGTATTACGCGGTATATTAGAGATTTATAACAAATAACGAACAACGTATCATATTTCCTGTAACCTTCACGAAAATAGTTTTGTAGGCGCATGCATTTCTAACATTTACATAAGTATAAGTTCTGACATTTGTTGTTCCTATGTGCACTAGAAACATAGTGTGTAGTTTAGGTCCTAGAAAATTATAACAACTAATACACATTCTCACTGTCAGTTACTAGATATGTATATTCTACGAAGCTGGTGACCATAATGTCACCATGCTAACAGTGGTAGACAAACTGAATTGTTTTTAACACTTCATTTTTTACTGTGTACACTCTGTACTGTGTACACTCTTTACAATGTTAAACTCAACACCTTTATGGGTTACAGAAATGAAATCTTTGAGTTTTACGTCCCACGGTTATGCCGGTTAGGCTAAAGGAGACGGTGATGATGAGTAATGAATGAAATGGTGGAATGAAGAAAGTGGGAGGAAACGGGAGAACCCCGAAAAAACTCACGCACACTGTGTTTGTCCACCACAAAGTTCACTTGGCGGGGGCTGGGATCGAACCCGGGACCCCAAACACCAGAGGTGAACGCTCTACCACTGAGCCACCGCGGCCCTTGTGGGTTAAAGAAGTTCAGTTCCCAGTCACTTCCCTGAATTAGATCTATCATACTATTTGCAAATTATGGTCGACTTCAGCAATTTCTGTTCCTTCACTTAACCTCTTTTAAAACATCGCCTATAATATAATTTCTATTTAAGTACCGTACTGTTGTATACAGTTCCTATTCCTCTTTTTGCTCGCTCGTTTCCAACGTTGTTATTCTATTAAGGTAATATTCTACACTCTTCTCCGCACAATTATGCAGTTGGCCGATTTGATTTTCTTTTTGGTCTAGTAAATCACCCAGTCAAAATAATCACTTTTCGTTTGATTTTTATTTACTACTAGCTGAACCTACACTTTCTACGTAACACAACATTCTAATATGAGGATGAATTTTATTATCCGAATACACCTCATTGTGGCTCTGCAGTTCTTTTGAAGTTGCCAGCATGCAATAGGTTCTGGCATTCAGACTAAAGGAAAGCGTCTGCAATGTTCGTTACCCGCTACACGTAGCTCTGCTACTGGTTGCCTAACAAAAAGATATCAATCATAGCAACGAGCTACCGACAATGTTAATCTTATGGACTCAAAATTACCCCTAAAACGTTGAATAGCAAAATAACAGCCTAGAGCTTGTGTTTGCCGAGATCTTATTGTTCACAGGACTGGCCACAAACATATAAATGTAGCATTTGCTCGTAATCGACGAACACTTTGCATATTCTAACACACAAAAACTCTTCTCCTGCATTGCCGCCATCTTGTAGAGTGCCATCACAAGGCCTGCCATCTAGCGTGCACGCGAGCCACAAGGCGGCCTTTTTAAACTTGGTGATCGTATCCATCTTTTCATGTATTACTCGTCTTTGTACGTTGTGCAATTGCCACTAAACAGTAATTTGAAAGCCAATGAATTATTTTGGCTAACCCTGTATAAAGATAAGAAAAGGTCAGCATCATAATCTTTCACAAGGTTGTGTAGCCACGTTTGATCCAGATTGGTTTAGTTCAGTTAAATTTGTACGATGTAAGTGTCCCGGTCATTGATTTTTCATGGAAAAATGAAATGAACGGTGAAAACTGATTTGGTTACAAATCATTTATTCTTACAAAACTTGGTTGCTAAAAGCCATCTGAAGCGTGGGGTCCCTACTTCGATTCTAGCTCGCGCCAAGTAGGCTTTGCGGTGGACGAACACTGTGTGCGTGGATTTCTCCTCGGGGTTCTCCCGTTTCCTCACACTTTCTTCATTCCACATTTCGTTCGTTCTCACCATCATTGCCCCCACCTTTAATACGCTCGGTATAGACGTTGGACGTAAAAATGAAACATTTCAATTAATTCTTCGTTTTAAAATGTGTTTATTAGTTTCACATAGTATTCTGCCTTCTAGGTTAAAAAAAAAAAGAAAAAAAGAAAGCAAAGGTTCAGCTTTGTCCCTAAAGAATAGTCACAGGAATGTCTCCCCTGCGACAGCATCAGGGCCCATACAATGTGGTTCTTCAGATAAAAACGGAAAGGGGCATGTCTACAAGGGTGATGCACGATCAGCACATCATCTTCAAACATTATAATTCTTTACTTTCTAGTCTGCAATTCTCTCATGATGCTGCGTCAAGACCAAATGGGAAACAACCAACTATGGGTATAAGCCATTCAGGAAACTACAAAACTATTCATCATATTCCCTACAGCCTTCTACACCCAATGATGATAACGTTCATACGCAACGAATTCCGGATACAATTTGGCATTGTATTGTGTGTATCTATACAAAACAAGCTGAGCTTTGTGTCCAAGATATCACACATCGGAAATCAGTACTCCATCTATAAGTGATTTGGGTATAATGTAGTTGCAATGCAGGGAATACCAAAAACCACAGATAGCGAAGTATGCATTTTCATAGGTTTATTTCGAACTGTTCAGTGAGCCTTTAAAACACTAAAACTGGACGTTCGACAAAAAAAAAAAAACATTTCATTTTCCATTATATCGGCTATCCTTTCTCACTTCCAATGGCATTAACTGTTTCCCTATCGTGAAACCATTTCCCATTTCCACTTTATTGGGCCATTTTCCTCTATAGTTATGAAACCCAATCGCTTCAATAGACGCAGCAGAAGGTGAGGCACCACAGCGCTTATTCGTGCTGTCCACGCAATCATAACAGCTGATACTGCCATCATGGATTGAGTCTCTCTGCTTCAACTATATTATATATATATATATATATATATATATATATATATATATATATATATATATATATATATATATATATAAAATGTGTGTGTGTGTAAAATGTTTCTCCATTAAATAAAAAAGCTATCAAAGCACAATCCTTGAGTAAATTACCTTACTTTTTCCTTTCAGAATAGTTTTACAACATTTTAATCAATTTAAAGTAAAATTCTCGTTAAAAAAATAATCAGAAGAAATAAAGTTATCTCTGTTTTATATTCCCTCACACAGAACAATGTTATGAAAGTGATGGAAGATTGGATACTTAAGGTTTAATTATAACTAAATGTTAGTGTTTTTTTTTTGTTTTTTTTTTAAATAGAGCAAACCATTCTTTTCTCCATTATTCGAGCCACTGGCTATCAGTCTTCTTATTTAATTGATATAGTAGAATATTAGAAAAAAATAGAAAGATCTTGAAAAATGATAGTTTTTCCTATCTTACCCGCAAGACGAGGCAAGATATGTTTAGAATTATAGTAACAAAAACTTTATTTCGGAGTTAATAAAATCAACACATATTTTACCAAACGTATAAGATTGTGTTATGCATTCAGCAAATACATATAAAAAAGCAATATTATATATATATATATATATATATATATATATATATATATATATATATATATATATATATATATATATATATATATATATATATATATATATATATGACTGACATATGCATTGCGTCATAGTTATCTTCAACCCCTTCGAAACTGCAATAAGCATAATTTTCACTATGTATCCATCCATCTGTAGATTTAAATTTGATTAATTCATTTATTCATTATCAGTAATTTCTATTATCTCATCTTATCCCATCATACTTTACCCTATCTTGTCCCTTCGAGTTTCTACACACACAAAATTCAAACATCAAAAAGGCCATTAGCAAATACAATAAAGATGGATTCTTGCTTACTTACTTGGTTAGAGCAGTGGTCGCCAAACTTATGGAGCTTCTGAGCTACCGTGACACTTTTAAATCCTACTGTAAGCTACCAACCAAAAGAACTACATTTTTTTTTTAAATCTTACATTTGTTTATTGCCTACAACATAGGTGTCCAAACTCATGAGGTCCGCATTCACGAGTTTGGAACTCACGCTCAGTCGACCTCAATCTCACGAATTGAGCGTGAGGTTGAGTGAGCGTGAGGTCAGAGCGGTGAGGTAAGCGTGAGGTCAAAATGAGTTTGTGAGAGTGAGGTCGAAATGAGTTTATGAGTGTGAGGTCGAGTGAGGTTAGGTCAAAGTGGTCACCTCTGGCCTACAAAATTACATTTCTAGTAAATATGAAATCAAATTATCCAAGTTAGCAAATGTCTAATATACACACGAAAAACAGAACGTTTAGCAAATATCTAATATACACACGAAAAACATAAGGTTTAGCAAATGTCTAATATACACAAAAAACATAAGGTTTAGCAAATGTCTAATATACACACGAAAAACATAACGTTTAGCAAATGTCTAATATACACACGAAAAATATAACGTTTAGCAAATGTCTAATATACACACGAAAAATATAACGTTTAGCAAATGTCTAATATACACACGAAAAATATAACGTTTAGCAAATGTCTAATATACACACGAAAAATATAACGTTTAGCAAATGTCTAATACACACAAGAAAAAGATAACGTACATAAATCCATGCGTATACAATCAACTGTGTGATGAGGCTGACAATGGCAGTTGCATGGGAGAAACAAGCAGTTGACGTCAGCGTCCCCTGTTGTTAGCATCAGCTCAGTGGATAAATCAAGGTTAGCCAACCGGAGAGTGAACGCAATCTACCGAAAGAGTCCCCGCGAACTATTAGTAGTCGCGATCGACTGTTTGGCGATCACTGGGTTAGAGATTAATGTGGATGTCGGCAGCGAGGTTATTTAACTAATAATATTGCTTTTTAAACTATACTGCATGTCACACTAGTAACTTATTCTATTCATTTACCACACTATGAATACGAGCATAAATATTAATTTCGAAAACCAAAATAAGATTTCATAGCATAGCTAGACAAACTAAAATGAATAACTACAGTGAATGCGTAAGTAAAGAATGGAAGGCATAAAGATATCTTTGGAAGTTACTGTGGAAATATGTATTTCAAAGTATTATTCCAACACTGACTTATGGTTGGACTTACGAAAAACTGTAAAACTTCAGTAAGGATGGTCGTTCGCAGTATTCGAACCTGGAAGTTGCTGACCATGCAGCGAAAATGTTAATCGCCTATTCGGTAAACTTTTCTAGCTAAATGGAAAGAAAAAAGCCAATGAAATAATATTCATGAACATAACTAATTAACTAATTTTATGGCCTATGGAACCTGTGGGATTAATGCCGCGTTCACAGAAAGCTCTCCATTGACTTCTATCCTTAGTCAACTGGATCCAATTTCTATTTTGTATTCCTATTTCTGAGAGATCCATCTTAATTTTGTCCTCCCATCTGCGCTTAGATCTTCCTAATTGTCTTTCTCCGATTGGATTTCCAGTTAAAATGTTGAAACTGTTCCTACTTTCTTCTGTTCTGGCTGCACGGCCTATCCACATGAGCCTTTTAGATTTGATGACCCTAAGAATGTTTGGTAAACGGTATAAATAATGCAGTTCCTCGTTATGGAGTTTCCGCCATTCCCCATTCCTGTTCCTCTTGGTTCCGAACATTCATGAGAATATTTTTCTTTTATTGCAGAGTTAAACTACATACTGAGAAAGCAATATATGTATAAGGGTCAATTCTATGATATTGAATCCATATTAAATACGATAAACAGCCACGTATCTTTTGAGTTTGCTCCATACTATCTGGATCAATACCATCCCTAGGAGTTCATAATAAATAAAACTCAAAAGGTTACACAGTCGGTTTCGTTCTCTTTTGCCACATAAATGAATGTTGTTTTAATTTACCAAATGTGGACACATTTTTCATTAGACTGATTATTATAGAGGGAACTAGAAGCCGATAACGAAAAAACAAACCAAGACAGTTGAGAACAGGCATTGCAATATGCCCCACACCAGAGAATCCAATTTAATTGAAGCGAACTTCCTGTAATATTTCATTGATTCACATCTAACTAATATTTCAAGCAGATAAAATTCATTCTCACAGTCTTATAAATCAATGAACTATTTTATTATTTTTTAAAGTGTAAATATATCTTCATTAACTATGAATATGGTTGCACGCTGAAATTGTACATCGAAATGTTACTTACATTTGTGTTTCAGACGCTCACTTCTGTTTTAAAACTACATTTTAAATGAATATATTCTGCTAAAGACAGTAAAGAGGATCATGCATAACAGATATGGATGGTCAGCGTTAGTCACCGTTACGTCGTGAATATGTTAACGGATTTACTCCATTAACGATTTCAGCCTAGATAATTGCCCTAGCTGTCTACTGCACAACGCACAATTCAAAATTTCGCTTTTGTTTAAGTTATTGTATGAAGGCACTAATGTTACAATCTTACAAGACCTACTAGCGTAAACCTAATAATATTACAATTTTAGAAGACTCACTAACGTGAACCTAATAACATTACAGTCTTATGAGGCCCACTAGCGTGATCCTAATAAAATTACAATCTTATAGAGCTCACTAGCATGTATCTAATAAAATTACAATCTTATAAGCCTCATTAGCGTGACTCTAATAACATCACTGAACTTCTTCGTGGCTAAGCAGTTAGTGCACGCGCCTTTAGCGTGGGAGACTCGAGTTCGATTTCGTAGTACCTCATGTGGTTCGGATTCCGCGTTAAAATGTAGGTTCACGTCTCAAATAGCCTCGATGCTGAAAGAGACGTCAATTCAAATGAACAACAAATGCTAATAACATTACTATCTTAGAAGGTCAACTAGCGTTATCCTAATAACATTACAATCTGGTAAGGCCCACGAGCGTGATTCTAATAAGGAATCTAAAATCTACTTGCAATCACTCTACAATGAACGATAGTAGAGAAACATGTTATTTTAACTTCTTTTTAAAGATAGCGTACTAGCATCACTGTTTTTTTAAATGGAAGCAAGGCAAAAAAAATCGACATGTAATTATGCCCATATATGTAAAGTACCATTAAACATTTTAAACTAGGGACCACGGTGGTTCAGTGGTAGAGCGTTCACCTCTGGTGCATGGGATCCTTGGTTTGATCCCAGCTCGCGCCAAGTGAACTTTGTGGTGGACAAACACTGTGTGCGTGGGTTTTCTACATGTCTTATCTGCAGATGCGAGAATGCAGCGTCCAAACTCTCTCTTACCATGCTCCAACTCAATTTGTTTTGTCTCCTTGTTGTCGCCCTAGTATAATGCTAATGTTACAACTAATTAGGCTCTCTCCCGAATGACAAAAAGATAATTCTTCAGATTGTTTCAGTAATCATACTTGGAGATTTGGGTGTTCTGAATTTAAAATAACATGTCAATAAAAAAATTGTTTGGCTCAAGAAAAATTATTTAACATTCTTTAAGATCTTGCATTAATTTATGTTTTCTCATGTTTTAAATTTCTCCACGGTATTATCTGTAAATTGACAGGAAAAACGAGTTATCATAATTAATATAATCACTAATAAGATTTCTATCTTTACAGGGGCCGCGGTGGCTCAGTGGTAGAGCGTTCACCTCTGGTGCTTGGGGTCCCCGGGTTCGATCCCAGCCCCCGCCAAGTGAACTTTGTGGTGGACAAACACCGCGTTCGTGGGTTTTCTCGGGGTTCTCCCGTTTCCTCCCACTTTCTTCATTCCACCATTTCGTTCATTACTCATCATCGTCGTCTCCTTTAGCCTAACCGGCATAACCGTGGGACGTAAAACTCAAAGATTTCATTTCATTTTTTTCTATCTTTACAATTATAATCAATTATAGTTTGTCAATTCACTTCGATCATTTCACGATGATTATTATTCAATTATTACATATCCCTACGCAGAGTTAAGATAAACAATACTTACCATTATGATTATTGTCTTTGTTTTTCTTTTAAAAATATTTTGCTGTTGGTGGAGGAAGGTGTAAACAAAATTAAAGTGAGATGAAGAATATGTTTGAATTTTAAGGTAACGTGCTAAAACATGAGGTGGCTCGCCCCTAGCTAAAGATTAATACATCGAGTAAAACAGAACAAATAAAACTAAGAAGAAAGTGGAGAGAGAGAGAGAACAGGCAGTACAAGGCCGTAATATTCGCTCTATAATAAATCCTAAAGATACAGGCAACTTGTGATTATTTCAGATTATTTTCTCAGGTGGGGGAGAGTTCAATATACTGGGGTTAAAAAATACAATCACGAAAATACTGCGAATCTATATTGAGCATGATAGGATATATGGTCCTGTGAGGAAATTTCGTGCCTCCGGAGGGAAATTCCCCGCGGGCTAGCCCCTGAAATCGTGACTAAAGACCAGAGAAGGAGTGGGTCAATGAAAGCATAACCCACGACCCATCGTGAGCCACTCTCACCCAGGGCTGTCGCGTGATTGGGGCAACCGGGACTATTGCCCTGGGCGCTTCGAGCAGGGGGGCGCCGGGACGACAAATAAACAAAATTAAATGAATTCAGATTATGTTGATAAATGAATTTTTTTTTTAAAAAAATGTTAATTCAGATATTTTAGTAATGATCAGGCAACGTCTAAGTAACATTTATTTATTTATTTCATGTAACAACAAAATAATGCCCAGTTATGCCCAGTTATTGTTTCGTGTACATAATTATCTAACATACACTATTATACACAGTGGTGTTATTCTAATTTTTAATAACCGGTTTTACATTATATATATATATATATATATATATATATATATATATATATATATATATATATATATATATATATATATATATATATATATATATAGAGAGAGAGAGAGAGAGAGAGAGAGAGAGAGAGTAGATGGATAGATACAACTCTTAGGAAATAAACCATACAAGGTAGACAAAAGCAGATTTTTTACTGAATACAAGTGACAAGCAAAGGCCTACACAGCATCCTAACACAAGGTGATGCGACGAAATTAGGTAGGACTGCGAATATCTTGGAAACGAATTATCCAAGACCGATCGTTGTCAAAAAGTATTGGAAAGACCTTAATCCAGCAATGGATCGACAATCTTTGAAAATCGTACGTATGCGTTTCAAATATAAATAACCCTCTCCACTACACTCATGTGATCCCAGTTCTCTTCTTGATATCTGAGCATTAGAGATCTCAGAACAAAATAAACACTTATATTTTGTTCTGAAAGATTGTATGTTTAACCTTGTAGCTGTAAGAATTTCTAAAAACAAAGGTAGTTAAACTAAACTTTACTGTTTCTGGGCATAACTGGGTAAAATTTACTGTTATGTCTGGGTATAAGAATATTTTAACAACCGGTTCTAGCGAACCGGTGCGAACCGGCTGAATAGCACCACTGATTATACATATACAAATATACGTCGCTCAATTATGCAGAAGTTATTGCCTGACAATTGTTTTGAATTTGTTTTCGGACATACTAAATACATGTACTACATGAAATCTAACCATTTCAGTAGTAATTGCGGGACTTGAGGCCATTTTGGACTTTGACCCCGACCTTTGTGACGTCATAGGTCAAAGGTCAATGACCTTGGCCCGGGGTCAATGACCGAGGGGTACCTAGGACCACCCCCTCTAAATTTTGGCAGGGGTACCTTGGCCCACCCCCTAAATTTTGGCAGGGGTACATAGGACCACCCCCCTTAAATTTTGGAAATTGCCAAATCTAAAAATTGGGTATGGTAGCCTAGGACCATAGTATGTACCTCTATCAGTATTGGGTGTCTATGTCGTTCCCTTTTATGGGTAAAAAATTGCCAAAAATTCAAATTTCGGGGGTTTTTGACCTAATTTATCCCCTTGGATGAGGTGTTATTACCCTATATAGTTATATGGGCGTATACAGGGGTCCATTCCCTTTCATAAGACATGAGTATATTAATGCACCCCTTGAAAAATTTGGGAGGGGTACCTTGGCCCACCCCTTAAATTTTGGAAATTGCCCAATTTCAACATTTGGTATTATAGTATAGGACCCTAATATGTATTATGATAAATTTGGGTGGTCCACCTCATTCCCTTTTAGGGGTACCAAATTGCCAAAAATATAAACGTAAGCAATACGTTGTACCACGTGTTTGGTTTTCGACCTAATTTATCCCCTTGGATGAGGCCCTATTACCTTATATGTTTATATGAGCGTATACAGGGGTCCATTACTTTTCATAAGACATGGGTATATTAATGCACCCATTGAAAATTTGGGAGGGGTACCTTGGCCCACCCCTTAAATTTTGGAAATTGCCCAATTTCAACATTTGGTATTATAGTATAGGACCCTAATATGTATTATGATAAATTTGGGTGGTCCACCTCGTTCCCTTTTAGGGGTACCAAATTGCCAAAAATATAAACGTAAGCAATACGTTGTACCACGTGTTTGGTTTTCGACCTAATTTATCCCCTTGGATGAGGCCCTATTACCTTATATGTTTATATGAGCGTATACAGGGGTCCATTACTTTTCATAAGACATGGGTATATTAATGCACCCATTGAAAATTTGGGAGGGGTACCTTGGCCCACCCCTTAAATTTTGGAAATTGCCCAATTTAAACATTTGGTATTATAGTATAGGACCCTAATATGTATTATGATAAATTTGGGTGGTCCACCTCGTTCCCTTTTAGGGGTACAAAATTGCCAAATTTTAGTACAACCATGTGTTTGGTCTTTTGACCCAATTTATCGCCTTGGATGAGGTCCTATTACCTTATATGGTTATTTGGTTATGTATAGGGGTCTATTCCCTATCATAAGACATAGGTACATTTGTGCACCCCGGGAGGGGTACCTTGGCCCACCCCTTAAATTTTAGAAATTGTCCCTTTTAAACATTTGGTATTATAGTATAGGACCCTAATATATATATTACTATAACCTCGTTCCCTTTTAGGGGTACAAAATTGCCAAAAATATAAACGTAAGCAATACGTTGTACCACGTGTTTGGTTTTTGACCTAATTTATTCCATTGGATGAGGTCCTATTACCTTATATCGTTATATGGTCGTGTATAGGGGTCCATTACCTATCATAAGACATAGGTACATTTGTGCACTCCTTTAAATTTTGGTAGGGGTACATTGGACCACCCCTTCAATTTTGGAAATTGCTCAATTTAAACATTTGGAATTATAGTATAGGACACTAATATGTATTATGATAAATTTGGGTGGTCCACCTCGTTCCCTTTAAGGGGTACAAATTCGCCAATTTTTAGTACAACCACGTGATTGGTTTTTTGGCACAATTTATCCCCTTGGATGAGGTCCTATTACCTTATATGGTTATATGGTCATGTATATTGGTCCATTCCCTATCATAAGACATGGGTATAATGATGCACCCCGGGAGGGGTACTTTGGCCCACCCCTTTAATTTTGGAAATTGCCCCTTTTACATGTTTGGTATTATAGTATAGAACCTTAATATATATTACTATAAATTTGGGTGGTTCACCACGTTTCCTTTGATGGGTACGAAATTGCCAAATTTTAGTACAACCACGTGTTTGGTTTTGGCTCAATTTATCCCCTTGGATGAGGTCCTATTACCTTATATGGTTATATGATCATGTATAGGGGTACCATGGCCAACCCCTTAAATTTTGGAAATTTTCCAATTTGAGCATTCGGTATCATAGTACATGCCTCAACATGTATCATGATAAATTTGGGTGGTCCACCTTGTTCCCTTTCATGAGTAAAAAAAAAATGCCAAAATATAAACATAAGCAATATGTTGTATCACGTGTTTGGTTTTTTGGCCCAATTTATTCCGTTTGAAGCGGTCTTATACCGTATATGGTCATATGGTCATGTATATAGGTTCATTTCATATCATAAGACATGAGTACATTGATGCACCCTTTAAAAAATTTAGGAGGGGTATCTTGACTCATCCACCCAGTTTTAGAAACTGTTTAATATAAGCATTTGGTATCTTCGTACAGGTCTTCAATATGTACCACTATAAATTTGGATGGTCCACATCGTTCCCTTTCATGGGTAAAGAACTACCAAAAATCAAATTTCGGAGGTTATTGACCCCTATTTAGCACGTTATATGGTTTATTACCTTTATATGTTTATGTTCTCTTTTAAATTTGGGAATTATAAAATAACATAATTTGGTAAACGTTTTCTAGGATCCATTGGTGTTCCTCTTATGGCCAAATATTCAAAATTTAAAGGTTATTGACCGGCTTTATTATTGAATAACTACAGGATTTATTACTTTTTCATAAGACACAGGTGTATTTGTGTACCAATCTTAAATTCGGGAGGGGTACATTTCTTATTGTCATATCAATAATTGGTAATTGTTGTTAAAATTGGATAGTATCTCATTCATTGGGTAAATCAGTATGATCACGTGATCAGTTATTGACATATGATGGGATTAGGAGTCCAGGACATTGGTACATTGAAACTTTGTAGGATAATTTGAGAATGCGTCATTGGTATTGATTATTACAGCCAAATATAAACGTAAGCAATACGATGTACCACGTGATTGACCTTGATGAGGTAGTGTACAGGGATACATAGCTAACCTTATTGAAACTTATGACTCATAGTCTTAAGGGAATACATGCTACAACACTGGCAAAGTTATTGTTGATGCAATTTGATTGGTTGATCACTATCTTTCGTGCAATCTGATTGGCTGATCACTATCTTTCGTGCAATCTGATTGGTTGCTGATTTTCAAATCTTTGCTGCATTCAGTTTTGTTTTAACATTTAAAAAGTTTGAAACTTTGGTTTGACATTTTTTCGTTTGATATTTTTAGTTTAAAAATTTTTGTTTCGAAATTTTTTGTTTTAAAATTTTGTTTGAAATTTTTTTTTTCGTTTCAAAATTTTGTTTGAATTTTTTTCGTTTGAAAATTTTTTTGTTTGAAATTTTTCGTTTCCAAAATTTTTTTTCTGTTTCAAGGTTTTTGAAAAAATTTTTCGTTTCCAAATTTTGTTTCAAATTTTTTGTTTGAAAATTTTTTGTTTGAAATTTTTTGTTTGACATTTTTAAAAGTTTGTGCACTCATTAGTAAAGAACCGGAACCGTTTAGAACTAAAACCTCTGGCAACATTGTGGTGGAATAGTACACATCAGAATATGGGGTTGTACTTGAAATGAAAAAACACAATTCATTGAAATGGATCATTTTATTACACTCCACATACATCCATACCAGATAGTGGTTCTGGATATTGTCGATACAATGTATTTTGAACTTCTTGCACTAGTTTTTCTTTAACGTATAATTTTAATTCCAATTGAAGTCTTTTAAGGTCTATTGCGATATCAATTGGTGGAAACTCAATGTCCATTTGATCACAAATAAACTGTTTATCAATGCAGGTATGCACCCACGAACGATGTTGACAACCATCACAATATCTAGATACATGTTGTACAATATGCATAACACATTTTTCAAAATAGTACTTTTTCAGGAATATACTTGTTTTGTTGCACACTTCCACTGCATGTTTCACACACTGAAATACGCTGATGAATTTGTTCCATTCCGTTTGTGTTAGATACACCATGTTGCGAGGGACATGGAATGTACTCTTTTTACGTAACAGCACCATCTTCTCTTCGAGGACTGTACGCAGCACCACTTCATGATTTGAGCCTAATGATTTGACTATGGTCACATTTAGCTCATCATGAAAATAATCGTTCATTTGGTCGATTCGTGAACATAATATTTGCCATTCTTCAAAGGTCAGTTGTACACCAAATTGTTCTGCTTTGCCCAATCGAATTACTGGTTCAAATGTTCTAGCACTGATACCAATCATCACATGTTTTGTTTGAAATATATTTATTGGATAATAGCTTGCGAAGATGAACTCTTTATCGTTAGAAGTACACATCTTTCCACCTGAAAAGCACTTGCTCAAATGATTTCGTGGGATGACAGTGTATTGGTTGATTTATAGAACTACGGCTGACGTCATTGGAAAGGAATGTGCTGACGTTTGAATTCATGGTTTCATCACAGTTGCTGACGTCATGCTGACCAACCAAATTCATACAACTATGTCTGATGTGCTGACGTTTGAATTCATGATTTCATCACAATTGCTGACGAATCTGGCTGTGTACTAAATTCAAATTGATGACTTCGACCCAAGAATCCTTTGTAACATAAAGATACAGATCCAGTATTTAAGAAACGCAGCAGTTCTTCTTGTTTTGATGCTTCCATGGGAAAATATCTTGCTGGTAAAATTATATTCTTATCATTTTCAAGCTTCACTACGATTCTTAATCCAAACTTTGTAGGGATCATTTGGCTAGCTAAGATTCTATAAGGTACATTCTGTTGTAAATCAGTAATCTTGGTAAATGATTTCATCACATCACGTGTGTTTAGAAACTGCAGACAAGTAGCCATGATGATGTTATCATGAATACTAACTCGAACGATACTTATATATGATGCAAAACTGATGACGTTGCATTGTCATGTTCTGACGTGTACTATTGCACCACAATGTTGCCAGAGGTTTTAGTTCTAAACAGTTCCGGTTCTTTACTAATGAGTGCACAAACTTTTAAAAATGTCAAACCAAACTGAAACAAAATTTTTGAAACGAAAAAATTTGGAAACGAAAAAATTTTAAACAAAAAAAAATTGGAAACGAAAAATTTCAAACAAAAAAAATTTCAAACGAAAAAAATTCAAACAAAATTTTGAAACGAAAAAAATTTTAAAACAAAAAATTTCAAACAAAAAATTTGGAAACGAAAAAATTTCAAAAAAAATTTTAAACAAAATTTTTGAAACGAAAAAATTTGGAAACGAAAAATTCAAACAAAATTTTAAAACGAAAAAAATTTTCAAACAAAATTTTGAAAAAAACAAAATTCGAAACAAAAAAATTTTAAACAAAAAAAAATTTGGAAACGAAAAAATTTTAAACAAAAAATTTTCAAACGAAAAAAATTCAAACAAAATTTTGAAACAAATTTCAAACAAAATTCTGAAACAAAAAATTCACTCATATTTATCAGTGAGTGCAAAATGTTGAACGAAACCAAGATTTTTAAATGTTAAACAAAACTTAAAACTGAATGCAGCAAAGATTTGAAAATCAGCAACCAATCAGATTGCACGAAAGATAGTGATCAGCCAATCAGATTGCACGAAAGATAGTGATCAACCAATCAAATTGCATCAACAATAACTTTGCCAGTGTTGTAGCATGTATTCCCTTAAGACTATGAGTCATAAGTTTCAATAAGGTTAGCTATGTATCCCTGTACACTACCTCATCAAGGTCAATCACGTGGTACATCGTATTGCTTACGTTTATATTTGGCTGTAATAATCAATACCAATGACGCATTCTCAAATTATCCTACAAAGTTTCAATGTACCAATGTCCTGGACTCCTAATCCCATCATATGTCAATAACTGATCACGTGATCATACTGATTTACCCAATGAATGAGATACTATCCAATTTTAACAACAATTACCAATTATTGATATGACAATAAGAAATGTACCCCTCCCGAATTTAAGATTGGTACACAAATACACCTGTGTCTTATGAAAAAGTAATAAATCCTGTAGTTATTCAATAATAAAGCCGGTCAATAACCTTTAAATTTTGAATATTTGGCCATAAGAGGAACACCAATGGATCCTAGAAAACGTTTACCAAATTATGTTATTTTATAATTCCCAAATTTAAAAGAGAACATAAACATATAAAGGTAATAAACCATATAACGTGCTAAATAGGGGTCAATAACCTCCGAAATTTGATTTTTGGTAGTTCTTTACCCATGAAAGGGAACGATGTGGACCATCCAAATTTATAGTGGTACATATTGAAGACCTGTACGAAGATACCAAATGCTTATATTAAACAGTTTCTAAAACTGGGTGGATGAGTCAAGATACCCCTCCTAAATTTTTTAAAGGGTGCATCAATGTACTCATGTCTTATGATATGAAATGAACCTATATACATGACCATATGACCATATACGGTATAAGACCGCTTCAAACGGAATAAATTGGGCCAAAAAACCAAACACGTGATACAACATATTGCTTATGTTTATATTTTGGCATTTTTTTTTTTACTCATGAAAGGGAACAAGGTGGACCACCCAAATTTATCATGATACATGTTGAGGCATGTACTATGATACCGAATGCTCAAATTGGAAAATTTCCAAAATTTAAGGGGTTGGCCATGGTACCCCTATACATGATCATATAACCATATAAGGTAATAGGACCTCATCCAAGGGGATAAATTGAGCCAAAACCAAACACGTGGTTGTACTAAAATTTGGCAATTTCGTACCCATCAAAGGAAACGTGGTGAACCACCCAAATTTATAGTAATATATATTAAGGTTCTATACTATAATACCAAACATGTAAAAGGGGCAATTTCCAAAATTAAAGGGGTGGGCCAAAGTACCCCTCCCGGGGTGCATCATTATACCCATGTCTTATGATAGGGAATGGACCAATATACATGACCATATAACCATATAAGGTAATAGGACCTCATCCAAGGGGATAAATTGTGCCAAAAAACCAATCACGTGGTTGTACTAAAAATTGGCGAATTTGTACCCCTTAAAGGGAACGAGGTGGACCACCCAAATTTATCATAATACATATTAGTGTCCTATACTATAATTCCAAATGTTTAAATTGAGCAATTTCCAAAATTGAAGGGGTGGTCCAATGTACCCCTACCAAAATTTAAAGGAGTGCACAAATGTACCTATGTCTTATGATAGGTAATGGACCCCTATACACGACCATATAACGATATAAGGTAATAGGACCTCATCCAATGGAATAAATTAGGTCAAAAACCAAACACGTGGTACAACGTATTGCTTACGTTTATATTTTTGGCAATTTTGTACCCCTAAAAGGGAACGAGGTTATAGTAATATATATATTAGGGTCCTATACTATAATACCAAATGTTTAAAAGGGACAATTTCTAAAATTTAAGGGGTGGGCCAAGGTACCCCTCCCGGGGTGCACAAATGTACCTATGTCTTATGATAGGGAATAGACCCCTATACATAACCAAATAACCATATAAGGTAATAGGACCTCATCCAAGGCGATAAATTGGGTCAAAAGACCAAACACATGGTTGTACTAAAATTTGGCAATTTTGTACCCCTAAAAGGGAACGAGGTGGACCACCCAAATTTATCATAATACATATTAGGGTCCTATACTATAATACCAAATGTTTAAATTGGGCAATTTCCAAAATTTAAGGGGTGGGCCAAGGTACCCCTCCCAAATTTTCAATGGGTGCATTAATATACCCATGTCTTATGAAAAGTAATGGACCCCTGTATACGCTCATATAAACATATAAGGTAATAGGGCCTCATCCAAGGGGATAAATTAGGTCGAAAACCAAACACGTGGTACAACGTATTGCTTACGTTTATATTTTTGGCAATTTGGTACCCCTAAAAGGGAATGAGGTGGACCACCCAAATTTATCATAATACATATTAGGGTCCTATACTATAATACCAAATGTTGAAATTGGGCAATTTCCAAAATTTAAGGGGTGGGCCAAGGTACCCCTCCCAAATTTTTCAAGGGGTGCATTAATATACTCATGTCTTATGAAAGGGAATGGACCCCTGTATACGCCCATATAACTATATAGGGTAATAACACCTCATCCAAGGGGATAAATTAGGTCAAAAACCCCCGAAATTTGAATTTTTGGCAATTTTTTACCCATAAAAGGGAACGACATAGACACCCAATACTGATAGAGGTACATACTATGGTCCTAGGCTACCATACCCAATTTTTAGATTTGGCAATTTCCAAAATTTAAGGGGGGTGGTCCTATGTACCCCTGCCAAAATTTAGGGGGTGGGCCAAGGTACCCCTGCCAAAATTTAGAGGGGGTGGTCCTAGGTACCCCTCGGTCATTGACCCCGGGCCAAGGTCATTGACCTTTGACCTATGACGTCACAAAGGTCGGGGTCAAAGTCCAAAATGGCCTCAAGTCCCGCAATTACTACTATTTCGTTATATGAAACACACATTCTCCACAGTCAATTTTACCGTTTAATAATTTATGTACGAACAACAAATCAAACATCCACATCCTTTTTTCTAATGTTTGAAAACTAAAATTCGTTACTAAGTCTACATAGGGGACATACTTTATGTAGAAAACGGTTTTCTTGTATGCAAACATAAAAAAAAAAAAAAAAAAAAAAAAACTGTATATATTCTATTGCATCAGAGTATTTAGTGACATTTGGTGTTCAAACAGTGCAACAGTATTCTAATTTTGACTTCACATACGAAAAATATAACCTTATAAATGTTGATTCTTTGTAGAAATCCTGCACTATCCTATAAATTAAACCTAGGTTTCTATATGCACTACTCATTATTGCGTGAACGTGTTGAGCAAAGATTAATTTGCTATCAAATATAACTCCTAGATCTTTGATAGTATTTGAGGTAGACAAAGAAATGCCACTGATTGTATAGGTAAGGTTAATTGGATTTTCTTTCCTTGTGAAAGATACAGATTTACATTTGGACACATTCAAAACTAATTTATTCTTATTATGCAATATTCGAACTCGTTGTAGATTCTATTGAAGTTTCACGCAATCATCAATTGAACTTACTTTGATGTATAATTTGAGATTGTCGGCAAAAGGAAAAACTTGAGATGTTTTAATGCACGGGGAAATATCATTAATAACAAGAAGAAACACACATGGTACCTAGATTAGATACTTTAGGGACTCCCTATAGAGTATTGAACTTGAAAATTACCGGTAATGTAAAACGTCGTCTTGACCTAGGATTATTCAACTGAAACTCTCTCCAGCCTTCTGTGAGAGTTTGTTTTTTAAATCTTGGAATTTAATATTTTTATCGTTATTTGTATATTTTATGCTATTACTATGCTGATGTGTATCAAGTTCAAAATAAACAAGAATAGCACTCGATTTCAATAATTCAAAACCTGTTTTCATTAATTTTTATGTTTTAACTACAAAAGCCATTCACTTTTTAAAAAATTACATAATACCAACTTCTTTTATCTTACATTATGATCTTACATTCCATATTTAAATCTAGGAGTACAGAATAAACTCTGGTTGTTTCTCATCACGCAATGAGGGAGGGGGCTGGAAATTCTCGCCCCGGGCGCTTACAACCCACGCGACGACCCTGAATATTAAATATTGTAAGATAAAATATATTTAATCTTATCTCTTGTATTTAACAAAATTGTCATTTACACCCATCACCTAAAGGCCTTGATGCTATTAATTCATACAGAAAGTGCAACAATTCATGCATACATTCTCAATAAATCAAAGCAAATCAATATATTATATCGCATAACACTTTTAATTATTCTGTCCCCTAAAAAGGTAACATTTACGTAGTCAACTCATTAATGCACGAGCAGGGTTAAGTCAATTAAAGCTGCTTGGAGCGTATTAAGTATTTTAGGTTCAGAGAAACTTGGCGGTGCAATTTTCGTACACTGATGCATCTTTAATGAATATCAAAACTATCCCGCCCTTCTACCACCGACGGAGATGGGGTGAAAGCGACAGACCGGATCACACGAATCGAGTGCAATCATGACAGGGAAGATCGATAGATCCAGCGACTGTGAAATTAGTCATATTTCGGAGACTTCACGACCAGCAGACCAATGATGGTGCGAACGAAAAGGCGCAATAAGGAAAGCATCGCTAGATAACCTTTTACGAAACAAAAGGTTTCTGGAATGGAACGAACGGAAAACATAATTTACGCTTAGTCATTTGTTTCATAGCTTTGTAGTTAAGGATGGCTTAAGTGATCTACGTAGTTTGACAGTGATCATAGTAATGAAATTTAAAATCAGAAACCCAAACGTTTATCGCCGCGGACAAAAGCCCGCAATTCGATCCGCTAATCCGCTCAGGGTGGTTGTTAATCTTCTCCGGAAGACCATGTTTTATACAGGGTGGTTGTTAATCTTCTCCGGAAGACCATGTTTTATACAGGGTGGTTGTTAATCTTCTCCGGAAGACCATGTTTTATACAGGGTGGTTGTTAATCTTCTCCGGAAGACCATGTTTTATACAGGGTGGTTGTTAATCTTCTCCGGAAGACCATGTTTTATACAGGGTGTATTATTTAACCAGTACCGAACAAAAATTCATTTATGTACTTACGTTCACTGTTACAGAAGGTGTTGAAATTATGAACCACTGGTATTAATATGGCACGCCTTAATACGGTTAAACAAATTATTGAACACACACTGAGGCTCGTCCATACCAATCTACAACGAACTTAAAATGTTCGCTACTGGCTTCTCTATGTCTGTGTGGATGTGTGTCTTGTCTGTTATTTGCGAATTTTTCAATTTTGAGCCCTCCATTCGATGGAACATCAAAAAACTATTTGAAAGAAGTGATGGAATTTTTCACGTCACTCTTACAGTTTCCGAGATATTAGGCAAAATAGTTCCAATTTCGGGAGATTTAAGGAACCATATCTTCGGAAGCATAAGTCATGCAGAGATGATATTGGTGTTGATTCAATTCTGAGCCCTTCATTCGATAGACAATTAAAAACTATTTGAAAGAAGTGATGGAATTTTTCGCGTCACTCTTCCCGTTCCCGAGATATTGGTAAAAAAAAAAAAAAAGTTCCGATTTTTGGAGATTTAAGGAGTCATATCTCGGGAATCGTAAGTCACAGAGAGATCATATTGGTGTTGATCAATACCAATATTGATTCAATACCAACAGCAGTTATTGATTCAATAATTATTGCGTCAATCAAACAAATTTAATACACAATTTCATATAAATTTCGAAAAAATATTTTTTTATGTTCGTTTAGCGCACGAGACAAGATTTGAGAATGTCTCGACTCGAAAAATATATATTTTTCTATTGGAAGAGCTGTGTCTCAACTCGAATTTTGTCTGGAAAATTCTGTCTCGACTCGACTCGAACGCATCCCTATTCGTTCTGACAATGCTCTTCGAGCATTTTCAACTGCTTTTTTCTTTTCGTTCAATTTTCAATTTCAAATTTTGAATGCTTCGTGTATTCATATACACCTTTGACCTCATGTGTCGTACACGCTGAGATCAAGTGGTTTCGGAAGTCATAATTCTTTCGAGACAAGTGTGTCTTTAAGAACTGCGTTGACTCTTCATATGAGCATTTGGAATCATGCGTATTTTTTTTCTCGTATGCACTATTAGTTATTCCATGGAGGGCGTCAAGATCAGTAGAATGTACACTTCAGAAGCGAGCATTTTTAACATCAGGTAGTCTAAAAGGTAGTGAAGCTTTTGCGTACAAGATGGCGTTAATGTGCCAAATCACAGGGTATGGGAGTCGCAGCGTGACCAGCCTAACGCCATTCAACAGTTGAAACTAGTAGGTATGTAAAGTGTTAAAATTCTTGTAAACAGACGTAAGGTAGTGCGCCGTGAAGATGAGTGAAATTTCTCTGCAAAAGCTTGCTACGTTTTACAATTTTCTTGCGATAAAGACACAAATCTTGTGCAGACCCGTGAAGAAGTTTGTGCTGTTTATGGGCAAGGTAAGTTATCAAAAGCAACAGCCAAAAGATAGTTCAACCGGTTTCATTCTGGGAATTTCGATGTCCAAAATATTCCTTGAGACCAATTACACCAAAAGTGGATGGTATTCTGGTAAAAGTCGAGGAAGAATGGCATGTAAATAGTCATAATATCGCCAATGCCTTAAACATTCACTGCTAAACAGTGTTAGACCATTTGGCGAAAGATAGCTACAAAAAGAAGCTTGACAATGAGTGCCATACGATAGGACTCAAAAGCATTTACTCGATCGAATTTCTATCTGAGAATCTCTATGAAAATGTAACGAATTCGAGCCATTTCTTAAGCAGTTGATCACGAGTGATGAAAAATGAATAACCTGAGACAACAATATGCGGAAAATGATCTTGGTCGAAGTGAGAAGGTCCATGGTCTGTGGCAAGGTTCACATTGACGCTCAGGAAGGTTATATTACGCTTTTGGTGGGATTGGAAGAGCATCGTGCATCACGAGCTGCTACCGCCTGGAAGAACGACAGGTTCAAACCTGTATTGTCTCCAATTAGCGAGAGTGCACTTAACAATTCGAAAGAAAATGGCCGGAAACGGTGAAGAGAAAAATGTAATATACCACGCTGATAACACCAGACTATTGTAAGGTTCTATACACTTACGCATAATCAACTGCGTGTGTTTACTATAAGTACATGCTTATATCACGAGTATGTGTTATGTTCAAACATAAATAGCAGCAGACGACGGAACGAAGCTACCAGGTAGACATGAAGCTGTTTCGGAATGAAAACGAAGACAGTCGACCTCCCCTACAAGATGTCTATAAAAGAGGACCTCAAGAGGACAGAATCATCAGTGCCAGTGCTGATCGATAACCTACCTCAACAGTCAATTGTCCCGATACCCTAAAGGTTACGGAGATTTCTTTTAATCGTTTCTAACGAGGCAGTCATGAGCAAGAGAGTATTCCTGTAATTAACCTGCTCCTCAGGATGCGATGAGCAAAGGGAATATCCTTTAATTACACTACTTCCGGAGGCTACCATGAGCAGAGGAGATATTCTTTAATTACCGTTTGAACCTCCAAATCAGAGACCACCTTGTGTGCCGAAGGTATTTCCACACTGGAAAATACATTTTATAGACTTTGTTTTGTAATAAATAGATGTAGGGTTCAAATCCCGGAATTATCATTTAGACTTTACCGAACAAAACATTGCAATATACATGTATATCGACCTGCCTGAAATTGAGAGAAGTTGGCTGGGATGTTTGAATGCATCCATCTTATAGCCCGGATCTGGGAACGTCAAACTATCATATGTTTTGTTTCGGTGTCTACAGTCTCTCCTGAACGATGTTCAAAAAGATCTGTGAAAACAACGTGTTACAATTATATGACCAGAAACCACAGACGCGACGAGATTATGGTGATTAGAGATCAACGTTAAAACTGGAAGTGGTTGTTGCTTACCACTTCCATTTTGAATAGATGATTAAGAGAGAAGATGGTATGTATCCTTAGAACGCTAAACTATATATATATATATATATATATATATATATATATATATATATATATCAAACACTTACAGGGTCTTTACTAAAATTCCAAAATGAAATTTCGTGACTTTTCATGACTTTTTCTTTACCAAATCATAAAATTTCCTAAAATTTTCAAGAGCGAATTTGCGTGCGAATTAGGGCGAATTTTCATCCATGCGATAGAAACGTACTTTGCTTACGATTTGGTAGCGTCTAAAGCCGGCCATAGACATTTTTGGTGGTCAATTTTGACGTTTCACAGAACAAAAGTTTCCAATCTGTACTTACATTTGTATAATTAAAAAAAAATCGTGACCCAAAAGCTAAATTTCGTGACTTTTTCGTGACTTTCATGACCGTTTTCTGATTTCGTGACTTTTTCGTGACTTTCGTGACCGATAGACATCCTGACTTAGCGCTTATTTTATTGTTTTTGCTTTATAAAGATTCTAGTGGATTTCTATCACATTCGGTTTTAGTAGAAAGTAAAGGACGGAGATTAAATGGATTCCTGTACCGTTTAATCAACTACAGGAAACCGTTTCTCGTTATATTGCTACCGTTTGTGCTCTATAGTGATCAAAATTGAAACCGGAAATTTTTGGTCTCACTCACACTTTCAACAATACCTCCATCAACAAACTTGATTTCTAAATTCTCCTTTAGCCTAACCGGCATAATCGTGGGACGTAAAACTTGAAAACTTGATTCCTAAATCTTGACCTGCTACATCCTGGCCAAAATTGATGATGATCCATCAAGCAGGTCTTGAGTTTTTTTTTTTTCGGACGGATTGCAGCAGGGGCATATACGGTAAATATATACTGGAGTTTTGATAAAGCGAAGAAATTATATCGTACCCAGTAATGGTAAGGCAAATCTGCAAACCATACAAACAACCAGCGGTGTAACGAAATTATTTGGGATGTGCATGAAGGAAAGAGTAGCGAATTGTATATGCTGACAATATTGTACTGTACCATCCGCTTGTGTTTACAAGCATTCTATACGTGCTCCTGTTTATAAACAACAAACAGCACCTTAGGAGATTACTACATCTCATGTTGAAGTACAAGTTGAAGACGATGGAGACTTCAGCAACACCTACAATCACATGACGACGGGGGAACAACAGCGCCAATCTCTCACCTGGAGTGCTACATAACCAAGAGGATTCCATGGACAGCCATGAGTTTCGACTGGTCATATCCGCTTTCTGGGCGTACAGTGAAGCCTAGGAAGTACCTACCCTAACCTAAAGCCTTAGCTTGCAGTGGAAGTAGCGGTTCCTTCTCCTCCTGGCTTGCAGTGGAGCCTTGTGGAGTGCTATATAACCAAGAGCATTTCATGGACAACCATCAGTTTCGACTGGTCAAATTCCCTTTTTGGGCGTGCAGTGAAGCCTAGGTAGTACCTACCCTAACCTAAAGCCTTAGCTTGCAGTGGAAGTAGCGGTTCCCTCTCCTCCTGGCTTGCAGTGGAGCCTTGTGGAGTGCTATATAACCAAGAGCATTTCATGGACAACCATCAGTTTCGACTGGTCAAACCTCCTTTTTGGGCGTACAGTGAAGCCTAGGAAGTACCTACCCTAACCTAAAGCCTTAGCTTGCAGTGGAAGTAGCGGTTCCTTCTCCTCCTGGCTTGCAGTGGAGCCTTGTGGAGTGCTATATAACCAAGAGCATTTCATGGACAACCATCAGTTTCGACTGGTCAAATTCCCTTTTTGGGCGTGCAGTGAAGCCTAGGTAGTACCTACCCTAACCTAAAGCCTTAGCTTGCAGTGGAAGTAGCGGTTCCTTCTCCTCCTGGCTTGCAGTGGAGCCTTGTGGAGTGCTATATAACCAAGAGCATTTCATGGACAACCATCAGTTTCGACTGGTCAAATCTCCTTTTTGGGCGTGCAGTGAAGCCTAGGAAGTACCTACCCTAACCTAAAGCCTTAGCTTTTAGTGGAACTAGCGGTTCCTTCTCCTCCTGGCTTGCAGTGGAGCCTTGTGGAGTGCTATATAACCAAGAGCATTTCATGGACAACCATCAGTTTCGACTGGTCAAATCCCCTTTTTGGGCGTGCAGTGAAGCCTAGGCAGTACCTACCCTAACCTAAAGCCTTAGCTTGCAGTGGAAGTAGCGGTTCCTTCTCCTCCTGGCTTGCAGTGGAGCCTTGTGGAGTGCTATATAACCAAGAGCATTTCATGGACAACCATCAGTTTCGACTGGTCAAATCCCCTTTTTGGGCGTGCAGTGAAGTCTAGGAAGTACCTACCCTAACCTAAAGCCTTAGCTTACAGTGGAGGTAGCGGTTCCTTCTCCTCCTGGCTTGCAGAGGAGCCATGTCGGAGATTATATCTCTTTTCCTGCTTGCAATAAAGCAGAGAGTGTCCTACACCTCCTCGTGTATTTTAGCTGCTGAGGAATCCTTCCCAAGACTGTCAGGTCGAAGAGATACTCATTCCAACCTCACAGGATCTACATTATTATAATATTTATGTAAAAATACTATTTATAGTGGGTTTTTTATAATGAATCGGTAATGCGAAAAGATTCCGGACCTATAATTTTTATTACTTTACAAAACTCTACCTACCCCTATACGGGGGGAACGTTACAATATACACTTTTTTCTCTCTCCTACAAAGATATCACAGGAGTTATAATTTTGTTCTGCATATCTATCAAGTTGTTAATGATTATAGTCTATTACAGGGCTTTGCTCGGATCAGCTGGTAATTCGTGTCTATAGCTGTGAGGATTCCATCTATAGTATGAAAATACGCAGTGGAGACTAACAGTATCTACAGATTACACCACGTCGCTACGTGCAACACATCTACGTAGAAACCTAATAGAGATGGGCATTATAAACAGGTTCTATATACACACCTATATATACATATATACCCTTATATTTGAGATCAGGTAAGTATTATCTCCATGGCAAAATATTAATTGTCTATTACATGCCGCACAGCAGTACTAATTACTTAATAAAGGTTCCTTATTACTTACTAATGTAATCACTAATTACACTTGCTGCAAGTTGCATACAATTAGGATAATCTCAATGGGACTCGAGAACTGTTCTAATTAATGCTACCAAGCAACAGACAAATACAAACTTAATGAGAACTGAAAACTCATCCACGTCGTCCACGGAACACAGTATATAACCTCAAATAAAAGTAAAATTATTTTCTAACTAAAAAAAGGTTGAGAACTTAGTATTCTATATCTTGGTTAACTAATATAAAATGGAACGAGTTCATAATCATTATTATTATTACTTTTTTTAATTTTCTAAAGAGTCTCAAAGTTGGACTTACACGTAAATTTTACAGGTTGTCCATTCATCCAACCATACTTCTCTCTCTCTCTCTCTCTCTCTCTCTCTCTCTCTCTATATATATATATATATATATATATATATATATATATATATATATATATATACATAGATATAAATATATAGATATATATTAGCCCTAAGTTCATTATAATTTTTGGAACTAATTAATTTACTCACTATATATTCAATGATAACACTCAGGATAAAATAGATTTAAACTGATGTATTTTCCAAAGATTTTCAGCATTTACCTTTTTATTTTTCACAAAATTCTTTTTTATAATTCAGAATAAATCCACTATAAATAGCTTTTTTACGTATTATATTCGATCTATCTAGAAAATCATGTTTATAATGTCTGGCCATAAAACTTAACGAGTTAAATGTACAGAGCTGGCCATCCAAGAAAATGCTATCATACGTTACAGACTGTTATCCATATCAACATATTCATAAATGTTATCGTTATATGCAAAAATAAAAACGTGCCCTTAGCTACATGTTCCCTGAAGAAATCAAATGGACGGATTTGAGTACAGTTCTCTTTGGCATGGAGAGAAGTCGATTTTTTCCAACTTCACGAAATGCGTACTAAATTTTTTTTTTCTTTAGTCATTATACGTACTCTTCACGCACTGTAACCAAATTTTAAATAGAAGGCTTTCTGAGTATTTTCCAATGAAAAGTTTTATTTTTATTTGATGCATTTGATGGCTTCAAATTAGAGTACTTATAGTGGTGAATTATTTTTTTAAAAAATCCTTTAAAAATATGGTTGAAAAAATATTCAGCAGTGAGATGTAATATATGGATTATTTATGTCAGACTGTCCCTAATTTTCTATGGTAATTGAGATGATTGTATAACAAATAAATTTTTATTAGAATGATGATTTTTTGAATGTATGTATCTCTAAATTTGAGGTAATTTATCTCTTCTTCTTTTGATCAATAATCTCTCGCTTGGTTTGACAAAGCTCTCATTCTTGCTCATTCTGAACAATAATTTTCATTTTATTGTATTCTTTGGACCGTATATTTCAATGGTAGCCTTTCTCTGGGTATTTTCCATCTGCCATTGCTTCCACTGTAGCAGTAATGATCCAGAAGATCTCTCCCAGTAGAGGGTTAATTTCGATACACTGGAAGGTGAAAAGTAGTATTACGAAAATACGGAGAATCCACATTAAAAAATGCCTCCGGGGGTGGTGCGATTTCGTAGCTCCGAAAGAGAAACCATTGGTCAATAGTGTGATGTACCCAATAGGGATGGCCACAAAGTTCCGGTTCCGGCGGAACCGGTTTCGGACCTGGATCCGAAAACCCGGTTCCAGAAGCGGATCTTAGGAACCGGTTCCAGATCTGGATCTGAAAACCCGGTTCCAGAACCGGATGTTAGGAACCGGTTCCACACCTGGATCCGAAAGCCCCCCAAGACCTATAAAGGAGGCAGAAAGTTCACCTTCAAAAAAAATGCAAAGAGGACCATGCGCTTGTGCCTTCCCCGCCCAGACCCGCTTGTGCCCCCAGAAAAAAATTTTGGTCCACCAGTGGGTGTTTAGCCAAATGAGTTGGCCAGTTTGCCTGTTTAGCCAGAGTTTGCTAGTTAGTGCGTTTGCACACGGCAACGATAATATCGGTGGGACCACCGATAATGTCGGCGGTGAAATCGACTTCAATGTATTCAAATCGTAGCTTGCACACGCCACCGATATTATCGGCCGATCCTCCGACACGCAGATGCTGTCGGCCAAGCCCCCGATACTGTCGGCGGTATCGCCGACACCGATTTTGTCGGGGGCAATGTTTTCTTATGATTGGATGCACAGGCCACCGAGAATGTCGGCCGGCCAGCGGGTTAGATGAAGAGAGTGAGTGACAAGGTGCTGTGTATTTTTGTTTCGTTTCTTGTCTTTGGAATTTTGTTGTTTCCATTTTTTCTATTACAATTGTATAATAATATTATTATTATCTTGTCCTATAAACAACTTCGGAACAGCTTATTATTTTTTTTACAGTCTCTGTTTTGGAGTAGCTAATTCCCTTTATTAAATAAATATAAAATGTGGGAAGTTTGAAGAGCTCTAAATAGCTATTACCAAGTAGAATATAGGAAATTTAGATAACCAATTTCTTGATTATTTTCCACACCTTTTTTATTTTTGTTCTTTCTCTCTCTCTCTCTCACAGACACACTCTTTGATGGTATATTTTTCAATCTATTAATGCTTTTAAATTTTAATACATTCTGGAAATTAATTTAAGCGTAATTTTCAAAGTTTGATACACTGTGAACATAAGCATATGTAAACAATCCTGATTATTATTACTTTCTTTTATTTTCATCAGAATGGTGTGCAGATCACTTTTTCCGGTTCCACTCAATAAGCAATGATTGAATAGAATATTTGTTGACAAGTCAAAGTAGAATTATTATTATTTTGAAACGAAACCAGCACAATCAAACACTCTTTCCAAAGCTCCAAGGACAAGTTACTCACTTGGCATTTTCTTGATTGTGATCTCAACAATAGGGATGTGACTTCATGCTTCACTTGTTGCAGATTTTTTCTATTTCCAAAACTATCCCAGAACTCCCCCTTTTAAAAAATAATTTGTGGAATGGCAATTGAAAACAAAGACCAAAGCTATGTATCCAAGTTTTCCCTCTCCCCTTTGTACCGGGATCGACCCCCTGATAGAGTTCTGCAATTTAGCTACAGTGAGTGAATGAAAAGGTTGTGTATTATTGCATTCGTATCTTTCTAGTTTTGCTCAGATTTTTAGAGATGGCAGGAATTTTTCCATTCGATATTTTAACCCTTATTGAACTTGTGGAATGTAGACCTTGCAGAATTGAAAAGCAAAAAGCATGGCGAAAAGTTTATGCAAGCCTTGCCCAGGATTTTGAGTTCATGGACAAAAAGAAACGAGAAACGACAGGTATGTATGCAACAGCGCAAAACTGTCTTCAACATTGGGGGGGGGGGTAGATCGTTCCCATATTATATATATATATATATATAGCGATGTTCAAACTATTTCTGTAGTCGAGAAACAATGCTGTGGAGGATCAGGGGAGCAGAGTTGTCTTCAACATTGGGAGGCGGGCAGATTTGCAGTTTATTCTGAGTGGACATTAATTTCATCTCACTTTCCTTTCTGGCGATCGGATACAATCAAATTTCTCTCCCAAAAAAACACATTTCAAATCGGATTATTGGGGGGACAATCTCCCCAGTTCCAAGATTGGAGGGAACATGTCCCCTTCATTCCCCCGGGATTTGCGCCAGTGTATGTATGGAGCAATGTAAAACAGAATTACTAATTCGAATCTTATCATTTAATCTACTATGACATTAATGTTAATTGCATGGAAAACAAAATAATATACATACAATATGTAACAGTGTTCCAACAAAAATTAAAACTAATGTAGTTCGCAATGTACAGCAGCATTAATTCTCATCGAAACGAAAATAATATGTTTACAGCATCTATTTAAAACGGCACTGTTAAATCTAAACATGTTCAGGCATAGGGCTATTTTTTCTAAGTTTTGTACCGTCCTCCACACCTCTTCAGAACAGTTTTTGTAGTTCTTGTTTTAAAAAATAATTTTCCCAATTATTATTTTTTTTATTTGTTTTTATATATGGAGAAGATTTTTTTGTGTGTGTGACTTACTTCGCTCATCACCGGCAACGATATTGTCGGGGCTTCCACCGATATTGTCGGCGACGTGTGGAAAGTACGCCGACACCGATATTATCGGGGCTTTCACCGATATTATCGTTGCCGTGTGCAAACGCACTAAGTTTATTTACCCAGTTTATTTAGCCAAATGAGACAAGTTGCCGCTGCCTGAGCGCCTGCCTGTCGCTTCCACCATTTCATCTAGCATACTGTTCACAGCCTGCCAGCAACTCGGGTTTCGCGTAGGGATGGTCACAAAGTTTTTGTTCAAGCGGAACCGGTCCTTGGAGATCCGGTTTTCACAACCGGTTCCAGACCTGGATCCGAAGAACCGGTTCTAGACCTGGATCCGAAGAACCGGTTCCAGACCTGGATCCGAAAAACCGGTTCCAGACCTGGATCCGAAAAACCGTTTCGGAACCGGATCTTCTAGAACCGGATCCGATCAGATCCAAAAACCGGTTCCACCAGGAACCGGTTCTGGCCATCCCTAGTGCCCAACCCTCTTAACTTTTCTTTTCGACATAATCAGTGTTTAATATAAAGTAAAATTCGAAAATACAATATGCCCACAAATCATTTCTTGAACTGAAGTTAAAATGTAAGGTGTCAGTGAATACAATGACTTAAAACATTTCTTATTTGCTTATTTATAGAATCATTGTACCACTAAAATGCAGCAGAAATGGCGCACCTTTTACTGCTTACTTTCTACAAGACTCCACAATCGATTTCAGGTGGGATAGCACTACATGTCTTGCAGTGGTTCAGATTCCACTTTAAACTGTGGGATTCTATATAGCCTCGCTGGTGACAAAAGATGTAAATGCAAATCAGTCCAAGAATACTAGAATATGAATGAGAGTGGACCCTGTTTGCACTAGTCGACGTACTTAACGTCGGGGGGATGGGGGGACAGTGCTTAAAGTGGCATTAGATGAGGTGACGGTCTGGAACAAATATAACCCCTTAGAGCAGTAATTTTGACAGAACCCTAAAGAGCATCTCTATTCCTGTCATTTTTGCTCCATTTTTAACGGGAAAATCTATAGAAAGAGAGAGAGAGAGAGAGGGAGAGAGAGAGTAAGGACTAATATGTTTACTCCCCAGTATCATCAGCCTAGTATTCAATGAATATTGTTTCCTGTTGAATTCCATTGTATTGTATTGTATTCCACTAGTATTTAATGATTCTTTCCAATCTAATTTCCATTTTCGAAAACTTCTTCTGGTCTCGTCTCGTCTTCTAGTCAACACTAAGTTTCTTATACAGTACAACCCCTCAAATCCGAACTCCGGAAATCCGAAAACCCGGCAAATCCGAACACGTTTTCAGGAGAAAAAAAAATAACTACAGCTGGAAAATTAAAAAAAAAAGATTTAATCACACAAATTTAGTTTTTTTAAAGGTTTTAACATTTTACAACATGCTTATTCTAAATCATTATCTAATTATATTCTTACATGAAGACAGTTATAGATATGCGACAATCATTTTTGACATGAGTGCACACCCGCCAGTCAAGGTCACTGCCCTTTCGACCACTGGACCACCCTGTCTAACCTCAGTCGTTGTTTTACCGCCAATCCAGTGACGAAATAAGTACGTAATATTATTTCCCGGGTAATCCGAACCCCTCGAAATCCGAACAGGCTTCAGCCCCAATTAGTTCGGATTTCAGGGGTTGTACTGTAATTGTAAACGCAGAAGTCCAGACAATATGAAAAGAATAATTTGGATTTTTTTTTTTAATAAGAGTCCTGTCAACGCCGGATCCAAGTTAGACATTTTAAGGTGGGTGGTACGGTATTTAGATTTTTTTTTTTTTTTTGAGGGGGATAGAATTGCTTACACAAATGTTGAAAAAATCACGAGCACATATTCTGCCATTGAATAGGGTGATAGGGAACTGATATTTACATTCGAAACAGCACCAACGAAATCTTTGATAGTACTAACACATTTGTTGAGTCAACGCTAATGCTGCACTTATTTCTATGTGTAAAATCTTTTTTTTTTTTTTCTGTAGACAAATCAGTTATTTTTACCGGTATGCCATACCAGCCGATTTTCGAACTTTCGGATGCATAATCGGCTCACTTTAAGCACTGGGGGGGGGGGGGTCTACATGTTTATACACAGTGTGTCTACTTATCTTTAAGACTGGCAACACTGTAAGATAACCGCTTGAGCCATCAAGTGGACATTGTGTGTAACTTTCAGTACTGTGTGTGCCGTGCGTTTTTGGAAGAATTCACGAATTTGAAAAAAATTAAATGAAATTTTTGAGTTTTACGTCCCACGGTTATGCCGGTTAGGCTAAAGGAGACGGTGAAGATGAGAGATGAATGAAATGGTGGAATGAAGAAAGTGGGAGGAAACGGGAGAACCCCGAGAAAACCCACGCACACGGTATTTGTCCACCACAAAGTTCATTTGGCGGGAGCAGGGTTTGAACGCGAGACACCTAGCACCAGAGGTGAACGCTCCACCACTGAGCCACCGCGGCCCCAATTCACCAATTTATGTTCCGAATTTTGTGAGTTACAGTGATTTCAGTGAACTGTGTTTTCTTTGTTCGTCATGGATAGTAAACTGTAACAGAGAGTAGCCATCAAGTTTGTGTAAAGCTTGGCAAAACAGCCACGGAGACCGAGGACATGATTCAAACAGCTTAAAACAATGATGTTCTTTCTCGAGGGAACATTTTTGTGTGACATCGTCGTTTTCGTGAAGGTCGGTAGGCGGTCACGGACGACCTTAAACTGACCGTTCGGTAACCGTTAGAACTGACGAAAATGCTGAAAAAGTGTGGGAAAAGCCGGCTGAAAATTGCTGTCAGTCCCTCAGGATGATTGCGGAGGATTTGCACATTGGTAAGGATACTGTTCGGAAGATTGAAGAACAAGATCTACAGAAGAGGAAGATTTATACCCCACGGCCTGACAGCTGAAAAAATGAAGACCGGGTGTCGTTGTGTCAGGAGTGAGTCCAACTGGCTGAAAATGACCCAGAATGTTTTAAGAAAATCATAACTGGTGATGAATCACTCTTGCACGATGAAACGCAATAATTTTGACTCAATCTCGAACATCCAAAGGGCTGTGACGAAGGAACTCAACATTGTCGGAGAAGAGGACTTTCAGAAAGGAATCCAGAAACTATACAGACGTGCAATTACCTGTATACAACAAGGAGGGTCATACATTTAAGATTAGCAGCCAATCAAGGTAATTCTCTTCTGCGTTATTTTCTGATAATGCCAGTCTTAAAATTTAGCAGACACACTGTGTATAAGTAAAATTAAATTTTTTCATTAATATGATTTTCCTTGGGTCTACCGTAGCAATATATTTCTTTCGTTTACTTAAAAAAGACAAAAAATAAACTGGAAAAAATGAGAGCATTGGACAAGCGAGACGTGTTTTCAGTACGATGCATTTCCGCACCAGGGACTCCATTTCCATAAACCACAATGCTCGCCTGGGCGTTCGGGGAACAAAGCGTCGCTATAGCAACCTCAATGGAAAACACGGATATGGAATATATCTCTTTAGAGAAAATATGACAAGCTCTGATTTATATTCACTCAATATTATGAAAAGATGAGAAAAATGGAACTTAAAAAAAAGAAAAACCTAACCTTCCATTTGCAACTAAATATATTTCAAGTGCAAAAAGCGGAAAATGATAGATTTACACACAAAATAACAACAAAGCAGACAAGAAATAACCATTTTAATATTATTTCAGTTACCAGACGAATCACAATAATTTTACGAAAAGCAACATTTTCGTTTTTTATGAATGGGTAATTTTGATTCGAATCATATGCACGATATCTATTATTATCAAAACCAAATTGTTTGCCCAGATTATGCGCTGTTTATTTTTATAAATATTCTATTTTTGAAATACTTCGTTTGCATAAATGACAAATTGTTAACATTGGTGTTTCTACTAATATACTGACACAAAAACTGCTGTAATGATGTCACTTGTAGATTAGGTGGCTCTTTGATACTGAGATTCATTTCTTACCTTTTAATAATAATAATAATAATAATAATAATATTGAAAAAGGCGTTAACGATGCTTACACTGTTAGCTGTATTGAATCACTTATATGGCCGACAAGAATATTAGTCTTAAACCTATGAAAAAAATAAAATGAAATCTTTGTGTTTAACGTCCCACGATTATGCCCTTTCGGCTAAGGGAAACGATGGTTAAAGCAACTAAATGATGATGGAAGAATTGGTGGAATGAGAAGGTGGGAGAAAACGGGAGTACACCGAGAAAACTCACGAGCACGATATTGTTTACCACAAACTTACTTGGCCGGGAATCGAAGTAAGTACCCTAAGCACCACAGATAAGCACTCTATCACTGACCCACAGTTTCCCCTCTTAAACATATGAAAGATAGAGTTTGTCGAGATTACAAAATTTGCATTATCTAATGAGGACTAATTAAGAGCTCTGATGGATGAACGGTAGAGTGTTTGCCTCTCGTGTACAGCTCACAGATGACGAGAAGAACCCTAGCAGTAGTAGTGTGACGTAGGTATGTGCTCGCCCACTTTTCGCACGGGGGTTTCATGTTTCAAACTACAACACGGAATAGCACACATATAACTTTACCCGGAGTAGCAGACGACATCTAAGTATAGACCACACCTCAGAAACCGAAAATGGACTTGACCATTTCGTTGACCTTTCCCTGCTGCCCGTTTTATGGTTCTTCTCGTCATCTGTGAGCTGTACAGGGTCCCTTATTATACTCCTCCAGACTATGAATCTTTAGGCACCATGTACGTGAATTCTCTCGGAATTCTCCGGTTCACTACTACTACTATCGCAAAATTCCTACCTAGATCTCCCTTCTGCAAGCCACAAACGCTGTTTATGTACTGGCCCAGTCAATATTAAAATACTGTCAGATTCTGAAAATATTTCGAAAAACAAATTGCTCTACTCTGGGAAAGAATCTATCTTTAAAAAAAAAAAAAAAAAACTTCCAAATACAAATAAAGTGAAGTGTCTTTTCCTCAATTTATACTGCTACACTGCTTAAAAGTAGGACTAGCTCGGGAGAGTAATGCTCCCGGAAGTAGGAACGAAATACAGGGTTTTCATAAAGTCTGGACGGATTTAATTTGCTTATAATTTTCATAAAAATGCTCATAATGAAATCAAATAAAGTGCAAACGGTAGCGGAAGGATTAAATTTTTAGTTGGCAACACTGTTCGATAAGCGGCAACTCTGAACACGTTGAAAGAGGGAGAGGGAGGTCAAGGCCAATTCTGGTGTGTCGAAAGTTCACCAAAGAGTTCAAAAAGCCGGTACCGACTGAGAGTGCAATCCGAAAGTGGCATGCTAAGTTCTTGGAGACAGGAAGCGTCCTGGACCGTCCTCGAAGTGGGAGGCCGCCAACATCGCCTGCAACAGTGAGCAGGGTAAGGGAAAGCATCATCAACAGCACACAGGAGTCGATTCCTAGACGGTCCTACGCGAATGTGTGGACGTAAATGGCGCCCAGTTGAAGGTGTGGCGGTGAATGAACTGAACTGGTGCAGATTACAGGTAAAAATTTAATCCTTCCGCTACCGTTTGCACTTTATTTGATTTCAATATGAGCATTTTTATGAAAATTATAAGCAAATTAAATCCGTCCAGACTTTATGAAAACCCTGTACACGGCTCTGATTGGTTGGCGTTATCCATGTCCTGCCACGTAGCATTCATATAGCAGAAATCAAACGCTTGCTGCTGCCGAGCGTGCTAGCGCTATGTGCTAGTAGTGGAAATCGCTCATGGCGTGGGTTCAAACCCAGCCCAAGGAAAGATTTTTTTATTGTTTAAAAATTTTCATAGCACTGTTTTCATTAAAAAAAGATGAAAATAATACTGAAAAAAGTGATTTACTTACTTTTGTGCAGATAAGAAGTAAAAGAAGAACGACGAGGAGGAGGAACGGGTTAGAAAACCCGCAGAGCTCGTTTTGTTCCACCTTCACCCTCAAGATATAAATTTTGTGACCAACTTAAAACAGCTGGCTAGAGTAGCCCGCGAAAAAAATGTACTTCCGGGAATATTACTCTCCCGAGCGGGTCGTCTGAAAAGTGACATTAAGTTTCACCTACCACATATCTCTTCATTCAGAAAATAGAGAAAAAAGTTTTAGAAGTAAAACATCGCACTCACCAATGCCAGTATAACCAAATATTCAGAACTGTGAAATTACTTTTAGGCCCTCTTCATTTTTAGCTATTTAATATGCTAAATATTCTATTTCAACGAATTTCGAACTTGCAGTATAATGAATGAAAATTTCAAATTGAAATTTATCCTATTCTATAACTTAAAAATATTTTTCTATAACATGCTAACCATTTTTATAGGTCTACATGTACTTGATTGGTCGAGCAGGATATAATTCGAAATTAATCAATGAGTGTTATTCCATCAAACAAGATTGGCGCACCTTCTAATGCAAGAAATTATAAAGTAAGTCGTAGTCTAGGTAGATTTTTCCGTATAATCCATATATTAAAATGTTAGGTGTATATGTTTGTCTCTAAAGAAAAGTTTATATGTTTGTCTCCAATCTTTTCGGCAATGAGATCTCGAAAACCACAAGTGCTAGAAACGTGCCGTTTTCACTGGTCAATTCCAAATTTTGTGTGGGTTTGCCAATTTTCATTCAAATTTTTAAAAATCTTGTTTTTATTTTTCTATTCTACATTTTAGACATCGTTTTGACCCTTTAAAGTTTAATATTGCCACTAGGATAAGGTTGATACCCTTGTGAAAGGCAACCAGTAAAAGAGCTACGTATGGGGGTTGATAGTCATTTCAGGCGCTTTGCTTTAACCTGAATTACAAAACCTATTACAAGCTGGCAAATTCGAAGACTTGTAGAGCCACAATGCGGCGCACTCAGATATGGAATTATATATTTAAAAAATTATATTTGTATGTGTATCATATATCACTTATCCAAGTTTACCATAAACTCACGCCAAAAGATTATATATTAAAAAACTACATTAATATATTTATCTACAGCAACTCACTCCCTTTACTTGTGTTCCTGTCCTTTACTTGTGTTCGTAAAAGGACTTGCACAGATATAGTGAGAAGTGGGAAGAAGATTTGGACGCTGGATAAACAGCGCAGGTTCAGCTAGTCAAATATTAAAAAACTGTAATTATTAAGGATTTGAAATGAAATCTTTGTGTTTTACGTCCCACGATTATGCCGGCTAGGCTAAAGGAGACGGTGATGAGAAATGAAGGAAATGGTGGAATGAAGAAAGTGGAAGAAAGAACCTCGAAAACACCCACAAACATGCTGTTTGCCTACCCGAAATTTCACTTAGCGTAGGCTGGGATCCAACCAAGGACAGAACACCATGCAACAAAAGTGAACGCTCTACCACTGAGCCACCGTGGCCCCATATTATTAAGGATTTGTTTTAAATATGCATATGCTCATTTTAGCATGACATTCTCGCTTAAGATTTCTTTCACGTTTACCTTTCATTTAAAAACAAACAGTTACTCATGAATAAATGCTGAGCAACTACACTTACACGCTTTCATTGCTTAATAATACTTTTTTTTTTTTTTGTCTGTAAATTCATGTTGAAGTAATGTAGATCATGCAGTTGATATAACAAAGGGTGAGTTCTTGAGAAATGACTTATTTCAGGATAGGAAAATTTTACTATAAATTAATTTCGGGATCACTGAAATTTCGCAATGCTCGTTTTCACAGTATAAATCAATTTCGGTAAGTTCATTTATACTGACTGATATGACGCTAAGACAACAACCCAAAATTTTATTATATTGGTATTTTTTTTTGTATAATTAATTAATTTCGGAAGTCTCCTAAATTTCCTTGTACTGGTATTTTACTGTGAAACATTACGAGGGACAGCCAAAAAATCCCCGGAATTCTGTTGTAGCTCTTTGCTATCACAATATAATTACATATTTACTTAATCGCTCTCAAAGTGGGCACCTTCGAAACACACACACACGCTTGTTCCATTTCTCCTGTGATTGGTGGAAACACCGACGAAAGGCCTTTTTTGGTATCTTCCAAAGTTCAGGCGTCGCGTTGGTTTTGATCTCTTCTGCGTTGGCGAAAGAGAAAATGTCCATATTTAGCTTTGGGAAGAGCCAAACATCCGCTAGTCCCAATCTGTTTTTAAGTCTATCAAAGTCTCTGAAGTAGATTTTGCTCAATTTGCACATGAACTTGATGTTTGCGCGTTGCTCAATCTGTGAAATTGCACCAACTGATAACCACACCCTCCCTCGTTCAACTACATTATTGGTGCACTGCCTGTTATGGCGTCTTAATACGTGTCAAATTCATACGGACTGTACTGTACAAAATTCAGTATGTTTGCATAACGAATGTCAAAACTAGATCAATCCGGGAACATTTTGACTGCCCCTCGTAAATTCGGAAGTCTCCTAAATTTTCTCATACAGTGAAACCTACCTTAACGGACATTTTTTTTTTTTTGTCCCGGCAAAAAATATATGTTCTCTTACGGAACAAAACCCTCTTTTTACGAACACTCTCAGATACGAACGCGGATAGCCCCCCCCCCCCCCGAAACGTTTCAATAACATCCTCATAACGGACAGGAATTATTCTCGGTTCTGCGATATGTTACAGTACACAGAAAAGTTTTTTCTCCACAAGTGTAGACCTGGGAACCATCAAACAGAACAGTTCCAAGCTGAAACTGAAATTCTTTTTTTCTGTCTGCAATAAACTGCTTTCTGGTTGAAATCCTAGGAAACCTTCCATAAGCAATAACACTCATGGCCAAGAATTCTATTCGAATTTAGTCCCTCCCTCCCAAATGTTTCTTCCGCAACCGTACTGAGGATTCTTAAAGGACAGTTGCTAATGAGTTTTATTACCCTTGTAAAGGAAAAAGCATGCCTTTTTTGGTAAACAGAAGAGTTTAGTCGGTTGCAGCATAAGAATATATTAATACATCCCTCAGCAATAATATTATTTAACAAAAATGAATTTCTCCTTCATCCCTCCCAGTAATTCAAATACGTACTAAATAGAGTATTTTCATATTGAATTTTACGTATTTAAACTCATACATGATCTATTTACTGTATATTACTGCATACAATAACCATTGTGAGAAATTGAGTTTCTGTAGCCTCTTTGTAACGGACACCTCTCAGTAACAGACAAATAGTCATGTCCCATTGGTGTCTGTTATTCAGCTGTTTCACTGTACTGATATTTTACTGTATAACACATCAATTTTGGAAGTTCCCAAAATTTCCTTATACTGGTGTTTTACTGTACTAGCCAGCACAATACTGAACAAAATCTCGAATGAGCAATCACTAATAATAATTCGTGAGCATATTTCTTTTACAGCACATCTGTTCTCATCAAGCTTAAATCTACACCAGTTGACCAACTCTTGCACATTAACATGCATACGCTGGAGGGAAAATGAGAGATCTCTGTTTCAGTCTTCCACTGAACTCGTCTTCCTGGAACTTACAGAGAGTTGAAAATTAGCCCCGGATCTCTTTCCCACTCGACATCACATTTATTATATTCACTCACACACACTGAATTCAAGAGCACGTTTGCGGACTGGGTTTATTATGCAGAAATTCGTTCCACGAACATCAAGTGTCACATACTATGAATATATTCACATCCTCTCACAAACTCAGATTAAGGTTGCCAGACCTCCTGCTCTTTTGATAAAAGATTTTGCTGTCTAAACTATCTTTATGTAATGTATATATATATTACATTCTCGTTTATGTTTTGCTCTAAAGAATCGATTTAAACTTCAAACATAGCGTGTATATTTAGTAGGCGTGGTCCTAGGTTCGAATACCGCTGGAATTCAGAATTTACGATGTTGATTCAGGGTCGTAAGGCAACTGGGGAACTACGTGAACTAAGTGATATAATGTGGATCAACACGATCAGAAATAATGACGCTCGGCAGTCTACACGTCTAGAGCTTTTCTTTATGTTCAGTATATTGAAAATACAATTTCAACATTTGCAGTATGGACTGTGGGAAGCCGGGAAATACCAAAGTCCTATTGCGAGATATAAAAATTCTCGCTGTATTAAATAACTTGGACTTGAAAAACAAAACACTGAACATAGCAACGTTTATTTTAAAATAATAACTGTGTGACAGTTTCGCCAACTAACTAAACATATTGATTCATCAAACTTTTTTTTTTTTTTTTTTTTTTTTTTTTAAGTGTCTTACGAAGCCAATATGTTTACTTAGTTCGCGAAACTGTTACACAGTTATTATTTTAAAATAAACGTTGCTATGTTCAGTGTTTTGTTTTTCAAGTTCAAGTTATTTTACCTCCTGAAACCCTGCGTATTGCATACAATACGTTTTTCGAACGCCCGTTATGGCTACGAATATTTAAGAACATGTCCGAATCTCGGTTATTGTATTTGGGAAGTGTCGAAATTACTGTACACAAAAGACAGCTGGTTTTTGTTTTTACCTACAGGTGGCTCTATTGTCTGCTGAAGGCGGGAAGAAGACAATTGGGGTTATGGACGCATCTGATCCAGGTACATCGATTGAATAATTTATCATAAAATAAAACATACTGCAGTAAATTTCAAGTTTAATGATTTACATATTTTATGCTTATATTACGAGGGGAAATATACAATTTTCCTTGTGTATTGTATGCAATACATAGCAATTTGACACCCAAAGTACTGCATACAATTCGGCCCATTACCGATCAATAGGAAAGCAGTATGACAAAATGGTTTTTAAATATGTACTATTGGGTCTATTGTTACCTAATATACAAAATTCCATCAAAAGTTCTTGACAAATAAATGCTCGGGCCTCAGGAGGTTAATACAGCAAAGCTAATATGAACCAGGTGGTAATCATAATTCAGAATATCCTTATTGCTAGGTGATAAAGCTGACCAGGCCCATCAAAAATTATCAAACATTCTCCGAACAATACGAGCAAATATTTTATTATACTAATATAACACAGCTATATCCAATCTCCTTCTTACATTTAATTAATGCATATTAAGGATTTCAGTACAAGAATTTGAGGAGAGGATGAAAGTATCTGAGAACAAGATCCTAAGACGAATATTCGGACCCAAAAGAAACGGTTGAAACTTTGTGTAAGCTGAATGGCAGAAACTTTGTAACGAAGAACTACATCATTTATATCGTTCACCAAACATTGTTAGGGTCATGTAGCCAGAACGGAAGAAAGTACTGCTTTAACTGGAAAGCCAATTAGAAAACCTAGGCGAAGATGGGAGGACGATATTAAGATGGATCTCCCACAAATAGAAATACAACGTAGAAACTGGAAAATGAAATGAAATGAAATCTTTTGAGTTTTACGTCCCACGGTTATGCCGGTTAGGCTAAAGGAGACGGTGATGATGAGTAATGAATGAAATGGTAAAATGAAGAAAATGGGAGGAAACGGGAGAACCCCGAGAAAACCCACGCACGGGGTGTTTGTCCACCACAAAGTTCACTTGGCGGGGGCTGGGATCGAACCCGGGACCCAAGCACCAGAAAAGTAGAAACTGAATCCAATACTCTAAGCATAGAAGTCAATGGAAAGCTTTTGTGAACGCGGCATTGAACCTCAGGGTTTCATAGACGATAGAGTTAGTTAGTTATATTAAGGATATGCCAAGAGGAATGATTGTATAGTAAACTTGAACCATCGAAACTGCTAATATATTATGCAGAATGTTGAAACGATCAATTAGTTGTTCTAAATTGCTTCAATGCCTAGTAGCCTTCAAAAATCACAAGTGAAGACTCTAGTTGTATTACTTTCATTCACTTCTCATCTCACAAAGAACTATCTCATTTAATAGGTTGTACCACTGTTTTAATCATCAATTTCTATATATTACAATAACCAGTTATTCTCTGCACAACTGTCCCCACTTAACACATATAACTACATGAATCATGGTAACTCTATACTAATACTTCAAAAACACCGTCTGTCAGGTAGGTCACTTGGGGAGGGCAAGGGGGTATTACCCCTCTGAGTTTGAGAAACATTATAGTACTAATGTACTAATAAGAAACGTGAAATTCTTATGTAATTACGCAATCACCCCTCTGGCAAATATGGAATGACGCTACTGCCATTTCTCCTCATTTATACATTTAAAATACAGTTGTCCCCTGCAAAACTGTTCCACCAATCATCATATAGTATTAAATATACATTTCAAGACGTGCTTACACCTAACATCACAGTATCTTTTCGTAAATCCATTTATGGTTCGTCCTAAAACCGTATCTCAAAAAAAACAATACATCTTCACATGATAAATTATAACAACGTATCTGTAAGACCCAACAAGAATAGTATTCTGGAGGCAAAGTGATTCAGTAGTACATCGTTCACACATGCTGTGGTTCGATCCCAGAACAGTTTGTACTGGATAACATTCGTGTCCATGGGGGTTGCTCAGGGTTTTCTCGTTCCCTTCCACATTCTCATTCCACCAGTTCATATATATATATATATATATATATATATATATATATATATATATATATATATATATATATCCGACTCCTTTAATCGACAAGGCATAACTGTGCGAATTGTCAACTTTAAATGCACTTTCTGTTCTCATCCATATAACTCACTCACTCACACTATGGAACCCGGAGGTTCAATATTGCGTTCACAAAAGCTCTCCACTGAGTTCTATCTTTAGCAAGCTGGAACGAGTTTCTACTTTGTATTACTATTTTTGGAGATCCTTCTTAACATTGTCCTTCCATTTGCGCCTAGATCTTCCTAATGGTCGTTTTCTGATTGGACTTTCAGTTAAAACTTTGAAAGTGTTCCTACTTTCTTCCATTCTGGCTACATGACCTGCCCACCTGAGCCTCCTAGATTTTGATAACCCTAACAATGTTCGGTAAACAGTATAGATTATGTAGTTCGTCGTTATGAAGTTTCCGCCATTTTCCATTCCCGTTCCTTTTGGGTCCGAATATTCGTTTCAGGATCTTGTTCTCAAATACTTCCAGTCTACGTTCTTCTCTCAAAGTAAGCGACCATATTTCGCAACCATACAGAACAACAGCCATGATTATTGTTTTATATATTGTAAGCTTCAAATTCTTCAACAGAATTCGCGACGACAAAAAGATTTTGAACCGAATAATAACACAAATTCCCTGCGTTCAGTTCTCTGCTTTTAATTCCTTCATGAATATGGTTTTCGTCTGTTAATATTGACCCTAGATATCTGAAAGTATCCACTTTGTCGAAAGTATTATTTAATATTTTAGTGTACCATAATTGGTAGTATTACGATCCTGACGAACTTTCATGTATTTAGTTTTCTAAACATTCATCCATTCAAACACACAAACTATTGTTAACATTACCAATAGCATAATGAACATAGCTGTGGATGACTATTCTTCAAAACATACTTGTGAAGAGGAACATCCGGTTTTTAAAGTTACGAAATCTGGCAACCTTCGCTCAGATATCCGAGCTACATATGGAAAAGCATACACTTCATATTTTAAAGCAGTGGAAAGGATGTACTTACCTAATGAGATAGGATCCACGTCCTGCTTGATTACAACAGAATGGGGCTCCCACGAGGTAATGGTGCAGCCCTTTTCAGCGCGGGTGCTGAATCGACAGCAGGACCACCGTTTCCCGTTCCACAGACCAACGTGATATCGTTCCGTCAAACACTTATTATCCACGCACACTGGAAAACAAAACAGATCCATTGCATCAGTTAAGTATGCACAACAAATAACTATTACAAGCAACCAATAATAAAAAAACACAAAATTTTGCTGATCGTTTTTCTCTGGGAGGAAGACTTCGCGTACAAATAAATATTGGTATATTTACAGTCTGACTGAACACAGAGAAAGTTGACTTTAAAATAACACGTTAATTTAATAAGAAAATAATATAAAATTCTCTTCTCCTAGTTATGATCCATGCAACGACTTAAGCGTGATATATACTTTCACTTTTATTAGATAAAAAGCATTTCAGTGACATAACTGTTATTTTCGAGCAGAATCTGTTAGGTTTTCAAAAATACTAATTAATATTTTAAATAGTTAGCTGAACTTAACAGTTTTAGGAAGAAAACGTGTTACACTAAATTTAAAAGAGAGAAGAGAGGAGTTAGGTACAGTCTGATCGTTTCAAACATTAATCTCTAAAACGACGCATTACAAGAAACTTGATAACAGTTCCCATCTTGAGATAATACGCGACGAGTCTTTAGATAACGGGTAGGCAACCAATCATATTTTTAGTTCATGTCCGGAAATGCTTCTTCGACACAGTAAACGCAGTTCGACATTTCTCTGACATGTAGTTTGAGGTTAATGCTTCGTCAGCGACGTCCACTGTCTGTGTGGGGGTGGGGGTACAGTGAGACGTCGAGGTTGCAGCGATTGTCTTTACAACGCAAGCCTTTGCTTAATCTAAGTATGGATGGATTGTAACATTAATGTATGCAAAGGACCGACTAGCCAGTTTCTTGCCTACACTGCCTCATTTTAAGTTAATCACATACTCGCAATATGATTATTACATACTATTAAAAACTTATGTAATAACCATATTTTGTGAGTAATCTAATACAATGTTTCTGAAACTTTTATTAACTGACAACCATTTTTACTAGTCTGAACGCCCTACTACTCTACCACCCTACTCTTTTCTCTTTGGAAAGCAAATTTCCAATTTAATATTTTTAGCATATATCAGTATACTTATGCAAACTTATAATAATGGAAATACCTTTAAAAAACTACAATGGACCAGACTAATATGACATTGGACCACACTTCGACCTCAGAACAACTCTGGTGCAACCTGGCATGGTATCTCAAGAGGTCGTGAATGATCCCAAGTGTAACACTACACCATTTTGCGTCCAGCGCATCACTCAGTTCCATGGGGGAGGATGAAGGCGGAAGTCTGCGCCGGATTCGTGTATCTGAAACGCCCCACAGATGTTCAATTATATTCAAGTCCAGGGATTTGGCCAGCCAGGGAAAGTATTCACCTTCATCACGATGTTACCTCAAACCACGCTCCAACAACTCTAGCTGAGTGAATGGGCGCATTATCACGCGGAAACATCTGAACCATAGAAGCACATGGTCTCCTAAAATGGCGACATAATCAATGACAGTGACGTGTCCGGTCTGTCAGCAGAGGACATCTGAAAACCCGGATATGCGACCCACAGCATCACAGAGCCACTGCTATGTTTTACGGTTGGATGGAGACTGCAAATCATACGCTCTTACGGGAGTGGAGGCGTCCGCGACACGTCTCCAATCATCAGCAGTATATGTTGCATATTCGAGGCGTGCTAAATCGTTATGGTCCCTTGCCAGTAATTCCATGCAACCCGACCGCGTATGTCCATGTCATGTAACTCGCGGCGAACTGGTTGTCATCACAGGCGGTGGTAGATGCAGCTTCAGTTCCTTCGTTACTTGCACCACAATCATACGACGGTTCTGAGCGACAATTCACTTTAATGATCAGCGCGATCTGTCAAATAATATTGCTTAAAGTTGCTACAATTTTATATTGGTATTAATAGAACAAAATAAGTATTAGTTTTTTAAACAAATAATTATAGACTATCAAGAGAAACACCTAGTAAGCTCTATTCGAGTTTGTATAATCTTTACCGTGTTAAATTATATTGTATTATTTATTTAATCCATACGTGTTTCAGACGCTTCACTATAATGTATCATAGGCAGACTATAACGAATTTACCGCAAAATCACTTGCATTTTATTTATTTACTTATTTATTGCCTTTTGGGGACAAATATTCAATCTAAGAGAATTACAAAGCTACGAGGTGTGTTCAAAAAGGATAGAATCTTTGGTTGGCAAAAATGCATTTATTGATTTTGAAATCCGAAACACATGCCCTTCAAAGTAGTCTCCTTGGTAATATACACACTTTTTGCAATAGTTGGAAACACTTCTAGAACGCAGTTTTTGGAATAGTGAGCTACAGTGCAGTTGCATTGCGTATGATGACTTCTCTTGACTCAAACCGAATCCCTTTTAGTGACATTTTCAGCTTGGGAAATAACCAAAAACCACACGGAGCCATGTCGGGTAAGTAGGGAACCTGACGACACACAGGAGATGGAAGCCTGAATCAGAATTCGCGGACACCCTCCTCATGTCCAAATTTTCGTTAAAATTGAATATACCGATCCAATTGAATAATTTCCACTTGGGTATTGCCAAGCTTTTGCAAAATATTATGCAATATCGCTGCTCACGTGTTTCTGTCATTTTACAAAAAAGCAAATTCGACGATCGCTTACTATAGCAGATTTCAGATGAGAAACGACATGGCCTTGAGCGGTGTTGACAGTTCGCGACAAGCAGTTCTGCACGCTGTCTTCTCGCGCTACTTCGAATCTTGACAATATCACAAGCGCTACTTAGAAATATTGTACTAGCACATTAACTGCTCACTTTACCAAGTAGAGAAAAGAATTACGAACAAATACGTGAAAACTACATCTTTCTATGTCAACTGGTTGTCATGATAGACGCTTTGAAAGGTTTCCATATAAAACAATTAGTAAAACGAGCGTTGAGTCCCGCGTCTAATTTCCAGTGGATTTTCTTTCTATTTGCAAATAGAACTTACAACTTTTATTACAGGATAATCAGGGGTGCAGCCAGCAGGTTGTTCTAGGAGAACATTACTTTCGGGGGGAGGCAAGCTTTTCACATATTAAAAGCAGAACAAATTACCTCTTTCACAAGCATTTTAACTCACCATACATACATACATACATACTATGCGCATATTATATTTTCACAATGCTTCCTTATCAAAAGACGGATCTTGACAGTATTGAAGTTAAAAACCGGAGTGTAAAAGATGAATCAATAAGCTATTCATAAGAAAATAAATGCTGTTTATAGCAGTCTGTTTATCTGACTTTGTGTTTATGTAGGTTAAAATACTAAAGGGAAACTCGAAAAAATATTAACTCCGATATTATTATGCAATAATATAGTAGTGAGTTCACAGTGCACCCAGTTAGGGAAATGAGAATATAAAGCATATGATTAATTTTAGTTGATTCAATTAGGTATAGAAACCGTATTGATGATGATTGATTTTTTTTTAAAAAAAAATTCATATTTTATTATAAAGTCCTTCATTTGCATTAACTGTTAAATAAGTTTATTAAACATATACCAGACGAACCTCATTTTGGAGCTGGAAATAGTTCGGAAAGACAGAGCCCCCTTTTCCCCCATGGCTACATACCTTTGCAATCTGATTCATATACTGTATATACGCCTAACATCGTAAGAATAAAGCATGGGAAGTTGTAATTTGTTTTGAAATTTACTTCAAGATAGACCCTTTCTTATTCGACAGAAGGAACGCAGTATGTTTTCTGTTTCTTTTTTTCTTTTACGTTTCACTCCTTATTATGTGCGACTTTTAACACCCTCTTTTCTCCTCTATAAGGGAATCAAAAGCATCAGGCGTCTGAATGGTGTCATAAATTATCGTAACCCAAAACAAACTCGAGCATATCGAGTTGCTTAGGAATCAGATGGATTACTTTCGTGGCAACTACACCAAGCCCAAGCCTGCTACTTGTTATGAAAACGGAGAAGGAAACAATAGGTCTAGTTGTGAAGGAACTAACTTAAGAGAATTCATCAGTGTCTCATTGCTTTCTTTCGTGGTAGTTCGTTTATTCTCCAAAATTATAGTTGACAATGTCTTTAAGCAAACCGAGTACAGCAGAAGTTTTATTTTCTGTCTTCCTTTTTTCTTTTTCTTTCAAGTGCTACGAAGTCAAGCTCGAAGAATTATTTTTTGTGTTTACAGTTTTTGGAACCCATAAAAATAAATTTACAAGATTCAGATTGAGACAAAGACGAAATATTAACTGACATAGATGATAGTGAAAGTAGTGTTGAAGACAAGTGTTTAGCATTTCCACTGGAAAAGTTAACATGTAAGTAATTTAGTTGCTATATATACTTCTAGGATGCACAGTCAAAATTCTTGAGTTTGTTGGAATAGTACATTTACATTGTGAATAATGTTGCCAATGTATGTGTCATAATCTCAACTGGAGGAAGAGCGAGAAGGGAAAGGGGAGTCCGAAATCCGGCAACATCGCGCGGAATATCGTGCTCCATTGGCCACTGCCCGTGATGCTTTACATCTGAAACACACAGTACATGTCTTCACTGCCAGCAACTAACATTTGTTCGGGTGAGCAGGGGATACTTATGCGGGCGGGAAGAAATTCACGACTGCGCATAAGTATCCCCTCTACATCTACGCTGAAGTAAAGTCTCACACACTTCACTGGTTTACGCGGGGAAAAAAATAAGGTTAGATACTTTTTGAACATACATCATATATCTCGAGGACTACTGGCGACACACGACAGTTTGAGAAACGTTGTTTTGGCAGTTTTATGTTGTTTATAACCACGTGGAACTTGTATTCTTAAACCATTTTCTCACATATTCTGTTTTCATGTGCTAATTTTAAAATTGAAACAAAGTTGAAGTACCTTCACAATCTTACCATTTGTTTTAATGCCTTAACACGTTCGCTACCGACACAAAAAATATATTTGGGACGCATTGGTTTTCACCAAGGACCAGCGTCCCATATGTGAGACGCTCGGGCTCGTTCTAGCAGATGGTCTGTGGGTAAGGTAATTTTCTTATGACCGGTCTATAGTGCCGGTTTATGCCTATGAATCGGTCCCTCGAAAAATCCCGTGCGTCCCATATATGGGACGTTGGTAGCCAACGTGTTAAAGTAAGTTTCCATTCAAAAATAACATACTATTTTCACAAATTTCGAGGTTCTTTTTGCTTTAATTAAAGAGTAAAATAGCTTGCTTAGACTAAGTTAACAAAGGATGTGACCAAATTCTCAGTGGTGGTGACACAGGCTGGGCTGACCCAGCAGTGCCTCACGTTATGAAACTTAATTAGCATACGTTACTTGTTCACTTTTGAGTTCAGGCAGAAGAGTGTGGCAGAATCTGTTTCACCGCCGCTCCAAATTATGTACAGTCAGCAACAAAAGTTCTTTCCGTCTGATGAAATTACTTTCGCAAATAACTTCAGAATGGAAGGACAATTTGAGTAAGGTTTTCGGTAAATTAACAAGAATGTAATTTTCTGTACGTTCCGACCTTGAAACTCGGTGAAACTGAGTACGTTATTCTCAAAATAAATTTTACCAAACGGCAAGAACTTTTGTCGTTGACTGTACATTAAATGGCAAAAATTATTTCTAACGTAAGTGTGAAATGTTTCGTTAGGTTCTACGTTATTTCTTTCGCTAGTTGGATATTTTTCAGCCATTTTCTCGAATCCTATTAACTTCCAAGTAGTTAATAGTATCATATACCGTATACCTTAAGAGTCTTCATTCGGGCGAAATTAAAATACTGCTAATTTTACAGTAATTATGTGATATCTTCAAATAGATAAAAGATAATCGAAATGTGGAACAAGAGCGCCCTAGACAATATCATTTTACATGAGAAACCGTTATCACGATTCACTTATCTGCTTTCGATTTCAAGCCATTTTGAAAATCGGCATTTATTTTCGCGTTTCTAAGCAGCTGAAAACGGAAAGCCAGTAGGTGAGTTGTGATAACGGTACCTCACGCAAAATAATATTGTCTAGGGCGCTCTTGTTCCATATTTCAATTATCTTTTATCTATTTGAAGATATCACATAATTACTGTAAAATTAGCGGTATTTTAATTTCGCCGGGATGAAGACTTACACCGCTAATTCTCACTCCTTCTTTAGATTTCTCTCTACTGGATCACAGAATGACAAAGCTTCTCTAGTATTCCATATAATCGCTGCCTTAGACAACAAAACCATTACACTATATCAGAACTAGACGGCTGACAAATAATCCAAAACGCGACTATCGTGACTGTTCCGTTCTTCGTTTGCCTCAAGAGTACAGAGATTGAAGAGAAGATTAACTTGTGAAGTAAGCCCAACACAGCTGCCTTCTTTATATCTCCCTTCTAGTTTCAAAAAATCCCCTAAAATGAAAGTATTATCTCTTTATCCTTAATCCACAGAGGGAAATCTGTATATATATATATATATATATATATATATATATATATATATATATATATATATATATATATATATATATATATATATATATATATATATATAAACTAGTTGAGAATGCTCCAAGAGCATTGCCAGAACGAACTTAAGGAATTAATTTTTCTTATTAACTTCTACAGGCTTTATACCAATTGTTCCATGTACTTTATTATTATAAACATTAAATAATTCTTGTAACATATCTATCCATTTATAATTTCGTTGAGTACTAATTTTTGTCTAAGTGTTTTCTTTAAAAGTTATATTAAAACTTTCTACGATATCTTGTTTTTCAAAGACATGTTCAAAATGGAGGGCTCAAAATTGAAAAAATCTACAAAATAATATGTTTTTATGACTTTTGGCTCCCGAAATATGATTCCTTAAATCTCCGGAAATCCAAACTTTTTTGGTCAATATCTTGGGAAAGATGGTCAGTTGGCCAGTGGTCACCGGCTACTAACTGATACCAAAATGTTCACCATCCTCTTCGGTATTGATCAATACCGATATTATCTCTCTATGACTTACGGTTCCCGAGATATGGCTCCTTAAATTTCCGAGATCGGAACTTTTTTTGGCCAATATCTCGGGAACGGTAAGAGTGACGCGAAAAATTCCACCACTTTCTCAGATAGTTTTTGATGCCCTATTGAATGCAGGGTTCAAAATCGAAAAATTGGCGAATAACACCACACACAAAGAATTCAGTAACGAACTTTTTAAGTTCGTTGATAATTAAATAAATTCATTTATTTAAAAATTCGGTTCACGGGTGTGGCCCTGGACATTTGCCAGTCCAGTTACATGTAGTTACGCTCCTGATAGGAAATATTCAATTGATTTTGAGTTTAACGTCCCTTTCAGCAGCGAGGCTATATGAGACGGGACCTACCAATTAACGTGGAATCTGAAGCACAAGAAGAGGCCACAGTGGTTCAGTGATAGAGCGTTCACCTCTGGTACAGGGAGCCCCCGGTTGAAACCCTGCTCCCTCTCCCAAGTTTGTGGTGGACAAACACCGTGTGCATGGGTTTACTCGGGGTTCTCCCGTTTCCTCCCACTTTCTTCATTCCACCATTTCATTCATTTCTCATCATCACTGTCTCCTTTAGCCTAGCCGGCATATCCGTGGGACGTGAAAAAACTTTTAAAAACCTGAAGCACAAGAGCTCCCGCCGGGAATAGAACCCGAGTCTCCCACGTCAAAGGCGCCGCTAACCGCTTAGCCACGGAGCTCTGATTGGAAATATATTAGTCTCTAAACAGTTTTGATTTCTGATTAAAGTACATGTCGTTCGGTTTGTACATTAATTACATAGGCCTGCATTGTTTCGGTTATGTCATGTTTTTCAACACTGGATGATGAATTCCTATGTATTTTGGTGCGCTTAATCCAAAAATGATCGTAGTTTGTTTCCATCACGTCAGAATTATTTGGAAATGGCTATGTGTCAGAAAGAACTAATATCTGAGAACATCACAGATATGAGACGTACAGACAGATGTCAGGACATAGGAAATGCTGTCATCTGTTTGTTTATGATGAAAACGAAACGTTGGTAACATAAACTAGCAGACGGCAGCACTCGCTTCATTAAAGGTGATACACTGCAACTGTTTGAGCTGGTGCAACCGCTCGTACGTATTCTCTGCGATCAAAAGTGTGTGTGTGTCGGCGGAAGAGCAAACATACGGTGTTCGACATGGCGTCAAGAGGCTGTAAAACGTCTGTAGATTCCTTCTGCTACGTTTGTGGTGAGTTCATGTTGGCAAGGCAAAAAATACAAATAACAACGTTCGTGCGACAAGTATATTTCGTGTATTTTGGTTATAGATAAAGAAACCTAGGGTCTCCTTTAAAGACGTAGTAATCAAGTTTCTGGGCAACACGAAGGATCCGAATTTCAAGTTTATCATTGATACTATGCTCCTGAAATACGAAAATTGAGCTGTTCCATGAGTTTGAAGGTTCATTTCCTACATTCCAATTTGGACTACTTCCCCGAGAGTCTAGATTCTGTTGGTGAAGAGATGGGTAAGAGATTCCATCAGGACATTCAAGAAATGGAAAGTGTTACCAAGGACAACGGAATACAACAATGATGACGGACTATTGCTGGATGTTGCACTGAGACAAACCCAGAAAAGGCACACGCGGAAAAGCACAACGACTGAACTCGTGAGTATTTCTTTTCCATTATATTCTATTCTATTTTCTTTTATTTCTAAGTAGCACAGTACCGCGTGTTTTATATAAGAAACGACTAGGCCATTACGTCGCATATTTGTGATATTTTTCAACATATATTACATTTGAATATTATGTATTTCAACATACATTATATATGTCATTTGCAAACAAGTCTGACGTGATGGAAACAAATTAAGGTCTTTTTTTTTTTTTTTTTTTTTTTTTTTTTTTTTTTTGGGATTAAGCGCACCAAGATACATAGGAATCCATCAAATGTTGAAAAACAGTACCATCGCAGGCTAGTGTTATTGACTCATGCTTTACGTAGCCTCTCTGCTTGAAAAAGATAAAATTGCAAGCAAAGAAACAATTTTATGGATTAAACATAATACATTTATATGCAATAATCAAAGTAACGCAGGTTTTATGTCCCCTCTTTCATAATGTTCGATAATATACGTATGTATGGAAAGCAAACTGATGCCAACAAAGGTTATTAAAAATACTTTCTTCATACAATGAACATTTATCTGGTGATGCAGGACATTTACATGAAGCAAAAATTTCATAATATGTATGTAGCTTTAATTCTATTGTGTTAGGCTATTCGAGCGAAGTATTTTTTTTTTTTTTTTTTGAAATAATGAAAAAATAAATAAAACGAAATTGCCTATCATTCTTTTCTGCAGTCGTCCTAGATAAACTCTCGGCTAGAGAGAAAGAGAGAGTTTGAATCTACCTATTGCGTCGACAACTACATTAAACCTGAGAAGCACAAATTGCACGTGGGAGCTACTTTTCCCACCGCACTCTACGCAGCTTTGTCATTCCGCTAATTTTAAATTACAAAGTGCACTGGAACTCATTGTCCTATCTTCTCTCATACATACACACACACAAGCGCCGTCCGAAGTAATTTCATTACGAGCGGGGGAAACCAGAAGAGCTTAAGCTACCGAGCGGAACGAATAACTTTCACAGTCATTTGATGAGGGCAATAACGCACAGACTTATCTGTCACTGGTCGCGCTGGCCCACGCACATATCAATTACGTACAAACAATGTATATGTATTAATATATACTGCAACAAGATTATTGGATTTTTTCCTTTAATAATAGCTAATAAATAAAAACTCATTTTTTTCGTTGCATGTATTTGGCATTAGGAATTTAATAGCAAAATGTAAAACTGAAATGAAATCTTTGAGGTTTACGTCCCACGATTATGTCGGTTAGACTAAAGGAGACGGTGATGATGAGTAACGAATGAAATGGTGGAATGAAGAAATTGGGAGGAAATGGGATAACCCCGAGGAAACCCACGAACACGATGTTTGTCCACTACAAAGTTCTTGGGGGCGCGGTGGCTCAATGGTAGAGCGCTCACCTCTGGTGCTTGGGGTCCCGGGTTCGATCCCAGCCTCCGCCAAGTGAACTTTGTGGTGGATAAACACCGTGCTCGTGGGTTTTCTCGGGGTTCTCCCGTTTCCTCCCACTTTCTTCATTCCACCATTTCACTCATCTCTCATAATCACCGTCTCCTTTAGCATAACCGTGGGACGTAAAACTCAAAGATTTCATTTTCACCACAAAGTTTACTTGGCGGGGCTGGGATCGAACCCGGGACCCCAGGCACCAAAGGTGAACGCTCTACCACTGAACCACCGCGGCCCCTAATAGCAAAATATATGTTTGAAATGAAAATTAAGGGGTTTCTGTCTTAACTTCTATATTATATATACACAGTACATATAATCCTGTAGAAATCATACATATAGTTTAATGTTGTATGTGAGCTGTAGAATATAGTATGGCTACGAAAACACCTCACTAACTAACTGACAGTATTATAGTGTTTCATGAGTTGAAAATAAAAAAAAAATCAATCGAAAATCTGAAGAACATATTCAGATTGCCACAGTGGCAACGAACCCATTGTGTCGTCTACCATATTTCTATGCTCTTTCCTAAAATTTCCCCACAAAACGGCAACCAAATCTTTTGGCCTCAGGGAATTAAAAGAACCAGCAGACAACATACAAAACATGTACTGAAAGGAAGTCCCAGGGTGTTGGAATATCTCTCCCCCATTTACCCAAAGTAGAACAATTAATAAATAAGATTCTTTTCTGGTTATTTTATTACAAAGATACATTTGTATATTTACACTAAAAGGGATTCCCATTTGACATATCAAACAAAATTTCTCTCTGTGTGTATGCATGTGTTTACAAAAGTCAAGAGTTGGGTCCACAAAGTACATACGCAAAAGACTGACTTGAAGAAATCGTCGTCTCGAAATTGAAAGTATTCGCGACTTCAATATCCGAAAAATTATGAAAATTACGAATCGACTAGCCTACTGACTAGAACGGAATGCTGGAAAATCTTTAGCGTTTTCCCTTCTCATTATCCAATTGCAATACATTTTGTTTTGTTTGGACCTTACGTGTTTCTATATGTTTGTGACTCAAAATCAAAGCACTGAGAATAATGGACCTATGTTTGTTGCAGGTAATGAATGAAAATGGCTAAATAACAAGTAGAATTCAATCATGCTAAAACTAGAGCAGTCATGAAGTTCCTCTTCTTCCAGGGGAACTCTGCAAAGATTATCCACGATTATACGCTATACACAATGGGGGGTCCACATCCCGTGCTATGCTATGCCATTGTTAGAATTTAGGACAACAAGAGGATCACGTTATGGGACTTGACGGCAGAACTGGGAACGTGGTTCGGAAGCGTTCGTGACATTGTGCACGATATTCGTGACAACATGGCGGAACATGCAAGAACAGGATTTTTACTAGGAGGGAATCTTCAAACTTATCTCACGATGCGATATGCGATAAGTGCCTCAACCGACATAGACACTATGCTGAAAGTAACCTAATGTAGTTAGTACTGTCTGTTGCTTGTTTTGGTTGTATGAAATAATATGTACAGGTTTCATTGCAGGCTTTGTAACCTTATTTTCTAATCACTCCTCGTAAAAAAAAAAAAAAAAAGAGAGAAAGAAACTACATTTCTATGACAATCGTAAACTGTCAGGGCAATAGTTTATCTGATCAACGTGCAGGACAGTTTTCAAAATCCACAGGTATTGTTGCTGGTATGGTGCTCTATGGAGAAAACGGTCTTTCTCAGATGAAGTAGAACCATCAATACAGGTCATCATAGTGCTGCAACCATGAAATATACCACAAACTTGTCTGCAAGCTTACAGCTATGGTCAACACACATGGTATCCTTATGTTGCATATAAATGCATACTCATGTGTCGCATAAAGGACGGTGCACACGCTCTAAATCCTCCGTTCATCGTATTTTCCCGACACATCCTCCACTTATTACTACTTCTAGCATCTCGATTACTTTTTGAGAAGGAATAACTTCCAGATGATTCGGTGGTTCAACGTACGGTTAAGGATTTCTTCGCATTGAAAACTCCAGAATTGTTTCGCCACAGAATCCAATCGTTGGAAGAGCGAAAGCAAAAGTATGTGATTGTAGACGGAGACTAAATTTGATTAACTAGGTTCTCTATTTTCTTCACCTTCGAAAATGACTAGTGGTGGGCACAAAAACCGGTTTTTTGGTTCTAGGTTTTCCCCGAATCCAATTATCGGTTTTTCACCGAATCCGGTTCCAGTTTTCTGCAAAACCGGTTCAGCTTTCCATCGAAACTGGTTTCAGTATTTCCAAAACTGGTGCTATTTCTGACCAGAAATAACGTGTCGAGAACACACATGTAAGCAAGCTCAAAAACGTGTAAATTCTCATAAAAAGGAAGTGCAATACGAAACAGATATGCTTAAAAACCAATATGGCCTTGCGTACATCAATGCTGGCAACATCCGGAACACAATCGTGGCTATCTTTTTTCACAAATTCTCCGTTGTTGGTAAACACTTTTCCATTACATGGCCGTGCAACACAACGTCAAACGATTTCACCTCACTTCCTCTCAGTCTTCTTCGTATATTGATATCCATTAAATATCAAACTAGGTTGACCTCTCTGTTTCAGAAAACTCAATTGGTGAACGCTGATGCAAATGACGTCAGTAAGTATTCGGAGTGCCTAGTAGGGCTATCCAGCTGTGCTGCCACCTAGTTTAAGTTTCATGAACTACCGGTTGATCGACGTGTGAGTCATCACCTGTGTGTCGCTGGGACGAAACTCTACTCATCAAGATAAGACGAAAAGTATAGACCAACTTGGATGCACAAATGCTTCCTTTCGGAGTTATAGTCTGTCGAAAACATGAAAAATTGAACTTTAAAAGGTCCATAGCTCCAAAACTATGGGACCTACCGTAGACGGGTCACGACTTTTATTTAGGAACTAGTATGTGCCCTATCCAATTATCCATGTTTGAGAATCCTGCGGTACTTGGGCACCAATTTTTTAAAGAGGTAGTTGGTGAGTATTTCAAATTGTAAGACCGTAGCCAAACTCCCTCTCCAAAAATTGTTGTGTGAGTATCTTAGGATTGTGAAACGTGTATTTTTGGATAGCCCACATATTAGTTTCTAGGTGAAGTCTTGACCCGACTGCGGTAGGCCCCATAGTTTCGAAGTTCACCTTTAAAAGTTCATTTTTTCATGTTTTCGGCAGCCTGTAACTCCGAAAGGAAGCATTTGTGCACCCAGGTTGGTCTATACTTTTCATCTTATCTTGGTGTCAGGAATCACCTCCAAAACGTTGGCGGTGTTGTGTTGAAACATCCTGTATAATGGTATAATAATAATAATAAAAATTGAAACATTAAAAATATTGTGGTTAGCAAGAAGTTTATTTTTAATTTCTCAAAATTAGCTAAGCGAAATAATTCTCTTCTTCAAGTGACAGGTTCAATTGTTCATGAAACTTATTTTTGAAATACAATTCAATAAACAAAGCCATGCTTATTTAAAACAAAAACCTGATTTTTATATACCCTCTTTTACGCTGTTATTCTCCACATATTTCAAATCCAAGCAACATATGTACTTCACTCAAAAGAAAGTACACACCAAGGTCATTAAAATTGAATAAATTTTGCGCAAGTTATCGCAGAACAGGCTGACCGGCAGACAAAAATTTAAGCTGAGTCAAATGGTAAAAGCTCCCTTCAATTACTATGAACTGTGTTGTATTTTGTGCTGTTGGGTAACAACACTGTTGAAACCAAAGAAAATTTAATATAAGTTGTTTATTTTCGTCTAATCTTGTATTCCGTATTTTCCAAACAACATATACGTAATAAGTTACAAATTACGAGGTAAAAAAAAAAAAAAAAAAAAAAAAAGAGTTTATTTTGTTACTGTGGTAATATGTTTGTTTTCAATCTATTGTGAAACGCGAGAGTTTTATTGAAAGAATAGAACAATTAAAAATTTACGTGGTTGGCATGCGCGTGAAATTAAATAGGGGACAATCAATAACATGAGAGACGAACAGAGAAAGAGACAGAACATGTGATATTAATCAAGCTAGTGTTAATAATGAACCATAAAAACAGAATATTATTAAGTTATTCGAAACGTAGTACCTCGTGAGTTGTCTGCTGAATGTCACAAAGGCCATTTTCTGGCATTTACAAGGTGTTACGAACCGGTTCTCATATTTTATGAGTCTATAAAAAAGAGGGCACTTATATTACATATATATATATATATATATATATATATATATATATATATATATATATATATATATATATATATATATATATATATATATATATATATATATATATAGAGCTACGTTCATTATAAGAAAAAAATAGGGTTATAGAATATTGAAAGATAGCATCACCAAACATTATTATTCATATATTCCGCAATAATTGGTGTTATTTCGCCTTCTTTCTACTTATTGAAAGTTTTTCAGTTATGTTTGTGAAAACCAAACGAATTAATCAAATCAAAGGATTCTGTCTTTGAAAATAGTATTACAACTTTCTTCAAGGAGCCCCTTCGTGGCTAAGCGGTTAGCGTACGCGCCTTTGGCATGGGAGACCCAGGTTCGATTCCCGGTGCGAGCTCATATGGTTCGGATTCCATGTTATTCAGTAGGTATCGTGTCATATAGCCTCGCTGCTGAAAGGGATGTTAACTTAAAATCAACTCAGCTTTCTTCAGGACTGTACTTACTGTGTAAGTCTATAAAAGCCTAATTATAATTCTTGTTCTTTACTGTCTTAGTTTTTTGCCTCGCTTTTAGATGTACTTAAAGCCAGTTTCGTTTTTAGACTTCCAAACTACGTTTTACATTGTGTCGGGAGCAGGGGCGGATCCAGGAACGACTTCTGGGGGGAGGGGGCGGTGGGTTGTCATACTGTTACTTTTAAGAGCTCCAAACTTTGGAATGTGTTTTATTTATATATAAAACATAAGAAAGTTTTACTCTTCTGGGGGGGAGGCGATTGCCCCGATCGCCCCCCCTGGATCCGTCCCTGGTCGGGAGTCTTGTAGAACGACTTGATTCGTCCGTCCGTCTGTTGACAGATACCAGAGCCAAAATGTTAAGATATATCGAGATGCTTTTTTTTTTTTTTAACAATCGATTCAGCATTCCAAGCATATGTTTTATCTTCTCCGGCTACTCTGTGGTCAAACCGAAATTTGTAAAAAATATTCATTTCTGGATTTAACGTTTACCGCCATAGAACGAAAACGGTAACAGATACAGAAAATTGGTTTGTTGAAAATGGTTCAGCGTCTCAAAACAACATATTATGACTATTTCCAACACTCTACCCAAAGTGGAAGTAGTTCAAATTTACTATCACTTTCGGTTTCAATACCAGCTTCAACGTTTATCGCCATAGATCGAAAAAGGTTGCAGATAACAAAAAGCGTGCTTTTGTAGACGATTCAGTATCTCAAATTTACTATTACTTCCGCTTTCACTGATTTTCGTAGACCAAAAACGGTAAATGCTATCAAGATACGGTTTCTTGCAAACAATCCAGTGTTTCAAGACAACATATCATGACTATCCAAAAGCAACTCGTTCGAAGGAAAAAAAGATTAACACTAAAGATGTATACATTTTCAGGAGATAAGAAAGTAAAAATAGTTAGCAATCAGTGAATTTAGTGACTTATAACGTTTCTCAAATCAGCGATTCACATACAGATCAATCAAAACATCACGAACCCATGACACGCTTGATCTTTGTTCTTTTTCTTTTGATGTGGGTGAGAGGTCATGATAATTGAGGCAATGACCTTGCAGCACAACAGCACAGGAACATGGCGTACACACTGCAAGAAATAAGATATGTGTAGGGATATCTGAAGTACTTCAGCCGCGTACTTTGGAAGAAATGCAGACCAACATTGAAAGAACTCTGGACAACGCTCCAGAACGTGTTTAGGAGCATGATCAGAAACATACGCACGCGTGAAGCAATAAATTGTGGCCATATTCAACGTCTTTGGCAATGCCCAAATGGGCTAAGGTACTTTTGATCTTTCTTATCATAAGTCCTCAGCTGAACTCCGATCTCCGTTAAGCTTAGCAGAATGTTAGATCCTGATTTGCTTATTATGGATATTGTAATGTCTCACGTGTTTATGTTTACGGACACCCAACATGTGCTCCAATTTATAAACAACCACTATGTGCACCTTACTATGGGGTACTATAGCTGCAGACGACGGGGTCACAGCGACATTACCATTTACATAACGATGAGGAAACAGCAGCGCCCCACCTCACCTGGAACGCCAACATAACCAAAAGGATTTTAACAATAGTAATCAGTTTCGACTGGTTAACTCCTCTTCTAGCTTGCTCTGGAGCTCTAAGAAATGACTAACCCAAAGCTTTATTTTGCTTCAGAATTCTAGGCTTTCCTTCTTCCCACTTGCTTCGGTGCTTTGTTAGGATTCGTAAACCCAATCGCTTAGCTTGCTTCAGAGCTCTGTGACTTTTAACCCCTTCTCTGCTTGCTTCGGACCATTGAGGATTCCTAATCCATTCTTATTTAGTTGTTATTAATAACAACATATGCGAATTTTTGATAATGGGAATTATATTAAATTAATTAAATTTAGGAATAGTATCTCCACCTAGCTTGCTTTCGAGCTCTGTGGAATCCCTGCTTTAGGCTGCTTGAGCCTTACATCACCTTTCTCTACTTGTATTTAAAAAGTTACATTATTGTACTTTCGTAAAATACTGTTTATAAAAGATTTTATAATATAAACCGATAGTGAGAATCAATTCCAAACGGTAATTTGCTATACCTGTTCCAGCACAAGCTAAATTTTACAATATGAAATATTTCTTGTGCAAACCTTTGGTTCCCGATCTAAGCCTATTGGCTATCAAAGTTGGGACTTATTATTAAGATGGGCCGTGTTAAATGTAAATACTGTTGTAATCACTTACAGAAAATCACCAAATATTTATTCCATGTCAAGCACAACATTAATGTAGTAACTATGCATCATACTATATAAATTAAGGCAGTTTACCATTTAGAGCGAAAGCCATGTCTAAATATCTTACAGAGAACATTTTCAGTTATATTCATTCCCTACATCACAAGTAATAACGAACGTTAATTCTCGGAATTTTCAGTTGCAATTATCATAATCTGATCTTAAGAAAGAAATGCATTCCATTCTTACGTTACGTTACATTCTCTCTAATTCCTAGCGATAACTTAACATTAATTATTGGAGGCAGTTTATACTGTACAACGCTATAGGTAAGATTTTAAAGAGATAGAGCTATTAAGTTTCTTTTGTTCTGTTTTGGATTTTTCTTTTACGCGAGCTAGAGAGAAATTGATGAAAAGAGGAGGGGAAAAAACACTTGTATGCATTCGTTGTGTCAATGTTTGTACATGAATGTTTTTAAGTGAAATGTTTGTTCTGCTCTTTACGGAAATGGTGATGCAAATGAAAAAAAAAAATGTGTTCCTTTTGCCTCTTCATGATAATGCATTTTTTCTTATGAATTTTACATTGTTCTTCAATATTAGGTAACAGTATTCATAATCATATGCATTTAGAGAAAAACAAATAAGAACAGTACTTAATTTGTTTAATACGTGATGCAGTGTTTTCAGGCTGATAGCCAGCCCAAAAATGTAGGGGGGGGGGGCGGCTGAAGTTAGGGGGGGCGATCCAACCATTTATAGTTCATCACCATATTATAGTGCATTTGCAAGCCTACCGTGAAAATTTTAGGGGATGCCGGCCCCCTAGACCCCCCCTGGATACGGGCCTGAGTGTTCTATCTTGTAGCTAAAATACAACTTTTACATCCTCAACCATAAAAATTACATTTGGACTGATGAATTTATACAGATCATTCTTATGTGCAGAACAACACTTTTCAGAAAATTCTAGGTATAACGCGTCTAAGACGCCAATATATCGAGATCACATCATTGTTTACAAGTGACGTCAGCCATATGGTAAATGTTGCCAGTGACACTGGTTTTTATGAGAGATTTCCGGCATACACCTAAAATTTTCAAAACTAGTTTCACAATTGCGGACGAAAAAATCTGTCTTCGTTGATTCTGAAAGAAAACTTTTATTTTAAAAAGTTCAAATTTCACGAGGTCCACACTCCACAAATAATAGTCCATAACTTGGGAACTAAAAGCCTGCACAAAAGAACATTTCACAAACTTGTATAGCTGGTCAAGATCTACGAGCGTACCAAGTTTGATCCAGATCAAGTGAGTTCGGCTGCTTGTTTCGTATATGCGAAAATGTGGCCCCAAACTTAGGTCCATAATTCAGGAACCAAAAGACTGCACATCATAGTTATTTCAGAAGGTCTACCACCACACCAAGTTTGATCCAGTTCGGGTGCCTAAGTCTGTGGCTATTTGAGAATGCGTTTTCGAAGCGTTACCCCCTAAAGCGAACACGACCAAGGTGGCTATTTGGTAACTTTACTTTTGCCAGAGTTATAAATTATACTGTGAGCCAGTCAGGGTTGCTAAGTCTTTCTTGCCAAGTCCAGGTCTCTAATAGCAGAGTTCCAGTACTGTGCACAAAGCATCTTCAAAGCAGCTGTTTCTTGCTAAAATCCCCTTGCCTGGCAACACGTCTTTCCTTTTTTCCCCTTCTTTTGGACATCTTTTAAACAGCAGGCGGTCTATTGTTCCGAAACGCACCAAATACGCTCGAGGTGACGTTTTCTCCGCGTTTTTATTGCTTTCGCGTTTGTGATTAGTCATCCACATTTAAGAGTCTCTATCACTGCGAAATTAAAATACCGCCAATTTTACAGTAATTATGTGATATCTTCAAATGGATAAAAGATAATCGAAAAGTGGATCAAGACCTCCCTAGACGATGTTATTTTGCATGAGTTACCGTTATCCCGAGTCACCTAGTAGTTTTTCGTTTGCTGTTATTTAGAAACGCGAAAATAAATGCCGATTTTCTAAATGGCTGGAAATTGAAAGCAGATAAATGAGTCGTGATAACAGTATCTCACGCAAAATAACACTGTCTAGGGAGGTCTTGTTGCACTTTTCGATTATCTTTTATCTATTTGAAGATATCACATAATTACTGTAAAATTAGCGGTATTTTAATTTCGCAGTGATAAGGCCTCTTAAATACATGGTCAGCGTATTCCAAGCGTACGCATGAGCAATAAAAACGCGTTGCGATCGCTTCAAATAGCCGCCCTGTAACTGAATCCTATGACCTATGTACGAGGGGCAGTCAAAAAGTACCCGGAATTCTGTTGTAGCTCCTTATTACCACAATATAAGTGAACATTTACTTAATCGCCTTCAAAATTGGCACCTTCGGAACACACAAACACTTGTGCCACCGCAACTGTGATTGGTGGAAACACCGACGAAAGTCCTCTTTAGGTATTTTCCGAAGTTCAGACGTCGCGTTGGTTTTGATCTCTTCTGCGTTTGCGAAACGCAAAAAGGTCCATTTTTAGCTTTGGGAAGAGCCAAATATCCGAAGGTCCTAAACTGTTTTTAAGGCTATCAAAGTCTCTGAAGCAGATTTTCCCCAATTTGCAAATGAACTTGATGGTTGTGCGTTACTCGATCTGAGAAACTGCACCAACTGATCACTACACACTTCTTCGTTCAACTACATACTCGTACACTACCTGCTATGATGTGTTCACACATGTCAAATTCATAATTAGGCAATCTAAGAACTGTACTGTACAACATTAATTGTAATTCCATCACAAATGCCAAAGCTAGAACAACATTCCGGAAAGTTTTTGACTGTCCCTCTTAAAATGTTACTGATTATTCCGGAAAAATCAATTAAAGGAGAAAAAAAAAAGTATAAGCTGAACAACATAGTGTGTTGGAGTACGGCCTACTGTGAGGGTTTATCTGTAATGTGTGCACCAACAATAACAGATTCAAGCTGCAGTCACAGTTTGAAGCCTGCGTTAATATAGCATGCCCCGCCCTTTATAACCTCGGTACTGTACAAAGAAACAAAACACGAAAGCTTAAACTTACTCTTCATACAAAAATACTATGTATACTCATATTAGAGCACAACTGAATCTTTATTTGGAAACAGATTATTAGCTTCAAACTAAGAACTAACAGAAGAAATCCAGCTAATTAAGCAATTTGAACTTGAGATAATTTATTAGAGTGCCCGATTAAACGGTCCTTTGCTTGATTTCTTCAACAGTTTTCGTTGTTTCTTGCTATCTGGGAAGACAACTGAGCTTGTAGGTGAGAATGGTTTCTCTTTAGGTGGATTTTCAGAACGGAGTGATTTAAGCACAATGATCCCCATAGCAACATTAAATAAAAATGATACAGAATAGGCAACCAATATTATTCCCAGCTCTCTCAGATCCTCTTGGATATGTCTAATAATAGCATCAATGCATCCTATTTCATGGCATTCTTCTTTGTAACAGCAGGATTTGGGGAGGGAAAGATTCAAGACCTCCCAGTCGTTTGGACCAGTGATGCCACAACAGCGTTCCGCACTCTGTAGAGCATCCCAGTGGCTTTCGCCATAGCTATCATTCTTTAATAAACTCATACTCCTGTTCAATTGGTTCTCCAAAGCCTCCTGATTCGTATTACCAGCACAAAATACCAGCGCAGTACAAGCGATTCCTGTTATAAACATGAAAATCATGAATATTACATATACTGCCATTGGATATTTACTGCTTTTCCCAATAGCAAAAAATCCTAACGCTGCAACTCCAATGAGAATAGAGGCCATTATGATGGATGCAAAGCACGGTTTTCTAAAATATTCTAGGGATTTCCACAAATAATCACAATGAGTTGTGTGTTCATACATCGCGGTGAGCCCATACACAATAATTAAAATACCACCAGCTAGAATATTTAAATTGAAAATGGCAAATAAAAATTTAAGAATACAAGATGGCATTCTGGCAAACAAGACAATCAATTCAACACAACTGTCTCCTATAAGAAAGGTGAAGGAATATTAGTTTTAACACTGACACTGAACGATCCACTCTTTACACATTCACACACTTTCAACCGGTAATTATATTTCTGTGTTCTAACTTGATTCAAATTCGAAGTATAAAATGTACAATAATTAACATTTTGAAATGTTCTGGAATATTGTCAGTTTAAACTTTTAACATAGCAACAGTAAAGCAACAATACTTTTCTTCAACAATTCTATACTAATTCATAACGGTATTTTTTTTTAAATTACGATTAAAATCAGAGGGCTCTCGATTCAGCCATTCTGTTCTCATTTTTCCCAGGATACTTTGTGGTCGGTGACGTCACGTGGAGGTATCGCCAAGGATGTTACAAAATGGAGGATCTGCTCATACCACAAAATTGTAAAGCCATTCGTATTTCACGATTAGTGATTTTCTTACTTGTGAGAGGTTACTCCGGGTAATTTCTTCTCACTTCTATTTGTACACTCATACAGTATGTAACCATTGTATAATAATGTTATACATCTGAAGCACCGACTTAAATAAAAATAAACGACAGACACGCTACGTGTCTACATATGAAGCTCGCAATGTTTTGAGCCAATATAGGGGAAACTATACAGTCGTGGGCACTCTGATAGTGATGAGCACCTATGCCAATTATTTTCAAATAATAAGAGTCTGAGCGCCTGTAACGAGCTATTGACGACTTTCAAATGTTGGCACGCCTTTCTTCTTTACGCTCACAGTTTGCCAATTGTCTTCCTTCTTTCGTGTGTGTGGCAGGGTGTAGAGAGGTGCGCGATGTAAAACGTTGTGATGGTTGTTGTTCATTTCTAACGAATTCTTTTAATCAGACAGGTGTACTGATTATGGTTTCGTTTCATTATAAATCAATTGTAAATCAAAATTTTGTGTTTGGAGTGATTATTAAATGATAAGAGCACTTCATGCTAATGAGATGTATGTCTAAATGAGTTTTGCTCTCAAATCATGAGGTGCTCACCACTGTATTTTAATTTAATGGAACATGACAGTGATGGGCACCTAGTGCCCATAACTATATTTTACTATACGAATTTTTTTGTCGTTATTTTAAGCCTAAAGTGCATTTCAGGCTGTTGTGTTTCTTGCTTGAAAATTTCATGAAATTTAAAGGTTATTTAACAGTGATGGGCCCAGTGCCCATTACTGTAAACTCACTATGCTCATCACTGTATGTTTATATTGGATTACGCCACGGCCTCCTTTGTTATACAAGCCAGGACCTTGAATGTGGCAACTGCGCAAATCGGCCTGTCACAGACTATCCACCTTCAACAGTTGGCAGTTCACAGACTATTTCTCAACCATTTTAGCGAGGATCCTCCTTTTCTCTAGACATTAATGCAGAGAATTTGGGCAGCCGGCTGTGCTGGGTGGATAGTCTGTGGAAGGCAAAAAGGCGCAGTTGCCATTTCAAGACTGGTCTGTATAACAATAAAGGCGGCCGTGATTAAGCATAACAATAGAACTAGGCTTATTTTATAGAGAACCCTTTCTGGAAAACATGTACAAGGGAGTGTATAACTACGATCTCGGTATAGGGCCCATTATAATCAGGTTACTTAAATAGATTTAAGTTTCTCATGTGTCTAATTACATTTAATTTTAGGGATAAGGAGGAAATCTGCACTATTACCAACATGAAAGGAAGGTTTCGACGCTACGACTCAGCTAGACCTAGATCATGATCCCAAAATAGAACAAGAAGGGAAAGCACTGCACAAACGTCAGTGTGCGTTGGAAGTCCGAAGCCTCTTTTTTCATATTGTTAAGTGTACAGTTTTTTCCTTGAAAATTAATAACAAGGCCTACAGTCCTCGCGCTAGGAAAAACGCCAGTGAGTTACGTTGTGGCCATGTACAGTACTTACACGGGAAGTTATGGAGTATGAAATAGGCCTAGTAGCTTTTTAAGCTGAATTCTGTGATGTAATGGCCAGTGTCTATCGGTGGTTTTTGCATTGATGCCTCGCATGTGATTACTCAGCACATCATTTTCCACTGCTGTTAATACCGGCTTTTAAGAAACTATTCACTCAGGTAGCTACCCAAGTTAGTTTTGCGGCGCTGAGTGAGAACTGAATTATTTCCAAGATTATTTAAATACAATTTAAATGCAATCCAGTTTTCGTGATTTGACTCATGAGAAGTTTTGTGAATTACTTGGGCCCGAGAAGTGTAACCAAATAAAACAGTTTACAGATAAAGCTCCAAATGGTCATGAAGGAAAATGTGAAGATTTTTGCCTTTGTAAGAAATTTGAAGAATTTTCTAAAGATGAAACGCTCATAAAAATCCACACAAATGATGAGTTGCCGTCAGATAAAGCCTCAAACTCATCAAGATTACAACAGACTGAAAGTGCTTTAGCAGAACAACTTGAGGAAGCAAGCACTTTTCTACAAGTTGAGGTGACACCAGAAGAGCAAAACAGAACTACTGACCGGCTAAAATGTATCCAATCAAGAAATCAGATATGCCGCTTTTTAAGGACTGTTTGGTATGGCCAGAAACGCCAAAGCGGCAATATTCAAAGATTCTCATTTGTAATAACATCAGATAAATGGAAAGAACTGCACAAAGAGGAAAGAATTACAGAAGAAAACCAAGAGAGGGAGAAAGAGGAGAGAAAGGGGAAAAGAGAAGTTAAACAGTCAGGTCCAGCTGGGAAAGTAAAAAAAAGACACGAATATACTCCTAGTGTTAATCTATTTTCTTCTGAACATACAGGTATAACTGGAGCTTATGTGGAGAAATTACCTTCTGGCCCTCCGGCTAAACGAGTGCCTTTTGGCGAACTGCAAGAGAACAAAAATGAGGGAGTTCATTGTTCTTCAGCATCCAAAGAAGATTCAAACATATTGAAAGTGAGGGTGTTGGAAAACAGTACGGAACAATTAGAAAACCGTCTTGTTTCACTTTCTGGATTGTGTAACCAGTGTGGCGAGAGTGTAGGATCTCGTTTACCAGAAATGAACTGCAAACGCTGTGGACAGGCTTTTCATAAAGCTTGCCTTCTTGCTGGGGAGAAGCCTACGATTATGATGTATGTTACTGTATCCAATGTTTGCAAATCTTAGACGAAAGTGAGAGTGACAGCGATTAGGCAAACAGAGTGCCTAATTTCATAAAATCTTAATTTTTTTTAATTAAAAGTGTTACTTTAAAATTACAAAAAGTCAAAACGAGATGCTGTATTATGCATTTATGTAACAAAGTAATGTATCTTGACATTATTAAGTAATTTTAGAAATTTCTGCACAGGTGCCCATAACTGTAATCAAAAGTGCCCAACTCAGTCTCTGTAGGGCCCATCACTATAAAAGTTATAGTACTTTTTTAAAAAAATATATTACACGTACCTAACATTACATTTCATTCCGATATCATATTTATTTTAAAGCCCATACTGTAACGATATTATTTGACAAATATTAGATACATATGGCCAAATGTATAAAAGTTATTAATTAATTACTTTAAAAAAAAATGCCTTAAGGTGCCCACGACTGTATAGTTTCCCCTATATGGCGGAAACGAAAGGAGCCAATCAGACGTGACAATGCTAGTTTGCCTTTTGGCTTCATTTAGTTAATAGGATGAAGATACATATGGGCAGATACTCTATTTTATAACATCCTTGGGTATCGTGAGGTATCGTTCAAGAGAAAAAGTGAAATACTGCATAAGCAATTACGCTGTTTGGTATACTGTTTCAAGGTGGGCAAAAGTCCCTCCATATGACGTCACGGACAGCGAGCCAATTAGAACGCAAAACGCGAATTGGAGCTACTTGTTATTTTATATACCTTGATTAAAATTGACTGATTTTAACTCCATGCCTACTGAGTACGGTACTTGTGAGCGTCCCACGGCTGAAAATTGTGGGAAAGATCAGTGGATCTGTATATAAGTGCTTCTGGTTAGGTTCCAACACAGCAGCTAATCAATGCAGGTGCGGTCCTCTATTCATATCTGAGCTTTGCAACACCGAAGTTACGTACAACATAACCTAATATTAACTTAAGCTCCAACTGGGGTTGAATCCGATGTAGTTGGCGAATGCACAGACCACCACGCAAGAAACCAACTCTTACAGTACAGTACACGCCATTTCTCACTACACTACCCATGCAAGATACCAATTCCTACAGTACAGTACAGACCAGTTCTCGCCACCCTATCCATGCAAGATATCAACTCTTACAATACAGTACAGACCGTTTCTCACCACATTCTCCATGCAAGATACCAACTCTTGCAGTATAGTACAGACCATTTCCCACCGCACTATATCGCCTCCAAAGGAGCTGAATTATGGTACCATGCCACTGGCCCACCTCCTATTTGAACTTATATAAGGATTTAGGATTTAGATTTCTGGGCTTTCGGCCTCTATGGCCATATTAGCCCATCACGTTTGAGGGAAGATGTCCCTCGACGAGCACACTAACCGGGGAAACGGGAGGAAGAAAAGATTGGGAAGGAAGGAAGCGGCCTGGGAAATATATGTCAGGTACCACCCTGGCATTTGCCTGGTATGAATGAGGAAAACCTCATTCAGGATGGCTAGCCCGAAAAGCTTTTTATACTTTTTCGGCCGATTGCCCCCACCGGGAATCGAACCCGGAACTTATATCAGGAGTTGGGTATAGAAGTAACAACTCTGTCTCACAGAGAAACTGTCAAGAAACAGAACAAATCGATATACCTAAGTAGGCCCTATCTTCTTAGGTAAAATATTTAGGAAATCTACGCATTAAAATTAGAAATGGAACGCAGAATTTATACAAGACATGGAAATTTCAGTTGCCAAGGGAAGAGGAATAAAAGCTAGTTAAGGTTATTCATTACGTCCAAATAGTTTGTGTCTAAAACGGTAGATGGCGCCACCGTCACCAATGTTAACATATACAACTAATAAAATTAAAACAATCAAATATAAAATAAACAGTTCAAAAATTAAGCAAAAACGGATATAATCTGGTTAATGGACGTTACAAAATCTAGGGAATGGTACGTGTCGATTTCACATATTGTTATTAGTTTCATTGTTAGAGACCACCATTGTTAAGTAAACAATCAACTTTATCTGCCGTACTTTCTACCAGAAACTGACCAAACTTTGCACACCCATTTAAGATTGAAATATCTAGGGAATGGTACGTGTGGATTCCACATATTGTTGTTAGTTTCATTGTTAGAGGCCACCATTGTTAAATAAACAATCAACTTTATCTGCCACACTTTCTACCACAAACTGACCAAACTTGGCACACCCATCGGATTAGCACAGAGATATCTACTGAATGGTACCAGCCGATTACACATATTGTTGTTAGTTTCATTCTTCGAGGCCACCATTGTTAAATAAACAATAGTTGGATTTCTCCATTATTAGATAAACAATCAACTTTATCTGCCATACTTTCTATCACAAACTAACCAAGCTTGGCACACTCATTTACGATTGAGATATCAATGAAATGGTATGTGTCGATTTCACCTATTGTTGTTACTTTCATTGTTAGAGGCCGCCATTGTTAAATGAACAATCAACTTTATCTGCCATACTTCCTACCAGAAACTGGCAAAACCTTGCACACACATTTAAGATTAAAATATCTAGGGAAAGATATGTGTCGTTTTCTCATATTGTTGTTAGTTTCATTGTTGAAGATCACCATTGTTAAATAAACATTCGTTGGATTTCTCTATTGTTAAATAAACGATTAACTTTATCTGTCATACTTTCTACCACAAACTAAGCAAACTTTTCACACTCATGAACGATTGAGATATCTATGGAATGGTATGTGTCGATTTCACATATTGTTGTTCTTTCATTGTAGAAGGCCATCATTGTTAAATAAACAATCGTTGGATTTCTAAATTGTTACATAAACAATCAACTTTATCTTACACTCTTTCTACCACAAACAAAGCAAACTTTCCACACTCATTTACGATTGAGATATCTATGGAATGGTATGTGTCGATTTCACATATTGTTGTTAGTTTCATTGTTGAAGGCCACCATTGTTAAAGAAACAATCAAGTTTTTCTGCCACACTTTCTACAACAACCTAACCAAAATTTGCAGACTCATTTAAGATTAAGATATCTATGGAACGATATGGGTCGATTTCACATATTGTTGATAGTTTCATTGTTAGAGGCCACCATTGTTAAATAAACAATCAACTTTAACGGCCATACGTTCTACCACAAACTAACCAAACTTGGCACACTCATTTACGATTGAGATATCCATGGAATGGTACGTGTTGATTTCACTTATTGTTATTACTTTTATGGTTAGAGGCCACCATTGTTAAATGAACAATCAACTTTATCTGCCGTACTTTCTACCAGAAAGTGAAGAAACTTTGCACACCCATTTAAGATTGAGATATCTTGGGAATAGTACGTGTGGATTCCACATAGTGTTGTTAGTTTCATTGTTGAAGGCCACCATTGTTAAATATACAATCAACTTTATCTGCCACACTTTCTACCACCAACTGACCAAACTTGGCATACCCATCGGATTACAACTGAGATATCTAGGGAATGGTACCTGCCGATTTCACAAATTGTTGTTAGTTTCATTGTTATAGGCTACCATTGTTAAATAAACAATCAACTTTGCCATACGTTCTACCAGAAACTGACCAAATTTTGCTCACAAATTTAAGTTTTAAATATCTAGGGAATGCTACGTGTCGATTTCATGTATTGTTATTAGTTTCGTTGCTGAAGACCACTATTGTTAAATACACAATCGATGGATTTCTAAATTGTTAAATAAACAAACAACTTTACCTGCCATACTTTCTACCACAAACTAACCAAACTTGGCACACTCATTTGCGATTAAGATGTCTATGGAATGGTACGTGTCGATTTCACATATTGTTGTTAGTTTTCTTGTTAGAGGAAACCATTATTAAATAAACAATCATCTTTATCAGCCATACTTTTTAGCAGAAACTGGCCAAACTTTGCATACCCATTTAAGATTGAAATATCTAGGGAATGGTACGTGTCGATTTCACATATTGTTGTTAGTTTCATTGTTGAAGACCACCATTGTTAAATAAACAATCAACTTTATGTGCCACACTTTCTAAAACAAACTGACCAAACTTGGCACACCCATCCGATTAGCACAGATACATCTAGCGAATGGTACCTGTCGAATGTTCGACAGGTTTCATTGTTCGAGGAAACCATTGTTAAACAAACAATTGCTGGATTTTTCCATTGTTAAATAAACAATTAACTTTATCTGCCATACTTTATACTACAAACTAACCAAACTTGGCATACTCATTTACAATTGAGACATCTATGGAACCGTACGTGTCTATTTCATTTATTGTTGTTAGTTTCATTGTTAGAGGACATCATTGTTAAATAAAGAATCAACTTTATCTGCCACACTTTCTACCAGAAACTGACAAAACCTTGCACACTCATTTAAGACTGAAATATCTAGGGAAAGATATGTGTCGGTTTCTCATATTGTTGTTAGTTTCATTGTTCAAGACCATCATTGTTAAATACACAAGCGTTGGATTTCTACATTGTTAAATAAACGATCATCTTCATCTGCCATACTTCCTAACACAAACTGACCAAACTTGGCGCACCCATCGGATTACCACAGAGATATATACTGAATGGTACCAATCAATTTCTCATATTGTTGTTAGCTTCATTCTTCGAGGCCACCATTGTAAAACAATCGTTGGATTTCTCCATTATTAAATAAACAATCAACTTTATCTGCCATACTTTCTACCACAAACTGACCAAACTTGCACAATCATTTACGATTGAGATGTCGATGGAACGGTACGCGCCGATTACACTTATTGTTGTTAGTTTCATTCTTAGAGGCCACCATTTTTAAAAAACAATCAACTTTGTCTACCACACGTTCTACCAGAAACTATCCAAACTTTGCATACGCATTTAAGATTGAAATATTTAGGGAATGGTACGTGTCGATTTCATATATTGTTCTTTCATTGTTAGATGCCACCATTGTTAAATAAACAATCAAGTTTTTCTGCCACACTTTCTTCTACAAACTAACCAAACTTGCACAATCATTTACGATTGAGATATCTATGGAATGGTATGGGTCGATTTCACATATTGTTGTTAGTTTCATTGTTAGAGGACACAATTTTAAGTAAAGAATCAACTTTGTCTGCCACACGTTCTACCAGAAACTATCCAAACTTTGCACACGCATTTAAGATTGAAATATTCAGAGAATGGTACGTGTCGATTTCACATATTGTTCTTTCATTGTTAGATGCCACCATTGTTAAATAAACAATCAAGTTTTTCTGCCACACTTTCTACCACAAACTAACCAAACTTGCACAATAATTTAAGATTAAGATATCTATGGAATGGTACGTGCCGATTTCACTTATTGTTGTTACTTTCATTCTTAGAGGCCACCATTTTTAAAAAACAATCAACTTTGTCTGCCACACGTTCTACCAGAAACTATCCAAACTTTGCACACGCATTTAAGATTGAAATATTTAGGGAATGGTACGTGTCGATTTCACATATTGTTCTTTCATTGTTAGATGCCACCATTGTTAAATAAACAATCAAGTTTTTCTGCCACACTTTCTTCCACAAACTAACCAAACTTGCACAATCATTTACGATTGAGATATCTATGGAATGGTATGAGTCGATTTCACATATTGTTGTTAGTTTCATTGTTAGAGAACACAATTTTAAGTAAAGAATCAACTTTTTCTGCCGTACTTTCTACCACAAACTGACCAAACTTTATACATCCATTTAAGATTGAGATATCTAAAGAATAGTACGTGTCGATTCCACATATTCTTGTTAGTTTCATTACTGAAGGCCTACATTGTTAAGTAAACAGTCAACTTTATCTAACACACTTTCTAACACAAACTGATAAAACTTGGCACACCCATCGGATTACCACAGAGATATCTACTGAATGGTACCAATCGATTTCACATGTTGTTAGTTTCACTGTTCGAGGCCACCATTTTAAAACAATCGTTGGATTTCTCCATTATTAAATAAACTATCAACTTTATCTGCCATACTTTATACTACAAACTAACCAAACGTGGCATACTTATTTACGATTGAGATATCTATGGAATGGTACGTGTCGATTTCATTTATTGTTGTTAGTTTTATTCTTAGAGACCGGCATTTTTAAATAAACAATCAACTATATCTGCCATACTTTCTACCAGAAACTGACCAAATTTTGCATACCCCTTGAAAGTTGAAATATCTATGGAATGCTATGTGTCGATTTCACATGTTGTTAGGTTCATGATTGATGGCCACCATTTTTAAATACAGAATCGTTGGATTTCTCCAGTGTTAAGTATACAGTCAACTTTTGTCTGCCATATTTTCTACCAGAAACTAACCAAACGTGGCACACTCATTTACGATTGAGATATCAATGGAATGGTTCGTGCCGATTTCACATATTGTTGTTAGTTTCATTGTTGAAGGCCACCGTTGTTAAGTAAACAATCAACTTTATCTTTCGTACTTTCTACGAGAAAATGAAGAAACTTTGCACACCCATTTAAGATTGCAGTATCTAGGGAATGGTACGTGTGGATTCCACATATTGTTGAAGGCCACTATTCTTAAATAAACAATCAACTTTATCTGCCATACTTTCTAAAACAAACTGACCAAATTTGGCACACCCATCGGATTTGCACAGAGATATCTACTAGTCGATTTCACATATTGTTTTTAGTTTCATTGTTCGAGGCCACAAATATTAAATAAACAATCGTTGGATTTCCCCATGGTTAAATAAACAATCAACTTTATCTGCCACACTTTCAACCACAAACTAACCAAACTTGGCACACTCATTTAGGATTGAGATATCTATGGAATGGAACGTGTCGATTTCACTTATTGTTGTTAGTTTCATTGTTAGAGGCCAGGTTTGTTAAATGAACAATCAACTATATGTGCCATACTTTCTACCAGAAATTGGCCAAACCTTGCACACACATTTAAGATTGAAATATCTAGGGAAACATATGTGTCAATTTCTCATATTGTTGTTAGTTTCATTGTAAAGATCACCATTGTTAAATAAACATTCGTTGGATTTCTCCATTGTTAAATAAACGATCAACTTTATCTGCCATACTTTCTACCACAAACTAAGCAAACTTTGCACACTCATGAACGATTTAGATATCTATGGAATGGTATGTGTCGATTTCACATATTGTTGTTCTTTCATTGTTGAAGGCCACCATTGTTAAATAAACAATCGTTGAATTTCTAAACTGTTACCTAAACAATCAACTTTATCTTACACTCTTTCTACCACAACTAACCAAATTTGGCGCACTCATTTACAATTGAGACATCTATGGAACAGTACGTGTCGATTTCACTTATTGTTGTTAATTTCATTGTTAGAGGCCACCATTATTAAATAATCAACTTTATATGCCATACTTTCTAGCAGAAACTGACCAAACCTTACACACTCATTTAAGATTGAAATATCTAGGGAAAAATATGTGTCGATTTCTCATATTGTTGTTAGCTTCATTGTTGAAGACCACCATTGTTAAATACACAATCCTTAGATTTCTACATTGTGAAATAAACGATCAACTTTATCTGCCATACTTTCTACCACAGACTAACCAAACTTTGCACACCCATTTAAGATTGAAATATGTAGGAAATAGTACGTGTTGATTTCACATATTGTTCTTAGTTTCATTGTTGGAGGCCACCATTGTTAAATAAAGAATCAACTTTATTTGCTATATTTGGTACCAGAAACTGACCAAACTTGGCACACCAATCGGATTACCACTGAGATATCTAGGGAATGGTACTTGTCGATTTCACATATTATTGTTAGTTTTGTCGTTTAAGGCCACAATTGTTCAATAAATAATTGTTGGATTTCTCCATTGTTAAATAAACAATCAACTTTATCTGCCATACTTTTTACCACAGATTAACCAAACTTAGCACACTCATTTACGATTTAGATATCTATGAAATGGTACTTGTCGATTTCACTTGTTGTTGTTAGTTGCATTGTTAGAGGCCACCATTGTTAAATAAACAATAAACTTTATCTGTCATACTTTCTACCAGAAACTGACCAAACTTTGCGTACCTATGTAAGATTGAAATATCTATCCTATGGTTCATGTCGATTTCACATATTGTTTTAATTACGTTGTTGGAGACTACCATTGTTAAATAAACGATTCACTTTATTTTCCATACTTTTTACCACAAGCTGACCAAACTTGTCATATTTACAATTCAGATATCTAGAGTGGTACATGTCGATTTCTCATATTGTTGTTAGTTTCATTGTTGGAGGCCTCCATTTTTAAATAAACAGTAAACTATTTTCCATACTTGCTACCAGAAACTAAGCAAACTTTGCTTACCTATTTACGATTGAAATATCTATGGAATGATACATGTCGATTATCAAGGACTAACAAGCTCTAGCCAAATTGTGTGTAATACATCAGTATGCGTTGGGATCAAACGATAATTATTCGTGATCAAACGAGCTGGACAAATTCCGATTGAATTTGTTTTCATGGTGGCTGTGGTGGAGGGGCTAACAGGTCATCGGTAAATGTTATTGTTCGGAAAATGGAATAGTAACTATATATATATATATATATATATATATATATATATATATATATATTTCATTCAGAACTTTGTTGCGCCAGAACTTGTTTATAGCCAGTGTGAACTAGTTGTGTGCCTCCAGATTTTTTTTGTCTCAGGTGGAGCGGGATGGCCCCCTACAGCGTTCCTAGAATTACACTCTAAAAGCCCACAGTGTTCCTAGAATTGCACTCTAAAAGCCCCTCCCATACAACTGACCTGTGCTTCCCAGCAGACACCTCACATTTGAACTCTGTTGAGATTCTATGTAAGTTTGTCGGCTGTACGTACAAATTCAGAGAATAAACATGTATTAGGGAATGAGAAGTTCTCGAAATAAATTTGCAAGCTGAGTATTTTTTCGCGACATAAGTGAAGAGTAATTATATACCCTTGAAGAGTACTCTGGAGAGTAAGAAAGCACTAAGCAAAATAATCATTGAATAAATAGCAATGTAATCACAGTAATGTGTATATATGGCATGTTGTATTTCTACCAGATTGTCAGAGCACTAATTATCTCATTTTTTGATGTGAGCGATCTCGCTATCGAATTTCCAGAAGAACATTAAAAAAAAGTTGTATTTAGGTTTATTCCATTTTAAACAAACGAAATACGTTGCGTAAAAGAATTTTCCATGTTAAAATATTTGATGGATAGAGTAGTTTGTGTGGGATTTGATTGTTATTGCATGTATCTATTGCATGCTGAATGAGTAGCTGGGAAAGCAGCCAGGATATTCATTCTGACGGTTGCAAGCCCATGAAAATACAGAGCAACAGTTACTCCAAGGGAGTAGATAATAGATAAAAATTCTTAAAACAACCGTGGGGGAGAGAGCCGAAAATTTGGGCCAGAATCACCTGTATACAGCTCTCATTGTTGAGACACTAAAATTTTTCAATTACTCGTATACGGAAGATAAACATTACGAAACTATTTTTATTTATTTATTTATTTACTTATTCCTCGGGGGGTAGTCTATCTCAGAAAATTACGATTAGCATAATTCTATGTTTCAGGAGTGCGCTTCGAACCCACCCCCCAGAGGCGGTTTTTTGGGCGGGCGAACTATACCTTGTCCGCAGGTCCACACATTAATTAAAGTATATGTAACACACATGTACGTGTGTGTGTGTGTGTGTGTGTGTATGTATATATATATATGTGTGTATATATGTATGCTAAATGTAAAATATTTTTGAACCAATGTTTCCAATCCAAATAATAGAGCCCCACGGCTCCAACTCGCCAAGGGCTCCATAAGAACAAATTCCGCCTGTGTCACCTTCTACACATCAGTGACTATGCCCATAGTATATTCTATGATAACAATTGACTGAATGTGCTTTTCAAGTTTCACTTTCTTGGAAAGAGAATGCGTAAGACTCTCTTAGTGTTCCAACGAGACGGGACTCGACTCTTTGAAGCGAGACACGATACAATACGAAACTTTTTGTGAAATGTCTCGTCTCGTGTCTCGAAAAATACAAACACAGTTTCTGAATTTGCTTAAAAATTTATTAACCCGGAATAAATTATTTGCCTTCGAAATGTATACCATCTTTTATTATTTCAAATGATCCAAATGATTCAATGTTTCAAATCCTACAAAGAACAGGGAATACCTAAAGAATTTTTTAAAAATGATTCTTACAAACAGCTTTCACTTCCATTTTTCAATCGATTCAAGTTTAATTATTTTGTGATAGTGCTCTAGATTCAAATACAAATGTAAAGCGTTCATTGAGATCAGTGTTTCAGAAGATTTTATTCCGGGGGCTGGTGGAGATATCTACGTATAAAAATCCTGTTATAGAAGTACAAGTAGAAGTGGCAATTTTATCAGTAACTAACTATTGTTTCATTGTCTTTCTCGTTCCGAACCAAGACAGAAACGTGTCAGCTTTTCTCGATACTGAGTTTTGAAAAGATGCTGATTTGACAACAAAATTTATCTTTTTTATTGTTTTATGATGTTATTCGAAGCTAAACCATTTTTTAAATGGGAAAGTTACATAGGCCTCCTTATTTGTTGAAGTGGCGCCAGGGGTTCTGAAAAAAGGATATCAGAATAAATGGGGAAATCTTGCCTTTCGACTGTGCTGACGGTATTGACAAATGTTCCTATCGAAGTAATTACTGGTTCAGTCGAATCTAAGCAGCCGTTGCTGGAAGATTGCAGTCGTGTTGTGTGTTGTGCTACCAAACAAAACTTGGTTAAAAGTTGTAATTTTAACCACTTGGTATAACAGCTCTTTTTGTGGGCCTCAGCGTTTCTGGTGTTGCCACGAGACGAGACAGAATCATTCGATATGAGACGAGACGACACAGCCAGAAATCTCGTCTTGCCTCGTGGCAACACTAGACTCTCTAGATATGTCAGTAAAAGGAATGACAACGTTCCTCACGGAGCACGTGTTAGCTCTCAGCCTCTTTCTTTCACTGATGTTTGTTTACATAGTAGATGAATATATAGAGAGTAACAAAAGGATGAGATATGGAGATTCTCCTGAAACCACATTAAAATTGTAGCAGTCTTTGGAGCTTGTTATAAATGGATGTACCGGGGAACTAAAATAATTCTTGGAATTGATCATACAGTATTGATATAAAAAAACATGGAAACAAGTAAAGACAAAGAACTGAAATCGTGAATTTGTTTTCAAAATACAGAAATCTCAAAGGAATATCTGTTTAGCCGACTTTAATTGTAAACGAATTTTGAATAAATTTGCATTCCCTGAATTCTTATACATAAAAAATAGAAATTTTTCTTTTAGCGTACGAATGAGAGGCTTTAGGAAATTAGGCCAAGATAATTAAAATGATACTGTCCTTTACAAAATTTAAGGGGAAGACCATGATCGAAAAAGCATCAGTCAAACTATAAAGGTCAATGGTAGCTTTTGTCATTTCTTACGACCACTATATGCACCTTATTGCGAAAAATTTATTCGTATTATAAAACCGCTATCGTTCAATAAATGTCAAATTTAATAGATCTTAAAGATGAAATTGCCATTACCTCTGTCGCATAATATATTCTAGCTTTGGGACCTATGTCATTATATGACTTTCACGATAAGTGACAAGAAGAATATAAATCCCAAGTTCAAAACGTAAGGAAAGAAACCGGCTGTTCGCCCTTCAAATTATGAAAAATGTACCAAAATGGTTGAAATTATGATTTTGTATTTCTTTACGAGAGAGAAGAATAAAAATAAAAATGGGAGCAATTGTGTATGTATAAGGCCACTATCTTCTTCAAGTTACTAAACTAACTTCAAGTGTTTCAACCATTTTTGACACATATCTCGAAAACTTTTAGTGATATTAGAGGCAAGAATACGTGGTTGATAATGAGCTTTTTAATTATGTCACAATACTTTTGAACTTTACCTTATGAGAAATGGCATATTCCAAAAATAATTCAGTACCACCCTAACCTGAATTTTACCAAAAGATTAGCGAAAGTGATACGGTGTGCGTCGTCCAGAGTTTAATTCCCGGTGTGGCACTCAAACATTGCTGTGTTGACCAAACATCGAGAGAAAAGTTGGGAAACTAAAGATAGCGGACTTCAATCTAGACAGCCGGCTACGTTGGGTGTAGTTGTGCTGACCACTAACATAAGCCCGCTGCAGACTCAGATCACAAGGGACTGTTGCGCCAGGAGTTTATATATATGTATATATTGGTGTTATTATTTTACCTTACCTCTCAGTAGCGTAAGTAAGGACGAATGGGCCTCCCCGCAAAAATGTTAAACGGACCCCCTCTATCCACATCCATGAATCACGTAAAATTTACAGAGAACAGTTTTGACTTTCTATGTTCTATCAGTGAGTCACAACTTGCTCATATGCAAAAAAAGGACATTATTATTATTATTATTATTATTATTATTATTATTATTATTATTATTATTATTATTATTATTATTATTATTATTATTATTATTATTGTGTTATAGTTTTCGTCTATTCTTCTGTACCAACCTCGAGAGTCTACGACATTTTTAATGAGATGTAGTCGCCCCACTTTATGTTGTTTGGTTCGATGCTGGTTTCACTGTCCTTTTCCCATCTTTGAAATACATAAGCACTGCAGATCGCGAAAACTCGACAAGTCGCGCTGTTTCCGAAATGAAGCTCCCAGCCATTTAGTCACCCTGATATATCGTCGTCCTTCCCCATTCAAGGCACAAGCACCACACTGACTAATCGAGTGAGATTCTTGTCGTGTTTGGCGCGCGGTTGTGATATGCCTTGTAGCTCTTATCTCAGCCCGATGATTTCGCTCAAAAAGTAGCGAGTGGTCATAATGTTTTCGCTGGTCAGTATAAGTTTTGTTGGCATTTAATTTACTAAATAATCGCTCAGGTGTTACCGTCTTCACAGGTAAAAATGATATATAGTTGAAACATCACATAATTTTTAACATCCTAACATTATAAAGTTTAACTTCGAAACTGAAATGGGCCTCTTTCTGTTCTGGGCCTCTCAATGTTGCGGGCCCTGCAGGCCCTTTAGTTGCGCCACAGCATTCTCTCTACTCAGAAGGATAGGGACAAATAGAAAAGTCAAAATTCATTCTGTCCATTTTTCAAGCATCATACACTTCATGAAAAAAAAAAAAAAAATCATATAATACTGATATGTAAGAAAATATTGGTATTGTTTGTTTTCTGTATACAAAGAACCATTTAGGTTTTTTATCTCATATTCTGGTAATAATCGAAAAAGAAAAAAAGAAAAGAGCTTCATGTGATAAACGGACGAAAGAAAATTTGTGAACGCGATGCGAATGACGCTCTTTGCAACCTAATTCACGTTTTTCGTACAAAAACTCTATTCCTACCTGCAAAAAGAAAAGATTTTTGTTACCCGTCAATGGTTGAGATTTTGCCCTGCGGCTGAATAACACGGCTTGCTGACTGACTGCAGGTGCACGAAGGAAAAAAAAAACTGTTGGATTCCTCTCTCCGCCCACTTCAATTGTGGATATCCTGGACACATTTAAACTGAGCGGTACGATCTTTCAGTTCTTCCCAGTAGAGGTGCCAGCAGTGATTGCTAAATGAAAAAGTGAGCATCTGGTGGCGAAAAGGCGAAGTGCTCGGACAAGGGGGTGGGCACAGTAACCTTAAGGAAGTTAGAATGACTGGAAATAATCGCGCGACAGAATAATACGCATTCATAGTCTATAAATACTATCCTGCCAAAGCCCTCAGCCAATCAAAGCGCACCACCTGGTTACCAGGGGTATAAAACCTGGGAACCACGGTATGAGAATGAGAATTCAGTTCACGAGGTGTGAGGGTGGTGTTAGGAGGAGTCGTAGCGCGCGTGGGGACTTCGATTGATTTCGAGCCCTGCGTTATTGCAATGTTGAGCCCCCGGCTTCTCTGCTGTAACGTCACCGGTTCTTCTTGCCCTCTGTCGCAACGTCACAATTGCGTTTCAGTGCCTTTATGTTGGCGATCGATTCTTTGATTCCTCTTAACACTGTGTGCCATACGACGCCGCACGAGTGCCATCGCTATAGACGATCATCTTCAGTCTCCGCCCCTTTCCCCTGCGTCCGACTTTGGAACTCTCAGTTACACTTCATCTGTGTTCTGTGAACGTTCAGTGCCCTCTCGTGCCCCTGGTCTAGATTCGGTTAGTGCCAGTGCTGGAAATACACAGTCTAGTGATCTTGTCGCTCTGACACCGAGCCGCCAAGGACATAAATCACTGGAGGACATACACTTTTTCAACCGTCGGGTACCGCAGTTCTTAAGCCCATGGCTAATCATAAGCGTTCGCCACGCGTTTTTATTACTCATGCGTACGCTTGGAATACGCTGACCATGTATTTAAATGTGGATGGCTAATCACAAACGAGAAAGCAATAAAAACGCGGAGAAAACGTCAGCTCGAGCGTATTCGGAACAATAGACCGCCTGCTGTTTACAAGATGTCTAAAGGAAGGAAAAAAGTAAAGGCGTGTTGCTATGCAAGGGGATTTTTAGCAAAAAAAAACTGCTTGGAAGATGCTTTGTGCAGAGTATTGGAACTCTGCTATTATAGACCTGGGCGTGGCAAAACAGGCCTGCAAACCCTGACTGGTTCACAGTATGATTTATAGCTCTGGAGAAAGTAAAATTACTGAATAGCCACCTTGGTCGCGTTCGCTACGGGGGGTAACGCTTCGAAAACGCATTCTCAAATAGCCTAACCCTAAAGCAAACATGCTGGATGGAGAAGATGCCTCTAGCGCCACCACTCCAGATCGTAACGTCGCTAAGGTGAAAGCGCTTTGATCCATCACCCAACAACTTCAGCGTATCTCTGAAAACACCGCAACTAATAATTGTACGCATCAATATGGTTCAGATAGTCCAATACTTAAATGATAGAAAGTTGTATATTGTACTGAAGAGGTGATGATGCGATAGTACGTTATCAATGTGCACGCACAAACGGAAGAAACGGAAAATGTCGTTAAAGCTAGTTTGTACGAACTTGAACAAATATTCGATACTTTCCGGAAATACGTGAAAAAATGAGACGATATCAACACAAAGGTAGCAAAGAAAGAAACACTTCCACAGTAACTGGTAAGGAAAGCCTGCAAGACAACAATAACGACAAAGAATACGAGTGATAAACTCAACAGCATCTACGAATCTAATAATCAAATCGACATATTTAAAACCCAAAAGACATCAATAAATTTACTTAACGACTCCGCTAGACGGTTTGAAATACGAGGCTTTTTTTTTTTTTTTAAAGTAAGGTCCGTTTGAACATAAGTACACAACGAAAGGTTATTTCAAAAAAGTAAATGTATTTTCAGAAAGTACATACTTTACTCTATTTTTCGACATAGTTGCCAAGTTTGTTCAAACACTTATCATACCTCTCAACCAATTTCAAAATGCCCTCTTCATAAAAACTTGCCGCCTGCTCCGATAACCAAGAGTTCACTGCCGTTTTCACTTCGTCATCATCATTGTAACGGTTGCCACTGAGATGTTGCTTGAGGTGGAGGAACAGATGGTAATCGCTCGGCGCAAGATCAGGACACGTCAGGAAATTCGTTTGAGAGACCTGTTACTGTGAAGCGCGTGTTCTCACGAACCCTCGCTTCAACTGAAGCCACCAAATCGTCTGTAATCGAAGAAGGGCGACCGAAGCGGTCCTCATCAAGGACGTTGTCACGCCCATTTTTTGAATTCTCGTACCCACTTACGCACTTTGCTTGCACTCATAACAGTATCACCGTACACTTCGCAAATCTGTCGATGAATTTCTGCAGCAGACAGGTTTCTTGCTGACAAAAACCGTATCACTGAGCGAACCTCACACGCGGCGGGCGACTTAATAGTCTTAAACATTGTGAAAGCACAGAACACAACTGTACAGGTCAGCTACAGAGCTGGAACTGAGCACAGCTGTTCCCGGGGCATACCGGTAGACGACGTACACGCTCGTTGCGGTATTAGCGAACTACTAGTGACTACAACAAAACGGACCTTACTTAAAAAACATGCCTCGTAAAATTGGGCATGTGTTAGTTGACAAAAGAGAAAAACGAGTATCATGCACGTCTACACTTACAGAGATACAAACTACAATTCAGACTACAAAAACGTGATTGCGAAAACGCAACGAAAGCTCTTGGTACAGTTCGCGGCACAGAAAATATTACGAAACGTTTAAGTCCAAATTACTAAGAAACCCTTCCACCGTGTACTTACGCATTCAGAACACAGCTAGACATAAGTGATAGATAATAAGTAGAGACCGGATGTTAGGCAAAATGCCTATTCTTTAATATTAAAGATATGGTCAAAAATTACGTTTTAAAGTTTATATGGGGGGTTATAGTTTCGATTTAAGCCAATTTTATTTTGCCTATTTTGCCTCTTTCGACCTTTACTGCCTAAATAATTGCTTTAGTGCCTAATATTGCCTATTCAATGCATTTTCTTCAAAATAAGCCTTCATTGGGAAAATATATAATTTACGTAACATAATACACACATATTTACTTATATTATGTGTTTGTAAACACAAGCTCGTGGTACGTTACAATATATATACAGGATGAACTTCAAAGATGTTCACATACTTCGGGAGGTGATTCGTGACATGAAAAGAAGATTAAAGTCCTCTTGAATTTCACAAATCATCATCTGAAGTATGTGCGCACCTTTATGTCCCGTTCCAATTGTTAGGATTCGATTTCGATTCCAACATGGCACTCCTGTCACTCGAACACGACGCAGAATTCCGACAACATGCAACAGCACTTTTTGTCTTCTTTTCATGTCACGAATCACCTCCCGAAGTATGTGCACATCTTTCAGATTCACCCAGTATGTGCAATCCATAACACGCCTCGTTTTTGCATATACAGTAAAAGGAAGATGTCATTTAACAAACAAGTATGTTTCTATATTCTTTGAACATTACCTGTGACTTGAATCTATTTTTTAATGGTATTGAGTATTTATCTTCATTATTTCGAGTTACATTTTAGTGCCTATTTTACTGCCTATTTTTTAAATTTTAAGTGCCTATTTGCCTGCCTATTTTCCAGGTTTTTAGTGCCTAAACATCCGGTCTCTAATAATAAGAATATATATTTTTTTCAGCGAAAATTTTACATCAATTTCCTGGTCACATCAATGCCATCATAGACAATAAATAGTATCTTTTCCGAGCGATCTTTGCACAAGTTGTTGATTGCAAGGTATTACAAATAATTCAACAATGCAATCCCGACTATCGCAACCTAAAATAAATTTTGCGTTGTGTTGACGCAAATTGCGAAGGAATGAGAACCAAAATGTAATGTATGGAATTACAGTAGCAAACAGAATAGCGCGTAGAAGTAATGGATTCAGGAAAGACACGAGCTAGAGGAATGAAATCAAGTGCTCAAAGCCGCACATTCCAACTACCGACTACAGATGGCATTCCTCTGCTTTTGAGTGTAGAATTTTAGGAGCAGATTTAACCCTTTCCCCTCGAATTTGTTTTGACACAGCAAGCTGTACAGCTCGGATTTATTTTGAGATATACCCAGTACTTGAGTCGGCCAATGCAAATACTCGTAGCCCCCATTTGTTTGGCTTCTGTGGGTTATTAAAGCGGCATGCGAGTAATTAAAGCATCAAAATTAGTACGGGGTAGCCCCGACATACGAGCAGAAAGGGAAATCTCGAATGTCGGGGCTCTCGCCGCATTCGACAGAAAAGGGTTAAAACTGGACAATGACAAGAAACCGTTTTGGTACGTGAAGTTCCTGATCCAACCCCTGGCCAGTAATTTTACTATGGAATCATTCGTCTTCTTTAGCCTAAATGTCATAATCGTGGAACGTTAAATTTAAAGATTTCATTTAATTTCATTTCTGAGGTGAGTTTCCTTTCATAGTCAAAAAAATTTCATTCCGCCAATTTTATATTTGTTAAGACATTACCATACTTGAGAACATTATCTAACTAATTTCCCATAAGAACTAAGAATTGCATTGGTTCATGTATATTCAGAACCTTTCATATATGCGTGTCACAAAGTCTGTATCCTTGGTTGTAGTAGTTTTCGTTTGTCGTCTATGCTATAGTAAAAGTATGTCTGAAATAATTTACTACCTTAAGTAAAATCGTGTGACGAACAATTGTTTGCACGCAATGTAAGGAAAGTTGCGTCACTAAGTATAATTATTTTATAACTTATGCCTTTGCTGTAACCTACAAATTATACAAAAACATTACAGAACTTTTTTTTTCTGTTGATCTTCATTTGGAATTACTTAAACATTTAAACGATTATATATATATATATATATATATATATACAAGATGGTAAGCAAAGACACGTACAAACTTCAGCAGCTGATTCTCTAAGACAGACAAAAATGAAAATGAAATATTTCAGTTTAACGTACCACGTTTATGCCCTTTAGCCTAACGGAGACGATGATTACGGCAAGTGAATGATGATGGAAGAATTGGTGGAATGAGCAAGTCGGAAACTGGAGTATCCCGAGAAAAGCCACGACCACTATGTTGTCATCATAAACTTGTCCGCCATTTGTCAACGACGAGGTGGAAGATGAGGATCAACGCTTCCTTAAACGCATGATATAGGCATACAAAAACATACCACAGCACCTACAAAAATGTAACCACCGAAATGGCGATTATGTAGAAAAATAGATAAACTGAATTCATATAAAATATGCATCCTTCTCATCTGTTTTGCTATATAAAATGAAATGAAATCTTTCAGGTTTACGTCCCACGCTTATGCCGACTACGCTAAAGGAGACGGTGATGATGAGAAATGAATGAAATGAAGGAAGTGGGAGGAAACGGCAAAACCAGAGAAAAAAACACACACAGTGTTTGTCCACCACAAAGTTCATTTGGTGCGAGCTGGGATCGAACCAGGGACCCCAAGCACCAGAGGTGGGGGGATCTACCACTAAGCCACTGCGGCCCTGTTTCGGTATATTTACTGAAACCGGAAGTAGAAGATACGTAACGTTTCCGGTTTTCATAAAGAAATACGGAAAAAAGATGTAAGTTATTCTTAGTACGTTGAATCGATATATATATATATATATATATATATATATATATATATATATATATATATATATATATATATATATATATATATATATATATACTTACAGCCCAGGGAATCGACATAACGTCTAAGTGGCACGAATCACGCCAGGAGAAACCTCGGCGTCCTCCCCTGCATACTTATTTTGGAGCAAAAGACTTCGTCGTTTCACAATAAACTTACATGCTCATGTTGCAGGTGTTTTGCTGCGGACTGTACAATGGAGCAAAACAGGTGTTTCAGTGTACAGTTACTCATGAATCCACGACATGTATGCCTATAGAACTATTGACTACGCATTGTTTACCTATCGCTCTCTCCTCGATCTACGCCAGATTTGCTTCCTTATCCTTGCTGTCTGTGTGTAGTTTACTCAGAATCCGAGCTGTAAACTATGAGAATCTGAGGTGCGTCATAGAGCATTCAGTTAGAAAAGAGACTTGGTTTATACTATTATGTAAAAGCGTCTCACTAACCAACGCCCAGGTCATACTACTTAAGTTAAAAATGTAAAAATTGGGCAGAAATCCAATTCAATTGGTTTGTCATGGAAGCTTCGGATAAGAAAATATTTTTTTGAAATGCTTACCTAAGCGAGGTAAAAGTTTTTTTTTTCCCCTCAAGAATTGAACATTTCACAAACGGAAGACGAAATTTGACACATAAACTCTTTGTTGAAAATAACTAGACACGTTCTTCAGGGTTTTCAAAAACGTTTTTCATGGTTATCCATTTTTAAAGAGGAGATTGGAGAGTAATTTCTATAAATTTTCGATTATTTATTAAGGAAATGCTCAAATTCGCGTAAGCTGAGGTGTGAAATTAGTAAAAGTGAAAGTCACTATGTTTAAGACTTCGTACCTCTTGAATCTCCCAACCAATCTCGATCAAATTCTCAGCATAGATGAGGTTCGGGCGTGGGATGGTTTCTATCATTTCACTTTGACGGTCCAACTTACGGGTGGAGGAGGCAGAGATATTTAAAAATGATCAAAAATGACTAATATTAGTGTCGAATCCATAGTTTTCGGGGTCGCTGAGATGAACAGCGATATTTCCGATGTCGCTTAAATCCAAATTCAGCCCCGTAACTTGGTGAAGGAGAAAGGGCAGATATATAAAAATGATCGGAATTAACCGATATTACTCTCCAACTAGCCGAATCTATATTTTTCGGGCTTGCTGAGATAAACAGTGGCACTTCCGATGACGTTTAAATTCAAGTTCAGCTCTTTTATATCTAAAATGAAACGTATTCTCCCGTGCGAAGAATGGGTATTCTTCTAGTTCTGTATATAAAGTCTTTAATTTGCTTGTGTTTATGTCATTCAGCGTTTATGAAAATTCTGCCTCTAAAGGATGAAAAGGGACAGTTTGTGTAATATTCAAATTTTCGACTAGTTATTCAGATAACTCTCAATGTGATGATTCACTTAAGTTGGAGGTGTGAAATTCAGCATATAAACTCTTTAATTTAGATATGAAAATATACAGGGTATTTTAAAAAAAAACTCATGAATTTCATTTGGGTCTAGAATTTCTAACTGAAGTCCGATTTTCATGCGGTTTGTGGCAAATGATCAAGGAAGGATAGGAGATTTATGAAATCCGGGATAATATTGACCAAGCCTCAAGAAAAACAGTAAATATTCGCCAGTGTACCTTACAACTGGAGTGAGGATTTTGATTTTTGAAGCGAAATTACGAATACAAATTAAGTGTTAGTGAGAATACAAATGAAGTGTTAGTAATAACACCTATAAATCACATATTGAACTAGTTATAGCCGGTTTGTTGAGGCAAACAACGGTGAGATTTCTTGGTCGACCTAAGGATTCGATAACTGACATCTTCCACAACACCCGCGTGCGTGGTTCGATGCTTCCCTGTCTCACTCAGAAGCGATCCTGTTTCTTCCAAATTATTTACTACTGACCATATTATGTTCCTGTCTGGGACAGAACCTGAGGCAATTGTTTCTAAATGCCCTTACGTAGTAACAACAGATTCCGTTCTCCATAAACTTTTAACGATAATCTCGCGTTGCTCCAAACACTACATTATTCTCACTGTGTCCTGATCACACTCACATAGTAGCACAGAACTATACAGCACAATTCCCAATACAACGGCCCAATTTCCTGTTCCTAATTGCCCTTGGTAAAGTTACCACCTAATGAAGAAAACTCAAATCTCCATATCGCATTGCACCTCACTTCAATTGTAAGGTATGCTGGCGAATATTGCTGTTTTTCTTGAGGCGTAGTCGATATTACCCCGGATGAATTTAAACCAATAAACATTGTCCCATAAATCTCCCATCCTTCCTTGATCATTTGGCACAAACCGCACGGAAATCGGACTTAAGTTAGAAAGTCCAGGCCCGAATGAATTCCTGTATTTTTAAAATATCACCCTGTATGTGTCACAGTTTTCGAAAATTCCGCCTGTAAAGGGGGTGGGGTGGTTAATTCTATAAAATGCAATCAATTACTGCAATGTTCAAAAGTTCTGTTCTATATTTATTAACCTTAACTTCCCGTACGAAGATTGAGTACTTCTGCTGACATGTAAATAATGTATCATACCAGGGATTTGTGTTCGCTACGCATCTTACAGCTACAAGTGAAAGATACATAACAGCTTGCCACGATCTGTTATTTGGAATGTAAATACGATGGCAGTGTTTATCTATCACTTTAAGAGCCCCAGTGTACACTAGATGAAATGTAATATTAAATATTCATAATACCTGTAAATGTTTACATAGTACATTTATTTGCATGAATTCTGAAGTAAAAATTAACGGCTGAATATATTATTTTAATCTTCCGTTATGTGGTTGTGGTGTTGTGAATTTCGTGTTGTTGTGAATAAATCCTTTCATACATTTTGAAGAGAAATGCTGTATTTTCACACAGAATGGAGCTTATTTTGTACTCAACAGACCACCATGTGAATTTGTACCGTTATTCAGTCGTCTTTGTATACTAATTTGTAGCTTTGCTCCCTTTGTCAGTTAAAAATAAAAATAAAAAAGTCTTTAATTTTCTAAATGCATTTTGTATGTATTGAGTGAAGCAATGGTTTAAAAAATAACATGTTCTCTGTTTTATTTTATTGTTTTACGTGAACAAAGGTGTTTAATATAGGTTAGTGGAGGACGCAATTAGCGTTTGAAAAATAAAAGGGTGCAAGTGAGGTCTGTACTTTAAGAATATTTAGAAACGTAATTACGAAATGTTGCATTTAAAAAATACATTTAATTGTGTCTGGGTTTTTAAACTTGAATCCTGTGTTATGTATGCCTCTAAGTTATAGAAAATACAGAATTACCCCGCCGGTCCATCTATTTTTCTATAGTTGTCCTAGCAAATTCGCTAAAAGATATTATATATATATATATATATATATATATATAAATCCACCAAATTCTCGCTCTTTGTCAAAATCAACACCAAAGTACAATCGGCAACTTTTACATTACATCCATTGAGAGAAGTCGTAGACACTGTTAGGTTTCCGGTCCATTTGATAGTGGTTAACACAATACAATTTAAAGCGTTAAATGTGACAACAGAATGAACTTTCGTGCTTTAACCACATGCATCCAGCGCGTACCATCATGAAGTGGCTACGAGGATAACAACAACATGGGGGCAAGGAGAAAACATATATAAGCGAGCGACACAATGATATGGAACGTTGTGGTTTAGCGCTTCTATTATAGGTGTCATCAAACCCACCACAAATTACTGACATATTGGCGACTCAACGGAATCCAATCGCCGAATTTCAACACGCCCATCACTGTTCACGTACGACTTATCTGCTAACAGTTTTCAATATTTTCTAGTCTGCGGAGAGGAAATCGAAACTCTTGTTCCGTACGAACTTAAAGACGATTGGCGCACAATATACAAGGCTCCTAAGGAGTCTCATATTTCGAAAGAGAGAGAGAGAAAGAAAGAAAAATAAATATTTTCCCCACTAAATATTTGACTTTCCTTTAGTACTCAAAAATTACATAAAAACTTTACAATTAACTACTTTGAACAATGGCTTTGTTGAACGCACATTTTCTTGCTTTGTGATTAAGAAATACCGACTTGGATCCCGCAGACGGCGTCCTGACTGATTTCGCTACATATTCTCTCTTTTAATCAAGGGAATATTGCAATGTTCTTTAAGATTGCAATGGATCTGAGTTCAGTACTTTTTAATTCATGTTATTTTCCACTTGCCTCATGATGATGAAAAATGAAATCTCTCGGGTTTATGTACCATGCTAAGGGAGATGATAATGTTAATGAACTAAGTGGTGGAATGAAGAAAGTGGGAGAATCCGAGAAAATTAACGCAATAGTAGTTGTCCATCACAAGGCCTATTTGGTGCGATCCGGTACCACAGAGCCACCGCAATCCTTCATGATGACAGGTCAATACCGGAAAATGTTAGTGATCCAAACTGGGAGTAGAACCAGGGATCACGCTCTACAAATACGAAGTCACATGCGCTATAAATTCAACTAAGCAAGAGTTCAATAATTTTTCTTTTTTTTAACTTCAGCACTTCGTTTCTTTTTTAATGGTCTGTACTCTAACCGCAGACGTTAAATTTTGGAGCATATGTTGACAAGAATGAACCCTCCTCCCAAAAGGAGAATGACCAATACGTTGAATTTTATAATAATAATAATAATAATATATATATATATATATATATATATATATATATATATATATATATATATATATATATATATATATATATATATATATATATATATATATATATATATAGAGAGAGAGAGAGAGAGAGAGAGAGAGAGAGAGAGGATAAAAGGGAGCTTCTGGAAAGTAAGTTTGTTAATATGACTATACAATACTTACAATAAATTATAACGAAAGTCGTATTGTAGGAATCACAAATGGAATATACTGCATATTAATAGAATTAATTTTTGATAACACTACACTACGAGTGGACTCGAGCACGTCAGCCCTTTGCTTACACCACTGATCTACAGTGTGGCTTTATGCATATACTTGGAATAGTATGGTTGAATAAAATATACCAATTTTATTAACAGTTCTCACACTTCTGTCTACCGTACAAGCAGCTCTTTATGTGGTTTTATTAAATGTGATATGAGTACATTTTTACCTTCCTTTTCTACAAAGTTTATCACTCGTAGTTCTAATATCAGAATGCATTACTTTCTGCGGCAATTGTTTCTTTCATTTTTCACTTCAAATCACAATAATCACTTCAACAATATTGTAAAATAACAAGCCAGGAAATGAACTGTGTATTGGTTTTTAGTGCCTTTATCTTTTGGCCACCTTGTAAAATAATGCAGAAAAACACTCACATCTCCCCTTCCACCAATTCCAACTAATGACAGGACAGCACGAACTCACGAACTCGTCAGATAGGTAATACGTTATCAAAAGCAGCATCCAAAAATGGCCCATTTGCTTTAGTTTTGAAACATCGATGTACAAAATGCTCCTCGCAGTGGGTGACCAATCACAGAAAAAGTGAATAATATTCTGACAGAAGTTGAGCAAGACTGGCATGTGAGCAGTCATTACTATTTAACCATTTAGAGAAAGAGGGTTATTAATCCCTTGGCCATATGTAATTCACATTACTTTGTTGGGTTTCTGGTTGCAGCATATTTCAGGATGTTTTTTCTTCAAGTATTATACAAATTATTTTATTTTTAAAATAATTAATTATTATTTTTTTAAATGTTTTATATACGTAAGAACCTTCCTTGAGAATAGCTTATTCGGTTAATGAAAACCACATCGAAATACAACCAACGGTGTTCGATATCTTGATATAATCGCGAACATACGTACAAACACACACACAGGTCAAGCCTACAAACCTACATACATACTGATCAAAAGATGTTAGCATACTTGGTATAAAAGATCAAGGTTCAATTTCTAGTTTGAACTCACATCTCATATAGCCTCGGTGCTATAATAATAATAATAATAATAATAATAATAATAATAATAATAATAATAATAATAATAATAATAATAATAATAATAATAAAAGAGACACGTTAAACTCCGAAAAAATCAACCTCCTCGTAATTCACACAATTATAGATGGAGATTATTATACCGTGGTTTGCATTCAGAATATTATCAATCAACTTTCCCTGTTGATGAAACTATTCTTGGCTTGATCTCTGGATCTCGCAAAATGGATCAAATGCCCCTTTCAATAACAAGATTTTTTTAAAAATAATAGTACCTGTGGACACTAGTAATAATTTCGTATATTAATATATGGGTGCTTTCAATTAATTAAAAATCAATTTGAAAATTAAGTTAAACCTAAGAAAACAGGGAAATTTCGCGTCAGATAGGCGGAAAAAGAGAATAATGACATGTGACGACTACATACATCTAGACAGTGGTATTCATATTCATTTTTCCTTAACGATATTTTTTTCATCCAAGCATATACCACACGATTTAAGCAGTCGTTAATCCAAATTATAAACAACTATATCAAAAATAATCTATAGAACGTATTACTTTAAATAACTCATAAATTTAATAGAGCTATGTAACCATTAACTTTGAATAATTATTATATTATGATCTTAAATAATTCTGAATTGTTAATGTGAGGTCTGAGCTTCTTTCCTACACACTAGATTCTTGATTTGCGGCTTATTTTAAATTTTACGTATCCTCTAGTCATCACGTATCCGAGGCTGAATACTTTGCATTAAGATACAAGGATCGCACCCAAAAGATATAAACACGAAGCTTTGTCGCACTGGTCAACAGTAGACATCTTTAAAAATCAATGTTTTGTGTAAATGTTAATTTAGAACTATATGTTTCCTTTCTCCCTTCTAATTCAGGATGTTCAGGAAACTGAATTTGTATATGCGATGCATCCTAGGTTTGGGGTTTATTTATTTAGCATTGGCCCGGGGTATTATAATCCCCCAACTACCATTCACCGTCCTTTTCCTCCTCCCCCAGAAAAACTACCACAGGAGACCTGAGTTGGTTGGGGCAAAACCAAAGTTGCTTACTTGGTAGACCAAATTGTGTTCAATTTCGAAGTTTGTTTCTTTTCTCGATCTTAAAGCCATTATTGTACTATACCTAAGTAATTAAAGTTCGACTGTACCATTTTAAAAGAGCCATGTTCCCCAAAAAATCTTATGGGCGCAACCTGAGCACTAAAACCTATGGGAATTCCTGAACACTTCGCGCCAGTACTAATATTATGAATTAACGCGCCGCAAGTAGGGAAGAGGTGAGGTGAATTTGAGTTTAACGTCCCGTTCAGCAGCGAGGCTATATGAAACGTGGACCTACTGATTAACGTGGAATCCGAACCACATGAGGTCCCGCCGGGAATCGAACCGGGTCTCCCACGCCAAAGGCGCGTACGATAACCACTTAGCCACGAAGGAGCTCCGCAACCAGGGAAGAGTTAAAGTTAGATATGATCACGACTGCAAACTGTGCGGGTTTTACACGTATTGTAGGTCTACGGGTTTAACAACTTTGATACGGGTGTACGAGTTGCTGTTCAAAATGTACGGGTGAACTAGTAATTTTGACACTCTTAAATTCCGTATACAAATATTGTAAACCACTGAATTTGAAAAAACCTCAACTGATCTCATATTACTGATATTCTGAATCATGTTAAGGTTAACGTAAACACTAACAAGATGCATTCAGAATTCATCACTTTAAAAACTGCAAAGTGCGATTGATCAGTTTTCTTCTGTTAGTTGTAAATAGTTAAAAGTTTTTCAAGCTATACCTAACTCAACAAAAGTTCTTTAATTTAGATGCATTTGTATTAGCAACACTGGAGCAAATCCCGCGGGGGGGGGGGGCGAGGTGGACATGTCCCCTCAATCTAGGACCTGGGGGAAACTGTCTCCCCAATAATCTGACGTGAAAAGTGCTTTGGGATAAGTGTGATGATTTGTATCCGACTGTCACAAAGGAAAGTGACATAAAATTGGTTTCTCTGGGCTTTTCCATTTTTAATGAAAATGAAGGCGTGTGCGTGACGTAACCTGATGTGAAATCTTATCTCCTCCTCTCCCCTAGGCCCTAGCACACGAAGAGCATATAGACTACCCAATGTCAGTAGAAGCCATCTTTTCAGTAAATGCACATTTCATCTATTTGTAGTATCAGCCTAGGCATCTACTCATGCTTCGTAAGCTAACTAACTCTATGGCCTATAGAACGCGGAGGTTCAATGTCGCGTTCACAAAGCTCTACACTGGATCCAGTTTCTACTTTGTATTCCTATTTCTACGAGATCCATCTTAATATTGTCTTTCTATCTGCGCCTTGGTCTTCCTAATGGTCGTTTTTCGATTGGTCTTGCAATCAAGACTGAAAGCGTATCTACTTTCTTCCATCCTAGCTACATGACCTGCCCACCTAAGCCTCCTAGACTCGATGACCTAACAATGTTTGGTCATCCGTATAAATTATGTAGTTCCTCGTTGTGAAGTTTCCGCCATTCCTGTTCCTCTTGGGTCCGGATATTCGTCTCAGGATCTTGTTCTCAAATACTTTCAGTCTATTTTCTTCCCTCAGAGTAAGCGACCATGTTTCGAAATCATACAGAACAATAGGCATGATTACAGTTTTATATATTTTAAGCTTCAAATTTCTCGACAGAATTCGCACAGAAGATTTTGAACTGAATAATAACACGAATTCCCTGTTTTTAGTTGACATTTAATTTCTTCGTGAATGTGATTTGCGTTTGTTAATATTGATCCTAGATATTTAAAACTATCCACTTTTTCAAAAGTATTATTTAATATTTTAACGCATTCATAATTTATTAACGTATTACGGTCCCGACGAACTTCCATGTATTTAGTTTTCTCTGCATTTACTTCTAAATCTATGTCCCTGCAAATGTTAATAAGACCTCTGCATTTCTTTCTATTGTTCTCCTATCATCCCCTATTAAATATACATCATCAGCGTACGCCATAACCTGATGAACACCGTTCAACTCTAGGCCCTGGTTGCTATCTTTGATTTTCCTTATAGCGTATTCCAGGACAAAGTTGAATAATAATGGCGACAACGGATCTTCTTGTTTCAGGCCATTCTCGACGTGAAAGCTCGTGGACAAAAAAATTTCTATCCGGACTTTACTTTGGGATTCATTTAAACATGCCTTAATCGATCTAATTAGCTTTTTCGGTATTCCAAATTTTGTAAGAACGTTATACAATGTTTCACTCCTAACCGAGTCGTAAGCCTTCCTAAAATCAATGAATAGATGATGTACCGGGGTACTGTATTCCCACTTGTTTTTGAGTATTTGGCGAATGGTGAATATTCGGTCGATAGTTGATCGATTTCGTCTAAATCCGCACTGATAATCTCCAATAATTTCATCTGCGTATAGGGGTCAATCTTGCTAATAGAATGTTTGAAAGGATTTTATAGGATGTTGACAGAAGAGGGATGCCTCGATAATTATTACAGTCAGTTTTGTCGCCTTTCTTGTGGATTGGAACAATGATTGAATTCTTTCCACTCTTGTGGCAATTCTTCCTTGTTTCAGATAAGGAGGATGAGTCTGTGAATCTTGTTCCACAATTTTTCGCCTCCAGCTAAAATTAACTCAGCCGGAATTTCGTCTACACCTGGAGATTTGTGTTTCTTTAATTTCTTATAGCGATTTCTACTTCTATTCGGTTGGTTTCTGGAATATACGGTTCTGCGGTGTGTATCTCCCTTTCTCCATGCACCTTAGTTTTTGGCTGCGTGTTAAGCAAATCGTTAAAGAAATCTTTCCATCTATATACAATGCTATCTGTATTAGTGAGAACTGTTCCATTAGCTTTCTTTAATATAGGAACGAGGTTGATAGACTTTCTTAAATTCGTTGATCCCTTTATATATGTCCCGAATGTTTTTATTTTTACTATTATCTTCAAGTTCCTTAATTTTAGCTTTCAAAAAATCGCGCTTCTTTATTCTAAAAGTTTTGAAAGTTTCTCGTCTGATGTCTACGAAATTTTGTGTAGTTATTTCAATAGGATTTTGTAGCCAACGTAATTTTGCCTATTTCCTCTTCTCTGCTAGTTTAATGCATTCCTGGTCGAACCATGGTTTCTTCCTACGTATTTCCACGTGTTCCAATTTTTCTTTTGAGAGAGAATGTTTCGTAAGATAAGAAGAGAATTCAATTACTGGAACATTTTTCTCCATAATATTAAAGTTACATCTGTTAACTAAAGATTATATGATATGCGTCAGATTTCTGTAACGATTCATGTAATGCTATTGAGATAATAATCATTTTGCTCAAATAAGAGTATTGTTGCGTCATACATAATTGATATTCTTTCTTCATAGTTTTGGGGAAGTCATTATTTATATTATTATAAAACAATTTTAACGTGGATCTTTGTGGATGCCTAATTAGAAACAGGGCAATTATAAATATGCTTGTATTCAGATTTCAGAATGAGTTCACGGCATCGATTTGTAATACTGATATGCACTACTATAGTATACTTAATCTACATTTCCTAATATATAATATACTCTACAACAGGTTCACCTCAGAAATCAGATTCATCTACTGTAATGAGTTTCATCTCCCTTTCCTAGAATAAGCTTCAGATATACCCACCTCCCAATGCTGAAGACAACCAATGGCGTATTTAGGATTTTGTTTCGAGGGGCTATATCCAACACAGGTAAGGAAGTTAGCAATTGCCCACTTGAGTTTGAAAATTAAATATATTTTAATTTATGCATAAATTGAAGTTATAATGGCAAGAACTGCAGACCGATAAATCCTATGTGATATGATACAAACAATTAGGAGTGAATCTAACCCTTTATTCTATTCATACAAGAAAAAGGAAGCATCCTCTTGGCCTACCTAATTTCCCGGGCTAATTATTCCCGCGTTTTGATTTTCTTTAATTCAAACATTTCCTTCTTTTAAAAATAACTAAACGATATAATTTTTTCCCTTGTTATAATAACTAAAGTCCCGTCACGTTGATATCCGCACAAGTTGGTGTGGAACAGCAGTTTCGCTTATTAACTCCTCTTACATAGGATTATTTTAACCTGAACCCACAAAGCGGAGTGATGTATATATTTCCTCAAAGCTTGGGTCAAGGTAAGATCAAAACTGGTTACCAAAATTGGGGAGGTCTCATGCATTCCGCTTGGGGGCAGCACTTTACTCATTGTTATTAAAATCTTTAAGCTTGTCCACAAAGTCCGTTGCAACCCTGAAAAATTTGAAACGGTAAGACGGATATGAAAACAGAAAAACATGTATTTCATCATTTCAAAATACAACGTATCAAAGTAAAATAAATTTTCCCAGGGTCCCAGACGGGGACCAACTCTAAATTTTTAAATGGAAATGGGTGTCAACTTGCATATCGTATGGAAGTTGGTGTTAAATGAAAGAAGATAAATCAAGTCTCGACTCTTTATAATAAGCCTGTCCAAAAAAGCGGTGGGTCAAAATATCAACACGATCTTCATTGCAAAGTCTATGGCCACTCGTATGAATCTGAAACGGTGGAATAGGTGTAAAAACAAAAGTATGGATATGTCATTATTTCAAAAGTATAATGATTCAAAGTATATATATATATATATATATATATATATATATATATATATATATATATATATAGATAGATAGATAGATATTGGAACGGTCTTACCCCCCCAATATTGAAGACATATTTGCCCCAATGATTAGCAATACCTAAAAGCAATGAATTTTGTGAAAGAGTGTTTAGTATGATGGAAAATGCAAGTCTGAAAGTTTACTGAAATCTGAACTAATGGTAAAAATTAACTTTCACATGACCTGCAAAGAAATTTTACTCTTATGTAAAAAGGAATCCTGCTGTATTGAAAAGTGCTAAAAATGGAAAAAAAGAAACGATATAACTTCAAGTTTGTTCATAAATTAATGTTAATTACAATTTCAAATCAACCTTATTTTGTATCTCTAACAAATATTGCTAAACAGATAAAAGAAACAACACACACACACATGGATGTGTTAAATTAGAACCTTATTTCAGTTAAACGAAATTGAATTTGGAGCTCTTAAGCTGTGAATGTACGGGTGAGCAAGTTTGGAAATTTGGCAACTTTGGATATGACAGATAAAGTACTTGACTAGGGCTATTAAAAGTAACAGAAAAAAACCCTAAGAGATAGAAACTCATGTAATCCGGATTTCACATTAAGCTGTAGGTCCATATCAAACATAGCTTTGGTGGTGAAAAGAAACATGAATCCCAAGCATACATACATCAGTGGCGTAACTAGTTTCACTGCGCCCTGAATCGATCGATCATCGATTTACTCATACCCGCCTCCTGCCCCACGCATTTCAGCTGCGATATATAATCCAATTTAATAAAAAATAACGATAATAATAAAATAAGATAAAATAATACGATAATAAAAAGATGGTAATAAAAACTGAAACAAACATTGCAGTGGCGATTGCCCGGGTATAGTCCAGTGGGGATCCAGAAAGGCGGCTTGGGCCTCGCGCGCCCCTCCATGATGAGTAAAATATATAAATTAGTCCCTAATGAAACGCTTATTCAAAGGCTGTGGGGAGGGGGGGCAGTTTTAAAATATCTCTCAAAAGGATTCTGAGAACGTTCTCCACTCACTGCAGATAACGTATGCATTTCCCGTTCATGGTAATTCTGGGTTGAATAACATGGCTTTCCTCAATACCGCCTCCAGAAGGGAGGAGATATATACGTATTATGAAGCACTAAAGTCCACATTTTTAATTAGCATACCAAATATAGAAAAATGTGTCAAGTTTATTTTTCAGACCAGTGCCCTCCTCAAAAATTCCTGGATCCGCCCCGGTATCGCCTGTTGCCAATTAACTGCTAATAGTCATAGCCTATCCAGTGGTGCCCCCCCTTATGTCCATGACGCACCCCCCAATTGTCTATCCTAGGTGTTCTTCCATGAAAAAAATACCGGTATTCTTTTCGATTAATTTTTACACCCCCTCAAACATATTTATACAGATTTTTACTCCCCCAAATATTTCGATGACGCACTTTGCGTCATAGCCCCCCCCTTGTGGGCACCCCTGGCGTATCTTTTGAAATGTTTTCAAACGTTCCTTGCATACGGAACAGTTTTCTGTATTTTTTTTTCGCCTTTTACTGTGCGCTCTGGAGCAACTGCTCCACTCGCTCCATTGTAGTTACGCCACTGATACACATTACTATTATTTACAATACAACAGATAAAGTACACACTTACCTGCTACTCTAATGCATTCCACACGAAAGGAGTAATTACGTAGTACGAAAAATTCGAAAGAAATTCACACAAACGACAGCATAACTGCCATGAGACCGACGTAGTCAGCGAAACTGTGGTGCGAGAGGGAGACAGAGAGAGAATCGGATGTCTTTTTCACACAGATGAACTACACAGAGGGCCGGAACTTCTGGCAGCTGAAAAGGATGAAGGTAGGGCTTGTTGTCATGACAACCGAAAGAAACAGCAAGCTAGTGAGAACGTTGCCATGCCAACGATCCAGAGTTACTGTGTATACATTATGTGGATCTCTGCACACACAGACATTACGCACAGACACACATGTATACATTCCACTAGCGACCACATACGTAAGACACACACACATAAACACGCGGTATTAACACTTGTTAACTTAAAATCCCTGATAACTTTATGCAAACATATCCACAACAACACTTCACAAAATTAACATTTCTTGCAGTTACGAACACTAACTCTCAACAAAACTAACACTTTAAAAATAAAAAGTTCGGTATCAGTTACAGCTTAAGAAAATTCACTATTTACTTCTTTTAAAGAGCTATCCACTGTCAGAGAAGGCGAAATTATAAAGCGTTTTCCTCGCCAAAAGAAGCAAAAGCAACCGACTGCAACAAGAAACTGAGAAACGAGGTCTACCCTAGCTTCGTGACCGCAATTACACTTCGTCGTTGCGTGGACTGGTTCTAAATAATGCCTTTTGAGGTTTTACGTTTTCTTTGTGCAACAGAGAAACAAAACAGCAACTACGACAATGTTTTTCTTTATAACACGTACGTACGTGGACACAACAACAAGTCTTGTGTGGTATGAAAACATGTACGGTAATAAATAAAGCACTTTTTCCACTCACAAGTAATGTAAATGCAATTTATCTTCCCCGAACGACACACAAGTAAACGAAAATGTCCACAGTTAAGATCTGCAGAAGGGAAAACTTTCATAAACTATTCGAAGACCAGCACAACAGACGAGAAGTGAATTAACAGAGCGTTTCAGAACGCATAGGCAGGCTTATTGAAACTTCCGTTTGGATTTTCTCACTGCAACATCAAGTCCCTGTGAGAAACAGCAGAATTTTCCCTCCCTCCCTTCCCTTTTCTCGATTTAGAAATAAAAAATAAAAAAAATCTCTCTCTCTCCTTTCCTCCTTCAGCTCAGCGTTTTTTCATCATCATCATCTCCATTGTTTTGCGCTTTCCCTCCTCTCTCTCTCCCTTTTCTTGCATTGACTTCAGATTCCGCCCATTGTAATGATGACGTAACTCCTGCAATTACCTTCCAGATGACCTACCTAAACAGACGTGGCAGGTGCGGATCACAGCAGCGGTAACAACACAACATCAGCATAACTATTTGCTTTTTCTCAAATGTCTCAACAGATTTCCCTCAGCTCATAACGTTTGATAAATATTCACTATTAACGTCTTTCCTGCTACCCATGAAAATTGTATATAGTTTTCAGAATTTACAAGGTAAAAAGTTCACCTCACCAATGTAATTTAGAAAATTTCTTCAAACAGTCTGTAATTTATAATTTATGTAAAAGACTACGCGTGACTTACATATTACACTGGCCAACAGTGATTTTATTTAATGAAACTGTGCGTTTCTTGTAGTTTTCAGGCTCCTAAAATCGAGTTGATTTGAATTGATTTTGAGTTTAACGTCCCCTTCAGCAGAGAGGATACATGAAATGAAATGTGTAAGTTTTACGTCCCATGGTTATGCCGGTTAGGCCAAAGACGACAGTGATGATGAGAAATTAAAGAAATGGTGGAATTAAGAAAGTGGAAGGAAACAGGAGAACCCCGAGAAAACCCACGCACACGGTGTTTGTCCACCACAAAGTTCACTTGGCGCGAGCTGGAATCGAACCAAGTACCCCATGCACCAGAGGTGAACGCTCTACCACTGAACCACCGCGGCCGTGAGGCTATATGAAACGGGATCTACTGATTAACGTGGCATCCGAACTACATTAATTCCTGTTGGGAATCGAAACCAGGTCTCCCGGGAATCCGGTACGCTAACCGCTTAGCCACGAATGAGCTCGCTCCTAAAATCAATCGAATCTGATTTAGTTTTACTTCTACACCCCACCAACTTAGAAATAATGTCAGTAATAGTTATTAACCCTTCGAAAATGGTGTTGGTTTTAAAAGGAAATTTCGATCCTAGGAAGCTTCTGCTCCCATCTTAATTATGTAGATGCATAGATAGTAGGCCTACACTATTATCTTTGAAATGATTCGTGTTTTTGTATGATATTACATAATGATACCTAACGATCCATAATTTTGGAAAATCCGGAAAAAAAATCGAGAAATTTTCCAGAAAAATAAGTTCTTTAAAAATTTGGGCATCCCTGGCAGGGTCTTTGGACTATATTTTTGCCAAGTTTCATTGAAGTACAATTGATATCGGACATTTTGATACATAAGAAATGTACTTAATAAGCTCCTGGTCGTATCCTAATTACCAAGGTTCATCGTTTGGCTTTCTAAGGAAAAGTTCACAAATTTTCCCAGATTTCTCCCGAATTTATGGATCGTTACACATGCGTTGGATAACAAAATGCCTGTATTACCCTAAAGAAAATGACGTATAAATCATGAACATACAGCTGTCATGTTTCGATGGTACGCTCCGGTAAAGATAGTGATGTGGCAACACCGCATGGCATATGGCACGGATAAGCGTCTAGCAGAAAAATGTTATCATTGGCATGGAGCGAAGGGTAAGCAAGGGTATGTGACTAGCAAGCAAGAGATCCGTGTTCAAATCCCTCCACTGGCTCTTTTTATTCTTTTTCCTTTTTACAGTACAAAATGGTATTTCAAGATTAATATAAATGGCGCCAGTCGGTTAGAAGGCTCACCTCCAATGCGCGTAAGCTTAGATGAAACCTCGAACAACACAAAGATAATATAAGAGTAAGAACGGTTCCTATCAATCTTAATCAGGTTGGAATTACTTGAAATAGCAGTAAGATAGTATCGAACTGTGAGGTTTTATTTCTGCAGAGATTCTTTATTATTATTATTATTATTATTATTATTATTATTATTATTATTATTATTATTATTATTATTAAGATTAAGATTATCACTGCAAAAACAAAACGCCATAGTTGGGTACTATTCTATTCCAAGCAAATGAATAATTAACAAATGAATAAATCAATTTAGTTCTTCCCTCCGCCCCCGCCCTCTTCAAATAAACTTATTAGTTATTTACTGACGGCTAAATACAATAAGTTCGACAGTGTCTTACAATGATAGAACTACTGACCAAAATCAGCACAAAATATTACATTTTTGCAAGAACACTGAGAGTGTTACAGAATTATATTGGTTAATTATGTGCTTCGAACGCAATATACAATATTATTATTATTTCATTCCCCTCACAGTTATTCGCAATTTTCTTTCTCCGTTCATTTACCTCATGAACTAATTAACTTCTATCTATTTAAAATTCTCCACGTTCCGGAGGACATAATTGGTCGATCATTCAGCACCATTTGCCTGTGGTTTCGGCTATCTAATGTAACGATGGCTACGTACAGAGAAAATATGAAATGAGTTGCACAGTCATTGGGAATCAATTAATTAAACAACAAATTGCTTTCGTCAAACGAGTAGCCTTCACGTTTATCCACCTGTCACGTGTGGGTGTGTAACACGATAACTCATCGAATAATTTCTCCGTGTTGTCGGTCTAAAGGCACTAAGTAACAGGATAGCATTTATCATTTAGCAAAGCGTAATGTGAATACCTTGTTATTATGCATACTCATCCCACGAAATAATTTCTGATCGTTTCTGAGAATGGCTGGCGTAAAAGAACGATTCGTGCTTTTCCTTCGCGATGAGAAGGTTTCGCATTCGAATTTTACCATCTGACTAACGAAAAATTGAACTTTTCATGATTTCCACTTAAAAATGTAATTCAAGTTGTATGATATGAGGAATATCAAGGGGTTCCTCAATATGAAGTAATTAAAATTGTAGACCTGAAATCTGAGTATCCCTTTTAGCGAAGATTACGCTGAACTAGGGGTGTTCGATAAGGCTGAGGACCTATCGAACTTCGGGAGTGAAAATTTATCGAGTTGTCATCGGTTACTCGAAACGGTTCGAGTATTTGATATTATCGAAATTTCTAGTATTATCGAAGTTTCAGGTATTATCGACATTTCTATTATTAATGAAGTTTCGGGTATTATCAAAATTTCGAGTATTATCGAAGTTTCGGGTATTATCGACATTTCGAGTATTATCGAAGTTTCGGGTATTATCGACATTTCGAGTATTATCGAAGTTTCGGGTATTATCGAAAGTTCGAGTATTATCAAAGTTTCGGGTATTATCGACATTTTGAGTATTATCGAAGTTTCGGATATTATCGACATTTCGAGTATTATCGAAGTTTCGGGTATTATCGAAAGTTCGAGTATTATCAAAGTTTCGGGTATCATCGACATTTCGAGTATTATCGAAGTTTTGGGTGTTATCAAAAGTAGTGATGGACACTTCGGTTCCTTCACCTCTCCAATGATTTCTTCTTGCAGCCAAACTAGTCAAACAATTTTTTTCATCTGATAAGTTATTGCAAAGTTGTATTTGTCGAAATCATACGTAAAATTATTTTTCTGCCGGCCCCGTTATTGGCGCAATCGGCAAAGTGACTATTAATAGACTAATGGTGTCTTGGGTCCCAATTCCATTCGGGTGATGCATGTTTTCTCTTTCTCTCTTCTGACAGACTGCTTAAACCTTGTACAGATCTGTGGGGAAAAAACTTTTCTTTCACTACATTGCTAAGGAGAGAAGTTTTAAAATGAACACTCTGCATATATATAATACATATTATATACAACTATGATAACCTCGAACACATCGTTTCTTTCGAACACACTGATAATCCTGAACTTTTCTAAATATTCAAGCGACTCGACAAATGCGATCATATTGATATATTTCTGTATTTGCTGCTTTCAAACAATTCGAGATTCTCAAACAGTTCGAGTGTTTCGAAGTTGTCTAATGTTTCTTACATTTCGAGTGCCTCAAACACTTCGAGAGTCCCGAACATTTCGGGAGTCTCGAACAATTCGGGAGTCTCGAACAATTCGGGAGTCTCGATCATTTCGGGAGTCTCGATCATTTCGGGAGTTTCGAAAGTTCGATAATTCGATAAAATTAAAATTCTTTATCGATGAAACGGTTTTGAAATTTTATCGAATTGTTATCGATTATTCGATTATCGGAACAGCCCTACGCTGAACATAAATCCCTGTTGTGCCTAAATTAAGATTAAAAATGTTCTACAAAGTGCTAGAGGGTCATTATGCAGAACAGGAAGGAATTATGTGCACAAGCGCTACAAAGAGTTTAAACAAAGATTTACATATGTGCGTGATGCGAGTAGCCAAGGATGGAAATATGTTTCTGCAGATGACATTGTTGAACGCATGAATCAAGTGAGTCGTGAAAGGAGTAAAATATAATTTCTGAATTCTTTGATTTTGGAGTTTCAGGGAACTCAGCAGCCTTCTGGAGCGATCGAATTACATCACCTAGTTCACACTTGGCAGGTGCTTCGACTGCGGTCGATATGTTCTCACGCTCGTTACTTTAGCCAAGTGTGACAATCTCTAGCGGCAGACAATCTCGCTGAACACGTGAATCATGTGGTTCGTGAAAGGCGTACACTGTGATTTCTTAATTGTCTGATCTTGTAGCTTTAGAGAACTCAGCAACCACCCGGTGTGATCGAATTACATTATGTAGTTCACACTTCGCGCACGCTTCGATTGCAGTCGATGTTTTCAAGCTCGCTACTCCACAATGATTGTAGGGCTGAGTCTGTCTTTTGGTATGGAGGATATGCGATCTCCAGTAGAGATCTAGCTTACCCGCATTTAACCATCTCACGTGGTTCTTCTCTGGTGGCTTGACAGAAGTTAAAAAACACTCCTGTATTAGCCTGACTGAGACCTCTACTACAGACAAAAAAGGATTATGTTTTAAAACTGAAGATGCCCTTCTATGGCAAAGGGTCCGATTCAAGCGCGCTAGTGGATGAACAACGGGAAGCGCTAAAATAATGAAATATTACTTAAATAACAGGATATGTGTAAAAGTAACCAACAAAGTTCTGTCGCTTTCTCACCCACTACCTTCGAACATCGATATGACACCTAAGACGTACCTGAAAGATCAAAAATAGTCCCCATCAGCATTCACGACCTTATACCAACGTTCTGAAAGGCCATGGATTCCATCGCGGTAGAATTTGGTGGGCCGTGAAGCGAAGAAAGTATCAAATGCATTTTGCACCTCTGCTAGGGATATGAACTGGCGTCCTCTAAGGTGATTGTCCAAGGAATGGAACAGGTAATAATCGGACGGTGCAATGTTCGGGGAGTACGGCGGGTGCACTAGTGTTTCCCTCCAAAGCGTAGAATGATGTCCCAGATCGTCCTAGTCCCGTGCGGCTTAGCGTTGTCCTGTAACAGGAGGACCCCTTTGCGATTCAGAAGTGTTGCCTCCAGTTTTGAGTTTTTCTTGAATACGGCTCAACTGCTGACAGTACACAGTTGCATTGATGCTCTGACCAGCTGGTAGCAGTTCAGGATGCACGATGCCACGAGCAGTCCACCAAACACATAGGAGGACCTTCTTCTGGTGCACTGCTGGTTTCGGCTGTTTTGGAATCGTTTCATAGGATCCTAACCAATGATGACGGTGCCGTGGAGCTTCGTACAGGACCCACTTCTCATCACTTGTAAACACCCTGTCCAGAAATGGTTCCTTCGTCAGACAACACAGCAAAGGAACACAGGTGTCTGCCCGCGTTGCCTTTTGGCCCGAAGTCAAATCATGTGGGACCCATCGACTCAACTTGTAGTGCTTCCCAAGTTGATGGAGGTGCTGTCGAATGGTTTCTCCTCACACTGAATTGTGGTCCCAGTTCCTAATACGTCTGGTCACTGTTCGCCTCAATTGCTACCTGAAGATTTTCATTTTGTACATGTGTTGGTCTTCCGGCACGTGTTGCGTCTTCGAGTGTTTCGTCACCGTCCTTAAACTCGTTAAACCGCCGCAGCACTGTCAAAACACCTCCACCAAAGGCATGGCATATCTTCCGCCCCACTGCAGCGGAGTTTGACTCCAGTTTGAACTCGTACAGCATACACGCCCTTATGACGCTTTGTGGAGGTACTATGTTCACTCTATCATTACGCAAGTTCACGGTGTAACTCTATTGGCACAACCATGTAGTATGTTGGATATACCCGCACCGACAACTGACCTTTGCCTGATCTCCATTCGCACTCAACTCAAGGTGTGAGGGCCAAATGAACACATACATCCACAAAAGCGACGAACTTCCTTGGTTACCTTTATATATACGATTTAAATATTCAAAAATGTGATTTTAGCTTTCCAAATGGCATCACTCGTAATCTTGAAATTATGTATTCATAAAGCATTTAGAATTTCGAGAGAAGAAAAATGCTGAAATACACAAAATGGACCTCATTCTGATTGCGTTCTAGTTTAGTAGATCCAATTATACATTTGTAAAATTATGACAAATTTTACGGTGCGATACAGACCATATTACCTTAACTCAGAATTTCAATATATACTAGTTCTTGGAGGGAAAGAAAAAGAACAGTGTTATTTGGCAAGAAATGTCTTGCCTTGTTGAGCATGGTTCAGTTGCCAGATATTTTTTTTTTTTTTCTCATATTCTTCCCACGAGATACGAAAAGATTATGAAAGTAACGACGCTGCATCGAAGACAGAAGAAAGAAGGCCAGTCTTTTTCCCACACTTACATCCAACAGAGAACCCATGATGATGAAATTGCATGCGTCGACGGTTACGCTCATTCACAAATAATCTTCGCTCTTATAAACAAGAGTCAGGGAACAAGAAATTAATAAAGAATATTACAAAGATTGTTTTACACACACTCAAGACGCAGTCATTAAGTTAATACACTTGAGATAATAGTATTTAAAAGAACTGGGAAAGATAAAGACATGTTTTTCACAATAGTAATAAAACAATACTAATGAAACTATATATATGTACGAAAACAGAATATAACTGAAAGTGGGGTTCTGATATTTACGAAACGGGAACTATTTCACGTAGTATATAACGTCGAGCAGAACACTGACAAGGGATGTTAAAGAACTCCTTTCCTTCTCCATCGCGACCTATTATTTCCATCTTATGGTAGACCGTGTGCGCGAGTTTTCTCGGCGTTCTCCCGTTTCTTCCCACTTTCTTCGTTCCACTACACCACCGTTATTATACATCTTACCTCACCGTCTCCCTTAGAGTCGGTGCATAGTTTTGGGACGTTAAACTAATATACAAATATACTAACATCGATTATCCGTTTCGCTGAGCTGAAATAAAAATTTTAAATACACAACTCCTTATGTATGTTTGGTAAAGAAAATAACAGTAAAATTAAATATTAGGGCCACTATTGTTGGCTGAATTTTTAAACGGAATCTGAAGTGCCACTCTTTTTATTTCAGCGACCGCGGAAACTATGGATTCGACACTATAGTCACCAGTGTAGCGCCAGGAAAGTGGCAACCCTGAAACCAACTTAGAAGACGGTATCCTTTTGGTAATATATCTGGTTCCACAAGAAGAAAAGAATAAAAGCAGATGTCAATATGATTTATTGGGGGGTAGTTTTTGGCTGCACATTTTGTACCCTCCGGTAATGCATGGACGGAGTCAATCCTGGGCAGGACACCGGCACGTAGTATGGCTGCTCAAGGTCATAATGTGCCGGCCGAGGCGAGTTTTCACATTATTCTGTTGCAGGGTTGGCATGGTAGTTAGCTCCTTTGCACTGCAGAATGTACGTTGCAGTGTCTCAGAGTTATGAGGTATGCGTCTGTGTATAAAACACGAACATAATATTCTAGTAAATACGCGAAATATTGTCGCTCACAGGGAATTATGTTCATTTTACACAATATTGATTAATATAGGGACGTCAAATTTCCGTTTATTTTCTGCCCAAAGGAGATGTTCTTTACGACAAATTGGTGCTATTGTTCGTGTTGAACTAAAGATATACAGTGTTATTTTTCGGGGTAGTTGTAATAAAATCTAAATATATTACGTATTTTCCCGGATTAAAATAAAGATGGGTTATAAAATATAAATGCCATCATTTTTAATGAAATTATGCACTTCGATCTCAAAATAAATTTTAAGAAAGAAATATACGCACACATGTCATTATTAATTTATTTTTAATATTTCTACTATAAGGATTCTTTTTTATCTGTTATTAATGCCTCTGTGATTGACTGTTCTTTTTGTTATTAGAAGCTGCAATAACTGAAAAGGGTTGGCAGCACTGCCGGTTATTGGAAAGCTGATTGACGGTAGGATCGCTGTTCGGAATTCGTCTGCTTTTGCAGTGACCTTGAGCTGCCATGCTACGTGCCGGTTCGTACGGAATCCCTACGTTCCAGGGATTCCCCCAAACGAACGTAGGGATTACTTGCCAGGTTATAGAGAAATCCTTCGTTCCTTTGGGGAATCCCTCGCACACATGTTGCGGAGGATTGAAACATATATTTTTTAATGGACCAGGTATGACTTCGAGTGTCATGTTCTAAACCGCACTCTCTACATTGTGTTGTTTTTGAATTACAGCCCTCTAAAGTTCATTTTCCACGGAAACGGTCCCTTACTGACCAAAGTTCCATAGGACTTTTTTGCTCGTTTCGGTGTCGGGAATCAGCTCCCGAAGTTTGTTCAAATAGTTTTTTTTTTTACCATCCTGTATATATATATATATATATATATATATATATATTGATTCCATCGCCGAACTTCTGTGCACGTTATGACCATAGCTCATCTACAACTTCCTCGTCTGTTCTGAAGTCCTTTCATGTGTTTTATTGTCCTTCATTTGTTTTTCTAAATAATAGTAACCCTAATTACACAGGGTAAAATGTCAGTCTGTGTCACGCTATCCTGGAATGTTATACAACCTTGCTCAAGAGATGTGTATGTTGGTTGTGGAAAGACAAGAAGCACAACGAGAATGGATATTTCCATTATTATTATTATTATTATTATTATTATTATTATTATTATTATTATTATTATTATTGCCCTATAAAATACTTCAAAGCCAGCCAATTGCGGAACCACTTATCTTCGCTCATGTGTTGATTCTAACTAGTCGAAATTTGCGATTGAATTTCGGTCTGTTACTCGTGCGCTTAAAACAATGACTGCCATGTTTCTATGTGCTTAAACGTATCAACATAAATGGTTCACCCTGTACATATACGTGACGAATATATACAGGGTGTAAGATAAATACATGGCCAAAATTGACGAGGTGATTGTGGACATCCAAATAAGTAAAAATGTTCCTATAAACATGAGTCCGATGCCACTTTGTTTCCGAGATACAGGGTGTTCAACTGTCGAGTCCCTCCAATGGCTTACTATGGGAAAGTGAATGGAAATGTTCGATATTGCAGGAATAATACAATCAAGTAGAATTATGCCTGTGCAAATTCATTTACATTAACATAGAGAATCAAACTAATCAACATTTGAGGTTATTGGGTTGAAAAAATGAAATGAAATCTTTAAGTTTTACGTCCCACGGTTATGCCGGCTAGGCTAAAGGAGACGGTGTTGAGAGATGAATGAAATGGTGGAATGAAGAAAGTGGGAGGAAACGGGAGAACACCGAGAAAACCCACGAGCACGGTGTTTGTCCACCACAAAGTTCACACGGCGCGAGCTGGGATCGAACCAGGGACCCCAAGCACCGGAGGTGGTTATTGGGTTGTCAGTATTGCCAATATCTATGAACAGTTTTTTTTCGTATTGTGCGCCATCAATTGACTTCACACTTGGACGCCTTGTCTTTCGAAAATGAAGCGGAATCTGCCTCATGTTTAGGAACGTTTTGATGTCAGCAATTATAAAGGGTGGACATCTAGTGCTATTTGAAAATATAAAACTTTCTATCAGGTTGGCAACACTGACAACCCAATAACCTCAAATATTAGTTAGTTTCATTCTCTATGTTAGTGTAAATGTATATGCATATGAATAATTCCACCTGATTGTATTATTCCTGAAATACTGAACATTTCCATTCACTTTCCCATAGTACGCCAATGGAGGGAGTCGACATTTGAACACCCTGTATCTCGGAAACGAAGCAGCATCGGAAACATGTTTATAGGAACATTTTTGCTTATTTGGATGTCCGCAATCACTTCATCAGTTTTGGCCATGCATTTATGTTACACCCTAATTGAAAGTTATGGTACAATTTTTTTTTTTTTTTCTTGCAACAGCAACTGAAAACACTCACTGCATGACATCACACCAATTTTTATCTGGACGAACTTCTGCTGTATCCATAAGGGTTCTCTTGTCCAAGGTGATGAATCGCAGTTTCCTGACAGCCTTTCACACCTTGGAATTCCATTACAACCTTCTGATCCTTCCACGGAGAGATGTGACTGATGCCTCATACATCACATTTCCAACAGTGTACAAGGACGCACAAAAAAAAAAAAAAAAAACTCACTGCCATCAGTTACATTTGCTTCTTCGCTCCTTCCTTACTTTCTACAGACACCACAATCAACCAGCTCTAAACTGTCAACAACTTAAGAGGGTTTATATACGAGGAATTAACTCACCAACAATCTACCATCTTAACATGACTTTTCTTTTTTACAAGTTATTGGAAAAAGAAATTCCCAACAGTTTCACGATGTGTAGACTTCAAATACAATTAAGTATTTCCCGTTCATAATAATTATTCTAAGAAAGATTATTATGACAAAAACTTTCTTTTTGCGAATCGTAAACAGAATCTAATCGTATTCGTGTGTTTTACGTTAAAGTCGTAGGCAATAGAATCGTACCATGGAACTTCCATTTAGTCATGTACTATTTTTGTCCATATAACAAGATATAATTATTCCAGAAATTATTGCTAATTACTAAAGCTAGAATTTTTGGTGGGGAAAAACGTGCTGAAATTGATTGATGGAAAGATGAGGGGAAAAAATTGGTAGAATGAAAATAATTTTAATTAGTAACAATTATACTACACCGCAAACATAATTTATAATAAAAATTGATGAACGGTGGAATAAATTGTTAAGGAGCCTTAAAGATTGAATATGCTAATTGTACCGGTTATTCGTAAAATTGATTTGCATTATTTGTTTATTCTATATTATTTATTTATTAAGTATTCATATTTAAGAGCTATTAGTAAAGGTAATTTTGTAAATTAATTATGTATGTATATGGTGTCAACAGAAATGAAAGAGTATATGCGAATTTTATTTCTGTTTTATATTCTGGTTTTGTAATTGAAGGGGCTTGGCTGAAGTAGCCAATCAGCATTCAGCGTTTGTTTCGCTGTATCTTATAGAGGGTGTTTCGAAACACCGACAACGTTTTGGAGGTGATTCCTAACACCAAGGTAAGACGAAAAGTATAGAAAAAACGTGGGTACACAAGTGCTTCCTTTCGGAGTTATAGACCGTCAAAAACATGAAAAACTGGAACTTTAAGGGTCTATAACTCCAAAACTATGGGACCTACCGTAGTCGGGTCACGACTTTATTTAAGAACTACTATATGCCCTATCCAAATATCCAAGCTCCAGAATCCCGTGGTCTTTCACAACAGTTTATAGAGATAGTTGGTGAGTACTTCATATTATATGCCCGTAGCCGAACTCCCTCTATAAAAAATGTTGCGTGAGTACTTTAAGATTGTGATTGTGATGTATTTTTGGATAGCGCACATATTAGTTCCTAAGTGAAATCTTGACCCGACTACGGTAGGTTCCTAGTTTTGGAGCTGTAGACCTTTAAAGTTCATTTTTTCATGTTTTCGGCAGCCTATAACTCCGAAAGAAAGCATTTGTGCACCCAGGTTGGTCTATATTTTCGTCGTATCTATCTTGGTGCCAAGAATTACCTCCCAAACGTTGTCGGTATTGTATTGAAACACCCTGTATAATGTCATTACCTGTGTATTCACAGTGCCTGATGGAGTGAAATGGATAGCTGGTGAAACTGTTAAATGTTAATAATTTTTACAATAAACGTATTGTTTTGCTCAGCACGTAGTTGAAAACGGATACTTTTAATATTTCTGTTCCAAATTCTGTGTCTAAATATTTGATCACTTGAAAAGCCTCTAACTGAACACTGAAAAAGTGGAAATGAATATCACAATTTTACGTTGCTATTTTAGGGAGTGGAAGAGTGAAACAAAATGAATTTGTTGATATTCATACTCTATGTTGGAAAATTCAGACTTTTCGATTTGCCTGGAGTACTTTAGACTGCGAGAAGAAATGTGAGATTTTTTGTTCGAACGCTGAAAAAATGAAATCTTTCAGTTTTACGTCCTACGGTTATGCCTACGTTTAGCCTACGGTCCTAGGCTAAAAGAGACGATGATGATGAGAAACGAATGAAATGAAGTGGGAGGAAACGGGAGAACCACGACAAAATCCATGCACACGGCGTTTGTCCACTACCAAGTTCACTTGGCGCGAGCTGGAATCGAACCAGGACCCCAAGCACCAGAGGTGAACGCTCTACCAAGGAGCCCCTTTTCTAACATTAAGTTATTATTATTATTATTATTATTATTATTATTATTATTATTATTATTATTATTATTATTAATTATTATTATTATTATTATTATTTTCAAAGATAATTTGTGATTTTACTAGCATTAGTCAGGAGTAGCAAAATAATATAATTTCATCAAGTTATACTAGCATATATTACCCGCTTCGCTGGGTTGAAATGAAAATTTAAATGCACAACTCCGTATCTCATGTGTTTAGTACCCGTGAAATGTGCTCTCTTGGCAACCCTGAAAACCATGGATTCGACACTAATATTGGTCATTTAAGATCATTTTACTATATTCCCCTCTCCCAATTTGCGGAGCTGAATTTGGTTCCAAACGAGATCGGAAGTATCGCCGGTCATCTCAGCGACCCCGGAAAATATGGATTCGACACTAATATGGGCTATTTTTGATCAGTTTTATGTATTTTCCTTTCCCCTTCCCCCATGTTGTGGGCCATGGCATTTGAGGTGTCACCGTTTATCTCAGCGACCCCCAAAAATGTGGATTCAGTACTAATATCAGTCATTTTCGATCATTTTAAAATATCTCTTTCTCCCCCTCCCCCAAGTTGCGGGGTTGAATTTGAATTTAAACGGGATCGAAAGTACCACTGTTCATCTAAACGACCTAGAAAACTATAAATTCGACATTGATAGTGGCCATTTTCGTTCATTTATATATATATATATATATATATATATATATATATATATATACCCATCCCCAAGTGGTAGGGCTGATTTTTGATTTAAAGTGGATCGGAAATGTCACTGTTCATCTGAATGATCCCGAAAACTATGGATTAGACACTAATATTGGTCATTTTCGATCATTATTATACATAGCTCTCCCGCCTCCTCCTCCGTGCTGCGGCACACGGCATCAGAATTGTCACTGTTAATCTCAGCTACTCAGAATGGATTCGACATTAATATTAGTCATTTTCGATCATTTTTAAATGTTCATCCCCCTCCCCTACGTTGTACCCTCCCCCATCTCAGCTATCAGGGCTGAACTTGGATTGAAACAGCATCAAAAGTGTCGCTGTTTCTCTCATCGACCCCGAAAACTATAGATCTAACACTAATATCGTTTCATTTTTGATCATTTTAAAATTTCTCTCCCCCTCCCCCTTCTCTATGTTGCATTGTCAAAGTGAATAGCCTAAAGTAACCCCTGCTCCTAAACTCATGTATGTTAAAAATTTGATTGAGATCGGTCGGGTGATTCAAGAGTGAAGAAGTCACAAAGGCAATCATTTTTATTTTAATTTTTTTACATATATATCTCCCCCTCCCCTCCCCTAGGTTGGCTCATCAAAGTGAAAAGATAAAAAAACACCCAAGGCCCGACTCTCATATATGTTGAAAATTTGATCGAGATTGATTGGGTGGTTCAAAAGTTATTAGGTTGTATTACTTTTTATTTATACGTCTCCCTCCCCTCCCCATTCCCTAGGATCTACCGTTAAAGTGAAATTACAAAAATGTTTCCAGATCCGAACCTCATGTATCTTGAAAATTTGATTGAGATCGGTCGGATAGTTCGAGACTTATTAAGTTACAAAAATAGTCACTTTCAGTCTAATATAAACTGATTTTTAATATATTCCCCTCCTTCTCCACCCCTACGTTGCTTTATCAAATTTAAGTCATAACAGCGATCCCAGGCCTGAATCTCATCTATGTTGAAAATTTGATCACGATCGGTCGAGTGGTTCAGGAGTTAAGATTTATTTATTTTTATACCCCTCTCCCATCCTTTAGTTCTACCATCAAAGTGAATAGCCTAAAACCAGCCCAGCCTCGAACCTCATCCATGTTACAAATTTGATCGAGATCGGTCGGGTGCTTCAGGAGATTTAGAGTCACAAACATAGTGATTTTCAATTATATATATATAGATTGCTCTCTATAAACAGCAATGTGTGAGAGGTCAGGGAATTTTTCCACTGATCCACCTAATGCCATTCTGAGCTTACGTTCCGATATCTTTCCTACTATGCTGTGACATGTTTTAAACAAAATTACGTACATTGTTCTAAATAATGGAAGGACGTAATAAATCAATGTTAGTACTGACGGGGAACTGGAAAGAACTTAGACCTACTTCGGCACAAGATGTACGGACAACGAATCTAAACTTATAATATGTTGAGAATTTCTTGACTGGGTGGAGAAGGTTCTTTTTGGTGGACACAGATTTCGAGTTTGGAACCCCAAAAGTGATGTACTAACTTGAAAACCATGTTTCAGCAAATGCCCATTCTACTAAATTCTAAATCTGAACCCTATTGATCACTTTCTAACATTTGTATTACGTTCCTGAAACAATTTTGGAAAATTATTCCCAGATCTGCGTCCCCGCTCGAGAAAGTTCTGGATCCGTCTCTGTTGTGCGTAAACTTTATGGGTCTTATGCAGAGTTGTTTTGGCGTGTGATTAGTGCCATATTAAAGGGTTCGACTAACATGTGTTTCCTGCAGTAGTCAGTCTTTTAGTGTGATGCTAGTCATACCTCTAAACGATTCTGTATAAGGCGGTATTTGTTACTACAAGACACTACGTCTATGTAATATTGAACCGTGTTATTCTACACCTAAAAAGACGGTACCACTTGTGTACTCAGAAAAAAAGTTTTCATAAGAAAATATAGTTCTGAGAAAGTGTAAGACCAAACCATTATGCTATATCAATTATTTCTCTGCTAAACAAGTAGGGCCTTATGCAGAGCCGTTTTGAAGTCTGATTAAAACCTTACTACGGGGTTGACTAAAGGATGGTTATCAAAATTGCATTCAGAGTCTCTGATTAGGACATAGTACTGGACGAAGTTAATCAGATTGACTAATTAATCTAGAGCAGAGACTAATCTTTTACCCACGGTTTAGGATGCGACACAACATTTCGTATTTCGTAATTCATGTATTTTCATTTTCACAGACTACGTATGCGCTCATCTACTTTTCCGTACTTGCTATATTTATTTTACTTACCGATGCATAGGGGGTTCTATAAGTTAATCATACCCAAATCATCATTTTAGTTGTACTCAAAGTAGACTCTGAATACCAAAAAGTGCACCTTCCTTAGTAAAGAATTAGTATGCTTACTAACTAGTCTGTGACTAACCTTCGATTAACGAATTCTCTCTGAATACGGCCCGTAAAGTTTTATTAAGAAAGGAAACAAGTGCACGCGGAGTTAGTTTTTTTTTCGGGGAGGGAATTGGACCCTGTCAACCCTCCGCGTGATGCGCCTCTGGAGAATATTATAGTACACAACACACGCCTGAGCTGACCTACACGATTAAATTTTGAATAATAAATCAACCCGATTAAATTTTGAATAATAAATCAAACGTGAGCAGCATTATATACGTATATAACAGCAGCATTTGATTTCCATTGAAAGACAGATTCAACAGATGTAGACGGTTTCATTCAATTCTTTCCACTTCAAAAATTTTTTTTTTCTTTTCTTTTCTTTTCTTTTGTCCTCTCTATTCAGAGAAGCCGATACAGTGAAAAGAGCAAGTGAATCGTCTGCGGCCCAAAAGCATGAATAGCTCTGAACATATCTTAGAAGAAAATCGGTCAATCTGACAGAAACTCCATTCTGGGCCAGAAAAAGCAACAACGCTGCTCGTCTTCAACAAAATGCAACAATACACTTGTTATTTTACCTTCTCATCGCTTGCCAAGACAACAACAACTTTTACAGATGCAACTACACGTATTCCGAAAGAAAGGGGAAAGGGCAATGCTTTTGTTTACACTTCACTGTGTTCAAATGAAAGTCAAATGAGGTCGTTTCCGTCAACAACTTACAAAGAGTACATACTTTCACCGCCAGGTGTCAGCACAACACTGATTATTTGTGAATGAACATTACACAACAGGGTTATACCGTACTATTTACCACATTTGTAGCAACTGATGTCAACTTAGTATCAGCAACCAGAGATCTATATTAGAAGAAAATAGTGTTTAGTCTTCCAAACTATGCTATGCATAAGGTTGTAGACATGGGCGGCGATTAGGGGGGGGCAAAGGGGGGCAGTTGCCCCCGCACTTTTTTGAAGTAACCAATTAATGTATATAGTTTCATTTGGAAATGTAATGATTTTGTATGTGTTACTGATTAATAGGAAAAAATGCTGCCATATAATATTTGCTGTTGCGTGAATACGTATTGGTTGTCTTCCCGTGGAGTAAAGAAAGCTACAGTAATTGCGTTTTAATCGCCCCAAAAAATAACCTATTGGAGCACAATTTCAGCATACTTTCATTTCTTCTTACAAGGGCTCGATATGTTAGTGAGCCGCTTTGAAGCTAATCGAAGGAACATTATGCAATAAAAAAAAAAAAAAAAGTAGGGCCTATTTCACAAGTTATTCTTTAATTGCACAAAAATTGACAGTTCCTAAAATGTCTTTTCTTGTTTCTAAAGTAAGGAATATCGATTAAAAAGAGCGTGATAAGAAACAACTTCTACCTTTTCCATTGTTTTGTAGTGTAATATACGAGTGAAGTGTTGTGTTTAAGGATGTACGAGTGTATATACAATAAAATTTAGTAAATTGAACATAATTCTAGGTTTTAAGTTTATTTTGTATAACTGAAGTGTGGATTGATTCTAAGTATTGTTGTGTTTTGATATGTTCCAAGAAAGTGAAAACTGCACCTAATGGCAACGAACATATTTCAAGAAGTTGCAAAAGCAAATATTTATTTAAATCTCGTAGCATATGCTTGTAGTATTTACTGCCTTTCATTTTCTAAGAGTAATAACATACTTTTAATAGCATGTGTGGAATTAAATATTAAGTTTTTCATTTATTCTCAGTTACAATATAACTTTTGCAAAACAAGCATCATTATTCATTACTATGATTAATATTATCCTTTCTATTTATTTGTTTTGCAAATTTATTAAATAATCTGATCACACAATTTTCCAGACAGAATTTTAAGATGTTCATGAGCAAGGAATCAAATCTCTTCTTACACTTTCCTCCGTGGCTAAGCGGTTACCGTACGCGCCTTTGGCGTGGGAGGCCCGGGTTCGATTCCCGGTGGGAGCTCATGTGGTTCGGATTCCACGTTAATCAGTAGGTCCACGTCTCATATAGCCTCGCTGCTGAAAGGGACGCTAAACTAGAATCAACTCAACTCTTCTTACACTTTCGTTGTTTAAGAGTACAAAGGGCTAGTATCTACTTGCTTTGTTCTTCTGAATTTACTTAATAAATTATTATATACGATATATGGTATTTTAACTGAAAATATAGTATCCTATTAGTTATACAACCTTTCGTCAAACAAAATGTTAGAAACAACCAGGAAAACTAACATTTATATACAAATATTCAGATCATGTCTTGCCCCCTCACTTTTAACGTCCAACCGCCGCCACTGGTTGTAGAACGGTTCTGTCCGTCCGTCTGTCGACAGATACCAGAACAAAACCGGTAAAAGATATGGAGATGCAGTTTGTTTGCAATCGACTCAGCGTTCCAATGATACGTTCGATCTCCTTCGTTAACTCTATTCAAACCGGAAGTGGTTCTAATTAGTCATATCCAGTTTTAATGTTTATGGCTATACAACAAAAACAGTAACGGATAGTGAGAAGCTTTTTTTTTTTTTTTTTTTTTTTAACGATTCAAGTCTCAACCCAACACATCATGATTATCCATAACACACAACCAATACTGCAAGTGGTTTAAATTTACAATTACTAAATTTTATATTCGATGTTATATCGAATATGTCCTTCATGTGGGAATTATGCCCTACAAAAAGGAATTCCCACATTTATTTTATGTTCGATATACCGTATAGCAATGACAAAATTCATTTCATAATCTTAGAAGCTAAAGAGAGACAACCGAAGTGTATTTTTTTTTTTTTTTTTTTTTTGATTCCCTAGTATTCGAAATACTAGCATGAATCGAAAGTTTGCACAGCACACACAACAGTAAAGACTCCACAAAGCAGTAAAGGAAATTCAACATAGGTCCTTAATTGCAATACAAAGACACCACAGCTACTATAGCTTGTTCTGTTGGAGAAATGTTATGGATAGACAAAATACTACATCGTCAGCTGATTACATAATGACGTATCCAATTTTCTTTTCGAAATTGAGTTGAGATACGTCACTATGTGGATTTGAGTAAAAGTTTGAGATACTGGCATTGAAGTGGCAATGGCTTGGGCATGTTGCAAAAACAAACCATGAATGATTGCCCCAACAGCAATTTTTGACTAGAGGCAAGAAACGACCTAGGAAATGACTTCATGCAATGTGCTGTGACGCAATCAAAAGTTCTGCGGAGTAACCTGGAAAAGACCAAGATAGATAGTTGCGGGGAAGAGTTTGAGAGACCTTCATCCAGCAATGGATTGTTAATACTTTACCAATCCGCATGATGATGATGATATTTTGAGATAAGCCAAAACCTTTGAAGCCCTATATTACTAATGATATTTGCGGTGCATCATCGAGGTTATAAGTATGATCATAAACTACTTCAGAGTGCCAGTAACTTATTTATGAAAAAAAAAAAAAAAGAAATACGTCCCTAAGTCAGCCAGCCTATAATATAAACACACACACATATTATACTGTATATGTATGTGTGTAATGCTGAGTATTCTTTCTTTTAAGCGAGTGGGCTCTCATTACAGTACCGTACAGTAGGTTATTATTTCCATTCAGCAGAAAACACGTCTACACACACACACAACAAAAAATTAATTATTTCTGTACACTATGCAACCCGCTAATGACTTGTGAATTACAAATTCGGCCCTTGCAAGACAAAAGGTTGCTCATCATTGATTTAAGCATTCAGAAGTTCTATTACGCGAGCCCTTTTGAAAGCACTGGGAACTACCGGTACAGTTGAAAATTAATAGCCTGCAGGCTGTTTCGCATGAAGCTAAGCCGGTCTCAAAAGATTTCAGAGCTCACGCTAATATCTTGCTGTTGAAAATTGGCAACTCCACGGGAACCGTGCTCATTCATTGTATGTTGCTGCCGGATGTTCTAATTATGCCTTCAACACAACGTTCGCACTTTCTCAACTCCTGACGGGAAGCAACTGAAGTAAAGCCCCAGTGGAATAAAGCGGAACTGGAGACCAAAATCTCTCATGGCAGTCGTGGGAAGGGACACAAGATGCAAGCATCAATTAATGAACGAGAGACGCCTTATGACGTATGCAACACCTTTTCCACATTAGTTCATTTGTCTCCACGTGGATGTAAACCTAGAAAGACGATGCAAGCTGAATTAAAGAGTAACTTTCTGGAAGCTTTTCCCGACATTAATTCAAGTTCCTTGTAACAGGGATGTCAATAAATGGGTGAACGGAAAGAGCCGAACAGAAGTGACTCCAAGAGCATCTATAGGGACCTCGAAATCCAAAGCGGGATAAAATAGTACTTATGCCACCTGGTTGTAATTTACAACTGACAAAATTACATATGATGTGTTTATCCCCCTTTCCCCCACTGGACAAATTCTGTAGCCGCGCCTAATATTACTGAGAAATTTTGAAGTGTCGATAACTTCGAATTGAATTCGGTAATATTGAATTTTGTAGATTAATTATATGCAGCTAAAATGCGCGTAATTATAAAATTAATAAAGGACTTCTAAAACATATTAATTTGTACACGCATGCAATACACATTGTGTGTGTATATTGTTCATGAGAGCCGAGGAGAGACGATGATTAAAGCAAATGAATGATGGTGGAAGAATTGGGGAATGAGAATGTGGGAGGAAACGGGAGTACTTCATGAAACCCACGGACACGATGTCCACCACAACTTACTTGGTCGAGGATAGAACCAGGGGCCCCACGCGTTCTACCCGAAAAAAAAAAGAGTGAATGGAATCTTCTCCGTTTGCGGCTAGAGACTTATCTGACAATGGTGGAACACTCCTTGCATACTCCATTAATATAACGAATAAAACAATAATGAATAAACTAAAATATTTAATCATTCCGAAGACAGAGAAATGCTATTTAATATTTAATTCCACGAGACATTATCATTTAACAGATAAAAAAAAAGACCGACACGAAAAATTAGATATATACATGTTTCGAGCCGCTGAACATTTGCAAGCGAAATATATATAGCTGAACACGTCTGTTTTTGCAAATGGAAAATCGAAATTTCCTCCTCCACGCTTGTTCGTTGCACCTTTTGTGTGATACGTAAGTAGTGGATGCAGACTCACTGACCAATCAGAGTCCAGCCGTGGAACGAATTTAATACCATTCCATGTGCCACTAGTCTCATTCCAGCACTATTGAATTACTGAATTATCCAACGTTATGCCAATGCATAATCCGCGCAAACCAGCGTCTAGCTTTGTTTATTTAATGGTAAGCGTCCCGCGATAAAAAGCCGCCAGCTGCCATCATGGTATGGGGATATATATCCATCAAAATTGGTGTTTGTACATGCTGATGAAGCTGGATTTTGAACGAGGAACATGCATATCTCTCCCTCTTTCTTTCATTCTCCTCCGTTTTTCCTGAACTACTTCTGCATTTTTGGCATGGGCGGGAATCAAATGCATGCATATTTTATACTTGTTTCTATATAAAATGATACGAGCCCCTTCTGCATTAACTCTTTCTCGTGTAACTATGTTAGTTATCGGATTTTAGCCAAGTCGTAAATGCAACTAACTTGTGCATAACAATATTCACACCCACCCACACACACACACACACACAAAACTTTTCTCCCGAGAAACTAACAGCAATACACTGTAGCTCCATCACTGATACTTATCTCTAAATACAGATTAAATCGTCATAGATATTTTAGCGAAAAATCACAATTTCCGTCCTTGAATAAATTAACTTTATTTGGTAGATAAGTGACGCGTTAAATCTGTTTGATGAATTCACAGGTTCAAAGGGGAAACAAGAAAATCATCTTATTGAATCCATATGTTCGATGGGGAAAACAACGAAAAGCTTAGTGAATCAGTTAGTTCGAAGAAAGAAAAAAAAAATAATAAGAAAATTTTGTTGATTAATCCGTATATTCTAAGGACACCTGAAAACTTCCTTGCTGAATCCATAGGATTGAAGGGGAAGAACATCTACCGGATGAATCAAAGGTTCGTAGGTAAAAAATATGAGAAAGTCTTGATAAATCCGTATATTCGTAGAGGGAAACATGAAAAACCTTTTTGACAAATCCGTAGCTTAGAAGGAGAAAATAAGAAAACCTTCTTGATGAATCTGTAGACTCGAAGGGAAAAATAAGAAAACCTTGACAAATCCATAGGTTTGAAGGGGAAAATAAGAAAACCTTCCTGACAAATCCATAGGTTCGAAGAGGAAAATAAGAAAATCATGGTTTGAAGGGGAAAATAAGAAAACCTTCCTGACAAATCCATAGGTTTGAAGGGGAATATAAGAAAACCTTTCCGACAAATCAGTAGGTTCGAATGTGAAAATAATAATAAAAAAAAACTTTCTTGACAAATTAGTAGATTCGAAGGGGAAAATAAGAAAACCTTGACAAATCCATAGGTTTGAAGGGAAAAATAAGAAAACCTTCCTGACAAATCAGTAGGTTCGAAGAGGAAATAAGAAAACCTTGGTTTGAAGGGGAAAATAAGAAAACCTTCTTGACAAATTAGTAAGTTTGAAGGGGGAAATAAGAAAACCTTCTTGACAAATCCATAGGTTTGAAGGGGAAAATAAGAAAACCTTCCTGACAAATCCATAGGTTTGAAGGGGAATATAAGAAAACCTTTCCGACAAATCAGTAGGTTCGAATGTGAAAATAATAATAAAAAAAAAACTTTCTTGACAAATTAGTAGATTCGAAGGGGAAAATAAGAAAACCTTGACAAATCCATAGGTTTGAAGGGAAAAATAAGAAAACCTTCCTGACAACTCCATAGGTTTGAAGGAGAAAATAAGAAAACCTCCTTGACAAATTCATTGGTTCGAAGGAAAAAAAAAACTTCTTGATAAAGCTGTAGGGTTGAAGAAGAAAACAAGAAAACCTTGATTAATTTGTAGTTCGAAGGGGAAAATAATTAAACCTTAAGAACTGTACATTAAGAAGGAAAATAACTATCGGAAAGCGATAGAATCAAACTTCAATTTATAGCATAATACGATTTTTGCAGTTTCTAACTGTTATTCGTTATTATTTTGTTTAAGAAAATTTTAAGTTCAGCAGTGTTTTTAGAACATTGTATGTTGAACATTGTAGTTAGATGTGGCTGTGGGTAAGTTTCGGTGTAATTTGGTACGTGAAGAATCACTCATTTCGTGATACGTTTCATACCTACAATGGCCTATATTATTTTAAGAAACATGTACAAGCTACTGTGACCTTGAACGAAAACACTTTCCCACCCCAAAAAGAGATTGCTGGTAAGCGTGGTGTTATTCAAAGTGCCGTAAGTAAAATTCATAAGCTCACGAACGAAATGGGTTCTATTCCTCTACATAGGAACGGAAAATGCGGTTGAAAATGCGCAACAACCGCTAAAGATGATTTGTTTGTTAAAGACAAATAAAATTGATCCACAAAGTTTTTTGTTCGTGACTCAAGTCTTCATCAACGTGTGACGGAAAGTGGCTATAAGGCAAAAAGGATAATTTAAAATGCAATATTGACAAAGGTTATGATGAAGAAACGCCTAAAATAAGATATTAAAGAATTTGGACAAGGGAAAACTGATTCTCTGATGAAAACCACTTTCTGGTCCAAGACGTACAATTCAATATATTCGTCGGGGGACTGGCAAACGCATATCATCGAAACATATTCATCAAATAGTGAAACATCTAGTAAAGACGACATTTTGCGGATACTTTTGTTCTACACTGACTCACAGGCATTTATTCCTAATGAAGGTATGAACAGTAACAAATATATCTATGTACTACAGTCCACAGTGGTACCAGAACTCAACAACTTCAACGAGATGGATCTGTCATTTTCCAGCAAGACTTTGCACCGTGTCACATGTCTACAGAAATGAAACAAATTTTTCGCGGAGAACGAGGTAAATGTTTTGGACCGGCCTGGAAACTAACCTGATATGAATCCGATCGAAAATTTGCAACCTATTTACAAGAATAAAATCAGGAGGGAGGATTGTATAACAAAAGACAAACTTGTTTCCGTTCTAAATAAGTGTGGTTCCATAATGATGGACTCAGAGCAACATGCAAAAAAGGTGTCCACAAAATGCCACAGAGAATACAAATGTTATTCCAAGTTAATGGTGCACATAAATCGTAAAACCCAGCTATGTGAACGTAAATTTGTGTATTATGTGAATATATGATACGTAACACAAAATAGCATTGACTCCATCAATTTGTACAAGGATCTATGTGCAAGTATGGGGAATACTGCAGAATGGCTATGCCTGTTCCATCCACCTGTCTGTCGACATATATCAAAATAAATTCCATCTGCTCCCTTATTCATATACTGAAAGTCGTACCAATAGGCCTATACCAGTTCCAGTTTCATTATTTATCATTACAAAGCAAAGAAAAGCTGTCCCAGACAATGAAAAACAAATTTAAAAAAAACATAAAACGTCTCCAAAATACAATCCATCTCCGACTTGATCCATCTACTAAACCCGAACTAGCAAAAATATTGGTCATTTTAGAGCAAAATTATTCCTTATAGTTTTTAAGCTGCTGAAAACGAATTTGATCTTAGTTTTTGTCTTACACCCTCAGAATTACAAGTAATAATATTACACCTGCCAGTTATAATAGATCCTGGCAAAATATAATAAATAAATAAATAAATAAATAAAATTTAAAAATCAAGAAAATCGCAGTACTTCAAATTGAAAGCCTTTGTCTCTCTCTCCTAATTATCCCAGAATAACAATTAATACCTCGGTGGATACCTTATGGAACAAAAATTCCAGCGAGAAATATTTGGGACCCATTACGCTCAATTTGTAAAATAATAAGAAAATTGGAAGAGATTGATGAAAAACTGGTTCCACTGATAAACTGAGATAGGTTTGCAACACTTACAATGAGGATACGCAAACATAAGCTACGCTGGGAAGATACACTTTGTTTCTGTTCTGATGTTAATGGTTTGTTTGAAGCTCCTGGTACGATACATGTGGCACGAGTGGAGCAGTCTTAATTAAGGCTATTTTAATACACACTGGCAATATTTTCCCAACTGCCCCAACTGCTTTTGCCACAGAGATAAAAGAAACATATTTTATCATGAAACTTATTAGAAAGAGTTCAGTACAACATTCATAAGTGAAACACTGTTGCAGAGTTCTAAGTTATAGTGATACTTACAGGACTACAAAGTGGATACACGAAACGTTGCTACTTCTTACGTTAATGGGAATTTCGAGCGCAAAACAGTCACCATCAGAGGAGAAAATGGCCACGACGCAGTGCAACAGAAGCAGATGTCAAGAATTTTGCAACTCCCCCCCCCCTAGTAAACTCTGAAGACATAAGAATCGACCTCAACTCAATATAAAGCTTGGCTTTATGAAATCTTTTGTAGCTGCGATGGTCAAGAGCGGACCTGGTTTTCAGTATTTGACACGTAAATTTCCTAATCTCCGCATCAAAAAGTAAAGGGTAGTGGTTTCTTGGTCCCCAAATAAGAGATCTCATGCGATATTAGCATTTTGATGCGTCGCTTAGTCCTCTTGAACTGCAATTATCATTCAAAATCTTGTGCTTCGGCTTCTTAGACAACACGAAGGTTAAGAATTACAAAACACTTGTTTGCAAATTGCTAAATATGTACGAAAAGCATGAATGTAACATGTTATTGAAAATTCAGTGCCTACACAATCATCTGGACTTCTTTCCACCGAATCTAGGCAACGTAAGTGATGAATATGGCGAACAGTTTCATCAAACAATAGCAGCAATGAAGAGACGTGCCAAAGTGGATGAAAAAAATACGCTTGCAGACTACTGCTGGGAATTGCTTATGAGGGAGGCCCGGGTTCGATTCCCGGCGGGAGCTCATGTGGTTCTGATTCCACGTTAATCAGTAGGTCCACGTCTCAACAACTCAACTCAATTGCTTATGAACACCGAGGACACCCACAGGAGAAAAGTCAAACGCAAAACAATCAACTAGGCATGTGTATTGTTTCATATGCAGTGTTCTTTCTCTCATGCATAGTTCGGTATCGCAATGTGTTTACTCGTACTTTACGTATGTTCCTTTATTAACATTCGTCCTACAACTGTAGTTAACCAATCTTTTCTCCCCTTGTATTCCAGCAATCTATGGAAATTTTTGTGTATTATGCCCGAAAAAATGGGGGACTAGTTAGCTTATGTTTGCATTGCGCAACTGTAAGTTCTCTAAATTTGACTCAATTTCTTCAGGAATTAATTTTTTCCCCATTTTTCAATTTCTTCTTCTTCCACACACTTTTTTTTCGCCTTGTGTTCGAGCTATCTCAGTGATATTTTAATAGCTACCTAAATGCGTAAGATGTGTGTTTCTGAGCTTACGTTTGCGTAGTCTCACTGTAAGTGTAGCAAACATTTCTCAGTTACTGAATGAAACCAGTTTTTCACCAATTTTTCAATGATTTGTTCTACGTCTACAAATTCAGTGTAATAGGTCCCAAATATTTCTCGCTGGAATTTGTTTACATATGTTTTTCAATGAGGTATGGTTTGTTATTCTGGGATAACTAGAAGAAGCTCACAAAGACTCCCAACGTAAAATTCTGCTATTTCCTTGAAAATTTGACCAGAGTCTATTATAAAACTGGTATTATTTCTAAATCCGAGTGCAAGAAAAAAAAACTAAGGTCAGATTTTTTTTCCAGCAGCTCAAAACTATAAGGAACACCTTGCACGATTTTTCTTTTTTTATTTTTTTTGAATAGTGAATCAGCTCTGAATTTCTCAGTCTAAATTAATATTGTCATTTTTGTAACGCTAATTTCGTTAAGTAAACTTCACGTATGCAGCACAATTAAAGTGTGTACTGCATGCAAATTTACCAGTGTAAACATTTACCAGTGACAGATATTTACCGCTAAAACCGCTGAATAACAAAGATAAACTCAACGGCCTGCATGAGCACTGCACGCTGTGAGAAAGTCGACGTATTCCGTGTTAAGAACGTAGTAGAACGGTTAAGTGGATGCTTTTAATCAGGGTAGGTCATTTAGCCGCCTCGTAGGCGCATGTTTGAAGACAGGAGGATATTAACTGCATTGCTGTGCTTGTCGTTTGAAGTAACCCTTGTTCCTGGTTTCTGCTTCCCACGTATTTTCGCCGCTTGTTTCCGTCAATGGAGACTGAAAGCGCGGGCGTCGTTCGTTTGGAGATAAACCCACTGGGAATGCAGCCGATCAGCTACAATTGGAAACACAACGAAAAATCATTTTGCCTGGTTAACTTCCGCCAATCCAATTTTTCTAACAATTTCAACTTGCAGAAATCGAAGACGAAAACATTTGTTCTTGTAATTGAGGAAAAAGAACTACAAAATGCTCTCCATGAAGACAACTTGTAAACAAGATCGAAACTATTTACGTAGCATATACAATTCTTGTACAAATGTAGCACTATACACATTTGATTCTGTGATGTATTACACAAACAGATATAACCTACTATCTTTCAGTTGTATGTCCCACAATTATGCCGCGTAGGCTAAAAGAGACGATGACGATGAGATATGAATGAAATGTGGAATGAGTAAAGTGGGAGGAAAAGCGAGAACCCCGAGAAAATCCACGCACACGGTGTTTGTCCACCACGAAGTTTACTTGCCGCGAGCTGGAATCGAACCAGGGACCCCACGCACGACAGGTGAACGTTCTACCACTGAGCCAATGCGGCCCCTATTAACTCCTTTCTGCTACGATTTTTCAAGCTTTGAAACTTTAAAATTCCAGGTCTTACCTTTTTAATTAACAAATTGTTAACACACGTATTCACGCCGGAACTAGCCGCACTTTTACTTTTGACTACAGTTTTCGCGGGTATTAACATCATCTTTAACTTTCATCTATTTGAAAAAAATAAATATGCGTGTGTTGGCCGCACCTGTAATTTTTGCCTATAATTTCAGGAATATCTATCTGAACTGCTTTGCTTTAGCTGCTTGTGTCTGTTAGATGTGTGTGTGTGTCCGTTAGGAGGAGACAAAAAGGATATAGGCCTACAATTTGTTATATACCAGTGTGTGTCCGTTAAAAGGAGACAAACAGGATATAGGCCTACAATTTATTATAGACTAGTATATGTGTCCGTTAGAAGGAGACAAACGGTATATAGGCTTACAATTTGTTATAGACTAGTATATGTGTCCGTTAGGAGGGGACAAACAGTATATAGGCCTACAATTTGTTATATACCAGTGTATGCGTCTGTTAGAAGGAGACAAAAAGGATATAGGCCTATAATTTGTTGTATACTAATGTATATGTTTGTTGAAAGGAGACAAAAAGGATATAGGCCCACAATTTGTTATATACCAGTGTATGTGTCCGTTAGAAGGAGACAAACAGGATATAGGCTTACAATTTGTTATAGACTAGTATATGTGTCCGTTAGAAGGAGACAAACGGTATATAGCCTTGCAATTTGTTATAGACTAGTATATGTGTCCGTTAGGAGACAAACGGTATATAGGCCTACAATTTGTTATATACCAATGTATGTGCCCGTTAAAAGGAGACAAAAAATGATATAAGCCTACAATTTGTTATATACCAATGTATGTGTCCGTTAAAAGGAGACAAACAGGACATAGGTCTACGATTTATTATATACCAGAGTATTTTTAACATATCAAATACATAAATAAACAATGTGTTCCAGCAGAATAAAAACGATGGAAATATTATTGGCAACGTAGTTTATAGAAGTAGATGGAGAGTGATCAAGTACTCCCAAACAGTCTCTCTAATAGCATCCGTACACTATCAGTTTTATCTGATCAGTCCAACTGAGCTAGAAACCAGGGTTGTTTTGTTTAAAACAAATCATTAAAACTTATTTTAAACAAGTGATTTTGTTTAAAACAAATTTTATATACACATCTTAAAAATTTTGCTTTAACCATGTGTATTTTTAAGACTTTTTTAAAACATGTGTTTATTTTTATTTTATTTTCGTAAAAAAATATCTGCCAAAGAAAGAAAATGGTCAAAAAGTGCTTCCAGGCCCGTAGCCAGGGAGAGGCTAGAAGGGCTAAATTATTTTTTGCCCCCCCCCCTAAAAAAACCTATTATAATAAACCAAATTACATTCAACTTTGCGAATTCTACCCATTTATGTGTAAAATTATATGTTTCTTTGCTAGATGCACCAAATATCTTCAACTGCCTTTACCCATTTCAAGAGTTTGAAATCATGCTATGTTATTGCAACCACGACAAGCATCCAAGAATACCAGGTGCACTTCCAAACAGCAGTATCATAGTCCACAACGTTAGTTGTGAATATAAATAAACTGTAATATGTCTTATTTCGGACGGTAGAAAATTGAGTACAAATGCTCAATAAAACATATACTTCTATTTTGTATTGATATAATCTAAATCAATGTTGCTGTAGTATAATTTTGTTCTAATGTTTAAAAATTAATACTTCAATATTAATTAATATGAAACAAAGTACCTCGCCAAGAGCTCGTATTAAGCACACAAAAATGAAACAAAAAATTACGTTCTATTATATATAATAATATTATCTTTTAAGTTTTTCTATTAATAAATGCAAGTGGTTTGGTCTCAGTATTTTTTATCTCATCATTCTTAGGAGTCTATACAAACAAAAAGCTGCAGTAAAGGCTTACGAGAAATTAATAATTTGTAAAACAATACTACAAAATAGTCTTTACCGATGGTCTAGTGAACAGAGCGCGCGTGATTGAATGTGCTCTCGGGGTTTGATACCTTGGAATTCTTGAAATCGAGAGAAATGTGGTGGTTCGTATTTCACTTTAAATGGAAGCTTCGCAAGCCTCGGTACTGAAAGAAAAGATGCTAAAATTTAACAAACAAACAAGTTGGCCTTCTACAAAATGAGAATGTGAAGGATTTTTTTTTTTTTTTTACTTAGATAGAAACATAAATCAATTTTAATGAACCGTTGTCATTATACAATAAAAGTTAATTGGACTGTTTTGTTGTGACAAAAAAAGTCTATGTCAAAATATTCTGTTAATAATATTTTGTTTTCTGCAAATGGAACCATCCTGATTAATGGGACGTGTGCTCACTATAACTTTCAGTTAATTTACTTTTGTTTAGTGTAAATGCGACGTACAATGATGTTCCTCATCTACGTTTACCATAGCACTATTTTGCCCTAAGCACCTCAATTGTATTGCATCCCAGTTTATTTATTTATTTATTTTTAATCTTTGTATGTTAATGATCTTTGTTCTCAATCTTGAATTTGTGTACTGTAATATTATCAATACAGGATATTATGTATAAAAGAAACTATAGCTGTTACAGATTTTGTAAATAATAAATAAGTATGCAATATTTTTATGGCGTTGTGTCATGTCTTAATCATTGCCCCCCTCAGTATTCACTTCTGCCCCCCCCTAAGAAATCAGGCTGGCTGCGGGCCTGAGTGCTTCTCATTCAAAAGACTATTTTCTTCCCATGTGAACGTTTTGATTTCTTGTGGCTACACCAGGTCAATGTGGTGATCTACAATTTATTTTGCATCCCCCCCCTTGTTGTTAACGTTTCTTGTTTAAATGCTTATCAGTTAACTTGCGAGAAAGTGTCGTAGTCGAAGGTTAGACTACTTATAAAATTGATATTAAAAAATAAATAAAAGAATTATCATGGAAACAAGTTTTTGTATTGTATTCAGAAAACAAAAGGTTCTTTGCTAAATTGTGCTTCTGAAATATCGCAGGCATTCGTTGACACAGTACATGTTGGTTCTCAGTTTCCATACATACATACTTTAGAGAAAGAAAGAATCCGAAATGAAAGAAAGAAAAACTACGCGACAAGGTGCAATCTAGAGTTTTATATGATTGCGCTGGAGAGGGGCGTCCGTTTAGAGGTCATCCGCCCCCTACCCTGAATTTCAGAAAGTCCACAGAAAAAAACTGAAGTCCTTATACCGAATAAATACGGACAAAGATCACCATATCTATTGACCGTAAGGAACTATAGGCCTAAATTGCTCTCGTATATTTTTTTTTGCCTTAGGATTCCAAAGGTTTCACTACTTTCAAGTTTCGGGCCTAATTAAAATTCTGGAAATTAGGCCTAAACAACTTTCCAGTTTTGATCATCTGTATTTCATACATAATTATTCGGTGTAAGGACCTCAAAATTGTTCTGTTGGATTTTACTTATAAAAAGATTTCTAAAACTGTCTTACCGTCCCCAAAATCTGAGATTCATAGTTGGCTGCCCCCTTGCCCCTACTGACGCCCCTGTCTAGTGGCAGTCATATGAAACTACCCCACGCCCTTTCACGTGAATTTAGTATCATTTATTTCGGACTCTTGACTGAGAAGATATTACGTTTTGAAATAGAATTCATTTGCTGAGCAAAACTGAACCTTATTGAAAATGGATCCATTGTGCTCTGAACGCCCCAAATATTACTTTTCTTCAAAAAAATTATTGACTTTAAAAAAAAAAAAAAAAACAATTACATAGGCTTGCAGAAAATATGCTTAAGTTAACACAACGTGAAGTGTGCTTCAAATATTACTTTTCGAAAATGTATTATTTAAAAATAGTTTTATTAGCATCAGTGTTCTAAAATAGTAATCAAATTTTGCAACTGAAATCTCACCCGCCTCCACGAAACGTGAGTTTAGCCCCTAAAAGCATAACTAGGAAACGTTCAGAAACAGTAACCCCAAAATGACTTGTCTTAGGGCTAAATAACCGCACAAGCGTATTTCTGGTAAAATTCTAGCCTCAAAACATGTAAAATTTCGAATTGCATTTGAAATTTCGAATTGCAATCAAAGATGGCCGCAATGATACTTATCATCGCACCATCTGATGTATCAGACCACTTTCAAGTTTCATCATCCTTCCTAAACCCGTTCTCAACACACAAGGGTGCTGAGGACTTATTTCACTATGTATAACGAAGTACTTATGAGATTTACTGGCAAGAGGGTGTAATAAAAAGTGGTCGTGATATGAAATACTGAAATATTCTGTACCCAACACAGTGTAGTCTTAACCGGGATAAAATAAATGAAAAAGTCGGTTGCAAGTAGTGGTACTATTCAGTCGGTTCCGACCGGTTCGCTAGAACCGGTTGTTAAATATTTCGAGTTCGCAGAACCGTTTGTTATAACCAAACATAATAGTAAATTTTACCCAGTTATACCCAGGAAAAGTAAATTTTAGTTTAACTATTTTTGTTTTTAAAAAATCTCACAGCTAAAGGGTTAAACAAATGATTCCGTAGAACAAAGTATAAGCGGTTTATTTATTTCTTAATCTCAAATGCTCAGATATCAACAATGAAAACTGGGATCACATAAGTTTAGTGATGAGGGTAATTTAAGTATATTTGAAACGCATACATATTATCAACACTTGCTGATCCATTGCTATATTAAGGTCTTTCCAATACTTTTTGACAACCATCTATGTTGGGTAATTTGTTTCCTAGATATTTGCAGAAGTACCTAATTTCGTCACACCACCTTGTATTAGAATGCTTTGTAGGTCACTTCTTGTCACTTGTGGTATCCAGTAAAAAAATAAAAAAAAAAAATGCTTTTGTCTACCTTGTACAGTTTGTTTCCTAAGAAAGTTACAGTATATCTATTTATTTACATATCCATCTACTCTCTCTCTCTTTATATATATATATATATATATATATATATATATATATATATATATATATATATATATATATATATATATATATATATATATATATATATATGTGTGTGTGTGTGTACAGGGTGGGCCATTTTAATTAATCCACGGAAATATCTGAAAAATGATAAAACATAGAAGACATGTTTGAAGTACACGTTATATACTGCTAAGGGGGAAAACCAATTCCACCAAAAGTACCCCTCCCCGCCCCCCGTAAATGGGGGTAACGGGGAGTAACTTTGAAATGTCAAATGGGAACATGGGTCGAGTAATACCTCGTTCGAAAGGTCTTTGAAAACTAAGTAACGCTGTACCAAAAGATTTTCCATATGGAGCACCAGTTTCAAAATGGCCGCCATGATATGGTTCGAAAACTTCAGTACCTGTAGTATGAAAACCATGGAAGGTAAATGAATGGAACAAAATTGAAATACGTAAATATCATAGGGCATATCGAGTGTTGTGATCCCTGTGATCCCAGTGGCCTCCCTGAAGGGGTCTTGTGGGCTAACTTCAAAATTTCAATGTCCCACCGGACAACGATTCGGGCGTACGCTTGACCTACCCAATGCTGTTTGGAAGGCAGACTTCATTCATAGAGAATTGGTACACTGAGTTGATGCGGATGGCCACATTTACATATTTTGATTAGCTATTAGCATTCATGTCATAGTGAGCTTCAGGGATGAAACGGTGCGTACGTATATCCCCGAAATGCTTTCCGAATAACCAGCACGCATTGCATAAAAGTTTCTGTGGCGACGGAGATTAGCAAATTCACACATTTGTAAGTTTCAGCAACTGCATTATTCGACAACTTCTTTCGTATAACGTTCCTTCTGTTTTCGCATCAAATCATACTCAGTCAATTTTACTCTAACAGTTTTATCTCTGTTGTATCATTCTCGAGCCATGGAATGCCGTCCGTGGTTTTCCTATTTAATTTTCGTAATTTTCATTTATCTCTAACCGTATTCATACTATGGGCACTAGACGTTGTCTTAGACACAGGCACCATGTCTTGGCAATCATTTTGAAAACGGTGTCTCATGTCGAAAATATTCTTACAGAAGCTATTTAATATTAATTTGTCTATCTAACGTGATGTTACTCGCTTCAAGTTGCTATTTGGAATTTTCAAGTTGGCCCGGATACCCTTCAGTTGGCCCTTGGAGTCACCCCGACTACACCTCTCGATGTGCCGTACGTCAGTTACCTACTCCAGTTTTTCTTCTGTTGATTTATCTCCAATCGCTTTCATAATACGGGTACTAAACCTTTTCGCTGACACGGATACTATGTTTCGGCGGACTTTTGAGAACAGTGTCATTTCACCTCAATCGTTTTCTCCTGCAAGATGTTTGAATTTGAAAGATTTATCGAACGAGGTACCACTCGACTCATGTTACTATTTGAAAGTTTGAAGTTAGCCCACAAGACCCCTTCAGGAAGGCCACTGGGATCACAGGGATCACAACACTCGATATGCCCTATGATATTTACGTATTTGAATTTTGTTCCATTCATTTACCTTCCATGGTTTTCATACTACGAGTACTGAAGTTTCCGAACCATATCATGGCGGCCATTTTGAAACTGGTGCTTCATATGGAAAATCTTTTGGTACAGCGTTACTTAGTTTTCAAAGACCTTTCGAACGAGGTATTACTCGACCCATGTTCCCATTTGACATTTCAGTTACCCCCCGTTACCCCCATTTACGGGGGGCGGGGAGGGGTACTTTTGGCGGAATTGGTTTTCCCCCTTAGCAATATATAACATGTACTTCAAACATTTCTCTTATGCTTTATCATTTTTTAGATATTTCCGTGGATTAATTAAAATGGCCCACCCTGTATATGTGATATGTATTTATATATACAGAACCGGTAGTTAAAAAATTAGAATAACATCACTGGTTGCTAGTTGTAACGATATTTTGTATTTTCTGTGTAATTTTAAATATTTTTCCTTATATTTCCGGGTAATGTGTAGCTTTAAAATATGCACTAATCATTTCGAAGAAGAAGAAAATATCGAAAAGAAATAGAATCAAAATTGATTCTAAGATTATTATTGACATCTTGTAAATATGAGTAGTTGATGAGTTTTCATTTTTAGGCTGTCATAGCAACATTTTGTTAATAAACGATATAATTCAGGAATCATCATAAAAGGAATATACATATAATTATGAAGGTATCTATTTAATTCAATAAATGTGTGCCATAATAAAGGCCTGGAAAGCTAAACACAACATACACTGTTTTAAGTGATTTTATTAATATAATTTAGCCATAATTATGACTGAGGACCTGTGTGTATATCGAGTTACGTTATATAAAATTTTGGTGGTTTGCCGCCAGGAACCTTTAGGTGATTTGTTGAAGTAAAATAGGCAATCTTCTAAATAATAAATTTCATCAGTACAGATTGACTATACGGTTATGAGGTGGTTTCATTAAAAGAGATTACAAGACGGAGTTAACCGTCTTGAGGAGTGGCACAAAAATTCTGAGAAATAGCAAAATGAATCTTCCTGATATTGGAAATACATCTGCATCAGATGACAACACGGAAATGAGCTTTTCTGACCTGGCCGATCTCATTAAACAACAAATGGAACAATCGAAGCAACTTAACAGTAAAATCGATCAGCAGACGGAACAAATGAACAAATAGAACAATTAAAGCAAGATTTCGGTGATCAAATGAATCAACAAATGGAACGAATTGGTGACCGAATGGATCAACAAACGGAACAAATGAAGCAACTCGACAGTAAAATCGATCAACAGGACAATTGAAGCAATCAATGAATCAATCGATCACAATTGAAGCAAGATTTTGGTCAGCAGATGGGACAATTAAAGCAAGATCTTGGTGAACAGATGACACAACTCAATAGCAAAATCGACCAGACAACTCTACGAATTGAACAAAGTGATCTTAAAATGGAACGAATTATACATAGATTCACTGAAATGCAAAATTCCATCGAAGTGGTAGAAACTATGGTTAATGATCACACTACCCAAATAAGTGAACCTGAACCTTTCACAGAAACTATGGAGAATACAGATCCTAATTTTGCATCGACGAAGGAAAATGACATCGTTGATTTAAATGTGTGGATGAAATTTGCTGAGTGATTGTAAAAACATACTGCAGTATTGATTGAATCAGATTATCCCGACTTTTCTCTTCATTCGAATGTTTTTGATTGCCTTATTGATGCTGCGTGTAATGAAGATTTTGATATGTATCAACGTGTGAAAAGTTATGGTCATTTTCATCTAGTGAATGCCATTGACTGCTTGTATTCACGATATATTCAACATGATATTAATCCCGGAGATGAAGTAATGGTAATAGAACCGTTCCATGATATGTACGCGACATTGGTTCATGTAGCAGGAAGAAAGTTGATTCCAGTATTCGTGAAATTCAGAAAGAAATGTGTGTTCCCACCAATGTTTGTAATGATTGGCCGATTGAGTTGGAACTGTTAAATTGTTCATTCAACGAAAAGATCAAACGGATGTTAATAAACAATCCGATGATGCTTTTACAGAACGTGATACAGTGCGTTGATTCCAATTATCTAGGTGTGATATTGCAAAATTTTGAAAATCCATCAATGGTGCAATACAGTACTAATATGAACCAACTAACCTTAATCGAAATCAAATTCGAAGTGTCCATGTGAGATTAAAGTGTGATACCAATGTGAAAAGTAATGTTAAATTCATGTGTACCGATAATGTAACCGAACCTAATTACAGAGAAAACGAAAACCGTGGTAGGACAAATTACCGTGAATATTGTGGAAAGAATAGGTACAGATCTGTTAGGAAACACGACATCTCGCCACCAGTAAAACGAATGAAAACTGAACCTAATTTTACCGGTAAGATAACCGAACCTAATCTTATTAGTGACAGTAACAGTAATCGCGTAACCGAACCTAATCTTGGTAGCAACAGTAATAGTAATCGTACACTTACGAAGCATGTACTCATTAGATCTAATTTTTTCGAATTGGATTTCGTAGAAATTTCATAGAAGGTACAAATTCTCAAAATAAGAAACAAAGAACTGTAGAAGTAAGTAACGTGCAAGACTGTATCCCGATTTGTGACTTTTAATGTAACTTGAACGAATTTGTTGGTCATGTAACTTAAGCTAAGTTACGGCGTCCGAGAAAACCGTATTTAATTGACTTTTTCGTTTTATTTCGCTTTAAATATCGTTATGATTTTGTTTGTTATTCGTACTGCACTTCAATTGTATGAAGATAATTTAATGAATATATGAATGGAATAATTCGTACATTTGTGATCTTCGTAAGAAGTTAATTATCGTATTTTGTTCTGGATGTTGTCGATATTCCAATCTTAATTTATATTTTGTTTGATTATATTCTATATTTGATCCTTCCTCATTCAAAGAACAACCACATGAATATCATAAATACATCTTTTTCAAAACCTTCTTCGTTATGCCCAAGTAAATAATTAACTTGTAACGGACATTTGAATGGACTCGAAAAGGACTTAAAATTTAATAACTTGTAAATCGAATTTCGAATGTGCCTTATCGTCGTTGAAACATGTAAATAAATGAAAATGTTAAAATTTAAAATAAATATAATAATATTGGTATAAATAAATAAATAAATATATATATATATATATATATATATATATATATATATATATATATATATTGTAATTTTCATATATACGAGGTGCATTCGAAAACTCGAGTGATTAATATGTATTACCTAACGATCCAGGATTCTTTTAATTGTAAACTCAATAAAAGAAAGTCCTATAGTTCGGGCGTCATGATGTAACGATATTTTGTATTTTCTGTGTAATTTTAAATATTTTTCCTTATATTTCCGGGCAATGTGTGGTTTTAAAATATGCACTAACCATTTCGAAGAAGAAGAAGAATATCAAAAAGAAATAGAATCAAAATTGATTCTAAGATTATTATTGACATCTTGTAAATATGATGAATTGATGAGTTTTTGTTTTTAGGTTGTCATAGCAACGTTTTGTTAATAAACGATGTAATTCAGGAACTATCATAAAAGAAATATACGTATAATAATGAAGGCATGTATTTAATTCAATAAGTGTGTGCCATAATAAAGGCCTGGATAGCTAAACACAACACAAACTGTTTTAAGTGATTTAGCCATAATTATGTCTGAGGACCTGTGTGTATAACGAATTACGTTATATAGTAAAGGGCAAGAAATCTTAACAAATAAGTTACTACACGATTTTAAATTATATGTTTAAAATCATGATTTAAACTGTTCAAAATGTTTAAAACATTTTAAACATCTTTTTCATGTTTTAAACATGTTTTATTCTTTTTCTTCAACCCTGCTAGAAACTGACTTGTATGATGAACTGAACTGTTAATGTTTGGAGACCGTCAATTAATCGTATATATATATATATATATATATATAAAACTACTTATCTATCCTCAAAATTTAAATTTCTCGGCGATACTCACCCACTAAATATCCATTCTAAAGGAAATACAACACTCGCCGTTCAAACGCACAAATCTAATTTCTTTTCCAAATCTTTCACACTATTTGCAACCAAAGCTTGGAATGACACCCCTGAAAGCATCAGATACTCTGGTTCAATGTTGACTTTTAAACGTCGGCTTAAAGAATATCTTTCTAATAAAGTCTTCAGAAAAAAAAAAAAGTTGTTACACACGAAACTACTCCTTGCGTTACCATGCAGTTGTTCGTTTCTTTTGCTCTTTCTATTTCTTCTTATTTTCTTTTCGATTCCTTTCTGATACATGTGTATTACGTATATATTATACATAACCACCTAAGTATGTGCATCATTTTATTTATACATAGTCAATCAAAGGAATGTATTTTATATGTTACATATAATCAAGATGATTTCTTTGTTTCTCTCTCCTTGTATAGTTTAACATGTCCAGCATTGTCGCTTGTTTTAGTGTTTATTTTATATGAAAAAAAAAAATCATTTTCACTTTTCGTTTTATTTTCTTTGTATTGTTCTGTATGTTTCTAACTCTTTAACGTTGCCTAAGCGTGTATATCCTTTTTATTCTCGTTGTAATATATATATATATATATATATATATATATATATATATATATATATATATATATATATATATATATATATATATTATGAGATCCGATTGTAAAAGAAAAATGTAAATGGTTGAGTGGAAGAAAAGGTTATGCCTCAACTTCGCCATTTTAAATAAGAAATAAGTAAGAATAATCAAGTTCAGTCCTTCAGTTCAATTGTTTCAGTTTCATCAGATGTTCTGTGGAGTGCACTTCTAGGTTCCTTGAAACACCAAAGCTTTGGAACGTACACTTTCTCGCCTCCAGTCCCCGGTTTCTTTTTATTCGTTCACTTTCCGCAGTTCCTTCCTAAATGCCAACCGTAGGTTATTTATTTAAAAAAAAAAAAAGTATCGCCTGAGGTTCCAATTCTTTTAATTTTGCAAGCAACACATTATACGCCTCCCCACTTTTATTCCGATTTGCATAATGCACATGTTGCATGAGCACGGTAGGCTTTAATAAAACATACAATGACTCACTCTTACTAGCTGCCACGGTGACAGGACCTGAACTGGGACAACTGTGCGTTTCCTTCAGTTAATACCACAAACATCTTAGTTATCGTAGCAAAAGACAGTTCCGTTTGTTCAGTCCAAATAGCCACATGAAGAACTGACTGAACTAGGGATGCGTACGAGACGAGTCGAGACAGATTTTCCTGACAGAATTCGAGTCGAGACACAGCTCTTCCAATAGAGAAATACACATTTTTCGAGTCAAGACATCGCTTTTACAGCACATTTTCGAGACGAGACAGCCTCAAATCTTGTCTCGTGCGCATCCCTAGACTGAACTCAACGAATTCCTTTAGTTCGCATGGTTTTTCCTTCAATTTTGACGTCACGATCAGGTTTCCCTTCAGTTAAACTGATAGTGTATGGGGTCCTTAAAAAATGATTGTGCAAGTATCGGAGGTTCTGAAAGATGGATATTTGGATAGCTCACATACTAGTTCTTCAGTGATATCCTGACTCGACTACGATCGGTTCTATAGTAGTGGAATTGCGGGCCTTTAAAGTTCTTTTTTCTTCCACGTTTCCGGCACCCTATACATCCGAAACTATTCACTTTAGAGCATAGATCCATATACGATTTTATTTCTTGTTTTTATGTGAAGGATCTGTTCCCAAAATATAGTGACACATTTATGTAACACCCTGTTATAGATTGTTAAGCATTTATAATTGATTGTCTTTTAATGATGGCACATATTCGCCTAACAGTGGCACAAATTGTAAAAGTATTTCCCTTATGCATTTCTACTCACTAATGGAAGTGTGTACAAGTGAGGTGACACTTCTTAATGGAACGGTAGCCTGAAGGAATTACGGCGTATATTGAATTAGAATCATTGTGTGATTACTCTGAAAACTACCCCTCATTAACAACAAAGAAAGAAAATCCGTAGTGATGATAATTAGAACTTAAAACTATTCAATAGAAGAGAGACTCCTTCGAACATCAGGAAAAAAAGGTACAAATTAAAAAGTTCATTTATAATTCTGCCGAACTTCATGGCACAACTTTTCTTTATTTCTTTCTAAGCAATTAGTGCCGTACCTTTTTAATCACATAGAATGAGAGAGAGAGAGGGGGGGACGAAATCAATGAATAGCAAAAGAAATATCTCAAATTAACCACCAATGAAAGGGATTTTGAACCTGGAATCATTTTTTTTCTGAGACCGGATAAGAGGAAAGTTTCAATTTCACAAGGCCTCTTTCGATTTTCCTTAGGATTAGTTATCTAGAATTCTCTCTCTGCCGGTCTTTCTGCAACGACACAAAAGCTTCCAAAAATCCAACACCAATATTTCTACGTCGGTCAGTCCGAAATACGATTGCAAAAGAAAGCGAACAAGTAAAAAGTTATTGAAAAGGAAAAACAGATATCACTAAAAGAAAAGACAAAAGAACGAAACAAAAATTTCGATAATTGAAGGGAAAAACTGACACAGCAGTTGTTTTTTTCTTGTTTCTTTTGTCTCAAAAGCTTAACTTAAGCTATACGTGCCAATAATAGAGAAGTAATGCACCAAACTGGACTTCAAACTAAGTACGACATATTTTTTTTTTTTTAAAGTAAAAATCAGTTATAATATTTTACAGCAAAATGCAATTTGTTCTTTATACTAGATATACTGTAGTTTTCTTACACAATGTGAAACTACATTCGACTTTCAAACTATGTGAATTTAATACTGAAACAACCGTAACTTCTGGCTGCAATAAAGTAATAACAGCAAAGAATAAAGTCGAACATTCAACATTGAATCCATGTATAAAAAGCCTTTAGTCACTATCGCTTATGATTTATACTCTATCGAAATTAATACGGAGTCGGAGGTGGTGGTAGGTGTCTATACTTCTGGTTGCAATACAACAGTTCAATTCTATTACCTAGAATCATTGAATGGATGCTATTATTCTGAACATCTCCCGTCACCTTAATTCAATTCACCAACGCACAAATCTGAATGTAAGGATTGGACGAAGCTAAGTGTATATATATATATATATAACGTAATCGTTGAGCCCTAGTTCAAATAAGTGAGTTGCACACGTATTAGATTAACACAAAAACTGCAAATGTTGCATATTCGAATGTATTTTATTGTATAGTTAAATCTAGGCTGTTTATAGCCATCATACCACAATGTATTCTCCTCGTTGCTATCGTTACACAATCAACATTCTAAGATACCAAACATTTTTATAATTATAATTTTTAAAGTATATATAACTTCTTCTAACCTATATAAAATAATTAAATAGTTGGCTAGTTTATAACACCTTTGATTAAAATATCTAAATGGTGCAGGTAAAGAATAATACATGCTGTCGTTCTATCTTTAATGGCTCCCGACAGGACTTCTTGAAGTGATTTAGCACTTCTAGAAAGAATTCTGGACCGTATGACAACTTTACAAAGACAAGTATACATTAATTATTGGATAGCTCTCGTATATACAAAATTCACAATACATATAAATACATATTCCTTTTTAGTTATTCTTTATATGAATTATATTCTTTTATAACTAATTATACTTCAAATTCTTTACAACACCGTAGAGGAGGGTCTATTCCAAAGATTATGAACAATTAAAAGTTTGTTTTTGGTCCAAGCATAGTTTCTTTTTTAAAGTAACATGGTCGAGGCTCTTTGAATATTTAAACTCATTATAAGCAGGGATGTTACAGAATGTATTTCCTACATTTGATAATTAGGTGTCACATATATTCATTACATAGGTAAAATACAACATAGATAATATAGAATTCAGAAGAAGAAAAATAAGATGAAATTATGATAGGAAAAATCAACACAATTCATGTTAATTAAATTATAAGATAACGTGGTTTAATATTGAATCACAATAGATTGAAATGAAATATCAGTTAATATACAAATATTAAATTAACATATAAGGATAACATAAACATTAACAAAATCCTAAGTACAATCTAGAATATCAAATCGATAGCTTCTATCATAATAGGTCGAGCGCCAAGACTAAATGAGTTGCACACGTATTTCATTAATTTTTAACATAATCCGCGTTGTGGAAAAGGTTTTTAGAAAAACAAAATCATTTTCAGTGGAATCTATATCTAATTCTATATTATCATCGAATCTCCAAAAGCAATTGACGATCGGTAGGTATTGATACATTGCATTAGTATGCACAACTTTTAATTTAGTTTCATCCTCAATTGATTGATTAGATACACTTAACGCTGGTGTGGTCTCAACCCAAGCCACATCAGCACCATCTAGTTTAAATTAAAAGGATTAGTAGACTCCAATAAAGTACATTGTATTCCGCACTCTTGAGTATGTTCCGATCGATTACATAAAGATCCTGAATTTGAGTTTCTGTTACTGCAAACTTGTCCATCTAGGAATCTATTTTGTGACCAAGTACGCTGATTCGTATTGCGATTTCTACTAGGATTCCTATTATAATTCCGGTAACTTCTGTTACCGTTACCATATCTATAATTAGGTTGAGTTAAATTGCCGGTACTATTTTGATTATTTGTTTTAGTACCAAAATAATGTACACTATTTCCTGGAGAATTAACACTATCTTTATTTTGAATACTTAAATTTCGAATATGCGCATAATTAATATTATTACGTCTAGAAGTAACCTGACTTTTTTTCTGGATTTCTGCTATTTCTTTGTGCTAGAAATTGGTTTTCGTAACTCTGAATTAACATAATCAAATGGTTAAAATTGACACATTGAGCGGTCATCAACATTTGTTGTAATCTAAATGGTAATAAAATACGGACAGAAGCTATTATACGTGATTCTGGTTGGTTTGGGTTAAGTGCTCTTAATTCATTATATGTGGCCACTACAAATACGGTAACATTTTTATGTATCTTAGGGTCAAATGATTTCGTTGTTAGTAATGCGTCCCTATTTGCTAACATGAAATCGTTCTCATAATTTGCCAATAACGCCTCTTTAAAATCAGAATACCCATTAATGTTATCTCGGATTGCTTTGAACCAAGTCAGACATGGGGGCAATAAGACATGAGGAAGAAGTTTCATGAATTTTGACTCTTTAATTCCCATTAATTCACAGTCGTCCTCGAATTTTTCTATAAATACCCTAGCTGGGATATTCTCAGGCACACCACTGAATTTTGTTAAAGATTTTATTTCACTGAATCGCAAAGGCGTATCAGTACCATAAGATTTAGAACACTTACAGTTACCGTGAGAGTTCTTACTCTTCCGTGTAGGATGCTTCGTTCTTCCTGATTCGGTGCTCTCTTCACTATCATCCGATGATCCGCTGTCTTCAAAAATTGCTTGGGAATGAGGTGTTTCTGTCCCATTATCAGGAGGTCGATTGATATTCCTAGGTCCATCATCGCGCTCCATCTCCTTAGCAGAAATATACTTTTCCTTGAAAGTATGAAACTCCTCTTGAAGTCCTTTAATCCTATTAGAATGTTCGTTTACAACCGATTCTATAACTTCGACGGCATTTTGTACTCCGGTATAGGTTTCAGCTACCTGTTCCATTTTCTGTTCGCATTTCTCGAATCTGGCATTAATTTGTACATTCATTTGGTTTTGCTGCTGATGTAACTGTTCCCATTTATGGTCGTTTCTCTGCTGTAATTGTTCCATCCGCTGATATATATTATCTTCTAGTTTGCGTTGGAATCGGTTCATTTTGTCATCAAATTGTTCTTCCATTTTATGTTGCAAATCATTCAGTTTGTCATTCAATTGCTGTTGTGAAACATCCATTCTATGTTGCAAATTGTTCATTTTATCATCAAATTGCTCTTCAATTTTATGCTGCAAAGCATTCATTTTGTCATCCAACTGCTGTTGAGACACATCAATTTTTCGTTGCAAGTCGTTCATTTGACGAGATATTTGTTTGAGTACATCTGCCAAATTCTCAGATGCACCAGTTTCACTTTGATTAGTCCTAATGTCGTTAACTTCACTATCTGATAAATCCATCTTAGTGTTTCTATATATTAACTTTCCACTCCTCAAGACGGTATAATTATTAATCGACTCAATGATGTATGTATTTAACTATACTTTCAAACAGTACACAATGAATAAAACAACTTCGTAGCACTCACTTGTGTTCTCTGCTAAACTTGGTTTACTAAACTTCTTACCAGTATTTAGCTATCCCGGTGTGGAGGCACCATTATATAACGTAATCGTTGAGCCCTAGTTCAAATAAGTGAGTTGCACACGTATTAGATTAACACAAAAACTGCAAATGTTGCATATTCGAATGTATTTTATTGTATAGTTAAATCTAGGCTGTTTATAGCCATCATACCACAATGTATTCTCGTTGCTATCGTTACACAATCAACATTCTAAGATACCAAACATTTTTATAATTATAATTTTTAAAGTATATATAACTTCTTCTTCTAACCTATATAAAATAATTAAATAGTTGGCTAGTTTATAACACCTTTGATTAAAATATCTAAATGGTGCAGGTAAAGAATAATACATGCTGTCGAATAATACACGCTGTCGTTCTATATATATATATATATATCGGATGTTTCAAAACAACACCGACAACCTTTGGGAGGTGATTTCTGACACCAAGATAAGGCAAGAAGTATAGACCAACCTGGGTCCATAAATGCTTCCTATCGGAGTTATAGGCTGCCGAAAACATGAAAAAAAAAACATACATTAAAGGTCTATAGGTCCAAAACTATAGGACCTACCATAGTCGAGTCAAGAGTTCACTTAAGAACTAACATGTGCCCTATCCAAACATTCAAGTTTAAAAACCTGTGGTACTGTCGCAATATTTTATATAGAGGTAGTTGGTGAGTACTTCAAATTGTATGCCCGTAGCTAAACTCCCAGGAATCTTGCGTGTCAGGAATCACCTCCCAAACGTTGTCGGTTGTTTTGAAACACCTTTTATATATATAAAGATGAATCTGAAAGATGGGCACAAACTCCGAGAGGTGATTCGTGACATCAAAAGAAGACAACAGTCCTCTTGCATATTGTCGAATTCCGCGTCGTGTACGAGTAACAGAGGTGACAACTTCGATTCGACAATCGAATCCTGACAATTGGAACGGAACAGAAAGATGTGCACAAATTATCTCTGTTTGCGCAACTGCCTAATGTACCATTTTGCTGATGTTCATAGCTACATTTAACTAGTTTTGATGTCACGAATCACTTCCTGTAGTTCGTGCACATTTATCTCTGTAGGTATCTTAACGTCCACATTGAGAACCACTACAATAGAGTATAAAGTGAGATTTAACATATTCTTGCGGTACAGAATCTACAGTGACTCAAAAAAGTATTCATACACACAAAAACTTAGTCGTAGGTGAGCTATATGTGACAGCAGAAAATTAAAAGTGTTATTGAAACAAAGATACGGAATAGCACTAACTGTTGCATCAGCTGAAAATCCGCCAAGACTATAAGAACACAATGTGAATCACGTAATCATGATACTCAAAAAGTATTCATACAGCGGGACTAATATCCTGTTCTGTGCCTTGAACACTTTGTACTGTCCAATTCGAGCAATCGTACTGTATTTGCAGCAAGGATTCATTGCATGTCTGTTAGTCTGTTCTCGTTGTGAGTGCTAGTGGTCAACATGGGGCGCAGAAAAAAAATAGTGAACTTACCTTAACGCAACGTGACGGGGTTGTTTCTCTTTATAAACAAGGCAGGAATTACCGTGAAACTGCAAAGACTCCCTCAATTAGTTTTGGTACTGTTAGTTCCATCATAAACAAGTATAAAGAAACTGGAATAACATAAAACAGACGAAGATCAGGACGCCAGAAAGTGCTTACCCGCCACGACCAACAGAAGGTAGTCAAGGGTAAACGGCTCCTGAACGGGACGTGTTATCATCTGCATGATCTTCAAATACACTCTCAATAATTAGTCAGGTTTCTAGCCTCAGCAAGCCATTATCGCACTTCACATCTCTCAACAACTGATGTTTCATGGTTGAATGAACTTTCTCTTTTTCCTGAAATCAGCATTGCAACCTTCTGTCTTAAGATAAAAAAAATTTTAATCTAAATATTTAACACAATAAGGAAATATCACTAATAAATTTAATTTCGAGAGTACACTAAGTAATACGAAGTACATCGCACATAATCTTATTAATAACTTCCTAGTAATGATAGGAGACAAGACTTGAAACGTAAAGCTTTTATAAGATTCAGGAGTAGTAGTGTAATGAAACCATAAACTAAGAATTTAAAAAATCATTTTTTCATAAAAATTATAATGGCAATTTGGTAGGTGAAAATGGAACGAAGTTTTTTTGTAATATTTTAACTTTTGGATACGTGCATAACATTATTTTTAAAAATCACAAGGACAGTACTTGTAATCAAGAAATCGTTGGAAGCAGAAGAAAAATAGTCAAGAATCACCTGTAGTCAAATAACATTGCTTGTCAGTAATAATTAACAATTCGGATAAAATCACGAAAAAGATTAAAGCAAACCTCAAGGTAAATTAAAGTTCAAAAATATTTATTTGTACATCATTAGATAACAACAATATTTTTCAGAAAATGTAATTAGGACTTTCCTAAGATTTTGTAAATTTTTATGTTGGCTTTTGGCAAAGTAAAAAGGAAAAATAATTAAAGCAAACAAGGACAATAGTCCATATAAAATGACCAAGTTTGCAAGAAAAAAATCATTCTGCATTCTGGGTCCTGTATCCAGCATCGCAATCGAATAGTCTATACGAAATTACAAATACTTCAAGAAAGACTCATTGTCCGGTCAAGACCAAGCGAAATTTGGAATGAGGTAAAGTATGACTACAGAGAACTTTAACTGTCTATTTTGCATGTGACATGATATTAGGAGGTCTCTGAAAGCGACAGGCAAAGTTTAAATACTTAAATATTTAGCTTATTTCCGTTTGGTTAAGCATTGAGTAAAATTATAATGATCTGTTATACAATTAATCTGACATACTATGTCTGGTGATGAATTCAGTACTCTTGGATGTTCACTGTTAAATAGTTTATATTGTTACAAAAATATCCACTATACTACCATTGTAAGTCAGTTGTTTCATTCATAAAATATTGTCATTTTATGACAATAAGAGATTGCAACCATTCGTTTATTTTCACTCTTTAATTGAGGTACAAATTTGCTATTCCTTTTGTAATTTATATAACACAATTTACGATATGATACAGTTTATTTTGATTTTTATTTCATTAATATTTTAAATTTTTTTGAGTTACGGTACAGTAGTTAACTCTTGCGAGTGATATCTTTCTGGACTATCTTCTCAAACGTAAATCAGTTTTATCAAAAACGACTCAGGAGATTCTGCTTATATTTCATAAATAAATATTTAAATCCAGTAACCCAAGAATAATGTGTGAAACAAATTCTTATATAAAAATATGCAGGAAAGGTATCTTCCTGTTAGGGCTTTTTTTTCTAATACGGCATGCGATTTTATTGATACTTCCTTCAACTTGCAAAAATAACTCTGTTTGGGATTGCAATACATCAAGTTTACGTGAGGTAAAAGGAGTAAATTCTACCCGAGGTTGCACGTTTGAACATGCTCCTACAAAATAATTTTCCAGTGAAACCTACCGAATAAATTATTCGATTTTATTAATATATTTGTACAGTTATCTTCTTTATCGCATTCAAACAATCCTCAGTTGTTGCGATTGAAAATAGTAGGGTAAACGGGAACAAACACCCCAGACTTTGGGATTTCCATATTTTAAATAATATAATAAGAAAATAATTTTCTGTGAAGACGTTCGCCAAAATTGCTAGATTTTGACATAATAAAGAGTATAGTTTGTTTATGACTTAACAAACATCCCAATGCATGTAGTTCAAATAGATAAAGGCCCCCTTATTCTCCCGATATTCTGAAAGTTATTTCCGCGATAACTTTCGTGAAAAGTATTCGCTTTTGAACAACGTAGTATATATATTGCTTGCGATTTAAATTAGTGAAGAATGGGGATAATCCTAGGTAGGTCATCCCACTGGTACTTGAAAGTCTCTTCAATGGTAACTTTCGTTAAAATTTAAAAAAAAAAAAAAAATGCAATATGTGCATTGTAGTATATTATTTCTGATGCCTCAAATTTGCCACAATTTCTTTGAGTTTAAAATCAATCAAGAATGAAGAAGTTATTCTTTTGAACATGCCTTTAAAATACATTTTGTGATGATAAATTATATTTAAAAAAAATTCGAATTATCGGAATCACAAATAAGAATACAAAATCATTTTTGATATTACGGCACTAAGGGGGGGGGGGGTCGAGCTGGGTGAGCCTCCCTCTCTATGCCAAGGCCTCGAAGCATAATCATGGAACATTAAACTAAAAAAAGACCGTGTCAGAAGAAAATCGGCAATGTTTTTAATAATAATAATAATAATAATAATAATCATCATCATCATAGTAGTATTAGAAGTAGTAGTATGAAAAATATTTCCTACTGTTTGCTAGATTAATATTCGAGTGTAATTTAACATTTTAAAACAGTCTTTTTGGGGGGGGGGGATTTCCAGGTGTTGGCGCCTTAAATTTGGATGTGTCTTCAAGAGATTATTCAGTGTGTTAGCACATCCTAGGCAAAATACTGCTGGTTAGAATATCCACATGAATTTATAACATGCGATATTGTCATTTATAAAATGTCACGATAAATTATATGCTGTCTACTAGTAGGTTGTACTAAGTAGGCTACAACCTCGAGGCGCAATGTCAAATTCCCTTCACACTTGATCCAGGCTTAGGACTGGCAGTGTAATGGTAGTGTATAAACTATTACCACTACATTGACGTACTTAAAAGTTAAAAATTGCAGGAGAAATATACGTCCCTTTGTCATTATTCATTTAGTTTAACGTCCCACATTATGCTGGCTAGGCCAAAGGGGACGGAATGATTCCTTAAAATAACATTTTATGTTTTCGAAATCCACTTAAAGCTAGATCAAATGAGCACGTAAGAACGTTATAGTAAGATAGAGAATGGGAATTAATTACCTTTGTGCATACCCATACGAAAACTTCTGGCTAAGTCTGTAGATGGAAAGCCCTCCCGGCAGGTCTATGTGTAGCACGCGCCCGTTAGGTGGACGAGGCCCCGGTTTCGATTCCCGGCAGGATATTATTGAATGATAGTGGTTCGGATTCGACATTAAACTGTACGTCCAAGTCTCATATAGCCGCGCTGCGGAAAAAGGAAAATAAGGCTTGAAAATTTTAAACTCAAGGTAATTGTGGCCAATTTGAGGCATCAGAAATAATATACTACAATATGCTATAATATGCACATATTGCATTTTTTTAAAAAAAAAATTAACGAAAGTTACCATTGAAGAGACTTTCAAGTGCCAGCGGGATGACCTACCTAGGATTATCCCCATTCTTCACTAATTTAAATCGCAAGCAATATATATACTACGTTGTTCAAAAGCGAATACTTTTCACGAAAGTTATCGCGGAAATAACTTTCAGAATATCGGGAGAATAAGGGGGCCTTTATCTATTTGAACTACATGCATTGGGATGTTTGTTAAGTCATAAACAAACTATACTCTTTATTATGTCAAAATCTAGCAATTTTGGCGAACGTCTTCACAGAAAATTATTTTCTTATTATATTATTTAAAATATGGAAATCCCAAAGTCTGGGGTGTTTGTTCCCGTTTATCCTACTATTTTCAATCGCAACAACTGAGGATTGTTTGAATGCGATAAAGAAGATAACTGTACAAATATATTAATAAAATCGAATAATTTATTCGGTAGGTTTCACTGGAAAATTATTTTGTAGGAGCATGTTCAAACGTGCAACCTCGGGTAGAATTTACTCCTTTTACCTCACGTAAACTTGATGTATTGCAATCCCAAACAGAGTTATTTTTGCAAGTTGAAGGAAGTATCAATAAAATCGCATGTCGTATTAAAAAGCAGCCCTAACAGGAAGTTACCTTTCCTGCATATTTTTATATAAGAATTTGTTTCACACATTATTCTTGGGTTACTGGATTTAAATATTTATTTATGAAATATAAGCAGAATGTCCTGAGTCGTTTTTGATAAAACTGATTTACGTTTGAGAAGATAGTCCAGAAAGATATCACTCGCAAGAGTTAACTACTCCTCCTGAATCTTATAAAAGCCTTAAGTTTCAAGTCTTGTCTCCTATCATTACTAGGAAGTTATTAATAAGATTATGTGCGATGTACTTCGTATTACTTAGTGTACTCTCGAAATTAAATTTATTAGTGATATTTCCTTATTGTGTTAAATATTTAGATTTAAATTTTTTTATCTTAAGACAGAAGGTTGCAATGTTGATTTCAGAAAAAAAGAGAAAGTTTATTCAACCATGAAACACCAGTTGTTGAGAGATGTGAAGTGCGATAATGGCTTGCTGAGGCTAGAAACCTGACTAATTATTGAGAGTGTATTTGAAGATCATGCAGATGATAACACGTCCCGTTCAGGAGCCGTTTACCCGGTAGTCAATTTAGTTGAGTTGAGTTTGGGTTTAGCGTCCCGTTCAGCAGCGAGGCTATATGAGACGTTGACCTACTGATTAACGTGGAATCCGAACCACATGAGCTCCCGCCGGGAATCGAACCCGGGTCTCCCACGCCAAAGGCGCGTACGCTAACCGCTTAGCCACGGAGGAGCTCGTAGTCAATTTAGCAAGTAAAGAATCCTTCAGAAGTGATGTGTCTTTGATTGAAGAAATCAACGTCTACTTGTACTGTGAATCTTCAAACTATACGAAATGTGCTACATAGTGACAATTTTCATGCTAGGACAGCCAGAAAAAACATATATCAGAAGTAAACCGACAAAAGTGCCTAAAATTTACAACGAATACCATACTAAACCTAACGTATTTTGAGATATTAATGTATTTTCCGATGAATCGAAGTTTAGTATATTCGTATCAGATGCCAAAAGATGGGCATGGCAAAACCAAAACAATGAATTGCAATCGCAACATAATATCCCTACAGTAAATCACGGAGGAGGAAGTGTGATAGTTTGGGGATGCATAGCGTCTTCTGGAGTGAGAAACTTAGTTTTTATTGAAGGGGTCATGAATGCTAATAAATATATTAGTGTGTAGCGCCATAACTTATCAAGCAGTGTACAGAAGTTTAGTCTTTGTTTTCCAACAGGACAATGACAGTAAGCACACCGCTTTGAAAACTAGGGACTGGTTACTGTATAACGCCCCATAACGGCTTCTGACTCCTCTACAAAGCCCAGATTTCAATCCTATCGAGCACTTGTGGGATTATCTGGGTAAAAAGTACAGAAACGCAATCCTTCGAGCAAGGAACCACTACAAAAGATATTAAGATACTTTTGGACGTGTGGTCTAAGATTTCCCCAGAAATGACCGAAACGCTCGTTCGGTCCATGCCAAGGCATCTCGAGGCAATTTGTGCTAAAGGTACGCACACAAAGTCTTGATTTTCTAGTACAGATTGTTAGAACTCGTCGAGATTTGTAGTTCGTGTGTTGCTATATGAATACTTTTTCACGTCGATAAAGAACATTTATTTACTTTTGTCATCTAAAGATTTTTTTTTTTTTTTTACGAACAAACATAGTAAATTACGTATGTTTTCAGATGATTGTAACATTGTCCTTATTTAACCTTCATATGTAATCCGTTATGTACGTAACCGCTCGTCGTTATGTACAAGTATTTCCGTTTTATCACTATGGCGAAAGGTCATCACAATAAAAAAAAAAAAATGCTTTAGTTCAACGTTTTACTTCTTTATTTTGAAACACCAATTGCTCACAACAAGTTGTTCACTTCATACAATGACAAAAAAAAAAAAAAAAAAAAAACTTTTTTGGAGGTCGATCATTTCGTATCTATCAGGATTTTCAAAAATTGAACACTTGCTTATGAATTTCTCATAACTTTACTTTTCTGGCCTTTTCAAAACTACTGATTCAATTGAGAAATTAAAAAGAAAAATCCCAGGCGAAAAGTAGTGGAAAAAACTTAGTTTACTTCTTCAAGTAATAAGTTTTATAAAGCCCTTGCACCTGTATTGGGCGATATGATTTTAAAGAGGTTTTACTGGAGCACGGCAGAAACAAACAAACAAACAAACAAAAAAGGAACCACTGCCTTAACGTGCCATACATTTCTACCAGGAATCAAATTTTTTACACAGTTTGCAAAGAAACAATTACTGTAATGTAAGTGCTGTCGAATATACAAGGATAATACCAAAAGTTAAAAAAAAAAAGTACAAAGAAATGTTTATTTTAAGTTGTTTACATAATTTTAAAACTTGCACTTTCATATATTTATCTACATAATCACTTTTTCGTTCGATGCATTTCTGTAGATGCTCTGACAATTTTTGTAAGAGCACTTGATACCAGTTCACCACCATTAAGTTTGAGGATGTGTTGAACTTCATCTTTCATCTCGTCGTTGTTGCTGAAGCGCGTCCTGGACAAAAATGTTCTTTTAACTTAGGAAATAGGGGGTAGTCACTGATTTGCTCAACCTTCGCGACTGTCTTGTCGCAAATTGACGGTCTTCCACTCCTTTGTTTGTCGTGAATTTTTCATACGACCAGCTGCAAATCCCAACACCACATGCAGACGTTTTCGACATCCACGCAGGACTCGCTTGCCTTTTGCGCTCTAAAACCAAATAAATGCGAGAACTTCACACTTGGCGGCAGCGCCAAATAGGTGGTCAATTACAAACGGCGGCCATGGCAAGACTGAGCAGTGATGCCAACCTGGAACCTTATAAAATTCCATCTCGAAAGACATAAATTCCCAATTCCGCTCTTAAATTTCCCACGTGCTATACTAATTACATTTTCAAAATTTACAAAATATGGAAATTGAAACTACGAAAAACTTGTATATATATCACTTACTTTCTTCAATATTTGAGTGAATTACTCGTAAATTTCGATTTTCTAAACTCCTAATGGTATTTTGCTAAATTAAAAGGAACTATTGACAATGTTGATGAAAAAAAAAGTACATTCTGTTTTCAGAATTAAGTATTTTCATCACGCTTGTGTGCCATAATTTTCTACTGAACATAGTGAAAACGGACAAACTTCATTCTACAGTTATTTCGTGTGAGACGTTTTAGAAATTGTCTGTTTGTCGATTGATAATTTATTTTACTCTGTTCGTGATTTTCTTTTAAAATTCCAGAGTACAATTTACATTCCTTGGTGCATATTTTTGAGATTCAAAAGTTCCTGTAAATCACTCTCACACTAATATGCACTTTCCAACAACAAAATTTGACAATTAGCACTGATTTCATGTGTATTCAAGCATGTGTAGCCTATTTCCCGCTTATTTATAGAATGTTGTTGGCTTCGATAAATATATGAAAAATCCCACATACGTTGCCAATTTTGACGAAAATTCCCTTTTATCTTCACTCGAAAAATTAATGACAGAAAATTCCACAAAGTGGGATTATCCCCACGGGTTAGCATCACTGAGACTGTGTGTCCCAGCGAGGTGCGAGCAGGCTTGTTTTGGAGTAGAGGGAAACAACAAATCTAACAACAGCCATACGAACAGTTTTCCTGTGTCCCCAGCGCTTTGGAGATCCTACTTTTGAGATTACCATTGTATATTCCAAATTCCGAGCAACTATTCGATTACAGCCATTACACATACAACATTTATTCTCATCAATCTTTTCTAACAATAATAATGTGTATTATTCTTTAGGTTTAAGCTACTGTCATAGCGCACTATCCTTGCCCTTTATCTTCCCGCAAGAGTATGACTGAATTTCTCCCCTCAGCATAGTATACAGAAAGTTCAAGATTTCGTAAAGGAAAGTACACAAATTTTCCATTAACAACTAATAGAAAAAAAATCTTACTGGTTAACATAAAAAAAAAAAACAGTTGAGAATTCTTCAAAAGCATTGCCAGAACGAACTTAAAAATAATTGAGAGATGGAGCGGGAAGGATAACTGTGATTGTTCCTACATGTAGACGTATATCTTTCTATCCGCACCTTCTGTTTCTCGCAAAATATATTCTCTCTATGAATTACGGTTCCCGAGATATGGCTCCTTAAATCTCCCGAAATTCCAACTTGTTTGGCCAATATCTGAGGAACGGTGGCCAGTTGGGCCATCGGTTACTATTTAGTACCAAAATGTTCACCATCCTCTTAGGCATTGATCAACAACAATATGATCTCTCTATCACTTACGGATCCCGAGATATGGCTCCTTAAATCTCCGGAAATCGACTATTTTTTGGCCAATATCTCGGGAACGGTAAGACTGACACGAAAAATTCCATTACTTTCTGAGATAGTTTTTGATGCTCTATCCAATGGAGAGCTCAATTAAAAAAAATAAAAAATAAAAAAAGAAATCGCAAACAAAAAACAGATACATAGACATAGATAATTCAGTAACGAACTTTATAAGTTTGTTGAAAATATATGACTTTTCACAAGTTTCAAGAAATTGTAATTTCTATATTTCTTCATTGAGAGAGAGAAAAGGGGGAGGAGAGATTTAAGCACACCTCCCCCCTCGTTTACATTAACTTCAACATTGCATCCATCTGCCACCTTCTTGAAAAAATATTTTTTACTTTTCGCTTCGAACTTGCTTCAAAAGTGTGAACTTAAAAACTTATGAAACAATATTGACAACGAAGTACTGAATTGCAAAACACGTAAAGAGCAATTTTCGCTAAGTTGAGGACTTCATTTTCTTTAATAGGCTATTTCCCTAAAGTTTCAGAACTTTATGGTTTCCAAAGACAAAGAAGCAGCTCTTGAGATAACACGCTATTAAAAAAAAAAAAAAAAAAAAGTTTCAAGCACTTTCCTCGAGTCTTTCCAGCGAGAATCAGGAAAAAAAAAACACTTACTGAAATTTAACGGATATTACTTTCGTTTCATATTTCGCTTTCAGAGCAATTATATCTGAAAAAAGGAACACGAGAAGTGTTAATAACATCAGATTTCACCAAAGACTTCAGAATTCAACCCGTAAGGCTAGATTACAATAGAATTCCTACTTTCGCTTCCCTGAAGCGAATTAGTCTTTTTTGTCCTAATTTCAGATATAAATGCAGAGACAGAGGAATTGTTTCTGTATTAAAAATCACATGGAAGAGAGTTAATTTCGTTTGCACACTAAGCATGAGATGATTTAAACATTTTCAGAGTCTAAATATATCCTGAACTGATAGAAAATTGATTTTATCCGTCTACTCTTAAAAAAGATGTACAGTATTAAATTAATAGTGACAAACCGACACTGTACTCACAGAACCATTGTAATAATAAAGTAGATTATGCGCAAGAATGATACAGTTACAGTGGTGCCTCTTATTCCGTATTGTATTCAGGTAATCGAAAAGCGTAAGAAATGGAGAAGAAATTTCGAAAGGTAGTTGGCCCGGGCCGGTTTTTGAAACTATCATCCCAGAATTGGTCAAAGTAGACCTTAAGGAAAATCTTACGAATCTCTGTCAATACGTTCCAAGGGAGCTTCTATCTTAGCGCGTCCCCCAAAAGAACAGTTATTGTAGTCAGCGACTAAAGTTTTTTCCGTTAAGTAAAATTTATTTTGGGAATAACTGCGGTATGGGTGGAACGTACTATGCTGGTATGGCTGGAACGTACAGCAAATTATATACACGGAAAGAACTTTTGTTGCTGACTGTACATAATGTCAAAGTTTGATGAACTGTTATTAAAATTATTCGAACATTCATAACTCGAATTACCATTCGAAATATAGTACTTCTATTATTTACATGTTCGTTTCCAATATTCAGGTTATACGAATAATTATTTGTTATCCAAAAAAACTATTCGAATAACTAATTTTATATTCGAATAATGAATTTTTCGAACTTGCACAGCAATAGTTTGAAGTCAACGTACAGACTCTCTTCTAGCTCACTGGTTAGTGGTTCCATCATCGTTGTGGAAAACCAAAGTTCCACGGCTGGTGTGGTTCAGATCCCGAGATAAGTTTGCTCCACTTCTCATGCAGAAAAGGATGGTCAACCTCAGACAAATCTATATAAATAAAAATGAAAGTCACTATGTGTGACTATGTAATAACTCTTGAACCACCTGATCGATCTCGATCAAATTTTCCACACAGATGAAGTTCGGGCTTTGAATGGGTTTTATAATTGCACTTTGACGGCACAACTTAGGGCAGGAAATACATTTAAAAATGATCGAAAATGACCGATATTACTGCCGAATTCATTGTTTTCGGGATCTCTGAGACGGACAGTGACATTTATGATGCCGTTTAAATCCAAATTCAGCCCCACAACTTAAGACAGGAGGAGGGGAGATATATAAAAATGATCGATTTTAGAGAGAACTTCAGAAATACTAAAAAGTTATTGATTAACGGAACATATTATCATCTTTAAAAAAAAATAATAATAACGAGCAAAACGGAAATTGACGCTGGTATAATACAACGGCCATACTGAAAGTCATGAGAAACATGTTCTCACAACCGTAATCTTTAGTTGTAACTGAAACCAAGTATATAATCTCAATCTACAGACCTTTCTTTTTTCCAGACGTTTACGCTGTTTGTTGCTAGCACGGACCATAGGCGGGATTTTCAAAATGGCGGACAGCAATGTTTCGTTTCGGCAGCGTGCTGTGATTGAATTCCTTGTTAAAGAGGATCAATCTGCTTCTGACATTTACCGCAGACTTCAGTGTACCTATGGAGATGTGTGCATGGGTACCAGCAGTGTTAGGAAATGGGGGAAACAATTTAAGGATGGAAATACGAGTATCAAAGACGAGTCTCACAGCAGGCGCTCTCGAACTGCCTTCACGGAACGCAACAAGATAAGAGTTGATGAGCTGATTATGGGAGATAAGTCTATTACTGTGAATGAAATCGCTGCAAAACTTGGTGTTGGACACAGCGTGCTACAAGAAATGATTCACAGTTTAGGTTATCGGCAGGTTTGTGCCCGTTGGGTGCCACGTTTATTAACCGAGGACCTCAAACGTCAGAGGCTAACCATTGCCCAAAACCTTCTTCAGACATTTCGACATGAAGGTGATGACTTTCTACACCTGCAAGGCGAAAGGGAATAAGTCAAAATCACTACTTTTCAGGAGAGAGGTTTAAAAATTTTTTTAAAGTTCAGTCGCCTATATTTATTTTTGTATTAATGATATAAATGTGAAAGTTATACAGTAACATACTTGGTCTTATACAATGCTGCAGATATGTTTTTTTCTGATACTTACAGCAACATTCTCTTACAATAACCAAAAATACGACTTATTACCTTTTTCCATTTTTTTAGTTATTAGTTACTAAGGGAGACGAGATGGTATAAGTCACCATGAAAATATAACCTGTTGTACAAATTATGGCATTTTATTTATTTTTTAGTTTTAACTTCAGTTTTGTTTATTTGTTAAGCTTTTTATATCTATTGTGACAAGTTTTTTTTTTATAAAATTACACTTATTTTTACATGAACAAAATTAATATTTTAAGTAACTTTGAAACATGATAGAGCAGATTTACTTCGAAAGAAAGTATTCTAAATTTGAATCTTTACATTTTTAGATAATAAGTCCATTTCAATCATTTACAGCTCTTCTTCTTCTTCTTCTTCTGACTGAATAATGTCAGGGTCTGTGAATCTTACAGCTGGAGACGACACCAAATATGTGTAGAATCCATGATATATTGGATCTATTAGGGGTAACAAAGACAGAAGATCTTTCTTCTTTTCAGGATTTATTGGATTAGGACCTGAGTAGGTTGGACAAACCGTTGCATTTTCGCCAGTGTTTCCTCGTCGACGAAGGTCCATTGTGAGAAATGTATCATCATCTCGAAGACTTGTTTTGTAGTAGACTACACCAAATTCTCTCTCGTATTTCAGCCATCTTATTTCGAGCCATTTTACTTTATCTCCTAAAGCGTTGTGATGTCTGTGGACAAGCGATGACTTTAGCAGATCTGAGAATGAAAGTAATTTTGTGGTATCCATTTCCACAACTGTGAATGGTCTCTTTCCTCGAGCCATTCTAACCATCATATAATATTCCTGTGGGACACGAATTTGAATATTAGAACTCTTTTTAGATTTCTCAATTCGGGCATGATCAGCATCACACTCTAGATGAGTATGTCCAGGTTCCAAAAATTTATGATCTATTCTCTGTAAGGTTTTCTTTTGTTTAAGAGCGAAGGTACACATTGCCACAAAATTGATATTTCTATTCTGGCCACCACACGTGTCAGAATACATAGTAAGGTGTTTCACTGACTCAGGCAAATTCATTATATACTCAAACATACACGATGCAATCTGATTGGACCCTCGTCCTCCTATACCTTCGTGCCACATGTAACAAGTTGCTTTGTCATCATTAAGTGAATGAACAGTTAAATTGTATGCCCATAAAAGTCTTTTGTAAAATGACACACTTGTATGTAAATTTGGCGTCGGTAAGCATTGCTGTAAGTCGAATGTAAGGACAACTGATTCTCCTCCACTTCTCTTGCACTTCTCCTTGTCACTCCTCTTCATGTCATAAGCATATTCAGCTTTAAGTTGATCAGATAGCTGCCTTTGAATATCGTCAGTCTCACTTGAGGAACAATATTTTAGTTTAACGTTAAGTGTGTCACAAACCTTGCACGTATCAATTCTTGGTCTTTTAATTGAAAGAAATGGAAATTCTTTACGCATAAAATTGCGATAAAATGTGTAGTTGACAGGTTTTATGCTTTCAGGACACTCAGATTTGTACATTTCATATATAATTTGCTTGTTTAAATAGCTAGGTAGGTATTTCTTGCTACTTCTTTGTCGTCCATAATGCGACTCACATGCAGGTAGTTTGTTAAAATGTTCACGGAGAAACAATAAACTTTCCTCAGATATTTTATTCGATGGAGTAGTGGAACCTCTTCTATCGGGAGATAATATTCCTGATTTCTTCTTTTTGTTTATAACAACATTCAAGTACTTGATCCCAATGGAAAAGGTTTTACTGAAGCAGCCTTTGCACACTTGAACTTTATTGCCACCAGGATGAGTTAAAAAATATTTGCAAGTCACATTACGATTTCGTGGATTTTCTTTTCGAGGTCTTGAGCTTTGTTTTTCTGATATGGATATTAGATTGCCAATAAACTGAGTTTGTAAATTGTGGTCTCCCAGCTTCCAAAAATCTTGAAAAATGGTCTCGAGTTCCTCTTCTGAAAATTTCTTGTAGCATCCGGAACGACACAGGAAAAGAGGTATCCTCTTCTTTTCAGGGACTATAGTTCCACTTGTCGAAATGTACTGCTGTCCTAAATTCTTCTTTTCCTTTGCTTCCTTTTTCGACATTCTTCGCTTCTTTACTTGCCGATCGTTAGACTGCTTACTACTAGGAAAATCTTCATCCCTTTTCCGTTTACTAAATACAGTATCAATGTTTTTCGTATCCTCATATTCTGAGTTGACACTAAGCTCTTTATTCTTGCTGTGTTTGCTTTGCGAGTCCAAAACGGGTTGGGAGAAAGATATACGTTTCTTAGTCTGTTTAACACTATCCTTATTTTGTTGGAGAAAACGTTTTCTTCCATCAATGTTTTTTTGATAAGAACTAGAATCCGAAGCGCCATCACTTTCTTCCGGGTGATAACTGGAACCAGAGTCCGAAATTAAATCACTGATACTGGAATCAGATAATTCATCTAAAGTGCTACACACGAAATTTTCTTCCATTGTCATTACTCCAGATCAAGTTCAAATCATATAAACTGAGCGTATAAGCCTTTAACTGGAAAACTAAAACATCTAAGTATGAGCAACAACAAGTAGAAACTGTTGCCAACAAATTTTTTCACGATTATGATTAAATAAAAGTGGCACCAAGCGCTTTGAAAATATTTAACGCACAACAATTTTACCGCTCTTTGATTGTAAAAAATACGCTAGATCAAAGTTTCCACCAGTTAGCCGCTTCCCTTTTTCCACCTTGTCAAACAGTATTATGTTACATTGTTCACTTTGCCGACAAAAGTAACCATAAGAACTGAAAACTTTAATGACTTATTACTTTAAGAATAACATACTTTGGTATCGTTTAAGATAGAAATGCATTTGGCGAAAGGGAATAAGTCGACTTATTCCCTTTCACTGTGTAGATCTTTGAATGATACTGACTTACTCAAAACGAGAGCATGCTTATATCTCCCTTATTTATTATCGTACGAGTGCCATTTTTTACAGTACATAGAGCCAAACCATATTTTTCAAATTGTCAAATAAAAAAAATATGAGATTTTTGACTTATTCCCTTTTGCCTTGCAGGTGCAGTATTGTGACTGGAGATGAAAGTTGTTTCCATCATTGTGAACCTGAAACAAAATGACAGAATATGGAATTATACCACCTGAATTCGCCACCAAAGAAGAAAGCAAAGACAGTGCAATCGGTAGGGAAAGTTAATGCGAAGCGTTTTCTGGAATGCACAGGTCTACATTCTAGTTGACTTTCTTGAGCCTGGGCAAACCATAAATTCTGCTCGCTACATCCAGACATTTTTGAAGCTCCATCGTGCCTTACGTGATAAACGCCCTGGAAAGACTATCCTTCAACAGGATAATGCGCGTTCGCATACTTCATGTGCCACTATAGAGATCAGGCGATTTGGGTTGGAAACACTTCCACATCCTTCCTACAGTCCCGACATGGCACCCTTCGACTACCACCTTTTCGGTTTTGTGAAAGAACAGATGCGAGGCCATCGCTACGAGACACTGGAGAATATTCGGCAAGGAAAGCGTCAGTGTTTACGGGCAGCTGGAACGGAATTCTATTGCAAGGGTGTTTTCAAACTTGCAGAACGATAGGAAAAATGTATACAAAAAACAGAGACTATGTGGAAAAGTGGAAGAAAGGTCCGTAGATTGAGATTATATATTTGGTTTCACTTACAAATAGAGATTACGGTTGTAAAGAAATGTTACTCACGACTTTCAATATGTCCCTCGTATAACCCCAATTACTCGAACTCCAATTATCCGGATCGATATCACGAAATAAAAATAAACAAACAACAAAGAAAAAAAATACTGATGAGAGGAAACTGACAAAGAAGCTGACGATAAGGAACAAATACCACTGGAAGACGTGCGGAGAACATCATCGTGACAATTTTTGGCTGTTTCAATTGTACGCAGATGACGTAACCGAATAGTTGCAGTACGATTTTAACGAACTAGGGATTTCAAATTTTGAGTTACGATAAAATTATTCAAAATATGTTCCAGTCTCAGCAGATGGGTGAATAAAGTGACATCGTAGCCTCATTGAATCCAAAACGGAAAATGGAAACGGAACCTATATGAGTGAGTCATTCTCTTATCTTGATACGCCTTGAAGTGAATAGAAACAGCAACCTGAATGCGACTACATACTACCTTTTTTTTATGTCAAACGTTTGCGGGACTTGGCAGTACGTAAACAAGTATCCACGGCAAAACAATTCACTCTGTCGGCCATATTCTACTATTCGTACGTACGTACTACTGTACTGTATTTTTTAACTATTTGTAATAAAAGGGATCTTATTTTCAACATACATTAGATTTACTTTTTTTTTTTAATAACCAAAAGAGATTTTAGGGATTTTTTAATTTTATAATAATCTGTTCCTAGTTCCTCTAATTAACCGGACTACTACAAACATATATGTATTGCGTCCAGCGTCCAGCAGATATTATGCCGGTTAATTGGAGTTTTATTGTATTCTCCACCATGGAAATAAAAACTGCGCCTTCTGGAACCGTTTTGAAACTGGCAAACATATTCTCCAAAGAAATTTATGAGCAGAATATTTCCACGCGAGAGAGCGATTATCATGATATTCCTGGTCGAAGGAGCAAAAGCAATGATCTCCTTCTGCGTCTTATCTCGCATTCATCCCAGATCTCTGTTGGCTGCATTTGTGTAAGAATCTTTCTCTTTTCTCTGCACCCTACTTCAAGATTGAGACATAAGAACACGGTTTTGGTTACATTGTGAATATGTTTTCGTACGAAAAAAAAAAAAATCTGGTTGAAGATATGCTTCTAGACATTTAACCTCTTCTTTGCAGATGCTTTACTGTCTATATCAACCACCACCACATGGTCCTTTCCAAAGAAATCCCATGAGGTATTGATAGAATTGTAGGTCGAAATCAACTACGAATTTAAGTCTCGTTCGTTTGTTTATTTGTTTTCAGCACCTAAATCGGGGTTTCTCAACCTGGGGGCCAGACCGCGAAGGGAGGGACAAAAAGATAAATGTAACTAGGATTTAGTACTGAAAAAATACATTTTTAAAGATTTTTTTTTCTTTTGATAGAGATATTTTTATTCCCAAAGTTATTATAAAATACAGCAAAAATATTACGGTCCATTCAATAAATAACCGAAAAGTTGTATAAAAAATACAAAACTTCGACAAAGTTTGGGCTTCTTTGCTACTTTTTGGTGGTGTCCTAGAACTATTATCAGATGGGCATGGCACGCCTGCCTCGCGAACGGGATGCTGGGAATAGTGAAACAAGATGGAGGCACACAGGTTTGCACCAACGTGGATCAAAGGAGCGTCATTAGATTTCTGTTAGCTGGAAGGTTAAAATCAAGGATGTTATAAAATAGAGGATCTGCCCATACGCATCTTCATCATATGAACTCAATGAAGCCAAAAAACAACCGAGCATCGACTGAGCCGGCACGTCTGATTGGCTACTTTCGTTTCCGCCATGATTGTTGGCTCGGAACATTGCAATCTTAGTGGCTTGGAGTGGGCAGAGTAGGTGTGGCGAAGCTGTGACGTATAGCTTCACGATTTTGTAGTATGCGCAGATCCTCTATTTTATAACATCCTTGGTTAAAACCAACCGAATTCACTGTCGGATGGCAGTGCAATAGTGCAATATGGTGAAATTTGAGTCGAATACAAGTGTACGTCTGAGCAAATAAGTTCAAACCAGATGTAACAAGTGTTGCAGATTCGCCAGCTAGGACTCTCGATTTCTGCAGTCACGGAGAACAACATTGTGAGAGTTGATAGAGAAAACAGGCATTTTACGGTGATTGATATTGCTGCAAAGATGAATATTACTGTCGGATCGGCCCACCATATTTTCGTGATGTATTGTATCTCAACTCTTCAGCTAACAGAAATATGATGATATTCCATTGCTCCACGTTGATGCAAACCTGTAAGGGTATCGACATCTTGTTTCACTGATTCTGAGCATCCTGTTCGTGAGGCAGGCATGCCAGGGTAATCTGATAATAAATCTAGGGCATTACCAAAAAATAACAAAGAAGCACAAGCTTTGTCGAAATTTTGTATTTTTTGTACAACTTTTTCTGTTATTTATTGAATGGACCTTGTATAAAGAAAGCAGCCACAACCGAAACGCTTATTACAAACCAAAAATTACTTATAGGGATCGCTAGCAAGAGGATAAAAGTGGGATCGTGACGTAAAACAGAATGAGAAAGCCTAACCTAGGCTATACAAGACTGGCCATACAGTTTACGGTGGAATCCGGATTACCGGAATACGTTCAATTTTACTAATGGTCTTAAACCGGAAATCGAATTTGAGACCACGTACACCAAAAGCGCAAGATTAGCTACTAGCGTAGGTGGGAGGGCGAAATTTTCATTTTGATACGGTGAATTTCTATTCCTCGTTCATTGAAATGATGTCCTCATTCTAAAGCTCACAATATCCGAAGAGATTTACCATCACAGAATGAAAGCTCCCTCCCAGATCACACTATGTGTTAAGTCTCGCCAGTCAGAATTGTCATTATCCACTTCTATAAGATCTTGCTTTATAATAATATCCCCTCTAACCTAATCAAGGGTCTTTTCATGTGACTGCATCTATTGTAATATTCTGTAGGTTGAGTCAATAACGTGCACGAGACTTTTAGTCTTTCACTATTTTATTATAAGGATGTCGTATTGTGGTAGGAGCTGGTACCACACGTTCTCCGCGTGGGATCTGGCAACACTCCTAGCCTCGTGCTGTCCACTACCTATAAAGTGCAGTCCAAGTATGACTCGCCCTTCTTCTTCGTCTTGGTTAGAGTCCGGCAGGCAGCAGCGGAGGAGGCGGCCCATAGAAGATCCTAGTTTGGAATGTATTATTGCGAAGTAACAGTGCTGAACTTGTGTGTGAAAATGTTAGAATCACACTAGAAGTGAAAGTGGGCTTATAACCCAGCAGTTTCCGAAAGTTAAGTAGCTGACTATTATTTTTTTCTTTTCCTTTCAAAGAATAATCTTCCTTAACTTCTGTAAATGTATAATTCGAAAATATATTCTCCAAAGTCGAACGAAGTGTTTCGTTTCCAATTGCATCCCTAGATTTCATCATCTACTTTCATCAAAATATTTTCCAGGTAAAAGAAACGGGTGCTCCTCTCGTTACCAGGCAATGTGCTCGTTGAACGGCCTTGTACGTTGAACGACCACAGTATGTAATTATGATATAAAGTTAAAACAAAATCTTTCGCTAACAATCGAATCACTTTTAAGTAAATATTTTCAGTGTTTGGATAAAAAGATCCTCCTCGGCATATAATGTTGTCTCGGGTTGATAGGAAGATATCCTAGCTCAAAGTGGCCACAGCCGGGATTGGTGACTCTGTAGACCACAGCGGTCTCAAGATTAAGCATCGTAGGTTAAGTCTCCGTAGCCCATAGCGACCTCGGGAGTAGGTATTGTAGGAGAATGGCCAATACAAACAAGTAATCGACGACTTCTTGGTCCCGACGTCCTCTTTTATAGCCGTCCTTTGGAGGGGTTGCCATATTTCTTCGCGGTTTTCCGTGTCATCTTCGTATCTTCTTAAAAATGTAGTTTCCTTCTGTTGTCTGCCACTATTTGTTCACAAATCGTGAAAAAATGTGTTTCTTGCATAGGGAGGGCAATGATTTCCCGTGAGTATGTATGTAAATTTCTTTATTTCCCACGCAAAATTTATGGCTTGACACAATTTGATTAATGAGATTTAAATCATCTCAGGAGCATAATGTCCAAATCACGAGCTCGAACTCAAACTCAATAAGATCTCCCTACTGATTTGGTTAATGCAGCCCCAGTGGAAGATCACTGAACGCATTGCAGTATTTCAGATTTCACCTTAAACTGTAGATCCACGTCACACACTAGTCCCTTCCACCCGAAGCAGTACATACATCTGATTTCTCTTCTGAACAGGGTTTCTCTTCTGAAACCAACAAAATCAGACCGAAGAGAACGCTCTAAAAAGGGCAAAAGACCACCTGCTGCTCGAAAACTCATCTAAGCCGCTTTTATGCACGGATTCTACGTCGAAGATTAACACCAGCCAGACTCTTTCAACGTATAACAATTTAGTACGTAAAATTACGACGGGTCCCATACACTAACGTATTGACAGATACTAACAAGACTAGTGTATGGAATTTTATGGTTACGTCGGAAAGATACGTCAGTGTATGGTTGCCTTAAGGAAACAGTTTAGGTCCGTTTTAAAGGTAAGATTTGTAACCAATAAAACAATCAAGATTCACTTGCTTTAGAATATAGTACACAAATCCTAACTGGATTTGTAAACACAAGTATATATTCATAGTACGTGTACGACAAATATACAATCTTGTTTAACATTTCAGCATCCTCATGATTGAGTCTACTAGGCGTGGTTCTGGATTCGAATTCGAGTGGGAGCTACTCCCTTAGGACACAAACCCAAGTACTAGTTTAGACTCGACATTAAACTGTAGATTCCGTCTCATTTAATAGCCTCGATGACCAAAAGGAACGTTAATCCAATTTTACTTTAAAACAATAAGTTCCTTCTCATATAGCCTCGATACTGAAAACGGAATTAAATTCAATCCAATGAATCGTCTGGAATTTCAAGATTAAAAAAAAAAAAATCAGCCATAAGCAGCGGCACACGCAAAAGAGCGGTACGTAAAAGTTCCTCTTCTACGAGGTGTTACCAAAAAATAAATATCGGCATATTAAGACACGAATAGAGAAATTCGCACGTGTCCTGAAGCGACACGAACGTGGGTTCGTAAGTCCCGTTGGCACTGCGGACGTTTACGTCACTGCGGACAGTGTTACGTGTATAAGAAGCATAGTCAATTACTTGAAGAGAAATGAGTAAACGTCACTGTACAGGTAGAATGCAAAGACTGAAAAGAAAAGAAAACAATAACAGTACAGTAAACTCCGATTATTCGTGCTAACCATCGGACAAAACGAAAAACTCCATGATCGCAAATATTGATTGATTTTCCACAATTAATGGTTTAGCGTAAGAAAATCATGAAAACATTTTCGAGTGTTGCTGTTCACGGCACACGCAGCTACTTGTTCGAGCTCGGTTCACACGTATTAGGAATTTCTTGTTTCAATCTTGTGAGTGCTTCTAAAGAAGTAAAAGTAGTAGTAGGAGCTATAATAATAATAATAATAATAATAATAATAATAATAATAATAATAATAATAATAATAATAATAATAATAATAATAATAATAATAATAATACCCTGTACGAATAGCTCGCAAACTGGTTAATCCGTGCACGTATAATCAAGAGTTTAGTGTAATAATAATAAAGAGAGCTCTACTTACGTAACCTCAAAGCTTGCAGCCAATCGTTACGATCCTGTTCGTGACATGCAATGACATACAGTGTGTATTCTTGACCACCATCCACGTAGCCCACTTGGAAAGGGAAACCGACTAGATTAGGTGGGTCCGAAGAGTTGTCCCCACCTAAGAGAGCTTCCTCAATCACTTGGATGCAACTCAGATCGATTCGACCTCGTTCCTTCTTTTTCTGAAAAATAACAGAGAGAAACAAAATATAAAAATCAATTCAGAGACATTTCTAAAATACTAAAATAATAATATTCTTAAATACCGGTACTATATACAAGTGGATATTTTTTACTTTCGTGTGGAAAAATTCGGTTCCATCGCCAGGGCAAAAACATGTGACTTTTAATTTGAAGATCAACGTCTCATATACAGTAGATTACAGGCTCTACAAAAACTCCAAACACAAACTATTAATATTATACATTCTAACTAACCAACTCTATGACCTATAGAACCCGAAGTTCCAGCTCTGTACTGACTTCTGTTCTTAGCCAACTGGATTCAGTTTCTACTTTGTAATCCTTATAATCTAAGAATAGGTACTATCTTTTCTCTTAACTCTCTATTCAAACCGGAAGCGGCAGTAACTAACCTCTTCCGGTTTTATCGTTGATTGCTATAGAGTAAGAATGGTAGTAGATAGCGAGATGAAATTAAACGTCCCCAAAATACATTTCACTTTTACTCTAATTTGACTTCGAAAACCTGAAGTGGTCGAAATCTATTACCACTTCCGGTTTAATTAATTAAAAATCACGCAAGTAAACCAAAACTCCTTCATATGATGTACACGTGACAGCGCTACTTGTTAATAGCTGTATTAGAAACAGAAATAGTATATCAACCTGCAGACTCATCTTTGTACTGGAACCAGATTCTCAGTGAGACACCCACCTTTCCGGTACTAGTTTGAGCATCATGAAGCAATTGGGGTTTGGGGATATACCGCAATTAAGAGGGAGCAAAATTATAACACTGTAAACTGATACCTTAACCATGGAATAATACACCTGAAAGTGTGTCAGATCAAAAAAATATATAGCTTTTGTTCAACCAGTGACGGATTAACGTACAAGGTAAACAAGCTATAGCTTAGGGACCCACTCGCTTGGAGGCCCCCAAAAAATGAAGAAAAAATTGATTATAATATAATTTCCAAATAACAAGACAAAGCTAATAAAATGTATACAACAATGGTGTTTTGTACTAGGCTTTTATGAAGCAAGTAACAGGGCTTTATTTCACAGTCCCACTTGTAATGAGGCCCCTCTTATCCAGCCTCACTTATAATGGAGCCCAGTTTCCCAGCCCTGCTTGTAATGGGTTCTTGTTTCCATTTAGATATCCATAGGTCCATAAATTACCACATAGCATATATTCAAACCTACAAAACGGCGACATTTTGTCACTGAAAAAGAAAGCTTGATGTATAAGGGGCCCCTTTCAATAGCTTAAGGCCCCGTCAAACCTAAATGCGGCACTGTGTTCAATACTCGCAGTATTTATAGTATTTACAGTATCTATTTCAAATATTGACCGCCAATTAATGCAATTCTCAGAAGTATTTTTTAAGTTTATTTTCACCACCAAAATAACATGTAAGTGTATAGGATACTCATTCTGCAATCATCCTGTTTTGGTAATACCTACTATATTGACGACCACGCTTCTTCTTTCTTTATTCTCCAGAGACGTTGACATAGCCTTTAAATTTACTTTAAGTGAGTTGAAATATCGATACAACGAATCCTCCAAGAAATTCTACACCTTTTCGTGATTTCCTTTGGGGAAGAAGAGAAAATTCTGTCATGAGTTTCCTGAAATCAAATTCTCTCTACCCCATGGGACTTTGGAGAATTTCTACCAGCAGCCAACTCCTTATTTTCCTGGAACACTCAATATAAGCTTTTTTTTTTCTTTCGTCATAGTTCAATAGACGCTTTCAGTGACAGCCAACTGTAGATAATGACAATGTAAGTAATACACACTCTCACATACACACAAGCAAGAAAACGCAAAAACATACACACATACAATAGAACAGACTCGATTTAATTATAAACATATACTTGATAAATTCAATCACCCACGAGAATACAGGGTGTTTCAAAATTAACATCGGGGATTTAAGGCTCTGTAGTATTTATTACATTTAACGTATAATTATAAATAATACACCAAATGAAAGAGCAACTCAAACAGTTTTTGTTACAAGTGCTTAATATGAGCACCATTCGTCACATGGCACACATCGAGTCGATAGCCGGGTTCTTCCCAAACTATGACCAGTTTGTTTGGAGTAATTGTTGCAACAACTGCTTCAACCCTCTTTCTTAAATTCCTCAATCTCCTTAAAATTCTTTATACAAACGTCACTGGAATTCTAATTCACTACTAGCCTTCCGAATTGATTTATTGGGGCTGCACGTAAAAGACTCTCTCACTCGTTCAACACGTTCTTCAGTCACTCTTGGTCGCCCCATACTCTTCCCTTTGCACAGAGAGCCAGTGTTTTCAAACTGATGATACCATCTACAGGTGCTGTTACCATTTGGTGGATTGGTATTTATCTTAATACGGAAAGCATGTTGCACCGTAACTATATATTCAGTCTTTGCAAAATGTAAAACACAAAAAGCTTTCTGCTTACTAGTCGCCATCTTTGCTACTAGCGCCTTCTAACGGCAGACAGAGGAAACAGTGCATGCACATGCCTGCGTATAAAACGTATAATTGTAAATTAATTGTAATAAATATTAGAAAGCCTTAAAATCCCGATATTCATTTTGAAACAACCTGTATTATAAAAGAAATACAACTACAGAGGATTGTTGGTGGTAAAATGTTCTTTTCTGAGGTGTTGTTCCAGTTTCAAAGCTAGATTTTCAGGATATATTCCTTACAAGCAAAGATACGATATTAGGATTCGAGTTGCGCAATAAGAGTTATATATCCTTTAAGAGCATCAAATAGTTAGTTAATTACCAAGTTATTAGCTGCGGTCCGCCAATAGAGAAAAAGTGATGAGACTTCAAAGGTAAATTAGGGCCTATTGCAAATACAAGAAAGAAAGAGAATTCTGTCTCTGCTATGTATTTGGGAAGGTAGATAGCGATTCAAATGACATGTTCAAGCCATACAGTTGATATAGAGAGTAGAAAGGAACGAATGATCCAACAAAAGCAGTTTGTGCAGCATGTGCACATTTTACAATGGCCATCGACTCGGAGTGATAACAATTCAGTGGTAAGGGAATCGAAGAAGTACTGAATGGGTGTCTGGAATGCTTCCGGTTCGATACCCAGGTATCCTGCTTTGTAGAAAGCAAATCGAACCATGTTGCGGAACAGGAGAGCACAGAACTGATACAGCGTAAACGATTGGAGATTCAAGAATGTGTCACGGTGCCAGATGTTCGTGTCCTGGGATTGTGTCAGTGACGAATTTGACAGTGTTCTCGTAAGGACCGAAAAAGTACACATCCAGCGGATGCACTAGTCCTGTGCATCCAGCCAGGATCAGTTTCTTCGTGAAACTTCCTCACTTTCCCAAATATATAGGAGAGACGGAAGAAACGCGTTCTTTCTTTCTTGTGTTTGCCATAGGCCCAATATTACCTTTGAAGTCCCATCACTTTTTCCCTATTGGCGGACTGCAGCTAATAACTTGATAATTAACTAACTATTTGAAAAAAAAAGGAAATAAAATCTTTAAGTTTTACGTCCCACGATTATGCCGGTTAGGCTAAAGGAGACGGTGATGATGAGATATGAGTGAAATGGTAGAATGAAGAAAGTGGGAGGAAACGGGAGAACCCCGGGAAAATTCACGATCACGGGCTTTGTCCACCACAAAGTCCACACGACGCGAGCTGGGATCGAACCGGACCCCAAGCACCGGAGGTGAACGCTCTACCACTGAGCCAACGCGGCCCCAACTAACTATTTGATGCTCTTTAAGGATATATCACTCTTATTGCGCAACTCGAGTCCTGATATCGTATCCTTTGCTTGCTAGTAAGTTACGCTTCCACGCGGTTAAATGGTACCATTCCCCTCATTTGTAGTAGGGAAATTGAGTTTAATTTTATGAGCTAATTTTTTTAACGTTATCGTGTAAGTTGCAACATATCATACAACACACGTTTAAAAAATATTTATATTCATATAATACCAGTAAAAAACTAACAAAACTGGAAACAATAAATAAATAAATAAATAAATAAATAAATAAATAAATAAATAAATAAATATAAACCTTTGAACTGGTGAGGATTTGAACCCAGTAACCCACTTGGTTTATCTTTCTTTGATTGATTTTACTTTGTAGACTTCCAAATTACGAGATGTACAAGTATAAGGGGTCTTAAAGACTGACTATACCTGTCTAGTGCAAGAATACGTTTTATTTTTGCCCTTTCTCTACCGAAACCGGAAATGACAACTCAACCAGTTGGGAACATAATGATTAGTAGTAGAGTGTTCACCTCTGAAATGACGGGTCCATGGTTCGATTCCAGCTCATGAGAATTTATCGTGGACAACACTGTGTCCATAAGTCCTCTATGCACAAGTATAAGGAACCTTAAAGTATGACTATGTCCGTCTGTCCAGCAATAGGTTTCGAAGCAAAAACGGTGAGATGCTAAGAAATGAAATTCTTATTTAGATTCAGTAGTCCAAGCAAATAAGTTTTATTTTTGCCTTTTCTCTACTAAAACCGGAAATGACAACTCAATCTGTTGGGGGGCACAACGACTCAGTGGTAGAGTGTTCAACTCTCGAATCAGGAGTCCATGGTTCGATTCCAGTTCATGGTAATTTATAGTGAACAACCACCGTGTCCCTGCACAGCAAAAAATGAGGTGTTGAAACATGTGAATTCAACACCAAGGACATACCCTTCCGAGCATATCAAGAATAACTAGTTATTGGTTGTGAGAATTTGCATTGTTTTTTATTGTTTGGTATAAGCAAAGCTTTACGCAGTATACTCGGCATTTATACCGAATAAAGAATAACGTTCTGAGATTTCTGTAATCGGTTTCAATAATAGTTGTGTAAACTCGAGAATTATCTGACAACAGTTACATGAATAGCAGTCCTGCCATCTTCTATTTTGTTTCAACGTACTAAGATATAAGAATAACAGATAAGAAAAACTGATGGCAGCACTGCTATTCATGTAACTATTGTCAGGCAATTGACAAAGGACCCCGCACTTTTCTTATGGAAAGTGGCTTTCGGCTAATGTTGTTGAAACTTCGCTGGTTGATAGTTCTTAACATGTGGATCAAAAGTCTCAATGGGCACAAAGACCGAAATCCACTCCTTCTCCCCAAAAACCGCCTCCAAGTAGCTGGGGGGATTGAACTTATTTCAGCATGTAAAACAATTTGTTGTTTTAATCAACTCAACAAGGACCCCAAACAACCACATGTTAGACTATCAAACTACCCCACTTGATACCGCCCTTTTCCCCCCACATATCCCCCCCGCGAATTACCTTACGGATGTTCCATATTACTGTAGTTTATAGTTGCGCGTATCTGTTGAAATACCTACAGTTTTGGTCTCACCGACGATATAATGGGTTCCACGTATCGCTGATTACGAATCTGAGGTGAGAGTTCTAGAATTCAAGATGGAGGATCAATATGGCGGATCAAAAACACGAAACTCCTGAATGTAGCCACAAATAGCTGTTTACTAGGGTATTTTGGGTCGTTGGTTACGAATCTGAGGTCAAAATTCTTGAATTCAAGATTGCAGATCCAGTATGGTGGATAAAAACGTCGAAGCCACAAATCGTAGTAGACTAGAGTGTTTTTAGATCGCTGTTTAAGTACGCAACATTCCTTGATACTTCAGCCACCATGTAGAATTATTCTGCACCCTTGTCCTTTACGAAAACCCACCACAGATATCTTAATGCTGAACGGTGTTAAAATAATTCATCAATTATCTGTTCATTATTTTCATCATTTCGGTTTGCAGCATCTAATGTGGTACTTAGCAATGAGTCATCGGGATATCTAATATTCTGTAAATGTCGTGCATGGCCTAAATACCACAAGACACTTGCTACGTGCGCACATGTACCTAATGTACTAGCACCACTTTGACATATACAGTAGTAACCTTGAATAACATTTTGATCATAATCCTGGTCATCTTCATCATTGGCTACATATGCTATGAAAACTTGATGCTTAGTTGCATTGCGGAACCTTGAGTAGAGACGTATGCGCAGGAATCTCGGTTCAGTTACGTTTTCGTCAAGCTAGAATTGCTCATCCTTATCTCGTATTAGTTTATCTTGGACGTAAGAGGATGAGAGATCTATCTGATATGTGCCTACAGTCAAATCTCGTAAGTAGTTTAAGTTAAGTACAGAGAAATCAATTAGGCTTTGATCATTCAGCGGTACCCATTGACCGTTACTTCTAATAGGATTATCTACCTCCACTCTTGCTTTAACAATTCGGCATGATTGACCTATTTCCCATTTCTCTAGCTAATTCAATGGTTGCATCTTGCATGAAAATAACGGGATGGTATCTGTTCAAAATAGCTCCAGCTATGCGATAGAAACTATTCAGTTTCTTTGCATGTTGCAGATTCAATCTTTGTGCTAGAAACTTAAAAACAGATCTTAGATGCCCGTTTCTTGCCTCGACTACCCATCGACTTTTAGTAACTAGTCGAGAAGTATTCGCATCTTCTGTTGATAGCCTAGTTGTCTTTCACGTGGTAGTAGGAGTGAGGGCATTCTATGATCAATTCCTAAATATTCCAGTAAAGGAATTGCATCGCGGTATCCTCTGTCTACTAACACAATGACCAGGATTATGATCAAAATGTTATTCAAGGTTACTACTGTACATGTCAAAGCGGTGCTCGTACATTAGGTACATGTGCGCACGTAGCAAGTGTCTTGTGGTATTTAGGCCATGCACGACATTTACAGAATATTAGATATCCCGATGACTCATTGCTAAGTACCACATTAGATGCTACAAACCGAAATGATGAAAATAATGAACAGATAATTGATGAATTATTTTAACACCGTTCAGCATTAAGATATCTGTGGTGGGTTTTCGTAAAGGACAAGGGTGCAGAATAGTTCTACATGGTGGCTGAAGTATCAAGGAATGTTGCGTACTTAAACAGCGATCTAAAAACACTCTAGTCTACTACGATTTGTGGCTTCGACGTTTTTATCCACCATACTGGATCTGCAATCTTGAATTCAAGAATTTTGACCTCAGATTCGTAACCAACGACCCAAAATACCCTAGTAAACAGCTATTTGTGGCTACATTCAGGAGTTTCGTGTTTTTGATCCGCCATATTGATCCTCCATCTTGAATTCTAGAACTCTCACCTCAGATTCGTAATCAGCGATACGTGGAACCCATTATATCGTCGGTGAGACCAAAACTGTAGGTATTTCAACAGATACCGCAACTATAAACTACAGTAATATGGAACATCCGTAAGGTAATTCGCGGGGGGGATATGTGGGGGGAAAAGGGCGGTGTCAAGTGGGGTAGTTTGATAGTCTAACATGTGGTTGTTTGGGGTCCTTGTTGAGTTGATTAAAACAACAAATTGTTTTACATGCTGAAATAAGTTCAATCCCCCCAGCTACTTGGAGGCGGTTTGGGGGGGGGAAGGAGTGGATTTCGGTCTTTGTGCCCATTGAGACTTTTGATCCACATGTTAAGAACTATCAACCAGCGAAGTTTCAACAACATTAGCCGAAAGCCACTTTCCATAAGAAAAGTGCGGGGTCCTTTACAAAACTATTATTGTGACATTTCAGAAAATACAGAACGTTATTCGTTACTGGTATAAATGCCAAATATACTGCGTAAAGCTTTGCCATACAAAAGAATAAAAGCAACGCAAATACAGTTAGTACCAAGTTATTTCTGATATGTTCGGAATGCAATAATCCTTGGTGCTGAATTAACAAACAAGTAACACACTAAAGTGGCACTCACTTTGTGTTATTTTAACATCTCATATTTGCTATGTGTATCTTCTCGGGACACACTGATTTCGTCCCCCAATCTCATTCCACCTATTCAGTTATGATAGATCACTTTCATTAATCCTCCGTCATCTTTAGCCTAAACGGTATAGCAAACTAGACATTATATTTAGTTTCATATCTGTGCCAAATATACGCAATTAGGTTACTAGATGGCTAAACATGCAGTTAGATAAATATTAATACTCAAATATAAATGTGGTTAATGCCCTTGTCCTATTTGGAAATAATTACATTGAAACAATACAGTTTTAAGCTCTAATTAAAACATCACAATGCTTGTAAATCGGCAAAATATCTCCACAGTTTAACACCCGGTAGCACAGGTCTGAGATGTATTCGCCATTTTATTATTAGGACAAGCTGAGATGTTTGCAGCAGTTTATTATTCGGATATAGTGTTCATTTATATCATATCAGGTGTTCTAAAAATGACACCCACGGACTACAGAGCACTATTTTACAAGTCAAAAAGTAAAGCAAAAAATATATATCATATCACTGAATACCTTTTGGATCCTTCTCTGGAGACGCGAATTTCACTATGTGGCAATGTTATAGATAAAGGTTACAAAGATCTACCAATCCATCAAATAATTACATCGATTCTTGTCAGATGGCGGTTAAAGTCGACAGACGTTGTCACTAACACCACTTATTAGATGGTATAACAATCTATGTAACTCGTTGATGCATTCGCAGAGCAATGCCAATAGTTCCAAGTCAATCTGCGATGTTGCCACATATTCCGTACAGCACCTGAAGGAGACCCTGGAGGGTATACCATTATATAGGATTTTCCCTTTATTTTGGCCTCAAGAATAGTAATTGTTGTCTGTGGGTGCCACTTTTAGAACACCTGATTTTTAGAACACTTCGGACGGGAAGAATCATGTTTATGCACAATATTTGAAAATATCAAGTGAAATAAATAACAAAGTCCTGTCTGGAAACAAGGAACCGAGTAAAGTAAATAACGACAAACAACGCATTCGGCGTTGTCCTTGTCAAAACTAAAGAATTCAAAAATAAATAAATAAATAAATAAATAAATAACCACGAGCTACGTTTTTGGCACTGCTCATGCCAACTCCTGGGCCACCTGATATGCATGTTCTTCACTAAACCAATCAAGTTAGTGACCACGAAAACTATGGATTCGACACTAATCTCGGTCATTTTGGACATTTTATTTTCCTCAGTTTTCACTCCCATTTCGTACCGACGAAGACTGAACTTGGATTTTAACGACATTGGGTCTCTCACTATTCATTTCAGTGACCCCGAAAACCATGGATTCGATATCGGTTTTTTTTTTTTTTTTTTTTTTTTTTTTTTTTTTTTTTTTTACATATCATCCCTTTCCTACAATCTACGGGGTCCCACTCTTCTTTTCTTTTCTTTCTTTACTTATTTATCTACTTATTTTTACAGATTTTAAGTCTCATATGCATGTCAACTTGCTTTTAGAAATGAGTTTACATACCAAATTTCACCTTCCTAGAATGAGGAATTAATGACATACTTTTTTTAAAAAAAAAAAAAAAAAACATTAATTTTAAACCACCTCTCTTGGGATATGAACCAAAAAGTTCTACTTAGCCTATCATATCTTCTAAATTACGGTCTCTTTGATAAAAGTACTTTGAAATAACAAGACACTCAAAAATTCTCTAGAGCGTTCATCTCCGGTGCTTGGGGTCCCGGGTTCGATCTCAGCTCGCACAGAGTGGACTTTGTGGTGGACAAACACCGTGCTTGTGGGTTTTCTCGGGGTTCTCCCGTTTCCTCCCACTTTCTTCATTCCACCATTTCATTCATTTCTCATTATCACCGTCTCCTTTAGCCTCACCAGCATAATCGTGGGACGTAAAACTTACAGATTTCATTTTCAAAAATTCTCGGAATGTGGTTGTAGTTTTGACATTTATGATGGAATCACAATGAATCTTGTGCGGTACAGTCCTTAATTGTCTACCTTGATAATTATGAATTCGACAACTGGGAACATGTCATAACAAGCAGCGTGCAAGAAGTGAAGTTGGACGGAGGTGATTAGTTGGAGCAATATCGCAGTTTGAGCAATGCTCAAACATCAAGTACATGCGCAAATGAGGGAAATTGCTTCCGAGACTGCGTTAGCCTTAAAACAGTTTAAGTTGACGGTTGAACTTTAAAAGATACCAAAAAAGGACTTTCGTCGGTGTTTTCAGCAATGACAGGAAAAGTGGGGCAAGTGTGTGTGCTCCGAAAAAGCCTATTTTGAAGGTGATTAAGACTGTGGCAATAAAGACTTGCAATAACATTTCGAGATCTTTTTGATTACTCTGATATGCCAAGTCCACGATGTGGCTTTGTATTTGGACAAACAAACATACATTCATTTTTAAATATAAGATGAACGTTTGTTTGTATGCTTGCTCGGTGTAAAAAATCATATCGTTAGGTAGGCATAGTTCTAAGTAACAGCACTGAAAAGACCGAAATCTGGAAGAGACAGTAGGCTATTTGGAATTTGTTGGTTCGTATCCTAAAGGCGGAGGAGGAGGGGCTTCAAAAGGAAAAAGTTGGTTTAAAATGTATGCCCAAATAGAGTATCTCACGAACTTCTCATCTTAGGAAGATGAAGGTATGTAAACTCATCCTAGGTATGTAAACTCATTTCTAGAAACACATGGCATAACACATGGACACACGCATGGTATAACTTATAATCTAAAAACACTGTGACCCCTAAAGGGGTGGAAGGGTCTGGCATGCAAAAATAATCGAAAAAGAGCGACCTTACTATTTTATCCATAGTTTTCGGAGTCACCCAGATGAATACTGACACTCTAGATCAGCGTTTCCCAACCTTTTTCAACTTGCGGCACACTACAGGTGTAACTTGAATTCTTGCGGCACACTCATATAGATATTATTATTATTATTATTATTATTATTATTATTATTATTATTATTATTATTATTATTATTATTTGTAAATATAAAATACAGTGGAGTTTTTTCTCTGTGATTACTGATCTCCTCACAAAGAAGAAAGCTCGATCACTGGTTTTCCCCCGGGATAAATCATTATGCATATTTTTCATTCTAATTTAAAACTTGACAACAATTGCACTGAAATATAGGACTCAGGTTTCTAAAAATACAATTCCTTTTTTCGAAAACTGTATCCAACCTTTCACAAAGAAGGATGATCACTAAATAATGAACGAACAAACAAATCTCTTACTTTTAAAACACAAATGTATGTAATTTGTATGCACGTTTGGTTTGTCGAAAGGATTGAATGGTATTTTAAATTTTCAAGTTACAAAATTGTCTGCAACAATAAAAAAGCAATAATGGTCATAACAATGATAACAAATATTTTTTTCAACGTTAAAAATGTAGAGAAAAGTAAGTCAGTATGAAACTTAAAATTGTAGATTCATAGTAGAGGTTCATAGTAATGTGAAATACAAATATACATTTTTCCCTATGTCTTGCAATTTGATTGCTATAGAATTAATAATTTTGTTTCAATTTCCTCGCGGCACACCAACGGTCCACTCGCGGCACACTAGTGTGCCGCGGCACACCGGTTGGGAAACGCTGCTCTAGATTATGTTTAAATTCAGCCCCATTCTCACCTACTGAGAGAGGTAAGAAGAGATTAAAAAGGTTCAAAATGACCGAGATTAGTGTCCAATCCATACCTTTCAGAGTCACTAACCTGATTTATGACAATTCCGATGACATTTAACCTCTAGTTTAGTCAAGAATTTGTGTCAGCAGGCCCGGGTATTTACAGGTGAAACGTTTCATTATTTACTTTAGGGTCAGTGAAGGTAATTATGAGACAAATTTCACAACTTTTCCACGTTACTCAGTTTACATTAGTTTTGAAAGCAGTTAACCTAGCTAGAAGTTTATGATGCTAATGGAGGAACAATTTGCTGCCAAGAAATTTCCTGTCGTCTCATAAGTTGATGAGTAAATGTCAAATTTGTGCTGTCTCATAATTTCCCTCCAAAAGGGTAATTATGAGACACTGGATGGGTAATTGAGACACCTGCTGTTCCCAGCTTTCTATATATGATATTGAGGTATGAAGGAATTCAATTGTGAGACAAAGAAGTATTTGTTATTTTGTGTTTATTACATAAAGATATACAAATATTTGGCTGAGTTACAAGAAAATAACTAAGAAAGAGTGAAAATAGCTACTGCTATTATTCTAACATTTTTGTGAGTTGACTATAATACCGCTATAGGCTAATGGTTATATTAAATAGTTTCAGGTTACAAACTGGCTTATGAAACAAATTTAGACAAAGTTCTAGGATGTTCACTAAAAACAACTTAGGCTACTTCTATTTCATTATGTTTTAGTATATTGATATGCAGCCTAGGCTATTTTCAACAAAATAATGTAGGTCTACAATTTTGAAAGTTACTAAGAAACGAGATTGTAGGACAGCCTAAACTACAGAATATACCTTTTTCGAAACTTAACAAACCACGGTTCAGATTGCAGTTATTTCTTAAATACAATAATCTAGCATGCGTCTCATAATTGCCCTCCATATAAGCAAAATGAGATACAGCAACAACAAAAATTTGTAACTCTGAAACGAACGCCCAAGGGACAAATTCTACTTAAGCTATAACTGCTGACCTATCAGGCTTCCACCAACACTCATTGGTTTTACAACAGTGATATTACTGCACGAGTAGATATAAAAGTTAATGATAGGATTTCATATTTCAAAACATTTTTTTTTTTTTAATGAACTTGTTTAAAAAATGGTATATCCAAACTTTTGTAAACTGAAACTTAAAAATTGCATCGTGAAGGATATTACTAAATGCCTGTGCTCTTAGTTTGTATTTACCTACAGTGGTTGAAGATCAGTGAGGGATCTCTCATAATTACCCTCTATAGGCAGTCTCTCATAATTACCCTCACTGACCTTACTTAGTTCTTTATTTTCAAATATTATGCTTGAACATTATTCTTCCCGTGTGCAAAATTATATATACTACATTCATTAAAAAAAAAAAAGTTCCCGGAATCAGCAGCGCGTGGCGCTGTTAATCACCTGATTTGACCTTTTTGGGGGGAGGGTTGGCACATCTGTCAGTGATATTCCCTGCCCCCAAATTTGAATATCCTAGTTTGCAATTTGTGAAAGTGACGCAGTGTTAAGTATATCTGTTTGGATGCATGTTTTTGCAACGGAGTTAATTTTACAACAACGGGTGTGTGTTAAATTTTGCGTTAAAAACGGATTCAATGGTGCATAGACCTTGGAAATGTTGGAAGAGAGTTTCGGCAATGATGCTATATATATGACAGGTTTACCAAAATGAACACAGTGGCAAGTCGTCGACATCGAAAACCGACGAGAACATCGATAAAGTGAACGAAATGTTGACCGAAAACCAAGTAACAATCAGAGAACTGGTAGATGACTTGAACATTGCTTATGGATCCGTTCCAGACATTATAGTGATTTTTTTTTTTTTTTTTGCGCCATGTTGAAGCAAAGTTAGAGTCGAAAAACCTGAATTTCACGAGAAAAAAGAGAGAAAAACAAAGGAACTGCGTCGATAACGCCACACATGATTTGCACGACTAAATCCGACGAAACCATAGCGGGGAACGCATTTTAGCAGCCAAGAGGAGATAATACGAAAATCGAAGACGGCTCTCATAGACATACCGAAAATCAAGTACCACAAATGTTTTAAAAATTGGATCAAGCGCTGGCGTAAGTGCATTACAATCAATGGAGATTACTTCGAAGGGGACATCATCAATTTTCAGGAATAAACTTGTAAATAATTTTAGGAGTGAATTCCGGGAACTTTTTGATCAAGGTAGTATTTTTCTACTGCTTACAGATTTTACGAAAACCCTGTCTGAGAGTCTGAAGAATTGCAGTCTAGAAGTACATTAGAATATGTTATAAAGCGATGGGGATGAGAAGAAGAGATCGTTATTTTTCTCAAGACCACGTTTCCGCTTATTTAAAAATTTAATATACGAAACTACAAAAGAGAAATACGAAAACCAAACCAAAAAAAATCACTATTTCTTTTTTTTTAAAGTAGAAACTACATCTATATAAAGCCGTTTACTTCTATCCATAAAAAATAATAATAAGAGAGAAGAGCTAGATAAATTTATAGAGAACTATTAAGAAGCCGCTAAAGGATGGATAACGTAATAAAACTTGCAAGTGTTAATCTTAAAAAAAAAAAAAAAAAAAACTAGTACTCAGTTTCAGCGCTGCCATTATTATTATAGCTAGCTAGTTATTTCCATTTCTATGACTTTTATTTCCGTTTCAAGAGTTGCCTGGCTTCCCCCCCTTTTTTTCTCTCTATCAGAATTCTTGGGCTCCGCTACCCTTCTCTTTGAAGCCACTTCACTGGCTTGCTTTCCGGATGAAGAAGAAAGATTATATGAGTCAGCGTCATGTTTGTTTGGCTCCCTTGTATGTATGTGTGAGTGTGTGTGTGTATGTGAAAAAGAGATTGGTTCGTTGTACGTCTTTGCCAATAACTTCCTCTGCCCTTCAGGGCATAAAGAGAAAGGCCCTGCGTAATAACATCGTGACTTCCATCCCGAGGAAAGAGATTCTTCTTATCACCGACCAGGACCCTTAGGCTACAAGAATCTCACAGAAAAGGGATTTAAGAAAAAGCAGACCCAATGGTATCTAAAGATTAAAATATTTGGCTCAACCAAAGGAATTACTATGATAGCCAAACAGAAACAAAATCTTAAAGCTTCACATCCTTGGATTATGTTTTTCTAAAACTCGACCACGCTAAAACAAATAAATAAAAACAATGGCTGATGTAACAAGTAGAGAAATAATAAACTGAAAGTCGTCTTCTGAGATATCGTGTTTCTATAATAAACCCGTTTGTAAAGACTCGACTGGAGAAGGAAATAAATACTTATCATACGAGAGTGATTCAGAAAGTAATATCTCCAAGGTGATACCTTTATTTGTGTTTGACAGATAGCACCAATACAAGTATCAGTGGAAAGCTTGCAATGTCAGCTACAAATGGTGGCACCATTTTTCAATTTGGTGGCACCATTACGGGCAACACACTTGCACCAACGCGAAACAAGATTTTTCATGCAGTTGGCGAAGAATTGTGGTGGCTGCTAGAAACACTGTTGCCGAACTGCTGCTTCCGCCTCCGCGTCACAACTGTAGCCTTGGCCCTTAAGGTGATCCTTAACTTTGAGGAAGAGTCAAAAGTCGCAGGGCGCAATATCTGGACTATAGGCAGGATGAGGCAGAACGTCAACAACACTTTGCCAGCAGATGCGACAACTTTGAATTCTTTGGCGAGGGAGAGGACTTGTGGCGACACTCCATCGACTGACGCTTCGTTTCCGGGTCGTAATGGTGTATCGACGACTGTTCCTGGGCATACAACCTTCTGCAGCCAGAAATTCAACGACAGCCCGCTGTTTCAACCGGTCGTCACCACTGGATGCCATGGATTGCTCCATTACTCTGGAAGAAGAGGAGCTAGGAAGGTAAAAATAAGTGAGATTCTATAGCTTAAACATCAGTGCATTGATGATTCAGAATGTTTGCAGTACTATTGGCCAAGCAGTGGGCTAGGAGGCATTACTTTCTGAATCACCCTCGCATTACAGAAAATTAGATCAAACGAACGAAGATCTTTATTGGCCAATTGGTTGTAATACACATTGTTCGCACGGGCATAATAGGTTTATAAAAAGTGAACCCTCTTTTCTCTCCAGGAATAAAAATGCAGTGACAGTGATCCATTTGAGTCAGTCCCAGTGTTAGTCCGAAACATAACCTGATTTCTATTTTCTCCCATTGCTATACTTCCTCACAAAACTTCTTGTGGGATACTCTCTATTATTTTACGTTTTGTGTTTTACGATTTTATGCAACCCCTAGCGCATAATGGACTGAATTTAATATTAACATTGCTTCCAAATTACGATCAGGGATTGAATACGATTCAGTTGGTGGGTGAAGATAGGAAAGATGAAGCCTCACACACTATCCTGCCTCCAGAACTAGGTCACAAGATCTCATGTTATGCCCGACAGGTACGTGATAGCAATAACCAAATATAGTGTTTGAAAGCCTGTACAATTGTACCTAAGTCCAATCACCCTAGAAGCTGCGGTTGTTTCAGCGAACTTTGACGTATCACACACACACAGACACAAGTGGCGACCGTCAAAGGATTAAACAAGTAGCAGTGTCATGCGTACGCCGCGTGAAGCGGCTTCGTTTGTTTGATGTGATGCTTTCTCAATTCATATTGAAACTGGAAGTAGTTTTAGAAAAGATGTTAGAATATAGATGGGAATCGCTGGGAAAATTAAACTGCACAAAACAGCTTATTAATATCTGTTACTATTTTTACTACTGCGATTAACATTAAAACTGAAAATGATTGAATACCACTTCCAGTTTGAATAGAGGCTTAAGGACAGAAAAAAGAAATTAAATCTTGCAGTTTAATGTCCTACGATTATGCCCTTTAAGTTAAGAGAGATGGATGATTAATGCAAGTGAATGATGATAGAAGAATCGGTGGAATAGGAGTGTGGGATGAAGCGGGAGAACTCTGAGAAAACTCACAGAGACAATGTTATCCACAACAAATTTACTTGGTGTGGAATCGAACCAGGAACCTCAGGCACCAGAGGTAAGAATCTACCACTGAGCCACCGTGCCCAACATGGGTTATGGATGGATGTATACTATTCTTAGAAATCCTAAATCGATTCCAGAAGAACAGCCACTCGCTCAGTTTTATCTTTTTAGCTCTATGCATATCAATATTGAAACCGGAAGTTGCAGTGGATTTTTTAATTACTTCCGGTTCTAGTGGCGGATTAAGGATGGAAAATGATATACATTCTTGGGACACTTAATCGATTGCAGGAAATCGCTTCTCGCTATTACCGTTTCTACCCTATCGTGACTAAAGTAAACAGCGAAAATAGTTTATTTCTACTACTTCCGGTTCGAATATAACCTTGATCAACGAACTCGATTTCCAACTTTTGACGCTCTACATACTGGTCAAAATTAATGGTGATTGACCAAGTGTTTTTTGGAAGGTTATTATTATTATATTTTGTTATGCCTGAAGAATGAATAAAGCAAATATACAGGATCTTAGAAAAATGTGACACAATATTTTGGAAACAGACTCCTCACACCAAAGTAAGAAAAAAATGTATGGACCTACGCTCAAAAGTGGATAGTTTCGGAGTTATAGGGTGCCGAAAACGTGAAACAAGTGAACTTTATATATCCAGTACTATGGGATCTATCGTAGTCATGTCAAGACATCTCTGAGGAACTGGCATATGTGAACTATCCATATTTAAGAATGCTCCAGTACTTGCATACCAATGTTTAGAGAGGTAGTTGGAGAGTGATCAAGTACTCCCAAACGGCCTCTCTAAAAATGTGTGCAAATACCAGAGGTTCTGAAAGATGGGTATTTGGGTAGTTCACATTCCAGTTCCTCAGTGATGTCTTGACCTGACTACGATCGATCTTATAGTAGTGGTACTATGTATCTTTAAAGTTCTTTTTTTTCTACGTTTCCGGCACCTTATAACTACGAAATTATGCATTTCCGACCACAGGTTCACATAAACTTTTTTCCTTATTTTGATGTCAGGAATCTATCCCCAAAATATTATGATAAATTTTTGTAACACCCTGTATAAAGAAGTTTTAGTAAACCAAATTTCTCAAAAAAAAAAAACTTGTTTGTGCCTCTCTTCCCGATAACAGCAAAAAAATGAAATGAAATCTTTAAGTTTTACGTCCCATGGTTATGCCGGTTAGGCTAAAGGAGACGGTGATGATGAGAGATGAGTGAAATGGTGGAATGAAGAAAGTGGGAGCAAACGGGAGAAGCCCGAGAAAACCCACGAGCACGGTGTTTGTCCACTACAAAGACCACACGGCGCGAGCTGGGATCGAACCAGGGACCCCAACCACCGGAGGTGAACGCTCTACCACAGAGCCACCGCGCCCCTTCCCGATAACAGCGTTAATAAATCAACAACCGCTGAGTATTATTGATGACTCATATGAACAGAATAGGACCTTAAAGATAGAAAGACAAAGAAAAATACTAAAATGAGAAGAACCGTCAAAATGAAAAGGTTCATGCAATAAAAATTACATAACATCCATAATTTCTAGAAAGTCAATTGAGTTGTGAGAAAATCCCTCGGTCGTCTTCCTACACGTTCGTCTTTCTATCGTGGAGTGGATTTTGTCCCTCTTAAGGGAGACAATCCTATTTCTTTAGGACGACCGACCACCTGTAATGAAAATGATAAATAGCCAAGTCCTTTGTTACTACTACAGGGAGTCATCTTGAGACCATTTCTTAAGACTGTTCCTCACAATTTCTACTTGTCTTCCCTGTTATTAATCGTCGACTTACACCACGGGACCAACTACAGACATCTCCCACGAAATGTGACGAGCTCGAGTACCACATGAAGGACATTATTTTCAAAAGGAAGCAAAGCGTTTTATTTTTTATTTTTTTGGAAAATTGTAAGATAGGATAACAAAGAAGTATTATTGTTGCTACTGGGAGTGTACTGCATAGTATTTTAAATTATTTGATAGAATATTAAAACTATACGTATGTTACAAATGAACCATATGTTACTCTGGATTTTACATATGAGGGCCACCCAGAAAGTTCTGCAATACAAAAATGTATATGAGATAAAGCAATGTCTTCTTTTGCCCTTGTTACATTTCTAAGTGGCCCTCATATGTAACAAGGTCACCTAGAAATGTAACAATCTATTCTATCTTTAATATACATTTTTGTATTGCACTGTTACATATGAGGGCCACCTAGAAATGTAACAAGGGCCCTCATATGTAAAATCCACAGTGCAATACAAAAATTTATATTAAAGATAGAATACTAATTACAATTCTAATGAAAGTGTGGCAGTTTAAACATCTTACTAATTAATGTTTAGATTTGTAATTAGTAAGATGAATTCACAAAACTAAAGAAAAAGTATCTAGACATAGACCTGTTATTTGTGCACAAATCAGCCATCTTTCATTAGAAATGCAGATACATGTACTTTCAGTGTTGGAATGCATTTTCCAATAAATGCATATTAAGTCAATTTTCTAGGACTGCTGGTACTGGTTTGAATAACACAAATTACAATGAATAGATGAAATTATCAATCAGTGATGGTCTTCCGGCGTTATACGAGTAGCTAGGATATGTCCTGGCTGTACATGTGTACATCCAACTCGAGTATGCACTGTACGCCTTCTCCTGTTTCACCTTATGATTCTTATTCCAGGAAATGTCAATCAAAAATTAATACTTAATAATTTGTTGTTGTGAAGCAAATCGGGAAAGCAAACCCCGTTTCGCCAATAATGTTTATACATTGGTATTTCTACTTGAGCAAAAATAAAGATAATTAAAATTTTCGACAAAAAGATGGTGAGAAAATAAGCTAGATTTATTTTAAAAAAAGAGGCTAGTAACTTCGAGTACTTAGAATTGAGAATCAGTAGGACTTGCAATCGATCAAAGGATTGATTGACACTCAAACAGAAATGCCGGGAATCTCAACCTCGACATGAAAATGAAAAGAAATCTGTCAGTTTTAAGTCGCATGGAAATGCCGGCTAGGCTAAAGGAGACGGTGATGATGATAAATGAATGCAATGGTGGGACGAATAAAGTGGGAGGAAACGGAAGAATCCCGCGAAAACCCACGCACACGCTGTTTGTCCTTCAGAAAGTTCACTTGGCGCGAGCTAGTGGGATCTCACGCACCAGAGTTGAACGCTATACCACTGAGCTACCGCGGCCCACATACAGATTCAGTTACTGAAGCACGAATAATCGCGAAACAAAGCTTCGATCACCATGCTTTTAACACGACATACAAGAAGACATCAGAAGTGGAAACAATTTAACAACTGTCTTCGTGCTTTGAGGTGTAGAATGCGTAGTGAACAAAATTCTCTGGTGCAGCACTCAAAAGCTCTTGCTCATTGTATTCATCTGAAAGAAATAGTAAGATATATCCTGTATAGATGTTTTGAATAAACAATCATATTAAGTTTACAAATATATCTGCAAGTCTACCAACATAAATTTCGTAAGGCGAAACGGGAAAATACGAGATTTCCCGTTTTGCCTTACATCAAGATGAAAGGTGATAAAATTACATGGAAATTTTCATTGCTAGGTTATAAGGCGAAATAGAAAACAGCAAACAGTACATGAATCCATCTTACTAAAATGTTTTATTCTCACTCTTTTATCTCTTCCTTTAATCGTCATGTATTCTAAAAAATTTTAACTGAAATTCTTCAATGCTATGAAATAACATTTTTGATCTGATTTTTAATACACTTAAAAAAAAAAAAAAAAAAAAAACAATATATAACACGTGTGATTGTTATAGAAAGGGTGGCTGGACTTTTCATTGTGCACACCCATATGAAAAGTTCAGGCTACTTATGTCAATTGTTTACAACAGTTTTTTAGCTGATGAGCATGGAATTTCAATAAGATCATACGCCTCTTAAAGATGAACTCCACCAAGGAATGCGACGCTGTGCAACAACGCTGGACCATCACCGTTCAATACAAGACATGATTTCCAAAGATGGAAGATAAATCAATGCTGCCATGGCACAGGCCATGATAAGAGATTCCTTGTCACAGTGTATGTAGAATGAGTGTATGTGAATGACTATTTTTACATCAAGAACTGAAAAAAAAAATCGAGATGGATACTCAGAATTCCTAAGGCATACTACACTGACATGAATACTTTATTATTTCGGAGACTGTTACTATTAATGGTACAGACTTTTTATTATGTGATTGCACAACTCGATACGAAAACAATGCACAGATCCATGAAGATAACCTAACATCAACAACTGTTAAACATCATCAAGAAAGATCGAAATCTGAATTCTAAATTCTTTTGCAGTATTGGTCAAGTCACAGCTGTTGGAGTACAAGAAGAGAAATCTGTTACTCCGTTACACAAAAGTATCATCATGCATCCCTGAAAATTCAAGGTGCTTTCTTCTATCACGATAATGCCTCTTTCCACACCACAAAATAATCTGCACGTTAATCATTCATCATATTTACCTGATTTGTCTACGTGACTCTTTTAACCTTTTAAATGCATTTCAGGTTACTGCTTCAACATCATTCTCAGACAAAATTGGAATCTGAAGAGAGAGACTACAGGAGAGCACTGTTGCTCACGCTGATACCTTTGTACGTCTACACAAGAAGTTTATTGAAGAGATTCATAACTTGTCCAAATTACAACAATTGAATGAAGTCCGTATTTTAAAAGGATATTGTAAGATTTATAAATGGAGTAACTGAGTGGATAAGGCAACACGAGTAATGATAAAATGACAACACAAAGCAATTAAATGAAATGAAATCTGAATTTTACATCACACGGTTATGCCGGTTAAGCTAAAGGAGACGGTGAAGATGAGAAATGAATGAAATGGTGAAATGAAGAAAGTGGGAGAACCCCGAGAAAACCCACGAACAAGTTGTTTGTCCACTACAAAGTCGACACGGCGCGAGCTGGGATCGAACCAGGGACCCCAAGCACTGGATGTGAACGCTCTACCACTGAGCCACCGCGCCCCGACAAGCGAAAAGAGTGAGGAATACGAAAATATGCCTCAAGAAATGGGGGAAAACCAAAATTACTATGATTACACAAGACACCGAATGACTCAGAGAAGGTGGAACTCCAGACATGTATTAGAAGAATAAAAGAGAACGAAGTAGTGCTGCAGAGGATGCCAAGATTCCCATAGAGTTTTAGACCAATTCGAAAGATACTTGGAGGGGTAAACAGGGGTTAATATTAAGAGCCTGATATATTAAAACATAATACAAAACTTTACAATTTTTTATTTGCTTGTTTTTCATAAGTGAAAGGAGACAATGAAATGCAACTTTCAACAATCATAGATAATGTTATTCTACAACAGAAAACATGAACCATATACAGTGCTACCATAATAACATTTCCCTCAAAATCTAAGTTAAGACAGAGGCTAGAGGAACGAATTCAACTGCATTTGATCACGTGTTATGTTCTTTTGATATCTCGGAACTACTTTTAACCCTTAACGGTTCACTATATTTTCTGTCTGTTTCCGGCACTGCTTGCAAAACAATATATCCACAGACTACCTTCCGCGTAAAATTTACCAGAGTTGTCACCAGGAAGCAATAGCTTCTCTGGATCGCGGAAAGCATGTACACAAATAACCACAAGGAACAATACCTAAAAATAATAGTCTTCAAACGCAATAGGCAAGATCAAAACATGTGTAACCAAATGGTTACGAAAACTCGTTAAGGGTTAAATAACATTATTATTTAATTTCAATAACCGTATGTTAAAACTACTTTGTTTATTACAAACTAAATACAACTACTATTTAATAAGTAGTTCACAGAATTCCAAGACAACATGATACGTAATCAAATGCGGTTGAGTTCGTTCCTCTAGCCTAGCTGCTGCCTTAACTTGAAGCTTGGGGAAAATGTTATTCTGGCAACACTGTAACTTCTATGGATAGCAATACTGAAAATTCTTCAGGTTCATATTTTCTGTTGTAGAATAACATTATCTATGATTGAGGTAAGTTGCATTTCATTATCTCCTTTCACTTATGAAAAACAAGCAAAAGAAAACTGGTATATTTTGTATTATCTTTAGTATGTCAGGCTCTTAACAGGCTCGAAAAACACTGTTATACATTACCATTGAATTACATTGAAATATGATATTTTTTTTTAGGAGACTCAAAATGGAAAGCCTGGTTATTGTTTGAATTACCCTCGTATTTAATAAGGACGATGCACATTTCAAAGATTATTATTAGGAACGAGATTTCTGGCCTTTTGGCATGTATAGTCATGCTAGCCCGTCATATATATATAATCACACTACTCGGTGAGTTGGGGGGGAGGAAAGCGACCTGGGACCATTATGTGAGGTACCATCCCGGCATTTACCTGGCGTGAATGAGGAAAAACCTAAGAAAAACTCACTTAGGATGGCAGACCTGAAAAAGGTTTTACATTTTCTTGACCGAATGTTCCCAACGGAAATTGAACCCGAGAGCATTACCGACTACGCTACGCGGGGCCACGCACATTTCAAGAAGTAATACGCGTTACCTCTTAGTCATATTCTTCCCAACTACCAGAAGACAACAGCTAATTACCAATGAATTCATCGAAGAAACCGTTTCACTAGACATGTAATATTCGAAATAGAATTTTCAGAATAAAAATTAAAAATACTAACGGAAGTAACTGCAATAATGTTTAAGTCAAAATAAACTAGCTACTCTTCTCTGTACAAAAAAAAAAAAAAAAAGTTTCAATTTGTTGGGACATAACTAACGACTACGACCAAGAAAACTTCCTTCTAAAAACAAATAAATAAGTTAAACACAAAGTGAGAAAATAAACTTTAAAGGAAAACTCTTCCCAAAACGACTTAGATAAATAAAAACAGAAACATATAAAACGTCCAGGGAAATGAAATCGGAAAACTCAGCTAAAAATAAAGTGTCTAAAATTCAATGAAAACTGTCTTGATGTGCAAATTTACTCTCAACACAAAAAAGAAAACAAAAAAAAAAAAAAAAAAGGAAAATTAAATTTCTAGAGGAGCTGGCACCAAACGCTTTTATTGTCCCCTTACTTTTTTAATTACCGAGCTGGCAAAGCATCTTAAAATAAATTCTTTATCTTTCTTTCCAAGTGAAGCTCTGTTCTTTAAATGAGTGGAATTGTAGTAAAAAGAGCAAAGTACAGTAGGAAATAATAAAATTAAAAACGAGAAAACGGTCTTTTTATACTGAAGGGTTTTGGATACCCAGACAGCACGTTCAGTCGATACCATATAAATATTCAAGGTTTTCTTGACCCATAATCAGGGATTAAATTAAGGGAGGTTGCTGATGAAACCGCACTTCCCCCACAAAATTGCTTCCTATTGGTTTCAAGTACAGATTGTTCCATTCAAATCTCCTTAAATGTAATTATTTACTACGAACGAAGTACAACGAACTGTAACACCAAATTAAAGGACAGATCTTTTGCTTTCAAGACTTGGAGTTGTCCGTTTGCTCATTACTCAATGTCACAGTCGCAAAAATAAAAAAATAAATAAATAAAAAAAAAGTGACGAATGTTTAACAACGCGTACAGGCAACGATAAAACCCTGGTGCTGAGATAAAACCTGTGATTTCAACGCAACGAAATTTCAGACGAGTGTACGGAGTAATTGCACCGGTGAATAACATTCCAGAATTAGGAACCTGAATCCGTGATATGATTGCAACAGTAACAGGGTACATATTGCAGAGAACACGGTAAGATATTGAATACAGAATATATATATTTTTCGTGCTACCAATGAGGCACATGTGAAGTCGCACAGGGTCCATTTAATAAATGACCGGATAAGTTGTATAAAACGTCGACAAAGTTTGTGCTTCTTTGTTATTTTTGGTGGTATCCTAGAACTATTATCAGATGGGCCTGGTACGACTGTCTTGTCTGGCAAACGGAATGATGGGAATCAGTAAAACAGGATGGCAGCACCTCTGCAGGTTTGCACCAAGGTCGACCAGAGGAATGCCATTACATTTCCGTTAGCTGAAGAGATGAATCCAATCGAAATTCACCGTCGGAAACATTTTTTCATAAAACGCATACTTTTAGAAATATTAAGCTCTAAATTTTAAAATTCCGAAAACTACCGTCAAACAGATTTAAAATTTTACTGAACTTAGGAAGTAATTATGAACAAGTTAAAAATTTGACATAATGTTGATAAAGATTATTTAAATGACATACTAAAATCCCACAACAACTTCGTTCGCCATGTTGGAAAATGTCCAAATGTCCGAAGTAATTGAAAGATAATATTTTGTTACGTGAAATACAAAATCTGGACCGGGCTAAATATTTGAGAAACTGTAAATTCAGTCGATCCGAAATCAATTGGGATCAATGGTGGTGCGAGGGGAAAACATTATGACGTGTTTAAGGTTGTCCTCCGCAATCTTGGTGACCGCCATCTTGGAATCAATTTGTTTATTTTAAATACCAACATGGTCTTGTGACATATTAAACAACATTCTCGTTCGAAGAGAAACCGAATGGTAAGGTTATTTTTTCAAAACCTACAACAACAGTTTTGAAGGTGTGAATAGATTTAGAATATGTTATATATGAGATGTTGTGAAATGTACTGTGTGAAGTTTCGAATTTCAGGATAAAGTGTATATATATATATAAAGCTTTGTAACATCTCACATTACGTATTCTTAATAACAAGGAAAAGAAAGAGCTAACACACATGAGACAATTAAAATCACATGACATGTTCAGCATGTCCACCAGTCTCTTTTATGCATTTCCTTAACCGTGATACCTAGTGTTTGTGCACTCTGCGAAGCATAGTTGGTGATATTTGTTCACGGACAGTAATGATTCTCCTTTTCAGGTAGGCAATGTCAATAATTTTACACTGGTAAACAGCTTTAAAGTGCCCCCAAAGATAGAAATCCAACAGAATTAGATTGGGGGAGACCTTGCTGGCCACTCAACTGGTCCATGCTGACATATCCAGCAACCGGGAAAGTGTTCTACATTGTTCTGGATTGTTATCTATGGGTTGCTTTTGGCACATCAAAAACCTTTCGCACCCTCAACATAACAGAAATTGCTCAAGCATTGAGCAAAGAGAAATGCAAAGCTCTACCAGCTTTCCATGCCCTAACGGGCCATGTACTACTTCGAAATTTTCAGGAAGGGGTGAAGTATCTTGCTGGGCAACGTGGAACAGCTACCCAGAAGTGACCCATGCACTCAGTGTTCTTGCTAACACACCTCCGGTACTAGAAGTTGATGATGTTATACCCTTTATCGAAAGGTTTGTTATATTAGGCCTACTATATGACCGTTGTAGCGAAGAAACTAATGTAAACAAAACCAGACTTGTGTTGTTTGCACGGAAAAACAGGAATTTAGACAATATTCCACCAACGCTTGACGCCCATAAACAGCATATCCTCAGAGTAGCATACCAGACAGATCATGTATGGGGACAGGCACTTCAAACAGCTCCTGATTTGCATATGTTTGGCTGGACTCGAGACTAGGAATCTTCAACATGGCAACCAAAATGGATCACACAACCTCCTGCTGTTGTAGAATCCCGTGAGCTAATTAGGAACAAGTGTAAAATTTCGTGTTCGATGTTGTGCAAATGTGTGAAAGTCTATTTACCTTGCAATCATTTTTTTTACATGTGGTGGTTGTGACCAATACTTCAACTAACTTTTTTTCCACCCTGTCGAAGTTCATATTTGAATATGCACGTTAAAGATTATGAAAATTATGCAATTCTATTATTATTTTCATACTTTTTATGTTCACAAGTGTTATTCTGCATTCAAGAAAAGTAATGCATATTTCTTTTTATGTTCATTTTTATAATAATTATGGAGTAATAGAGTAATTATAGAGTAATAGAGTAATAATCGAGTATAATATCTAAGTATTCATCTATTTTTATTTCGTTCTGTAAAAAAGTCAAATTATAATAAAGAAAAAATTACAAGTGCTGGTAAAAAAAAAAAACGCATTAAATTTAAAACTTTAGAGGCAGAATAAATTTTCTTAATGACATGGTTTTGATCAATGATTTTTAGGGAAATCATTGGTCAAGTTATAGCTTAACATATATCAATGGAAATATCATGAAATTATCATTTTATTTTATTCAGAGATCAAAAGTGATGTTGTGCACCATATAAAAGTTATAGAATGAACAAATCAATTTTCATCGAAAAATATTTAGAATTTAAAAATTGTTTTTAAATCTTAAAGTTTAGAGAAATCTTTATTATGATAAAAAGTTTTGCCTTAAAAAGAGCTTTAAATTTAAAAAAAAAAGAAAAATTAAAATCGGACTTTCCATTCAAAACTTATAGGCTAAAAATCTATTTTGGCCGCCATTTTCCAATATGACGGATCAAATGACAATCAACCGATGCCTACAACGCTTAAAATTATTAATTCTATATAAATAACACGTACAGCAAGTTTAATGCTTTTACATATAAAATGCACAATTCTCATACAAAGTTCATTTAAGGCGATGTTATACCTTTTGCCACTGGTTTCTCAGTCCCCATAAGATAACATGTAAACTTTACTTCATAAATATCTAACGAAATATGGTACGTAACAACTTAAAATTTTTCATATGTATACAGAAAAGCAATAGAAATGAAATGATTGTTTCAATTTCACGCTTAATTGACGTAGGTCAAGAGTAATAAACTTTTTAAAGTAACATTGTAATGGACTATATATTGAAGGTTGTGTGTTCCAATGTGATCTTCGCGAACAGATGTCCTGCTGACAGGCAGGTATTTCCCTCCCCCTCTTAAGTCCTTTTCCAATGGGTGTGGTAGAACGCCGCGGGGTGCCACCCTCATCCCATTTCTTTCCTCCGTTTCTGCAGAGCGGATAGATTTTCTGTAAATGTTACAAAGAAAGAATATTTGCTCCCAAGACAATTTTAAATATTTGCTTCTTGCGATTTCATGCTGTATGATGTATACTGCGAAAGCAAAGATCAGGTAGAGAACACCAATTTCTTCATTACTAGTAACTCTAGTTGATAATTAATGCTAACCACTAATTTCATATTAGTACGTTCCAACTCTTTGTAATAACACTGCCTCAACAGTAGAAAATAGGGGAGAGTATATACTTTGAAGAGGAGAATCAACAATTTGATACAGATCATGGTTGAAATTTAGCTTTCCTTTGCAGCACTAAGTTTGTATGAGACGTTTGCATGGATACAAACTACAGAATTCCGTCTAGTAACTGGGATTTTAAATTCGTGACAGATAGTTACTTCTACTTTCTGGCAACATTAGCTATTCAACACATATTTTTCTGGATGTAATAAAAAAAAATCAACTTTACTTCAAGCTAAATTCAACAGATTGAAACGATGGATTGAACCCGATGAACTAACTTTCCCGGAATAACCCTTTGGGGATCCCATGGTACAATTTGTACCATACGGGGTACATGGTACATGGTACTCATGGTACATTGCGTTATAACTCTCCTATTTGAGCTTTTTCGTCCGTTTTTTTTTTTTTTTTTTTTTTGTTTGTTTTTCAAGTCCAGAGGCATTGTAGAAGACCTTACGTTTGGTTCCACACCTTCTTGCGTCGAGACATAGGAGGTGATGACGTCATAATTCTAAAATATATATTTTTTCTTTTAATATTGCGGGGCTGGGCTGGTCTATGTTCATTATTTTTTGGCGGGCTTATTTTTGCACGTAGAAGATTGAAATTTTGCACAAACATTCAGTCCACCGAGTAGTATTTATCAGATTTTTTTTCAGATTTCTGCGTTAAAACAGGGGGGGATCCAGAGGGGCAAAAAGTTGAAAAAAGGGATATTTTTACCAACAAATCCATTTCTTCACGATTTTTCCGCCTTAGATACATGATGGAGACAAGTGAATGGTACCGCCTGAAAGGCAGTTCTATTCTGAAGAGAATGATGTGCGACACATAACCCTAGGGTAATTAGGGAAGGCTCAGGAAATTTTTATCAAAATATACTTCTGTATAGGGGAATTTTGGACATTTTCGGTATTATTTTTTGCGGGCTTATTTTTGCACGTAGAAGATTGAAATTGTGCACGAACATTCAGTCCACCGAGGAGTATTTACCAGATTTTTTCGTACTTCTGTGTTAAAACAGAGGGGTACAGAGGGGCTAAACTTTGAAAAAGGGAAATTTTACCAAAAAATCCCTTTCACGGGATTTTCCCGCCTTAGATACATGATGGAGACAAGTGAATGGTACCGCCTGAAAGACAGTTCTATTCTAAAGAGAATGATGTGCAAACCATGATCCTAGGGTAATTAGGGATGTCTCAGGGAATGTTTAAAAATTTCCCTTTGTATGCGGGAATATGAGACATTGTCGGTATACATTTTTTGGGGGGGCTTACTTTTGCACCTGGAAAATTGGAATTGTGCATAAACATTCAGCCCACCTAGTAGTATTTATTAGATTTTTTCAGATCTCTGCGTTAAAACAGGGGGGTCCAGAGGGGCTAAAAGTTGAAGAAAGGATATTTAGACCCAAAAAATCCCTTTTTCGGAATTTTCCCGCCTTAGATACATGATGGAGACACGTGAGTCATACCGCCTGAAAGGCAGTTCTAAGCTGAAGAGAATGATGGGCGAAACATGACCCTAGGGTAATTAGGGATGTCTCAGGAAATTTTTTTACCTGAGATCTTGGCGTTTTACGGTAATTTGGGGCATGGTGGGAATTCCTGATAAAATTTCTCCCGCCCTTAGTATTCAAGATAGAAACTTGAAATTTGGCGCACACATTCAGTATACCAAGTACTATTTACCAGATTTCTTTTTAGATAGCTACGTTCACACAGGGCCGCTCCAGAGGGGCCCAAAGTGCGAGAAAAATTTCCCTCCGAAATTTTTCCTTTGACATCATTTATCCCGCTCCTGGTATATGGTATGAGCATGCAAGTGGTACCATTTGAAAGCCAGCTCTATTCTGAAGAGAATGAGGTATGAACCATGATCCTAGGATAAATAGTGACGATGCAGTAGCTGCTTGACTGAAAATCTAAAAAATAGCCCAAAAAGCCGGGTACCGGAAAGGGATAAACATACATAGGTAACATTCTAAAAAATACAATAATCCTTCCCGTTCGTCTGTCTAGTGGCTAGCTCGCGCACCTTTGGATCACAGATCTCGGGTTCGATACCCTGCGGAAGAGCCTTGAAATATCAACAGACCACTAAGGACTCGGATTCCACTGAAGGCTCACGTCTCTTATAACATCGGTACAGAAAGGGACACTAAACTCTAAACCCACCAAACCAACCAAGCTAATGAAGAACGGACATAGTAATGTCACTATAATTTAGACTACGTGAACGATTTTTTAAAGTTTTCATTATGGTAATAAATATAAGTGGAACTAGGACCTCGAACTCGAAAATAAGCAAATATAATATATACACATGGTGTCAGGAAATAACTTCGGGATGTAAATCCTCGGACGAAAACATGAAAAAGCTTATAGACCAACCTTGGTGCACAGTTGCGTTATTTCAGATATATTGTCCACAGAAAATTGGTCGTAACGGTACAAGAAAGCAACAACTCGAGCAATATTTTGGAGTTTTCCGAAAACGCCTTAAAGTTTTGTTGTATTTGACAGCAACATAATATGATTTAACTTAAGAAATTTAAGCGAGAATGTTTTTAGTACGGTGACCCGTAACTTTCATTTTATGTTCTCATGTAAGGATTAATTTCCTTAAGTAATTTGATGTCGTTTTCGAACACCCTGGGAACATACATAGCGAGACCTCAGGTCACGAACTTCATATCTATTCCACTGTAGGGATGGATACGAGTGAGTTTTCTTTGAAACTCGACTCGACTCGACTCGAAGCAGACATTTTTTAGCTCGGCTCGAGTTCTTGGCTCGAAAAAATTCCTCCAACTCGACTCGAATTCAGGTCGAGTTTCGAGTCGAGTCGAGTCGTGTGTAGTTTCAATTACTATTTTTAAGTATCCAACATAGATAATAGGTCAATGATACTACTACTACTACTACTAATTATTATTATTATTATTATTATTATTATTATTATTATTATTATTATAACATCATGTATAACCAAGAAAGTAGGCGGGGTGTACCTGTATACTAAAAACTAGTTGACTTCCGATCTCGGTCGCCGAGAAGTCTTCAGGAGGCAAGGACATTGTTCACGAGGATCTGGGTTTGAGTTCCGGAGAAACAAGTATTCAGGCTCGAGCCAAAAATTGTTAAAAGTTATAGGGCGCCGGTCAAACATGTTCAAAACTGCTCGGCTCGGGTCTAGGGTTGTCAGTGGCTCGAGCGGCTTGGTTCATAGCTCATTCACTATCGAGCCGAACCGAGAAGTGAGCCAAGCCAACAGCTCACCCAACCGAGCCAACTCGAGCAATCGGCTCAGTTGAGCCGAGTCGAACCGAGGCGATGAACTCGTTTCAACGGAGCTGGCTCGAGCCGATGGCTCATCTCAGCTGAGTTGGTGACTCGTCTGAGCCGAGTCGATAGCTCATCCCAACCGAGCAAGCTCAGGCCAAAAGCTCAATCGTGCCAGTCGACGGCTCGTCTCAACCGACGGCTCGACGAGATACGAGTAGTAATGTTCCTTGTCGTGAGCAACACTAAAAGTATTCCACATTACTGCTTACATTTCTCATGGCTTTCGCTTTCCAGTCTAATCAGACCATAATTCCAAACGAGTTAAAACGAGCTGAACAAGCGAGCCATTTATCAAACTCGACTCACTCGAAACTCGACGTCAAAAACAGTGACTCGGCTCGGAACTCCACTCGAGAAAATTACCTTTGACTCGACTCTAAATTTGACTCGACTTTCGAGTCGAGTCGAGTTTTAGCTCGACTGGTGCTAAAATTATCCAAAATTATCCAAAGATTCAAAATTATTTTCCTATTGAAGTTCATAGAATTTGTATGTGTATGTTAAACAAACAATTGATTTAAACCAATAAAATAATATAAATGGTTCAGAACCAGAGTGAACTCAATTGATTCATATCTTTATTCACTTCTTATATTTATATGCAAATTAAATTAGGTCGCTAAATTTTTGACTCTGTGAACTAACTTGGAGGAATAAAGTATATCTTCTGTACTTTGTACTGATTTCACTTGTGCAGTTTTTTTTTCTCTTCTTGTAAAGTGATTCTTAAAATATTCACAAGTACAGTACATGCAAGATCAGTGCAATATATCTTTATCAGGTGTTTTCAGTGGATGAGTCTGTAGAACTGTCACTTTTGTAATCAGGCAGGGGTCCCAGGTTTGAGCCCAGCTAGAGGACAATTTCTCTCCGATTCAAACCGAGTAATGGTTTGTAACCCACTTTAAACTGTAGGTCCCGTCCTTCATAACCCCCCTGTTACATAAGAACGGGCTAGAAAAAACTTATTTCTATCCATATGTAATCTAAATAAATTAAAAGTTTTGTAGCCATGGCCCCTTCTTTAAAAAAAAAATGAATAACTGCAACTTGGTGCTAATTCGACTGATCTCGGTCTCAATCTTAAGAAGTGACCGCAAACCGGTCTAACTCGAGGTCAAAGGTCAACTAACTGTTTTCGCTCAGAATCAAGACTTTCATTACAAAAATGTGTTTTATACTTCCCGCTTTATCCCAACTTAGGCTCTAGCCCAATCTATCTTATTCTCTTATCAATTTCTTAACTGCAACTGTGTGAACCAAATAACCTCTCAGATGTTTAAGATTTCTTATCCCTTATTACAAATCTAAAGTAGGTTTTATTCACGCAAATAATCTTATGTATTAGTTTCCCTAACCCACTCCTTTGTTCAGACACGCTACTCGATTTGGCTTATTCAATCTTGAACAGTAATGAATGGTCAGACTAGTAAATAATTTGTGCTCTACTGATAAATCATTTGTAAAACTAGTTTACATATGACCTCGAGTTTGATTTATTTTATTGTTTAAAAAATAGAGGCCACGATTATCCAAAGATAAAGAAAATGCTTCAAAAACAAGTAGCAGTGCCAAATGTATAACACGCAAAGGAGTTTGGTGTCTGTGGTACGATATTTTTACAATTAATATTGAAACTGGAAATTGTAGTAGATTCCTACCACTTCCGGTTTCAGTAGAGAGATTAGACTAGAGACGAAATATATTCTTGTTACGCCTAATTGATTGCAGAAAACCGCTTCTTATCTATTACAGTTTTTATTCTATAGCCATTAAAGTTAAAATCGGAAGTAGTTGATTTCCACATCTTTTGGAAGACAGAATATAGTAGTTATTTTTAGAAAGCTGAATAGAAAGCAAAAACCCGCTTCATTCCTGTTCTATGGAGATCACTATTGAAACCGAGGTTTCAATTGAAGACCACAAGAGGAGATGAAAGGTACACCTGAGACTCTTGAGAGCTGCTCGATTGGAAGAAACCGTTTTCATCTATTTTTTTACCGTTTTTGCTATATATAGATCAATATTTATTGAAAGCAGAAATTATAGTTGATTTGAACCATTGTAGGTTGTAGTAGAGTTAATAATAGAGATTAAATATATTCTTACGAAGCAGAAAACCGGATCTCACTACATATTGCCGTTTTCGATCTATGGTGATCAAAGGTCAAACCAGAAATGGTTTATTTAAATCACTTCCGGTTTGGGTAGGTGGTTTTAATGACAAATAAAATTCCTTACTCTTGACTATATTTTGACCAAATTTGGTGATGATCCATCAAGCAGTTCTTTAGTTTTTTCTTTTACTTTTTTCTTTCTTTTTTTCACACACGTGCACACACGGGTATGGTAAATGTATAAAGGAGTAGGTAAACCAAATTCTAGTTATTCAAAAACCAAACAAGGAAAACTTGGTTTTTGCCACCCCTGCATACAATTAATCCATTCTAACCACAGAAGCGTCGCACTGTCTGTTTTCTATGATAAATAATATAAAATGAAATGAAACCTATCCTTCCAGAAAACAAAAGATAGGTAAATAAGAAACATTTAGACTTTTCTTTGTTGTATAGTTTTGAGTGGCAGAGAGGTGAAAGCTACTGCTTGGAAGAAGAATCCATCCGTTTCAAGGGAAAAAAAAAAAAAAAGGATGTAGAAAAGCAATTGGAAACATATGTTCGATACTGAGGTTTCAAAGATCATTATCTTTGTTCTACCAAGTATTTTGTTGACACATGATTCACTCCAGTTTCCATTGAAAAGGCAAATTCAGGTAGTTGCCGTCTGGAGCGGGGAGTGGTAAGGGAAACTGCTCAAGGCGTAAATGATTATGAAAATGGAGGGATAGACATGAGTTTCGCTGTTCAAATTGCCACAATGCATCCTTCCCCAGCATGTGTTCTTCAAAGAATGTCACCCGTAGTAATTTATGAAGTATGAAAGTGGTCTTTGAATCTTTACCTAAAATAGTGATTTCGTCATTACGGAAGTAATTATTACAATTAATCTAAGTCATTAAGTTTAAAATTGAGATAACCATCACCTTTGTATTGCTCTTTGACATTCGTATAGAAAATTGCAAGTTTCTAGGTGCAGTATTTTGTAAGATATTTACGAATTAAATTTTACATGTTACCTTATGGAGATTCTGAAGCCTCTGATGATGGGTAGACACCCCCTTAAGCCTCAGGACTACATATTGTCATTTCTAATGAGATCAAGTTCTGGGCACATTCCTTTGTTCTGCGTTGCACAAAGAAATTACTTATTAGCATTAAAAGCAAGAAGTTCACCCAAACTTCTCACGCAAAGCTAGCGTGCACATGTAATAATAAACAAACGACTATCAAACAGAGTTGTCAGTCCAACTGCAATTTATCCCCTTGCTCATAAACAAATAACACACACGTAGATACGATCGTACCCCAACTTCCATGGGCGCGGATTCAATACCTTGCCTTAGATTATTTTTCAGCATTAACAATATGTTTTTAAAATATGAGGAAAACAAGAATAATGTAAGTAGGTACACTTAGCACTCAACCGGTGAACAACAAAATTCACCCTTGGTGTTAAGATTAGATATATTCAACTCGATGTTTGGACATTTCATCTACAATAAATTAAGCACGTGCTAATTTTGAAATGTGCTGTAGTTAACATCATTATGTAGTTTCTCAGAGATTGAACCGCTGGTACCTTATGAATATAAAACTGTTGCCTGTGCACTTTCAACTTGGGTATTTTTCTGTATTTGTATCATGTCTCTCGGACTTCTCTTATTTATAAATCAACACTCCTCTTCTTCATACCACGCATCAATTCGTATTTCAGCAACGCTTGAAGCAGCACACTTTGTAATGAAGTATTCATTGGCTCTGCATTTCACTCAGGTCAGCAGACATCAGGTCCCACGCATTTCAATTTAATCCTGAATACATGCTCCCTTTACCCATATTCGAGACTGCTGCGTTATACAAAACCACGCAGCAATATATTTATTAACCACTCGCTGCATACAGGAATAATAATACTAATACTAATATTAATCTGTCTATTTTATATTCTCTCGCTACCAGTGGATAATTATATTGGGCTAATTCAGATTAAATTTTCAAATCTAATAAAGTTAAAGAGGTCTTTGCAAACACGTTTTTTTTTTTTCACTTCTAATATTTCAACTAATGTGAAATGATGTGACATTTAAGATTCGTACGATCTTTTTAAAATGTATCCATATATTCGGTTTAATGAAGCTGGCTGTAGCGCCTTGATTCAATGTACTGCTAATACTTTGGCAATGAGTGAATTACAACTAGTATGACGTCGCTGGTAAAAGAATATATATATAACAATGCATATTTCTTATGTACGGTAACTAACTATGGTCTATGAAACTCGGAGGTTTAATGCCGCATTCACTAAAAGCTCTACAATTACTTCTACTCTTAGCCAACTGGATCCAGTTTCTACTTTGTATTCCTACTTCTGAGTCTTCCGTCTGAATATTGCCCTTCTATCTACGCCTAGGTCTTCCTAATGGTCGTTTTCCGATTAAACTTCCAGTTAGAACATTGAAAGCGTTCCTACTTTCTTCCATCCTGGTCCCCATTCCTCTTGGGTACGAATATTCGTCTCAGGATCTTGTTCTCAAATACCTTCAGTCTATGTTTTTCCGTCAGAGAAAGCGACCATGTTTTGCAACTATACAGAACAACAGACATGATTATCGTTTTATAAATTTTAAGTTTCAAATTCCTCAACAAGATTCGCGATTTCAAAAGGTTTTGAACTGAATAGCAACATGTCTCACGTACAGTACTTAAGTAAATAAATAATAATTCATGTACAATAAAAACTATCAACTGCATCAACAAATGAAATAATTTTAATGCCATAGAAATCAGTTTTCTAGAAAATTACGCACATCAGAATTTAGCCTCAAGCGTGTCATTTTGTTTAGATTATTATATTCTATCCATTGATATCATTCGATAATATCATAATTCACCAAAAATTAAAGTTTAAGAGTTAATGGTAATTTCGGGCTATATCTCATTTACCATACTGTTATTGTCGTCTTGCTACAAAAATTAAAAAGTTAATGATAATTTTGGGCTATATCTCATTTACCATACTGTTATTGTCGTCTTGCTACAAAAATTAAAAAGTTAATGATAATTTTGGGCTATATCTCATTTACCATACTGTATACTGTCGTCTTGCTACAAAAATTAAAGAGTTAATGATAATTTTGGGCTATATCTCATTTACCATACTGTTACTGTCGTCTTGCTACAAAAATTAAAGAGTTAATGATAATTTTGGGCTATATCTCATTTACCATACTGTTATTGTCGTCTTGCTACAAAAATTAAAGTTTAAGAGTTAATCATAATTTTAGGCTATATCTCATTTACACAATATTGTATACTTCGTCTTGCTACAAAAATTAATGATAATTCTGGGCTATATCTCATTTACCATACAGTATATTGACGTCTCGCTGCAAAAATTAATGATAATTTTGGGCTATATCTTATTTACCATACTGTATACTCTCGTCTTGCTATAAAAAAAAAATAATGATAATTTTTGGCCATATCTTATTTACCATACGGTATACTGCCGTCTTGCTACAAAAATTAATGATAATTTTGGGCTATATCTCGTTTACCATACTGTATATTGTGAACTTGCTAGTGTCACAATGAGATGCTTGATTGGTCTATTATACTTCTGTATCAGTTTCGTTTCAATAGGTGATGCGCGATTTTAGGTTTAGAAAACTAGAAAACTAGGATTTTAGGTTTGTCGATTTTCTCGAAAACTACGCATGAGAATCTACATTTTGTTGTACTCAATGAGATTTTCGATTTATATATGGGTCTTCTCAGGACATTTTTTCTCATTAAATGTTAATAATATTTTGGAGTTCTGATTATAATTTTCCTTAAGTTTTACTTAGTAGCGATTTTGCTAACAGATGCTATTCTTTAGACACGTGGAACTAAATGGAATCCCATGACTTGAATTCTATGTTTTACTATTCTTTATATACTCTCTTTTCAGGGAAGGAACATTTTCGACAGTTGATCAGGGCACTTGACAGTTTCTATTAGAAAAAGAAAGTGCGCTTGACATTTTTTTTTTCTTTCGTGCGCCAGTATCGATCATATAATTAATATGAATATAGCTACGCTTCGTAGTTCAGAGAGCACAACGTCAAAATATACACAAGAAAGTGTATTAGACGAACACTTTAAAGAAATCAATTCTATTCAGAGACGTTTTCATGTGATTACCGTCGAACTAAAAATCTGACCAACGCGTAATACTACTTTCGTATTTAGAAACACGTTGGTTATGTTATCCATGATCTATATGGAAAAAGGACAGCCACGACTTTTCTGCAGGATTGTCCAACAACATAACCAGTGTGTTTCTAAATATGGAAGTTAGCATCGCCTCAGTACCAGGCTAATCACACGTGGAAACGTCTCTAATCACGTCTGAATATTTCTAGTAATGAAAGGGTTGAAAGAGTTCTATTAAATGAAATCTGCAATTCAACGTTCCGCTTTTGTGCTCTGCGGGCTAAAGAACACGGGCAATTACTATCCATTTCATACAGATAGGCCCCTGACTTCGCAGTGCTGCCGTGACGTTCACTCAAAACTTTTATTGCATTGTCGTACCTCGTTAGAATTGTTGGAATCTTGTCTTTTCAATTCTTACGACATAAAAATTTTCTTTGTAGTGTGTAGTAAGAAAAAAAATAGAAATTAATGAAAAAGTGCGTATTTTATCGTACTTTATTGGTAGATTAATGTTTATAGGACTATATTTCAAAAACGAGATCACGTGAAATAATTTGCCTCATTACTCAACACTTAGTAATTTTCTTGTTATTCAGCCAAAAGTGAGAGACCATTATCTGTGAATTGCTGCGGCGTATTATCAATCTGAAACAAACTTTTAGAAAGATCTTAAAATAAGTTCTTCAACCAAACTGTTTCGATTTGTTTTGAAAGATAAACAATGACGAAAATAACGTTATGATTTTCTCTGCTATGCGCTCTTCGCTATCGCATTGTATACGGAGTGCTACGTTGCCACATGTTCCTGGCGTGTAACTCTCACCTCGACGGGTATTTAAACTTGTCACGTACACTGCTCGGCACTTTTTAGATGTATTTTTAAAATTGCATATCTCCACAGATTTTAAACCAATTTCTTAGAAATTAATAGAATGTACAGTAAACGTACCAATTGTTTAAAATTAAGAAAACAAACTGTTTACTTTGTTTGGATTTGCATGTGATGGTCCTCGAAAGTTCGTTGCTTTTTGTCAGTTTTTTTCACTTAACTGCATGCAGTACAAAATACACTTGCATAGAAACAAATACATTCAGAAAATTTATGATATGATACAATCTTAGTTGATATGTAATACTGAGTTTACACTTCACAGAAAATCTGTTTTCAGATCTACAAGTCACAGTACTTCTTCTTATTGTTGTACATTTCGAAGCACTTTCCCACGCAAAGTCCAACTCCATATATCAGACAATAAACGCTAATATTTTATTACAAAACTAGCAGCGTTCACCCCGCTTCGCTGCGGTCACCCCGGAACGCAATAAACTTTGTTACTTAGATAATATTTACTTTTTCGCTTTCAAGTGATATGATAAAAACCATAGAAGATTGCAGTAAATCTTAACATTATATCGCCTGTCATTTATGTTAACCCGCCCCGCTTCGCTGCGGTCATCCCGGTGCTGGCATATTGTAAAAGTGTCTGTAAAAATAAGCAAATCTTTTAAAAAATTTTAAACAGAAGATTCAAGCTATTTTCCGCTGTATATCGCCTGTCATTTATGTTAACCCGCCGAGTGACACGGTCATGCGGGTTGCATATAAATACGTTTATTTTTACCTATGATGAACTAACAAAGGATTTGTGGACACCTGAATGGTCAATTATCTCAAGACACTGGTAATTAAAAATTAAAGTGATATGATAAAAACCATCTAGGGTCCAAATCCTAATAACCCCCCAAAAATGAAAGAAATTGGTTCAGCCGTATTAGCGTGATGAGCGGACAAAGAATTGTACGTTCTCTTTTATATATATAGATTCCTTTCACCTTGCGGATGATACGCACTTTGCATCTCCTTTGTCCTACTCTATTCGGATTTGCGGATATTGGGGGAGCACTGGATGGATAATGGCCCCTTGCTACCAGCCTTGCAAAACCGGCTGAAGACCGGGATAGTCCCTGTACTTCAATACCTCCTGAGTGCAGCAGTTTTTCTGCTACTTTCGCTTAAAAAATTCGAAGTGTGATGTTTTCCTGTTTTTTCCGAACATTCACATGCGATAAGTCAAACAGCAGAAAAAAAAAACAGCTACTTCCACCATTTGACACACATACTGATAGCTCTTGCGTAGTTGATTCGTAAAGATCGCGTAAAGCTGGCTTCCGTACAAAGCACATGTGAATAAGTAACATGAAGTAACATGTTTTCGCTTAGAAAACAGATTTTTGTTTTAGTAATTTTTCTTTTTTTTTTTAATTTGCTGTTTTGCATATTGATTCATTTCTTTTTCTACTATTCCCGGTGGGAGCTCATGTGGTTTGGATTCCACGTTAATCAGTAGGTCCACGTTTCATATAAAGTTCATTCAACGAACCTTCTGATCCTGATGTAAACATTGCAGAATGGTATTAGTCCGCCAGTCATCAGATGATTGGCTATCGCAGCGCTTCTTTCGAGAAGCACATGCTTGTATCCTTCCCGCACGCGACCATATTGTAAACTGTGATTCGCGCGTAAGATGGGTCATAGCCACCTTCTACGCATGCGTATTCTCTTTTATTGCATTAATTCAATTTAGTTCTTAGATACAATGTTGTTCCTGTTATTTAACTGTAAGGAAACTGCATTTTTAATAATGAGCCTTAAAAGCAACAAAGACATTGAAAAACAGCTTACTTAACAATGGACTATTTTCTTCTGCCGCATGGATGTTCCAAGGCTCTTTAACCAATAAAATGAAACAATCACCACGTGTATTTGTTTACATGAGGTATTGAACGTTCCTTGAATAAACTTTAGCTTCGCTGCTGAAGGAGACGTTAAAATCAACTTTTTTTTTTTTTTTTTTTTTTTTTTTTTTTTTTTTTTTACTATAAAACTTCATCAGCAAAAACAACTGAAACACTTTATGTGGGAAATACTCTGTAGATTGCCCAGCATTTTGGTTAATTCCCATCCCAGGACACCACTAAACAAGGGTTTTTGCATTTTTGAAGGGAATTTTATCGCTCCAAACTACATCAAAATTGCCTTCAAATAGGAACGACGCGTTTTTCTTTTCTTTCCTGGCGCAACCTCAGGTTCACTTGAAACGCAGTTACTTACTATCTTGTTCACTTCCGGATACACCACTGAGCACAGAACAATCAATGTCATTACAATTCATTACTATCTAATTCATAACCGTCTGATTCGGAGTCATTATTCAGTTCTGCAATTTCATTATCGCTCAAAATTTTGCCACTTTCTTCTCTAATACCGCCGCTAGTAGAAGGAATATCCATTTTTTGTTTTTGTTTGTTTGTTTTGTTTTTCCAACAAACAAGCACGAGAAACACTCAGGAAAAATATACATTCGCCCGTCTCACTCAACAGAACACATATGACGTGAATGCGTGTGTAAGCTTTTGACGGCTACGAACCTAAGGGAAGTGTTGAAAACGTAATCAGTATGACGTGACTAGACGCAAAAACAGCCCTCGTAACCTACACATTGCATAGATTTTTTTTTCGTAGGAAGAAAACGAAGGACCCAGGATTTTCTATTACATTCGGCAGGAGAATTCATCGCAGAACAACTTGAGTTGAATTGATTGATTTTGAGTTTAACGTCCCGTTCAGCAGCGAGGTTATATGAGATCTGGACCTACTAATTAACGTGGAATCCGAACCGCATGAGCTCCCGCCGGGAATCGAACCCGGGTCTCCCACGCCAATGGCTCGTACGCTAACCGCTTAGCCACGAAGGAGCTCCGCAGAACAACTTGGGTGAACGCGTGATTGCCAAGGCTAAATTTATTTTTTCCCTTTATGTTCGTAGGCTGGAAAGTGTGTATACTGATAGATCTTGAGGTAGAAATGAAGCCATTGTTAGTAAGTGTCCAGAAAGATAGCAGGAGCTGTGATGAGTCAAGAAGTGGCGAAAGCTAATAAGTTAAACGGATTAAGAGTTCGGTTTTTGGATGTGTTACTTCAACGTTTTATTTCAATTACATTGCGATTATACGTACATGCATTATTATTATTATTATTATTATTATTATTATTATTATTATTATTATTATTATTAAGATGTTGTGAAAGGTTATGGGATCTTAAATACTTTTTCTATTACATTCTTATGAAGTAGGCTTCGCGCTGCAAGCTTTCTGAACGAGACAACACAGCACAACACCGTTACCACACTTTTACGTCATACATTTATTTTAATTAGACAGAGTATGAAGTGATGAAAATTGAACTTTTCACAACTTAAAGTTAATGGATGCACCAATATATCGTGCACAGAAAATTATTTTACCTGATCTTGTTTCCGAGATATAGTCCTTTAAACACTGATTTACAAAAAAAGTACTACCTAGGTATAAAATGCGCACTTTTTCATTAATTTTTTTTTTCTCACTACACAGTACAAAGAAAATTTTTGTCTTAAGTATTGAAAAGACAATATTCCAGCAATTCCAACGAGGTACGACAATACAATGTAAGTTTTGAGTGAACGTCACAGCAGCACCGCGAAGTCAGGGGCCTATCTTTATAAAAGGAAGTGTTTTTTTTTTTTTTTTTTTTAAGTTTTACCTTACACGATTATTTCTGTATGTTAATGACGAGTTCTTAATGGACGTTAACGATTATGATAAGGAAATAGCGGTAGAATAAGAATGTATGGGAAAGGGGAGAACCCCAGAAAAAAACATGGCCACAGTGTTGTCTGTTGGTGGTTAATAATTAGAAAGCTCCCATCGTATATCTTATAAATTATTAATCAAATTTTAATATTCCAATTCTGCAGTTACTGTATTCAATACACTAACGAAGCCATCATTTATTTTGATAGTACCACCATATCTAAACATAATTCATTCTATCATCTTTATCATCATACATTACTATTTTTATCATTATTCCGTGTTGTCCTTTCGATTGTCATACATATTTTTACCTCAATATCCGCTATTTATCATCTCATCTAGATATGTAGAGGTTTATAGAAAAGGAATCTATCATAGTACATTAACAAACCTTTACTTCCTCTACTTGACCATCTGGCGGGGAAGCGACAGCTCAGTGGTAAAATGTTCACCTTTGGTGCATGGGATTCTATGTTCGATCCCAACTCACGCCAACTTGGCTTTTTGATGGATAAGTACCAAGTGTGTGGGTTTCTTCCGGGTTCTTCCGTTTCCTCTCACTTTCTTGATCCCACCATTCCATTCAGCATCACCATCTCCCTTAAGGTCAGTACATAATCGTGTGACGTCAAACTTAAAAAAAATGATTGTCTGGCATTACACACTGCGCCTTTATTCCAATTCAATAATATTCTACATTGTCCAACACAAATTCACATGATCTGGGATTAAACCACGAACTCTTCGCATCAGATGTGAGCGCTCTACCACTGATAAGAGAGATCTTACTAGAATGGGAAGACTGGGAGGCACCGGAAGAACCCCGAGAAAACTCACAGACACACTACCACCTAGTGTTGACAGATTGGGCTACAAGTAGCGAATTGGGTGATTTTTTAAGTGCCCTTGCTACCAAAATTTTCAATTGGGCGACACGCTACTTTTTGAGTTACTTTTAATTATGAAATCATAAATTATTAGTTTTATATTATAAAAAAAGAAAGGTTTTCCTTATTGAGTACTCTATTCGTAATGAACATATTCGATACTAGTTCACTTCTTGTTTTAGTACTTTTCAATCTTCAGATCTGAAAACACCAAGACTTTTGTTGGATTTGCGCTCTTACACTATCATGGAAAGTGTTGCTGCCTCAATTAATGTCTAGGCCTAAAATAGTTGCACGGAGCTGTATCAATGTGAATATCGCAAATTTGTGTTATTGTATTATTCACATTAACATAATGAATAAGTGGAGTTACAAGAAAAACTTCCAAAGTGCATGGCTCTCACGTAAAGAATTTAGCAAACGAATTAAAGAAGTAAAGAATAACAGTGAAAAAACTACTGTATTTCAGAACCTCGAACTGACTTAAAGAATTTTTTTTCTCGCAAATTAGAAAGTCGCCCATTTTACTATCGCCGTCAGCCCACTTCATTGTAGATTGCAGTTTTACTGCTCCTGACCGTTTGCCTTAATACACCACCGCCAACCACCCGAAACTGCAGTCGCCGCCTGACCGCTGCCAACCAAGACATCTGACGTATTTCTAACTCAGATGTTTTCATTAAATCGATAAGGATATATATTAGTAAAAATGTATAGCTGCAAAATAATTCATTTGTTGTTGTTGTTTGGGTTTAAAATGGATCACATCCGCTACTTTTGGGGCATAACCTCACTACTTTCAAATCTTCAGATCTGGCAACACTACTACCACCTACAACACTACTATATAATACGAGATCAAACTACTGACCTTTTGTACAAGCGGTCAGCATATTACAAATATGCCAGCCTGTCCAGCATACAGTTCTTTATATCTTAACATTTTCTACATACACAAAATCGAATATCCAAATCCCAGCTGTTTGTTTGAACAGAAAGAAAACATTAAGTTTCCGATTTGTGAGTGTTTTCACGCTTTCCGACAACGCCTGACAACACGAAGAAAAACACATGCCCAACGTTTTATGTAAGCAATTCAGATTTTTCGATTTTCTCTCAACACGTCACTCCAGTATGTTTATCTTTTCTTTTTCTCCTTTAAATGTATTCAAGATTTCTCTCATGACTTCAGCTGTTACATTTTGACACTCCATTTATTTCAATACCTGCCATGCGACGTACGTATACTACCACGAAAGGTGCCGCATACATCAAAAGGGAAATTTGTCATCGAACATGCTAATGATTTTATAATCTATTTAAGATGACTTCAGTTTGGAAAGTCAGATGACAATCATGAATAAAGTTATGAATGTCAATAAACAATGTTACTTTAAATTTTAATGTTATTTCCCCTAATCGTTCACTGTTTAACTAGTTTTTGAGATCTTGCAATTTTAATTCTTCTGATCTGATGACAGTCAACAATGAAGTACACGTACTATATAGAAATTAACTTCACTCAAAAGAACATAAAGAGTGCAAAAAAGTCATGTTCTATCATAATCGCATTGGTTATACCTTAGGTATTCAGTAGGGTTCCCATCTATGCGTGTAAATGGATCAAATTCATTCTTTTATGACTGCTGCATGACGATGTTTTGATCTACCAAGATAATTTCGGGTTTTCTTTCACTTTTTGGTAATTTTCGAGTAAAGTAACGTTAAGAGTCTTCATCCCGGCGAAATTAAAATACCGCTAATTTTACAGTAATTATGGGATATCTTCAAATAGATAAAAGATAATTGAAATATGGAACAAGAGCGCCCTAGACAATATTATTTTGCGTGAGGTACCGTTATCACAAGTCACCTAGTGGCTTTATGTTTTCAGTTGTTTAGAAACGCGAAAATAAATGCCGATTTTCAAAATGGCTCGAAATCGAAAGCAGATAAGTGAGTCGTGATAACGGTTTCTCATGTAAAATGAGATTGTCTAGGGCGCTCTTGTTCCACATTTCGATTATCTTTTATCTATTTGAAGATATCACATAATTAATGTAAAATTAGCGGTATTTTAATTTCGCCGGGATGAAGACTCTTAACTTTAAAACTTTTACATTTACTTTATTTTATACTTATTAGTTCGATATTGTAGAAAATTTTACTCTATCGGCAGCATGAGGCTATTGGAACAGAACTATGGGTTCCGCGTCTTCAACTGAAGCTTAGGCTACCTATCAATAGCCAAAATTAAAAGAAAAACAAAATGAAATCTTTATGGTAAAGAAGATGGGTGATTAATGAAAGCGATTGACTGTGAAATTATTTTTCCCCCGTTCTGCCACTAAAAATCGAACCCTAGACCATGTACACCAAAGGCACACGCACTAGCTACTAGGCCAGCAAGAAGGGCTCCAAAATTTAGAGTCCCTATCACTGCGACATTAAAATGCCGCTAATTTTGCAGTAATTATGTGATATCTTCAAATAGATAAAAGATAATCGAAAAGTGGATCAAGACCTCCCTAGACGATGTTATTTTGCATTACCTAGTAGCTTTGCGTTTGCAGTTATTTAGAAACGCGAAAATAAATGCCGAGTACTAAATGGCTGGAAATCGAAAGCAGATAGGTGAGTCTTGATAACGGTATCTCACACAAAATAATATTGTCTAGAGAGGTCTTGTTCCACTTTTCGATTATCTTTTTTCTATTTGAAGATATCACATAATTATTGTAAAATTAGCGGTATTTTAATTTCGTAGTGATGAGGCCTCTTAAAGGGTTTTTACATGACAGTTAAATAGGTCTGTCAAGGTCACGCCTCAACTCAGACCGCGGTAACTTCAAAAGTAGTACCCTATATTGCAAGTACAATTATTAACGATCTTGAGTGAAAATGTTCAGTTCTCGTAAGTTTAACAACGATAAATAGTGAATCTGTTATTATTTTATATCTTCGATATATATGCCCTAAATCTTACGATATTAACTTTGAAGAAATTTACTGTAGATTGATCGATCTGTTTATACAACTGCTTGTTATACAGATAAAATAATTTATTGGAATCAATATTTATATATTTACCAATATTATTATGGCAACGCTATGTAATGTTTCTAATAACTATGTTCTTCGGCTGGTGGAGGAATTTTATGACCATATGATTATACGAGGTTTTCGTCATAATTTGCCTCTCACTTTTAGCATTCTAAACTGTTTTCTTATGACAGAAAATATCACTAGATAATGCAAATGCCGTTACATTATGTGGTTGAAGTATACTCTGCGAGACTGCAGATTAAACGAGATTTCTAAGAGATAGAATAGGAGGCAAACAAAGATATTATAGTGGCTGCCAAACTATTTTTTTCTTTTTTGGATCAAAAGATCCAATATATTTCAATCAAAAATTTTCTTGTAGGCCTTATATCTGGAGAACTACATATAGTGTAGTGGAACCCAAACTATCATTTAACTCAATTTATGCGCTTATTCCGTAGAAAATACCAATTTGTGTTAGGTGGTCAATAAAAAGCATAAATGCTATCTAACCAAGTCAGGGCAGAGTGCAGCAGGAAGCCCCGAGCGATAAGAAGGGGTGCATCCTTAGAGAGCAGGCACATCAGGGATAATGGGTATACGCATAAACGAGGTCGTTTACAACGATTTACTATACGTCACTACCAGCTCCGGAATCGTCGATGGATTTGGGGAAATACTAAATGTCATCCGCTATATTCTTGCTGGTTATGGTGAAGATATGAGAAAAATTCTACCATTTCTTAAAAATTCGTTAAACTGAAATAATTCCTTGAAAAAAGCATCAGAATATTCTGTATGTTACACCATGTAAAAATTAACAAAATCTGATCAATTTTATGAAAACTAGAAGGCAAAATCACAAATGAGGCGTGAAAATGGCTGTCAGAAGACCTCTTAGACTTATGCATAGCAGTTTGGAAATAACTATTCTATCAGGCCTTGTTTCCATTTTGTACTAAAACAAAACAATACACTGAGCAAGGCTATGTGATAATATGTAACAAAACACACAATCACGTAACAGTTTCGACACAATAACTGTGCCTTCATCAGACTTCCACTCTTTCTGGCTGTTTGGGAGTTGATCATCTCTTATATACTCTCTGGAGATCAACTTTTAATTAGGCTCCACCCCTTCATTGAAAGTAACACTTGTGTGGTTTTCACTTTCACTTTTTTTTTTTTAGCTGCACACATGAAGGGGTGGAGCCTAATTAAAAGTTGATCTCCAGAGAGTATATAAGAGGTGATCAACTCCTAAACAGCCAGAAGGAGTGGAAGTCTGATGAAGGCACAGTTATTGTGTCGAAACTGTTACGTGATTGTGTGTTTTGTTACATATTATCACATAGCCTTGTTCAGTGTATTGTTTTGTTTCAGTTTGGAAATGTAGAGATAAAAAGTAATAAAAAGGGTTTTTGAAGTTAACAGACTTTCTGGTTAAGCCTCAAAATATGAGAGAATATATAAAGCACAAAGTATTGTTGTTGATCACACTGATAACAAACAGATGTGCTTCACAGAGGTTGATAGATTTCTTTGATTAAATCTAAAAAAAAAAAAAAAAAAAAAAAAAAAATTAAAAATGGTGAGATTAGAAACCTCACGAAGTATGAGACAAGTACAATACTGAACAGCTTTACCTACTACAACTACGAGGCATGTCCACAAAATAAATGTACTAGGACCCTCGAGGGCAGAGTAAATTTCTAATTGCTATGCTGGCTACACTGCCGCAGCGAGCCCAATCACGCGTCAGTACGACCACAATTGTGGCCACAGTAATGTCTCCCGTGTAAGATGTCGATAAAATCTGCCGTCAAGTCCAAAATTCGCAGCGTTATCCGTTAACTCGTTGTGAAGTGAAAATCTTTAACGAGAGCAAATCAGTTTATGGTGAAGAAGTTATGAATCGCTCGAGTGTGTTTAGATGGTATCGTGAACTAAAAAATCGGTCGTACAGATGTGCACGAAGAGCAAAAGAGTGGAAGACCGTCGATTTTGACTGATTCGCTTGTTGAAAAAAACTGAGGAAGCTGTTCGTGGCGATCGCCGATTGACTTTGGATAAACTTTCGGCGATGTTCCCACAAATCTCCAGACCTCTGCTGCATGAAATAATCACAGATACACTCCAATTTCATAAATTGTGTGCAAGGTGGGTTGCAAAACAGTTGACAGAACAGCACAAATTGAATCAAATTGCAATTTCCAAAGAATTTTTGTGGCGGTATGAACTTGAAGGTAATGATTTTCTGCACTCTATTGTGATAATGGATGAAAATTGGGTTGCCCACCTTCAGACAATCATCTGTTCGCCTCCCTGAAGATGCACATGGATGAAAAAAAAATCAACTGACGAGGAAGTGAAGGTGGAGGTGAAGAATTGGGCAAAAGAGGTGTCGGCAGACTTCTTTGACCAAGACAAAAAAATCTGATCCCTCTTCTTACTAAGTGCATCGAGAGGGATGGCGACTACGTGGAAAAATAGTTCACGTATGTACTGACTTAACTATGTTTAAGTTTTGTTTTAAATATTTTTTTCTTTCTTTGAAACGTACACAAATCTAGTACACCTACTTTCTGGACATGCCTCGTACTAGCAGATTTATTTATAGATGTAAGTGATCCTCTTTATTGACCCGAGTATTATTATTTCACTTGTTTTAGTGACGTAGAACAAACGGTATACTTTCCAGAAACAACACAAGAAAGAAAGGATATCGGTCGGGAGTTGGAGTAGAACTTTTGTCTGGAGTTTAGTAAATTCTCCAACCGTACGACTTACTTTCTACTTTTTCCTGTTGTAGTGCTCTTATGCCTTCTTCCACAGCAACTTCTTTTCAATCAGAAATTCGGTCTATTCAAACATTTCTCTTTCTCCTCTCTGTCTATAATGGCTGTCAATGCTCACTCACGCTCGCGAAATTCCTCTCATCCCATTCCAATCTCGTCTGTACCTTCTGACACTCCCAACTCCACGATAAGACTCCCAAACGAATAATAATAATAATAAAAAAACTTACAATAGGCACGACCAATGAAGCAAGAAAACAGAAAAATACATTAAAGAAAGAAAGAGAAGAACTTGCACAAGAACGACAAGAAGGGTTAGGCTACCTCTGACTGCTGCACAAGAAATAAAAAGTTGGAAAAGTATTGTGTACTAGCAGAAAAACTTTCTCTCTGCTGCCTATCAATGCCAGATGTTCCCACTTCTTCTTCTGTGGGAACTTATCCTTGCCATACCATACTAAGTTCATTATCACATCGCCCGCACGAAAAAGAACGACCCCCGCACTTTCTTTCGTTCTCGGCAAGTTGTTTGCAGCATTTGGAAGGTGTTCAATCAATCACAACAGAACTTTCGGAGTTACTTAAGAAAAGCAATTAGCATGTATGAACCACAGAGCGATCAATACATGTCTTAACGTTCTCAGTTACAAACTTGTAAAATTTCGTTTACGCCTAACTAAAGATATAAAGTAACTGAGAGAAAATGATTACACACGACCATGGTAGAAAGAGAAGGTTTCTAACATTTATCCATACTATGTGTGAGAGTTTACGATTATAACCTAGGTCTAAATGAAAATCTTCTTGTGATATAGTTTATGAAAGGTTCTGGCACGCGACTCAGATTTCAGCAAGATAATATGTAGTCATCACTAGGCTCTGATTCCTACTAGTTTCTTTTTTCTTGCTTCCAAAGTCAGAGTTAACTCCCTGTTATAAAATATAATTTGAGACGTGTGGCCGAATAACGAGAAAAATGTCACCTAAGAATTTCGTGGAGTGCACTTAGCGCCCGTAGATTTAGCGCCCACATATAATATCGTATACTTAGCGCCCAGAAAATATTTGATGCTTATCAGTGTGCTAGGGTTGACCAAAGAGAGAACTAGTTTATATGTATAAATGTAGTTTCGTACTCAAATCATCTATCCCATCCCCTCTCTTTTGACGACTAAAGAACAAAAATTTTTCACTTGAAAGATCCTGCCTAAGGGGTTTTAAAACTTCCTGCACAATTGTCATGTCACTTTTAAAACCCCTTAGGCAAGTTGAAAGAAATGTGTTCTTTTCTTCCTCTTCTATTCATCACCGTCAGCTCTAACACTCTGACTTTTCATGTACATCTGTAATTACGTACAATTTAATTACGACTTAAGAGCATTACCATATCACCTATGAGATTTTCATATATGGATGTGAATTCATGTGCCAGCGTTATTTTAAAGTTTATATAGTTTTAAATAATAATAATTACACGCACCTTAATGCAAATACTACTGCATGGAAAACAGAAATTATTTATGCACATTGCATAACTTCATTTCCTATCGTAAATACAGGGTGACAAAAAAATTCAAATGCCAAAATTTGCTGGGTAATTCTTTATATCAAATGAAAATAAAACGTTCTAATGAACATGTGTCAAGTGTTATAAGCCGCCCTAAACGCAATCAATCACATTTTAAAACCTAGTTTAAAAATAATGGAACATATCGTAAGTAGTTAAAGAAATTCGGCAAGAACTAGTATTTCCTCTATCTAAATATCCATACAAGGATACACTTTTAACCCTAGGACCACGGGCGGCGATTAGGGGAGGGGCAAAGGGGGGCAGTTGCCCCTCCACTTTTTGAAATGACCCATTAATGTATATAGTTTCATTTGGAAATATAAAGTTTTGTATGTATTATTGGTTTATAGAATACAAATGGTGCCATAAAATATTTGCCGTTCCATGAGTATGTATTGGTTGGGTCTAGGAAAATTCGGTGTAGGAAAATTCGGTGTACGGAAAACTCGGTGTGGGGAAATTTTGGTGTAAGGTAGATTCGGTGTAATACATATTGAATATTACCACTTGCGATAATTTACGACACTTCATATTGTGAAAAAGAAAAGCATATAATGTAACGAATAAAATGTTATTACCTATTTGAAGAAAAGCAAATTTATTTTTCTACCTTGAGTCCAATACCACTTGCATGTCTTTTGCGGGGTATTACTATAAACTACTTTTCATCACACAATGAAGCTGACACTTTTTGTCAGATATAAAACAATTACAACTATAAGTTCAGAGAATAGTTATAGGAACAACTAAAACACCTTTCCTATATAGTACATCATAGAACATATACAAGATGATTCTTTTAAAACTCACGGATTTCATTTGGGTCTAGAATTTCTAACTGAAGTCCGATTTTCATGCGGTTTGTGGCAAATGATCAAGGAACGTTGGAAGATTTATGGAACTATGCTTACTGGTTTAAATTCATTTCGGGTAATATCGGCCACGCGTCTAGAAAAGCAGCAAATATTCTCCACTGTACCGAATTGGAATTAGGTGAGGTGCGGTGTGGAGATTTGAGTTTCTTTGTTAGATGGCAACCTCGCGACGGTCAATAAAAAACAGGAAATTGGGCCGTTGTATTGAGAATTATGTTGTGCTACTGTATCAATATGATTAGGACACAGTTACAATAATGTACTCTTTGGAGCAACGTGATTTTATCGTTAAAACGTTTTTGGAGAACGAGATCTGTTGTTGCTACGCAAAGGGCATTTACACGCAACTTTGAATCACGTTCGGCCCCAAACAGGAACATAATAATTGGTCGCTAGTGAATAAATTGCAGGAAACAGGATCGCTTCTGAGTAAGGCAGGGAAGCATCGGACCCCGCTGGCGGATGTTGTGAAAGATGTCAGTTACCGACTCTTTATTTGTATTCTTCAATTTCGCTTCAAATATCCAATATCTCATTCGAACTGTAACGTACAATGGCGAATATTTGCTGTTTTTCTTGCGGCCTGCTCGATATTACCCCGGATGAATTTAAACCAGTAAACATAGTTCCATAAATCTCCCATCCTCCCTTGATGATTTGCAACAAACCGCATGAAAACCGGACTTCAGTTAGAAATTCCAGAGCCAAATGAATCCGTGAGTTTTGAAAGAATCACTCTGTATATACATATGTTAGATGCAAAAATATATTGATCAAAAAAGTCTTAGTGGAAAGGGCAATATAAAGCAGGATAGTTTTATCAGATAATAGTTGTACAAATAGTTGACTTCTCCTCCAATCAGACACTTTAGTTTGTTTGCCTGAAGTTAAGGTGAACAAGTACTGCAACCCTATTGACTCCTTATTGACTTCTCTTCCAATCAGGAGTAGATACTTTAGTTTAGGCTTTTATTTTTACACCTTTGAGTAACATAAATAAACTATATCGTTTTTGAAGAATTTAGATTTAAATATTTATTTATAAAATAGACATACAGTCGTGAGAACATTTTTGAAAAATGTAGGAATTTTCAACTTTAATCGTCTAGTAACTTACATTTTTTTTTTTTTTGGAAGTAGAAATTTCTAGGAGACATCCTTCAAAACAACATAAAAACTTAAGTTTTAAATAAAATGTCGATTGGTAGCGATGGTTGCTTCGCTAAATCGCACGAACGGACATCAAAAAGCAAATTTCTCGTTATGTAAGGGCCATGAAATGTTAAAATCCGTCGAAATCTAGAATTCAAATTATTTCACGATCACAATTTTTCAGAATTTGGTATAGTAGACACTAAAAGTACGTTCTTCATAAAGTTTGAACTTAAAACTAATACGCTCATTTATCCCCAAAGTTGAGTTTTTAATAAATCCTCGGTCGACTACAACGAATCTTTCTTTACACCGAACATTCCCCACACCGAGTTTTCCGTACACCGAACTTTCTGTACACCGAATTTTCCTACACCGAGTTTTCTTACACCGAATTTTCCTACACCGAAATTTCCTACACCGAATTTTCCTGCTCCCCGTATTGGTTATCTTTCCGTGAAGTTAAGAAAGCTACAGAAATTGCGTTTTAAAAATGCCACTAAAAATGGCCCAAAAATTAAGCTGTTGGAGCGAGACAATTCGAGCGTACTTTCATTTCATCTTACAAGGGCTCGATATGTTAGTAAGCCGCTCTGGATCTAATTGAGATATCATTTCGCAAGAAAAGAAGTCCTTCACAAGTTATTCTTTAATTGCACAAAAATTGACAGTTCCTAAAACAGTTCTTTTCTTGAAAAATTGACGGTTCTTTTCTTCTTTCTTATAGTAAGGAATATTTTGATTTGATTTTTTTCAGTTTAACATCCTAATGATTGACGTAGAGTCTGAACCACGTGAGCTCCCTCCGGGAATTGAACCCAGGTCTCCCACGTCAAAGGTGCGTACGTTAACCGCTTAGCCACGAAGGAGCTCAGTAAGGAATATATAATTTTGCAGTGTAATGTACGAGTTTAGGGGTGTACATATACAGTTTTGTTATACAATTAAATTTAGTAAATTCAACATAATTCTAGGTTTTAGGATTATTTTGTATAACTGGAATGTGGAGTGACTAAGTATTGTTGAGTTTTGATGTATTCCAAGAAAATGAAAACTGTATCTAATGGCAACGAACATGTTTCGGGAAGCTGCAAAAATATTTCTTTGAATGTCGTAGCATATGCTTGTAGTATTCACTGTCTTTCTAAGAGTAATAACACATATAATAACATGCGTGGAATTAAAAATATATGTTGTTCATTAATTTCCAGTTTCAATATAACTTTTGCAGAACAAGCCTTATTATCCATTACTATGATTATTTGATTAATATTATCCTTTCTATTTATTTGTTTTGCAAATTTGTTATTAAATAGGTCCCTAATCTGATCACACAATTTTCCAGACAGAATTTTAAGATGCATGATTTTATGATTTTTTGATTTCATGAGCAAGGAATCAGATCTCTTCTTACACCTTCGTTGTATAAGAGTACAAAGAGTTAGTATCTTGTGCTGCTCTTGTCAATTTACGTAACAAAATATGAAACAAGATATACGGTATTTTAACTGAAAAAGATAGTTATACAGTTATACAGCCTTTAGTCTATATAACAGCCTCCTAATAGTTATACAGCCTTAGTCTAACAAAGTGTTACAAGCAACCAGGAAAAGTAACATTGACATACAAATACTGTATTCAGATCATGTCTTGCCTCCCTACTTTTAACGTCCAACCGCCGCCACTGCCTAGGACTACCAGGTGGGTCCATTGCACTCGTACGCATACTTTCTTTAATAATTACTAAGGCTTAGTAAGTATTGAAATTCTATGACATTTCCCTGGTTGTGTTCTTGTATTATGTTATTTAAGTATTTTTTTTTTTATTTCCGTGAGTTGTGATAGTTTTTAAAATTTATAGCATTGGGTGCCGAGTGGGTCCATTAAACTCGAGCCTTAATGAAGAAATATGAGGATAGATTCAGAATAGATTGAGATTGTGGCTCGTAGCGGAGTGAACGTTCTGATAATCTTCTAACTGTACCAATGAAGTCAGATATAACATATTGCAATTTTGTGTGTTATTATTTAGTTTGATTGATTTAATTATTTGCAATTTTGCTTATTTTAGTAGCAGCTTTTCTTTATTTATTCACTTATATAAGTCCATTGTCAGAAGCATAATAGTTGCTTTTGTCTATCAAACTGTATTAATTTTTCCATTGTATGCAGTTGCGTATCCAGGGGGAGTTTCCCGGGATATGAACTCCCAAGAACCAAAATTTTTAAAAGTTGCTAGAATAAAATCTAAATTTGTGCTTTCAGTCTCCACATTAACAAAAAAGTTTTCCGGAGTAGGACACTGACCCCCCCCCCCGAATAGAAATCCTGGCTTTGCCACTGATTGTATGTAAAGTTTTGTTTATTGTTAGTGTGTTTTGATTATTGCACGTGCTAGACAAACAGATCATTAACAATACACGTCACTATTGATGGTAGAGGAGGAATATTTTTGGTAAATCAATAAACAATGAAGAAATTGATTCCCGAAAGACGATAAGATATTAGCAGACTTATATACAAATGCAACTGAAGTTTCTTGTTCAGGTACCGATATTGAAATGAGACGTTGAGTTTTCTTATCCAGAGGATTGGTTAGAAGTTTGAAGCGTAGCACCTATAGCTAATGCAAAAGCACGTGCTAATGCAAAAAGCAAAACTCCGGAGAAAAGCGATTCTACATGGGCTGCCTTATGTTTTGATGACAACATCGGCGCTATTAGAATACCTGATGATGAACTGTTCCTAATTTGTGAAGTTGCAGATTCTTTATACACTCTGCAATATAATTTTATTCTTACATATAATATGACTGTAGACGAACAATTTCTCATTTTTTGGGTGCGCTCTCTTTTGACAATATATACCCAGTAAGATCACCCATTGCAAAACACAATGCACAACTATCCTGAAGTGGTCACTTCTAAAGCGGAGGAAAAACTCAAAGTTATCATATATTACAACACAACAAAATCACACGTTCACACTAACAATCATATGGCTCGCTGTTAGATTACAAAACAATGAACAAAATGGCCTATGACAGTATTTTACATAACTGATGTAAGTGGACTCAACACTTATGGTATTGTGTCATCAAAGCGTAATTTCAAACGAGAAACAGACATTAAAAAAGTTTGAAATGCCGTAAATTCTTCATTTCGTCTGGTTAGCAGTTCGCCAACGTTGAGAAAAAATCACGGAGAATGGAAGCTTCCCTGCATACTGAAGAGGAACAGTCTAAGAAATTCTCTCCAGCAAAGAGGGAGCACAAAACAAGAACTTTCTGCCGCAAATGCAAGCTACATGAATGTACTGACATGTAACATTTTCGAAGTGTAACACTCCGACTTTGATAAAATTTGGCAGGTAGATATTACACATGAAATAAACGAATACGTGTTTTTTTCTGTTCTGGGGAAAACTGTTTTAAGGGTAAAAGCCTCCACCCAAAATTTGGAGAAATTTGAGGTCCGAAAGACAAGAAGAAGTTAGCCGGAGTGAATGAAATTGTGCACAGATATTATAAACGTTAAATGATGGAATATGTGTTTCGTATTTTCCTGGGAAAAATGGTTGGGCGGGGCACAGACCCCCTTCAAACCTTTGATCTCGAAATATCAAAAGCGCTAATAACAGTACGTCAAAAATGCCTACTGGACATGGAGAATTGCAACGAAACTATGTTTACATTTCATCACGACTTATCAAAGTGCTAATTAGTGTAGTGAAAAGTACCTAAAAAGACATGGAGAATTGTAAAACAATTACCTGTGACTAATTAATTTTTAAATTTTGTTACGCAGAAATAAGTTTTCTTCTTGCAAATTTCAATATTATACTTCTGAATAGTGTTTTACTTCATAATAAAACCTCCCTTTTGCAAAAATAAAATAATAAATAAATAAATAAATAATAATAATAATAATAATAATAATAATAATAAAATAAAAATAATAAATAAATAAATAAATAGGTTTGTATTTAGTTTTATGTCCCATGGTTTTGCCAGGTAGACTAAAGAAGACTTGAATTTACTGATTATAGTGGAATCCGAACCACTTTGGTCATTCAATGCTCTCCCACCAGGAATCGAATCTTGAACCTCATACGCCAAAGGCTTGCGTTCTTGCCACTAGACCAGTGAGGAGGGATAAAACAAACATATATAGGAATATGTAAATTAAACTCACAACCAGACGTGGCTAGTGAGGGAAGTCGTAAGCCAAAGCGTTCCAGACAAGTCACACGAACACGAAGTACATACTGCAGCACTTGGGATTGACGAATTTTTACAGGGAGAATGAGAAAGTCCGATTTCTATGGAATGGTGGACGGATTTGTTTTCCTTCTCTCTGACAAGGGTCAGAAGTGATGGATTACTTACAGCAAATCGTACCAGAAGAAACTGAAGAATTCCTAATTTATTTTGATCAACATTGCACATCAGGTAGTATCTGGAGTGTGCGACTTTCATCTTACGGTGATCTTACGATTCAATTTCTTTGCTAGCCTCTTTTGTTTCCTCGCAACATACCCGTTCATATAGCAAAATTACAGAAAGAGACACGAACGAGTAAATTGATAGAAGCTTCGAATTTGAAATTCCAAAAGGTTGAACCTGTCCATCCTTCCTTGTGGATGGACATTACAAAAGGATAAGGCCATGGTTTCAACTGTATCGAACAAGAGCAGCGATATGAATTACCGAAGTAGAGGGTAAAATGGAAGACGACTAGCCTTCAAAGGCGCTTCTTCAACTTAGTGATGGATTATTCTCAAAGAAACACCATACTCGTTCAATATCTGATTGGAATTGATTACTGCATAAGGCTGTAACTTTAGGGTATAATGTGTACAATAAGGTTCGTAGAGCGATTAACTTATTGGTTCGTAAAGCAACGTTCTTTTTATTATAGAACGTTACATTGTTTTTCAGTGCTTGTAGTGTATTATATCAATTGCTTAACTATATAGATTTATATTACGCATAAAGCTGTGAAGTATGTATCAGACTTAATGCGGATGGCTTGTTAGATTTGTTTTTCTCTGAAACTGTGTAATACCATATGATAATATGACTTTTTTCTTTTTTAGTATCAAACCCGATGTTGTTATATAGTCAGAGTTACCATATGACAGATTTTTACCAAGACAGTCCCGGTTTGGAAGCTCTTGAAATGAAATGAAATCTTTGGATTTTACATCCCACGATTAAGGAGATAGGAGTAGGATAGAGGAGACGGTGATTGTGAGAATGAATGAAATGGTGTAATGAAGAAAGTGAGAGAAAACGAGAGAACTCCGAGTTTATCCATACACGCAGCGTCTGACTACCACAAAACCCATTTGACGCAAGATGGGATAAAACCAGGGATCCTATGAACCAAATGTGAGTGTTTCTACCACTGAACCACCGTGACCTCCATGAAGACTCTTATCCCGGTGTTTCGCCAGTTTACATTTTGTCCCGGTTCTCAGTCGTGAGAATATGTTCACCGTTTTTTGTATGCCTTATCCTCATTGCGGTATTCTAGATTACGTCTGTTTTACATAGTTTTCACATTAAAAGCTAAATATGTAACCTTAGTTTATAGTACATTTAAATATTGTAGAGCATTGCATACCACGGAGTACAGTTACATACATGCATACACACACACACACACATATATATATATATATATATATATATATATATATAACTACGTTTCTGCGTTTCACCCTTTCCCCCGGAGGTTATGATTCATTGAAGCGTCATAATCAGTGCTATTGGCTGGTCTCTCTCTCGCTCTCTCTCTCTCTCCCTCTTCATAACAGTTTTACTTAGTGGACGCTAAGTACACGGAACATGGATGTAAGAAAATAACAGGAATTAACGACCTGTGGAAAGAGTGGTAAAATGAACTGGACATCCCTGATTGTGAGATAAAATCAATATAAAATTCCTTCTGTGAGCCAGAAACACTGGGCGCTAAGTCTACGGGCGCTACATGCACGGAACCAAGAATTTGACACGAGAGCTAATTCAAAAGGCTTTAGTTCATGTAGCATCAACTTAAGAGTTCATCAGCGATGGAAAAGATCACGAACTTCGTGACCTGTGACGGAGATCACTAAGACCAGACCAGAAGACGACGAAAAGTTGTTATACACATCAGGAGCCAGTAAGACCCATAACCTACCAGACCCAAAGACGACGAAAAGTCATTATACATATGAGGAACCACTAATACACATATCCTACCAGACCCGAAGACGACGAAAAATCGCTACACATATGGGGAGTAAGTGCGAAGCGACTAAAACATAATTCTCTCCTTTTCTCTCTCTCTTTTCACTAAATCATCTTCTGTGCGTCCTTATGAGTCAAAGCATTGCACTGAAAGATAACTACAACTTTTAAGGATATAAATGCTTTGGAATCACTGAAAAGATAAGCTACGTATTTTACATTACGAGGATTCATCAAAGTTTAGTCAAGTGACACTGCAAAACTTGGTCACGTAGAATATAAAAGGTGCCGCTGAGCCCGTGTTTCGTTAAATCTCCTTATACGGGGTGTTTCAAAACAACACCGACAACGTTTGGGAGGTGATTCCTGACACTAAAGTAAGACGAAAAGTATAGACCAACTTGGGTGCACAAATGCTTCTTTTCGGAGTTATAGCCTGCCGTAAACACGAAAAAAATAACTTTAAAGGTCCATAGCTCCAAACCTATGGGACCTACCGCAATTGGGTCAAGACCACTTACGAACTAATATATGCTTTATCCAAAAATGCATGTTTCAGAATCCCGAAGTACTCACGCAACAATTTTTGTAGAGTCTGTTCGGCTACGGGCATATAATTTGAAGTACTCACCAACTACCTCTATAAAAATTGTTGCGGAAGTACCGCAGGATTCTCAAACATGGATATTTAGATAGGACACATACTAGTTACTAAGTGAAGTTTTCACCCGACTACGGTAGGTCCCATAGTATTGAAACTATGGATCTTTAAAGTTCATTTTTTTTTTCATGTTTTCGGCAGCCTGTAACTCCGAAACGAAGCATTTGTGCACCCAGGTTGTTCTATATTTTTCGTTTTATTTTGGTGTCAGGAATCACCTTCCAAACGTTGTCGGTGTTGTTTTGAAACACCCTGTATAGTCTATGTTCAAAAAATTTTTCAGAATGGAAAGGCGAATCAACATGTAATTATATTTGAAATAATCAAGACAAACTACCTCGATTAAGAAATGTCGTACCGGGAACCAAACAAATGGATGTTCGAACTCAAGTAGTGAGTATTCTTAACCCACTACGAAGTTCTGGAGTAATGCCGCAGAGCTGATATTTTAGATGCTTTTGGATAGCCGAGCCACTGAGTCTGTCTGGGAAAGCGGGTCAGATCGGGTCTGATTTGATCTTGAGTTTACTATCCTTTTCAGTAGTAAGGCAATATGAGACGTGGACCTACAGCTTAAAGTGGAATCCGAACCACATGAGTTCTCGCCGGGAATAGAACCCACGTCTCCCACACCCAGACCGGGTTTCAGAAGCAACACTTAGACTAGGGTGAACCGGGCAAAAATCGAAGCCCAAGTGACGAAGTCTTATCACTGCTGTGCATGTAGTACCGTTGTTCCATTTAACTTCACACAAACAGAAAGGTTCCCGTAATTACTGCGTCTTTTTTCTTCTTTCATTAACATCTCGATGTTCCATTGAAGACCCTAGTTTTGCTCAAGTTGGCGTTTATCCAATCGTGCACGGTCGTACGCCTCATTTCATGAATCAATCCTCTATTCTCTCTCGATTCAGAGTTTTATGTCCCAACAGGAATGGTTATGCAAACACCAAGCATTCGGTACATGAGAGCGAACTCACCTTAGTTCTCGGCTCTCAGATTCGGATGCCAACAATCATACTTCAGTTATAGAATCATTCACAATACTGAGAAACCCAAATTTTACAGATGGCCTATTTTTAAGTCAACATTAGCTTTGCTTTCCATTCTTTCGTTACAGCTCCTAAGAACATTGTAGGACACTTTCCAATGCATGATTTTCAATAAAATCTTGGAACAAAGAAAAAACATTGAATATCCAATGCGTTTTTGTGGAATTTTAAATAAAAGACACAACAACTGTTTTCCTAGCGGTAGTTCCGCAAATACAAATTTATAAATACAGTAGAGCGTCGATTATCCGAACGTCGGTCAACCGAACGACCGCTTAACCGAACTGTGTACTCGCTCGCACCTGTTACTCTCCCACCCTACCGTCCATTATCCCCCTCACTCCCAAACCAAGTTTCCCACAGTAGTCGCCGCACTCAGCCACCGCTGGCGGAACATTGCTTCTAATGGGGCCTTCATAAGGCGCTGCTGACCGGCCAAGCCGCCAGTCGCTGTGTTTCAACAATCAGCACACTTCTGTCGGTTTGGCACTGGCTGTAGAAGTACAGTACAGTACAGTTCGATTATCCGAACAAACCAGTTTTCCGAACATCCATGTCCCCCAATTACTTCGGATAATCGACGCTCTACTGTATTTCATTTTGTAGTTGAAAACACTAGATGTTCCACAATTTTTCTATTTAACAAAAGAGGTGAATAATGGATTTTGATTTTGTTAAACATTATTATTATTTTCTTATTCAGCTCAACCATAGGTTGGTGGGCAACATGGAAATTTTAAAACTTTTCTATCCATTGGGAGAGCTGTTTTATACTTTGATAAGGTCTTTTCTTCGTAACTACATCTAGATATTCTATCCTTGGTCTTCCTCTTCCTGGTTTTCCTTCTGCCTTTAACCCTATTAGCACAGTGATCCAATTGACCGAATAAGATAGCCAACCGTGCTATTTCTTCTTTTTTCTATTATCTCCATGATCTGTCTATCTTCTCTAGCTTCCTTTTATATTATTATTATTATTGTTATTATTATTATTATTATTATTATTATTATTATTATTATTATTATATTACTGTATAATTTTGCGACGTACTATATACTGAAATACATAACATTTTATTGTATATTTCATTACTCTCTTGTAAGTTCAAAGATGCTGAAACTGAGAACAGCTCTCTCAGCGGCAGATTCATATTCTCCGAAACTTAATCTCTACACGATTATATCGCACAAGGAAACAAAGTGTATGTGTACATCTTAAATTCCTTCCCTCGGATACAGTTCAAAGGGAATATTTGGTTGTAACTTATATTAATGCCGTCCGCTTCTGCACTTTATTTCCGGTAACAACATATAAAGATGATCACATAACCACGAGTTAAAAGTTCCAGTAACAACAGAAATGAACAACAAACATCACAACTACCTTTCCGCTCTTTAATTACATACAAAAGTGAGAAGTCACACTTTCAGTACGGATTATTATTCTGAAGAGAAAACACATCCTTTAAATCTTACATCCTATGGATACTCTAACTGTAAATACTCTCTGTTAATTCAAGATTATATAAAGTAAGTTCCCATGGTTTATAAATTTTACATCACAGAAATGACTACTTCACAAAATGTACGGGAATGAGAGTGGGAAGAAAATTAAGGGTAGTCATGTAGTTTTAATTATCACCTCGAAAATATCATGCTGCAACCATGAAACTTTGTGGCAGTGCTAGTCTTTTTCTACATATTCACCCTTCTATGAGAAATATTTTTTCTTAGCGATGGATGATTTGTCGGAGACCGTTGTAGAAGTCTTCATTCTGGCGTTCAAGAAACGTTCCATTTTGAAAATGATCTAGTCGTCATTCTGAAAATGCCTGCCACACAGTGGTTTGTTCATCCACGGAAAAAAGTCACTGGATGCCATGTTTGGAGAATACGGGTGAGGCATTTTTTTTAAGCCTAAAAAGGCAGCATGTGTGACTATGTTCTACGCAGAAGGTACTAAAGCGTCATCTGGAGCAAAAAGACCCCTCTTTGATCATGGCGCCACGCTTCGCCTAACAAATTATCTCACACTTTTATGACATAAATGATAAGATTTGTGTCCGTCATTTCAGGCGAAAAAAGGATGGTTGTTTGGCCTAATCCTCGTTACGCATAAAATGGCGGACAATACGAAAATGTGGAAATTTAACAAGAGGGAAATTGTAAGAGAAAATTCCCTAGTATATGAAGAAGAAATGCAAAATATATAGATAATTACTATTGATATTATATTAACTATTTTTAATCAGTTTGGGTTACCAAAACTTCTTTATGTACTTACCATGACCATGTATATGTACGAATATATATAATGACACGTTCTCTATCGATCCAAACGATTTATGGTATGGATTCCAAATCTTACGAATAGATTTCATCTCAGCTTCATTGTTCTATTGAAGCCAGAAGTAGTAGGAACTAGTAAAACTTCCGGTTTCAATACTGAGTCCTAAATATTAAAAATCTTAAGAGATAACGAGAAATCGTTTTTGATGAGAATTCAGCTTCCGATAAACAGGTTGCATGCTTCACATTATCACTATATTGCTGCCGGGATTTCAATATTGAATCTGCATAATTTGGAAATCTACAGTAGTTTAACAACGTAAAAAGAAACTCACATGTTTTGAATATAAAATTAAGTAATAGTATATTTCATATAAACAAGTAGTTTGCATTAACAGTTTTTACAATGTGTAACTGAATAACTGATACAACGCATGGCTAGGGAAATGATCACTCTTAGAAAACAATGTTACAAATTTGGTCTAATGCAATTGTTGGAAATAAAATATTGCATTTAATTTATTTAATTTCATGTATGTATGATATTGTAACGGAAAAGTGATATTTAGAGGGAATTTCGGGCGCCATCCAGGCCCGTATTCAGGGGGGGTCTAGGAGGACGGGCTCCCCCTAAATCTTTACTAGTCCTCTAAAATTTTCACGGTAGGCTTACAAATGTAGTATAATATGGTGATGAATTTTAATATTTTTGGACCGGGCTCCCCTAAATTCCACCCCCCCCCTTACATTTTTGGGCTAGCTACTGGCCTGGCGCCATCGTAAGAGAACAAGGTATAAATATTTTCATAACTTTGCTTACAGCATCGAACACCAGTAAACCATAGCCAGACGGCCACCCAATTAAATAAGGGGTTCAGCCGGATAGTTATACCACATTTGAGTTGACACCTAGTCTTCCGTTTCAAGCGCTGCTATCGGCTGAAGGAATTCCACTCCCTCTCGCTAAGGCTCTCTCGGTTAGCCATAGCTAAACCCTTATTGGCTCAACGCGTGGGTGTGTCGAGAGTGACCTTTAGTTCGCATTTTTGCCACGGCTCAAGACATTTTGGCAGCACTATAGTAGACAACATTCGCTTCACCGTATGGATTTCAGAAGCCGATAACCCATGAGGTTACCACTTGTCGTTATACATCACTGTAATTAATGTCTTACATTGACAACAGAATGCCGTGACTGGACATAAAAACGAGTAGCATGGTGTGATGAGTCTCGATTTCAATCTCATCACGCCGATAGTGATCTATAATTTGGCGCCAGCCCAACGAAATCATGCCAGGTTGGAACTGTACAAGATAATGGAGACTCCATGTTGATTTGGAGTGTTTTTCTGTAAGCAATGATTTGGACCTTTGCTATATGTACTATGTACCCCTATTGTATGGAAGTACGAAGATCTCCAGAGTCGACTATATTTATTTCTGTCATACGAGTGGAAATGGAGTGTACCAGCAGGACAACCACCCTTGTAACAGATCCCGGTTGGCTATCACAACTTCTTCCTGCTGAAACAACCACCGAGAGGCCCGGATTTCAATACATTGTACACCTCAGAGACTTATGCAATGGACATCCCCGGTAGTATGTGAAACAAGTAGAAATTCAACTCAAAAGTTGTAATTTCAAAAGTAATAATAAGAATTGAAATATATTTTTCTTCTTTCTTTGTTAGTAACACACTAAGATGTTTGGATTGCGGAATTATCCAAAGAGCAATTTGCCAGAAGAGCGACTTGTCACAAATCACTCATTTCGATCCCAGTTGTCCATTGTTAAGGGATCTTTTGTCAGATCTAGCTCGAAATATATACATTTTATACGAATTAAAATTACAATAGAATCACAATAGGATCCCTTATAATGCATTAACAGGGATGCAAATAACCACTCGCCATGGGCGAATGGTTTATCGGTGCGGGTGAGTATTTAATATTGTACCGAAGGTAACTAAATGATTTCTATTGTGGAATGTGGGCTCGTAGCTTTTTTTTTTCTTGGGCTAGTAAAATTTTGTTGCTTAGTTGCATTCCCGCATTAACAGTTTCAAAAAAGCATTGAAACTGGAATGAAATCCTCTGAAAGATCGGCAAAACCTACAATAAAATAATGTTTGCATCCACGTAAGAAGAAACAAACTATATTTTCTTTACAGTAACATACAAATTAGCAGTACCACTTGACAATATCAGATATTTGGAAACAAACTGCAAACTAGAGGTTACTCTTGAACAGCACTCACCTTTAAACAAAAGTAATAACAGGTGTACCTTGTTTTTCTCTCATCTCAAATTCAGCCACTATACACTCTGTGAGGGCATTAATATTCTTAAAATGGAACGGAAAAATAACTGTAACACAAATGTGGAAACAGTTTTCCGAAAGCAAATAGTTCTATTACAAATTATGATAGTTATGGGAAAACTAATTTGTATTTCTCAGTTTTTTATATAGTAAAGAATATTTTTTTCGAAAAATTTCCCTCTAGTTTTATCTCCACGATTTTTTTATAGTCCGCCATTTTAAGCAAAACGAGGATTAGGCCAAACGAGTATCCTATTTCGCCTAAAATGGTAGACACAAATCTTATCTTTTATCTGTCATAAAATTGTTAGATAATTGATTAGGCGAAACGATGATTAGGCCAAACGATGCAACATCCTCTTTGATAGCGTCCCTTGACACTCCGTCTTGATAGTCTCCCGTAATCTGCTCAGATTTCGGTAGTAAGCTCCTTTGATGGTTTGCCCCTTACCTGCATAATCTGTTAACACCACATCATGGCAGCCTCAGAAAACACTATGTATCATCTTGCTCGACGATGGCTGGGTATTTGCCTTTTCCGGCGGTGGTGAAATGAAATCTTTAAGTTTTACGTCCCACGGTTATGCCGGTTAGGCTAAAGGAGACGGTGATGATGAGAGATGAGTGAAAATGGTGGAATGAAGAAAGTGGGAGGAAACGGGAGAACCCCGAGAAAACCCACGAGCACGGTGTTTGTCCACCACAAAGTTCACTTGGCGGGGGCTGGGATCGAACCCGGGACCCCAAGCACCAGAGGTGAACGCTCTACCACTGAGCCACCGCCCCCCCCCCGGCGGTGGTGAATCTACATGTTTCCATTGCTTGCTTTGCCTCTTTGTCTAGGGGTTTAGTGGTATACTTAGCACTCACATTCATCCACGGTGATTATGCGCCTCACATTCATCATCTGTATTCGCCGACCACAACAGCATCACTTGGGTTGCTGCCTCGATTTGGCGGGCTTTTTGAATGGATTGACCAGTCACAGATTCAGTCTCTCAAGAATAAATTTCTGCTTGATTTTCAACCTTGTATTCAAACTCAAAGTGGTCGAATTGTGGTTTTCTGTTTCAACACTGATCGCCATAGCGAAAAAAAGCACAAAAAAATGTAATAGGTATAAAACAAAGTAGTTTTCTGAAACACAGAACCGAGAGAACAGTTTTCACGAGGCTGTGGTGCCCCACTGGTACAGTATTTACCTCTGATGCATGGGATACCTGGTTTGATTCCAGCTCCAATAAAAGTGGGTTTTGTGGTGGACAAACATCATATGCGTGGATTTTCTCGGGATTTTCCTGTTTCGTACAATTTTCTTCATTCCATCATTTAGTTCATCACGACACCCACCGTCTCCCTGAGCCTCACTTCATAATTGTGGGATGTTCAACAGAAAAACAAGTTCCATACGACAATTTATTCTTCTGTTGTACTCGGAAATAATAAAAAATCTATTATTACTTCCGGGTTCTACATTGAATCCTAACTAATAATAATAATAATAATAATAATAATAATAATAATAATAATAATAATAATAATAATACAGGGTGTCTACTAAAATTCCAAAACGAAATTTCGTGACCTTTTCTTTACCAAATCATAAAATTTCCTAACATTTTCAAGAGCGAATTAGGACGAATTTTCATCTATGCGATAGAAACGTACTTTGCTTGCGATTTGGTAGCGTCTAAAACCGGCCATAGACATTTTTGGTGGTGAATTTTAACGTTTCACAGAACAAAATTTTCCAATCTGTACTTACATTTGTACAGTTAAAAAAAATCGTGACCCAAAAGCTACATTTCGTTACTTTTTCGTGACTTTCATGGCTGTTTTCTGATTTCGTGACATTGGTGACTTTCGTGACCGATAGACACCCTGTATTATTATTGTAAGAGGTAGCAAGAATTTGTTTTTGATATGGCTTAAGCATCCAAAAAAACAAGCTGTGAAATTCTTTCTCTATTGCAACCGCAAATTATACCTATAACTTTCGGATTCGGAAACTTCGTATTAAAAAAATGAAATCTTTAAGTTTTACGTCTCACGATTATGCCGGCAAGGCTAAAGGAGACGGTGATTATGAGAAATGAATGAAATAGTGGAATGAATCAAGTGGGAGGAAACGGGAGAACCCCGAGGAAACCCACGCACATGGTGTTTGTCCACCACAGAGTTCACTTGGTGGGGCTGGGATCGCACCCGGGACCCCAAGCACCAGAGGTGAACGGTCTACCACTGAGCCACCGCAGCCCCTTGAATTCGTATAGTTCTCGAATATCCCTATTCTAATTTCATAATATCGAACTATACTCACATCCACATATAAATCAAACAAGATTACACGAATCACATTTGATCTTACAAACGTGAAATTTTCAAGCCTTGGAGTAAGTATAACGAATTTACTTCCATGAATATGTTACGTCAAGACCAATTACGTATATTGCAAAACACTAGAGACAGTGTTGAAGCTCCGGACATTGAAATTCTATAAACTCGATGAGGTTGATTCACCACCTTCGACCTTCTCAGAACCTTCTCCGAGCAGAATTTCAAAATTAAAAAAAAAAAAAAAGTAAGGAAGGAAAAAATCGACCGACAAGCATCTTGGCCGCCTAGTGAGGTTACCAAAGTTCATCACCACGACAACAACTGTGAGATGAACGAGAAATGAGGTCTCGCAGTGTGAGATCGAGCGAGGGACCGGAGACTGACCGCGTTCCCATCAATCTTCTCTCGACGATGTATGCAGGAACACTGGGATCTGCCTCCTCTTTACCCCGCCTATTTTGGATGTTTTCCTCCAACCACTTTGCAAACTGACAACGATGAATACTTGCATTGGATAACAGCAAGAAGACAGGGGAAGGAAAAGTAACTGATATGGTGTACCCTTAAGCGAATAGAAAAACATCTGAGGTTATCTACGAAGTTTGGAGCATATTTATCACTTCTTATATTTACGGCTTCTCTTTAAGAACAGAGGCGCTTATCAACATAATGTAAGGAATGCCGCTATTTATACCTACCATCTCTCACTATATACAAAAATACCTTGTATGGCGCGCTCAAGAACTCCCTTCGCAATGGATGTAGGTACAGTCATGTCCAAAATGATTGTCGCATATCTATAACTGTTTTCTTGTAAGAATATAATTTGATAATGTTTTTGTAGGGTACTTTTAATTCTGACACTATGTGTATAATCAGGAAATGTACATTTGTGGTAAATTTCATAGAAAAAGAATTGTAAATACGAAAATTAGAATGAGTAAAACAAAATGTTGCTACATGGACAAGAAAATTTTATTGTTTTTATTTACTGCTCTTTTGACATGAAATCTGCCACATACATGTGTTTGCCGATTATACACATACACTAACATTATAAGAAATACCGGGCGAATTCGTTATCAAATTATATTCCTACAACAACATATTTAATGACATGCGACAATAATGTTGGACATAAGTGTACTTGTTATTGTGAGAAATGGACAGAAATATTCACTTCTTCCTTGATTATATGTTATACAAATGACTGGGTTTGACAGGAACGAAGCTACACTTTAACTTTGCGCTCAATAGTATTAACTTAGGTTATTACTTTTTTTAAATTGAAGTGTGAACGTAGTTTTATTTTAATGTAGAGCACTTGGAGAAATTTTAGATTGGTAACACTAGCCTAAGGTATATTTTAAATTATTTTATTGTTAAGAGCCTAATATATATTTTTAACTATTTTTAAATAACATTATTATTTAAGTTTAATAACTATATGTTAAAACTATTTTGTTTGTTACAAACTAAATACTACTATTATTTTTTTAAAAAAAAGTAGTTCACAGGATTCCCAGATAACATTTTACGTAATCAAATGCAGTTAAGTTCGTTCCTCTAGTCGCTGCCTTAACTTAGATTTTGGGGAAAATGTTATTCTGGCAACACTGTATTTTTTTATGAATGTCAACACTGAAAATATTTAGGTTCATATATATATATATATATATATATATATATATATATATATATATATATATATATATATATATATTTTGTTGTTGTAGAATAATAATATCTATGATTGTGGTAAATTGTATTTCATTATCTCCTTTCACTTATAAAAAACAAGCAAAAGAAAACTGGTAAATTTTATACAATATTATTTTTAGTATGACAGGCATATTATTCATGCATAACATTCATGCATATTATTTTATTCCGCTCAGTAACTTTCATCGATTGTATATCTCATATTAGAATTATACTGAAGCCCTTTTCCTTTCTTTCCTTGTTAAACGCTATTTAGAATTATACTGGCCATTTTCTTTCCTTTTCTTTCTTCTTCTTCTTCTTCTTCTTTTTTTTTTTTTGTTAAACGCTAATAATACTTTAGAATTATACTGAAGCCATTTCCTTTTTTCTTTTTTGTTAAACGGTAATAATATTTTAGAATTATACTGAAGCCTTTCCTTTTTTGTTAAACGCTAATATTATTTTAGAATTATACTGAAGCCATTTTCCTTTCTTTCTTTTTTGTTAAACACTAATAGTTTAGAATTATACTGAAGCCATTTTTTTGTTAAACGCTATTATTATTTTAGAATTACATTGTGCGACAATGGAAACTGCCACAAAACAAACACCTGTGATCTTATTAAGTTCAGTGCCCTGGCGACGACAGTGAAAACCGCTTGTCCCTCTCATGTAAACTTTTCTCTGGAAATACAAGTTTATCAGCGGGTGTGTTTTATATGGCGCGGCGCTTATCAGCCGGGTGAGAAGAGAACATGATACGCGTGCAAAGTCTACTACTATCCATTTCATAAAGATAGGCCCCTGACTTCGTGGTGCTGCCGTGACGTTCAGTCAAAACTTATATTGCATTGTCGTACCTCGTTGGAATTGCTGAAATGTTGTCTTTTCAATACTTAAGACATAAAAATTTTCTCTGTACTATGTAGTGAGAAAAAAATAAAAATTAATGAAAAAGTGCGTATTTTTTCGTACTTTTTTGGTAGATCAATGTTTAGAGGACTATATCTCAGAAAAGAGATCACGTGAAATAATTTCCTGTGCACAATATGTAGATGCATCCATTAACTGTAAGTTGTGAAAAGTTCAATTTTCATCACTTGATACTTTTTGTGTAATTAAAACAAATGTACGACGCTCTGATCTCCTTTACCATGGTAGTTAGAGAAACGTACAAAACACTGTTCGAAAATTTGGAAGTCTAGTGTTCCAAATATTTGAAACTATTAACATAAAAAGGTTTAGTTGGTAGAGTATTTATTTTTTAAATTTTTTTTTTTACTTCAACATATTCTCTGCGTTAAGCGGTGAGCCATGTTGCAGCCCAATCTTTAAATTCCCCGCGCTTATATGAAGAAACAGCATACAGTAAGTGGAAGTGCGGCAACGCTGTCGTGCAGTGTTGTCGCGTTCAGGAAGTTTGTAGCGCGAAGCTTACTTCATAAGAATGTAATAGGAAAAAGTATTTATTATAACCTTTCACAACATCATAAAAATAATAATAATGCATTACACATCTCAATTTAATCGAAATAAAACGTTGAAGTAAAACATCCGAAAACTCATCTATTTACTTCATTCACTTTCGTAATGGGTTTGTTGACTCATCGCTGCTCCTGTTATCTTCCTGTATACTTATTAACAATGGCTCCATTTCTACCTCAAGATCCTGTATCAGTATACACACTTTCCAGCTTACGAACATGTTAAAGGTTAAAAAGAAATGTATCCTTGGCAATCACGTGTTCACCTAAGTTCTGCGATCAATTCCCCTGCCGAATGTACAATAACACAGAATGGGTCCTTTGTTTTCTTTCAACGAAAAAAAAAAAAAAAAACCAAAGCAATGAGTAGGTGACGAGGGCTGTATTTGGGTCTAATCACGTTGCACTGATTACGTCTTCAACACTTCCCTTCGGTTCGTAGGCGTCAAAAACTTAGACATGCACTCACACCATATGGGTTCATTGCAATGAAACGGACGAATAGGTATTTATATTTTCCTTAGTATATGTCGTGGCTTTTGATTATATATATATATATATATATATATATATATATATATATATATATATATATATATATATATATATATATATATATATATATATATGGATATTCCTTTACGAGCGGTGGTATTACAAAAAGAAGAGACAAAATTTTTAGGGATAATGAAATTGCAGAACTGATGAATGACTCCGACTCAGACGGTTATGAATTAGTAATGAATAGTAATGACATTGATTATTCTGTGCTCAGTGGCGTATTCGGGAGTGAACAAGATAGTAATTCTGTTTCAAGTGAACCTGAGGCTGCGCCGGGAAAGAGAGAAAAAAAGTGTCGTTCCTATTCAAAGACAGATTCTGATGTAGCTTGGAGCGATAAAATTCAAGTAAATGCATATCCCTGTTTAGTGGTATCCCGGAAATTGATCAAAATGCTGGGCTATCTACAGAGTATTCCGCATATAAAGTGTTTCAGCTGTTTTTACCGATGAAGTTTTATAGTAAAAAAAAAAAAAAAAAAAAAGAAAAGAAAAAAAAGTTGAATTGATTTTGAGTTGAACGTCTTGTTCAGCAGTGAGGCTATATGAGACGTCGACCTACTGATTAACGTGGAATCCAAACTACATGAGCTTCTCCCAGGAATAGTAGTAAAAGTTATGAATCAATACGCAAAACAGCAGATTGAGAAAAAGAAAAAAAATACTAAAACAAAAATCTTTGTTTTCTAAATGAAAGCGTGTTACTTTAATTAAAAACAAGGAAATTTTTACACTAATTATTCACATAAGCCTTGTACGGAAGCCAGCTTTACGCGATTTTACAAATCAACTACGCAAGAGCTATTAGTATGTCTGTCAAGTGGTGGAACAGATTTTCTGTGAAGTGTAAACTCAATATTACATATCAACTAAGGTTGTATCATATAATAAAGTTTATGCTTGTATTTGTTTCTGTGCAAGTGTATTTTGTACTGCGTGCAGTAAGTGAAAAACTGATAAAAAGCAACAAATTTTCGAAGACCATCACATGCAAATCCAAACAAAATAAGAGTTCGCTTTTCTAATTTTGAACATTTGGCACATTTTCTGTATATCCTGTTAATTTCTAAGAAATTGGTTTAAAATCTGTGCAGATAAAATTTTAAAAATATCTCTAAAAAATGCCGGACAGTGTGCGTGACAAGTTTAAATACCCGTCCGTCTGAGAGTGTATACGCGCCAGGAAAATGTGGCAACGTAGCACTCCGTATAAACTGCGATAGCGAAGGGCGCAAAGCTGAGAAAATCATAATGTCATATTTGTGGTTATTTATCTTTTAAAACAAGTCAAAACAGTTTGGTTGAAAAAGCTACTTTAAGATCTTTCTAAAAGTTTTTTAAGATTGTTAATACACCGCAACAATTCAGAGATAATGATGTCTCACTTTTTACTGAATAACAAGAAAATTACTACGTGTTGAGTGATGAAATTTTCAGAACTTACAGGTAACATATGCATCTACATATGGTGCACAGGAAATTATTTCATGTTATCTCCTTTCCGAGATATAGTCCTATAAACATTGATTTACCAAAAAAGTACGAAAAAATACGCACTTTTTCATTAATTTCTATTTTTTTCTCACTACACAGTACAAAGAAAATTTGTATGTCTTAAGTATTGAAAAGACAACATTCCAACAATTCCAACGAGGTACGACAATGTAATATAAGTTTTGACTGGACGTCACGGCAGCACCGCCAAGTCAGGGGCCTATCTTTATGAAATGGATAGTAGGATGTTTGTTCGTGACATTGCATGGAAGGAGGAGCCGGAAAGGGCAGGAGATAAATACCAGATAGTGACTTGATAAAGGTGTGGTGGAATTGCAGTGATTTGCGTCCCGTGCTAGTGGAATCACGCAGTGTATATGATGTAGTGTGTAGTCAATATTCCCGACCTTGAAACTATTGTTTATATGTGGGTGCATGTTTCTTGTGTTTATCAATGTCTAGAAAGTGTGTTAAGTCACCAAACAGTATCTGTTATGTGTATGTTAAATTCACGAAAAAGTCCCAACGACATCCCATCTCCCCGCTCATCAGAAAGACGTACAAGTTGTATTTTGAGTCAATGGTAGATGAAGGTAAGTGTTTGGCATCACTGAACTGCTGTTCCTGTTGCTCCCGCTATTTAAGAGACTCGTTGCAGCGAACCCACTCATCCATGCCATTTGCTGTACCACAGTTGTGGAGGGAACCTAAAGATTACATAAATTTAACAGATTGCTACTTTTGTTTAACAAAAGTAAAAGGAATTACAAGTAAATTCAAACATAGAGTTTCATATCCAAATTTGGAATCAGCAATGCGCTCAGTTTCGCATTCTGATTCTCTTACAGTTCCAAAACTACCAGCGACATGGACACTTGAAGATAGAACATACAATGGTAGTGACAAACAGATCACGAAGATCCTGTGTACATGCCATCTGCATCACAGTCCCAACCACAGCCACTCTCACAAGCAGGATTGAAGATCTTGTAAGACATCTCAATCTTTGAAACAGACAAGCAGAATTACTTAGTTCTTGTTAAAACCGTGATATTCGTCGGGGTTTGGATTACCTGTGAACATAAATATAATACTTACTTTTATTATTTTTTTTACGTGGTTTGCATTTTTTTTTCAGCTGTACCGCGACGAATGACGGACTTTTTAATACATACACTTTTGTTAAGCCGAAGCTGGGAAACGACAGACAACGATATAAGTACCGTAAAGTGAAAATATGTGCATGTAACTAAATTAGACACAAATAACAAGCTATATATTAGCTTTATAAGCAAATAATAAAATTTGATTTAAATTTTGTAGTGTATGTAATGGCATTTAACACGAAATGCATTAAATATAAAATAACACTAAAATTATAACTGAACAAACAAACCTTTTATTTTATATTTACGGCCGTTTCGATTTATTTTGAAGTTTTGAGGCTTTAAGGTGGCTTTATGATGTAATTAATAGTTTGAAGTATTTTATACTTACAAAGATTTTTGACCGGTTAACTTTTTTTGGTTTGTTGGGTTTTAACTAATTTTAGGAATTTTTCAATAAGTTTTAAAAATAACTTACATTGTTTTACTACACTAATTGTGCAAGCAAGCAAGAAAAAAACACTTGCTACAATCAAATACTGAGATATCATTCCGTAAATGACAGCTTGGTTTTGCCACTTTTTCTGTAATGAGCGAGAATCTGATATATTGTAAAGACATAAATGGGCTGTTTACAGAATTTGGATTAATTTACAAACCAGACGAATACACCTATTCATACATTCCTCAAAAACTAGTCCTAAAGCTGTGCTATTGCGTAACGGAAACGAGAAACCTTCGATACCAGCAGCTCATTTCCTTCAGTTAAAAGAAACCTACGACGAGATAAGACTACTTCTAAACTATACTGGCTATTTGAATTACAAATGGAAAGTCTATGATCTCAAAATTCTGGAGCTTGTGTTGGGAATACAGACTGGTTACACAAAATATTGCTGCTTTTTGTGTTACTTGGACATCACACACTCAAAATTGGCATAACAGAGAAAGCTTTATTTCTGGGGGGGGGGGGGGGGAATGCAGCGCATGAACCCCTTGTTGACAAACACGGTGTGCTATTAACGCCGCTACATCTGAAATTGGGCTTCATGAAGAATTTCATGAAAGCAATGGACAAAGATGGCCGAAGTTTTTAATTTCTAATGTCCAAATTTCCTACGATTACTGCAGGAAAGATTAAAGAAGGTATCTTCATTGGGCCTCAGATTTGTGATGATGAAAGACAGGATATTTGAAGAGTTGTTGACTAATACTAAGAAGGCAGTTTGGCTTGCGTTCAAAGATGTTTGCAACAATTTCTTGGGTAATGTCAAGTTTGACAACTACAGAGAACTGACAGAACACATGCTGGATTGTAACAAATCTATGAAATGCAGCATATCCCTCAAAATACATTTCCTACATTCGCATTTGGATTTCTTCGCACCGAATCTCGGTGATGTCAGTAATGAACATGGTGAGCAATTTCGCCAAAGTATCTCTGCCATGGAAAAACGATATACGGGAAGCTGGTCACCAAACCTTTTGGCAGACTACTGCTGGATTCTACTACAAGAAGTTTCGCGGTCCACTCAAGGTGGAAAGTTTCCAAGAAAAGTTTCTAGCTTGAAGGTACATTTCACGCTGTTTTGTAGATTTCATGTTCGTTTTTTTTTTTTTTTTTTTTAATGTTTTGTATCAGCAAATAAATTGAGGTACATGATCTGTTTTTTTTTTTTTATCTATCTATATGTTCATTCTGTACTGCAATCAAATCTTTTTCACGTGCTGGTTACGTTGCTTCTTTGGTTTTTATACGAACTACAATGTAACGCTGTGTGCAATTAGGCGAAGTTGTACTATGTATATGTGCCATACCTTATCCAAGAAAATTGGTACCTGATGGAACATTTCTGATTTCATTTTCATAATCAGCGTATGTGAATTAGTAAAGAACACCTTTTATCTTCCGACTAGACACAAAGTTCCAATTTGTTGCACTGTGTTATACTGAAACCATTTTATTTTTTTGTTAAACGCGAATAATATTTTAGAATTATACTGAAGCCACTTTCTTTTTTTTTTTTTAACTTAGACTCGATGCAAGCATGCATATTATATATATATATATATATATATATATATATATATATATATATATATATATATATATATATATATGATTGTTCTCAGACTTTCTGTGATAATCATCTCCACAGTACCTTAGCTGAGATCCGCCACTTGTTCAGGCAAAATCTTACAGAACATTACCCGCTTTTATTCAGCAGTGTGCAAATTTCCTTTCATTCTGTAAATAATGCCCAAGACTCCAACATCCACAGTAACATCACACACCCTTGCTTTTTCATCTTTCATAACAGCATAACTAGGTGAATATAACATCCATTGGCCTCGTTTTCTGAAAGCAGGTAACTCATAAGAATACGTCTCTTGAAAGCACCCACAGGAAACAACCAAAATGCAAACTCAACGCGTGGAGAAAGAAGATGATGAGACGCTCGAATACGGCTGAGTTGCTTTTTCACTCCGTACGCTCCAAAGCAGAAAAGAATCTCCGCACACAGACTATGATTACAAAGAAATCGTCTATTCTTCTCGTCGGTTAACCATCAAAAGAAGACGACCGGCTTCCAAAGCTAAACCGTGGTTTTTATCGTCTTTTTCTAGTTGTGTTGCTGGTTCTCACAAATTATTCAAATACAAATATGAATATAAATTAAAGGAGAATAACACTCACAACACTCATCGCGTTTTTACCACTCACTTTCTCACTTTACGATTTAAGAAGCTCAGAGGTTTAACGCAGCAGAAACAGCTCCATATTTGTTTTTATCCTGCGCAAAATTAATTCAATCAAATTCATACTATAACGATAACCTTAATAAATATGTGTATGTCGACATAAACAACAGTCCGTAACATATCGTCCCTCTCGAGACAAAGGAGCGTATCTCATTTTCGTAAATTTTCCAGGAGATAAGTTTAAACCCTTTCTCAGTATTTATTCTATCGTCTTCTTTTAAAATTTTGTTTTATCTCGTAAGTTGTATGCCTGAACAAAGGAGATCAAACTAAATTTTAAAAGAAGACGATAGAATAAATACTGAAAAAAGGTTTAAAACTTGTCTCCTGGAAAATTTACGAAAATGAGATACGCCTTTTTTTTTTCTCGAGAGGGACGATATGATATTTTCTTCTTTGGCCACACCTGAACATTTAACTTGTGAAGTTTTGTGGCCAGACATGTAAAATATAGACAAGTTTTTTCTATACAGTTCAGATATAATAAGATGAGAAGTCATTAATAGTGGATTTATTCTCAATTATAGAGAAGGAATTTTGTAAAAATAGGAAGGTAAATGCAGGAAATCTTCGGAAAATACACGTTTAAATATATTCTATTTTGTGTGCTATAATTGAAACATTTCGTGAGTAAGCTACGTTTTAATTAGTTTCAGATATTCTGAAATAACGAACTTAGGGCAAATCAGATGTTAGAATACCCGCTTCCCTAAGTTACTACCTATATTACTGTGTATTCCCATCTTCTTGTCCTGTTGCAGTAGTTTAGTCATATTGCGTGGGTGGTAGGGATGTAATTAATGGGGAAATCACACGGTCTAAATCCCGGAATATAAAGGAAAAACAGTGAAACAAAAACAATCGTACGGATTTTTCAAATTGTGCACAATCTACTATTATTGCATATACCCTACAATCAGTGGTGCCAACATGAAAAGTTATAAAATCCCATCTCTAGAGGCAGAAATTCCCATTTTGCTCTTGAATTTTCCACGCTATACTAATAACAAAATTTTCTAAACTTAGAAAATATGAACAGTGAACTTAGTGTATATCAAGCATTTTCTTCAATATATGAGTGAACTATTAAAAAATTCCGATCCTTTACGTTTATTTATCAAACACTTTATGAAGAAGTATTTTCCTTAATTAAAAGAGACAATTGAAATAAATAGCTGATAAAATAAATAGCCTAAATTTTGTTGAGAGTTTTGTATTTCCATCACGATTTTATGCCATAATCTTTTACTGAACGTAATAAAAGTAGATAAACTTCGTTCTTCAGTCATTTCGTGTGAAACTATTTAGAAGTTGAATGTTTCTCGTTTTATTTTCTTCCATTAACTCTGTTCTTTCTTCCATTTCTCTTTTCTTTTTTAAAATATCAGAGTACAATTGACGTTTCTTGGCACTTGTTTTTTTTTTTTTTTTTTTTAATTACAACTCACTGCATAAATCATTTAAACACTAACATGCATTTTATACCAAGAAAATTTGACAGTTAGCAGCAACTTCAACTTTATTAAAGACATATTTGTCTACTCCTTGTCCACTGACAATTTCGTTAGCGTCATTCGAATAGATATATGAAAAATCCCATAAGTCCTGCCAATTTTTACGCACATTCTCTTTATCCTATTTCGATAAATCATTGTCAAAAAGTCCCACAATATGGGATTTTTTCCATGGGTTGGCATTACTGCCTACAATACTTTAAAAATACTACCTATCAATAACATTATTTTTGTTTGTTGTAAAGAAAAAAATACTACCAACAGAAAATTAAATAGCTTTAAAATTTTAAATTCAAAGGTGGCAAAAGTCGGATCTTCTCTGCCCCCTTATGAAGCTTCTGGCTACGGTTCTGGTGGGTAAGCACAATATTATCTGCAGTGAAAATCGCCGATGAATAATACTAAATCCTTTTAAAGTCATAAAGATCATACAATATCATATAAAGTTATACTAAATTATTGTACACTCAAGTCTAAAATTATTGTTGCATGCAGGCACGTAGCCAGGATTTCATAATAGGGGGGATCCGTGACGAAATATTGCGGTTATCACACCAGGGGCTTGATCATTTTAAACTAGAGATGCAAAAAAGCCGGCTTTTTTAAATCGATGTTTTTTTCACATAAAATGCCGGCTTTTTTGAAAAAAAACGAGAATTTTGGAAATTTTGGCTTTTTTCATTTTTATGATTTTTCTATCTAAATAGCTTTCTTATAGTATATTCTATAATTAGATACGAATTCCATGACCTAAATGCCATATTTCGCTCTGAAATTCACCATCAAGATGGATGGAGCACATGTTTTACGAATTAAAGCTAACATGAAGAATATTGTATTTGAGGGCAATTTTACAGGCTATTTAACTTTATTTTAACTTTTGAGTTATCGACATTTTTTTTTCTTCTAGATCATTTTAGTTTGTCATCCGTGTTTCATTTCTAAGAGCTTAGTACTCTAGCTTCTAGCACAAAAGTTAAACTCACGTTTTTCTATATATTCGTCAAAGCATACGTTTTTCAATATGTCCGTCAAACCGTACTTCCACATTTCTGTTATACTGTAGTTGTGCAATGATTTAGCAATAATTTTCCAGATACAACCTTGAATACCAATGTATACAAATAATCAGTAGCGGATTTAGAAAAGTACTTTGGGAGGGGTTTCTCTGATTGTTTCGTTTTCTAGAAAGTCCTAATTTTATTTGGGAGATGCTTGAAGTTTATGAGTACAGGCATAACTAACAGATATTTGCTTTGTTTTAGACATTCCGTAATTTTGGGGAAAAGGCTTCAGTCCGAAAGACCGCCCCTCTAATCTTCGCAAAACCGTCACTGCTGGTAATTAGTAATAATAACGATTTAAAAACAATAAGAAAGGAAGTCGGCCAACTCTCAGTACACGCACTATTTCTACTTCACAGATGGAATGAAGAAAAGCTTTGTCAGAATGGTCGAATGCTGGGTTGAATCCCGAACTTCCCGATAGAAGCGCAAAAGCTCCACTCAGTCATGTTTGTTGTGTAGTTGTATTTATCTTAACTTAAATATATTCCGTAGTCCTTTTTTTGGTGGTGGTGGTGTGGGGAGAGTTCCGTAATGATATGAAGCAGGGTTGGCTGGTTTAAACCATCTGATTTCTTTCTTTTTAAACTGGTTTAAACCAAAAAAAAAATGTTTTAAATCGTGTGAATTTCATGGTGACGTTTTCACATATCATACCATCCGCATTACGTTTATCTATTTTTCACCTTTTAATCAAGGGGTCCCGTGTTCAATTCTCGGTCGAACCACAACTCATCTTTCAAGTGTAAACCAAGTAGCGATTCGAGGTGTCCCTCTAAACGAAAGTCTTCTCCGTGATAACCTTGGTATTTCATAAGGATGTTAAGCCTAAACATACGAAATGAAGCCAAATTATATATTTCTACTTAAATGAATGCCTGTTGTTTTATAAAGAAGCCAAGGTTGCTTAAATATATTCATAGAAATTGGCAAAATTTATCAACTGCCTACGTAGCTTCCAACATCAGCTTGGATTTGGCTTGGTTTTTATTTTATTGAATGATATCTACATACCAATTTTGTAATTTAATACCTCAGTTTTAGTGTAGTGATTATGATACGTTGGCCTTAAAATTTTACATACAAATACATTTAAAGTAATAACAGGATTTTCCCAATGGCTAAGGCGAGAGTTTCCCGATTTGTATATAATTCTGTATAATGTTTTTACTTGTGTAACTGTTTATCTTTTTGTCCTTCTGAAATGACTCTTGACAATTATATTAACAAGTAGGCCTATGTAAAGATCAGTACAACGTATTTTTATAAGGAATCCTTCGTAAGTGAGTCGGCAATAGCATTTGTAACCAATTAGTCCCGGGTTCGTGTCCAAATGGACAATTTCTTCTGGATTTAAGACGAAAAAAGGTTTGGATTCCGCTTTAGCTTATGTGACCCCTTCCAGCATAACCTTGCTGTTGCATAATAACATCAAGGCGAAACAAGCAAATTTCTGTCCATATCTAATATAAATACATAGAATAAATTATTTAAACCAAAAAAAGTTTTTTTTTCCAATAAAAACCATGGTTTTTGCCAACCCTTATATGAAGGGTGTGAGCCAAGAACATGGTAACCAACAAATTTTCAATTGCTGAGTTATGCAGCAGATAGACAGCAACGTATACCGCTTCGTTTAGTCCTTCATGTATAGTCTTATGTGAAAAATCAGCTTTCCGACTTTCAAAATGGATTGTGCAACAGAAAATCTCTAATTTCTTAAAATAGTAAAATTGTGGGTTACCATGTTCTTGCCTCACACCCTTCATATGTTGAATCCCTCTTGTTAAAAATACAGAAAACTTGAGGACTGACTAAACCGTGATGGTGGTTATATAAAACTGTAGAATTTCAAGAATATTCAGAACCAAAAGCTCTAGATGTGCAGCCTTTAAGTGTATCATATAAATCTAAGTATTTCTCTTATGTTTTATTTTAATTTTATTTTGTTCCAAAAAGAGGGTATGGAATATTTTGAAGTAAAAATACTACATAGAATTTTGCTAGTTATTTGTGTATTTTTTAAAAGAAGCATTTACTTTTAGAGTTTGACTGGTTTACACCAGCTGTTTTTTTTTTCTTTTTTGAAATAAAAAACTGGTTTAAACTAAAAAAAAAATAAAAAGAACGAAAAATGCGAATCGTGTGAACTTCATGGTGACGTTTCCACACATCAAACAATGCATTAGTTTTATTTCCTTTTCACCTTTTGATCAAGGTGTCCCATGTTCAATTCTCGGTTGAACCACAACCCTTCTTTCATGCGTAAACAAAGTAGCGGTTCGGATGTAACCTTAAGCGAAAGTTTTCTCCTTGATAACCTCGGTATTACGTAGGAATGTTAAGCCTGAACATACAAAACGAAACCAAATTGTATATTTCTGCATGCCTGAATGCCTGTTGTTTTATAAAGAAGCCAAGGTTGCTTAAATACCGTATATTGATAGAAGTTGGAATAATTTATCGATTGCCTACGTAGCTTCCAACGTTAGCTTGGATTGGACTTTCAATGATATGTACGTACTAAATTTGTAATTTAATACCTCAGTTTTAGCGTACTGATTATGATACGTTGACCTTTAAAGTTTACACGCAAAGAAATAACAGGATTTTTGTGTTATTGTTTTACATTTAGAGTAATGACGGGATTTTCCCGATGGCTAGGGCGGAAGTTTCCCAGTTTAAGAAATTTACTGATCGGACTTCTTTAAACTTATGTGACCTCTTCCAGCATAACCCCGTTGTTGCATAATAACACCAAGGCGAAACAAACTTATTTCTGTCAATATGTAATATAAATACATAAAGCAAAATATTTAAACCCAAAAAAAAAAAACTGGTTTAAGCCAAAAAAAAAGCCTAGTTTAAACTCCCCCCAAAAAACGAGTTTTTGGCATTTTAAAAAACAACCATAGTTCTTCCCAACTCTGCTTACTTTTTTATATAGGAAGTTAAAAAATTTTATTATATGCATTAGTTAATCCTTTGGAATTCATAATGTAAATATGTTGAGAAGTAAAATTGTTTGAAATATATTTTCGAAATTCGTGGTTTATTTTCGAGGTTTTATATTATTATCGGCATCAACCACTAATTAAATGACTTTTTGTGTTATAGAGAAGCGAAACAAAATTTGATTTATCAATTTAAAGCAGAATTTTGAAAAAAGCCCAAAATTTCCCAAGCAAAAAAGCGAAGCAGAAAAAACCGAGTTTTTTTTTTTTAAAAAAAGCTGTTTTTTTTTTTCGAGCCCTTGCATCTCTATTTTAAACTATTTTACTGCAAATATATATTGGTTCGTTTAGCCAGGATTTCGTAATGGGAGGGAGGCATGATATGAAATACTCTATTTACACGCCAGGGGCTTCATCAACCTTATTTTACTGGCAACATGCCCATATTTGTTAGGACAATAAAATCAGGATATGTTAGTGCGTATTTTAACAACGAACTATGAAGAATCTCCAGTAAAAGAATATAACAAAAGTATTGAAAAAGATATAATCTTCCGAGTTTCTTAAGTTCTTTTGAGAGTCTATCTGATCGAACCGGTTTATCGATAGTCATTTGTAGTCCATAGGATTAGCGTGGAGCTAGATGGAATTCGGAATGCTCCGTTACAATAATATCTATTTTCAACTTGACTTCCCCCAGTTTCCTTCACACAAAGCTCCTCATAAGAAAGAGTAACCGAACGCTTGCTGTAGCCTTATATTTTTAACCCTGATTCTTCGTTTTCTCGTTTCTTTTTGTTTAATCTTTTCTTAATTGTTTACATTTCTGGTTCTGAAAGAAGGGTCCGGACCCCCCGGACCCACCCCTTGGATACGTGCCTGTCGCATGTCTATAAACATGTTGTTATAGGAATATAATTTGATAATGAATTCGCCCAGTATTTCTTATAATGTTAGTACGTGTATGATCGGCAAAGACATGTATGTGGTAAATTTCATGTCAAAAGAGCAGTAAATAAGAACAATAAAACGAAAATAAAACGTTCTTGTCCATTTAGCAACATTCTGTTTTACTCATTCTAATTTTCGTATTTATAATTCTTTTCCTATGAAATTTACCACAAATATACATTTTCCAATTATACACATAGTATCAGCATTAAAAGTACCCTACAAAATCATTATCAAATCATATTCTTACAAGAAGACAGTTACAGATATGCGACAATCATTTTGAAAAAAAAAATGAAATCTTTAAGTTTTACGTCCCACGGTTATGCCGGTTAGGCTAAAGGAGACGGGATGATGAGAGATGAGTGAAATGGTGGAATGAAGAAAGTGGGAGGAAACGAGAGAACCCCGAGAAAACCCATGAGCACGGTGTTTGTCTACCACAAAGTTCACTTGGCGGGGACTGGAATCGAACCCGGGACCCCAAGCACCAGAGGTGAACGCTCTACCACTGAGCCACCGCGCCCCCTGACAATCATTTTGGACATGAGTGTACATCTAAACCAGGTAAATTTATACTCTTACCTATGAAGGAAACATTGCTTGCAACATTATGAAGTATGACATCTCTGCAAATTTAACGTGGCGAAGCTGTTATACGACGGGCAGTCAGAAAGTTCCTGGAATGTTGTAGTTTTGCCAGCTATGATGTAATTACAGTGAATTTTGTACAGTACAGTTTTTAGGTTGAATAGAGTTTGACAAATGTCAACAGGTCACAACAGTCACTTTACGAGTAGCGTAGCTAAACAGAGGAATAAGTGATGATCATGGGCGCCCCAAGAAAATTTTCTAGGGGGCCATCTCCATGATTGCTATATTACGTCTGGTATTTAATATACATAGTTTGCTATATTCCATATACATTTTCATAAGGCAGGGAGGTCCGGGCCCCCATGGTGGTGATCAGTTGGTGCAATGTCGCAGTTCGAGCAATGCATAAACATCAAATTCATGTACAAATTGGGGAAATCTGCTTCAGATATCTGCTTTGATAGCGGTAACATCAGTTTACGGTGACAACGATTCAAGGAAAACCATCCCAGGCCCGAACCCTCATCTATTTTGAAAATTTGATTGAGATCAGTCCGATGGTTCAAGAGGTACGAAGGCACACACATAGTTACTTCTGATTCTACATACTAGTATATAGACTAAATCGCAGTAAATAAAGGTAACGTTGCTTTCTTTGGGGGGAGGGGGGTAAGAGACTTACATTAGGATTGTGTAAGAATAGGGTTAGATAAAATAAAGTGACTCGTATTTGCTCAGCAAAACCGAGTAAATAAATCCAATAAATTTAGAAGCAAAGAATCTGCTAAAAGTTATTCATAAACTACATTTTTAAAACACCAAGCATTTAATTATCTCCATACGAAAAAAAAACTTCAAAAATCTCAAGTAAACATTATTTTTCTGTATTAGTCTACGGAATCTCCCTAACAAGGAACAATAAAAAAAAGAAAGAAACGGAAAAGGAATATAGAAATGAAAAACAAACATTTAAAGAAGAAAAAGGTCTCCCAGAAATATTTCCGTAATTGCTCAAAGCGCTCGAGACATGCTCTCCACACAGAAAGAAAGACCCAACACTGAAGTAAAAATTAAAAAAAAAAAAAAAAAAAAGTGACACAAGATTTTTAATGACGAGGTTGTTGTAATTCATAACTGCTACATTGGAAAAGAAAATTTTCTTACATTTTCAAAGTTATCTTCTGGATCTTTACTTTTACATTATAGTTTTTTTTCTTCCGAAATACCTCAGGAAATAACTTTTTTAAAAGAAAAAAAATTAAGTGCACAGGGAAGCATTCCACATTTTCTTTCCTTTATTTAAAAAAAAAAAAAATCAAGGTATTCGTTTCAAAAGAAGTTTAATTAAATGTGAAAAGGTTAAGGGAACCATGCCATAAAAGGAAATTGAAGGGACAAAAAGAAAATTCACTGTAGTAGAAGGGAAGATACAGCATTCATTTTCAAAAATAAAAATTCAACATCAAAAGCGTCTACACAATATCAGTTCTTTGTTTTTTTCTTAATATACTCTCTCGTAAAGGAAGGGTATTTCTTGGCGTCCTCGTGACAGCCTTGAATTCATACGATAAAACACCAATAAAGTGAATTTCATTTTAAGAAACAGGAAAAAAAAATAATGGTTTCCATAATGCAGGAGAAGTATGAATGAAGAATGAGATGAGAACTACTACAAAATTAAACTGAGTCTAAAAAAAGGTATAAAATCCACTGTTGCTTCAAATTATTTTAATTCATATTCTGTTTCGAGCCGGAAACGACTCGCCTACACATATTACCAACGAGATCTGACTCACTTTCCACTTTTAAGTTGTTTCAACCATAGTTCAGAGGGTAATATTGCAATAAATAAGAGCAAGTTTCTACCATCTAACAGAACAAATATTCATAAAATATTTCGTCAACAATTCTTTTAAGCATACATTTCCTGCTCAGTTAAGAAAACTGGCAGTGATACCGATGAGTCAATATTAATTAATCATCATCATTATATGTATTTTTCCATTATTGTCAGGTCACTTGCAGCAACTGCGAAGCTTCTATGCTCCAAGGTCTTCAGCTAACCTCTCCGTCTTCACGTTCGATTTTTCTGTGTTGATATCGTCCATTAATTGTAGTCTTATTTGCCCTCTCCCTCCCTTTCCTGCCACCATATCCTGTAGCATGTCCCTCACGATACAGTTCCTTCTTAGCCAGTGTCCCAGCCAGTTTCTCTTCTTCTTAATATCTAAAGTTGTTCTTCCCCCTCCCCTCGCCATTTCTAACACCCTGTCATCCGTTTTCTGCTCGACCCAGCTAATTCTCTCCATTGTCCCCACCGATATTTCGAAAGTTTTCAGTCGTTTTTAATCTTTTTTGGGTAATATTCATGTTTCTGACCCGTACTAATTATTATTAATCAGTAAATCAGCAATTCCCTAAAACAGTAATGGGCAAATTGGGGCACTCAAAGCAGCAAGTGTTTTTCACTCGGCCAGCGAAATAAAACGATTTTTTTTTTTTTTTTTTTTTTTTTTAACTGTCAGTGCTTACCACGAAGAGAGTAGATGGGCATCATAATATTGTATACCTGAATCGAGACTTGAGTTTCCATTGTAAGAATATTTCCTTTAATTTTTTAGTCACCAAGCCCATTCTGCACAGTAAAATGGATTTTTGAGAAAAATGAATCCATATGCGTATATACAAATGAAAGTGACTATGTTTGTGTCTTAATAACTCTTGAATCACCCGAAGGATCTCAATCAAATTTTCTACATAGATGAAGTTCAGGCCTGGAATGGTTTCTAATATTTCACTTTGATGATGCAACTTAGGGGAGGGGATATTTAAAAATGATCGAAAATGATCGGTATTAATGTCGAATCAATAGTTTTCGGGGTCGCTGAGATGAACAGTGACACTTCCGATGTCGTTTAAATCCAAATTCAACCCCACAACTTGGGGAAGAGGGAGGTATATAAAAATGATCGAAAATGACCGATATTAGTGTTGAAACCAAAATTCACCCCATTATGTCCAAAATGAAAGTATTCTTTCCGTGCGAGAGTGGGTATTCTGCTAGTATTTCATAAAGTTACTTTAAAATTGTAGGTCAAGCCCTAATTAGCCTAGACACATGAAACAACAAACAAGATATACAGAATAGCACACAGATTTAGAAAACGCAAAACCTGCACATAGCCAGAAACCATCGCATAGTGGGGTTAAAAGTTCAAATTTCTGGCAAAAACCATGTCTGACATTCGTTTATTTTAAATGGTAATGAAAATTCGTATATGCGTTGGTAAATACCCTTAATTATATTTTTAAATATTCAAACATAATTTTACGAACTTTAAACGTTATTCTTATCTAATTGTACTAAACCTGAACTCTTTTTCAAACTGAAGTTTCAGTTTCGGAGTTATTCTCCGACCTGCTGCTGTCGTCTTGAACTGAATCGACTTCTGTTGACAATATGTCCACGACCAAGTAAAACAGACACGGATACAATACCGTGGAAGCTCATGTGGTTTTGATTCCATGTTAAGACCTCATATAGCCTCGGTGCGAAACGGGACTCTGAAGTCCAAATCAGTCAACCAACCAGGACCACGCACATACCTCTGTGGTCTATTTCGTTCTCTTGGATGGATGGAGGGGGTCACCCTTTGGTTTTAATTAATTTTTATGATGGAAACTTATTGTTCTATACATGGGCATCTGACACACTTTGTTTTTGTGACGATTTACGGCCAAGAGACGTACCTCTGTGGTGCAAGAATCATGGCCCCTTGGCCTAGGATCAAATGCTCTCAAGTGTTTCCACTAACACTGCGTGACATACGGATGAGTATTTAAAAATTGATAGAATGATAAAATGGAGAAATTGGATGATCCAGGAGAATATCAACTGCATGATACTATCCACATAAATTCACATGTTTTCGGATAGACTTAAGGGCTTATCGCGTAAGGCGAACGTTTAACCTCTTGCGTCACTTTCCCTTTCAATTTAGCAAGGGGAAGAAAACTCTACAGTTATGAACAATGGGTCTGCTCGAAGTAAGGTTCTAGCCCACTTGCCCTAAGGTAACTACGCTTTGCTACTAAGGCATTAGAGCGGAAGAACAATGGTCAGTTCTCCCCCACGGTGGTTTCAGGAGGGTTACGAACCCTGGAAATGTAACACCTACAGTAGAAGATAGCTTGGCAATTAGGATTAGAAGTATCAGGAAAAAGACTGAAGAATAATTTATACGAAAAATTAAGTTTTAAAGAAAAACTTAAATTCACTTTTCTACAATCGTATGAAGAATACCACTTTTAATATCCGGCCTAGAAACAATTAATGAAATTGCTTTGTCAGTGGAGCAATTGATTTTAACGGTGAATAAATAATGTGATTAACTACTACTTTGCATAGCACAACACAACCCTTCCATAAAGAGACGGTATTTATTTGGTATTAACAGGATTTATTGAGAAATTACGCCATAAACACATGAAGCAACGAGAAAATTGTTTACAATCCAGACTTTCAAAGCCTGCGCGATTATGCAACACACACAACAGTGAAGTTATGAAGGTGACCAAACGAGAAGGCGTTATAGACATTCAGAGGCTACTACGTGATCGTCGCGAGAATGAAGTCTTCCTTCTTATCTTATTTGCAGAGGCCTAGATGCAATAAATTGATTGATATTTCTGCGGAGTGGAATGTAACTGCGGAATGGAATACCTTAAAACCAGTTTGTTCAATTAATAACTTCACATATGTCATAGACTTACGGGGTGATTTTTTTTGTTCGTGCCTCTACGAGTATGAAGAAATTATTATTATTATTATTATTATTATTATTATTATTATTATTATTATTATTATTATTATTATTATTATATTTTACATTTTAAGAAACGGTAAATCTCTGACCGATTTCAATCACGCCCAACGGTAATAAGTAACAGCATAACATTCATTCTAATATCTACATTATTACTGGCAGGAGTAAAAGTGGATCTGAAAGGTCAGAGACAATATACGCCTATTGTGTCAAAATATATTATTTTTCCGAAAGTTATTGCGGAAAATTATCTTGAGTTGAGTTGATTTTAGGTTTAACGTCCCGTTCAGCAGCGAGGCTATATGACACGTGGACCTACTGATTAACGTGGAATCCGAACCACGTGAGTTCCCGCAGGGAAATCATCTTATCACATTATATGCATATGGAAAATCCAAAGTGGTGAGTGAATTTACGCCTTTTATCATCTGCTTATCCTTGATCGATTTTAGTTGAAATGAGTAGAAATTGTTGAAAATTATTAAAAGCAGACACCAAACTGTATTAAAATCGAATATAGAGTTTTTTAAATGATCGCGGAAAACAATTTTGTCGTTATCATCATAGTACACATAACCGCAGACTTTCGATTTTCAGAAGTTGGTTTTACCCCTTGTTTTTGAAAGATTTCAATCTCAAGCAATAGGCCTGTATCCAAATTAGGAGAGAAAGCAAATATCGAGTTTTATTTTATAATTAAAACTCGGATACATTTTTCGGAACAAATTGTAGAACAGCCAAAACAGGAATGCCTATAGAGACAATAAGTACAAGGCGGATTACACTCACTTAAAGGAACAAATATTGGTATACAAAATACGATAAAACAGCATAACATTCATTCTAATATCTACATTATTACTGGCAGGAGTAAAAGTGGATCTGAAAGGGTAGGGGAACGCATGACGTCACACCGTTCCCCGTGCCTATTTTTCCCCATTGTAATATTTTAGGAAGTAGGAGACGCCATAATTTTTTTTTTTGGAAGTGGGAGTATGACGTCCCTCACGTTACCACTTACTTTTAACCCTGACTGTTACGAAGAAAATGTCTTTGGTATTTATATTTGCGATGCGTGTCATAAGTTCATCAGGGGGGAGGGGTTCAAGACCTCCAGTTCATATCATTTCAGATGTTTCAGTGTTTTATTTTTGTATGTCATTATTTTCCTCGACGGTGTCATCGCTAGCACGTGTGTGTTTGATGCATGTGGTCCCAGGTATCATTCTCAGTGGCAAAGCCCAAAATAGTTAATTTCACGATCATTCACTTCCATTAATCACCCGTTTCCTTTAGCCTAAAGGCCATACCGGTGGGACGTTAATCATTTTTGCTCAAACGGGGGGGGGAGGGTTAAAAACCTGAAACATCCCTTGCCTGCACCACTGCTTGCAATGAATACGCAACAGACAGAAAATAACTTATTTTGACATTGTAGTTTAGATTAAATAATAACGTTTTTAACGCTCAGAAGAGGAATAAAGAAATATTATTATATCAAACGAGGTAATTTTCATTTCACTTGCGAAAGTATAGCATACTTCCAACTTATGGGAATTAAATATTGAAAACTGATTGATTGATTAAAAGTTAATGGTGACATCACCACGGAGACTATATGCCCCCGTCACAAAATACTGAAAACGGAAAGTAGCAGGTTCCAGTTCCAACAAAGGGATAAAGTAGAAGATTGAATCTGTTCGTCCGACGCTGAATCCATATCAGAAATAAATTCTCACTAACTTTTACAGTTTATTGCTCTATGGGTAATCAACACTGATATCGAAAGTTGCATTAGTTTCTACTACTTCCGGTTTAAACAACAAAAAAAGTTTGTCGCCTCTTATTACCGATTTCGATCTATGGGAATCAACATTGAAAGCGCAAATAGCTGTAGTTTCGTATCTTTTGAACACTATAGAGGAATAACATCGGAGAAAGTAGCTATTTCTGCGGTATTAAGCCCGTATATATATATATATATATATATATATATATATATATATATATATATATATATATAAATAAAAAAAGTGCTTTTCGCCAAATATTACAGTTTTCACTATGGTAATCACTACTGTAACATGAAATCGTACATTCTACGACTTCCAGTTTACATTGAAATGTTTTTCAGTAGAGTCAAATAAAATGGTCCGGGATAAGCCCCTCACCTATTTATTATAAAAGTTTTCTATAATCAATTTACAGTTTCTTTGTAATACAATAAAAAGTGTTCCCACGTTCAATGTACCCTTAACATAGAGCAGTGGCTTCAGATAGGTACAATTTAGATTCAGGTTTGTACAGGAACCCCTTCGCTCATGGCAGCCTCCGGGGTATGTTTGTTTGAAAGAGTGTCCTTTGTCCACAACGACCTCCGGAGACAGGTATAGGGATCCTCAGTCACTCACTGCAGCCTCCTGAGGTAGGTTGTTGTTAGGATATCTCTTTCGCTCATAGCCAGCTTCCAGAAATAAGGATTTTCCTTAGCCCAGTGTGGCTCCCGAAGAAGGTGTTGTTAGGTTAGTGATCAGTATTAACTGATGTCTCTGCTCTGTTGTGCTCCTCTTTTATGAGTGTCCACTGCAAGGGGCGGTAGTGAGGAGAGGGTTGTCCGTCTTCAGTTTCCATCCGAATCAACTTCGTGTTCTCCTAGTATCCTCCTACTATCGTATGGTGGTGATTATTTGTATACAATAACACTAACTGTAATATTTTCCATAAACAGAAACTTTGCTTTGTAAATAATTAAATACAAAGTTATTATTTGCTGAGCAAAACAATATATTTTTATATCAAAAACTAAATACTTGTAACTCTGGCTTCATCAAACACTATATCTATGAGATACCTCTCCTTTGTCTCTCATAGTGTTTGATGAAGTCAGAGTTGGTTGGCGAAACTGTTACAAGTATTTAATTTTTGATATAAAAATGTATTGTTTTGCTCAGCAAATAGTAACTTTGTATTTAATCATACACTAAAAAAAAGATGTGGATCCTTACAATAAAGAAAGATAAGAGTAGAAATGAAAGTTACTCTTGAGACGCTGAATTCATACCAAAAAGCCACTTTTTGCTACCTCTTTCCGGTTTTGCTCTATGGTGACTAACGTTGAAACCGGAAGTGAGAATAATCTGTACCACTTCTGGTTTCATTGGCTGCTTGATTTGGAGTTCAGTGTCCCGTTTCTGCACCAAAGCTATATGAAGTGTGGATTTACAGTTTAGGGGAATCCCAACCACGTGAGCTCCCTTCAAGAATCGAACACGCGATTACCGCACCAAAGGTGCGTACGATAACGAAATAGCCACGAGAAGGAGCTCTACTTCTGGTTTTAGAAGTTATAGGTGAAGATAAAATCTTTCCTTGCGACCCTCAATCAACTCCAACAAACGCTTCTCTCTCTTTCTCTTACAGTTTATGCTGGTACCTATCGACAGACGGGTGGACGGACAAAGCCGTTTTCTAAGACTTCTCATATTTGTGCATAGTCTAGAAGTCCAAAAGGGTGTTGCACTGAGTGTTTAGATTTATGATGGAGTAACTATTGACTGTTCTCAATCACCAAACGATCAGTTCACGACTGATCACATAACCTAGAACATCTGCTCCTGAGGTTGCATTGGACAAACGAGTTCCCACCTTACCTAATCTCTAAAAGCTGCATTTGGGCGCATGAGATTCCTTACAAACCGTCTCCCATAGTCGCTACGCACTGAGAAAGCTTCTCTAATAACACACAACCCCAGAGGCTGTTTTAAGCAAAGGGGTTCCGTACATATCTAACTTGAAGCTTCATCATCCGAAGCCACTTTACTTGTGCTAAGAGCTTACATTGGGGAAACATTTATTTTGTAGCTTTACAAAGAAACTTTGTAAATTGTTTTATACAAGATTATTTTTATAATAAAATTGGTAAAGGGCTAATCCCGTACTACTACTGACTCTATCACACGAACATTACACTATAAATAAGTTTTTCAATCAATCATGGAACTGCAAAATCTGTTTTTATGAATAACTTTACCCGAAAAAAAATTTGAAAGTAGGAAGCAAATGTGCACACATTCTTTAAGAATATGTGGTACAAGAAAAAGATGCGAACACCAAAAACGCTCCATATAAAGAAGTACGGCTTAAGCTCATACTTTATAAATGCAATATAGAACATCGCAAATTATATTAACAGATACATCAATCTTAGTACACACTGCATTTTACAGAGATTTAAAAATATGAAACTCTTCCGGCTGCTCAACTTATTCTTTTTTCCGATCTACTTCCTTTCCAACAGACCGTGCCAGACTTATATGTTCTATTTCCTCTTCTGTTTCTAGAAGCTGCCCTTTTCATATGGTTCAGTAGTTTCCAGATGACTTGCAATTCCGTTGTCTCTCTCGACAGAAATTCGCTTTCTTTTAATACGCACACAAGCTTCTTTTCTCTTTCATATTTAGCAATAAGAACGTTCTTTAGTTAAAGGTTACAGATGTGCACGATAGCCCTTTCTTCAATTCCAAGCATTTCTTTTAACATGTAGAGGCAACATGTACTCAGAAAAATGGATAACACTGCTATACAGCATTCGCGAACTCCATTCGGAAAACAAAATCTAAATTAATATACGTATGTATAGAAAATTTTCACTTTGCCGCTCACGGATTTTAAGAAAATGTATTCGATAATCAATTAAAAGATAAACTTGGTTTATATTTCAGGTCAACGGAAATTAGTTTAATCAGACGAACCTGTGAAGGTTCAAAGGGTGAAAAGGGCAGCAGGAATACAGCGTGAACTATGAAGACGCCGCAAGTATATTATTATATGCTCAAGTTTAGGTAGACTGGATTCTGACTTTTTTGTTTGTTTGTTTGTTTGTTTGTTTAACGGTTAATTATACCCTTTACGTTAAAGGAAACGGATGATTAATGAAAGTGAATAATTGGGAAATTAATTTTTATGTACTGTCCCATCCAGAATCGAACTCGAAACTATCTGCACTTCGACCAACTTGTATGGTCCTTTACACAGAAGCGAAATTAGCAAAGAATCACGTATTGTGTTGGGAGTTGAACCTGCAAAATGAGAACGCAACTTGGCCGCTTAGGAGTCTGTTGTTGATTATAACAAATGACAGAATAGGTTCATGATGAGATAGTTATCGTGTTATATAGCGGTAAGCTTACATATTCAGCTCATATATATAATGAGAGCATAATCAATTAGTTCAAATAATGATACAATAGTACATCAAATAAATATATGTATCAGCGTGTATAGAATAAAAGAGCTCTTTGTCGTGTTTACTCGTAGGCTGATAAAGATTGAGCAAGGTCATGTCTATGCCAGGTTCTACATATACTAGATATTACGGATGCGGATCAAGGTTCGAGGTACAGATATAGAGTAGCTGTGCAACCCATCTTACCATATTATAAGATTACAAAAACATTTAAGTATTCTAATATTTAGTACCGAAATAATTAATGATCTGATAACTTTAATAATGCACGCTGCAATTACGGGCAAAAAGAAATCAGTTTACAAATGCAAAGTACAGTGAATTGGCAGTAAAGTAAAATATTAGATGCTTCTCTAATGCGAGAGATTTTCTCATCAATTTTCTTAGGTTATTTTCACATTCTTTCTCTTTGTTTTTAAATTGTGGTGAACAATCGCATCCGTGGATTTTCTCGGGCTATTCGTTTCCCACCTCATTTTCATTTCACTATTTTTTCCACCACCATTCACTTGCCTTATTCTTTCATCTCCCTTAGCTTAAAGGGAATAATCGAGAGACGTTAAACAGAAAGATTTCATTTCATGTTTCTCTTTCTTGTTTGTTACGTTTTTTGTAACTCGCTTAATATATCTGAATTATGTTATACTGCAGCAATCGTGGATTGCCACTGACTGTTTCATGTACATAAAAGTTTAAACAACTGGAGTTAGAGCGTACTAATGGAGCTTATTGTCTTCTTCTCTTCTTTAATAAATTAAAAAAAAAAAAAAATACGTCGAACTAACTGAAATAGTTCTGACTTTAGAAGAAGTAAAATAGCATCACAGCTTACTCTGTAACTTAAGCAGTAAATAAATTAAAATTTCATTTTGAAACAACTACATTACTTCCACAAAATACAGCCAATATTCATAACTCATCAGTACACATTACAATCCATATTCCATTTACAGAACGGTTCGTTCGGTTGCATATTTCTTCCTTGTTTCTTTCCACTGATCATCCACTGCTAACGAAACATGGAACATAACGTACAGTGACACATCCAGATGTTCTCTTTTCTCATTAACAACCCCACACATGCCTACAGATGAAAAAAAAAAAAAAGCGCAGATTTTGTAAGCCTTTACGTGCTGCTGGAATGCTGGACAAGATAATTGGATCCTATATTTGCACGCCACATTTATAACGGTTTTAGGTCACTTCAACGTTGGAATATTACAATCCAGGCAATCCCCAAATGAGAGAGCTCGGGCATTTTCACCATCAAATAAAATTAAATAATATGTTTAAAAGAAGTTAATCAGTTTTTATACACTATAAAACAATGAACAATGTTAACTTTATAATTAATAAACATGATCGATTTTTCCACTGAATGTTATTTTTTTAAAAAAAAAAAGTCAAACATGAGATGTATACAGTACAACGATATTACTTCTTTTACAACTTGTAATCTTATATATATATATATATATATATATATATATATATATATATATATATATATATATATATATATATATATATATATATATATATATATATATATATGTATGTATATATGTATGTATGTTTCGAGATAAGATCTCTGTTATTTGTGTTTACAATGTGCGGCCAGACCTGATTATTGGTCATTTATGTAATATAAAGTATGGTGAGATCGAAGAATATATTTCTAGAATATAATATTTTCAAGGAGTTATATTTGTGTGTAAAATCATTGGCACATACTTAATAAGTTATAGCTATATATATACATGGTTATTCAAAAAGAAAGAACAGATTTCAAACATTTATTTCTTCCAAACTACAAAAGATAGAAACATGATTCGAACGTTACTTGATTTAAAAAAAGTTTACAATTTAAACAGTCCGGATAGAAGTTCCAATCACGGCCGCATTTGGCGCTGTTGTTTGTCTGTAGTGAAATGGCGGCGTCACCACAGTAGAAGTCTTTTTGTGTGCTACAATTGGCAAAACTTGAGTCCATTGTTGTAATTCAGCGAGCATTTCGCCGTCAATTTAATAAACAACCGCCGCATCATAAGCAAATTTACGAGTGGCATCGAAAATTCGTAGAAGATGGTTGCATCTGCAAAGGGAAAAGCACGGGACGTCCACGCACATCGAACGAGAATGTCGAGCGTATTCGTACACTTTACGAAAGGAGCCCAAAGAAATCCACATCGCGAGCAAGCAAAGAACTTAACATTCCTCAACCAACGGTATGGCGAGTTCTAAAACATCGTCTGCACATGAAGCCATACAAACTGCAGTTATTGCAAGCATTGCATCCTGACGACCACAACAAAAGTTACGAATTTTGCATTAGCATGTTAGATGATATGGAAGAAGACAATTTTGCTCAACGATGAATTTTTTCCGATGACATATGTAGTTTTTCCGTAAAAGACCGTGTTTTTATCCCTCCTATGCCTGACACTCTTGAAGGTCTACGACATCGAATTGTTGAAGCTATGAATTCGATAACTAGAGACCAGCTGATTCGTGTGTGGCAAGAAGCGAGCAACCGTTTTGACATTTGTCGTGTAATACACGGTGCTCATATTGAATGCACATCATAATTACTAACAATAAATTGTAAACTTTTCTTAATTAAGTAACGTCCGAATCATGTTTCTATCTTTTGTAGTTTGGAAGAAATAAATGTTTCAAATATGCTCTTTCTTTTTGAATAACCCTGTATATATATAAAACAAATCAGAGTCGTTCTAACAGTCACACAGAATTCGCAAATGAAAGAGCATATCTGGCTGGCTGAGTTATAGTTGGATGAGTAGTAGTCAGTACATCGACTTCTACTGTTCCGGATTTGTGTCTCGTAATATAAGTAGCTCCCCAAATGCATCACGACGATGAATCAATAGCAAAGAGCAGACCACCACAATAGGCAACGTGCGTTACTCGTTCCGTAGTATATCAACACTATTATTATTATTATTATTATTATTATTATTATTATTACGTAGTTGTTCCGTCAGTCATCGGCGCTCTGTACACTACACGTTAAAATCTTTCTTAATTCAGAAGTTTAATTGGTTACATTTAGCAAATTTATTATGATTACTACATTACTACGGTAAATTTAAAATAATTCATTTTAACAGTATTTTTATTTTTATTTTAATGAAGAAAAAAGACAAACGTTGATTTCATAGTCTGCTTTATGCCATGTATATTCAACATAAAGTGTGTGTGTGATTTCGTACTTATTGAAGGTACAATTTGTAATGGAAATTATTTCCTCCTGTTATTCAAAGTTCCATCAAACGTCTCATGCATAGACTACGCTAATCATACTGAATAAAAACTGTTGCTAGTTACAGTGTAACAAACAAACTAGCTTTCAAAATAATAATAATAATAATAATAATAATAATAATAATAATAATAATAATAATAATAATAATAATAATAATAATAATAATAATAACTGGAACATTTAAATTCAACCTGAAGGCTTATTAGGGTTGCCAACTCTGGAAAGTACAAGTAAAATTACCGACACCCCCTCAAAATTCCCTATGGTATAGCCCTAAGTGAGAAGTATCTTTCTTCGGACCTATACATGAGAAAGAAATGTACTACCGTGGACAAAAATGCATTAGCACACGTATTCTGCATATCCTCAGTACATTCACTAATAAGCTCAATAGATACATTGTGCTAAAAACGAGAAACTAAAGTCAGTATCGATCATTTTATTGTATTTATTAGTAACTGCCACTTTTTTAAAAATTATCGAAACAGATTTAAAGAAAGGGTATTAATCTTTACGTCACAATTTTGGATTTACAAAATGAAACTTACTCTTTAAACTTATACTTTAACTACAGAAAATTGCTTTAAGAAGTCCTTTTTCACTCTCAATAAATGTACAAAATTCCTTACAAGTAAATTTCAAATTTTCTCTGACACATTTCCTGTCATCTCCTTAAAATAATCTAAACAGGTGAACAACATATGTTAAACGTTGATAGATGGTGAACGCTGACAGTTTTGGATTTACAGAATGGAAGTTTTAAATTTGTATTTGAAACTAGATTGGTTTCAAAAATAGTTTTTCATTCTTAATATAAATGTATACATTTTTTTAAAAAAAAATTCGATGTTTTATTCTGGACTACAGATTTCAAAATACGGGCATAAAGAGGTTGGTAAGAAGTTTGTATTGGTCATCGGTCTTAATCAAAATAACAGCAATATTTCCAACCAGGAAGGAAATACCAGCCAGTTGGCAACCTTAAGACTTATTACAATTCCAACCTCAGAGACAATAGTTAAGTAAGTTCAAAAGTCAGTGCTTAGAGTAGTCCAACAAAAAAGCATACTACTCAAACACATACACGCACAAATTTATTTCAATCATTTAATTAGCACTGAACACACAATAAATTTAAAATTTGTGTTTAATTCTAATACTCATATATTAAAAGTACATTACACACATATGTTCATGCAATAATTAAAAAGAAACAATACAGTTTTTGAGCTGCCATTAAAACGTTGCAACAGCTTTAAATCTGCCAATTGTCTGCACAGTTGAACACCTTGATAACGCAAGTAGCGACATATATTAGCGTGACACACAGACTGATGCGTTTGCACTTTATTTTAGGGTTATGGTGATACTTATATTTTTATTACATTCAATTTATTAAGTATTGTATAACAGTAAAATACCTGTTATGGACTCTGTCACCTTGTAAACTTTCAACGTTTTTCACGTAACATGTGCATGGATAAAAACGGAGACGCTGATATTGCAACTTCATGTAACGAAATTTCTTCTTTGCGTAAATATTCAGACCCTAGAGGAACAGGAATGGTGGAGACCATAACGAGGAACTACATAATGCCGTTTATTAAACATTGTTAGGGGGACATCAAGTCTTATGAGGCTCAGGTGGGCAGGTCATGTGGCCAGAATGGAAGAAAGTAGGAAAGCTTTCAAAGTTTTAACTGAAAGTCCAATCGGGAAACACCCATTAGCAAACACCTAGGCAGAGATGGGAGGACAATATTAAGATGGATCTCTCAGAAATAGGAGTACAAAGCAGAAACTGGATCCAGTTGGTTAAGGATAGAAGTTAGTGGGTAGCTTTTGTGAACGCGGCATTGAACCTTCGGGTTCCATAGGTCATGGAGTTAGTTAGTTATAAATTTTAGTTGTGCCACAAACCAAGATTCCGTAACCTAAAAATTTTCGTAACAAAATTGAGCGAAAGAATTAAGTCTAAATAGTTGGAACAGAAGCTATCAAGTCAGTACATATAAACCTCTGGTTTGAAATTCGAAACAGAAAAGTAGTGAAGCCAAGTTCATATGGCGACGAAGAACTGCGCTTAAAAGCACATCAAGTCGACTCCAGACTTATTAGTATTTCTCATAAATGTCAACCTATTTTCTAGTATGTTAACTATTTTCTAGTAGTTAGCATAAGCTAACATCTATTAGTATAGCTCTAGTGAGCTCAATCGCTACAGAGTAGCCAACATAATAATCCTAGGTAAAGAACTGGCGGTGCATCATACGTTATGAAAAATAAGCTGAGGAACATAACTTGGACAACCAAAGGACTTGATTCTCATCTGCAACAAGTGTGCACAGGTTAGCGTTATTTCTTTCTATTTATGACATGTCACATTATTGACCATTAACGTTTCTAATAACTCAGACGCACACGTACAAAATACACGTTTAATATATGAAACTGTAACTGATTTTGAAATGAAATGAAATCTTTGTTTTACGTCCCTCGGTTATGCCTGTTAGGCTAAAGGATACGGTTATGATGAGAGATGAGTGAAATGGTGGAATAAAGAGTGGGAGGAAACGGGAGAACCCGAGAAAACCCACGAGCACGGTGTTTGTCCACCACAAAGTCCACACGGCGCGAGCTGGGATCAAACCAGAGACCCGAAGCACCGGAGGTGAACGCTCTACCACTGAGCCACCACGTGGACAGCGGGTGTGACTGTCATTCTAAGGGTCCAAATCATGGAAAAACGGTTGAACCGTTTGAAATGATTTATGAAATATAATTATCATCTACATCGCATTGGATTTTTTAATCATGTAATTTTAATTAAAATGTGTATGCTAAAGGGGAATTATGAGAGCCAATCACATTTAAATGAAAAATTGATTACCTCAAACTCAGTCTTGTTAGGAAGATCGAATTTCAGCTGCGGTTACATGTTTCGCCCACAGAAATCGAATAACTGAGTGCGAGACCAGTTTTCCAAACAATTCGTCATTTGTGTTTACCTACACCTAGCGCCGTAAATGACGGGTGGCTAAAACGCTGCACAGTTGTCAACTTCATGTATTACAATTATCGCACCTTCTCATTCCTCTATAATAGACGGAACTCCAGAAATATCGTCCTTGTAATCTTAGTTTCTGATCCCTCCTCGTAAAATATCTTACGCGTTTTAACCATTATGCTTTCATTGAAATATCTACCCAAAATAGGAAAGAATATTCAAATCTATTCTCGCCGTGCAAAGAACGGGCACTGCCGCTAGCACATATTAAACTGAAGCTTGTTTCTAAAATTAATCAACTTTAATTAAATCGATAATGAATAACGTTACCGACATTGAGACGGTAATTGAAGACTGGGCACGAGGTACGGCTTTTCGTATTAGTTTAAGCTACATTCAATAAAGTACCACGGGACAGGGTTTCATGGTGAAGATGCTGGGTCTATGATTTTCCTATCAGTAATGTATAACGGTAGAAACAGCATTTCATTTTCACAATTTACTGAGGCAATTACCTGTTTATGTTTTATGGCTTTATAACCTGTAAATCCATTTACAGAACGTGTTGGTTTAAATGATGTGTTATGAGTAACCCCTTGTCAATCATACTGAATTATGACGAACCACTACATTCCCGTGAGTGCATAGAGGTCAATTGGTGGATGATATATTTGATACTGTGGAGACTATGTATTATTTCCTACATTACATTATTCCCTATATTACTTGTTATTAAATATTGTAGGATTTATTCCTTCACCTCGATTCGACTCCCTCGACTACCAGGTCTTTCGAACATTTTTTTCGATTATAATAATTATTTGGATTTTGAACATTAGTTTGATTAATGTGCTTATTTTGTCCGTTGAAGATCTTTCTTTTAGTTATTCTTCTGAATGTGTTTTGAAACGAATTACACTCTCTCGGACAATTATCCACATTTTGTGTTTGACTAGCCAAAGACAACTTTCAATTTCTGTACCGCTTGTTCTATTCGCACCATTTGTGTACTTGTATATGGTTTTACTTGCTTTATCATCCTTCATTCTCATGAACCAACATTTGACTAAATTTCTTAAGACAGTAGAACAGAAAACAAATTCAACTATAAAACTTAAAAACTACCCCTGGTTATGATACTTTAGTCATTGGAATTACTAAAATATACCTTAATGCAGTGAACTTATAATATCTATATATTGAAGTTATAGGTTTGTATGCTTGTGGTACTCAAGAAACGTTATGTTCGTGAACGTTTATACGTTTGTGACCAATTTTTTTTTTTTTTTGACAATGATATCTCCGACACCACAAGCTCTAGAAAGATGACGTTTTTACTGGTCGACTGCACATTTTGTGTAGATTGTTCAGTTCTAATTGAATATTATTTTTTAAAAAAATGATAGTTATTTCTTTACTACATTTTTAGGGGTACACTGGAAGTACTGAAATTTAAAAAAAAAAGCATTATATCCTACGAGTTATACATTTCAACACCAAACAGATGCATACGGGGTTAATATATCTCTCCGACGTTTGTTTCATGGTCAAATGATAATGAAAAACGAAGGATAACCATTTCTCCAGTCTACGATGAATCTTTGTTGTTTGGAGTGTTTTGCCCAACGAACACAATGTATCACTGACATTATAATTAATTGTGTGCGTAATGTATTTGCTTATTACATACTACATGCAAGAAGAAAGAAAACTGATCATACACGAATTAGAAACTCCAACCGGAAGTAGGCTCAAATTTTGCAAATAGTGAGAGATATTGAAAAAAATCTCCCTTTTATGGTACTCCTTGCCAATTTTTACCAAGACGTCCTTCACTTGTGTCTGTAAAAGTGACATGTACAGATGATGTGAGGAATGACAAGAAGATTCATGCTCGTGTAGAGCGCAGGATCAGCTAGTAAAATAATTTTAAAAAATGAAAGTACTCACGATACCTTATGGTAATATTCTGAAGTTAAACAGAAAATTCGATTCTGGTATAGGTATGACTTACCTGAAAAGAAAGAAGAGAATTAATTAGGAAAAAAGACACGTTTGTTTTGATACTAATTAATAACATAAACAAGCTAGCTATATGAAAAATGAACTTAATAAGTAAATAAATATTTGCTAATGAAGTAAAAAATAAACTGTATTTAAAGTCGATACATGAATACAGAGCAGACCTCACAATAAAAACGTATACAATCTAAAAAAAACAGTACATACCGGTAAAATAATTAAGAGAAGCAATCATTGATTTCAATTATAAATATGAATTATGAATCAATTATGAAATTATACGTAAATAATTTACAGTTTTGATTAGAAATGATTCGTAAACGTCTTTTCGAACAAATGATGTAGTATTTTATATTATAGAGAGGTTAAAACAATAAGGTGAAATTCTGAACGACTGGAAAGGTGAAAAATAAAGCTTAATGTTATTTTTAATAAAGTGAGAAACAAAATAGTCTACCTCCATTTTTATTTTATTCCACTGAGTACTCGGCACATTCTTGTAAAATCTCCAGAATTCTCCGATCCGAGAGTATTTAGGACTACCTAAATGTGTTAATCAGGTTTTGAGGAACAATGCGGTCTTTGGTGAAAGTATTATTGTCTTTGTTCCTGTGACTGAAGTGGTTAACATGCTCTAAGAAATTTTCTTTTTTAAATCTTTTCCAGTTATTACATGTAGTTTCTGATACCGCTAATTTTTGAGCCGTTTTCTTGTTATACATTTTATTTACACACTGTTATTTGAGACCTCTGTTTTATTTTTTATTGACTTTTTGCTTTGTTCTCTTAATTTATGTTTTACCTTGAGTTCCTCCACCAAATGATTCACCATATCTTTTTCTACTATTGCATTTATTGCATGAATACAAGCTGCTTTTTTTCCTTATTGTAATGCGGCAGTATCTGGACCATATTTAACATTTTTGCCACCGCGAACAATTGAAAACTGACATCAACATCAATAAAAACCGATGTAGAAAATCTGAGGCGGTAGAATGAAAAACCGAACTGGACAAGTATTAAAATAAACGTAAAACCCTCTCCAAAATACATACATGTATATGGATGCACAATTCATTTCTGAAATTTCCAGAACTGGAATATAGAAAAAGCTGGTCCTAGAACTTTACCGCCACCCGAAGCATGTTAGTCCATGCGTTAAAATGGACTTGGGCACTATCAAGAAAATAACGCTCCTCATGCAACGAGCTAGTTATCTATCACGTGACTAGCGGGTTTTGCCTGCCACACGCGTTCTTTATGTTCAGCAGTCGGGACAGACTGACACAGATAGTCGACTCCGCCGACCTAAAGCCGACCTTTACGTATGATTACAGATCCCAACACTTCTTGTGCATGTACTAGCTTCAAGTTTAAGCTCCTAAATTGCTTTAGGCCTGACCAGCTACGACTTATATACCCTGACATTTGAGACATTAACACTACGTCGTGCGTAAAAGGCTCGATACATTTTACCAACCTAATAATAAGCATTTCTAAATATTTTCACCTAGATGTTTATGCAACCCAAGTTTGCATACTAGCTTTACTCACAGATTGATATGTTTTTCAACTATACTGGTAAATAGGATTTTACATAAGAAGTGTTTATTGAAGCATTAATTAAACAAACTTTTTTGTGGTATGATAACAAACTACGTAGTTTTCAAGTAATTATAAATTGGAAATCTCAATTCCAGTCAACAATATAGTATTTCGATCTCGTTCCTGAGAAATAAGACAACCATACACCAGTGTGACAGCGCTGTGATGAATCACAGAGCTAGTTACAAACATGCCTCGAGGACATACAATAAAACAGGTGAAAATCAGTGAAACGAACACATCAAAGCATTGACGCTGAAAGCCACGCCACGAGTTCTTGCCCGGAGCGGTGCATCACCATGCATTGATCCACAAGCGACGAACACATATATAACCTTAATTAAAATTGATATCGTGTCTCGTTTACTAAAAATATTTGTGAGTTGCAGCTAAACAGCAAAATGTATACGAAACCTAAATGACAATATTTCGAGTAATTCCCAACATTTATTAAAGTCTTACTTGTCAGAGTCATTTCAAGTGAAATTCAAGCTGGATTTTTAAAAAAGAAACAATGTAACAAGAAGCAATAATAATAATAATAATAATAATAATAATAATAATAATAATAATAATAATAATAATAATAATAATAATAATAATAATAATAATAATAATAATAATAATAATTACTATACAGCGTTCTAGAAACGAGAAACTCATATGAAACAAAACAGGTTAATGGTTGATTTGGAGTTTATTCCCTTTTCCAGTATCGAAGGAGAAGGGGGCACGGTGGCACAGTGGTAGAGAGGCGCTTACCTCTGATGTATGGGATCTCTGGTTCAATCTTGGGCCAAATAAGTTTGTGGTGGACAACGTCGGGTACGTGAGTTTTCTCGGGGTACTCCCGTGTCCTTCCACATTCTCATTCCACCAATTCTTCCATCAGCATTCTTTTGCTTTAGATCATTCGTCTCCCTTAGCCTAAAGAACATGGTTGCGGAACGTGAAACAAACACTTTTCAGGTCTAAGCTATACGAGACGTGGACCAACAATTTAACGTGGGATCCGAATCACTTAAGTTACCAATGGGGATCGAACCTAGGATCCTTACCATGCTAACCACATGTAATACGACTCTCACAACGTAATGAGTTTTCGATTATTTATTTTTTTTACTTTTACTTTTAAACTATGCTATGTACACTCATGTCCAAAATTACTGCCGCATGTCTATAAATATGTTGTTGTAGGAATATAATTTGATAACGAATTCGCCCAGTATTTCTTACAATGTTAGTATGTGTATAATCAGCAGGAAAGACATGTATGTGGAAAATTTCATGTCAAAAGAGCAGTAAATAAGAACAATAAAACGGAAATAAAACTTTCTTGTCCATTTAGCAACATTTTGTTTTACTTATTCTAATTTTCGTATTTACAACTCTTTTTCTATGAAATTTACCACAAATATACATTTCCCAATTATACATATAGTATCAGTATTAATAGTACCTGCAAAATCATTATTAAATTATATTCTTACAAAAAGACAGTTATAGATATGCGACAATCATTTTGGAAATGAGTGTACATAAACTGAAGTTCTTGTAGAACGGCTATGTTCGTCCATCGACTGATAACAGAGCAAAAACGTTCAGAAAGATGGATACTCTGTTTTAGAAATATCGACTCAGAGTTTGAATTTACAGCTCTTCGTTTTTACAATAGTTACTTGAGGAAAAAAAATATCCATTCAAGTACTAATCACAATACAAACAATTCTTTTTTACTCTTTTTACATTTTTCTTTTTCTTTTGCAATGTCCTATTCATATTTACTTTTATTAATACTTCAAAATAGTTATTTTTATTTAGTTCCTTTTCTATTTTTTTTATTCATTCTTCTGCCGCACCATTGACAACATATACAGGCTGTTCAAAATCCAGTGGCGTCTCCTGTTCTTGCGATACCATCGCCACAAGTTCCAGTAATGTATTCCACCTCCACGTTACCCTAAATTCGAACCGGAAGTTGTAGAAATTCAAGAATGTGCACGAGGGGGACCCCCCCAAAAAAACAGACTGGAAGCGTGCGGCCGTTCCTAAACCTAGCAGAGAGTTCTTTCGCTACGTAGGTCTAGCAGAGATCTTCTCAGATCAGTTGCCAATCGGCGTCTGCGAACGAGCTTGATTTTGATTGTAGTGTTGTTTTTCACAACTGTTCTCGTTTGTCATCTGCGAAATCGTTATGAGAGATTTAAAGGAACAAAACATATGTTAGAAAATTTGCTTTTTGCTCGCAACGGAAGCTTACCAAATGCTTTAACAGGCATTCAAGAAGGATGCTATGAGCGCACACAAATTTTCGACTGGTTTAAACATGATGAGATCAATGTTGAAGATCATGCTCCTTCTGGCCGTTCACCATCATTTCAAAACGAGAAAAACACTGAAAAAATCGGCCAAAAGTTCAAGAATTGTCGTTTCACGATCGACGAAATTTCAAAACAGACAGCAGTGAGTTAGAGGTCGCCAGCAGATTTTCAATGAGAATTTGCAAAAGAGACGCGCTCCCACCAAGTATGTTCCTTGCCTGCTCTCACAGGATCTGGTTGGACTCTCACGAGTAGGCTATCGTTCCCTACTGTTCATATTTGCCAGACCTAGCTCCGTGAGATTTTTTTTCTATTCTCGAGAATGAAAAAATCTGAAAGTGAGACGTTATGATGATGTTGAGGGTGTAAAAAGAGCTTAGCAAAGAGCACTGGACGATATCAAAGTTGAAGAGTTCCACAGATGCTTCAAACAGTGAGAAAGAAAACTGGAGAATTGCATCGTATCTAATTGAGATTACTTTGAAGGAGACTAAAAGAATTTTGTAAAATAATATTAATAATAATAATAATACTAAAATACATAAAATAAAAGTCCGATTTTTCCGGTACACGTTTGTATCATTACCATTACTTCTGTTTAAATCGGAAGTGTTAAAAAAGACAACCAATTATTTATTTATTTCCGCTTTTAACGTTGACCGTCATAGAGGAAAATCGATCATACATAGCAGGAAAAGATCTGAGCAATCTAGTTTGCAGAACAAAATGCATAAAATAAAAGATACGAATTCTAACCTTTGAAATGTGTCAATTCTAAACAACTATGAATTACTGCACTTTATAAAATCATTATACAGCTTTTATATTACTTTTAAAGTTTGGACAACATTCTCGTATAAGAGAAACAGAGAATGCATTCACACAAGTGAAACACACATGTACATTTTCAATATGCGCTTCTACGTTTGAAGATTTCCTTCTAAAAAAAAATCTTACCAGTAGTAACGTAATTTGTTTTTCAGTTTGATCTGCAATGGAAAGCGGAGAAATTGAGTTTTCAAAGAAAGTGAAGAGAGTCAATTTTAGTATTTTCAAAAGTTATAAAGAAAGCAGTCGAGGGACTTGGGTCCTCTATTTTTCACAAACGAGACTCTGAAAAAAAAAAAAAAAAGAAAGAAAGGGAGGATTTGAATACGTATAAAGGAAGAACTTTAAATTATTCTATCTAATTTCAATTTTACCGTAGATATTTCCAAGCATTCTACTGTTTTCCTAAATTAATTCCTTCATGTTCGAAAGAATTACGGGTTCACAGAAAAATAAGCACAATCTATATATTAAAATGCTAGGTTTATATGTTTGTGGACGTTTGCATGTTTGTGGTCAATTATTTTGACAATAATAACTCGGAAACCACAAGCTCTAGAAAGATGCCGTTTCCACTGACCGACTCTAAATTTTGTGTAGATTGTTCAGTTCTAATTGAATATTCTTTTTTCTTTTTTTAAAAAAAATGTTCGTTATTTCTTTATTACTTTTTTTAGGGGTACACTGGAAGTATTGAAATTTTTAAAAGCACCATATCCTACGAGTTAAACATTCCAACAACACACATTTGTATATGAAGTTAGTATATCTCCCCGGCGTTTGTTTCACGGCCAAATGATAAAAAAACGAAGGATAATGATTTCTCTAGTCTAACAAGGTACATTTGCGAATTCCTGTAAAATTGATTCAAATGCAAAGTTCTCTGCACCCCGATGTGTATTGTACTAATTTTAGTACCCCATCCGGGTAATTTGCATGTTTATGGGCCCTTCATATATTCGGAATTTAATCATACACTACTATAACGCTCGGACACAAAATTTATTTTAGTTTCTTCAGATGTAACTGGACATGAATGTGGGCATATGCAAAACAAATTGGATCAAATACTACTACTTTGACACATGTTACCCTAACCGGCCGCCATTTTGGTTTTAACTTTTGGTTTTTCAAATGGGAATAGGTGTAAGTGATACATCAAATTCATGTACAATTTTCTCGGAAATTCATTGTTGTAGAGAATTTTACCGTGGCTTGTACCGTTTGCAAGGTATTGCATGTTAAATATCAGGCACTCCACGTATATTGAACCAAATACAAAGTTGTGCAAGGTCCCCCGTGTGGTACAGACAAGGTGGCCCAAAGGTAGGTATACACCCCTACATTGATCAAGTATAACATTCTAGCTTATGGGTTTATTTGCTTCGACTGTTCCGGGCTTAAGGTGTAAGTAAAAAGACATTACGAACAAATAATAAAGAAACTTGGTCTACCTGTTTGATAACAATAAGAAATGATACGAAATACAGTGAGCAAATCAGTATGGACTGTATACCTACTTTTGGCCCACTGTATACTCTTTTACGTGATTTATCGTTGACAAAATATTCTCTGAACGTACATACATACAGACACACAGACGTTAACACGGAATTCGCAGGTTTTCACCCAAATCTAGTCGTATTTGGATTTATATTAGGCATTTTGACTGCAACACAATACTTCCATGTTATAGTATAACATGGAAGTAATAACAATCACTCACAGAAATGTAATAAGATTATGACACCAATGCTGTAAAGCGTTTGTTTATACCTACAGTATTTTTTCCAGTTAGAAACTGTTTTGATTTGTCAACATCAGAAACATAAGCGTAACTGATATTACTCTGCAATGTCTATCCGCAAAGTACCTGGAGAGATTTAACATACAATACCTTCCAAACAGTACAAGCTACGGTAAAATTCACTACACCAGTGAATTTCCGAGAAAAATGTACATTAATTTGACGTATCACTTGCACCTATTCCCATTTGAATATTCCAATATGACGAATCCAAGATGACGGTTGGAGTGGGTAAGATATGTCAGAGAAGAACTTGATCCAATTTGTTTTGCATATGCCCACATTCACGTCCAGTTACATCTAAAGAAACTAAAAGCAATTTTGTGTTCGAGCGTTCTACTACTGTATGACTGAATTACCGATATATGGAGGCCCGTAAATATGCAAATTACCCGTATGGGCCGCTAAAATTAGTACAATACACATTGGATTGCGAAGAACTTTGTATTTGAATCATTTTCATGTGAATCCCACTGGGACACCTTCGCGAATGTACCTCGTTAGACGTATCTTTATTGTTCGGAGTGTTTGTATGTTTTCTTTCGCCTTCCTTCTCGTATGTTCTCGCATCACCTTTCTTCTCATCAAGTGTTCAAGGTTTCTAGTCTCTGAGTAGTGTCCCAACACAAGTTGAATAAAATGGCTCTTGCATAGCCCGGACGAAGGCTTTTTCACGGGAAAGTATGCTGTCCGGCGATCGTCAAGGCTACTGGCCGCCACATAGAACACAACCCGTGGTTGAAGGACCAACTGTCATAGGTGAAGCCTATCAACCTCTGTATTAGTAAACTAGTCGAGATCAACATCACATATTCATAGGATTTTGGAATTAGATTTCTGGGTTTTCGACATCTATGGCCATATTAGCCCGTAACTTATGAGGGATGACGTCCTGCGGCGATCACACTATCTGAGGAAAGGGAAGGAAGGAAGGCGGTCTGGGACCTACATGTTAGGTATATCCCGTCATTTTCCTGTTGTGAATGAGAAAAACCCAGAAAAACCTCACTAAGAATGGATGGCCTGTAAACGCTTTCAACTTTTTCGACCCAATGTCCCCACTGGGAATCGAACCCGGGACCGCTCGCACCAAAAAGAAAGCTATATTGACTACGCTACGCGGGGACGCATCACATATTCATATGAATGCAAATAGAGACAACTAACTGTAAAGAGATATCAACTACAGTACTAAAATTAAGACTAATGTGTGTCTGAAAAATCAGAAAAGAATTACAACTCCAAGAATGTTTCAAGTTAGATATTACAATGTAAATATGTCTCGTATTTCACATGAAATCCTCTTAACTACATACAAAAAGGTTGTGCATAGTGTTAGTCAATAAATGTCTGAAGAAAAAAAAAACTGTCTCCAGTTTTGAAAGAAATTTCCTGTATGGTAATTCACTATTCAGCAAGAATAATAAAAGTCAAAAAGAAGAACGGCGATCGAAAATGACTACCGAGAAAAAGTCATTTGCAAAAGAAATATTTGCCGATAGTCTACTTGCTTTAATAGAATTTCTTTATAATAGAAAGTTTCATTTGACTTCAAAAGACATTAAAAGAGAGTTCTTTGAGTTAAATACTAATTCAATTCCTTCTCACATTGCTTTAAATTAATTACAGGAAACAGAGAAGACTTTGAATCAAACATGAGAAGGTTTTTTCCCCCTATTTCGCAGAACACTATTACTTGGGTTTTTCTTTAGTTTCGTGAAATACTGAATATGATCAGTCATTTGTTGTTCTCCTAGATTTTAATCGTAATTATGTATTTAAAAATTGATACTAACAGTATTATTAGCAGTCTGAAATGTCAAATTCAAGAAATGAATTTAATAATGGCAGAAATGGTGGCAGATTTGTTACAGGTAGGGCTCGGATTTATATACAGTAAATATCTGAATATATGCATCTAAATATACACAAAAAGTTAGAAAATAACTGCTAGAATTAAAATAATATCCACTTAAATTTTTTTTAGTTTTTATTTTTATTTTATTTTATTTTTTGGTCTGAAACTTCGTCTGTTGCCTGTTAAAACAAGTTATAAGTCAAAAATAACATTTCAAAATTAAATCATGTGAATGGACACTAGTTGTGCATTGGCATGGAAGTTCGGAACATTCATCGGGCAAAGAGTTGCTGATCCCACACATGCACTGGCTATTTGAAGCAATCTCTCCCAATCCTGGATCTGTGCTAAGCACCTCATTCAACTTCTCTTTAATTTTTTTAAAATCAATTTCTCTTGCGCCCGCCAGAGCTTAAAGAATTTGTTTTCTTAAGAAGTTCGAGTGACTCGTACAGGAATGCACCTTGATTTTCCAGACGCTCAATTGCTTCAACAATTGTTTTAAAAAATGTACAAGAATGAAATTACTATTAGCTATCATTTTGACAGACAATAAAACTTTTTAATGCTAGAAAAGAGTATTCCTACTCCGAGAGTAGGACAAATTTTCTTAAGGAATATCTAATACATACATCTCGTACTAAACTACCGATTTAGGACTTAAAAATATTAAAATGATTCGTAACAGAAATGCAAGATTATCATTAGAATATGCATTAATCTTCACAATATTTGGTAACAGGACATTAATCTTCCACGCAACAGGTATATCCTTATGATCCACTCCTCGAAGTGTTGACAGTGGTTCATAACCTAATAAAATACCCACTATAGTCAAGTTTCAGGTCAACGTAAAGGATATGCATTGAGGGCACTCATCGCATCGAACTCGTACTCGCTAGCTGGTGAAGATAATCAAATTATCCTGTAACTGCCTAGGAGCAATAAGAACAGTTTAAAAACAGCATAAATAAGCTAAGTTCCCTACGTAGGTTAGTTTGTAATGAGTTATGACTGGCCAGACAACTTTGTTTATTGGTGTATAATCAATAAGAACAGTTTAAAAACAACATAAATAAGCTAAGTTCCCTACGTAGGTTAGTTTGTAATGAGTTATGACTGGCCAGACAACTTTGTTTATTGGTGTATAATCAATAAGAACAGTTTAAAAACAACATAAATAAGCTAAGTTCCCTACGTAGGTTAGTTTGTAATGAGTTATGACTGGCCAGACAACTTTGTTTATTGGTGTATAATCAGCATATTGACAAGCAGCCGCTATTTAAATTCTTCAGGACTTGTTTCCTAATTCTATAAATTAAATTATTACACATTTAGTAAGTTAACACTGAGAAATTACTTTCAATCATATCCATTCTAGCCCTTCCCCAGATAGCCTAGTGGCTAGCGTGTTCACATTTGTTCATGGAGAGAAAGTCTTGAAATTTGACCTATTAAGGTGGTTTCGATTCCACCTTAAATTATAGCTCCATTTTTCATGTAGCCTCGATGACAGAGAAGACGCTCTGAACTCTAACCAATAAACTACGTTCACTATTAGAGCCATAAAGTAACTCCTACAACAACATTTTAAAGAGAACTATGCAATAAGTTGTAATTCATGTTCTTCTAACACTGCGATAACTGAAGTGTTCTTAACGAAGTTACATACAGAAAAACTTGAATTGATGTGACAATATACCTCTCAGAATGATAGTACATGTTCGAGAACATAATAATTAAATAAAAAGTTACTTTCTGTACGTCGTTATTAGAAAAACTGCGTTATGTTCTGAAATTAAATCGGAAAACGTCCATTAGTAAGACCTAGGGGCAGATGAGAGGACAATATTAAGACTGATATAGCAGAAATAAGGAAACAAAGTAGGAATTGGATAAGGTTGGCTGACGACAGAAATCAATGAATTGCAGCATTGAACTTCCGGGTTCCATAGACTATAAAGTTGGTTAGTTAGTGTTACATTCTGATTTCTATATTTTTCTTTCTTTTGCAATGTTTGCTTCGGTTTTGTTGAGGACAAAGAAAATAGTTTCATTAATTAGTTACCAGAAACAAGGACATAACACACAAATACCAACTACGTATAAATACGATTCGAATCCATAAGATGCACATAAAAACACACGAAGTTAACGCACGGAAAATCGGGAGCACGTGTTACATTTAATATTTCACGTTCAGAAGTTGTGCAACAGAAGTTCTGAAACTGCATATCGCAATTATGTTGTTCTCTAGGTGGAGAGGCCTCATGCCTAACGCTTGGTCAAGAATTTATTGTTGAAGTTATCCATAATTTAAGCTTTTATCACTTTTGCAGAAATACGATTCTTTTTCGCTTATTCTGTTGCCCACGTAATGTCACAAGACGTAATTATGATCAATATTTTATAAGTATATACTAAAAAATAACAGCACTGAAATAACACTTGTGCTAATGATACGTTTTACTCTTTCCATTCCAATTTTTCTGCCACCTGCATACTCCCCAGCTGTGATTTATTTTGAGCGGGGTCATTTCATTCTTCATCACTAGCCTCAGTCACTGGAATTGTCACTGTATAGTGAAAAATTTCTTTTAAGCTAACTTTCATCATTAAATTCTGTCAACTTTATTGTTCTTTAAGAAAAGTCCACATTGCATATAATCATCATGACACGCATTAGATCTTTTTATTGATATAGAATGATCGCGAAGACTCGTGAAGCTTAACCTAGATTTACCAACCTTACCAACCAACAGAACGCGAGGGTGTGTCTCTGTAGTCAACCCCTACCCTTGAAATTTTGCCAATGTCGTTTCTTGCGCTATACGGATAACATCTCCTGAGGGTACAGTGTTGTCGGATTGCCCCAGTTTTGTTTTGTTATTATTATTGTGGTCGTTATTTTATATTTTTGCTATAATTATTGTTATCATTTAATTAGAATAATTGTTAGTGTTCATCTGTAGTTCTTTAAGTGCTGTTTTTTTTTTCGCTCGTTTGCCATGTCCTCTAAGTTTGACAACATTGTTGGTATACTTCTGCCGTTTCACTTTTTCTCAAGTGTGTATCCGGAATGCATCTCTACGAATTGTACCGAATTTTTCCGATGTATCACACGTGATAGAAAGTAGAGCCCTAGGCTTCACGAGTTATTGCAGTCACTACAGTAGCTAGAAAGCGTACCTGTCGTGCATGATGGTTCATGTTAGATTCCCGCTGGAAGAGTAGCGGACGCATTACAATGATAAAATGTAGATCTCACCCTACGTACATAGACTCGCTGTTGACAAAGGAAGTAAACATCAATCAGCTTACACCAGCTTCTCCCTGGGGTCTTCCTACAACAACAGCATCACGGATATAACACGATATTAAAACACATGGCATGCCCAGAAACAGACACAGTACAATCTACGCTATCTGCAGACTAAGAATCTGTACTACCTATTACAAAACGTACAAACTATCGAGGGCGGGATAGCTAACATAACACCATTAACAAGTTTGTCCATTATATAATAAAATATATACTAAAGCTGACAGAAAATAAGCAAGCCATAGATCGGAGTCTAAGGTTTGTCCCACACGAAATTTTTTGAAGAACTTTGTAACAGAAAGCGAAGCTACACAAAGGACAGGATAAGAATCTTATCGTCGTTGAGGCTGGTATGCACTTTCAAGCAGCGAACTGAAAATAAAAGTAAAATAGTTTAATGTGCAGCTATACCATGACAAAAGTAAATGGATGATAAATAGAAGTGAATGATGATGGAAGAATTGGCTGGACAAAGATAAAGGGGAAAAACAGAAGAACCTCCAAAAGCTTTCTTGGGTTAAGGTGTCACCAAATATTCACTACTACTAGAAAAGCTCCACACCACAAATGAGCAGGAATTCAAGTGTTCCCTAGATAGTGGCGAATCAAGTTCCTTTATTCAATCCTGGCAGCACGAAAAGAGCGTCTAGAGAAAAGGATCCAGAGCAAGACTAAAAGTGTTAATTGTGTAATGTAGACTGCAGAAATGAATTCACTAAACAAATAGTATTTCTTGATTTGTTGAAATCGCCTTATGTTGCAGCAGTAGGTGTTTGCAGAACTACGTCTCTCGCTCCTTATATGTGATCCATAGTGTGCAGCATTTTATCGCGAAAATTAGAATTTACTTTTAAAAATCTATTGTGGATTATGTTTTAACATTGGTGCGTTACAACAAGTAGTACCCTTTGATATATAGTGAGAAGAAAGGTATGTTCCTTTAGTCCTTTTTCCACAGTCTTCACGCGGATATTTTTCAGTTCAGGTACGCAGGTCTTTTGTTATGAGAATATGAAAACTGAAAAAAAAAAAAAAAAAACTAATAGTTGGCTTTTGGTTCTTTAACACCAGAGTCGATGATTTCTGTTAAATCTGGATAGGTATCCTCAATCTGATTGGCCAAGTTGGACTGACTATCGTCTTCTAACTTTGGTTGGTTGCTTATTGGGTGATTGTCTGGTTGAGCAGCTGGTACTGAAGACATCACAAACAAAAAATAACCGCAGGAAAGCCAGTATACCAAATATATTTGAAAAAACAGCCAGCAATCCTGGAAACTCCGGCCCTTTCAAGAGCCAAATCTCTGACATCCCCCCTCCAACCAACTACGACAGAAGTACACCAAACCTACAAAATAAATGACACTATAGAGAACAAACACAGCAACAGGAGAAGCAACTCGTAACATTATGTTCTGGGTTGCTTCCATTCTCACCATAATGATAGAGCCGAAACACCAGAGGACCCTCTCAGAAGCTATTGAGAAAGTATCCAAAACCATTTTCCAATCCCACCTCAGAGCCATCACAAGAGTGTATATGAGTATATATATATAAACCTCCATCACACACCAACAAAAACACTACTTGTGGTGTGGGTGAGTTTTCTTCTTTTTGAGTAAACACATAACCGATGCACAAACAATCATACAAGTGCTAAAAGAAAAAATCAGCACAATTCTAAATCACAATCACCACCCAATAACAGTTTTTCAAGTAAATCCTCAAGTTTCTCACTTCTGCAATCTTCATGGATAACACAACACACCTCCACCACAAGCCCCATACATACATCACAAACCCCATCATCTCACTCTCTCATTTTACACATGCAATGGATAAAATAGCAATACATGCTAGATGTCCCTCTCTGCCTGCGCAGAGTAAAGTCTTGTTGTTTAGTTAGTTAGTAATGAAGGCGGATGCTATCAACGACTCAAAGAAATGAGAAAGAAAATTATTTGGAACAACAGGAAAACCAGAAAGACAGTAGAAAAGAATAATGATGAACCAATTCCCAATCAAGAAGGAACAAACAAACAATAAGTAAATACACACAAATGAAAAACTGTCAGGTAACATGGCTCCTCCTAACACCCCACCAAAAGATCAAAGAATCAGATCTGAAAATAAATAAACTTTCCCTGTTAAAATTCAGAAGATGAACTCTTGTATGAGAACCTGAGGCCTACTTCTACTTATCTGAAAAAGAAAATTCCCGATCTTGAATGGGAAATTCACCAATGGACAAAATCAGGATCTAAAACAGAACTAACTAACTCTATGGCCTATGGAACCCGAAGGGTCAATGCCGCGTTCACAAAAGCTCTCCACTGACTTCTATCCTTAGCTAACTGCATCCAGTTTCTACTTGTATTCCAATCTCTGCAAGATCCATCTCAATATTGTCCTCCCATCTGCGCCTAGGTCTTTCTAATGGTCGTTTTCCGATTGGTCTTCCAGTCAAGACTTTGAAAGCGTTTCTACTTTCTTCCATTCTAGCTACATGACCCGCCCACCTAAGCCTCCTAGACTTGACGACCCTAACAATGTTGGGTAAACCATATAAATTAAGTAGTTCCTAGTTATGAAGTTTCCGCCATTCCCCATTCCCGTTCCTCTTGGGTCCGAATATTCGTCTCAGGATCTTATTCTCAAATACTTTCAGTCTATGTTCTTCCCTCAGAGTAAGTGACCATGTTTCGCAACCATACAGAACAACAGGCATGATTATCGTTTTGTATATTTTAAGCTTCAAATTCCTCGACAGAATTCGCGACAACAAGAAAGTTTGAACCGAATAGTAACACGAATTCCCTGCTTTTAGTCGACATTTAATTTCTCCGTGAATATGATTTTCCTTTGTTAATAATGATCCTAGATATTTGAAACTATCCACTTTATCAAAAGCATTATTTAATATTTTAACGCATCCATAATTTGCTGTATTCCGCTCCCGACGCACTTCCATGTATTTAGTTTTCTCTGCATTTACTTCTAAGCCCATGTCCCTGTAAGCGTTTAATAGTATCTCTGCATTTCTTTCTATTGTTTTCCTATCATCCCCTATTAAATTTACATCATCAGCATATGCCATAACCTGGTGAATACCGTTTCACTCTAAGCTCTGGTTGCTTTGATTTTCCTTATAGCGTATTCCAGAACGAAGTTAAATAATAATGGCGACAACGCATTTCCTTGTTTCAGGCCATTTTCGACGTGAAAACTCGTGGACAAAAATTTTCCTACCCGGACTTTACTTTCGGATTTATTTAAACATATCTTAATTAATCCAATTAGTTTTCTCGGTATTCCAAGTTCTGTAAGAACGTTGTATAATGTTTCTCTCCTAACAGAGTCGTACGCCTTTCTTAATTCAATAAATAGTTGATGTACCGGGGTATTGTATTCCCACTTTTTTCGAGTATTTGGCGAATGGTAAAAATTTGGTCGATAGTTGATCGATTTCGTCTAAATCCGCACTGATAATCTCCAATAATTTCATCTGCGTATGGGGTCAGTCTTGCTAATAGAATATTTGAAAGGATTTTATAGGATGTTGACAGAAGAGAAATGCCTCGATAATTATTACAGTTTTGTCGCTTTTCTTGTGAATTGGAACAATGATTGATTCTTTCCACTCTTGTGGCAATTCTTCCTTGTTCCAGATAAGGAGAATGAGTTTGTGTATCTTGTTCCACAATTTTTCGCCTCCAGCTAAAATTAACTCAGCCAGAATTTCATCTACACCAGGAGATTTGTGTTTCTTTAATTTCTTTATAGCGGTTTCTACGTCTATTCGGTTGGGTTCTGGAATATACGGTTCTGCGGTGTGTATCTCCTTTTCTCCACGCACACTAGTTTTTGGTTGCGTGTTAAGCAAATCTTCAAATAAATCTTTCCGTCTATTTAAGATGCTATCCGTGTCAGTGAGAACTGTACCGTCAGATTTCTTTAATATATAAGCACGAGGTTGATAGCCTTTCTTAAATTCGTTGATTCCCTTGTACATGTCCCGGATGTTTTTATTTTTACTATTATCTTCAAGTTCCTTAATTTTAGCTTTCAGAAAATCGCGTTTCTTTGTTCTAAAAGTTTTGGAAGTTTCCCGCCTGATATCTGCGAAATTTTGTGTAGTTATTTCATTCGGATTTTGTAGCCACCGTAATTTTGCCTGTTTTCTCTTCTCTGCTAGTTTTATGCATTTCTGGTCGAACCATGGTTTGTTCCTACGTATTTCCGCGTGTCCCAATTTTTCTTTTGCTGAAATTTTAATGCTATCTCTAATTTCAATCCAGGTATCCTCAACACTAGCGCATTCCGAATCTTCTAAAGCCGAGAATCTATTCGAAACTTCAATCTGGTATCTCTCTCTTACCTGTCTCTCTTCTAATTTCTTTAAACTGAATCTCTCCGTTTTCGGACAATAAATATTACCTTTATTCAACGATAACCTATCTCGTATTATCGCTGCTACCAGGTAGTGGTCAGTGTCACAATCATCCCCTCTAAACGACCGGACATCAAATATGTTAGATTCCCTCCTATCTACTAAAACGTGATCAATTTGATTATGTGTTTTCCCGTCTGGTGATAAAACCAAAAATAAATGAATAAATAAAAACCTTTATCTCTGGGATATCACCAAAAGTACAGCGTGGTCCGGAAGCGAGCGTACCCCTAATTGGTGTTTTCTGACGGTTTTAGGTTTTACCCACATTTGTTTTGTACCATTGCTTGGCATTGTCTGGTAACATTGCTATCCATGTTCATTTATTTTCTGCTTGATAACAGTTATTTGCAGTGAAGTTGGAATAATCAACAATGTATGATCAAAGTTCATATAGCACTGAACAAAGATTAGTTGTTGCGGTTTGGTTTCACGAAAGGCGTTACACAGGTGATACCATGGAAAGTGTTAAACCGAAATTTACAGACTGCTTTGGTATTAACCCACCAAGAAAATAAAAAATGTTGGGGGGGGGGGGCGTGCATTTGCTACGGGCAGTGCGAAAGACCTTCACCGAGGCGGTTGACCGATAAAACGGAGGGAAATGTGCCGTGAAGTGGAAGCATCAGTGCAGCAGTCGCCTTCAAAATCAACACGTAAAAGGTCTTCGGAGCTTGGTATTCCTCGAACAATCATGACGAGGCACATGAAAGATCTAAAATTGAAGATTTACCGTCCAATGCATGTGTGGAAAGAGGCATGCAGAACTCTCCTTAAGGCGTTTCCTTCCAAACGATCCCATGGTGCAGTCCTCTTCACAGACGAGTGTGCTATCTACCGGAGTATGCATTTTAGGAACGTTGTAATGTGGTATAAGGAAAAAACCCAGTTTTACAAAGAAATGGAGAGAAACCCACCACACGTGATGGTGTTGGCTGGAATGAGTGTAACACACATTTTTTGACCTTACCTCTTCGAAGACAATGTTAATGGACATTCTTACCTGAAGATGCTTAATGAGTGGTTGTTGCCTCAACTGGAAGAAAATGTTATCAAAGACACTGTTGTGATACAGCACGATGGAGCACCAGGACACTTCGTGATTCACGCGCGAAATTACCTAAATCAGACGTTTCCCAGACGCTGGATTAGAACAGGTTGTGATCTTCACCAGCTCCCTTTGCATGGTCTCCGAGAAGTCCTGATCTGACGACACTAGACAATGTTCTCTGGGGTTTCATAAAGTAACAAGCATGAAACACTCGACATCACACAACGCAATAATTACGAGCAGTTGTGAAACACATCTTCATCCTCGTGACTCCGGAATGTATTCGCAAAATATCTGCGAGAACTTGGCGCAGAATTCAGCTGTGTTACGACATGAATGATCATACCGATCTCTATGACTCGCTTGCTAAAGACTTGCTAAAGACAGTTACTAAAGACTTCAAGGTAACTGTACAGACATTCTACTATAACTAACACTATACTGTTGAAACTAAAGGGGGGATACGCTCACTTCCGGACTACCCTGTACTTACGGATCTTATATGGGCTCACATAAAACATCCAGCTACATGTTATAGAATCATATCAGCCGCCGTACCAACAAAACTAATGCGGATGTTCACAACTATCTCCAATTGCCTGATCCTGATAGGTGAAATCCTCGAAATGTGCTCCGATGCCGTGTTGAACCTATTGTCAGTATGATCATTCACCATTCAATGTAAGAGCAAACAGGCTGCTGCATGTATGAAGAAATACATGACCGTCTGCAAAAAAGTTTGTGTCATTTGTCAGGAAGAAGAGCATGCATCCACAGTGACCTACAAGGTCTCAACTATACAGAACATTCCGTGTGATAATTGATCCAGAAATTTATAATCTAGATGAAAAAAGAAACGGGAGAGCCACTCAATCAAAAACTACCGTCTATACAACAACAACAAAAAAAAAAAAGAGAGAGAGAGAGAGAGAGAGAGAGAGAGAGAGAGAATCAAATGAAGAACCAAAGTCTAATGCACTTGCTCAATGCACCAGAAGTCAAATAAAGGTAGCACCTCAAGACAGTAAGACAGAAGAACGCATTTCACACAAGGAAGATTGCATGATATCCAAGAAGCCGCAATAGCAATGAAGCAGATCATTATCTGGATTACATCCATATTAACTCCAACATATGAAAAAACATTACAGCACCAAAACACAGAAGTTGAATAAGAATGGATTAAATTCACTCTGATATTAAAGAAATATTGCACAAACACCATCTTCCACTTCTGTTCGTTGTAGAGGCTATCTTCGTTAACTGAAGCGGGTATATATATATATATATATATATATATATATATATATATATATATATATATATATATATATATATAAATCCGTAAGTTTTTATATCATTATAGGGCAAAGTAGCATATAGATATCTCCTCCTCTCTTCCTGCTTGGAAGAGTAAACGTACAATTTTCGTTTGTTCGTTCGTTCGAAGACACAAAATAAAGAAACCTTAACTCAAAAGGTTTTTAACACTTTTTAAATTCTTTTCTACCAATAAAAGTCACTAGATTTCAGTCCGAAAAGAAGACTAACTTCTACCTAAGTTCCTTAAGTAAACTGCTGAAGAATACTTCACCACAATCCATGGTAACACTCCTTCACTCCTAATTACATTTCAAACTGATGTTTAGATCAATAACGGCGTTTCAGAACCAACAATGCTCAGAAGAAAAGGAACGCCTACATCAACTTGTCAACTTAAGGAAACGCGAAGCCGATAAAAAAAATAGTACTAGTAATTTAATCTTCACTTCTCTTCAACCGGTATAAAACTTGGGTAGAAATTATTGCTGCATGACTTATGAAAAGAATTGTTCATTCCTTGGAAGATTCTGAAACCAACGAGCAGAAAATCACCAAACTTTTCAGACAAGGAAATCATAAGAAATGTTCTCTAAACACTTTTTAAATAACGTAGTTTCACTCAAAAGCAGACCAAGTTAAATATTGACAAATGTAAAATTCTCAAACTCATCACGGCACACAACTGTTTATTTTAGCAAACTGATTTCCGTCTTCTGTCTTCGATGATATAGCTATAATCACAGGTACAGACAGAGACATGAGGAAAACATACAATTAGAGAAAGAGGTTAACAAAATAGGACTGAGAACAAACATTTTTAAAAAAAAAAGTATAGGGTAATAACACCGCACTCTACAGAAGAAACCAAAAATCAAACATAATAGAAGGTAAAGAATTCAAGAAAACAAATAAGTTTAAATATTTAGGTCTGACAATCACAGATAAGAACTCTATAAAAGACACAATTAAGGAAAGAATACAACTAGGTAACAAAGCATACCACGCAAACATGAAATTACTAAAAAGTAAAAGTATGAATACAGGAATAAAAATGAGAATATACAAAACGTTAATAAGACCAGTAGTAACATATGGCTCAGAAACATGACCAAAATCTTAGAACTTTTGAAAGAAGAATAGTAAGGAAAATTTATGGACCAATTAAAGAACAAGAAACCTGGAGAATCAAAACCAACGAAGAGATAAAGGACAGAATAAAGAACTAGGATATAGTTATGTTCATAAAATCCATACGAATATGATGGATAGGCCATGTAATAAGAATGGAAAGCGACCGAATGCCATACAAAATAATGAAAGAAAGATTTTAATTCAGAAAAAGAAAAGGAAGGCCAAAAACGAGATGGCTGGATGGAGTAGAAAGTGATCTGGAAAAATTAAAGGTCCAAGGGTGGAAAGGAAAATGCAGAGATCGGGAAGAGTGGAGGCAAATAGTAGAAGAGGCCGAAGCCCATCCAGGGCTGTAGCGTCAAGTGGAGATGGTAAATTATGCTACTGAGAACATCAGAGTTTCGTTTATAACCCTTACGATTACGACTTTCAGCTTTTGCCAGAAGATAAGTTATTTGAAAACACACTCTTGTGTATGACTTCTCTTTCAAATATAAGTGATTTCTTTTTTTTAGCTTTTAATTAGCTCAACAATATTGATGTGCATAAATTTAATCATATGCCCTTAATTTCTTTTTGTGTCTACTTGTACAGTAACACAACAAACCTGATTTCGATCCAAACATGTATTAACTGTAAGAACTACGGATCACCTCCAATTTACAGTATTGGTAATAAATAAATAAATAAATAAATAAATAAATAAATAAATAAATAAATAAATAAATAAATTACAAACTCCACAATGTGCATTCAAGTTCTAAGGTTTCTTAATCTCCGGAAATGAAAGCAAGTGTAAACGTGTGACCTGTATATTGAATGAGGCCAGAGGGAAGCACTATCCGGTACCAAGAAAGCTCATGGCTCGGTTCACGATGAAAGCATTTTACTTATTTATTGAACATGTCTACATTTACGATTGATATATATCGTTGAAGTTACATGAAAGACAAAAAGTTATACTTCGTCTTTATAGCCTTGAAAGATGAGCTTATACTAGGTGAAGGCTAGTCTTAATTACGTATTACGGGCATGTCTAAAGAAAGCTTTCAACCGATAGACTAGTTACTTTGATAGATTTGTTAAGATTTACAATCTTGTAATTCCAACTTACCACAGCTCTACAGACGTACAAGGAACGTATGCGAACCGTGACAGCTAGATATTTATGAAAATTAGTGGTCACTTGTTGTGGAAATGCCTTGTTTACCCGCTACGCTTAATACATACGAGGGCCATTGCAAAAGTCATGGCAACTATTTTTTTTCCTCGAAAATAATAAAGAATTAAAAAAATTCTGATATATGCAAATGGAAGATTAGTTCATATGTTAACATTACACGTAGGGGGATAGATGAACACACCACCCTAAAGATATAGCACGAGGAAAAAGACGAAAAAAATTATGCCGTTTCAAACGTGTTTTTACTGTCAATTGCAACAGTACACAACAGTACAGAGTAGGCACACGTACCTGTGACATCTAAGAATCCCTGTCATCTTGTGGATTCTTGGGGAGACTCCTGATGCCATGTAATGCACGTTGTTTGTAATGTACTATTGTATACAGTTGCAATTGACAAACACTTTTGGAAGTTTTTTTTCTTTGCTTTTTTCATGCTATATCTTTATGGTGGTGTGTGTGTTCATCCATCTCCCTACATGTAATGTTTACATATGAACTAACCTTCCATTTGCATATTTCAGAATGTTTTTAATTCTTTACCATTTTTGAGAAAAAGAATAGTTGCCATGACTTTTTCAATGGCCCTCGTATACAAAGCAATGACCGGAAGAGGCTGTGCAGAGTTATACCCCAAAAAGCCGGGAAAAGGCAGAAAATGAAAAATGTATGCAGATAAGCTGATACCTACAGAAGGGGAACACATGAACAAAAACACGGCAGTAGGTCAAGAAAGCAGTTTTGCCAACCCAACACAAACTTAGTTTTTTTTTTTTTTTTTTTTTTTTTTAATAGGACGAATACCATTTTATGGTGTTAAAACAATTGGCATAAAATGTGAAAGAAAATAAGCAAAAGGTGGGTTATCAGTGTTGATAAATAAGGAAGATATGAGGCTCTAAAGCTGAGAAATTATGGGGTCCGTACAGAAAAACAAACAAATGTGCAACAACAACAAAACTGCAGAAGGAACAAATGTATAATAGGGAGTAAACCACGACATGCACAGCATCCAGTATAATTAACGGGCTTGATACGTCATATCAACTGTCGTTTCACAATAAACTTACATGCTCATGTTGCAGATTTTTTGCTGCGGACTGTACCTATTTTTCCATATCATCTATGGCTTTTCTGTTGTATGTATTGGTGTATTATGTTAAAATATTTTGCGCCTGTATATTACTGGTAACCTGAATGCACTGTTTTGCCTTCATCGTTGTCTCGCATGCTTTTTCTATACTCTCGGCTGACACCTATCACGGGTTATTAATCTCTGCGAATCGATTCTGACGTACCGGTACTTTCATGCCATAGATTTACTACCTTTCGTGCCAAAGCTTTTCTGTGCTCTTTTTCAAACGCTACGCCGTCGTTTCTGTGGTTTGGAAGATATGCAGGATTTTATGTAGTGTTGCAACCCCAAGACAGTTCGTTTTATAGCTCTTGGGAACGGTTCAAGATATCGATTTCACACAAACGCCATTGGAACTGCTGAGATACAGGAAGACTTGCTGTTCACATTTCCGCATTATGTAACAGGGAATTTCTTCTTTCCACGGCTACTCTAACATGTGCATTTTTTTTTTTTTTTTTTTTTTTTTTTTGTGAATCCTGTATTAAGCCCGTTAGTCACTGAATGCTATGCATGCTGTAGTTTACTCCCAACTGTGCATTTGTTATCTCTGCAGCCTTGTTGTTTTTGTACATTTGGTTGTTTCTCTGTACGGACCCCATAATTTCTGAACTTTAGAACCTCATATATATATCTCTTATTTAGCAACATTGATAACCAATCTTTTGCTTATTATTATTATTATTATTATTATTATTATTATTATTATTATTATTATTATTATTATTATTATTTTACATTTTATTCAACTGTTTTAATTCCATAAAATTGTATTGGTTCTATTTCAAAAACTATAAGTTCGTGTTGGGATGGCAACACTGCCTGTGTGACACTAATGCCGTGTTCTTGAGCACGCGTCCCGCTCCCGTAGGTATCAGCCTACTTACGTACATTTTTCATTTCCTGCCTTCTGGCGTTTTTGGGGTATAAATCGGCATCGGCTCACTTGGTATATATATTATACGTAGCAGGTAAACAAGGCTTTTCCGCAACGAATGACTACCACCACAATAATTAGCTATCCACAATTAGTCAGGGTACTAATTTTCATAAATATCTAGCTGTCATAGTTTGCATACGTCTCTTGTTACATCTAGGGCCTACACCCTTATGCTTGAGAAGCGCTGGTGTAAGCCTGGGATGCTATTATGCTATCTTCCATCACTAACACATAATTTCAGGGGTTGAGCCAAGGGAGAATTTCCCCGAGGGGTATTTAACCCCTCGTGCTCATAAAGAGTTTTACAACTATTTTTTCGATAGTAGTTTATTAACCCTCTATATATTAAAATTCACCCTCACGGGGGGGGGGGGATAGTCTGAAATCACCACTAACACTTTCTTCTCAAATCACGTGCTATTGCTTACTTAATGTTTAAAATTGTGCTCAGTGCTGCTTTTTTTTGATCAAAAGATCCAATATATTTCAATCAAAAATTTTCTTGTAAGCCTTGTTTCTGGAGAACTACATACAGTGTAGCCAAACCCAAACTATCACTTAACACAGTACGATGTGCTTACTCCGTAGAAAATACGAAAACTCCAATTAGGGACCATTCAAAAATGTTGTGGCTCCTGATTTAATAGGCCCAAAAGTTCCAATACATTTCAATTAAAACTTTTCTTGTGGGCCTTACATCTGGAGAACTACATACAGTGTAGCCAAACGCAAACTATCAATTAACTCAGTATGATGTGCTTATTCTGTAGAAAATACGAAAACTCCAATTAGGGGCCGTTCAAAAATTTTTTGGTCCCTGATCCAAAAACTAATTATTGGCCAAGATCGCAATCTTTTGATCCATTTTTGGTTTTCCTAAAATTCTTGTTTATTCTTTTCATATTTCCTTCCTTTGTTTTCTTTCATTCCACTCAGCTAATCTTAACACTGGTCTTACCATGCACGTATTGAAAATCCTCTATAGTCATTTTACTTCACTTTTGCGTTAATATTCATTTTTCTAATCTGTACAAGAGCTCCCTCGTAGCAAATCGGTGAGCGCAACTGCCTTTGGAGTGAGAGAACTATGTTCAATTCCTGGTGGGAGTTCGTGTGGTTTGGATCCCATATTAAGCTGTAGGTCCACGTCCCATACAGCCTTGCTGCTGAAAGAGACGCTAAACTCAAATCTATTCTGCACATTACAATATTCCATAGGGAATACAAGAATATAAAACAAGCTAAAATCAAACTAACCGACAACAAAAAAATTTTCAAAAGAATATCAGTACAAATTCACTCTCTAAAATCCGAGAAACACAACACTTTCTTCAAGATAGAAAAAAAATCAATTCAAGTAATATCTCAGAGGAGTTAATTAATTCTATAATTAACAACTATTGTACAACAGACTGTTGAAGCTACAAATTAGTGATATTTAATTACACCCTGAAGATTTGTCACATTTCCTGGTACTGGAAAGAAGAATGGCATCTTTTGTTTCTATTACAGAGAAAAGGCTACCTACTGTATTAAAATACTCTCTTTTTGTTTTCGACGCTAATTAAAATCTGATGGAAGTACATTCAACGAAGAAAACAAAACTTAAAGGGAAAAAAAAACAGTAAACATTGTATGTAAACTGGTCAATCGACGTTACATGGAAATGCAGGAACGTAACTCAGACCCCGGGAGGGAACGCGAAAACGATCGATAGTTAATGAAAAATATATATTAATGAAAGGAGCTCCGATTATCATTCTTGCTGGGAGGCTCATGTATCATAGAAGAAGGATACCATTACGTTCAATAGCTTACGGCCTCTCAGAATCTAAATCTGGTAATACGAAATGTCAAAATACCAAATTACAATAAGAATCGATGAATTATCATTATCCAGTAATACATAAAAGATGAAGCAAGCTCAACTTGCTTCATCGTGCCGTGCTTTCTCATTAGATCGCTATTTCTGGGTAATCCCCAACTCAGCATTCAGTTCGGGCCGCGGGTGCTCAGTGGTAGAGCGTTCGCCTCTGGTGTGTGGTTCGATCCCAGCTCGCGCCAAGTGAGTTTTGTGATGGACAAACACTGCGTGCGTGGGTTTTCACGGGGTTCTTCCGTTTCCTCCCACTTTCTTCATTTCACCCTTTCATTCACTTCCCATCATCACCGTCTTAGCCTGCATAATCGTGGGACGTAAAACTGAAAGATTTCATTTTATTTTCATTTCAGCATTCACTTCTTGTCCTTCACATCCTAAATCTCTTATCTGCTCCAGTTTGTTTAGATTGTGTCCTCCGATCAAAGCCTGGTTATGTCTTTCATAGACGCAATTACTTCAACAAGTGAACAATTTGTAGATTGTCTGCAATCCACTAATCTTCAAATGAGAGGAGATAAAGATTCACGAAAAACGATATCCGTTATTTTGGAACAAGAAGAAGTATTTTGATTTTGACAGATTTCTGTATGTAACTCACTAGACCCTCTACTAGAATCAGGTTAATAACAGGTTAATATGTAAGTGCGTGAAATAACAAAGAAAAATCACACAATGACCTACGAACGAATACAGATGTAAGTGTCTGTCTATATTAACCATGAAACTATACTTAATACAGCTTGTCCAAACGGTCTACCTGTACGGTAACTTCATTACATCTCCACTGTAAGCAAAATATACTCGAAACAAGTACCAACAACCAACTATGCTGAAATGTTCAGTTATGAAATATGAGACTCTTTCTGAGACACTTTTAATTGCTGTTATGTAATCGATACTGTTACGTGGCCAAATAATGCATTTGAAGTTCCTTCCTAAAGCATTTGGTGGTCATTTTCTGAGCTCAATCTACCGAAGTAACACGGCGAAAAGAAGGGAAAATCCAATAGCGAGTTGACCGTAAATTATCTTTAACAGAGAAAAACACAAGCAATAATTCACAGACTTACGTCACAGTTGGAGGAAGAATCACGATCTTTCTGTATCAGGTTGAAACCGGATAACGAATTTGGAAAATAACAGGGCTACTTTTCGCTCTATATTTTTTCGAAACAGTTTCTCGTACTTCATCCTTCTTTTATTATATGTTTCTGCTATTGTAACACAACACAAGTTCACGTTAACATATTTCAAAACCAAACAAAAAAAAAAGTTAAAACACTACAAGTTTCTTTCAGTACCATACTACACACTATACAGGTATAATTCAATAAATATGAAGTAACATTATTTAATGTGGCTTCTATACTAATCGAAAGATACCACGACATATTTCCCGAGAGATAGAGTGGGCAAGTGGATCAAAATTTGTGAGTGTCAATGTAACGTTGGTCAACAGGACATGAACCACTGCGACCCACCGATGCACTCTGCTCACTACATTGTGCACAGCATTTTCTGAATACTGCCCACTTTTTAATTTCAAGGGGCCGCGGTGGCTCAGTGGTAGAGCGTTCACCTCTGGTGCATGGGGTCTCGGGTTCAAACCCTGCTCCCGCCAAGTGAACTTTGTGGTGGACAAACACCGTGTGCGTGGGTTTTCTCGGGGTTCTCCCGTTTCCTCCCACTTCCTTCATTCCACCATTTCATTCATTTCTCATAATCACCGTCTCCTTTAGCCTAACCGGCATAAACGTGGGACGTAAAACTCAAAGATTTCATTTCATTTTTTTTTTAATTTCAAGGGTTCAATTTTCCTTCCTTTTTCATTTATTTCTATTTACTTACCTGATATCGAAGTGAAAAAAGAACTTCAGGTACTTTTGGATATTGATATTTGTAATTGTGACAATAGCAATAGGACTTGCTACTTGGCTTTCGAGACACAGTCAAATTTTACACATCTTTTTCCCTTTTTGCTGGTCGACTTTTATCTTGATCTGAGACTTTCAATTTCATCCTATTTTCCACTGAAAAGTATCTGTAATTCAACAACGAAATGCTAATATAATACAATTAAACTGAAATTCATTGCAATATGCCCCATAACAAACCCTTTACATTTTATATCGTGAAGGTCAGCTCCACCGGTATTATAACAAAGTGGGGCTTGAGCGACTGACCGTTGAAATTCAACAGTCCGACAATGTCCGATTGTCCGACAATGACAATCGGAAATTCAATGTCCGATTTAGTGACAATTTCACAGTCTTGTTTTATTACAAGCGTAAACTCTCTTAGTCAGTAGAGAGGAGAGCGTGGATCATGAGTCAGAGTTGATGTCGATTATTTTGGGTGGTAGATCAGAGTGGGTCGTGGGTCGTGGTGGATCGTGCGTCACAGTGGGTGGTGGGTGAAGTTTCCATTGACCCACGCCATCTCTGCACCGGGCCCGTATTTACGTCATGTCCACAGGGGCCAGACCCAGAGTGGCAAATTTCCAGCACTGACACATTAAAAAAATATATAGTCTAGATTGAAGTACAGAGAAAAATATGCGGATATGTGATTATTAATTAAGATAAATGGAAAACAGAGGCTCTTCACAAGACAGAAATGTAAGGAAATTCATACTGAAAACAATGTTGGTATCATTGTCCGAGCGACCGAGCTTCCTCCTTAGATCGACTATATATTGACCACAGATAGGACAGCCAAGTCGAAGTTCAGTACCGTGAATAATGCTATAAATCCTCGTACTACACATTCACCTGAACACGTCCGAGACCAAAGGCCTCACCAACGTTGAGAGTTAGACATACGATGAGTGATCAAAAAGTAAGGTCACAAAGCCTGCAGTGAAACGTGTATATATTATTTCATACAACCTATACAGCCAACAAATAGTATGTGCATTAGGTTATTTTTCGACATAGTCCCCATATCGGCAGAGGCACTTGTCGCATCGTGGGATGAGCTTGAAGATTCTCTTCTGGTAAAAATTCTGCCCCTAAGTGTGTAGCCACGTTGTCACGAAGTGTTTTACCTCCTCATCTGAAGCGAAGCCACGGTTTCTAAAGGTGCTCGTTCAAGAGCGGGAACAGGTGAACGTCGCTTGGGGCAAGGGCCGGGCTGTAAGGGGGATGGTCAATGATGTCCCAGCGAAAGTGCTTCAACAGTGTGGTGGTCGGCCACTGCGCTCCTCGTCGGTGACGTTTTCTCTACCAGCTGCAAACTTTCATTCTGCAACATACTACGGGACATTAGTCTCTTCGTAAACCTCTACCAGCTGACAGTGAATTTCAGCCACGGTTAGATGTTTCGCCCGTATAAATCGAATAACTGAGAGGACTTCTTCGCGAGACTAGTTTTCCAAACGAGTCGCCATTTGTGTTTACCTACAACTAGCGTCGTAGCTGATGGATGGTTGAAACTCTGCACAGTTGCCAACTTCATGTATTAAAATTATCGCACACGCCTCATTCCTCCATAACAGACGAAACTCCAGAAATGCCGACCTCGTAACCTTAGTTTCTGATCCTCCCTCGCAATCAATGCACTCAGGCCTTCCTCTCTGCATCCTCCCCTACCTCTCTTTGTATCGGCTTGGCTGGCCTTCTTCTGGTTAATATGCAAATGGCCTTACGATGCTACTGACGCTAGAAGAAACTCAGCTGATGCTATTGCTTACTGGCTGCCAGCGTAATCCGTGAATTTGGATCTATACGCCCTGCCCCGTTGGCCGTAGCCGTATTGTTTAGGCCTATTACTTTATGTAGAGAGGAAGGGATAACATTGTGTTGGGTTACGGAGCGTAAAATACCTAAACAAGGTATGATAAACAAATACAATCTCTGCAAACCAGAGAATTATCATTCTTACAGAGAAATCTCTATATAATAGACATAGTCCTGACTGACTGATCAACGGCTATGACAAACTGTTTAAGCTAGAAACTTGAAATTTGGACAGTACATACATATGATTTGTGATGTAGAGTACCATTAGGGAAGAATTTGTTTTGAAAATGCGACATGGAAGGGGAAGAGAGTGAATGGGGTTTGCAAACATAATATTATACGTGCCCATCTCGGAATCCTTTAAGGTTGGATATATGAAATTTGGTATCTATACTTTTCTTTATTTTTAAAAACTTAAACACGTGTGTCAGCGTTTTATGATATTTCACTTTCAAAGCAAGGAAAGAAGTAAAAAGGGTTTGAGGAAGGTGTTACTCTGTATTTGATTCTTCTGTTCTTTAATATAGTAACCATGTTAAGAAGAGAATTCAACATACATTAAAGCAATATTTGGAAAACACTTTAAATTTGAAATAAATATTTTTCATTAAAATTTTGGAAAGAAACAATGCATTTGAAAACGACACTCGATACCACAAAATTCTGACCAGGTTTACATGTCACATCACTGAGTATGCACTTAACTGTATGGTTTCGTTACTTTCATCATTTACTATGGGGAATATATATCTTTTTTCTGCTATTAACAAACGACATGATGCTGGAAAATTTCTAGTTTATAAATAATTAATGCACTAAGCGACAGGTAAAAAGCACGCTTCCATCGATTGACTCGTAATGGGCTCATCCACTGAATCTCAAGGGTATTATTATTATTATTATGGAAGAAGTAACTCATTCCTCTCAGGATATATATATCGCGAAATCTGGATTCCAAAGTTAATAATCTCGATTTTTTGACACTAAATCTCTGCTGCGGTCTCCTGATACACCACAGAATAGCTAGGAATTTTAGATTTACAAACAGAAAACCTGGACGCTTAGTAAAACTTAAAAAAAAAAAAAAAAAAAAAGTCAATATAAAAGGTGTTATCAGCTGTGATCTAAACTGTTTGCTTTTTACTTCCGAGCGCCGGCCGAGAGAAAAGAAAATGTGGAATTCAAAATAAAAACTTAATTTCTGGATTTCAACAGTGTTATACTTTTGTATCCATTACATCTTCAAAAAAAATATAGACTTCTCGATGTCTGTCTGTCCGTTCCAATGAAACTTGACCCACGATCCATTGAACCCACCACCCAAAGTGACCCATTGATTCACTCCGCCCCATCACCCAGTAACCCACTGTGGCTCACAAAAGCCCATTGTCATTAACTCTGACACATGATCCACGCTGTCCCCTCAACTGATTAGATTTTCCACTTGTAATAAAACAATGCTGTGAAAATATCACTAATCGGAGTTTGAATTTCTACGGTCAATCGTTCACGCACAGCTGTTACAATAACGGTGGATCTGATCTTCAAAATATAAAATGGTTAAGTGTTTGCCATGGGTCATATGACGAGGAATCTCAATTTAATTATATATGTTGAATTACAGATATTTTTCAGTGGAAAAGAGTATGAAATTTCAAAGTCTCAAATCACGGTAAAGTAGGTTAACGTAAAGGAAAAAAAAAAAAAAAACAAAAAAAAAAAAAACGGAAAATTCTACTGTATCTGGAAAACCAAGAAGTAAGTCCTATTGCTATTATTACACTTATAAATACCAATATCCAAAAGCATTTGAAGTTCTCTTTTAACTTAGACATACTTACCTCAGGTAAGAAACAGAAACATATGAAAAAAGAAGAAAAATGGAGGTCTTGAAAGTAACGCGTACAGAAATTTACCAGTGTTCAGAAGATGCTGTCTACAATGCACTGACGAGTGAGTTGGTGGGTCAGAGTGGGCTATGGTGGATGGTGGATCGCAGTGGATCACGTCCTGTTGACACACGACTCACTCTGTCTCTGCCTAATACACATACTGGCCCCGGCATCATATCACACCATACCAGAATCAAATTTCAAACTGTACAAATTTTTATAAGATTTCATCAGAGTTCAAATTTTCTTCCTGCTCCCCAAATAACGGTAGTTTGCTGCAGGGTGAAAACAGATTACAAATTTCTTAAAAACAATTTAAAAGACTGTTTAAATTTCAAATATTAATATTTCATTAACAGTCCCTTATAATAAGTGTAAATCTGTTTCTGTAAAATCAAGATAACATCATTAATTTAAGCTCTTTTCAGACTTTTTTTTAAAAAATAAATTAGTGGCCGCGGTGGCTCAGTGGTAGAGCATTCACCTCTGGTGCTTGGGGCCCGGGTTCAAACCCTGCTTCCGCCAAGTGAACTTAGTGGTGGACAAACACCGTATGCGGGGTTTTCTCGGGGTTCTCCCGTTTCCTCCCACTTCCTTCATTCCACCATTTCATTCATCTCTCATCTTCATCGCCTCCTTTAGCCTAACCGGCATAACTGTGGGACGTAAAACTCAAAACTTTTATTTCATTTTTTCAAAAATAAAAGGCCATTTTGTTCATATTTCGTAATGCTTTAGTAATAACTGCGTCTTAGCAGAAGTGAGATGTTTAGTGTGGTATAGTACACCAGCCTATACTTGGCCATACGCCTCATTGAGACCGATGGAGTTAGAAATTATTCACATGCTCCGAAGATTACACGTAAGATTCATCACTACAAAAACCAGAATTAACTTCGCACGGAAAAAATGCTAACTGCCGCACTGTACATAATTGAATTTCTTTACCCTTGTCTCCAATGTCCATTTTTTTTGAACGGGGGGGGCACACGAACTATATTTTATTTGTATTTCCATAATTCATGACTAGGAGATCAGGTATTATTGTTGTGTTGGTAGTATTGTTCTGATAGAGAGGAAAATATATTTAGCATTGTTGGTTGTCACTGTTCAGGTTATTTACTGTATCGCCACATGTTTCTTCTTGCTTCTTCATGTTACAGTCTGAAGTAACGAATCTGGAGTTGCAATTGTGTTTTATTAGTTCTATCTCAGTGTAAATATTTATAGTTCAAAAGAGAAGTGGAGTATAACAATCAGTACTTTTTGTACTTTGGATACGTGTTGCATATGTTTAGCTGCAATATCATATTTCTGAGACATTGGCAGAAGCAGAGGTGGATCTAGAAAGTAAAAACTCAGGGGGGGAGGGGAGAACCCAGATTATGATAAGTATATCATGAGTTCACTATAAAATTCAAATATATATATAATAGCTTAAATTATTTTAGTTACTCAGAAAACTTGGGACGCTTAACCCCTCTCCCCCCCCCCGGCCCCGGGCTACGACACTGAGTATAAAGTGACTGCAACTGGCACAATATGCTTAAAGGGTTATAGCTAACGGGGTATGTCAAGATTTCACAAATGGGACGTCCCTTTGTAAAGAACCTAAGCTCTAAAAATATATAAAATTGCTGTTTCAAGGTAGTACCAATGGACTCATCGTCAATAAGTCTACTAACCAAAAATCAACTGTGGATAATTTTGACAGAATAGGTTACTGATGCATGTTAAACCCGTGTAAGAAAGTAAATAGCCATTTTATTCACTTACGACTCTTTTCCATTCCATTATGAATTCACTATATTTTAATATTGTTATTATAATACAGATACCCTTTCTAATGACGTGGGTAACACATTCGTAAGATGGAAAACACTTGCAAAATTCCCATCATTATTTTAAGAATATCTATGTGTTTTCAAAAACTGCGCCAATCTAGACTAATGAAAAATAGTTCCCATATTTGTAAGCATCATTTTGCAATTTAATTTCAATTGTCTGCGTTAATTTATTACTGAAGGAATACCAGTTTATAACAGAACCACCTATTTCATACATATATGTTTCATTATCATTTCACATTTGACACGGTGTCATGCAAATATCAATGCATATGTAAATACGTATTCACACATCACTAGCAAACTGAAACTGATCACCAAATTTGTTTCCCTTTCTCCAGAGCAAATATGTAAACGAATTTTCCTGTATGTCTATCTACGATGACCAACACAATAAACTGTTGTTAGGAGTATCATAACAATTCACAATAAACATGCAATCAATACAAATTTGAAAAGCATAATATACCGAAGAACAAAGCTCTTGGTAATATCATTTCCGAGCATACGAGAATTAAATTTGAAGTAACCAACCATAAAACGGAGCAAAATATATTCTCTCTCTCAGTTACTATCAGGTTGTCTAAAAAAATACTGATCCTTTGAAGATCAACATTGGGAACACAGTCATTGTGATTTGTAAATAACATTACAAGCCACATATGCAATATTTTCTTCGATCACCTTCTGCCATATTTCAGGCAACCCCATAATTCCACTGCTATAGATAGGGTTGTCAACCTTCCGGTATTTTACCAGACAGTTCGGTTTTTGATCACTTTCTTCAGTGTTCGGTACGACATCAAAACCGGACGTTCAATGTCCGGTAATTTTTCCTCTTACTAGTCCTACTCTCTGTTCTATTGAGATTATTTTGGAGTGACGAAAGGAATCGTTTGTTGATGAACATGGTTAAAGCAGAGCATGCAATTCGCTTTGATAACGAACTGTGCTGCGCGGAATTTGCTCAAAAGCTGATGACAAAAAACTTTACAGAACTTATCAAAACTGCTAAAGGTCAACAAAAGTACATTTTCAAGAGCACTGCTTAATCTTCAGTCATATCTTCCAATTAAATAATGCATCCAGATTCAGTAAAAGTATGTAGGCATTGTGAGATTACCAACCCCAGCGAAGCTGACAAGCTTAATTTCTCAAGTATATTTCGTGCCTGCCATAATTATACTGTCAATTCTGTTTTGAATACGATGTATTAGTGATGATAGGCTACAAAAATTGCATGTGCCGACTCTACCAAAATTGGAATAAATATGTTTAATAAATACTTCAAAAGTAACTAAAGTTATTAAATTGGAACTCCGAATCGCTCAATCCGTGCAACGTGGGTTCCTGTCACCACGGCATGGCGCGTCCTCAGGTTACGGATCAAGAAGGCCTCTAGATATAGAGGTTAGCTGCGAATATACTAAATAAGCAGTCGCGGACAGACGACAAGGAGTGGTCCTCCGGCTTGGTGGTTTGGGTAAGACTAACAATCTCATCCAGGAAAAAAAAAAAAAAAAAAGCACTTGCTCAGAAATATACACAAAAGCCTCGGACAAGGACTGCTAACTTGGCACGACCTCAGCAAAACAAAATGAACATGAGATTTGGAACATTAGAAGTCTTTATAGGATAGGCGCGTTAAAATCCGTAACGAGTGAGTTAGAGAAATACAGGATGGACCTAGTAGGAGTTCAGGAAGTTAGATGGGAAGGAAATGGATCTGTGAATTCCGGAAATTTTACTCTGTTTTACGGGGAAGGAAATAAAAATCACCAATTAGGAACAGGTTTTTTCGTTCACAAACGAATATTACCAGCAATTAAGCGGGTTAAATGTGTTACTGACAGACTTTCTTTTATTACTCTTAAGGGTTGGTTCTGTGATATTATTGTTTTAAATGTGCATGCCCCAACAGAAGATAAGGATGACGATATAAAAGACAGTTTTTACGAAGAAGTGGAACGGATATTTGACCAATTCCCGCGATACCATATGAAAATTCTATTAGGGGATTTCAATGCGAAGGTAGGACGAGAGGATATTTTCAAACCTATTATAGGGAACGAAAGTCTGCATAAGGAAAGTAATGACAACGGTGTTAGACTCGTGAACTTTGCAACATTCAAAAACCTAATCGTGAAAAGTACAAAATTCCCACATCGCGACGTTCATAAATACACTTGGACCTCACCAGGCGGAAAAACACATAAACAAATTGATCACGTTTTAGTAGATAGAAGAAGACAATCTAGCATAATGGATGTCCAGTTGTTTAGAGAGACTGACTGTGATACTGATCACTATTTGGTAGCAGCGATAAGAGAGACATTATCGTTGAATAAAGGAAATATTCCATGTCCGAAAACGGAGAGATTTACTTTAAAGAAATTAGATGAGAGCCAGGTAAGAGAGGAATACCAGATTGAAGTTTCGAATAGATTCTCGGCTTTAGAAGATTCGGAGTGCAATAGTGTTGAGGATACTTCGATTGAAATTAGAGATAGCATTAACATTTCAGCAAAAGAAAAATTGGGACACGCGGAAATATGTAGGAACAAACCATGGTTCGACCAGGAATGCATTAAACTAGCAGAGAAGAGAAAATAGGCAAAATTACGTTGGCTACAAAATCCGAATGAAATAACTACACAAAATTTCGTAGACATCATGCGGGACACTTCCAAAACTTTTAGAATAAAGAAACGCGATTTTTTGAAAGCTAAAATTACGGAAATTGACGATAACAGTAAAAATAAAAACATTCGGGACATGTATAAGGGGGATCAAAGAATTTAAGAAAGGCTATCAACCTCGTGCTTATATATTAAAGAAAGCTGACGGAACAATTCTCACTGATACGGATAGCATCTTAAATAGATAGAAAGATTTCTTTGACGATTTGCTGAACACGCAGCCAAAAACTAATGTTTAGTGCGTGGAGAAAAGGAGATACACACCGCAGAACCGTATATTCCAGAAACCAACCGAGTAGAAGTAGAAATCGCTATAAAGAAATTAAAGAAATACAAATCTCCGGGTGTAGATGAAATTCCGGCTGAGTTAATTTTAGCTGGAGGCGAAAAATTGTGGAACAAGATACACAAACTCATCCTCCTTATCTAGAACAAGGAAGAATTGAGACAAGAGTGGAAAGAATCAATCACTTTCCAATCCACAAAAAAGAGACAAAACTGACTGTAATAATTATCGAGGCATTTCTCTTCTGTCAACATCCTATAAAATCCTTTCAAATATTCTATTAGGAAGATTGACCCCATACGCAGATGAAATTATTGGAGATTATCACTGCGGATTTAGACGAAATCGATTAACTATCGACCAAATATTTACCATTCGCCAAATACTCGAAAAGAAGTGGGAACACAATACCCTGGTACATCAACTATTTATTGATTTTACAAAAGTCTACGACTCGGATAGGAGAGAAACATTATACAACGTTATTACAGTACTTGGATTACCGGGAAAGCTAATTCGATTAAGATATGTTTAAATGAATCCCAAAGTAAAGTCCGGGTAGGAAAATCTTTGTCCACGAGCTTTCACGTTGAAAATGGCCTGAAACAATGAGATGTGTTGTCGCTATTATTATTCAACTTTGTTCTGGAATACGCTATAAGGAAAATCAAAGATAGCAACCAGGGCCTCGAGTTGAATAGTATTCACCAGGTTATGGCATTCGCTGATTATGTAAATTTAATAGGGGGTGACAGGACAACAATAGAAAGAAATGTAGAGGAAACTAAATACATGGAAATGCATCGGGGCCGTAATACAGCAAATTATGGATGCGTTAAAAAATTAAATAATACTTTTGATACAGTGGATACTTTCAAATATCTAGGATTAATATTAACAGACGAAAATCATATTTACGAAGAAATTAAATGTCGACTAAAAGCAAGGAATTCGTCTTATTATTCAGTTCAAAATCTCTTGTTGTCGCGAATTCTGTCGAGGAATTTGAAGCTTAAAATATAAAACGATAATTATACCTATTGTTCTGTATGGTTGTGAAACCTGGTCGCTTACACTGAGGGAAGAACATAGACTGAAAGTATTTGACAAGATCCTGAGATGAATATTTGGACTCAAGAAGAACGGGAATGGGGAATGGCGGAAACTTCATAACGAGGAACTACATTATTTATACGGTTTACCACACATTGTTAGGGTCATCAAGTCTAGGAGGGTTAGGTGGGCAGCTAGAATGGAAGAAAGTAAAAATGCTTTCAAAGTCTTGACTGGGAGACCAATCGGAAAACGACCATTAGGAAGACCTAGGCGCAGATGGGAGGACAATATTAAGATGAATCTCGCAGAGGTAGGTCCCATAGTATTTAGTGATGAGTAAATGCAAGACCAAGACCAAAACCAAAACCCACGTCTTGGTCTTGCTTTTAAAAAATCTTACGTTTTTTCATAAGTAAACTTTACTCTGAATATAAGGAATAATAAATTTTACAATGCCCCAATAGTAACGGAAATACAACGTATGTTTCTAAATGTAATACAGCTAGTTTACCTTCGTGTAAGTATGATGATAGTGCATAACATAGGTGATGACCTTTATTTTTTTAATGGGTGCCCACGCTTCACTATTTATAAGATAAATCACAATGTTTCGTAAACTTTTTTTTAAATATTTTTTAACAGATACAACACTCCACTGGTTCTCAAACTGGGGAGGCTACACCTGAGATCCATGAAAAAAAATCAAGACGGCACAGATTATTGAAATACTATGAATTTCAAAATTATTTTTACACTCTAAAGGCATCATGTTTTTTTTCTTTTCAACCACGGTTAGCTAATTTTTGTACTGAACAAACTTCCAATTAAATAATAAGATTTTATTTTACTGATTCAAAATATGTACTCTATGGAGCACAAACATGGACATTTCGCAAAAGCAATGAAAAAAAAAAATGCAGGCTTTCGAAACGTGGGCATCGAGGAAAAAAGGAGAGAATTAGCTGCGTTGAACGGAAAACGAATGAGGTGTTAGAAATAGTAGCAGTAGGAAAAAAAATAGATATTGTTAAGAGGAGGAAGAGGAACTGGATGGGATATTGCCTGAGAAGGAACCATATTATGAGGGACATGCTAGAGGTATGGTGGAAGGAAAGAGAGGGAGGGGACAAAGGAGAGTAGTTGAAGGAAGGTATTAGAACAGAAAATTGCTGCGTCAAGACGAAGAGAACAGCTAAGGACTACTGTACATCGTAGCTCTTCAGTTGCAGCAGGTGACCTACCAATAATGGTAGAATAGCTATAAACGTGTGCTACAAATTTCAAAGTAAAATAACTTAGTATCTTAGAAACATTTTATGTTTGGGGGGCAGACGGTAGCTCATCTGAAATTTGTAACACCCTGTATTTAAAAAACTCAAGGATGAATTTTACTAACCTTCTTAAAACAAATAATCGATTTCTTTTGGATATTTTGGGGCATCACACCACAAGCTATCAGGACTCGAAATGATTTTAATTATAAAATCTACTAAATAGCAATGGCACAGAAACTAACCATTATGACTTTCCAACGTCGTAAATAGATGTAATACTCACTGGTAGTTGAGCTTTGATGATCTCCAAATATGTATTTTCACTGTGTGATCTTAATTCAAACTCTCCAGTCCACTCTCCGTACTTCAGGAGCACAACCCCTTTCCGGGATTCGGATGCTTCCTGGTTATAGCGTAGAGTTTAGCCAGGTCTCTTTATGAAATGCCTTACTTTATTATTTCCGTATAAGAAAAATTCCTATAACTGTGGTGTGATGACTACGTTATCTGTTTTTTTTTCCTTCCTAAACAAATAGTTTGAATATTGCTTCCTCGGTTTACAATAAACAAAATAAATTTACAAGATACATGTTAGAATTTTGGGTACTTTACACTATGATGATATGTTTAGCAATATTGTCCAAAAAAAAAAAAGAAAGAAAAGAAAGAAAAGAAAAGAAAAAGAAAGAAAGAAAGAAAGAAAAAGAAAAATAATAACGATTATAATCAAACCTCTTAATATTTTAGAATAATTTGAGTGGAAACTGAAAAACGACTCAACCGTCTATGTCTTTTGTGTTAACTCAATTTATATAAATACTTTTGACCTATATTAGAAATACAAAATAAAGGTATCAAACTCAAAGTTATTTGAAATAACTGTACAAAATCACTCTGACTTTTGAATATGGATTATTTATTGTTGTATGATGTTATACCGCTCAATCTTCGATGTACTGTATACTTAAGGAGGCTAAAAGGTACATTGATAAACAATTATTCACCGTATATGTATCCGCCCATGAAATCAAACTTGCGGTTATATACACTAAGTTTCTGTCAATGCCATGAAAATGTCCTTATGTCATGAAAATGTGATTATAAAATTTCGATATTAATTTTATAAGCACACATTAAAAATTTCCAACGGATGCTTGAGCCTCGAAGCCAATGCCATACCCATGTAGTCGGCACCTATGTACGGTGTACGGAATTATCGAAGTTCAATACTATATTTCTCTTAAGTTTTGGAAGAAGAACACCACTAATATGCTTTGAAATGAAATATCTAGGTTAACGTCCCACGGTTATGCACTAAGGCTAAGGGAGACGGTGATTATGAGAAATTACTGAAATGGTGGAACGAAGAAAGTAGAAGGAAACGAAAAAAAAAAAGAAACACGCACATGGTGTTTGTCCACCAAAAAGCTTACATGACACAAGATGACATCTGAGTGGCTTGAAAACGAGTAATAACTACAGAAAACGCGAACAATCGATTCAAACGACATACTGTAGCTATATGCTACACACACGGATTGCATAAACCGCTAGAAACACATTCACTCAAGCGGCATTTTTACTGTAGCCAAGAAATTCAAGTGAAAGACGTAATATTTGCATCGGGATTCCTGGTGCTACCATCTAATCTTGCGCTCATCCCTAATATTGGAGCAATGGACCTTTAAAATTCATTCTTTCATGTTTTCGGTAGCCTAAAACTCCGAAAGGAAGCATTTGTGCACCCAGGTTCATCTATACTTTTTTGTCTTTTCTTGGTGTCAGGAATCACCTGCCAAACGTTGACGGTGTTGTTTTGAAACACCTTATATATACACATGTATTTAACGTAACTCACTTTTAGGAAGACAGATACAGACATGCGAACTACTTTCTGTATAAATCTATTTTCATTTATAATACTGAGAAGTTAAAACTTCTCTCGAAAAATTGTATTATTATTATTATTATGCTGAGAAAGTGGTTTTTGTCACTTATAACCAAGGTCTCACTGTTTTCTCTACGCAGGCTTGCATTTTGAACATTATTTCCAACAAATTTTGGAAAATGATTCCACGTTCTTGTAGCAAATCAGTAGACATAATTATTCTTCATATAGGCGAGGAAATGATTTTCTAATTGTTGATAATTTTCTGCAAAATTGTACAAATTTTAAAACATTGCTTGTGCTGCTATCTACTGGCAATATTGTAACCTACGTTACATTGTTCTAAAATTGGAATTCCGAATTCAAAGAAAATTGAAGGATATACAATTATTTCCCTTTTGCCTTCAAAGATTGTATTTTATCGTTGTATTATGTTATTACCTTCCCGTGCTTTCCACGTGCAGATTTAAAACAACAAAATAATGATCATACGCACTGTCGCATGCAGTAATGTTTTCAATCCATTAAACATTCTTGTACGAAATGGCAGCTTATTTCCATTTTCTCTCACGTACTTATATTGTGACACGAAGGGACATGTTTCGTAATCGTAACCCACCTGCAGTATAGAAGATTGACTGAGAAGGAATGTACAGGGTTAGAGTGCTACGCATATATATATATATATATATATATATATATATATATATATATATATATATATATATATATATATATATATATATATATATATATATATATATAAATGATTGAAAATGAGCGATATTAGTGTTGAATCCATAGTTTTTGGGGTCCCTGAGATGAACAATAACACTTCCGATACAGTTTAAATCCAAATTCAGCCCCCATTAATACTCCTATGGTAACATGCAAAAAATAACTGAAAATGACCGATAATAGTGTCCAATTCATATTTTTTGGGGTCCCTAAATTGAATGGTGACAGTCTTGGCGCCCTTTATGTCCAAATAGAAATCTATTCTCCTCGTGCGAAGAACGAGTATTCTGCTACTAGTAAACATATAAATGAGTTTTGAGAAACCAAACTCTTTAAAAGTAGCTAAAAAAGAGAGACTTCAAAATCTTCAAAAGAAGGTGTCAGTAGTACATCATAGCGTTATCTACCGTCCAAAAAGCATTATTATTATTGACTGCGGTGTTTCAGTTTAGGTTGCTCTCGCGAGTAATACAGCCTGCACTTGTCACTATGAAATTCGTTTAATGGATTCGCTTCCACACCGATTTCCTGCCATGCCACAAAAAATGATAATTTTGTTTTACTGATTTGTTGAAGTCTAGCATCCCTCTTCAGCACCGAGGCTGTATGAAACGTGGACCTTTATTTTAAAGTGGAATCCAAATCACCGTAATGAGTTTCATTTTATCATTGCTCTCTTATCGGGAATCGAACCGCGGATCTGCTAATCATTAGACCCACACGGTACTACATTGTAATTTTGTTTTATGTAGTAAGGTAGTTGTTTCTGGGTAGGTTTCGGATGAAAATACGACAGTCATAGAGAAGTGCTTTTCTTTCACCGGCATCCAACTACGCATTGGAATACATGCATTTTTTAAAAAGAAGATAAATTACTTTGATCGTGATTTATATTTGTCGACGACCGTGGACGTTTTTGGAAGACAACAGCCCCTGTCACTTCAAGTATTAAAAACATCCCCGTCTCTTATTTAGATTTGAATATTTGTCATACAGCAAAAAAGGCGACAAAAGACTCTTCTCGTTATGTGTCAACAAGGAAACAAAGATAGCCAGCGGACGACACTGCCACATGTAATTTGATTGAAACGATAGTCCTCTTTTCTTAGTGGTTACGTTGTATCAACGGTAAACATGAAACACGCTTCCAAAAGCAAGCAAAAGTTATTGATTGAAACTATTTTAAATGTTTAGCACGACAAAAAGACAAGAAGAAACCAATACCATATGCCGCATCAACGGCCATTTCGAAAGAAAAAGAAAAAATGAAGAACTGTGTTCTCGTAATTTCAGCTGCAGCGAACAAAGGAGAAAAAGAGCTACATTGCCTCATGCAGTGGATCTGTCACGACGCAAATTTACGTCGTAAAAATGTTTCTTCTTCTCGAGAAAATAATATATTCTCCCTTCCTATCTACAGCACGAAATGTGACAATCTTTAAAATGCTTACATGGTGCTTATCCTCTGTCGTTAAGATTATATTATATATAATTTAAGAAAGTATCATATTTATGTTGTACTTTTCATTTTGGGGCTGACTGCTCTTAAAGAATTCCCATGTCTACAGTCCGAATTTTTAAGCAAAATACCCACTGACCGTTCTAGAAATATACATAAATCTAGAAATATATAGGGGTCTACACATAAGAAACTGTTTAAATCAAATAAACAATGCTTTTTCAATTCTTACTATAAAATCCTGAATTTTCAATCACTGACGTTAACTACGTAATGGCGTCACACTCGACAGCTCATCAACTACTTTCGCCAAATAGTCGGTATCTTTCTTCTGTTCTTCTCTCCTTCATCTGAAGTAAGCCTACATTTAAAGGATGGATTATATACGTATTTACAATTTCATAAACCGTGTAACATTTGCAGTATCGGTATGCATGAATGTATGAGAATTCTGTCCTTACTGACCTGCTAACGATTTCTTGCATCGCTGGCGGTCGGATGGATTTAGTCATATCTTGTTATAAGAAATACAAGCTTTTATTAGGATCTATTATTATTTAACTTTAATGTGCAGATCTGGTTGTTTCAGTATTTTCTTTTTTCTTTCTTTCTTATGAAAGTTTCAAGTGGTTTAGATTTTTGCAGGCAGGTATGGTTTATACAAGTCACCAAACAGAATTACATATTCATTTTGTAATCAATATGTTTAAATATGAGTATATATAAATTTTCAGAAGCTGGTGTTAAAATCACCTTACCAGGTACATTCGCGAAGTGTCCCCTCGGAATTGGTGTAAAATTGATTCAAATGCAAAGTTCTCCGCGGTCGAATGTGTGTTGTACTAATTTTAGCGGTCCATACCGGTAATTTGCTTATTTATGGGCCTTCATATATCCGGAATTCAATAATATACTATTATAACGCTCGGACACAAAATTGCTTTTAGTTTCTTTAAATGTAACTAGACATAAATGTCGGCATATGCAAAACAAATTGAATCAAGTACTGCGTCTCTGATACATGTTACTCACCGCCGCCATCTTGGATCGCCATATTGAATTCAACTTTTAGTTTTTCAAATGGGAATAGGTGCAAGTGATAGGCTTACATCAAATTCATGTACAGTTTTCTCGGAAATTCACGGGTGTAGTATATTTTACCGGAGCTTGTACCGTTTGGAAGGTATTGCATGTTAAATCCCTTCAGGCAATTCGCGAACAATATCAACGTTTTTGATGTTGACAAATCAAAATAATTTCTAACTGGAAAAATACTGTAGGTATATACAAACTCTTTACAACATTGGTGTCAAAAATCTTATTTCTGTGAATGATTGTTATTACTTCCATGTTATACTACCCTATAACAAGGAAGTATTTTATTACGGTCAAAACGCCTAATGTAAATCCAGATACGACCAGATTTGGATGAAGACCTAATATTTCTGTATTGACGTGTGTGTGTTTGCATGTATGTATGCTCAGAAAATATTTCGTCAACGACAAATCGCGTAAAAGATTACATATACACACAGGACCCTGAACAACTTTCAATTTGGTTCAACATTCGTGAAGTGCCAGACATTTAACATGCAATACTATGCAAACGGTACAAGCTACGGTAAAATTCACTACACCAATGAATTTCCGAAAAAAAAATGTACAAGAATTTGATGTATTATCTGCACCTATTCCCAACTGAAAAATCGAAAGTTGAATTCAATATGACGATAAAAGATGGCGTCCGGTAACATGTGTCAGAGAAGCAGTACTTGATCCAATTTGTTTTGCATATGCTCACATTTATGTTAAGTCATATCTAAAGAAACTAAAAGCAATTTTGAGTCCGAGCGTTAGTGTATGATAGTATATATATATGATTATGAAGGTCCATAAATATGCAAATTACCTGTATGGGCCGCTAAAATTAGTATAACACACATTGGGCCGCTAAGAACTTTGCATACAGGTCTTAAATCAATCAATTTTCCACGAATCTCGAGAGAATACTTCGTGAATGTAGACCTTGTTTGCGAATACCTTGTTAGAAAATTCTTTTTCATCATCTAGTGAAATCTGTCTGTTGACAACGATAAATAACATTGAAAAGTGGCCAACTTAGGTAGATAACATAATAAATAAGTGTGATCGATGTGTTTTATACTAGAACTTCTAATATTGCGTGATAGTAAGTCTTTATAAGCAATAGCACTATAGCTACTTTTAAATAATTTATATAGAATAAGTCATAATAATATCTAGTACTAAGAAAATTATTACAGCCTCATTCCTTAATTGCTCCTCAATGCTAGCTTATCATAAGAACACAATTACACGAACAATTATAAGACGATCATAGAAACATACGTACACGAATCAATAGAAAATAAATGTTCACAGTTCATAGAAATAAATATTACAGCGAACAAAAATATCCAGGCTGAAAACAAACAACAACAAAAAAGAAACAAAGAAAAAGTTAGAAATCACCAAAACAAAAATATGCAGTTTCTACGAATTGGCATTATTTTTCTTTACTTGTAAATGTTCATTTCTATCGCAAATAATCCGCTACATCAAAGTCTGAACACACTACTTATTTGTCAGAATTAAAGAAAAAAAGACGTGTATCCATACAAAACCCAGTTTGTTGGACATATTCTGTAGAACACTATTGGCCATATAAAGAAATTAAAATATATGGTCTTCCTTCCATTGAGACAAATTTTTGAAACATTTTCCTTAAATAGAAGCTTTGCTCTGTATATACTTAAACACAAACTAATTGCTGAGCAAAACAGACATTTGTTTGATTAATTTATCCAATTTTGCGACGCTATGTGACTCCAGTAGCTCTGAAGAGCCTTCCAAAGATCTTCAGTACTCTTTGGCATCTATTTACGGACTATTCTGTCAAGTTCATCTTACAAGAACTCGATGGATAACAAATTCGGTGACTGTGGCGACTATTGTATTTCTTAGAATGTAAGCGTTTTCTTTGCATTGGAGGTAATTACTGCATTGCTTGGAATAATGTTTGGGATAGTAAGCCTATTGCAGTACAAAGTCCCAAATCCGCGTTCCTGATGGAATTCCATGCTTCTCTTAAACGTTGTGAAACACATGTTTTGTCCATTATTCCATTAATTCGTAAACTATCAACTTGGTAGTCTGTGAAGCATCCTCAAACAGTGACGCTAACTTCTCCGTGCTTTGCTGTAGGTATTACACAGTCGAGATGAAAGCGCTTTTCCGGACGACGACGCACACGCATCCAGCATCGGAAGGCGAACAGTTGGAATTTAGATTCATTGGTCCAGCGTGCCCTCTTCATCGTCCCATTCTTTATTTTATCATTTTGGCTCAATAGTATCTTTAATAATGTTTCCTCCTTGAAGGAATGGTTTCTTCACCGTAATTCTACCCCTAAGACCATAGATCTGAAAGCGCTGGGCCACCGTCTATTTGATACCGATTGAAAATGGCTCTTCCATAGTTCTGTTGGTTCTTCCGGAGCGGATAACGTCTATTTCGTTTGGTTGTTTTCAGAGTGAACTTGGCCTTAAGAGAAGTTATTCTTTTTTGGACAATCAGTGCGTTTCTCTGTAATATTTACATCGCTTTGTACCTATCTTCAAACAGTCCGACGCACTGCTATGACCGATACGGAGCGATTTTTCGCAGAAAATGACTCTTCTCTCAAAATAACCACTTGAACATGTGCTTTGACTCTTAGTTAATAGTTTATCTTACGCATTTTATAGTATTTGCATGTTTTTCAAATTATTCAACTGGTTCACGCGAATGAAAAAGTTAAATCGCATGACACAGACTTTTTGCGTGATAAATCCATAACGAATTTGAAATTTTAGTTATGATTCATTTCTTAAATTATTCTTTTAATAAGTTAAAATGATTATGGCTTGGTTCTCGTTGCAATAAGTTTGTTTATTATTATCCTAATGGCTAATTTCGTTGATTAGTATATAGAAGTGTCGTAAGAACATTAGAATTATTTTTGGGACGTTAGCTTTTAATATTATACTAGTTAATTGTCTATTGGATAATGTTATTCCGATGAATTGCTCCGATTACTGTGATTTATTTACGTGATTCTTCACGTATTGAAATCAATTGTAATCGAAGCAGTGAATCGGAACAGTGAATCATGTGTATCATACACTATTATCACTTCAAATCTATAATTTCCACCTAAATAAACACATAAGAAATACTGGCATATCGATGTATATGCTTTAAATATTTCCTTACATCTTGTTATATTACTTCTCAAGCGGATTCCAGTATGCTGACTTACAATAGCACTTCCACCCCAGTTTAGTTTTATTCCTCAATAATAATAACTAATAGGTCAGTACAACATATAATTGGTTTCCGTAGAAATCCTTGGAGACTGTTATGGTACAGGTAAACTTTAAGAACTTGAGTTATCAGTCTTACGTGAAAGACCAATTTTAAATTTACGTAACAACAATAATCTTTTGTACTTAACAGTGTACTGAAATTGATTAGTGATACATTTAAAAATGTCTAAAGGTGATAGCTTTTTCTTTCTTTTCTTCTGAGCTTTATTATCTCAAATCAGACAAAATATCTGCCAAATGTAATTTCTAGTTACAATATTACTACTTTCTTTTTCTTTAAATGCTTCGCAAAAACTCGTAACACAAGTCCAAAATGTTAAGATCTTTATGAGAACGAAAAGCAATTATGGTGTCTATATCTGAAACCTAGTTTACAACCGTGCTATAACGTGAAAATTACAGGACTAGCAATGTTTTATAGTAGAAGAACAAGAGCACGAAAACATTTACGCTGTACGTTACTGAAGAAATTCCCCACAACGGTATTTCGGAAAGAGAGAGATTAAATTTACTGCAGCTATCTTCATAAAATTTCCTAAAAACTTTCACCTTGTATAGCGTCTATTTATTATATTTTCTACTACAGGCATTGTTTTAGTTTTGCTGATATTGCCTAGTTTTGCTTAGTTCACTCTTGGGAAAGATATAAATCATAAAAGAAACTAAACAATATATATATATATATATATATATATATATATATATATATATATATATATATATATATATATATATATAACTGAAGATGTAGTATTTAGGCATATATAATTCGTAATAAGCCTCAACTTTGTAGAGACCTTATACATAATAAGCCTAAAACAGAACATTATAAGTATATACGCTTGAAGAGACATGGTTTAGAAGTAAATGCAGAGAAAACTAAGTACATGGAAATTCGTCGAGACCGTAACACTACAAATTATGGATACGTTAAAATATCAAATAATACTTTCAAATATCTAGGAACAATATTAACAGACCAAAGTCATAATCACGAAGAAATTAAATGTCGACTAAAAGCAGGAAATTCGTGCTATTATTCAGTTTAGAATCTTTTCCCCCTCGTCACGAATCCTGTTGAGGAATTTGAAGCTTAAAACATAAATAATCATGCCTGTTGCGCTGTATGGCTGCGAAACGTGGTCGCTTACTCTAAGGGAAGAACGTAGATTGAAACTGCTTGAGATCAAGATCCTGAGACGAATATTCGGACCCAAGAAGAACAAGAATAGGGAATGGTGGAAACTTTATAACAAAGATATATGTAATTTATACCGTTTACCAAACATTGTTAGGGTCATCAAATCAAAGAGGCTCAGGTGGGCACGTCATGTAGCTAGAATGGAAGAAAGTAGCAACGTTTTCGAAGTTTTAACTGGAAGTCCAATCGCAGAACAACCATTACGGAGAATTAGGCACAGATGGGATGACGATATTAAGATAAATCTCTCAGAAATAGGAGTACAAAGTAGAAACTAGATCTAGTTGGCTACGGACAGAAGCCAATAGAAAGCTTCTCGATTCTATAGGCCATAGAGTTATATTACATATATACACCTGAGTTAATGTACACGAGAGAATGTTAGTCTGTTTTTCATTTTGATGGAAGTCTCTGAGCTGCATAAATGGAACTTGTAGGATTTACTGGATAATCCTATCACAATGTACACATGTTTTTCTTTTCAAGTTAATGTGTACCTGAGATACATTTTTCATAATAGCGAAGTGTGTAGGATTATGCAAAACTGGAGTGCCTGCCAGTGATAAAGTTAGTTTCTTTATTTAAAAATAAAAAGTGTATATATATATATCTTAGTGGTGGGGACAAAAATCGGTTTTTCGGTTTTTGAAAATGTTCAAAAAACCGGTTTCAGAACCAAAACCGGTTCGGTTTTGATCGGATCCGGTTTCGGTTTTCTTCAAAACCGGTTCCGTATTTTTTTTTTTCAAAATTTGTTCTATTTCTGATCAGAATAGTGTTTCGTTGTTCTCTGGAAACCGAATCTGTTTCCAAAGAAATAGTTGTGTGTGTTTTCCAAAGGTTTACACCGAAACCGATTTCGGTGAAAACCGAAATGTCGGTTTTTCTAGAAACCAGTTTTGTCCATCCCTAATATTATATATATATCCATGGAAACGATAATGTCAATCACAAATTCCCATGGGCTAGAATGGAATTAGAGGTGAGAGCTCAACCACTGAGCCACACACGTGGTTCCTTAATTATAATCGATATTATTTTCATTTAATACTTTCCGCTGCTGAGTGACACCGTGCCACTTTTAAAGACTTTTTTTTTTTTTTTTTTTTTTTTTTTTTTTTAAGAAATAACAACAGAATGGATTCTTCATACATCGAAATCTTAAACTCATTAGCGCTCGGGTGACTGAAAGATGAACATGTTGAGAGCGTTGTCACGAAAATCATATCACATTCAAAATACTAGTAAATAAAAGTGTTTTCCGATAAGATTATACAACGCCCTCAACTTTAGGTCATTAAATTCGCATTAGCAACAATGTCACTATCCATTACCAAGAATTTCTCTACTTGTATGTACCACGTACAACGGTGATCACTTTTTAAACTCATTCAATTTAAAGCTTACCTATCCAAATTCATATACTGTCAATAACTGTATTGAATACACTAGAATTAATAAAATAATTACTTATAAATTCGAAATAAAAGTTACAAATCATTTATTTACACGTTTCACTCACAGCGAAGAAATAAATATATGAGTAGAAATAAGATATGAAGCCAGTAAATGTATTATTAATATTATATGACGTCACACTACTGAAGACCATATTCTACACTTTAACTACTCTTCCAGAGGAGAAAACGGAATACGCCTTTTCAAGTTCCATAAAATTCGAGTCAATGTCAAATTACCAAATCATCAGACTTGACCATCTCAGATTTTTGTAAAAATTGGTGCACAGCTTTATTACAGTGGGAGATGAAAAAATCCCAAATATTACTTCTCTTCTCCTGAAAGTGTCCCCATACAGGGTGTCAAAAATTGCGAAAAAGGGCATTTTTCAGTTACAGTGATAATTAAAAATTGGCATAAAATGGTTAATATGTGCACTAGAGACATGAAACAAACACCATTGGAAAACTTCCACAAAGTTACGACTTACAGAGCACCACCAAGATTGCTCTGTAAGTCGTATTATATTGAGAAAACCTTAACAATAAAAAATAACACTTCAAAAATTTCGCACGGCAAAGATTCGATTCCAACCCGATTTCTTCTGGATTTGTTTAAGATAATGGGGTGATCACACGCAGTCGATCATTAATTCCCGTATTGATTGGTTTATGAATCCTATGCTTAAGCAGTTTTGGTTTATCGAAAGTCTGTAATATATTTATTGTATGTCCGTGTGCGTGCAGAATTTTAAATTTCTGTGCGAAATTTAAAATTTTTATTTGAATTTTAAATTTCGCACAGAAATGTCTCTGTGAATTTCAGAAATGCTCCTACCATTTATTTATCTCACTAACCTGCTGACAGTACCGGCATCTGTTGAGCGAAAAATCGTACCACAACATAATTTAAACTGAAAACAATTGATAATGTCGATATTTGTTGGGCGAAAAACCGTACTACAACATACTTAAATTTCAGAATAATTTGTCAATGAGATTATCCTGATACAGGATGACAAAGGTTGTATACGTTTTTCTGGCGAACTCTGTATATTACAGTTTTCGATCTATACAGATCAATGTTAAAACCGGAAATGGTTCATTTGCACCACTACCATCAACACACTCGATTCCTAACTCTCAACTAAAAATAATGGGGATCCGTTAGGTACTACCATGAGCAAAATAAATGACGCGTCTCTTTATTCTGAAGTTTTTTGAAAATATCTCTGTTTTCTTTATATGTTCGAAATTTCGGAAGGTTTCCCGAGCAGGACGGGTTAATAACAAACCCGTTTTTAATATTTGTGTTAGATATTAGCTTATAATAAATAAATTAGAAGCAAAAAACATTAAATCGACAGAAATCTCGAGAATTACCAACTCTGCTAAAGTGGGAAATTTTCAAGAACGCGAGGGAATTCTGCAGTTCAACACGAAGCAGCGACATCTATATCACTGAGAGAAATGTGGATAAAATCTACAAACGAAACTTTTAACGAAATATTTCTAATATGTCTTATTTCGTGCATTATCTGCAAACTCCAAATATATGAATCTATGCCAAGTATTAACGTAAAGATAGAGCAAAAAGTGGAAATTGTCTATGGAAAAGGACGAATTGGTAGCGCGACCGTAATGAAAAATCGTCTTTACCGTAGAAAAGGGTTAGTTCACGTAAGGAAACAAATAGCTCAGTTAGTTAAAGCAACTAGTCTGTATGCCGAAGGTAGCGGGTTCGAATCCAGATGGAAGTGACGTTGTCATTTTTATTATTATGGTTATTTTATTTATTTTTTTATGTGGGAAAGAATCAAATTGTAACATATGTGTAAAATTCATGACGATACCAAAAAAAGAAAAAATGTCGTTGTCGCACTTGCATTAGCATCCCTAATTTTGTTTGCAAAAAGTTTAGTAATTATTTCCCCTGTGCTCACTGCTCACTATACGTAATGCTCGCTGGCGCGCTGTTTCCCAGTAAATGTTAATCCTAATTTGGAGAATTTTATAAAGTTCAGGGACGTGTAGTGCATATTACCGCTGTTACCGGCGGTAACGGTAAAAATATGAAAGTTTTCGTTGTTTTCATATGTCTCTAAATTTCATCATCAACGTGGGAAGATGTTTACATATTTTCCTTTTCTTTCTTTCTTTTTTTTTTAAAAAAAAAAAGTTTGGACGGCCTATGCCGCATTTACACTGCCAGCGTCAAATAGGAACATACTATTGTTGATACCGTAGATTTCAGAGGTAACGCGAACCCCGATACCGGTCATTCACTCCAGAAGCACCTTTCAGCGTGCCAGCCAGAAGCATCCTGCGCGCTCGTACTTGGATGTCTGGAATGGCCCTTATGTTACCGTTCGGCTGAATGGAACAGGAAAAAATAGGAACATTCCCTGTCAAAACAAGGAGAATCTAGAATATCAGCATGTTTATTCTACTCGCTCTCCTCTCGCTATAGAGGATCGAGCTGGCAGTGTGATTTAACTATACTGTTTCGTTTGCTTCCTAATCCAAGTATGGAAACATAGTTGTAATTTCCGTATTCGTAAAGTTCTTTCATTGTCTTAACAGTATACAATTTCATAGTAAGGATAATTAGAGAGAAGTAAAGATGTTTCCCGGCGCTCCTTCTAATTCGAATATTTATTATTATTTAGGATTTATGCTAATTAAGTTGGAAATATTTTGTTTTTAATTTAATATTTTCGATTCAGCAAATTTCCAGCTTTAGCCTCTAACCTACTATTCTAAAATTCACCTTTAGTTCGGAACAAAGCGGAAGTGAGGGGAAGCGAGTGCAGCGTTGCCGCTGCTTAACGCGAAGGAATGGTGTCGTCTGCTTCAGACCAAGGAGTTCCAATGTCGAGCACTGAACAGGCAGGGAAAAAAAAGAAGAGAAGAAAATAGTTTCATTGTTTTGTTTTCAGATACTAAACTTAAAAAAAAAGTCAAATAATATTAATTACGTTCACACTGTAACATTAGTTTCGTAGTAAGTTATCTAACGTGAACTATGAATTTCATAATTTAATTGCATACTGTGAGTTAGCAATAGTTGAATAGTTGAATTTGCACTTTGATGCAGTTTGATGTGTTGAAAGAGAACGGTGCAATTGTCTTCATCATACCATAGTTTGACTGTCCCAAATTGTGTTTGACAGTCTGACTCGTTTTCAATACGGAAAACTTGTTGCTCAAACATACGATGGAGCTTCGGTGAGCCAGTATCCAGGGGGGGTTAGGGGAGCCGGTCCCCGTAGATTTTTGCTACCCCCTCTAAAATTTTCACGGTTTGCTTGGAAATGAACTATAATATAGTGATGAACTATAATAAGGTTAGATAGGCCCCCCTAACTTCAGCCCCCTCTACATTTTTGGGCTGGCTACTGGCCTGTGTAGTCAACAAAAGTATCCCAACAGCCTCAAACACAAGGTGGAACTATAAAAGTAGGATAAATGATGTGCTGTATAGCTTGAAAGATGAACTGTTAGGACTCTAAATCCATGACAAAAACATCGACGAATGAGATTCTCAAACCAGAGTTAGTGCAACAAAATTCTACCAAACCCTTTAAAGTTTTGACTTCAATTTTTTACTTGAACTGTTTTATGTTATAGGATCAAGATAAGAAATCTTGTTCAATATCTTAGAGAAAGAAATTCATGATGTAAGTTTTTGCAGAAAAAAAAAGATGACTGAAGAATATCTAAGATCATTGAGAGACGGTTTCGATTATATTTAGTAAATAATTGAAGAACCTGAAGAGCCACACTTTTCAAAAAGATCAAGGTAAATGAAGTGGGATTTGACTCCCCCCCCCTAAAAAATCATTGCCAATGTCTATAGTCTGAAATGATTGATACGCTTAAAGAAAAAAGTACTAGATTTTCTGATATTGAAAAATTAGAGATACTTGTAATATCAACAACCGGTAACAATTGTGAAAGTGTCACGCCACGCCACTGATAAAGTTTCACAATATTTCTCACTAGATAGTCTTCTATCTACTTGTTTGGATATTTTGATAACAGATTTCCCTATTAAATGTTTAATTTTCCCTAGATGTTTAATTACGGAAAAGTTTTACAATGTATTTGTATTAAATTGAAATTGTTTTGAATTTACCACATGAGATAAGTAGCTCGAAGGAGGAAAACTCAAGTAATTGATATTCTACGTAAAAGCTACCTATTGTAGAATGATGATACTTCTTGCCATCAGCATATAATCTTCACGTTAGAGAGTCAGACAGAAAAAAAATCTGGTTTTTCCTCCCTATGACCACCCATCTTAAACCTCTACATTCCATTGTTCGTCTCACAAAATTTCGGTGCTCCAAAAACATTCATATAATAATAATAATAATAATAATAATAATAATAATAATAATAATAATAATAATAATAATAATAATAATAATAATAATAATAATAATAATAATAATAATAATCCTGAATATGCCATCCTTACATAATGTAAGGATATCTTAGTTTCTTAGTTTAAATCTTAGATATCTTAGTCTAAAGTGCTTTCTTTAGTAATTATTTGAACAACCATGTAGGAGGGGGTACGGCGTTTTATTTTGCCCCTCTCATTTCAGTACCCTTCCAACAGAAAGTAATTTCTCATAAGCAGGGTAGACAAAATGAATAAGAAATATATTTACAGCATCCTCTCCCCTTTCATGATTGGAATATCACGTAGCATTTTTTTATTCTACCAAAGATGGCCCTGTGCGGTTAGGGGTAGGTAACTAAAGAAATACCTAATATATAGCGCCCCTTGATTGTAATATTACCGCTTCTTTATTTGTACGAGGGAGCCCCAACAAGGTGATAAAAAGAATAGGAAAAATGTCTATTGAATCCAGTGGCGGATCCAGCACAAACTTCTGGGAGGGGGGGGGGGTAGTGAAAGATTCTTTTGATGATGTGAAGCTGTCACAAATTACCACTTAACTAAACTAAACATAATAGTGGGGTGAACTGGAACCCAGTCAGTTTAAATTGATGTAAAAGTTTAATTTTTGGCTTCATATTAAAGTTTTGGTTTCAAATGAAAATTTCAGTCCCAGTGGTCAAGGATCAAATCTCGAGGGGCTCTTCAGTGTAGGTTAATACGGGCCCCTTATGAGAAAAGGCAAAAATATTAAAATGTTTTTAACGTTCGAATTTTTCGTCTATTTTAAAGAATTGTTGGGCTTTGTATTAAAGTGTTGGTTCCAAATGGCAATTTCAGTCCGATGGAGAATGATCAAATCCTGGAGTCGGGAGGGCTCATCAGTATAGTGTGCTACGGCTCCATTATGGGAAAAGGCAAAAATATGAAAATGCTTATAACTTTCGAATTTTTCGTCTATTTTAAAGAAATTATTGGCTTCATATTAAAGTCTTGGCTTCAAATGACAATTTCAGTCCTTGTGGACAATTATCAAATCTCGGAGGGCTCTTTGGTGTAGGGGTTTCGGCTTCTTTATGGGACAAGATTCACGTAATTGGTATTGCAAAATTGTTTTGTATACATTAGTGTAAACTTGCACCATTTGGTTAATTTTACCTCTTATATTTTGCAGATTTCAAATTCCAAGCATAGTTACTTCTCAAAGCTAAAAGGCACTTACTAGTTTCATTAAAAGGAAATGTCTTTTATGAAAAGTTGTCATGGAGTAGACGAACGAACAGGCACCCAAACATTGGTTGAGTCGGACGGTTGAAACTCGTTAAGCTCACTTCAATTATTATTATTATTATTATTATTATTATTATTATTATTATTATTATTATTATTATTATATTATTATTATTATTATTATTATTAATAATAATAATAATAATAATAATAATAATAATAATAATAATAGAGCATTCATGGGGTCCGTGGCTCGACTCCACTTCGCGCCAAGTGAAATTTGAGGTAGACAAATACCGTGTGCATGGGTATGTGTTTTCTTGGAATTTTCCACTTTCCTCCCACTTTCTTCATTTCATCATTTCATTCATCATCATTCTCCCTTAGCGTAGGTGCATAATCGTGCAACGTTAAACTAGATATTCCATTTAATTTTAATTTCAATAATAATAATAAACAATTAATTCAACTGAAAGAACTGTAATTTATGTTGACGGCAATTATCATAAATATGCAACCATTATAAAAACAATGCTTTGAGTAGAAAGATAATCCTTCCCAAGTGTTAACGAATGCGCACGAGATAAGACGTGTCTCGAGAAAGAGACGAGACGCGCTTTGTGACATCCAAAAGAAGACGTAACAAATGTTTTGGACACGAGATAGCTTTTAAAATGTCTCGTCTTGTCTGGAATGTCTCGAAAACAAAAGTCTAAGTTTTAAAATTATTTTTAAAGATCTATTCTCTCAAAAGTAGCTCTCTGCCTTAAAATTAATAACGGCATTTGTGATTTTTTTAAAAAAAATAAACAATGTCTAAAGTTAATAGTTAACTTTTCGAAAAGAAGCTTCATTAAGGGTGAACCTGAAAGATGTCCACAAACTTCGGGAGATGATTCGTGACATCAAAAGGAGACAAATAGCCCTCTTGCAGTTTTCGAGTTCAGCTTCGTTGTCGAGATACAGGGTTGCCAACTGGTCGTGTTTGAGAAACTCACTGGAAATAAATTCAACTCCAAGAATAAGCTACTACAGGTCAATTGACTTATACCATGCTGCAAGGTTAAATATTTGTTTATGAAGTGTGTACAAAATTTGCCAGTGGCCTTTCTGAGAACATCGTCGAGAAAAAGTCACCTCCAAGAATAAACTACCCCTCGTAAATTTTTCTAAGAGAAATATCTGATACTGCAATATAGGGTTGTTAATTAAATATTGATTAATGAAAAATAAACAAAATTGTTAAAACCATTTTGGAGAAAATAGCTTTTTTCGATTTTCGGCTGTTAGTAAACCACACTTATTTTAGGCGGTAGGAAAAAAATGGGAAAATCTCCTGTAGGAATACTATGTAAACCCTAAGTTTAAAATTTGGTGTAGATATGTTGAACGGTATGGCCTCTAGGCGAGTGCACAGAAAAGTGTACCGAACGGACGGACCGGAAGGACGGGTATCGAAAAATCACATTTCCGGTATGTAGACGCCATGAAGTATGTAAATCCGTTGAAAACTGAATTTGATATACTATTTTCACAATCACCATATTTTCTTCTCTCTTTTGTCGCTCGAAAAAGAAAAGCCTGAGTTTACCACAAAAAGCTAGGGTGTTTACCAAAAAATATTCAATTACAGGGCCACCGCACTAAACTTTTTCAATTCAATTTCTTAACTGTGTTAGGCCGCAGTTGTTACTGAAGTGTGTATTTGGATAATACGAAAAAAAATCATATTATTCAAATACATCGAATGTCAGATTATCGAATAAAAAACTTCGATTGAAGAAAATCCACACTACAAAACTAACTCACACTTTGAGCACATTTTCATTAGACATACAATAGAGCAATTAATGTAATAATTGTTTATGAATATGAAAAAATCAAATGAGCCATTTTCGAGAAAGTCGTTCAAAAAGAACACGTCAGAAGTAACCTACCTCTTGTGAATTGTTTCGAACAATGAGTTAAGATATACTTTTGCTTATTAATGAAATATTTATTTGCGAAATTTGAACAAAATCGCCTGTCGTTCGAGAAAATTGTTGGGAAAAACCTTGACCCCCAAAATAATCTATCCGTCGTAATTGTTTTTCATAGAAATGATTTATACTAAAATATAGGGTTATTAATGAAATATTTATTTATGAATTATCAATAAAATTGTCCACGTAAGTTTTGAGAAAATCGTGAGGGAAAAATAACTCCCCGAATAAACTATCTCTTGAGGATTCTTTCAGGGCAAGCGAGTTATTCCATATTATTAGGTTTTTAATGAAATATTTATTTCTGAGTACGAACAAAATTGCTTGATTCATTTTAGAGAAAACCGTGGAGGAAAAACACCCCCAAGAGTAAACTACCCCTCGTATATTTTTTTTCAGGACAAACGAGTTTTGCCATATTGTTCGGTTATTAACGAAATATGTATTTTTGAAATACGAATAAACTCTTTTGAGTCATTTTTGAGAAAATCACCCAGACAACACACTCCACCAAGAATAAACTACCCCTCGCATTTTTTTTTTTTAGGACAATCGAGTTATTTATGCCATATTGTTAAGTTATTAATGAAATATTTATTTATGAAATATGAACGAAAACACTTGAGTCCATTTTGAGAAAATCACTGAGAAAAAACTCACCCCTAAGTATAAACTACCCCTTGTAGATTTTTCTCAGATAAATGCCTTATACCACAAAATAGGGTTGCTAATAAAATATTGATTTATAAAAAAAAGAAAGAAAACCAGATCGTTAGAGCCAGTTATGAGAAAATATATTTTTTCTATTTTCATCGTACAGGAAACTACCCTTGTTTTGGGAGTAGGAGGGAAATAAAAGAAACTATAGGAAATACTATGAAAATCTTAAACTAAAATTTGGTGCAGATAAGTTGAACGGTTGGCCTCTAGGCGAGTGCACAGAAAAGTGTAGCGAACGGACGGACGAACAGATGGACATGTATCAAAAAATAACTTTTTCGGTATTAGGGGCTATAATACGTGTAAATTCGTTGAAATCTCAAATTTGATTTTTTTTTTCGATCACCATACTTTCTTCTCTCATTTGTCACTTCAAAGTAAAAGGAACTCAGAACTACAGATAAGAGACACCTACTTTTACACATAGACATTTATTGATTTAAAACTGTTTTAGTTTGTCATTTCACTTCCAATTGAAAGGTTTTACCATGACTAACGGCATACCAATGACGAGACGGAAGTTTTGAGGAAGTAAATGCATTCAGAAGTCTAGACTACATTACGCCTATCAGCCTGTTTTTACTTGTTGTCAGTTGTAATTTCGTCCAAACGCTACATGAAATAATTCTTGGTTGACGTCATTGTGTTACTATTTTAGTATTGTTCTCTTCAGACTTGGTTGAAGTTTTGTCTTAACGGTTATACATTTTTTCTTTCTTATTTCATCGTTACACATAAGAATAAAATGTTCTGGTGAGTGGATAAATTCGAACCTACGAACATTGAGTTTTCATTCTTCCAACACATTACCAATGGACCAAGCTTTGTCTTCACTTTAACGCACGCTTACAGGGTTTATTACGATTTAAATAAAAATGGCTGGCTGTTAGAGTTTCCTGCCCAAATATTTCGATAAAAAATTTTCATTGCTTCGTAGATACGTAGGGCAATGTTTAGATACACATTTTAGGATAGTGCATTTTAGTGTATATAATAATTTCATGCCAGATAAAAGCTAGATAAGTTTTGATAAAATGTTTCATATGTAGTTCTCAATAATAGGCTTGCTGTTCGGGGTGAAGTTTCAAGGTTCAGCATTGACTAGCAGTTTTTGCTATTAATATCCCTTCTAACAATATTGGCAGTGGACACAAGTTAGCCCGTGTTGAAGCTTTTTGCTCCTAATTTAATTATTTTACTTTATTATTTAACGAATATATTGAAAATTGTCAGCAGGCACGTATACAGTAATTTATTTCGGAAGGGGCCCGACTTCAATATTAGGATAAATTATAATAAAATTTTAAAAGATAATCCCAAAAATTAGGCTAAATTTACAGAAAAGTTGGGATTTCAGAGGGGGTCCGGACCCCCTGTACCCACCCCTAAATGCGTCCTTGTTTGTCAGTAACTTTTCCTCATTTTGAAAGCCTCAAAAACTTCGGATATATAAAGGGAAAATAGTTATTTTCGATAAAATATCACTTCAAGGAGACGCGACAGTTTTATTGCACATGGTGGTATCCAACGTTCACAAGGGCAAGAATTCCTTCCCTTTTATTCTTTTGCTATTGTGCTCTATCGAAAGGTTAGGTTTGTAAAATATTACTCTTACAAACAAGCGTGATTGGCAGATAGGAATACTGAACAGAACTCCACAGAAATGCATGCTGAACAACAACTTATTGAATGCGTTTATAGCTACTCTTTGGTGATTTGGCCTCAAGGTCAGTCGAGTGGTAATTCAGTTCCGTCTCTGTTCTTGAGCCATGTTCGTATTACTTCGAACAGTTTTGCTAATGAAAAGCATGCCTCGTAATATAACAGACTTCTTTCGCGTAAGAAATCGAAACTCAGTTGGTCACAGCAACTTTTGTTACCTAACCATAACGGCCTAGGGTCGTCTTCAGTAGAATAAAAAATGTTACGTGATATTCCATTCACGAAAGAGGAAAGGTTACTTTAAATATATTTCTTATTCATTTTGTCTACTCTGCTTGTCAGAAATTATATACTTTCTGTTGGGACGGTGCTGAAAAGAGTGGGGGGGGGAATAAAACTTCGTGCCCCCTCATACATTTTAAATTTTGTTACATGGTTGCTCAAATTATTATTAAAGAAAGCACTTTAAACCAAGATATCTTAAGTTACATTATGTAAGGGTGGCATATTCAGGAATAATAATAATAATAATAATAATAATAATAATAATAATAATAATAATAATAATAATAAATGTCTTTGGAGAGCCGAAATTATGTGACACGAATCATTACATGTAGAGCTTTAAGATGAGTGGTCATAGGAGAGGAAAAAACAGGGTTTTTCTCTGTCTGACCAACGTAAAGATTATGTGCTGAAGTTAAGAAGCATAATAATTCTACAATAGGTTGAATTTACGTAGAATATCAGTTACTTCAGTTCTCCTCCTTCGGGCTACTTATCTCATGTGGTAAATTCAAAACAATTTCAATTTAAGACAAATACATGTAAAACTTTTCTGTAATTAAATATATATAGGGGAAATTAAACATTTAACAGGGAAATCTGTTATCAAAGTGTCCAAAAAAGTAGATAGAAGACTATCAAGCGAGAAACATTGTGAAACTTTATAAAATTCTCCAAATTAGAATTAACATTTACTGGAAAACATTCGTTATGCACCAATGAGCATGTAGTGAGCACAGGGGAAATTATTACGAAACTGTTTGCAAACAAAAATTAGAGACACTAATGCAAGTGCGAGAACGGCTTTTTTTTTTTTTGGTATCGTCATGAGTTTTACACATATGTTACAATTTGATTTTTTCCCATATAAAAAATAAATAAAATAACCACAGTAATAAAAATTACAACGGCACTTCCATGGGGTTCGAACCCATTACCTTCGGCTTACAGACTAGTTGCTTTAACTAACTGAGCTATTTATTTTCTTACGTGAACTGCACCTGTTCTACGGTAAAGACGATTTTTCATTACGATTGTGCTAAGAATTCGTCTTTTTCCATAGGTAATTTCCACTATTTGCTCTATCTATACGTTAATACTTAGCATAGATTCATATATTTGGAGTTCGCTGATAATGCATGTAATAAGACACATTAGAAATGTTTCGTTAAAAGTTTCGTTTGTAGATCTAATCCACGTCTCTCTCAATGACATAGATGTCGCTGCTTCGTGTTGAACTGCAGAATTCCCTCGCGTTCTTGAAAATTTCCCACTTTAGCAGAGTTGGTAATTCTCGAGATTTCTGTCGATTTAATGTTTTTTGCTTCTAATTTATTTATTTTAAGCTAATATCTAACACAAATATTAAAAACGGGTTTGTTATTAACCCGTCCTGCTGGGGAAACCTTCCGAAATTTCGAACATATAAAGAAAACAGAGATATTTTCAAAAAACTTCAGAATAAAGAGACGCGTCATTTATTTTGCTCATGGTAGTACACTCCTGCAAAATTTTGTCGCATGTCTATAAATATGTTGTTCTAAGAATATAATTTAATAACGAATTCGCCCGTATTTCTTATAATATTACTATGTGTATAATCAGCAAAGACATGAGTATGGCAACTTTCATGTCAAAAGAGCAGTAAACAAGAACAACAAAACGAAAATAAAATTTTCTTGTCCATTTAGCAACATTTTGTTTTACTCATTCTAATTTTCGTATTTATAACCCTTTTCCTATGAAATTTACCACAATTATATATTTCCTGACTATACACACAGTATCAGCATTAAAAGTGCCCTGAAAAATCATTATCAAATTATATTCTTACAAGAAGACAGTTATAGATATGCGACAATCATTTTGGACATGAGTGTACATATTGAGATTTTTGTCTCCCGGACAGATATGCGCGCAGACGGACATACAATAAATATATTACAGACTTTTGATAAACCAAAACTGCTTAAGCATAGGATTCATAAACCAATCAATACGGGAATTAATGATCGACTGCGTGTAATCACCCAATTATCTGAAACAAATCCAGAAGAAATCGGGTTGGAATCGAATCTTTGCCGTTTTATTTTAAATTTTAATTAACAAAATTTCAGGTACGATAGCTTGCTTTAAGCATATTTACGTTAAATTTCTTTAAAACAAATTACCATATCACAAATTTCGTTTATTATATATCAAACTAATCCAAAGGTCTAAAAGCAAATCCATTGACTCATTCACTAACCAGGGTGTCTACTAAAATTCCAAAATGAAATTTCGTGACTTTTTCGTGACCTTTTCTTTAGCAAACCATGACATTTCGTAACATTCTCAAGAGCGAATTTGGGTGTGAATTAGACCGAATTTTCATGCATGTGATAGAAGCGAGCTTTGCTTGCTATTTGGTAGCATCTAAAGCTGACCATATATACATTTTTGGTGGTGAATTTTGACGTTTTATAGAATAAACTTTTCCAGCCTGTACTTATATTTGTACATATAAAAAAATTCGTGACCCCAAAAGCTAAATTTCGTGACTTTTTCTTGACTTTCATGACCATTTTCTGATTTCGTGACTGATAGACACACTGCTAACGCACTCATCAGTATCTACCCTCACTGCTATGTGTAGAATCTTGAAAGTTTGTATCCTCAATGGAATTTTGCGAATCTGATGTCTAACTGGGAAGAGAGGGACTTCATATATCTTTTGCTGTTCTCCAGATATTCGATACTATTAACACAGTGCTTTGAAATTTTGAATAATTATTTCTTCTGGGCCAGTCTAGACTGACCGAATGACGAAGTTTAACGAAATGGAACACCTACGACGGGAAATGAGACTGAGCATTTACGCAACTGCAGTGAAACCGTACTTCCATCAACTAGTGTTTTGAAACAAAACGATTAAGAATCTCCAAGAGCATTGCCCGAACGAACTTTAAAAGAATTATTTTTTTTCTACATGCATCAACAGGCTTTATATCAATTGCTCTATGTACTTTATTATTATACTCACTAAACAATTCTTGTAATATATGTATCCATTTACACTTTCCTTGAGTATTAAATTGTTCCCACGTATTTTGCTTGAGAGGTCTGTTAAAACGTTCTACGATATGCTGCTTTACGAAGAGACATGCTCAAAATAGAGGGCTCAAAATTGAATAACTCGCAAAATATCATCTCTCTATGACTTACGATTCCTGAATATGGCTCCTTCAATCTCCCGAAATCGGATTTTTTTTTTCAATATCTCGGGAACAGTAAGAGTGATGCGAAAATTTCCATCACTTCTTTGGCATAGTTTTTGATGTTCCATCGAATGGAGGGCTCAAAACTGAAAAATTCGCAAATGAAAGGCAGACAGACAGAATCACACAGACAGACAGAGAATTTAAGTTCGCTGAAAATGTATATACGTACTTTACAAATATGTATTTTCCATAGACTTGATTCTTTCCGTATTAAGAACGGGCATTCTGTTAGCTAACAATAAAACAAATTGTCTAAATTTCTCAATCTCGCCCTTGAGTTCAATGACTACAAGAGTTATGATTTCTTTCTTTGAGTTTAACGTCCTACGATTATGCCCTTCAGGCTAAGGGAGACGGATGATTAAGGCAAGTGAATGATGGAAGAACTGGAGGAATGAAACGGGAATGCCCAGAAAGAACCTATGGACAAAATCATGTCCAGCACAAACTTACAGCCGAGAATCAAACTAGGGACCCCGCGCACTAGAGGTAAGCATTCTACTACTGAGCCACGTGTCCCCCGCCAGTCATGAATTGTCGCACATCACATTACAGATGTCGCTAAATAGAACGAATGAGATAATAAAACTTCACTTATGTCCCGCGATTATTTTTGTATAGGTTAAAAGCTGAGACCATAACAAACTTAAGTGAATGACGACGCTGAAATAATACGGAAATAATGTGGAAAGTAAAACTTACGCAAAGTCGCAAAAAAAATCGTCCTTCATTAAATTTTTATTTTAGGCGTAACTTAAGGAACCAAAGGTCAGCACACTGTAATATGTCCATAAGTATGCATAGCAGATCAAAGTATATCACCATGAGAACTTTCATCCCGATTGGATGCGTTCGGTTGAACTCGTAAGACAGACGTATACAGTAATATCTTATTTATCTTATTTTTCGTGAGGAAATCAAATGAACAAAAATAAATGAAATGAAATGAAATCGTGGAAAGTTTAACATCCCACAATTATACCCGTTAGGCTACGGGAAACGATGATTAAAGCAAGTAAATGATAATGGACGAATTCGTGGAATTAGAATGTGGGAGGAAACGGGAGTACCCGAGAAAACCCACAGACACGATGTTCTCCACCGCGAAACTTACTTCGTCGGGATCGAACCAGAAATCCCACGCACCAGAGGTAAGCGCTCTACCACTTAACCATCCGTGCCCCCCCCCCTAGGACCCCCTAGGTGGGAGGTACAATGCTGCAAAAACTTAAGGCAAACATTACGTCTTTACATTAGATATCGAGCAGAGAACAAGCAGGGCCGACTTCATAATATTGAGATAAACATTTCTTTAGGGATCTATGTTGGTTCCTTCTCGGAAAGAGAAAAATAATTTCATTACATATAGCCCACTGCAAAAGATTTAAGAATTTTATTTAATCATTAGTTTTGACACTTTAAACTTCACGCTAAAGGACTGGTTGGTACGGCTGGAGTTCGTTTTTCAGTACAGAGACTATAAGAGACATGGACTTAAGGTTTATGATTGAGATGAGTTGATTTTTTATTTAACGTCCCTTTCGGCAGCGAGACTATATATGGAACGTGGACCTACTGATTAACGTAGAATCCAAACCACATGACCTCTCACTGGGAACCGAACAGGTTTAATGTAAATCCGAAGCACTATACTAGCTCAAATTTCAATGTTGCCCTAACAGGAATCGAGGGGAGGGGAGGGGAGGGGATGGAGGCTTAAGGAGTTGAGTGATGAATGAAAAATAATGATGAATCAGTGAAATGGAAGCGTACGAAGTAACGGAATAGTTTTGAGCAAACCTACGCTCACGACTTACGCACTACAAATTCAGATGCCTATGTATTGAACCGACGTGCTTCCCGGTGGGAGCTCATGTAGTTCGGATTCCACGTTACAGTAGGTCCATGGCTCATATAGCCTCACTATTGAACGGGATAGTAAACTCAAAATCAAACTCAATGAACTGATGTCCTTTCGTATCAAAAGCGACCGGTTCGCCACTGAACTACCATGTGTTCATATAATTGAAAGAAGCGAGTATTGTTATTTTTCCCTTTGAAGGAAACAATCTTCCACGCTTGATCTTCTAGAATTTTAAACTGTTTTCCTGTCTGTAACAATGAACAAAATACACAGAATAAATACTATAAAACCACAGTAACTACTGGCCACTCAATAACGATAACCAAACATTTGTATCGTGTATGATTACACGTAATAATAAAAAGAAATTGTTAACCGAAACAGAGATTTCACAGTAAAATACAGAGGGGTTTCCTTTATCTACTAATAAGTACATACAATAGATGAGATGATACTCACTCAGAGAACTGGGTGAGTTGGGTATCTTGATGCGAACAAGGGCCGCACACAAATACAGCCACACGAAGCCAGATTCCCGGAACTACTGCCCGCGCGTTATCGAGGAACAGTTTCCGACGCTCTCGCCTCTGTTGCCACGTTTTACTGCATTTACGCAGAATCGAAAACTCAACCTTTTTTTAAAAAAAAGAAAAAGAAAACGAACAATGCAACAAATTTTGATTCGGAGGTACACCATGTTTCTCATTAAACCACAAATATATGCTAATCTATTCATCTTAAAGAACTGAATTAACGTTCTTTGCTACCACAGAATAAAGAAAACAGAATAATGGCCGCACTTTTATATCGGAAGCGAAAAGTCTTAAGTTCAAATTCTTAGTTTGCTATTTTCGGAGCACACTTCCTTGTTATTTTTTCTTATGCATTAATTAGCAGCCACTTCTGTTAACACGAAGAAAATAAGGCTGAATTTATTGACTGACGTCATCACTTTGAAATAACATAAATCACGGGGCCTTCTGTAAAATAATGCCTTCATCGATCTAACTGTTTTCACATTGCTAATTTTCCTCGTTAGATAAAGTTCGTTACTGTTTCCAGTTATTTTTCCCATTTCCGAAGAAATGAAATTTCTTGCAAAATACAGTTCATTTTTTTTAATAAAAAGAAAAAATGAAATATTTCAGTTTAATGTCCCACCATTATGCCGTAAAATGAAATGAAATCGTTAAGTTTAACGTCCCACAGTTATGCCGGTTAGGTTAAAGGAAACGGGAGAACCCCGAGAAAACCCACGAGCACGGTGTTTGTCCAGCACAAAGTCTACACGGCGCGAGCTGGGATCGAACCAGGGACCCCAAGCACCGGAGGTAAACGCTCTACCACTGAGCCACCGCGCCCCCCACCATTATGCCATGTAGGCTAAGGGAGCGATGAATAAGAGTCTTCATCCCGGCGAAATTAAAATACCGCTAATTTTACAGTAATTATGTGATATCTTCAAATAGATAAGAGATAATTGAAATATGGAACAAGAGCGCCCTAGACAATATTATTTTGCGTGAGGTACCGTTATCACAAGTCACCTAGTGGCTTTCCGTTTTCAGCTGTTTAGAAACGCGAAAATAAATGCCGATTTTCAAAATGGCTCGAAATCGAAAGCAGATAAGTGAGTCGTGATAACAGTTTCTCATATAAAATAATATTGTCTAGGACGCTCTTGTTCCACATTTCGATTATCTTTTATCTATTTGAAGATATCACATAATTACTGTAAAATTAGCGGTATTTTAATTTCGCCGGGATGAAGACTCTTAAAGCAAGTGAGTGATGATGGAAGAACTAATGTAACGAGAAAGTGGGAGGAAACGGTAGTATCTCGACAAAACCCACGGACACGATGTTGTCCACCACAAACTTACTTGATCGGGGATCGAATCAAGGACCTCACGCACCAGAGATAATCGCTCTATCACTGAGGCATCGTGTCTCCCATTTTTCTTAATACAGGGTAAGGCTAAAATCTGGAAACATCCTTGTATTTTCAAAGAGATGCAGATATTGAGATCAAATGATCAACATGAGTAGTAGGAAGAACCACTTGACAAGGGATAGCAGCAGCAAAACGTCCACTGATAATCGCCATCTTGGATTTAGAAAGAGATCTTCAAATAGGAAGATTGGTAAATTGAAATTTAACATATTTTATTCACCCCCGAAGCTACATTAGATGTGGACTTACAATTTAAAGTGGCATCCAAACTACTGTTATGTATTAAGCAAGTGAAATCTTTTCAGTTTAACCGTTCCATGATTATGCCCTTTAGGCTATGGGAGACTATCATTAAAGCAAATGAATCATGGAAAAATTGGTGGAATGAAAAAGTGAGAGTACCGGGAAAAACGATGTTCTCCACCACAAACTTACCTGACTAGGGACCCCACGTGCCAGAGATATGCGCTCTACCATTGAGCTACGGTGTCCCCTACCGTAATGTGTTGAAATTTCACGGATTTTCCACCGGGAATTGAATCCAGAGCGCTATGCTTCAAAAGCAGACGCGTTAGCCACTAGACTATCGGAGAGATATTTCATATGAAAAGATAGGAGATATGAGACAAATCTCTTTAGGCATTAGCATCATTTGGAGGGGGCACGAGACAACTGTCCCCCTGAATTCTAGGAATACATGATTTTAAAGGAATTATATACTAATAAAAACATGAAACACTTACATCGGTGAACAATCTCCCGTTCCCACCCCAAGTGTACCACGTTTGGGAAATTGCTATGGACGTTGTAGTTATGTTGAAACATAGAATACTTATATACGTATATGCAGTAGCGGATCCAGGATATCATCAAAGGAGGGGCTAAAAAATAGTTTGCGGCTTCATCCAGTGTAAAGCAGGATTGAAGCCCATTTTATCCGGTGTATACCTGAGCGTCAAGGGGGAGCTATAGCCCCTATAGCTCCCCTTGGATCCGCGCCTGCGTATATACATACGCATCCGTTTTTATATATTTTTGATTTTGAGTTTAGCGTCACTTTCAGCACCGAGGCTATACAAGACGGGGATCTACAGCTTAACGTCGGATCCGAGCCGCATGTGCTCTCACCGGGAATCGAACCCGGGACTCTCACCACAAAGGCGAGTACGCTAACCGCTTAGCAACGAAGGAGTTTACAATCATTTATATAACTATATACTATAGAAATATAAAATGCCCCTTACTCACCCTTAAAACGAAAATTTTCGAAAATGCTGGGATAGGCTACATTTCTGTTTAAGGAGCTTAAATACCAAGTTTCATGTTTCTAACTTGAACATCTCGTGAGATACTCAACTTTTCGCACAAATTGTGATCCCCAATCTTCTCCAAGAGATGTCACTAGGTCGTGGGTCAACAGGACGTGATCCACTGCAACCCACCACCTACCGTGACCCATTCTAACCCATTCTGCTCAGTGCATTGTAGACAGCAACTTCTGAACCTGAGATGAGTATATGTGAGTTAAAAAAGAACTTCAGAAATTTTTGGATATTGATATTTGTAATTGTAATAATAGCAACAGGACTGACTACTTGGGTTATTTTTTTTTAACGTTGGCCTACTTTATTTTGATTTGAGACTTTCAAATTGCATCTTATTTTCTACTGAAAAATATCTGCAATTCAACTACGAAATAATTATATATAATTAAATTGAAATTTAAACTCCGACTAGCGATAATTTTTCAGCCTTGTTTTATTACAAGTGTAAACTCTTCAGTCAGTCGAGAGGAGGGCGTGGATCATAGGTCAGAGTTGATGACAATGGGTTTTGGTGGGTCAGACTGGGTCACAGTAGATGGCGAGGGGGTCATGGTGAGGCGTGGGTCAGAGTGGATTATTATGGGTCATTGGTCACGGTGGCTGGTGGGTCATGGATCAATTTTTATTGACGCCCACGGCCCACCATTTCTGTCCTCTCCTTAGGACAGGCAATTGAATCAAAGTAACATTATTTGAAGAAAAAAAAAAACAGTTCGAGGTAAGTGATAACTATATCTCAAACAATAATTTTAATCGGTTCAGCCGTTTTCCGTGGTTCAATCACACACAAGCTCACTTTCTTTTTTTATATAATAGATTATCATTACTCATGCTTACTGACGTAAAACATAAATGTTTCTTGCAACTACATAAGAAAAATTATAAGAAAGTCTATATAGAATTAAAATTTTCGGAAACATTCCCCCCTAGTAAAAGAACACTTAATTAAATGTAGAAGGTAGATTCAAAGAAAAACAGATCTAATTCTTTTGATGTATCTCAAAATACAAATATATATACTGCGTATATACTTCTTACTTAATATCAGGGAACGAAATTATATTGTGAAGTCCTTGACGCACGAACAACTTTCTACGAAATAAATTTATTTGTTCCTATTCTCTTCCAGTTTAGATTTTCTTGAAGAAAACAAAACGAAAAAAAAAAAACGAGGACAAATAAAAGCAATTCTGAAAATTTATGAAAGTGGAATCAGAAATAAAATTAGCCAAGCATGAACAATGATAAAGACGCATTGTTATTTTTTTTGCGTATTCCTCAATATTCATCCAAATTAAAGTTACGTTTTGTTACAAGAAATACATCAAGTATGCTTTTCGAGTTGTTGGAGTAACATTTGAACGAACTTCAATATACTTTGTACAAGCGTGTTTTTAGAATTAATGACGTGCTTATTTATTACATTAACCGATTGACATGGGAATTCCTGTTAGTACGATCAAGCGTTTAAGAGGTCTTATCACAGCGAAATTAAAATACTGCTAATTTCACAACAATTATGAGATATCTTCAAATAGATAAAAGAGAATTGAAATGTGGAACAAGAGCGCCCTAGACAATATTATTTTACATCATGAGATACCGTTATCACGATTCACTTATCTGTTTTTGACTTCCAGTCATTTTGAAATTCGGCATTTATTTTCGCGTTTCTAAATGGCTGCAAACGGAAAGCTACTAGATGACTCGTGATAACGGTACCTCATGCAAAATAATATTGTCTAGGGCGCTCTTGTTCCACATTTCGATTATCTTTTATCCAGTGTTCGATGTGGGGAAAAAAGAAGAGACGGTATGTTTTATTACGATTTTGACTCGACATACCGGCTATCTAAATGATGAAATGCAGTGGGGGTATGTTTCATTTCCATGTATGTTTCTATTTACATAATGACTGAAAAACATTGGAGAGTTTCTCTGTAGTAACGGGGAAATATGGAAAGACTTTGATCCCCCGCCAACAACTTTCTGAAAAAGAAAAAAAATATCCCCTTATGTTATATTATAGAAAATTATACACGAAAATGCTCAAAAACCGAATGAGGATAAGAACAATTTCCTTCGGGAACAATCCAGATCCCCGATATTGTATATTAAGACAATATCGGTATGTTGTCTTAATATACATTATATCAATTGCAGCTGATTTGCAAATAATATAACGAAGTTTTGCAGTACATATAATATACATATAATACATACTTGGGAGGCTAGTGCATATTTCTACAACTAATGCACAAAAATGCGTAATTCATAGAACCTTATTACGCTTGTTCATTTCTTAAACTTCATTCAATAAAATCAGTTCATGTAAGGAAGAACTTTCAGTTCATAGGTAGTCAATGACCTGGTTCAGAACTATAAATTAAGAAATTCTTTATTAATTGAAACATCTCTGTGGAAATTCGGGGTTATGTGGAGAAGGGCAGGAATACACCCCGCACCAACAACTGGCCTTCGTCTATCTCCATTCGCATTCAACTCACGGTGTGACGCCAATGGAACACAGACCTCCACAAAAAAATCAACAGAACTTTCTTGGTTACCTTTACACAATCGGAAGAGACAGAAATCAACCACTTCCGGTTTTATCATTGATCAAAACGGTAACAGATAATGAGAAGTTGTTTTCTACAAATCTCAAGAATATTCTGCATTCCTGTCTACACTCTCTATTAAAATCGGAAATGGCAGAAATTCAACCACTTCCGGATTTAACGATAATCAATATAGAGTACAGCGCAAAGTTGTCTTCTGCATTAAATTAAGCGAGTGCCAAGAATATATTCCATCTCCTTTCTAAATGTTCAATTAAAACCAGAAATAGGATAAAATCAACCACTTCTGGTTTTAATGGTTATCATTATAGATTAAAAACAGCATTAGAGAGCAACGGTTTTCTGCAATCAATTAAATATCCTAAGGATATATTCCATCTGTACTCTAATCTCTAGAAATCTACTTCCACTTCCGGTTCCAATAATGCGGAAAAATCACGCCATACAAACCAAACTCTTTCACGTAGTGTACATGATAACTGAAACTTGTTAATTTTGAAATATATATATATATATATATATATATATATATATATATATATATATATATATATATATATATATATATATATATATATATATATATATATATATATATATATATATAATGCCCCGAGTATTGGGAAAAAGAACATACTGAGTAAATTTTTCTACTTAATCTCCTTCGATAGATGAAGTCATTACTCTGATCATATGATAACGAAATAGAACGCTGGTATAACATTAAAATCTTTTCACGTAAGTCTGTTAATAGTCAAGACACACTACCCTTTGATTGCTCAACTACCGCCTTTGAGATCGAGATTTCAAGACTAAAATGTGAAAACGCTACTTTCCTAGTTTCTCTCAAGAGAAAACTTTCTTATCTCAGTTGGAACAAGAATGAAGAAACGGTATTAAATGTTCGCTTAACGTCTCGCAAAATAAACCTTTGGTCTTCTGTATCCGTTAGAGATTTTCTTTTGAGAAAACTAACACGAAATGTCAAATTTTCGCTGACTGATGTCAGTATTTCAAAGACAGGTGATGAAAAAGGGTCCAGTGGAACTAATATTGTAGAATTATCCTTTTAATTAATTCTCGTCTATCCTATTTGTGTGGGGACACCGTAGGTCTAGTCTAGTGTTGTCAACGGCTCGACTCACTCACAGCTCAGTCACCACCGAGCCGAGCCAACAGCTCACCAAACCGAGACGGCTCGAGCCCTCGGCTCATTTGGACCGAACCGAGCCAAGCCGATGGCTCACCTGAGCCGAGCCGAACGGGACCGATGGCTCACCCGAGCCGAACCGAGCCGAGCCGGTGTCTCAACCCAACCGAGCGGGCTCGAGCCAATGGCTCACCTGAGCTGAGCGAACCGAGCCGATGGCTCACCTGAGCCGAGCCGGTTGACATCAGGGTTTGAAAAAACCCGGGTATTTTTGAAAAAACCCAACCCACCTGGGCCCATGTGGGTTTTTTCGGGTATTTTCGGGTTTTATTGGGTTTTTTCGGGTTTAATTGGGTTTTTTCGAAATATTTCAATCTCTTTGGGGTAAAAATGTTAAAAAAAGATTTACATTTCATGAGTGTCATTGTCACAACTTGCAACAACTTTCTATTCACTGCTGTTTTGAAAACAATGCCGCCATTTTGAAATTGTATATTGGATCGCCGAAAAAATCTATACAGCAAATTTAGAATGTCTTGTGCTTCTACCCTCAAAATATCAACTTAAAAAGTCCGAAAATTGCACCTTGTAGCATGGATACCTGCTATTTTGAAAAATGGACGCCATTTTGAAATTTTATGCCGCCAAAATATATACAGCTAATTTAGTCTCTCGTGCTTCTATTTTGAAAATTTCAACTTGAAAGACCTAAAATTGCGCTTTGTAGCGTGGATATCAGCAGCGTGGATATATATATATATATATATATATATATATATATATATATATATATATATATATATATATATATATATATATATATATATATATGCATGCGATGTACAAAATATTTATGAAGGCGAAAAACAATGCTAAGAAGGATTACCCATGTCGGTCCCGGCGTCCTCCACAGGGAACATAAAATATGACGACATTATTATTGCTTTATAACTTTAAAATCCGACCGGCAACATTGAAAACTGTTTACAAGGGATGATCCAAATATGATCATTCCCTGTAAACAGTTTTCAATATTGCCAGTCTGATTTTAAAGTTGTAAAGCAATAATAATATCGTCATATGTTATGTCCCCTGTGTAAGATTCCGGGACAACATGGGTAGGGGAGCAGAGTTGTCTTCAACATTGGGAGGCAGTCAGATTTGAGGCTTATTCTGGGAGGTATCAATTTCATCTCACTTTTCTTTGTGACAGTTGGACACAAATCATCACATTTCTTCCTAAAAGACACATTTCCAATCGGATTATTGAGGAGGACAATTCTAAGATTGTATGGGATATGTCCCCATCATCCCCCCGGGATTTTCGCCAGTGGATATCAGCTATTTTTTTTTTAAGCGCGTCATTTTGTAATTTTACGTTGGTATGCTGCCAAAATCTAAACAGAAAATTTAGTGTGTCTCTGGTTTGTATCCTGAAAATTTAAAAGACCGAAAGTTGAACACTGTGTGGTAAAGGCAGACAAATTAACAAATGTAGATCGAGTCATCCTAGGAGCCTCAGTGACGTTCGCCAAATATGAATACCAAATAGCTATATTAATTTAAAACAAAGACATAATTCATCAAAATGTTTTAAATATTTTTCAACGTAAAATAAATGGTCTTATTGTTGAAGTTCACTTTCGATGCTTTGTGCATTCAATTACGGGAATTACCCGAGCACTTGTTGCAAGACCGTTCTTTTCCGAAAATTAATTTAAAACAATTAACAAAGATAGGCCTATAATTCATATTTTATAAAGTAAATGTTTCAAAATGTCTAAAATGAAATGAAATATCCTCCAGCGTAAAATAAATAGATTTATTGTTGAAGTATTCACTTTTGATGCTTTATGGGTTCAATTGCGGGAATTTCCCGTACACTTCTTTTACGACGGGTTTTCCCTGAAATTAATACTGAAGTTTGAATGCAGCACTTGAAATAGTAAGCGTTACGTAGTCTTCGGAGCTCCGATGATAAGCATTAAGCTTCTTAATTTTGACAAGAATTTTTACGTTATTGCTAGTGTTGATTCTACAGAATGCTTATTTGAAGGCTAGCAACAAATGACTGAACTTAATTGTTGTTGGAAAACCAAATTTTACTGAATACTTTTGTTACCATCAAAGGTTAGAAATAATACTAATAGTTTTACTAATGTATTTACATATTTACTGTTAGTACCGGCACCTATGACCTTAAAAACCCATCAACGTATGAGGGATAACGTCTCTCGGCGGCGCCGAGTCAGGTAACACACTATTCACGGAAAGTATTTTCTAAAATACACAATCGCTTATTTTACTTCAAATAGGCTATAAGCATAATCCGCACATTAATTTGTTCTACAATATTCTCAAGCTAAGGTGAGGTTTTTAATTTATTTCATTCATTCATTCAGTGCATTTAGAGCTTTATAAAGGTCTTATGTTGAATATTGTTGTCTATCTTAACATCTTAACATGAAAGCATATAATTCGCAGAAAGAAAGTTTAAAATCTGATAAAAATAACTTTCAATGTGATCACCTTAGTTGTACCAATAATACACTAGCAAAAAAGTCAAAAACCCAGGTGGGTTTTAAGATGGGTTTTTTCAGGTGGGTCCAACCCGAAAAAACCCGGTGGGTTTTTTCGGGCTGGGCCCATTTGGGCAAACCCTGGTTGACATCACTAGTCTAGTCGTCTATAGTGGCCGCGACAACTCGTGAAGAGTGGGCTCTAAACGAATCATAGAACTGCTTTCTGTCACGTGTGGTGTACCGGATAAGTTCGGTACAATTCGTAGAGCTGCCTTCCAAACGCACGCTTGAGAAAAAGTGGAACAGCAGAAGCGTATCAAAAACTTAGAGAACATGGCAAAGGAGCGAAAGAAACAGCACTTTTAAAAACTATAAAACGAACACTAATAAAATTACTCGAATTAAATGGAACAATAATAATAACAAAAATGTAAAATTAATAGCAAAAATAACAACAAAATGAAACTTAGAGGCAGTCCAACAATACTGCACCCTCAGGAGATGCTCTCCGTGCACAGCACGAGAGATGACAGTGGCAAAATTTCATGGGTGGGGTTCACGACCGGGACACACCCTCGCGTTCTATTGGGCGGTGAAATTGGTAAATCTAGGTCAAGCATCATGAGTCCTCGCGACTACTATAGTGGTTAGAGCGTTGGACTCACGTCCGCGTGGTCCCAGCTCCGATTCCCGGCCAGTACTTCCTTAATTTTCGGTGAATACCCAGCGTCGTGAAGCAAACTGGGGAGTTACATGAATAAAAGATACGACGACCACTAGATCTAGCAAGCTCCCGATATGTCTGTTAGAGAAAGGACGACGCAGCAGGCTGAACATGTGTTAATCACTAGGTTGAAAGTAGTTCAGCCAGTTGCTAGCAGAAGGCGTTGGAGTGGCTCAGGCCCACTAAAAGAGCTGTCACGCCAAGTGGTTTGGTTTGGTATCATATTTGCGTATAACAGACAAAATAAAAAAAGATGGGCTATCTACGAATCCGCAAGAGATCTCATTAAAATGAACAAATTGATATGAGATGCGTCTAAATCCTCATGCTCCGATTTCGAGGAAATCAAGAAAGAATAAGTACACTTAAAAATCGATGCTGCATGCCAACCACCCCACCTATTACGGTGAAACTCATACCGATGTATAATCTCATCAATTCTTTTTATGACACTACCCAGATAACTGTACACAACATAGTTAATAAGATATAACCCAAAATTATGATTAACTCTTAACTCCAATTTTTGTATCCTCGTAGTACCAGAGGGTACACATGCACCCCAGTTTCAATTTTTTATGCAGTGTTTCCGTATTTTTTATGCATAGATTTATACAATGCAAGCGCCTAAATACAGTAAAAAATAGGCTAAAATATGTTAATTGCATTTAAGTTATTTGTTAATTTCAAGCGTAATTATAAAGCATAAGCACAGCGTTACATAAGTATTAAACTATTTCTATATGGGGTGCAGGATATGGGGTACACCTGCACCTCTCTTTGGTGCCTTAACGAAACATGCTAGCCTTGGTGCTATGAGCGTAACTGTAACATTTGGGGATGCGCACGAGACAAGGAGAGTCGAGATTTAAGACTCTCGATTCGTCTCGAATCAGAAATTCGAGTCAAGACAGACATTTGTCTCGACTTGTCTCAAATTCTATAAAAGCATATCTCCGCTCGAATCTAGTCTCGTGTTTTAGTCGAGTCTGGACGAGATTCGACACATGTCTCGACTCGTGCTCATTCCTAATAACATTGTGCAAAGATGAGAAATATAACAATCTATAGATGATATCAAGCTAACAAAAAATAACAGAAAAAATTCTCATATGCAGTTTTCGAGAAAAAATAATTTTTATGATTATAAAAAGTATATCGTTTTTTGCCAATAATAACTGATAGATTCATTTTGCTCTAACATATTTTTCATGTACTATGCATCTAAAGAAGTAAATGGAATGAAATCTTTCAGTTTTACGACCCGCAGTTATATCGTGTAGGCTAAAGGAGACGGTGATGATGAGAAATGAACGCACTGGTGGAATGAAGAAAATGGAAGGAAACAAGAGAATCCGAAAAAACCCATGCACATGGTGTCTGTCCATCACAAAACTCACTTGGCGCGAACTGGAATCGAACCAAGAACCTCATGCACCAGAGGTGAACACTCTACAAGTGAGCCACCGTGGTCCATGCTGTCCACGAGATGATGACATTTTCGCTTAAACGAAACGAGAACTGCCTTTTTAAATTCGAGACAAGATGAAAAAACGAGTCAAGTGGGCAACATTAGTTGACTCAAGTGTTGGGCCTCAACACTGAATGTGTCACATGATTCATTTAATAAAATGATTGTAAGAACATAATGAAGAGCATTTACCAACGTTTAAAGATAAGTAAGTCATTACACAATATACTTCAATAATAAGTATAGTTTAAATGTTGCTGTATCACATCCTTCATGGACGCTTCGCGACGCAGAAGGATTCTGTTAACTTCTATATAAAATTAAGGATAAAAATCAAGGCATAAATTTTGTACACAATTCACAAAACGAGATGTTCAAATTTTGGAGACGAGAGGAGAAAAGTTTTCAACAATCGGAATGAAATGAGAAATAATTGAGAAATCCTTATGTCTCGTCTCGTCTCATGGGTAACACTATACATAGTCGTAAAAGCGACTCACATACTCCTAACAGTGACCCATATCGCTTTAGCCATTAGAATAACATGGCAATTCAAATGTGAGCACTTTACGCACTGAGATGATATGCTACTACAGACATACGCGCTTTAGTATTTACTCACGTGCCGCTTCTTAGAGGTCTGCACCTCTGCACGGGCATGAATTTTTAGCCCGAGCCCGGCTCGGCCCGAAAATTTACAATGTGAAGCCCGACCCGAGTCCGAAATATGTTTTAGCATTTAGGCCCGAGCTCGTGTGATAATCAAATGAGCCCCTAAATAAGCCTGAATTAAAGAAACTTAATGATTAACACAAGATTGTAATTTTATTTACAGTATTTAGAGGTTTAATTTTGCACTTGGCTTTAAAAGTTCTCCAAAAAGAACGGTGCAATATATATATCGTTGTACAGTATATTTACAAAGTTATGCCCGAAAAGGCCCGAGAAATATGGTTGTATATTTAAAAATTTATGACTCGAGCCCTAAGTGATATATGCTTTGTAGGCCCAAGCCCGTGCAGACCTCTACCTCTTTTAACTTCCATTAGTTTCTCTATTGAGATATAACGCTGCAGAAATAAGTACTTCAGGCAAGATATTATTGTAGTACTTATAGAATAGCATCTTATCCTCTTAACTCACACTGCTTTACATTTGAGTTCTGTAGCTACTGAAAAGAGAAGTTCGGGAGAAAGCACTCATCTGCAGAGAAACTAAGCATGTCATTTGAAAGACCATTCATACTGATTACAACAAGCAAATAAAATTCCTGTACGGTTGAGAACTGTTCGAAATATTCAACTTAGAAGTTTATCTGAAAAAACTAGTATATGTATTTAAACGCGTTAAGTACAACATTAGTAACAACGAATATTGACATACGAATTGAAATCTGTTGGAGATAACAGAAAAAAACTGTTTTGCAATAACTAACGGGTTTGTTAGTTAAAATTAGTCATTATGCTGTTAACAATAATGATAGGTTAGGGATGAAAATTGATCACTGTTGTTCTGTTCTGCAGGCAAAAGACTTCCTTGCACCATGAACATTTTATATGTGCAATTGCGTTGTATCCGTCAAGGGAATATTTCGCATAACCAAAGCGAAAAGCAAATTCGACAGGTGATTCAAAAGGTATAGAATTAGTTCGGTAATCCGCATTGTGGAACGCAAACAATCCAACGTATCGCAGTGATCGGAACTGATTCATTAGCACGGACACGATCATTACCGGTATTTGATTGTTTCGTTGGTACATCATAACATCCGGATGAAGACATTTCATGCTATGTACAAATCACCTGCCATAATCTCTGATTGGTCGGAATCCAACATATCAAATAGTTGTTCAAATCAAGTGCAGTTTTATATATATATTCTCAACCGCCACGTCTTTGACATCCGTCATCCAACTTCCAATGGACAATTTGTCTCTGAATGGACCCCAGTGATCAAGCAGTATCAAGTTCAAACCATCACACTTCGTCATGGGAGATAATACTTCGGTTATATACTCTTGGCGTAATCGCGCATTTAACGTTGAACTTCTCAAAAAGTTCAACCTTACAGGAATTTTATTAACTTGTTGTAATCAGCATGAATTGGTCTTTCAAATGGCATGCTTAGTTTCTCTGCAGGCGAGTGCTTTCTCCCGAACTCCGCTTGTGAGCTATCATACCGCTTCAGGGGAAAGCACTCTCGCAAATCAGAATCAATTGTAGTGTTTCTAAGATATTTTAAACAATTAGCTATTTTTGCATTTCGGAGTATGAACAGCCATTGGCAAATCAAGGTGCTCCTAAGTTGCGTGTTCTATTCCACTGATGTGTGATGGTGGTTGAAAAGTGAAAATATTTGCGGCTGACTGTTCTACCATTTCAGAGATGAGCGCCTATCCAATAATAAATCGCATCACTTCAGAGATCAGTACTTTAGCCATTAGTGAGATATGCTGGCATTTGCGAGGTAAACACTTTAGCTACTACTGAGCTACGTGCGTTTTAGAGGTGTGCGCTTAATCACTGATCAACCACAGTACTTCAGAGGTGAGCACATTATCACTAGTTAGCTATGTAGCATTTCAGAGATGACCGATTATCCACTTATCAACAGTAGCGCTTCAAAGGTGAACATCTTAGCTACTACTGAGCTACGGTGTCGTTTCAAAAGGCGAGTGCTTCAGCCACCACCAACCTACGATGGCATTTTAGATGTGAGTGTTTATCCATTGATCAACCACAGTGCTCCAAACTTTAGCCACTACTGAGCTATGGTAGCGTTTTTAGAGGTGAGCGCTTAGTCATTGATCTACCGTAGCACTTCAGATGTGAAAATCTTATCTACTACTGAGTTATGGCGACGTTTCATACGTGTTTATCCATTGATCAATCGTATCGCTTTAGAAGTGAGTACTTTACTACACTATTATGGCGTTTCACAGGTGAACATTTAGCCATTGATCAACCGTAGTGTTTCAAAGATCACTTTAGCCATTACTGAGCTATGGTGGCGTTTCAGAGGTGAGTATTTAGCTAATGATCAATCATAGCGCTTCGGTCACGAACACACCCATTGATCAACCGTAGCGCTTTAGAGGTAAGCACTTTAACCACCACTACGCTATTGTGGTATTTCACAGATGAGTGCTTAGCCACTGATTAACCGTATTGCTCTAGAATTAAATGCTTTAGCCACTACTGAGCTATGGTGGCATTTTTAGAGGTGCGTGCCTAGTCATTGATCAACCTTAGCTCTTCAGAGGTGAGCATTTAGCCATTGATCAACTGTAAGGTTTCAGAGACGAGCATGTAGCCACTGATTAACCATACCGTTTTAGAGATGAGAACTTTAGCCACCTCTAAGCTATGACAGTGTTTCACGGGTGAGTGCTTAGCGATTGATTAACACCACCACTTCAGAAGTCAGTAATTATGCCAGGGTTTTCAGAGGTGAGCGCTTAGCTATTGATCAACCGTAGTGTTTCTGAGGTGAAAGTTTAGCTAATGAATAGCCAACCGTAGCGCTTCGGTGACGAGCACTAGCCATTGATCAACCGTACCGTTTTAGAGGTGAGGACTTGAGCCATTGATTAACAATACTGCTTTAGAAGTTAGCAATTTAGCCACTACTGGGTTATGGCAACGTTTTCAGAAGTGAGGGCTTGGCCACTGATTAACAGTAGCGCCTCAGATATAAGAATTTTAGCCACCACTCAGCTATGGAACATTTCAGAGGTGAGTATACTAGCAATTTGAAAGGAAGTATCGGTACGAAAGAGTAAAGATGCAGAACACAATGGTAGAAGTAAAAGTGAGCACACGGACAACGAAAGATGATATACATTTTTTTTTTTCGTCTCTCCATTTGTAGGCAACACACAAAGCGTTTACTAATGCAAAGAACCTTTATATCTTTTTTTTTTCTTTTTTCGAGTTCTCACTGACTCTTTCAGTGTCTTTTCTTTCGCTCTCCTTTTCGAAAGATAAATTTTGCTCAAACAAAACTAAGAGGAGAGCAAATTTCACCACACCGTAAAGCACATTTGAAAAGATGAAAACAAAACTTAGAAAAACATACCCACTTTCTCTTTTCTTTAAGAAGAAAAAAAAGATCATCCAAAATTGATGCTACAGAAAAATAGTAATAATAAATAAAGGGAAGAAAAACTATACATAGGATGAGTTCAGTTTTCTTGATTGATGTTTGTCCTTACTTCATCCTCCATAAACCCAAAACGAGGAATCCACACTGTTCTGTTTCTTCCTTTCTCTGCCAACTATTATATAAACTCCTCTTTTACAAATATCATATCATCCTTGATTATTGTATGACTATTTTACAAGCTCACGTTGATGGCAAAAGAAAAACAAACAAAGCCAAAGACAGAGACAGAAGTTTCTCGAGGTAGCTAGAGCACTCCTTGCTCTCACAGAAAGCCAATTCCTGTATCTATGCTACGTTACAGCATCTCCTGCTCTATCGATTCCCCAGCTACGACCAAAGAAAGAGACGTACAAAAAAATGTAGCTTCGAGGAAAGATAACTTAGAAGCGAATCTGAAGACGCTGAAAAAGGAAGTTTTGACACGTCATCTGAGATTTTTTTTAAAGGACATTTTTCAGTTTTTACTGCATTTCCATCATCATGCATGCAAGTTAAAAAGAAGACACCTCACGACACTTCCCTAGAAGTCAGATATAGTCAGTTTTCTTTAAGCACCTTCCATACATCACGTGCCCAAAAATTTATCATTAGTCTGTAGCAATACTGAAAAATTCGAGTAGCTATATCTATTTTTCTTTAACATACTGCAATAGGAACTTTATATCGAACAAATGTGTTACAATATGCTTTTTTTCATTTCCACCTAAAATAAATGTCCATGTGGATGACAGAGTGACAATTTTTTCGATTTTACAAGAAAAAGTGAAATAAAATTCAGAGATATACACTTCAATGAATGGGATACTTCATAGTTATTAGTGCACAAGCTCGTATATACTGCACTGCTTTTTATCGCTAAGTTTTGTTGATTTCTGTGTTGAAACATGATGTCTCTTTTCAGCACTGAAGCTATACGAGACGTTGGCCTACGATTTAAAGTAGACTCTGAACCACTAGTACGTTCAATGTTTTCCCAGCGGAAATCGAATTAGAGACCATATACACAAAAGGTGAGCGCTAACCAGTAGATCAACACGGAGAACCCATTTAGTTTCGAGTATGACATTTTATGGTGCGTTAATGTACGATTTATTTATTTATTTATTTATTCACTAAGTTTCATACAGCACAAGGAAATTTGGCTGAAACTGAACATAAGAAAAAAGTAACAAATACAAAAATAAAGAAGGTTCACTTTTCAATTTACATTATTCTCTTCAACTGAGTTCTAAAGGTTCGTTCAGAAGTAAAAATGTTGACTTGGAGCGATGAACAATTGATAACCTAAGAGTCTTATAAGTTAGTAAATTTAGAGAACGAGTTCGCCTTGGAAGAACACGAATGTTAATCTGCAATAAGAATAATTCAGAATTAATTTTACCATTGATAATCTTATATAGGTAAAGTAAATCCGCAGCAAGACGTCGTTTGACAGGGGTACATAAGTTCATTAAAGGCATTAGTTCCTGTCTCGAGTGATCACGAAACTCGGGAATTCTAAATCTAACAATGGCAAGACAGAAATTTAAAACCAAGTCAATGCGATATGCAAAGATCTTATTAAACGCTTGCAGGGACATAGGTTTAGAAGTAAATGCAGAGAAAACTAAATACATAGAAGTGCGTCGGGACCGGAATACAGCGAATTATGGACGCGTTACAATATTAAATAATACTTTTCATAAAGTGGATAGTTTCAAATATCTAGGATCAATATTAACACACGAAAATCATATTCACGGAAAAATTAAATGTCGACTAAAAGCAGGGAATTCGTGTTACTATTCGGTTCAAAATTTCTTGTCGTCGCGAATTCTGTCGAGGAAATTGAAGCTTAAAATATACAAAACGATAATCATACCTGTTGTTTTGTATGGCTGCGAAACATGGTCACTTATTCTGAGGGAAGAACATAGACTGAAAGTATTTGAGAACAAGATCCTGAGACGAATATTCGGACGAAAAAGGAACGGGAATGGGGAATGGCGGAAACTTCATAACGAGGAACTACATAATTTATACGGTTTACCCAACATTGTTAGGGTCGTCAAGTCTAGGAGGCTAAGGTGGGCGGGTCATGTAGCTAGAATGGAAGAAAGCAGAAACGCTTTCAAAGTCTTGACTGGAAGACCAATCGGAAAACGACCATTAGGAAGACCTAGGCGCAGATGGGAAGACAATATTAAGATGGATCTCGCAGAGATTGGAATACAAAGTAAAAAGTGGATGCAGTTAGCTAAGGATAGAAGTCAGTGGAGAGCGGCATTGAACCTCCGGGTTCCATAGGCCATAGAGTGAGTTAGTTAGTTAATATACATTAATAGGCACTGCAATATTTTATACAGGTGAACAATTCAATGCTCGGAGAAATAAAAGCCTCATAAAACATCATAAGGGCAGGGAGACTTTGTATTTCCGGAAATATAAAATGTAGATCAAGTAGTTTCATAGTTCTGGATGAGGTCGATATGTGACCCGCAAAGGAGAATTTTTCGTCAAAGGCAACGCCTAGATCTTTTTGAAAAGAAACTCATTTAATGGGTACATTGTTGACATTAATATGTTGACTCGACATGTAAACGAACTCGACTTGTATGTTGCTTAAACTCGATTTTGAACAAGAAAAATGCATCTTTGTATGAGCCAGCCCTCGACATGCGAACCATTTCCATTATCGTCAATAATAGTTGCAAAAGGTGGAATGTTGCCAAACCGGAAACAAATAATGATTGGTGCAGAATTCAGAAACTTACCTAAGTGGAAGAGGAAAAGCCATGAAGCGTTGGAAAACGTTAGGGAAACAACAAACATTGGAAATGAGGAAAAGGAAAAATAAAATGGTAAGAACCAGAATAAATTATCTTACGTGCAACGTAACACTGACTGCTGAAATGGAATATTTTGACTTGGTTAAATATACACCTCGAGTCGCATCATCTTTCTATGCTTATTGTAAACATTTATTCACAAAGTAATATATATTTGACACATTCAACGTTCGAACATTTCATTGTCTAATTAGTCTAACGCGTAATTAATTCGGTCATGTTCCTGCCTTACTCATAATTTTTCATAAAAGAATAGAATGTTACCACTACTTTGTTTTTTCTTCCCGGAATTTTATAACTTCGCTCTTTATGAACTCCTTGATCATGTTATTCGAATCACTGGTGATTACTCATTTCTGATGCTACAAAGATTGTTGTTACCGGTGTGGGGACACTCGGTCGAAAAAGTGTAAAACGCTTTTTTCAGGCCAGCCACCCTGAATGAGGTATTCCTGGGTTTACCTCATTCACACCAGGCAAATGCCGGGGTGGTGACTAACTTATAGGTCCCAGGCCGCTTCCTTCCTTCCCCAATCCTTTCTTCCTTCCCTTTCCCCGGATTGTGTGCTAGCCGAGGAACGTCATCCCTCAAATCGTGGAGGGCTAAATGGCCTAAGGCTTAGAAATCTAAATCCTAATCCCTAATCCTAAAAATTGTTGTTTTCTCGAAAATAGTTCCCAGAAATAAGTTACGGGACGAATGAATAATACAAAAATAAAAAAAAGGCGGTTCAAAAAATAAAGATATCGGATTTTTAGAATTTCAACAGAACTTTAAGGTACGGTATCTTACTAGTGAAAAGAAATGAAATCTTTCAATTTAACGTCCCACGATTACGGCCTTTAGGCTAAGGGAGATGTATGATTAAGGGAAGTGAATGATGATGGAAGAATTGGTGGAATAAGCAAGTGGGAGGAAACGGAACTAGAAAACCCATCGATGTGATGCTTCTTACAAAAAACTTACTTCGCCATGGATCGAACCAGGGCTCCACCAACCAGAGGTAAGCGCTCTACCACTAAGCCACTGTAATAAATATATCTGTGAAAACGAAAAATGAAATATTTCTATTTTATGTCCCACAGTTATGCCGGGTAGACTAAAGAAAACAGTGATGATGAGAAATGAATGAAATGGTCGAATGAAAAAAGTGGGAGGAAATGAGAGAACCCCACGACAACCCACACACATGGCGTTTGTCCACCAAAAAGCCCACGTGATGCGAGCTGGGATTGAACCACGGACCCCATATGCACCAGAGATGAACACAGAAGGCAGAAAAATAGGTCTAGCAATATGATCAATAAATGCAACTAGTTTAAATATCATCAATAAATGGCAATATATGATTAATAAATGACACAGCAACAGAGAGATATAATGAACTATAAACATAATCATTCAGCTGGGGACTCATATTTTTCGGTTTTGACAGTCATGACGCACTTCGGAAGCTACTTGCAATGAGAAACGTAGAAAGCCAAGTACTAGAAAGAATCATTGTATTTATTTATACTTATTTCTTATTATTACCGACATCTATGGCCTTAAGCCCGTAACATATGAGGAATGATGTCCCTCAGCGAGCAAATTATCCGGGGAAGAAAAGGAAGCAAGCTTTAATATTCCGGTCTATTTGCCTAGTGTGAATGAGGAAAACCTTGGAAAAACCTCACTCAAGATTGCTGGCGTAAGAAAAAAAAAACTTTTACAATTTTCGACCAAGTGTCCTCCCCGGGAATCGAACCAAAGGCGAGAGAGTTAGCGACTACGCTAGATGGGGCCACGACAAATTAAAAAAAAAACTTAATAGTTAATTTTAAAATAATTATAAAATATAGTACATTAATAATTAAAAATATTTCTGGTTTACTTCGAATCCAAAGACCATTAAAATTTTCAAATTAATTTATGAATCATTTATTCGCTAAAGTGTATTAGGTGCAAGTTCCCAACTGGAAACTCACTGAATGTATTCAACATGTTCTGCATCACTGGCACATCTCCTGGGGATGATTACATAGAGTTCTCCCTTCATTTGCCTTTCTAACAATCTCCTCGCTTTCCATACTCTCCGACCATCCGACATCGTTTGCAATTTGTTCAGCATATTCAACTTTTGGTCTTCCTCAAGGCGTATTTGTATTCTATCACTTCCAATGAATGGATTCATTAAGCTCACGCGACACAAAATACAATCTACCATTCTGTAACAACTCTTCCACTTTATAATATTAAAGGGTTTTCGGTAGCTATTTTATCTGCTGGCAGTTCTTTCTTTTAGTTTATGTATAGTCCAGTCGTTTAATTCCCTTCAGAGGCTACGTATGTTTTCATTATAAAATTGTCTATTTACTACATTCAGTAATTATAAACTGACTGCCCAAGTGTCTGAATGTTGGAATCAAATCTTTCCCACTACCAGCACCCAGCCTTACTCGTGGACACGAAACTTACCAGCCAGATTCAACCAACAATTTACTTTTAGTCCTTAGTCCCTGGTGTGCAAAGACGAGTTCATTATCCACTAAATTCCAAATATACAATTAAACTGTATTCATGTTTTATAGAGTTTTGGAGCAGAAACGAACCTTGAATTACACCAAAAATTTACCAATTTAGCTAGTTAAAAAAAAAAATCTTATTGTGTACATGTTCCGTCAAGTATAAAAATCTATTTATATGAATACTGAAGGTTGTACGGTTTATATTCCACCGATTTTCATATTTACCCTATGAAAATTGTCACTACGGTTCTGTTACACCGTACCCCGGTATTGTGGACTATCGTTCGACACTGCAATTTCTACTGAACAAACTACTTCGAAGCACAAGCATAGAAATTCTATCCAATTCCTACCTGCATGTTTTCCATAAACAGTGAGGGCGATGTTTTAAACGTAGTTTTAACAGCACAAATCAGTTAGGCTGACGCAAGAGCTTTTAAAGGGAATTTAATCTAATTTCTGTGTCAGAATTTAGAACATATATATTTTTACTGACGTGAACATCAAATTTCTTACGCAGAACGTACCACACGTGTTAGGAAAACTCGACCACGCTGCAAGCTTCTGGGGATGAGCTGAAAATACTCTGTCACACTCAACCTAGAAGTCGAACTGCTACTTGACGAAGATAGTCTACTGCCGAATTTATTATACTAACTTCGTAAGTTCTTCGTTGGTGATTTTCTGTTAAGTTGTGTACGAAATTAACACTACGCACTTAGAACCAACTAACATAAGACACAAAATGCTTTCTCCCCATTGGCAGATATTTCACAACAGAGTAAATGGAAGTTGTGCGAGTAACTAATCTATTCTCCAATCGAGAAGAAAATAGCCAATGATGAAAGATGAAGCAGACGATTAATCACTCAAAATGTCCGAAATAATTCCCAGATACCTCTACAAAATGGTTGCAATGTCCTGACTCGTATATTTTCCATTTACTCAGCTTTGCAACCAGTCATTCTCCACCTAGCAGTAGTATTGTCAAGTAATTTGGGAGCGTTTCACATATACTTGAGATTGTGCTTGAATTGATTCCAGTCCATATTTGATCCTTAGTAATGTGGTATTCCTAATTAAACATGTATTTATCGTTCAAAGTAATTTGAAATACCCAGTATTTCTCTAAGTAATATCTTCTAATAACGCAGAAAAAATTTTAGTATTGTCCTATTGGCCTGCGAATGTCAAAACACGAGGCTTAACAGATTATTACCATTGACGTTCCCCAGCAACGTCCTTTTAGGTTAAAAGAGACGAATGCTCTGCAAGCAAATTACTCTGAAATCATGATCGAATGAAACGTGAAAAAAAGGGGGAAAAGTAAGTGAAAACCCACTAACAGGATGCTGTCAACCACAAGCTCAGTATCGGGTGATTCAGAAGGAAAGCCTACAGTTGCCTACAAGACAAGAATTGAGTCTGTCTCGTCTCGAAAATATATTGTGGAAGTGATGTCTTGTCTCATCATCTCTGGTGGAAAGGGTCTCTGAGTAGGATCCAGTTTACATAAGTTTGTGGGTACCTGGTTTATTGAAAATTATCGTCTCTTTTCAACACCGAAGCTATATCAGACGGAACCTATTGTTTAAAAGAGGGAACCAAACAATGCTTGGGTCTGTTTCCGAGGCAAATATTTCCCAACCGGGAGTTGAAGCCGTGACGATAGGCAAAAAACAGCAAGAAGGTAAGCTGTTTGGACACACAAGGGACATATATGGCCCCAAGTACCGTAGTCGTTAACACTCTTGTCTGGTGCGAGCGCTCCTGGGTTCGATTATGGGTGGGGATACAGTCGAAAAGTGTAAAATTATTTTCAGCCCAGCCATCCTGAGTGAAGCTCTCCTCATAGCAAATGCCGGGATGGTGTCTAACATATAGGTCCCACGCCTCTCCCTTCCTTCTTCTATCCTTTCTCTGGATAGTGTGCTCGCCGAGAGACGTCATCCCTCATATATGACAGGCTAACACGGCCATAGCTGCCGAAAATCCAGAAATCTAATTCCTAATCCTAATCCTAACGAAGGGACATGTACTGCGAACAACATTGTGTTTCTGAATTTTCTCCCGTTTCTCCCGTTTTCTCCTTCTTTCTCATACCCCAATTCTTTTCGTTACCTTGCTTTAATTTGTACGACTAAAATAGTTAATGTTCTCAGAAGCTTCTCCTTTAGGCTTTTGTCCATTTTATCATTACTTTTATTCCTGTAATTATTTTTTCTGTGTATGCTTTTTATTTTGTTAGTTACTATTTTAGCTTTTCTACAGTCTCCTTCAGGGTGGATTGATTTAAATCAAGATTTAAATTATTTGATTTTTAAATAAAAATCGTTGATTTAAATCAAATTCGAAAATAATTTCAAGTGAAAATAAGCAAAATCCCGTTCCTGTTCTGTTATCTCGATTATGGAAGATTATAATACAATGAGACTCAATGTATGTACAGCACAATATGAAAACGAGTGTCATGCAGAGGATGATTAGGGAAAATCACATTTTGAACGGGTAACGAGGCAATCCTGCTTTCTTCCCTTCGTAACATAGAGCTTGCAAATCGTTAACTATTCCAACGGCAAACCACCATCGACATTTAAGATGAAAATTTCTATGTGTGCTCATCTGTTTGTTTGTTCCCAGATAATAGGGGCGTATTTAGAGGGGTTCGATTCCCTCTCTGATTTTTCTTTTTTTTAGATTTTAAAACTTTAGGCGAAATTTATGTATGTTATACGTATTTCGTACTGCAAGCTAGTTCCGATTTTTTTTAAAAAATATGCCTCTTCCAAAAATCAGTAACCTGTGTGAAAAAAGTCATTTTCACGAACATTGCTGTACTTTTCCCTTAATGCTTAAGAAACATTATTTGGGATTGAAATAGGTTAACAATTGGGGACTAATTTAAAATTAAACCCCAATACTTTCACTTAAATGGCATAATTAGCATTTAATACTAATTCCTAATGTTTTTTCGTCAGTTCGCGACTAGTATTATACGAGAAGCAAGAAAATCTTTCAAGTTTTACGTCCCACGATTATGCCAGTTAGGCTAAAGGAGACGGTGAAGATGAGAAATGAATGAAATGGTGGAATGAATGAATGAAGTGGGAGGAAACGGGAGAACCCCGAGAAAATCCACGCACACGGTGTTTGTCCATCGCAAAGTTCACTTGGCGCGAGCTGGGATCGAACCAGGGACCCCATGCACCAGAGGTGAACGCTCTACCACTGAGCAACTGCGGCCCCCGACGAGGAGAAAGATTTAATTTAAATCAAAAAATGAACAGAAATAATTTGTTTTTAAAAAATCATGATTTTTTTCCACCCTGGTCTCCTTTCAGCATTTTAATTTTTTTTAAAGAAAAATCCATTCTGTCATAGAGTTTATACTTGGTTTACACTTCTCCAGAAGTCTTTTATCTAATTGTTTTTATTATTATTATTTATTTTGTGAATCCTCTTATGAGAAGTACGAAACAGCCTCGCAGCTCACACTATTAAACACTCCAATCAATCAGTTCTTTTCATTATTATTCACTTGAATTTTATTAGCCATCTCCCTGACGCTATAAAACATAGACGTAGTATGTTAAATAATGTTTTAATATGATGTTTAACCAGAAACTATTACACCCTATAGAATCTTACGGGAAACCATCGTATAGATATATGATCGCTCAACTAAGCATTGCTATCCCCATGGGTACACTTTGAGAAAATTTAGTCCTGTTTTGATTCGACTCTCTCTCTTCCAGCAAACTACAGGAGGAAAAAAGATCTAATTTCACCGTAATCGCGTTAACTACAGTAACTGAACCACGATGATCAAAAGCGGAAAGCCAAACAAACTTAACCATATTAATACTCCTATTGTTATGCGAATCAAGGCAACGTAATTGGCCAACGTTGATCACTGTTCTATTGACTTAGTCAAGGACAGAAACAGTTTCCTTCAAAACGATTGAGTCCTTTGTATATCGTAAGGTAATTACAACTGTTGACTCACAACATTGCCACAAAACACAAAATACTACTAAATCTACCACCAAACCCACTACAGAAAGCATTGTTACCTTATCAACACCAAAACAATGTAAATTTACTACGTCCAGTAGATATGGATTACTCAGAAAGAAAATGCTGACGTTATACGCGGAACACAATTTTGTAGAAATTAACAGGTAGGTTATATTGTTTTTAGGTATCAGAAGTCTTTTGATGTGGCTTTTATTCCTAAGTTGGTCGACCCCCCCCCAAAAAAAAAGTAACAGCTACGAAAATTTAAAAATCATCAATTTTTAGGACGGCAATAAAAGGGTATAATTGAGAAGGGTAGGGTAGGGTCGGGTTAGCTTAGGATTATGGAAGTTTTGACCCATTATATTAAAATTAATAACGTGTAATTTCTCGTCTATGCGTAAGGATACCAAATGGAGTGTCTCTGTACACCTTCAGCCACGTTCAGACGACAAATGCTCATTACTTTTCCATAATCCAACTATGCGGCAACCTTGCGCGAAGTGGTTCCCTCTGCTTGCCAAATAGTTCCATATTTATAACCGCTTACAAAAATTAATAAATACAACTTCCGCTCTCCTTACATGTTAACAAGGACAAGCAAATTATTCATTTCTTCCCGGTAAATTTTCAAAGTTTTACTAGAAACGAACGACCAACTTTGGAACTTAACTCCTTGATGCATGCAGATTAGTTATCCAAAAAAAAAAGTGGAAACACTCATATACTGCAACACGAGATCTTCATATTTACTTTCTCTCACAAGTTTTGCGCTAGTGCTGATAAAATTCGAATAATGGATTCTTTGAATATTTGTTATTCCAACATTCGAAAAATATTCATTATTCGGACAATTTTTCGAAGAGCTGTTCGAATATTGGATACAAATTTTCGAATAGCAGCAGCAAAATTATTCGAATAATTTTAACAGTACTATTTTGTACGGTAGTCACTAGCAAATATGGTCTATGTTCTTTCGTCAGTAACTACCGTATGAAAATTCCAATTGAAATGCAGATTTCAATAATGTAAAGAAAATTACATTCTCTCTGCATAAATGAAAGAAAAAGCAAATTAAAATTACTCAACTCATTCCAAAGATGTTGTCAAAAACATGTGAAAGGTGTATATATCTAATTTTCCTGGTGACCGTACCAAAAGTGTATTTTGTGCGTGAGACATTTGGATTTGATTTAAGATTATTCATTACTTACTTGTCATCTTTTTCTTTAGTCTATATAATACAATATTTCAGAAGTTTGTGCTCCGCTTGGCTGATCTTCATGCTCATCACGTTGCGAACCACTGTTTTAGTTCTTGAAAAATATTGTGATACTGGGTTAATGTATTTCAATATTTATTTATTCAGCACTTAAAATGCGAGGGTGGCTGGACACATGATTATAGGAACTCAGATTTATGAAACAAATGTATTTACACAGGAATCGGACAGACGGCAACAAGCTGTAAAGGCGATGCGTGTCCTTATCATCGTTGCCTGTAAGACCATTGAAACGACAAACTTAACACGTGACCAGCACGTTCACCCGATCTCACGTAATTTGATTCCTTTTTCTAGGCCAGTGATCGCCAAACCGTCGATCGCGAGCTACTAGTAGATCGTGCGGACATTTTTGATAGATCGCATTAACGCTCTGGTTGGCTAACCTTGATTCATCCACTAATCCGACTCTGACTCCTCCACTGACTAAGATTTTTTTTAAGTTGGTCGTTCTTTTGGTTGGCAGCTCACAGTAAGATTTAAAAACGATGCAGTAGCTCAGAAGCTTATTAAGAGTCTTCATCCCGGCGAAATTAAAATACCGCTAATTTTACAGTAATTATGTGATATCTTCAAATAGATAAAAGATAATCGAAATGTGGAACAAGAGCGCCCTAGACAATATTATTTTACATGAGAAACTGTTATCACGACTCACTTATCTGCTTTCGATTTCGAGCCATTTTGAAAATCGGCATTTATTTTCGCGTTTCTAAACAGCTGAAAACGGAAAGCCACTAGGTGACTTGTGATAACGGTACCTCACGCAAAATAATATTGTCTGGGGCTCTCTTGTTCCATATTTCAATTATCTTTTATCTATTTGAAGATATCACATAATTACCGTAAAATTAGCTGTATTTTAATTTCGCCGGGATGAAGACTCTTAAGTTTAGCGACCACTGCTCTAGGGCAACCATGCGCAACAGGCAGCCTCCTGTCTGGTCCTGGACAATCTGACCCGGTATCGAAAATGTATTTCTTATGTAATCTAAAACTGAATTGAAAAATTTTCCACCCCTCAATCACGCAGTGTGAAACTTAGGTATCTCTTGCATCTTGAGACCGCTGAGAAAGCAACACAGAGGCCAACATTCCTCTTCAGCCCACCTTCTTCCATTCGAATTTGCTGTACAGCTGTAAACTTTCTAAAACATATCCGATTCAACAGAAGTCATTAAGGCCATTTTACACCTGACAACGACAAACTTATCACTTGACCAGCACGATCACCCGATCTCACGTCATTTGATTTCTTTTTCTAGGGTAACCATATGCAACAAGCAGCCTCAGGTCCGGAACTAGACTCCTGAACCATTTTATCTGACCCGCCTGACCCGTTATGTATTTCTTATGTAGTCTCTTAAACTGAATGGGAAAACTTTCCACCCCTCGATCGTGCAGTGAGAAACTTATCTCTCGCGAATTGACATCGCTAAGAAAGCAACACAAAAGTCACCGTTTCTCTTCATCCTCTCCTCGTCATAAATAAAGCTCATGCGTCCAGTTCGGCGGTCAAGGTGACCTTTTTGATTTTGGGTTTTGTTTTATGGTGTGTGTAAGCATGTCTGCTTATCGTCGTTAGTTACTTCCCTGTGTTGTGTGATGTGGTGTCAACTTATTAGACCCACGTTAATAATGTTACCGTTACATAAAACAAAGAAAGTGCGACACCAAAAGTCATTAATTCATTATTATTTTCTCGCTAATGAGAAAGGTGAATCACTTTGTATTACTTGTCAGGAAAGCTTAGCAGTAATGACGGAGTACAACACTAAAAATAATTATAGTTAAAATATTCTAGTTTTGATGATTTTCAAGAACAGCTTTCCGAAGAAATAATAATAATAATAATAATAATAATAATAATAATAATAATAATAATAATAATAATAATAATAATAATAATAATAATAATAATAATAAACAATAAAACTTCTGTGGTCAGTATATTAAAAAAAACACAATTTAACGAAACTCTCCGGGTTATTCAATTCTTATGAAAACGTTATACATTCTCCTGTACAATCCTCAACACCAGTAAGTCTTCTGTGGTTGGCTTACCTTCTGTTCCAACTTGCATATCCCTGTTCTACACAGTATGATTACCTATCTCATGATCAGATAAAGAGTGTATTCAAAATCATTCTAATGGACATGTCTCATCAGATACTAGGAATTTTATGACATGTAGATGTCTGCTGCATGACAAAGACTGCATACTGTAAAGGGGTAGAAAATTAAAAAAAATAAAAATAAATAAATAAATAAATAAAATAATAAAGTACGGATTAAATGCAGTACTTGTACCTTAAGCTCGTTGAAAGCATCTTATACATCAAGGTAAATTTTAATTTTACTGTAATAAACAATTTCAAATATATAAAAATAAGAGCGACTTAGTTAATCACGGGGATGACACTAGTAGAGCAGGTTATAGGTTATAGCATAGATAATATCTTTTACGCTAAGTAGTTCTTTGTATGTAAGAGATCAGGCTGGGCTTATTCTCACGACAGAAAGAGGTTCGATGTGTGCTGCAACACTCTCTCCTCCTGAACTGATGCAGAGTCAGGAAAATATGAAGTTTATATTTCGTTACATTTCTTGAGAGTGCAACTGGCTGTTGCCCTCTCCTCGTAGTAGCAATTTTCTTATTTGGACATCCAATACGGGGTGAACGTGGATTATTTCCGACGTTATACAGATGAAATCCAAACTCAGCTCAATGACAGAACAATATTGGACTTTGTGCAAGTACATTAACGATGGTTGCTTCCGTGGTGGTCATCAACTAGCAGGACGCTATCCTTGGCGCTGCGATGCTGATGACATACAAAAATACAGGATCACTTAACCATTGAGATAATATATACTAGAAATGCCCTTCCCTATGTCGCAGTGTTGATTCAAGCGTGGTCTCAATTGTAGCATTCGATTCGAGATATCCTCTCCCACGACGGCGTATTTTGCAAGTTTCAGTCAGCGTATAATGGAACCACAGGCAACGCTGTATGTGAGAAGTGCGTAAACTTTGCAATAAGCCTGCGAAACTTGCCAATTAGTAACATTTTGGTCCTCGTACGTTTTAGAAAATACTACATTTACTAGCGGTACACGTATGGTGGGCTAGTTATCAGCGCTCTGCTCTTCTGGTATCCTGTGCTTAACCTCTCCAAAGGTTCAGATGTAAGCGAAATGGAATTGGGAAAATCTGTGGAAGGGAAACTTGGAACAAGTACCTAAAAATTATGTAGATTTTGAACAATACAAAATCCTACAATCTTTTACGTTATCCGCTCTACGCTTTACACACTAAATCGGAAATAATTATTTTTTAAAGGTTAATTGTAGCGTCTGTGATTTCTAACTTACAAATTCCACCAAAACAAAAATAATTATATACTATATACGAAACATAAATTTTCAATTTGGTAGAACCATATGCTAGTCAACGTGAACACATTTAAAATATACTTCTTTTTGCACAGAATATCGATAAATAACGTGCGACTTGTATGAGAGATACGGCATATTGTTCCTTTTAACAGTGAGTAAGGATTATTTTATGCAGCAATTATCATTATTAGCAATTTCAACGTAGGCAAAGTATGCCTATTCCTTCCACAACCAAACAGTTACCTTGCCAAGGTGTCACAGAACACTTCCTCATACACTACGTTACGTAATTTTGGCAAAATTTCCAACAACTCATCCAGGGATACAAGTAACCACTCGCCCGGGACGAGTGATTCATCGGTGCGGGCGAGTATTTAATATCATACCGAAGGCAAGTAAATGATTTCTACTGTGGGATGTGGGCTAGTAGCTTTTTTCTTGGGCGAGTAAAATTTTGTTGCTTATTTGCATCCCTGTCATAAACATATACTTTAGTAAATGAGCAAAACTGAATAATAGTTTGACAATTCTCCAAGTAGTTATCTTTACGAGCCATTTGACAGTGTAAATATAATGCAAATGCCTATTCACCCAATGTTATTACAAGTACACAACCATATTATATTACTGACTGTTACAGGGTAAAACAAGAAAGAAAATGGCTTACCTTTGACATTAAAGTGCAAAGAAAATTGATTTTTTTTTTCGTCGTACAATTTTTCCTAGGAGCACGTTCAATCAACAATAAAAAAAATACATAAATTACTATGAAGTCTTACTAATATAGGAAAATTAGTCCCAAATTGGGCAAAGTGCGGAAAAATAGTATAACAAGCTGAAAATTGGTGGATGTGTTCTTTGGATACCCCTGATTAACATACTCAAAATCCCAAAAAATCCCACCTGGGCAACATGCCGCCATCTTGGAAAATGGCCGCCATTGAATTTTTTTTTTTACTTAGGTTCCTTTTGAAGGCCATAACATCGGATACAAGAGAGATATTGGTGTGCGGTTTGCGCGAGGTTATCGCAGACACTCCAGACTATTCACTGAAAACAACATTTAAACCTTTAATTGGAAATCTATGTAAACAAAGTATATAAAATTACAACTGCGAAAATTTTTCGATACATATTTTCAATACAACTCGATTTTCGCTCTTTTCCGTCCGTGTTATCAAAAAAAGTAATGAAACAAATGTTGTAGAGCACACAAAAATACACAAGAATATATCCTAGTTTTGTCCAAAAACTCAAGTCTGAATGGTTTAATAGAGCGCGCAATAAACGCGACACCATGTGTAGTGCAGTATTTTTTTCTCCGGTTGTTATGTGCCTTTTTCATTTATATGAAAAGCAATCAAAATAATTGCACTTGAAAGTACAAAACTATATCTTCGCAAATTATAAGTTCGTTAGTTTCTTACGTACGAGAAAACCAAGTATGTGAGTATATTTTCCCAAATATGGAAAAGAAAATTTGATAAGCTAGGTTCTTTAATAGTGCATACCTGGCAACGCGTAAATTTGGCAACAGCGTTAACACATGTTAGCGCTGTTGTATCTACAACGGTTCGAAGTTTTTGTTTGTAACTCTGTCTTTATATGCAGTTTCGACAGCGTTAAAAAAAAAAAAAAAAAAAAAAAAAAGAAAAAAGAAAACTTGCCAATATCGTTTAGCTGATCTTCATCGGGTAATGAGTGAGTTGTCTCCTGGTGTAAAACTATACAGTGAAAGGCGCCTTAAAGAAAGACTGCAGCAACATTTTGGCCCAGGAGTAATTTTCACACCCATCAAAGGCAAATCGGGTATCGTAGTGTCATTTAGAAGTGTAGTGAGCCGTGTACTAACGGACGAATGGTTTAAAAGAGTGGAAATCAATCTTTCGAATGAAAAGAAGAGAATAGTGCAAACGGCAGCAAAGATTATCAAAGAAGATATTTGTTCTGTTGTATACACGACTGATACATATCCATCAGCTGAAGACATTGGAAAAGGGGGTGCTGACATGGTTCCAGAAAATTTAAAACTGTTTTTGGAAATAGTAACAAAGAAGAAACATTACTGCAAATCACAAACAACACTGACCACTGCCCATGCAATTATATCAGCAGTACGGCCAAGATCATTCGTGTCACCAATTCAATTGGGTGTATCAGTTTATTTGCATAGAAGGTTTCGGTGCCGCTCAATTATCGACCTTTTCCATGCCATGGGATTGTGTTCATCTTACAGTGAAGCGATTAAGTATGAATCTTCAGTAACGGAACATGCCCCGACATTAATAGACGACAGAGCTTTCGTTCAGTATGTGTTCGATAACATAGATCCCAACGTTAGCAGTGTTGACGGATATGGTAATTTTCATGTAATGGGTGGAATCGTCTGTGCAACGCCAGCTTCTTTCGTGAAAGTTGAAAATGAGGTTCTTCGTCCAGCGTCAGTGCCTTCTTCCAACAATATCGGGAGGTTTGGTTACACAAAGATCAGGACGTATAACAAGCACTACAAAAGTGGACTCAAGCATTTTTCTATGGAGGATGTTAGCATACTTAACATTAAGCCACAGAATGCTGAATTCGCTAGAAATATCGACTTGTTATGGATGTCTGGACCAAGTTGTAAAGTGTCAAATTTTGTAAGATGGAGCGGATTCATGGAAACAATAATGCAATCCGAGGAGTGTGTGGAAATATCTGATGTACTACCACTTCCAATAGTGAACCTCGAACCCAGTAATATGTCGACTTTATACTCCTGTTTGGAGTTTGCATCGGAGCAGTGCAAGAAACAAAATCAGTCATCATGTATCGTAACATTTGACCAGCCACTTTACGTTAAAGCTATGGACATCGTTTTAGCAGCAAATGTTGACAGCCCGCTCTCAAAAGTGATTGTACGTCTTGGAGGATTTCCATTTGTTAATGTCGTTCATGGGTGCCGTTGGAAAAATTATGGAAGGCAGTGGCTTACAAGAGCTTTGGCAGCAACTATTTGCGAAAAACTCTGTAGTACATATGTTGACAGGACATTCTTACGCTAGAGCACGACGAGCTCACTTCTTAACTCAGAATGCTCTCTGCTTATTGCTTGTGACCAAAATCATTAACGATGAAGTGCTGTGTGAAGAAAGACTGAAAGAAGTTAAAGAAGATTATGAACTTTTATTCCAGGGAAAGAAAAAATTAGATGATGTTCTACGCACCGATGCAGGGAGAAAGCTTATTTCATCGATTAAAACAGCTTTAGAAGTGGAAGCTCTGAAAAGCAGGACAGGCAAACTATGGGTCCAGTACTTTGAGCAGGTAGAAATCATGCGTAATTTTGATAGAGCAGAACGCACAGGGGATTGGACACTGTACTTATTCAGCGTAAAAAAATGCTTCCCTATTTGCATGCCGGTGGCCATATTAATTATGCAAAATCTGCTCACATGTATTTGCAGCAGATGACAAAGCTGCAATCATATTTGTCATCTTCCGACTATGAAGAATTCGTGAAGAAGGAATTTCCACTGTACGACAGAAATCGAAATTCTGGAGCGGAGTTTGGTCAGACTTGACCATTGAGCAGGTTTTGATGAAGAATATAAAGACGACCGGAGGTTTAACTCGTGGTCGTGATATATCCGACTCTGTTCTCGCACGCTGGATACATTCTATGTCGGCATCAATGAAGGTACTGGTTGCTTTGGAAGATTTCGCAGGTGTAGCTATCGCAATATCACAACAGCATGTAGAGCTTGGACAAGCCTGCCAAAAAAAGGGACTTAAGGCACATAGAAATATTCGCAATGTGGTTACGAACGCATTCTCCTTTTGAGAAACCTCCCGATCTTCTAGTTTCTTTGCACAGTGGTGTTATACCAGACGAAACAGTGAACAGTGATTCAGCTTACGAGCAAGGAATTAAGACCTTAAAGAAGCTTGATGGGAATTTTTTTGCGGACATCAAGCTTCAACGGAAGGACAAGGCAGTCACTCTTGCAGCAATGACGAATGCCATGGTTGTTCGGGGTGAATTGATTCCTGTGAATCCTAACCAGCTGTTCCATCGAATGGCATGCGTTGTTCGAAGTGAAGAGGAACTGGAAGGTTGTATGAACTACGAACTGGCATCGATGCCACCAGCACTCTTCGACGCAACTATGCTTAGGAAAGGCACAAAGTCAACTTTAAGAGGTGTTATGGGGAAAATATGCCCCCCATCTGAAACCTTTCCTGAAACTTCAAGCTTTGTTCTAGACGGAGGAGATTTACTGCATCGAGTTCACTGGCCAAGACCAGGGACTTTCAGTGATGTATGTCAGAGCTATGTTTCATTCATCCAAGCAAATTATAAAGGACAGGTTACGATAGTTTTTGATGGTTATACAGAATGTACAACAAAAGCCACAGAGCGCATGCGACGAAGATCACAACTTTCGTCTGCAGAAGTGCTGGTAGAGCTGCAAACTGAAACAAGTACTTCACAGCATCAATTTTTAGGAAATGAGGCGAACAAGGCAAGCTTCATAGCGCTTCTAGGATCACAATTAAAAGAAAATGGAATTACTGTGATCAACGCTTCGGGTGATGCTGACCATCTCATAGTAGTTACTGCTATCGAACTGGGAAAAAGTGAGGAAAACCCTGTCATTGTGGGCACAGACAAAAACTTGCTAGTACTTCTTACGGCACTTGCACCAACAAATAATAACATTCGGTTGCTTATACCGGGCTCGAAGTCGCACCCCCCAAAATTGTTCGAATCTACGAAATTGCAGCTGGCCCTGGGTGACATGTATAATCATATGCTTTTCCTTCACGCAATATCTGGCTGTGACACCACATCGGCACCTTTCAAAAGAGGAAAAATACTCGCCTTTAAGACACTGGAAGCATCTCCAAACTTCGCAAGAAAGTGGACATTTTTAATAAGGAGAATACAGCAGTTGATGAGATCGTGACGGCTGGTGAAGAATTTCTTGTCGCTATGTACGGTGGAAAAATTTCCGATGGGCTTAACAAAACTAGATATAAGTGCTACGTCAAGACTGTTGCTAAACAGAAAATAGGTGCAACATTTGATTTAGCAACCCTTCCTCCAACATCAGCAGCAGCGAAGCAACATTACTTAAGAGTGTATCATCAGGTTCAGGAATGGCGTGGTGTGTCCCTTCCTCCAGTCGAATAGGGCTGGAAGAAAAACAGTAATGGTGAGTTAATACCTGTCCTTAGCACTCAACCTCCAGCTCCAGATATGCTGATGAACCTTGTAAGCTGCAATTGCCACGTAGGGTGTGAAAAATATTGTGGTTGTCGGAAAGATGGACTTCGATGCTCACCATTTTGCAGCAACTGTGCAATTGAGGGATGTACAAATCAAGAGGATACTGCAGATTCAATGATCTATGAAGAACATGAAGACCTGACCGATAACGAAATGCCGAACCTGATATCAACCGCAAGCAAGCGACGTGGATGCTCTAAATCCGTAGGTTCCTTCAAAAGAAAATGCTCGAAGTAAAATATTTGGAAGTATTGCCCATCTGGAAGTTGTTTTGTTACATTCTTGTCCAGCAACTAACTAAGGCTAAGCAAGTGACACTGCGTTTACTGCGCGCTCTATTAAACCATTCAGACTTGAGTTTTTGGACAAAACTAGGATATATTCTTGTGTATTTTTGTGTGCTCTACAACATTTGTTTCATTACTTTTTTTGATAACACGGACGGAAAAGAGCGAAAATCGAGTTGTATTGAAAATATGTATCGAAAAATTTTCGCAGTTGTAATTTTTATATACTTTGTTTACATAGATTTCCAATTAAAGGTTTAAATGTTGTTTTCAGTGAATAGTCTGGAGTGTCTGCGACAACCTCGCGCAAACTGCACATCAATATCTCTCTTGTGTCCGATGTTATGGCCTTCAAAAGGAACCTAAGTAAAAAAAATTCAATGGCGGCCATTTTCCAAGATGGCGGCATGTTGCCCAGGTGGGATTTCTTGGGATTTGGAGTATGTTAATCAGGGGTATCCAAAGAACACATCCACCAATTTTCAGCTTGTTATACTATTTTTCCGCACTTTGAACTAATTTTCCCATACTATACGTGAAAATGGTCTCTTTATCCTCTTCCAATATGGCGGATCGATTCGATGAATGCGAGCTCGATATCATCAGAGATCTCGCATCAGGGTATCTCTAGTAGTTTATATTAAATTATCCCAATGCAATTAACTTAGCGGAAAAGAATAACAGAAAGAAATTATGACGATAGGCAGACAAAGAAAGGTGATGACCAATAATAAGGAACTATAGAATGACTGGTAAGGGAAAATGTAGTCTTCAAAGTGTACAAAGACTTTGAAGTTTAGTCTTCAAAGAATTTTACAATTGTATATCGTCTGATGCTTGAGACTACACTAATTAAATACTCTTTTCCTGGTTGCGTTGAAATAGTGTATAATGTCCTCCTGCCAGGCGATGTCCTCAGGAAGCGTAAAAATCTCAATAATTCCAGGCAACTGGTCTGGATATTGATCCTTCTTCTGACACGGGAGGGTCCCACAAGTTGTTGCTAAAATCTGATTGTTACAAAGCACATCTGATAGAGCATCATGAGAAATGAACATTAGTAAAATTTAAGGTGCTATGGACCAGAAGGATAGGAGCTAGGGGACTTCAAAATTTGAATATCCAAAAAATTATATCATGGAATTATGTACGTTTAAAGTAATTATCTTGAAAACCGTTAAAGCAATCAAAATAAAAGTTGCACAATATAATGAGAACAAAATGCCCTACCGAAAACCATAAATAGTGTTGCCATAGTAGAAGCAGTGTTGCCAACTCAGCATAAAAATATTTTGTTTCAAATAGCACCATATACAAATGTGCACAGATTTAAATGCACTATTATCACTAAACATAACAGTGAAGTGGAATGGTACAGTGTTGCACGCTATTGGAGCTACTTGTGCTGAAAATGTACAATGGAGAAGTTTGATATGTGGCAACAGATGGTAATAAAGGAATCTGGGTCTTATACTATGAATTTAGTTTAAATGCATAACACAGATAGTATAACATAGCAAAATATAAGCACTGTCACAAAATATTGATGCATTTAAAAAATGAAATTGTGTGATGCCATTTTTACGTCCTGTGTCAGCTTCGAATCTATACCTAGGTATAGGAGTGTAAAGTGGGATCCGAATCCCTATGAAAGAGAAAAATTACAATGAAATGTAAGGTGAAAAGTACAACAAAAATATGTCCGAGGCGGGATAGGAACCCGCGATGCCTAGCCTTCCAGACCACACGGCTATCCTGGCCGACTAAAAACGAAATGAGGTAGTAATAAAATAATTATATTTCCAATGCGAATATTGTAATATTACAGTGTACAAACATAATCATATGGTATGTAGGAGAGGAAGTAAAAGAATATGTCACTTAACACGAAAGACAGAAATCAAGAAACTACTCTTTCAAATACTGATAAGATAATCGAGAACCTGTTTACAGAATTAGAAAACACGTGTTTCTTTCCTTGCGTGTATTATTTCGTTTTCGAGACTTGTCTGCTTATTCATCGGGGCACAGAAGTATAATGCAAAATCCTCACTTGTTTCTGGTGCATTCTTTTATTACCCTCTGTTGCCAGATATCAGACTTCTCTATCGTACATTTTCAGCACATATAGGCCAACAGTGTGCAACACTGTACCACTACACTTCACCGTTATGTTTAGTGATAATAGTACATTTTAAATCTGTGCACATTTGTATATGGTGCATTTTCAAACAAAATATCTTTATGCTGAGTTGGCAACGTGCTTCTACTATGGCAACACTGTTTATGGTTTTCGATAGGGCATTTTGTTCTCATTATATTGTGCAACTTTTGTTTTGATTGCTTTAACGGCTTTCAAGATATTTACTTTAAACGTACATAATTGCATGATATAATTTTTTGGATATTCAAATTTTGAAGGCCCCTAGCTCCTATCCTTCTGGTCCATAGCACCTTAAATTTTACTAATGTTCATTTCTCATGATGCTCTATCAGATGTGCTATGTGGCAATCATATTTTAGCGACAACTTGTGGGACCCTCCCGTGTGAACAGAGGTCACCAAATAATGTTTATTTGGATATGCAATAATGCGTTAAAGTTTAATGATTAACGTACTTCAAACTTGAGCAAGTACTCCTCGCTAATGGAGCAAGTTAAGCTTGTGTATCCGACAACTGTGCCAGTTAAATGCACGGCTACTCAATGCGTTCGTAACGCGTTTTTGTGGCTCGTGCGTATGCTTGGAATACGCTGACAAATGTGTTTAAATGTTGATGGCTAATCACAATGCCCTGCAAACGCGAAAAAAAACGCGCAGAATATGTTGGCAAGAGCGTATTTGGTGCGTTTGGGAACAATAGACTGCTTGCTGTTTCAGAATCAGTAAAAGATGTCTAAAGAAAGGGAAAAAAGGGAAAGACATGTTGCCATAAACAGCTACTTTAGAAGATGCTTTGTGCAGAGTATTGGAACTCTGCTATTATAAAGTATGTGCGTGTATAACAAAAGAAAATTCACAAAAATGCAAGGAAATTCCGAAAAATTAGCTGATAACAGAAAAATTTATGCAACGCAATATTTCTCGTGATTCGCATGAATGAGAATAAGAGAGTGGCAGTAAGGCTGGAAACCCTGACTGACTCTCAGTATGATTTATAAGTCTGGTGAAAGTAAAATTTCCCAGTAGCTACCTAGCTCGCATTCGCTGCGGAGGGATACGCATCGGAAATACATCCTGGAGTAGCCATAGTCTAAATGTATGTGCTTCCGCTTTCTTTTATGAGCACTCTGTACTTTTTGTATTCATATACGTAACTCTGGGAGGAAAATGAAAGAAATACGGGTAGGAAAACAACGCACACAAAAAATAAACAACACAGAGTGACTTCTCCAGTTATAGAGAAAAGTCTTACTGGAAGGTATTAGCTTCGTTGAACATGTTACGTATTTCCTGCTGCATCGCACCAATCAAGAAAAAAAAATATAAGGAAAGAAATAAAGACAACATCACAGGAAGAGAGTTTGTTTCTTCGTTTTTCGCACAAAAAAAAGAAGAAAAGAAAAAAGGTTTGGGACAAAGTTTCTAAGGAACCTCGCCTCAGTTGTAATCGGTTGAATCTTTCAAACGAAGCTCAAATGTAAGTTTTTTGTTCTTTCAAAGTTTGTCTACTGAAAAATCAAGTCTCGTCGAGCATTGTTAAGAGAGCACAAAAAGAAAAAAAAAAAGAGGACATAGTACACAGGAGTCCATTTCTATGTAATTTAAAAATTAGTATTGTATATAAAGAACGGAAAGTGATGAAATGTGTAAATATTATACTGCAAATATTTTAATAGAATGTAATACAAAATGAAACTTACTTTAAAGCAAATTTTTGTATTACAAATACAGGGTGGCCCATAATTGTGCATATGTTTCAAACTCTACAATAAAGATATTAGTTACAACTTGAACATAAAACTTAACATAAACACATAACTCTCATACCTTTCCGTACAAGAATTTTAATCTCTGTTCTCCATGGCATGATCCACCAATGCACTATCCTAATCGATACATGCCTGGAGAATTTCTGTTCTCCATGGCATGATCCACCAATGCACCATCCTAATCGATACATGCCTGAAGAATTTCTGTTCTCCATGGCATGATCCACCAATGCACCATCCTAATCGATACATGCCTGGAGAATTTCTGTTCTCCATGGCATGATCCACCAATGCATCATCTTAATCCATACATGCCTGGAGAATTTCTGTTCTCCATGGCATGATCCACCAATGCACCATCCTAATCTATATATGCCTGAAGAATTTCTGTTCTCCATGGCATGATCCACCAATGCACCATCCTAATCGATACATGCCTGGAGAATTTCTGTTCTCCATGGCATGATCCACCAATGCATCATCTTAATCCATACATGCCTGGAGAATTTCTGTTCTCCATGGCATGATCCACCAATGCACCATCCTAATCGATACATGCCTGGAGAATTTCTGATCTCCATGGCATGATCCACCAATGCACCATCCTAATCGATACATGCCTGGAGAATTTCTGATCTCCATGGCATGATCCACCAATGCACCATCCTAATCGATACATGCCTGGAGAATTTCTGTTCTCCATGGCATGATCCACCAATGCACCATCCTAATCGATACATGCCTGGAGAATTTCTGTTCTCCATGGCATGATCCACCAATGCATCATCTTAATCCATACATGCCTGGAGAATTTCTGTTCTCCATGGCATGATCCACCAATGCACCATCCTAATCTATATATGCCTGGAGAATTTCTGTTCTCCATGGCATGATCCACCAATGCACCATCCTAATCGATACATGCCTGGAGAATTTCTGTTCTCCATGGCATGATCCACAAATGCATCATCTTAATCCATACATGCCTGGAGAACTTCTGTTCTCCATGGCATGATCCACCAATGCACCATCCTAATCGATACATGCCTGGAGACAAAGAGCAACGTTGTCACAATCAGCTTGACAGACCCATACTGGTATCCTGTGGAACTTTTCTGTGATAACTTCCCGTAGTTCGGCCAAATTGCGTATGTGATGTTGATACACTGTTCTTTAAGGGGGCAGACTACTAAATATTTTCCAAGAGCTAACAATTTTTCTTTTGCCCGTTTTTCGTAAGTGAAAAGAAATAATGAAATGTAATTTACCACAATAATAGATAATGTTATTCTACGCCCAAAAATACAAATCGGAAAAGTTTTCAGTGTTGCCATCCATAGAAATTACGGTGTGACCAGAATTTGAATTACTCAAAAAATCTAGGTTAAGGCAGCAACTAGAAAAATGAACTCAATAGTAACTGATGATTTATAATGCTGGCTATGTTCCTTGTTATTTACTTTTTAAATAAATAAGTCATTACAAAACAAATACAAATATTATTTAGAAAGTAGATAACAAGGAACAAAGACAGCCTGATTAGTCATCAATTACCGTTGAGTTCATTTTTCTAGTCGCTGCCTTAACCTAGATTTTTGGGTAATTCAAATTCTGGTCACACCGTAATTTCTATGGATGGCAACACTGAAAACTTCCGATTTGTATTTTTGGGCGTAGAATAGCATTATCTATTACTGAGGTAAGTTACATTTCATTACTCTTTTTCACTTACAAAAGAAAATGGGCAAAAGAAAAATTGTTACCTTTTGAAAAATATTTAGTAGTCTGCCCCCTTAAAACACCCCATAAGGAAATGTCAGGTGGTGTTAAATTGGAAGATCGAGTATGCCACTCCACAGACTCACGTCAACCGATGCAGTGGTTCGGGAATGTTTCGTTCAGCTACGCTCGCGCAGGCATGACATAATATGATCGTAAAGTCCAGTGACCGTTATCCCCGCTCCCAGGCTACACAATGTTCCACATCGAAACTTTTTCTCCAGAATTACAAATGCTAGTCAGTCAAACACCATATACATAATTGCGGGCTACTCTGTATTATTCATGATTAATACGAGGAATGAACAAAATATATTCTAGTAAAACTTACTCATAGTCGTAAAAATCATCGTTCATTTGGTTTTTATTTTAAGTATAACTGAAGGACAAAGATCTGCATATTTCCCACGCTTGTATAGCTTTACCATGATACCCAGTTTCATCTAGATCGGATTAATTCGGCCAAACTCGTACAATATATGTATATAGCGTCCTTGTTATTAATTTTTCAGTAAAAAATTAAATCAAGAGTGAAAACCTCTCATCCCTGCAAGTGTTCACTGGGTGAATGCAAACTGACGTACGCAAATGAATATACTGTATATCACACACCATTTTTCAAATTAATCTCCTGTCCAACGATTCATGAGGTTAATGAAGCGTGTCTCATAGAAGTTCTTACTTCGTTCTGCACAACTTCCAAGTCAGGACAGTATAATGAATGAGAATACACAACAATGAAAATTCTGCTTCGACAACAGACTCAAATCTCTGCTGAACAGGCATTACAAACTGAGGGATATATATACGACGGACTAGATGATGTTGGGAAACAGTATATGAAGTAGTCTTTCACGAGAATCAAGTTGAATCTACCCAAAAAATACCAACTGAAATTTACATACTTAACTTTTTTTTCTTGTTAATCCCTTGCACTTCTTTTATCTGCTATATGTACAAGATAAGACAATTCCCGGAAATATAACAGTATCGCCCGTGTATATAAGCAATCGTATTTGGGCATGAATACACTGTGTAAATTGAAAACGAAACCCTTTCCTTCTTACATCACCCGCATGATTCGTATTCACCAATTCGTGGTCGTTGTACGAGAAAAAGAAAGTAAGCTATTATTTTTCACTACATATGTCAACGAAACCAGCAACAGTCGAGAATCAAAGGGCTGTGTATTCTTCATGAAGTAGCAATGACACGTGTGCACTACGTAAAGGAGTTTGGTTCGTATAGCGTGATAACTTCTCAACACTGAATCCGGCAGTGGTAGTAGATTTCTATCACTTCTGGTTGTGGAGATTAAACATATTCTTGGAACGCTTAACCTACTGCAGAAAACCACTTCCTCCTATCCATTACTACTTTTACTCTATACCGATCAATAGTAAAAGTGCAATTAGTTAATTTCTCCAACTCCAGGTTTGATTCAGCCCTGGGCTTTCGGCATCTATGGCCATTTAGCCCGTCACGTTTGAGGGATGACATCTCTCGGCGAGCACACTATCCGGAAAAAAGAAAAGAATAAAGCGGCCTGGGACCTATAACTTAGGTACCACCCCGGCATTTGCCTGGTGTGAATGACGAAAATCCAGGAAAATCTCTCATGGTGGCTGGCCTGAAAAAGCGTTTGACACTTTTTCGACCGAGTGCCCGAACTGGGAATCGAACCTAGGACCAACTATCCAAAAGTATCGGAAGTATTATAGAAAGACTGTTAGGTTCTGTTTATGAGAATAAAAAAGGTATGAAATTGCATAGAGAGTTGAAAGAAAAGACGATGCCTATCAGTAGAATGCTACAGCGATTTCAAAAACTCGCTTCTCACTATCCTAAAGCGATTTCAAAAACGCGCTTCTCGCTATGCCAAAGCGATTTTTAAAATCCGCATCTCGCTATGCTACAGAGATTTCAAAAAACAGCTTCTTGCTATGCTAAAGCGATTTCAAAAACCCGCTTCTTGCTATGCTAAAGCGATTTCAAATCCCGTTTCTCGCTATGCTAAAACGATTTCAACAAACCCGCTTCTCGCTATGCTAAAGCGATTTCAAAAGCCCGCTTCTCGATATGCTACAGCGATTTTAAAAACCTGCTTCTCGCTATGCTACAGAGATTTTAAAAACCCGCTTCTTGCTATGCTAAAGCGATTTCAAAAATCCGTTTCTCGCTATGCTAAAACGATTTCAACAAACCCGCTTCTCGCTATGCTAAAGCGATTTCAAAAGCCCGCTTCTCGCTATGCTACACCGATTTTAAAAACCAGCTTCTCGCTATGCTACAGCAATTTCAAAAACCCGCTTCTCGCTATCTTTTATTGTTTCCGCTCTATGTAGATCAATAATGAAACCGAAGTTTTAGAGGATATCTACCACTTCGAGTTTTAGTAGAGACTTAAGGATGGAGATGAAACGCACTCTTAAGACTCTTAACCAATTGCAGGAAACTGCTTCTCAGAATCTAACGTAGATCAACGTTGAAACCGGAAATGATTTCTATCACTTCCGGTTTGAAAAATGAAATCTTCCAGTTTAACGTCCAACGATTATGCTTCTTAGTGTAATGGAGACGGATCATTAGGACAAGTGAATAATAATGGAAGCATTGGTGAAATGAGAATGTGAGAGGACATGGGAGTATCCCGAGAAAACCCAAAGATACGATGTTGTCCACCACAAAGTTACTTGGGCCGGGAATCAAACCATGGACCCCACGTACCAGAGGTAAGAGCTCTCCACTGTGCCATCGTGTTCCCTCACTTCCGGTTTGAATATCCTCTCCTCAACAAACATGGCTAACATTTGACTTATATTCTGGTCAAAATTGATGGGGATCCACCAAATAGTTCTTGATTTTTTTTCTCTCCCGGATTAAATATATAAAGGAATTTATCTAAACCAAACTCCTTCAAAAAGAACGAACGTAGCTACAGTGTTTCCAGCTAATCCACTCTTATTAAGAGCACGTTTTCCTTTAATACAACTGGTCGAAAACCAACTAGGGGTGGACACGAGTCGAGCTAAAACTAGACTCGAATTCAATTCGAGTTTCGAGTCGAGTCAAATGTAATTTTCTCGAGTCGAGTTCCGAGCCGAGTCACTGTTTTTGAGACCGACTTTCGAGTCGAGTCGAGTTTGAAAAATCGCTTGGTCGTTCAGCTCGTTTTAACTCGTTTTGAAATCATGGCCTAATTACACTGGAAAGCGTAAGCCATGAAAAATGTAAGCAGTAATGCTGTATATTTATAGCGTTACTCACAACAGGGGTGCATCTCGTCTCGTACTTTTAGTTTATCTCGTTTCGTCTCAATAACGAGATAACAACAGATTTTTATGATGAAACAGCCTCAAATACCGTGTGCACCAATATAAGTATATATTGTAGTTGTTACCATCAAGGCTGAGACGGCACAGTTGAATTTTTGAGTCCAAGCAGATGCCCAACTCGAGTACTGATGTTAACAGGCTCGGCTCGGTTCAAATGAACAAACAGCTCGAGTCGGCTCGGTTGGGATGAGCCACCGACTTGACTCTTGTGAGCCATTGGCTCGAGCCAGCTCCGTTGAAACGAGTCCATTCCATCGGCTCGGTTTGATTCAGATCAACTGAGCTGATGGCTCAAACCTGTTCAGTTGGGGTGAGCAATCAGCTCGGTTCGGTCCGGCTCGGGTGAGCCAGCGTCTCAAGATAGCTCAGTTGAGTGAGTTGTTGGCTCTGCTCACTTCTCGGTTCGGTTCGATAGTGAATATGCCGTGAGCCGAGTCGCTCGAGCCGTAGACAACTCTAAACCTGGGCCGAGCAGTTTTGAACATGTTTGGCCAGCGCCCTATAAGTTTTAACAATTTTTGACTCGAGATTTGCTCCTCCGGAACTCAAACCCAGAATCTCATGATGGATGTCCTTGCCTCTTGAAGACTTCTCGACGTTCGAGATCGACAGTCCACTAGTTTTTGGAATTCAGATAATAACGGCCTATCTTTTATGATCATACACGGTGTAATAATAATAATAATAATAATAATAATAATAATAATAATAATAATAATAATAATAATAATAATAATAATAATAATAATAATAATGTTGAACTAGTAATAGTAGTATCATTGATAATTACATTGTCTATGTAGGACATTCGAAGAGAGTACTTTGAACTACACACAGGATTAGCTCGAATTGGCACGAATGTACTCGAAACTCGACCCGAGCTCAAAGATGTCTGTTTCAAGTCGAGTCGAATTTCAAAGAAAATTCGCTCGAACTCGCTCATGCCCATCCCTAAAACCAACCAAAGATCTTCGATCTTTTAATTGTACTATTCCATCATTTAGGTTTGGTTAGAGGGATGAAGGTCGAGATTGCACTTACTCTTGGGGTGCCCAATCCATGTTAAACCCACATCTTGTTATTTCTTACCGTTTTAGTTAAATGAAGAACAACAGTGAAACCGGATATGAAAGTAGATTTCTACCATTTCCATTTGTAATAGAAGAAGAAAGTATGATATGGAACACATTTGTGAATTCGTAAATACAAATACTGTAAATGTAACGAAGAGGCGTTAGGTTAAAAATACCGCACAAACACAAAATATCTATTCAGTACGAATTGTGAATCCATTCAGAACAAATCTGTGAAAAATAACACTACTCTAAAATGGTATGCAGAAGTTTTCCCGGAAATAAAAATATATGAGTGAGAATTATTATTATTATATTATTATTATTATTATTATTATTATTATTATTATTATTATTATTATTATTATTGAAGATTTCAGAATTCAATGCAGCACCTGAAAACGCAAAAAAGTGAGCACAAAGGAAAGCGGAAGCCAGGTAAACAAGATTGGGAACCATAGGAACAGAAGATTAACGGAGGAGATGGAACCTATTCTTGAGACGCTGAATCGATTTAAAAAACACTTCTCGGTATCTCTTACTGTTTTTGTTCTGACACCTGTCAACAGAACAGATGGACAGACGTTCCATAAGACCCCTTCGTACTTACGCATAACACTGTTTGGATGCCTGAAAAATGTACGAGGCGTATTCCTTTAGAAAGTACCGTTTCGCATTCCCGCCGTTGCTGCGTTGCGATTTGGCGTTCCGCGCATGCGCGCTAGTCGTCCTTGTTTGTTTGCTCTCGACTGACGCCAGTTTGGTTGCTCTGCGTAGTATTGTCTGTTTACAGTGTAAATTTAAAATGTCTAAGACAATTGACGATCCCGCCGACTGTTAGATTCGTTCGGTATACATCGGGACAGCTTTAAAGGGTTCTTTCCCCAACCACTGCTTCTTTTCACCCCCACAACCCTCGGTTAGCCCTCGCGAGCGTTTAAGCTGTCACTGCCCTCAGTGTTGCCGTACCTCCGATTCACTTGTGTAGATAAAGTCCGGCAAAATAAGGAGAAAGCCTTCCTTCCTATTCTCAGTTAACAACAAAAATAAAAAAAAAATCAACTAGGAAAAAGGAATCGAGGCAACATTGGTTTTTAGCCAGAAGGGATCATAAATCTCTACCACGTGTCGCGGAGACTAGTTAGCGGAAGGTTTAGGGGGTGGACAGGATTTTCAGAATTCCTGGAAAAAGAGCCCTCTCTTTCTGTCCCAATGTATAATTCGATTTTTAAACGCAAAGAATGTGAAATCGGCAGAAATTCATCATCAAATTGAAGATGTTTGTGGCGAAAACGCAATGACTGATGGAATGGTGAGGAAGTGGGTAAGGATATTTAATGAGGGTCGAACTAATGTCCACTATGAGCCCCGGAGTGGTCGGCCTTCTGTTGTCAACAATGACTTGGTGAGGAAAATCTATGAAAAAATCCGTGAGAACAGACGTTTCACTACGACAACTCTTTCAGGCGAATTCCTGACGAAGTGAAACTCGCTGTGCAGCAATGGTTCTCATCACTGGCGGCATATAATGTCAAACTCACTGGCAGCATCGTTCTATGAGAAAGGACTAAATAAGTTGATTCACCGCTACGAAAAGTGCCTCAACAACGGTGGAAACTACGTGGAAAAGTACTGTAAGATATGCTCTTTCTTGTGACAATATTTTTTAAAAATATGTTTAGTATTTTTTTTTTTAAATGGTACTTACTTTCCGGATACGCCTCTTAATTAATACATTTATCATAAACCACAGACCCTTTGTATAAGCCTTGTTCTGGATTCAATTACAAAGCATTTAAGCTTTAATTTAAATTTTTCTTTCAATCAACTTCGTTGTACACAAATTACTAGTTGTGTGAGAATAATCGGACAGTGTTCTCTTGTACTTGTGAATGGGAACACGTCCATAAAGGTGGGTTTGTCAAACACATACGCTCCAGGAACATGAACTCCGCGAACATTAATCAAGCTTATTTTTCTCCCCGCTAGCTTCTGTTGACGACCGCAGGTGCCACATGCTCACGAAACGTGTCGCATCGGCCCTCACTCGCACTCAGCAGGCCAGGAAGCAGTATGAAGTAACTTGCTTCCATTTCCCACAAAGTCAAATTTCCTTGTCTCAAATGTAAAATTTATCATTATTTATAGTTCTTTAAGACGTAAAAACATAAACAAAGCCTTCTACGTCAAAACGAGCACAAAACACGAAAAAGAATTAAAGTGAAACACAGTCTCGTTTCACAGCATAAAACTACAAGGCAGATTTCCAAACCACAAGAATTCAATGATAAAACTGAAAGCAGTTGATCTATGGTTGCAATAGATGGATAAGGTCATATTATATATATGTGCAGTAGGGTATTTAGAGGGCGACCGGGTTCAAGCAGGGTTGGACAAACAGCTTTTTAAGAAAAAGAACAAAACATGTTTAAAACATGAAAAAGATGTTCAAAATGTTTAAAACATGTTTTACAACACACAAAAAACACGTTTTAAAGCAAATGAAAAAATATTTTAAACATTTTGAACAGTTATGATTTTAAACATATATTTCATAATCGTGTCATAACGTATTTGTTAAGATTTTTTGCTCTTTACTTGCAACAAGGAATGTTATTTTAATTTTTTAACAACCGGTTCTGTATGTCCGGACCTTACAGACAGAGGGGAGTAAGTCATTTTTTTTTTTTTTTTTTGAAAATGAGTTATTGCCAGATTTAAAACGCGTGTTCTGATATCTCATTCTTAGAAAGCTTGTAGCTGTATTATGAATACTTTATCAAATAGCAACAATAAAATTGGATGTAAGTCCGAAGGCACTTAAAGGCAAAAAGAAGTAAGTCACTGTTTTCTGTCTCTCCTGAAAATTTCACAAAAATGACTTACTCCCCTCTGCCTTTAAGGTCCGGATATACAGTGAAACCTCTCTAAAGCTGACAGCTGTGGGGAATCAATAGTTGTCCGGTATAGAGTGGTGTCCGCCGTAGAGAGGTTTCAGTATTTTCTTACTTAAATTAGTAAACAAAGAAATATACAATTAGAATTTTTTTTTGCATAAATCATGTATTTACGAATATTACCAAAATATGAATGCACCTGCATTAGCCTTCGCCATCCAATACTCTGTGTTGCAGTCACAACATGGAAATAAGATCTTATAGTTCCTTGCACTTTACACTTATCACTACTTACTACGTTTTCAAAATGTCACTTTAATTTATGGATTAATTGTAGTCCAGAAGTGTCTTGTTTGGGCCAATATGCATACTCGCGGTCAAAGTACCAAACTTCTGCTTGGTTAGAGATTCCAGCGGGACAGTAGCATAACGTGTCATCCCAAGCGACGGGCACCTGTCAATTACTTTTGTGTCTAAAATAGCTTAGGTGGGAGTGGGAAGCAAGTAAAATACATGAGAGTGTTGTTAAATAGAGACGCTTCGTCTGGGTTGCTGACCAGACAGTTGAAGAGGCAAAATGTTGTAAAATGGCCAATATGATGTACTCAAAACTATATAAACAAATAAAATGAGTCAAATATCGTACAAGGTGGAGGAAAGAAAAAAATAACAGCCAATAGTTGTCGGTCAGAAATATTATCAGAGAAGATTACAAATATGAATGAAGAGTGGAAGCAGGCATACGGATAGCCAAAGAAGTGCATATTCTGTATCAAGAGTATACACTATATACTCTTGTGTGGCATTCAGGCAAACCACTATGGAACGAGGCCTCCGAGTCTCTCCGTACTAACGAAGAGGAAGCTGAACACTTGCAATACGAGAGGGCACATAATGTAGGTATGGAAAGAAACTATTCGCGTAAAATTGAAAAACGAAACCGAAATTATTGGAAGAAGAAATTATATTGGAGACAATCAAAAAAAGGAAAAAAATATTAGATTATTGGGGAATAAATCGTATTCTGGAAACAACCATAGTAGGACAGAAAAATAATGTATTTGATTAAGAAGATTCGAGAGGATAACTCATACACCAAAAGAAGAGAAAAGCGAGACCATATATAGATACATAGAATCTTCTCCCATGTCCAAATTAGCCAGTGATAAAGAAAGCTTATAATGGAGCAAGTCTCCAAAGACCAAGATATAAAGATATTTATCACTTAAATAATCAATAATTTCATTAATATTATATTAAATATATTTTTGACGTAGGATACACTACAATATATGGTCAATTTGCAATATCAAATTTATCCTGAACAGACATCAAAAGTAGTAATGATATTTCTTCATGTACTTACTAAAGAGAGCATCACGGATATTAAGTTCGCTTACCTGCAATTAAAGAAAAACAAGACATTAATTAGTCTTATTAGTATGTCATTATTAATTATCTTCAAATGTCTTCAATAGGATGTTATTTGGACATAAACATATTAGACATGTTCAACATATCCCATGGTGATGACATTAATACGTGGCTTGTCAGGAAAGTAAAGACACAAACACATTTGAATGTCAAGGGAAAAAGGTGTACCAAAGTTGGCAACATTGACAGTACCCTCGATTCATACGGCGATGATAGGAAATGATTCGACAGTGCTACGCTGAGTCTTGTGCACGCACGCGTAGGAAATGGCAGTGGGAATACTGAATCCTGTCAGGAGCAAAGTGCGCAGCGTGATCAGGTTTTTCCAGACAAAGAAAGGGTCCGTTGCAGATCCATCGAGAAATAGTGTCTGTGTATGAAGACGTAATGAATTGGCGAAGTAGTGTCGTACCTTCGCAGAAGGTCGGTCATCGGTGTGATATTCATGATGATGAGTGGAGTGGGAGGCCATACGCGACCATTGACGACCTTCGCAATGGCTTTGAAGCAGAAATGCTTGCAAACAGGTGAGTGACAATTAGAAAATTGGGTGTGATATTTATTGTCGTTTCAAGAAACTCTCGCAATGCATGAAGTTGAGAATGGGTTAGGATTCAAAAAGTTATGTTCTAGGTCAGGGAAGAAGTCAACGTGGTTCTAGATGCACGCGCCGGATTTTTACGATTCTGAGATACAAAAACTTACTCTGCGTTTGAACATATGCTTGGACAACGGGCAGCATTCATGTGAAGAAACAGCCTCTGTACCAATGTATCCAATGTAGCTTTCTTAGGTCCAATACATTTTTGTATATATTATTTTTCCTTTGTATCTTCACTTTCTTGACAACCGTCGTACATTATTTTACATTGTTTTGATAAATTTAGTTAAAAATTTATAAAAATTTGTTCAATAATTTCCAAAATTCGAACCATTAGTTTACGAGTATATTCATGTTCTTTGTCAGGAGAGGGACTATGTAAGACGAGCCCAATAGTTTAAAGTGAGATCTGAACTACTGTAGCGCGTTCTATGTTGTTCTATTGGGCGCGCTCTAGCCAATACAGGAGGGCTTCAAAATTTAAGCAGAACAACTTACATTTATAGATTAATTATGTAACCACCTGATAATCACGCTTAAGAGCCTAACATGCTAAAATAATACAAAATTCACCAATTTTCTTTTGCTTGTTTTTCATAATTGAAACAAGATAATGAAATGCAACTTACCACAATCATAGATAATGTTATTCTCCAACAGACAATATGAACCTGAAGAATTTTCAGTGTTGCCAAAATAACATTTTCCCTAAAATCTAAATTAAGGCAGCGACTAGAGGAACGAACTCAACCGCATTTGATTATATCATGTTATTTGAATATCCTGTAAACTACTTTTTAAATAACATTATTAACTGTGTGTTAAAACTATTTTGTTTATTACAAACTAAATACAACTATTATTTAAAAAGTAGTTCACAGGATACCAAAACAACATGATACGTAATCAAATGCAGTTGAGTTCGTTCCTCTAGTCGCTGCCTTAACTTAGATTTCGGGGGGAATTGTTATTCTGGCAACACTGTAATTTCTGTGGATGGCAACACTGAAAATTCTTCAGGTTTATATTTGCTGTTGTAGAATAACATTATCTATGACTGTGGTAAGTTGCATTTTATTATCTTCTTTCACTTACGAAAAACAAGCAAAAGAAAAATGGTGAATTTTGTATTATTTTTAGTATGTCAGGCTCTTAATCGTAAACTCTATTCTAGCATTTTATAGATAATATTATTTGTTTTATTATGATCGGTAAACAACGTGTCTCTATAGCTTATGATATCATCTGATAGTCATGCTGAAAGCGTAAGATCTCTATTGAAGCATTTTCTACGAATGCTTGGTTTTATTGTTTTCAATTAATAAAGTGAACTCCTCCGTGGCTAAGCGGTTAGCGTACGCGCCTTTGGCGCGGGAGACCCGGGTTCGATTCCCGGAGGGAGCTCATGTGGTTTGGATTCCACGTTAATCAGTAGATCCACGTCTCATATAGCCTCGCTTCTGGACGGGACGTTAAAATCAACTCAATTAATAAAGTTCAATTACAAGTTAAACAGAGACACTTTTTCCCCTATGATTCTCCCGAAATATTGCTGGCCCGTATTAAAAACCATCAGTACATTCGGAGAAAAAGATGTTATCATTGGTACAGAATGCATTGAACTAAATACATGCGAAGTTACACACTTAAAACTCGTCACTAAACTCATTATGACTCCTTGTATTTTAGTGGATAAGTTAAAGACAATACAGAACATGTAAAAAGTGGGCCAGGTAGTATCTACAAAATGCTATTACAGGAACTAATAATTGTTTTCAACACACAAAAACTACGCTAAACCACTGGTGTGATAGTCCTTCTCAGACCAGAGGCTGCTGCAATGCCATCTGCTGGCGACCGGCAGAACTACGTCTATGCTAGCTTCGAAAACATGGTCAGCATGTTACGTCTTCCTGTCTCTAATAAGCGTCATCAGGAACTTTCTGAATCTACTAGCCGCCACGTCTTTATTCAAGTAACGCCCCAGTTTGCCTCACAACGCTAGCAGAACGCGGAAATCGTAATCATTTGGATTAGTAATATTTTTGTTGCGAACAGAAGTTAATCTATGAGCATTACTAATGATAAATAGTATTTCTTCATGAATGAGTATTTTTAATATAAGTAACAGCCACTTGTCTCTTCAAAAGAGGAAAAAATATAAGTTGATTTAAGTAGTACAATCATTAAAATACAAATGACGGTATTGATGTTAATTTGACCTTTGTGTTACTTCTTTGAAGTTATATTTAAATGATTTCATATTTGTACGTGTAACTATGCTGTGTGTATTCACGTTCCAAGACAAGTTCATTAAAATTTCTTTCTTAATGGGGTAGACATGTTTTGTTCAAACAAATATTTGGTTACGAAGCTTCCTTTTTCTTTTGCCTTAGTATTTATGTTCGATGCTTCTAACCAGGATAGTCCCGGACCACGTCTCCGGCGAAGATGGTAGGAGTTAACCCGGCGTTCATACTGCATTTGCACAGCGAACATTGGGCTGCAGATTAAGTAGTAACTGGAAACAGCTCTTTTTTCTTTCCTTTTTTACGTCTTTTTGCTTTCACGATTTCAAAAGCGTGAACCCGTAATCACTGGTACCAGCGTTCCCAAATTTTTCTCTCAGTGAGAGAGAAAAAAAAAAAGTTCATTTAATACCATTTAACTGGCTTACTTGCTACATTTAATAAAAAAGCTTTTTTATTGCCCTTAAGGTATTTAAAAAGTGGAGATAACCTTAGCTGAGAGCCTTAATTTGTTCTCTAGTAACAAGAGGTACAATTACATACAATTATAAATGTGTTCACGATGCTATTGCTATTGTGTAGCAGTAGTTGCTATTGTACTTCCGTTGTATTGTAATCGGATTAGTATTACCATAGTATTATATTACTGAAACTATTGTCTACGATTATATTTCTATTATAGATCATTAACAAGATCAGATATGCGGATGATACTGTTAATATAACTATGAAAAGGAAATCAACATCGAAAAATCGAAAGTCATGTGGAAATGCGAGCTTACGGATCAGAGCAGTACAAAGAAAACTTGATGACAGCGGTGATTTCAAGTATCTAGGAAGCATTTTGACGAAAGAGGTTTACTGTATCAAAGGGATCAGGTCAAGAATCGCCATAGCCAAAGGTGCATTCAACAAGAAAAGATCACTCTTAGCTAGCAGGCTTAATATTGGACTTAAGAAGAAGTTGGTCAAGTGCTATATAAGGAGTACTGAACTATATGGTTCAGAGACTTGGACATTACGAAAGAGAGGAAATATTTGGAAAGCTTCGAAATGTGATGTTAGAGGAAGATGGAGAAGATAAAATGGACAGAGAAAACAACAAACGAAGATGTTTTAAAACGGATAGAAGAAAAGAGGGCACTTCTAGCCACCATCCTTCGTAGAAAGACCAATTGGATTGGACACATATTGTGATGAAATTGTCTTCTTCATACCGCCATAGAAGGTAAGATGGAAGGAGAGCGAGGAATAGGAAGAACACAACTGACAGAGAAGAAAATATTGAGAGTTAAAAGAGAAAGCTGATGATCGAGAAACGTGGAAGAAACATTTCCAGGCCCAAAATTAAAAAGTAACAAACCTTCATTAATATCACGACCAGCCAAAAGGCAGGACACTTAATAATGTGGTACTCTTACAACTATTAATACTCTCATCCATTCCCGTTGGTCCAGTACCTAGCGCTCACGCCTTTGGTGCATGGGGTTCCGAGTTCGATTCCCAGTAGAAGAACTTAGAAATTAGAAAATTAGAATGCATTACTGTGGTTAGGATTCCATTTTCAACCAAAGATCCACATCTAATATAGTTTCACTGCTGAAAGAGTACGCTAAACAACTTTAACCGAACAATCACAGACACTTGCTTTTTAAGTCAGCCTTCAAACGATCAATAACGACCATTTTTTTGTCTTAAAAGCCAATTTAATGGCACTAAATAAAAGGCTGTAACAAATACATACTTATCTGGCAAAACTTAGCTTTTAAATTAGATTCGCAAAAGCAGTCAAAAAAGAAGAAAGAAAATACTTGAAACCTATCTCGTTATCCAATCCAAGTGTAATATATAACAAACAAAAGAGGAAAAAGTGTTTTATGTATATATACATATGCATACAAGATTTTATATATATATATATATATATATATATATATATATATATATATATATATATATATATATATATATATATATATATATATATAATGGCTTAACAATTGACGCCAGTCAATCGATGGAAAAATTAACTGGATGCTATTTTTGTTCCTGCATATTTCTTCCGCTTTTCGAGAACAAAAGACCCCGCTGGAGAATACTTAATGAAACATGCCTCTCTTTTCTCTGGCAATATACCTTCTCTCCCTCTCTTTCATTTCCCTCAATGACTGGCAGAGATTGAGTAAGATTTAAAACGAGAAGAGAGAGAGAAAAAAATTCTTTTGAAGCTTGATAAGTAGGTTTTCAAGCGCTTCAAAAAGAAAAACTTAGTCAAGCGCACCAGAAAGCTAATGAAGAGAATTCGTCGTACGCACAAAGAGAAAAGAACAGAAGAATGTGTACCAAAGAATTGCATGCCCGAGTGTGTACTTTATTATCAAAGGCTAAGTGTATAATAATAATATTAATAAAAATGTAGTTCAGTCATTTTATACACACAATATATTTTTTTAAAAAATAATTTGATCTCAGCCTAGCGATTAGCGCTCTTCCTCCGTAAACAGAAGGACCGGTAATTGAATCCGGTGGCCGATCGCTCTGAGTCCTTTTTTTTAGTTTTCCCTTAGTTCTACCTGCAAATGCTAGATAGTACCTTTTAAATGCATTTATGTGACAATTTACTTTAGGGTTTCTTAAATAAAGTGCATAATAAATGGCATTATTTAAAAGTGCACTAAATAATACGAGGGGTGATAAGGAAGATTACAAAGCCTGCACTGGAACGTATATATATATATATATATATATATATATATATATATACATACAGATGGTGATCAGAAAAATTGAAACACCTGAACGAAATTGCAACTAACCAGATTAATATGGTGTCGGGCCAATTTCGCCTTCAGAACAACCTTGATTCGACGTGGGATGGAGGCATAGAGGTCGCGAATGGTAGCAAGTGGAATTTTACACCATTCCTTGTACAGGGCATTGGCCAGTTCTGTGAGAGAGGATGGAGGTTGAAATCGTCGCCGGAGTTGTGTTTCCAAGACGGACCACAGATATTCAATTATGTTGAGATCTGGGGATTGGGCGGGCCAGGGGAGGTGTTGAACTTCATCCCGATGTTCCTCAAACCACGCTGCAACAACGCCAGCTGTGTGAATGGGTGCATTATCATCCTGAAAGATGGCGTCATTGACGGGAACAACATCCTGACCATAGGATGCAAGTGGTCTCCTAAAATTGCGACATAATCGTTGGCAGTGATTCGTCCGCTGTGGCCACAGGACCCAATGAAAACCATGTTATTGCGGCCCACAGCATCACCGAGCCGCCGCCATGTTTCACAGTTGGGTGGAGACACTGCAGATCATAAGCTTCTTTGGGTGTTCTCCACACATAAACACGGCCCGTGGTTGGGAATAGCGTGAAGGATGACTCATCCGACCATATCACACGTTTTCAGTCCTCAACGGTCCAACTTGCGTGGTCGCGGCACCATTTGCGGCGTGCGAAAGCGTTATGGTCCCTAATGAGCGGTTTGGCCCGTGCAACACGACCCCGTAAGTTCATGTCATGTAATTCGCGGCGGACTGTGATTGTCGAAACAGGGTGGGGGAGGTGCTGATTGAGTTCCTCCGTCACTTGCTCCGCAGTAGCACGACGGTTCTGCGTGACAATGCGCTTTAGTACCCGGCGTGACCTGTCACTCATGATTTTCTTCCGCCCACTGTTCCGCTTCCCCGATGTGGTTTTCCCGTGTGTTGTGTAGGCCGTCATCACCTTCGACATTGTCCCACGCTACACACCTAACACAGTAGCCACTGCCGTCACACTCACTTTACATAACCGCGCACCAACAATTTGCCCTCTTTGAAAATCAGAGAGGTCTCCCATTTTACACTACCTCCGTCTGCTGCAGCCACTGGACACTGCTGTTCCACTGCGCCTGACGTAGTATGGCGACCGACCACTGCCAACCCATACATCTGACGTGTTGCCAACTACAGGTGTTTCCATTTTTCTGATCATCTGTATATATATATATATATATATATATATATATATATATATATATTATTTCATACAACCAATACAGTCAACAGATAGTGCATAAATTAGGTTATGTTTCAAGTATCCATTCGGCTGAGGCACTTGCCGCATCATGGGAAGAGTTTGAAGATACCTTCCTGATAAAAATCCTATCCTTGCGAGTTCAACCACGTTGTCACGAAGTGTTTCACCTCCTCGTCTGAAGCGAAGTGATTATCTCCTGGGTGCTCTTTCAAGCGCAAGAACAGGTGAAAGTTGCTTGGTGCGAGGTCCAAGATGTAGGGAGGATAGTCGATGATGTCCCCGTAAAACTGCTTCAACAGCGTGGTGGACAGCCACTGCGCTCCTCGTCAGTGAAATTTTCTCAACCAGCCGGAAACTTTCGACACCATTCTGCGACATGCTGACGAGACATTACAGTCTCTCTGTAAACCTCTACCAGCTGTCAGTGGATTTCAGGCGCGGTTACATGTTTCGCCCACAGAAATCGAATAACTGTTTCCAAACGAGTCGCCATTTGTGTTTATGTACAACTAGTACCGTAGGTGGCTGAAACTCTGCACAGTTGCAGACTCCATGTAGACCTATTACAATTACCGCACACTTCTCATTCCACAATAAGACGAAACTCCCTAAATATCGGCCTTATAACGTTGATTTCTGATTCTCCCTCGTACTTTCTTTCACCATGTTCTTTAATAGTTTGGTCATTCTGATAAAGTCATAGAAAGCCCTCACCATTTTCTGACGTCTAGCGCGTGAGCCTTTCATGCAAGTAGTCCGGGTGGAAGAAAATTTAAAAACTGAATGCAATACTTTGATTCGGATTCGATAAAACTATAGGTTCACGTCTCCTACAGGCTCGGTGCTCAAAAGGGACGCTAAACTTTCACAAACAACGACGAAAACTCATATAAACTGTCTATAAAAGACTTAATTTAGTTAAATGGGTAGACAGCATCCAGATTTTATTTCTAGTCCATATATATATTGCAAGGATCCGTATACAGGTACTCACACGTACTGCAAATCGCATGTTTTCACTACAAACATGCGCTTTTGCTATTTTAAACAAACTGTGGTAGACGACAGATGGTGACTGCACCTTCACGAAGAAACGAAGCGGATTCGAAGAACTACGAAGAAAGCCGACAGACAACTGCTTCCATGAGTCCTCCCTCCAAGAAGAGGCTATAAAAAAGGACGACGGAACCAAGTTGTTATCAGTGCCAGTACTGATCGCTTTTCTACATACCTCTTTCCCCTGGCCGCCATGAACTACGGAGATATCCTTTAATATTTACTCCCGGGGCTGTTATGAGTTACGGAGTATATCCGATCCTGTCTGAGAACACTTTGGGCTAAGACAATATTTTCTATTTCCCGTGAGCACGTTTGCAGAGGTGTTTCGCTCTTGTACACATTGGAAACATTTTAAGACCTTAGAAATTTGCATAAACATTGTAAAATTTTATAAGACATTTTATAATAAAAGGGTGAAGGGTTAATTTAATGTATACATTATTTAGACTCTACCTACAGAACATTGCAATATTTAAAAACAGAAAAACATTATGATCTAAAATAGCTCATGTTTTTACAACTTAAAAATTGTCAGTTTTTCGAAGACAAAATGCTACAACACAAAATAGCTACATTTCTCATGATAAAATGCTACAAAATAAAAATAATCAGTGTTTCCAAGGTCAAATATTATAATCTGAAATAGCAAGCATTTTCATGGAAAATACTACAATCTCAAACAGACAGCGTTCTCGTAATAAAATACTATAACCTAAATAACCAATACAGTAAAGCTCCGACCGTGGGATTGGGTGACAAGGGCCCAAAAACGTCCGCAGATAGCCCGAAAAAAAAGACTAAAAATGAGATACAAGCACGAAAAAAGAAATTAGCATAAAAACAATGTTTTATTGTACACTAAAACATAATAAAACTCTTAAAATATGTACAGTACAGCAAATAACTCTTCCCAATTCCCACTTTTCATACTTTACAAAAATCGTCTTCTGCTTATCAGAGTAGAGCTGCACTTCGAAACGTGCACTATTGTTGGAAATACTTATTTTTACAATGCAATTTGTTTTTATGTTTTAGAACATACAATACTTACTTGCATGCGGTGTGTCAGTCCACAGCGTCTACTTACGAAAAATAACTGAGCGCGGCTGCAGCACTGTTTAAAAAACAAATTTCGTGGCACTCGTGGATAATCGTGGCTTTATTGTATTTCAAAATAGAAATTTATAATCTAAAATAACCACCGTTCTCAGTAAGAATTGTACTTAAATGACATAACAATCTATTCGCACACTTATTATTTAGTGTTACAAACTAAGGACGCAATACTATCATAGATCCAAATCTTGGAAGCCTCTAGAATAGCAACAACGCAAGTGAGACGCGCAGTGTAATGCATACCCCAAGTATCTTAGTGTGAAAGAGTGTTTATGATTAAGTAGAACACAGTCGCAATTTAATAAATAATTGAATTTGGCGAAGAAGTAATTTAAAGGTTTACACATTTATCTCACAGTCATGTCACTATGATACACTGATACTTCACAATACTACGATATGACGTATTTGGAGAAAATAGATACAAAGTAGGGATGACCAAAATTTTCCGGAATCGGAAATTTCACTTTCCGGATTTTGGAAAAATTCCGGAATTTAGAAAATTTCGAAATTTAGAAAATTCCGAAATTCAGATAAATTCCGCAATTTGGAAAAATCCGAAATTTAGAAAATTTCGGAATCCGAATTTTTTCGAAATCGGATATTTTCCAAATTACAGAATTTTCAGATTTTACTTTCCGGATTCCGGAATTGGCTATCCCTAATAAAAATAAGAAATTTAAAATTTGACTTTTTTCGGACAGATTTATTTTGAAAAAGTACTTCGGCAAACATCATATTCAATCACGTAGAAGGTTTTCAATGGACGTAAGTTATAATACCGTTTGAAGCAATTTGATATTTGAAACCGTTCAGGAGATATGATAAATATTCGTGAAGTTTACAACGCTGCTTAGAATCATGTAATTGTGAAAAATCTGCTGTAACTACAACTACCAAAAACTTGTGTGTGTAATATGCCTACGGTCAATTACTTTAAAAGTTACAAGAGTGTATCAAGTTAAATGGGTCACCCTGTATATAAAAATGTCTTATATGGGTTGAACGTTTGGACTGCAAACTTTCCTTACTACTTGAACAAAACCTTTTTATATTCGTGTAAGATTTGCTACAGTGATTTTTTTTAATCCGTCCAAAAGCCCTAAGCAACAAATCTTGTCACAATATAAATAAAAGCTATATAGGAAAAATGTAAAAATAACGACACTTATGTGCACATACCATGTCCCTCAGGTGTAGTACCAGAAATATCTTCCAACAGTTTGAAAGGAAACAAGATTGAAGAAAGAAAGAAAAAAGGAAGAGTAAATGTGTTGGGAAATGCTGCTATGAGGAAACCACGAAGTGGCTTCACAACAAGAAAACTCAATCTAACTGATTCACAAAAACATTCCATTGACGGCCATGGTGACAACTGACAACTGCATTAGGACCAATAAAAAAGAAAAGAAAAATAAAAAAAGTTCTTGCACACTAACACCAAGGGAATAGCATCTTTGGGAAGAAAGTATCAGAGAAATTCAACTTAACAATATACGATTGTAAATTTTACAATATTATTAGTATTTAACGAAAAGTCCAAAGATGATATTACGAGGGTGCATCAAAAAGTAATGCCTCCCCCACTACAATTTTGTTTCTATTGCAGCTACTACACTATATATGCATGATATTAGAGATAACCTTAATCTAGTAACATAGCCTTTTCTTTTTTAGGTTACCTGATTAGAACCATGGTTGATTGATTGATTTTTTGAGTTTAACGTCCCGTTCAGCAGCGAGGCTATATGAGATGTGGGCCTACTGATTAATGTGGAATCCGAACCACATGAGCACCCGCCGGGAATCGAACCTGGGACTCCCACGCCAAAGGTGCGTACGCTAACCGCTTAGCCACGAAGGAGCTCTGATTAGAACCATGGATCTGAAGCCAATGAAAGAGGCATCATTGAATTTCTAGCAAAAGACTCTTAAGTAAATCCATACTCGCTTGAAAATTGTTTATGGGCACGCTGTAATGGACATCAGCAATGTGTGCTCTTGGGTGAAGTTTCGAAATTGATAAACACAAATTGCAGATAAACGAGAAGCGCCCTGCCGACATCAGTCATAGATTCAAATCGAGAACGTAATAATGAATTGATTCGATGAGAGACGCATTACAGTTCAGAATGCTGCTGATACATTGTCTCGTATGATTCTCCTCAAGGAATAATTTCTGACTTGAGATATCACAAAATTTGTGCTAAAAACCGCTTTAAAGTCATGGATCAAGAAGCAAATCCCTGAATTTTTCCAAAATGGTTTTGATGCCTGGATTCGACGGTGGCGTAAATGTGTTCAAAATCATGGCGACTATGTTGAACGGTAGTTTTCTGTAGAGTATAGTTCAGTCTATAATGTATAATATCTTTTGCTGTTACATGTTCATTAATACATTTTTATGCCACAGGAGACATTACTTCTTGATTCGCCCTCGTATATACCGATCGATAGAACTCATTAACCTGAATAAAATGATATGAGTATGTGTAAATAAATCCTCATGCATAGTTTTTGAGATAAACTTCTTTTCAAAACCACTTCTACCCCTGGTTTCAAGTTAATATGCGGTGTTGCCCCACAGTGAAACTTTTGATTCCCTATACCGGATGAAGGAGGCCACGAAGGAGAGTATATCACTATATAGCATTTTGACCTGAAGAATAACACTTGTTGTCAGTGGAAGCCATTTTTAGACCAGACATAAATCGGTAAATGACATTTCGAGCTAAACAAAGTGACACGCTTAGAGGAAATTAAAGGAAAACATTTTTTATGGCGTTACAAAGCATGTCGTTTGATGCCGATGATAGTTTTCTTCTGCTGAAATAAATTATTTATTTGCTAATTGGTAATCTCATGTGGTTAATAGTTTTTCTTGAACTGGAATAAATTATTTATTCATTAATTGGCAATCTGGTGTGGTTGATACTTTTTCTTCTACTGAAATAAATTATTTATTCGTTCATTGGCAATCTGAAGCGGTTGGTAGTTTTTTTTCCTCTGAAGTAAATTATTTATTCACTAATTGGCTATCTGATGTGGTTGATACTTTTTCTTCTGCTGAAGTAAATTATTTACTCGCTAATTGGCAATCTGATGTGGCTGATACTTTTCTTCTGCTGGAATAAATTATTTATTCGGTAATAGGCAATCTGAAGCGGTTGGTAGTTTTTCTTTTGCTGCAGTAAATTATTTATTCGCTAACTAACAATCTCATGTGGTTGATAGTTTTTCTTCCACTGAAATAAATTATTTATTCATTAATTGGCAATCTGAAGCGATTGGTAGTTTTTTTTCTTCTCTGAAGTAAATTATTTATTCCCTAATTGCAATCTGATGCAGTTGATACTTTTTCTTCTGCTGAAATAAATTATTTATTCGCTAATTGGCAATCTGATGCGGTTGGTAGTTTTTCTTTTGCTGAAGTAAATTATTTATTCACTAATTGGCTATCTGATGTGGTTGATACTTTTTCTTCTGCTGAAGTAAATTATTTACTCGCTAATTGGCAATCTGATGTGGCTGATACTTTTCTTCTGCTGGAATAAATTATTTATTCGGTAATAGGCAATCTGAAGCGGTTGGTAGTTTTTCTTTTGCTGCAGTAAATTATTTATTCGCTAACTAACAATCTCATGTGGTTGATAGTTTTTCTTCCACTGAAATAAATTATTTATTCGTTAATTGGCAATCTGAAGCGATTGGTAGTTTTTTTCTTCTCTGAAGTAAATTATTTATTCCCTAATTGCAATCTGATGCAGTTGATACTTTTTCTTCTGCTGAAATAAATTATTTATTCGCTAATTGGCAATCTGATGCGGTTGGTAGTTTTTCTTCTGCTGAAGTAAATTATTTATTCACTAATTGGCTATCTGATGTGGTTGATACTTTTTCTTCTGCTGAAGTAAATTATTTACTCGCTAATTGGCAATCTGATGTGGCTGATACTTTTCTTCTGCTGGAATAAATTATTTATTCGGTAATAGGCAATCTGAAGCGGTTGGTAGTTTTTCTTTTGCTGAAGTAAATTATTTATTCGCTAACTAACAATCTCATGTGGTTGATAGTTTTTCTTCCACTGAAATAAATTATTTATTCGTTAATTGGCAATCTGAAGCGATTGGTAAATTTTTTCTTCTCTGAAGTAAATTATTTATTCCCTAATTGCAATCTGATGCAGTTGATACTTTTTCTTCTGCTGAAATAAATGATTTATTCGCTAATTGGCAATCTGATGCGGTTGGTAGTTTTTCTTCTGCTGAAGTAAATTATTTATTCGCTAATTGGTAATCTGATGCGGTTGATACTTTTCTTCTGCTGAAATAAAGATTTATTCGCTAATTGGCAATCTGATGTTATTGATAGTTTTCTCTGCTGAAGTAAATTATTTATTCGCTAATTGGCAATCTGATTCAGTTGCTAGTTTTTTCTGCTAGAATAAATTGTTTATTTTCGAGAATATACACTGGTCAAAAAATTAGGCAATCAAATGAAATCTCATGTAAAATTTCTTATAAATAATGTGAAAACACTGTATCTAATCCAGTTCGGATTAAAATCGACTAGCACGGAGGCACAACGTGCAAACGAACAGTTTGAAACACCTGTACACGTGATCGGTGAAGTGGCGCTACCAGATATCATTTTGTAGTGTGGTGCTGCGAACACATTCCAGCTCTAGGATACCTCTGTTCTTATTGTGAGTGTTTAGTGCGACACAAATCCACGTAGTGAAATGGTACAACAACGTGATTTGCCAGAATCGCTGGCATGGCGAGCTGTCGGCAGGTTGGAAGCTGGTCAGTCACAGCGGGAAGTGGTAAATGTCATAGGAGTGGCATAAAGTGTGATTTCCGGATTGTGAAATCGATTTCAAACAACTGGAGTTATTTGGGCTTGGCCGTCCACGATCAACCACAGCCAGAGACGATCGTTATTTCTTGTTAACAGCCTGTCGAACCGGCGTCAGAATGCAACTCTTGTCCAGCGAGCCTTCCGAACAGCAACAGGACGCACAATATCCACTCAAACGGTCCGTAATCGCCTTCGAAAAGGTGATCTCTACGCACTTAGGCCTATGGTTGCCGAAGGGTGTTGATCGAAGAGTGTGGGTGGAGGGACGTGGGTGGGGACGCAATGAATGGGTCAATGTTTTATTCTCTGACGAGTCTCGATTTAGTGTGGAGCCCGATAATCGATGTGTTTTCATCTGGAGAGAGTGTGGAATACGACACAATCCCATGTTTGTACGAGAAAGATCCCAGTATCATGGTTGTGGAAGTACTGAGCTCCACATAATCCGAAATGGCTCTTTGACGGCTCTCAGGTACTGGGATGAGATCCTGCAACCTCTTGTTCTTCCTTATCCTGGTGCCATTGGTAATTCGTCCCTTTTCATGGATGACAATGCTCGTCCTCACAGAGGTCGGTTAGTGCATGAGATGCTGGAAGCTGAGGGTATCGCTCGGATGAAGTAGCGAGCATGCTGGGATCTCAATACTATTGAGCATGTCTGGGATATGCTTGGCAGACAAATCGCTGTTAGGCATTACCTCCAACAACCACTCCAGAGCTGGAGGTCGTTCTTCTGGATGAGTGGCACAACCCCCAAGAACTCATCGATCATCTGATTGAATCCACGCCACGCAGGTGCGAGGCTGTGTTGGCTGTTCGAGGTGATCATACGCCATATTAAGGAACAATCAGTGTTGTTGCCTTACCTGTTTGTGAGCAGTTCGAGAGGTGCACACATAACCGTCTTGTTTCACGAGCCATGTGAACAAGGTTTTCCGTGCTCCAACACTAGTATGTACTCCATTTTTCTAGTGTATCTTAAAGTATTCCTTCTTGTATGATATATATGAGTCAAACACAAGCTTATCCATACACTATCTTAAGGTCTTGTGTGATATTTCAGCTGATACCCTAATTTTTTTGAGCAGTGTAATTTTCATATATGAGATTTATGTGCTGTGTATGAAAACTACTGTTGTTTGTTTTCTCCTAACAGTAACACGCATAGTCCTAGCTGTAACGTCCGTTCTACTTGTAGCAATGTACCTTTCTCCTCGAATCAATTCATCAGCACGTTTTCGATTTGCATCTTCGACTGATGTTGTCGGCCGGCCGCTTCTCGGTTTATCCGCACCTTCTGTTTCTCCGTTTCGAAACTTCTTCACCCAAAGCCACACATTACTGATGTCCATTACAGCGCCCCCATAAACAGTTTTCAAGCAATTACGGATTTCCTTAGATGAACAACCTTCTTTTGCCAGAAATCCAATGACGATTCTTTCATTTAGCTTCAGATCCATGCTTCTAATCAGTCAATCGGAAAAAGGAAAGACTAAATTAATAGAGTAATGTTACCTCTGTAATATCATGCATAGGTAGTTCAATAGCTGTAACAGAAACAAAATTAAAGTGAGGGAGGTATTACTTTTCGATCCACCCTCGTATATGCGTTGTCACTGATTCCAAAGAAGTATAGGTTTCCGGAAAACATTCTTTACGTACCGCAAAAAAAAAATAAATAAAAAAATAAAAAAATAAATAAATAAATAAATAAATAAATAAATAAATAAATAAATAAAATAAAATAAAATAAAAAAGTGTTAGATCGGGTGACCTAACGAGCCACTTGTAGAATATTGTGTCATAGAGTTCGCTACAACCAATCAAACGATGAAGGATATCATCACTGAGATAGTAACAAACATTTCACGTGACTGTAAGGTAGCACCTCATCTTGCTGGAAAATGTACAGTCGCCGAAATTTAAAAACACAAATCAGGAGCATATCCAGATAGGAGTACCCACTTATAGATTGTACATGTAAGGACCTTGGTGTCAAGCCATGGAAAAGCAGTCACGAACTTTCTACCGAGAAATAACTCAAGAAATGTTTACGTAAGTTGTGTTTACTCGAACTGTCTACACCACCGACGCAACGGTTGCTCGGATTATTCAATGGGTTCCTGCACCTTCTATCGACCAACACTTAAAATGTAACATACTAAAGTCTTCTGTTATCCACCTAGTTTCTTATTGACTAGTATTGGAAAAACATGAACATATATTTCAGTCAATGTGCACTTGTATGGTTTGATAACTACACAAATAGCTTCAGTGGAAATCAGATCCTACTTTAAGCAGTAGACCTTAAGAGCAAGGTTTCTTCAGATTGTACTTCCGAGAAGAGTTGACCAACTTCCTTTCCCCGGACCTAAGAGAAATCCTTACAACAAAAGAGAAACATCTCAGTCGGTGAGTAACGTTAATCGCTAATTATTAGTAAGAGTCACCGCACCACTACGTTCGCTAGCTCCCTGCCATTACTCGTAAATGGATAATGATAGTGCTGAATATGAACATGCTTCGCTATCTGATATTAAAACAAGGGGAAGGGAGTATTAAATGTAAATAATGTTGTAATTACTTACATAAATTCTATAAATTTTATTTCATGTAAGCACAATATAATTTTTGTAGCTAGGCAACATGAACACAGTATATAAACTACACCCAGTTGTTACCGTTTACCCATAGGACAGTGAAATTTAACAAGTTCTATCGCCAACCCACATGAAGCATACTACCATTAACAGGCCGGAAGCTTATTTAGATTTGAGCATTATTTGTGTAACTGCAAGTTAGTTCGTGGACAAACTAAAAAGGTTAAATATAAACTATTAGAACTTCGAATTAAGCACTATTTTTACTTGTAGCGTACAGTAAACCGGGAGAGACAATAATGAAGAGGCCTCATCCCGGCGAAATTAAAATACCGCTAATTTTACAGTAATTATGTGATATCTTCAAATAGATAAATGATAATCGAAATGTGGAACAAGAGCGAAATAGACAATATCATTTTACATGAGATACCGTTATCACGACTCACTTATCTGCTTTCGATTTCGAGCATTTTTGAAGATCGGCATTTATTTTCGCGTTTCTAAACGGCTGAAAACGGAAAGCCACTAGGTGACTTGTGATAACGTACCTCACGCAAAATAATATTGTCTAGGGCGCTCTTGTTCCACATTTCGATTATCTTTTATCTATTTGAAAATATCACATAATTACTGTAAAATTAGCGGTATTTTAATTTCGCCGGGATGAGGCCTCTTAACGTAAAATACGATCACGTGTCAGTCTTGCACAGACCACGTCCTTTAGTAAATAAGTGTTCCAGTGCAGCCCTCTGAGATTTAAAATTTCTCCCTTTCCTTAGGATAAAATTATCTGGAAGAAAGCCTACTCAAAAGAGAAGACATTAAATAATCAAGCAACGGATTAATCTTGTTGAATATACCCTTTTGGATTTTGGATATTCCTTTTAAAAGGTTCGTGAAATACCATAAATTTTATTTCTTGGGTAGAGATGTTTTTACTGTAACATGTAACTTACAAAAAAAAAAAAAAAAAAAAAAAAAAAAAAATCACGAATCTCTTTTAAAAGAAGCTGTGCTGAATGCGGAATCATTAAAGATATCAGAAAATATAATCATAAATCTGTTAAAGATTTATGACAATAAACGCATCCTGTCCCAGATTTCTTGGAAAAGAGTAGAACTGTGTCCTACTGGAGATTTGTGACTATAAAGGTGTCATATACATGAAATGAAATAACATCTTTCAGTTTAACGTCCCACGACTATGGTCTTTAGGCTAAGGGAAAGGGATGATTAAGGCAAGTCAATGATCATGGAAGAATATTATGGCATGTGAAAGGAAACGGGAGTACCCCGAGAAAACCCACGGACACGAATGTTGTCAATCACACTACTTGGCCGGAGATCAATCCAGGGACACCATACACCAGAGGTACGCGCTCTACCACTACGCCACCACACGTGGTATTATACACGTGGTATTATATACAACTCAACTCTTTCATTAATATTTTGAGAAATGTTAATTGGTGGCTGGAACATCAGTATATTGTCTCAAGGGACAATGTTGATGACAAAATATAGAGAAATAACTCAATACAAAAAAAAATAAATTAAATTAAATAAATAAGCAACGGGATTACTTCTAAGAGGTCATTCGTGTGACTCTAGTAATTAACCAGCAACTTTAATTAATTAAAAAAAAAAATCTCAACTCAAAAATAGGATCTTGTCACACCACTGAAACTGAACTTTGTGCGTTGCTCATTTCCAGTCGTCCTCACCTACATTCAAATACAAACGCATTGAGACCGAGTTCATATTCAACTCTTGAAACATGTTACGGATGAAAGACTATTTCCAGGGACGTCGAAATTCCCCGAACACACAGAATCTCTCATCTTTTGGTAGCAAGTATTAGCGAGCATTTTCAGAGGAACTTCTTACTTTTTTTTCTTCTTTGCTTTCCCGCGAGCGAGCCTAAATTTCTACAGATGCGTGCAGTGATCATGGAGAGAATCCCCTTCCCACTGTGTCGTCCCATCGACCATAATAGATGATATTGAAGGAGTCCTAATATGTTGGAGAACAGCCTCGCCGTTCTTTGTGTAGTTCTATAGGGATTAGAAAGCAGCACTCAAGCGAACCTCTGCTAAATCCCTCGATTTCCTTCGCATTTCGTCGAGTGTTCTGACTCCCAATGAGAAAACCACTCTTCCTGCTCCACCCCCCAAACCTATCTACCCACGTCAAATCCGACAGAAACTCCTTCAACATCACAGAAATGTCCGTAATGGGACCCAAAGGGATCATCCATCAGAAGATGCTACGTAAAAGAAAGAATATCGCTCAACTCTTTGTTTACAATGATGCTCGCCGCTCTGCACGTCAATAGTGCAGCACATTAAAAGATAAAGTAGAAACCAAGACTTACAAGGTATTTAAGTACAAGAAATTGAATGTGGCTGGTGTCGAAAGTAGCTCTTAGCAGACATGTACTTTCCTAATTTCGTACAGTTTCTTAAGTTTCTCAAAGATCAGATTAAATTTTACTGGTGAAAATACCTTGTTATCAACAGTTACCGAATGACTCATCTTTCTACTATTGGTTGCTGCTGGAAATTTTTTATTTTCTTGAGATCAGGTTTTGGTATTTAACACAATATAAAATTTATGAAAGCATATGCGATTATCGGTAATTAAATACATACATTTATTAAACTCATTTCACTTATAACAGCGCTACAGTACCAATTAATACCAAGAACGAAAAGCTTATCTGCACGAACAGAAAGTTAAAAATAAAAGTACTATTATATGAATAGTTCCCAAAAAATACTAATATTAGTTATATTGACTGTTTCTACATAAACATTCTCCACACGTTGCTGAATAATTTTGTAAAAACTAATATTACATTTTAATTAAGTTAATTTTAAATGAGCTATAGCTTAAAAACTGCTACTGCGTTATACATAATCTATATAGACCCGATGCTATTTGCACAATATTGCATTATTGCCATTTGCATCAGGATTATCACGAATGTTTGCTTCAATGCAGCTACACTATCCGGGGAACGGGTAGGAACGAAGCGGCCTGGAACCTATAAGTTAGGCACCACCCCGGCATTTGCCTGGTGTGAATAAGGAAAACCCACCCAAGAAAACCTCATTCAAGGTGGCAGGCTCGAAAAAGCGTTTTACACTCCGACTATCACCGATCCCAAGCCCATTTATCGCATTTTAATTGAAGTGGAAGAAAAACAGCGTTAATTTCGAAATTAATTGACCAAGCCTCGTATATGAGAGAAACGTTTTGAAGCCTTCTCTCACAAGCTTGTCTATGTGTTGGTGCTCTTGGCTTCAACCAAATCGCCCACAACTCTTTTGTGTGAAGTGAACAGTCTTGAAGTCTAGTCTTTTATGTTATATTTCGTGGATTGTGTCAAGCAGAGTTGGCGTGGGTCAATGAAAAATTGACCCACGACTCACCATGACCCATGACCCACCGTGACCCACAACCCACGGTGACTCACTCTGAACCACCACCCACCATGAACCACTCTCATCCACTTTGACCTACTCTTGGGGGGGCGCGGTGGCTCAGTGGTAGAGCGTTCACCTCCGGTGCTTGGGGTCCCTGGTTCGATCCCAGCTTGCGCCGTATGGACTTTGTGGTGGACAAACACCGTGCTCGTGAGTTTTCTCGGGTTCTCCCGTTTCCTCCCACGTTCTTCATTCGACCATTTAATTCATTTCTCATCTTCACCGTCTCCTTTAGCCTAATCGCCATAAGCGTGGGACGTAAAACTTAATTTCATTTCATTTCATTCATTGACCTATTCTAACTCACCAAAATCCATCGTCATCAACTCTGAACACGATCCACGGCCTCTTCTGAACTGACTAAAAAGTTTACACTTGAAATAAAACAAGACTGTGAAATTGTCACTAATCGGAGTTTGAATTTCTAGTCAATCGCTCAAGCACTACTCTGTTACAATAACGGTGGATCTGGCCTTTACGATATAAAATGGTAAATTGTTTGTCAGTGAGGAAATTGAAACAGTTCGAGGTGGGGGGGAAATTAGTGTGTGCCTAAAATATACTTGTACTAAGAGAGTATTCTTGCAAGTGTTAATTTCTGAACGCATTCCACAAGAAACTTCTATTCGCAGGAAAATACCCCTGTAGAATATGGAAAAAGTTATGGTTTCTCAGTTCACAGTATTTTTCTCACAAAAGACTTGAAAAATCAGTTGTTCATACGGTATAAAGGTGCTCGGGTACCCTATGTGAGAGCATCTCCATAAAGTATGCTCATAATTGTAATTTGTGTAATCACTAAAACACCACGTTAAATTTAAGTTACAAATATGCATAATTGCAATTATTATGAATATTTAATCAAAAGTAGTTTACCTAAAGCAAAGAAGAGTTACTAAAAAGTAGGTACAAAGTTGAATAACACAAATAAACCATTAGTAATACAAGTATACATTTTCCGTAACTCGTAATTTTTCACCTTAAAACAAATCTAAAATCGGATTTATTTCCTGTTGGTAACTTTTTCGTAGTAAATCATCCGTAGTGGAATGATGTCCATCCTTCAGCCAAGAAATAACTAGCTCGTCTAATTTGAGCTTGTCTAGCGGTGGGCCATTAACATTGATGAGCAACAAGTTAGACAATGTTTGAGCACTTAATCTATTTCTAATATCAGTCATCTGTAAATTCATAAGGGGAAATCCCCGTTCGCACTCTGTCGTGGAAATTGATAATACTTCTACCCGGTTGCTGCAACTTCTCATCGACAATCTACTTGTTAGACTTAAGTCTGATAACGATTTTTCTCGGTCATATTTGAAATACTCAGCTAGAAGTATCATCTCTCTATCACCATACAACATCTTTTCCATATCGACCATGTCAGTTGGCAATGTCGACCCATCTAGAACAGAAACTTCATCTACCACGCCTTTGATAGGGAATCTTGTGAATAAGTTATGAATTAAAGCCTGATAAACTGATGTTTTCTTATTTGTTTATAAATTTAATTTTTTTAATTACACATGAAGGTTTGATACTATTACCAAGTTCCCTCGCCCGTCTAGAAAGCGAAAGGGAACGAGGTTTCTGGAAAGTATTCAGAGGTGAATGGGAATTTCCCTCCTTCAACTTCAATTACCACACTGCTGTTTGCCATGCGCCAAATTACGATGAATTTCAATTAAATTATCATAGTATAATTATTTCCTTGTTCAATTATCAATACTTTTCAGTGGAAAAAAAGGATGAAATTTCATAGTTCAAATCAAAGTAAGTAGACCAACGTAAAGGGAAAAAAGTGTAAAATTTTCCATACAATTATGCGTACAATCTAAACTTCAAATTTCCGTGTAATTAAGCTGACAGTACAAATTTTATGCCTATTTTTCTCACAACTTTATGGGTTGATTGTCCTGTGCTGTGAGCGCTCCATATAATAAGCATAAGCTTCAGCAATTATTATAGCAGAAAGCAATGGATATATGAAGCCAAGCCCTGTATTTTTTGTTTCTGATTTTTTTTCTGAAATAACATCGATAGTTTTCGATCATTTTTACAAACCAACTCACTACCAATTTTCCATATATAGAAAGTGCCCCCCCACATTAAGGAGAATTTTAAAAAATGCTAGGACACAAGACAATGCTAGGACAAAGAGTTAATACAATGAATTTCAGCTCCGTAAGTTTAACGGCTTGCGAGATACTCATTTTTTTTTCGCAAAAATTCGGATCCTCACTACCTCCTTAGGATATTATGCATTATAATAAAAGCAATATAACATCCCAATTTGGATTAAGGCCTAACTATATACCAAAAGTAATTTCATTTGACTTTGCAATTTGACCGTGATGATCAGGCACACATAGTTACATTCAATTTTTTATATAATAATTTATATATTACAGTGATTTAAAAATGTATTTTTTTCAGTAGTTAGCTCTAAAAGCCCACAGATCTCGAAAGCCAAGTAGTAGTATAAGTCCTATTGCTATTATTACAATTAAAAATATCAATATCCAAAAGCGCCTGAAGTTCTTTTTTTACTTGGTTAGATATACTCACCTCTGGTAAGTAGACAGAAACAAGTGGAAAAGGAAGGGAAATGAAGGTCTTGGAAGTAAAACGAAGAAAAATTTACCAGTCTTCAGAAGATACTGTCTACAATGCAGTGAGCAGAGAGGGTCGGTAGATCATACTGAGTCGGTGAGTCGCAGTGGGTCACGGTGGGTGGTGGGTCGCAGTGGATCACGGTGGGTGGTGGGTCGCAATAGGTCACGGTGGGTGGTGGGTCGCAGTGGGTCAGGGTGGGTGGTGGATCACAGTGGGTCACATGCTGTTGACCCACTGACCCACTCAGAAAACTTGACCCACTGACCCACTCCATTTCTGGTGTCAAGTAGTGTGCATTCCCAAATGAACAATGTATCAGCATTATTCTTGAGTATAGTCGGAAGATTTAACCTCCTACGGGGCCTCATCGAGCGAATGAACTGGTACATTGCGCCGTCGCCTTCATCCATACTGCTGAGGACAATTTCAGATTTCAAGGTAACTATAAAAATACGTAGTAATCGTACATACGGCCACCTTCAATAATTCGAAACAGTTTCAAACTCATATAGTGTATTCCGAGTAGTAACCTCGATCCGTGCATGCACGTAAAAGTTTAAGGGTTGTAGTTTTATGTAGTATGTAATATTTGCATTTGTGTGTAGTCTCCTTTGGCTTAGTTTTAATTAAAATCAAAATGAATAATTAATATTTTTTTCTTCTGTGTTACACATTCAACAACACTAGCTTACGGCGCTCATGTCTAGGAATCTGTCGTTTCCCAGTTGCGGTAGAGGCTAGGCTGAGTGTGTTGAGGGACGGGTTATTGTGACTAGCTGGGACGAAGGGATAGAGTAAGATCGAGAGAGAGAGAGAGAGAAACAAATATCATTCCAGTATTTTTTAATATAAGGAGTCACAACTAACCACGGCTACACGACCGAGTAACCCCACCGGGAATCGAACCAATAGTTCTCGTCTCGAAGCCAACACTAGTTAAACGATTGACTTCATTAACGAACTCAACCGAGTTAATCGCTAAAATTTGTCGACTGCAAACAACATATTTAAAAAATTCGCTTTTGTTCAAGTTATCGTGTGGAGTAGATACGTGGTACTAACATTATAATCTTATAAGATTTGCTAGGATGATCACAGTTAGTAAACACGTGTTTCAGTCTTTTTGATATTTCACGTAATGATTCATCCCATTCCTTTTTCTTCTTTTCTAGGTATATATATATATATATATATATATATATATATAGACCTAAGGGATTTCGACATATGGACATCTTGCTATAATAACTGCAACCCCTGCTAGTCAGGCCCGTATCCGTACCTTCTTAACCCCTATTGTAGAGACCAATTCTGGTTTGAGTCTTATTTGTCGCTTGTGTTACACTTGTGTTGAACGTCTATTCGTAATTTTTACGAAGGTTTTGCAATTACGTTATTTTATGAGTGACTCTTTAGAAGATGACTTTGGCCAATTTTTATAATTTGTAACTTCAGTTAAGCCATTTTAGATTGTTTTTTAACTGTTATATTGCAAATAATAGTCTCATAATAATTTAAATATTACTTATCTCTGCTGTTGTTGAAAATATGGCGAATGGAGAGGAAGAACGTGAAAATGAACGAATAAGATGATTGTTGGATAATGTAACTTCTGATGATGACGATAGATCATTATTTGAAGCAGTGATGAAGAAGATACGAAGGACACGGATGTCTTGAAATATATACTTCCGGCAGTGAAACAAAACCAGATGGATGATACTTTTCAACGATTTACCTAATAACTTCGTTTTAAGTTTTATATGCACAATGTGATATATATATATATATACGAGGGCTGGGGCAAAAGTCATGCCAGCTATTTTTTTTTTCTTGCAGACATGTGAGCGAATTACAAACTTCTGTGTGTCGTGTGGAAGTTCTGCATGCATAGTGTGTATGCAGAACAACAGATGGCTCTGTGATAGCTGGTAGTAGCACAGTGAGGGCTGTGAAATCAGTCAGTTGGTGAGTGTCGTGCGAGATGGAAGTAACCCGTGTTGAGCAGCGCGAATACATCAAAATAGCCGTTCTCCGAGGCAGAAATGCGATGGAATGTCACAGTGAATTAGTGGAAGCCCTTGGGAATAATGCCCTACCGGACAGTAGCGCGGTGGGTAGGAAAGTTTCAGCAAGGACGTGTGTCAACCAGTGATGGATGAGCAACGTTCGGGACGACATGTCAGTGTGCGGATCGACGTGGCACGTGCCGTCATCGAGCAGCTCCTGGATGAACACAGACGATGGACGCTACTGGAGTTGGCGGAGGCAAGTGGCATCGAGAAACGCACCGTCCACAGGACATTGCGTAATGAGCTGCAACTACGCAAAATCGCATCGCGGTGGGTACCGCATGCACTGACGGAAGTTCAGGTGGATGCGCTATGCAATATGTTCCGACCACCTTGCACGCTGGCAACAGAACGGCGATCAATTCTTATCACGAACAATCGCCATCGATGAATTTTGGGTCAGGGCATACGAACCAGAACTGAAACGTCAGTCCGAAGAGTGGTGACATGCTGGATTACCAAGGGGGCAGAAGTTCTGTCAGAATCCTTCCCCAGTCAAATTGATGGTGATCGTCGCGTATGAAGTCAGGGGTATCACTGTTTGCCACTTTGTTCCACATGGCAGAACAGTGACCGCTCAGTACTACAGGGACTTCCTGGTGCGACAGGTACGACGTGGCGTTCGGGAGAAACGTCCGGATCTTGTGGACAGTGCATAATCCTGCACGACAATGCAAAACCACATAAAGCAGAGTGTGTAGGACAGCTACTGCGACGTTGGGGATGGGAAGAATTGGAGAACCCATCGTACTCTCCTGACATTTCGCCCTGTGAATGATCTCATTCGAAAGATTAAGGAACCAGTACGTATAGGCGGTTTGCAACATGCGAGGACATTGCTAATGCTGTGCGCGAACAGGTGACCGATTCACACATGGTGCGGCAAATGCTGAGGCGGATGGTATTCAGCGCCTCCCGCATCGTTGGCAGCGTGTGGTGCAAGTAGAAGGTGACTACTTTGAGGGTCTTTAGTCCCAGGTTTGTCATGTCAACTGTATGCATACTGTGTTGTCATTCTTCTACACCGTGAAGGCCATATTGCCCTGTATACTACTGTAATAAATTAGTGTGTTACGATATTTCAGTGCTATTCATTGTGCACACATGTAGTTAACACCTTGTCCTTTCGTCTGTATATGTCACATTTTCTAACCGGACTGGTATCTTCAAGAAAAAAATAGTTGATATGACTTTTGCCCCAACCCTCGTATATATAAGGTATTTCAAAGATATATAGAATCTTGTTGTCTATAAAATTCTAGAAACAAACATATTTTCAGATTTGAAAAATAATGCTACAGACCATAATACCGAAAGAAATAAACTTAGGTAGCAAACTTTACGAATGTTTAGTAACCATGTTGAAAAAAAAAGTTTAGTAATCCAGGGTTAAACATAAATAAGAAAAAGTTAAATCGCTTGTTTAATTATTTGAAATGAAATGTCAAAAATACCAAATTTCATTTCTTTAACCTTACTGGATTCCGAAGTACGGGCATCTCACTACCAAGGTATAATAAATGCAATCCTCATTTCACTCCTTTCCATGTCGAATTTTCAAATACCTTTCCTAATGGTATCTTGCGTCACAAATCCTATGCAATTTCTAAATTTCAAGATTGTAGCCAAAGCAGTCTGACATGGGCGTTATCAGTCAGAACTTCTTTTTCATATACATATGAAGATTAAGTAAGCTGAGCCCTTCATACGTTTTTACTTTTTTATCGAACAAACTGAGATGTAATAATCGTTTTTATTTCGTTACTTATGAGAAGCTTTTTTTTTTAAAAAAAAATGGAAGCCATTAAAAGACTCCGTCGATGGGCAACGCGAGTGTAGTTGCAAGCTATGTACATAAATAACACCCACGTAGCGAGTTGTCTTTATTGCTATTTGAGACTGTAGCGATTGCTGTGGTGTGAAATATGATGCGTCCGTGTCTGATTGTCATCAGCTATTTATGAGCAGTAGTTGATGCGCATGCTGCTGATAAGCAACAGACGGTTTCCACATGAACAGCTGGGAAACATTACGCTAACGAATGCTATACGAGTTGAAAATTCCAGAAATATAGCATTCCGGATAGGCACTCTATAATATTATATATGTATCTGTATGTGTTTATGTTATATAACGGCAAAATAAACAAGCTGCAATTGAGATGTTCGTTTCACCATATTTTCTCGCTTTTATTTCCGGTATAAAAGAAAAACATATATGTATCATAAACCACTTGTTAATAATCTGGACAAGTGTCCTACACAATCGAGTTGAAAATCGTTCTAGAAGAAATCTGCTGAAAAATTTGTTTGATCTCATAAAGATTTATTTATTTATTTATTTTAAATCAATGTATCTTATGCAATTTTGAAGAGAAAATGACCGAAAATTACAAGTGGGACCAGCTTCAGCACTGCTCATCCATACTTTATTATGTACAAGTGCTTCTGTATACTTCATAGGTTTCTCAGAAATTAAAATTCAAGCCATACTTCAAGTGTAGGCAAGTATATGCGTTGGAAATAAGGGACAAAAAAAAAAAAAATAAATAAAATGAAAAAGAAATCTTTCAGTTTTACGTCCCACAGTTATGCCATGTAGCAATGAGACGGTGATGATGAGAACAGAATTCAATGATGGGATAAAGAAAGTGTGAGGAAATGGGACAACATCGAGAAAATCGCGGTGTTTGTCCACCACTAAGCCCACTTGATGCGAGCTGGGATCGAACCAGAATTTTCACGCATCACAGTTGAGCGCTCTACTACTGAGCTACCAAGGGATCAAAAGAAGATTAAATTCATCGGGAAATGGGAAACAGAAGACATTTAACATAACTATCTTAAGTAATCTCACATCGGGATTACGTCTAAACCTCTGATATCTACCTTACCCAAAGACCTAGATGCAGATGAGAGGATAATATTAAGATGGATATTGCAGAAATAGGAATACAAAGTAGAAGTTAAAATGCAGTAGACTATGGATAGAAATCAATGGAGAGCTCTTTTGTGAATGTAAATTTAGTATTGAATTTTTGGGTTCCAAAGGCGCCATTGAAATAAAGAGAGCTAGTTGCTCTCGTTTCAATGTAACTCACGGATTCATTCAGAAAATAGATACAAAGGCAGCGGATGCTTAAGTTTCCATTCAGCCCTTTGGTTGCCTATGGCCTACCCCGAATGGAGGCAATTCAGCTTTATCTTTCAGTATCAAGTTCTAGACACAATTATGATACTACATTGGTGAAAATTAATAACGAAATTCGATTTTTTTTTTTTTTTGATAAGAAGAGGGGAAGGACCTATAGTCAAAGATGCCATATTTGCCTACTGTGACTGAATAAAGATCTTTGACAATATTATTCTTTACGAGACAAGACGAGACCAGACCACATTATAAAACAAGGTTTTCTCGTTTCGAAAACTTGGCAAATGTCTCTTTTCTCGTCTCATCTTCATTTTCGAAGACTTTTTTTTCTCGTTTAGCCTCGATTCTCAATAAAAACTTCTATCGTTTCGTGCTACTTGCTAAATTTATGTCCTGATTTCTTTCTGAGATTTTTTTTATAATCCTTCCGAATCACAAGAGGTCTGCTAAAGGTGTTATATAAAACATTTAAACCATATTTATTATTTAAAAATTTGGTGTAATAACTTACGTATCTTCGAACATTAATAAATGGACTTCACTATGTTCGTACAATCAATTTGTTAATTTATAGTTTTTGTAGTGAACTAGTGTTGCTCACGAGACCCGACAAATATCTTCTCTCAAATCTGAAAACTTACGTCTCGTCTCGTTTTCGAAAGGAAAAAGAGATGATAATTTTCTCCCTCGCGAGCAACACTATTTAAGAATCTTCGTTTACGACCTCATGAATTGAAATCAAGAAAGCTAGCCATTCACAAACAGTCTTGTCTATACATCAAATTTAAAAAAAAAATACATAAAAAATAACATATTAGGCACTCAGATAAAGTAGTATTCTGACGAATGAATAAACAAGTATGCAAATCGAATAATCTGATGTCAACAACACAGAAATCCAATTACCAAATACATGCCAAACAACTATTTCCAAGCTTTGGATAACTATGATAATTTTTCAAAATCTAATTACGGTCTTTCTTCTGTTTCTTATTCTTAAAGGAGAGGGAAAGAAAAAAAACTTTTTCAATTGAACCATAGAACCACAAGAGAGAGAAACACCGTAAGATTTTTGCTAAAAGAGGAAGAAAGGAAAGATAAGAGAGAGAGAGGAAAATGAAAATTAGATAGAACAGATATTTGAATTTGTTCATCGATTTCTTTGAGTTCTATTCATCAACCCTTTTGTGGTTCTCTGTAGCGGAAGGATATCCCTCTAAAATTTTCGAGAAGTATGTGTTTCTCTTGAATCAACGCTTTTCAGCCATTCTTGTGGAAGGTAGATAATTTACTCCATTATAACACGATCTCATAGTGCAACGACGATCCTGTTACGAAAACAGGACGAAAGAAAAGATATTCGATAGAATGCTTGTGAAATACATGCTGGTTAGAGCCACTCAAAAACGAGAGAAGCAATATTGTCAACACTATCGAGCTTTTTCGTTTCGAGTCTCTTGTGAGAAAGTTTTCCGTCTACAACACAATCGGATTTGTGTGTGTGTAGCTCGGCAAAGGACGAAAGAACGTCAAACTTTTAAAGTGTGTGATAACAACCGTATTTGGAAGCGGAAACAAACAATTTGAAACGAATTACAGTGAAATATACCTTTGAAAGGAGGTACCATAAAACCTTTTAACAATGCAAAATATGTTTGTTTCTTTTTAAACTTAATTTCACAATGTAATTTGTAATACTTACTGTTCGAACAGAACACTAATTGTGGAATTTAAAATCCTACAGCATACCTATAGAAATGTGACTCTTTTTAGAGTTAATGTCAGATTACTTTTATTTTTGATCGAAAGAAATGTTATAGTATGCAAAAAGATACGCAATGCAGTTGCAGAAAATATTAGTTCTAATATATGCATAAATCAACTTGCATAAAAATTACAAACAGCAGAGACAGTATAACGCACTATGAAAGTTTGCGAAATTTTGCAGTACAACCCCTGTGTTTTAGGCAACCATAATCACAATACGGAATGTATGGTTGCCTAGAAGCATATTACTTTGCCGTAATTAATTGAGTATCCGCTGAGGTTTTTCCTAGTCTAACTCCTAAGTTTCCTAGTCATGTTCCAGATCTGGAGCCCAAATGTAATGGTACAGATTGCTTTTTATGTCATTAATTATATTCAGTATAACCAGAGATACTAATCAACAGGCAGCCAGAGATACTAAGCTTTGTGGTGGACAACATTGTGTCTGTGGATTTTCTCGGGGCACTCCCGTTTCCACACACTTTCTCATTCCATCATTCGCTTGCTTTAATCATCGTCTCCGTTACTCTAAAGGGACGTTAAGCTGAAAGATTTCATTTACTACTATTTCCCAAAGTATTCCCACTATCTCCAATATATCTAGAAAAGGATATCTAACATGAAAACTTTTTTTTACATGTTAAAAAGGAGTTGATTATTAACTTATTCTATTCTTCTTTTTAGGCACTAGACCTATATAAGGTAAGACCTGCAGCTTAGCATAGAAACTAAACCACAGGAAAAAGTCTCTGTGAAACGAATGCAATTCTCACGCACAGCACTAAGAACGCAGCTGCTATGGAGATTTTGTTGAAATTTAGTTTCATAAATGCCACTTGTCTTTACTATTTCGTTAAGATTTTGGTGTAGGTTCGACCTACTGATTACTGTACTAAGAAAGCACTCTCAAAATATTTAATAACTGCTCCCGTTGCGACCGATTAAACACATACATACAAAATTAAAGTTATTCGACATGAAAAATGAAATGAAATTTTTACGTCCCAAGGTTAAGCCGGCTACGCTAAAGGAGACGGTGATGATGAGAAATGAATGAAGAAAGTGGGAGGAAATGGGAGAACCCCGAGGAAACCCACGCACATGGTGTTTGTCCACCAGAAAGTTCAATTGGCGGGTGCAGAGTTTGAACCCGAGACCCCGTGCACCAGAGGTGAACACTCTACCACTGAGACACCGCAGCAAAGTTGTACATATAAGGAAACTTACTTTACACACACAAAATAGTTCATTCTTTTATTTGCTTAGTTATTTTAATGAAATGAAAGATATTTTTACGGCTGCAAAAAGTTCTTACTTTTTATTTTATTAAATATTGACATTTCCCTTACAAAAACTGTAAACAACAACATTTAGAATCAAGAAATTCCAGAAATTAATTAAACCATTTTTTAAAATTAACATTAAGAATCGAAAATAATTACTACAATTGAAAATACGTATTAACAAAATAATGCATGTACGTTTCACTGAGTATAAATGTTCTCTGCATTTGCAACTATCCATCGAACTATGGAATTAATTTGCTACAATGGTATTTAAGCTATTTCACATGTAGTTCAGTGAGATCACTACTGTGTGCTCTTGTTTTAAAATTTCAATTTTTTGTTTATGTATTCACACTGGGTCGTTACATATTATTATTATTGTATATGAAAAGATGATTTAACGTAACATTCTATTCTGATTGAAACATAACTTGGTGTAATATTTGAATTAATATTCTTTCTATATTAGACGCTTTAGACTTTAATATACTTTTAAGGTATAAAGAAGACATGGAGAAAAGAAAGGATCTACGCATCATTGTTTTATATTAACAAAGATTAGGACATAATGGTGAAGCAGCAAGCTCATATATATCCCGCACATTTAATGAGGGTATAACCGCCACAAGGTTATAGAAGTATTTTTTTGTGGAAGCTCTGTATATTTGGTAAAGACAGTGATTATTTTTTCGATTTACACTTTTTTTTCGACGCAAATAAGTTTTCTTCGGTGGGAATTGCTTCCTTTCCACGCAACTGAACAAATAAGTCTTTCATTGTTTTTTAATATATATATTTAAAACATTCCTTTCTGGTGAGAACGTTTCAGTGAACGACGAACCTTTTCAGTGTTTTTCCTGACTTATTAATATGCACAGTCTATATCCTACTGTTATTTGGAACTGAATTAAGTGCTTTCTTTAATCGCTTCTGGAAATATTGCAATAGATTAGAGCAGATCAGAGTAGACCAGATGTTCGTACACCAGAGTGACGCCAGCTACATAGCTTTTCCAGTTCGTTATATGTTCTTTCTCACGCCCGAGTTATCGCAATGTCTGGTGCGTCGTGGCCAGTGGACTAAAATTAACAAATTATTTTCCGTATTCTGTTTGCATATGCATACAGGTGATTTAACTGAGTGGTTTTTAGAATGAACTGCCAACATTCTTCAGTGAACCATTGCAGCTCGTATCTCGAACTTTTGCGCTCGAGGAGTTTGACTCCAGGTTTGGAAGCCGTAACTACGCACGTCGCGTCGAGCTTCAAGTTTAACTTTGGGTTAAGGGGCACAAGCTATTAGCCGGAGAAGGACGTTTTCTTACGGCTAGCCCCAACTAGTGAAGTCCCAGGTTCACATACCTTGTGTGTATAAGTTATAAACGCGCTCTCCAACATTAGCATTCCACTTTGGAGACTATGCAAATTTGCTGAAGACTCATCTCGACTCTTCAGGACAATTTGGAGCAGCAACTAGATTACTACGTGGGATTATCCCGGCAACTTTTCCCCAGCGCTAATCCCCAAGTGCGTCAATGGTGTGAGAAAAGCATTTACAGTGAAATCTCAATTATAATTTTCTATATATAAATCAAAGTGATAAAGGGCTACAATATGGTGAAAAGTAAAGTGCGATTGTGATAATGGAAATAATTATATATATATGTCTAGTGTTAAGTGTTGTGATCATTTTCCTTCGTTCTTCTTTTAATAGTATTCTAACAAATAAGTATAGTGTCATTTAACCCAGTGTGTTTTCGTTGTATGTGTGAGTGATATTTGTATGTGTTGTGGTCTCGATGAACGTCTGATCGTCCGTGAGGTTTTCGAAACGAGACATCCGAACTTCTCGGCGCCTAATGCTCATCTCATCATTAAGACCGACGAGCAATTTGGAAACAATTTGATAATCCCTTCTTGGAGAGGTCCTTCATCGTCCTACCCAGGTAAGTCCAGGTCTGCACCAAACATCCATTGGCAGGACCACGGAGAACAGAACCACGAACAGTGACCCGATACATTTGACGGTTACAAATAAATGGCAGCCCGAACAGAGACGACGAATCGGTTACAAGGGCACAGTAAGCGTGCGCAACATTCAACGTTGGTTTGCCTAATTCAAGGGGTAGAGATAAGGATTTTGAAAATGAACTCCGTAGACCTTCCATCTCTGCTTAATACTAAGGATTAGGAAGCAACTATCCATGAAGATTCCACAAGGCCAATCCGAAAAATTACAGAAGATCTTGGCCTTTCTAATGTAACTGTTTCCCCTACCTTAGCTAAAGTGGATTAAAACTTGATACGCAAATACCTCATGAATTGACAGATAGTCAAAAAATGCACCGCATGGAAATTTTCCATTCCCTTAATTTAAGGAATCAAAGATAGGATCCGAGGGCTTTATTAAATATTATTTTGCAAATTCTATAACTAATATTTTGGGATCCTGAGGGTGATTTTCACAGAGAATGCATCATGTTATACATAAGTCAAAACACGGATACAAGCTAGGAAATAAAGCCTGAATCAAATCATCGCGCAGTCTGTCGAAGTAGTTCAAACTCATGTTATACAAGACACTGGGCCCAATTATAGACCTGTATGAATGTGAAACCTGAGGTGGTCGGGTAAGAGAAGGAGAAGGTCCCGTAAGAGAAAGGACTACAGGAGAATGGCTAATCTTCTATGATCAGCATAATATATTATGAGATATATAATAATCAGAATATAATAGGCATAAATGAGAACCAAACGTCTACGAGTAATGTGAGCGATTCATGTCATCCGAATGAAAGAACGTCGTTAAGTACACCAAGGAATAGAAGAAAAGATAGAATCCATGACTTAGACATTTTCTTGGCGGGTATTCTTTGCATGCCGTGCCGTGGTCTTTGACTTCCAGTTTTACATTCTTATTGAGTATGCAAATATATTGATGTGAAGGAGGCGCATGTGTTGCGCATCCTTTTCTTAAATGCCTCCGGTTACTGGGTTCACTGTCGTCCTGTTTGGGGATCCTGTATATTCATCCCCTGAGGATGGAGGTTCCGATGCTGGAGATGTAGGAAGTGTTTGATTCTCCTTTAGAAGCCGGCTGAGTGTTGTGTCCCGATGTCTTGTAGGCAGTGGCGGCGTTCGGACGTTAAAAGTGGGGGGGGGGGGCAAGACATGATCTGAATATTTCATATCAATGTTAGTTTTCCTGGTTGCTTGTAACACTTTGTTTGACGAAAGGTTGTATAACTATTAGGATACTGTCTTTTTCAGCTATACCGTATATCTTGTTTCATATTTTATTAAGTAAATTGACAAGAGCAACGCAAGTAGGTATTAGCCCTTTGTACTCTTAAACAACGAAGGTGTAAGAAGAGATTTGATTCCTTGCTCATGAATATCTGTCTGGAAAATTGTGTGATCAGATTAGGAGCCTATTTAATAGCAAATTTGCAAAACAAATAAACAGAAAGGATAATATTAATCAAATAATCATAGTAATGAATATTTGGCTTGTTTTGCAAAAGTTATATTGAAACTAGAAATTAATGAACAACTTACATTTTTAATTCCACGAATCTATTATATGTGTTATTACTCTTAGAATGACAGTGAATACTGTAAACATACACTACGACATTTAAAGAAATACTTTTGCAGCTTCCCGAAACATTTTCGCTACCACTTGGAACATGTTCGCTACAGTTTTCACTTTCTTGGAATATATCAAAACTCAGCAATACTCAGAGTCACTCCACATTTCAGTTATACAAAATAATCCTAAAACCTAGAATTATGCTGAATTCACTAAATTTAATTGTATATACAAAACTGTATATGTACACCCCTAAATTCGTATATTACACTGCAAAATTAATATTCCTTACTGAGCTATTCGTGGCTAAGCGATTAGCGTACACGCCTTAGACGTGGGAGATCCGGGCTAGATTCCCGGGGGGAGCTCACGTGGTTCGGACACCACGTTGATCCTTAAATCCACGTCTCATATAACTTCGCTGCTGAACAGGATGTTAAACTGAAAAAATCAAATCAAAATATTATTATTAGAAAGAAGAAAATACATTTTAGGAACTGTCGATTTTTGTACAATTAAAGAATAACTTGTGAAGGACTTATTTTCTTGCGAAATGTTATCTCAATTAGTTCCAGAGCGGCTAATTAACATATCGATCAATTGAAAGAAGAAATGAAAGTACGCTCGAATTGTGGCGCTCCAATAGGTTAATTTTTGGGCCATTTTTAGTGGCAATTCAAATGCAATTCCTGTAGCTTTCTTAATTCCACGGGAAGACAACCAATACGTACTCATAGAACGACAAATATTTTATGGCACCATTTTTATTCTATGAACCAATAATACCTACAAAACTTTATATTTCCAAATGAAACTATATATATTAATGGGTAATTTCCAAAAAAGTGGGGGGCAACTGCCCCCCTTTGCCCCCCCCCCGAATCGCCGCCCATGCTTGTAGGAATAAGAGTTCCAGATCTTCGTGAATATTCTCCAGCCTGGTGTCGAAAGAGCGCCCGGTGAGGTATTCGTAGGTATCTCATGTAAATCGGCAAATGGAATGAATGGAAACAAAGTGAAATAACAGAATCCAGAAGAAGAATCTTGTAGCTACACGCGGTTCCCAGAGTCTGATTGCGAGATTATGATGATAAAGAGTTCTACAAAAATTGCATGCAGTAAAGGAAAGGTAAAGTTATCGTAACAAAATGCAAATTACAGTAACAGAGTATCATATTACACATTTGTACATAAGTATCTTAATTGTTATGAATTTTATATTTATATTGAGATTTCTGAAGTACAACGTAAAGGTTAAACTAACCAAATCTTGCTGTAAATCGATTCTTTTTTATACTAAAACCAAAAACTTTTCAAGGTTCCCTCACAGGTTACTGAAGAAGATTGTCTCCCATACTACCCCTACAGTAAGGATCTTATCAACGCACGATAAATTAGAAAGATAAATGAATTAGTACAATGGAACAGGGCAAATCCATTAATTGAATTTTCTTTTCAATTATTACAAAGTTCTCAAGGACAAAATAGATTTAGGACTGTGTGCCGTGTCAACTGGGACAATAGCCAATTACCCTTGGAACTGATCCCAATTTGATAAGAAACATTTTAAAAATATATTGAAACGAAGGATGAAACTGTCAAAGATACGTTCACAAGCTTTAACAAACGAAGCGACAGAGATATTTGCCAAACCATTGGTGGTCTGCGGACAACCAGAGTTTTCAGGATGATAACGTCATGATAGTTTGAAAGATTATTCTGTGTTGTCCTGTGGGAGTATCCCAAAATCCAGTCTCTTTATTTCTAAACAACGTAATAATAATACTAAATCCCAAGCAGATCAATTCTCAGTAATGAGAACCTCAACCATTTTTATTACTTTATGAATAAAACCCTCAAACGAAACCAATCGAAACAGAAGGGAAACAAATTAATTTTATCGATAAAAAATTATAGAGAATTTTTCTTCATTGGTATGAATCTAAGGTAGTTTCATGTATTTTGGTTACGTAAACCTAAAACAAACTTTTTAAATTGGGATGAACACAAGGGCATCGATTTCTCTGTAACTTTGGAAGGAGGGTATTCAAATGTGTGTGTGTGGTTGTAGATAAGGGTCTAAGAACGCACATATGAGGATTTTAAGACAAACTGAATTTAAATAATGCCAAATATTGTACAGTCCACAGCAAAAATCCTGCAACATGAGCATGTAAGTTAATTGTGAAACGATTAAGTCTTTTCCTCCAAAATATGTCTACAGGGGAGGACGCTGAAGTTTCTCCTGGCGTGGTTCATGTCACTTAGACGTTATGTTGATTCCCTGTGCTGTTAGGCGTAGTTTCACAATAAACTTACATGCTCATGTTGCAAGGTTTTTTGCTGCGGACTGTACATTTACAAAAATACATATGACAACAATTCATAAACTATATGCGGGGCCCAAATGAGCATTGGGAGCTCGGGCCCCAAGAATTGGCGCTCTTGGATAAACATAAACCGAATCCACCTTTATTGGTGTGCAAGGGTGATGATTTTAGATCTCCCCGGAAGGGGGGAGGGGGAATTTCAATACATGGAGCGCGAAAAAAAAAGAATACAGGTTAAGCACGATCAGAAATTTTCCTGGCCACCCTCTAAAATCATCAACGGATAAATCTTAAGTGGACCTTCCTTCATTGGTGTAAATCTAAAGCAGATTCTTTTTCATTAATGGGAACCTATAAGCAGATTCTTGTTTTACATATGGAAATCTATTTTCATCAATGAAAATCTAAAACGGGCCCTTTCTTATTCATGAAAACCTCAGGCAGGACAAGCTGTTATTGGTGCGGTCATCTAAAGGGTATTCTTTCCATTGATGAAAGCCTAAAGCGACTTATTCTTCATTGATGACAAATTAAGACAAGTAACCATGAACTTTGTGTGTGTGATGCAACTGCTATGACATGTAGGGACTACAACTGAACGTTAATATGGCTTGTGTGACCGATTTCTCTGACAGATGTGGTAGCAGTGACGTTTGTCCAGTACGTCTATGTCCAGTGGTGTCTACCAACGGTTTCTATGACCGATTTTGTGGTGTGGCGTGTATCTGATGCATCTGTTACCTAAACCCACGACAGGAACGCTGTTTATAGATAAAAACTAAACCAGATTCCTCTTCATTAATGAAAAAACTAAGCAATTAGTTTATTAGCAGCCTACGATATAGCTATATAACCATTTTACATAGAAACCAGGAACAATGAAACAGGAGTTTAAGTGACCAAGTAACTAAAAAAATTAGGTACCATTCCACCAATGGAGCTAAACTGACAAAAAATACTCGGAAAAGCAGAGTCGGGATGATCAGCTACCGGAAGCATGGTGGCATAGTGATAGAGCATTCACTTCTGGAGCAAGGGTTTCTTGATTAAATTCCAGGCAACATGAGTTTGAGGTGGACACCATCATGTCCGTGGGAGTTGACAGCATTCTCTAGTCTCCTCCAACGTTTTCATTCCACAGTTATTCACTCATCAGTCTCCTTCGGCCTAAAGGGCAGTATCACGGAAGTAAAATAAGAAATTTCATTTCCATTTCAAGATTCCAGACGAACTTGGTTTAACGTTCCAAATTATGTCCTGTTAAGGCCATCGAGAATCGCATTTGAAGTTACGCTCAAAAAAGGGAAGAGTAAATTGGGAGCATATACATCTGCAAGAAAGGAAGACACAAGAGGCCCCTGGTCCTTTCCTGGAATTCACGTGAATCAATAATTTGAATTAAGTTTCCGAGCACGAGCAATATTTTCTAAATTTAATCGTCCATCTATTTTTATTTCTTTACGTTTGCAACTTCTAATGTAAAAATGCCTGTTATATACCAAATAGTCAACAAAATACAAAAGCATTTGTCTTTTTGCCGAAACTATGCCGTGAATGTCGAGTTGGTACAATATTAGTTCTAGGGGTTGCTGAAATGAATATTGACGTTCCAAAGGCTGCTTAAATCCAAGTTCATTGGCAGAGGACGGGAATGGGGGAGAGATAAAAAGTAAAATATCAAAAATGATTAGATTTACATGAAATTCATAGTTTTCGGGATCAGGAAAACGTCTGACCAGTTTGAAATGAATTTTGGAGTGCAGCTAGTATCCACTTCAAGCTGGAGTCTTTACTCATATCAATTTGATTAAAGGCGTATTCAGTGAGGGTAGGATATTTCGCCATTTATGACAGGTACAATACCTTCTCTACGTTCATTGAAATGAATATTCTAAAGGGGGAGGGGATTTAAATATTTCCCATAAACTTCTTCGCCCCGTGCGAAGAACGGACATATTGACTAATAAATAAATAAATAAATAAATAAATAAATACTTTCCGCAATCTTTACCCAAATATATTACATTATGGCAAGCAGAAGATCTTTCCACAGGCTATTTATATGACAACGCGCTGCCCGAAATATGCCACCAGTTATAAACTTTACGAAGATTCCTTATTTCACCAACACTAAAATTGCTTTAGGTATATCGGGAAATCCCATCGATGCATGAAGCCAAGTTCCCGCGACCATGTACAAACACAGAATATGTCAGGTGGAAGTCAAGCCAACCGCGACCTCACGAGATAACGTCCTCGTCAAATTGGAGAAAAGGGAAGTTTATCTTGAGAACGACAGTAGACAAGGTCGCGAACACTTTTCCCCCGGAGGGGTTGGATTGTCAGCCAATAAGGGTAGCTGCCACGCTCACAACATGGAAAACTGGCAACCATGTCAGAGGAAAATCAATAACGTTAACCCACCCCTTTACAATGACTTTCTCACCCTCGTACCTTATATCTTCTTTTTCTCCAACCCCGTGTTCACCACCCAACACTGTTGCCACATCTGTAATTACGAACTGGATTTTCGACTGTTTGTAATTCCACACGTATGATGTAATAACGAAAATGATCCACAGAAGTTGACAAAATGGATACGAAATAAATAAAATAAAAACGGGTCTATTCACTTTTACATACTGCATTATATTGAAATAAAAAATATTTTAAATTTTCCTTTTTAATTTGAAATAAGCTAACCATGAAACCACAGTAAAATCTCAAAAAGTTTACAGAAGCATTTAATAAATATTCACAACGCTAGGGAAGTGTTGTGAAAAAATATATACATGACAAAGCCATGCGCATCTCTATATACGCTCTGTGCAAATTGTGACTCCTTAACACTATAGGAAGTCTAAAGTGCTTCATATCGGTGGAATACTAATTGAGCGTATAAAACAGACTACTTGTGTAATGAGTCAAATTATACAGTTTCTATATATACGGTATCATTAGTCCTAATTCTCAATCTATTGCGCTATTCTTAATTTCTAGTTTGCCATACCCTTTCTAAATCACAGGGAAACAAAAACCCGTCAATCTACACTTGTCGTACTGATCTAGTGCCCGCGCGTAGCTACGTTAGGTTAAGTGGGCTAAAACCTGTCATCCGGCAAAACACTGAGATAAACACCTGGTGTGCTCTTAAGTTACATAATAAATAGCACCTTAGTTTTTATGTGCGTGGTAAAAGATTAAATTTCTAGTGGGGAATCCCATGAAATGAAATCTTGAAGTCTTAAGTCCCACTGCTATATCGGCTAGGCTAAAGGAGACGGTGATGAATATGAATGAATGAAATGGTGGAATAAATAAAGAGGAAGGAAATTGGAGAACCCCGAGAAAATCCACGTATATGGTGTTTGTCCATTACAAATCTCACTTGGCGCGAGTTGGAATCGAACCAAGGACCCATGCATCAGAGGTGAACGCTCTACCACTCAGTCACCGCGGGAGATCTACACACCTGTTGATACAGAGCACTCAACGATAGTTCTCGATGTAACCAGTTTTTGTTCAGCCGCTTATCACAACGGCAGATAAACTTTTCTACACCATTTGCATAGAAATTCACGTCACGTTTTCGTAGACACCGTAAGGCAGCGGTTTTAACATAATCACATGTCAGATAATGGTAGCCAGCCCCAGCCATTTTTTGCTTTAGAACAGGGAAAAGGTGTAAGTCACTGGGGCTTGGTCAGGGCTAGGACTGTAGAAGGGGCGTTCTAGTCAGGACCGTGCCGTGGAAAATCAGCGCCCGGGGCGAGAGTATACGACGGCGCCCCCATACATATATAACAAGCAGTTTTTCCTATATTTTTTCCTTTTTTGTCCCGAATTTTTCGCCCCCTTACTTCGGCGCCCGGGGCCGTCGCCCCGCTCACCCCCCCCCCCACGGCACGACCTTGGTTCTAGTTGTTCCAAGCGTTACGTCAGTGGTTGAAGTACTGGGTCGACCTTTGTGTACAAGGTTGTCATAAACAATATTGGTCCGTATTACTTTGAACGCACGACACCATTTCTCTACATGTTGCTTGGAAATTTAGCCCTCCCCGTACATTACTACAATCTGCCTATGAATGTCGGCAGGTATAGTGTTTCTGGTATATAGGAACCGCACTACGACCTTACTTCTACTCTTGATCAATTTTCCAGATGAGTTATCATTTTTAGTGTTCACCTCTCGGGCATACAGATCAGAATCCGAAGGCTTCAAATCTGCACCAAGTCAGACTTCTACAAATAAATTTTCGTTAAGTTACAGAGAATAAAATAAAAGTTTTATGCTTTGTAATTGTTTTCGATCACCTCTCGTAATTAAGCAAATATCACGCCCCACAAACCGTACTTCTTCACACATCGTACACGTGACACAGTGGCGCATTTACGATTTTGTTACGGGGGGCTTTGCTAACTTTCGGGGGGGCTTTGCCTGAAAATGTGAATTCTGAAAGATATTTCATATATTTTACTATAGTAAGATATCGGGGGGCTTGAGCCCGGAAGCCCCCTCCTTAAATACGCCACTAAGCAGTATGTGCTGGTCATTGTCCTTTTCGTGATGTGGACAACCTCGTCACTGACGTATCCATTAAATTCCCAATCAATCAATGTGTTACACATTATATTGTCACAGGGAACCATTGTTATGCCGAAACAATCACACGCTTAACATCTCTTCCACTGTAGTGTTTTGTACGGAGTTATATCTATACGAGTAAGAATTTACACAAAGCTAAAATACAAAATTCAAGATGGGGTAATTTTCTATTGATAACTAAAAAAATTAACGTATCTTTTGAAAGATAGGTAAATTCCCTGTCACTTTACTTCCAAACAATCGTTGTCTTCGTTTAATCAAATATACTTATAGTGAATCTGGCGAAAGAAGTCCAACCGCTTCAAAAGCAATTACTATCTTCATTATCTTCGGATTATTACTAAGCTTTAATTAAGTGAAAATCATGCTTTCCCTGCAAAAAAGATGAAACCTTTTGTGTCCGTAAAAGTAAAGCTAGGATCATCGTTACAGAGAAAGTATTATTATTATTATTAAATTCCATGACAATACTTAACTCTCTCAATGTAAGCTCTGAGATGTATTATATTTTAATATTTCCATCCATAAATTACATGTAGAAGCGTCACATATACAGCACGGGAAGAAGTTTGGTTTGGATGGGCTGATTGTTTTTACATAATACTGAAACCGGAAGTGGCAGAGTTCTAATATTTCCGGTTTTAATAAAGAGCCAATGATATATAACATAGAAAAGAGAGGTCCTAGCTTGGATCCTTGAGTTACTCCGGTATAACTCCACACTCGCAGGACTTATAAATTGTTTGTATATTGCTTTCGATTCGCAAGTTACAATGGAAAAAGTTTTATATATTGTGAACATAATCCAAATTTATCAAGTTTATCTACTAATACATGAGTAGTATTGTCTATCTTATTAAATACTTTGGAAAAGTCAAAAGAGACTGAATGGACAGAAGAACGCCTATGGAAAACAGTAGGCCTTACACATGTACTAAACGTAATTCATAAAATTTGACATTGTATACCTGCTAGAGTGAAACTCATGCTGAAACTCTGGTATATGGTTAGAATTCGACTAAATAAAAGTTGTTCAAGGGAGCCGAAGTGGCTCAGTGGTAGAGCGTTCAGCTCTGGTGCATAGGATCCTTGGTTTGATCCCAGCTCGCGCCAAGAAAGCTTTGTGGTGAACAAGCATCGAGTGCGTGCATTTTCTCGGGGTCTCCCCTTTCCTCCCACTTTCTTCCTTCCACCATTTCGTTCTGTTTCTCATCATCACCGCCTCATTTAGCCTAGTCGGTATAACCATGGATGTAAAACTTAAAAGATTTCATTTCATTTCATTTCAATAAAAGTTGGCGTTTCAATTATATCGTTTTAATTATTTACTATCTCCAGGTTTCAAAACAAAACACACTTGAGTTGTTTTCCATAAAATAGGGAAACAACTAGTTTCCATAATTAAATTAAAGACAGTGCATAATGGATTCATAAGCAGTTCACAGCATGCCTTAAGTACATAAGGCAGTAATCTACCAGCCTCTTTTGGTTTAAGTTTTATAACATTGTCGTTCTAACAGATTTACCACACTTATGCATGGCATAAGTAGATAGTTTGAGTCCTTCGATCTCTCTTCGTCTTTGCGAATTAGCGATCAGCTTACACATCTACACAGTACAAGGAGTGTAACTTTTGAAGTTCAACTTACACATCTACACAATACAATGAAAGGAACTGTTGCTTTCGTCGATCAACTTACACACTCATACAATACCAGGAGTACAACTATGCCTTCAATAATCCACTCATACATCCACACAATACAAGATGTATAATTGGGTTTTCAACGATCAGCTCAACACCCACACAATACAAAAAGTATAACTGTTTTTTCAACGACCAAATTACACACCCATACAAGGAATGTAATTACGTTTTCAAAGATATTTATTTTTTTATAATGGTCACAATCATCAGCTTTTTCGCACAAGCGCACAAAATATGAATAACTGACCATGAATTACAAGTTCAATAATGCTTCTATTTAACCTCAAAATAACGTGAATTTAGTTAATAGTACGCGATTTTGTATGAGATGCGCTAACTCTATAAAGTAGTGTTAACTGGTTCATAGCAGAAACTGTAAAACAGAACATGAAAGACTCGCAGCTGCTAATGAAATAAACATAGTTGAAAACAATCCAAACTTCATAGGATTTTCCATGTTGTTCCTTCACAGGCAAACTTCAAACTTGAAGAAGATTGAGTAGAAGTCTGTGTTCAACCTACGCTCCTCTTTCTGTAATATCGACTACGCAGAGCTGGAAACAGAAGTGTGCATGCTGACAGCTCTTCTTTCTCACATTCCCAAGTCACGGTACATTCTTCCCACGAAACTAGGTACACAGTTTGCCTTTGATGATAACGCATGTAACTGTCAGATTTTATTTGTTTCACATAAGAAAATCACATCCTGTGTTAAACACTATGGCAATTTTCTTCATACTACACAACTCGCAATTTTGTAATTACGATAGCTGTACTATTACATAAATTATTGTTGAACGATAGTCACTAAAGACAGAAAAATAAAGACACAAATTCATTAACGGAAAAGAAACATACAAAGTGAATTAAATGTGATTCTAGACGTAAAAACGAAGTGGAAATGTATCTTTTTTCAACTCCAACGCAAAAGCAGTATATGACGATATCGAAATACCTGACCAATTCTCTTCTCGGTATAAGCGTATGTGCTTCTGATTCCATACTTTTTAAGCTGTAGATCCATGTCTTATGTAGTCTCGGTGCTTGAAGGAACGTAAATGTAAAATCAACAACAATGCACAAAAATGTCATTTAATAGTTACGCGTTTTTTTCCCTAACGGCGACAGACATATTCCTTTACACACATACTACTTGTAGATGTCTGCACGGGCTCGGGCCGAGCCTACAAAGCATATATCACTTCGGGCTCGGGCCATAAATTTTTAAATCTACAACCATATTCTCGGGTCATTTCGGGCCTAACTTTGTAAATGTACTGTACAACGATATTTATTGGCCGTTCTTTCTAGATAACTTTTAAAGCACAACTGCAAAATTAAACTTCTAATTACTGTAAATAAAAATACAATTTGCATAAATTATAAAGTTTCTGTAATTCGGGCTTATTTTGGGGTCTTGATTATGAGCTCGGGCCGGGCCTCACATTATAAATTCACGGACCGGGAAGGGCCCGGGCTAAAAATTCCGGCCCGTGCAGACTTCTAACTACTTGTGATCTTACGCATATGAAAAAAAAAAATCATACAAATGCGATTTTAAAAGGTCCGCGCGGTTCATGATATAAACCATCTTCCCAGACCATGATTCGTTTTTCATTATGTTCTTTGGCTTTAGAGGGTAACATAGAACGTAAACCTGAAAACAAAAATCAATAAAGGTTTTGCAAATTGCTGTATCAATATTTTTACACTTTGTGTGCGATGTTACATCACCATACGAGGAGCAGTCAGAAAGTTCCCGGAATGTTGTCTAACTACGAATTTGACTAGTTGTAAACGGGTCACAACAGGCAGTGTACGAGTAATGTAGCTGAATGGAGGAGTGAGTGGCGATCAGTTATCAGTGTCGCAGTTCGAGTAACCGCACAAACATCAAGTTCAGTGCAAATTGAGGAAAATCTGCTTGTGAGATTTTGATAGCCTTAAAAACAATTCAGTACCATTGGATGTTTGTTACTTCTCAAAGCAAAAAAATGGTGCTCAAAGGTACCTGTTTCATCACCACAGAAAAGATCAAAACCAACACTACGCTACGGCTGAACTTCCGAAGATACCAAAAGAAAACTTTGGTCGGTGCTTCCAGCAATAGCAGGAGTGGTGGAGCAAATGTGTGTGTTCCGGAGGTGCCTACTTTGAAGGCGAAGAAGTAAATGTGTACTTATCTGGTAGTAATAAAGAGCTACAACAAAATTCCGGAAACTTCTTGACTGCCCCTCGTATTATTAGTTCCTGCTTCTTAAGAGTCTTCATCCCGGCGAAATTAAAATACCGCTAATTTTACAGTAATTATGTAATGTCTTCAAGTAGATAAAAGATAATTGAAATATGGAACAAGAGGGCCATAGACAATATTATTTTGCGTGAGGTACCGTTATAACAAGTCACCTAGTGGCTTTATGTTTTCACCTGTTTAGAAACGCGAAAATAAATGCCGATTTTCAAAATGGCTCGAAATTGAAAGCAGATAAGTGAGTCGTGATAACGGTATCTCATGTAAAATGATATTGTCTAGGGCGCTCTTGTTCCACATTTCGATTATCTTTTATCTATTTGAAGATAACACATAAGTAATGTAAAATTAGCGGTATTTTAATTTCGCCGGGATGAAGACTCGTAAAACCGGATCCGAAAGATACAAGACAGATTTTCGCATCCTTTTTTCGCTCTTGAAATTAATCTCCGTTGAATGAAACTGCGAGTGTCCGTACACTTACGCATTATACGAATTAACTAAATGAACGTCCGTTCTTCGCAGAGGAAATACTTTTATGGGAAATATTCAAAAAGTGTATATGAGCCCCCATTTCTCCCTTCCTTAGGATGCACAATTCAATCGAAAAGGTAGGGTGAAAACCCAGTTAGACCCAAATGAAAAATATGTCCCCTTATTTCATTCGTTGTTAATCCGTTCCGTGGGTTCTCTCTTTCTCTAGTGTTCTAAGTCTGTCGTTGGACAAAGCATGCCTGGTTTTCCTTCTTTCCGTATTTCTCGCTGGCATTGTGAGGTTTGGGTTTAAATGAAATCGGGACTGTGGACAAGCAGCTTAGCCACTCCAGAAACTACTGATCCAAAACTAATCTCGGTCAATTTGGACATATTATTTTTCACCACATGCCGATGGGGGACTGAACTTAGATTTAAACGGCAGAGTGTGTCACTATTTACCCCAGTGGTCGTGATCCCGGAAACTATTGATTCGAAACCTAATGTCGATCGTTTTCGACTACTTTTTCATGTCACACCTCACCTCTCCCAAGGGTACTAGGGGTGTTTTACCCCCATGGTATGTTTTTTTTTCATTGTAAGTCACATGCATATCAGATTAACTGAAATTGCTCCAGGCGTTCCAGAGTTATTCTTGAACACATACACGCATTTCTATTTATTTTATTAGAAGAAAGATTTGTGCCATAGTAGGATGAACAGTCTAAGACACTGAAATACCTATCAGTGACAAGATGATATTCCTTTGAGGGTTTGGGTATTACAATGATCTGTTACCACTTATTTTATAATAATAATTTAACGTTTCTAAATCTTTTCTACTCTGGGGCTCACCTCGAAAGGAAGACATATTACATTTCATTGGATCCAGAAGCATAACGAAATCTTACTTTAAAGAAAGTCGAACATTCTTGCATTCACGTGGGATTTGTTTTTCTTAATTTCTTCGCCTACCTGCGCTCAATGGCGATTAACTTAAGTCTACTTCTGACAATGCATCACGCTTCTTCCTGAATTTGGTTTTCACTTGAATCCAAGAAATCACCTTGTTTCACTCAAATCGTAAAAAAGGATATAAATTACTTAATACTTTATCTCAAATTTCAGAATATTCGTTCCTTAATAACCTCCCTCCGAAATTGTCAAGCTGTACATAACTGTTCAATCTGATACAATAAATTCTCTACCTCACCAAATATTCCCTCAAATCGCGACCCATAGGTTGAGAATCGCTATCATAATTCGGTTTCCTCGTCTCTTACAGCATAAAGAGAAGGGTCTAGGAACGTGAAATCAAAATAAAATTAGCAATCAAAGTTCTGGTGAACTCCTATATTAGATATGAAAATCCGACATCAGTCAGACTTTGACATTGCTGCGTTTACTGCAGCAGCAGTAGTTTAACTTTCTTTAATGGAACTTCCGTTGTTCACGCAAACCTGTTCTTACTTACCTACCACAATACATTATGACAACAGTGCAACAATGGCTGGGAAAATATTAGAATTAGGATTTGGATTTCTGGGCTTTCGGCATCTATGGCCATTTAACTCATCATGTATGAAGGATGGCGTCCCTCGGCAAGCACACTATCCAGGAAAAGGAAAGGAACGAAGCAGCCTGGGACCTATAAGTTAGGTATCACCCCGGCATTTGCCTGGTGTGAATGAGGAAAACCTCATTTAGGGGGCTGGCCTGCAAAAGCGTTTCATACTTTTTCAACAGAGTGCAAAAATCGGGCATCGAATCCGGGACCAATCGCACCGAAGGCGAGAGCCTGGAAAAATATCTCTGGTCTGGAGGTAATAAAATGCAGATAGAAAAAAATATGTACGGCGCAAACAAACAAGTACATATGAACATATTACTGAAAGAATCAAGTTTCTTTTTTTTTTTTACCGAATAGTTATGCAAAACTAAAGAACTATAGTAAATTTTCGACTGGCGAATGAAAAGGTATTTCAAATTATGTTCTATAGATATCTTATCACTACTCACTATATCCTGTAACTCAAATTAAAAAAAAAAAAAAAAAAAAAAGTTTACAAAAATGATGTTTCAAGAGACTCTCGCAGAGTAGTTCGGTTCAGAAGTTCCACAGCAGTGAACGTTTAAAAAAAAAATAATAAGATCGCTTGGAGACTTCCTAAACTGCCACAAAATGGAAGAACGAAGTCTCAGGTGCAACGTACCCTCGTATAATTCAAGTTCAGACGCCAGAGGCCCATTGTCACGTGTCGTTTCACTGTAGAGACACATTCATACCCAGCACAGCCTGTCACGTAACGCTGTGTAACATACGTAACGAATTTATTGCGCCCTCACTAGCTTACGAAACGAGACTCATACATTCTTCAAAACTCTCCACTGCATCTTCCCCAGAGGTTCTCATATCTGCTGTTTCCTCTCACAGTTCGGTGAATATAAATAACAGTCAGCATGAGTAATAATAAGTTATATATTTTTTGCTTAATGTTAGGAATACCAAATTATTTTTCATTAAGAAACATGATAAATTAAATACGAAAAATGCCTTATTTACTCTTCATCATATATTAAAAGTATCTGGTTGTTTCTATTACGAACTAAATAAAAAGAACTATGCCATATATTCCACTTAAGTTTACATTTTTATTCAACTTTTCTGTTGAGGACAACTTTTTTTTTTTTTTTTTTTAATTTCACCAATTTTCTACTGCACGGAATTATTGTTACGGGAAAAGCATTCAATTCCAATACACTGCAACAGCTCAATAAGAATTGCGTGACTAGCAAAGAAACCTCTATCTGATTCTGACAGATGAATTAAATTAAACAATTAACAAGTCCTAGGTGCGTAACAAGATATTTCAGATACGAGGAGTGATCAGAAAGTAAGGTTACAAAGTCTGCAAGGAAATGTGTATATATTATTTCATACAAACAATACAGCCAAAAGATAGTACACACACTAGGGTACTTTTCGACAGTCTCCATATCGGTTGATGCACTTGTCGCATCGTGGGATGAGTTTCAAGATTTTCTCCTGGTAAAAATCCTGTCCTTGCGTGTTCAGCCACGTTGTCACGAAATATACACAACACTATGGTGATTCAAATCATTGGCTAGCAAGCGTTAGCGCAGGCAGCGACATCTATTAGCATCATTAGAAACTAGCGCGGTCCATAGACAGACGTTTTTTTAGTTTCAGTTTACGAGAAATTTCTTTTACGGGTATAAACACGTGTCCGGATGTAGCGACAAAAACGACTGAGCAAACCGAGCGATATTATATGCAGAGAAACTCAGAGAGAGAGAGAGAGAGAGAGAGAGAGAGAGAGAGAAAGAAAGAAAGAGAGAGAGAAAGAAAGAAAGAAAGAGAAAAAAAGAAAGAAAGAAAGCAAGAAAGAAAGAGAGAAAGAAAGAAAAAGAAAAGGAAAGAAAACATGTAACTGGTTATTTCCCAAGCTGAAAATGCCACTAAAAGGGACCAGATTTGAATCAAGAGAAAACATCATGCGGACTGCTACAGCACAGTTGCTCACCATCCCAAAAACTGCATTCCAGAAGTGTTTCCAACAATGGGAAGAAAGCTCGGAGAAGTGTGAACATTGCCAAGGTGGCTTCTTTGAAAGAGATTAGTGTTTCGGATTTCCCAATCAATAAATGTAATTTTGCCAACCAAAGGTTCATACTTTTTGAACACGCCTCGTACATCACAGTATAAAATGGGTAGATATTTTTCTTACTGAGAGAAGCTTCACTTGAGTATATGTTTAAGACAAAACAAAACTGGCAAATGGCCGAATTCACAGAAACAAAATCTGCTGCACAATGCGTTGTCCATGGTGCTTTCTACTAATTCGCTCTTAATGAACTAAATCGTTTTTTGGCACGACAATGCTTAAGCACAGAACAATAAATTCTACAAAAATTTATGGCCAATATAAAAAGTGCAATTTCAGGTATCTTACGGGACAAACTCCTCCCTCTCTGTATATGTGTGTGTGTGTTTGTGTGAACCTGAAAATTTACGATTTTCGCTCATCAGTGAGCAATTGAATGAGGGCGCCGTCGATTTTGACAGTGACAGAAGACTAGGATTTGCCAAAGAGGAAGTGAATGGAAGAATCTGTCAGTCTCTACACTCACTCCTCGTTTGTTACCGTCAACTGTGAAGAACAATTCAAATTGCTAGCCTCTGCACGTTATACGGTTTACGTGAACTTTTGTTCTAAATGTTATGTTGGCAAGGTAACAAAAAGGGAATGAGTATATCTGAATTTGCTTGAAAACTACAGAAACTAGTTCAGGTGTAAGAAAGAGGTAATTAGAATGCAGTTATAGATCGGAGTATTCCAAAGAATTCAAGTTTACTGAAACAATGAAGATTTATTTCGTCTTTTTCGTTATCAAATTTGTAGGTTACATATACAAAATACTAACCAAGAAAATCAATTATACAAACTTGCTACGAAAAGGATTTATTTTAAAAGTTTAGCACTTTCACTCCTGCCCTTGCAGTAATAAAAATTTCAATTTCCTGGTAGTTTAAGGGTCTTTTAAAAGATCAGTATCAGGTAGTAGAAAGCTAGACATACAGAATTCATGCTAAATAAAACTTTAAATATTCGGTTTGAAGATGTGAATTAGTAGCATTAGGTCGAGTTGCTACAATACTGCTTTAAGTAAACATTCATTTACTTACATGAAAAAAGCGACAACTTCTTATTGCCGATATAAGTGGCGAAATTGCTACAAGTTGCATCAAATAAATTGTTTTCGCTACATTAAAAAAATATGAGAAAACACTAATGAAAATATTTTAAATCCGTTTGTGGGTTGTTTTCTTCTTGGTGGTACACTGCAGTTTGAACTAGTCTTTCAACCTACATGATATCCACAATTTCACCGATAAATATCAAGTATTATTATTATTATTATTATTATTATTATTATTATTATTATTATTATTATTATTTAAATGTGTGCGAGCTTGTACAAATTTACCAGGCAACCGACAACCGAGCATACCATTCGAAGGAGATAAGTGAAAAACTAATATGCAAGATAAGACCTAGATTTAACCTCTGTCCTGTTACATTATTAAGATACTACAAGCTCTACTCGGGTGGGATTCCAAAACGTTAATATCTTATGTTTATGCCCAATGATACAGAAAGGAGTGATAACTGGCTGAGTTTGAAGAATTTTTTTTCAATGAAAGAACGCAGTAGAAAGTAAATAACGAGAAACAGCACATTTACGGCATTGTCAATTAAAAGCTTAACCTTGTAAGATTAAACCACGAACCACTGTATCTAAAAAAAAACCTTATATCAAGTTCTTAAGTATAAATGAAGAAGGTTGGTCAAAATTGGTCCAAAGTCTCTTAAAGTGAAACTGCTTTGAAAAGTAGTGAAGAACAACAGAACACGACAGAATGCACTATTATAATTCTACAATGTTATTAGCGTTTAACAAACAAAAGTCGAAATATAAGACATATATCAATCAATAGACCACACTAAGAAGAACAAAATATGTCAGTCTAAAAACTCATACGCAGTTCTCAAAAATGAATTCAAATCTTTCAGTTTAATGTTCCACGATTAAGCTCTTTAGGATAAGGGAAACGGATAATTAAGGCAAATGAATGATGATGGAAGTGAGAATGTGGGAGGAAAAGGGAGTATCCCGTGAAAATCCTCGAACATGATGTCCATCACAAAGGACCCCGTACAATCCTTATGGAAATTGAATTTCGGTGGAATTGCTTGAAATCGTGGTATGTTGTAGATATTGTGATCCTGAGAAAAGTCTCAATCACTAACCGTTTGGCCACTACAGGGTCACCTTTTTGAAAACAGCCAAGATAACGATATTCTGGATTTTGGTAGAAATGACTGAAATTTAGATATGTTAATAGCTTAACCTATATATAAACGATCATTTCTCCCTTGCTATTCATAACCGCTTTTCTACTTTGGAATCAAGATTGAGTCTCGGAAGTTGTAAATTTTTACCATTTCTGGCTAAGCAGACACATAAGGACATCCATATCAGATAAATGTATCTCGCTACGACTATATATTGCCGTTATTTCTCTATAGCGATCAATATTGAAATAGCAAATAATACCGCTGTAGCACTTCCGTCTACAATAGGACAAGAACCGAGATTGAACTTGCTCTTGGGACATTAAATTCATATTAAAAAAAAAAAAAAAACGTTTATTGCTATTTACTACCGTTTTCCTCAATACGGATCAATACAGAAACAGAAGTGGTAACAGATTTCTATCAATCCAGGCCTCAATTAGTTGGAGTCTATTCGCAACATGCTGAATTCGATTTTGGTACACTTTGACTCGCGTTCGATTCTCAATGAGAGAGCCTTTAAATTCGAACGCATAACGGTGGTTCGGATTGTATTTCCACGTTTCATATAACCTCTATCTTCAAAAAGGGACGTGAAATTTCATCAAACGAGCTGAATCCAAATGAAAAACCGATTTTCTGTATTTACAAGCTGTGATCAAAAAAATATGGTGAATGATCGTTTTTAGTACCAACTACTGACGCTACAACCATTTGATGTGATTTGTCTGATAGCCTGATCAGTTGAGACAGGCACCATCATGCTGGAACAACACGTTCTCATTGCCAGCCAGCGTTCAGATGCGCTAGAGTGTGACTGTGTTTACAGTGTCCGTGCCGTATCAACAATGCGTGAACATTAAGTTCTGTTTCAAGTTGCAAAAAAGTGCCAAAGAAACTTATAAAATGTTGAAATTGGTGTATGGCGATAATGCTGTAACTTTGAAGACTGTTTACAAGTGGTATGAGCGTTTTAAAAGCGGAAATTAGTCCGTAGAAGACGAGCAACGTTCGGGACGTCCACGAACCTCAAAAACAGAAGAAAACGTGCAAAAAGTGGCAAAAATTGTTCGTTCAAACAGGCGAACAACTATTTGAGAGCTTTCAAAAGAACTAAACATCTTGTACGGGTCTGTGCAAAGCACTTTAACCACTGATTTGAAAACGAGAAGAGTGAGTGCAAAATTCGTTCCCTAACTTTTCATTGACCAACGGAGTTTTTGTCCGAAAAAAATATTCCTGTCTGTCCACATCCACCCTACTCTCCAGATATAATATGACGCGACTTCTGGTTTTTCCCAAAACTTAAAACCGTGCTTAAAGGAAAAAGTTTGGACATCATTCCTGACATTGAGAGGGACACGACAGAAAAGCTGAACGCCCTTCCAAAGGAAGCTTTCCAGAAATGCTTCCAGTCATGGATTCAACGTTGGGATAAGCGCATTGCCACCCAACGACAGCACTTCAAAGGGGATTAAATCAAATTTCATGTAAGCTTATTACTTTGTTTCTAACAAAATTATTCCCCGTATTCTTTGATCACACCTTCTATTACTGTTTTCGCTCTACAGGGATCAATATTTAATCGGAAATAGTATATTTGTACCACTTCCGTTGTCAACAGAGGAGTAGGGATAGAGATAGAGAGTATTGCTGGGACGCTAAATCCATTTAAGACCGTTTGTCACTTTTACCGTATTACCTCTGATACTAGTCGACAAACGGACGGGTATACCATTCTATAAGATTTCTTATATCTATCATATACATATATAAAAATCAAAGTGATTATGTTTGTGACTTAATAACTTTTGAACCACCCGATCGATCTCGATCAAATTTTCAACATAGATTAGATTCGGGCCTGGGATGGTTTTATGATTCCACTTTGACGGTGCAATTTAAGGGAGGGGGAGATATTTAAAAATGATCGAAAATTACCGATATTAGTGCTAAATTCAAAATTTTTGGAGTCGCTGAGATGAAGAGTGATATTTGCGATGTCGTTTAAATCCAAATTCAGCCTTTCAACTTAGCGGATGGAATATGTATAAAAATGATCAAAAATGACCAATATTAATGTCTAATCCATAGTTTTCGGGGTCGTTGAGACGAACAGTGACACTTTCGATGCCATTTAAGTCCAAATTCAGCCCTTTATGTCCAAAATGAAACGTATTCTATCCGTGTAAAGAACGGTGTGAGTACTAGTTTATGTGTAAATCGGTTTGAAGATATAAAGTCATTGACCAAGGAAGTTCTTATTGTTAAATTATTTTTTACATAGTTTATTAATAATCTATAAGTCGAGTTCTTACCTACAACTATTATAAACAGTACGAATCAAGAGGTACTAACTGGGTATTAAACGAAACTTGGAAATGATGGAAAACAATAATGAAAAATAAACAATGAATTCCAAAACGAGAACTTTCAAGCATTGAACTAAAAATGGCTTGTGTTGAAACGTTTCATAAGAATTTTCCATTTAACAAATACAAAATAGGTAAAAAAAAAAAAAAAAAAAAAAATCACTCTAGCTTCCTGTTTTAATCCTCATTATACGTTCCCACTGAACTTTTGAACCTTGCTCAAATACAGTCAGTAATAAAAAGAAATAATCAACCACGGCTTTTTTTTTTTGTCGACTGTACTTCCTTTATTTAAAATCATAATCAAGCCATATAGTTTTCAATTTGTTTAGGACAACGTTCTCTATCAAACGTATATATCCATCAAGGCACGTGACGTTACTTGTTAACTTTGTTTCTGAACACCTAAAGCATATGCAACCAGCTGTACACCACGGTTGGTTGGGTGGCCTAACAAGGTGTAAAGGCACTTCCATCAGAGCGTAGCTAGAACAACCTTTGTTCCTTTCTTTCCTAATAAAACACGCTTAATTTTTATCCACTAATCTACAATATTCATCCCACTATGAAGGGTTTAAGTATTACAAATTTGAATATAAACGAATGCATTCTTTTGATTTTCTGGCTATATGTATCAGAAATAGCTACTACGTTATTTTCACAATATTGTTATAAAGAGAGTAGAAATGCGTGTTGCGCGTAACACTTCATACTGGTAACTTTCTTGATTCATAAACAATATTATGAAATACTAGCAGCGTTCACCCCGCTTCGCTGCGGTCACCCCGGAACGCAATAAACTTTGTTACTTAGATAATTTTTACTTTTTCGCTTTCAAGTGATATGATAAAAACCATAGAAGATTGCAGTAAATCTTAACATTATATCGCCTGTCATTTATGTTAACCCGCCCCGCTTCGCTGCGGTCATCCCGGTGCTGGCATATTGTAAAAGTGTCTGTAAAAATAAGCAAATCAATTAAAAAATTTTAAACAGAAGATTCAAGCTATTTTCCGCTGTATATCGCCTGTCATTTATGTTAACCCGCCGAGTGACACGGTCATGCGGGTTGCATATAAATACGTTTATTTTTACCTATGATGAACTAATAACAAAGGATTTGTACGTTATGGACACTTGAATGGTCAATTATCTCAAGCCACTGGTAATGAAAAATTAAAGTGATATGATAAAAACCATCTAGGGTCCAAATCCTAATAACCCCCCAAAAATGAAAGAAATTGGTTCAGCCGTATTAGCGTGATGAGCGGACAAAGGATTTTGTACGTTCTCTTTTATATATATAGATAATATTTCTAACACAAATTATAAATTTTAATTAAATAGGCAATCATATACGTGGTGTGACTAAAAAGTTTTAAGACCGGGCTTGTCATTCCAAAATGGCAGTACTGATAGGCTATTCTGGTTGATCATCTTGAAAGTAGTCCCCTACTGACTGAGCACATCGACTCAAACATGTTTCTCTTTTTGGAAGCATTCCTGGAAAATATTCTGTTTTAAGGATCTGAAGAACCTGTTTTGTATTTGCCTGGAAGTCTTCAACGGAGTGATATGGTTTCTCTCTCGGAGGAAGATTCCAACTTATGAAACAGGTAGAAGTCAACAGGGGCTATATAAGGAGTATGGAGGTTGGAAAGTAAAGGAACTTAAATTTGGCCCAAAATTTCGTAACCAAGAACGTACGGGATCGCGGAGCAGATTCATTTTTTCCTATCGTTAGAATGCAGGTCTTTTCTTCCGTACGGTTTCCCCGCGCCAACGCTAAAGGATTGTCTGGATTCATGATGCACGATACCTGTGAAATCGAAAGAAAGAATGCCTTTACATTGAACCGATTATTACCGTTCTTATTCGTTCGTGGCGAACCTGAACCATTCCGCAGCAATGATTGTACTTTTATTTTTGGGTCGTACCCATGATTCGCAACCTCTTATTACCTTATTTAACAAATTTGACCCAGTTCTGGCCAGATCAAGCAATTTTTGGAATACTTTAGTCGGAGCTATTTCTACAGTCTGATAATTTTAGTATAGATTTCGTGGACACTTGGCATATATTCAAACCTACATTTAAAATTGTTCGAACCGCGTAAAAACGTAAATTTTGTTCATCAACCATCTCCTTAATTGTAAGTCTACAGTCAAAGGGAACTACATCGCAAACTTTCACAACATTCTTCTTGGTTCTGGAAGTGAAAGGGCGCCTGGATCAGGGATCATCTTCGACTGATTAGCGGCCATCTTCGAATCTGATGTTTAAGAAGAAAAATAATGGTCCTAAGTACCGTACGTTAACAATCGTGGGACGTCTTTTTTCATATTTTCCTAACTTGAACGTATCTAAAGTAGCTTAATTCTTTTACCTTATACAGATAAAATTCCAAATGCCAACATTTTAATCTGGCCAATTTTTCATCTTGTAAAACTACTTTAAACCCTAGCTATAATGTCTATAGCTGTAAAATGACTGCAATAATGCGATCCAAGTGTTTCCACGTCAATACATGGTGTAATATACCCTGCTGTATGTTCATTTTGTACTGAAGAACGTCACCTTGATAATAATAATAATAAAAAAAAAACCTGTCAAAAGAGATTTCCATGCTACAGTCATTTGTCACTTTCGTTGTGATAGACACAGGTCACTTTCTTCCCGTGACAGCTAAATAAGCGTTCACGATCAGGTTTTGTCTGTTATGGATGATGCCTCACATCTAACAACTTGTACACATGCCAATCAAATTAAAGGGGAACTATCTCATAAAGTAATCACAAAAAGTACATTAACATCGTAGATATCTCATTTTTTATACAGTGTTATTTTTTTAAAAATATTATAAATATTTTTGCAAATTTCGTATATTCATAATATTTATTCAATTTTTGCAAGTTTTGGTTTACGTCAATTAGTTAGCCATGTAGTTATTTAGCTAGTTTACATGTGCCCTAGTGACATTAATGGTCAAGTTTGTTACCATCGAAATGTACACAATTAGGAAAGTTCTTCTAAATTATGTTAGCATTGTCGTATTCTGAATATTTGATTACGTTAATTGTGATAAATATTTTTAAAATTATTCACTAAGAAACATCGATGTTTGTTGAAAAAAAATAAACGGATTATATTCATAGGCTTATATATGTTTACATTCCTATATACAGGGTGTCTCAAAAGTCCCCTGACATAGGGTAACTGTTATTATCAGAGTTATAACAAAATGTAAGAGGAGAAACCGTCTCCAAATATGATGTTTTCAATCTAAAGCGAAATATTTTTTTTTTCAATCGGACGAGCCGTTTGGACTGCATACTCTTTATGCGCCCAATGTTAAATGAAAATGCAAAGTTGCCATTTACATGGCCCCACAACACAAGTGAATGCAGTTTGTGTTCGAAATGGGGGATGGCCATCGACACATTAGCCAGTAACTTCATTCATTTATGTTGTGGGTCCAGCTAAACGGCAACGTTGCATTTTCATTTAACTTTGGGCGCATAAAGAGTGTACTGCCCAAACGGCTCGTCCGATTAAAAAAAAAAAATCCTTAATTTTAGATTGAAAGCATATTATTTGAAGACGGTTTCTCCTTTTACATTTTGTTGTAACTCTGATAACAACAGTTACCCTATACCAGGGGACTTCTGAGACACCCTATATATATATATATATATATATATATATATATATATATATATATATATATATATATATATAACGTTGGCATAGAAATAGATGTATGAGTTCTTGATTTGCTGAACGTCTGGAATTGAGACTAGGTACTCGATGGTGTTTTAACAACGAAGATAGTCGTTTAGATTTATTCTCCCGAATATGTCTTGCAATTTTGCTAGTTTTAGCAAATGTAAGGTACGTTATTCACCTGAAGTTTAATTAAGAAAGCCCAAAAGAAAAAAACTGAATTACAATTATGGCAAAATATTAAATCAAACAGTTGGGAAAATATATCAAGCGCAAAAATATATCTGTAAATTATTGCGAGCAGATAGCTTATTATTTCATCAGTGACTTGTTTCATATGCTTGTTGATCAATATATCCTGGGCAGTTCCGTATGCTGAAACACTTATTTTGGTTGAATGATTCTTCAAAATTAAGGTAAAATTAAATATAACGTCTTGGAGTTCAAATTACTTTTACTAGGTCGAAGTTAAATATTGAGAGCATGGAAAAAGGCAACAAACATGATTTATGGCTAGTTTTGTTTTAGTCCCTCCTTGCACAGAGTAAAAAAACTATTTTCGAGCATTGCACAATATCTTACTACTATTTTAATATTAATATTTTGTCAGAATGCAAGAGCCCTGGTGAGTGAAAATGTAATTTTGTTGCTTCAATACAATGATTTCAAATTTATGGTAATAAGAAAAAATTCCTCGAACCCGTTCTGTTCAGGATTTTTTTTCAAACTCGGGCTTTTTTGAAAAAGCCCAACCCACCTGGCCCATATGGTTTTTTTGGGTTTAACCGGTTTTTTTCGAAATATTTCAATGTCTTTGGAGTAAAAGTGTTAAAATGTGATTTATATTCAAGATTGTCATTGTCACAACTTGCAACAATTTTCTGTTCACTGCTGTTTTGGGAAAGTGGCCGCTATTTTGAAATTTTACATTGGATCGCCGAGAAAATCTATACAGCAAATTTAGCATATATCGTGCTTCCACCCTCAAAATTTCAACTTAAAAGGCTGAAAATTGCGCTTTGTAGCGTGGATAATTGCTATTTTGAAAAAAAAAATGCCGCCATTTTGAAATTTTACGTTGGTATGCCGCCAAAATCTATATAGGAAATTTAGAACGTCTCGTTACTTGTATTCTGAAAATTTTAACTTAAAAGACGGATAGTTGCACCCTGTAGTGTGTGTAGCAGAGGCAGACAAACGAGTTGAGTTGATTTTGTGTTTAACGTCCCTTTGAGAAGCGAGGCTATATGAGACGGGACTACTGAATAACGTGTAATCCGAACCATATGAACTCCCGCCGGGAATCGAACCCGGTTCGCCCACACCGAAGACGCATACGCTAACCGCTTAGCCATGAAGGAGCTTGGCAGACAAACGAACCAATGTAGATCAAATCATCCAGAAGCCTGACTGACGTTCCCCAAATTTGAATAACAAAAGGGGTCTATTAATTTAAAACAAAGATACAATTCATGTTGTATAAAATAAATATTTCAAAATGTCTTATATGAAATAAACATCTTCCAGCGTAAAATAAATGGCTTTACTGTTGAAGTTCACTTCCGATAATTTGTGTGTTCAATTACGGGAATTTGCCGAGCACTTGTTGCAAGACGGCTCTTTTCTGAAAATTAATTTAAAACAACAAAGATATAATTCATATTTTATAAAGTAACTGTTCCAAAATGTCTTAAATGAAATTAAATATCTTCCAGCGTAAAACAATTAGTTTTATTGTTAAAGTATTCATTTCCCTCTCCCTCCTCTCCTTCTCAATGTCGTCCGTCACGATCTTACATAGCCTGGGATCAAACCTCGGTTTCTTGAAACCACATGTAAGCGCTCTATTAATGGACCATCATGACTCCCTATAGCTTCACTGTTAATAGACTACTAATATTTTGCCATTTCAAGCAGGAAATAGACACAATTAGCGTATGTTTCCAATTTTCATGCTTTGAAAGTGTTGGCATTCCCGAGATATGCAAGAAAAAACAGTTTATCAAGTAGCCTTGTCCGTGAGTCAGTGATTGAAGTCGTGACTTCATAACCGGAAGGTTTTTGGTTCGAAATCCATCTGCGAAAGCTGTGTTTTTTAAAATTCTTTATTCTTCAAATGTTAAGATCTTTTTTTCTCACTGCGCAATCACCTGATGCTTCTAAAAAGAGTTTTCCACCTTAATTCGATAACTTCGGATGTGATGCTCACAAGTTTTACTAAGAACATGAGTCTTATTATAATTCACGAAATCACAATTTTCCTTAGAATATGGATGCTGTTCGATCATTTGTTTCTCCGATTCTAACCTTGCATCTGTGAAGTAACCCTCTCCGTCCTCATATTTCAATCTCTCTCTCTCTCTCTCTCTCTCTCTCTCTCCTACTGTCGTCTGTCACGAACTCTCATGAGCTGGGATCAAACGCCCGACTCTTAAAACCAGTAAACCTCTACCCATGACCATCTTGACTCCCTACACGTTTGTTTTTAGTAGGCTGCGGATATGTAGGCACTCCAAACAGGAAATAGACAGAAAAGTAAGTAAAACAGTCGCTTTCGTTCTGGAAATTTCGATCCGCAAGATGCTTTTCGCAGTCGGCAACCAAGACTGGCATCTAAACAGTAATGTCATCGCCAATGACGAAAACGTCTATCATCAGTGTTAAATCATTTGGATCGGAGAAAGCTGGTTGAAAAGTAATTTTATCCTTTGGTTGTATACAACTGCCTTTGTTGAATTTCTGGTTGCAGCATATTTTAGGATGTTTTCTCAGGTGTTGTAGATTTTTTTTAAATAATTGATTATTGCTTTTTCCAAATTCTTATATATATATATATATATATATATATATATATATATATATATATATATATATATATATATATATATATATATCTTCCTTGGGAATAACTCATCCGATTAGTGAAAACCGCGTCGAAATATGAAAAATAGTTCTCGATATAATCCCTAACATACCTATCTATACACACACCTATAGATCAAACTAAGAACCACCACCCCTTCTGAAGTCGGTTACAAATACAACTGTCATCACTTAGAGGCGATATAATGTGATGCAGACCGGCCCACGTCGTAAAAGCTAATTTGCAAGATGGTCAATGTGCCCGCCAGCTGCGCCGGTTGTGGTTCGAAGCCCATGTTCACAGTAGACTCTTTCCTTTATAAGCCTAGTGTTGCGTAAGGATGCAAAACAAAACTCTAAACAATTTTTATAATCAAATTAAGTCTTTTGTTTCATACAGGATTATTGTAAATGATCTTCTCGATTTTAAAGTTTAATAGCTTACATTTATTTTTCACAATGACTAGCAGCTTGTGTTAAATGAAAGACAACAGTGTTTAGTGGCCTGGAATTAAAAAAGAGTGGGTATATTATCTGCAAAACAAAATTAACAGTCTGGCCAAAAGTTGATCGTGTGCGTGCGACTTCGCCAAAGCCCCCCCCCCCAAAAAAAAAAAAATCAACGGCAACGCAAGTAATATAGAATTGAATCTGAAGCAGACAACGTTGCAGAAGATTCTTAGATAACGTTTGAAATTTCACCCATACCGATTGATGCTGTTGCAGGAGATTAAACCTACTGATAAGGATAAGATACTTGAGGTGTGCGTTGCGATCCAAAACCGTATTGAAAGAAATTGTTTCAGTCAGTTAGTTGTGTTATTGATGGGGCTACTTTCCACCTTTTAGAGAAAGAAAACAAAGAAAATATGAGGACCTGGGCGTTTGAAAATCCCTATGGTTATGAAGAAAAACATTCATGATTCCTCCAAAGTGAAGTAATTTGTGCAATCACTCGTAAAAAAGTGTATAGCCGTATGTTTTTCGAGAACACTGTAAACAGACTTCACATGCTGCAGACATAGCTTTTCCCGCAGGTGAAAGATGACATGGAAAATGTTATTTTCTAGCAGAACAGAGCACCCCCACATTGGCTCGGGAGGTCAGGAGGGAACTCAACAGAAGGTTCCCAAATCAATGGAGAGAATAATTTAGTCGTGAAGATCAGGTTCCGCTTCCACCCCCAGTTTGCCAGATATCAACCCCGTACGACTTTTTTAATGTTGTTATGTTGAAAACCAAGTATATCACTCACCGCTATCAAACAATTTACCTGAACTTCGAATATACATTCAAGAACTAGTTGCATCTAGTGACTCTAAGATGCTGGTAAATTGTGACAACAATTAGACTATCGGATTGACGTGTGTTGAATTACAAAAGGGATTCATACTGAGAATCTCAGACGTAGAACACAACGCGTTATTAATTTAAAAAAAAAAAACTTTTGAGCTTTTTTTCTATTTAGCACATCTATGTTGACAGCAGATTGCCCGTTCTTCGTACGGGGAGAATAAGTTTTATTTCGGACATAAGGGCTGAATTTCGATTTAAACAACATCGGAAGTATCAATATTCGTCTCAGCGACACTGAAAACTACGGATTCGACACTAATATCAATCATTTTAAAATAAGTCCTGCTTCCCCTCCCCTAAGTTGCACCTTCAAAGTCAACCGATATAAACCACTCTAGGCTCGAACCTCATCTCCGTTGAAAATTTGATCGAGATCGGTCGTGTGGTTCAAGAGTTATGAAAGTCACAAACATAGTTACTTCCAATTTTATATATATTAAATAAGTTGCATGTCACTGTAAATAAATAAATGTGAATTATTAAACTTTGAAATCGAGAACATTATTTACAATACCTCTGTATTATTATTTCAGCAAATACATACATTTAAACACAAATGAACCTTCCTTACAGCTAGTGTTAACGTGTGCGCCATCTGTGCGCGAGGTTCCAGGTTCGATTTCCGGTGGAGAGCATTGAGATGGTTCGGATTTCATCTTAAACTGTAGATCCATGTCTCATCTAGCCTCGATGCTGAAAAGAGAAGCTAAACTTAAATATACACTTAAAGAAAAAATAAATTATTAATTTAACGTCCTGTAGGCTAAAGAAAACGAAAATAAGTGACAAATACATGTAAAAAAAAATATTGATTGTTTTTAAAGAAATTATGGAATGAGAAAATGGACGAAACAGGAGAATCCCAAGAAAGTGGATACGATGTTGTTCACAGAAGACAAAAACGAGAACTGAGTACGATATATTGGTACAAAGTAACCAACGTTAACTCAACAGAAGGACTAGGCAATCTGAATTTTGTGCTCCACCGCATTACTTCCCACTATTGCCGCGTGAAATTTCGTCCACTCCATTAATTTTGACAAAACATTTGGTTTCCAGGCGTAATCCATTACCCACCTGTGTTCTGTGACGCGACAGATCGATTACTCAGACTAAAAAACAGAACAAAAAATATATATCTCCAAATACCAATGAGAATCTGCAGTAGAATCGAACAATGGAAGCATTCAACTTTTTTCCCCTTAACAGTACGATACAGAAAAAAAGAAAACTGATTTTGTATCACCACAATGGAGTACCTCAAATCAATACAAAAGCTCCAAATGATTGTTTATTTTTTAAAAAAGAAAAAAGAAACAAATAGTAAAAAGAGAAAGAAAACCCGTATGGACAAAAGAGTAAACGAAACAAAATATCATTGATCTAACCTCCTAAATAACAGTTTGTCGCTCTCAATGTATCTTGTACGCGTTTGGAGCTTCGCCATGAACGCTGCCTTTCATAAACCTCATTCAATATTTTTTTTTCCTTCGGAAGATTTAAAATCTACACACATGACAATTTTCTTATTATTTTTCTCCCCTTTTCTTTAGAATTTCACTAAAAACTTGTTTTTTCATGTTTCATGACTGAAAAATGAAATTAAGATACGCCCATAATTAATTAATTTAATACAATTGAGTAGCAGGGGGCGCGCGCACCTCTGGTGCGTAGAGTCCCTGGTTCGATCCCAGTTTGACCCAAGTGTGATGGACAAACACTGTGTGCCTGGATTTTCTCGGGGTCCTCCCTGTTATACTATACCTTCATATAATGTATCATGGTTCATGATTTTTTGGACCACCTGCATATTTGTGTTTATATTCTTTTCCCAAAAGACAATTGAATATTATTGTAAATTATTATTATTATATTTTAGGGTTGACTTTAAAAGTATAATATTTCGTCAAAATAGTAATATAGGAGAAGTAGTTTTCATAAAATTACATACAACATAATATGTTGTTATTATTGCATATTTTGCCCTTAGTATTAAGTTATCTGGGTCAAAAAGTGTGCATTTTGTAGCTTCTTATAGGTTTTGTGCTACTTTCAAGGGAATTTAGATGCATGCAATCTTCGCAAAGAAACTCTTAAAATTAAATTTTGTAATTTCGTCAAAAATTTCATTCTGAAATTCGGCCATGATGTCTTCTTGGCACATCCCTTTATTTAGGCAAATTTTTTTTTTTTTTTTTCTTAATGGAGCGTAAAGAAATCTTAAACGGCGTGACAAACATCTTGGCATTTGAAGGCGGCGCTCCAAGTTCCCTTTAAATGCTGCCAGCAAATGAGAGATCAGCGGTATTGCCACGTTTATTTTGTACACATCCACTTCTATCCCCTGTCACCTGATCGCGCTGTAGTTTATCTGTTTAGCCATAGCCACGCCCCTTTACCACTTGACAACGTCGCGCTAGAGCTTGCGTTTTATTCGTTTAGCTGAAATGTCAAGATGTTTGTCACAGGCTTTAGTTTGGTTTGGAGGTTCATTCCAGATTTAATCATTGTTTCGGCTCCCTTTGATGTGTCGCGATTGAGGTGTTATTCTTTTGTTGCGACAATAAAGAACCAATTAGCTCTCTTCTTCTTCTTGGTATTCTTTGTCTTTTACCCAAAACCGTGTTGGAGATCGGACATACAATTCAGTTCCTTGTCCAAAAATTGTACAAAAAGTGAGAAAAGTACTTCAGAGTTTCAGAGTTTGTGATGAAACGCTCAATGGATGGTGGAGCTGAGTACCAGAGGAATGAATTCCTTGGGGAAGCCTATTGGTAGTTAACCTCCATGTTAGTGTAACATCGGAAGGAGTTTTGGTAAACATTCTTTTTTAAGAGCACCAGAAGACTTTCATTACGAAAATCGGTGCAAATATATATATTACTCATGTGATTTTTCTCTGCATGCGGCGAAGTTGGGAACTAACTTCCTTGTTTACAAGTGGTAGGAGCAACATGGAAGGGTCGCCAGAGGTACTATTTTCTTGAAATTTCTTTTATGGTCAGGTTTTCGAGAAAATCAAAAGGATATGATATGGACAGAATCAAATTTGCATGAGAGTAGTGTGTACATAGTCATTTTGCGAGGAATATGTAAAACTATTTGATATGGAATCAAACATTAAAATATTTAGATGGCTGCTAGCTTAGACGTTCTGGCAACCCTGTAAAGGCATACAGAAAACCATTCCTGCCTTTCCTCCCAACACCCTCTTTGTCCAGTGGCAAAACATAAACACAACAGCAGCACCATTACAAAACAAATGCACAGACTCGTGCGACAGGTAATAATTAAGTAAGTAGTTATATTCATTCTGATTCAGTGATATATTGTGATTCAGTGATACATCTGATACAGTAATTGTTCTACTTTACCTTTCCGCATGGAAACTAAATTTGTGGTTTAGTGTGTTTTAACCTCGGAATTTTGTTTTGGACTAAAGTGATAGCTAGTGTGTGTTTAGTGATCGTGTCTGAAATTATTAAGCAATTTTTAAAACGTACATGCTGCTTCCCTAGAAACTGCGATCACATCCATTTATCATGTGAACGACGGGTCCTACGCGGATGAGTCGGGGGGGGGGAGGGATTTTAAACAATTTGATTTGGTTGTGGCAATATACAGGCTTGCGCGTCTTCTGACTGCAAGCCTGCTCCCAATATTATTTAGTAACATTTCGACATCCCAATATTATTTAGTAACATTTCGACAATGTAATTCAATAGAAAAATGCTTCACCAGAAACTACAGTTTATTCTGGTGTAATAAAGATATTGCTCCTAACGCACATAAAATTTAAAACCTATTTTGGCTTGTCAGCAGAAAATCCGAATAAAATATTGAAGATTCCCAATTACGATCTATATTTACTTTGAGAACCTGGTGCAGGTAAACTTTGTGGGTGCGCCATGGTATCTTCTGGCAATACCGTATGTTCTAATTTCGTCGAAGTTATTTTTTTTTCTTAATTTTAGTTCTGTCTGATCCGTAATATTGACATTATTTACGTCTTTGTAATTCAGTTGTGATGTGGGGGCTACGAATGTTATATGGGTGATAATACAAATTTTGTCTTGCAGTAGGTTAAGTTAGTTTAGATTAGATTAGGTTAAAGTAGGTTAGGCTGGTTGTAGGTTAAGTTTTACTGTGTGTGTTAATATACATTACTTTTCTTGTGATGAACTATGTCTGTGGTAAAAATATAAAATAAAAGACACAACAAAACGAGAGATGCTCCGTGCATAGAGTGCAGGTAGAGAAAAATGTGCGTAAATCCTGCCGCCGGAGTCATTGTGTAAAGACACAAAAGTGAAATAAGGAACAGTAAGCATGAAAAGTTCTAGCCCACCAACCACCTGTTAAGTAGTTGGATGAAGAAAATTGATTACGAATACTGATGTTTGTTCAATGTCAGTCTATTATTAGTAATATTGATTCTCAAATGTCAACATGCTTTTTCTTTCTATTTTCTTCCTTGAAAATGTTTTGATTCCGTTAAGGTTTTGGTTGCATTAGTAGAATGGAAACATTAAATACATGTTGTCAGATTTTCTGTTAAAGCTGAAATCAAATATCATAACTTATAGACACGTCAATATGAAAGATTTCTCTTTTTCTTTTTTTTTTTTTTTTTATTTGCTTTAAATCAATTTTGTTCAATATGTAGTTGTATTTCTATAAACTCATAAAATGTTTCTTCAATAAAATGTAGAAATCATAATCTGGCAATTTTCCTTTTAAGTAGAATTGGGAATTTAAAGTGTATATTATATACAGAATTATATAGAATTATATACAGTAAAGTCTAGAGATACAGTCAAAGTGCAAAATATATGAGCAGTATCAGAGGTATTTTAACTTTCAGCGGAAAGTGAGATTACACGAGTTTCAAGTATAAAAAGGCTTTTTTTGGTGCGACCGAGATAAGATACAACCGAATACTGTGAGAGATTTTTTTCTTCAGCTTGGGTTTTCGTTTCATTTTTTTTCCTTTTCTTTTCGTTGAGCAAAATTTTAGTTAGAAGTTGTGGACTCTTTTTTTTCAGTAGGGCCATTACCCACACAAATTTCAGTTTCAGTAGTCATCATTGCCAACTTAACTGGGAGGTTGACATCCTGTGTTCGTAGGTTGTGGTTCGCAAGCTTTCCCACGACGGGTTGCGGATAGCAGACTGCAGGCCTGGATGCCGAGCTTCGAGTTGTGATGGAAGATACTCTGGAACCATATTTGGGCTAAATTTGAGTTCCATTTTCCTGGGACGACTAGTCTGGTGAATAGATTAGTGATTGTTGGTAGCATACCTGCACGGGGCCCAATGGGTGTCGCGGTAATATATTTGCACAGTTCATAGTCCTAAGGAAAGTGAACATCACAACAATTAATCTCACACTACTTTTATTTATTTTTTTTTTATATTTTTTGTAAAATATATTTTTGTACAATCCTGGTTCCTTCCACTTTCTTCATAACATCATTTCACTCATTTCTCATTATCGCCGCCTCCTTTAGCCACACGACATAACCGTGGAACGTAAAACTCACAAGATTTCATTTTTCTTCCAAGAAGAAGGTTTTCGATACGTCATGAAGCTACTTTAGCAGGAAGGATGTTTGAGCCGAGTTTGTCATGGATAATTTGATACCAGCGGTGTTCAAAGAAGACGTTACCTTATCGACGATACTTACTTATTCCCCAAAATGATCCGTTAAGCTTGCTGAAACTTGTTGTCCATGATAGAGGCTGACGGCCGTCCTGTTTCCTCTCAGTGTGTCACACTCGTCCGGCGATTTCTCGATCCACGAAGAAACACCTTTACGTGATCAAGTATTGTCCCCGTATTGTTTCGTCCCTCTTCAAGTAGCGTTGTTAATTAACTTTTTGCGTTAAAATAAATCACGTCGTTCTTTAAATGCAACGATGAGACGAATCCCAGGGTAGTATAGAATTACTTCCTCTTATTCCTAGTCTTTATTCAGATTAGTAGTTCATGAAAATTTATGAATTTCATCATTAAAAAAAATTATTAAGATACTGAAAAATAAACACTCATAATCTCATACATAAAACAATTTACAACATTATCAATTGTAACATTTCAATAATACCAACTAGCAGAAAACCTGCCATCATGTTTAGATGTGAGTTTCTCATTTGAAAGGTTAGATGTTGCTATCAACAATCAAAAGGTAAACTTACAGCAAGAGTACCCTGACCATTCTGTCCTTCTAGCCAGAGTAACCGAGTAACTATCACGAAGATCATACTAGTAACTAGTGCTCTCAAATGGGTCGGGTCGGGTCAGGTCAACTCGGGTCGGGTCAGCTCGGGTCGGGTCAGTTCACTTTGGTTAACTGAGTTTAGGTTGAGCTTAAACTCGGCTGGAGTCGAAAGCTGATGTTTTTCACTAGCTGCCTAATTAGAACTGATTTTATAGAAACCATAAATCTATTTTGAACACTTGCAGCTAGTGTTTTTAAGGTCAATACTTATTTTTGTAATTGTGTGTACTTTAATTTTTAAATGTGGAAGATTGATTTTACCAATCGACTGTAATATTAATATCTACGCCAATATGGAGTCTGGATTTAGAACAAAACTAGAAGTTGTTTAAGCAAGGCCAAAAGAAAGATTGGATATGGACGACCAAGCCCAAGCAGGGCTACGGTGGCTCAGTGGTAGAGAATTCATCTCTGGTGCATGGTGTCCATGGTTCGATCCCAGCTTGTGCTAAGTAGGCTTTGTGGTGGAGAAACGCCGTGTAGCGGGTTTTCTCGGGGTTCTCCCGTTTCCTCCCACTTTCTTCATTCCACCATTTCATTCATTTCTCATGGTCACCGTATCCCTTAGCCTCGGTGCAGAATCGAGGGACCTTAAACTGAATATTTCATTTTATTTCACCAAACCCAAGGACATCGATACAAGAACAAGATAAAGATTGGATATGCAAGACGAATTGCATAGTAATCTTGCTCTTGGCCTTGTTTTGGTTATCACCAAGTAGCGATGAGCGTATTTTCTTGCTTTCCGTATAGTATGAAAGACCATAATCAAAATCACACTTGGTCTCCATTTGTACCGATGAGGCGAGCATTCTTGGCTCTTGTATAGCATGAAAGACTGCCAAGACTACGAAATGCAGGACCAAGACTTGACTGCAAGACAGAGAATAAGACGCAGTATTGATGACCAAGACCCAGGGAGCGAATTGTTTGAATTTCATTTGTTGGGCTGAAAGTGATGAAATAAAATTAGTACTTTATAATTAAATTTCATACTATATTTTTAAATTTTAAATTACAAAATTCATATTATGTATCTTCTTACGTGCAACTATATATACTGTAAAATACCTTTTAATTACCGAGAAAGAAAAATCAAAATGGCACGGGTCCCGGCATCATAAGAACCTATTTTGGAATGAAAATTGAAGGGTTGGAAAAAATCACAGGTGTTCTCCTGTTTCCTCAACCCTTATCATTGTAGTTAAACGATTCCTTTTGTCTCCGCCAAGAGACTCTTGCTACTGCCTTCCCAGAAGACCCCCTGCCGTCCAAGCAGGTGAGAACACTGACCTTGAAGAAAAAATTCGTCACATAGAACTAAAGCAAGAAAAAAAAATAAATTTCTCCCACGTCGGACATTGGTATCAGTTATAAAAAGAAATAACCAAACCTCAAAAGTGTCAAATATTCATTAAGATGCATATACAAATCCCCCGCTTGATCTAGCTAGTGGTTAACGTGTAAGACTTCGGTACACGTGGTCCGGGTTTAATTCCCAATGGGAGTGCATTTTGGCGTTCACCAAGTGTCGTGACCATAGTGCTCTCAAACGGATCGGGTCAGCTCGGTTCGGGTTACGGGTCGGGTCGGGTCAACTCGGGTCGGGTTGTCGGGTCGGATTATTCGGGTCAGCTCGGGTCGGGTTGTCAGTGGGTTATTCGGGTCGGGTTATTCGTGTCGGGATGTCGGGTCGGGTCAACCGGGTCAGCTTGGGTCAGGTTGTCGGGTGAGGTCAATCAGGATCACGGTTCGGGTCATCGGGTCGGGTCAGTCAATTCGGGTCACGGGTCGGGTCGGTCTTCAATCCGACCCGACCCGTTGAGAGCACTACTAGTGACCATCGAATGAAAGTTCGTACAATTCTCGTCTCAATAGCCAGTTTGAAGGCTTATATAGGCCCTTCCTTTCTCTTTATATCCGTATTTTTTTAGCACAGAAACTTTTTTCTTTGTTTTTTGTAGTTTACTTTTCCTATTTTAACCTGAAAATATTCTGAAATATAGGAATTGTGCTGTTAATTTTAACTAAACATTTTAGATACAAAAGGTTCAACCTATCATTGCAATGATTACAAGTCTTAAATTTGAAAATTACACATGAAATAAAAAAAAACATTTTTTTAAAAAAAAAAACAGATTATCCAATATCGTTACAGTATAGTGATAGTCTACGATAAACTTCGGTCTCTTTCATACCTTCCGATCACAAACTGGATCACTGCTCATTGTTCCTTCTTGATGCCAACTCCTAACAGAGTGGTCATGATAATTCATAAATGGGGCGCTAGTATACTCCAGTATTATAATATGTATTTAGTAGTTCTATTATAATTAGAGTAATTTATTATTCGAATATTTAAATGATGAATTCTTCGAATATCTAAATAAAATTTATCATTATCGTCATGGGTATTTTGCAAGTATTGTCAGGTCACTTGCCCCAACTAAAAAGCTTCCATGTTCCACGGTTTTCCGCTAACATCTTCATCTTCCCGTACGATTTTTCTGTTTTAATATCATCCATTAATTGTAGTCTCCTTCGCCCCATCCATCTCTTTTCTGCCACTATACCCTCTAAAACGTCACCCATGATACAGTTTCTTCTTAGTCAACGTCCCAACCTGAGCTCCTTCGTGGATAAACGCTTAGCGTACGCGCCTATGGCGTGGGAGACCCGGATTCAATTCCCGGCGGGAGCACACTTGGTTCGGATTTCACGTTAATTAGTAGATCCCGTCCCATATAGCCTCGCTGCTGAAAGGGACGTTAAATTCAAAATCAACCCAATGTCCCAACCAGTTTCTCTTCCTCTTCTTAATAAGTCTAAAATTGTTCATTCTTTCCCCACCATTTCTAAGACCTTCTCATTCGTTTTCCGCTCGACCAGCTTACTCTCTCCATTCTTCTCCACATCCACATTTCGAAAGCTTCCAGTTGTTTTTCATCATTTTTGCGTAAGTCCATGTTTCTGGCCCATATAACACAATACTCCACACAAAGCATTTTATGAGTCTTTTTTGTTAACTCTTTATTCAAGGTCCCATTAAAAAGTCTTTTCTTCCTTATAAAGGCTTCATTCGCTATTATTATTATCCTTGTCCACACTTCATATCATCACTGATAATACTACCTAGGTATCGGAAACTAGTCATCTGTTCTATTTCTCCCCTCCTATTTCCTAATTATATCTTTGACACCGATCTTCAGAGTCCTCAAGTTTTCTATCATCATCTTTATTTTCTCTTCAGATTTCGCAACAAGCGCTATATCATCTCCAAACCTAATCACTCTACCTCCTACTGAAGTGCTGTCTTCATTATATAGGTTCTTTTTCACTATCTGTACTAGATAGATATTAAATAATGTAGGTGAGAGACAGCATCCCTGTCGAACTCCCTTTCCAATTGAACTCTCCTCTGTCATTTCCTCCCTTATTCTAACATGTACTTGTTGGTTAGATATTAAACAATGTAGGTGAGAGACAGCATCCCTATCGAACTCCTCTTCCAATTGAACTCTCCTCTGTCATTTTCTCCCTTATTCTAACGTTTACTTGTTGGTTAGATATTAAACAATGTAGGTGAGAGACAGCATCCCTATCGAACTCCTCTTCCAATTGAACTCTCCTCTGTCATTTTCTCCCTTATTCTAACGTTTACTTGTTGGTTAGATATTAAATAATGTAGGTGAGAGACAGCATCCCTGTCGAATTCCCCTTCCAATTGAACTCTCCTCTGTCATTTTCTCCCTTATTCTAACATTTACTTGTTGGTTAGATATTAAATAATGTACGTGAGAGACAGCATCCCTGTCGAACTCCCCTTCCAATTGAACTCTCCTCTGTCATTTTCTCCCTTATTCTAAAATTTACTTGTTGGTTAGATATTAAATAATGTAGGTGAGAGACAGCATCCCTATCGAACTCCCCTTCCAATTGAACTCTCCTCTGTCATTTTCTCCCTTATTCTAACATTTACTTGTTGGTTAGATATTAAATAATGTACGTGAGAGACAGCATCCTTGTCGAACTCCACTTCCAATTGAACTCTCCTCTGTCATTTTCTCCCTTATTCTAACATTTACTTGTTGGTTAGATATTAAACAATGTAGGTGAGAGACAGCATCCCTATCGAACTCCTCTTCCAATTGAACTCTCCTCTGTCATTTTCTCCCTTATTCTAACGTTTACTTGTTGGTTAGATATTAAACAATGTAGGTGAGAGACAGCATCCCTATCGAACTCCTCTTCCAATTGAACTCTCCTCTGTCATTTTCTCCCTTATTCTAACGTTTACTTGTTGGTTAGATATTAAATAATGTAGGTGAGAGACAGCATCCCTGTCGAACTCCCCTTCCAATTGAACTCTCCTCTGTCATTTCCTCCCTTATTCTAACATTTACTTGTTGGTTAGATATTAAATAATGTAGGTGAGAGACAGCATCCCTATCGAACTCCCCTTCCAATTGAACTCTCCTCTGTCATTTTCTCCCTTATTCTAACATTTACTTGTTGGTTAGATATTAAATAATGTACGTGAGAGACAGCATCCCTATCGAACTCCCCTTCCAATTGAACTCTCCTCTGTCATTTTCTCCCTTATTCTAACTTTACTTGTTGGTTAGATATTAAATAATGTACGTGAGAGACAGCATCCCTATCGAACTCCTCTTCCAATTGAACTCTCCTCTGTCATTTTCTCCCTTATTCTAACGTTTACTTGTTGGTTAGATATTAAATAATGTAGATGAGAGACAGCATCCCTGTCGAACTCCCCTTCCAATTGAACTCTCCTCTGTCATTTTCTCCCTTATTCTAACATTTACTTGTTGGTTAGATATTAAATAATGTAGGTGAGAGACAGCATCCCTATCGAACTCCCCTTCCAATTGAACTCTCCTCTGTCATTTTCTCCCTTATTCTAACGTTTACTTGTTGGTTAGATATTAAATAATGTAGGTGAGAGACAGCATTCCTATCGAACTCCCCTTCCAATTGAACTCTCCTCTGTCATTTCCTCCCTTATTCTAACATTTACTTGCTGGTTAGATATTAAACAATGTAGGTGAGAGACAGCATCCCTATCGAACTCCTCTTCCAATTGAACTCTCCTCTGTCATTTTCTCCCTTATTCTAACGTTTACTTGTTGGTTAGATATTAAATAATGTAGGTGAGAGACAGCATCCCTGTCGAACTCCCCTTCCAATTGAACTCTCCTCTGTCATTTTCTCCCTTATTCTAACATTTACTTGTTGGTTAGATATTAAATAATGTACGTGAGAGACAGCATCCCTATCGAACTCCCCTTCCAATTGAACTCTCCTCTGTCATTTTCTCCCTTATTCTAACATTTACTTGTTGGTTAGATATTAAATAATGTAGGTGAGAGACAGCATTCCTATCGAACTCCCCTTCCAATTGAACTCTCCTCTGTCATTTTCTCCCTTATTCTAACATTTACTTGTTGGTTAGATATTAAATAATGTACGTGAGAGACAGCATCCTTGTCGAACTCCACTTCCAATTGAACTCTCCTCTGTCATTTTCTCCCTTATTCTAACATGTACTTGTTGGTTAGATATTAAACAATGTAGGTGAGAGACAGCATCCCTATCGAACTCCTCTTCCAATTGAACTCTCCTCTGTCATTTTCTCCCTTATTCTAACGTTTACTTGTTGGTTAGATATTAAATAATGTAGGTGAGAGACAGCATCCCTATCGAACTCCCCTTCCAATTGAACTCTCCTCTGTCATTTCCTCCCTTATTCTAACATTTACTTGTTGGTTAGATATTAAACAATGTAGGTGAGAGACAGCATCCCTGTCGAACTCCTCTTCCAATTGAACTCTCCTCTGTCATTTTCTCCCTTATTCTAACATGTACTTGTTGGTTAGATATTAAACAATGTAGGTGAGAGACAGCATCCCTATCGAACTCCTCTTCCAATTGAACTCTCCTCTGTCATTTTCTCCCTTATTCTAACGTTTACTTGTTGGTTAGATATTAAACAATGTAGGTGAGAGACAGCATCCCTATCGAACTCCTCTTCCAATTGAACTCTCCTCTGTCATTTTCTCCCTTATTCTAACGTTTACTTGTTGGTTAGATATTAAATAATGTAGGTGAGAGACAGCATCCCTGTCGAACTCCCCTTCCAATTGAACTCTCCTCTGTCATTTTCTCCCTTATTCTAACATTTACTTGTTGGTTAGATATTAAATAATGTACGTGAGAGACAGCATCCCTATCGAACTCCTCTTCCAATTGAACTCTCCTCTGTCATTTTCTCCCTTATTCTAACGTTTACTTGTTGGTTAGATATTAAATAATGTAGGTGAGAGACAGCATCCCTGTCGAACTCCCCTTCCAATTGAACTCTCCTCTGTCATTTCCTCCCTTATTCTAACATTTACTTGTTGGTTAGATATTAAATAATGTACGTGAGAGACAGCATCCCTATCGAACTCTCCTTCCAATTGAACTCTCCTCTGTCATTTTCTCCCTTATTCTAACATTTACTTGTTGGTTAGATATTAAATAATGTACGTGAGAGACAGCATCCTTGTCGAACTCCCCTTCCAATTGAACTCTCCTCTGTCATTTCCTCCCTTATTCTAACGTTTACTTGTTGGTTCATATATAAGTTTCGTATGAGTCATCGATCTTTCCATTCCAACCCAACCGTCTTTAGAACTTTCAAGAACAATTCCTAATTCATGCGGTCAAAAGCCTTTTCTAGATCAATAAATACAACATACAGCTCTTTCCTTTCCCTCTATAAACCTTTTACCAATTACTTTTAATACACCAATTAAATATCTTGTGCCCCTACCTCTCCTTAACCCGAACAACTACTCCTCAACTTTTCCTCCAAATAAAAGTCATTATTCCAATAATAATTCTGATAAATAACAATTCTTTGAAAAACGAACAATTAATTATTCCAACATCGCTCAAATATTTAAAAAAAAATACTCCAATATTCGAATAGATGTAGAAAATTATTAGCTAATAGTCCTACTGCGGTTTGTGTTATTGAGAGGTTAAAAACACGTGTCAAAAGGGTTGAGCTTTTGAGAAGACATGTACCGATGAACTTTAAAATCATGAGAGATCAAAAGAGAATCGCCTGTCATCAACTAAAGAGAATACTTTTTTTTTTTTGGTCATTTCGGTAATACGAGGGTAATTCCGAAAGTAATTCATATTTGTATGTATGTGTGTGTGTGATTACGTATAACGATTGAGGTGGGTGTTGTTGCGGTTCTAGTAAACGTGGGACCCTCACGCTAATAAGTTGTTTTCATTCTTTTCCGACAGACAACAGCAGCACAGAAGTACACTAAAACGGCCTTTGACATCGAGGTGCATGCGAAACAGAAGTGTACTCTTGTGTTCCTGACTGCCGGACAAATTGTACCTACTGACATTCATCAATGCTTTGTCAAGATTTCGAGAAACATTACAGCAGATGTGAGTACATAAGGCGATGGGTACTGCGTTGTAAGAAGGAGTGAACAGAATGTGCACGACAAGCCACGGCCCGGGCGTCCCTGCGTAGCTACCTCCATCAACTCATCCGTACTGTTCAGCAGATCACCACCAAAGAATTGTGTGCATACATGAAAGTCGGCTGTAATGTTTTGAGGAAAAAGTCAGATATATTGGGTTAACACAAAGATTATGCGAAATATGCTTAAACGATCTTAAAACTTAGCATATCGACATGTAAAATGAAATGAAATGAAATCTCTAAGTTTTACGTCCCACGGTTATGCCGGTTAGGCTAAAGGAGACGGTGATGAAGAGAGATGAGTGAAATAGTGGAACGAAGAAAGTGGGAGGAAACGGGAGAATCTCGAGAAAACCCACGAGCACGGTGTCTGTCCACCACAAAGTCCACACGGCGCGAGCTGGGATCGAACCAAGGGCACCAAGCACCGGAGGTGAACGCTCTACCACTGAACCACCGCGCCCCCTGACACATCGACATGTGTACAAGTACGAGGATAAAGGTGACAGTTCCCTGAACAGCATCATCACCGAGGATGAGATGTTCCAGGATAACTATCCAAAAGAAAAATTAATAAATTACAGACATGCGGATTCTCCTTTAAAAATAATTTCAAGACAAAATTATACACAGGAAAACTTATGTGCTCCGCCTTTTGAGAGAGAGAGGATGTGATTGTTGTGAATGTTTTGCAAACTGAATACAGAATTTTGCTAAGCAACGGACTAAGCTGAAAGTCTAAACTACAAGTCACACAAAATAAGAATAAAAGCTTTCACCTGCAACACAAATGTTATGGTCATGGAGCTTATAGTGAAATTCGGTTGGAATGTTCCATCACATCCGCCATACAGTCCGGATTGGGCGCCTTCCGACTTCCGTCTCTTTGGCCCTATGAAAGATGGAGTATGTGGAGAACATTTTCCTTACGTGGTTGCCGTCATCGCAGCTGTTAAAAAGTGTCTTGTCTCTGTTGGTTCTGACTCTTTAAATCTTATTTTACAAACGTGTCATACAGTCTTGTTCATCGTTGACAAAAGTGCATAATGAATGGTAGTGACTATATGAAACAATTACTGTAAATAGCTTAAACGTGTCTTATTGTATAATTCAGTTCTCTGTATCTTTAGTAGTTTACATTTTAAAAAAATAAAGGAATTGTTTTCAGAAGTTCCAGCAAATCATGATCAGTGATGTATCGAATTTACTATTCTATTTTCCGTTTACATCAACTTTTTTTTTCTTAATTTTGTGTAGCAAACTAAGATGTGATAACGCTTTTTAAAATCGCTGATTGAATACTGTATATAAACTTTGACAAAATACTTTAACCTTTTCTTTCATTGTATCAATATTTCAAAACTCCAGAGTCAGCTGCGAAAATAAGAATTAAAGAGACAATCACATCCACCACGACAAACGCACACAGAGACACCAACAAAGACCAGGAGAAATCAATATTTTAATATTCTAAACGCAACGTTCCTTAATTCCCGGTCCTCACCCCTTTCTCTCTTCATTTCGCAAGGAAAACGTGAAATGTGCGGAGGGGAAGGACAGCACAGTTTCTTCTTCCCCCCTCCACCTAAAAACAGCCTCCTGTTAGCCTATTTCAAAGATGAACAGCATTTTACAAGAATATATACACGACTTCAAAATGTCAGTCGTCTAGAACATAATTCAAAGCCTGCGCTCGTAAATTACGGACACGAAACCCGGGAGGTAACGAAAGGCTAAAATGAGGAATGGGAAAAACTCTCTCCTTGGTACTTTTCATTAGAATTCAAGTTTTAATGAATAAAGTTTAAATATTCTCAACGGCAAATGTGAACGATGCAACAAAAAATATGAAGGGAAAAAAAGCTCTTAACATTAATATTTAGGTGAACTAATATTCTTCAACTCTTTAATTCTGTTAAGAAATTAAATATGTTTTTTTTTTTCATTAAAACTCTAGTACAATGAGACAGTGGCTATGTTCTGAATACCCTAAGTAGTAAACTTGGAAATTAGCTTCTTGACTTGTTCTGACACAGACTTACTTAACACATAATGATCCACTTTCCGAAATGAAAAAACCGTGCAGCTATTTATTCATGCAGAGTTTCATCTTTATTCTACACATAAGAGACTTCTTCAAGCATTCGATCGGAGTCAAATGTTTACAATCAATAGTTTGAGCTAATTCAATTTCAGTAATACAATTTACACAGGATACCTCAAAAGTTATGAGATTCTGACTTTTAAATAGTGATGTATACAGGTATATTTCTGTCCTTATTTGATTGTTGATCAGGGATGTAAGTCTCCACGTTGATGTTAATGTGAAACAGTCCAAGGCTTCTTTTATTTGTTAGAAAACGAAATTATGCATAACACATACATGTGGAATTATCTTCGACGAGTATTTAATCATACAACCTCTATTTTAACCTCTTCATGTATTGTTTGTTCCGATCTTACTTAGAAGATGGAGGAGCATAATCACAGCTGGGTATTTGATTTTGTTCTACATGCTGCCGCCGCCTCTGTAACATCAATTTAACAGGACCTGTACAGACACAAATTAGCACATAAGGTAGTGAAACGCACACCTTATTATTGGGTAATTTTTTTACAACCCTAACACATCTCTATCATGCTTATGGTAAGCATTTTCTAGCTTTCCCTCGTAACCTGACATTACTTGTTATGAAAGAACTGAAAATAAACGGAAAATACTTTCAAGTATTTATATGGGCCGCAGGACACACACAGAGAGAATGGATTTTTTAATGTACGACATTCATCCAGTTAGAATCTCAATATGTTACACAAAGATAGGTGGGTGATGCACAATTTTATGGCGATATTATATACACACCATTGTTGACAACACAGTATATTGTAATTTAGCAACAGTTTATTACCTTGTTGGAGTAGATAAAAAAACAGGTAATTACAACAGTGTGCGGCAACGTGTAACATATCTCGTGGAACACACATACTAAGAGAAATTAAAGTGGTTAATACGAAAAAAGCTTATCGATTTGTTGCACAAAAGTTAGACCTACTTGCTCTTATGGAGCAAACATAATGTTCATTCGACATTATATTATCACGCTGGAATCCCACAACTAATGTTTAATAAACTTACTATTAGTACATCACTTGTGAATGCTGTTGGATATGAACAGAACGCTTATTCGTATGCAACCAGCCAAACTTGTCTTAGGGTTTGGGTTGTATAAGCAGTAGGCGCTCGACGATTCACAAGCCCCACAAAAAGTTCTGTGCAGCGGATCCCAGGGTGTTTTTTTTTTTTTTTTTTTGGTGCCAAATCCAAGTTTTGAAAGCCCGTGTCAATTTTATTTTATGGGCGAAACACCTGTATATCCTCCCTACCCAAAATCACTCAAGTTCTTCGCCTATAAAAAAAATTGACACGGTTAATCGTCCTGGGGTTTTGAAATTTCGATTCGACATAACAAAATACATCGAATTTATACCTTGGGATCTACTGCACAGAACTTTTTTCGTATGGCTGTGTTATGTGTATCCTTCATAAGTTTTTCACCCATAAAAATTAACACGATCAATCATCCTGGAGTTTCGAAATTTGGATTCGGCGTTAAAAATGACATCGAATCCATACTTCCGGGTATGCTGTACCGAACTTTTTTCGTATGACTGTACGTATTAGGGTATATTCCCTATCCAAAATCACTCAAGTTTTTTCGCCCATAAAACAAAATGGCATAGTAAATCGTCCTGGGGTTTCGAAATTTGGATTCTGTGTAACAAAATACATCGAAAATGAAATCTTGCAGTTTTACGTCCCACGGTTATGCCGGTTAGGCTAAAGGAGACGGTGAGGATGAGCAACGAATGAAATGGTGCAATGAAGAAAGTGGGAGGAAAGGGGAGAACCCCGAGAAAACTCACGAGCACGGTGTTTCTCTACCACACGGCGCGAGCTAGAATCGAACTAGGAACCCCAGGCACCAGAGGTGAACGCTCTACCATAGCCACCGAGCCCCCACAAAATACATCGAATTCATATCGTGAGGTCTGATGCACAGAATTTTGTTTATCTTTTATGTGGCTGTGTTATTTCTAATTAATTGATTTTACAGTAAAACGATTATCTATACCAACACACACAATGTTGTATTGCAAAAAGATTTATGTGTTTTTACAAACATTTCAAATCTCTAGTTAGTATGAAGATGAGTGAAATTTAAGTTGCAAGATTTAAAATCTAACAGAAAATTAACCTAATAAAAGTATTGTAAAAACTAATAAGAGATATTGGCTCTAACAAGAAAAGTAACCTAATAAAATATTATAAAAATATAGATACATTATTTTGCTACCTGCGTTTGAACCAGTTTTAAATCGCTGTTATCAGCAACGCCATTTTTTTTTTCAAAAAATTGAACACAATGTAGAAAAGAACTCATTCTATAGAAAGAGATATACCTTTGTGAAACATTTTCTATGAAACGTTCTAATATAGATAATTATCTCGTTCTCATTATGTATAAGAGAATTCTTCTTTGCCTGGTGCGCACATTTTCTTCTTTTCTTTTCTTTCATGGAAACAATTCACATAATAAAGCCACTGCGAGAAGTACCTCTTTAGCTACACTCAAGACCACCAATTCTTCCCTTCTTATCAAACTGAATGAGGGCTACTACGTAGTAGCGACACTTTGATTTTATTTTTTAAAATATAAAAATAAAAAGTGTAGCTGGTTCACCAGCTATTTCCGCAAGAGAGTGCACGCTAAGCTCTCCTTTCTTTTGCACTAAACAAAACTATTCATAGATAAATCCCATTAGCTCTCGACAAAATCCTGTATAATCCACTTCACTAAATGAATAGTCTCGTACTTGCCTTAATGGTACTTAATGAGGGCCATGAGGCGTTAAAGGAAGCACAAGAGGTTTTCAAAAATTTCCTTTTCAATGAACTCCAGATAGATCGGGAGGAATCTTCAAGGATACACAAGGAATTGCTCTGTCATTTTAAAGGAGATTAAAACTTCCTTTTATACAGACCTTATGCGTTAAATGAAGTGCAACAGTAAAAACGCACATCACCAAACGATATAGTTACGAAAAGAAAATTAAGGTAGTTTGTAAGCACACTTCTTGTTCACACAGTGCTTTAACAAAGAACAAAAACCTCGACTCAATTCACTAAAAGAAAAAAAGCAATTTGGTTATCTTTTCTTTTATTAAACAAGCAAAATAGTTATTTGCCTGGTAATCTCTTCTTTCCTTAAACACTCAAAAACAGTTATTTAAGGTCATTATGAAATGTTATTTGGCACGTAACTATTCTTTCCTTAAATTGGTCAGTTTTTCTTTCCTTAAATATGCAAAACACTTATTTGGTTGGCTAGCTTTCCTTTTCGTGTCGAATGCTCCAGAAATTTAACAATGGTGATTGTGGAAGGGTGTCGGACATAGTTACTGGTGACGAAATTTGATCCTGAAACAAGACTCAAATCGTCTCTGTATGTTGTTTCCTGGCGAAGAAGCATCCATGGCCGTCAAAAGGTCAAAAAATTATGGAAAGAAAACGGTGGCCACATTTTCCCCACCAAGTAGACATGCGGCTACAATTCCTTTGGAAAATCAACGAACGGTTACAGCGAGATGCTACATAGATGTTTGTCTCCCAGAAGTGTTCCACAATATCCAGGAGAGACGACCAAGAACTGGCCTGCGAGGAATCAAGCTTTACTATACCAATGCATCTGTTCACTCAGCGAACATCATTGAAGACAGCCGTGTTCAACGTCCTAGCCACCCACCCTACAGTCCTGACCTGGCACCATGCGACTTTTTCTTGTTCCCTACGATGAAGGATAAACTTTGTGGACGTAGATTTCTTTCCCCTGATGATGCTGTCACTGCTTACACAGAGCACTTAAGTGCAGTGCCTGAAGCAGTCTGGCGCCAATGCTTCCAGAATTGGTTCACAAGGATGAGACACTGTGTAGAGTGTTATGGAAAATATTTTGAAAAAATGTAATAGCTATAATAAGTTTTGAATATCCAGAGACCCATGTCTCAAAACTTTCCTAGTATCCCTCGGGTGCAGTATTATTTGATTGGTTACAGTCATTTAGTTGATTACGAACACAGTTATTTAATTAGGGAGATTATCTTTTCTTAAATACGAAAACAAAAACTTTATTTGGCAGATTTGCTATTCTTTCCATTAATACGCAAAACAGTTATTTGGCAGGTTAGCTGTTCATCTCCTTAGAAACAGTTATTTAGTCGATTACGCAGTTATTTGGTTATTTTTTTCTTAAATATGTAAAATATAGTTATTTGGTTGCTTAGCTTTACTTCCCTGAAATATTTCCTTAAATACTCAAAAGAGTTATTTTGTTGATTACGTAAACATTTGGTTTGGTAGCTTTTCTTTCCTTAAATACACAAAAAAACACTTATTTGACAAGTTAGCTGTAGTGTCCTTGAATACGTAGAACATTTATTTGGCAAGTTCGCGATTTTTGCCTTCAATACGTAAAACAGTTATTTGGTTGGTTAGCTTTTCTTTCCTGAAATGCGCAAAACGGTTATTTGATCGGTCAGATGTTCACGCCAAAGGAGCATACGCTATTCGCTTAGCAGCGAGGAAGCTCCTATCGCTATTTTTATTAGAGCCTGTCTATTCCACCTATGCCCTCGGATAATGTACGAAGTATACTTCGGCCTCACCCCCGCCAGCCTCTGACGGATGAAACCCTCCCTTTGCTAAGGGAAAAGAAGTTAATGACCTCAGCTGTGTTGCCAATTTGTCATTCAGTCGTTTGATCTTGCCGAGTGAAGGTCATAGGCTATTTAGAGCGCCTAATAAGACAGACCACAGCGAAATCCGTGAAATGATTCATTGTGGCAACGCTTCCGCATCCAGCAATTCAAAGATTTCGGTCGCAGCAACTTGTTCGTACTCTTTCCAGGCAGGTACGGGAAATCACATACCGACAGTAGCGCCGGTAGGAGTATAATTGAAACAGAAAGAAATATTCGTATACTTCTTCACAGTATGGATCTTGAATAAATGTCCTTTTCCTTTTTGTATTATCGTATGAGTTCACCGAACTTAACCGATCTGGATAAAACTTGTCGTGGTGGTAAATCTTAGTCTGCTATACAAGCTTATGAAGAATATATTATGCACACCTCTGATCCCTAAATTATACTTCAAATAAAAATCAAATGAAAGACATTTTTTTTTTTACAAATATACATAAGTTTTAACTAGTTAATAACCTTTGTCAGTCTAGAAAAGTACAAGGAAGGTTCAGAAACTAAGGTTACAAAGCCCATATTTCTGGAGTTTCGTCTGTTATAGAAGAACAAGGAGTATACGGTAATTTTAACACATGGAGTTGGACACTGTACAAGTTTCAGCCAACCGCCACGTACGGCGCTAGTTGTATCTAAACACACATGGCAACTCGATTGAAAAAATGGTCTCCTAAAAGAAGTCCGCTCAGTAATTCGATTTCTGTGGGCGAAACATGTAACCGCGGCTCAAATTCACCGGCTGCTGGTAGACTTTTATGGACTATAACATCGTGTCGAATGTTTGCGGCTGGTAGAGAAAATGTCACCGACGAGGTGCCCAGTAGCCGATTCAGCACGGCATCAAAAAATTTGAATACAGCTGGAACAATATCGACCATCCTTCCTATAGCCCAGACCTCGCTCCAAGCGACTTTCATCTGTTCCCTCACTTGAAGGTGCACCTAGGAGGCCATCGCTTCCCTTCAGACGAGGTGAAACTTTCGTGAGATCGTGGATGAACACGCAAGGACAGGATTTTTACCAAGAGGGAATCTTCAAACTCATCCCACGATGCAATAAGTGCCTCATCCGATATGGAAACTATATTGAAACATAACCTATTGTATGTACTATCTGTTTGCAGTATTGGTTGTACGAAATAATATATAAATACTTTCCACTGCAGGGTTTTTAACCCTACTTTCTGATTACTTCTCCTATTTGCCACTGAAAGAAAACTGCCGTGATTCTAAGGGACTAAAAAGAACCTGAATGCTTCATGCAAATCATTTATAATGGACGTATTTATAGTACGAGAAAGTAAGAGGAAACGGCAGAACCATGAAAAGACTCAATGGTATGGCACTGTTCACCGCAAGCTCAAGCGGCCTGAGAATGAACCAAGGAAATTTTGAACTCGATGTCACAGCTTTACTGCTTGTAAGCTAGTAAAGAAATTCGAGACGCCTCTTAAGCATAGTGTAATGATTTTCCTTATTTTCGTAGAAGGTATAGTTCTTCAATGCCACTTTGTTGATGATGATTTTAGTTTCATCATCTTGGATCCGTTCGCTTTTTTTTTTTTTCATGGCAATATCTACTTGACTACTTGCAAGTTCTTACGCATAAATACAGTTACGTAACACATCAAAATAACAATGAATTGCCATAATAGTCAAGGTAAAGCGAGACTTACCAGTAAATTATTCTGTGACATTGCAACATCAACATTAAGACTTACTAGCTGTTGTAATGCTACCTTCTTGTACGAGGATAAGTCGAAAAATAAGTTTCCATTTGATGTTATGGACAGTATTGTTTATGCCAGACTAGTAATATATTTATACTGCGAAAATAAAGAACAGAGCTTACTTTAATTTTCCACATTAAGAACCAAGGACGTTGGTTCATTTCCCATACCGCTACAAGGTCTAAAAACCTGTCTTGGAAAAAATGCGTGTCCTGCATATATATATATATATATATATATATATATATATATATATATATATATATGTATATATGTATAACTTTTATGACTGCCTTCATTTCGCCATCGGATCCAAAGTAACTTCCGCTGACAGTCTTCTTCAAAATGTAGAGGAGGAAATAACTGGGTGCAACGCCGGAATGGTACTGTGGATGTGCAAGGCGCTGCCAACCGAGGGCGACAAAATATTTTTGCACTGGAGCCGTCAGCTTGGCCTCACAATGTCGTCCAAAAGAAGAAGCCATGCCGTCCGCACTGGACGCAATGGGTCACTTTCCCCATGCAGAGCCGGATCCAGGACGGACTTATGGAGGGGGGTTGTAATACTGCTACTTAAAGCTACTTTTAAGAGCACCAAACTCTGGGATGGGTTTTATTTATATATATATAAAATAAGAAAGTTTCCTCTTCGCCCCAACCGCTCTCCTGGATCCGCCCCTGGCCCCACGTAATTTTCAAAAAGTGTTTACTTCAGTGAAGTGCATGTCAAGACATAATAATATGCTTACTCAAACACTATAGTATCTAATATAATTTATATTAAATACTGTATTACTATAGTAGAAAAACATGTTCGCTGAAGTTAATAAGGATATATGCATAGATAATCATCATCATCATAGGTATTCTTCCTTTACTGGAAGGTCACTTGCCGCAGCTGAGAAGCTTCCATGCTCCACGGTCCTCTGCTAACTTCTTCGTCTTCGCGTATGATTTTTCTGTTTTTATATCATCCATTAATTGTAGTCTCCTTCGCCCCCTCCCTCTCTTTCCCGACACCATACCCTCTAGGACGTTTTATATTGTAATACTCCACATGGTGTTGTGTATAAACAACTCTACACGCCAGTGTATACAAACTAGGGATGGGCAAAACCGGTTTTTATAAAAACCGAAACCCGAAAAACCGACATTTCGGTTTTCTCCAAAACCAGTTCGGTTTTCACCGAAACTGGTTTCGGTGAAAACTTTTCGAAAACACATAAAACTATTTCTCTGGAAATGGATTCGGTTTCCGGAGAACAACGAAACACCATTCTGGTCAGAAATAGAACAAATTTTAAAAAACCGGAATCGGTTTTGAAGAAAACCGAAACCTGACCAGGTAAAAAACCGAACCGGTTTTGGAGAAAACCGATAACCGGTTTCGGTGAAAAACCGAACCGGTTTTGAGGAAAACCGAAACCGGTTTTTTGAAAATTTCTAAAAACCGAAAACCGGTCTTTGTGCCCACAACTAATACAAACACTAAGACGTGGTTTAGCAAGAGGATTCCACACACCAGATGGATCTACTATCACCTGCAGACGACGGGCTTCTGGCCCCTCCCATGGAACAGACGATAACAACGGAGCAGCAGCGCCACCGCCGCCTGAGAACCTCTGTAAATTGGCTGGACGACAGCAAATCTGTACCAGTTCACTGGTGACCCTCCTATTGTTTGTTTTGGAACATTAGGAGTAACCTAACCCCAGACCTCTAGTCTGCTTTCCTTTCTCCTGGCCTAGCCTGCTTCGGGGCTTTGTCGGGAATCCCAACCTCAGCCGCTTAGCCTGCTTTGGGGCTCTGTGGTCACCTAACCAACCCACTGCTTGCTTCGGAGCTTTGGGCCCCTTACTCCACTCTGCCTAGCCTACCTCGGGACTTTGCAGAGCTCCTGTCTGCGACCTTACGGTCAAAGACTACCTATAACTTACCTTGTAAATTTGAATATTATTTGTATAGTATTTTGTAAAGTTACTTTTTATAGTGGTAATTTTATAATAAAAACCGGTAGAGAGAGTCGATTCCGGACACTCTTTTTATTATGCTCTACCAATAACCTATATGGGACAAAGTTTGATCAACATAATGTTATAAAACATCGTAAGGCGACTGGAAAGTTATTCCATTAAGAGAAAATTCCGATAGCAACAACAGCACCGGAAGATGTGCTGACCACACATCATCCACCTTAAAATTGCCTGGTAGGCAATAACCTTTACATATTCTAGAAGATAGCTTTTCAGTTTAATCTTCACAAGTAGTATGTGTGTCACTATTAGGTATGTGAGAGTCACTGTTACGATTATGATTGTCACCGTTAATAGTATATGTCACTATTAGGAGATGTCTGTCACTATTAGGAGTATAAGAATCACTGTTACGATCATTATTGACACCGTTAGGAGCATGTGTGTCACCATTAGGAGATTCTGTCACTGTTTAGGAGTATGAGAGTTACTATTACCATTATGTTTGTCACTTTTGGGAGTATGCGTGTCACTATCAGGAGAATCAGAATCATTGTTACGATTATGACTGCCACCGTTAGGAGCATAAGAGTCATTGTTTACGATTATGATTGTCACCGTTAGGAGCATGTATATCACTATTAGGAGATGTCTCACTGTTAGGAGTGTGATAGTTACTGTTACGATTATGTTTATTACTTTAAGGAGTATGTGTGCCACTCTTAGGAGATGTTTGTCATCGTTAGGCGGACGTGTTTCACTATTAGGAGATGTCTGTAGTGTTGACTGTGAGAATCACTGTTAGGATTAAGTACGTCATTGTTTGAAGACAAAATCATTATTTACCAGTGTATCTTTATACGTGCAGTAAACAATCTGTACCAACAGAATAAACAATCACCAATTGGCAATGAACGACATACTTTTATCACCATAAAACTTCGTTTTTCTTTTAAACTACGCATTAGAATTTACCCTCAATTATGTCATATGTTCAGCTTGATGTCTTCTATCGATTAATATAGATCAAATCTTTCCACAATATTATAAACAAAAATTAAAATTTAAGAGTCATCATAGTATATATAGTAGACTTGCTAGTGTCACTAATGAAACGCTTGATTAGTGTATGTATCAGTACCAGCTTACCGTTCGTAGGTGGCAGTTAACAGATCATTATCATAGGTATTTTGTCATTACTGGCAGGTCATTTGCTGCAACTGAGAAACTTCCATGCACCATGGTCTTCCGCTAACCTCTTTATCTTCACATACGATTTTTCTGTTTTGATATTGTCCATTAATTGTAGTCCCCTTCGCCCCCATCCTCTCTGTCCTACCACAATACCCTCTAGCATTTCCCTCATGATACAGTTCCTTCTTAGCCAATGTCCCATCCTATTTCTCTTTTTCTTCTTAATTATATCTAAAAGTGTTCTTTTCTCCCCCATCATTTCCAACGCCCTCTCATTTGTTTTCCGCTTGACGCAGCTAATTCTCTCCGTTCGTATCCAAGGGGGCCACGGTGGCTCAGTGGTAGAGCGTTCACCTCTGGTGCATAGGGTCCTTGATTCGATCCCAGGTAGCGCAAAGTGAACTTTGTGGTAGACAAACACCGTGTGCATGGGTTTTCTCGGGTTTCTGTTTCCTCCCACGTTATTCATTTCTCATTATCACCGTTTGTTTTAGACTAGCCGGCATACTCGTGGTACGCAAAACTCAAAGATTTCATTTTCATTCTTCTCCACGTCCATATTTCGAAAATTTTGCGTAACGTTCATGTTTCTGAACCATACACTACAATACTCCATACCAAGCATTTTATGAGTCTTTTTTTCTACATTTGACATCGACCGCTTCGTTCCATTCACCATGGCTTCAAAATTTTTCTCCACAATTACGCACGAGCATTTACACACCTACAATATTTTGTTTAGTCCAATGAGCTCCATCAATTAATATGATTTCATCTTGAAAAATTTTTCATTATGTATACGATAATAACAATGTAGAATTCATACTGAATACGTACTTAAGGTGGATTACTAGGTGTTCTCGGTGCTATGCTAAACGCTGCTTGAATAGTGCGGTATTGCCAGATAGTGTCGAGTGTTTACTGATGCCAAATAATAAACGAAGTAATCATGGAATTCTGCTTAGATACTTACTGGATAAATTAATTTTCAACCCTTACCGCGATTCCTCTTCTCGAACTGCAACGTTAGAATCCAGGAATTTTCTTATTGTGACTACTACAGTAAACGTACAAATTTGGCAACAACACATTATAGCGTTCTGCTCAAGTTTCGTCTCAAAATCTATTTCCTTAAATGTAAATTAATATTTAAATAAAATATGAAACATACCACGAAAAACGGTCGGGTTAAGTTTAGAGTTACCCCTCCGCTTTTTATAAAAATCAGGAAAATTTACAAGAGAAATGAGGTAAGAAATGATAATTTGAAGTTTTTATTTGATGTTTAGGAATGTAAGTTCGGCAGGATAGTTAGGTTTAATGCGAGAAAAGATATGTGGAAGTTAGTACTATTTGCCGGATGCGGAAGCATTCGCGGAAGGTTTCAGCAGCATGGTGCTTGTAAAATATGGCGAACAGGTGTAACGGATGCGCAAGAATAATGAAGAAAACCTTTTAAATTTTTGTGAAGCCCACGGAGTACTGAAGTCAAGTGAAATGTAAAAATTTTTAATACTTTGAGCACTGTTTTTTGTATGTTGCAAAGTCCAAGGGCACCTTCAGACTGGAGGGGCAACTCTAAACTTAAGCCAAACGGTCATTCAATATATCTATTTCGTGATAAGATTGTTAGTTTAAAATACTTTACGAACACAAATAAACATTTCATGAAACGGATCACTTCTAGTAAGATCTAACAGCAAGTGCCACCTTGTGTGTTCATTGTAAAACGAATCAAATATTTTCTTTTATTTGTTACATTTTTCGATATCAGAAGACACAACCAAATGAATCAGTGTTCTGTGCCGTAGCTGAAATAACACTTTATCTTGTAGTTCAATATTTATAATATGTAACGTTTCATTGCACAGTAGTTCAGAGAATGAGCTAAAATATGTACTGATTTCCGGGTGGTGATCAACCTTAATAAAGTGGTTCCAAATTGAAAGAGAAAACCTTAATTCTTCAAACAAATTAAAAAACTAAAATCTATTCATTTTGCTACAATTTCCGCTCTCTTTAATATAGAAATCTGAAAATGTAAGCGAAAGCTGTAGAAATCTCGGTTCTCTCATTCTTCACCTGCTAATGTCCGTTCATCAGTTATCGTTATAAGGCTTGAAGCTTTCGTTCTTTAAGACGAGTCGACGGGTCGTTCTACTTGCTGTGCTTCTCTTCCAACGCTGATAATTGTGACTTATCTCGCCTATAATTGAAACTCCAGGGAGCTATTTTACAGAAAGAACCTGATTAATGTGCTCAATAAATAACACAGGAATATCCATCCTTGAAATTCACGACCCGCTCGCTCGCCTCAGAATACAATGGTTCTAACCAATAAACTAGCAATTTTACCACACACAATATCAACATTTCGCCATACAGAATAAAAATAAATTTTATATGCTATCAGTAGACGGTATATGGTATCACATCGCCCGATTTATCCCTGCATACAACATAAGGTTTATCAACCTGGGAGTCGCGAAAAGAATATAATGGGACCACAAAGGGAAATGAAATCTTTGTTTTACGTCCCACGTTATGCCGGCTACTATTACTACTATTTACTAGTCGATAAATACTCGAAAAGAAATGGGAATATATTACCCAGTACATCAGCTGTTTATTGATTTTAAAAAGATTTACGACTCGGATAGGAGGGAAGTATTGTACAGTTCTTACAGAATTCGGAATACCGAAAAAGCTAGTTAGATTAATTAAAATGTGTTTAAATGAATCCCAGAGTAAAGTCCGAGTAGAAAAATTCTTGTCCATGAGCTTCAACGTCGAGAATGGTCTGAAACAAGGAGATGCGTTATCGCCAATATTATTCACCATTATTCCGGAGTACGCTATAAGGAAAATTAAAGATAGCAACCAAGCCCTAGAGCTGACTGGTATTCACCAGGCTATGGAGTATGTTGATGATGTAAATTTAATAGGGGATGATAGGAGAATAGAAAGAAATGCATACGCCTTACTAAACGCTTGCAGCGACATTGGTTTAGAAGTAAATGCAGAGAAAACTAAATACATGGAAGTTTACCGGGATCGTAATACGGCAAATTGTGAATGCGTTAAAATATCAAATAATACTTTCGACAAAGTGGATACTTTCAAATATATAGGATCAATATCATATCAGACCAAGACCAAAATCATATCCACAAAGAAATTAAATGTCGACTGAAATCAGGAAATTCGTGTTATTATTCTGTTCAAAATATTTTGTCGTCGCGAATTCTGTCGAGGAATTTAAAGCTTAAAATACATAAAACGATAATCATGCCTGCTGTTCTGTATGGTTGTGAAACATGGTCGTTTGCGATGAGGGAAGAATGCAGACAAAGTATTTGAAAATAAAATCCTGAGACGAATATTCGGACACAAGAGGAACGGCAATGGGGGAAACTTCATAACGAAGAACAGCATAATTTACACGGTTTACTAAACATCGTTACGGTCATCAAGTCTAGGATGCTCAGGTGGGCAGGTCATGCAGCCACAATGGAAGAAGGTAGGAACGCTTTCAAAGTTTTCACTGGAAATCCAATCGGAGAACGTCCATTAGGAAAACCTAGGGGCAAATGGGAGGACAATATTAAGATGGATCTTGCAGAAATAGGAATACAAGGTAAAAACTGAATCCAGTTGGTTAAGGATAGAAGTCAGTGGATAGCTTTTGTGAACGCGGCATTGAACCTTCGGATTCCCTAACAAGCAACGTACAGAACAAGGCAGGATCAGATCTGACTCAACCTTCGCCTAGAGGACACTTAATAAAAAAGAAGAAAAAATACCAAATTTCAGCTGCCCCTATCCAGAAACACGCAAGATATGCTCCGCAGAATAACGCACCACGCGACAATATGATATAAGGTAAACGTCGCAAGATACCCATTTATGTCGAAAACGGAAAGGATGGACAGCACCAAAATGAAATCAAGATATTTGATATGCTATAACACTGACTTGGCAGCCACCTTGAAAACCGCGATCTTGGATTTAGCGTAAAGTATTGAAATGAGAAGCGGGATGTGTGATATATCAATATAAGGTTAAATGCAAAAGGAAAACCAATTATGTAACCGCGAAAAACATATGTATAATGGTGTGGACGAGACGAAGTGTGGAAGACTCGGGCGAAACAAACGTGAGTTCGAAGGACACAATAATAGGGCAAGACCTCCACGACAATGATACGCGACAAGTAACTGCAACAGTGTCTGTGCATGAAAGTGCATCTGCCTTGACAGATTAAGCATTTCGAGGATATTGGGATTCGGTTTGGAACAGTGGAAAGCAAAGTTACAACCCGCGATATGAGCCCTCGTTTGGAGACTATATAAACTACAAAGGAATATCTCTTATGGAACAGTAATTCGGCAGCTCGCTCCAGAGTGTAGATGATATCATCTTGGATTGATGATCAAAAGCACAGCCTACCTGGGATTCAAGTCCACTCCTAGACAACGTTTTGTATGTTTCTTGTTCAATTTTCTTGCTGTTACGTGTAAACAAAGGACATTTCGGCCCACATATGTTTAAACAACACTATATGAAGCAAAGTATGTACGAATGAGAAAGCCCAGCCATGTTCTAGCTTACATTTCTTTACAAATATTTCTTTTTCTTTGCGCGGTTTGCTACATTGTTTCGCGACGGTCCCAACAGTCACAATATTAGGGAAAGGCAGCGTTCTGCATTGACTCCATGAATTCCATGAGTTGTTGCAGTCTCCCACTAGAAGGCTAGTTTACCACACAATAAGACGACTCGAACTGTGTCTACTGGTTTCACTTGCACATATGGAACGAAGTGAACGGAACAGCAGGGGCTGGCCAGTGCTGATAGTGTGTTTGTGGCATGCGTGATCCAAAACGCGCAATATTCTATGTAGTGAATGCGTCCGCAGTATTGGTCATCTACAAACACCAATGTAGAGCTGCAATGGCGAACCCTCTCTATCTGGTTACTGATGCAAAGTGTACTGCCAGACAAGTGCACGTCCAATCGACAGAACCGAAAGTCGACGAACGACAAGCAACTGAACACATGCTGGAGATTTTGAACAACCACGATGTAACAAAAGTGAATGTGGACGAGACTCTCGAAACCAGTAGACACAATTCAAGTCGTTTCATTTTGTGGTAAACTAGCCTTCTAGTGGGAGATTGCAACAACTCATACAACTTATCGAGTCAATGCAGAACGCTACCTTTCCCTGATATTGTGACTGTTTGGGACCGTCTCGAAATAGTGTAGCAAACCGCGCAAAGGAAAAGAAATATTCGAAAAGAAATGTAAGCTAGAACATGGCTGGGCTTTCTCATCCGTACACACTTTGTTTCAGATAAGTGTTGTTTAAACATATGTGGGCCGAAATGTCCTTTGGTTACACGAAACAGCAAGAAAATTGAACAAGAAACATACAAACGTTGTCCAGAAGTGGGCTTCAATCCCAGGTAGGTCGTGCTTTTGATCACCAATCCAAGATGATATCTCTTACACTCCGGAGTGAGCTGCTAAACTGTTGTTCCATAAGAGATAATCCTTTGTAGTTTATGTAGTCTCCAAACGAGGGCTCGTATCGCGGGTTGTAACTGTGCTTTCCACTGTTCCAAACCGAATTTCAATACCCTCGAAAGGCTTAATCTGTCAAAGCGGATGCACTTTCATGCACAGACACTGTTACAGTTACTTGTCGTGGGGGTCTTGCCCTATTATTGTGTCCTTCGAATACAGGTTTGTTTCGCTCGAGTCTTCCACACTTCGTCCCGTCCACACCATTATACATATGTTTTTCGCGGTTACATCATTGGTTTTCCGTTTGCATTTTAACTTATATTGATATATCACACATCCCGCTTCTCATTTCAATACCCTACGCTATATCCAAGATCGCGTTTTTCAAAATGACTGCCAAGTCATGTTATAGCGTATCAAATATTTTGATATCATTTTGGTGCTGCCTATCATTTTCGTTTTCGACATAAATGAGTATCTTGCGACGTTTACCTTATATCATATTGTCGCGTGGTGCGTTATGTTGCGGAGCATATCTCCGGTGTTTCTGGATGGGGGCAGCTAAAATTTGGCATTTTTTTCTTTTCTATTATGTGTACTCAGGGCGAAGTTTGAGTCGGATCTGATCCTGCCTTGTTCTGTACGTTGCTTATAAGTCATATATATAGAGAATATATTTAAGTTAAGCACAACTGCAAAACAACCATGAGTGAGTGGTTAGTTTTTGCACTTCTATCGGGAAATCCGGGATTCAACCCCGAATTCAAGCATTTTGACAAAAGTTTTTCTTAATTCCATCTGTGAATGTAGAGAGAGTGCGTGTACTGTGAATCCTGGTCGACTTCCATTATCGTTTTTAAATCGTTGTTATTACTAATTACCAGCAGTGACGGATTTGCGAAAGGGGTTAGGGTAGGGATGTCTTACAGATTGAAGCCTATATCCCGAAATTAAGGAATTTCTAAAACAATCGAAATATTTGTTATGCCTTTACTCATAAACTTCAAGCTCTCGCCAAATAAAAATTAGGTATTTTTAGAAAAACTAAACATTTATATGGAAAAACCCTCCAAAATACTTTTCTAAACCCGCCACTGATTATCAGTGTAAAATGGTCTTCAAGTTTGTATCCGGAAGATTATTGCTGAATACAAAGAAAACGAAATATTAGTTATGCCTATACTCATAAACTTCAAGCTCCTCCCAAATAAAAATTACAAAATTTTAGAAAAAACAAACATTAAGCAGAGAAACACCTCCCAAAATACTTTTCTGAATCCGCTACTGATTATTTCTATAAAACTGCATTCAAGGTTGTATCCGGAAGATTATTGCTTAATCATTGCACAGCTACAGTACAAATGTGGAAGTATGCTCTGACAGATATTCTGACAAACGTACGATCTGACGGATATATTGAAAAACGTAAGTTTAACTTATGTGCTAGAAGCTAGAGTAGGCCTACTAATCTCTAAGAAATGAAACACGGATGACTAAAAAAATGACGTAAAAAAGAAAAAAATACCGATATCTCAGAAGTTAAAATAAAGTTAAATATCCTCTACAATTGCCCTCAAATATTACGTACTGTATGTTTACTTTAATCAGGGGCGGATCCAGGACCGACTTCTGGGGGGGGGGTCGGTGGGCTGTCATATTGCTAGTTTTAAGGGCTCCAAACTTTGGGATGGGTTTTATTTATATATATAAAATAAGAAAGTTTCCTCTTCTGGGGGGGGCCGATCGCCCCCCTGGATCCGCCCCTGACTTTAATTAATAAAACATGTGCTCCATCCATCATGATGGTGAATTCCAGAGCGAAATATGGTATTTAGGTCATGAAATCTTATTTAACTTTAGAGTATACTACTATAAGAAAGAAATTCAAATAGAAAAATCATGAAAATGAAAAAAGCCAAAATTTCCATAATTCGTTTTTTTTTTAAAAAAAGCCGGCTTTTTATGTGCAAAAAACCATCGATTAAAAAAAAACTGCTTTTTTGTATTTCTAAATGACATACTTATCAATATAGACCATAACACAATACAATCTAATAGATCGGTATGCAATTATTACGTATTGTATGTAGATTACTATTTTTTTTCACTACTTCCTATATTTTTCACTCAACTTTCTTTGTCCACCTTCGTAAGCAATACCAATTTGGGACGAGCGTAGCATATGATATCTGTATAAAAAGTGGACTACTGTAATCGAATAAGTTTTTATGATAATCCAAACTTTCAACCCACGAGTATCAGTCTCCTAAATTTTTATAAGTAACTATAAAGATAATCCTAAACTTTTCAAATAAGTACAGATAATGATCACTAAGGTTCATAATTAATTTTTGAGAACATGCTGATCCTAACTGATATACCACATGACTACGTTTCTATTTCAAAAAATTTCACACATTTCAAAATGGCGGATTTCAAGATGGGGCAGAATTTCGTTATCTACTCTGCCCACTCTTCTTTGGCCAATATGTGAAATTACTGCGGCTTGCATTGTCTATCTTTCACTATTTTCACGATTCAACAGTTTATTTGATGTATTTCAATAACATGGCATAGCCATTCTCCCACCAACTTTGACCTCCTTCCCCTCCGTTTCTTATGGCGCTCAGCCGCTATCACTTTGCACATACACATATTTTCACATCCTCTATCAGGCGCACTATGTCTTATCCCGCAACTCGATTCATCCATTTGGACCTTTTACTTGTTAGACTGGAGAAATGGTTATAATGCGTTTTTCGTTATCATTTGGCCATGAAACAAACGCCGGAGATATATATGTTGTAATGTATAACTCGTAGGATATGATGCTTTACTTTTTAAAATTTCAACACTTCCACGGTATCCCTAAGAAATGTAATAAATAAATAATGGGAATATATTTTTTTAACTGGACAATCTACACAAAATTTGGAATCGACCAGCGAAAACGGCACGTTTCTAGTACTTATGGTTTTCGAGATCTCATTGTCGAAAGGGTTAGAGACAAAAATATAAACCTAACATTTTAATATATAGACTAGCTGAATCTGCGCTCTCTACACAGCGCATCATTCACATATGAGCATAAATCTCCTTGTTATTTCTCACATCTGTACATGCCCCTTTACAGACACAAGTGAAAGACGCTTTGATAAAAATTGGCAAGAGATACCATTAAGGGGGAGATTTTGTCGATTACTTTTTCAATATTTCGCACCGTTTGCAAGATTTGAGCCTACTTCCGGTTGGAGTTTTTAATTCATGTGTGACCAGTGTTTTCTTTCTTCTTCCATGCAGTATGTAATAAGCAAATACATTACATACACAATTAATTATAATGTCAGTGATATATGGTGTTCATTGGGCAAAGTAATCCAAACAAAAAGATTCAACTTACTGTTAGAGTGGAGAAATGGCTATCCTTCGATTTTCGTTATAATTTGGTCATGAAACAAACGCCTGAGAGGTATGCAGCCCCTGTATACGATTATGTTGTATTGGAAGGTATAGTGTGTAGGATATCATGCTTTAGTTTTTTTCTTTCTTTTAATTTCAACACTTCCAGTGTACCGTAAAAATGTAATAAAGAAATAATGACAATGCTTTTTAAATATTCTATTAGAGCTGGACAATCTACACAAAATTTGCAATCGATCAGTGAAAACGTCATCTTCCTAGAGCTTGTAGATTCCGAGATCTGATTGTCGAAAGGATTGGCCACAAACATATAAACGCCCGCAAACGTACAGTTTAAAAGAAATACAAAGATGGCAGCACAATGCATTTGCATTGATTTTGGAAAGGCTTATTAAAATACAAAGGCTTTGAACATGAATTAAAAAAAAATAAACTTTATATGAAAAAAGGTCTACTTAAGTAATTTATTTAAAGTACACATAGTTTAAAATATTTGTTTCTGTTAAACGTGAAATCACAAATAACCGTAAATGAAAGGTTTGAAATCAAAGTTTATAGGTTGAAGCTCAGGCGCTTTTCTTGCTATTGTAGCATTTTAATAGATAGATAAATATGTCTTCTTATAGTTATTCTTAACATAGTTTGGAAGTCTAATAATGCATGAATGAAGAGAAATTATTTTCACTACAAGCTCCAAAAAACGAACATGATGTCGGCCTCCTATATCAGTTCGTTTACAATTGATTTCAATGATTATTGCTAGACATAACATTGACAGTTGTAAGTTCTTTTCTTTTTAATGGAATAATTGACTTAACATTAGTTTCCCATTTACTCTTCAAAAAAAAAAAAAAAAAAAAAAAGTATTGTTCTAAAATATTCCCAACGTGAGTGCGTACAGTAACTACAACAGATTTAGAAAGAAAGCTTTATTAAAAATTCAGTGTATTTCTACGGCACGAGTTGGTAACACAGGTCAACCAGCAGTCGCTGTTCTCAGTAAGGAAAGATTCTTGGGCAGAAGAACATTGCTTGCAATATTGATTCTTTCTTTGGGAAACAAAAGGAAAGAGAACAGAGAAACGGAGAGAAAAAGGGATGCGACAAGTGAACCGTGACGCCGCCTTTGACAGAAACAATTTCCACTCAGCTTCCACGAGAACAGACTTCAACACAATGGTCAAAGTAAAAGAGTTGCAGAGAAAGGGAAATACATTCACATCAGCTCATGAGAAATAATAGAAAAATAATCGTAACCACTTGATAATTATTGATTGTTGCTTACTTCTACGTAAGAGTTTCCACATTTTTTAACATTACTTTATCAGAGGATGTGTTCATTATTCTATTTAAAACTAGATAAATAACATGACTTTAATTAACTTATTCACAAATTGTACTTTCTAAAAATGGACGAAATACGTTGCCCGGATGTACAATACGCATACACTACACAGTCGTTACTAAAACTACAGTACAAAAGGATACCGGGTATGAGCTCAAACTTACAGAATTTGTACGGCAGAGTATGACGTACGAACGATTACAATTTCAGCAGGGTGAAGCATATGTGGACCAAGCAACCCCTTCGATTCAATGTATGAAGTAATACTGCGAGAAAGGGGCTTATGCAGGTGCTGAAGCATGAAGGATTAAACAGGCAACATGTGCACAAGTGTTACTATGAAGCACTAACGTCAAATATAAACACATGACTTCGTTCGAATAGAACCGCCTGATAAGACTACGGGAAACCGTCTTTTTTCTCGTACAGCAAAATTAATGCGCGTACAGGGTTTGCCGCCATGACAGTCATGTGTAAGTGGGTGCAATTGACAAAAACAGCCGTGCGCGGTGTAGATTGGGTACGGAACAACACAGTGTGACCTTACCACGGAATGATAAAGACATTTTGTCCGATTAGTCGTGACGGACCGCATCAATTCCAATTTCTAGGTCGGTACGGTAACGAGTGCGAACTTACCTGCGTCATGCTTCAACGGAACATACTGAAACGTTAGAATGGCCGCACGCATACATTCGCGTTGGCTTTGATTTATACAGAACCTCAAACGTCTCACGCTACACACAATGGACTCGTAAATATCGTCGCTGGTGTGTTGAGTGGCTAATGGACATATTTCCAGACAAGTTCCGCTTCAAACTTCTACAGTGATGGCTGCACACGTGTCAGACGATAAGGGTGATGACGTCAGGCACCACGAGGTGCAACATGCTAACTCGGCAGGTACATACTGATAGTAATGTCACCAGTGCAATACAGGGTAATTCTTTATAGGATTTATAACTTTAATCAGTTATAATTCTTGATTGAACCCATATACAGACTTGGCTTATATATGTCATTATACTGCAAAACATTTCAATTTTTCTGTGACAAATCCATTATGGTTCAATGTGTGCACCTGCGGTCATCCTGGACACATCCCAACGAAAGTCGATTTCCTGCCAAACAGTAGCCAGCATTTCGGGGGTAACGTCCGCGATAGCTTTTATGATGCGATGTTTTAGTTCATTATCAGGTACGGGAGTGGTGTACACCTTATCTTTCACAAACTCCCACAGAAAGAAGGCAAGTGGCGTGAAATCTGGAGACCGTGGCGGTCAGGCAATTGGTCCACCACGACCTATCCACTTATCTGGGAAACGCTAATTAAGAAATTCCCTTACGTGTATCAAGAAGTGTCGTGGGAGCTTCTTATCGCCGCCATTGTGGTCATCTTCATCTAACTGTGGAATACGGAAGTTCTGGAGCATATCAAGATAGGCGATGCCAGTGATGGTACTCTCAGCAAGGAAGAATGGTCCATACACCTTTGGTCTGGAAACAGCGCAAAACACGTTTACTTTGGGGCTGTCACGATCCAGCTTCACGTGCGCATGTGGATTTTCCGTGCCCCAAATACGATAATTGTGTGTGTCGACTCGGCCGGAAAGGTGGAAAGTTGATTCGTCACTGAATACCACAACGTTCAAGAATGACTCATCATCACTAATGTGATCCAACATAGTAACAGAATTCATGTCGGGTATGTTTACCCGCTTTACTCAGTGCTTGAACCAAGGACAGTCTGTATGGCTTCATGGACAAACGTCTACGCAATACTCGCCAAATACTGGTCTGAGGGATACCAGTTTCTTATGATGCACGTCATGTAGATTTTCGAGGACTGCAGACAAAACTTTCCCTAAGTGCTTCCACCACATCGTCAGTCACGGGTGAGCGCCCTGGAGCCATTGTGTGTCGCACAGAACAACCAGTTTCAACAAATGTCTTCATTTGTGCACTATTGGTCTGCTGGGTGGTTCCTTGCCGTATTGTGTGCGAAACTTACGCTGTACACTCGTTGCTGACTTCGTTTCTTCAAACCAAAACACGCACTTAGCTCTTTGCGCACCAGTGAAAGTTCTATTTTCAACGACTGACCGGTGGCGCTGCGTGTTGTCAACTCCTCAACTACTCACTACATGAGTCGAACTTGAAGTGTTTTGCAGCATACTGACATATAAATTGTCTGTATGTGGTTCCAATAAAGAATTATAACTGCTTGAAGTTGTAAACTCTATGAAGAATCACCCTCTAGGGTACTAGAGGTCGAAACTATGCTCTTCCTTCAGAAATTCCGGCGCCATATTTTAGCAGCATAATGCCTTGCAACATTTACTCCGGAATCTGCATTGCTTTTCCGAGAAAAGTCGGGTTCTCATGCTTCCTAGATCTGCTAGGTCACCTGATACGTATATTGCCCACCGAACGTGTGCTGAGATAGGATTTGTCGACACTCTTAGCAGACAATGACGATATGTTATGTACTCGCATATATGCAGCGTGGTAGGCAATTCCTCATAAATACATCCAATGCAACGTCTATTTGGTATGATGTCACGATGAATAAAAGCTTTTATTTGATTACAGCTCGACAATTTCTCAAGGTTACACACGTACAGTTCTGAAATTATAGTTACTTCTGTACAGAGCCACGTAACGAATATGTAGTGTAAATTTTATTCCATTCACGTTTTAGAAACAATAGTGTGTATGTATATACGAGGGTACTTTCCAAAGTGCTCTGTCTGACCTGAAAATATCTAAATCTGCTAAATCTGGGTGTTAATGTAGTTAGTGGATCTCCTCAAAACCTTTCACTGTAACCCGGGCAGCAACAGCCGTATGGGCTGGAGCATTATCATGCAGTATGCAAGCTCACTGCGCGGCAACTGACTCACACAACTGCTTCCAACGAACTGACGCTGCTAGATAGTTGTACTGATACATTATTTCTTCCATAGATGGCACTATATGTCACGAACCAGTGACCCGATATTTCAGTGTCAGTCCGAAAATTTTTGGATATACCCTTGTAGGATTCTAGCCGAGAAGTTATTGCGGAAAATGCTTTGGATAACCCAAGAATAGATGACAGGATGACGTAACAATTGGCTTAAAGAGATGATAATTGCCAATTAATTATGATGGTAGAACAAGAACCCCCGCCTTTTTTTCAAAGGACAAGATGAAGATTATCACAAACTCACATGACATGGGATCGAACAAGGAGAGCACCGCATCAGGGATGAGTGCTCTATTACAAGAGTCAGCGTGATTCTTTAAAGTGTATATGCGTTTTATATAAAACATAAAAGCAATATTTTCCCATTTCCTTTTATGCACGTGTAGTAAGATTCTTCGCTGCCACTAAATCATAACATTAGTAAAGATACATAACAAAAGTTTAAAAAAAAAAAAAAAACATGAAATGTTTTATGCACGATCATGTTTAATTTCTACAAGCAATTAACGGAAATGTATGCCATTAAAGCATTCGTGTATTACATCACGTTTATAGTAAAAGAAGTTAGTGAGACTAAGAGCGAAGGAAACAATTTTCCGAAATTAACAGTCTAAGCAAAGTATCACACAGTTTTATCAAGGGGACAGAAATAAGTATATAGCAACTCTGAATTAATGATTTAATTTCCCATACGTGCAGCACTTGATCAGGCAAATATTTCTGCACGTAGTCATTAGGAATGAGCAGGGACGAGTGGAGAAGGGCCATTTTTACCCCGTTCTATCCGCTGTTAACATCGAAACTAATTTGCTAAAGTGAACAAAATTTTCATGTTATGAGACCAGAAACGTGTTGGTTTCTTTCCACTTGTGGTTTATTCACAGCCCTCGTCGTCTACGATCCGATGTTGAGTACCCGTAGAGTTTTACCACGAGATTTCGCATCTCCTTCATATCTCTTCGGCCGAGTGATCAATTACGATGGAGAGCCTGCTGATAGGAAAAGAGGTCGTTTAGCGGCCAACCACAGACGGAGAGAGGACGGGTACTTCCACCATTAAAGCAAAGAGTGAAGGAATGTTGGCTGATTCATTTTTAATCTCGTAATTAAGACTACCCACCTAAAAAAATAATAACATTCAAGTTGGAGTGTATGCGTCTGTGTGTGTATGAAAGCAAGAATTAAAGAGTGAAGTGCGGTGAACTAAATACAGAACAAAATGAGGGTTATAGAGAATGAAACAGACAATAACAGAAAGTTAAGGGCTTGAATCCAGTGCATTGACCATTATGCAAAACCAACCTTTACAAAGTAGTGTGGTGGGAACGGTTGTTATTAGCGCTGTTCAAGTTCGAATAATTCGTTATTTGAATAATGGATTCTTAGAATATTCAGACAATATTCGTGATTCGAACAATTACTCGAATACTTATCCGTTATTCGAATAATTGTTCGAATACTGAAAACGAGTATTCGGATATTCGAATAGCAGACAAAATTATTCGAATAAAGAACACTCGACTTTTCAATTAATTTTAACAGTATTAGTTGATATTTTACGATGGTCTATACGCCCGCCAACTGCACCGAACTTAAACCCAAGTTGGGCTTCTGAGTCTATGATAGAGACCGGCACGGGCCGGGCTTGGGCGGACCGACTCTGTTATTTCTTTGGGCCGGGCCGGGCTTGGGCGGGCCGACACTGTTATTTCTTTGGGCCGGGCCGGGCTTGGGCTGGCCGACACTGATTTCTCTTCAGGTCGGGCCGGGCTGGGGCCGATCAATTGCAATTATTTAATAACACAGGGCTGCAAATTGAAAGAAAGTTCATGTTGTTTTTTGATTAATAGGTGAACTTAATTCTTTGTTCCTAGCTGATTACGATTAATGAATTCGTTTTTCCCTGTCACGTAAAGTTTTCTTACAAATCAACGTCAAAATTTGGGCCTTCTTCCGTATTCAATACTGCTTTATTATACCTTATTTCTTATCTTCTGTCAGAGATTATTATGCTAAATATCTGAACATGTTTTGTTTAATGTGAATGCAGACAGACAAAGGAAAGAATATAAGATTCTCTACACATACACTCCAAAGTGCCTTTTCTCCATATCCCTCATGTCTTGGTGGAACCGTTCGTCTTGTTCCTCACTTAATTCTCCGAGATTTGGTGGAAAGTAATGAAGATGAGAATGCAGAAAATGCAACTTGAGATTCATGTTACAACCCAGTTCTTGAAATTTAACTAACATATTCTCAACAACTTCTCTATAATCGGCACTTTTGTGGTTCCCCAGGAAGTTCACCACCACACTTTTAAATGCTATCCAAGCATCCCTTTCAGCATTAGTCATTGTTGTCTCGAAGTTTTTATCCTAATGTCTGGGCCAACGAAGACACCTTCTTTCACTTTGGCACATGAAAATTAAGGAAATTTGTCGCATATGAACTTGAAACATTCGCCTTCCTTGCCGAGTGCCTTAACAAATTGTTTCCTCAATCCTAATTTTATGTGAAGGGGAGGAAGTATAATCTTCTCAGGACTGACTAAATTTTGTTGAATGATGTTTCTTGATCCCGCGTTCAGTTTTTTCCGTAATGGCTACTGTTTCCTTCCCCAGTGGTCATTTCGTGCCCTACTATCCCACTCGCAGATGTAACATGGAATTTTTGTATACCCACCTTGTTGCCCAAGTACAATGCTCAAAATCTTCAAATCTCCACACACCACCCAACCATGTACCTCGTATTTAATTTTATTAAGAATAAATTGCACATTGTCATATGTTTCTTTCAGTGACACAGAATGAGCAATAGGAACTCAGGGGAACTTATTTCCATTATATAACAGAACAAATTTTAAACTTGTTTTATTCGAGTCAATGAAATCTCCAATCACTAGAAAGGCAAGGGAAATTTAACTTGATCAACAAACCTGACACATCACAACAAAACACGACAGAACCTTCTTTTGAAAAATACTACACAAATTATTTTTCCGATATATGTACCGTGAAAATGTTCCACAGGCCAGCAAGTTATATTCATTAAGTCTGGAATCAAGAAGTTCAGCAGATTCTTTAGACAGATTTAGGTCTAACTAGATCATTGAGCTGGCGTTGAGTGAGTGGTATAGGGTCACGAGATCAACTAGGGAGTTTGTAAACTTCATCTTCTATTTCACTATTTTCCACTGAATCACTTTACGAACTAGGATCACTTACAAACTCAAGACTTGATGGAGGTATCGGAACAGGCAAGTCTAGGACGTGCAGCACAGGTCTCATTGCAGAGGGAATATTGGGATACACTATGTCTTGTTTCGAGTATTGTGTCCTACAATTTTACAGGAAAAGAAGTAGCATTCATCGCTATGGTTTTTGGGTTCTCTCCACACCATTTGGTACTGCGAATGGCATAGATGACCGCTTTCCAGTGCTCCAGTTCCGTAACGATTCCACACAAGCTCTATACAGATTGTGTCGAGTCCATGATTTATCTTGATCTCCAAGTTCCATACGGAAGTATGCGAAATATGCCCTTCTTACAAAATCTGTAATTTTCTGTCTCTGTTTGTGTGGAACAAATTCACCACAGATGTAACATAATAAATCTGCTCTATTCTTGTAACACAGTATTCAACGAACTACAAAAGAGAACTAGCCGAAGATATTAACATTTCATACTATTGAAGCACATCTAAGATTTGCGATAATTAAATATGAAATTTATTTGAAATGAGATAATAAGGTTTTGATATAGAAATATTTTAAATATTCATGATGGCAAAATTTTAGTTAATTTAATTAAATTAAACTTCCTTACATTTAAAACATATTCATTTTTATTACCGCCTGGATAACTTCACCATGCACTGGTGACATCTAGCGTCATTCAGTTGAATTACGCTTAAACATGCATACAGCAATCGACATATATAAATCATGAATTGTGGGAAATGCTTACGTGATATAAGAAAACTAGTGCCAGTTTCGGTTTCAGCATGTTCAAATACATATAAAACACTCAAAATTATAAAAACAACAGAACCTATGCGGCCCTGTGTAATTATTGACTTTCATTAAACGATAATTGGAATAAAGCCAAACGTTGAAGAAGTGTGTCCGTGAAAAATGTTACAAAGAATGCAATAGCTATTTACAGTTTGTGTTGCTTAGCGGCTCCACTTTCACTATACAGGATTGCAGGCATTATGCGATAAATTGAGCTCTGACCTTGGCCTTCACTGAACTCAAAATATAAAAATAAGGGGTGGGAATGTTTTGACTGTCGCTAAACAATATTGCCATCTTTATTTTATGCTAAAAATCAATTTAGATTTTTTGTTACAGGGAATGGAGTTTTTATTCTCTCGATGACAGGCAAAGTTCTAGGAGACAATGGTACCATTCGGGAGGCAAGCGTCAGGTTGTGAACCAGAGTTTAGAAAATGTTTCTGAGGGTTAGGTCAAATTTAGTACTAAATTTTGAGAAAAATTCGGGCTCGAACTGATTTTTTAAAAAAATTATCGGGCCGGGGTCGGGCCAAAAATTTTAAAATTTATCGGGCCCGGGCCGGGCTTGGGCCAAGAATTTTGAAAAACTTATCGGGCCGAGCCGCGCTCGGACCGAAAATCTCCAAAACTTTAAATCTCGGCTGGGCCGGGCCTAGGTACGTTCGGGCTGGATTGGGCTCGGGCCGAATAGGTCTCTAGTCTATGATAAAAGTAGTTAGGAGACATGATGGCTTAGTGCTACAGTGCTTTATCTCTGGTCCCGTCGTATCCCTGATTCGATCCCCGGCCAAGTAAGTTTGTGCTGAACAATATCGTGTCCATGGGTTTTCTCGGGGTACTCCCATTTCCTGCCGCCAATTATTTCATCTTATTCACTGCTTTAATCATTATCTCTCTTAGCCAAAAGGGTATAATCGTGGGACATTAAACTTAAAAGATGGAAGACAATAGTACATCCCGTCCTTAATAACCTCAATGTCGCATAAGGACACGAAACATAAATTTTAACTCAAAACTTTAATTAGATAAACTTTTAATAACGTTGCGAAATGTTTGATCCGCGAAACTTTTAACCCACTAATCTATTTTATTGATAAGTATTTCAACATTTGCACGTCAAAAAGCCTTTAAGAATATAAAAAGTGTTTCCATAGAGTGCAATTGACTCACCCTTTTCCGTGATTGTTTGAAAGTGATCCGGAGGAGTTTATTGGCAGATTTATGACTATGCATGAGACATAGGTACACCATCATACACCAGAATGAAAATAATTGAAGCAGTGGAAACGACCTTATCTCCTGTCCCAAAGAGGGCCAGCCAAGTTTTGTCAGTAAACAAGGTTATGGAGTCTTTTTTTTTGGGGGGGGGGGATGGTAGGGACATCATCCTGACTGATTTCTTGGAAAAGGAAAAGACTGTCAAATCTGAATACTACTACACCCTTCTACGACGTTTGCGTGAGGAAATCAGACTTAAAAGGCTAGGAATGCTGCGAAGAAAGGTGTTGTTTCATCAGGACAATGTGCGCGTTCACACGTCCTTTGCATCCATGGCAGAAATCCATTCCTGTTGGTTCGAACTGTTGCCGCACCCGCCTCATTCGCCTAATTTCCTCCTTTCAGACTTTCACTTGTTTAGAAACCTGAAGTTTTTTTGGGGGGCGGTCAGCGATTTTCTTCGGATGCAGAGATGAAAAGTGCTGTACTGGGATATTTTGCAGGGCTCGAGGATTAAAAAAAAGTGGTATAGAAATGTAACCGGAGAGGTGGTGTAAATGTATCTAGGTCGTGGGGGATTACGTAGAAAACAATAAAACATAACCTATCCAAATATTTTCTAATTTTGTAGGTCAGGCTACGAACTTTCCAATCCACTCTCGTATAAAAAAAGATGCCTATCTCATTATTTTAAATGAGAAGTCCATATACCAAATTTCATGTATGTAACCTTCAGCAGTTCGATAATAATTGTGACGCCTATTTTCACTCCTCTTCCCGTCGAATTTCCAAAAAATCCTTCCCTAGTGGTACCTTGTCACAAATCGTATGCCCTATCCAAATTTCAAGTTTCTAGCGTAAACGGTTTATCCTGAGCGTTGATCGATCAGTCAGTCACTCGCTCATTGAAACTAGCTAAAAGTCACATACCTCGAACGGGAAGTATAGGTTTATGGAAAGTATTTGAACACTTTTCCTTCTTTAAGGAAAGTACAACCCCTGTAGTGTAGACAACCAACATTGTTTTACATTATTAAGTGTTGCCTAATAGGTTACAGGATGATGTTAAATTTATGAGAGTCATAACCCACTTCCCACCCCCACCCTCAGGGGCGTCTTACCTAACAGTATTTTTTAGATATATGTGCCAAGTTCGGTTGAAAGTGCTCTAGGTCTTTAAGGTATCAAAATATTGTTGCCTACATTATTATGCAACCCGTAACTCCTAAACGTTTTGAGGTTTGTACGAAGAGTGATCAGAAAAAAAAAAAAATACAAAGCCTGCAGTGCAATCTGTATATATTATTTCATACAACCAATACAGCTAACAAATAGTAAATACATTAGGTTATTTTTCGACATAGTCTCCATACCAGTTAAGGCGCTAGTCGCAGCATGGAGTGAGTTTGAAGATTCCTTCCTGGTAAAAATCCTGCCGTTGAGTGTTCAGCCACAATGTCACTTCCCGGTACTGCAGAATATCGTGCATAATGTCACGAACGCTTTCGAATGACCAAACTAATTTTGCCATCAGAAGCCGTAACGTGATCTTTCTGCTGTCCTGAATCAGCTCCTCAACACAAACTATGTTCAAATCTATCGATGCCGTGCAGTGTTGGACACTGCGTTCATCATCGGTGACGTTTTCTCTACCAGCCGCAAACTTTCGATACCATTCTGCGACATGCTGATGAGACATTACAGTATCTCCTTAAACCTCTATCAGCTACCGGTGAATTTCAGCTGCGGTTATATGTTTCGTCCCCAGAAATCGATTAATTGAGCGGACTTCTTCGCGAGACCAGTCTTCCAAACGAGTTGCCATTTACCTACAACTACCATCGTAGGTGACAAACTCTGCACATTCGCCAACTCCATGTATTAAAATTACCACACTCCTCATTTCTCTGTAACAGATGAAACTCCAGAAATGTCTGTCTTGTAACTTAAGTTTCTGACCCTTCCCCGTATATTAGCTTTACTGACAGACTAAAAGAAGCCTCTTTCTTTTATAATAAAGATTTATTAAATAATTTATTTTCATGTTTCTTGCTTATACTGAGACAAAAGAAGTCTATGACGACGATAATGAAGTAGAAACTGGAACGAAAAAAATACAAGAGAACGGGGGAACCCCGACAAACCCCATATCATGGTTTTGTACATCACAAGGAGCCCACTTGGCTTAATATTACCCTTGAACTAATGTTGTGATATATATATATATATATATATATATATATATATATATATATATATATATATATATATATATATATATATATATATATATATATATATATATATATATATATATATATATATATATAATGATGAAGCTTGCATTGGAGCACAGTAACTATTTTGCATTAATGCTAAACTAAAAATTTACGTTTGCTTGTTTTGAATTTAGCATGAAAGCTACACATGAAACTTACGCCTCAGCATCTGATCGTAACCAATAGGGAATCAGATATAGTATTATTTTCTAAGCATCTCACCTGTTTCAAGTGTTCTTTGTTGGAAGTAATACTCTATAAAACGTAGCACGTTAATACGAGACATCAAGTTCTCAAGCATATCAACGCAGAGATACCTTTTCCACTACCAGAAAAAAAAGAAGAAAGGAAAAGAAAAAACAGAAAATCTGCTGATAAGAAGAGAATTCTTGTCCTTCCGAAAACTTCACGAAGAAAAGAAACTAAATGTGACAGAAAGCGTGAAAGAAGAAAAAAGTTAAAAGAAAAAGAAAGGAAGTTGACAACTATTCGCGATCACCGCCAATCCACGATGACGAGGATACTCTCTTTGCCGTGGAGCCGTAATTTTCCACTTCTGGCTCCAGTAGCAAAAAGTTTCTCTCCTCTGTCCCAAAAGAAGAAGATTACCTCTTCGGAGAAGATGCTCCAGAACTGGTGCCAGAATTTTGCTTTTAAAAGAAAGGAGTTCTCTTTCTAGTGTACAACACGTCCTTTAAGGCATCACTAGATATAGCACAAACACGGTTTTCAAAAGAAAAACACATTTGAAAAAGAAAAAGTTTAGGTGAGATTTACTTGGAATTACTAGAATTCAACAGAAAGACTTTACCGTATCTCTCCATTTATTTATTTATTTATTTATTTATTTATTTGCAAATAGTAAGTGCGTCAGTTAGCAGTAGTCTATCACCACTAAAAGACGATAATAGATAAAATCTACTAAAGTTTTTTTTTTTTTTTTTTACAGATTCAGTACATAAAAAAACTATTCCAACAGAAAAGAATTTATCATGGTAATGAATGGCACACACTTTAGCGCTATAAAAATAAGTTTTTTTTTTTCATTTTCTCGAAACCTTGAGAACTTACTTTGAAGCATTCAATTTTGTTGAACCTATTGTTACCCATATTGATATACGAGATATGTTTAAAAAGCATCCAATCTTTGGTTAGCAAACATACATTTATTGATTTGGAAATTCGATACACTAATCCTCTTCAAAGTAGTCTCCTTGGTAATGCTCACATTTGTCCCAGAGCTCTCGCCATTGTTTGAAACACTTCTGAAACGCAATTTCTGGCATGGTGAGCAACCATGCCGTCCCATTCCGCATGATCTCTTCTCCTTACTCAAATCGGGTCTCTTTTGGAGCATTTTCAGCTTGGGGTATAACCAAAAGTCATGCGAAACCATGTCGGGTACGGAACGAAAGCACAGATAGTTCCATTTCCTTGCCTTCTTAGCCTTTGATGTATTTATTATTTCAAGCTGCTTCTTCCAGACCATTTTTAGAAAGGTTGGTTTACTATAATCCTTTATACAACTATTCTGTCCGTCCTCCGCAAGACAAAAATCTCAAGAACTAACTGATGAAGTGCCACCAAATTTGGTCAGAATGTGGAAGGTCAAAAGTTAAAAAAATAAAATAAAATAAAATAAATAAATAAATCAAGTTTGTTGATGGACATAATATCCAAAAAGAAGTAGCAGAAATAAACCGTTTCTGGGTTTTATGTTGATCACTATACAGCAAAATTGGTAATACAGGGTGTCCACATGAAAGCTCCCTGATTACAAATTATAATTGCACGGAAACTATTAGTGCCAGCCAACGGTTTGCGGCATCTTGAAGAGCAACTCAAATAGTTTTTTTTTTCGTCAATATATGCACTTCTATATGAGCTCCGTTAGTAGCTCTCAGAATGTCCTGTTGATACTCAATCTCCCGCCATACGCTGTCTGGCATGTCCGGTGTAATCCAGTTGATGACTTTTTCAATTCTGTAACGAAGAGCAGGAATATCACGTACAGGAGTGACGTAGACTCAATCTTTGACATAGCGTCATAGGAAGAAATCCATAGGGTTTATGTTGGATGATCGCGGTGACCAAGGAGTGTGTCCATCGTGTCCAATCCATTGCTGTGGAAACGTTCGGTCTAAAGCCCTACGAACATCTAAACACCAGTATGGTGGGGCACCATCCTGTTGGAACATCACGTTTGGTTGCAAAGGGAGTAGCTGTGGAAACGCAATGATCAAGCATGTCCAGATAAACAGGACCAGTTATTGTGTGCTCCATAAAGAAAAACAGTCCGATAATTCTGTCGTACCCGAGCCAGGCTTACACTTCCCGTAGCTAAAAACTTCCCAAACCATGTTTTAATGGTCTTGACGTTTGGTGGGTTCCGTTGGTACTTTCGTCTGAAGTTCTTTTGCACGGTAATTGGTGATTTAGTCTCAGCCAACCACACCACACACTGCGCTCTCTCTTGTGTTGTTGTTATCTCTATTCATGAACATCTGCAACAAATAATAAAAATTCATATAAACTTTCTTATTGAACACCTGCAACAAATAATAATTTGCAATTTAAAAAAAAGCAACTGTTTGAGTTGCTCTTCAAAGATGCCGCAAACCGTTATTCTCTGGCACTAATAGTTTCCATGCAATTTATAGTTGTAATCAGGGAGGTTTCATATGGACATCCTGTACATAGCAAGAAGTTGTTTTTTGCAATCGATTTAGTGTCCTGAGAATGTATTTCGCGTTTTCCACCGGTAACTCTTTGCTAAAACCAGAAGTGGTAGAAATCAACCATTTTCTGTTTTTACACCGATCACTATAGAACAAAAAAACGGTAATAGACAGCGAAAAGTGGTTTACTGCGATTGAATGCGTATCCCAATGCTACATTTCATCTCCATCCTTAACTCTCTTCCAAGTGGCAAAAATCAACCACTTCCAGTTTTAATGTTGATCGTTACAGAGTAAAAACGGTAATAGATAGCAAGTAGTAGCTTCCTGAAATCAATAAAGCATCCCAAAAATATACATCTCTCAATTAATACTGGAAAGTGTGGAAAATCAACCACTTCCGATTTCAACGGTGATCGTTATCCCGGGGATGAGAGGGACATGTTCCCTCCAAACTTGGAACTGGGGGACTGTCGCATCCAATAATCCGATTTAATTTTTTTTGGGGGGGGGAGAATATGATTATTTGTGTTCGATTACCACAAAGGAAAGTGAGATGAAATTTACGTACCCCCAGAATAAGCCTCAAATCTCTCCGCCTCCCAATGTTGAAGACAACTCTGCTCCCTGATCCCCCACAGGATTGTTTTACAACTTCACAAATATTTTTAGCATCGCTTAGCAAAAAAAAAAAAAAAAGTCTTACTTGTCCCTCCCCCCCAACGTTGAAGACAGATTTGCGCCGCTGATCGTTACAGAGTAAAAAAAATAAAACGAAAATAAAACTTTCTTGTCCATTTAGCAACATTTTGTTTTACTCATGCTAATTTTTGTATTTATAATTCTTTTCCTATGAAATTTACCACAAATATACATTCCTTGATAATACACATAGTATCACTATTAAAAGTACCCTGCAAAATCATTATCAAATTATATTCTTACAAGAAGAAAGTTACAGATATGCGACAAACATTTAGGGCATGAGTGTACAATTCTTCTGTTTTGATATAATCCATATTCAATTGTAGTATCTTTCGCAACTTCCCTCCCTTTCCTGCCACTATACCCTCTAGCACGTTCCCCATGATACAGTTCCTTCTTAGCCAATGTCTCAACCAGTTTCTCTTCCTCTTCTTAATTATATCTGAAATTGTCCTTTCGTCCCCTACCATTTCTAAGACCTTCTCATTCGTTTTCCGCTCAGCCCAGTTAATTCTCTCCATTCTTCTCCACATCCACATTTCGACAGCTTCCAGCAGGTTTTCATCACTTTTGCGTAATGACCATGTTTCTGTCGTTACAATACTCCACACGAAGCATTTTATAAGTGTTTTACTCAACTTTTTATCCCGAGTCTCACAAAATAGCGTTTTCTTTCTTCTAACGGCTTCTTTCGCCATTTCTATCCTTGCTCTTATTTCCCGTTCACACTTCATATCGTTACTAATAATACTTCTAAGATATCGAAAGCTAGTCAACTGTTCTATTTTCTCCCTTCCTACTTCTACATTTAACACCGATCACTCCGTTACAATCACCATAGGTTTTGTCTTTCTAACATTTATTTTCATCCCATTGCTAAATCACTACGATATGATACAATCCCCATAACAACATTGTTAGTCTCGTTGATCTATACCTAACTATATATATTCGTGTATAGAAAGAAATATATTATTAACTACCTAAAAAAAGAACTAAATTCTCATCTCGATGAAGCTATCGTATAAAACTGTCACAATGAACAATACAGACATATATAAAGATTTAAGTTGAAACTGTGCCAAGTTACTACGCCATTCACAAAACGATGCCCAAGCATCCAGAAATTACAGCATCCATTATATCACCGTTGGGGGCTCGGAGAAAGAAATAAAGCAAGCCCAGAATGATAATTACAAACTATTAACAGCAGCGATTCACCCTGAATAACACAGAGATTCAGCTTTTCTGCCTCTGAAATGGAAGTTTTCAAGTTCGTGCACACCACTACAGTTCCATTCATCAAAGTGCCTGCAGAAGGAGGCGGAAATGAATGGGTAGATCATGTTCATTCCACTTAATTAACATACATACTATGAATTAATCTGCACCATTTCCTACCAAATCATGACATTAACCAAAACTGAAAATGAGAAAATTTTATATTCAGCGAATATAACAATAAAAGTGAACTAAGACATATGTCTTCTTGTGGTTTTGACGCTACAACTCAATGAATTTGTAATTCTGTTCACATGTATCAGTATTTTCTTACTTAGATGCTAATGCAGTATGTTCGGAAAGTAAGTTACACTTATATGAAAGGATATTACATTCAGTAATGTAGTCAGAGTTTTCACGGGGCAATAACGTTTCCTCTCGCTTTCACATTCGAACAGTTCTTCCGTCATTATCACTTACCTTAATCGTCGTCTCCTTTAGCCTAACAGGCATAATCGTCGGACGTTAAAGTGAAATATTTCATTTCACTTCCAGTAATGTATTCTGTAAAGGTAGCAAATCCTGTGTTATGCGCAGTTTGCTTCTGCGAGCCAGTCCGCTAGAGACCTTGAGGAACGAGATCTGAGTAGTTCCGTGTGTTGAAGAATTGTGACGGTGTCTTGTCATGTGCTTAGGATTGTATTAACTTTAAAACGATTAATATTTCTCGTTAAACACGTCTTTTGTGAATACGGTAAGTGCACACAGACAGTGAAAGATCAGCTTTCTGTTAGATTTCCAGATCAGCCTCTAACTGAGATACAAGCTAACCAGGAAATTTGCGAAGACTGAATCGATAAAGGGTTATGCGAACGAAATGGTAGAACATTGAAAGTCGCATCAACTGGTATGCAACGTAGTCCTAACAAATAAGTCGATGTTATGTACTGGGTACCAAAGCGTGAGACAAATTTGATGGCAAGTGATCTAAACGAATGAAACGAAAGCGGTGACGTAATGTTGCGATGTGGTAAAGGAGTGGAACTACGAGATACACTAAAGCGCGAGCAGCTTACATCCCCTCCATCGAATCCACCTGGAGCGAGCGCGCTGCGACGCACAGTCACGTCAAAAAAGAAATTGGTTTCATTTTTTTTTATTCAGACCTTATACATAATAATGAAGTACTGATACCTAATTGAGGTTTTGGCACGATTCGTAACCAGTAAATTGGGACACATGTAGTCCAACTATGATAACTGTATGAATGTAACTTCATAGCTCCAATGACCAGTGTATGACAGAAAGAATCTCCATTAGCATAACCATGTATTATTACCCTTTTATCCAATAGCAACGAAGACTAAAGGACGCCTATTGAATTTTTTGTCAGTCCATGGAAATTCAACACCAATCCAATACCTGGCTACAGGAGATGCCTAGTCAACATGTGTAATGTTATCTATATATTAAAATGCTAGGTTTATATGTTTCTCAAAAAAAAAAAAAAAAAAAAAAAAAAAAAAAAAAAAAAGTTCATATGTTTGTCTCCAGTAATTTCGACAACGAGATCTCGAAAACCACAAGTGCTAGGAACGTGCCGCTTTCGCTGGTCGATTCCAAATTTTGTGTAGATTGTCCAGTGCTAATTAAATATTTAAAAAATGTGACCGTTATTTCTCTATTTCATTTTTTTTGGGGGGGGGTACACTGGAAGTGTTGAAATTTATTTAAAATATAATAAAGTTCCAGCACACCATAGTTGCAAACAACGGCTGTATATTTCTCAGGCGTGTTTCATGGCCAAATGATAATGAAAAGCGATGGATAACCATTTCTCCAGGCTAAGATGAATCTTTGTTTGGAGTGTTTTGCCCAAGGAATACCATATACTACTGACATCATAATTAATTATGTATGTCATAGATTTAATTCTTACATACCGCATGCAAGAAGAAAGAAACCAGTGATCATACATGAATATCAGAAGTAGCTCAATCTTTCAAACGGTGCGAGGTATTGAAACATCTCCCCTTTATGGTACCCCTTGCCGATTTTTATCAAGATGTCTTTCACTTGTGTCTGTAAAAGGGCATGTATAGATCTTGTGAGGAATGACAAGGAGGTTCATACTCATATGTGAATGATGCGCTGTGTAGAGAGCGCAGGTTCAGCTAGTGTTGGAATAATAATGGAATATCAGATAAGATTTGAGGTTAATCTGTACCATTTTATTTTTGGCGTGACGTTTTTTCGGATTTTTTAAAAAATTACGAACGATAAGCGATTCTGGTCATATTTCATAAGTATTTCATTTAAAACTTGAGAATGTGGCATTGCTCATTTGTCCGGAAAGATCTAAGAGGGGTAGTTTATTCTTGGGGGTGAATTTTTCCGATTTTTTTTTTTTTCACAAACGACCCAGGCAATTTCATTCATATTTCATAATATAAATTTCATTATTATTTCATTATTAACTCTGTAATGTTGTGTCAATTATTTATTACGAAAGAATTCAAAAGGGGAACTTTCAGGGGAGTCATTTAGGGGGCAGGGAGTGGCAATTGCCCCCCTGAGTTTGAGATTTATATAGATTTTATCAATAGAATAGTAGTAAATCAGAAAAAAAACGTAAAATTATCTTACCCCTTACTTATATCAAGGGGTCTTGTCCTCCCCAAGCAAAATCTGAAATGACGCTCCTGGGTAGTTTATTCCTGGGATGAGTTTCTACTCAGACTATTTTCTCAAAAACAATTCGGGTGATCTTGTTAGATTTCGTAAATAAATATTTCACTATTATTTATATAATGTTGCATACATCACTTCCATGAGGATATCCAAAAGAAGTAGTTTACTCTCAGGGTTATTACATTTATTTATTTTTGACAATTTTGTAAAATACCACTCATGCCGTTTTATTTTAATAACAAATATTTCATTAATAACCTTAACATATTCTATAGATAACTTCTTATAGAAAAATCTACAAGTGGTAATTTACTTTTGGGGATGAGTTTTCCTTGGATGAAGTTTACCGATAACGCGTTATAATTTTCTTCGTACTTCACAAGAAAATGTTTCTTTAACAACTGCAGCACAAAACCATTTAGTTTAAGAAACTGGAGAGAGAAAGTTTAGTGCGGCGGCACATACCTATTATTTGAGTCTGTTATTACAATGAATAAAAACATTTGTTCCATTATACAATCCAAAAACATGAAGTTAACCCACAGTAGCAAAGCACCTTCTTCGTCTCCGCCCAGGAGTACTGGTACGTTCCTTAGAGTGAGGAAGTTCTTTATGTAACCTTCTTGGGTAAACAGGATTTAATTCTGGCTCAACCTGTACCGAGAGATCAAATTACCACTAGGCAGTAACCTTGTTTAACTTGCTTCGTCTAATGCAGCAACGTGGACTAAAGTGTCTCAGTTAGGTTTTGTTCTTCATCTGTATCTTTATCTGCATCTCACCGTAAGAATGATGATAAACCTTTTACAGGACACGAATATAAAACGCTTCTGCACTCACTCTACTCACCTGACCTTGCCTCAGTGACTTCTGGATTTTTTTTATGTGGAAGATTCATTGCAGGGATTGGAGATGCCATTTTCCAGTGTGTAAAACGAAAAGTCTTCTCAGATGCTTCTAATCCATATATTAAAATGCTAGGTTTATACGTTTGTGGTCAAGAAAATTTTATATGTTGTGGACGTTTGATAATGATATCTCAGAAACCAGAAGCTCTAGAAAGATGCCGTTTTCACTGATCGATTGGAAGTTTTGTTTAGTTTTAAAAATGGTCCTTATTTCTTTATTGTATTTTTAGGGGTGCACTGGAAGTATTGAATTTTTAAAAAGCATCATATCCTACGAGTTATAAATTCCAACACCACACATTTGTATATAGGGATTAGTATATCTCTCCGGTGTTTGTTTCATGGCTAAATGATAATGAAAAACGAAGGATAACCATTTCTCCAGTCTAAAATGAATCTTTATTGTTTGGTGTGTTTTGCTCAATGAACACTATATATCACTGACATTATAGTTAACTGTGTGTGTAAATGTATTTGCTTATTACATACTAGATGGAAGAAGAAAGAAAACACTGATCATACATGAATTAGAAAATCCAACCGGAGGTAGGCTCAAATCTCGCAAACGGTGCAAGATATTGAAAAAGTAAACGGAAAAATCTCCCCTTTATGGTATCCCTTGGCGATTTTGTTTAATCAAGACGTTTTTCACTTGGGTCTGTAAAGGAACATGTACAGATATGAGGAATGACAAGGAGATTCATGCTCATATGTGAATGATGCGCTCCATAGGGAGCACAAGTTCAGCTAGTATTTAAGTAAAAATTATTCTAACAGTGAGTAAAAATAGATAGGTGAGGGTATGTTAAAACGTAACATAAGGAAATCTTGGGGGCGGACTGTGGATGATTCGGGAGAAACAAGTAAGTTTGGAAAAAATGAAATGAAATGAAATCTGTAAGTTTTACGTCCCACGGTTATGCCGGTTAGGCTAAAGGAGACGGTGATGATGAGAGATGAGTGAAATGGTGGAATGAAGAAAGTGGGAGGAAACGGGAGAACCCCGAGAAAACCCACGAGTACGGTGTTTGTCCACCACAAAGTTCACTTGGCGGGGGCTGGGATCGAACCCGGGACCCCAAGCACCAGAGGTGAACGCTCTACCACTGAGCCACCGCGGCCCCCTAAGTAAGTTTGGAAGTACATCGTATTATCTGAACTTGCAATGTTGAAAAAAAAAAATACAAGAGCATGTTTGAAACGCTCGCATGAATACCTATTAAAGAATATGCGAAATGCCAGCCACGATGCTCTGTAGATGATAATAAATCAGTTATCACGCAGTCGTCTTCTTGACAGAATGCTTTTCAACATTCTTAGAAATTTCCTTACTGCAAGTATAAAGCCGACGTTAACCCTTGTAAATTTCATTTTCAACTAAGTTCCGCCAGGTGTTTGGAAGGAAATTCGTACAACTGAATAGAAGACGTCAAGCTGTAATGAAATTACGGCACCCTTCGGTTGAATTTCCTCTGCTACAAAGCCTCGACACTCTTGTTGCGACTAATGTATCTTGTCAACTGTAATAGGAGACGCTTTGCTTCTCTCGTACAGTACCGGATTTCGTTTGTACGAATCGACGAAAAAAAAAAAAAAAAGGAACAATTCTTCAAGTTTTCTTAATTAACTTTTTTTCTCTTTTTGTTTCACTCATTAGATTCAGTAATTACACGCATTAATCTTAATTTCTCTTCATAATTCTTTCAATTGTCAGCTATCCATTAAAAGTTTTCTTATAATTCCTGCACTCGGCAAAGATTCTGTTCAGACATCAAACATTAATCACTTCTTAAAATAAATTAAAATTAAATAATTACTTCGTAATAAAAATCAATATTTACTTATAATTGATATATTCTACATAGTATACCCATGTGCAGGCCCGTATTTAGGTAAGTGCTATTCTGTGCTCCAGCACAGGGCGGTAGAATTTAGGGGGCGGCAAAATATTGGATTTTTAAAAAAGATTCTCAATAAAGTGATATTTAACATTACGAACCCGCACAGTCCCGCGCAAGCAAGAGAAAATATGTTAATGTGTTTAGTTCGCTCTTAATTACAGTAGTTACTAATTAGCTAGCTTATCTGATTATTTTTAGAACGTCCTCCTCTCCCACCCCACTCCAAGAAGTGATGATGAACTTGAACATCATAAAAACTGATACCGTTAAACTCAGTGACCTTCAAAACTATGAATTTAACACTAATATTTGTCGTTTTTGATTACTTTTAAAATCTCTCCCCCTCCCTGGGGAGCGGAGTAGGACTTTAAAACTGAATTAGATTAACACTCTCACTATTCATCTCAGCGACCCCAAAAACTATGAATTCAACTCTAATATTGCTCGTTTTTTTTGGGGGGGGGGGCGACAAGTTATTTAGAGCACAAGGGCGCACAATATATAAATACGGGTCTGCCCATGTGTAGCAAGAAAAAAAAATGGCTCCACACTGCAATTATAGCAGATTATCCTAAATATCTTAATTTATACATATATTAAAAATGACATTTTTAAAGTCATAATTTTATAGATCTCCTTCCTCCCCCACCAAACTTGCATGTCTGGCATTGTACTAGGAACAATGCTCGAAACCGGTGAATTACCATATCTCCAATGTTGGGGATGGTAGAAAAGAAAAGAATGATTATGAAGATACTAAAACATTTTTTTCTTTAAAATACTCATCCGGCGTACATTATCGACACGAACGCCCAGTGAAATACCACATTTATAGGAGTATGTCCCACCAAAAACCTAAATGAGAAAAACAGGGCCAAGTTTTCGTACATTTATCATATGGTTGGGCTCGAAAAAGAATAAGTAGTGTTGGCAGTTCGCACTTTTCTTGCTGTTTCCCTGAATGCTGTATTTGATTACAGCTATGGAAATCAAACTAAGAAATTTAAAATCACCTTTAAAAATATTTTTCTACACTACTACATCCTAAGCACATTTATCTTTTTCACCTCCTTTTGCGATTCCCATATATTTCTCTCGCTACCTCCCTAGAGACCCAGGGGCCGCGGTGGCTCAGTGGTAGAGCGTTCACCTCTGGTGCTTGGGGTCCCGGGTTCGATCCCAGCCCCCGCCAAGTGAACTTTGTGGTGGACAAACACCGTGTGCGTGGGTTTTCTCGGGGTTCTCCCGTTTCCTCCCACTTTCTTCATTTCATTCATTTCTCATAATCACCGTCTCCTTTAGCCTAACCGGCATAACCGTGGGACGTAAAACTTGAAGATTTCATTTTTTCCCTAGAGACCCGACCTCCATATTGAAAAACCTCGATCTAAACTAAATGCTAACGTATTGGGCAGTCCAAATATGACATCTGGCAATTTCTCCACTGACGTTTGTGTGGTCTGCTTATTTTCCCACATACTGTGAATCTGCTCTTAAAATAGGAAAGACAGCTCCGACTTTTCTCAACCCGAAATTCTCAAACATTTTGTATGGAACTTATGATGGGCTATCCTAACTTAGGTGCCGCATCGACATAAGAATCTCTTTCACAATTAGACCTATTAAATAGGGAATATAAACCTAATCAAAATGAGACACATAAATGGAAGTTACACCAAGGCGCGTTAGTATCCACAAACTCACCACAGAACAAACCACGAGAGAATGCTGTTCGGCGACAGCAGATGTGACAAAAAAAAAAAAAAAAAAAAAAAAAAAGAGAGAGAGAGAGGAAATGTCAACCATGAGAATGTAATTGTCTGTTCACTAGTAACAGAACTGTCTTTTGACTACCGCTGCAAGGCATTCGCATAAATAACATCACAACGCAGATGCAGATAATTGGACTATTAAAGAGAACAGCACAGGAAACGAACGATAAAAGACGAGAATGAACTTATGTAGTCAACAATAATATCGAAATAATCTCAACATATTTTGAAACGAAGACAGCTGGAATACTGTTCACAATAAAATAAGACGTTCCATAAAGAATCTGCAAATGAAATTACTATATTAACTTCCTGTAACTTCTGTGATATTCCAAGTTTTGTAGTTACATGTATCTCAAATCATGAACCTCAAATTGAGACACCCCGTTGGGCAAAATATAACATTCTCCAAATGCAGTAACATTTCTTTTATCTTATTTGGGAGATAATTATTATCATATTGTTCATGATAAGTAGTAATTATGTATTGTCGGCGTGAGTTGATTTCTGAATGCGCGATAACCTTCTACCTATCAAGCAAACTGAATTATTAATCATTGTTCTAAGTATTTTTTTTTAATGCTATGCAGTCCTTATATAAATAAAACTAAATTCATAACTTGACAGCCCTTAGATTGTTACGGTCTATCAAGTGGCTTATCAGTTCCTCTCGCAATTAATTCTGGCTTTCTAGATCGTATTTGCTACTTGTTTATATCAAGCAGCTACCCGAAACTCTTTAAGGTGGATCACCACCCGGAAGTCAGTACATATTTCAGCTCGTTCCCTTAACTACTGCGCAATGAAACATTTACATACTTTAAATATTGTGCTATAACATAAAGTTATGTTTCAGCTACAACACAAGACACTGATTCATTTGGTTGTGTGTTCTGATATCGAAAAAGATAACAAATAAAAGAAAATATTTGATTCGTTTTACAATGAGCACACAAGATGGCACTTGATGTTAGACCTTACAAGTGCTCAATTTTATGAAATGTTTATTTGAATGTGTAAAGTACTTTAAAGTAACGATGTTATTACAAAATAGATATATTGTTTGACCATTTTTCGTGTTACGTTTCATATTTTATTTAAATATTAATTTACATTTAAGGAAATAGATTATGAGAAGAAACTTGCGCAGAACGTCATAATGCACTATGGCCAAATTTGTAAGTTTAATTCCTGGATTCTTGCGTTGCAGTTCGAGAAGCGGAACTTAGCTGCGAATTGCGGTAAGGATCAAAAACTAATTTCTCCAGTAAGTATCCAAGCAGAATCCCATTATTACGTCCTTTATTATCTGGCACCAGTAAACACTCGACACTACCTGGCAACGCCGCACTATCCAAGCAGTTTTTATCATACACCGAGAACACCTACTGATCCACCTTAACAAACTGGGTGGATACCGCAATGCAATACCATCTGGTGAGTACGGTCACCCATCTTTACTCTGATTAGCGCCATCACTACTTCACTTGGTTGATCTTGGTTATCATTTTGAAGCCAAAGGATCAAAGTACGTTTATCTAAAATTTCATCATTATACTGCAACTAATAAAAATATTATACCCATCTTATTGAACATCCTTTGTATTCTGGATTGAGCCATTGGATCTAGTCTTGAGAATCCCTATTCTAGTTCACACTTTTCTCCATCACTACGTCACAAATAATCTAGTTGGAATTACAACACTGTGCAATAATTCATCATCTGATGTTACTTGGTGTCAAGACAATCCACGCGTATTGGACTTTCTTTTCTCTCAAACCAAGCTCTACGTCCTGTTAAACAATCTATCACTTGTCAAATTTCCTCCATAAAGAGAAATCAAAAATTAATATCATTCTTGTTCACTTCCATCAAATCTGTTCGACGTGAAGGGGTGGGGGCGGGGAAATCAAAACCATCAATCATATAGTCTTTTACTATATTTCATTGACTACTCAGAAAATATACTACATTCATCGACAGAAACAAGCGTTCATTAAGAGAATGCAAATGTGTGTTCCCTTCATGGTCAAGTAACTATCGCGTGTGTTTATGTGTGTAGACTCTGGGTCCACGTCCAGTGGGAATCGCCTGCCTTAGATAAAAACTTAGTAACGATTCACATTCTATTTTAGGCAAAAAGTCTTGTTTCCTAAAGCATGAATGTTGAAAGAAATGTTAAACCATGTAAATAGGCACAGGCATCGCTAGAAGGGGAGACAGATGATGTCCCACCCAATAATTCCCTTGTGTCATTTCTTACAAGGTACAATCACGAAGTGTCCCCTCGGGATTCGTGTGAAATTGATTTAAATGCAAAGTTCCCCGCGGCCCAAAGTGTATTGTACTAATTTTAGCGGTCCATATGGGTAATTTGCATATTTATGGGCTTTCATATATCCGGAATTCATACTCTACTATAACGCTTGGTCACAAAATTGCTTTTAGTTTCTTTAGATGTAACTGAACATGAATGTGGGCATATGCAAAACAAATTGGATCAAGTACTGATTCTCTGACACGTGTTATCCACACGGCAGCCATATTGGATCCACCATATTGGATTCAACTTTCGGTTTTTCAAATGGGAATAGGTGCATGTGATACATTAAATTCATACAAAATTTTCTCGGAAATTCATTGGTGTAGTGAGTTTTACAGTTGCGTGTACCATTTGCAAGATATTGCATGTTAAATGTGAGACACTTCATAAATTCAACCATTAAAAAGTGGAGGGCCCCGTATATATATCTGATCTTTTACGTGATTTATTGTTGACGAAATGTTTTCTGAACGTACATGCATACAGACACACAGACGTAAATAGGATATGGTAGGTCTTCACCAAAATCTATTCGTATCTAGATTCCCAATAGGCATTTTGTTCGTAATACAATACTTCCTTGTTATAGTATAACATGGAAGTAATAACAATCACTCACAGAAATGTTTTAAGATTATGACACCAATGTTGTAAAGAGGTTGTTTATACCTACAGTACTTTTCCAGTTAGAAATTTTGATTTGTCAACATCAAAAACGTAGGCGTAACTGATATTACTCTGCAATCTCTCTTCGCGAAGTGCCTAGAGGGATTTAACATGTAATAACTCGCAAACGGTACAAGCTACCGTAAAATTCACTACATCAATGAATTTCCGAGAAAATTTTCTATGAATTTCATGTATCACATGCACCTATTCCCATTTGAAAAACCAAAAGTTGAATCCAATATGGTGGATCCAAGATGGCGGCCGGTGTGGATAACACGTGTCAAAGAAGCAGTACTTGATCCAATTTGTTCTCCATATGCTCACATTCATATTCAGTTACATCTAAAGAAACTAAAAGCAATTTTGTGACCGAGCGATTTAGTAGTGTATGATTGAATTCCGGGTATATGAAGGCTCATAAATATGCAAATTACTCATATGAGCCGCTAAAATTAGTACAATACACATTGAACCATGGAAAACTTTGTATTTAAATCAGTTTTACATGAATCCCGAGGGAACACTTCGCGAACGTACCTTGTTAGGCGGTATTTTACCAGCAAGGCCGGAGATAATGCTGCTAGTTTGTTCTCAATCTATCTGTAAAAGTGTCGAGACAAGAAGTACCTTTCTAAATTCGAGACGAGAATCGAGACAAGACAAGACACTTCACGAGTCTCGTAGTAAACACTAGTTCACCCAAGTCTTAGGTCTCAAACCCTATTTTAGTGTTAGATTATTCTGAGTATAACAACTATACATTGATAACGCGATTGTATGAATATAATGAAGAGCATTTATCAACAATTAAAGATACACAAATCATTGCACCAAATATTGCAATAATAAATAGGGTTTAAATAGTCATATCACACCCTTCACGGGCCTCTTATTGTGGGGAAAGATTCTGATAACTTGTAAATGAAATTAAGGAGAAAACTGAAGGCATAAATTCTGTTCATAAATTTACAAAACGGGACGGTAAAAATTCAAGACGAGAAAAGATTTTTTTTTTCACGATCGAGACGAGAAAACCTTATTTTTTGTCTCGTGGGCAAACACTTCTTGCAGGTCATGTAGTCGGAATCCACGTTAATCAGTAGGTACACATCTGGTGTAGCCTCGCTGCTGAACGGGACGTTAAAACTCAAAATTACAATCACCTCTTGCAGTGATGAACATACGATTTTATTTCGGGAAATGTTCTCTTAGCGTATTGTCTCTTTTTTTTTCTTTTTCGTATTATAGCCCAATATTCTGAAGTATTTCTCATATTTCGGGCGGATGGGGTTATATCTCCCGCCCCCCTTTGTTCACCTTTGTGTACTTGTATACTCATAAATGATAGTTTTTTTTTTTAAGTCTTACATGAGTTACGAACAATCATTAAATTTCTTCTATCAAATTAAACCAAATCAAACCATAGTATGCAGCTAATAAATAAATAAATAAAAATGACATGCGTATGTGAAATCTAATATGTCGCTCTCAAAACAGGTATAACCGCTTTCAAAACACGTATCTGTGACAAAATTTCAACTCTCAATAACCTAGAGCAGCGTTTCTCAAACTGTGGTCCGCAGACCGCAAGTGGTCCTGGAGGTCTGCATTAATGATCCTTTTAGATTGAAGATTAGTCAAAGAAAAATTTCGAGTTTACATCAGCATGCACCATTCAGTTGCTCTCCTAGAACTAACATTTTATGAAGTGCTGCTTACCGAACATTGTTAGGGTCATTAAGTCTAGGAAATTCTGGTGAGTAGGTCATATAGCTAGAGTGGAAAGAAGTAGGAACGCTTTCAAAATTTAAAGTAGAACCCCAATCGGAAAAAGATCATTAAAAAGATCTATGGGAGGACAATATTAAAATGGATCTTTCAGAAATAGGAATTCAAAATACAAACTCGACAGAGTTGGCTAAGGACAAAGGTTAATGGACAGCTTTCATTGAATGCAGTATTAAACCTTCGGGTTCCATAGGCTACACAGTTATTAGTTATTACCCTATCTACTCTATAACCTTCAATTATTAGAATAAACTTATATGTATTTTCTTCAATTAATACTAATATAGTTATGGCAGTGGCGGATATAGCGTGGGTTAGGAGGCCTAGCCCTCCCCCCCCCCCTCACTCACTATTTTCAGTGACAAAAATAATTTAAGCTGTTATTTATATATGTTTGAAATTTTATAGTAAACTCATGATATATCTATCATAGTCTGGATTCTGGCTGCTCCCCTCCTCCCAGCTTTTACCTTCTAGATCCGCCACTGATTTATGGGAATTTTCATTAAGTCTACTTTAAAAATATAATTTTGTGGTCCGCAGAAGATTTTAACTAATAAAAGCAGTCCTCACTAAACAAATAAAAAATTCGAAAAACACTGACCTGCAGAAGTCACGATACTGGACCAGTCCCGCATCCAGTAGATATCAGTATTTGTCCGGCTAAATGAAAATTTCTCCATACGAATGTTTTATGACACGTAGATCCCACGTGGCAAACTTCATGCAGATTTGTGAATTTCCCAATTATTAATTCTTTGTTGCCTACCATCTACTCATAACCAATAAATCTGACTTTATTTAATAAAAGGTTTCGGGACGCCCTTAGACCTTAAGCTATTTTTTGTGATGCATTGTTGTTTAATCAAAAGTCGGCACTATACAATAACTTAAAGATCTAGCTAATTACAATACATATTTTATTTCCTTATTTTATGCAATATTTTAGGCATGATTTAATAAAATGAAGATTGAGTAAGCAGAAATCTACCACAGTAACTTCTAAAACAAGCTCTAAATATCTAGACGTCAATCCCTTATTTCCTTCCTACAAACCAGTGATAGCGGGTCAAGGGTCACCGAGTTACGACTTTTGTCCGAGTCGACTGACAATGGAGTATCACTTCTCAGACTCGGTCTAACCCAGTGATATTATGTCTTGAATATTTCAATTATAATTTCATGTTTATTCGCCACGCCATATTGAAAAATAACACAACAGCGTTTAAGCATATTGCAAAGTTCTCCTGAAGCAGGTAGAAGGTAGAGCAATTATAGTCGTTTCCTCCCACTACCAGTTTTATTTAAAAAAAAAAAAAAAACTTTCAGATATGACACAGTATGATACAATTCCACTGAAATAAGTATAAAAGTTCTTTAATCATTAGGATAAGTAGGTGTCCCAAGACCAGAGGCCAAGGAAAAGATTCTTCACAACACTCCGCTGCAAATAAAGAGAGGTTAGAGTCCTGCAGAGTTCAACAACACACTAGGCGGGAAAGGAAAACCACAGAACTCCACTGCAAGCTTGGTGGTTTTGTGGTAAAGAACCTCTGAAAGTTCCAATGCAAGCTATGAGAGGGGTTAAGTTCCCAACAGAGGCTTCGTTACAAGCTAAGTGGGCAAGATGCCTCTAAACTCCATTGAAAATTAGGAGGCTTGGGTTGGATTAACGTTCTCTCAAAGCTCCACTACAAGCTAGAAGACGCGATTTGACCAGTCAAAAACTGACTGATGCCCATTGTGTTGATCCTCTGAATTTTGCAGCTGATCCAGTGTAGCGGTGGTGATGAGTGGTGGCGCTAATGTTCTGTCGTCCGCTTCTCATAGTGGTTTGTAGTAAGTTCACGTGGTGTTGTTTGAGAACATGTTAACAAACAGCACTATGTTCGGGTTATTACAATATATTACACAAAAAAGGTTTAACGAAATATTGTCTGGGATCAGCACCATCTTTTTTTATATTCTAAACGACAAGCTTTACAGGTTCGCACGATTAAATTTTGACGATCCTCATAAGAAAAATAGGTAGTTATCTTTTCTGTGATTATGACGCGTTTATATTGTTTAACCTTGTAACTATCTTGCAATGCTCTGACACAAAAGGGTGCACATAACAAGAGAGAAAGTTCTAGATACAGTGAGGAAAGATACAATTGTATTTATTAGAATTACACTAGCAGCTTCATACATACTCCCGATGTGTGACAATATTTTGTCATCTCTGGGTCATGAACTCATTCCTCACTGACGCAAAAAGAGCGAAAGTGCACTCAATTGAATAGTAGTTACCAACTGCTTCTGCAGAAACGTCGGTATGGTACTTCAGCTGATTCTGTTGTGAATTCGGTGTCTGTTAGTATTGAACTTACATGAGCCAAGGGATAAGACTAAAAAATTGACACCAATTAGTAGCTACGACCGAAGAAACTAGGAAGATGGACAAAAGAATGCTTTCAAACAATAAACCAACTTTTTTTCTCTCTTTCAAACGAGAGAGAAATTCGAAAATCACGCCAAGCTCATCCGACAAAGAAACAACGTCCATTTTCACCGTGCTATTGTCCTCGTATAAACTGTGCTGTAACTAAGGACAGGACTATGGTCAGTAAATTGATATTTTTTTTATTAAAATAAAAAGAACATATAAAACGTGTCTCAAAATAACGGGCTTTAAAAAAATATTAGTCTATAACATTGCGTTACATGTGGCCCCGCGTAACCCACGAAGATGAACCATTCAGTTACCATGCCATTCAGTTACCATGGAGCAGTGGGATAGTGTGCATTCGCTGTGAAAGCATATAAGAATAATGACAGTGTGGAAGTTGCACGTTGCAAATTTCGGTGACATTGCCAGCTTCAACGAGATATTATCGTTCCAACTTTCTGGCTAGAGAACTAAATCACTTTCCACAGAGTCGTAACAGTCCGCAGCTTCTACAAAACGAGGTAACATTAAACACAACTTGCCAGTCAATTACAGCAGAGACAGTTGGTTTGTTTGACAATCGACTTGGTAACATCCCATGGCCAGGAAGATTCCCAGATCTCACAATCTGTCATTTCTTTTTGTGGAGTCACTTAAAGACAAAAGCGTATGAACATCGACCTACATCAGTTGAGGGCCTGAAGACAAAAATCATCGAGAAAATCAATCAGATTCCTGTGGACGTTACGTTACGCAATGCACGAAGTTCCTGGATGACTTCAGGAATGTTTATGTGGAATCGTTTGTTAACTTACTGACGTCATCTTCAAAACATAAGGCCACCTTGTGAATGTATGTAAACTAATTCATTAATGGCATACCATGCTCTATTCATAACGATGAATACATTTAGTTTGAAAATTCATCTTTTATCTTCCATTTCAAAAAAGCCAGTTATTCTGAGACACCCTTTACTTTCCAGAGTATAATCCTTAACACACTTTTCCTATAGCCTACAAGTCCGAACTGACGACTAACAGGGGTCCTTTAATCTTTTGTAAGTCAACCGAAACGAGCAACACATTGCTAATTTTGATATGCACACATCTCCGAAGCGTCATTAAAGGAAAATGAGCTCTTTAGCTTCTGCTACTCGTTTGTGACAGGAACGGATACCAATATCAGAGAAGCAACATCCAATTCAGTGGACGAGAGGTTGATGAATATGCATTTGCTTTTAATAGGGTAGGATGTGTGGCCACTTCTAATGGAAATCTTGGGTTTCGTCTTTCGTCTCCCATTCAATTTGATACGACAGAGACATTGAAAGGGATGGTAGGTAAATTGGTGTGGTGGTGATTCATGCGTAATCATGTTTTCAAACAGCGTTCATCAATAAGGTCTTTGAACACTAACGCTTGGAAGTGGAAGACGGTGTAGGAGAAAAGAGAGAAGATATTTAAAGGAGTTCTCTTACTTAAAATTAAGTTTGAAGTGAGAAGCTGTTTCATTGTTTATACAGATGTTTCTAAAACTTTTTTTTCAAGTGCGGATCAATTTTATTATCCAAAATTTTTTATGGACTACCCTATTATTATCCCCTTCAAAAGTAAGTAAATTTATCATTTTTAACGAACCTAAAAAGTTCGTTACTAAATTCTCTATGTCTGTCTGTCTGTCTGTTATTTGCGATATTTTCAATCAATTTTGAGCCCTCCATTCGATAGAGCATCAAAAACTAAGAAACGAGAAAGTGATTAAATTTTTTGCGTCACTCTTACCATTCCCGAGATATTGGCCAAAAAATGTCCGATTAGGGATGCGCACGAGACGAGTCGAGACAGGATTTTTCTCACAAAATTCGAGTCGAGACACGGCTCTTCCAATAGAATCATTTTTCGTGTCGAGACATCACTTTTACAGCACATTTTCGAGACGAGACAGACATAAATCTTGTCTCGTGCGCACCCCTATGTCCGATTTTCTGAGATTTAAGGAGTCTCTGATATCTCGGGAGGTGTTGATCAATACCTTAATATTGGCCAAAAAAAATAGTTCCGATTTCGGGAGATATAAGGAGCCATATCTCGGGTACTTAAGACAATGGTGAACATTTTGATACCAACCGCCACTGACAACTAACCACCGTTCCCCAAATATTGGCCAAAAGAGTTCGAATTTCGGGAGATTTAAGGAGCCATGTCTCGGGAACCCTAAGTCATAGAGAGATGACATTTTGCGAATTTTCGCGAGAAACAGAAGAAAGTGCGGATAAAAATATTTACTTTTACATGTAAGAACAATCACAGTTATCTTTCTCGCTCCATTTTTCCATTCTTTTTAAGTTCGTTCTGGCAATGCTCTTGAAGCATTCTCAACTGGTTTATGTTTATTTTGTTTTGAGCATACAGGGTGCTTGAGTTAAACTTGACACTTTGTAGTTGTACATAAATGTCGTATCGGAATGTATTTACGACTCTACAAATATGTTTCTACTCTACCGTTTCAGATACACCCGTGATATCAAAAGGAACTGCAATGGATGGATGGAAATTACCGGAATACTGAAAAAAATCTGTATTATCTTGATTCGTGTCTGTTATCCAAATTCAGCAAACAAGAAAACTGTTCAATGCTATATGAACTAGAGTCTGCACGGGCCGGAATTTTTAGCCCGGACCGGACCGTGAATTTACATTGTGAGGCCCGACCCGAGTGCGAAATATATATTTTAGCATTTAGGCCAGAGTTCGTGTAATCATGAGCCCGAAAAAAGCCAGAATTACAGAAATCTAATAATTAACGCAAAATTGTATTTTTATTTACAATAATTAGAGGTTTAATTTTGCAGTTGTTCTTTAAAAGTTCTCCAGAAAGAACGGTGCAATATATAATATCGTTGTACAGTACATTTACAAAGTTAGGCCCGAAAATGCCCGAGAAATATGGTTATATATTTAAAAATTTACGGTCCGAACCCGGCCCGGGCACGAAGAGATATATGATTTGTAGGCCCGAGCCCATGCAGATCTCTAAAGTGAACAAACCATAAAAGCGACACGACGTGATTGCAGAAGTGCAACGGAAACTACGAAAGACTGGCTGGTAGAAAAACACAGACAACGTTCCGATTATCGCAGAACAATGCAATTCATCCAGCAATTGCAATAGAAAGTGGCCGACGACCAATACAAAGGAATGCAAACTGAAGTGCGGAAATGAGTGTTGCACTGTCCATCGTGAAGCTGGCTGGAGGTGAGAACCTCCGTTATCACTCATACAAGAGAAGTAAAGGCCAACTATTGACAGAAAAAGCACGAGCAAACCAACTGATCAAAACCTTAACAAAATGAAATATTCTGTTGAGCAATAACAAGATTCTGCTCTGATTAAAAAAAAAAAAAAAAAAAAAAAAACTGTCATGAACAGGTACACAACCGCCACGACAGATTGCTGCTTGCAATCTATCAGTCGTTCATTGTATCATAACCACTATATTTTACGACGTGATTGCAGAAGTGCAACGGAAACTACGAAAGACTGGCTGGTAGAAAAACACAGACAACGTTCCGATTATCGCAGAACAATGCAATTCATCCAGCAATTGCAATAGAAAGTGGCCGACGACCAATACAAAGGAATGCAAACTGAAGTGCGGAAATGAGTGTTGCACTGTCCATCGTGAAGCTGGCTGGAGGTGAGAACCTCCGTTATCACTCATACAAGAGAAGTAAAGGCCAACTATTGACAGAAAAAGCACGAGCAAACCAACTGATCAAAACTTTAACAAAATGAAATATTCTGTTGAGCAATAACAAGATTCTGCTCTGATTAAAAAAAAAAAAAAAAAAAAAAAAAAAAAACTGTCATGAACAGGTACACAACCGCCACGACAGATTGCTGCTTGCAATCTATCAGTCGTTCATTGTATCATAACCACTATATTTTAATAAAGTATGATATTTGGATAAATCTCCAATGAGTGACGTGATGCCACCAGATGTCCATCAACAGCAACTCAGGTTCAATCCGAATGGCTATGTGCAATTACTGAACATCATGATCAAGCCTTGGTTACAGAGGGCACGTATTAGCATTCTGAACCACACGATATAGCCAACTACAACGGTCGATTAGTCTTAAGGTATTAGGATAGTGATCGCAAAGCCTGCCTCACGAGGCTTTGAATCCCAATCAGAGCAAAAATGTTATACATTATCCTTTCATTATTCATTTCCATATTATTATTACGATCGTCCAGTGGAACCTATAGGGGCTTATGCAGAGTCGTTCTGACGCATGATTAGTGTCATACTAAAAAGTACGACTAACATATGTCTCCTGCAGTAGTCAGGCCTTTAGTATGACGCTTATTATACTCAAAATGACTCTGCATATGGCCCATACGATCGTAATGTTAGTACATCTTGACTCCACAAGCTAACTCTCAAACGAAAGTAATTTCTCTTATTTTTATTTATTTATTTAATACAATAGACAACTAAAGGGGTTATATCAGTGGGATTCGTTAATGGAGTCAATGCGTTATCATCACGGGTAACGGTAAGTGGCTATCGACATTTCATTTTCTAGCACTGAAACAAAATCGAAGTTACACATTGAGCAGTTAGAGGATAGCAAGCATCACTGTCTGGTTGGCATCTAGAGCTCGAAAGTGAAGCTTTTAGTGCGTGATCCTTTTTAATGTCTACCAGTTTACTCATATCTAATCATTTTCTTTAGCCTCAAGAGCAGGACGTAGGAAGCAAAGGTGGAAAAATTAATTAAAAAAAAAAAAAAAAAACTTGTGAAGCGAACTTGCCTACAGCATCATTTTACAGAGTCACCAGCCATGAGTTCTACTATATAATTTAATTATACGAGAGCCGTTCGGAAAGTAACCTACGATTGGTACGATTGGTTAGAAAAAGTTACACCAAAGTAAATAAAAATAATTTCTGAAAACTACTACTTTGCTCTATTTTTCAACATAGTTTCTATAAACATTCAAGCACTTATCATATCTCTACAGTAGCTTAGAAATTCCATCAGTGTAAAGGTTTCCCACCTGTGCCTTGAACCAGCGTGTGACCGTATCTTTCAGCTCCTCATCATCACCAAAGCGCTGAAATCCAAGCCACTTCTTCATATGCATGAAGAGATGATAATCACGATTTTCACAAACTTTTTCATCAATTTTCTGTACGAGTGGATCAGTGACCACTGATGGCCTGCCACTCCTCTCTTCGTCATGAATGTTTGTTCGTCCACTTTTAAATGAACGAACCCATTCACGAACAACTCCTTCACTCATCACACTTGGTCCATACCCGGCACAAAGTTCCCGATAAATATCTGCTGCCGAATATTGTTTTGCCGTAAGAAAACGTATAACAGTTCGCACTTCGTACTTGGCGGGGTTTTCTATTGCAGCACACATTTTGAGACTTTACAAAAGTGGAACTAGTGGTCAGACACCCTTCACTCTGCTACGGCTGCATGCAAACTAACCTACCGTGCACGTCTGTACAAAGATGATAGCGCTGCCCCCACTACTTCACGCACAGTGACAAATCAAAGGTACTTTCCGAATATGCCTGGTACTACTTGGTAAAAAAGTTTATATGAAGCGGGACCTACTGCTCAACGTTGGATCTAAACTGCTACTCAGATTTCTATGCAGGGTCAGTACATTCACACGATATTGAGCCGGGAACATTCAAACGGAAGTAAATGCATTAACCACTTGGCAGTGAAGACGCCATATAAATAAATATAAAATAAAAAAAAAAAAAACTTTCAATAATCACAATGGTAGAATTTATGAAGTTATTTCTCTTTCTTTCTACAGAGTGAATGCACAACCCGGTTGGCATTCTAGCTTAAAATTATTTATGTTCTCTCGGCAGTTAAAATGCGTTCAAGTAGTTCTGGACAATTTTGTAGAGCACGCACTCTATTGCAGTGGAGTGTTTCACTAGCGCCGTCGGTGACTTACTACAGAACATCGCAAGAACATACATACACACGCACCCGATCTTCGTGCCACTTTGCCACCATTTGGGTGAATTCTCTTCAGGTTTCTCTCTCTCTCTCTGGCTCTACCAACGAGAGAAGAACGGAAGGATGAAGGATACAGTATACCAGTATTTTAATAGTTAATAACATGATCTTCTGGGCAGTCTCACCTGTTTTTCTCAAAACAGTGGACAAACTTGTTACAGGAACACCTAAGTTACAGTACTGAAGAATATTTAAATACGGATTTACAAAGAAAAAGTAATTACTCAACTAGTATATTATTATTATTATTATTATTATTATTATTATTATTATTATTATTATTATTATTATTATTATTATAGATTTAATATGAAGTTTAGTGATTTTTAAAATGATACTGCAAAATAATACAGCGTATCCATAAATATACTATCATACTTTAAAGCGGTATTACGTCGCTTTGGATAATCGTTTTTAAGTGAAATTGGTCATACTTGAAAGAAAAACTTACTAATGGACGGGATCAAACATACACATACACACACAAATAAATTCACTCATGTTTACTTTGTGCTCACTAATTGCTTATTTCCACAATTGGAAGAAGAACGAAATAACTTTATTTTCCAACAAGATGGAGCACATCCTCACTGGAATTAACATATTTGGGAAAATCTGAATGAGCGGCTTCCAGGAAGATGATTGAACGTGCCGGAAATGATTATAATGTCTTCTACAAGTGGCCGCCGAGGTTACCTGACTTCACATGGTTGCCACTTCTTTCTATGGGATTACGTAAAGGATTGTGTCTGTGTACCCCCCCCCCCCTGCCTCAAAACCAGCAAGAAGTGCGAGTGCGTATCAGTGCTGTTATCCAGTCCATTTCATCAAATTTGTTAGAGCGTGTCTGGCGTGAATGGGAATGCGTCTTTGATGTCTGTATCACCACTCGTGGGACCTACATTCAATGTCTATAGTAAAAAATATTTGAGTTTTTCTTCCAAATGTACCAATGTCATTCAAATACGATTATCCAAAACAACGTAATACCATTAAAGTATGACAGTATTTTTATGGACACACTGTATATTAGCAACGACAAAACCATTGAATGCATAGTATTACGGTGAATATAGAATCACTCAACTAAATAAAGACAACCTGTTCGTTGATACAAACTTATTCTCATTTTTTAAACTTTTTATATCTTCAATAGCTGTCAATATATCATATGAGAATTTTCAATTAACCAACTCCCTTTACAAAATAAAGGGGAAAAAACCGTGTGGGAAATCGGACGATACCGATTTCTCTTAAAATAATTATCATCAAATATAACATGTAGAAAATTTGGATATCCAATCTCCGTTGAGTAGTTTAGCTTCTTTTCCCCTCTCTTTCCCTTTGCTTATCATTTTATTGTAACTTACTACTGTATTTAACCCGTAAATACTCGCGCCCTTTTTATGACACTAGTACTCGCGCGGGGTTCAGTAGACCCCCAAATTGAAATTAGTTTTATTACAATAAAAATATTTTTTTAAATAATTAAGACAATGTGGCATAACTCTAGATATGTTTTTAAAAGTATTTGCTGTAATTAGATTTTTTGAACTCGTTTCCAGACTTTTTTTTTTTTTGTATTTTTTTCATCAGGACTTTTGGATAGCAACACAAAAGTTACCTGGTTGGGGGGGTCTGTGAACACCCCGCGCGAATACTTAAGGCTTAAACTGTTATATTACAGTATTTCACACTCTTGAGATTTTTTGTCTCCCAGACGAATGCATAGACAGGGTAAGCATATAAAGTGGTTTTGGTAAAACCAAAGCGTTTTGCTTCAGTTCGAGAAGCAGATGATTTTTAGAATTATAGCTATAATTACCCGGGAAAAGATAAAAGGTCTGAAAAACGGATGATACTCCGTAAAAATGGTGTAATCTGGCAAACTTAGGTAAGAACCATCTCTATTTCCAAGGAACAGCAGAAAGTTATGACTAAAGTTTCGAGAGTGCTTTACTTTACCTTATACTAGAAATTTTCAGACGCCCGAAATTACATTTCATTTTAGATCTAATGGTTAAAGTTCACAGGTAACATCGAAGAGCATTAAAGGCGCAAAGCGTCCTGTTTTCTTTATCAAATTGATGGTAATTCTATACTGATACAAGTTTACTTAAAATAATACACTATTAAATCTTTAATGCAGTTAATAAACTTTATAAACTTTGATTAATGTATTTCAATAATATCAGAGAATGAATTCCGAATTATCTTCGAAAATACAGGGTCTATCAAAAGTCAGGACCATAAGCCAACTCCATTATGAGTGAAGATACGAAAAAATAGAGAGAGAGAGAGAGAGGAAAGCTATTAGAAATTCCAAATCGAAGGCGATCGTTATATGAATATGGGACCTAAATATTTTTACTGTTTTGAACTGTTAACTGTTTTGAACCAGATGTTATTTTTAAAACATGGAAAGAAAAGTGTATTATTTAAAGTGTGCCTCAAACTCTAATATTGTGCCTCATATTCATACGATAAACATCTTCAGTTTGCAACAATAAAAAGTAGATCAAGCATTCTAATCTAACAATTACAATTTAAAAAAAAAAAGTCCTTTTTAAGCAAGATGTTACCTTTTTCTTACTCGCATCTGTGCACTGTTTTGTACGCATAATCCCGAACTCATTTCCCAGTAGAGGCGCAGCAAAAGAGGAAATTCAGTTTGACCCAGCAACATACAAGGACAAATGGGACTCTTGAATAAAGCAGTAGATCAGTCTGGTAAAGCTTTTTTGTTTCTTTATTTGTTATTAATTTGTACATGCAACGGAAAGAGCTAAGGCTGTGCGATGTTTCGATCGATTTATCAGTATTTTTAAATACCACTATCAAAAATATTACTAATCAATATATCGATCAAGTTTCGATATTTTATTGTATTGGCATCTAAATAAGGGTGTCGCAGAGGCCAGAAGAAAATTATTGGACTACTGTAAATTATTTATTTTGTTAGATTCCGATATTAGTAACATTCTTTAATGAACGTTGAAAAACTTCTGTTTGCTTTGTGAAATGACTGAAATAATACACAAAGCGGAAAAAATACACGACTGGACCAAGAAGTGAACCCAGATGTCCGCCGACTGTATCAATGCGTAAACTGTACCCTACACAGTCCGCTCTCTGCATAATCATATATTTCAAAATATCCAGTCATATATTCTATTACTCGTGAAATCGGTGCACAATCACTCAGACTACATGACGATTTCGCTCTTTAAGTTGTAGTTGGTCAAATCTAGAAGATCTCTAACGGAGTTTTCTCCATTTATCATATGTAATATAAATTCAACCATCAGAGGTGTTCTGTCACCCACACACTAGGCTTCCAAGAGGGTGCAGCTCACGTGGTCTTAGTGGTTAAGTACCGACTTCAAGACTGATGAAATGCATGACTGTTCAAGGAGTAGATGAGGTAGTATAGTACTTAATATATCGGTGCGATAAACCGGAGACCAGAGCTTGATTGTCGGTTGAGTGCTGCATTTTTTCAGTCTTTAAATACTATTGATTTGCGCTTAGAGTGATCGGTATGATATGAAACTGATTATCTCCTCGATTTAACATACACATATATGAAGTGAGCTACTTAAATAATGTTTGTCGTTTTGTTCTTTCTGAGTGAGCTCCACGAAAGTAAATTCTAGAATCCTTGTCCAGCGTAGCTACTGTGGGCGTCAATATAACAAGACTAGATCTGTCAGTTCTTTTCTCCATATCGTTCGGCATATAAAAACAGGGAATTAATTAAAGAAATGGGAAGAATGAATAGTTTGAGAATTACGTCTAGAGATACCATATATACAGAGTAATGAAGACTTCATTCCAGATATTGAATGTATTTGGTAAATAGTCCACACATTTTGAAGTGTATGACGACATATGATCAAAAGTCAACAAGGAAGTCATTATAAATTGCGTGATTTACAATTTGTATGAGAAAGAAAGATAAAGGTGGCTATGAACTCAGGGATGGATTAATATCTACACTAAGTAGGCTGAAGCCTGAGGCGACATGTGTGGCTCTCTCACCCTTATATAGTACGGCACAGGTTAATTTACTACCTGAAACTTCCCATGTGGGCCTTTCCTGATTTTCAGATTATGATATGTCTTCCCATTTTCGAATGGTCCTATGTGTAGCCGTCACTAAATGTTGGATCCATTATCGAAGACAATTTGATAGTTGTAACTTTCAACGAAGTCTAAAAACTTTATCAAAATATAAAATTTTCTTCATGGATTAAAACGGAATGGACAACAATACCTTTAAATTAAGTAATTAGAAATATACTTCACACTACATTTATTTATTAAGAGGGGAAGAAAGGGGGTGTTTCAAGTATAAGCTAGAGCAGAAGTGTGTGAAATCCGGCCTTATATAAACTGAGGTCGTGTATTTCAATGAAAGCTTAAGTTTCTAATTATGTTTATCACTCCTATACCAATCTTAAACCTATTCGCTTCATCTGACAAGAAACTCTTCAGCAAGTAATTTTTACTCCTCGACTCAATTGATGTGACTTTTTCGCGATTCACCGCGCTTTATCCAGGTACACGTGCATATAGTCTCGATTTTTTGGTATATAGTCTCTTTTTCTTATGCATATTCCTTCTACTAAAAAGAATAAATATTCAACAAAGAGGTGCGCTGGCCCTTTCCTAGTAGCTAACGAACCTCCTCTTAAACTGTCTAGTGGCTAGTTCACGCTTCTTTTTTGCACAAGGTCCCGGGTTCGATTCCCAGCAGGAGAGTATTCAACGCACTACGGTGGTTGGGATTCCACCTTAAATTGTAGGCCCCTACATAGCTTCGGTGCTCAAAAGGAAAGTTATATCTCAACAAAAAATAAAAAGTTGTGTTGCGTAATTTAGTAGACAAAAAAAGAGTGCAGATGTCATTGAAAAGCTTGTGATGTTTCTCTTCGTGTTTTGAGGCATGGGCGTCGTTAGCGGAGGGGTCAGGGAACGCGTCCCCCAGATTTTAGTCAAATATATTTATATAAACTCTACTACTTTGAGTGTACACTCATGTCCAAAATTATTGTCTCATGTCTATAAATATGTTGTTCTAGGAATATAATTTGATAACGAATTCGCCCCGTATTTCTTATAATGTTAGTATGTATATAATCGGCAAAGATATGTATGTGGCACATTTCATGTCAAAAGAGCAGTAAATAAGAACAATAAAACAAAAATAAAACTTTCTTTTCCATTTAGCAACATTTTGTTTTATTCATTCTAATTTTCGTATCTATAATTCTTTTCCTATGAAATTTACCACAAATATACATTTCTCGATTATACACATAGTATCAGTATTAAAAGTGCCCTGCAACATCATTATCAAATTATATTCTTACAAGAAGATAGTTATAGATATGCGACAACCATTTTGAACATGAGTGTACATATAACTTTTGTCGGAAAGAGGATTTTGATTTCAATTCATCCGACCCACCCCCAGATTTAAAAAGCTAACAACACCAGTGTTTGAGGTAGTTTACCCAGTAACTACAGTAAGTTTACAGTAGAACATTTTATTGTTATTATTTGAGAGTGCAACCTAACAACGGGACAAGCGCTAACTTGAGTAGCTGGGCCTTCGGTGGACCATCAAGACGATGGTGAAAAGAAAATTCTCAATAGTTACTGCGATATCTTTGTTTCTGTAAATGTTATTAGAACAGGACATGTGCACAATGAATACGTCCTACGTAGTTGCAACATGAGCTGAAGTGTTTTAAACTAACCTCTCTGCACAACCTGCCCGTTGAGCTTGTCATTTTGTTTGGCCGCATGCCTCATTTATGTACTTATACTCTCATATCCCTGTTTGGGGATAGAAATGTGCTTCCTGAGTAGCTATGGTGGCATTTAAATATCACGCAAATGGATTAAGAGCTAGAGAAAAGTAACAGTCAACTACTGAATACACGCTCAATAAAAATGATACTGGACAGTGCACAATTTATTACTTAGCATATTTTCATAAACTGGCTTCTAAGGAATGAAGAATATACGAATAGATCTGTGGCAACCGCTTCTGAAAGGAGTGAGTTATTCAAGTTTCTTGGGGTTTACGCCGAATTTTCAAATGTAAAATCAAGAAACTGATTTTGATTACACAATAAATGTCCAAAACCACAGAGAATTTTCTTGTTTCCATTGCTGATGGTTTTGCAGTTTACTTTCTTCGGAATAGCTCTAAGAAAAAAAAATCAGTATAGAAAGTTTTTTAAATTGCTTTTCCAGAGTGTTCCTCAGTTTCACCAGGCACGGGTTGCACCGGTGTCCTTGTTAAGAAGACAAGACTTCCTTACTTCCAAAATTATTATTATTATTTTTCGGTGTTGATGTTAGCGTTTCCAGTGTAAATTGGTCTTCCGGTTGTATCTGGAACACTGTAAATTATCCATTATCATTAGCGTTTCATGGAGGAAAAAATGACCAGATTGGTTATTGAGCTGAACAAAATTATACGAGGAGCAGTCAAAATGTTCCAGAGCCAGAAGTCCGTTGATTTAGCATTAGCAGAATCAGGGGATATCTGGCTCTTCCTCAAGATAAAAAAAAAAAAGTGTCAAAGGTGACCGTTTTGCCACCGTAGAAGACATCCAAATCTACACGACAGCTGAACTTAAGAGCATACCAAAACAGGATTCTCAGCGTTGTTTCCAGCAATGGCTCTAGCGGTGGAACAAGTGTGTGTTCTCAAGGAGCCTAGTTTGAAGGCAATCAAGTGAATGTGTACATATATTGTGGTAATAAACAGTTACAACGAAATTCCGGCAACTTTTTGACAGTCCCTCGTATGTGTTAAACTCTCATGCGTAGTTTTCGAGAAAATGGAGAACACAATTTCTCTGTAAATTTACAAATTGATATTGTGCAAGTATTATGACACTTGCTGAGGTGAAACTAATGCTGAAATTAATCACATTATGTCATTAGCAACTATTATAATGGTGTTATTAAAGTATAGTTAATGAAATATGTCCAGGGGTGCACTTGATCCTCCAAAGCTTCGTAACTCGACTAACATTTGTACACTTGATTAACATAACTATACTTGTTTAACAGAGGAATGACTGATGAAGCCTAAAAATTTGATTTTATACCTCATCTGTACTCTTCCTTTCCTTATAAAAAGTACCGTAACCGAATTCTATCAGATTTTCTGAGAATATAGGTGACAGTAATTAACAATTTTTATCGTCTTTTCGAGTGCAGAATGACACAGATTTAATAGAAGATATGGTCCTGAACAAACTAACGTGTTTTACCATAAATTCTCATGTGTAATTTTCGAGAAAATCGAAAGAAACAGAAGTTTTGTAGTCTGGAGAAAGTAAGTCGTTCGTTGCCAATAATAACACACATTTTGCTGAAAGAAATTTTTATTTACGTATTGTATGTGCAGCAAAACACATTGTTAACTATAATTTTTTTTCTAACATTCTTTACGCATATAAAACTTGTAAAATTTTTTACCTTGCGGCTTTACGTCTCTAATACTCCACAGTCTTTCAGCGATGCTTGTATTGTATTCTCCTGCCACCACTTCCAAGAAAAACCATGAAATGGCACGAAAACATTGTATTCACGAAACTGGTGTTCTTGTTTTTTTTTTTATCCAAACAAAGAAATCTACTCTGCCTTTGGCTTGTAAGTAAAATGTGATTCGATTATCAATACAGTCTTCATGCAGAATGTACAGGCATTCTTTATGTCATTCAAAGAATTCACTAAAAATATGAAAAATTAATAATATATTTTCAGTGTTTCATAATGTAAATAGCTACAAGCAAGTAAGTTAACCCATTACTTTCTCAAACGCTACGTGTATAACAGAAATAACGGAACCACAAAGAACAGTATATATTTTTGGCAGCAATATATGAAAATGGTTAAATTCCTGGTTATTCGGACCCAATGTTAAGGTGTAGGTCCATGTCTCTAATAGTGTTAGTACTGAAAAGGTAGAATCTGCCAAACGAGTAAATGTACACCTATTTCTGTACTATTCTATTTCTGAGTCTGGCATTTGTATACCGACTACTATCCATTTCATAAAGATAGGCCCCTGACTTGGCGGTACTGCCGTGACGTCCAGTCCTAACTTATATTACATTGTCGTACCTCGTTGGAATTGTTGGAATGTTGTCTTTTCAATACTTAAGACATACAAATTTTCTTTGTACTGTGTAGTGAGAAAAAAATAGAAATTAATGAAAAAGTGCGTATTTTTTCGTACTTTTTTGGTAAATCAATGTTTATAGGACTATATCTCGGAAAGGAGATAACATAAAATAATTTCCTGTGCACCATATGTAGATGCATATGTTACCTGTAAGTTCTGAAAATTTCATTACTGAACACGTAGTAGTTTTCTTGTTATTCAGTAAAAAGTGAGGCATCATTATCTCTGAATTGCTGCGGTGTATTAACAATCTTAAAAAACTTTTAGAAAGATCTTAAAGTAGCTTTTTCAACCAAACTGTTTTGACTTGTTTTAAAAGATAAACAATCACAAATATGACATTATGATTTTCTCAGCTTTGCGCCCTTCGCTATCGCAGCTTATACGGAGTGCTACGTTGCCACATTTTCCTGGCGCGTATACATACACTCTCAGACGGACGGGTATTTAAACTTGTCACGCACACTGTCCGGCACTTTTTAGATATATTTTTAAAATTTTATGTCTCCACAGATTTTAAACCAATTTCTTAGAAATTAACAGGATATACAGAATATATGCCAAATGTTCAAAATTAGAAAAGCGAACTCTTATTTTGTTTGGATTTGCATGTGATGGTCTTCGAAAATTTGTTGCTTTTTGTCAGTTTTTCACTTACTGCACGCAGTACAAAATACACTTGCACAGAAACAAATACAAGCATAAACTTTATTATATGATACAACCTTAGTTGATATGTAATACTGCGTTTACACTTCACAGAAGATCTGTTCCACCACTTGACAGACATACTAATAGCTCTTGCGTAGTTGATTTGTAAAAATCGCGTAAAGCTGGCTTCCGTGCAAGGCTTATGTGAATAATTAGTGTAAAAAGTTCTTGGATTTTAAATAAAGTAACACGCTTTCCTTTAGAAAACAAAGATTTTTGTTTTAGTATTTTTTCTTTTTCTCAATCTGCTGTTCTGCGCATTGATTCATAACTTTTACTACTATTCCTGGGAGAGCTCATGTAGTTTGGATTTCACGTTAATCAGTAGGTCGACGTCTCATATAGCCTCACTGCTGAACAGGATGTTCAACTCAAAATCAATTCAACTCTTTTTTTTACTATAAAACTTCATCGGTAAAAACAGCTGAAACACTTTATATGCGGAATACTCTGTAGATAACCCAGCATTTTGATCAATTCCCGGGATACCACTAAACAGGGGTTTTGCATTTACTTGAATTTTATCGCTCCAAGCTACATCAGAATCTGTCTTTGAATAGGAACGACACGTTTTTTTCTCTCTTTCCCGGCGCAGCCGCAGATTCACTTGAAACAGAGTTACTATCTTGTTCACTCCCGAATACGCCACTGAGCACAGAATAATCAATGTCATTACTATTCATTACTAACTCATAACCGTCTGAGTCGGAGTCATTCATCAGTTCTGCAATTTCATTATCGCTAAAAATTTTGCCTCTTCTTTTTGTAATACCGCCGCTCGTAAAGGAATATCCATATAGGCTATATATATATTTTTTAATCAAAAACCACGACATATACTAAGGAAAATATAAATGCCCATTCGTCCGTCTCATTGCAATGAACCCATATGGTGTGAGTGCATGTCTAAGTTTTTGACGCCTACGAACCGAAGGGAAGTGTTGAAGGCGTAATCAGTGCAACGTGATTAGACGCAAATACAGCCCTCGTCACCTACACATTGCATAGTTTTCTTTCGTTGAAAGAAAACAAAGGACCCATTCTGTGTTATTGTATACATTCGGCAGGGGAATTGATCGCAGAACTTGGGTGAACACGTGATTGCCAAGGATACATTTCTTTTTAACCTTTAACATGTTCGTAAGCTGGAAAGCGTGCATACGGATAGATCTTGAGGTAAAAATGGAGCCATTGTTAATAAGTGTACAGGAAGATAACAGGAGCAGCGATGAGTCAACAAACCCATTACGAAAGTGAATGAAGTAAATAGATTAAGAGATGAGTTTTTGGATGTTTTACTTCAACGTTTTATTTCGATTAAATTGAGATGTGTAATGCATTATTATTATTTTTATGATGTTGTGAAAGGTTATAATAAATACTTTTTCCTATTACATTCTTATGAAGTAAGCTTCGCGCTACAAGCTTCCTGAACGCGACAACACTGCACGACAGCGTTGCCGCACTTCCACTTACTGTATGCTGTTTCTTCATATAAGCGCGGGGAATTTAAAGATTGGGCTGCAACATGGCTCACCGCTTAACGCAGAGAACATGTTGAAGTAAAAGAATTTTTTAAAAAAATAAATACTCTACAACTAAACCCTTTTTTGTTAATAGTTCCAAATATTTGGAACACTAGACTTCCAAATTTTCGAGCAGTGTTTTGTACGTTTCTCTAACTACCATGGTAAAGGAGATAAGAGCGTCGTACATTTGTTTTAATTACACAAAAAGTATCAAGTGATGAAAATTGAAATTCTCACAACTTACAGTTAATGAATGCATCTACATATTGTACACAGGAAATTATTTCACGTGATCTCTTTTCTGAGATATAGTACTATAAACATTGATCTACCAAAAAAGTACGAAAAAATACGCACTTTTTCATTAATTTTTATTTTTTTCTCACTACATAGTACAAAGAAAATTTTTATGTCTTAAGTATTGAAAAGACAACATTTCAGGAATTCCAACGAGGTACGATAATGCAATATAAGTTTTGACTGAACGTCACGGCAGCACCACGAAGTCAGGGGCCTATCTTTATGAAATGGATAGTAGTGTGGAGAATATGTGAATTAAATTGCACAAAGCTACAGTTTTGTAGAAAGAAGTAATTTAACTTTGAAATACACTACGTAAGAGGACAGAAATTGTAAATACAAATAATACATCTTTTAATAAATGATAACATGAGAGCAATACGAAAGAATCTATGAAACAAATAAAAATGTAATAATTCGAAGTGGGGACAGAGAATTCGATTGCAGTAAAGACATCAATAACAACGTATTCAGGGCGAAGTGGCCGGAGTCTAATGGTTAAAACAGTCGAATACGAATCTGAAGGATCATAGTTCGAATCCACTCAAAGTATTATTTCATTTTCTTATTTTTACGACTTCTCATAGGGGAAACGTTTTAATATTTTACTCTAAAGCAGCGTTTCCCAACCTTTTTCACCTTGCGGCACACTACAGGTGCAACTTGAATTCTCGCGGCACACCCATATATATATATATATATATATATATATATAATTACTATTATTATTTGTAAATATAAAATACCCTGGTATTTTAATGTGATTACTGATTTTCTTCTTACAGAGAAGAAAGCTCGATCACTGATTTTCCCCCGTGGTAAATCATTATGCTTATTTTTCATTCTAATTTTAAAATAGAAAACAATTGCAATGAAATATAGAACTCGGGTTTTTAAAAATCCACTTTCTCTTTCGAAAACTGTATCTAACCTTTAACTAAAAGGGAAGGTCACTAAATAACGAACAAATAAACAAATCTCCTATACTTTAAAAACACAAATGTAGGTAATTTGTATGCATGTTTACTTTGTTGAATTTATTGAATGATATCTTAAAATTTCAAGTTACGAAATAGTCTGCAACAATAAAGAAGCAATAATGGCCATGACAATGATAAATACGTTTTTCAACACTAAAAATGTACAGAAAAGTAACACAGTATGAAACTTAAAATTGTGGATTTATAGTAGAGGTTCATAGTAATGTGAAATACAAATATATATTTTCCCCTATGTCTTGCAATTTGGTTCCTATAGAATTAATAATTTGTTTCGATTTCCTCGCGGCACACCAGCGGCCCATTCGCGGCACACCGGTTGGGAAACGCTGCTCTAAAGTAAGGTAGAAATTCCACTGTCATTGGCAATCTAATTTTGATGATGAAAAGTAAATTTGAATGATCATGGGGAATAATGCTTATTTAGGGCAAGGTCGGAGAACACAAAACTACTTCTTCCAAAACTGTGAAGTAGTTTTGTGTTCTCCAACCTTGCCCTAAATAAGCATTATTCCCCAAAGCATATATATATATATATATATATATATATATATATATATATATATATATATATAAAGATAGTTTAAACATAGAATCGTCTATTTTTCCGAATTTTATAATGGCGGAATACTGTTAGCAATAGTAGTTAGTAGTAGTATGCACAAACTTTCATAGCAGCCCTCGCACTTTACCTTGGAGTTTAATTATACAAGGTGTTTCAAAACAACACCGACAACGTTTGGGAGGTGATTCTTGACACCAAGATAAGACAAAAAGTATAGACCAACCTGGGTGCACAAATGCTTCCTTTCGGAGTTATAGGCTGCCGAAAACATGACAAATGAACTTTCGAGGTCGATAGATCCAAAACTATAGAACCTACCGTTCAATACATCAATACTTCAATACTTCAATATGTGCCCTATTCAAAAATCCATGTTTCAGAATCCTAAGGTACTCACCCAACAATTTTTATAGAGATAGTTTTGCTATGAGCATATAATTTGAAGTACTCACCAACTGCCTCTATAAAAATTGTTGCGGAAGTACCACAGGATTCTGAAACATGACAATTTGCATAGGGCACATGCTAGTTCTTAAGTGAAGTCTTGACCCGACTACGGTAGGTCCCACAGTTTTAAAGGTATGGACGTTTAAAGTTCATTTTTTCATGTTTCCGGCAGCCTATAACTCCGAAACGAAGCATTTATGCATCCAAGTTGGACTATACATTTTGTCTTATCTTGGTGTCAGGAATCACCTTCCAAACGTTGTGGGTGTTGTTCTGAAACACCCTATATATATACTACTTTGATGATAATGGTTATTGTCGAGGATCAACCTTGTCTGTTCTTTGTTTTTCCGTTACGTTTGATCAATGTAGAAGAAGTTATATAAGTAACTCGTAAAGCTTTAAACATGCTAAAAATGATACAAGTCAATCTCGCAAAATATACAGTACTTTGCTAACAAAATCAAAGCACGTGCTCTATAGAACTTTCAAACGAATGCCTCAGCAGCCTTGGATCTCGAGCATACAAAAGTAATAATCTTCAGACATGCCAGTATCAATTCACGGTCAAATGCATCACAAACTGAAAAACTAAACATCTCCTACTATATGAGAAGATGCAGCAAACAGTGGACATACCTACAGACGAAATATATTACTTAAAGATTTCGTTGAATGAACGAAGGAAATGTTCTCCCAATCAGCGCCACGGCGTTACCTGGTTGTCATTTTTAATGATGAAAGAATAAGGAAATTACGTTAAAACAGCTGGAATACTGTAATGGATACATTTCTAACCTTTTGGAAATGAGAGCCTCTTCGTAAGTAAGGACTGATTTTTTTTAAGTCAAGTTCAAATAAGCGTAGACTCACGAAACTTTAAGCATTTTACGCAGAACAAACATATATTTCACTAAAAGTACGGTCTGCATTGATCCGATGAACCGAAGGATAGTAGCAGAGGGGAAAACAGAATTTTTACAAATTTTCTACGAAAAATTTAGCTCCATGCTTCGTCTTCATTAAATTTCACAACGCACACGAAATATACATTGAGATGATCGCAAGATGTAAACGCGGTGAGGCCAAGGATACACAGCGTGATCAGAACTTCCCTCCCAACAGTACAACAAATACATAAATGCCACTATGTATGGATGGGATATTTAAAAAAAAAAAAAAATAAAAATAAAAATAAAAAAACTTAATTTCAAATTATTGTAGATCAGGCCATAATAGGCATAGACTTACGAGACTTGAAGCATTTTACGCAAAACAGACGAAAGTTTCACTGTTCTGAACAAAACTGATGGAAGTATGTAGATTTCATACTGAAAAAGTTATCACTGGTAAAGTTAAAATTTATATTAGCAATGTATCTGGGATAGTCCGTACCACAGGCCTTACATAGAAATATCCCAATTAGAACATTTCGTATCCAAAAAGTTAAATACCAACTGAATACTTAGAACTGCCCAGTCATTTCTGGCTGAATTTTCAGTTGGAGTCATCTTCTGAACCACACAGGATGAGAAACGAGGATTTTGGTTGGTTTTGGGTTAGAAGAAAGTTCAGAGTGAATAAGTGGGCCAAGCTGCGAATAGAAAATGGGTCTCTAGCTCACAGTGTCTCTAAACTAACTACAGTACGCTTGAAATTACATGCATTATGTATTTTCTCACCCATCAAAATATCTTCTTTTCTGATCGCTTGTGTTGGAACTCAATAATTCTTTATATAATCCTAATTTACTAATTTTTACCGTAATTTCCAGATCCTTTACTATCTTAGTAATGACAACCACGTATTGCCGTCGAAATGACTGGAAGGGATGTATCTTCCATCCACTCATAGAGCTATCACAACTGTATTTTATCAACACACTACTCTAAATCCAATGCAAAGAATTCAGTGTAACAATTGGTCTCTTCCATCAAAATGACGAAAGACGAGATACAAATGCATATCAAATGCCAAAACATGCCAAATGAAGGAAATAAAAACGCATTTCAAACGAAGTGCAATCCATACGATTATTAAAATTGTTCCTACCCGACATAAGACGGATGGCAGGTATACACAATGAAAACCCACAGGAGCTGAAGCACTAGTAAATCTTCGACACGAAAATGTCTCCTGCGTCTGGAAAATTCCATGAAAAAGAAAATATACAGTCTATCAAGAACATTTATTTGAAATTAGAAGGCACAAGTTGAATAACGCACAATATATATAACATTAATAGCACGCAGCAAATGTATTTTAATTTCCTACGCCGCTTTACGTTTCTGTGGATGTTTTCAAGCAGCGGAAAGCACTTAGTACTTGCAAATGTTTTCGCCAGTCAAGTGTGAAGGTGAGGAGGGAGTAGTTTCTTTATGAAGGAACGTTTCGAATAGTTAATTGAATACTTCACCTGGCAAATTCAATTCCTTAACCCACAGAAAGTTATCAGCTGAATTATCAGTGAAATATTCAACGACCTACAAAAAGTCCGTTTAAAAGATTGATTCATGTGCAACACCGAGGTTATGAGGGAAGAGATCTACTATTAATATGAGCTTCGAACCACGATCCGTGCCTATACCCGGTATAATTAGCTTGTGTGCATTCATCGTATATGATCAATCCTCATAGTATAGGAATCTACGTCGGCTCCAAAAAGCTGAATTACAGATCCAAGCCAATAGTCGCGGCCTATTTAAAAAACAAAAACCGCTTTCTCCTCACTCTTCACTGATGGAAACACCCGCGCGTGATGAAACTATTCGATGATTTGAAACTGCAAAGAACTGAATAAACGCAAAGATTTTAAACAGGTTTCACAATTTTTTGGCTCAAGATGATACAATACAATTTCTCATAAAACCTACGCTAATACTAGTTTGACAGAAGTACTGACGACGCACTTCTCTGTATGTGAAGGAAAGGTGGACCAGAGGAGCGAGCACGGTGTCTCTGTGGCAGAGCAACAATGTCTAGTTTGATTCCAGGAACGAAAGTTACAGTAAACAATATCATGTACGCGGGTTTCTTATCGAAATTTTCCCATCTTCTTCCATTATCCTGCATTTTAGCAATGTTTGAAATGAACTAAAATCTTTCGTGTAACATTTTAATGCAAGACACTATAGCAAATGAAAAAGTCAAGATAGAATAATTTGTGAAATGAATTAAGAGCCAACAGTCATTGTACACCTCAAGCTCACAGGTCAGGAATCGAACCAAGAACCTTTTGCTTTTGAGATGAGAGCTCTACTACTGACCTGAGCCACCTTCTCTCCGTACTCCAGCAAATTCTTTATATTTATTATGCATCTCCTGTAAGCATTGAGCAAAATAGATTTCTACGTCAACGACCTTAATGAAAATTTAAAGTCCAATAACTCGACTTCTAAGGTTATGAAAGAAGGTGAATTAGATCTGTGAAGAAGTTGATTACATGTAGAAAGCAAAAGAATTTACCTTTCAATTGGAAATTTCGGTGTGTAATAATTACTTACTGGTGAAACTGGTCCTTGTTTGTATAACGTGTGTTCATCAATATTGTCATGGCATTTTTAACTAAAATCTTGCGTAAAGAATAACTATATTATACAATATTGATTTTGGATGGTGAATTAGGCTGTGAGCAAGGTTGGCTGGTTTAAACCAGCTGTTTTTGAAAAAAAAAAAAAAAAAAAAAAAAAACCTCCAAAAAAAATCGAAAAATGCTTTAAATCGTGTGAACTTCATGGTGACTTTTCCACATATCAAACCATCCGCATTACGTTTATCTACTTTTCACCTTTTAATCAAGGAGTCCCGTGTTCAATTCTCGGTCTTACCACCACCCACCTTTCAAGTGTAAACCAAGTAGCGATTCGAGTTGTCCCTTTAAGCGAAAGTCTTCTCCGTGATAACCTTGGTATTTCATACGGATGTTAAGCCTAAACATACGAAATGAAACCAAATTATATATTTTTACTTGAATGAATGCCTGTTGTTTTATAAAGAAGCCAAGGTTCCTTAAATATATTTATAGAAATTGGCAAAATTTATCAACTGCCTACGTAGCTTCCAACATCAACTTGGATTTCATTTGGTTTAAATTTTATTGAATGATATCTACATACCAAATTTGTAATTTAATACCTCAGCTTTAGCGTATTGATTATGATACGTTGACCTTACTATTTTACATACAAATACATTTAAAGTAATAACAAGATTTTCCGAATGGCTAAGGCGCGAGTTTCCCGATTTATATATAATTCTACTTGTGTAACTGTTTATCTTTTTGTCCTTCTGAAATGACTTGGCAATTATATTAACAAGTAGGTCTATGTAAAGATCAGTACAACGTATTTTTATCAGGAGTCCTTCATGAGTGAGTCGGCAATCGCATTTGTGAGCAATTAGTCCTGGTTTCGTGTCCAAATGGACAATTTCTCTTGGATATATGTCGAGAAGCGGTTTGGATTCCGCTTTAAGCTTATGTGACCCTTTCCAGCATAACCTTGTTGTTGCATAATAACACCAAGGCGAAACAAACTAATTTCTGTCCATATATAATATAAATACATAGAGTAAATTATTTAAACAAACAAAAAAAAAAAACGGTTTAAACAAAAAAAAACGGGTTTTTTGGTTTTTCAATAAAAAACATGTTTTTTGCCAACCCTGGCTGTCAGCATTGTGTGAACAAGATATGAGGAAAAAAAGTATTATACTAAAAGTGAAAGATGCAATCTTCAACTCTCAGCTGAAGCTTATCTTTCTACATCTTAGTGTACGGCGCACGTTGATTTTTGATGTCAAGGGTGAAAGTTTGATTGTGCGAGCGAACAATCGACTAACAGTTACAATGGAGTTTGTGTGTAAATGCAAAAGCTTTCCTAACAACAATGACCAGAGATCAACATCGTGTCCGTAGGGTTTTCTCGAGGTACTCCCGTTTCCTCCCACATCATCATTCCACCAATCCTATCATCATTTACTTGCCTTAATCATCTGTTTCCCTTAGGCTAAAGGGCACAATCGTGGGACGTTAAACTTAAATATTTCATTTCATTTCACTTCAAGACACTATAGGATGCATATTATATATATAAGCCAGAAAAATAATTCTCTTACTTTTAGCATCCAGTAGAAGTAAAATCCCGCATACAGTTTCGGAACATTCTTGCTTTCATGCTTCAAGCACCAAAAGAAAACATGCTGGTACTTAAATGACATAATGTACGAATTTCTCTCCTTATAGTCTTGTGAACCACGTGGAGCCGGAAGAACTTTTTTGTTACAAATATTCGAAAGAGAAGAAAACATTACTAATACTTTTTAAGTTTATTCCATTTCAATCAGCGAAGAATAGATAAGGAGAGGATGAGTGAATTTACGTAGCAAAAATTTTCTTATGCTGCGCCGAGGATGGAGCGAAGAATCCTCCAAAACTGTACGCAGGAGGTTGCTTTCGCCGAATGCTTCGGGTAGAAAAATTCTCTTCATAATTTAAACATGATCGGCTTTATTTTTAGCGTGTATTATGCTTTTTTCTATTTTATTTCCCACACGCCCAGATTTTCTCTCGCAATTTTGTTTTGTACCTAATTTCTTTCCTTTTTTGAAGGCAAGCATATAATGAATTGGTAAATATTAACCGTATTTCATTTACTCGTCTTTTATATGACTATATTGTACAGCCAAAAGCACTCAATTTAAGCATTTGCTGAATAAAGTAGTTACACACGGTTTTAAGAGCTGCCTCTTATATCTTCAGCGCAGTATGAAACAATACAGTGCAGATGTTCTCAGGAAAAGCGAAAACAAATGTACATAGCCTAGTTTATTGTAGTTAATTTCTGTACTGAAGCACTTGCTGAAAATTGTCTGCACTTGGCCTCACGCATCCAAAGGAGTGTCAAAGAGTCACTATAATACACACGAACATACAGAAAAACTCATAATCACTTTCCTCACTTACGCCTCTTTTTGTTTACTACAACATCACAAATGCATACGCCTTGTAAAATGTCCCTTTATACTAATACATAGTTGTAAAAAACTGAGAGAGCTGGAAACTAATTTTCTATGACAACTTGCTTGTTCAATCACTTTTTGCACAATTTCCAACTTTCACAAGTACTTTCTACAACTACAATAATTTTCTACGAAAACGTTACTGTTTAATCACTTTTTGCACAATTTTCAGCTTTCACGAGTTCGTACTACAGATTAACATAAAGGGACATTTTAAAACTCGTATGGATGTGTGACGTTTTAGCGAATACAATTTTCAGTGAAAAGTATCAATTTTCAGTGAACGACTCCATTCTTATCTGGACGAACGTTGCAAACATTTTCCCAGCCGACTTCTGTCTCTCTGCCTTCTTGGGGCGAGGAGAACCTGAGTGCCGCCACTCCATTGGCTGTTGTTTCTTTTTCACGATCGTAGTGGTACAACCATGTTTTGTCCATGATTATTATTTGTGGCAGAAATTGATCGGCATTGCGGTTAAAATGGGAAACAACTTCCCTTGATGACCTCACTCTTTCATGCTTTTGATCTCATGACAGATTTTTGAAAACCCACTTTGCAAAGAGTTTGCGCATGCCAAAGTGATTATGAATTATGCTAACGACGCTTTCTCGAGAAAATGCTCACAACCTCCTCTTATGTTTTGCCGAGATTCTGCGATTTACAAGAATAATGTCATGAATTTCATCCACGATTTCCAGGACAATTACAATCTTGGTCTTCCTGCAAGTGAAGCATCATCTGTTGAGAAATCGCCTCGTTTAAACTGTGCCACCCACTTCACCAATGCATATGACTAAGGAGAGTCCCGTAGTGTTAAACTGATTTCCTCATGAATTTGCAGCTCAGATTTTGATGTTCGTGAAATTCGTTGCTTGGGTAGGGTTGGTTTCTACTAATCTGTAGAAATCTATTTCCCTGACCTTTGGCAGGAAATTCCTTGACTTTCATGACAGGTGTCGGATGATGTTGACATAAGGAATAAAGGTGAATATTTATATATGAGAACATTTATTCTACAGAGACAAATAATAATCAATTGCTCATACGTACATTCCTCTTACCACCCTGGGGGCGCGGTGGCTCAGTGGTAGAACGTTCACCTCTGGTGCTTGGGGTCCCGGGTTCGATCCCAGCCCCCGCCAAGTGAACTTTGTGGTGGACAAACACCGTGCTCGTGGGTTTTCTCGGGGTTCTCCCGTTTCCTCCCACTTTATTCATTCCACCATTTCACTCATCTCACATCATCACCGTCTCCTTTAGCCTAACCGGCATAACCGTGGGACGTAAAACTCAAAGATTTCATTTCATTTTCCTCTTACCACCCATAAAAATCTGAGCAACGTTCCATACTATGATCATTAAGGGTTGGCTAAGCTGAAATTGGTGTATAATTAATGTTAAGAAAAATATATTTTATAAAATTGTCCTGACTTTCCCTGGTTTCCAGTGTTTTTCCCTGAGATATCCCAGACTTCCCTGATCATTAGGAACCCTGTTAGGCACAAATGATCACTTTAGGACCCTCAAAAACCGTAAAAATTTAATTATTAATATGAAAATTTGTATATACAAAAATATGTTCTTTATAACTGTACAATTTCATCATTTTACCTGCACTACTGGATTGGGATAGTTTTCAGCAGTTTTTAGTACCAACATTTCGAGTCACGAATTCTCATTCACTCTTAACTAAAATTCCAATGAAATTGTAGAGGTTTACTATATAATTAAGTCTTCTTGTACATCGATAAACGATTCAACCTTACATTTTTTTATCATCACAAAATCTCAATAAATATTATTTTTTTTATTCTTGCTTCTTCTACATTGTATTATATGAAGCGCGTTCTCCTAATCAATTACTGCCCAACCTGAAATACTAATGAAGGTATCAGTAAACGTTGAAATCACAGTCAGTCTTTGAATTGAAAAACTGAATACTTACGGAGAAGGAAATTCATTTAATTTCTTAATATTATTCTTTGATTTTTGGAGTAAACTGATAAATGTGAAAAAGTGAGTAAAGACTACTGAACACTTAAACACAAATACTTCAGTAAATTTTGTCTGCTCTACAGCGAAAAAATATATCAAACTACATTATATTATATGTCCTGCACTGGTTCATATTAACTTTGGTATCCTAAATAATTTAAACTAGAAATCAAATCATTCAACAAAGCAACATTTATTTTCAAAATACTAACTGAGTAATAGTTTCGCCAACTCGCTGAACACATTGGCTTTATCAGCTTTAGAAACTGGTTCTGAACTTCTGTCAACTTTTGTTATGATTGGAGAGCTCTTTCGTGGCTAAGCGGTTAGCGTACGCGCCTTTGGCGTGGGAGACCCGGGTTCGATTCCCGGCGGGAGCTCATGTGGTTCTGATTCCACGTTAATCAGTAGGTCTACGTCTCATATAGCCTCGCTGCTGAACGGGACGTAAAACTCAAAATCAACTCAACATTTGTTATGATTGGCTGAGTACGTTCTGACCAGTCAATCAGCATTCAGAACCAGTTTCTGGGATCCTGTTATATTTATATGCAACTCCCTATTGGTTTCACAGTGTCTCATGAAGCTAATATATTCAGTTAGTTAGTGAAACAGTTACTATTTTTTAAAAATAAACGTTGCTATATTCAATGATTTGTATTTCTAGTAAAATATTTTATATATATACAGGGCGTAAAGAAAGGTTGTTTACAACGCTTGGGAGGTGATTCTACAGATAAAAACAAGTAAAAATATCTATGTAACACAATGTCCATCTCGGCCTCCTAACTGAGTTACGGACGTCCAAAAGGGTGGGAAAATGAACTTTGAAGACTAATTCTGGCAAAACGACAAGAGATAGAAGGGCAGTGTTAGGGGGCCCACACAGACTCTCAACATGGACTATCCAAAGATACTAAGATTAGATGTGTACAAGGCGAGCGCAAGGGATTCCACAAAGGATGCCCCACTTTGCCCTCATAACGTCCGCGGCATGCTTCGCATCCTTTGGTGAATCCCTTGCGTTCGCCTTGTACACATCTAATCTTAGTATCTTTGGATAGTCCATGTTGAGAGTCTGTGTGGGCCCCCTAACACCGCCCTTCTATCTCTTGTCGTTTTGCCAGAATTAGCCTGCAAAGTTCATTTTCCCACCCTTTTTGGACGTCCGTAATTCGGTTCGGAGGCCGAGATGGACATTGTGTTACATAGACATTTTTACTTGTTTTCATCTGTAGAATCACCTCCCAAGCGTTGTAAACAACCTTTCTTTACACCCTATATATATATATATATATATATATATATATATATATATATATATATATATATATATATATATATCAAGTGTTTACGACGCCCCCAAATGGAAAATTAAAACATATCTTTTATTTTCCGAATAAGCTTTAAAAAAATATAACGAAAAATAGTATTTAAAAAATCTTTTATAGAAACATTTATACTCTTTCTAGTTTAGCAGAAGTATTAATAAGCAACCGAGTAATCTATACACGTGAATTCTGTTTGTAAACTGTCGTTTGAAAATAATTTCACGCTGTCACTTGTCTTCAAATCTGCTCACTAGGTTGGAAAGTACACGAGACACAGGGTATATCATATATAAATATAACTACTTGATTACAACTATTTCCTTGGCCCATTGAAAATTTCAGCAAATAAAAAAATATATTTACGCTTACTAAAGTTTAAGTTAGCATTTGTAATCATGAGTCAATTTAGTTCCTTAAGTACTTATTTATAATATGGGATTATTCGTGTGTCACATAATAATTAACAGGATCTACTTGTGTAGGTGCTATAGTTTTGGCGGGACATCATGAAAGAAGTTCATGATTTTGATGTGTGAATCTGACTATTTTAGGTATTTAAGCACAAAAATAAGTGAAACATTAGTGTTATTGCAGCTTAGTATACGAATTGGTTCATACTAAGATTAAGAAAATTCGTGATATGTGTATTACGATTAGTTGCTGTTTTTGCATTATGGCATCTAGTATGAGGAACTCGCTTATACGTCATTTGTCATTGGTGATGTTACAAGCAATTTTTAATTCCCGCATTTATTCAGAACACTGTGATAATGGTAATTTTATGTGTATCTATTTTTAACGTGGATATGTCCAGGATCAATTTTAACAGACGAAGAAATTAAATAACCATATTCACGAAGAAATATCAACTAAAAGCGCCGAATTCGTATTATTACTCTGTTCAAAATCCCTTGTCGTCGCGAATTCTGTCGAGGAACTTGAAGCTTAAATTATATAAAATGATCATGCCTGTTGTTCTGTATGGTTGCGAAACATGGTCGCTTACTTTGAGGGAAGAAGGTAAACTGAAAGTATTTGAGAACAAGATCCTGAGACGAATATTCGGGCCGAAGAGGAATGAGGGATACTTCATAACGAGGAATTACATAATTTATACGGTTTACCAAACATTGTTAGGGGACACCAAATCTAGGAGAGACAGGCGGGCAGGTCATGTAGCCAGAATGGAAGAAAATAGGAACTTTGAAAGTCTTAACTGGAAGACCAATCGGAAAACGAACATTAGGAAGACCTAGGCGCAGGTAAGAGGACAAGATTAAGATGGATCTCGCAGAAATAGGAATACAAAGTAGAAACTGGATCCAGTTGGTTAAGGATAGAAGTCAGTGGAGAGCTTTTGTGAACATGGCATTGAACCTCCGGGTTCCATACGCCACAGAGTTAGTGTTCTATGTTGAAATGCGCCATTTAAATGAGCCAGAGGCGTTTTGGTTATATTTTCGGATGAAATCACTGAAAGCAGAAGTAGGAAGAATTAACGATAGAATATTTATCTTTATTTGCATATTTATATATTGATTTATATAAGAAAATAAAGTAAATTGTTTACTTGCACGTCTCGTTTGTTTTTATTATGATTAATACTACTACATTACTCTAAATTTCGGTATCTATTCCGCTACATTTTACGAGGTACGAAAACATTCGACGAAAACGAAGACGTACAGGTTAATAATTTATTATATACTGTACATAGAAATGATTACGTCATGCTGGGTTACAGCCTTGTGCCTTGTTTATTTAGCGATTTTGAATTAGTTCCTTCGTTTCTTCCAATGCTTTTATTTCACTTTCTGTTTCCATTTTTGGTGACTTTCTTTTAGAAATGTAATCAAATCTTTACTGTTTCATATGTCATATTTCAAGTTTTAACTAACTTAGGGATTATACCAACAAAATGAAGTCTATCCACTGCGTGCAAAAGTTCAAGAACAGAGCGGTATCTACCGGTTTCCAGGGGCGTTTTGTAAACTTTCACAGACGATCGCACTACTTCATATATATATGTATTATTTATATTTCAATTATACGTGTATTATTTACTAGTAATTGTTTTAGACTACAATGGTTACCAAAACCACTAGAAACAAAAAGTTTACAATTTATTATTTCCAAATTATTGTTGGAATTTCAAGAAAGAAATGAAAGAAAAGCTAAATTTACATGTAACATTAGCACTTACCTCTCCGTCGTTGTCGTAGTAGGTCAGGAACTGTCGAGTTAATACAAACCATCTTTGTTTGTAATTAACAGGGGTAAATCGTTTTTTGTTTTGCGACCGTTTGATCATAAGTCCTTGTTTAATGATCTCGTCCCCACCAGAACCTGCCATTTTGTGTCTGGAGGGGAACCGCGCACCTGAAACACAAAAGAAAAATATGTTATGTGTATTATTCAGTAATTAACGTTATATAAAGCGTAACACTAAATGAATTCTATCACTCATCTTTGTATCTAAATAAAACGTAGTAATTTTTATACGATTTCGGTTCTCTCTGGCATTTTCCTTAGTAACACTTCCCTAGTTTGCATCAGTTTCCTTCTATAATCTAAAAATATGGAAGGATCAAATTAGAATACGTGTAGCTTAAAAAAAAAAAAAAAAAAACTTACGTATTATTTAACGTTTTACACACATGCTTATAATTGGGGCGACATACTACATCCTTGTTTGACTCCTCTTCCAATCTCCACACTATTGGTTTCTCCTTCATTCAAGCGCAACTTCACTCGTTGTCCTAGTACAGGTTGCGAAAGAGTCGTCCGTCTCTCCAGCTAACCCTGATTTCTTTAGTATGTTTAGAAGATTAGTCCAATTGACCCCACAAACAAAGAATATATATTCTTTGTCTGTGAATGACCCAATCGAAAACTGTTTTGCCAGTCGATGAAGCACAAATAGAACTCTTCCTTTACATCAAGGACTCATTCTCATATAATTCTCATCTGCTCTCTGGTGCCTCTTTCTTTCCGGAATCCAAATTGATCTTCCTCCAACATCTCTTCCATCTTACTTTTCAGTAGCCTGTTCAGTAAGCGTGCAATAATCTTTCCAGTAAGGGAAATAAGGCTAATGTTTCTGTGATCACCGCACTTCTTTGCTTGGTTTTCCTTAGGTAATGCAACCATCCTAACGAAGTTTCTTCTTATTATTATTGAATTATGCGTCCATTGATCCCTCAAGGGGTCGCGGTGGCTCACTGGTAGAGCGCTCACCTCTGGTGCATGGGGTCCCTGGTTCGATCCCAGCTCCTCATGTGTTCGTCCCAAATGGACCTTGTAAAAGACAAACACTGTATGTTTCTCAGGTCCTTCTGTTTCGTTCCACTTTCATCATTCCATTATCATCATGCATCTCAGCATTACAATTTTGGGACGTTTGATTTTTTTTTTTTTTTTTTTTAATGACCTTCTTAAGTAAGTTAATAGATATAACGCATGAACTAATTAACTGTTATCAAAAGTTCTCTTTTTATACTGTTTGTTTATGATTTCAGTCATAACGATATGTTATCTTTATCAGAACAAATAAGAAAGTCAGGCTTGTATTTACATACAACGATGGTACATATTAATACAATATGATTAGTTTCCTATGCCAGCTCCGCAACATTATATATACAGTGGAAGACTTCCAAAACACTCATGTTTGCTAAGCCACACAAACCACTAAATTCCGTATCATCTTACAGGCCCATACAATTAACTCCGACATTTAGTAAAATATTGAAACGCACCCTTGTCAAAAGACTTCACACTCACTTAACAGCGAAAAATTTGCTACCTTTACATCAAGCTGGTTTCCGACCAGGATATAGTTTTAACGATCAGTTACTTCGCCTCACCAACATGATCACTAATCATTACAATTCTTCCAAGCCTGCCTGTTTAGTTTTATTCGATCTCGAAAAGGCATTTGATAAAGTATGGCACATGGGACTCCTATTCAAGCTTCTGTCTTTCCGTCTTCTTATCACATACATCCGCTTCACCTATAATTTCCTCACAAACCGCCTGGCTTACATCTATATCAATGACAGTGTCTCTTATTCTATCTTTCTTCATAGCGGCGTTCCGCAAGGCTCTGCCTTCTCCCCACTTCTGTGTCTGCTTTATGTCGTCATGCCGTTCTTACCTCAAAATATTCAGTACGCTGATGACACGGCTTTCCTGGCGTTAGCAAAAACTCTCTCTCAAATAAACACTGCAATGAATGAAGCTATCCGTCGGTTTAACGACTGGTATCGGACGTGGCGCTTAACAATAAACGCAACCAAAATTCAGGCCATAGTCTTTATTCCACCAAAACGTCGATCACGAGTTCATCGAAACCCAGCTCGTCTTGCCCTTACCGTCAATGATGCTGCCACACAGCACTCAAAGACAGTGAAATACTTGGGTATAACATTTGATCACCATCTTACATGGCGTCCACACCTCGCTACCGTTGTAAGCAAAGCCAAAAATCGATTAAATTTACTTAAACGTCTCCATTCTTCTACGGTCATCAACACTTACATGGTCTTCCTCCGACCCGTTCTTACGTGTGGTTTCACCTCATGGATATCAGCAAGGGCAAACATTACGAAAAGCTGTTAATAATGGAACGACATGCTCTCCGCCTAGCCTACCGCATTAAATTACCAAGTCAAACCCGTGAACTGTACGACCACGTCACATTTCCTCACCTTCTTTACCATATCGAAGCTCTTCGTATTAAATATATCACTCAACACTATGACAGCGAACACGCTCTCTTTTTTGAAACCGTTTACAGCGACGCTCCCTACACTCAAAGTCATCGCCACACGCCTACACCTCTCTCACTGCTTTTCGCATTATCTAAATATACTGTACCTCCAGATCATCCGGACTATAACATCATTAGTATCCTCAGCACGTCACAAGTCCCGGCCCATATCTCACCTTCATATCATGCACAGTAAACCCACATAGTACTAACAGGTCCTTCTCACGTATTAAAAAAAAAAAAAAAAAAAAAAAACATATGGATGTTTAATAAAGTTAATTAAATGTCTCTGCCCAACGGAAGTTCCCTTTTCCCCCATAATAATGTAAAATCTCTTTCCCTAATAAAGGGTGTAGCCCTTGCAATGTGTGCTAGCTACACCATAGCTAGCTAACTTTCAAAAAAAAAAAAAAAAAAAAAACGCTGGTACTGCTATTGTAGCATTTTAATAGATAGATACTTAGAGTAACGTGAGTTACGAAAAACTTTTTATGTAATCTTCATCTAAACTATGATTTTAATTTCTAAATTAACTTCCATGTAATAATCCAGAAATATTGAACCAAAAGATGTATTTTTACTTATAACCCTATTTATACTCAAAATATCGACATTTCAAATATTGTAGCGTGAGTTACCCAGTTGTTGCGTTCAACCGACATAAGTTTCAGAACATTACATGTGATATTGCTTATTGTGAGATTGCTTACTTAATTATGAAATCACGATATATATATATATATATATATATATATATATATATATATATATATATATATATATATATATATATATATATATATATATATATATATATATATATATATATATATATCATTAAAAATTATATATGGATCATTAAAAATTAATGCTTTTATCATGTTAATATACATCTGAAAGCCAGAAAAAACAGCACGGAGAACTGTTTTAAGTGAAGAAGTCGACAAGCACCTAGGTAAAAAGATGTAACAGTTAGAAGATATCAATGGAATAAAAAAATTTTAAAAAATTACAAGCACGGTACTTGTTTTCGTTAATTCGTAAGACTCATGCCCTGTTTTGTGCAGAAAATGATGATCTGAAGATGGGTAAAAGCAAATTTAGTGAATTAAGACCTAAACATGTCAAACTTTCAAATAAATTGCTTCACAATGTATATCTATGCAAGTACAATTTATTTCTGCAGTGAATTCATTACATAATGCTACCACCATTTCTTAAATATAGTGAATCATTTCGGAACAACTTTTTGTGTGAAGTACCTTCTGATATGTGTTGGATGAGGCAGTCTGTGAATAGTACGGACAAACTAAAAACTGAGATACCAGCTCCGCTGAGGGAAATCTATGATAAATATGACGTGAAGTGCTTTGTGTGGAGAGAGAATTCAGAGAATATAAGAAAAGGAGAAGATTTGCGAACTAGAAGGGTACATGAATTCCTTTTGTGAACATTCTTACACGAAAAGAGAGCAAGCCAAAAGTTACCAAAGTGACCGCACTCTGACAACCTAACATTGCTCTTGTCCAGGTAGAAGTTTCCGAGAATTACACCTGCACTGTACAACAGGAAATACAAAGCTACCACTGAAAACAACAACAAGTCTCGCTATTCACATGTAGCATTTGCAACTAAAACAATCAGGTCCCATATGTAATAGATTCAGATAATTTGGATCATACAAAAAATATCATTGCAACATACACGTAAATAATTTTTGAAAGGATTCCAACTGATATACGAGAAGTCAGGGTGTGGTCAGATGGTCCTTCTTCACAATTTAAAAATAAGTTTATTGCTTCTAGGCTACCTGTACTTGAAGAGAAACATAAAATAAAAATTATTTAAAATTATCTACCTATTAAAATACTACAACAGCAATTAAAAGCGCGTGAGTTCCACCCTATAATTTTAGCTTTCAAATCTTTCATTTATGGTTATGTGTGATTTCACGTTTAACAGAGACAAATATTTTAAGTATTTGTACTTTAAATAGTCTAAATTAGTTAACTTTTTTCATAAAGTATCTTTTTCATAAAGTTTATGATATAAAATTATTGTTCAAAGCCTTTGTATTTTAATGCGCCTTCTCTAAAATAGAATTGTGGTTCCATCTTCCGAGTTCTTTTAAACTATATGTTAAGGACGTTTATATGTTTATGGTCAATCCTTTCGACAATGAGATCTCGGAAACTACAGGCTCTAGAAAGATGACGTTTTCACTGATCGATCGGAAATTTTGCGTAGATTGTCCAGTTCTAATATAATATTAAAAAAAAATGACCATTATTTCTTTATTACATTTTTTAAGGGTGCACTGGAAGCGTTGAAATTAAAAAAAAAAAAAATCTAAAGCATCATATCCTATGCATTATACATTCCAACACCACACTGCTGTATATTGGGGTTGTATATGTCTCAGACGTTTGTTTCATGGCCAAATAATAATGAAAAAGGAAGGATAACCATTTCTCGAAATCTTTATTTTTTGTGGGTTTTGCCCAATGAACACCATATATAACTGACATTATAATTAATTGTATATGTAATGTATTTACTTATTACATACTGCATGCAAGAAGAAAGAAAACACTGGTCATACATGAATTAGAAACTCCAACCGCAAGTAGGATCAAATCTTGCAAACGGTGCGAGATACTGAGAAAAATAATCGAAAAAATCTCCCCTTTATGATACCCCTTGTCGATTTTTTTTTTATTATTATTTTAATCAAGACGTCTTTCACTTGTGTCTGTAAAGGGACATATACATATGTTGTGAGGAATGAGAAGATTTATGCTCATATGCGAATGATGCGCTGTGTATAGAGCGCAGGTTCAGCCAGTTTTGCCATGGAAAGGGACCTGTTGATGCCATTGGATGATCACTAAAGAGACAAGTGCGGCTAGCAGTACTGACGAATAAAGATATCGTTGACAGCGCATTTGATTTCTAAAAAGTGGCCACGGAAGTCAGCAATGTCCATGTTATTTACATATCGACTGATAAAATTAACACACTGAATAGTGAAATGGACATTTTAAATACATTTGAAGAACCAAAATCGATAACAGGCATTTCAAAAATTCATGCAATGATGACACGGAAAAACGTAATTCAAATTTATGCATTGACTAAAAAAACATCACTGCTAAAAATGAAACGAGAACAAGTACTGAACCTGGACCATCATCTTCCAACTTAGAGAACACACCAAAACTCAACCCTAAACGCAGACTTTCAATATACCACTCGGTGTACGATTCCAGCGATGATTTTGGCACAGACAACTACAGACAACTCCGAGTCCATTCATAATCCTTTACAAGATATTGGAGAAATCAAAAGTGGATGTTTTGTGTTAGCTGAGTTTACTAAATTTAAAAAAGCTATGATGCTATATGGCAGAGTGATGTTGATAAGTTATTCGACGTGAAAGTTGTGTGTCTGAAATGTGCTGAGAACAATAAACTTTTCAAAGTACACGAAAATGATATAACTCATGTAACATCAAGCCAAATAGTAGAGCTTTTACGTTTTCCTGACATTCATACGAAAGGGAACAAAATATATTACAGATTTAATAAGAAAATTACATAAAAGAGATGTAGAGTTTTAAGATATTATACTTATAAAGAAGTACGTGTTTTTACTTTTAAAAAATGTTAGAAATTAGATTTTGATTTACACATAATAATGTAGATTTTTTTCTTCTATGTCGGTATCCCAAGGAAAATTTCACGTAACTGATATGTTAATATGAAGCCTTTTCGTAAAGTAAAGAATAAGTTCAAGGTTCATATTAATTAACCGTGCTTATTTCAAGTTATTATAGACGTATATTGCTTATATTTGATAATAAAATGTCGTTGACAAATGTAACACCGGACTCTGTGCATATTTCATTAAAATAAATTGTCATAAAATGTAAATAAAAATTTTAAGATTTTGCCATAATCAAATTACGTGTTTCTTTCCTACATAGTAATGTCATGCACATAGCTATGCCAGGACAAAAGAAAATTTACTAAAAAATCACAGCCTCTAAATGTAGGGAAAAATTTTGTAACATGAGTTATTACAGTATTTCATTTTCTCCTAGGTTTGTTATATCATATAAAATGATGATATTTGGTAACTATCGCATAAATATGACAGTGTTACTTATTTGAGAAAGAGCGGAGCTTATAAGTTTATTTGTGGTTAGTATCCTTCAAAACATACATCATAACGTAACGTCAGCTACCATGGAAATACCCACAAGTGCTTCACGACGGATAAAAGTGTATGCTTATAAAAGATAATATTAAAATGCTACGTATTTTCCATAGGCAGTGTATTTCTGCACAGTTTACACAAGCTTTATTTTATGTTTACAACCGAAACGCTACTAGCATGAAACCATGGAAAGTACTATTGAAACCTGTATCATTTCCTAAACCCACTTCTTTTCACTACTGTATCCTCGCTTATACGTATACCCACCATCGCTGACGCGCCTGCTCTCTTCGGACACATTCCAACAGGAAATGGACCTACTAGGTTCGCCCTGCCTTGACTCCGTTAGATAGCATTCGTGCTTTTTAGGAACTACCTAGCACAGGTGGTTTACGGTTTTTGCACTGTAGTTTTTATGCCATACATTCAGAAACAGTATTTATACGTAAATCATAAAATAACTTTAATTTCTGAACAAATACTCCTGGAGGCCCCCTTGAATTTTATCTATACAAAAATGAGATATGCTCATATCGCCCACTGCAAATCTTTTATGGGACAATAAGAAGGAAATCTGTGAAAGAATTATATTCTTTCAACCAATTATTTCCAGTGGTGCGCCAAAAGTAAACCTGCATGATAAGTGTATACTGAGACGGGGAAACTGATTTTATATACGTCTATTGTCTATTGCAACATACATTGTATGAAGGCAATAAAAGTCTTCTATTCTCTTGAATAGTTATGAAAACTGAGCATGGTACCTACTGAGTCAAATAAATGTTGTGCCGAAAGTTTGTGAAAAACAATTACTCAATCCAATTAGTCTGAGATTAGACCCGGTTACCAAATACTAGCCCAATAATCGTGTTTTTAGGATTCATAGAGCAAGCAACAGCTAATAATAACATTCGATTTACATGAACACACTATTTGCATGAATAATTACTGTGATCATGATATAGAAATGTTCGAAAACTATTATTCAGATATGACATTTGGCTAATATTTAAGGATCAATAATAAGATAATCATTTCTCTTTACAAAATAAATATTTTTGTTTAAAAATAAAAAACAAGAAACAGCGCGCTTTCTAGGCAAATACGTAAACTGGGACACAAACCAATTAATGAACATACTAATTCAAAATCTTTTATTGTTACTCAAACTACGATAATAAATTAGTTTTATAGTAAATAGCTAATGTCAAGGGCAAATAGCATAGTCTTTATTAATTAGAATTTCAATTTTCATTACTCCATTAGCAGTTAATACACTTGAAAAACTTCCTGAACTTTACCAAGTTTGATGCCCTAATTGCAATATTAATATAAACTAATTAAATATTGACAAAACATTACATAATGTTGAACACTATTAAGTACATTGATCTATTTTGTATATTTCTTGCATGGTTCATTTGTTGAAATAAATCAGGTGTTACTTCATTGAGCACAGACTGACGTGAAGGCCAGTTCAAGGATTGCTACCTGCTGGTTGAAAGAGAAAATGTTTGACACCTGTTCGTGAACAAAACAACATACAGATGTTTGATCACAAAATATACTTACTTTGAGCCCGACGAAATATTTTGTCAAGATGAGTAGACCTTGCACAACGTTAAAAACATTATATGAACGCACGAACTTTGTTAAAAATTAAGAAAAAATTAACTCCACACACTGCTTTAGAACCTTCCCGTCAGATTTCCTGGTACGGGTTGGTACTTCAATTGTTTTCGGAACTTGTGAATTAACTTCAACGGAAGTTAGCCAACTTCAATCTAGAAGTTGTAGTTATCAGAAAATTTCACCAACAAGATGCAAAATTTATTTATTTATTTTAATTTTCTTTTCATTCTTTAATTAATATAATTCAACATGTGTCGCCGTAACTGAATCTTAACTCTATGAATATACTGTTATTTGATTTTATTAGCCCAGTATTGCCAACCGATAGAATATAGCATTAAATGGGTGGGCATTACTGATAACTATTATGTAATGTCATTCTTCTTCTTTGGGCCTCCTCTTTTTCATGTTTATCTGAAATCAGTGTTCCCGTCTTTAATTGTTTTCCTCCGCTCTCTATTATGGGAGTCCTCTATTTTCCATCCCATCTCCTCAAATAGTCTTGTATTTTGATCTTTCATGTAATTTTGCTTCTTCCCCTCTTCATTTTATCTTTTCTCTTCAGCTTTCTCTTTCCAACACTCATTCTTTCTTCGTTCTAAATATCCTAGCAATCTCAGTCTCCATTCTTGAAGCTTTTTACTCGAAAGATCTCACCTCAACAGAGACTCTTCTAGACTCCTTTTTTTATTATGTTACAATTGAACGAAAAATGACCAATTGGTTATACGAGGTGTGTTCAAAAAGTATGAAACCTTTGATTGGCAAAAATACATTTACTGATTTGGAAATCCGAAACACTTATTCCCTTCAAAGTGGTAAGGGGGCGCGGTGGCTCAGTGGTAGAGCGTTCACCTCTGGTGCTTGGGGTCCTGGGTTCAAACCCTGCTCTCGCCAAGTGAACTTTGTGGTGGACAAAAACCGTGCTCGTGGGTTTTCTCGGGGTTCCCCCTTCCTCCCACTTTCTTCATTCCACCATTTCACTCATCTCTCATCATCACCGTCTCCTTTAGCCTAACCGGCATAACCGTGCGACGTAAAACTTAAAGATTTCATTTCATTTTTTACACATAGAAGTCACGAGCAACGAACGCAACAACGGACTCTTGCATGAAAATCAGCCCGTTTTCATTCATTGGTCCGCTGCCAACGACTTGACGCTTTCTGCGCATTCACAATTGCGCATCGATGGTCCCTCTACATCTACACTGAAGAAAGTATATCGCCTTTCATTGGTTTAAGAGTTTTCATCCCGGCGAAATTAAAATACCGCTAATTTTACAGTAATTATGGGATATCTTCAAATAGATAAAATATAATTGAAATATGGAACAAGAGCGCCCTAGACAATATTATTTTGCGTGAGGTACCGTTATCACAAGTCACCTAGTGGCTTTCCGTTTTCAGCTGTTTAGAAACGCGAAAATAAATGCCGATTTTCAAAATGACTCGAAATCGAAAGCAGATAAGTGAGTCGTGATAACGGTTTCTTATATAAAATAATATATTATTTTTGTATATAGCCCTACTTGTATTTATTACATAAACTAAAAACTGTTGTTAGTGAAAAAATACTTCTGTCAGCTTATTATGCTTTCTTTCATTCCCTATTGCTCTACGGTATATTATTATGGGGTAATTCAACTGGTGCGCAAACCGTCTTTAAATGGCAAAAAAAAAAAAAAGAAAGAAAAAAAAGAAATAAGAGTGTTAAAGGGACTACGTGATAATGAGTCTTGCAGACCTTTCTTTAAAGAGATGCAAATCATGACAGTGCCCTCAATGTATATATATAGCTGTCTCATGTATATTAAAGAAAACTTGGAAAATAGCACCCGAAATAAAATTCATTGCTATAACACAAGATACCTAGACGACCTCGATACACTATATTTCAGGTTAAGTAAAACACAGAAGAGTTATAAATACACTGCGATTAAGATGTATAATCTTCTACCTACAGAAATTCGTGATATGTGTAATAGAAACTTTGAAAAACGCTGTAAATCTTGGCTCATTGAATTAGCTTGGGTATAGCGTTTTAGAATTTGAGAAAGAATTAAAAAATAAAAAGTGACTTGTTATGTACCTATACATTCAATGTATAGACCATATTTTGTGTACTCTCTTGACTTTGTCTATTGCAACAAATGTTGTTTAACGACAATTAAAATATTCTATTCTATTCTATTCTATTCTATTCTATAATAATAATAATAATAATAATAATAATAATAATAATAATAATAATAATAATAATAATAATAATAATAATAATATGATGGTGATGATGATGATGATGATAATGCTGAGGAAGAAGAAGAAGAAGAAGAATTTGTTTTCACTAGAGAAATTTTAAGATATTAGTTGGATACATTGGCATGGGAGAGTAGAAAGTTGTTTGATAGGCGTGTTGTACGGCAAGTGGTAATTTTATATTAATGTTTGTGAAAATTATTGTAAAAAAATAAATATACAAGAGTCTTTGTCTAAAGTATCGGTAACGAGTGATGCTAAACATTGTATGTATTAGGAAGTAAGACCTTTCCATGTACAATGGCATCCTCGGAAACGAGTCAAGTAAGCTCTCTACCGCTGCCGCCTGCACAGTACATAAGCCAATATACAGATGAAAATGTCAGGAGAGGAAGGGCACCACGACCGCCGCCACCAATTCATGACACATACTCAATGTTTGGGAATTCGTTTAATGCTGATGATGCCATAATTAGGCCTCTTGAAAATCAGGTTAGTGGTCATATACAGTAGTTTACACTGATTACAGAAATGACCCAATAATACAAGCAGCGAAGTAGTAGTGATAAAATACTGTGGACTTTTTAATTAAAATTTACTAATTCACAAAAGAACAGTAAGGAATAAAGAACTTATTCATGTAAACGAAAAAGCGGTAACTAGTCTCTGTACATAGAAATAACGTTCAAATTGTGGTTCATTACTTTGGAACTAATGCCTGTAGAGAACCGCTATCATAAGTTGGTAAATTTTTATCACAGTTCTCTTGTCATCATGACTATATCCGACTTCGCTAACGCGCCTGCTTCCTACAGACAAGCAATTGCACTCGAGCCTTCCAGCTTTGCTCGACCCTGAACCGGAAAAGATGCATTTGTAGCTTATTGTGACTGCCTATGACGTGATTTTTTAAGGGGTAATCCGTCTGACAGCATATAGTTTTGTAGAGATATAATTTGTGGCATATAAATGTGTAGACACGTTATTTATAGAATTTTTGCCGTCAGATATAGCATATAATGTAAGTCTGTGCAGAGTTGCTACAAGGATATGAGTCTAGAAAGCATTAGAAATAGGCCTAATTAGTGATATTTTTTAAACAATTATTTCAGGTGGCACCCCGCACTTTTACTTACCGGTATTGCAAATGTTATTCACCAACCGTAGAAGAAAATAGAAGGTATGAAGTTACACTATCGTCCCCGTATTCTTAATCTGTTCGTTTTACAATAGTGAGTTAAGGATTGTTTTTATGCAAGTTACGTTTCTAGATGCTACTCGAATTTAGCAGTTGCATCGACCGACACAATTTTACTTATGTTAGGTGCAGGTGAAGTTCGTGGAGGAGATACCACAAAGATGATTATAAATATCGTAAATATAAAAGTTTTTTAATGCCGTAGAAAATAAGGATTAAGTTCCGATAATCTCTGCCGGTCCAAACATATATATTACATAAGTAAAAGTAACCTAAGCTAATCTGACCTAGTCATTAGTGATTACTGTCATGTTGAAAAGCTGGCGGGGTTTAATGGAATAACTAACATTCTGCTAACGAATTTCCGTTAGTAGTAGGGGTAAGAGTATTTGAAGAGAACGAGTACAAATGTGTCTATAGGGTATTATTTAGTTTCTCCGCCAAGTCACTTGGTAGTGATTATGGTTCATTATTTGTAACTGTGATGAGTATAAATATACTGCGGACGTATAGTATGAAAACTACAGTGCATAAAACACAAATCAACTTGTGCTAGGTAGCCACTAAAAACCACGAATGCTATCTAACCGAATCATAGCAGGAGAGCAGCAGGGGGCTTGAGCAGTAGCGAGAGGGTGCATCGGTAGGGAGCAGGCGCGTCAGCAACTGTGGGTATACGCATAAACGAAGTGCTTTACAACGGCTCACTATAAATCACAATACGGGCTCCTGAGCCGTTGATAAATGCCATCCGTGTCTGTAAGTATTTTCCTGAAAATCATAACGTAGTGCGTTAAAAGAGACCCCCCCCCCTTCCTTTGTTCAAAAAAGAGATGGGTGATTAATGAAAATTAGATTGATTAATTCTTTGTGCTCTCTTACCGGGAATCAAATACAAGACTCATGCGCGAGCTACGAGACCCGTGGGAAGGGCTCTATTCTTTTAGTGACTTTCGATTTACCGGTACGAATGTTTCTATGAGTGGATATGTTACATGAGGGACGGAGAGATGTAGAAACCAAACTTAGTGATTTCGAGTAGCACAGAAGGATCATTCCATATTAATTCAACACAGTGGCTTAACCTCACAATCTCAAATTTTAATGAAATTTAATACCTAGATGCCCTCTAGATAGATTAGGAAAAATACCAAATTTCAACATTATATATCAACCAATATTGAAGATAGGGCTATGTAAATTTTGAAGAAAATCTCCAAAATAGCATTTTCAATGAATTTTGAAATTGGAATTACAACTCTCCTAATTGAGCTAGAGAGCTGGTTGAGGTGTCATTTTACAGCATTTTTCATTTCCTTTCCTGTTGTATGCAACAACATATAGGCTAATACAGAATTTGTTTTTCCAAAATTTTTCCAAAGGTACGTATTTTAAAATTTTGAAATTCCGTGAATAGATAATATTATTGTAAAGTACCTGGGAAAATATGAATTTGGGATGATAATGGGTTCATTGTTAATACAGAACTAACACTTGATTTTTCAAGAATACTTTGTACGTAGGGTAATTACACAAGAATTCTAAATTTTACATTTCTGTGAAAATAAAAATAAACACTTACTTGAAGAAAGAGTATAGTTGAGTCCATAGTAAAACTTTTCAATGAGTAGTACTATCATTTGAAGTTTGAGAAAGCCACATTTGTTCGGCATACATCATTTTCAAGGAAAACATAACTTATTCCATCGGGAGTTACAAGATTCACTTTTGTCAGAACGTCCACTACGAATTTTGAGATTTTAAAATATGTACTTTTAGAAAAATTTTGATTTTGATTTTGAAGAAACAAATTCTGTATTTGCATATATGTTGTTGTATACAACAGGAAAGAGCATGAGAAATGCTGTAAAACGACACTCCAACCAGCTCTCTAGCCCAATTAGGAGAGTTGCAATTCCAATTTCAAAATTCATTAAACATGCTATTTTGGAAATTTTTTTTAGAAAAATTTACATAGCCCTATCTTCAATATTGGTTGATATATATAAAGATGAAATTTGGTATTTTTTTTCTTAGCCTATATGAATGATACACCTGTGCAGAATTTCATGACAATCTAAGATGGTAAGGTAAATTTTGTCTTCTAATTGTATTGATTTGAGCTGGAACGGTTCATGAGTGGATATGTTACATGAGGCACGAAGAATTGTAGAGACCAAGCTTAGTGATGTCGAGTAGCACAGAATTTAGACATTGAGCGAGCGCTATTCGAAGTGTTCGTTGTGCGCCTTAAGGTAAAGATACATTTAAGTTCCGAGACGGTATTATTAAAATATGCTGGATCTTCTGAACTTCATGTGTGTCTTTTTTAAACAAAGGTTTGCTAATTGAATACGAGTTTATAAGGCATAAGTGCATGACTTCTATATATTTACTCGTGTGTTGTGGCTCCCGTATACTTTATCTGTAATCTTAAGGTTAACCAGTACAGATCTTTTCTAAATGGCATAAATTTTCATTTTTAGTGAAGGAATTATCATTTTCGAATGCGATGAATGCTGCTTATTGTCCTGTGACAAATTACTTAATTTTACGTTTCATTTTTTCGCTGATCATTTATTATTATTATTATATTATTATGTTGGCAGAAGAAATTTTTTCCTTATAAATACATCTTTCTATACCAAGCATTCAATTTTACCTTTTTTTTTTTTGTGTGTGTGTGTGTGTGTGTGTAATACGATTTTTCTTATTGCAGGGTATTAAGAGGCTTTACCCTCAACATTTTGACCATCGCCGTGAATTGCGTAAGCTGAATCACTCTCTGTTGGTGAATTTTTTGGACTTGCTTGATCTCTTAGTTCGTTGTCCCGACTCCCCTCGTAGAGCTGAAAAAGTGGAAGATCTCAGCCTGTTGTTTATACACATGCATCATTTGCTGAATGAATTTCGACCTCATCAGGCCAGAGAGACACTTCGGGTCATGATGGAATTACAGCGACGTCAACGCATTGAAACAGCACAGCGATTCCAGAAGCATCTTGATAAGGTAGTATGATATTTTCAGTTTAAAGTGAAGATTTCTTTTTAAATTGGACAAACTCTTTGGTTGTACATTCTTTATGCGCTCAATTTGAAATGAATTTGCAACGTTGTCATTTACCTGGTCCCACAACATGAGTGAATGAAATTACGGTTTTTTACGCTAAGATGTCGATGGCTAGCCCCCATTTCAAACAGTAACTTCATTCACTCATGTTGTGACAACTCAAACGACTCGTCGGATTTAAAACATTTCTTCATTTTAGATATGGTTTTTTCCTCTTACATTTTGTTGTGACTCTGATAATAATGGTTACCCTTTGCCAGGGAGCTTTTGGGATACCCTATATGTACACTGGTGTCCAAAAAGATAGCAGAATCCTAGTCCACGTGAACCAAACATACCTGACTGATCCTAGGCATCCAAAACGTGGACACATGCGTGAAAAAAGTGTAGAAGGGAAGAAGACACACAGCACACAGTCCCAACACCTATATTTGACAAAACTTACCATGGTTGAAAATGACCCAAAGTGTGTGGCGAGAAAACAAATGAGTTTGTAGTAGATCAAGAGCATCAGTAAGGCGTGTGGTCACCCCACGCGGGTACACAGGCTGCACAACGTCGTTCCATGCTTCCGATCACTTCGTTGATGAGGTCCCTCGGTATCCTTGGCCACTCCACCCGAAGGGCAATACACAGGTCCGGAATCGTTCGTGGTGGGGGTTTTCGGGCTGGAATCCGCCTTCCCCAATGCATCCCAGACATTTCTATTGGATTCGTGTCTGGGGATCGTGCAGGCCACGGCATGCGTTGAATATCTTCCTCCTCCAAAAAATCATCCACCACACCTGCCCGATGGCAACGTGCGTTGCCATCCATGAATATGAATGATGGTCCAACTGCACCCCAAAACATGGGAACGCGGTGGCTCACGTCTGGTGGTTGTCAGTAGAGCGTTCACGTCTGGTGGTTGGGGTCCCTGGTTCGATCCCAGCTCGCGTCGTGTGGACTTTGTGGTGGACAAACACCATGCTCCTGGGTTTTCTCGGGGTTCTCCCGTTTCCTCCCACTTTCTTCATTCCACCATTTCACTCATTTCTCATAATCACCGTTTCCTTTAGCCTGACCGGCATATCTGTGGGACATAAAACTTAAAGATTTCATTTCATTTTGCACACCGAAACAATCTTACATACGGTTTCAGCACCTCTTCACGGTACCTCTGGCCAGTCAAAGTACCGCCCTGAATGACGTGTAGGTCAGTACGGCTATTCAGCATGATGCCTGCCCAAACAATCACACCCCCACCGCCAAATTGGTTCCTTTCAATGATGTTCTGCGGGTTGTGGCGCGTCCCCTGTTCTCTCCATATCAGTGTCCGTCGAGAATCTGACTGCAAGCTGAATCGCAACTCATCCGAGAACAGAACGTGACCTCACTGTTCCATGGTGTCCAGTGCCAGTGTTTTTGGCTCCACCTCAAATAGGCTCTGCGCTGCACACGAGAGAGAGGGACACACACGACGGAACGTCTTTCGTAAAGACCAACCTCATGCAGTCGCCGGTACACCGTTTGTCTTGAAACACGTGCTCCTGTAGCAGCTACAAGCTCTGATGACAGTTGCTGTGCTGACATCGACCGAGTCCGACGTGCTCTTACCGACAGATACCGCTCCTGTCAAGGGGTTGTGACTGTTGGGCGACCCAAAATTGGTGCACGTGCGATGTTGCCGGTGGTTTGAAACCTGTGCCACAGCCATGAGATTGCGCTTTGTTTTACGTGCAGTGTTCTGGACACCTCCGTTTAAGTTTGCCCAGCTTCCAGCCGTCCGATTATCCTGCCCCGCAAGACAAGGTCTAATGTGAGTCCACGTGGCATGTTGAAGCCTTCACGACGCAGTAACACGATTGCCAACACGTCTGCTTTGCACACGACTCAGCAATCGACTGTGGTGTGGCATGGTGTGTTGTTATCAGCTCTTCTTCGGGCATTTCTCTTCCCTTCCTCCAGCAGCCCTTGTATGACCTTCAGCACGCTTTCTTCTGTGTGGCAAGGTCAGTTCTGATCGCACTGTTCTGTGACGGCTGTATGCCGCTGTTCCCATTGTGTGTTCCCATTTTTCTTAATTATGCTATCTTTTTGGACACCAGTGTGCGTGTATATATATATATATATATATATATATATATATATATATATATATATATATATATAAGCTCAAACCTGATATTGCATTCATAGTACTAAGGAACTTGTTCATAAGCATTTATTAATGAAGGCTATAGAATACATCATCATCATAATTTAAAAATGAAGAAGACCTTATTTACGATTGCATCACGGAAACGTAGCTGAATCGTTTGAAATGAATCGTTTGGATATAGTTATCAGCTACCTCGAACTGCTGCTTAAAAAAAAAAAAAAAAAAAAAAAAAATCATGTGTTTAATTTCAGTGCGTAAGGGGGAGGGTTGTGGGTGGTCAAAATGTATGCGTGAATCTCGATTTTTACCGTTCACTAAATTACCTTTATTTTCAACGAACTTAAAAAAGTTTGTTACTGAATTTTTTATGTCTGTGTGTGTCTGTTATTTGCGAATTTTTCAATTTTGAGTCCTCCATTCGATAGAGGATCAAATACTATCTGGAGGAAGTGATGGATTTTTTTGCGTCACTCTTTACGTTCCAGAGATATTGACAAAAAAAAATCATATTTCGGGAGTTTTAAGGAGCCATATCTCGGGAACCGTAAGTTGTAGAGAAAGATGATATTTTGCGAATTTTTCAGTTTTGAGCATGAGTCTTCGTAAAACAATCGTAGAACGTTTGAACAGAACTCTTAAACAAACCATGTGGAAAAAAATTAGTACTCAAGGAATTTATAAATGGATAGCTATATTATAATAAATGAGTATAATAATAAAGTATACGGAACAATTGGTATAAAGCCTGTAGAAGTTAATAAGAAAAGTTACTTCTTTTTAAGTTCATTCTGGTTATGCTCTTGGAGCATTCTCTATTGGTTAGACATAGAGAGAATTTCAAAATTCGGTCTCGTTGTATTAACCGGTGCTTCATCTAGACCTCCATATATGCGGATGAATAAACGTGAACAAGTACTTTTTTGGCATGTACGGCCCATGAAAACATATTCGTTGAAATCTCAAGTTCGATATTGTCACGATTATGTGACCTTCCGTCCTATCATTTGATAGTAAAAATGCTAGAAACTTAACAAAACAATTTTTACTTTGTTTTCTACGCTACGCTGGCAAGCGTTTAGAATTTTGAAAGCAAAGTAGCTACGTCTAATTTGTTCCTTAAGTATATTCATATTTAAGTCAATGCATATATTATGCAAATAATTTGATTGAGTGGTTTAGAGTTTAGCGTCCCTTTTAACACCTAGGCTATATGAGTCGCGGACGTACAGATTAAGCTGGAATCCGAACCCATAATGCATTCAAATTTAACACTGGTAATCAAACCAAAGACCCCGTGCAACAAAGGCAGGTCCTTTATCCACTAGACCAGTGGTGCTCAACCTTTTTAACTGACGAAAGACTTTTTACTGAACATTCTGGGCATCGCGACACACTTGCTTAATATTATTATTATAAATAATAATATCTATTATAATAGTGGTACCAATTAGTTTTTAGAATGACTCTATATAGCACTGCGTTATTGCTGCCGCTGGAGGTGTTGACTGGTACATCCTGTTTCGATTTTAACTTTTTTTCTTCTTCTTCTTCTTGTTTAAACCCAAAAACGAAAAATGTTCGTTAAAGTGTAAGTATTCGTAAAATCTTGATGAACACACATTTGTGGATTATCACGTTACATTTCCGAATATTATGCGTATTATATTCAGATCTAAATTCCACATTCATTAATCAAAGAGATTATACTACAAAAGCAACTTCTGTTTTGTTTTTATTTATAAGATTCTGAATGTTACTTTTGTGATTTTTATATAGTTTGTTATTATTGTTATGCAACTGCAATCAAAGAAAAATTCTAAATATTGTTTCGTTTTAATAATGTTTACTGTTGATAAAGTACATCGAAATGCCGTACTTTTGTGGGGGCGTTCCATACAAATCTCACGAGAGGCATTTACTATTAATAAAATATATCGAAATACCGTACTTTTATGAGGAGGTGGGGGGTTCATACAAACCTCACGAGAGGCATTTATTGAAATCAGAAGTATCTTTGGTATCCATTTATGTATAAATGGGTCAGAGCCAAAGTGGACTGAAATAATTCGTATCTTTATTCACTTTTCTTACTGATAGGCAAATTAAGTCGTTGTATTTCTTTAACTTGGACTAATAAAAGTCGTAGTGAACTAACTTGGATTAAATTCTTCTATAGTCTGCAGTATTTTGAAATTGCCCATATTTAATTCTGTATAATGGATCAGGAGTCCTTTGTGAGTGAGTCGGCAGACGTATCGCATTTGTGGCCAATTAGTCCCGGTTTCGAGTTCAAATGGAGGACAGTTTCTCTCGGATGTAAGCCGTGAAGCGATTTGGATTCCGCTTTAAGCTTATGTGACACTTTCCAGCATAGCTTGGTTGTTGCATAATACCACCAAGGCGAAACAAACTTATTTCTGTCCATATGTGATATAAATACATATAGCAAATTATGTAAACAAAAAAAACAAAATAAAAAAAAAAAACTGGTTTAAACCCAAAAAAAGTTTAAACAAAAAAACAGTTTTTTTTTTCAATAAAAACCATGATTTTTGCCAACCCTGATTTTAGCTAATTATTAATTAATTCTTCATGATTTTTAAATTCAAAAATTTCGCGACACGTCGGTTGCAAACCACTGTACTAGATTAGCACGAAGGGCAGGTAAATAATTTACTTTGATACATACGTACAGTTGTTGTCGAGGAACATCATTGATACACGTACAAAAGTGATTATTTCTGAGGTATATAATAAAAGATTATTCTCATTTTGTAATTATATATGATTTTTTCCTTTGCGTCAGTTAGTCGATTTAGAACAAGTGTTATCACATGGTTATAATTAATCTTTTAATTTTAAAGCGTGTTCTGTTTGAATAAAACCTTGTAAATCATATTTATGTCATTTCAGGTAATGGAAATTTTACAGGAAGCTATTAAAATGTTACCTGAAAGTGCTGAATTGGACTCGATGCTTCTTATACCAGCGGAAGCTTTTGAAAATATGGACAGTTCGAACCAGGATGACGCTGGAAACGAAGCGTGTAGTAAATTGGATAGAATAATGTGTGACATAGTTGATAACATGTAACATTCAAATATATTCAGTGTGAACTTCGCTCAGAAGTAAAAACAATACAAATATTATGATCCGAAGTATTATATAAAGATTTTAAAAACTTAAAAATTATCTTTTAAGTGAGAATTCAGTGTGTGTGTGTGATAAAGTGTCTATTTAATGTATGTGATATGGCGTGGTTGTATACAAATAAGAATTGTGTTGGGGAAGAGAAGGGGAATTTTCCATAATAAGGAGCTACTGTTTATGCTTACATTCTTTTTGTAATTAAAATTAATTTGACAATACATATTTCAGTTTTTGTTTCATAGCCTTTCAATATTAGCACAGTGTAGACAATTGTAGCGCAACCATTTATCACACAGTTTTTTTTTTTAAAAAAAGATATAAATATATTTGTCTGGATACCATGCGAAAGTGATACACGAATGATGAAAGGAGGGACCAATGCCGAAATGCGAAATCGAACGTGTGGGAGAAATACGTATAGACCACATTAAAGGTCAAATGACTCAGAACCATAGCAAACGGTTACTCTAGGGCATTAAGTTCATGTGGGTTCATACTGTCGTGTGTACGTCGATCCTGTTTGACACCGCTAGAAACGTTCAGTATGAGGTGTCAGGGTGTCTACTGGTCATGAAAGTAATATATTTTGCTTAGTGGTCATGAAAGCCATGAAAAAGTCCTTTATTTACCCAACTGGTCATGAAAATCTGAAATCTCAGAGTATATTTTTATACTTCATACTGCATGTACTGAAACAGTTGTATCAGGTCAGTAATTGTGAGAATTTCCCCCACCAATTAGTGCTGGCTAACTGGTACTTTACTGTCTTCTAGCTGCTCCCCATTTCATCTTCTAGTCTCTGTAATATAGTAACAACATTTTACTGTCCAACTTTCTGATCTGCTATTCCTTTACTTCTAAGAAATGTAAATTGTGTATTTTTGGGCCTTTAGACTTATGTAAATAATATTATTCGTTTGAGTTTGCAGATTTTAAATTTGATGATCTTTTTTTTGAAAAAAAAACGAATTTCTTTTATAATTTGTTTTGTCTTTGGGCAGTTCTCTGAGTGCTTAATTTCAGACAAATTTCTGCTAAATGGATAATTATACTCAGAATTAAAACTTCAAATACAGTATAGAGTGATTCACTGGTAAGAGCAGGCCCGTATTTAGGTAAGTGCTATTCTGTGCTCGAGCACAAGGCGGCAGAATTTTAGATTCTTTCTTTAAGATTCACAATAAGTGATATTTAAGACTAGCAACCCGCATAGTTCCGATGCACCACTGATGGTAGGGGTTTATTATTACTAATGGTAAATTTTTATCGCCATGGTCATGAAAATTTGAACAAAAAGGTCATGAAAAAGTCATGAATTTGCTTTCTGGTATTCCATTAGACACCCTGGGTGTGATCACTCCGTACAGCTATATAGGTTGCACAGCATACTGTGAATAAGGTGATACTTCTATGGTAATGCATCACTGTCTTGCACAAGCACCCGTCAGATGTCATCCAGAATCCGGAGTGGTGACTTTCGAAATGCAATCCACTGTTCAAGGACGTCCCAGAAATATTCAATCAGATTAAGATTCAGAGAACGTGGTAGCCACTCCAAACGTGTGAAATCCTCGTGTTTCAAGTATTTACCACTTGCACCCCGCGTGGACGAGTATTATCGTCTATTAGATTGAACGTAGGATCATATGCACCACGGAAGGGTCGTACATATTGTTGCAGGATAGCATTTCGGTAGATTGCACCCGTTATAATATCCTGTAGGAACACGTGTAGTGACGTCTGTGCTCCTGCGAACCATACCAACGGCACCGCGATAACGGTCTCGTTCACAGAATTGGCAGAGTTTTAATGTGACTCTAGTTCCCATCAGGTGTATAGATGTTCAAGATCACTTGTCACACACAACTGGGACTCTTCAGTGGAGAGTACCTCACCTTCAGTATTCTTGAGTTCACTCAAGGTGGACTAGACACCATGTAAAGTGGTTCTAGCGGATCGTCTTGTATAAAGGGATTCCGCGTATAGCTGTGGATACACAGTTTATCTAAAGACATGGGCGTGAGAGGCTGCTACACGTTTTTGAGCTAATACAGATGCAGTATTGACTGGATGCCCTCAGACATTTAGTGCCAGATAGTAGCCCTTTCATTGGGTTGTGGTACGAAGGCGTCCTGACATATAATACCTTGAAATACATTCGCCTACTGGAGTCTTACCACAGTTGCGAGAAATTACATTATGAGGCACATTCAACTCCACAGTCACAGCTCGGTGACATTACCCGTTTTCTGATCTTCGAATAACGTTGACGAGATGCCTTCTTTATGTCATCCTTTATGGTTCCTACGCATTTGACGTGTATCTAACCAACTTAACATACCATAAGTAATACCTAGGTACCTCACAATCAAACTAGCCTTGCAGGTACTACCTGCCGATGATCAATTACGCTTGTAGAGAGCACTTGTGTCTCTTATATGTTTATATAATTTACTTCATTTATGAGGGGTATGATTTGATATTTTCTGGCATCCATAAGATTACATGTTGTGCCATTAATTATCTGGGTTACGAAGAAACAAAAAAAAAATCTCGTAAATTCTAGAGATGAGTGTAGTTGTGAAAATAATGCAAGCACTTGAACAAAATTACACAATATTATAAGGATTTAACGGAAAAAATTGTCCAAAGATCAGACTTTATCAAGTGATAGATCATATTAAGCTGAGGAAAATGACATGCATGAGTGTAAAAGCTCTTTATATAATTTTTGAGGAAATGGAGAGAAAAAGTTAATTTGAAATCCTAAAACTTCATGCTACAAGAGCCTATGCAATTATTCTCTCCAACAGAAAGTACGCTCAAATCTTGCAAACGGTGCGAAATATTGAAAAGTACTCGAAAAATATATTTCCAATTTTTATCAAGACGTCTTTCACTATCTGTAAAGGGACATGTGCAGATGTTGTGAGGAATGACAAGGAGATTCATGCTCATATTGTGAATGATGCACTGTGTAGAGAGCGCAGGTTCAGCGAGTCTATATATTAAAATTCTAGGTTTATATGTTTGTTTCTAATCCTATCGACAATGAGATCTCGAAAATCACAAGTGCTAGAAACGTGCCGTTTTCACTAGTTAATTCCAGATTTCGTGTAGATTGTCCAACTCGAATTGAATATTTAAAAAAATGTGACCGTTATTTATTTATTACATTTCTTAGGGGTACCATGGAAGTGTTGAAATTTTAAAAAAGGAAAACATCATATCCTACTAGTTATATATACCAACACAACATAATTGTATACAGGGGTTGCATATCACAACTTTTGTTTCATGGCCAAATGATAAAAAACGAAGGATAACTATTTCTCCAGTCTAAGATGAATCTTTATTGTTTGAAGTGTTTTTCCCAACGAATACCATGTATCACTGACATTATGATTAATTGTGTATGTAATGTATTTGCTTATTACATACAGCATGCAAGATGATGATCATGTATGAATTAAAAACTCCAACTGGGAATAGGCTCAACTTTGCATACGGTACGAGATATTGAAAAAATAATCGAAAAATCTCCCTTTTATGGTACCCCTTGCCGATTTTTATCAAGCGTTTTTCGCTTGTGTCTGTAAAGGGACATATACAGATATTATGAAGAATGACAGGAAATTAATCCTCTGTGCGTTGTGTAGAGAGCGCAGGTTCAGCTAATCTATATATTAAAATGCTAGGTTTATATGTTTGTCCCCAAATCTTGCGACAACGAAAGCTTGAAAACCACAAATGCGGTTTTCACTGGTCGATTCCAAATTTTGTGTAGATTCTCTAGTTCTAATTGAATATTTAAAAAGCATGGCCGTTATTACATTTTTAAACTGGAAGTGCTGAAATTTTTTAAAAAAACATCATATTCTACAAGTTATACATTCCAACCCTTCATCGATGTTTATAGGAGTTGCATATCTCTTAGGAGTTAGTTTCATGGCCAAATGATAATGAAAAGCGAAGAATAACCATTTCTCCAGTCTAAGATGGATCTTTATTGTTTGGAGTGTTTTACTCAATGAACACCATATATCACTGACATTATAATTAATCTATGTGTAAAGTATTTGCTTATTACATACTACATGCAAGAAGAAAGAAAACACTGATCATGAATTAGAAAATGGTATCAAATCTAAAACAATTGAAGGAAATAAACTTGTAAATCTTTTTCTCCATTAACCATGTCGGTCTCGGCGTCCCCCATAGGGGACATAAAATATGACATTATTATTGCTTTACAACTTTAAAATCCGACTGGCAACATTGAAAACTGTTTACAAGGGATGATCCATCTATGATTATCCCCTGTAAACAGTTTTCAATGTTGCCAGTCTGATTTTGAAGTTGTAAAGCAATAATAATGTCGTCATATTTTATGTCTCCTGTGAGGGACGCCAGGACCGACATGGTTATTTGACATACTCCAATTCGCTTCCTCCTCGTCATTCGAGTGTATATTTTTTCTTCTCCACATGAGATCTTCTTTACCCCACTGACCTACGACCTAAAACTGAAATTCAAGCATTTTAAAGCTTTTCGTGGCAGTAGATTAGAATACGAGTTTCTCCAACAGAGGTTCATTGGAGTAACCACCCAGGGCCGGCGCTAACAGTTTTGTCGCCCTGGGTGGTACTTTCATATGCCGCCCTTTTAATGTGCAAACCTTACTTTGAGTGAAGATGTTCAAGTGTCACGAAAAAGTAAGATGCCCCATTTAAAAATATGTATGAAATGGAAAAGTAAACAAAAAATTGAACTACCTATCTCGAATGCTTACGTAATATTTAAATGACTCCATACATGACACAATATTCAGTATGCTCGATTTCGCTGTATATTTGTGATATACAGCAGCGCATACAAAAAATATTTTTTTAAAACAATACACACACACACACACACACACATATATATATATATATATATATATATATGCTTTAGTAACCACTAATAATTTTAAAATTGTTAAGCTTATTTTATGTCAAAAGGTGTTTCCAATAGAGTAGGAAGCATTAAGATAATGTAGTGAATCAGATATTACGGCAAAACTAAGTGATTAGCCTAAACCTTACAATGTACTAAAACACAATAAAGATACATAAATTTAACACAACTTAATTTAAAGAAATTTTTCTCGCTCTTATATGAGTAAATTCCTTTATCAGATTCGAGTAGTCCAATTTAAGCCAATTCGTGTTCTATTGATATCATCGCTACACCATCAAGCATGTTTTAGGCATAGAAGAAAGTAGATAGTTTTTAATAAGCTAAAATTTCGAAAAAAACTTCTTTCTCCACTTGCCAGTTACCGGCAAGGTTAACAAAATCCTAAGTGCAACACCGGCATCGGGAACAAAATCATGATCTTTTGACGAACTTTTAGGCTTAATTATAGTGGGCAACACTTTCATTTCGTCTTTCAAATCACTGGGGTTAATATTTTTCTATTTTTCGTGTGTTAAAACGCTGGCAAGTTAGTACACCTTTCAGACAAAAAGTTCAGGTGGTATATCTTTACGATTACCTATATCGTAAAGAAAATCGAAATACTCGCTGTGATGTTTAAGTTACTCAAATCTTTCTCTTAGAGCTAACACAATCACATCTAGAACTTTGTAATAAAAATCGATCTTTTATCTTGTTTGTAGATCTTCAATAGCTTCATCCTCTGCCTCGTATTGAAACTGTCTCCTCTTCTTTCGACTTCGAAATTACACTGTATTACCTATCCGTGGATCATCCGTATCTAATGCTAATGCCAACTCCATTGCTCATCTAAGTAAGATTGAAACTTTGCATCATTTCCGCTCTTCTCAAAGTACGCACAGTGGTGCTATTGAGTCGGTTGTTAAAATCTTTCCAGTTCGCAGAACTGTCTGTTGTACCAAGTTTTAAATTCACACACATACTGCCGGAAGAGAGAGCTGTTTATATACAATGTTTTCACAACCAAAGACAATTGCCTATATACGAACCTTGCGTTGCTCTATACATACCAGAAGATTAATGGTAGGGTAAGGAACGGTAAATTTTATTTTAAATGTATTTACTTTTAGAAATTCTTATAGCTATAGGGTTAAACATATAATATCTCAGAACAAGGTATAAGCGTTTATTCCTTAATCTCAAATGCTCAGATATCAAGAATGAAAACTGGGTTTATATGAGTGAAGTGGTGAGCGTTAATTATATTTGAAACACACATACCATTATCAACAATTGTCAATCCATTGCTGGATGAAGGTCTTTCCAATACTTTTTGACAATCATCTATCTTGGACAATTCGTTTCCAATATATTCTCAGTGCTACATAATTTCGTCACATCACTCTATGTTAGGATGCTGTATAGGTTGGTATTCGTCGTCACTTGTGGATTTCAGTAAAAACTTTCGTCTAGTCTATCTTGTATGACGTATTTTCTACGAGAATTATGTCTGTCTACTATTTCTCTTAAATATATACATATGGATAGACACAGAACCGGTTGTTAAAAAATTAGAATAGCACCACCGAGTACGCATATATATTTTCAAGAAACCCGACTGCATCCAACACATGAGAATCAATGCTTTGGAGACTTTTGCTTACTATGTTTATGTGGAGAAAAATGTCATACCAGATAACGAGTGAACAAAGGAAAATAAAGTCACACAGCTGCTTTTATATACACAGAGTGTCGTGGGCGACCATTTTATCTGTTCTATTGTTACTTATTTGAAGTAAGGTATCATAAACCTCCCGTATTTCATACCCAAATGGAGTCAGAGTATCAATTCGGCTCTCCCACATTGTAGTGCTTAATGGTTTTAAAAGAAATTGCTAATGTTCCTTTATTATTACCCAACGTTGAACTAACGCTGAAGAAGGTCATAAACTTTTTTAACTATTAAAAAAAAAATGAAACTGGTACTGAGATGCTGTAGCTGCATTGCTAACGACAGGATTTTGAATGACTATTGTAAGAAACATAGAAGGCTCGAAGATTTATTTCTAAAATTCTCTTCTGAAAACCTGAATGTTTGCCTTTCGCATTGGAACCATTGTCATATCCTTGGCCTCTCATGTCTTCTACCAGTTTCAGAAAATTACCATTATTACTTGTGTAAAGTTTATCTAATGTTCCGCGTAACGGTAGACACTCTTCACCTAAAAAGTTTATCATTGCAACTAGTCGTTCTATTACGTTCTTCCAATGTTGTGTTTCGGCATTTAACATTTTCTGGTGTTCTGTGTTATCGAAAGCTCCATCCACATTCTTTGCGACACAAGGTAAATAGGAGACCTATCATGACTAGCCAAATCTTCAGAAATGTGGCACCAATGGTTATAGCCATCAACTGTGATAGATATTTTACTTGCGGAAAATAATTTGCAACAAAAACAGAATTCTTACTTTCTGAATAAATTAAACACTTTCTGAACAGTTTCGCCATTACATAGAATGTGTACTTGTAAAAGTTACCTGTGAACCGACGGTTAAAATTATCTCTGGGACAATCGTGAAACTTGGTTAATTGCTCTGAAGGACCTCTTTTGACTAGGAGGTTCTAATATTCGGAATTATCAATTTGTAAATTGGATAAAAACTCGCTGCTAGATCCTAAACGTATAGATGCTGTAGGCTAGAAAAGCCTGTCTCAAGTGGTAGTGTACCTTTTGTATACTTGGAGTGAAACGTTAGAACATTGCTGAATAGAAAAAATATAAAAGACAGCTTCATAATCTTATCCAGTCTGGTTGGAAATCTTATCTACGCCGCTGCAAGGGAAATACTGAACGAGATAGCTGTGGCTAGCACTTTGATTACTGAAAATGAGGGAGAATGCTCTGAATTTTTTGAGTGAGTACATTTTGAGTGAAGTAAGTTCAATTCATTCTCAGGTAAACATAATTTTATTTTTCCATGTAGGTCTATTACGAATCATTATATTTTGATAGTATTTTCTTTTCCAAACTTTGCCGCCCTGGGCGGTGGCACGGCTCGACCCCCCTCGCGCCGGCCCTGTAACCACCCACCTATCACAATCAAACAATTGATGCTTTACAAAATATTTTAGTCACTAAAGACGTTTCACGTACTATTCGAAGAAAATACAAAAAGAAATTACAATTACTATGCTAATTAGAGCAAACTAAAACGCAAATTTTGCATTGTGTGAACGAAAACCGCTAGGATATGTCGTCCAACATCTCAACCCCTAAACACAAGGTTTGAATTCTCGAAACTGGAAGCAGGCTAACTTCTCGCAAACAAGTCGAGATATTGAAAAACTATTCGGAAAAAATCTCCCTTTTACAATACCCCTTGCCGTTTGTCATTACGATACATATATATACTAAGTTTAATATGCCTACAATTGTAAATCCAACCGAAAGTACGTTCATATCTACCAAACGGTGATAGATATTGAAAAAAATCCCCTTTACGATACCCCTTGCCGATTTTTATCAAGTTACTACATATACCAAATTTCATCTCCCTCGACAATTCTAACTCCAAAACCGGAAGTAGGCTCATATCTCGCAAACGGTGCTAGATATTGAAAAATAATCGAAAAATCTCCCCTGTGTGATACTCCTTGCCGGTTTTCATTACGATACATGCATGTATCGAATTGCATCTTCCTCGACAATTAAGGCCTCGGTGACTCAGTGGTACAGCGTTCACCTCTGGTGCATGGGATCCCTGGTTCGATCCCAGCCCGCGCCAAATGAACTTTGTGGTGGACAAACATCGTGAGCGTTGATTTCCTCAGGGTTCTCCCGTTTCTTCCAACTTTCTTCATTCCACCACTTCATTCATTTCTCATAATAAATGTCTCCTTTAGCCTAGCCGACATAACCATGGGACGTAAAACTCAAATATTACATTTTTTCCCCACGACAATTCCAACTACAACCGGAAGTAGGATCATATCTCGCAAATGACGCGAGATATTGAAAAAATAATCGAAAAATTTCCCCTTTGTAATAGTCATTTCCCTTTTTTAAAAAATCAAATTACATACGTGTATCATATTTCACCTACGTACAACAAAATTCTAACTCCAAAACCTTAATGCCTTCGCGCAGGTCTAGGGGCTAGCATGCACTCCTTTGATGTAAAGAGTTGTTTTCGATTCCGAGAGAGAGTATACTGAAAGAATGGTTCGAATTACACTTTAAAGAGTAGGTCGACGTCTTATGTAGCAACTCTGCTCAAAAGGGGCGGTAAACGATAATTAATCAATGAAAAACCGGAAGTAGGATATCTTGCAAACGGTGCGAGATATTGAAGAAATAATCGAATAAAACGACAAGGAGATTCATACTCACATGTGAATGATGCGCTTTGTAGAGAGCGCAGGTTCAGCTAGTCTGTATATTAAAATGCTAGGTTTATGTTTATCCCCAATCCTTTCCACAAAGAGATCTCGGGAACCATAGCCTCGTGAACGATGCTGTTTTCACTGATCGATTGCAAATTTTGTGTAGATTGTCCAGTTCTAATTGGATATTTAAAGAAAAAAAAAACATGGACGGTTGTTTTATTATATGTTTAGGGGTCCACAGAAAGTGTTGAATTTCAAAAAAGTAAAGCTCCATTCCAACACTACACATTTGCATAAAGGAGTTGTATATCTCTCAGGCGTTTGTTTCATGGCCAAATGGTAATGAAAACCGAAGAATAACCATTTCTCCAGTCTAAGATGAATCTTTATTGTTTGGAGTGTCTTGGTCAATGAAAACCATATATCACTGACATTATAATTAATCGTATGTGTAATGTATTTGCTTATTACATACTACATGCAAGAAGAGAGAAAACACTGATCATACATGACTCAGAAACTCCAACCGGAAGTCTTGCAAACGGTGCGAGATATTGAAGAAATAGTCGAAAAATCTTCCCTTTATGATACCCCCTGCCGTTTTTTATTAAGACATCTTTTACTTGTGTCTATAAAGGGACATGTACAGATGATGTGAGGAATGACAAGATGATGTCATGCTCATATGTGAATGCGCAGTGTAGAAAGCGCAGGTTCAGCTAGTATGGAATATAAAGTAACTAGAATTGCTGAAGGATGACTCTTCTGAGGAGTATTGCTATTACTTTGAACATTATTGGTCAACAAATTTAAAATACACTGTTTTAAGAACAAGAATTATTTTATTTTCACAAAAAAATTAACAATATTTTAAGACAAGTAACATAGTCATAAGATGACATTCCATTCTACTTGACAGAAGACATCACAATTATTGTTTTTATATAAACTTATCAAATATAGCACATAAGCAGTTCCAAAACCACTTTTTCTTAAATTTTCCCTCCTTTTTTTCAGTCTATTTTACACATTTATTCATTTTGTAGACAATGATAGGGAATTGAATACAATTTAGAAACATGTGAACTATACTCTCTAAATACATTTGAATGAGGAGGAAAAAATAAATATACCTATATTATTTATTTACAGCAAAACTCAAGATATGATACATCATTTATTACTACTACAAAATTAAATATTTTCATTAACTGCAAAACCAATAATTTTGGCACATATTATTCACAAAATAATAAACAGGAACATAAAACCTTATTAGAATTACAGAATGTGAATTAAGCTAGGAAGTGCTGAGTATCTACGTAACTAACTTGTCTATACTTGTTAAACTTTATAGAAAACATTCCACAGTATTCCCATTACGGAATGAAACTTATCATTACCACATTCACCTTAACCTACTAGAAGTGGAAATGAACTTCCATTTCTAGCGTATCGATTTCTCCTTGTGTATGTAATACACCCGTGTAAAAATCAATTCAAATTCAATAGTCTTCCCATTACCGAACCCATCCAATAGTCCTTAGAATATTGATTATGTTTCTACTTCTACGATGAAGCACTATTGAAAAGAAATATATACTAATTTGACTTATTTTTTTATAAGTGGTGTTGCCAGACCCTCTTAGAGACGACTTTAGTCCCCACAGAGTTCAAACCCTATATTCTCCCACTCTACACAGTAATATGGAAGGTGTAACCCATGAGAATAGATAACACACACAGAAGACAAAAGATATATTTCCACGTTGACCATGATAAATGTTGACCTATTACCTAAATAAATTATTTTAGCTTGAATCAATAACAAATATGAAAAAAAAAAAGGTACTAAAATTATACATTGAAATGTGCTTTTATATTAATTTATTTTACTTTATTTTAGTGTACAAATTGACGGGAGAGAAACGCCAGGGATTTCCCTCCCTGACAAAATTTTACCCCCCCCCCCCCCCGTAAAGAAGAAAATTTTCATCACTGACAGGGATAGCTTTTTCTCCTCTAGATTTTTTTTCGACTGGTCATAAGAACAAAAAGTTTTTTTTTTTTATCTTGTAGACGAAAGTATTACAGCTAGGAACAAATTTTGTTTTATAATATACGGTCATATTCAATTTGACAGGCAAGCTTGTAATTATTTTTTCGATATGTACAGTGTGTGTATATATAGTATATACACATGTAAAGCCTTTTAGTTTCTTTTCGGATGTAAAGGCACCAAACTTAACGGACTACCGTACACAAAGTGTCATCTCTGCATGCCAAGAGAATAATCCAGTATTCTCAAGGTCAATCACGATAGATAGCGAAACACACTACACTACACACTACAGAACAACTGATTTTGATCGTCCAACAGTAATACAGATGCAACAACAGCCCGGAAACAGTTCGCTCAGCATTCTGCAAGACCTATGGGGTGAAACAGGAGGCCAACATAAAACACGATCACTATCATGATCTAGGTGGTGTTGTACCTATAGTACTGCTGGTGATGAAAGTAGTTGATCCATAAGTGTATGGCACAATTTATTGGTTGAAAATGCCGGATTATTCTCTTGGAATGCAGAGTTAAGATTCTGACACTTTGTATGGCTGCCCGTGAAGTTTGGTGCGTTTTCCTGCAAAGAGAAGGGAAATATAACGTTTTGCTTTTGGACAGTTCCTTTTAATTAATACCCTCTATATACAGGGTGTTACAAAAATGTCCCAATATTTTGGGAACATTTTCCTCACATCAAAATAAGGGAAAACGTCCAACATTTTGGAACACCCTGTATGTTATTGTTAGGTACGTATATGGGTGAAATTTATCCACCCTGGGAAAACAGTCAATTCATCTTATCCTATCCTCATTAATCCTTAGTTTTTTTTTTTCCCTTGATAGCGCTAACAATGAAATTAGAAACATTATATATATATATTTAAAATGAGTAATATTAGCACATGGGACAGACGAACAGGCTTATCTTTTCATTTATTCATAATACACTTCTTTCTTTCAAATTCACGTTTATCTTTATGTTTTATTTTGATTTTAAAGAAAATACCTTAAAAAAATTAACATCATGAAATGAACTCGGTAGTTTCGAGGATCTTAACATTTTTCTTCCTGGGTTGTATCAATTACCTGGATAAGAAATAAAAATTAAAATATATCTTTATTGACCTTCACCTAACCTTGAAACCCTTCTTCCCCAAATCGAATTCTTGGTGATACTATAGGACCAGATTATACACAAGGAGAAATACAGACATGCCTTACTACGAAGAAAGAAAGAAAAAAAAAACTGCATTAAAGATAAATATTCATTACAGTTATAGCTATTAAAATCATATAATTATTCTTGTTGCGAAAATTATACACTAAAATCAAAACCTAGTTCGTTTTAAAAGAATGTAATTTCATATATTATATATTATCCAACTCTTAATTCATAAAGGGAAAGTTTGTATATGTTGGTTACACACTACTAACCAAATACGTTTACTGATACCACAAATGATAGTGTACTGCGTAGATTTTCATTACAGACAAATATATGATTGTAAATTTGACCAATTTCCTTAAAATAACAGTTTGGCTTCACATGACTATTTATTAAGATACCAGACTAGAAATGTTGCTGTTACTTATACTAATAAGAAAACAAAATCGCTCTCAATTTACTTACTGTGACAACACATTCAAGAAATTGATTTGCATAACGTACCAAGCAACTAATTAATGATTCATATTGTTATCAGAAACTATTAGATGCACATTTAAAAAGACAAACAGTTACCTCAAACATCAATTAATATTGAATTTGATACACAGTTTCAACGTACACCTTACCTCCTCGTCAGTGTGGCAGGTGAAGCCTCACTTGTGAAACATATTGAAGAAATTTGTCACGTGGTAAATCCTAAAAATTAAAGGTGGATTCTATTTTTCAAAATTAATTGTATGATCATCTTTCTTTTTTCCATCAGGAATTGGAAATGAGAAGAAAAAAAATAGAGAGAGAGACAAATTAATTGAAAATCAAATCTTCTACCTTTAATTTTTACGATTTACCATCATGACAGATTTTTGTAATATGCTTTTTAACAGCGAGGACTTCACCAGTTACACTGACGAAGATGCGAGGCGTGCCTTGAAACTGGATGTAAAACTGAACTTCAATAGATGTTCGAGGTAAGAGTTTCTGCCTATTTGAATAGAAATACGTAATTCATTAAAAGAGAGAGAGAGAGAGAATGAAATATAAAAATACTACTTTCTAACCAGTTTTTTCACGGATTTTTAGTTTAATTCAGTATATTATCAAATTAGCGATTTTTCCAACCAACTCCATTGATATATATAATTCTAATCCTAATCAAACATCCTGATTTAGTCCTTCTGGAAGCCAATATCATAAGAATAATTGACTTAATAACACCACTTATTTAACTTAAAAAAAAAAAAAAAAAAAAAAACTCATATTAGGGGATCATGTATGTATAATGAACATGGTGTACAGAGAGATCTATAAGTAGAAAGTAGTTCTATAAATATAGGGATTCTTATCTTGTTTTGGGGTAACTATAAAAATTATAATAAAATGAGCTCCTCCTAGTGCTCATTATTCATGTCTGTCTGTGATACGAAATTCGGAGTGGCGAAAATGTAGGCTCACCGCTAGTTATCATACTACTGTTTGCATGGTATCCCATTATTATGTTGGAGTTTATAGATGTATTTTTGCTATCATTACCATGACAACGAAAGTTAGTCAGTTATCAACGATTCTGTGAACGATTCTGTGCGAATTTGCTCCTTCGATAGTGACAGGTTTCGCTTGTTTTAAACGGTTCTCGGTGTGTGATGACGTCTTTATCAATGATTTTTATTATCTGCTAAACTGGTAATGTATGGGTGGGCGTCTGTCTTCTTTTTTGGGGTCCTTCTGAGGGAAAAAAGTAAATTAATTTCTAGTATCTCAAACTGTGTTAAGCTTGAAAAACAAAAGTTATGAAGTTGATAACCTTTTCACACTATGAATATGTATGTACACATTCTTCCTGTTCTTTATATTAACATGCAAATTTTTCCTCAAAGATTTAACTCAGTGGCATCCAGTTCATAAGTGAATTAAGTGACAAAACTAGCACCCAATATTTTACAAACAGGGACCTGTTTCTCAATATCACTACTCTGGTAATACATTACGAGTCGTAAAATATAAAAACGTGGAAATAGTAGAATAATAGTAAAAATAAATTTTACTACTGCTGATAGCTCTAAAGTGTGATGATTTTATGATATACAGAACCGTTAGATATTTGAGTTTGAATACCTTAAACTAGTATTACAAGAGAAGAAGCTTTGAGAAATAGGACGCAGGAGGAAAATATATCAACCTTCAAATAGTGAAAAATCTATCATTTTGTAACGTATATTTTCAAGAAGCCAAGTGCACATAACAGATTGAAAAGTGAGTATTTTATTTTAATGTTTTTCCCCCTCTCAGGATTCTACATAAAGACACACACCTACCCATATTTCCCAGTTTAACAGCTATAGAAGTCACCGGTAAAATATCAGTGAATATCCAAATTGTCTGAAAAAAGTTTTTAATTCACTGAATTCAAAGTAAAATCATCTTTGAGTTATTCAACATGTATTTTATAGAAACTATAAGCCACTATGATCTTTCAAGTTCAATTTATAGCGTGTTACGATTAATGAACTGATAAAATTATCCTCTATAAGGAAAACCTTAGAACTACTATAATATATTAAAACAACTCTGCCAAGCAATATGTTGTCAAAGTACATCAACCTTCTTACAAGCTACAAGAAGGTTGTCTAGAACAGTGGCGGCGATACTATTTTTTGATTCAGATGAGCAAATGACGGTGACGGAAAAACTACGACACTGCCAAAACGACGAAAATTTAATAACAGGAAAAAAATAAACGCTGGTACGACTGAACTCCTTGGTAGAAAACAAGAATAAGATGACGCAAGAATGAGTTTTTTTTTTTTTTTTTTTAATTTTTAGTTCAGATTGTTAAGTGTATTGTTTCAATTATCTATGCTTAAAAGAAAAATTATCATCTTTATATCATCTGAGCAAACAACGGAGTGTTGAAATCTTTCGGTGAATCGAAACAAACAACAGAGGAGTAAGCAAAGCCAAAAACCACTGTAGAGCAGGGCGAAGTAGTGGTTGACTGCACTAAGAAACATAGGTCAAACAATCCATGTAGGGAAGTTGGATGCTTCCTTTTGCTTTTGTGAACTCCTCTAGAAGAACAAGTTTCCTGAGGCCAAATCTTGATTTTTCTTTTCTACGTGTTATTTTCATTTTTTCTGCATATAGATATGTGTCTAACAAGCTTTATCTGTCAGAAAATTTTGGTTGTTGGCAGCATTAAAATAACCTAAATCAAAATAGAAACACATGATCCACGACAGTTCACAGTAGTATATGAGGTTTATTTTATTATTATTATTATTATTATTTTTAGTAGTGTTACAACTAAAAAGCAGAAATGAGATGAAAGGAGTTTCAATCCGTTCTTCCTTTCACACAAAAGAATAAAATAATATGCAGAGAGAAGGGAGACCTTCAAAATTTGACTCAAGAAGTTCGTTCCTCCGCAGCAGTTCATAGGAGGAAAAATAAGCGAAATATAAAGAAGATAATACAGGGCTATACAACTTAACTGGATTTTAACTTACTCATAATATTGTTGCATAAACATGAAATCCGTAACAAATACAAACAGTATGAACACTTTTGATGACCTATTTAATGTCAATAGTCACATTATAGCAGTAGAAGAGGAAATGATGAAATATGATTCAATACCATGTAATACAGCGTACTGGTTCCTCACCAAGAAATACTACTTTAGTGTTAGCTTAAAACATAGTTTAATGTGTATTCGACTAATGCAGAAAGCAGAATATGTAATAATTTTAATGCTTCAACGACTTCGCTTTAAAAATCAAAAATTATATGTTGCTCAACATGAAGCGGAAGCACATTAAAAATAAGCTTGAAAATTTACTGATCGAATGAAAGAAGCAAAATTAAACTGCTCAGCTGATTAACTTAGTTACATCAAATATTTCTACTGTTACAGTTATTCGGATTACTTCGATTCCTTTCAATTAATTTCCAAACGTAAGTAAGTATCTGAGTAATTTGTTTTTATCATTCCCATTTCACTCCAAATCTTTACATCTCTTACAAGTGAATTAGTCTGAAACTTACTACAAATATGTTATACTTCACTTACAAAACATTTCTTTATGCTTCTCAATTCTTTCCAGATATTTGCATCCAGAAGCATTAATGTTTGCTTTGCAGACATGAATCAACAGTTTGAAAAACGTATGTAGAAATCATAATTACATTACTGTAAAACTTCCTTAGGTTTGAAATTTATTCGTCTAGTCGAGGGTGCAACTAAATCTAATCATTAATCATTATATAAGGGCGGGCTAGAATTAAACTAGTGGCTATACTGCTGCCATGTCTCATCTATTAATCATATGAAAAGTTGTATTTCCAGTAGCGGGTAACTGATTATAAAACGCACATGGAATCACAGTGACCACTTACGGAATTTTTGTAACATAATTACAAAACAAGAGTGCACATCATGAACCAAAATCGGGGTGGCTCGAGATCAAAATAATAAACTGTCGTGTGGAGAGCATGAGAGAGCATACTGTAATATATTCTCCTGACATGAATTTCTCACATTTATACTTGTTCGTGATGTCTTCCGTACTTTAAAAAAAAAAAAAAAAAAAAAAAAAAAAAAAAAGTATTTCGTACTGTAGGGCGATTCAGATTATTAAGAGAAGCAACGGAGAAATACACACACCGAATTGCTGAGGTTTATTGTTGCAAAAGTTTATGCAGTATAAGGGGGAAGGGGATTTATTAGTCGTAACGAGCAGATACGGAGTAAGAAGGTTCCTACCAAAAGTAGTAACTGCTCAAAACGGAACCTTTTTTCTCCTATGTATGGCGCCCGAACAGGGACATCTCTAACTGAACTTCCCTTGAACTTCATCCATTATATATTGTTATTCTCGAACAGGAACACAGCAATCTTTCCTGCTCTGATCTGTCTGTAAACCCTAACCGAACTCTTTTTCCTCCTTACAGCAGATTTATTGTTCTATATAAACAAATTGATACATAGTAAAATTGTTACTACTACTTTTAAGTTCAACTTACTTGTAATCTAAACGTAACTTAATAAATAAGCAGAAAATATAAAATAATGAAAGTAAAACAAATTACGTTAATATCTTAGTGAATATGAATGCATCTAGCAAGCTGATGACAATGTGATATGATTATATAAATAGGTTTAATATGAAAAAAAAATGGAAAAAAGTGCACAAATTGGGTTTAATAATAAGATCATATGCAACCTCAATACGAGAACTGCTTTTCTTTTTGCGAATAGAAATACTGTAGAACTCATTCGACTACTATTACACTAAATGAAAGAGAATTCACTACTCAAAGACAATTATCAATACATATAATTATATGCAAATACACTCCCAGAACATCTTTCTATTCACTTTATCTTACATTAGAATATACTATTAAAGCAAATTCATTTCTAAGCAGAAAAATACTGAGTTATGTATTATAAAAACAACAGAATAAATATCCTTATAATAGATACAAATAGAAGTAATTATAACCAAGTATACAAAATATATATGTATAGTGTAAACATTAAAAAAAAGTAAGTGAAAAAGAAAGCATATTAAATATATGAACAATTATTCTTACAAATCATCGGGATAGGCTGACAATTCTTAAGACGGGCTGTAAGTAGTTTTAGTTTTTCTGTAACTTCAATCTTTTAACATTCTGAAATGTATGACTAAAACGAAGTTTTATTTTTAATACAGCATCCAAAATAAATGATCTAAAATATTAAAGATCACAGGAGAAACAGTTATTTTGCAGAGTAGCATTTGTAAACTTAAGTAATACACGGAATGCTTAGTTTTCACAATCTAATCGTTTCACTATCGACCTGTTCATAAGCATACTTTAAAAAATAAAGGAACTAAGAATGAATATCTAACCTTAGACATAGTTACCTTACATAGACGACACGAGAAAAAGAAAAATGAAAGTATTAAACGTGGTTGCACAGGACTTCCACTCAAGGAAAACAATGTGAGTAAAAGGAAACGCAATCAAGTAGCGTCGTCCGGTACGGTGCGTTATCATCTATAAATTAAATGATAATCATATACATATTATATTAAAGAAAATAAGATGCGTGAAATTTCTATGTGACAATATAACACATACGTCTTAGTAATCGTTTAAATGTAAATGATTAGCTAATTAAAAGTTTCGCAAAACGTTCTCCATATAAGACGGTTTACAGTTTCTACAATTAAATGTTTAATAGGGAACAGCAGCAGTTAGTTTTCAGGAGATTTTGCAAATGAATATTTGAGACATTCGGTTTGATTCCAGAAAAAAAAAAAATATGTGCGGACAGTCTCCTCCTATTAACATCCGTAGTTTTTCACCTGGTTCAACAGAATATGCGTCAGGATTTTATAGGGGAAAGAACATGAGAGTATATACAACTTTTAACACAAACGATTTTTCACTTGATTACTGACATTCAACTTTCCATGAAAGTGGCATGTGCGTTTGGCGAACTTACGCTCTACATAGTACTCCAGACAAAAGCATACCGAAAAACCTCCCGCACGGCAATACTCACTGGAGCAACTATCACACATGATTTTCACATGACTCGAGCAGACACCGTGATTTTACAAGGGAGGAAACGGTGTATGACCAGCTAATCAATGATAAGGAACGAAGACCTCAGCTGCTTAAGGAACTTCCAAATTACCCCAATTGAAACGTACGATGCTACAGAAAATTGCTGCTAAAATGACTCGATCTTTGCTTAGTTTTAAGTCAACTGATTAAAATAAAACTATTGATTATACCACATCTTTAATTTTGGCAGTTACCAGCAAAAGAATATATATACTTCACACGCCGATTATTCCCGAACAAACCAACTCAAATTTCAAAGTTATACGCTGAAAATGGATAAACACCTTGGCTTCCACTTGCGGGAAGAACGACATACCATATCTTTCAGAATGTTATAAAAATGACTTTGTTTACTTTTTCCTATAAAAGCAACATAATGTATGCATCCATTATTTACATCTCTTCTGTGAAATTACGTGTATTAAGCTTTGGAACAAATCTCTACCAACTAGAGTATGACTTTCAGACAATGTATAGAAACTTACATTCGCTCTACGTTGAAGAATGCTGCACTGAAATGGTGAGTGTCGAAGAGAAAGATAGGCACATAAAGCTAACTTTCGAAAATTAAACCACTCGTCAAGAGATCGTCGAGAAAAATAAAGGGAAAATATCAATGTACGAGCACGTTTCAATTACGTTAACCCACACTGTATTTATTTTACTACTTCCCTATGTCGCCTGTCTTTCTTGGTGTCTCACTATTTCCTTACTTTCCCTATATCACACGACAGCGTTTTCTTTCTTCCTCTTAATTCCCTACACCTTTACTGACCTGGCTATACGTTCTTTCGTTGTAACATATCTAAAGCATTAACATCCAGCAACAAGACTTCTGCCTCTAGTTCTCTTCTTTATCCCTTTGAGATTCTATTGGAGAACCCTTTGAGGTTTTAAAGCTAAGTCCTTACATTTAATACGTAAATAATTATATGCAACTTCCAAAAAAATAGTAAGAACATCCTCATACAACACGAAAACAAGAGATTGTGTACTTTATTTTCTAGTAATTTGTTTACCAAGTACCTTCAGGATTACTTCGTTCCAACCACGTGTCTTATTTATACGTTTTTATGGAGTGATCATATCCTTTTGCTGGTGACTCTACAAGTTGCTACCTAAAATTTCTTACTCTGAAATATACTTACATTTTTTAAATATAATGCGAGCTTCTTAGATTAGAAATGTGAAATTTTAATCCTTACCCATTTTTTTTTTCCTTTCTCGACCAAAACTTATGGCCAAACAATATTTTCAAATAAAGTAAGAAGACAGTTATGTAATGTAAAAATATGAGCAATGAATAATTATCCAACTACAAACACAGTAAGATGAATACCTGGAAAACAAAATAATTTCTCAAACATTGGTATGAGATTTCTATTAATAAGAAAATACAATAACTATTAAAGGCTTATCACCTTCAACAGGTCATGCTATAATATAGTTGTGCAGAGAAGCATGATAAATACGGTAGAAGTGAACGTTCATTTTTTCCCCTTTTTTCTTTAATTTGTACACTTATTGGGAGAACGATAGTTTACAATGAAATAATTACTACTTCCAGGACTATATAACATAAACAATTTTATATTTATGATTTTAGGTGCCAGAATTCTAAGTTACCAAGAATTCTTTTTAAAAGGAACTTTTGCTAGCCAGGTATCCATGGAATTCTTAAATATTTATAACAGACTGATATACTAATTTGCAAATAATATTTGCACTTAACTAAATTAATCAAATAAGAACTAATTTATAATATATGCAAACCTTCCTGATAATTCAAAATGTAATGAACAGTACCCTCAAATATATATATTTTTTTAAAAATTTAAATAGTAACTTTAACCATATTTATTTCTCCACGAGTAACTTCATAATAACACAATACTATATTATATACTGATTTGATATACAGAACTTAAACGCCTTAATTTAAAATACACTAGTTATTTTTTTCTTTTTATGAAACCATGATAAATATCGCAGATGAAAATACTAATTCACATGACGTGATACATACTTCATTATATTTATAGCTAATAATAATAATTTGGTATTCTTATTTAAATTTTAACTTGCCGGGCTAGATAGATGCAGAAATGACAATTATGAAGGAATAACGCAAAAAATTATTATTCTTCAATTTAACTTTATTTTATCGGCAATAATAATAATAAATGTTTCTCATCTGGATACTGTGAAAAATGCAGAATTTAAATTAAAACTGCAGTACTGAATAACAAAGTACAGGTTAACATTAGTTTTGTTAACATTTCGAGTTCAATGAAGACAGTGTCACTTCATTTCGACCAGAATTGACATAATTTTAAGTATCAGTGCAATATAAGACACTGGGAAACGATATCACAGCCATCCTTGAGAGTATAGACAATGTAGATGAAATTTATACCCACAACGCATAAATGTAAGACATGATAACAAAACGGGAATACAGCTGAAAGACACATGACTTTGGTGAAACCTTATTATATATTAATAAAAAAAAAAAAAAAAAAAAAAAGCTTATTCCTAGTCCATACCACTCAATTTCATTACACTATATCTGCCCACAACTAATTTTATTCAGGAAGTTATCTTACTGGGCATCGAATAAGGAATTGCAGAGAAAATAAACTTGGATTAGAATCAACATTTATGAACAAATAAATAAATAAATTTTATCTATGATTAAAAACTTTAAGTAATACAACAAAATGAAATTAACTATAATTTTCTTTTCAATAATATTTAATATGTATTAAGTCTATTTTCTAAAGCTATTTTACGAAGAAGTAACTTCGTAGTACTCCTAATGCATAATTTTCATCGAAGCGACTGAAAAAAAAAATCATTGGTATTACTTACTGGGACATTATTTTCTTCTTACTTACGAATGTAAAGCTTATTACTTTTCCACAAAAGTACATAATGGTTGTACAATTAAGAAGTTACTGTTCGAAAACAATTTCATGCGATTTGTCAAGCTGAACTTTCAAACAAATACCCTGATTCTTCATCTTCAGTCTTTCGATCATTTCAAAGATTTCTTTTTCATTGATACTAACCCACGATGCAATCGTAAGTTTCGTAAGAGCTGGACAGTTTAACACAAGATTTTCAATATCTGCCACTGTCAAATAACATCGACCTAGCTTCAGCTCTTTCAAACGCTTTGATCCATACAAAGTCCTAAGATTTATTCTTTCACCAGAATGACACACTGTCTGGTCCATTGTAAAACACGAAAGGTACGGAAGCTTCATGATGGCGTTAACAGTTTCCGGTTCTACGTTCCGACAGCTCCACAACTTAAGTTTGCTTAAACGATAGTGGAAAACAGTTGAATGATAAAACTCTGTGTACATTACACCAACATCCTCAAGTTCCAAACATTCAAGAAAAGGGCACACTTTAAGTAGGGCAGATAAATTCAACTGGACCCTCACACAGCCACCAGACAAATGAAGATACCTCATTCGTCTCGCCTGTTTTAAGATACTTGATAAGTTACTAATGGTAAGCACCTCATCGTCTTCCAAGCTGACTTGATTGGTTTGATGTCTGCATAAACCAGATATGTTAAGTGACTGTATTCTAAGTAACACGCTTTTCCATGACAGATTGGTTTCTAGATTTTTGTAATACTCAGAATTACTAACAAGTAAGGTCATGTCGGTAAGGCAAGGAAAACAGAAGTCCAAAATATTAGCCCGTTCTTGACTCACGGCACCATGTAGCACAATGTTTTGAAGATTCAGTCGTAAGTTTTTATTTCGCCTATATAACTGTTCAGCAGCACATATTATTAACGTGTTGTCCACACCAAGATGACACCATGCCAACTGCGGCAATTCTGTTAAAAGACAACGTACAGCTCTCAAACTGATTTTAGGCGCGTCCATAATTAATTGAGTCAAAGAATGCTTTACTACACCTGTGCATAGATTATATATACCAGGACCAGTCACACGGCACTCTCGTGGCCCGTGAAGACAATGGAAACTCTTGAGGCATGGTAACCGACTAAGACAACGCAAAATGTTGTTGGAACATAGAGGCAATGTCAGATCAGTTACAGATTCCAGTTTATGACACAGTTTATTGACCCAAATTTTCCAAGAAAACGACAAATTACGGGACAGTGCAAATATATTGACTATTTTAACACCAGCAATGCGATCTAATAACACCAAAAATGTATCTTGCGTCTGTGTGGGCGTCAGTTCTGCTAATTCCTTATACTGCCCAAGCACCACCGAATACGTATCATTGAAGAGACACATTCTTAGTGAATTGACGACATGGGATTCATCGTCATCTTTGAACACTTGAAGCAACAGACGAGTACGGAGTAATGAAGGTAGATGTTCCAGAAGGTACTGATGAATCTGTTTCATCATGGCATGGTCTGGGTTCGTTTTGAGCAATTCCACCAACCATCCAGACACTTCTCTCAATGTTAGTTGAAACAGGGATTGAGGCTGGCAAAGGGGCGCCATTGTGACGAACTCTGGAAAAATGTGTAAGTACAATATCAATACCTTATAAAACTGGACAATCAAAATAATAAACTGCTTAAACAAACGCGGTTAACTTGATCTTTTACACACTATTTTGGCTACGTTATGTAGAGTTAAGTTCTCATAGAACTTATTTTGCACCAAAAATACTATGGAAATAATACTAGTAACACAATAATAATAATAATAATAATAATAATAATAATAATAATAATAATAATAATAATAATAATAATAATTAAAATTACACAGAACCAGGTATGTATTATTGATGTTTGCTTCAAGAAAGACAGCGACAATATATTATAAGTAAGTTTATGTGCGTATCTTTGAATTTTCATATATTTGTAACTTTAATTTACTGTATTTACGCACTTCCTTTCTTTGAGGAAAAGTCCAAAAATGGAATGTGTTTTACAGAGATTTTGGTTATTTCAGTTTCAATAATCACTCCCGATTTTGTGCTGTTTAATGTTTTGTTTTCTTACAATGTGCAACAGCATTCTAATTAGGCAACGTTTAGAGATTCAGTACATGTAGTTCGGATACAATCGCTATATCAACAGCTTCACAGTGTGCATGCTTTTCTCTGAGTGCGCATTTGATATGGACATTTCAGACATGCATACCATTCTATACCTAATTAAGCACTGTTAACTTTGTATATATTTCCTGTTAAAATATCGATTGTATTATTAGTAATAGCACAGGTTTCCACTCAAATAACCAAATTCATGGCCTTTTCACGGTTTTCATGGTCCAAATTTTTTCAATTTCAAAATCGGAAAGTTTATAAAAATAACTTTTACAGACCACATAACGACAATGAAATTCTCTCGATGCGGGATCGAAGGTGGACGGGACTCAAGGCATGGCGTGCGGGTCACTACGTTGCGGTGAAATAATTAAACTCATTCTTGAATTGATTTTTAGTTTAACGTCCCGTTTAGCAGCGAGGCTATGAGACGTGGACCTACTGATTAACGTGGAATCCGAACTACATGAGCCCCTGCCAGGAATCGAACCCGGGGTAAACTCATTCTTGTCCAACCTTATGTTGTCGACCGTACATAAAAGAAACGGAGAAAACATTAAAAAAATCATTTTCTTTCTATGATCTTTCCATTTTTTTCTTTTTTTTTTTTTTGTAAATAGTATTAATCACTTTATTGTATCAATGATTTAGTCTTACAATGAAATGATCTTATGAAAATTTTCTAAATTTCCAAGGTTTGATAATGAAAATCAAGGCTTAATCCAGGTTTTTACATAGTATATGAAATTCACAGCTTATTCACGGTTGACTGGACACTCTGTAATACCAGTATTAGTAATAATCAGATCATCATGGCGATTTGAAATGTTTCAGTTTAAGTCCCTCGATTATTCCCTTTAGACTAAGACGGATTATTAAAGCACATGATGGAAGAATTGGTAGAATGGCAATTAGGAAGGAAACGGGAGTACCCCGAGAAAATTCATGAACAAGGTGTTGTCCATCACAAACTTACTTAGCCGGGAATTAAACTAAGGACCCCACGCACCGAAGATAAACGCTCTACCACTGAGCCACTGTGCTCTCCCCCCCCGCCCCCATGGTGACTAGAACTACGAGTCTGGCGCGTAGTTTGTTTTGACGTTACTATTCCCAATTTTTTGTTTGCAAATAGTTCAGATTTTTACATACTTAGATGAATTGGGAATAAATTATAAAGAAGACGTTATAAAGTTCAAAGTTTCGAATTTACCTTAACCTTAACACGGATACTCCATCATTAGTGGATTCTGATCCATCAACTACTCCTATTTCAATGCCCAAACTAAACGTTATGTACACTCATGTCCAAAATTATTGTCGCATGTCTATAAATATGTTGTTGTAGGAATATAATTTGATAACGAATTCACCTGGTATTTCTTATAATGTTAGTATGTGTATAATCGGCAAAGACATGTATGTGGCAAACTTCATGTCAAAAGAGCAGTAAATAAGAACGATAAAACAAAAATAAAACTTTCTTGTCCATTTGGCAACATTTTGTTTTACTCATTCTGATTTTCGTATTTATAATTCTTTTCCTACGAAATTCACCACAAATATAATTTTCCCGATTATACACATTGTATCAGTATTAAAAGTAGCCTGCAAAATCATTATCAAATTATATTCTTACCCGAACACATTTATAGATATGCGACAATCATTTTGGACATGAGTGTACATGGACATAAAACAGATCATGATCCTCAGTAAAACTTCACTTCCAACGACTTTAATTGCTGTGATCTTCAAGGAATAGCCTTTTTACATCAATAACTATAATTTAAGGCCAAAAATGCAGACCTGTATATCATATTGGATTTGTGTTATTCTAGTGTCTTGGTCAGAAGAAACATTTTCAAGCTATAATAATAATAATAATAATAATAATATACATGGTGTTACAAAAATGTGTCACAATATTTTGGGAAAAGATTACTCAAAAAAAAAAAAGTTCATATGGACCTGTGCTCAAAAGTGGATAGTTTCGGAGTTATAGGGTGCTGAAAACATGAAACAAGTGAACTTCAAAACTATACAGCTCCACTACTATGAGGCCTATCTAGTCGGGTCAAAACATCACTGACGAACTGGTAAGTGAACTATCCAAATATCTATATTTAAGAATGCTAAAGTACTTGCACACCAAATTTTAGATAGATAGCTGGAGAGTGATTAAGTACTCCCAAAGAGCCTCTCAAAACAATGATTGTGCAAGTGCCGAAGGTTCTGAAGATGGATATTTACATAGTTCACAGTCCCTCAGTGAAGTCTGAACCCGACTACCATCGGTCTTATAGTAGTGGAACTAGGGACCTTTGAAATTCATTTTTTCACGTTTTCGGCACTATGCACTTGCGACCACAAATCCATATGGATTTTTTTTTTCTTATTCCAGGGCTCATAGTGGTCTGGTCTCTGGTAAATAGTTGAAAAGTGACCAAAAGCACACGAAAAAGTGACCGAAAGCACATGAAAAAGTGACCAAAATCTCAGCATGCCTTTATTTATCCTTTGTCAATTTCTGCATCACCTCCCTCTCTCTGTTGTTTTGTTTCATCTTTTCTTCTTTACTTCTTCTTTTTGAGCTTCCTCCTTTCTTAGGTTTTCTAAATATACTTCGTAGTTACGGTAAGCAGACTTAGCAGATGTAAGAAGCTTCTGAGTAAGTGGAACCAGTTCTGGCCTATTTCCGAATTTCTTCATCCCAGACATTATATTGAACTTAGCATTGAGAGTTCTCAAGGACATGAAATATTCAAACTCATCACTTACCCTTAAAAAGAACATAACACAAGACGAACATGATGAACCACACAAACACACATACACAAGTTGAGCGGAGCATTAACTATTACAAGAGAAAACTAAAAGACTATTATGATAGAAGAAAGAACAGACACAGAAGGGTTCTCATCAACCCCACCTTGATAGCTTAAGCATCCTCCAACCATCTACTGTGCTTTAGAAATAATAAAAGCTGAAGTGAGAATAAAGCTAACTGTTTCACACGTGGCAGCAAGTACTGAAGCTTTCAGAAGAATAGCGACAGCAAGTTTCTGCCTTTTTTCATTTATTTTTATAATATTTTTCTTAGAAAACTATCAATGCAAAGCATAAATCACACGAAAAAGTCACTTTACCTCCCAAAAAAGTAATTTTTAGTGAGAAATTTGAAAAAAAAAAGTAACTTCTAGTGACCAACTTGAAAAAAAGTAACTTTTAGTTACAAAAGTGACTCGCTATGAGCCCTGTTATCTTAATGTAAGGAATCTATTCCCAAAATATTATGACAATTTTTTGTAACACCCTGTAGTTACCATGTATTTTACACGACAGTATAAAAAGCCAGAAAATTTAAATAATAGTTTAATGTAACGATGCTTCACCTATAGATACAAGCATCGTTACATTAAATATATATATATATATTTTAAAAAAATCAATAAAGTATCAAAATATTTTTTAAAATCTATAATCAAGTAAATGAATGGCTTGAAATCAGTAATAAAAAAATATGAATGTGTATTATGTATATTGCAAAAACAAATGAAATGAAATCTTTGAGTTCTACGTACCACGGTTATGCCGGTTAGGCTAAAGGAGACGGTGATGATGAGTGATGGATGAAATGGTGGAATGAAGAAAGTGGGAGGAAACGGGAGAACCCCAAGAAAATTCACGCACACGGTGTTTGTCCACCACAAAGTTCACTTGGCGGGGGCTGGGATCGAACCCGGAACCCCAAGCACCAGAGGTGAACGCTCTACCGCTGAGCCACCGTGGCCCCATTATGTATATTACATGATCTACATACTTATATATATATGACCAATATATATTAGTAGAATGAAAAGAAAGAAAAATAAAAATTGAATTAAAGTTCGGTACTAGGTTCAGGTTGATATGCCATTAAGTTTGCGACATGAACTTCGGAGCGTTTTCTCAAATTTAACGGGCGCTATAGTGATAATCAGTTGTTGGGTCTTGCCTCCACTGGTTAACAGCTATCTCTGCTCATTCTTCTGATTCTATAATTTATTTGCTGATTTATATATATATATATATATATATATATATATATATATATATATAGGAATGCACAGCTTTTATGTTCAACATATCCAGCACATATAACCATCCAAAATTTGGCATTATCGAAAATATGAAAGCCCTCAGGTATGAAGGTTGCTGGATTTTTGAATGTCAACCTGTACCAGGAACGAGACTCATAAAAAAATGTTTACAAAGGAAAGTCGCCCCCTTTTTCGCGACAAGGCCTGTAAAAGTTGGCTTCGGCACTCATGGAGGTGTTGTTAGTACCATGCTCCGGTACTTTTACTTCCCCAGGTCACCTCAGTTATTCATTATAATGAGGTTGGTGAACCTCAGAGCTGCAGTGAAACGACGGTAAAAAAGGAAAAAAACTCATTCTTCCTTCCCCAGAGACAGAACCTGAGCTACCGAGATAGCAAATAGATCCCTTACCGACAACGTTACTGTGGCCTTAACAGTAAATACACCCATTACCTTAAAAATGATTAGGTGAAGGCGAGAATATGGGTCAGGCCAGGGTCTTACTTACATTCTAACTCCATGTGAGCTCCATTAGTAACTCTTACAATATATGGCCTGAACTCAATCTCTCTCTCCACGTATTCTGTAACATGTGAGGTGTTACTGAAGCAATCGCATTCCTATTACGGTTCTTCAGTTCATCAAGGTTACGCACCTTTACACCAGAATACACAAGGTCTTTCACATACCCCAACAGGAAGAAGTCCAGAGGGTAACATCAGGAGACCGCGGAGGTCACCTAATTGGCCCATCACGGCCTATTCAACGGCCAGAAAATTCAGTATCAAGGTACTCCCTCACTTTTAGGTTCTAATGTAGCGGGGCACCATCCAATTGGAATATTACTTGAGGTTGCAAATGTTATAACTGGGGAAGAGCAAAGAGTTGAAGCATGTCTAAGAACACATTTCCTGTTATGGTTTGCTCTATGAAAAAGAAGGTGCCTACAGCTGCATTATGTGTTAAAGCACACCAAACATTCAATTTGGGACTGTCTCTAGAATATTCTATGTACGAATGCAATTCTCAGATCCACATATCCTAACACTGTGTCTGTTAACATAGCCAGACAAGCGAAAATTGCATCAGAGAAAACCACGATCAATAGAAAATGATGGTCATAATCAATCCTGTCCAGAACTTCAGTAGCAAATGCTGCTCTCTGTGGCTTATCGTTGGGCTTAATTTCCTGCAACAATTGCATCTTATACGCGCGCAAACGTAATCGTTTGTGTATTATATCGTGCACTGACGACTTTCCGATTGTAATTGCCTGCTCGCTGGGCGAATTGACTTCCTCGGTCTACATGAGAAACTCTCTCTTATTGCTTCTACATTTTCTTCTGACACAAGCGATTTACCACCCCTGTGTTGTTTCACTACACTCCACGTTGGCAAAGATTGATCCTTCCACGCCTGGATACTGTTGCGTGATGGAGGATCCTTGTGGTAAACACGTCGAAAGTTTCGTTAAACTTGAACAACAATTTTTGTCTCTGCAAACCACCACACTCATTGCGCCTTTTCGACTGCCGGCGGCATTTCTGTTTATCGGCGATACTACCGCCGTCACCGGTAGTTGTTCAAGTATGAAAATTTGCTGAACAAAACTTTTTGAGTTTTCCTTCAATATGATTTTTTTTCTTCTGTATCTCTGACCATATTAAATCTATACACTTCTAAAAATCGTCAGTCCCATTCCGGACACCCTATATAAGTCGTGTTTTTACTTCTACTTTAAGGACATGTTTACGTTACAGCTCTATAGCACTTATTTCCAACTGAGTGGGACGCAGTGGCTCAGTGGTAGAGCGTTCACCTCCGGTGCTTGGGGTCCCTGGTTCGATCCCAGCTCGCGCCGTGTGGACTTTGTGATGGACAAATATCGTGCTCGTGGGTTTTCTCGGGGTTCTCCCGTTTCCTACCACTTTATTCATTCCACCATTTCATTCATTTCTCATCATCACCGTCTCCTTTAGCCTAACCGGCATAAACGTGGGCCGTAAAACTTAAAGATTTAATTTTCATTTTCATTTCATTTCTAACTAAAACTAAATGCTTCATGATATCACAGTCTGTTGCTTGGGTTCTCATGAAGCCTAGGAGCTGAGTTGATCTTCAGTTTAATGTTCCTTTCAGCAGCAAGGCTATAGAAGACGGGACCTACTGATTAACGTGGAATCCGAACCACATGAGCACCCGCCAGCAATCGAACCCGGGTCTTCCACGCTAAAGGCGCGTACGCTAACTAACATAGAGCTAGAAAAAGGCAGCAAACCTATCACTGATAGAAGGCAGAAGTGACAGGCAAACAAGGCATGCTCGCTCCAAGTAAGTGTTTTCCAGGTGAAATTATGGATTCCGATGTTTCGAATGCAGACACTGCATTCATCTTCAGTTATTATTATTATTAAGATGAATGCAAAGTTCGCATTTGAAACGTCGGAAATGAATAATTTTACCTTACATATAGCCAGAGAATACTTGCTTGAATCACGTTGCCAAGAAAGATTCCACTCTTTCTGTGTGTTCGAAGGTTCTCCAGAAATTGTTCAATTGTGAAATTATTTTACATTTATGTGTATATTTGGAGTTGGTCAGCGAGAGGTTTATTAATAAAAATCTCATTTTAAAACTAGTAGAATATTCAATACAGTTGAATTTTGTGTGTATGGTAGTGTAGTGGTTGCCTGTAAGTAGTTTAATGCACTGAGTGACGCTTAGCCAATCATCGAATGTATCGACGGAGTTTAAGCTTCAAATATTTCACTGTGACTATCCCGTTTTGTGCTACATAATGTATACGTTGATAAGCCAAAGAATCCTATGGATTTAAGTTTCTCCATGAACAACGACCTGGAGAGAAAGCGGTTGTCTATTCTCTAAGTCGTACTGGAAGCCATCTTAAAATTATCTTAAGATTGAAGTTGATAATTTTAATACCCGAGGACGAGACTAAAGCCATGTGTAGTAAGAAGACTATTCTGCGTCCGGGTTCCAAAAGTTCCAGAACAAATTTCGGAATTTAGGAAGTAAGAATCCACACATTTTTTACTTCTTTGTAGCTTTTCTTCCCTATATCTTGTATTATTTTGTCAGTACATTTCAAACACGGTCTTCCTCTTGGTAGTTTTCTTCTGCAATTGGCTCCATAGCTACTAGCATGATTCTTCCAGGTCTCAATAATGTGTCCAATTATCCAATCTCGTCTTTTCAAAACATTCTTCAATATTGAAATATTCTTTGTGTCTGAAGGGTAGAGCAAAAATACGGTACACCGGGATTTGGACTTTCCCATCACCTTTTAATATAAAAAGTTCCTCTTGAATACAAGTATATTACAGTAAGTAAAATTTCCTCTAATTAGGTAAGTAAAGAAATGAAAGGAACCCAATGAGTTTGCGTCTTAGGACGTGTAGGTTAGGTTACTCTCAATGACCAGGCGTCTTAGAGAGGGAATGAGTTTCTTTATTAGGTGACTCTCGATGACCAGGGGTCTTAGAGAGGGAATGAGTTTTTTATTAGGTGACTCTCAATGACCAGGCGTCTTAGAGAGGGAATGAGTTTTTTTATTAGGTGACTCTCAATGACCAGGCGTCTTAGAGGGAACGAGTTTATTAGGTGACTCTCGATGACCAGGCGTCTTAGAGAGGGAATGAGTTTTTTTATTAGGTGACTCTCAATGACTAGGCGTCTTAGAGAGGAAAAAGGTGCTTAATGACAAGGCGCCTTAGAGAGGAAAAAGGAGCTCAATGACAAGGCGTCTTAGAGAGGGGTAGGGTGCTCTCAATGACAATCATCTTAGAGAGTTAGTAGTTTGATCAATTGGTCGAGATTGATACTTCTTAAGGTGTGCTCTCCTCTTTTATACCAATTGCTCCAATCTGGCCTCTGCGTTACTTGTCTAATGTTGGCGATGATGGACGTCCTCTTCGTTCCTGCTGTCTGTAGAGTGTTTGTTTACTTCAAGCACGTGTAGTAAAAACACATAGTCACAGCATGGTGTGAAGACATGTGGGACCCTTACAATATACTTCTTTTTTCTCCCACCATTCCCAATACTCTCTCATTTGATACCTTGTTCGTCCATCTTTCATTAATTCTTCTCTAGCACCAAATTTCAAAGGCTTCCATTCTCACCGCCAACCTTGTTTTATTCCATTACATCTGTACCGATTAACCCTCCCTTTTTTTCTGATATTATTTTTCGGCTGCCTCTGTTCGTAACAGCCAGCTCCTACATCATGCATTTGGGTGTTGGAAATGACTGCTCTACAGGGTAATCCATACATGAACACATCACAAATATGGTCGGATTCTATACATAAGTAAGGTAGCGGAACAATTCTCATCGACAACGAAACTACTGTACAACTGTTACGAAAACATTATTTGGCCTCTGTATTTCCATATTAGCCTCCCCTTACCTAGGTCTACATTTCTTTCTGTGCAGTGCTTTTGATTTAAAACATGATTAATTTTAAGATTAACCCAGTACTTTTTAGTATTTTGTTATGAGAATTGTATTGTAAGCTAGAAACTAACTTCTCAGACTATAAATGAACAAAGTAGAACACGTTGAGTCAGCAATTAATCATGCATTATAATCCCTGTTACCAGATTGGGGTATCGAGTAGATTACCGGTTCGAAATGAACCAGTTTTGAGAACAGTTCAGTTAGAATTAGAAGTAGATTAAGATTTCAGAAGAAAGAAAAAAAAAGTCACGCAAAAATACACAGGAACAGATCATGGTTCGACTAGGAATGCAATGAACTACCAGAGAAAACAGGCAAAACTACATTGACTAGAAATTCCGAACGACAGAAGCACAAAATTTCACTCTATAAAGACATCAATGAGTTTTGAAAAGACGATCAACCTCAGACAGCGGATGGTATAATTCTCACGGACACAGGAAGTATTTTAAATAAGTGGTTTTACAATTTGCTAAACGTGCACTCAAAGAATACTCGTAGAGAAAGTGCAATTCATATAGCAGAACATATATACAGAACCTAACCGAACAGAAACAGAAATTGCTATAAAAGAAATTAACGAAACACAAATCTTCACATATAGACGGAAGACCCGCTGACTTAATTTTAGGTGGAGGGAAAAATTATGGAACGAGATACAAACTCATTTTTGTTAATGGAACAAGGAGGAATTGCCACAAGAATGGAAAGAATCAATTATTGTTTCAATTTACAACAAAAGTGACAAAATCGACTGTAATAATTATCGAAGCATCTCCCTTCTGTAAACATCTTATAAAATTCTCTCAAATATTCTGTAACAAGACTGAAGTATTCTTTACATACGTAGATGAAATTATTGGAGATTATCAGCGCGAATTTAGGCGAAATCGATCAACTATCGACCAGATCAACTATCGACCCAGTAGGGAAATACTTTCACGTCGAGAATAGCCTAAAACAAGAAGATGCGTTGTCACTGTTATTATTCAACTTTGTTTAGTAATACTATACTTTACTTTCCACAAAGTAGGCACTTTCAAACACTTGCGATTAACATTAACAGACCAAACTATATCCATAAAGAAATTAAATGTCAACTGAAAGCAGAGAATTTATGTTAATATTCAGTCCAAACTCTGATCGACGCGAATTCTATCGAAAAATTCAACGTTCAAAATATACAAAAAGATAATTACGCCTGTTGTGCAGTACGGTTGCACAACATGGTCGCTTACTCTGAGGGGAGAACGAAAGCCAAAAATATTTGAAAACAAAATCCTGAGGTATACGAAGGATCAGCAGTATATAGTAACTAAGATAAACCTAGTAAAACTAAAGTAAGGCTACATTAAATATTGTCAGACGGAAAACATTCTATTACTTACACAGATAAAGAGAATTGGATTTATACACCAGTACCAAAGATAGATGAAGACCTAAAACATGGAACGGATGCGAATCGGGAACGGCAGAAACTTCAAAACGAGAAATTGTATAATTTATAGTGTTTACCCAATATTATTAGGATCATCGTATTTAGGAGGCTTATGTGGGCAGGTTATGTAGCAAGAATGGGAGAAAGTAGAAACGCTGTCCAAATATAAACTGGAAGCCCAATCGGACAAAGACAATTAAAAGGACCAAGGCGCAAATGTGAAGACAATATTACGATAGATCTAACAGAAATAGAGATAAAAATTAGAAACTGGATCCAATTAGCTAAGAAGAGAAGTAAATGGAGAGCTTATGTCATTGCGGCATTCAATCTCGGGGTCCCATGGGCTATAGACTTAGTTGAGTTGTTTAGAATGTGAAATCAAACATTACGTTCCCTGACTGGACGATCGCTGGATCACCAATCCACCATAATATCTCGTGATGTTTGATGTTCAAGCGGGCATACTATTCCACTTCAGAGAGGTACAATTCACATATGTAAGACAGTTCAAGCATAAGCTCATAATATATAGGTCAAAATTAAAAACAGCCCTTGGTGTACGAGTCCCGGGTTCGATTCTCGATGGGAGAGTTTGAACACATAAGAGAGATTCGGATTCCGCCTTAAACCATAGGTTCACATTTCATAAAACTTAAGTGCTGAAAACCGACGCTAAACTTCAACAAAATAAATAAAATAATGAAAAAAGAACACCCGGAAGAAAGTAGCGTAGTTTACTTGAGATACTGGTAGAAGGCTGTACATGAGATGATAACGACCACTTGGTTTTAAACGCTTTAGAACGCGAACATCTCCAAGCCCGTAACAAACTGATTTCCCAAAGGGGTGGGGAACTAAATTTTCAGCAGATGTAGAATACGTAGGCGAACTCAGTTCGCACAGTTAACTGAGTTTGAGTGAAGGCATATTGTGAGCCTGCTGGAAGCTGGAGGTTTGTTCCGAAAAACAAGAGTAACTGACTGCGCGAGAATTATCCACTAAGTATCAAGTGTTTACGTCAATGGACCGAGGAAGATACATGCACATCAGTACATTCCCGGAAAGTATCGTTATATGGATGCATACCTGACCAGAAGTATCAGAGGAACTATCATTGCAGATCGTAAGGCAAGTACATCCCAGATTAGAACAAACGTCGCACCCGAAGTGTCTTAATGGGACTATCTATAACTTACTGGGTGGAGGACTACTATCACAGGTACGCTTACAAGACTTTCCCCCTACGCCTCACCAAAAATCAGTTCGTCTCTAATGGTATCACGAAGAAAACAACTAAAGTGATGAACGTAATGCCTCATCATTTTGACAAAATAAGAGGCAGTTCTTCCTCTATGATAGTGATAATCGTTAGTGGGTGCGATGTCACTGATGAATAGTAGGCTACCTTCCATAATCTATACAGAAGCGACATACAAGGCCAACGCCAGGCAGCCTTCATCTAACGCTTCCTCTTTCCGTTCCTACACCATCAGAGAGATATGTTCTTCCAACAGGAGAATATCTCCCCTCCATACACATACACACTGAATATGGCATACAACACATTCTCAAAGATGTGGGTCAACTTTCCTTGGCTTGCAGGATCACCACACCTGTCCCCATGTGTAGGATTCAATAGGCCGGCGTCTACTCCAGTCTGCAATGTCGGCGACCATTAATTCACCAGACGGAAGAAGTACGGAATGTCTTTTCCACGACCACGACCCGCATCTCTACAATCGTCTCCATGTGGAGACGAGACGGGTACTCAATGTACTGAGATTCGTAATTTCGGTGCTCGCTTACGAAAAATATTTGAAACCGTAAGCAGGCTACGGTAAATCTCGTACTTTCATGTCCGTTGGTGCGAAATCAATTGTATTAAGCATAGAGTATTATGATCGCTACTTTAATTTCTCCAATAGCAATTTTTAAGATGTATAGAAAGAAAAGAACGACATAAACTTTTACATAATGTTCCAATCTCTTAGTCCCTTTCTGCACAACACCTTTCAGGATTATGAATTAGATTTCTGAGCTTTCGGACTTTTTCGACCCAGTGTCCCCACCGGAAATCGAACCCAGGACCGCTCGCACCAAAGACGAAAGCGTCAGCGATTACGCTATGCGGGGCCATACTACACCTTTCAAAATAGATCAAATGAAGTAAATTGGGATAAAAGGAGCCAAATAATTCGTTGATTTGCATTTACGCCCTTTGTCAGCAGTGTTGCTGTACAAGCAAGACTTACAGTTTAAAGTGAAATCTGGATCACTGTACTGCGTTCGGTACGGAGCCCTGTACACAAAAGACATGTCTTCTAGTGATTAGGCCAGAAAAGTAGTGCTGAAACGAAAGAAATTAAGCTACAATAGAATTTGTTAAGCTGTGTCGATTGTTCAATGTGTTAATAGAGCATTCTTTGTATCAGCAAGTGCAAAACAATATCGAATTCAAATGTTTCCCGTGCAGCGTGCCACTTCAAAATCCAACGTTAATTCTAATACGTTATTTAGCAGATAAAGAGAAAAACGGTTTAACAGTATCCAAGATCGTACCTAGGGGGAATATTGGGGGAGGGGAGAGAGAGAGAGAGAGAGAGAGAGAGAGAGAGAGAGAAAGAGAGAGAGAGAGAGAGAGAGAGAGAGAGAGAGAGAGAGAGAGAGAGAGAGAGAGAGACTGACTTCAAATCTTTGCCGGCATTTTAAATTGGTATCAAGTTTTTTTCCTCTTTATTTTAAATGTATTTATAAAATAAGCCCCCTTCCGAACTCTTCTCTGTGCTCTAGCTTCACAGTCTATGACAATATACTTCATTTACCAACATGGCGTGCCAGTAATTCGTACTAAAATATTTAATGCATTATTAACGTACAGTAGGCACAAAACTATTGTAAAGACAGAAGAGGTGTACGCAGACTTTCATCAAGGGAAGGTCAAGCGCTCAGGCTCATGTCATTTTAGGACAGACATGATTTTTGTGTGTATATATATATAGTGAAACCTCTACTAACGGACACCTCCCTTAACGGACACATTTTGTAATCCCCAAACACTGTAATAGGAAAAACATATTGGCAAACCTCTCTAAAGCGGACACTCTCTAGTACGGACACGGACAGTCTTTTCTGTCTTTTATAGGTATTATTTACCTCCGTATTACGGACACTTTCTCTAGAAATAAGTTGAAAAGTGTAGTAAAAATACATTTTTAGTAATTCATACATGTGTCACCAAGGAAGCACTGTGACATTTTGCCTCAACTGTCTGCTCAGCAACCCAGATGAAGCGTCTCTGTTTACCAACACTCTTATGTCCTTTGCTAGCATCCCACTCCCACTTACGCTGTTTTAGACGCAAAAGTGATTGACAGTTGCACGCCGTTAGGGATGACACGTTATGCTACTGTCCCGTTGGAGTCTCTAACCAAACAGAAGACAAGTTTAGTATTTTTTGCCCTCAGGTATATATAGTCTCAAAAAGGACACTTCAGGATGAATGTGTGAGGCAATTACTCCACAAATTAAAGCGCCATACTGAAAACGAAGGAAGTATTGATAAATGTAAAGTGCAGGGAACTAAAACATGTTATTTCCATGTTGTGCCTCGAACATAGAGTATTTGATGACAGAGGATAATGCAGGTAATACGTGATTCATGCAAAAATATTTTTTTTTTCTAATTGTGTATTACCTTGCTCACTAATTTACATAACAAAATACTGAAATTTCTTGAAGGCGGACACCTCTCTATAGGGGACAATTTTTGATTCCCCACGGCTGTCCGCTTTAGAGAGGTTTCACTGTGTATATATATGTCAATATAGTAAATAGTTATTTTCCCACAGACCTTCTTTGAGGGAGAGGATTAAAACCCGAAACCTCCCTTACGTACGGAAGTTTTCTCATAGCTATATAGTCATCGTATGGTCTTCGGGACGGGAGATTCAGTAGGGGTTCGTGGTTCGAATCTCACGTTTAGCTGTAAGTCCATATCTCAGATAGCCTCGCTGCTGAAAGGGAAGCTAAACTCTAATCCAACAAACCAATCCCCTTGCAAAAAATGAAATGAAATTTTTAAGTCTTATGTCTCACGATTATGCCGGCTAGGCTAAAGGAGACGGGGATAATGAGAAATGAATGAAATTGTGAAATGAAGAAAGTAGGAGAATCCCGGAGAAACACACGCACACGGTGTTTGTCCACCACAAAGTTCACTTGGCACGAGGTGGGATCAAACCAGGGACCCCATGCACCAGAAGTAAACGCTGTACCGCTGAGCCACCGCTGCTCACCAACCTCTTGCATACGTCAGTGAAAGATACCATGTAGGTATGCGTTATACAATATCTAAATATGGCATGTAGTCAGAAATGATGATGTACTATGAATACAGAGATAGCTCAAAAAATATATATATACTGTTTGATTCTGAATAACTATCAAATGGACGAAAACCTCTCATTTTTGGTAGTATAATAGTTCATTGTCTAGAAGGGAGCTAGGTAATGTAATAGTTAACTCATCGGCACAGCAAAACGGGGCGACGAATTCAACCTTGACTCGTTCAACATTTTCACTCATTCAACTTTTGGTAGGTGTCTGGAGGTTTACCCCGTAAATAAAATTTACAGCGTAAGAAAATTCTTCAAATTTGTTAGTTCGATCCCAGGCCGGTATTGGATAAATAAGAAATACGCATTTTTATTAAAGGTCCTCCTATTACTTTTCCTTTGAACAATACATTGCATTCATCATAGCCTCCTTCAGTTTAGAGAATGATCACGACATGTTACAGTAGGGATTTGATTTCAATTATCAAGTTATTAGCAGGTAGTGTTACAAGTTTTACAAAGGAACCTACCATCTCAATATGTTAATATCAATGATACCTTGTACACCAGTTATAATATACGACAGAACATTACACGTGAATTATTCTTGTTTGTAATTAAGTATTATTTGGCGTACCGGTACTGTGATTAAATTAAACGGGTTAAGTTCCAAAGTTGGGAGTCCGTTTCCAGCAAAATTTTTAAAATTTACAGAAAAGATATGGATAATTTGATTGTTTGTGTGCTTGATAATGTATAAGAGTCTCGAAAAATCTGTTTATTTGTTATATATAAGCGGTTATAAACATGGGACTATACGGCGAGCGGAGGGAACTACTTGGCGCAAGGTAACCGAACAGTTGCATTGTTGGAAAGAAACGAGCATTTATGTTATCAACATGGCAAATGTACAAGGGCAATGATCTAACAATTTTAACATTTGTGAAGCAATACGTTGATTACGAGCAAAATCTTTTAAAAGTTTGTGAAAAGAGCACGGATTAATGAACCTAATAACAAATTGCAGAAAGTGTGGCAAGGAGATAATAGCGAAAAAACGTGGCGAAAGCGGACGCCCAACTTCCGAATAAATGCCAATTAAACCATTACTTGCTGGGACATTTCATATCTCTATATTTCTTTAAATATATACAATCTCCCCAGGTCAGTATAAATTACTAGCGCTAATCACAAGAATATTATGTGTACTGTAGATCGGTTTGATTCTATTTTTTTCCTAGACGTAAACTACTGTGGACTTTCAAAAAAACGTTGCTTACAAGTATCCTGAAAATGACTGTAATATTTACTTAATATAATCTACGTGTAGCAGAAACTATTAATTCTGATAGTGTGTGTATACTTAACGATGTATTAAAATATTCCAACTTAAGTATTAATCCGCTTTGTAATAAGTTTCAATATATTAATATCTACATCGCTACATGCTACTCACATTAGTTTTGCGTTATTCCTTATTACAGTCTTCAATTGACGAACGGTATTACAAACAAGCTTCTTCAGTTACTAACAGTGTCGTTCTACGGAGTGTATGTTTATAAACGTCATTACATGGTACTAATCAATGCAACATTAATTATTCATAAACAATAATTCAGTTACCTCAAATACAAAATTATCAGCCTACTAACAAACAATTACATTCAACTGTCTTATCTTGTTTGAATAAATATATATACACTTCATTGTCCTTTCTTACCTGCCCCAACACTTCAAGCCACAAAGATATATTTTTTTTACCCAATATGTTTTTCAAGTAACAAGTTTTAACTAGGTTCTGAAAACAATCAATTTTCTTTCCTTTGTATATTTATTATATTCCAAATTGAACATCATTAATTTATCATCTGTTTCAAATCCAGTTAGTTGATCGTTAAAATCGCCGCAAATTCTAATCACCTACACGATGTCTTAAGTCGTGGAGCACCTAATCGTACTGTGTTCACATTACTTCCATCTACCATATGACTTAGTGTTGCCAATGCACAACTTGAAAATTTACTTACATTTTCCAAAATATTCAAGGTAAAGCAAAAACATTATTATTTGTATACAGTACAAAGATAAAGTTTCCTAAGGAACATTTGTATCGTTGAGAATCAAATAATCGATTTTCCATATATAAAAATAATATTCTCTTCATGTTTAATTAATATTTACATACATTTGAGGAAATATATGAACTTCTGCTATTTTCACTTAAAGAATACTAATGTTTTCCTTTGTTCGAGGTCAGCCAGAGAAAGTAGAGAAATAGTTGCTTTAATAGCTACTGTTTCCTTATGAAACTACACTAAACGCATATTGTGACAGAGAGTGATTATTTATGGGGCGGCCTGGGAGAAGTATCCAGCTGAAGCATATTTCCAGTTGTGGATGAATGTTATTTTTACCAGGATTTTCACTCTTCATATATTAGAAGCCTCCCCTTTGGAAAATTTTAAAGTCATCACTGGCGCCAAGTGGGGAAACATATTTCTATAATTCCCTCCTTTTATAGTTATTGTAACAATAAAAGAGCCTTATAATAATAACAGTAATAATAATAATAATAATAATAATAATAATAATAATAATAATAATAATAATAATAATAATAATAATAATAATAATAATAATAATAATAGTTGGTATATTGTGTATGCTATGCTTCTGATGCACGTGGTTCCAGGATCGATTTCCGGCATGGGCGTCCGAAGATAATTTTCTAAGGGAGAGACAAATCCAAGGTTGCTGTATTACGTTTGGCATTTTTTTTTTTTATTTGTATTAAGTAAACCTTCGGAAATTTAATACATTTTCATAAGCCAGAGAGGGGCTCGGGCCCCACCCTGCCCTCCCCTTCGGGCGCCCATGATTCCCGGTGAGGGAATTTCAAAAATTTGAACTATTATTACACAACAGTACGGATTCTATCCTAAACTGTAGGTCCACATCTCATATCATCTCTTATTAAAAGAAACGTTTAACTTCCTCAATAATAATAATAATAATAATAATAATAATAATAATAATAATAATAATAATAATAATAATAATAATAATAATAATAATAATAATAATAATAATAATAATAGGAAGAAGAAGGAGAAGAGAAGGAGGAAGAAAAAGAAAATGTGCAATGAAATTAATACGAAGTTTATGAACTAGAAGTAATCAGAGCATACTCAGACACAAACACTTCATATTTTTAAGTATAAGGTATTTAACTAGCCAGTAAAAGTCGAAGAAAATAATCCTCACTGATTACAGCAAATGTTAATCCTTAAATTTATAACAAACTCCACGAGTAATTGGAAATGTGTAATTCTTGTATCTAGAGAAATAAATTAATCAACAACTAAAATAAAGTAAACTAACTTGTAGTTAGCAACATTGAAAGAACTGTAGCAGAAAGAAAGAGTAGCAGAATGAGCAAAACAGCGTTGCCAGTTATATTTGCGCACAAATTATTTTATTGTCAGTTTTCATAATATTTATTTACTTTATAATCTAGATTATTGTCGTGGAAATAAATACATAGGCAAACGAAAGTTGCAAAAACTTAGTGGCACAGTGAAAATCTCCTACGGCGGCCGTACAATCGTATAACTTTTCCCATAGATTACAAGATGCTGAAGTAATGCCTGAGAATGCGTGGTACACGTATGCAAACTTCTGAAGCAAATAAGTTGAATTCAACCATATATACATAATGTTCGTCATTAATCCTTTGTAAAAACTGTTTTTCTTAATACTTTTATACTTTTTAAGGAATACATTAACCAAAAGTAAAGCACTTATCTGGGAAGGATGCTTTCCTCGTTCTGTACACATTTCGATTAAATATATACACACATAACATACATATACAACATCTGACATCTTTACAAAATCTATAGACTAAAAACCGAAGTGACTTGATCGCTATAATTACTGAGATATAATACATAGGCCTATGTGCTAACCAATACGCAAAATATGAGTTTTGGGTTTTCACTAAGCCCAGTGAACAAAAAGAAGTAAATGCTTTTACATCAGGTATTTGAAGTAATAGCGTATGATTAAAAATTGCAGCAAATGCTTTTGCTAAATCATAAGTGAACTAGTTGGTTTTACTTGCAAACATATCCAACCATGATATGAACAAAACGAAGAAAATATTGCAAACGGGAAGCAAATGCTTCCGGAATTGAAGGTTTGATGTTTGTAAAGTCACGTATGGCCAGGGACGGCATTAAGGGTGGGCGGGGGTGGGCAACCGCCCACCCGATGAATATCCTTGCACAACCCCAACAGAAGTGGAATAATGGTGACACCCTGTACTTCAAAAGCAATAGGTATTACTATTGATTGTAATGTTATAGGTTTTAGGACCCTGATTAACTCTGCAATGAACAATGATTTTAAGTGGGATAAGCAGTCTTCACCCTAAAAGTGAACACTTCCTCTCATTTGAGAAAATTGAACCACTTGCACGTCATTATGGATGTGATGTCGATAGTGTAGAGATGGAACTGAAACTTCTCCCAAAAGTTTTGAAACGTTATGAGGAGGAAAAGCAATGCAAAATTACTTCCGTTTCTGTTTACTGAAATGATTGACCGTTTCAAAATTGCTTTTCATGAAATTCACAAATTAGCCGTAATTACTGTCACCATTCCTGTATCTAGTTCACCATGTGAACGTTCTTTCTCGTGATTTAGACAGATTAAAACATATCTAAGAAATCGAATGGCAAACGGTCGCCTAAGCGATCTTTGTTTCCTTTCAATAGAAAGAAAACTTGTAATGAATATTGCTGTAGGAGGATGTGGTAAACGCATTCGTTGCTGGACATAAAAATCGACACATTGCACTTTATTAAAGTGCAGGTATAAAAGTTTCATGTAAGCTTGTTCGTACCATATGATCAGCCCTCCACAGTTTAAAATAAATTGTTGTTTCTGTGGATCATAATGAAGTTTTGTTAATTGCTATTTACTTCTTTATCTAATGTATAATTGTTTTATTTATTTTTTTTTCAACTTGAGTTTCAGTTTCAAAGATTTCTGTGTAATGTATGATCAAACAACCATGCTGTCGAATTTCTCTATTCTTTTAGTAACATAGGTCTTTGCTGTTGCATATAGAGATCACATAAAAAAATCTACTGTGCACAAATTAAGAATATACGAGAGTAAATATAAATGATTAATATTTTTCTGTCTCTTGCTTAATTGTAATAAATCCTTCAAAGGTAAAAATGTTTGCAATAGCGTATTTTATCCTTGTTTTACTTTACCTACTTATTGTGCATTTTATGATATTAACAAAAGGTAGAGTATTTGTTAGTCTGTGTTGTTTGAACCTTCTTTTATTTCTATGCATTCATGTGCATTCTTGGAGGGAGAGAAGTTAGAATTTAAAGCTGTCTTGAACTTCATCGACTACACAGTACACACCGTTATTATTGTTAAAAAAAAAAAAAAAAAAAAAAAAAACTGGAAGTAGAGGTAGTGTGTCTACCACGCGGAATTCGGTAGGTCGAGCATATAGCCACGAACTCCCGCAGCCCATCCCAAGTCCTGCATTTCTTCACTCCCACCAGGCGAATGCTGGAATTGTACCTTCTATAAGGCCAAGACAGCTGTTTTCCACATCCTCGTTCCTCCCCTTTTTCGGTCTGAATTTTAGCTAACTAAAGAGTATAAAAATTAAAACTTAATTATTGTCCAAAAAAAAAAGTCTACATTGCCCAGTTCTTAGTTTCATTGTCCGCCCACCCTGCAAATAGGTCCACGTCTTTCTGCCCACCCCATCAAACGTTTGTGGCGCCGTCCCTGCGTATGGCAGCGATGGTGCAAGTTGTGATTTACGTCGCGGTATAATCTATAAAATGCATGTGACCGCTGAATAAACTATTGCATATAGGGATGCTAATAGATAAATTCACGTCTCCTTACACTAACTCGTACATAGGGCCGGCTCTACCATTGTGTAACGCATGCATTTGCACGGGGCGGCAAAATCTGTCATATTTAAAACAAATATTTGTTGTTAGAAACATATTCCATGATGATGGTAATTAAATTTACTACGCTGACCTATTCGAATACTACATTTCTAAATTATGTTTAGATCATATTAGTTTAAGATCACATGAACAGTGCTAAACCAAAATGATAACACAAATCCTAGCATGAATTGCTTAATTATTGTCAAATAACAGAACTCAATTCTCGAACAGTAGCAAACACCTGTTCCATTTAATTATTTATCACAGTTTTGATATGAAGACTAGTCTTGTCTTTGTCACAAACAACTTCGCCATCTTTGAAGGAAGAAACAAGTTTAAAAAAAATAACAGATGTAGAAGGAAAATTAAGAAATAAAGATAAAAGAGCTAGTTGTATTGGAATTGCAAACTGATATATTGAGATTGAAGTTCGATATTGAATTCTATAAAAAGGATTACTTAAAATCGTGGCTTTTAAGAATTTTTCTGAAGAAAAGGGGGCGGAAAATTGCCTAGTGCCGGCCCTGTATATATACTGACCTGCGAAAATATTATGGCCACCCGCTATAGTCTATTTTTGGATCAAGTTGTTGTGCTGACGTAAAAGGCACGGCATACACTAGAACCGCTCGCCAGATGGTGACAAGAATTTCACTCGATCAGTCAGTGTGATGCATGTGTGTACAATGGGGAAGAATGGCGATAAATCAGAGTTTGACGGTCAGATCTTGATGGTTAGCCGGCTGGGAACGAGCATTTCGGAAATAGTTTGACTTGTTGGACGTTCACGAACTGCCGTAGTTAAAAGGATGGTGAAACCAGTACCAAACTACAAGACATGGGGCGGCTCACCTCTTTTAAGATGTCAAACGTAATAGACTATCGAGGTTGGTACAACAGAATAGGAGACAAACTGTGGTATAACAAACAACGCATTTGAACAGTGGATAAATGTCTGAGCACACTGTTCACTGCAGTTGCGTATCCAGAGGGCGATCGCCCCCCAGAACAGGAAACTTTCTTATTTTATATATAAATATCATCCAGATTTCCGAGCCCTTAAAAGTAGCTCTAAGTAGCAGTGTACAACCCACCGCTCCCCCCAGAAGTCCGTCCTGGATCCGCCCCTGATTCACTGTACGTTGTTAGACATGGGCCTTCGCAGCCGACGTCCCACACGTGTGTCAATATTAACCGTATGGCGTCATCGATAACAACAGGAGTAAACACGTACCTATCGTCATTGGACTGCAGAGCAATGGCACAAATTTCCATGATCCGATGAATTCCACGATACTGCCTTCACATCGATGGCCAAGTCAGAATACTTCGGCTTCCACGGGAACAGCTGCTAGAGATGTATACAGTAGAATGGTGACTTCATCATACTTTGGGAAATTTCACATAGTCATTCATGGCTCCGGTAGTGCGTGTGGAGGGCACCATGTCGACTCCTCGCTATGGGCAGATTATTGCTAATCATCAGAGGCGGACTGGGCCGCCCGGATAAACGGAAATTTCCAGGCGGGCCTTGCCTTCTGTAAAATTACTTAAGATATTGCTCGATTAGTTATAACTAATTCAAAACTCCGTTCTCGTTCACAGTAACGAGTGGCGTAACTAATGGGCTCGCAGCGATAGCGAAGGTGGGCACTAGAGAAAGGGGGCCCCTGCCCTACCTGTAGCCTTGTTTGTTGAAAAATCAATAAGACAATGAAAGATGTCTCAAAAATGCATGTAGGTCTAAGTGATCAACTCGAAAATGTAATATCGTACGTAATTTATGTATTCTATAATGTGATGTGCAATCGATAACATATAAAGAGGATGGAGCTGATTCTTCTACGATAAAGAAACCGTGTTAGACATGGAGTTGTTGAACACGAGTGATGCCGATAAATAATGATCCCCTGAGCGCAGAGGTGATGTCAGAAAACGGGCCGGAAGCTCCAGAAATCGGGCCCACAGGTTTCGAGCTTGGGTCCCTTCTATTCATCAATGAAAAGGGGCTTTGTAGTTCTTGGACGTGGGAGATGTGATCCTCTGAGCACAGCGGTGATGACACAAATAGAGCGCGGGGCCTGATGTCCCCGGATATCGTGCCCCGAGAGTATAGAATCGGGTCCCTTGTATTCAACAATGAAGCATGGAGGTTTTGGAAGTGAGTGGTTGTATTGGAAAGAGTTGGTTTCACCTGAGCACACCGGTGATGTCGTAAATCAGGCCCTGGGCCCGAAGCTTAAAAAGTCGGGCCCCAAAGGATGTTCATACCACATTCTCCCTGCTTTTTGCTCACAGAAGTAAGTTTCCTTATTATCCTGCTTGAATGTTATTCAATCGAACATTACAAGACAATACTGTGATGCTGCGTGTCAGTAAGGGACAGCACAATATGTTTGATATCAAATAGAAAGGACCTGAGCCCAAACATGTGGTACCCGAATTCTTGGATTACGGGCCACGGGATCGATTTCTAACATCATCGCTTTACTTCAGGGGATCCGGTTTTTTCCAATGCCACAACTCTTTTTTAACTCCATATCTAACACGGTTTCCTGACTGTAGGAGGATTTTCATGGAATATTCTCCATGTTCTTATTCAAGAGTAACAAAGACATTACAAAGCTGTGCAAATTAACAGAGCATTAAATTGGGACAATTTCTTTTTATCGTATGTATAAAGTACACGGAAAATAGTAAACCCCAATGGAATGCAACACTCCTTTCTTGCAAATCTTTATTTTTAGCTTATGATTTTTATTTATAATTATTTATTTATTTATTTATTTATTTTGAAAACTCGGATAGAAGGTGGTCTTTACTCCTAATGCAGTTTTTTTTTTTTTTTTTTTTTAAGTTCGAGTCGATAAAGAGAAAAGGCGATAGCAAGATGGGGTTTCTAATCGGTATACCTAACAATAGTGCACGAATATTGACGGGGGCTTACTACTGAGGGGAGTTGGAGTACGCGATCTTAGTTACGCTACTAATAATATTAAAAGTAATATAATTTGATTTGTATTGATGTGTGTGTTATGTGGAATAATTCATCCTAGGGAAATGTACGGATTATACAGGTCATATGGGTTTTTAATACGAAGAGGCCCCCGAAGCAAACAGGTCAGGAAAAGATATTACAATTAATCATTGTCGTAAATTGGAACGACGATTAGCTTTCTGGTATTTTCTTAACACTATATTTCACAGTAATTAACAATAAAGTATAATTTCACCCTTTCCAATCCCAAGAAACTTTGGGGGAAGCTTTATTTGAATAGGCATCAATGGCATTTTTGACCTAATCCCTCTGAAGACCGGGGGATGACGTCCCCCAACGCACGCCTCCAAGCAAAGGGATTAAGAAGGGAGCGCCCAGGGCCTTATTCAAGATATCATCCCGGAATTTGCCTGGTGACTGAGGAAAACCCTGGAAAACCTCAGTCAGGATGGCCGGCGGCAGCGTTCGAACCCGCCAACCTCTCCAATTGCCTTCTGAAGAATTTTCAGTGTAGAAAATAAAGATAGCGAAATAATGTTTGGCTATAGATACGCATAGACAACTGGGGCAGGAGGATATCCATGGGGGCAGGGGTTTAGCCATCCAAGTCTCCAGCTAAGGATTCATTCCAGACTCCAGACCAACTCGATATTCATCAAGGCCCTTAAGCATCATTCTCCGGGTGGGCCCTTACACTTCCAGTCCTCCTCTGCAGATCATGTTCACCAAAAGTTTATGTTGGCCATATTTCCAGCTGGTAATGAAATCTTTCAACAGGACAATTCTCCTTGTCACAAGGCCAATGTCATACAGGGCGTAGGGTTTGAGAAGTACAACGCGGAATTTCAATTGTTGCAATGGCTCCCAAACTCATTAGATCTTAATCAAGGGGTGTCATCAGCCTTCTATGTATATATTGTGTGCCCTTGTGTTCTAAATAATTTGCCGCCTCCAAATAAAACAACAAATATTAGAGTTGAATTCACAGTTTTTGGGGTCGCTGAGATGAATAGTGACAGTTTTAATCCAATTCAACTTCGAGGTCATATTCTACTCCCCAGGGAGGGGGAGAGATTTTAAAAATAATTGAAAACGACAAATATTATTGTTGAATTCATAGTTTTCGAGGTCGCTGATTTTAACGGTATCAATTTTTATGATGTTCAAGTTAATCCTCAGCCTTGGGGTTGGGGTGGAAGTGGATGACTTTTTAAAAATAATCAGATAAGCTAGCTAATTAGTAAGTAGTGTAATTAGAGCAAATTCAACACATGAACATATTTTCTCGCACTTGAGTGGGATTGTGCGCGTTGCTACTTTAAAATATTACTTTATTGTGAATCTTTAAAAAATCCAAAATTTTGCCGCCCTGTGCTCGAGCATAGAATAGCACTTACCTAAATACGAGCCTGGGTGTCACTAACATCAGATAAGAGCCCGTCGACCCCCTCCACGGAACTTATAGGGATTAAACTAGTCTTGTCTTTGTCACAAACGAGTTCCTTATGGTTGAAGGTGGAAACGAGTTTTCTTTTAAAAAAAATAACAGATATACAAAGAAAATCAACAAATCAAAAAAAATAAAGATGAGAGAACTAGTTGCACTGGAATTGCAAAGTGATGTATTGAGATTGAAGCTTGATGTTGACTTCTATGAAGAGGATTATCATCTTTCCTCTGCAGGTGTGTTTGCTATATCTTTGACTAACATAATAAATTTAAAGAAGAAAAAGCAGACAGAACGAGATCGTATTTGTAGTGTTTAGGCCTTTCTGAGCGCGAGTGCCCTTTCTCACCCCTTCGTTATTCATGATGGAGTAGCATACTTAAAATCGTGGCTTTTAAGACTTATTGCGCCTTATGCACAGTCATTTTGACATATGATTAGTGTCATACTAAAAGCCTGACTACTACAAGAAACATATGTTAGTCGAATCGTTTAGTATGGCGCCAATCATGCGTCAGAATGACTCTGCATAAGGCCCATTATTTCTGGACAAAGGGGTAGCAAATTGTCTAGTGCTATTGCTCATACATCCTGTTCCGTTGACAGTATTTTTCTATTTCCTGTTCTGTTTCTGCCGATTTTCTTATTTAATCTGCTATTCATATTAATTTTCTTAATTAGTCTGCCTTTCACATTAATATTCTTCCTAACTGTTGGGTTCTTATTGCATTCCCGCAGATTTCTTCAGAAGTGTTCAGTAGATATGTGTCCGAATCTGACCTCCCTAAGGGTACATAATTTTAATAAAGATGTGTTACGCTGTAATATGGACGTTTTAGTAGTGCGCTGTTGCCACATTTGGCCCTAAAGGGTTGAAATTTTATATTATATATATAATGCTTATTTGTAGTGGAAATTAGGCAACATTGTAATCTAAAATTTAATCAGATTTTGGTATCTAATTAATATTTAATTAATTTAATCGAATCGTTTAATCAATTTAATCGATCGATCTAATAATGCGTTTGATATTGAACCCTTACTTAATGTATTTCCTGTACACTATTTCCTATTCATCTCTATGATGTATCTAAGAAAGACCACGGAATGCATTGCATTTTCACGTTTGTCTTTATAGGTATGATTGCCAATGACTAGCGCTATGTTAAAATTTTGAATAAAAAATTTACTTACTGTCAGAGCTAAGAACTTCTTTGTTGCGTCGGCTTTCCTGGTCTTGCTGCGGGAGGAATAGCTATCTTCATGCTGGGATTTCGTAATGATTTAATACGAGAACGTATTAAATCAGGTTTTCTGGGGTATTTAATAATTATTTAATGATACAACATTTTAATCTGATATTATGCTATTAAGAATGGTAAAAATGATGTGCTTTGTTATTAATTGACGGAAGTTTTTTTTTAAAAAAAACGATTAGATATTACGTAACATTCTCAGTATATGAACATGTTAGAGTGCTCTTTTATTATATCCGGTTTACAGTACCGCGAAGACTCTTAAATATGTATCTGTCCTCATTTGCCTTTTTGTTGGTACTTTCTGCCACTGAACTTGGAGTTTATGTTACTCTGCGCACGCCACATAGATCAGTTTTCTACACATTAGTCTCTCACTGCACGATCTCAATGCACTTTGAAATGAAATTTCTATTATAGCGTTTCTTCCTATTATTATTATTAGTAGTAGTACTATTTCGTCCGAAGTATTGAATTACGAAAATAAATTTTTATGTCGTAAGCTGGATTCGAACTCGCAATCTCTGGAACTCTACTCCGCTATGTTCCCTGTTACTGTACCAAGCCAGTAAGCGTTGAGGTGCTCATTTGGTTTTAGAGAAAGCGATATCTACTATAGGGCATTTCCAGACAAATGTCAACCTGATAGGAAAAAAAGAAACTGCTGTCATGCACATGTGCAATACATCATTTGAAAGCTAATTTCGTATAGAATCCAGATCAAAACAGATTAATTAAATACAGTTTGTATTTCACTGTCAATAAAACAGGCAAATGTTGAGTTATAAACTGATATACAGAGGGATCGACAGCAAGATCTTGACCATTTTTTTTTCACTGATGTACTGTCATCAGTATTTCATAAATCAAGTAGTAAAATGAATATAGTATGTAAATATAATTATCTTTCATATTAAATTAGCACTCTTTATATTCGTGTCAGTCCGGAACGTTTTCCATGCTAAACTTTATGTAGCTTGCCTGAATGTTTGTGAATTTAAAAAATATGTCATATTTTTTGTCTCCTTTAAACAGCCTTTCAAATGAGCCATAGGACTTTATTGTAGTTTCTCCCATAGTAAAATGTGTTCCGGACTAACATTAAACTGTGTTCCGAATTGACCAAGTGTGTGTTTCGGACTGATAGATGCTCCTTTCTTCCTGTCTGGACTTGTTTTTGCTCTCTAGTCTTATCAGAATTTCTGCTGGGTAAACATCTAGCTTGTACTTCAGAGCTTCTTATTTATATTTTGACAGTTTACAATTACACAAGCATTTTACAATTCAAAGCCTCCTGGATGAACTAACTGGCGACATTCTTGATTTTCTTGAGTCATACTTTCATAAAACGTCAACAAGCAACATGTTTTGCTAACAGCGAAGCAGACATTCCTCGTGGAACCACTGTTTGCAGACGAGTTTTGCTGAAAATTTCACATGTAAAGAGTAGAATGAAATCCAGTCAGCTCACTGGGTTAACAACAAGTGTCAGCTTTTACAGCAGTATCGTGGTTCTTGGATGATAATGGTCACCAGTGCAGTTAATGTTTACCTTAAAAAAAAACTCTGCTCTTGAGAATCAGGGTGTATTCCGTAAAAGATTGGCATCAATTTTCAAAATCTTCTCTGACGGCGCATCTAGCCAGTTTAAGCAGAAGTTCATGGTGGCAGATATAACAACAAAACCCGAAACTTTGGATGTCGTGGAATGGAACTTTTTTTGAAACCTCCCAAGGGAAAGAAACTGAAGATGGTATAGGAGGTGATGTAAAATGGATTGCAACAAGAGCTATGTTAAGTGGAAACTCCATTGGAAATGCACATGATTTCGTGAAACAAGTTGAAAACAGGGCGAAGCATATCAATGTTTTTGAAGTGCCAGTGGATGAAATTAAAGCAGAGAAAGAGGATCTTGATGAATTTTGGAAAGATATAGTGGTCATTCCAAGACTGCGTGAGAACCACTTCTTGAAGGTAATAAGATATTGCCAGAGTGAATATGCCAGGTATCATGCATTAGAAAAGTGGATGAGGCACAAGTTTTTATCCCACATGCCGCCACAAGACACTAAAGCAACATCTGAGGAAGAATCCCTTCAAGAACACCCGCATTATTACGCCGTGTTTTACGATCAGAGATTCTACATCGGCAGAGCTCTCCACTGCAGCAAAGATGACAGTGTTATTACAATGTAATTCTTGTAGCAAATAGGACTGAGGTTTCGTTGGCCAACAAAAGATACAGTTGAAAATTTAGCTCGGCAGGTTTTTTTTTTTTTTGGTCCATTTAAAGAGGAAGAATTCGAAATAAGGTTGCAAAACTGTCAGTTGGAAACATTAACTTCAATAATTAATTTCTATTTAAGTACTGTCGTAGTAGAAATCGTATTCTAGTCAAAATGAAGGTCTTGAAATGCCTGATAGCTAAACAAAGCTACAGTATACTGGAGTTTTTATTTCAGCGAAGATATTAATTGGAAGTGCAAACTGTGTTCCGAACTGTCAGTCCGGAAGAAGGTCATTGGTTAGAAAGCTGCTTTGAAACAGTTTGCTGAATGTGCAAAGATGTTTGTTTGCTAGCATTGATACTTTCTTGAGACTAAAAATCATATAACTATTTCACAAAAATAGAAGGAACATGGAATTTAACCCTTTGGAGTTTTAGTACCTATTTTTCGGTACTAAAGTAGTCTTCATTATTCGATTCAAGAACCTATAAAACTTTTTGCTTCGGTTTTTTGTTTTTTCAAGTCTAGAGGCATTGTAGAACACGTTTCGTATGGCTTCACGTCTTTCTGCGTCGAGACAGGTGATGACGTCGTTAACTTAAAAAAATTGTTACGCTTATTTTTATTATTTTTGGCGGACTTACTTTTGTACCTAGAAGATTGAAATTTTGCATAAACAGTCAGTCTACCGAGTAGTAGTAGTCACATTTTTCGGATCTCTGCGTTAACACATGGTGGGGGGTTTCAGGGTGGCAACAAGTTAAAAAAAAAGCGATATTTATTACCAAAAATCTTTTACGCAATTTTCCCGCCTCAGATACACTATGAGACATGTGAATGGTATCGTTTGAAAGGCAGTTCTATTCTGAAGAGAATGATATACGAACCATGATCCTAGGATAGAGAGACATGTCTCAGGAAATTTTTACCGAAAATCCTATTTTATACGATATTCTGTTGTATTGTGAGTATATTATTTCTGGCGAGCTTACTTTTGCACCTAGAAGATTGAAATTTTGCACAAACATTCAGTCCAGCGAGTAGTATTTATAATTTTTTTTTTTAAAGATTTCTGCGTTAACACAGGGGGGTCAAGAGGGACAAGAAATTAAAGGGAATATTTTAACCCAAAAATGTCGCGATTTTACCGCCTCAGATACATGGAGACATGCGAATGGTACCGTTTCAAAGGAAGTTTTATTCTGCAGAGAATAATGGACGAACCGTAATTCTAGGGTAAATAGGATGTCTCAGGAAATTTTTAGCTGAAATCCTGATTTTTTTTTTTTTTTTTGGTTAGGCCTATTTTTATTATTTTATGGTAGGCTCACTTTTGCACCTAGAAGATTGAAATTTTGCACGAACACTCAATCCACAGAGTAGTATTTATCAGATTTTTCCCCAGATTTCTACGTTAACACAGGAGTGGTCCAGAGGCAAAAATGTAAAAAGGAATATTTTAAACTAAAAATCTCTTTTTCGCGTCTTTCCCACCTCACGTACATGATGGAGACATGTGAATTATACCGTTTGAAAGGCAGTTCTATTCTAAAGAGAATGAGGTACAAATCATGACCCTAGGATAAATAGGGATGTCTCAGGGAATTTTTACCTGAGAACAAGGTCTTTTGCGGAAATCTGGGGCGTTCTGGAGATTATTGGTAAATATTTTTCCCGTCCTTACTATTCAAGATAAAGCTTGAAATTTAGTACACCCTTAGTATTTTTCAGTTGATTTTCAGTTCTCTGCGTTAACACAGGGAAGAGGGGTCGGAAAAATTCCGATTTCTCTCAAAATTTCTCGCTTCAGTGACATGATAGGGAAATGGGAATGGTATCATTTGAAAGGTTGCTCTTTTGTGAAAAAACGAGGTATGAACCATAATACGATAAATAATCTTGACACTATAGCTGATTGAGTGAAAGTCTACAAAATGCCTAAAAAAAACCCAAAATTTAAAGGGGTTAACCTAATAGATATACCTTTTCATCCTTTAACCCAAAATTCATTGATATAAAGGTAACCAAGAAAGTCCGTCGCTTTTTGTGGAGATCTCTGTTCCATTGGCTCTCACACCGTCAGTTGAATGCGAATAGAAATAAGGCGAAGGCCAGTCATTGGTGCGGGTATATCCAACACACACTCTGGTTGTGTCAGTTCAGTTACACCGTGAACTTGCGTAAAGATAGAGTGAACAAGGGACCTCCACAAAGCGTCATAAGGGCATGTATGCTGTACGAGTTCAAACTGAGGTCAAACGTCGCTGCAGCGGTGGTTTAACAAGTTTAAAGACTGAGGAAACATCGATGACGCATCACGTTCCGGAAAACCAACACATGTACAAAATAAAGATATTCAGGCAGCAATTGAAGCGAACAGTGACCAGACATGTGAGGAACTGGGACTACAATTCAGTGAGAGTAGAGAAACCATTCGGCAGCACCTCCAACTTGGGTCTATTGGTCCCACATGATATGACTCCGAGCCAGAAGACAATGCGAGCAGACGTTTGTGTTTCCTTGCTGTCTCGCCTGAGGAAGAACCATTTCTGGGCAGGGTGTTGACATGTGATGAGAAGTGCGTACTGTATGAAACAAAGGGCCTACAAGTAGATATTGTACTATATTTTGAATTTAAAAAAAGTAGGAATGGGACAGCCACATCTCGGCATGCAATGTAGTGGTCCGTAAGTTGGTTGACTATTTATATACTGATAACACACGCATGTCGTTACGTAAAGACCTGCATTTGTAGTTACAATAGGTTCTATGTAACTTATGCAATTTTTCTGGGTAGGTCAAAGTTTTGCATAGTGCAAAGTGACATTTATTTGCAGTAACTAATCTATGACTTCCTCTTTGTGTATTTATTTTTTATTTGTCTTTGTGTATTTATTTTTCTTTTTTGTCTCCTCAACCATAGGTTGGTGGCCAACATGGAAATTTCGAAACTTCTCTCTCCCTTGGGAAAATTGTTTTATACTTTGGTAAGGTTTCTTCGTAACTGCATCTAGATATTCTATCCTTGGTCGTCTTCTTGGTTTTCCTTCTGCCTTTCCCTGTATCCTCTATACAATCGGAGTACAGAATAAGATGACCAAGCATGCTGTTTCTCCTTTTTCCTATTATCTTCATGATTTGTCGTCTTTCATTAGCTTTCTTTAGTACGTCTTCATTCATTTTCCTTTCGGTGCATCATATGCGCAGCATTCTGCGCCAACACCACATTTCATATGCTTCCGGCTTTTCTCAGTGTCCACGTCTCTGATCCGTAAAGCGCTACGCTCCATACCAGAGTCTTAATAAATCGTTGTCGAACGTCCAACGACAGATTTCTTGATGTTAGCAATCCTCTTTTCCTATTGAATGCTTGTTTAACCTATGCTATTCCTGAACTTACGTCTTTTCACCTTTTCCATTCGAGGACATTCGACTTCCTAATAGAACGTCCTATGTCTTGGATTTTCTCTTCATCTGGCCAAACATTTGCATCTTCCTGTCCTGCTTCTTTATAGATACTCAATATTCTAAATCATAGTTTTCAAACGTGTTGTTTACTAATTTGGAGTTTACTGAGTTGACGTCTATCCTAGTACGCATTTAGTCCTAGTTTTATTTACTTCCAGGTCTGACAATTAAATATGAGTGAGTTAGTTTTAAACCTTTTAAATTTTTTGGCTGGTAGGACCTTCGGAATTTCGCTGTATAAATCTCTACTAAAGCTTTTCATACCGGGTATTTTTGCATTTATTCAAGTATGGAAGCATCAAAGATCATGTTTTATGGGCATTTTGCAGTCACGTGTGCGATGCCTGGGGGCAGTGCCGTCACAAACAACGAAGACGGCTTTTAAAAAAAGGGTAAATTTTAGAGCTTCTTAAAAAAAAATCGTGACGCATCCCTATTAATCTTAGAAACACCTCGTTGGTTTCGTTATAAAGCAGTTTCCAAATTTAGCACTCAAATTTCCCTATTATGTACCAGAAGCGGGAAAATCCAGCTCAAATCGAAAAAAGCTATTTTTTCAGGACAAAATTTCCCCTTTTTTCTAAATTTCTCCCTCAGGGACATATAGACATATTAGAAGTGGTACCGTTGGAAACCTACTCTTATCTGGAATAAAGCGAAATACAAATCATGATACTAGAGTAAATAGAAATGTGCCAGGAAATTTCCCAATGTTTAAATTCTTACTTTATTTACTCATTTTTAGTCAATTAGTTTAGTAATCTACAGTATTATTACTAATTATCCTAAAACCATGAGTCGTACCTTGTTCTCTTCGACATGAATCGGCCTTTCGAACGGTATAACTTGCATATCCGTATCGTGCACCTGAGGGGAGAAAATTCCCCCAAAAGGGAAATTTTTGTAAAAAAAAAAAAAAAAAAAAAACTTTTTTTTCCTGCACGATAGGGATATGCAAGTTATACCATTCGAAAGGCCGATTCATGCCGAACAAGACGAAGTACGATTCATGTTCCTACGACAATTAGGAATGTGTCAGGAAATTTTTATCTAGAATTCGGCATTTTTTTTTTTCATGCTATAGGGGAACATGCGTATTGTTGAGACAGGTCAATATTTTTTCTCGCCCTTAGTAGAGATTGGTATTTCGTACAGTTATTACATACGCTATGTAGTATATTTCGAAATATTTTGGGCGCTGAGCGTTACCACCCGGGACATAGAGGGGCCCAAAATTTAAAAAAAGGATTTTTTTTTTTTTTACAAAAAATTCCCTTTGGAGGAATTTCCTCCCCTCAGGTGCACGATAGGGATTTGCAAGTTATACCGTTCGAAAGGCCGATTCATGCCGAACAACACGAGGTATGATTCATGTTCCTACAATGATTTGTCTTTATGCTGAAGCGGATTGGATAGAAATTGACTGAAAATGTATCATCGAGGGAAAATTGGTAAATCGGCTATAGAGTCAAGACTATTTCCCCCCGTACATTTCTTCGTTTCTCATTATTTTTGCAATGAAGCAAAGTTTCTTTTGGTACCATTCACATGTGCGTGTCATATACCTGAGTGGAGAAATTCGTGATAAAAGAGAATTTTGTTTTTCGAAAAATCCCTTTTCCCACTTTGAGCGGGAATCTCTCGCATTTGGTACGTAATAAGGAAATTTGACTGATGCAGTTGGAAATTCTGCTTCATTACAAAAAAGGTACGAACCGTGATCCTAGCGTCAATAATGTTGGTACTGTAGCTGCTTGACAAAGCCTAAAAATTACCTAAAAAATTAAAAGTGTTAAGGGTAGTGTGTGATTTCAGCGCGTGTATGTTTAAATTATTTCAATTTAACTTCAATATTTTCCATGAAGCTAGATGCGTTTGCCTGAAAGTCCCAATCAAATACCTCCCCCTTCCCCTTGTGTTAAGATTACAGTACAGAATATAGCAAACCTTGTTCCAAGGCAGATTCCGATTGAAGTAAAATTTTACTCTTCTTTCGTAAGTAATATCCCTATATACGAGGAGCAGTCAAAAAGTTCCCGGAATTTTGTTGTAACTTTTTTATTACCACAATATAAGTACATATTTACTTAATCGCCTTCAAAGTAGGCACCTTCTGAACACACACACACTTGCTCCGTTCTTGCAATTACTGGAAATTTCAACGAAGCTCTCTTTTGGTATCTTCCGAAGTTCATCCGTCGCGTCGGTTTTGATCTCTTCTATGGTTGAGAACGAGTATCGGTGCTATTTTCCTTAAATGATTGTCACCGTAAACGGATTTTAAGGCTATTAAAGTAGGTCCCTAAATCATATTTCCATAATTTGCACATGAACTTGATGTTTACGCGTTGCCGAACTGCAACACTGCGCCAACTGATCACAGCACACTCCTCCATTCAGCCACACAACTCGTACACTGCTTGTCATAACTCGTTCACACTTGTCAGATTTATAATTAGACAACCTAAGGACTGTACTATACCAGATTGATTTTGATTGCAGAACTGTACTATACCAGATTGATTTTGATTGAAGGACTGTACTATACCAGATTGATTTTGATTGCAGGACTGTACTATACCAGATTGATTTTGATTGCAGGACTGTACTATATCAGATTGATTTTGATTGCATCACAAATGCCAAAACTACAACATTCCCGGAACTTAATGACTGCCCCTCGTATAAGTATTTTAACAATGGTCCGTCTAGTTTCCTTTGAGCAAGATTTCATTCTACAAAGAATGATGCATTCTACGTTATAGGAGCAAACTTAACAGATTTTTCTCCCTGATAACACCTCGAACAAATGCATATGAACGATCGAAATAATCGTCCATTCATTTCGAAATTGTACTTTTCTAAAGGAAAAACAAACTACTTTCATGGAATATAAATATAGATGCGAGAACTGGCTCATACACAGCAGTTAAGTAGTACTATTCGAACATTCAAATATGATTTCCGACGTTCAGATTGCACGTAACTTTTGTTGAGTTTGCTCTTACTACATAGAACGCCTTAAGATCACTTTACACGTAAAACAAAAATTTATACGTTGAGTATGCTCTTACTACGTAGAACGCCCCAATATCACTACACGTAAAACAAAAATTTATACGTTGAGTTTGCTCTTACTACATAGAACGCCTCATATCACTTTACACGTAAAACAAAAATGCAAGTTGAGTTTGTTCTTACTGCGCAGAACGCCTCATACCACTTTACACGTAAAACAAAAATGTACAAGTTGAATTTGCTCTTACTACGTAGAACGCCTCATACCACTTTACACGTAAAACAAAAATTTATCAGTTGAGTCTCCTCTTACTACATAAAACGCCTCATATCACTTTACATGTAAAACAAAAATTTATAAGCACTCAGTACAAACATTCTAAAGTACAAATTTTGTAATACAGAACAAAACGCAGTCAGTATTTCTGTAAGGAAAATTTATTTTTATATAAAAAAAATTAAATTAAATTTACACAAGCATTCATCTAAATTCTCACATTAATACAAGGGCTGCGAACTTACCACTTGAATTACAAGGAGAAGGAAGGTACACAGGTGTCTTTGTTCTCAACAATCAGACAACAAACATACATTCATCCAATACAATAATGTGCATAAGGAAATACGTTTTTTCTCTCTTTAATAAAAGGGAAGAAAAAGAACAAGAAAATACATGGATTCTTTAATTAATACTTCTTACTTGTCATGGAAAAGCTAAAAAGAAATAAAGAAACAATGTTAGTATGTTTGAGCTTCCAATGTACACATCATGGAAAGATCCAAATTTCCCAAAGCGAAACGTGAACATTTTTTGGTTACTCCTGAAAAATAGGAAGAAAATAAAGCGATTAATTTTCAAGCAAACCACCACCCAGAAAATAATTTCGGAATTAGGCAAAGATAATCGAACAGAAGCAAATGAAAAAAAAAAAAAAAAAAAAAAAAAAAAAAAAAATTTAGATGCATATACTTCTGAAGTAACTGCTTCTGAATTTTAATAAAAAACCCATAAGATGAATGAAATTTTTGTTGCTGTTATGCTGTGGTATTTTGATACCGAGAGCATATTTGCAACGTATTGGCAAAATCGCACATGAGACAGTCCCCATAGTAGCTTATTCGCAGACCCACACAAATACTATAATCAACGTCACAAACCGTAAATAATCAAATAATTCATCGCTACGTACGTAGTAGAAGTGAACTGTATTAACGCCACCCTTGTGCGATAGAAATAGTAGAAAATTATCACCTGAGAGTTGTTACTACAATAATACAGTGGCGGATACAGGAAAAGAACAGTGGGGCTGCAACGAAATGCAAAAAATTGATACAAAGTCACGCATGAGAAATGAGGAAAAAGGAATTTCAGGAGAGAACTGTCGCATCTAGTACTCTCTCCAGACCGCCACTGCAACCACCCTAAAAAGACGAAATAACGTACTGCAAACTAAACAATTTTATCCCTTTCATAAACAAATAATCCATTTTCTATAATATGTGTTAATAAAACTAAGTGAATAAAATGTATGTATGTATATAATGTTTTGCATTATTTGGTAAAATGATGAAGTCAGAATGTTATATATTGCGTAATATCGCATTATTAATTGCAACGTTTCTCTCAAAATTTTAACTCTCTACTGTTATCTATAAGCGTCTACATGCATGCATATACAACATGAGCATACGCTTAAAAAACGAGAGAATTAATACTTCGTTTTTGTACTAAATAGTGATATCTTCCTTTTAACCAATATATAATTTATCTTTAATAACCAAAGTCAAACAACTTAAACTTTTTTCTATAATTATCTGGAAAGATATAAAATGGCAAGGGGAGTCGGACTAAATCGCAATAAATATTAAGCTCCCTCCCCTGATCGTCACCTATGAAACGAATACTTATTATCGTATACTAGCATTTTTTTGTAAATATTTGAATGCATATATATTACACTTTACGTACGAATTTAATAAAACATTACGAAATATGATTCTTTGCCTAACTCCCATAATTAAAAATCTATGTGGGTAATTTACAAAAGTACTCGTTCTGCACAAATGAATGTTCCTACCATTTTTAATGGAAAGAGTCACTTACTAATTAAACACAAACAATTTAAATATATGATCAGAAGTCACTGTAAGATCATCTCAGATTTTCCTTTAAAAGAAAGAATTCTTGTTAGAAAACCAAACTCGTCTTTATTTGTCCAACATCAATCATCACGTATTTTCTTTAATATTCTTTTAAAAAAAACTCTCTAACGTAGTACTGTACTGTATTAACGACTGCCCTTATAATACAACATATTCTTCAATATACTAGCATTTTTATATATATTAATGTACAAATCTTTAATAGTGCTACAAGACTTAATATATTCTTAATTTTGACTCTTCAGTTTGTGTGAAAGAAATCTGTCCTTAGATAGTCATATATAAATTATCATGGATCAAGATTATCGTCACTAAATCATTTTATAGTTTTCCGAAGAAGAAATATCAATACAGCAGCCACTGAAGCAAATAATGTACTCAAAGTTTCTCGAGAAATGATGTTGAACAAATGCTATTTTGCCAGCTGGATTAAATATCAAGAAAGAAATCCTTTGTCAACTCCAGCAGATTTCACCTCTGATTCACAAGCTGAAAAATAAGAAAAAGAATGTCCGACGTCCAAATGGTGAAATACCAACTTCTGACAATTTTATTTTGGGTCCTAATATATATTGTGTGCTTTTGGAAATCATCTCAAGTATTCAGGGAAAAAAGTCCCTCTCTTGCTCTTGTTGTATGTTCAAGATTCTTAATAGCTCTCAACATGAACCTAGGAAATACAGAAAAAATAAAATTAGATTATATCTATAATATAGTATGCGCACAAACTTTTAACACGTGGTTGTTAATTTAAAAAAAAATGTAATCAAGTAGTTCAAAATAAGGTTTAGGAATGCTACGGGTCTAGGGAAGCAGGTTGGACCAGGAATGGGGGAGAATATTCACTGAACTGACAACACTTTTTACAACTCATATTACACTGCAAGATCTTCAAGCTGTCTGTTCAAATAAGTGTTGTTATATTCGAAAGCAGAACTGCATCAAGTGTTTGTCGGGAAGTCGTTTGATACCGAAATAAAGTCAGTAATCCAGTGAGTACAATCAATTGGCAAGTCAGTTCGTTTCGAAAGAGTGCAACGTTTTTCGATTCCCCCTTTTCTTATATATACACACACAAACAAAATTTCAGTTTTGAAAAAAATCTTTTCTAATACAAGGGTTATATTCGCTTTAACACTACGACGGTAGACTTTTTGTGTTCATTATCTGCACCACTACCACATGTGATTGACATCCTCCATTGACACTAGGCGTTCATATATCGAGTCTAAAAAAACGAAGGCAGAACTAATGGAGGCACACTTTTCTCGCGTCCAACTAAATTGTAACGTCTTCATTGCTGCATTTCAGAATCTTCGCCACCTTCTATTTCCACGGAAACTGGAGCCTCGGGGTCCTCCACCTCCTCCACGACCACGTCCTCGTCTAGGAGGAACTGAAAAAGATAAATAAAACATTATTAGAATATAAATTCTGTGTGAAACGAGAAATTTGTATAATTTGAACAAAAATAAAGTCTGCCTAAAGACAGTCAAGAGTATCATGCTACTTCATTCATGGGATATGAATAACCACAATTAAAATCACCTTTACCCGTGAAGATATTAATGGATTCACTCCATTAACGAACTCGGCCGAGATAACTGAAGTAAGAAAAGCTAGATATCCTTTTATTACAAGTTACCAACATCTCTTTGCTACTATGCAGGTTGCATAGAAGCTAGGGAATGTTATCAATTTTAAACGGGATATGGATAACCACTGTTAAGGTCACTGTTACTTGAGAAGGTATTAACGGATTGGCTACATTAACGATAATTGCAGTAAGCTTACATATCTTTTATTATAGGCAACCAACATCTCCGCAGGTTGAATAGAATTTAGGGAATGTTATCAATTATAAACGGGATACGGACAGCCATAATTGAAGTCGCCGTTACCTGAGATGTTAAGGGATTTGTTCTATTAACAGTAACTGCAGTACGAAATGCTACATCTCCTTTTATTATAGGTAACCAACATCTCTTTGCTAGTATGCAGGTTGCATATAAGCTAGAGAATATTATCAATTTTAAACGGGATATGGATAGCCGCCATTAAAGTCACCGCCACCTGAGATATTTATTAACGGATTGGCTCCATTAACGATAACTACACTACGAAAGGCTACATATTCTTTTATTACACGCAACTACATCTTTGCTACTATGCAGGTTGCATAGAAGTTAGGGAGTTATCAATTTTAAATGGAATATGATATCCATCATTCAAGTCACCGTCACCTGAGATGCTAACGGATTGGCTCCATTAACGATGATTCCAGTAAGGTACATATCCTTTTATTATAGGCAACCAACATCTCTTTGCTAATGTGTAGCATCTAGCGAATGTTATCAATTTTAAACGGGATAAGGATATCCACAATTAAAGTCGCCGTTACCGGAGATGTTAACGGATTAGCTTCATTAACGATAACTGCAATACGAAAAGCTACTTTTATTACAGGCAACCACATCTTTGCTACTGTGCAGGCTGCATAGAAGTTAGGGAATATCAATTTTAAACGGGATATGGACAGCCACCACTAAAGTAGCCGTTATCAGAGATTTAAGGATTTGCTCCATTAACGAAGATTGCAATAAGAAAAGCTACATATCCTTTTATTATAGGCATCCAACATATCTTTGCTACCATGAAGGCTGGACAGAAGCTAGGGAATGTTATCAATTTTAAACAGGATATGGATAGCCACCATTAAAATGTTAACCTGAGATGATGTTAACCTGAGATGACCGGATTGGCTCAATTAACGATAAATGCAGTAAGAAAAGCTACATATTATTTTATTACAGGTAACCAATATCTGTTTGTTAATGTCTAGGTTGCATAGAAACTAGGGAATGTTGTTAATTTTAAACGGGATATGGATAGCCACCGTTAAGACCACCATCACGCTGAAAATGTTAACGGGTTGATTCTATTAACGAACTCTGCTGAGATAATAGCTCTGACTGTCTAAGGCAAGAACAGAATTTAAAAAATTAGCTTTCATTCAACAGTTAACGTGTAGACTAACGGACGAGCTAAGAGTACCATCTTATATTCCCACTGCGTGATCCTGGTAAGATCTGACCAAAGCAAACACCTATGTTTTTACAACCCATATTACAATTTCGAGAATATATCATTGTCTTCATCAGACACATCATGAAAGTACAATTCAAGGGTACAGCTTACAGATTATCGACGATGATAGGTCCCTACTAACAACCCAGTAAGAGTCTTCTTTTCATTTTCACAGGTCCAAATTTTTAATGAAGTATAAATCTCAATTTTAGAGTTCAACAATAGGTCGGGTGAGTGCAAGTCTGATGGAGAAAACAGTTACAACGATCGGAGAAAAATATAAATAAGGTGAGCCATTGATACACCTGCCAAGATGGCATTCTTTACATATTAGTTTTGTTTGTTTTCCTCGATGCTGACACGCCGCACCTCTAGCATACAACTACAAGTGTTGTTGACGTAGACAATAAGTTAGATGGTAAGTATTCTTGAGACCCTGAATCGGTAACAGTCTCATCGCTTGTTGCTATCTATTACTATTTTTGTTCTATGGCGATAAATATTGAAACTGGAAATCGTTTCGGCTTAAATGAAGGGTTAGGAGAGAAGTTCGAACTTATTTTTGAGAAGCTGAATCAACTGCAAAAGAACGCAGTTGTTGGTTGTAGCGATATGCTCTCTTGAGCCAATGAATCAGTCTGAGAAAACAGATTGCCGGTATTTATTACCATTTTGTTCTATAGCGATAAATGCTGAAACCGAAAATGAATAATTTGAACTAGTTCCGGTTTGAAAAAAATGAAATGAAATCTTAAGTTTTACGTCCCACAGTTATGCCGATTAGGCTAAAGGAGACTGTGATTATGAGAAATGAATGAAATGGTGGAATGAAGAAAGTGAAAGGAAACGGAAGAACACCGAGAAAACCCATGAGCACGGTGTTTGTCCACCACAAAGTCCACACTGCGCGAGCTGGGATCGAACCAGGGACCCCAAGCACCGAAGGTGAACGCTCTACCACTGAGCCACCGCGTCCCCTAGTTCCGGTTTGAATGGATGGTTCATGAAGAAAATAAGATCTATTCTCGAAACAATGAATCCATTATAAGAAACTTCATCTCGATATCTATTACAGTTTTTTCTATATTGAAACAGGAAATAGCATTAAATTTGAACAACTTTCGGTTTTGGTACAATCTTCGGGATACTCTGGTTTATTTGCCTTAGACGCTGAATCGTTTGAAAAAACCTTCTCGCTGTTACTGTATTCGTTTTATGGCGATAAACGTCGGAAGTGGTATGATCTTATTGGAACCATTTCTGGTTTGAATAGAGTTACTGGAAGAGATGGAACCTATTGTACGAACAATGAATCGATTGCAAAAACCGCATCTTGATATCTCTTACCATTTTTGTTCTGATACCTGCTGACACATGGACGGACAAAACCATTATATACGAGGGCGGGGTGAAAAGTTCTCGGCCTGACAATGAAAGACTGCGAATTTCAGTTCAAAAATTATTTTATTTTTCGACATAATCTCCCTTAACTTCAATACACTTGTCCAGCGTTTCACCAACATCAATATTCCTTCCCGGAAGTGAGAGTCCGGAAGGTTGTGAAAATAGTCATCCACGACTCTCTCAACTTCTTCATTCGATGTGAAGCGCTTCCCAGAAAGAAATTTCTTCAAGTCTGGAAACAGAAAGAGGTCCGATGATGCCAAATCAGGAGAATATGGAGGGTGGCAGAGCAAATCGTACTCCAAATCTCGCAGTTTTACCATCACCAACTCACCCTTGTGCACAAGTGCGTTGTCCCGGTGAAAGATGATTTTCTTCTTCAAGCCAGGCCTCTTCTCGCGAATTTTGGCATCCAGCTGGTCAAGAAGGTTCGAGTGATATTTGCCTGTAATTGTTCTCCCTTTTGCAAGGTAAGCAATTAACAGGAACCCTTTCGCATCCCAAAACACACTAGCCATGACCTTTCCGGCCGATACGATCGTCTTCGCTTTCTTCGGCGCTGCATCACTGGCTTCCAATCACTACTTGGGCTGCTGTTTCATTTCTGCCGTGTAGTGGTAAACCCATGTCTCATCCATTGTCACAAATCGCCGCACAAAATCGGTCAGATCCCTTTTGAATCGGTCCAAAGATTGCTGCGAAAATCATTTTGGCATTTGCTTTAGTCGGCAGTCAGCAAATGCGGCACCCATCTTGCGCAGAGCTTTCGCATCCCTAGTTCTTTGAGCAAGATGTTTCGGACCCGTTCTTCCTATATTCCTACACTCTCAGCTATCTCACTCACCTTCACTCCCCTGTCGTCCAACACGATACCATGGACTTTTTCGATTGTTTCCGGTGTGGGTGCGGTTTTCGGCCTTCCTTCACGTGGGTCATCTTCCAGGGATGTGCGACCACGTTTAAATACAGCTGCTCACTTTTTAACGGTTGACATGGAAGGAGCAGAATCCCCGTAAACTTTTGTCAACTTTGGATAAATTTCCGTAGGGGTTAATCCATCCAAAACGAAAAATTTGATTACCACACGATATTCAAGTTTAACCATTTTCACAACTAACACGCACGACGTCTTACTGCAACAATGCCTGCACACAAACTACTTGAGAGAACAAGTTGACACTTGTTATACGAACAACTGAAAAGCACCCTAGGCAAGAACAATAAAATTTTGCTGATTGGAGTGCCATCTCTGGGTCAGGCCAAGAACTTTTCACCCCACCCTCGTAAGACTTCGACACTTATGCATAGCATAGGTTGAAAGTATAATAATAATCATCATAATAATATGGTTGTATGCCAGTGAGAAAGGTCGATGATCCATGCTTTAGAATATATCAAAGCGCAGAATTTTGAAATATATGTACACTTAAGTGATTGTAAACTACTTGGAACCATTCTAATGAATTAATCTAAAGATTTCCAATTAAAAAAGAAAAAAAAAATCAAAATTTTCGAAAGACGAGGGTTATTTTTTTTAAATGAGATTCATTTTAGAATGGAAACGAAAAAAAAATGTTTAAAAAAGAAATAAATATGTATATATATAATTTACATGTGATTCTCTGCTTTTCTAGTAATTTCCTAGCCTGCTTTAACATTTATTGTAACGAAGAACAGGCTTTTGGATACTGTCCTGATAGAACTCTGTTGCCCTGGAAGATTTTTAGTTGGTGGAAGAGGTATTAATCGCTAGGGGCAAGGTTTGGATGATTGTATTGCGAATGATCCAATTCCTCCCGTTCGCGAGTCATCATGGACACTTTCCCAAACCTTTCTTAAACAATCTGACCTATTTTCAGACTTCAGTGTTACTGCATTTAACCATATACCTTACATATCTGGCGATAAATGTTCAGCTGCATGCTCGTTGTCAGAAAATGGATGATCGCTTTTACAGTCGGTGGGTAGGTCGATTTCTTAAATATGAAAACTTGATGCTACGAAGCGTACAGACTGATGCCGTGAATGTAAATGGTGTCCTACTCTACGCAAATGATGCAAGGAATCTGCGCACCTAACAAAAAGCACGCGAAATATCAAACGGCATTCATAAACCAACCTTAAAAAATAACCTTCACACCTTTGAGGAAACCAGGAACAAAACGGGAGGATAACACATGAAGAGGAGCTTAAAGAAATGTCAGAACTTTCATGATTGCATTGATATGACAGAAAATAGAATCTACTAACGGTCAAGGACAATCGAAGGCCATCTTGGACTTCAAATCTATACACCTCAAGATGCCACTCCCAACATTTTCTCACCTGTCTCGTACCGATTATCTCACACGTACTAAGGATCCCACTTGCGCTCACAAAACTATTTCAATCCAGTATGAATCCAATTGAGCTTAAATGCAGGGTTTTGTAAATAATTATCTTTGTCTTTCAAATTTTGCAATATGGCGTTCGCATTACAATCTCGTTTTAGTAAGTTTAAACATTAACAAATTCTTATATGCCTGTATTGCGGGAGAAATTTCACTGCTACCGGCAGCACAACTCTCACATGATAGAAGCAAAGTGATATGAGTCTCCGATTTTGTCAATGTCAACGTTTTCTGACTAATGCAACAGCTATAATTTTATTAATTTACTCTTGAATGAGGATATATACTTATTAATGAAGTTTTCAATGGGAAACCGTATCTTCGTCAAAGGCTTATTTATTTTTTTAACATAAAGAAGCATTACTGATTTAATCACATCTCATGAGTCCATTAAATAATGACAAAAAGAAAGAAAGAAAAAAGAACTTGCCGGTATGCTTAAGTTTTCAGTTCAAGAGTTCAAGTTAACATTTGTAATCACGCGCCAGCATAGCACATTTAGTACTATAATTGTGTTCTACCCAATGTGGTTGGTACACTTTCATTGCTAGATGTTATGAATATGTTAGTACCAAAATCAAATTGCCCTAGTATAAATTTTGACATTATATGTTCCGCGATACTTTTTGCAGTTTCAACAACCACAGCTCGTACAGGATTTAATAAAACGCGAATAAATATGAAATACTGATTCAAAGCAAAACACTAATCAACAGTACGACAACGCAGACTCGTAACTAGATTCAAAAAACAACGTAGAACGTTCTCACATGCGCACATGAGGTATAGATATCAGGCATACACAAGTATCCTTTCTTTTCAGTGGCTGTGGATCAGCAACCGCAGATATCATGTACAAGAGCTCCACACAAAATTTCATGTAGTCTGAAGCTGGTCGAGTGGAAATAAATCAAACCAGACCAACTGACAGCATGGTTTCTCAAAAGTATAAGAAAAATAAAATAATTTGAAACAATTGCTTACCATAACTTGTAACTTTATTGCTAAATTTTCCACTCGGTGGTTGGTATATTTCTCGTTCTACTTTCTGCTGCTTCTGGGAAGGTGAAGAATCACTAAATGTGATCGGAGTATGTCTCTTTTGCGCCGGCGTCGTATTTCCTCCAGCCTGCTCAATAAAATACAAATTTAGTAAGTTAATTTTTTTCTTCGTAAAATCATCCCATATACAATGCTTACCACAATGTAAATAATTACTAACAGGTTTCACAACAAATGTAATCAATTATTATGTAAAACCACTATGTCTAATACGCTTGATTGATTGGGCGTGGGGTTTTAACAGTATATGTTAGCATTCGGACACTGACAATAAAGATTACCAAGTTGAAACTAAATAATTGGAGTTAAATCTGTTATCTGCGTGACTTCACATACTGCAGACAATCAATTCGACTAAATAAGCGAGAATGTCACATGCATACGGTCGAGACGCAAGTCCTCAGATTATGACTATTAGTTACAATATATGCAAAACGAAAAAGCATTAACACACAGCGTGAAAAAATGACTGACTAGACTGGGACTCAAACCCGGGACCTCTGTCATATCGTACCGATACGTTAACCACTACGCCACCCAGTCTGCTTCGCAGAACAGCCACTCACTCTCATTTTCGAGGTCGATGCTCTCATCTCGGATCACGTGAGTTGTACTGCAGAACCTGTTGTGATTGGACAATCTTGTGTCTATATACCAAGCATCTTATGACGGTTGTGATTTAATATACAGTATACTAATGAAAGGAAACAACCGATTTTTAACATACCAGATGATCTATAGGTGCGAATTCTATAACACACAAAGAGCGAAAAAGTGGCCGACTGGACTGAGACTAGAACCCAGGACCCCTGGCATACCGTGCCGATGCTTTGACCACTACGCCACACAGTTCGGTTCCCAACACAACCACTCACTCATTCTTGAGGTCGGTGCCCTCAACTCGGACCACATGGGCTGTACCAATTTATATAGGATCTGGTGCATAAAAAATAGATTGTTTCCTTCATTCATTAGTATATATGGAAAAGCACTAGTTTGTGGATAATGCTAAAATATAAATTTCAAACATTTAAGAGTTATGGGTTGCATAAACATCTAGGCGAAAATATTTACACATGCTTAATCCTTAATATAAACACAAGACATCAGTCTGTCCGTCACACTACTTCCCAATAGTTCAAGATCAGGCTAATACTTGTCGCTTGCTGTGTAGGCAATTTACAAATGTGCCGAAGACTTCTGTTGATGATATGGCGCAACAAACGAAAAACTACAATTAAAGTACAATTAAACCTTTACGCTGAACAATATTTTATATTGTATAATAAACTGGACAGCTTAATCTGCTTATTATCTTTGATATCTGCTTAATTTGTCTGGCAGCCATACGTACGAGTGAACATACACTGTAGCTTGGTCCTTTGTACAAATAGGCACTTTTCTGTAAAACCGAATGATTTTAAATTTAGTAACAATTACCTGATTGATTGCCCTCTTCGTAATTTGGTCCCGGGTTTGATTAGCGATGGGAAAACATTACAAAATTTGAACGCATTACGGCGGTTCGGATTCTACCTGAAACTAGTCCACGTCTCATATTAGCGTAGCTACTGAGAAGTATCGCTGACCAAAGCTCTCCTGGAAATCGAAACCTCGTGCATCAAAGATATTTGCGCTAGTCACTAGATCACAGGGGAGAGTTAACACAATTACTAGAACTTAATAACTTATTGATTGAAGTTCATCAACCTTGGAATTTTAAGCCGGATCTTGTTATTTGCACTTGAATATATTTTACGGATAACACTATTTTGTTATATGAACATTATTACATAAAACCCTACATAAACTTACGTTTTTTTTTTTTTTTTTGCTTTTCATTATCATTTATTTGTATACTACTACTAATAATAATAATTTATTTTGAGCGCTATGAACAGCTCATAGGCAAAAATAAATCACTCTGTAAAAAACAATATATAATCCAGTATAGAGTGTAAAAACTAAAACAGTGATGTATTATAATATCGGGTGAGTCAAAATGATGGTCCCGATTTCGATAATTTATTATTCGAACAGTAATGAGCTTTTGTTGTCAATATAATTTTTACTGGAATATAATCTCAGTTTTTTTCTTTCTATTACAGAGGCGTAATTACGTAACGTTTATCAGGAGGCAGTTTAGTCGAAGTGAGCAACATGGTTTCTACAAGCCACCAAACGTTTTTGTGTGCTTCATTTACATGCGACTAAGTCCGTTGTGCAAGCTCAATGGCATTTCTGTGGAAAATTTAGGATATTTGTACCGCCACTTGCAACAACTGTGGTTGAATTGCATGAGAGCATCACTGCAGCTGTGGCCGATATCGCCTCTGGTCACCGAGGCTAAAGAGCAGTACAAAAGGACACGAAATTGGATTATTCGAAAATGCAGACTTGCCAAGGACTGGATAAGACAACAAAGTAAGAAGACAGAAAAGTGTACGAACACAGAAAGAAAGAAAGAAAAATGATTTAGAAGAAGGCGAAGAGGAACTTCAAAACACGGAGACCAAAGACTAAGTAGTATAAGACAACGGAAGATCCATGGATGATGATGCAGATGAAATGAAAACATCAAAGGAATATCAGTAAACAACAACTGAAATGGAATGAGAGGAAGGAGATGCAGCAATTTAGAAAGGGAACAGGCAAGGATGCTCATTGTCGAGCTCTACATTGAAGAAACAAAAGAAATCAAGGCCACTGAGAGCCTAGAATAACATTTACACACTTAGACTTGCGGACGATATCGTGGTGTTGGCAGACGGTGGGAAACCAGTTCAGAATGCTCCAAGAGCATTGCCAGAACGAACTTAAAAAGAATTAATTTTTCTTATTAACTTCTACAGCCCTTATACCAATTGTTCTATGTACTTTATTATTATACTCATTAAACAATTCTTGTGATATAGCTATCCATTTATAATTTCCTTGAGTACTAAAATTTTTCCACATGTTTAGTTTAAAGGCTCTGTTAAAACGTTCTCCCATATGCTGATTTATGAAGACATGCTCAAAATGAAGGGATCAAAATTGAAAAATTTCGTAAAATATCATCTCTCTATGTCTCGGGAGACATATATCTGGTTCCCGAGATATGTCTCCTTAAATCTCCCGAAATCAGAACTGTTTTTGGCCAACATCTCTGGAACGGTGAGAGTGACGCGAAAAATTCCATCACTTTCTCAGACAGTTTTTGGTGGCCTACCGAATGGAGGGCTCAAAATTGAAAAATCAGACACACACACATACATATCTATCTATGTATCTATGTATCTATATATATATATATATATATATATATATATATATATATATATATATATATACAGAGAATTCAGTAACGATCTTTTCAAGTTCGTTGACAGGCGATAATAGTGCAAACAAAATACAAAATAGATCGTAAAAGAAAGTATTTGACGAAACAAAAAATCTTCTAACCGGCAGCATCAGAATCGAAGAACAGGATAATGAAACCATACATGTAGCATTGTAAGGACTCTGGAAGAGACTAACTGAGAATGAAAGCCTTCGAAATGCAGTGTTATAAAAGGATACTGAAAATTAAGATAGGTGGATACGATATCAAATGAAATAGTATTGGAAATGGTTATACTGAAGAATATTTGAAAATGAAAAGAAGGATGACTGGACACATTATGAGATATTAAGAAATCACCCTATTAGCTATGGAGGGAACGGCAAAAAATGAAAAATACCTACACGGTCGCGACTGAAATACAGGCAAAATAATACAAGATAAAGAGAAGAAAATATACACGGAAATGAAAAGCAGGGCTCGTAGCGGTCTGGTCTCTTGTAAATAGTTGAAAAGTATTCGAAAAAGTGATCAAAATCTCATCATACCCCTTTTTCCTTTGTCAATTTCTCCATCACCTCTCTCTTTGTTGTTTTGTTTCATCTTTTCTTCTTTGAGCTTCCTCCTTTCTTAGGTTTTCTAAGTATGCTTTGTAGTTCCGGTAACCAGACTTAGCAGATGTAAGAAGCTTCTGAGTAAGTGGAACCAGTTCTGGCCTATTTCCAAATTTCTTCATCTCAGACATTATATTCAACTTAGCATTGAGAGCATTCACACGTCTACTCTTAAGAAGAACATACAAGAAGCATAACACAAGACGAACATGATGATGAAACACACAAACACACATACACACACAACGTTGAGCGGCGCGTTAACTATTACGAGAGAAAACTAAAAGACTATTATGATAGAAGAAAATAGACACAGAAGAGTTCTCAACCCCACCTTGAGAGTTTACGCATCCACCAACCGTCTACTGTGTTTTAGAAAGAATAAAAGCTGAAGTGAGAATAAAGCTAACTGTTTCATACGTGGCAGAAGCTTTCAGAAGAGTAATAAGTAACAAGTTTCTGCCTTTTTTCATTTATTTTTATAACATTTTTCTTAGAAAACTGTCAATGCAAAACAAATCACACGAAAAAGTCACTTTACCTCCCAAAAAAGTAACTTTTAGTGACATTTTTTTAAAGTAACTTTTACTGACCAACTTGAAAAAACTAACTTTTAGTTATGTATTTAAAAAAGTGACTCGTTATGAGCCCTGACGAAAAGTTTAGATCAGAACCGAAACAGTTGAAAGCTCCGTCAAAACCAATCGAAAGACTGCTGATCTGAGAAGAAAAATATTTCTACGGTTGCAGAATATGGCAAATTAAATAAAATGAAGTATTTCAGTTTTACGTCCCACGTTTATGCAGGCTAGGCCAAAGGACGGTGATAATGAGAAATTAATGGAATGACGGAATGAATAAAGCGGGAGGAAACGAGAAAACCCACGAACACGATGCTTGTCCCCGACAAAGCCCACTTAGCGCGAGCTGGGATCGAAACAGGGACCCACCCAGCAGAGGTGAACGCTCTACCTCTGAGTCGCAGTGCCCTTTGTAGGATGTGGCGTCTTAGGACATGTCTCTTATGGTAAGTACTATCGGAAGAAAAGACAGATACGAGACGCTAGTCTCAACATTAAGTATTTCACAATATTTAGTTCACACAATGGAAAATCTCTGGAGCATGCATAAGAAAGTCCGGCATGAACAATACTTAGAACCAATACATCACTTGTTCTACAATAAATGAGAATATAATGGGATGCATTACTTACGCTAGCAGCTGTAGTCGGCTTCCAGGAAAGACTAATGATGCTCTTGTAACTCGGTGGACTATGAAATAGATCTTTGATTAACGTGTTAATGTTTGAAGTAGTTTTCAAGGCAACGACTTTTATCTTATTCTCTTCCGTTTTCAACTCATCTCCTGATTTACCTTGCAATGCTTCACGTAACTTTTTAATATAACCTTGCGTCCCTCTGGCAAAATACTGTAACCTGCAATAAATCAACACAAAATATAATGAAGAATATCACAAAAGAATACGTAGAGATTCGTCTGAAAGGTAAAGCACTTTGTATAATGGCAAAAACTGCTAAAAGCAAGTGAGGTTACAAATTAAAATAGCAAAATCCAAGGTCTATGTAATGTTTTAAATTACAAAAAGAATATGTATAACATTCTAAAAATTAAATGAAATCTAAGTTTTGCGTTCACGGTTATGCTGGCTAGGTTAAAGGAGACGGCGATGGTCAGAAATGAATGAAACGATGGAATGAAGAAACTGGGAGGAAACGGGAGAACACCAAGCATGCGGCGTTTGTCCACCACAAAGCTCGCACCAAGTGAACTCATTTGATGCGAGCTGGGATCGAACCAAGGACCCCATGCACCAGAGGTGAACGCTCTACCACTGAGCCACCGAAGACCCCATTGCAAGGAAAAAAAAACAAACAAACAAACAAACAAACACAATCTGCTACCTGATAATGTACATTTGTTACATACTAGTACATAAATAAACGAACTATCTGTTCCAGCTAAATAAAAATTATTATTGGCAATGAACGACATACGAGGTGTGTTCAAAAAGTATCGAACTTTGGGTTGGCAAAAGTACATTTATTGATTTGGAAATACGAAACACTAATCCCCTTCAAAGTAGTCTCCTTGGTAATGCAGACACTGCTCCCGCCATAGTTGGAAACACTTGTGGAACGCAGTTTTTGGATGGTGAGCAACCGTGCCGTTGCATTCCACATGATGTCTTCTGTTGACTCAAATCGTGTCCCTTTTAGTGGCATTTTCAGCTTGGGAAATAACCAAAAGTCACACGGAATCATGTCGGGTGAGTAGGGAGCCTGACGATACACAGAAATGTTGATTTTGGCAATGAAAACCTGAATCATATTTCGTGAGCACTCTCCTCAAGCCCAAATTCTCGTTCAAAATTGAATGTACCGACCCGATTGAATGATTTCCGCTTGGGTATCCCCAAGCTTTTGGAAAAAGTTGATACAATATCACTGCTCAAGTTTTTCTACGATTTTACAAAAAACTGAAATCCGACCACCGCTCACTTCACGTCTTCACTCGTGGGCCAATTGCCAACAAACTGACGCTTTCTGCGGGCGGGAAAAAATTCATGACTGCGCATTAGTGTCCCCTCTAAATTTGCACTGAAGAAACTCTCCCGTGCTTCATTGGTTTCTGAAGGGGGAAAATAGGCTCGACACTTTTTGAACACACCTCGTACTTAATAATAATAATAATAATAATAATAATAATAATAATAATAATAATAATAATAATAATAATAATAATAATACATTTTCTCGAAACCTACGCAAAATAATTTACCATCTTTGAACAATACTCTAGGTAAGAAAAAAAAAGTTCAAAATTGAGAATTTGGGACTAAATCTCATTAACCACATTGTGTTGCGTATGTCATACGAAAAAGCTTCGTGAGAGTATACTTTAGTGTTAATTGCATCTTAATAGATGGCGTGATTATCATACAGCATTAATTTTTAAATTTTATCGAAAACTGCTCATGAGGATTGACATACCTATATTTTGTTCAGCTCGATGAGGCGCATCAATTGATATACCTCTCATCTATGGACAATTCTTGCCCCTGTTAAACGTTAATAATGTTGTAAAGTAACTAGTAGCGCCTACTAGCAAAGTCTACTCCGAATGCAAAACTACAAATTCCTCATATTAAATATGTACTCACTCTTAACTATAATACGTAACTTTTTGAATGATGTATGGTTTAAATTAGTACAAACTAGAGCCTATCTATTTCAACTGTGCCCCTTCTGGTGTTGCTGTCGATGTGTGGTTTTCCCGTACCACTCGAAAGAAGAGGGACAAGTTGCTGCGGCCGACATCTTTCAATTGTTGGATGCGGAAGCGTTGCCACAATGAATCATTTCACGGACTTCGCTGTGCTTTGTCTTGTTAGCCATTTTAAGTAGTTTACAATCCTCACTCGCCAAGACCAAACGACTGAATGACAAATTGCCAACACAGCTGAGGTCATTAATTTCTTTTCCCTAAGCAAAGGGAGGGTTTCCTCCGTCAGAGAGAGGTGTGGGTGGGACCGAAGTATGTTTCACACATTTTCCTGAGTGCACATCTGAAATCGACAGGCTCAAACTACCCATCATTATCAGGATATACAACAGTACTCCTACTGGAGTAAATCGCGAACTCTGGAACATTTACATTTCCCACCGACAGTAATGACACCATGCTGCTTCCACTGAAATCAACGGCGACACTGTCACTGATTCACCGATTGGCATAAGACGTTTACTCTGGAAGTTCCAGCTTTTATTCATTAAAAAAAAAAAAAAAAAAAAAAAAAAAAAAAGTGTATTGAGATATCACAATCTTACACTGATTTTCTTCAAAGTAGTTTCCTTGGGCTGACACACACTTCTCCCGACGTTTCTCCAAATGTTGGAAGCAGTGCTCAAACGCCTTTTTTGGCAGGGGGTGGGGGATTGTGCGCAGAGAGTCGGTCATATTCCGCATGCTGTTTTCTGGTTCCTTTCAGGGATATTTCAAGCTTGGGATGGCATGACATGGAGCCGCGTGGGGAGAGTACGGAGCCTGACGAGCTGCTACGGTTGGCCAGGAAATTCTCCTAGACCACTCTCTTATCTGTATAGTGCCCATTGCTTCGTTCCCGAAAGCCTGTCTCCTAATTTTTCGAATCATTTCCACTTGAGATTTTCCAAGCTTGACACAAAAGTTAATGCAGTAACTCTGTTCAAGGCTTTGAGTCATTTTTTTTTTTTTTTTTAATATCAAAAATGAAAATCTGAAGCCGGTCACTTACTCTTCCTCACTCATAGGCGGTCTACCGGCGACTGACTGCTTCTGCAGGCTGAAGAAATAATGCACATCAGGATTACCTACATACATGCAACAACTACGGATCCCTAACTACATTTCTTTACGCCCCCTCCCCCCCCCAAAAAAAAATTAGGTCGGGCAGTTTTTGAACAAACCTCGTACATATAATTATACAAGAAGATAGGTTATTTGTGAAAATGAGTTCCATAAGTTTTAAGACTGATTTTGAAACCTTATTACACATACCTTATTCGAAAGTCCTTTAATCTTTCTTGATTTCCCGCGAGAAAGTCTGGGCACTGCCTCCCAAGTCTATGAAACGAATACATCAAACATTCGACGTACGAGAATTCTAGACGGGGTTCCTCTTTGTTAGCATTTTCTGAATCTTCGGCTGGTGGAAGCGGCATGTAGTCCTGAAGAAAGAAAAGAAGAAAAAAAAGTATAGAATGCTTTGATACGCCCTTCAACAGAAACATACATGTAAAATGAATTATTCACTTGAAAATAGTAAAAAATCTCACACTAAGCACACATTGTAGCCCAACTTCCTATATACAATTCGTTGCACTGGTACCGGAGGATTATGAAACATGGATATTTAGATAGAGCGCATACTAGTTCTTGTGTAATTTCTTGATCCAATTACGATGTCCTATAGTTCTAGAGCTATGGAGTTTTAACTTCCACCGTTCTCGACCGCTTATAACTCGGAAAGGAGGTGTTTTTCAACCCATGTTAATTAAAATCTTTTTATTATTATTATTTGATGTGAGGAATCACCTTCCAGGGTTTGGTGATCGAAGTTTTTGAACATACTGTATGAACATATTGCATCGTTTAATTTATATTGGTTAGCACTACGCCAAACCATGTAAATCCATTACCACTTCAAGGACGTTGATTAAAACGTTTCCTTACTTTTGTAAATAGGCCTCTGCTCGTCATAGTGCATAGACTTATTGAAAAACTCTCTGAAAAGCCTTATTCTATTATCTATAAAAGGAACTGAACAATACTTTTCCTACCACAGTATTGTGAGTGGTGATAATGTTTACAACAAAATGTAAGCAAAAGGCTAATACTCACCGCAAAAGAAACAAAATATTCTAAATGGCGTTTTCGGAAGACCCTGCTTCCATCTTCAGCTTACAAACAATTTGAAGAGAATTTAAAACACGGGGGAGAAATATGGATAACTAAAAAAGGTTTAAAATATGTGAAGCGCAAGTCTTCTGTCAAAAATAAGCACGTGCCAATGGTTACTCACTCGTCACTATTTACTGTTGTTCACTGCTTTTTTTCTTATCTTCCAGACGGCGGAAGTATGTAGTGAAAACAATGCTCCAAACACATGCCTCCTTTATCTAAAGTAGATTTCTTTTTACGAATGTAATAGACTTCTTTAATTGTTCGTTCAGTTGTTTTAGCTTTCTCTATCAAACATGAATTAGCAATGCTATGGTTATAGTCTTTAAGTTGCCAATCCGGATAACTGTTGAAGTTACGACATTTCAATGAGAGAATGTGCTCAGCTATTCTGGTAAAAATATTCCCTTCTGTTTGACCTATATATATTGTCACATTGACACTTAATAAGTGAAAGATACTTTAAAATTTGTTAGTATTTTCCTATAGATTTAGGAGTAATTACTGAAACATTGATGTTTAGAATATTTTGTTTCTTTTGTGGTGAAGCCTTTTCCTTCCATTTCTTTGTAAAATTTTTATCCTGTTTTGACCAACTGAATTCTTTATTTTTTTACGAATGGTTGCGAAAGTATAGTGATGTGGATTACCATATAATATTTAACAAGAATATACGTATTCTTAACAACATTCATATTCGGATCAATTCCCTTACAGCTTCACAGCACGATGCAGAATTTTCTTTCAGTGGCGTTACATAGTTTCCTAACAAGTCTAAATCGTATAACGTTTACTCCATAGGATGATAATCCTAAGAGAGCAAACATTACATTAGATAGTCGTAAATAGGATGTTTGCTCGAGCATTGACGATGAAACAAGTTATTATAAGTAATAGCTTTCAACGCCAACTACACATAAGCAAAGATTCTAAATACAACCTTAAATATGCTTACACACCAAAGATTCAGCATCATAATTTTCAAAGAATAATAAACACCACAAACAATAAGTAAGAATTATTTCCAGTACCATGCACATAAATTGATTACCACGAGGCTTGAGGATACAACATGCAAATCACAACCAATACGCACAAATGGACTTAAAATTTTAATAATTAACCATACTTACATCTCCTACTATTAGGTATTGGATATTACACTAAAATTTCGTATCGATGCTTCATATAGAATAAAATATATGTTGATACAATTGATAAATTACATTATTATCTGATTATTTTCTGCAGCAAGATAATCGAGCTGTTACGTTTCTTGTCTCTCGGCGCCAAGTAGTGTTGCCTACCGCCAAATCTCTTTAGTTCTCGCTGTTCGCGTGAGTTTCTCGTCTTGGGTGAGTAATAGCGGACAGAGCTGTGATTGGCTGGAGAAGCGCTGGCCAAGGTCAAGCCAGTCATCTGCATCCTCTGAGCGAGAAAACGAACACATAGACTGCTTGCAAGAGACAATCGTTTTTAATCTGCTTGCAAGTAACAATCCTTTTTAAAATAAAAGAGAATTAAATTGCTTGAGCCGCATACTGCCAAAATAATGTCCAAATGAGTTTATGACAATCGTTTGAAGTTTGATATCATTTAAGGCTAGTTCTCTAATATCTATAACTTGCGCATCGTGTATTCTAAAGCGAAATTAGAAAGCGAGTTCGACACGGTGCTCCACCGTTTCATACAGTTGTACGTTTCAAACAAACCAAATTGGTTTCTTTCTACTCATACCTCACAAGTAGTTTTTAAAATAGAAAGACTAGAAAATAAATGAGACACTTACAATGAGTCGATCGAACACCTTCTCTATCTTTTGCTCTGGATTTTCAAGATTTCCACAATGAGTACACAGTTCTGCTAATAATTTCAATATTTCCAGTTGCGGATCACTTCCATCCTCATTCACAGAGATTTCACTAAAAACAGGAAGAACTTGCTCACAAATGTAGATCACAAAACGAGAAGAATTCACCTGCGACTGAAGAAAAAATGAATAAACAAACAAATAAAATACATGAACAAAAGTTTTCTAATGAATAAACAAACAAATAAAATACATGAACAAAAGTTTTCTAAGACATTAAATTCAATACCAAATTTAACAGCAACTAAGGACTCAGACTAAGAGTCCAGTCTTCCCTTTTATCTCCAAGATACATATAATTCAAAGTAACTTCAACAGTTGTATTTTAGCGCATTAATTTACTATAATCAAAACAGTTATCTGTGAATGTGCTGTCAAGTTGAAAAATAGTGGTATGTAATTGTGATCCAATCTACATACGGATTCACAAAAGGAACACCTGCAACTGCAGTGACTCAGTGAACAGCGTTTACTTCTGGTGCGAGAGGTCTCTTGGTTCGATCCCAGGTACTCTCTAAGCGGGCTCTGATGGACAAAACCGTGTAGGTAGGTTTTCTTGGAGTTATCCCGTTTCTTCCCATTTTCTTCATTCCACTATTTCAGTCATCACCCTCACTCTTTCAACTACCTTCGATGCATAATTATTGGAAGACATTATATATATATATATATATATATATATATATATATATATATATATATATATATATATAAACACTACATTTGAATTTAAGACTATATAAGAGATTTCAAAAATGATAACTCAGCAGCAAGCACACCATAAAACAATTAAAAATTTACACACAACTTGATCATTAATAAAAAAGAGACTAGTATTTGTATAATATTTCATCACAACAAAGGATTCTAAATTAAGTTCAGATACAAGCAGGTGAGATAAGCAATGAGATTACATTATATATTTTGACAAACAAACATATTACCAAAATTTCCGCAGCAGCTGAGTGGAAAAATCGAACTATGACTACGTAATCTAAATCTTTCAGTTTTATACCCATTGTTATGCTCCGTTGGCTAAAGGAGACAGTCATGATGATAAATGAAATGGCGGAATGAAGAAAGTGGGAAGAAACGGGAAGACCCCGAGAAAATCCATGCACACGGTATTTGTCCACCACAAAGCCACCTGACGCGAGTAAATGCTCTACCACTGAGACTCCGCGGTCCCCATTACCTATATAAAGTTTGTAGCGCTGACAACACAGTTAGAAAATTAGAGGGAGGACAGCTTATCTTACATTTAGTGTTTTTATAGTTCACCACAGCATCTCTATAGATTTACCAGTTACTTATTCTTACCGTCAAGAGAGAACAGGGTGTCTACTAAAATTACAAAATGAAACTTCGTGACCTTTTCCTTCCTAAACCATAAAATTTAGTAACATTCTTAAGAGCAAATTTGAGTGCGAATTGGGCCGAATTTTCATGCATGCGATAGAAGCGAGATTTGTTTGCGATTTGGTAGCATCTAAAGTCGACCAGAGACATTTTTGGTGGTGATTTTATAGAACAAAATTTTCCTATCTACACTTATATTTGCACAGATAAAAAATTTCGAGACTTTTTCTTGACTTCCATGACAGTTTTCTGATTTCATGACTTTCGTGACCGATAGACACCCTGGAGAAGTTCATTTTTCCAGCACACCAGTAGAAAAAGAACGAAATAGTTAGCAGTTCAAAAGTTCTCACGAAGAGTTTGCATGAACAAGTGATGAAATATACACAGAGGATTTTCATCTTGCCAAGTACTCTGAAGTTGGAACTGTTCTGATTATTATTTTATATGACAGTGAGCAATAAAGAAAGAAAAATCAACACCCATCTACATTTATGAAGAATATAGCTTGATTTCAAAGTGGAGACTGAAATTATACTGATTACCTTATTTGATATTTCAGTAGCTGTAGGTAGCAACACATGAAGTTTGTCGAAATGTTTACACAAATATAATCAAATACAGAAAATCATCTTCAGAAAAGCAAACAATCGTTCAAACATATACCGAGTTACTACACTTCATCACGCTTAAACATTTCCAGGCGTTAAACTAGAATAATAGTAGTTGAGAACTTACCGAGAAATACGGCAACGCATGCCTGACACACTGTATAAGTCTATCAACGTTGTCACTTTCTGGATCAGAAGGGTTGAATGCTTGATCAAGTTCAGCTTGTTCCGCCACTAAGTCTACTAATTCCTGCTGTCCACTGACGGTAAGTCCAAGCCTTGTACTGCCTAGCAGTACCATTAGCTGGTGAAATTCATCCGCCGTCACATCCTGAGCAAATTAAAACTATTTACGTTAGTACTAAAAATAATACAGAAAAACTACTATCAAGCACTATCAGACAAATTTTATCGTCCCAATACATCAGTCTTAGATCGTACACTGTTCATCATTTACGAGAATTTCGGTAAGCATATTAAAATAGTTTTGTGAAAATACAGTGGAGATAAACTGCAACGAAAACTTCGGTGTTGAAGTTTCAACAGTTATCAATTATCTGCCGTTACAGGTATTAACGAAAGAGAAAACCAGACTTTTTAACACACCAGATCCTCTGTAGGTGTGAATTCTATAACGTATGAAGAGTGAAAAGTGACTGACTAGAGCGAGACTCGAACCTGGGACCTTGGGCATATCGTGCCGATGTGTGATGGTTAACGCATCAGCACGGTATGCCAGAGGTCTCGAATTCGAGTCCCGGTCCAGTCAGTCACTTTTTCACTCTTCATACGTTATAGAATACGTTCATACGTTTTTCACTCTTTGAGCGTTATCTGCCATTAGTTTAAATTGAAATGAGAAACATATAAAATGTTTCTTGGTATCTTGAGTAGAGTTGGGGAGGCTTACGAACTTCCTTTATTAATTTTAAAAATAATTAAGCAGAATCTTTCATAAAATGACTACCTCAAATGAAAACAATGACTGTACAGTCTAACTTAAAAAAGGCAATAAACTGTAATTATATTTTACTATCTAATTAGCGCACATAAATTAAAGAGGAAAATAGGAAAAACCATCACATGCAATAATGGGAAGAAACACTGAATTGAACAAATGCGACATTTCCTCCCTTATTTTATTTAAAAATAGAAAGCATAAAACTTATAAACTTCATCGTAATAACGAAATTGAGATGAATCAATGAAAAAAACAACTGTACTAACCTTCCTGCGAGATATTTTTTACAATTATTGACTTTCATTATTATTACCAAAACTCAAAATAATACATTTCTTTTGACATACTCTTCAGAAAAAACATTTCCATTCGGTTATTCCTAGCATGGGAATGAGGTTCTATACTGTGCCGCAACTTTCTTCCTCTTACACAGATGGTCAAATCGCTTTATCTAATGTTTTTATGATCGGCCAATGAACTATGAGTAGTGGCTAATATAATCGCGGATTGGCCGAGAACAATTTCAGTTAACAGGCAAAGTCAATTCACTCAGATGCATCGCATAGCGAAAATCAAGACAACTATCTGATCGCAATAATAACTAAACCATGTTCTAATCTGTTCTGCGTTGCGGCGTACCGAAAATTAAATACACACATCGTAAATTAATTCTACTATTACTAATGATGGCTATTCGTTTACTATGAAAATGTGGTATTTGTAAACGCATTGTTACTTCGAAACTTCTGGTAATTTGGCACTTATTACAGTTGTAACTTTGCCTGTTCTTATGTAGCTGTCTGTTACATGACAGTACAATAATCACTGACAAACAGTTAAATTTAACAAGGCCGCATTTCTTGAATTTTGCTACTCCCCAGATATTATACTGTTTCAATAACAGAAACCATCTGCATCAAATCCTACCGTAAATGTACACAGACTCAAACAAACGAACCAAACATTAAAAAAAAATATTAACTTATTGTAAGCTCTTACCTGTAATACCTTCTTGCACTCCGCAATTAGAAAATCTTCGACTTCTTTGGTTACTATATCTTGACCTAATGTTCGAAACTTTGTCGTTAAAAACTTGATTCCACGTTCACGCACGACCTCCTCTCCTGAATTGATCTGAGAAAATAATCCCGCCAGAGAGCCTTCGAATAAAATACAAAACAATTACGTAATAAAGTAAAAACTCTAGGAGAAAAATCTTTAAAATTTTAATCCAAATGAGAAACTCATATACAGGGTTGCAAATAAGTCAGTTAACCTTATAATGCGTGTTTTTTTCTTCAGTAAAAAAAGTTTTGCAAGAGAAAACAAGGAGTAACGGAAGTAGCGGTACGCTTAATAGTGCCATCTATGCGGAAACTGGAATTACAACTAGATTGGAACGTTCCCAATCTGGTTCAACACGCATAACTAACTAACTAGTACTACATGCCACCTATCAACTCATACCGTTATGTAGGAAAGCACAGATTATTTACCATTATGACCCATATCTGTCCCACTATGCATTGTAGGGTTTTATATATATATATATATATATATATATATATATATATATATATATATATATATAGATAGATAGATAGATAGATAGATAGATATATAGATAGATAGATAAAATTTGTATCTCATTTTGGCTATATGGAAGGTAATTATGAAACACATGCTAGATTAATGTATTTGAGAAATAACCGGAGACTGTTTCTGTACCTTAGTATATTAAGTTTCAAAAAAACTGAGTTCTGTAGTTTAGGCAGTCCTATAATCTCGTTTCTTATTAACTTTCAAAATTGTAGACCTACAGTATTTTGTTGTAAATAGCCTAAGCTGCATATCAACATACTAAAACAAAGAAATAGAAATAGCCAAAGTTATTTTTAGTGAACATCCTAGAACTTCGTCTAAATTTGTTTTACAAGCCTGTTTGTAACCTGAAACTATCTAATATAGGAATATTATATAAGGACTATTATAGTCAACTCACAAAAATGTTAGAATAACATCAGTAGCTATTTCTACTTTCTTTCTTAGTTATTTTCTTGTAACTCAGCCAAATATTTGTATATCTTTATGTAATGATCGCAAAATAACGAAGACTTCTTTGTCTCACAATTGAATTTCTTCATACCTCAATATCATATACAGAAAGCTGGGAACAGCAGGTGTCTCAATTACCCACCCAGTGTCTCATAATTACCCTTTTGGAGGGAAATTATGAGACAGCACAAATTTGACATTTACTCATCAACTTACGAGATGATAGGAAATTTCTTGGCAGCAATATTGTTACTCTATTAGCACCATAAACTGCTGCCTAGGTTAAATGCTTTCAAATCTAATGGAAACAGAGTAACTTGGAAAATTTGTGAAATCTGTCTCATAATTACCCTCACTGACCCTATCATAAGAAAAAGTGACAAAACATTAAGGAAATATAAAGAAATGGATTCACTGGGATAGAACAACCACCACAGCTTATTGACTGCTGCGGCCACACGTCAACTGGGTGATCGACCAGGATGAGAATACTAGGTAACGAGGATTAGAATAGCACAATTTGACGTGTGACGAACAGGAATCGACAAGATGTTTCTGCATTGCCCTACTTTGACGAGACAATTCCTTTATACTTCTTTAATTTTTGTTTCCTGTTATTTCTACTATTTTTATCTTCCGCGAACAAGGCTCTAGAGGAGAGTTGAGTTGATGATTTTGGGTTTAACGTCCTGTTCAGCAGCGAAGCTATATGAGACGTGGACCTACTGATTAACGTGGAATACGAACCACATGAGCTCCAGCCGGGAATCGAACCCGGGTCTCCCACGCCAAAGGCGCGTACGCTAACCGCTTAGCCACGGCTTTAAAGGAGAGTCGAAAGCTTGGAAGTTCAAGAAGTTCTGAGGATCACAAAAATAAATGAAAAAATTTAATTTCTATTTCTATGACCAGAAACTTACCTTTAGGATCTGTCTTAAATATAGTCATCAGAGAATTATAGACAACACTAAGTTCTGTTTGGTCTTGAGTTTGCAGTAACTGAGACAATACATCGGCAATCTTGTGTGTGTGCTCCTTGTTATCTTTACAAAGATTCGGAAGATCTTTTATTGCCTGCTTTCTTATCTGGAAGAGAAAAGAAAATTAATTGCTGACGCATCAACCGTAGAAAATGCAATGAAATACATACTTTACTTCCGTGAGTCTTAACTAAAGGGAAAGAAGTTTTATTTTGTAAGTAGAGTTCCCAGTTTGTAACGAGATTAACACGAAGTTTTACAACGATAACTTGTATTTATAGTGTTTATTATTATTATTATTGTCATTCAGGGTAGAAAGTGCTACACTACATTAATTTGCACTACCTACCTAGTAGAAGAAAAAGAAGAAAACATAATATTTAATGTCATAAAAATGTTGATTTTGTAATGTTTATTTTTCAGTTGTTAGCTAAAAATGATTGTTTATTCGTTGTCATGACACTGATTTGGTTACTGAGAAAACAGTTTAGTCACTGTGTAAATGTTGATACATAGAGCACAAGAGTTTACGAATCAAGACGCCATGTAAGACTGACACATGTTACTTAATTGTAAAATAAATTACAATTATTATGAAATATAGGGTGTTAGATTAATTTTAAAGCTGGTGTATAATTCTACAAATGATCTTTGTATAAGTAGTAACAAATTTTGTCCTTGATATTCTTCAAACTAACTGTGGCGTTATATTTCTCCTTCAACTCATCACACGAACGCCGAATAGGACTCTGATAAATACAGGGCTTGTCTGAATTCCTTCCACTTTCTTTACTGTTATTGATCACGATATTACTGTACGTAACATTCATACTGCATTAGGTAAAAGAGATACAAAAGAGAAGAAACTGTAAAGAAAATATTTAAAAAAATATGGTGCTGTAGTGCACACACGGTTAACAAAATTATAATTATGGGGAAATAGTCATACAATTAAAAATGTCAGCGTGATTAAGTTTTGAAACAATCGTAAGGCCGCGCCTCCATTGCTTCCGAATGCGATTGCGAACTGCGAATTCATGTGCCTCTACTACATCCGAAGTTTTGCGAATGAAAATCAAGTTGGAATGGTTCTTTCCAAGCTTCAATGTGAAATATTTTTGCTTGAAAATTCGTACCTTAAAGTCTTGAGAGCCTAAATAACAATAATATCTATTAATTTCCTCTGTATGCAAAATAAAGTGAATGTCCGTCAAGCTTCCGTTATTATTATGCTTCCGTGGTAACCGCTACTATTTTCACTTTAAAATAAATTAACTAAATAAAATTAGAGATTACAGAATCAACCTACTTTCTAAGAAAATTTTCTCCACGAGTAAAGAAACCCGTTTTTGCTATTTCAAACATTTTTGTCAATAATTACATGTATTCGTAAAATCATTATTTGAGGAACAAAAGCGAAATATAAATTTAATGAGATGTTGCGGTTCGTGTATTAATTAAATCTTCATATTTTAAAGACAAAACAAAAGAAAATACACATATCTTCCACTCAAAATTCCTTGCATACATCTGTTCATAATTTGTTCACGATGTGTCGTTTGTGTAATCTGAATGTGCTTGGTTCTACAATGGAACTTTATCAAAAACAATTTATTAAAGCATCAATATCTATTTCCATCTTTACTTTTATTTTTTAACTCCGCACCTCACAACGTCGTCTGCTTTCACGCAAAACAAACTTTTTTCATTTACGTAGCGCTCAATTCCACTGCAGACGACACTCCATTCGTACGAATTCGAACGAATAATCCCAACATGTTGGGATCGTTCGCATTCGCATCTTTTCGTAGGTTTTCGCAATTTGCAGGTCGGAACTAGTCGGGGCACTCCAATGTATTTACACGTGCTGGGAAATTCGCATTCGGAAGCAATGGAGGCGCGGCATAAGATACTGAAGTTGTGGGACTTAAAATTGTTTGCGTATTGCGTACCTGAGAATAAGTGCAGTTTCTAAATGTATCAGGTCAAAGCATGATCCTGAATTGAAAACAGATACCATGGAAATGCTAATCGCTGCCTTTGTTCGACTTGTGATTGATACAGCCGTCTGGTGACAGGTTATAAAACTATTTAAAAAATACACGACTTCTTGGGAGCCATCTACCAGACGAAACATCTCCAACCCAAAGGAAGCTCAGCTAACCTAGTACGTTCTCATAAATTAAAGAATCCTGTTAACAAAGCTTTTAGAAAGAAAACTAGTTGATTGTGCCAAAATTGTAAACTGCCTTTGCCTGCCAGAATGCTCCACACACGTTAGCAAATCTGCAAATATTGTTTACATCTTCAAGCAGAATTATTCAAATAATAATTTAGTGCTTTTTGAAATAAATTTCTAAGTTACAAATATTGATGTTTACATTTATTTCTGGCTAGTAAAGATACATTTGAAAAATCTACTTTCTGAATATATCAAGCGTTTTCATGCCCAAAAATTATTAAAAATATACCTAATGGTCTCGAGTTTCTTGAAACTACTAGTAAATAAGCACCTAAAGCTCACGGTATTAACCTGCATTGTAAAAACAACCTTACAATCATAAAAAATTCCGGCGTTTGGATGAGAAAAAGACGTATATAAGGTTAATATAACCTTACTCCTGATAATACACAGAACATATGGACTACCTAATCTTATCGGAACAGATTCGCCTATCATATTTCATTATACCTAATCTTATCGGAACAGATTCGCCTATCATATTTCATTAAAAAAAAAAAAAACTCAGCCCAACATAATAAACCACTCACGAAAACTTTGCAACAACCAGTGCATAACCCTGTGATTAACTATGTAAGTAACATCGCTCGTGAATGCAAATAACAAAGATGGTGCTGTTAGATTGGACGATATGTACATTTTTATTCTCTGACCAGAGCCTGTACAAATTTAATTAACTAACTCTATGGCCTATGAAACCCGGAGGTTCAATGCCGCGTTCACAAAAGCTCCCCACTGACTTCTATCCTTAGCCAACTGGATCCAGTTTCTATTTTGTATTCCTATTTCTGCGAGATCCATCTTAATATTGTCATCCCATCTGCTCCTAGGTCTTCTTAATGGCCGTTTTCCGACTGGTATTCCAGTCAAGACTTTGAAAGCGTTTCTACGTTCTTGCATCCTAGCTACATGACCTGCCCACCTGAGCCTAACAATGCTTAGTAAACCGTATAAATTATGTAGTTCCTCGTTATGAAGTTTCCGGCATTCCCCACTCCCGTTCCTCTTGACTCCGAATATTCGTTTCAGGATCTTGTTCTTAAATACATTCAATCTATGTTCTTCCCTCAGAGTAAGCGACCATGTTGTACAAATGTTATTACTAACAATAAGTAAATACACAAATAAATAAATACAACATTTGAAGAAAAAGAGAAGCTTCTAACAAGCAGCATCGGCATAGACAAAGTTAAAGCTGATGAAAGCATACGTGTGGAGCGTTCCATTGTGTGGATGTGAAAAGTGGATACCCAAAAGAAGAGGAAAAACTGAGAATGGAAACCTTTGAAATGTGATGCTCCAGAAGAAGACTGAAAATTAAATGAGAAGAGAATTGCAAGTGGTAGGAGACAAAAAGTAGTATAGTGAGACAACACAAAATAGGATGAATGGACATATACGACATGGAAGAATCACACGATAGTAGCTACGGAGGCAATTTCAGAAGGTAAAATACCTAGAGAAAGGCCACGATTAAAATATACAGGCGAAGTAATACAAGATATAGGGAAGAAAAGCTACAAGAAACTGTAAAGTCTGGCTCAGGATAGGAAAGGACGAAACACTACATCAAAGCAATCGAGAGACTGTTGACCTGAAGTGTGACGAGCACAAAGAAGTCACCCACCTAACAGAATAACCATTCCTGTATAACGCTTGCAAGAGAAGAATTTCCTCCGATGGGGAAGGTGATTTAATTGCTATTTAAAGACTAGACGAAAACTAACCTTGGAGAAGCAGTATATGCCTTCGTGCTATCATGGAACAACAGTACTTGGGTTTAATCCCACTTTTTTTCTTTTGAAAAAGACTTGGGTCAATGTGGGTTTTATCGGACTTTTTCGGGTTTAATTGGATTTTCCGGAATTCTTAAGTTTCTTTGAAGCGAAGATGTTAAAAATTTGATTTATAATCGAAGATGACATTGTCTTAATTTACAACAATTTCCATTGCCCTATTGCCGGTCCGCTTACCAGTGAGAGCGCATTTACTGGATGAAATAACTACAGAGATGAGAGCACAAGACAGTCCTCCCCTACAACTCCTACCAACGCGGCGTTCCTTTCGACTACCTATCCACACTAGTTCCTCCGAATGCTAATGTAACGCCACAACCATCAGACGACGACGACACAACTCTGTTGTTGTAGCTGGTGACATTTCACGAGAACGTCTTGTACGATAGCGTGCTTATTGACATTCTGGAGGCTTTTTATAACACCTTGCGAATCGGTTTAGGTAATCATACGACACAGCAGAAGCTAAAGCATGGTCGAGAGCAAGTTTAAGTGCAGTTAGTTCACCAGTAAGTACTGAATATGGCTGATAAAGACTAAATTCCAGTGTCCTTGTTAGTGATAAAAGCATAGCCGAGATGCAAAGCAAGAACACACCTTTCTACTGTAAGAGCATTTTAAATCTATACTACTTTTTAATCTTAAATATTCCTGCAAGACTACAGTAACCATACCAATCTTACATCATTTCAACTCTCTAATAATAGCTATGTAAAGTCAACTAAGCATTACTTTAACTTACCGCAACTTCATCGTCTTCACAAAGGTCTAATTGTGCTTCTATTGCTTGATCTGCAAGTTGTGGAAAGTGCTTGAAAAACCTTGCAATAAACTGTGATGCTAAACGCTTCTCTTTCTCAGTTCCTTTCACCGCAGTAAGGATTTCCATATACTCATTTTCATGCTGCAATATATCAAATGATATCAATGTAATACATTACATAATTATTTACACAATTACCGCAACAGAAACAGTTCTTGCAAATTAAGAATCTGGGTGTCAGTACGGGGAAAATTTATGAATAAAACCTACTAATTCACTCATAAAAGAGCTTACTTATACACACACACATCTAAGAACTTACGAGGTGCGACACAAAAGAAACGGGACTGAAGTAATAACCCAGAATACTTACATTATTGGTTCCTGTCGGTGGTTCACCTTCAAAGTAGCCCCCTTTTGTTTCAACACACTACTACATTCGCTTCTGCCATTGTATATAACATCCACGGAAGCCATGTTGTGTAAGGGGCTAGGGGCCGCAGTGGCTCACTGGTAGAGCGTTCACCTCTGGTGCATGGGGTCCCGGGTTCAAATCCTGCTCCCGCCAAGTGAACTTTGTGGTGGGCAAACACCGCGTGCGTGGGTTTTCTCGGGGTTCTCCCGTTTCCTCCCACTTTCTTCATTCCACCATTTCATTCATTTCTCATAATCACCGTCTCCTTTAGCCTAACCGGCATAATCGTGGGACGTAAAAATCAAAGATTTCATTCCATTTTTTCTGTAAGGGGCTTTAGTACGTTTTCAGTTTTTTTTTCTAACCTCATTAACGGAGGTAAAATGTGCTGCATTCAGTTCACATTTGTTTTTCGAACAAAAAGAAAATAAATAAATAAATAAAATAACGTGCCAAATCAGGCAAGTACGGCAAGTATTCCAACACTGCAATGTTTTTTCGAGCGAAAAATTGCTGTAAGCATAGAACCTTGTGAGGACGTGCATTGCACAAGTTTCCCGCATTTCCAGTTCTTCCGTTAAGATGCATCTAACTGATTCTCTGTCCAAGTTCACAGTCTCAGCAATGACTAACACTCAATCTGCTGTCATTTCTCACAACATGACGAACATTTTCGATATTTCTATTAGTTACAGAAGAACGCGGGCGACCTGTTCGTTCATCATCATCACAGCTCTCCCTACCCTCCAAAAACCTTTTTATGTCACTCAAACACTTGTATTCTTGACATGCAGGCTTCATTATAAACTTCCTTCAACATTTGAAATGTTTCAGTGGCAGAGTTTCGAAGTTTCACGAGAAACTTTATGTTTATATTTTGTTCTACTACTTTCACGCTCGTCACATTCCGCCAACGTACTCAAACATGTGTTCACTCTTTGTCGCTTATCTCGCGGATGGCTGGGCCAGATGTGTCCAGTTCACTGTATGACAGTTTATCTTTGCAAAAACAATATGCATTATGTCAATTATTTTTAGTATATAGGCGCCATTCCTCTAAAGTAGATATTCCCGAGCATGCGCTTTTAGCGCGCGTGATCTCAGATTCCATTCCCGTTAAGAGAGCATTAAAAATTTGAGCCCATTACGGTGGTACGGATTCTATCTTAAGCTCTAAGCTCATGTCTCACATAGCCTCGGTGCTGAAAAGAGAGGCTAAACCTGAACAAATAAAATCTAACTAAAGTAACAAGTCGAAGCGAATCGAATTCAGAAGCTCCCAGCGTGCAAAGCTGTGGAACAGCCTCTGTTGCCAAGCCTTGCTTATTCTTGGTCGAAATCGGGGAATGGAGATCTTTATTCCTTAGGCGATGGATTACTTGTCCATCAAATTTGGTTTAGAACCGGCCAGTAGTTTTCGAGAAATGAAGTATCACATACAAAGCAAGCTAAACCTGTCCCTGATGAACCTCGGCCACCAAATATAGCAATTTTAATTTCTTAGACGATGGGTTAATTGTCCTCCAAATTTCGTTCAGATCAGATTATATAGTTACCGAGACGCAAAGTATCATACACAAACGAAGCTGAGCATTTCCATGGCCACTACATAGAGCGATCTTTGTTCCTTAAACACTGGGAAAAAGTACCACATACACACACACCTGGAGTGAAACAATACGACTCCCGTATGCTTACGCAGAGAGTTAAAGAAGAAATAACGTATTTAATGATATTCAACGAAAGAAAATCTGCACGACTGAACAAGGAATAGAACCTGCTACATACAGGTAAGCTGGCCAGGTAAAAACCACATACATGTATAAGATTGTATTTTTTTTTCTCCTGTAAGATCATCTAGTTTTTAAATACATTTATATAGAACTCTTAGCTTGAATTTCTCTTAGAACGCAATGGCTTCTTTTTGACAAAGTTATGAACGTTATTAGCATATCAAAAGCGAACGAGTTGGAAAGGCAAATATGTAAATCGCTTTAAACCCGAACTACAGCGAGAGAAGCCCAGTGCTCGAAGACTTGAGTAAAGTTCATTATTATTATTATTATTATTATTATTTTTTTTTTTTTATTCATTTACAAACATAATTCCAAATAGAGCTGAACGCCAATTTACACTGGAATATCTAACAAAACTAAGAGATAATAACATAATACAATAATAATAATACTAAATAACAACATCAAGTGATAACAAGAAAGATTGACAATAAGTGACTAGAATTTATATATTAAGGTTAGTTTAAAGGGACAAGTTTTGACGATAGATGGCACAACAGTCTTCGTATCTCTCATGTATTTTTACCTTTCACGAAAATTCACTATTTCTCTTACAAATTTTAACCTAGAGATTTCAAATTTTTCGAGAAGGAACTTCATAACCTGTCGAAGACAACAATCCGTGCCAATTTTTTATTTAGACATTTCTTTATTGTTGAAATGGCTTTCCAAACTTTTAACAATGTAACTGTTTCAACAATGAAGAAAAGTCTAAAAAAATCGGCACGGATTGTTGCCTTCGATAGGTTATGAAGTTCCTTCTCTAAAAATTTGAAGTCTCTAGGTTGAAATTTGTAAGATAAATTGTAAATTTTCGTGAAAGGTAAAAAATACATGAGAGAGAGAGAGAGAGACGAAGACCGTAGTGACATCTATTGGCAAAATTTGTCCCTTTACACCAACCTTAAAATGATGACGTAGTACAGAGTTCTATGCAGTTTCAGAATTAAAATAAATGTACGGGTGTATGTGATATTTTATTGTATAACTTAGGAAGCCTGTAGAACAGAGAGCGTTTAACTATTGACAGTCTAGGTTGTACTAAATGAAAAAGATGTATGTTACGAGTTTGTCTGAATGGAATTCGGAAATACAATTCTGAGAGTAACGTTTCGGATCTGAACTAGCCATGCGTGAGTTTGTAGAGGTATCTGAGATCACTAATCTTATGACGAGTGTCAGATACTTAAATATTTAGTGTTCGGAACAATTCGTGCTTTGTCATCGCAAGTGTGCGAGGTAATCGAAAATGTACTATTGCCAGGAAGAAGTTTAGAACTTAGTTTAGCCGGGATAGGTTTGTAGGAGCTGCCATTGTCCAGATAGGTAAACAATATTTCAATTTAGGAGAAATTATTGCCTTGTAGAACGATGTTAAGAGAAATTCCTTATCTCTGTTACTTTGTACAGAAGTCCTAGAAGACGCATCGATTGTTTAGTGATAGCGTTTACATGTTCTGTAAAGGTTAGTTTTGTGTCAAAAATAGCTCCAAAGCGGATGCCATTAGTTGGTATCCCGCTAAATAGATAAAATTTAGAATGGTACTCGGAACAACGATGATTTCATTATATTTCTAAAAGAAAATGGCCAAAATTAAAAGTAGAAAGGAAATATATATATATATATATATATATATATATATATATATAAAAGAAACGAACTAATTCCAGGTAGCGCAATGTAAAATCCTGTAACACGGTTATGGCGTAACCCGTCTTACTTTTATTTTCATTAATCTTCCAAACATACAATTAAAATGAAAAAAAAAAAAAAAAATTAACCAAAGACTATCCAAATAAGCAATTTCAATTAATATAAAAACAATAAGAAATGTCTCACAAAATTATAAAACCGAACTCCGAAAAAAATCCGGATGACATTTAGTATATCATTCGTATCCATCGACGGCTCCGGAGCTGATACTGTGACTTTAAGTGAGCCGTTGCAAAAGACCTCGTTAATGCGTGTACGCACCATCGCTGACACGGCTGCTCCCTACGGACGCAACCCCTCGCTACAACTCGGGCCGACTTGCTGCGCTCCTGCTGATTCGGTTAGACAGCATTCGTGCTTTTTAGAGGCCACCTAGTGTAAGCTGGTTCGTGTTATATGCATTATAGTTTTTATGATATATGTCAACACTGTATTTTTACTCATCACAGATACAAATAGCGAACCGTAATCACTATTACGTGAGCCACAGTCCCTGGCAAGTGATTTGGGAGAGAAACTAAACAATACCCCAAAATCCCTCACTGTACGGTGTCCAGTGATTCAGTAACTCACACAACCACCACGGAAAAAGGGAAAGACACATCGGATGGCCATCACAATCCTTTAAAACCAGCGCTAACATAAACTCATTATCAACCACGACAAATCACATCATCTCTCGAAGTACAAACTTGGAATAACAACATTCCCATTGGAGTGAGAGAAACAACAAAAATCAATGAATCAACACCAAAACTAACCTTTATATTGAATTTCTTTTAACATGACCAAGTTAACAAAAAACAAACTACTAAAAAAGATACTCTCTCGAAGTGTGCATTCACTTAGGAAAAAAACACCAGGGTGGATTGATTTAATCAGTCTGATTTAAATCATGATTTTTTTACTTGATTTTTTAAATAAAAATCGTTGATTTAAATCGAATTCCGAAATAAATTAATTTAAAGTGAAAATAAGTAAAATACCGTTTCTGTTCTGTTATTTCGATTATGGAAATTAATAATAATACAATGAGACTCAAATGTACAGTATAGTATGAAAACAAATGTCATGCCGAGGATGATTACGGAAATTCCCGTTTTGAACAGGTAACGGAGCAATCCTGCTTTCTTCTTTTCGTAACATTAAGTTCTAATAGGTGCAAGTACAATCGTTAACAATTCCAACGGGGAAATCACTATCGACATTTAAAACGAAAATTCTTTTTTGTGCGTGTCTGTTTGTTTGTTCCTAGATAATAGGGCGTATTTAGAGGGGTCGTATTTAGGGGGGCGTATTTAGATTCTATCCCCTCTTTTTTTTTTTTTTATATATATATAACTTTAGGCGAAATTTATGTATTTCTTGCCGCAAGCTAGTTCTGAGTTTTTAAAAATAGGCCCCTGCCAAATATAAGTAACTTTTGTGAAAAAAGTGTCATTTTTATAAACGTTGCTGTACTTTATCCTTAATGCTTAACCTTTTAAATTATATCACCTATTTTTAGGTGATAGGATAGAATCTTCATTATTCGATTAAAAAAGTACCAATAAGGCTTTTTACTTCGTTTTCTTCAAAACTGGAGGCATTCTAGAACACGTTACATATGTTTTCACGCCTTTCTGCGTTGAGGCATAGTGTGTGATGACGTCATAAATTTAAAAAGATGATATTTTTTGTTATGCGTATTATTATTATTTGGCGGGTTACATTTTGCATTCAGAAGACTGAAATTTTGCACACTCGTTCAGTGCACCCCTTAATTTTCAGATCTCTGTGTGGAAACAGCGGGGTCCAGAGGAGCAAAAATGTTTAAAAAAAAGAATATTTTTAACAAAGACATAGCTTTTTTCCTGATTTTCCCGCCTCAGATGGAGACATATGAATGGTACCGTTTGAAAATTTGTTTTATTCTGAAGAGAATAATGTACAAATCATGATCCTAGGATAAATAGAGATGTCTGAGGAAATTTTTATGTTACATCCGGGTCATCTGGGGAATTGTGGGCATGTTCTTAGCTCATTGTTAAATAATTTCCTCACCCTTACTACTTAAGGGCCTTCACTACAGCGAAATTAAACTACCGCTAATTTTAGTTTTTCTGTAATATCTTCAAAATAAATAAAAATATTCGAAAAGCAGAAACGTAGTGAACTAGACAATACGATTTTGCACGTTATATCATTACCACAATTCACCTATCTGCTTTTGGTATGCCGCTATTTACAGAACCCGCAAAAAATGCTAAATCTATCTACAGTTGCAAATCGAAAACAGATAGACGAGTTGTGATAACGGTATCACATGCAAAATGGTATTGTCTAGTTCACTACGTTTCTGCTTTTCGAATATTTTTATTTGTTTTGAAGATATTACAGAAAAACTCTAAAATTAGCGGTAGTTTAATTTCGTTGTAGTGAAGGCCCTTAAGATAAAAGCTTGAAATTTTGTACACACATTTCGTAGTTGATTTTGATCCCCTTTTCCAGTTGATTTTGAGATCTGTGCGTCAACACAGGGGAATCCAGAGATCAAATGTTTTTTTAAAAAAGGAAAAAAAAATGCCGATTACTCGCAAAATTTCCCGCTTCAGGGACATGATAGGGAAATGTGAATGTTACCGTTTCATAAGCTGTTCTATTCTAAAGAGAGTGATGTATGCACCATGATCCTAGGGTAAACAGAGATGACGCTGTAGCTGCTTGACTGAAAGTCATAATTTAAAAGGGTTAAGAAACATTTGGGGATAACGATAAGAAACGATTGGGGATAATTCAAAATTCAACCCCAATACTTTCACTTAAATGGCATAATTAGCATTTAATACTAATTCCTAATGTTTTTTCTTCAGTTCGCGACTTGCAATATACGAGGAGAAAGATTTGATTTAAATAAAAAAAATCGATTTAAATAAAAAGAATCAACAAAAACGATTTTTTTTAAAAAAAAAATCATGACTTTTTCCAGCCTGAAAAAAAAAAAAACCGAAAAGGTACGGGAAGCAAGTGAAACCGTAGGTATCGAAGATAAAGTATGACATCACTTAATAGAATGTAAGTAGTTGAGACACTAGGGGTATGTACTCCCCAATACAAACTAAAAACAGTAACTACCTACTATAATAAATGTCTAGCAATTTAAAAATGACAACGTAACACACTTTCACCGAACTACTTTCGTAAAATTCCGCCTCGGGATACGAACTAACGAACTAGACCCAGACCTTTCTCGCTAGTGCTGTTATTTCAGAACTAACACCAATGACCGCGTGCACCAAGGGCCTACTCGAAAAATCCCGCAACTGGACATCCTCTATCAGGCTCCCTGTCTGAGAAGCCATAGCTACCTAGCAGGGTTAGCTGGTTTAAACAAATATGGTTTAAACCAGCTGGTTTTTTTTTTTTTTTTTTTTTTTTTTTTTTTTTTTAAATGGTTTAAACCAAAAAACGAAAAATGTTCGTAAAAGTGTAAGTGTTCGTAAAATCTTGATGAACACACATTTGTGGGTTATCATGTTTCACTTCTGTATATTATTTGTATTATATTCAGTTCTAAATTCCTCATTCATTACTCGAAGAGATTATACTACAAAAGCTTTTTTTAAATAAGTTTATGAATGTTTCTTTTGTGATATTTTTATAGTTTGTTATTACTGTTCTGCAATTGCAATCAAAGAAAAATCCTACATATTGTTTCCTTTTAATAATGTATACTATTGAAAAAATACATCTGACCCTTTTTGTGGAAGGGAGGTAGGGGAGGGTCATACAAACCCCACGAGAGGCATTTATTTAAATCCGAAGCATCTTTGGTATCTCTTTATGTAAAAATGGGTCAGAGCCAAAATGGATCATAATTCGTATTTTTATTCACTTTTCACTTTATGCAAATTAAGTCGTTGTAGTTCTTGGACTAATAAAAGTAGTACCGGTAATGAACTAACATGAGCTAAATTAGGTCTTCCATACTCAGCAGTATTTCGAAATTGTCCATATGTAATTCCGTATAGTGATTTCACGTGTGCAACTGTTTATCTTTTTGTCCTTCTGAAATGACTCTAACAATTATATTAACAAGTACGTAAAGATCAGTACAACGTATTTTTATGATGAATCCTTCGTGAGTCGGCAGACGTATCGCATTTGTGGTCAATTAGTCCCGGTTTCAAGTTCAAATGGAGGACAATTTCTCTCGGATGTTAGCCGAGAAGCGGTTTGGATTCCGTTTTAAGCTAATGTGACCCCTCCCACCATAACCCGGTTGTTGCATAATAACCAAGCGAAACAAACTTATTTCTGTCCATATCTGATATAAATACATAGAGCAAATTATTTAGACCATAAAACCTGGCTTTTTTTGTTTTTTCAATAAAAACCACGGTTTTTGCCAAACCTGCTACCTAGTAACCAACTCACCTCAATCGAGAAATCTCGTAGCGAGATATCTTTAACACAACTTATCAAACCCCGGTTCTAAATAGTCGCGGGTTTTGCTATACCCTAAATTTGCAAGAATCTCAAAGGGTTGAAGCCCCTCAAACTTAGTCACATAACACAACATAAAATTCAATCACTGTTTAGCGGGAGAAGCCCAATACCTGTCACTCCTCCCTAAATAACATGGGGACCCTGTGGTTGGAGTACCTCTTAATTAGACTTATATGAAATTGTATTTTATCCAGAAAGATATTTCCAAACCAACTCATTATTCCCTTTCTGTCAATAATTGTTGATATAGAATATAGATTTTACAATATACATTTGCATGCACTGTATCTCGGAGTACGTTCTAGGTTACTTAACCACGGGTTAGCTCTCATACAGCCTAAATTGTTGAACACTGACTCACAGGAAGGGGAAAAAAAGTGTGGCTTATCAGGAAGAGGACTGAATTGCGTAGCTGTTTACATACTAATACGGGAAGCCACAAATCCGGATTACATTCTCAGCTCAGCCATGCACTTTCCGCTCTTCGAATTATTGAATTCGCACCTAAAGAATTGCTGAGAAAAATGTTTTTTAACTTCATTTCTCGTATACTATAGAAATAGTATAATGTCCATGTCGGCTGATCTCCCCCAATCTTGCACATACAAGATCTCCAGTGTTACTGCACAGAATATAGCTGAGCGAGCGACAGCGAGTGAACGTGGTTAGAAGCCCCGCAGGGCCCGTCTTTTTCTGCCTTTATCACAATTTAGACAAAAATAAAGTACTCTGTTTTAGAGCCATGAAACGAGTTGGGGGAGGTACTAAATGCCATCCGTCAATTTCATTACCATGTAATACCCCGTAAGGGAAGCAATTACACAATATAAACACGAATTTTTGAAATGTTAAATTCCGTTACGCCAGGATCACTTATATAATGTAAACGGAACAGAAATCAAACGAATTTAACCTAGCTGGTGAGGTTAACGGGATGTATGCCGTTTAAAAATCACACTAAGAATCTCTCCGGCGCCTCAGCGAACTTTTCCTCTGTAATACTTGCTTGTATTCACTACCTCGAAATTCCACACTTTACTGCTTAGTTATGAATCGATGACCTAATTAATAAACATAAGTCGCTTAAGACTCAAGGATTGAGTATAGCCCGCTCCCCCCCCCAACCCGTGATTTTTAACGAATTACAGTGATTCTAACGATTCATATTAGTTCATAATGATTCATATTAGTTCGGAATCGCATGTTATAAAGATTGAAGATGTAAATCTTGTGATAAGAAAGGTTTTGTATAAGTAGTAGTAGTAGTAATACCGGTAGTAACTCTTCCCGTTCCGGTGACTAAGAACTGGGAGGAGGGGGCTACACACAAGCCAGAGTCGATTTTGTGCATAAGACAGTATTGTTAAACTATAGCTACTTGATAAAAATTATAAATACATCCATAGAATCTCTTAACGCATTGGGACAAGCTTTTTCCACAGAAATACTATTGCCATTATACGTTCTTAATTATAAATAAGGTTACGTATAAACTTGGAATTTTTATCTTTGAAAAAAAAAATATAATAAGATGTAAGGAAAAATGTTATTTAAGATAAATGGAGGGAATAAAGGTTTATCCACACAATATTCCACATGCACTGCTCACCCAGAGAGGAAAACTTTAACCCATTAAGAAACAACTTACTACAAAAAATACAACAATCAAAAAGAGTACAGATGAATCATTATTTCCTTATTTTACTGTGTTAAGCGGTATCGTACTCTTCCATGAATGAATCACACTAACATGGATTGCACACCCACCTCACTTATTTTATCTTTGGCATCAGCTAATATACCAAAATTTTTGTACAGTTTCTCAATACTGTCGGTACTCATATCAGTCATAGTAGTTTACACTGAACAAACAAAATGAAAATATTTTTAATAGATAATATCTTCTTACAAATTTACTTCACTTCAACACTAAACAACAGACCGTGCACGATTGACGAAGAGCAGCAAAGCGAACACGAGAGTCAGTTCGTAAAAATGTTGCCAGCTAATGCAGTTTGGGCAGATAAGATACTAGTTTGGCCACCAATAATACTAGAAAATTCATTACATTTTAACATTCTCTTAAAATGCAAAACATAGCCATTTCACGCATATCAGCCAAATTTCTTTACCACCTGAGAATTTTTAAACGAACGCTGTGCAATATAATCAGTAAACTAATATTATCTGTAACCATAGAAGTAACTAGACGCAAGCTGAGGGGGAAGTCCCCTAGTAATACTGTTGGCTCCACTACAGTACCGTTGGACTACAGGCTGAAACTGTGATATGGCCAGAAGTGTGAGGGTTTGCTTCTCCTTAGCAAAATCCTAGTTATGCCATTGTAATTTGAAATGCAAAAATATATTTTGGCCTTTATATCATGAAAGAGCACTTCGAAAAATGGATATATTTTTAAGTTACGTGCAGGACAAGTTTAGGAAGATCACTCGAAACATTGTTGAAAAATTATAATTCCTCTATTAATTTAATTTATATTGTTCTTCAAAAGATTTATGCCGGGCCACGTGGCATTACTCCTCTTAGCACAGATGCAATTCAAAAGGACCTCCAGTAATATTTGTTGAAAAATTAGAATTATTTTTCAATTTGCGTATAAATACAGCGTAAGGATGTACGGTAAACCGTAAAAACTACAGTGCAAAAAAAATGCACCTGTGCAAGATGACCACTAAGAAGCACGAGCGCTATCTGACCCAGTCAGAACAGAGTGAAACTAGTGAAACCGTGCGTCACTACTCTAGCTTACGCGTATATACACCATCGATGACGCTCCTGTTGCCTTCGGAAGCATCATTTCGTTAACGGAATGATCTACCTTTTCTCGGCACAAAAAATTTTATATTGGACCTTATGGGGAGAACATGACTACCGAATTTCCTCAGTTTCAAAGGAACTAGGAATCTCTAATAGGAAAGAAAAATTTTGCAGCATTCTACAGAAGTTTATTAACGGGTTGAAATACTTAAATTGTATATTTGTCTGCTAGTTTAGCAGAAATAAATTATTAAAAAATAAATAAATTAGTTTCTGTTTATACAAATTATAATATGTCTAACTTTGGAACCAATTATGGTAGAAAAATCAACTTTTTTTTGTTTTATTCCTTGAGAAGAAACGACTCTAATAGTTTTAATCATAACCATATCTGATACGCCAATTAAAAAAATAGTATTTTCATATAAGTATTAAAGTCCACCTGTCAAGAAGTTTGACGAGGGTAAGGCATCTGCGCCCACCCTTTTCTTCTGTTTTCGTCCCGAGAGATATGAAGGGACCGTTTTCACAGCAGGTGTCAATGCGAATGTAAACATCCTGTCCTCACATTCAATAGCCCAAGTTCGGCCACTTTCTCTCTCTCTTCCAAGGAGGTGTTTCTACAATGTAGGAAAATTATAGATATGTAGAGAAAATGGTGATCAATTATTTCTGATAGCCAGATGATAGACAAGCATTCTAAAATGCCTTTGAATTCCAAAAATGTATCGACCATAACTTTACCATCTGGTTATTTTCAGGAGGCAAAAGTTATATTATTATTATTATTATTATTATTATTATTATTATTATTATTATTATTATTATTATTATTATTATTATTATTATTATTTGGAGTTAGAGTGCAAAGCCCCGAAGATACAAATGGCTCCATTGGCTAAACATACATATAGCTGCCCCCATTCAAAACATCCCTTTGTGCGTTAGAAAACATGCTATAACAATGCGCCCCTCGCAAAAATCTAATTCAACTCTTATTGACATCAGTAGCGCTTACTAATAGCGTAAATGCTATAAATCAGGCATTTGCAGGTAGGAACAGGGATTGGCCGAATCACAGAAATCTTACTGTCGTCACGGGCTGTAAAAGGTAATATATGACAGTTTCACAAGAAATAATTATCGGATAATTTAATAACGGACAATTTCGCGAGCTGTATAAAAGAACTCGGCGTGTCAGATCCGGCCCACGAACCGACGTTTGGATATGCCTGCGTAGACATTCAACAAAAATATTTCCCCCGTAGGACGCTTATTTGTATTGAAGAGAAGGCTAGTTCCGAGAAATGCCCAAACAATAGTAAGGAATTTGAATGTCAAGTTCTGACCACTAGAAATTACCGCGAAGTGATAATCTTATACATCTTATACAAAAAAGGGCAAACATGTTTTTCAATAAATAAATAAATAAATAAAAGAAAGAAAACGTGCATTTTTCAATTCCCACATCCTCGTCCTAAGAAGGCGCTTAGCGCAACGAGCCTAAACTTTAAATGCTTTGAAAGTTTGTTCTTTTTTGCGTATCCTGCTTCTTGTTTCAACTCCCTAGAACAGTAATGATTTCAGGGGTGTTTCTGGGGGGGGGGAATTCTCCCAAGAGCTACGAAATTCACCCTTGGGTGCTTGAGATCTTCGCAGAAATTTCTGTAGAGCACGCAATTTTTAGTCGCTTTCCCCCCTGTGCGTGGTGCCTCCGGAGGAAATGATCTGAAATTAACACTGCTATAGGATAATTGGAGATTGGCTTACAGTGCTTAGTCTTAGCGAAGTAAGCACGAGAAACCAGAAATATCACAAAAACAGGGCTTTTGTGCCGCTGTTTCCCCATGAAAATGCACGGTTTACACACAATACAGGTTGGATCTAACAGGGCTATTTAGAGAACGTCTTATTGAGCATTTGGTGTGCAGTGTTGTCTGCGGACAAGGAGGCAAAACCGTGTTTTTCATTAAAAAATGGGGTATTTTAAATTTCCCTCGCCCCCTCAGGAGACGCTTCTTCAATGAGACCGTATTCTGCCTCTTTCTCCCATTCTCTAGGTTCTAGGCCAATTAGGACTGACAGGCATTTGAATAAGTCCATTACTTGGTTGCCTAGTAATTAGCCATCATATTGGCTGCCATATTGGATTTAGACAAATGTTCTCTCATGTTACCATGTAAAATATGTCTTGTCGTGATGAAAGCTACCAGAAAAAGTAGGTTTCGTTTAGTCCTAAGGAAGTACGCTACATCCTAGAGTAATGCGTGCATATACGCATTTGTAACTTTGTACAGTTAATCGTTAGACAACAGTGTTGCCAGGTTGTAAGGTTTCTAAATGGCAATAAATAATGCCATATTTAAATTCATCGGTCTCAAAAACCTATAGTTTGACACCAAAAATATCTTTCTAAGTACCTTGGTTCACAATCTCTCTCTTTATATATATATATATATATATATATATATATATATATATATATATATATATATATATATATATATATATATATATATATATATATATATATATATATATGTAGAGAGAGAGAGATTTACGTAGGGCGGCGTCCATATTGGAAAATGATGGCTACCAGGAAAACACCTCAAATTTGAAATATATTCCCAAGACATTATTTTAAAAAGAACTTAGGGGACATTTTTTTACGGACACCTATATATGGGGGCCAGTACTTTACATTGTCGGAATCCTGTGGGGGCACCTCTCTGCCCCCCTTCCCTTCGCCACTACTGTATGCTATAATGTTTGTCCGGAAGGGAAAAAATTCCCAAAATAACAGCGTTTTCTGATATATACTGTTCTTCCCGCGCACTCTAGAATGCATCTTGATGAACTTCCAGAGGTAATGGGGAAAAGAGGATACTTCACACCACATCGTCCAGTCTCTTAGTATGGAACCACTGAGAGAGACAAACTCTATAAAGCTAACAGTATTTGGCAGCTGACAGGTAATCTCAGAAACTGGTCGATAACCTGTTTCATTCAGACATCCACCTCCTTCCCCCTCCATTTCACCAACCCCCGCCCTTTCCGCGGCCAAGCTTAGAGTGGGGCGTGACTTACCCTCGTCAAACTTTGACAGGTTGACTTTAATACTTATATTAAAATACTATTTTTTAATTGGCGTATCAGATATGGTTATGATTAAAACTATTAGAGTCGTTTCTTCTCAAGGAATAAAACAAAAAAAAGTTGATTTTTCTACCATAATTGGTTCCAAAGTTAGACATATTATAATTTGTATAAACAGAAACTAATTTATTTATTTTTTAATAATTTATTTCTGCTAAACTAGCAGACAAATATACAATTTAAGTATTTCAACCCGTTAATAAACTTCTGTAGAATGCTGCAAATTTTTTCTTTCCCATTAGAGATACCTAATTCCTTAGAAACTGAGGAAATTCGGTAGCCATGTTCTCCCCATAAGGTCCAATATAAAAATTTTTCTGCCGAGAAAAGGTAGATCATCCCGTTAACGGAGGGATGCTTCCGAAGGCAACAGGAGCGTCATCGATGGTGTATATACGCGTAAGCTAGAGTAGTGAAAACATTTGAGTTTTAGCAATGATACGAGCTCCAATAGCACTTGTAATAGTTTCATACTAGTAACGCTACACTTTTAAACATAAAATATAAGTTTAGTACACTGTGAAGAAATACTTCGCCAGTTGAAAATAGTATCGAGTAAGTCATCTTTCATATGTATTAATTTGCTTTAACAGCCGTAAAGCACTTATAGTGTTTTTACACTAATTACCCTGCACTCGTAAACTTAGAATAATACCTAGTATTTAGTTCTAGTGGTTAGAGAAATTTGTTCCTATAAAAATATGTTTCCATGAACAGTATTGAGTGTTACCTGTAAACTTTGCAATATGTGAGTGCCTTTACTTGACCAGCATCTGAATTTTTTCTAACTATTATTATTTTTAAATTAAACGTTTAGGTTAGATATTCGAGTACTCTTGGAAGACATTCAGGCACCGAAATGTTCTACCTATACCAAAATAATCATGTACATGAACATTAATTCAAAAACGTACTGGAAACACTGCGTAGAATTCATTATGTCCGCTGTTGTGTGGAGGATGGTGTAGATTATATGGTCTTAGTTAATATGTTTCGTCTATCTCGCCAAGAAAAATATTGCGTGTAGAAAGGGGGAGTGTCTATGTGAAAATACTCGTACAATGGAGGAAATTGATTTAAAGTGTTTGGAGAGCGGAAGCATTGAAGATGTTTTGAAAGTACTTAAGGAATTTATTGAAAAGGTTTGTATACACAATTCCTTCCAAAAAGTCATTGACGGTCATAAACTAACTATATTTTTTATTAGTTCAATAGATCGGAAGTCCTTGCACGTTAAATTTCAAACTAAAGAAAACTACGCATCGTTAGAGTGCAGGTACATTCTGATTGATATTAACATCAGAATGGAAACGAGATCATGGATTATGATAGTATCCAAGAGTAAAACAACACGGTGTTGTATTTCTAGGTTCTTGAAAGAAAGATAAGTTCACACACGTCTTAGAAGAATGTAAAGTATTTCGTATTAAGTTAATTTTTCTATAGACAAACATTTATACTATTATTTTTAAGTATTCCACCTGTCGGCAGTTCCTAGGAGTATCAGTTTCTATTTCTCTTCTTCGGATCTAGGAATGTTTTTTTTTTTTTTTTCCTCAAGTTTCTCGATCTTCAGTTATATATGTTAACTCCAGATATTGGCCTATGTTTAGCAGAAGGGGTCCAGCTCTTTTCTCTAAAAAGTGTTACAATTTTGGTAATTTCTGTTCACATTCGGTTAGTTTAGGGTACCTTAGGTTAGTTTAGGGTACCTTAGGTTAGTTTAGGGTAGCTTAGGTTAGTTTAGGGTAGGTTAATTTATGTTATATTAGTGTAGGGGTCCCGCATAATTTTCGAAAAAATGATAAAATTTTCGCTTATTTCTAATAATACTAGGTTAGTTCAGGTTAGTTTAGGTTAGGTTAGGTTTGCCCTTGTACTTTGAGGCCGCCATCTGCGGAAAGCAACCCAGTTAGCTTTGTTTTTTTTTTTTTATTAGCACTTACCTTCACGGTTTGTACAAACTGAACTCCGTCCTCAACTTCAATAATCCGTGTCTATGTAGAAAACTTAATATTTGATCATCTTTACCAACGTAACTGCGCACAAAGTTCAAAATAGAAATGTCACATCCAACACACGAGCCCGCCATATCTCACAACGCGTAACTCAGAACGACTAACTACTGGATTTGTTGTCTTAATATTTCTTCATCTTCTTCCGTTAGATAAATACAAAATTCACTTTTATTACCTTCCTAAAGATACATACTTCAATTACGATTGCTTTAATTCAATTCATTTCTTCTGTAAATTTTGTATTTTTAACTTGATTTTGGACCCTTTCTGCTAAACATACTCCCAGATATTTTCGTCCGTTTTTCAATTCATCGATCAGTTGTGTTCATCTTCGTAGTTCTCACTTTCTTGCGATATCTCCAAGGCTCAGTCGTAGAGCGTTCACCTCTGGTGCACGGGGGTCCTTGATTCGATCCCAGCTCGCACCAAGTGATATGTAATGGACAAACCATGTTCGTGGGTTTTCTCGGCGTTCTCCCGTTTGCTTCCACTTTCATTCCACCCTTTCTTTCATTTCGTATCATCACAGTCTCATTTTTCCTAGCCAGCATAACCGTGGGGCGTAAAACTTAAATATTTCATTTCATTTACAAGGCGGTATGAAGAAGACAATTTCTTTGGAAGATGTGTCCAATCCAGTTGTCCTTCCTACGAAGAATGATAGCTAAATGTGTCCTCTTTCTCTTACCTGTATTGAGACACTTCTATTGGGTCAATCCATACGAAGTGGCCCACAAGTGGTTGCTGGACCATCTCCGAAAATTCTAGAAATTTGAGTGTAATGAACCTTGTGTATGAGAAGGTCAGTAACATTCACGTTGTCGTATGTACGAGTGTTCCTGAATGGTTGCCATCTTTGTTGCCGGTGGAGTGTGAATTTTTGCATTTGCGAGCGTTTACGAAACCTACAGTTGCCCAGGATGTACGAATCAGACGAACACCAAACAGAAACGAATGTTTACAGGAGAGACTGAGGTGCACGGAGAATATAAACTTTTGCGTCTAAATAAATATGCAGGGTTGCAAACCAATACATGAATTCACCAGAAAAACTAGAGACGATTTCACTTGTAAGCGGGCTGGATTTTGGAATGGTATAAAGTGAGGGGTTAATAAGTTTTGTGCTGAATACTATTGCATATAAAGAGTCTGTAAAAATATCCACAGCTATGATACTACTGACATTGTAGATTTATGGGGATCTGAAAGTTGAAGGTTGTGATTTTGATGCCATTTTTGAGGCGTAATATCTCAGGAGGGCAAAGTGCTAAAATTTGCTGCTTATGCCACAAAGTAATTCTGTATGTGAATAAACTTTTACAAAAAATCATGACTGATATTACATGGAGAAAAGAAGTGAGGACATGATAAAAACGCGAAAAAAGTACCTCAGCTCCAATTCCTTCAGTAAAAAGTTCCTATTGGTTCAGCAGGGAGGGATCACTCAATATTAGAAGAAGATACTAATGCAATTGAACAGATTTTTAGTTTATTGAATTGCTTATTTCAGTTCTAAGCAGAGTGCACAGAAGTGGTATGCTGTGGAGTCTGTAATGTATAGAACCCTCCAAAATTTTGTTGATTTTCGATGTCTTTCATACTGCAGTATTCTTAGTATGCAACACTGCGTGACAAGGGTACAACTGTAAGTTTTCGTTTTACAAGTAAATTTAAAACGCTTTCAAGTATAAATTTGAATAACCTCACGTTGTGCATTTGAAAAAAGTAAACCAAAATGTAAACATTTCTTTATTTTACAGGTGTCCAATGCTGAATTTCTCTTGTAAATTATATAAAATTCATCTATAAACAGTGTAGATATTTTAGATAATTTATAACACTGCATTTCAATGCTAAATAAAGGTATTCATTGAAAATAACGTAATCTAAAAACAAATCTTACACTAAATAACAAAATTGTATTGGGGTAGTCAAACTACCCTGCTTAGTAAAATAAAGGTGTCAAAAAGGTTGGTAACGGGAGGGTTAAAGGGTAAAACATGCATTTGCTTATTTGGCGGGCTTAAAAAACTATTCTTTCACACTTTCACACCTGCCTGAAGAAAACACTGGTAAGTACCGAGTGAATTGGTGAATTGAACGTAACAAAGAGACGTAAGAAAAGTATTAATGTCGTTTATATTCTTTCTTTGTTTCAGAACAATCAGGTATTTACATTTCCAGATTTGTCCAAAGAAGGGAAACGTCGGGAGCTATGGTCAGCGTTGTTTCGTAGATTGGAAGATAAACCTTCCTCTCCGTGCTACAAGACATGTCTACATGCTGTCCGTATACTAAGGTTTGTGTTAATAACAAATGTAGTTTGTAATACATAAATAGTTTCGCTTTCCATGAAAGTTAAAATTTGATCGGTAGTTTGAATTTTGTCGTTCTTTTACAGGGTGTCGATCGGTCACGGAAATCATGAAATTTAGCTTTTGGGTCACGACTTTTTTTTTTTTTTTTTTTTTTTTATCTACAAATATAAGTGCAGAACCGGGATCTTTTGTTCCATAAAGCGTCAAAATTGACCACCAAAAATGTCTATGGTCGGCTTTAGACGCCAGCAAATCACAACCAAAGTATGCTACTATCGCGTGTATGAAAATTTGTCCTAATCCGCACCCAAATTTGCACTTGAGAGAATGTTACGAAATTTTATGGTTTGGTAAAGAAAAGTTGACGAAATTTCTTTTTCAGATTTTAGTAGACATCCTGTTTTAAGAGGTGAGGTTATTTGCAAATATCTGTATTCAGGGTGTCTATCGTGTCACCAATGTCACGAAATCAGAAATCGGTCATGAAAGTCACGAAATTTAGATTTTGGATTACTTTTTTTTTTTTTTTTTTTTTTTTTTTTTTTAAACTTTACAAATGTAAGTACAGATTGGGAAATTTTGTTCTATAAGGCCTCAAAAATTACCAGGAAAAGTCTATGGTCGGTTTTAAACGCTACCAAATCGCAAACAAAGTACGTTTCTATCGCATGGATGAAAATTCGGCCTAATTCGCACCCAAATTCGCTCTTGAAAATGTAAGAAAATGTTATCATTTGGTAAAGAAAAGGTCACGAAAAAGTCACGAAATTTCATTTTGGAATTTTAGTAGACACCTTGGTATTGTTTTAATCACAAAACTACGTGCAAAAAAGTTCTAAATATGCTACTGTATAATAGCTGCTAATACGTCGATAATCCAAGAAACAATAAAATAATTATTTGATTAGCTACTTATTAAAGAACTTTTCTGTTCAATATTGACATTCCCTGTGACATCATACTATCCCCACAATTTTTACTCCGACCATGCAGTCGTTCACGCAGGGAACACTATACCCTTAGGTCTAAATATAGGGGTGTAGTAGATCTAAAGCTAGATCCCAAAGCAACATTTAAAAGAATTGGTTAGTAATAATTCTGACTACATTAGATTGACACAGAATAAGATTCAATCAGGCCTTGTTTCCATTTTGTACTAATACACAATAACACACTGAGAAAGGCTATGTGATAATATGAAAAAAAAAAAAAAAAAAAAAAACAGTATCACGTAACGGTTTCAACACAATAACTGTGTCTTCATCAGATTTCCACTCCTTCTGGCTGCTTGGGAGTTGGTCATCACTTATATACTTTATGTAAGTGATATAAGTGATGACCAACTCCCAAGCAGCCAGAAGGAGTGGAAGTCTAATGAAGACAGTTATTGTGTTGAAACCGTTACGTGATACTTTTTTTTTCTTTCTTGTGCATATTATCACATAGCCTTGTTCAGTGTGTTATTGTGTATTAGGATAAGATTCACTAGGAGAGAGCATTTATTTCTGTGACTTTAAACCTTCTTGTTGATATTTGAAAACTTTTTAAGAATTTTTTTTCAAAAACCAGATGAGTCTTTTATGAAACCGGATTCAGTTTTAAAACTGGTACGGCTTTCTATTAAAACTTCGGTTTTTTTTTTTTTTTTTTTTTTTTTTTTTTTGTAAGTAAGTAAGTAAGTAAGTATAACAAGAACAAATACAAGTTTCAGTAAAATGCCACAACTGTTCTGAAGAAAACGGTTTTGGTGAAAACCGAATCGTTTTTTTTTTTTAAAGAAAATGAAACCGGTTTTGAAGATAACAGAGATGTCAGTTTTTCTAGAAACCGGTTTCCAGTTTTTATAGAAAAACTGATTCTGCCCATACTTAGATATAGTATATAGTATTTGAAGCAATAATTAAAAATAAAAATGAGACAAACCTTTACGCTTGTAAAGATAAAGATAATTTTTGTATTTAACTTGATAATTATTGTTTGTATTTGTGCTTAATGTAATGTCTGTGGTTCAACCACGTGTAATATTAACGTAAAAGATTAATATTTCTGTCAGTCCTACATGATGCTTAGTGTACGATCTAAGACTGATGTTCTGTGGTGATTCATGTATTACTGATAGGATGAATTATTGAAAAAGGTTTTGTTAATTTAAACTACTATTGGTGTTTCCTGAGCTCTAATACAAATTCAGAGCTGCCACACAACTTCACGCTGCATGCATGGTTTACACCAGAGTGTATATAAAAACAAAATTTGACGAATACATTAATAATACATTCACTGTTAGAACATACGGAATACATTACATGAGAAATGTAATGCTAACTTTTTGTATTTCTAGAAGCTGAAATAGTTTCCAATATTTCGGATATATAATCGAGACTCCATTTTCAAGCACTATAGAGCTTAAAACATACAGTGCGTTAAAAAAAGTCGATCCGCGCGTGATTGTGGAAAAGAGATACATAGAAACACTCCACTGGGTGTCGCGGTGGCTTAGTGGTAGAGCTTTCTCCTTTGGTACATGGAGTCCCAGGTTCGATCCCAGCTCGCGCCAATTCAACTTTGGGGTGGACAAACACCGTGTGCGTGGGTTTCCTCGGGGGTTCTCCCGTTTCCTCCCATTTTCTTCATTCCACTGTTGCATTCATTTCTCATCATCACCGTCTCCTTTAGCCTATCCGGTATAGCCGTGGGATATAAAACTCGAAGATTGCATCTCATTTTTATTTCGGAAACACTCCACTGCGTAAATATTGAGAATGGGTATGTTAGCTTGAAGGCACAGGTCTTGTACATTTTTGCGAATATTTGAAGTAAAGATTAGTGAAAAATTGGATTACCTTACATGTGATAGGTCCCTCAGTATTTTGATAGTTTTAGGCTGATCCTGATACTGTTCAGCGAATACTGTTGAACCCCTTTTTAGTGAGTTGTGTTTCGTATGTTCTCGATATTTGTTGCTCCATTGTTAACATTGTAACACACACCTGTATTGCTCGATACTCAGCAGAACTGTTGTCATCGGCCTTAGAGCACAAGTAGTTACAATGTAATGCAATGTACGTCTTTGTTGAGATGAAAGTTGAAGTGTAGCTTCGTTCCTATTTGTATCGGACATTTGCATAACCTAACATATAAACTCATATTGTAACTACTTGTAGAACGTGAGTTCTTGTCATGCGTATTACTATAATATCAATGGATATTTAAATTTCTGTACAAAGTAATGTATTTTTACGAGGTAACTTATTTTTAAACTGTAGCCCCCACACACTAGTTGGTTGTTCACAAAAAATTAGGATATTAAATAAGAATAGAAAATTGGAAATTTAAAAAGTAATGAATAAATATAAATGGCAAATGTATTGTCGACTCGTCAATATGTGTAATTCTGCAATATTATTTGCATTTAATGAGGCATTGTATTCCCACTTCTTTTCGAGTATTTGTCGAATAGTAAATGTCTGGTCAATAGTTGATAGATTTCGCCTAAATCCGCACTGATAATCTCCTGCATATGGGGTCAATCTTGCTAATAGAATGTTTGAGAGTATTTTACAGAATGTTGACAGAAAAGAAATGCCACGATAATTGTTACAATCTTTGTTCCATAATATTTCCCCTCCAGCTAAAATTAACTCAGCCGGAATTTCGTCTACACCCGGAGATTTGTGTTTCTGTGATTTCTTTATAGCGATAACATACATATATATATATATATATATATATATATATATATATATATATACAGAGGGTTGATTAATTCGTGTGTTAATTTCATTTGTTCACTGTGCAAAAGTGGCATGAGGTAAAGCCGTACAATTTGGTGTAACTTTAGACGAAGGACATAAGTTTCGTTTCGCCATAGAAGCGTGTCACTTGTACTAAAGATTGAAGAGATATAGGGTCAAAGGTCAAATTTCGATTTTTTTCATTATGGGATTGCAATGGTAAATTCTGAAAGAGCCTGAAAAACGTAAATCGAAGTGATAACAAAGAAAAAGCTGTATGGTATGATTCTATGTCGCAAGCCGACCAAATATGCGTCAATTAAGTGTCATGGTCAGAGGGCACTGTCAGATCAAGGTCGCAGGTCACCTTGAGAACCCATTTGAATACACTGAAAACAACGCAATGTCCGTACATCATCATGTCAAATTGTAAAATAACTGCAAATAATTTTGCGTTGTTGGTTCGTATTTTAAAATAACAATTTCAAGTATGTAATGAGTCAAAAGTAAACGGAACGTACTTTACTATACTTATTATTTGTATTATACTATATAGTATATATAGTATACTATGAATGTTCATTATAAAAAATGTAACTGAAAGCTAGCTATACGCATCAACTATCGTCCATATTACTTACAATAGTCCTCATGCATTTTTTCAATAACTCTGTAAAGCGCTTAAGATGTATTTCTATTTTCTGCTGAGGCAAACCTGCAGAGATACCAGTTGACATGTTGCGACTAGTAGTATGCAGTTAAGTGCAGTTAGCAAAACACTGTTAACCATGTTTTCCAAGCTCAAAACCTACCTGATAAGTGCGGGATCGTTTATGCAGGAGAGGTAAAGTGCACTGTACCTTGGGACGGGATGTAAATCTTGTCACAAGGCTTCTAACAAGTATGTGTTACTTCTAAATGGTTCCATCGCTGTGACGCATCTCGAGCTACGCACGACGATTTAACATTGTAAGAAGACTGCAGATAAGGGAATGGATTTCAGTAAAGAACAAAGCAAGAAAAGGTGTAAGTAGACTCCAATCTAGATGACATGAACTATAAACTTATGTTTATACATGTTAGTTAAGACTATTATTCAATCTTCCGTTATGTTGTTTATTAATTCCATATTTATCGGCAGTTTGTCAAAATACATGTTCTGCTGCATATAATTACATAGTATAAAATCCATGGTATTTCATAACCTTTGTATTTATTCATTAATTTTCTTGAACCATATTTCATAATATATAAATAAATAAATAAATAAATATATATATATATATATATATATATATATACTTAACAAGCAGAACTACATTCATAAGCATTAAATACACTTCTTATAAGTTACTAAACAGACATATCGGAGATACATATTTTTGATTTGACTTCACAGAGATACGACGAAAGTTAGTTGCTTGGAGCAGAATCAGTTAAAATTAGTAAGTCATATTAAAGTAATTCATAGCTACAATATTAAACATTAAACACACGTTGTTTCAAAATTACTTGAAACAGATGTTATATCAGAATATCGTGACAAATTATGGCAAATAAATATTATTTTCGATAGAATTAGAATAAATTATTGGCGAGTAATACTCATAAAATTATTTAACTTCTATCTTTTTAAGAATCACGGAGTAAAATCATATCAACAACTTTCTTCTATTTATTAAAAGAGAACGAAATTGGCTCAGAATTTTAAGTAATTCTTGGCCAATACCTTGAAACAAGGTGCAAATAAAGTATAAGTCGGTTGAACCGGATTTGTGAAAGTCATAATAACGTGATTCAAACATGAATAAACACGAAATAAAAGACAATCTGTAACGTCCCGTTACAAAAGGCTTCCAGAACTTACATTTTCAGTTCGAAACGATAGGTCTTCTGGGTAAAGAATGCATAGACCGTATTTTCATGTGAGTACGTTTCATTATCTTGCTTATATTTGCTCAGTTTGCTCTTTAAGGTCCCTTCTTCGGATTTCTTCCATTATAATGTTTATAAGCCAACGCAGAACATAACCATTGTAAGGTTCAGTTGTAGCTCATGTCTTGGGAAAGTACCGGGAACAAATTATGCTGGAATTGCTGGCGAAAATACGCCGTGCTTGACACATTCATTCTAATGGAAAATTTTTGTGGCAACTCTGAAATTGTATTAGAATTTTAAAGCAGTGATATTACATTGTCATCAATTCACTTCTTATAATGTATCAATTGTTTCTTTAACCTAATCCTAATGAAGTATGATTTTTATTTATCTTATCAGCCGAGATAAAGCCGAACTGAACGACTTAATGTGTGAAGAATGGCTAAATATACTCCTACAACATGCAGGCTTAATGTCACAGGAAGAGGCCCTAACAAGAGTCAACGAGCCCTTTGATTTTGATGGTAAGTTATTTACCGATTTATAGATTTGCCGGGAAGTATATTTGTTTTTACACGAGGAACAGGGGAGAGGAGATTTGAAAAAACGAAATCGTAAGATGAGTGTGTTGAATATTGATTTCCCTCACGCAAAAAAAGGTTAGTTTTGACCAATACCTAGTTCTGTGGATCCTCCTGTACTTCGTAGTAGCTTCAGGTCACCTGTAAAAATGTCTAGATACCTTAAGGGCAGGACACATATCTCGCATGGTAAGTACGCGCGGGTTATATAGAGAATAAATCCTTTATCGGAAATAGTAGTTAAAACTATAATACAAAGAATCTTACTGGGGATCTACGACCCTGACTGGATAAAGTTGATGTAGTACAAAAAACCACTGACGAGATTTTGAATTTGCGGATTTTTTTTTTTTTTTTTTTTTTTTCCTATTTCAAATCCATAATAATAAGATATTTTCTAATTCCAGTAGTGTTGGCTTGTCCCAATATCATCTTTCTATAGAAGTAAAAATTGGGGGATATCCCCACTGTTTCCGACTTACAAATTGCGAAAACGACCGATAACATGCAAGTTATCGCAACGTGCTGGAAGTTTTAGTCCGAAATCTTTTACAAGGACAGACTCGTGGAGTTTGTACTGAAGTACAGTTCCTGCAAAACATGAAACGTAAAATGTCAGTCATGTCAAACTTTTTTACTTATCAGCTCCAAGTTGCTCTTTATAAAGAATAGTACTAGAAGTTTCTTGTCGATAGAAATGGTAACTAGCAGACCATTTCAACTGAAGATAATATGCTTATTGTACTTTTTTGGAAAAACAAGATGCAAATCTATGTTTATTGATAATTTCATTAGCTCCATGTCTTCACGTGTACTATTCATTCCGTGAAGCTGATAGTACGGCATGGAGTGGATAAACCTTATTTTTATTAATTGAAGATACTTTCTATTGAAAATATTAATGGGTAAGGGAATCTTTTTTCACATTTAAGAGAAATCGTTTTAACGAATGTAAGCTACTGCTTTTTACGGTTTTCGTTATATGTTGGGACAAAATTAATTTTGTTGAATACAAACAAACTATTTGCTGAGCAAAACAATATATTCACATAAAAACTACATACGTGTTACAGTTTCGCCAACTAACATTTTGGCTTCATCAGACACTATGAGATACATGAGAAACGTGAAGTCTTATATACACACAATATTTGAGACATCTTGCTTCTGATTGGCTCCTGGCAGCAGCCAATCCCCTTCAAGTATTCTAATTTGTATTTCCCTTTACCGAGGCTTCCTATCTGTTGTAAATTACACACACACGTAAAAAGGGCGATCTTAGCACAACTAATCTAAACTAACAAATAATTGACATAAATAATTAAATAATTATATAAATATATATAAAACACATAAATAAATAAATATATAAATAAACAGATAAACATACAATTACACATACGCTTAAAAAGACGACACACACATACAGTATATACACATATACAATACAACCACATATATATCTATATATAAATATACCATTACATATATACATATATACACACACGTATATAACTAATATGGACTAATAAATACATAAACACGTGTGAGACAATCAATATATATACAACAACCATAATAGATATGTGTGTTCAACCCTTATACTTTAAGCTTTTTTTTAACAACCTATTCCATTCCACTGTTGGTCGATGATCAGTCCTGAGTTCCAGTTCATAGCTTTATTACCCTCCATTTCTATAAACCGTGCCTCCTTCCATTTCCTAACTATGCTTCTTTCTTCCTGGCCTAGAATTTTTACTTCATTCCAATTAACTGAATGTCCCGTGTCTCTTACGTGTTTGTAGACCGCATTTTTGTTCCTTTCTAGCCTAACGTCATCCTTATGTTGTCTTATGCGCTCTCTTAGTCTCTTTCCAGTTTCCCCAATATAACACATATCACACTCGCCGCACTGTATTTTATAAATCACTCCTTTTTTCTCCATCATTACTCCTTGTTCTTCTTCTGTCTTCTTCCTTCTTTTTTCCTTTATTACTTCCAGAAGCCTCTTGCTCCCTTTTCTGTAAGTTGAGATGCCCCTCATCTTCTTAAGCATTCTTTTAATGATTTCTGTTTCTTCTCCCAAACTTTCTATCCCCCACCACATTTTTCTTCTTTCTTCTTTTCCTCCTTCACTTTGCTCTCTTTCTCGGCTTCTTTCTTTTTTTCTTCGTTTTTCTTCTCCCATCTCCTTCTGTATTTTAGCCTCTTTCTATTGTATCCATTATTCTCCAGCTGCTTATGGAATGACTGTATAGTCTGTCCCGCCTTGTCTCTTTCACTGGTTATTTGCTTAATTCTATTCTCCATGTTAATGATGAAATTCCTCTTGGTCGAGTAATCTAAGAGATCAATGGTATCAAAAAAGTTGCGCGTCGGGAAACTATTGCCACGCCAGAAGTGGTGTAGATTACTCGACTAAGAGGAATTTCATCATTAACATGGAGAATAGAATTAAGCAAATAACCAGTGAAAGAGACAAGGCGGGACAGACTATACAGTCATTCCATAAGCAGCTGGAGAATAATGGATACAATAGAAAGAGGCTAAAATACAGAAGGAGATGGGAGAAGAAAAACGAAGAAAAAGAAGAAAGAAGCCGAGAAGGAGAGCAAAGTGAAGGAGGAAAAGAAGAAAGAAGAAAAATGTGGTGGGGGATAGAAAGTTTGGGAGAAGAAACAGAAATCATTAAAAGAATGCTTAAGAAGATGAGGGGCATCTCAACTTACAGAAAAGGGAGCAAGAGGCTTCTGGAAGTAATAAAGGAAAAAAGAAGGAAGAAGACAGAAGAAGAACAAGGAGTAATGATGGAGAAAAAAGGAGTGATTTATAAAATTCAGTGCGGCGAGTGTGATATGTGTTATATTGGGGAAACTGGAAAGAGACTAAGAGAGCGCATAAGACAACATAAGGATGACGTTAGGCTAGAAAGGAACAAAAATGCGGTCTACAAACACGTAAGAGACACGGGACATTCAGTTAATTGGAATGAAGTAAAAATTCTAGGCCAGGAAGAAAGAAGCATAGTTAGGAAATGGAAGGAGGCACGGTTTATAGAAATGGAGGGTAATAAAGCTATGAACTGGAACTCAGGACTGATCATCGACCAACAGTGGAATGGAATAGGTTGTTAAAAAAAGCTTAAAGTATAAGGGTTGAACACACATATCTATTATGGTTGTTGTATATATATTGATTGTCTCACACGTGTTTATGTATTTATTAGTCCATATTAGTTATATACGTGTGTGTATATATGTATATATGTAATGGTATATTTATATATAGATATATATGTGGTTGTATTGTATATGTGTATATACTGTATGTGTGTGTCGTCTTTTTAAGCGTATGTGTAATTGTATGTTTATCTGTTTATTTATATATTTATTTATTTATGTGTTTTATATATATTTATATAATTATTTAATTATTTATGTCAATTATTTGTTAGTTTAGATTAGTTGTGCTAAGATCGTCCTTTTTACGTGTGTGTGTAATTTACAACAGATAGGAAGCCTCGGTATAGGGAAATGCAAATTAGAATACTTGAAGGGGATTGGATGCTGCCAGGAGCCAATCAGAAGCAAGATGTCTCAGCTCTTGTGTTCACGTTTCTCATGTATCTCATAGTGTCTGAAGCCAAAATGTTAGTTGGCGAAACTGTAACACGCATGTAGTTTTTTATGTGAATATATTGTTTTGCTCAGCAAATAGTTTGTTTGTGTTTAAGTATATACAAAGCAAAACTTCTACTTATGGAAAATATTAATTTTGTTGGTAAATTTAATGCAACTATTTGGTCTAGGAATTAATTCGTGCGGTTGGTACGCACACATTGAAGCTGTAGTACAAACACAAAACACATAAATACCGTAAGAAAAATATTGTCCATCGCTAGCCACCACTTTCGCCCATTTGTCAGGCAATGTACGGATTCCGTGGCGAAAGAAGTCCTCATCCTTGGAAGCGATCCAGTCAAAGACCCATGTTTCGATATCTTCTGAAGAAGTAAACCGCTGTCCAATCAAATCGTTGTTCATGAAATCGAACAAGTTGTAGTCCGAAGGAGCAACGTCTGGTGAATACGGCGGGTGGGGTAAAACTTCCCATCCGACATTTTCTAAATAGGTTTTGACCGGTTTTGCGACATGTGGGCGAGCGTTATCATGTTGAACAATAAGTTTATCATGTCTGTTCTCCCATTCTGGTCGTGTTCTGGCCAGAGCTTGCTTCAAACGCATTAATTGTCATCGATAACGTTCTCCATTCATAGTTTCACCCGGTTGCAGCAGTTCATAGTACACCACACCTTTCATATCCCACCATATGCACAGCATAACCTTTGCACAGTGAATATCTCGTTTTGGTTGTGATGGACCTGGTTCACCTGGTTTCACCCAGGCCTTTTTTCGTTTAGGGTTCTCGTAATGGATCCACTTCTCATCACCCGTAATAATTCGATGCAGAAACCCCTTTCTGCTCTGTCGTTGAAGCAGCAATTCGCAAATGGTTTTTCGTCTTTCAACGTCTCTGTCTTTCAATTCATGTGGAACCCAATGTGACATCTTTTGAATCATTCCCATGGCTTTCAAGCGTTTGGGGACTGTTGTTTGATCAACGCCTAATGCTGCTGCAAGTTGTTCCTGCGTTTGTCACGAATCCTGCTCGAGCAATGCTGTCAATTCTTCGTCTTGAAATTTTTTTGGCTGTCCAGCTCGCTCTTGGTCTGCCAAGCCGAAATCACCTTTTCTAAACCGTGCAAACCACTTCTGACACGTTCGCTCAGCTAGAGCATGGTCACCATACACTTCCACCAAAATACGATGACTTTCAGTCGCACTTTTCCGCATGTTAAAGTAATGCAGCAGGACACCCCGCAAAAACACTTTATCAGGCACAAATTGCGCCATGTTCACTTAACTACAAACTGGTGTTGTTGACGCTTTAATCCACTGCCCTATACTACGAACGATACGCGATGACAGGGGTTTGCAACACATGTGTGGATACACGGAACTGTGGGACGCTCCGTTCGTTGCGCCATCTCTTGTCCAACCGCACGAATTAATTCCTAGACCAAATAACATGGAGTGCGTTATTCACTTTTGGAATTAGGTGCCGCAAGTTTGAATCCTACATAAGTTCATTCCTGATCTCGTGGTTCGAAATCCACGTTAAACTGTAGATTCCGTCCTTATTATCTTTGAGTAGGGTTGGCAAAAACGATAGTTTTTATTGAAAAAAAAAAAAAAAAACAAAAAAACACGTTTTTTTTTGTTTAAACCAGTTTTTTTTTTTTTTTTTTTTTTTTATAATTAATTTGCTCTATGTATTTATTTATATTACATATGGACAGATATAAGTTTGTTTCGCCTTGGTGTTACAACAGGATTATGCTGGAAGAAACACCGAAGCTTGAAGCGGAATTCAAACCGCTTTTCGATGCGATGAGTCTGCCGACTCACTCACGAAGGACTCCTGATAAAAATACGTTGTACTGATCTCTACATAGGCCTACTTGTTAATATAATTGTCAAGAGTCATTTCAGAAGAACAAAAAGATAAACAGTCACACAAGTAAAACCATTATACAGAATTATATATAAATCGGGAAACTCCCGTCTTAGCCATTGGGAAAATCCTATTATTACTTTGAATGTATTTGCATGTAAAATTTTAAGGTCAACGTATCATAATCAGTACGCTAAAACTTAGGTATTAAATTACAAATTTAGTATGTAGATACATTCAATAAAATTAAAACAAAGTCCAATTCAAGCCAGTGTTGGAAGTTACATAGGTAGTTAATAAATTTTGCCAATTTCTTCAATATATTTAAGCAACTTTGGCTTCTTTATAAATGAACAGGCATTCAGGCAAGCGGAAATATATAATTTGGTTTCGTTTCGTATGTTTAGGCTTAACATCCTTATGAAATACCAAGACACTTGAAAGAAGGGTTGTTGTTCGACGAAGAATTGAACATTGAACACGGGACCCCATGATTAAAAGATGAAAAGTAGATAAAACTAATGTAGATGATTTTATATGTGAAAACGTTACCATGAAGTTAACATGATTTAAAGCATTTTTCGGTTTCTTTTCTTTTTTTTTTTTTTTTTTTTTTGTTTAAACTTTTTTTTTTTTTTTTTTTTTTAATAGCTGGTTTAAACCAGCCAACCCTGTCTTTGAGCTCATTTAGGTCTAATCAACAGAGAAGAGGTAATAGCATTGACATTGATAGCCCTCCACTAAGCCCAGATTTTAATATAAACGAAGTTCTACCTTAGGATGCTCATCACAATCAACCATTATCTGAACACAGTCTTTTTAATTCTGAACCTAGTGTACGTGTCATGGTACCAGTATACAATGTAAGATATTTTCAATCGTATATTCAAATACAAGGTTTGGTGCGATACAAGACCTATAATAATTAAGTTTGTTGATTTATTTAAATTCTTGTTTATTACTGTTGCCAGATAATCATCTTTATACCTGTGTTGGAGGGGCACTGTTTCATTTCCAATTATTGCTCTTTCAGACCTCTGTGCCCGCTAGGGTCTCTGTTTATACACCGAATAACAATAACCTAATTTGTTTACTGTTTACAGGTCTGAGCAAGGATCTCAATACGATTTGGTTTCATTTTCAGAAATCGGAAACTTCTGTTAAATGTAACTTCCTCTATTTATCTCATTTGAGTTGCGTGCGCGTCTTCGGCGTTGGAACTCTTGTTCCAGTCTCAACGGGAGTTCATGTCGGATTCCATGTTAAGCTGTAGTTCCACATCTCATATAGTCTCGCTGCCGAAAGGGACACTAAAATCAAATCAATTACCTCATTTGAGGAAAATTTCATAAAAGTTTGTATCATAGACTTTCGTATAGGAAAATAAGGAGTAGATTTGGATTCGAGCCGTTATACACTAGTTTGGGTTGAAAATTTCATATTTCCGATGTTGATTGTGAATTAATCCATGCCTCTCTGTAGATCTTTTGAGTGAAAGGATCTAGGAATGTTATTCTTGGAACCTTGTGTACCTAGCGGAAAATCATATGAAACAATATCTGTTTACTTCATAAAGATTTAATATATATATATATATATATATATATATATATATATATATATATATATATATATATATATTTATTTATTTATTTATTATTTGGATACTTACATATAAACTTTCCAAGTACCAGGGAAAGAGTTACAGCTAGAAGTCATGTAAAAAGAAAGATAACAAAAGAATTCTTGTTCAGAATAGAATAAAGAGGTCCAATCCTCTAATCCAGCGTTTCTCAACCCTCTTTCCTTTGGGACAAAGCAAAGTACGTTTAAAATTTTCGCGATACCCCTACATGTGATTTTTTTCCTATGTAGATGCAAAAAAGGAAACACACAAAAATACATACAATACGGTTTTTTTTTTTTTTTTTTTTTTAAATTACGGAAGACTTTGAGATACAAATCTCAAAGACTCATGAATAGAAACATAATATTATTAACATAAAAGAAACTTATGACTTTTAAGCAGGAATATGAGAAAGAAATATTACCATCAGAAATATAAGACATCAAACTTAAAATCTCGCGACACACCTGACACGTATTCGCGACAAATGTGTTTTGACACAGCGGTTGAGAAAGGCTGCTCTAATCAATATGGAAGTAAAACTAATTTCTAGATACTAAAATAGTGATTTTTTTAGTGTTTTATAACACCCTTGGCACTCGTCAAGCTTAGAATTGTAGCAAATGGTTTGTTTACGAAGTACAGCTTAAACCAATACGCTGTATATAACTTGAATCATTCGTGTTGAATCAATAGCATATCATACATCGAGGTTTAGAATAACGTGAAATTCTATGGGATATCTTTTCAGTGATGTTGGAGGCGCAGAAATGTTTATGTAACTTAATTTATAACAGTCAGACTGCCCAGAAAATTTGTGCGAAGAATCACGCAGTGGAGGGTGTAGTGTTGAGGCTAAGAACATACAGAGATCCAGAACTTCCACATGATATAAAGTATTTTGACATGAAGATGTTGTTTCTTATCACAGCTCTGTGTGTTGATGTCCGGTAAGTATTTTCATAAGTTCATATGTCCTTCTGTCAGCGAAGCTTGAAATTAATTGTGGTAGACCTAATCTTAGATTTATTTGAAGACGAATTTAATTTTCATATTAATGATATAAGTGTACGAAAGATCAGAAAATTACGGAACTAAATGCTTTTGTAAATAATTATGAAGTAATTGAATTTGTAACACGCTGTAAAGCATTAATACTATTATAGTCTGTGAATTTGTTCTATGTTCTGAGGATAGGTGTGCTTACATAATTATTGCGTTCTTATTGTAGTAAGCTGGCACAGACAATTTCTTTCTTATTTCCTAATTTCCAAAATTTCCAGAACTTTTGGAACCCCGATTTGGGGTAGTCATTTTTCTGTATGTGGCTTTATCTCTTGTCCACGGGCATGTAGATTAAACAACACGGCAAAAATCCTGATATAAAATCTAAGGAAACTTTAAAGATGGCGCCCAGTACGACTCAGAAAATAGACAGCATTCTCTCTCCGTGTTGTTATTCATGAAGAAATGTACTTCCAGTAGGATCCAGTAACTCGAAGGCGCATCCGCTATGTCAGTATGGACAAACTTAAACTTGTATCAGACAGAGACTTATTGTGTAGAAATGAAGTATATATTACTCGCTGTTAGAGCTTATAGCTCATGTTAAAGTTCATCACAGCTGATACGTAGGGTGATCGGCAATCGAACTGACAACAGACAATTAAAGGACTATTAATCACATTTATTTTTCTCTCTGAGATCATCACTCCCACTAATCAGGATTGGAGCTGGGTTAGTAACTTATTGCCTAGAAATGGAAAACGGACCATTGATAATTCTCAGGCATGTGAAAGAGACATTTTTTTTGTCTGAAGCGTGTCAATGTGTAAACAATTCACAGACTTACACACGTACGCATGTATTTAACTTACCATTAAAGATAACTCTAGTTTGAACTATACAATTTTTTCTTTATGTAATAGGCTACGGTGTCTCAGTGGTAGAGTATTCACCTCCAGTGCATGGGGTCCTTGGTTCGATCCCAGCTCGCGCCAAGTGAGCTTCGTGGTGGATAAACACCGTGGTGGACTTTCTTAGGGTTCTCCTATTTCCTCCCACTTTCTTCATTTCACCATTTCATTCATTTCTCATCATCACCGTCTCCTTTAGCCTAGCTGGCATAACCGTAGGACGTTTCAGTTCATTTTTCTTTTTGTGCCTCTCACAAACATCTCCAAACTAAAGACATTTAAAATATTTTTATAGTTTAGCATAATAATTACAATGCACGAACTAGTCTCTAGGTTCCACAGCTATACAGACGGTAACAATAGAATATGGTTGAGATGGGCATGTTGTAATGGAGACTCACTCGGGCTCAGTTGCATTATACTCATTGGATCTCACGCTCTCTAATTGCAAAGGCTCAGACTTGAATTCAATCAAGCTAGGGCTCGCTATCCTCAAAAAGGCTTGCTTATAAGTTCATTGGGCTCGAGCTCACGGTCCTCAGTTAAGCTTCCACGCGCTCAGCAACTTCATTGGGGTTGATGCTGGCTCCAATTAGCGCTATCCACTTACAGGGCTATACTCACACAGGCTTGATCTCAGCTATTTAGCCCGAACTTGCGAGTTGAGACAAATCTGCTACTGTATGCTAGAGATTGATATTTCGGTATGTCGATCGATATTTTTCAAATATCGGAATATCAGTATCAAAATTTTACTTTTTGACATTTGATATCACTATATTTTTTCGATACATGGATTGTGATCCGATATTTTATCGATATCCAAATCCGGATATCCCGACAGGAGTTGACTTCGTGACTGACGTTTCATTGCAGAACAAGGACAAAATTTAAAATGTATTGTAACGTAGGAAATTTACAGTATTGTATCACTCGATTCCCTACCCAACTTAATAGCTATTTTGTTTGTTACCGTTCGTGACACTGGTGTCCTTGCTATCCCATATTCCAATATCCCTGTCAAGTCCCCTGATGCTGCAACGATGGACTTTTGTGCTTTTGATGGACTTTTGTGCTTTTGGGTTATTGAATCGAGCTGTTTCCCGCCGTCGTCCGCGTTCACTACAGTCGTTTAGGAAAGTTTGCAAGCATGAGTGGTTAAAACTGAATCAGATGTCTCTCAACAATAGATGCCTCCTCCAATAGAAACTCTGGTGTCGGACTATTGTCTAGAGCCAGGATTGGCATATAGAATACAACTGTTGGTGGTAACATGGCTTTACGCTCTGGAGTGGGTGTTCCAAAATCGTCTTCATAAACGTGGACCTACTTCTGTATGTTGCATCTAATCTGTACAAATTAGTGAAGAAAAAAGCCATGAACGTATTATTATTAACTATGTTTCTTTAAATGATATAAAATGACATGTTAATTATTTTTGTAATTATTTCCAGACCGAAATTGAAAGAAGAGTATCATGGGCTGACGTATCTGATGGAAGTTCTAGATCTTATTCTGAAAGAACCCACCGAAGAATGTGGACATAGAGAATATGAGAGGGGCGCGACGCCCAATGACTATCAAGCAGGCCAAATTGTGCTGACGGTAAGTACTCATGTAACAGTTTGAAAATAACTATTTTGTAAATAGAATAGATATTATGTGATTAATAGAGATAGATCTTCAACATTCCCGGACAGTGACAATGGTAATCTTGAAGTGAACGTTTCACCAATGGATGTTTTTTCTAGCACAAATCCTGTAAGAAATCAACGTTACAGAAGCAAATCAAACTGAACTATCTTCCTATGAGTGGATTTCTTTACACTAGAAATAACATTTCATGGAACGTTGTTCTAGGTTTTCTTCGTTTTACATTAGTGCTGCTCTCTCATGAAACCGATATATTCTATTTCTATGCCAGAAACTCCTCAAAGCTTACCAGAAAGTTAAGTTGAAAATGATTATGTAATAAAATAGTACTTTAAAATAATGATAATAATAATAATAATAATAATAATAATAATAATAATAATAATAATAATAGGGGAAATTATACGATAGTCAGTACCTTCAGAAACGAACAAAACATTTACACAACGGTCATTCTATGACAAATTAAGTAAGTTACTTACAAGTTAGTGGGTTGCCAATTCTAACAACAAACAATTGGGTTAAGTTTAGCGTCCCTTTACAGCCCCGAGGCTATAAGAGACTGTAACCTGCAATTTAAGGTGAAATCCGATCCCAGTGTTGTCTTACCGGAAATCGAACTTGAGATTCCGTGCATCAAAGGTTCTTGCACTAGACTAACAGGGGGAATAATTCGAACAAGAGTTTACTTTCTTGTAACACTGATAGAAGTTAGACACAGGAAAGAGACAGGGTGATGTAATAATACAAGAAATTTTCCATTACATAATGACAAGGATGAATTTTAAGTTTACAAGATAGGACGATTTTTAACTTACATTAAGGTTACAGATATAGAGCACAACGTCGGTGACTTCATATTTTTTTTAAACGTGTATTCTTTGCATACCATAACGTACTATAAGGCCTAACGCAGGACACGCACTAAATATATATATTTGTTTCAGGATCAACATGTTGATTTGGCGTGTGAAGTATTAAAGGTTCTGTTTAACTTGACGGTGAAGTCTAGTTCCCATAATGCAGGAGTTGATGAAGAAGAAGAAGCCCATTTCTTAAGGATGGTATCCATCCTTCGAGATTTGTTGCTCTGTGGTACACAGAGCCGAGAGAAACAAGATGAGCTTCAAACGTAAGTTAAAAATATTATATATTAATTTGTTTGTTTATTTTATTTTATTTATTTATTTATTTTTTTTTTACAGATCCGTATCAGTTTAATAGAAATACCTGCAAAAAGTGCAACTTGTTGGATTAATATCACCCATTGTTCGCCCTCAGAAGAGCTCTGATGCGACATGAAATAAGAATAGTCATAGAGGTCGTGAATGGTAGCAAGTGGAATATTTCACCATTTCGCACGCAATGTATCACTTAATTCCATGAGAGAGGATAGAGGGGGAAATTGGCGCCAGATTCGTGTCTCCAAAACAGACCGGGGAGGGGGGGCAGGGGAGGTGTTCAACTTCATCTCGATTTTGCTAAAACCACACCGCAACAGCTCCAGCTGCGTGAATGAATGCATTATCATCGTGGAATATTGCATCATTGCCTGGAAACATCTGGACCGTATTAATGTACGTGGTCGCCTAAAATAACTACATAATCACGGGCAGTGACATGATCAGTAAGCGTCAGGATAGAATCTACTGAAAACCAGGATATTAGGACCAATAACTTCACAGAACCGTTGCCATGTTTCATGCCTGGGCGGATACGGTGCGGATCATTGTGCTTGTTTGTGCATCCCACACAATTTCAGTATAAACCCTGTATTAGTTCACCGAAAGATTAGTTCGGTTTGTTTCTTAATGTAAATATGTGTAATCACCTTAATCTTTCATCATTTAATGCCATTTCTATAGTTGAATGTAAATTCTGTGTTCTTCTATTCCAGACATACGATCAACTTGTTGATGTGTATGCCAAAGAATTGTTACGAAGAATTGATAGTACCTATTTCCAAAGACTTACGAGACATACCAAAGGATTTGGAATATGAAGGAATGAACATGGAAGCTATTGCAGTTCTTCTGAATTTTCTGAATCGGAAATTAGAAGGATCTCAGGTAGTGTATAGATTTTCTTACGATACATCTTTATAACAATGTGTGATTCTCCTTTTAGGTAAAGAATTAATGTATAAATGTAATTTGTTTATATATATATATATATATATATATGTATAATATATCGGGTGAGTGAAAAAGTCCTGCATCATCCTTTAATTTGAAAACAGTGCAAGGGAGACTAATGATACGTGGGATATGGGTAACGGATAACGGCTTACTATATACGAGCACTCGTATTTGTAGTATGCATCATAGCAATGATCTTTAAAATAAACATCTTCTATTTAACTGCAAAATTTCAGACGCCAAGGGGTCATGTAACATAATCATTTATTCAGGAGTACAATATACAGTTTATTTTTACTTACCGGCATTTGTTCAGGAGTTATTGACTGTTAAAGTTCATGTGGCGTCATGTAATGGGTTGTTCTTTTGTCGATCCAGGTGATGCAACATAGCACTGACCCTACGAGAATGAGAATTGAAGTTGTTCTAATAAGTAGGGAGTACAGTGTCACGATCGGAGCAAAGAATTTCAGTGGCGGCATCCAAATAGAGAAAGTATCGCACATTCTAGTTTTGCTAGTATTGCAGAACGTTCAGGATGACAGGAGAACCAGTACCGACGAGGAAGTAGTAACGGCATCGTTAGGAGTATTTTCTCCTAAGACAACCGACGTGAAACAGTACGAGTCTGACCACTGGAGAAGGGTTGTGATTGGGGAAAACCGGATGGTGTTAACGGTACAGCGTTCACTCTGTAACAGGAGGACTATTGAGTATAATGGATTCCCTTTGAGGGAAGAACTCCGTCATAACTGAATAACTAGCGATTATGTATTCGGTGCGGGAGATCGGGTTCGATTCTCCGTATGAGTTTGTGGTTCGGATCCCACGATGAACTGTAGGTCTACATGTCATGGTTTTGATGGAAAACTGGGACGTTAAACTCGTAACAAATAAATAAATCCGGTCAAGAAACCAAGCAACAAGTGTTGCGGAAAACGTGGTATGCTTGTCGTACAGCTCCTCCCCCTTCACTTAGTCCCTGCTGGTCGGATTATGCAAGAAATGTGTAATTATGGGGCCATTACTCAGGTATTGCTTGTACACAGCGGGTCACTATTTAATCACAGCACTTGCATTGACTACTCGCTGATTAATATTAATCTCATAGCGGGGCCGCGGTGGCTCAGTGGTAGAGCGTTCACCTCTAGTGCATGGGGTCCCGGGTTCAAACCCTGCTTTCGCCAAGTGAACTTTGTGGTGGACAAACACCGTGTGCGTGGGGTTTCTCGGGTTCTCCCGTTTCCTCCCACTTTTCATTCCACCATTTCATTCATTTCTCATAATCACCGTCTCCTTTAGCCTAACCGGCATAACCGTGGGACGTAAAACTCAAAGATTTCATTTCATTTCATTAATCTCATAGCGACAACAAAAAATTTGAACATACTAAAATATCCTCTTTTCCCTAACACGTTCCCTAGTTATATCCACTGGTTTTACACGTAGCTTTACAAATATCAAGGTCACTACAGGATCTCACTGGTTATGTTTTTGCTGTTTTGTTTCTTATAGCTATCGCGACACCATTCTTGTCCTTAACGCTGCCCAAATAGAATATTGTGTATTTTCTCGACACTATTTCACCTTTTCTTACCATCGTACTTCACTCAAACCTGCTATGTTTACTTTACATTTATCTATTCCCACTTTTACATTTTCAAGTTTACTAGCACGTCGTAAAGTTTGTACGTCCCAGGTTCCTACGTTGAAATGAAAGTTGTTATTTTTTCTTTGATGATTCTTCCCGGAGAACTCCCAACCCGAAGATCCGAACTGGAAACTAATTTACTTCAGGAAGTACCACTAGTGTGTTTACCTCCTCCTTCGTCCCACCTGGGAAAGAATAATACGATTGTGTTCCCATTTCCTTTTCACATCTCCATGCCGTTGACCACCTTGTGGTCCATCCGCCTTTTAGGACAGTTACCCCTCCTAAGGACAATTAAATGTCCTGACCTTTAACCGCTCATGTGCCCTCCGAGGAGGCCGTCGGCACCTGATGGAGGTTGACTCCTTGAACCAGGAGTCAGTCGGTTCCCACTTACGTAAGCCGCCTTAGACGTTACCTGGTTTCTCCCGCGAGGATATAGATTTGGATTTGCCTTTCGTTTAGGATAAGACACGAAGGAATTACTCAAACCTCTTCAATACTTTTAAAAAGTGCATTTCTACTATGAGCTATTATTAAGTTCATATTTTTATCTCGTAATTGATATCTTTAAAAGCGTATAATTCCACAATTATGGATGGAAAATAAAATGTGTGAATACTTTCCCTAGTTTTGTTATAATTTAAAATATTATCCCTCCTCGCTGGCCTAGTGGCTAGCGCGTGTGCTTTTGGTGCATGTGATCTGAGTTTAGTTTCTATTAGGAGGTCATAAAAAATTTGAACACACTACGTTGGTTTGAATTTCACCTTAAACTATGTGTTCACGACTCATACTGTCTTAGTACTGAAAAAGAACGCTAAACTTCAACACACAAACAACACAATATTTACCTAGGTATATAGGTATTGATGAAAGGGGAAACAACCGATTTTTTTCAACACACCAGATCCTTTGTAGATGTGAATTCTCTAACGCCTACAGAGTGAAAAAGTGACCGAGGACCTAGACTCGAGCCCGAGACTGGACTGGACTCTTTGAGTCCAGTCGGTCACTTTTTCACTCTTTGTGCGTTAGAGAATTCACATCTACAGAAGATCTGGTGTGTGAAAAAATCGGTTGTTTCCTGTTTCATTAATATCTATATGAAATTTCAACCGTCTTATGTGCTTATGGACACAGGGATTGTCAAAGCACAGCAGTGGTCTGTGATACAACCCACGTAGTCCGAGTGAAGAGCACCGATTTCGAGAAAGAGTGGCTGATCTGGGTGGCGTAGTGGTCAACGCATCGGCGCGGTATGCTGGAGTTCCCGGGTTCGAGTCTCCGGTCCAGTTAGTCACTTTTTCACTCTTTGTACGTTTTAACAAGATGTTTATTGTGCCTGCATATACTACTCAGGACGAAAGGATTTTTTTTTTTTTTTTTTTTAAAGTAAAGATGTTCGAACCAGAAACACTGATTGAGCACAATAAAAGTGTATAATAAAGTGTTTTTCTTCTTTTTTTTCGCAGCCGTTTAAATCCCAGAAGGAATCTTTGTCTCCTATTTTGACGGTGCTTGTTGCATGTGCGAGAAATCACCGTGTGATGAGAAAGTACATGCGTCTTCAAATACTCCCTCCGTTAACTGATGTCATGAACCGACCAGAGGAAGGTAGCACTCTTCGGAACAGACTATGTCGCTTATTGACGACGCCAGTGTCTCAAGTAAAAGATATAGTGGAAGATTTTATATTTGTACTCTGTAAAGAGAATTGTAAGTATTACATTTTAATCATACCATGTAAATAGAATAGAGTATTGCGTATCTAGTATCAGTGACTTACCTTGTAAACGTCTATGTTTTATAAATTAATAATCATATTATTCCAACGGATGACTTGCGTCTTTATCAATTGTAATGATTAAACTTTCGTTCCAATCACGTCACATCTTGTGGTTTAAGTTTATACCTCCTAAGAGCCTGCCTTACTGAAAATAATGCAAAATTTATCATCTTTCTTTTGCTTGTTTTTCATAAGTGAAAGGAGATAATGAAATGTAACTTATCACAGTCGTAGATAATGTTATTCTGCAACAGAAAATGGGAGCCGCGGTGACTCAGTGGTAGAGCGTTCACCTCTGATGCTTGGGGTCCCGGGTTCGATCCCAGCCCTCGCCAAGTGAACTTTGTAGTGGACAAACGGCGTGTGCGTGGGTTTTCTCGAGGTTCTCCCGTTTCCTCCAATTTTCTTTATTTCACCATTTCATTCATTACTCATCATCACCGTCTCCTTTAGCCTAACCGGCATAACCGTGGGACGTAAAACTCAAAGATTTCATTTTTTTCTGCAACAGAAAATATGAACCTGAAGAATTTTCAGTGTTGCCATCCATAGAAATTACAGTGTTGCCAGAATAACACTTTCCTCCAAAATCTAAGTTAAGGCAGCGACTAGAGGAACGAACTCAACTGCATTTGATTACGTATCATGTTGTCTTGGAATCCTGTAAACTACATTTTAAATAATAGTTGTATTTATGTTGTAATAAACAAAATAGTTTTAACATACAGTTATTAAAATTAAATAATGATGTTACTTAAAAAATTGCATAAAGAGCAATTATTTTTATTTTTCGCAAAGTCGGGTCAGCGCAATCGAGAAAGCTCTTTATTCAGGTTTACAACTATTATTTGCAAAGAACATTACTTTGTGCATCGTACGTTGAAATCAGCCTCGGGAACAAATGTTAGGTACCTTAAAAGAAAACAAAAAAACGACAATGAGGGTTAGTTTCATAAAGAGTGGCACGATTTGCAGTTTATGCAATATGATTTGGGAACTGTTATTATTCTGGTTTGTAACTATTATTTAAGGATTATAGTATTGTACTTCATATATTGGAATCAGTTTCCTGGTGGCATGAACATACGGTTGAAAAAAAAAATCGGCAATGAGTGACAGCTTCCCATGTACCCCATTATAAAATTTGCAATATTTTTGTACTCTTCACTGTGGTGCTTTTTCCATTCCGTAAGTTTCTCTTCTTTCCCGAAGGATTTGCCATCACCCAGACTTCAATGATTGCACCCAGACTTGGAATTAGTTTCAAATTTTATTTTCCATCGAAATCCATCAGGAAGGATTCCCTTGGTCAGACTGTAGAGGGACCAAAGTCCTTAATTCTCTGCAAAAGCTGAAAGTGATTGAACTCCACTTCAACTTTCGGTTTCAATATTGATCTGTATACAGTAAAAACAGTAAAACAAACAAACAAACAAACAAACAAAAATAAAATAGATTTAGCGATTTACAATCACTCTTAACCCCCTATTCAAACCGGCAGTGAGGGGAGCGCGGTGGCTCAGTGGTAGAGCGGTTACCTCCGATGCTTGGGGTCCCTGGTTTGATCCCAGCTCGCGCCGTGTGGACTTTGTGGTGAACAAACACCGTGCTCGTGGGTTTTCTCGGGGTTCTCCCGTTTCCTCCCATTTTCTTCATTCCACCATTTCATTCATTTCTCATCACCGTCTCCTTTAGCCTAACCGGCATAACTGTGGGATGTAAAACAGATTTCCCTTTTCAAACCCGCAGTGGCAGAAAATTAACCACTTTCAGTTTTAACGCTGATCTCTGTAGAGTAAAACCAGTAATAAATAGAATGCGTTTCTGACAACCAGTTAAGCGTCCCAGGAATGCATATGTCATCTCTCCTCTAATCTCTCTGTACTGAAACCAGAAGTTGTGGAAATCTCCTACCACTTCTACTTTCAGTGTTATTGAGAAAATATCACGCCATACAAACTAAACTCTCTCACGCGATGTACACTTGACGTTGCTAAGTGTTACCTCTACTTCGGTTTTATTTTAGATTATCCTTCAATTTCATAATACCTAGGTATTTTACTGAGAGTGGAGTTCGAGTACTCGTAGTGTAGTGCTTTGTGCTTCTTGTCTATTGTTGAATACTTACTATATTAAATACACAAATAAAATACGAAGACTGATGGAAAAGTTTCTGCACGTTACTACTAACAGTGGCGCTAATGTTCCGCTATTATAATATCCGAAAAAATATGTTTCTATGTTTAAATTATCTTTGATCGTTAGTTAAGCCTGTTCAGTTATTTTGCATAGCAGTTTGACGAGTTTTTTTTTTTTTTTTTTGGGGGGGGGGGGTAAGAAATGGAAGTTTCTCGTGAACACTTTCAGACAATGGTATTTCATAATTGCAAATATAGTTTACAATGAAACAATGCATTGAGTGACATCATTTGGCTTTTGGGGATGAAGCACCATCCAATAGGATTGTGTACAATTGGGTTTCCTAATTCCAACATGCTCGCACATTTCTCAGTGATGAATTTCCGTTAAGGTCGTCTGTCTATTCGCATGTGTTTCTGTCTGTAATGTTGATGTTGTGCATGAAGTGTTTAAGACAGCATATGTCAAACCGTGAGATTCAGGCATCCTAGATTGACATGAAAGCAATACATACGATTGTGCATGGTCACATGAACGAACAGAAACGCAAGCCATTGGATCCTGCATAATTTGACCAAAGCTCAAAAACAGACTCATGTTAATTGGTGTAAAGAAATGCTCAAAAAGTTCAACTGAGTTCAAATTTCATGTACTACATCGTTACAGGGGACAAAACTTGGATCTATTCATATGAATCCAAAAGTAAACAGCAGTCTGCTATTTGGGTGTTTCAAAGTGAACCGAAATCAACAAAAGTTGTTCGTTCGTGGAGTGCTGCCAAGCAAATGATGGCTTGCTTTTTCGGTTATACCGGACATGTGGCAACCGTAGTGTTATAAGATAGGAGGATTGTAAATGCTGAGTGTATACAACAATTTTTTTGTCAGAGGTCATCAATGAATTGCATAAAACAAACGTTAAACCGTCGCATCATTCTCCATTATGACAACGCCATTTCCCACTCAGCACACCAAACTGTTTTTGAATTTTTGTCTAGTAAAGAATCGAATTAACTGTCTATACTTAACTGATTTATCATATAATGACTTCCTTTTGTTTTCACACATAAAAAATAAGATGCGTCGTGAACTATTTATGTCACTAAAAGCAGCTGTTGACGCATTCCAAACAGCGGATTCTGAGGTAGCATCCTCAGAATGAGGAAAAAAAAAAAAAAAAGCTTTCAAAATTGGTTTGAGCGAATGTGAAAGTGTATCGATCTTAAAGGTGAGTACTTTGAAAAATAATAAAGCCATTTCCAGAATTTTACATGGCTTTTTTTCATATTGATCGCAGAAACTTTTCCGACAGCCCTCGTATAAATAAATATTGGTCGCTTAATATTTAACAGCATAACATTAAGCAGTATTGATATATGATTCATTTCATTAAACTGTCTCTTGTTTCAGCAATGAGAGTGATCAAATACTTCGGTTACGGAAACGCTGCTGGTCTGTTTGCGAATCGAGGTCTTATGCTCGGCGGAAGAGGAAAGGGCAACTACTCCTCGGACAGTGAAGACAGTGATACGGAAATATATAAGGACTTACGAGATCAGTGAGTACTTCTCTTTTACGTTTCGGAATTGATATAGTTATTATACTGATCGAAAAACAACATGAAAGTGTAGAGTAACAACCGTTGCACATGAAATATGCGAAAATACGAGGTGTGTTCGAAAAGTGACGAACCTCTGGTTGGCTAAAGTACATTTATTGATTTGGAAATCCGAAACACTAATTCCCTTCAAAGTGGTCTCCTTGGTAATGCAGATACTTCTCGCAGCGCTCCATTGTTAGAAACAACTCTGGAACGCAGTTTTTGGAATGGTGAGCAACCGTGTCGTCGTATTCTGTATGATGTCTTCTCTTCACTCAAATCGGGTCCTTTTTAGTAGCATTTTCAGCTTGTGATATAACCAAAAGTCACACGGAGCCATATCGGGTGAGTAGGGAGCCTGATGATACACATGAATGTTGTGCTTGGAGATGAAAGCTTGAATCAAATTTCGCGGACACTCTCCTCATGCCCAAATTCTCGTTCAAAGGTGAATGTACCGATCCGGTTGAATGGTTTCCGCTTGGGTATAGCCAAGCTTTTGGCAAAATTTGATGCAATATCGCTGTTCAAGTTTTTCTGTAATTATACAAAAAACTGAAATCCGACGACGCTCACTACACATCTTCACTCGTTGGCCGACTGTCAGCAGCTGACACTTTCTGCGGACGGGAAAAAATCACGACTGCGTACGCGTGAGTGTCGCCTCTGCATCTACACTGAATATCTTCCGCGCTTCATTGGTTTACGCGGGGAAAAGAAAGTAAGGTTCGATACTTTTTGAACATACCTCGTATATGCTATTAACAATTCTTAATTCTATATAGTGTTAAAGTGTGCATATTCACGCACTGATATTAAATTAATTGTAAGATACACTCAATTACGATATATATATATATATATATATATATATATATATATATATATATATATATATATATATATATATATATATATATATATATATATATTTATTTTCTCTTTTTCTCTCGTTTTGCGAAGCAACAAGGTTACGAATCCTCTCAGCGGGAAGCCGAAATCCATCGAGTAGTTCTACCTTCTCTTTCTCTCGCCTTTTCTAAATGAAGAGACAAACCAAATGTTAACTTCCGGCTTACTGAAAACCAGGGTGGATTGATTTAAATCAGTCTGATTTAAATCACGATTTAAAGCAAGATTTTAATCACTTGATTTTTTTAAATAAAAATCGTTGATTTAAATGGAATTCCGAAATAAATTAATTTAAAGTGAAAATATGTAAAACCCGTTTCTGTTCTCTTATTTCGATTATGGAAGTTAATAATCATAATACAATGAGACTCAAATATACAGTATAGTATGAAAACAAGTGTCATGCAGAGGATGATTAGGGAAAATCCCGTTTTGAACAGGTATCAGAGCAATCCTGCTTTCTTCTTTTCGTAACATTGGGTTTGGGTTTTAAAATCATTAACTATTCTAACGGGGAAATCACTATCGACATTTAAGACAAAAATTCTTTTTTGTGAGTGTCTGTTTGTTTGTTCCCAGATAATAGGGCGTATATAGAGAGATCCTATCCCCCTCTCCATTATTATTTATTTATTTTATTTTATTTTATTTTATTTTATTTTATTTTATTTATTTATTTATTTATTTATTTATTTATTTTTGTTAATTTTATAACTTTAGGCGAAATTTATGTATTTCATGGCTCAAGCTAGTTCTGAGTTTTTAAAAATAGGCCCCGGCCAAATATCAGTAACTTCTGTGAAAAAAAAAGTGTCATTTTGATAAACGTTGCTGTACTTTTTCCTTAATGCTTGACTTTTTAAATTATATCACCTATTTTTAGGTGACAGGGTAGAATCTTCATTATTCGATTTAAAAAGTGCGAATAAGGCTTTTTACTTCGTTTTCTTCAAGACTGGAGGCATTTTAGAACACGTTACATATGCTTTCACGCCTTCCTGCGTTGAAGCATAGTGTGTGTGATGACGTCATAAATTTAAAAATATATTTTTTGTTATGCGTATTATTATTATTTTTTGGCGGGTTACATTTTGCATTCAGAAGACTGAAATTTTGCACACTCGTTCAGTGCACTCTTAATAATTTTCAGATCTCTGCGTGGAAACAGCGGGGTCCAGAGGGGCAAAAAATAGCAATATTTTTTAAAAAGGGATATTTTTAACAAAAATAGCTTTTTTCGTGATTTTCCCGCCTCAGATGGAGATATACAGTATGAATGGTAGTGTTTGAAAGGCTGTTCTTTCTGAAGAAAATTATGTACGTTACTATGCTCCTAGAATAAATAGGGATGTCTCAGGAAACTTACCTGAGATTCTGTTTTATACGGGTATTTGGGGAATATTATTTTTCGCGGGCTTACTTTTGCACCTACAAGATTGAAATTTTGCACATTTACTCAGGATATTTTTAACAGAAAATTTCTTTTTTCGTGATTTACCCGCCCCAGATACACGATGGAGACATTTGAAGGGTACTGTTTGAAAATTTGTTTTATTCTGAACAAAATAATGTACAAATCATGATCCTAAGATAAATAGGGATGTCTGAGGAAATTTTTAATCCGGGTCATCTGGGGCATTGTGGGAATGTTCTTAGCTCATTGTTAAATAGTTTCCTCACCCTTACTACACAAGATAGAAGCTTGAAATTTTGTAGACAAACAGAGTGTGTATCGGTCACGAAAGTCACGAAAAAGTCACGAAATCAGAAAACGGTCATGAAAGTTAAGAAATTTAGGTTTTGAGTCACGGTTTTTTTTTTTTTTTTTTTTTTTTTTATCTGTCTGTACAAATGTAAATACAGATTGGAAAATTTTGTTTTATAAAATGTCAAAATTCACCACCAGAAATGTGTATGGTCGACTTGAGACGCTATCGAATCACAAGCAAACCACGCTTCTATCGCATGGATGAAAATTCGGGCTAATTCGCACCCAAATTCGCTCTTGGGTGTGTTATGAAGTTTTATGATTTGGTAAAGAAAAAGTCACGAAATTTCATTTTGGAATTTTAGTAAACACCCTGACACATTTAGTACACCCCTTAGTACTTCCCAGTTGATTTAGAGATCTGTGCGTTAACACAGGGGGATCCAGAGGGGATCAAAATTAAAAAAAAAAAAAAGTTAAAAAAAATGCCGATTACTCTCAAAATTTCCCGCTTCAGGGGCATGATAGGGAAATGTGAATGTTATCGTTTCAAAAGCTGTTCTATTCTAAAGAGAGTGATGTATGTACCATGATCCTAGGATAAATAAGGATGATGCTGTAGCTGCTTGACTCAGTCTATAATTTACCTTCAAAAAGAGCCATAATTTAAAAGGATTAAGAAACATTGTTTGGGATTGATATAGATTAACGATTGGGGATAATTCAAAATTCAACCCCAATACTTTCACTTAAATGACATAATTAGCATTTAATACTAATTCTTAATGCTTTTTCTTCACTTCGCGACTTGTATTATAAGAGGAGAAAGATTTGATTTAAAAAAAAAAAAAAAAAAAATCGATTTAAATCAAAAAATCAACAAAAATGATTTTTTTTTTAAATCATGATTTTTTCCACCCTGCTGAAAACTGTATAGTTAAGAATCCTCATCACAAATGCAACACCGTTCCTTCACTGCAATTTAAGAACGAAAACTGTTTCTCATACCGAGTTTCCACCAACCTGGAAATCCTGGAAAGATCAAGGGTATTCAGCTCACTTATTAGAAGTCCTGGAAAAGTCAGGGAATTTCATGAAAAGCTGAAGAACCTGCATAGATCAGGGAATTTGAAGTACAGATTTTTAGTTCTCAGAACTCATTTCTCTTTTTGCCTTATCCGGCTATTTAGTACGGGATATTTTATAAAATAAAATAGCCTCTTCTGCAAAACTTGTCCACCCATTCACTATATCTATCTCTCTCTCTCTCTCTCTCTCTCTCTCTCTCTCTCTCTCTCTCTCTCTATATATATATATATATATATATATATATATATATATATATATATATATATGTATATCCATGCATAGTAGATAACAAGAAAACATAGTGTAGAAAAATAGTTATTTTTTTTTTTTTTTTTTTACGTTATATATAGACCTGGAAATCTGTAAGTCGTGACCTGGAAAACCTGGGAAAGTCAAAGAATTCGTACCCATCAAATAAGTGGAAATCCAGTAATAAATCACTTAGTAAAAGACCATAACACAGATGGGAATGATTGCTAGCGAGAGAATACAAATCCCAAACAGTAACACTCAAGATTATTGCGAATTACGAGGGACAGTTGGGAACTGAAACTATGTGCGGAATCAAAACTGCAAATGAAAAGAGAGAAAGAAAGAAAAATTAGTAATAATTTATAACAATATAATACCATGCTTAGGAAATTTAACAATTGTCAGTTATATCAAATTCCGATTCCTTGCATTTTCTAGCTTTTGGCTATACCCTGGAGCATTGTAGTAGCACTACATAACAATTAACCATTAACAAGCAGTTATTGACAAGGTGTATCTTCAATGCTCTTCCCCGACGAGTCCCTTCATTTTATTTTTTTCATGTTTTTCACTTTTATTCCTATTTTTATTCTCCGTGTAGAAGGCTTCGAACGAGAGCTGATGGCTTGGAAGTGCAAAGAATTAAGTTACCAAATGATAGTTGGGAAATCGCGTATATGAAAACATTTGAAGGTACCTTAACGCCCGGAAATCTTATTTTAAATGTGTGAAATATTCTTTATAAATAGTTGATTAAATAGAGTACTATGTTTTTTCTCTGTTAAAGCAGAATTAACCCTGTGATTGGTTGCTACGAACCTCCGAGACCGAATCCAACCGAAGGGATGACAGAGGAACAGAAAGAGTATGAAGCAATGCAGCTAGTGAACGTTATGGATAAACTATCAAGGCAAGTAGAAAATGAACGGTTATATTTGAAACTGTGATCTATCTTGCTGCTCTCTTACATGACAAAATGCAGATGTATCTTGTCAGAGAATCACTTTTGTTGACACCATCTTGATTAATGATCGATTGAAGTTTTGATATATATGTATTCATTTCACGCGGCAGTTAATTGAAGCAATGAAACCAGTATAACTCCCCGGAGTTAATCCCCAAGCTTTACTACGATAGATACCTTACTAGTTTATGATCCCATCCGAGGATAGAGTGGATAGTCAGTATACGTATGATACGTGTAGGGCAAGTTCTACCAGTCAATTGGTGATGGGAGTGATTCACAATGAACATACAGGGTGTGATTGAAAAGTACCGGAACTTTTCCCGCCGCGCGGCTCCCTGGCGTTCGAAAAATGTGAGGGGTGGGGGGAAATGTGCGCGGGACCTTCCTCTTTCAAGCGGAACTTGGCCCAGTGCGCTGCGAGCAGCGGTTGAGAAAGCATCGCTGTCCGCGCGAACGTCGTTTTGGTCGTCGGTCACGTTTTTTGAGTGCCGAAAATGGAGTCAAAGATTGACCAACGCTAGGCCATCAAGTTTTGTGTCAAACTAAAAAAGACGTTCACCGAGACCCAGGAACTGCTCAAGGAAGCTTTTCGGGAAGATGTGATGTCCCGTACTCGGATCTTTGAGTGGCACAAGGCCTTCAGGAAAGGCCGGGAGGACGCCGATGACGAACCACGCTCTGGGAGGCCGTCGACGTCGAAAACCGATGAAAACGTCGACCGAGTTCGCGAATACCTGAACCTGGAATTTTTTGCACTGCATAGTATGTCAAATTAAGTTCTTCGCTGATCTCCCGGAGGGTTGTCCGACGGTCCAGGTTCAGGTATTCGCGAACTCGGCCAATCTTTGACTCCATTTTCGGCGCTCAAAAAACGTGACCGACGACCAAAACGACGTTCGCGCGGACAGCGATGCTTTCTCAACCGCTGCTCGCAGCGCACTGGGCCAAGTTCCGCTTGAAAGAGGAAAGTCCCGCGCACATTTTCCCCCACCCCTCACATTTTTCGAACGCCAGGGAGCCGCGCGGCGGGAAGAGTTCCGGTACTTTTCAATCACACCCTGTACTACCAAAACTCAGCGGCAGAACTCCGGCCATTTCTAGATCAGTAACTAACATCCTTCCGAAGGGGGTAATGAGATAAGTATATATTTCAGTTTTACCTACTGGTGGGGGGAACTACACTAGCGAGTGGAGTCTACCGACATGTCCGGTATCGGGGACGAAGCTCACTATCCCCCAAATAACATCAGGAAGCGTTCCGATACCACCTGGTACCGAATCCCACGATATTATCGCAACCCGACAAAGTCCAACTCATAATCTCCAAAGCTCCAAGAAACAAGGGATTGCTTCATCCCAGCTCTGCCTATCTTAGATTATGGTTGAGATACCAATTCGTGTAATTATCATTATTAGTGCCGGTTTGCAAGTATAACATTTACACATAAAATCTATAATAATCAATTCAGACTAAAGTTTCTTCGACCAATGACAATGCCTCCACAGAAGAAAGTAAAAGAATAAGAAAGCAGGCAGTGAACTGACCCTTCGTCTGCATAAGTCAGCAGTGGGAGAACCATAACGCGTGCATTTTGTTTCACCGTTCCGGAACGATCATTGATTTTCATTCCTGCTGTTCTCAAAGAAACCGCGTTGAAACCATGGTCAAGAATTTTGTCTTTGTTCCTTCACGTTGATCTCTTCCGTGCAGAAAATGAAAAACTGGAAAATATACCTATCAGTCCATTAGAACAGTTTATGAATATTAGAATAAACTACTATATGCGTTTATAATAATTACGTGGTTATTTATTGCTTATCTATTCTATACTAGAAGCTGCTATTATGATTAAATAAAGTGGGACAAATCTAGTAGTAAAGAATTAGATTTGTCCCTCTTTATTTGATCATAATAGCAGCTTCTAGTATAGAGCAGATGAGCAATAAAAGATTCCTCTCTCCTCCATATATTTATGTTAATTCGGCATATAGGTGAAGAATGGGAAACGCCAAATCTTGACTAATGTGTTACATCTTACCCGGCAGTAGTACTCTTCACTCGTAAATACCAATAGGTCAGATTTTTGTGGATTTACGACCCATTTTCTCACGAATACATAGCTTAAACTTAAAACGAAAATTAAAAATGTAAAGGAATTTATGATAAGATACAAAACCTTATATGTAAATCTTTGTGGTAGCGTGACATCGATATTTTTAGATACTCGGAAAGCAATCGATCTTTTATATTTGTGAGGATTTCTGTATTGTACTCTCCATAACATCCAAATGGCCATCCTAAGATGGCGACATGCGTTTCGCTATCTTTGACGAAATTTACTGTGCTTGTGGAACTACATTTTTGATGACTTTTCGTGGCTGAAGGAATATTTAATTAGGTTATTTAAGTAATGTTGTTAAGATTCTTTTTGTGTAATTCGTGGTGTTTTACTTTTGCCTTAGAATAAGCTTCTGTGTAGAAAAAACGACAAATGATTAATGAAAAATTATCCTAAAGTTCCCTGTACCTTCATATTTCCCTCAGTTAAGAAAGTTGTCAATTATGTATTCTGCAAGAAACGTAAATTTAGGGTGGTCACTTGGATACTTTGACAAGTAAAAGTTTGTTTATTATTATTCAGTATGCACTCCATCGGTTCACTGAGTAATTTCAGTTGGGTAAGTGACTTTTGTCTTTCGTGAATTTCTTCTACATTTTACGAGGGCCGTTCGGAAAGTAACCTGCGATTGGTTAAAGTAAATAAGACGCATTTATTATATACATCTGAAAACTACTTCTTTGCTCTATTTTTCAGCATAGTTTTCATAAACATTCAAGCATTTATGTCTCTACACTAGCTTAGAAATTCCATCAGCATACAAATCTCCCATCTGTGCCTTGAGGTAGCCTGTAACCGCATCTTTCAGCTCCTCCTCATCACCAAATTGCTTAGAGTCAAGCCACTTCTTATGCATGAAGGGATGATAATCACTGTGTCTCACGAACTTTTTCATCAATTTTCTGAACGAGTTCATCAGTGACCACTGATGGCCTGCCACTCCTCTTTTCGTCATGAGTGTTTGTTCGTCCACTTTTAAATGAAAGAACACTTCATTCATCACACTTGATCCATACACGGTACAAAGTTCCCGATGAATACCTGCTGCCGAATATTGTTTTGCCGTAAGAAAACGTGTAACACCTCACACTTGACGGGTGTTTTCTATTGCAGCACAAATTTTGAGACGCTACTAAAGTGGAACTAGTGATCAGACTCTACCACGGCCAGATGCAGACTGATCTGCCACGCACATCTGTTCAGAGATAATGACGCTGCCCCCACTACTTCACGCACAGTGACCAATCGGAGGTTACTCTCCAAACACGTCTCGTAATTTCACTTTTAATCTTTAGTGTCTGTTCACGAGGAAGTGGTCATAAATTTACAAAAGTTTGAAATCTTAGGGTTTGCAAGATGACAATTATCAAACGACGTGATATTTCCTCCTATTCGTTACATATCAAAACTAAGTTAATGAAATGTTTCTTCTTAACAGGCAAGGAGTTATCCAGCCTGGTCGTATTGGAGACGATGGCCGACCAAAGCCTATTGAACATATCCTCGAGTTTCAAGAAGGTTTACCCAATGAGCTACGAAGACGAAGCCCGGATTCAGATAGTGACTCAGACTGAAGTGGTAACTCAACAACAACAATGGATCTGTTCCAACAGAATGGCAAAATGAGCATTTTACAGACAGCACATAATAGCTGTTGTCGTATCCTGTTTTTGAGCTTTATGTCTGCCAGATGTGATGGTAGACACCATGTATGTTTGTTTCATTGACATAAGGATGTAGTTCCGTAAAGAGTGCACTAGCCTTGCTGCTTTTTTTTCAGTCTTCTCAAATTATTGAGTAACTCAAAGAACAATAATCTAGTTTCTCTCCGTAAATTTGTAGTGCTTACCAAGCAGTTTAGTAAAATGGTCAGTGCTACTTTTATGATTTTCGTCATTGTTGCTAAACAGAGAATTTCATATGAAAGGAAATTAAGGTCATGGGTAAACACTTCTGCTAATGTGCTGAAAGGTGTACGGTTGTTTGTGCCCTAGAGCGTGTTTCACTGCCTGTAGAATATCGGGGTGGAGTGCCAGACGTCAATAACAGATCATAGACATGCTATTGAGTTTTCTTGAATGTGGAATTCATTACGTACCTTAGAATCAAGTACGGAATCATAGATTTAAGGCCAGTTACACAACAATGAAGAAAATCTAAAGAAAGAACTGACTATTTTATTAAATAGTATTAGATTGAAAATTAATCAGAAACTGTCTGATTTCTATAATACATTATAACCAAGGGACGGATTGTACTAAAACACGTGAACGTATGTAGACATCATATAATTTTTTGCAATCAAAATATGGCTTCAATTGCAAAATAAATCTGTTTTCATTTAATAACAGGCTGATAAAATATATTTCATTGTATTTAATATACGTGAAAAATTAAAACTGCGTAAAATTGGATACTATACGTCTATTAACATTCATCTACGTGTTACATGGAAGGCCTGGATTTACATTTCGTATTGCGAAAAAGAACTTTTCGATAACAACAATAGAAAAACGTACAGCGTTGGCTACTAACTAGAACTTGAAGAAGGTAATACATATAGAGGGTGAACCTGAAGGATGCGCACAAACTCCTGGAGGTAATTCATGACATCAAAAGAAGACAAAAAGTCCTCTTGTATGTTCTTGAATTCGCGTCGTGTACGAGTGACAGGTGTGCCAACTTGGAATCAACAATTGGAACGGAACAGAAAGATGTGCACGAACTATCTCTGTGCAACTGCCTAATGTACGATTTTGCTGATGTACATAGCCACATTTGACTAGTTTTGATGTCACGAATCACTTCACGCAGTTTGTGCATATATTTCTATTCCGTTCCAATTGTCAGGATTCGATTGTCGATCCCAAGTTGCCATCCCCTGTCACTCGTACACGACGCGGAATTCGACAACATGCAAGAGGACTTTTTGTCTTCTTTTGATGTCACGAATCACCTCCCGGAGTTTGTGCACATCTTTCAGGTGCACCATATATATATATATATAGTACAAATATGAGATTTGAAATTTTGTCACTCTTAGAAATTATATATAATTGTACAAAATTCAGCCTAATACGTCCTTGCGTGTGTAATATGTAATCTTGTAATGTACAAATCTCACATACATGAAATGAGTAAAAGGCTAATTTAAGTGTCAGAAATAATATAAGCTTCAAACAGCTCTTCGTCCTGGGGCCCTGTGCGTTGTACAGCTTGTACCGCCGAGTGTTGTGGCTCTGCTACTTAGTGTATGTGATTTCCTATCCATCCCATACATCAGTATTTATATGTGATCCTTTCCTTGGTTATAAAAAGTGCGAAAAAAAAGTGGTTCGAATCCAGTGAATATTCATAATGATCAATGAAATATTAAAAACAAAGAAAAGAAAAAATATTTTCTTGTTATGTTTTAGGTATTTCTTTGTAGCCCAGCCCCTGTTAGAGAAACAGGAGACTACATTGAAAAGTGCACAGACTGAAAGGAGCAAAAGATCCTTTAACACGGAATCAATAATAAATCATAAAAAGAGTATTAATATACATCATATTTAGTTACAGTCTTCATTTTACTGCAATTATAATATATTAATATATTTTGTCCGTTTTTAAGAAAAAAAAGGTTACAAAAAAAAAGAAAATATTTGATGACGTTTTTTATGCATTTGTATTTATGGTATACATAAAATCATTCATGATCATACATTTACTGTCACTTTCGTCGTGTCGTACCACGTGTGAATGTTTTCAAAGAAAAGTGTACATATAAATATTAACAATAAGAGAAGAAGAATTAATTAGATGTTAATTCATGTTGATTAATTTAGTGAATTGTTTATAGAAAAACAAAAAAAAGTAAGTTTTTCAGAGAAAATTCGTGCGAATTTTCGTCAGCTCTGAATTTAATTTAATTTTTTATTAGATTGCATTTTATTTCGAGTATACAATGAGACTGAATGAGTTTTTTTTGTAGAACGTTGCACATTCTACTTTTAAGAGATTGTTTACGAGAGAATTAGTATGTGATGTGTGGGAAAGTTTCTCGAAGAATATGATACGGCACAGTAATCTATCAGAACAACTGAGTATGGCGTCTTTGCTAAAAGATTAACCAACAAATATCATCTTCTTGCAGCTTATTAAAACATTTACTTCGTTAACCCTTTTAAGTTCTAGTACCTGTATACAGGCACTGAAGTAGTGTCTTAATTATTCCATTAAAAAAGAAGTACCAAATAAAGCTTTTTACTTTGGGGTTTTCTTTGTTTTTTCAAGTCTAGAGGCATTGTAGAACAAGTTACGTATAGTTTCACGCCTTTCTGCGTTAAGACATAGAGGATGATGACGTAATAACTTGAAAAAGAACTATTGTTTGTTAGATCTGCTTTCATTGTGTTTTGATGGGCTTACTTTTGCACTTAGAGGATTGAAATTTTGCACACACATTCAATGCACGAATTAACTATTCTACAGATCTCTGCATTAACACAGGGGTTGGGGGGGGGGGGGGGCAGAGAGTCAAAAAGGTAATAAAAAAAGGGGGGGTCTTTTTAACAAAAAAATCCTCTTTTCACAATTTTCCCACCTCAGATACATGATGGAGACTTGTGAATGGCACTGTTTGAAAGTCTGTTCTATTCTGAAGAGAATGATGTACGAACCATGATCCTAGAATAATTACGGATATTTCAGGACATTTTTATATTTAATCCGGGCCTTTTGGAGTAATTTGAGGCATTGTGGAGCTCATTCGTAAATATGTTTTTCCCGCCCTTACTATTAGCTTGAAATTTTGTACACATATTTAGTACACTCTGACTGTTTTTCAGTTGATTTTGAGATCTGTGCGTTAACACAGGAAAGTCCAGAGGAGCTTAAAATTAAAAAAAAAAAAAAATCTCGATTTCTCAAAATTTACCACCTCTGGGAAATGTAATTGTTTAAAAGGCTGTTCTATTCTGAAGAGAATGAGGTACGAATCATGTTCTAGGATAAATGGGAATGATGCTGTAGCTGCTTGACTGAAAGGCTATTTACCTGAACTGAAAGGTCTAGTCTGAAAGGCCAGAACTTAAAAGGGTTCTATAAGAGTTTTCCTAAATGATTTCGGCCAAGTAAGCTCATGTTAGTACCAATGTTAAGTCAGTCATATGAAGATCGAATCATTTTATAAACAAAGGTTGCACTTTTGGTGCAAGTGTTCGAAATTGGTATGAAACCTCTTGTTAGTTTATGTAGATTTTTCGTCTTTTTTGACGATTCCTTTATGAAAGAATTGACCATTTAGCGATTCTTCTGTTTATTCTAAAATGTGAGTCCTAAAGATACCAAGAATATGAGGGTCTTTCTTAGGTTTTGCTTTCAAAAGAAACAATGCCTAAGAAAAATCTTCATGTTGTTGGTGTTTACAGCGGACAATGAATGCAACCAACTTAAGGAAGTGGTTTATGCCAAAACCAGAAAAGTGAATACATTGAAATCTTACAATTTAATGTGAAAATCGGGCTTCGCATCGTCTGTATAATAACTATAATCTGAGTCATATGTGCAAAAACAAACAGTTTCTTTCTCCCGTTTATTTTCATCTCATTGAACCGCAAGATTACGTTTCAGATAGATACTGTGCCGTCGTTTCAAAAGTTTTAGAAACTGATGTAACGTGAAAATGTGAACTATAGTTCTTCATAGACTGAATAATTTTGCGCCTTTAACAGAAGTACTTTGGTATTTTGGAATAAAAGTTTATTACAATCATAATTGTATGTTAGTGTAAAAAAGAAAATACAAAAACTGAATTGAATTATATATAGGGTGTGACGAAACTTCAGAATAAGTTTTAAGGCACTTCATAATGAATAATAACAATAATTGTCAGTTCATTTGCAACACCTTAAAAAAGTAAAAAAAAAATAAGTCATTCCGTATCTCCAAACAAATTCTCAGCATCCTACTGTATAAAGGGATGTTTATTTTTGTAGGGTGTACGATACTAAAACCAAGGAGGAATTCCTGATTTCAATTTAAATTTAAATATAAGCAAATGACTGAATTATAGAGTAGGAGGATCTCGTAATTAAACGAAAGAAACCTTTTCAGTTTTTATATGAACATTCCTGAGGCATTAATTTTTAGCTATGTGTAGATTTCGGTTTCACTTCCTATCTAAGATTTAGCACTATTACAGAATATAGTATGGACAATAATTTGTAATTTATGTAATTTTAAATATCATATATATATATATATATATATATAGAGAGAGAGAGAGAGAGAGAGAGAGAGAGAGAGAGAGAGAAAGAGAAAGAGAAAGAGAGAAAGATTTCCGTAACCTTCCATAGTATAGGGTGTCTTATAGTCTTTCCAGTATTACAAAGAAACTTATATTCACAGCTATGCGCTTGTTTTAAAAGAGGGACAAACTCATAAGATATTTGTTACGATGGCAATACAACTTCATATGTTCGTCCTTCGGTGCCCGCAGTGGGTCTAAACGATATTCGAATTCGCGCCATATGTTGTGTAATATTTCTGTTGTTATACTAAGAATAGCGTCCGATATTCTTGTTTTTAGTGTATCAAGAACAAGAATATACGTTACATAAACACTGTCCTAGACATAGCCCATAGTAAGAAGTTCATAGGGGATTAATAACATCAGTCGATTGTGGCGGCCAGGATGTAGGGTCGTCGCGTGCGATCACCTCTCATTCAATTAATCTTGAATAAACAATTCCCAATGTGGTGGAGCGCAATCGTGCAAGAAAATCACTATAGATTTGAAGTCATTTAGGAACTTTCCCAACTTATGTAAACGCCAGGCTCGCTAGACAAGAAGGGACCAATATCGTTATGCCTCAGTCATTCATTGGTTTTGAGCTATACCTATCTTTTGTGGTGATTTTCAAAACCCAATATTGCCAGTTGATTTTCGTGAAGATGTGGGAAGTAGTCTTATCTGCAGTTAAAACAAACCTGCAGATATTTAATATCTTTGTCCGATCTGGCGCAAAATATGAATCACAAAACAAAACACTACGGAAGTCGTTCGGTTCCAAAAATTGCAGTATCTGGACTTCATATGCACACAAGTGCAGTAGTTTGTATAAAATTTTGTGTACTGTGGATCGGGGAATTCCGACTTCCACACAACTGGACGTTTGCTTCACGGTCTCAGTACTATCTTCACTGACGGACGGTGAATTGGTCACCACATTCACAGGAGGAAAAGCACGTTTCCAACGTCCTTCGCATATCATGCATCAGTATTTTTGTCATCCATATTCCCTCGTGAACTTCTGTTGTACCTAATCGCTAAACGGGTCTCGTGTTAACAGAAAACAGACTGAGCTTTATCCTTCTTCTATGTCATTGGTATTATCTGTGATTGCATTGCCATATGTATGAACGCAATCTCCAGCTTGCAAAAAAAAGGACAGAGCTTAGAATTTGTCCATCTTTTGTCAAAGAACTTAGAGCTGTAACTATAATAGCGCCTAGAGTATTTTCGTAAAGATCGAATACCACTTTATTCAGGCAAAATTTCTGCCCATTTCTGTCCTAACTTTCATTCCCCCTTTTAAGCTTGCTATGCATATCTTTACGTTAGCTGTCTCAAACATATAGAAAGAAAAGTATTAATCAACAATTCCACTATCTATGAGTATCGAAAAATTTGTATAAGATATTAGTTACAGGAAGTAACATTATTAATGCGTAATGAAGTGAAACTATAAGAAAGAAAAAAAATAGCGCATTCAATATCGAATTTTAACCGTACATATCCAAACTGAATTAAACGAGTGGGTGTAGCTAAATGATTGTCGTTTTCAATCCCGCAGTCGATTGTCCTGATTAGGAATTACATTTGTGGACCTTCGCCATCTAAGGACATGTTAGCCCGTCACGTGTGAAGGACGGCAGTCACATTACCCGGAAAGTTGGAGAGGAAAAAGCAGCCTGGGGTCATTATGTTAGGTACTATCCCGACATTTACCTGGTGTGAATGAGGAAAACTTCACTCAGACTGGCTGGACTGAAGAAGCTTTTGACTGACATATTAGCAAGTACAGGTATGTCTATAGCCATCAGCTTGAAAATTGCTAATTGTGATTGAATGCAACGTCGTCATGTAAAGTAAAAGTATTCTGAACATCTTTATATATAACATTATGTAATCCAATACTGTTTTCTAAGCGACAGTAGTATCTTTGAATATGGTACTGTGATTACATAAAAGTATCCATCAAGCGAGGTGTACCAACGATAAAAGTCTCTGGAGCGCAGCGAAGGATGCAGAACGTTATTACGGATTTTTCTTTGAGTAAGAACTAATTAAGAGGGTATTGTGGTCTTATTTTTTGCAACTCCAGAATAACAAAGGAAGAGAGAAGGAAAAAATGAGCGAATATAAAAATTACTACTATTATTATTATTATTATTATTATTAATAATAATAATAATAATAATAATAATAATAATAATAATAATAATAATAATAATAATAATAATAATAATAATAATAATAATAAGTGCTTACAAAGAACCTGAAACAAAACTTATTTGCCAGTATAACGGTTATCAAACTAACAGTCATATGAAATTGTAAAGACTTGTTAAATTAAATGTGTTATTCTATTGCGACAGACATTTATGAAACAGAATTTTAAAAAGGGAGATGTTCATATTTAATAGTACAATATGTCAGTGGGAAACCAATAGTCATTGTTTTCGAAAGAGCTATCGCTAATTATTGTATTTGTTACTTGAGTGAGTGGTTTGCTTGGACTTTCATTTATTTATTTATTTTTGAATACGAAATACTAAAATCTAGACTTAAATTAGATACATATGTTTCATTCTGATTTAATTTGTATGGTTTTGGAACGATTTAACTATGAAACCAAAATACCAAAGTAATCTTCACGAGAAACTTTATTTTTTTATTTATTTATTTTTTTTTTTTCTGTTAAGTGTTAGAAAATTCTATTTCAAATATATGATTATGAGACCGGTGATGAAACTTTTGTAGAGTCCGAATTCACAAGCAGAAACTGTAGTTACTTTATATAAGACTTCTAAAATTTATTTGAAAGCTTTCTTGCGGTTTTCTTTACCAACCCATGACTTAAAGAAACTTTGATTGTAAAAGGTGTTAGTTTATTCAATTTTGCTGTTGACATAGGCTACTGCACAAGATACTAGAAACAAAACAACGTGGTGTGGGTATATTTATACTTAACAAATGAAACTAACAGAACTTCCAATATAAAAGGGACACATTGTAATGTGTATATTTTCACTGTACAAAATATTCATGATTTTTCACTTCAAGCTGGTTACAAATTTCTGCTGTCGGTCACTAACGGACACTTTCCATTGACTGACACTACGGTACAAAAACAATGAATAAATTAGAATTAGTATGATACCCTTCCCATTTTCATTCATATTACTATTACAAGGTGTGAACAAAAAATGCGATGAATGATTTTTTTTTCTTTTTTTTAAAGCAGCAACTATTGACGCTACAACCATTTGACGTAATTTCTCCGATAGCCTGATCCGTTGAGATAGGCAGCGTCAAGTTGGAACACGTTCTGACTTGTCAGTCAGCGTGCAGAGCCGCTAGAGTGGGGTTGTGTACAGAATCATGGATTTCAAACAACGCGTGGGCATTTAAGTTCCGTTTCAAGTGCCAAAGAAACTCAAGAAATGTTGAAATTAGTGTATGGCGATAATGCTGTAATTCTAAAGACTGTTTACAAATGGTACGAGCGATTTAAAAGCGAAAGTGAGTCGGTAGAAGAAGAGCAACGTTCGGCACATCCATTAACCTCAAAAACAGAAGAAAACGTGCAAAGCTTAACAAAAATTGTTTGTTCAAACAGGCGATTAACTATTCGAGAGCATACCGAAGAACTTAGTATCTCGTACGGGTCCGTGCAAAGCATTTTAACCAATACTTTGCAAATGAGACGAGTGAATGCAAAATTTGTTCCCACATCTCGCTTTTGATTCGCGAGTTTTGGACCGGAAAAGTGTTCCTGTCTGTCCATATCCGCCTTATTCACCAGATTTTGCACCGTGTGACTGGTTCTTCCCCAAAATTAAAACGGTGCTTAAGAAAAAACGTTTTGACACCGTTCCGGACATTGAGAGGGCCACGATAGAACTGCTGAACGCCCTTTAAATAAATAAATAATAATAATAATAAAAAACTTCCAGAAATGCTTCGAGTCATGGATTCAACGTTGGAATAAGTGCATTGTTAGCTAAGGACAGTACTTTGAAGGAGATCAAAATCAAATTCCATGTAAGCTTATTACATTGTTTGTAATAAAATTATACACCATATTTTTTGATCACCTCGTATTACACACATTTCGAATTTTCTATGTTAGAAAAAGATATGCGTAATATATAAAATATAACTATTGATTTTAACGGGTATATAAGCGTAAGTCAGACTTAAGGAGACTGTATATATGTCTTGATTTACATATGTAATTTCGTACTTACGTGTTCCGTCTACATGTTGAATTCGGACTCTACTTAAAAAATTTTGTTTCTTTATATTGATTGTACCAAATTCGGGTGAGTGCAATACAGTATTTTTTTTTTTTTTTTTTTAAATTATAAGATTGTGAAAATAAAAGTTGAGGAAAACTATAGTATATTGTATGAAAGTAAATTGTGCAATGGTTATTTTATATTAAATACGTAGAAATGTGTATATAAATTGTAGATAATACTTATGTATTTGAGAGGTGCCAAAGTTCTTTTTAAGCCTAATAGCCTAAATTTCCTTAGTTGCTTTATATATATATATATAAAAATATAATAATTGTTGATTTTTATTTTATGCTTATAAGTTACAAGCAGTGAATATGAATTATAATATCCATATGGAATCTGTACACGACATGCAAGAAATACAGTTATTTTATTCATTATAGTCAAGATTTTTTTTTTCATATTTAAATGTTTTTTAACAGGAGGATAGTTATTGGGGGTCTGTAAGTCCTACTGTAGTTAATATTGGTTTCTGTGAGTAGCGGTTCTTGAAGGAAGTCATACCGGTAGGAGCTAAGGAGAGTAAACTCCATTCAGCTTATGAAAGTTGTATCCAAAAATATTAATATATTAGGTTAGCTTTCTTTCCTTCACTTGGTGCGATAAAATTCAATTTTTACCGATTTCCATCAAGAGCCGTCTCTGTTTCCTATAAAATGGAGAATTAGTATTTCCTAATTGTTCTTACGCACCATAGTCCTCATACGTTAATCTGGAATGAGGTATTCGATTTCTCGATTGATGATTGTGAAACAGTTATTGTCTCTCCGTCCTCTGAAACTTCACATGTAGATGAATACAGTTGTTCTCGAATAACAGTAAAATTTACGTCGTCCAATGTTTCGAAAATTGACAAAATTGTTCTTGTCTTCAGGGTAAAGTATGAGAGACCAAACAGAAAAGTTATACATAGCACGTCCAGAAAGTAAGTTCCGTTTCAATTTATCTCCGCTGCAGCGCTGCGATCGCAGTTCCGCACATGCGCGGTAGACGCTCTGTATCAAGGAGAAGAAACGTGCGCCATTTGGAGATCACATGGAGCCAGTCACGTACGCTTTGTTGTGCTTGTTTACAATGTCGGTGTTGATTGAAAATCCCGCCGCTTGTGAAATCAGAGCGGTGATTTGTTTTCTGAATGCGAGGAAAGTGAAACCAAGTGAAATTTATCGGCAAATTTGCGATGTTTACGGACAAAATGCGATGAGTGATTCAATGGTGAGAAGATGGGTCCGACAATTCAGTGAAGGACGTAGTGACGTGCACGATGAAGAACGAAGTGGGCGTCCATCTTTGGTTACAGAAGAACTGGTTCACGCGATTGATGACAAGATCCAGGAAAACCACAGGTTTACAATTAGTGCTCTCGGTTTGGAATATGGTATGCTTAGCGGTCAACACTTCAACAATGACGACGAGCTTAAAGAAATGTTTCCAACTGGTTGAAGACACAGGCGGCAAACTCCTATGAAGAAGGTATACAAAACCTTGTGCCACGCTATGACAAATGCCTGCAAAATTTCGGCAGTTATGTGGAAAAGTAGTTTAAGAGTTGTAGAATTTTGTGCAATAAATATTTTTTCTGTATCTGTACACAATTTAATTTTATTACCAAACGGAACTTACTTTCTGGACGTGCCTCGTATAAGACGCCCCTCAGGAAACCCCGAGTCCTGTCAGAAAGTAAAACCATCTATCTATATGCCTTTCCTCACATGCAGTTAGTACACTAAAGCATCTGTCGGGGGGAAAGTGTGTGTCGCGGTTTCTATCTATACGGAGACGTTTACACACGAGTCTGTTGAAATGTGTAGATAGAACAGGGTGTCTATCGGTCACGAATGTCACAAAAAAGTCACGAAATTTAGCTTTTGGGTCACGATTTCTTTTAACTGTGCAAATGTAAGTACAGATGGGAAAATTTTGTTCTATAAAACATCAAAATTCAACACCAAAAATGTCTATGGTCGGCTTTAGACGCTACCAAATTGCAAGCAAAGTACGTTTGTATCGCATGGATGAAAATTCGGTCTAATTCGCACCCAAATTCGCTCTTGAAAATGTTAGGAAATTTTATGATTTGGTAAAGAAAAGTTCACGAAAAAGTCACGAAATTTCATTTTGGAATTTAATAGACATCCTGTAGAAAGAAAGGAGGGTAAACAAGAAGATAGGAAAGCGTGAGATGAGACACCAAAAACAGAAGCGTGTATTATATAGGTGATTGCAGGAAGGGGCGGAGTTTGATTGCTCAATGGCGACATCCAATCAGCGTCAGTCTGTGACCTCAATTGTGATTGGCTGGTTGATTGAGTTGGTTAGCAACCCCTGATTGTTTTGTATAGGTTCTCTCCCAATAAGGGAAAGCCATATTTGGCTGAATTGAAGACCGGTATCCCTATTGAATATGTAGATAGATGCAGTAAATTAACTGAAATTTTTCAGGGTCTGTAATACTGTCTCAAAAAATTCTTTTCTGAAGTGCTGAGTGTCCTTATAGAAACTTACTATAGAAGTAGTACTCAATATTTTAAAATCTTATAATTAATTAATAAAGTAGTTCGAATCTACTGGAATTACTTTTCTCATTAAAAGGCTTAAACAAAATATCTTTTCCATTTCGCATTGTATATCTTTTAGTGTAAAACAGCTCCAATTGGATCGTTGGAACTTCGTCAATGCCGCATGCTTTCAAATTAACCTAATGAGGCTCTGTCAAGTATGTTGCTTCTTCTTGACTAAGAAATTGAAGTATGCAAGTGAATATCTGTGAATGAAACCATAATTACTCACTTCTTACGTACGAGGAACCTTCCAAAAGTAAGTTTGGTCACCTTTTTTCCCACACGGAAACTTTATTGCCGAACACATATATACCATGGCATTATCAACTACACATACTGCACTATTTTTCGAGATAGTCTCCGACATTGAGACATTTGTCGTAGCGTGCAATCAGTTTGAAGAAACCACTCTGCTAAAACTCATTGCCCTGCGATACAAGGAATTGTCGCACAGCCTGCTCTACCCCAGCATTGTTTTGAAGTGACATCTCAAAAGCGCAGCTTTCAATGCAGGGAACAGGTGAAAACGATGGGGTAAGATCAAGGGTGTAGGCTGGGTGATCTCTCCCATCGGAAACGACGAATCTGATCTTGTGAGAACCTTGCTTTGTGCTGTTTTGCGTTGTCTTCCAAGAACACACATTACTTTCATTCAAGAGCTCTGGTTTCTTTCGTCGAATAGCAGACCGGAGGTTTGTAAGGGTGACGCAGTAGCATGGCGAATTGATGGTCCGTTCATGGAGGAAATCAAGCAAAATCACACCTTTTGCATCCCAGAACACTGTGGCCATAACCTTTCCTGCGGAGAGCGACACTTTGAAGCTTTTCCTCACTGGTGAACTGGGATGTGTACACGTCATTGAGGCGGCCTTGGTTTCTATGGTAAAGTGGTGCACCCATAAATCATCGTCAGTGATGATTCTCAAAAGGAACTCATTTCCCTCTCGCGCGTACTGTATCAAGTGATCGAAGCTGATTTCCATTTTCTTGTGAACCGGGGTCAGGTTTCTCAACACCCATCTTGCAGACACTTTTCAGTAACCCAACAAATCATGGGGCATCTGATGGGTCTGAGCATGACCAATACGCAGTGTGGACACCACGTCTGATACCGTGTTGCGCCTGTCTGTTAACACCATGTTCTGTACCCTAGCAATGTTGTTTTCATTCGAGGATGTGGAGAGAAGCCCACTTCAACCTTCATCCTCCACACTGCCTTCTTTCATTGAATATGCAACACTAGCGATCATCCATTTGACGAGATATGACCTCTTCACCATATATGATCTGTAGTCGTTCATGGATGACGCTCATTAGTCCTATGTGCCCATTCATACCGGATAACACCACGCAGTTCCATTGGCGACAACGTAATCAGCGCACATCTATCTGGCATTGTGATTTGTATTCGAATAACCTCGGGCACGCCGGTCCTGCTGCAACTTATTCTCTCTTCTTCGGCGCTCTGTGCATATGTCATTCCACCTCCGCTGACGCTCCTTCCGTTGTTGAACCAGCAACTGGTGCGGTTTCTTACGGCGACTCTGTGTTTTACCTGGTGTACCATCTTCTTCAAAACAAATGATGAGACTTACTTTCGGAACGCTCTTCGTATATGCACGATGCTGCTAATAGCGTGTGCTTTTAATCCATTCGTTAGAAGTAATATGTGCGAGGTCCTTTGGGGCTATATAGTTAGCGTACAAGCTTTTGGCGCGGGAGATCCGGATCCGAAGCTTCCCCGTAGGAGCTCATATGGTTCGGATATAAGCGGATAATAGTTTATTTTTATTCTTATTCTAATAGTATAAGAAATGACAGAAATGCAGGTCTAAAATAGCTTATATAAACGAAATCATTAAGCCGTGTCTTTTCAATCATAATTAATCAGACACCTGCAATCATAATTAATCATGGCTTAATCAGACACCTGCTTACTTAAGTAAAGCAATCCAATTAGCATAGAAATACATGGTGAGTGACCGCGTATTAACCATTGTATTGGCAAACCATAGAAAGAGAGCAGCGTAGAAAAACTCTGAGGTAAGCAATCTCAGAGGAAAGAAAATAATTTAGTTCGCTCAATACAGAACTGAATACTCATAGGACGCAAAGACAAATAATAAATAGATAAATTGTTTACACTCGCCAATAACGACTTCCAATTTAAATTGTTTACTGACGAGGGAAGGGTATAATGTCACTCAGAGATAATTATACCAAATTTGGTGTAGGAGTAGGTAATGGGAATAGAAAAGAACGTGTGGAAGCATTCATTTCGCAGGCGTTTGGAATCAGAAATAATGGGCCCTACAGTTCAGGAGAAGTATAGCCTGTGAATCAGATATTGATGGGACGGAACCTTTGCTCGCTGTTGCGGCCAATGCAGAAGTTAAATAAAGTAGAATGGAAACAGAAAAGATAAGCTGAGCAAAAAATGTGTCAATGTCCGCCCTCAGTCCCACCAGGCGAATGCCGGGTTACTAAATCTATCAACTGCCCGTCATTACTCATTGGGTATGCATCACTCTGTTAACTTAATGAAATTATATTAAGAAAATAAAGAAAATATATATACACAAGTAAATCGATGTTGAAGACGAAGCTCGAATCTGCGATTTGTACTTTCTGTACTGGGCAATGGAAATATGAGGCTTACTCAACCATCAAGGTGCTAATTGATTTGTGGTAAGGAGGCATAAACAGATCTGAAAGAGCAGACTTGTGCACAGTTTGTGATGTCCTACTTTCAACGCATGTTGTGAAACTATTCCATTATAAACAAAAGAAGTGGATAGGTGTGTGCAAGGCCTAAACATGCGACACCTGGTTACATTAACTGCTGAAGGAGATAAAGACGGGAATGTAGAGCTTTGGGACGTCGATGACCGTATCAATCGTACATAGTACGCGTATGTGGAACACTGTGAGGATCTGTATCCAAATGGGCAGTTGTAAGTGTGTGATATCAAGGGAAAATAGGATAGTTCAGATAGACTAAATTTTCCGAACAATTAGAAGAAATTACTAAGGTGATGAGTTTTGGCATGGATACTGAGCATATTAAGAAAGTAATTTGTCTAGTCACTAGTAAGCTAACTAGTGATGCATATCAATGGGTAATGGCAGAGGCAGTTGGTAATTTAGAATCCCAGCATTCGCCTGGTGAGACTGAGGGTGGACATTGGCGCATTTTCTGTTCAGCTTATCTTTTCTGTTTCCATTCTACTTTGTTTAACTTCTGCATTGGCCGCAACAGCGAGCAAAGGCTCCGTCCCATCAATATCTGGTTTACAGGCCCTACTTCTCCAGAACTGTGGGGCCCATTATTTCTGATTCCGAACGCCTGCGAAACGAATGCTTTCACACGTCCTTTTCTATTCCCATTACCTACTCCTATATCAACTTTGGTGCAATTATCTCTGACAAGTAAAGGGTCCAAATGGATGAATCAAGTTGCGGGATGAGACATAGTGCACCTGATAGAGGATGTAAAAATATGTGTATGTGCAAAGTTGTAGTGGCTAAGCGCCATAAGAAACGAAGGAAGAGGGGGCCAAAGTTGGTGGGAGAAGAGCTTTGCTATATTAAGAAATACATCAAATAAACTCTTGAATTGTAAAAATAGTGAAAGATAAACACTGCAAACGATGGTAGTTTCACATATTGGCAAAATAAAAATTGCCAGAGTAAATAACGAACCTCCGCCGCCGCCTTAAAATCCGCCATTTTGAGATGTGTGACATTTTTTTTTTTTTTTAAATGAAAATGTAATCATTTGATATATCAATTAGGGCCAACATGTTCTCAAAAATGCAATTATGAACTTTAGTGATCGTTATCTGTACTCATTTGGAAGATTTAGGATCATCTTTATAATTAATTACGAAAATCTAGGAGACTGATACTCATATATACTCGTACGTTGAAAGTTTGGATAATCATGAAAACACCTGTAAGTTAAACATATCTACAAGCCAGTATATGCCTTTCCCGCCAAAAACAGTGAAATTCTTTTCGTGGCGGGACATACATAAGGGGCTGCTGCTTTATTAGAACTATCTTCTACAGTTTCAATGGATGATTCTAATTTAGAAACATCTTGCTCTTCTAAATCATTAACGGTATTATCAACATCATAACCATCTTCACCTCGTTCCAAGTCAAAAATATTTGTATCTAATTTACTATACTTTCGTTTTCTTCCAACATATTTTTAATTCTTTCAAACACACTGTATTCCTCCGACGATGGTTCATCATTGCAAGTTCCGAACTCACGAACCAACATTGTCACAATAATCGAAGGCTTCATATTTCAAACAAACCGATCAAACATATTGGGACACGATAGATACTAGAGAAAGCCATCTCACCCGATAACTCATTTTCCACTACAACTTCATTGCTGTATTCGACTGCAGTAATCCAGATATCACATGCTACGCTCGTCCGAATTTGCTATTGCTTATAAAGGTGGACAAACAAAGTTGAGTGAAAAATCGAGTAAGTGGTGGAAACAAATAGTGGTTTACGTACAGTACGTAAAAGTTGCATTCCAATCTAACAGATTTTATTTGTTATGGTCTATATTTATGGTATGTCGTTTAACAAAAGTAGCTACATAAACTCCACATTATTCTCGACCGAAAGCGCAAACAACAAACAAGTGGAAGCGGTTCTTCCAGACAGTAACAGTTCTTTTCGGCATTATATGAAGCAAATTGGAAGTAATGTCATAAATAATAATGTAATAACATACAACTTGGATATTACTTCACTGTTAGTTTTCTTGGCTTGTAGATATGTTTAACTTACATGTGTTTTCAAGATAATCCACCTTTCAACATATCAATATCACTTTTCCTACATTTTCGTAAATAACTATAAAGATGGTTCTAAAACTTCAACATGAGTACAGACAACGATCACTAAATTTCATAATTGCATTTTTGACAACATGTTGGCGCTAATTGATACATCACATGACTACCTTTCCATTTAAAAAAAAAACTATCACAGATTTCAAAATGGTGGACTTCAAGATGGCGGAGGTTCATAGTCTACTCTGGCCATTCCTCTTTTGCCAATATGTGAAATTACCACCGTTTGGAGTGTCTATCTTTCACTATTTTTACAGTTCAACAGTTTATTTGATGTATTTCTATAATATAGCATAGCACTTCTCCCACCAACTTTGATCCCCTCCCCCTCCGTTTCTTATGGCGCTCAGCCGCTATAACTTTGCATATACACATATTTTCACATTCTCTGTCAGGCGTATTATGTCTCATTCCGCAACTCGATTCATCCATTTTGACCCTTTACTTGTGAGTGACATCACACCCTTACCTTGTAAGTTGTAATCACCAATAGAGACTTGAAATTAAAATTCTTACGGAGTTACAGTTCTCAGTAATGACTTCCAGTTTAAATTTCTTGCTGAGCTGCAGTCACCAATACTGCCTTCCAATTCAAATTGTTTATTGAGTTGCAGTCGACAATAATGATTTGCTATTTACTGAGTTGTAGCCTAAAATAATGACTTCTAATTCAGTCTTCTATAGTATTAACAGAGTTTTATGGAAAAGATGGGAACGTCATAATTAAACACAGTAATAAAGTAAATCAAGAAACATTTTAATATATATATATTTGTTTACCAAAACAAGTAGGTAAGAAATAATATATATATCTTAAATATGTACACAACATGATGTAAATTTCACAACTTGTTCATTTGTTACAACAATAGATTTTTGTAAAAATATATATGTATATGTATGTTATCTATCTACAGATACTTTCTATTATAAGAAGCTAAAGCTAAACACATTACTACACGATTCCATTTTCTTTAAGTCTAACGTTAACAACGAAGATTCGTGAAGCAATTAATCAATGAATTTAAATATTTAAATCTCTGAAAATTGCGTTTTTCCATTCTTTCTTCTTATTATAATACTGGACTCTAGAGGAAGACATACTGGCAGAGGTGTAGCCAGCCAGTTTCCGTTAGGAGTCCACGATATCTCAGTAGAGGTAACATTTCTCATCTAATAATGACGTTTCTTATTTCTGGGGGGAAGAAATTGCCAATTACTATAATCAAGTGCTTTTGCAGCCTGATTCTTCTGGTAAATAAAGTTAATATTTCAGCTGATTTAAGATAACATCACTTACTTAAATGCTTATATTCTCTTAAAGCTGGTATCATTGTGTGTTCACCCCAATACATCTTTATGAAATTACCAATATATATCCACAGCTTCATATAAAGCTTTTCCATATTATAACTAACAAGGCTACAACAAAGCTTGGTTCATTTTTTTTTTCTAAAATACTGATTATACAGTATACTCCCGAGTATCCGGCCTTGTTTTCTTTTATCATAATGAAATGAGGAAGGCACAGCGTTGCATTAGCAACTTTGCCAAGGCATTGGAAGCGGGCGTTTGCTACGATCCTCCTACGTGTCCTGTACAAAATACGAGTTGTGACAGGAAAAGAGCAGCGTTCTGCTACTTGTTCATTGTTTCGTCAGTGTGTAAAGGATCTCAATACAGTACGCATGCCGCTGTTCCTGATTATAACTATACAGTGCGTACAGTACTGTATTCGTTAAAAAATGAGTTCATAGTACTCCGTTTTTTTTTTTTTTTTTTTTTTTTTTTTTTTTTTTTTTTTTTTTTTTTTTTTTAATCCAGCCTGCTCTTCCGTCACATTAGGCCAGATACTCGGGAGTCGACTGTGCTCACAATTATTACTAGATAAAACTTGTTTAAATGATTACAAGAGTTTAGTTCGCGAACATGTTTGGGGGACAGCTTTCCAAATGCCCCCATGGCTACACCCCTCCACATTAGTCAAAGAACACAAAGTATCTGAAATACAGTAGAACCTGTTAAGTTAGCCACCTAATTGTACAATTTGGCCATTTTGTCGAAGTAAGGGTGGCCACCTAAATACATATAGAGTTCACTGTAGTTTGTACATATTAATGATAGCATTTACGACATAATTATTTGCTTAGGAAGATTTTAAATTCTTTCCTTAATTTTCAAGAATATACCCACGGTAAATGGTCAAACTATATCTAAAACGTGCTATTTATTATTATTATTATTATAAATATTTATATGTATTACATTTTTCGATTAATTAAGTGTATGGCTAAGGAAAGTCGAAGGCCCAACGCCACAGAAGAAAGGTCAATTTCATTCTATGTCAATCGAATTCAATCAAGATTGTTCATATTTATATTGTTCTAGCATTTCCTAGTCTATTCAAATATTATGGTTTTGTACATTTTTCACTTTTAATTTTTTTCAATAACAATCGCGGCAGTACAACGTTTTATAAAGAGTAATAAACACGACTTTCCCGCAAGTATGCTTTTTTAAATCATTAACCTCTATTTTACGCCTAGCTATTAACATCTACTTATCTCCTCCATATTATTACCGTAATAAAATATTTGTATTGAGTAAGTAATATTAAATTTATGTATAATGCAAATTCAGTTTGAAAAAGTCTGAAACATTTAGCAAGCCTTGAAAAAGAAACCAGTAAAATATCATTCATTTCAAATGGGTCAGAAAAATAATTCCCCACAAATCAATGGGCTAAAAATCCAATATAGCGTGCGTACGTACTCAACACAGTTAAGTCAGTTTTTCTTACGAGCTTGATCTCACATGAATCAATGGGTTAAAAATCAAAGCTGGCGTACGTACTCAACTTTCTTACGAACTTGATCCCACACAAATAAATGGACTACAAATCAAAGACGGCGTACGTACTTAACACTGTTAAGTCAATTTTTTCTTATGAACATGACGCCACATGAATCAATGAGCCATCAATAAAAATCAAGGGTGGCGTAAGAACTTGACACTGTTAAGTCAGTTTTTCTTACGAAGTTGACCTCACATGAATCAATAGGCTAAAAATCAAAGATGGCGCACGTATTCAACTGTTAAGTCAGTTTTTCTTATGAACTTGACCCCACATGAATCAATGAGCTAAAAATCAAAGATGGCGTACGTACTCAACACTATTAAGTCATTTTTTCTTACGAACTTGTCCTCACATAAATAAATAGGCTAAAAATCAAAGATGGCGCTCGTATTCAACACTGTTAGTTGAGTTTTCTTTTACGAACGAGTTTTTTCTTACGAACTTGACACCATAAATTAACAACTTTTTTGTCGCTATATTTTGTAGTTTATTCTAAGTTCTACGCTCCCCCCCATGATCCGTTATATCCAAATTAAATTCGGATTTTTATTATAGTGTGCGTAATGTATTGCTAAAACCTTCTTAATTGTGAATAGTTACGTTTGACCACTTACTACTGGTATTATATATATACACAAAATAGTTAAGATCTTAAAAACACAAAATCATAGTAGTCCAAAACAATCTAGCTAATATGAATCAGTTTGACCCAATTAATTTTTTTAAGGGAAGGAGAAATGGTTCTATACACCTTTTCAATATTAAAAAAAAAGAAAAAAAAGGGGGTAATCTTATCGGTTATAGGATACAATTGTAACAATGAAAGGCATTTATAAGTACGTTTGTCTTTTCTTTTTCATGTCTTTCTTGGAAGCTAAAATATCTAAACTGCCCAGGAAAAGAGTATAGAGAGCTGTTTTTTTTTTTTAAAAAAAAAAATCAAGATATAAAGATGATTCCTTTCAATGTTTTTGTACATTTTCAAGATTTAGAATAAGAAGAAGTTTACCTCGCACTTTATAATAACCATGAAAATTTGACAATATTATGGAATACTTATTTTCTATACAATTTACGTTCTCATGCCAAAGTTTCTTCTTCTAAAAGCATTGTTAAGTCAATACAAAAGGTATTAACGATAGAACACAAATAAATAGGGATATCTTCTTCATTTCAATGTCCATATTTCTCCCTGTTACTATATAGTTTGAGCCCGTAAACACACGTCGTACAACTTACGTACTTTTCTCCAAAAGTGATGAAGGTAGTCAATTATGCTCATATATAAAATTAATTTTGCTTTCTTCGTTACAATAATAAAGGTAGGTTTGTAAAATACATTTTTAATTTTCGATTGACTGTGAGTATACTGTCGTTATAGAGCAAAATTAGGTAGACTGCGCACGCAAAATCAGTAACACACTGAGAGTAAAATTGGGGAAGACCAATGTTGAAAATAGTTAAAAGAAATGAAAACTGATTAGGATATTATTTCAGACGAGATTGTCTTATTACAGATGTGATAAAGTATTTTAGAAAAGAATAATTGTAATTGATACATGATAACTGAGACCAGGGAAGCACCCACGGGGGAGGGTCCACTGGCTCCAACCCCCTGCCCCCAAAACTTACGTTTGAAAACATTCTCAATAAAATTATACTTGCTTAACAGAAAAATGATTGATGTAGCATGAAAATTATCTTACACTTCATCTGTACTCTTTCTCTTATAAAAACAATCTAGTTTTATCATTTTTTCCCTGAAAATATAGGTGGAAGTATTTTATAATTAACTCATCGTCTTTTTGACAGCAGAATAATGCTCGTTCAATACTGCATAGTTGTAATGGCTTGTATTGGACATCCTCCCAACAAAAATTTCTGGGTGCGCGCCTGACTGAGGCAAAGAGGCAAGGGCGCCCATATTGTGGTTTCCAAGGGGGTGGGGGGCAAGTATAAGCAACGTTTCAAATAGTTTCAAATTTTGCTGTAACTAATGTAAAAATTCTATTGGGTTTTCGATATTTCCAAGTACAATTTCCTCTTAGGGGGGCGAGCGCCCCACCTTGCCCCCCTGATGGACACCCTTGCAAAGAGGGTAAGTTTTATGCCGAAATTAGCAGAAGACCGTACCGCATGCAAGTTTCTAAATCTAGCAAGTGACTTCAAATGACGATGAAATGCCGTATTTGCCAGCACATAACATGAAATACGAAGAAAGCTTCAGAAAACTGTACAAAGATTTAGTGCATTAAGTAAACTTTCTTCCCTCAGCTTGTTCTTACCGATGTAACTACCCTCCACGAACCGCCACTACATTTTTTTATGCATTTGAGATTAAGAAAAAACTTCAGCAAGTAGAATGAGACTGGGCTGGAAACTAAATTTAAAACTTCAATTAGAGTAATGCTTCCATCAAAGTTACTATAGTGATAATCAAAATCTCCAACAATTAACACTAGGATAGGAAGTTTTTTACACTGACTTATCTCTATTAGGATACTTTTACTTCTACATCCAACATTACATAGTCAACTTTTGTAATTAACTCTCAATGGATGGTGAAAAAATTTTCAATTTCTGTCAGATGTCTCATAGCAATTACATTCACCAGTTAATGTGATACCAAATTTGTAGCCATGCATTTGCCGTATACTCTATTAGTTTATGGGCAATTCAACATCATGCATATAATTCCCCACTATACACTACTTTTTTTTTTTATTATTCCCTACTTTCCCATATTTGCTTCACTCACTGGAAATAATGAGCCTATACTTTTACTGTTACCGATTCTGTTCTATTTTCCTGCATATTGAAAATTAAGTAACTTCTCACATGATGGTACCAAGTGATGCCACATGATTGGCTGGAAATATTTACTGGATCTTGAATAAAAAAATGTCTAACCTCCTTACGCATGATGACATTAAGTTGAGCCAGGTAACAAACTAGAAATATTTATTTCCCCTTAAATGAAAAAGATTCTGTTCTAGTATAAACACAAGGTTAACTCTTAATACTACTGGAAGGTCACAGTGCTTTCGTTTCTGTACTGCACGCCGAATATGACCTCTTTAGGTACGTCGACATCAAGTAATGCTAGATTAATTGGCTGGAAATATTTACAGCTATTTCAATTAAAAAGGGCCCGTTCTAACATGAAAACAGTATTAGGTGCCAAGGTTAACCCTTAGCACTCCCAGTCACAGTGCTTTGTTTCTTTTCTACTTTCTTGGAGGCTGCATGCTTTATATTAGATTATGCAGTCCACTCAGAAATTCAGGTAAGAAGATACTCACATACACAAACAGAAATACCATTAAAACACCCCTAATTTCTTTCGGTATCAAACACTAGGAATTACACACCTTCGTGTCTATTTTCTCCAGTTATTGAACAATTTATTATGCGCTTATTAACAAAACTGTCCTGATTGAAATCAATATGTGTTCTTAGGGAGAAAGTTTCACTGATTTTCAAAGCAGGACTCATGCAAGTGACGCATGTAAGCTAGTTAAGAATGCAATAAAGATATATAACATTTTAAGCTAGTTATACTAGCAATATAGATAACAGGTACTTTACAAAGGATATATCATTACAAGGCATAAAGTATAATTTTTAAGTCTTTAACAATTTTTAGATAGTAAATCTACACGTAATATTTATAGTTTTATATTACAATCTTTTACGAGATAAATATGTTAAATACATGATGCTAGTTTTTGTTCGTTCCCTCATTAATCGGAATATTCATTGATACAAAATACACACCTACACTTCCCATTAATAATATGTGCACTTTTTTTTCTTTTTTTTTTAACTTTACCACAAAGTGGATATTTTTAAAAGTTTCAATGTAGACATTCATTTATATAAGCTCGACACAAAGGCCGTAAAGATTTTTCTATGCATTCAACAGAGAGCAAATTGAAAATTTCAATTTTACACAATTCAATGATTCGTATAGTTTTGTACGAACGGCATTCACATTGAAAACTGTAATTCTTATCTATTTTTCGAAACAGTTCAGTGTAGCTTGTACGTAAAATAATAAAGATACATGTTGATTAGGGGAAAGTAATTATCTGAACTACAAAAATTGAAATCACAAAAGCACAAAAGCAACTTTAAGATATGATTTTACAGAGCTACTACAAATGAAATGAAATCTAAGTTTTACGTCTTACGGTTATGCCGGCTAGGCTAAAGGAAATGGTGATGATGAGAAATGACTGAAATGATGGAAGAAAGTGGGCGGAAACGGAAGAACACCGAGAAAACCCACGCACACGGTGTTTGTTCACCACAAAGTTCAATTGGTGCGAGCTGCGATCGAACCAAGGCTCTCATGCACCAGAGATGAATGAGCTACCGCGGCTACTACAAATGACAGTAACTGTTTTTTTTAATGATGTAAAAGTGAAACTTGAAGGAATGTACAGGAACCGAGCTCTCGTAAACGACTATTACAAAAAAGGATTTAAAATTTTAGTGCTAAATGCGCGAAGTAAGTAAATCTAATATAGATATCACCAAAAACAACTAAACATTTCGATATCAGTCTGGTTTATATACTACATTGGAAGTGTTTATTTCATTTGTGGAGAACTAACTGATTTTGCTAAGCCAAACCATTACCTTTTTTTTTCTCTCTCTCTCTCCTTTTTCTTTGCATGTTCAGCAACTCTTGCAAATACATTTTTATTTCTGAAGTACAAAAATATTGTTTTAGAAAAACAAAACGTACACGAAGTAACTACTGTCATATTAACCGGGCAGATTGTTTTATCCTCATTCTCGCAAAACAGCTTAATTTACATACATAATATAATCAGTTCATTTGTATTTCACTTATTTGCCATTAAAAAAATTCTATTTTGCAATACTCAAGTAGTCAATATATACACAAGAATTAACCATAGTTCTTTGATTAGTTATATTTCTTTCTTTTACTTGATTTAATCAGAATAGTAGAAACTATCATCTACCAGAAATTTTACAATTTCTCTTTGAAAAACTTTATACAATTATATATGCAGCTGAAAATCAGCAAGAATTTTAATAACAATATAAAATTTCACTATATTTATTTATTGTAGGCATTGAAAAATGTGTATTATAATTTGATAATACCATGAGAGAGTAATGATTTCTAATGTACAAAGGAATTTAAGAAATATTGGCATTAATTTATTTTTATCAGTTTAATATATGACTAGAACCCGGATTTCTAAGCAAAATGCTTATTTCTTTCCACACTTTTAAAAGTATGCAGAAATGTTGTACTTCATCGTACATAAGAAATTTTAACCACGGTTGATAATGTTTAAAATGTTTACAATAATAATAAAAAATGCTTCTGCTTAGTCATTTTACGATTTTCAATTAAAATTGCACATTTTACTCCAAAAAATCACATTAAAAGTACATATTGCACTTCTAAGTAGTGCCATTATTACCACTAATGCCATATTTTCTACAGTACATCCATAACCATTTCTCCAAATTACCCAATTTTATAAAAAAGTTGGAAGTTCGAAATAATTTCCTACAACAGTCACTTTCTCTGATAGAATTTTCAGTAACACTGTTTCCTGACACTCATGGTGTTGCTAAAATTGCATTCGACAAGTTTAGTCAGGTTGGCTAAAAAACACTATAACGTTTTTGAAAAGTTTTCTGATGAAGAAACAGATACTGAAGAGGAATACACCAAAGAAAAACTGTTTTACTTTTCACATGTCCCAGTGACACCATGCAACGTGGAAAGATTTTCACTGTACAAACCATTTTTCAGTAACAGACGCAGGAACTCTAATTAAAATCTCAGGATGACCATCATTGTATACTAAAACACCCTCGAATAAGGTAGAATTTCTGAAAAACATACATTTCATTTGTTTTCCGTGTTTTTGTTTGATTGTGCTTATAGATCCGGGCTCTATATGTGTCTAAGTAGAAAGATTAATTTCTATTTATAGAGTTACAAATGTGGACTCTTACCAGAATATTTTTGCAGTATCATACTACTGTACTTCTTCTCTACGTATTAATAATATTGCTTATATTTTCATATATTAAGAAAAAAAAAGAAACAGTGCAAAATACAACTAATATAACGTTAAACAGATAACAACAAATCTGACATATATTTTCCCTTACACATAATAATACTATTTAAAAATACAAGAAAGCATGTTAGCTGCCACCTTAATTGGATCACATACTGACAGAACAACGTAGATATAACAAGTTTATGGTAGTTATTATTTGAAACAATAACTAAATTAAGCTGACATATAATTACAACTATGAAATTAAATTCTGAAATGCGGGTAAATAATTATTAATGCCAAAATTTTCAATGGGAACCCCTTTCACCTTCGAAAGCCGCTTTTATTTACAAAAGAAACACAGTTTTAATCATATTTCACAGCGTCTACTATATAATGAATCAACTTTGCCGATACAGTTTAGCTTAACAGTAACATTACAAAAAAACAGAATACACAAATCATATCACATGTATAGTTTGTAAACAAATATTATAGCTTCAAATACAATAACGTTCCTTTTTTCAATCACCTACCATTGGCGCCAATTTTATTGTAAAACAATCTTTACCGATATAGTTATGCTTGCCGGTAACAATCTAAAGAAAAGTTAATACTACAGAACACAACCTCAGCGGATAGCTTATAATAACTATAGAAACTTTAAATATGCCAAATTTGATACACTTTCACTGGTAGTTAGAAGTAACAGATGTATTCTACTTAAAACTTCCAGATCAGATATGATTCTTTTAGTAGTGGATTTCTTGATATGGTTAGGCATTTATACTTCTAATCATAAATGAAAATTTTCTCGGGAAGGCGCATCGGCTTCCACCAAAGAAACTTACTGATAGGCTAGTTGTTATGCCTACACACCAGTACCATCCCTTAAATCTTGCATAAATAACTCAAAACTGGGGGATCATTTCCACAAATCCTAGATTTATTTCTCTGATATCTGAGCTCAGCGCCCACATATGAACTAGGGCCCAACACTTCTTAACAAACATTAAAACCACAAAACAGAAATGAAATGAAATGAAATCTTTGAGTTTTACGTCCCACGATTATGCCGGTTAGGCTAAAGGAGACGGTGATGATGAGTAATGAATGAAATGGTGGAATGAAGAAAGTGGGAGGAAACGGGGGAACCCCCAGAAAACCTACGTACACGGTGTTTGTCTACCACAAAGTTCACTTGGCGGGGGCTGGAATCGAACCCGGGACCTCTAGCACCAGAGGTGATCGCTCTACCACTGAGCCAACGCGGCCCCAAAACCACAAAACAGTAGTTCTGTCTGATCTAGTACTTTTCATAAACTATATTTAACTTCATTTCACTTCAATCTAATGAACAACCGAATAACAAATTCCTCTTATAACACTAAAACCAAAGCACTTGACGTGCCAGCTCATTTTGTGAGCCTAAGCCTACTCCAGCGCCATCCGTTAGCGATCGGCCGAACTACGTCGAGCGTAGCGGGGAGCACATGGTCAGCACGCTGCAACGCCCTGTCCCTAACAGGCGTATCAGGAAAATTTCTAGACCTTTTCACATGACTGCCCAGTTTGCCTCACGACGCTGGGTGGACGCCGAAAATTGGGGAGCACCAGTCGGAAATTGAACCCGGGACCATGCAAACATGAGTCTAACGCTCTAACAACTACACTACATGTCCCTTCTTTCAGAACCTATATCTAATTACTTCCCCAACATCCTCTCGGGGCGACCACAATTAATATCCACTACTACTCTCCTTTCTTTCTTTTACTTTGCAGTCACCAGATTGAACACTATTCCTTTAATTCAATAATTTCCTCCAGTAACATTTCTGTTTTTTTCGCCTCTAGACCTGAACTCTTCTCTAATTACTCCTATTAATTGACTGCTCTCCAAATTACTTTTCTCCTTCTGTTCTTTTTTATCTTGAACTCCATACAATTCTTTCTTTCGTTCTTCTTGGCATCTCTTTTACCTTATTCCTCATCTCCATCTCTTCCTACCAAATCCTATGTCAGGATCTAGATTTCCTCTCATCTGATCCTCTGATTCACTACCATCGGGAAATGCTAGCTCCTGATAATCTTTCGAAGCTTCAACTATCTTCTTGGTTTTTACTTTTTTCACTTATGTCATCCTCTCGCTTCTCTGAATCTTTGGATATTCCTAACAGCTTCATCTCAGACGCATTGCCGAATTCTTTCTCTTCTTCGGAAGACCCATCTAACACATCCAATTAAAATGTCTGCGAACTCTCGCGAGTCTGTTTGTTCTACTTTGTCGACTGGCCCTCCTTGCTGTTTTATTTTAGCAACATTGACTTCCTTCCTTTCGTTCACCTCCTTCGGTCTCTTATCAGTTTGACACATATTTGCAAAATGATGCCAGTTCATACACTTAAAGCATTGCTTCCTCCAAGCAGGACACTGATCTTTGGAATGCACTCTATTGACGACTCGGAACTTACTGATCTAGAAAACAATTTTTATTGCACTTCCGTTGCTTTTCCCATTTCATTTAACTCACTTCCTTCGTTGCCTATTGTTTATAACAAAAAAAAAAAGTGCCGTTTTTCTTCCGTTTGTTCTACGAGCTGGCCATATCCACGGTTCGCTGGAATGTTAACTTCTTTGCTGGTAACAGCTGTCTAATGGCTAATTCATTTTTAATCTCTGATCTCTAAAAGCATGGTACAAATAAGCTTCTCATTCACAATATGAAACTTTTTTTTGCAACAACGAAAGTACAAACTGTGCAACCCTCTGATATTCTTGTTTAATGTTATGAAATTTGAACCTTTCTGGTATTCCATTCGTTGTAACCTCATAATGTGCGAATATCGTATCTTTCAACTGCTCAAAAAATTTCTCAAATGGCATATCCGGCGAACATAGATGACTTAGTTCTTCATACATATTAGGACCTATCACGCTCCCAAAAAGCTGTTTTTTTTTTTTTTCCTCCTCTGGCAATGCATTAGATATACAGATTAGCTGAAATTCCACCTACTGGAGTGACAGTCCTTCGCGGGCTTGAGAAGGTCTTAGCATCAGCACATCGCATCGTCCTGTCTTAACAGGCGTATTACAAGCTTTCTGGATCTAGTGGCTGTCAAGTTATTCACACGACTCCCCAGTTTGCCTCACGACGTTCGATGGATGTCAAAAATTGGGGTGAGAATCAAATTTGGAACCACACGGATGTGTGTCCAACACTTACTAGTAGACTACGGAGTCAACTTTTACTGAAATCTCTGTATGTAATTTTATATTCTGTTGTAATTTACCTCAAAATGTTCCAAAGTTGCAAATGATGCCACGTTTATAATCAGCTGCAGCGTATTTTCGTCTGAACTGCACCAAAAATCTATTAGACGATCTAAATCTCTCAGTTATACTTCTATCAACAAACGAAAATATTCTTGGGAAGTTACATAGGCGTTCACCAAACAAATTTATTGATAGGCTAATTGCTATGCCTATATTCATATAACATGTACCTCTTAAATCTTGCTTAAATACGATTACTTCCACAATATGCTACATTTATTTTTCTGACATCTGAATTAGAGTCCTTTTGGCACAATACTCCTTAACAAATATTAAAGCCACAAAAAAAGTATCCTTTAGCTTAAAGGGTATAACCATGGGATGTTAAACTAAAATTTTATTTCATTCATTTCACATCAAAAAATAATAGTTCTATCTGCCTAAAAACAATAGTAAACAACTGAATAACTAAATTCTCCCTTTATGACACTATGTGCGAGTATTCGTCCCCCCTCAAAAAAAAAAAATAAAATAAAATAAAATAAAATAAAAATAAAATAAAAATACATAAAAAAAATAAACCACTTCACATGTTAAACTCAATTGTACCCATTTATAGCTTAATCAGAATGATACAGCTATATGGAATCCTTTGTAGTAGAGCAGTAACTAACCATCATGGTATGCTTTCTATATTTTATTGCTGAATTTTACGGGTAAGCTTAACCATATCGGCAAAAGTTTTTTAATATGAAGTTGGCCGTTTGTTAGGGCGGTCGCACATCGATCACAGGAAGGTCAGTCAAACTGATGAAGTGTTTAGCAAAGAGCTCATAGGCTAAATTAAAAGTAAGTGTTAATCCTGTATCCTAAATAATGTGTTATATTGAAATTATTTTAACCTTCTCTGGGATTTTTTAAAGAAACCTTCATCACGCTGTTGTGCTTACTGTTGGATGTCCCCTTGCGGAAAAACCTTCAACAATAAACACAGCAGTGTGAGAAAGGTTACTAAAGAAATCTCAGAGAAGGTTGAAATAATTTAAATATAATACATTATTTGGGATACTGCGTTGGTACTTAATTTTAAAAAGAAATGAAATGAAAGCTTTGAATTTTACGTCCCACGATTATGCCGTGTGGGCTGAAAGAGTCGGTGATGATGAAAAATGAATGAAATGGTGGAATGAATGAAGTGGGAGGAAACGGGAGAACCTCGAGAAAACCCACGCACATGGTGTTTGTCCACCATAAGGCCCATTTGGTACGAACTGCGATCAAACCAGCGGCTTCATGCACCAGATGTCAACCTCTACCACTGAGCCACCGCGTCCCACAGTACAATTTATAATATGTATCCTATAGCATGCATTAGCACGAATGCTTATAGATTACTTTCTAATCTGTACTGGGAATTTTTCTATTTTCTAGTAAGCAATGTATTGAAAACCTATAGTATTATCAATTCGATATTTAGCTGCCTTAATAAAAATATAGGATACTGCATCTGTCAGTTGATACATGTCTTGTATAACTAAAATAAAATTTCATCATTCGTCTGATAAAATATGGAAAGAGAAAAAGGAAGTTAAAAATGCCAAATGGAGACCTCACATTCCAAATTTTCCCGTATGTAATAATGTCTACTGAATTTTTAAAGAGTAAAACAACGAAAATTTACAAAGTTAAAGTTTTACACAAATATAAACAGAAAAACATTTTTTTTTCTTAATCTGTCTTAGTGACGTTTCTGAGTCACTGTTAGTAACATTCATTTTGAACGATTGAATGCTAAGGATCTTATCTCGAAATATAACTGATTTCTTGTTTTATTTTGTCATGTAATTTAACTAACTTATTATTTATTTCATTGTTAATTTCATAAAACAAATATTAAAACGTAATATGTAACACTATTATATAGCTCAGCACTATTATAAATAACTTGAACTTTTTTTCAAATTAACACAATTAAGTGGGACGTTGCTAAGGGTTAATTCAGTAAAAATTTAATTGTTCGGTTTAATCCAGTATTTGTATTAGATGTAAATACTATTCTTCCAATTACGTTACCCTAAATCAAAACAGTGTTCATAATTTTGTTTCGATACTATATACTTCGGGCCACCCGGAAAGTACTGCATGCTTTAGAGTTTGAACAACCCGATATTGACTTTAATTTAAAATTTTGATACGTACTTCAGCCTGTTTTTCTTGTAGTCACTTGGACATTTTGCTATTTATCGTACCTAGTGGTACAATGTATACATTCCCTAATCGTTCATGTCTGTCGCCAAATCATTCAGAAATATATTCCATACTCACTTCAATTCTGTTTCTCGACCTGCTTTCCTCAATAAAATACTTAAACTTCGTGGCATGTTAAAATTCACCAAAACCCCTGTTATTCAAATCATTTTACATTTGACAACGAAACCTTGGAAGGAAGTCGATTAGGACTCTTTGAAAAGGTACCATCTCAGGATTTGTATAATGCTGAGCAGCTTATTTAAATCCGTTCGGTAAAATATTTGTATATTCGCCTTTGGTGTGGAAGACCTGCGTTCGACTCCAGAAAGGATCTCAGGAAGGTCAGATTTCACGTTAAGCTATTGATCCACATCTTTATACAGCCTCGATACCAAAAAAAGTAAAAGCAGAGGTATTTAAGTCTCCTAACCCCCTCCCTTCCAACTCAAAAAATATGGCGGTTGTATTGGCCGAGACTTGTTCTCCAATCTCATACTTGCCCGCATCCTACTGAACTTACTGGTACTTACTACATATAAAATTTACTTCTGAATCCTTCTACAACTTGAAAATAACCATTTGTGTTCTGAATACAAGTGATACGCGTAGCAAAACCTGCATCATTTAAGTTTATTTGAAAAGAACATTTGAAGAACTAACTTCACCATTTTTTTTTTTTTTTTCGATATTTTGTTTATATCAAAATACAACTATTGCATATTGGATACCAAGAGGTTAAAATCGAAATTCTGTTGGTAGATGAATACAAAGCTTAATGCAGTAAATTCCATTGATTGCAATTTCGTTGTTGGCAATTTAGGGAATGAGAAATCAGATCTGCTTAGAGAGCTTAAACTTCCCCTAAAAGCACATGTCGATTTCACTTTATGCACCCAAGTCAAAAGTGGGGTTCAGTAGCATTTCTTTTTTTTTTTTTTTTTTTTTAATTACCACTTAAGATATCGAAAAGATCGAAACATATTGCCAGTAAGCAAGTAAACCGTATTTCTGAATGAAACGACTGCAAAACTGTTACTATGAAATACAAAAGCTTTCTTCTAAAATACAAGCTCGCTGGAATATTCGGAGTGACTATGTGGAAAAATAACCTCATATAGGGTTCTCAAACAGTGCGCCGCGGCAGCAAAACTCAAATGGTATTAGAATTTTAACAGAATTTAAGCCTATGCTCTGTCATCGGGGTCAAAAAAAAATCCTGATATATTAAAAGCGCAGAAAACAGAAAACGTTTGAGAACCACTGCTCTAAGGTACGTAGACACTGAATATGAGATATTACTGTTTGTTCATTTTCAAGTTTAAAACATATACTACCTTTCTTGCACTAACATTTGTGCACTGATATTGGTTTTGTGATACTGGTATAGTATTACTCGCGCAGTAATGGAAATATATGCATAGCTGCCAACTGTAAAAGTAGTACTACCGCGTACTAAAAGTATTTAATATTTTAACAATAAATAATCTTTCAAAAATCGTCACAGTTACAACAATGTTCTCTTATTATAAATATATCGGTAACTTTTTTTTTTTTTCAAAATCTGTTACTTATTTCTGGAAACTGATTCTATTCCAGGAAAGAGCTCAAGAAAATGTACGTAAAGAGAATTTGAGACCTGCTTCTTTGTGAGTTGGTTCTCGCAGTATTTGCGAAACAAACACTTAAAGCCAGAGTAAATAACTCAAAATCTTTAAAACATCGCGACAAAATGCCTTCTCAATCAAGCAGAGAATCTTAACAATGTCCTCAATAAAAATACATCAACACTCCTTGTGCAACATTCGTAGCGATCTGAATTACACTATTCAATAGATCAAGTATGATTTCGTTTGAAATTTTTAAACTGCTTTTATCTAGAAAGGAAATCGATTTTTGGTTTCTGTGACTTTCTGACTTATTTCCGTGAATACAATCTGCGCCCAAATGTTTTTAAACATTAGCATAGTTACTAACTAAATAACATTTGTAAATAAAATTTACTGTGACATAGTACTCATACCATAAAGTTCTAATAATAAAAGCCCTTCTTCAAAATTAAAAAATAAAATGTCAAATACAATAAGAAAAAGTTTAAAATTTTGTGGACATTCTTACGACTTACACTGGTTTCACCGTAACATTATATCATTAAAATACACACTAGCAAATTTCTATGTTTATATGAACTTGCTACAACATTTTTCTAGTATATAAAAACAAAATATAATGGACATGAGACATTAATATTTTACTAAAGACGAACACAAACAACAAACTTGGTTACGGAGATGGTGTTTGCTGTGATGCGAGATTCATAAGGGATGTCTGAATCTCGTGTGTAACCTCGTCAGTGCCTGGAGCTTCCGAAATTACCCACGTGTCATCCGTGCTCTCCAATGTCTCTCGACAAATTGGGCACGTTTTATGACTCACATTCCTACAAGAAAAATGGTATTTTTAACTATGAGATGAACAACACAATTACAAGTTGAGTGAAATTTCCCTTGACAATTGGGAGTGATTTTTCAATAATCTGAGGATCATCGCAAAATTAAAACAAAATATATGGTTTGGCACCGTTCACGCCATATTTTATTTGCAAATTATGAAGAAACTTGTAAAAGTATTGCGTCTGTCCTTATCTGGTACTTGTTTTGCCACTGTCGGTATACAAGACTTAAAAATGTCTTAAATTTCTCCTGGCAGATCTCTCTTTGGAGAGTGATTTTATCTCTATAGACGCTGTACTCCCAGGACTTGTTCCACTCAGGTGTCTTACCAAAGGAAGTGAATAATTGATACACATCTAGAACACATCCTGTGCATGAAATGAAAGAAAGGAAGTTCCAATATTTGTTCTGCTCAAATGTCTTACCAAAGACTGATTAATTTGGATACACTTAGGAAACCACTAAATGCACAGAGAGAAAAAAATCCAGGATTTGTTCTACTACTCAAATATTTTACCAAAGAACGTGACTAATGGGAACATACCTAGAACTAGAATACACCTTGTGGATGCAAAGAGAGAAATAACGTTACAGGATTGTTTCTAATTAAAAATCTTACCAAAGAAAGTAAATAATGACACACCTAAAACACATTCTATGGGTGTAAAGAGACAAAGAAAGTTTCCGGACTTGTTCTACTCAAATGTCTTAGCAAAGAACGTGAATAATTGAGACACGCCTAGAATACACCCTGTAAAAGCAAAAGGGAGAAAGTTCCGCATTGGTTCTACTAAAAATGTATTACCAAAGAGCGTAAATAGTTAGGACACACCTAAAGTATACGCCAACGGTGCAAAAAGAGAAAGGGAGTGCCAGGATTTGTTCTATTCAAATCTTTTCCCAAAAAAATGAATAATTGGGACAAGCCTAGAGAGAAAAAAAAAAAAAAGTTCCAGCATTGATTCTACTAAAGTGTCTTACCAAAAACTGATTAATTGGGACACACTTATGATATACCTTGTTGATGCATGGAAAGAAAGAAAGTTCCAGAATTTGTTCTGGGTCATTCCACGTCAATTCAACCAAAATTTTGGCGAAATTTAACCCACTATCGCAGATTTGGATGAAATTTAGTAGTTATAAAACTTTTTATGCTGATTGCTAGTATGTAAATTTTATTGTAATAGCATTAGTGGTTCAGAAGTTATTGCATTTCAAAAATGAGAAGAAAATCCATTTTTAACAGGCGCAACATGGTATTTCCCCTTTTTGTAAGAACACTTTAAAAAAATCATATTTCGGTTCCTATTAAAGCCAGAAATATGATTTTTTTAAAAAAATCAGATTGTCTTGAAGTTATTTACTAAGAAAAAAATAGAAACTTTCCGTAGAGCTCGTAGAAAATTTATAAATTCATTTGAAAGGTAACATTTTGATTAAAAAACTTGAACGCCATTTTGTGAACTTCAAACCTTTATTTCTCAAAATCCCCATCGTGGATTTCGATGAATTTGCTTTTGTTTGAAAGTTTATTACATCTAGTTTCACATATAAAAAATTGTGATGGGCCATCCAAGCACTGAGGAGATATCCCAGTCAGTGTTGCCAACTGATTGTGAAATAAGCTTTTTTCAATGACTTCCACACGATTTAAGATATTTCTCAAAATTTTTACTCAAGTACTCTTCGGTATCTTGGAAATAAGCCTATGAGCATTACTACTCCTCCCAAGCAACCCAGTTATCAGGGTTGCCTGTCACAGTGGGGTTGTCTATGTCCACACTTTGCATTATTACGTGCGACATTACAAATATACCAAACTGTGTGAACCAAATACTCCTAATTACTGAACTACCAATTTCGTAAAAACATAATATATATTTATATTCAATTATACAGAACACTGTGTGTTCGACACCACCCTACTAACCTCTACATATTGTTCAAAACCCGTATTCACTCTGCTCTCATTTCCAAGCAATAGCGAAATTCGTATTTTTTATTTATTCCTTTGAAAATGTCCAACACACTAGAAAAAAATACTACATGGTTCAACGCTCCCAATCTTTCCGAAAGTCAGAGATAGTGAATGTATTTGAACATCTTCCAAATATTACTTACCCCACACAATGGAGGGCGTATTAGCTAGTATATAATGTTAATGTTAGAATTAAGGAAACTATTGTATCCCAATGTGATTTCCCCAACTAATTATGACTATTCAGCACAAAAGTTATTCCATTCTTTCAGATGAAATGATACATGACGTACCAACGGTCTTTCAAACACAAAATCTGGTAATGTCGGATTTAAAACAAAAAAATTTCCTCAGGTAACAAAAGTGGAATATTTCACTGATGGGTATGGAGCCCAATATAAAAACTGCCAAGCCTTCTTAAATCTTTATTTCCACGCAAGTGATTTCTACGGTATGGTGGCATTTTTTCTTTCTTCCTATCAGCCATGGAAAGTTCCCATGCGTTAGAATTGGTGGGACTGCTTAAGTACCATGTTTTTCTTTGTACGCAAAGAAGAAATGCCTGTTGTTCGTGCCACACTTCATCAAAGATTTGTGAGAGCAAAAACTATTCCGAGGACACATGCAATGCATTGTTTTGAAAAAAACTGATCCATTCAAGATTGGAGCAAAACGTACAAGTCTGGATGAAGATTTTAGTCAGTGAACAGTGATGAAACCGATGCATTAGTAAAATTCCTTCATCCCCATGGTTCATCTCTCTCATTCTACTGGGCTGAAAATAATTCCTGTTGTATTTCGTTTACTCACATCAAGTAGATATAACAACTGCTACTGGCAGAACATACCAGTTATCTCCAAAATCTCTAAAAGTATTTACTTCAATTTGAGAAACGTTTACAAGAAGTACTTGATATTAATATCTAATTACAGCAAAACCGAAGATATATTTTGTGTCATAATATGTAGGCCTATAATACTGTCAGGATTAATATATTTGCTTCTTTGGTAGTTATTCTGATTAACATTCAAAATTCTAATGAGCATTTATTGTTCAGATTATTGTATTTTTTCCCCTAATTATAAATTTTCGAAACTCCCTATTTCTCCTCCGTGCATGGATGGCCCATCACAATTTTTGTATAGTGAAAATGGATGTAATAAGCTTACTGCAAATTGTGGCACAGGCTATGACAGGCAATCCTGACTACTGGGTTGCTTGGGAGGAGTGGTAATGCACAGGCTTATTTCCAGGATACCGAGGAGTACTTATAAAAATTTTGGGAAATATCTTAAATCGTATGGGTCATTGAAAAAAGCTTATTTCACAATCAGTTGGCAACACTGACTGGGATATCTCCTCAGTGCTTGGATGGCTCATCACAATTTTTGTATATGTGAAACTAGATGTAATAAGCTTTCAAACAAAAACAAATTCATTGAAATCCATGTTGGGGATTTTGAGAAATAAAGGTTTGAAATTTACAAAATGGGGTTCAAGTTTTTTAATCAAAATGTTACCTTTCAAATGAATTTATAAATTTTCTACGAGCTCTACGGAAAGTTTTTATTTTTTTCTTGGTAAACAACTTCGACAATCTGAATTTAAAAAAAAAGAAAAAAAGAATCATGTTTCTGGCATTAATAGGAACCGAAATATGATTTTTTAAGTGTTCTTACGAAACGGGGAAACACCATGTCGCGCCTGTTAAAAATCGATTTTCTTCTCATTTTTGAAATGCAATAACTTCTGAACCGCTGATGCTCTCGCAAAACAATTTACATACTTGCAATCAGCATAAAAAGTTTTATAACTCTACTAAATTTCATCCAAATCTGAGATAGTGGGTTAAAAGCCTTGGTTGAACTGACGTGGAATGACCCTTCTACTCAATTATCTTACCAAAAAACTGAATAATTAAGAGAGTTGAAATACACCCTGTGGATCCAAAATGAGAAAGAAAGTTCCACGAATTGTTCTACACAATTGTTTTAACAAAGACAGTGAATAATTAGAATGCATTCCGTGCATGGAAAGCAAAGCAAAGCAAAGCAAAGCAAAAAAAAAAAAAAAAAAAAAAAATCCAGGATTTGATATACTTAAATATTTTATCAAAAACTAGTTAATTGGGATACACTTAGGATACGTCCTGTAGATTCACAGAAGTAACAGGATTTGTTCTACTCAAATGTCTTACTAAAGACTGGTTTCCTGAAATACACTTAAGATACACCCTGTAAATGCACAGAAAATAATGACAAAGATTTGTTCTACTTAAATATTATATCAAAGAAAGCGAATAACTGATACATATTAAGAATGCATTCTGCGATGCAAAGATAATAAGACGGTTTCCGCATTTGTTCTACTTAAATGCCTTGAGAAGGAATATGAATAACTGAGACATATCTAGAATACATCCTGTGGATGCAAAAGAGAAAGGAAGTTCCGGAATGTGTTCTACTCAAATGTATTACTAAAGACTGGTTAATTCGAATATACCTAGGCTACACCCTCTGAATGCACAGAAAGAAAGTTATAGGATTTGTTCTACTCAAATGTCTTACCAAAGGAAGTGAATAATTACCTATACTAAACCCTATGGATACAAAAAGAAAAAGAAAAAAAGTTTCGGGATAGGTTTTACTCAAATTTGTTGTCAAAGAAAGTGAATAATTGGGATACATCCAGAACACACTCTGTGAGTGCAAACAGAGGAAGAAAATTCCAAGATTTTGTTCTTTTCAAGTATCTTATCAAGAAAGTGAATAATTGGAATACATCTATAATACACCCTGTAGATGCAAAGAGAAAAAGTACGTAAAGTAGATAGGTAAATTAAGTTGGTAAGTAAAGTAGGTAAATAAGATAAGTAGACTAGTGAGATAGGTATGTAACTAAATAAAATAAACTACAATTCTGTGTAAATTAATTGGGACAAACTAGTTTTCTTAGAATTTTAATGTGATTACCAGTTGTCTGCATCCGCTTAAACCGGTGTTAATCTGCCTTGAGATGGTCACTATTTGATCTTGAGAATAAGTTTCCATACATTTGAATGTGGTTTGACTGGTTTTAACTGAAAACAGCCATTTCACTTTCAGCTGTGAGCTGGTAGCTGGTGTACGTGAGTTTTGCTGTGTGCTAGATATGGGTTCCTTTCCTCTATTTAAAAATAAATATTACTGCAAGGAATCGTGCAAATATAATTGCTCTTACAGATCAAACTTTAAATGATAGTACGATATTGTATGTGCAGTTGGTGGAAGCAAATCAAAGTGTACCAAGAATTATTACGACGTTCAAAGCATCTGTATCATCGCCTCCACAACAGATAAATGTGGAAGAAAAAGAAAAAAAGAAAACTTACGAATCGATAAAATTCTAGCAAAGACTTTCAAAGGAGATTTATTGGATAGTGGTTTTAATGGCACTGATTCAATTGTGCGTTGTAGGCTTTTGAAAGCTGGCCAAAATGCAAGATGACCAACGAAGACACAATATTTGACTGCTGCCATAAAGAAAAAAAAAAAACTTCTCAGATGGACCACAAAATATAAATAATGGGCTGCTGATAAGTACAAGAAGGCGATTTTCAGTAATGGAACTAATTTATTTCATGGTAAGTAGTAAGTAAATAAGGCAGACAGGTAAAGAAATAAGGTAGGTAGGTAATTAAATAAGGTAAGTAGGTAACTAATAAAATAGGCAAGTAATAAGATATCTAACTAAATAAGGTACATAAGAAGTACAGTTGGTAAGTAAATAAATAAGTTATATATTTGTTAAGTTGATAAGTCGGTCAGTAGCGAGATGTCAGTATCATGTCGAAAAATTTGTTATATATCACTCAAGAACAGCAAAACAAGAAAAGAACTGAGACACACCTAAGAATGTGATTTAAAAAATCTCTTTTCTTTTTAAATAACAATACTTACCATTGTTCGATGCACGGCAAGCAATAGCTATGGGCACATGGTAGAATAACATCTGGTTTCCTTTCTAAACATATACAACATTCATCTAAATTTTCTCCGCACGTAGCCTCGACTTCTTGTAAAAACATCGAAGCCGTGAAAGGAGTTTGTACTTTTCTTGATACATTGCTCTGAGCACTTGATTCACCAGTTTCTTGACCAATATTCACTTTCCTTGGGCTTTCACTTGTTGTCTCCCTTACCTCACTAGCAACTAGTACACTGCTCTGGTGTTGGGCACTGTGTTGTGCTTCTATTTGGCATTTGAGTGTTCTAAACACCTGGAAATAAAAGATATAATATATTGAAACAATAGCATATTAATGTACAGGGTGTTTCAAAAGGAAATTTGAAGTTTTAAGGCTTTTGTAGTATTAATTACAATTAACTTACAATTATACATAATATATCAAATGAAAGAGCAACTCAGTTTTAAAAGCAGCAATGCGCATACACTGTTTCCTCTGTCTGTCGTTAGAAAGCGCTAGTAGCAGAAATGGCAGCTAGTAAGCAGAAAACTTTTTAGGATTTAGGATTTAGATTTCTGGGCTTTCGACATCTATGGCCATTTAGCCCGTCACGATTTGAGGGATGACGTCCCTCGGCACACTATCCGGGGAAAGGGAAGGAAGAAAGGATTGGGGAAGGAAGGAAGCGGCCTGGGACCTATAAGTTAGGTACCACCCCGGCATTTGCCTGGTGTGAATGAGGAAAACCCAGGAAAACCTCATTCAAGGTGGCTGGCCTGAAAAAGCGTGTTACACTTTTTCGACCGAGTGACCCCACCGGGAATCGAACCCGGGACCGCTCGCACCGAAGGCGACAGCGTTAGCGACTACGCTACGCGGGGCCACCAGAAAACTTTTTGTGTTTTACATTTTGCAAAGAATGAATCTGTAGTTACAGTGCAACCGTCTGTGTAGAAAATTTTAAGAAGACGCTTACAACTACGTCCTTATCGTTTGCAGCTGCCACAAGCTCTAAAGCTTACAGACTACGGTTTATGTGCCAACTTTGCAAATGAAATGTTGCTGCATGACAATGAAGATTTTCTGGATCGTGTTTTCTTCAGTGATGAATCGACATTTCACCTAAGTGATAATGTGAACACTCATAATGTTCGCATCTGAAGGGTCAGCAAATCCTCACGAGATGGTACAGTTGCAATGAGACTCCCCTAAATTGAATGTGTTTTGTGCAATATCCCGGAAGGAAATTTATGGACTTTTCTCGCCTGTCGACTCGATGTGTGCTGTGTGACGAATGGCGCTCACACTGAACACTTGTAGGAAAAACTGTTTGAGTTCCTCTTTCATTTGATGTATAACTTATAATTGTACGTTAAATGTAATACCAGTAAAATACCACGAAGCTTTAAAATCCCATATTCACTTTGAAAAACCCTGTATTTATGTGTCTACAAAGATATTGGCGCCGTCTATCCAGGGGCAACAGGGTGTGTGCTCTCAAGTACTTTGTCTATAGATACTGCCTCACCCGAAAAACTGATCGCTGAGGGAAGTACAAGGTAAATACTTAAAAAAAGACATATCGACACATTGACGTGGTTCGGCTGTATTTATTGTCACCATAAAGAAATATTAAGAATAAACGTCAAAATGGCAAGCGAAATTCTCACTCAGATCTGTATATTTCTGTGTCCACTCAGAATCTTTTAATTTGGTACGTTTAGGTCACCATACAATTATTATTACCCTTGTTATTATTATAGTGCTTAATAGGTTTTTTGAAAACCAATGTGAAGTTTTGTATTCACTCATTTTCAGAACGATGGTTAGTTTATTTCCAGTAACAGTTGAAAAAATAATATAACCTGACAACCAGTTTAGTGATTTTTCTGCTCCCCCAAAGTTTCATTCAAAGAATCATTCACAGTTTAGTTTCAAACTGGAGTATTGCTGACAAATATTGTCTACTTGTAAATCAAACTTTATCACAAAATGCACAATAATTGAAATGGCCCATAAACTGGAACGATAAAAAAAAAATAAATAAATAAATAAATAAATAAAAATAAAATAAAATAAACTTGGCGTAACGGTCCAATTTGTGGATCTGACCCGCTCCACGCCATCTGTTAGCGACTGGTGGAACTACCTCTAGCCTAGCGACGAACATGTGGCCTAATCGCTAACCGCCATATTGGGACCTTTCTAAACCTAGTGGCCGTCACGTCCTTTATTCACGTGACTCCCCAGTTCAGCCTCATGACACTGGGTGGACGCCAAACCTCGGGGAAGCACCGGTCGGGAATCGAACACGGGACCACGGGGACATTAACTCAACGCTCCAACCACCAGACTACAGTATCCCTAACTGGAACGATCGCAAACATGAATATACCTTTCTTCGATCAATGTTTATTATAACTTATTTCTTTCATTTGATATATATATTGTATATACAGGCCAGTCCGAGGGAAAATTCTGACACATGCGACTCTGACTTGGTGTCCTCTTTCGTCTTTCGTTTCGTAGGGTGTACAGGGTGTCTACTAAAATTCCAAAAGGAAATTTTCGTGTCTTTTTCATTTCCAAACCACAAAATTTAGTTAACATTCTCAAGAGCGATTTGGGTGCGAATTGGGCCAAATTTTCATGCATGCGATAGAAGCGTGCTTCGCTTGTGATTTGGTACCGTCTAAAGCAGACCATAGACATTTTTGGTGGTAAATTTTGACGTTTCATAGAACAAAATTTTGCAATCTACACTTATATTTGTACAGATAAAAAAAAAAGAAAAAAAATCGTGACCCAAAAGCTAAATTTCGTGACTTTTTCATGACTTTCGTTACCGATAGACAGCCTGGTGTAGAGCTAAACATTCCCTGCAAGTATATGTACCACTACTTATACTAGCCGCTCTTTTTTTTTCCCACAGGTACTTTATTGCAGTGTATTTCAAACTTTCTTTTTTTAAATATTTGCAAAAAATAAATAAAAGCAGTTACACCTATTTAAATACAAATATTAAGTTTAAACAAATGAAAAACATAAAAAAAACGACTAAAATATCTAACTTAATGTCGAGAACTTGTATTTAACGCAGTAAAAAGGGATACTGTATTGTGTGTTGTCATATTACTGAAGTTATTACAGGAATAGTGGTTAGGTAGTACGTAATATATATTGCCGAACTAAATTATTTACAATAAAAAAATAACAAAATTAATATAAACAAATTAATACGTTAGCCACAATTACTTACTCGTAGAAACTGTCTGAGGTTCAGCAACCTGTAACTTTCAATCTTCCTCGTCGTAGCATCAATTTTCACGCAAGCAATCCGCACTGTTCCTTTCCACAATAACGTTGAATCAGTTCCTTTCTTCACTGCAAATACTAATTGTTTTCCATCGAGGTCAACACAGGTTCTGGATCTATTCGAAACGAAAAAGATCATTCACTTCTATTCTACTTTGCTTTTACGTTAATCATATACATACAGGGTGTCTCAAAAGTCCCTTGACATAGGGTAATTCTGCTATTATCAATGTTACAACAGAATGTAAGAGGGTAAACAGGCTCCAAATATAATGTCTTCAATCTAAAGTGAAGGATTTTTTTTTTTTTTTTTAATTGGTCGTGCCGTTTGGGCTGTACACTCTTTATGTTCCAAATGTTAAATGAAAATGCAAGGTTGTATTCACATGAACCCACAACATAGGTGAATCAAGTTACTGTCATTTACGCTAATATGTCGATGGCCCGCCCCCATTTCAAACTTGTCCCCATTTACTTTATGTTGTAGGTAAAGGTAAATGGCAACGCTGCATTTTTATTTAACAAAGGCGCATAATTTACAGCCCAAGCTGCTGGTCTGATTTAAAAATATTCTGACACTTTAGATTGGAAACATTATATTTGGAGACAGTTTCCCATCTTACATTTTGTTGCAACTTTGATAATAACAGTTACCCAATATCAGTGGACTTTTGACATCCTGTAGGTCTTACCATCAATAATCACGAAATAATTAGCCAAGAAGAACATGAATTAAAATTTTCTTTTACAACTTTAAACAATGTATCAAATAATTTTTTAAAAAATCCGGATTGAAAATCAAAGAAAAGACAAGATTCTGACAAACACTATTAGGACATCCTAACTACACGAACTAACATAAAATAAAGAGATATTTTCGGTTGACGTGGAAAGTTGAAATTTGGCATGATTGTAATTTTTCGGGTCTAACCCACAGGAAAAATTGTCAAAAGTAAATATTTTTAATTTTAGGGAATCTAAAAGGGGATGAAGAAATTTCCCATGTTACTTTTTTTTTTTTTTTATCTATAATCTCATGTTTTAGGTACTTGGAATTGGAATAGAACCTTTAAATTCGATATACTTGTACATTTTTGTTAGCATTACCTAAGTAAATCACTAAAACTAAAAATTTACAACTTTAAAGTGCTTTTATGGAGAACTGAAAAATCTTGCGACACCTTTTACACCTCAAAATTACTGAGTACTTCCTATAGGGCTATAGAATGATTAAATTTGACATGATTGTAGCTTTTCAAGACTAGCCGGCAGAAAAATTGACAAAAGTGAATATTTTTAATTTTTAGGATGTCTAAAGGGGCGATGAAGAAATTCCCAATGTTATTTAAATGGGTGGTTTCTTCGGATACAAAATCTTACTTTTTAAGTAGTTGAAATACGAGAAGAATCTTGAAACTTGGCAGAATTGTGGATTTAAGAAGTGCGAGGGAGTAGGCCGAGTAAACGCGAGGGCCAGGGAGCGAAGCCCTTAGCTGGGCCAAATTCAGGAAATATTAAGAGCAAATGCACGAAATTCACTCTCGATACAAAGGTTCATACATAAGAGACGCGAGGCCGTAGGCCGAGCAAAACCGGAGTCTGGGGGCGGAGCTCTCAACTAGCCAGAGGCTAGTTATGAATATATACAGAGATAAACACTGGATAGAAATCAATAATTGGCCGAGATGTAAAATAATTCTTTTTTATAGTTTATTATTAAACACTATTATAACAAGTTATTTTTCTCAGATTAAGAAAATAGAAACTCATCACTGTTGATGTGATAAAGACTTAGGGACTGAAAATGTGATTGTCAATAATTTTGTTTAAAACTTCATCAACACTAGAATACGGTCTATCTATATATTAAAATGCTAGGTTTATATGTTTGTGGTCAAGAAAAGTTTACATGTTTGTCTCCAATCTTTTCGACAATGAGATCTCGAAGCCATTAGTGCTAGAAACGTGCCGTTTTCGCTAGTCGATTTCAAATCCTCTATAGAATGTCCAGTTCTAACTGAATATTTAAAAAACATGGCCATTATTCCTTCATTACATTTTCAGGGGTACACTAGAAGTGTTGAAATTAAAAAAAAAAAAAAAAAGTAAAGCAGCATATCCTCCGAGTTATATATTCAAACACCACACAATTGTACACAGGGGTTGTATATTTCTCAGGCGCTTGTTTCGTGGCCAAATGATAATGAAATACGAAGGAATACCATTTCTCCAGTCTAAGGTGAATCTTTATTGTTTGGAGTGTTTTGCCCAATGAACACCATAATCAATGACATTATAATTAATTGTGTATGTAATGTATTTACTTATTACATGCTGCATGCAAGAAGAAAGAAAACGCCGATCATACATGAATTAGAAACTCCATCCGGAAGTAGGCTTAAATCTTGCAAACGATGCGAGATAATGAAAAAATCTCCCCTTTATGGTATTCCTTGCCGATTTTTATCAAGACGTCTTTAACTTACGTTTGTAAAGGGACATGTACAGATGATGTGACAAATGACAACGAAATTCATGCTCATATGTGAATGATGCGCTGTGTATAGAGCGCAGGTTCAGTCAGTCACTTCAAAAAATCTTTGAATACGGTATTACAACAAACATCTGAAGGAAAGTAACTTCCTCTATAAGAACGCACTTACACCATAAATTTAACAATAAAAGAAACTACAGAACAAGAGCTAGAAAAAAATTCAGCTTAAGGGATTAGTTTTAAAAAACAAAACAAAAAAAAAAAAAACATCAGACAATACTAAAAATGTAGGTGACATAGACTTAGCCTACACCTTAAGATAACGCCTACGTAAGAGGTGAAAAAGAGAAAAGAACTGAAATATGCTCCTGCCCTTCACTAATTCAGTGATTATCAAAATTTTATTTTTCACATACTCTCATAAACTTAACTTTCAAGCGCCGAAGGCTCGTCGATGAAGTGTAAAATGAAAAGAAGAACTAATACGAGGGGAGTCCGAAAATAAGTTTCCCCTCTACAAGACAGTGATTGCACGCGCAACACATCCAGACACAAGTGGGTATCGTTCGCCCACGATCCTCAAGATGGCGCCGTCACAATGCGGAGATGAGTCTCTCAGTCCGAGCTTGGTAGGCGCGTTTAGACGTTGTGGTCAAAGGAAGTGCGAGCAGTTGTTCGCTATGAATGAGCACGTGACGTATCGGAAGCAGAAATCCATAACAACCTCGTGGAGGTCTATGGCCCTAATGTGATGTCGAAACAAATGGTGCGAAGATGGTGAGGGGCGGCAGCAAGTGCTGGACACACCGAGATCTGGAAGGATGTGCACAGCCAATGCAGACGAAAATGTCAGGATGGTGGAAGACATGATTAAAGCGAACCGGCTTATCACCAGAAGCTGTTCGACGTTTCTTCCGTGTGCAGAGCGCTTAATTTTTTTTGGGGGGGAGGGTTTTTGAATTTTATAGACCGGTATGACAAATGTCTCAATGTACATGGTACTTATGTGGAAAAAATAAAGGTATGTCTGATCTTCAATGTCTCATGTTATTTTTGCTCTAGCATCACCTCTGTCCACAGTCGCCTGAGGAAACTCAGTTTCGGACTTCCCCTCGTCATATTAGAGGGAGAAGTTTGATTTTTCTCAAAGTCCAAAGTAATATTCCATTAGCTATCTCTACTCTTTATCCATTTTCAAATAAGGACCTTCAGCCAGAGACGTAGCAGGGCGACGATAGTTAACTATTAGGAATTAGCGTTACTCACAAAATTAAAACTTATTGTATTCAAAATAGATTTATAAAATTACAAACAAATTTAGTTACTTATTAAAAGTATAACCACCATACTCACAGTGCATTTAGCTGTGCTAAATAATTCTGAAAATCATCATACGTAAGAACGGCTATTTCCTTGATTACATGCGCTTGTCTAAAAATTTCATCATGAAGACTCTCCACTGTGTCCGGAATAAGATTCTCTGAGCTGCTAGACTGTCCCATACCTAAACAATAATAAACCAAAAAATACTTACTATGTACTTATCAAAAAATAATTAAGAATATTATTACAAAATTACATATGAACTGTTGCAACTACATTTTACCAGTCGGGAGAAAAGAAACAAATATCTATATATGCATAAGATACACAGTGGCTCAGTGGTAAGGCGTTCACTTTTGGGGCTATCGGTTCATGGTTCGATTTAGGCCAAATGAGTTGTAGTGGACAGCATGGTGTTCGTGAGTTTTCTCGAAGTTCTCTCGTTTTCTCCGACATTCTCATTCCTCCAATTCGTTCATAATCATCGATCTTCTTTGGCTTAAAGGACACAAACGCGGGACGTTAAATTAAAAATGTTATTTCTTTTTTCTTTCTAAGCAAACGTTTACGTAGCTACACCTTTTGTAAGCAAATGTAGAAGCAGCTAAACGTTTTGTGAGCAAACGTAGACGTATCCAAACGTTTTGTGATCAAACGTAGACGTATCCAAACGTAGAAGTACGCAAACGTTTTGTGACTAAACGTAGTAGTCAAACGTTTGTAACCAAACGTAGAAATACCCAAACGTCTTGTAAGCAAACGTAGAAGTATCCAAACGTTTTGTAACAAAATGTAGAAATACCCAAACGTCTTGTAAGCAAACGTAGAAGTATCCAAACGTTTTGTAAGCAAACGTAGAAGTATCCAAACGTTTAATTAGCTAAACTTTTCTGAGCATACCATTAATTAGCTCGTTTTGTAACCAAACGTAGAAATACCCAAACGTCTTGTAAGCAAACGTAGAAGTATCCAAACGTTTTGTAAGCAAACGTAGAAGTATCCAAACGTTTAATTGGCTAAACTTTTCTGAGCATACCATTAATTAGCTCGTTTTGTAACCAAACGTAGAAATACCCAAACGTCTTGTAAGCAAACGTAGAAGTATCCAAACGTTTTGTAAGCAAACGTAGAAGTATCCAAACGTTTTGTAAGCAAACGTTTAATTAGCTAAACTTTTCTGAGCATACCATTAATTAGCTAAGTGCTTTCTGATCAAATATTTAATTAACGCTTTGTTAGTAAAATATTGTGCGTAAATCCTTACTAAAAATGCTGAACTATTTACTACTAAACGTTCGAATCTTTAAAGATGCATTCGGTTTACTAGACATTCATGAATGTCCACTGAAATAGTTTCGAGTCTCGAGCCCTACTAACTACAGTATAACTCTCATTTAACAAATTATTGGGAATTATGTTTTTGTTCATAATCTTCTTCTTAAATTGGAGTTTTCACTAAACAGAGTCATATAGAAAAAGTTTCAGTAAAATGTATAAGAAATTTTAATAGTTTAACATATATTGTGTTTTAAAAACAGATCTGAATGTAATCGATTTGCACTTTTAGAAGTTGTTCACTCAAAGAGATTACTAAATTAATATATTTATATAAACATAGAAAACATCTTGCTTCAAACAATTTGTTAAGTAACAAACCTCTTAATGTAACCTACTGGTTTTAAAAGTGTGTACACTATCCGTGTTTTTACCTTCTCAAGCCTGAAAGTATCGTACTGAAATTCAGACAAAACTAACCAGACAGACAAAAATAAAACTTACAAACGGCTTCTGCAACCTTAAACCCATCTAGAATAATAATACAATGTCTTTATTACACTCAGGATTCAAGAGCCAACCGTCTTGACAGATTTCTTTAAATTTCTCTCAAAACATACCAGGCAAATACCTCAAGTCAGAAGCCAGAGTGAAAGAAAGAGGCTCTACTAACCCTCCAGACAAATGGTGTGATACGCATACATATCATTACCAACCCCTAGAACCTGTATGCTTGCTTCAAAGTGATTTTTTCTCTTATGTCCTTATGTATAATGTTATAACAAAATGCATTTTCCGCTCTTTACGATTGACGATATTGGAAGATGACGTCCCTTCAAGTATGGGCTTGAAGCCAGTGTTTTGGGGTGGTGTAAACGTGGAAGGAAAAGGAAGTTCACTTACTTCACTTATTTTAAAGACGCACAGTTCATGCGCATATATTAAGAAATGGACATTATAGCATTTCCACTTCCTCTATCCCCATTTCCCCCCTTACATCTAGAAAATTTTATATAATTTAGTGAGTGCTCTTTTAGTGGGTTTGTTGCACTTTTGTTAGCGAATGGTAATTGGGTGGTGTAATTTGAGTGTAATTCGTGGTATATTAGAAGTATAAATGTTGTTAAGTAACAGTATTGGGTTCGATTCTCCGATATTATCTCATTTTTTTTCCCTCGTAACTATTCTAGATATTGTCACGAAAATTGGAGTACGCATTAGTATAAGCCATAATATTTTTCAACGTGGATTTTATTCGAGTACCTATGGCTGGGAGTACTCCCGGAAAGGCCAAATTGAAGAAAAAGAAAAAAAAAAAACTTGAGAGAGAAATTTCCCTTCTTTCGTACATCATGCACACGTGCATATGATGTCATTTGAAGCTTGTTTCATTCTGAAGAGGAAGATGTAGCAACCACGACACTGATGAACAGTGCTAAAACAGTACTTTTACTTAAAATCGCATTATCTCCCAAAACCTCACCAAGTTTTTTACGCAGTTTTTAACCATCTCTGAGGTCTGAATATTCTGGACGTGTTATGAGAACGTATTGTCCTGAATACAGTGGGACAATACATTCTCACAACACGACCGGTCAGTGGCACGCACTAGATATGGATTTGTATTGGGACTGTCTGATATGCATACCAGCCAGGACCATTTCATCTTGGCGATTAGTACGCGACGACGTTTGCAATCTGCGCAAAATACAAGGAAGAATCAAAAAGTACGGTGAATATTGAATTTGTTCATCAATATGAAGGAGTACAAATATCAGCACGTTATGCGTATGTGATCACACTAAAATTCTACGTAGTGGACACTGGGGTCCGAACTTTTATCCCATCGGGAGTTCAAATCGCTAATGCCGTTTGTAAAAAACTATTGATGCAAACTCCAGTCAGGTAATGACAGAATCTTGACCTGCTTCAAGGTTTCAAAATATTATCCACGCAGATGTTTCTTCACGAGACGAGAAATAATGTAGTAGTCAGAATGGGCTACAACAGGGATATATAGAGGGTAATCTAAGGTGGTCTTCGACTTCTTGGCTCATCCGTCACATCAATGCTCCTGTTGAAAAACACCCCTCGTACACCTGTCTATATGTCATCACATTTTCTCCATAAAGTTCTTTCCCTTAATAGATAATAATCGAATAACTATGCACCTCCAGTTTTGTGTGATATGCTAATTGCTGTGCAACGTTCGTTTCGACTAGCTTAGTCAGTGGAAGAAGCAATACGTCAAGCTCTTGGTCGTTGTCAGAGTGATGTATTTTGATCAGGGTGCAAAATTTCCGGTGGCGACTAGAAATTTAGAGCTGGCGACCAGTGTTCAATAGGAATGGTTTCTAACTCACAGGAGTGCACACTTTTTGTTTCGCACGAAAATAATTATAACTGATTGAGAGAAAACACGGGATATGATGTCTTCACAAAGGACATGGAAAGTGAAGTTTTTAGTGTTGTAATTCACCCATTCTTACTGGATGATATGCTGACAATTTCCATCAATGGCCGTTCACTTAAGGACTTTGATCCGAAAACTACAATCGACAACTGGTACTTAAGTGCAGAGAGAGAGCGTTACACAAAGGTGAAGTCTTAAGATAAGATATTTATTTTTTAACATGTATATGAATCGCCCAATTCAAAATTGATTATGGGCTTCTTCGTGGCTAAATGGTTAGCGTACGCGCCTTAGGCGTGGGAGACCCGGGTTCGATTCCCGGCGGGAGCTCATGTGGTTCGGATTATACGTTAATCAGTAGGTCCACGTCTCATATAGCCTCCCTGTGAACGGGACATCAAACTCAAAATCAACTCAACTCAAAATTGATTATCCTGAATCTAATTGTCTGATTTTCAAATTCTATACCCTGATGTAATATCTTTCTTTGTCAAACCAAAGGCCGTGAGGGGAGGGAGGGCTGCGACCTCTAATAATTTGTACATGAGAGATACCAGCGACCATCATTTTTGGATCGGCGAGTGCATCTGACTTTGAAATTTTGCGCCCTGATTTTGATACATACATACAAAGCAGTGAATTCTAAAGCTAAATTTACCCTACTTTTTTTGATTCTACTTTATATATTTCAGAGTGGAGTTTATTTATATTGGCTTGGTTCCAATACGCTTACTAGAAAGAGAGCGCGCGCATTCGTTCAACCAAATAGCTTTACAATTATGAAAATTATACTTCTAAAGAACAAAACATGTAGAGCAAGTCTTCAGAGTTGATTGTTAAGAATAATCATCAACATCTGCAGCAACAATGTACTACAATGAAACAATATACCATATATCATTAGAGCATGATTACATGCAAGACAATATTACGAAGCTCAGAATAGGGTTGGCAAGATGGCGTAGAATGTTCTACACAATAGAGCGTCATGCTCTTCAATTATTTCAATTTAATTTTTAACAACAATTTCAATTTTGGACATAATTTAGTGTATTACAATTTTTATAGTGTTTTACTTAATTTTTTGTATGTTCTACGCTTCTGCCTTCCTCTTTAATTCACAAACTATTGTGGAAACAGAACTATTTGAAACAGGCCAATTCGTCCATTTTGGAACGGGCCATCTTCTACAATTATAATAACAACAAAAAGATTTAAAACAATTCTAGTGAAGCAGTCAACTTGGCCTTAGTGCTGTGACCTTTTAATTACAAAATCTCCCGCGAGGAAGATGAATAAAATAGAATAGCTCAGAATATGAGGTGTGTTCGGAGACTAAGTACCGGTAAAAAAAAAAAAAAAGTTTGTTATACTATTTATATAAGATACAGCGAAACAATTCCTGAATGCTTATGGTAGTCAATCAGTAGGCCTATTCAGCAATTGTTTCGCTGTCTCTTATATATATAATCTGTCATTACCTGTGTATTTATAGTCTGATAAAACCAAGTTGATAGTTGACAAAACTGTTACACGTTAATAGTTTTTAAAGTAAACTTATTGTTTTGCTCAGCAAGTAGTTTAATTTGGATTTAAATCTACTAAATCAAAGCTTGTACAATGCAAAATAGTACAGATGGCTACAAAACACACATTACATTAGCAATGGGATTCCTGTTTAATTTGCATCCACGTACATAGTGACTATAAATGTTATAACTGTGCTCATTTTTGTTGAAAACAGAACACGTTTACACCTGTTATTTATTTTTTAGTAGTATATTTTACCTGGAAATTGTCCACTATGATATGAGTCTAAAGTAAACTTACATCCCTTGGCATAACTGTGGGACGTAAAACTCAAAGATATCATTTCATTTTTAAACTTACATCCCATGAATCTCCCCGCCCTCCTTCAACACGAATATTGCGGAGTTATTTTTCTTATTATTAACAATATTTTAATCAAAATTAACCCCTCAGACCTCTCGACTGCTCCAGGGTTTGCCCAAGTGGGCCCAGCCCGAAGTTTTTTCGGGTTGGACCCACCTGAAAAAACCCATCTTAAAACCCACCTGGGTTTTTGAGCTTTTTGTTAGTGTTTTATTGGTACAACTAAGGTGATCACATTGAAAGTTATTTTTATCAGATTTTAAACTTTCTTTAAGCGAATTATATGCTTTCATGTTAAGATGTTAAGATAGACAACAATATTCAACATAAGGCCTTTATAAAGCTCACTGAATAAATAAATAAATAAATAAATAAATAAACCTCACCTTAGCTTGAGATAATTATAGAGCAAATTAATGTGTGAATTATGCGTATAGCCTATTTGAAGTAAAATCAGCAATTTTATATTTTACTAAATACTTTCCGTGAACAGTGTGCTTCCTGACCCGGCGCCGCCGAGGGATGTTATCCCTCATACGTTGACAGTTTTAAAGTCATAGGTGCCGGTACTAACAGTAAATATGTAAATACATTAGTAAAACTATTAGTATTATTTCTTACCTTTGACGCTAACAAAAGTATTCAATAAAATTTGGTTTTCCAACAACAGTTTAATTCAGTCATTTGTTGCTACCCTTCAAATAAGCATTCTGTAGAATCAACACCAGCAATAGTGTAAAAATTCTTGTCAAAATTAAGAAGCTTAATGCTCGGAGCTCCGAAGACTACGTAACACTTACTATTTCAAGTGCTGCATTCAAACTTCAGTATTAATGGAAGTTTCGATGTACAGTAAAGCAAGCTGCATTTTCAGGGAAAACCTGTCGTGAAACGAGTGTTCGGGAAATTCCCGCAATTGAACCCACAAAGCGTCGAAAGTGAATACTTCAACAATAAATCTATTTATTTTACGCTGAAGGATATTTCATTTCATTTTAGACATTTTGAAACATTTACTTTATAAAATATGAATTATAGGCCTTTCTTTGTTAATTGTTTTAAATTAATTTTCGGAAAAGAACGGTCTTGCAACAAGTGCTCGGGTAATTCCTGTAATTGAATGCACAAAGCATCGAAAGTGAACTTCAACAATAAGACCATTTATTTTACGTTGAAAAATATTTAAGACATTTTGATGAATTATGTCTTTGTTTTAAATTAATATAGCTATTTGGTATTCATATTTGGCGAACGTCACTGAGGCTCCTAGGATGACTCGATCTACATTTGTTAGTTTGTCTGCCTTTACCACACAGTGTTCAAATTTCGGTCTTTTAAATTTTCAGGATACAAACCATATACTAAATTTTCTGTTTAGATTTTGGCAGCATACCAACGTAAAATTACAAAATGGTGCGCTTTTTTTTAAAAAAAAAAAAAAAAAATAGCTGATATCCACTGGCGAAAATCCCGGGGGGATGATGGGGACATATCCCCTACAATCTTGGAACTGTCCCCCTCAGTAATCCGATTGGAAATGTGTGTTTTAGGTAGAAATGTGATGATTTGTGTCCAACTGTCACAAAGGAAAGTGAGATGAAATTGATACCTCCCAGAATAAGCCTCAAATTTGACCGCATCCCAATGTTGAAGACAACTCTGCTCCCCTACCCATGTTGTCCCGGAGTCCCACACAGGAGACATAAAATATGACGACATTATTATTGCTTTACAACTTTAAAATCAGACTGGCAACATTAAAAACTGTTTACAGGGAATCATCATATTTGGACGCCGGGACCGACATGGGTAATCCTCCTCAGCATTGTTTTTCGCCTTCATAAATATTTTGTACATCGCATATATATACCGTCTTACCCGTCCCCCCCATGTTGAAGACAAATTTGCGCTGCTGATGATATCCACGCTACAAGCGCAATTTTAGATCTTTCAAGTTGAAATTTTTAAAAGTAGAAGCACGAGAGACTAAATTAGCTGTATATATTTTGGCGGCATAAAATTTCAAAATGGCGTCCATTTTTCAAAATAGTGGGTATCCATGCTACAAGGTGCAATTTTCGGACTTTTTAAGTTGATATTTTGAGGGTAGAAGCACAAGACATTCTAAATTTGCTGTATAGGTTTTTTCGGCGATCCAATATAAAATTTCAAAAAGGCGGCATTACTTTTCAAAACAGCAGTGGATAGAAAGTTGTTGCAAATTGTGACAACGACACTCATGAAATGTAGATCATATTTTAACATTTTTACCCCGAAGAGATTGAAATATTTCGAAAAAACCCAATAAAACCCGAAAAAACCCAATAAAACCCGAAAAACCCACATGGGCCCGGGTGGGTTGGGTTTTTTCAAAAATACCCGGGTTTTTTCAAACCCTGGGCTGCTCCCACCGGCGTGCCACTGAGCCACTATGACTCCGAGTTTTTGTTTGAATTTGAAAACATATTTTTAAACAGTGTTATAATAATTTGCCTTCACTATCTAGCCTACGTTAAAACAGAGTCACTCTAATAATAATAATAATAATAATAATAATAATAATAATAATAATAATGTTGAAATGTTTATTGGGAACAAACAGCATTACAGCCACAAGTGCCAAAAAAAGAGAAAAAAATTATAAAGGCACAAGGCGCATGCACATAGCTAAAACAACATACAACTGATCATACAAAAATAGGTGAAATGAATAAAATATTGGATAAAAAAATAACAAAAACATACGATGCCTATTACAAAGTGGAAAATACAAAGAAAGTAGTAAAAAAAATATATAAGCATAATTATCATTCTTTTAGAATAAGTATACCGTATAAAATACAAAAAAAAAAAAAAAAATTATTCAGCGTATAGTTGAAACAGATTACAAATTATTTAAAAAAAAAAAAACTGTTTCAGAAAGACACTATGTAGTTGCTTTAGAGATTGAAAATAAATATTTCTAAGTTAAACACATCAAGTAAAATACATTCATTCATAAGACTAATAATAATAACAAAAATAAAATGAGAATAAAAAAGTAAAAGAATTACATATGACATATTAATAGAAACTCATGACAAAGATAAAAAAGTGTAGTATCCGATGAAAAAATGAACAAGGATAGAAGAGAGGAAAAGATTATAGGAAAATAAAAGATGAGAGAGAAAAAAGCAAGCTATAAACCTTTTAAAAATCTTTCAAATGGCACCTTACAAGTTAATTAGGAAAACATTATAGGGCCTAGGTCTTTTAGAATTTTAATTAATTGTGAACGGATTTTAGCAAAGTTACTTTGGAAGATATCTAGAACATAGTAGTACTTGTTGGCTGTATCTATAGTTTTATAGATTAAACATTTCAAGGTAGAAACATTCGAAACCAAGGACGTAGCCAGAGTACTGAGTTTGCGGAGGCCATATTTGCAAATGAAATTATATATATATATATATATATTATTTCATTTGCAAATATGTATAATATATATAATGTGTGTGTATTATATTGTGTACTCACGATAATTCGCTGAATCGGGTGGCGCGGCAACCGCGGATAATCTACACGAAAACATCGTATGGAGAACTCACCAATAAATTGTTTTAAATTAAACTTTAACTATTCTTTCGAGGGTTAGAAGAGAAAAGTGAACCTCTCCTACGAAATGCGATAATGAAACAATAATTTAAAAATGTATGTATTAATAGTGTTGTTTACTTATGCAAGGACATCCAACTAGAACATTAAGAAACGCAATACTTCATATAAATACTTTTTGATACATTTATACAGGGTGTTCAAAACAGCACCGACAACGTTTGGGAGGTGATTCCTGATACCAAGATAAGACAAAAAGTATAGACCAACCTGAGTGCACAAATGCTTTCTTTCGGAGTTATAGGCTGTCAAAAATAAATTTTGAAGGTCCATAGCTCAAAAACTATGCGGTGTTACACTACAAACTAAAACTAAATCTAGACCGGTTTACAAACAGGGTCACCAGGGAAGCAACTTGCGGATGCGTTTGCAGAAGCAGAAACGTAAGGGAGGATGAAGTGTTTCATCAATTTCTCTTATGGAGGTCAGTTATCGTCTGCGTAGGGATAAAAATTGGTGGTAGGCCTACCAAAACTAAAACCACCACATTTTAGGATCAAATTGTTTTGATATTATTGAACCTGACCCAAAAAATGAACAGATAATCTACATACGCCTTACTCTATACCGGGCTTACAATACTAAATCGACAATACATATCAATATACACATATAGGTCTAGTTCTAATTAAAAATGTGCAGATTGCTTATGTTAAAGAGCTATTTCATATTTACTAATTTAAAAGCAGTAACACAATCTATATATTTTACAGAACATAGTATTAGGCCTGCAACTGCACTGTTCAAACGGTTTGTTCTACCACTAAGTAAACAATTTACACCGGTAAAATAAAATACAAGCATACCCTCACGTTACTTCTTCCACATCGAGATCGGTACTTGATAGATAAACTCTACTTTGTACGCGTAGTAAACAGTTTAAAACTTTAAATTGTTTCTCCTCTATAGCTAAAATTAATGTATTTTATGTATATGAATTTTTTCTTTTAGGAGAAGTAGAAAACGAATATTATTTGATATAAGGCCGAACAGCTGTAAATACGAAGCTGCCACAGCTAGTGTTGCCAGATCTACTGATTTTGCTGGAGGTCTGCTCAGTGTTGTCAACAACATCTGAAGAAAGCAGGCTAGATGGCCTTCAGATTTTTTTTTTTTTTTTTAACGCAAAAATGGCTATATTTTGTACTGCTAACCTATAACCCACATTGTAGATTTTAAACCCCCTTTTTGTGTGTAGGATTGTGAGTGAGTTATAGTGAAATTTGAAATGTTGAATTTCATTCGCTGAAGACTAACAAGCAATATACAGACTTAAATTACAATAAAATTCATCAACAAATCATTTAATTTGTGAAAATCAACAGCCATATTATAAGTTGAATTGAAATAAACCATAATCGATGACGTCGCAACTAGCCGAGCAGCTAGAACTCAATGCACCATCATTGGATCGTGAATTGTTTGTGTTTATGTAGATTGCCATTGTCCCAATTTTCAGTAGTACTTCTTTCGCCTGAGAGTTTCCAAGCTAATTACATATCTATTTGTTTCCTTTGTTTGAAGAACCGAACAGTTTATTAAATTTGTATTAGAAAACTTCCATTCTTGCAATGAAATACTAAATATAAAGGGCCATATTCAGAGTAATTTTGAAGCGTGATTAGTATCATACTAAAGAGTTCGACTAACATAAGGTTCCTGTAGTAGTCAGGCCTTTAGTATGACGCTAATCATTTCTCAAAACGACTCTGCATACGGCGGAAAATAATTAAAAAGTATTAAACAGGACCGTTACGGGAGCGACATTAAAATTCTTTCCGAGTCGATAACTATTGTTAAGTTGTTGTAAATCTGCGGGTGGGGAGTGAGAAGAAGGATGAAAAATAAGTGGTTGTAGCGTAATAAAACACACTCTGTGTAGAGAACTCAGCCAATAAGATGATATATAATGACAAATAGGCTAATTTTGAAAATTACATTTTATTTTCAAAGAAAAAGTACTTTTGGAATTAATTTAACTGCTAATTAAAAAGCGAAAAATGGCGAAAGAGTTCCATAAAATAAGCTATATTTAAGGCTATAAGCATTTCATAGATTTGTATGGCTAAATGCCTCTCCAAATAGGCTAAAATTAGCCAAAAAATAGGCTAAATTTAGCCAAAAAATAGGCTAAGTTGGCATCACTGCTCTTGCTTTTTCTACGTTCTACTGATCTACTGTGAAAGAAAATGAAAGGCGAGCAATCTTCTGCTTTCTCCTTACCTCGAGAAGTTAAAGAAATATATTATTATTAATATTGAATTTTCATTTTCCTTCCTTACATAAGAAGAGGAAATTTTTCTGTATGCATACACAAAGCTCTGTAGAACATACAGTTACATAGAGCTTTGTTGTATATAATATGAACACAAGGATACAACTGTACATCATCTTCTATGTTCATGATCGTTGGCGATCTTTATAACTTACTGTAAGATTTACGAGTATGTGTTGTTTAGATCGGGACTTGGATTGGAAGCAGGGGGGATGTCGTTACCCACTTCCGAAAAATATCTATGCTGTTCCCCACTTCCTAAAAAATTACAATAGGCAAAGATAGGCACGGGGGATGGTGTGACGTGATGCGTCACCCTGACTTTTCAGAACCACTTTTACCCCTGGTTGGAAGAGTAGCTTAGATCACCTCTCAACGATCGTCAGCGAAAAACCATCTTATGTTAGGATTATGTGTGACTTTATCATATAGCTATACTATCGCTAGGAGTATGATAAAATATTTTCCCACGTCACTTTGCTCTTTCACTACGTCTTACTTCACACACGTGTGTATTGAACATTATTAATGGGTCATTCTATTTGAAATGGGACTTTTGATGTAACTGATATGCTGAGGGGCAGGTAGAAATCAAAACACGTTGAAATTGTGTAAGTACATACATAGGCAAAGATAGGCACGGGGGATGGTGTGACGTGATGCGTCACCCTGACTTTTCAGAACCACTTTTACCCCTGGTTGGAAGAGTAGCTTAGATCACCTCTCAACGATCGTCAGCGAAAAACCATCTTATGTTAGGATTATGTGTGACTTTATCATATAGCTATACTATCGCTAGGAGTATGATAAAATATTTTCCCACGTCACTTTGCTCTTTCACTACGTATGATAAAATATTAGTGAGCTTAATAATGAACTCACTAATATTTTTATAATTTTATTTAAAAATATTGATGTCAAAATAAGTGATATATGTCACCTCCGTGCGCTGTAACCACTTACAGTTTTACTTCAATGATTCGAAATTATTAAAGTACTATCTTTTATTCGCCAAGTATTAGACGACTAATTTAACCTATTAATATCAATGAATAGATGGAAATAAATTTATAAGCTAAAGCTTTTTTTATGCTATTAAAAGTAGCATTCTTTTCTGCATCCAGGTTTTTTTTTTTTTTTTTTTTTGTCAGCTCCGAGCTAATGCATTTTAAAAAACATATATGTCCGCCATATTTCTCAACTTCATTTTTGTCGTAGTCTCAGGACTTGTTAGTTTATGGAACTTTCCAAGGAAGGCGCCAGTTAAGCGAGGTAAGTTTGTTGGTGGTGATTGTTCCTTTTTATTAGTCTGAAATCGCACTTGTTATAATTTGGTTCAACACAAGCTGTCAACTCCGTTCGAAATTATAAGAAGGTATGTATAGATGATAATTTAATTTAGTTGAATCATAATGTTACTCTTTAAGAATTAATGCTGAAAATAAGAATAAACAGAATCTAACCTTAGGAGTATATCTTAATCGTGCCATAATAGCGGAATTTGTCACCTCCGTGCGTATAAAGTAATGTCACCTCCGTTCATTACTGCGTGCACGGAGGGGATGTGATCTGTAATATCTTCAAAATAGATAAAATTAATCGAAAAGTGGAGCAGCAATATATTAGATAAGAGTGCATGAGATACCGTTATCACGACTCGCCGTCTTTTGCATGAGATACCGTTATCACGACTCGCCTATCTGCTTTCGCTTTGCAAGCATTTTATAGATACGACATTTATTTTCACGTTAAATAATGGCTACAAAACGAAAGTACATAGGTGAGTCGTGATAACGGTATTTCATGCAAAATAATATTGTCTAGTACAATGAGCTTCCACTTTTTGATTAATTTTATCCATTTTGAAGATATTACACAAAATCTGTAAAATTAGCAGAAGTTTAATTTCGTCACAATGAAGCCTCTTAAGTAGCTATATTTTTAATGCGCAATCGTATTTCTTCTTTTTATAATAAACAATTACGAGGGGGGAAGAAATATAAACGGGATTTTTGTTCCTGAACATCAACAGTTGGTAGGACTGGCCGCTCGCTTCTGTTATGTTTAGGCGGGACCGCTGGCATAGTGGAGAGAGCGTGCTGTTAGATATTTCCTGCCATTTCGTCAGTACCGCTCATGATGTCGGAGCAACAAGTGCACCCCTCCACTGCGCAACGCATAATTATAAAATGTCTTGCTCGTGAAGGAGTTACAGCGGCAGAAATTTGCCAGAGATTGACTGCACAGTTCGGGGATCAAACATTGTCAAGGACGCGTGTGTATGCCTGGCATAAAAAGTTCAAGGAAGGACGAGAACGTGTGGAAAATCGCCACGATCGCCATCCTCGGACCAGCATTACGGATGAAAACATCCAACAATTTTTATCGATCGGCGAGGCCTGTTGCTGATTGACTTTTTACATGACCGACGCACAATATATTCTGAATACTACTGCGAGCTGTTGAACAAGGCAAGAGTTACATATCCCTGCAAAAGACGAGACCAATCGTTCCGAAAGATCCTGCTTCTGCACGACAATGCGCGACCCATACTGCAGCTCGAAATTACAGGAAATGCACTAGACTACATTTGAACATCCTCCTTACAGCCCGGACTTATCGCCCTGCGATTTCCATATGTTCGGACCGCTTAAAGAAGCTCTAGAAGGGCAACGATTTGAAGATGACGAGTGTGTGGAAGAGTTCGTGCGCAACTGGCTGGTGACACAACGCTGTTCTTTTTATAATGAAGGAATCAAAAAGCTGCTCAAGGAGGAAACTCCGTGGAAAAATAAATTGTAAGTGCCTTGTGGTATTCAAAAAATGAATTTAAATAAGAAATAAAATCCCGCTTAATTTGATCCAGCCTCGTATTAAGGATAGCATATGTTAAAGAAAATACTGTACTTCATTTGAATGCTAATGTCAACAATTGAGTTCTGGACATTCGCAATCCTTTAAGCACATGTGTAACACTAATGTTATATTATGTAATACTATTTTTTTCGAAATTCGTTACAAATTTTTACTTTTCAATTGGAAAGAGATGGTATTGTCACATTCGTTCTGATGTCACATCCATGCTGGTATAAAGTCTGCTCCATTCAATTAGCTGTCACCTCCGTTCAGAGCATTTTTTTAAAGGAGGTGGGCTGATAAGGGCCATTTTTCGCCCATCAGGCCCGAGATGTGAAATGCATGGTTTCCAATAGTATACCTCATAAAAATAAGAAAACAAATATATTTTGATGGAAAGCGCTATAACTGAGAGGTAAAAAAAATAATAATAAACACAGACGTAAGTCGTGTGTTAATGAGGAACGTAAACACTAATGTCATGAGTTGGCATCCGAGAAAGCAACAGTAAATAAACACTAACGGCAAGAATAAGAAGAATGAAGTCTACTACGACTATGAGATCAATATATTACATCGGAAATAATCAAGCATAGATAATAATCAGATAGCTGGAGACACTTGTAGCTAGTTTGCAGATTAGGCATCGTGCTTGCTGTCGTCATCCGAATCTCCACTGGACCATCCTGCAGCGGCATCTTGTAGTGTATGAGTATATTCTAGACTCGGTTTCTTAACTGCGGTGGAATTGTGGCGCCAGTAATCCAGAAACCATAGTACGGAAGCAACATGCCCACAACATCCGACGACCCGTGCGCCTACTTTACATTGACAGTACCACTGAACTCGGAGAACAGAAGCATCGTCATGATGTATGTACAGAGAGTACATACCTTTGTCACTTAAGTGCTCGTGAGTGTAAGGATCGGAGACATCAGGTAACGATTGTTGGTCGTTGTTTTTCATCTTTCCCTCAGTATTGCAATATAACGTATTAATGACTTCCCATCGGTACTTCATTGACGAGTGGTATGTATGATTCTTCGATATATATATCTATTGCAGAATTTCATGCCATTCTGCGATTGGTTTTCCTGCTCGCACTTTTACTCATACCACTTTCAGAAATGACACGCCTTCTCAATACTCCATAACGTGCTATCTCTATTTTTGCTGCCCTACACCCATATCCGCGCAAACAATACATTTTCTTTATATATCTTATTGACATGCTGAGCATGTATTTTCAGTCACAATCGGTAACTTACATCAGAGCTGGAGTATCCAGTTGAACTCGTACATTACAGCGTATAAACGGTATTCATCGCTCTATACTCTCGCGCAATACATTTTGTTCTCTAATAGGTAGAAGGACACACTGAACCAAAATCAGTTAGTACTCATATCAAAGGTTACACAGTGTTATATTATGACGAGTCAGATTTATTTTGGTTCATCGACTCCTTCTTCCTATAAGCCTCCATCAAAGACAGCAAACATTACCAAAATGTCGCAAAACGCTAAAACGGACTCTTTTTGGGCACTCATTTCTATGACTTACTATTTTCTTTATCACGTATCTATTATTTTTACATATGCAACATATCTTCTAGTATACAAATACATTGCAAACTTGTCGGAATCGGACACTTCATTTTTCCGTTGTCGGATGGGCGAAAAATGGCCCTTATCCGCCCACCTCCTTTACCAATATTTCTCAAAATATTGGATCTCGTGTTGAACCACTGTATTGATGTTAATGTAAATCATTATAGCGAATAGAAAAATAAAGAAAATAATGATTTTTAACACTGTGAAAATTTCTTTTTTCAAACCCTCAAAAACCCCTTTTCAAATAGAATGACCCTAATATAAAGAGGGCATGAGGGTCTTTCTATACCTCCAAAAGATTATCTAATCATCGGTAAAGATTTTCTTTATGAAACTTATTGTGAAGTGGGCCTAATTAAAATTCAAATTTATGTTTTGTTTTATTTTGAAATTAAAATAATAATTAATTCTGGACCGCTTGTTTGGACCACTGTCCCCTTAATAATGGTATTTTTTTACTCCCCCTGGATTTGCACTCAAACGTCGCCAGTTTATCTGTCTAATGCTTTCTCCTGTCTTTTATCTTCGAGTCTTCTGCTTTTCCAACTGATCGGCCTGACGACAACACTGACAGGGACACGAAAACAAAAATATCGAGGACAGTTAAAATTTCACTCTTGCTACTACAGAGAGAGTTGAGTTGGTTTTGAGGTTAACGTCCCTTTCAGCAGCGAGGCTGAGTCGAACCCCCAACCCCAATGGGCTTCACTTCACGATCGTTAGCCTAACCCCTCAGACCTCTCGGCTGCTCCCACCGGCGTGCCACTGAGCCACTATGGCTCCGAGTTTTTGTTTGAATTTGAAAACATATTTTTAAACAGTGTTATAATAATTTGCCTTCACTATCTAGCCTACGTTAAAACAGAGTCACTCTAATAATAATAATAATAATAATAATAATAATAATAATAATAATAATAATAATAATAATAATAATAATAATAATAATAATAATAATAATAATAATAATAATGTTGAAATGTTTATTGGGAACAAACAGCATTACAGCCACAAGTGCCAAAAAAAGAGAAAAAAATTATAAAGGCACAAGGCGCATGCACATAGCTAAAACAACATACAACTGATCATACAAAAATAGGTGAAATGAATAAAATATTGGATAAAAAAATAACAAAAACATACGATGCCTATTACAAAGTGGAAAATACAAAGAAAGTAGTAAAAAAAATATATAAGCATAATTATCATTCTTTTAGAATAAGTATACCGTATAAAATACAAAAAAAAAATTATTCAGCGTATAGTTGAAACAGATTACAAATTATTTTTAAAAAAAAACTGTTTCAGAAAGACACTATGTAGTTGCTTTAGAGATTGAAAATAAATATTTCTGAGTTAAACACATCAAGTAAAATACATTCATTCATAAGACTAATAATAATAACAAAAATAAAATGAGAATAAAAAAGTAAAAGAATTACATATGACATATTAATAGAAACTCATGACAAAGATAAAAAAGTGTAGTATCCGATGAAAAAATGAACAAGGATAGAAGAGAGGAAAAGATTATAGGAAAATAAAAGATGAGAGAGAAAAAAGCAAGCTAAAAACCTTTTAAAAATCTTTCAAATGGCACCTTACAAGTTAATTAGGAAAACATTATAGGGCCTAGGTCTTTTAGAATTTTAATTAATTGTGAACGGATTTTAGCAAAGTTACTTTGGAAGATATCTAGAACATAGTAGTACTTGTTGGCTGTATCTATAGTTTTATAGATTAAACATTTCAAGGTAGAAACATTCGAAACCAAGGACGTAGCCAGAGTTCTGAGTTTGCGAAGGCCATATTTGCAAATGAAATTATATATATATATATATATATATATATATATATATATATATATATATATTATTTCATTTGCAAATATGTATAATATATATAATGTGTGTGTATTATATTGTGTACTCACGATAATTCGCTGAATCGGGTGGCGCGGCAACCGCGGATAATCTACACGAAAACATCGTATGGAGAACTCACCAATAAATTGTTTTAAATTAAACTTTAACTATTCTTTCGAGGGTTAGAAGAGAAAAGTGAACCTCTCCTACGAAATGCGATAATGAAACAATAATTTTAAAAAGTATGTATTAATAGTGTTGTTTACTTATGCAAGGACATCCAACTAGAACATTAAGAAACGCAATACTTCATATAAATACTTTTTGATACATTTATACAGGGTGTTTCAAAACAGAACCGACAACGTTTGGGAGGTGATTCCTGATACCAAGATAAGACAAAAAGTATAGACCAACCTGAGTGCACAAATGCTTTCTTTCGGAGTTATAGGCTGCCAAAAACATGAAAGAAATGAACTTTGAAGGTCCATAGCTCCAATACTATGGGAGGTAACGTAGCCGGGTCAAGACTTCACTTAGGAAGTACTATATGCCCAAGTTTCAGAATCCTGTGGTACTTCGACAACAATTTTTGTAGATGTAGTTCGTGAGTACTTCAGATTATATGCACGTAGCCAAACTCTCTCTATAAAAATTGTTGTGGAAGTATGGCAGGATTCTGAAACTTGGATATTTGGTTAGGGCACATACTAGTTCCTAAGTGAAGTCTTGAAGTTTCAGAATCCACAAACAGAACTACCACAAACAAAAAAGTTATCTTTTTTAACACAAGCATTACAATTAAATTCACTTAATTGGATATGTTCCTTCTTACTTATTTGTTCAAAACAAACTGAGTTACATTTTCTTTGACATGCATTACATTTAACAGTCTTTTGCTTTCCATATATACATTGATTACATTGTGGACAATCATATGCTAAAGGTGTCATTTAATATAAACATAGTAACACTAGTTAAAGAAAGAAAAGACAATGAACACACACAAAAAATACTCTAAATGCTCAAAAAGAAACCTGATCACAAATTAAAGAAAATAAATCAGCTTCTGGACCTGCCAGAGGGTCTAAAATTACTGAAGACCTCACGACCCAACCTATTATGTTGTGAAGCTTAGGAACAGAGAAGATGGAAAGGTCCCTGCTTAGCCACCATTGAGCCCTACTGCGAGATACTAACGCACCTCGACTTACTGCTCACGGTACTTCCGTGCAGGAAGGGACATTACTCATTGATGGTAATTGGCCAGAAAAATGAAAAATACCATAAAAGAAATGAGCAACCACGGGGCTAAAGGCCGAGAAGCGATGATAATAATAATAATAATAATAATAATAATAATAATAATAATAATAATAATAATAATAATAATAATAATAATAATAATAATAATAATAATAATAATATTCATGACTGAATTGAGTGACTTTGGTAAGACTACTCTATGTTCTAATTTTACGATTACACAGACAGGCTTAATGTTAGTATACTGGTTATTGAACCTCCGCATCAGGGCCGGCCTTAAGTCGATTGCTCCCAATCGGGTTCCGCGCCTAAGGGGCCCCCGTGCTAGTGCCATCCAATCTACTCTTCAGTGTCGTTTTAACAGCATATTAGTCTCCACAGCAAACAAATGTGTTTTGGTCTCTATGACTAAAGTTTGTTAATAATACATGTAATTAATATATGCCATTCTGCTCGCGGAGCCACTGGTCAAATAGCTATGGTACCGTTAAGGTGGCTCTGCTACTGTCGGTTGTCAAGTACAACACAACATATTGTAATACAGGTACATCCATAGACTTCACAAGAGATGGGTATGGCCTCTCCCTAACAAGTAAATGAATAGTTTGTATTAAGTTTTCGGATATAAGCAAATATTTTCTGAATTTAATGCAACAGTAGTTTCTTTTCTTTTTACGTTCACAACTTCTGTTTTAAAAATATATACATTATGTCCAGGTAGTATTCTGCATACCCGCAATACCACTAACACTCACCCAAATTTCCTTAAACACATCTTTGAGCTTTTTAAGAAAAAAGTTTGTGTAAAAATGCATATCATTATTCTGGATGCACACCCTCTTTTATTTTGAACACCGCACTAAGTTAAAGTTTCTGGCGTTCTTACTGATAATGTCATGTGATACTACCGTAAATACTGAGATGGTATCAAATAAATCACACTCAGTGCGACTTCTTTGCATATCCTTTCTCTTATTATAGCTATACTAAAAATACAAAACCAGAGGAGAAACTTTATCCTCCTGCGAAAAATCCCATGGATGTTTTTCTGTTTGGTTGAAAAAAATCAAGTCAGGAAAACCGAATGTAGACCTATATTTGTGCGTACTGAATAGGTGGCTGCTTATGAAAATTTGTTTTCTAACTCGAATAATAATTCAGTGGAAAGTATGTCATCCATCTTCCGTCAGTTTCTTTCTCATCACTATTTCATTTTGTCTACAGTTGATAACAATTTCAAGCTGGTTATACCTTTCATAAGTAGCTACCTACGATGCTCTCACTAGCGTATATTAGGTTTACCTGACTTGAATTCTTTTCAAAGACATACATCTTCTAAGAAATCTTTGAACCAACGAATTCATCTCAATGTGCATTTCATTATGTCTTACAAATATAAACTTTTCATAAGAAATTATACGCAAGTGTTATGATTTATTCGGTCATATTAACACACAGTGCAAGTAGGGCGTATTATTTTAACATTAAATTGCAAAATAACTTTCGAAAGTTAATTCGTGTAAGGCCAAATTGACAGAGAAACTATTGTATTTATAGTTATTATGACGCATTTAAGACGACATTCTCTTATATTTTCCACAGTATAAAAATTATTGGTAGCTTCTGCTAAGCTTTTAAAACACGTCTTAAAGTATAATTATTGTTGTAGTATACATGACCGCCCGCAAGGTGGGGCAAGGAGGCCAGTTAAATCACCTACATTTTCGAAAAGTGTTCAATTCTTCGAAATGCATGTCAAAACTTGTTAGATTGGCTTGCTGATACACTGTTGTATTCAACAGATAGTATGAAATTTTTTAGTGTTATAGATATTCATTATATTCAATATTATGCACGGTGGCGTAGCCAAGATTTCATTTCGAGATGGGTCCGGGATCCTTCCTCGGAAAGTTTTCAGGAATGAGGAAACTAAAACGCAATTTTTTTTTGTTTCTTTTAACAACTTTAACATTTTCGGGGGTTCCGGGGACCCTCAGTGTTTGGTAATGTGGGGACTGAAAACGTAATTTTAGGTTTTATTTTAAAAACTTTTCAAAATTTCGAGGCTCACTAAAACAAGTAGTATTATAACTATGTCCTTTTCAGATATGACATACTAACATTGCTAGTTCTATATTTACATATATATAATTCTATATTGAAATCTACCTTATATATATTTAGCCTATTCACTTAAACGCACTATTTAGGGCACATTTTGATTGAATCCATTCTGGCTGCAAAATCTCTTTTAAACTTTTGAAATGAAATGAAAATACTTTTTATGACGCCCCAGGGTTTTTTCTTAGCAGATGAATGAATAATTAAAGGGAATGGTTACGAAATTAAATTTTATGTGGTCTCCCTTTGGAATCAGACTCGAGATTATGTACACCACAGGCGCACGCGCTGACCATTAGACCAATAGGGAGAGCGCAATATATATATATATATATATATATATATATATATATATATATAAGTAACCAAGAAAGTTGTGTCGCTTTTTGTGGAGGTTTGTGTTCAATTGGCCGTGACATCGTGAGTTGAATGCGAATCGAGATCACGCGAACGTCAATTGATGATGTGGGTATATCCAACATACTACCTGGTGTGGCAGTTCAGTTACATCATGAACTTGCTTAAGGACAGAGTAAACATGGGACCTCCACAGAGCGTCATAAGGACGTCTATGCTGTATGAGTTCAAACATGTCAAAATCCGCTGCAGCGGGGCGGAAGATATCCCAGGCAATTGGTGAGGGTGTCGTGACTACGCGAACAGTGCAGCGGTGGTTTAATAAGTTTAAGGACGGTGACGAAACACTCGAAGACGCACCACGTTCCGGAAGACCAACACATATATATACAAAATGAACATCTTCAGCAGCAATTGAGACCAACAGTGACCAGACATGTGAGAAACTAGAACTAGATTCAGTGTGAGTGGAGAACCATGCGACAGGACCTCCGTCAACTTGAGAACCACTACAAGTTGGGTCGATGAGTCCCATATGATTTGACTCCCGGCCAGAAGGTAACGGGAGCAGACACCTGTCTTTCTTTACTGTCTCGTCTGAGGAAGGAGACATTTCTTGACAGGGTGTTACATGTAATCTTGACAGGGTGTGTTGTCTGTGCCATTTATATTCCACCGGATTCAAATTTAAAAATTTACGAAGAGTTTTATCAATTTATCGAGAGTAACTGTCTACCAGGAAGCACAATTCTCTGCATCGGAGATTTTAATATTGCAGAAATTACAAATTCTTGTTTTGATCTTATGTCCTCAACAACCAAGTGTAAAGATGTGTATAACTTTATGTCCTTATACAATTTATCATCATTCAACGACATACAAAACACAAATGGCCGTACATTAGACCTAGTACTTTCTAATATCAAAGATGTAGTTGTTTCTAAAGAGTATCCACTTGTTCGAGAGGATAGACATCACCCAGCAATCCTACTCTCTGTCCCACCCTAGGAAGATTATAAAACGGAAATGACGTTCAACTAGCGCGATGTTGCCACTTATTATGAGTAGGAGGAAGCCGATTTGAGAAAATAAAAAAGAACACAAACCAAACTGCGCAGCGGTAAGCGACTCAATAATAATAATAATAATAATAATAATAATAATAATAATAATAATAATAATAATAATAATAATAATAATAATAATAATAATAATAATAATAATAATAATAATATAAGAGGAATTGTAATTACTTACCTCACGTAATCTATTCCTGGAGGCAAGAAGCACCCAAATCTTTACTCCACACAAGTTCAGTGGGAGGGAGTTCGCAATGATAAGGGGGAGACGAAGAACTTAATGCCTTCTATTCTGTAGGAGACTTCTGTGTTAGAAGCAACTTTATTTAACATTTGTATTACTTCAAATTTGTTGCAGCTTGAATCACATTCAACACTTTTCTTTTTAACCACTCTATAATTTCTTTTTTGGAACATGATTTCGTAAGGATTTTTTCGTCTTTTATTGAGTATGTGCGGTCATTATCTATAACAATCACGGAATTTGGTGGTACATTCGGAAAGAGTATTTCTTGGAAATATTCATATTCTGCTGCTCAAATTCTTTGTGATAATCAGCTGTTTTTGTGCCGCGAAAAACGAGGTCAGCTCCAGGAATTTACCCACTCTCAGTCATGGTATGAATCACACTATTACTCCCCCCTTTTTTTTTCAGAGATGCCTTGACGCCTAAGGACAAACCCTCTCTCCAGCTTCACTGCCTGGTTTCGAAAATATGAATAAACGTTTAATAACATGATTTTTTCACCAGTAGAAAGAGGTTTCCCTTCTTTCTTTGCTTCTTATAACAATGTGGGAATTTTTAGCCACTGTCTCCAAAAATACCACTATAGCAGTTAAACACAAAATTAACTACTAACAGCACTAATAATAACACAGATAACACGGAATAACTATAACAAGAAAATACCAAAATAAAACAAAACAGAAGAAATTTGCACAACAAAATTCACTGAACTATCACAGAACACAATGAATCAAAACTGTCATCCCGCTTCCGCCGACGTGGCAACAACTGAGCTCATGTTGCCAAACTTACCTTATCGTAAGAAGTTTAACTGATAAAGAATGAGTTTGCATACCTCTATTATTATTCTAACAGTCAGTCTTACTTTCTTCGTGTATCTACTGCAAAAGTAGCTCCATTTTAAAAAAGTTTTTCGATACACTAATATTTGAGTGAGAGTAAATCTGACAACCTTACTTGTGTCATGCTTCTGCTGTTGTTGTCGGCTACCGTTAGGGTTGCAAGCACTTATATTAATATGCTAGATGAACTTACCAGCTACGCTGGACACACGAACAATTATAAACTGCCGCGCAAGTCAATTCTGAATTTTAATTTGTTTTTACCACAATCTTCAAAAACATTTTAAATTCTGTCACTAATCGAATTCACCAAAACTGTTTTTGGTCTTAAACCGGCTCGTTTTTCTACTAAAAAACGGTTCGGTTTTCTATTAAAATCGGCATCAGTTACAAACGCAACAGTTTTTAAATTCGAAAGAATTTTCTCTGAAAATCGGAATTTTCATAATCTTCCCAGTTTTTGAAAAAATCTGTCGGTTCTTTTAAAAACCGTTATTTCTTTACGCACCAGTAGTATGGAATACCACACAGGATAGTGGGTGGTCCGGAACCCTCCCCCGCAAAAGTTGTTTTAGGCTTCATTTTTTACAAATTTATATTCCCCCACCGCTTCAATGACTTGTTCAAGCGAATTTAGTTTTGCTTAAATACTTTCAATAGAGAAAGGGCAAGCGCATTTAAACAGGTTCTACATCGTAAATAACAATAAAATACATAAAAAATACAGTGCACTGAAAATAAGAATAGCATAGGCTATTAACTTTGACAGTTTTAAAATTGGCTACCTATAACTTTGACAAAAATAATAATGCAGGAATAAAAAAAAAAAAACCTTTTAGGGGTGTATAGCCCCGGATCGTCCTCCCTGGCCACACTACTGCTACAAAAGTTAACATAGTTTAAATTTTTGTTACCTTTCGTAAACCTTTCGTGATGAGGAGGGAATCTCATAATTTGTGGATGAAATTAAGAAAACTCAGGGCATAAATAAATTTACAAAACAATCCGAATAAATTTTGAGATAAGACGAGAACTAATCCTTCGATAATTGACACGAGAAGTAAGTCTTCCATGATCGAGACGAGACGAGAAAACCTAATTTCTCGTCTCGTGACCAACACTATTTGCACAAATTGGAGATTGTCATTATTCATCTAGCGACCACGAAAACTATGAGTTCTGCACTAATCTTAATGAGTTTGGACATTTTAATTTTCATCCTCACCATGTGGATGGGGCTAAGCTTAGACTTGAACAGCTTCGAGAGAGTTACTATTTATCTCAGTGACCCCTAAACTATGAATTCGACACTAATATCAATCGTTTCCGATTATTTTTACATATCAACCCACTACCAACTCGTAATATACTAAAAGCGCGACCTCCCACTAAAAAGGGAGTCAATACGTACGCCAGGAACTTTTTCTTACAGGGATGTTGAAAACAAAAGGGGGTGTATTTACAAAGCAATATATTCTGTAACTCAACTATTAGTGATAACTGGTTTAATGGTCTCTTCCCTTTCAACCTTCATTTTTCCTTTTTTTTTTTTTTAAAAAAAAAAGCTTAATTATTTCTCGGAAGGAACTGCGGCGCCCAAAAGAGAAGGATTAAGCATGTCTATTTTGTTGATTGTCTTGATCGAAACTCCGAAACAATGAAATCATGTGCTTTACAAAACCAGACATGAGCATGTGTTTACTTCATATTTTGAAAGGAAAGAAATTAGCAAACTTTTTTTTTTAATTGATGCAATAAACATACAACACTGATTGATGGAATTGGATTTGAAGAAAGAATTGGATTCCTTTTCTATCCAGGGGGGTGTGTAAAAAAATTGAATGTTAGAAGGGTTTAGAATCTGAAGGGAATTCTCAAAAACGTTAAAATTCCTGGGCTGTCTGCTTATTTTTAAAAAATGTCAAATTTCAGCTTTCTAAGTTGAGCGGCTAGTGAGATACTTAATTTTTTTTGCAAAAATTCGGACTCCTGCCCACTCCTCCTTGGTATGCTATTATAATTAATGTGATATGATAACATCTTAATTGGGATTGGGGTCTAATATAAACCGAAAATCTTTTCATTCTGCTTTGCCGTTTGGCCATACATAAAATTGGATTACACACGCTATTAAGTTATTTTAAGTAAAGATATAAATAACTACATAAAGTGACTTGTGTTGTTCACTTCCCACTTGTTCTACGAATAGAGGGAACCGTAAGGTCTGTAACCTTGTTGTATGAGACTACATGCACATGTATAAAGGGACAATAGTCTTTCATCCTTTCTGACAGAAAAGTGCACTTTTTGCTACTGGCTACACTGGTTTGACGCGTTTGACGTATTTCCGTTTTATATTCTTCCTAGGGTGAAACAAAGAGTGTCTAGTGTCTTTAACTCTTAATCATATTACTAAATTAAAGCAAGTTCCTAAAGTAACTGGTTTCAACTTTAAAAGGGCTGATTTCACAAAATTATATATAGAATTGTCAAACTTATCTTGGGATTGCCTTTCTCAAAATGATGATGTTAATTGTACTGTTTCAAAATTCTACGAAATGATTTATAACGTATTCAGCCGATGCGTCCCTGCTAAAAAGCACGTCAATGCCAGTTATTCGTGCTGGTTTACCTATGATATAATCAAGAAAATCAAACGGAAATCTTACCATCGTAAAAAGTGGAAAGAGGGGCTAAATAATATTTCATACCATCGTGAACAGTTCCTGAAACTACGAAAAGAAATTAAATCAGAAATTTCGAGAGCGTACAAGGCATTTATTTCACATTCTGAATTTACTGTAGAAAAAGACCCACGGCAGTTCTGGTATTTTATTAAAAGTAAAACCAAGCATCTTTCGTCAGATTCTCTAACATATAATGGTAACGAATTAAAACATAACAAAGAGATTTCTGAGGCATTCGCGCATTATTTTCAGTCGGTATATAGTAGTGTACCCGCTAAATACGACACAGATTATCTAATAACAAATAATTCGGAATGTAGTATATTAGACACCTTTCATATAAAGGAAATAGAATTAGAAGAAATTGAGCAGGCTATTAAAGCGCTGAAACCCAAAACATCTTGTAGTATAGATGACATTCCACCGTATGTGGTGAAGGGCTGTTTAGATATATTCAAGCATCCACTCCACATTATCTTTAATATGTCCATTAAAACCAATATATTTCCGAATAAATGGAAAGAAGGTCTCATTTTCCCTATTCCTAAATCTGGAAACAGGAATGAGATAGAGAACTTCAGACCCGTAGCCATCCTATCTCCCTTTGCAAAAGTTCTTGAAACCATATTATACAACAGAATTTTAAACCATGTTAAGCCTGTCATATCTGAACATCAACACGGATTTTTAAGGAATAAATCCACAACAACCAATCTAGCAATAATAACGGATTACATAGCAAGAGAGTTAGACAAAGGCGGTCAAGTGGACGTCATTTATACGGATTTCAGTAAGGCTTTCGACAGAGTTGACCATGACGTGCTACTACAGAAATTGGTATCTTTCAATTTTTCTAAACGAGCAATAGAGTACTTCGCTTCCTACTTGTGCGATCGAGAGCAAGCTGTCTCTTACAAGGGATATATTACCATGAAATTTACCACATTATCAGGTGTTCCTCAAGGATCCAATTTAGGTCCGCTATTATTTCTTCTTGTAATTAATGATATCTCAACCTATGTTAAAAACTCTCACTTTCTGTTGTTTGCCGATGATCTCAAATTATATTCTAAAATAAGCACAATAGATGACTGCACACAACTCGAGCAGGATTTACAGGGTGTTGGGCAATGGTGTGCCAAAAACAAACTTTCATTGAATATCTCTAAATGCAAGTCTTTATCGTTCTCAAGGAAAGAAAATCCCATCAATCATCTGTATATAATTAATGGCATATCTCTGTGTAAACCAAATTCAGTAAAGATTTAGGAGTAATTTTTGATTCAAAATTGACCTTCTCTCATCACATTGATGCAATCTCTAGCGCTGCATTCAGAAACCTCGGTTTTATCTATAGAATGGGTAACGAGTTTAGAAACGAGTCAACATTCATTAAACTTTATAATTTGTACGTAAGGTCCCGATTAGAATATGCGTGCGTTATTTGGACACCGAATGTAAATAAATACTTACAAGCGATAGAAAACATACAATTTAAATTTCTAAAAATGCTTACGTACAAGAAAACAGCTTTCTATCCCAAACAGATTCCCTACGTGGACTTAGTAAGGAGTTTGAATTTCCTAACGTTGACGAATCGACGAAAGATGTTTGATTTACTATTTTTATATAAAGTATTAAATAATAAAATTGACTGTCCAGAGCTACTCACGAAAATATATCTGAGCGTTCCAACAGGCAGAACAAGACCAGGGAATACTGGTATATTTTTCTGTGAAAGGGCACGAACAAATATTCTCAATAAATCTCCGCTGTGGAGAATGTGTGACTCCTACAATGAATTAAGTCATAAAACTGATCTATTAGATACATTCAGTATGTCAGAATATGTATTTAGAAACAGGATTATTACCGAGTACCTGACACTCGAAGTGCATTGATTAATTATACGGGTAAAAGTATATATGTATATGTATGTATTATACGACACTATAATTAGGCATTAAGCCTGTTGTGTTGTTTTCTAAATAAATAAATAAATAAATAAATAATGGGAAGTGGGTCCTGTACGAAGCTCCACGGCGCCATCATTATTGGTTAGCGTCACATGAACCGGCCGAAACCAGCACTACACCAAAAGATGATCCTCCTGTGTGTTTGGTGGAATGCTCATGGCATCGTGCTTCAGGAACTGCTACCAGCTGGCCAGAGCATCAATGCAACTGTGTACTGTCAGCAGTTGAGCGTGTTCAAGAAAAACTCAAAACTCTGGAGCCAGCACTTCTGAATCACAAAGGGATCACAGGACAACACTAATCCCCACGTTGCTACTACGACCCGGGACAACATTCTACGGGACAACATTCTTGGATGAGAAACACTATTTCATTCGCCATACTCCCCGGACAGTGTACCGTCGCCGATTATCACTTGTTCCATTCCTTGGACAATCACCTTAGAGAACTCCAGTTCAAATCCCTGGTAGAAGTGCAAAATGCACTTGGTACCTTCTGTGCTTCACGGCCCACCAAGTTCTACCGCGATGGAATCAATGGACTTCCAGAACGTTGGCAGAAGATCGTCAATGCTGATGCGAACTATTTTCGATCTTCCAGGCACGTCTTAGGTGACATATCAATGTTCAAAAGCGGTGAGTGAAAAAGGGACGCAACTTTCTTGGTTAATATATATACCTAAGGCCGGCCCTGCTCCGCATTGTATATAATATTCAACTATTCTAGATATAAACTGTGAAGATGCCGAATCAAATTTATTACGATCTATTTGTTAACAAATTAACTTTGCACTACCAAAACTAAAAAATTGTTTTCAGTTAGTCGGCTTGAGATCGAATCAGTTGAACTGACGTCACTTCAGTCGAGTGTGCAAAGATGAGTTAAATGTTTGTTATGAGGGGTCCTATGCAGAGTCGTTTTGACTTATGATTAGCGTTATACTAAAGGCCTGACTACTACAGGAAACATGTTAGTCGAAACATATTTAGTATGACACTAATCACGTGTCAGAAGATTATGCGTAAGGCCCAAGTATTTTAAATGCTAGAATAGTAAAGTAGTCATATATAGTAACATCCATGGAGCTATTAACGCTCTTAAGGTCGTGAATCCACTTTTATTCATGGTGATACGTTATGCGATAGGTTTTATTGTTAAATCATACACTTTACAATGTTCCATAATCGTTAAAACAGCATTTTTAAGTTTTTGGAAAGATATATTTGGGAACAGTGTAGAGTTGAAGCACTTCGGAAGGTTTTATTTGTACGTAATATATTTTCTATGGAATAATATCACACGGATACCACGCAAACATCTAGAATATGATGGTTGTTTGATGTATTGACAGTAAATACTGTATTTCATCTCTGAGAACTAATTGTAGCTGGAGAGAATAACAATATTATCCTCACTTGGAACAGAAAGGAATTACCACAAGATTGAAAAGAATCAATCATTGTTTTCTCAAGAAAGACGACAAAATATTCATATCATAATTTATTGCATCCGTTCATCGTCATACAACGAAATTATACATGTCAGTTATATATATATCTCGCATCGTTTCCCACACTAGAAACTCTCCTAACTGTGCGCATGTATACAATAATTTTCTTCTGATTGTGAGTGGGCCAGTGCTTACGTCACTGCAAGCTTAGATTGGCCACGACTTTTTTAGTTTTCAGATACAAACCTAATAATAATAATAATAATAATAATAATAATAATAATAATAATAATAATAATAATAATAATAATAATAATAATAATAATAATAATAATATGATGATGATGATTATGATGATGATGAAGTTGTAGTAATTGTAGTGATATCATTGATAATAATTGTGTTGTTTATGTAGGATACTTGAAGAAAGTACTTGGAACTACACACAGAATTTGGCTCGTTTTGGCTCGACTCGACTTGAAACTCGAGTCAAATTCGAAAATGAGATGAAATGAAATGTCCACCACAAAGTCCACACGGCGCAAGCTGGGATCGAACTAGGGACTCCAAGCACCGAAGGTGAACGCTCTACCACTGAGCCACCGCGCACCCTCGAGTCAAATTCGAGTCGAGTTGGAGGAAATTTTTCGAGCCGAGTTTCCGAATTGAGCTCAAAGACGTCTGTTTCGAGTCGAGTCGAGTTTCAATGAAAACTCGCTCGAACTCGCTCGTGCCCATCCCTAGCTTATAGCCCAGATCTTGCCCCATCGGACTTCCACCTGCTCCCTGCATTAAAGCCACACTCTCGGGACGTCAGTTCCAAAACACTGTTGAGGTGGAGCAAGCTGTGCGACAATTCCTTGTATCGCAGGGCACCAAGTTTTACCAGAGTAGTTTCTTCAAACTGATTGCACACTACGATGAATGCCGCAATGTCGGTGGCGACTATGTCGGAAAGTAGTACAGGGTGTTCAGTTCATGATACTGTGTGTTTGTGTTTGGTAATAAATTTTCCATGTGACAAAAATTTGACGAAACGTACTTTCAGAATGTTCTTCGTATATAAAACGAAAATCATACCTGTTATGCTGCATGGTTGGGAAAGATGATCGCTTACTCTCAGGCGAGTATATGGACCGAAGAGGAATGGGAATGGTGGAAAGTTCATATAATGAAGGATTCCATAATTTGTATCGCTTACTAAACACTGTTAGGCTAATAAAATCTAGGAGGTTCAGGTGGGCAGGTCATGTAGCCAGAATGAAAATAAAAATACGAAAGCTTTCAGAATTTTAATTGAAAATCCAACTGAAGATGACCATTCGGAAGACCAGGTGCAGATGGAAGGACAATGTCAAGATCATTCTCGCAGAAATAGGAATACAAAGTAGAAACTGGATCCAGTTGGCTAAGAACAGAAATAAATGGAGAGCTTTTGTGAATGCGGCATTTGACTTTCGGGTTTTATAGTGCATAGAGATTATGCAGAGTCTTTTTGGCAAGTGATTAATGTTATACTAAAGAGTTCGACTAACATGTTTTCTACGAAAGTCAGGCCTTTAGTATGACGCTAATAATACGTGAAAACTACTCTGCATGAATTGGAATAAGTTCAGTTAGAGATACGTTACGTTTTATTATTGCTAGTACTACCTGACAAACAAACGAATGCATGTTTTTACGCGGGACAGTATCGTCTGCGCCTTGCTGCTATTGATGGTATGAAAATAAATTAAACATTACCCGATATTATTTCGCCACTAGATTCCTATTTTCTGATAAGTTAAAACAGTATTCCTTGACACCGTAGCGAAAAATGTATTTGTTGATTCATGCATTGCACGAAAAATATAGGCAATAAAAACGAAACAGGAAAAATTATTTAAGGTAAAATACTTTGCCTCTCTCCACAAAGCACTCAGTGTATCGTTTCCTTTTTCCTTGGCGTAATAGGTAAGTACATGAACTCAAGATCATATGGTCCCCAGATCGTTTTCTGCTGAAGCCAGTTGTTTTGTTTTCTTTACCAAAATAGAAGTTTTTTTTTTTTAAATTATTCAGTGATACGAGCAAAGGAAATTGTGTAGGAACACAACATATCACTTTGGCAGGCTCATTAGCACAAGGAAATATTTTCATTTCTTTCAGTCCAAATCGTAGATAATGAGATAGTAAATCGTGTTTATCGGCCCTTTTATAATGTCCAGTATGTTGTCGGTTCAGTTTTCAACAAAAACCACTTTTTGTTTTTAGAACTACAAAAGAAGGAAACAAAAAATACTTCAGATGCTTCTTAGTTTTACACATAAATGTAATAATATTATTACGTTTATGGGTTTAAAAATAGAACTATCATTTTATGGGAAGAGAAATGCAGTATAAATATTTATCAGCTGGTATCAGTAATGAGATTTGTTTCGCTCTTCTTCTACATAGGAAAATAAGGTGACATATTTAATAGAATAGTTCTTGTGACTAGGGTTGTAATTCAGATCACTATTTGTAACTTGTGACGTTCCTTTAATGGTTTATGAACTATATATGAAACGTTAAAGCTAATAATAATTTATTGACAGAGGTGGGTGACAAAGGTATTATCTCACATCGTCTACTTCACCATAATTAGTCAGACTTATACATATAGATAACATGCCAGTTATGGATTTTTCGGAGGCGACAATCTCTTAAAACTTACTTTGTCACTAGATCCTGTACCAATCTCCTAATTACACACCTGACTCATCTAGTCCTTTATATCACATTTTTACGCTCTCTGATCTCTCACTCATCTCATCCACCTAATCTTCTCCTGGTAAAGACGGTATCAGCTACTGCAATCTACAGTGTCTTCCTCCCTCGCACCTCCAATTTTTACTCACCCTCTACAATTCAGTTTGGTCTTTTGAACAGATTTCCCCTCCTTGGAAGGATTACTTTATAATACCCATTCTCAAGTCTGCTAACATCCCGGCATTGCTGATCATTATCGCCCAAGTTCTCTCCTCTCATGTCTCCTCAAGGTTTTTGAATATCTCCTTAAACAACGTCTCTGATGGTTCTCCGAACATCGCCTATTATTTTTTAAATATCAATATGGTTGCAGAATCGGTTTCAGTGTTTCTGACTGCCTCTTTCTTGTTATTTATGACATTTAGGTGTCTTTCTCTTGCACTCCGTATGTCTTTGCTGTCTTCATCGACCTGTCTCATGCTTATGACTCTGTTCCTCTTTACAACCTCATTGGTAGAATCTAGCAACAAGGCATTCCTTCCAAATTTATATCCATTAGATACAACCTATGCATCATATATAATCTTGTCCAACGCACCTTGTATATTCGCCTTGGTTCCCAACTCTGTTCCGGACGCATCACTTCCCTCGGCCTTAATCAGGGCTCCGTCTTGTTCCCTCTTTTATTTAACCTCTTTCTGGCTCCTTCTCTCCATCAAAACGGTCACACTGTTCGTGTCCTCTCCTATTGCGACGATGTAACCTTTTACATCCCTTCTTCTTCCCTTTAACTTGTCATAACCCAACTTATATCTTCCCTCACAACCTTTACACCTGGAGTTCTTAGCATGGCTTACGTATTAATTGAAACAAATACTTTCTGGCCTTTACCCGCAAACGCAAACCATTCCTTACACACCTTCACGGGCATTATACTCCCTCGACACCTTTCCGTTAAATGCCTTATATTCATCTTGAACTCTTTTTTATGTTCGACCCCTCATTATCACATGCTACATAAAGAAACTCTTTCCTCCATTTAATAAGCTCTATTTTCACTTCCACCTGGTCCACTGATTTCCGTTTTCTTCTCCTGTTATATTAAAAGGTTTATTTACCCATTTTAACGTTTGGTGGTTTTCTTTTATTCCCTTCTCCTTCCCAAGTCTTTCAGCGCTTTCAACCCGTGCAATATTCCACTCTCTGTCGAACCTTCAGTTTTCCCACCACGATTGCTACCACTGCGCTTTTTACTGAAAGTCGGGTCCCACACTAAACGATTTGCCTAAAATACCTCTTGGATAAATTCTATCTCCATCGTTTCCAACTTCCCGTTCCTCTCTTCTCCCCAAACTCACTATGCTTCAACATCTTCATACAGCTCCTAAACACTCCCTAAATACCGCTTCTTTCCCTTTCATATACACAAGTTACCTCAAGTTCTCTCCATATATACTATATATTCATCGCATCTATACTTTTCCCTGCTATCTCCATTCCTATTCTCTTTTTCCCGATCCCTTTCCATCATTTTCGAGCCCTAATGCTCTTACTGTCTTTCCACCCATGCCTTGTACCAACATGATTGCTTCTCCTCTCTTCTTCCTCTCCCTCCGCACACTGTCTATTTTTACTGCAATGGTTCTGGTCAGGGCTTGCATTTAGGTTTCTATGTTCCAATCTATGTTCCAATTCTTATAATCCTACCCCTGAACTTCGAAATCCCCCTGTCTTCTTTCTGAAATCCGTCTCCTTCTTTACCATCGTACTTCACTCAACTTTACTACATGCTTAATTTGGTCTAAGAGTTATGTCGGTACCCTTGGAAACCGAATTGCCCACACACTCGCACGTCATGATGCCCTTCACGGCACTCCCATTGCTCTTCCGTCTCTCCTATCGATCTGTTCCCGCTCCTTACTTCCCTCCATTTTCAAGGTTGGAACACCTAAAATATTTCTCTTATAATGGCGCATTGGTACTGTCACCATCCTTGTCCTTTTCGTTCTCCACCTTGGTTTCTCCATCATGGTTTCCCCCTTTCTTATCTTCATTCCCTCCTGACTTCATTTCATTTCCAATCCTCTCTGATTATTTCTTTGTCGCAAACGCATTATTCCTCTCACTAATAGTGGTCTAGATGCTGGTACCATCAATCATCTTATCTCCACTTTCCTCTGTACCAGCAATATCACCTTCTTTTTCTTTCCGTCCTTCATAATTTACTTGATTCTGTCCCTTTCAGTGTGAATTCCATAAGTATCACCTTATTTCCATCCGTGCTTCATGCGTATTATCTATATTTGTAACTCTCTGCTTTATTTCGCATCTTGTAAACATCCTTAAAGATACGTCTCGGTCTTCCATCCTTTTCTTTTGAATTCGCCGGTTATCAATTTAAGCCGCATATAAATGCCGGAAGAGCGAATTTCGCTAATTATTGTCAGTTATACAGAAGAAGAAGAAGAAGAAGAATGTATCTGTTTTCGTTCTGGACTGCTTGCCCTGGCAATATTGAAAGTTGTGAACATGGCTGCTCTAGCACGGCAGCAAGCTATTGTGCTATCTAGTAAGTTTTTCTCAGATTTTAAGAAAGTGAAATAAGGTTTACTGGTAGTGATTTTATTGGTGGTAACTAACCGTGAAAATGTTCTCAAATGATGGTATAAATTTAAAGAAAAACTACTCAATATAGCTCACGTACTTTGAGCTAAAGTTTTGTTCAGATTTAAAATTAATAATAGCATTAGGCTAAGTTGCTATGTGTGTTATTAATTATTATTGAATAGTATTTTTAATTATAAATACAATAGTTTTACAAATTGCAATCTAGGGAAGCACCTTACTTGATGATCAAAGAAGTTACACAAAGTAAGCGGGTCGCTAGTATTCAGTGTAGATTGAGCTTACAGAAATTAAAAATATCTGGTACTTCAAAAGAAAAGTGCATAACTAATCAAAATATATGGAAATGTTACCTGTGGCGTACGTAATATTGTGAAACAGGGTCCCGCAGATGAGCCAGAAGTGCTCAAAACCTGAAAAATTTACAGGAGAAATAGAATAATGTAGTTGTTTCGAATATTATATCGTTTTCTTGTTCATCGTAGTGTGTTACTAGTTTGGTTTTTGATACTTCCTTGTTTTCCAGCATTCACGCCGTCGCTGACGCGCCAGCTTTCTTCGGACGCACCCAGGCGCGAGCGTAGCTTTTACATCCTTGCGGTGACTCTCTTACGTGCTTTTCGTGCATTTTAGTGGCAACCTGGCACGATTTGGTTGTTTTTTTTTTTTCACCAGTTTCTACGGGATATTTTCGTATGTTTTATTTATACCCATAACTGGGATTAACTTGTCAATGCCCGCTCCAGCTGGTATACTCAGGGACGAAAATTTACCCTCTACTAATCTAATGGAAATGGATCAAAGCTTCCCTAACCTTAAGCTAACCTGTTCCTATCCCTGCCTTACTTATCTCTATCTTACTCTACTCTACCCAACTCTACTCTTCTATACCCTTTTAAAGCTGCCCTACTTACCGATGCGTAGTTGGAATAAATTAGTATTTGAATGCATTGTGTTAAGTCATGATCCGTAACGATAGAAGTATCCGAGAGTTGTTCGAAGTTTAGTAACATGAACGCGATGTGTTACCATCATCTTTATGTACGTTTATTCTCACCATCGCTGACGCGCACGTTCCCTTCGGACGCACCCCGCGCAGGCAAATCTGCTACGTCCGTGTGCAGACTCGGTAAGACGTTAAGAGAGGGGACAGTGCGGACCCACCTGACTTGACTTGATGTTACGTAGGTTATGAAACTCATGATTTTAGTGATTATCTAGCACAGATGTTTGGTTTTTGCTCTCCGGTTTTTATGGCATATTTCCGCACGCTGTATTTATACCCATGACGGGTTAAGTGCTGTATCGCCGGACTAATTTTAGGAAATTTACCGGCTCAATTGGAGAATTTATTTAAGTTTGTGAGGAAGAATGAGTGAAAGTTAGGTAAGGGGAATGGTAAAAGTTAAGAACGGGGTTGTATTTGTTGGTTGTTTTCGATGTTGTAAGGGGCACTGTATGTGGAGGCGGATGAACTATTTAACGGAGAGGTACGTTTGTTTTACTATACGGATTCGTAGATTGTGAAATGTACACAAATATTTGGGCAAGTCTTTAATTTGCCCACAGAACCCTACCAATCCCTTCGGGACTTCTAACCCGTTCCTCCTCCTCCTACTACTACTATTACTACTTCTTCTTCTTCTAGGCTGCTATGGATCCATATAGTAATACTGCACGCTTCATGTAGCGTAACTTAATCTAATCCAACCAAATATAACCGAATGCATATACAGCTGTACGCCGGCGATACAGCACTAATGCTCCCATAACGGTTAAGTCCTCCTAAGGTGAATGTGCACCCGACTTGCTATAAGAAACAATTTTTAAGGCAAATCTATTAAGAGTTAAGGATTACTCGAGCAGGTGATTCTACCAATTTCTTACATTTTCAGGACATGTTATAGCTTTGTTCTCCTTTTAGCAGAGCATTCGCTAAATAATGAGGTCCAACTATTAGTATTTGCAGAGTGACCTCATGACAACTCAGGATAAATGCAGAGTGGACTTTGGCATAGAAACTACAGTGCATAATACACGAATCAACTAGTGCTAGTTGGCCACTAAAAAGTACGAATGCTATCTAACCGAGTGAGAGCAGGAGTGCAGTAGGGGGCCCGAGCAGTAGCGAGGAAATGAATCCGTAAGGAACAGACATGTTAGCGACGAAAGGTATATGCATAAACGATAATGGAAGAGCACACTTACACATACAATACTTTCACTATCACTCAAATTCATTTCAGTATGCTGTACATTGGAAGTAATTACTTATATTCACACACTCATTCCTTTACAAAAAATGTTCAACATCGTATTTTACTGTAAATTTCGTATTTGGTAGAACCGTCTGCTCGAGTGAACCCGTGAGTTGGTTTCATGAAGAAGCACATAACTCGTTAATTCGTTTGTTGTCTTATAAACGAGGATTACACGTGTATGTGTAGACTGAGATAAACTTTTATACTATTCGAGCGTTTGTGTAGCTTGGTTAAGCAGACAACGGGATGTAGCTCCCAAATTACTGAAAATTCCCACAAAATGATAAACAATACGGTTAGCATAGGACAGCTTCAAGTATAAAGGATATTTTAAGAAAGATTGTCTTGTTCCATTAACATGGTGATTTATCCCTATAACTCAAGTTATAATTTATCGATACACAGCCTAACCGGGTTATTTACGCTCATAGCATGGTTGTGACAAGTGACGCGAGTTAGGGTAGTGTAGATTTGATTAGGTTAATCAGTATAAAAAGTGTACTAGAATAAGTTCGGAAATCGTTGTTTTAATAGAAATTTGTGGGGTATAAGATCGGTTATTTCTTCCATTTATTATGTATTTGAAGTGATTAAATTTAATAATTAATTTCAGAATATCATGTCGGAGCTGCTGCCAGTGTGACATTTTCCCATGCATCCTACAGTACAGACACTCCTTCGAAGTTAAATCTTGCAGCCTTGAAGAAAGGTACAGGGGGACGAAGTAGTTTCAATGGATATGTAGCAACAGTATTTGGAGCATCAGGATTTCTTGGCCGATATGTTTGCAATCGCTTAGGAAAAATTGGCACTCAGGTTAGTGTATTTCCTTATGGATGACTCTATCCGGGTATTTTGTCCATCCCTAAGTTTTTTTTTTTTTTTTTTTCTGTATTGCGTCCATGTTATTGTTTCTGTGATACACTTAATTATCATTTAAGGGGGGATTGGCGGTAACCCCAAGAACCACTTAACGGTCAACTTTTATGGAGAAAAATGTTGTGAGAAAGTTCTTTAATACATATTTAAATATCATAAAAGAGTCGTTTCATGACCAACTCCAATTTTCATTCAGAGCTAAATTTAGAGAGCTATAACAGCTGAAAAACTCCTCCAGATAATCCCTAGTTATTTCGGGCACAGTTAAAAATACAACTACAAGAATAGGATAAAATACGCGCTGAAAAAATATACTGTCTTTGGTAATATCTTTATACATTTGTTATTTTTACAAACAAAAAATAAAGTAAAATTTAATAAACAAGCGGGGAAGGAAGAGTAACACGTCTTATATCTAGTGAAAACATTTTTCTACAACATATGCCGGTGCATCCTACCCCATGTAGTGAAAGTGTTTTTCTGCAATTTACGTCGGTTTGTCTTACATATCACAGATACTGAAAGTTTACTGCATAACTTCTGCAATATATAATTTGTTTATTTTCCTTGTAAATTATACATGAACTCCTATCAGAAATCCACGTGGTCAGTCATGTAGAACTAGAGAAGCTTATGTGATACCAAAACCATAATTAGACCATCATAATCCAAAATTAAACTTTAGGAGTATCCAAGTTCTTTCCTTTTACGAACTTAATTTTCTTTACCTCTAAGGGATTTTGTTGTAGTAAAAATGAATAATAAGACAAAGCGAAAATCATAGAAGTGTAAGCCAGTCAAAAGCTGTAATTTAAAATGTTAATTGTTACATATGTAATGCCCAGTACGATTATTGATTTTGCTATTTGTAACACTTAATTGCAGTTAGTAATACCATATAGAGGTGACCATTATGATGTTTTGAGATTGAAGCTAGTGGGTGACTTAGGACAAGTTCTGTTCTTCCCGTACAACCTTCGTGATGAAGATTCTTTACGAAAAGTTATGAAATATTCGAATGTTGTCATCAACGTGATTGGTCGAGATTGGGAAACAAAGAGATTCAAATTTGAGGACATCTATATTAAAGGACCGCAAACCATTGCCAGGATAGCATGTGAGATGGGCGTCCAGAAGCTTATTCATGTTTCCAGCTTAAATGTCTCGGAGCATCCAGAGGTATGTACTTTCTCTGTAATGTTATATATATTACTCATAATTGTCAATAGAACGTAAGGAACATTTCTGTTTTACGAGAAGGAGTCCGAAAATAAGTTTCCCCAGGTGGTTGTGGACAGAGATGGCGATGCAAGACCAAAAACAGCATGTGACATTAAAGATCAGACATACCTTTATTTTTCCGTTTAAGTACTACCTACATTGAGGCATTTGTCATACCGGTATATAAGCTTCAAAAACCTTCCAGGAAAAATTCAGGGCCTTGCATAGGAAGAAGCGTCGAACAGCTTCTGTGACTTCAGCATTGCTTTCAAAGCGCCTGCCGCTGAGTTTCTTAAGCTTGAAACAAATGTAAGTCACTGAGTGCAAAATCAGGACTGATGGCGGATGGGCAAGGCGCTCCCACCTAAAAGTTGCAATATGGTTTTGCATTGCCGTCGCTGAGTATGGTCTCGCATTGTCAGCCAACAATCCGGTTATGGATTTCTGCTTCCGATACGCCATGTGCCCGTTCATAGCGGACAACCGCTCGCACTTCACCGTTTGACCACACTGTCAAATCGCGCCCATCCATAGCTACCAAGCTCGGACTGGGAGACTCGTCTCCGCTTTGCGCAGGCAGTGCGTCGACGCCATATGCTGGATCGCGGGTGAACGATACCCACTTGTGTCTCAGTGTTGCGCGTGCAACCGTTGTCTTCCATTGCTGTTCGTTTTCCTAAAGGAAACTTATTTTCGTACTCCCCCTCGTACTAACCTACATGTTCATGTAACAACCAAGAAACATATTACAGAAAGACAAAGAACTCTAAACTCAACACTGAAAAAGGGATTTAGATAGAGATTGGGATATCATCATCACAGATTTTATCTATAAATGTCAAGCAGAATAAATTATTTTGCAAAAATATTTTTGGTTAGAGACTGTTTTAACAAATTCGCAAATGAAGTATAAAAACAAATTTTATTTCTTTGATTATTACATGTATAAGTTTCTGTAAAAAATACTTTTGGATTACACAAAATATCACCCAGTTTTAGCAAAAAGGTAAGTGCATGATTGGAGGAAGGAGAAGAGGGATTAGAGTTTAGCGTCCCTTCCAGCAGTAAGGCTATGTGATTCGTGGACCTGCAGCTTAACGTGAAATCCGAACCCCATGAGCTCCCACCGGGAATCGAACTCGGGATCTACCGCACCAAAGACGCTTATGATGACCATATAACCATGAGGGAACTTAAAACAAATTCATTGCTGGAGTTCCAAAGTTGAGTTCAAAAATTATGATGGCTAACTGGATATTTCGATTAAGTGTTCGCTTGTTCAGTTAAAAATTCGTCTAGCATTGATGCAGTTAAGAAATTAAATTCCTCAACATCCTAGAACAAACTAGATAATTTAATAGGGTGTTGAGAGTTAAAAAAAAAAGTATAAGTTTGTGTGTGTTTCGATAAGTTACCTTAATTCTTCGTTACAACACTTAATCAGCGTACGCAACAGTATCGTAGATTTTAAATACGTGTTGGATTTTACACTCACGAGCGATTGAATTTTGGAGATGGTTGGCGTTCTGGGGAAATGGCGCTGTGCTCGACTCGGCGAATGTAATAGGAAAGTGTAGAATGTAACGTCGGTAAAGTCAGACCGTGTATGGACTGTATGAATAACAGTTGACTACAAAATAGGTAAGACATGAGACCTCAGCGCATCTGATCGCGACCTTCTATCTACAAAGTCGTGTGGACACTGGACTGTCCAAGGGCGAGTGTATCAAGAGTCTATTGTGATATGTGAATTCGGGCAAAACCACCGCCGCCAAAGTCGTGATATATGACGCGTTGAGGATAAGGGCCGCCGTCGACTAGCTCGGATGGTAAATTCGAATAGATGGGCCACAATGCATCAGTTCATTTTGTAAATTTAGTGCTGGATAATAGTGATGTATGACCTGGCATAACATTCAGAACCATGTCACCAACAGGGTACAGAAGCAAGCGTCCCATGAGGGTCGCCACAAGAGACTACGACTGACATGGGAAAAGGAACACGGTCGTTGACACACGAAGCGTGGAAAAGATCTCCTGGACATATGAATCGAGGTAGCAGTTGATAGACATTGATGGCCGGATACGAGTGCGTCGTCAGCCACTTTAAGCAATAGGTCTCGTTTACCAGCAGGATACAGTTCAGGTCGGTAGAGGTGGTATACTTGTCTCCGAGAAGAGGAAACTTTCTTATTTTATATATATAAATGAAAACCATCCCAGAGTTTGAAGCTCTTAAAAGTAGCTCTAAGTAGCAGTATGACAACCCACCGCCCGCCTCCAGAAGTGGGTCCTGGATCCGCTCCTGTGTTTACGTGGGCTTAAGCGGGACCTCTGGTACGTGTAACAACGCCCCTCATCAGCAAACGTTACAGAAACCTGCTGGCAGATCATGTTCAGAAATTGGTTTGTTCCAGTTCCCCTGAAAGTAACGTGTAACGTGTAGGTGTACCCTGAAAGTAACGTGTACCTACAAGAAGACTGCTTCAACCCATCACTCCCGAATTGTGTCTGAATGGTTCGGTGAGCACTCTACGGATACGAAAATGCTTGTCAGGCTTCCGAGGAGCCTTGGTCTTGATCCCATTGAGCACATCTGGGATACTGTCGAGAGGGATGTGCGTGCCCTGGATCCTGCTATGTCCGATTTATCATGACAACATAATTTTACTGGTAGTTGAATCAATTTAAAATGTGACCAATTCCCTTCACAAGATGAAATAAAAGCCTAGTGCTTTTCGTGAAGATTATTTGAGAAAATATTCGAAATATTTAGCACATACTAATTATTGGTATGTTACAGGAGCATGTAGTTTAGTAAACTGGAACTCAGTATTAAACATAGCTGATATATTGGTCATTTCAAATTTCTCTGTTACTGGAGTCAGTGATCTACATGGTCCGAAACGTTGGGACCAAACACTATATTTGGTGTATATCGAAGATATTCTTAGCTGAATGGATAACGTTCCCGCCTTTTGTGGGTTTGATTGCCAGTGGGCGCTTACTGTTTCGGATCTGATATTAAGTTGTAGATACACGTCTGATACTGTTCCAGTGCTGAAAATAGATGTTAAACTTCTATCCAAATAAATCCTGAATAAACACAAAATTATGTCCTGTAAAATTAATTTATATTTTACACTGTAAAATTAATTGATTGGCGTTTGATTTCTATTTCAGTACCGGGATATATGAGACGGGATCTGCTTTTAAAAAAGGAAATGAAATTAAATATGTAATAAAAATGACGCGTGATTTATGTATATGTCAATATAACATGTGTGCGGACATTTGAAAAAGTATAACTGTAGCGTAATTGGTACATTCTTCGCGAAAAAGTTTTTAGCTGCAATATAAAAACAAGAACATTCCACATTCTATGTGTTTAAGATCACCCAAGATCCTCCGCTGTATTTTTGTCGACTCGAATTAACTGTTACGATACTTAAGTAAGTTTAAATTTTGAATTACAATATGTGCTCTCTGCATTCTACAAGGAGGCCTTAAGTCACCTGAAATGAATTACTTATCAACTACGAAACTAAGAAATATTTATGAGTTATGACATTAAGTTAGGTTACCTAAACCAAGCGTTCAAAGTATTCTCCATTATTTTTAATGCACAAATTATATTTTAGCAGAACATACTACATCAGTTACCAGCCGTTTAGTAAGTTGAAAACTGAAGAACGATATTAGTGTGAAGCGACTAATGACCCACGCTGTATTTCCTGTATTTCTGTTATTCGATTTAGATGTCCAATTTATGATGTTTTCATTGATTTTTCATTATTTTCAGCCGCGTATTTTAAAGCATGGATCAAAAATTCTTAAAACGAAATGTGCAGGAGAAGATGCTGTAAGGGAGGAATTCCCCGATGCCATCATTATTAGACCAGCTGATATCTATGGACAGGAAGATCGATTTCTAAGGTGCGTGTTTTTTTTTTTTTTTTTTTTTTTTTTTAATAGATAAAAGCTTTTCAAAATTTCGAAGGATCAATAAGAAGACTTATTTCTTTATCCTCATACATGGTGTGTACAAAACAAGATAAACATGTGAAATGTTCACAAGTTTCTGAGGGTAATCGTTTATTCCCTAAAGGATTTTCCTTCGAGAAGAGCGGCTTTCGTGAAAATAAACTGATTTTTTTTTTTTTTTTCAGACATTTTGTTGCATAAGGTGGGAGGGCAATGAAACTAGATCCGCGGGTCGCAGTGGCACAGTTGTAGAGCAATCACTTCATGCTCCGCGGGGTTCGTGGTTCGATCCCAGCTCCCAGAAATGTTCACAAGGTTTTCTCGGGATTCTCCTCGTCATTCCACTATCTATCTCATCATCGGCATTTCCCTTAGCTTCAGTGTAATACGGGACATTAAAACTATTTTTTTTTTTTTTTTTTTTTTTTTTTTTAAATCTAGGTTCACACTAAAGAAAGTTTAAGTTCAGAAGATGCGTCTTGAAGGTAGGCATTTCGAAAAGATAAAACTTCACTCGGAGGATTCTATGCTGCCTGCAAAAGCCAGAATTTCTCCTATCCGTGGCAGCAGAGTTGAGGATATTACTTGAAACTAATAATGTTTGTACTGATGTAAGTAGCAAATCGTAGACAATAATTTGTTACCATAATCAGTATAAGTCTTTAAGAAGTCCAACGACTCACATTATCAGTAACTTTCATGTACTGTAGACTGTATAATAATAATAATAATAATAATAATAATAATAATAATAATAATAATAATAATAATAATAAACACTATGGGCAGTGGAGTGGTTCCAAACTGATGTGTCGCTACACACTAGTGTGCCTCGCAGTCTCATAGGGCTATAGAAATCACTCGCGTGAATATCGAATTAGTGTATAAACATGTTTTGCACTTTGAGTGCTAGGGTTCAAAGTTGGAACATCAAACCTAGCTGTGTATCTCAGCAAGTTTTCAGCGACTCAGTCAGGGCTGATGGCGAACAAGATCGCAGAGATGTGGCCCCGTGTAGCGTAGTCGTTAACGCTCTCACCTTTGGTGCGAATAGTCCCGGGGTCGATTCACAGTGGGAACACTCGGTCGAAAAGTTGTAAAGCTTTTTCAGGCCAGCCATCCTGAATGAGGTTTTTCCTGGATTTTCCTCAATCACAGAGCAAATACCAGGATGGTATAACATAACCACTTCCTTCTCTCCTTTCTTGGATAGTGTGCTCTCCGAGGGACGTGACGGGCTTAAGGCCATAGATGCGAGTAATTCCCAGATATATAAATAAATAAGATCACTGAGATGATCGAAATTAATCAGTAAATAGATGAAATTCTAGAGCTCCTTCGTGGCTAAGCGGTTAGCGTACGCGCCTTTGGCGTGGGAGACCTGGGTTCAATTCCCGGCGGGAGCTCATGTGGTTCGGATTCCACGTTAATCAGTAGGTCCACGTATCATATAGCATCGCTGCTGAACGGGACGTTAAACTACAAAAAAGAAAGAAGAAAAAAGAAAAATGAAATTCTAAGGTAGAAAGGGGTTCTAGAGCTTTTTTTTATTGCATTGTTGTCGACGTGTAATTATGGTAGACTTGTTATATCTTCTACGCATTTCCTTCTTTTCCACCCTTGTTATTAGTGCTGACCGTTTTTCCCGCTTGAAATACCTCTGAAGCACTTAAAAAATTCCATACGCTGTGAAATCCATAAATTTTCGATCATAATTATCCTTTATTATTATTATTATTATTATTATTATTATTATTATTATTATTATTATTATTATTATTATTATTATTATTATTATTGTTATTATTATTGATGATACAGATTTTGTTTTACCAAAACTTCTTTAAACAAATTGTTTCAAAAAACAATGGCAGCGTTTGGGAAGTGATTCCTGACACCAAGATAAGACAAAAAGTATAGACTTACCTGGGTGCACAAAAGCTTCCTTTCGTAGTTAATCGACTGCCGAAAACATTAAAAAACGAACTTTAAAAGCCCATAGCTCCAAAACTATGAGACCTGCCGTAATCGGGTTAAGACTTCACTTAGGAACTAGTATGTGCCCTATCCAAATATCCATGTTTCAGAATCCTGAGATACTTCCGCAACATTTTTCATAGAGGTAGTTGGTGAGTACTTCAAATTATATGCCAAAATCCCTCTATAAAAATTGTTGCATGTCTCGTAGTTTAAAGCTCATATTTTGATGTTTTCGGCAGCCTATAACTCCGAAAGGAAGCATTTGTGCATCTAGATTGGTCTATAATTTTTGTCTTACCTTGGTGTCAGGAATCACCTCCCAAACGTTGTCAGTGTTGTTTTGAAACGCCCTGTATATTTACTATATCTGCCCGTGTGTCCATCCGGCGACACAAAATCTCAAAAATACTTGATGGATGTCCGTGAATTTGATGGAAGATGATGGAAGATCAAAAGTTAGTAATCAAGTCGCTGATGGAAGTTATATCCGAACCTGAAGTGGTTTAAATCAACCATTTCCGGTTGTGTTGATCACAATAGAGCAAAAGCGATAATAGATAGCTAGAAGTGATTTTCTGCAGTCGGTTAAGCGTCATCACCATCCTGAACTCTCTTCTAAAGACGGAAGTGATACAAATCCACAACTTCCGACTTATATAGTGACCTACATAAGATGAAAACGGTAAGAGATAGCAAGGAGCTTTTTTTTTAAAATAATAATAATAATAATAATAATAATAATAATAATAATAATAATAATAATAATAATAATAATAATAATGGTTTTAGCGTTCTAAGAATAGCTTTCGTCTCCCTTAATTCTCTCTCCAAATCAGAAATGCAAGAAATCATCCACTTCTGTCTTTAACTTACATCATTATAGAAATAGCGAGAAACATTTTTTTTCAATCAATTCAGTACCCGAAGAATAACATCCATCCATCCATATCTCTACTGTAATCGGAAGTGATAGAAATGTATTACCTCTTTCGGTTTCAATGTTTGATTTGTTTTGATTTTGCGTTTAGCGTCCTTTTCAGGAGCAAGGCTATATGAGACGTGGACCTTCAGATCAACGTGGGAACAGAACTGCCGTGACAAAACGCTGTAACTTTGGCGCAGCAGTTTTGCGAAAAAGAGCCGTAAAGTTTTCATCCGAAAATGTGATCTGTATCGTGTAGAACCAGTGTAACTAGGCAATAATGGTCAACCAATCAATTTTCACCAAATTTAATCACACAACATGCATTTACGTAACATTACATGTAACCACGTGTTTCCAAAGTCAAGATACACTGGTTTTACACGATACAGATCATATTTTCGGATGAAAACTTTAGGACTCTTTTTCGCAAAACTTCTCCGCCAAAGTTATAGCGTTTTGTCACGACACGGCAGAGAACCACTTGAGCTCCTGCCGGGAATCGAAGCCGGGTCTCCCACACAAAAGGCGCGTACGGTAATCGCTTAGCGACAAGGGAGCTCCGGTTTCAATCTTGATTGAGAAGTTATCACACCATACGAACCAAACTCCTTTGCATGGCGTACACGTACTACGTTTTTTTTTTTTTTTTTTTTAAGTGTATTTATGGGTTTTATTTGATCTCATTTACCCACTTCTAGTATTTAAACCTTTTTCTCAAATGTTCATTCCAGCAAACTTTATTCCAAGTGTCATTTCGTTTATTTTGTTGTAGGTTTTATGCTCATCCATGGAGACGACGATTCCGAATGATGCCTTTGTGGAAGAAAGGAGAAGCTACGATAAAGCAGCCTGTGTACGTGGGTGATGTTGCTGGTGGCATTGCAGCGGCGATGAGGGATCCTGATGCTGTAGGCAAAGTCTATCAAGCTGTAGGGTAAGTGGATTACTTTCTAAAGACTTAAGGAGGAAAGTCTTTCCTACACAAATTGTCAGTGGCTATAAATTTCTTAACACGTATGAAGTTATACAGGATGGTGCAGTTAAAAGTAGCCCGCATCCCCTTTGAATGTGAATGCAATATTTCGACTTCTGAAATTGAGTAAACATCTACAACAATGTACAGTTTATTCAATTATCGATTGTTATTTCTTCAACAATCGATAATATACGACGACAATCGACGTGTATATTACTGCACGTGGATTTTGAATAATATCAAGGATGGTATGTTAGACCCTTTCCATTGCATCATGAGTGATGAAGCATGATTTTATTTTCTGATCATGTGAATTCACTGAACACAAGGTACTGGGCAACGGAGAACCCTAACATTGTTTGTCAGCATCCACTCCATGATGAAAAATCGGCGTTTGGTACGGTGTAACAGGAATGCGCATCATTGGACTGGTATTTTTTGACACTACCTTCAACATGATTACATATATGGAAATTTTTTTATGCATTTTGTGCTCAACTCACTGAATGTGAAAGACAATATTGCTTCTTCCAGCAAATGGAGCAACATGCCACACTTCTAAGGAATCCCTCAAACGAGTCCATGTCTTCTCAGAAGAACAAACTGCCAGCAAAGGTTTCTGGCCACCACGTTCGCCGGATGTGATTTCTTCCTGTGGGGACACATGAAGAGCAAGGTCTATGAAACTAAACGGCGTGACAAACATCTTGGCATTTGAAGGCGACGCTCCAAGTTCCCTTTAAATGCTGCTAGCAAATGAGACTCCAGCGGTATTGCCACGTTTATTTTGTACACATCCACGTCTATCCTCTGCCACCTGATCGCGCTGTAGTTCGTCTGCTTAGCCATAGCCACATACCGTAGCACTCGACAACATCCCGTCAGAGCTTGCGTTTTATTCGTTTAGCTGAGATGCCAAGATGTTTGTCACAGGCTTTAATCTACACAATACGGGAACTGAAAGACATCATTAGCCTTAAAGTTGCCGCGATCAATATCCGAACTTTACGCCGGATGTATCTCAATATGCTAACACGTGCAGAATTGTGTATTGATGTCGCAGCGGATCACTTTCATCACCTATAAATGTATTTTTCTCTATTTTTCATTGTAAATAAAATGGTAAGTCCATTTCAGCTCTTCGTTTCTGTAATTGCAGTGCATTTCCTTTATTCTTACATGGGCTACTTTTTATCTGCGCCACCCTGTATAACAAGACAGTGACATATAGCCCAACAAAAGATATATCTACGTTTAATACAGTACAGATAGTTCCATTTAAATAAGGTAGAAGTTCCTCCCAATACCAGACAATTTGCTTTCATGCTCAGGATTTTTAATTCTCGTTTTACTTTAAATTCTGATTCCTGAAAATATCTCACACTTTCTACCCGACTCGTTTAAACTGTTATACCTGATTATTGTTTATTCTCCTCATTGAACTTTTGATAGAATACTCCCAGGAACTTCCCAGTTTCTTTGGGGTTTACGCTTGTGCCGCAATGAACATCATCTTTTACTCGACTTTGATCCGATATTTTGTTCTAGGTTTCCTAAATGATTGTTCCATTTTTTTGACATATTTTCTCCTGGTCGCAGCGCCAGAAGGAAGCATTGTTACGTCTATTATTTTTTATATCTATTATATTTGAAATTAGTTGTAAGCGCCTGTCGTAGTTGGATATTAATTCAGACTTAGATAAAAAGAGTAAGCATACACCGATGTCGGGTCTTAGTTACAAACCTGGATAAGAAGTGAGGAAGAAGAATGTCATAAAAAAGTTAACCTACAATCTTGAATTACGTGGGTATTTATTATCGTCTGTTATTTAAGCCCGCACAACTAAACGGTAGGGTTGGTTACATACAGGAAAGGCGCAGTATGGATTACATAAGGAAAAACGTAGTGTTGGTTATATAAGAAAGGCGTAGTGTTGGTTATATAGAAAAGGCGTAGTGTTGGTTATATAGGAAAGGCGTAGTGTTGGTTATATAGGAAAGGCGTAGTGTTGGTTACATACAGGAAAAACATAGTGTTAGTTACGTACAGGAAAGGCGTTCTTAGAAACAATGAGAAACGTCCATACATTTTGACCTCCCCGAGCTGAAAATTTTAAAAAATGGCTTCGTACGTGATTAGATCTGGTGAGGACTTACTGCGTATAAAATTCGGAAACCACATGCCTTTTTTCTATGCTAAAGGTCTCATGACACCTACACACACAAATATATGTATTATACAGGATGTTTCAAAATGAATATCGGGATTTGAAGGCTTTGTAGTATTTATTACATTTAACGTACAATTATAAATAGTACATCAAATAAAAGAACAACTCAAACAGTTTTTACTACAAGAGTTCAATATGAGTACCATTCGTCACATGGCACATATCGAGTCGATAGGCGAGAAAGGCCCATAAACTTTCCACCGGGATATGGCACAAAACACATTCAGTTTAGGGGAGTCTCGTTGCAACTGTATCATTTCATAGGGATTTGCTGACCCCCCAGATGCGAACATTATTGAGCGTCCACATCACCACTTTGGTGAAATATCGATTCATCACTGAAGACGACATGATCCAGTAAATCTTCATCATCATACAGCAGCATTTTATTTGCAAACTTGGCACGAATAAAATGTATTCTGTAGGCTTTAGAGCTTGTAGCAGCTGCAAGCGATAAGGACGTAGTTGCAAGCGCCTTTAAAATTCTTAAGAGACTGTTGTACACTAACTACAGATTCAGTCCTTGCAAAATGTAAAACACAAAAAAACTTTCTGCTCACTAGTCACCATCTTTGCTACGACAGGGTGTCTATCGGTCACGAATGTCACGAAAATGTCACGAAATCAGAAAACGGTCATGGAAGTCACGAAATTTAGCTTTTGGGTCACGATTTTTTTAAACTGTACAAATGTAAGTACAGATTGGAAAATTTTGTTGTGTAAAACGTCAAGATTCACCACCAAAAATGTCGATGGTCGGGTTTAGACGCTACCAAATCGCAAGCAAAGTACTTTTCTATCGCATAATTGAAAATTCGGCCTAATTCGCTCTTCAAAATGTTAGAAAATTTTATGATTTGGTAAAGAAAAGGTCACGAAAAAGTCACGAAAAAGTCACGAAATTCCATTTTGGAACTTGAGTAGACACCCTGTACGAACGCTTTCTAACGGCAGACAGAGAAAACAGTCCATACGCATGCATATGTGGAAAACCGAGTTGCTCTTTCGATGTAATACTTATAATAGTAAGTTAATAGTAATAAATACTACAAAGCCATAAAATCCCGATATTTATTTTGGAACACCCTGCATTATTATTATTATTATTATTATTATTATTATTATTATTATTATTATTATTATTATTATTATTATTATTAAAAGTTTGCGAGTGGAGCAAAGTAGAATCTGAGACTGTGAACTAACCAGTCAGAGAAGCGCCAGCCTCCAGAATGGAGTGAAGAGCAAGTGTGTAGATAAACTGGTAATATAGTCGTTAAAGCACCAGCATAAGTCACACATTCCCACTCTAATAATTTCAATGAAGTTTCACGTATAGGTTGTTAGTGTTAAAAACTGTTGTTAAAAGTTAATTCTAAAATAAACATATGTTACATGGTTTTCTTGACAATTTGGCTCTTTTTCTTCGTCCATTTATTTATTTATTATGATTTTTTTCAGGCCAAAGCGTTATCAGTTATCTGAAATAGTGGACTGGTTTCATCGTGTGATGCGTAAGGATTCTGATTGGGGCTATAGGAGATATGATATGAAGTGGGATCCCTTCTTCTCCTTGAAAGTCAGTTTGACGGAGAAGTTTTCTCCTTCATGGCCTTTTGGCTATCTCACGTGGGAAAAACTTGAAAAGGTAAGTGTGATCAAGTCCTGTCCAGACCGAAGTTAGAAACCCTCCGGATTCAGCTTGTTTAAGGGGATGGACAAAAAAATGGAAAAATCTCAAATATTGCACATTACCTTTATTAATAGCGAGTAGAGCCAACTGTGGCACGCAGAACGGCCTACAGTCGACGGGGAATGGAGAAATAAAAGTCGCGTATGGTTGTCAAAAGAATGTTGTACCATTTTTTCGCCAAAGCAGCTGCAAGTTGTAGAGACGACGGTGGTGGGTAGCGGGCTCGCACCTTGGTCTCCGAAACTGACCACAAGGGCTCAATGCTATTGAGATCTGGCGATTGTGGAGGCTATGGCAGTTGTGACACTTCATCTTCGTGCTCATCAAACCAGTCGTGGTAGATGTGAGCTGTATGAACAGGGGCTCTGTCTTCTTGAAACACACATTACCATCTGGAAACAGAGTTTGCACCTGATCACTCAGGATGGTTATGTAGACCTTGGCAGTGCATATCCATGCAGAGTGATCATGGGTCTGGCAGAATACCAGGATATGGCTGCCCGAATCATCTCTGAACTACCGCCATGCTTCACTTTTTGTAGCAGGCAGTATGTATCGTAGGCTTGTGGTGGCGTTCTCCACAGTTGGAAACAATGTAAAGGAAGATTCATGCAACCAGATTACAGTCTTCCACTGCTTCATTGTCCAGCTTTTGTGGGCGTTTCACCAGTGTCTCCGTATAACAGAATGATCAACAGTCCCTAGCGGTTTGAGAATTGCAGATCTGCCATAAATACCCTGCTTATGAAGTTTTCTTATTGTTTTGACGCTAACAGAGTTTGTAAGAATTGTATTCAGCTCAGCTGTGATTTTTGACGCCCACAATCCTATCCAATGTGCGTCTGTCTGTCACACAACACACGCTGGTTTTTTTTTTTTTTTTTTTTTTTTTTTTTTTTTTTTTTTTATTTTAAATACTGGTAAACAGTCATGATCTTCGAGACTGTGCCTCTTAATACTCCAAACATTTTCACTACTTTTGTCACGGAAGCTCCCACCATATGCGCATTCACAATTTGCCATCTGAAACTGTAGTCAGCTCAGAAATGATTCATGCTAACCTTCACGGACCGGTCGCTGAACTGCAACTGGCTCATCTCTTCGATTGGCTAGGTTGTATACCTTACAGGATGTGCCGGTGACCACGACGACACCTACCATTCAGACGCAAAACGTGTTTGAAATCGCCACCACTTTTATACCAAGTGTTTCCGTCTTTTTGTCCACCCTTGTATATAGTGTGTAACTAAATTCGTAATATGTCAGCATGTAACGGGAAACAAATCTAAAGTTGAGCTCGATCTCATGGAACTAAATAAAATTATACGGCTGAATATAAAACCTCATGCGCAGTTTTCGAGAAATTAGAAAAAACTATTTTTTTCATACTCAAAAATTGATCCTGTACAATATCCGCGTACTATATTAAGATTACTCTCTTTATTTCTTGAAGTTCATTGTTCCTTTTCAGTACCGAAGCCATGTGAAATGTGGACGTGTGCAATTCAAGGTGGAAAACGAACCACCATAATGAGTTCAAATATTAAGGCTCTCCCATCGGGTATCGAACTCGGAACCACACACACAGGAAGAGCGTGAAAAAGTGATATTCTTGTAAACATTCAGAGATGAGTAAATTGTGGGTTTTCGGCTTTTGGCAACCTACAGTTTCCTTTTGAATAACCAAAGTTTGTGTTTAGCATGGTATAATTACTATTACTTCAAGTTGAAAGAATGTTTGCATAATTTCTAATCCTAAATCTAAACTTTCTGAATTTGCAACCTGCGAACGGCTAGGTCAGTCAGAAAGCTTTCAATTTAGTGATATGTAAATCGGCATCCATATTTCAGCATATCGGCTTCCATCACTCTTATTTAGCATTTCGAGACCAAAGTGTGCTACGAGCGTGGTTTGATAAAAAAAAAAAAAAAAAAAAAAAAAAAAAAAAAAAAAAAAACTTGGTTGGATATTGAAGAAAACAATTTGAATTTTTTAATGTATTTTGTTTTTCGACATACTGCAGTCCCTACAAAGTTCAACGAGTTTGCCCCAACGTTTTTCCAACGTTGCAATTTTTTCGCGGATATGAGTTTCTACGTGTCTTTCAAAATATTCATTTACTTCTTGTGGGACCCCCTTCGTTTGTCTCAGATTTTCGTTCTGCCAGGAAAGTTGAGTTCTGGGAATAGATGATAGTCCGAGGGAGCTAGATCGAATGAAACCTATTTACTTCACCCCATTCTTACGGTACCTACGTTTTCCCGTAAGACTTGTATTAATTATTGTTCCAAAAGTTGTGTACCTGATTAACTTGGACCATGACCTCATTGATATAACATTATTCCTATGCTGTTAATGTTAAATTCCCCTGTATATATTAGTCTCATACATGATCTTTATTTTTTTTTTAGAATCTCTTTCAGAAAATGGTGTACTGTTGTACGGGGTGTGTTCGAAAAGTATCGAACCTTACTTTTTCCCGCGTAAACCAATGAACGCGGGAGACTTTCTTCAGTGTGGATGTAGAGACACTCATGCGCAGTCGGCCAACGGATGAATACTTGTAGCGAGCGGTCGTCGTTTTTTAATGATTGAAAGCAACGATATTGCTTTAAATTTTGTCAAAAGCTTGGCGATACCCAAGCGGAAACCATTCAATGGGATTGGTACATTCAATTTTGAACGAGAACTTAGGCATGAGGAGTGTCTGCGAAATTTGATTCAGGATTTGTGTATCGTCAGGCTTCCTACTCACCTGACATGGCTCCGTGTGACTGTTGGTTATTTCGCCAAGCTGAAAATGCCACTAAAAGGAACTCTATTTGAGTCAAGACATCATGCGGAATGCGACGGTGAGAAGTGTGTGCATTACCAAAAAGACTAGTTTCAAGGGGATTAGTGTTTCGGATTCTCAAATTAATATTTTTTGCCAACCAAAGGTTTGATACTTTTTGAACACACCTCGTATATTTCGAGAGGTCATTACACCCAAAAAAGAGGGGGGGGAGGGGCTTGTCCATTGAAAAGTACAACAAACTGTGGTACTCTCTGTGGTTTTTATGTCTATTGGCGTTGAGTACATGGGTAGGTTAGTAATATTAAGATGTCCCATTCATGTTCTAGGATTGCAGTATGTGATAATTCAGTCCAGATGGATTTTTTTGAGTTACGAATGTTTTTTTGTTCTCGTCATGTTCTCTTTGTGAGAGGTTTTGCAAAAAAAAATGTCAGCAAATTACGTTCGAATTCATGTTGCAAAACATTAAAAGGAAAGAACTAAGCTAAGAGGATGATGTTTTTTTTTTTTTTTTTCTTTTATCCGCTGCTGGCTGGTCAATATGCAGGGTGAGGCAAAAGTCCAGCACCACCCTTTTATTTTTGAAACGGCTTGAGGAGAGATGACGAATCTGGGTGTGGGTAATTGGCATGGGGTTCACCAAATGGTGCCATTTGACATCATGGTTACAATCTTGATATCATTACTGATAAGAGTTAGGTGAAAAATAACTTTCGTTACGTATTTCTGTTGAAATTCTAGCCTAAAATCATGTTTCGTATTATACCCCCTTCCCATTTGAAATATTGGACCTGAATTCAAAATGGCGGATTTCAAGATAGCCGCCATGCCAAATAATACCATCTGGTGCGTCCCCATCCCAGTTACTCACATCCGAAGTTTCGTAATCTTTCCTCAAGCCGTTTCAAAAATACAAAGGTGGTGCGGAACTTTTGCCTCACTCTGTACATTAGCAACTGTTTCTAAATGCTCAATAAAGTCACTTTTGGGGTTCGCTTCAAAGAGGGATAAGCTAATATGGATGTTTTAATTACATACAGATCAATTGTTTGCTGAGCAAAACCATATGTTTTCATTAAAAATTAAATATATGTTACAGTTTCGCCAACTAACTCTTTGGCTTCTTTAGACACTATGAGATACAGGGTAACCGTACAATCTTCTATATCCAACAGCAGCAAATCCCCTTCAAGTACTTATTTGAAAATTCCTATATAGATGCTTTCTATTGTTGCTAATAACACAAAATGACGAACTTAACTAAACTAATTTAAACTAACAATTAATTAATATATATATATATATATATATATAGTAGGTGGGCCGTAAGTCCCTTACCATCCCCTGTAAAATCCGTGTTCTTGGAAAACAGTGAACAACAACCATGTAGTAACATAGTAGGCCGAATGGGAAGTCGGATTGTGATGGTGACCAAGATGGCGGCCATCTTGAAAGCCGCCATATTGAATTCACGTCAAGATTCTTAAATGGGAATATGGTCATGCGGCACATTATTTTAGGCTAGAATTTAAAGACAAACACAATGGTGAAATCGGTTTGTTGATATCTTAATTTGTTCAAAAGTTACAGGCATTTCAAATTGCTAATTTTACCTGTCACGCATGGCGGAGCACGTGCTCTACGTGGCCCCCATCCCGAGTTATGCACAAGGTAAGTCGTTGAACCCAATTTTGCATGACCCTCAAAAGAGTTTCTGGTGAAATATCGGCACAGGCTGCAAATAAACTTACTTTCAGGTGTTCAAGATCCCGGATCTTTTCGGCGTATACCTTTGCCTTCAGATGACCCCAAGGGCGCCAGATCTGGTGATCGTGCAGGCCATTCAATGGGACCACGGCGCCCAATCCATCGTCCAGGAAATTGTTCATCCAGATAGGTACGGACCGGTAATCTGTAATGCGGAGGGGCGCCATCCTGCTGGAAAAAGAGTGGAAATTTGCCGTCCTCGGACAATATGGAAGGGAGGATGAGATCCCGCAACATATCCAAATACCGTTCAGCAGTGAGGGTACCAGGAATGATGAATGGACCAATTGATTTGGTGCCCAATAGACCACACCACACCATTAATTTGCCTGTACCTACCATTTTGCAAGTGTCAACCCACAGCGGATTTGTCGGGGACCATTAGCGAAATTTTTGCTTATTCCCGTACCTATCTGGATTGGGCGCCGTGGTCCCATTGAATGGCCTGCACGATCACCAGATCTGGCGCCCTTGGGGTCATCTGAAGGCAAAGGTATACGCCGAAAAGATCCGGGATCTTGAACACCTGAAAGTAAGTTTATTTGCAGCCTGTGCCGATATTTCACCAGAAACTCTTTTGAGGGTCATGCAAAATTGGGTTCAACGACTTACCTTGTGCATAACTCGGGTTGGGGGCCACGTAGAGCACGTGCTCCGCCATGCGTGACAGGTAAAATTAGCAATTTGAAATGCCTGTAACTTTTGAACAAATTAAGATATCAACAAACCGATTTCACCATTGTGTTTGTCTTTAAATTCTAGCCTAAAATAATGTGCCGCATGACCATATTCCCATTTAAGAATCTTGACGTGAATTCAATATGGCTGCTTTCAAGATGGCCGCCATCTTGGTCACCATCACAATCCGACTTCCCCTTCGGCCTACTATGTTGCTATATGGTTGTTGTTCACTATTTTCCACGAACACGGATTTTACAAGGGGTGGTAAGGGACTTATGGCCCACCCTGTATATATATATATATATATATTATACTGTAAGCTTTTGTAACAATTTGTTCCACTTTTGGTCTATGTTAAGTCCTGCGTTCCAGTTCATTGCTTTATTACCCTCCATTTCAATACATCGTGCCTCCTTCCATTTTCTGATTATGCTTTCATCTTCTTGTCCTAGAATTTTTACTACTTTCCAATTTGCTGCGTGTCCCATGTCCCTTATGTGTTTGTAGCATTTTTGTTCCTCTCTGTCCTAACGTCATCTTTATGTTGTTTTATACGTTCTGTGAGTCTCTTCTTAGTTTCTCCAATATAACATATCACACTCGCTGCACTTAATTTTGTAGATCACTCCTTTTTTCTCCATCAATGTTCGTTGTTCTTCTCTCTTCTTCCTTCCTTTCCCCCTTATTACTTCCAGTAGTTTATTGCTTCCTTTTCTATATGTTGATATGCCTCCCATCTTCTTCAGCATTCTTTTAATAATTTCTGTTTCTTCCAAACTTTCTATCCCCCATCACATTTTTCTCTCTCCGATCCCTCTTTCACTTCGTTCTCCTTCTCTTCTTTCTTCTCTTTCTCCATTTTTGTTCTCCCATCTTCTGTACGTTAACTTTTTTTCTATCATACCTTATTCTCTAGCTGCTTATGGAATGATTGTATACTTTGTTCAATTTTTGTCTTCTTCACTGCTTATTTGCATAATTCTTTTTCCCATATTATTGATGAAATTCTTCTTGGTAGAGTGATCCACATCACTTCTGGCGTGGCAATAGTTTCCCGACGAACAACTTTTTTGGTACCATTCTGTGTATATCACTCCTTGTTTCCTCCTTATTTTCATGTCCAGAAACACTATAGCCTCTTCCTTTTCCTTTTCCACCTCTAGCTCCAGTTGTATGCCTTTCTCTGTATCTTCAATTTCTTTTACAAGCTTTTCTAATTGCCTGACAGTTCCTTTCCAAATCCCTATGCAATCATCAACATATCTACCAAAAAACACTAATTTGTCACTTCCTTTCATCCTTACTTTCTTCTCCCAGTCGTTCATAACAATTTCTGTCAGCACCGGACTCAACCTGGAACCTATTCTTATTCCCTCAATTTTTACAAACTTTTCACCTATAACACAATAACTGTTATTCCATATAGTCTTCAGGGCCTCCTTCAATCCTTCTCCACTTCAACCATTGATCCTCCTATCCTTCATCAATTCTGTAATGACTTTAAGAATGTTGTTCCTTCTTAGGCTTGGAAACATAGCTTTCACGTCAACACTGAACATGATTGTTTTAGCTTTGTTCTGTCTTATTTCCTCTATTCTTCTTTTTAACTCCATCGAGCTTCTCACACTGCTACTTTCTTGTTTTAAATATTTCCTGGAACTGATGATCGTATCTAGATCTGGCATCATAGGTGGAAGGGGAAAAATAAAAGAATTTGTCGTAACGCTTTGTAAGTAATTAGCATACCAAAATCAATATTTTAAACCATAGGACGAAGACAAACTAATATTAATATTTATCACATAATGTTTTCATGTTATATAAATAATTTTTGTCATATTATTTATAAAGTACAAAGTAGTACGGAAGTAATAGCTAGTCACTTCGTTAAAAGTTCTTATATTACAATTTATAATAGTTTTAGCTTGAAAATGTATTTATTTGTTATAAGTTGGCCACTTTTCAGTGAAACTGATAGTGGCTATATATCGATATGTTTCACTGTATACATAAATTTTGACAATTTGATTTGATCTTTATGTTTTCTTAGGATCATGTTACTGATGTAGTTGAAAAGAGTATCCCTACCTTAGAAGATTTGGGTATCTGTTTAACAGAAATGGAGAATCAGATTCCTTGGGAATTGAGGCCGTTCAGAGCTGGAGCCTACTACGATGAGGAATTAGGTGAATTTGAGGCACCTGCACCACCAAAGGTTTTTGCCTAAAGAAGTAAATTGTGGTTTAATTGCGCCTAGTAAGAATTAGAATGTCAGCGTTTGCAAATTCTGTGATATTGCATCCCGTTCTATAGAAGAAGGCAAATCGATAATACATTTTTAAAGTTATTTGGAGAACTCTTATATTTCTGTTTATCCATATTAAATTTAATATTTTTCATTGTACTCTTGTTCAGTTACAGATATTTTCTTCTGTACTTAACAAATGTAGCGTTTTTCTCTTACAAATGGAAAATTCACGAATAAATCTACTCTTGTATCTTTTAAATTATAGAAATGGTAAACTTCCTGTAAAATGCCTTGCCTGTTACTTGTTGATGAGTTTATTGTAATAACAGAGTTGCAGATGCTGAGGTTGTTAGACATAATATACTAGGAGTGAAATCGTGTAATTGGAGATTTTGTTAAAACTGTACAGAGATGTTAATAAAAAATATTTATATTAAATGTCTTAGGTGTTTAAAATAACCATTGTTTTGTAGCTTACTTCTTCTAATATACATATATTTAATTTAGAATAAATGAATTGTAAACTTTGTGGTTACTGTCTTGTGAAATTAATCTTATATACACTGAGTGCACAATAAATTGCGACCACCTCTTCACAGAAAAAAGTGTGGCCAGCAGCCGAGCAGGATGACTACTTGTTTGGCTTAAGAAACATTCTATGGAGCTGTAGCATGTGAATTGGCCCCTTAACTCACCGGAATTTAATCCTATAGAATATTTATGGCATGTTGTGGATCGCACCATGACAACTGTGGGCTCATTGTGGGATGCCATCAAAAATATATGTTATGAATTCCCCGTGGAAACATATGAGCAACTGTAAGAATCTATGCCACCCCCTGTCCAGGTCGCCATCTGAGCAAAAGATGGACCAACAAAGTATTAGGTAGGTGGTTGCAATTCACTGAGCACTTAGTGTACATATACAGAGGTTGTTCAGCCTACGTTTGGCCGATTTCGTTCCTTCCCCCTCCCGGGCAGAATGGATTCACCCGACCTGGCTCGTGGCGTCCTGCAGTGTTGTGCAGTGGCTTCCTGGGAAGGGAGTCGTTTTTCCGCGCGGACGATTATTACGCATAAAACAGGACCATTGTTGTGAGTGTTGTGTTAAATTTGTTTCCAAGTGTGTGGGTTTCCGTTCTGTGACCAAAATGCCGCCCAAACTAAGCCGGTTTTGGAAAGTCTATGTTGCGGCTCTTTATAACGCTCACTTTAGTGTTTCTGTCATTAGAAAACAGTGCAAGAAGAATGGTTGCAACATCAGTTTAAGTGGAATAAAAAATGCTATTAGAAAGTACAAGGGCAACGAAGCTCCACCATTTGGATCACCAACGAAGTTGTTTAGGAAGCGGGAATGCACCAAGGCCACCTCCACCATGCAGAGGAAACTTCGCAAAATGGCAATGCAAGAAAATACGCCAACACAAAGGTGTATGGCTAATCGTCTTGACGTGTCTTTAGGGACTGTGAGCCGGACATCACACCATCAACTCAAGCTGAAAAAAGTCATGAAACCTCGCGGCCATCTTCTCACGGATGCCCACCAAAAGGAACGAAAGTGTAACGCCCGGAAGCTGTACGAACGGCATCTGGCAAAACAAAGGTAGATGTACGTCGTAACGCTCGATGAAGCATGGATTTACCTTTCCGACTGCGGCAAACCGAGAGCCATCATGTACCGAGAGAAAGGCGCCAAGAACTTCAGAATGTGGGTCCGTGTCTGTAAGGAATCCTTCCCAAAAGGGTTCATGGTCGTTACTGGCTACTGTAGATTCGTAGGGTGGCGAAGAACTCCAAAATAAATCGCAGTATTTTCAGGAGCAGGTCATGCGGCCGATCTACGAGCATGAGATTCCAACAATATACGGAAATGACGCCAATCTGGTGCGCATTCACATGGACAAGGCTTCATCACATACCTCACGACCGTCCCTCGCATTCTACAGGGAGATGGAGGAGACAAGTGGTATACAGGTGATACCTTTCAATGAGGTACCTGTTAAATCTCCAGATGCAAGTCCTATGGACTATTGTGGATTTGGATTGCTGAAGCGGGCTTTGGGAAAGCGGCGTGTGACAACTGTGGAAGAACTTGGAAAGCTGTGCAAAGGGAGTGGGACAAGATTCCCCTCCCAGTTCTTCAGAGAAGACTGTTACAGTGGAAATTACGCTGTCGGGCTAGTGTTAGAAACCAAGGGAAACACATCGAGCACTTACAGATCTGGCGCCATAAATTATTCTAAATTTTTAGGTAAGTTGAAATTGGCCAAGTGTAGACTGAACAACCTCTGTATATCAATATATCTCCAGGCACATAACTCCGGCACGCGTGGAGCAATTTCAACTAAATTTCGTACACATATTAGTTATAATCTGGAGAAAAAATACAGCAAGGTAAAACACCTGTCGTTCTCTGGAGGGAAGTAGATGATATGTTAGAAAAAGGAAAAAAGAAAAACGACCGATATTAGTATCAAATCCATAGTTTTTGTGATCGTTGAGACGAATAACGATACTTCCGATTCTTTTTAAGTTCCGGTTCAGCCCCTGGAGGTGGGAAGAAATGGTGAAAAATAAAATATGAAAAATGACAGAGATTAATGTCAACTCAATAGTTTTCAGAGTCGCCAGTCTGATTTGTGATAGTCTTGATGACATTTAAACTCAAGTTTTGTCTAGGGGAAAGATATCCGTAGGGAGGACCGTGGTAGAAATAGAAGAAAGTTCATAAGCGAACGCGTTTGCGTCATACTCGCGCATTAACACCATTTGCGACACAGGAGTAATGCTGTCGTCTGTTATCACATACTCTTTTTCGAACCTGATGTAAAATTACTAAAATATATAATTGGAATTTTATTCCGGGATTCAAGAAAAGAAAGTCTCATTTGAAAATTCCTTACTATCCCAGAGGTAGTCATAAAACTATGACTGACATAAGCAGGGTTTGGATGTACTGTCTTAAACCAAACCGCAGATAACAAAATAAGCTCCTCCTGTTCTCACCCCTTAAGAATCGCGGGGACAACTCCACTTCTGATCTATATCGCATATTTGAATCTGTGTGTAAGCAGCAAATTAATTCAGTTATAAATCAAATTTCTGTACGCTCAAGATAAACTCTGATGACGTTTGCTCTTTTTTTTAGAGAACTTCTCTCAAGGAAGGAAACTACAGTTTAAAACCAGTTCCAAACCGTGAATCGAATTCGGAATTCCATGATTAGAAGAGATCATATAGAGCAGCGTTTCCCAACCTTTTTCAACTTGCGGCACACTACGGGTGTAACTTGAATTCTCGCGGCACACTCATAGATATTATTATTATTATTATTATTATTTGTAAATATAAAATACCGTGATATTTTTTCTGTGATTGCTGATCCCTTTCTCACAGAGATGAAAGTTCGATCACTGGTTTTCCCCTATGCTAATTCATTATGTTTATTTTTTATTCTAATTTTAAAATAGAAAACAATTACAATGAAATATAGGACTCAGATTTTTAAAAATACGCTTTGTTTTTCGAAAACGGTATCCAACCTTTCACTAAGAACGAAGATCACTAAATAATGAACGACAAACAAATGTCTTGTACTTTTAACTTTGCTGATTTTAACCAAAACCGGTGCATATTATTGCAATCACACAGCTTGCGATGCGTCGAAGTCAAAACACAGCTGTTGAACAAAGTGTTGTTCTGTCATTCGCGTGCGAATGAGTGTTCTACGAACGTTCACTTGACGCGTACCGTACAAGTGCTTCCATTTCTCGGTGTTAATATGACTCAATTGAAGCGTAATATAGCAGCTAGCCGTGGAAATGTGTACGAGCCGAAATACTGCCTGCTACACAGTAATAGATGTAGAATAATATATTACGAGTACAATTACAGTAATTTTTTCCATGGTAGAAATTCATAGTAATGTGAAATACAAAAATATACATTTTTTCCTGTCTTACAATTTGTTGCTATAGAATTAATAATTTTGTTTCGATTTTCTCGCGGCACACCAGCGGTCCATTCGCGGCACACCGGTTGGGAAACGCTGATATAGAGAGTGGCCCAAAAGTAGGCATACAGTCCGGTACTGATCAACTCATTGCTTTTTATATCGTTTCTTATTGGTATCCATCAGGTAGACATAATTTCTTTATTATTTTTCTTAATGTCTTTTTACTTACATTTTAAGCTCGGAACAGCCAAAGCAAACCTATAAGCTAGAATGATATACACGATCGATGCTGGGGTGTATACCTACTTTTGGGCCACCCTGTATAATTAAGGAATGAACTTAAAAAATTATGCTGTGCTGATTTCTTTGGAACAAAATTTTAATAACAAGCATATTGAACTCATCATTCTTCGAATTAATTTTATCTTTCCTCTTACAAGGAGATATCCACAGCTTCTGTTAATGTTCCTGCTTTGGAAATGAATGGAATTGACCAACTTTCCTATTTCGGGTGTTTATTTGACAACGTGCACATCACATGACGGTATTTCGAAGGCAATGTAATAAATACAGATCATTTCTATTTACACAATATATATACAGTAATATTTACACATATAACAGTGTATAAGATGTTAGCCTTTTTTTAACGTAGAAAATCTTCAATACAAATACAACTAACAATTTCTCATCTGAGAGGGCGCATCGTTGATCTCTTGTTCGGAAGGTCAGAGAGTTTTCCCATGGGGTGTCCAACAAGATATTGATTCGGCCCTGCTTACAATTTTTGTACACCCAGTTGAAGAATAACACTGACTTCTTTATAGGTGCTGTCAATAGATTCAACAGCACTAATAACTGCTGAGGTCTTCATCAAATTCAATGCTTACAGGGTGAGGCAGTTAAACACCCCTTGACTAAAGGTAAAAACATTTTTCTTGGGGATAAATTATTTGCGAATTAGTTCTTCGAGAATATGCCACATATTCTTGATGGGATTAATGGCAAGCGATTGGAGAAGTGTTGGCATCCAGCATGGCGTGTTGTACAGTCCTGTGTAGACCAAAGATTAGATCCAGATGAACGAATCCTCGTTTGGATTGGGTTGAAAGGAATCTTTTCCGCTGAAAGAATCAAACTACCCACTACTACACAACTGTCCAGTTTTTTTTTTTTTTTTTTTTTTGCTTATTTTGAGAAAATACTGCTGTAATAGCAATTAAAGATATACCACATTGACTTGACACTTCGTCTTCCGTTCCAGGCGCTGCTATCGGCTGAAGGAATTCCACTCCCTTTTGCTAAGATTCTCTCGCTTAGCAACAACTAAACCCTTATTGGCTCAACGCGTGGGTGTGTCGAAGTGTGAACTTTAGTTCGCATTTTTGCCACGGCTCAAGACATTTTGGCAGCACAATACCTAAAGTGGAGCCATCACATGTGTTGCCCGCTTCCAAAACGTCTCTTGCCCATTTTACACACATTTCGGGAAATATTTTCTTTCCTGATTATCATCTTAATTAGTACATCTGAGAACGAGTAAAATAAGTTTTGTAAATTGTAAAGTAAATACCTGAACCATTAAATGGAATAAATTATCTGAAATTAAGAATTAACAAAGCAAAAAGTACGAATATATATATATATATATATATATATATATATATATATATATATATATATATATATATATATATATATATATATATATATATATATTTCAGAAAAGTGGACAAGAGACGTTTTGGAATAGGACGACTTATTAATAATTACATAACACTGATTATAATATAGATTAAAAAAATTAACAATTGTTTTACTTTGGAGCTAAAGAGTTAATAGCATTTTTAAAAAATTTCAGTAGATCAGTAGGTTGGAAATTCAGTAGGGTTGGCAATACAACCTCCCACGACAACTTCCAAAACCTGAAGTAAGCCCATATCTTGCAAACGGCTCGAAATATCGCAAAAAATGATTAAAAAAAAAAAAAAATACAAATTGTCGAATTTTGTAAAGTTACAAAGATGTAACAAGTGTTAATCCCGCATTACATTTTTGACCTGCTATGATTTTATTTAATTTCGAGGAGGCAAACGGAGAAGACAAACTAGCTCACACAAGCCCGGAGAGGTTCAACTACAAACAAATTCAAATTCAGCAACCAAGTTTTGTCAATACTTAGGCTATTGGTTTCAGTCTCTTTTGATACGGGGCATTTTGACCCAGAATATTGTGACACGGTGCCTTTTTGACCGAGACCCTTCTGAGACGTAACCTTTTTGACGCGGGGACTTTTCGACCGGGGTCTTTTGATCCGGACCCTTCTGATGCAGGACATTTTGACGTACGAAGTCGTTTTGATCCATAGGGTTCTTTTTCCCTGGCCCTTCTGACGCGGGATCGTTTTGCCCATTTGACGGAGGACCGTTTCGACCAGGGTCCTTTTGACTCGAGCTCTTCTTTGTTCCAACTTTTGTTCTGGCACCTTATATCATGAAATCACCGAATGTTACGACTATTATTAGAGAAATATCTCAGAAAAGTTTGTATGTTAGAGTGAAATGCGTGACATTGAAATATTTTCCAAGGGGCTTTGAAAATAAGAGCAAAATGTTTTGATCAATTCCTCTAAAACGTCGACACTTATTCATTGTCTGCAATATGGTATGACAATGCCCGAAAGGCGTAAATAGTTTTTACTGAGTTTTGCTGAAAACAGTTGCCGGCACGGCAACCAATAGAGATTTTTCTGAGAAAAATGGTTCTGGTTCTGGAACCGAAACTGATATTTTTGAGAACAAGTTTCTGGTTCTGGAGCAGCAATCGATTTTCTCACATAAATGGGTTTCGGTTCCAGAACCAAAATTAATTTTCCTGAGAATATCGATTCTGGTTCTGGAACCGAAGCCCATTCTCTCAGAAAATTGAGTTTCGGTTCTAGAACCGAAATACATTTTTTAAGAACATCACTTCTTGTACTGAAACTGGAACCCGTTTCTTCAGAAAAATGGGTTTCAGTTCCGGAATCGAAATCTATTTTTCTGAAAATATCAGTTCTGGTTCAGGAACCGGAAAACATTTTCTCAGAAAAATTGGTTTCGACGCCGGGACTGAAATTGATTTTTCTAATATTGATTCTGGTTCTGAAATCGGGACCCATTTTCTTAGAAAAATGAGTTTCGGTACCAGAATCAAAATTATTTTTTCTGAGAGTATCGGTTTCGGTTCCAGTACAGAAACTCAGTAGAACCCATTTACACCTATCGGTTCCGTTACTGCTAACAATCATAAAACAAACTACTAAGAGCTCGTCACAATGTAGTTACAACAGTGATGAAGAAGATTCATTCAACACTTCTTTACTTTCGATCGTTGAAAGGAGAGAAGAAAGTATAGGGAAAAAAGAATCGAATTTAAGATTTCAACGGGTTTACACGTTTTATGGCCTATACATAACGAAAAAGATATTTTTAGCATCTGTCCGTCTGTTTGCCTAGATGCCATTGAAAATTCACCACCAAAACTGTCTATGGTTGGCTTTAGATGCTACCAAACGACCGCAAGCAAAGCACGCTTCTATCTCATGCATGAAAATTCGGCCTAATTCGCACCTGAATTCCCTCCTGAGAATGTTAGGAAATTTAATGTTTTGGTAAAGAAAAGGTCACGAAATTTATTTTAGAATTTTAGTATACACCCTATCTCATGATATCCATCTATTTCTATAGTAGTACGAGCCATTTCTTGTATATAGCGAATACAGTAACTTTGCTAAAAGCGAATGGATTAAAACGAAATTAGATCAGTTCATCATATTACAAATATCGAATCCGATTCATCATACTGTTTCAAAATAAAGACCGTTTGAAAATTTTAAAAATTAATTTTGAGTCATATGATAAAAAATAAAGTAATTCCTAATTTTGGCTAAAGAAACATGGATTTGTTAAAAAAAAAAGTTATTGAGTATTTTAATTTTTGAAAGCCCTTACCTTGAATTACCTCATATTTTTGTGAATTTGATACATGTTGTGGATGTGTTCAGTATCAGCCACTGGCGTATTTACGATTTTGTTTCGGAGGGACTTTGCCAACTTTATTCCTGGAAATGTGAAAATTCTGCAAGAAATTTCATGTACTTTAATATAGTAAATAAAATTTTGGGGGGCTTAAGCCCAGAAGCTTCCCCTTAAATACGCCACTAGTATCACCATAAACTGTTAAAAGTCCCGTCTCACAGGATCTTAACTAAGGCCTCAACCGAGGCTACAACTTAACAGTGTTGCTAAACTGAAACTTCTATGCAATTTCTTTTATCCTTAGGTAGTGTAGGGGTCTCAGACGATCCTTAAAACAAGGTAGATTTTACCAGTAGAGCCTCTAGTGGTCGCTGCATTAAACAGACGAAAAACGTGTTACGCACAGGACAATCAACTGTCGTAATCGTAAATATTATTGTTTTTCTATTTCACAATATGAGTTCCTGCTAAGAGGATGAAATAGCCATAACAGCGATATCTGCTCTGTTGCTGACACAAAATCCGCCCTCCCCTTCCCCCAAAAAGCGAGAGAGAGAGAGAGAGAAAGAAAAAGTAACGAGGAACTGATGGACAAGGGAGTGAAGTCTCCGCCGCAACAATGCACAGGAAAGCACCGCATTTTCAATGGTGAATAATGAACTACTTACAGATTATCCTCGTTTTTACCAAAAAAAAAAAAAATCTACAGAATGGATTATTCAGAATTCCATACGCTATTAAAATTAGTAACTCCGAAAATTCAGCAGCGAGATACGAACATGGGGGAAATGAAAATGAAATCTTTGAGTTTTACGTCCCACGGTTATGCCGGTGAGGCTAAAGGAGACGGTGATGATGAATAATGAATGAAATGGTGGAATGAAGAAAGTGGGAGGAAACGGGAGAACCCCGAAATGAAAAAAATGAAATCTTTAAGTTTTACGTCCCACGGTTATGCCGGTTAGGCTAAAGGAGACGGTGATTATGAGAGATGAGTGAAATGGTGGAATGAAGAAAGTGGGAGGAAACGGGAGAACCCCGAGAAAACCCACGAGCACGGTGTTTGTCCACCACAAAGTTCACTTGGCGGGGGCTGGGATCGAACCCGGGACCCCAAGCACCAGAGATGAACGCTCTACCACTGAGCCACCGCGCCCCCGGGAGAACCCCGAGAAAACCCACGCACGCGGTGTTTGTCCACCACAAAGTTCACTTGGCGGGGGCTGGGATCGAACCCGGGACCCTAAGCACCAGAGGTGAACGCTCTACCACTGAGCCACCGCGGCCCCCACGAACATGGGGGAGTTCGTGTAAGCTGAAAAGTGGTCTGTAGATCCTTGGATCCACAAGATTGTAGAACTGAAAATCAAATGACTTGTCCAAATATGTAAATGAGGGCAGTTATCAGGTGCGGAAAACTAAAATAAAGAAGAAAGAGCAATTTTCTAGTATAGGTAGTGAGTGCATCCGCTCAGCTCACTACCCCCCCCCCCCCCAAGAAAAAAAAACATAGCCCATAAAGTAAACATATAACGCGCCGGGAACACATCTCATGCACTACACCCGGAATTTTTGTATTGTGCCAGCATTGTAAAACTATTCCCTAAAAATTCACGAAAGTCACATAACACTGATGACAATTAACTCATTGTTTGTGTTTATGGCTCTGGTTTACTTTTGGCGCATCACATCTGAATTTTATGTTTACAAGTGTAATATTACTAGCCTAAAATTATTACCAATGCTTTACGACGGATAAAATAAGTGAGTTGATATGAAAGATGCCTGTATAGAAACTATTTTCCACCGGCGGTGAATTTCTGCAGTTTACAGAAGTTGTATTTTGTTTACAAGTGGAACGCTACTAGTATGAAACCATGACAAATGCTATTGAAACCCGTATCATTGACAAATAGGGATGCGCGCGAGACGAGTCGAGACAGGATTTTTCTGACTAGAAAAATATACATTTTTCGAGTCGAGACCACTTTTACAGCACATTTTCGAGACGAGACAGACAAATTTTGTCTCGTGCGCATCCCTATTGACAAAACCCACTCGTTTTCATTACCCTCGCTTATGGGGCGTTTACACTTAGTCGATTTAGTCGCACGACTAAATCGACTCGCTGCATTTGCCACTAAATCGAAGCAACTAGGCCGAATCAGATTGATGGATGTGTTCAATTATTTCAACCACAGAAAATAGAACGTCTTTTAATTCAGTTGCCAGTCTATTAGTCGCCTTCGATCAACAAGCGATTAAGTTGAAGTCCCGTTTACACGGTCGATTAAGTTGAAAGTGACGTCAATTCAACTGAATCGAACGCAAATCGACTAAGTGTAAACGCCCCATTATGCGGATACCCACCTTCGCTGAGGCGCCTGTTCCCTTCAGACGCACCCCCTCGCTCACGCTCGGGCCCTACAGCTTTGCTCTGCTATGACTCGGTTAGATAGGATTCGTGCTTTTTAGTGGCGACGTAGCGCAGGTTGTTTTATGTTTTTTGGGCTGTAGTTTTTATGCATGTATCCCGACGCTGTATTTATAAGCAAATCGTAAAATAATTATAATTTATCAACAATTGCTTATGATACTCTTTTGAAATTTAACTATGTCATGTGTATATTTTCATGTTGCCCAGCAGAAATCGTTTAAAAAACAATAAGGTAATTAATGAAAATTCTAATTTTTGAACAATTATTTCGAGTGGTGCGCCAAAAGTAAACCTGCACGCTTTTTTTAACGTTACATTTTTTTGGGGGGGTTATACAAATTGCACAATATACTTAAATCACCTATTTTTATTCTTTTAAAAGATGTAATTACATTTGTTCACATCTGTAGCGTTCGGGCGGATTTCTTCACTGCATACCTTCTCTAAGCCCAGATAGCAAAAATTACTTGCAACAAACTTGCAGCAGAGTTGCAATTCAAGTCTGGCAAACTTGTAGCAGACTTGTGATGCAAGTCTGCAAGTTTGATGCAAATTTAATGCAAACTTCCTAGTTGACGCTCTTCGAACTTGCAGCACGCCTGAGTGCAAGTGTATGGTAAGTTTGCAAAGCAAGTTTCTGCAAGAGGTTTACTTGCACAGCAAGCCTATTGCAAGTTTCCACTTGCACTGCAAGTGCACAGTAAGCTAGTGCAGGTTTTACGCAAGTCTTTGCAAGGATACCACTTGCACTGCAAGTCTACAGCAAGTTTGTAGTCAGTCTTCTGCAAGTATATACTTGCATTGCAAGCCTACAGCAGGTCTTCAGCAAGTGAGTGTAGTAAGTCTTCTGCAGGTATATACTTGCATTGCATTGTATGCCTTTTACAAACCGAACATTTACTGTATAAGAACAATCACACAGTATATTTTACTCAACAACTTTGTCAAACAATACACGTTTAAATTATAAATTATCTCTACATACTGGATACTTACGTAATTATCTTAATTATCCACTTGTTTTAATGCTTCACACACTTCGCACCTACTACAAATGGCGGCATGGCAGGGAAATTTTTAAGATTAGACTTTTGTGCCACCTGTTGGTAGAAACTAGAACTGACACACTTGCTACAAAGTTGCAGCAAGCCTCCGAGGCAAGTAAACTTAGCAAGTGAAAATCAAATTACGACATTAACTCTTTCAAAACACCTGCACGGTGTACAGTGCACGGAAAGTCTAGCAAGTTAAAATCAAATATAGTGAAAGACTTGCTGGAAACCAACATGCTATTAGGGAGGTCTTTATTCTTCCAATTTTTTAAATAATATAAATCGTGCTTTATGTTATACAAAAAAATCATATTTTTCCTATGACTATTAATAATACTATTAATGCTTCTCCTGTCCAGGTAGCATTGTTTTGAAATTACAGCGAAAAATAAAGTTGAATATCGTCAGGCGCTACTCTTTTTTTATTGGTAGTTGTATGCAAGTCCAGAAGAAAATAGAAACTGCTTCTATTTCTTCCAAATCAGGATCCAAAGAAGGACAGCACAAAATTTCAACCTGAACTAGGGGAAGTTACTTCTCACACGATCGTTAAGTAAGGTCGTGAATTTTATATCGTGAATCGCACCCTTACTTCAGTCCCGCCTTTATTTAAAATTTAGGAAACAAATAAAATCCCACACCAAAAATCTACCTTCATTGTGACTAGCTCACTGGAAAAAAGACTATTCGCTCACACACATACGTGTGCAATTCTGCAAAGAACAACAAAGGATTCTAAACAAAAGCAATCTCTTTTATAGCCGACAGAATAATTTGTCCATTGGTCATTTATCAAGAAACGCAATACAGCTATTGCGGATTAGTGATTTCAATTTTAATTGTATTTCAATATGCAGGTTTTGTTACATTTTTTTTTTTTTTTTGGTATTTCAATATGCAGTTCTCATTAGTTTCATATCGGCACCTCTTTCATTTAAATTGATTTTTAAACAACTCTGCACCTGTTGAAAATGTTTAGTAGACCTATTTTTTATTGTTCTTAAGAGTATGTATAAAAATAAAAATGTGCGTATCAGAAAAAAATCAAAATAATATTTAAAAATAATTTCCGGTATTAGATTCTAATTATATTTATCTCTCTCGCTTATCTTGGTGACCCCATGAAACCCCTCTCGTGACTCGCGACCCTCAGATGGAGAAACCCTGCTTTTACGTAGTGGTTCACAACCTTGTTTACCTAGCACGCCTTTCTTCGTAAATTCTCCATACTTCACGCCCCTTGTTTGCTATTTGTTTTCTGATTTTAGATGTAGCATTCCATTATCAAATTTTCAGTAATAATAATAATAATAATAATAATAATAATAATAATAATAATAATAATAATAATAATAATAATAATAATAATAATAATAATAATATACACTCACCCATTCATATTTATCACCTGCAAAGCTTCTGCGTACCATTGTAGTATAGTCTCCAATCAATAGTTTTCGATGTCGCTTAAATAAATAGACACTCCCGAAGCAATTTAAGTTCAAATTCAATTTCTTTGGGGATGGGTAAGATAGTGACAGGTAAAAGTATCGAAAACGACTGATAATAGTGTCGAATTACTAGTTTACAGCTTCACTAAGTTAATTGGTCGCAGTTCTGCGCGGTTTAAGTCCAAGTTTAACTCCTAGTGGCAAAATTCTCCTTAGCATTCCTAGGGAGAAAGTGGAATTGGCATACATAAAAATGATGAAAAGAACGACTGATATTAGTGTCGAATCCATAGATTTCGGGGTCCCTAAGTTGATTGGTTACAGTTCCCATGACTCTTAAGTTCAAGTTCAGACTCTAGTAGGCGTAAGATTACCGAGCACATATAGGAAGAATGGAAGGTGTGATATATAAAATGATAGAAAACGACCGATATTAGTATATAGTTTTCGGGGTCTCTGAGATAAATAGCTACACTTCCTATGCCGTTTCATGTAAATCCAAGTTAAGGCTCCGTTATGGGGCGATTACACTTGGTCGATTTAGTCGCACGGCTAAATCGACTCGCTGCATTTGCGACTAAATCGAAGCAACTAGACCGAATGAGATCGATGGATGTGTTCAATTGTTTCAACCGAAATTGAATGCTCCTTGTCGACTCGCTCTCCTCTGGTCGATTCGAAATCGACTGGCAATTTTAAAGATGTCCAAGCAAAAAGTAATTGATACAATTTGCGGTGTTATAGCAGAAGAAAATAGAATCGACCACAGAAAATAGAACGTCTTTCAATTCAGTTGCTAGTCGATTAGTCGCTTTCGATCAACAAGCGATTAAGTTGAAGTCCTGTTTAGACGATCGATTAAGTTGAAAGTGACGTCAATTCAACTGAATCGAACGCAAATCGACTAAGTGTAAACGCCCCATTAGTATCCCTGAGAGAGAATGGTGACGTGAAAAAACCAACGCGACCAATATTAGTATCGAATCCATGAATTTCGGGGTCCTTTTAGTTGATCGGTGACATTGCGATAGCATTTAAGCCCAGTCTCTATTAGCGCCCATAGTGTGCTGAAAAGGACTTGACATGTAAAAATAATTGAAAATGACCGATATTAATGTCGAATCCATAGTTCTTGATGTCGCCGAGATTAATAATTACACTCTCGATAACGTTAAAGTCCAAATTCAGCTCCCATCGGGGTGAAAAATAAAATGTCTCAAATGACTAAGATTTGTGTCGAATCCATAGTTTGGGTTCGTCAAGTTATTAGGTTACAATCACGATGACATTTAATCCCAAGTTCAGGCATGAACGAAAATGTCAGCTGCATTGGGAATATAGAGCTACAGACACAACACCAAAGGCGTTGCTCGCAATCTATCAATATATATTGGGATGTATGTGTATGAATGTATATTCCAGCATAACTCCCAAACATCTGGAGCAATTTCAACCAAACATAGTAGACAAATGGTGTTCAATCTAAAAAAAAAAAAAAAAAAAAAAAAAAACGTGGGAATGAGACACCTCAAGGGATGAGAATTGGAAGGAATGACATGTAAAAATAATGCAAAACAACTGATATTAGTGTGCAATCTACAGTTTTGGGGGTCGCCGAAATGAACAATGACGCTCCCAATATCGTTTATATCCAAGTTCATCACCATCAGCAATGAGGGGGGAAGGGGTAAGCAGTGGTGCAATTCAGCTGGTTCGCATCAGTTCGCTAGAACCGGTTGTTAAAATATTTCCAGTTCGCAGAACTGTTTGTTATACCTAAACATAGCAGTAAATTTTATCCAGAAACAGTAAATTTTAGTGCAACTGTCTTTGTTTTTAGAAGTTCTTACAGCTATAGGCAAAGGCGCCAATCCTGGGGGGCCCGGGCCCCCAAAGATCATGTGGACCTTCTAATTGTATTTATGAATATACAATTTGGCATAATTTGAATGCAATTAGCTTTAAAATTTTCATGTATGCCTTCTGCATCTGAATGCATCCTCCAAATTTACAGAGAAATCGGCGCCCTTGGCTATAGGGTCAAACATATCATCCCTCACTCTCAGAACAAGGTATAAGCGTTTATTTGTTAATCTCAAATGCTCAGATATCAAGAATAACTGGGATCACATGAGTGTAATGGTGAGGGTTATTTAAATTTGAAAGGCACACATACCATTATCAACAATTGTCGATCCATTGCTGGATTAGGGTCTTTCCAATTCTTTTTGACAATCTGTCTTGAGTAATTCGTTTCCAAATTATTCGTAGTGCTACCTAAATTCGTCACACCACCTTTTATTAGGGTGCTGAAATTTCTACTTGTCACTTGTGATATCCAGTAAAAAAATAATGCTTTTTTCTACCTTGTATGGTTTGTTTCCTAAGAGTTATACTGCACAAACCATACATATATACCATATATATACAGAACCGGTTGTTAAAAAAAAAAATAGAATAACACCAGTGGGGGTAAGTGAAAAATAAAACGTCAAAAATGACAGAGGTTTGTGTCGAATTCATAGTTTTCGGGTGGGTAAACGATCTGACCTGTTTGAAAGATCGTTAGTACACACTTGAAGCTGACTTTTTCATCATATCAATTTGATTAAAGGCGTATTCTGCGGGGGTACAGTATTTGAATATTTCTACCAAAAGTAGAGTATATTCTGTATTTATTTATTATTACACTTTCAATGAAATAAATATTCTAAAGGGAATTCAAATATTTCCCTCTATTATCCCCCTGCGAAGAACGAACATGTAAGCTACCACATGTTTCAGAATCCTGCGATACTTCCGCAACAATTTTTATAGAGGTAGTTGATGAGTACTTCAAGTTATATGACCGTAGAAAAACACCCTCTATAAAAATTGTTGCGTGAGTACCTTAGGATTCTGAAATATGTATTTTTGATAGCGCACATATTAGTTCCTAAGTGAAGTCTTGACCGACTGCGGTAAGCCCCACAGTTTTGGAGCTATGGACCTTTAAATTTTGTTTTTCATATTTTCGGCAGCCTATAACTCCGAAAGGAAGCATTTTTGCACCCAGGTTGGTCTATATTTTTCGTCTTATCTTGGTGTCAGGAATCGCATCCCAAACGTTATCGGTGTTGTTTCGAAACACCCTGTATATATATATATAAAGGGTGGGCCATGGTTCACCAAAATCCAGTCTTGGCTTATTGCTGGGTGTACATTTACTGACAAATGTACTATGAAATGGCATAAAAAGAACTAAGAATGTGTCGAAACATCAAGTTACAAAATACAAAAAAGTGAACAAGGAGAATTCAAGCCTTCCATTTTTTTTTTTTTTTAAGGAAACTTTCATACTGTATTTCGAAGATTTTTCTCTTACCCAAACCAAGCTGGGGCGTCATTTGGGAAAGGCAGGGCAAATTTACCCCTGAGTTTGAGAGAGAGATATTTTTTTAAAATAATTTTACACTAAAATACTAATTTAAGAAAAAATATGAAACTTTTACGTTGGTGGACAAATTTGCCTGCCCCTATCAAAACTTGTAATTACGCCACTGGAACGGTCATATATGAAAATATCCGCGTTTTTTTCCTTCTGCGAAGCTGTTGCATGTGTTGTTTAACAATGAAAAAAAAAAAAAAAAAACTTTTTGAAAAAAGTGGAAAAAATGTTTTTGTTCATCAATCAGCTGATGATGAAGTGTACACCTTGAGTTTTTCCTTTTTGACCATCTGTGTGATTTCAAGCAATTCGTTTTGCAATTCCGAATTTAAGTTTCATGAATAAAAAAAATAAACGAACACTTGAATTTGTAAAGATTATTACATCGGAAATGGAAATTATACTAAAATAAGATGTTAAAATAGGTAGTTGACATTACATATTCATGTTAACCATTTTTTTTAAAGTCCTTTTAATTCCGCTTCTTTATTTAAAAGAAATAAGTCAAAGATCATAAAAATAAAGCAAGTTGAATTATTGAAATTACTGAAAGTATTCCCTTTATAATTGCTTAAATTTACTTAATAGTACTAAAAGTTTACTTTAAACTGTTTCATGGTTTCAATGACCAAACCCCTCATGAAAATGACGTCACAGAGTCCTACAAACGTGATTGGTTTATTTGTAGGCCTGGAGAGGAGCGGAGGTTTTAACGTCCTTGTTTTTACGTTGCCAGTCTGTAAGCTCGGAAGTATATTTTCTTCCTCATATATGAACGAAATATGTCTGGTTTGACGACTTAGAATACGGGACTTTAATAAGTGCAAATAAGCAAGGCGTTTGAGAAAAGAAAGTGCTAATTTAATACCGCTACTCATTCATAACTCGTGCTTTGAACTCTATATTGAAAGTAACATGGCTTCGAATACTTTCAAGATATTTGAAGACCAAGAGAATATAGGAGCATTTCCTCGAAAATCTAAAAAGGAGGATAATATTGCAAGTGGTAATATTCTTCAACCATCAAAAAGGCCTGTTCTTGGAGTACTAAATTCCAATAATGTTAGAGTGCAGCCTTCAAGAGCAGTCAAGCAAGTTAGTATTCACGTTGTAACGTATTTTTCTCTGTACGGTATTTAGTTTAGTATCAGTTGCTAACAGTGTCGACATTAAATTATGAATTCGTTAAATCATTTTCATATTGAAAGTGTATTTTACCTTATGTAGTATGGTAGATTAGCAAATATTTAAAATCTAGGAATGGGGAAACATGGTCATCTGCGGTACTTGTAACTGTAAAAATCGTACATATTAGATGTTCTAGTAGAAATACCGTGGTCTGAGAGGGATCAATATCTACTTAATGTAAATACAAAATATGTAATAGTTTCACACAAGCACGAATCTTTAGTAGTGAAAAGTTTCTCCATAGTTACATTTAACGGTAGATTTTATGTAAACAAATTTTTCATATATTCTATTGAGTAGGGTTGAATTAATACCGTCGATCGTAAGGATTGGTACGTCATAAATTTCAACTTAAGGCAGTAACTACTTAAATCTGTTAACCCTTTCGGTTGTCTGTAAGACAGATATTTGGTTGCTTTGGTAAAGAATTTCCACGCATTATACAAGAGCTGCAGATTTTCAATAAAATTGTTCCTCTTTCCTATCTAGTACAGATTCTGTTTAGGTCTAAATTCTGTGGGTTAACTGCTGTATCGCCGGACCAGTTTTAGGAAATTTACCGGGTCAATTGGCGAATTTAAGTTTGTGAGGAAGAATGAGTGAAAGTCAGGGGAATAGTAAATGTTAAAGTGGTTGTATTTGCTGATTATTTTTGACGTAAGCGGCACTGGGCTTGTGTATAGCCCGCTCCCCCCAGTTCTTTGTCACCGGAACTGCAAGTCACTACGACTACTACTACTACTATTATTATTATTATTATTATTACTCCGACTACTACACTACTTATAACGAGAACAGAACCCAACCAACCCCTGCGGGGCTTCTAACCCGTTCCTACTAGTACTCGTATTGCTACTAACTACCACTACTACTACTACTACTACTACTACTATTACTACTACCACTGCTACTGTTGCTACAACTACCGCTATTATTACTTATGCTAAAGCCTTCTTACCACAAGATTTACATCCTAAATCTGTATAACATGTGATTCCGATTCATTATGAATTAATATGAATCATTAGAATCACTGATTCGTTAAAAATCACTGGGAGGTGCGGGCTATACTCAATCCCGGCACTGTATATGGAGGCGGATGGACTATTTCGCGGAGAGGTATACTTGTATTATACGGATTCATAGACTGTAAAATGCACATAAAAATATGGGCAAGTTTTTAATTTGCCCATTTCATATCGAGAACAGAACCCAACGAGCCCCTGCGGGACTTCTAACCCTTTCCTACTATTACTTATATTATGGATCCGTATAGTGACACTACACGCCGAATAACGTAATCTAACGTAATGTTATGTAATCCAACCGAATGCAGTAAATTTTCGATTTTCAAATTGGTCCGGCCATACAGCAGTAATGCAAATTCTGTAATTGTACGGTTTAAATTTCCTTCAAATGCAACCGAAATATGAAAGAAATACTATGGTGCTCATTTCGGTTTAAGTTTAGTTGCCCCTCCAGTTTCATATCTACAAAAAAGCAGTAAAAACGTTAAAACGTGCAGTTTTACTATATGGATCCATAGTATAAGTAGTAGTAGAAGAGGAACTGGTTAGAAGAACCGCAGGGGTTCGTTGGGTTCTGTTCTCGACATAAAGTGGGCATGCTGCTGAATCATCGAACCTTCCGCGTCTTGCAAATAGTACCCACTTCCACGTATGTTTTCTCCAATTAAACACAACTTTACTGCCAAACTTAAACATCAAATAAGGACTCTAATAATCATTTCTTACCTCATTTCTCCTGTAAATTTTCCTAACTTATAAAAGATGGAGGGGTAACTCGAAACTTAACCCCTGATTTCTTATGACTGAGTTCGGTATGAAAACTGGAATTTTATCGTTAAAATAGGCCTGTGCATATGGAAAAGTATTATGTAGCATATTAAGTTCCACTGTTGTAGGAACTTTTCAGAATGAAGAAAACTGACAAGTAGAATCATTGGAAGGGGGTATACAAGGGTTAAAATTGGCTACATAGCAAAGGCCACAGTATCATATTAATTCCTACTGGTGGAGTATTCTCTAGGATGTATGACACCTGTATTACCGGTATGTTTGCAAGTATAGTTGAGTGTGAAACTGTTCAATGTCTTTGCGCTTAGTCACTGACGTGCCTGCTCCCTGCGAACGCACGTCGCGCTGACTCGGTGGCCCTCTGTTGCGCTCCTGCTACGGTTGTTAGCATTCTTGATTTTAGCAGCAGCTAGCACAAGTTTTTCTTACATGGTCGTTCATATGACTGGACGGATATTTATATATACATTGGGACAGAAAGAGAGGGCTCTTTTTCCAGGAATTCTGAAAACCCTGTCCACCCCTCTAAACCTTCCGCTAACTAGTCTCCGCGACACGTGGTAGAGATTTATGATCCCCTCTGGCTAAAAACCAATGTTGCCTCAATTTCTTTTTCCTAGTTGATTTTTTTAAAAATTTTTGTTGTTAACTGAGAATAGGAAAGAAAGCTTTCTTCTTATTTTGCCGGACTTTAATTACACAAGTGGATCGGAGGTACGGCAACACTGAGAGCAGTGACAGCTTAAACGCTCGCGAGGACTAACCGAGGGTTGTGGGGGGTGAAAAGAAGCAGTGGTTGGGGAAAGAGCCCTTTAAAGCTGTCCCGATGTATAGGTTATTCGTAAAGGGAAGTTCTCTTAAAGCGAACCTGCGCCTATGAATAAATCTCCTTCATAAGATAGAACGTAATAATTTTCTTGCCACGTCAGTTTTGATACCTCAAGCTGTACGCAATTATTTGGACGTGCGCCAAGGGAGGGTTCGGAACGCCTAGACGTGATTTAAATCGAGACAAATTAGGATTTGAGTATTCTTAATCTGCACCACAGCAGGATTGGCAAACTTTATTTTAAAAAAGGCAAGGTTCTAAAACACAGGTTCCCCTTCCCATGTAGCTGTAATACAGAAGAAAACTTGCCCTGCGGGGCTCTACCCCGCCTTCACTCGCTAACGCTTGCTTGGCAATACTATGTGAATTAACCCTGCGTTAGGCGTGTAAGTTTTGGTTGCGCCATTAGACAGGTGACACCTGTCTTTCACCTATTAAAATGTAACTAAAATAAGATTATCTTTAAATGACGATTCTTTTATTTATTTGATAAACTGTTAATCACAGGTTATATTTTTGGTTGTACACAGCGTTGTACTGAATATAACACTTTTGTTTTGACTATTAGGCTGATTCCAAGCATGTTACACAAATGTCCTCCACTCGTCCATCTCTTACATATCAAGCACCTCTGCCTTTTAGTTTCGGCTCTACCTCTTCCTTAAGTATGTCAACATCCTCTGGAGCATGATGGCTTCTTAACATTGACAATTTCTTCTTTAACATCAGGTAACAGTCGCAGTCGCCCCTCTTCCTAATTTCAGGTGTAATTTGGGGATTACGGCATATTCGTTGTATCTGAGATTTAATCATTTCCCAGCCAATATCCTTAATAAAATAAAATAAAAAAAAAAAAATGAGGTGAATTGGTATTGAATTTCAGGATACAAAGTGCATTAATATCACATTTTTAGATCAAAATACTACATCATGGGCCATCTTGTTCCGACTCAATGTTGTGGTCACTTGCCCTTACGTGATAAATTTCATAATCACTTTCATCAGAACACACCTCCAACTCTTCTTCCTCTTCAAGCCACTGCAGAACGACATTCTTATATTTTGTAATCTGTCTTCCGGCGTCTTGACATTTTACTTGTTACGTATATAGGTGCGTGATTGACAATTGTCACCCAAACACGCTGCTGCAGAGAATTTCTTACAAACTGTACACGGTAAACAGAAATGTACTACTGCCGCCATAAAAAAATCAACTAACGTTCAGCTACTGAAAGGCGCGACTCCGAATACCAACGCACAGTGTTACAAATTTGAGATAAAAATCACTGGGTGACACTTGTCACCCACGCGCCTAATCTAGGGTTAAGTATAGAAAGGGACCAACGTAGCTACTAACCTATATAGGGGACCTGTGTTCTAGATTCTTCCCCCTTTTGCGACAACGGGGTTATGAAGTACGGAGTCTGCAGCTTAAGAACGGCTGCCAGATCTTATTTTTTTTTCGCGAGAGTTAAGTTTTCCGGCACGTTTTAAGTTTTTTCCCCATGAAGTTTCCTTCTGGTTTTTAAATTTTAAATACATAGGATCAAACTTCGCACCAATTACAACTCAATCCAGCAGTGAGTGTTAATGATTTAGAAAATAAGACAGGTTGTTTTTAGCTCCTATCTAGCTGGCATCCCAACCTTATGATTGAGAATAATATAGTTTCAACATCGTCTCGATCATATCTGTTTCGATCGATATTTATATACTGATGTAAAAGACAGCTCTAGACCTTTCCACTGTACATAAAAGTATGGAGAATAATTAACACGGGAACTCAAGACTTTCTCAGCTGCGCTGCGTCCCCGCTTCGAAAGACAGCTGGTTTCCGTTATCAGCTATTAAATATCAACAGTTAGACCTTTGTCTAAAGGTAGAGGTAACACTGAATTTGTTTCTGCAAGATAGAAGCAGTGTGAACGCTTTTATTTATTACTGCTTGGCAGGGTTGGCTGGTTTAAACCCGCTTGTTTTATATATATATATATATATATATATATATATATAAACAAAAAAGCGTTAAATCGTGTGAACTTCATGGCGACGTCTCCATATATGAAACGCATTACGCTTATGTACTTTTCACCTTTTAATCAAGGGGTCCCGTGTTCAATTCTCGGTCGAACGACAACCCATCTTACAAGTGTAAACTAAGTAGCGATTCGAGGTGTATTTTATAAGGATGTTAAGCCTAAACGTACGGAACGAAACCAAATTATATATTTCGACTTGCCTGAATGTCTGTTTTATAAAGAAGCCAACGTTGCTTAAATATATTGATAGAAATTGGCAACATTTATCAACTGCCTACGCAGCTTCCAACATCAGCTTGGATTTCTGTTTTAATTTTATTGAATATCTACATACCAAATTTGTAATTTAATACCACAGATTTAGCGTAGTGATTATGATGCGTTAACCTTAAAATTTTATATACAAATACATTTAAAGTAATAACAGGATTTTCCCAATGGCTAAGGCGGGAGTTCCCGATTAATATTAATATATAAGAAACTGGTTTTTTGGCTTTTTCAATAAAAACCACGATTTTTGCCAATCCTGCTGCTTGGCCACTGCTTGTGTGGAAGTCTTCAATTATTTGTAATGGGTAGTTTTTAATGTGGGAGGGTGCAGTGAAAAGGAGCAGAAAGGAACTTCGAAGTAATGAGTCATGGTGTACGTGGTTTAGTGCTTTATAAGCAAGGAGATGGAGATGTCAGGCAGTAAAATGTGCAAATCAGGGGGAGGGGGTTCTGGGAGTCGCTATTTCATTTCAGTTCAATTTGAAGATGATATAATGAAAAAAGAAATCATTAATTACGTATTCACAAAGTTTCATACAGCACTAGGCCAATTAGCTGAAGCTGCAACATAAAGGCAAGAAGAAAACAAAAAAGGTTCAACTCTCAATATACAAGGCTCTCAACTGAGTTCTAAAAGTTGAGATAAAAATGTTGCATCTTGTTGAAAAGTTTCATGTGTGCTTATTTTACTCTGAAATATAGCATATTAATGTAACTTCCATAACTATAACGCTTGCACGAACCAAACAAGTTTGTCCTCTCTCCTACGTAAGGCACCAGTGCTGCAAAAGCCCGATAAGAAAAAAAAAAAAAAAAGTATAATCTTTCGTTGTCACCCCCAGAAGTCTGTCCGTGCACCTCCCCAGTCCATATTACTATATAGGATTCCTTTATTGATAGACATTATTACATAAGTATCCATCGTTAATATAAGTTTAGCGATGGCAACAATGTATCTCCTAGACACCAAACACGTGCCGTTTATGGCTTCTTTGGAGTATTATTTATGAATGCGGTTAGAGTAAATTTTCTGCTTGAGTACAAAGACAGTTGGAGACCAGTAAAACATCTCGACTATACAATTGAATCAGTTGGTAGCGTGACTGCCTTTTGAATTGCCACTTTATTAAAAATGACTTCACTTTGAACAAAGCCTAACAGTTAGCACAACAGTATTACAGTTCCAAACTAATTGACAGTTATATCTATAAAAATTAAATTCGGTCTTTGTTTAGCGAGGGGGGGGGGGGGTCAGGTTTTCCACCTATTTTGCGATATTCTACTCAGATTCGGTCGTTTTGTGGTTCCATAAGTTAAATTAGGTTACCAATATTTAATTTACGTAGTATTGCCGGGCGATCGTTAGAAATTGAAGGTGGGTTAGTCCCGCAGGGCGCGTTTCCAGTCTTCGTTACGAATGGTTCTTTCTTTTCGCACACATGTTACTAAAGTTCGATAATCTAAAACATTAAAATTTTCATCACACTTGACTCAAACCTCAATTGCCAGTTCCCCCCTTCCTATATTTAAACTGTTACCTTCTTATTTTATTTTGCTGGTGCTTTTTGTTTCCCTTTACGTAAGAACTTTGGTGTGCCAAGGGGGTTGGATGATTATCACCCCCCCCCCCCTTGGGGCACACATTTCTTCCACATCACTCTTGTTGTGCCTGGAGCTTAGGTAGGACCTTCTATGTATCTTAATCTACGAAACTGAAGTCAATCTTTCAGAAATCGTCTTGTAAACAAAATTAGATCTGTGGTGAAAAAGAATGACACACGAATGTCATTTCATACTTTTCGGGGGGGGGGAATGTCACGGTGGCTCTGGTAGAGCGCTTACCTCTGGTGCGTCGGGTCCCTGGCTCGATTTCTGGTCAAGTTTGAGGTGGCCAACATCGTATCCGTGGTTTCTCTGGTACTCCAGTTTCCTCCCACTTTTTCATTCCACCAGTTCTTCCATTCGGCTTAAGTCTCCCTTAGCGTAAAGGGCGTAACTTAAACTGAAATTCCGTTTAATTTTCACACCCTTTTCATGGTATTATAACCCAACTGTAGCTGCCATCAATTGGTAATTTTCAGGGTTTCCTTTCTCCCTATGTATGCGTTGGTGTGTGAGAAACATTACCACCATTTCTCAGTAATTCACCCCATCTCCTGCGAAACCGTGGCAACATTGCACTGGTTTCTCATAGTACTCTAAAGATGAAATGAACTATAGTGTGAACTAATGAAGTGTGTATTTTCAGTATTTTCTGACATAATTTATATATATAGTGACAATGCCAGTCGTCTCATCACAATATCCTTCACCTCGGTGCATAACTGTAGAACGTTACACTAAACTAACACTGTAAAGTGCGAATGAGGATCAGAACTTCGTGTCATGCAAATATCAACTAAGGGACATTGACATACCTTTCTATACCACCACATACATGACCCGCCTACCTAAGCCTCTTAGACTTGACAACCCTAACAATGTTGGGTAAACCGTATAAATTGTGTGGTTCCTCGTTATGAAGTTTCCCCCATTCCCGTTCCTCTTGGTCCGAATATTCGTCTAGGATCTTGTTCTCAAATACTTTGTCTATTTTCTTCCCTCAGAGTAAGCGACCATATTTCACAACCATACAGAACAGGCGTGATTATCGTTTTGTATATTTTAAGCTTCAAAAACTTGTAATATAATTTTTTTTTTTTTTCCCTAATTGTCAGTCACGCAATGGAGATGCCATGTACGAAAAATAAATTTGTTTGTAAATTTATTCAGTGCATAATTAAAACGTCATGTAGGAAGAAGGAAAATACATGTGCTTAATGTGGGTAGTTCGGGTGGCTATAAGGGGAGTTGGGAGGCCACCAAATAATAATAATAAAAATTACGCTCCGCTTTGTTTTAATACTGTACTTGCATTAATATTCATTGCCTAAGCTACTGTACTTTTGATTTCACTGAGTTTTGAACCTACAGTTGCAATCCTGTTATACTTTCCTGTGTCGAAGTCCTGGAAAATTGGTGATTTGGTCTTGAAATGTCCTGGATTTTTTTTTTTGGGGGGGGGAGAGTGAAAACTGTGGGTATTAAATGGAATTTTCTAGCCTGGCTCCTTTCTAAATTTTCAAATATTCATAGTCTTAGGTATTCATTAAAATTCAGTTAAGGGGAGGGGTGAATTACAGGTTAGAAAAGTTTCAACAAGAGCTTAAAAATCCTGCGAATTGTACCAAATGAAAGGTAGAAAATGCCGAAAGCTCGGACATCTAACTCCTGATCTTGAGTTAGCTTCTACGACTGTTCCGGGTTCCATTTTAGGGGGAGATACTAGGTCGAATAAGTGTAAAAACATTTTTCACGCAAGCCATCCTGAGAAAGGTTTTCAGAAGTTTCCCTCAAGCATACGAGGCAAATACTGGAATGATGTAGTGGTTTTCAAAGCTAAACAAACTTTTTATCAGCAGTAAAACTGTCATATGGTTGTTAGCGGCCACATGCCGTTTGTCAACCAGTTGGATGTTGCCGGTATTACAAAAGCTTAGCCGCTCTCCCTGTCGCTAGTGTAAACAGTAGTTTCGAACTATTCTGAGTGTTGCAAACCAATAAGCAGACACGTAAAACAAGAATAACCATTTAAAATGGGAATAAAATATGCACAGGTCATTCAACAAGTAATTATCTCCTATTAATATATGACAGCTTTTACGTCTGTGCAGTTTCAGGCTCTGTGCATTTTCGGTAATGCTTGCTATTCCTTTACGCAGTGCTCGAAGTGGAAGATCTAAAGTATACCCCGCATACTCCCTCTCTGTTTCGAGCATTGTCTTTACGTCATTTATGGAAATAACATTATGCAAAGGCTTGGATCGGGATTAGAGAAGATTTGCTCTATTCGATAACATTTACGTACTTCCTGACATAATTAACATAAAAGTAATTTAAGCTGAACAAAGTAGAATAAAATAGCTTTTTACATATGATGTGGGCTGATTGCAAAGCCTAACTACCAAAATATAAGTTCTTCAATCACGCTGTAAAAGCTACAGATGCCAGACGGAACAAATGCTGTACGACGCTACTATGATAACCGTAATGGGGTTAGCCATACTGAGAGCTTTATACAGTTCTGCCTGAGTTGGAGTGGCAACGTCGGAATCTAGTTACAATGAAGAATTTATGGTAGGGACAAGTAAAGATCCTGACCTTTGAGGAAAAAATTGGTTATACATCGAATTCCTAATCTTGAGTTTGCTTCTACGGCTATTCTGGGTTCCATTTTAGGTGGAGATCCTAGGTCGAAAAAGTGTAAAAGCATTTTTCACGCAAGCCATCCTGAGAAAGGCTTTCAGGAGTTTCCCTCATTCATACCAGGCAAATACTGGAATGATACGTAACACAATTTTCCCAGGCTGCTTCCTTCTCATTTTTCTTCCTCTCCAATTCTATGGATAGTGTGATCGCCAAGGGACATCGATCCTTATGATAGGTTAACATGGCCATAAATGCCGAATGCTCAGTAACTCCTAAACTAGCTTCTATAATGCACGCACTATTAGTGAAAAGTCCTTGTTCGAGCAATATAAACCTTGATTTTCTTAATTTATGAAATGAGTGTTACTAATCAAATTTATAATTTTCTTTCTTTCCAGGGTCTTGCAAATAACACTTCTGGTGCCCTCGAAGGAGAAAATGCGTTCGTTAAACCCAAACAATACATACAGAACGCTCAGCGACAACCACTTCGAGAAGTGCAGCATTTCACGGAAAAAGTTAAACAATCGGATGAAAATGTTGCAAAGAAGGTTGCCCAAATATCCGAAAAGTTTCATTCAGTTAAAGTTGAACAGAAGAGTGCTGCGGACAAGATTAGTGTATGCAATGCGCAAGAAAAGTTCGTTTTAGACCGTAAGCCTTCCTCTGTGGCGGAAAGCTTGCAACATACAAAGGAAAACCTTCAGAGTTCAAGATCAGACACTTTCTCGAGTTTCTTGTCTCGAGATAAGATTTCGTGTTCATCGAGGGCAACTTTAAATTCTGAACTTCCGACTATTGACGTGGCATCTGTACAGGAAGAAGTTCACGACTTGCCCGAAAGTATTGTTAACCTTCCTCCGAAACCTCGAGAGGAGTGCATTGTTGTGCCAGCTTCACCGGAAGTAGTTGAATTGGATACGTCTCATGAAACTGCTGAGCCTTCACCTATGACCTTGGACACTTCCTTAGAACAAGCTAAGGAAAAAAAGCGTGCTAGTGATAATTTATTTTTTGTGGAGGAATACCAAGAGGATATCTATCTATATTTGCGTGAAGCAGAGGTATGCATTCTTTACTGATAGTACTAATTTGTTATTGAGTGTAAATCTGATTTTACCAATGCGCAAAATTATCATTGGATGCTACTCATTTTAGCAATGGAACTTAAGTAAACTTATGTTAATCCGGTGGTCATATAATTTATCAGGTATGAGTTTCTAATACAGGCAATAATATTGTAGAATTTATCATACATTACAGGGTTCTCGCCAGGGTTGGCTGGTTTAAACCTTGGTTCAAACTCTGTCCTATCGGTCATGAAAGTTATGAAAAAGTAACGAAATCAAAACGGCCATGAGTCAAGAAATTTAGCTTTTGGGTTAAGATTTTTATTTGTACAAACATAAGTATAGACTGGAAAATTTTGTTCTATAAAACGTCAAAATTCACACCAAAAATATCTATGGTCGGATTTAGAAGCTACCAAATCGCAAGCAAAGCACGTCTCTATCGCATTCATCAAAATTCGGCCCAATTTGCACCCAAATTTGCTCTTGAAAATGTTAATAAATTTTATGTTTGGGAAAGAAAAGGTCACGAAAAAGTCACGGGATTTCATCTTGGAATTTTAGTGGACACGCTGCTGGTTGAAGCAAAAAATCGGCGCAAAATTTCCAGTCGCCATTGGAGAGTAGAAATTTAGATCTGACTACCAGTGTTCGGTCGGTAGAAATTGTTTCTGCCTAAACTTACAGGGCTGCGCCGTTTGTTTCGCACGAAAATAGTTGTCCGTGAGAAAATACGGAATGTGAGATTTTCACAACTGAGAATGAAAGTGAATTACTTCACCTTGTAATTCGCATCTTTTCCCACCCTCAATCGAAATGATTTCTCCTGGCACGTCAACGCGAGTTTCCCCCGTTATTTGAAGCTAGAACAGCTGGAGGTACAGCCCAGTGCCTAGATCAACCAATCATGTCACGATGTCAGAAATAAATAACAAAATAATCAAATACATAAAATATTTAAAAAAAAAAAAAAAAAAAAAAAAATAGGTATTTGCACAAGTTATTACTGCAGTCATCAACTGGTTGTACTTCAGGGCAGAGATTCTCAAACTAAGTCTTATGGTAAGATTTTTAACATGTATATGAATTGTCCATTTCAAAATTGATTATCCTCAATCTAATTGCCTAGTTTTGAAATTTTATGCCCTGATGTAATGTTTGTCAAACCAAAGGCCGTGAGGGGGACCTCATTTGTACGTCGGATACTGGCAACCATTTTTGGATTGGAGACTTTAAAATTTTACGCCCTGCTTTAAATCGTGTGTACTGCTTTGTGATGTTTCCACATATCAAACCATGTGCACTAGGTTTCTCCTTTTCACCTTTTTAATCAAGGCGGCCGATGCTCAATTCACGGTCAAAGCACAACCCTTCTTTCAAGTGTAAACAAAGTAGCGGTTCGGATGGCACTTGAAGCGAGTCTTCTTTTTTAACCTTGGTATTACATAAGGATGTTAAGCCTAAACATACGAAACAAAACGAAACCAAATTGTATATTTCTGCTTGCCTGAATGCCTGTTCTATAAAAAAGCCAGTTGCTTAAATATATTGATAGAAATTGGCAAAATTTATCGCCTGCCTACGTAGCTTCCAACATTAGCTTGGATTTGACTTTGTTTTAATTTTATTGAATATCTACATTCTAAATTTGTAATTTAATACGTCAGTTTTAGTGTACTGATTGATACGTTGACCGTAGAATTTTTACATGCAAAGCAATAACGAGATTTAAAGAAATGACAGGATTTTCCCGGTGGCTAAAGCGGGAGTTTTCAGATTTAAATTTAGTGACCGGACCACCCAACTTTATAATGAAATGGGACAGTCCTGATTTCCGAATAAGCGAATATACTATTGGTGTTGAAGTAGGTGGAACTTCCATTCTACTCTTCCAAGCCTAAAAGGACTATTTCTTTCGGGTGTAAGCCGATAAGCGGTTTGGATTCAGCATTAAGCTTGTGAACCCTTCCAGCATAACCCCGTTGTTGCATAATACCAAGGCGAAACTTATTTCTGTCCGTATGTAATATAAATACATAGAGCAAATAAAAAAAAATACTTTTTTTTTTTTTTTAATGGTTTTTGCCAACTCTGGTTCTCACCGACCTGGAATACTTGGAAAAATAGGAAATTCAGTTTACTCGTAAAGACCTGAAGAAGAAAAAATCGGGTATTAATTTCAAGTTCGGATATTTGTCCGAGCTCTTGTCTTACCTGGATATCTTACAAAAGTTTGTTTTGCAGAACTACATGCATAGTAAATGAGGAACCCTCTGATCGGGATAAAAAGTTCCTTTTTTTTCATATATAGACCTGGAGCATGATGACACTGAAAATGCTTGAATTATACTGGAATTTGATTTTGATACTGGAAATACTGAAAATATACTGGAATTTTGATCCACATACTGGAAAAATCATGAAACTGGTAATTTGTCAACGTTACTTTTTGTAATTGCTTTAATAGTCTTAGAAATCATTTTGTATTCGAGATTGTAAATTTTTCCAAAGCATGAGTTGCATATATTTTTTAATTAGTTAAAGCAATTGGTGGAGAGCTGTGAGGGGTTTTGGGAGCACTTGGAATGACCTGAGTGTTTATCATTAATCCTATACTTTGAAATGTCTTCTAAGACTAGAAGGGGTGCTTTAATTTTTTCCCAAGAAACTGCAACATTTGAGATTAATTTTTGAAGATATGCTGAGCTAGATTTTTTCATTTCAATTCAAATATACATCCCAAGGGAGTGGGAAAGGGGTTCAAATGTCATAAACCTCTTCTTCCCGTGCTAAGAAAACAGGTATTTCAGCTAAGTAATGAAGAAAAATTAAATGCATATCAATTGTTTACTAGGAACATCTTATTACAAAAATCTTTATATTGTGCTATTATCCTTGTCATACTGAGTGCAGATAACTTGAAATCGAATATTTATATTCATATAAAATTCATACTGATATGGAAGTTTATTTTTAATATTAAAAATTTTAAAGCTAGGTGCTGATATTCAATTCATAATTATAGTTATGATGAAAGGAGTACAAAAAAATTGTTCAATTTATAAACAATACTTTAAAAGAGCTCGAGACTCGATGTATAGCGCAATGTAGTTAATGTAGTTTGCAAAGTGGTAACATTCTAAACTACATATTTGACTTGTTTACTGATTAAGATGCTGTAAAAAGAAAAATTAGCATACCTTAGCTTCCTTTCGTCCAATCATTGAATAGAGTATTTTAAGTTGTGAAGACGTAGAAATGTGGAATGACTTGGCGGCTATGTTAAAATAGATTTAATATGAGCCTCTTTGTATATATTCTTGATGTTACCTCCGTATTAAATTTCCTTCTACGCAAAACTGAATTACTGATCTCTCCTCGTAAAATCTATTTTTGAGGTTTAATTTGAGCGCGGAGTTTCAATGACGTGCATTCACGTTTAGAAGTAGATAGGAAAGTTTTGAGGCCCGGGGCGTTCTAATTCATAAAGGCTTTCTACTTCAAGTGGATGCCTTCACCATATTGAACTTCAATTCTATCACTCGTGTTTCTATTGATGTTACATTGACTGGCGCTTGAGGTTATTGGTCAGTAGTACAGGTATAAATGCTCCGAGATAGCGAAGGGTGGAGCCTCTGCTCCTCCTACGTAGTGTATTCATGGGATATTAAATTGAAATTTTTAATTTGCAAGCTTTAGTTTCACTAATTTTAATCGAGATTTTTTTAACGTAAAAATGAAGTATCTGTTAAGAGCCTGTAAAAATACAAAATTTACCATTTTTCTTTTGCTTGTTTTTCGTGAGTGGAAGGAGATAATTAAATTCAACTTACCACAATCATAATATTTTTCTTCTACAACAAAATATGAACCTGAAGAATTTTCAGTGTTGCCAGAATAAAATTTCCCTTAATCTAAATTAAGGCAGCGACTAGAGGAACGAACTCAACTGAATTTGATTACGTATGTTGTCTTGAAATACTGTGAACTATTTTTAAATAGTAATTGTCTTTTAGCTTGTAATAAAGAAAATAGTTTTAACATAGTTACTAAAATTAATGTTCTTTTAAAAAGTAGTTCACAGAATACCAAAACATGATACGTAATGAAGTGCAGTTCAGTTCGTTCTAGTCGCTGCCTTAACTTAGATTTTGGGGAAAATGTTATTCTGGCAACACTAATTTCTGTGGATGGCAACACTGAAAATTCTTTAGGTTCAGATTTTCTATTGTAGAATAGTCTGATTGTGGTAAGTTGAATTTCATTATCTCCTTTCACTTACAATAGAAAAACAGAAGAAAAATGGTAAATTTTGTATTACTTTTAGTATGTCAAGCTCTTGAATTCTAGATGTAATGGGCTCTTGAACGTAAGTTACTTGGGCTTTCTATAATTTAGGAAATTCTATAGAAGAATCTAGTCCTAGGGCGAATTTGTCCATATAAAAGTAAAATTCCTCGCTCTGTATGTTGCAAGGAACCTTTAATTTTATTAATTTGAATTATTTTGAAACAGAATGACTTTATTCTAATATTGAGCATTCAAATCAGACCGAGAATACATAGAACAAATGATAATCTTAGGAATCCTAAGAGGGGAAAGGGGTCTCGAACCAACAAGGTAGTTTTCGTTAAATTTCAAGTGTTATCAGCAACTCGTTCTTTCTTTATTTGTTTGTTGCGATTACTTGAACAATTTGCCAGTGATACCAAAAATTAGTTAATAAGTAGCTTAGAAAGGAGGGTAGAGCCTGTCTATTCCATTTGTGCCCTCGGAAACTATGCGAACTATACTTCGGCCCAACCCCCGCCGCCCTTCTGACGGATGAAACCCTCAGTTTGCTTAGGGAAAAGAAGTGAATGACCTCAGCTGTGTTGCCAATTTGTCATTCAGTCGCTTGATCTTGATGAGTTAAGATCATAGGCTACTTAGTGGCTAATAAGACATACTACAGCGAAGCCCGTGAAAAATTCAGTGGCAACGCTTCCGCATCTAACAATTGAAAGATATCGGTCGCAGCAACTTATCCCTCTTTCGAGGGAGCTACAGGAAAATATACATCGACAATAGCGCCAGAAGGGGAACAGTTGGAATAGAAAGGCTCTAGTAGGGTCGGAGCTCCATTCCCATTTTCTTGGGTCTACTTTTTTAGTTAACAAAAATTAGTCACTTCCTATATAGAACTAAATAAATTTTGTGCGTTGTGATAGTACATGTACACTTATGAGCTAAGAAAATCTAACTCCTTTACGTGCGGGTTCAAAGACTTTTCCCGTTTGGGATGACCTGTAACCTAAAAGAACTTTGCATTCCTAGGGTTAATCATTATAAGCGAAATTTGAGGATGTATGATCACCAAACTTAATCGTGGTCACACTTAATGCCTAGTGTGTGTGAATTTGTTGTTTTAAGAAGATTCAATCATTAATTCTGAAAACTTGTATCTTTCTCTATCTTGACTTTAATGAAAAGTTTCCTCTGCAGCTTAAAATTTTTAGCCAATCTAAAATTGTTGGTAGTATTTGCAATGTATGTATGCACTTTTGTTTCTATGAACAAAAAACCTCTTATTTCTTAGACGAGACATCGGCCAAAACCAGGATATATGAAGAAGCAACCAGATATAAGTTATTCTATGCGTTCAATCCTTGTGGATTGGCTGGTGGAAGTCACCGAGGAGTACAAACTCCAAGCAGAAACTCTCTATCTAGCAGTTTCCTATATTGATCGCTTCTTGAGCCAAATGTCTGTTGTAAGAGGGAAATTACAGCTTGTGGGTACGGCTGCAATGTTTATTGCATCGTAAGTATGTACTTAAAGTATTGTAAGTTAATTGGTTCGATTTCATACAATACTTCACTAATTAAATACTAGGTACCTCTTTTTCCCTTTTGTATTTTTTGTATATTGGTTACTTTGAATTTTGAATGTTGTGAATTTTAACTGAATACAACCAGTTGACGCACGGAGAATATTTTGAAGTCAGTCGAACCTAATATTTTATCTAATTGTGAGTAGCTCAACCTGAGTAACACGGACATTTGAGTAAATTTCTTCTAGCATACATGAGTAGGAAATAATGTACATGTTAAGATGTAGAATTAGAGTAACAATCTAGGACGTTCATGGTCATTAGCTTCGATATTTCATTCTGCAGAATGTTTTCCTTCCCTGTAGAACGCTTTGAATAGTTTGCGAGTATAATACTATGAGCTTATACTATGTAGTGACAGTGGGGCTGTTCTCAGTATTCACACCCAACCAACAATGTGGTGAGTTTATTCATTTCTGGCTCAAATGCAGTTTTTCACGGCTAGATTGCAGAATATAAAGTTCGGAACGCTTAAGGAAACTATTCTCAATTGTTCTTTCACGCGACCCTATTGAGAAACCAGTGCCTTCTGACTGGGCAAGTCAGCTTGTCTGATCATGTATGGAGTTTGTGATCTTGGTAGATCCACTGGTTACGTTAGTGGTTTTCTGCTAGATTAAAACTGACATTTCAAGCTCTTCAACCCAATGGAAATAACTTTAGTATTTCACATAGCTGGAAATGCCCATTCAGACTTAGACCTATTTTAGTATTAGTTTTGTTATTGGTATTTTGTTGTAACTATTTCCTAACCTAATATTAGGAACTACTTTTATTAGTTTAAGTATACTATTAGTAAATAGTACGAATAGATACATTGATCTGAATATACTGAACAAGTTTCTCAAACTTAAAGGAGAACCACTTCTATTAGTCAATGTTCACTAGACCACCTACTTTTGTTCCTTTCGAAAGTTTATTTTTGAACATACAGTAGTATACTTACAATTTTAAAATAGTATTAAGGCTGATATTTAGTATCTCCCTCAATCTTGCACATATAAGATTTACAGTGTTACTTACTTTACAAAATATAGCTGAGCTAGGAACAGCTAGCATGAAACAAGTTGGAGATACTAAATGCCATCCTTAATTAAAAATTAGTTTGTTTGTTTTAAAACCTTTGTCAGGAAAGTTCCAAAACACAAATAAAGTTGCACTTGCCAAGTAATGCAACTCCTATCATAGTAGTCCTTGGCTATCTATATGCAATTGCCAATGTTTCTGGAAGCCATGGAAGCAAGCAGGGGAAATAAATTGCGATACTTGAAAGCTCATTTGTCACAGCCCGTTGGATGTCTGAGATACCTTGAAGCTTTCCTTTCTCTTTTCACTCACGGAAGCAAAGAATCAAAAGGTGAGAGGTTGGGCGAATATGGCGGATATGGGATGGTAATAACAATGTCTTGCCAGATACTCGTTAACAGATAAAGCAGTATGGGGTCTTGCGTTGTCATGCAGTAAGAACAATCCTGAGAATGCGATAAATCAGAGCGGCGACGTTGAATTGCTTGTTGCAAACGTTTCAAGACTTTCATGTAGTTTGGTTCACTGACCTACAGGGATACTCATGGCGAATCAATCCTTTATCAAAGAATGCGATCAACATTGTTCTCGAAGGTTGTTGTTACTTTTTTCGCGGCAGGTGATCCACGACTTCACCATTCAGCACTTTGACGCTTCGTGTTAGGGTCATACTGGTAGCACCAACTTTCATCCCCTGCAATAATCTTTGACCCAAATGTGGATCACGTCTGGCTGTATCCAATAATTCATCAGATATTCTTGGTCTTTTCTCTTCCTGTTCGTCTGTTAGTGAGGGACGATTTTTGCATTAAGTTTGTTTCCCTAAATCTTCACGTGAAATCTTGACACGAATCACGATTCAAATTCTGATATTGTACGCCAGTTACACGACAGTCGTCTTGCAATAACTGCCTTACACGCTCCACATTTGCATCTGTATGTGTTGTAGGTGGGCGACCAGATCTGGGATAGTCTTGCGCTGAATCTCTGCCTTCATGAAACCTTTTATGCCACTCGAAATCACGGCTTATTGAAAGTGCCTTACCTGCATATAATTGCTTAAGAATGTCCTAAGTTTCAGTAGGGGCTTTCCCGAGCTTAACGCAGAACTTACTCCATTGTCACCTTACCTAATGACAACCTGAACAGTTGCTAAGCTACCTAGTGAGTGCAGAGAAACATGGCCAAGGCCATGTCAAGAACACATACCAGGTAACAAAAAATTTGTTCTTTTTTAGTATTGCAAACTGTCTTGGAACTTTTCTGACAAAGGTTGTATTAATAGAAAAATACATAATTTAGTAATTTAATATTTTAGTACATTTATATAAGGTATTAAAACTTAAATTGTAGAATCTATTTTGTGTATGTACCGGTTTGGTACTCATTGTGCTGTACAAGGATAGACCTCGAGGTAGATGCAAAGGCTCGGGATAAACGGGCTTTTTGGGGAAGGGGTTCTACTGATGTTTTGCGTGTTTTTTAACATTTGGACTTCAATAAAGGAATAATAGTACATTCATTTTTTCCCATTAACACGAAAAAGCCTTTACTGCATTCTGAAGAGGGGCAAAATGTTCAATAGTCAAGAATAGGATAATTCGATAGAAAAGGGCAAATTGGTGGGAACAATTTTTCTGGTTTCAAACAAATTTAGCTATTACTCTAGATTTCAGCGTTATAGACCTTGTTTCAAGCCTTGTTACTCTAAAATGGCTGTCAACTATTCCATACATTATACCTCGTTTTAATCGTCGAAATATTTGCTTGGCTCTGTGGTAGAGCGTTCACCTCTGGTGCATGGGGTCCCGGCTCAAACCCTGCTTCCGCCAAGTGAACTTTGTGGTGGACAAACACCGTGTGCGTGGGTTTCCTCGGGGTTCTCCCGTTTCCTTTCACTTTCTTCATTCCACCATTTCATTCATCTATCAGTCTCTTTTAGCCTAGCCGGCATAAGCGTGGGACGTAAAACTCAATTTCATTTCGAAATATTTGCTACAAATTAATGTATATTTAAGAGCTTTACGTGTAACTAGGAAAAGTTGAGTAAAAATGTACTCGCTTATTTTTTCAAAGAAATTTTCGTAAACTAACCAGTTTTTACATGATACATTTCAGAAACGACGGGCCTCTTAACGCCATTCAGTTCAACATACGATTGTTACTGATTGCGATGAGCAAGTTTAGTCACCTTTACTCTTCATAATCTAACAAAGCTACGGGCATATTAAAACTATTTAGATAAAATGTTAATCTATAAAATAGAAGTTAGTAATATCACAAATAATAAATTGTATATTTAATCAGTTCCGAGCTCTTTCACGTAAAAAATTCTCACCGCCAGCTGATTCCCTTTGTGCGACGTTAACAGAATTTGCCTACGCAGAAGGCTAACGCATCACCAGTATGGGAGAGGAGCTCTGACTTCGCTGTGGCAACACTGTTGCCAGACATTCTGCCTCTTGAAGGCGAGCGTGATTTAACAGGAAAAAAAAAAAAAAATTAAAAAGACCTGCATAATTCTAAACATTTTTTCAAGAGAATTGCATACATTTAATCAAACATACATTTTTAAATAATTGCTTTATATACTTGTTGATTCATCCGAATCCAGGACTACTACTGCTCGAAGCTTCATCAGTCTTGTGTTGCTTATGAAGGGTTCCAAAGCAACGTCCAAATATTCTTTCGTACTGTAGTAGTTCACTGCATTTCTCCATACACTTACGGAAACATTTTTAAATGCATCTTTGCAAAGAACGCAAGACGTAACGTTTTTTCTTCGCAACCTCATTAAGACCATATCAACCCTATAGGGTTCAATTCGCAATATGCCACAGGGAGCCACAAACATTTAGTTTTCATTATTTCGCACAACTGTTTCTAGAAGACGTTCCTGCTCTTTGACATGAGGCCTGTCGATATTCAATAGCGCACTTTTGTGGAGTTCACTGCAAGTTTGAACGTAGTATGGAATAGGAACTTGATTTTTCTCCAGCCATTTTTTCCATCCTAGTTGGATTTCGAGTTTCAGGATTTAGCATAGTATGATTCATGATCTAAAACCATGACTTTTGTCCAGCAAAAGCTGAATGTGTTGAAACCATTCTGTATAAAGCTTGGCGTATCACGTCGCAACAGCTGAGTGATAACTGATCATTAAAAAGCTGTTCATATTGTATTTTCGGACGTTTTGTCTGTATCTGAAATAAAGCTGTATACGTTGTTAATATTGCCATTCAAAGTAGCGTACTTCAGTGCTTTGTTCTTCGCTACGTTACGGACAGATCGAAACATGTAACAAAATAACTTATTGTAAATTAACTATAAAATTTTAAATTCTACCGCACTTTTTAGTATACTTTCGTTCATATTCAGTAAAAATTTCATTCTTGTATTGGAAAAAATAAGATATTTCTCTTTAAACTTCAAGGAAACAAATTTATTGCCAAAAATCACATTTTTAAACTTTTAAAATAACCTAAAGTATATAACCTGTTAAACACTTCAGTGAGTAAAATGATGCATCTCATGACTACCTTAGCTGGGCTCGAAAATGTAGTAGTTTGAACCCAGGGATCTATAACGCTGAAATAGAGTAATGTTTTACGACAAAAATGTTTGAAAATTTAATAGGGTTACCAATAATTATTCTAAAAGTCTACTAGACATAGAACAAAATTAGTGTTTAGAATTTACGCATGAAGTGAAACTTTAGCTTTTTAGCTAAACACTTGTTTTATGTAAGGGGTTATACGGAACAAGTATCCAGAATGTTTCAAAACAGCACAACGTTTGGAAGGTGATTCCTTACACCAAGATAAGACTAAAATTATAGACCAACCTAGGTGCATAAATGCTTCCTTTCGGAGTTATAGGTTGCCGGAGGCATGAAAAAAAAAATTAAGTTTAAAGGTCCATAGCTCCAAAACTGGTACCTACCGTAGTCGGGTCAAGACTTCACTTAGAAATAGAAATTAATATGTATGTTATCCAAAAATAAATTTCAGAACCCTGCGGTATTCACGCAACAATTTTTATAGAGGCAGTTTGGCTTCGGGCATATAATTTCAAGTACTCACAAACTACCTCTATAAAAATTGTTCCGAGTACTGCCGATTCTGAAACCTGTATATTCGGATAGGGCATATACTACGAGTAGTTCCTAAGTGGAATCTTCACACGAGTACGGCAAGTCCTATAGTTTTGGAACTAGGGGCCTTTAAAGCTTTTTCATGTTTTCGGTAGCCTATAACTTCGAAAGGAAGCATTTGTGCAGCAGATTGGTCTACTTTTCGTCTTATCTTGGCGTCAGAAATCTCCTCCCAAACGTTGTCAGTCTTGTTTTGAAACACTGTATATACATAGCGTGGAAATGTTAAAATTCGAGTGGGAGAAAGCTAAAAACGCTATACTGAAGTTTCCAATTTCAAATGAAGGGGAAAGGGGGGGGGGGACAAGGAATATCCATGTGTGCGCTTTGAGCGCTTTGGCCTATCTGTTGGTGACTCATTGTACTATTTCACTGCGTACAATAACGAATGGACAATAACCTTTAAGTGATCGTTCGTGTAACTCAATCCTATTTTTTGTACGCAGTTTTAAATATTAAAAAGATGTTTTCTCGAAGATGTAGTTTTGACATTCCCCCTCCCCCCCTGCCTTTCAAATATATTGACACGATATTAAGATAAAGTTGTGTAAAAAAAATGAACTTTACTACCGTTAAACTTACGTAATACCCAAAATAATGGTTTATGGCTTTTTGTTAATTGAACTAGTTAGGTTCTAATAGAATATCTGAAGCTCGGATTAGTATTCCCCGAACTGAGAAATTAGCAAAATTCTATACCGAAATAAATATGGGTTTGTTTCTTGGTTTGATACTTTTGTATGCCAATTCGAATTTAAGCACTCGCATAACACGATTTATAACTTCAGGCTTACAACCTAACTTTCAGGAAGGTGATTTAGGCTATCAACATGACCCTTGGTATGTTGGGTTATACATAACTGTTGCTGACCACTAATGAAATACCAGTTCCAAAACAAATTAAGGTAGCTAGACTCGGACTCAACATAGGACTACAGTAAATATTGTAAAGGTACTTTAAATTATAGAATCCACTTTACGAAAGCAAAGGTAATACTTCAATAAGTAAATCATGGACAAAAGCTAACATTTCTGGCTTTGCATCTGTATCTCGAGGACCAATTCTCCGCAGAAGTTTGAGAAACTTTTTTTGTTTTTGTTTGTTTAATAGTGAATCTGAATCATTCGACTCATACATTCTTATTATAGGAAATACGAAGAAATCTACCCACCTGACGTCAGCGAGTTTGTCTACATCACTGACGACACATACACTAAGAAGCAAGTTCTTAGGATGGAAAACCTTATTCTCAGGGTCCTGTCGTTTGACTTATCAGTTCCAACGCCATTGTGTTTCATTAGGAAGTTTCGTGTGTTTGCAAAACTCGATCAAACCACCACGTACTTGACAATGGTAAGTTTGAGTGTAATTACTGATTCTTAGAATATTCAATTTGATTTGAAAATGATCAAGAATAATATGAACTTGTCATACTATTTGTAAAACTAAAAGTACTAAAACCAAAGGAAAACATTTTAAGTCCTTTAAATACTGAGTGAACATGGCGCAGTGTCTGTTCTTGCTTCTAATGAAGCAACAGTAAACGAGCTTACAACGGACGTATGCGAACCGTGACAGCTAGATATTTATGAAAATTGGTACCCTGGCTGACTGTGAATCGCCCATCGTGGTGATAGTTACTCGGTGCAGAAATGCTTTGTTTACCCGCTACATATATATACCCAGAGCTCATAGCGAGTTACTTTTTTCAAATTTGTCACTGAAAGTTACTTTTTTGGCAGATAAAGTGACTTTTTCGTGTGATTTGTAGGTTTTGCATTGGCAGTTTTCTAAGAAAAATATAAATAAAATGCAGAAACTTGTTACTCACTCTGCTGAAAGCTTCAGTACTTGCTGCCACATGTGAAACAGCTTTATTCTCACTTCAGCTTTTATTCTTTCTAAAGCAGTGGATGGTTCGTGGATGCTTAAGCTCTCAAGGTGGGGTTGAAAACTCTTCTGCGTTTATTCTTTCTATCATAATAGACTTTTTCTCTCGTAATAGTTAACGCTCCGCTCAACGTTGTTTATGTTCGTCTTGTGTAATGTTTCTTGTATGTTTTTCTTAGGAGTGGGTGATGAATTTGAATATTTCATGGCTTTAACTCTCAATGTTAAGTTAAATATGTCTGGGCTGAGAAATTCGGAAATAGGCCAGAACTGGTTCCATTTACTCAAAATCTTCTTACATCTGCTAAGTCTGCTTACCGTAACTACAAAGCATACTTAGAAGACCTAAGAAAGGAGAGCTCAAAGAAGTAAAGATGAAACAACAGAGGTGATGGAAAAATTGACAGGAAAAAAGGGGCATGAGATCTTGGTCACTTTCGCGTGCGCTTTTGGTCACTTTTCGACTATTTAAGAGACCAGACCACTGAGCCCTGTATACCAGGCAGTGACAGGGTGAGGCTCTGAGTTGTACTCCAAAAACTCCGGAAAAAGGCAGAAAATGAAAAATGTGTGCAGATAACCTGATACCTACGGGAGGGGGACAAATGATCAAGAACACGGCAGTAGTCACATACAAGCAGTGTTACTATTCCAACATACTTAGTTTTTAAAATAGAATACCATTTTGACATTAAAACAATTGGCGTAAAACGTGAAAGAAAATAGGCCAAAGGCGGGTTATCAATGTTGCCATATAAGAGAGATATGAGGCTGTAAAGTTGAGAAATTATGGGGGTCCGTTCAATGAAACAAATGTAAAAGATTGCAGAAGCAACAAATGTACAGTAGGGAGTAAACCACAGCATAGTGACTAACGGGCTTGACGTCAAGTTTACATATTTTGCCATACTATGACTTTTCTGTATATATTGGTGTATTATGTTTAAAATGCGGCGCCTGTATATTATTGGTAACCTGGAGTGTTTTATCTTCATCGTTGTCTCACATGCTACCAGTTTCCTATACTTGACCGACACTTATCACAGGTCATTAATCTGCTAATCCATGCTGCCGTACTTTGTCACAGATTTGTTGCCTTTTGTGCACAGCTTTTCTGTACTTTTTTAGGCGCTACACCAATTCTATGGTTTGGAAGGCATGCAGGGTTTTATGTTACAACCCCAAGGCAGTTCGTTTTATTGCTCTCTGGAACGGTTCGAGATATCGATTCTACATAAGCCATTGGAATTGCTGAACTACAGGAAGACTTGCTGTTCCCATTTCCGCATTGTCAGACTATTCTTTTTACGGCTACTATAATATTTGCCCTTTTTGGATGAATCCTGTATCAAGCCCGTTAGTCACTGGATGCTGTAGTTTACTCCGTACTGTACATTTGTTTCTTTTGTCTTGTACATTTGTTCGTTCCTTTGTACGGACCCCATAATTTCTCAGCTTCACAGCTTCTCCCTTTTCTAGCAACATTGATAGCCCACCTTTTGCTTATTTTCTTGTTTTATGCCAATTGTTTTAATGCCATAAAATGGTATAAATTCTATTAGGAAAAACTGCTGGGATGGCAACACTGCTTATGACACTACTGCCATGTTCTTGGTCACGTGTCCTCCCTCCCGCAGGTATCAGGTAAGCTGCATACATTTTTCATTTTTTGCCTTTTTTCTGACTTTTTTGGGGTATAACTTGGCACACTCACCCCGGTCGTTGCTTGGTATATTACACATAGAGGGTAAAGGAATTTCCAGTCTCACCACGATGATTAGCGATCCACAATTAGTAAGGGTACAAATTTTCATAAGTATCTAGCTGTCACGGTTCGCATTTTTTTTTTTTTTTTTTTTTGGTAGTGTTTAACTCAAGTACGGTATAACTAAATTATTAATTCTATTGTAAAACTTCATTTCCGCATCGAAAATTATTGTTGGTCTGTTTCGGCGAAGATTTTGATATATTTACACCCTCCATTCCAAAAGAAACCGAACGTTTTAAAAAAACAAAAGCAATGTACATTTTGGAACAAATCATTTTTATTAATCAATGTATTCCCCTTCTGCATCGATACACATATTTGCTCGCTCCAACAAGTTGTCAAACTACTTCTCCATGTCCTTTATTGGAATGGTCTTTAGGACGGCGGTCGTCGCCTTCTCAATGGCATCAATCGATGCGTGCCACTTTCCTTTCATCGCCAAATGCAGTTTCGGGAACAGATAGAAATCGCACGGAGCGAGATCTGGTGAATAGGGCGGATGATGCAACCGAATGTGATTTTTGACCAAAAATTCAGTTACAAGTCGCGAACGATGTGATGGTGCATTATCGTTCAAAAGAGTCAAACTGCCGATTTCGCGATATTCGGGCCGAATACGACGAATTCTTGCCAGCAAACGCTTCATGACGCCCAAGTAAAACTCTCCAGTGACTGTCTGGCCGGGCTGAACAAATTCTTTGTAGATGATTCCTTTTGAATCGTAAAAACAAATCAGCATCACCTTAACTTTTGACTTCACCAAGCGACTTTTTTTGGGTGTTCCTTCATCCGGCGCTCTCCATTCAGCACTTTGCCGCTTTGTTTCGGGCTCATATTCAAAACACCACGTCTCGTCACCAGTTACAATCGATTTCAAGAAGTTTCGATCCTGCCGAGCACTTTTAACGATGTCTTTGCAATGCGCAATTCGATCAACTTTTTGGTCTTCGGTGAGTTTGTGTGGTACAAACCGCGAATTAACCTTCTTAAGGCCCAAAACTTCGGTCAAAATGCGGTATGCGGTTGTTTGAGGAAAGCCTAATTCCATTTCAATAACTTTCACCGACGATTTTTTGTTATGTTTGATGAATTCACGCACTTTTTCGATGTTTTCTTCCGATAATCCGGTTCTGGGACGGCCTGATCTTTCGTCATCATCCAGCGTCTCTCTACCCGATTTGAATCGCCTGAACCACTCGTAAACTTGCGTACGGGATAGACACTCATCACCATATGCATTTTGTAGCATTTGGTGCGTTTCACTAAAAGTTTTACCCAGTTTAACACAAAACTCAATTGCAGCTCGTTGTTTGAAACTCATTTTCCGACCGATGTACACAACACACTGACAGTTGAAACGCAATAACTTTGTTGCCGTGCATCCAAATGTCATGACATTTATACCAGTTGTCAATGAGGGACTACGCCATCTACCGGTAAAATATTACAACAGATGGCACTAGTGGTACTATTTGTTTTCAAAAGTTCGGTTTCTTTTGGAATGGAGGGTGTAAATATGTAAATTTCTGCTTTACAGTATTGATTTAGTTCTCGTAACTTCGTGTTTTCGGTGAGTTTTACACTGCTTCATTAACTTCCGATGATTCTGCACTCACAAGTTATTAGCCATAATAACTGTTCTTAACTGTTATGTATCGGGATATAGGGTGGCCTTGTCAATATCTAGTTGTACTGATTGTAGAGAACGACAGGAACCTTTTAAGAAAGGTGGTTTCGATTAGTTATCCCAACGAAGTACTTTGAACCAATGAACAGTCATATTCGACATTTAAACAATACTAAAGGCAACGTAGAGCGAAATAAGCAGAATAAACTTCGCTGAAATTGAAGCTTAGACTCTCACAATGTACTCTGACAAATGAAATTTTGCCTGACATAGAGGCTCTTAGTAATAAGTTTACTCGTTACATCAATGCTTATTTTCAATTTTCTTTCACAGTACCTGAGCGAACTGAGCTTGTTAGAAGGCGATCCGTACTTGCGATTTTTGCCGTCTGAGATTGCAGGTGCTGCTGTAGCATTGGCGCTACATACTTTAACTGGAGAAGCGTGGAACGAGGAATTGGAACGCTGTACAGGATACATGTTGAATGACTTGAAGGAATGTATGTCGCATCTGTATGACACCTTCTCAAATGCATCGACGTATCCTCAGCAAGCAGTTCGGGATAAATACAAAACTGAAAGGTAAGGTTTTTAATCAAGAGTATATTAACAAAATCTTAAGGTATTAGTGGATTCACTGTAGGCATAAGGGATTTGTAGTTCCATGCAAGCAGTTTGTAAGCTAGTGGGTTTTTGCAGCGTTCTTTTCTCATTCTCACAATACTAATCACGTGATTTATCCGTTCCTTAAGATATAAATGTAGTTCCTTAACATCTACACACAGGGGCAGATTTTCCCCTAAATCAGAATTTATGGCCAAATTTTGACAGAAAAAGTCATCACTAACATTTGAACAATTTGTGGGATCCTCAGTATTATTTTCAACTTTACTAGATTAACTGTAATACCAAAGGCTCATAGCGAGTAGCTTTTTTTAACTTATTTTTTTCAGGTTTGTCACTAAGTTACTTTTCCAAATTTGTCACTAAGTTTTTTGGAAGGTAAAGGTATTTTTTTTTTTCTTGTGATTTGTTTTGCATTGGCAATTTTCTAAGAAAACATAAATAAATGGAAAAGGCAGAAACTTTGTTTAATTACTCTTCTGAAAGCTGCAGTATTTGCTGCCACATGTGAAAGTCAGCTTTATTCTCACTTCAGCTTTTATTCTTTCTAAAGCACAGTGAATAATTGGTGGACGCGTAAGCTCTCAAGATAGGGTTGAGAACCCTTCTATGTCTTCTATCATAAGTCTTTTAGTTTTCTCTCGTAAGTTAACGCTCCGCTCAACGTTGTGTGTGTGTGTGTGTGTGTGTGTGTGTGTGTGTGTGTTTTTCATCATGTTCGTTTCGTGTTATGCTTCTTGTATGTTCTTAAGAGTAGGTGATGAATTTGAATATTTCATGGCTGAGAACTCTCAATGCTAAGATAAATATAATGTCTGGGATATGAAGAAATTCGGAAATAGGCAAGAACTGGTTCCACTTACTCAGAAGCTTCTTACATCTGCTACGTCTGCTTACCGTAACTACAAAGCATACTTAGAAAACCTAAAAGGAGGCTCAAAAAGAAATAGATGAAACAGAGGTGGAGAAAGTGACAAAGGAAAAAAGGGGCATGATGAGATTTTGGTCCCTTTTTCGTGTGCTTTTGGTCACTTCAACTATGTAAAAGACACCAGACCACTGAGCCCTGAATACCTTAAGAAGCGCAGGTCACGTAATTAAAAATGAAGACTAGCGCTTTCGGTTTTTTGTAGTTTGCGCCACCTATATAGAACATAACTGAAGATAAGTTTAGAGTAATGATCTAGTTTTCTACGGTAAGTCTTCTATAGTTTTTCTCAAGAAAATAGTTAACTTTGGGAAGGGGTATTATTATTATAAAGACTTAGCCAGTCAACGCGTCGATCGTGTAGCCGTACCGTCGACCGTAATGGTCTCATACTGTCTATCGACCAGCTTTGATTCCTCCTAGCGAGCTAGTGAACAAATAGCCTGCCAGTGACTTCTGAAATTAAAAGTAGCCCTCAAACATAAGGTTGGCCATCGTTGGTATGATTTACTTTTCGAAGTTTAAAAGGAACACCTTGACTATTTCCGGTTTACAAACTATTTCCTAGCGAGTGGTCCTGTGTAGCGTAGTCTCCAACACACTTGCCTTTGATGCGAATGGTACCGGGTTAAATTATCGATGGGGACACTTGATCGAAAAGGTGTAACGGCTGTTTCATCCCGTTCAAACTAGTTACTTATTGGATCTTCATAATTTTCATTGCTCTATATAATTGAATTGAGCTCAAAATTCGGTGCCTGGTGCATCAGTAACGCAATAGGCGTAAGTTTTGCACCACCGGCAGTCAAATGCTCGAGAAATGATCACACTAAATTTCGTCAGTTAAATCGAAGACATTTAAATGACTTACCCTAGGCCATACGCATATTGGCCTTTGAGGAGTTAGTGAATCACAACTAATCCCCCAAATATGAATCTATTTGTCCATTTTTTTTTTTTTTTTTTTTGTTGCCAACCCCCCTTCGTAGTGCCTTTTACTGCAATAGCGTAGCTCCAAAAGTAGGGAGATTGTCCTCTAAACATTCTCTAAAATGCCCAGGAAATAGCTAGTCAGTCTCTCAAGGAAAACAAATACAATGCCGAATTTCATTAAAATCTGTATTTTCATTAAACTGATTGTAATTGTGTAGCTGTATGGTGTGTACGCAAAACATTACCAGATCACAACTCAACTAAGCCTGATTATTTCCTATTTGATAACGGTGATCAGATAGCAAACATATACCTTTTAATTTGAAGATGTTGGTCGTCTTCTTGAATAAAGGTGCAGCTTAGTAAAACTCCGAAGACTTGGATGGATGAAACTACTTGGAGTTAGAACTTCAAACGTTCATAAAACTTGATAACTGATAACTGTCAACTTCTTAATAATCCAATATTACTCGTAGATGACTCGCACTCTAGCAACTCTGCATTGAGTCTCCTACTCTTCTCTCATTCTACCCCGTTTCATCCTTGGTAGAGTATTTATCTGTACAATTTTGATTTCTAAACTGCCACCTCGATTCACGTCACTACACGTGTTTGCTTATCCCATTGCCGAAATTCACATTTCTGCAATGATCATCAAATAGACAATCTCCAGACGTCTATCTGCGTAATCTGACAGTTTTGTCATATCCCAAAGATTGTGTTAATGTTAAACATTAATTACAACAAATCTTACAATAAATCTTAGTGCAACTTGACTGTTCTTTGTCATCACAACATTGCAAATCCACATGTCCATATACATAAAAACAAAACGATGACTTTGACAACATTACGATCTCATCACAATCTTGAAATAACTTTAATAATGTCTTTCCTTACCTAATTTTAATTTTGTAATTTCTTGTCCGTCTAAACTCTAATTCTGTAACATCTTGTCTCTCTTTTTGATCAATTTTAATAAATCTTTGGATTATAATTCTATTTTAACCTGACTCCTCATCACTGTTTCTGTAATTAGTTAAGGTTGAAATTTGTAATTCATTAGTAAGCATTTATCTGTACACTGTACCCATTCAGATTTTTGATGTTTTCGTTCATAACATGGTTGAACGTGCTATTTAGATTGAACTTCATAATTAGGAAAGCTCACTTGTATTCCTAGAAACAGAAGACTGTAGGTAAGTTCTTTCCGAATTTTGAAATGTTTTCCATACCTTCTATTAATAATTGAATTTCATAACCTTTGTTGAACGTGTTAATATTCAGAATTTAGTGTGACAATACCTGTTGGCATTGTATCGTCACGTCCCTAAGAGTGAGCAGTAGACATTTTATTCCAGAAGAGTGCGACCATAATATTGCGTTGGGATGCAGTGCTCTGAAACTTCTTGGATGTGACTATGAATGAGGAGCGGCGAGTGCTTGAAGTCTTAAAATAACTATCCTCATCACGCATGATTCGTTACAAGAATTCTCTCCACAACGCTGGAGGTATCAACCATGCCATTCGCGTGGAGTTTCGGTCTTCGGATAGCAATTTCGGCACCCATATTGAACTTTCCTGTAGCCCAACACTATGAATTACGTAATGGGCGCGTTCTACAGAATTGTTTACTTCCTTGACTACATTCCGCACTGATTGGGCACTCGTTGATCAGTCTCTCAACACAGTAACATCCTCCTGAAACTGCGTTGTGGATGTGTAGCAGCAACCACATTTGCATATAGGTAAATAGTGGAGAGTTCCTTTCTTTCGTATAATGGTAATCATATACAAGAAAATTTCGAGTTCGCCTTTAGTACCCGGATCGTCTGAGCTCAAGCAAGTATTGCCAGACATAAAGAATAAGCTTAGGCCACGAAGTAAGAACTCCTAAGATCTTATAAAGTTTATAAAATTAATCTAATTACTCACTAGTGTTCCTTACTTTTCGGAAAGAAAAAAACGAAACGCTAGTAAGTGAATAATTTGAGTTATTCCATACGCTCGATAAGTAATTAAAATGACCTACTTAAGTTCGGGTTAAAGATGTCAGTCAGTACTTGTTCCATTTACACAAAGGTTTCCGAAATGTTGTAGGTATCAAACAACACTAAAAATTTTCTTTAGACTTCCAAGCTACTATGCGCAAGTGTCGGAAATCTTACTGTCCGTAAGTCTCTCTCGACAGGTATCAGAGCAAAAACTGATATCTAGACGCTCTTTTGCAATCAGTTAAGCGGCCAAGAATGTTTAATTTCCTCCATTACCTCTCGGTTCAAATCGAAAGTTGTAGAAAAAACAATTTCCAGTTTCAATGTTGATTACAATAGAATAAAAGTTGTAACAGCGAAAAGTGGTTTTCTGGAGTATTTAGCGTCGCAACAATCTACATAATGACTCGTAACATTCGACAGAAACTAATTTCTCATATTAGCATTAAGAATAAACATTGTATAAAATATGGCAACACCTGGTTTTTGTCAAAGTATATAAGCATAAATAGAAAGAATGTATAGAAGTGATTGTACCAAAAATTCCTACTTTATTAACTCTAGATAGTATACGTGGGACCTGTAAGACCCCTGGCAAAGATTTATGCGGATGGAAGAAAGATGTTACACTTGACTTCATTTCTTGAAGTCTTCTCCACGGGAGCGCATGCTCAGTCTAAATCTGTGGGGTCTCACAGATCCTACATATGCTGTCTAGCCTAAAAGTTGCTCGAGTCTCTATACTTAAAAATGTAGAAGAGAATAATGATTAATCTAATTCTAGTGAGGTAACTTAGTTGTTTGTTTTTTCAGTTGGCATCATGTAGCACTACTTACTCCACGTCACCCAAAGCCATGTTGACGTTACTTCATGACAACATGATGGATGTGAATGAAGTCAAAGCTAAAACGCTTATCACCAAAAAATAATTTGTAATGATATTTTTATTATTCATAACGGACTACTTTTTTAATGTGAAGCAGCTGTTTATATAGGGCGCAAGTTGCTCAGTGATTTCGTAAGGCAACTTGGTCAGATTTTGAGATTTTTTTAAATGACTATTTACGCAACAAATCGTACGTAACAAGAGTGATTGTGAAATCTCTTTTTTTAAAAGACTTTCCATGGTTAGTAACTGAATTATATTGATATGTGAATTTGGACTATTCTTCTAAATATACACTCTGACATTTGTTTTTAAAAATGGTTTGAGCAAGTTTGCTTTTAGGATGTCAGTTTTTAATACGTATATATATATATTTTTGTAACACTCTACGTGAAATGCTGGAAATTTGTCAATTTTTTGTTTATTATTTTCCATCTTTTTTATACTATGAAGCTGCTGTGTCATTAATTTATTGAGCTAGTTGTTTACAGTATAAAAACTAATTTCTTCTTGCGTTGCCAAAGTAAGCTTTAATTATTCTTTCCCTAGAATTTCTGGTAGATGGTTTTGAGACTGAGAACTGTAACAATTTGTTGCTAGATTTGTTTTAGTAAAACCAAAATTGAAAAGTCTTCGATCTTTCTGTCGCTGAAATGTAGTAGCTATTCTCAAAACTTTTCTAATAATATATATTGAAATTCTTAATGTACTTCAGGACAACAATGTTTAGCAGTGCTTGTTTTTGTGTGTTGTGAAAAGTGTGCAAGTGTTTATGCTAAATATGGAGAAATTGTACAGGCATGTTGGACAGCTGTGGTATGAAAGTGCAAGCTTGTTTTTTTATAATTTGGCTGTTAATAAATCATATGTGAAAAGACAGAAGTGTTCAAGTATTTGAGTAGTGAATCATTCCATGCGAAATCAACAGTAAAACCGGAGTTTGTGACCAGACTTGAGAAATTTTTAGTAGTACTTAGTTTTCTTATTTCATTGCTTCTGACCTGTTTACGTAGATCTGATTTAGGTTTTTTCAAAAGTAACAAGCTTTCGAAAAGTTTCGTTCGTTGAAAATATCAGTCAGTCCTCAACGTATCCATTCAGCCGTTGGGTGGCAACTAGGCTACTTGGAGTATATAGTTCTTTCCTGATGGTGCATGCAATAAATATCTAGTTCGAAGAATCCTGATGGTTCATGAGGATGAAGAAAATTTAACTAAATTGATCAGGTTTATTCCTATTTCCGTTGTACACATCTATAACAAATCTACTGCTCTTTTCAAATCATGAATCTGAAAGAGCCACTAACCTGTCTTTTTTCAATTTTTTTTTTTTTCTTTCTTGATCCAAACTTCATACACTAACATGCTGTCCTTCTCAGTTAGTGCCGTATAACTTTTGTGGAAAATGTTTGCAAGATAAATACGCTTCCCACCAAGGTCAAAACTGATCTTGTACAGTCATTCTTATCCCACTAATGTTGCATATCATTGGGAGACTTACTATCCAAATAATACTTGACAGCTCTACGTCAATTACTTCAGGAGCAATTTTGTGGAAATTTGGTATGTACCAAAATTTGAAGTTTATTTTAAATGCACACAACTAATCGCACAGGAAGCTAAAATTTCTCAATCTGTATCACTGTTTCGCGAAAATCTGATTCGGTTGATTTTGCTGATTTGGCATGGATGACTGGTATTCAGTTTTAAAATAAAATTATCGGTACTGTATTTTCTTAAAGTACAGAAAAAAAAAATCCTAAACGTTATGGTTTGGCTTGGAGACTTGTTTATGGTGCCAATTTATGTAAAGTGTAATGTCGAATGAAAGTAACATTCCATTCAGACAATATAATGGGATTAGAAAAGTCACATGACAGTATTCAATAACTGAAAAGTACAACAAAATTAATTGTAGCTTAGAATTTTGGCCTAAATGTGATCACCTAGTAAGCTCAACCTGACACTAAATAAAGCTGATATTAGAACACTCGTAACCAAATGATCCTTTTGTCAATAGGGGCCCCGGGGCTAAAATATTGAACTCTCTATCTCTTACATTTAAATTTTCTCTAACAGAATAAGTACTGAATTTGAGAATTTTTAATTCAAACTTTATTTTAATCGATCATGTAGCCCTCACTGGAGATGAGAACCACTTTGTTACGAGTGTTGTCAGCTCCAAAAATTTTAAAATTGTCAGATTGAGTTCACTGAGAAGTGGTTATTCAAAGTATTATAAACAATTGACTATACATGTTCAACAAATTCCACCTTCAGTTCTAAATCATTTTGCTTGATTTTAAGTTTTCAAAAAGAACTAAATTTCTTAGCTGCAGTTATGACCAAGAATATTTCTTAAATGGTGAGTTCGATATTTTGAGTAAGTCTGTACCTACTGATGAAAACCAAATAAACTTTCAATTTAAGGAGGTATGCATATTCATAATTTTATAAATGGGCTGTGGTTTGAATTACTGCGGAAACAGGCCAAAGTCTGGAGGTTGGGAATTAACTGTATATACTCGTAAAGAGAGATTTAAAATCTTCCACTTTTCTCGATGGATCTAGGTAACTCAATTCCACTCAGTATGAAAGTTCCATATGTGTAGTTTATAATTCTAACAAAATAAATACTGGCCAAAGTTTCAACACACAGTATTTTAAACTTAGTTTCGGATATCTACCTATATCCTTCATCAGACACTAGTGTCGAATGGATATGGTACATATCCGAAACTGTTTAAAATAGTGTGTTGAAGCTTTGGTCTTTGTTTGGTTGTTACAATATCCATTCCAAAGCCATGGATAGTGTTTTAATTCTATTTGTCAGAAAATATTTCACAATGGCATAATTTGACGTTCTGCCAAAATGCAAATGCAGATAGTTTGGCATATTTTAAGACTAACTAAAATTCAGCTATTACGTGCCGGAAACACTACTTGGTTAGAACCGTGCAAACCCAGGTCCGAAGACTTCTCGGCTGGATCTGCATTCTAAAGCCGGGCACAAACGGGTCAGGCGTAATCGGCCTGAGAACAAGTCTGATAAATCAATCCTTCAATATGCAATGGAAAATGAGAAATGTCATAACATTGCAATGTCTACTTGTCCTTCTCGAATGAGAAAGGCGTGTGAAAGGTTACCCAAGGTTTGCTTTCTATATCCTTATTCTGTCTTTTCTGTGCTTACTCTGTCCAGCCATGTTATATAATACAGCTCATGGACCTAAGTCTTATACTACACTCATTAGTGCGTTACGAGTAACAGAAAATACGTAATGTATTACTACACCGTATGTAATACTAAAACATCGCCATTCCACTATTACTAGTAATACGAACACAAAAACAATAATCGAGTTTTATGTCTCACGATTATGCGGTTAGGCTAAAGGAGACAGTGATAGGACATGGTGGAATGAATATAGTAGGAGGAAACAGAACAACCCCGAGGAAACAAACGCACATGGTGTTTGTCCACCACAGTTCACTTGGCGCGAGCTACGATCGAATCGGATCCCATGAACCAGAGGTGAACGCTCTACAACTGAGCCACGTTCCAGAAACATCTAATAGACCCTGGCGTCTTGGTGATTTATTTGATCATTAAATTTTATCATATTTGTAGCATCATACTATAAACAAAACAGGAACATGTAACACAATTTGATATCTGCCTTGCTAATTGATAGGTAACTACGGCTCAGGCCTTGTTGATAATGGGTTAAATTGGTGGAATGAAAAGTGGGAGGAAAGTGGACCACCCCGAAAACTCGCACACTGTTTGTCCACCATAAAGCTCACATAGCGCGAGCAGGGATCGATCTGACGACCTCTAGCACCAGATGTAAGTGCTTTACCTACTAAACCACCGTTGCCCCTCGTAGATCAATGAACGGTTCACATTCTACGCAGATCTGCCATAAAATAACTAGCATTTCTCCAATTTTTTTTTCAGTACTTACATTAGAAGGTAAATTCTGTACCCCAGACATGTCAACTCTGACGCGAAATCGTAGCAGTTGTAATATTAGCAGTGGTCGTAGTAGTACAGTACTTGTCTTCAATAAAGAGCGAGTTTCCCAAACACATTACGATTAAGATAGGCTGACATTAGTTTCCGATTAGTCTCTCATAGCATCCGGGCCGGCCCGGAAATGTACGTGCCCGGTTCGGCCCAGTTTGATATAGTTGAAACAGGCGCGCCCAGCTCGTGCAGGGCTCTGACTTGGATGATCATATTCCTGGTATGATTGGAAGAAAGGAAATTAAATTATATGAATGTGTGTGTGTGTCTAGCAGTCTAGATTGTTTATTTGTACTGCCAAGTTCTAGTGTATAGTGATCACAAATATATATATATTTTTTTTTCTGAAAAAACAAATGTTGAGTAACATGTAAAAATATTTAAGCCGATGCTTTTCGTGCCGGGCAGTCGAAATCAGAAATGTCATTCAGTTAGAATTTCTCGGACACACAATGAGTGTTGAACTTCCTCGTGGTTATATAGTTAGCGTTCTGAGACCTGGTGGAAGCTCATAAGTCAGATCTTACGTTACCTTATTTCGAAGTTTCAAAATGCGGACGCATCCGATTAACTCGTAAACACTTTCGACACAAGGAGAATCTTTTACTTGGAAGTTTGCTTTTAACATATTTGAAAACTATATTGAAACCTATGAAAAACAGTACTTACACAGCATCATACCAGGGTGTCTATCGGTCACGAAATTTAGCTTTTGGGTCACGATTTTTTTTTAAAACTACAAATGTAAGTACAGATTGGAAAATTTTGTTCAAAATTCACCACAAAAAATGTCTTTATGGTCGGGTTTAGACGCTACCAAATCGCAAGCAAAGTAAGTTTCTATCGCATGGAGGAAAATTCGGCCTAATTCGCACCCAAATTCGCTCTTCAAAATGTTAGAAAATTTTAGGATTTGGAAAATAATAGGCCACGAAAAAGTCACGAAATTTCATTTTGGAATTTTAGTAGACACCCTGCATACTGACTAGCTATTCATATTGTTTAGTAGATCTAACTTGAGGACGGAGGCACCAGCTAGCCAGAGGCTAGTATATGTATCAGTCACCCGTGTTTGCTCGGCCTACGGCCCACAGTGGGGCCAAGGTGGACAAAATAGAATGTCTTGGAAGTGACAATTTGGGCGATGATCTAGAAGTTTTCTATAGTAAATGAACCGAGGAATCCGGTTGTGATAATGATTTTGCAATTAGTAAATTGTATTTAAAACGCAACAATGTTGAATTTGTCGAGTTTACGTTGGTTTATTGAGAGGTAAAATAGTTTTGCTTTATGGAAAAAAAAAAAATTAGTTGCCCTAACGTGACTGATGTCAATACAGGCAAGCATGCGACAAACAATTGGTTCGCAAAAAAAAAAAAAGTTAAATAGGAGGGGTAATTTGAGGAAAATAGTGAATTTTGCAACTAATTGCACACATGTCTAGGTTTATAAAAAAAGATCCGCTGAACTCCGCTCGAATTAACTTTTTCATGAAACTACTGCAGTAAATTACTTTCTCTGTAAATTGCATCCCAATATGCCGTAAAATGTATCCATACCACCGTTGTAAGCTGGCTGACTGCGTTAAGAAAACCCAGTTCCCGTGGAGCAGCATAATAGGAAGTATAAATAGGGCCGTGTGCAGCGAGTACTATAGTCAATTGGCTATCATGAAGTTTCTATTCAGTTACAGTAGTTGTTTCAGTGAGAGTGCGGTCTTTCCGCATAATGGAAGAAGTAGTAAAATATGCCGAACTTTGTGAAGTGCTACTTACAGGTGGATCAGTGGAATGTTTTATTCGCGAATGATATCAGCACATGCATGAAGATAAACTTTCTCGAATTTGTGATAAATAAAGAAAAGACTTTTGCCGCATTGTGTACAAAAACTAAAAATAGTTAATCACAGTAAAACATATTTTCGCAAGAAGTATCGCGAGTGGATGAATGGTGAATTTGTGATTAGTTTCCCCAGTGATGATGCTCATTCGCCGAAGTCTTCCAATCCTGTTGAAAGGCCGAAAAAGTGTTTTGAAGATTGTTGTGAGAAGTAACAGACGTAAAGATCACGATCTAAGAGCATCACATTCCCAAAGCGTAATAGATGCTGCTGCTTCGTCGCATTCAGGAAACGCATCGGAAAGTTTCAATGCTGATTTTGCATTATCAATCTTTACACAGGCTAAGCTTTCCAAATATCAATACGAGGTAATCAGAGCTGCCACAAAAGAAAAAGGGTTCATTATTTCCCCCAGCTATAAAAAAAAAAAATTCCAGCATGCAAAGAAAGATTGTCACCCTAATGATATCAAAATTACCGACATCTCCGCAAAAGTCCCAGTCCAAAGTTTACTTAACCATACAGCAGAAAACATTAAATGAGAAGGAATTAGAGAAGTTCAACTGTCAGGCACTGACAATGCATACAAAATGGGGCATTGATGGTTCGTCTGGCCAGAACGAGTTCTTTCAACGGTTTGCGAGTGAAACTGACGCGAGATCAGATGCTAATTTATTTATGACTTCTATTGTGCCTTACAAATAACCCTACCTTCCAATGAAGATAAATCAATTTGGATCAATCCTCGACCTTCCTCGACGCGACACTGTCGATCACTCAGGTATCAATTCATAAAAGAGACACCTGAAATAATAAAAACTGAGAAATTGAGGGTTGAAAGGGAAATCAAGAACTTGCAAGAAACACGATTGAATCTAGGGCCCAACTGTATCACTGTAAAATGTTTTACACTTGACAATGTTGGACGGAAAAGTTGCTCAACATATTAGTGAGACATCTGTAGAAAGTAACTGCTTCATTTGTGGGGCTCGCCCATCGGAGATGAACGACTTAACGAAACTTGAATTGAAGCAATCTAATGAAAAAGGACTGAAGCTTGGGATTCCACCTCTTCATGCTCGAATCAAGTTCATGGAATATGTACTACATTTAAGCTACAATCAACAATTGAAGTCGTGGAGGACTACGAAAGATCCTCTCCCAATCAAAGAAGCTGCAAAGACGCATCCAACAACGATTCATGAATGAAATGAAATCAAATCGGGGAGTTTTACGTCCCACGCGTATGCCGGTTAGGCTAAAGGAGACGGTGATGATGAGTAATGAATGAAATGGTGGAATGAAGAAAATGGGAGGAAACGGGAGAACCCCGAGGAAACCCACGCACACGGTGTTTGTCCACCACAAAGTTCACTTGGCGGGGGCTCGGATCGAACCCGGTACCCCAAGCACCAGAGGTGAACACTCTACCACTGAGCCACCGCGGCCCGATTCATGAATGAGCTCGGGATTAAAGTTGATGTAAAACCGGGTTATGGTTCGACGAATACCGGAAATACCTCCAGGATATTCTTCCGACATTTTTCTCGAACAGCAGAGATTACTACAGACGAAAACTTGATTCGCCGGCTTGGTATAATACTGGAGGTAATTAATACCCACTCTGCAATTGATTCGGATAAATTTAGATTGTACACAGCGGAAACGGATAAATTAGCTATACAGTTATATCCGTGGTACTATATGCCTTCCACAGTGCACAAAGTATTGATACATGGGGCCGAAATAATACAAGCTGCAGCTCTGCCTATAGGGTTACACTGTTCAACAAATTTTGATCGAAAGTATGTAAATTCTTTGAAATTGCGATTTTTACATTCATTTAAGCATAATATGAAAGGAAATGATGATAGAAGAATTTTCTTAGCTCAGGTTGTGAAAAAAACAACAGTACAACAGTAGCTGTTTATATACAATTGTATTAATATTTATAGAACATTTAAGCAAAATCCTTGTAAAAACCTGCATTACTTTTTTTTTTTTTTTTTTTTTTATCTATTTCACTGTGATGTGATAAGCTGGGGAGTTAAGAAGTACCCTAACCTATAGCTTTCTATACCCTTGTACTTCCTTTTTCAAAATTGCGCAAATACCAGTTTCACAGCGATACAGAAAATAAAGTAACCGTGGTCAAGTTAAACATTAACAATTCCGTAATAAAAATCAGTATTAACATCAAAACATGAAAAATATGTGCAAATACCTTTTTGTGCAAGAACTGGAGGTAATTAATGTAGGTAGGTACTGGAGGTAAAATATGTGCAATGTAGACAAAAGTTTCAAGTGATCCCTTGTACAGGATTGTTTATTTTATTTGGAGCGTCTTTGCTTGGCTTGCTTTTTGTAGGTTACATCTGGAGCATCCCTTGCAATAGTCCAACAGTAGTCGGCCAATATGTTAGAACTCCACTTTCCTTCATATCTCTTCTCCATGGCTGCAATATCTTGATGGAAACGCTCACCATGTTCGTCACTTACTGCTCCACAATCTTCGGGGAAAAAGTCTAGATGTGAATGAAGAAAGTGGAGTTTCAAAGACATATTGCAACCAAGATTTTCGTAGCACAATAACAACTTTGCTACCAGTTTTGTTTGTAATTTGTTGCTCGGTGTTTTCCCAAGAACTGTGAACCAAACACTCTTCAAGCCTTCCCACGCAGCTTTCTCCCTACCTTGGAGAATTTCGTCGAACTTGTGATCTTTGAATAGTTGGCTAATCTGTGCCCCTATGAAAACACCCTCTTTAACTTTGGCATCACTTAATCGAGGGAATTGTCCTTTTAGGTACTTATAGGCCTCATCCTCTTGGTGCATGCTCTTAACAAAACTTTTCATAAGACCTAATTTAATATGTAGAGGGGGAAGCAAAATTCGGTTACGATCTACCAGTGGTTCATGCTGCACATTTTTCACTCCCGGCTGAAGAGTTTCTCTGGTACTCCAATCACTTTTGCGGTAATGAGATCCACGATCTCTACTGTCCCATTCACATATAAAGCAACAATACTTTGTATACCCTAACTGCATACCTAGCAACAGTGCTATTACTTTAAGGTCACCACAAATGAGCCACTGAAAATCGTAATATTTAATGGCTTGAAGTAAACGTTTCAAGTTTTCATAAGATTCCTTCATATGAACTGCGTAACCTACAGGAATTGAAGGAAGTTCATTTCCAATATGTAAAAGCACTGCCTTTAAACTCGCCTTGGACGAATCTATAAAGAGCCTCCACTCCGTAGGTTCGTAATTAATTTTAAGTGCCCTCATAAGACCATTTACATCTGTACATGCCACAAGTGTCTCTTCCATAGTAAAAAATGAGGTGAACATAATCTTCCTATTCCGATACACTGAAATATTTACTTTTTCCTGCAATAAATTCCATTGCTTTAAGCGTGACGCTAAAATTTCGGCTTTTCTTTTCGAGAGGTCCAAGTCTCTGATTAGATCACTTAGTTCCTCTTGAGTAAGTCTATGTGGTTCACATGGAGGTTCTTCTACAACAAACGTAGGGTCCTTCGAAGTACTTGATTCAGGAGCTTCAACTTCTTGATCATCAGAAAAAAGATCGTATTCTTTAGGTGGGTCAGGAACAGGTAGTCCTTCTCCATGTGGAACAGGGCGCATTGCAGAAGGAATGTTAGGATAGATCAAGGCCCGCTTCTTCTTCGTGGAAATTCCCTTCTTGACGGAAGAAACGATACAAAAATAACAATCTCTGATGTGGTCGCTTGGCTCCCTCCAAATCATGGGCACTGCAAAAGGCATTGAGCGCCCCTTCCCATTAATCCAATTTCTTAGATTGCTGGCACAAGTGTTACACACAATGTGGGGTGCCCAAGATTTATCTTTGTCTCCAATTTTACAACCAAAGTAATATTGATAGGCTTTTCGTATTAGTGGTGTTATAGTCTGCTTTTGTGAGGAAAATGTCACTTCCCCACATACGTAGCAGAAGCTATCCGCACTGTTTACACAATTTCGCGGCATTTTTGTTTATTGAAATCCTCAAAATGTCACTTGAAATAGTTCCGACAACTATTTAAAAATATACATTCGAAATACCAGTATTTTTGCGTACTTGTAGTTGTATTTTTATGTCCTGCACTACACAAACGTCACACCCAAAACGCTGATAACTGTACTAAACCTGTCTTTTCTAACAATAGCAGAACACTACTGAGATAAGGAACACAATGAAACCAAGCGTTCATATAGTTTCTCCAGTGTTGCCGGATCAGTGTAACATTTTACCCCAACGGAGCGAATGTATTTATTTTTAAAGCGTTATTATTAGACATGCCTGTAAAACGAAAAGTAGAGCTAATATTCGAAAATAACTTTCAAATTCGTGATCAGCACCACAAAATCAATAAGAATTAGCTGATTTTGTTCAATTTACATTTTCGTTGTTGAACAGTGTTACTTTCAGAGGAAGCGCATGAAACACTTCATAAAGATTATAAGAATTACAGGCTTCACCACACAAGAAAATGTTCCCGTACAACCACCAATGAAGATGCGTTCCATAAAATCCTCGAGTCATCAGACCCATACATAACTTTCCTGAGGCCCGAACTAAAGAAGAAACATCTTCCTCTAAGTACTGAAGCTACAGGATTATTCATTTAGATTTTCTTTGAAAAACACTTGTCTTTTCAGTTCCTCCTGTAAATTATTTTTAAAGTGTTATACGTGTACATAAAAGAAGAATATATATATTTTTACACTGTTGTTAATAGAATGAACAGCCTTTTCCCGACATGAATAAAGCAAGTTGTTTTTTCACTTTCAAAATATACAAAAATCGTTTATGAAGACTGCAATCTGTTTTGTAATTTCCAAGTCACGGACTTATCAAAATACCGATATAAATGTGCAGTTTCTTTGTATTATAATTTATAAAATAACACAATATTGTGTTTAGCACACTTTCTGTATGTGTTATTTCTCTATGATTTACTTATTCTACAATATTATACAGTTTTTTTTTTTTTTTTTTTTTTTTTTTTTTTAAGATATTTCCGACTAGCATCATCCATTGTATGCATCAGAAGTTCATACAACTCAATTTAATGTTCTGTTTGCAAAGATATATCGCGAAATCTTGAGTGAAGTCAGTCGTAACGTTCCGGAAATGGTTTCATTTGATACCACAACATACAAGGGAGCACAACATCGTCTATTTCTTCTACCAACATTACACTATTATCGAGGATTTTGTCCGAAAAACAGGTGCTTGGCCCCACTGTGCGGCCTCTCATCTCATATGTATCAGCCTTTGCATTAAGAGTGAATTTCATGCATTTGCTCTTAATATTTCCTGAATTTGGCCAGCTGGATTCTTAGCCCTCAAACTCACGAGTTTGGTTCGCCTACGACCTCACACTTCTTAAACCCACAATTCTAACAGTTTTTGATTTCCTATTTCATTCAGCTAAAAGATAAGATTTTGTATCCTAAGAAACGCCCACTTAAATAACATGGGAATTTCATCCTCCTTTAGAGCCCTTAAAAACTAAAAATATTTTTTTAAATTTTCGTGTAGGTTAGTCCCGGAAGGCTGACAATCATGCAAAATTTCATCATTCTAATCCTGCCGGACGTGCCTAAACATTTAAGATTTCAGTTCCCCATAAAACCACACCAAAGTTGGAAACTTTTATATTTAGTGATTGTTAAATAATCCTATGGAAAACGTACAAGCATACATATTTTTTTTTTATTCCAAGTACCTAAAACATGATTAAATTAACATCCGGTGAAGAGGAGGAAGGATTGGTTCATGATTGCGATATTTTTGGCCAGGAATTGTCGAATGCGGAGTGTTGACTTGGTGCATTCTGATGTAGCAGCCACGGTTTGTTCTGCCACATTTCCCGTCTCTTCTCTCGCACTCTGAACAAAGTAGACACCTTGTAGACGGCCTGATTGCCTGCCCATGTGGCAAGAACTGTGTAAACGATACCTCAATTTTGACTACTTCGGTTTCGGGGACGATTTTTTAGTTAGTTAGTTAGTTCGAACATTAGTCTTGTCAAAAGTAATTACTACAAATGAAGTCTGGTTCCCTCTGGATGCCTGATTATATTCAACAGCCATGATACTACTTTTGCAATTTTTTTTTGCATGTAATCCACATGCGACGCTCTTCCGACTATCACCACATCAGACCTACTCGTTCCACGTTAACGTTAGTTCTGCTTGCTAAAGATTCAAGAGAATCATCTTCCACTTCGCGCTCCTCTTTGTTCTGCTTGTGCCACTCAAAAACCTTCACAGTGTCTCCTCTCCACACGTAACAAGCTTTTTTTTTTTTTTTTTTAATACGAATTTCATTTGGGTCTAGAATTTCCAACTGAAGTCCGATTTTTACGCTGTTTGTGGCAAATGATCAAAGAAGGATGGAAGATTTATGGGACTGTTTACTGGTTTAAATTCATCCGGTGTAACATCGACCACGCCTCAAAAGGAACAGCAAATATTCGCCAGTGTACCTTACAATTGGAATGAGGTTTTGGATTTTTGAAGCGAAATTGCAGAATACAAATAGTGTTAGTATTAACATCCATAAACCACATGTTGAATAGCTATAGCCGGTTTCTTGCGACCAACAACAGATTTCTTGGGCGACCTAAGGAGCTGATAATTGACATGTTCCACAACACCCGCCTGCGGGGTCCGATGCTTCCCTGTTTTACTCAGAAGCGATCCTGTTTCTTCCAATTTGTTCACTAGCGACCATATTATGCTCCTCTCTGGGGCACAACGTGAGACAAATTTGTTTCCAAATGCCTTTTGCGTAGCAACAACAGGTTCCGTTCTCCAAAAACTTTTAACGATAAACTCACGTTGATCTAAACAGTACACTGTTCTCACTGTGTCCTGATCATACTCAAAAAGTAGCACAGAACTGTACAAGAGAACTTCCAATACAACGGTTCAGTTTCCTGTTTTTTTTTTTTTTTTTTTTTTTGACCTTTTGCGAGGTTGCCATCTAACGAAGAAAACTCAAATCTCCACACCGCATCGTACCTCATTCCAATTGTAAGGTACACTGGCGAATATTTGCTTTTTTCTTGAGGCGTGGCCGATATTACTCCGAATGAATTTAATTTAACCGAGTAAACATAGTCCCACAAATCTCCATCCTTCCTTGATCATTTGCCACAGACCGCATGAAAATCGTTCATTGAGAAATTCTAGGTCCAAATGAAATTCATGAGTTTTAAAATCACCCTGTACTTAGTGTTTGAGTTTTCTCCAACAGTACAATTACCGCTCATGCCAATGGCAAAAGTGCCCAAATTTGGATAGTTCTAATTGCGCTCTTCATACTAATTTGAGGAAATTCAATCCAATAGAACTATTTTAATCAACTAGATCCGTCCATGAGGCCGCGGTGACTCAGTGCTTGGGGTCCCTGGTTCGATCCCAGCTTGCGCCAAATAGGCTTTGTGGTGGACAAACACCATGTTCATAGGTTTTCTCGGGATTCACCAGTTTCCTCCCACTTTCTTCATTCCACCGTTTCATTTCTCATCATAGTCTCTTTTAGCCTAGCCAGCATAACCGTGGGAATTAAAAATTTCATTTCATTAGATCCGTCCATGGAGCCACGACAAAAATTATCCCATGTAGAACTCAGTGGCGGATCCAGGGGGCAATCGTCCCCCCTTCAGAAGAGGAAACTTTCTTATTTTATATATATAAATAAAACCCATCACAGAGTTTGGAGCTCTTAAAATTAGCTCTGAGTAGCAGTATTACAACCCACCGCCCCTCCCAGAAGTCCCTTCTGGATCCGTTCCTGGTGGAACTCGAACTCCAGCCGGGAAGTGAACCAGAGCATCCTGCGCTGAAGGTATACACAGCCACAAGGGCGCTCGATAATCCCTTCAAGTTGATTCGTTCTCACAGTTGAACATGTCAAGGCAAAGGTATAAAGAAACGAATGTTTAAAAAAAAAAAAAAAAAAAAATGGAGACAACTAAGATTAGTCTACTGTACAGTGCGTGGCATAGAAAATGTTACAAAAAGTTTGTCCAATTACTAACAAACTTGCGCCGTGTGCTAATGCATCCAGAAACACATGTCTCGATTGACTATCTTCTGGTATTCAATCAAAGTCCTCCCCCATTTCCCTTGTCTAAAGCATTATGTGACGCAATATACTCTTTCCATTCAGACTAAAAACAGAAACCATATTTACAAGTTTTATAGCTCTAAAACCGACTCTTTCATTCTTTTGTCCTGAAATGCCTTTGTAGAGCCTGAATAAAAAAAGTCGCAACATGTTTCCATAGCTTCATAAATGCCTTTACTTGCATTCTTTCCCTTCAAAGACTAAATATCACATCAAGCTAGGCCTTGTGAAACCTGTGGAAATTGTCAATCACAGTAATATGTTTTGTGCTTTCCGAAGTCAGTAATACGGCCACGGAGCTTAAAAACTACTGACAGAAATGAGTGTTATTCAGTGATTAATTTCATTGTGTTTCGCACTAATTGCAAGCAAATGTACCAGGGGCGTCATTTGGGCAGAACAAGAGGGTATAATTCCCCACTCCCTTGAGTGTGATAAACACACATCGTTTGATCAAATGTATAGTAAAACATTGGTATAAAAAGTAAAAGTCGTATGTCGGAGGAAAATACTTCCTCCCTCCCCCTCCGAACAGAAAGCTAAAATGACACTGCTTTTATCAAGAAACCTACTGAGTTGCGATAGCACATTCCTAGAGTACTTATATTTGGTTTCAAAAGTCGAAAGTTTGATCCCAAGCCATGTGCGTTCATAGTGGACGACATTGGGAGAGACAGATTCAAATATGGAAACAAAAAGGGATGATTTACATATACAAGTTTAGAAGTGGAGAAAAATAATCGAACAGCATCCGCATTATGATGAAAATTGTGATTTTGTGAAATAGAAGGAAAGGTTCTGAACTGCGAGGATTACATCAGGCAGTTGTCGAATTAAGGTGAACTCTTTTTAGAGCATCAGATGATTGCGAAGGGAGAGGAAGATCTGAAAATCTGGAGAAATTAAGACTTTAAAAAATCTTCAGCTTCCGAGCCGGATTTCGAACTACGAACCTCTTAGCTATCGAACCATAACTATCCATTCAGCCACGCAGAACTCAGCGCAATCATTCATATACTTTTCCTTTAGCTACGTTGAGAAACTAATAGAATGAAATATTCCAAAAGTTGACTCGCTGCGTGCGCCGTTGGCATTCAACTTGCCCTCTTGTAGCTTAGTTACAGGGTGCATCATGAACTTCCCTTTGTTCAGGGACACTTTTTAAGGTAATACTACTCTTAATTGAGTTATATTTGATAGAACCATCCGATAAAGTAGTGCCAAATACTCAGACATAAATCAAGTTTTGCAAAGCTCTAAGGAAAAATGAAAAATTGTCGTAAACATGTTAGATTTAAAAAAAAAAAAAAGTTAAAAAAGTAATGAAAATGCGCTGGATGCCAACATGTTACTTTAAAAAAAATACGCGTTTGTCATGATGCATTAGATGATTGGTTACTGTTAGCTTATTTCTTTCTGCGCATTCCAGAATTTCAATTTTGAACTAAATGTAGTCTTAACTAATTCAAGCCGAAATTATTTCAAATATGAGATTTGTTATTATATGCTTCTCTTTCACTGGCGATGTTTCAACTTTGATATTAAATCTTACAACATTAATTTAACTCATTTCCCTACGTCATATAATGAAGTTTTGTACAACAACAACAATCGGGCGGTAGTACAATATTCCATTGTTACTGTAATATATTTATATATCTTTACGAATTTTGACTCAGAAAAAAAAAAAAAAAAACGTACAGTGCACCGTACGATGCAACATGGACTCCTGGAGGACTTTCAAACTAATTTAGTATACGTATAAATTATTATCTGAAAAATATACTGTGTGTGGTGTGTGTGTGAAACTGAAACCATTCCTAGGAGGGATAAGGGGCGATTTGTGAAAGTAATAGAATACAAACGATATTAGTGTCTAATTCATAGTTTTCGGGGTTGCAAAGATGAATAGTGACACTGCCGATGCTGCTTAAGTCCAAGGTAAGCCTTGGTGGCATGGGGGTCAGATTGGTGTAGCGGTGACGGACAAAACGAATCGAAAACATCCTATATTTGAGTCGAATGCACAAATATAGGGGTCACTGACACAATGATATTCTGTATGTGATATATCTCAAGGTTGGCCCCAGTGACATGGGGGTCAGAGGGAAGAACAAGTGAAGATTTCAGAACAGTTCCTTTGGTGTAAGTTTCAATACACTGAGAGTTAAAAGTGGTAATGCACAAATACTGTTATGTCGGAAACCATCTGAGATGTGACTTCTGGGGAATTGTTGCTCCAGAGAGTCATTACCCCCTGACCACTCCCTAAAATCATCACTGCTTTGCAGAGGCGTAAGCAGGAATTTATTTCAGGGATCGAAGGATTTTTTCTAAGAGCTTCAAATTCAATGGGACATAATGTACTAAAATCTTTAAAATCACGTAAAATGTACAGAAAAGCAATGATTTTTTTTTGGGGGGGGGGGGGAGCTCTGGACTGCTAGGGCCTACATCCTGTGTATATCCCTGCTGCTCTGAATTATCATAAGCTTCTCTTGAAATGAAGACATAAAATGTAAACAATAAATGTATAACAATAGATTATAAGTAGAAAATATATGTAATTATAACTAAGAATTAGAAAATAATTAAAAAATAAAGTTGAAGGATGAGTTTTTAACAAATCATATTAGAAAGGAAAAACAAGTTTAAAACCATTGTATATTTATGTATTGTTAAAAGAAGCGCTCATCTGGAGTGCCATTTTTTCTCTCTTCGAACCCGAAAACTATGAATTCGACACCAATATCGTAATATCGTTCGTATTTTATTACTTTTACATGTCACCCCTTCCCCTCTTAGGAATGGTTTCAGTTTCTTACACACCCCCACAGTATATTTTTTAGATAGTAATTTATACGTATATTAAATTCGTTTGAAATTCCTCCAGGAGTCCATGTTGCATCGTACGGTCTTCTGTATGTTTTTTTCCTCAGTTAAAAATTTGTGATATATACATATATTACAGTAATAATGGGATATTGTATTACCGCCCGACTTTCGTTGTTGTGCAAACCTTCATCATTATTTGACGTAGGGAAATGAGTTTAATTATGGTTGTAAGATTTAATATCAAAGTTGAAACATCGCAAGTCAAGGAAAAGTATGTAATAACAAATTCCATTTTTGAAAATAATTTCAGCTTAAACCAGCTGCGACTACATTTAATTCAAAATTGAACTCCTGGAATGCACAGTATGAGCATAGAAAAAAAAAAAAAAAAAAAAAAAAAAAAGTCGGGATTCAAACCTACGTGCTATGTTTTAAAGTTATACATTCGCATCAAAGTGACGCACACATGCGCATTTCCATTGCTTTCTTTTATTAACTTTTTCTTTTCAAAAGTCTTAACATGTTTATTACGATGGATATGATGTTTTGCATTGTCTTGCTGCAATAACCCTCACTTGATGTTCCTCACTACACGATGTTTTTTGGCACACAATAACATACTCAGTCCAACTGTCGGACTACTAGTTACGTGACGAACTCATGGTGCATTACCCCCTCATAATTATGTCAGACGCAAAGCATTACATTGTGTTTAAAACGCTCATGTATGGCGATAGGTCCGGCACTTGGTCGTTGTTTAACTACTCTTTATGCAGGTTTGGATTCATTTTTGTCTCACTTAGGTTTTCCAGGAGTTTCTTGCACACATCTATTGACCTCTTTGCTTGAGTTTGGGCCAATTATTGAGGCACAATTCAGGATTTTCAGATGCTTTCGCTGAGTCGTGAAGAACCAACATTTTGGATTGTCGGATGGAGAACTCGTCTGATAACCCCTGTCGGATTTGGCCTGGTGCACGATCTCCGAATCCATGGCTTTCGGCCTATCGCTTGTCGAAGAGATATTGTATCTTCATTGCAAGCACTTCCTAGTGCTTGTACTGGTTATATCACATAAAATACACGCCGCAAATGATGCAAATATGGCATATTCCAAAATTTATGACTTACCTTATATTACCAAATTGTTTCAGCTTTGATTTATAATCACGCCTGTATTAGAAACATTATAATATAACAGTTTAGCGTAAGTTATGGTGTATTTCTTCAACTATAGTGTTTTATTCGGAGTTTTATTTATCTAAAGAAGAATTTGGAATAAAATGAAAAACACAAAGTCGGCTGAATGGAATTGTTTCATTTTCAACAATGTACGAGGACGGATCAGAAACTAAGGTTACAAGGCCGATATTTCTGGAATTTCGTCTGCTATAGAAGAATGATGCGTGTGCGGTAATTTTAATACATGAAGTTGGCAACTGTGTAGAGTTTCAGCCACCCGCCACCTACAGCGCTAGTTGTATATAAACACAAATGGCGACTCGTTTGGAAAACTGGTCTCGCGAAGAAGTTCCCTCAGTTATTCGATTTCTGTGGGCGAAATATGTAACCGCGGCTGAAATTCGCCGGCAGCTGGTAGAGGTTTTACGGAGAGACTAATGTTTCGTCACCATGTCGCAGAATGGTGTCGAAAATTTGCGGCTGGTAGAGAAAACGTCACCGACGTGGAGCGCAGTGACCGACCCAACACAGTATCAACAGATTTGAACACAGCTGGGGACCTTATCGACCACTCTCTCTACAGCTCGGATCTTGCTCCAAGCGAGTTTTACCTGTTCCCGCACTTGAAGGAGCACCTAGGAAGCCGTCGCTTTGCTTCAGACGAGGAAGTGAAATACTTCGTGACAAAGTGGCTGAACATGCAAGACAGAATCTAAATCACGAGGGAATGTTCAAACTCATCCTACGATCTGAGAAGTGCTTCAACCGATATGGAGATTATGTTGAAAATTAACCTAATGTACGTACTATCTGGTGGCTAAATTGGCTGTAATATATACACGTTTCATGCAGGCTTTGTAACCTTACTTTCTGACCACACCTCGTATTAGATAACATTTTTAATTACTTTAATTTGGTCATACAAAGCCAATTTTAATTTCAAATATTCTTCAACATTTTTGTACTCAACAACTTCTTCCATGCTTATACATGGCAAAAGTTTAATTTTGTCCAAAATAGTATCCTCCACACTATCGCTCAAAAATGTTTTGACTAACTGTAAAGTCATAAAAAATGATTCCTCCGCCGTTCGACACACTGGGAACAATCTCGCCGACCATAAAGAATGCTCAGATGAACTAAACATATCATCTAACGATTTAACAGCATACATGGATTTCAGCTCATCAATTGTCTTTTTACAATACGATATCCGTTCCTTTGACGCCACTGTTTTTAAATTGTCCTTAATACTAAAAGCTACTGTAACAAAACCGCCTTGAGCGTTATATTTTACAGGTACACTATGGTATAGAAACTGTCCAGGTACAGAAACAGTTCCCACCGACTTATCCATCAAAACACAATGACTTATAATAGTGTCATTTTCTACAACGATTGGGTTCGTAATACAGCAATTTTCAATTACACATCTTTCTGGTATAATGGAGTCACTATGTATGACACAATTCATGCAAACTCCAGTCACAGCAGGGTTCGCATTTTCTTCGTTTTCACTTGAACTTGGTGTGCCTTCACGTTTACAAAAGGTAATTTTAGATAAGGCAACACTTTGTTCAAACTCAGTATTACTGCAGAACATGTCCAGATACTCTGTCATTGTTCCAAGATGATAGAACTTCGACTCGTTTAGCACAAGAATATTAAGCGGAATATCGGAGAAACTGTTGAAAATAGCTTTTCTAAGTGTCGCAGCTGCACTGTCTCCTTTCGCTAGTTCTTCTTTCAGCTCTTGCCAATAATGCTTTGTAGAACTTGTCCCTAAACACTGAAGAAAATCCGTAAAAATGCACGTATCATATTTAATTGGTTTCTGACTCTGGTAAAAATCGATTAACTTCTTTGTTACACTTGAATCAAACCAAAAGGCACTGTCGGTATATACAGTCTTGGACGAATCTAGAAAAGAGAAAAGCAAAAATATTATTTTTAAAAAAAGAATCCAAGAATTTTGCAATTTTCCAACTAAGAGTGAAAACCTTTTACATGGTACACATTTTCATGGAACCGGAAGAAGTGCTATCTATATTTATCTATCTCATACCGTACCGCTAGATTGGAACAAATTTCCTTCAGGAAAAGTGAAATGAACATGTCCAACGAGCAAAGATAAAAGAAAGTTGATAAAAGCCCTGTTTAAGCTGTCATGTCATTCAACAAAACTGAGCTGAATTATAAACAGACCCCAAATTTGCGATTTAAGTTATAAACGAACACGATAGTACAAACAAGGTATACTACTTATTTCAAATTATATTTTAGATTTCGTGGGCACGGTGGCTCAGTGATAGAACGCTTACCCCTGGTCTATTATGTCCCTGGTTCCATCCCCGGCCAAATAAGTTTGTGGCGGACAACATCATGACCGTGGGTGTCCTCTGGGTACTCCTGTTTCCTCCCACTTTCTCATTCCACCAATTCTTACGTCATCATTCACTTGCTTTAAGTATCGTTTCTTTAGCCTAATACGGCATAATCGTGGGACGTTAAACTGAAATATGTCATTTTAGAATCGATCGTAATTAATCTTTATAAATTAAAAATCGTTTATATACTACTGCAGTTTATAAAATAAATGATTCATAGAACATTTACACAAAAATGGAATTAAATGAAAGAACCTACTGTATAAAAACATCACATATTAAAGACAAGTCATTACTGAAAGAAATGAAAAATAATTATAATAAAATATGTTACATTTTGCTACATACAAACGTAGTCTAACTATTTTCAATGTAATGTCAAAAGCTTCAGAAAATAACAAACGCTAATTGAAAAGAAGTTACCGTGTTTCCGTTATTACTATTAATAACAATAACAACAAAAGACAGTAAGGAGGACCACGCCTAGAAGTTTCAATTTCGTCCGGTAGATGTCAACCGCTGGAGAATGTTTGCTTCTATCTAATGGCGCGATGTTCTTTTCTTCTTCTTTTCTAGCATACACCTTTTCTTCAATAGTAGAAAATGGGATATAGGTAGCCACCAATAAAGTTCCCTTACCAGTGAAGATGTTAACGGATTGAATCCATTGATGAAACCGACTGAAATCGTGCTGAAGATGTTAACTGATTGAATCCATTGATAAACTCGACTGAGATCGTTCTGAAGCTGTTAACGGATTGAATCCATTGATAAACTCGACTGAAATCTTTGTGAAGATATTACCGGATTGAATCCATTGATGAACTCGACTGAGATCATTCTGAAGATGTTAACGGATTGAATCCATTGATGAACTTGACTGAGATCGTTCTGAAGATGTTAACGGATTGAATCCATTGATGAACTCGACTGAAATCCCTGTGAAGATCTTAACGGATTGAATCAATTGATGAATTCGACTGAAATCGTTCTGAAGATGCTAACGGATTGAATCTATTGATGAACTCGACTGAGATCGTTCTGAACATGTTAACGGATTGAATCCATTGATGAATTCGACTGAGATCGTGCTGAACATGTTAACGGATTGAATCCATTGATGAACTCGACTGAGATCGTTCTGAAGCTGTTAACGGATTGAATCTATAGATAAACTCGACTGAGATCGTTCTGAATCTGTTAACGGATTGAATCCATTGATGAACTCGACTGAGATCGTTCTGAAGCTGTTAACGGATTGAATCCATTGATGAACTCGACTGAGATCGTTCTGAAGCTGTTAACGGATTGAATCCATTGATGAACTCGACTGAGATCGTTCTGAAGATGTTAACGGATTGAATCCATTGATGAGCTCGACTGAGGTCATTCTGAAGATGTTAACGGATTGAATCAATTGATGAATTCGACTGAAATCGTTCTGAAGATGTTAACGGATTGAATGCATTGATAAACTCGAGTGAGATCGTTCTGAAGCTGTTAACGGATTGAATCCATTGATGAACTCGACTGGGATCGTTCTGAAGATGTTAACGGACTGAATCCATTGATGAACTCGACTGAAATCTTTGAGAAGATGTTAACGAATTGAATCCATTGATGAACTCGACTGAAATCTTTGAGAAGATGTTAACGAATTGAATCCATTGATGAACTCGACTGAGATCGTTCTGGAGATGTTAACGGATTGAATCCATTGATGAGCTCGACTGAGATCGTTCTAAAGATATTAACGGATTGAATCCATTGATGAACTCGACTGAGACGTTCTGTCTCTTGTCATACGTAACAGACATACGTACGTAAGGACCGACGTACTAATATTATAATCTTACTAGTGTGATCCTAACGATATCGCGATATACAACAGTCCACTGTGAAATTCACTCCTCTACCATAAAATAACCATCAATTACAAATAAGTTAAGAAAACGATAGGTGTAACGTGGTTTTTATTTTGTACACATAGTACTCCAGCCGACACGGGCCTAATAAGTGAGCATCAGATGTTTTATTTCTAATGATGGCTGAGATGAACTCAAAATTTACTGAACAAACATTCCTTCTCCGTATTAATGTAACACTCCCACGAACTCGGCACAATTTGTCAATTGGCCAACATTGTTAGTGTAACAAAAGCTGTTTATGACAGTTGTTCTAATCTCGATTATAGAAGACGTTATTCTTTGAATGAAATTTATGATTGGTCTTAATTCTGTGATATCTCGCTTGTATGAATGTGAAACAAACCTTATTTTGGTTCTTCCGACGTATACGAAGGGGGGAAAAAAATCAAAATATTACAATTAAGTCGTAACCACTGTATTTGTACTAAAATCTAATTTATCTGATAAATGCCCTTGAATTTTTTCAATGAAATGAAAGGAGATGGATGACTAATGAAAGCGAATGACTTTATAATGGTTGTTAGAACGACAATATGGGAGGAAAAGAAAGAACCCCGAGAAAACTAAACGGACATCACAAATTCACTTAGCTTGCGCTCGAACCAGAGACACTCGCACCAGAGGTAAGTGACTCACCATTTAGGTACTGTGCCTCCTTTAAATTTCTGCATTAATGTAGATGTTCGAAGTGGCCAAACACTACTGATACCACTCAACTGTAGCATAAGCTACGTTCTGTAATGTGTTCAATGTGATAGCCGCACATGACATTTCCATGTTTTTACATAGCGCATCCAGTGTAGCTCGCTGTTTTCGATAATCACCATTCATTCCCCCTTCCCCTCCTTTCCCCAACAAGTGGAAACAGTAAGGCTAAAGGAGACGGTGATTATGAGAGATGAGTGAAATGGTGGAATGAAGAAAGTGGGAGGAAACGGGAGAACCCTGTGAAAACCCACGAGCACGGTATTTGTCCACCACAAAGTTCACTTGGCGGGAACTGGGATCGAACCCGGGACCCCAAGCACCAGAGGTGAACTTCTACCACTGAGCCCTCCCTCTATACTCTCTGAATCTCGATCACTATGAGCTGGGGCGTCACCTTATTGCAGATAAAAGTTCAAACATATAAAAACTACCCATTAAGCGAATATTAAACTACATCTTCGCCCTAAACTTTCATTTCAATTTATTTTAGAGTTATTGACGAATAACGAACAATATATTCTTTTTGACCCTTTTGGTTTTTCTTGTTTCTCATGTAAAGGCAAAGCAAGATTTACACACATTACTAATGTTTCGGCAGCCAAGACAATGTAATGAATTTACAGTATTAAAAAAAAAAAAAAAAAATTATTTTGTGCTTACCTAATAAGGCACCGGTTTCCTTCATAAGTTCTTCTGTGGGCTTCTGCAGGACTTCCACGCATTGTGATAAAATCACACTTTTCGATGAATTCAAAGTTTCTTTATCGAGGACAAAAACACCGTGAGTCGTGCCTATAAGAAGAAAACAATTAAATTAATTACTGTAAGCTCCATTGTGGCTACAAGGTTAGTCTATGCGTCTTTGGTGCGGGACATCAGGATTCAATTTCCGGAAGTAATTCATGTGGTTTGGATTACATGTTAAGTTGTACAGGGTGCCCCATAATTATGTATATGATGTTTGACTGACTGTAGTATTTCGACGGTACTTTGCAGCTACCTCGTACCTAAAAAAAAAATTGGAGATTAATTAAAAGTCAGTGATTTTTTTGATGGAGAGGTCAGCTTGTTATCGTAATTGGCTTTCCATCAGAAAAGTCTCTGACTTTCAACTAATCTCCAACTTTCTTTCTTCTGTAAAGTAGTGTTTTGTTTTTGAGATACGAGGTAGCTGTAATGTACCGTCGATCTGTAATTCTGGACAAAAAGTTTTGATATGGCAACACTGTGTAGTCGGAGAGTGAGGATAACGGTCATTGGACTGTTATGTATTCCAGACAGGATGAATGAAACATTTCCGAACCGCTGGGTCGGTCGACGTGGATCTGTGGAGTGGTCAGCTCGATCTCCTGATTTAACATCACCTGACTTTTCCTTATCGGGAGTTTTAAAGGACAAAGTGCATCAACATCATATACACAATTTGGCCGAACTACGGGAAGCTATCACAGAAGAGTTCCACAGGATACCAGTATGGGTCTGCCAAGTTCCTTGTGATAGCGTTGCTCTTCGTCTCTAGGCATGTATCGATTAGGATGGTGCATTGGTGGATCATGCCATGGAGAACAGAAATTCTCCAGGCATGTATCGATTAGGATGGTGCATTGGTGGATCATGCCATGGAGAACAGAAATTCTCCAGGCATGTATCGATTAGGATGGTGCATTGGTGGATCATGCCATGGAGAACAGAAATTCTCCAGGCATGTATCGATTAGGATGGTGCATTGGTGGATCATGCCATGGAGAACAGAAATTCTCCAGGCATGTATCGATTTGGATGGTGCATTGGTGGACCATGCCATGGATAACAGATTAAAATTCTTTGAATGAAAGGTATGACAGTAATGTGTTTGTGTTCAATTTTATGTTCAAGCTCTGTTGATAGTTTCTTTACCGCAGTCTTTGAACACCTAATTATGGATCACCCTGTAGGTATATGTCTCACATTAACTTCGGTGCTGAAGTCTAACAAAAACAACCCACCAAATTAATTATCTTAAAAATGTTAAAATACAGAGATTTTTGTTATTAATATTTACGTGTATTAATTCTGCAAGTACCAATTGGTTATTACATTTTGTTATATTATATTATTCTTATTTTCTCGAATGTATTTATTAGTTAAAATAGAGTAATACAAACAGTAAAGTTAATAAAGAACAAGAAACATTACATTTTTCAAAATAGAATATTATGAATATCTTTGCAAAGAACATAAACTGCATTTGAATAAAATATATATTATACTATAGGTCGCAAATAAAGAACCATAGATTAGATCTACCAATCTATCAAATAGTTCTATCGATTCTTTCCAGGTAGCAGCTAAATCGATATTGATTGACACTAGCATCATTTATTAGTGTAGAAATCGATTTAACTGCTTGTTGTATTCGTAGAGTAATGCTAATGGCTCCAAGTTAATCTACGACGTTGCCATATTGTGAAATTTTGATTCCTCATAACGGCTGAAGGAGGTCCCGCAGTGCATACCATCATATTACATTTTCGCTTTATTTTGGACTGTAGAGTAGTGGTTCGTGGGTGCCATTTTTAGAACACCCGATATATACGTATATATACCACATATTTAATTATACTATACTCATCTATAAAGTAAATATAATTACACTCACTGATGTGTTCTACAACAAACCTGGCTTCAAAACTGATAACAAAGGAACAATAATACTAAATTGTTCCAATGAGGTTTTCGCGAGAGTTATGTATGCCTACTACAGTGAAATCTGTCTATGTTGGCCACCATCAGTTCCATTCAAAAATGACCAACTTACAGAAAACAAGTGTGGTTGGTGTATTTTGAGAATAGGATTTTAGTATTACTTGATTGTATAATTTTAATAAGCAATGGCACGACAGCTACTTTTAAATAATGCATATAATCATAACAATATACAGTACTAGAAAAAATTACAACAGTATGTTTAACATATGTACATACTTTTCTCTTCCTGAAAACTAGTCTGGTACACTGAATTATTTGGATTGAAAACACAATAACACAAACAACCATAAAATAGAAACATATGTACACAGTTTATTGAAATTGATATTGTAGCACATTAAGTTATACAGATTGAAAACAAGGAAATTAAAGTTATAAATTGAACTATAATGAAAATTATGAATTTATATGCAGTTAAATGACTTTTCTTTTTTAGTTGCTACTGCTCTTTTCTATTGCAAAATACGGTCTTTTTGGCACATATGAACATTCTAATTTTGTAGTTAACTGTCTCTTGTTAACGAGCTCCAAGTATTTCCTTCGGAGTAAAAAACGTTTTGAGAAAATCTTAAGGGAACTCATATCTAAAAACCTTAGCTACCTTGGGACAAACCGTCAGGTGCCAATAGCTGACAATTGAGTTGGTTGACTTAACTTTGAGAATTTTCCGGAATTACCAAAGCTTCCCACTGATGAAAGGAGCCGATATAGCTAATGGTTTTACCAAAACAGGGTAAACAAATACGTACAACCATTTCCTGAATTCCTATACGTGCTTTTTCTTATTCACCACCCCTTTATCAGGGTAGTGTTCTGGCCATTGACCTCAAAGAACAAATCATGGGTATTTATGCTTCTTTGTGTCCAGTCACAAATATGGAACATCTCCCTTTCGTATGGGAATACGAAAAAGCTAAGAAAAATAACAAAACTGTATTTTGCGTGGCCAAGATACGCAGGTAAATTTATCATTATATACATAAGGTAAACATTGCTTCAATGTGGCCAACTTCCAAGATAAACAGGTGGCCAACTTACAGAATAATAAGTAAGGAATGTCTTATGGGAAAATGCAGTTTCAAGACGAACGAGGCCAAGATAAGCAGGTGGCCAATTTGACAGGTTTTACTGTATATCAAAACTGGCAGTACGAGCCACCATTCATCATCACAGTTTCTGTGCGTACTACTCGCAGGATGATTGAACATGCTTCCATTAAGATATATTCCAGTCACACATTTTAATTAAGTACTTTCAAAATTGCATGTAAAGTGGTCCAAGTATCTCGGGATCCACTTTGTGCACCAAAAAGTAATTGTCTATTTCCAGGATTAATAATCATGGTTGACTTAGCAATTTTAAAAGTACGCGCGGCGTAATTTTTCTTAATTTCTTCGACAATAAATAAAATATACATTTGGTATATTTTGTCCACTACCTAACAAACACATTCGAATTTTTCTCCCTCGCTCATTTCTAATGAACAATAGTATTTGTATAGTTTGAAAGATTGAAAAATTCAAATTTAGAAACGGAAAGAAGCAAAATAAATAAATAAATGCAAACAATGAAAGGTGACAAAGAAGAGAACCATACAATGAAAGGAACAACTAGAAGAATACAAACTTAAATAACGGACAGTATTTAAAGAAGAAAAAAATAACTGAATTCGCTCCTATAAAGGAAATGGTGTAAAGAAAAATACGTTTATTACTCTATTTCTCATACACGACGGCTGAGAAAGTAAATAAAATTTTCGTAAAAAGAAGGTAATAGAATGAAGAAACCACATTGTATTATATATATATATTTGAAAGGTACACTCATAAGGTATTTTTCCTCATAATCGCTATGCAAATTAAGACACTTATCATATCGTGGCACAAGTTTTTCAATACTGTCGCGGTACAAATCTGCCGCCTGCAATTTCAACCGTTGGCTTATACCGGCGTCAGTATCGTCGGGATAATGTTTAACTTCGGTAATCGTGAAACGACGATTTACACGAATTTTGTGGTCGATTTGCCTTACCACTTCTTCAGACAAATGGCTAGGCCTACCACTGCGGTCCTCATCGCCCCATTGCCTTACTCGGCCTTCACTCATTATTCCATGTCCGTACACTTCACACAGTGGCGATGGATTTCAATTAGCTTGTATTTTTTTGTCAACATAAACCTAATCACAGGACGCACCTCACAAGAACCTTTTCTATTGCAGCGCACAATGTAACACGTAAGAGAAAGCACAGTAAGAGCGTCACAGCCCTTATGCTACCACAACTGAATGCATACTGAGTGTGGCAACCTTCTGACACCAAGATAGCGACTTTAGCCCCGCCCTCTGCCGCTGACTGAGTTCATTAATACAGACCCTAGCTTGTTCACGTGCTCCGACTTGAGTTAGCAATATACAGGGTGATTTTTTTTAAAAACTCACGGATTTCATTTGGGTCTAGAGTTTCTAACAGGTCTGGTTTTCATGCGGTTTGTGGCAAATGATCAAGGAAGGATGGGAGATTTATGGGACCATGTTTACTGGTTTAAATTCATCCGGTGTAATATTGGCCACGCCTCAAGAAAAACCGCAAATATTCGCCAGTGTACCTTACAATTGGAATCAAGTGCGGTGCGGTGTGAAGATTTGAATTTTCTTCGTACATAGAAACCTCGCCAAGGTCAATAAGAATATGAAATAGAAAACTGGGCCGTTGTATTGGGAATTGCACTGTACAATTCTGTGCTACTGTGTGAGTATAATAAGGACACATTGAGAATAGTGTACTCTTTGGAGCAACATGGGCTTATCGTTAAAAGTTTTTGGTAAAAGGAATCTGTTGCTGCTTCGCGAAGATAATTTAGAAACAAATTTGCCTCACGTTCTGCCTTAGATAGTAACATAATATACCTATGATCGCTAGTGAATAAATTGGAAGAAACAGGATCGCTTCTGAGTGAGACAGGGAAGCATCGGACCCTGTAGGCAGCTCTTGTGGAAAATGTCATTTATCGACTCCTTAGGTCGCCCTAGAAATCTTTCCGTTGTTTCTCGCAAGAAATCGGCTGTAGCTATTCAACATGGGATTTTTGGGTGTTACCGGTAATTCTTAATTTGTATTCTGCAATTTCGCTTCAAAAATCCAAAACCTCATTCAAATTGCAAGGTACACTGGCGAATATTTGCTGTTTTTCTTGAGCCGTGGCCGATATTACTCTGGATGAATTTAAACCAGTAAATATAGTCCCATAAATCTCCCATCCTTACTTGATCATTTGCCACAAACCGCATGAAAATCGGACCTCAGTTAGAAATTTTAGACCCAAATGAAATCCGTGAGTTTTAAAAGAATCACTCTGTTACCTTTTGCAGACAAAGGAACATTCAATCCCGTCATTTGAAAGCAAGCCGCATTGCTACTTGACGAGTGATAGCAGTAATACAAAGAGGATCTTCACTACTCTTCTCCAGTGAGTTCATTTCTTTATATTTCCTTTATGTTTTTTTATTACTCTTCCTTAGGGGGGGGGGGGGGGCATGGCGGCTCAGTGGTGGAGCGCTTACCTCGGGTGCGTGGGGTCTCCGGTTCGATCTCCAGCCAAGTAAGTTTGTGATGGACACCATTGAATCCATGGGTTTTCTCGGAGTTCTCCCGTTTCCCCTCACAATCTCATTCAATCAATTCTCCCGTCATCGTTCACTTGCCTAAATCATTTGTCTCCCTTAGGCTAAAGGATATAATCGTAGAACGTTCAATTGTAAGATTTCATTATTATTCTTCCTCTTTTTTATTCTCCATGACCAAAAGTGAGCCAAAAGCATTGAAGTGAAAGGACTACTTAGGAACCGGAAGTACGTGAGTTGATTATTGAAATGTCTAAGCATGTTAGTATATTGTGAAATAAACTTAAAATTTTAGTAGCCTTAACACTAGGATCCTGTGAACTGCAGCTGCTAGCTTTACGTTGTCTTAAGTCTACGCTTTTACACATGGGCTTGCGGCTCTGAGCTGCTATGAAGATCACCCCGCCAGTAGCTAGCTCGAGCGGGCTGCGTGGCGGGGAAGAAAAGTAACACGCAGTCTTATGAGAGTCCTTCACACGTGAGCGTGAACTCAGTTGGGATGAAAAAAAGTGTACATATATTTGATGTTGACAATTTTCTTATTTTGGTGTTACGCTGATGAAATGCACACTTTATACTATTATACATTTCGTCAAACGAAGATATAGACATCCTGAAATAACTGAAATTTTTTTTTCATCTCTCAGTTTAGGAAACAGACTGTAAAAAGAACTTCCAGTCTTGATCGATTTATAGGATGAATACATATTGTTCTATATCTTCTTTTCCTTTTTTTCTTGCAATTTATCGCCACGATTTAAGCTGCAACTTCTTCTGACTCTAGCATGGCTGCCATTTTAGTGTCACGATCTTCTGAGTGGCTCAGAAGTATTCACTGCCTTCACATTACAGATTGATATGAGCAGCTCACACGATTCTAGTGTGAAGGCAGCCTTAGACATCCCTACCGTAACTCAATAAATATCTTTCAGGCAAAACTGGGAATATTACGAAGTTACACACACACATACAGACGTCCTACCTCCGATATTCTCGAATTTACACGGGATAAAACGGGACTGTAAGTAATTCTGATGTCATTCTCTAGCAGTTTCGTTATAGATATCCCCTTTTTCCATAATTATTTTCTAGGTACAGTTTTGCTTTAAAAAATTTAAAATGTTATTTAAATATATTTACCTATGTAGACATCCGAAGGGTGCGCCAAAGCAGTAAACCCATGACAATCTTCAATATGAATGTTGTCTGTAAAAGAAATTGAAATACATTACCACTCTACTTTTAACAGATCACATGACCAAAACTAACAACAGAACGAGGAATAGAAGATACCAACGCTGTAATAGTGAATGCTTGTAGCAATAAATTGGCGGAAACGCTGTATAACAAAAACGAAAGAGTTTGTGGTTCGATTGAAGATGTCTGTGGATTTTCCTAGGGTTCTCACGTTATCTTATCAGCCTCTTCATTCCACTGTCCTTCTTTAGAAATACAGTAGACTCCCGAAAACTCGGGCTAATGTGGACCGAAGGATGGCCGAGTTTGTGAAAATGCTGGGTTATCGGGAATTGGGTTAAAAAAGAATAAGTACGAGTGTTTCCTCAGAAAGTACACTACCGTACTTGTATGTATTGTTTACTTGAGAATACACCAGAGAATCCGAAATACCCTTAAACAAAGGAAAAGGACGTACTTTATGAAGGCGTAGAGCCTTTACTATACATGAAAATGAAAATTAATGAATACACACTGTACAATGACCTTGAACGGGTCTGTGCGCGAGGCCTTTTCGCCCTGCCAGGCTGTGGCCGAGTTATCCAGACTGCCAGGTTATCGAGTGCCAAGTTTTCGAGACTCTACTGTACCTTAGTTTACCATACACTATAAAGCATAATCGTGACAGGTTAAAGTACAGATTTAATTTTATTTAATATATTATAGAAGATAGATGGTAATTCAGAACTTACTTATTTCAATCCATTTAAAAATAATTAACGCATTAAAGACCAAGGATTGAAATGTTGCTCATGGCTTGAAACAAAATACTAGTGTGGTAACATACTGGACCTAGTTTGAAAGAAAATGAAGAGTGAATAAATAAATAAATTAAAAAAACAGTGTGGCCAGAGAAAAATGTCGCGTTCACGCAACTTAGCCTTTGGTGTTGTCTTTCGTCTCAACACTATTTTAGATATGAAAATGTTCTCTAGATTTAGAAATACTCAACAAAATTAAAATAGCTTTACTCAACTACAATAACTGACACATTTTATTTCTGTTCTTCGCTACATTTGTATTATAAGCTATATGTCTATTCCGTAGCGAAGTTACATCGATAAAACATTCAACTTTATCGCTACACGCTAAGGAAAGAAAGCGTAGCTAATATGTTTATTCTGCTAAGCAGCTTTCTGGTTTCTGAAGCTGTTGGGATCTTTTTTCCTTGGCGTATAGCGATATTTCTGTATCTCTCTCTCTCTTTCGATATATATATATGACTTTTTTTCATGTGATAATGCTATTTCTTACATTGCGAAATTTGAAATCATGGTACATTTTCTACAAGTGCTAAATAACGATGATATTTTCTAGTTATCAGGTTGGCAAGAACAATTTTTTGTTGTTTGCTTTGTTTTGCTTTCTTTAAACCAAGTTGTTTGGTTTAAATCGATTTGTGTTATTATTTAGATTACATATGGATAGTGATAAGTTTGTTTGATCTTAGCGTCCTTTCTACAACAGTGGGGGTTATAAAGGACGGGACCTACAGCTTAAAGTGGGATCCGGACCATTACTCGGTTCGCATTCAAGAAAAATTGTCCTTCATCTAGATTCGAACCACGGACCCTCTGATTACAAAGGCGACGAGTCTACCAACTCATTCACGGAGGAGACCTTATAGAAATATGTTGTACTGACCTTACATACTTCCGAATATTTTAAGTCACTTCAGAGGGGCAAAAAAATACACAACTGCACAAGTGAAATCACTGTACAGAGTTATATTTATACATGTTATTAAAATAAATGGATAATTGCAAAAGACTACAAAATATAGAAGATCTAATTTAGTTCAAGTTAGTTCACTGAGTCAAAAATGCAGCGACTTAATCAATAGAAAAAGTGAATAAAGATAGAAAACATTAGAGTTAACTCTGGCTCTGAAGCATTCATACATATATACATACATAGAAAATACTTTTGCTTTCAATAAATCATTTACATTCATCTTTCCAAGATTTGTAATATGTAAGTAAAGATCTTATAAATGGTTTGAGATATGTGGAAATATCACCATGAAGTTCACACGGTTTGTATTACTTTTGCTTTTATTTATTTATTTATTTATTTTCTTTTTCGTTTTAAACATTTTTTTTTTTTAAAAAAAAAACTAAGACTTAAACCAGCAAATTTTGCTAGTTATTGATGATTTATCACTTCCTTACCTAGTCCTTCCAAATTATAGACTTCTATATCGTCTGAAGCGGTGACAAAGACCCCTCCGCCGTTCATTAGCTTAAGGAATGGCATATACAGGGCTAACTTTATGTCAAGTAGCTCATACATCTCTTCTTGTACAGGGATTGGCGAAAATATTTTTCCAATACATGAGTAACTGGGCAGTCGTTTGCTACATCCTCCTGCAACATGAAAATAATAATAATCATTAAATACCAGATTTCATTATTACATACGCATTATTAATAACGTGCAACGTATTGAACCTAAAATCTAGATTTATTAAGACTTCTGCATGAAATATATTCTTAGCTTGTTTTAAAAAAAAGGAGATTGTGAGCTCGAGTCTGTAACGGCGGTGATTTATGCAACGTTGCCAATTTGAGGGAAAATTCTCTAATAAAGGAGATTAGACTTTCAAGAATTGACAAAAAATCGCTTCTGGGATTGGACACTTTTTTGGTACTTTTCATTGATTTGGGAACTTACTTATAAAACTGTTGACAGGCAGAAGTAATAAAACATTATCGAGAGCAAGCCGATTAGCTGTAGAAGCCTGCCTAAGTTAAAGTGAAGTACGTGTGAGATCTTTTCCTTTATGGACTTTTAATTTTTTTTGTGTATATTTTTAAATATTGTAAATACTTGGATCGAAAATATTATGACTTCAATTATGAGCGACTTTTCACCCAAAATTGGACTAACTTCATTTCTGATTTAGCGATTTTTTTGCTGCCAACGTTTTGGTAACATTGCAACTATGTTAAGGTTATGATATGAGTAAGTGAAACGATTTCTCCTTGTCGATATTTGCGTTGTAACCAGCCATGTGCAACAGCCAGTCCACTGAGGTGTTTAATCCGGCCTGCCTGACTCGTTGTTGAAAATTAATTTCTTACATAATCTCTTAAACTGAGTTGGATTTTTTCCTCCTTGAAAATATACTCCGCGTTCGAACATCCAGTGTAGAGCGTACCACCGAACATTGGCAGACTGGTCAAGTGTTCCACTAAAATAGTAAATAAACAGATTTTTCAGCTTTTCTTTAGTAAGTAAATATTTTGGTTACCATTATAACAGTTTTTATGTTCCTGTGATACTAGTGTACGATGAACAATTTTATAAATTGTATATGGCTATTCATTTCTTGTGAAAATGTACATTATCTCGTACGGTCCTCGACGTCAGTAAGTTCTCTGTAGTTGGGCCACTCCTTTTCTAACTTGCACATGACTAGTTTAAACGTTACAAAAGCGTTTGAAGATAAATAGTCCATCCTGTGAATACACATTTAATTATAACTTAATATATTTATCGTAGAGCCTATCCTTCTTTCTTACTGGAAACTTACAGAATTAGCTCCGCTTCATTTTCGTGGAGGTATGGGAGTTCAGTGTCCACTTGGTCTAACAGTTGGGAGTTGTTATTGCACAGATTTTGGGACTGTGCACTGTTTTAGGCCAAGAATCGACATGGCACTATCTCCTAGGATTGTACACCTTATTGGTGCTGCTGTCAGCTGCTACGCTCCCACTTCTGTCGGGAAGTCCGAAGTACTTGTACAAGGAGGAGAAAGGGATTAAAGAATTGTTTCGCATTCGTGGTTTTCCGCGATAGCAAGTAGACGAAGAGTTCCAGGCTCTAAACAGTGCTAACAAGTTGGCAATGCAGGCTGAAGGATGGGCAGCTGGAAAGATATTGCGCTCCTGTAAACTGCGTCCACCTTTGATGCTTGTGTGCGCCCTACAAGCTGGTCAACAATTTAGTGGAATTAATGCTATATTGTACTATGTTCTAATCTTCCAAAGCGCTGGTTTGACCTTGGAATACAGCCAGTACGCAAGCATCAGTACTGGTGGTATCAACTTCCTGGTCGCTTTAATACATTCCTAGCTACAAGACTTGGAAGATGATGGTGCTAATCATCGAAAGTTCAGCAGTAATTCTTCATTATTATTATTTTCACATAGAAATGAGGAACCTAGAGCCACCAAGCTTTTGTACACAGACATATCTTCACCAGATCTAATCGCATACAAGGCCATCTTTTTTATATTTTATTTATTTATTTTTTTTTATTTTCGACTCAGATGGTCAAAAGTTATATACGTTTTCTTCCTGGTTGCTTGCAATAACCCCCTTGCATGTATGAGACCAACATTACCTCTGTTATACGGGCTTACATAAAATCACAGGATAAATACCCGGGCAATGGAATAAGAATATTCTTCTTTTCTCTGTTTTTATCCAGGTTCTGAATTAAGATCCGGCAACGATGCTTGCTAGTTAAATTATATATATACTAATATTCTTCAGCAATATAACTTGCATTTTATATCTCTCACTAGCCTTCGGCTAGCTGGGAGCTCCGCCCCTAGCCCTCCGCTCTTACACAACCTACGTCCTCATACCTCTTAAACGTACAATTATACAGAATTTCAAGTTTCTTTTCGTATTTCAACTATCTAAAAGATAAGATTTTGTATTCCAAGAAAACGCCCATTTAAATAACATGGACATTTCTTCATTCTCCCTTTTGACGCCTTAAAAACTAAAAATATTCACTTTTGGTAATTTTCCTGTGGGTTAGTGCCTGTGGATGATGTTGCACATAAATAACATGGGAAAAAAATTTCATTTCCCCATAACGCTACTGTGAAGTCGGAAATTTTTATTTTTAGTGATTCTGTTAAATAATTCTATAGCAAACGTACAAGTATACCGAATTTTAAATTTCTATTCCAATTCCAAGTACCTCCAATTCCAGGTTTAAAAAAAAGCCATTTATATAACATGGGGAATTTCTTCATCTTCCCTTTACAACCCCTAAAAATTAGAAACATTTACTATTGGCAACTTTCCTGTGGGCTAGTCCCGGAGAGCTATAATCATGCCAAATTTCAACTTTCCACGTCAACCGGAAGTACCCCTTTATTTTATATCAGTTCATGTAATTTTATATATTTATTTATTTAAAAAAATGCTACTTGATATTTAGTTACCTGCATGTATTAACAAGATCTTCCAGTTATGAATTTTATCTCCATACTCCTTGTTCAGTTCGCTTAAAACATGTAAAGTAGAGTTTCCGGATCCACATGGAACGCCATCAATGTCAGCAATTGCTTTAAATGGGACACCAATAGGTAGTTCCTTTTTATCAAGTTTCCACTTTATCTGGTCCTCATACCATCTAGCTTGGTTTTCATCTGACGCTGATAACACCACCATGTCCCAAAACAAAACATCATTGGATTTAGGGTTCTTTCCTGAAATATATGAAACAAATAAGAAAAACTTAAGGATCATTCCATTATGAAAAAAGTGAGTTTGTACGTCACAAGTGGATCTCGAGGTATACCTTTGTAGTCCTCTTAGTCAAGAAACAAAAATACAAAATAAAATTAAAGTGAATTGCCAATCTCAAACTAGCAAACATTATACAATTTAAAAGTTACGGATTATATAGATTTTAATAGCTCATATAGATGTAATATAAAATATTTTTGATAGCTTTAATATATATATATTAGGGTGGTCCTTAATTTTTGATTTCCTAATTTCTTTGGACTCACCCCCTAAAATGGTTCCATATGGGACTAAATTAAGGAAGGAGAAAGATTAACTTCATTGAATAATATTAAATGGTGCCCCAAGCGACCTAAAATTTTGAATCCGATTACAATACATAGTATATGGGAAAAATCTGGAATAAAATCTTGTAATTTAGATACGGCTTAAGGGAACGCAAAAAACCCTGGATAATGGAACTAGAGGAAGAAACACATCTAATGTTGTATAGTATTGTCACAGCGGCCATCTTGAAGTCCGCCATCTTGGATTCAGATCAAAATTTTCAAATAGGAAGAGAGTCATGTGACATATCGTTCTGAGGTGGCGTTTCACCAGAAACACAAATCTGGCACTATTTTAAAGATAGCCTTAGTCGTCTAAGAATTATTACCTGTGAAAATATTTCTCTTTTTCACAAGTAATAACTCTTACACAACTAAATGTAAAGACATGAGTTTGGCTCAAAAAGAACATGAGGGATATGCGCGGCTTCATTAGAAAGAGGAATGCAAAAGAAAAATGCACTTCTGGAAATGATTTGTATGAATTTTACACCAAAATACACGGAGGTAAGCGTTTTAAGAAATGAAGAGGAAAACCGAGTTGAGTATGTAAGATAAAATGTAAATATGTGCCTGTGTGCGCCCGGACCCTGCAAGAGATGTAAAAGGGGAAAAACTAATTTTAAAACTCCAAGACAGGTTGCTGCTCTTGATCGATACAAGTCCACTGATAGAACGAGAATACATATTCTGACAGCGACGGCAGAAACATTAGGCCATAATATAAAGGAACTAGTAATAAATATGCATCGATGCTGAGAGAAGATCCGTAGCGAAGTTGCATAAGACCACAAAAACAATTTTGGAGTGCATCAAGTGCGTTAGTTGTGCAATGAGACGGAAAACTACTGCCGAATTTGACTGGTAGAGAGACTATCGACGGGTTATCAATATTTATTACAGGAGATGCTCATGAGAGGCTAATTGGTGTTCTCAGTTTGTCATCATGAAGAGGAGAACGAACATATTATTTCTACTACAGTTCATTAGCTTGAAGAATGGAACTTGATCAAGTTCATGTAGGCAGTTTGTTGTCACACTATTCCCTGCAATATGTGTCATGTGAACGGTGCTTTCATTCTGCTAGAGCAGATGCTCCAAAATGATCTTCTATACCTTCCTTGTAGACACTACATTTATGAATTGGTTTTAAAATGTGTATTTGACAAGTGTTGTGTTTCGTTTGCATCTGGACCGGACGTTCCCCTATTTAAGCATTTTCAGAACGATTGGTCTAAAATAGATTGTACTAACTTTATTCCAGAATTGATGATGATAATGACGTAAGGAACAACATTTCAGATGTAAGAAATGAAGTTTTGAATTTTGCTATCAAACTTGTAGAAGCAGGACACCGCAGAGAAGATTACAGTAAATTTTTAGAACTGACATTCTTGGATGGCATACCTCCTCGAAGAGTTTTCTTTCGTTTGCCTGGAGCAATTCACCATGCAAGGTAGATGGGAAAAGCAATATACTGTTTAAAAATATTTCTCTTTCGCCAACATTTTCGTTTAACGAAGCAAATAGAAACGGGTCTTCGGAGAGCATGAATTTTTCTGATACGACTATATGTCCAAGCTTGATTTAAATGTGATCAAATATCCCATTCATCATTACAAGACCTGCAATTTTTGAAAGCTTTGTACAGTTATAGGCAAATAGATAATGAATTATCTGAAATGTCTCTTTCTAAATTTTCTCGGCATCTCTGGTACTTGAAGGAGGAATACGTAGCATTGGAGTTTTTGATGATGAAGTTAACATAGTGGAAAAACAAAAATGGTTGAAAGAATTAAAACTGTAAGGAGAAAGCGTGAAGCAGCAAAGAGGCTTGACGCAAGGATAATACCATAAAAATTCTTGCGAAAAGAGAAATCAGTGATTTTGATACAACAAACAATTTTTTCTCGTGAGATTTAAAATACCCAAAGGGTTTCTTGAGTGTGATCCGATTTCATGGTCAGATAACAATGACTATCTTCAAGGAAAGACAATAGTTAAATTCATCTCCGTAATAAACGATGCAGCAGAAAGGGGAGTGAAATTAACAGAAGATTACAACATCGTTTTTACGAAAAATGAGCATCAGAAACAATTTCTTTTGCACATAGTGAATTCTCATAGATAATCTTTTCCTAGATGTGACAAAACTGAACTGTGTAGTATATAAGATTGAAAACTTACCCCAAAGCTACAGTACTATATAAACAAGGGATATTTCAATTTCTTCCATGTTATATTTTTTCTTTTTTCTCATAATGGTATATGAATCATCTTGATGGAAAAACTTATTGGTAGTTCATGGGGAAACAAAGATTTAACTTTCTCTAGCAGTTTGTTTCCAGTTTATGTAAAATACTTCCAAAATTCTTACAAATCTGTGGTCCATAACTACAATAAAATAACATTACATCGAAGCATTTCGTTTTTCACACGTAATAACTCTTACAAGATTATTGGTAGCTTGAAAATAATACGAGATTTGTGCTTCTGGGAAAACGCCACCTTAAAATGATATGTAACACGACCCTCTTCCTAATTGAGAATTTTGACCTGAATTCAAGATGGCCGCCATAATAATGCTATACAAAATTAGGTTGTTCATTTCCTCTAGTTCCATTATCCAAGATATCTTTCCATTCCCTTAAGCCGTTTGTAAATTACAGGAGTTTATTCCAGCTTTTCCCCATATACTATGTATTGTAAACGCATTCAAAATTTTAGGTCGTTTGGGGCACCATTTAAAATTATTCAATGGATCTAATTTTTCTCCTGGCTTAATTTTGTCCCATATGGAACCATTTTAGGGGGTGAGTCCAAGGAAATTCCTAAATTTATTTTTACCCATATAAATAAGGACCACCCTAATATATATATATATATATATATACGGTGTTAATACCGACAAACTTTAAGAGGTGATTCCTCACATCAAAATAAGAGAAAAAGTTCATATTGTAATATCTTATGTGATGTTGTAAACAAACAATTCCACGCATCAGTGTTTACAAACACCACCACGTGGTTCGGCAAGAGGATCTCTAGATGGATCTACAGTCACATGCAGACGACGACTTCTGGCCCCTCCGACGGAGCAGAAGACGACATCGGAGCAGCAGCGCCACCGCCACCCAAAGGACCCTATAAATTGGATGGACGAAGACAGCTCGATACCAGTTCTCTGGTGACCCTCCTCTAGTCTGCTTCGGAACTTTAGGAGTAACCTAACCCCAGGGCCTCTAGTCTGCTACGGGACTACACCTATCCTTTCTCCTGGCTTAGCCTGCTTCGGGGCTCTGTTGGCCATCTAACCTACACACTGCTTGCTTCGGAGCTTTGGGCATCTAAATTCCACTCCTGTTAGCCTGCTTCGGGGCTCTGTTGGAGATCCTGTCTGCGACCTTACGGTCAAAGACCACCTATAACTTACCTTTGATATTAGAGATTTATTTGTACAGTATTTTGTGGACATACTCTTATAGTGGAAGCTTTTATAATAAAATTGGTAGTGGGAGATCGATTCCGGATGCTCTTTTTATTAAATGCTCTACCCACAAATCCTATATGAGACAAAGCTTTACAATATGGACCTATGGCGAAAAGTGCATAGTTTCAGAGCTACGGCTGTCCAAAATCACGAAAAAGCCAAATTTCAATGGGCCCTATTTCGAATTCCAGAAACTGTGGATGGTGGTTCTTATCAGCGTAAAGAAAGCCACGCACATACAATCCAAAAGTACATATTTCATCAATTGTCAATAGGTGTAGAGGGTATTCCCTAGAGGGTGTACTTCTCAGATATGTTTTCAATAGAGTTTTCAGATATACTCTGATTTCAAGAAGGGTCCAAAGTAGGCAAGAGGTACACCTTGACAACAATGGACATCCAATGCTTCGAAGGGAAAGCACAAGTGTTAGAAACCGCCAGCTCCATGTTTCTTTGCTTTCGGAATAACGTATGATGATATGTAATTCGTCACGGTATATTTCACGTTTTCATCACTTATAAGAGTGAAAGAAAACATCGCAGCATCGTTTTCCCGAGTACGAGAGACCGTGTTACTGACGATCCTTAACACTTCCGATATCGTGCCACAGGATTCCGTGTTCACTGCTATCAAGGCTTATCGTTTTCCTACTTTGGGCCAATCATTAAGTCAGAGCATATCTTGAAATTCGGTTGATGGTATGTCTGGGAATTTCGCCCTGCAGGGAATAATCTGTACATTGAACATTAATGAAATATGCATTTTGGATAGCGCATGCATTACTTCCTTTACGCTGTTAAGGACCACCATCCATCCACAGTGTCTCGAATTCGAAATAGGGCCTCTTGATTTTTTTTTTCGATTTTGGACAGCCCTAGCTCTGAAACTATGCACTTTTCGCCATAGGTTTATATGATTTTTTTTTTTTTGTTATTTTGATATGAGGAATCACGTCTTAAAGTTTGTCGGTATAGTCGATTAACACCCTGTATCTCAATACTGTCCCAAAGTTTTAAGTACATTGACACAAAATGGCTAGAAATATTTTAATATCCTAATAACATAAGGTACATGGATACATTATGAACCAAAATCACAAATAATTATTGAAAATGGCCACCTTTACCATGCACAAAGTTCTTAAGTCTTTGTGGCGACTCATCAATTGTATTACGCAACACATCAGCTGGAAAATCTGCAGCTCCCTTCCCAAGAGACCGCTTTGAACTTTCAACATTGGGATGTCTCTTCTTGCATGCCATCTTTTGAAGCTTGCACCAGAATTTGTAGCCCAGGGGGTTTAGGTCTGGACTTACAGAAGCCCAATCTGAAGTGGAAATGAAGTCCTGAACATTTGCCTTCAGCCACTACAGGATTATCCGTGCCTTGTATGCTGGGGCTGAGTCTTGCTAGAAGCCTCAGTTCTGTCCATGGAAGAGGGTGTTGGGTCAGATTCTTGACTAGTCTCTCAAGCGCTGTCTCCTGGTACACTTTGGCTGAAGTTTTGACCTTTTCACAGAAATAGAGCTCCGTTTTGCCCTCGTGGCTCACACTACAACACACCATGACTGAGGCAGGATGCTGACCCCTCCGCATCTTTGGAGCCTTTACACCATCTTCTCTAGCGCATGTGATACATATCCTGTCATTTTGTATATTGAAAGCCTCTTCAACATGGAAAATTTTTCATCAGTTAAAAGGATTCGACGGCGCCCATTTACTGCGTAACGCTTAAATATGCGATTTGTTTTTAGGAGCTGGCGCTTCAGTTCATTTAACAGGAGATGTCATGGAGTTCCAGATTACTGGTTAACGTGCAAGCCATAGACATGTTCGATATCTTTAGGTCACGAACCCCAACTGACTGTTTCTTTACTGGATTTCGTTGGATACGCGCCGTCAACGCTTTCACAAGTTCCTGTGTTCATACTGTGCGTGATCTTCCTTGTCACGGGAGATCTTTCACAGTTCCTGTCTCAACAAAGCGCTAGATAATGAGGTAAACGATTTTTTAAAAACTAATTTTCAGCTTCTAGAGGGTTTTGAAAATCTCCCCTGGTGATCTGCCTACCTTGTGCAACGCTATCACAGTCACACTATTTTCATACTCGCCGCATTTCATCTTGAACACTTACAAGCTCACACAACAATGACTCACGTTTCACGATACCGCTCTTGATGTCACTCGCTTGCACGGGCCGAAGTACAGCCACCCTCAAGCTCAAAAGTCGCTTATGTGAAAACATCCCTTTCTTCCTTTCTGTGCCCTTTGCTACTGTTGCAGTTACTGCTCGTAAATCGGTAGCAACCCAAATGTCTTACGTTTCCACCCAAACTGATCTTATTCCCGACAAATGTTCAGAAATTTAAATCCCAGTTGCATCGACTAGCGAACCCCACAAAACCCCACTTGTTTCTATTAGTAGCGGTCTTCGGCGAACTCCAATTTATTGCCGCCCACCTTATATATATCTGGCCTAAAATTTAACCAGTATATATAACAATTCAATGGTACGGTCTTTACCCCGAAAAGAACAAAATCTACACCTGTTCGTATGCCACCTTCAGTTTCTTTGAAATTTGATATGGTGGAAGATAAGCTGATGGATACTGAGTGGACGGTACTTGGTCCACGTTGAAAGTTTCGCCTGAAACGTTGATTTCTGATGTTTTATTCTTTTTTACTATTGTTATTACATATTTTCTTTATTGTTACTATTAATTGTTATCGCTATATGCTTGTTATTCTCTGTTATTCTCAGATATTTATTATTTTATTTCTTCTTTTAGATTATTACTTCTTTTTTTTTTTGCAGCAGTATGTTTGTTATATTTTGATATGTTCGTTTTAACTTTTATTTGTGGCAGTTGTGTTGATCGGGACAAGAATAAATAGCCTCGATGTTGACGAGACATCCCTATTAAACCTTAAATAATCAATTACACAAGTTTTATGGTATAACAGGGTTCGTACTGGTCAAGGAAGTCAGGAACCTCAGGGAAATTTTATAAAATATATTTTTTCTAATATTAATTGTACACCAATTACAGCTTAACCAATCATTAATGATTACAGTATGGAACGTTGCTCAGATTTTTATGGGTGGTAAGTGGAATGTACGTATGAGCAATTGATCATTATTTGTCCCATATAGAATAAAAGTTCTCATATATAAATATTTACCGTTACTTATTCCTTATGTCAACATCATCCGACACCTGTCATGAAAATCAGGGAATTTCCTGCCAAACGTCAGGGAAATAGATTTCTCCAGATAAGTACGAACCCTGTACCTCGATGCATTTATAACCATAACGGGTACGTCCTAATGTGAGTCTGTATCTAGTAATAAGACTATTGTTCTCCAAACGATTTCCGCTGGGCAACATTACAACACCCTCACTTACCATAGATGCATAAATGATGTTTAAGTGGGTCACCAGAAGTAACTGTTGAAAAATTACAATTCTTCCACTGTTTGCGTATAAATACAGCGTCTGAACATACGCCATAAAAATAACAGTGCAAAGAACAAACAAATCACTCTGTGCTAAGTGGCCCCTAAAAAGCACGAATGCGATCTAACATAGTCATGGCAATTCGAAGGCCGTCTTGCCAGGGTTTGAAAAAACCCGGGATTTTTTGAAAAAGCCCAACCCACCTGGGCCCATGTGGGTTTTTTCGGGTTTAATTGTTTTTTTTTTCGAAATATTTCAATGTATTTGGGGTAAAAGTGTTAAAATGTGACTTATATTTCAAGATTATCATTGTCACAACTTGCAACAATTTTCTATTCACTGCTGTTTTGAAAAAATGGCCGCCATTTTGTAATTTTACGTTAGATCACCGCCAAAATATATACAGCTAATTTATTGTGTCTCGTGCGTATATTCTAAAAATTTCAACTTAAAAGACCGAAAATTGCACTTTGTAGCGTGGATACCCGCTATTTTTTTAAAGCCACCATTTTGAAATTGTACGTTGGTATGCCGCCAAAATCTGTACTGGAAATTTAGTGCGTCTCGTGCTTGTACCCTGAAAATTTAAACTTAAAACATCGAAGGTGGTACCCTGTTGTATGTGTGGTACAGGCAGACGAACGAACAAATGTAAATCGAATCATCCCAGAAGCCTCAGTGACGTCTGCCAAATATGAACACCAAATATATTGATTTAACAGCGTAAAATAAATGGTTTTATTTAAAGGTCACTTTCGATATTTTGTGCGTTCAATTAGGTGAAATTCCCGAGCATTTGTTGCAAGACGTTTCTTTCCAGAAAATTAATTTAAAACAATTAACAAAGATATAATTCATATTTTATAAAGTAAATTTTCAAAATGCCATAAATGGAATTAAATATCTTCCAGCGTAAAATAAATAGTTTTATTGTTGAAGTATTCAGTTCCGATGCTTTGTGCGTTCAGTTGCGGGAATTTCCCGAGCATTTCTTTCGCGACTTTTTCTTCCCCTCGAAAATGCAGCTTTCTTTGTTGTACATCGAAACTTCCACTAGTACAGAAGTTGGAATTCAGCACTTGAAGTAGTAAGTGTTACGTAGTTTTCGGAACTCTGAGCATTAAGCTTCTAAAATTTGACAATAATTTTTACGCTATTGTTGGTGTTGATTCTAAAGAATGCTTATATTTGAAGAGTACCAACAAATAATTGAACTAAACTGTTATTGTTGGAAAACTAAATTTTACTGAAGAATACTTGTGCTACCATCAAAGGTAAGAAATAATACTAATAGTTTTACTAATGCACTACATATTTACTGGTAGTACCGGCACATCTGGCTTTAAACTCGTCAAACGTAGGGGAGACCGGGGCACTTTGTCACAATAGCAATTCTGAAAAAAGCGAAAACATTAGCGCGCCGGTGCTGCTTTCTTGTTTACTTACTAGATGTCACAACTAACTGTACTCGTTTGGAGATGCGCGGGAACAACGGTGCTGCGTCAGTTGAACTTTGTCTGTTTTCAGTGCCATTTGTCTGTAGAAGCAAATATTTTTGTGTGTGTTATGTAGGTTACAAATAGAGCTTCATAATGTGTTACTTTGAATGCGCCTAATCTTGTCGTTTGGTATAGATATTTTGTAAAAAGAGTAATGGCGACGCGTGGGGCAAGTTGTCACAAATAAGACGGGGCATGTTGTCACTGTGACAATGTGCCCCACTGTGTGTTATGTATGATACAAACGATAGGGTTATCTCTGTTTCGCAGACGGTGAGAATATACAAAAGAAAGACAGAGAGGAAAGCACCACCAATGGAAGATCTACTAGTTGCAGCAAGAGCTATGAAAAGAAATAGCAACCCCATATTAATACGTAGGCCTAAAGCTGCTAAAGAATTTCATGTCCACTACAGAACATTGGCAAGATTTTGTGCACGTGTTACAGATGGCGAACTACAGTTCGGCCAATGCTCATTTACATTAGGTTACTCTTCGTAATACTAGGAAGAATTACTAGTATCATACCAAAACAGCTTCGCACATATAATTTGGGCTCACTACAAAAGAGGTTCGCGATTTGGCTTACAACTATGCAAAAGCGCTAGGATTGAAATGCCCAGAGTCGTGGAATGAAAAGGTCATTGCTGGTCCAGACTTGTATCCGGTATTTCTGAAAAGACATGGTGCTCTTGCTATAAGAACTCCCCAAGCAAAATAGTTTTGCACCTATAAACAATGTCAACGAAGGCCCAAAGAAGATTACGATCCTTTCTCAGAGGACGACGATACATTGTGTTTAGTTTATGGCGATCCATACAGTGCGAGTACATGTAGCGAGAAGTGGATTCAGTGCATTCGATGTACGGAATCGGCGTACGAAAACTGAGGGAAGCAGAACTTGTTTTACGTGTGTATTAACTGTGGCTCTGACGATGACCTCCAGGTATGGTACTTTGTAGAAGCAAAAGGATAAACATTTTCAAACTAGTATGCGGTGCGTACTAATAAAACGCAACTAAATTTCGTAATATTTACTCCTCTCCTAGCTATACAGTAGTCCTATCAGAGGAATTCTTTGCAATTCATAAACTACAATCAGAAACAACTTAAACGCAATTGGCTAATTTCGTGTAGGCCTATTGGAGACGTAGGCTATGATTTGATAGTTTCGTCATTTTGTTATGACCTGTCAGTTTGTAATTTTGATTCCTTAGCTATGAGTTAGTTCTGTTTTCATGACAGTTTTGGTTTTCCTACAAAGCTTGATGCAACAATAAATCTTTTAGGTTGAGAAAATATAAGCTAGAGGTTCCCCTAGGCTACTTTCTTTCCTATTTAACTAATATAGTTTCCCCTTTCATTTAATTATGTTTTGATTCTCTTTCAGACGGTAAATATTTAATGCTGGTAACATTTATAGTCTTTTTGTATTAGTAATAGTTGCATTAATAATATCTACCAATTTCTGGAAAGTGAACAAGAATAACATGTGACAATTTGCTCCATATATTGTGACAACTTACACCACATATGGGGTACATTGTCACAACTGTATTGATCATGAAACATAGTACATAAGTCCAGTTCAGAGCGAGTTACATTGGACAGAGAAATATATGTTATGCACAAGATAAAGTATACGTATACTAAAAATTATAATTTTCGGCCTTACACGAGCACCACAAGAAAATAAAACGTGAAAATTGTGACAATGTGCCCCGGTCTCCCCTATGACGGATAACGTCCCTCGGCATAGCCGAGACGGCGAGCACACTATTTACGGAAATTATTTTCTAAAATATAAAATTGCATTTTTTCAAATAGGCTATAAACATAATCAATACATTAATTTACTATATAATTATCTCAAGCTAAGGTAAGTTTTTTTTTTCATTTATTCAGTGTATTCAGAACTTTATAAAGGTCTTATGTAGAATGTTGTAGTATACCTTAACGTGAAAGCATTTAATTCGCCCGAGGAATGTCCAAAATTTGATAAAAATCACTTTCAATGTGATCAACTTAGTTGTAGCAATAATATATTAACAAAAAGCTCAAAAACCCAGGTGGGTTTTAAGGTGGGTTTTTTCAGGTGGGTCCAACCCGAAAAAACCCGGTGGGTTTTTTCGGGCTGGGCCCACTTGGGCAAACCCTGCGTCTTGCACGATGGTGCAACCGCAGAAAGTAAGCTCGTCTGGGACGGTGGGTAAGCGCGTATGGAATGGTAGTAAAAAAAAAAAAAAAATGCGTAGCTTTTCTTAGTGATACGAGTTCCTATAGCACTTTGTAATGATTTTAGACCAGTAACCCTACTCTTGGGAATATAAAAGACAGCTGTATCACTTACTAAACTCCGCCGCCTGTTGAAATTTGTTTCTTATAAACATGTCTCATATCCAGCATTGTGTAGATCACGTTTAACCACATCATTCGAAGTAATTGTTGAAAAACCGTAATTCTTTCATTAATTTCCTCTTGTGCTCCCAAAAATTTGCAGTTAGCTCGATAACAATGGCAAGGTTCTAGATTACTGGTCCCCCTTCCCATTGAGCAGTAATAAAGACAGAAAACAACGTGTCCTGCGGGGCTCTAACCCGCCTTCACTCGCTCGGCAATATAGTGTAAATTAAATGTGTAAACTTTAGTACAGAAAGAAACGCACCCAGCTACTAACCGACATGGGGGACCAGTAATCTAGAACCTTCCCGATAATAATATCCTACTTAGCATAGAAGTTCAAGAGAAGCCACCAGAAGTAACTGCTTAAACATTACAAATATTCCAGGATTTGCGTATAAGTACAGCGTGCGGACACTTGCTGCTGAAACTAAGTTTAGGCACAGCACAACACACTATGAACGTGTTTATACGGAACAACTTTTTACAGGCAGCAGAATTAAATAAGGGGTATGTTTAGTACAAGGGGTCCAGAAGCACGTAAAAAACACAAAATTTACAGGAGAAATGAGTGATGCAAGTATTAGACGTAACATAACGTAACCAAATCTAAACTAACCTAACATAAACTAACGTAAGCTAACCTGAACTAACCTAAACTAACGTAATATTAGTAGAAATAAGCGAAATTCTATCATTTTTTGGAAAATTATGCGGGACTCCTACACTATTAGAACATAAACTAAACTAACCAAATGTAATCTAAACTAGTCTAACCTAACTTAAACTAACCAACCCTACCCTAAACTAACCGAATGTGGGCAAAAATTACCAAAATTGTAACATTTTTTTAGAGAAAAAAGCTGGACCCCTTCTGCTAAACATAGGCCTTAAATAATACGCTATATAGCTACATTTTATAAGTGTAGAGTTACTAGTGTATAACCATTACAAGTGCTATGTGACAGTTGAAATACGTGATAATATTAGATACTATTTTTCGCCGGCAAAGTATTTCAGCACAGGGCACAAGTATTGTATTTTATGTTTAAGTGTAGCATTACTATTGTAATTACTATTACAAGTGCTACAGGAACTCGTGTTACACCGTAAACCCCTTCCCTTACGTGTATGCCGACCGCCGCAGACTCCCCTCACTCTACCATACAAGTCCACTATCTTCACCCTGCCCTGCCTCGGTTAGACAACGTTCGGTGCTATTTAATGGCCACCTAGCACGTTTGTTAGTGATTTTTGCACTAATTTTTATGGCACATGTTTAGACGCCGCGTTTATATATTCAAATTATGTAGGATAAGTTTTAAAAAGGAAATCTTCTAATGGTTCCCTTAAACTTCGTCTATGTTAAGATGAGTAATGATATGAGTTGCTACAGCACCTGTAATTGTTTCATACTCTCACAAACGTATGATACACTTTTGTACACTGCAGAAATACCCTGTCGGCGGGAAATAATATCTAACAAAGTTATCTGTCATATGCACTTATTTATATTTTAATCGTCGTAAACACTCTTAATGATTTTACACTAGTAATCTTACACTTATAAATCTAAAATACAGCTATATCACTTAGTATTTAATTCTTCCGCTTGCAGATATTTGTTTCTTTTGAACTTTTCTTTCCATGCAGAATGTTGAATATTTTGCCAAAAGTAGTGTACCTAAACTTGACCAGCACATATTATTTTAGCCATACAATTTATTGTTATACCTCTAATTGATTCATACTGCTTAAATAAACTAGATATATATTTCCTGATAGAGTTGTTCTTCTCGCACGTCTTTGAATCCATTTTATTCTTCGCTGCAAATAATACTATAGTGTAAGCTAAATAAAACAAGGACTTCCCATTCCATTACCACTCAAGATTATGATTTATGAAGGTGAAAGTGCAAGTGGAAATTCTCGTATTTACTTCCACACCCAATTTTCTTTCTGGCCTCTCAGAACTTCGATGAGTGTTCTTTCGAAATAGAAGGGTAGTAATTGGAGTTGAAAACAACTTTATTAAATAGAAAGAAGATAGTAAAATTTCAAAAAATGGTGTTATTCTTGAAATTGACTATGTTGTGCGTTGAAATCATGCTAATGCAATTTGAAACTTCTGTGTGAAGCGCTCTCTGAAGAGCATCACGAAAAGGAATAAAATATTACTTACACCTTCACCGTCGTACTCTGATGTGCTGTCTGCTTCGGTGGCATCTTTATTTACAATTCGCTATTATCTTATCGGATCTTAATGTGTTAGTATTAGTATCTAAGAGTTAATTACTCTTAAGTGAATATTTTAAAATATTATAAGTTTTCTGTATTATTTGTTCAGTTTTCTTCGTAAATTATAGATTTTAATGAGAGTGTTTTTAAAGGTAAGTATAAATTAGCCTCAATTAAATTGAACACCGGGGGCGGGAGACACTGTGAAATCACAGATAATTGTACGAGGTACAAGGATTTCTTTAAAATTCCATAATTAATATGTATATCTAAGATACAGTACTGTAAAAGAAGATCCTGCAGGATCTGGACATCTCTGCGTAGGTTAGTTGGCATCGGAGTAGATTTACTTTGGAAATTTGTGCGTGAAATTCAGGGTGTAAATTGAAGAAAAATTGATACTTTACTGTACCAAATGTAATACTTCAAATGAAGGTTGTAAGGATCTAGTATGTATTGAGATGAACTTACAAAACTAGAGTAAAGAAATTTGTTTGTTTATTGAAGTTCAACGTCTCTTATCAGCACCAAGGGTATATGAGACATGGACTTCACAGTTTAAGGTAGAATCCAAACCACCGTTGTGTGTTTAGTGTTCTCCCATTGGAAATCAAACCCGGAACCCCGTGTACAAAAGGCTGGCGCTAGCTATTACATGTTTCTAGGTTCGATTTGCGATGGTAAGAGTTCAAAATAAAAATTCACAATCATGTTTTCGTTAGCTTAAAAGATATAGTGTTGAACGATAAGCTAAAAGAAAAAAATCACTAACAGAAAGGGCTTAACAAAGGAATAAATTAAAACATAACCCTCTATAATGTAATGGCAATTATTGTTTAACACCAGTGTACAGTGTGCATTAGAACATAGTATGTAAACTTCCCACTTAAAGACTAGTTGCTTAGATCTACTTCATTGTATGTGACAATGGCAGCAAGTCTTTCCTCTAGGCAATTCATTCATTCTTTGGGAGCTCTAGCGTCTCCTGAAAGGACGTTAAAATCCAATCGGGCAAGTCTTTCCTTTGACTCAAACTGTGACTTTAATCGGTTCTTATAGGTTCAGTCACTTCCTAGAACTGTTTCTGCGTGAGTCACTTGTTGGAACTGTTCGTGCCTTTGGTGTGACGTCTTAGTTCATATTTTTCCCACTAGGTGTCTCTGTACAGTCATATGGTAGTTTGTAAGTGTGATGTCACATGTTCTGTCTGCTTGTATGTGTGTGCTATTGCTGGTGGCATGCGGGAAGCGCGTACTTGAATTTTCGTTTCATGGCGACGATCGAGTTAGCAAATGCAATTGAGAAACCGTTTCATGAATTTAATACAAAGAATTTGAACTTGTCGTTTTTAAATAAGTTTGTATTAGATTCGGATATTAACTCATATCGCTTTGCGGCACTATGTGGTTTAATTGAGTTAGAGAAAACATGTGATGGTTGTGGTCGAAGGCTGAAGTTACTTCCGAAGTATGGGAGAAGTGGGCGTTTATTGGTTTTCCTTGTTTGTAATAATAGCAAATGTGCTCGGTTTAATAAATCGACGTCTGTGCGGAAAGGAACATTTTTCATTGTCACTTGGAGAGCGATATTTTCAATTTTTACGGCATGCTGGATATGTCTATCGTTAGCGGTGAGTGTTTTCATTTTTTTTAATTTATATTATTTTTATTCTTGATTTGTTTTCCGCTTCTAAATTAGGTTTATAGTAGTGGTTTGATTATTTATTGTTGTTTGGGATGTTTTTATGGTACTTGAGCGGGGGGTTTGGGGGGCGGTAGCCCCCCATTTAGATCTCAAAATTGATAGTCACCGCTTCACCTAAATTGATGTTTAGTAACATTTTGGCCCTTGTACTTATATTATAATTCTTAACATCGTACATTACTTTCACTGTTAGTAACTGTAAGCGATTCATCTGATTCGGTTCCGGGAGCAGTTTAGGAATGATTCCTAAACTGCTCCGCGAACCGGATCAGATGAACAGGTTGAAGTCACTGTTTGAGTCAAAGTAAAAATTTGCCGTTATTTAAATTGTCAAGTGAAGTTTACGACACAGAAGGGAATTGTTTTAAATTTTGTTTCAGTGTCGGAATAATGAAATTAAGTAAGACTTGTATTTCATGTGAGAAAGAGTATAAGTTATTTTCTACTTTTCCTGGTGTAATATGGAAAAAATTAATATCGCAAAAAAATATATGATCGAGAGGATGTGAGACTCACTGTCTAATATCGCACGACTATTAAATCTTTAATTTTTCTCTCTCACGCCTAATCTTCTTCTTAATAAATCAAACTGACAACATACTACATAAATAAAAAAAAAAAAAAATGTAATGACTTTGATAGAGTCAATAATGGACCTAGATTTATCCCTTCACCAATTTTATTATAAAATTAAGTCTTTTGTGCCTACAAAAGTTCTAACAATAAAATATCTCTTCAATGACCAAGGTTACAGATTATAGTGTTCTTACGAACAACTCCTTAGCTTCAGTGCAGCTTCTGGGAGTCTGAAGGATTTGATTCCGCTCATAGCAGCCCTCACGAGGTATGGTATTCAAGGTGATCCCCTTAGCTTCATAGCAGCCTCCAGGGTTTAGGATAGGTTACGATCAGTTGGTCGACTGATGCTGGGTCAGAAACAAACAGAAACAGAAAAATTATAAATAAGGACGTCTCTCGGGAAAGCCCGCGTCCTGACAGAGAGTAAGGCATCAATCATCAGTGTGCATGCCCCTTCTCACGTGCAATTGCAATTAGTAATCTAAAGCATCTGTCGGGTGGGAGTGTATGTCGCGGTTTCTATCTTAAACGAAGACATATACACGCGGATCTATAGTTGTGTAAGACAGAAAGAAGGAAGGAAAGCGCGAGAGAAGGTTTATCATGTTTTGAGAGAGGGACAAAAAACCTGGAAACCAGGGGGAAAAAACCCTTAATCGGTCATGCTGCATGCATAAGTATTTACATGACAAAACCACATGCGAAGGGTGGAAAAAATCCATGTAAACAAGTCTGTAATAATAAATTAATAAGCAATATGTAATTTTACAAACCTATCTGAATATGTTATTTTAATCAAATCTGTGTTTGTCTGTAAGGGGGAATGTATTGTTACTGGGACATCTGTTATTTTTTAAGCATGCAAATGGGTCATCATGTGCCATGGTCTCGCCTGGTCGTCATCGGTTTGGAATAGTCCGTGTTATTTCTCCAGCCCGCTGGGTTGTTGTGGTTGACTGTTTGTTGACTATTTCTGCAAATGATCTGGTGACATAAAGTTGCCCTGTTGATGTTAACGTATGAATTGTTTTCCCAAAAATCTTGGATGCTGTTTGTATGGTTATTATAGATTCTTCTGTTTCCTTGTTGTTTTGTTGTTGTAGTTAACACGTATGTTATCCACGTTAAGATTTTATTAGTTGCTTCTTCTATTTCAGTTTTTATTAATTTCTGGATGTGGATGTTTCTTCACGAGGGCTGAGTTCTTGGTGAGTTTGTTGGTGGTCCTGCAAAGAGCAGGTTGTCTGGTTCCTTTCTAAATCTGCTATTATTAGGAGCGTGGGTGGTCGGCTTGTTGGATGAGTTTTCTGTCTTCTAGGACATTTGCTTCTGCCGGTGCGATGTTCCTCACTGATCCAGGTGGCGCAAAAGTTTTTTCTCCTTGGTTTGCTGCATTCCTCTTCGTGTGATTTACCGCAACGGTTGTACACTCTTTTTCGCTTTGCACCAGTTTCGGAAGTGGCCACATTGATAACAATTATGGCATGGTAGTGATCTGGAGGGAGTCCTTGACGTTTCAACTGCATAGCGTTTCTAATGAATTGTTATTCCATGAGATATAAGATGGTTAACTTGTTCTGCATCGTCTGAAAATATCCTGAGGAATGGTGTGGTCCATTATTGTTTCTAATGCGGGTTATATTTCGAATATTCAGGTTTTGTTTATGTAGCTCTTTTTTGATTTCCTTTACGTCTAATTCAGTGGGAACAGCCTCAACGACACATGTAAACGTGGTGCTACTGTTTTTCTTGCGTTCAACTGTTTGGGTGGTAACTGGCGTCTTCCTCTAAGTTGTTTGTGGGTACTTCGTTTGGTCCTGAGAAGGGCCGGAGCTTCTTGGGTTTGCTTCATGGGTGTCTTCTTCCTCTTGTTTGGGATTCTTTTTCTTCTGTCTTCTCTGTTTCACTAGTGTGAAGCCATCGGTGGGCTCTAAAGTTTTGTTGTCTGCAATTTCCTTCTGTGATTGGGAGTTTTTGAGTCACTTCGGTTTTTCATCTGTATGTACTTTTCTTCTCTGATGAGGTTTTTCTCTGGTACGCTTTGTGAGCCAACTTCGTTTTCCTGTGGGTTATTGTCTTCTGTGTTTGTGGTTTCTTTTACATCTTCCTCCATGTAAGAGTCTGGTCCAAACTCTATTCCTACGAACGTACGATGAAATAAATATCTTGCTTCTGCGGTGGAAAATCTTAGTGTGAATTCTCTGTGTCCAGTCTTCTGAATGTGCACATCCTTAGTCTGCATCATATTTCCTACTCTATGTCTGATATCTTCGGTGGATTCATATTGGCTACCGACGCATAACAGCTTCACCGGGGCGTTCTTCACTTCTGGTGGGCATACCTCTTCTGCTGGGTACTGGACACTTGGTGTCTTCCTTGTCGGAATCCTCTTCCTGGGTCACGGCATGTTTCTGGTATTTTAACACTTGGTCCTGAAATGGGCCACACTATTGTTTTTAGCATCTGGTGAGAACACTGCACTAGGTTAGTGTTTTGGTCCTAGAAAGGGCCACACTGTTTTTGAAGCACTCTTAACACTACTACACTAGATTTGAGGGTTATGCACCTTGAAAGGGTCTCACTGTCTCTAATTTGAGTGTCTTTGCTGCTCTAATGCTGTGCCGCGGAGATAGTACTGTGTTCCCGTCAGCCGACTCTCGCCAAAGGCTGTACAACCAATATGGCCAGCGCGAAGCTTGACGCACAATAGGGGGTCCAGCCGACGGAAAACAATGCCTATTTACTCAGGAAGCGGTGTGTGTTTGACGTGTTGTAAATAGTAATCTTTATTTAAATACAGGAAACGCAGTTTCTCTTAGTACAATGACTCGTAAAGAGTCACGTTAGTTTCGTAGTACAAAGAGCAAACTCTGTGGGTGACCGCACTTCAGTTAACACCGCAAGGTTTACTGGTGGGTCCCCACGAATTCTTCTCTCAGCTTCGGTCATCTTCATTCTCGCTGTGTCAACTTCTCCGCCGCCCCTCCATGAGATCAATTCAATTTGAGACTCGGTGGTCCGGCTTTTATCCTTCCTCTTCGGGTTCTTCCGCGAGGTCCGTCTTCTTTCGGCGTTTCTCGGTGTCTTTCGTGCCGGCTTCTCGTCTGCTATGCTGTTTACAGTCAATAGCACATGTTGTGTTGACATGTGCTCGTGTCGTGATGTGGGGGTCCTTACAATATACAGGAGAATATAGAGTGCGAGATTATGTTCAATTAATCCCTCTTTACTGGCTCAACTCGAAAACTTAAATGTCTAGGGCTATGAATCTAAATATTCGTGCTACTTCCGAGTTCAGGGAAATTTTTATTTTAAAGAACGAAACATTATTTAGATCTTTTATACAATTTTATTCAAAAATTTATTTGGCAAGACGATGAAAATTGCTCATACATATAATAAACCCCTCTGTGAAAAAAAAAAGGCATAGTTCTAGTTTAAAACTCAGAAAACTATACTCGTGAAGGATCGAATTTAGAACCCATCGCTTCCTAACTTGATACAAAAGCATGCTAAAATATGCTCTAGGTTTAAGAGTCCTGTGGCATAAGTTTCTATGCCCTCGCTAGCGGCACAATTCCAATTAGCCTTCACTTAAAGGAAAATGCTTGGCCTATCTACACAGGACTCCAGAACTCAAGAGAACTAAGAAAAGGATACCTAACTAAAAACCACTACAAGGTGAAAGGTTATGTTCAGGGGAAAAACAAGTCTCTTTTCTGAGACTATAAACTGGCCCGTAAAATAGACCTTGCCCTAACCAAGTCTTTCTCTGAGACAATAAACTGGCCACCAACAATTAGGCATTGCCCTAATAGCGGTCTCGCTCTAAAAAGAGACCAGAAACTTATCTCTTTTCCAAGAGATAATCACTAACATAGGATTGGGATCAGGGAAAATTAAAAAAAATCAATCAACTTATGACAGAGAAATAAAATTCTCAAACAAGAAGGGCCTCGAATCCGGAACCATCCGAGTTCGAAATATAAATCCTTAATAAACCTATCCAAAATCAAAACCTTACAAACAAAAAAGATTACTTCAGTTACCTACCAAAGGTCATATTCCCTATCCACGGTCATTCTGAATGATCATCCTACTCTGCCAGCCTTAAACAGCATAGCTTAAAAAAAAAAAAAAGGCCGAAGGTAACTATGTGGTCCAGAGTGTTAGAAAAACCCCGACCAAGCGGACAGGCTCGGTTTATATACAATTCTGCTCACAAGTAGCAGCATCCAAGAACGAAAAGATCCCCAAATAAAATAAAGTTCGTTACTAATTTAAAAAAAAAAAAAAAAAGTTACCCATCTTACCCTTAAAGTTCTCTCAGTCCATCAGCACGTATCCGGTTCCTAGACTACAGAAACAAATCGAACAGTGTATCTAGCTAAGAAGTAAAACATAAGAAATAATTTCTCTAAGATTATAAACAAGATAGATTAAAAAAATGAAAATTATTATACAAATAATACAGATAAAATATACAAATTAAATAAATATTAGAACTCTTTATAAACTATAAATATATATGTATTTAAATAATTTTCCAGGACTGGAATTAATGAACCTCAAATTATTAGATTATATATATATTTAACCCAGAAATATTGATCCAATTAGCATATATCAAGTAAGTGGAATGAAAATGTCCACTTACAGTGGTGAAAAACTCAAAGTATCTTATATTTGTTATAATAAATATTCATCTTATTTAAAGCAAGTTTCTATGAGGAGTGGCACTTTTTTGAGCAATACAAGGCTCGAAGTACGAAATACGAGTGCTCCTTTACGACAAAGTTAAGTTCAAAATCTGTTCGTGATTGGCTGACCTACTGGAGAGAAATATGTTTGGAAGCTGTTATAAGATATTCCGTAGGTCTAGTTTCGGGACCAGGATTAACTGTTGAATTTGATGAAGTTCACTTCGGTCGTAGAAGTAATTAACATTTTTCAGACTACAACTGAATTATATTCATTTATATAATTTTTTTATGTGTTTTTATTTTTTAATATATTTTTAATTTTTACATAGAATAGTAGTTGGTATTTTAGAGTTAGAGGGGCTTGCCCCCCTCAAATAAATAAAAATTCATGTATTTCACTCGCTTTTGCTATAGGAATTCCGGCATAACGTTAGTTTTAGGTTTTCGTGAATTTTGTTCTGTAATTTGCTGTAGTGTAGGCGTATGGTGGTTCCTGGTGTAGTATTTTCATTTATTGTTTTAAATATTGAATATTTGAAATATTGATTAATTTAGGGCTATTTTCAGAGTGGAAATTAGAATAGCAATAAATTTTTCGTTACTTCAAAAAACTGTTTAATATAATGATACCTCCCAATATGAAGCAAGCATGTTAGGAAATCCTGGAACATCCTGTGCAACATCATATAACAATATCAGATAAGATGTGGAAGTTGTAGTGGTGCGATATCGAGATTTATTTCTTTTGGTAATGTTAGAGGTAGGATTAGGTTATTCAGTGTTTAGAATATGTGTAGAATTTTATTTTGCATTTATTGTATATATATATATATATATATATATATATATATATATATATATATATATATATATATATATATCGTTCATTTTCTGCCTTAATTTCGTATATTTCTCAAAGATTTTAACACATTTCTCTTCATTTTTATCAGTAGAACGACTTTCCTATCCGAAAACATTCTGAAACCTTTCCTGTAAATTTTCTTTAAATTTTAATTCAAAAATATCATTCATAAAAATTCTCCATTTTCAGCCATCTTGATAGAAATTTGTCAAAATGACTCAATTTTAAGTTCATCATATTCAGTTTTGTCTCATCTGACGTCAGTAACACTGATTTACGAAATTTGAAATAATTGGACGCTTTTTTTTTTTTTTTTTTTTTTTAAGTATCTTGTAATTCGCTCATTAGCCGATCTTTCTATTATTACGTCACTAAGTTGTTGTCTCGAATGGTGTTAGCTTTCAAGAGAACAGTAGCTAGAGGCTGCCCCTCTATTCGTTTTTTAATAAAAGTGGTAAAGAACGTTGTTGCAGGCGAGTTTGTAAAACAAATACCTTTTAAAAGTGATTTGTTCTTCTGTGATGGTCACATAGACTTGTAGCTGGTTAAACTGGTGATATACTCAAGCGCACCTTGGTTCCGAGAAAGTGAATATCTGAGAATGACAGCATACACAATCACAGACAATACAACGTATTACACATATAATTATTTATTATTAATATTACACCAGAAAGGTAATGTATGTTACAATAATTAGTAAATGATGTGTAACAGGAACAGTCATGATTCCTAACCCACTTCCGTTTCGAAGGAACTGTTTCTCGGAACATTGAAGGAACTGTTCCGAGTAATTTGTTCTTTTGGAATCGGAATCTGAATCATTGAATGAATCGAAAATGAATGAATTGCCTAAAAGGAAAATTTGGCACAATGGTTCCAAAGTGTTCTGTGCTACTTGCCTGCCTCCGCATTTTCTGACTTCAACACTTCGTAGTGAGTCACAGCAATAGCCGTGTTAATGCACGTCAAATTACAGAATCGGTTGTTTTATAGTGACGGCTTAATTAGTTTGAGGAGGGCTGGTTGCCTTAACTTTACCATTTATATAGTTTCTGTGTAATTTATGAAACTTGTTTGTTTCAGGGTTACGATGATGATTTGATGTAAGAATGCTTCTTAAACGTAGTCTCAAGAGGATTCTAAAATACCTTGCATTGGCCGTTGGAACAGTATTGGTGACGGCAGTTGTCTTTCGGTTAGTACGGAATGACAATCGATCAGAGCCAGTAGCGCCCGAATTAAGAGGTGCTTTGCCACAGCCACCAGAGAAACTAGTACAAAAGCTGATTTCTCCCACGGAGGTAAGTGCTTCAAAGTATAATCTTAATAAAAATAAACCGATCTTGAACACATTTGTTATTGCCTGTAGAAAACCGTACTTATATATCATTAACACCAAACACAACATTTAATTCACTCTTAAAGAAGAGCGGTCCCAGGTTCGATTCTTGGTGGGGACACTCATTCGAAAAGGTGTAAAAGCTTTTTTAGGCTAACTATTCTGAGTGGGGTTTTCCTGGCTTTTCCTTATTCACACCAGCAAATGCCGGGGTGGTTCCAGGCCGTTTCCTTCCTTCTCCAATTCTTTTTTCCTTCCCTTTCCTCGGATAGTGTGATCGGCGAGGGACGTCATCCCTCAAATGTGACGGGCTAACATGGTCATAGATGCGAAAAGCCCAGAAATCTAATTCCTAATCACTAGAGCAACCCACATTATTCTTTATTTATTTCAAATTATGCTTTATTGTTAATTTCAATCATTATTTTACATTGATCGTGTATAATGTATAATATTTACTATACATTAAATATTCTAAATATCTTGATCTATTTATTAATATTTTATGCAAGTAATTTCTTTCATATTTAATGAACTTTCTACTTACTGCACTGTAAAGAGATATGCTTTACTCGAGTCAGTTTTTTTCCATTACTTGTGTGCGCCGTAGAGGTGCATATATACAGAAAGGGAAAGTAAAAGATGCCACCAAAAAGTAAAGAAAATGTTCAAGTTCAAGAGGTACACATAACAATATAGTGTGGAGTTCTTGTGTACTATTCATTGTTGGCGAAAAGTTTTCTTTTTCTTTTCCTTTTTTCTTTCTCCACATCAAAGATTACACCGAAAAGTTTACAGAAATAAAAAGTAAGCTTGCATTGTTGCATCGTTATGTTCTCAATGATTTTGCGTTGTAAATAATGGTTTTAAAAACTATTATTACAGTGTTAAACTTGCAGTTAAACAGAATTTTTCAAGAATTGTGCTATATATTTTAAATTATGCTTTATGCTTTATTTCCTAAAATTATGCTTTATTATGCTTTTAAAATTAGTTTCTTCTGGACCCTTAGACAGCCACAACCGTGTTCAAGGTACCAACCATATGTCTAAATTGCTATTATGCTTTTTATCCTTTTGGGTCGTCCTACTAATCACTCTTAAAACAAGTACCAGTGTCAAGTTTACAACACCTGAAGGAGTTTTTGGTTTCTTTGGCGTGAATTTGATATAGAAAATGCTAGTAGGTTTCAATCACTTCCGGTTTTAGTAGAATTATTAAAGTGGAATCGTAATATATTCTTGGGACGTTTAATTGCTTGCATAAAACCGCTTTTCTCTATATATTACCATTTTTACTCTACGGCGATCAACGTTAAAACAAGAAGTGGTTGATTTCTGCAAATTTTGGTTTGAATACGGAATTAACCCTTTGGGTACCAGTGACAAGAAAGGGAATGTCATGAAAATATATCCTTTATTAAGGGTCGTATTTATCCTGGAGATGATGAAATTTTTTAGTGGATGTAAGAGTTAGTTCCACTATTTTTACTGACAGAAAAAAAAGTTCTGTCTCAATAGATAATAGGCCTAAGGGAGCATTCAATTACGACATACACGTATTTGTTTTGACAATAAACAATTGACAACTTCGAGATAAAATAAAAAAGAAAAAAAACTTTGTCTTTGATCTCCGGTCAGTGTTGCCAACCTGAAGCAGCATAAAATTTCTTCAAAACATCAAAATTTCCCTTTTTCAGTCCAAATGTTCTACAGTGCGCACACACATACACACACACGCACTCTCTCTCTCTTTCTCTCTCTCTCTCTCTCTCTCTCTCTCTCTCTCTCTCTCTCTCTCTCTCTCTCAATATCGAAACCGAAAGTTGTAGTGGATTTCTATCATTTCCGGTTTTAATAGATTTAAGGATTACAGTGAAATCTATTCTTCGTACGATTAATCGATTGCAGGAAACCACTTTTCGCTATCTATTACCGTTTTTAATCTGTAGCGGTCATCATTAAAAGCGAATGTGGTTATTTTTTGCTGCTTCCTATTTCACTAGAGAGATTACAATGGAGATTCTTTGAGAATCTTAGTTGATTTTAAACAACCACATCTAGCTATTTGTCTCCATTTTTACTCGATAACTGTCAACGTTAAAACCGGTTTCTGCCACTTCCGGTTTTAGTGGAGAGATTCAAGTGGGACCGTAATACAGCAAATTATGGATGCGTTAAAATATTAAATAAAACTTTTGATAAAGTGGATAGTTTCTAATATCTAGGATCAATATTAACAGAGGAAAATCATATTCACGAATAAATTAAATGTCGACTAAAAGCAGGGAATTCGTGCTACTATTGGGTTCAAAATCTCTTGTCGTCGCGAATTCTGTCGAGGAATTTGACGCTTAAAATATACAAAACCACAATCATGCCTGTTGTTCTGTATGGTTGCGAAACATGGTCTCTTACTCTAAAGGAAGAACATTGACTGAAAATATTTGAGAACAAGATCCTGAGACGAATATTCGGACCCAAGAGGAACGGGAATGGGGAATGGCGGAAACTTCATAACGAGGAACTACATAATTTATACGGTTTACCCAACATTGTTAGGGTCGTCAAGTCTAGGAGGCTTAGGTAGGCGGGTCACGTAGCTAGAATGGAAGAAAGTAAAAACGCTTTCAAAGTCTTGACTGGAAGACCAATCGGAAAACGACCATTAGGAAGACCTAGGCGCAGATGGGAGGACAATATTAAGATGGATCTCGCAGAGATTGGAATACAAAGTAGAAACTGGATGTAGTTAGCTAAGGATAGAAGTCAGTGGAGAGATTTTGTGAACGCGGCATTGAACCTTTGGGTTCCATAAGCCATAGAGTTAGTTAGTTAGTTAGTTAGATAGATTCAAGTGGGCATGGAATATGTTCTTGGGATGCTTAATTGATTGTAGAAAACTGCTTCTTGCTAGCTATTGCGGTTTTTATTCTATGAAATCACCATTAATACCGGAAATGGTTGATTTTTTTTTTCTAGTTTGACGTCTGACGATTATGTAATGAGGCTGTAGGACACGGTGATGATGACATGGGCGATTATGGTGAAATGATGAAAGTGGAGGAAAACGTGAGAATCCCTGAGAAAATCCACATACATGGTATTTGTCCACCACAAATCCCACTTTGGCGATAGCTGGAATCGAACCACGGACTCCACGCGCCACAGATGAGCGCTCTACCAGTGAACCACTGTGGCCTCGAAAATTGGCAGTTTTCTGCCCTTTTTGTTTTTAACAGAGAGCTTAGAATGGAGATGGAATGTATTAATTGATTACAGAAAACTGCTTCTCACTGTTTATTGCAGTTTTGATTCTGTGATGTTTAACAGTTAAACTGGAAGTGATTGGTTTTGTACCACTTCCGGTTTTAGTAAAGAGATTACAGTGGAGGTTGCACTTATTATTTGGAAGCCTAATTGATTGTAGATAACTGCTTCTCTCTCTCTTCCTATATATATATATATATATATATATTTAATGGTAGATGTTATATGATATGGGGCAGGGCGCAAAATTTCTTAAGAAGTCAGACACACTCGCCAATCCAAAAATGAGGTCATCACTATGGCTCCCATACAAATTATGAGATGTCTCCTCCCCCCTTCCCACAGCCTTTGGTTTGACAAAGAAAGAGATTACATCAGAGCATAAAATTTCATAAGCAGACAATTAGATTCAGGATAATTAATTTTGAATTGGACAATTCATATACATGTTAAAAAAATATTTTACCTTGAGACTTCACATTTGTGTAACACGCTCTCTCTGCACTGAAGTATCAGTTGTCGATTACAGTTTTCGAATCGAAGTCCTGAAGTGGAGGACTATTGTTAGAAATTGTCAGCAAATCATGCAGGTGTCAGTCTTAAGTGGATTCTTGTAGGCAGTCTTAACTCTGTTGAGACTGCTCAAGCCTATCTCCCACATGAAGCAGTACTCACAGGTAAAACTGCACAAAATGTGACAATTGGTAGCAAATTTGAGAATCTCGTAATGAAGTTTTCATTGTAAATCTTTTTCAGTGTCTGATTCAACGTCAATGCATGTAGGAAAGGAGAGACAAATAACAACGTTGTGAAGACTTCACATTCCGTGTTTTCTTTCACTCAGTGACAGTTATTTTCGTGCGAAACAGAAACTGCGCAGCCCTGTGAGTTTAACCAAAAATAATTCCCACTGAACACTGGTCGCCAGCTCTAAGTTTCTAGTTCTCAATGGCGATCGGAAATTTTGCGCTCTGCTATGGGGTATATCTTAAAACAGTAAAATGACCAAGCATACGTTTGCACCCATGATCTCCTTCATTTAGTTTATATTAATATTATAATCATACTAATAAATGATTCTTTTATAATATATCTGTTTGTTTGTATTCGTTGTTCACATTGCTCAGTGGTAGAGCGTTCACCTCTGGTGCTTAGGGTCCCGGGTTCGATCCCAGCCCCCGCCAAGTGAACTTTGTGGTGGACAAACACCGTGGGCGTGGGTTTTCTCGGGGTTCTCCCGTTTCCTCCCACTTTCTTCATTCCACCATTTCATTCATTACTCATCATCACCATCTCCTTTAGTCTAACCGGCATAACCGTGGGACGTAAAACTCAAAGATTTCATTTCATTTTTTTTTTTCGTTGTTCACATTTCATATCTTCACTAATAACACTATCATTAAAGAAAGAATAAGTTAATTATTCACAGTTGGTCAGCAAAAGCATTTAATAGTAAGGATCGTGATGCCTGCTGCTTCATGAATTTGGAGGTTTCGAAAAATAAATTGAAGGAAAAATGTTAAAAGTTTGTAATTGAGATAATTTTCCCCTCACAGTCGTTTTTGATTAAATGCTGCATACATATTCGAATACAGAAAATAAATTAATAGGATGCTATTGCTATTTGATTTAATAGAATATATTCAATTTTCATTTAAAAAAAAAGGGGGGGATGTAGTTCCACACATAACATTAGTATTTTGCCGTGAAGCAATTTTTATTTATTTATTTTTATGAGTAATAATAATATGTTCTTTTGAATTTCAGAACAAAGGCAACGTTAAAATTGATTGGCATAATCATGAGCAAATTAAGGAAGAAGCCAATAGAAAAGGTAAGCGTGGTTAGATTTACGTTGATATTGTTACATTGACTAACCTCTGTAACCTCTGTGCTGTAAACTGAAAGTGTATATACATACATATAAATGATAGAAAACGGAAACATACATTATTTTTCTACATAATCTCCCTGCACTTCAACGCACTTGTCTCAACGTTTCACAAGTTCTTTGATTCCGTCGTGTTTTCTTACATGTGTGACTAATTTTGCACCGCATCTACGACTAGCTGATGGTTGACGTTTAAATTTCTTAACTTCTGGTGATGATGTACTCAAGTTTCATCTACAGTAACGATATGCTATAAAAATCCATCTCCCTCGCGACGATAACGGGCCAAATGTTTACGAGAGATATCCAACCTTTGTGCCTTATGCTTCGCGATAAACAGTCACCATATTGCGCTTGCATTCGACGAATAATTTCCGCAAGCGTAACACCTTCCGTAAACAAAAAGCGAATCACTACCCTCATTTCCTCCTTGGTGCAGACCGACAATGGAGCTGCCATTCTTAACAGTTTTCTACACTCCAACAACTAACGCGGGAATAAGAGTGACACGTTGCATAGAAGTGTTGCAGATGACACTAATTAAGCGCTGGATACTAGCAGTGTTATCAAACCCTGGTGCGAGAAATTGCAAAAGTCCCTTTACTTTTTGACTTTTTGTCGTATATTTGAAGTAGTAGTGGTAGTTCATTGTATAGTTAGTGATCGATGATTAAATAACGAAATTCCGTGGAGAAAATATATCTGCGAGAAATGTGAGCGAAATATTGCGGTTATTAAGGACTTAAACAATGATCTTATAAGTTACCATTCATATTATAATTTCTGACCATATAAGATTTAGATACACTTGACGCCATTACGCATTTGGGCGCTTACCCCACACCCACAGATAATTATTTCAGAGTTATTTATCAAGTATTTATTTTTTTTATTATTTAACAAATTTAATTTAAAACTATATTATTATAGTTTACATGTTACAGAAAACACTTTTATGTTATTTAATAATTCTATTACATCTCTGTTACATTGAAAGTTCATGAAGACCAAGTATTGGACAGGAAATCCCTGAGAAATTTCAGCACGAGCTCGATTCTGCAAAAGAAGAAAGATATTTTACTGTAGCAATATATTGTAATAATAAAAAAAAATAAATAAATTGACGCGTTTCAATACAATTCTTAGAATTTCAGCTAATCGCAGAGAAGCTGAAAGGCAAAGAAAATACAACCTTCTCGAGAAGTTTGTTTTCACTCCAATCGCTATTGAAACCAGTGGTACTTGGGGTGCAAGAAGTCTTGAATTCAGTAGGAGGTAGGAAGACGCATTTCTTGTGTTTCCGGCGAAGTTCTCTCCACACCTTATCTAATACAGCGCGTATCCGTTTTTATCCAACGTGGTAACGTCTCGTCGGTCCTTGGCAGTTTACCACCTGGTAAAGAACTGGATGAGGTGTTTATACTCTGAGAAGAATTGTTTTATATATAATAGTTCCTGCACAATAGTGTTTCTTTTGACGTTAAAATTGCATATTTAAATTTAAAAATTCAATGGTGTTCATATTTAACGTCAAATAACAATGTATAATGGAATCTCAACAATGTTCTTGATTGCCGGCATTTGCAGAAATAATAGAATGCATATATTGTTATACACCATATAATAATGTATACAATAGGCAGATTATATTCATATAAATAAGAAATGTATATATTAAGGATATTCTTAGAAATTGTTTTGACATTTACGTTTTTGAGGGAAATATTTATTTATTTATTTAACAATCACCAGATACAGCTGAGAGGCGATTTTATACTGGATATCTAACAATAATAACAATGGAAAGGCTTTGGGAAGGTATAGGCCAGGGCCTTTTTAGTAGGTACCATCCAGGCATTTGCCTGGTAGGACTGAGGAAAACCCGTCAGGATGGTCGGCAGTGAGAGTCGAACCCATGACCTCCCGAATGCGAAGTGAACGCTCTACCACTTGAGCTTCTTCGCTCGGTGCTTGGAAATATGAATAAGAAGTTAACAAAACGTACTAGAGAAAGATTTTCTTTACCTAAACCAACGGAGCCGAAGGAAAATTATGAGATAATTACTTCTGAAAGTAAGGTTCCGGAAACAATTTCAAAATTTCTCAGTCACTAAATTAAATCTAGATTTGATTATGGCATGGGTTTGAAGCAGCTGATTAAGTATAAATGTACATTTCATGCGACTCTTAAGCGTGGTTTGATAATTTATGTTATATGTGTAATGTCGTGTAAGCTTGCTAATTGTTTATTACGTATTCGTGAATCCTAGTAAGGCAGTTCAGCGTTGTTCAAAAGTTTTAATGTTTTTTTCTGAGAGTAGCTGTTAATAAAGGAATGAAATTTAATAATTAGAAAACGTTATATATTTAAGTACGACGATATATGTAATGAAATTATAATAACATATAATTGAAAATAATAAGATATGATGTGTAAGTGGTAGTTATATAATGTAATTATAAAAAGAGATATTAGTGATGAGATTAATTTGGAATACTTAACCCAGAGACTCTTACTATCTCAATATATAAAGGTCAATATCTTAGACAGGGTTCAACCGACCTGAAAAATCTGGATAGCCTAGAAAGGTCAAGGAATTCAGCGTACTCGTGAGAATTCTTGGAAAAATCAGGAAATTTTTGAAAAGCTGAAAAAAACCTGTAAAGTCAGGAAATTTTAAGTACTGATTTTTACTTCTCAAAGCCGATTTCTTTTTTTGCCTGACCTGGCTATGAGTAAGGGATATTTTATAGAATAAATTATTTGTTGTTCAATACTTCTCTACCTAGACACGCTATATGTATATTAGTTGAGAAACCCGTAGTCTGTAAAAATATAGTTGCTTTTTTTACGTAATATGCAGATCTGAAAATTTGTAAATCGCGACTTTGAAAATCTGGAGAAGTCAGGGTATTAGTGCTCGGCAAATTAATAGGAACCCTGTTGGAGTGAGGCTTTATCCATCGTTACTAAATCATGTACTAAATGACATTGTGCAGCGTGACTATTTGAGCATCACCTTATATCTCTACAACTTCGCCTACAGAACAAACAAGCTTTATGTTTTCTAATGTCTACCAATACTACTATTATCGCAGAATATTGTATTATGATTACTGCGGGTCGCAAAAGAAACCAACGTGATGTCCAAGCTCGATCCGTCCAGCACCCGTGCGTTGAAAGCTTCGCTCCTAAATGCATGCAAAGCTATCTGCACACAAATATTGTTTCAATGCAAATTGTGATGTGATTCAAACAAAACGAAGTTTTGTTCCAACTTCTCCACAAACAACCACAGTATTAGGAGTAATATTAAAAGCAATAACTTCAGCAATTTGATTTCACTATAAGTAACATAATATGAAACCTAGTAAAGGTGGACTAGCACATCGAGTATCAAGGAAAATATTGAATCAAATACACATATGATCGAATTTTGTGTTTAATTCTTTAACAGTACCTAGCCTAAATACTTACTTATGTAGTATATGGTAAAAAAGAAAATCACATAACTTATTACAAGTCTTTCTGTTTGTCAGCCATCTTTTGCAATGGCGTGTCACTCTTCCCGCTTGTCTCATGAAGCCCTGCCCACGTGTCTAGAACCCAAACATGAAAAGTAATCTTGAAACCCTCAATTTATACAAATTTTTATTCACTTCGTCTGGACATACACTCTCATTGGCTAAATCATTATCATGATGTATAAGCAGAGTCTATGAGAGTATGTTATCCCTCCGGTTTCCACGAATGAGGTTTAAACGAGAATAAAGAGTCCTTTGTTACGTAAAATGCAAGTCCATTGCACTAAATAAGGTGAATATTCTAAAAATTGGTTCATAATAAAGATCACTATAATTGTACTACTACCGTTACAGCGTATCTACTCTACCACTACTGTAACCTAGCTATTTCAGTCTGTCTGCTGTCATAAACTCTTACTACCACTAAAATTCAATGTCATAAACTCTTACTACCACTAAAATTCAATGTCATAAACTCTTACTACCACTAAAATTTAATGTCATAAACTCTTACTACCACTAAAATTCAATGTCATAAACTCTTACTACCACTAAAATTCAATGTCATAAACTCTTACTACCACTAAGATTCAATGTCATAAACTCTTACTACCACTAAAATTCAATGTCATAAACTCTTACTACCACTAAAATTCAATGTCATAAACTCTTACTACCACTAAAATTTAATGTCATAAACTCTTACTACCACTAAAATTCAATGTCATAAACTCTTACTACCACTAAAATTCAATGTCATAAACTCTTACTACCACTAAAATTCAATGTCATAAACTCTTACTACCACTAAGATTCAATGTCATAAACTCTTACTACCACTAAAATTCAATGTCATAAACTCTTACTACCACTAAGATTCAATGTCATAAACTCTTACTACCACTAAAATTCAATGTCATAAACTCTTACTACCACTAAGATTCAATGTCATAAACTCTTACTACCACTAAGATTCAATGTCATAAACTCTTACTACCACTAAAATTCAATGTCATAAACTCTTACTACCACTAAGATTCAATGTCATAAACTCTTACTACCACTAAAATTCAATGTCATAAACTCTTACTACCACTAAAATTCAATGTCATAAACTCTTACTACCACTAAAATTTAATGTCATAAACTCTTACTACTACTAACATTCAATGTCATAAACTCTTACTACCACTAAAATTCAATGTCATAAACTCTTACTACCACTAAAATTCAATGTCATAAACTCTTACTACCACTAAAATTTAATGTCATAAACTCTTACTACTACTAACATTCAATGTCATAAACTCTTACTACCACTAAAATTCAATGTCATAAACTCTTACTACCACTAAAATTCAATGTCATAAACTCTTACTACCACTAAAATTCAATGTCATAAACTCTTACTACACTAAGATTCAATGTCATAAACTCTTACTACCACTAAAATTTAATGTCATAAACTCTTACTACCACTAAAATTCAATGTCATAAACTCTTACTACCACTAAAATTCAAATTTCTAACAATACACTTCCTGAACTACACCACCTAGGGAGACTTCTACATTATAAGCTAGGGAGCCGAACATTTAAACTAGAAGTCTCTACAGCTTACACTGCATGCAACTGCATAAAGCATAGACATTTTTGAATTAACCAATGCTACTGTTATGGAAACTGAATGAGTTATCTTCGACATGAGAACAGCTCAGTTCATATTTTCTATCTGACAACTTTAAGATCGTAGATTTTTCTTCGCAAAATCACTGTCACTTAAAAGAAAGAATGAATATGATTATTAATAATTGTTGTTGTGTTTTATTATTCTATTGTACTGTTAGTATTACTAACAGTATACTAAATGATAAGATTCTAGTTGTTCTTCTGTTGACGTAATTCTGTTTCTTACGTTAATGTGTATATAATAGTTACTTGGTTTTAAAGCATGCTAACATATGGTACTCACTTTTTAAAACAGAAATCACATTCATTCCTTTCCGAAAACTGTTAGTAATCCAAGAGAGTCACCCATATTGGAAAAGCCAATTGATCCATGTCGCCGAACCAAATCAAACCTTGCGAACTTCTTGCTCAGGTAATTGACTTGAAATGGCGACTTCAGGAGCCTAAAACCAGAAGATGAAATAGAGCATCTTCAGAACATGAATCAACGTTGCGTGTACGGTAAACAGTATTATGCAAAAGAGTAGACACGTCACAGTGTACAACAATGGTTCTTTCAGAACTTTTAACCGTTAAAGAGAGCCATCCAGAACTGACCAACCATTCCCTGAACTTAGGTAAATTAAATTGAATTATATGCCCCTCTTATGCGGAGCATTCCCTTTAATAAATAGTATCCCAGTGCTCCCTCATAAATTGCAATTACATATCCCTCTTTGCGGATCATACCCTTCAATAAATAGTATCCAAATGCTCCCTCATAAATTGCAATTACATGTCTCTCTTATGCAGAGCACTCTGTTCAGCAAATAGTATTCCAGCACTCCATCATCATAAATTGCAATTACATGTCCCTCTTATGCGGAGCATTCCCTTCAATAAATAGTATCCCAGTGCTCCCTCATAAATTGCAGTTACATGTCCCTCTTATGCGGAGTACACCCTTCAATAAATAGTATCCCAGTGCTCCCTCATAAATTGCAATTACATGTCCCTCTTATGCGGAGTACACCCTTCAATAAATAGTATCCCAGTGCTCCCTCATAAATTGCAATTACATGTCCCTCTTATGCGGAGTACACCCTTCAATAAATAGTATCCCAGTGCTCCCTCATAAATTGCAGTTACATGTCCCTCTTATGCGGAGTACACCCTACAATAAATAGTATTCCAGTGCTCCCTCATAAATTGCAATTACATGTCCCTCTTATGCGGAGTACACCCTTCAATAAATAGTATCCCAGTGCTCCCTCATAAATTGCAGTTACATGTCCCTCTTATGCGGAGTACACCCTTCAATAAATAGTATCCCAGTGCTCCCTCATAAATTGCAATTACATGTCCCTCTTATGCGGAGTACACCCTTCAATAAATAGTATCCCAGTGCTCCCTCATAAATTGCAATTATATGTCCCTCTTATGCGGAGTACACCCTTCAATAAATAGTATCCCAGTGCTCCCTCATAAATTGCAATTATATGTCCCTCTTATGCGGAGTACACCCTTCAATAAATAGTATCCCAGTGCTCCCTCATAAATTGCAATTACATGTCCCTCTTATGCGGAGTACACCCTTCAATAAATAGTATCCCAGTGCTCCCTCATAAATTGCAATTACATGTCCCTCTTATGCAAAGCACGCTCTTCAGTAAATAGTATTCCTGTGCTCTGTCATAAATTGCAGTTACATCTCGCTCTTATGTGGGGCACATCCTTTCAGTAAATAGTATGCCAATACCCGTCATATTTTGATCTTGATCTCTCTTCCCTCTGCTGTTCAAGCTCATTTAAATTAAGTTTTGTTCTTTGGTTCTTGTGGTTATATGGCTAGCGGAAGCGTCTTTGACGCGGGAGACTGGAGTTTGCGATGGGAGCTCATATTCTTTGGATCCCACGTTAAGCTGTAGGTCCACGTGTCATATAGCCTCACTGCTTACAGGAAATCTGAGTTGTAATCAATTAATCAAGCATCAGTGGATGTACGTTTGTATTTGATACTGTCTTGAGTTTATTAATTATTCTCAATATTTCGACCCTTTCGGGGTTCATGGTCACGATCACTTTAATTTCTGTTTGGTGGAAACTTGATGTTTTCCCATCTTATGTTGTTTTGTATTGTCCTATAAAAGAAAATGAACACAAGTATTAAAAAGAAAACAAAAAACTCATAATTGTCGCTTTTTAACTCGGGTGTACCCTCGTGGCCAATCGGTTAGCCTATGCGCCTTTGTCGGGGATCATGGGTTCGATTCCTGGTGGGAGCTTATGTGATTCGGATCCCACGTTAAGCTGTAGGTTCATCTGATATAACCTCGTTACACTCAAAATCAAATCAAATCAACTCTTGTGTAGGTAATGTTGTTTTTTGTACTAACAAATTGAAGAGAACAAGACAGTTCATCGTAACAATGTCCCTCTGTTGACGGGTATAAAAACAAAATTGGTTAGAAATATCGATAGCTTTTACTTTTTTTAAAAAAGTTGATTCAGCCTCAAGAATGTGTTCCATCTTCTTCGCTAGCTCTCTATTCAAACCAGAAGGGATAGAAATCAATCACCGATTTCAACGTTGATCGCCGTAGAACAAAAACCTATAGTGACAGGATCTTTTTTTTTTTTTTTTTTTTTTTTTTGTAGTCGATTAAAAAACTCCTAGAGTAGGTTCCATCTCGACCCTTACCTCACTACTCAAACAGGAAGGGGTAAAAATCTACTGGTTCCGGTTTCAATATTAATCTTGGCAGAGCAAGGACGGTAAGAAACAGTGAGAAAAAAATGCCTTTTTGTTATGAATTTAGCATCTCAAGGGTTAAGTTCCTTCTCTGACTTATCCATCTATTACAACTTGAAATGCATTCAGTATCCCAAGAATAAGTTCTTCCTCTGACTTTTCCACTCTTACAACTGAAATGGATTCAGTATTTCAAGAATAAGTTCCTCCTCTGACTCATCCATCTACTATAACTGCAAATGGATTCATCATCTTAAGAGTAAGTTCCTCTTCTGACTTATTAATCTATTACAGCTGGAAATGGATTCAGCATCTGAAGAATTAGTTCGTCCTCCCTTCGTGGCTAAGCGGTTAGCGTACTCGCCTTTGGCGCGGAAGATCCGGGTTCGATTCCCGGCGGGAGCTCAAGTGATTCGGAGTCCATGTTAATCAGTAGGTCCACGTCTCATATAACCTCGCTGCTGAACGGGACGTTAAACTCAAAATCAACTCAAGTTCCTCCTCTGACTTATCCATCTTTTACAACTGGAAATGGATTCAGCTTCTTAAGAATAAGTTCCTCTTCTGACTTATCCATCTATTACAACTTTAAATGGATTCAGGATCTCAAGAATAAGTTCCTCCTCTGACTTATCCATCTATTACAACTTTAAATGGATTCAGCATCTTAAGAATAAGTTCCTCCTCTGACGTATCTATCTATTACAACTGGAAATGGATTCAGCATCTTAAGAATAAGTTCCTCTTTTGACTTATCCATCTATTACAACTGGAAATGGTTTCAGCATCTTAAGAATAAGTTCCTCTTCTGACTTATCCATCTATTACAACTTTAAATGGATTCAGGATCTCAAGAATAAGTTCCTCCTCTGACTTATCCATGTATTACAACTGGAAATGGATTTAGCATCTCAAGAATAAGTTCCTCCACCCTTCGTGGCTAAGCGGTTAGCGTACGCGCCTTTGGCGCGGGAGACCCGGTTCGATTCCCGGCGGGAGCTCAAGTGGTTCGGAGTCCACGTTAATCAGTAGGTTCATGTCTCATAGCCTCGCTCCTGAACGGGACGTTAAGCTCAAAATCAACTCAACTCAAGTTCCTCCTCTGACTTATCCATCTATTACAACTGGAAATGAATTCAGCATCTTAAGAATAGGTTCCTCTTCTGACTTATCCATCTATTACAACTTTAAATGGATTCAGGATCTCAAGAATAAGTCCCCTCTTAGACTTATCCATCTATTACAACTGGAACTTATATAACTACTAATTCCGGTTTCATTACTAAATTCGCACAGTTTGGAAATCGACAAAGTTTCACAGTGTGGAACGAAACTCTGTTGTTATAATTTGGTATTATTGTTGTTTCAGGCCCGGGAGAACAGGGAATTGCATTCTATCTTTCACCACAGGAAGACGAGGAGAAGGCGAAATTATACAAAGTGAATGGTTTTAATGCTTTGTTAAGTGATAAAATTGCCTTGAATAGATCTATTCCTGACATTCGTCATCCAGGGTAAGTATTCATACTTTTTTGTTAACATATCGATGTTGAGCATGGTCCATAAGTTACGAAATACAAATACAGTAAAGTCCCGATAATCCGCTAGTGCCGCGAATTTCTTTTTAACCCTTTGCTGCAGTTGGGCTTAGTTATTTTTCATACGTAGTCGCTGCAGACTGACACTTCATTTGCCAATAGGTACTGTATGTTCTAAAACATAAAAATAAATCGCATTGTAAAATTCAATAATCCCAACAATAATGCACGTTTCGGAATGCAACTCTACTCTGATAAGCAGAAGCCGATTTTTGTAAGGTACGAAAAACGGGAATTGGGAAGAGTGATTTTGCTGAGGTAGTAAATCACATTCATTGTTCACTGCGGAGTGAAGAGTCCGGCGGAAACCACTGGAGGGTTAATTACGAACCTCAGAAACAACAGTTTTAATCCAAGAAAAAAAAAAAAAAAAAAAGGAAAATCCCCACAGTGCGAGGGTCGAAAGGTACTGACAGGTTTATTGTGCATCGTAATTCTGTAGGTCTTCTTTTACATTGTGGATGAGTGCCAGGCTCTCGCACTTTTCATTCTCTGATCATTGACCTTGACGAAGCGAGCAATATAAACAATAAGCTTGCACCTCATTTTTAGTTTTTTTTTTTTTTTTTTTTTTTTTTGGGGGGGTTATCCGCGATTTTCGCTATCCACGGTCCTCTGCCATCCAATTTCGTGGATAATTGGGGCTTTACTGTAGTTATTCACTTGTCGGTTGACTAGAGTAGCAGTAGTTGATTGACGTAAACTAACGTTACATTGTGGTTCGCGAATAATATATCGTAAGAAGTGATTTTGTAAATGTTTTAAACCTTGTTACATTTATAATTAAATAATTTCACAAAGGATAGAAGGCCATTAATGGATCGGTAGACGAGGTACTACTGAATACCCAGCACATTTACCGGATCTCAGTTTAATTGACATTTTTATTTGAAAAAAAAAATGAAAGATAAAGTTTCTTGTGAAAAAAATATTGGTCTAAAGTATGTAAAAGAGCATATCAACAGCATTAGTGATGTAATATGTTCTTCTGGGCCTAAAATGTGTAATAATTTGTGCATTGAAAATGATGGAGGACACTTTGAACACTTGATTTAGATAACCTAACTTTAATATTATCATACAACTTGTAATCATTTCGTAGTTGATAAAGAACTTATTTCAAGTGCATTGTTCCCAAGTGATGTATTGGCCACTCTGTACAGTTATAACTTTCATTTAGGATATAATGGGAATTATATCAATTAAGCTATTCATTACTAATTGAAAAATATCTGTAAAATCTCCTCCTCAATCAAAAGGAGGAAAAAACTGATTTTTTAAATTTATTTATTTTTTTTTTTACATACCAGACCCTCTGTAGATATGAATTCAATAACACACAAAGAGTAAAATACTGGACCGGAACTCGAACTCGGTATCTTCGGCGTACCGTGCCGATGCGTTAACCACTACACTACCCAATCCGCATTCCAAGACAACCATACTCTCTCTCACTCCTGAAGTCGGCGCTCTTTACTCAGACCACGTAGCTTATACAGTCCGCAGCAAAAAACCTGCAACATGAGCATGTAAGTTAATTGTGAAATGACGAAGTCTTTTGCTTCAAAGTAAGTATGCAGGGGAGGATGCCGAGGTGTGATTCGTGCCACTTAGACGCTATGTTGATTCTCTGCGCTGTTAGGCGAAGTTTCATATTAAACTTACATGCTCATGTTGCAGGTTTTTTGCTGCGGACTGTACCACAGCCTAGCTTCTGTGCTTGAACAATATATACAAACTGCAATCGAGTTGCAAAATTTGACTCTTAACAAGTATACAAACAGAAAAATAATCTACTAAAAACTATGGATGGGCAAAACCGGTTTTTATAAAAAACTGGAAACCGGTTTCTAGAAAACCGAAATTCCAAAAACCGACATTTCGGTTTTATCCAAAAACCGATTTGGTTTTTCACTGAAACCGAGTTCTGATTTCTCCTAAAACCGGTTTTTTTACCGAAACTGTTTTCGGTTTTCTCCAAAACCGGTTCGGTTTTCACCGAAACTGGTTTCGGTGAAAACTTTTGGAAAACACATGAAACTATTTGTTTGAAAGCGGAGTCGGTTTCCGGGGAACAACGAAACACTATTCTGAACACTGGTCAGAAATAGAATAAATTTTGGGAAAAATCCAGAACCGGTTTTCGAGAAAACCGATAATCGGTTTCGGTGAAAACCAAACCTGTTTTGTAGAAAACATTATTATTATTATTATTATTATTATTATTATTATTATTATTATTATTATTATTATTATTATTATTATTATTATTATTTGCTAAATTTTTGTCTTAATTTTCAGATGTAAAACTAAGAAATACGTATCTGAGTTACCGACCGTGAGTGTAATAGTTCCATTCCATAATGAGCATTGGAGCACGTTGTTACGAACTGCATACAGCGTCATTAATAGGTCTCCAAAGCATTTAGTAAAAGAAGTAATTTTGGTGGATGATGCCAGCACGAAAGGTAAATTACTTTTTTTCAATACTTTTTATTGGATAATGTAGATGGTAGTAGGTTTAGGAATGTGCATCTTTGTGTAATTTGATTCACAAGGATTAAACAAAAGTCCTTCGAAGGCATTAAGAAAGATAGAAAGAAAGAGAGAAAAGAAATTATGTACACTACCACTCTAAAGTTGACCCCTTATGTCTGTATCGTTCAAACAGAATAAATATGTTGCCTCACCTTTCACACTTTCGTTTATATTATACAGTGTCTGTATCTGTGCAGTTGGTTTCAGTTTTAGGTGTGTGTGTGTGTGTGGGGGGGGGGGGTCATGGTAGCTCAGTGGTGCATGGGGTCCCAGCCAAGTAAGTTTATGGTGGACAACATAGTATCCGCGGATTTTCCTCCCGTTTCCTCCCACTTTCTCATTCCACCGATTCTTCCATCATCATTCACTTGCCTTAATCATTGTCTCCCTTAGCCTAAAGAGCATAATCGTGGGACGTTAAACTGAAAGATTTCATTTGATTTTTGGTTTCAATTTTAAGGATTATTATAATAAAACATACCATCTATAGTAACCCTCAAATCTCGATTCAATTGTCAGATTTTGTTTCAAGCAGGAGTGCATCTGACACACGGCGGCAAAGTTCTCGTGCTAAAATAGTACATACACACAAAAATCCGGAGTTTTCGAAATCTTTTGAGCTGTTGTGTATTTACACGAAGGATGACCGGAAAAAGGTTACAAAACATCAGACATTTATGTTATTCTCTGTAACTTAATGAAAATTTATTTGTAGATTAGTAACATGTCTGTCTTGGTACGGGTTTGAAGACTTCGGATTCTGATCGTGTATACCGAGAAGCATAAATTAAAAATGATTACTTGTCTAGAAAATTGGTCCAGAGTAGAAATGAGATGAGATCAGTGGTGCGGTTCCTGTGAGCCAAAAATATTACACCTGCTGACATTCGTAGGTAGATTGTAGAGGTGTATGGCTAAATTTCAAAGCGACATGTTGGGAAGTGATGTTGTGCCTTTAAATAAATGGTTAATGATAACCCTGCACTCATATTGTTAATGATAACCGTGGACACAACGGTAGAACGAGTACTTCAGCCATTGACGTTACGCTTGGAACGACTAGAGCACCCCTTCTACAGCCCTGACCTAGCCCCAGTGACTTTCACCTTTTCCATGTTCTAAAGCAAAAAATGGCTGGCTACTATTATTTGACATATAATTATGTCAAACCCACTGCCTTTCAGTGGCTATGAGAACTTTATCTGCTGTTATGATAAGGGGTTGAACAAAATCTTTAATTATATTGAGGGCTCCTTCGGTATGTGTGGTCCCGGGTTCGATTAACGGTGGGGGCACTCGGTCGAAAAAGTGTAAAAAGCTTTTCTATTCTAATTTACTTTCCAAAAGTGAATCTTGTTTCTAAATCAATATTTTTATGCACTTAGCTAATAAAAATATTACCGACATTCTCCCGGTTATTACAAACTCCGTTAATGGTATAACCTCTCACGTTCAAAGAGGGTATATTCCTAAGGGAACTACAGGGCTAAATGAATTACACTATACCAAATTACGCAATTGTAAGTAAGACGGCCTAAGAAATGTTTTTGTGAATAGTATTAAGGGACTATCACACATTTCTGCGAACAACACTTGACCTTTTGTAAACCATAAGCGGTTAGCGTACGCGCCTTTGGCGTGGGAGACCCGGGTTCGATTTCCAGCGGGAGCTCATGTGGTTCGGATTCCACGTTAATCAGTAGGTCCACGTCTCATATAGTCTCGCTGGTAAACGGGACGTTAAACTCAAAATCAACTCAACTTTTGTAAACCATTATTATGGAACTCCCATAGAGTTACTAAAATAAACACTAGAGGCACAAATGCGATACCGTTTGATTCGCACTGCTATTTGGCTAAAACGCACTTGTATGGCATTGTGTGTTATGAATGACGTTTGTTTGGAGGAGGAAAATCTCGATTTCTTACGCGGCTTAGTGCTGTTCAGAGAAATTTAAAAGAGAAAATAATACAATATTTCACGCTTCAGTTACACATATCTTTAAATATCAGAAAATTATTTAAGTGTTGTAACATAAAACAGTTATCAGTTCGTACTGCGTGCACTACTACTTTGTGGGATTCGATTTTTTACACCTGTAAAACAAAATAGACCCAAGTTAACTTGAACGCCCCTCGTATGAATGATAAAAAGGAAATGCCTGAAAACTAAAATGTCATATGTTTATAAGTAGTGTTCATGACTGCCAGTTACAAGCCGCTAGTGCTCCGTTAGCACTCTGAAAAAGGCCAAGTACAACGTTAAGCTGCTATTCAACGCATCAGAGCTGATGCAGTTACGCAGGGTCCCTTTGCAGTGCGTGAGCGTGTTTCCGGAGCACTGACAGTCTTTCATCGACAGTGATGAATATTACTTATAAATGTACTGAGATTTTAATTTTGAAACATTTCCTGTTATGTATTGATACAAATGTTTACGCATATTTGACTTGACAACCTAATACTACAGGGTGGCCCAAAAGTAGGTATACAGTACCGTACTAGTCAGCTCATTGCATTTCTTATTGTTATCCATCAGGTAGACTTAGTTTCTTTATTATTTGTTCTTAATGCGTTTTTACTTATATCTGAAGCTTGGAAGAGTCGAAGCAAATAAACCCATAAACTAGAATGTTCTACTTAATCAATGCAGGGATGTATACCTACTTTTGGGCCACCCTGTGTGATTTGGCCTTAACGGAAATTACCCTTAATGGGCCAAGCCCTTAGCGTCACTGTAGTTGGTTTCATAACATTACTACTTCTGTGTCTAATTATATATCTGTTGTTTGCAGATCGTACAAAACAGCCATTGGACGACTACTTAGCAAAACATTTACCCAAAGTAAAAGTAATACGGTTACCAGAGAGATCAGGTTTAATCCGTGCTCGATTAGCAGGAGCTCGTAGAGCGAGAGCAGAAGTCCTTATTTTCTTAGATTCACACACGGAAGCCAACGTTAATTGGCTACCTCCACTCTTAGGTGAGTATTGACATTATAATTATTCACTGCATGAGTACTAGTAAATCACCCTACAAAATTTTAAGGTTGGTGTAAAGGGACAAGTTTTGCCAATAGATGTCACTGTAGTCTTCTTATCTCTCTCATGTATTTTTTACCTTTCACGAAAAGTTACAATTTCTCTTACAAATTTCAACCTAGAGATTTCAAATTTTTAAAGAAGGAACTTCATAACCTATCGAAGGCAACAATCCGTGGCAATTTCTTATTTTGAATTTTCTTCATTGTTGAAAGAGTTTGGATATCCCTTTCAATAAACAAGCCATTTCAACAATGAAGAAAATGTTAAATAAAAAATTGGCACGGATTGTTGCCTTCGATAGGTTATGAAGTTCCTTCTCTAAAAATCTGAAATCTCTAGGTTGAAATTTGTAAGAGAAATCGTGAGTTTTCGTGAAAGGTAAAAAATAGATGAGAGATATACGAAAACTGTAGTGACATCTATCGGCAAAACTTGTTCCTTTAAACTAATCTTAACTTTGACAATTATATATTTTCTTTGTCATAATTTTTTCGTTTACTCTTTAGAAAATAAATTATTTTAGTGGTTGATTATCTTAATAAGGAAAGTTAGAAGAAGCAATATGTTATTAAGCTAGAAGAAAATAATCCACAAACGCCATAATGTACGAGGTGAGTTCGAAAAGTATCGAACCTTATTTTTTTCCCGCCTAAGCCAGTGAAGCGCAGGAAACTTTCTTCATTGTAGATGCAGAAGAGAGACTCATGCGCAGTCGTGAATATTTTCCCGCCCGCAGATAGTGTTAGGTCGCTGACAGTCGACCAACGAGTGAAGACGTGTAGTGTTCATCTCGAACTGAATTGTCAGTTTTACGGCAGATTCTGGAAGTGTCCCCGTTTTGATACAATGAATAGCAGTGTTGCCGGGTGCATGTAAATAAAAGTTTTATCATGATAATTTCAAAGTTCCTTTTTCACTGTTTTCAGGAATTGCATAATGTAGACAGATCCTTAACACACCTTTTGATGCACTGAAACATCAGCACTGTTGCCAGTTCAGAATGTTAATTTATGAAAACCACGTTTTCCCTAGTAACCCCTTACAGAGGCCTCATCCGATTAGTTATCGGTGTAAATGAAAAATTCTTTTTTCCATTCCATAGTTTCTAAGCTACTCCAACTATGCAAACTGAAAATTAACGACAGAACATCCATACGCATGAGTTATGAGTCAATTTACGTGACTTGTAAAAAAGTTGATTTACACCTTCAGTTACATCTGGCAACACTGTGTGGTTCCTAGTGTATTTCAATCGTTGCTTTCTAGTTTAGAAATATATGCATGAACAAGGCTTCATTTTGGTATAACCATTATTTGTGTACAGCTTCCCGTTCAAAAGTTCTACTATCCCAAACTCCGGGTTGCATTCTATATTGGACACCTTGTACAACATTCCTGTGTGTTGTCAGGCTCCCTACTCACTCGACATGCTCCGTGTGACTGTTGGTTATTTCCCAAGCTGAAAATGCCACTAAAAGGGACACAATTTGAGTCATGAGAAGACACCATGCGGAATGCGACGGTACGGTTGCTTTTCATTCCGAAACCTACGTCCTAGAAGTGTTTCTAACAATGGTGGGAGCGCCGAGAGAAGTGCGTGCATTACCAAAGAGGCTACTTTGAAGAGGAATTAATATTTCGGATTTCCAAATCAATATTTTTGCTAACCAAAGGTTTGATATATATATATATTTTTTTTGACACACTTCATATGATGCAATTAGAAATTTCTCACCGTCTGGTACTTCGGTGCAGTAGCAAATGGTAATATTTATTGTTTTAAAGATAAATGTACTTATTTACAAAATTCAAACTTACAAGTTATAAAAAAAATAATATTTAGATCCAGTTTTAAAGCTGACAATAACATTAAAATGTTTATAAAGAGTTTATCAATAAGAACGTCTGAACTAACTCCCTTTAAGGGATTGCTTTCCTTGCCTACTCGCGATCCCGCAGTAAGTAGTGAAACCTCTATGCTGTCTTTCTCAGTTCATTTACAATTTAGAAGAGCAGAAAATCAACGTTTCTTTCAAAATTAAATACTATTCTGTTGCGAACAGCGCTACGACATGATGTTCAACAACATCAGATTCGCTGTACTTCGGCTACGAATGACGTATCAATGCTTTAGAGCTTAAAATGAGATAGAATGGGAACTATAGGTGATAGTGAAATATGTTTTTTTTTTCCGTCATATTTTGAAAAGCAGTCAATGACAGCATGTTTTGAAAGTAATGTGTAAATGTCCTCCTCTGCTTCGATGGGTGGAGTAGATTACTCTAGACTTATATTGCATGAAAAGTTCCCCTGATGCTTTCTGTCGAGAAATAGTAATATCAAATGGCCGCCCAGCTCATGTGATTTCTCCCGTTCCCTGAATTATTTACTGTGGGGGTATCTCAATTTATTTTATTTTATTTATATGTATATTTCTGGGCATTACTGGCATGGTATTAAGCCCATCACGTATAATGGATAATGTCTCTTGGCGAGCACGCTATTCGGGAGAAGGAGAAAAGGACTAGGGAAGGAAGAAAACGGCCTGATACCTATATGTTAGGCACCATGCCGGCATTTGCTTGGTGTGGATGAGGAAAACTCAGAAAAATCCTCACTCAGGATGGCTGATCTGAAAAAGCGCTGTTACACCTTTCCAACCGAATGTCCCCACCAGAAACTGAACCCGGGACAGCTTACACCAAAGGCGAGAGCGTTTAGCGACTACGCGACGCAGAGTGACCGGGATTACTTCAAGTTTCAGCACTATGAAAATAAACAAGCTACGAGCAATTTCTGAACTGAAAGGAATCGAATACACTATTACAAATTTATCACGCAGTATGTGTAGGGAAAAAAGTGGTGCAAAATTGTACCTATTGAATTTATTCTACTCACCGAAGCGGAGGATGACATTTTTATTACGTTACCGTCAAAATATAATGCCATTGATCACTTATCACAAAATAATAATAGAATAGAAATTCAATTATCCGAAATAATGCAGTTTGTCACTCTGTTTGTCATAGAGAGTGTGCATTTTGAAAACCAGAATTTTAAGTAAGTTACCTCATCATAATTGTAGTAGTGCTAATGATAAACCATTAATAAGAAGAGTTATATCATCGGTGAGAATGTACAAGATTACAGTATGTTTGTCAGTAAGTTTAAACTACACTCCAGCAATTTATCGTATATTGTATTCTTTAATAACGTAAGCCTAAGCATATTTATTCATTCATTCGAGTCTGACAACACGCTCATGCACATTTCTGCTGCTCGACGCTGAATCGAGAAGTAATTCGCACTTCACACACCTAATTGGTCTATTACATTGCTAGCCGTGAATGACAGTGAAATCTGATACAGGGGTCAGAACTGCCAACTTGTTTATTTTAGACTGCATTTAGTTTATTTCGATTCCACGGCAGCGACATTGAAAATTCAAAATTGCTTATGACTCGAAATTGAGATTTCTTATTGTTATTTGTAGTATAGTATGAAGGGATTTTTTTGACGTGTGAAAACCGCTCGATATGATCTTTTCATCAGTTTTCGCGTTAAAATTCTCAGTCCACGGTTGCCTTCTTTATAACAGGAGTTATTCTTGTGACCAGCGAGACCATTGAGGACATCTGGGAGCATGGTGGCAGAAACCAGGGGTGTCATTTAGAAGGGATAGGGTATCAACTGCTTCCCAAGAGGTTACGGTTGCAAAAATACAAATAATATTAAACAGTGTTTTATATTAAACTAAACTCGGAAACGTGAAGGTGTACACAATAAAAGTACGAATATTTCTTGTCTAATCATTCATTGGTAAACAGTTTAGTCTTCCTGGTTATAATTTAGTAACATTTACTATTATGTCTAGGTGTAACAAACGGTATCGTGCAAACCGGCTGAATAGCACCGCTGGTCATGACCATTGAAAAGGCAATTTGCGGTGACTAGCGAATCCATCTTCAAATATTGTCAAACATCTTTGTTGGTCTGATGCAGAAATTCGTGGCCTGCCAGCGTTTCAGCTCCAATAACGAAGTCAGATCGGTTGTGCGCTGATGGCTATGTTCTCAAAAGACGGACTTTTAGGAACGGAGTATTTTGAAAATTGTGCCAGGATGAAAGAAATGCGTTGAGAGACTTGATGGCTGTGTTGAAGCTGTAATGTAAGAATATTTTGTATATATTCTTACTGCGTTACATATTACATTTTCTTCTATAAAGGATGTTACAGAAATTTGTCACGAATCTGTTTCTAAAATATGAAAAAAGTTTATGTGGACCTGTGGTCGGAAGCGCATAATTTCGGAGTTATAGGATGCCGAAAACGTGAAAAAATTAACTTTAAAAGTCCATAGTTCCACTACTATAGGACCGATCGCAGTCGGGTCAAGACATCACTGAGAAACAAGTGTGTGAACTGTCCAAATGTCCACTTTCAGAACCTCCGGTACTTGCAATCATTTTTAGAGGGGCTGTTTGGGAGTACTTGATCACTTTCCACCTACCTCTCTGAAAATTGGTGTGCAAGTACTGGAGCATTCTTAAACATGGGTATTTTAGTTGTTCACATACCAGTTCCTCAGTGATGTCTTTGACCTGACTACGATAGGTCCCCTACTAGTGGAGCTATGAACTTTTAAAGTTTACTTATTTCACGTTTTCGGCACACTATAACTCCGAAACTATCCATTCAATTCCCGGCGGGAGCTCGTGTGGTTTGGATTCCACGTTACTCAGTAGGTCCCGTCTCATATAGCCTCGCTGCTGAAAGGGACATTAAACTCAAAATCAACCTAACTCAGCTCAACCGAAATTATCCACTTTTGAGCACAGGTTCATATGAACTTTTTTCTTAATTTGATGTGAGGAATCTGTTCGCAAAATATTGTGGACAAACACCGTGGTCGTGGGTTTTCTCGGGGTTCTCCCGTTTCCTCCTACTTTCTTCATTCCACCATTCATTTCTCATCTTCACCGTCTCCTTTAGCCTAACCGGCATAATCCTGGGATGTAAAACTTAAAGATTTCATTTCATTTCCAAGATATTGAGATACAATTTTCGTAACACCCTGTATAAATTGTTGTGTGTTACTTATTGATCCGTTCTCGTATATTCAGTTTGTAATTATCATTTGTTGCAATCATAGCTCTAATGTTGCTTGTATTTTTTAGAACCCATAGCTGAAGACTATCGAACATGTGTGTGCCCTTTCATTGACGTCATAGACTATGAAACATTTGCATATCGTGCTCAAGATGAAGGTGCGAGAGGTGCATTTGATTGGGAGTTTTACTACAAACGACTTCCACTGTTACCCGAAGACAAGAAACATCCTACTGAGCCATTCAAGTAAGTAAAATATACAAAAGTTACAATAATAATAAATGCGACACTGGCCGACCAAATGATGCACAATTCAATTGAACGGTGCTTGATCAACACGTCGTTCGTATTATTTTTGTTTATTTTTCTTTCTGAATTTTCGTCCTTTACTGTTATTCTGCTAGTACCTGTGTTATTCCTATAACAATGGGCTAACTTTATTGAGCCTTATTAGAAACGCCGGAATTTTCGTGAGACTTAGCTACTAAGGTTGTCAGCAAGCAGAAGTTGTGTTTTTACATGGTGATTGAGATAGAAAAAAGTATACATAACACCTAGGAAGTTTTGACTCGGCTGAAATAGTGATAGTATAGAAACCTTTCTGCTTTTTGACTTCAGAATTGTGAGAAGCTTTTAAAGTTACCACATGATACTTGTTTTCTTCTTCTAGTGATAGTTGTAAAGTTATCTGTTGTGTTTATTTATAACTCACACATAGTTGCAATATGTACCATTTCTCAAAAGTACGTACGTTTATCTGTTTTATATCGAATAATGGAGACTATGAAGATACAAGTAAATGAAGAAACCTCGCTGTGCAAAAGACTCGAAATTTGTGAAAACTTTAATATCAAACTTTAAGACTTATCAAACTAGTGTGCCGGTTCGGGTCGTCAGTTCTATTAGCTCAGATATCAAATTAATATTTTAAATAAATGAAATGCAAATGAGTTGAGAACTGGCAACTCACACTCAACTGATTTAATAAGAGGTTATGCTTTAAATGCATAAATAAAACTCAACTAGTTCAATTGATAAAATAGCGACTAGTTTAGGTAGAAGTGGGTGAGAAGAAGATATTTAATTGAAGGGTTAGGAGTGAGCACTTGCCCTCACCATTCTAGTCCTTTTAGATGTTGTAGTCGTGAAGAATGATGGATGGACTCCTTGAAATATTTTCCCATATTCTGACTCGAATTTATAGGAACGAAATGGAATTGACGCCTGGATTCTTATCTCGTCAGATCTGCCAGAGGCAATGAATGGAATTGTGAAGTAGTTCGATGCCAATCACTTGATGGTGACCTAGGCTCCCTTTTCGACTGTCTGCAGCGTTGAACCTTTTTCGCCTCAAGATCTGGGTAGGTTTGGAATACAACTTTCTTCTCCAGTTGAGTCTGGGCTGCTATTCTGCTTCCTGCCAAACACTTCGTTGCTTGACTACGACTACCACTTGAAACGTGTCTCCAATGGTTTTGTTGAGAGAGGAAATTTACGCTGTAGATCATTCAGCGAGAAGGCTCGTGCAATTGTGAAATTCGTACAAATCAGGGTGCTAGTGTAAAATGAAAATAACAGCAATTCTGCAATTATTTATGGCGTATTGAACAACGACTCTTCACAAATTTTGATTTTTATATCAAAACTAACACACAGAAAATATTGGAGACTTTAAGATCGTATTCTTTAATAAACTTAAAAATTGACCCGACAATGTTTGCAGCATTTATGCAAACGAATTAAACCCACGAACAAGGAATTTAGGCATTAAGTTAAAAAGAAGAAACAAATATATTTTCTGTTTTATACATAAAACATCTCTTTTTATTTTTAACAGGAGTCCAGTTATGGCTGGCGGTCTATTCGCAATAAGTGCCAAATTCTTTTGGGAGCTTGGTGGTTACGATGAAGGGCTTGATATATGGGGAGGCGAGCAGTATGAATTGTCTTTCAAGGTAAATGCTTGCAATAAAGATAATTTATTTAGTCAGTACATTCAAAAGTATATTTTAAAGTTGAGTAATTAAAATTAAAGATGCAAGGCTTGAGAAAGAAACTTTTTTTTTTTTTTTGTTGTTGTTGTTGTTGTTGTTGTTAAGTTTTTCCGCGGCTTTTGCCTGAAAAATTTTAGGCTTTTTTTGATGTTCCAATTTTAGTGGGAAGAGAACAGTGCTGTTTCGCTATTTAAAAAAAAAGAAAAAAAAGAGGTATTTTTTCTTTCCTTGAAATTATCAATTCTGCTCTTAATCTGAGAGATAGTTAATATGATACAAGACATAAACTCTATACTGGGACATTAATTTCTCTGAGCATGCTAAAAACAATCGAAATACTTGAATACTTGCATGTTACTGAAATTTCGGTAGTAAGTGAAAACTACAGAAGTTTAGATGCATCTCTCTATTTACATTAAAGAAATATAGCAAGTTTACATTGGATTAATTTATGAATCATAAAATAGTACAGTTGAATAATTTAGAACTTGAAATAAGAAGATCTGTCAAGTAGGAAGGCCTCCGTGCGAATGAACTTCTTGTTAATGTCCTTCAGATGACGGTAAAAATAGTGAGTAGGTTGGCAGTAAGTTGACGATGACTGTTGTCGTGAACTACTTAGGATTCAAGACTCAAGATAGTCTAATCGTTTGCGAAATCTGGTCAAGTCTGTCTCTGTTTATTTTATTGGCCTTTTTATATATTTTCCAGCATTGTTCTTTCACCTATAAATTGTTTTAATGTTTCCACTGTGGCTTTCTGTTTTTCGCAGTTTACATGCCCAGTTCACAGCTTACACGAACGGTTGATTTTTGTGGGCTGTACACTAAGCTTTGTCTTACACGTTCTACTATTTCCTCTGAGACACACGGTCGCCCACCCCGTGCTTTTCCCTTTACACAGACAACCAGTATCACAAAACTGGCGAAATCAACGCAAAATGGTCCGGTGGCCAGGTGCAGCTTTTCCGTATTTGCGTACTAATGTACGCTGAACGCTCGTAACCGACGAAACTGCACATATTCTAATACAAAAACTCATCTTCTGCATTGCCGCCATCTTGTAGAGTGTCGTCACAGGTCTGTCATCTATCGTGCACGCGAGTCACGAGACGGGCTTTTTAAACTTAGTATCTTGGCGAGTGTATCTCTCTTTCCATGTATGATCTGTCTTAAAACGTCATATACTTGTAAATAAACAGTGCTTTGAAACACAATGAATCATTTATGTTAAGCCTGTATTACTATAGAAATACCCAAACATTAATGCTCCAATCTAAATAGTTTTAATCCTTGTCCTATTTTGAAGTAATTAAATTGAAATAACGCTGGTTAATCGTCACAATAGTTTTAAATATGCAAATTACCTGCATGCTAGCATCATCTATTGGCGTTAAGCAGGCAGGCAGCGCACATAACGGAGCGGCGCTTGTTAACTATTATGAATTAGTGTTCCGAGGCGTTGTTTCCCTTTTGTAATAAGGATTGTGATTATTGTTGAAATGTGTGTGATTTATTATTATTATTACTTCGGATAAATAATAACAAGAAGAAATGAACCGATGTTGAATTCTCCCTTACTACCCGGAACGCCTCATATGTATATTAAAATATATACTTTGTAGCTGCTATTGAGTACGAAACCACCTTTTTCCTGATTTATGCTAGGAAAGACAATTATATATATATATATATATATATATATATATATATATATATATACGAGCCCAAAGATTTAAATATTACTAGTTATATAATATTGGTTTAGTTATCTGTAACAAAGAAATTTGTGTATGTTTATTTTCCAGATATGGCAGTGTGGTGGTAAAATGGTGGACGCTCCTTGTTCGAGAGTGGGCCATATCTATCGAAAATTTGCGCCTTTTCCTAATCCAGGCAGAGGAGATTTTGTTGGCAAGGTATACAAATTTTGTATTTATTTTGAGTAACATAGCACATATTTGTAACCAATACAATACGTTATTTAGTAATTATTACGCTATGACCATTATAAAAGATTTACACGATCTTTCTCTAAGTTCAGTATGTATTTTACTTCACCCTTCCAAACGATGTTTGCCACGGTAGATCGGTCACGAAGCGATCATTTCTGGTTTAGGAAGTCCCTGGTTCAATCCCATATCATGATATTTTGCGGTGGAAAACATTACATCTCTGGTTTTGTTGTTTTTCCTCATTTCTTTCTACTTTCTTGTACCACCGATCGTTCTATCGTCATCCATTTATTATGATCTTTAGCTTACCGTTCATGAATTCAGGATAGAGATTTTATTTTATTTCGTCTTCCAATAAGATTTGCAGTTTGTAGATGAAGTATCAGGGAAATGTTCTGTTCATTGAAAATGATAATGTTTTGAAAATTCTATTTTAAAAGTTATGTTTTCAAAATATTGGTGTTTGTAGTCTAAATATAATATTGGACGCATATTCAAATTATTGCAAAGATGATGGTGGTTCGTTGGAAGTTTTGTACAGTAGGATGTCTGTAGCTGAGTCCTGTAATCAGTGTTTATATTTGCTGTGCAGCATTACCTTAGTTGTAACTGTAATTAACTGTACTTCGGAGAAACTAGGAAATAAATTATTGTTTTTGTGTGATGTGAAGAGTCTGTGAGTTGAAGAGAAAATCTTTTAGAATTAGGCGCCTTACACTGAGTACTTGTTTTCATAACCTGATGCTGCTTATGTACAGGGAGCCGCGGGGGAGGGGGGAGGGAGTGTTCACCTATGGTGCATGAGGTCCTTGGTTCGATCCCAGGTCGCGCCAAGTAAACTTTGTGGTGGTCAAACACCAATTGCGTGAGTTTTCTCGGGGTTCTCCCGTTTCCTCCCACTTTCTTCATTCTACCATTTTCTTCATTTCTCATCATCACCATCTCCTTTAGCCTAATCGGCATAATCGTGGGACGTAAAATTTAAAGATTTCATTTCATTTTTCTTATGTACAGTTTATAAATATATTGATTATAGATAATGGACTAAAATGTAGCCAGCATGAACTAATCGTGGAGCTATGTTGAAGAACTGTAGTTCACATTAAATAATTTTTCATTAGCAGATAACACATGTAATTGTTAGTAGTGGTTCTCGAGTCTTTTGTTTTTTTACAAATTTTTCTCATCAGCTACTGGAATATTCACAAGGTTGGAACTGTGAGTTGAATTCTGATTTACGTGCATAAAGAATAAAACTGAAAGTAACGCAAGAAGATATATATATTTTTTTCTTTTGTAAAAGTTCGTCTCTTGATAAAGTTTTTGAAATATGAGGGTAGTTCCACAAGTTTCTGGACTGACATTCAAACATCGCGCCACTGGTGCCATCTATGGCATACAGTATCGTCTATGAAAAAAAAATAATTTTTCAGTTTCAACTGTCTAGCTGCGTCAATTCGTTGAAGGCAGTCATTTGAATAAGTTGCTATGCGTTGAGCTCGCATCCTGCGTGAAAGTGCTCCAGTCCACACGACTGTTGTTGCCAAGGCTGCAGAGCTAAATCTGGTCTGTAAGGTGGGTGCACAATTTCCTTGAAGCCACAGTCTTCCACTCCAACAACATACGTGTTGACTGGAGCATTGACATGCCGTATGCGAGCTCAACGCACAGCGACTTATTCAAATGACTGCCTTTAACGAACTGATGCAGCTAGATTGAAACTGATACATTATTTCTTTCATAGATGGCACTATACGCCACGAAAAACTTCTTACCAGTGGAGCGATATTTCCGTGTTTGGCTGAAAACTTTTGAAAATATTTTTGTAAACGGAAACGAAATACGAGCGAGGATCAAAAACTAAGGTTACAAGGCCGATATTTCTGCAGTTTCATTTGTTATGGAGAAATGAGAAATATGCGCTGATTTTAATACACAGAATTGGCAACTATGCAGAGTTTCAGCCACCTGTGACGCTAGTTGTATGTAAACAAATGACGGCTCTTTCGGAAAATGGTCTCACGAAGAAGTCCGCTCATTTATTCGATTTCTGTGGTGGAAATATGTAACCGCGGCTGAAATTCAGCGGCAGCTGATAGAGGTTTACGCAGAGACTGTAATGTCTTGTCAGCATGTCGCAGAATGGTGTTAAAAGTTTTTGGCTGGTAGAGAAAACGTCAACGACGAGGAGCGCAGTAGCCGACCTAGCACGTAGGATTTGAACAGAGCTGGGACATCAATTACCTTCCCTACAGCCCGGACCTCGCTCCAAGCGACTTTTCACCTTTTCCCGCACTTGAAGCAGCGCCTAGGAGGCTATCGCTTCAGATGAGGAAGTGAAACACTTCATAACAACATGGCTGAACTCGCAAGGACAGGATTTTTTACCAGGAGGGAATCTTCAAACGCTGTATTGGTTGTATGAAATAATATCTACACGTTTCACTGCAGGCTTTGTAACCTTACTTTCTGATCACTTCCCGTATCAGGTAAAAAGGAAAAAAATAGCGTACACAAGGTACAGCCTTTACTTTTTTATTTATTTATTTAAATAAATGAATTAAACATGAAATCTGTAACATACTGGCATATACAATTAAAACTTGATAAATCAATTATTTTAGAACATGAGATTATCAATCAATAAGTCTAATACTGTTGTTTTTCTTACAGAATTACCGTCGAGTTGCAGAGGTGTGGATGGATGAATACGCTGAGTACCTGTATAAACGGCGACCTCATTATCGTGACATTGATCCTGGTGATCTCACCAAGCAACGAGAAATAAGGGAAAAACTCAAATGCAAACCATTCAAGTGGTTTATGGAGGAAATCGCCTTTGATCTTCCGAGAAAATATCCTCCAATTGAACCACCAGATTTCGCCACTGGAGAGGTAAGTGAAGTTACTTAATGAAACAGTAATAATAATAATAATAAGTCTTGCACTTACCTAAAGCATACGTGTGAACAAATCACGTGCGATATTTTTTCAGCACAATTAGTGGAAAAGAACTACGTTGCTTGAAGAACTATATAACTGAACTCAACTTCTGGCATAACAGTCCATAGAGCGGGCATGTACAAGTTGAACAGAGGGTGGGCCAGTCACTAGTGCCTTACTATTGTGCTTCCAAAATGTCTTGAGCCGTGGCAAAAATGCGAACTAAAACTCACACACCCACGCGTTGAGCCAATAAGGGTTTAGCTGTTGCTAAGCGAGAGAAAGCGAGTGGAATTCCTTCAGTCGATAGCAGCGCTTGCAACGGAAGACTAAGGATCAAGTCAATGTGGTATATCTATGGTGTCGAGGGCCGTTCGAGACAATGTATGAATTGAATAGCCAAAATGGAGAAGCTTGTTCATCGTACAATAATACCACAGGAACAGGAAAACTGCTACAACGGTGACCAAAATGTTTATTTACTAAAGAAACGTAGAAAAATCTATTTACGTATACTATTTTAGTGAGAAACTTGATCATTTATGTTTTGAACTATTCCCTCAATGTTCGATGTTAAATTGGGTGTTCCAGCGCGAACGATATTTTTAAGATGGACATCAGTTATCCAGGAAAAAATCAATTCAGGTTAAGACGTTACGTAAAAAATACATTTCCAATAACAAATCAGGCGGGCCGGATGAAAGGGTTCAGTAGGCCACAACCGCCCTGAGGACCGGCTGTTGCACATGGCTGCCTTGCCTTAGAAGAACTATCAACTGACCTGTGGCACTCATCCCTTTAGGGTGACGTATGGTCAGCACATCGGCTTCTCTTGCCATTAATGTTGGCTTTCTGAACAAAGGTCGCAATTTCATTAGTTCCTCAATTGTCTTCACGACACTGGATGGACGCCTCAATGCGTACATCATTTGGTAAGTACAAATGGTCACCCATCTTTCCTCTGATCCAATCTAACATTGCTTGACCTTCCTGATCTCACGAGAACTATATTCTAGTGTACCTAGGACGTTTGCAATTTGAAGAACTCTATTCTTATAAAATTTTCTTCCCTGTAGAAATAATGATCGTGAGTTGATAAAGATTATGTTTCCTTAGTTTATAAATTCACTTGTTTTCTCATTCCCAGCATCTAGTCTAGGGGTAAATAAACATCCACTGGTTATTCGTCTATGCGTAAACCACTGAATAGTTGTACACCACTTGGTTCTGAATGGCTTATACAGAGTGGCTTGAACCGCCCTTGTAACTTTCAAATTAATAGATAAAATGCAATGAAATTTTGCAACACAAAAACATTTACAACGCTATCAAATTAGCAGTGTTGTAGAATGTAGAAACTATGAAATACTTCCGTAATTTTGATGAATAATCTTGCGAGGGAAACGAAATTGACCTTAGGGCGCCCTTCAAGACAGACAGGGTATCCATGGCAATAGAGAAAGGAATGTATTCGTACACGAAACAACGTACATTAACACGAGGGTCGCTTAGGTATCTTTGTTCGCAGTGGCAGGAGATCAGACATCTAACAGAACTTTTCAATTGATGAAGCGTTGAAGCACTGACGAGGTAACGAAAATGGTAATATAACAATGTTTTGGATGATTGCTTTGATCGCTGCATGTTGTTAATACCACTCTCTACCCCATCTCAAGAAAACAAAGTATATTTGCATCATTGTAATGTAATTAGATCAGAGTCTAAGGTGGACAGGATACGAAGGTTTCATCAGTAGGAAAAAGGCCTTTGGGTAGATCGAACAGACTACATTTGTCATACTGTGGGATCAACTTATCTATACTTGTATCATAGAACTCGGCTGCCTGAGATTGGAACCACTGTTTGACAATCTCCTCTGCCTCTCCATCATTCTAAAAATACTGATGCTGACCTCACAGGTTTCTGCATGAGGATTCTGCATGATGCATTCCCAAACAAGATCCACAAGGTCGTCTGTGATGATGGTTGGCCTTCCACTGCGCTCCTCATCATGCATATTTTGGCGTATTGCTGCAAATTGTCTACACCAGCAACTCACCATCTGCTTGCTCATGACGTTCGGCCCATAGACCTGGCACACCTGACGATGGATTTCAATCGGCGTTCTGCCCTGTGCATTCAAAAGCTTTATTACTGCTCACACTTCATACGCGGCGGGAGCATCCGTCTTCAACCACTGCCACAACGCTACTGAGAGCACTAGGGAAGTTCCGCTGGCGCATGCACCATGCTAGGACCTTACTCTCTCACGTGCACGCAGTCGCTTCGCGCAACAGTTTCCTAGCCATGGGAAAGTTATGCGTGGGAAACTTACTTTCTGGTTGCGCCTTGTAAATGCTGAGTTAGTATTATTAATTTAGAGCTTTTGATTGTTTTGATCGAAATTCCCTTTCTGTTTTTCATTATTTAGTATTTCCAGATTAAAATAGATTTAACAACAATGGTCAGATTTTTCTTTTATTTATTTAATTTATTTTTATTTATTTAATTTTTGTAAAAATATGAAATGATATATTTGAGTATTCAGTTAATGTTACATATTTTCTCTTCGTAGGTTCGAAGTGTAGCAGCTCCTGATTTGTGTGTTGACACGATGTTTAAAAGAAATGAGGAAAGGTTTGGATTAGAAACTTGCCTTAAAGATAGCCCAGGAAGAAGCGGAGAACAGGTAAACTTGATTTCTCGATTTCTTCGGTTAATTTTTGTTGTACTCGAAATTCCCGCGACATGAGAGAGAGACTACGTATTCTTTAAAATAATTAGTCAAATATTTTAAATCATCCACGAATTCAGTGGATAAAATTGTGATACTGAGGAAAGAGGTTATATCACTGGAGAACACGGATAACTTAGAATTGAATCTGTGAGTGAAAAAAGGAGAACATTTAAAATCTTTCATTCCCCAAAATAAACGAATGTAATGAGTTTGGATATTTGGTTAAACAGAAATTGCTATCGCGAAATATTCCATGTTCTTGAAATATCCTCTTTTTTCCACTCAGTGATTCAGTTAATATTAGGGGGCGCGGTGGCTCAATGGTAGAGCGTTCAGCTCCGGTGCTTGGGGTCCCTGGTTCGATCCCAGCTCGCGCCGTGTGGACTTTGTGGTGGACAAACACCGTGCTCGTGGGTTTTCTCGGGGTTCTTCCGTTTCCTCCCACTTTCTTCATTCCACCATTTCACTAATTTCTCATTATCACCGTCTCCTTTAGCCTAACCAGCATAACAGTGGGACGTAAATCTTAATGATTTCATTTTCAGTTAATATTATTGTTATCTGGTGTCCGTTTGGCCAGATTTTCTATTACTTTTCATAAATATTTCTGTAGGATTATCTATTCCAAACTTTACCATGGCGTGTCAGATACCTGGGAATTAGAAGAATTAGCCCTTTTACTTTTAAAATTGTGCCATTGAATTTGTTATGCAAAAACGATTCAGTTTGTTTATAGTCTTGTAGAAGTAAGTATGCCGAATGTAATCATTCTAGTAAATTTGTGAGGAAGAGCCATTTCCATTTTCCACTGAACCCCCCTCCCCCACACACACAGTTGTACAGAAAATTAACATCGACTAATCAACGTAGCCTCTCGTACTGAAGAAAAAGTACCTTAATCATCAAGCTGAGTCAATGCTTTCGAAAATTATCGCACGTTGAGTTTAATGTTAAAGTATATGGCCAGAAATACTTTTCTCGATTTTAAAAGAACGATAAGAGATAGAAACGAAGTTCTTAGGAAGTTTTCAAGAGACAATATCAAGGCACATCCAATGGTACTAGAGTAGGTATCCGGAAAAATTCCGGAACATTGTTTAAATCGGGATGGAATGTTTTTTTTTGCAAAACCAATTTCACATTAATACAAAAATCAGATAAGACAATTTGATGCAGCATTTGCTTGAAACGTACGGCTGAAAACACATTTGTGAAGCGGAAAAGTAAGCAATTAAATTCACAAATATTTAGGAATGGTACCGAGTCCGAGATTATTCTCGATATCGTCTCGGACTCTGTACCATCCGTAATTATAGGCCTTATATCTGGAGAACTACTTATAGTGTAGGCAAACCTAAACTATCACTAACTCAGTATGATGTTCTTATTCCGTAAGAAATAAAAACCGCGATTTAGGGTCCTTGTTTGTGTAGATAAGATACGTCTACTTTTAAAGAAGTTCAGCAAATTTGATCCGGAATGTTCCGGAACTTTCCGGAAAACCGCTCTAGTACTATTAGATGTGCCTTGATATTCTCTCTTGGAAACTTCCTAAGAACTGCGTTTCTATCTCTTACCGTTCTTTTAAAGTCTAGAAAAGTACTTTTGGTCATATACTCTAATGTTAAATTCAACATGCGATAATTTTCGAAAGCATTGACCCAGGTACGTTTGTTAGTCGATGTCAATTTTCTGTACAGCTGTGGGGGGTTTACAGTGGAAAATGGAAATGACTCTTTATACTATAACTAGCGTCAATTATCCACTTCACTGAGTTAAAATAAAAATTTTACATATACAACTTCTTATCTCATGTGTTTGGTACTCGTGAAATATGCTATTTTTCTCTTTTTGTGGCATGGATTTAAACGGCATCGGAAGTACCACTTTTCGTCTTACTAATGTCGGTCATTTTTGATAATTATATATATATATATATATATATATATATATATATATATATATATATATATATATATATATATATATATATATATATATATATCCCCCTCCCCTGTTGCTGAATATGGCGTCGGAAGTGTGTCTGTTAATCTCAGCGACCCCGAAAAGTATAGATTCGACACTAATATCGGTCATTTTCGATAATTTTCAAATGTCTCTCCTCCTACCCTAAGTTGCACCGTCAAAGTGGTGTGATAAAAAACATCGCAGGTCCGAACCTCATCTATGTTGAAAATTTGATCGAGATCGATCCGGTGGTTCAAGAGTTATTAAGTTTTATTAATTCTTTTATACCTCCACTTTCTCTCTCCCTCCCAAGTTTTACCGTCCAAGTGAATAGATAAAAGCACTTCCAGTCCAGAACCCCATTTACGTTTGATCGAGATTGGTCGGGTGGTTCAAGAGATTAAGAGTCACAAACGTAGTCACTTTCAATTTTATAATGTAGATTTATCGGTTAAACCAGACTTCAATTCTCTTAGAAGTTGATGCTTTTATAAATACTTTCTTAATGAGCACTTGGGGTATTTCTCACTACATACTTGTAAGAAACTGAAAGATATTTATTGTTGAGCATGCTAGCACATTGTGCTTATCAAGATGAATATTTATTTAACGTTTTAAATATTCTGCTTTAAGATCTCCAAAAAATTTAGAAATGAATTTTTGCCTTGCATTTTGTTTTTTCTTTTAATTGCAGACATTTGCTCTCACGTGGCATAAAGATATTCGACCCAAAGGCCGAACGGTCTGCTGGGATGTCTCTAGTCTTGACAAAAAGGCACCAGTTCTTCTTTGGAATTGTCACGGCATGGGAGGAAATCAACTTTGGAAATATGATACGGTAAGTAAAAACAGACTTTTTCCAAAAGATGAGTGCGTATTAGAGCCGTTCTCACATACAAAATATGTCTCTAACACTGTAAAGTTTCTGAGAGATGTTATGTAGAAAAGCATTGTGAAAATCAATATTCGGAAATAGTAAAGTTTCTAGGCGTGTTCATCATTTGACACGAACATGAGAATCGCACATCTGTAATCTAAAGTTTTTGATTTGCTATCTATTCTTTACCACCGCACTTACTTGCTTATTGCGTTGTTTTGTTCGGTTTGTACTGTACAAGTTAGACTATGACTGTATTGCGGTTCTTCTGGTCCCTCGTATCTATTAAAGCATCTGGATGCCATTAATCACGTGGGCATTCTGGTAGTTATTGGAACTTACCGCACTAGTTCTGTTGTTAGCCCTTGTGTAGAAGTAAATGAACTAGCATTAACATATCGTTGAAATATTACTTCAGGCTTATGCCGTTCATGGGCATTCTATCGTGGACGATTTGTGTTTTTCTTTTCATAATGACCACCATTAATGCTCCACGCCCGCTCTCATGCCCGTAGTGTGTCCGGGCCCATAAGAGTCTCTCTGACGACGAGTTTGTTTGGACTTCTTGTTTGTGACGCGTTTGTGTTGTTCTATCTTAGCAGCTGGTAACCATTGAAGCATTAGTTATCACACACCAACAACATCAGCAGGAGTTTCGATTTAAATGTGTACTTTACGGAGTGTACCAGCAACCTGAATGTTTAGTTCGCACAGCTGCTTAGCGGTAGAACGCTCATATCTTGTGCGAGGGGTCTCTCGTTCAATTCCAGGGCGTGAGAGTTCGTGATGGGTATTATCGTGTTCGTAGGTTTTCTCGGGATTCTCCCGCTTTCTTCCACTTTATCATTCCACCAATTCTATTATAATCATCCACTTTCAATAATCATTTGTTTCGTGTAGCCTAAAGGGCATAATCGTTGGATATTAAATGAAAGGGTAATTCGTTGGGCCTGCTTCTCTATTCAAGATCATTTTCCACGTAGAACAAAAACTATGTCGTGGGTGTTTTTGAAGTCAAACTTTAGGAGCTGAAGGCCGTTCCGACATGCAACCCCTTGAATCCCAAGCTTCGTTTTGAATGAAATGCAGTAAAGTTATTTTCAAATGCCAATAGATCATTCCATAATTGGTTTAGGGACATGCAAAATACGCGGAATATATCAAAGATTTATGAAAGGCATGTTTTATGTCTATTAAAGTAAGCCTAGCCAAAGGAGGGGAAACAGTGGAAATTTAAATTTTGTATTTCTTTTAAACGACACAATGAGATTTGCCTCCTTAGCCTACAAAAACCAGGAATAGTTCTGAAATCTGATAGGCATACCACATTAAAGGAAGAGAACTGTTCCCTCTTGCAAGTAGCATCCAGTGAATGAACGTGTTTGGAGCATTGATTTTATTTTATTTATTAGTATTATTTTGCAATAAAGGAAGACACCATTCCACCCCTCTTCCTTCTTATTAATACAGATATGTTTCTTTCAACTGAAAATCATATAAACAGTAAGAGGGAAGTGTTTTCTAGTAAATAAGACCAATAACATAGACGTTCAAAGAGAAATGCAAAAAATAATGCATTTAAACCAAGCTAACTATATACCAGTATAGTTACTTGAGCTTCAATAAGGTTACATGAGAATTACTATCCATAGTTTCATGAACTAAAGATTAAGGTACAGATGTCACTTGTTACACCATTGTACTAGGTCGTTATTGGTAGAGTGAAGAAGTTTATCTGTTAAATTATAGAACGGCTAGTACACTCATGTCCAAAATGATTGTCGCATATCTATAACTGTCTTCTTGTAAGAATATAATTTGATAATGATTTTGCAGGGTACTTTTAATACTGATACTATGTGTATAATCGGGAAATGTATATTTATGTTAAATTTCATAGGAAAAGAATTATTAATACGAAAATTAGAATAAGTAAAATAAAATGTTAAATGGACAAGAAAGTTTTATTTTCGTTTTATTGTTCTTATTTACTGCTCTTCTGACATGAAATTTGTCACATACATGTCTTTGCCGATTATACACGTACTAACATTATAAGAAATACCAGACGAATTCGTTATCAAATTATATTCCTACAACAACATATTTATAGACATGCGACAATAATTTTGGACATGAGTGTACGTATGTCTGTCGACTAGAATCAAAGCGTAAACGCCGAGAAGCTGTTTTCTAGGACTCGATTCAGCGTCCCAAGAATAGGTTCCATCTTCTCCATTAATCCTCTTTTGACAGCGGAGGTGCTAGAAATAAGCCATTTTTCGGTTCAACTTTGATCACCATAGCACAGTAACGGTAATATCAGGTTGTCTAAAAAATATTGAGCCTTTAAAGGTCAAAGTTGAGAATATTTTTATTATGATCAGAAAACAGCATTATGAAACCACGTATGCAACGTTTTGTTTGATGAACTTTTTTCATTTTTGCGGGAACACTATCATCCCGTCACTGTAGAACTTACGTGATTTTTGGTCAAAAAATTGTGGCACGTGGTTTTCACAAACCTCTTTTAAAACCCGCAAACAGAACTTACCACTATTCAGAAAGCTCTGCAGAGATCGAAACAAACGATAATCTGACGGTGCCATATCTGGGCTATACGGTGGGTCCATTAAAACCTCCCAGCCAAGTTCTTTGAATTTCTAACGGGTCGTTAAAGATATATGCGGTCTGGCGTTGCCAGCGTGGTATATGACGCCTTTTCTGGTAATCAGTTCCAGCCATTTATTTTGAATTGCTAGTTGCACTCGCGCTAACTATCGATCGTACAGTTTCGACTCTGTCCTTCTGCCCGGTGGCAGTAGCTCGTGATGCACAATGCGCTTCCAAAATACCACCAAATACACGGCATAATTTTGCTAGGAGTCGGTAGACTTTGCTGTAGACTGTGGGGCTTCTCGCTTCAACTACGATCTTTCTCGCACATTGTTGCCGTACGTTATCCACTTTTCATCATTCATGGTCAACCTTTCAGAAACGGCTGGAGTTTCAGTAGATTCGCAGAGTGACCTAGCCCTTCACTAGATCTAATTGTATAAGCAATTTTTTATTTCCCCGTCGATTTTCGACTCGGGTTGAGGTGGGACGGAGGAAATCGTGTGAGGTAAAGCGTTATGCTGATTTCTTCTTTGCTTATTTCTAAGAACCCTTTTGGATGTATGTTATCTACATTACTCCTGTGCTATGCGAGCTTACGTAACAGCAGAGGATAAATGTCAGAGGAATAGAATGTTGTAGAAACATTCTTCTATCTCTTTTTATACACGTTTTGAATTAAGACCGGACAACGATGGGTACTCACTCTTTTTATACAATTTCTGAACTAAAACCGGGCAATGACGTATGCTTACAGCCAGTGTTTATTAAAATTGTTTATTAAAATTTTTGATGTCTTCAATGTCAAGTAGAAGTGGGTACAATATTGCATGTTGTGAGCTTGATGGAAAACTAAAACATATATGACATCCTTCATTTCGTTGTTTATAGTATTTAAATAATTGCAAGTGTTTCTCTCTCTCTCTCTCTCTCTTTTTCCCAGGAAACGCAGTGGTTAGTACATGGAGGCAACCACAGGTGTTTGGACTGTAACCCTGGAAGTAAAGAAATATATGTTACGAAATGCGATAGGGAATCGTTAACACAGAAGTGGAAATTTGAATCAGTGAATATAAAAGCTCTAGAAAATTGGAATAACTTAGGCCCAACGTAATTTAATTAGTAAGTATTTCAATTTTTCTTAATTTTGCCTATTTTGCTGAAGATGCATAATTTATGATATTGTATAAAATAGCAAGAGTAATTCACTAATCAAGTACCATCATCATCATAAGTATTCTGCCCTTATTGGCAGGTCACTTGCCGTAGCTGAAAAGCTCCTATGCTCCACGGTTCTCCGTCAACCTCTTCGTCTTGACGTATGATCTTTCTGCTCTTATATCATCCATTAATTGTAGTCTCCTTCGCCCCCTCCTTCTCTTTCCTGCCACCATACCTTCTAGGACGTTCCTTATGATACAATTTCTTCTTAGGCAATGTCCCAATCACTTTCTTTTCCTCTTCTCAATAATATCTAGAAGTGTTCTTTTCTCCCCCACCATTTCTAACACCCTCTTATTCGTTTTCCGTTCGACCCAACTACTTCTTTCCATTCTTCTTCACACCCACATTTTTGAAGGCTTCCAGTCGTTTTTCATCACTTTTACGTAATGTCCATGTTTCCGTCCCATACAGTACAACAGTCCACACGAAGCATTTTATGAGTCTTTTTCTCAAAACTTTATTCAAGGTCCTACAAAACAGACTTTTCTTCCTCTTAAAGGCTTCTTTCGCCATTCCTATTCGTCTTCAGGAAATCAAGTACCAAGCCATACTATTACAGTAAGCTCTGGATAGAAAACTACTTTCATCACGAAAGTAAGGAATAAGATTTCTTTTTTTCAAATGCTGATGTAGTTTTCTGCAAAGAATATAGTATGTCATGTATCTCTGAAGTTTGGGAGATAAAACCCAGCATATATACTCCTTATCAATTTTGGGCATTCAAAATCTCGCGCCCAAACTTTTCAGGAATTGATACTAGAGGTAAATAGAAGATGAGAACATGATATGACCTTTAACCTCCGGAAGCTTGCTTCTGTGGTAGAGCCCATTAAAGTTACGAAGATGTTGCAACATTGCACGGCCCATTGAAAGTAAAATGTATATCAGGACACAGTTATCACTGCTCGGAATCGAGTAGGGAAAAAGTTTGTCTGTGCTAACCACACGAACCATGTTGTAATCTCACTACCATTAACACTTTCATTCGGTGGAAAACGTTATTTAATGCTGAATGCGAGTGGCAACGATGAAAAACAATCAGGGAATATCGTGCATAAAGTGAATATTACTGTTGTCAAACAGACAAGCAAGTTACATTAATATGTATACTATATGTATTCCTCGCGTACCACGCAGCTAGGAGGATCATCTCCAGTATACGTGAGTCATGGTACGAGCCCCAATTGACGCACCAGAACAAATGGCTACTCCTGCAAAAGAGTGTTCGTTTCATTATTGTTGTTCACATTCAGCATGAAATAACATTTTCATTCCCCCCCCCCCCCCCAAAAAAAAAGTGTTACTAGTGATGAGATTGGAACATGCATTTGAACATGCCAACGAGAGGTTCAAAATGAGGCACTGTTGTCCTATTCTTTACTATTCTAGATGAACATTATTTTGTTGATTTCTGTGGTGAATGTCTGAATGCATCTAACACCTGAAATAGATTATGCTTCCTTATGGCTGTGCGAGTTAGACTCGATCTCCCTTATGTATATCCATCGATGTTTCTTTTCTTTCAAACTTTTTGCGCAAGCGAGCAATGCTTAGGCGTATTAGAGGTTGAGTTCCATATCCCTGCCCTTATTGTCGTTGCACTTAACAGTTACTCTCGAACTTCCAGTACCATTTCAGAATGTTTTCCGTTGCTGGAACGACAATCGTATTTGCATTGTATCGCATCGCATTGAATAATACTAACATGATACGTTGCTGTTTTTGAACGACAGTACTACTACTAGAACCCGTAGCCAACGCAAATTGAAGCGTATCGTATATATAACATTTTTAAAATGCATATATATATATTTTTTAACCACCCCAGTATACAGAGTGTTTCAAAATAACACCGACAACGTTTGGAGGGTGATTCCTGACACCAAGACCAGACAAAAAGTGTAAAACAACCTGGCTGCAGAAATCCGTCACTTCGGAGTTATAGGCAGCCGAAAACATGAATTTAAGGGTCCATAGCTCCAATACTATAGGACCTACCGTAGTCAGATCAAGACTTCACTTAGGAACTAGTATGTGCCCTATCCAAATATCCATGTTTCATAATTCTGCGGTACTTCTTAAAGGTAGTTTGTGAGTACTGCATATAATATGCCTGTAGCCAAACTCCCTCTATAAAAATTGTTGCGTGAGTACCACAGGATTCTGAAATATGTGTTTTTTGATAGGCACATATTAGTTCCTAAGTGAATTCTTGACCCGACTACGGTAGATTCCATAGTTTTGGAGCTTTGGACCTGTAAATTTCATTTTTTCATGTTTTCTGCAGTCAGGTTGGTCTATACTTTCTGTCATATCTTGGTGTCAGGAATCACCTCCCAAACGTTGTCGGTGTTGTTTTGAAACACCCTGTATATCTACTCCAAATTTAATCAAATGAATTTAGTGCTTTATAAAGCATTGAACTGAAGATTAATTTTTACTTGTAACCTGGTTTTAAATTCTATCATACCCGGGCTTCCACACTTATAATTTGTTTTAATTTCGTAAGTATAATTTTAACTTTAATAACTTGTTTAAAATTAAATCTGTGTTGATGCGTTCATTTTAAAGTTGGTGAGTATTCCAATATCAACATGGCAGTTAATTTTTTCTCATAATCAGATTGACATTTTGAATTATAACAGATATTCCAGTTTTGTTTTTATCTTTTACAGGTTAATAGGATGTGTGAGGGGCGATTGACGTAGAATCTGTGATTAAAAATAATTCTGCCATTCCAGCTCATACAAGCATTTGTGCCATTATAATCAATCAGAATCAGTATAACCTCTTCAAGACTGAAAGTCACGTTTAATTCCATAGTGCAACAAATACAAGAGACGAAGGAATAAAATATCCAGTGATACATTGAAACAATCAGGACAGCACCATATCAAGTATTTTGTGTGTAGTATTTGTATAGTGCGTAAGTCGTAACTATTTGTCAAAAATAGTTGAAGTCATTGACCAAGCTACTCTTATGGTCCAATATCAGTAACTTTTTTTCTTTATTTTCTTAGTGTTCCTTTTCTGTGATATCTGTACAGTTTGTGTGTGCAGTTTATTCGGAACTATTAATAAATAGAGCATAGTTTTCGTGGAGAAAAAACAAAAAATGTTGTTAGACAGTAAGGCGTGGAAAATTTTGTATAGATGGTTCTGTTTCCGTTTCAGCTCTCCGTTTTGGAATAAAGATTATATTTCATTGTGCAATAGTTGATGCGGAATCGCATTCTACGTAAGATATTCATGAAGGTAGTTTAGACCTCGCAGTGTTCTGTAATTAGCTCTCTTGAAGACAAAACAGTATGATAGGAAAGGGTGGTTTGTATGGTAAATTAAAAGAAGAGTATCTGATGCGTTCAATTTTCGATCAATTCTGATGACAGTTTCGTCGGTTACTGTCAACTTTATCAAATCATGAATATTCATGCTTGTAGTTTCTACCAGTAGCAGCTAATGTTATAGTTGCAATGTTGCGCAACGATCGAAGTTTTTTAAATAAAATTATTAGTAGTAGTAGTAGCAACGAAATGAAGAATGTACTTTGTCTCACTCTCGTATATTCCGTAAGTTATATACTGTTGTATTTCTATAATTGTAATATCCTTTAACCCTTTTAGGACCTCCACTGTTTGAGGTAAATTTTAGACTTTTACTCAAACAGCTACTGCTTCCTTACTATTTATCGTAGGATCCTGATTTATATCTTTATATATATATATATATAGACTACAGCATCCTTTTTAACGGTACCACTCGCTTGTCCGTATTGTACATCAGAAATGGGAAAATCGGGAAAAACCAGGAGTTTTTTTTTTTAGAAATTTTTGCTGAGTTCATGTAGGGATCTGAAAATCTCTTGAAAAATACGTAGTTATGTATACAATGCCTATATAAAATTTCAATCTTGTATCTTGAAAACAAAGGGCGGAAAAATTTTTGAAAGTCTAAAAAAAAAATTACTTCGCCATTACTATTTGGTCTAGCGTCATGGTTGAAACGCCATTTTCTTCAGTTTTACGCACCCTTTCCAACGGTACCACTCACGTGTCCATATCTACCCCGAATCGGGAAAAACTGGAAAACTGGATTTTTTCTGAAAAAAAAAAAATCATTCCTTCGGAACACTTGCGCTCCTCGGGCCCTGGCCCGGGTTCGTATAGATCTTTAATAATAATAATAATAATAATAATAATAATAATAATAAAACGAAGGTGCACACGATCCGTATGTAAAATTTCAATCAGATACCTTGAAAACTAAGTGTGAAAATTTTTTTTGAAATTTGCCTTAAGAAAAAAATGTCACGCCCCACCGCCCCCACTTGGCGCCGCCAAGTTGACCATCCGGTCACGACTTCATCTAAAGTTCGTTCGTCAGTGAATTCAATTTGTACTTTCTGTCTCAGGTCATTCTTACTGTAACATCCGGAGTCACACTATATCTGTCCCCACTGGTTTCTACGTCTCTTCTCTACATTCTAACCAATTCATTTCCATTGTGAGTATTGGCTCCTAGATCACTATAGACACTGTATATTAGAAAATGGAAATTAAAATTAAGCGATGTTGCAAGTTATTATTGTACATGTTACATTATTGTAACTACCGCAGCTCCATATTCTACGTATTAGTTGTCAGAATTGCCAGATCAGATGTCCCAGAGTTAAATTGCTCATAAAGCCTTTTTTTGTAATTGTAGTGATATGTATTTTAGATATCTTCTGCAATTTTCTTAATTTCTTGTAAATTCTGTTTCTCGTTCATCATGTTAAATCTTGTATTATTTTGTAATTAGCGGGCCGCGGTGGCTCAGTGGTAGACCGTTCGTAACTGGTGCATGGGGTCTCTGGTTCGATCCCAGCTCGCGCCAAGGGAACTTTTTTGTAGACAAACACCGTGTGCGTGGGTTTTCTCGAGGTTCGTTTCCTCCCACTTTCTTCATTCCACCATTTCATTCATTTCTCATCATCACCGTTTCCTTTAGCATAGCCGGCATAACCGTGGGACGTAAAACTTAAAGATTTAATTTCATTTCTTTTGTAATTAAAGTTTACGTTAACAAGCATGAAGCAGCTCAGAAAAGGAACGTAGAAAATGGAGACTTAAAGATTCGTCGATTCAATCAAGTTTGACAGTTCCCGACGAAATTGTCATCGGAGTTGATCAAACACTGGACGCAACAGGTAAGCTTCTTCATTGATGGTTTATGCATCTAGATCCGTTCTGTTTCAAGTGTGCCCCTTTTGTCGCTCGCTATCCATTCTAAGTAGCCTACGATCTTCACTCGTCAAGACCAAACGACTGAATGACAAATTGGCAACACACCTGATGTCATTCACTTCTTTTCTGTAAGCAAAGGGTGAGTTTATTCCGTCAGTGGTTGGCGGGCGTGAGACCGAAGTATCTTTGGCATATTTTCCGAGAGCACACCTGAAATAGACAGACTCTACCAATTGCACCGGTGGGGTTTGAAGTTTATATAAATAATAAATAGCAGGTGTAGCACAAGGACGTAAAGGAACAGTTAGCCAGTGTATGTAACGTTACAGCTAAGTTCTCCTGAAGACAAAAGAAGTGATTGAATATTTTTATATTTACTGATTCAGTGAACATTCTGATATTAGAAACCGAACTTGTATTTTATTTTTATTCTCAATACAAAACTATGCTCTAACTTGTTGGAAGGTATAAGTATCATATCTTATTCAGAACTTTTAATCCGTCCATGTTATTACGATAAACTACCACTTGGTCAAAGAATAATAATTGTTAGCTTGTAAATTGCAATGTATGTATGATTGAGTGCCAATATGTAAATATCCAATTATTTGTGTAAATGTGATACCATATACATATATATATATATATATATATATATACTTTGGAGTCTATAATTCTGTAAATAAGTAACTTCCGATTCATGCTAAAGAGTGTAATATGGAGAGGGTTTGTTTGCCGTGGTAACTATTATATAAAGCACATCGCTTACAAATACGGCTTCGGTTGGATTTTGTTCTCTATGCAGTGAAATCTCCCTTATCGGACACCATTGTCATACGGATGAACTTTTTTTTTGTCTCGGCAAAAGTACAGTAGAATCCCAAAAACTCTGTCTAATGTGGACCGGAGAGTGGCCGAGTTTGTGAAAATGCCGGGTTATCGGGTATGAGGTTAAAAAAGAATAAGTATGAGTGTTTCCTCAAATATTGATTGCTTGAGAATACAACAGAGAATAAACTACCCAATTACCCTTAAACAAAGGAAAATTACGTACTTTGTGAAGATATAGAGCCTATGCTATACATGAAAATGAAAATTAATGAATACACACTGTGCAGTAAGTTACTTAATAAGACAGACCTCAGAAAAATACCCTGCAATGACCTTGAACGGGTCTGCGCGCGGGTTTTTTTGTTTTTCGGCCTGCCAGGGTGTGCTCGAGTTATCCAGACTGCCGGGTTATCATCGAGTACAGAGTTTTAGGGACTTTACTGTATATAATTCCCTTTTACGGAAACAGAAAGTCATCCCCCCCCCCCCCAACGTTTTGGTAACCTCATCATAACGGAGAAAAAGTATCCTCAGCCTATAAAAAAAGTACTTGCTGCAATTGGAAAATAAATCTTCAGTTTGATTTCTGTAATTGATCCAGCAGGTACAAGCTAATTTCGATCAGGGACTAGTGTCAGCAGGAAACTATAGAATTATTTCAGTTTTTTTTTTTTTTTTTTTTTTCCAAAAAGTTCATGAACAGTTGCGATTAGTTAATTCTGGCAACATTTTTCAGTATTTAATAATTATAACAATATTGTTGTGTGTTCTTGGATTGCGTTTATTTTTACAGTCAGTAGGCTAATTGATTTTTCGTAGAAGTATGACTTGCACTTGAAAAGAACACTTTTACATACGCATTATATTTTGCAGTACATCTTCTAACAATAATTTTGTTTCCTTTGCAGATTTCTGTCTTATTTTCCTAGTAATTCGAACTCTGAATACAGTGTTTCAATATTTACACTTATGCATTTACTATACACTGCATACGATTACCTCATGTGAGTAATCTAAGTTTATGTAACTTCTCTGTAGCGGACACCTGTCATTTACGGAGAAGTAATCATATCCCATCGATTACCATTATTGAGAGGTTTCACTGTATATATTTTGAAATTACATTCCTAGAAAACTGAAAGTGTTTTAATCACTTGAGAGAGATTTAAATATATTTTGTTAAGTAATAAGGTGTTTATTTTTCCTAATATTTTTATTCCTATGCATAAATCTTGGTAGTGCACAAAAGTGCAAGGATCAAAAGAGTTTGAAGTAATGTATTTGTAAAAGATTCACACATAATTGAAGCTAAAATCTGAGTTATATTCTGTCACATGTATCATAAACTCTTAGCTATATTCTGTTACATGTAGCATAAACTTAACTACCTTCTGTCACATGTATCATAAACTCTTACTTATCTCATGTAGCATAAATTCTTACTGATATTCTGTCACATGTAGCGTAAACTCCTGCGTATATTTTGTCACGTGTAGCATGAACTCTTACTTACATATCCTGTCACATATAGTGTAGATTCTAACTTATATTCTGTCACATGTAGTATAAGCACTTTTATGTTGTCACGTATGCAGTATAAACTTATTTGTATTCTACTACATGTAGCATAAACTCTTACTTATATTCTGTCATATGTAGCATAAACTCCTACTTATATTGTCTCATGTAGCATAAACTCTTACTTATATATTCTGTCACATATAGTATAGATTCTTACTTACATTATGTCACATGTAGTATGAACACTTTTATTTTGTCACGTATGCAGCATAAACTCGTACTTATATTCTGCTACATGTAGCGTAAACTCTTACTTATATTCCATCACTTGTAGCATAAACTCTTACTTATATTCTATCACATGTAGTATTGTGTTGAGAATGTAAGAAACTCGTACTTCTCAAGTACAATTAACGTTTAGAGCGTGATAAATGACACCATCGGATAATCAGTGACGATTCCATCCCTCTCGGAACGATCCCAGTGTTACTACTGATACCATGCTGTATTATATACATGAAGGTGTAAGTCGCAATTGTCAGTCAATATTTGCAACTAACATTGAAGGTGTTCTGTGAATACGTATTTTTTAAAAAATGTTACCAGTTTTTAATAATAATGCATCTAACATTTAAAAGGAACTTAACGTCATGACAAAACATAAGAAAAAATTACTTGAATGGAAATACAATAGTAATTATGTAAAATATTTTATCAGTCTCGAAAATATAACATAGTTTATTACAAGTCAAATTAAATATATACACGTGAGGAAACAAACTATTACATTTGAACGCTGGTGATATTGAAAGACAAAAGTAACTCTTCTAACCGGAATTAGAGAGCAAAATTTATATCTATAACATTTAAGTTTTAATGCTTATTGTCTTTGCTAATGGCTTCGTTTGTTCTGTTTGTTTTATACACTTGTAATGTTTTTCACAAATCAAATATCATTAGGGTTACACAAAACTCTTGAACTAAAACCCCTTTATCGAGCATCTTGTTCTGAAACCTACTTTAAAATATTTGCTCTCATCTTTAGTCCAGTGGCTAAAACGCACTACAATGATTCAAATCCCTCTTTTAAACTGCAGGTCTTGTCTTATATAGCCGTGATGCTGATAAAGGTCTATGAAATAGTAGGTTACGTCCTACAAATCCTTGATACTGACAAAGGATGTAAATACCAATCAATCAACATGAAAGGTAGGTCTCTCCTATATAGCTTCGATACAAACAAAGGACGTAAATACCAATTTCAGTGTCTCGTCCTATATAGCCACGATACTAACAAAGGACGTAAATACCAATCAATCAATATGAACAGTAGGTCTTTTCCTATATAGCCTGGATACTAACAAAGGACGTAAATACCAATCAACTAGTATGAACAGTAGGTAGGTCTTTTCCTATATACCCTCAATACCGACAGTATCAATGAATCAATATGAACAGCAGGTCTCGTCCTATATAGCATCGATACTGTCAAAGGACGTAAATACTAATCAATCAGTATGGACAGTAGATCTTGTCCTACATAGCATCGATACTGACAAGGGACATAAATACCAATTAGTGTGAATAGTAGGTCTTGTCCTACATAGGACATGATACTGACAAAGGACGTAAATACCAATCAATCAATATGAACTGTAGATCTCTTCCTATATATCCTCGATACTGACGACGTAAATACCAATCAATCATTATGAACAGTATGTCTTGTTCTATATAGCCTCGATACTGGCAAAGGATGTAAATACCAATCAATCAGTGTGAAGAGTAGGTCTTTGAAAGCAACATTAATGCTCTCTCTCTCTCTCTCTCTGTCTGATCAATTTTATTACCATTGAAAGTTTTACTTAAGTATGGAGTGTAAATATTGCTTAATGAGAATTTAGCATCTCATAAATGAACATAATTATGTTGTAATCCCCAGATTATTAATTAGAGTCCATGTTAGCCGTATATATTATTCCATGTTAGCCCTATATATGTAATTAAATATCCTTATTTAACATTATTTCAATAAGAGTGTATCACTCTTAATGACTTTAACATTATCCAGTTATATTTTTTTTTTCATTTAGAATTACTATGAATTCCAGCCGAACATACATATGTTGCGTGATTAAACTGTAATATAATCTAGAGAGGCATGATGGCTAAGTGGCAGAGCGCTTACCTCTGGTGCTTGGGGCCCCTGGTTCGATATCCGACCAAGTAAGTTTGTGGTGAACAACATTGTGTCCGTGGGTTTTCTTCGAGTGTCTCCGTTTCCTTCCACATTCGTATTTCTTCGATTCTTCCATCATCAGTCATTTGCCTTAACCAATCGTCTCCCTTACCCTAAAGGGTATAATCATGCAATGTTAAATTGAAAGATTTCATTTCTTTATTTTTTCATATTTTTCTTTTTTTCTTTTTCTTTATCTTTTTTTTTTTTTTTTTTTTTTTTTTTTTTGTACTGCAATCTAAAATTATAATATTACAAAAACGTATCGATTGATACCAGCACCGGCCTCTACAGATCTAAGTTGCTGCTTCTTCATAATGTTTTTTCATGGACATGTTCAGTATTTGCAACACGCCAGGCTAATTCCAAATAATTATTCTTTTAGTTCCTAACGAAGGTGAAATGCAACCTGAAAGCAGAGGTGTGTAAGTTAAGTCACACCTGTGAAAGTTACAGTTTTCTCGTTTCAAACTAAGGCAAGCAAACTTATCTACTGCTTTAATTTTCCCATACAAAAGTAGAACATTCAAATTAAAACTTCTCTTTCCTGAGTTTGAACTGGTAGAACTTGAATTTTTTTACAGGTATGACTTCCCTCAAGAGCCACCTTTGCCTGAAAGAAAATTAAGAATGACGGATTGTATAAAATTTCAGGCGTATTCAATTGTCCATATTTTAATATTATATTTAAATTATTTATTGTTTGTCTGCAGTCGAGATGTTATGCAACCCGAAACAAAATTACGAAAAAAAAAAAAACGTGATTGTGTAAAGCCTCGGGTGTATATTCAATTATCGATATCCATATTTATTCTTAAATTAATATCCGTTTATAATATACACTATATAACTCTCAAATTTATTTGTTTGTGATCAATAGGTTATGCAACCCGAAAGAAATTTATGAATAAGTGGTTGTATAAAGTCTGAGGCGTATTCAGTTACCTTTGTAGTATACATAAAATTATCTACTTTGTCTGGTTAAGAAGTTATGCAACCCGAAGCGAATTTAAGAATAGCTGGTTGTATAATATTTCAGGCGTATTCAATTATTCATATCCAAATTTACATATATTATTCATGTTATTTAAGTATAAGAAGCTTGCAATAAATTTAGTATTCCACGTCCGAAGTTTCAAAAACCAAATAAAATCTTCTTTCCAGTTTTGTAACTTGGAAAAGTCTCGAACCAGTGCAAAGCAGATTTCGATTAGTGTTTCCAGGATTATTTTCTCAGCTCTCTTATATGCAGCACCAATTTTTGAACGGAAAAGTGGGATATACCAAGGACGTCCTAAAACAACTGAGAAATCATTGAAGGAAAAGTGATACCTGTTCTAATCAAGGAAGGATCACCTTTCTTAAAGTACCGTTCATAAAATCGAATGCAAAGTGTTTCAGTGTTCCTTCTATTTTACAGACGACATCTAGATTTTTTTCTTCATGGAATGCTATGTTAAGAACCCCTCACAAACTATTATGACTTTGATCAGTCTCAAATTTTGTTTCACGTTAACTAATTTTTGAAATTTGGAAATAGTCAAGAGACACATGACAAGGACAGATTTGGATTATATGATGGTCATGACATTACTGTATTATTCAGTTCCTATAAGAAATAACTGTATTGGCTGTATGTGGTCTAGGGTTGTCGTGGCAACACCCAATTGGTTTCTGTGTGTGACACACCCATCGTCCCTGTTTCCTCAATGTCTGCAGGCTGTTTATTAAGTAATCAGCATTTCTTTGTAGTTATTGGGGAAACAGTGTGTTGATAAATTAGACCTCGACAATCAAAGAAGAAAATCAACAAAGTTTTCCAGCTAATTATGATTGGGGTACTCTTTTGCGATTTTCCAGTGCTGTTTTCCGCTTTGGTGTAGCGATCTTTCTGCAGAAGGCGGAAAGTTTTGCTACAGGTTTCTTTAGTCGACAACAAAACTTAATAGCTCGTTTCTACTCTTCATTTATATTCATTTCCTCCTGAAACAACAAACCCCAAACACTTGTAGAGGTACAGAAATTGAAGCTCACTCAACTTTGCTTAACAATCATTACAACCGCTGTAAACATCTGCTCCATTTGCTCTCTGTTGCTATCGCTACTAAAATAACTGTGTATATATTGCCAAACGTGTCAGCTATACGGAGTGCTGCCAAATGTCGATCCGAATTTTCTCCGTTGTTTGGGATAACCTTTGTACAAATATATATATAGTCTATGGTAAGTCGGTTATCTGTAGTGTTAAACGACTTCAGTTTCATTCCAAGCCATAAATGCTTCTAATGAACAACACTTCTACTCTTCTCATTTCGTCATTTCTTTCACTGTGATTCACTGCCTTTCATCCGTCACTTTTAGCCTACATGGCATAACCACGAAACGTTACACTAAAGATTTTTCATTTTAAGAATACAACGAAACATTGTCAAATCACGCTGTGCCTATATATTGTTACATCGAAAATGAATAGAGATTCAGAGTAGTTTAACTCGTTATCTCATATTGGCTCAGAATGAAATAATGCGAATTTTATTCTGTTTATTGGTATAAAGCTTTGAAGTGGTTTATAGACACTGCAATTAACTCCCAAGTACTATTTCATTTTTACTTGTGTAGTGACTAAAAATAGACACTCCGTGACGCATATTAGATTAATAACCTACTATAAAATTTATCTTTTACAGTGAATGTGTTAAAAAAAAAGTTTTATATAAAAATAGTTGCACTCAAAGTACCTTTCCATGGTGAAGCATGATGGCTCAGTGGTAGTGTTCGCCTCTGGTGCGTGGTGTCCCTGGGTCGATCCCAGCTCGCGCTAAGCGGACTTTGTGGTGGACAAATATCGTATTCGTTGGTTTTCTTGGGGTTTTCCCCTTTCTTCCCACGTTATTGATTCCACCATTTCATTCATCTCTCATCATCACCGTCTCCTTTAGCCTATCCAGTATAATCGTGGGACGTAAACCTGAAAGATTTCATTTCATTTCATTTTTACCTTATCTATTCCGATGACACTGTACGTTAACGTTGGCTGAAGAAGTATGCTTCACAGACTACTGTATGCAGTGCTGTTCATTAATTTCATGGGCTCCTACTGTTGCCAACTCCATTGTTATGAAAATTTTTGAAGTAACAATTCAAAAGACGCTAAATTCTAAATTCATGTATTTCAATGGACTTAAAACTTTATTCTTGTCACCAAAGGGTGCTTAAAAGTCGCTAAATCTATATTTTAAGAATTTGATTTAATTTAAGTTGATCTCTAGAAAGGTTATGATTATTTTGCCGCTGTTGGGAGTTTCAAACTTGAAAAAAAAATTACAATTAAATGAAGAAAACTTTTTAAAAGAAGATAAACTTATTTCACAGGATACCTTATGGGCGGCCTTGACTATAAGTAATATATAAAGGACTCATAATAATACCAAATTTCGGAGGGTGAAACGAAAAAGAAAGATGTTCTACTAAACAAGGGTCAGAAATCCTTCGTGTAGGAGCTAGAAATGTTTTAAAATGTCGGTGATGAATAAATATGCTTGACAGGGCGTAATCCGTGACAGTTAATAACCCAATGGATCTGTATCCGCACAATTGAGTCATACATATATAGGACTATACCCAGACTTGTTTCTGTTGGTACATCCAAACCGTCATTGTAGTAGTAAATGTGCAGAAATAACACCTTTTTAAAAATCTACATGCATAAAACTGAACTCTAACAATACTCTTGTTTTACTCGTGCCAAGCGGGATTTGTGGTAGACAAACATCGTATGCGTGGGACAAACACCTTTAAACATCAAACGTATAAAAACAATTTCTTGAGGTCAATTGCAATTCAGTCTGAAGACGGTCTATGAAATTGATATTTGGTCTAGTGGTCCTGTTATTTGTCTCCTTCATTCTGTGCTCACTCGAACCTTGCCGAGGAGTCCACTTCAGTGACAACAGCAAATTGCTATACCTTTCTTGCTGGTCTAGTGGCTACGGACTTTTGGTGCACGAACTCACGGGTTCAATTCTCGGTGGGAGAACAACATGGTACGTATTCAGTGGTTCGGGTCCCACTTTAAACTGTAGGTCTGGTTTTATATGGCCTTGCTGCTGATAAGGGACGTGAATGCAAATCACGCAGTCAAAACAAGTTGTTGTGACTATTCTAATGGAAGAAAATGTAATAGTTTAATATCTGGACAACTTTCAAATAGAGACTTTCATAAGACAATATTTGGAAGGAAACCTCAAAAACACTGTAAAACACAAGTTGAGCGAACAGTTCGAAAGAGTCTAGGAATAGCTTAGGTTGCGTCCAGTTCTTTATATGTGAATTAAACTTGCCACATGGTGGCAGAGCAACTCAAAGATACTTGTGCCATGATAATTCCCTTTAAAGAATTTCCCTATGGGATAGGATCATTGTTTCTTGTTGTCTGGCATCCAAGTGACATCGGTATATCACGGCTAACACAGTCAATATGGAATGTCTTATTCAGGAGAGTGTGAAAATATGAGAGTAGTCCATTCTGTTGCACATATACTTGTTGAGCCGTGCTCACTGGTTTAGTAGCTAGCGCGCGCCTTTTGGACTCCATTGGGAGACCTCAAACTTTATGTCCACGTTTCATATAGCCGCGGTGCTGTAAAGGGACTTGTTGCACAACACCCTTCTTTCCTTATACTAGTCAATGTATCCAACAAGTAAATAAAATAGTGCGTTCACTGACTACTAAAAATAGCAAGTACGAAATAAATAACGTGATGCTATCTCTGTTCATTCCACCATAGTCAACGGTGTGTCCACTTTGCAAGTACATCCATTCGTTACTGATAGGTTTGAAATATTGCTAACTTGTAATGAAGCAGTATTTTTTGATCCATCTTGATTGTAGAACTATTTTTCCCTCTTTTCATGTAAAGCATCACCTTCTGAAATGTGATGTTCTTATCAGTACCTTTATGTCTGTATTTTCTAGTCTTATTTACTCTCTAGTAATTTTTGTGTCTGTTAAATATTTGTTCAGTTTTCTTTGTTTGCATAAAAAAACTTACATTACAAATACTTAGTAGTATGCTGTTTTGTTGTACAGTCACCAGCAAAAATTGGTATATTTTGTTAATAATGTTCAAATCAACTGACCAATACGAATATAGTTCCCGGTAGCTACATATAATTACGTTCTCTTTACATCAATGAAAACAATTGATCAAGTCATTCGAAATAAACTATAATAAAAAAAAAATCTTTCTGTGCATCCGGTGAATAGATTAATTCATAGCTGTTTTAGTATTCACTAATATATTTTTGTCCAATGACCTTCAGATTGCGGGTAACTCTCTTGTGGAATGGAATGGTCGTTGTATGGCCTATGGTTTTCTTGTCTAATTCCCTAAATTTCTCTGTAAACTTCTATTTTTAATGCTTCTTCAATGACTTTCGTTGCTGTTAAATTGACGATATGCAAATGGCTTCCTGCCTTTCTCTCAGAGAACGAAGGAAATAAATGATATTTTCAGTTCTAAAGACATTGTTGGACTCTGCCTCTTGAAAAAAATCTATTGGACATGGTCCCTTGGAAATATCTGTTGGACTTGACCTCTTGAAAAAAATCTATTAGACTTGGTCTCTTGGAAATATCTGATGGACTTAGTCTTTTGAAAAAATATGTTGGACTTGGTCTCTTGGAAATATCTGTTGGACTTGGCCTCTTGAAAAAATCTATTGGACTTGGTCTCTTTTAGAAATATCCGTTCGACTTGGCGTCTTGAAAAAATCTGTTGGATTCACTCTTTGAAAAAAAAATCCACTGAATTTAGTCTTTTGAAGAAATTCGCATAGCACCTATAAAGGCAATTTCCAAGTCAACTTTGATTTTCTATACAAATTTTATGTATTTAAATTCGTCTTTGCATCTCTGATAGGTAGAAAAGTAAATTGTCATCAAGAAAATAATAATTAAAAAAACCTTCAAACAGTGAAAATACCTACTAATTTTAGAATATAGTTTCTTCAAGAGCCCAACTCCAACACAATTTTGAGAACTGAATATTTCATTTTTGTCCCTCAAGGGTTCTAGTAAAAGACAAGGAAACTACATAATGTCGCCAATTTAACAGCAACAAAAGGCATTGAAAAAGGTATTAGGAAATATGAAAACATTGTGAATGAATCTCTGATTTACTGGATGCGAAATAAGATTTTCTATATTTCAATTGTTCAATGTGCATCGTAATTGTTCGAAATTATTAAAGGAAGAACACACAGGAATTAATAAAATTTTTTGCCGCAAACTGTACATTTTTTAATCTGTATGTATTACTTAGCATATTTTCAAGTTCCTCTCATTGGTATTTTAATTCATCATCTCTTTACAAAAGACTTGTTATTAACAATGTATAATGACAGATGAACAGAACAGTGTTAAACAGTGTGCGATGTGCTTTTATTTTTATTTATTTATTTTGTAGTTGTCACTTGTTATTGTGTGTTATTTTTGTGAGTAAATCAAAAGCGTTTTATTTGTGTATGTTTGTTAGCACTTAATTAGTACTGCACGTATTATAGTACTTACACATATTTTATATTTACGTATTCAAATATCACTTTACGGTAGAAGTAATAATGTCGGTGTTGGATGTAGCACTTGTGACAATAGTTAGCCATTTTGGTTCGCTTTTATAGTAATGGTTAGCTGAGTTTTCCTTTCCTTTCTTTTTTTTTTTTTTTTTTTTTCTGTATATCAATTCTGGTACGCTGTAAATATTTTGCACTTAAACAGAAGAAAACGAGATTTGTATATGAGTTGCCTTTGGCTGTAAATTTATAGAGATAAGTTAGTTACATATATGTATATTTCTGTTTTTCAAGTTTGTTCATAAGAATACCTACCTAAATGTACGACAAGGAGGCGCGGAAGGGGGGTAAGTAACCAAAAATACTTTTTAAAATTGTGGTTGTAAGTTGTTTTTTAAATAGAGTCTGTATAATTGTTCAGAAAAGTTGTAGTATTAAGGGTGTTATATGAGTAACCGATTTTTTTTTCTTAACCTTGAAATACGTATAAGGTTCCTTCAAACCTTGTAGTATAGATTCAGTCTTCCAGTCTTTTGTATCATATATGCAAGGATTTACTGACTCTGTACACTAACTGCAGAGTAAGAATGCTACTTTTATTCCCCACAACAATAAGTAATTACTAGCAGAAAATACTGTTTCAACATTGCAAACACTCTTATACTTAAGTATGCCTGAAAAAAAAAATCATCTCTGATTAGCTGAAAATCCAATTAAAAGTTCAAGGAAATCAAGCAGGATTTAATTTTGAGAAAATTGCAATTTCCCACAATTTTCGTGAGTTTTTATCAGCCATTTTAGACGAAACGAGAATGGGGCATAAACAGGATATATATATATAAGCAGCGCAGGATATGCAAGGTATGCATAAGCAGCGTATATCGCTGAAAATGGCGGACAAAAATTGTATCACTAATTTGTCATAACTGTATGGGATAATTGGTTAGGCGAAACGATGATTAGCCCAAGGGATGCAAGATCGACCTGAACTTACTCCATTTTCAACAACTTTTCGTTGGGCTACAGTTACAGAAGTGATTGGATGAAAATTCGAGATTGTTGGGTGGATGTTTCAGTCTCTCCGATTGAATGGTTCTAGTGTTGTGAAAATTTCCAACAATGTTTAGTTGTAACAATATTGGCAAGCTAGCCTAGTTTCATTTGAAAGAATCTTACATTAAGATTACTGTTAATGACTTGTAAGTAATTTATGCATTTAGTATTCTTTTTTTTTTTTTTTTTTTTTTTTTTTTTTTGTATAGATTTTCGATCAGTAACAAGATGTAAAATCTACAGTATATTTTTGCATAGTGTTTGCATTCTTCTTTTTCTCTTTCTTTTTCTTATTTCAATGCGAAAAGATAATTGTGTTTAGAGAGAGGTTCTTGAGTTTAACCAAGAACCAAACTTTTTTTTTTAATAATTAATGCACCTATGAAGTATTGTGCACGCCAAAATTCGAATGAAATTACCGGATAACACCCAATATTATATTCACCTAACTAATAAATTTAATGGAGAATAAATCGATGGTTTTCGTGACTTTAAGTAATATAACTGCACATCAATTACGTTAAAACTAATTTAAATATGATATTTTTAAGAAATATTTTTTGCCAATGTTCGAAAGTTTATTTTTGTTTAGTGTGATGTAGTAAAAAAAACGAAACTTTCCAGCTAATGTTGATTTACCGGTGTCAGTCGATGTGTTTTATTTATTATAATTTCAAGTGATTTGCAAATATTTTTTAATTTTCAAGGTGGAATGGCCATGAACTGAAAGGGTTCCTTAGACAGGTGAAAATTTCAAATAGATTGTTGTTTTAATTCATTATATCATGGTCGTAATTTTCTGTTCTCCAGTTTAATCCTTGTAGTATATTTATACAGGGTGTTTCAAAAAGAATGACCTGAATTTAAAAGTCAATATGTATTGATAAAAACATACTACGAAAATGGGATAAATTGCAAAATACTCACAAAATCTTCAAGTTTTAGTTATGCTATTAGAAATACTCTGTGTCTACCAGCACCACCACCACCATTTCCACTGTTTCCAGCATTTCATCGGAAGTGCGAGGCCGACCTGGACTCTTACCTTTGCACAAGCATCCTGTCTCTTCAAATTTGCGATATCAACGACAAATGTGTTTGGGTGCAGGCAGATCAATGCCAAAACGCCAAACAAAAGAACGCTGGACCGAAATCACTGACTCAGTCTTTGCAAACTGCAGCACACAAAACGCCTTCTTTTGAACAGACGCCATCTTACTGCAGACTGACTGCAAATTGAGAAGGCACATTGACTAACATGTTACGGCGATTTTCTGAAATTCTAGTCCACTCCCATTCAAACAACACTCATTTCCTTGCTGGTACATCCCATGTTCCGTAATTATTAGCGTCTAAATTCAGTTGATTCTTTTTGAAACACGGTGTATTTTTTATTAACATTTATTGTCGTATGGGAAATAGCTGAAATGAGATTTTACTTCGTGGGTGTGTATAACGTTAATAAGAATAGGGGAAAAGTGTATGTATTTGTTCAAGTGTCGCTAGAGGCAAATAGATGCAAGCGTTCACTATCAGTACGTCATTGTTTTCATGTGCTTACTCTAATATTTATATTCACCACTAAGTGTTAAGTGTGAATGTGTTAATACTTAGCAAAGAACAGTGAAATAAATGGGTAACATTGACAAAGTTATGTGGATGTCAGTTGTAAAATGATTTATAAGTGTTAATTAACGAAGAGTAAAAAATATTCAAACAGTATATCCTCTGTATAGGAACACACAAGATAACATAAAAGCAATCATCATTCATATTGTAAATATTAAGAGAAAAACTAACTCCGTATTCATTAATCATGGATCGAACGAACTTGGATAGTGCCTTATACCATTGAATATAAAGACAGATAAAAATGCTCTCTGGAAGATGTACATATTCTGGTGGTTCATCTTAGTTCCTTAGGTCAGTTTCTTCTTCTTCTTCTTTTTCTTGATGATCGAAGTGCCATGGTAATCCTACAGATTACAAATCAGTTTGTTTGCCGTAATTGCACGTAATTTTTTAAGTTTATAATCATGAAAATATCTACAAGTTCCCAATTTTCGTAATTAACAGTTTTATGACAATTTATATCCATAGTTTGAAATTGATAAATTAATGTTTTCTTCATAATTCTGCAATCCTTTATTTTATTTAGTTTGTACGAGGGTAAGTCAAAATTTTCACATAACTCTTCTTACGTTTTTCAAATTGACCTCAGTCATTGTATATTTTATTGTTATGCTGTTGTGGTCATGCTATGAAAGTTTGATCCTAATTCCTCCATTTGTCTTCCTTTTGTTGCAGATAGATCATAGCCGCTCCATTAGAAGTTTGTACCAAAGAGGAACAGGAAGGCGTAGTAGTAAAGGCGTAACTTATCAGGGGCCGCAATTGGCAAGAGTTTCAGCATAATAGTCAATAATCACTCGTCTGTCTAACAGAACCATGTCATGTGCACGCTCAATGTTGTTATTATTTGTGGCCGTAGATGGTCGTCCGCCTCCTTTCTCGCGCGTAACACTTGTGCGACCATTTTTGAATTTTTCAATCCATTCGTAGACACTCAGTTACGGCAAGATATTGTTCCCGTATTGTGCAGAAAATCTTGGATGGATTGTGGCTCCTGATACACCTTCCGATCACAGAAATCGGATCATTGCTCGTTGTTCTTCTTTAGGGCAAACTTGTAATGGAGTGGCCATGACGTATCTGCAATAAAAGGAAGACAAATGGACAGTGGTCGAAGTGAGACGGTATGCGGTGGTATGCTATACCGCCTCTGGTTTTTCAGTGGTCAAGGCATACCGTCACTGGAGAGTAGATGCTAAATATCTTTAATAAATGCATTTTTATACACAGTAATTGACGAACAGCTTTGCAAGTAAAAAGATTTTATCTGTTATGTAGAAATAATTTCTAAGTTGACAACACCGACATTTTTGTTATATTTTTCCTAATTTTTGTTTTTAAAATGAGATATCTTCAAAGAAGTTTATCTAGTTTATATTTTGATGTGCCATATTGAATTGTTTCTTTCTTATGTATGTGTGTCTTCTTGCCGCAATTCATATAAATGTGTTTTGAGCATGGACAAATTTAGGGGTTTTCTGCTGTGGGGACGGATCTTTCAGGGGTTTGGAATACCACTCAATCGAGTGGGGGGGGGAGTTTTCCTACAGGAAATTGTTAATATAAGAACTCATTTTTGAACATTTTCGTGTATAATTCTCAATAATACAACATACGTAAGGGGATATATTTTAAATTTTTTTCAAAGTTGTTGGCAGGGGATCAAAGTCTCTCTATGCCCTGCCCCCCTTCCCCTGTAACTATAGAGAAGCTCTCCAACGGTTTTCATCATTATATAAATAGAATTGCAATCTTTTAGGCAACATACCCCCACTGCATTTCAACATTTAGATAGCCGGTATGTCGAGTCAAAATCGTAACAAAACATACTGCGTCTGCTTTTTCTCCACTTCGAACATTGCAAATGGAGGAATTAGAATCAAAGTTACATAACATGATCACAACAGCATAACAATAAAACAAACGAGACATAGGTCAATATAAACAACGTAAGAAGAGTTACGTCAAAATTGCGGATAATTTTTAACTTACCCTCGTGTATGCAATCTGTAATAAATATAAAAATATTTTCAATTTTTTAAGGAACTAATACGTTAAAGATGTTTGAAAGTAAAGTAAAATTAATTATTCATGCGTACGTTCATAAATATAAGACAATTCATAAGGACAGTATGAATGTTCTTTTCTACCAGGAATGTAAATTTTTGTTTGTAACTACTTTTCATATTATATCCATTGTTTGTGAAAAAATAATTCATGAAGCTCGCAAAATGTGTAATAGCTTTGCTTCGTAACTCTTCTAGTCAGTTTTATTAGAATATTTAATGCATTTATTAAACAACGTTTGGAAATAATGTTGTGACACACGTTTAGTACACAATTAGGTAGAACTTCTGGTTTTTTTTTTTTTTTTTTTTTTTTTTAATTTTGAACGAAATTTTTCATATAAAGAAATATATTTTTTTTCTTTAATAATAGCACAGTGTATTATACGAAGTAGGTTTGTATAGAAGAAAGCGTTATTCCAAATTCAATATTGGTTATATTTTGTATTGTACTAAATTAAGTTCTATAAATATCAATGTAAGTTTGACTTTCTAGTTTTTCTTAGCACACCTATTGATTTTGGCATACTTTCATTATATATAGGAGAACTGGCTTCGATTATCTGTAATACCTAAACGCGTAAATGATTTAATTTTAAATAATATGAAAATTAAAGCACTTTACCTCATGCGTATTGATGTTTATTATTGTGCCTATAATTTCGACATCTTCCGGATAACAGTACTTTGAAGTACCTAACCGAATTGCTCCAATTTATATTTTTTTTAAAATGTTCTTCCAAAATCATAAACTTAGACTCTACTAAAGCAGTAATAGGTCTTGATCTTGTCCTATAACTGCATAAATTCATTAAATGAAAATTTATTTATTTATTTTTATTTGAACAAATTCCCAGATACAGTATAACTTTGCACCATTTTACACAGGAAAATATTAACAAACAGGAAAAAAAGTGTCAACAAATAGGGCAAAAGTAATATTATTTCACCAAAACTTGTTTAATTGCTCTTTCAAACAGGTAGCTCTAAAAAAAAAAGTGACCACATCAGTTGTTAAGTGATTATAACAGTTCGGCATTCTGTAAAAAAAGAGACCTCTGTATAATTGCCAATCTAAGGTGGGCAAGATGGAATAGGTGGGCATTTCGGGCTATGCGGGAAGGGACACGTAAGGATAGTTCCTGAAGTAATGTTTCCGATCGCAAGTTTCCATTAACTATTTTATGAAGAAATTTCAGGCTAGTTATTTCTGCGTACTCCCATAGTCTGGATAATAAGGCATCGCAAGGGTTTCCCCTTAGTTAATATTCGAAGTGCGGTAACACGAAAATGTAATATAGAATTAAAGAAGTTGAGAATAGAATCAAGTGGTAGAGCGTTCACCTCCGGTGCCTGGGGTCCCTGGTTCGACCCCAGCTTGCGCCGTGTGGACTTTGTGGTGGACGTGGGTTTTCTCGGGGTTCTCCCGTTTCCTCCCACTTTCTTCATTCCACCATTTCACTCATCTCTCGTCATCACCGTGGGACGTAAAACTTAAAGATTTCATTTCATTTGATACACCCTGTATATTCGCGCAAAACTTCGACTGTCCATATAATAATTTTTATATTCCAGTAGGTGATTTTCTAAATTCAAAAGAGTCAAAATTGTAGGGCTTATAATAAACACTAATACGCATACAAGTTATATACATAAACGCATATAAATCAATTATAATAACATTATAACTTATTTCGGTTTAAAGGTATTTCCTTTTTTTAAAAAAAGAAAAAAAAACAAATCCACTAGTATTGTGATTATTTTTATATATAAGAATGCATTTAAAAAACATATTTTATGTAAGTAAAACATTTATAATACAGGTATAATGTATTAATCTTGCAGATTAAAAAAAAAATATGTGAGGATGTATGTTATAGCGAATATCAAAAAATATTTTATATTCATAACTGCTCGTAACTTGATACATTATTATGTTGGAAGATGTTGGTAGTAGTTGATTTATGTTAATTAGCAACAATTAATCTGTGATGAAGTTACATAGTCAGATATATTAAATTTATCAAATTACTTGTCAAAAGGAGAAAGGTATATGTATGCTAATGCAGGACCACAATTGTAAAGCATAAATAATAGTTTGATACAAGATACCAAACGTAGTTTTTTCTTCTTTTTTTCTGTTTTATAACAGAACATGTCCCTCTGTTCTCTAGTATGACGAAGTAATAACACTCATTTCCACGGATTTTGCTTTTTTTTTTATTATTATTTTCAATTACTGCAAATTTTGATATGCAAAGTTGGTGCTTTTTAAAACACGAAATAGTGAAATTTGGCAGAAGTATTAATTTTTTTCTTACACATATCTTGCAACAGTGATATTTTCTAATTAAGGAAAATTTTTTGTTTCTTTGTATAAGGGAAGAAAATATTTTAAGAAAATAGAACAAGAACTCATGCTTTGTTAAGGAAAATGAATTGATCAATAAAAAAGCAACTGTAAGCGAAATGCAGCTTTTGTTAGAAAATGTTACTGGAAGAGAATGTGTTTTGCATTTGGGAGCATCAACACGCTAAAAAAAAAAAAAAAAAAAAAAAAAAAAAAAAAAAAAAAAAAAAAAAAAAGTGAAAATTCATTTCAACAGTAACTTTTTTCCGAAAACTAGGTTTTATATGGGTAAAAATAGAATGGGTAAGAATTTTAAGAATGATCAAAAAAAGGGGTCAAAAGATTGCGATCTTGGCAAAGAATTGTAGAAATGATACAAATACTACATCAAAAGATTGCAATCTTGGCAAATAATGTTTTTGGATCAGGGTCCACAAAATTTTTGAACGGCCCCTAAATTCTTTTCTTTTTTTTTAAAAAAAAAAAAAAAAAAAAACAAATAAGCACATACTGAGTTAGGTGATAATTTGGGTTTGGCTACACTATACGTAGTTTTCTCCAGATATAAAGTATACAAGAGAATTTTTGATTGAAATATTTTGGAGTGTTTGGATCAGGGTCCAAAAAATTTTTGAACCGCCCCTAAATCGAGTTTTATTTATTTATTTATTTTACGGAATAGATACATCACATTGAGTTAAGTGTTACTTTGGGTTTCCGGATCACTGCTCGTTTCTCTTTGGTGTAAACTTCTATTGGAGTGGCCATGATCTATCTGCAACAAAAGGAAGATAAATGCAGAAATTAGGATCAAACTTTCATAGCAGGACAACAACAGTATAACAATAAAATACACGAGAACTGAAGTCATTTTGAACAATGTAAGAAAAGTTATAGCTACATTGTGGATAATTTTTGACTTAGCCTCGTACATGATTTTATTTGAAAGTCTCGTAAAAATATTTTACTAAAGTTTATTTTGTTACACTGACGGCTCTTGAAGGAAGTCACATTGGTCTTCGTATAGCTTCAGAAAGTTGTAAACAAGAAGTATATTAAGCAAAGGCCCTGGCCCCCAAAGCTCATGTGGGTCCCCTATTGTATTTATGAATATACAACATTTGGCATAATTTGAATGCAATTTGTCTCAAAATCCTCATATATATATACCTTCTGCATTCGAATCTCCCCCCCTCCCAAATTTACAGAGAAACCGGCGCCCTTGATATTAAGTAAGTTTTTTTCTTTTTTGTTGCTGATATGACTTCTTTCAAGACGCGCTGCTGATTCTGTAATTAGTAACAATTGAGGATTGAAAACAAACATCGGCAACTTCGTGGTAGATTCACGATTATCTTACCTTGGCATTTTTCGTGTTAGGTGCAGTCACTACAAATAAGTACTTACTGCATAGCTCGAGTTAGAGAACGTTCTTCATCTGCGCAGGCGTGAGCGTCAATACGAGATGAATTCCAATCGCTTCAACATGGTCCAACGTAATATGAACGGAGTTAACCTTAAAAAAATTGTTGCGTATTTTCAGAGATTTAGAATTCTTTTCTTGCAGAAATTTAATCATCAGTAGCGTACGCAGGAATTTATTTCGGAGGAGGTCCAAACAATATGAGGATATTTTATATTAAAATTCCTAAAATTGCCACTAAACTTAGACTACATTTACACAAAAGTCGAAATTTCGGAGGGTCCGGACCCCCAGGACCCACCCCCTGTAATCATATTTGCACTCGGATTTCTCATCTAAGAGAACAACTAAATATTTCATTTTTCAATACGTTATTAAGGGTTATAATTGAACTATACAACAGCTAATGTCAGAAATAAAAGAATATTGTAAATAACGATAAAAGACACATGTTCTGTAACGGATTCTTGACATCATGAAAATTAAAAATATGAGAGAACTTTGTTTTTGCCTATTAAAAATACACCTAGGTATACAAAGATAATTAATATGAAGATAGGAGGATCATTCAAATCAAAGCCCTCAAAGTGCTGTAAATATATATAACAATAAAAAAAAAAAAAAAAAAAAAAAGTAGTACCTATCATTTTTTAACGTAGTTTCCTTGACGTTCAATGCAAGTATTTCAACGTTTCGGAAGTGTATGAATAGCCCTACCACGTTTTAAAAAAGTCTTGTCTCATCTTGTAGACTATTACCAGTCAAATAGGTAGGTGCACCAGCTCGCTAGTCGTGTGTGTTACGAATGCAAAATGGTCAAGAAAGGGCACAATCGGGAAAAAGGTCAAAGTCAGAAACAGGTCAAAATCGGGAAAGAAGTTCACACAGTGAAAGAGGGCTGAAAGTCAAGTTGAACAGGGTAAAAAATTAGAGGAAAGTGGGAAGTGTAAAATGAAAAAAGAACAAAGAGTAGAAAAAAGAAGTGGATGTATGTACGTATAAACGGAAAAGAAAATGTAAATGTAGTGTAGGTGTATTGGAATTCCCACTTAACCTTCTTCCTCAGACCACACTATACACGAGGCACTCGCCGTGACGGCCACTGTCGAACTCCCTAAAAAAGTCTGGTCGTGACTAGCCGCTCGTGCACCGCGGTTTTCACCTCTTTCTCACTTCTGAAATTCTTGCTTCCCAACGCTTCTTTGAGCGGTCCAAACACATGAAAGTCACTTGAGGCATGGTCTAGTGAATAAGGTGGGTGTGAGAGACATTCAAATTTCAAATCCTGGATAGTTTCAACTGTCAAACGGCAGTATACGGTCGAGCATTGTCATGCTGTAACAATACCTTCTAGTTTACTCTGAATTGCTGGACGAAGTTGGTTTATGAGTAGATACAAATAAGAAATACTGGTTACTGTTGCCCTCTCTTCATAGGCATTGACGCAACGCTTTTTCAACTCAGTTATCAAGTGACGCACAGTGGGGCCAAACACCTGTTTTACGGACAAAATTCTCAATAATAGTGTAATATTGGTAGAAAAAACAGACGATGGCGTGCTCCCTTGTATGTTGTGGTGGTTTATCAAATGAAACTATTTCCGGAACGTTACGACTGACTGCACTCAAGATGTCGCGAGATATCTTCGTAAACAGAACATTAAATTGAGCTGTGTGAACTTCTGATGCATACAATGGATGATGCTAGTCAGAAATATCTTTAAAAAAGTACAATTTGAGGAAGTCATACTCTGCAAAATATTGTAGAATAAGTAAATCATAGAGAAATAATATATACAACAAAGTGTGCTAAACACAATATTGTGTTATTTTATATCTTAATTATAATACAAAGAAACGGTACATTTATAAGTCCATGACTTGAAAATTACAAAACTTAGATTGCAGTCTTCAAAAAAGATTTTTGTATATTTTAAAAGTGAAAAAACAACTTGCTTTATTTATGTCGGGAAAAGGCTGTTCATTCTATTAACAACAGTTTAAAAATATATATATTCTTCTTTTATGTACACGTATAACACTTTAAAAATAATTTACAGGAAGAACTGAAAAGACAAGTGTTTTTCAAAGAAAATCTAAATGAATAATCATGTAGCTTCAGTACTTAGAGGAAGATGTTTCTTCTTTAGTTCGGGCCTCAGGAAAGTTATGTATAAGTCTGATGACTCGAGGATTTTATGGAACGCATCTTCATTGGTGGCTGTACGGGAACATTTTCTTGTATGGTGAAGCCTGTAATCCTTATAATCTTTATGAAGAGTTTCTTGCGCTTCCTCAGTAACCCGATAGGCAGAGCTGCAGCTTGTATTATTTCGGCCCCATGTATCAATACTTTGTGCACTATAGAAGGCATATAGTACCACGGGTATAACTGTATAGCTAATTTAGCCGTTTCTGCTATGTACAATCTAAATTTATCCGAATCAATTGCAGAGTGGCTGTTAATTACCTCCAGTATTATACCAAGCCGGCGAATCAATTTTTCGTTTATGTGTGTAATCTGTGCTGTTAGAGAAAAATGTCGGAAGAATATCCTGGAGGTATTTCCGGTATTCGTCGAACCATAACTCTGTTTTACGACATCAACTTTAATCCCGAGCTCATTCATAAATCGTTGTTGGATGCGTTTCTTTGCAGCTTCTTTGATTGGGAGAGTATCTTTCGTAGTTCTCCACGACTTGAATTGTTGATTGTAGCTTAGATGTAGTACATATTCCATGAACTTGATTCGAGCATGAAGAGGTGAAATCCCAAGCTTCAGTACTTTTTCATTAGATTGCTTCAGTTCAAGTTTCGATAAGTCGTTCATCTCCGATGGGCGAGCCCCACAAATGAAGCAGTTACTTGCTACAGATGTCTCACTAATATGTTGAGCAACTTTTCCGTCCAACATTGTCAAATGTAAAACATTTTACAGTGATACAGTTGAGCCCTAGATTCAATCTTGTTTCTTGCAAGTTCTTGATTTCCCTTTCAACCCTCAATTTCTCAGTTTTTATTATTTCAGGTGTGTCTTTTATGAATTGATACCTGAGTGATCGACAGTGTCGCGTCGAAGAAGGTCGAGGATTAACCCAAATTGATTTACCTTCATTCCCAGGTAGGGTTATTTGTAAAGGCACAATAGAAGTCATAAATAAATTAGCATCTGGTCTCGCGTCACTTTCACTTGCAAACCGTTGAGAGAACTCGTTCTGGCCAGACGAGCCATCAAAGTCCCATTTTGTATGCATTGCAAGTGCCTGGCAGTTCAACTTTTCTAATTCCTTCTCATTTATTGTTTTTAGGATCCTTTTGGCTGTATGATTAAGTAAACTTTGGAGCGGGACTTCAGCGGAGGTCTCGGTAATTTTGATATCATTAGGGTGACAATCTTTCTTTGCGCACTGGATTTTTTATAACTGGGGAAAATATTGAACCCTTTTTCTTTTGTGGCAGCTCTGATTACCTCGTATTGATATTTGGAAAGCTTAGCCTGTGTAAAGATTGATAATGCAAAATCAGCACTGAAACTTTCCGATGTGTTTCCTGAATACGACGAAGCAGCAGCATCTATTACGCTTTGGGAATGTGATGCTCTTAGATCGTGAACTTTACGTCTTTTACTTCTCTCACAACAATCTTCAAAACACTTTTTAGGCCTTCCAACAGGATTGGAAGACTTCGGCGAATGAGCTTCATCACTGGGGAAACTAATCACAAATTCACCATTCATCCACTCGCGATACTTCTTGCGAAAATATGTTTTACTGTGATCAACTATTTTTATTTTTGTACATAATGCGCCAAAAATCTTTTCTTTATTTCATCACAAATTCGAGAAAGTTTATCTTCATGCATGTGCTGATATCTTTCGCGAATAAAACACTCCACTGATCCACCTGTAAGTAGCACTTCACAAAGTTCGACATATTTTACTGCGTCTTCCATTATACGAAAAAACTACACACTCTCACTGAAACAACTACTGTAACTACTAAATAGAAACTCCATGATAGCCAATTGACTTTATAGTACTTGCTGCACACGGCCCTATTTATACCTCCTACTAAATAGAAACTCCATGATAGCCAATTGACTTTATAGTACTTGCTGCACACGGCCCTATTTATACCTCCTACTATGTTGCTCCACGGGAACTGGGTTTTCTCAAAGCAATCAGCCAGCTTACAACGGTGCTATGGCTACATTTTGCGGCATATTGTGATGCAATTTACAGAGAAAGTAGTTTACTACAGTAGTTTTATGAAAACGTTTTAATTAGAGCGGAGTTCAGCGGAGCTTTTTTTATAAGCCTAGACATGTGTGCAATTCCTTGAAAAACTCACTATTTTGCTCAAATTACCCCTTCTATGTAACTTTTTTTGGCGAACCAATTGTTTGTCGCATGCTTGCCTGCATTCACATCAGTCACGTTAAGGCAGCTATTTTTTCTCCCTAAAGCAAAACCGTATTTTACCTCTCAATAAACCTACGTAAACTCAGAAACTTCAACATTGTTGAGTTTTAAATACAATTTACTAATTGCAAAAGAATGCTAATTGCAAAATCATTATCATAATCGGATTCCTCGCTTCATTTACTATAGAAAACGTATAGATTATCGCCCAAATTGTCACTTTCATGACATTCCATTTTGTCCGCCTTGGCCCCACTGTGTGACGTGGCACTCACCTTGCAGACAATTTATTGAATAGATGTTAATAAAGCACGTTATGGACAATATTGTGCTCTGAAACAACACTAATGTTCAAAATGGTGTCTATTTGCTTCAGAGTAATACGCCTGTTATCCTTTATAAGCTCTTCCACTAAAGCACTGTTTTCTTCCATCATTACGCGGTGAGCCTGCCCCGGTCGTGAGGACGTCCTCCACAGAGGTTACGACGTTTTTAAACTTTCTACACTACTCGTACACTTGCTGCAGGGACAAACACGAATCTCCGTACTGGGCTATCATCCTGCGATGAATTTAAATAGGTTTGAGATACTCACTAATCAAGAAACGTATCACAGATCGCTGCTCTAACGTGGATGTTCATGGTGGCGCGGCCATCCTCGTACTAATGGTGTTGCCGTCTCCTGTGCAGTGTTTGTAGATTTCTTTAAGAAAATTTCCCTCGACTAACACAAAATTTTCCCTTATAAAATTTTCCCCAATTTCTTGAATATCAAATTCCTATGATAGATGTTATGTAATAAGATTAATTTAGCAATATTAAATGAAGTGCCAACTACATTTATTTTTTTCATTTGGTTTCTCCTATTGTTTTTACATTTTCCTTCACTTCTTCTTCTTCTTCTTCTTCTTTTACAAACACACATACACTATTGCTATTGTATTGGTTTATTTAAGAAGAACAAAGTAAAAATTAGGCATTTATTTTAATCAATCAGTCAGCGCCTGGGTTTTCTCGTTTTATTTTTAAAAATCCATTTTTGCTAAATTTACCTACGAAATTTCCCGACATTAGGGAAATTTCCCTCAAACTACGAACACTGCTCCAATGTTGTAGGTCACTCTGCCACCTGTCGGTCATTTTATGAAACTCAAGGAACATTACTGTCAAATACCAATTCCATCATACAACTTTTCGGCATTTTATAGCACTTTCAAGGTTTTAATTTGAGTCACCTTCGTAGATTTAAATTATGTTTTAAGCTAAACTCGATGCCACTACTTATTCGTGTTTAAGAATTAAGACTATTATGGTCTTCAAAAACTGTGGAAGAGTAGTTGTGCTGAGAAATGTGTAAACTGGAAGTGTACTCACAAAAGAATAAATGAAATTGACATCGTAATTTTCGTAGAATAATAAATCAGTTATATGAAGAATACAATATAACATGCTATAAGCTCAAAGTAAACAGGATTGTTACTAAAAATTAAGTATACGTTTCTTAATTAAAAGTAAAACATAAAAGATAATAATAATAAAACGAAAATAAAAATCAACTGAAGTCGTTGAAGTTGCAGAAGTCACATAGTTATGTGTTAATATTATGAGACATTTTCAATAAATATTTTTTTACAGCAGTATGAAAAGATTATATTGCCAAAGCATTAAAATAAAACAAAGAGATAAATTATTTTCAGTTTAACCCTGTCGCTGCGTAATTAGTTTTGAGGCCAATCCCCAAATTTTGGCTTTTATTTATAAGAAAATGAGTCTTAGAATGGAAACCACACGTTGTACAAATTCTCCCTGCCACCACAGTATGCAAATTATCTAGTTTGTTATGCTTCTGACACGTTGGGCTGTCAGTGCTGCCAACTTCTTACAATAGTATGTATAACATTATTTGGTAGAGAATGTATTTTCTTAACGTAAGTGTAGGTAACCTGATATAAATATCACTACAAAAACTGAGAAAGGTATATTTATTGACCTCGATCTGTCCACCAGGCACATAGCCAGGATTTCGTAATAGGGGGGCTCCGTGACGAAATACTGACCGATTTTTCGGTTTTTAGGAAAACCGAAACCGGTTTTGAAAATGTTCGAAAACTGTTTTTTTTTATCGAAACCGGTTTTCACCGAAACCGATTTCGGGTTTCTCCAAAACCGGTTCGGTTTTTCACCGGATCCGGTTTCGGTTTTCAAAACCGGTTCCGTTTTTTTCAAAATTGGTTCTATTTCTGACCAGAATAGTGCTCCCGTTGTTTTCCGGAAACCGATACCGTTTCCACAGAATTAGTTTTATGTGTTTTCCAAAACCGAAGTGGTTGTGAAGAAAACCGAAACCGGTTTTGAAAAAACGAAATGTTTTTCTAGAAACCGGTTTCCGGTTTTTATAAAAACCGGTTTTGCCCATTCCTATTCCAAACTATTTTACTGGCAACATATATTGGTTCCTTTAGCCAGGATTTCGGAAGGGGGGCGTGACATGAAATAATGTGGTTACACACCAGAGGCTCGATCAATCTAAACTATTTTACTGGCAACATGCTCATATTGGTTTCTTAGGACAATAAAATGAGGATATGTTAGGAAGTATTTTAATAACAAACTATGCAGAAATTTCGAGTAAAAGAATATAAAAAGTATTAAAAAAGATATAGCCTTCTGAGGTAATTCGAACTCTTTTCTTCTTCTTCTTCTTCTCTTTCTTCTTCTTTATCTTCGTTTAATGCCATTAAGGATAGCAACGATATGTCTTTCGGCAGTAAAGACATCCTAAAAAATGAATTAGAGTTTCCGCAAAATCGAAAATTTCTTAACAAGTGTAACTGAAATCTATGTTGCCAGGTTGATATTATTGGTGATTGTGGGCATTTTTTAAGTTCTACCTCTGAGTCTATCTGATAGAACTGGTTTATCGATCATCATTTGTAGTCCATAGGATTAGCATGGAGCTAGATGGAATTCGGAATGCTCCGTTATGATAATATCAATTTTCAAGTTGATCCGCACTCCCGTTTTCTCCACACGAAGCTCCTCATAACAAAGAGTAATCAAACGCTTGCTGTAGCTTTGTATTTTTAGCACTGATTCTTCTTTTTCTTGTTTCTGTTTCTTCATCCTTCCTTATTTTTATTTCTGTTTTCAAAAGAGGGGGGATTCGTACACCTCGGACCCACCCCTTTGCTACGTGCCTCTCTCCGCGCATCCCGATTGTTAATGTTGCCATCGTATTATAATATTTTCTTCTTGTTTTGATATTTTCTAGATAAATTTTGTTATTATTGACCATTCTTATGATTCTCTGCACGCCTCACATTATTCTTACCATGGGCGTCATTTAGGGGGGCAAGGAGGGGCATTTGCCCCCCTGAGTATGAGATTTATATAGATTTTATCAATAGAGTAGTAGTAAATGAGTGAAAAACGCGAAATTCTACTTATATCAAGGGGTTTTGCCCCCCCTCCAAGCAAAATCTGAAATGACGCTCCTGATTCTTACCCAATCTGATACTGCAAGCCGGGGTTATATTGTACATCAGTGTGTGTTTGTAAGAGAACGGAATCAACAGTAGAAGAAAGACAATGAATAACGCCAAACTTACAGTGAATCTGGCCTTCAGTGCGGTAGACAAAAAGATAAGTGCAAGGAATAAACCTGGAACACAACCTTAAGTTTTTGTATATGCGGAAGTGGTCCTCCACAAATTTCGATTGTTAACTTTAACTCTTCATTTCAAAATAATACACTAGACACATCGTCGCTGCGCCTCGAAGAACCGCTATGTGTTAAAACCACAACTTTTCAGGAGAAGCAAAAAACATTCCAAACTCTTAAAATCTTGCCAAATATACACGAAAACACTTGAAAAAGATAATAAAATTGGTTCTGCATATATTATGCAATGGATATTGTTGTAGCTTGCTTTAACAATATTATATTACTATTTTTGTGTTTACGTAGCACCTTTTGCGCCTTTATAAGCACATAGAGGATTTGTATACTTTAATCAATACGTGCGTGATGGGAACCTGAAATTTTTAATTTCAATCTATTATATTTTCATTGTTGTGGTGAAACAATTGAATATTCACTTATCACATTATAAGGGACGCTGCCTGACAGCTTGCAGATTTATTTACACAGCATAACTCATTTTCGACAAAAATGTCACATAGTGGTTCTTCGAGACGAGACGCAGCGACAGACATTACACACTACACTGGACTAACCACTAACAAAAAACACTATCTATAACTTGAGTATTATTTTTATTGTACAACTTTCAGTTCATTGTGGAACGTTCCACTTATTTCACTTAATTATGTCTTCTTCGCGCTAGATCCAGACTAATTTGTGCTCTATTTATTTCTGATATTTTAATGCAAATATAGTCCTCTTTACATATCAGTTCTATTATTCCATGTCGTTCATGAATATTCCGTAGATTGACTCTTAAATCTTGATCTTCTTCTGGTAAGATCACATTCTGGCAGTAAAAAAAACCAAGAGTCCACTATTGAAGCAAGTATGCATTTTTGAGCCCCACCATACTTTTGAAACTAACAAGACTTAATGGGCCTTATGCAGAGTCGTTTTGAAGTGTGACTAGCTTCATACTAAAGGCCTGATTACTGCAGGAAACATGCTAGTCAAACTTTAGTATGGCACTAATCACGCGTAACGCCCATTGTTGATTGTTGCTTTTTATGAATTTTTTTCTGAACAAAATATTTTTATTAAATTTACGTCACTTAACAGTGCTCCACTACCCACTAATGACAGAAATGTTCCCGGAAAATGGTAACATTGTGACTGGAAGAAAAACAGGAAATCGAAAACAAATTGTTATCAGAGACAATTGGTGTGGTTATGCTTAAGGTTTATCCTAATGGGGGTACATTGCGAGAGGTTTACTTTCTTAAACACAACCAACTCCGTCCTATACTCCTGATAGAAGTGTTACGTAACATTAAATAAACTAGGAAATTCTAGGCGTGAATAAAAGATACAAGCCTCAAATGTGTGATTGATTTTAATTTTTAGTGAAGTCATGAGATGTTTGTGAATTGGTTTATGTGTAGAGACATTTTGGCAGTTGACAGATTTCTTAAGCACATACCTGATTTTCTTGTTGAAGATTATTGTCCCACGACAGTCCCTCCAGGTCCAATCTCAGCCCAAGTCCTTATTGACACAACAGTGACTTTCCAAATTTTATGTGATGTAGAATTTAATGTTCGAAGTCTCAAGACAAAATTGTTTCAAATAACTCAGTTACATTGAGACTATCAACGATGTCATCTCTGGTCGCTCTCTCTCTCTATCCCGGAAATATCGTGAGGCTATATACGATTTCTTTTGCTGAGGTTGTTACCCAAAGTGACGTAGATCCATGGCATGACCCAGAAACTCGGGTTCATGTACAAGTCGGAATTTGGTTCAGACGAAGAAATCTGTCAACGCAAGATTTACATAATGAGGAAGACTTAGTAGAGAAGCAATAATAAGTGTCATAGAGGAAGAAATGGGTAGTAAAAGTATAAAAGGATGGACAAAAGAATAAGTAGTTAAGGCTCTGAAGTTAGTATGGGAAAACAGTTATTGTATAATCGGTGAGAAAGTGGTAAAAATAAGAAAAGGAATCAGTATAGGTTCGAGGCTGAGCCCAGTACTGGCAGAAATAATTATGAACAAATGGGAGAAAAAGGTGAAAGAAGAAGGGAGTAAGAACTTGATAATATTTTGTAGGTATGTGGATGACTGTCTAGGCTTGTGGAAAGGGACTAGGAGACAATTAGAGAACTTCAGAGATAGTGTGGAAGATAAAGAAAAAGGCATAAGCTTGGAAATGGAGTTGGAAGAAAATGGAAGAATAAACTTTTTAGACATGACCATAATAAAACAAGGAGAAGGCCTGGTTACGAGGTGGTACCAGAAAGAGTGCTCAGCGGGAGTGTACTGCCATGAGAGGAGCGACGTGGATAGGAGTACAAAGAGAAATTTCATAACAAATATGATAAGAAGAATAGAAATGATGGAGGACGAAGAGGAAGGAAGGAAGGAGAGCATACAGAAATTCTACAGACAGTTAGAGAAGAACGGTTACAGCAAGAAAGAGTTAGAGAAGGAAGAAGAACGCAGGAAGAGTAAGAGAGGGAGAAAGAAGAATAAAGAGGATGAGAGTGGAAAATGGCATGGCATAGAAAGTATGGGAGAAGAAACGGAGAAACTGAAGAATTTATTGAAGAAAGGAGGGGTCAGAACTTATAGAAAGAGTGGAGAAACTTTATTAAGATCAATAAAGAAGAAGAATAGAAAAGGAACTAAAAAGATTAATGAAGAGGAAGAAGGGGTCATTTACAGGGTATGGTGTGAGGACTGCGATATGTCATATATAGGAGAGACAGGAAAGAGAATGAAAGAAAGGATAAAACAACATGAAGATGATGTTAGGAAGAAAAAAGATACCAATGCCATATACAAACATGTTAAGGAGACGAATCACGCAATTAATTGGGATAAGACGGAAGTGTTGGAGATGGAGAAAAGAATGATAATAAGGAAGTGGAAAGAAGCGGATTGGATAAAGAAGGTAGGAAGAGATAAACTGATGAACTGGACAGGGGGCTTACCAATTAATGAATCATGGCAAGGAAGTTTGAGTAACATAGAGAAAATAAATAAATAAATAAATAAAAATAAAAAAAATAAATAAATAAAAAGCCCTTATAAGAACCAAAAATAAAGGAAGTGATTAATTGGAAAGTGAACACGAAGACTTATAGGATGGGCTGAAGGCCTCGGTAAATAAGAAAAATAAATAAATAAATAGATAAAAATAAAAAAGTACAACAATGACTCTATATATGACTGTTAAAAGAATTTAAAAAAAAATTATAACAATGAATATGTATACGACGGTTAAAGAATTTAAACTCTGTTATAACAACATTTATATATATGTCTGTATTTTCAATAATTTCGATCGTGTCTGAAGAAGGATATGCTAGATATCCGAAACAGTAACAAATTATAATTTAAAATAAAGTAAAGTATTAAGCTTTGGTCAGTGTCTCTTTTGTTAAAATAATGAGGAAGTTCATTATGTAAGTCAAACTGTCTTCAGCACATAAAACGAATTCTTAACATTTTATTATAGAGTTTTAATCTGTATTTAGATAAAGGAATCTTTTCCTGTTTTGTTCATCTTTAAGAGTTGAATTTAGAACCAAAGTACAACACAAATAAAAAGTTTATAACTGGCCGGTTACATCTCCGGGCCTGAATCCTGTGTTGCTACGCAAGACAGAATATATTTATATACAGGAGTAGAAATAAATAAGTTTACATTAATAACAGAAGTAAGTTAACGGTTAGTTGAAATAAAAAAATAAGAATGTGCAATAATAGTAATACATAAATAAAAAAATAATAATAGCGAAACCCTAATACAAAATCTGGAATTGAAAATTATTAATGTTTCTGCTTGCACAAAGCAATATGCGTGCTAGTCTTGTAGTATGGCAAATATAACTTTGTCCATTAATAAATCAGTTCCAATGTTAAATTATTAGACGTCTTAATTCGTGCTCAGAGACAAGAGACAGAAGCAAGTTTATCAGTTTAGTTCACACAAGAATGCTGACTAAGTAAGCATCATATTCGTATCAAGTTTGACTCAGCTTCATACACAGTCTCCGGGATGCTTCCACATCGTTCAGAGAGAGAAAAATACAAAAAGTCGGTGCACAGTGAGCTGAGTGCGAGGATGTTGTTAAATTATTATTTCATTTATTTTTGTTTATTTATATATTAAATCAAAAGAAAAAGAACACTTAAATCATGATGACACTGAATTAGAATTCACTTCACTACACTAAACACTGTTGACCGTAATAACACAATGTGGTGTAGACACAATTCGTGAACACGGGACGCACAAGTAGGTAAGTATTTTTTTCCTCATTGTTTGTTTAACGAAAGAGAGGAAGATTTGCTATACATATTTGTTTATTTTTAGTTGAAGAAACATGATACTGTTCCTTGACATTGTCCGTGTTTGACGATTTAGTTCCCACAAACTTAATAGGTTTTGAAATACCAGTTTTTGGAAGAGGAGGAGGAGGAGGAATATGAAGTTCCTTCTTTATTTGAGCATTGTAATTTGTTGTAACTGGAGATTTAGGTGGTGATGGTAATTCCACATCCATATACATGTGCTCAAGTCCACAACTGCCATGTGTACGTGTAGGTGAACGTGTATTATGTTCTGTCTCTGTCTGTGTGTGTGTGTCGATATGTTTTGTAATAGTGGCGTATGGAGGGTCAGATGTTCGAACCTCGTGTTGCGTATTAGTATTCGTGTTAGTTTTCGATGAATCTATTATATCGAGTTTGATGGAATTTCCAGTTTGTAGTGTTTGTTTTGAATGTGGCTTTGAAGCTTGTTGTAGTTATATTATTCCGCCTAGACTTACATATACAGAATATATATATTAATACCTTTATAAAAACGAACACTCCAAGACCAAGGGAGATAAATAGCAATATCTTTGAAGTCTCCATTCTGAAAATAAAAGAAATGGAAGAATGTATGAACTTGTATATATTCGTTCTTTCATTCTTTTTTTAAATGAATATTTACATGGCCTATCCGTAGTCTCTTTTTAAGTGACTTTTTAAAATAAAATCGGCCTCTTTATCCAGCTTTTGATATGGATGAACCATTTCAATTCTTTGAATTGCGTAAATTAAATCCATATCTATAAAATTAACCTAAGGTATGTGGTACTTCTTGAATGATTCTTTGAATCATATTTATTTAAACCACATGAGATCAATCTACTGTACAAGTACGAGTGATTAAATTATACTAACCTATTCTATAGTCAATAATAAATTCTTTTTTTTAAATGAATACTAAGTCTATATGCATTAAATAATATGATTTACTAAAATATAATACTATAATCATACGTATATAATACTAGATAAATAATTACATATGCATATGCTAAAATATTATTTGATATATATATATACTTTATTAAAGTAAGTTACTTTGTGTACGCGTACATAATTAAAAAATAACTCAGGTGTTTCTATTCTTTTCCTCTCTAGTTTCTCCCTAGTATTCAAGTCTAGTGCTATTTTTCTATTTTCATTTTACGGTGGCGGTAGTAGTCTTTTTTTGTACATAATAACATATGTGTATTTTACATTTTGATTTTCAAGAAATGAGGAGATTAGGATTTAGTCTAATCTCGATGGCCCTTTCGTAGATAAAGCAGCGGGCCGTCTTGCTGCCCAAACCAAAATGCAAAATACTTCTCTCGTTGATGACCTAGATGTTGAACTTGACTAGTTTCATAATGTTAGACTATTATGTTAAAATATTGCATTAATTGACAATCAGTTCAGGAAGCTAACGTGCCTTAACATAATTTTCTAATTTATTAATATAAAAATTGCTGTTACTTATCATGAACTAGGATTTTCTTATTTTTTTTACTTTTACATATTTACTACAGTTGTTCCATCAACTTAGATTAATACTACCTTGCACTTTATTGTCTAGTAAGTGCCAATTATTCTATATGATTTACTTTGTATTTGTTTATAAGTCTGACTACTTTTATATAAGTAAGGATTGATGCCACTATCAACAACACTACCAAAACTAATATTATTATAATAGTAAACGTCATAGTTGAATGAGACATTTGTAATGCCACTATTGTTGAATTGATCTGTAAATTTAATAAATCATTCGCCAACTTATCTAAAATATAGGTCGAATTTGTAAGATTTAAATGAAACATTGACCAATTTCCCACTAAATTAATTTTACTATTTTTAACTTCAACTAATTTTCGTGTCGGTAAGACTGTATTATTAAATATTAAGCTATCAAATTCATGATATGCTAGAAAATAAGATTGGTTTTTTCCATATTCCTATTGTTTCGATTCTAATATATGATTATCTAGTCTTATTGTATTATATCCTGGAATATGAGATGAATATAATATTCCTGCATTCGTATATTGAAAAATCAGCTTAGCTTTATATGTTTCGGATAACAATGTACATCCTTCTAAGGTCTTATTCAGTACAATATTATTTAAGCATTCTGATTGAGGTGTTATAGTAATAGTTGTAGTATGACAAAAATAAAGAAAAGATTTCCATTCACATAACCCTTTTTCTAGACTATGAAACTTTCCATTTGACAAATAAGCTGTTGTTGGTAAATCATAATGATACTTTTTGTTGCCAATGAGAAAACCTAAGATTTTACTTCGTACATTTTTGATATGCTTGATGAATAGATAATTGGTGTTCGTAATAACAAATCTAGATTATTTGATTCCAAATCGAAGCGTACTAAACATATACTAGACAGTTTATAAAATAGGCCTAAATCATGAATATAAAGTGTTGATTTCAAAATATCGTGTTCCTCTAAAAATCTGAGCGCCTGATTATTATTTAAAATATGGAATGTAAATTCATTAGCCATAATATTTGAAAACATTTCCAGAATATGTTGTTGCGCCGTATGCATCAAAAAATTAGAAAGCAATTGTTGTTGAATAGCAGATATTCTACAAAAAATATAGTCCAATTGATTTCTAAAATCTAAAAGAACATGTTTAACTGTTATTACTACATTATGAATTATTTTTATTTGATCATTAAATCGGTTCTTTAAAGTTTGGATTTCTCCAGTTAATAATTCATCATGTTTCCTTAATGCCTCTATTGAAGACGATAATTTTTGTTGTTGTATTAAGTTGTATGTAGATAACCCAATTGAACCAAGTCCTAAAATCCAGGAAAATATTGATCTTTTGTTTCTATTAGGATGTATACAAGATGCTTTACCGTTTTGATATTGAAACGCACATGGAATTGTATTCATAATTTTTTCCCTAAAAAGTCTTTCATTTTTCCGAATTCCCTCTTGTATATTTTTTAGGCCAGGACATTCTGAAACTACCGGTATTGCCTCATGAAAGTTTATGCGTATTTTTAAAGTAGTGTAAATGTCTTCTGTTGTGTGCACTGCAAAATAATTTTGCGATACGGCTATCCCTAATTTTTCCATAGTAAACTGTTGTGGACTGACAGTAGTATACATTACCATGTTGCAGTAGAATAGAATTTCTAATACTCGCATTTTCCCTGAAAAGTAGAAAATACTATCCTCACTATAATGAAACTATTTATTTTATTTTATGAAACTATATGTTTAGTTATACCAATAAATTAATACATCAATTATTTTAGTACACCTTTTTTAAATGAAATTATCTTACGTTTTCAGCGTGTGCAACATTGAATGGTTTTATTCTTCTTATGTCGAATGTATCAACCTTCTGTTCATTTTTGTCTGTTAGATATTTGATTCGATACGAATTCTCGTTTATTTTTTCTAAAATTTCACCTCGCGTTTTAAATTTCTGTCCGAAACATGCAGGAACACCCGGCTTCTGTGCAATATCTTGAATGAGAACCTGTTGACCCGGTTCAAATTGTTGTGATTTGAAATTTTGTTCGATATATTTTTTCTGGGTTTTGAATCTTCGCTGAAGATTCCTGTATGCTAAATCTCGTGCATCCTTTAAGTTTTCAAGTCGCATTTCGTTCTCTTCATATTCGCATGAAATATCTAAAGAAGAATCTAATTGTGTCCTCGGTTCGAAACCGTGCAGTAAGAAAAACGGAGTGTGTTTCGTTCCTTCATGAACATGAGAGTTCAATGTAAAAATAATAGACGGTAATAAAATGTCCCAGTTCGTCATCTTTTTGTCTACATAGTGCTTTAGCCAATTCTGTACTACGTCATTCATGCGTTCAGCTAGACTTGCAGAATAGTGTGCCCCTGTATTTGCAAAATTTAGGTGAATACCGAACTTTTCAGCCATTTCTTCCATCAATTTTCCTTTATGTGCAGATAGCCTATCTAATACTATTTGCTTTGGTATACCATATTTTAAAATTATTTCATCATAAATAACTTGACTAATGGAATCGGCGCTTAAGTCTGGTATCGATTTAACAATGGTAAAGCGCGTAGCCATGTCGACCATTACACACACATACTTATGCCTGTAGGTGCTTGATAATGGGAGAGGGCCAAATTCGTCAATACAAATTGACTCCATTGGCGCGTATTGCGGATAAGTTTGGGGGTGCAATGGTGTTCTCCCCGGTCTTCTCTTATTAACCTGACATGTGATGCAAGTTGCGCATTTATCATGCAAAAACTTTTTCATGTTTGGCATGTAGATCTTTTTTAATGCATTATTATAACATTTTGTGAAAGAAAAATGACATCCCCGTAATGGTCTGTGTGAAGTTTTTGAAAAACATATTCGCGTAATGAATAAGGAATGCAAAGCAAGTATTTCACTTTATTTGCGAAACGATGCTTTCTGAACAATCGGACGTCCCTAATTTCAAATTCAGATGCCTGTCTTTCCATCCGTCCGTCACATTCTTCTGGTTTTTCGAGAGCTCGAAATATTGGCCCAAAGTGAGGATCACTTTCTTGTAGTTTTCCTACATCTATTCCTTCCTCAAATGACATGAATGTATTTAACTCGTCAAAATCAAAGTCTTCCTTTGTTGGTTTTATATTCGTGTCCCTACTTAATATATCACTAGGATTGTGATCGCCTCTCACGTGCACTGGTATGTATTTATAATCTTCTAAATGTAATGCCCATCTAACCAATTTTGGGGATAATTTGGGGGCGGTTTTAAGGTAGGTCAAACATTTACAGTCTGTGTAAAGTTCAAATTCGTTCCCGTATAAATAAAAATTAAACGCTTTACAAGCTGATAAAATTGATAATAATTCAAGCTCTACTATGTGGCGTTTCTGTTCCGTTGGTCTTAATAATCTGCTGTAATACCCCAGTGGTGTCCATTGACCATTTTCTTGCTTTTGTAGCAAACAACTTCTGATCGATTTTTGACATGCATCTGTACATAATCGTAGGGGGCCTTCCCTCTACGTAAGGTGAGAGAATCGGAGCTTCCATGAGTACTTTTTTAAATTTTGAAATGCGGTTTCGTGCTCTTCCTTCCACTCGAATTTTTTTCCTCGTCTAAGCATAATTTGTAATGGCTCCACCAAAGAGGCATAATCCTTACAGTATTTTCTTACATAATTACACAACCCAAGAAATGATTTTAAATGTTTGGGTGTCTTTGGTGTTTGAAAACACTTGATAGCATTAATAATTTTGTCACTGATTTGAAAACCCATAGGACTAACAATATGCCCGAGAGCAATTATTTGATTTTGCAAGAATTTACATTTTTCTACTGATAATTTCAAACCTGCTTTCCTTAATCTTTCAAATACACTACGCAAGATGGCCACCATTTGCTCCTGATTGTTACAATATACAAAAATGTCATCCATATAGAACGATACGTTCTCTGGGGCAACATTTGCTAACGTTATAGACATAATTCTGGTATAGATCGCGGGCGCTGATAGATGTCCCTGTGGTAGAACTAAATGACGGTAACTCCCTAAGCCTGGTATATTAAATGCTGTACAATCTCTAGATTCTTTAGTAATTGGGATTTGAAAATAGGCTGATTTTACGTCACAGACTGAGTACCAAAGATGTCCTCCCATTGTTGACAAATATTATGTATAGGCGGTCATGACGTTGAATGAAAAACTGCATGTTTATTGAGAACCCTGGCATCCAAAACACACCGGAGCGAGTTATCTGGCTTCTTTATAAATAGCATTGGGCTATTATGCGGGCTAGACGCAGGTTCTATTATGTTTTGTTCTAAAAGTGTGTTAATCTGGTCACGAACCAATGACTGACATGCTGCCGGTAAGGGATATTGGGGACGGTGAAAAGGTGTTTTTGTTTTAAGTTCTATGTGATGTTCATAGTTTTTTACCCTTCCAATAGTACTAGAATCCCATGCAAATATGTCACTAAACTCATAACAGAGATCTACTAATTTCTTTCTAACTTCAGGATCTGCTTTTTCTCCTATCACTAGTTTTTTCTCATCAAATTTTGGCCTTTCTTTTTCTATTTCATTTTCTGAGTCTTCACTATTTACTGTATAACATTTTTCTTCCCTAACATAGTCTTCTCCATAACCTACTACTGTATTCGCTTTCAAAACTACTTTCCTCTCTAAAGGATTTGTAATTTCTAGCAAATTCTGTTCTTTAGATAGTAGAGTTCTCGGTATTAATATCTTATAGTCATGTTCTAGCTTTCTGTTTGGCTCCAACAAATATTCGTTTCCTGACCATGAATCTACTAATTTTACCGGAACATGTACTTTACTTCTAGGTGGAAAATACACTGTTTTACTCAAAACAAATTTTGGCACTATACATGTTTTTAAGATATTATGTACTTTCTCAGAAACCGGAAGTGGTGTTTTGTCACTTTTTGTTATTTTCTTGGGTGGTCTCCCAAATCTGTGTAAAGTCAAAGTTTTGTTTCCATAATCTAATTTCATTTCGTGCGGATGTAAGAAATCATTGCCTAGTAACAAATCGTGAGGAAATCCTTTTATTACTCGAAAGCTATGGTGAAAATTTTTCCCAGCAATGGAAAACCGAACAATTGCTATTTTTTTTACTGAAATAGAATTCTGAGTTATTCCCTTAATCCTAGTCTCAATATTCCTAACTGCTGCATCGGGTGGAATTAGACTTTCATTTATTTTGGACAATTGGGATGCAGAATTTATGACAGCTTTCATTCGTCTATTTTCTATATAAACTGGTAAGAATATCATTTCATTCTCACATTGAATGGAGGCTAATATTTGTTTTTTCTTATTAACCATACAACCTATAAATGCGCCCCTACCATTTACAGTCTTTTCTAGTTTAAAGCTTGCTGAACTCCCTGCATTGAATTATTCTGACAGTTTTTACATGTGGAACAACCCTGGCCATATGGTACAAAAGGTACAGCATTGTAATTTAAATTACTGTTATGCCCCTGTGGTTGTACTGGCTGATAATACACAGGATACTGTTGTGGTGGTCCGTTCCATTGATTCGAACCCTGCCTATTATTGTAATTATTTTCATAACGTCTTTTACCACGACCTCTATTCTGATTAAAATTACCTCTATTCTGAGAACAGTTCCCTTTATTCTGATAAAAATTTCCTCTGTTATTCGAATTTCTACCATTATTCGAGTTCTGACCATTTTGCTTATTTTGGCCTCTAAAATTCTTTTGCTTTCCACCTCGAAAATTTTGAGACGAATTATTTTCTTTCTCTGTATTGTTTACTGTTTGTGCCTGACTAATCATTGTTAGTTTTAACTCTTCTAGTGTTTTTTCTATTCGCGCCATTTGCGTACTAGATGATGGTTCTACCTTCATTTCTTTATTTTCTACTGAGTCTTTTTGACTACTCTGAGACTTCTTTGATTCCTTAGCCATCACTACTTTATCATCATCTGTATCACTATCTGATGAATCTCCTATTCGTACTGGTTTCTTAATTCTAGTTATTAATTCCTGTACCGAAACTGACTCTTTTTTCTCTTTTCCCTTTTCACGCTTCTTCCTTCTTTCTATTTTACATTTATTTTTCTCTACCTTTAACAAATCTTCTATAAACTCATCAATAGTGTCGTATGTCTTTCTTCCTACTTTGTCTATATAGTAAGGTAGCAACCCTGATGCTATTAACCCTATTTTCTTCGTATCGTCCATGTCTTTGTCAAATTTCTCTATAAGGGCTAACATGTCATATACAAAATTTATTATAGGCTCTGCTTCCTTCTGCAACCTATCCCTAATTCTTTCTTCAATGTCTAATGCAAAATTTGAATTTCGAAATTCTTCTATTAACTCCTTTTTCAAGTTATTATACTGTGCATTGTCAACATCCTTCCTGTCTAGGAATATTTTTATCCATTGCCTACACTGACCTTTGAAAACAGCTGGCAATAACAATTTCTTCTTATTATCATCGTAACCATTGATTTGGCATGCGTCGTCAAATTCCTCAAAGAATGCAACTATGTCATTTCCTGACTTTATATCAAAACGCGGTAGCTTGCATAAATCTGCTTGTATGTTTACCGTTACTGGATTAGCCTGCATGTTTGAGTGACCTTGATCGCTACTAATATTGCCAGAATTGTTCGTACTTCTAAACGTTAATCGTGTATCAGATACCTGAGTAATTACGTATTTTCTCTGTCTAGGAGGAGTAACACACTGAAGAATCTGATCTAATCTACTGTCTAATTCGTCTATTGCTTCATTTTGTTTCCTTATAACTTGTCTAAAAGACATACCATTCACCTAAGAACATTAATAAAATAAGAACCTTGAACCTATAAACCTGTATATCTAAAATACGAGTCAATCCCTTATACCATTTTAACATTATTAATAATCACCTACATGTTAAAGTAACTTATAAATTATACCTATACCTATATTATTGTTTCATTATTAAAGATTGAAATTCATTTCACTTTTTTTAAAGATCTTACAATAACCTAGGATCTTTGAAAAGGCGTAAGCCTAACGCGTCTTCCACCATGTGGTTATGCTTAAGGTTTATCCTAATGGGGGTACATTGCGAGAGGTTTACTTTCTTAAACATAACCAACTCCGTCCTATACTCCTGATAGAAGTGTTACGTAACAATAAATAAACTAGGAAATTCTAGGCGTGAATAAAAGATACAAGCCTCAAATGTGTGATTGATTTTAATTTTTAGTGAAGTCATGAGATGTTTGTGAATTGGTTTATGTGTAGAGACATTTTGGCAGTTGACAGATTTCTTAAGCACATACCTGATTTTCTTGTTGAAGATTATTGTCCCACGACAGTCCCTCCAGGTCCAATCTCAGCCCAAGTCCTTATTGACACAACAGTGACTTTCCAAATTTTATGTGATGTAGAATTTAATGTTCGAAGTCTCAAGACAAAATTGTTTCAAATAACTCAGTTACATTGAGACTATCAACGATGTCATCTCTGGTCGCTCTCTCTCTCTATCCCGGAAATATCGTGAGGTTATATACTATTTCTTTTGCTGAGGTTGTTACCCAAAGTGACGTAAATCCATGGCATGACCCAGAAACTCGGGTTCATGTACAAGTCGGAATTTGGTTCAGACGAAGAAATCTGTCAACGCAAGATTTACATAATGAGGAAGTTCATTATGTAAGTCAAACTGTCTTCAGCACATAAAACGAATTCTTAACATTTTATTATAGAGTTTTAATCTGTATTTAGATAAAGGAATCTTTTCCTGTTTTGTTCATCTTTAAGAGTTGAATTTAGAACCAAAGTACAACACAAATAAAATGTTTATAACTGGCCAGTTACAACTCCGGGCCTGAATCCTGTGTTGCTACGCAAGACAGAATATATTTAAATACAGGAGTAGAAATAAATAAGTTTACATTAATAGCAGAAGTAAGTTAACGGTTAGTTGAAATAAAAAAATAAGAATGTGCAATAATAGTAATACATAAATAAAAAAATAATAATAGCGAAACCCTAATACAAAATCTGGAATTGAAAATTATTAATTTTAATCATAAATGTTTCTGCTTGCACAAAGCAATATGCGTGCTAGTCTTGTAGTATGGCAAATATAACTTTGTCCATTAATAAATCAGTTCCAATGTTAAATTATTAGACGTCTTAATTCGTGCTCAGAGACAAGAGACAGAAGCAAGTTTATCAGTTTAGTTCACACAAGAATGCTGACTAAGTAAGCATCATATTCGTATCAAGTTTGACTCAGCTTCATACACAGTCTCCGGGATGCTTCCACATCGTTCAGAGAGAGAAAAATACAAAAAGTCGGTGCACAGTGAGCTGAGTGCGAGGATGTTGTTAAATTATTATTTCATTTATTTTTGTTTATTTATATATTAAATCAAAAGAAAAAGAACACTTAAATCATGATGACACTGAATTAGAATTCACTTCACTACACTAAACACTGTTGACCGTAATAACACAATGTGGTGTAGACACAATTCGTGAACACGGGACGCACAAGTAGGTAAGTATTTTTTTCCTCATTGTTTGTTTAACGAAAGAGAGGAAGATTTGCTATACATATTTGTTTATTTTTAGTTGAAGAAACATGATACTGTTCCTTGACATTGTCCGTGTTTGACGATTTAGTTCCCACAAACTTAATAGGTTTTGAAATACCAGTTTTTGGAAGAGGAGGAGGAGGAGGAATATGAAGTTCCTTCTTTATTTGAGCATTGTAATTTGTTGTAACTGGAGATTTAGGTGGTGATGGTAATTCCACATCCATATACATGTGCTCAAGTCCACAACTGCCATGTGTACGTGTAGGTGAACGTGTATTATGTTCTGTCTCTGTCTGTGTGTGTGTGTCGATATGTTTTGTAATAGTGGCGTATGGAGGGTCAGATGTTCGAACCTCGTGTTGCGTATTAGTATTCGTGTTAGTTTTCGATGAATCTATTATATCGAGTTTGATGGAATTTCCAGTTTGTAGTGTTTGTTTTGAATGTGGCTTTGAAGCTTGTTGTAGTTATATTATTCCGCCTAGACTTACATATACAGAATATATATATTAATACCTTTATAAAAACGAACACTCCAAGACCAAGAGAGATAAATAGCAATATCTTTGAAGTCTCCATTCTGAAAATAAAAGAAATGGAAGAATGTATGAACTTGTATATATTCGTTCTTTCATTCTTTTCTTAAATGAATATTTACATGGCCTATCCGTAGTCTCTTTTTAAGTGACTTTTTAAAATAAAATCGGCCTCTTTATCCAGCTTTTGATATGGATGAACCATTTCAATTCTTTGAATTGCGTAAATTAAATCCATATCTATAAAATTAACCTAAGGTATGTGGTACTTCTTGAATGATTCTTTGAATCATATTTATTTAAACCACATGAGATCAATCTACTGTACAAGTACGAGTGATTAAATTATACTAACCTATTCTATAGTCAATAATAAATTCTTTTTTTTAAATGAATACTAAGTCTATATGCATTAAATAATATGATTTACTAAAATATAATACTATAATCATACGTATATAATACTAGATAAATAATTACATATGCATATGCTAAAATATTATTTGATATATATATATACTTTATTAAAGTAAGTTACTTTGTGTACGCGTACATAATTAAAAGGTAACTCAGGTGTTTCTATTCTTTTCCTCTCTAGTTTCTCCCTAGTATTCAAGTCTAGTGCTATTTTTCTATTTTCATTTTACGGTGGCGGTAGTAGTCTTTTTTTGTACATAATAACATATGTGTATTTTACATTTTGATTTTCAAGAAATGAGGAGATTAGGATTTAGTCTAATCTCGATGGCCCTTTCGTAGATAAAGCAGCGGGCCGTCTTGCTGCCCAAACCAAAATGCAAAATACTTCTCTCGTTGATGACCTAGATGTTGAACTTGACTAGTTTCATAATGTTAGACTATTATGTTAAAATATTGCATTAATTGACAATCAGTTCAGGAAGCTAACGTGCCTTAACATAATTTTCTAATTTATTAATATAAAAATTGCTGTTACTTATCATGAACTAGGATTTTCTTATTTTTTTTACTTTTACATATTTACTACAGTTGTTCCATCAACTTAGATTAATACTACCTTGCACTTTATTGTCTAGTAAGTGCCAATTATTCTATATGATTTACTTTGTATTTGTTTATAAGTCTGACTACTTTTATATAAGTAAGGATTGATGCCACTATCAACAACACTACCAAAACTAATATTATTATAATAGTAAACGTCATAGTTGAATGAGACATTTGTAATGCCACTATTGTTGAATTGATCTGTAAATTTAATAAATCATTCGCCAACTTATCTAAAATATAGGTCGAATTTGTAAGATTTAAATGAAACATTGACCAATTTCCCACTAAATTAATTTTACTATTTTTAACTTCAACTAATTTTCGTGTCGGTAAGACTGTATTATTAAATATTAAGCTATCAAATTCATGATATGCTAGAAAATAAGATTGGTTTTTTCCATATTCCTATTGTTTCGATTCTAATATATGATTATCTAGTCTTATTGTTTTATATCCTGGAATATGAGATGAATATAATATTCCTGCATTCGTATATTGAAAAATCAGCTTAGCTTTATATGTTTCGGATAACAATGTGCATCCTTCTAAGGTCTTATTCAGTACAATATTATTTAAGCATTCTGATTGAGGTGTTATAGTAATAGTTGTAGTATGACAAAAATAAAGAAAAGATTTCCATTCACATAACCCTTTTTCTAGACTATGAAACTTTCCATTTGACAAATAAGCTGTTGTTGGTAAATCATAATGATACTTTTTGTTGCCAATGAGAAAACCTAAAGATTTTACTTCGTACATTTTTGATATGCTTGATGAATAGATAATTGGTGTTCGTAATAACAAATCTAGATTATTTGATTCCAAATCGAAGCGTACTAAACATATACTAGACAGTTTATAAAATAGGCCTAAATCATGAATATAAAGTGTTGATTTCAAAATATCGTGTTCCTCTAAAAATCTGAGCGCCTGATTATTATTTAAAATATGGAATGTAAATTCATTAGCCATAATATTTGAAAACATTTCCAGAATATGTTGTTGCGCCGTATGCATCAAAAAATTAGAAAGCAATTGTTGTTGAATAGCAGATATTCTACAAAAAATATAGTCCAATTGATTTCTAAAATCTAAAAGAACATGTTTAACTGTTATTACTACATTATGAATTATTTTTATTTGATCATTAAATCGGTTCTTTAAAGTTTGGATTTCTCCAGTTAATAATTCATCATGTTTCCTTAATGCCTCTATTGAAGACGATAATTTTTGTTGTTGTATTAAGTTGTATGTAGATAACCCAATTGAACCAAGTCCTAAAATCCAGGAAAATATTGATCTTTTGTTTCTATTAGGATGTATACAAGATGCTTTACCGTTTTGATATTGAAACGCACATGGAATTGTATTCATATTTTTTTCCCTAAAAAGTCTTTCATTTTTCCGAATTCCCTCTTGTATATTTTTTAGGCCAGGACATTCTGAAACTACCGGTATTGCCTCATGAAAGTTTATGCGTATTTTTAAAGTAGTGTAAATGTCTTCTGTTGTGTGCACTGCAAAATAATTTTGCGATACGGCTATCCCTAATTTTTCCATAGTAAACTGTTGTGGACTGGCAGTAGTATACATTACCATGTTGCAGTAGAATAGAATTTCTAATACTCGCATTTTCCCTGAAAAGTAGAAAATACTATCCTCACTATAATGAAACTATTTATTTTATTTTATGAAACTATATGTTTAGTTATACCAATAAATTAATACATCAATTATTTTAGTACACCTTTTTTAAATGAAATTATCTTACGTTTTCAGCGTGTGCAACATTGAATGGTTTTATTCTTCTTATGTCGAATGTATCAACCTTCTGTTCATTTTTGTCTGTTAGATATTTGATTCGATACGAATTCTCGTTTATTTTTTCTAAAATTTCACCTCGCGTTTTAAATTTCTGTCCGAAACATGCAGGAACACCCGGCTTCTGTGCAATATCTTGAATGAGAACCTGTTGACCCGGTTCAAATTGTTGTGATTTGAAATTTTGTTCGATATATTTTTTCTGGGTTTTGAATCTTCGCTGAAGATTCCTGTATGCTAAATCTCGTGCATCCTTTAAGTTTTCAAGTCGCATTTCGTTCTCTTCATATTCGCATGAAATATCTAAAGAAGAATCTAATTGTGTCCTCGGTTCGAAACCGTGCAGTAAGAAAAACGGAGTGTGTTTCGTTCCTTCATGAACATGAGAGTTCAATGTAAAAATAATAGACGGTAATAAAATGTCCCAGTTCGTCATCTTTTTGTCTACATAGTGCTTTAGCCAATTCTGTACTACGTCATTCATGCGTTCAGCTAGACTTGCAGAATAGTGTGCCCCTGTATTTGCAAAATTTAGGTGAATACCGAACTTTTCAGCCATTTCTTCCATCAATTTTCCTTTATGTGCAGATAGCCTATCTAATACTATTTGCTTTGGTATACCATATTTTAAAATTATTTCATCATAAATAACTTGACTAATGGAATCGGCGCTTAAGTCTGGTATCGATTTAACAATGGTAAAGCGCGTAGCCATGTCGACCATTACACACACATACTTATGCCTGTAGGTGCTTGATAATGGGAGAGGGCCAAATTCGTCAATACAAATTGACTCCATTGGCGCGTATTGCGGATAAGTTTGGGGGTGCAATGGTGTTCTCCCCGGTCTTCTCTTATTAACCTGACATGTGATGCAAGTTGCGCATTTATCATGCAAAAACTTTTTCATGTTTGGCATGTAGATCTTTTTTAATGCATTATTATAACATTTTGTGAAAGAAAAATGACATCCCCGTAATGGTCTGTGTGAAGTTTTTGAAAAACATATTCGCGTAATGAATAAGGAATGCAAAGCAAGTATTTCACTTTATTTGCGAAACGATGCTTTCTGAACAATCGGACGTCCCTAATTTCAAATTCAGATGCCTGTCTTTCCATCCGTCCGTCACATTCTTCTGGTTTTTCGAGAGCTCGAAATATTGGCCCAAAGTGAGGATCACTTTCTTGTAGTTTTCCTACATCTATTCCTTCCTCAAATGACATGAATGTATTTAACTCGTCAAAATCAAAGTCTTCCTTTGTTGGTTTTATATTCGTGTCCCTACTTAATATATCACTAGGATTGTGATCGCCTCTCACGTGCACTGGTATGTATTTATAATCTTCTAAATGTAATGCCCATCTAACCAATTTTGGGGATAATTTGGGGGCGGTTTTAAGGTAGGTCAAACATTTACAGTCTGTGTAAAGTTCAAATTCGTTCCCGTATAAATAAAAATTAAACGCTTTACAAGCTGATAAAATTGATAATAATTCAAGCTCTACTATGTGGCGTTTCTGTTCCGTTGGTCTTAATAATCTGCTGTAATACCCCAGTGGTGTCCATTGACCATTTTCTTGCTTTTGTAGCAAACAACTTCCGATCGATTTTTGACATGCATCTGTACATAATCGTAGGGGGTCTTCCCTCTACGTAAGGTGAGAGAATCGGAGCTTCCATGAGTACTTTTTTAAATTTTGAAATGCGGTTTCGTGCTCTTCCTTCCACTCGAATTTTTTCCTCGTCTAAGCATAATTTGTAATGGCTCCACCAAAGAGGCATAATCCTTACAGTATTTTCTTACATAATTACACAACCCAAGAAATGATTTTAAATGTTTGGGTGTCTTTGGTGTTTGAAAACACTTGATAGCATTAATAATTTTGTCACTGATTTGAAAACCCATAGGACTAACAATATGCCCGAGAGCAATTATTTGATTTTGCAAGAATTTACATTTTTCTACTGATAATTTCAAACCTGCTTTCCTTAATCTTTCAAATACACTACGCAAGATGGCCACCATTTGCTCCTGATTGTTACAATATACAAAAATGTCATCCATATAGAACGATACGTTCTCTGGGGCAACATTTGCTAACGTTATAGACATAATTCTGGTATAGATCGCGGGCGCTGATAGATGTCCCTGTGGTAGAACTAAATGACGGTAACTCCCTAAGCCTGGTATATTAAATGCTGTACAATCTCTAGATTCTTTAGTAATTGGGATTTGAAAATAGGCTGATTTTACGTCACAGACTGAGTACCAAAGATGTCCTCCCATTGTTGACAAATATTATGTATAGGCGGTCATGACGTTGAATGAAAAACTGCATGTTTATTGAGAACCCTGGCATCCAAAACACACCGGAGCGAGTTATCTGGCTTCTTTATAAATAGCATTGGGCTATTATGCGGGCTAGACGCAGGTTCTATTATGTTTTGTTCTAAAAGTGTGTTAATCTGGTCACGAACCAATGACTGACATGCTGCCGGTAAGGGATATTGGGGACGGTGAAAAGGTGTTTTTGTTTTAAGTTCTATGTGATGTTCATAGTTTTTTACCCTTCCAATAGTACTAGAATCCCATGCAAATATGTCACTAAACTCATAACAGAGATCTACTAATTTCTTTCTAACTTCAGGATCTGCTTTTTCTCCTATCACTAGTTTTTTCTCATCAAATTTTGGCCTTTCTTTTTCTATTTCATTTTCTGAGTCTTCACTATTTACTGTATAACATTTTTCTTCCCTAACATAGTCTTCTCCATAACCTACTACTGTATTCGCTTTCAAAACTACTTTCCTCTCTAAAGGATTTGTAATTTCTAGCAAATTCTGTTCTTTAGATAGTAGAGTTCTCGGTATTAATATCTTATAGTCATGTTCTAGCTTTCTGTTTGGCTCCAACAAATATTCGTTTCCTGACCATGAATCTACTAATTTTACCGGAACATGTACTTTACTTCTAGGTGGAAAATACACTGTTTTACTCAAAACAAATTTTGGCACTATACATGTTTTTAAGATATTATGTACTTTCTCAGAAACCGGAAGTGGTGTTTTGTCACTTTTTGTTATTTTCTTGGGTGGTCTCCCAAATCTGTGTAAAGTCAAAGTTTTGTTTCCATAATCTAATTTCATTTCGTGCGGATGTAAGAAATCATTGCCTAGTAACAAATCGTGAGGAAATCCTTTTATTACTCGAAAGCTATGGTGAAAATTTTTCCCAGCAATGGAAAACCGAACAATTGCTATTTTTTTTTACTGAAATAGAATTCTGAGTTATTCCCTTAATCCTAGTCTCAATATTCCTAACTGCTGCATCGGGTGGAATTAGACTTTCATTTATTTTGGACAATTGGGATGCAGAATTTATGACAGCTTTCATTCGTCTATTTTCTATATAAACTGGTAAGAATATCATTTCATTCTCACATTGAATGGAGGCTAATATTTGTTTTTTCTTATTAACCATACAACCTATAAATGCGCCCCTACCATTTACAGTCTTTTCTAGTTTAAAGCTTGCTGAACTCCCTGCATTGAATTATTCTGACAGTTTTTACATGTGGAACAACCCTGGCCATATGGTACAAAAGGTACAGCATTGTAATTTAAATTACTGTTATGCCCCTGTGGTTGTACTGGCTGATAATACACAGGATACTGTTGTGGTGGTCCGTTCCATTGATTCGAACCCTGCCTATTATTGTAATTATTTTCATAACGTCTTTTACCACGACCTCTATTCTGATTAAAATTACCTCTATTCTGAGAACAGTTCCCTTTATTCTGATAAAAATTTCCTCTGTTATTCGAATTTCTACCATTATTCGAGTTCTGACCATTTTGCTTATTTTGGCCTCTAAAATTCTTTTGCTTTCCACCTCGAAAATTTTGAGACGAATTATTTTCTTTCTCTGTATTGTTTACTGTTTGTGCCTGACTAATCATTGTTAGTTTTAACTCTTCTAGTGTTTTTTCTATTCGCGCCATTTGCGTACTAGATGATGGTTCTACCTTCATTTCTTTATTTTCTACTGAGTCTTTTTGACTACTCTGAGACTTCTTTGATTCCTTAGCCATCACTACTTTATCATCATCTGTATCACTATCTGATGAATCTCCTATTCGTACTGGTTTCTTAATTCTAGTTATTAATTCCTGTACCGAAACTGACTCTTTTTTCTCTTTTCCCTTTTCACGCTTCTTCCTTCTTTCTATTTTACATTTATTTTTCTCTACCTTTAACAAATCTTCTATAAACTCATCAATAGTGTCGTATGTCTTTCTTCCTACTTTGTCTATATAGTAAGGTAGCAACCCTGATGCTATTAACCCTATTTTCTTCGTATCGTCCATGTCTTTGTCAAATTTCTCTATAAGGGCTAACATGTCATATACAAAATTTATTATAGGCTCTGCTTCCTTCTGCAACCTATCCCTAATTCTTTCTTCAATGTCTAATGCAAAATTTGAATTTCGAAATTCTTCTATTAACTCCTTTTTCAAGTTATTATACTGTGCATTGTCAACATCCTTCCTGTCTAGGAATATTTTTATCCATTGCCTACACTGACCTTTGAAAACAGCTGGCAATAACAATTTCTTCTTATTATCATCGTAACCATTGATTTGGCATGCGTCGTCAAATTCCTCAAAGAATGCAACTATGTCATTTCCTGACTTTATATCAAAACGCGGTAGCTTGCATAAATCTGCTTGTATGTTTACCGTTACTGGATTAGCCTGCATGTTTGAGTGACCTTGATCGCTACTAATATTGCCAGAATTGTTCGTACTTCTAAACGTTAATCGTGTATCAGTTACCTGAGTAATTACGTATTTTCTCTGTCTAGGAGGAGTAACACACTGAAGAATCTGATCTAATCTACTGTCTAATTCGTCTATTGCTTCATTTTGTTTCCTTATAACTTGTCTAAAAGACATACCATTCACCTAAGAACATTAATAAAATAAGAACCTTGAACCTATAAACCTGTATATCTAAAATACGAGTCAATCCCTTATACCATTTTAACATTATTAATAATCACCTACATGTTAAAGTAACTTATAAATTATACCTATACCTATATTATTGTTTCATTATTAAAGATTGAAATTCATTTCACTTTTTTTAAAGATCTTACAATAACCTAGGATCTTTGAAAAGGCGTAAGCCTAACGCGTCTTCCACCATGTGGTTATGCTTAAGGTTTATCCTAATGGGGGTACATTGCGAGAGGTTTACTTTCTTAAACATAACTAACTCCGTCCTATACTCCTGATAGAAGTGTTACGTAACATTAAATAAACTAGGAAATTCTAGGCGTGAATAAAAGATACAAGCCTCAAATGTGTGATTGATTTTAATTTTTAGTGAAGTCATGAGATGTTTGTGAATTGGTTTATGTGTAGAGACATTTTGGCAGTTGACAGATTTCTTAAGCACATACCTGATTTTCTTGTTGAAGATTATTGTCCCACGACAGTCCCTCCAGGTCCAATCTCAGCCCAAGTCCTTATTGACACAACAGTGACTTTCCAAATTTTATGTGATGTAGAATTTAATGTTCGAAGTCTCAAGACAAAATTGTTTCAAATAACTCAGTTACATTGAGACTATCAACGATGTCATCTCTGGTCGCTCTCTCTCTCTATCCCGGAAATATCGTGAGGTTATATACTATTTCTTTTGCTGAGGTTGTTACCCAAAGTGACGTAAATCCATGGCATGACCCAGAAACTCGGGTTCATGTACAAGTCGGAATTTGGTTCAGACGAAGAAATCTGTCAACGCAAGATTTACATAATGAGGAAGTTCATTATGTAAGTCAAACTGTCTTCAGCACATAAAACGAATTCTTAACATTTTATTATAGAGTTTTAATCTGTATTTAGATAAAGGAATCTTTTCCTGTTTTGTTCATCTTTAAGAGTTGAATTTAGAACCAAAGTACAACACAAATAAAATGTTTATAACTGGCCAGTTACATTGGTATTAGAACTGTAGAGAGCACACAACCTCCACGTGGAATTGTAATTTCAAAATATTTACGCAGGTAGTAACTTTGAATAAACAAGGGGTGAAAGTAGCACTACAAAAGTACTGGAGATCCATTTTCAATCCGGGTTAAATTAACTTCTCCTGGGGACATTTATTTGTCATGCAAAGGCCTGAAATCATAATTGCCAACGAGTAAAAAGTCTGAAAATCTTGATTCTGAAGTTGAAACTGGCCACCAGTAAAATAAAACCAAATTTAAGATTTGTTATCAATATATATATATATCCACTACTACTGTTTTTTGTGCTTACTATTACTTTCTATTGGAAGGGGAGTTCGACAAGGATGCTGCCTCTCGCCAACACTATTTAATGTCTATCTAGAAGAAATAGTGAAAAAAGAGCCTACATGATGATGATGGCATTTCGGTAGGAGGTAGAATGATGTATAAGATTTGCAGACGATATGGCGCTTGTTGCAGAATCTGAAAAGAAAAGCAATAAAATGTTAGAAAAAATGAGAAAGGGCTTTGAAGAATATGGGATGAAAATAAATGTTAGAAAGACAAAAGCCATGGTGATTGGAACGAAGGGGTCTGTGTCAAATATAAAAGTAGGAGGGGAGAAAATAGAACAAGTGAATAGTTTTCGATACCTGGGTAGTGTTCTTAGTAAGGACATGAAATGCGAACGTGAAATAAAAGCAAGGATAGGAATGGTGAAAGGAGCCTTTAAAAGAAAGAAAAGTCTGTTTTGTGGGACCTTGAACAAAGAGTTGAGAAAAAGACTCATAAAATGCTTCGTGTGGAGTGTTGTACTGTATGGGGCGGAAACGTGGACATTACGTAAAGATGATGAAAATTGACTGGAAGCCTTCGAAATGTGGGTGTGGAGAAGAATGGAAAGAATTAGTTGGGTCGAGCGGAAAACGAATGAGAGAGTGTTAGAAGTGGTGGTGAGAAAAGAACACTTTTAGATATTATTAGGAAGAGGAAAAGAAACTGGTTGGGACATTGCCTGAGAAGAGATTGTATCATGAGGGACGTCCTAGAGGGTATGGTGTCGGGAAAGAGAGGGAGGGGGCGAAGGAGACTACAATTAATGGATGATATAAAAAACAGAAAGATAATACGCGAAGACGAAGAAGTTAGCGGAGGACCGTGGAGCATGGAAGCTTCTCAGCTGCGGCAAGTGACCAGCCAATAAAGGCAGAATACCTATGATGATGATGATGATTACTTTCTATATTTATTTATTTTCTGAGTTTAACGTGTTACAATTATGAACCGAGCCTTAAGAAGGTGGTGATGATGAGATGAATGATAATGGTGGAATAATGGAAGTGGGAGAAAAAGAGAAAAACTCGGGAGCGCGAGCACACGATTTTACAAACCACCAAGCCTTATTGCCAGGAGCTGGGATCGAACTAGCGAGCCCACTTGCCAGAGCTAAATATTCTTCTATTGAGCCAGCGCTACTCATCATTTCCCTTTAGTTGTTTGTTTATTGAGGGAATAGTAATATGGAATCATTATATTATTGACTTTCTTTTCAAATAACCTAATCAATTTTAAGTGCGTATATTTTGAAATATATTCTCATTATTAATGAGAATATTGAGCATTCAAGTCCAACATACTAACGAAAATTAATACAATACTCGCATACAAACGTTTATAAATACTGAATTTTATTTCTGTGCTCCATACTACAAAAGATAGAAAATACCGGCGGTTGTCTTCACGTATTATTGAAAACTGTAATTACTATTTTTTCTTGTATGAAAGGAAAATAAATCATTTAAAATACTTCGAATGCATCAAAAAATAATGTCAAGATAATATAAATAGTATTTTCTAAATATGTTTTGTTTTAAGTTTAGCTTTAGCAGCACGGTGGAAAAAACCGTGCGCGATCTCTCAGTTACGAAACTAGGACGCGACTTCTGAAGGATTAACTTGATTTCGATAATAAAATACTGGAGAGCCCTTAGTTTAGTCCTACGATGATCTTTTCCTATTTTCTTTCTACGATGATCTTTCCGTCTTCATTGAACTCGTATTATTCCAAGTTTTATTACTATTTTTAATTTTGCCCTGCTCATTAGTCGTATTAAGTTTAGTACATAACCAGAAACCCCACCTCCTTTACCTCTTGTTCCAGAGAGAAATAATGAGCGTTACGTTTTCGTTCTCTTCGATAATATAACATCTCTAATGAGAATCGATATCCATTAACAAAAGACTATTCTTCTTCTTCTTCTTTTTTAAAACCTCTTCAAATTCACAACAAATATTATTTTATGCTGTGACAAGAATTTTTTCCAGTGTTGGTTGCTATAGCTTTGCATACAATGCTATTTTTCAATGTTTGCATACATGTATTTTGGGACTTAGTGTCTAGTACAGTGCTCTTGAGGGTGAGTTATTTGCAAGTTCTAAAGAAGTAATGTTTGTAGGCAGTGGCGGCGGTTGGACGTCAAAAGTGGGGGGGCAAGACATGATCTCAATATTCGTATATCAATGTTAGTTTTTTGGTTGCTTCTAACATTTTGTTTGACTAAAGGTTGTATAACTATTAGGATACTGCATTTTCCAGTTAAAATACCGTATATCCTGCTTCATATTTTACTAAGTAAATTGACAAGAACAACGCAAGTAGATGCCCTTTGTACTCTTAAACAACGAAGGTGTAAGAAGAGATTTGATTCCTTGCTCATGAACATCTTAAAATTCTGTCTGGAAAATTGTGTTGTCAGATTAGGTTCTTATTTGATAACGAATTCGCAAAACGAACAGAAAGGACAATATTAATAGAATAGTAATGAAAAATGAGGCTTGTTTCGCAAAAGTTATATTGAAACCTGGATTTAATGAACAACTTATATTTTTAATTCCATGCATGTTATTACATGTTATTACTCTTAGAAAAACAGTAAATACTACAAGCATATGCTGCGACATTTAAAGAAATACTTTTGCAGCTTCCCGAAAAATGTCCGTTACCATTAATACCGTTTTACCTTCTTGGAATACATCAAAACTCAACAATACTTAGAATCACTCCACACTCCAGTTATGCAAAATAATTCTAAAACCTAGAATTATGTTGAATTCACTAAATTTAATTGTATATACAAAATTGTGTATAGTATGTATAGCCCTACATTCATATATTACACTGCAAAACAATGCCGCGCCTTTGACGTGGGAGACCCGGGCTCGATTCCTGGCGGGAGCTCATGTGGTTTGTATTCCACGTTAATCAGTAGATCCACGTCTCATATAGGTCCACTGATGAATAGGATGTTAAACTAAAAAAATCAAATCAAAATATTCCTTACCATTAGGAAGAAGAAAAGATATTTTAGGAACTGTCGATTTTTGTGCAATTAAAGAATAGTTTGTGAATAGTGTTTCTTCCAGACATGCTTTTGGGAGGCACTGCCCCCCTCCAAAGCACTGAGAGTATCCCACCTACCGAAGAAGACCAAAATAAACGTCTATAATATAATAATAAATAGAATAGTACCTGCAGTGCTCCCCCCGAAATACTAAGTCTGAAAGAAACACTGCTTGTGTTATGAAGAATTTTTTTTTTTTTTTTTTTTTTTTGCGAAATGTTATCTCAATTATTTCTAAAGCGACTGACTAACATATCGAGCCCTTGTAAAAAGAAATGAAAGTACACTCGAATTGTGGCACTGCAATAGGTTAATTTTTGGGCCATTTTTCGTGGCAATTAAAACGCAATTCATGTAGCTTTCTTCACTGTACGGGAAGACAACCAATACGTACTCTCGCAACGGCAAATATTTTATGGCACCATTTTTATTCTATGAACCATTAATACATACAAAAACTTTAAATTTCCAAATGAAATAATATACAGTAATGGGTCATTGAAAAAAGTGGGGGGCAACTGCCCCCCTTTGCCCCCCCTAATCGCCGCCCATGTTTGTAGGTTTCATCAAAGATGCTATAAAATAGGATGGTATTTTATAACATCCTTGTGTTTCATTAAGAAAATTTCCCTCGACTGACACAAAATTTTCCCTTTTCTTATCAAATTCCCTCTAGTTTGTTGAGTATTCAATTCCTATGACGAAAATTCTGATAAAATTAATTTAGTTATATTAAAGGAAGTATCAATCACATTTGAGTTGTTTTCCTTCTTATTGTAAAAAAAAAATCCTTCACTTAAAAAAAAGAACAGCCAACAATTTGTGGAAATTACGCTGCTTTGAACAGACACACACACACGCACACATATATACATAAAGGGTTTTCATAAAGTCTGGACGGATTTAATTTGCTTATAATTTTCATAAAAATGCTCATAATGAAATCAAATAAAGTGCAAATGGTAGCGGAAGGATTAAATTTTTAGTTGGCAACACTGTTAGATAAGCGGCAACTCTGAACACGTTGAGAGAGGGAGAGGGAGGGCAAGGGTCAGTTTCTTACCAAATTCCTCCATTGTTGTTTTCATTGTTGTTTCAATGTTGACTGTTAAAAGTAAGTTCTAAGCTCTATTGGTGTGTGTGTCTTTTAAAGAAATAAATAAATGAAAAACTCCTCTGAGAAGACTATTTTTTTACCGTATCAAAGATGGCGTCGGTGAAAGAGAAAGCGCAATGTGTTCTGTGGTACGCAGAGCTAAAATCACCAATTCTGGTGTGTCGAAAGTTCACCAAAGAGTTCAAAAAGCCGGCACCGACTGAGAGTGCAATCCGAAAGTGGCATGCTAAGTTCTTGGAGACAGGAAGCGTCCTAGACCGTCCTCGAAGTGGGAGGCCGCCAACATCGCCTGCAACAGTGAGCAGGGTAAGGGAAAGCATCATCAACAGCCCACAGAAGTCGATTCCTAGACGGTCCATGGAACTTGGAATTCCACAGACAACCGTGTTTAAGATAGCCAAGAAGACGATCAAGGCCAAAGGTTACAAAATCAAGATAGCCCAGGATCTGCATGATGAAGATTTGAACATCAGGTTCAACTTCTCTGACGCCATGCTCAAGCAGTTGGAACATGGCGACGTTCTCCTTTCAGCCATCATGTTCTCAGATGAGGCAACCTTCCATGTCTCCGGGAAGGTTAACCGACACAACTGTCACGTTTGGGGCACGGAAAACCCAAAGGAATTTGAGACACATGAGAGAGATAGCCCTAAAGTGAACGTTTGGTGCGCTGTGTCCTATGATCATCTGATTGGACCGTTCTTTTTTGAAGAGACCGTGAATGGAGATTCGTACCTGGATATGTTGCAGAAATACCTTATTCCGGAACTGGAGGCACGTGGAATCCAGAACGACATCGTGTTCCAACAGGACGGGGCACCCCCTCACTATGCAATCAAGGTGAGACAGTTCCTTGACGAGAAATTCCCTAACCGATGGATTGGCCGCGGTGGCCTGACCGCTTGGCCGCCAAGATCACCCGACCTTACCCCCTGCGACTTCTGGCTTTGGGGTCATGTGAAAATGGAAGTTTATGCAAAGAAGCCAAGTGGTTTGGAGAACTTAAAGGACAAAATCAGGGCGTCTGTGGCTGGCATTTCGGATCAAACACGGCGGAACGCTGTGAGTGGATTCCAGCGCCGCCTATGCGAATGTGTGGACGTAAATGGCGCCCAGTTGGAGGTGTGGCGGTGAATGAACTGAGCTGGTGCAGATTACAGGTAAAAATTTAATCCTTCTGCTACCGTTTGCACTTTATTTGATTTCAATATGAGCATTTTTTATGTAAATTATAAGCGAATTAAATCCGTCCAGACTTTATGAAAACCCTGTATATATATATATATATATATATATATATATATATATATATATATATATATAGAAAGAGAGAGAGAGAGAGAGTAATGGATAGGTAGATAAATAAATATAACAAGGTAGAAAACAAAGAAACCAACCATACAAGATAGACAAAAGCAAAATTTTTACTGGATACTAGAATTGAGTTGAGTTGATTTTGAGTTTAACGTCCCTTTCAGCAGCGAGGCTATGAGACGTTACCTACTGATTAACATGGAATCCGAACTATATAAACTCTCGCCGGGAATCGAACCCGGGTCTCCCACGCCAAAAGCGCGTACACTAACCGCTTAGCCACGAAGAAGCTCCTGGATACTAGAAGTGACAAGTACAGGAACCTAATACAAGATGGTATGACGAAATTAGGTAGCACTGCAAATCAGAGTTGGCGTGGGTCAATGAAAACTTGACCCACGACCTACTGACCCACCACCCACCATGACCCATGACCCACCATGATCCACTCTGACTCACCACTAACCATTGCCCACCACCCACCGTGACCCACCACCCACCATGAACTACTCTCATCCACTGTGACCTATTCTGACTCACCAAAATCCATCGTCATCAACTCTGAACACGATCCACGGCCTTTTCTGTACTGACTAAAGAGTTTACACTTGTAATGAAACAAGACTGTGAAATTGTCATTAATCGGAGTTTGAATTTCTAGTCAATCGCTCAAGCACCACTCTCTTACAATAACGGTGGACCTGACCTTTAAATATCGAATGGTAAAGTGTTTATCAGTGAGAAAATTGAAGCACTTCGAGGTGGGTGGAAATTAGTGTGTGCCTAAAATATACTTTAAGAGAGTACTCTTGCAAGTGTTAATTTCTCAACGCATTCCGAAAGAAACTTCTATTCACAGGAAAATACCCCTGTACAATATGGAAAAGGTTATGGTTTCTCAGTTCACAGTATTTTTCTCACAAAAGACTTGAAAAATCAGTTTTTCATAGTGTATAAAGGTGCTCGGGTACCCTCTATGAGAGCATCTCCATAAAGTATGCTCATAATTGTAGTTTGTGTAATCACTAAAACATCATGTTAAATTTAAGTTACAAATATGCATAATTGCAATTATTATGAATATTTATTCAAAGTAGTTTACCTAAAGGAAAGAAGAGACTTATTAAAAATTAGAAGCCATTAGTAATACAAGTATACATTTTTCATAACTCGTAATTTGCCATCTTAAAACAAATCTGAAATTGGGTTTATTTCCTGTTGGCCTCCAGAACTTTTTTGTAGTAAATCATCCGCAGCGGAATGATGTCCGTCCTTCAGCCAAGAAATAACTAGCTCGTCTAATTTAGTGGACCATTAACATTGATGAACAACAAGTTACACAATGTTTGAGCACTTAGTGTATTTCTAATATCAGTCATTTGTAAATTCATAAGGGGAAATCCCCGTTCGCACCCTGTCGTGGAAACTGATAATACTTCTACCCGATTTTGCAACTCCTCATCGACAATCTGCTTGTTAGACTTAAGTCTGATAACGATTTTTCTCGGTCAGTTTTGAAATACTCAGCAAGAAGTATCATCTCTGTATCACCATATAACATCTTTTCCATATTGACCATGTCAGTTGGCAATGTCGACTCATGGAGAACAGAAACTTCATCTACCACACCTTCGATAGGAAATCTTGTGTCTACCACACCTTCGATTGGAAATCTTGTGTACAAATTATCAATTAAAGCCTGATAAACTGATGATTTTGATTTGTTTATAAATTTAATTTTTGTAATTACACATGAAGGTTTGATGTCATTACCAAGTTTCTAGAACTCTCTTTAGAAAGCGAAAGGGAACGAGGTTCCTGCAAAGTGTTCAGAGGTGAATGGGAATTTACCTCCTTCTTTCCCTTCAATTACCACACTGCTGTTTGCCATAGGACAAATTACGATAAATTTGAATTAAATTATCATAGTATAATTATTTCCTTGATGGATTATCGATACTTTTCAGTGGAAAAAGTGATGAAATTTGAAAGTCCCAAATCAAGGTAAGTAGACCAACGTAAAGGAAGAAAAAAGAGTAACATTTTCCATATAATTATACGTACAATCCAAACTTAAAATTTCTGCGTAATTAAGCTTACAGTACAAATTTTATGTCTATTGTTCTCACAACTTTATGGGTTGATTGCCCTGTGCTGTAAGCGCTCCATATAATAAACGTAAGCTTCAGCAATTATTATAGTAGAAAGCAATGGATATATGAAGCCAAGCACTGTATTTTTTGTTTCTGATTTTTTTCTTAACTAATATCGATCGTTTTCGAATTTTTACAAACCAACTCACTACCAATTTTCCATATATAGAAAGTGCCCCCCCCCCTCCATAAAGGAGAATTTTAAAAAAATGTTGGGACACATTCTGTTTATTTTCAATAAAGAGTTAATACACTGAATTTCAGCTCCGAAAGTTTAACGGCTTGCGAGATACTCATTTTTTTCCCCGCAAAAATTCGGATCTTCATTACTTCCTTAGAATATTATGTATTATAATGAAAGCAATATAACATCCCAGTTTGGATTAAGGCCTAACTATATACCAAAAGTAACTTCATTTGACTTTGCAATTTGACCGTGATGATCTGGCACATATAGTTACATTCATTTTTTATATAATAATTTATATATTACAGTGATTCAAAAATGTACTTTTTCCAGTAGTTACCTCCTCTAAAAACTCACAGGTCTCGAAAGCAGGAGCGTCATTTCACATTTTGCTTGGGGGGGGGGGCAAGACCCCTTGATATTAGTAAAATTTCCGCGTTTCTCACTGATTTACTACTATTCTATTGATAAAATCTATATACATCTCAAACTCATGAAGGGGGCAAATGCCTCTCCCTGTTCCCCTAAATAACGCCCCTGCTCGAAAGCCAAGTAGTAGTATAAGCCCTATTGCTATTATTACAATTACCAATATCATATACAAAAGTGCCTGAAGTTCTTTTTTCACTTTGTTAGATATACTCACCTCAGGTAAGTAGACAGAAACAAATGGAAAAGGAAGGGAAATGAAGGTCTTGAAAGTAAAACGAAGACAAATTTACCAGTCTTCAGAAGATACTGTCTACAATACAGTGAGCAGAGTGGGTCGGTAGATCAGACTGACTCGGTGGGTCATGATGGGTGGTGGGTCGCAGTGGGTCACGGTGGGTGGTGAGTCAAAAGGTCACATGTTGACCCACGACCCACTGACCCACTCAGAAAACTTGACCCACTGACTCACTCCATCTCTGATGCGAATATCTTGGAAAAGAATCATCCAAGATAAATGATTGTCAAAAAAGTATTGGAAAAACCTTAATCCAGCAATGGATCGACAATTGTTGATAATGGTATGTATGGGTTACAAATATAAATAACCCTCACCACTACACTCATGTGATCCCAGTTCTCATTCTTCATATCTGAGCATTCGAGATTAAGAAATAAACGCTTATATCTTGTTCTGACAGTGAGAGATCATATGTTTATCCCTGTAGCTGTAAGAGTTTCTAAGAGAAACAAAGATAGTTAAACTAAAATTTACTGTTCCTGAGTATAACTGGGTAAAATTTATTGTTATGTTTTTTTAATATATATATATAACAAACGGTTCTGCGAACTCGAAATTTTTTAACAACCGGTTCTAGGGATCCGATGCGAACCGGGTGAATAGCACCACTGGATAAAAGTAAATTTTTATGGTGCAAAAAATATGTCATTCATGGAACACATTAACAGGTTTAATAATTAAATTGAAACTTTTACCAAAACACACATTATCCAGCCTTTCATAACTACACTAGCATAAGGACAGTCCGGGGCGCAGACAATAGACTTCCAGACAGGGGCGGATCCAGGACCGACTTCTGGGGAGGGGCGGTGGGTTGTCATAGTGCTACTTAGAGCTACTTTTAACAGCTTCAAATTCTGGGATGGGTTTTATTTGTATATATAAAATAAGAAAGTTTCGTCTTCTGGGGGGGGGGCGATTGCCCCCTTGCATCCGCCACTGCTTCCAGACAAAAGCCTACTTTAAATTTTCAAAAGTAGGACAAAAGCCCACCAAAAATATTCTTGACTAGGGGAAAAGCCCGAGACATTTTACGAGTAAAGATTAAATACACACACTGTGTATAGGAAACATTAAAAATGCATTTTTCTTCAGTATAAACTTATTACACCATATAGTACATAGTAAGAGAGTCGATGTGTGTAAGAAAAAAAAAAGCAAACAGAAAAATTCAAGAAATATTATAATTCTAGGTTACTAATGCGCTATAGAACACAATACTAAATAAGAGAAACAGCTTTAGTTGTTACGCTACGCTGAATTTTCATCAAGTTGCTTCGATAGACCATTATGTGTACGAGCTGTTTTCAAAAGGCTTATTTTGGACTTTTTGTTCAAACTTGACAAAACTACCTTCGCTTGTACACAAAATCCACTTGGAGAACAGTTATGGAAATGCAACTATTTACAACGTTTCATACTATCGATAAGAAATGAAATTTCAATACTTTGTTCATTCCACCATTTGCTTCATTTCTCATCGTTACCATTTTCTTTAGCCTAGCCGGCATAAGCGTGTGACGTAAAACTTAAAAGATTGCATTTTCAAATGAATATTACATATTCTCCTGTAAAGTAAATTATTACCATATTTTTGTAATTTCTCTTTATTTTATTTTATTTTATTTTATTTGCCATTCATATTTCGATCTTTTATAGGGGTTAGAATTATGATTCAATGACCGTGAACGCAGAAAAAAACAAAAAAAAAAACGCACCAGTCCTTTACGAAACAGAGTGGAAAAAACTGCTACTACAAAATACTATTTAAATTGGATATTTCATTGTGATTAAATGTGGTATTGATTACTTCTTACGGAATGAAAAAGATAAAAAACTTTATTACGGTAATTTGGGAAAGCGAGATATATTTTTTCTTTTCTTTTTTCCCCCCCAATACACGTAATGAAGCTTTATTTGCAAATGGCAGCGTAAAAATAAAGAGAAAAAAAAGTATTAGAAAAAAAAAACTCTGGTATATGGTAAAATGGGAAATGGGTTTTGCTAGTTTGTCGTCGTTCAACATTTGTTTTCTTTCGTGCCTCTCGAATATAAGCTTGTGAAAGGCGGTGACATCACGTTGTTCTTGTGGGAACCAATGACTACGAGAAGGGGAGTAAATGGGTGAATGCTTTTTACTGAAAAAAAAAAAAAAAACTCTCACCGCAAATGACAAGCTGGAGGACGTTGAAGTGGTTAGCTGGTTGCTTGTTGGAATGATGAATGTACGACCCCCTCCGCATATCTGTCATTTAACAACTTTTGGAAAACACAGCTTGAATGACAGTTCTATAATGATCTTTGCCCAAGTTTGGTGGTTAGTGGCTAGCATACATATTTCAGGGGTGCCCACAAGGGGGGGCTATGACGCAAACTGCGTCATTGAAATATTTGGGGGGGTTAAAATCTATATAAATATGTTTGATGAGGGGGGGTAAAATTATTCGAAAAGAAGATTTTTTCATGGAAGAACACATACGGATAGACAATTGGGGGGGGATGCGTCATAGACATAAGGGGGGGTGGGCACCACTGCATATTTAGTTAAAAAAAGGATCTTGTAAGAGTATTAATCACTATAATAAAGTTAAATTAAAAAAAAAAACGAAAACAATACTGTGTGCCCCCCCAAAAAAAAACGCTCTATAATAAAAACTTCAAAATATTGAACGTAAAATGTGACTCTGGTAAACAAGGATAATTGTATCCACATAGACACATTAAGGCAAATTGTTTGAGAACTGACGACTATAGTGAATGACTACGACGACTAGTTAAGTCTGCGTTCTATACTAGTCATAGAAATATTTTCCCTTATCTGTAATACATCAGGAGATCTCAGCAGGGGCGTCCGAAGAAAATTTTCTAGAGGGGGGGGCCCATCTCTGTGGTTGTATATTGCGTCTGGTATTTAACATATGTGGTTTGCTATATTATGCATACATTTTCGTGAGCCAGAGGAGGGCCCGGGCCCCACCCTGCCCTCCCTTTCGGGCGCCTATGGACACAGTACAGTTCGTGGAACTGCCTTCTGAACACACTTTTGAGAAAACTCCAAATAGCAGTTTTCACACACACACACAAACACACACACACATGTTACAAATCTTTGAAGACATTGTGAATGAGTAAAGAAAGAAAAAGAAAAAGAAAAGAAAAACTACACAAAACAATGTTGTAAATAACTATAACAATTATTCGAATTAAGAGCCTGACATACTAAAAATAATATAAAATTTGCCATTTTTCTTTTGCTTGTTTATGATAAGTGAAAGGAGATAATGAAATGCAACTTACCACAATCATAGTTAATGTTATTCTGCTACAGAAAATATGAACCTGAAGAATTTTCAGTGTTGCAATCCATAGAAATTACAGTGTGGCCACAATAAAGTTTCCCCTAAAATCTAAGTTAAGACAGGGACTAGAGGATCGAACTCAACTGCATTTGATTACGTCTCATGTTGTCTTGGAATCCCGTGAATTACTTTCTAAATATAATAGTTGTATTTAGTTTGTAATAAATAAAATACTTTTAACATATAGTTATTAAAATTAAATGATAATGTTATTTAAAAAGTAGTTCATAGGATATTTTTGAGGTGTTTAAAAAAACTACGCATGAGGATTTAGACTCATCCTCATAATTTTGTTCTGCTCAATGAGATATGTCTACTGGCAGGGGCGGACCCAATGGGGACTATAGGGGCTATAAACCCCTCCCCCGTTGACGCTCAGGTATACACAGAATAAACTGGCTTAAATCCTTCTTTACACAGGATAAAGCGGCAAACTATGGTTTAGCCCCTCCCTTGATCATATCCTGGATCCGTCACTGTCTACTAATATATGCACAATGTTTGCAAATTTCTTTCCCATAAACTTAGAGTTAGTAGTAGTATAGAATGTTTTATTTGTTTGTATTCTTTAAAAGAAGAGCATATAATTTCTTTTCCAGCATACAATGATTAGTTCACCTGTTCAATCTTTTCGGTAACATAAAAATAAGAAAAAAGAAAATGGAACAAAGAATGAAATAGAACAGATAATGTACGTGAAAGATGGAAAAGTGTTTCTTACGTATTAATCTTTCCGAGGCACCTTTCCTCTCCTCTTCTTTCTATCTCGGTTAAACTAATTACTCAGAGCTAAATCGATTTTCCTTTGTAATGTGATTAGAAATTTGTTGTGTCGGAATAAAGAAGATAAAAAAAAAAAACGAATATTTGAAACTGATCTTTTTTTTCTTTTAACTTTTAGTTTTTCTTAAAATTTAATCTAAATTTTTTTCCACTCTAGTTTTTCTTTCCTGTTATTTGTTTATGTAAGGAGCAGATCTAATTATATCTGAGCTTCGTAACAAGAAGAAAATCTAATTTGAGGCCAGAACTTATTATAAGTAATGTGAAATAATGGTATAATTACTAAAAAATACAAAAGAACTTCTTAACCTGATAAATAAAAGAATTAACCGGATAAACGAAAATTCGTTAATTTTTCCTTTACTTCAGAAGCAACGCATTAACTAATTGCACATTTTCTTTTCTTTCTTCTGCTTCTTCTTCTTCTTCTTCTTTTCGAAACAACTAAATTTTCTGGTGCTACTACTTAGGAACAGCTACGGCTTGCCGCAGCTCACATTCAACAAGAAGATGCGTGATCGACTTTCAACGTCATTATACATGGTGTTTCAAAACAGCACCGACAACGTTTGAGAGATGATTCCTGACATCAAGATAAGACAAAAAGTTTAGACCAACCTGGGTGCAGAAATCCGTCATCTCGGAGTTATAGCCTACCGAAAACATGAAAAAATAAAGTTTAAAGGTCCATAGCTCCAACACAATGGGACCTACCGTAGTTTGGTCAAGACTTCACTTAGGAACTAATATGTGTGCTATCCAAAAATAATGTTTCAAGAATCCTGTGGTACTCAAACAATAATTTGGTACAAAGGGAGTTTGGCTACGGGCATTTAATTTGAAGTACTCAGCAACTACCTCTATATAAATTGTTGTGAGAGTACCGCAAGATTCTAAAACATGGATATTTGGATATGGCACATACTAGTTCCTAAGTGAAGTCTGACGGTAGATCCCATAGCATTGGAGCTATGAACTGTTAAAGTTCATTTTTTTAAATGTTTTCGGCAGCCTATAACTGCACCCAGGTTGGTGTATACTTCTAATCTTGGTGTTAGGAATCACTTCCCAAACGTTGTCGGTGTTGTTTTGAAACATCCTGTATGTGGTGTTTTAGACAAGAATACGCTACCTGTTAATTTCAGAAGATAGTTATTAAAGTTCTGTCATTATGTTGGGGAAAAAAAAAACGAAAAAAATATGTCGAGAAATTTCTCTTCTCGTCCCGAAAATGAGACGACGAGTGTCTTTTGAAATTTGAGACGACATGGAAATATAAAAAAAAAATTCTCTTAACAGTTTTGAGACCAGAAATTTGTCGAGTCTTGTAAGCAACTCTAGTTCACCCATAGAGATGCGCACGAGACAAGACCTGTGGCTGTCTCGTCTCGAAAATGTGCTGTAAAAGTGATGTCTCGACTCGAAAAATGTATATTTCTCTATTGGAAGAGCCGTGTCTCGACTCGAATTTTGTCAGGAAAATCCCGTCTCGACTCGTATTTTGTCAGGAAAATCCTATCTCGACTCGTCTCGTGCGCATTCCTATTCACCCAAGTCGTAGATCAGAGACACCTGTTCTAGTGTTGCATCATTCATAGAATAAAGAGTTTAAATTGATAAATGGATTGTCCGAACATAATGAAGAGTGTTTATCAACGTTTAAAGATACGAAAGTCATTACACAATATACTCCAATAATGATACATCACACCCTTCGCAGCCTCTCGAGACGGAAGGATTCTGGTATATTCTAGATCAGTGGTGTCCAAGTATAATGAGCCTGAGGTCCATAGCCGTCTTTACTAGTAAGGTGGAGGATCGCAACTATTATTATTATTATTATTATTATTATTATTATTATTATTATTATTATTATGTGTTTGTGACAGGAAGTGGTGTATTTCTTGCGCCTTATGGGTTTTAGGCAGAGTTATAGGAAGAAAGGTTTTCCTTGTTTAAGCTAGACCAGATGTATTGGTTATTGAAGTAATCGTCCCTTTCAGCAACGATATTTTGCCTGTAGTTACATTACGGACTGCAGTGTTGCCGTGGATTCCCGCGCCTTTTTGTTGTACAGAAGCGCTAAATGGATGCCTTATTTAGAAAGAGTGGAAACATTGAAAGAATGAATAAATATAAATGAAAATATTATCAGTAATAACAATCGTAAATCGTGAGAGTTTTGTGGGCCGCAGGAAATGGTTTGCCGGGCTGCATGCGGTCCGCGGGCCGCCATTTGGACACCTCTGTTCTAGATTATATTAAGGGAAAAGTCGGAGCATAAGTTTTGTACATAAATTAATAAAACGAGACGAGACTACGAAAGCTTTCCAAGAATCGAGACAAGACGAACAAGAATTTTATTGATAGGTTCATAAGACACCAAACATGTTCTATAGGATTCATGTTGGGGGATTGTCCGAGTCATGGTGAAGTTTGAACTTCATTTTATCTCGTCTAGCGGGTGGAATGTTTTTTGCTTTGGTATGGTGATCCGTCACACATGAATTACGTGGGGTGCCGCGACAGTTATGGCCTGTTTCAGAGAATGATATCGATCAGTGTTTCTTCCAGACATGTTTTTAGGGGGCCACTGCCTCCGGAGCTCTAAGAGTACCTCCCATGAGGAGATCAAAATAATACGTCTATAATATATAATAAATAGAATAGTACCAGCAGTGTCTCCCCTGGAATACTGAGTGTGACCCGAACATTGTTTCTGAAAGAAACACTGGTAGCGATCCATCTTGATCCAATCAAAATACATCTATGTACCTTCAAGGGGGTTGCCACGTTAGAAGAACTTCTAGCTGTCATAAAAAGAAATCGTGAAACCCTACCATATTTCACCATGTCACATAGTCTTGAAAGCGTCATAAAACATTTTTTCCATCTTGCAAGGAGTCAAACAGCGTGCAACTTTCTGGGACGTCTTGCTTGCTACCTGCTATCGCCCTCCCGTTGACATAAAGAAAATACCAGTTTCGCCGCTTCCGAAACAACGGATTCTTTTGGACAGGGAGGGGGAGTGCGCCAAAATACACGTTTTTAATGACGAGGTTCACTGTTTGTCCACTAGAGTGCAGTGCTGCATAGATGGAAATACCTTTCTTGCTTTCAAGAAGTTGTAATATGTACACAGTAAATAGAAAGATCGGGTTGCAAGGTTTTCTTTATGACAGCTACAAGATTCATTTAATGTGGCAATGTGGCCTTATAGCATTGATGTGTACATCGTGCAAAAGAAAGAAAAAAAGCTGCAACCAATTTTCTAAATTGTATGTCACATCATGACACTTTTACAACACCACATTTCATCTTAGAAAATAGAAATTGTGGTGAAACGTGGTCTGCCAAGAGCTTTCACATCTATTGTCGATCGCTATCCAAGAATTGACAAAACCAATTTTCATGGGAAAATGCAACGTGGTTTCCGAAGTGTTGTCATTTTTTAAAGATAGCAGTGACACTATTGTTCTCCGTGTCACTTGTGGATTTGCAAGCACAGGGTTCTTTTTGGCCACTTGCCGATACATTCTCACACTATGCAATTACCATTAGATTGTTTGTACTGCTGATCTTGCTGCTGATCTGCCAACCGCGGCTGCGATATCATTGGCAGATTCGGAAGAGTGGGTATTTGCACTCCGTACGAGCAAAGTTGCATCCTGCTGTGGCGTTGATTTGGTTCGACTGGCTCATAAGTCTAAGGTAGCCTTCACACTAGGATCCTGTGAGCCGCTCGCATGAGCTGCAGCTACTAGCTTTACATTGTCTTAAATGTACACGCTTTCATACACGCGCTTCGGTACAAGTGAGCCGCGGATCTGAGCTGCTGTGAAGATCACTCCGCCAGTAGCTGGCTCGAGCGGGCTGCTGGCGGGGGAGAAAATAACACGCAGCCTTACGAGAGCCCTTCACATGTGAGCGTGAACTCAGAAGAGTGTACGAATATTTGATGTTGAAAATTTTCTCATTTTGGTGTTATTCTGATGAAATGCAAAGTTTATACTATTATACAGTTAGTCAAGCGAAGATATAGACATCCTGAAGTAACTGAAAAATTTTCTTTCATCTTCTCTCAGTTTAGGAAACAGACTGTAAAATGAACATTCTTCCAGTCTTGATCGACTATAGGATGAATCCATCTGTATCTTCCTTTCCTTTTTGCATGCAATTTATCGCCAAGATCAAAGCTGTAGCTTCTTCTGGCTCTAGTACGGCTGCCATTTTGGAATCATAACCTTTTGAGCGGCTCAGAAGTATTCAGTGCCTTTACATTACAGGTTCACATGATCGACCCGCAAGATCCTAATGTGAAGGCGACCTAAGAACCTCTTTCTGTAATTTGTGAACTGCAGTATATTCCTATTAACAGTTATTAACGGTGTATCTAACACAACACTGATGGTGTACTGATTTCTGTCGAATTTTTAATATCGAATAATACGGCTTCGTGTAAATTTCCTCAGTTCCTTACAGCTACGCCCGTGCATAATGGTGCCACTTACGCATGTCCACACCACTACCTAAGCCATACTCATAAGCTCTTCGCATTCGTTTCGTGTTTACATGAAATTGTATTGCTTTGCGGAGTGTCTGTTTCCTTATGTCAGAGTATTTTTTGTTGTTGTTTGTTGGTCGAAGTTTAGTGCCATTTTGCAGTACCGAGGCTGTATGAGACTGAACCACGGTAATTCATTAAAATTCAATGCTGTCCCTCCCGAGATTCCGGAAATCGAATCCGGGACCCCGTGCATCAAAGATGCGGAAGCTAAGAATTAGATCATCGGGGATCGCATGTCAGGGTAGAGTGTATTGTGACGTATCATGTTAATTAATTTCCCCTATTTTACCCTTTTTTGCCCCCTTTCAACTCCTTAAATATTCCTTATTATTTCATTTTCGAATGCCTACAGAGTGTGTCCATTCTGTCTCAACTTTTACTTTCACAAAATCCTATAGCATGCCTATTTTTCATTAATTCAATCAAGAACTTGCCAACAAAAATATATTTATTGAGGACATATAGTCTGTAGTCACTGATTTCAACATCTGAAGTACAAACCATAGAAAGTATTTCCAGTTAAGAAGTTAATGGAAGGAGATTCGTTCCGAATTCGGACACAATTTCACGTATTTGCAGTTTAGGACATTTCTTCTGAAGTACCCGTAAAGCGTCCTTCTTCTCTTGGTTGGTGACAGTTTCAAGGCACAATATTCTTAGATTCGGCAGGTATTTAGGAATCAGTTCAAAACAAGACCCAGATACTCGGGTTAGGTATGAAATATTCAGAGTTTGTAGATTAGGACAGTATTTAATTATATATTCAATTCCTTTATCGCTGGTAAGTTTACAACTTTGAATATTTAAATGGGTTAAGTTAGTGCATGTTTTCGCCATAGCAATTATTACCGCATCGTCCACGTGAGTGCAAGTACAAAGACTCAAATACTGTATTCGTTTCATCTCTGGAATTTGGAATAAATTAATAAATCCTTTAGTATTTACGTTATAAGCATTGGTTATTCTGAGAAGTTTCAAATCTTGAAGTTTTGCTATGAGAGGCAAAAAGTCAGGCGACAGAAGATTGGCATTTTCAATGTCCAGACACCGTAACTTGTGACAATTGAATATACATTCAAAAGTGGTATCTCCCAGATTATCAGCATCAATTCTCAATTTTTGCAAAGTATCACGCAATACGTTGAATATGATTACACACTCATCATCTGTTAGTACAGGCTTATCATCGAAAGTACAACGCGGGACCAGTCGTAGGTCTTGCAAATGTTTCAAGTTGACAATAAGCGATGTAAGATCTTGCGAGTGAATAAATCGACCGTAGCCAAGATTCAACGACTTGAGTTTAGATAAATTAGGAATTTGTTGGTAAAATTTACGTGAATATACTTGAGTCCCTTTCAAGTTTAAATACTCCAAGTTAGGGAATGTGTACAAAATATTTAACATAGCAGCCTCTGGAATTACTTGTGGATAGCCCTCTTTCACTCGATCGCTAGCAGTGCAAAATTTAATGGTAAGCGATTGGAGATTTTCAACAGATCGACACACTTGACGCAGAATGACAGTTATATACGGTACACACACAAATATTATCTTCTTAACTTGTGGAGACTCTCTGATCTTTTTGCGGATATAGTTAACAGGGACTTTAGTGCCACTAAAGCTGAGTTGCTTCCAAAGTACAGGCTCTTTAGATAGTGAGTACCATTTCCTACATACTGGAGCTATTGTAGAAGTTAACTCCTTTTCTGTGAAAGAGGACAGGACTTTTATCATAACGTCCCTGCTGAGCAAATCAAAGATAGAGTCGGAGTTTTTAGAATCTTTACAGTTCCAATCTTTGGGCCTAATCCAAGTTAACGAGTAGGATGGAATGTTGTCTTCTGACGGAAAAGAGAAGCTACGTGTCATTGATACATCATATGTAGATGGATAGATTCCTGTGATGCTACTACTTGTAATCTGGCTTGTCCTACTCTCCGAGATAGATGGCCGAGATGATGAAATGGACAGTGACTTATCTTCCTCCGTGTTCATTCTTGCTTCTTCACTTGTTACAAGTCTTCAAAGTTCCTCTGAAAATATATTGAATTTGCAAATACAAACAAATACTTTTCCTGTAATTACTATAGAGAAATTATAACTTTTAAAGTAACATTTCATACTATGAACAAAGAATTGAATTTTTCCTGGCGATGTGACTTTAGTTAAGTCTTCTCGGGCTATCAGCCAGGTAAATGTATTGACGTCGACGTTTCATTACAACCACTGAAGATGAATGCAATGTCTGCTTTCGAAACATCGGATATCAATACCAAGGATGTTATAAAATAGAGGATCTGCCCATATGTATCTTCATCATGTGAACTCAATGAAGCCAAAAAAAAACAACCGAGCATCGCCTAAACCGGCACGTCTGATTGGCTACTCTCGTTTCCGCCACGATTGTTGGCTCGAAACATTGCGATCTTAGTGGCGCGCTGTGGGCAGAGTAGGTGTGGCGAAGCTGTGACGTATGGCTTCACGATTTTGTCGTATGGGCAGATCCTTTATTTTATAACATTCTTGATCAATACATTTACCTGTGTGATAGCCTGAAAGCACTTACTAAGATTTCATACTATATATAGTCCCTTTCTTTTCGATACGAAGTTTGTGGATTCTTGTACTTATTAACACTAGAACCGTTGAAAGTGTGTTCACCTTTCAACAGCGGTTGGATCATGAACGACCCACGTACTTTTTGCACAAGTCAAGTATTATGCCGCACGTCCTTGATTTATTTCAGATGCTTCGATAAATATTTTATTGTGACACAATAATTGAGTTTATAGCTATTTTGTCTACTATCAAACAGACGACTAAAGTCTACATAAACTTGTTTACATTCATTCACTGGAATACTTATATTTTTGGATTAAAAAATTCAACACATTTCAATCAAAAAATTTTCTTGTAGGTCTTATATCTGGAGAACTACATAGTCAAACCCAAACTATCACTGATCTCAGTACGATGTGCTTATTCCGTACGAAATACAAAAAAAAAAAAAAAAAAAAACTCGAATTAGAGATCTTTCAAAAATTTTGTGCTGATCCAAAAACTAATTGAAGGGTTGGATGCTAGCGAATTTGAGATTTTCATATGTTCCAGTAAGAAGAGATCATTCTACACTGTGTGCAAGATTCATGTAGATCCGATACGACCCGCTCGGGAGAGTAATACTCCCGGAAGTGCGTTACTCCCGCACTACTCTAGCCAGCTGTTTTACGCGCTATCCTAGCCAGTTGTTTTAAGTTGGTCATAAAAAATATATTATGGGGGTCAAGGTGGAACAAAACGAGCCCTGCGGGGCTTCTAACCCATTCCTACTAGTACTCCTCCTCCTACTACTATTCCTACCCCTACTACTACTACTACTTATCTGCACAAAAGTAAGTAAATCACTTTTCTGAGTATTATTTTCATCTTATTTTAATTAAAAAGGTGTTATGAAATTTTTTTTAAAATAAAACTTTCCTCGGACTGGGTTTGAACCCTCGCCAGAAGCGATTTCCATTACTAGCAGATAGCGCTACCACACTCAGGACCGACAACAGCAAATGTTTGATTTCTGCTATATGAATGCTACGTGGCAAGAAACGGAAAACACCAACCAATCAAAACCGTGAATTTCGTTCCTACTTCCGGAAGCATTTACTCTCTCGAGCTAGTCCTGATCCGATGATTATATTCTGTGTTCTAATGCAAAGGAGATATCTGCATAAGTGTTCATCTTGAAGTTAGAACAAGAAACAGGCAGCTTTCGAAATAATTCTAAAAGTGGATTTACCAGGTTCTTGCATCCAACCCTTCAATTGTTGGCCAAGATCGGAATCTTTTTATGCATTTTTCAATCCTAAAATTCTTGTTTTCATGTGTGTTTCCCTTTATAAAATGGGACATAATGAAATTATCATATTCCTAACTAGGAAATACAAAGTGTAAGAAGTAAAGAAAATTACAAACTTAAAATCTGTGATAAAAAAACTACTTTAGACTCATAAATTTACTTAAATGCAAAGATTTCACACCCATGTGCATTTTGAGTCATTTGTTTGCAATAGTTACTTTCTTGGTGTTACAGTGAGAACACATGTAAAATGTCTTTTTGCTGTGCACTGTTTACATATATGTCTTTCGAAAATATATAACTTATTATTTGAGGCGCCTAGAATAAAACCCCGCCAAATCCATTTTTCATACAAATTGACTTATACATCCTATCCTATAGTTTTAAACATGCTGAATTCAAAGAAAATATTATTTCATAGCTAAAGCCGCCACATCACACTGTAAAATAAAGTTGAAAATGTGGCTTGGTTTCAAAGTCCGCCAGATCTGAACAGAGCTAGGCCATGTTTGGTTTCAAATTCCGCCACATCCAAGGCAGCTAATGAGACTGCTCTACTCAGTTATGTGGCTTTCTAGAATGCTCAGCGATTTTGGGTTAATAGAAAAAGACTTGAAACAGAAAGACACGATTCTGAGACCAGAACAATATCAGAACATCCTTGATAAGCATGGTACTACTCATAAGGTAGGTGTAACAATACTAGCTAAATATTGGAAAATAGAAGTAGAAAAGGTACTAAAAAAGCCAGGTAACTGGATTTCAAATTCAACTCATCCAAGCGAATAATTTTGAAGCAAAATCAAAAGAAATCATGTGTTCCTACGTAGTTGAGGAAGAAGAAGATGATAATTTTGTTATTGTTTAGGAAAATAATGTAACAAGCCATTCTTCCTAAGGTTTAGCCACATAACGTTCTCAAACCGAGACAGTTTTAATATTGCAAATGTCTGTGTAATCTAATTTTGACAAGACAATAGTTTTTCAACTTTACATTTTTGTTATTGATATCCTATAACGTCATAAATTATTGGGTTTCCCTCTTTTCAACTAATTTTAAAAGTTGCTTACTGAATTCTCTGTTTGTCTCTCCGTCCGTCTGTTATTTGCGATGTTTTCAATTTTGAACCCTGCATTCGATAAAGCATCGAAAACTATCAGAGAAAGTGATTAAATTTTTTTCGCCACTCTTACCGTTCCCGAGATATTGGCCAAAAAATGGCCGATTTCCAGAGATTTAAGGAGCCATATCTCGGGAACCGTAAGTTATAGAGAGATCATATTGGTGTGGATTAATATCTAAAAGGATGGTAACTATTTTGGTACCAAATAGTAACCAGTATCCAGTGTCCAGCTGGATTTGGTTTGGCCAATGGCCAGTTGGCCAGTGGCCACCAATTAATATCGGTACCAAAATGTTTACCATCCTCTTGATTAACACCAATATCATCTTTCTATGACTTACCGTTATCGTGATATTGGCCAACAATGGCCAATTTCTAGATATTTAAGAAGCTATACCTCGGGAACAATAAGTTGTGGAGAGATGATATTGATGTAGATCAATACCTAAGATGATGGTAAATATTTTAACCGGTGGCCACTGTCTAACTGGCCACTGGTTAGGTCAGTGGCCACCAATTATTATTGGTACCAAAATGTTTACCATCCTCTAAGGTAATGATTAACACCAATGCCATCTCTCTATGACTTACCGTCCCCGTGATATTGGCCAAATATGGCTAATTTCTAGATATTTAAGGTTCCATAGCTCGGGAACCATAAGTTGTAGAGAGATGATATTGATGTCGTTCAATATCTAAGAGGATGGTAAATATTTTGGTACCAAATAGTAACCGGTGGCCACTGATTAAATGTCTACTGGCCAACTGGCCACCGTTCCCCAGCTATTGGCGAAAAAAGTTCGAATTTTTAGATATTTAAGCAGCCATATCTCGAGAACTGTAAGTTATAAAGAGATGATATTTTGCTAATTTTTGCTAGAAAGACAAGATGCGGATAAAAAAGATTTACTTTTACATCTACGAACAATGACAGTTATCCTTTTCCCACTTCATATCTCCATTCTTTTTAAGTTCGTCCTACCAATATTCTTGGAGCATTTTCAACTGGTTATTGTTAAATCGTACTTAGCTTTAAAACTACTTAGAATCAAAAGCATTAAAAATTTAGTTCTAATTTTCAATACTAGCCAAATCCTCTCGGTATAAAATCCAGCCAAATCATTCATTATCGAAACCCTCCATATCCGAATTTCCTAAAACTATTTTTCCTTATATTTTAAATTATTATTGGATTGTATTCATATTTTGTCACTATGACACAATACAATGAACAACTCGTTGGTACAAAAATTGTGTTTGTATTCCCAAGGGTTTGTTTGTGACGGGTTTTGTGACTTTTCCACAAAAGTGTGTAAGAGGATTTGGCGGGGTTTGATTCTAGGCACCTCATATGTTTTGCTCTCTACTAGACTTATTAACAGTCTTAACAAAACATGACCATTTCTTTTACAGGTTTTCACATCGAGAGCAAGAAAAAATTGTCACAAATGACGTTGCTCCCTTTGGCAAGTTTATCACTATATATACATCAAGGCGTTCACTGTCTCTGCGTAGTTTATCTTATCCCTGAACGCTCTATTCAAACCGGAAGTGGTAGAAATTAACAATTTCTGGTTCCAACATTCATAACCGTAGAACAAAACCGTTAATAGTTAGTGACAAGAATTTTTTTTTTAATATTTGGTGTTTCAAGAAAACTTACGATCTTCACCCGTATGTCTCTACTGAAACCGGAAGTGGTCACTACTCTTCCAGTTTCGAGATTAATCTCCATAGAATAAAAACAGTAAGAGATAACGAGAAGCTTTTTTGGGGTTTAGTGTCTCAATAGGTTTTGTCTTCTCCCTTAACTATTTATTTAAATCGGAAGTGAATAAATTTACCATTTCCGGTTTCAACATTGATCGCCACAGAACAGAAACGGTAATACATAGCGACAAACTCTTTTTTTCAAATTGATTTGGGATATCAAATAAAGACATCAGTCTCGGATGGCCAGGGCCGGAAGGCTGGAATCCTAACTGGGTCCCACCGTCAACTTCGTTTCTTTATATATATATCTAAAATTTCAATCCTTATGTAAGTATCTACAACATAACAAAAAGAACCACGAAATTCGGGCGTACATCAGATGTACTGTACGTCACTGAGTATTCAAACAGGCATCAGAAAGATAACTGTAGATCTAACAACACTCAAAAGGACATTAATACCTTACGGGCTCCTCCTTTCCGAAGGTTACTACGATCTACAACAGAAATAGCATTTAGGAAACATGGAACATCCATCAGTTTTTATTCAATTATGATCATCATTATAGCCTAAATTTACAATAAACCAAATAGAATGGGGCCCCTTTTCTACATTACAAGTAATTGAATTTATATTATCAGTAGGCCTAGGATAATCATACATTTTGCTACGAGATGTATACACTCCCACCGTGGGGCCCTAAACTGCTTTTCCAGCCGGGGCTCCAGTCCGACACTGAAAGACATCGAAATTTTGCTGTGAGTTTTTAGTATTTTCAATGGACTAACACCTCATCTGTTCCTTTGCAGTCCTGATAAACAACGTAGGAAACCAATCACATCTTTCCTTCCAGCAGTCAGCCTGCCTCCTTCCATGTCGGGACGCTTTGAAACTCACTCTTAGACAGGGGGATATTTGAACGGTTACAGCATGTAACGTGTGCCAAAAGCATGAAGATATTTTCCATGCACATAGACGCTAACTTGCTTAAACATTAGAGCACATTGTTAATATTAATAAATCAGATCTGTGCCTACGCGTAGCGTAGTCGCTAACGTTCTCGTCTTTAGTACGAGACAACATATTGTGTTTGTGTAATAGTTGAGACTGTGTATCTATTCACTAACTGAATGCCTGAAAATGTCCTATTTCAGCTTTACAAATAAAAGTTAACTTTGATCAGAATCGTAAATATCCCTATACAGCAACTGCTGATACCGGCTGGAAGTCCGAACTTCCGTCTCCTTCACCACACATACACACAATAGGATGCATTTTCGCCGATCCCAAGAGGTTCATCCAATACATGGCTGAAGTAGCATTCTTATTGGCCACGTACCGATGACGACACCTACTACTACTACTACTACTACTACTACTACTACTACTACTACTACTACTACTACTACTACTACTACTACTACTACTACTTTTGCTATGGATCTGTATAGTACAAGGGCAATCTTATTTTAATGAAGGAAGTTTAATGAAAATTTTAAAAAATAATCGTTAAATCACTTTTTAAATATTATTTTAACAAAAGAAGTGTTATAAAAAAATTAAAAATAATAAAAAAATTCCTTAGGCAGGATTTGAACGCACACCAGAAACGATTTCCCTTACTAGCATGTAGCGCTAAGTCTTTGGGCTATGAGGACCAACAGCTGGCGCTTACTTTGTGCTATATGTAGGTCATGACTTGTGATGTCATATCTGTATCGGCCAATCAGATCAGAGAATATTTGAAACTCTTGGGATCCGCGAAAATGCCATCAGGATTGATGCTCGCTACAAAACAGATACTTTCACTCATCAAAAGTGTTTCAACTGTTATGGCAACTTTCCTTGCATTCTTTTTGACAGCTGTAGTCCTGTACTAAAACCAATTGGTATTTCTTCTCTTTTTCAATAATCTATACGTTTATCAGGTACTTTCTAAAAACAGGAAAACTAATTTCTATAGTACGTACCAATTCTAGCCGTTATTGTGGCTTTTAGTTGAATGTCAAACGTAATTTTATTCGTTAGATAATCGTAAAACTTAAAGCTTTCCATAGATATAGTTCAACAATGCTAAGTGTCAACCAATAGCTTATTCGTTTGTATTAGTTCAAGAATTTTTCATTAACTTTTGGTCTTATTGTTTGCATTGCTACCATTGGTCTAACAACGCCTATTATGTAGGACAGAAGTGACCACACTCTTTGGTTCAGTGATCTATTTCAGAGTATGAAAACCTTCGACTATCTACCTCATTCCTTTGCCGCATCTATCACATTACTTACATGCAATTGCCAATAACATTGCACTTTCATTTCCATTAATTCACTTTTACGAAGGAAATCGGATTTTTTTTTTTTTTGCAAAATGGAGTAATGTTATTCTTTATCAGAGAAACTAGGGTTACCAGCAGTGGCGGATCTAGAAGGTGAAAACTAGGGGAGGAGGAAGCCAGAACCCAAACTATGATAGATATGTCATGAGTTTACAATTTTTCGTGGGTCCTACAGAAGCTTCTAACTGAACTATCTCACTACGGATATTATGCCTAGAGGTTGGACATTGGCATTGTGGACCTCAAGTACTGCTTTACACATTGCATAACAGGAAAGCTGCAACTAACTATACAGGGTGTAACAGAAAGGTATGACAACATCAGGGGTGGATTCCTTATGGGTAGACAAGCACAAAAGTTCATATGACCATACTCGTATGTCGGGAAATGTATCGTTACAGAGTTACGGCCATTGAGCCGCCTAATGGTGTGAAATAGTCACATTCTGGTCACTCCTTAATGTGACTCAATTTAAACCTCAATAACTCAGACCCTAATTAAGCTAGAAGATAATTTTTCGTAGCAATATGTTCCTGAAGGATGAAGTTTTTCGCCGATATGCATTTTATGAGTGTACCTCTAAGGGGAAAGGAATGCCATCGCCAAAATTCTGAGACAAAAACAAACAAAAACAAAAACACGTAATTACCCTCCCCTATCAGCCGTGGTACCTCCCACATACAAAAAATACATATCAGCGGTAAGCATCGTTCTTTAGGAGTACATAGATACCAAAATTATCTTCCTAGTTTAATTAGGGGCTGAGTTTTAAAGGTTTAAATTGAGTCACATTAAGGAGCGAACCGGAATATGACTATTTCACACCATTAGGTGGCTCAATGGCCGTAACTCTGTAACGGTGCATTTCCCGACATATGGCCATATGGACTTTTTTGCTTGTCTACCCATAAGGAATCCGCCCCTGAAATTTTGCCGCACCTTTTTGTTATACCCTGTATAAAATTTAAAAAAAAATCTAATAAAGAATAAAAGGCAACGCTTACTATAATCTTTCAAAAATATATAAATAATTTCAATTATTTTTGTCAATCAAAACACTGGGGGAGGGGGCTAGGCCCCCCGGCTGGACTAGATTTGCCACTGGTAGCGAGATTTTTCAGAAAGAAAAATAAAAGTTTTTACGATATTTAGAAAGGAAAAGGAGGTATATATGTGTGATATTCAGAATCTACATTTAGAAAGACACAGATATAATGGTTCCACATAATAACAGAATAATATCCAAATTATTCAACGCCGTCATTTGATTTGATTTCTATTGGATCTGCGCCGAACTTCTGTTTGAGCCGTTTGACCGCTCTTTGCCTGGACATCGTGTACCTGAAGGAGAGTAACAACGTACGGACAAATATCACAGGAGAACCGCTGAAAGCATCAGGCAAATGTTGTGTAGATCTTTACCTATCCTAAATTCGTCCCTTCAGGCGCGTATCCAAGGGGGGTCTAGGGGGGCCGGCTCCCCCTAAATTTTTGCTGGCCCCCTAAAAGTTTTACAGTAGGCTTGCAAAAGATCTATAATATGGTGATGAACTATCATATGGTTGGATCGGGCCCCCCTAACTTCAGCCGGGCCCCCCTACATTTTTTGGGCTGGCTACGGGCCTGCGTCTCTTACTCTTCAATCTCTTTTTCATCCTCACATCACAATCTGTTTCCAATTGAAAAGTATTGGATTTCATTATAAAGCAACTGAGGTCCCAAAAATGAAAATGAAATGAAATCTTTAAATTTTACGTCCCACGGTTATGCCGGTTAGGCTAAAGGAGACGGTGATGATGAGAGATGAATGAAATGGTGGAATGAAGAAAGTGGGAGGAAACGGGAGAACCCCGGGAAAATCCACGAGCACGTGAGGTCCCGAATTCTCAAGGAACGGACAAGAACGTGTCATCCGGACATCCGAACCAAACCTAGTCCATTCAATAAACATAACAAAGATATGTTCATGCACAAAAAATTAGGTGCCATGAACAACAGAGTAAGTTCCTGGGGCCCATTGACCCTGTTAATATAAAGAAAATCGTAGACTCGCAGTGAAATAGCTATTGCATTAACACTATTCATGGGAAAGTCATGGTTTATAGTTCATTCTCTTCTGCATGAAACAAACTTTCCAGAGGTGCTATGTGTTGGGGCCCATAACGTACTTGAACAGGGAAAATTGAGAGAATGTCGGGAAAATTTTCTCCAGAAATCCCTCCCATCAACTTTGGACCCCTTTGGAGTGATCCCGGGTAAAAGCACACAATCCAAATGTATCTCGCAAAAATAATATAGGAGATACGAAATGATTGTATCAAGTTTTGTATTGATAGACGGAATACATTTGAGGGAAAAGGTTGCATACCAATACACGCTTTCCCCGAATACCTATTCTGTCTATGACAACGAAACGTGGTACAATCATTTCCGTTGTCCGTGGCACCTAATTTTTTGAGCATGAACATATCTTTGTTTTGCTTATCGAATGGACTAGGTTTGATTCGGATGTTCGGATGACACGTTCATGTCCGTTCCTTGTCAATATATCTGTTGAAACAGTATCAGGCATTCCACAAAGCTCAAACCTTGGACCTTTGCTATTTCTTATAACTATTAGTGGTTAAAGATTTAAGAGTGATTTTTTAACTCAAAGTTAACATTTACTCGTCATATAGAAAACATTACGAATAGTGCGTAGAAAAATTTTGGTTTCAGCTATAGTTTTAATAAGGATTTTCAAAATCAATCGACACTTTTTTAAAGTTATGTTATTCCTATGTTAGATCTCAGTTAGGATATGCTAGTGCCATTTGGGATATGAATGTTGAAAAATATTTATAATGATAGAAAGTGTTCAGTGTAAATTTTAAAAATTATTAATATATCCTGCATATACGTCATACACAAATTGATAAATAACTTCAATATCGTAAAATTGAAACAAAGAAATCTCTGTGGTGTTTCTTCATAAAATTGTGAATGATAATATCGATTCTGTCGAGTTGTATTCTAATTTAGTATGCATGTTTCGACAAACTAAACTAGAACTAGCAATAGCAGCAATTAAACTACACTTGTATTGTATTTCTATATAATACGAAGGTAATTCAAGAATTATCCGCAGAGGTTGTTCAGACTGACCTCAGTCCTCGTGTATTTTATTGCTATGCTGTGAAAGTTTGATCCTAATTCCTCCATTTGTCTTCCTTTTGTTGCAGATAGATCATGGCTGCTCCATTAGAAGTCTGCACCAAAGAGGAACAACGAGCAGTGATCCGGTTTTTGTGATCGGTTGGTGTATCAGGAACCATAACTAATTTCCAGACGATGTGCCATTTCATCAGAAGTCACTCGTCTGTCTAACATAATCATGTCACGTGCACACTCAGTGTTGTTATCATTTGTGGCCGTACAAAGGGCACTATGAATTGTTTTCCAATAGAACAGAACGGATCATCACAGAAGTTTGCAACTTAGCACGTGTTTAGATATATCCAAACTTGCACTGTGGATTGACGCTGACTGTGTCTCAGTGTCAGTTGATTTACAGTTGTGTTAGTGAAAAGAGGTGGAGATGTCGTGGTGGCCAAGAACTGAATACCGGGCAATTGTGCGCTACAATTTTGCACATGTTTAAGTGTTTATCAATGTTTAGAGGAAATGACTCCTGTGCTTGGATTGGATTGTTCTCATGGTACAACGATATTTAGGTGGTACCGAGAGTTTCAAAAAGGAAATTGCAACCTTGAGGACGCTCCAAGGTCAGGTCTGCCATCTTCATCTGTGACTGAACAAAACGTTGCTGCAGTAAGGAAAATGCTTGAGACAAATAGACAAGGTACACACCATGAAATAGATATATGTTTGGGCATTAATACATCACCAGTTCGTTTTATTCTCCGCCATCTCCTTCGAGTTAAAAAGCTTTGTACCCTCTGGGTACAACAGGACTTGACCGACGAGTAGATGGCACACCGTGTTTCATGATGCCTTGAAATGTTGAAAAAATTTAAAAATGGAAATTCTGCCTCTGTGAATACTATTGTGACAGGTGACGAAACTTGGCTTTATTGCTATGACGTCCCGAAAAAAAAGTGTGGGTGTTCGAAGATGACGAGACCCCCGTAGCTGTTCGAAAGTCGACATAAGTGAAGAAGAGAATTGTGGCGGTATTTTTTTTAGTGTGCGTGGAATTATCGAGCTAGTTGTCTTTGAAACACAGAAGATAGTCATCGGGAAGTGGTATACCGAAGAATGTCTGCCTAACGTACTTACAGCTCTCAAACAGTTGCGCCCAAACTCAAGGATGGACACATGGTTACTTCACCACGACAACGCTCCAGCGTACCGTTCAAAAGTTTGTTCAGAGCATTTGGCCATTACTGGACTAAAACTGTTAGAGCACCCTCCGTTCAGTCCAGTTCCCGTTTCCCGTGACTTCGTGCTGTTACCCATGTGAAGATCAGGCTGAGAGGAAGGCGTTTACAAATGACGGTGCCCTACAAAAAACTTGATACGATTAGTGTGCACAGATCTCTGCCGAAAGATGGCAGTTTCTTTGACGACTGGTTTCGAAGGATAGAAATATGTGTAATATGTGGTGGTAGAGCACTTTGAAAAAATATAAGAAATAAGATCGTATTACAAAACTTTCCCGGCTCCTTCCTCGTGCGTAATACTTGTGCGACTATTTTTTTAATTATTATTTCAATCCATTCGTAGACACTCCGTTGGGACAAGATACTGTTCCTTTATTATGCGGAAAGTCTTTGATGGATTGCGGCCCCTCATACACCTTCCGACCACAAAAGTGGATCATCACTACTCGTTGTCCCTCGTTGGTGCAAATTTCTAATGGAGCTGCTATGATCTATCTGCAACAAAAGGAAGACAAATGGAGGAATTGGAATCAAACTTGTATGGCATGACCACAACAGCATAACAATAAAATAAACGAGCACAGAGGTCAGTCTGAACAATGTAAGAGTTATAGCTACATTGCGGATAATTTTTGACTTGTCCTCGTAATTATAGTTCATGTCCAACACTGTAATTGGGCAACATGCCTGTTGTGTTAAAATAAATAAATAAAGGCCTATGTTTAGCAGAAGGGGTCCAGCTCTTTTCTCTAAAAAATGTTACTATTTTGGTAATTTCTGTTCACATTCGGTTAGTTTAGGGTAGGGTTGGTTAGTTTAAGTTAGGTTAGGCTAGTTTAGGTTACGTTAGGTTAGTTTATGTTATATTAGTATAGGAGTCCCGCATAATTTTCCAAAAAAATGATAGAATTTCGCTTATTTCTTCTAATATTACGTTAGTTTATGTTAGGTTAGGTTAGATTTGGTTATGTTATGTTACGTCTAAGTACTTGCATCACTCATTTCTCCTGTAAATTTTGTGTTTTTTAAGTGCTTCTGGACCCCTTGTACTAAACATACTCCTAAATAAATAAATAAACAACTCATATGAACTATTGTCTACGTCATTTTAATAAATCTCGTAGAAATATTAAGAAAAAGACCTGCTTATGTTTCTGTCTTTAAGAATAATTTCATTTCTTTTCTTTCATCAAAGTATGAAAACTTTTCTTAATACTAAGGAAGTTTCCCTAAATGCTCGAGTTTTATAGTCTAACATCTATCTTACATATGACTAATGGTAAAAGTTTGCTCCTTCATATTTCACTGAAATTGCCTTGCTTTTGTTACCACATCCATGATGGACGTGTAAAATTTATTTCATGTCATTTTTTTTTAAAGTATCTTACCTACTCGAGCAAACGAAAATGGTGGTTATTTTAGAGTAATGGATTGGCTGTGCACGAAACGAGTAGATAGAGGAAACTCAACATACATTTCTTTTTAAATATTGGATATAAATGAATGGTTTAGCTCCTCGAGTGATTTACTCCACCGGCAGAAGACATTCGGAACGATGTAAAGCTTCTCTATATCCAAGTTGAAACAGAACATTAAAATGACAAACTATTCCCAATATATTTGAACATTTTCCCATTAGCCACCTGTTAACCCTGCCGTTGGTTCTTTCCCTTCTCCTTGTCTCATTCCTACTTTTGTCTTTCTTTGAAATTTTCTTCTTAAGCGTTGCTGAGTGCAATAGATTATAAAGTAAACAGATGTTACAGTCTAAGTTTAAAACAAAGAAAAGAGACTGCAATGAAATTTAGGAGGGATTAAATGCAAGCTTGCGTTGCGTTCTTTGCTTGCGTTTTGGCTGAATAGCCAATTGAGAAATTTAAGTACCTGTCGACGTGTAACGCAACTTTACCCATATAAATCGCAACGCAAAGAACGCAACGCAAGCTTGCATGAGTATCTGTCCTTAATATAAAAATCCGTTTGTGCTCCGACAAAGTACTATTACTATGTTTTGTTACATGGTATATTAATTAGGTACGTGATATATTAATATATATTAGAACTTAGTCCGAAGCCATCTTAGGTAGAGCTAACCATTTCAAAGATGTTTGAAAAATTTGCAGCTAAAACTCTTAAATCTTTAAGTTTTACGTCCTACGTTTATGGCGGCTAGGTTAAAGGAGACAGTCATGATGAGAAATCAAGTAACTGGTGGTATGCAGAAAGTGAGAGGAAACGGAACAACCTCGAGAAAACCCACGCACACGGTGTTTATCTACCACAAAGTCCACTTGGCGCGAGCTGGGATCGAACGAAAGACCCCATGCACCAAAAGTGAACGCTCCACCATTGAACCACCGCGACCCCTAATTTGCAGCTAAAATTTACTAACAAGGAAAGTACTTGTGCTCGAACGAGTGAATACGCGTAAAAAGGAAAGCATGTGTAATGTTAGCACCCCGGAAGCAAACAGTGATGTCCATTTTTCTGCAAGATGGTGTAAACGTCCGCAAAAGCAGGGCAAAGTAGAGCACGTGGCATAATTTCAGGACATCTACAGTCTGATCAGGGCAGTTTTTGCGGAAACGGATGGATGGAAAAGATCGGGGCATACATACCCAACTGTTTTTGGGATACACATTTTGAATGAAAAAGCTGTGTCCCACGGTTCCCCGGAGGGTCCCAGAAATGGTTCACCTCATAATTTTCAAATAGTAAGGGGGGTCAAGTGGTAGATCGTTGGAAAGGTATTGTGAAAAGAAACAAGATGAAACAAATCCCCTTACCTTCAAGCCAATAGTGACGTTCATTTGTCTGCAAGATGTTGGAAACCTCCACGAGAAGTCACAGTAGGATGCGCACGTAGATAACTTGACGTAATTATAACTGCACATGAGGATTCTCAATAAAATTATCAACAATTTTGTAGTAGTACGGAAGACTACAGAACGCACAGGTAACAAAAAAAAAAAAAAAAAAAAAGAACAATTGTCACATATCAACATTGCACACTGTGTAATGTCCGTATGGAAAGCCACGTCAACTTTTTAAAACTTGCGTAGTTTCACTATTGTCATAACCAACTTTCAACCACACGCAACGAAGTATTGGTCGATAGATATCCACCAAGAACTGAATGTAGATGACCGAATGTAATTTCAGGAGAGAGAACCGATCTTGTAAATTCGACAGTTGCACACGGGAACATAATTAGAGGTAGCCAGTAATTCTCTTGGCGTACAATTTCTATTGCCGAAAGAAATTTACGTCCAAAGGTTGAGCATATTTTATAGTTATTTGGTGGAAATAGTTTCATATCGACACGTTTTTCTATACAGGCAACCAGGAGGATATGTTCACCTTTGTGTCTCGACCAAGAGTCACACATTACGAGCTATATATCGTTGTCAGATAAATGTGGGTTTAATACTGACACAAAAAGACTTGGTAAGATGTTCTTTCGTCACCTTCCCACTCACACTTGCGTACATTACTACATTAGGAGGCCACCTTTCTTCTGTGTCCTGTGCAACACGAGGACCGAATTTACCATTGGATTCTTGAAAGCATATATACAGTTTGTCAGTTAGACGTCCATTCAACGAGATGACAACATCAATAGTGTAGCTATGTGTTACACTATGCATTGACTGCAACATCGAGATAGTTTCTTTCTCTCCCTTTTTCGACAATGTACGGTCTGACGATAGTTCATAGTTGAACTGACTTTGATCACAGATCCACACAAATTCTGTTGATACGTTTTCAGTCCTGATATGCTCATTTACTTCCGTCACAAATGGTTTCGCAATGTTTGTTAATTCTCCTGACTTGCCATGTTCTTTCCGTGATTGTAACACAGTGATTCGACTGGATGTTATTCCATACTGTCGCTTCAAATTTGTAATAAATCCTACTGAAGCCGTGAAATTCGACAGTCTAATATTTGTGCCTATTTCCACTGTTCAAAGTTGTAAGTGCCCATAATGGACGCTAGTTCCCATATCTCCCGTTTCATGAAATTCTGCTATGGTACCTTACTTGATTGTGTTTAACCATAGTGTACGATTTCCTTTGAACGCAGCCGTGTTTTGCCGCTTCTTTGGTACATATTGTACTATATATTGTAACACACATTTAATATTGTTTTTTGTCTTCAGTTTCGGGTATCGTTGCAGGAGTATATATATATATATATATATATATATATATATATATATATATATATATATATATATATATATATATATATATATATATATATATATATATATATATAGGGGCGAATCCAGGATATGATCAAGGGAGAGGCTAAACCAAATTTTGTCGTTTTATCCAGTGTAAAGCAGGATTGAAGTCCACTTTATTCAGTGTATACCCGAGCGTCAAAGGGGTTGCTATAGCCCCTATAGCCCCCCCTTGGATCCGCCACTATATATATATATATATATATATATATATATATTGTAATGTCATACGTGATGTAGTGAATAAACAATTCTACACGCCAGTGTTTACAAACACCACCACGTCGTTTGGCAATAGGATTCCACACCAGACGACGGACTTCTGGCCCCTCCCACGGAGCAGAAGACGACAACGAAGCAGCAACGCCACCGCCATCCAAGGAACCCTATAAATTTGCTGGACGACGGCAATTCTGTACCAGTTTTCTGGTGACCCTCCTAATGTTTGCCACAGAACATTAGGAGTAATCTAATCCCAGGCCTCTAGTCTGCTACGGGATTACGCCTATCATAGCCTGCTACGGGGCTCTGTCTGGGAATCCTAACCACAGCTGCTTAGCCTGCTACGGGGCTCTGTAGAGATCCTGTCTGCGACCTTACTGTCAAAGACTACCTTTAACTAACCCTGTATACTAGAGAGATTATTTGTACAGTATTTTGTAAAAATACTTTTATAGTAAAACTTTTATAATAAAAGCCGGTAGTGGGAGTCGATTCTGGACACTTTTTATTAACTCTTTACCTTTAATCTATATGGGACAAAGTTTTACAATATACAGGGTGTTAATGAACTCTACCGACAAACTGTAAGAGGTGATTCCTCACATCAAAATAAGGGAAAAAATTTCATATGGACCTATGGCGAAAAGTACATAGTTTCAGAGATAGGGTTGTCTTAAATCATGAAAAAAAAAAAAAAAAAAAACAAATTTCAACAGGCCCTATTTCGAATTCCAGAAACTGTGGATGGTGGTCTTTTTCAGTGTAAATGAGGCCACGCATGCATAATCCAAAAGTGCATATTTCGTCAATTTTCAATAGGCGTACAGCGTATTCCCTATAGGGTGTAATTCTTACATATGCTGTCAATAGAGTTTTCAGATCTACCCTAATTTCAAGATGACTCCAAAGTAGGCAGAAGGTAAGCCTTGGCAACAATGGACATCCAATGCTCCGGAGGGAAGTTGGAAGTGTTAGAAACCGGCAGCTCCATGTTTTTTGTGTTCGGAATAACGTGTGATGCCATGTATTTCGTCGCGGTATATTTTACATTTTCTTTACTTATAAGCGTGAAAGAAAACATCACAGCATTTGTTTTCCCGAGTACGAGAGACCGTGCTGCTGACGATTCTTAACACTTCCCACATCGCGCCAAAGGATTCCGTGTTCACTCCTATCAAAGCTTATCGTTTGCCTACTTTGAACCAACCATAAAATCAGAGCATTTCTCAAAATTCGGTCAATGGCATGTCTGTGAATTTCACCCTGCACGGAATACTCTGTACATCCGTTGAACATTAATGAAATATCCATTTTTGGACTGCGTATGCGTGACTTCCTTTACGCTGATAAGGACCACCATCTATAGTTTCTCGAATTCGAAATAGGTCCTCTTCAAATTTGTCTTTTTCGCGATTTTGGGCAGCCTAGCTCTGAAACTGGGCCTAGGTCTCTGACAGCCTAGCATTTTTCCTCATAAGTCCATATGAACTTTTTCTCTTATTTTTATGTATGGAATCATCTCTACAGTTTGTCGGTATAGTTCATTAACACCCTGTATATATATGAGTTGAGTCCGCGTACATGATAATCCTCGAATGTGTTCTCTAGTGTGACATCAGTAAACTGTTTGATCACACTGTCGACATTGCATCTTTTCGGCGACGGTTCGTATTCACTGTGGCTATTTTCATTGTCTCTTGCAAGACTCACAGAGTGTCATTACACGTTCTCACTTCTTCTGCTTCATTCTTTTCACAATCTTCACCACTGCGCTCTAACGTTCGGAGACTTTAGGTTTCTAACTGATTCCCATATCTTTGCTTCCAGACCAATTCCTTCCTCATGACGTGCCTTGTGTCGCACTTTCAGTCCAACCAATCGGATTGGATTGGTTGATTGGATTGGATTGGATCATTGGATTGATCATCACTCTCCGCACCATTTGACGTCTCACTACATATTCAATCTTTCCTCATGCGAAGAACAAGCGTTTGCAGCTTCACAGTCCGCCATCTTTGTTTGTAGCGGTAGACATGAGGTGGGCTCTCTCTCCACTAGGTAGCGCCAGCTATTGGTACAAGTTTGCACATTTTGCAGACAAATCGACATCACCTATCGCTTTAGGGGCACTAACACTATTCATACTCTTATTTCTATGCGTATTTGTTCGGTCGAGCTCACGTACTTTCCTGGACGGAAAATAGCCTACACACAAACATGAAAACATGTGTAATGTTAGCATCCCTGAAGTAAACAGCAATGTCCGTTTTCCTGCAAGCTGCTGTAAACGTCCGCAAGAGCACGTGCCATACTGACAGGGTGTCTATAAAGTATAGCCATGGGCCATTTTTGCAGAAATGGTTGGTGAATGGAAACATTGCAGCACGCTATCCCATTATTTTTCGAGGCACCCATGCTGAATGAAAACGTATTGTGCCAGGGTCCCCAGACAGGGTCCTCCTCATAATTTTCAAGTGATAAGGGGGCCAAGTAGTATATCGTTTGAAAGATATTTTGAAAAGAAACAAGCTGCAACAAGTCCCGAGTCTGTATGAGCACCCTATGCAAAATGGTGGTCACAAACTCTTTCATGACAATTGTGTTGACATTTTGACTGCCTACCATTTTGTACAGAGTGAGCGTAGAGACTCAGGACTTCCTTCATCTCGTTTCTTTTCACAATATCTTCAAACGATATACTACTCGACCCCTCCTCTTACCATTTGAAAATTGTGAGGTGGATCATTTCTGAGACCCTCCGGGGATAATCTCGGTCTCTCGTTGGATAACGAAAAAAGTAGATTAAAACGAAAAATCACCATTTCATAGCGAATAAAGTATGTAACATTTTTATAATGGTTAATAAAAGGACTATTGTATATTAATTTAATGAACTTGAGTTAAGAAAATAAAAAAAAAATCGATCATAAATTGCTCCAGTGACTCAAATTAACGAAATGCTGTAGGTCTATACTGAATATAGCACTCTAGACCATAACACAAGCCACACACTTATTTACGAAGTATGTGTCTGAAGAAAAACACAAAAAATAAGATTGAGAGTACCATACCGAATGAAGTAAAATACTGTATTCTATTATATTTGTGTGAATGTTTATAATTTTGTGGTGCACTGATCAGGACTGATAAAGGAAATGGCTTATTTTTTGGAAGATGAATGGTTAAGAGAGAGAGTTCACTGTATATACATTTTCTAAAACTGCAAAGAACTCTTCCAATAGAAATATATACTTTTTAGAGACCTGACAGAGTTTTTTAAAAATAGAAATATAAATGTTTTTCGTGACGTAACAGAGCTCTTTCAATAAAAATAGTAACAGAGCTCTTTCAATAAAAATAGTAACAGAGCTCTTTCAATAGAAATAGATTCATTTTTCGAGACCTGACAGAGGTCTTCCAATGGAAATAGATTCATTTTTCGAGACGTAACAGAGCTCTTTCAATAGAAATAGATTCATTTCTCAAGACCTGACAGAGGTCTGAGCTGAGCTGATTTTGAGTTTATCGTCCCGTTCAGCAGCGAGGCTATATGAGACGTGGACCTACTGATTAACATGGAATCCGAACCACATGAGCTCCCGCCGGGAATCGAACTCGGGTCTCCCGCGCCAAAGGCGCGTTACGCTAACCGCTTAGCCACGGAGGAGCTCGACCTGACAGAGGTCTTCCAATAAAAATAGATTCGTTTTTAGAGACGAGACAGAGCTCTTCCAATAAAAATAGATTCATTTTTAGAGACGAATCAGAGTTCTTCCAATTGAAATAGACACATTTCTCGAGACCTGTTAGAGGTCTTCCAATAGAAATATATATATTTTTTTCGAGACGAGACAGATTTTAATAAAAATAGATACATTTTTCGACACGTGACAGAGCTCTTCTAATAGAAATAGATACATTTCTCGAGACGAGACATAGATTTTTCAATAGAAATAGTACATTTTTTGAGACGGTTCTGCTTCACTCTCGTCTTGTGCGTAACCCTAACTCTCACCATTCTATCTTCTGTGAGAGTACAGAAAATGGAATGAAATGGGATAATTCACATAACGTAGCCCTGATAATTCTATCAGTGTGCTCAAACCACACATTCCATTCTTGATACACTAACAAATAAGAAAAGCAGAACAGGGTAATGTGAAGACAAAGTTTAATCAAAGAAAATGATATTGGAAAAACATAATCTCTTCGGTTCTTGCAGTATATACGACGCTGAAGAGAGAACAACGAAGAAATGGGTGACTTGTCGGTGTCTTTGAATTATTATCGATTTTTTTTATTCTCGCTTCCTTCCATAGGTTCTTCCGAACATTTTTTTCTTTTTCTTCCCACCAATACGTTCTTTTAAATAATGTTCCTCGTCTTGAAACAAGTTTCTATCAGGACTCCCAGACGATGAGAGATGTAAAAAGCTATCCCATCTAACTCTAAAACATATTTCCTTCATCCTTATATGAACGAGAAAATGGATTCTTTTCTATATGGGTGCGAATTCTTATCCTTATAAGAAACCGTGCTTTTTCTTAAAGCTATATCTTTCGGGAATTCTTCATTTTTTTCTCTCTTTTCTCTATCATTCCTCTAAAAACAGTGTTGGAAAAACTTTTCTATGAAATATTCATATACTTTACTGGAATACGAAATGAAGTTTTTAAGTTTCCGGTATGTATATACAAGATCTTATATTTTTCTAACGTAAGCTGAAGATAAGGTGGGTTCTTTTACCATTACCATCCAAGAAAATCCGATAAAAACTATAGCTTTTATATCTTTTTAATTCAAGAGGGTCTCTCCTTTAAAACCACACTATTCTCCATGAAGCACTTTCACATTTTCTATTCACAATATGTGAGGAATGAATTTCACTTACCTTATCTTTTGTTTCTTATATCTCTAATGTCTTGGATTTTCTCATTTACTGAGATTTGGATGAATATTATGCTATAAACTTACATATACGTATTTATGCTATAAGTATCACAAGTCCTATATACTTATGGAGATCTGCGCTGATATGAAAAAAAAATCTCATCCGCATCCTCAATATCCCCACAAAATCTCCATCCAAATCCACAGATAATAAATAATGAGGTAATAAATATTGTTAAATTACCTTGTTTAAGTTAGAAGGCAGAGAAAATTCCATACGGGGTTCGGTCCTCTCTCACAACCTTTTTTTATTATAAAAGTTTCTTTCATAAAACAATATAACACAGAATCACAGTGATTCTAAGACCAATAAAATCCACTAACTAGTTAGTGTAAATAGGTGTCCCAAAGCCGAGGCAGCCAAGGGAAAGATTCCTATAAAGCTCCAGGCAAGCTGAGAGGAGGTGGATTAGGTTTCTCAGTGTTCCATGCAAGCAAAGGGAGATTGAAGTCCCGTTAAACTCCAGGAAGCTAGGTGGGAAGGAAAAACCACAAAGCTCCACGCAAGCTAGGTGGTTGCGGGTAGGAAACTCTCAGAGCTCCAAGCAAACTAACAAAAGGGGTTGAGTTCCCACAAAGCTTCAAACAAGCTGAGTTGGTAGAAGGCCTCAAAGCTGCACGCAAGCTAGAAGGCTTGGGTTAGGTTAGAATTTCTCAGAGCAAGCTAACGCAAGAGAGGTGATTTGTCCAGCCGATACTGATGTCGATATAGGCGATAACGCAAGAGAGGTGAGTTGACCAGCCGATACTGATGTCGATATAGGCGATAACGCAAGAGAGGTGAGTTGACCAGCCGATACTGATGTCGATATAGGCGATAACGCAAGAGAGGTGAGTTGACCAGCCGATATTGATGTCGATATAGGCGATAACGCAAGAGAGGTGAGTTGACCAGCCGATACTGATGTCGAAATAGACGATAAAGCAAGAGAGGTGAGTTGACCAGTCGATACTGATGTCCATTGAGGCGATGCATGGAGCTTCTTCTTCTGAGCAGCGATGGGCTGGCGTTCCTCTTCTATCACATGACCAATTGATAACGAGGCTGAGGCATGTGTTAGAATATACATAAATATAGACCATGTGTAAGATATTACAATATATACGCCTGGTTTCTTTTATGACAATTACAATTTCCAGAGTAATTCCTACTATAGCAATCCTGAATATCTCATTTATACTTAGTTTCGTGAATCTTATGATATCAATAAAATTAAAGCTAAACATTCAATACTATTTCTTCCTATTGTAAACAATAAAATTCATGCGAACAGAAACACGAAATTAATGGAAAACATGCCTACTGACTTAAAATTTCCCCAAATGCAGATTTCTAGGCATAGTAGTAATAATTCAATATATTCAACTAATTTTAGAGCAAATTGTTTTACTTTGTTTTTCGTAACTAATAAATTGCAGGGCCGGATTAAGGGAGGGGCTTAGATGGGCTATAGCCCCGGGCCTTCAGGTGAACAGGGGGCCTCCACTCTCATCAAAATATCAACTGGCTATCTCAGAAGAATCACGGAGGATATAATCATCATTATAAAATAAAATATGACCAAAAGTATGAAACATGTTCCCTTAACTTTCCTACTTTATGGGGCGTTTACACTTAGTCGATTTGCGTTCGATTCAGTTGAATTTGACGTCACTTTCAACTTAATCGACCGTGTAAACGGGACTTCAACTTAATCGCTTGTTGATCGAAGGCGACTAATCGACTGGCAACTGAATTGAAAGACGTTCTATTTTCTGTGGTTGAAATAATTGAACACATCCATCGATCTGATTCGGCCTAGTTGCTTCGATTTAGTGGCAAATGCAGCGAGTCGATTTAGTCGTGCGGCTAAATCGACCAAGTGTAAACGCTCCATTACTTTCACAGAAATATATTAGATGAGGTCAGCAGGGGCCACATATTTTTCTAGCTTCGGGCCTCCAGGTGGGTTAATGCAGCCCTGATAAACTGTCATAAAATAGGTTCGCACTTCATATTGATTGTAGGGTTAAAAACAGAGAAAAAGATAGCTAACATAATTATCGAAACTCTGTTTTATTTTGGTGGCTGTTCAGAAAAGGTAACCACAGTTTATTATAAGATCTAAATACGTTAATAGTGTTTAGAAGTATTTTAAATAAAATTCTTGTGTTTTCTTGAACCTTAAAGTGCTAAATTGGCAACTAATATCATCATTAGAGGTTTTATGTTATGCATGAAAAAAAAAAAAAAGTTCAATATAACCTGCAAAACGTTAATACCTGTGGATAACGGAATTTGACCTGATATGTTAAAGAAGTATTTGTTTAAAAATGTTAATTTGTGGGAAACAATGCAGTTATTGAAACATTTTGGAAATTAGAGGTAAATAATTAGATAGGTGAATGTTTATTGTAACAGAAAATAGAGATCGCTTTGGTATTTAATTGCTGAGACAGAGTGATGTCATTGTGTGTGAATTTATTATTCGGTTTCCACGAATTTTTGTTCAATAATAAAAAAAAAATAACTCCTCCTCCTCTCTGTTGTTTTGATGTTTACATTGATTGTTCACGCACGCTCTCATTTACATGCAGAAACAGTTAAATGATGATACAAAGTGTTCTGTGATGTATTTAATAATTATTTGTTCTGGGTTCTACGTATATGCATAAAGACCATTAAAAGTCCATGATACTTCAATCTTGCTCCATTCGATGCGATACTTTTAATGGTATTGAGTCACTGTGCCTTCTTCGCTTCTTTTAAAGATACAACTACAGGGTGTCCGAGAAGTCTCAATAGACCTAGCTTTGACAATCACAGAGAGCAATCTCAGTGTTATTTTATTTACTTAACATCAAGGCTGCGAACGCTCACTTTTGAAACGAGCTTAGCTTAGCTCAAATTCAGTGTAAAAAAAAAAAAAAAAAAAAAGAGAACTCAAACTCTAGCTTTGTAAAAGGATCACAATGAACTCATGTTTATTTTTCCTTGGTACGCTCAACATAAGGAAAACGCCCTCTAATGATTGAGTACCTAAAAATATTTACAATAGTGCAGATTGAAAATGGCCTGAATTACAATTGAAAATATTAGGAAAAATATATTACTTTACAAAGAATGTGCAAGGAACTCATTTATACAATAAGCAAATTTACAATTACAGCAATAACGTAGAACGTGACCTCCGTATGTGCTTCCACAACAGAACCATTCCACACATCTTATGTACCCCGTCATCTAATAAGCACGTGTCTGAAGTATTGTAAAGCTGTGTGACTTCGACGCCTTTACATTATGCCACTCGCTTGCTTTTGCTTCTACAACCCCTGCACCTTCCTTTGTGTTGTAAAACAATATACCCATTATGTTTAGCGAAACGTCAATCTGCTAATATAATAAATGTATTTCAAGTATGAAGAGACTTGTTTGGCCAAGAATAAACACTACTTTGCAGCCATAGTTTTGTGTGATGGTAAGTTCTTAATCTGTGCAAATAAAATTAAAACCGTCTACCTTATCCAACGTTTCAAATACTAGAATAAATGCTTTCAAAATGGGTAAATCCATATGAAGTTGCTCGGTATCAGTGAGGGTTGCATCACTACTTTTAATTTTAAAGTTTTTTAAAAATATATTATTACCATATACGTACATTGACAACACAAATATGTTTTCTTAAAAATATTATTTCCAGCCAGTTTGTAAGTGGCAGTCATTTTTGTTGAGCACTGTGTGCCAATAAGTGATTTTACAAACGTTAGCGTAAACTTATATATCTTAGGACTGGACTATTGAAAAACAATTGCAGGAAACACCATTTTCTTCAATACCTTCTCTTCTTTAATTTTGTTCCTTAACTTGAAAAGTCCTAATTGAACTCTAATAAGTGAAAATTACTTCCTAAGTTTAGTATCAAAATTTGACAAATTCTACTTTTAGAGCTGAGGTTTAAAATGAAGGGATGAGATTCAAAATTGATTTCTTATTATAATTTCATATTAGCCGAACGTGGGCTTTCTACACAGCGCACCATCCACATATGAACATGAATCTCCTTGTCATTCCTCACAACGTATGTATATGTCCCTTTACAGACACAAGTAAAGGAGTCTTGATAAAAATTGGAAAGAGGAACCACAAAGGAGAGATTTTTTTCAATATCTCGCAGAATTTCCAAGATTTGAGCCTACTTCCGGTTGGAAATTCTAATTCATGTATGATCAGTGTTTTCTTTCTTCCCGTATGCAGCATGTAATAAGTAAATACATTACACACACAATTACTTATAATGTCAATGATATATGGTATTCATTGGGAAAAATACTCCAAAAACAAAGATTCATCTTAGATTGGAGAAATGGTTATTCTTCGTTTTTCATTATCATTTGGACATGAAACTAACGCTGGAGAAATATACTAGCCCTGTATACAAATTTGTGGTGTTGGGATATATAACTCGTAGGATATGATGCTTTACTTTTTAAAATTTCAATATTTCCAGTGTACCCTTAAAAATGCAATAAAGAAATAACGGCCATTTTTAAGTATTCAATTAGAACTAAACAATCTACACTAAATTTGCAATCAGTCAGTGAAAACGGCATCTTTCTAGAGCTTGTGGTTTCTGAGATACCATCGTCAAAAGAATTGGCAACAAACATATAAACGTCCACCAACATAAATTTTATTGACCACAAACATATAAACCTAGAATTTTAATATATAGATTCTACTATAGCTAGACTAACAGCACTGACACAAAATTTATGATGATTTTTTTAAAATTTGAAATGTTGTGATTATTGCAATATTTGGTGTTTGACATATTATATATACACCTAGGTATATAAGAGAAAGCTATAGTAGAAATTTCGACTTCAATAATTGACTGTGAATATTTTTCAAAGTTCTAAATTTTCAAAAATGACATGGAAAACGCAAGGTTTATGCTACTCTAGGTTATTTGTTTCTGAACCAAATACTTAACCAACTTTGAATCATAGAACATATTATTTTAATTTAATATTTCTATTTTAATGTTGAATGACCTATACTTTAGAATAAGCTTACAACATTCAAATAATAAAAAAAAAACAATTTTGAAAATTAAATAAAATTGATTACCAATATATATGTTTGTAGCCAATTCTTTCAACAGTGAGTTCTCGGGAACCATAGACTCTAGAAAGATACCACTTTCACTGATCGATTACACATTTTGTTAGATTGTTCAGTTCTAATTAAATATTTAAAAAAAGCGGCTATTTTATAATACATTTTTTTAGGGATTCACTAGAAATATTGAAAATGTAAAAGTAAAGCATCATATTCCACGAGTTATACATTCCAACACTATATATTTGTATATAGAGGTTGCATATCTATCCGGCGTTTGTTTCATGCTCTAATAATAATGAAAAACGAAGGATAATAATTTCTCCAGTCTAAGATGAATCTTTATTGTTCGGAGTGTTCTGACCAATGAACAACAGGTATCATTGAAATTATAATTAATTGTGCGTGCAATGTATTTGCTGATTACATACTGCACACGGTTTGGGTACAAAACCTCGCGGCCAGAACCTCACGGCGACAACCTCGGCTCCCAAAACCTCGCGGCCCAAAATCTCGCCAGGTCGAATCTTCGCCTGGCCAAAACCTCGCCGCCCAAAACCTCGCGGGACAAAATCTCGCCGGGCCAACACCCCGCCTGGCCAAAACCTCGCCGCCCAAAACGTCGCGGGCCAAAATCTCGCGGGGCCAAAACCTCGCCTGGCCGAAACCTCGCCACCCAAAACCTCGCGGGCCAAAATCTCGCCGGGCCAAAACCTTGCGCCCCAAAATATCGCCATACCCAAAATCTCGCCTGACCAAAATGTAAATGTTCCAACAGATGATAAGGATGACGATATAAAAGACGCTGTTTCAGAAGAAGTATCACGGGTATTTGACCAAGTCCCGCGATACCATATGAAAATTCTATTTCTGTATTAGAGGATTTCAATGTGAAGGTAGGGCGACAGGATGTTTTTAAACTGGTTATAGGAAAAAGAAAGTCTGCATAAGGAAAGTAATGACAACTAACGAGGTTAGTTTCGTGAAGTTTGGAACATCCAAAAACTTAAAATTTCAACAAAAATCGAATAATATTTATGAAAGTATGAAATAATATATGAGTTTTTACGACGTCCCTTGATTATGTCCTATAGGTTAAAGGAGACGTAGATGACCAGGATGAAGGAAATGATCGAATAAAGAAAGTGGGAGGAAACGGGAATAAGCCGAGAAAGCCCACGCACACGATGTTTTGTACCTCCTCCTCCTCCTCCTCCTCCTCCTCCTCCTCCTTCTTCTTCTTCTTCTTATTCTTATTATTATTATTATTATTATTTGTAATGTGGAATTGCATATTAAGAAACACATTGGGTAATTTTTTTTTTAAAAAAACTTTCATTCGCGGCGAGGTTTTGGCCCGGCGAGATTTTGGGTGGCGAAGTTTTGGCCCGGCGAGATTTTGTCCAGCGAGGTTTTGGGCGGCGAGGTTTTGGCCACGCGAGGTTTTGCCCCGCCGAGATTTTGTCCCGCGAGATTTTGGGCGGCGAGGTTTTGGCCACGCGAGGTTTTGGGCGGCGAGGTTTTGGCCACGCGAGGTTTTGGCCCGGCGAGATTTTGTCCCGCGAGGTTTTGGCCGGCGAGATTTTGGCCGGCGAGATTTTGGCCGGCGAGATTTTGGGCGGCGATGTTTCGGCCGCGAGATTTTGTCCGTATCCCACTGCACACAATAAGAAAGAAAATACTTATCATCAGTGGCGTATTTAGGGGGGGGGGCTTCCGGGCTTAAGCCCCCCCGAAATCTTACTTACTATAGTAAAGTATATGAAATATCTTGCAGAATTTTCACATTTTCAGGCAAAGCCCTCCCCGAAAGTTAGCAAAGCCCCCCCCGAAAGAAAATCGTAAATACGCCACTGCTTATCATACATGTATTAGAAACTCCAACTGGAAGTAGGCTCAATCTTGCAAACGGTGCGAGATATTTAAAAATTAATTGAAAAATCTCCCTTTTATGATAGTCCTTGCTGATTTTTATCAAGACGTCCTTTACTTGTGTCTGTAAAGGGACATATACATATGTTGTGAGGAATGACAAGGAGATTCTTGCTCAAATATGAATGATGCACTGTGTAGAGAGCGCAGGTTCATCTAGTATTTAATTGAATTTAGAATAAGTACAGCAGGTAGGACCATGTCTCTGCACTCTCTTTGTTTACTTTTCGAATAGAGGTGGCAGCCAACATAAGAATAGAAAATAAATCAAACATTTGCAAGCACAAAACAGATCTTAGACTAGAAACATTTTTTTGCCTGCTTCCATGGGAACATGTACACTCATGTTCAAAATGATTGTCGCATATCTATAACTGTCTTCTTGTAAGAATATAATTTGATAATGATTTTGCAGGGTACTTTTAATGCTGATGTAATCGGGAAATGCATATCTGTGGTAAATTTTATAGAAAAAGAATTATAAATACGAAAATTAGAATGAGTGAAATAAAATGTTGCTAAATGGACAATAAAGTTTTATTTTTGTTTTATTGTTCTTATTTACTGCTCTTTTGACATGAAATTTTCCATATACATGTATTTGCCGATTATACACATACTAGCATTATAAGAAATACCGGGCAAATTCGTTATCAAATTATATTCCTACAACAACATATTTATAGACATGGGGCAATAATTTTGGACATGAGTGTAGATCATGCTTCGAATAGGTGCAAATTCACCCCCAACACGAAGAACTTACTTCAGTTTAATTTTTGCTTTTAAAATAAATCGCTAAACAAGGCTTCTATTTTCTTGAAAGTGTAGAATAACTTCGATGATTGAAGTTAAAAGTGGCGCAACGTAAGGTAATAAAAATCTCCATCACGACAAAAAGTTGTTCGCTTTTACAATGTATGATATCATTAGTAATTAATACTATTAGAAACAAGGTTGTCCGGTAAATTACTCAACCCTCATTGTAGAACTGACCGTAGCTAAACGGTTGATCGCCATTAAGTTTAACTTTATTTTATTTATTTACACACATAGTTATACAAATAATATAATGGTAATAATACAAGAACATAAAGGTCTAAGTATAATGTTTCTAGATATACAATTTGAATTGGAAATCTGTCAATTTATGGCCAGCAAGACTCTGGAATTCCAGGAGGCCATTTCCAGGCTTCGACACACTAAGAAAAAAAATTGTAGGTTGCGTACTTAAAAAGATGCGTAATTCCTGTAGTTTTTGGGCTTAACGTACATCAGAAGTATAACTGAAAACGCATGTTTTATAATACTTTCTGTATAAGTGTTCCATCTATACATACTTTCCATATAAAACAATGTAGGCGATCAGGATCTCACATACAAATGGACGTATATAACATAGAGCTGAGGATTGTAACATAAGTATATGCATGTGATATACGGAAAACTGTTAGTTGTCCGACATCCTGCAACGGCATGATGTAACATCTAAAGGCAGTGCCTTTGTAGCATACGGATAACGTATGATCCGTACTGATTACTGTAGTAAGCAAGAGGATTCCGTATATTTGTACAATGTACCGCTGTCCGGAGAACGGATTTTTCTCAGTGCACGAATAATTTTCTTAATGCATTATAATTCTATAGATATTTAATTTTAGCAATTATGACAAAAAATACATGCACATATTTATACACATAGAAACACATTAGCAACATATGCACACACACATAATCATGTATATTTTTCTTCAAGTTACAATAATTAATTAGCATCCTGTCAATTTATGGCCGGTGTTCTCCGGAAATGCAGGAAGCTCATTTTCAGCCATTGGCGGAGATTCTTGTTTTAATACATTTACCTAGTCCATATATTTCTATTTTTACTAACACATGACATATAAATGTGCACCATTCATCACACAAATCTTTATAATCTTAATCATAGAGTAGGTGGTTTCTGCACAGGAACTTTCACTTGTGGGTGAACTCCATCCCTACTAATTGTAAGTACTTTTTAAATTATATTTTAGCCTAGTATTTTCTTAATTAAAACACAACAGTGATTGACAATATGCATTGTTTGAGTGAGTTTTAGCCGAATATTTTCTTAAAACAGTATACATTTTAACTCATCACTTCTATTAACCAATTAGTTATTTCTTCTTTTGAAATTATTCATAATTTCTTTTCTCCTTAATTTTATTTGGAGTATTATTATAAAGTTTTGGAGCCAAAAAATATTTTGATTTTGTAATTAATCGTTTGTTCACTCTTATTGTTTTAAAATTTTTTCGAGTTATTTTCCTGGTTCCATATCCATAGTTATTCAATTCGTTTTCATGCTTTTTCTACATATAAAAGTACAGTTTTTATATATAGTTTTTCAAATATTAAAACTGAAAATTCTCTCTATATAGGTCTTCTAATCTGTTTTCTTTATTTTTATTTAAGCAAATTCTGATTATATTGTTTTGCTGAATTTGTAAAGATTTCATATGTGTTTCATAGGCATCTCCAACTTAAAATACCATATTGTTGAATATTCTGAATAATTGCGTAATACACCATATGTAAAAACCTTTAATTCTAAACAGCCTCTTAATTGTACACATTTATACAATAACTGTCTTAATATTTTTGTTATATGTTGAATACACAGTTCAGAGATGTCTTGAGTCTATGGAAACTTGACCCACGACCCACTGACCCACCACCCATCGTGATCCACAACATACTGACCCACCACCCACCGTGACCCCTTTGATATACGACCCACCATGACCCACTCTGACCCACCACCCACCATGAACGACTCTGATACATGATCCACGACCTCTTCTCTACTGACTAAAGAGTTTACACTTGTAATAAACCAGGCTGTGAAATTCTAACTAATCGGAGTTTGAATTTCTACGATCAATCGCTCAAGCACCGCTCTGTTACAATAATAGTGGATCTGACCTTTACGATATAAAATGGTAAAGGTTTTGTCATGATCCAAATTTCGATGAATTTCAATTAAATTATCATGATAGAATTATTTCCTTGTTGAATTATTAATACTTTTCAGTGGAAAAAAAAAATGAAATTTGAAAGTCCCAAATGAAAGTAAGTAGACCAACGTAAAGAAAAAAAGAGTAAAATTTTCCATATAATTATGCGTACAGTCCAAAGTTAAAATTTCCGTGTAATAAAGCTTACAATACAAATTTTATGTCTATTTGTCTCACAACTTTATGAGCTGATTGCCCTGTGCTGTAAGCGCTCCATATAATAAACATTAACTTCAGCAATTACTATAGTAGAAAGCAGTGGATACATGAAGCGAAGCACTGTATTTTTTGTTTTTCAATTAGTAATTGTTTCTGAATTTGTTTCCAACTAATATCGATCATTTTCGATTATTTGTACAAACCAACGAACTACCCGCTTATAAAGGAAAATTAAAAAAAAAATGCTAGGACAGGTTCTGTTTAGTTTCGATTAAGAGTTTATATACTGAATTTCAGCTCCCAAACTTTAACGGCTTGCGAGATACTCAATTTTCTTCACAAAAATTCGGATTCCCACTACCTCACTAGGATATGTGTTACTGTATAATGAAAGCGATATGATAATGTCCCAGTTTGGGTTAAGGCCTAACTATATAACACAAGTGATTTCATTTGACTTTGCAATTTGACCAGGATGATCAAGCGCACATAGTTACATTCATTTTTTTATATAATAATTTATATATTACAGTGATTCAAAAATGTATTTTTTCCAGTAGTTAGCTCCTGTAAAAACTCACAGGGTGTGTGTTTCGAAAGCCAAGTTGTAGTATAAGTCCTATTGCTATTATTACAATTACAAATATCAATGTCCAAAAGTGCCTGAAGTTCTTTTTTTTTTTTTTTTTTTTTTTTTTTACTTAGATATACTCATCTTACAAACAGAAACAGATATTGTCAGGTAACTAAACAGAAACAAATAAAAAAGAAAGGGAAATGGAGGGCTTAAAACTAAAGTTCAGCCAAATCCATCAGTGTTCAGGAGATGCTGTCTACAATACAGCGAGCAGAGTGGGTTGGTAGGTCAGACTGAGTCGGTGGGTCGCAGTGGGTCATGGCGGGAGGTGGCTCACGGTGGGTTACATGCTGTTGACCCACGATGCACTCAGAAAACTTGATCCAGTTGACCCACTGACCCACTCCAACTTTGTACGGTATCCACTTTAAGTCATCGTCAATATTTACACCTGAATAACTCTGAGTAGTAACTTCGTTAATTTGACGTTAATCTGACTACGGTTACATAGTATTAACACAATTATGATATTTTAAAATCAAGTTTTGGGGTTGGCCTGTTGTTGTTAGGGAAAACGCAATATAATTGGTTTTTTGTTAAATTTAGAACCAAAGAATTTTGCTCATGCCATTGTTTTACATTATTTAATATTATTTTTGGTTTTCTATAAGTTTCTCTCCATTTTGTTTATCAACAGTAGTTATTGTAATATCATCTGCAAATGATAAAGTATTCCCATTGATTTTTAAATTGCACAAATCGTTTAGATAAATTATACCTAATCAAAATTGTGCCTAATACTGTTCCTTGTGGTACCCCAAAGCCAGCCTTTGTAAATTCACTCACGAAATTTCCAATTCTGACAGCATGTAATCTATTAATTAAGTAACTAGTGAACCATAAGAGTATTATATTTTTTACTTTATAATTTTTTAATTTAGTTAACAGAATATTGTGAGATATTGTATCGAATATCGGGTAGATTGTGAAACGTTTTAGAGAAAAAATGATATTATCTGAAAACAAATCTTTTCAGATAATATAATTTATATCAGATAATATCGTCGTTTTCAAAAAGTTAGTTTCAACTTAGGAAAAATGAGTTCAAATGAAATGATGAAAACATACCATTTCCATAAAGAATGGGGAAACTATTTCTCCTTTGTTATGTCAAGGGATAAATGAGTGTGTTTTTTGTGCAACGGTTGTGTTGCTGTGACAGAAACAAACAATTTGGAAGGCATTACTATACTTTGCAAAACTTCACAGTGCTAATGACAATTGTACATAGCGCCTAGATAAATAATTAAAGGACTAAGGTAGATCGCTAAAAGGTTTCATAGTTTGAGGTAGATCACTGAATAAAAAAAAGTTTGGCATCTCCTGCCTTCCAGTTTATTTATGTATGTTATTGTATTGACCCTAGACAATATACGTGGGGTCTATAAGACCTCAGCAAAGATTTATGCAGACGGCGCATGTGCTCCCGTGGAGCCAAGACTTTATGACTTAATTTTTCTCTGAGTTGTTGCTGGTGGCGGCCTTCCTAGTAAACATATATGGACTCCTCTATTACCTGTATAAATTTGACCCAAGAAGTTATAGACACTCTATATATTACAGGATATTATTCTCGTTAACCCTACAACAACGGACTGGTTGGGTCTCTCAGACCCATACATACGTAAAAGTGCTGCATTTCTGAAGAATTTTTAAGCTAAAATCAAGTGCTTCTCTATACCTTTCAAGTAATGTCACTAGATGTCAGTGGTATGCACATGTCATTTCAGTTGTCATTAGGCTGTGTACATCAAAGGTTTAAAGTTGCTCTGGGTCCATGAGACCCAACCCGTCCGTTTACGTCAGTCGTTTGAAATCAATGTTAATTACCAGGAAAAACCTTTTCTTGTGGCATATTGAGCAACGTTTCTCGTAAAAGCTTCAACTAGTTTACCGAATAATTTACATATGTTGTATATCTGTATGTATAACATACTGAATCAAGAGGCCTAACCTCTCTTATGTGAGTTAATGTGCGAGCGAGGATCAAGTGTTGTAATACGCATTTGTGAGCAAAGCACACATACTGCATTTAGAGGGTTGACGAAAGTTTTCACTTCCGGAGGACAGCTTGCTTTTTTGGACTTCATCTTACCATACTTCCTTTCATCTTTATCTTCATTTGGGCTTCGGCCCTAGACTACGTGCCAACGATGGCGGACTCAGGCAACACCACTGGACATATAAATCTTGGCAGACATTCGGGCTTACCATCTTTATCTCCTTCAATCCCCAGCACTTCAGTAGCATAACCATCCACTCGCACCCGACATTTTTCTTGGGGCCATGATCCGATAAGTGCATCTAGAGATAGACACCCATCAAGCGAATCTACGCAATCCGCGAAACGCATACGGTCTCGCTCACCAATAACATCCATGGATATCGAGGTTGAACGACAAAATTCTGCAGTTTCATCAAATCACGCTTCTCTCTTCCATTTCATACTTACTGATTATGACACTAAGTACACAAACCCTAAAATGATATTTCTAAAAATTGCTAAATATGTTACTCGGGTTCGAGACACCCTAGTTCAAATCGTTAAAACCAAAAATGGTTACATCTTAAAATCTAATGATATAAATTTTGGAATTACAATCCGTAATAAAGCTTCTTATGAAATTTTTGGTAAGAACGCGAAACTCACGAAACTCACGGACAAGCGACCGAAACAACAGCTACCTCCTAGAAAACCGCCGTTTCTGTCGGTAGTCATCAGAAGTGTCTCTCCCGATCTAACTGATGCCGAAATCCAAGAGGAATTAGCACAAGAAGGCATTCCAGTGGACAAATGTATTCGCATTCGCAATAATACTGGTCCTACATATATGGTAAGAATTCTATCGCAACGGCAAGATACTATCGACTATCTTCTCAGATTTGGGGCACCTATCTATAAGAAAATTTATCGCGTCGAACCATCTAAAACTCAGGGTCTGCTACCAATCCGTTGCGAAAAGTGTCAGCTGTACAACGACCACATTACGGGCAATTGTCGTAATCAACCTAAATGTGGTTACTGCTCCGGCCTTCATGAAACCAAAACTTGCCCCAACTTAAAAGGACCACCTAAATGCAACACATGTGGCAGTGGGCTTCACCCCACATATAGCTATCGGTGTAAGGCTAAATCAGCACCTACGCCTGAGCATCCAGAACTTACTGTTCCATTGAAAACAGCAGACAAAACTACACCACCTACACAATCAGTATTACCCTCGCTCACAGTTGAAGATCTCATACGCTATGTTAGTCTAGTGTTACAAAACATATTTCCGTTTCAGCGAGCTCATGTCATACAACATATAATTTCTGCAGCCAAATCACTTTTTAACATTAATCTTCATGCCACTTATTCTAAAGTTATGTTCATTTTCATATTGGATCGCTGGAAACCACGGTTTAAAACCATATACACCGTCTTCTTTATAATGGGGATTAGTTTTCTATTTGTCAATATTCGATGCTTTAAGCAACATAAACTATTTTTTGAAACTCTGTTATTAGAGGAGCATATTAGTGCTTTTGCTCTAAATGAAACCGCCTTGAAACCGAATATATGTGCTCGTATTACTGGATATCAATTACAACGCTGCGACTTTCAAGATCAAGGTGCTCGTGCCCAAGGGGGAGTTGCAATCGGATATTATCCAAAATATCCAGTTCGTACATATACTCCGCAAGCCTTAGGGCATCTCCCGGAATACCTGTTAGTCACTTTATACTTTCCATCGATCATAATCAATTTCAGTACGATATACATTCGACCACGACAACCTATACCATTAGAATATTTTCGATACATAGCCACTAACCATCGAAATATTCTCATCATGGCGGATATTAATATCCATAGTCGTACTGATCGCGAAAAAACAGAGTTTCAGGAGTACATAACTAATAATCTTCAGCTTTATCTTCATGTTCTTCCTGCACATACCAGACCTATCAGCCAGACTACACAAGATGTCGTCATCACCTCTATCAATCTTCTTAATGACTGTCAGTTTGCAGTTCTAGATTCCATTGGTAGTGATCACCATTCAGTTAAATTAACATTAACTCGAGGAAAACACCCACGTCCTATACTTACACCTCGTCGGGTTCCGAGGTACGATAAGGCGAACTGGGCTCATTTTCGGGAAGACCCGGAACATTCGCTTTCTAGCATTACGCCTCCAAATACTGAAGCCGAACTTACTACCTGTCTTACAGCTATTACTACGGCAATTCAAACCAGTGCCCATCAGAATATCCCGATGCAACAAGTGCATTCCCACAAACCGGCTTTACCACCGACATATCTTACGCTCATCCAGAAAGCCCGACAGCATCTTCGAGAATATTATCGAACCGGGAATGATGCATGTCTTCATCAACATCGCCAATGGCAAAGAGCTGTTCATAACTATCTTGTCGCTTATAAACGCCGTAATTGGATCAAGACCTGTAACATCTTATCCGAGGAAGCACATTCTTCTCGCTACTGGAAGCGATTTCATCAACTTACTGGCAAGACCACCACGATAACCTACCCGTTAGTTGCAGATGACATTCCTCTGTTTTCTGACGAAGAAAAAGCCAACGCCTTTGCTACACAACTACAGATCGTTTTTACGCCAACAGCTGCCTCGAAACGCTCTGAACGGAAAGATCTGTCTTGTATTCCTGTTCTACAACCTTCCACAGAACATGTGATTGACCCGGAACACCCACTCACTGCACCTATTACTACCAACGAACTCCAATTGGCTCTGAAACGGAAAAGGAACACAACACCTGGGATTGACAACATCTCTTATAGGCATATCAAAGAAGCACCATACTCATTTCTACTGATACTGGCAACAATATATAATTTCATACTTCAAACTGGATTCTATCCTTCTGACTGGAAAGTCTCTAAAATTTGTGTTTCCTAAACCAAATAAGCCTGCTCATTCTGTTTGCTTTTACAGACCAATCCAACTTACATAAGTATTAAGCAAGATTCTGGAAAAAATTCTTGTATCTCGACTTCATAAGTATCTTGAAACTACTATTCTACTGCCTATTCACCAAGCAGGTTTTCGGCCTCGATTCTCCATAAATGACCAGCTTCTTCGTCTCAGCACCATACTTACAAATCAGTTTAACAAAGGGTTTCCATCATGCCTCATTCTTATGGATTTGGAAAAGGCTTTCGATAAGGTATGGCACTATGGTCTTATTACAAAACTACAATCATTCAAATTTCCCACATGCTATCTCAGGCTCATTTACTCGTTCATTACAAATCGCATTGGATATGTCACAGTTGGTAAAGCACTCTCCTGGCCAATATTTCCGCTTACTGGAGTTCCACAGGGGTCAGCCCTAAGTCCATTATTGTATATTCTTTATGCTTCTGACATTCCATCAGTACCACGTAATGTCTTTACTTTCCAATATGCAGACGACACAGCTTTTCTTGCACTTGGTAACACTATCCATCAAATCAGCGCTTTACTACAAGCAACTCTGGCTAATTTCATCACCTGGTGCAAGAAATGGCATTTAACCATTAACAACGACAAAACGCAAGCACTGGTTTTCATACCACCTAATAGACGTTCCAGAGTCTACCGTAACCCGAAACTGTTACGAATAACTGTTGATAGATACCAAATATGCACTACCACCACTGCTACGTACTTGGGCGTTGTTTTTGATTCCAAACTAACTTGGAGTGCACACCTGCAAAAACTCAAAACTAAGGCGACTACTCGTTTAAATCTTTTACGTCGTCTCACAGGCACTACGTGGGACCTCCAACCCGATGTTCTACTCCATACTTACAAGATGTTTCTCCGTCCTATTCTCACCTTTGGACATACTGCCTGGTGCAATGCCTCTGTTTCCTTCTACGAAAAACTTTGTATATTGGAGCGTCACGCTATTCGACTAGCCCACCAACTTAAACTTCCGTATCCTACGTGGCTCACGTATGAATACATCAACTTTCCGAAGATCACAGAGCACATTGCACAACTTCGTAATCGGTACATTACATCTCGCATTGAAATGGGTCATCCACTTTTCTTGGATATTCTTCGAACTGATGCTCTCACTGATGCCGCATATCGTTACAAGCATACCCCTTTGAATATACCCATTTCCTTATATGTCCACCATGCAAACCTCACAGTAGCATAACGCGACATCTATGCAATTTATATCATTCATGCTCATATTCCTCATGTTTTTCCATCTTAGCACAGATATCCTCACAACTAACAAGGGCTTCCCCTTGTGATCATTAGTCCCGAGTCGCCCCGGGACAGAAGATTTAACCTACATCTGTCTGACTAACTTCTTTGTGTTTGTGATGTGATGGCATTTCATCTCATATTACATCATTATTATCTTTTGTTTTTGCTCACCGCCACAATTATCTCACAGTTTTTGTCTTATCGCACATTTGCACTTATTTTTCAATTTATATGTCTCTTCACATGACAAGTTATCATATAATACAGTATTTATCCTTTTCTTACCTTATATTTATAATTCATTATATTTCACTTTTCGCACCTTTATTGCACTGACTCTTCTTGTGTACCTTATAATAAAGCTATGTTTAATTAACATAATTTAAGGAAAACAAAATGATGATATAACCTCCTTTCTCAACTGATGACATTACCCAAACTTCCCTTAGCCCAACAAATTATTTTCCAAATTGTATTTTTGTTTAGAGAACCACATGCCAAAGAGAGGGCGTAACCCTCTGAGAGGCTGGAGAAGTAATACATTTTTTGAAAAACATCATCCTTATAAGAAGCCATTTCTCTCTTCGCCTTTCACAAAAAAAATCTGTATGTGGATATTGTTTGCAACGTATTTGATTGTTTGAAAATGGCTGAAGTTCTTGCAAATGATGAAAAACAACACGAATTGGAAAGAGAATATAGTGAATTCGATGAGTGATGCAAATCTAGATTTCCAGTTGGAGATTGAACATAACACGGATAGTGATTTAGAAGATGATTCTGTTGAAGTGTTATCTGATAGTCGTAATATTTTTCTTCGCCTGGACAAATGTTGCATGTTAGTGATGGTGAAAATCAAGTCGGTTTTGAGAGCTGTGATTCAGCAGCAAAATATATTGGATGAGATAAACGAAAAAATGGAACAAAATAGTTTTACCTATGAATTGTCGAACCAGAAATCACAATATTGTCACTCATTTGCATGCATACGTCGTTTTGAAAGCAAACAAAGCACTGGATCCTGAGTAAGTCACACGTCGTAAATTCATCAAAGAACTTGCATTGCTGTTAATTAGAACTCAAATGGCGACAAGGGCTCAACATGAAAGACTGCCAATGCATATTAGGGAATTGGCCTGAAGGATTAGTGGTGCATGTGTTAACATCAGACACGCAAGTGAAACTTATGATCCCCAAAAAGGGGACGTTACAAGTGTCGAGACAGCAAAACTAAATATTTTTGCAAATATTGCAAAGTATGGGTATGTCTGAAACACACAGATTTTATATGGAAAATGTGTTGAACTTAAAAACTAAAACACAGAATACAGTATAAATTTAAGTAAGAAAATTCTGAAATTCATTAGGTCAGAAATTCCTGTATACTTTTTAGAATTTTCTAGATATTTGTAATAATGGGAAACATTACGTCACATACCTAAGTGTTTGTAAATTTACGATATAAACAATAACTCTCAGCTTAAAATTATTTTATATATCATTTTGGGAAAAAGAAAAGTACAATGTACAGTTCAGTTCAATAAATAAATAAATTTAACTGTGTATGTATGTGTAAATAATTTTTTCTGGGTCCCGTAGACCCAACCCGTCCGTTCAAGTAACATTTTTTCACCCGTCCGTTGTAGGGTTAATTACAGGACATTATCCGCGATCAGAAAATGAAGTTGTTCATACAGGCAATTGCCACAGAATGATGTGCAGTGAATGTTATATCAGGGCCGGCTCTACTCCCATGTGCAACACGTGCATTTGCACGGGGCTACAAGCTTCGAGGGGCGGCAAAATCTGTCATAATTATATTATTTAATATAAATACTTTTTGTTGGAAACAGATTTCATGATGATGGTAGTTAAATTTAATAAGCTGACCTTCTATTTGAATACTACTTTTAAAAATCGTGTTTAGTTCGCATTAGTTTAAGACCACATGCACAATCTAGCAAATGGTAAAAAAAATCCCAGCATGAATTGCTTAGTTGTCAAATACAAGATCTCAATTCTCAAACACTTAAAAAAAAAAAAAAAAAACTTCCATTTAGTTATCATAGTTTTGATATGAAAAGTAGTCTCATCTTTGTCACTAACAAGTTCCTTATCATCAAGGGCGCCGGGGGCCCGGCCCCCCAAAGCTCATGTGGGCCCCCTAGTGTATTTATGAATATACAATATTTGTCATAATTTAATGCAATTTGTCTTAACATTCTCATATATATATACCTTCTGCGCCTGAGTGGGCCCCCCAAATTTACAGAGAAATCGACGCCCTTGTTTATCATTAGGACAACCATAAAACATAAAAAGCAGTAAAAGCATAATGGAATTTTTCACGTATAGTTGGTACCATATCTGTGATTTTGACTGCTTTACATATCCAAATTTGCTAATTTTATAAGCATAATAAAGTATAATTTACAGCAATAAAGCATAAAGCATAATGCTTAATGCTTTTTATTCTAGAACCCAGTGTATGTGTACAATAAAAAAAAATATGTTAATATATTTTGTACCAAAGGAAAAAACATGATCAATAAAGACTGTTATCAATGTTTTGAACAATGGGAATCAATTGCCAATTGCCTTTACACGTAACAATGGGAACTTTGAATTCCTCTCTCTGTGCACCTTCCTCTCAAAAGGATTTTTTGTTTCCTCACTTTGTGTTAAAAGGCAGGCAAGACTGGTTGTGCTTATTCCAAGATGCCAAAATCAAGAGTTTATGCAATCTCAGAGTAAGAGAATTCCCAACTGACAATTTCAAAGTACAAGGCGGTAATCTACTTTGTACTCTTTGTTCTGAATTCATTAAATATGAGAAGTCTACTGTGCAGCTACAGGTTTCTTCTTGGAAACATCGCTTAAGGAAAACTACACAAAATATAGTACTTATTGATGTAATTTTAGCAGGAAAAATTAATAGTTTCATATACTTTTTAATAGAAATCCTTAGAAATGAAGTATAATTCAAGGAACAGCATATTAAGGCATAATTTAGGAAAAAGCATAATAAAGCATAATGTAAGGAAAAATAAAGCATAATATACAGCTGTATAAAGTTGGTTGCCCTACTTATCATTGAAGGTGGAAGAAACAAGTTTTTTTTTTTTTTTAAACAGGTGTAGAAAGAAAATCAAGAAATAAAGATAAAAGAGCAAGTTGCACTGGAATTGCAAACTGATATTGAAACTGAAGCTCGATATTGAATTATATATACCATCTTTCCTCTGCAGGTATGTTTGCTTTATCTTCTACTAAAGTAATAAGATTATTATTATTTAAAGAAAAAAATAGACATGACGAAATTGTATTTGTAGTGTTTAGGCCTTTCAAAGTGCGAGTGTGTTTTCTCTCCCCTTCGTTGTTCATGTTGGGGTAGCATACTTAAAATGGTAGCTTTTAAAATTTGTTCTTTCTGGGGAAATTCGGGGAGGGGGGAGACAAATTGCTTAGGGCCGGCCCTGTGTTGTATTATGTATAAATTGTTGTTATAAATGTAGAAAAAAAGAGTTAAAAAAGTTAAGAATAAATGTTATAAATGATAGACCTATAACCAAATTGAAGAAAGTAAAGTAACTGCAGTTCAGAAACTATTGCAAATCATAGGAGTAAGTAGGCTAAATCTGCAGACCGCACGTATACTGTGTTGTTTCTTTGGCTCCATCTGTACTGTTTAGAGAGTTAAATAGAGTAAGCTCCGATCGTAAGAGCCTCTCTCTCGCTCTCTTTACGCATATGCGTACGTCATACGATACTGCGTTTATCTACGTACGATGAAGCGTTTATGTAGGAATGTTTCATTGGAGAAGAGATCGTTTGTACTATGTTTCTCTGTGTATGTAGCGAGTAGCAACTAATATTAATTAAAGTCAGTGGTGCATAAATGCATGAATTAATGGGTTCATTACTAGTCTAAATACAAAGGGAAACGGAGGGTGAGACGGATGAACGATCCCTTCCCCCCCACTTATTTACAGGAGCTCGAATAGCAGTGGTTGTAAAAGATTAAAAAAAAAAAAAAAAAAAAACACTGGTTGGCCAAATCTGTACTGAATTGAGTATTTGTCTGTTTGACGAATCATCCGTCAAAAATTATATTGATGTTCAAAGCGTACGTGAATAAAACAAAACAAACAAAGAAACGAAAAATAATCGATACAGGAAATTTTATTTAAACTCATTCCAGTAGAAAATGTAAAAAAAAAATGTTTAAAATTTATGTTATAAATATAACAAATGAAAGTGAAGTAAAACAATATTCCTGAAAATTCTCAACCGACTTTAAAAAAGAATTCTGAATTCAATCCGTTTATATATATGATTTTTACTATGCTGTTCCTTCCATTATAAATTTATTTAAGATTTAATGCTAATCTTAGGCCATGAAATACCTCGACGGGTGCTGTGTTGAAATCGATTAAGATTTTCGTTGAAAAAACTTTTATACAATGTAATTATATAATGTTTTGTTTTTCAAAATGTGGGTCGACCTGTCTATTATTTGCAAGACGAGACACGTGACAGTGTTGTAAGGAGACGAGATGCGACAGCCCCAATATCCCGTCTCGTCTCGTATCAATACTACCTAGTTGTATAAAGCAAAGGCTAACGTAGGAGATCCACTACGGTAGTTACGCAGGCTTGTTCGGGTCACGACTAGTATATAGTCGATTTTCCTTTCATTTTTATCACGAGTTTTGTCTCGTAATGTTCTACGAGACGACACGACACCAGGCACAGGCTTCGAGACAAAGACACGAGACGACACCAGCATCTCATGTTTGCGACGAGACTGTTTTACGCGACGAGATGAGACAACACCAAAGGTTTTGTCTCATGGCCACACTAACTATATATAAGTAAACCCTACGGTCTATGACTTTGGCACGTTTCTTTGAAGCATAGATGCCTGCATGACACTGATGTGTTCGAATAGACAGCGACTACAGGCCTGATAATGTTTCCTTACGCTCTCTTAATACTGTGTTACTGTTGTGTAACATTGGTGACTTACAGTATTTGATATCACTACGCCCCGAATATGGCGACTATTAACGTTAACTATATGTAGTGTTGTAAAAAAACGGTTTTTTTTCTGTGAAGTTTTTTTTCAATAAAAAACATCGTTCTTTTTCATGATTTTTTCAAATGTCTGTTTTTTTTCTGGCAACTATTATTTATTGATTTACGTCGCAGATTATTGAAATAATCAACAGAACTTGAGTCGAAGCCCTCGTAACTTACAAATCTTTTGTTTCTTTGCACCTATATACTAGCAAAATTGTGTGATTATTCCTTTCGGCCCCAGGTCATTTTTGGCGTTTTCCTACATTTTCAGTTAGTGACTTATTGCTCAAAAACCGTTCATTCGATTGATATGGTTAAGGGCTTGTTTTTTTAGAAAATGGATGTGGCTATCTTTTGGTGTAAGTTGCATTGCAGTATTGCCAATGGGTGGGAAATTATTGAGGGAAATGTAGGGGTGAAAATTTACAAAAAATTCTTTAACCGAATTTCAAAATTTTTTGTATCTAGTACCACTGCTGCTATATGGGTTCGAGTCGCCTAAAAAAATCTTTGGTGTGTTGACAAGGTACAGTGAAATCCTGAAGTCGCTTGCTTCCATCCAAACAGGGAAAGAAAAAATTCTGTCATACACATGAAATTTTGACACTTTTTACGCCTCACAAGCAAAAATCAAATATGCCGGGGCTACAGCTTCTCTAATTATCCTATTGAAACTTTTTATGGTGCGTTCTCTAGGGCAAAGAGGAAGCTTTCAGGCAGTGGTACGTTTGTTTCAATGTATCCAGTAAGAGGGTAATAATAGAGGGGAAAAGGGAAATTTTCCGAATTTTTCACCTAAAAGCGGGAATTAATTGTTTTGGCTGGAAACACTGCCATCAGACAGACGAAAACTATCTGAAAATAGCCCTTAGTACTCCAAGAATATATCTTATAAGTATCATGGCGATATATAACAAAGTAAGCATGAAATTTTTTAAAAAATCTCATTCTACATCAGAAATTCACCATTTTCTTACCACTTACAGAACATGGTTTATTATAAACCTCAACTGTACTTTCCCTAATTATTCTAGTGAAACTTTTTATGGTGCGCTGTGTAGGCTAAGGATGAGGCTGTTAGACACTGGTACGTTTGTTCGAATGTAGCCAACAAGAAGGAAATAATAGAAATAAAAAAGGGATTATTTTTTCAAAATTTGCCCTAAAATCTGGAATTAAAATTTTCTGTAACTGGCAACACTACTATCAGACACACACAAACTATCTTAAAATAAGCTTTGGTATCCCTCTAATATATCCTACAAGTATAGTGACGATATCTAATAAAGTAAGCATGTCAATAAAAAATATCTCATTCTACCTTTTAAAAAATCACAGTTATCTTCCCAATTAGAGAACAAGGTCTACTGTACTTCCCCTAATTATCCTATTGAAACTTTCTATAATGCGTTGTGTAGAGCAAAGACGAGTCTTCCAGATACTGGTACGTTTGGTCCGATATAACCAACAAAAGGGAAATAATAGAGACAAAACAGATAATTTTTCCAAAATTTCCCCCTAAAATCTAGAATTAAAATTTTCTGTAGCTGGTAACACTGCTACCAAACAGACTCAAACTATCTTAAATTAAACACTGGTACACGATGATATTTAAGAAACAAAACTTCTAATTACCAAAAATATATTACTGTAAACAGAAAAGTAGGGAAAAACTAGAAAAATGAACTGTTAGAACCTAAATACGAATTTTTCGTGCATTCCCTAATTACCCCATTGTAACGGTCTGTACTTGCGTTTGTTAAGTAAGGACAAATGTTCGATTGGCGTAAGTTGACTTGCACTCAGACGTATAGGTACGGATTTATAAACAAAAATTTCTAATTTTTCCCCAAATTTAGGAAAATTTTAATTTCCCTAATTGGCAACACTGCACGCAGGCCCGTCCAATTGATGTCAACAGTTAGGTATCCCATCCGAGGTATCTACCTGGCAAGTATAAGGAGGTCTTTCTACAACGAAGGAAGCTACAGGGAAAAAAAAAGTAAAGGAAATTAGTAGAAAATTCTCGAATTTTTGACTGGGGTGAAATTTGAGAAGGAAATTCGACACCAGAAGAAAAAAGAATATATGATAAACTATAGTCCAACCATATTTTGCAAGAATAATATCCCGATATCTTAATTAGTGTCCACACAGGAGCGGATTAAACAAATGAGACCCGTGTGTGCCACTTTGGCTACCTGGGCCACCGAGTATACATTTGATTACATTTTTTTTGACTACTAACTCGTGAAAAATGAAAATGAAATGAAATTTTTGAGTTTTACGTCCCACGATTATGCCGGTTAGGCTAAAGGAGACGGTGATTATGAGAAATGAGTCTAAACTACTAACTCGTGTTGTTGTAGTTATAGTCTCGATTAATAATAATATAGTTGTTGTCAACAATAACTTTATAAGGAAAATTTTCTCTCCTTTTTACATCTTAGTTCCAACACTGTTGGTGAGAAATGCAGGGTGTTTCAAAATGAATTTTGAGGTTTTAAGTCTTCGTAGTACTTATTACATTTTACGTACAATTATAAGCAATGCATCAAGTAAAAAGAGCACCTCAAACAGTCTTTGCTACAAGTGTTCAATGTGAGATTCATTTGTCACACGACACACATCTAGTCGATAGGCGAGAAAGGCCCATAAACTTTCCGCCATATGGCACAAAACACATTCAATTTAGGGGAGTCTCGTTTCAAGTGTACCATCTTCTGAGGATTTGCTGACGGCCAGATACAAACATTATGAGTGTTCACATTAGCTCTTAGGTGAAATGTCGATTTATCACTGAAGACGACACGATCCAGAAAATCTTCATTGTTATGCAGCAATATTTCACTTGCGAAATTGGCACGTAAACCGTAGTCTGTAGGCTTTAGACCTGTAGCAACTGCAAACGATAAGGACGTAATTGCAAGCGTCTCCTTAATATTCTTCACACAGACGGTTGCACTGTACAGATTCAGTCTTTATTAAAACACAAAAAACTTTCTGCTCTCTAGTCTACATCTTTGCTGCTTGCTCTTTCTAACGGCAGACAGAAGAAACAATGCATGTACATGCGTGCGTACAAAACTGTTTGAGTTGCTCTTTCATTTGATATAATATTTATAATTGTAAGTTAATTGTAATAGATACTACAAAGTTTCAAAACCCAAATATTAATTTTGAAACACCCTGCATTACTTCAAATTGTGTCATCCTATATTCATGTCTTTTATATACATGTCATCAGGGCCGGTCCTAGCCAATTTGTCGCCCCATGCAATGGCATAATTTGTCGCCTCCCCCTTTCTCCAGAAAGAACAAATCTTAAAAGTCATGATTTTAAGTATGCTACTCCAGCATGAACAACAAAGGTGACTGTAAGTGCAGTTGCACTCAGAAAGGCTTAAATACTTACTAAAAATGCAATCTCGTTATGTCTTTTTTTTAAAAATATTAATCTATTACGTTAGTGAAAAATAAAGCAAACACACCTGCAGAGGAAAAATGGTAATCCTTTTTATAGAATTCACTATCGAGCTTCAATCTCAATGTATCAGTTTGCAATTCCAGTGCAACTAGCTCTTTTATGTTTATTTCTTGATTTCCCTTCAATATCTGTTAACATTTAAAAAAAAAAAAACTTAGTTTCTATCTTCAATGATAAGGAACTTGTTTCTGACAAGAACAAGACTAGTTTCATATCAAAACTGTGATAACTTACTAAATGGAATAGATATTCACTACTATTCGAGAACTGAATTCTTGCATTTGGCAACAATCAAGCAATTTGTGCTCGGATTTATTCGACCATTTGCTTTAGCATTGTCCATGTGGCCTTAAACTAATGCAACCTAAACATAATTTATGAATGTAGTATTCAAATAGAAGGTCAGCTTAGTAAGTGTAACTACCATCATCATGAAGTCTGTTTCCAACAAGAAATATTTAATTTAAATAATATGCTTATGACAGATTTTACCGGATCATCCAAACTTGCCGCTCCACGCAAATGCACGTGTTGCATATATGGTAGAGTCGGCTCTGCATATCATATGTATCTAGTCGACAAATTATTTATATATGACATTTAGAAAAATACTATTAGGCAAATTAGTATTAGTTTTTACCTTTAGACAAGTTATTGGAATTTTATACTGTTCGTGACATTATTTTCGTACTTATTAAAGGCCTGCTTTGACGAAAAAACAAAATTTCATTTCTACTTTTATTTCCTAGTTGATATTGATGAAAACTGCTGAAACCCGAATTGTTAATAGGTATGGCATTCATGTAAATTGTAAAATATTTGTAGCGTATCAGTATCTAGCGTTTAATTTATGTTGCATTTTACGGTGATGATACCTACTTAAAAATATTTAATACTTAAATAGACGTAAGATGCATTAGAAATGACTATTTGAAAAAAAACGAAATTTAGAAAAAAACGAGAGGCAATGTTTTTTTTCTAAAAAAAACGTACATTTCTGAAAAAATACGAACGGTTTTTTTTCTATTTACAACACTAACTATATGACTTTTCTACACAGGTGTAATGGAAATGTATGACTGAGAAGCCAGACAAAGTGCCTAACTAGAGGCGGGTGTCCGGGCGCTGACCACCCCATCTTCTCACCTCAATTGCTTGAAAACGCTCATCTTTGAGTCTAGTTTTTTTCTTGAATTACGTTATACTTGTCATGTAGTTCAAACTAAGCAAGAGAAAAATATATCCCAGTCTTCACGTTTTCGAGATGGACGCATACGTACAATTATTTGCGCATTATGCGCAGTTCTGCGCAGGTGTAGACAATTCGTTTTAATTCCTTTTAATGGTACCATGTATCTACTATGGCTTGCAAAGTTTGCTTGTTTTCCGTGGAGCCGTTCCCAAGATATCACAACAAATGTCGTCTTTAATGAATCGACTGTATCTCAGAAACTACACTTTTTCCGACAAATTCCTGCTAGTTACATTAGTTTTGCAAAGTGTCCTATTAGTCTACCAAGTTTCATCAAAATCGGTTGTTGTGGCTCAGACACTTTATGGATGTGTCACAGGCCCTTTGAAAATTGAAAGAGCTTTTTTGTAAAGTGCATCCCTCTCATAGTGGGCTACTTACATGATGGTGCGCCACAGGCACTTCGTCGATAACTTCAAACTTGAAATACTCATAACTAAATAAACAAAATAAATAAAGAAAAGAAATAAACTGGCTCCCCAAAAACCAGTTTTCCAACAATATTTGCTACGATTATCCCCTTTGCGGTCATATTAGTAAAGAAACGCAGTTTATCCTTTACAAGATAATATTTCTTTGATATACATTTACATTCTTTTAAGATTAAATAATATACAATAAGATAATACATTACTCACATATTTACCTTCATATTCTCTTGTATTTCTTCTATTATAATATATTCATGGGCATGTTCAGTTTGGTCCTTTGGAACAAATGCTATAACTTCAATAAAAGTATCACAAATTGCCTACTTATAATACAGTTTATATAAAGTATATATATTCTTTTATTATTTGTGTGTTATTCTCTTACATACAATTTTTACTGTATGGTTTTCAATGAATAGGTTAGGTTCTTTAAAATAACGATGTGTATGACATGTTCCTTTTTCTGTACTTATAAATTTATTTATAACTATAAATTTATTTACACAAAACTTAACATTTCGACTCATATTTCTTTGATTTACATAACTACGGTAGTTATATATTTTTCATTAGTCATTTCGATAACCTGAGAATAGATATAAACTATAAAAGTCGTAACTCCAAAATCAACATGTATTCTTCTTCCATTTCTCATTCAGTCACCTTCTTTTATATATAAAATATACTATGTTTTTTTCTTTTTTTACAATTGCAAACATAATATAGTCACAATGACACAATTTAATGGCATGTATAAATATTATAATGTCTTACGAATGTTCGTTAAAATGTCATACATTAACATTTGACATGTTGGTTTGAAATATGTAATAACCTGAAGTAGTGCCATTTGAAAGAATATAAACTTATATTTGGTTGGCAACACTGTTGTGAATTTGTGTCTAAACCCGTGATCATAGCGAATGATCATGATAAATTGTCCCCATGTGTATATAGGGAGAGAGAGAGAGAGAGAGAGGAACAAATTGTAATAACGTTGTTTTTAATTGAAAGATGTTTTATGTTTTCAATCATTTATGTTATAAACTGTGTAATAACAGTTATCAAGATTATAAGGCAACTAATATTTAATACTTTACACTGCAAACAAGGTAATATTTTGGAATCAAATTCTGCTTTCTCAGTTGCAAAAAACAGAATTTAAAAATAGATTTATTTACCTTTGTTTCAAAAGATTGTTTATTCTCAATATATTTCTCTTCCCACGGTTTCCACATTGTCAAAAGAGTCAAATCGAGTTTCAAAATCAATATTTTCCTTTCGACGCTACTGAATCCTTAAATCTCGACTACTGGTAGAACAAGTCAAGAGCTGCTTTCACGAACGAAACTATGAAATATTTTTTAACAGTGCAGTGTATCTGAGGAAAATTACTTCCTCATTTTTATACCAGTCTGCTAACATGAAAGATTTGAATTGTTCCTCTTGAAGAGCAGCTTTTACAACTTTCATTGATATAATAAGAAAATAATCAATAGAAAATAACACTTTTACCTGCAACACTCTTAAGACACTGGGAGGCGCGTTGGCTCAGTGGTAGAGCGTTCACCTCCGCTGCTTGGGGTCACTGGTTCGATCCCAGCTCAAGCCGGTGAACTTTGTGGTGAACAAACACCGTTCTCGTGGGTTTACTCGGGGATCTCCCGTTTTCTCCCACTTTCTTCATTCCATCATTTCATTCATCTCATAATCAGCGTCTCCTTTAGCCTAACCAGCATAAGCCTGGGACGTAAAACTCAAAGATTTCATTTCATTTTTTTGGCCTCCTCCTCAGACAGCAAATCATGTGTAAACCTGAAAGACCAATTATTTCCTAGAAAAACATTACCAAATATCAAGTTTTGGATTATGAAGCCAAATTTTTGGACATAAAGCAATCTTGACCAAAGTGATTTCGTCTCTTAAGGAATAACACGAAGTAGCATCAATTTATAATATAACATTTGATATTGTCTTTGAAGTAACCAAGAACAAACAGGGGTATACATTTCTTAGGAAAATATTACCCACTGACAAATTTCTGGACAAAAACTCATCTTGACCAAAGTGAGTGCCTCATATTAACAGATAACATAGAATGGGATCAATTTATAATGTAACATTTGAGTTTGCCTTTGAAGTAACCAATAACCGACAGGGGGTAATAATTTCTTAGGAAATTTTTACCCCCTACCAAATCTTCGGATTTAAAGCCATCTTGCCCAAAGTGGCTGTGTCTGTTAAGAGATACTACGGAGTAATATCAATTTATAAAGTAGCATTTGAGTTTGTCTTTGAACTAACAAATAACCGACAGGGGGGGTAATAATTTCCTAGGAAATTTTTACTCCCCAACCAAATATTCGGATTTAAAGCCATCTTGCCCAAAGTGACTGTGTCTGTTAAGAGATACTACGGAGTGGAATCAATCTATAAAGTAACATTTGAGTTTGCCTTTGAAGTAACCAATAACCGACAGGGGGTAATAATTTCTTAGGAAATTTCTACCCCCTACCAAATCTTCGGATTTAAAGCCATCTTGCCCAAAGTGACTGTGTCTGTTAAGAGATACTACGGAGTAATATCAATTTATAAAGTAGCATTTGAGTTTGTCTTTGAACTAACAAATAACCGACAGGGGGGGTAATAATTTCCTAGGAAATTTTTACTCCCCAACCAAATATTCGGATTTAAAGCCATCTTGCCCAAAGTGACTGTGTCTGTTAAGAGATACTACGGAGTGGAATCAATCTATAAAGTAACATTTGAGTTTGTCTTTTAGGTAATCAATAACCGACAGGGGGTAATAATTTCCTAGGAAATTTTACCCCTACCAAATCTTCGGATTTAAAGCCATCTTGCCCAAAGTGGCTGTGTCTGTTAAGAGATACTACGGAGTAATATCAATTTATAAAGTAGCATTTGAGTTTGTCTTTGAACTAACAAATAACCGACAGGGGGGGTAATAATTTCCTAGGAAATTTTTACTCCCCAACCAAATATTCGGATTTAAAGCCATCTTGCCCAAAGTGACTGTGTCTGTTAAGAGATACTACGGAGTGGAATCAATCTATAAAGTAACATTTGAGTTTGTCTTTTAGGTAATCAATAACCGACAGGGGGTAATAATTTCCTAGGAAATTTTACCCCTACCAAATCTTCGGATTTAAAGCCATCTTGCCCAAAGTGGCTGTGTCTGTTAAGAGATATTACGGAGTGATATCAATTTATAATGTAACATTTGAGTTTGTCTTTGAGGTAACCAATAACCGACAGGGGGGTAATAATTTCCTAGGAAATTTTTACCCCCTACCAAATCTTCGGATTTAAAGTCATCTTGCCCAAAGTGGCTGTGTCTGTTAAGAGATATTACGGAGTGGTATCAATTTATAATGTAACATTTGAGCTTGTCTTTGAACTAACAAATAACCGACAAGGGGGTAATAATTTCCTAGGAAATTTTAGCCCCCTACCAAATCTTTCGATTTAAAGCCATTTTGCCCAAACTGATTGTGTCTGTTAAGAGATACTACGAAGTGGTATCAATTTATAAAGTAACTATAACCGCTACCAAGTTATAGAAGTATTTTTTGTGGAAGCTCTATATATTTCGTATCATTTTTTCGATTTATACTTTATTCTGCGACGCATATAAGTTCTTTCTTCGGTGGGAATTGCTTCTTTCCCACACAACTGGACAAAGAAGTATATCATTGCTTTTTCATATATATATATATATATATATATATATATATATATATATATATATATATATATATATATATATATATATATATATATAAAACATTGCTTTTGGTGAGAAAGTTTCAGTGAGTCATGAACCTTCTCAGTGTTTCTCCCTGACTTATTATTATGCACAGTATATATTCTGCAGTTATTTGGAACTGAATTAAGTGCTTTCTTTAATAGCTTATGGACATATTGCGGTAGTTTAGAGAAATACTGGCTGACCAGATGTTCAAGTGACCAAAGTGATGCCAGTCACATTGGTTTTGCAGCTCGTTATCTGTATTTTCACACGCCAGAGTTATCGCAGTGTCTCGTGCATCGTAGGCAGTGGACTAAAATTAACATAAATTATTTTCTATATTCTGTTTGTATGTGCATACAGGTGAGTTAACTGAGTGATTTTGGAAACGAACTGCCAACCATCTTCAGTCAACCATTGCAGTTTGCATCTTAAACTTTTGAGCTCGGGGAGTGACTCCGGAATTGTGTGCAGCCACCACGCACGTTGCGTCGGGAATCAACTATGATTTTGTGTTAAGGGGCATAAGCTATTAGCCTGTGAAGGACGTTTTCTTATTGCTAGCCCCAACTAGTGAAGTCCCAGGTTCATAAACCTTGTGAGCAAAAAAGTTATAAACGCGCCCTCCAACATCAGCATTCCACTTCGGAAATTATTTCGCTGAAGACTCACGTCGACTCTTCAGGACTGTTTGGAGTAGCAACCAGGATACTACGTGGGATTACCCCGGTGATCCTTTCCCCAGTGCTAATCCCCCAAGTGCGTCAATGGTGTGAGAGAAGCATTCATAGTGAAATTTCAGATATAATCTCACATATATATAAAGGGCTACATTGGATTAAAAAGGCAAAGTGTGATTTTAGTGATGAAAATTATTACACATATTCTGTGTTAAGTGTTGTGTTCATTTCTCTTTGTTATTTTTTATACAATAGTATTCTAATAAATAAGTATAGTGTTATATAATCCAGTGTGTTTTCGTTGTTTGTGTGCGTTATGGTCTGGATGACCGTCTGATCGTCCGTGAGGTTTTCGAGACGAGACATCCGAACCTCTCGGCGCCTAATGCTCATCTCATCATTGAGACCGACGAGCGATTTGGAATAAATTTGTAATCCCTTCTTGGAGAGGTCCTTCATCATCCTATCCAGGTAAGTTCTGGTCTCAGGAGAATGCTTATTGGCAGGACCACGGAGGACAGAACCACGAACACCAGACACCCGGTTGGTTACATAACATTTGAGTTTGTCTTTGAGGTAACCAATAACCGATAGGGGTAAAAATTTCCTAGGAAATTTTATCCCCCCTACCAAATCTTAGGATTTAAAGCCATCTTGTCCAAACTGATTGTGTCTGTTAAGAGATACTACGGAGTGGTATCAATTTATAAAGTAACAGTTGAGTTTGTCTTTGAAGTAACCAATAACCGACAGGGGGTAATAATTTCCTAGGAAATTTTACCCCCTACCAAATCTTCGGATTTAAAGCCATCTTGCCCAAAGTGACTGTGTCTGTTAAGAGATATTACGGAGTGGTATCAATTTATAATGTAACATTTGAGTTTGTCTTTTAGGTAACCAATAACCGACAGGGGGGTAATAATTTCCTAGGAAATTTTACCCCCTACCAAATCTACGGATTTAGTCGTCATGCTCAAAGCAAGTGCATACACTGAGAGATCACATTCAATGATATGAATTTTTTATGTGACTTCTGACTTTTCCTTTGAAATTACCAGAAACCGACAAGGGGGTAAAGATCTCCAGGGGTAAAACTTTCCAGGGGGTAAAAGTTTCCAGGGGTAAAAAATCCCTGTGACACCGGGATTCATGCCAGTCATCTTTCAGACTTTAAAAGCAGAACACCCGTCCACAGTTGAGTTGGCGCCATAATTACTGCGCATGCTTAGTGTTTATTTCTATTGTTTCATTAGCCACACTCGATTGCAGTATTATTAGATAATTCGTATTATATTTTTGACATTTATAATAATATAGCAGTTTTATATGAAGCTTCATAGTAAAAGTAATAATGCAATCACATGAACTATTTTGGGAGGAGCACAAGCGTCGGTAGGACTACAGCAAATCAGCGAAATTTAGTTTCACGTGGCTTTGTTTATCGCAGTTTAGAGCTTACGCCGAATAATGTTTAGTGAAACTAGCGCTCTCGTGCAGCTTCTAGAAAAGCTAGGGCCATGATTCTTATATTGTCGGATAGACGGCAGGCTCACTAATCCGAATATATACATAACTTTAAATTGACAATTTTTGAGTTGTGGCACTTTTGTAGTTAGGGTGCGATATGCAAAGAAGTCGCACTGAGGTTGATTTATTTGATATTATCTCAGTATTCACGGCAGTATCACATGGCATAATCAGTAAGAACGCCAGAAACTTTTACTTAGTGGAGTGTTCAAAATAAAAGAGGGTGTGCACCCAGAATAATGATATACATTTTTACACAAACTCAAAGAAAACAATTTTTACGCTCAGAAGTGTGTGTAAGGAAATTTGGGGGAGTGTTGGGAGTGTGCAGAATACTTCCTGGGCATAATATCTATTTTTATAACAGAATAAACAATAGTGTTTCTAAGTGTAACTACGCAGTTATGTATGATGATTTGAAATGTACAAAAAGTGCACAAGAACTCCACACTATATTGTTATGTGTACCTCTTGGACTTGAGCACTTTCTGTATTTTTGGTGGCATTTTTTACTTTCCCTTTCTGTATAGGCCTATATGTATCTTTAAGGCCCACTCAAGTGATAAAAAAACTGAAACAATGATTGAAATTAACAATAAAGCATAATTTGGAAAAAAAATAAAGCATAATTAAACAAAAAATAAAGCATAATGTGGGTTGCTCTATTAATTACATATATTAGGAGCAAAATTTAGTCATGGGACCACAACACACTTGTTTTCTCTCGAGCCTATGCTGTTAAAACGGCACTGAAGAGTAGAGTAGACGGCACTAGCACGGGGCCCCCTTAGGAGCAATCGGTCCCCTGGGCGGCGATTCGGGGGGCAAAGGGGGCAATTGCCCCCCACTTTTTCGAAGTGACCAATTAATGTATATAGTTTCATTTGGAAACGTAAAGTTTTTGTATCTTATAAATGGTTCATAGTAAAAATGGTGCTATATAATATTTGCCTTGCGTGAGCACCTATTGGTTGTCTTCTTGTGAAGTTAAGTAAGCTACAAGAATTGGGTTTTAAATGCCACGCAAAATTGCCCAAAAATTAATCGATTGGAGTGAAACAATTCCAGCGAACTTTCATTTTTTCTTACAAGGGCGGCTCGATATATTAGTCAACTGCTTTGAAACTAATTGAGAGAACATTTCGAAGAAAAAAAAGCCTTCACAAGTTATTCTTTAATTGCACAGAATTCGTCAGTTGTTAAAATGTCTTTTCTTCTTTCTAATAATAAGGAATATTAATTAAAAAGAGAGCAATAAGAGACAACTTCTACCTTTTCCATTGTTTTGCCGTGTAATATACGAGTAAGTGGTGTATTTATAGGTGTACGAGTGCATATACAATTAAATTTAGTGAATTCAACATAATTCTAGGTTTTAGGATTATTTTGCATAACTGGAGTGTGGAGTGATTCTAAGTATTGTTGTGTTTTGATGTATTCCAAGAAAGTGAAAACTGTACCTAATGACAACGAACATGTTTCGGGAAGCTGCAAAAGTAAATATTTCTTTAAATGTCGTAGCATATGCTTGTAGTATTTACTGTCCTTCTAAGAGTAATAACGTACATTTAATGGCATGTGTGGAATTAAAAATGTAAGTTGTTCATTAATCTCCAGTTTCAATATAACTTTTGCAAAACAAGGCTCAATATGCATTACTATGATTAATATTATCCTTTCTAATTATCTGTTTTACAAATTTGTTATTAAATAATCTGATCATACAATTTTCCAAGCAGAATTTTACGATGTTTTAGAGCAAGGAATCAAATCTCTTCTTACACCTTCGTAGAGCTAGTACCTACTTGCGTTGCTCTTGTCAATTTACTTAATAAAATATGAAATACGATGTACGCTATTTTAACTGAAAAAGATAGTATCCTATTAATTATACACCCTTTCGTCAAAGTGTTAGAAACAACTAGGGAAGCTAACATTGATATACAAATATTCAGATCATGTCTTGCCCCCCACTTTTAACGTCCAATCGCCGCCACTGATCGGTCCAATCGGCTTAAGGCCGGCCCTTAATAAAAGGATTGTAGCTGCACAACTTCGTGCTTTGTATCAATCTAATTTTAAATCTTCAGGGTATAAATCACTTGTTGATTATGCATGGTCAGTGTATCGAAAGTATGTGAACTTAGTGTCTTGCCCTGACGAATTTGAGACTGTGGATTTATTGTTATCAGTGTTGCCATATGATGTACGTAAAATATTATCACTTGTTAAAATACAAAGTGTGTTTGATGTAATTGAGAGATTAGAACGTTTGGATATTGCAAGCTATAATAGAGTGTTTTGATAGTTGTAAGTATTACAATAATGATAAGCATGGTAAAGAAGCAAGTAACCAAAAAGATAAATATGCTAACACAAACAAATATGATGTAAGGAATGTACAAGTAAAGGATAGGGAGACCCAATGTACTGATAATAAGAATAGGTCTTACACCTAAAATAAATTTCGCGAAGGGAAGTATTCTCACAGAAGGAATCGTAGGTTTTCAAACAGAAATGACAGATGGTATTAGAGACGAAGAAATAGGCGAGATTACGAAAAGAACGATGATAATGATGATGAAAGGAGTGTACAAAATGAAACTACTAGAAGTGGTGCTCAGTGTGATAATAGTGTAAGTGCAGAACAAAATGAAACAGGCAGGGATTCTAGAAGTTTCCCTGATCATCGTGTATTTCACACTAATGAAACTAGAAATGATTGACTAGGCGTAGTCAGGCACACAAATTTCTGAATTTAAAAATATTGAAGTAGGGTGTTATCAGGATGAAACAAAAGTACAAACTATTAAATAGCACCAACTTAAAAATTTGTTTTGTTGTTGACGACGAATTTTTGCTTAGTTCTGAGGGAAGGAATTTTGAAAGATGTAAAGTTTCTTCACCGCGATCAAGTTGTAGTATTGTAGGGTTAGAATTTACATGTGTTATTGACACTGGTAGCAAGTCTCTATTTTATCAAAGAAACCATGGGATAAAATTGTTGCAATAATGCCTAAAGCAAAACTGTCGATGGTCTTCATGTTGAATTGTTGATTGGTGCAGATTACTTGTATAAATACAACGCTGTCCTAGAGCTTCAGAAGAATATAATGTGTTTAAAGGAAAAAGTTGGTACTGAAACTCTTGTCAACTTAAATAGTTTTAATGTGAGTAACTGTTTCATAAAGGAGAGTGAGAGTTCAAACTGTATTACTAAACAGTGTATAATAGATTCTGTGCAAGCTAGAGATGACTTACCCATGTACCTCAAGCCAAAGTTGATAGATTTATTAGTCAAACATAAAGATTTATTCTCAGGTGAGCCTAGGTTAGCCAATTTGAACCATATAAGATTGTTTTGAAGGATAAAGAAATTTAATTGTTCAGAGGAGAGAAAACTTGAACTTTTGGGTAAAGATTAAAGAAAAGATCAAATAGATTATAAGGAAGTTATGTATAATAGTATATGTAGACTTATATAATTGTTAATGTACTTTATAGTAAAGTTAATATTATTTTAAAGTATTTAGAAGTAAAACAAAGAAGAAAAATTAACTACCTTAATTTTCTTCAGGCAGAAAGGGCTTGTAGTGTTTAATATTTTGTAAAGATCAGTTGAATTATTTTGTATGCATAAAAAAGAAAAAAAGAGAACTGAATTAGTGGTTTTATATTGTAGTTGGATATGCTGAGTGTGAAAGTTAGTCCAATAAGTCAGTTGGAGAGGTACGATCCTAGTGTTAAGACGTCCATGCGACATTGTAACAATTGTAATAGCTATCGCCAAAATATACTTATTCAATATATTAATGAGCAATAATTTATCATACAAATGTATAAACCCGTCCATGCGAGCTTTTATTATAGTGTGCTATCAAAAGAGATTTATATAAAAGAAGTTTAGTGGAGTCAGATTACAGAGAACATTAGCCTTTCGATAAAGAAAGAAAAAGGAACATTGCAACAATGCGATAATTAATACATTTATATCAATAAAAATATTTTAATGTACCGCAGTGAAGTGACAAGAAAGGTACTATGAAATAAAAATTAATATATAAGTTTCAGAGAATTCAATTGAAGTTAAGAAGTAACCACTCAGAAAAAGTAATATTTTTCTGGATCATAAATCACCTCCAATAAGAAAATGGTGTAAATGTTAGTCTTAAGTCCTTCATCTTCTCCTTCTGAAATATTAGTTTCTTATGTTCGGAGAGTAAAGAAAAAATAGTCATAACTTAGATTTGACACAAACTTGAAATTCAAAAAATGAGGTTGATAATAAGAGGATCATTTAGTAAGTCTCGGCTTAGCTACCAAAAGAGCTGCAGCAACAGAAATCGACTATATGCATTTGAAAGTCCACGAAGATACCATCCAATTACGGGGGGGGGGGGGGGGCGGTGGCTCAGTGGTAGAGCGTTCACCTCCGGTGCTTGGGGTCCCTGGTTTTATCCCAGCTCGCGCCATGTGGACTTTGTGGTGGACAAACACAGTGCTCGTGGGTTTTCTCGGGGTTCTCAAATTTCCTCCCACTTTCTTCATTCCACCATTTAACTCATTTCTCATTATCACCGTCTCCTTTAGCCTAACCGGCATAACCGTGGGACGTTAAACTTAAAGATTTCATTTCATTTTTCATACAATTACACCTACGTGGAGGAGCTGAGCAGCCGAGAGCAATATTAAAATTTAAGTACGTATCAATTTGTTGCTCGGTCAGGTTTTAATACAAAATACCATAAAGAAACAAAGATGTGTTATATGAGATATACCATTTTACGTTCTTTGATTTCTCGTTTTAATGAAGAATAAAAACAGAGGAAGAAAATAGCATATTCTTAAAGCACTAAATCCTAAGTAAATCTTCTCATTTCACTTATCTTTTACGTTCTTTGGAGATTTAATATTTAAGTCAAATGTTCCGTATTAACATCACCCCTCCAAGTAGTTTTACCTATGCACGTTTTGAACTTACTAAATTCATTTAACTTCTCTTTCTTCCATTTACTGTAATGGTCAAAAAGTCTTGAGAGGTTTGTTTTCTTTCAGTACTAGGTACTCTTATATCTAATATCAATAAGGTTAATACTCTTATATCTATAAGATTAAAAAAAAAGTGAACGACATAGGTGCATCCTTCTCGTTGTTATAAAGTGTGCATTAATACTTGGGGACGACAAAAAGTTCTTACCCTCACCACGATAGAGATATCTTAATGATACAGTAACTTGCACAACGATAGATTGTCATTTCGCTAACATGACTATTAATTTGTGTTCTTACGGGTGCTGAATCAATGATGTTACAACGACAAACCTAGGCGGTGGCAGTATGTACAAAATCGAAAATCGAATTGTGGTTATTTTCCTCCATCTCCAAGGAAAATCGATACAAGCGATTCATAAAGAGATGGCAACTGAGTACAGAGAGTATGCCCATCTTATAACATAATAAAATGCCGGAGAAGAGAATTTAAATATTGTTACACAAGCCTTGAGAATAATTCAGGAGAATGTTCTCCCCTCCAAAATGTCTAATGTGGTACCTTCATCTACTAAGACAACTTACGTTTTATTTTAGACCATAAAAGTGTCGTCTTTTCCGATTACTTACAAAAATGAGAAACAATCACAGAAATATAGTACATTGTATAATGCAAATAACCTTGTGAAAAAGCTACGGAATGCTATAAAAGCAAAGAGACTTGATCTGCTTTTGAAAGGTGTGTTGTAGCTAGTTAACGATGCACTGTCACACTAAGAACTAGAAATACTAATTCTTGTGCAACTATGTTGTTACTAACTTTTGTCCTACCCACCATATTCACCCAATCTGACTCTGTCCGACTACTTCAATTTTTTAAATATGAAAAAACATTTACAGGCGAGGCGTTTTGAGAATACTGATGATCATATTAGTGCGGTGGAATCCAGGTGAGACTCTATCTCCGCGGACTTTCATGAAGATGGTATTCAAGAAGGTATTCATAGATGTGAGAAATATACGACAATACGATGTAAATATGTAGAAAAGCACGCATCCGTGAAATAAATTTTAGATCATTAACCTCTTTCCATCATGGTGAGGATAATAACGTTCTGATCTCCCGGCGTAAAATATCAAAAGAAATACACTTCCACATTCTCCTTCTCTGTATACATATATTTAACCTTTCCTCCTTCACTGTTATTAAGATAAAAGAAAATAACCGTAAACTTATATAAATAAATGATCGTTCTGCAGAACATTCACAAATATTTATCGACTCTTCCACATTTTGTGTTTACTGATTATGTTTCAAACTTCAGTTCCTCTTGTGACTTATAGATTTTCGATTTTATTAACTCTCCGTTCTCGAGCTTGGCTATAGCTTCTTGAAAAAGATTCACCGTGAATGCTTTAAAAGTTGTTACTGCTATGATCTTAAATTTGGTAGAAAAATTTAAACGAAAAAATCTACTAAAATACCCAAACATAGAATTCCTCTTCAGTTTCAGAAGAGGTGATCAGTTTGCTTAAGGCTGATTACTTTCTTTTCTTTTTTGAGAAGAGGTGATCAGTTTGCTTTCTTTTTCTTTTTTGAGAAGAGGTGATCAGTTTGCTTAAGGCTGATTACCTTCTTTTCTTTTTTGAGAAGAGGTGATCAGTTTGCTTTCTTTTTCTTTTTTGAGAAGAGGTGATCAGTTTGCTTAAGGCTGATTACCTTCTTTTCTTTTTTGAGAATAGGTGATCAGTTTGCTTTCTTTTTCTTTTTTTGAGAAGAGGTGATCAGTTTGCTTAAGGCTGATTACTTTCTTTTCTTTTTTGAGAAGAGGTGATCAGTTTGCTTAAGGCTGATTACCTTCTTTTCTTTTTTGAGAAGAGGTGATCAGTTTGCTTTCTTTTCTTTTTTGAGAAGAGGTGATCCGTTTGCTTTCTTTTCTTTTTTGAGAAGAGGTGATCCGTTTGCTTAAGGCTGATTACTTTCTTTTCTTTTTTGAGAAGAGGCAACCAGTTTGCTTTCTTTTTCTTTTTTGAGAAAAGGTGATTAGTTTGCTTAAGGCTGATTACTTTCTTTTCTTTTCTGAGAAGAGGTGATCAGTTTGCTTTCTTTCTCTTTTTTGAGAAGAGGTGATCAGTTTGCTTTCTTTTCTTTTTTGAGAAGAGGTGATCCGTTTGCTTTCTTTCCTTTTTTGAGAAGAGGTGATCCGTTTGCTTAAGGCTGATTACTTTCTTTTCTTTTTTGAGAAGAGGTAACCAGTTTGCTTTCTTTTTCTTTTTTGAGAAGAGGTGATCCGTTTGCTTAAGGCTGATTACTTTCTTTTCTTTTTTGAGAAGAGGTGATCAGTTTGCTTTCTTTTTCTTTTTTGAGAAAAGGTGATCAGTTTGCTTATGGCTGATTACTTTCTTTTCTTTTTTGAGAAGAGGTAACCAGTTTGCTTAAGACTGATTACTTTCTTTTCTTTTTTGAGAAGAGGTGATCAGTTTCCTTTCTTTTCTTTTTTGAGAAAAGGTGATCAGTTTGCTTAAGGCTGATTACTTTCTTTTCTTTTCGTATTTCATATAATTTTCTTAAATGACACTCACAGATGTACGTTTGTTATTTGGTATTTCTTTCGTCTCTACACATTTTATTTTCCGTTAAACGTTAATATTATCTCAGAATTTAAGTTGGACATATTTAGAAAATAGCTATTTCAGAATTTTCTGCTGATGCCTCTTGTACTTAAATATTAAAATTTACTGTTTGGAAAACAATATTCGCTAACCAGAAATTCATTTAAGAAAATTTTAGTTTTGTATTTTAGATCTTTAAGTTCACCTCATAAATAAATAAACTCAACATTCCATCATATTTCGAAAAGTATGCGCAATATTACCCCAAAAGTGTTTTAAGACAGTGAGCATACGTATATTAAAATAATCAATGTTTTTAGGAAGGAAAATTTATAGTTCAGAGCTTTTTGACTTCCTATAACTTTCATGTCATTAAAGGTGAGTTGATTTTGAGTTTAACGTTCTTTTCAGCATTTAGGCTATATGAGACGTAGACCTACTGATTAATGTGAAATCCTAACCACATGAACTCCTACCAGATATCAAACCTAGTTTTCCTACGCCAAAGTTGCATATGCTAACCGCTTAGCCACGGAGGAACTTAGAATATATTTTTTTCCTTCAGTTACCTTCAAAGCCATTTATTAACACGTTATAAAGAAAGACATTAATGTAAAATACTGGTTAAATGGAGAGCTTTCGTTGCACAATGCTGATCTATATCGCAATAAAAGTCAGTAACGTCTCCAAACGTTTTTATTTTGATTTCTTTTATATCAATTTTAAAAATTATTTCCATGTATATAAACGACTATATGATCGACGTAGTTATTTTCCATTATGTTGTTTATTACGCAAGGAAATTGTGATTCATTTAGAAATATCATAAAAAATTGCATGAACTATTTCTGTGCTAGTTACTTTTCTCGGAACGGAACTTTTCTTGGAACGAGTGAGGACGTAGTTGGCTTGTGTTGTAAGCTAATCCTTTAGAGTTCAGTTTGTTGAATTTGTTTTCCATTTTTACCAGCAATATAAGAAAAATCTTTAAAATTTAGATACATGGCACAATGTTAACTTATTAGCATATAAGGGGAAAAATGTGTACAAATATATAGAATTCTCTGAGCTGAACAAAATTGTATTGTCAGTATAAAGTCTCATATGTAATTTTTGAGAAAGTAGGGAAAAACGAATTTGTTTCTAAACCTTAAAAAAAATTCCTGTGCGTATAATACGTTACCTATTAAGATAAAATTGGTACCCAGGTACACAGTAATCATATTTTTCATTTTGACTATAGCAAAATGACAGATAATACACTGTATGGTTAATGAGATATGTACTACAATTATGACTAACTTTTAAATTTTAACTCTTATGTTTAACTATAATATTTTGTCTAAAGTTGACATTAAGGAGGCTGAGTTTCGCAAAATTTGGCCTTGAATTTGATGGCACATACATCAGGGAAAAGAAGATCATCACAAGAAAGTACAACGAGCTTTAAGACAATGCAGGAACGAAAAACATGTCAAGGAAGGGAGCTGCATTTATTTTCCCGTATAACTCCCTGTTATATTTATATATTTATCTCAGAACTCAAACAATGCCTAGAAGGCTTCGGCATAGGAACGTTTGTCAGTACGTCTGAGTCATTCAAAAACAGCTGCTTCACTTCGTCATCATCAGAGCCCGGATTTCCCTGCACAAACCAACCCCGAAATATGCATGAAAATATGCAAGAAAAATATCAAAAATAAGCATTAAAAACTTAACATATCCACTGAAATACACACTAAGAAAATAAAATTTCAATTTCTCACAAAAATATCTGACTTTAATTACTTCTGCTGCAATGAACTATGAACACCTTCCTTAGGTTTTCTTCTGTAAACCTGTGCGCTTATCACTAAGAAGCGTTTTCTAGACCGAAAAGTTCCTTTCTACATCAGCAGAAGTCACTGGTTAATGTGAAAAACACCAAATGTCTTCCTGTGTGTTAGGTTCTCTTCCAATCAATTCCATGTTTTCACCATTAGGTACATTTGCAATGTCACAGATTGTTTTGTACCCGAAAGTTTTGTCTAATGCTTGGAAAAGTTTATCTGACTCAGTGTTACCAGCAATCGAAAGTGAATTTAGCTAGGCTTATGTGCAAGAAACTCTGTGCTTTAAAAAAAATTACATCTGTGTTTAAAAAGTGATTCAATTCACTTTAAATATAACCGAGTTTCTTGTGATATACTCTGAAATATGCTAGTATGCAGCAATAAAATTTGGAAATATGCAGTATCCTGCAAAGTTTACGAAATCTGCATGCACATCGAAATTCACTCAAAATACGTACATATATGCGCTGTCGCATGCGTCTCAAACGATCCCTTAGAAGTTAATCGGAAAGAAAAAAAGTACCTTCCTTATGTTTCTGCACGTTACTATAAACACTGATTTTCATATAAATCCCGGCTGTAGTCATCATTATAGAAATGTTGACCTTTGAGGAATTATTTTACAGGCGAAAACAAGTAGAAATCTGTTGGCAGTGATGTGGAGATGTTGACGAAAACTGCTTAAATTTAAGCACATGCCGAGACTTAAAAGAAAATAAAGAAGATTGTTTTGATTATGATCATGTGTACTTAAAAATGAGTCGGTAACTCTTTACTTTGGGCAAGGCAGTGATATCCCGTCACTGTTAGTATTATTCACAGGTGTCATTGGTTCCTTTCTGGTGCTAGGGATTATTCATAGACTATGTACGACCTTAAAAAAGCAGTAATAAGGGGACTTTAATTTACTACAATATTGCCCTTGTACTTAATGCAATCAGTTCCTGTCACTGCCTTACCTAAACTAAAGATTTGCCAATGAGTCTTTTGAACAGTTTGAAATATGTTTGTATATGTTAAATAATTTAGACTACCTTTTGAAAATGGATTGTAACCGATAGCACTATAAGTAGTGTAAGTGTGAATAAATAAAGAAAATTAAGAAAGCTAACAACTGGCGCAGTCGGTAGGATTCAACTACTCTCAGATTGACTAAAAAGTTTGATTATTACGATGTTCAAGGACCCGTTATATGTTACTTTAAATTGTAATGAACAGAATATAAAATTTCTGGTAGATACAGGGGCAGCTGTTTCAGCTATTGGTCATACTTCACCTGTATTGAATGGAAGATTGATAGAACCGTTTCAAGGGCGTCTTAGTAATGCTGACGGCTCGCCCATTAAAACATTAGGTAAATGTGATGTTAGGGTTCAACACTTAGATCACGTTGAAGACTTGTCAATAATGGTAGTGCAGAATGATGCATTTCAACCAATTTTAGGAAGGAGCTGGTTAGACGCGTTAATTCCACAATGGAGATCTCAATTTACAGATATATTTCACGGTACTGGAGAAATGAAGCAGGTTGAGGCTAGTAAAAACCTTTCTAGAGATGTATTAGAGGAGCAGCTATTACTACAATATAAAGAAGTTTTTAATGGTTCCATTAATGTACCAATTAAAGATTTTAAAGTTTCGATACCACTAAGGCAAGGTGTTACACCTATATTTAGGAAAGCGTATGATATTCCATACTCCTTACGGGAACAAGTTAAAACAGAATTGGATAAGTTATGTAATGCAGGTGTTATAAAGAAAGTTTCTCAAGCTGATTGGGCTACTCCCATGGTTATTGTTAGGAAAAAAAATGGTACGGTTAGACTGTGTTTGGATTTTAAGCGAACACTTAATTTGGTAACTGAGAAAGTTAGTTACCCTCTTCCAAAAATAGAAGATTTGCTCAATAAATTCGCTAACGCCAAATGCTTTGTACTGTTAGATTTGAAGCAGGCATATCTACAACTGGAAGTACATGAAGAATCACAAAAGTACTTAGTGTTTAATACACCTTGGGGATTATACTTACAACACAGGCTACCCTTCGGCCTTAATTGTTCAGCACAAATTTTTCAGAAATTTATGGATGCAGTGCTACAGGATATGGAAGGAGTAGCTTGTTATTTAGATGATGTGCTTATTTGGGGAGTTACTGTTCAAGAGTGTTACCAAAGAACAGTACGAGTGCTAAATAAATTCAAAAGTTGTAATATACAGGTGAATAAAGAAAAGAGCATTTTCTTTGCAGATTCTATAACCTATCTAGGATACGATATTTCTTCACAAGGTATACTTCCAGCAAAGAATAAACTACAGCCTATATTAGACACACCCTCTCCACGAAATGTAGTCCAGTTGCAGTCATTTCTGGGTATGCTAAATTTTTATCACCGGCACTTACCTTCTTTATCATCAAGTATCTCCGAGTTATATAGATTGTTGAAAAAAGGTGTAAAATGGGAATGGACAAGCAAACAAGAAGAGGAATTTCGTGCTGCAAAAAATATGCTACAGAATGCGAAACTTTTGAATCCCTTTAATGAAAAGGCCAAGGTAGTTCTTATGACAGATGCATCTCCAGTTGGTGTAGGTGCGGTATTATACAATGAAATAGATGGGCAGTTAAAAACAGTAGCTTGTGCATCGGCTACTTTATCAGAAGCGGAAAGGAATTATTCTCAATTTGAAAAAGAAGCTTTAGCTATGATCTTCGGTGTTCGTAAATTTCATAAGTTCTTATTTGGTAGGACTTTTAAAATATTGACGGATTCCCAGCCTGTTAAATGGATTTTTGGATTGAAAGCTCCTCCTGATGGCGCTTCTCCACGTATGCAAAGATGGTTTCTTATGCTGGATAATTATGACTGTGATATCGTTTATAGCAAGTCAGTAAAAGTAGCTGATTTTTTATCTGCGGATGTTGGCAGTGATGTGGAGATGTTGACGAAAACTGCTTAAATTTAAGCACATGCCGAGACTTAAAAGAAAATAAAGAAGATTGTTTTGATTATGATCATGTGTACTTAAAAATGAGTCTTTTGAACAGTTTGAAATATGTTTGTATATGTTAAATAATTTAGACTACCTTTTGAAAATGGATTGTAACCGATAGCACTATAAGTAGTGTAAGTGTGAATAAATAAAGAAAATTAAGAAAGCTAACAACATCACTAAGTAGTTCTTCAATTCAGTAAAGACTGCCAACTATTCTGTATAGGCCAATAGTGGAAAGCTGTTTAGGAACTCGCTTTTCGATACTGCAAATGGTCAAGAGTTATTTTGTCAACTATTCCTAATCACGGGTAAAAGTGGATCTGAAAAGGAAGGGGGACGCATGACGGCAAGCGTCCGTATGACTAATTCCAATCTGGGCAGGCACGTATGTAGGAATTTATTTGGGAAGGACATCAAGCTTTGTGTTGTCCAAATTCAATATCGCGATTAATTATATTAAAATAACCCTTAAAGTTTGATTAAATTTACAGAAAAGTCTAGATTTCGAAGACATGTTGACTCGCAGAGCCCGTACGATTCTGATCCTGGGGTCTGATTTTTATCCTGTAAAAATGTACTAGATTGAGTTGAAGGCCCCTCGCGTTTCTCATATGAACTAAGAAATTCAACGTTTCTCGTTATGCTAAGTTTGATGAATATCTGAAGAGTTTATCTGAGGGCGTCCGATATATGCTGTCATTTTAAAATTCAGATGTTTATAAAGAAGAATAAAATGAAGCAAAAATATAATACAGTATGCATTAATAAATTAAAATAAAATAAAATTTTATAATTTTTAACTTTAGATATTTGGAGATAATTATGATGAAGTGTTACAGAATTATTATATTCATTCCAAAAAACCCGTATATAACCATCAGATGCTGGTATTATCAGAGTATGCACAGTATTGGCCGCAATGAAAATTAACAAAACTATATGCCACGGTGGGTGAATACCTCCCCTTGAAGTCTTGAATTATCCCTGAAATTTGAAGATACAAGTGTAGCATGCAGGTGACGTATATGTAATATGCGTAACTGTATCAACCCGGAATTGACAATGTTTGGTGTTTTCCACTCGTTCCTTAGGTCAAATGATTTTCCAATACGTTAAAAACAAACAACGAAAGATGAGACAATCAATAGAATTCGTGCAACTGAACAAGTAATATGGATTGGTGTAAATCTCCATGCGTCGTTTTCGAGAAAATAGAGAAAAACATTTTATTGGTAAATTTGATGCCATACCATATCTACCCTATCTACCAAGACAAACCATATACTGAAATATAGTTTCTGAAAGTTCTCATGATCCTTATGTCTGTTTTGAAAATGTACGTAGTAAATGCTTCACTATTGGGTTATCATAGTTTACAAGTTGTGTAACGAAACACAATTGTCGATTTAGTTAAACCATCAGTAAAACTAATTTCACACTAACGATTAAAATGCTATCATTGCTTGTTACTATTATTATTATTAAAGATAATATTAATGAGTTAGATACAATTCTGGTGTTTACTCACATTTCTTCCCGTTTGGAACTGAGTTTGTTCCTGGTGCAATCACTGCACAAGGATATCTAGTCCACTTTTTTGTATTTTCGTTATATTTGACCCTTTTAGGATTTTTGGTAACTTTCGTTACCAAGGCGTAGTATTGACTTTCACCGCTTATTTAGGTTCTATAACAGGTATTTAAACCGGGATTTGTATTAGTCAAGTCATGGATAGACTAAAAAAAATACCCCAGATGCGTTTTGGAACCAGACGGTCAACTTGGCGGCGCCAAGTGGGTGCGGAAGGGCGTAACTTTTATATTTTTACTTAAGGCAAATCTCAAAAATTTTTCACGCCTTTAGTTTTCAAGATATCACATTGGTACTTTGCATACTGATTCTGTGTACCTTCGGGTATTTCTAATTTTTTTCTGAGATCCCTACGTGAAATCGGGTCCGGGCACAAAGGTCGCAAGTGTTCAGAGCGGGTGATTTTTTTTTTAGAAAAATTTGAACTCGAAATTACCTTGAGAATAGCCTTTGTACCATTATCTGTTGAATACAGTACGACTCCCATGTATCTTAACAATAGCCCTGAATTATAACTTTCATTATAGAAGGTTCCTGTAAAGTACAGGAAGGGGACTCTGCTGCTATTTTCTCTTTATAAGCTTTTCACATACAGGGAAATACTACGTACCGGTATTCTGTTTCTGTGTTCCAATAAACCGCAGAAAGTAGTGACAAGACTCTGAGGAAAAAATTCTCTTCAGAAAACCAAACCCAGAAATCTATAGGACTAATTTATGGCGACTTCCCCTTATACCTTACCGAGAATCACATGTATATAATAAGTCCTTGTCTGAGTACAAACGAACTTGGTTATTGTATTTCTATGAAGATGAAGTCTATCTTCTATACGAAATGTCCTAGTATGTGTTGCTGATTCTATGAGGTAAGTTTACAGTTTGTAGGCACCTGACGAATAGCAAATCTTCCCGTATAGCAGTATCTAGCAGCGAATATGAATCGCAGAGTTATGTCAAATTCTCAATAGAAACATTATACTGTCTAAATCCAATATTTTCTCTCCTGGAGGGAGATGAGATTTAATTCAATATCTCGTTCTCAATAGGGTTTAAATCCAGGTAGTTGGAAAGATTGTGAAGCCTCAATATATACAGAAGACGCCAGTTCTATGAAAACGTAATATTTTTACGAAATATATTGTGGATCATTTTTTCAGTGATGGAAGGAATGAGTAATCTATTCGATATTAGGAAGCTAAATTAAGTTCTTATTCTAAACTGATTTTAATCGCAAGCACCGGGAATGATAGAAAAGAGTAAAACAACATAATATTGCATCTAAATCGACTGTTTCATATAACCAAACGAGTAACTAGAAAAAGAAAAAGAAACAGAAGAGAGAAAAACTAAGAAATAGGTAAATCCACTCCTTTATATGTTTATTTATTTATTTATCATTTATCACCTTTAACAGAGCATAAGCTCCAATTACAATAGGCAATATAACTACATATTTAGTAATATACAGACTTACAAACATTCAGTGTTTCACAATATACATATAGGCTATCACATTGCACAATTATTAAATGCAATATAAATATTCTTAATCACATCACTATACGAAACCACAGGAAGCCACAGGACATTATGAAGAAGAAATGAAATAATATACCAATAACAAAAATAAGAGAAAATGAGAATTAAAATAAAGAATAAGATAACATGATAAGTGAAACAAAGCGAAAACATAATACTAGAAGAGCATAAAAATATTCTCCAAGATAATTTTAGAATTCAATAGTTCAATATTTCTAAATTTAGTAATTTCAATCATAATTCACAATTACAAGCATCATAATTTCATTTCCTTAAATTCTTCCTTAAATTTGAAATAAGTACTTTCATCGTCATCACAAATCAATTTCATGTTGTTTTTTTTAACAGCGTTATTGTTTCCTCGAGAGAATTGTAAGTGGTGAGTTTTGATGATTTACTGAATTCGATTTTATTTCCTAACGCATTCATTTTAACATTGAAGTTTAATAATTGTAAATACTCACCACATTCCAATAGGCCAAATACAATTTTATACAAAAATACATTATTTCACAACTTTCGCCTAACTCTTATATATCAAATAAATTCAATATTTAAATTACCATAAAAATATTTTCTTCATATGAAGATCTTTTATATTTGTTATATTTACACAAACTTACAAGCTTGCTTTTCTTCCTTCTGACCAATTTTGCTTTAGTATACATTTTCAGTGCAAAATTAATAGACTTTAGTTTTGTAGCATTTGTTTCGAATAATAATTAATCAATGCGTTAATGAAAGAAAACTTATAGTTCCCAATTTTTTTTTATGATTTTCATACCTTTAATGTTTAGGGCTCCCAGATTTTCAGATTAAGAATCCGGGACTCTCCATGAAAATTTACACTAAAAACCGGGACACTCCTAGTGTACATTTGCCGTATATTCACAGTTATGAGCTTAGTTTTTGATGAAATATTACAATTTAATTAAATAATAAGTCAAAATTCGCGAAAAATTAGTAATAATAGAGACATCTTTCAAATGTTACAAGATTGATATCAACTTATATTTCGGAGAAAAACCTATACGTCTGGGAACCCTATTCATGTTATGATATAACTTTAAAAAAGTTTATTCGTGACACAAATAGTGGTTAATGAATTTAAATTTACTCATAACAAAATCATCTACATCTTGTACGAATAAGTGTTACACCTAAAGAATAGTTTAGTGGAGAGCTTTAGCTTACCACGGTATTGGCCAAATTCAACACTATATTCAAATACATTTTTTTTCTCGTATATTCTCTCTAAAAAAGCATTTCCATGTATATATGAATGACAAAATTATACACCATTAATATAACATTATACTGCCTATTGCGTAAGGGAACTGTGGTTCATTTAAGCAGATATCTTAGGAACATATATTAAGTAGTTCCTTCCTACTTATTCAATTGCTATTCTTCTTTAAATCAAAGCTTGACACGAGTGTAGAGGCAATCCATTTGTTGTTTAGAATTCATTATACATTTTTGTTTTCAATTTTTGAAAAGCAACACGTCAAAATGGAACCAGATAGAAAAACTCTTCATTATGATTAGCATTTAACAAATAAAATTATGATAACCCAAAGGTGACCAATGTAGTAATCGATAAAGCTCAAAAAAATGATGAGAGTGGGTATGAATTCTCATCTGAAGTTTTTAAGTTTGTTCTTTTGTCCTCGAGGGTGGTTATAGCTTCCCGGGAAAGAGTTACCATGAAATCTATCTTGTGATGCGTCACGTGGTTTAAGGCATTTTGATTCGTTCATCTTTCCCATATAATATTTGATACCTCGTTTCTTCCTAATGTTTACAAAAAGAAAAAGTTTTCTCAAATTTCTTGAACCTTAGCAACTGGGTTGTTATGGTAAGTATCACAACTTGTGGTAGGTAATAAAGAAAATCTTCTGAAATATCCAAACATAAAATCGCTCTTCAGTTTGAGTAGAAGCGGTTAGCGTATTTAAAAGCTGTATCCTTTCCCTTCTTTTTTGTTAGCAACAGAGAAGAAAATTCACACTTTAATTATAACGGTTCTGTTATGTACATTATTCATATCAACTTCTGATTGGAATGGGTAGAACAATTTGCTTGCTAAATTTACTGTGTTAATTGGAAAATAATTCTTTGTTGCATTTTTTTTAAATATCGTGAAGCATAATACTTTGTTCAAATTAATATAAATCTCTGGATTTATAGAAATCTATCTTTGAACAATGTATATATAAATAAAAATGCAAGTTTCTCTTATAATCTTACGATATATCTCATTAACTGTACTTGTACTAGGATATACTTACTACTATATTGATCAGAATATACCCCAGAATAAGTTTCATTTCAATAGGAAGCGTGATTATTGCATAAGCATCAAGTTTTCGTTTTACAAAAAAGAATTCTAGATTTTCTTGAAACCTATGCTAGGAATAGCACCAATACGCATGTAAAGGGACCATCCGGTTGCAATGATGTCAACAAATTTCTGGGGAAAGGGCTGAACTTTAACTCAAATGTAGAAGAGACTATATACATTCTCTATTCCGAATGCAAATTGCCCTAAAATGAGTTGAACATAGTCAAAAAATACGAAACATTAACATTAAAGTCAATACAAAATCAATGAAAACAATGATGTCGTCCATATATCTCAAGAACTATAATAAGGAGATGGCTAATTGAAAGCTTATTGCAAAGGGATAATGAACAACTTAAAAACTATGTATAGCATTGTCAAAATATCATAATGCTTGTGTAGAATAAAAAACAATGAAAACGTACCGGTATATGCATTTTCTGCGAATTACCCAGGGCGCACCACGCGGAGGCTACATATTTGAAATATCTCACATCTGTATTTGGAATCCCCAGGCTCGATTTTGCACACAAAGTGACACATTTAATTTCGACCTAATCACGTGACTCACTCTGGTCCATATGGCAAAATAAATAGGCGCTTCGTTTAGCCGAATGACATTAATCATTTTGTACGTGTATTTCAGTCGTCTCTGAACATTTTGTTTACCATTAAATATTAATAATAAGACAGAATTTCAATTTGGTGTATGTAATAAACAGGTATATGGGAATTTTCTGCGAAAAACATAGTTTGGAAAACAATATTCGTCAATCAGAAATTAATTTAAGAAAATGTTTGTTCTATGTTTTATTTCTACAAGTTCATTTCTTAAACACAATCTAATAATGTTTTCATAATTATGTCAAATATTACCGGAAAAGAATTTTAAAACAGCGAGCATACCTATATTGAGGTAATGAATGTGTTAAAAGAAGCAAAACTTGTATTTTGCAGTTTTTGATATTATTATATTCTTCAAGTTCTGATATTATATATATTTTTCCTTCAGACATAAATAATGTTTAATGTACTTCCATTTACCTATAAAAGCATTTACGTGTTATATGTAGAAATATGATTGCAAAGTAATGGTTAAACACAGACAGCTTTAGTTACACAATGCTGATCTTATTTGCTGATAAAAGTCAGTAATGTCTCCAAACATATTTACCTTGATTTTATATGGTATATTCTCGTCAAAAAGCATTTCCACGCATATACGTGACTCTGTGCTTGACGTGGGTATATTCCATTAATATTATAAAGTCTATCACGTGAGGAAATTGTGATCCATTTAGGAAATATCTTGGAAACTTGCAACAACTGTGTTTCTGCTGCTTGTTAATTCAGTATTCTTCCTGAAATGTGTGTTTGAAACGAGTGTGGAGGCACTTGACTAGTGCTGTAAGCCAATTGCTTAGAGTTCATTATATATATATATATATATATATATATATATATATTATTTTTAGCAGCAAAATCTTATTAATTCACACACTTTTTGAATATAATTAGCTTCTAAGGAGAAAAGTGTTAAAGTTGAGATTTATACTAATATAGTGACCTCGCTGAGATAACAAATTGGTATGTGTCTAAAATCTCATGTGTAATTTTCGAAAAGGTCGAGAGAAAGGAATTTCATTGTAAACCCAAAATATTGGTTGTGTACGGTTATCATGTTACCTATTGACATGAAGTTGGTATTTAAGTGTACAGTAATCAAGTTTTTCGTAGTGACTATACCAAAATGACAGATAATACATAGTATAGTTAACGAAGTAAGTACCCGTACTAAAAGATCTACGATCCGGTTATGACGGGAACATTGTACAGAATTTGGAATACCGAAAAACCTTGTTAGATTAATTACGAAGCTTCTAAATAAATCACAAAATGAAGTCCGCGTAGGAAAACTCTTGTCTACAAACTTTCACGTCGAGAATGGCCTAAAAAAGATGGGTTGTCGCCATTATTATTCATCTTTGTTCTCGAGCATACTATAAGGAAAATATAAGACAGCAACCAGAGCATAAAGTTGAATAGTATTCACCTGGTTATAACGTGTGTTGATGATGTAAATATAGTAGAGAATGATAGGAGAACAAAAAAAAAAAAAAAAAAAAAAAAAAAAAAATGCAGAGGTCTTACTGATCGTTTGCAAAGACATAGGTTGGAAGTAAATGCAGAGAAAATTAAATACATGTACGTTCGCTGGGATTGTGAGAGTGTAATTTGTGGATTAATCAAAATATCAAATAATACTTTCGACAAAGTAGATACTTCCAAATGTCTAGATAAATGTTAACAGAGAAAAACCATGCCCATTTAAAGCAGGATATTCCTGTTATTATGCAGTTCAAAATGTTTTGTCGTTGCGAATTCTGACGAGAAATTTGAAGCTTATAAATGAATAAAAACAACAATCATGTCTGTTGTTCTGTATGCGTGCAAAACATGGTCGCTTACTTCGAGGAAAGAATAAATACTGGAAAACTATGAGAAGAAAATACTGAGATTAATATTCAGACCCAAGTGAAATGGAGTGGGGAATGGTGGAAAATTCAAACCAAGAACTGAATGATTTATACGGTTTACCAAACATTGTTGGGGTCACCAACTCTAGGATTCTTAGATAAGCAGGCCATGCAGCCAAAATGGAAGAAAGCAGGAACGCTGTTAAAGTTTTACCTGGAAATTAAATCGAAAAACGTCCATTAGAAAGACCTGGGACCAATATTAAGATGTATCTCGCAGAAATAGGAATACAAAGTAGAAACTGGATTTAGTTGGCTAAGTACATTAAGTCAATGGTGAGCTTTTTCTGAACGCATTGGACAAATTGAATCTCAAGTTTCCATAGACCAAAGAGTTAGTTAATATCAAAAAATAAGTGAAAGCGTTACGTGTTTCCGCAATCATTTCCTTGGTCAAGTAATTTACAATATTAATAGCATTTAAACATGTTAAGCGCCATGTATGCTCCATGGGACAGACAGGTGGTTCGCTCAATGTACCGCGTCGGTCACATGGGTTCGACATGTCTACTCTGCTTCGTTCCTTTCTTAGGAGGCCGTAAGTCCGATTTTGTTCAGACTTCCCTATTAGAAACAATTAGCGAAGCCCCTTCGAAAGGTTTTATGCTAACGGTCCAGTAACATAGCATTTTATTCATTTTCATCATCTACAAAATTATATGCCTGCCCATTTGTATAAAAAAACACACAAAACTTACCGCAGCGCTCAACAAAAAAGGTTCAAAGATGAAACAATGAATAATTTCATGCAACTGGAGAAGCGATATCGGTAAGTGTAAATCTTCATGCGTCGTTTTTGATAAAATCAAGTAAACATTTTTTTGTGAAATCTAACTGATGGCATACCATAACTATGTAATCTATCAGGACAAAACCGTTAATGAGGTACATCCTTGTCAAACACTGTTTTGAAACCAGAAGTAGAAAATATTTCACTATTGGATTCCCATATTTTAAAAGTTATGGTAGAAAGGAGGAATTGGAAGTATGTTTTTGTCAACATTTTTTCCGGACAGGTTATAGGTGATTTTCTAATTTTTAAGAACTAATTCTATGTCGCTTTCGGCATCATTACTTTTGATGCAGCAACATTTTAATTTTTTGATGCGATGTCTGTTAGTTTTTCTTAAAGGGTTCCTAAATCAAAGTTAACCTAGTACTTCTTTACACCAAAAAACTATGCATCGCATTTAGCCACTTTATTCCTTATCTGCACTGATACAATTGAATTCACTTCTTCAAGTACAACATCTGTTTATCATTACATATCTTAATCACCAAAATCTCGTTCTCGGCATCTAGAACTCAAATCCAAATCTAAGAATACAAATCCAATCTATCTTACAACAACTAATCTTATCTTCCATGATGTTTGCACACAATATCACCTACTTTCCTTAGCAACAGCCAGTGTCCATTTAACAAGCACTTTGTGCCCTTTTATATTCCAACATTCTCCTCCCGGTACAAAAAACAGAACCTGTAATGCAATCCGAACTAAAAAACGAAACGAACATCAATCTGTTTAAAAATTAACCGAACCAAAGTAATGATCGGAATTAAATTCCTTTTCCTTCGCAATCTTATGCTTTTTGTGATGTTTAATTCGGTACCAACTATTCATCAGAAAGTCAATTTGCTCTTGCATATAAGCTTGTTGTCTAATTAGCCGCTGAATGAGTTCATCTTGCCTGTAGGTACTTATAAAAACCAGACTGCGCCAAATATGTTAGCTTTTCTTAAAAGGTTCCTAAATCAAAGTTAACCTAGTACTTCTTTACACCAAAAACTATGTATCGCATTTAGCCACTTTATTCCTAATCTGCACTGATACAATTGAATTCACTTCTTTAAGTACAACATCTGTTTATCATTACATATCTTAATCACCAAAATCTCGTTCTCGGCATCTAGAACTCAAATCCAAATCTAAGAATACAAATCCAATCTATCTGACAACAACTAATCTTATCTTCCATGATATTTGCACATAATATCACCTACTTTCCTTAGCAACAGCCAGTGTCCATTTAACAAGCACTTTGTGCCCTATTATACTCCAACAATGTCCACAAAATTATTAAAGCCATTGCCGGTGCAAATAACCCGTGGGAGTGATTCAGTGTAAATGAAGAAAACTCAATCTTTCATTTGGTGCATATAACTTGTATTCCACTTAAAAACTAATTGTTTTATGTGGCCTAGAAAAATATACCTTTGTTTACGCAAAATACGGAGTAATTTATTTATAAATTTCGAAGATATTTCAATGCATTTTCAAACCTTCCATTTATTGTTTATAGCACAATACATTGTCCTGAGAACTTAATCTAAAATAAATCACATATGAAAAAAAATATTTGCGGTCAAAACTTTGCCGGAAAGGTAAAAAAAAAAAATAGAAAAACAAGAGAAGAGACTCTGATATTCAAAGAAACATAGAAGAAGGTAACAAGACTAACGCTAAATAACTGTAAACTATTACAACAAAACATGTGTTGGAACTCTGGATTGATAGACAGATCCTATTTACAGTATCAGCACCATTGACATACGCAACAACCATTGGAGGCCTAAGATGAACAAAGTAACTTAACTCACGCCTTCAGTTCGAGAGGTCCCGGGTTCGATTCCCAGTGGGGACACAGATCGAAAAAGTTTTCAAACTTTTCAGACCGGCCATTTGGAATGAGTTTTTCCTTTCTTCCTTCCCTTCTCCGAATAGTGTGCTCGCCAAGGACGTCATCCCTCGTACGTGCCGGGCTAATTGCCGAAATCCCAGAAATCTAAATCTTAAATTCTAAAAATAGATTTCTGTGAAACAAAAGTGTATACCACAAAAGACAATGATAGCATAGCATTCAAATGAATTCTAAGTAAAAAATATTCACTTAAGGCATTCCACCCATTTACCTTCACATCATGCACCCAATTACCCGTGTGGGTAATTGGGAGGTACAAATGTTAACAAATTTTAACTGCCTCTCAGTGAGAATTCAGGATGGCTGCTCTTCACAGTATCATCCTTACGATGTTTCTAAGCAGCAGTAAAAAATCTGGTTCAAAAGATTAATAGATGACCGATTTATTGTAACTGAAACCAAAGCACACATAAACATGAAACTCGGTTTCAAATATGTCATTTCTCAACCAAATCAGTTTTTTCTGTCATTATTACACCCCCCTAAAATTTATCCAGGCTTTTTTTTCTGATCAACATCTACCCACCCAAAATTTTGTTATAATTAATTTCCCTAAAAATTTACTGAAATGCAAACTAAATTTTAAAAAACATTTCCGCCCAATTACTCCCATTTACCCTATAGCTTTAAAGCGAAACAAAGCTTAATTCCTTTTACAGTTGTAAAACAATTCCACTAAAGATTAAAATATTATCACTATTCGTTCTTATTCTTACTATTAATGATCATATTATTAATAGTAAAATATGAAGCTTCTGACATTTATTGACTTTCCCGTTTGCCAGTGATTTTGTATCTGGTGCATTCACTGCAAAAGGAAATCAAGTCCACGTTTTGAAAATTTTCTTCATATAGGCATCGGCGCAAATCTGTCTTCAACATGGTCGGGAACGGGTAAGACCGCTTCCATATTGTTCAAATTATTTATGAAGTTAAAAACAATGCTGTGAAGGATCAGGGGAGCAGAATTGTCTTCAGTGACGCATTTAGGATGCTATCGAGCTCAAACCTCCCTCCCCGAAATAAATTTGTTAGTTTATCCATTCCACGTACAACAATAATCCTTCTTACCATTTCTAAGAATGTCATTGACTTTCCATTTTCTTATACTCTTTGTTCAGAAATAATATTGTATTTGTCAAATTTTATTCCATGTAAGAACTGCGTCCTTTTGTTCTTTCTTTCGTCCTTTCTACATTTTTTGGACTTTACTTTCCTTCATTTGCTTATCATACTTTACTGGCCGTTATCGGTTGAGATTCAAGTCGGCCGTCATCAGTAACACCCAAACTAAGAGGAGTTGATAAGAGGAACTGGTGTTCCACACCAACTTGCGCGGATATCACTATGATAGGACTTTAGTTATTATAACAAAGTAAAAATTATATCGTTTAGTTATTTTTAAAAGAAGGAAATATTTGAATTAAAGAAAATCAAAACAGGGGAATAATTAGCCCGTGAAATTAGGATGGTTCCTTTTACTTGTATGAATAGAATAAAGAGTTACATTCACTCCTCAATTTTTGTACCATATCATATAGGATTTATCGGTCTGCAATTCTTGATATTATGACTTCAATTTATGCATAAATTAAAATATATATAATTTTCAAACTCAGATGGGCAATTGCCCACTTTCTTCCTTGTGTTTGACATAGCCGCTTGAAATAAAATCCTAAATACACCTTATTCTAGAGAAGGGAGACGAAACTCATATTAATGTAGTTGAATCTGATCAACTGTTGTACAGTATATTATATATTAGGCGATGTAGATGAAGTAGTAGTACATATCAGTATTACAAATCACTGGCGTGAACACATTCTGAAATCTGAATACATGCATATTTATAATTTGCATGTTTCTAATTAGGCATCCAAACAGATTCACCTTAAAATTGTTTTATATAGTATAATAATATAAATAATGAATTCCCCAAAACTATGAAGAAAGAATATCAATTATGTATGACTTAACAATACTCTTTGAGCAAAATGATGATGATCTCAATAACATTACATGAATTGTTATAGAAATCTGACGCATGTCATATACTCTATAGTTAACAGATGTAACCTTAAGATTATGGAGAAAAATATTCCAGCAATTGAAAACTTTTGTTTGCTTACGAAGCATCCTCTCTCAAAAGAAAAATTGGGACACGCGGAAATACGAAGAAATAAACCATGGTTCGAACTAGCAGAGAAGAGAAAACAGGCAAAATTACATTGGCTACAAAATCCGAATGAAATAACTGCACAAAATTTCTTATACATCAGGCGTAAAACTTCCACAATTTTTAAAACAAAGAAACGCGATTTTTTGAAATCTAAAATTTAGGAACTTGAAGATGATAGTAAAAATAAAAACATTCGGGACATGTACAAAGGGATCAACAAATTTAAGGAAGGCTATCAACCTCGTGCTTATATTAAAGAAAGCTGATGGAACAGTTTTCACTGATACAGATAGCATTTCAAATAGATGGAAAGATTTCTTTGACGATCTGCTTAACACGTAACCGAAAACTAATGTGTGTGGAGAAAGGGAGATACTCACCGCAGAACTGTATTTTCCAGAACCCAACCGAATAGAAGTAGAAATCGCTATAAAGAAATAAAAGAAATACAAATCTCCGGGTGTAAACGAAATTCCGGCTGAGTTAATTTTAGCTGGAGACTAAAAATAGTGAAACAAGATACACAAATTCATTCTCCTTATCTACAACAGGGAAGAATTGCCATAAGAGTGGAAATAATCAATCATTGTTCCAATTCACAAGAAAGGCGACAAAAGTGACTAATAATTATGGAGGCATCTCTCTTCTCTCAAGATCCTATGAAATCCTTTCAAACATTCTATTAGCAAGATTGACCCAATACGCAGATGAAATTATTGGAGATTATCAGTGTGGATTTAGACGAAATCATTCAACTATCGACCAAATATTTACCATTCGCCAAATACTCGAAAATAAGTGGGATTACAGTAGCCCGGTACATCAACTACTTATTGATTTTAAAAAGGCTTACGACTCGGTTAGGAGAGAAACATTATACAACGTTCTTACAGAATTGGGGAAAGCTAATTAGATTTATTAAGGCATGTTTAAATGAATACCAAAGTAAAGTCCGGGTAGGAAATTTTTTGGCCACGAGCTTTCACGTCGAGAATGGTCTGAAACAAGGAGAAGCGTTGTCGCCATTATTATTCATCTTTGTCCTGGAATACGCTAAGGAAAATCAAAGATAGCAGCCAGGGCCTACGGCTGAACGGTTTTCACGAGGTTATGCGTACGCTGATGATGTAAATTTAATAGATGATAGGAGAACAATAGAAAGAAATGCAAAGATCTTATTAAACGCTTGCAGGGACAAGGGTTTAGAAGTAAATGCAGAGAAAACTAAATACATGGAAAAGCGTCGGGACCGTAATACGGAAAATTATGAATGCGTTAAAGTATACAATGATACTTTTGATAAAGTGGATAGTTTCAAATGTCTAGGATCAATATTAACAGACAAAAATCCTATTCACGAAGAAATTAAATGTCGACTAAAAGCAGGGAATTCGTGTCATTATTCAGTTCAAAATCTCTTGTCGTCGCGAATTCTGTCGAGGAATTTAGCCTAAAGCTTCAAATGTATAAAACGATAATCATATCTGTGGTTCTGTATGGTTTTGAAACATGATCGCTTACTCTGAGGGAAGAACATAGACTGAAAGTATTTGAGAACAAGATGCTCAGACGAATATTCGGACCCAAGAGGAACGGGAATGGGGAATGGCGGAAACTTCATAACGAGGAAATACGTAAATTATACAGCTTATCAAACATTGTTAGAGTCATCAAGTCTCGGAGACTTAGGTGAGCAGGGCATATAGCCAGGATGGAAGAAGGAAGGAACGCTTTCAAAGTGTTAGCGGTAAGACCAACCTGAAAATGACCATTAGGAAGACCTAGGAGCAGATGGGAAGAGAATATTAAAATGGATCTCACAAAAATAGGAATACAAAGTAGAAACTGAATCCAGTTGGCTAAGGATAAAAGTCAGTGGAAAGCTTTTGTGAACGCGGCATTAATCCTCCGGGTTCCATAGGCTATGGAGTTAGCTTACGAAGCATGAGTAGATGCCTAGGCTGATACTACAAATAGATTAAATGCGCATTTACTGAAAAGATGGTTTCTACTGACACTGGATAGTCTATATACTCTTCGTGTGCTAGGGCCTATGTGAGAGGAGGAGATAAGATTTCATATCAGGTTACGTCAGGCACAGTCGCACGCCTTCATTTTCATTAAAAATGGAAAAACCAAGAGAAACAAATTTTATCTCACTTTCCTTTGTGGCAGTGGGACACAAATCATCACACTTATCTGCAAAAAGCATTTTTCAAATTGGATTGAGCCTCCAGTTCCAATGTTGGGGGGGGGACATGTCTCCCCATTTCCTCGGAATTTATGCCCAAACCTACAGCAAAGACAACTTTCTAGCATGAGGAGAGGGGCATATCCTCCTCTGGCATTTATTGCAATTTGTGCCCAAGTAGCGGAAGTGGAATTAATACGTATTTATGAGACTACTAAACGCACTACAGCACGAAGTTCAGTTTGAAGTGCTACAGAATACGATTCTTTTTTAAAAATGGAAAAGCCAAGAGAAATCAATTTCATCTTACATTCCTTTGTGGCAGTAGGACACAAATCATCACACTTATCCCAAAAAGCACTTTTTAAGTCAGATTATTGGGGGAATAGTCCCCTCTAGGTCCAAGATTGGGGGACATGTCCCCGTCGACACCCCGGGATTTGTGCCAGTGCATATAGGTCTAGCATAAATGATTCATTCGATTTGAATAGGCTATATTTTCAAAAGTATTAAACGTACATACATGAAAATATATAAAAAGAACAACGAATCTCAAGTTTATACACCCTTTACAAATGTTCAATATGTGCCCCATTTGGTGACACAACCGACAATACTTAACGTCTTCTTTCTTGCTTTCCCTCCATTTTCGACAGGTACTAACCTCGTACTGACACACTGACACACCTCATCGGAAAGATAATGGACCCGTGCTACCATATGGAGTACACAATACTAACTTGGTGTGTTTGTTTCTTTCATGTGTGTGCGTCTAATACTTTTGAAAATATCTTGTTTTGAAAACGAATGAATCATTCATTCTAGCCCTGTATTGAAACCAGTGTCGGATTTACGTATAAGCTGAACTGCTACAGCTTAGGGCCACACTCACTTGGGGGTCCAAAAATATTAAAGAGAAAACTGATTGTAATGTAGTTTCTAAATAATTTAACAAGAAAAAGCAAATAAGATAAAACACACGTTCAACAATGATGTTTTGTATTGTTATACTAGGCTTTTATGAAGCAAGTAATAAGATTCTATTTCCCAGTCCAACTTGTAATGAGGCCTTTGTCATCCAGCCCCGCTTATAATAGAGCCTCCATTTCCATTAGGTTCTTAAATTAGCGTATAACATATTTTCAAATACACAAAACGACGATATTTGCTCTGAAAAAGAAATCATGACGTATAAAAGGTCCCTAAACATTTACATATAAATGCCACCCCCGCCCCTTAAAATCTAAATCCAGAACTGATTGAAATCTTAAAATTTTTACCTGAAGCTCCTTTTCAAGCTTAGAAGATTCATGTTCATATATTGTAAATACCTCTTATAACGTAAACAACTGTGTAAACTTTTATAATTTCTTTCCGTACAAATTCTCTCTTTTTCTCAGAAGTTTGGAAATGTGTATTGATTCTTTTTAAAAGCCGCATTATCAAACCAGACACAAGTAGCTCTAATAGAAAAATGTAACTAAGATTTTTTTTATTTCTTTCAGGAAATCTTGACTTAAAAAATGAGGACACATTGTATGATTGTTGTTGCGATTTTAGTAACGGCGAACTCAACGAAACCGGGAGGAGAAAATCTGATATCAAAAATACCAGGAAATCAACACAACAGTGAATTACTTGGTTTTCTTTCATACTTCATATCCAAATATTCCAACTACAATCGAGCTCTAACAGTGTTTGCAGACAATACAATTGTTGCATTGAATGTGCTATTGTCAAATTACAATAGACCACTTGTAATTGTTAATAGCAACTTGCCAGATGTACAAAATACATCAAAAGTAAAGGTTTCTACATTTGAATGGTCTGAACATTCAGTACTTTATTTAATTTTCTTGGACAAAAGTGTTGAATTTTTGAAGGTAATTCACGTGATGAAATCATTTTATTTAAGTAACAGGAGTAAATTCATTGTTGTTCTTTCTACAGTAATTAAAGCAACAACTGAAACAGAAAATATATTTCGCACTGCATCTCAGGAAAATATACTCAATATGATTGTTATTACGGTGGGAGATACAAAGTTGCTGAAAATCATCGATATATACACGTATTCTCCATTCTCACAAACTCACTGTAATTCAGCTGGTAGACTAATACTCATCGGTCAGTGGCATAAGGGACATATGGTAAAAGAAACTGACTTATTTCCAAACAAACTACAGAACCTTCATTCGTGTGAATTGAGCGCCACAACAACAAATTTACCTCCTGCTTCCATATTAGAAAAGACCACAAACGGTAGTATTGCTGCTAACGGCCCAACTCCAAATACACTGTATATAATTGCGAAGAGGATGAATTTTACTTTGAAGTTTTTAAAAAGAATTAACGCAAAAGATCATGGTGCACCATTTCCTAATGGTACATTTAGCGGTGATTTGACAAGAATAATATCAGGAGAACTAGAAGGAAGCTTTGTAGGTTGGACACCAAATTTGAATTATTTTGTACATTTTCATCCAATACTGAGTGGAGATTTCTATCGAATGATATGGGCTGTTCCCCAACCTTCCCTATATCCTAAATGGATGAGTATAATCTTCCCTTTCCAATTACATTGCTGGATTCTAATTTCATTTGCTTACGGTGTCGTTATTATCTCCACAAAACTAATGAAATCCCTTATTAGGAATAGAAACAGTTTAATATTTCGATCTCCTTTCATGAATAGCTTCTCCATACTTTTGGGGATATCTGTCCCAGAGCCACCTCATGTACCTTTGGTTAGAGTAGTGTTTCTAATCTGGGTTTTGGGTTCTTTCATTTTGAATTACAGCTACCAGGCTTCGCTTTTTAGGTTTGTTACGAAACCAATAAAATATAAGTTAATTAACACTGTGAACGATCTCCTAGATTCAGGCATTCCGTTTGGTGGCTATTTTGGCCATCGACGATTTTTCTCTGACCCTACTGACCACGTAATGAAACAGATTCTAGACAAGTGGAAGGATTTTACTTCTGTAAGAGCTGTGACAGAAGCGTTAGTAGATTTAGCCGGAATTAAAAATTGGGGTATATTTTGGGGATCCAAAGGTGTTGATTATTTGGTATATTCACACTCCCTTTTTGATTCACACGGGAAACCTTTGATTCATAAAGTTCAGGAGGTTGTTATTTCATTTCCTACTGTTTACCTCTTGCGCCCAATTTCTCCTTATGTGAATTCTTTTAATCAAGTGATTCAAGATTGTGTAGAATTCGGATTACATAAAAAATGGAAAACTGATACGTTAGTTGATGCATGGATAAAAAGACGACATTTAGCTTTTGCTGCCAAAGACGGAAGTTTGAGAGTAATTTCTGTTAATGATTTAATGGGTGCTTTTGCATTGCTTATTTTTGGATTAGCTTTGAGTATAATGGCATTTGTAATTGAAATGTTTCTTAAATATGGTTCTAAGTTTAGGAAAAGATAAGTAATTTGTATTTTACAGGATGTACTTTATATTGTGGTTTTGAAGGTAGTTAAATAACTGTTAGCTTTCTAAGTATTAAAACTTCTTTAGTTGTTGTATGTGAACCTTCGGCTCGCTGCACTTTGAAGGTCAAAATCACGCTTAATGTAGTGGGTTCATGTACTTCATTTTATTTGTTACCTTGCGTTCCAACGAGCTTTGGCGTTGCATAAATATTAGGTTCTAATTTAAATGTGCTTTTGATTCTTGTATCCGGATACTGGATTCTTGTATCCGGCCCTCCCGCATATTGAATCTTGATGTAACCTCCAAAACATTCCATTATAAATAAAGGTACAAGTTTCTTTTCTATAATAAATTCATACAGTTGTTATTGGTAAAGAATCCGTGAAAAATACAGTGCGGTCCTTTGCGTAAGGCACCCTTGCAAAACCGCATAATATATAAGCAGTTTTATTTATTTTTATGTATACCAGTTTTATTCAATAAATAAATATGGTTACTATTGCTAGAGAGGTCGTGTAGGGTACGATGCGCGCTTTACATAAACATCATATTAGAGATAAATGGTTTTAGTTATTCTTCTCTGTACCAATATTGAACAATAAATTCATATAGTGTCTGTTGGTAAAGAATTTGTGAAAGGTACAGTGTTCCCATTATACAGGACGCCCTGCGAAATATCACACTACAGATAAATGTGTATTATTATTATTCTGCATACCAGTTTTGTATTATAAATTAATATAGTTGCTATTGGCAGAGAACAGGTGAATAGTACAATCACTTTTTAAACTTGTGTATAAAATTACGTGTCTGTAAAACACAGCATTAATTGTACTGTCAGTAAACTACTTAACATGTAGATCTATTTGGTAAAATAAAATAGTAGTTATTTTGAGCTGTTACTTATTTATTGCCAAAAGAGCTTTCAGAAACTAAACACAATCAATTATAACGCAGTTTAAGCAGTTGAAAGTTTCCATTTGTTTATTTAAAAAAAGTACTTGATTTACAAATTTAAAAGGAGCTTGTTCAGCAACAACATGTCAGTTCTCAGCAGCACATGCAGAAACCTGTAGGAAAGCTGTTGACTTCCTGTACAACCCAGTGATGAGCGCAAAATTCTTGGTCTTGCAGTTTTTGCAAGAGTCTGGCATTCAAGACCAAGACCAAGTGTTCCAGTGCAAGAACAAGACCAAGACTGGATGTGCAAGACCAAGACCACTCCGGTCTTTGTCTTGGTCTTGCATTTGCTCATCACTATACAAGGGAGATTTAGAAAGTAATGCCTCCAAACCCACGACTTGGCCAATAGTACTACGAATACTCTGAAGTGTTTATCATTAATGCACTTGTGCTTAAACTATAGAATGTAACTTATAGCACCTTCCTATCTCTTCTCGTTCCAGAGCAAGGAAGCAATCTATCGTCCCCAGTGGTGATTCCCTGTTGGAACAGCGGGCTCTCATGCAATTTCTGACTATGAAAGGTTGAGCGCCCAGGAACATTTATCGCCGGCGACGAGTCGTGAGTATTACGACCCGTAAACAACGCGTCATTCGATAGATTTCTGCCACAAGTCTTCTTCTCCGCCAAAAAATTAGAAGTTGTACCGTCTATTGGCAAAGTGTTGTTGACATTCTGTCTCATTCTGCCTTTAGTCCGGATTTTGCGTTCTGCGAATTTGGCTCTTCTTTAAACTTATGGATTACCTTAAGGACCAACGCTACAGTTGTGACGCGGAGGTAGAAGCAGCAGTTCGCTAATAGTATAGCGAACAGTCACCAAAATTCTTCGCCGACGACATGAAGAACCTTGTTCGCGTTAATGCAAGTATGTTACTCTAATGGAGACAATGTTGAAAAATGATGCAATAGTTTATAGCTGACATTTTAACTTTCCACTGATAGTATATCGGGGCTATCTGTTGGAAAATAAAGGTATCACTTTGTAGGTATTACTTTCTCAATCACTTTCGTAAATCAGAAGGCTATTGATTTTCAAGGCTTCATTTCAAGAATCGACTGTAGGGTCATTATGTTGTGCAGTAGCAGCTGGCACGTGACATTAGTTGACTCATGACTCTCAGTCTCTTAGCACATACAAAAACTATGTATTGAATTTAGCCAGTAGATATTTATTCATTCTTATTGAAGTTTCTGAGTGCATGATATGTGTCGGATTGTTTTAAAAGGAGGTGAAAGGATAACCACATCTGTAGTATTTCGTTCTCAGTAAAAGGTAAGTTTATAAGTTTCATAAGTACCTTTAAACTTTCATTGAGTTAGAAACCATTTCCTATGGTACGGATATTACGAGAATTGCGAAGAAGTTATTTTAAAATGCATGATTAATGAAATTATCAAGCAAAGAAAAATTACATAATTATGGTTACAGTTGAAGGGTTGGTCAAGAATGTATTTAAGGGAATGCTTTGGATACTGAAGGCCTCGTGATAATCCGGTTTAGAAATCCTGTCTCAGTTTAAATTCCTTGTACTGAAGTCCGATGAACATTTTACTGAAAATTACTGGTGAGGGGAAGATGAAATTAATTTCAAAGGAAAATAACGTGAAAAAAATTTATAGGGGACATCCAGTAATACAGATAGTGATTTCCCCCACATCCCGCGTTGTAATAACATGTGGAATTTCCCCAGCTACCATCAGTCCACCGCGGCAATAGTGACTAGCTGGCATCCTTCTGACGTGTTCCTCAGTGCACTGTGCTGAACTGACAATAACTTAATTGGTGTGTCAATCCTAGACAAGATAGCAACAGTTGCAGTACTGGCTATACAAAATTGTATCTTACATTCCTTGTAAGTAAGATAGTATCAAGTAATCTTAATGTTTTATTCTCATTAGTAGAATTATTGTGTATATAAATTTTCAATTTTAGAATAATACCAAACTTTATTTTGTTTTGGTTTCAGCATTTGTTGTTTCATAAAACACAGTCTGTGAATGTTGTTAATGTTGTAAATTGTGTGAAAAGATGTTCTGTCAGTGTAAGCATTTTTTGTAATTATATGATAACACAAACACATTGCAACGGACAGCGTTATGTAAGTAATGTAAAATTCAGAGTGCTGATATGACGCTCGATTTTAAGAAGAATTGGTTAACTAGGAATTGTTCAGAGAAATGTCATACGCTCGTATAATGATTTTGACCTGAATGTTGAGTGCCAGCAGTGTAAACATCTTCGTTGTATAAATACTTCAATCTATTCCATCAGAGTGATCTAGATTTTGAGTGTAGATTAGCGTCAGAAGCGAGTCAGAATCGGAGTCACATTATAAGTGACAACGTTGATATTTAACGTCAATTAGTAAAGTGTGAAACTTAGTCGCTATTGTTCATCGAGATTTTTAGAGTCAATCATTCATGAAGTTATTCGAATATACTGTCATTGTGTAACCGAGAGATTACTGCAGTACACTTTATCAATATGTTTCTCATCATCATCGGCATCCAGGCATGATCCAGTTAACCTCTCCTCTTTTAGACTGAGAATTGCCATACACTTTGACTTACATACCTGACATTTCGCTAGACAAACATTCGCTTAAACACACTAAGTATGAAACGAGATAGATGTAAACTATTTCTATGAATTGTGTTTATCATTTACCAACTCGATTCTATTTTGCCAACTCGAAACAGTGGTTTAGATCCCCAAAGTACCTCACAGTACATTTTAGGTGCGTTCGTCTTAACATTAGCAATACAGGTATCGTGAGCTAATGCTACCAATCTGGTTGTACTTGAAGTTCTTTATTGTTGAAATGCTGCATTCCAAAGTAAATTTTAAAGGAGTAATAGTCCAGGTTGACATGGTGGGGATGCTAAATGTGGCTTACGCTCATAATAAGATTCAATGCATACAAAGTAAATATTGTATTTAAAAAGCCTGAAGTTCAATTTTTTTTAAAAAAAATAAGTTTATCAATGTATTAAGGAAACTTTAAAGTGACAAAATAAATTTAAAGCTAAATGATTCCCAACCACCCTTCCTCGTTGAGTTAGTGGAGTACTATACTTGTGTTAATTTATAAGATAGGTTATGGCAAAATTATTAGTGTGTTAAGTGGTTAAGGTTTTTGTATTTCATGTTACGACAGAGAAGATGGTATTAACTCGTGCACAAAAACTATTAGAAGGAATTGATGTAGAAATAGATAGCATACTTAAAATTATAACATTTAGAGTGAGAAAACATAAGAAACTAGAAAGATCAAATAGACAAATAGAAGAAATTAGCGAATCATTGGAACACAATATAGAAGAATTAGAAAAACAGCAGTTTAAGTTTGGTAGTTTGGACGAAGATCTATCAGAGAAAGTAGGTTTTCCTGAGGGAAATAGTAATCAAGTAGAAAGTGTAACTAAATGGCAATCAAATAGACAAGGGGTTAAAATGTTTCTTGAGAGGAAACATTTAGACACCATTAGAAGGAATTAATTGACGAATATACAAGTTCTAATTTTAACTTTGATTTAGAAGATAAGACTCGTGACAGATTACAGAAAGAAAACGAACATGTGATTAAGTTCACATATGATCTTTTGACCCTAGCTGAACGTTTAGATTAGAATATGACAGATAAGGAGAAAATAGGTTTGATTGCGTCAGGCTTATTACCGTACTATACGGAGAAAGTAGTACAAACACATGCGCAAGATTATATGATAATCTGAAAAATTTACAGAAGACAGAGAAAAACAAATACAAGATAGACAGAAAGCAGAAAAGGTAAAGAAATTGAAAGATCAAGATAATGAAGATGTTGAACTAGGGATAGAGAAACTATTATCTAAGAAGGATAGTAAGCAGGAAAAAGAGAAAGAAGTCAAGCAGGAACTAGTTAGCATGTCACAAAAGGCCAAGTCAGAAGAAAAGCTAGACGAATTGGAAGTTTCTTTAACACATTGAGCAACACATAAGGCTCACAAGGATATGGTCCTTGATCTACCCGTGGCTCACGTGTTCAGTTGTCCTTTAGATACTTTTAGAAGCACTATGATTCATATAAGCAGTTTTTGTGCATGGAGGATGACGAATTAGATCTTGAATGTTAATCCTTATTCCTTACTTTTCCAAAAGTCCGGAAGCTTAGCTACACTGAAAAAAGTTGAAAAGCGAAACTCAATTGCTTAGTTTTGCTTTGAAGGAAGAATTCAGAGATATATATTGCACTGGAATAAGCAAAATGCTGCCATCTGACCCCATTGCTCGCGGATGGAGTGACTGACATACAATGCACAAGGTCCCTGGATCGATCTTAAGTGGATACAGAGGTTAATTTGTAAATCTAAATTTTACATGTTTGTATGTAAGAGGGACTTGAGACATGAAGATCTTGGTCTGAAGGAATATTTCATGCAAATTTTCGTCCTTTCGCATTACTTTTTCATCTATGCACTAGTGAAGCCATGACAGAATCCACAATTCTTTCCCCAAAGCACAATAAATACAGAATTCAGTACTTGGCTACATTGAAAACTACGCTCAATTTGCTGTCATTCAGCAGGCTATTGTTTGTTCACGTATTTCTGTGCAACGTGATTTGGTGTATGCGTGTTCTTTACAGAACAATTACACTTTTGTTCCAATTATATTGTTATTCTTTTTTTATATACCACGGGTGGCTCACGGGAACTAGAGGTAAATGTGCAGCTCTTGGGCTGGGTGAGCCACATATGGCTCACGAATTTTTTGGCGACATAATGTAATAAATTTCTTTTTTTTTTTACATTTTTACTATCACTGGGGCCAGTAGACAACAATTAGTACATAATTTACTAGTGGCCTCCGGTGACCATATTACATATAGTTGTTGGCGCCCTATATACAAGTCAAAATGCGGCTTAGTCAGGCAATGTGTTAACAAATAAGAATGAAAATCAAACCAAAGGGAATCAGGATTCACAGCAAAATCAGAATGGAAACAATAGGAATGATAGGCACACTACAAAAAACAAAACAAAATTTAAACGCTTTAAGTACAGATGTTGAGGGGATTAAATATCAAGTGTGTGTTTACAAAGTGTGCTACGTGTATCCAAAAGCGTTCATTCTCTGAAAATATTATCTATTTTGATATCTTTATAACGTTTCTTCTCAGCAAACATTTCGAAGACAAAGTGATTCATTTTGCACATTTTGAACATACATACTGGGACATACTTGGACAATACAATATCTACAAGAGGTGAATATGTGTCATCCGGAGATGTTCAAAGAGTATCGGCAATGTGTACAGTGTCCTACTGTATCTAAAAGTAGTTTGTGTATGGTTTGCAGTGTAGAAACACTTTAGCGGCAAGAATTATAGAAATCAAGGAAATATTGGAAACTATAGTAATAATAATAATAATAAGAAGAAGAAGAATAAGAATAAGAATAAGAATAAGAATAAGAATAAGAATAAGAATAAGAATAAGAATAAGAATAAGAATAATAGATGAAATTATGGAAATTGAGGAATTGTGGCCGGAGAAGTAATTGCAATCAAAAGAGTGGATCAGGTCGTAGATTTAAAAGAAATTTTAGAAGAACCTGGCAGTAGAAGAATTAATGGAGTTTCAACAGTAATGGAATGAAGGACAGGGCTTAGGCTATAATCTACAACAGTAATATCCCATACAACAACAGAAGCAAGTTAATACACGGTGGAATGGAGGAGCAAGTAATTTTATTCCTAATCAAATAAGTGATGCAGCATGTTATAATATTGCGCGAAAATGGTTCACATGCTTCATACTAGGAAATGCTGTAAGTGGCGGAGGCGTATTTACAGGAACAAGACGTAGCAAACCTAAAGAAATAAGAGCCTCAATAGAATGTGTTAAAGCAATAGTATTTTACCCGCTAATTGTTGAAAATCGTAAAAACAAATGAGGTGATGGATTCTGGCCCGCAATTTTCTATCATTAGCGATAAGTTAGTACCTCCACAAGCCGTAGTAATTAATGAACAAGCAAAAATTAGGAGGGATTACACAAAATCTTCCTATGATTCATAAAATAGTGATAGTAAAATTTTCAATTGCGGGAAGAAATTGTACGTAAATTACAATTATCAAGAAAATTATATAGTAAAGGAAAAAATATATAAATTATTTTGGTGACAAGATTTTTTTCTGATATGACTAGTCAACTTCCAAAACGTTTCTTGTCCATTTATATCAAATCCCAGAAACCCGAGAAAAACTCTAGGATCGATGGGTTTTATACTGGAAGTATTTCAAGATGTATAATTTTTCCACATGATTACACTGAAGTATTCCTATTGCTATAAAACAGGCAGATCCTACATTTTTTCTACGTTTTGTGTGGTTTGCTGTACATGGATAAATGCCGTTCTGCAAGTGGACGACCTAAGTAATACACAGCTTCATGCTGACGAGAGAAATACATTTTCTGCTGGGCAGATAAAAATATAGACAAAGCATGACATACTTGTCGAAAAGGATATATATATATATATATATTTAAATATTGTTCCAGTTAGATTAAAATTACTTTAATAATCACCAGAATTTCTAATAAAGATACGACTATGATTATTATTATTATTATTATTATTATTATTATTATTATTATTATTATTATTATTATTATTATTATTATTATTATTATTATTATTATTATTATTATTATTATTATTATTAGTTAAAGTACGAAGTTTAAAATGAGGCGATGCAGCATTTACGTAAACTAAATGATAATTTATTTGATAATGTTCACTAGTTCACCATACATTTGCTAGAGTTTGCTTTGAGAAATGAAGTGTATACAACATTGAATAAAAGAGACACTGACCAAAGCTTAAAATTTTACTTTATTTTAAATTATAATTAAATTAAATTATAATCGGACATTGCTAGATATCCGAAACAGTAACAAATTATAATTTAAAATAAAGTAAAGTTTTAAGCTTTGGTCAGTGTCTCTTTTGTTAAAACAATTAATCCAAAGCCATGAATAGTCTTAACATTGAATAGTAAAACATATGACAATAAAATATATTATTGAAAATATTGATTAAATAATTGGAGTTAAACATGCCTTTCCAGTAAGAATTATATATAGAGAGGATTTACTTTAAAATGCAATCCACACGAATATTCGAGTTTTAATCCGACTAGAAGCCGATAACTTACACGATAATATTTACTTCATTACTTCTATAATTCTTTATTCTTTTACGTATTATAATTTTCTTTAAGTTATGATTTTGCCATTTCAAAACGTGGAACGAGAAATGAATGTAATATTCTATTTGTTAAGAAAACTTTTGAAACAGTGATGATTTCATGGTGTGACCTGAGGGAGAATTTGAGACCCAGTCGACCTAAAAAATTTCCCCCTTTGGGCCATACCTACGATCATGTTCAAAGTGAACTAATAGTGTTTAGCTGTTTTCTGTCCTTGATATATTGGCAATCCGCCAGGAAAAATCTGAAATCACCAATGCTTATAAATAGCTTTTCATTACAAATCAAAGGATAATAATGAAATATTGAACATACTTAATATTTTGTTTTCAGCTATGGATTTTAGGTTTGCAATTCATATAATGTTCCGTTCTAATCAAATTTGAAAGAAAAGTTGTTGCCAAAGACTTATTCGAGTCCTCTGATGAAAATAGGAACACACTTTAAAAAAACGAATATTTCATACAGGGTTTGAACACATAAACTTCTGATTGACAGACTATTCACTCAAACCCCTCGGCAATTTCGCATGCCTTCACATGGCATCTTCGAGTGTATAAACTGAGTTTCTCCTCTACACTTGCTTTTATTTATGTAGGTACGACTGTGGGTTTCTGGTGGATATTTGGACGTTACAGGTCTTGCAAATTATAAAACTCTTTTTCGTATAAATTACATTCGATTTTATGTCCTATACAACAGGTTGAATCTATGAAATGATTGGCGCTGGAGCGATCATAAATGTTTTCATAGTTAGGAGTCTGGATATGGAAATCCGCTTAACGTGGGTACTAACTTATGGGAAATTTGTTACGAGTATAATAGACGCGCCATATTTGATTCAAAATGAAGGAGTTATGTATTTTATTTTTTTTTAAAAAAAATCTGTAATGTTGGTAATTTAGTGAATACCCTCCGAGTCCTCAATTACATATTCCTGTTGTTTGCCAATCAATTTGACTATTAACAAGCAACTGTTCTGAACGACCGGAAAAGGCTCTTTATTTAAGTAAGCCAGAATAAGTAACGCTTTAGATGAGTGGTTAGATTTGTGCTTTTCTAATTTCGATTCTCGGGTTCGATTCTAGTCTTCCTCTTTACCAATTTTTTAAAATGTTTCATTTACAAAGCTGAGCTCCAGTTGGATGCTGCTACATGAAAGATAGTGGAAAACTTTAGTGATGATATAATCCTGAAACCAAAGGAAGAAAACCAGTTAGAGAGTTAATTCTGTTAATGGTTCTATATTTGATATTATCTGTTAATTTCGTGCATTTGTAAGTTGTTGTTTATTGACACTATATTCCCCCTCTTTCCGTTTGTGTCTCAATGTGTAAAGTTTTAAAAATATTATACAAATCATGAACCCTCAGTTATATTTGCAACATAACGGGAAATACTTTAATAGTGATAAGTTCTCCAACTCGTCTGAGTGTTATCGAATTTTGCATTTTTAATATTCACAAATAAATTACCAATAGTTAGCATTTTCAAAAATTATTAAATGAATAATGAAATCAAAAATTCCTTCTTTCGAAGTAGTATCAATCAGTGGCGCCGGAACTTAGGAACTCACGATCTGTTAGACCCCCATAATTTCCACTGGGGCTGGGTTCTTCCCCCCAAATGAACCATCCATATTTTTAATTGATTTGCAGGTAGGACTACTGTTAATAGTTTCAAACCTCAGCGCAAAGCTTTGAGTTAGTTAAAAAATAACCTACTTCACATACCACATGATCTATCCGTATATTATACGCGGATATTTATACTTATTCGAACTAAGTAAACTTGTTTATATAATCCCTCATTTGAGTTAATTACAGTACAAGATTAACTAAGTCCCCTGACTGTTATCTTCTTTTCGATGTTTCTAGTGTCCGTATAATTTTTTTCAAGTGTCTGTGTATAATTTTACATGTGTATCACACAAACAAGAATTATTGTGAATACAAGTATCCAAAGACTCCCTTTTGTCATTTCGTCAGGCAGCGTTTCGCTCCACTTCTGCACAAAAACACTCTTCACGATTTGTTCTTTTAACAGGTGGGGACAACTTCATGCTGCTGTTCTAGCTACTCTACCAGGCGTAATTAATCTTGGAGCGGGCGTTAGTTGGGTTCCATAACTCACGAATTTTGTACCTCAAAAATTTCTGTGGCCCACTGTACATGAACAAGAATTATGAGTATAGAGAAATTCAGTAAAAAGGTATCTTGATTTATATGGAATCGTCCAGAAAATAAATGTAATTTACGTCAACAAACTGTGACTCAAGGAGAAACAAAACGTCCTAAAATATTTACAAAATAGAATTTGGGCACCCTCGTAACCCTTACAGTCGCTCTACGCTGATAACATAAAACTAATGTGTAAGCAATACAAGTGTGACAATAATATTACAAAAAATGGAATCCATTCCTGCATAGAAAATGAGATAAAAATTCATAACAAAATTCCTATATAAATCCTTGTATATCCTTTTCAAAAGATTGTTGCAGACCTTAGTGTTTGCGGCCCCGTTGACCCCCTAATTATCATTTCTGCTGCAAACATCATGTACAGCAACAAGAATTATAATTTTAGAGGAATTCAGTGAAAAGGTATCTTGTTTTATATGGAATCGTCCAGAAAATAATTGTAATTTACGTCAAAAACTGAGATTCAAGAAAATGGCCAATTTTGCCCATCTTCTACTCATTCTATATAAGGAACAAGTACTTTTGGACGATATTAGCGTATGTAGCAGTGAACTACTACATTGCTTTAGATACCAATTGTTAAGACTGTAACCTCAAAGGGCAAATGTCTCCTCCCCAAACATATGCGAAAACAAAAAACCTAGTCTCTCTCTGCCGTGGTACCTCCCACATATGTACCGGCGGTAAGCTTGTTCCTTCAGGAACACTGATACCAAAAGTATCTTTGTAGCTTAATTAGGGGCTGAGCTATTAAGGTTTAAAGCCTTGATGTAGCAGTTGCGTTCTTGGGCTTTTAAAGGTTATTGGAGTTGATTTTCACGATAGTTTAACTGAAACGAGAATTAAGTTTTGAAGCTACGACTAGTAAACTATGATAATCCAGTAGTGAAAGATTTACTACTTCCGTTTTCAGAACAGAGATAATGGGCATGAGGAATTTGATAAAATTATACTTCGGTATCAGTTTTGTCTTGGTAGATGGCATAGCTATGATATGGCATCACTGTTTATATTTTCAAAAAAGGTTTTTCTTTTATTATCTCGAAAACAGCGCATAGAAATTTACAGAGTAGGAAAACAGTTATCAATTTCATTTCTGGGCTGATATAGTTATGCAATTTATAACTTCTCACTGAGAACCACTCAAGAAAGGCATCTGAGAAATTCATGTGTAATACTCAATACAGACTTGAGGTTTGTTCATTAACGTTACTACCTAGGTATTGTGTTTCAAATCCTACTCGGACGTAGGATTAAAAGTTTTCTACTTTCTTGGTCTACTTTCAAATTTGGGACTTTCATATTTTATTCTTTTTTCCACTGAAAAGTATCTATAATTCAACAAGGAAATAATTATTAATTATAATTATAATAATTATCTATATAACTGAATTCATTGTAATTTGGGTCATAACACACACTTTACCATTTCGTACTAGCTGTTATGCCAGCTCTTCGCACGGATCAGTAAAATATCAATGTAAACAAACTGAACAACGGGAGAACAATTAAGAAACATTTCTAAAATTGTATATATTTTGTGTGAATATATATCCAACAACGTACACGTGTTTTCATTGGGAAGGCCGATGGGGACTGAATTTGAACGTAAACACTATCGGGGGTGTCACTATACATCTGAGCAATCCCGATAAATATGGATTCGACACAAATATTGGTCATTTTCTACTATTTTTACATGTCCCGGTGAACGCCCCCTCAGATCCCCTTGTTTCGAATTGTGAAAAAAATCTCCTCTGGCCCCTAACCAATACCGCGAAAACTATAAATGTGACACTAACATCTGCCATTTTTTACTACTTTTTACATATCCCGGTAAAAGCCCCTGTGATCCTCTGGTTCCAGTTTTGAAGAAAACAAGGCCTCTGTCCCGCAGCCGATGGGGGCTGTATTTGGAAGTCAACGCCTGTGGAAGTATCACCATTCATCTCAGCGACAGCGAAAACTATGGATTTGACACTAATATAGGTCATTTTCCATTATTTATACATGTCTCGCTATTCCCCACGCCCGCATACAATGGTTTCTGAATTTGAAAATCATCGCTAATGATAGTATCAATATTGATCTCAGCGACCGCGAAAACTACGGATTTGACATCGGTCCTTGTGGATTATTTTTACATGTCTCGTGATCCCCTTTATAATGCCCCCGTTCCTTAGCTGATGGGGGCTAAATATGGAAGTAAATGCGGTCTTGAGTTTCCCCATTGAGCTCAGCGACCCCGAAAACTATGAATTTGACATTAATATAGGACATTTTCGATTATTTTTACATGTCTCGGTGACCCCCTCTGGTAACCCAAGGCCCGCATACAACGGTGGATAAATTTGAAAGTCATCGCTAATGGTAGTGTCAACATTGATATCAGCCACCGCGAAAACTATGGATTTGACACTAATATCATTCATTTTGGATTACTTTTACTTTTCGGCATCCCCCCTTCCCCCCTTGACCCACGGCCCGCAGTCGAATAGGGTGAATTTGGAAGTTAATGCGATCGGAGTTTCACCATTGATCTCAGCGATCGCAAAAGCTATGAAATCGACACTGATATCGATCATTTTCTACTACTTTTACATGTCCTGGTAAACGTCCCCCTGAGATTCCATGGTTCGAATTTTGTCAAAAACGCTTCGCCTTGGCCTGGGACCTGGACCAAGGTATCTTTGACCAAAATTTGGTAACTCTCGGTCAACTTGTCTGGTCCTCAGACCGGTCCCGGTAAACGTCCCCCTGAGACTCCCTAGTTCGAAATTAAAAAAAAAAAAAAACTCTTCGTCTTGATCTGGGATCTAGACCAAGGTACCCGTGACCAAATTTTGAAAAGTTTCGGTCCACTCGTCTGATCCACAGGCCGCACAAAGATAGACAGACAGACACACGAACAAACTCTTTATTTTATTTATATAAGAAAGATAAGATGTGCCGTTATTGTAATACAGCGGTGCTTGAGCGATTGATCGTAGAAATTCAAACTCCAATGAGTGATAATTTCATAGGCTAGTTTTATTACAAGTTTAAACTCTTTAGTCAGTAGAGAAGAGGGCGTGAATCATGGGTCAGAGTTGATGACAATGGGTATTAGTGGGTCTGTGGGTCACAGTGGGTGACAGTGGTTCATGGTGGGTGGTGGGTCAGAGTGGGTCACGGTGGGTCGTGAGTCACGATGGGTGGTGAGTCAATTGGTCGTGGCTAAAGTTTTCATTGCCCCACGCCCTCTCTGAACTACAGTGTTGAAAATTAATCAGTGAAAATCAAGAGAAGTTAAAGAGAAGTTCGCATGTTTCTTGTGCTGCATACGGTTTTGTACTATCATGTAGGAGCACAATGCCTTTAAATAGTTTACCTCGCCGTCGATTGTTGAGTACTTTGCGCAATCGTTTTAGTGTTTCACAATAAGAAGATGCATTAATTGTGCTACCCTTCTAATTTGGATGCCACTTGCAACTGTCCAAATATGTTTACGACTGATTGTCAAAACATCTCACTTGCCTCGTAAAAGCCTCTAGGTCACACGATACAACTACATCTCTGCAGTGTGGTGACACAGTTTCACCAAAATAGCCTCTCACCGAAAATATTTACGAAGGAGTGCAACTAATTTTCTGACTGACCCACGTATTATAGTTAAACAAAAATGTTTAAGAATTAATAATATTTGTAGTAGATATCTAATTAATCATACTGTGTATTATCTGTTATTTTGCTATGGTCATTATGAAAAACTTGATTACTGTACACTTGAGTATCAATTTCAACCTAACAGGAAACATGGAGGTCGTGCCGATTCAACTTTTTAAATTTACAAAGAAATTCATTTTTCCCAACTTTCTCAAAAATAGCATGAGACTCTGCACTCACAATACAATTTTGTTCAGCTCAAAGAATTCTATATATTAGCACACATTTTTCATCCTATACGCTAATAACATTGTACAACGTGTCTCATTTAATAAAATTTTTCTTATGTTGCTGCTAAAAGTTGAAAAGAAATTCTGCAGAATGAACCCCTAAGAATTGGCTTACACCATAAGTCATTCAACTGCGTTCGCACTTGTTCCAAGAAAAATAGTGAAGAAATAAGTAACAAAAAAAATAGTTAATGCAAGCTTTTACATTTACTAAATGGATCACAATTTCCTTACGTAATAAACAATCTAATGGAATATACCTACATGGAAATGGCTTTTAAAAAACGAATATTTGTTACATAGAAAATCAAGATAAAAGCTTTTGAAGACATTACTGGGTCTTATCGATACATAGATCACCATTGTGTAATTAAGGCTCTCCATTTAACCATTATTTTGTTCTAATGTGTGTTTATATAACGTGTAAATGACTTTGAAAGTAAACGAAGGAAAAATATACACTTTAAGCTCCTTCGTGGCTAAGCAGTTAATGTACGCGCCTTTGGCGTGGGAAAACCGGGTTCGATTCCCGGTGGGAGTTCATGTGGTTCGCATTTCACGTTAATGAGTGGATCTACGTCTCATATAGACTAGCTGCTAAAAAGGACGTTAAACCCAAAATCAACTCACCTCTAATGACGTGAAGGTTATAGGAAATCCAAAAGCTGTGAACCACAAGTTTTCCTTCACTAAGACATTTGTTACTTTTACATACGTATACTCACTGTCTTTAAATTCTTTTGGGGTAATATTGCGCATAATTTGCTAAACACGATGGAATGGTGAATTTATTTCTGTAAGAAATGGAGTTCTAGATATCAAATATAAAACTAACATTTTCTTAAATTAATTTCTAATTACCGTAAATTGCTATCCAAGTAGTAAAATATTAATATTTAAGTACACGTGGTTTTCGCAGGAAATTCTCAATTGTCGTTTTTTTAAGTAAGCCTAATTTAAATTCTGAGATATTATTAGTGTTTCACGGAAAACAAAATGTTCAGAGAGAAGACAAATAACAAACAATTGGTTTCATTCACCTGAGCAAATTTACATATGTGTGTATGTGTATCATATATATATATATATATATATATATATATATATATATATATATACTAGCCTTTGGCTAGCTAAAGGCTCCGCCCCCAGTCCCCTGAGTCTGCTCGGCCTACGGACTCGCATTTCTTATCAACAGTGAATTTCGTGAACTTGCTCTTCATATTTCCTGAATTTGCCCAAGGGGGCTTCGCCCCCACAAACTATCTTTGCTCGGCCTACGGCCTCGCAACTCTTGATCCCACAATTCTATCGTTTCTTTTCCTATTTCAACTATCTAAATGACATGATTTTGTATCCCAAGCAAACACCGTTTTAAACAGGATTTCATCCTCCTTTAGACCCCTAAATAATTAAAAATATTCGCTTTTGGGAATTTTCTGTCTGTTAGTCCTGGAAGGCTAGAATTATGCCAAATTTAATCATTCTAATCCTGCCGGAAGTACCTAAACATTTTGGGGTGTAGAAGACGTCCCGTATTTAAAAAACATGGGAAAGGAATTTTCAGTTCCCTATAAAACCACTCTAAAGTTGGGCTTTTTTTATTTCTGATGATTTACTTAGGTAAAACTAACGAAAACGTACAAGCGTAAGGAATTTCAAGTTTTTATTCCAATTCTAAGTACCTAAAACATGAGATCATAGGTGAAAAAAAACATTTATATAACTTGGGGAAATTCTTTATCCCCTCTTTAGACTGCCTAAAAATTAAAAATATTACTTTTGGCAATTCATCTATCGGTTAGATCCGGAAAGCTACAATCATCCCAAATTTAATCATTGTAGCTCGAGAGGAAGTGCTCAATAATTTATGTCAGCTCGTGTAGTTTTATATATACTTAAGATATATATATATATATATATATATATATATATATATATATATATATATATATATATATATATATATATATATATATACCACGTATTAAAATGAAACTGATGCTAAACTATACTCTAAAACCACTGGCATGGCAGCCCTTCTGTGCCTGAGCTACTCGAACACCATCTCTTAGCATCGCCCTGTCTCTAATGGGCGTATAGAAGCCTTCTAGGTCTGATGGCCGTCACGCCTATCATTCACGTGACTCCCAAGTTTACTTCACGACACTGGATGGACTAGGAAATTTGGAAAGCACAGGTCGGAAATCGAACCCGAGACTACGAGGACGTGACTCCAACGCTCTATCCGCTAGATTAAAGTACCCTGATGCAAGAGTGTTCTTATGGCATTAGATATATCTCCGTACAAGTATGATTAATGAGATGGAAGCGGAAATTTTGATCAATTCTGAACTTGCATTTTTGTTTTACTATAACATGTCCAAAGATAGGCATACATCAAATATATCAATCCAGACATTACATAGATCTAGAAAAAAAAAGCAAAGAAAAAAAGAAAGAATAAAAAAAAGAAAAGTAGCATCCTTCACTGTAAATTCTCAAAAAAATGTAGCATCAAGATTTTCTTACCAATTAACTCAGTAAATTCTCAAAGTAAATTGTAGTTCCCGTTCGAATCACAAATTAACATGAACTACATACAAACGAGGGCGGAGTGAAAAGTTCTCGGCCTGACAATGAAAGACTGCGAATTTCATTTCAAAAATGATTTTATTTTTCGACATAATCTCCCTTAACTTCAATACACTTAGTCCAAAGTTTCTCCAACATCAGTATTCCTTCCCGGAAGTGAGAGTCTCGAAGGTTGTGAACATAGTCATCCGCGACCCTCTCAACTTCTTCATTCGATGCAAAGCGCTTCCCAGAAAGAAATTTCCTCAAGTTTGGGAACAGATAGAAATCCCATGGTATCAAATGAGGAAAATATGGGAGGTGGCCGAGCAAATCGTGCCCCAAATCTCGCAGTTTTCCCATCACCAACGCAATCTTGTGTACAGGTGCGTTGTCCTGGTGAAAGATGATTTTCTTCTTCTTCAAGCCAAGCCTCTTCTCCCAAAGTTTGGTATCCAGCAGGTCAAGAAGGTTGGAGTAATATTCGAATGTCATTGTTCTACCATTTGCAAGGCAATCAATTAACAGGATCCCTTTCATCCCAAAACATACTGGCCATAACCTTTACGGCCGATACGATCGTCTTCACTTTCTTCGGTGCTGAACCACCGGATTCCACCTACGGCTTGGACTACTATTTCACTTCTGGCGTGTAGTGGTGAACCCATGTCTCATCCATTGTCACAAATCGCCGCACAAAATCGGTCAGATCCCTTTTGAATCGGTCCAAAAGGTTGCTGCGAAAATCGTTTTCGCATTTGCTTTTTGTCGGCAGTCAGCAAATGCGACACCCATCTTGCGCAGAGCTTTCACATCCCTAGTTCTTTGTGCAAGATGTTTTGTACCCGCTCCTACGATATCCACACACTCTCAGCTATCTCACTCGCCAGTCGTCGAACACGATATCATGCACTTTTTCGATTGTTTCTGGTGTCGTTGAGGTTTTCGACCTTCCTTCTCGTAGGTCATCTTCGAAGGATTTGCGACCACGTTTAAATTCATCTGTCCACGTTTTAACGGCTGACATGGAAGGAGCAGAGTCCTCGTAAACTTTTGTCAACTTCGGATGAATTTTCGTAGGGGTTAATCTATCCAAAACGAAAAATTTGATTACCGCACGATATTTAAGTTTATCCATTTTCACAACTAACACGCAAGACGTCTAACTGCAACAATGCCTGCACACAAACTACTTGAGAGAACAGGTTCACACTTGTTATGCGAACAACTGAAAAGCGCCCCTAGGCAAGAACAATAATGTTTTGCTGATTGGAGTGCCACCTCTGGGTCACTCAGAGAACTTTAAACTCTGCCCTCGTAATAGGTCCTTTATAACAAAAGTGTCGATTTTCTTCTCTCATGTATAGGAAAAGGAATAAGCTTTAAATAAACTTGTAGCCTCTTCTCAAACTGAAGAGAAATTTTTTGTCTGGATATTTCATTCTTTTCTTTCTTTCTTTCTATAAATTTCCCAACCACAATTTATGAACTTGACCTAATTAATCCGTTGCAAACGTTTATTTTATGCAACGTCAGGAACAAAACAGGTAGCAAATATTATATGCAAACGGAAGCCAATCAAAATGCTTTAAACCACCGTGGCGCATCACAAGAGAATTTTCACGATAAATCTTTTCTGGGATTCTATAACCACGCTCCAGAACAGAGAAGAGAAAGAACCAAAAATCTGTAGCCCACAAGTTTGGAACGTAATCCAAGAACACAGTGTATGGATGAAATGTGAAGCTTTCACGTAACAGGTGATATACATTCGTAAGTTTATTTTATCTTAATAACTGCTTAGGAGTAAAGATCAAACATACCTTTGCGAAGGATGGGGTTGTAGGAGTAGGAGTGGAAGAGGTTCCTTTGATACTTTACGCAGAGAGAACAGAAAATTATTCTTACCATGATAGAAAAAGTTAGTCATCTAATAATGGATACACGGATGCGTCTTTCTCTACACATTTACCTCGTATTGTCATTTAGTTCTCAAGTTTATGCATCAGTACGTTAATACCAACTGCATAAATGTCTGAGAAGATTTAGTGAAACCACGTATTCCCCTCATTAATGACCTTCACATTTTCCTCATAAAGCCTCTTCTGCAAATGTTTCTTTATATTTGAGAACTGGAAATAATCCGACAGAGTTAGATAGGGTAAGACAAAAGTTCGTAACAACATTGAGGTTCAAAAATTAGTATTTCTTCCTCTTAGTGTGTCCGTTTATTGTCAACTAGTAGCAACGCACCTTTCTATAGAAAAATCCCTTCTCTTGGTTTTGATAGCATCTCGTAACTTCTGTAACAGGTTTTCACACTATCTAATGCAGTATTTTCCTGTGATTGTGGCATCTTATTGTAAGTAATCAGTCAAGATCACACTTCTACGGTCCCAAAACAGTACATGACTTTGCTGGATAAATGTTGTACTTTGACTCTTCTTTTGGGGCGTGACCCTTCTTTGGGTCATCCTGGAGAATCATTTGAATTCTCTCCTCCAGCGTTTCCTCATTCTCTACCAACACAGTTTGTAGCTCTTCATATATCCCTTATATCGATTTCTGGAAGAACCTAAAACTCAATTCGAAATTCAATTTTGTACATAGGGTCTGGTTCTAACATCAATGCAACAGCATCCTTAAAGACACACACTAGCGGACATATTATCTAATTTATCGTTGTTCAAATTCTTGCGTTACTAATATATTTCTACCATAGTGAGGGTAATAACTTTCTGCGTCTCCTTGTAATAATGTACAGTTTATAACAACAATCAGTATGGACTTAGGGTGTTTACACTTTCATCACTCTTTGAACGTTACAGTGAGTGGAAGAAAGAAAACCTAATTCAATTTAGTAAGCTGAAAGGAGCATAGATAAAACAAACCTGTGAGAAGGGTGAAGTTAATACGGAACATGCTGTTTAAATATGGAATCTCCAAAGAGCCGAAAAGATAAGTGAAAGTGAGACTATGTGTTTATGAGTTTAGTGTCATAAAAATATACTATTTTCTATCTCTGTTATTATTTTTCATTCAAAGCTGAAATTGTAAAACAATTATGTTACGTTTCAATATTAGATCGTTATTAGAATCTATTCTAATTTCTGAAATTGAAATGTCGATTTTTTTTAAATAAGGTGAAATATGAATATCATATAATACTTCTGTAATTCGAAAATGATACTTCTGATATAACAAAACTAAGTACTTTTATGGTCATTTGTGTTAAAGCCTGATCGAGCAATAAAGTGATACGTACTTGTATTTGATTATCGTTCTGTGCCACTAACTCCTCCGTACAGATGACATTGGGAGGTACTATCATGTGACCTTCAAAGGTATATATAGTAGATATCTTTCCACGGGTATAGTACTGCAGCTCTTTTAGATTTCTTTACTAAATAAAGTTGGTATTGACATCCAAATTTTGAATCCTCAAATTTGCGCCAAGTCAGAGTTTTAACTATTTTCTCTTTGATCTTTTCTATCTGAAATATTACTTTCTTACATTCAGAGAGTAAAGATTACATCATTACTTTTATTAGAAGTGATTTATGATCCAGGGGAATAGTACCTTTTCTCTGTCGTTACTTCTTGACATCAGTTGGAATTCTTGAAAATCTCTATATATTTTTTATTTCCTAGTATCTCTTTCGTTATATCTACTACAGTACATCAAAATACTTTTGTTGAAATAAATGTTGTAGCTATGTACGTAGTTCTCTGGAATCTCTCTTGAGACGAATAAGATAAATATATTATTGATCTAACAATAGAAAGGGTAACAAGATAAACATGCTGTGTCTATATTTGACAGTTCAACTCAGAATCTTCGTTACAACAGGCTTTTGTGGTAATAAATCATTCTCTTAAAATATTTCAAAGCTTTCAGGTAGCTATACATGAACTTATTCCCTTCTGAATTCTAGCTCTTTGTCTTTTGTCTTACACAAAGATAATTACTAACTCGCATCTATCAGTTTTTAGCTTGAACCTTCAAGATCACGCTGTCACCTTATAATTCTCTTTTCCACTGTGTGTCTCTATGACACACTTGTGCTATATTCAGCTGTCTCGGTCTTCGAATTCAAAATGTACAAAACAAAGCACTTTACAACAAAGTGTCACGCATTTATTACTAAAAACCAGTAACGTATGGTACATATGTTTTTCTGCTCTAGGGATGAAGTGTGTTTGGAGGAACCTCATTAATTCTACAGAATACAAACAAACTGAAATCCCAGATATTCCCAAAACAAATACGATAGAACTAGCAGTGCAAGTTAAACAGAGATGCGTTTATAGAAAATTGATGTGTAGTTGTGCCTGATTTCAATGCATTTATTCGTTCCTCCATTTAAGGATACAATTTCAGTCAAAACGAAAGGACAGTATCCTTCATATCAAATAAAGGAAATTAAACAGCACTATAAAACACTTATGTGAACACATAAAGTATCTCCAGAGGTGTTGTAATATCAAATTGATTTAAACAGCGATGTTATGTTCTTTACGTCTGTTAGAACAATCTACATGATTAGGCCTCATACTTATCTCAGCTGTAGTTCGGAACATAGTCACTCGAGAAAAATCAAATCCCAATCTAAAACATTCCACGTTAATTTAAGCCAAGGTCCAAACGACTACAGATAGTAAAGTTATCAATACAGCTAAATTCTTCGGCCAAGATAAGTTATGATACCGATTCTGCAAAGTTCTTGAAATACGTTTCCTCATTCTGAAAGTATTTTAATAACTTGGCGAAGTGGTTACGTTTTCAATATATTTTCAGATCTTAGCAACCTGCTTGCTCCTTCCCTGTTTGTGTAGATTAGTGAGAAGGGGAGCATAGACTTTGACGTCATAGAGCATTCAGTTAGAAGTGACTGCCAGATATTTGCAATTTGATTAGTGAAAAAGTTAACTGTAATTAAGTCAATGTTAATTTAGAATTTAAATTATAAAAAGTAATTTACTAGTTTTAAAATATTATATTTATTTGAATGTTATATGTAAATGTGTAAATGATATATTTGAATAAGGGAAGTGTGGGGTCTGATACAATTGAAAAGGTAATATGCAAGTATATGTTATGTACTGGACGGAGCATTTATTATGTGAAGTCTTTGTAACTTTTAAATTAATAGACAAAATTTAATGATATTTTACAAAATGAAAAAGTGACATCGTTTGATATACTTCGAAATAGTATCCCATTAACAGTGTTGCCAAATGAAATTTTACAAAATGAAAAAGTGACATCGTTTGATATACTCCAAAATAACATCCCATTAACAGTGTTGCAAATCTAACAAAAAATGTTTTCTTTTTTTTTTTTTTTAAAAAAAAGAAATACCACGTTGTTATGTTACTGCATACTTTAAATCTACATATTAAAGGAAATTCTTCAATATCATATCAATAGACGCCGACTTCTTAATTTTTTCAATGGGTGCTCATGCTTCGGTACTTGTAACATAAATCTCAATCTCTCGTGTTTTCAAAAAAAAAAAAAAAAAAAATCACTTGTCTAAGCATGAATCCAAGTATGATTTTAGAAGTTCTTGTGAACCGATGTACTTTGTTTATTAGTATGATTATGCGCGCTTACCGGGGCTTGAGCACCCACACAAATAATCTTGTGGATGGGGCGCAACGACAAGATTTTTGTTTGATAGAAATAAAATTAAATAAATATTTCTTACTTATCTAAAAATAAGAATCTTGTAATTTTTATGTCCATTGTAACGTGTTCGTTATACTTGCCATTATCAAAAACTAACAAGCGGTTAAAACGTTGAGCAGGAAGTTAAAATTTCTAATCTATAAAACATAGTTTGTTTGTTTCAATTGTACTTGTGAGAAGACAACCAAGCGACACATTACCCGCTAACTTCCCTGTATTTGGCCTAGTCAAAGGCAGTTTCCACAACAAAAAATGGAACTATATTGTAAGTAGAATCGCACTCTTTCGGTTTGCTTTGATGTTTCCTTACAAGTGATGCACTACAATACGCACACTCCGTTTCACAACAATTGTATTAAAATAGCTGCTTGCCGATATTGAGCTTATAAAAAAAAAAAAAAAAAAAACGAAACATAAGGAAGCCGAAGCAACTACTTCAAGAGTTGATTTTTCTTCTTTTATTTGTTTCAATCAGATAAGAGTGGGAGTGATACTGTGGTTTATGATTTCAGTGAAGTTATTTCCAGTAATATGGATGGTTATCTTCTTATTCTCCGATAGCCAATGGTTTTGAAGAACGCGGGAGCTTAAATTGTACTCGTAGACCGAGAATTTCTCATTTTTTGATAAAAATGGGCGATAATAGAGTTTAGTGACCGGATGCAGTGAGTAAGACATCTTCGCGGGTAAAAATTCTCTCAATTTTCAAACATGACACGATTAGTGAATGTCGGACATGTGTGGAAAGCTGAAACACAATATTGAATATTGCTTCTTTACAAACTTTCTAATTCGAACAGTAGGGTTTCAAGTCGCTATGGATAAATTGGTCATGCGTTTGTCGTTGCCATCACAGGTGAATATTACTCACACTGAACATAGTGAAAAGCATGTTTAGTCAAAAACTAAGGAACCCCAGAATGTGTCTCCTTCCACTTCCAATAGTACTAGAACTAGTACCTTAGAAACAAGTGTAAAGAATTCGTCAGGTAAGTCATACCATAAACAATGGAAAAAGGCACTTCCTTGGATTTATTACGACACGCGATTGGACAAAGTGTTTATTTATTTATTTCATAAGGACAACAAAACAGGCTTAATGCCCAGTTATAGTGTCGTATACAGACTTATTTAACATACACTATTATACATACACAAATATACGTTATCTAATTATACATAAGTTATTGCATGATAATTCTTTTGAACTTGTTCTCTGACATACTAAACACATCTATTACATGAAATCTAATCATTTCATTATATCAAGCACACATTCTCCATAGAGGAGACTTATGTAATATTTTTGTTCTTGCTTTTGTACAATAAAATGTCCCGGCGTTTGCTCTTCTAGTCTTACCTGTTGGGACACGTAATAATACTTCTGAAACTAATTCTGGACAATCAATTTTATCATTTAATAATTTATGTAAGAACAACAAATCAAAAACACATCTCCTTTTTTTTAATGTTTGAAAATTAAAATTCCTTACCAAGTCTTCATTCGAGACATACTTTGGATAGAAACCGGTTTTCTTGTATGCAAGCATTTTTAAGAATTTAAATTGTATATTTTCTATTGCATCAGTATATTTAGTGACATTTGGTGTCCAAACAGTACAACAGTATTCTAATTTTGACCTCACATATGAAAAATATAACCTTATAAATGTTGATTGTTTGCAGAAATCCTGTCCTATCCTATAAATTAAATCTAGGTTTCTATATGCACTACTCATTATCGCGTCAATGTGTTGAGTAAAGGTTAATTTGCTATCAAATATAACTCCTAGATCTTTGATAGTATTTGGGGTAGACAAGGAAGTGCCACTTATTGTATACGTAAAGTTAATTTGATTTTCTTTCCTCGTGAAAGATACAGATTTACATTTGGAAACATTCAGGACTAATTTATTCTTATCACACCACATTTGAATACTCTCTAAATCTTGTTGAAGTTTCATGCAATCATCAATTGAACTTACTTTGGAGTATAATTTGAGATCGTCGGCAAAAAGAAGAACTTGAGAGGTTTTAATACATAGAGGAATATCATTAATAACAAGAAGAAACAACAGAGGACCTAGATTAGATCCTTGAGGGACTCCTGATAGAGTATTAAATTTTTCAGTAACAAAGCCTTTGTATGAAACATATTGTTTTCGGTTATGCAAGTATGATACAAGATACTCCATTGCTTGTTTCGAAAAGTTTAGAGATGCTACTTTCAGTAACAAGACATCATGATCAACGACGTCAAGTATGTGTAGAGACCCATTTGATTCAAAAGTATTATAACGATTTAATTGCAACATATAAACTTTATTCTATGAAATCAATTATTTCGAATATGAGAACCATATTTAGATATCAACATTAATATTTGTTGTTTAACTGCATAGTTAGCTGGAACGCAAACCAAACAGAAAAACAAAAAAACAGAAGAAAAATGTAAGCGTAAACCATAACACCATGAAATTTAACCACAATTTTAACCTCCAATGTGTAGCTGACCGAAGGACCACGTGATATAACTACAATAATATCGTTATATACAATGTGATCAATCACTTAACTAGTTTCAAAAACACAATATAAGATACATTCTGAAAAGTACTGTATACTTATTTTTTCCTCAACTTAGAACCATATATGAGAAATACTTCAATTACAAATGCCATTATACTCAAAGTTATTCCAAAAATAAGCAATGCAAAAGCATTCATTAAATCTTTAATAGAAATTACTATCACAGCATTGTCTTGATCACTGAAAGCTACATCTCGTCTTTTAGTCCATACATCAAATAATGTATCAGTTTCCCATTTTTTACGTAATCCGTTCTGCACACAATCTTGAATCACTTGATTAAAAGAATTCACGTAAGGAGAATTTGGTCGCAGAAAATAAACACTAGGAACTGAAACAACAATCTGCTGGACTTTATGAATCAACGGTTTACCTTGCGAATCTAAAAGGGAATGTAAATATACTAAATAGTCAACGATACTGGATTCATAAAGTATCCCCCAATTTTCAAATTCAGCCAAACCTATTAACGCTTCTACTAGAGAAGTTACGGAAGTAAAATTATCCCACTTGTTTAGAATCTGTTTCATTACGTGATCAGTAGGGTCAGAGAAATATTTCCGATGGAATGAAAGACCACCCAATGGAACACCAGTCTCTACAAGATCATTCATAGTATTAATTAACTTATATTTTATTGGTTTCGTAACAAACCTAAAAAGCGAAGCCTGATAGCAATAATTCAAAATGAAAGTACCCAGAACCCAGATTAGAAATACTGCTCTAACCAAAGGTATACGAGGTGGTTCTGGAACAGATATCCCTAAAAGTATGGAGAAGTTATTCATGAAAGGAGATCGGAATATTAAACTGTTTTTATTCCTAATAAGGGGTTTCATTAGTTTTGTGGAGATAATAACGACACCATAAGCAAATGAAATTAGAATCCAGCAATGTAATTGGAAAGGGAAGATTATACTCACAAATTTAGGATATACGGAGGGTTGGCGAACAACCCATATCATTCGGTAAAAATTTCCACTCAGTATTGGATGAAAATGTACACACAACTTGAATCCTGGGGTCCAACCTACAAAGCTTCCTTCTAATTCTCCTGATATTATATTCCCCAAATCACCAGTAAATGTTCCATTAGGTAAGAGTCTACCATGAGCATTGCTATTAATTCTTTTCGAAAGTTTCAAAGTAAAATTCATCCTCTTCGCAATTGTATACAGAATGTTTGGAGTTGGGCCCTTTGCGACAACACTACCATCTGTTCTTGTTTCTAATATGGAAATAGGAGGTAAATTATGTGTTGTAAAACTCAATTCGCACGAATAAAGATTTTCTATTTTGTTGGGAAATAAGTCTCTTCCTTTGATCATACGTCCCTCATGCCATTGATCGATGATTATTGGTCTACCAGCTGACTTACAATGACTTTGTGAGAATGGAAAATATGTGTATATGTCGATTGTTTTGAGTAACTTTATATTCCCCACTGTAATAAGGATCATATTGAATATATTTTCCTGAAATGCACTACGAAAAATATTTTCTGTCTTATTTGTTATATTCACTGTACAAAGAACAACAATGAATTTACTTCTTGGACTCAAATAAAATAATTTCAACTTGTTAACTGCTTTCAGAAATTCAACATTGTTCTCCAAGAAAAACAAGTAAAGTATTGAATCTTCGGACCATTCTAATACAGAAATCTTCAGTTTTGATTCATTTAGTACATCTGGCAAGCTGCTGTTAACAATAATAAATGCACCGTTGTAACTCGGCAGTAATACATTCAATCCAAATGTTGTATTATCTGCAAACACTGTTACAGATAGCGTGTGGTTGTGATATGTGGATAATATGTACGAAAGGCAACCAAATAATTCACTTTTGGGTTGGTTTCTTGGTAATTTTTGTATTAGATTTATTCCCGTTCTTGTTGTGTTAGCCATTAAAAAAATTATAACAACCACCATGTAATGTGTCCTCATTCTGTTGTCAAGATTGCCTACAACAAATAAAAAAAATATTGTTAGTTACACTTTGTATTATTTAATCTACGTAATTATTCATGATTCATTTCATAAGGGGGCATTCAGAAATAATCATTATAGATACATTACATTACACTCATTATACAACCTACCTACCTCTGCAATTCAAAATACGTAGCAGGTCTCCATTGAAAATAAAAAATGGAGTATGTGATGCAAGACCATGGTATCCGTAACGTCGGCTGGTTGTGTTGTGTGTCAAAACAAAAATGACTCATTTCTCTTCGCTCCTCCGATCTGGCACTTCACACTCTCTCTTCTTACCATCTAAGCCAGACTTGCTTATTTGGGAAAAGTCTCAGTACAGAGGATTGCTACACGTGAAAGCGATGCATCCGCCGCTCTGTTGGAAAGGAAGGGGAGTAAACTTGTGGAAAGGGAAGTGAAAAATTTTACATTGATTTCATAAAAAAATTTTTATATCCGACACTGCCAATAATAATACTAACAATGCTCAGACACTATCCTTTCTCTATTTCAAAACGTGCTATTTTTAAAACCTCTTTTCTATAATATATTACTGGAGATATCGGCATATTTTGGTTTTTCATTCTTATAGAACACCAAGGTTATAAAGGACAGTGTCTATCTTTCGTGGGTTCCGAACCAAGACGAGAGCTTCAATCTGATAGGCCGTTCCCAACCACACTATCTCGCTTCCAAGAAAACTAGATTACAAGTATAAAGCAAGAAATTTATATTTCTTTTCCTAAACAATTTTTTTTTAGTTCGCATACTAGTCATAGCACATATTTAGTTTTTCTTCAACAAATCTCGGTGAGAAGCGACCTGCAGATGACATAGGACTGAAAGTTGAGGTTACACCAGGATTCAAATCTGGCATCATTCTAACAAATCCTAATGCCTGACTACTTGTGCACACGAATCCAAAAATGCATTACCATTTACAATTCTCCTTTACCTGCAATAGCAGACAACCCAAAAAAGCTTAGTCGTTAGGTTGGTTGAGAATTAGAAAGGCGTTGGACCAAGCCTCAATTTTGTTACAAATATATCAGTGTCACAAACTGCAAATAAGAGAAGGAAAGAAATAGTTAAGACTGGCTTTTATTATTGTGAGGGAAATGGATGACATAAAAATTTACATAATGATCTTACTTAAGCAGTTCAAACAAGATGAATGTTTAAAAATAGATAAAAGAGAAAAGCAGTTTCTTTCCTTCTTAAAAAAAACTAGTAAAAAAAGAAAAAAATAGTAATGTAAAGGTACGCCTAACAGCACAGCAACACACATCCACCAAAGGGAAACGGAGATACAAACACAGACTAAGGAACACCATTAGCGTAGCAGACTTGCGGGCCTCCCATGCAAGATAAAAATACTGGACCGTACTTGTAAACTCAATTGTTATAATAATAATAATAATAATAATAATAATAATAATAATAATAATAATAATAATAATAATAATAATAATAATAATAATAATAATAATAATAATATTATTATTATTATTATTATTATTATTATTAGTAGTAGTAGTAGTAGTAGTATTACCATTATTGAAAACCAGTTTCCTTTACAAATCTCTTATTGTGCCTAAGAACATGGCTGCATATAGCGGTCATGTGTGCAGTTTCTATCAATGAGCGATCTCAAAGGTCAAATGAGATGGAAATCTCTGAAAGAGAGGAATCAAAAAAACTCTCTTGTGAAAAATTCTAGGAGAAAGTTCGAAGCATTTGTTTCTGACTGGTGCTTTCTTCTTTCTTTCTCTTTGGGAAGAGAAAAGTTTTGGCGCCTAAGAAAATACAGTATATATAGTATTACAAATTTGCAAGTGGATTTATTTACATTGCTATTTGTGGTAATAAAGTAGCTGTCATTGGAAGATATTATTGTAAAAATTAAGTTTTGTTTCATCATTCATCGCAAGTCTTAGGGTCCCCCTATACCTCACTCCCATCACGATCGATATCAAAAATTTTTGATATGGATATATCGATGCTGATGCATTTGCGATATCAAATGTTGATATGTGTCAATATCGATATCGCCAATATAGATACATCGAATTATCGCACGCATCTAGATCCAAGAAATAAGGCTTTAAAATACTGGAATCAATAATCAAAATCTACATATGTTCTTGCATTCCGTATCCAACGTTGAGGGAAAGGTGGTGAATCGTAACAAACATTTGAAACAAAAAACGAAATAGAAGTAGTTATACTTCCCCCTTAATAGAAAACTATTACTACTTACCTTTTAATTCTGTTTCTGATTGTCATCAGAAATCAGCGACAGTACACATACTTTACATAGTATAGCAATATACTCTATAATTTTTCACAACCACCCAAATCGGAAGATGAAATTCTTGTGATAATGAAATGGAATGTTTTAAAAATTAATCATAATTCATTGTCTTTATTTTTCTCAGTAATTTTAACACAGACTCAGAACTACAAGATTACCAGAACTAGAAACGAGCGATATAATTCCTTTCTTCTCTCACACGAAAATACATCTGCATTTTGCCGTGATTGTCATTTTTTAATATGTCTCCTATCCCGGGCTAATTCTAACTATCGGGGTTTCGAGGTAATCTGTACTGGAAAGTGTAAAGTTTGACGACTCTCGGATCTAGACAGTTTGTTAAAAAAGACTTCACATTTCATGTTGTTATTTCTTCGTTACAAAAATACTTATGATTGACTATATTCGTGGTGAATTACTGAACTTATACACTCCGCATAAGAAAGCGACAGCTAACACATTGCAGCTAGGCCATCCAATGCATACCTTCTTATCCCACAATCATGTCTGGTAAAGAGCCCTCTCTCTCTCCTCGTTTTCTCTTTCCATATTCAAATCAGCAACAATATCAGCACAATTCTAATTTCAAAATTTACATGTATTAATGTCAATAAAGTGAAACAATAAAAATGATAGACGAAGAGCGAACGAGAGATAGAAGAAGGAAAATAAAGGGAGCACAGATAAAAATATTGGATTTAAACGTAATAAGAAAAGAACCTAACATTATAAAGTTCCGTTTCCAGATGCACAACAGTAATACAAAAGTAATATTTTTATATATTTTTGTAACAACTATTCGAATAAATACGTAGAGGATGCTTGAAAAATTCATTAAGTCACTTTCAAAATAAATACCAAACTTGGTGGTCAAATTAAATGCTCACATTTCAGTGAAACTGTAGAATTCTTAGACACATTTAGGATCGTGCCAAAAGTCTAACACACACCCTATCTTTCTGTGTGGTTTGTTTGCAAATTCCGTACTGTTCATTAAACGTACAGATCTGAAATATATTATAATAAAGTTAGTAGGTAGCGTAGGTCGTGCCTTCCATTCCAGACTACTAATGCAAATTGAACAAGAAAAGGAAAGAAAAGAAATATTGCAAGGAAGAAACATTGAATGAGTCCTACTTTACTGCTTAATTTTATCATAAAGAACCTACATTAAAAATCCGAATTGTATCATAATGAAAAGTTACAAATGTTTAAAAGGACAATTAGATGTTGGTTCCTTATAAAAGTAGCAAATCTTGCAAATTTCGAATTTCTTTCGTGCATGAAACAAATTGAAGAATTACAGAATGGAAACGAATTTTGAGTCAAATTAATGTAAATAAAATCTCTCTTGAAATGATCCAAAAGTGAGCCATTTTCTAGTCATTTCTGAACATTTGTCTTTTCCGAACATCCATTCTCGTTTTCACCTATTGCGGATATAACGTTGTATTTGAAATGATAGAATGAACACACTAGACATTAAAAGGTTTATCGCAGTGACACGGTGATTAGATTGAGACTCAGTAACCCACAGGAACAAAGAGACATAAGTTTTTCAATTTATATAAAGTATGTGTTTGTCTGTGTGTGTGTGGGTGAGAGAGAGAGAGAGAGAGAAGAGGAAGATGTAAGACACGATAAGAAAACGTCAACAAAATGAATAGAGAGAGAGAAAGAGAGAGGAATATAAATACGAAAAATATTTATCATTACTCTGTATGATGAAGACTGCAGATACACTTTAAACGGATTATCGCCAGTGATGCCTTGTAACTTCTCCAACCAAAGTTCGTAGGAAATGTTTTATGAAAAAAGATTGTATGTGGTGGGGATTCGAACCGAACAAGTATACGACGGTACCAATACACCAACGCTTACTCTACCCGAAACTTATCTAACAAAAGGTATAGTGTTTTGTTCTAAGAACAAAAACATGAAAAGTAGATTCTAAAAAAAAATTAAGTGTTTCGAATTGTCCTAATAGCCCCATAGTTATTATTTGCAATTTCCAAACCAACATTTGTAAATCGTTTCTATCATCATAAAGGTGTTTGCTTCGAAATTCTTATGGATTGCTTGTTTAGTATCAGAAGTCACTCTTCGATTTTTCACTTCAACTTTGTGAAAAAAGACCTTTGTCTTCGCCATGATTTCAACCTAAGGTTTAAACCTATACTACTCGTGATTCCTGTACATTACCCCTTCCGTACCATGCCACCTGAAACTATAACTCAAATCTTACTAAGCTCAGTTCTGCTCTTTGGGACGAACCAGATTCTCTCTGTAAGATTATTTACTGCAAATTGCTGGCCGAAATTCATTTATTCAACGACCTGGGTACAAATTAGTGTCCACTAATAAACGAAATAAAATACAGTCCAGGAAAAATTACAGAAATAGTAACATACCATGCAGAAATTACGCCGCTGAAGTTCAAAAGTACACTTATAATAATAATAATAATAATAATAATAATAATAATAATAATAATAATAATAATAATAATAATAATAATAATAATAATAATAATAAATGTCCAGCTTCACTGTGTAGTTGCCATTTCAACAAATAATAATAATATGCGGAGTCAATCTAACGAACATTCTTTGAGATTAGGCAGTTGATCCGTTTACTCTTCCGTTTCCAGAAAATCCACGCACGTGGTGTTTATCCTCCATTTACATTAGATGGGATCGATCTTTGTGTATACATAAAAGTCGGGACCAGTACTATACATGTTATTGTCCAATAACTCAAGCTTGTGTGCAGCGTTACAAAAATATTTACTTACGTCTTGTGCGCGTGGTCATAGGGTTAAGTCCTTTGGTGACTATGCAAAAAAAGTGGTTCTTAATAAACTTCTGCCAAAAGTGTAGAGCCTGTCGTTAGGAGCTCAGCTATTTGATTTAGTCTTTCGTAGTAATTATTATTGATAATGTTTAGTACCGGTAATTGCTTTTGTCTTTACGTATTATTATTCTTTTCATTTTAAAACATATCTAAATAAATGAGACTATAATTACTGTTATTTTGATCGAGAACTCCATTGCAATCGATAAAGAACAAAAATTTTATGTTCCGAAATAGCTACAAGAAAGTAAAAAAGAAATCTGGAAGTATTGAGGATCGAACCCATACTCATGAACATCAAAAGTATTACAAAAAGCTGCCGAAATCCGCTTGTCCATGATGATTACGCTTAGCAATACAGAATGTGTTCAAGTTGTGTATTGTCCTATTGGAGTATGCGGTCGAACCCCAAAACTTCCACCTTTTCTTTAAATGTTACACCTACATCAGATCGTTAAATGTTTGTTCTTTATCAATTCTATTATTATTATTATTATACAATTGGGTTTACAAGTAGCGTCCCATATCTTTGTCTCGCATGGGAGGCCTGCAAACGTGCTACGCCAGTGGTGTCCCTTAGTCTGTGTTTGGCTCTCCGTTTCTTGTAGAGGTTTGTCGTTGTGCTATTAAGTTTTTATATTAAAATTTTACATTATTTATTTTTTCTTTCTTTCGATTTTTTTTTGAAGAAGGAAAGAATCTTCTTTTCTCTGATATCCATTTCTTAGCATTCATATTGTTTGAACTGCTTAGGTAAGATCATTTGGAAACTTTTTATGTTATCAATTTCCCTCACAATAAGAAATCCGTCATTTTTAACAATTTATTTTATTCTCTTATTTGGAGTTTGCAACACTGATATATTTGTAGCAAAATTGAAGTGTGGTCCAAAGTGCTTCTAATTCTCAGCCAACCCAACGAATCAGCTTTTTGGGTTGCCTACTATTGCAGGAAAAGGAGAATTGTAGGTGGTAATGTACTTTTGGAGTAGTCCATACATACATATATGCTCATAGATGTAATAATGTGTATCAAGTTGGGAATATGTATCAATTATAGCTTTGAAGTCAATAATGCAGTAAAATGAAGTGAAACTGGTAATTTAGTGTCTCACTTTGTAAGGTCTGGGATCGAACCAAAGGCCCCACGTTGCAGAGGTTTCCTTTTTCTGAATAAAGTTAAGTGCTTGATTACACAGGTTTACTTAATTACTTGTTTAACTTGTTAGCCGGTACCATATTATTATTACCAACATACCTTGCCCACAGGGACACGAACACCGAAATTTAAAGGACATTTAAAACAACAAAGGCGTTCTCCTCAGAAATCAAACACAAAACCTCGTACTACCAAGATCCACGTGCTTCAGACTAAACCAACGGGTGCGCTTTACCACTGAAATGAAATGAAATGAAATCTTTCAGTTTTACGTCCCACCGCTTATGCTGGTTAGGCTAAGGAGACAGTGATGATGCAAAATGAATGAAAAAGTGGAATGAAGAATGTGGAAGGAAACGGTAACCCCGAGAAAACCCACGAGCACGGTGCTTATCCACCACAAAGTCCACACGGCGCGAGCTGGGATCGAACCAAGGACCCCAAATACCGGAGGTGAACGCTCTGCCATTTGCCACCGCGACGCTGATGTGTTTTGAAGTACATATTCAAGCAAAACTACACGAAGAATTGGTAGTTATGTTCTTCAACCTACTAAAAGTTGTTTTTGAGTTGAATTTAACGTTCTTTTTCAGCAGTGAGGCTATATGAAACGTGGACCTATAAAGATTAAGATGGATACGAATACCGTAATTTTTCAAATGTCAAATGCTCACATCGGGAATCGAACCTAGTAACCCGTCCGTCTCTCTCTCTCTCTCTCTCTCTCTCTCTCTCTCTCTATATATATATATATATATATATATATATATATATATATATACAGAAAGAGAGAGAGAATGAGAGAGTGGCGCCTGCCTGTAAATGATTTTTGTCAAAGTTCACATCAAATTCAATCGTTTTCTTGTACACAAATATCCTTCCATGAATGCCTTCACTCAAAATTCGTATCCATCAAAATGAATTTGTCTCTTGACATCACTTAGCAGTCTCCAAACATAATCACACTGACTGGGATAGCTATACAGAAGTTTGTTCACTTTATATTCGACCATTTTAGACGGGTACTCACCTTAGCCGCCACTTACTTATCATGTTCTATTGGACCTCCAGTATTGTGGACTATCACCCGACATCGGAGTTTCCACTGCAACATGCTCCAGCATAGGAGAGACATGGGAAATCTGTTCCACTCCTCCCTGGAAGTTTTCCATTGACCATCCAGGGTGTGCGCAGCTGCGATGTTGAAGAGTCGTTTCAACAGTCCAAATGCGCAAAAATCCATTGGACTGGCATCTGGGCTTTTGACAGGAATATCTTCAAAGGGAATAACACGAATTCTTAATTCCCCTGCCATTTCCTGATATAACAAAAAAAAAAAAAAAAAAAAAAAAAACGTAGTGATGTTCTGTCTGTATCACTCGAAGCCTTGATCATCACCTTGTTCGCGTCAATTCCATACAATTGTGAGATGTCTCTTCGATACATAGATGTCAGAATGGATTCTTGGAAGTATCAGGCAGTCACCTTCTAGTTTTTGTTCACATTGCATATCATCGACTTATCCTCGTATCCTAATCCCGTAACAACTATACAACCACGAAATAAACTTTTCCTGCACTGACGAAAAAAGTTACTGCGCCTTTAATGTCACGGTATGTGATCGCCCGAATGTGACCACTAGCGGTGACATGGATATGTGGTTTATTCAATTGGACAACATTCTTTGATTTGGAACGACCAGGTACTTTTCATACAGTTTCCCTCAGTTCATCTTACGTTTGGCAATGTGACGCGATAGAAGGTAGTTTACACGGGGCTTCCCGTACATAATTCAATCTGAGGCGCTTGAGAATTGTTTTGCTCACAGTTGACGGTGCGATATCTGTGACTCATATCACGTTGAGTTGGGGAATTTGTTTGGCATGCAATTCACTGATCTGCCTTAGTATTGCGGGCGTCACTTTGCTTGCAGCCCTTCTCCTGGTTGTTTTCGTGAGTAAATGTTTTGCAAGGGGAGCCTGTTGTGTGTGACGGGCCACCATAGCTTTCCCAGTCTTCACTCCTCGTCCCAGTTATAACCCATTCTCCCGATAGTGTTTCACAATGTGCACTACGAATACTTAGCATGGAAAGGGCCAATACGTAACCCTCCCAATACAGGTTGATTTTTGCTGTCATTTGATAACACTTACTACCAACACTCACGCACCTACTAGGTCAGAGGTAACACTGCTCTCGCCAGCAGACCTATAGTTCTAGCACGATGCACTAGCTGGCATTACTGAATCAAAAGAGGTCCGATGTAAGGCCAACAACCTTCTGTATATCCATTTGTGTCTGCTCAAATATGTATTATACAAATTTCGTGGCTGTATGCTAAATGTTTATAAATACGTTGGTAACAACAATGGAAAAACATTTTATCAGCCTACGTATCCGCTGAAATGTAATTACTCAAAACTCCATCTTACTCTCCATAGAACATTGTGAAAAAGTTAAACTTTCTAAGACAGGCCCGCAACTAGGAGGTCTAGGGAGGCCTGCCCCCTAAAAATTTGTGTTTCCTCGAAATACAATGCATCCGTATGACATTGTTACAAAGAGATCTAGAATTGTTACGATTGGCCTCCCTAGTATATTTATGCCCAACCCAAACTTTAGTGGCTGGTTACGGACCTGTCCTAAGGTGTTGAATTTTAGAAAATTTGGTCTTGTCCGTAGTCTAGTCTAAAATCTGAGGACAATGAAATTGTTTTTTGTCTTAGAATTTCGTAAATATAACTGTAACATTCATATTAATTTTTGCCTTTTTTTGAAGGTTTACATTTCTTTTTCTCTGTCACTTGTTTAGTGTGTTTATCCCAGCTTTGCTACGGCGAATCACGATTTTTTTCGTACCTACGTTTTTCTTATAAACCGAAGCTGGGGAGAATAGTAGACAAAGCATAGATATCCTAAAAATGGAAAAGTGTGCAAATGATTAAATTAAGCACATATATTAAGAAATTAAAATTACCTTGCGGTGCAAATCATAAAACTTCGTTAAACTGTATAGAAAATGTAATAATACTGAATGTAATTTATACAAATTAAAAGAACATTAAAAACATTACAGATGAACAAGCAACTTTTATTGTATATGTTTACGGCCGTTCTAATCTCTTTTATTTTATTTTATTTTATTTTATTTTATTTTATTTTATTTTATTTTATTTTATTTTATTTTTATTTTGTTTTCTTTTATAAAGGTGGCTGTGTGGCACAATTGATAAATTAGTATTTTACTTACTTACAATAATTTTTGACCGGTCAATTTCTTTAGGGCTCTTGCAGTCGTGAGAGTCCTAAACATTTTACGTTGGGTGATCCTAAGAGTTTGCTATAATTTTTTCTGGTAGTGCTTACCAATTGTTCACGCTGGCGTATTTTTTTTTTTTTTTTTTTTTTTTTTACGATTTAACAACCTGGAACCCACTTGTTACATAAAGTTAAGAGTTTTAATACACTGGTGGTATAACACTTAATTACTGCTTACTTTTGTACAAAACGGTAAAATTGTTTTCAATGCTCGACCCGAAGCAATGGGAGCTAGCTTTGAATGACACAAGCGCGCGAATTAACTTAAAGTAGCACACCCAACTTATGTTTAAGGGTGGCAAACTAGGCAACGACTTGCGTGAGTTGTGCGTCTTTACGGGCTATAACACCACTGAAGTTTTTTTTTTGGGCTAAACACAACTTACATATTACTAATTCTTTTTAGGAGCAAGGTCATTGACCATTTAGCGCTTAATTACCACAGTGCGTGGGTGAAAAAGTAAGAGTTTTGAAAATTAGGTAGAAGGAAACAGTTACTAAGCATGTTACCACTACGTGAACAGAATCCCAGTTTTTCGACCATATATGGAAGTGAAATCGAAGTGAGGCTTACTAACAAAAATGCACAAAATACCAAACTGATGAAGAAGGCTTTGAGATTGTTTATATATATATATATATATATATATATATATATATATATATATATATATATATATATATATATATATATATATACGAGGCTTGGTTAATAAAGTTTAAACTTAATGCTGTTTTCTTTACTTTTTTCTAAATTAAAAAAATGAGCTTTAGGTCGGTGACAACAACGTCTATACCTATTATGTATAGGCCTATACTAAACTGTTTCGAAGATCTGACGTTGAGAAAAGTGTTATGGCGTTTTTCCACCACAGGAGTCGCATTTCGATAACTCTATCTTATTCTAAGGCTAGAGAGGTTCACTCACAATATATGTATATACAAAATTTTAAGTTCCTATGCCTGACAATTTCGGAGAACAAAAGTAAACAGTGTTCTTTTCCCCTTACAGGTCCCATTTCGCAAAATCCAGTCTTGTAAAAGCCTCAGAGGGTGATTTTGAGCAAGGGTGACATTTACTGCTACTGGAAATCTACCTCGAGTCTTCGCTCCAAATCCAATATTTAAGTATGGCCCATCTAAGTAGAATTTCAGCCTCCTTGAGAAGAAGGGAATTTTATATATTGCATATGTAATCTTATGGTTAATAATGGAGTGAACCTTGTATTTTGAATAATCCTGACCCCGGAGAAAAATGTCTGAATTTGACATTGTCTTTGAAACCAAGGAACCAGAATAACCAAACGGTAGTAGTGACAGAAGCGGCGATTGGATGTGAATACTGGAAAGGTAGATCAAACATTTCTGTAAAAATCACGACAACAAAGTTCTTGTTTTTTGCAAGAAGTAGGGGAGAAACTAACCCCATGCCCACTCTAATCGCCGAAACTAAGTAGTGTGATAAGCGTTTCAGTTGCTAGTTTTTAATCAATTACAGACATTTTGAACTGACACTCAACCATTCGTAAGTGGCAGAAAGAAACAGAGAACATGAGGGGAAGGAGAAAGTTTGGCAATGAAATGGACAATAGAGAACTTAGTGATAATTTCCTCCGGAGAAGGGGACTTTCAACACAATAGACTGTTGGCCAGGAGCAGAATCTGACTGGAAAAAAATAGTTTTTGCAACTATGTCGAACAGGACAGTCTACATTCGACATGTTGTATAATCTACATTCGAATAGCACAGTTGCTTTAAGTGATAACCAAGGTTTCCTGCTGCGTATCAGTAAACATAGATAACTGCCTGTACTGGTGGTAGCAGCACATCAAAGTCGATAGTTCATTACCTGCTTTATAGCTCGCTGAATTGGGGTGATATTATCGTAATGTTTGTGGCTTAATTATACGTATATGTGAAAAAGCAAGGAACGTTCGCGAAATAAGCTATGAGTAAAGGTATGTATATGTACTTGCTGTTTGACTTAAGTTTTCTTTAATTGGTTTATGTTGCTTTTCTGTAAAAGTTTCTTTGGAGAGTGCAATTAATTACGTAGTAAAGAACTGCTATTGAAAATTCAAATTGACATTAAAAATGTACGTTCATGTCTGTAGCAAGACTTTTCGTCATGATGTAGCTTGATACACGAATTTCGAAATACAATTGTGATCTACTGCCCATTCTTGCCCGATTCTTATATTCATCTTACTTTCAAAGATAGGTTTAGAGAACCGCACATGCTCGTCGTGACGCGCAAGGACCTGTACGAGGTGCTGCGTTCAAAACCATCAAACGAAGCACTTTATAATTACGTTACGAATAAATATGGATCAGAAAGCCTTTCTGCGGATGTTCTTCGCATTGTGAAAGTGATTTAAGTGTCCTCAAAGTTGATTTCGAGAAGCGTTGGAAGCTGTGTGACTGATGTTTTTTTTATCCAAATATAAGGAATGGTTGGAAGGACATATTAAGTTCTCTGATAAGGTGGTTACCGCTTTCTCTCGAAACCAAGAGCATAGGCCTTCGACAAGCAAATCAGGCAGACCTACTAAACCCTTCGAAGATTCTGGCACGTTCAATGGAAACGCAAATACGTAATTTAAAGTTTAGTACTGTTCTAATTCAGAAAAAGGAAGTAAATGTTATCGCTGAACTTGTGTTTATAATGGTGGATAGGAAGATGTGCAACACTGAATACTGAAACTTACTCTCAAACGTGCTATACATGTGGATCTACTCCCAAGACTATGAACAATATTGAATTATCAACAAAAGCAATAGAAATTACCAGATATGGGTTTGGAATCTCCCCTTCACATGCTTGGATCCAATTTTTCGAATGCCTAATTCACATAGCTTATCGGTTGGACATTCAAGAATGCCAGGTTAGGGATCATGAAGTCGAAGTCAAATTCTCTGCACGGAAGGAGAAAATTATTCAAGAGTTCCGAACGAAAATGGGGTTAATTGAAGATCAGCCTAAACATGGAGGAGTAGGAAGTTCGAATGATGGAAACACAGCGCGGCGTTTCTTCCAAGAATTACAGGAATTACAGGAATTAATGAAGAACTGATTCGGTGTTTTGGTATTATGTTGCGAACTATACCATATGGTTTTCCAATTAATGTAGAAAGATTTGATGTATTCACACTAGAAATTACTAAACTGTATTCTAGGTTATATCCATGGTTACTGGTCATCAAATTCTAATTAATGGAGGAAGAATTATTGAGTCAGCCATATTGCCTTCGGAATGCTATCCGAGAAAACTCAAGGAGCAACACATATGCACGTTAGAGCAGATAGGACAGCATATGCAAGAAAACAACTTCTCGAAAATACAACATTTCGCGATGTATTGTAACTGCTCCTTTCCAGTGCGATCATATCATTTCAAATCAATCTCTTTTTTCGGAACAAAAGCAACAACTCATTCCCTCTGATGCCAGGAAGATACTTACAGTACCTGCTATTAAATGTGCAGCATCTCAGGAAGGTGAAGTAGGACATGGCCAAGATCGCGACAGTTATAACCAGGGCCCGGATCTTGTTGACCTAAAATTTTCTAAAAAGTGACCTATAAAATGAAACTAAAATTCCTGGAAAATGACCCTAAAAATCACAAAAATTGACCTTAAAACTTGCGTTTTCTTAAACGTTTATTTCGTTAAACATTGACATTTTTTAATATCCATTGGATTTTTAATTAACATTTCTCACATATTCAAAAAAAAATAAAATAAAATAAAATAAAATAAAATAAAATAAAATAAAATAAAATAAAATAAAATAAAATGTTTCAGTTAGTTGCACTCCATTGATCATTTATTTCTATTGATCAGTCCATTGTACGGCATTGTAGGTACTGAAAACGTCAATTCACTCCCGAGTTGAAACTAGGAAGCACTCTTAAATAATAAAAGTTCGCAAGTGTAGACTACATGAGAATAATAGATGAAACCCTGTTTAAAATCTTTTTATGCCTTCTAATCCATTTTTAGTTTTTCAGGTGATCACATCCTTTGTGGTCAACAACCCAAAACTATCTGTTTGGCCACCCACCTTTCGTTAACCAGCTACAGTTTAGTTTTCATTACCTTGTTAAGAATGCAGTTTTTCATCCCAACAGTCAGGAAGCAAGAAAAGAGATTATTCAACTTCGTCTTTTCCACATCCGTAAACCGTGTTCATTTAAAGATTTCCTTATGTAGAAGAAAAAGAATAAAAAGTCCACAAGTGAACTAAAAGTTACCTTAAAATATTAAAAAATGACATGAAACTTCAAAACGGCAAAAAGTGACCAAAAGTTGACCCTAAAAAAGATATTTTTAGAACCTAGAGTTGATGGATAACGATTTTACTTCAACTTGCTTTGTCCTATGCGTAACAGAAAAAAGTTGACTTGTCAACAAGATCCGGGCCCTGGTTATAACTGTGATGATGGTGACGATGACGTTGTTGTTGTTGTTCTTGATAATAATAATAATAATAATAATAATAATAATAATAATAATAATAATAATAATAATAATAATAATAATAATAATAATAATTATTATTATTATTATTATTATTATTATTATTATTATTTAAAAAATATGTTTTCTATTTTTTTAGATCTCTCACTGTTGTAATTATATTCATCCTATTTCGAGTGGCTCTGTTTCACCAGAGCTAAGTTAAATTCCAAGTACATCAAATAGTGCCAAGCCATCAAATAATGGCCCAGTGCAGCCACTTCATAGTGTGACCAACCACCCTCGAACAAAATTTACTTGAAACAAACCTGCATTGATATTCTTCCTTTTTCTGTCTAATTAACTGAAAACATGAAAAGCAAACTAGGTCACAGAGGATAGTGTTCGAAATGACTGACATGTATTGCAGGCATATTTCTTAAGGTTGATGATTTTAGAAGGTCATCCAGTGACAAAATTCCCCTCAGAGTCATATCTCCTATGGTGCTCAATACGAGTAGACTTGATTTTGAGTTTATCGTTCCGTTCAGCAGCAGAGCTATATGAGACTTAGACGTGTTGATTAACGGGCAATTAGAAACACATGAGCTGCCGACCGGAATCGAACCTGGGTCTCCTACGCCAAACGTATGTGCGCTAACCACTTAGCCACGAAGGAGCTCCAGTGCTCAATATGAATTTTCTGAATTTTCGTAGTGTAACTTGTACTTATCTATGTTTTGAAAGACCCTCCTCCAACTGAGAGATCTTCTAAAGTAACTAACTGCTTCGTTTTATTTTCAACCCACGCAAGTTCTCAGGTTCAAGAGTATACGTGACTGTCAGTGCATCACAATAACAAATGCTAATGCTCATTAAACACGCGTGGCGCCAAGTGAACTTTGTGGTAGACAAACACCGTGTGCGTTGGTTTCCACGGGGTTCTTCCGTTTCTTCCCACTTTCTTCATTTCTCATCATCACCGTCTCCTTTTGCCTGGCCGGCATAATCATAAGACGTAAAACCCAAAGATTTCATTTCATTTTGAATACACGTGCTGAAATGTACTGCAAATTTGGCAACGTTTGGTAGAGTGTTGTCTCTGACACCCTTTCAATTGTATTATACGTAGGTGGACCTTCCCAGGGCCTCTGAAATTTCAAGTACTTAGTCCATGAAATTTCGCGTATAGAAATGTTCGCGATGCTCTTTCATATGTCACGTTTGGAATTAGTTATGAGTAGAAAATTCAGTTTTTGATAACGCAAAATACGTGTGCATTATTATACTACTGTTATGGTATTTCAGTGATATTTTAAAGTATATTATCAAAAATCGCAAATAGAGAGTTTATGCGTATATACAATGTACGAACACTTGCATTAATCGTTGAAAATTACAGAGGGATACTGCAATTTGTAGGTTTATTCCTTGTTTGTAGTCACAAAATATGTTTGAGTTTTATACATACGTACACTGATGGTTGAAGAGCACTTAGTAATATTTAGAACAATTTGTTCACGCGTAGCTATATAATACTATTCGTTGCATGAGAACCAGAATAACGTAACTCCTTTTCCGTAGGTTTACAGGCAGGAGAACAAAAATACTATTTTCTTACAAAGACGTGTTTTTAATAACATGGCAATTGAGCTATATTATAACAGATGATTGACAAGGAGAACAGATGGTGTTATGTTCCATTTACACCAAGTAGGGCTTTCAAAATTATGTCCAAACATGAAGAAAAACGAAAACAGCACTTTTGGAGTTACGTTCCTTTGGTTCTCATGTGACGTATTGTAGATTGTAGCCCTAGACCATCCGTGCCATATTGACACCAAGTTCTCACATCTGATACTAGATGACTCTGCCGATCTCAACTTTCTGCAGCGAGTCTCTGGAATTGGGAAATTTGAAATGTACTCAACATCATTGAATATTCTATTTTAAAACGATTTAATATATATTGTTAATAATGGGTGAAACTCTTAATATTTTAAAACATAAACATATTATAGAAAAGAGTCAAAAGTCGATTATTATTGTTATAATTGAGTGAATTTGCTACAACGTTGTCAATTTGTTTCTCATTCATTTAAATTTCATGTCTTGCTAGAGAAAAAAGTAAACCAATCTTAGCCCAAAACATTCATCTATTATTGACATAGAAGTACCTCGGACAAGAAAACAACGGAAAACAAGGGAACTAACAACAGCTCTTGATATTTGAGATTTTTGAAACTTCATCGCTAGATATCAAGCAAATAATGTTTTCTTTTCCCGAATAATTTTTCCTTGCGGCCTATAACAGACAATATCCGAGGAAGAGATGGGAGAAATTCATATATAATACCCGATCCAGACTTGAGCTTTGTTTATTTACGTTATTAATATGTCCCGATTCCTACTCAGGCTAAGAATTACAAGTGTTAACTTAGATACTCACACATATCTTTGTCCAGCATTTTATTCAGTCTTCTCAATTGCAACGAGAAATGGGGAATGTAAAGTTCTAAGGGAAGACATATACTTCACAAGCATGTTACGCATGTATCTCCAAAATTTGGGTGTAATTCAAGAAGTTTGAGTGGCGGAATTTATCCACTCTAACGTGTAATATGCCATTACAGTCTAATGTGATGATGTTTTTAATAGGAGGGTGCCCGAAATTTTTTGCACCGACTGTACTTGATGTTTAACAAAAAAATTTCTGGCTGTCCATATAATTCGTAATATTGTTCGTTATTCTATTTCAAATTAACATGGAAAATTGTAAAAAGAAATTTATTAGGAATTATAGTTTTGGGAATCAATATCTTTATTTATATTTTAAATTAGTTATAAGTCTTGTATATGGATGTGTAAATGGATTATTACAATTCTTACGGTGTCAGTGCTATCTGAAAACATAGGTCCACTATTGGACGGAATTTTTCAGATTAAATAACCAATCTAAAATTCGACAGAATTTTCAGGACCACCCTTCACCTCTCTTTTAGATACCTAGGTCCTTCTAAAATCTAGTTTAATCCAGATTTTACCAAATTTTATTCGTTTCAAAGCCCCACCGCCAAAAATGCTTTGTTTTGATTGGATGATTCACCCACGCTATGATATTAGAGCGCGATTATTCCATTCCATGCCTGAAAATTTTACTGACAACAGCCAGACTCAGATCTTCCAGCGCAGAAAGGTAAAAAGGAGCTAGAAAAGCTGCAGTAAAAGGTAAAACTAATATAATAGTTGAATAACTACCAAGCAGGAAGCTAAGGAGCCATAAATTTGCTAGATTTTCATAGTAAAAACCGGACTGAAGAACTAAAATAGGAAGCATAACTCGGTAACGCCATGTTGTGCAGATATAGATAGTGATGGACAGGTTCTGCAAAGTGCATCAGTTTGCGAGTTGTTCTTAGAGATCCACAAACAGTTTCGGAAGAGTAGTGTTTCTCCCTTAAAATATTTTTATCCTTACATTTATTTCTTTTCGAGTTACGTAAGGCCTGCCTCACTGCCGTTTGTTTTCGTGTATGTAGCGGATGTAATTTCTTTTGTATTTATTCATTAGTAACATGGCGGTATTTAATTTCGTTGTAGTTAAGATAGGTAGAATAATGCACGTGTAAATTTACAGTAAGGGCTCCTATCTGACTCCCAAATTGGGAGTACGGCTTCCAGCGGGATGAGTTGAACATGTAGTTTGTTCCGGGTTCCTGCCCCTTCAGGGCAGGGGTCCTATTGTTAGTCAACACTTTGATATGTCCCCTCGGGGCATTGATTAAACAGGTTGATTTTAAGAATGTGATTTAGTAAATACAAGGGCCAGTTGGCCCTGTTCCTTTCTTTCCCTTTCCTTTCGAGCCGATTTAAAATGGTAAAATCTGAATGTTGTCTGTGTATATTTATTAGTATAACATGTATTAATGTGGTGTGTAGTATGGATGTGGCATGTATGTGTTCGTAATGTAGTAAACATTTTCTAGTAGTAGTAATTGTGGTAGTTAAGTGATGAAAGAGTGTGTGAGATAATTAAATATGGACAGTGTAGTATTTACTATGCGATAATTTTTTTTTATTATTCCGTCATTAAATGAACTTATACACAATATTTAAAAGTGAACGTAATATAGTACAATAATTCCGTGTACAAGGTCACATTCAGTTGTTCAAGGGTTGATTATATCGTCGCTAGCCCCTAGTGTCAAAAGTCAGTACTAACCGCCATTCGTATGTCGATGTTCTTAGTGATTTAGTTTCCATGAAATTGACCTTTCTTTTCGAAATAAAACCTAGAAGGTATAATTCACAGCCCATATGGATGTACAGTTAGGTCAAGTGACCCAAAATTAATATATCCTGAAAATTACAACATTCTGCTTAGTCTAGAAATCGAAATATTTAAGTAAATAAACAATACGTAATTTTTTAACAGAAGTCGGGCGATATGATGCTAGTTCTTCGCTTTGAAATTATATTAAATGTTCATTTCTTTCTTTGTGGCTGCAGAATAATTTCATTGTTGTCAGAATTTCATAAACATTAAATATTATCGCAGATAATTCTATTTTCAGTGAACATACGTAGGATTTTTTTTCTTTCTTAATAAAGCTACCAGGTATTACATAGTATTGTGTGTGTGGTGAAAGAGTCTTGAGTTCGAGTGAGGTTGTCGTGCGGTGATCGGAATGGGAAATGTTTGTAGTGACTATAGATTTTAAAGTGTTATGATGAAATGTGTATATAGGCTGGGCGTAGATAGAGGAAACAGGGTGTTTGTAAAATATAGCGTCGTAGTAAATGAAAGGAATGATGATATGAATATTATATGAATATTAATATGAATATGAATATGAAGTATATGAATATTGTAGTAGATGAATATAGAAGATAGGACGCCCATATAGTTAAATATATAGTAGCCCAGTGAATACTTCGCCACGTGTGGATATATATAAATATTGAATAGATACGTGTAGCTACAAACATCTCGGGTTCTGACCCCTGCACCATAATATCACGCGGACAGGAGGGCGATATATAGTCGGACTATAGTAATACTTTGTAGTTTAATGTGTTATAGTAATAATCAACCATAGTAATACCATCTGATAGAATGGGTAGCATCATATAATCGCTGACTAGACATATTGAATAATAAATTATGAAAAGACAGTAGTAGTTATACAACAGGGCTGTAGTGAATTATATTTTCTGGTCGGTTTAAAATAGAATATCCTGCTCCGTGAGATTTTTTTTCTTCACGTCATCTACTCGGGCTAGCTTACAATGTTCATGGAGGCGACAGCTCTGATAGGGTTACAGAATCAAAACAATTAATTATTGAAATTTATTATCCCGTACCCGGGCATCGACCCCATTCCCCTTGAATATTTTCGTTTTCTTTTCTTAGTTTTCAAACTAGATAGTGATGGAAATTAATCGATGCCTCAGAATTTAGCGCATTCTGCGAAGGGGAGCTATCGGTGAAGTTTGGCAATAGAAATCACCGATCCAAAATTCAGTTTATTTAATTTTTTTTATTTTTGGCAAATCACTAATTAGGGATATCTTAGCTATTACTTTTACTCTAGTTTCTTTACTGTCCTTGAACCTTCTTAGTTCTTCTGAGGGGTCGAATGTTTTTTTTCTTACTTAGAGATTTCAAAATTGGGGACGCAGTTACCTGGTCCCTTCCCCCTCTCCCTTTATCCTGCTGGTCTGGGCCGGATACGGGGATTGGATTTCAATCTTACAAGCAAATTCTTGTGGGATTGGGATCTGATGGACACAGAACTTGCATCCTTGGCAGCAGGACCTCCCTCCTAGTTTACGTATTTAAGTAAACCACCCTCTTTCGGCATATGTGAATATTTTGGCTATGAGTTGTTATATATTTAAATTCGATCACTCTTCTGTGTAGTGAGTAGTACTTTAATCTTTCTCCTTTCGTTGGCGCCGCTTTCTCTCCCTTGTCTCTTCCTTCTTACTTCGAGATTTTTTTTTAAATTTTCAACCTTCCCCCCCCGATTTTGAACTTGTCGCTTACGATTTATTTAACGTACAACTCTGATCTGAAATTACCAGCTGAGATGTTGCAAGACACAATTCATGGATAGAGTAGATAATGATTGGGTCCTCCATCACATTTTGACCTATTGCCAAAATGAATAACGACTTCATATTTGACGACACTTCAATTACGTTCTTTCACCGTCGTCCCTTTAAGTTTTTTTTTGATCCATTGGTCACTTTCCTTTCTGTTTTGGTTTTCGATTATCTTGTAGTTAACCTGGGCCCAGAAATTGTATTTTGGTTTATCTAGTTATATCTTTAGGAATGCTCTGTGTTACGTGCCTGCCTCCCAAAGTTTTTTTTTATTATTTAAGCACGAATTGATTATATAAAAGTTAAAATTTATAGATGCGCGGTATCAGGTAAAAATCAATTTTCTTTTCATATGTAATGTCGGAAGTCATTTGTTTTCTTGGACAATGTTTGCAACCTTTTCAAAAATTATTATTGGGGTGATTAATTTAAATGTGTGCGCATTTATTATAAATATATATATATAGAGAGAAATAATACGTCGAAATGTACATGTACTTAGTATGTGAATATGATTTTAAAGTAAAAGTATGATATTAAATGTATTATATGAATATATGTAAGAGCGCTCGTGTCTGTCCCCCCAAACGTGTATTGGTTGCTACAGTTTACCAGTAAGTTTTCCGACGAATATAAGAATATAGATTTTGTCAAGAATACCGCCGTGCACTCAAGTAATTTTCCTTTTCTTCTGAATAGATGTAAATGATAACCCATGTAATTATTTAATGGCATGTATTAAAAAGTAACGGCAGGTCTAAACGTAACCCACATCATAACGAATATTATCCCTGAACTACTAACCTAAAACCATTGTGGAAAGTGTACCTTGAATCCTTCTCACCTGATATGTATCCTGTGACTTGACCAGTTTTTTTTCTATCCTCAATTTAAACCATCACACTCCGTACACCTGTGGAAGATCGTTTTAAATCCGAACCATGTATACATATATACAAAAGTGATCTAAAGGAAAGGTCTCATGACGTGTCCCAGTGTTGAATAAATAACTTGAAATTATTCAATTAATAAATTTGTGAATGGACTGTCTAAGAGGAGAAACATCCTCTGGCGAAAGTGATTTTTTTCAAAATCCCTAGATGGGTAAAACGTCGCAGTGTGCGAGTGCAGATATAAACTGCTAAGAGTTACAAACTAAATATAGTCGATGAATGGTTTTTGTAAACCAATAGTTATATATATATATATAGAGATATATATATATAAACACAAACTAAGTTAAATGGAGCGAAATGTTTTTGGACACTACGAGTAGTGCGTGATTTGTGATTTGAACGCTCAAAATTATTAATATTTTATTGCTCAATGTGAGGTAGAGACTCATATAAGTTCTAATACACCTAAAAGTTTTTTTTCTTTTCTCTCCTCTTTGTCCAATTTTTTTTAAAGTGAAATAAGTGTCTTCTTTGCGTATGTCGCAAATCATAATTTGCTTTAGCACGCCTAAGATATAATATATGTAATTATTTTTTTGTGTGTCAAGATGATTGAATATATAAAAATTTACTAAAATATAACTCTTTGTATTCTATTGATATATAACCAAGAACTTGTGCTTTTAATATTTTCTTCATAATTATTTGTTTTGTCTTTTCTTTTCACTATGGATGTAATAAATTATTTGTATCTTTGTAGTTAGTTGGTTTCCTTTAAACATATATACACTGTCCTGAGTGAGTGAGCGTGTGAATGCATGATAGATTTAATTTAAGTAATTTGAGTGATATCATTTGTTGTATTAACATCTATAATATATGTGTCATGTTTTAATATATGTGTTAAGGTAAATAACCTAGGTCATGAAGGACCGCTACTAACGGTTTAAATCGGCTCTAGGAGTGAAACAAAAATAACAGGATGAGCCTAAATACGACATCTTTCTTCCAGAAGTTGAAACTCTTATTGATACGATACATAAATTTATATTGAGTTTATAAGTTTGATTTTTTTTCCTTGGCTAATTCATATGTGTGGTCGATCCTAGAGAACAAAGTTCAGATGCTGGATGGTTATCAATCACCGGTTGGAATAACAGTACAAAGAATGATTTCACTTTTCTCGTTTCCAGGTCTAGGTCTGGGCAACGCCACGATCGTGGTGCCTGGAGCTAGGTCTGGGTGGTATGAGGGAACATGTGTCTATTCCGAAGCATTCCAAAATTGATTAGTCGTTAATAACATTTAGAATGATTCATCTTTCAACGACTTTCTCGACTTCTTACTATATTTCCGGAATTATCCAGTAATCTGTTTCTTATTAAAATACCCTATTTCTTTTCTTTCTTCTTTTTCTACCTCCTTCTTTTACCCTTCTACTTTCCTCTCTTTCTTCCCTATTTCTAAATGAAAGAAAACGGAGTCACGATTGAGAGTAGTCGCTATTGGCACGGTCAATAAGTTGTTTAGATGAGTTTTCTTCGGGAGTCCGATATGGGATAATTAACAATAACAAGAAAGTTTATTGAAATTTACTTTATTGGAGAATAATCTGGATTTCAATTAGTTGGTGATGTTTCGTAATCGCCCTCGTTAAAGAGAATTAATTTTAGCGACTCCTCTCCTCTACATTGTGCGCTTTTCTTCGTTTACTACTACTTTTTTTTACGTTTTTCTTTCAATTGGCGACCGTTGACATCGGACAGTTACCATGGAAACAATTGTTTTCCCTGGTAACGAATCTGAAATTATTTATTAAACACTGTTTAGGATCGAGTACATATTGACTTGGCCACAAAAGGTGAATAATTAAAAACTCACAGTGAGATTAAATAATCATAGTCATTGGCTGTTCTGCTATCTTTGTCTCTCTCTGTAGAAAGGGGGAAATGAAGGAATTTGTCAAAATGAATTCTAAAATTTGAAAATGCTGGAAGTTGACCCAAGGAGGGAATTAGATAGGAGTCCTTTAATTTATGAACAGTACCTGAATAATAAGTATTGTTAGTCTATAAGTATATAATTGCATGTGTTTATATTGTGTCTTTTTGTATGGAAGCTATGGCAACCAATAGAGAAGTTGTATCACACGAGAACGCGGATGTACATTAGAAAGTAATGAGAAAAGAGCTCGCGTCTCCCGTAGGCTAGTGAGGTGTCACGAGTGTGGGCTGAAATGGACTCATTTCAGTTGTACCAATTTAGAGGATACTGCTGAAAATGCAGAAAAGGTCCGGGCTGGTGAGATAGTTAAATACTGTAAAGAATGTGAGGGGAAGCTCCACCAGTCGCGTGAACCCATGAGTTTATCCTCTGAGAAAGAAAATGAACATCCCGATTCAGACGGTGAGCGAGGGTATAGTACCCCGAAGAACCGAGGCCAAATATCTCCAGTGGAGATATCTACCTCGATGATGATGAAAGAAATGGGGATTCAATTGGTGATAAAACCAAAGAAGAGCAAAGGAAGACTGTGTCATTTAATAATGACGCTCTCCTCCTTTCATTGCAACAAATGCTACAAAAAATAGATGAGAAAATAGATAAAAATAGCCTGGAAATTAGACGCGAATTAAATGAAAAAATTGATCGGGATAATCAACAGATGAGGTATGAAATGAATGAAAATAGCCGGGAAATGAGACGCGAAATAAATGAAAAATTTGACACCTCGAAACGAGAAACCGAATCTCGATTCGAGGTACTAACCCAGAAAATCGACAACATATGTTCGGACTTTGCTTCCTCAATAACCACATTGAGGGAGCAAATGTCTACTGAAATTGATTTGGTCAGATGCGAGGCTCAGCAATCCCTAAAGCAACTTCAGCAGGAGACTGAGGGTAAATTAGATCATGTAAATTCTGAATTTGAACAAATAGATACCAAATTGCATAAGATCAACAATAAACTAGAAACACAGCAGGCCGAAATTGATAATTTAAAGTCAACCTTGTCAGATTTATCACTGGAAACCAAACTGGAAGTAACTGACCAAAAAATTTCGAAAATTCAGAACGAAATAGTAAATATTCAAAAAGAAATAACGAAACCTAGTCGCGGAAAATCAGTGGTAACCTATCCTTTCCTCGGTAGCGATTCCTCAGAAATATTACCTGCTATAACAACTACCTGTAGCGCAGGAAAGGAAAATTTAATGTCAGTTGATGCACGGGATATTGCGACGCACTACCCCATGCATCGGTCAGAACTAAAGTCGTGGTTCAATTCTAATAGTGTGCCGAATCAGTCGAGTGTTGTGACGACTACGGTCACTAGCGTGAGTGCTCCCTCCTTACATGGAGGTATACAATCACATAGCGTGTTGCCGGGAAGAGGAGATGGGTACCATTCTGAGTCGTTGTTCACGGGTGCGATTGGTCCGGGGATGGAGCCCAACATATTTAATACGACCAATAGAATCCCTCTTAATTATATGGGTAATTATAACACCGCTACGACGTCGTCGGTGGTAAATCCGGTGACTACTCCGATTGTGCAGGATAATATGTTAATTCCCACTAACTATTCCCCTGCTTATGTTACTATGAGCTCTAAAGTTTCCCTCCGGGATATCGAACATTTTCCCACTTTCGATGGGAACATTGCTAACTGGTTACCTCGTGTTTTCCTGCGACCTAAAAGGTGAACTAACAATTTCCAGAATCTTAAGCTTTTCAACTGTACCGAGGACAAAAAACGGGAACTTCTATCTCAATACCCAAAGTGAATGTTACACTGTCTCATTTGAGTGTATGAGTGTATGAGTGAGTAGTTAGTTTATTAGTATTAATACATGTTAATTCTATTCAACAAAATTTTGTTATTCAAACAAAATTTTTTTAACGACGCCGGGGAACTGTAATATGCCATTACAGTCTAATGTGATGATGTTTTTAATAGGAGGGTGCCCGAAATTTTTTGCACCGACTGTACTTGATGTTTAACAAAAAAATTTCTGGCTGTCCATATAATTCGTAATATTGTTCGTTATTCTATTTCAAATTAACATGGAAAATTGTAAAAAGAAATTTATTAGGAATTATAGTTTTGGGAATCAATATCTTTATTTATATTTTAAATTAGTTATAAGTCTTGTATATGGATGTGTAAATGGATTATTACAATTCTTACGGTGTCAGTGCTATCTGAAAACATAGGTCCACTATTGGACGGAATTTTTCAGATTAAATAACCAATCTAAAATTCGACAGAATTTTCAGGACCACCCTTCACCTCTCTTTTAGATACCTAGGTCCTTCTAAAATCTAGTTTAATCCAGATTTTACCAAATTTTATTCGTTTCAAAGCCCCACCGCCAAAAATGCTTTGTTTTGATTGGATGATTCACCCACGCTATGATATTAGAGCGCGATTATTCCATTCCATGCCTGAAAATTTTACTGACAACAGCAAGACTCAGATCTTCCAGCGCAGAAAGGTAAAAAGGAGCTAGAAAAGCTGCAGTAAAAGGTAAAACTAATATAATAGTTGAATAACTACCAAGCAGGAAGCTAAGGAGCCATAAATTTGCTAGATTTTCATAGTAAAAACCGGACTGAAGAACTAAAATAGGAAGCATAACTCGGTAACGCCATGTTGTGCAGATATAGATAGTGATGGACAGGTTCTGCAAAGTGCATCAGTTTGCGAGTTGTTCTTAGAGATCCATAAACAGTTTCGGAAGAGTAGTGTTTCTCCCTTAAAATATTTTTATCCTTACATTTATTTCTTTTCGAGTTACGTAAGGCCTGCCTCACTGCCGTTTGTTTTCGTGTATGTAGCGGATGTAATTTCTTTTGTATTTATTCATTAGTAACATGGCGGTATTTAATTTCGTTGTAGTTAAGATAGGTAGAATAATGCACGTGTAAATTTACAGTAAGGGCTCCTATCTGACTCCCAAATTGGGAGTACGGCTTCCAGCGGGATGAGTTGAACATGTAGTTTGTTCCGGGTTCCTGCCCCTTCAGGGCAGGGGTCCTATTGTTAGTCAACACTTTGATATGTCCCCTCGGGGCATTGATTAAACAGGTTGATTTTAAGAATGTGATTTAGTAAATACAAGGGCCAGTTGGCCCTGTTCCTTTCTTTCCCTTTCCTTTCGAGCCGATTTAAAATGGTAAAATCTGAATGTTGTCTGTGTATATTTATTAGTATAACATGTATTAATGTGGTGTGTAGTATGGATGTGGCATGTATGTGTTCGTAATGTAGTAAACATTTTCTAGTAGTAGTAATTGTGGTAGTTAAGTGATGAAAGAGTGTGTGAGATAATTAAATATGGACAGTGTAGTATTTACTATGCGATAATTTTTTTTATTATTCCGTCATTAAATGAACTTATACACAATATTTAAAAGTGAACGTAATATAGTACAATAATTCCGTGTACAAGGTCACATTCAGTTGTTCAAGGGTTGATTATATCGTCGCTAGCCCCTAGTGTCAAAAGTCAGTACTAACCGCCATTCGTATGTCGATGTTCTTAGTGATTTAGTTTCCATGAAATTGACCTTTCTTTTCGAAATAAAACCTAGAAGGTATAATTCACAGCCCATATGGATGTACAGTTAGGTCAAGTGACCCAAAATTAATATATCCTGAAAATTACAACATTCTGCTTAGTCTAGAAATCGAAATATTTAAGTAAATAAACAATACGTAATTTTTTAACAGAAGTCGGGCGATATGATGCTAGTTCTTCGCTTTGAAATTATATTAAATGTTCATTTCTTTCTTTGTGGCTGCAGAATAATTTCATTGTTGTCAGAATTTCATAAACATTAAATATTATCGCAGATAATTCTATTTTCAGTGAACATACGTAGGATTTTTTTCTTTCTTAATAAAGCTACCAGGTATTACATAGTATTGTGTGTGTGGTGAAAGAGTCTTGAGTTCGACTGAGGTTGTCGTGCGGTGATCGGAATGGGAAATGTTTGTAGTGACTATAGATTTTAAAGTGTTATGATGAAATGTGTATATAGGCTGGGCGTAGATAGAGGAAACAGGGTGTTTGTAAAATATAGCGTCGTAGTAAATGAAAGGAATGATGATATGAATATTATGTGAATATTAATATGAATATGAATATGAAGTATATGAATATTGTAGTAGATGAATATAGAAGATAGGACGCCCATATAGTTAAATATATAGTAGCCCAGTGAATACTTCGCCACGTGTGGATATATATAAATATTGAATAGATACGTGTAGCTACAAACATCTCGGGTTCTGACCCCTGCACCATAATATCACGCGGACAGGAGGGCGATATATAGTCGGACTATAGTAATACTTTGTAGTTTAATGTGTTATAGTAATAATCAACCATAGTAATACCATCTGATAGAATGGGTAGCATCATATAATCGCTGACTAGACATATTGAATAATAAATTATGAAAAGACAGTAGTAGTTATACAACAGGGCTGTAGTGAATTATATTTTCTGGTCGGTTTAAAATAGAATATCCTGCTCCGTGAGATTTTTTTTCTTCACGTCACCTACTCGGGCTAGCTTACAATGTTCATGGAGGCGACAGCTCTGATAGGGTTACAGAATCAAAACAATTAATTATTGAAATTTATTATCCCGTACCCGGGCATCGACCCCATTCCCCTTGAATATTTTCGTTTTCTTTTCTTAGTTTTCAAACTAGATAGTGATGGAAATTAATCGATGCCTCAGAATTTAGCGCATTCTGCGAAGGGGAGCTATCGGTGAAGTTTGGCAATAGAAATCACCGATCCAAAATTCAGTTTATTTAATTTTTTTTATTTTTGGCAAATCACTAATTAGGGATATCTTAGCTATTACTTTTACTCTAGTTTCTTTACTGTCCTTGAACCTTCTTAGTTCTTCTGAGGGGTCGAATGTTTTTTTTCTTACTTAGAGATTTCAAAATTGGGGACGCAGTTACCTGGTCCCTTCCCCCTCTCCCTTTATCCTGCTGGTCTGGGCCGGATACGGGGATTGGATTTCAATCTTACAAGCAAATTCTTGTGGGATTGGGATCTGATGGACACAGAACTTGCATCCTTGGCAGCAGGACCTCCCTCCTAGTTTACGTATTTAAGTAAACCACCCTCTTTCGGCATATGTGAATATTTTGGCTATGAGTTGTTATATATTTAAATTCGATCACTCTTCTGTGTAGTGAGTAGTACTTTAATCTTTCTCCTTTCGTTGGCGCCGCTTTCTCTCCCTTGTCTCTTCCTTCTTACTTCGAGATTTTTTTTTAAATTTTCAACCTTCCCCCCCGATTTTGAACTTGTCGCTTACGATTTATTTAACGTACAACTCTGATCTGAAATTACCAGCTGAGATGTTGCAAGACACAATTCATGGATAGAGTAGATAATGATTGGGTCCTCCATCACATTTTGACCTATTGCCAAAATGAATAACGACTTCATATTTGACGACACTTCAATTACGTTCTTTCACCGTCGTCCCTTTAAGTTTTTTTTGATCCATTGGTCACTTTCCTTTCTGTTTTGGTTTTCGATTATCTTGTAGTTAACCTGGGCCCAGAAATTGTATTTTGGTTTATCTAGTTATATCTTTAGGAATGCTCTGTGTTACGTGCCTGCCTCCCAAAGTTTTTTTTTATTATTTAAGCACGAATTGATTATATAAAAGTTAAAATTTATAGATGCGCGGTATCAGGTAAAAATCAATTTTCTTTTCATATGTAATGTCGGAAGTCATTTGTTTTCTTGGACAATGTTTGCAACCTTTTCAAAAATTATTATTGGGGTGATTAATTTAAATGTGTGCGCATTTATTATAAATATATATATATATAGAGAAATAATACGTCGAAATGTACATGTACTTAGTATGTGAATATGATTTTAAAGTAAAAGTATGATATTAAATGTATTATATGAATATATGTAAGAGCGCTCGTGTCTGTCCCCCCAAACGTGTATTGGTTGCTACAGTTTACCAGTAAGTTTTCCGACGAATATAAGAATATAGATTTTGTCAAGAATACCGCCGTGCACTCAAGTAATTTTCCTTTTCTTCTGAATAGATGTAAATGATAACCCATGTAATTATTTAATGGCATGTATTAAAAAGTAACGGCAGGTCTAAACGTAACCCACATCATAACGAATATTATCCCTGAACTACTAACCTAAAACCATTGTGGAAAGTGTACCTTGAATCCTTCTCACCTGATATGTATCCTGTGACTTGACCAGTTTTTTTTCTATCCTCAATTTAAACCATCACACTCCGTACACCTGTGGAAGATCGTTTTAAATCCGAACCATGTATACATATATACAAAAGTGATCTAAAGGAAAGGTCTCATGACGTGTCCCAGTGTTGAATAAATAACTTGAAATTATTCAATTAATAAATTTGTGAATGGACTGTCTAAGAGGAGAAACATCCTCTGGCGAAAGTGATTTTTTTCAAAATCCCTAGATGGGTAAAACGTCGCAGTGTGCGAGTGCAGATATAAACTGCTAAGAGTTACAAACTAAATATAGTCGATGAATGGTTTTTGTAAACCAATAGTTATATATATATATATAGAGATATATATATATAAACACAAACTAAGTTAAATGGAGCGAAATGTTTTTGGACACTACGAGTAGTGCGTGATTTGTGATTTGAACGCTCAAAATTATTAATATTTTATTGCTCAATGTGAGGTAAAGACTCATATAAGTTCTAATACACCTAAAAGTTTTTTTTCTTTTCTCTCCTCTTTGTCCAATTTTTTTTAAAGTGAAATAAGTGTCTTCTTTGCGTATGTCGCAAATCATAATTTGCTTTAGCACGCCTAAGATATAATATATGTAATTATTTTTTTGTGTGTCAAGATGATTGAATATATAAAAATTTACTAAAATATAACTCTTTGTATTCTATTGATATATAACCAAGAACTTGTGCTTTTAATATTTTCTTCATAATTATTTGTTTTGTCTTTTCTTTTCACTATGGATGTAATAAATTATTTGTATCTTTGTAGTTAGTTGGTTTCCTTTAAACATATATACACTGTCCTGAGTGAGTGAGCGTGTGAATGCATGATAGATTTAATTTAAGTAATTTGAGTGATATCATTTGTTGTATTAACATCTATAATATATGTGTCATGTTTTAATATATGTGTTAAGGTAAATAACCTAGGTCATGAAGGACCGCTACTAACGGTTTAAATCGGCTCTAGGAGTGAAACAAAAATAACAGGATGAGCCTAAATACGACATCTTTCTTCCAGAAGTTGAAACTCTTATTGATACGATACATAAATTTATATTGAGTTTATAAGTTTGATTTTTTTTCCTTGGCTAATTCATATGTGTGGTCGATCCTAGAGAACAAAGTTCAGATGCTGGATGGTTATCAATCACCGGTTGGAATAACAGTACAAAGAATGATTTCACTTTTCTCGTTTCCAGGTCTAGGTCTGGGCAACGCCACGATCGTGGTGCCTGGAGCTAGGTCTGGGTGGTATGAGGGAACATGTGTCTATTCCGAAGCATTCCAAAATTGATTAGTCGTTAATAACATTTAGAATGATTCATCTTTCAACGACTTTCTCGACTTCTTACTATATTTCCGGAATTATCCAGTAATCTGTTTCTTATTAAAATACCCTATTTCTTTTCTTTCTTCTTTTTCTACCTCCTTCTTTTACCCTTCTATTTTCCTCTCTTTCTTCCCTATTTCCAAATGAAAGAAAACGGAGTCACGATTGAGAGTAGTCGCTATTGGCACGGTCAATAAGTTGTTTAGATGAGTTTTCTTCGGGAGTCCGATATGGGATAATTAACAATAACAAGAAAGTTTATTGAAATTTACTTTATTGGAGAATAATCTGGATTTCAATTAGTTGGTGATGTTTCGTAATCGCCCTCGTTAAAGAGAATTAATTTTAGCGACTCCTCTCCTCTACATTGTGCGCTTTTCTTCGTTTACTACTACTTTTTTTTACGTTTTTCTTTCAATTGGCGACCGTTGACATCGGACAGTTACCATGGAAACAATTGTTTTCCCTGGTAACGAATCTGAAATTATTTATTAAACACTGTTTAGGATCGAGTACATATTGACTTGGCCACAAAAGGTGAATAATTAAAAACTCACAGTGAGATTAAATAATCATAGTCATTGGCTGTTCTGCTATCTTTGTCTCTCTCTGTAGAAAGGGGGAAATGAAGGAATTTGTCAAAATGAATTCTAAAATTTGAAAATGCTGGAAGTTGACCCAAGGAGGGAATTAGATAGGAGTCCTTTAATTTATGAACAGTACCTGAATAATAAGTATTGTTAGTCTATAAGTATATAATTGCATGTGTTTATATTGTGTCTTTTTGTATGGAAGCTATGGCAACCAATAGAGAAGTTGTATCACACGAGAACGCGGATGTACATTAGAAAGTAATGAGAAAAGAGCTCGCGTCTCCCGTAGGCTAGTGAGGTGTCACGAGTGTGGGCTGAAATGGACTCATTTCAGTTGTACCAATTTAGAGGATACTGCTGAAAATGCAGAAAAGGTCCGGGCTGGTGAGATAGTTAAATACTGTAAAGAATGTGAGGGGAAGCTCCACCAGTCGCGTGAACCCATGAGTTTATCCTCTGAGAAAGAAAATGAACATCCCGATTCAGACGGTGAGCGAGGGTATAGTACCCCGAAGAACCGAGGCCAAATATCTCCAGTGGAGATATCTACCTCGATGATGATGAAAGAAATGGGGATTCAATTGGTGATAAAACCAAAGAAGAGCAAAGGAAGACTGTGTCATCTAATAATGACGCTCTCCTCCTTTCATTGCAACAAATGCTACAAAAAATAGATGAGAAAATAGATAAAAATAGCCTGGAAATTAGACGCGAATTAAATGAAAAAATTGATCGGGATAATCAACAGATGAGGTATGAAATGAATGAAAATAGCCGGGAAATGAGACGCGAAATAAATGAAAAATTTGACACCTCGAAACGAGAAACCGAATCTCGATTCGAGGTACTAACCCAGAAAATCGACAACATATGTTCGGACTTTGCTTCCTCAATAACCACATTGAGGGAGCAAATGTCTACTGAAATTGATTTGGTCAGATGCGAGGCTCAGCAATCCCTAAAGCAACTTCAGCAGGAGACTGAGGGTAAATTAGATCATGTAAATTCTGAATTTGAACAAATAGATACCAAATTGCATAAGATCAACAATAAACTAGAAACACAGCAGGCCGAAATTGATAATTTAAAGTCAACCTTGTCAGATTTATCACTGGAAACCAAACTGGAAGTAACTGACCAAAAAATTTCGAAAATTCAGAACGAAATAGTAAATATTCAAAAAGAAATAACGAAACCTAGTCGCGGAAAATCAGTGGTAACCTATCCTTTCCTCGGTAGCGATTCCTCAGAAATATTACCTGCTATAACAACTACCTGTAGCGCAGGAAAGGAAAATTTAATGTCAGTTGATGCACGGGATATTGCGACGCACTACCCCATGCATCGGTCAGAACTAAAGTCGTGGTTCAATTCTAATAGTGTGCCGAATCAGTCGAGTGTTGTGACGACTACGGTCACTAGCGTGAGTGCTCCCTCCTTACATGGAGGTATACAATCACATAGCGTGTTGCCGGGAAGAGGAGATGGGTACCATTCTGAGTCGTTGTTCACGGGTGCGATTGGTCCGGGGATGGAGCCCAACATATTTAATACGACCAATAGAATCCCTCTTAATTATATGGGTAATTATAACACCGCTACGACGTCGTCGGTGGTAAATCCGGTGACTACTCCGATTGTGCAGGATAATATGTTAATTCCCACTAACTATTCCCCTGCTTATGTTACTATGAGCTCTAAAGTTTCCCTCCGGGATATCGAACATTTTCCCACTTTCGATGGGAACATTGCTAACTGGTTACCTCGTGTTTTCCTGCGACCTAAAAGGTGAACTAACAATTTCCAGAATCTTAAGCTTTTCAACTGTACCGAGGACAAAAAACGGGAACTTCTATCTCAATACCCAAAGTGAATGTTACACTGTCTCATTTGAGTGTATGAGTGTATGAGTGAGTAGTTAGTTTATTAGTATTAATACATGTTAATTCTATTCAACAAAATTTTGTTATTCAAACAAAATTTTTTTAACGACGCCGGGGAACTGTAATATGCCATTACAGTCTAATGTGATGATGTTTTTAATAGGAGGGTGCCCGAAATTTTTTGCACCGACTGTACTTGATGTTTAACAAAAAAATTTCTGGCTGTCCATATAATTCGTAATATTGTTCGTTATTCTATTTCAAATTAACATGGAAAATTGTAAAAAGAAATTTATTAGGAATTATAGTTTTGGGAATCAATATCTTTATTTATATTTTAAATTAGTTATAAGTCTTGTATATGGATGTGTAAATGGATTATTACAATTCTTACGGTGTCAGTGCTATCTGAAAACATAGGTCCACTATTGGACGGAATTTTTCAGATTAAATAACCAATCTAAAATTCGACAGAATTTTCAGGACCACCCTTCACCTCTCTTTTAGATACCTAGGTCCTTCTAAAATCTAGTTTAATCCAGATTTTACCAAATTTTATTCGTTTCAAAGCCCCACCGCCAAAAATGCTTTGTTTTGATTGGATGATTCACCCACGCTATGATATTAGAGCGCGATTATTCCATTCCATGCCTGAAAATTTTACTGACAACAGCAAGACTCAGATCTTCCAGCGCAGAAAGGTAAAAAGGAGCTAGAAAAGCTGCAGTAAAAGGTAAAACTAATATAATAGTTGAATAACTACCAAGCAGGAAGCTAAGGAGCCATAAATTTGCTAGATTTTCATAGTAAAAACCGGACTGAAGAACTAAAATAGGAAGCATAACTCGGTAACGCCATGTTGTGCAGATATAGATAGTGATGGACAGGTTCTGCAAAGTGCATCAGTTTGCGAGTTGTTCTTAGAGATCCACAAACAGTTTCGGAAGAGTAGTGTTTCTCCCTTAAAATATTTTTATCCTTACATTTATTTCTTTTCGAGTTACGTAAGGCCTGCCTCACTGCCGTTTGTTTTCGTGTATGTAGCGGATGTAATTTCTTTTGTATTTATTCATTAGTAACATGGCGGTATTTAATTTCGTTGTAGTTAAGATAGGTAGAATAATGCACGTGTAAATTTACAGTAAGGGCTCCTATCTGACTCCCAAATTGGGAGTACGGCTTCCAGCGGGATGAGTTGAACATGTAGTTTGTTCCGGGTTCCTGCCCCTTCAGGGCAGGGGTCCTATTGTTAGTCAACACTTTGATATGTCCCCTCGGGGCATTGATTAAACAGGTTGATTTTAAGAATGTGATTTAGTAAATACAAGGGCCAGTTGGCCCTGTTCCTTTCTTTCCCTTTCCTTTCGAGCCGATTTAAAATGGTAAAATCTGAATGTTGTCTGTGTATATTTATTAGTATAACATGTATTAATGTGGTGTGTAGTATGGATGTGGCATGTATGTGTTCGTAATGTAGTAAACATTTTCTAGTAGTAGTAATTGTGGTAGTTAAGTGATGAAAGAGTGTGTGAGATAATTAAATATGGACAGTGTAGTATTTACTATGCGATAATTTTTTTTATTATTCCGTCATTAAATGAACTTATACACAATATTTAAAAGTGAACGTAATATAGTACAATAATTCCGTGTACAAGGTCACATTCAGTTGTTCAAGGGTTGATTATATCGTCGCTAGCCCCTAGTGTCAAAAGTCAGTACTAACCGCCATTCGTATGTCGATGTTCTTAGTGATTTAGTTTCCATGAAATTGACCTTTCTTTTCGAAATAAAACCTAGAAGGTATAATTCACAGCCCATATGGATGTACAGTTAGGTCAAGTGACCCAAAATTAATATATCCTGAAAATTACAACATTCTGCTTAGTCTAGAAATCGAAATATTTAAGTAAATAAACAATACGTAATTTTTTAACAGAAGTCGGGCGATATGATGCTAGTTCTTCGCTTTGAAATTATATTAAATGTTCATTTCTTTCTTTGTGGCTGCAGAATAATTTCATTGTTGTCAGAATTTCATAAACATTAAATATTATCGCAGATAATTCTATTTTCAGTGAACATACGTAGGATTTTTTTCTTTCTTAATAAAGCTACCAGGTATTACATAGTATTGTGTGTGTGGTGAAAGAGTCTTGAGTTCGACTGAGGTTGTCGTGCGGTGATCGGAATGGGAAATGTTTATAGTGACTATAGATTTTAAAGTGTTATGATGAAATGTGTATATAGGCTGGGCGTAGATAGAAGAAACAGGGTGTTTGTAAAATATAGCGTCGTAGTAAATGAAAGGAATGATGATATGAATATTATGTGAATATTAATATGAATATGAATATGAAGTATATGAATATTGTAGTAGATGAATATAGAAGATAGGACGCCCATATAGTTAAATATATAGTAGCCCAGTGAATACTTCGCCACGTGTGGATATATATAAATATTGAATAGATACGTGTAGCTACAAACATCTCGGGTTCTGACCCCTGCACCATAATATCACGCGGACAGGAGGGCGATATATAGTCGGACTATAGTAATACTTTGTAGTTTAATGTGTTATAGTAATAATCAACCATAGTAATACCATCTGATAGAATGGGTAGCATCATATAATCGCTGACTAGACATATTGAATAATAAATTATGAAAAGACAGTAGTAGTTATACAACAGGGCTGTAGTGAATTATATTTTCTGGTCGGTTTAAAATAGAATATCCTGCTCCGTGAGATTTTTTTTCTTCACGTCACCTACTCGGGCTAGCTTACAATGTTCATGGAGGCGACAGCTCTGATAGGGTTACAGAATCAAAACAATTAATTATTGAAATTTATTATCCCGTACCCGGGCATCGACCCCATTCCCCTTGAATATTTTCGTTTTCTTTTCTTAGTTTTCAAACTAGATAGTGATGGAAATTAATCGATGCCTCAGAATTTAGCGCATTCTGCGAAGGGGAGCTATCGGTGAAGTTTGGCAATAGAAATCACCGATCCAAAATTCAGTTTATTTAATTTTTTTTTATTTTTGGCAAATCACTAATTAGGGATATCTTAGCTATTACTTTTACTCTAGTTTCTTTACTGTCCTTGAACCTTCTTAGTTCTTCTGAGGGGTCGAATGTTTTTTTCTTACTTAGAGATTTCAAAATTGGGGACGCAGTTACCTGGTCCCTTCCCCCTCTCCCTTTATCCTGCTGGTCTGGGCCGGATACGGGGATTGGATTTCAATCTTACAAGCAAATTCTTGTGGGATTGGGATCTGATGGACACAGAACTTGCATCCTTGGCAGCAGGACCTCCCTCCTAGTTTACGTATTTAAGTAAACCACCCTCTTTCGGCATATGTGAATATTTTGGCTATGAGTTGTTATATATTTAAATTCGATCACTCTTCTGTGTAGTGAGTAGTACTTTAATCTTTCTCCTTTCGTTGGCGCCGCTTTCTCTCCCTTGTCTCTTCCTTCTTACTTCGAGATTTTTTTTTAAATTTTCAACCTTCCCCCCCGATTTTGAACTTGTCGCTTACGATTTATTTAACGTACAACTCTGATCTGAAATTACCAGCTGAGATGTTGCAAGACACAATTCATGGATAGAGTAGATAATGATTGGGTCCTCCATCACATTTTGACCTATTGCCAAAATGAATAACGACTTCATATTTGACGACACTTCAATTACGTTCTTTCACCGTCGTCCCTTTAAGTTTTTTTTGATCCATTGGTCACTTTCCTTTCTGCTTTGGTTTTCGATTATCTTGTAGTTAACCTGGGCCCAGAAATTGTATTTTGGTTTATCTAGTTATATCTTTAGGAATGCTCTGTGTTACGTGCCTGCCTCCCAAAGTTTTTTTTTATTATTTAAGCACGAATTGATTATATAAAAGTTAAAATTTATAGATGCGCGGTATCAGGTAAAAATCAATTTTCTTTTCATATGTAATGTCGGAAGTCATTTGTTTTCTTGGACAATGTTTGCAACCTTTTCAAAAATTATTATTGGGGTGATTAATTTAAATGTGTGCGCATTTATTATAAATATATATATATATAGAGAAATAATACGTCGAAATGTACATGTACTTAGTATGTGAATATGATTTTAAAGTAAAAGTATGATATTAAATGTATTATATGAATATATGTAAGAGCGCTCGTGTCTGTCCCCCCAAACGTGTATTGGTTGCTACAGTTTACCAGTAAGTTTTCCGACGAATATAAGAATATAGATTTTGTCAAGAATACCGCCGTGCACTCAAGTAATTTTCCTTTTCTTCTGAATAGATGTAAATGATAACCCATGTAATTATTTAATGGCATGTATTAAAAAGGAACGGCAGGTCTAAACGTAACCCACATCATAACGAATATTATCCCTGAACTACTAACCTAAAACCATTGTGGAAAGTGTACCTTGAATCCTTCTCACCTGATATGTATCCTGTGACTTGACCAGTTTTTTTTCTATCCTCAATTTAAACCATCACACTCCGTACACCTGTGGAAGATCGTTTTAAATCCGAACCATGTATACATATATACAAAAGTGATCTAAAGGAAAGGTCTCATGACGTGTCCCAGTGTTGAATAAATAACTTGAAATTATTCAATTAATAAATTTGTGAATGGACTGTCTAAGAGGAGAAACATCCTCTGGCGAAAGTGATTTTTTTCAAAATCCCTAGATGGGTAAAACGTCGCAGTGTGCGAGTGCAGATATAAACTGCTAAGAGTTACAAACTAAATATAGTCGATGAATGGTTTTTGTAAACCAATAGTTATATATATATATATAGAGATATATATATATAAACACAAACTAAGTTAAATGGAGCGAAATGTTTTTGGACACTACGAGTAGTGCGTGATTTGTGATTTGAACGCTCAAAATTATTAATATTTTATTGCTCAATGTGAGGTAAAGACTCATATAAGTTCTAATACACCTAAAAGTTTTTTTTCTTTTCTCTCCTCTTTGTCCAATTTTTTTTAAAGTGAAATAAGTGTCTTCTTTGCGTATGTCGCAAATCATAATTTGCTTTAGCACGCCTAAGATATAATATATGTAATTATTTTTTTGTGTGTCAAGATGATTGAATATATAAAAATTTACTAAAATATAACTCTTTGTATTCTATTGATATATAACCAAGAACTTGTGCTTTTAATATTTTCTTCATAATTATTTGTTTTGTCTTTTCTTTTCACTATGGATGTAATAAATTATTTGTATCTTTGTAGTTAGTTGGTTTCCTTTAAACATATATACACTGTCCTGAGTGAGTGAGCGTGTGAATGCATGATAGATTTAATTTAAGTAATTTGAGTGATATCATTTGTTGTATTAACATCTATAATATATGTGTCATGTTTTAATATATGTGTTAAGGTAAATAACCTAGGTCATGAAGGACCGCTACTAACGGTTTAAATCGGCTCTAGGAGTGAAACAAAAATAACAGGATGAGCCTAAATACGACATCTTTCTTCCAGAAGTTGAAACTCTTATTGATACGATACATAAATTTATATTGAGTTTATAAGTTTGATTTTTTTTCCTTGGCTAATTCATATGTGTGGTCGATCCTAGAGAACAAAGTTCAGATGCTGGATGGTTATCAATCACCGGTTGGAATAACAGTACAAAGAATGATTTCACTTTTCTCGTTTCCAGGTCTAGGTCTGGGCAACGCCACGATCGTGGTGCCTGGAGCTAGGTCTGGGTGGTATGAGGGAACATGTGTCTATTCCGAAGCATTCCAAAATTGATTAGTCGTTAATAACATTTAGAATGATTCATCTTTCAACGACTTTCTCGACTTCTTACTATATTTCCGGAATTATCCAGTAATCTGTTTCTTATTAAAATACCCTATTTCTTTTCTTTCTTCTTTTTCTACCTCCTTCTTTTACCCTTCTACTTTCCTCTCTTTCTTCCCTATTTCTAAATGAAAGAAAACGGAGTCACGATTGAGAGTAGTCGCTATTGGCACGGTCAATAAGTTGTTTAGATGAGTTTTCTTCGGGAGTCCGATATGGGATAATTAACAATAACAAGAAAGTTTATTGAAATTTACTTTATTGGAGAATAATCTGGATTTCAATTAGTTGGTGATGTTTCGTAATCGCCCTCGTTAAAGAGAATTAATTTTAGCGACTCCTCTACATTGCTTATCTTCGTGTACTACTACATATTTTTTTTTTTTTACGTTTTCTTTCAAACGTGTCCTAAAAACACTTTGTGTACCTGCAAATTGTGAATAATATCAGGAAAGTTAAATTCGAGTTTGGAGGTCTCTACGTTGGACAGGGTTTGCAATATACTCTAAATAACTTTTCAATGATGACGACAAAGTGAAGCGGTTTTCATAGTACGATTTAGATGTAAAATCTTCGTATTACGAAGTCCCCAAGCCATTAGTTTAGTTCTGGGATAAATGTATAACTGTAGTAAGAGTTATATGCGAAAATAAAGGCAATTTCACTCCTTTTTTTCTTTTTAAAGTAACACCTGGATTGACTTTAAACCTCCTCGTACTGCTTGTGATTACCTTTGATTTCCCAGTTATCAACTTTCAAATTTAGGGCAAAGTTCTCGAAAAGTAAAACTCTATAATTTTGAACAGAACGTTATAGATAAACAAAAAAATTACAGTTTTTCACAATTTGAGTACATAGCTCATTAACCATTCTATGTATTATCAGTCATCGTACTATACTCAATATGAGAAATCTGACTAGTGAGCACTTCAGAATCAATTTTACATAAGAGGTGGTAAGGTTATCATATGGCTAGTGATGTGAGGCGGAAAATTTTCCGCTATATTTTTCCGGAAAATTTTCCGTTTTTAAAAAATATCAGTAATCAAGTAACAACTCCTCAGCAATCATGAAATTGATTGAATTCATGTATAGAAATATTAAAAACTGAAAGATCGTTAAAAGAATCTGAAAATTTTCATGGCTCAGACAATTTTCAGTACTATGTAGGAACAAGTTAAACAATTGTTCATGAATCGAAATATTTCCTGCCTTATATGGAAAACTTGAAGAATTTTTTATGAGTCGGAAAGTTTTCATCATTTCGAAGCAAGAAGTAAAACAACTGTTTTCTGAATCGGAACGTTTTATTGCTCTGTAGAAACAAGTGAGAGGAATTTTCATAGATCGGAAAATTTTCATCACGATGTAGAAACAAGTGGAAAACACTTTTCATAGGCCTGACAAATTTGGATATTATGTATACTGATGTTAGGTGGAAAATTTCCCACTATATTTAACTGCACATAGAGCTACAAAATTGAATTTCGGTAGAGGAAAGTTAGTCAGTAACAAATTATAATTTTCCAATTAGCTTTCGGAAACCGGAAAATTTTGTATTTCAAGTTGGGAAATAAACTTTTACCACAGTTTTTCTCTCTATATATAGAAGAACATTTTTCACCTCACATCAACGATGTAGGAATAAGTGGACTATTCTTTTACGAATTGGAAAATTTTCCGTTTCAAAATTTTCCGGAAAATTTTAATCACTGTACAGGACAGACAATTTTTCGATTCATGGAAAATTGTTCCACTTATTCCTACATAGTACTGAAAATTATCTAAACCATGAAAATTTTCAGATTCTTTAAACGATCTTTCACTTTCTAACATTTCTATATATGAATTCAATCAATTTTATGAATACTGACGAATTGTTACTTGATCATTGCTATTTGCTAAGAACTGAAAAATTTCCGGAAAAATATAGAAGAAAATTCTCCACCTCACATCACGGCTAAACAACGATGTAGGAATAAGTGGAGTATATTTTTACGAATCGGAAAATTTTCCATTTCAAAATTTCCCGGAAAATTTTCATCACTGTAGAGGACACAATTTTTCGATTCATGAAAAATTGTTCCACTTGTTCCTACATAATACTGAAAATTGTCTAAGCCATGAAAGTTTTCAGATTCTTTAAACGATCTTTCACTTTTTAACATTTCTATATATGAATTCAATCAATTTTATGAATACTGACGAATTGTTACTTAATCACTGATATTTGTTAACAGAAAAATGTCCGGAAAAATATAGAAGAAAATTTTCCAATTCACATCTCAACTAAACAACGATGTAGGAATAAGTGGAATATATTTTGATGAATCGGAAAATTTTCATCTCTGTACAGGACAGACAACTTTTCGATTAATGAAAAATTGTTCCACTAGTTCCTACATCGTACTGAAAATTGTCTAAGCCATGAAAATTTTCAGAATCTTTCAACGATCTTTCACTTTTTAACATTTCTATATATGAATTCAATCAATTTTATGAACACTGACGAATTGTTACTTAATCACTGATATTTGTTAAGAACGGAAAATTTTCCGGAAAAATATAGAAGAAAATTTTCCACACATCTTAACTAGACAACGATATAGGAATAAGTGGAGAATGTGTTTATGAATCGGAAAATTTTCATTGTACAGGACAGACAATTTTTCGATTCATGAAAAATTGTTCCACTAGTTCTTACATCGCACTGAAAATTGTCTGAGCCATGAAAATTTTCAGATTCTTTCAACGATCTTTCACTTTTTAACGTTTCTATATATGAATTCAATCAATTTTATGAATACTGACGAATTGTTACTTAATCACTGATATTTGTTAAGAACGGAAAATTTTCCGGAAAAATATAGAAGAAAATTTTCCACACATCTTAACTAGACAACGATATAGGAATAAGTGGAGAATGTGTTTATGAATCGGAAAATTTTCCGGAAAATTTTCATTGTACAGGACAGACAATTTTTCGATTCATGAAAAATTGTTCCACTAGTTCTTACATCGCACTGAAAATTGTCTGAGCCATGAAAATTTTCAGATTCTTTAAACGATCTTTCACTTTTTAACATTTCTATATATGAATTCAATCAATTTTATGAATACTGACGAATTGTTACTTAATCACTGATATTTGTTAACAGAAAAATGTCCGGAAAAATATAGAAGAAAATTTCCCAATTCACATCTCAACTAAACAACGATGTAGGAATAAGTGGAATATATTTTTATGAATCGGAAAATTTTCCGGAAAATTTTCATCCCTGTACAGGACAAACAATTTTTCGATTCATGGAAAATTGTTCCACTAGTTCTTACATCGTACTGAAAATTGTCTGAGCCATGAAAATTTTCAGAATCTTTCAACGATCTTTCACTTTTTAACGTTTTTATATATGAATTCAATCAATTTTATGAATACTGACGAATTGTTACTTGATCACTGATATTTGTTAAGAACGGAAAATTTTCCGGAAAAATATAGAAGAAAATTTTCCACCTCACATCTCGACTAAACAGCGATGTAGGAATAAGTAGAGTATGTTTTTATGAATCGGAAAATTTTCATCACTGCATATGGCCCATAATCAATTTTTAGGTTTACAAACAAATTCAGTTTCTGCCGATTCCTGTAAAACTAAGCCTTTGAAATTACTCTCATCACAACATTTTGTTAGTTCAGTGAAATCTTTATATAAGTATACGTCTCATCTTTAAACATGTATCTGCTTCAGGAGTAATATAAAGGTAACCAAGAAAATTCTATCGCTTTTTGTGGAAGTCTGTGTTCAATTGGCCCTCACGCCATGAGTTGAATGCGAATGGAGATAAGGCGAAGCTCAATTGTTGGTGTGGATATATCCAACGTAATACCTGATTGTGGCAGTTCAGTTATACCGTGAACGTGCGTAACAATAGTGTGAACATGGGATCTCCACAGAGCGGCATAAGGGCGTGTATGCTCTACTAGTTCAAACACGAGTCAAACACCGCTGTAGCGGGGCGGAAGATATGCCAGGCCTTTGGTGATTGTTTTGTAATTATACGGACAGCGCAGCGGTGGTTTAACAAGCTTAAACGCGGTGGCGAAATATTTAACAACATAACATGTGCCAGAACACCAACACATGTAGAAAATGAAGATCTTCAGGTAGCAATTGAGGCGAACAATGTCCAGGCATATCAGGAACTGGGACTAAAATTCAGTGTGAGTTGAGAAGCCATAAGGCAGCACCTCAATCAATTTGGAAAGCACTTCGGGCCAGAAGGTAACACGAGCAGACACCTGGGTTTCTTTGCTGTTTTGTTTGAGGAAGGAGCCATTTCTGGACAAAGTGTTATCATATGATAAGTGGGTCCTGTATGAGGCTCTATGGCGCTGTCGTTATTGGTTAGCATCCCATGAGCCGGTTCCAAAACAGCCGAAACCAGCATTACACCAGAAGATCCTCTTTGTGTTTGATGGACTGTTCACGGTATCGTACATCAGGAACTGCCACCAGCTGGTCAATGATCAATGTAACTGTGTACTGCCAGCAGTTGAGCCGTTTCAAGAAAAACTCAAAATTCTGGAGCCAGCATTTTTGAATGGCAAACTGGTCCTAGTGTTACAGTACAATGTTAAGCCCGACGTGTCTAGGATGACCTGGGGCACCTCTCTACTCCTTGGATGGGAAACACTTGCATCCGTCATACTCACCGGACATGGCACCATCCGATTATCACCTGTTCCATTCCCTGGAAAATCAACTTAGAGGACACTAGTTCAAATCCCTAGGAGAGGTGAAAATGCACTTGATATCGTCTTCGCTTCACGGCGCACCAAGTTCTACCGCGATGGAATTAGTGATGCGCACGAGACCAGTCGAGACAGACTTTTTTTGACAAAATTCGAGTCGAGACATAGCTCTTCCAATAGAGAAATATACATTTTTCCAGTCGAGACATCACTTTAACAGAACATTTTTGAGACGAGACAGCCACAAATCTTGTCTCGTGTGCATCCCTAGATGGAATCCATGGCCTTCCAGAACATTGGCAAAAGGTCGTCGTTGCTGGTGGGGAATATTTTTTATCTTCGTGGTACGCCTTAAGTGACATGTCGATGTTCGAAGGTCGTGGGTGAAAAAGCGGCAGAACTTTCTTGGTTACCTTTATAATGTTGTAGATTGTTACCTTTATAATGTTTGAATTTATAATATTTTCGTGTGTTTTCAGTGCTGCTAAAATTTGAAAAGAAATCTGCAAAATGAATTTTTCAAAGATTGGCTTACACCACGAGTCAACTGCGTCCCCACTCGTTCCAAACACAGGTCTCAAGAAAAAAAGGCAATGAAAATAAGTAGGAAAGAAATAGTTAATGCATGTTCCTTAGCTATTTGCTAAATGGATCGCAATTTCCTCACGTAATAAACAACACAATAAAATAATAATGGAATGTACTTACGTCAAATATACAGTCACTTCAATACATGGAAAGGCTTTTCACAAAGAACATTTATAAAAACAAAGATAAAGTATATGGATACATTATTGAATTTTATCAATAGATAGATCACCATTGTGTAGCTAAAACCCTCTTTTCACCATTCACTTGGACTAATGTGCTTTTGTATAACATGTAAATGATTTTATAGGTAAATTGAAGTGCAATAAACATTATTTTTGTCCTTTTTTGAGACTTCAAAATCTTTTCCAGTACTTGGACATAGATGTCACCTTCAACCGGGGTTAGAAAAACTCTTCTATAAGATAATATATATATATATATATATATATATATATATATATATATATATATATATATATATATACATACACTTTAGATAAGATATTTATATACAGAGTGTCCATAAAGTCCGTTGCGACCCTGTGTATCTTCGAATCGACTGCTAATGTGAAAAAACGCAAGAACACGTCCATCATTATTTTAGGGGTCTTGAATTTTGAGATATACAAGGTCCACCCAGACACCCCATATAGGGGTACGTGGGGTCAACTTGAAAATTTTAAATAGGAAAAAGGATCGAGAAATATATCGTTGGAAAGGACTCGAAAAGAGAAATATTTTCACGAAAGTTTCAAGTCCCTGTGCTGAACTCATCCAAAATGGCGCGGATTCACATTTCCTATCCATAAAGTCCGTTGCCATCCCATGTATCTTCGAATCGACTGCGAATATGAGAAAACGTAAAAACACGACCAATTGTACCTCTATCTGGTGTGTCTGGGGTGGACCTTTTATAACTCAAAATTCAAGCCCCTTGAAATAATGGTGGGCGTGTTTTTGCGTTTTATCATATTCTTAGTCATTTCGAAGATACACGGAGTGGCAACGGACTTTATGCACACGAAATGTGAACTTCTGCCATTTTGGATGAGGTCAACATAGGGACTTAAAACTTTCCGGAAAATATTTCTCTTATCGACGTCTTTCCAACGATATATTACTCGACCCCCTTTGCTATTTAAAATTTTCAAGTTGATCCCTCGTACCCCTATATAGGAGTGTCTAGGGTGGACCTTTTATAGATCAAAATTCAACCCCATTAAAATTATGATGGACGTGTTTTTGTGTTTTCTCGTATTCGTAGTAAAGTCGAAGATACACGCAGTGGCAACGGACTTTATGGACTCCCTTTGTATATATATATATATAGGGTGTGTATAATATGAAGGTATAGTCTATGTGTTTATTGAAGATTTCACATAACCTTACTGCTTCAAGTCAGTCAAATATAAGGACTTACTTAACTCCTCAAACATGATTAAAGGCGAATATGTAACAACTCACGTATAAAAATTTACGTTTGTCGAACATGGCGTATATTTTCTGAAAATTCCCAGTCGCCTTAGTATATTGGAGCTAAATCAACCAATAATGAGAGACAGTGAATCATATTTCCAGTGAATATATATTCAAACCACTGGATTTTATAGATGATAGTATGTGTTTTGCCGGAGATTAGAAACTAATCCTGAAATTTTTGTTTCAAAGTAGAGACAGGGATGGTTCGCTTCAACAATATATAGTATGACCAGTAATACAGTACACAGTTATTCTTGCTACAAACAATAACATACAATTGAAACCAGTGATGCGTGCCCAACGTGACGAAGTCAATAGTCTATGGTTTACGTACAGACAAGGCGTAGGCAATATAAATATAATTTATAATCATTGCTGGATGTTGTTTTAATGGAAGATTTACTATTCGTCATTCGTCAAGTGCCTACGAACTGTAAACGAAATTCTACATACTATCAGTAACGTTTACCTGGACCTTTCGTACAGAATATCTGACTTGTCTGTATGGAAATGCCATAAATCAAGTACTTTTGTACTTAGATCAGAACTCATCATATATATCTGACGCGATGCGCAGATTTCTACAACTAAGGAAGACAACCACCGGCGAAATATATGGGAAAGTCACCATATGCTTTACCAATAGATTTCTGGGTTTGTTCTTCTAAAAAGAGCATTTTTCTTAAATTCTATCACTACTTTGCGCAGCTTGCAGAAACACATACAAACAATACTTGCTTATAAAGGTAACCAAGAAAGTTCTGTCGCTTTTCGTGGAGGTATACCTTTAATTATGCCTCACTCAGACAAAGGTCAGTTGTTTGTGTGGGTATATCCAACATAATACCTGTTGTGGCAGTTCAGTTACACCGTGAATTTGCCAAAGGACAAACTGAACATTGGACCTCCACACAGTGACATACGGGCGTGTATACTGTACGAGCTTAAACTGGGGTGAAACACTGCTGCAACGGGGCGGAAGATACGACAGGCCTTTTCTGATGGTGTCGTGACCAAACAGACAGTTCCGAGATGTTTTAACAAGCTTAAGGCCGGTGACGAAAGACTCAAAGATGCACCACGTGCCGGAAGACCAACACATGTACATAAACGAAAATCTTCAGGCAGCAATTGAGGCGAACATGTACTAGTCTAACTTTAGCCCAATCTTATCAATCCTTAGCTCGGCATCCTAGCAATCCTGATAGGAGCCGATAAGACAGTGAAAAGTACAACGAAATTTATAATAACGAAGTTTTAAAAGAAAAAGAAAAAAATAGAACTAAGATCTTGCTTTCAGAAGATGCAACACGGAAAGAAGAGCAAAGAGAAAAACAATCTTCTTGAATAGAGAAAACTTTAAAACAATACTTCGAACAAAGCAATTAGTTGTGTAATATTTGTTTCAATTACCTTTTAATTTAAACTGGTGTTCAAACGTTAAATAAGCTAAGTAAGATCTCATAAAGTATACATTTATTATCTAACAACTCAATATTCATTATCACAGCATGTAGGTGTCACAGATCCAAATATCACAGTAAGTTTAACACATATAATTGCAAGTATCAGAATGAAAAGAAAAAAAAAATCAATTACAGTTACTGAGTTTAGTATAAGCTCGAACATGTTTCGCTCGGTTAACTTTTTAATTCAACACTCTGACAGATTTCCACGCATATGTTTCTTGTATTGCATTGAAGAGTTATTCACCAAAAATATAGTTATATTTGACTTTAATGGTTAATCGCCAAAGGTTTAATTCCGGTTAATTTATTCACTGAAGATTTAGTTCGAAATGATCACTAAGAGTTTCGTCGTTCCAGAATTCGTAATTACATTTAGCTGCCTAGAATATCTTCCACGAAGTTTACATATACTCACCTTAATCAACATGAAAACCTTATACTTTCACATATAACATTACATCCATATTAAATGTTAAACCGGATTATTTATTATGTCTCGCCGGAGCGCGTGTCGGGACACGGAAGTGCGAATAATTCACAAACAAGTTCAGGCGTCACCAGAACGACAACAATTGGAAACAGACAATATTCATGTATCAAGTAAGTCGTCTCTCTTCCAAGACAGCGTAATACCAACAACACTGTACTACTAAATAAAATCTGAGACACACTTGAAAGCACTAAAACAGCAACTTCCTTTCAACTATAAAATTCCTGTTTATTCCTTGAAACTAACAATTCAATGCTGAGGTTCGAAGTACAACTTAACTATAGGCAGCCGACGTAGCATCTAACAAAACGACGAGAACAAGGGTTTCTTGACCTTCGCAAAACATTATTAGGAAGCTTACCTTTGGAACGTTTTTAAATATCAAATTATCAAGTGGATGAAAAATAAACCAAGTTGTATATTCACGAAAAGACAATCATTGTTTACAAAACTCGAGCGAATAGTACTCATCCATTACGCACTCTCAGTAACTATAAAAAACATTGGGACACAGAATATTCTTGAGTGATAACTGAATTCATAAAAGAGAAGGCAAGACTTGTGACATTACAATTAAAGATACATCTGTACACTAGAAACCACTTTAATTCAATAAGGTGCATCATTTACCACAGCCAGCTACATCTCACACGAAGAAGGGGGGAGAGAGAGAGAGATGATGGATGATTACGGGGCCAAGCGCTGTGCCGGTAGCCAAGGCAGGGAATTCCTCCCATTTCAATCTGATTTACTCAGCCATGCTTAGACAGACCATGCATAAAGTGAAACTAAACATAGTTAATATTATACTTAATGGAATTAGATATTCTGAATATTTAGGTTGCTATTTAATTTGGATTGGCAGTCGATCTACGAATTCTTTCTAACGGTATTCTTAATTATGTTAAATTTCGATATGTTATTATCCAAATGACACGACGACAGTACAACAACATGTTATTCCCACACAAATCCCTTCAAACGTTTTCCTTTCCGGCAACCTTCTTACTTAATATCCAATCCAACATCCCGAAGGATAAATCTAAGCATGCAGGAAAATCACCAGTGTTACCTGAGCTGAAGCTACACTATATTCCAGCCGAAACTGCATGAAACATTATACCAGCCAAAAAGTCCTATGCGGTCGAACAAATCCTCACTATATTTTGGCTTTATCCATTTTAATTCATCCTTCCGAACGATCCATTTATGCGTAAACAGCACGCTTATACTTAAACCTTAGATAACAAACACAAGCAATTCTCCATCGGCCTGATGAAAACAGATGTTCTTATTCTTACGCTGAGGTGGTGTGGATATCCATTAGCTACACCATCTTGCTTCGTTGTTTGTGCAATAACACAGACTACTCTTAAACGACTTAGGCATCGAAATCGAATACAATCGATTGTTACCCTTTCTTATCTAAGGACAATTTTCTTGAAAACATTCAAAATCCTTAAATGAAGATTACATTATGAAACATACTTATTAATCTAACACAAAATATAAGAAATACGAAATAGGAAAGAAAAGAATAACGAAGAAAGAAAAATAACACGAGTATAGAGTACTGCCACATTCCATTCAAGATACTGCCTCATTCCGTTCCCTCTCCTATGCATTCGAATCCTCTGACTGCATCTTGGTTATGACTGACTAAGTAGATAAATGGAAAATAATACTGAAACTTATGAAGAAAAGAGCATCGAACGGTGAAACACATAGAATAAACTTCTTACTACGCAACCAAAGAGGACAATAATAATAATAATAATAACTGATACCGAATATATAGAAGACAAAATACGTCAGTTATAACAAATTTGAAGTAAATAAGAGAACAAGATATATATATATATATATATATATATAATTGGCAACTAAGGCATTTTTCAACCGATCAGTAACGAACAAGGTACGTTACAAACCCTGGTCAGACATGTGAGGAACTGGGACTGCGACTCATTATGAGTGGAGAAACTATTGGGCAGCACATCCATTAACTTGGGAAACCCTAAAACTTGGGTGGATGGGTCCCACATGATTTCACTCCGGGCCAGAAGGTAATGCGAGCAGACACTTGTGTTTATTTGCTGTCTCGTCTGAGCAAGGTGCCATTTCTGGACAGGGTGTCAACATGTGATGACAAGTGGGTTCTGTACAAAGCAACACGACGATATTATCATTGATTAGCATCCCATGAACTAGTTTCAAAGAAGCCTAAACCAGCATTATAGCAGAAGAAGATCCTCATGTATGTTTGGTGCACTGCTCATGGCATCGTGCATCGGGAACTGATACCAGCTGGTCAGAGCAGCAATGCGAATGTGTAGTGTGAATAGTTTAGTCAAGAAAAACTCAAAACTCTGGACCTAACACTTCTGAATCGCAAAGAAGTCCTCCTGTTAGAGGAAAACAATAAGCTTCAAGTGGCTAGAGTGACCCGGGACACCATTCTACTCTTTGGATGGGAAACATTGCATCCGCTATACTCCCCGGACATTGCACCGTGCGATTATCACCTGTTCCATTTCTCGGACAATCATCTTAGAGGACGCCAGTTGAAATCCCTGGTAGAGGTGCAAAATGCACTTGATACCCTCTTCGCCTCACGGCTCACTAATTCTACCGCAATGGAATCCGTGGCTTCCAGGCCGTTTGCAGAAGGTTGTTGAGGCTGAAGGGACTATTTTTTATCTTCCAGGAACGTCTTAGGTGGCATATCAATGTACGAAGGAGGTGGGTGAGAAAGCGGCAGAACTTTCTTAGTTACTTTTATACTTCGTCTGTATGTGGAAAGCTGGTAAAGAGGAAATGGCAGAAGAGTCCCCTTAAGGCACTTTATAAGAACTTCTATAATGGACGTTGTGTTACAGGGCTATGGTTAAAACACATGGGAATCACAATGAGTTCAACACATAATTGCACGAAGGATAGTTTTAAGGTAATTTCGAGTTAAAATTTTGAAAATTCATGTGAAACTCAAATTTCTGTAGGTTTATGCCTTGCAATTTATTGTTTTTAGTTCAGCTTTAATTAAAAACCTGTACAGTTTACATTGTCTATGTAGCTCTATATAAAGGAGTAGAAATATACTATGTAAATCAATTGCAGTTAATACACGTAGACGTAAAATAAGAATAGGACATACCAATGCTTTAAAGATTCAAAGTTTATCATGAACAATTATCTGGGTTCTGCGTCTTGAAACTAAATTTACTTGCAAACTGTTATCAAATAAGTTTATTTATTATTACAAACAGGTTTTGGTTAATACCCTTTAGCTAAACAAAACAAATAAGTTTGTTTATTTACTAAATAAAAGTTTGTTTAGGTTATTTGACCCACACTGCCCCAGATATCAGGTTAAAAAAGATTAAGCGAAACTAATAGCAGCATTGAAATAAGGATAACTGAGAAAATTTTCTCGCTCCCGAGGTAGATCCAATCCGTGTCACTCAAATGGAAAGAAGACGCCTTTCCGATTACGCTTATCGACTTTACTTGATAAAATGGCAAATTTATTTTGAAGGTTAAATTTCTTGGAAAATTGGATTCTCTGCTTGAACTCTACAAGTATACAAATTCATGTCTATACCTAGATATATAAAGTAAAGCTATTCGAAATATATTCCTGGGTCAAGGTCAAGGCATGTTAGTTTACCAGTCCCTGCTTGGCAGGGGGATATACATTCCTGGATATATACATTTATTTATATAATGAAATAATACAGAAATATGCCATTTCCTCACATACAGAATCGTATTTATAAAATATAAACATTTTAGTGTGTCACTCGAATTCACGATGTCCCTACCTGTCTGACGCCAAAAGATGTTACTATCATGCAATAATTCATAGGTTTAAAACTCTTGTGCCAATTTAATTACAAGTTATAAACTGCGTCCTATCCATTTAATTATTTCGAAATATCACAATCGCCGTAACTATGTTTAGATCTGAACATCTGTATTTGTATAACAGCGAAGATAGTTGAAGAGCAAAACAGAAGATAAAAAATAAAGTTAAATTTAAACCATAATAACACTCAGTTAAGCACGATTTTTATCTTCAATGTGCAGCTGGCCAAAGGCTCATGTGCTACAACTACAGTAGTTTCAATACATAGAAATCCAACAGCCACTTAACTATCTTCAGAATAACAATATAAAATACATGCTGCGAAATTATTATACTTATTTTTTCCTGCACTTACAGCCACATTTAAAATATACTTCAATTACAAATATCACTATACTCAAAGATAATCCGAAAATAAACAATGCAAAAGCACCCATCAAATCCTTAATAGAAATTACTACCACACTTTTCTCTTTAGCACTGAAAGCTAAATGCCGTCTTGTTGTTCGTACCTCATGTAACGTATCAGTTTCCTATTTTTCACGTAATCCATATTCCACACAATCTTGAATAACTTGGTTAAAAGAATTCACGTAAGGAGAATTTGGTCGCAGCAAATAAACAGTAGGAACTGAAACAACAATCTGCTGGAGTTTATGTATCAACGGTTTCCCCTGTGAATCGAAAAGGGAGTATAAGTATAGTAAATAATCAACAACACCGGTTTCCCCAAGTATCCCCCAATTTTTCGATCCAGCCAAATCTACTAACGATTTCAGCAGAGTTGTTATAGAAGAAAAATCCCTCCACTTGTGTACAATTTGTTTCATTACATGATCAGTGGAGTCAGAGAAAAATCGTCTATGGCCAAAATAGTCACCAAACGGAATGCCTGAATCTAGGAGATCGTTCACACTGTTAATTAACTTATATTTTATTGGTTTCGTAACAAATCTAAAAAGCGAAACCTGGTAGCAATAATTCAAAATGAAAGAACACAGAACCCACATTACAAATACTACTCTAACCAAAGGAATACGAGGTGGCTCTTTGACAGATATCCCTGAAAGTATGGAGAAGTTATACATGAAAGGAGATCGGAATATTAAACAGTTTCTATTCTTAATAAGTGATTTCATTAATTTCGTAGATATAATAACGATACCATATACGAATAAAATTACAACCCAGCAATGTAATTGGAAAGCGAAGATTATACTCATCCATTTAGGATATATGGAGGGTTGGCGAACAGCCCATATCATTCGATAGAAATGTCCACTCAATATTCGATGAAAATGTACAAAGTAATACAAGTGTGGTGTCCAACCTACAAAGCTTCCTTCTAATTCTCCTGATTTTATTCTTACCATGTCACCAACAAATGTGCCATTAGGAAAGAGTCTACCATGATCACTTATATTAATTCGTTTCATAAACTTCAAAGTAAAATTCATTCCCTTCGCAATTGTATACAGTATACTTGGAGTTGGGCCTTTAGCTACAACACTACCGTCCGTTCTCTTTTCTAATATTGAAACAGGGAGTAAACTATACGTTGTAGCACTCAATTCACACGAATGGAGATTTTCTATTTTGTTCGGATATACGTCAATTCCTTTGATCATATGTTCCTTATGACATTGATCGACGAGTGTTAGTCTACCAGCTGACTTACAATGATCATTTGAGAATGGAAAGTACGTGTATATGTCGATGGTATTCAGCAACTTTATATTCCCCACTGTAATAACAATCACATTGAATATATTTTCCTGAAATGCACTATGAAAAATATTTTCTGTCCCAGTTGTTATTTTATGCATCCTAGAAAGAACAACAATGAATTTACTTCTGGGACTTAAATAAAAGAATTTCAACTTGTGAATCGTTTTCAAAAATTCCACATTGTTTTCCAAGAAAAGTAAATAAATTATTGAATCTTCGGACCATTCTAATAGAGAAATCTTAAATTTTAATTTATTTAGTACATCTGGCAAGTTGTTGTTAACAATTACAAATGCACTGTTGTAACTTGGTAACAGCCCATTCAATCGGAAACTTGTATTATCTGCAAACACTGTTACAGTTCGTGTTTGGTTGTGGTGTATGGATAAAATGTACGAAAGGCAACCAAATAATTCACTATTGTGTTGGTTTCTTGGTAATTGTGGTAATAGGTTTCCCGCCGCTTTTGTTGTATTAGCCATTAAAGAAATTATTACAATCACCGTATAAAGTGTCCTCATTTTGCCATCAAGATTGCCTAAAAGAAACTAGAAAAATATTCTTAGTTATATTTTGTATTCTTTAGTTTAATTATCGACGTTTAATTTGATAATGCAACATTCAGAAATTATTAATATACACTACATCAACGTTCTGAGAAATGAAAATATCAAATTTATAGGAAAAGAAAATGGAAATGTGTACACAGGTTTTTACATTATAAGAACTATTTACAGTATCTATGCATGAATCTCCAAGTTCTGAAAGAAGCTTCAGATAGAAATTTTAAAGGTTTAAATATGACGTAAATGAACAAAAGTGGACTTGATTCCCTTGTGCAACGAATCTACCAGTTGCAAAACAACTGCCAAACGGGAGGGAAAATCAGGATTGTATTTTACTTTTAACTAATATCATCATTAATAATACGAATATTAACAACTACTGATAGTGTTTTATCCGTTAGTGGAATTAATTTTACTGACAATTTAAGTGAGACCAGAATTGAGTTTTGCTTCACCTTAAACCCACGACCTGTAAATTGTGAGAATTTGAAAGTAAAATATTTCCTACTTACGCATGCAAAATAGCATGAAGGGCAAAAAATTTGAAAAATGAAATTAAATTTTTGAGTTTTACGTCCCACGGTTATGCCGGTTAGGGTAAAGGAGACGGTGATGATGAGAGATGAATGAAATGATGGGATGAAGAAAGTGAGAGCAAACGGGAGAACCGCGAGAAAACCCACGGCACGGTGTTTGTCCACCACAAAGTTCACTTGGCGGGAGCAGGGTTTGAACCCGGGACCACAAACACCAGAGGTGAACGCTCTACCACTGAGGCACGACGGCCCCCCATGAAAAATTCGACAAGGCTATTAGTTCCAGTCTTTCAGTATCCGTTTTCTCTTGGTAAATGGTGTGGTTATGGTATAGCATCAGTGTCTATGTGTATATAGACAAAATATTTTTCTCTATTTTCTCAAAAACTACGCATGAAGATTTAGACGCACTCATATCACTTGTTCAGTTGAATGAAATCTTTTGATTGTCTCGCATTTGAATGTTTCTATTGTAATGTTGTAATATTATTTGACCTAAAAACAATGCGAAAATACTTAACACTTTCATTTTGTCGCTGATATAACTATGCAAGTTACAGCTTCTTCTAAGTTTAGTGTATTTCTCAAAGTTCCATTTCATTTTGTAAAAAAAAAAAAAAAAAAAAAAGGAAATAATTAAATTTGATTTTGGAGAATGCTATGTTGTACAGGGCTAGCAATATACCCTAAATAGATATCCCAAGGGTCAATCTTTCTACAGGGTGTTTCAAAACAACGCCGACAACGTTTGGGAGGTGATTTCTCACACCAAGATAAGACGAAAAGTGTAGACCAAACTGGGTGCACAAATGATTCCTTTTGGAGTTATAGGCCGCCGAAAACATGAGAAAATGAACTTTAAAATCCCATAGCTCCAAAACTATAGAACATACCGTAGTTGGGTCAAGACTTCACTATCCAAAAATACATGCTTCAGAAACCTAGCTTGGTTACTAGCATATAATTTGAAGTTCTCACTAACTACCTCCATAAAAATTTGTTGCGGAAGTACCGCAGGGTTCTGAAACATGGATATTTGGATAGGGCACATACTAGTTCCTGACCCAACTACGGTAGGTTCCGTAATATTGGGGCTATGGATCTTAAAGTTTCCTTTTTGCATGTTTTTGGCAGCCTATAACTCCGAAAGGAAGAATTTGTGCACCCAGGTTGTTCTCTACTTTTTTTCTTATCTTGATTTCAGGAATTCCCTCCAAAACATTGTCGGTTTTGTTTTGGAATACCCAGTATAATAATGTCGAAGTGAAGCAGCTTTCACAGAATGATTCAGATGTACCGAAAACTCTCTGTATTTCGAGGCTTTCAAGCCATTATTTAAGTCTAGGATAAATTTATAACTGTAGTGAGGTGTTATATGGGAAAATAAAGGCAAACCCATCCCTTGACTTTTCACAGTAACCTGGATTGTTTTTAAAGCTCCTCGTATTTCTTGTGCTGATCTTTGGTTTGCTAATTATGAGCCAATGAGCCATCAAATTTAAAGTCAAATTTTTGAAAAGAAATAATTCCAGCTGCAATTTTGAACAGAAAATTATAGTGAAACAAAAAGTATTACAGTTTAACAGTCTACCAGAATTTTAGTACATACCTCATCAACCATACTATGTATCAGTGGCGGCTACTGTTAGTGTTGCAGCGTTGCGCAACGACCAAAGTATTTCAAGAAAAAAAATATTATTATCAATAGTAGTAAAGAGCAGAAAAAATACTTTTTAATACTCGCATTTATACACTTTAAATAACATATTTTTTACTTCTGTAATTGTCCGTTCCGTTAATCCATTTTAAAAAGCGAAAAATAATCCGTCACAGAGTCTCTAATTAATATTGTGTTGTAGCAACCATACAACGACCAGATTCCTTCAGCGCGGGAATTGGAGCGAATGTTAAGTCTCCTTTCTCCTATCTCAGAAGTTAAAGGGACTGGTCGTTGCAGTGCTTCTGCAACACAGCACGGTTTCCAGGGAACGAGAAGGTTTTTCGCGCTAAATAAGATTTCTAAATTTAATTTCACTAGCAATTAACAAATAGAATTTGTTTTTATGCATTCATATTTTTAAATTACAGGACCATACTGAAGCAAATCAATATAATGACAAAAAGAGTGATTGCAGAATTATAAAATAAGAAAGAAAATATCTAGTAGAGCAGAAAACAAATGAAAATAAACCCGCATTCAAATATTAATAAGTCAGTATGTAGAATCGCCCCCTCCCTCTGTGGATAGCCTAGTATTTTAGTATATACATATTTCTTTTATAAAATAAATATATTTTATACTTTTGATAATTTCCACATAAAACTGTATGATGGAGAACGCCACATTGAATTTGGGACTAGTTAGCAATGCTCAGGGGCGTAGCCACGAGGGGGGTCCACCGGGTCCGGACCTCCCAAAAATTTCGAAACTTGACTAACATTTGTAGACTTTCCTAACGAACTATACTTATTTAACAGAGAAACGATTGATGTAGGCTAAATATTTTATTTTACACCTCATCATGTACTCTCTCTTTTCTTAAAAACAATCGTTCTGTCATTTTTTGCTAAGAATATAGGTGACAGTTATTACTTATCGTCTTTTCGGATGCAGAATAAGAAAGGTATATATTGCATAGACGTATCGAACCCCTCCCAACACACATTTCTGAGTGTAGAACTGGCAGTGCTGTTTGTTTTGATGTTCTTCGACTTTACCTTCTGTTAGGTATACATGCTGATCCTATATCTGTTGGGTTTTGAGGTTTCCTTTCCAGAACATATGACATTGATAAGCATTATTTCGCCTCATGTGGAAGTATATTGTGTTCATCGTGCATTGCGTAACAACCAAGACGGGTGATTTGGAATGTAGTTTTTTCTTTTACGCACATGTGTGTGTGTGTGTTGATGTATGAATATGTGACATTCGGAATTCATATACCAGTACCTCTTATGTATCACTGTTTTGGTTTTTATTTATTAGATTTAATTATTATTGTGTGTGCTTTAATTCTGTAAATAACCTACAAATTCTAAATGAATGGTATACCGTGTAACGGATCCCTCTGAATCCGTGACATTGATTGTTACAGTTATCGATCGTGTGTTTTGTTAATACTCCCGATTTAAAAAAAAGAATGACTAGCGTTTGTCTGGATATGAATTTATTAATTTTCTATAGTGTACAACCGTATTCTCAAGCTGTACCGGGTATTCAACCGTTCGTATATTTCCTTAGGTTGTAGTTCTCAGTTAAATAATTTGATTTATAAATAAGATAAATTAAAGTTAAATTTAAATTATAAATATTGCTTAAGGACTGCACATGATTAGACATATTTTTTTAATTCCAATATTTATAAACTTTTAATCAAAATTTAGTTACAGTAACAAATGTGCAAGCTAAAATTTCTTTATCAGTATAGTGCATGCTGATTATATGTAATTATTTATATTTTAAACAGTCTATTTTCCACACAAAGAAATTAATTATTACGAATATTTAACTATTAATATTGCAAATGATGTCGAACAGTGCATAAACGTTGATGGCTGTAATTGCTTCTCTTAATCGGTGCTTGCCATTTATAAGTACGGGCAGTTGAAATTAATAGCAACAAAACAACTGACGATCGAAATTCAGAGAGAAAGTAAAGAAATAGTGCTGTATAAAATAGATATTTTACACATTTTTGGACGAAATAATTTAATATCAACATTTATTTAGGAATTACGGGAGTAAATTTTGAATGTTAAATATGATTCAAGGCAATAATGTTCTTACAGAGATAAATTCTAGTTTGTTCATAGCTCGGCATTAGTTGTTAGGTGTGACGTATGAATATAATTTTTGAAAAACTATAAAAGGTTTATGCGTCGAGACGAGTCCTGCTATCGATTTAAGTTATCAAATTTACATTTTGGACCATTTTATCTATGCAAAATTATTGATTGGAACTTTGATAGTGACAGTAGAAGCAATGAAGTAACCTGAGTAGGACTTCGTACGTGAATTTAAGTGTAGACTATGGACTTTTCACCAAGATGAGGATTCATTTTGTAATACTGTAATGTGGTGTTCCGACACCGTTGGATAATCTTTATCAGTCATGGGAATATACTGCAGGCACAACGAGGAAGTTTATTTGGAACTTGAACGGTGGTGGATGGTATAACCGTTTTATGAGGTAATCCCTAATCAATTATTTACTTCACAGGAGTTCGGATAGCTGCAGTGGGAATCCCAGGATGACTGATTAATACGGAAAATTTTGCAGTAGGTTTAAATACAAAGTTTTTTTTAGTTCTTAGTGGTGGCACTAGCGGCACTGAAAATTAAAACTAATCAGTGATAAAGTAATTTCTATAAGCTTTATTTTTCGTGTGTATTTGAACAGTGTGATGATGATGATGATGATTCGTAGCTAATTACCGGTAGCGTCATGAACTTCAGGTTCATAGTGGGAATGTCTTATAGCTGTAATCGCGTAACAAATATAAATTCTCGATTTTCATATTCTAAATTCTTTAGTTGATTATTAAATTTTGTAATTAATGAATGCTAACATACGAAATGAGCTTCGACGGTACCAATCATTCACAGTTGCCTGCCTCAGAAAACCTCTATCTTGTTACCTTACGATTCATGCAATATTTAGAAATGAACCAACTTAAGAAAAACAGATAATATTGTTATTATCATATTGTCTGGTTAGTGGTGCCATGCTGGAAATTGGGATTTATCTATAATCAGCTTCTAATGCAGTAATGAATGATTTTTTCGTTTAAGTCAATGCCTCACGTTCCATATATGTTTTCTTCATGTAAATATATCATTCCTCATTAATTTCTTTTATTGTTGAATAATTATAGTGTTTTCATACTAAGTAATAATTATTCGGAGAAGTAAATAGAGCTGGAAATATTGGTATATTGTATCGCCAATGTCATAAATCCACTGCTCTGCTCCTTCTTAACTCACGATAAATAATTTATTATTAGTAGTAATAATGTATGTGTCATTTAATGTTCGTGTGATGGCATGGCTTTTATAAACTAATATTCGTCAGAATAAGTAATTATAGTGTAATATGACTTTCAACTTAATCATTTCTTTTTGATACTGCAAGACGACCCTGAGGTGTAATATCCCAGTTTCTTAGCAGGCGCTAGCAGGCCCTATTTATATGTATTAGGTCTAAGTAATGGATAAATGAAGATACGAGCTGCTGTGTTGAGGCCAAACTCACTGTCTAGGCAACTGTTATGTATATGCGATGATGGATGTTTCTTTGTTATTTCTGAAACAATAAACATATTGAACAGATTATTTTTCATTTCAATTTAAGCGCAGTTACAAATTTCTCAATGTAATTACCAACCTTCAGTATAAGATTTTTAATGAGAAAGACATAAAGATTTAATTTCACTGATGGAATTGTTGCTTAGGACAAGATCCTGGTAACTTCTGATCAATAAACGAGATTTTGCTTAATGTCAGTACAGTAGATTTCTTTCAAAATAATGAATAGTGTAAAATCAGTTTCTTTTACATTAAAATATAATTTCCATTTTTTAGTCATAATTATTTAATATTTTAATTATTTATTTCTACTTTGGAATAATAATAATAATAATTATCATTATTGCAGTTATTATATTCTGTCGACCGGTAAAAAAAAAGGAGAAAATTTATTGGTCGTAACAGTGGCGACCCTAGCGTCGGATTTGGACTAAGTGAACATATTCCAAAAGTGAAAATAAACTGTACCAAAGATATATAAATATAACTATTAAATTTATAGTAATTTTGGGGATAAGTGAGTAAAGCTGGTAACGTGAATAATATAGGACTTTCTTAACTATGAGACTGAAGTGCATGTCGTAATACGATGAATTGTGGTATGATGAAGAGATTCATTAATTCTGAAGTAAATAATTATGAACCAGACACGAGTCAGTGTTGCAAGAAAAAGAAAGCAAAAGCACTTACGAAGTTTGTTAATTGTTACAAATGTGATAATTGGTATCATGCGCGTTGCGTTAAATTGTTGCAATCGAAAATCGATCAGATTGATCGTGCGGAAATTGAGTGGTTCTGTCCTCAGTGTAGTACGCTGGAGGAAAATGAATATGAGGATTTTGAACAGGCAACAGCGACGTCTGTTGAGTCTTCTGAGGAAGTTGTAGGTGAGACTGGTGATAAGAATACTGAACATAGTGACGAACTAGGAATTATGCATTCGAATGAAAAAGAAACCGTCTCTGTTGAAAGTCAAGAACTAGGTGGACGATTAGAACCGGGATTTGAATCTCTAAGGCAGCTCATATTAAGACTTGATAGTAAAATGACAAATATGAACGATACACTGTCCTCAAAAGTGTCCTCGGAATTAACGTCATTAAAATCCGAAATGAGTACAATGAAAAACGAACTAACAGATAATTTTACGAATAAGTTGTCTTCTGAAATGACTGCTTTAAATGATAAAATTTCTTCACTTACTGTAGATGTGTTCGGTGTTAAATCCGATCTTAAGTCTTTCCAGGAAGAAATAAATGTAAAATTTTTGTCTTTGTCTAAAAGTACTGATAAGAAATTGGATACCTTAACAACTGATATGTCTAATCTTAAGGTAGATGTAGAAACTTTCAAACAGAATGTTAGTTCAGACTTAAATAAAGAGCAGTACGAGAAACAAGTACAGGGTTTGCAAGAGGCAAATGTGAATGTTGTGGCAACTGTTACCGATTTGGAACGCGACGTTACTGCAGGTCAGGAGAAATCCGAAAGTAAATGTCAAGAGCGGAGTACTAGGTTGGAAAAATTAATGCGGGAAAGTTTAAATGAGATAAATATGCGAACCGAAAATTTAGTACAAGATAATGTTAACAAACTTGAACATAAGTTGAGTCAGCTAAATAAAAATTTAATTCACCAAGGAAAGGAACTTAAAGTTAGATACCAAGCTTTAAGTAAAGAAGTTAATTATTTGCGTGGAAAGCAACAACGAACCGTTGTACCCCTTGAGGAAACCGGGCAGGATCGTACTCCGGAGTCGCGAGAGATGATTGAGTTAGTTGCCAGAAATCTTGAGGATAGAACTGAGGTTAATCATGGGGTAAAGCCAGGTATTACTGCAAACGTATGTAGTACAGAATCTGATTGAGAATCTGAAACTGAAATATTAAAGGTAGTGGAATCAGGTAATGAAACTAATAATCTCGAACTTATGCCTAAGGATAGGGAACGGGTAGCAAATACCACTAACGGTACAAGAAAGAAAAAACGTTGTGATTGTCGAGAGAAAAGAAACATACGAAATTCGTCTGAAATCGTAACTTCAGGAAGTGCGCAAAATAGACCAGCTAACATTGAAAAAGTGGATGTTTTATCAGTTGGGAAGGTAATTCAAGTTTTGCCCTCTTGCGGTGCGAGTCAAAATCCGCCTTATTCTCGGGAATTAAAAGATTTCCCCCGATTTAGTGGGAAAATGACCCAAGGGGTGGCCAGAATTTTCCTTGAAGAACTGTTACAGGCATTAGACATATATCATCTTAAGGACAAGGAGAAATTATATATTGCTTCGAAGTGCCTTGAACGATCCGCGAAATCATGGTATCGGAGCGTGATGGGCCAAATTCACAATTTTGATGATTTCGTAGATTTGTTTAGGGATCAATATATATCTCCACAGCTAGAAAGAGCACAAAAGAGGAAATTGTATTCTCTCAGGTATGATAAAAGTAAATTCCCGTCATTAGTGGATTTCGTATGGTTTGTAGTAGAAAACTATCATTCTGTAGTCAGTTCCCCGTGTGAGCAGGAGTTGAAAGAACTTATTTTAGATTGTCTACCCGCGGAGGAAAGAAAAATTTTGAAATTAAGCTCAGTGAACACCATAAAAGAAATAATCTTGCGACTGGCTGATTTAGAATGTGACCCTATGGAGAATATTGAAATATTGGGAGGAAATAAATTTCAAGTAACTAAACGTCCTAACATAAGATATGTTAAAAATGAGAATTTAAAGAAAAGAAAGGCTGTCAATTCTGTGCAAACGGAGCCTGTTTCATTTGGTGACAACCACAATAATAGTAATACACCATTCCATAATAGCGATAATTCTCAATACTCTTCTTGGAATAAGAAAATTGGGTATGACAAACGACGCCCGTGGACTAATAGTAATAGGAGAAAGTGGAATGGCGAAATGGCTAGTCGAAATTGGCACGCTGCTCAAAATAATAGAATTCCGATAGAGAATATGCCAGTAACATATTATACGAACTTTCCTCCTCCATCGTTGCCTCCTCCTATTTACACGAATAAAAACATGTTCAATCCCTTTATTCCAATACCTGTTGCTACCTCTAATCAGCAAGTATCTCCAATGCGTATGCCTGTCATTACCACAGTAACTTCGACACTAAACCCTCCTTATTCTGCGGTAGGAATAAGTCCAGTAGAATTAAGTTATTCATCTACTGGCTTTACGACAAAATCGGACAATCATTCGGAAAACTTATCCAACAGTCACCCTTAAGGGGAGATGACGGTGTCTGCTCGTCAAATCTTCTCTCTCCAAATTTAAATAATAATGTAATTTTACATCCATCTATTGAAAGTAATAAATACATGCCTACATAAACTGGACCATATGTGGTGACCAAAGTAAATAGAAATAACGTTTCACTAAAATATTTGGAAGGGAGAGAAGTATCGAGTCAGAATTCTTCCAATATTAAGATCTTTGACTGTTCCGATGAGAAACGCGAAGAGCTACTTGTTAATTTTAAATAATGCTTTCAATTTTATGTTTAATGTTTTAAGTTTGTTTAATGTTTCAAAAAATATATATAATTATATATTTTTTTTGTCCGTCCGCGGAAAATGTAACGGATCCCTCTGAATCCGTGACATTGATTGTTACAGTTATCGATCGTGTGTTTTGTTAATACTCCCGATTTAAAAAAAAGAATGACTAGCGTTTGTCTGGATATGAATTTATTAATTTTCTATAGTGTACAACCGTATTCTCAAGCTGTACCGGGTATTCAACCGTTCGTATATTTCCTTAGGTTGTAGTTCTCAGTTAAATAATTTGATTTATAAATAAGATAAATTAAAGTTAAATTTAAATTATAAATATTGCTTAAGGACTGCACATGATTAGACATATTTTTTTAATTCCAATATTTATAAACTTTTAATCAAAATTTAGTTACAGTAACAAATGTGCAAGCTAAAATTTCTTTATCAGTATAGTGCATGCTGATTATATGTAATTATTTATATTTTAAACAGTCTATTTTCCACACAAAGAAATTAATTATTACGAATATTTAACTATTAATATTGCAAATGATGTCGAACAGTGCATAAACGTTGATGGCTGTAATTGCTTCTCTTAATCGGTGCTTGCCATTTATAAGTACGGGCAGTTGAAATTAATAGCAACAAAACAACTGACGATCGAAATTCAGAGAGAAAGTAAAGAAATAGTGCTGTATAAAATAGATATTTTACACATTTTTGGACGAAATAATTTAATATCAACATTTATTTAGGAATTACGGGAGTAAATTTTGAATGTTAAATATGATTCAAGGCAATAATGTTCTTACAGAGATAAATTCTAGTTTGTTCATAGCTCGGCATTAGTTGTTAGGTGTGACGTATGAATATAATTTTTGAAAAACTATAAAAGGTTTATGCGTCGAGACGAGTCCTGCTATCGATTTAAGTTATCAAATTTACATTTTGGACCATTTTATCTATGCAAAATTATTGATTGGAACTTTGATAATGACAGTAGAAGCAATGAAGTAACCTGAGTAGGACTTCGTACGTGAATTTAAGTGTAGACTATGGACTTTTCACCAAGATGAGGATTCATTTTGTAATACTGTAATGTGGTGTTCCGACACCGTTGGATAATCTTTATCAGTCATGGGAATATACTGCAGGCACAACGAGGAAGTTTATTTGGAACTTGAACGGTGGTGGATGGTATAACCGTTTTATGAGGTAATCCCTAATCAATTATTTACTTCACAGGAGTTCGGATAGCTGCAGTGGGAATCCCAGGATGACTGATTAATACGGAAAATTTTGCAGTAGGTTTAAATACAAAGTTTTTTTTAGTTCTTAGTGGTGGCACTAGCGGCACTGAAAATTAAAACTAATCAGTGATAAAGAAATTTCTATAAGCTTTATTTTTCGTGTGTATTTGAACAGTGTGATGATGATGATGATGATTCGTAGCTAATTACCGGTAGCGTCATGCACTTCAGGTTCATAGTGGGAATGTCTTATAGCTGTAATCGCGTAACAAATATAAATTCTCGATTTTCATATTCTAAATTCTTTAGTTGATTATTAAATTTTGTAATTAATGAATGCTAACATACGAAATGAGCTTCGACGGTACCAATCATTCACAGTTGCCTGCCTCAGAAAACCTCTATCTTGTTACCTTACGATTCATGCAATATTTAGAAATGAACCAACTTAAGAAAAACAGATAATATTGTTATTATCATATTGTCTGGTTAGTGGTGCCATGCTGGAAATTGGGATTTATCTATAATCAGCTTCTAATGCAGTAATGAATGATTTTTTTGTTTAAGTCAATGCCTCACGTTCCATATATGTTTTCTTCATGTAAATATATCATTCCTCATTAATTTCTTTTATTGTTGAATAATTATAGTGTTTTCATACTAAGTAATAATTATTCGGAGAAGTAAATAGAGCTGGAAATATTGGTATATTGTATCGCCAATGTCATAAATCCACTGCTCTGCTCCTTCTTAACTCACGATAAATAATTTATTATTAGTAGTAATAATGTATGTGTCATTTAATGTTCGTGTGATGGCATGGCTTTTATAAACTAATATTCGTCAGAATAAGTAATTATAGTGTAATATGACTTTCAACTTAATCATTTCTTTTTGATACTGCAAGACGACCCTGAGGTGTAATATCCCAGTTTCTTAGCAGGCGCTAGCAGGCCCTATTTATATGTATTAGGTCTAAGTAATGGATAAATGAAGATACGAGCTGCTGTGTTGAGGCCAAACTCACTGTCTAGGCAACTGTTATGTATATGCGATGATGGATGTTTCTTTGTTATTTCTGAAACAATAAACATATTGAACAGATTATTTTTCATTTCAATTTAAGCGCAGTTACAAATTTCTCAATGTAATTACCAACCTTCAGTATAAGATTTTTAATGAGAAAGACATAAAGATTTAATTTCACTGATGGAATTGTTGCTTAGGACAAGATCCTGGTAACTTCTGATCAATAAACGAGATTTTGCTTAATGTCAGTACAGTAGATTTCTTTCAAAATAATGAATAGTGTAAAATCAGTTTCTTTTACATTAAAATATAATTTCCATTTTTTAGTCATAATTATTTAATATTTTAATTATTTATTTCTACTTTGGAATAATAATAATAATAATTATCATTATTGCAGTTATTATATTCTGTCGACCGGTAAAAAAAAAGGAGAAAATTTATTGGTCGTAACAGTGGCGACCCTAGCGTCGGATTTGGACTAAGTGAACATATTCCAAAAGTGAAAATAAACTGTACCAAAGATATATAAATATAACTATTAAATTTATAGTAATTTTGGGGATAAGTGAGTAAAGCTGGTAACGTGAATAATATAGGACTTTCTTAACTATGAGACTGAAGTGCATGTCGTAATACGATGAATTGTGGTATGATGAAGAGATTCATTAATTCTGAAGTAAATAATTATGAACCAGACACGAGTCAGTGTTGCAAGAAAAAGAAAGCAAAAGCACTTACGAAGTTTGTTAATTGTTACAAATGTGATAATTGGTATCATGCGCGTTGCGTTAAATTGTTGCAATCGAAAATCGATCAGATTGATCGTGCGGAAATTGAGTGGTTCTGTCCTCAGTGTAGTACGCTGGAGGAAAATGAATATGAGGATTTTGAACAGGCAACAGCGACGTCTGTTGAGTCTTCTGAGGAAGTTGTAGGTGAGACTGGTGATAAGAATACTGAACATAGTGACGAACTAGGAATTATGCATTCGAATGAAAAAGAAACCGTCTCTGTTGAAAGTCAAGAACTAGGTGGACGATTAGAACCGGGATTTGAATCTCTAAGGCAGCTCATATTAAGACTTGATAGTAAAATGACAAATATGAACGATACACTGTCCTCAAAAGTGTCCTCGGAATTAACGTCATTAAAATCCGAAATGAGTACAATGAAAAACGAACTAACAGATAATTTTACGAATAAGTTGTCTTCTGAAATGACTGCTTTAAATGATAAAATTTCTTCACTTACTGTAGATGTGTTCGGTGTTAAATCCGATCTTAAGTCTTTCCAGGAAGAAATAAATGTAAAATTTTTGTCTTTGTCTAAAAGTACTGATAAGAAATTGGATACCTTAACAACTGATATGTCTAATCTTAAGGTAGATGTAGAAACTTTCAAACAGAATGTTAGTTCAGACTTAAATAAAGAGCAGTACGAGAAACAAGTACAGGGTTTGCAAGAGGCAAATGTGAATGTTGTGGCAACTGTTACCGATTTGGAACGCGACGTTACTGCAGGTCAGGAGAAATCCGAAAGTAAATGTCAAGAGCGGAGTACTAGGTTGGAAAAATTAATGCGGGAAAGTTTAAATGAGATAAATATGCGAACCGAAAATTTAGTACAAGATAATGTTAACAAACTTGAACATAAGTTGAGTCAGCTAAATAAAAATTTAATTCACCAAGGAAAGGAACTTAAAGTTAGATACCAAGCTTTAAGTAAAGAAGTTAATTATTTGCGTGGAAAGCAACAACGAACCGTTGTACCCCTTGAGGAAACCGGGCAGGATCGTACTCCGGAGTCGCGAGAGATGATTGAGTTAGTTGCCAGAAATCTTGAGGATAGAACTGAGGTTAATCATGGGGTAAAGCCAGGTATTACTGCAAACGTATGTAGTACAGAATCTGATTGAGAATCTGAAACTGAAATATTAAAGGTAGTGGAATCAGGTAATGAAACTAATAATCTCGAACTTATGCCTAAGGATAGGGAACGGGTAGCAAATACCACTAACGGTACAAGAAAGAAAAAACGTTGTGATTGTCGAGAGAAAAGAAACATACGAAATTCGTCTGAAATCGTAACTTCAGGAAGTGCGCAAAATAGACCAGCTAACATTGAAAAAGTGGATGTTTTATCAGTTGGGAAGGTAATTCAAGTTTTGCCCTCTTGCGGTGCGAGTCAAAATCCGCCTTATTCTCGGGAATTAAAAGATTTCCCCCGATTTAGTGGGAAAATGACCCAAGGGGTAGAATAAAAGTAGATTTCTAGAAGGAAAGTAAATAGAAATAACGTTTCACTAAAATATTTGGAAGGGAGAGAAGTATCGAGTCAGAATTCTTCCAATATTAAGATCTTTGACTGTTCCGATGAGAAACGCGAAGAGCTACTTGTTAATTTTAAATAATGCTTTCAATTTTATGTTTAATGTTTTAAGTTTGTTTAATGTTTCAAAAAATATATATAATTATATATTTTTTTTGTCCGTCCGCGGAAAATGTAACGGATCCCTCTGAATCCGTGACATTGATTGTTACAGTTATCGATCGTGTGTTTTGTTAATACTCCCGATTTAAAAAAAGAATGACTAGCGTTTGTCTGGATATGAATTTATTAATTTTCTATAGTGTACAACCGTATTCTCAAGCTGTACCGGGTATTCAACCGTTCGTATATTTCCTTAGGTTGTAGTTCTCAGTTAAATAATTTGATTTATAAATAAGATAAATTAAAGTTAAATTTAAATTATAAATATTGCTTAAGGACTGCACATGATTAGACATATTTTTTTAATTCCAATATTTATAAACTTTTAATCAAAATTTAGTTACAGTAACAAATGTGCAAGCTAAAATTTCTTTATCAGTATAGTGCATGCTGATTATATGTAATTATTTATATTTTAAACAGTCTATTTTCCACACAAAGAAATTAATTATTACGAATATTTAACTATTAATATTGCAAATGATGTCGAACAGTGCATAAACGTTGATGGCTGTAATTGCTTCTCTTAATCGGTGCTTGCCATTTATAAGTACGGGCAGTTGAAATTAATAGCAACAAAACAACTGACGATCGAAATTCAGAGAGAAAGTAAAGAAATAATGCTGTATAAAATAGATATTTTACACATTTTTGGACGAAATAATTTAATATCAACATTTATTTAGGAATTACGGGAGTAAATTTTGAATGTTAAATATGATTCAAGGCAATAATGTTCTTACAGAGATAAATTCTAGTTTGTTCATAGCTCGGCATTAGTTGTTAGGTGTGACGTATGAATATAATTTTTGAAAAACTATAAAAGGTTTATGCGTCGAGACGAGTCCTGCTATCGATTTAAGTTATCAAATTTACATTTTGGACCATTTTATCTATGCAAAATTATTGATTGGAACTTTGATAATGACAGTAGAAGCAATGAAGTAACCTGAGTAGGACTTCGTACGTGAATTTAAGTGTAGACTATGGACTTTTCACCAAGATGAGGATTCATTTTGTAATACTGTAATGTGGTGTTCCGACACCGTTGGATAATCTTTATCAGTCATGGGAATATACTGCAGGCACAACGAGGAAGTTTATTTGGAACTTGAACGGTGGTGGATGGTATAACCGTTTTATGAGGTAATCCCTAATCAATTATTTACTTCACAGGAGTTCGGATAGCTGCAGTGGGAATCCCAGGATGACTGATTAATACGGAAAATTTTGCAGTAGGTTTAAATACAAAGTTTTTTTTAGTTCTTAGTGGTGGCACTAGCGGCACTGAAAATTAAAACTAATCAGTGATAAAGAAATTTCTATAAGCTTTATTTTTCGTGTGTATTTGAACAGTGTGATGATGATGATGATGATTCGTAGCTAATTACCGGTAGCGTCATGCACTTCAGGTTCATAGTGGGAATGTCTTATAGCTGTAATCGCGTAACAAATATAAATTCTCGATTTTCATATTCTAAATTCTTTAGTTGATTATTAAATTTTGTAATTAATGAATGCTAACATACGAAATGAGCTTCGACGGTACCAATCATTCACAGTTGCCTGCCTCAGAAAACCTCTATCTTGTTACCTTACGATTCATGCAATATTTAGAAATGAACCAACTTAAGAAAAACAGATAATATTGTTATTATCATATTGTCTGGTTAGTGGTGCCATGCTGGAAATTGGGATTTATCTATAATCAGCTTCTAATGCAGTAATGAATGATTTTTTTGTTTAAGTCAATGCCTCACGTTCCATATATGTTTTCTTCATGTAAATATATCATTCCTCATTAATTTCTTTTATTGTTGAATAATTATAGTGTTTTCATACTAAGTAATAATTATTCGGAGAAGTAAATAGAGCTGGAAATATTGGTATATTGTATCGCCAATGTCATAAATCCACTGCTCTGCTCCTTCTTAACTCACGATAAATAATTTATTATTAGTAGTAATAATGTATGTGTCATTTAATGTTCGTGTGATGGCATGGCTTTTATAAACTAATATTCGTCAGAATAAGTAATTATAGTGTAATATGACTTTCAACTTAATCATTTCTTTTTGATACTGCAAGACGACCCTGAGGTGTAATATCCCAGTTTCTTAGCAGGCGCTAGCAGGCCCTATTTATATGTATTAGGTCTAAGTAATGGATAAATGAAGATACGAGCTGCTGTGTTGAGGCCAAACTCACTGTCTAGGCAACTGTTATGTATATGCGATGATGGATGTTTCTTTGTTATTTCTGAAACAATAAACATATTGAACAGATTATTTTTCATTTCAATTTAAGCGCAGTTACAAATTTCTCAATGTAATTACCAACCTTCAGTATAAGATTTTTAATGAGAAAGACATAAAGATTTAATTTCACTGATGGAATTGTTGCTTAGGACAAGATCCTGGTAACTTCTGATCAATAAACGAGATTTTGCTTAATGTCAGTACAGTAGATTTCTTTCAAAATAATGAATAGTGTAAAATCAGTTTCTTTTACATTAAAATATAATTTCCATTTTTTAGTCATAATTATTTAATATTTTAATTATTTATTTCTACTTTGGAATAATAATAATAATAATTATCATTATTGCAGTTATTATATTCTGTCGACCGGTAAAAAAAAAGGAGAAAATTTATTGGTCGTAACAGTGGCGACCCTAGCGTCGGATTTGGACTAAGTGAACATATTCCAAAAGTGAAAATAAACTGTACCAAAGATATATAAATATAACTATTAAATTTATAGTAATTTTGGGGATAAGTGAGTAAAGCTGGTAACGTGAATAATATAGGACTTTCTTAACTATGAGACTGAAGTGCATGTCGTAATACGATGAATTGTGGTATGATGAAGAGATTCATTAATTCTGAAGTAAATAATTATGAACCAGACACGAGTCAGTGTTGCAAGAAAAAGAAAGCAAAAGCACTTACGAAGTTTGTTAATTGTTACAAATGTGATAATTGGTATCATGCGCGTTGCGTTAAATTGTTGCAATCGAAAATCGATCAGATTGATCGTGCGGAAATTGAGTGGTTCTGTCCTCAGTGTAGTACGCTGGAGGAAAATGAATATGAGGATTTTGAACAGGCAACAGCGACGTCTGTTGAGTCTTCTGAGGAAGTTGTAGGTGAGACTGGTGATAAGAATACTGAACATAGTGACGAACTAGGAATTATGCATTCGAATGAAAAAGAAACCGTCTCTGTTGAAAGTCAAGAACTAGGTGGACGATTAGAACCGGGATTTGAATCTCTAAGGCAGCTCATATTAAGACTTGATAGTAAAATGACAAATATGAACGATACACTGTCCTCAAAAGTGTCCTCGGAATTAACGTCATTAAAATCCGAAATGAGTACAATGAAAAACGAACTAACAGATAATTTTACGAATAAGTTGTCTTCTGAAATGACTGCTTTAAATGATAAAATTTCTTCACTTACTGTAGATGTGTTCGGTGTTAAATCCGATCTTAAGTCTTTCCAGGAAGAAATAAATGTAAAATTTTTGTCTTTGTCTAAAAGTACTGATAAGAAATTGGATACCTTAACAACTGATATGTCTAATCTTAAGGTAGATGTAGAAACTTTCAAACAGAATGTTAGTTCAGACTTAAATAAAGAGCAGTACGAGAAACAAGTACAGGGTTTGCAAGAGGCAAATGTGAATGTTGTGGCAACTGTTACCGATTTGGAACGCGACGTTACTGCAGGTCAGGAGAAATCCGAAAGTAAATGTCAAGAGCGGAGTACTAGGTTGGAAAAATTAATGCGGGAAAGTTTAAATGAGATAAATATGCGAACCGAAAATTTAGTACAAGATAATGTTAACAAACTTGAACATAAGTTGAGTCAGCTAAATAAAAATTTAATTCACCAAGGAAAGGAACTTAAAGTTAGATACCAAGCTTTAAGTAAAGAAGTTAATTATTTGCGTGGAAAGCAACAACGAACCGTTGTACCCCTTGAGGAAACCGGGCAGGATCGTACTCCGGAGTCGCGAGAGATGATTGAGTTAGTTGCCAGAAATCTTGAGGATAGAACTGAGGTTAATCATGGGGTAAAGCCAGGTATTACTGCAAACGTATGTAGTACAGAATCTGATTGAGAATCTGAAACTGAAATATTAAAGGTAGTGGAATCAGGTAATGAAACTAATAATCTCGAACTTATGCCTAAGGATAGGGAACGGGTAGCAAATACCACTAACGGTACAAGAAAGAAAAAACGTTGTGATTGTCGAGAGAAAAGAAACATACGAAATTCGTCTGAAATCGTAACTTCAGGAAGTGCGCAAAATAGACCAGCTAACATTGAAAAAGTGGATGTTTTATCAGTTGGGAAGGTAATTCAAGTTTTGCCCTCTTGCGGTGCGAGTCAAAATCCGCCTTATTCTCGGGAATTAAAAGATTTCCCCCGATTTAGTGGGAAAATGACCCAAGGGGTGGCCAGAATTTTCCTTGAAGAACTGTTACAGGCATTAGACATATATCATCTTAAGGACAAGGAGAAATTATATATTGCTTCGAAGTGCCTTGAACGATCCGCGAAATCATGGTATCGGAGCGTGATGGGCCAAATTCACAATTTTGATGATTTCGTAGATTTGTTTAGGGATCAATATATATCTCCACAGCTAGAAAGAGCACAAAAGAGGAAATTGTATTCTCTCAGGTATGATAAAAGTAAATTCCCGTCATTAGTGGATTTCGTATGGTTTGTAGTAGAAAACTATCATTCTGTAGTCAGTTCCCCGTGTGAGCAGGAGTTGAAAGAACTTATTTTAGATTGTCTACCCGCGGAGGAAAGAAAAATTTTGAAATTAAGCTCAGTGAACACCATAAAAGAAATAATCTTGCGACTGGCTGATTTAGAATGTGACCCTATGGAGAATATTGAAATATTGGGAGGAAATAAATTTCAAGTAACTAAACGTCCTAACATAAGATATGTTAAAAATGAGAATTTAAAGAAAAGAAAGGCTGTCAATTCTGTGCAAACGGAGCCTATTTCATTTGGTGACAACCACAATAATAGTAATACACCATTCCATAATAGCGATAATTCTCAATACTCTTCTTGGAATAAGAAAATTGGGTATGACAAACGACGCCCGTGGACTAATAGTAATAGGAGAAAGTGGAATGGCGAAATGGCTAGTCGAAATTGGCACGCTGCTCAAAATAATAGAATTCCGATAGAGAATATGCCAGTAACATATTATACGAACTTTCCTCCTCCATCGTTGCCTCCTCCTATTTACACGAATAAAAACATGTTCAATCCCTTTATTCCAATACCTGTTGCTACCTCTAATCAGCAAGTATCTCCAATGCGTATGCCTGTCATTACCACAGTAACTTCGACACTAAACCCTCCTTATTCTGCGGTAGGAATAAGTCCAGTAGAATTAAGTTATTCATCTACTGGCTTTACGACAAAATCGGACAATCATTCGGAAAACTTATCCAACAGTCACCCTTAAGGGGAGATGACGGTGTCTGCTCGTCAAATCTTCTCTCTCCAAATTTAAATAATAATGTAATTTTACAGCCATCTATTGAAAGTAATAAATACATGCCTACATAAACTGGACCATATGTGGTAACCAAAGTAAATAGAAATAACGTTTCACTAAAATATTTGGAAGGGAGAGAAGTATCGAGTCAGAATTCTTCCAATATTAAGATCTTTGACTGTTCCGATGAGAAACGCGAAGAGCTACTTGTTAATTTTAAATAATGCTTTCAATTTTATGTTTAATGTTTTAAGTTTGTTTAATGTTTCAAAAAATATATATAATTATATATTTTTTTTGTCCGTCCGCGGAAAATGTAACGGATCCCTCTGAATCCGTGACATTGATTGTTACAGTTATCGATCGTGTGTTTTGTTAATACTCCCGATTTAAAAAAAGAATGACTAGCGTTTGTCTGGATATGAATTTATTAATTTTCTATAGTGTACAACCGTATTCTCAAGCTGTACCGGGTATTCAACCGTTCGTATATTTCCTTAGGTTGTAGTTCTCAGTTAAATAATTTGATTTATAAATAAGATAAATTAAAGTTAAATTTAAATTATAAATATTGCTTAAGGACTGCACATGATTAGACATATTTTTTTAATTCCAATATTTATAAACTTTTAATCAAAATTTAGTTACAGTAACAAATGTGCAAGCTAAAATTTCTTTATCAGTATAGTGCATGCTGATTATATGTAATTATTTATATTTTAAACAGTCTATTTTCCACACAAAGAAATTAATTATTACGAATATTTAACTATTAATATTGCAAATGATGTCGAACAGTGCATAAACGTTGATGGCTGTAATTGCTTCTCTTAATCGGTGCTTGCCATTTATAAGTACGGGCAGTTGAAATTAATAGCAACAAAACAACTGACGATCGAAATTCAGAGAGAAAGTAAAGAAATAATGCTGTATAAAATAGATATTTTACACATTTTTGGACGAAATAATTTAATATCAACATTTATTTAGGAATTACGGGAGTAAATTTTGAATGTTAAATATGATTCAAGGCAATAATGTTCTTACAGAGATAAATTCTAGTTTGTTCATAGCTCGGCATTAGTTGTTAGGTGTGACGTATGAATATAATTTTTGAAAAACTATAAAAGGTTTATGCGTCGAGACGAGTCCTGCTATCGATTTAAGTTATCAAATTTACATTTTGGACCATTTTATCTATGCAAAATTATTGATTGGAACTTTGATAATGACAGTAGAAGCAATGAAGTAACCTGAGTAGGACTTCGTACGTGAATTTAAGTGTAGACTATGGACTTTTCACCAAGATGAGGATTCATTTTGTAATACTGTAATGTGGTGTTCCGACACCGTTGGATAATCTTTATCAGTCATGGGAATATACTGCAGGCACAACGAGGAAGTTTATTTGGAACTTGAACGGTGGTGGATGGTATAACCGTTTTATGAGGTAATCCCTAATCAATTATTTACTTCACAGGAGTTCGGATAGCTGCAGTGGGAATCCCAGGATGACTGATTAATACGGAAAATTTTGCAGTAGGTTTAAATACAAAGTTTTTTTTAGTTCTTAGTGGTGGCACTAGCGGCACTGAAAATTAAAACTAATCAGTGATAAAGAAATTTCTATAAGCTTTATTTTTCGTGTGTATTTGAACAGTGTGATGATGATGATGATGATTCGTAGCTAATTACCGGTAGCGTCATGCACTTCAGGTTCATAGTGGGAATGTCTTATAGCTGTAATCGCGTAACAAATATAAATTCTCGATTTTCATATTCTAAATTCTTTAGTTGATTATTAAATTTTGTAATTAATGAATGCTAACATACGAAATGAGCTTCGACGGTACCAATCATTCACAGTTGCCTGCCTCAGAAAACCTCTATCTTGTTACCTTACGATTCATGCAATATTTAGAAATGAACCAACTTAAGAAAAACAGATAATATTGTTATTATCATATTGTCTGGTTAGTGGTGCCATGCTGGAAATTGGGATTTATCTATAATCAGCTTCTAATGCAGTAATGAATGATTTTTTTGTTTAAGTCAATGCCTCACGTTCCATATATGTTTTCTTCATGTAAATATATCATTCCTCATTAATTTCTTTTATTGTTGAATAATTATAGTGTTTTCATACTAAGTAATAATTATTCGGAGAAGTAAATAGAGCTGGAAATATTGGTATATTGTATCGCCAATGTCATAAATCCACTGCTCTGCTCCTTCTTAACTCACGATAAATAATTTATTATTAGTAGTAATAATGTATGTGTCATTTAATGTTCGTGTGATGGCATGGCTTTTATAAACTAATATTCGTCAGAATAAGTAATTATAGTGTAATATGACTTTCAACTTAATCATTTCTTTTTGATACTGCAAGACGACCCTGAGGTGTAATATCCCAGTTTCTTAGCAGGCGCTAGCAGGCCCTATTTATATGTATTAGGTCTAAGTAATGGATAAATGAAGATACGAGCTGCTGTGTTGAGGCCAAACTCACTGTCTAGGCAACTGTTATGTATATGCGATGATGGATGTTTCTTTGTTATTTCTGAAACAATAAACATATTGAACAGATTATTTTTCATTTCAATTTAAGCGCAGTTACAAATTTCTCAATGTAATTACCAACCTTCAGTATAAGATTTTTAATGAGAAAGACATAAAGATTTAATTTCACTGATGGAATTGTTGCTTAGGACAAGATCCTGGTAACTTCTGATCAATAAACGAGATTTTGCTTAATGTCAGTACAGTAGATTTCTTTCAAAATAATGAATAGTGTAAAATCAGTTTCTTTTACATTAAAATATAATTTCCATTTTTTAGTCATAATTATTTAATATTTTAATTATTTATTTCTACTTTGGAATAATAATAATAATAATTATCATTATTGCAGTTATTATATTCTGTCGACCGGTAAAAAAAAAGGTGAAAATTTATTGGTCGTAACAGTGGCGACCCTAGCGTCGGATTTGGACTAAGTGAACATATTCCAAAAGTGAAAATAAACTGTACCAAAGATATATAAATATAACTTAAATTTATAGTAATTTTGGGGATAAGTGAGTAAAGCTGGTAACGTGAATAATATAGGACTTTCTTAACTATGAGACTGAAGTGCATGTCGTAATACGATGAATTGTGGTATGATGAAGAGATTCATTAATTCTGAAGTAAATAATTATGAACCAGACACGAGTCAGTGTTGCAAGAAAAAGAAAGCAAAAGCACTTACGAAGTTTGTTAATTGTTACAAATGTGATAATTGGTATCATGCGCGTTGCGTTAAATTGTTGCAATCGAAAATCGATCAGATTGATCGTGCGGAAATTGAGTGGTTCTGTCCTCAGTGTAGTACGCTGGAGGAAAATGAATATGAGGATTTTGAACAGGCAACAGCGACGTCTGTTGAGTCTTCTGAGGAAGTTGTAGGTGAGACTGGTGATAAGAATACTGAACATAGTGACGAACTAGGAATTATGCATTCGAATGAAAAAGAAACCGTCTCTGTTGAAAGTCAAGAACTAGGTGGACGATTAGAACCGGGATTTGAATCTCTAAGGCAGCTCATATTAAGACTTGATAGTAAAATGACAAATATGAACGATACACTGTCCTCAAAAGTGTCCTCGGAATTAACGTCATTAAAATCCGAAATGAGTACAATGAAAAACGAACTAACAGATAATTTTACGAATAAGTTGTCTTCTGAAATGACTGCTTTAAATGATAAAATTTCTTCACTTACTGTAGATGTGTTCGGTGTTAAATCCGATCTTAAGTCTTTCCAGGAAGAAATAAATGTAAAATTTTTGTCTTTGTCTAAAAGTACTGATAAGAAATTGGATACCTTAACAACTGATATGTCTAATCTTAAGGTAGATGTAGAAACTTTCAAACAGAATGTTAGTTCAGACTTAAATAAAGAGCAGTACGAGAAACAAGTACAGGGTTTGCAAGAGGCAAATGTGAATGTTGTGGCAACTGTTACCGATTTGGAACGCGACGTTACTGCAGGTCAGGAGAAATCCGAAAGTAAATGTCAAGAGCGGAGTACTAGGTTGGAAAAATTAATGCGGGAAAGTTTAAATGAGATAAATATGCGAACCGAAAATTTAGTACAAGATAATGTTAACAAACTTGAACATAAGTTGAGTCAGCTAAATAAAAATTTAATTCACCAAGGAAAGGAACTTAAAGTTAGATACCAAGCTTTAAGTAAAGAAGTTAATTATTTGCGTGGAAAGCAACAACGAACCGTTGTACCCCTTGAGGAAACCGGGCAGGATCGTACTCCGGAGTCGCGAGAGATGATTGAGTTAGTTGCCAGAAATCTTGAGGATAGAACTGAGGTTAATCATGGGGTAAAGCCAGGTATTACTGCAAACGTATGTAGTACAGAATCTGATTGAGAATCTGAAACTGAAATATTAAAGGTAGTGGAATCAGGTAATGAAACTAATAATCTCGAACTTATGCCTAAGGATAGGGAACGGGTAGCAAATACCACTAACGGTACAAGAAAGAAAAAACGTTGTGATTGTCGAGAGAAAAGAAACATACGAAATTCGTCTGAAATCGTAACTTCAGGAAGTGCGCAAAATAGACCAGCTAACATTGAAAAAGTGGATGTTTTATCAGTTGGGAAGGTAATTCAAGTTTTGCCCTCTTGCGGTGCGAGTCAAAATCCGCCTTATTCTCGGGAATTAAAAGATTTCCCCCGATTTAGTGGGAAAATGACCCAAGGGGTGGCCAGAATTTTCCTTGAAGAACTGTTACAGGCATTAGACATATATCATCTTAAGGACAAGGAGAAATTATATATTGCTTCGAAGTGCCTTGAACGATCCGCGAAATCATGGTATCGGAGCGTGATGGGCCAAATTCACAATTTTGATGATTTCGTAGATTTGTTTAGGGATCAATATATATCTCCACAGCTAGAAAGAGCACAAAAGAGGAAATTGTATTCTCTCAGGTATGATAAAAGTAAATTCCCGTCATTAGTGGATTTCGTATGGTTTGTAGTAGAAAACTATCATTCTGTAGTCAGTTCCCCGTGTGAGCAGGAGTTGAAAGAACTTATTTTAGATTGTCTACCCGCGGAGGAAAGAAAAATTTTGAAATTAAGCTCAGTGAACACCATAAAAGAAATAATCTTGCGACTGGCTGATTTAGAATGTGACCCTATGGAGAATATTGAAATATTGGGAGGAAATAAATTTCAAGTAACTAAACGTCCTAACATAAGATATGTTAAAAATGAGAATTTAAAGAAAAGAAAGGCTGTCAATTCTGTGCAAACGGAGCCTATTTCATTTGGTGACAACCACAATAATAGTAATACACCATTCCATAATAGCGATAATTCTCAATACTCTTCTTGGAATAAGAAAATTGGGTATGACAAACGACGCCCGTGGACTAATAGTAATAGGAGAAAGTGGAATGGCGAAATGGCTAGTCGAAATTGGCACGCTGCTCAAAATAATAGAATTCCGATAGAGAATATGCCAGTAACATATTATACGAACTTTCCTCCTCCATCGTTGCCTCCTCCTATTTACACGAATAAAAACATGTTCAATCCCTTTATTCCAATACCTGTTGCTACCTCTAATCAGCAAGTATCTCCAATGCGTATGCCTGTCATTACCACAGTAACTTCGACACTAAACCCTCCTTATTCTGCGGTAGGAATAAGTCCAGTAGAATTAAGTTATTCATCTACTGGCTTTACGACAAAATCGGACAATCATTCGGAAAACTTATCCAACAGTCACCCTTAAGGGGAGATGACGGTGTCTGCTCGTCAAATCTTCTCTCTCCAAATTTAAATAATAATGTAATTTTACATCCATCTATTGAAAGTAATAAATACATGCCTACATAAACTGGACCATATGTGGTAACCAAAGTAAATAGAAATAACGTTTCACTAAAATATTTGGAAGGGAGAGAAGTATCGAGTCAGAATTCTTCCAATATTAAGATCTTTGACTGTTCCGATGAGAAACGCGAAGAGCTACTTGTTAATTTTAAATAATGCTTTCAATTTTATGTTTAATGTTTTAAGTTTGTTTAATGTTTCAAAAAATATATATAATTATATATTTTTTTTGTCCGTCCGCGGAAAATGTAACGGATCCCTCTGAATCCGTGACATTGATTGTTACAGTTATCGATCGTGTGTTTTGTTAATACTCCCGATTTAAAAAAAAGAATGACTAGCGTTTGTCTGGATATGAATTTATTAATTTTCTATAGTGTACAACCGTATTCTCAAGCTGTACCGGGTATTCAACCGTTCGTATATTTCCTTAGGTTGTAGTTCTCAGTTAAATAATTTGATTTATAAATAAGATAAATTAAAGTTAAATTTAAATTATAAATATTGCTTAAGGACTGCACATGATTAGACATATTTTTTTAATTCCAATATTTATAAACTTTTAATCAAAATTTAGTTACAGTAACAAATGTGCAAGCTAAAATTTCTTTATCAGTATAGTGCATGCTGATTATATGTAATTATTTATATTTTAAACAGTCTATTTTCCACACAAAGAAATTAATTATTACGAATATTTAACTATTAATATTGCAAATGATGTCGAACAGTGCATAAACGTTGATGGCTGTAATTGCTTCTCTTAATCGGTGCTTGCCATTTATAAGTACGGGCAGTTGAAATTAATAGCAACAAAACAACTGACGATCGAAATTCAGAGAGAAAGTAAAGAAATAGTGCTGTATAAAATAGATATTTTACACATTTTTGGACGAAATAATTTAATATCAACATTTATTTAGGAATTACGGGAGTAAATTTTGAATGTTAAATATGATTCAAGGCAATAATGTTCTTACAGAGATAAATTCTAGTTTGTTCATAGCTCGGCATTAGTTGTTAGGTGTGACGTATGAATATAATTTTTGAAAAACTATAAAAGGTTTATGCGTCGAGACGAGTCCTGCTATCGATTTAAGTTATCAAATTTACATTTTGGACCATTTTATCTATGCAAAATTATTGATTGGAACTTTGATAATGACAGTAGAAGCAATGAAGTAACCTGAGTAGGACTTCGTACGTGAATTTAAGTGTAGACTATGGACTTTTCACCAAGATGAGGATTCATTTTGTAATACTGTAATGTGGTGTTCCGACACCGTTGGATAATCTTTATCAGTCATGGGAATATACTGCAGGCACAACGAGGAAGTTTATTTGGAACTTGAACGGTGGTGGATGGTATAACCGTTTTATGAGGTAATCCCTAATCAATTATTTACTTCACAGGAGTTCGGATAGCTGCAGTGGGAATCCCAGGATGACTGATTAATACGGAAAATTTTGCAGTAGGTTTAAATACAAAGTTTTTTTTAGTTCTTAGTGGTGGCACTAGCGGCACTGAAAATTAAAACTAATCAGTGATAAAGAAATTTCTATAAGCTTTATTTTTCGTGTGTATTTGAACAGTGTGATGATGATGATGATGATTCGTAGCTAATTACCGGTAGCGTAATGCACTTCAGGTTCATAGTGGGAATGTCTTATAGCTGTAATCGCGTAACAAATATAAATTCTCGATTTTCATATTCTAAATTCTTTAGTTGATTATTAAATTTTGTAATTAATGAATGCTAACATACGAAATGAGCTTCGACGGTACCAATCATTCACAGTTGCCTGCCTCAGAAAACCTCTATCTTGTTACCTTACGATTCATGCAATATTTAGAAATGAACCAACTTAAGAAAAACAGATAATATTGTTATTATCATATTGTCTGGTTAGTGGTGCCATGCTGGAAATTGGGATTTATCTATAATCAGCTTCTAATGCAGTAATGAATGATTTTTTTGTTTAAGTCAATGCCTCACGTTCCATATATGTTTTCTTCATGTAAATATATCATTCCTCATTAATTTCTTTTATTGTTGAATAATTATAGTGTTTTCATACTAAGTAATAATTATTCGGAGAAGTAAATAGAGCTGGAAATATTGGTATATTGTATCGCCAATGTCATAAATCCACTGCTCTGCTCCTTCTTAACTCACGATAAATAATTTATTATTAGTAGTAATAATGTATGTGTCATTTAATGTTCGTGTGATGGCATGGCTTTTATAGACTAATATTCGTCAGAATAAGTAATTATAGTGTAATATGACTTTCAACTTAATCATTTCTTTTTGATACTGCAAGACGACCCTGAGGTGTAATATCCCAGTTTCTTAGCAGGCGCTAGCAGGCCCTATTTATATGTATTAGGTCTAAGTAATGGATAAATGAAGATACGAGCTGCTGTGTTGAGGCCAAACTCACTGTCTAGGCAACTGTTATGTATATGCGATGATGGATGTTTCTTTGTTATTTCTGAAACAATAAACATATTGAACAGATTATTTTTCATTTCAATTTAAGCGCAGTTACAAATTTCTCAATGTAATTACCAACCTTCAGTATAAGATTTTTAATGAGAAAGACATAAAGATTTAATTTCACTGATGGAATTGTTGCTTAGGACAAGATCCTGGTAACTTCTGATCAATAAACGAGATTTTGCTTAATGTCAGTACAGTAGATTTCTTTCAAAATAATGAATAGTGTAAAATCAGTTTCTTTTACATTAAAATATAATTTCCATTTTTTAGTCATAATTATTTAATATTTTAATTATTTATTTCTACTTTGGAATAATAATAATAATAATTATCATTATTGCAGTTATTATATTCTGTCGACCGGTAAAAAAAAAGGAGAAAATTTATTGGTCGTAACAGTGGCGACCCTAGCGTCGGATTTGGACTAAGTGAACATATTCCAAAAGTGAAAATAAACTGTACCAAAGATATATAAATATAACTATTAAATTTATAGTAATTTTGGGGATAAGTGAGTAAAGCTGGTAACGTGAATAATATAGGACTTTCTTAACTATGAGACTGAAGTGCATGTCGTAATACGATGAATTGTGGTATGATGAAGAGATTCATTAATTCTGAAGTAAATAATTATGAACCAGACACGAGTCAGTGTTGCAAGAAAAAGAAAGCAAAAGCACTTACGAAGTTTGTTAATTGTTACAAATGTGATAATTGGTATCATGCGCGTTGCGTTAAATTGTTGCAATCGAAAATCGATCAGATTGATCGTGCGGAAATTGAGTGGTTCTGTCCTCAGTGTAGTACGCTGGAGGAAAATGAATATGAGGATTTTGAACAGGCAACAGCGACGTCTGTTGAGTCTTCTGAGGAAGTTGTAGGTGAGACTGGTGATAAGAATACTGAACATAGTGACGAACTAGGAATTATGCATTCGAATGAAAAAGAAACCGTCTCTGTTGAAAGTCAAGAACTAGGTGGACGATTAGAACCGGGATTTGAATCTCTAAGGCAGCTCATATTAAGACTTGATAGTAAAATGACAAATATGAACGATACACTGTCCTCAAAAGTGTCCTCGGAATTAACGTCATTAAAATCCGAAATGAGTACAATGAAAAACGAACTAACAGATAATTTTACGAATAAGTTGTCTTCTGAAATGACTGCTTTAAATGATAAAATTTCTTCACTTACTGTAGATGTGTTCGGTGTTAAATCCGATCTTAAGTCTTTCCAGGAAGAAATAAATGTAAAATTTTTGTCTTTGTCTAAAAGTACTGATAAGAAATTGGATACCTTAACAACTGATATGTCTAATCTTAAGGTAGATGTAGAAACTTTCAAACAGAATGTTAGTTCAGACTTAAATAAAGAGCAGTACGAGAAACAAGTACAGGGTTTGCAAGAGGCAAATGTGAATGTTGTGGCAACTGTTACCGATTTGGAACGCGACGCTACTGCAGGTCAGGAGAAATCCGAAAGTAAATGTCAAGAGCGGAGTACTAGGTTGGAAAAATTAATGCGGGAAAGTTTAAATGAGATAAATATGCGAACCGAAAATTTAGTACAAGATAATGTTAACAAACTTGAACATAAGTTGAGTCAGCTAAATAAAAATTTAATTCACCAAGGAAAGGAACTTAAAGTTAGATACCAAGCTTTAAGTAAAGAAGTTAATTATTTGCGTGGAAAGCAACAACGAACCGTTGTACCCCTTGAGGAAACCGGGCAGGATCGTACTCCGGAGTCGCGAGAGATGATTGAGTTAGTTGCCAGAAATCTTGAGGATAGAACTGAGGTTAATCATGGGGTAAAGCCAGGTATTACTGCAAACGTATGTAGTACAGAATCTGATTGAGAATCTGAAACTGAAATATTAAAGGTAGTGGAATCAGGTAATGAAACTAATAATCTCGAACTTATGCCTAAGGATAGGGAACGGGTAGCAAATACCACTAACGGTACAAGAAAGAAAAAACGTTGTGATTGTCGAGAGAAAAGAAACATACGAAATTCGTCTGAAATCGTAACTTCAGGAAGTGCGCAAAATAGACCAGCTAACATTGAAAAAGTGGATGTTTTATCAGTTGGGAAGGTAATTCAAGTTTTGCCCTCTTGCGGTGCGAGTCAAAATCCGCCTTATTCTCGGGAATTAAAAGATTTCCCCCGATTTAGTGGGAAAATGACCCAAGGGGTGGCCAGAATTTTCCTTGAAGAACTGTTACAGGCATTAGACATATATCATCTTAAGGACAAGGAGAAATTATATATTGCTTCGAAGTGCCTTGAACGATCCGCGAAATCATGGTATCGGAGCGTGATGGGCCAAATTCACAATTTTGATGATTTCGTAGATTTGTTTAGGGATCAATATATATCTCCACAGCTAGAAAGAGCACAAAAGAGGAAATTGTATTCTCTCAGGTATGATAAAAGTAAATTCCCGTCATTAGTGGATTTCGTATGGTTTGTAGTAGAAAACTATCATTCTGTAGTCAGTTCCCCGTGTGAGCAGGAGTTGAAAGAACTTATTTTAGATTGTCTACCCGCGGAGGAAAGAAAAATTTTGAAATTAAGCTCAGTGAACACCATAAAAGAAATAATCTTGCGACTGGCTGATTTAGAATGTGACCCTATGGAGAATATTGAAATATTGGGAGGAAATAAATTTCAAGTAACTAAACGTCCTAACATAAGATATGTTAAAAATGAGAATTTAAAGAAAAGAAAGGCTGTCAATTCTGTGCAAACGGAGCCTATTTCATTTGGTGACAACCACAATAATAGTAATACACCATTCCATAATAGCGATAATTCTCAATACTCTTCTTGGAATAAGAAAATTGGGTATGACAAACGACGCCCGTGGACTAATAGTAATAGGAGAAAGTGGAATGGCGAAATGGCTAGTCGAAATTGGCACGCTGCTCAAAATAATAGAATTCCGATAGAGAATATGCCAGTAACATATTATACGAACTTTCCTCCTCCATCGTTGCCTCCTCCTATTTACACGAATAAAAACATGTTCAATCCCTTTATTCCAATACCTGTTGCTACCTCTAATCAGCAAGTATCTCCAATGCGTATGCCTGTCATTACCACAGTAACTTCGACACTAAACCCTCCTTATTCTGCGGTAGGAATAAGTCCAGTAGAATTAAGTTATTCATCTACTGGCTTTACGAAAAAATCGGACAATCATTCGGAAAACTTATCCAACAGTCACCCTTAAGGGGAGATGACGGTGTCTGCTCGTCAAATCTTCTCTCTCCAAATTTAAATAATAATGTAATTTTACAGCCATCTATTGAAAGTAATAAATACATGCCTACATAAACTGGACCATATGTGATAACCAAAGTAAATAGAAATAACGTTTCACTAAAATATTTGGAAGGGAGAGAAGTATCGAGTCAGAATTCTTCCAATATTAAGATCTTTGACTGTTCCGATGAGAAACGCGAAGAGCTACTTGTTAATTTTAAATAATGCTTTCAATTTTATGTTTAATGTTTTAAGTTTGTTTAATGTTTCAAAAAATATATATAATTATATATTTTTTTTGTCCGTCCGCGGAAAATGTAACGGATCCCTCTGAATCCGTGACATTGATTGTTACAGTTATCGATCGTGTGTTTTGTTAATACTCCCGATTTAAAAAAAAAGAATGACTAGCGTTTGTCTGGATATGAATTTATTAATTTTCTATAGTGTACAACCGTATTCTCAAGCTGTACCGGGTATTCAACCGTTCGTATATTTCCTTAGGTTGTAGTTCTCAGTTAAATAATTTGATTTATAAATAAGATAAATTAAAGTTAAATTTAAATTATAAATATTGCTTAAGGACTGCACATGATTAGACATATTTTTTTAATTCCAATATTTATAAACTTTTAATCAAAATTTAGTTACAGTAACAAATGTGCAAGCTAAAATTTCTTTATCAGTATAGTGCATGCTGATTATATGTAATTATTTATATTTTAAACAGTCTATTTTCCACACAAAGAAATTAATTATTACGAATATTTAACTATTAATATTGCAAATGATGTCGAACAGTGCATAAACGTTGATGGCTGTAATTGCTTCTCTTAATCGGTGCTTGCCATTTATAAGTACGGGCAGTTGAAATTAATAGCAACAAAACAACTGACGATCGAAATTCAGAGAGAAAGTAAAGAAATAGTGCTGTATAAAATAGATATTTTACACATTTTTGGACGAAATAATTTAATATCAACATTTATTTAGGAATTACGGGAGTAAATTTTGAATGTTAAATATGATTCAAGGCAATAATGTTCTTACAGAGATAAATTCTAGTTTGTTCATAGCTCGGCATTAGTTGTTAGGTGTGACGTATGAATATAATTTTTGAAAAACTATAAAAGGTTTATGCGTCGAGACGAGTCCTGCTATCGATTTAAGTTATCAAATTTACATTTTGGACCATCTATGCAAAATTATTGATTGGAACTTTGATAATGACAGTAGAAGCAATGAAGTAACCTGAGTAGGACTTCGTACGTGAATTTACGTGTAGACTATGGACTTTTCACCAAGATGAGGATTCATTTTGTAATACTGTAATGTGGTGTTCCGACACCGTTGGATAATCTTTATCAGTCATGGGAATATACTGCAGGCACAACGAGGAAGTTTATTTGGAACTTGAACGGTGGTGGATGGTATAACCGTTTTATGAGGTAATCCCTAATCAATTATTTACTTCACAGGAGTTCGGATAGCTGCAGTGGGAATCCCAGGATGACTGATTAATACGGAAAATTTTGCAGTAGGTTTAAATACAAAGTTTTTTTAGTTCTTAGTGGTGGCACTAGCGGCACTGAAAATTAAAACTAATCAGTGATAAAGAAATTTCCGGTAAAAAAAGGAGAAAATTTATTGGTCGTAACAACCGTGACTTCTGTAAATAACTTACAAAAAACATTGGTCAGCTTTCAACTGAGAAAAAAACTTGCAATTAAGGCCTAGACAAAACAAGCAAAGGACAATTCAGGAGAGTGTTCGAAAAAAAAATCCAGTTTAAATTTACAGGATGTTTTATGGCAGTAATGTTGTTTGCACTAGTTACATTTCCTCAATTTATTTTAAATTTTCCTGGATAAACTGTGAATAAAGTGTGTTCAGTGGACATTTTTTATAACACTAATCTCTGTTATGAACTCTCTTCAGTCAACGATGAAGAGGAATTCGGATCACAGTCAGGGACTGAGTTTGCTAGAATGAATCGTTTGCAATAATCTAGAAAAAAACATTTAGTGAATCTACAAAGCTTCTGAAATTAATATTAACTGTACCTATGGCGTCAGCAAAAGAGGAAAAGTTTTTTCTACATGAAAAAGAATTGACACTTTCAAGGAATCACCATTGGTTATGCTATCCATCGAAAAGGACATGACAATAAGAATACCAGAGTTCAACCAGCATATATTAGACAGATTTGCTCCAATCAAAGAGAGAAGAATGAACCTACTAATTAATTAATGTGATTAATCGGATAAAATGTTCTGCAATTTTTTATTTTAAAAAAACAGAATTTTATTTAATTTCACATGTCACAAAGCATTTGCATCTGAAGTTATGCTGATTAGTCAGTGAGTCCACTTTTTGTCTTCTGTCTCTTATCGTTCGTACTGCAACACCTGAAACCACAATCCACCGGTCGCCACTGTTATGTATTATCTGTACTATAGTCAATATGAGAAACCTGATTAATTTTTCGCTTCAGTATGAATTTGTCATAAGAGGTAGCGTGGTTATCATATATAATCAGTTTTTAGGTTTATAAAGAAATTCGTTTTCTCCCGACTTCCTCGCATGAGCAGTTACACTCATCATAACATTAGCGAGTTCTATATATTAATCAATGTCTCGTCTCTAAACATTTTTTCCGCCTTCAGCGTTAATAATCTTGTAGGTTGTGCCTGAATTCATAAAAGTTTCAAGTTTGCTACTGAAAATTGAAAAAAATCACTAGAATGAATTCTTAAGAATGGCCTACACACAAATGAACTGCGTCCGCACAGTTTCCAAACACAGGTTTCAACGAAAATTGTGAATGAAAATAAGTAGAAAAGAAATAGTTATTGCATGTTCCTTATCTATTTCCTAAATGGATCTCAGTTTCCTCACGTAATTGACAACATAACGGAGTAATAATGGGATATTCGTACGTCGAACATATAGTCACTTAAATACATAGAAATGCTTTTTACAGAGAATATATATATAAAAAAATAAAAGTGTCCGTGTGCGTGGGTTTTCTCGGGGTTCTCCCGTTTCCTCCCACTTTCTTCATTCCACCCTTTCATTCATCACTCATCATCACCGTTTCCTTTAGCCAGCATAACCGGCATAACCGTGGGACGTGAAACTCAAAGATTTCATTTATCTCCTAACCGGCATAATCGTGGGACGTAAAACTCAAAGATTTCATTTCATTTTCATTTCAAAGATAAAAGTGTTTGCATACATTACTAACTTTTATCAACACATAGATCACCTTGTGTGTCTGAGGCCTCTAATTTCAACTTTATTTTACGCTAAAATGTTTTAGTATAACATATATATGCTTTTATAGATAAATTGAAATGCTTTAATCATTACTTCACTCCTGGAGGATAAAAATGATACAATCTTATTTCATGACGCATATAGGAACCTCAAAGGAAGTGAACTATAAATATAGGAAACAAGAAAAGAAAACAAACAATATTATCATAAGCCTTTATAGTTTAATCAAAACGCTGGTCTTGTAAACCATTAATGAATCAAATTCCATTTTGGTTCATTAACCCATTGATTACCTCAGATAGTTATGGTCGCCGTTTTAAAATTCTTTTGGGATAATATCAGGCATATTTTCTTAAGCATGATGAAATGGTGAATTTATTTATTTAAAAAATGAACTCCTACATATAAAATATAAAACTACATTTGTTCAAATTAATTTCTAATTGCCGAATATTATTTTCCAAACAGTAAATATTAATACTTAAGTACTGGTTTGTTACGTATGCCCAATTCAAATTTTGTGATATTAATACTGTTTAAAGAAAAAGTAATGTTTGGCCCCAAGAGAAATACCAAACGATTGAATTTATTCAACTTAACAAAGAGCCTACCCGGTTTGCCACAAGGACTAGAATGTGTCACGTGATCAGATCAAATGTCACGTTCCATCCTAAATCGAGTCTGGAGATTCCAAATCCAGATATGAAATATTTCAAGGCACGTAACTTCCGCGTGACGCACCCCGGGTCATTCCAAGAAGATGGATATACTTTATCATCATTATTATTGATTTTACTCAAACAATTTGACTTTTGACAACCTTCTATCCATATTTACCTCACGTGTTATGCATCGTTTTTAAGGCATTTCTTATTTTCTTGCAATAACTTTTCAATTAGCCACCTCCTTATTATAGTTTCGAGAAATGTTGACTAATTCATACTTTCATCGATTATCCATTGATTTTATTGTTAATGTTTCGTGCTTTTTGACTATGTTTCATAAAATTTGAGTACAATTTGCTTTCAGAATATAGAAACTACGTAGCCTCCTCTACATTTGAGCTGAGTTTGAGCCATTACCTTCTTTTGGCTTTTAAGATAAATGGAGGAATTATTTGTTTTACCTTGATTTTAAATTGACATTAATGTTAATGTTTTATACCTTTTTTGATTATGCTCCATCAATTTTAGAACAATTTGCTTTTGGAATATAGAATGTACACAGCTAAATTTCAGCCATCTCTCCCCAAAGTCTGTTCGCATCATTGCAATCGGATAGGCCCTTTACATCAGCATGTGTAATGCATAATTTTTCTTTATTATTTTTTGTAATAATACAACTTGGGGATATATTTAATCACGCCAAATTCAGGGTGTTTGAAAAAGAATTCCCTTTTTTTAAGTATAAATTTAATTGGGAAATGAATGAAAACTTACATCAATGTGTACATATCATGAAAGAGAGTTTTTTTTTCATGTTCGTAGATTTCATTGTGGCCCTGCACACGTCGAGACGTTATTCCACTTCTCGCCACGTATTCACCAACATTTCAGCGGTGACTGTCCCAACCGCAGCGATGACTCTTTCCCGTAAATAACGATTAACTGTTCGACTGACATGAAATGTAGCCTCATTAGAAAAGAGAATCTTTTTCTTAAAAAATTAACATCATCATCAATTCTGTGTAGAAAGTCAGCAGCAAACTCATACCTTTCGATTTTATCAGTAGCTTAATTTCATGTAACAGTTGCAATTTGTAGGCACACGCAACTTAAATCCTTTACGCTCAACATCATACACAGTACCTTTAGGCACTCCTAATTGTAGACTAGTTCTGGCCAATGACTTCTTCGGGCTCCGAACACAAGAAACACGGATCTGTTCAACAACATCTTCAGAAGTTCTCGGTCTACCTGCTGATTTTCCTTTTAAAACACTACAGGTTTCCTTGAAATACTTTAGCCAATAACGGATAGATTTTGCTGTAGGTGGATTACCACCATACTGACGTCTAAAATTAGGTTGCACTGGTATAACTGACTCAGTTTTCACAAGCCAAATAACGCACTGCGCTTTCTGTTGCGGAGTACACATTGTTGCTGAGTTGCTCTGCACTGCACGCCTGAGGAAACAGAGGAAACAGAGAGAAAAAACAGCACTGGTGCCGTCTTAAGGTCCAGTAGACCCGCCAACTGCAGGGGAACCAAATTTGGAAAGTCGATGAATCAAACACCACAAACTAGAATAGTGTATGTCATTTTGTACAGATTCTAGAACACATTGAAACTAGGGACTTCGTTTTCAAACACCCTGTACTGAACTATACCTCAAAGTCACAGGCTATAATTTTATCTGTAATCTTTGCTGAATGTAGTGTGCACTTATTTGACTCTCTTCTTTGACTCCCTCCCATAATCCATAATCCTTGGGATTAAAATCAGTCAGGAATAAGCGGTGAATATATATATCTCCCTAATGTGGATGTATTGCTCACTCCTTCTAAAGATTAGAAAAAGTGATTCACAATGTACTTCGTAAAAGTATTAGGTTTTCATAAAATACAGTACTTCTTTTGAGACCTCAAAACCTTTTCCACTACTTGTACTTAAATCTCACCTTCATCTTCTATAATAGCCTTCATGAAAAAAGTCAATTTTGACACAATAGCCTATGGGTTAATTGACGATTTCGCATACCTAGATTGCATCAAATCAATCAAATATACGGAACTACTTAACTCCTCCAACATGATTAAAGGTGATACATAACCAGTTTTGTATAAAAATTGATTTTAGTCGAATATGGCGTATGTTTTCTAAAGGTTGCCAATCATCTTAATTGATTGGAGCTAAATGAACCAATAATGAGAGACCGTGAATTCTCCCCAAGTTTATATATCATATTTTCAGTGAATATATCTAAAAGCCACTGATTTTTATGGATGATAGTGTGTGTTTTGTCGGAGATTAGGAACTAATCCTGTAACTTTTGTTTCTAATTAGAGACTGGGAAGACGACGGGTGGTTTGCTTCAACAATAGACAGTATGATCAGTAATACAGTACACTGTTGTTCTTGCTATAAATAGAAACGTACAATTCAAGCCAGTGATGCGCGCCCAACGTTCCGAAATCGATTGTCTACGGTTTACGTGTAGGCAACGCGTAGACAATATAAATATAATTTACAATCGTTGTCGGATGCTTTTGTAATAAAAGATTTACTATTCTTCATTCGTCAGATGCTTACGAACTGTAAACTGAATTTTACATACCGTCGCATGAGAACCAGATCAACGTAACTCCATTTTCATAGGTTTACAGGCGAAAGGACCAAAATTATTATTTTCTTAAAAAGGTTTGCTTTTAATAAGATGGTAATTGAGCTACATTACAAGATATGATCAACAAGGAGAACAGATGGCGTTATGTTACATTTACACAAAGTGGGGCTTTCAAAATTATGTCTAAACATGCAGAAAACTAAAAATGCAATTTTGGAGTTACGTCCCTCTGGTTCTCATGCGACGATACTATCAGTAACATTTATCATGACTTTTCGTACAGAATATCTGCCTCGTCTGCATAGAAATGGCATAAATCAAGTTCTTTTGTATTCCGATCAAGACATCCTGTATATCTGATTCTATTCACATATTTCTGCAACTAATTTAGGTAACCACCAGCTGAGCATACGGTGAAGTCACCATTTGCTATTCCTATAGATTTCTGGGGTTGGTCTTCTGAGAAGAGAATTTTTCTAAAATTTTGTCACTATTTTCCCCGGCTTGTAGAAACACATATAAAGAATACTTACTTAGTCTTTGTCTGTATGTGCAAAGCTTGTAAAGAGAAAACGGCAGAGGGGTCCAATTAAAGCACTTTATAAGTAGAACCTTCTATAATGGAAGTTGTGCAGGGCTATTGTTAAAACATGGAAGTCACACTGAGTTCAACAGATAGTGGCACGAAGGCTAGTTTTACGCAATGCAACTTCCTGTAGGTGTATACCTTCCAATTTGTTGTTTTTATTTCAGTCATAACAGAAACAAAACATGTACAGTTTGTATTGTCTATATAGCTCTACACAAAAGTGTAGACATATACTTTGTAAAAACAACAGCATTTAGTACACGTAAACATAAAGTAAGAATAGGGCATATCATTACTTTAAAGACTGAGAGTTTATCATGAACAGTTATGCGAGTTTTGCTTGTTGAAAGCAAATTTACTTACAAAATACTTTAAAGCTTATAAAAATAAAACAAACCTTTTATGTAGTTCAAAATTATTTTATTTTATTATAAAAACAGGTTTTGATTAATACCCTTTAGTTAAACAAAACAAAGAAGTTCATTAATTTACTACAGAAAAGTTCGTTTAGGTTGTTTGTCAGCTAAACAAAAGATTCGGTGGAAAAGAAACAACTACAAAAATTAAGATCACACCAAGAGATCACCTGATGGAAGAATGGGGGAATTCTATTGGATAAAGAGCAAAACTAGAAGTGTTCTGCAAGATATAAAATCCAGAAAACCACAGGCATTCGAAGAAAGCTAACTGGAAATGTCAACAAAGAACCCAAAGAAAGCGTTGAGGGAAGCATGTAAGTTGGAAAAATGGGTAAAGTATCAAAAGAAAGAGTAACGGCAATGGTAGAAGCTGAAAAGAAAATATCTAAGATGATTTTAAAAAGTGTAAATATAATTTTTGAAACAGATATGAGTCATGGAAATCGTGTTATTAGCTTTGCAGTGAATATCAGGCGAACACTTAAAGGAAAGCCATGGATGAAATATACGGAATAAATAATATAGAATGTAGGAAAAAATACAGTGTTTGGAAATGAAAAGTGTGGCTGAGGGCAGGATATAATGGAAAATTGAGTCAAACCAATCCATACATTGTTTATCCTAGAAATGGAAATCTCAACTATTTAACAGACACGCAACCGGCGTTGGACTATAGGTTAGCGTGCAACATTGTACTTCAGGTGCATGTTTCCCGAGAAGAGAGCACAAAAATCTTCACAATCCTTCACCTCCAGAAATTATCCGTCTGTTTTAGCCTCAAGGGTATACATAACATGGAAACAAGCTAAAAGAAGTACATTTCGTTTGTTTGTTTTTTTTATTTATTTTTACTTGATAGAATGTAAACTAATATTGCACCTTTTTCGGAACATGCCATGGAAATTCAATGGCTGATATGGAGCTAAGAGCTGACGAGAGGTAGTCAATACTTGCACAAGTTGCTCCAGGTACCTCTTTTCTAACGCATGGGCGAAACTCAGAGCCGCACTTGAATCAAAGAAAAGCGTGAAAAATCTCTCGCGCTCACCTTAGATCGAATTAGGGTCACCCAGGTGCCAGGAAGACGCCTTACCAACTAGGCCTATCAATTTTACTTGATAGAAAGGCAAAATGGAGTACTTTGAAGAAAACTTTTGTTGAAAAAGTGACATTAGAGTTGAACATTCTTATTTGTATAACACCAAAGTTATTGCTGAACAACCAAAAAAGAAAACAAAGTCAAATATAAACCATCAAGGCACTAAATTAACCACGAATCTAATTTTAATTCTACAGCAAAATGTTCACCTGCAACAACTACAACAGCTTTAATATATAGAAAGCCAACAGTCACTAAACTACTTTCAAAAACACAATATAATATACATCCTGCAAAACACTGTACAGTTATTATTTCCTACACTTAGAACTATATTTATGAAATACTTCAATTACAAATGCCATTATACTCAAAGATAATCCGAAAATAAGCAATGCAAAACCACCCATCAAATCCTTAATAGAAATTATTATAACATCATTATCTTTAGCACTGAAAGCTAACTGTCGTTTTGTCCATACATCAAGTAACGTATCAGTTTTCCATTTTTCACGTAATCCATATTCCACACAACCTTGAATCACTTGACTAAAAGAATTCACGTAAGGAGAATTTGGTCGCAGCAAATAAATAGTAGGAACTGAAACAACAATCTGCTGGACTTTATGAATCAACGGTTTACCTTGAGAATCAAAAAGTGAGTGTAAATACACTATATAATCAACAACACCGGATCCTCCAAATATTCCCCAATTTTTCGATCCAGCCAAATCTACTAACGATTTTAGTAGAGTTGTTAGAGAAGTAAAATCCTTCCACTTGTCGAGAATCTGTTTCATTATGATCAGTAGGGTCAGAGAAAAATCGTCGATGGCTAACATAGCCGCCAAACGGAATGCCTGAATCTAGGAGATCGTTCATAGTGTTAATTAACTTATATTTTATTGGTTTTGTAACAAATCTAAAAAGCGAAGCCTGGTAGCTGTAATTCAAAATGAAAGAACCCAGAACCCAGATTAAAAATACCACTCTAACCAAAGGTATATGAGGTGGCTCTGGGACAGATACCCCTAAAAGTATGGAGAAGTTATACATGAAAGGAGATCGGAATATTAAACAGTTTCTATTCTTAATAAGTGATCTCATTAATTTCGTAGATATAATAACGAGACTATATAAGAATAAAATTACAATCCAGCAATATAAGTGGAAAGGGAAAATTATACTCATCCATTTAGGATATGTGGAGGGTTGGCGAACAGCCCATACCATTCGATAGAAATCTCCACTCAGTATTGGGTGAAAATGTACAAAATAATTCAATTTTGGTGTCCTACCTACAAAGCTTCCTTCTAATTCTCCTGATATTATTCTTGCGAAATCACCGCTAGATGTACCATTAGTAAAGAGTCTACCATGATCTTTCGCGTTAATTCTTTTCAAAAACTTCAAAGTAAAATTCATCCTCTTCGCAATTGTATATAGTGTTTTTGGAGTTGGGCCCTTAGCAATAACACCACCATCTATTCTCTTTTCTAATATGGAATCAGGAGGTAAAAAAAGCGTTGTAGCACTCAATTCACACGAATGAAAGTTTTCAAATTTATTCGGAAATAAGTCACTTTCTTTGATCATAAGTCCCTTATGCCATTGATCGATGAGTGTTAGTCTACCAGCTGACTTACAATGATCATTTGAGAATGGAAAGTACGTGTATATGTCGATGATATTCAGCAACTTTATATTTCCCATTGTTATTACAATCACATTGAATATATTTTCCTGAAACGCACTGCGAAAAATATTTTCTGTCTTAGTTGTTATTTTATACAGTGTAGAAAGAACAACAATGAATTTACTTGTTGGACTTAAATAAAATAATTTCATCTTGTGAATCGTTTTCAAAAATTCAACATCATTTTCCAAGAAAAATAAATAAACTGTTGAATCTTCGGACCATTCTAATACAGAAACCTTGAGTTTTGATGCATTTAGTACATCTGGTAAGTTGTTGTTAACAATTACAAATGCACCGTTGTAACTTGGTGGCAACACATCCAATCCAATATTCGTATTATCTGCAAACACTGTTACAGCTCGTGTGTTTTTGTCATATATGGATAGAATGTATGAAAGGCAACCAAATAATTCACTGTTGTGTTGGTTTCTTGGTAATTTTTGTACCAGAGTTTCTCCCGCTTTTGTTGTGTTAGCCAATAAAAAAATTATAACAACCACCATGTAATGTGTCCTCATTTTGTCGTCAAGATTGCCTAAAAGAAATAAGAATAATATTGTTAGAGTGAAAGTTTGTATTCTTTATATTACTTATCCATGTTTGATTTGATCATTGGGCTTTCAGAAAGAAACAATATACTATACATTACCAAAGTTCTCAGGAAGATAAACGTAAATCTATACGAAAAGAATATGAAAAATTAACACAGTCTTTTACATTATAATACGAGAGCTATATACAGAAACATGTCTTGAATCTTAGCTCTGAAAGGAGCTCCAGATAGAAATTGTAATGTTTAAATATGACCAGAATGACAAAACATGGACTTGATTCCCTTGTGTAATGAATGCAGGAGTTATAAAATCACTGCAAAACGGGAGGGAAAGTGAGTAGACTTCGGAAGTGTATTTAACTCTTAATTAATATCATCATTAATACGAATAATTATAACAAGTAGTGATAGTATTTTAACGGTTAGTGGAATTAATTTTACTGATTCTTTAACTGAAACAAGCATTGATTTTTGTTTCACCTTATAACTACAACATGGTAACTATGAGAACAAAATGAAGAAAGATTTACTACCTCCGGTTTTCATAACAGAAACTATGGACAGGAAAAGTTTGGTAAGGTTATATACTTCAGTATCAGTTTGTATTCAAAGATGGCGTAGTTATGGTATCGCATCAATGTTCAGGTTTACAAAAACAGTTTTTTTTTTGATTTTCTCAAAAACTACACCTGAAGATCTATACTCACTCATATATAACTTGTTCAGTTGATCTCCGTGTGCGTGGGTTTCCTCGGGGTCTTCCGTTTCCGCCCACTTTCTTCATTCCTCCATTTCATTCATTACTCATCATCACCGTCTCCTTTACCCACACCGGCATAAGCGTGGGACGTAAAACTCAAAGATTTCATCTCATTTTTTGTTCAGTTGATTGAAATCTATTGATTGCCTCATCTTTGGACATTTAAAAATTATTTGACCTAAGGAAGGATTGAGAAAACATTTAACACTCTCACTTCTGCGCTGATGTGGTTATGCAATTTACAGCTTCCTATAATTTAGTGCATATATTATACAGTATGCAAGGTTTACTTAAATCTGTGGTTGAGCTACCCCGTGGCTAAGCTTTTAGCGTACGCGCCTTTGGCGTGGGAGACCCGGGTTCGATTCCCGGCGGGAGCTCATGTGGTTCGGATTCCACGTTAATCAGTAGGTCCACGTCTCATATAGCCTCGCTGCTGAACGGGACACTAGACTAAAATCAAGTCAAGTTAACTTTGTGGTTGAATTTGGGTATACAGGACATCGGAACTTTCACCAATCATCTCATGGAGTTCAGAAACTATGAATTTGAGACAAATATCTATTGTTCTCAATCATTTTGTATCCACTCTCCACTACAGTACTCTCTTCCAGACTGTAATATGTGTAAGAAGTTTGGATAAAATTGCTTTCGGTGTTCTAGAGTTATGCTTTAACATGGACTTCCCACATATACATCAATTTTTATATATGATGAATGTCGAAAAAGAACTGATATTTAAAGAAACCAATAAAATGATAGGAGAGGAAATTTTCTTCTTGTTGATATATAAGTACATACAACAGTTATTTTTGTTTATGTAGTCACCATGAACCTCAAGACATTTCTGGTATCGTGGCTCCAGTTTCAATTTTACCCTCTCTGTAAATTGCTGGCATTTCAGATTGCTTGCAATGTAGAACTGATGTCTTGAGGACTTTTCTGTAACTTAAACGTTTCGATGCAAGCCACTTTTTCAGATGAATAAAAAAAATAAATCAATGAAGCAATGACAGGGCTTAAGGGAGATGATTGAACTCTTCTCGTCGAAATCTTAGAATTATCTTAACAGTATGAGCAACTGTGGTGGCCGGTTGCTGTCATGGATCAAAAGAATTACCGAACGTAGCAATTCTCTGCACCAATTTTGAATGATATGTCGCTGATAATTTAGTATTTGGTAATACATATCTGCTGCAATTATGCGTTCTGGTTCCAATGACTTTTACAAAAATAACCGGTTTTTATGTCCTAAGACAAGTTTGGCATGATTTTGTGAACTGATGGCGTCGGTTTGAATTTATTCGCATCGGAGGACCACAATTGCATTGAATGCTGCTTGGACTAACCAGTAGCGTACGATATCAAGGTTTCATCTCCCATTAATTCGTGAGTAAAAAGATGTCTTATTCCCAGTGGGCTAAAAAGCCACGTACGACTGTCATTCTTAAGAAGAAGAGAAAAGTTTCCTCTCTTGCGAGTCTTGAAAAAAGGATTAAGAAGGTTCCTACAAAGAACATGATAACATATGTGGTGAAAGACTTGAGTTGATTTTGAGTTTAACGTCCCGTTCAGCAGCGAGGCTATATGAGACGTGGACCTACTGATTAACGTGGAGACCGAACCACAGGATGTGTGGTGAAAGAATAAAGTAAGCGAGTCGAAAGAGACTACAATTGATAAACATTATTAAAACGGATGATCGTTTATGCTGGTTAAGAACACTTCTATTATAGAAACTTTACTGCTTTTAAGCAAATAACATGCATGCGATTCCAGAATACCATTGAAAAAATAAAGATTTGAGGCTCTCATTAAAATATCATGCAATCAAATTTCCTGAAGGTTTCTTTTTTCTTTTCTGTTTTTGGTACGAAAAGTATTATCGAAAGCGGAGGAATTGAACTGATTCACCTAAATCGTTTTTCACAGTCTTTTGCACCCTTCAAAAACAAACCGCGTAACTCGATGTTGTATCACTGCGCGCACGACTATTTGCTGATTGGTGAAGAGGAAATTTTTTCGTCTCTTTCCCGCAATATTTCTGCTGCAGCATGTGCATGTATTTCTGCCACTGCGATGTGCATTACTCGTCTCACTCTCACACCATCGCTGTGATATGGGGCAAAATATCAAGTACTATATAATCCCCTTCACCTTTAAGAGCAACTGGACATTGTTATTTCTCTCCAAATTATAATTACAGATGAAACTATAATGCGTTGTCAAATTATCAATTGAACGATCAAGATCTGGTATATAACTGCAACCACATTTATCATTATGGGAGATTATTTCTTCTTCATCTATTACCTAAATCATTACGCATATCCAGAAAATAGATGGTACTTTTTCCCCTTAAGTTCAATTTATTGATGTGCTTTCTTATATTGTATAGCATGCGAACATACAAGTAGTAACTACAGTAGCCTACTTCTAAGTAAATAAATAAATAAATAACGTGTATCTACTATTCTATGAGAACGTGAAAATTAGCTACTTAAGGCCATAATTTTCTTCAAGTCAACTGAACAACGTTGATAACGTTTGATAAACTAAAAGTTCTTACTATGCCTTAACAATACATTAATTAGTATAATACTGCATTTGTTGTGTACTATTTTCTTATGGAAGAATCCACTGTTATTAGTTCATTTTCAGTGTTGCAACTCATAGTTGTTTTTTCTGTTTTTCACAAAGAATTCCTTTCAAACAGTTGTCATTTCATGAAAATGGCCTAGGAGAAAGAAAAAGAGAAATCAAGCGTACTCGCTGTTCTTATTGAAGATATTAAGTTCCTTACAGTATTTCAGATCATTGTTTGGCCTTTCATAATAGATGAGGAAATAGACAATTAAAAAAAGAAGAGAGAGAGAGTGGGGAGACAGAAGTTAAAAAGGATAAAATCTGTTTTACTGTTTCATTACGAAGTAATATGAGGTTAATTTTTCAGTTATAATTCGTTTATCGCCTTTTTAAAATAAGATCAGAATAAATGACCATTTAAGAGATGCAAAAACCGAATATTGACAATATGTACAAAGGAATCACAATATGTACAAAGGAATCCTCAACATTTAAGAATTTTATAATATTGGACAGGAAGGTTAGTAACTTCTGAGTCTTATTTCGCCCTCTCTCTCTCTGGCTGCAGCGAAATTAAGAGGAGGTACTATATGCATGTTAAGTCTTTATTCCTATGTAGAATCCACAACGTTTCTTGGAATTTGATGAATAAGATGTCCATAGTCTCTTCATAATCTCATGATATATTTGTTTAAGGTGTAACTTTTCTGTTAGATATCAAACGAAAGGATAAGTCGCGAGGATGCAAAACATATTTTATAGGTATTTTATTACATATAAGAAAGAAAATAAATTAAATTCTCTATTCAATAATTAAGTAAACTCTGTAGTTTTCAAGTTCTTGAAGAATGAACAATTGCTTGTTCCAAGCACTCGCTCGCCTGTAATGGAAACGTAAAAGGAGCTCAATTTGAAATGAAATGAAATGAAATATTTTGAGTTTTACGTCCCACGCTTATGCCGGATAGGCTGAAGGAAACGGTGATGATGAAAAATGAATAAAATGGTGGAATAAAGAAAGTGGGAGGAAACTGAAGAACCCCGAGGAAACCCACGCACACGGTGTTTGTCCACCACAAAGTTCACATGGCGGGAACTGGAGTCGAACCAGGGACCCCATGCGTCAGAGGTGAAAGCTCTAAATTGAGCCACGACTGCCCTCCAAGAGCTCAATTTTGAATAGAAGTGGTGAGTACAACTGCACATGTTTCTAGGTTCGATAATTAACTCCGAATTATATGATTCGAGTACTCGCCAGACTCGGGCGGGAGACTTGCGTTCGATTTCAGGAGGGAGTTCATGTAGTTCGGATCGCTCGTTAGGCTGTAGGTCCACATCTCATAGAGCCTTGCTGTTGAAGGAAACGATAAACTTCAATACATTCATCCAATCATAGATCTGCTAGTATGGCCACAAAGTCACCATGTAATAGTGTCTCTGAATCCTAACATTTTAGATAGATTCTCAGCTAGAGAAGACGTTAGGAGTGGGAATAGTAAGTTTTAGTTGTAATTTACACTGCCAGAAGGAATTCAACGTTCTGCCCTTCTTTCTCCTGGTGCGTGTCTGCGTTTACATAGTAGTTCAAAGATTCAGGAGAGCAGTGCGTACGCCACTGCAAACGAGAGAAAATGGTTCCTGATTCTCCTATCACAAGCCCATGCCATTTCATTTTTAATCTCATTGTTTTTCCCCATTCAGTTTGTTTATTTCGTAGCACAAAATTATATATAACATTTTTTGAATAATTAGTTGGCAACATTTCTGCACTGCAGTATGCATTGTTTACAAAGGGTGCAAAGCTTCGTGAAAATCAGAATAAGTAGGTCGTAAATTACCTTGACTTCAGCTTTGGTCCAAATTAGCAGATGGGTAATTAGAGTTCAAGAGGAGGACGACTTTTCACAAAACTGTGTTAGCTCCTTTAAGAAGTCAACGTAAACTATAGAGAGTTAAAACCAAAACTAACATTAAAGACAGACTTACCGTCTACAGTCAACAGGAAATTTCACAATAATACTGCTCAGTGCACACAATTTGTCACCAATAGTTACTGAAATTTATTCTAGGCAGAACGAAAAATAAATATTAATAATAAATGAGGTTAGATGAGATAAGTGCTGTGCATGATAAACATTTCGTGAATAGTTTATAACGATTCAAGTATATTACGTTCTAATAGCGTATAGAACCGCAAGATAAGTATCAGTACCTTTGATATGTTCTGAAATAGGAAAAAATGTATTATCACAAATAGAAATAAAATGCATTATTACAAATATATAATATTCATTTCTTTACGAATTTTTGATGACTCAGATAACAAAGGGGCATATATTTCGAATAACAAGGGTCTATTTCGAATATAGTTATATTTCAAGTATTTTCTTTCTTATATTAAAGACTGCATTTTACGTTATCTTTTAATTTCTTATTCAGTCAATAAATTGTTGGTAGCGGGTTTGGTTCATTAGGCACTGCATCTTACCCAGCCCCTAGTACTCCAAAGGATAGAAGTATACGGAAGTTCCGAAAATGAAGCTCACCATTAGTGTGGTAAGAAAGTGTGTCCAACTTCCTACTTAGTCATTTAATCGTTTGATGATTAAAATTATACTACATTATTTTAAAAGAAAATTAGAGGAAGAATTATAAGCGTAACGTGATCAAAGAATTTTAACAAATGAATTTTGTTTCACAGTCGTAAAACTACGGTAGACTTCCAAACGAATTGAATATTAAATTGGTTATTAAATTGAATATTAAATATCGAATATTCTATACGAATTGAATATTAAAAATAAATCTATACCACTTCCGGTCTTAGTAGAGAGACAGAAGAGAATCTTTTCTGAAGACACTAAATCGTTCCCAAAAGTCCGCTCCTTATTAATTATTTCGTTTTTATTCTCTAGCTATCTACCTTAAAACTGCATGCAGTAGATTCCTAGCACTTTCGGTATTAATACAGACCTAATGCAAGAGATTGAAGCTATTCTTGGCACGCTGATTTACAATATATATATATATCACATACCATTTTCGTTTATGAAGATGAATATTGGAACTTGAAGTATTAGTAAATTTGGAACACTTTCACATTCAATAGAGTGTTGTGGATGGTCATAATAAGTTCTCCTGAAATGTATAAATCGGTTAGAAGAAAACATATGTCGCTATCTGTTACCGTTTTAGCTATATGAAATAGCCAACTACTGATATTTCAAATTTAATTTGACTAAAAGGATGACGGAAGAGCTGAAACATATTCTTCGAATGCTGAGTGGATTGCAGAAAAATGTTTTCCAATATCTTTTAGAGCTTTAGCTCCGTGGAAATCAGTACTGAAAGCGGAAGTACTAGTAAAATATCAATTTTAGCCGATTTTTGTGTTAAGTGTGCTAGTCATATGATCTCTTGAGACGCTGAATCGATTGCAATAAATCACTTTCCCTTTTCTAGTACCGTCTTTTTCTACTATTTCGGTAAACGTTGAAACAGAAAATGGTTGATTTCTACCACTTTAGGTATTATCTAAAGGGTAACGGAGAAGGTGAAACGTATTCTTGGGACAGTGAAATGACTACCAGAAACCGTTTTTGGATAACTTTAACCATTTTTGTTTTATGGAAAGCAATATAGAAACCGTAATTATTAATTATAAAGATAACTAAGAAAGTTATGTCACTCTTTGTGAAGGTCTATATTCTATCGGCCTCACACCATGAGTTGAATGCAAATGGAGATAAGGCGAAAGTCAGTTGTTGGTGTGGGTATCCAACATACCTGGTTGTGGCAGTTCAGTTACACCGCGAACTTCCGCAAGGACAGAGTGAACATGGGACCTCCACAGAGCGTCATAAGAGCGTATATGCTGTACGAGTTCAAACTCGGGTCAAACGCTGAGAGTATCGTCACTATGTGGACAGTATAGAGGTGGCTCAGCAAGTTCAAGGACGGTGACGAAATACTCGAAGATGCACCACGTCTGGAAAACCAACACATGTAGAAAATGAAGATCATCAGGCAGCAATTGACGCGAGCAATAGCCATACATGTGAGGAACTGGGACTGTAATTCAGTGTGAGTGGAGAAATCATTCGACAGCACCTCCATCAACTTGGTAAGTACTACAAGTTGGGTCGATGGATCCCACATGATTTTACTCCGGGCCAGAAGGCAACGCGAGCAGACAACTGTGTTTCTTTGCTGTTTCGTCTGAGGAAAGAGCCATTCTGGACAGGGTGTTAACATGTGATAAGAAGTGGGTCCTGTACGAAGCTCCATGGTGCCGTCATCATTGGTTAGCATCTCACGAACCGGTTCTAAATTAGCCGAAACCAGCACTACACCAGAAGAAGGTCCTCCTATGTTTGTTAGACTGCTCGCTGTATCGTGATCAGGAACTGCTACTAGGTGCTCAGGACATCAATGCAACTGTATACTGTCAGCAGTTGAGCCCTGTTCAAGAAAAACTCAAAACTCTTGATCCAACACTTCTGAATTGCAAAGTGGTCCTCCTATTACAGGACAACGATAAGCCCCGCGTGGTTATGATGACCCGGGACACCATTCTACACTGAGAAAAAAAATGTAGGTGGCATACTTAAAAACGTAGGTTACATTCGTAATTCCTGTAGTTTCTGGACTTAACGTACAACCGTATATAACATCCTGCAGCAAACGTATAGCTGAAAAAGTATGTATTATACGTACTGTCTGCACAAGTGCAATGACGTCATTCGTGTGACGTTATCTGCAGTAACAAGTATATACGGAGGTAATATCTAGCTTTGTGACGTCAGGGTCGTATGTAGCATGTGGGTTAATAATGACGACATACACTGACTATCAGGACGGAGCATGATTTCAAGAAGTATGCAATATACGTTCTGTACGTATGTTTCTTGCGTTCAACCCCGAGACAGCATCTATATTGTACTTGTGCCCCATACGTACGACTAGATACAGTATACGTATTGTACGTATGTATTATACAGATTTTCCTTATGTCGCACACAGCTTGTCCAGATACAGCATACAGAATATCCGTATGCACCATACAGAGTGCATATATGTAGCTTACAGACTGTCTGCATGCAGCATATAGATTATACGTATGTCGCGTACAGGTTGGCCATATGTAATGTATAGATTGGATGTATATAGCTAATAGGTTGTCCATATGAAATATACAGATTTTACCTGTATCGAATACGTATTGCCTTCTTGTAATGTATGGATCGGACATATGCAGGATCTAGAGTGTACGTATAGTGCACCATTATTAAAGTGCTGCAACATACTGCAAAGTGCATGATACATTCTTACTGTAATGTTGTCAAATATTGTTTTACTCTGTATGAAAACAAAAATAGCTTAAAATATGGTTGATCTCCTTTGTGCCAATAATAATAAAATTAACAATACTACACTTTTCAAATCTTAGTTTGGAGCAGTGAAACTGTCCAAAGAAATGTATTTACCTGCAGGGTGTCCTATAAGTTTGGGCTTCCTGCTAATTCGTTGGAAAGCTACTGCAAAGTCAAGTGTTGAAAAGTGACACAAGCGTTAATTTTAAAATTATGGGCACAAAGCAGGGGCGGATCCAGGACGGACTTCTGGGGGGGGCGGTCGGCGGTAATACTGCTACTTTTAAGAGCTCCAAACTTGTTATGGATGGGTTTAATTATATATAAAATAAGAAAGTTTCCTCTTGTGGGGGGGGGGGAGCGATCGCCCCGATCGCCCCCCTCTGGATCCGCCCCTGGCACAAAGGAGGTTAACCATATATTAAACTATTTTCGTTTCCATACAGAGTAAATCAATATGTGATATATTACTGTAAGAATTTATCATATGGTTTGCAGTTAGTTAGTTGCAGCACCTCAATAATAATGCAAAATGCACAGCCTTATACAATCCTATATTCAAACTCAAACAAGATTTACGTACAATCATTTATTAAGCTGTTATCATCCATTGCTTGTACGATATAAAGATTATTTTACCTCATTCTTTTCCTTAATAGTATCTTCTACTAAAGTGCAGTTGTTACCACAAGAGGCCTGAATAGAATTTTCCAGAAATAACTTCTCTGTACATTTTAATTAACAGGTATGTCTTTTTTTTTTAAATGTCGCAATAATTAAAAGTGTGGTGTCAGCCGGAAACGTATTCGCTTACAATATGATTCCTACTCAGTACTCGCCATTAAAAATGAAACACCAAGAAGGAGACTGGGTAGATGCGCCAAAGTTCCCAGGCCGATACCTAATAGTAAGTGCAGAATACTCTTAAACGTTCGCTGTATTCGCTGTGTGACAACGTGGTGACAGCGGAGGCGTTGTGCAGCCATCGACTAAACATATTTATTCTTCCCTGCTATAGACATTCTGCATATTTGGACTTTCCTGGATGCATCCTTCTTAGTGCAACATTTTAAGGAAAGAGCAATTTAACAGTCTCATACATTGCTTAAAGAAAGATCAATGATTCTCAGAATTACTCGGAAGATATATATACACAATAATTTAAAACGGTTATTTCAAACTTTGCAATTCAAAGCACGAAAAGAACTATAGATAAAGGAACACTGATTTTAGCCAAATAGTAATTAGTAAACTCAATCACACTCAGTACCATTAGTTGCTTGGTGTTATCCGTAAGTCAGAGATCACGGTATCTCATTTCGTGTAGATTTTTGCATTTGTTTAACGCTAAAAATGTATTTTATCGCTAATTGAACCCAGTACCATATATATACCGACAGGACGTACCTTAGTCACAAGGTGACATGAGTGAAACACTAAACTATTCGATTGACACCTGCGGCCTTGTCAACACTAGAGAAAGTTACAAAGTGATTAAGTAAATACGGAACATAGTTCATACAAAGTATAGCGATGTATGAAGTCTCCGTTTCATACGACTTGGATAAAGGATACATCTGAAATAGCAACAAAGAAATATATAATGATTTCTCTGGATAATTTGGATTAGTCCAGAATTCGAACACACACACGCTGGTAAGTCCAACATTTTTTTTAAACTTCTTTCTTCGGATTCCCAATAAAGTTGACTACTGAAAAGCTGAGTTATAGATTCTGTATTAAAACAACACCTTCGCTAGACATGTTCAGTATACACATTGTCTTACATACAGAACAATACATTAGTTATTAATGCATGTCTGAAATAATAGTGCTTCGTATAGAATTTTACTTCATCCAATCGCAATAGCACAAAGATAAAAAATATTGCTAGGGATAATGTTCTTATTACAGAGAAAAAGAATTAAAATGACTTAACATTAACAATCATTTTCTTTAAACAGAGATAATATTTTATTATAATTTATGGAAGAAAGAAATAATTTGTAGTACAGTATCTTTATTAGGGTTATATATTCGTACAAAATAATGTAAGTAAAACTGAGTCTGTCTTCAGAAAGGGCGTACTTTTAGCCACAACCTACACTGCTTCTTTTGACTGTCTTTCAAGCAGAATCCTGGTTTGATGCACGAAATACCTGCAACAAAAATCAGAAAATATTTAAAATGTTATATTCAGTGTGCTTAATTTGGTTGAACTTAACAATACAAAGTATCTTAACATTTTTGAGATTAAATGGACAAAATCTGTTCGGTCAGGTATGGACTTTTGGGTTGCACGTAGAAAAACTATGAAGTGTTTATTGATGCTGAACAACAACTCAAAATGTATTACCATTCAAAAGTAAGTGGGTACCTCAATGGTGTTCGGGCTACCATGGGGTACCTAATGTCTGTATTTTTTAGATATATGAAAATATATGTCTCTAAAATGTAAGGAACTGACATCTGTTTACCGAAAACCTCAACTCGGTAAGCCTTATGGATATCGAGATATGGGAAAATAAAGAGCGACACTACAGAACTGTGGAGTTTGCGTACTAGATGGTGCAGTTTCGGAAACGTAATTACGAGGGCTTACAACAACCTCAAAAGTAGTTTCAATTAAATACACTACACACACGCCCTGATGGGGGTTTTCGGGTACCATGATATTCCCAGAACTCTCATTTCTAAATATTCTAAAATATGTCTTAATAACGTTTTAAAGAACGTTAGAGGTGTGTGTTTACCGAAACCGCAAGTCGGTACGCCTAACAGTTACCGAAATATGTTGAAATAAAAAGCGACACCATAGGTACGTGGAGCTTGCATATTAGACAGTACAATTTAGAAAATTAATTAAAATATGACTATCAAGATATTGTCAAATAAAGGGAGGATCCATATAGTTATGGGGTTTTCGTGTTAGGTGGTAAAATTTCCGAAACCGGTCATGTAAAGTTAATAAGCATCAGTAGCAATTTCATCTTAAAATAATTAGGTATTTCCATGGAGTTTAAGAACATCATGGGGTCTACCAAGATTAAATTTTAAAAGTTTTGTAAAATATATTTTGACATTTGTAAAGAGTATTAGAAATATGTATTTACCTAAAAGTTCCAGCTAGTACATCTAGCAGCTAGAGAGACACCATACAATAAAAGCGTATTAGATCTTGAAATTTCAGAAAACAATTATTGATCCTAACAAAAGTTAAATAAGATGGTACTTATATGGGATAAGTGAGTACCTCACACTCGTCAGTACAATTTCGATCGAAAGATTAATTCAGCTCTAAATTTTCTTTGGACAATTCCAAGCGTTCATCGGGCTCTGAAATAAAGTGAACATTTTTTGTCAATATCTAATATAGCAAGCGAGATATAAGGAATTATGCATTTTATGACGTCGTAAAAATAGAGACCCACATGGATTTGTACTTTTGAGTATTTGCTGTAAGAAGAAGAAATTTCAGAAAACAACCGTATATACCTTAATAGACAATTAAATGGGCGAGGGCACGATGGCTTAGGGGTAGAGTGCTTACCTCTAGTGTATTGGGTTCTTGGTTCGATCCACGGTCAAGTCAGTTTGTAGTGCACATCGTATTCGTGGGTTTTCTCGGGGTACTCTCTTTCCTCCCACCTTTGCATTCCATCAATTCTGTCAACAACATTCACTTGCTTTAATCATAATCTCCCTGAGACTAAAATGCATAATCGTGGGTCGCTACACTGAAATATTTCCTTTTATTTAATTTTAAAATTAAATAGGGAGTTAAGTATGATCGTATCTCTACAGGTTAAGTGAATACTCCAATAGTTTCTGCAAAAAAAGATTAGTTAAATACCCTACCACTAAGCTACTGTGTCCCCGCCCACTGAATTGTCTATTAAGGTATATACAGTAGTTTTCTGAATTTTTTTTCTTATAGGAAAGAGCCAAAAGTACAAATCCGTAAAGATCTCTATTTTTACGTCATAAAATATATAATTCCTTATATCTTGGTTACTATCTTAGATATTGACAGCAAATTTTCATTCTTTTGCACAGCTCGATGAACCCTTGAAATTGCCTGAAGAAAACCTAGGACTGAACTAATCTTTCGATCGAAATTGTACTGAGGTACTCATTTAACCCAGAGAAGTACCATCTTATTTAATTTTGTTGCCACCAATAATTGTTTCCGAAATTTCAAGATCTCGTACGCTTTTATTTCACAGTGTTTCTCCAGATGTTAGATGTACTAGCTGGAAGTTTTGGGTAAACACATATTTCAAATACTGTTTACAAATGTCAGATTATATTTTCAAAAGCTTTTAAAATTTAATTTTGGTAGACTCCATGATGTTCTAACACTCCATGAAGATATCTAATTACTTTAAGATGAAATTGCTACTGGTGTTTATTAACTTTCCATGACCGATTTCGGAAATTTTAGCATCTAACACGAAAACCCCTTAACTGTGTTGGTCCTCCCTTTATTTGACAACATCTTGATAGCCGTTAGTCATATTTTAATTCAATTTCCGAATTGTAGCGTCAAGTATGCAAGCCCCACATACCTATAGTTTATTTTCCCATACCTCGGTATCCATAAGGCTTACCGAGTTGCAGTTTTCAGTATAAAAAAAATCAGTTCTTTACATTTTAGAGACATGTATTTCCATATATCTAAAACGCAGAAATTAAGTACCGCATTGGAACTCCATTGGAGTACTCACTTACTTTTGCATAGCAGGGTAAAAACGCCAGTGGTTCTCACTTTAAGGTTGAAAACATACTATTTTGTCTCTTCTCTGAGCATCGTGAATCTGTCGGAGCTGTACCATAGTTGGAAAGACTCACTGATCCTTCCTATAATGACCATGTAGTTAGAATTAAAAAAGGAGTAGCCGTTGGAGGAAAAACAATATTTTAAAATCCTTGCACCAGTAGTCGTCACCTTAAAATCAAAATGTTCCAGTAGTAGTCAGGATTTTCTACCAGTGTTCGTCACTCAAATAACTTGACATAATTTATTCAAAAACGCACTGTGTATCAGTTTAGCGTTAAGAATACAATATAAAGTAGTAAGCTTAATAACTTTGCATCACTTTTAGCACTCAAGAAATAAAATAAAAACGTTTTTACATACTTTTTAAAGCAATTTCAGAGAGAAAAATGTTAACTGAATTCAAAAGTTAACTGTATATCACTTCCACGTTAAGAGTACAATATTAAATACTATGTTTAATAACTATACGTCACTTTAAACTCTCAAGAATGAAAATAAACGTTTGTACATACATTTTAAAAACAATCTGAGAAACAAAATAAGTTAACTGAATTCAAAATTTAATTATACATCACCTTAAGCTTGAGAATACACTATAAAATACAGAGATTAATAAAAAATGAAATCTTTAAGTTTAACGTCCCACGATTATGCCGGTTAGGCTACAGGAGACGGAGATAATGAGAAATGAGTGAAATGGTGGAATGAAGAAAGTGGGAGGAAACGGGAGAACCCCGAGAAAACCCACGAGCACGGTGTTTGTCCACTACAAGGTCCACACGGCGCGAGTTGGGATCGAACCAGGGACCCCAAACACCGGAGGTTAACACTCTACCACTGAGCCACCGCGCCTCCCTGAGATTAATAATAATGCATTACTGAAGAATGAAAACAAAAATGTTTTAGCTACCTATATTGTATTTACATGTTACCGGTATTTCTCATTAACTTTTTTTTTTGATACCTCATGATCAAGTGTAGGGATGCGCAAGAGAAAAGATTTGAGATTGTCTCCTCTCGAAAAGGTGCCGCGAAAGTTATGTCTCGTCTCGAAAACTGGATCCGTTTCTATTGGAAGAGCTCTAGCTCGTCTCGAATTTCGTAACAAAAATTCTGTCTCGTCTTGTCTCGTGCGCATCCCTAATCAGGTCCATAGCCAAAAACTTCATTTCGGAGGGGGTTCGATAGGGCTTTGGGATATCCGAATTTAGATATAGATAATCGATATTGACAAACTATCGAAACTTGTTCGAAATATCGAAAAATACAGCAATATCGAAATATAAACAATATCAAAAATCGAAAATATAGAAATATGAAAGAGATCAAAAATATGGATATATCGATCAAAAATGGATATATGATCTTGGAATACGATTTGGTGGAATAATGAGGGAGAAAAATAATCATTGATTAAATATTAAATTGAAAAGAAATAAGAGCCTGACGCTCAAATACTTATCTATCCGGCACCCATCTTGATCCCCATAAAATATCATGAAGTGCTTGATTGATTCTAAACCCAATAATAGTAATAGTAATTTAACAACAAACACAGAATATATAATTTACGTACCTTGAAATGTAGAAATTAATGATTGTAATCCCCAGCTTTCCAATAGACGTTTGATTTCTCCAAATGAAGATTCGGATATCTTGTTTCTTCTCAAGCAATAATGGGTTACAATAATCAGTTGCAGTCCAAAGCCAAGTCACTAAGTTAAGCATGAAAATAAAGAATTCATTAGTTAGATGCATACAAAATCCTACGCATATAAATCCGAATCTACTTGTATTAAATTGTAAATTTAAACAAACTAAATTATACTACTTTGGAAAGCGTCTCCAAATATAATGTTTTCATTCTAAAGTGAAGGAATTTTTAAAATCGGATGACCCGTTTGCGCTGTACACTCGCTATGCGTCCAATGTGAAATGAAAATGCAACATTGCCATTTACCTGGACCCACAACGTAAGTGAGTGAAGTAACTGTCTTTTACGCTAACATGTCGATGGCCAGCCCCCGTTTCAAACAGTAACTTCATTCACTTATGTTGTGGGTCCAGGTAAATGACAACGTTGCATTTTCATTTAAAATTGAGTGCATAAAGAGTATACAGCACAAACATCTCGTCCGATTTTTTTTTAAAAGTGTTCACTTTAGATTGAAAACGTCATATTTCGAGATGTTTTTCCTATTACATTTTGTTGTAACTCTGATAATAACAGAGTTATCTTATGTCAGGGAACGTTTGAGACATCCTGTATACATCATAAGAAGTTCCTTTCTAAATTCTACACGGATGTGGTTTCATTGAATGTGAGGTGGGTGATACACATTAGGCCTTTTGGGAGTACGTCACACGGACGACCGTAATTTTGTGTTCAAAATTTTTATGAATTGATGGGATATGTGATACATATGGCCACGGACTAGAATTTTCTCAGTATGTCAAATATGCAATCAGATTTCATGCAGCTTAATTTGGTGAAAAGCTATTGCCAATTGAACGTTACATTTACCTCTTTCTTGCAGATGTTGAACCATGCCGTTAGCACGTGAGGAATGGATCGAAATAATCAAACTGTGGGGCGGGAGGAGTATATGTGCAGTGGTTGCCGATTGCAGTCATCCACAATGTGACTCTGTGTCACATGTTTCAGTGTCACAGTAATTAACTAAATTTGAGAAGACGGGGACATTCGTGAACATACATCGTAGCGGTTCAAACTCGTGGAACCTTTTTCCTTCCCCATTTTGAACCGGTACATGAAAATGCCATTTTCTCCATGTTTGCCTGCGCCGATTTTAAAAATTCCTTCACTAATCGATTTCTCTCGTCGAGTACTACAAGAAACAGTTAAAATCTCGCGGGCCCTTTTTTCTTCCCCATTTTGAACTGATACATGAAAATGCGATTTTCTTCATGCTTGCCTGCGCCGATTGTGACAATTCTTCACTAGTCGATTTCTCTCGTCGAGTACTACAAGAATCAGTTAAAATCTCGCGGTTCTTTTTCATTCCCCATTTTGAACCGGAACATAAAAACGAGATTTTCTCTATGTTTGCCTGCGCCGATTTTGAAAATTCCTTCACTAATCGATTTCTCTCGACGAGTACTACAAGAATCAGTTAAAATCTTGCGGAACCTTTTTCCTTCCCCATTTTGAACCGGTACATGAAAATGCCATTTTCTCCATGTTTGCCTGCGCCGATTTTGAAAATTCCTTCACTAATCGATTTCTCTCGTCGAGTACTACAAGAAACAGTTAAAATCTCGCGGGCCCTTTTTTCTTCCCCATTTTGAACTGATACATGAAAATGCGATTTTCTTCATGCTTGCCTGCGCCGATTTTGACAATTCTTCACTAGTCGATTTCTCTCGTCGAGTACTACAAGAATCAGTTAAAATCTCGCGGTTCTTTTTCATTCCCCATTTTGAACCGGAACATAAAAACGAGATTTTCTCTATGTTTGCCTGCGCCGATTTTGAAAATTCCTTCACTAATCGATTTCTCTCGACGAGTACCAGAAGAATCAGTTAAAATCTCGCGGAACCTTTTTCCTTCCCCATTTTGAACCGGTACATGAAAATGCCATTTTCTCCATGTTTGCCTGCGCCGATTTTGAAAATTCCTTCACTAATCGATTTCTCTCGTCGAGTACTACAAGAAACAGTTAAAATCTCGCGGGCCCTTTTTTCTTCCCCATTTTGAACTGATACATGAAAATGCCATTTTCTTCATGCTTGCCTGCGCCGATTTTGACAATTCTTCACTAGTCAATTTCTCTCGTCGAGTACTACAAGAATCAGTTAAAATCTCGCGGTACTTTTTCATTCCCCATTTTGAACTGGTACATGAAAATGCGATTTTCTCTATGTTTGCCTGCGCCGATTTTGAAAATTCCTTCACTAATCGATTTCTCTCGACGAGTACTACAAGAATCAGTTAAAATCTCGCGGAACCTTTTTCCTTCTCCATTTTGAACCGGTACATGAAAATGCCATTTTCTCCATGTTTGCCTGCGCCGATTTTGAAAATTCCTTCACTAATCGATTTCTCTCGACGAGTACTACAAGAATCAGTTAAAATCTCGCGGGCCCTTTTTTCTTCCCCATTTTGAACTGATACATGAAAATGCGATTTTCTTCATGCTTGCCTGCGCCGATTTTGACAATTCTTCACTAGTCAATTTCTCTCGTCGAGTACTACAAGAATCAGTTAAAATCTCGCGGTACTTTTTCATTCCCCATTTTGAACTGGTACATGAAAATGCGATTTTCTCTATGTTTGCCTGCGCCGATTTTGAAAATTCCTTCACTAATCGATTTCTCTCGACGAGTACTACAAGAATCAGTTAAAATCTCGCGGAACCTTTTTCCTTCTCCATTTTGAACCGGTACATGAAAATGCCATTTTCTCCATGTTTGCCTGCGCCGATTTTGAAAATTCCTTCACTAATCGATTTCTCTCGACGAGTACTACAAGAATCAGTTAAAATCTCGCTGAACCTTTTTCCTTCCCCATTTTGAACCGGTACATGAAAATGTCATTTTCTCCATGTTTGCCTGCGCCGATTTTGAAAATTCCTTCACTAATCGATTTCTCTCGTCGTGTACAAGAATCAATTAAAATCTCGCGGTCGTCTTTTCTTCCCCATTTTGAACCGGTACATGAAAATGCGATTTTCTGCATGTTTACCTGCGCCGATTTTGAAAATTCTTTCAGTAATTTATTTCTGTTGTCGAGTACTATAAGAATCAGTTAAAATCTCGCTGGCCCTTTTTTCTTCCCCAAGCCAATATTTTTGTATATTTTGAATGTATTCAAGTATGGAACAAAAGTATTATATAATTCCCTTAGTAGGTTTCTCAACTTCATATTTTTCAACTTAAATTTTATTTATTTTCATTATTTATTTTCTTGTGACTCAATATTTAATTGCAATCGTTCATTGGGGAGAAGGGTGGCCATTCTCAAATATATAAATATAGTATTCTTAAAATTTATGTGTTCTCGTACTATTAGTTTCTTCCACTAGACCTGGAAATTGAAAAATTAATACCTGGAAAACCTGGAAAATTCAGGGAAATTGAGTTCCATATTTATGTATGAACACTGCTATTTACAATGTTTTTTTCGAATAGGGAGAACTGTACAAAAGGGTGTTTTGGGAATGGTATAACAATAGGTTTCTGGGAGTGTTGTTCGAAATGAAATCTTTAAGTTTTACGTCCCACTATTATGCTGGCTAGGCTAAAGATAACGGGGTGTTGTTCGCAGTGTTGAATTCAGACATTTACACCCGGGGGGGAATGTCAACTGCTCGGGGGAGGGTTATTTTTCTGTATTTTTTCAAGAAAGCAGCATATTTAACAATTCCATTCCATACACATCTTACCTAATATTGAGACTAATTGCTGATAAATATTCAATGAGATTATAATTTTAAGAAAACAATCGTTTGATTTCATCTAAAACATTAAATAAAGACTGGCAAAAATAGTTTACACTAAACTTTAACTGCTATTTACAGTAACTATTTTTATTATTTCCTATATTCAGTAATTACTGTTTGTTACTAATGTAAAAATTTTTAAAAAGATTTAAATTAACTGAAATATTTTTTCTCCTAAAACAAACATACTTAGGAATATCTTAATAAAAAGTTATCATTCTTTCTCACACTTCTGATTCTAAATCAAACATATTAGCCTTGGTTTCTTCACTGCATATACATCAATAGTTTAGTTGACGAAATCTTCAGTAGGATTAGTGCCGTGTCGTGGAAAATCAGCGCTTGGCGCGAGAGTATACGACGGCATCCCCGTATATATGAGTGAGGTCGACAGACCAGCCGCCAAAGGTGGGAAAATTTTAAAAAGTAAACCCTGCTTTTCCTTGATTTTGAGCACTTTTCATTACTTTTTTCCTTTCATTTTATATATGTCCACATGTATTTCATTCCTCTGTTTTTCTTTCCTTCTTTTCTTTTCTTTTTCCCTCCCGAATTTTTCACCCCTTACTTCGGCGCCCGGGGCCGTCGCCCCGCTTGCCCCTCCCCCATGGAACGGCACTGAGCAGGATCTTGGCCACCTTCAATAGCAATCTTTCACTTATATACTATTATCATATTGATAAATTCTATATAAGTCTCTAATCAAGGAGGGATAACTGTTCCTCCCTGATCCCTCTAAATGACGCCCACTGAATCTCACCCTTTAACTGAATTATTTTTAATTAAAGAAAGATGTGTTTACTTTAACAATCGTAAAACACATTTACGTCTGTTACTTCCGATGCGAGAAATGGGATTTAGGCGCCCTATTTAAATAATGTAGGAACTGTATATTTTCAAGAACTGAAGTCTGCTGACATGAGAGATTATATGGAATGATCGAAAGATCTTCCCTATCTTTCCTTTCGTATCTCAACCTGTGCTTGTGCTACCTACTAATATATAATATAGAGTATAGTACCTACTAAAATACAAACCTTTCTTCAACAGTTAACAATTTCATGTTCTGCCAAACTCAGTCATAGCGTTAAGAAATACAAGTTTTATTCACTATTTGGTATTCTATCTTAGATGTTACATGTTAACATTTATATAGAATGGGTCTGCGTCATTTATATGTATATTGAGAGATCGGATTTCGTCTGCACGTACACGGACAGAAAAGCAAATAATTGGGTGAAGTAATTTCTACATTTTGTGACTGAAATTTTGGGAGTTTCTCCGGGGGGAATGAATTTTCTTCGGGGGGGGGGGAGATTCCCCCCCCGGGCTACCCCCTGAATTCAACCCTGGTTGTTCGGTGGGGGTCAATGTTGCCAATTTTGGGTAAAGTCGCTAAATAAGGGGAATTCGACCTCAACGATAGCGTAGGTTGACCATAAAATTTTCAGTTAAAAACGGGACAGGTTCTTGCAACCCTAGACTTTTAGATCTACCTTTGCTCTTATCAGTGCCTTGATATCAGATTTCATCCTCTCTCTCTTTGTTACAGAGCGGGTACTTATGAAAAAGGAAAGACACGTTGAAATTTGTTCAACACACAACCAACTGCTAAAACCTCTGCTGCCTTTCGAGCAGTACTGCGAACTATAGAGTATGTTTAATATAGGGAATTTCAGTTCAATTTTTGCCTCTTTGTTATTATTAATTATTAATACTTTTAAAAGGAGTAAAGATACTGGGTTTGTTATTTACTTCTTTCATTTACATAGAACGGGACGAATACTACTTTTTCCATCTACTGACGGGACGGCCGGGACACGCCACTAAAACGGGACTGTCCCGGTCAAAACGGGACGTATGGTCGCCCTACGATAGCGACAAAAAATATTTTTTTCCGATTGGAGACTTTTTTGGGTGATTTTTAAATGACGATTTACCTACTTACACATTTAGCGACTTTTTGCTCCAAACAAAATGTTCATCTGTAGAGAAGCATTATTAGTTCAAAACAGTTTTTACGTTCTTTTTTTCTGTTTGTTTGTTTTAATCAGCGCAACTGATGAAGAGTTTGGAAATACAGCATACTCACTGCCCCACAATCCTGCATTGTTATGTTACCCTTGCCCTCTAACGAAGAACAACTACAAACTTGATGTCCTTTAGTTCGCAGAGTTTCCGTTGAGAAACACACGTAATACATCATTACCGATAGCAACAAGATTAGCTATAGATTGCGTGAATAAAGGCGAAGAAGATGTTTGTTATATTTGTCCTTTGGGGTCTTTTAATTATTCTGCACTTTTTCTTTTACAAAAAAATTGCTTAACGTAAGTACTGTAGTGTTAATTATTTCGGAACTATTTTGACCACAATATGAACAAAAGTACCCGAAACAACCTGAAATGATCCCTGAATTAAAGGATTGGTTGCGCCCTATTTACAAAGATGTGAGTAGAACCAGCGGCGCAAATCTGTCTTCAACATTGGGGGGGGGGGGGTAAGACCGTTACCATACTTTTTTTGGCGATGTCCAAAATACTTATGAAGTTGAAAAACAATGTTGTGGAGGATCAGAGTTGTCTTCAGCGTTGGGAGGCTGCAGATTTGAGGCTTATTCTGGGGGACATCTATTTTATCTCACGTTCCTTTGTAGCAATCGGACAAAAATAATCAAATTTCTCCCAAAAAACACATTTCAAATCGGATTATTGGGGAGAAGTCCCCCTCAGTTCCAAGATTGGAGGGGACATGTATCCGTCATCCCCCCCCCCCACGGATTTGCGCCAGTGAGTAGAACATATTGTTTAGTTTACATCTACAACTTTAAAACAATGCTTATAGACAATGAATTTCTCTATTATTTTTTATAGCGACTTTTCACCCAAAATTGGAGTCGTCATATCCCGTTTCGCAAACTTATTGCCAACATTTTGGAAACTGGTTGCGAAGAGAGCTACAATGGATGAGTCGAGTTATTTCGTCGCTTCCGCTGTGAACCTAAGTACAAGATTCCAAAGAGATTAAGAAAAAATGAAATGAAACCTTTGAGTTTTACGTCCCACAGTTATGCCGGTTAGGCTAAAGGAGACGCTGATGATAAGCAATGAATGAAATGGTGGAATGAAGAAAGTGGAAGGAAACGGGAGAACCCCGAGGAAACCCACGCACAAGGTGTTTGTCCATCACAAAGTTCATTTGACGGGGGCTGGGATCGAACCCGGGACCCCAAGTACCGGAGGTGAACGCTCTACCACTGAGCCACCGCAGCTCTTAAGAGATTAAGAGTCACAAACATAGTCACTTTCAATTTTGTAATATATATAGGTCTATATATTGCATCACTGACTAATAACTAAAATCCTTGGATTGTATATATAAAAGTCGCCCCCTGCCCGTAAAAAGCTTCATTCGAACTCGGAATCGAACAATTGCATCTGTAAAACAGTGCTGATTTGATTTTAACGTTCCTTTCAGCAGCAAGGCTGTATGAGACGTGGACCTACAGATTAACGTGGAATCCGAACCACATAAGCTCCGGCCGGGAATCGAAAAAATGAAATGAAATCTTTGAGTTTTATGTCCTACGGTTATGCCGGTTAGGCTAATGGAGACGGTGATGAGTAATGAATTAAATAGTGGAATGAAGAAAGTGGGAGGAAACGGGAGAACCCCGAGAAAACCCACGCACACGGTGTTTGTCCACCACAAGGTTCACTTGGCGGGGCTGGGATCGAACCCGGGACCCCAAGCACCAGAGGTGAACCTTCTACCACTGAGCCACCGCGGCACCCGGCCGGGAATCGAACCCGGGTGTCCCACGCCAAAGGCGTGTTCACTAACCACTTAGCCACGAGGGAGCTCTTCTATAAGGCAGTGTAAGCAAACAAAAAAACGCACACTGGATATTTGCGCAACTGAGGATCAAAACATTCTCAATGGAGTATGAGAAATAGTTAACGCCAATCAAAGTGTGCTTTTGCTTATTTATTACTTCGTTAATACTTAATTCCTTCTAGAAATAGTGAAACTATACTATGAAGAAACACTAATAAACTAATAACAATTACGTTGTATTTCTTACCACACCACGACCATTTTTACCACCCATAGAATTTGAACCTAGTACTATACTGCATTAGTCACGCCGTAACGAAAGATGAACACCTGGCACTCGTAGCTGTTGAAGCTGTTTTGTAGCTACCTGTATATCACGCGGCCTGCGTTGGTACTCCTCAACATAAATACCTCACAGCCCAAAGCCAGGAAACATCACAGACAGAAGACAGGGGCACAAGCAGTGCCTGACACTTCACGAACTCTAAACCCGCCAAGACTCAACTCAACATGACCTTCAATTACGTTCTAGAAACCAAACCAATGCTAAGGCACAAACTTACCAACTTCCTATATGAAAACACAAGAACAAAAATCTAACTTTTTTGGTTCCAAAGTGATGACATAACAATAATACTAAAAAGGTTTTAATTTTCAGTAACCCAAACATTAATTAACTAGGGAACATAACAAAGCAAAAATAAATAAAAATAAAAATAAATTAAATTAAAAAATAAAAATCTGACAAGTAAACTCTCCCTGACTACTTTTTTTTTTTAAAAAATTTCAGTGAGGCTGTAAAATATGTCAGTATCTTCGTAAAATATATATATTTCAATGTAAACAAGTTCTTTAAACAAAAGAAAGCTTTGTAGTAGAGCGCTTACCTCTGACGCGTTAGGTCCCTGGTTCGATTCCTGCTCCCGACAAATAGCCTTTTGGTGAACACTGTAGGTGTGGTTATTCTTAAGACTTTCCAGTTTCCTTACATTTTCTTGATTCCACCATTATCATGTATCTCATTGTCACCTTCTCTCTTACATTGATGTACAATCATGGGGCGTTAAACTAAAAGCAAAAAAAAAAAAAAAAAAAAAATTTTGCAAATATCCTAGTAAAAATGAGTTTTCTAGACTACACAAGTGGCCCCGCGTAGGGTAGTCGCTAGCGCTCTCGCCTTCGGTGCGAACTGTTCCGGGTTCGATCCCGGGGGAGAACTCGGTCGAAAAAGTATCAAAAGATTTTAAGTCCAGCCATCCTGAATGAGGTTTCCTTGGGTTTTCCTCATTCACAGCAGGCAAATGCCGGAGTGGTACCTAACATATAGGTCCCAGGCCGTTTTCTTCCTTCCCCAATCCTTTCTTCCCTTCCTTTCCCCGGATAGTGTACTCGCCGAGGAAAGTCATCCCTCATATGGGGTAACAAGGCCATTGATGCCGAAAGCCCAGAAATCTAAATCCTAAATCTTCACTACACAAGGAAATTTCCGCGCTGAAAACGGTTTATTAGCAATTATGTTAAGCAGTCCTGTAGTAAATCTGCACCAAGTAATAAATCGTCACATATAAAATGGAATGAATAAACACATAACATTCATTTTGCTACCTTGAAACATAATATGTTTCAAAACATTAATATTCAAAGTTTTTTCAAAATTCAGATTCACCCATTCCATTCTCCTCAATCATTTACGAGTTACAATAGTAAGAATTGTAGTCATAAACTACATTACTTACTTAGTACTATATTAAAGCAAGTTACACTAAAAGAATATATAATTAATGGAATATTTAACTAAAGTAATAGTTAACTATTGTACTTACCCAGGCTTTTGTTTCCTTCCTCTCTTCTGTTCCGTTTGTAAACAACCTCGTTTCGCAAGCAAAAGACGGTAGTTCAATGACGTCAGCCATGGCGAAAGAAAGAGGTGTCTATAGGCGGCCTGGATCTCACACACAGATGGACGTATTTAACATATAGCTGAAGTATTTAACATACGTATACGTATGTAAAATACGGAAAATTGTTAGATGTCAGACATCCTGCAGCGACATGATGTAACATCTAAGCGGGTAAAAGGCAGTACCTCTGTAGTATATGGATAAAGTACGCTCCGTACAGTTTTCCTTAGTAAACATAACGAATCCTTGTATTTGTACAATATACCGCTGTCCGGATAATGGATTTTTCTCAGTGTACGCCTTAAATGGGATACAGTATTGCATACGAAATACTCCCCAGACATTGGACCCTCCGATTATCACCTGTTCCATTCTTTGGACAATCACCTTAGAGGACGCAAGTTCAATTCCCTAGTAGAGGTACAAAATGTACTTGATACATTCTTCACTTCACGGCGCACCAAGTTCTACCGCGATGAAATGCATGGCTTTCCAGAACGTTTGCAGAATGTCGTCGATGCTGATGAAGACTATTCTTGATCTTCTAGGTATGTGTTAGGTGACATATGGAAGTTCGAAAGGCAATGGGTGAAAAAGCGTCAGAACTTTCTTGGTTACCTTTATAGTACTGTGGCCATCATCTTGGGATGATGAAGGATTGCTCAAAAATGTTTTCTAATATCTTTTAGCGCTTTTGCTCCGTGGAAATCAGTACTGAAAGCGGAAAGCGGAAGTACTCGTAAAATCGAAGTAACCGATTTTGGTGTTGCGTGTGCTGGTCGTATGATCTCTTGAGATTCTGAATCGATTGCAGTAAATCATTTGCACTTTTCTAGTACCGTTTTTTTCCTACTATTTCGATGAACATTAAAACAGGAAATGGTTGATATATACAGTATCTACCAACAGGCCGGTAGCTTAGGGGGCCCCGATCCAAACCACATTATAGTTCATCACCATATTGTAGTTCATTAGCAAGCCTGCCGTGAAAATTTAAGGGGGCGCCCCCCTAGACCCCCCTTGGATACGGGCCTGTCTACCACTTCCTGTATTAACTAAAAGATAACATAGAAGGCGGGACGTATTCCTGGGATATTGAATCGATTACAAAAAACCGTTTCTGGATATCTTTTAATATTTTTTGTTTTATGGAAAGCAATTTACTACTAGTAATAACTAGTTAATTTTAACCGTTTCCAGTTTCAGTAAGTGTGGAGGTTTGTGATGAAATCTCTTGATTCGCTGAATCAATTGCAGATATATCTTTGTTGCTATAAATTAGCATTAATTCTAAGGAGGAAGTTAAGATAAACGTTCAAAGCAGTAAAAGTTAATTTGAACACTTCATGTTCGCATAGAGACTTAACATAGGAGACGAAACCTATTTAAACAGCATTGAAATTTTTGTTGTTCATCTCAAGAACCACAGAAACTACAAATCTGACACAAATATCAAGTTATATCGATCATTTTTGTATGACGCCACTCCTTTTAGGTGAACAAAGAGAACTTACCCTAACTTTGGGGTTGAACTTGGACTTAAAAGGCATTAGAACTGTCACCAATCATCTCATGGACCCTGAAAACTATGGATTCGACATTAATATCGATCGTTTTTGATCATTTTATGTTTCTCTCTCTCTCTCTCTCTCTTCCTGTCTGTCTGTCTCTCACTCTCCATTAGTAACCACGACGATACTGTTTTCCAGACTGTAATATTTAAACTAAGTTTGGATATAATTACTCAAAGCTTTCTAGAGTTATGCTGAACCACACACACCCTTACAATCAATTTTTATATATGTCGAATGTCGAAAAGATATTTAAAAATAGCAATAAAATGATAGCAGAAGAAATTTATTGTGATTTATTTGATATCAAGTACATTCAACAGCTATTTTTTGACGTAGTCACCATGAACCTCCAGACATTTTTGGCATCGTGGTACCAGCTGTCAGTTATCCTGCCTGTAAATATCTGTCTCCTGAGAATATACAAAGAACGTTCAAAAGTTTTGCACAGTGGTGTCTAATTTTCTGGGTCTCATGATGACCTTTACTGAAGAGTAGAAACTGTTTTCATGGCGTCATTAACCAGGATGATACATGTTTTTTTTTGTGCGAATCTAAGAGCAAAATACATCTGAAGGCCCACCTGCGCGATAAAGCATTTGATAGTGAGAAAGACTTTATTTCCTGTGTCAAGCGATGGTGTTAAAGTCAATCTCCAGAATTTTACCAGAGTGCATTTACATCATGAAAAGAACGTTGAAGCAGATGCGTCAAAGCTGATGGAGGCTCCATTGAGTAGGTTCAGCGTATAGCTAAGTGTTCAAAGTATGTTCAAAAAAATTTCATTCTCCTCCTGCGAAAAATAAAAAAATAGAGAACACTGTGCAAAACTTTTTGAACACCCTACGTAACATCTATTTTGATCTAAGTTCATTATATTATAATGTCTCAAACTAACTAAAGCGTTGTTTACTCACTAAATGTTTCAATGATAACACACAAAATAGAATGCCTTTAAACATGTATTTTCCGAAGTTTTTTTTTTAATATTTACCTTTCTATTTTTACAAAATTCCTTGTCTATAATTGAGAATACGTCCATTTTTAATGGCTTCTCCGTGTATTATATGCGACCTGTATATAAAAACATGTTTACATATGTATGGCCACAAAACTTCATAACATAGATGTTTAGATCTGGCCGTACAAGAAAATGATATCATACGATACGAACTATTTTCCATATCAATCTATACTTATTAATGTTATCATTATAAAAGTGCTACCAGTCGTAAAATTCCCTGAGAGTGCTAGTGGTGTACGTAAGGTGGCCTTAACCAAGACATTAAGCAAAGCAAAAATAAACATTTACCGGATTCATATATGTGTACATTCACTTGAAGTTATATGAACTTGGGAGCTTAAACCCATTCTTGATTAACTTCTGCGTTCACTACTAAGTTATGCACGTTTCGTTCATAGATCAACCAGGTTAACGAAACAAAAATAAACGAGTTTCCTTTTCTTTCCTAACCTAGTTTGAGAGCTAAATGGTTTCAACATTCGTTTTGGTAATGGTCAGGCCAATAGTCTGAATACTAACTAGGGATGATTCCATTCCGGGACCAGGTACCTGCGAAAAACATATATATCGTCTGAAAACTCTTGCCAAGAGAAGTATGAAACCGTTTTCAAATGACGGGAAAACCCGTAACCTGACCCTATAAGGAGTCACTTTGTTGGTGTTTGTGACCCTATGTATTGCATATTCGACAGAAGTAAAAATGAATGTTGCGATGCATCACGCGTAAGCACCTGCGCCCATCATGTTTCTTTTTGGCTCATTGCTAGAACGTAACTTGGGCAAGAGTTTATAATATCGCTTTGCACCCAGACGTACCTATTTGGTCAGTGTTGCCAACCAATTAGAAATATAATGTAGCAGATGGTTTCTGTACTACTGGATGTATATCCATGAAACGTGGCATAAACATAATTCCTCACTAGAAAAAATATATGTGGATGTATTCCTGCTCCAAGAACACATGTTTGTTAGTGTTTCCGACTAGTGTTTCCTGTTAGTTATTGTTAGTGTGAAAAAATGAGAAGATGTAAAGCAAGTTTAGTACGATGAGACGTTTATGCAGCAAGATTGGCAGAAACATCATCCGAAATATCATTCATACCATTAGACAATATAAAAATAACACGAAGCTAGCATATTACTATTTGAAGAACTTCAATTTTGAAAACGTTAGCAATACTGACAGAAAGGGTACTTGGAGAATGGTAAGAACCACGGAATGTTTGCTGTTGTGTCGAATAATGTTTATGCCAAGTTTTGTCTCTATGCATGCAATGATCAGGCAACATTTCGAGAAAATATATTTTAGAATGGTTGGCGACAATGCTAAATGGGGGTGCTTGTGCACACTCACACTATGTTTTCCATTGTACAATGCAGCTTCTGTCACATTTGTTCTATATTCGTTCAAAGCACGCACTCCATTTGCAACATTGTGATATTTACATTTGGTTGGTAACACTGACAACCTAGAATGGTTAGAAAAAAGGTCATACTCAACGTATTTTTGCTATAATGTCATTTGATGTTTCTGCCAATCTTGGTAGTGGTTGGTGCATAAACGCCTCATCGTACGAAACCTGCTTTATATCTTCTCATTTTTATGGTTGGTTGGCAACATTGACAAACAGGGGTCCTTGAAGCAAGAATAAGTCCACAGTATATTTTTTCTAGTGAGGAATGATGTTTATGCCACGTTTCATGGATATACATCCAGTGGTACAGAAACCATCTGCTAAATTGTATTTACTATTGGTTGGCAACAGTGTTGTAAAAAACGGTTTTTTCTGTGAAGTTCTTTTTCAATAAAAAACATCGTTCTTTTTCATGTTTTTTTTCAAATCTCTGTTTTTTTTCTGGCAACTATTATTTATTGATTTATGTTGCAGATTATTGAAATAATCAACAGAACTTGAGTCGAAGCCCTCGTAACTTACAAATCGCTTGTTTCGTTGTATCTATACGAGCAAAATTGTATAATTATTCCTTACGGACCAAGGACATTTTTGGCTTTTCCCTAAATTTTCAGTTAGTGACTTACTGCTTAAAAACCATCCATTGGATTGATATTGTTAATGCCTTGCTTTTTAGAAAATGGACGTGGCTATTTTTTTGTTGTAAGTTGCACTGCAGTGTTTCCAACGGGTAGGAAATTATTGAGGGAAATGTAAGGCTGAAGATTTACAAAACATTCCCTAACCGAATTTCAATTTTTTTTCTGTCTAGCACCACTGCTGCTATATGGGTTCAAGTCACTTAAAAATTTTTTGGTGTGTTGACAAGGTACAGTGAAATCCTGAAGTCGCTGGCTTCCATTCAAACAGGGAAAGAAAAAATTATCTGTCATCATACATGAAATTTTGACACTTTTTACGCCTCAGAAGCAAAAATCAACAGATATACCGGGGCTACAGCTTCTCTAATTATCATATTGAAACTTTATATGGTGCGTTCTGTAGGCCAAAGAGGAAGCTTTCAGGTAGTGGTACGTTTGTTTCAATGTAGCCAGCAAGACGGAAATAATAGGGGAGAAAGGTAAATTTTCCGAAATTTTCACCTAAAATCGAGAATTAATTATTTGGCTGGAAACACTGTCATCAGACAGACGAAGACTATCTGAAAATAAATCTTAGTACTCCAAGAATATATCATACAAGTATCATGCCGATATCTAATAAAGTAAGCATGTCAATAAGAAATATAACATTGTACCTTAAAACAACAGTTATCTTTATGGAAATTTCATAAATCAAGTTCAATTGCGCCCTGATAAGGATTCATCATATAAATCAGATTCTATGCACAGATTTCTGCAAGGGACGAAGACAGCCATCGGCGAGACAAAAGGGGAAGTCATCATATGATAGCCCTATAGATTTCTGAGTTTGGTCTTCTGAAGACACCACTTTCCTCCAATATTGTATCTACTTTCTGCGGTTTGTTGAAATACATACAAAATATGTGTATGCATCTGGAAAGCGGAAATGGAAGAGGAGCTCCCTTAGTGTATTTATAAGGAGCTTCTTTAATGGAAGTTAAGGTGCAGGTCCATTGATAATTCACATGGTAGTCACACTAAGTTCAACAGATAGTGACACGAAAGCTATTTTTAAGGTAATTTCCAGTTTAAATTTGAAAATTCATTCCCAACTTAACTTTCTGTAGGTGTACACCTTGCAATTTATTGTTTTTATTTCAGCTATAGTTAAAAACATGTATAGTTTGCATTGCCTGTATAGCTCTATACAAAAGAGTAGACATATACAATGTAAAAGCAATTGCAGTTAATACACGTAGACATAAAATAAGAAAAGAGCATATCAATGCTTTAAAGATTGAAAGTTTGTCATCAACAATTATGCGTGTTCTGCTTCTTGAAAGTAAATGTACTTGAAAAATATTCTATTGTTTATAAAAATGAAGCAAACGTTTTTCTTGTAAATCCAAATTATTTTATTTTATTATTACAAACAGTTTGGATTAATACACTTTAACTAAACTAAACAAAGAAATATGTTTATTTACTAAACGAAAGTTCATTTGGGTTGTTTGTCAATTAAACAAATGATTCGCTAGAAAAGAAACAACAAGAAAGTTAAGACCAAAATAAGAGATCACCTGATGGAACAGATGGAGAAATTCTGTTGCTTAAAGAGTAAAATTAGAAGTGCAGTGCGAGATATAAAATCCAGACAACTACAGACATTCGAAGAAAACTAACTGGAAATATCCGCAAAGAACTCAAAGAAAATGCTGAGAGAAGCATATTATACAACTCTGAGGCGTTGTATGGATATGAGGCAGGGTAAAGAAAAAGAAAAACGGAAAATGTAAATCATAGAAATGTGCTGCTATAGAAAGAATAATATTGTAAATTAGATGTCGACAAGGTATCAAACAAGAGTAATGTAAATGGTAGAAGGAAAATACGAAAGGTAATTTCAAAAATTATAGATATGATTTTCGAACGAATCATGAGTCAGGAGAATTGTGTTACTAACTGTGCATGGAATAACAGAAGAATACCTAAAGGAAAGCCAAGAATGAAATATACGGACTAAATAATATAGAATGTAGGAAAGAAATAGTACCTGGAAATAAAAAGAGTGTTGCTGAAGGCAGGATGTAATGGAAAATTGTTAAGCCAATAGATAGACTTTTTACCTGAGAAGTGGAAACCCCAACTATTTGATAGATACGTGCCCCTCCCTGGAATACATACTAGCGCGTGTACTTTTGATGCACGTATTCCCGGGTTCAATTTCTGAGAAAAGAGCACAAAAATTATCACAGTCACTCACCTCCATGAATTATTTGTTTGTTTTAGAAAGAAGGGCATACCGCGGAATCTTAAACTAAAGAAATCGTTTTTTGTTATTGTTGATTGATAGAATGTAAACTAAAGTTGCACCCCTTTCTGGACATGTCAGGGGGTTCAATGGTTAGTGTAGAGAGTTAAGAGTTGACGTGACTTATTCAATATTTGAACCGGTTGCCCCAGGTACCTATTTTGAAAAGGATGGACAAACCTCAGAGCCACATTCAAAAATAGAGTGAAGCGAGAAACTTTTCTTGCTTCCAGAGTAGATCGATTCCGAGGCACCCATATTGAAGAAAGACGTCTTACCGATTAGGCTTATCGAATTTAGTTGATAGAAAGGAGTATTTTTGCACTTTGCTGAAAAATTGGCATTTCTTCTTGAAGTCAGCAAGTTTCCAAATTCTGTATATACATAGATGCATATAATAAATTATTCGGAATATACTCCTGGGTGTATAAATTCATCGTGTTTGAGGTAGAAATACAATATTAACTAATGTAATTTTCAAATGGTGTTTCCAGTGTTCAATATCCATTGGTTGACTAAGGGGAGCCAGGAAAAACCGATATCCCTGGCAATGACTTGGACGCCAGCACTGGTAGGCCTGCCAGAGGCCACATTTCAGCCACTCCTACATCTGAAGGGCATTATCTTGTCCCCACCGTGGAAAGTTTTATGTGAATGCAAGAGGGTCAGCCATTTATATAGACAAAAGCGTCCGATCTTAAATGTAGAGGAGATTGTAGTAATATCAACAATATTAGCTTTTTTGATTGTAGAGCCACAAATGTTAGCATCACGAACAGCAACGGTAGCACGCAGGATTTAACATTATCTAACTTTGGCAACCTATTGACATCATTAAGATCTTCTACACACATCCTAAGACGTGTACATCGTGGTGCTCGAACTGAGGTTGCTGATCCACTCTTGGAAGTTGTTACAAGTAGTTATTTCAAATAAAAACAAAGAACGTATCAAAATGTTCATATTTCCATTCGTAGCGCTAACTTCCCAAACAGTCCGAAAATATTAAAAAATCTTACCTCATGGGTAAAACAAAGAGTTTAATTGCGAAGTTAAATATTCTATCATTTTTTTCCATCTGGAATCGCAGGAGGTCCAGATGTTCTTCGCTCTTCGATTCTCAAAGATCTGTTATCTTGTCAAATATTTGAATCGAGGGAAAAGCTCCTAAATCACTTTGCGACATGTTCAATCTAATTATTTTGAGAAGGGTACAATTGGAAGTTCGCCCGTTGTTTTTCAAAACCAAACTTACTCCTCCTTAAAAGAAATGTGGTGGAATCAGACATATCGCCATAGTAAATCTTTGGCACATAATATCAGCCAAAGAGCCTGTTAAGAACTTTTTGTCTCCCCATTAACTTGGAGTTTGTATTCCCACTGGAGCTGAGGCAGCAGTTCATGCAACCAGGGCATATTTTTCGTCCACACATAATACTCCTAAGGCTAACGTAAAGCTGAATTTTCGCAAAGCTTTTAATGGGCTTCGCTGGGACTCCATGCTTACTGCAGTGTTGAAGTATTTTTCCGCAATATACCCTATGTTCACCAGTGTTCTTTTCAACAACCCAGAAATTATTTCTTAAGCTGAGACACCATTTCATCCCAGAGAGGGGTACAACAAAGTGATCCCCTGGGAACAGCACTTTTTGATATATCTATACACTCTTTAGTAAATTCAATTCACACTGAATTAAACATCTGGTATTTAGATGATGCGACTATTGTGGACAAACTTGAAGCAGCAATTTCAACGTTAACACATATAAATGAGAAGGCATCTGCACTTAACCTACATTAGATTTTTTTTAATGCAAGTTTTTTTTCTTTGATCAGATGAAGCTACGTTCGACCAATTATTCAAAAGATTTTCAGAAACTGCCTCAGGAGTACGGCTCCTAACTAAGCAGGATGTTTTGTCTTCTAGGTGCTACTCTCACAAAGGAAACATTTACAAATGTGCTGTTAACAAATATCTAAATTAGAATATGTTTTGTCCCACCTCGCTTTGATTTCAGCATATGCATCATTTTTTCTTCTACGTGCTTCATTATCTATCCCTCGTTTAAACTATGTTTTACGAGCCTTTTCATCTTGGAATGAGACCCCCACTGCTGGAGAATTTGATCTTACCCTCAGAATGGGTCTGAGTCAATTTTGAACTGTTCCGTATGTGACGTCTCTTGGATGCAAGCACTCTTATCTGTAGGATTGGGAGTCCTTGGTATTCGGCGAACCGTTGATATGGAGATTCCTACCGATTTAGTGTCCTACCAGGGATCTCTTAATCGAGGCTTTCTTTCCACAAGGTTTTCTCCTGGAGCCAGTGGGGCAGTTAAAGAAGACTGAAGCAAATGGAAAAATATATCAGATATGGAGCTTCCAGAAAGCAGCAAAAAATGCATATTTGCATCTTGGTATACACCAATTTCAGTACATTTCCATGAGCTTCTATTACAGTAAGCTGCTGTTAAAGAGGATAAAGTCGTATTTCTTACTATTGCATCACCCATGCTGGGGCATGGTTTTATGCAATACCTTCAACCCCCATTAGGTCTTTGCATGTCTAATGAAACTTTTCGAATCTCTGTGGCCTTAAGACTGGGTGCTGCTGTTTGTGAGCCACATCGGGCTGTCCAGCCTGCAGTGATCAAGTTACCCAACGAGGCCAGCATGCCCTTTAATGCATGAAGAGCATTGGCAGAAACACCAGACATTCCTCAGTTAACGATATCATCTTGCGAGCCCTCACCACGACCGGAATTTCTTCCGTACGTGAACATCTTTCCGATGATAAACGACCCGCGGGCATGACATTATACCTTGGATAAGAAGTAAATCACTAGAATTGGATTTTATATGTTCGGACACAATTGCACATTCAAGTCTCCGATTGATCATTGTGAATGCTAAAAGAGTTGCTAGACGTACAGAGAAAAAAGAAAAAGGAGAGGAAATACAACAACCTCCTCGATAAATTTATTTCTGCTCCAATTTTGAGACTAGAGAAGTAGGCAGACGCATTTCTATCATATCTGAAGATGTTTGTTCAACATCTTCCCTAATTCAACGTATATATATTACGGTCCTACGAGGCAAAGATTCGTCGGTCCTTGGCACTTTGTTCCTCGAAAGGGAGCTGGAGGAAGTGTTTCTTCTTTAGTACAACATATACAACCGAACAAAATCATAAGCACAAATGTTAAGTGGACTTCTAAGAATGTAAAAAGTGATTTTAGAAAATGTTACATATAATTCCAAACTAGACATTCTTTTCAACATTCGATTAAAATTATAATTCTTGATCATGTAAAGTTACAAATTAGTAAGAAATTAATAGGGAATTGGAAAAAGTAAGAAAAGTAAACCTACATTGTACTTCCTTTTTTCTTATATAATATATTATTTATTGTCCTTAAGCTTTTCAACAACATTCAAGAAATGGAGAGTTTTGCATATAGTTTTTTATTCAAAATATAAAGAAAATATTCCAAAACATGTCATTTTCTGACATTAACTATCCTACTTACAAAATATAATTATTTCAGTGCGACACGCTAATTCATAATAGGACACAGTCACTATAATAGATGTCGCTGCCTGTCTGATGCCAATATATGTCACTATCATGCAGTTAATTTATAGATTTAAAACTATTGTGACGATTTAATTCCAAAACACAAACCGTATCCTATCAACTTAATTATTTCGAAATATCACAATGGCCGTATTCACATTTAGAGATTAACATTAGTATTTGTGTAACACTAAAGTTAGTTGGAACTCAAGTCAAAAATTAAAAATAAAAAGATTAACTGCAAACCATTAGAGCACTAAATCATGAACGATCTTAATCCTCAATGTGCAGCTGGCCGAAGGCTCATGTACAATATGTACAGTAATTTTAGTACATAGAAAACCAACAGTCGATTTTCTACTGTCACAAAACCAATATAAAACATATCCTGGAAAATACTGTCTACTTATTTTCCCTGAACTTAGAACCATACTTGTGAAGTACTTCAATTACAAATACCATTATACTCAAAGATAATCCGAAAATAAGCAATGCAAAGCCACCCATCAAATCCTTAATAGAAATTATTATGACATCATTATCTTTAGCACTGAAAGCTAAATGTCGTCTTGTTCTCCATACATCAAGTAACGTATCAGTTTTCCATTTTTCACGTAATCCATATTCCACACAATATTGAAGCACTTGACTAAAAGAATTCACGTAAGGAGAATTTGGTCGCAGCAAATAAACACTAGGAACTGAAACAATAACCTGCTGGACTTTATGAATCATTGGTTTGCCTTGTGAATCGAAGAGGGAATGTAAATACACTAAATAATCAACAACACCGGATTCCCCAAGTATCCCCCAATTTTTAACTCCAGCCAAATCTACTAACGATTCTGGCAGAGTTGTTAGAGAAGTAAAATCCTTCCACTTGCCTAAAATCTGTTTCATTAGGTGATCAGTAGGGTCAGAGAGAAACCTCCGATGGTGAAAAAGACCACCAAGCGGAATACCTGAGTCTACAAGATCATTCATACTATTAATTAACTTATATTTTATTGGTTTTGTAACAAATCTAAAAAGCGAAGCCTGGTAGCAATAATTCAAAATGAAAGAACCCAGAACCCAGATTAGAAACACTATTCTAACCAAAGGTATACGAGGTGGTTCTGAAACAGATATCCCTAAAAGTATGGAGAAATTATACATGAAAGGAGATCGGAACATTAAACTATTTCTATTCTTAATAAGGGATCTCATTAATTTTGAAGAGACAATAACGAGACCATATACGAATAGAATTAAAATCCAGGAATGTAATTGGAAAGGGAACATTATACTCATCCATTTAGGATATGTAGAGGGTTGGCGAACAGCCCATATCATTCGATAGAAATCTCCACTCAGTATTGGATGGAAATGTACAAAATAATTCAAATTTGGTGTCCAACCTACAAAGCTTCCTTCTAATTCTCCTGATATTATTCTTGCCAAATCACCAAGAAATGTGCCATTAGGTAAGGGTACACCATGATCATTCATATTAATTCTTTTCAAAAACTTCAAAGTAAAATTCATTCTCTTCGCAATTGTATATAGTATTTTTGGTGTTAGGCCCTTAGCAACAACACTACCGTTTGTGGACTTTTCTAATATGGAAACAGGTGGTAAATTAGTTGTTGTAGCGCTCAATTCACAGAAATGGAGATTCTGTAGTTTGTTCGGAAATAAATCATTTCCTTTGATCATATGTCCCTTATACCATTGATCGATGAGTGTTAGTCTACCAGCTGACTTACAGTGACTTTGTGAGAATGGAAAATATGTGTATATGTTGATGGTATTCAGTAACTTTATATTCCCCATTGTAATAACAATCACATTGAATATATTTTCCTGAAATGCACTACGAAAAATATTTTCTGTCTCAGTTGTTTTATTCACTGTAGAAAGAAAAACAATGAATTTGCTTCTAGGATTTAAATAAAATAGTTTTAACTTGTGTATCGCTTTCGAAAATTCATCATTGCTTTCCAAGAAAAATAAGTAAATCATTGAATGTTGGGACCATTCTAATAGAGAAACCTTGAGTTTTGATGCATTTAGTACACCTGATAAGTTGCTATTCACAATTACAAATGCACCTTTGTAACTTGATAGTAGTTCATTCAATGCGTCAGTTGTATTTTCTGCAAACACTGTTACAGTTCGTGCATGGTTGTGATACATGGCTATAATATATGAAAGGCAACGAAATAATTCACTGTTGGGTTGGTTTGGTGGTAATTTTGATATTAGAATTTCCCCGGCTTTTGTATTGATAGCCATTACAAAAATTATAAGAACAACCATGTAACGTGTCCTCATTGTGTGGTCAAGATTGCCTAAAAGAAATAAGAAAGTATTTTTAGTTACAATTCGTACTCTTTATTTTAATTATCATGTCTAATTTATAATGATGCTTTTAGAACTAATCAATACACATTACAATACGAACCTAGAGAAAAAGAGTATAAAATGTATACATAAACAACATGGAAAGGTTTACATAGTTTTTTTTCATTATAAGAGCTTTTCACAGTATCTGGGCATGCATCTCTAAAGTCTGCAAGGAACATCAGATAGAAATTTTAAAGGTTTAAACATAATGAAATTGACCAAAGGTAAAGTTGATTCTCTTGTGCAGCGAATGCACCAGTTACAAAACAGCTCTCAAACGGTCGTTTCAAAAATGTCCTGACCACTGAATTTAAAGTTCATTCAGGTGTTGCACAAGGCTCGAACTTGGACCTTTACTCTTCCTCTTATATGTTAAAGATTTACCTGAAGTAATGAAGTCACAAAACCTATATATGCAGACGATTTAAAAAATTACTGTGTCATACACTCCGAAAGAGACTGCATTAATTTGCAAAATGACATTAATGCACCTCATGAGTGGTGTGACATTAAGGAATTGCCACTAAACATTGAGAAGTACAGTGTAATATCTTATACAAGAAAAAGAAGTCACTTGAAATTTGAGTATCAAATAAATTACATATCACTGCAAAGAGTTGACCAAATAACTGATCTTCGCGTATCAATAAGATCAAATCTCTCTTTTGATATTCATCTAAATCAAATTGTAAAGGAGGCTTACAGATATCTCGGATTTGTAAGGAGACTTTGAAGTGAATTCAAGAATATTAATGTTCTTAAAATTCTATATGCTGCATATGTACGTATCAAACTGGAATACGTGTCCATAACATGGAATGCGAGTGAGCAAAAACATACACATCAATTAGAAACCATTCAATCAAAGTTTGTACGCTATTCAATATATAAAGACACGGGGATATATTCTCGATATGAAAGATGGCTTGAATTCTTATCAAGCTATTCAATGCACTCTCTTGAAACAATAAGAGCTAATTTTCTTATATGTTTTTACATAATGAGATAGAGTCGCCAATATTATTGTCCAAAATGTCCCTTCATGTTCCGAACAGGATAATGTGCTCAGAGCTACAAACATGTCATGAACCACCACAGTGCACTATTGCAGTAAGTATATCGCCTATTAGGAAAATGTGCAAAATATATAATAGTATTCAAATAAAATGCCCTACAAGATATATATATATATATATATATATATATATATATATATATATATATATATATATATATATATATATATGATGTACACTCATGTCCAAAATTATTGTCGCATGTCTATAAATATGTTGTTGTTGTAGGAATATAAATTGGTAACGAATTCGGCAAGGTATTTCTTATAATGTTCGTATGTATATAGTCGGCAAAGAGATGTTTGTAGTAAATTTCATATCAAAAAAGCAGTAAACAATAACAATAAAACGAAAATAAAACTTTCTTGCCCATTTAGCAACATTTTGCTTCATTCATTCTAATTTTCGTATTTATAATTCTTTTCCTATGAAATTTACCACAAATATTCAATTCCCAATTATACACATAGTATTAGTATTAAAAGTACTATGCAAAATCATTATCAAATTACATCCTTACAAGAAAACAGTTATGTGACAATCATTTTGGACAGGAGTGTACATATAAAAATACTTTGACTACATAGTTTAGCATGTAGAACAAATATTATGTAATGTAATCATTTAACTATACTGTTGATGACTATCAATTGGTATACATCTGTTGAGTTCAACATCCAAAGTAAATGAGTAATAGTCAGAAGTGTATTTTACTCTAAACTAATATCATCACTAATAATAATAATAAAAATAACAAGTAGTGATAGTATTTTAACCATTAGTGGAATTAATTTTATTCGTGGTTTAACTAAAACGAGAATTTAGTTTTGTTTCACCGTAAAACTACAACATGCAAACTATGAGAATCAAATTGTTAAAGATTTACTACTTCTGGTTTCAAAACAGGGGTAATAGGCATTAAAAGCTAGATAAGGCTAAATTTCAGTGTCCCTTTTTTCTTGACAAATGACATAGTTATGATATAGCGTCAAGATTTAAGTTTACAACAACAAAACATATCCTAGTAACTCTTCTCGTACTATTTACCAGGTGAAAACATTGACATCCGACGTTTCGAATGGAGACATCGCGTTCATCTTCAGAGATTGTCATGAAAAAGCGGGAGTCGTAAACATGTATATATTGTGACTATTTAGGGGCAGAGCTATAAATGGGGGCTTCTGATCGGATGAGAGAAAAATGCTGACTTCTGATTGGCTGAGGAATGCTGGCTTCTGATTGGCTGTTATTATGACTACGAGAATGGCTTTGTTACATGTCAGGTTTTGTTCCTGAAAAGGGCCGACCAGATAGGGCTGAGAAGAAACCCATATACCTGCCCATGTCTCCGGACTATTCATTACAATCACTGAAGATGAATGCAATGTATCTATTCGAAACGTCAGGTGTCAATACCTGCACCCGGCTAATAGCCTGAGAAGAGTTACTAAAATCATATCACGAAGAAAAATTAAAAAAATATTAGTTCTTTCGATTTTCTAGGAAATTACAGATAAGATTTTACACTCACTGTATCACGTGTGCAATTCGACGAGCTCCTTTGATTCATATATTGTTACCTTGGGATAGTTTCTTTGGTTAAACTATAATAATATGTTAAAATTCACAGACCTAAGGAACAAATGAGAAAACACAACATTTTCACTCCTTGGCTGATGTAGTTATGCAATTACAACTTCCTGTAAGTCTATTGCCTTTTCAAAAGTTGTCGCCGTTTATGAAAAAGTATGCAAGAGAAATATATTATCAATAAATCTAAATATTGTAATATCCCAACCAGCTGTTAGTCATCAACAGCAGCAAGCAAACGACAATCAACTGTCAACTAATCATTACATGAGCCGAGGAAGGAGGACAACAGCGCCAGCTACGAAAGAGTGCGGATACACTCAAATTTTATATATAAAAGGAAGAACACCAGATTTATCAATATCAGTTTGCCTTGAGCTGACCATCTCTCTTGGTTACTCTGGACCTTGAGACTCCTAATTGCCTCTCTCGTATGGCTGGACCTTGAGATTCCTTTTACTTCTTTCTACTTTTGGGCGTTGAGACGCTAATATCCTCTCCGTAGCTCTGAGTCTTGGGGATCCTACACTGACACTCCCATACACTTTGTTTAATCACTAGAAGAACTGGATTAAAGACATACATATATATAGGTCTTCAGACTCTGTTTTCGTAAAGAGAGACTATAACATACGAGGGTGAGTCAATAAGTATCTACAATCAATTTTTATTATTCATTACCACAAGTGTACAATATTTTTATTCATATTTTGAACTATAGTAACTTTGGTTTTCAATCCACCGTTCCACAAGCTTTACGATATTCTCTGCATAAAAAGTTTCTGGTTGCGCAACAAGCCAGGCATGAAACGCTTTCTACACCTCTTAATCGTAGCTGAAGCGATGACCTCTGAAAGCATCATTAAGTGGACCAAATAGATGGTAATCCGACGGAGAGAACAGGACTACATGCACGATGCTCGAACACCTCCAAATGCAGCGTCTGAAGAGTTTGAGCTCTCTGTGGGGCGGTATAAGACCCGCATAGTTATGCAATACAAGAACGCCTTTTGACAATCAACCGCTGAGTTTATTACGAATTACAGGCTTCAACTTGCTTACCAGCATATCACTCTATCTTTTACAGTTGATACATTTTCCAGGTAATGTTCCAGAACTGGCCCTTGTGAGTCCCAAAAGAGTGTGGAGTGTCCCTTTCCGTACAGAAGTTTAACTCCTGAATTTCTTCTGAAAGTAATGTCAGAAACAATAATGTAATAATATACAACTTGGATATCAAATTTCACTGTTAGGTTTCTTGTCTTGTAGATGGTTTAACTTGCATGTGTTTTCGTGATAATACAAACTTTCAATATACGAGTATCAGTCTCCTAGATTTTCGTAAATAACTTTAAAGATTATCTTAAATCTTCCAAATAAGTAAAGATAATTATCAGTAAAGTTCATAATTGACTTTTTGAGAACATGCTGGTCCTAATTGATATATTATATGACTACCTTTCCATTTTAAAAAATATCACATATTTCAAAATGGCGGATTTCCAGATGGCGGCGGAGGTTCGTGATCTACTCTGCCCATTCTTCTTTTGCCAATATGTAAAACTACCACCGTTTGCATTGTCTATCTTTCACTATTTTTACGATTCAACAGTTTTATGATGTATTTCAATAACAGCATAGCCCTTCTCCCACCAACTTTGACCTCCCCCAATTCCGTTTCTTATGGCGCTCAGCCGCAATAACTTTGCACATATACATATTATTACACCCTCTATTAGGTGTACTATGTCTCATCCCGAAACTCGATTCATGAATTTGGACCCTTTACTTGTCAGTGAGATCTATACAGAGTGTTTCAAAACAACACCGACAACTTTTGAGAGGTGATTCCTGACACCAAAGAAAAAACAAAAACTATAGACCAACCTGGGAGTAGAAATCCGTTATTTCGGAGTTATAGGCTGCCAAAAATATGAAAAAATTAACTTCAAAGGTCCATAGCTAGAATACTATGGAACCTAACGTAGTCAGGTCAAGACTTCACTTATTAACCAATATGTGCGCTATCCAAAAATACATGTTTCAGATTCCTAAGGTACTCACGCAACAACGTTTATGGAGGGAGTTCTTCTACATGCATATAATTTGAAGTACTCACCAACCACATCTATCAAAATTCTTGCGGAAATACCGCAGGATTCTTAAACATGGATATTTGGATAGGAATCCTAACCGAAATGATGAATTTCTGCACCCGGATTGGTCTATACTTTTTGTCTTATCTTGGTGAGAGGAATTACCTTCCAAACATTGTCAGTGTCGTTTTCAAACATCCTGTACATTAGCGTACTTCTCATCTTCAGACATTTTTTCTCGTTAAACGTTAATAATGTTGTATAATTTGTCTGAATTCACAAAATTTTCGAATGTTGCTGCTAATTTAAAAAAAAAAAAAAAATATCTAGAATGATTTCTAAGAATTTTCTTACACCACAAGTCAACTGCGTCCACACGTGTTCCAAGCGCAAGTTCGAATAAAAATATTGAAGGGAAAAATAAGTAGCAGAGAAATAGTTAGAGCATGTTTCTAAAATGTTTGCTAACTGCATCACAATCTCGTCACGTAATAGATCACATAATGGAATATTAATGGAATACATATACTCAGTTATATAAATGGAAATGCTTTTTGCAGGAAATAAAGAAATAAAATAAAAGTGCTTGGAGGCATTGCTGGCATTTATCAGTAGATAGATCACCATTGTGTAGCCAAAGCGTTCTATTTAACCATTACTTCCCACTAATGTGCATTTGTATAAAATGATTTTGCTTTTTGGCTGAAAAGATCCATTATATTTTAATCAAAAAATTTCTTATAGACATTATATCTGGATAACTACATATAATGTAGCCAAGGGCGCCGATCCTGGGCGGCGAGAGGACCCGCACCCCGCAAAGCTCATGTGGGGCCACATGTATTTTTTGAATATATATTTTTATATGTATTTTTATTGTTATATGTATTGTTAAATGACTTTTTTAATGAATGCCCCCCGCAAAGTTACAGGGAAATCGGCGCCCTTGAATGTAGCCGAACCCAAAGTATCACTTAACTTAGTATGTTGTGCTTATTCCGTAAAAAATACGAAAACTTGATTTAGGGACCATTCAAAATTGTTGTGGCTCCTGATCTAAAAACTAATTATTGGCCAACATCACAATATTTTGATGCATTTTCTGGGTCATTCCTAGAATTCTTGTATGAAAGTGCATTAAGCATTAAACATTATTAGCCTATTATACTATTGCACAACTGTCTGGAAGTGAGATTTTTTTCTTCGATTCTTTTGTACTTTTACAATTTTTACCTTAGAGACGATAAGAGAAAAGAAAGTATGGCGACCGTGCAAAAAATTGAATTCGAAATATCAGTGAATTCACTCATTTCATGCCCTCTACATACCGAAAACTCTTTTTTTATGACTCTCCGTTCGTCCGATACAAAGATGTTGACCTGCTGTTCATTGTATCGTGACCAATTTTAAAATTTAAGCTTTTCACAAGATTTCTTAGGGGCGTTTTTTTAAAATTTTAATTTACTTCCTATCCCTAAAAATAAGTTGTTTTATTTACTGAAGCGAGAAAATTAAAATTTACTATTTTCTTAAGAACGTCTCTAATGATTTTGTTCATATTTATAAACCAAAGGTTCAGTCGTGTTTCCAAGCAAAAATTCAGAAGGGGTAGTTCATTCTTGGAGTTGAGACTATTTTCTCAAAAACAACTTAGGTAATTTTGTTCATATTTCGTAAATAAATATTTCGATAATACCCTGACTATATGGTATGACTCATTTATCTCGAAAGAATCCATAAGTACTGTAGTTATATCCATGGGGATCAGATTTCCCAGGCAGTTTCCTCAAAAACGAGGAACGTGATTTGATTGACAAAAGGACATTATAATATAGAGGATCTTCTCGTATGTATCTTCATTATAATAACTAAATGAAGAAAAAAAACATACAGCCGAGCATCGGCACGTCTACTTTTGTTGATTGGCTACTCTCATTTGTGCCATGAACTTTGGCTCAAAACATTGTGATTTTATTGGGCGGAACGGGCGGAGTGGGTGTGGCGAAACTGTGACTTATGGCTTCACAATTTTGTTGTATAGGCAGATCCTCTGTTTTATAACGTCCGTGGGTTGACATTTCATTAATAGATATGTTATTAATAACCTAATAATAAGGTTTAACTCTTTTCCCCTTAAAGAATTCACAACGGATAGTTTATTTCTTTGAGGTGACCTTTTCTCAAAAGGACTCAGATGATTTTCTTTATACGTCATTAATAATACTATGTTATTGCACAAATCACTTGTCACGAAAATGTTTACAAGAGTAGTTTTGTTATTATTATTATTATTATTATTATTATTATTATTATTATTATTATTATTATTATTATTATTATTATTATTATTATTATATATTTATTATATCCTGAAATATACCTAATGCGATTTTGGTGGTATCACGTAAACAAATGTTTCATAAATACCCTGATACGTGATAACTATTTGTCATTAAGAAGTTCAGAAACGGTAGTTTAGTTTTGAGACTGAGTTCTCTTCGAACAAAGTTTCCCTTGAAATTCTGTTTGTTTTTCATAAATAAATGTTTCAGTAATAACCTCAGAAAAGCATACATGGAGTTTAAAAAATTAGAGCAAGAACGTGTAGTAGGGTGACTGGTTTCTTTTATTTATAGTGTAATATCCTTCACATGGTCTGTATTTAAAAACAAAAACACGTGCTTCTTGTTTATAAACAAAATCACATTCTCTTGTAGTACAATTACTACAAGAAGCAGACGACAGAACTCATCGTTATTGTCAGGTCAAATAACAGAAAAGAAACACTAGCGCCACAGCTGGCCACGAGAAAGTATAAAATTCCATGTAACGTCTCCATCGAAAGCAGTTTAGGCATCAATTCTTCTCTCTTAGCTTGTCTGGAGCTCGAAGAGTTCTAACCTAACACAAGACTTCTAGCTTGGCTGCAGCACTGAGGCCTTCTGCCCACTAAGCTTGCCTGGAGCTTTGTGGGAAATCAACCCATCTCTTAGCTTGCCTGGACTTCTGAGAGATCCTAAATGCAAATACCTAGCTCGCCTGGGGCTTTGTGATTTTCCTACCTGTCCATCTTGCCTGGGGCTCTGTGGGACTCCAACCTCTCTTTGCTTGCCTGGAGTACTGAGAAATCCCAAAACACATCCTATCAGCTTGCCTGGAGTTTTGTGGGAATCTTTCCCTCTTAAAACACATCCTATCAGCTTGCCTGGAGCTCTGTGGGATTTCTTCCCTCGGCTGTTTGGGCCTAGAGACACCTATTTTGGCCAAACTATATAGAGAACTTTGTATTGGTCTTCGCACTACACTTATAATGACTGTGTTATATAGTATGTAACAGTAATTTTATAATAAGAAAGGTTGTGGGAGAAAATCGAATCAAGTGCAATAAATTGTTCTACTTCCTAGCTTATCTAGGTCATTTTACAATTCTTATAAGGATGAACTCAAACAAATGGGTTTCCAATAATACTTTTTCTTTTCCTGAATAATTTATTGGTACGTTTCCCATAACTTGTGATTCTAATTTTGCTCAGTGTCAAAACCCATGTTTCAACTGAAAATTATAATAAAAATGTGTATAATAATAATAATAATATATGTGTAGTCTATGCATGGTGCGTTATTAATGCTTTCACATTCTGAAGCAAGACTTTCGGTTCGCTTTTAGTGTGTAAACGTCCGCATCCCTTAAAAAAGCCTTGCCGTGCAGGAAATCCTTTCTAGGTACACATCTGTAGTTATTAATTTCTTTAACACATTCATTGCTAGAATCTGATTTTCACATTAAATTACAAATGAGATATTTTACATTCCAAATCAATGACTTCGTTATTTAACTGCGATCAATTCTCAACATTTTTAGGTATCATTTTAGTTATTGATAAAATTATTAACATGTAATTTCTCTGTAGAAATGAAAAGGAGGGACAATTAACTTAGAACCAGGAAGGAATAGAGAGTTAAATGAAACAGAAGAAAAGGTAACTAACTTCTAAAAAGAAAGAAACTGCAAGGGAATGTAGACCTATAACATGTGGAACTGTTGTGAGACCGAAAACGTTATAGTTTCCTGTGTTTTCAAGCAATTCTTAGTAGAGTCCATAAGTTGTCAAACATTTTAACTGACGAATGCATATTGAGCAAATTTTAAGGTGGAAAAACCTTTTTCAAAATCACAAAGAAAGAATCAAAAACCCAAGAACGAGGAAAACAATAAGACAGCAGTCTATCTTTTGTGTCGCATAATTAAGTTCTTTAGGCTAAAAAACGGATGGTTATTGGACGGAATAATTATGAAACAATTGGTAGTATCAGAATGTGGGAGAAAACGAGAGAATCTCGCGAAACCCATTGACACGATGTTGTCTGCCACAGACTCGTATAGCTTCGCATCAAGCTAAGGACCATTCCCACCAAAAGTGATCATTCCGCCACTGGGCCGTAATGTCTCCATTAGCTGATTGTAGTTTAATGTTCACTTTTAACACTTATGTTATACCTGCGTCTTAAAGTGGGAATCCGAACCATACTCTGGTTTGTATCCGAGGGATGTACCCGAACTGAGAATCCTGATCAAGGACCACATGCACACACACAGAGCAACTTTGCCACAAGGAGCCTGATTCCCATCACAGGGAATAATTTTCAGTATTAAACGAATACTTTGAGCTTATTGGAGAGCTTCATAAATTAAGAGGTAGCTTACTAGAGTCTGGAAAGCCACAAATATTGATTACGAAAGCCGTTCGGTTGATCACATGTCACTCTACTAAAATCGGTGTGATCGACCATACTTTCTCATAAGTTTTAAACAATGAGAGGACGGGTCACGAACTTCGTGACCATTCTTTCTTACAGGCCCAAACAATTTCGGGATGGGTCATGAACTTCGTGACCATTTTTTCTCATAGACTTTAAACAATGACAGAACATGTGATAAACTTCGTGACCATTCTTTCTTTTAGACTTAAAACAATGACAGGATGGGTCACAAACTTCGTGACCGTTCTTTCTCATAGGCTTTAAACAATGACGGGACGAATCACGAACTGCGTGACCCTTAAGTCGTCAGACTCGGGATCCACCAGACTAGATGATCCAGTGTCAAGGATGGAGTTGTAAATCGGTGTAACCTTGACAGACTATGAGAATGCAAAACTTCGTCTATATACAATAAGCACTTCGGCTCTGAGTCTTCTAACGTAATTTTTACAAACATGATTATCTCCACACTTTTCTTCATCTTCTCTCCCGAAATTATAATTTTCTTTCTCTCTTCTGTCTCCATCTGTAGTATAGTGGCTAGCGTGCGTATCTTTAGTGTAGTCTATATGGTTCAGGATTCGATTTCCGGTTGAAGAGCATTGAACGCATTAGAGTGGTTCGTGTTCCAGTTTTAGCTATTTCCATGTCTCATAAACTTATAAGATAGATGTTCTAAAGGAGCATATTTTCGTTTCAGTAGAGAATGTATATTTTATGAGCTGTTCAATTAGGTTCAATGCCGAATTCACAAAAGCTCTCCACTGACTTATATCTTTAGCCAAACTAGATCCAGTTTCTACTTTGTGTTCCTATTTCTGCGAGATCTATTTTAAAATTATTCTCCCATCTGCGCCTAGGTCTTCTTGGTCGTTTTCCGGTTGGTCTTCCAGTTAAGACTTTGAAAGCGTTCCTACTTTCTTCCTTCCTTGCTACCTGACCTGCCCACTTGAGCCTCCTAGATTCATGACCCTAACAATGTTTGGTAAGACAGTGGCAGATCTAGAAAATAAAACCTAGGGGTGGCAGCCAGAACTCAGACTATGATAGGTATATCATTAATTTACTATAAACCTTTAAATATATATTAATAATAGATTGAATTATTTCAGTCAATGAAAAAACTGAGAGGACCTAATCCTTCTGGCCCCGAGCTAGATCTTCCACTGGCACTGAAAGGATGTCCCGATAGGTATCTTAAAAATTAAGTATGTCCAAAATGAATAGAATGTACACTGAGAGAAATCCATTATCCGGACAGCGGTATATTGTACAAATACAAGGATTCGTTATGTTTTCTAAGGAAATCTGTACGAAGTGTACTTTATCCATATACTACAGAGGTACTGCATTTTACCCGCCTAGATGTTATATCACGTCGCTGCAGGATGTCTGACATCTAACAATCTTCCTTATTTTACATACGTATACAAATGTTTCATACGTCCGCTATATGTTATATACGTCCATCTGTGTGTGAGATCCTGACCAGCTATAGACACCTCTTTCTTGCACCATGGATGACGTCATAAAACAACTGTCGTTTGCTTGCGAGTTCATTTATAAACGAGGTTGTTTACAAACGGAAAAGAAGAGAGGAAGGAAACAAAAGCCTGGGTAAGTACAATAGTTAACTATTACTTTAGTTAAATATTCCATTAATTATATATTTTTTTAGTGTAACTCGCTTTATTATAGTACTAACTAAGTAATGTAGTTTATGACTACAATTCTTATTATTGTAACTCGTTAATGATTGAGGAGAATAGAATGGATCAATCTGAATTTTGAGAAATCTTTGAATATTAACTTTTTGAAACATTTTACGTTTCAAGGTACCAAAATGAATGTTATGAGTTTATTCATTCCATTTTATGTGTGACGATTTATTACTTCGTGCAAATTTACTACAGGACTGCTTAACATAATTGCTAAGAAACCGTTTTCAGCGCTAAAATTCCCTTGAGTAGTGAAGATTTATTATTTAGATTTTTGGGCCTTCGGCATCAATGGCCTTGTTAGCCCGTCACATGTGAGGGATGACGTCCCTCGGTGAGCACACTATCCGGGAAAAGGAAGGGAAGAAAGGATTGGGGAAGAAAGAAAACGGCCTGGGACCTATATGTTAGGAACCACTCCGGCATTTGCCTGGTGTGAATAAGGAAAACCCAAGGAAACCTCATTCAGGATGGCTGGACTTAAAATCTTTTGATACTTTTTTGACCGATTTCCCCCACAGGGATCGAACCCGGGACCGTTCGCACCGAAGGCGAGAGCGTTAGCAACTACGCTACGCGGGGCTACTTGTGTAGTCTAGAAAACCCATTTTTACTAGGATATTTGCAAGATTTTTTTTGTTTTTAGTTTAACGCCCTATGATTGTATATCAAGGTAAGTGAGAAGGTGACGATGAGATACATGATAATGGCGGAATCAAGAAAATGTAAAGAAACTGGAGAGTCTTAAGAATAACCACACCTACAGTGTTCACCAAAAGCCTATTTGTCGGGAGCAGGAATCGAAACAGGGAACTATCGGGTCAGAGGTAAGCGCTCTACTACAGAGCTTTCTTTTGTTTAAAGAACTTATTTACATAGAAATATATATATATTACGAACTTATTGACATATTTTACAGCCTCACTGAAATTAAAAAAAAAAGTAGTCAGGAAGAGCTTACTTGTCAGGTTTTTATTTTTTAATTTAATTTAATTTAATTATTTATTTATTTATTTTTGCTTGTTATGTTCTCTAGTTAATTAATGTTTGAGTTACTGAAAATTAAAACCTTTTTAGTATTATTGTTATGTCATCACTTTGGAACCAAAAAGTTAGAATTTTTTTCTTGTGTTTTCATATATGAAGTTGGTAAGTTTGTGCCTTAGCATTGGGTTGGTTTCTAGAACGTAATTGAAGGTCATGTTGAGTTGAGTCTTGGTGGGTTTTAGTTCGTGAAGTGACGGGCATTGCTTCTGCCCCTGACTTCTGTCTGTGATGTTTCCTGCCTTTGGGCTATGACGTATTTATGTTGAGGGGTAGCAACGCAGGCCGCCTGATATAGCTACAACACAGCTTCAACAGCTACGAGTGTCAGGTGTTTGAATTTCAGCTTTCGTTACGGCGTGACTAATGCAGTATAGTACTAGGTTCAAACTCTATGGCGGGTAAAAACGGTATATTACTTTCGTGGTGTGGTAAGAAATACAACGTAATAGTTATTAGTTTAATTAGTGTTTCTTGATTGACGTTTACTATCTCATACTTCATTGAGAATGTTTTGATCCCCACTTGCGCAAATTTCCAGTGTGCGTTTTTTTCTTACACTGCCTTACAGATGAGCTCCCTCGTGGCTAAGTGGTTAGAGTACACGCCTTTGGCGTGGGACACCCGGGTTCGATTCCCGGCCGGAGCTTATATGGTTCAGATTCCACATTAATCTGTAGATCAACGTCTCATACAGCCTTGCTGCTGAAAGGAACGTTAAAAACAACTCAGCACTGCTTTACAGATGCAATTGTTCGATTCCGAGTTCGAATGAAGCTTTTTGCAGGCAGACGGCGACATTTAGATATACAATCCAAGCATTTTATTTATCAGTGATGCAATATATATATTATAAAATAGAAAGTGACTATGTTTGTGACTCTTAATCTCTTGAACCGCCCGACCGATCTTGATCAAATTTCCAACGTAGATGCGGTTCTGGCCTGGGAGTGTTTTTAGCTATTTACTTTGACAGTAGAACTTAGGGGAGGGGGAGGAGGGGGACAGAAAACATAAATAAGACTTAATTTACTTTGAAGTGTAAAAGTGCGAGCGTTTTCTTCTCTCTCTCTCTCTCTCTCTTTCTCTCTCTCTCTCTCCCTCCCTCTCTTCACTCCTCCAGTCTCCTCTCATTTTGATTTCATGATTTCGCACTCTGATGAAAAGTATTAAATACCGCCAGTAAAATTACTAATATATAAACTCTCTTTTAGGCGCTTCTCCAACCACGCGCCCGGGGCACGTGCTTTGCTTGCTCGCCCATAGCTGCGGCTCTGTGAGCTACATAAGTAACACACAATGCTTACGTAATACCTTGACTTATAAATACTATTAAGAAACGAAGAATTGCATTTTTTTAACTTTCGGAAAAAAGCTACTAAGAGATTAAAGATAAGTTAGGAAAGGCAACACATTTTTATGCAAACGAAGTGAAACACATTCCAGTCTATGCTTTCACCCAGCAGACATATTGTTTGAAACCAAAAAAATGTGACTTTTGGAATCTTGTATTTAGGTCCACAGCGAAAGCGACGAAATAACTTGACTCATCCATTGTAGCTCCCCCGCAATCAGTGTTGCCAAAATGTTGACAATACGTTTGCGAAACGAGAGTTGACGGCTCCAATTTTGGGTCAAAGGTCGCTATAAAAAATAATCGAGAAATTCATTGTCTATAAGCATTGTTTTAAAGTTGTAGATGTAAACTAAACAATATGTTCTACTCACTGGCGCAAATCCTGGGGGGATGACGGGTACATGCCCCCTCCAATCTTGGAAAGGACGAGGACTTCTCCCGATAATCCGATTTGAAATGTGTTTTTTGGGAGAAATTTGATGATTTTTGTCCGATTGCTACAAAGGAACGTGAGATAGAATATACGTCCCCCAGAATAAGCCTCAAATCTGCCCACCTCCCAATGTTGAAGACAACTCTGATCCTCCACAACATTGTTATTCAACTTCATAAGTATTTTGGACATCGCAAAAAAAAAAAAAAAAAAACAAAGAAACAAAACATTATGGTAACAGTCTTACCCGTCCTCCCCAATGTTCAAGACAGATTTGCGCCGCTGGTTCTACTCACATCTTTGTAAACAGGGCGGAACCAATCCTTGAATTCAGGAATCATTTTAGATTGTTTCGGGCACTTTTGTTCATATTCTGGAGTCAAAATAATTCCCAAATAATTAAAACTACAGTACTTACGTTAAGGAATTTTTTGTAAAAGAAAAAGTGCAGAATAATTAAAAGACCCTAAAGGACAAATATAACAAACACCCACTTTGCCTTTATTCACAGATCTATAGCTAATCTTGTTGCTATCGGTAATGATGTATTACGTGTGTCTCTCAACAGAAACTCTGCGAACTAAAGGACATCAAGTTTGAAGTTGTTCTTCGTTAGAGGGCAAGGGTAACAGATAACAATGCAGAATTGTGGGGCAGTGGGTACGCTGTATTTCCAAACTCTTCATCACTTGCGCTGATTAAAACAAACAAACGAAAAAAAGAACGTAAAAACTGTTTTGAACTAATAATGCTTATCTACAGATGAACATTTTGTTTGCAGCAAAAAGTCGCTAAATGTGTAAGCTAAATCGTCATTTATAAATCAACCAAAAAGTCTCCAATCGGAAAAAATTATTTTTTGTCGCTACCGTAGGGCGAATATACGTCCCGTTTTCACTGGGACAGTCCCGTTCCGGCCGTCCCGTCAGTAGATGGAAACAAGTAGTATTCGTGCCGTTTTATGCAAATGAAAGAAGTAAATAAAAGACCCCGTACCTTTACTCCTTTTAAAAGTATTAATAATTAATAATAACAAAGAAGCAAAAATTGAACTGAAATCCTCTATATTAAACATACCCTATAGTTCGCAGTACTGCTCGAAAGGCAGCAGAGGTTTTAGCAGTTGCTTGTGTGTTGAACAAACTTCAAAGTGTCTTTCCTTTTTCATAAGTATTAAATTACTTTACCCCTCTCTGTAACAAAGGGAGAGAGGGGGAACTCTGATATCAAGGTTCTGATAAGAACAAAGGTAGATCTAAAAGTCCAGGGTTGGCAGAACCTGTCCCGATTTCAACCGAAAATTTTATGATCACCCTACGCTATCGTGGAGTTTGGATTCCCCTGATTTAGCGACTTTTCCCAAAATTGACAACACTGATTCCCCCGAACAACACCCCGTCATCTTTAGCCTAGCCAGCATAATAGTGGGACGTAAAACTTAAAGATGTCATTTCATTTGTAACAACAACCCCAGAAACCTACTGTTATACAATTCCCAAACAACCCTTTTGTACAGTTCTTCCTACTCGAAAAACCCTGTAAATAGCAGGGTTCATACAAAAATATTGAACTTAATTTCCCTTAATTTTCCAGGTTTTCCAGGTATTAATTTTGGAATTTCCAGGTCTAGTGGAAGAAACTAATTATATAAGGACACATAAATTTTAAGAATAATATATTTATATATTTGAGAATGGCCATCCTTCTCCCCAATGAACGATTACAATTAAACATTGAGTCACAACAAAATAAATAATTAAAATAAATGAAATTTAAGTTGAAAAATATTAAATTAAGAAACCTACTAAGGGAATTAATTAAATACTTTTGTTCCATACTTGAATACGTTCAAAATATACAAAAATATTGGGATGGGGAAGAAGAAAGGGCCCGCGAGATTATAACTGATTCTTGTAGTACTCGACGAGAGAAATCGCTCATTGAAGGAATTTTCAAAATCGGCGCAGGCAAGCATGAACAAAATCGCATTTTCATGTACCGGTCCAAAATGGGGAAGAAAAAAGGGCCCGTGAGATTTTAACTGATTCTTGTAGTATTCGACGAGAGAAATCGATTAGTGAAGGAATTTTTAAAATCGGCGCAGGTAAACATGGACACAATCGCATTTTCGTGTACCGGTTCAAAATGGGGAAGGAAAAAGGGCCCGCGAGTTTGAACCGCTACAACGTATGTCAACCAATGTGCCCGTCTTTTCAAATTTAGTTAATTACTGTGACACTGAAACATGCGACACAGAGTCACATTGTGGATGACTCTGCAATCGGCAACCACTGCACATATACTCCTCCCGCCCCACATTTTGATTATTTCTATCCATTCCTCACGTGCTAACGGCATGGTTCAACATCTGCAAGAAGAGGTAAATGTAACGTTCAATTGGCAATAACTTTTCAACAAATTAAACTGCATGACATCTGATTGCATATTTGACATACTGAGAAACTTCTAGCCCGTGGCCATATATATCACATATCCCACCAGTTCATAATAAAAATTTTGAACACAAAATTCCGGTCATCCTTGTGACGTACTCCCAAAAGACCTAATGTATATCACCCATCTCACATTCAATGAAACCACATCCGTGTAGAATTTAGAAAGGAACTTCTTATGATGTATACAGGGTGTCTCAAAAGTTCCCTGACATAGGGTAACTCTGTTATTACAAGAGTTACAACAAAATGTAAGAGGAAAAAAAACATCTCGAAATATGACGTTTTCAATCTAGAGTGAACGCTTAAAAAAATCGGACGAGATGTTTGTGCTGTATACTCTTTATGCACCCAATTTTAAATGAAAGTGCAACGTTGCCATTTACCTGGACTCACAACATAAGTGAATGAAGGTACTGTTTGAAACGGGCTGGTCATCGACATGTTAGTGTAAAAGAGAGTAACTTCACTCACTTATGTTGTGGATCCAGGTAAATGGCAACGTTGCATTTTCATTTCACATTGGGCGCATAGAGAAAGTACAGCGCAAACGGGTAATTCGAATTTAAAAATTCCTTCACTTTAGATTGAAAACATCATGTTTGGATATGCTTTCCCCTCCTACATTTTGTTGTATCTCTGATAATAACAGAGTTACCCTATGTCAGGGGACTTTTGAGACACCCTGTATATCTTATTTAATGTGTGTTTGATGTCACTATAACTGTAGTATAATTTGGTTTGTTTAAATTTACAATTTAATACAAGTAGATTCGGATTTACATGCGGAGGATTTTGTATACATCTAACTAATGAATTGTTTTATATTCATGTTTAACTTAGTGACTTGGCTTTGGAGTGCAACTGATTATTGTAACCCATTATTGCTTGAGAAGAAAAAAAATATCCGAATCTTCATTTGGAGAAATCAATGGTATATTGGAAAGCTGAGGATTACAATCATTAATTTCTACATTTCAAGGTGCGTAAATTATATATTCTGTGTTTATTGTTAAATTACTTGATTGGGTTTAGAATCAATCAAGCAATTCATGATATTTTAGGGGAATCAAGATGGGTGCCAGATATATAAGTATTTGAGCGTCAGGCTCTTGTTTCTTTTCAATTTAATATTTAATCAATGATTATTTTTCTCTCTCATTATTCAATCAAACAGTATTCCAAGATCATCAATTTTCATTACTCATTTGTGCCGTCAGCCTACATAGCATATTCGTAGGACGTAAAACAAAGATTTCCTGTTATTTTTTGTTTGTATCTCTTTTCTTCATAGCTGTGAAAAATAACGCCTTCAACATCATAAATTTGTATGCTACTTGCCTGCTTTCGCCTTCAGTCGTCTACTCTTTGGACATCACGAAGCAAAGCAGGTCTACTTTGCAGTTAGCATAGTTTTCAAAGAATGTGACATAACATAATGATATTGGTGTTGCGATGTTCAGTACCGTAGATAATTAAATAATGCTAGTAAATAAATCGAGTAGCAATTGTATTATTTAGCTTTCAAGCCTTTCAGACCAGCCATTTTTTTTACAACATCTTGTTATTTCTTCTCTATATGAAGTATATTTTGAGGTTGTGTTTTGGGAGACGTGGTTGCTCAGTTGTGGAGCGTTCAACTCTCCTGCGTGAAGTTCCTGGATTGATCCCAGCACGTTCCAAATGGGCTTTGTGTTGGAGAAACACTGTATATGGTTTTTCTCGAGCCTTCCCGTTTTCTCACACATTTTTCGTTCTACTATTCCATTCATTCTCATCATCATCGTCTCCTTTAGCATACCCGGCATAATCGTGGGAAACCCAAACATAAAATTGCTGTTCTCTTTGAGTAGATGCAATCAATTTATTTAAAACTGTATTCCTTTCTCTTTTTGTATGCGACCGAATATAGAATTCATACTTTTGCTATAGTGTTTCTGTTATGCATATGCATTTTGTTGATGTTAATTTGTTATCCGAATGGTGAGAACAACTTACTTGGAGAATATATTGTAGTAATGGGTGAGTAAATCGTGATGCTATAATTTTTAAGAATTTATCGTGAAGCGTGCTACTGTACTTTGTTTAGATTGATGTGATCTGTGGATTGATATATCTATCTTTGGACTATGTTATAGTTAAATAAAAATGCAAATTTAAGATATATCATAATGTTATCCTCCATCTCATTAACTACATTTGTACTGGGATATATCTAATACCGTCTTGATCAGGGTATATTTCAGAATCTATTTCATCTTAATAGTTAGCGTGATTATAGTATAGCATCAAGTTATATGAGGGTCGTCCAACAATTTATCTATCTAGATAGGAAGGAAAGGGCATAATGACGCCTGACACGCGCGCCAACGCTACTGCGAGGAACGCGGCTGGACAATTTGAGGTCAGTCGGAGCAACGTGGTGGTCGTGAATAGAGTGTGTATGTTATGCCGCATAGCGAATGTTTGTGAGACGCCACGATCAATGGACTTGAACAATGTTATTGGTTCTAGGGGAGCGATAACTAAAAGCGCCAAAAAAATTCTTTAAGAAACTTAATATGCCTAATTTTATTGTAAAACGTATTGCTGTAATAGCGCTAAAATCGAGTATAGAAATTTTAAATGGACATTTAGATTAGGCTAACTAGTTTTATGTATTTATAAAAGTGACAATTTAAAGTAATTTTATCATACTATCTGGTATTATGAGAATGTAAATAAGAGTGAATTGTTATTTTAATTTGTTTTGGCACTTTTAATTAATTTATTATTGTATTTTAATGCATGTCGTTCATTTTGGTATGTGTTATCCCAAGTATCGGAATTCCAATTAGGTTTTATTTTCTAATGTAGTTCAGTTGCTCTTCAAGTAGAATATGTAACTTCTTCTTCTTAATTATATATTCTTAATTACCTATTATTGTAATTTAGTCCAAATGTATAAAACTTATTTATCCTTGTTGTGGGAATTTTTTAGATTGACTTTGATGTTTTTGTCTGATATTTTGTAGCAGTCTATGTTTTGTCTTATTTTGTGGATGCAAGGATCATTGTTCAGTTGGTTAAAGAAATAAGAACATTAAATATCCAAAACGTAATATGCGCGGAGGCTTTTAGAATGTTACATTTATAGTAAGAGTTGTGTTTATTTAAATTTTAAATTTGACATTAATGTTGTGTCAGAGACTTAATGTAATTGCAGGGCCGCGGTGGCTCAGTGATAGAGCGTTCACCTCTGGTGCTTGGGGTCCCGGGTTCGATCCCAGGCCCCGCCAAGTGAACTTTGTGGTGGACAAACACCGTGTGCGTGGGTTTTCTCAGAGTTCTTCCGTTTCCTCCCACTTTCTTCATTCCACCATTTCATTCATTCCTCATCAACACCGTCTCCTTTAGCCTAACCGGCATAACCGCGGGACGTAAAACTTAAAGATTTCATTTCATTTTTTTAAATGTAATTGCGTTAAAAATCTAGTTTCGTACATTTTTTAAAATTTATTTATTTTTGTACAATGTTAGTTCTGGGATAATTTCATCCACAAAATACATGTATCACAGAGCACGTTTGTATTTTATTCTTGTAATAATATATTGTTTATTAGTGTACTTGTTATATGTATCTGTGTTAGTGTATGCATTGTTTTTTTTTTTAATTCATAAATGTAAGAGCCAGTTAGAGGATCAAGGTGGATCGTTAGATTATTAAACTTGTTCCAGCATTGGGAAAACCCATTTGGGCCATAATAATAAATTAGAACACGGCTCTGTCATCACGTTTCTGAAATCCTGAGAGCAGGCAGGAGTCCATGCAGTAGAAACACCATGATTCCCCGCCCCCGAAGAAATAACGCACACACCAACAGGCTGATTCCCAGTGGTTTACCGGCGATGTCTGATTTTTTTTGTGGGATTTCTTAGCTGACCACAAACTGGCAACGATGCATAGACCTCCATTGTGACTACATTGAAAAACAGAGGTAACCAGGTGAACCTATTTGCATTCCTTCCTGTCTAGGTAGATTACTTATCGGACGCCCCTCGTAGCTAGCTTTACAAACAAATCGTTTTTCTTCACTTTGTTTGAAATATACGCATAATAAACGACACTCACATGTATAAATTAGTTCAGGTGAATGAAAACAATTGTTTGGTATTTTTCTCGTCTCTGAACATTTTGTTTTCCGTTAAACGTTAGTAATATCGCAGAACTTGGGTTACACATAAGTAATAAACAGGTATTTTAGATTTTTCTGCGAAAATAATATGTGCTTAAATCTTAATATTTACTGTTTGGAAAACGATGTGCGGCAACCAGAAACGAATTGAAGAAAATGTTAATTTTATATTTTATATCTGAAATTTCATTTTTTTAAATCAAGAAATTCACAATTTTGTAATGTTTCAAAAATTATGCACAAGATTATTTCCAAAATAATTTTAAGACATCAAGCATGTGTATATTGAGTTAGTAAATGAAGGGAAACTTATAATTCACAGCTCTTGGGCTTCCTATAACCTTCACGCCATGAGATTATATAATTTCTTTCTCTTCCGAGATAGAAATGTTGCTTAATGTACTTCCATTTACGTTTAAAATCATTTACATGTTGCACGAAACCACATTATTTCTAGCTAATGGTGAAATAAAAGGATTTAGCTACACAACGGTGATCTATCTATTGATAAAAATCAGTAATGTCTCCAAAAACTTTTACCTTGTTTTTTTTATATGAATTCTCTATAAAAAATAATTTTCACGTATATAGGTGACTCTACGTTCAACGTAGATATATTCCATTATGTTACCTATTGCGTAAGGAAATTGTGATCCATTTAGCAAAGTGTTTTAGAAATGTATATTGACTATTTCTCTGCTACTTACTTTTCTTCACTATTTTTCTCGGAACCTGTGTTTGGAACGAGTGCGAACGCAGTTATCTTGTGGTGTAAGCCAATATTTAGAATGCATTTTATTTATTTTTTTATTTTTAGAAGCAAGTTTTCATCCCGTTTGACCTTTTCCAGTTCCGTCTTATGCCTGTTTCCATTACTTCGGGCTATGATGCTAAGATAGTGTATGTTAATTTGATTGTAAAGCGAAACGGGAATTTCCGTTTGTCCTTCTCCCGTTTCGCCTTACACCAGAGAAGGGAATTTTTAAAGTATAATAGGGAAATTTAGTGTCATTTTGCAAAACATTTGTAAGGCTAGCAGTGCAGTAAATGAAGCTCAAATTTTAATGAAGAAAGGAACAAATTCGTAACAAGCTGAAACATGGATGGAGATGTTGGAGATGATATTCTATACAATATACTAAAAGTCCCCTGAAATCCCACATGACCTTCACCGCCATATTGAAAAATGGCCGCTGGAAATGTCAAATGAAAAATACCCAAACAAAAATAGCAATATCTTCGCTATGGTTAAAGAGATAAACTTAGTGTTGCTTTAGAGAACATAGATAACACAATGTTTTTTTTTATAGAGAAACAATTTTTCATAAAACGCATACTTTTAGATTCTAAATTCTAAAATTCCGAAAGCTACCATCAAACTGATTTAAAATTTTGTTGAACTTAGGAAGTAATTATTAAGCAGTTAAAATTTGACATAGATGTTGGTAAAGATTATTTAAATGATATACTAAAATCCCACAACTTCTTCGTTCGCCATATTGGAAAATGTAAAAATGTCAGAAGTAATTGAAAGATGATATTTTGTTAAGTGAAATACAAAATCTGGACAGGGCTAAATATTTGAGAAACTGTAAATGCAGTCGATCCGGAGTCAATTGGGATCAATCCTGGTGCGAGAGGAGAAAACATTATGACATGTTTAAGGTTGTCGTTCGTCATCTTGGAATCAACTTGTTTATTTTAAATGGCAACATGGTCGGGTGACATATTAAACAACATTCTCGTTCGAAGAGAAACCCAACGATAAGGTTATTTTTTCAAACTCTGCAACAGTTTTGAAGTTGTGAATAGATTTAGGGTATGTTATGTGTGAAATTCTGTGAAACGTGCTGTGCGAAGTTTCGAATTGAAGGATAAAGTAAAAAAACAAGCTTTGTAGCATATCAAATTACGTATTATTTAACAACCAGGAATAAAGAGCTAACACACATAAGAGAAATACAATCACATAACATGTTCAGCAAGCCCACAGTTCTGTTCTATGCACATCCTTAACCGTGAGATCCAGTGTTTGTGCACTCTGCGAAACATAGTTGGTGATATCTGTTCACAGGTCGTAATGATTCTCCTTTTCAGGTAGCCAATGTCATTAATTTTACACTGGTAGACAATAGCTTTAAAGTGCCCTCAAAGATAGAAATCCAACAAAGTTAGATCGGGGATTCTTGCTGGCAGTCAAATGGTACATGCCAACCTATCCAGCAACCGGGAAAATGTTCATTGAGCCAACGGTTACATTACGACCGTAATGTAGCGGTACCCCATCTTGTTGCCAATATTGATGAAATCATCCTTCCTCTTTCAACGAAAGTGGCATAACAGTGTTTTCAAGCTTATCTCCGTATTGTCCAACATCTGAGATCCTATCAATGAAAATAGGTCCAATAAGTTTTTTGTCCCATATTCCACACCATACCATTACCTTACTTGCATCTTGCATCATTGATGCATCTATCCAATTAAGATTTGTATTAGCCCAGTAAAGGACATCTTGGTTGTTACTCTCATCTGTTACATAGAAATTTGCCTCATCACTAAAAAGAATGTTATGAGGAAACACTGGGTCACCAGCTATCTGGGCCAACACCTCACGAAACGTCATTGTTCTATCAGAATCATCCTCTGACAGTTTTTGTTTCAACTTTAAATTTTAAGGGTGCCACTTTTTCCTTTTTATATTCTATGAACACTTTTGACACTAACATTATGTTCACTTGATAGACGTCGCCCACTCTTTGTAGGAGTTTTCACCAATTCACCCAACACAGCTGCTGATGTGCCTGGATTAGTTTCATTTCGTGGTCGACCTGATCGAGGTAAACCATTAACATTTCCCGTTGCCCTGAATTTGCGGATTAGTTTTCGTACAGCACTACAAGATAAAAGTAAAAAGACAGTCGGTTCATGTCTATACAATGTTTCACACATAACAAAATGTAAGTCTAAATGATAACATAATCTATCCAAAATCCGTTCATAACTTCAAAACTGAAAAGGAGAATTATTACGACCTGTGAACAAGTATCACCAACTATGATTCGCAGAGTGCACAAACACTGGATCTCACGGTTAAGAACAGTAAAATAGATGTAATTTCATATACTGATGTTGTTTCATATTATATTTACATAGAAACTTCATATACTTAAATGATACACTTAAGAAGATAGACTTCATAGTGTATCACTTAAGAACAGTGATGTAATTTCATATACTGATGTTGATTCATTTTATATTCAAATAGTAGCTTGATATGCTATTTTGGGTGTGATAATAAAATGTACGTTCTTGTAAGACGTTTGAGTTTAATTTGTCTGAAATAGAAGAGAGGTTGCAGTTGAAAATAAAATAAATCCCTCTTTGTTATAGATACGAAGTAACAATCCCCTTGTATCTTATAAGACGAAACGGGAATTCCCATTCCACGTTAAGATAACATCTTTATCGGTTGTTTGTCAAAATATGTTTTGAGAGCATAAGGAGACACGGGAGAAGACTAAACGGGCATGAATCAGCAGCAACATACTAAAATCTTATGAATTCAGAAATATTCTAAAATATTATTGGTGTCTAAGGAGAAAAATGTTTAAAAGATCATAGGTATACTAACATATAGATATCACTGTGGTAACAAATTGGTGTAAGCTATTAAGAATATTCATGCTTAATTTTTGAGAAATACGAGAGTAACTTGTTTTTTTATGAACCTTAAAAATTGATTATGTACAATTATCTATTATAAGATGAAATTGATACTCAAGCATACACTAATCAAGTTTTTCATAATGACTATAATAAATTGACAGAAAATAGACAGCATGGCTAATGAAATATGTACTAAAACTATCATAAACTCATAAACTTGAAATATTTTGGTTTAGTTATAACATTTTGTTCGAAATTGCAATGATAGTGTTTTTCTTTTCGAAAATTTCATCTTAAATTTAGTTGCTCATAACATGGGAATCAAAGATCAGATACAAGAAACTATGATTAGCTGTAAAGTCAATTCAGATCTTACTGTAAAAGAAAACAAGAAGATCAAGGAGTCGAACTGCATTTATTTTCCAATATAATCCCTACTACAGTTATACAAGTATCACAGGACTTAACTAAAGCCTGGAAGGCTTCGGTACAGGAAGATTTGTCAGTAACCATTGCAGGAAAGCTGTTCCACTTCATCGTCACTGTAAATATGTTAATGTCCTAGGGATTCGTTAACGGGACCAAACAAGGTGAAATCATTGTTCGGTTCTTCAATTCAGTGAAAACTTCAAGTTCCCTGTGTCAGGGACTAGGGAAAAGCTATTTGAAAACCCAGTGTGCGCCCAGTTTTCGGTACAGAACATAGTAATGAATTATTTTCCATCCTTTACCAAATGAAATATTACACACCATTTCGATTTCACGATATACTTTGCCACGATTATCAATGATAAGCTGTTCATCGTACCGAATGTTTCTAGAAATGTCTTATGTGGACTGGGATCCACTAGGGACCGGATTGCCCCTGACAGATGTACGGACATCTTTGAAGCGCTTGCACCATTCAAATGACTTACTGCGGTTGATTGTTTCTTTACCGTATTGTGATTGAAATCTTCAGTAAAGTTTAGCTGGTTTTATGCATTCATACTTTACAAACTACAACACGACGCGTTCTTTCGTTTACATTTTTACACTGTTTTGTCCGTCCAATTCCATAATGATGTCTGAGCTGCCGCGAAGACTTGACAAAATGCTGGACAAAGATCTAAGCTGTTTCAACATCTAAACCTAGTAGGATTCTAGATACATTAACAAAGTAAATGGAAATAGCTCGACTCTGGATCGGGTGTTGCATGCGAATTTTTTTAGTTACCTTTTGTATATAATTGTCAGTTCTCGGTTGTAAGGAAATAGTATTTGGGGAAAGGAAACATTATTCGCTTGATATCTAGCGATGAAGTGGTGAAAATTTTTTGTAGTAAAAGCTATCGTTAGTTTTGTTGTTTAGCAGTACTTCTCTAACTGATTCATACTAGCTTTGCTACATTCGTTTTATTAGAAAATAACGTTTCTAATATTATATTAACGTTTTATTAGAATAGTAACGTTTTATTAGAAAATAATAAAATAGTGTGTGAAGAAGGATATGTTAGATATCCGAAACTGTCACCATTATTATTTTATAATAAAACGTTGCTTTGCTAAGCATTTGTATTTTAGTGTAAGTATAAAATGGGTTTCCTTTTTTTTCTAGTAATACATGAAAGAAATGAAAAATGAAATGAAATCTTTGAGTTTCACGCCCCACGATTTGGCTAAAGGAAATGGTGACGATGAGAAATGAAGGAAATTGTGGAATGAAGAAAGTGGGAGGAAACGTGAGAACACCGAGAAAATTCACACACATGGTGTTTGTCCACCACAAAGTTCACTTGACTCAGGCTGGGATCAAACCAAAGACCCCATACATCAGAGGTGAACGCTCTACAACTGAACCACCGCAGCTCCGTAATACATGAAGGGTACAAAAGGATGAAGAACAAATGAAGAACATTGTAGCAAATTCACCCAATGATTATAGTAATAATCTAGTTTTGACTGTTTTCCACATTATGTGCATGTTCTTAAACTTTGGCAGTACTACCTAAATATTTGCTACCTCTTTTGATCCTGACATTTAAGAAAATGAACGTTAGCAACGGGTTATTATGGTTATGATCATAACTCGTTTTAGGGAAATTTAAAGAAACAATAAGAGAAAAACCTATTAAAATACCCAAACATAATATTGATCTGCAGTTTAATTAGAAGTAATGAGATTGTTTGAAACTGATTCCTTTCTGTTCTTTTAGCATGGAAAAGAGCAGCTAATTCACGGTTTTGTTATGTATATTGTTCATGTTAATTTCTGATTGGAATTCAAGAAATTCAATCTGCTTGTAGAATGTAGTGTGTTAATTGGTAAGGAAATATTCAGGCTACAATTTTTGAGAATTTGCCGTGAAGCGTGCTACATTTTTTAGATGTATGTAACTTCTGGATTGATGTATGTCTATCCTTGAATAATATGTGGCCGTCAGGTCGGCCACACAACTCACTTATTGGCCAAACTGTATAGTTTCGTTGACTTTGATTCATTATTTAAAATTAATATTTTATTCCAGTGAAAAAGTTTCTTTCTTCGTTCTGGACGCTTTGTACCAGGAGAGAAACCACTTTTCTTCTTTTTCACACAGGTGTGCTCTAGATCTTTTGTCGCCATGAATAATACAAAGAAACTACTTTTCATTGGACTGAATGTTTATCTAATCAGCAGACTGCTTTAGAGAAGCAAACATTCTGTATTTTCTTGAGTGGTTACCAACTCACGATTTTGGTTACTAAAACTATTTTGTGTATACTTTCCATGTAAATGATTATCAATGTTTAGAAATCTTTTTAAACACGAAATTGTTACATTGACAGACAAGGTGCAAAAGCTCTTCACACTGACGCTTTGTCATCTAAACTACAATGAAAACAAGTGCTATCTGTGTGAAGTTCAGATGAAATTTTTACTCTCCAGAATTGTCCATCTTTATTCTTTTCTACTAAACAGTTTTCAATGGACTAACACATGATATATTAATCAGTTATAGATTGAATTTCTAAAGTTGGTCCACAACCGTTTGATGAAAAAAATTATTTTCCCACTGGAGAAAAAGACATGTTGCCAGCACTACTTAATATACCAAAATTATATTTCCATTGATTATAAATATAAAATTTATGGATCTTTTCGGAGCATATCCTAAAATACAGTTCCAACTAAAAGCGTTCTCTCGCTATATTCCTAAATTTCAGTGATAGCGGTAGTTTGCGTCTGTTACTCATGAAGAGAGAAACGCAACAGCCTCACTTACTCACACCAAGCCAGAGGAATGATATAGTTCACATACACTAACGTTACTGCATGGCCTCAATCACATGTTAACAGATTTGAAGAGCTACAACCATAGCATACGACAATTGATAAGTAAAATCAAAACATATTTTAATACTCAGATTACAAAGTGCGTTGTGTTGGAGCAACAAGACTTCATTGGAAATTGGTGGTTTTTTTTTTAATCTCAGTATTTATAATCCCGTTTAATAGCAAAAGCTACATATCTACGTGAATAGTGTTCTAGTGTATGTGACGTGAAGAATAACTATGGGTTAAGAGCTATATTCAAAGTTCATTTATTTTCCATATATGTCTCTAATTACACATAGCACATATACAAATTTGATTGTTACATAGCACATCTGATAGAGCATCATGAGAAATGAAAATTATCACAATTTAAGTTGCTATGGACCACAAGGATAGGAGCTACATGGCTTCAAAAGTTGAATATGCAAAAAATTATATTATGGAATTTTGTACGTTTAAAGTAAATATCTTGGAAACCGTTAAAGCAATCAAAACAAAAGTTGCACAATATAGTGAGAATGAAATGCCCTATCGAAAACCAGAAATAATGTTGCCATAGGGAAAGCGGTGTTCCCAACTCAGCATAAAAATGTATTGTTGGAATAACACCGTATCCAAATGTGCACAGATTTAAAATACATTAATATTACTAAACTGAAGTGTAATGGTACAGTGTTGCACACTGTTGGAGCTACGTGTGCTGAAAATGTAGAATGGAGAAGTTTGATATGTGGCAACAAAGGAATGCATTAGAAAAAATTGAGGGTTTTGCATTATACTTCTGTAGCTCCGGTGAATAAGCAGACAACTCGAGAAAACAAAATGATACACACGAGGAAAGAAACACGTCTTTTCTACTGTAATTCTGTAAACTGGTTCTCCAGGGTATATTACCAATATTTGGAAGAGTACTTTCTTGGTTTATGTCTTTCGTGTTAAGTGACATATTCTTTTACTTCCTCTCCTACATACCATATGATTATGTCTGTACACTGCAATATTACCATATTCACATAGGGAATATAATTATTTTATTACTACCTCATTTCGTTTTTAGTCGGCCCGTATAGCCGTGTGGTCTAGAAGGCTAGACAACCGACAAATTATGGATCGCGGATCCAATCCCGCCTTGGACATGTTTTTGTTGTACTTTTTAACTTACATTTCATTCTTATCTTTCTCTTTCATAGTGGTTCGGATCCTACTGTACACAATAGGTCCCGTCCTATGTAGCTTTGGAGCTGATACAGGACGTAAAAATGGCATCAATTAATTTTGTTTTTCAACTGCATCAATATTATTTGGCACTGCTAACATTTTCCTATGTTATACTGTCGGTGTTATGCATTTGAACTAAATTCATAGTATGAGACCCAGATTCCTTTATTACCATCTATTGCCACATATCAGACTTCATTCTACATTTTCAGCACACGTAGCTCCAACAGTGCGCAACATGTACCACTTCACTTCACTGTTATGTTTAGTGATAATAGTACATTTTAAATCTGTGCACACTTGTATATGGTGCAATTTCAAACAATGTATTTTATGCTGACTTGGGAACACTGCTTCACCTATCGCAACACTGTTTGTGGTTTTTGATAGGGCATTTCATTCTCATTATATTGTGCAACTTCTGTTTTGATTGCTTTAACGGTTTCCAAGATATTTACTTTAAACGTGCAAAATTTCATAATGTGATTTTTTTTTCGGATATTCGTATTTTGAAACCCCGCTGCTCCTATCTTTCTGGTCCATAGCAACTTAAATTTTGATAATTTTCATTTCTCACGATGTGGTATGTGGCAATCAGATTTGTGGGATCTTCCAGTGTGAGGCGGCATGTTATTGTCTTAGAGTTGTAATGTATTGTGTTAGACTCTGTCCAAAAATGCATGATTCTGAATCGTTCAGAGGCGGCGTAAGGGAGTCCCCCACAGGAATTTGGAGGTCCTGGATATTCCGTTAGAACAGATGGATCCGTTTCATGACAGATAGAACATTTGCCACCAAGTAACAGAAAGTTGTTAAGAGAACATCAATATTTTGAACAAAATCAAGATGTCGAAGGATTTTTGGTGTGTTGTATGTGGTTGCATAACTACAGGCGGGGCTGAATTTAGTGGATAAAAGAAATTAAGGAAAATATCTGTGTGCTTAAGGAGAGAGACATTAATAATACGTAATTATTTTGGAAGAATTGATCAAATGAGGAATTGAGATAAAATGGGAATATCTCCCACACAAAAAAAAGAAAATAAGAACAATAGATACATTATTGTTCATCACGAACTCACTTGGTCGTAGATCTATAGTGGAACCCCTTGCCATATAGGTGCACACTAACACTGACTTACCATGTACCCCTTGTTCCCCCTTCCCACGTCGCAAAGGAACTACCAGCTTGCCAGTCGTATATATAGATATAGATCTATGTGCAGAAGTAAAATACAGTAAAATCTTGATTTCGGAACCACCTAGGCCATCCAGGTTGAATTACTTATTCTCCACTTCTATGAATGTGCACTTGAACAGGACGTAAATTCTGAATCAGGTTGTTATCAACTGTTTCTTTAGGGACTATTCCAGAAGTCAGTAGCCAAGGGAGACGGTACGAAGCATGTCATATTAAAAATACCAGTTTCAGATATATCATAAATCTAGACTCTATTTCATGAACTATATTTTTACTTTGATATATCTAATGTCATGTTGATCAGGGTATATTTCAGTATCAGCTTCATCTTAATAGTTGATGTGGTGTAAATTAGTTCAGGTGAATAAAGTCAATCGTTTGGAATTTCTTTGTCTCTGAACATTTTGTTTTCCGTTAAACATTTATATTATCTCAGAATTTAAATTAGGTGTACTTAGAGAAACTGCCATTTGAGAGTTTTCTGTAAAAACCGCTTGTACTTAAGTATTAATACTTTACTGTTTGGATAGTAATATTCGGCAATCAGAAATTCATTTAAGAAAATGTTTGTTTGATATTTTACATCTAGATGTCCATTTATTAGAGAAATAAATTCACCATTTCATCATGTTTTTGGAAACTATGCGCAATATTACTCCAAAAGTATTTTGAGACAGCAAGCAAACGTATATTAAAGGAATTAATGTCTTATTAAAGAAAAAAACTTATAGTTCGCAGCCCTTGGACTTCCTATAACCTTCATGTCATTAGAAGTGAGATGATTTTGAGCTTAACGTCCTTTTCAGTAGCGAGGCTATATGATACGTATACCCACTCATTAAAGTGGAAACACATAAACTCCCACCGAGAATCAAACCTGGTTCTTCCACGCCAAAGACGCGTACGTTAACCGCTTAGCCACGAAGAAGTTTAGATTCTATATTTTTTCCTTCATTTACCTTCAAAGTCATTTACTGTACAAGTTATTTTGCGCTAATGCGTTCGTTATAAAAGAAACACACTGGTGCAAAATAAGGGTTAAATTGAGTGCTTTACTTACAGAATGGTGATCTATATATTGACACGAGTCATTAATGTCTAAAAACGCTTTTAACTTCATCTTTTATATATTCCTTTCTAAAGCATTTGCATGTATGTAATTGACTTTATGTTCGACGTAAGTATATTCCATGGTGTTGTTTATTACGTAAGAAAATTGTGATCCATTTAGTAAATATAAAAAAAATGCATTAACTATTTCTCGGCTACCTATTTATTCACTATTTTTCATGGAATGAGTGCGGACGCAGTTGACTTGTGGTGTAAGCCAATTCCTTAGAGTTCATTCTACAGAATTTTTAACAGCAACATAAGGTAAATCTTATGAATTCAGACACCTGCTACAACATTATTACGCTTTAAGTAGAAAACTGTTTAGAAATGAGACGTTTGTTAATATATACAACTCACTGATCTTAATAACATGGTATGGATGTGTGCAAAATCTTTTGCATAATTTTCGAGAAAGTCGGGAAAACGAATTTCTTTCTAAACCAAAAAAAGATTCTCTACGATTACCACGTTACCTATTAACCCTTTTCTTGGCAAGAAGACTTGGGTTGCTAAACAAATATATTGCATGCGATTTATGTGTTAAATAGTTGTAAAACAAAACATAATTGCACATTGTAGTTACACGTTTTATTTAGACAAGACTGTGACGTAATGTATCTCATAGGATACATTGCCAAGAATAGATAGTCACGAAGGTTTGTAAACATAAGTCAAGCAATTACACTCATTCTAGGTACATAATCGTTTAATACAGATTAGATACCTATCAAATGAAAGAATACTTTCTATTAGCACCAGGTATCAACATTAGTTTTATTTTCCGATCTTGAAAACAGTCATTTGTTCTCATGGGAATCAAAGAAACAGATTTGGTTTTTAGTGAAATATAAATTATCATCACAGTTGACGCAAATTACAGATGTTTGTGCTTTGGTGGAGTACCTACACCGTCCTTTATAGGAACTGAATCCTGGTAGGTGGCCTACGTCATCTACCCTTACATCATCATCCAGTCTGGCTTTGATATGCTTCTTTATCTTTTGTTTATTTTGCGTCGGGGGAGAACCTTGGATGGACGACCTCGATTTCTGTTTTTGAGCAATACTCCAGTTGCTCTTTGACCCGGAACTCCTTCAATGAAAGATGTGTAGGTTTTGCGAATTCATTTGACAAGACTACTTCTCGATGATGCAAAAAACAAGCATTATTTACACAAATACCAAGTAACTGGGAAAATATGGCCATGTATAACCGAAAAGTTCTGAAAGAAGTTCTACATAAATCTACTAATATATTCACAAGATCAAAGTTTCCCATATGGAAATTATAATGCTTTACTATTTGAGGATATGGAACATCAATGTTATCCACATCTCGTTTGCTGTAGAGTGTTGATGTAAACACAGGATATGAATCCATGAATAAACTACCCAAAGTACAGATTTTATTGTCTTCTTTCTCTTGAGCAATTCATTCTCCAGGCTTTCATCTTCCTCAATGTCAAAATTCGCCTCTGGTAAAGGTACAATACATTTGTATAATACTTTGGAAATTTCTTCCATAGAAAGAAGAAAATATTTTCTTATATTCCAGTTCGTGAAGAAACAATTAATATAAATCAAACATTCAACTCGTTTCGCTTTCAGAAATACATTTTGTTATACAATTTAGAACTCTTCGGAAAGATGGGCAATGCTATGCTTCTTATACTGTATTAGTGAGCTCGGCCCAACAAGTGATGATCCATCTGGACGATCGACTTGCACTAGTAACTATAAATTTAAGACATCCGGCTACATTAGTATGGTAAGTTATTCATGTCGATAGATAAAGAGTCTTTGGGTCCAACTCAGGAATTGTTACCCAAACTTGACGATGTATGTTACAGGATACGTCGCATTGTCAACCTGAATTCTAAGAGCAAATGCAATCATAAATAAAAAGAACAATGTACATTTTTCCTTGTACCATCGGAAGTCGTGTAAACAAATGATAAGTAACGGATTTACGACCACTACTGCAGAAAATAATAATACTAACCTGTGTACCACATGGTTTTTTCCAGTTGGACTCTATCTTGGCACTACTTCGAAATACGCGAGCTCCTGGCAGTACATCATTCAACATAGAGATAGCAACACAGACTTGGTGAACACATAAGAGGTTGTTCTTTATACATAACATCTAGCATTGTTGCAAAATCAATACATATAACTAAAGAAAATCAGAAAAAAAATTATGTATCCCACAGGATACATTCTAAGAAGAAAGTTAAAATGAGATTGATATTAAAGTGTACAGTAATCAAGTTTTTTCACGATGACTGTAGCAAATGACAACAGTATGACTGATGAGGTATGTACTAAAACTATTATAAACTGTTAACATTATATATATATATATATATATATATATATATATATATATATATATATATATATATATTGTTAACTATAATACTTTGTTGGAAGTTTAGAGTTTTCTTTTGGAAAATTTGGCCTTGTATTTGATGGTACATAAGGTAGGGACCAAAGATCTTCAGGAGAAAGTACGACGAGCCTTAATGACAATCCAGGAACGAAAAAGTGTCAAGAAGTGGAACTGCATTTATTTTCAAACAAAACTCTCCTGTTACAGTTATACGTTTAGGAGTAACTGCTGTATCGCTGGACCAATTTTAGAAAATTTACCAGATGAATTGGAAAACTTATTTTGGTTTGTGATGAAGAGTAAGTGAAAGTCAGATGAACGGAATAATTGAAGTTAATAAAATACTTGTTCTTGTAATGGTTTTTGATGTAAGTTGCACCACATATGGTGGCGAAATGACCTATTTGGCGGAGAGTTACACTTGTTATGATTTATGAGAAAGGCAGTGTGGAAGTAAATGACAAGGTTGTGACATCATCTTTGAATTTTATAGAGTTATATAAAATTAGGAGTGTTAGTTGTAAGATTGTGTGAAAGGCATGTTCAGTTTATCGTAGTGTCAAAACGCATTGAAACTACAGAAAAGAATAGGGACGTCTAATCCAATGTAATCGGGGGTCCAACCTTATTTAATGCATTTTGGTACTTGCGCACATAAGACTTGCATTTTATGACATATAAAGTGTTCCCCCCCTATTGTCGTTTATGTGTATACCCACCGCCGGTGACGCACTTCTTTCCCACGGACACAACCCCTTGCTACCGCTCGGTCCCCTGCTGTGCTCCTGCCCTAACTTGGTTAGATAGCGTTTGCGCTTTTATGTGAACACCTAGCACATGTTGGTTCGTGTTTTATGCACTAGTTTTAGTGCCATACGTTCACACTGTATATCGAACAATAATCACAACCAAGTGAGCCAGGATGATAGTCTAATATTTTGGGGGATAAACTAAATATTGTAATATTCCCTTTTTTCGATTTCATGTGGTCCTGCGATACCGCAGTAATGTCTAAATTTATCCCAGAACTTAGCTAATACCTAGAAGGCCTCGGCATACGAATATTTGTCAATACATCTGAAACATTCTAGGAAAGCTGCTCCACTTCGTCCTCATTATAGAAATATTGTCTTATAAGGAATTCCTTTACGAGTCCAAACAACTGGAAATCACTATGCGGTACATCGTGCGGCACCGTGCAAAACACCGATCTCCTTCATTTGATCAATAAGAAAAAAATAAACTATTTATTCTTTGTAAATGAAAGACATTGTATTTAGGAATTTTTATAACATATTGATGAAGGGAAAAAACTCGCCCGGACCGTTATTTTTTCTCTACTTAGAAAATCATTTCAATAAATTCCCTCTAAAGAGTATTTCTATGTGAATAAGTTATAACCGTCATCAGGTTATAGGAGTATTTTTTTGTGGACCTCTCAATATTTCGTAAAGACAGTAATCATTTTTCGATTTATACTTTATTTTGTGAGTCAATAACTTCTTTCTTCGATGGGAACTGTTTTTCTTCCTACGCAACAGGACAATGAAGTCTTTCATCGTTCATTCATATATATATATATATATATATATATATATATATATATATATATATATATATATATATATATATATATATATATATATATATATATATATATTTAAAATGTTGCTTTGTGGTGAGAATATTATAGTGAGCGACAAAGTTTCTCTGTGTTTCTTCCTTACGTATTAATATGAAACGTTACTTCCTTACGTTCTATGTTTATCTCGAACTGAATCAAGTGTATCTTCCAACGATTTATGGAAATATTGCGACCCAGAGCACACCAGGTGTCTGAGCGCCAGAACGACGCCAGCCACATCACTTTATCAGTTCGTTATCTAAATGTTCCAACAATCAAGTTATCACAATGTCTTGTGCATCGTGACCAGTGGACTAAAATTAACATTAATTCTTTTTTATATTCTATTTGCATGTACAGCGGGTCACTGAAATACAGTGCGTCCCACTAGCTTTTGAATCCGAAAAAAACGTTATAATTTCCGAAGAAATGTACATAAGAAAATGAAATTCACAATACACGTACCTTGTTTCATGCTAAACACGAGAAAGGGTTGAACAAAAGCGCATACGTCAAAACAAAGACGATAGGTGGCGCCAGGGGAAGTGCTGCTTGGCGTGGTGCGCGTGCGTTAGTGACTCGAGTCGATGCATCGCGAGGATGGTTCTGTACACCGTACAGGAACGAGTGTTCATTGTTAAAAAATATTGGATATCGGGATCGTATCAGACCGCTCAACGTGAATTTGCCGTGAATTTGAATGCCGTAAAGGACCATCGAAATCATCAATACATCATTTGGTGAACAAGTTCGAAACAACAGTAACGTTCCTTACGGGACATGGAGGCACGCGTCCACGGATGTCCGAGGAGAGAGTACAGAATGTGCGGCAACGTCTTTTATAGTCCCCTAAGAAGAGCCTGCGCCGATTATCACAACTGTGGACAGAGCTGCCAAAAGAGCCAAGCTGTTTCCATATCGCATTACAGTCGTCCAGAATTTGAAGACTACAGATTGGGAAAAGCGCGTGATGTATTGTCGTTGGTTGCAAGCTTTGTTGCATGACAATCCAGGAATCGTAGACTATACTTGATTCACAGATGAAGATTTGTTCCATCTCTCCGGTTATGTGAACTCACAGAATACTCGGGTGTGGGCCGCCGAAAATCCGGATGTGTACCATGAGATTCCACTTCATCACTTGAAGGTGGGAGTTTGGTGTGCAATTTCCCGACAGCGTATCATTGGACCCATCTTCTTTGAAGATACAGTACACACACAAGTTTACTTACACATCTTCATGTGAATTTGTGAATCAGCTAAACGATCAAGAACTGCGTCGCGGTTATTTCCAACAAGACGGAGCAACATGCCATACTTCCAACGTGGCCATGGCAGAAATTGAGTCCTTTTTTGGTGACAGGATAGCTCCAAAGAAGTGTGGCCGCCTAGATCCCCGGACTAGACACCACCTGATTTCTTCTTACGGGGTTTTCTTAAAGGTTGTGTCTACAGAAACAACCCACGATCACTGCAAGAGTTGCGAAACAACATTGAGAATACGATTCATGAGATCACACCGGAGACTCTACATCGGACTTTTCACAATATGGAACGCCGTGTACAAACATGTCTTGACGTCCACGGAGGACACTTTCAGCATCTGCTGTGACGATCATGTATTCAGCACGAAAAAAAGGGTTCGTGTATTGTGAATTTCATTTTCCTATGCATATTTGTTCGGAAATTATAACGTTTTTTCCGGGTTCGAAAGCTAGTGGGAAGTACTGTACTTGAGGTACAAAATCCGTGGGTTAGGCAACCCAATTAACGCCCGCTACAAGATTAACTATGCCTGGTAGAGTAGCTAGAATAGCAGCATGAACTTGCCCCACCTGTTAAAAGAGCAAATCGTAAAGTGTGTTTTTGGGCAGGAGTGAGAAGAAACGCTGGCTGACGAAATGACAAAAGGGAGTCTTTGGATACTTGTACTCACAGTAAACAGCATAATACCAGAAAAACATATACGGACACCAGAGGAGCGGATGAGAAGATAAGAGTCAGGGGACTTAAATAATCTTATAGTTAACTCAAATGAGGATTATATTTAATATAAACAAGTTAACTTACTTCAAATGACTATACATATATGCGGATAGATTTTGCGGTATATGTATTAGTTTATTTTTCTAAAGTAAACACAAAGATCTGCGCTGAGTTTTAAAACTATTAACAGTACTCCTACCTGCAAATCAATTAAAGTATGGATTGATCATTCAGGAGAAGAACCCAGTCCCTAATAAATATATTTTGGAGGTCTAACAGGGCGTGAGCTCCTAGGTTCCGGCGCCACTGATTGAAACATAATGTTACTTCGAAAGAAGAACTTGTCTGATTTCATTATTCGTTAAATGACTTTCGGAAATGCTAAATGTTGTTATGCAGTAATATATTTGTAAATATTAAAAATGCAAAATTCGATAACACTCAAACGAGTTGAAGAACTTATTCGTATTAAAGTAGGATTATTTCCCGTTAGCTTGCAAATATAACTGAGGGTTCGTGATTTGTTTAATATTTGTAATATTTTACACATTGAGACCAAACAGAAAAAGGGAGAATATAGTATCAATAAACAACAATTTAAAAGTGCACGAAATTAACGGTTAATATCAAATATAAAACCATTGATAGAATTAACTCTGTAACTCGTTTTCTCCATTCATTTTCCTTCCTTTATTTTCAGGATTTCATCATCACTGAATTTCTCCACTGGAAATTATTTTTCATTTAGCAGCATCCAACTGGAGCTCAGCCTTGTAAATGAAACATTTTAAAAAGTGTAGACGGCGAAAGCGGGAATCGAACACGGGTTGCCGGATTACGAAACTACACCCAAACCACTCATTTAAAACGTTACTTCTTCCAGCCTGCCTAAATAAAGATCCTTTTCTTTTAGCTCTAGTGATGAGCGCAAGAGTCTTGGTCTTGCAGCTTTTGCAAGAGTCTTGTATGCAAGACCAAGACCAAGGGGTGCAAGACCAAGACCAAAGCCAATACCATACCTGCAAGACGAAGACCAAGACCAAGACTCTTGCGCAAGAGTCTTGCACAAGTACCGGTACTACCTGAATTTTTTTATAAAATGTAAAAAAGAAGAAAAAACCTTACATCGTTCACTTGAATTTCTTGGCTTCAGTAAAAATGCCGCTTGAGTGAATGTGTTCCCAGTAGTTTATGAAATCCGTGTGAGTAAATCTGTCTCTGTAGCATATAGCTACAGTATGTCGTTTTCCGAGTTGGTTGTTCGCGTTTTCAGAAGATATTGCTCGTTTTCAAGAGACACAGGCGTCATCTTCCACCATGTGGGCTATTTTGGTGAACAAACACCGTGTGCGTGGATTTTCTCAGGGGTTTTCCGTTTTCTCAGACTTTCTTCATTCCGCCATTTTAGTCATTTCTCATCATCACTGTCTCGTTTAGCCTTGGTACATAAACGTGGTACGTTAAACTAAACACTTCATTTCATTTCAAAGCATATTGGTGGTGTTCTTTTTCCAAAACTAAAGAGAAATGTGGTATTGAACATCGGTAATTTCATGCACTATAGATGCCGACTATATGAGTATGGCCTTGGCTCCGAGACTCAAGCATCCGTAGGAAATTTTAAATGTGTGCTCATAAAATTAATATCGAAATAACACTTTCATGACATTGACAAAAAAATTTAGTACATGTGACCGTAAGTTTGATTTCATGGGCGGATGCTTATATGTTGAATAATTGTTTATCAATATAACTTTTAGCATCCTTAGGTATACAGCACATCGAGGATTGGGCGATATAACATTATACTATAACAGTAAATCTATGTTATAAAATTGAAAGTGACTATGTTTTTAACTCTTACTCTTTTGAACGACCCGCTCGATCTCGATCAAATTTTGAATATAGATAAAGTTCCGGCCTGAGAGTGTTTTCATCATTTCACTTTGACGATAAAGCTTAGGGGAGGGGGAGTTATAAAATAATAAATAAAACTTAATAACTCTTGAACCAAACAACCAATCTCGATCAAATTTTAAACATAGATGAGGTTCAAGCCTGGAATGTTATTTGTCAGTTCAGTTTGACGGAGCAACGTATAGGATGAGGACTAGGGGGAGAGAAACAAAAATCAATATAAAAAATAAAAGTGACTATGACTAAGTTTGTGACTTAATAGTTCTTGAGCCACCCAACCGATTTCGATCATATTTCAACACAGATGAGGTTCGGACCTCAGATTGGTTTCTGTTATATCTCTTTCACGGTGCAGCTTAGGGAAGGGGGAGGGGAGAGATATTTTAAAATGTTCGAAAATCACCGATATTACAGTGGAATCTATAGTTTTGGGGGTCGCTGAGATAAACTGTGACACTTCCGATGCTGTTCAAATCCAAATCAAGCCCTGTATCATGGCGGAGAGGAGGGGAAATATATAAAAATGATCGAAAATGACGAATATTAATGTCGAATTCATAGTCTTCGAGGTCACTGATTGAATACTGACATTTCATATACCATTTACGACATTATTTTAAATAACTTCGCGTTTTATGCCTTTATCTTTTATTTTTAATATAGGTCAAAAATATTTATTTAAATTGAGTTTACAAAAAAGATATAGACAGTTGAGTCGTTTTCAGTTTTCACTCAAATTATTTTAGAATATTTAGAATTTTGATTCTAATTATTATTGTTTTAATTTTTCTCTCTTTTTTTAGTGAATATTGCTAAACATACTATCATCATAGCTATTCTGCCATCATTGGCGGGTTACTTGCTGCAACGAAGAAACTTCGATATACGATGGTCCTTAGCTAGTCTCTTCGTCTTAACGTAGCAATTTTCCGTTTTAATACCTTCCTTCAACTACAGTCTCCTTCGCTCCTTCCCTCTCTTTCTTTCTACCACACCCTCTAGTACGTCCTCCTCAGCCAATATCCCAACCAGTTCCTCTTTCTCCTCTTATCAATATCTAAAATTCCTTTTTCCCCTATTGCTAATATTTCCAACACCTTCTCATTAGTTTTCCGTTCAACACAGTTAATTCTCTCCTCTTTTCTCCATACTCATGTTTCGAACGTTTGCAATTTTTCATCGCTTTTGCGTAATGTCCATGTTTCTCCCCCATAGAGTACATATTCGAATCAGTAAAACAAAATATAAATATTTAATTGAAAGTTTGTTTAATACAAGAATCAGCTAATCGTGGTTGAAAAGAAAACTCTGACACTTTTAGACTGTAAAAATAATTTTGCAGTTCATGGTATCTCAATAATCTGTGCCGTCTTGATTTGCTTTCATGTGTCTCAGGGGTAGCCCTCCCTCCAGTTTGGGAAACAGTGGAGTGTTGGATCTGTTAAAAAAATGTCAAAAGATTACGAAAAGTTGTGATTTATCTTATACGTAGTGAAGCGTGAACACTCATTTAAAGAAAATAAAAGTCAACGTCTATGTTGTACACTATCATCATACCTACACGAAGGTAAACTATGTTACATTTAGAAACATACATTGTATTTCTGTTATTATTGGAACATTGTACAATTTATTATCCTTTATCTCCAGAACAAAATTTAACTATGAAAAGTATAAGATCTTTTAAAACCAAGACTTACAAGACTCTTGCAAGCAAGACCAAGACCAAGACCAAGACTTGGTGTGCAAGACTAAGACCAAGACCAAGACTAAGTGTTCCAATGCAAGACCAAGACCAAGACTGGATGTGCAAGACCATAACCAACGGCATCACCAGCCCGGTCTTGGTCTTGGTCTTGCATTTGCTCATCACTAGTTCGCTAAAAACGGTAGCTTGTTAATAGTCAGATTGATTGAAAAAACAGAGGAATATGTAATTGAGGACTCGGAGGGCATTGTATCATTGTATTCACTAAATTGTCAACATTACAGATTTTTTAAAAAGAAAATACAAAACTCCTTTATTTTGAATCAAATACGGTGCGTGTATTATACTCGTAAACAAACTAAGGCCAAATCAATTGCTGCGTAATAATCGTGGTTAAGTGGTCAAGGCGCTCCACCAGTAATCTGAAGGTAGTCGAATCGAATCGGATCCACGAACGACTAGTACCTTTTTCACACAAACAACGAAAACACACTGGATTAAATAACACTATACTTATCTATTAGAACACTATTATATAAGAAAACGAAGAGGAATAAACACAACACTTAGCACAGAATATGTATAATAATCTTAATTACTAAAATCACACTTTGCCCTTTTAGTGCACTGTAGCCCTTTTTATATATAGGAAATTATATCTGAAATTTCACTATAAATACTTCTCTCACACCATTGACCCTTGGGGGATTAGCACTGGGGGAAAAGTTGCCGGGATAATCCCACGTAGAAATCCAGTTGCTGCTCCAAACAATCCTGAAGAGTTAAGATGAATCTTCAGTAAAATATCACAGTTCCCAAAGTGGAATGCTGATGTTGGAGGGCGCGTTTATAACTGACAGGTACGCACAAGGTTTGTGAACCTGGAACTTCACTAGTTGGGGGTAGCCGTAAGAAAACGTCTTTGCCGGCTAATAGCTTGTGTCCCTTAACACAAAATCATACTTAATTCCCGACGCAACGTGCGTGATGGCTGCATACAATTCCGGAGTCAAACTCCCCGAGCTAAAAAGTTCTAGATACGAGCTACAATGGCTGACTGAAGAGTGCTGGCAGTTCATTCTAAAATTCACTCAGTTAAATCACCTGTATGCACATACAAACAGAATACGAAAAATAATTTATGTTAATTCTAGTCCACTGGCCACGATGCACGAGACATTGGGATAACTCAGGCGTGAGAAAGTACAGACAAGGAACTGCAAAAACAATGTAGTTGGTGCCACTCTGGTGCTCGAACATCTGGTCTACTCTGACCTGCTCTAATCTATTGCAATATTTCCATAAACGATTAAAGAAAGCACTTAATTCAGTTCCAAGTAACTGCAGAGTATATACTGTGGATATTAATAAGTCACACTGAGAAACACTGAGAACATTCGTCACTCACTGAAATATTCTCAGCAAAAAGCAATGTTTTAAATTATATATATATATATATATATATATATATATATATATATATATATATATATATATATGAAAAAACAATGAGAGATTTCTTTGTCCAGTTGCGTGGGAAGGAAACAATTTCCACCGAAGAAAGAACCTATTTGCGTCGCAAAATAAAATATAAATCGAAAAAATAATCACTGTCTTTATTTCGTAATCACTGTCTTTACGAAATATACAGAGCGTCCACAAAAATACCTGGTAGCGGTTATATAATAATAGTAATAATAATAATGATAATAAACTAATAATAGTTATTATTATCTTATAGAAGATTAAAAGTTAGGAGCTTATTATCGCTCAGGGAATAAAATTACAACCAGAAATGTAACATTTGGCAAGAATATTTCGGTTTTGTTTAGTGTTGCTCACGAGAAGAGGAATTTCTCATCTCGTTTTTGAAACAAAACAAACCAAATTGAGACGAGAGTTAACATTTTATATTCAAGACAGGACAAGGCTAACTCAAATTATCGTCTCGATTTGGATATGGAAATCGAGACGAGACGAAAAGTATCGTAAACACTTCTCGTTTTATCTCGATTCTCGAAATACTGTATGTTTATTCTTTAAGTAACAATTGCTTTTTAGACTGAATCTTATACGCTATTTTGTTATTTTCTATTTCGGAGCTCATTGAATTTATTAATGTCTCTGTAGGTATTTTTGTAGGAAAGCTTTTATAATTACTTGTACATATCCTAAAATTAGTTTATTATATATCTTACTGTTCAGTGATATTAACCCTAATAAGACAATTACATAGCAGGCATATGCCTATGATGTACCCTCAGTTACATGGGAATGTGCCCAGCATGTGGCTTATATCCCCTGAGACAGAAGTCTCATGCACAGCAAGTAGGAGTCACAGTCTATGTCCGCCCCTAGGCACATGCCTGACACATACCTGAGGAACTTACCTACTATGTTCTAGGTATGTTCTTCCCCATACCGTAAGCGAAAATTACTCCCCCAAAATATATTAAATCCCCTTTATGCGTATTATTTTTTACATTAAGGTGAGTCTAAAAAGCACTTTGAAAGGAAACGATGGGGGTGGGGAGCGAGCCAGCAACCCTTTGATTACTAGGCACATGCTCTTTCGATTTGGCCACGGAGGCTATGAAGAAAACGTCGCTTGTATAGGGATAAATCCCAGGGGTCTTTTTTAACTTGGCTAATCAGAGTGCTCTTATAATCCTGTATATTCGACGATAATAGTTTGGGATCAGATAGAAATCCGTTCTCCACGTAATCTTATAACAAAATGACGCGCGTCTCTTTACTTTATTTGATGGTTCTTCCATATTCACTTTCAAATGATCGGCGACAGTTAGCATCTAAAAATACAATTCTTTATCCATAACTACGTAAATAATTAACTGTTGATATATGAATGAAAGATTTATCTTAATTTTTATTCATCAGTTATGTAATTTCTTTTTTCACAATTCATCGTCCAAATTTGTTGCATTTGTTGCTTCTTTTTTCTAAGCGATTGTGTATTAGAAGTAGTGATGTGAAGTGGAAAATTTTCCGCGGAGAATTGTCCATTCCGGAAAATTTTCCACTACATTTTTCCGGAAAATTTTCCCTTCTAAAAGCAATATCAATAATCAAGTAACAATTTCTCAGTAATCATAAAATTGATTAAATTCATGTATAGAAATGAAAACAAAAGTGAAATATCGTTTAAACAATCTGAAAATTTTTATGACAGACAATATTAGTACTATGTAGGAATCAGCGAAACAATTTTTCATGAATAGAAATATTTTCTGTCTTCTATGGAAAAATTGAGTAACTATTTGTGAGTCGGAAAACTGTCATCATTTTGAAGGAAAAAGTAAAACAACTTTTTGTGAATCGGAAAGTTTGATTACTCTGTAGAAAGAAGTGAAAGGAATATTCATAGATCGGAAAATTTTCATTACGATGTAGAAACAAATGGAAAAAAAACTTTTCATAAGCCAGACAATTTTGGATATTATATATAGTGATGTTAGGTGGAAAATTTTCCACTAAATTTTAACTGCACATTGAGCTACAAAATTGAATTTCTGTAGAGGAAAGTTAGTCAGCAACAAATTATAATTTTCCAATTAGCTTTCGGGAACCGGAAAATTTTCTAATATTTCAAGTTGGAGAGTAAAAATTTAGACATTGTTTCTCTCTCTCTCTCTCTGTTTCTGTGAGCTCCTTCGTTGCCAAGCGGTTAGCATATGCACCTTTGGCATTGGAGACCTGCTTCGATTCCCGGCGGGAGCTCATGTAGTTCGGATTCCACGTTAATCAGTTGGTCCCGTCTTATATAGCCTCGCTGCTGAAAGGGACGATAAACTCAAAATCAACTCAATTTAACTCTCTCTCTCTCTCTCTCTCTCTCTCTCTCTCTCTCTCTCTCTCTTTATGTGTGTGTGTATATGTAAAGTGCCGAGAACATACATCGAGTTCGTAGAGTACAAATATCCAATTCTATTATTTAGAATTTAAATTTATTAAAAGTAATTAATACTTTCCGATTCATAAAAACATAATTCACTTATTCGTACATCGTTGTTTAGCCGTAAAATTTATTGGTAATAAATATTGTCTTAAAAAATTTCATGAAGTGAAAATCCAACGATTCTTCATTTCTTCAAAAATGTTTCAAAAATTTCAATGCGTTCTTCCCTCAGAATCCACCTTTGATCTCACAAAATTATATTTCGTCAGTTTAATACGCGGAATAATAGGAATAATCATTTGCAGTAATTAATTTGCAAGAGAGAGACGCTTATGGCGTGCAGAATATAAAATGAAATCTTTGAGTTTTTCGTCCCACAGTTATTCCGGCTAGGCTAAAGGAGATAGTGATTATGAGAATGAATGAAATGGTGCAATGAAGAAAGTGGGAGGGAACGGGGGATTCCCACGCACACGGTGTTTGTCAACCACAAAGTTTACTTGACGCGAGTTGGTATCGAACCAGGGACCCCATGAACCATAGATGAAAACTGTACGACTGAGTCACCGCAGCCCCAGGCGTGCAGAATAGTGTAATGTTGTGACAAGAGTTGATTATTGTGGAAGAAAGAAAGAGTAACGATAAATACGAGTTCGTTCAATTATACAAAAATAACGAACGCTTTGGCTTAAAGATCTCAAAGGCTCATCGTAGCAGAAACAAACTTTTCCATTACATTTTAACCTGTAAAAGGCCATGTACCATCTTTGTTATCAACCATCCTTCAAAGATCCTGCTTTACATTGTCCGGAAACCTTCTCTTTCTCCCAGCTAATAGTTTCCTTCGCCTCGGCTTTTTGAATAGGACTTGGTGCGTATTTCACATACAAGCAACGTGTCATGCTGATATTATACGTATTAACTTTACTATCTCTTTAATACACGGTGACTTGTAGTTGTGAAATAAAAGCTTGTATAGCGTTTTAATTTACCTGAACGTATACCTCTTTTGCTCCAAATATTTTTATCAATATTTTATATTTCGAAACCCCGCAGTTCCAGTTCTTGTACATAGCATTTCCAGAAAGTAAGTTCCGTTTCAATTTATTTCCGCTGTAGTGCTGCGAACGCAGTTCCGCACATGCGCGGTAGACGCTCTGTATCAAGGAGAAGAAACGTGCGCCATTTGGAGATCGCTGTCAGTCACGTACGCTTTGTTGTGCTTGTTTACAATGTGTGTTGTTTGAAAATCCCGCCGCTTGTGAAATCAGAGCGGTGATTCTGAATGCGAGGAAAGTGAAACCAAGTGAAATTTATCGGCAAATTTGCAATGTTTACGGACAAAGTGCGATGAGTGATTCAATGGTGAGAAGATGGGTCCGACAATTCAATAAAGGACGTAATGACGTGCACGATGAAGAACGAAGTGGGCGTCCATCTTTGGTTACAGAAGAACTGGTTCACGCGATTGATGACAAGATCCAGGAAAACCGCAGGTTTACAATTAGTGCTCTTGGTATGGAATATGGTAGAATATGCTTGGCGGTCAACACTTCAACAATGACGACGAGCTGAAAGAAACTGTTTCCAACTGGTTGAAGACATAGGCAGCAAACTTCTATGAAGAAGGTATACAAAACCTTGTGGCACGCTATGACAAATGCCTGCAAAATTTCGGCAGCTATGTGGAAAAGTAGTTTAAGAGTTGTAGAATTTTGTGCAATAAATAATTTTTCTGTATCTGTACACAATTTAATTTTATTACCAAAGGGAACTTACTTTCTGGACGTACCTCGTATTCGTGTTTGGGATCATTTCCACACTCACACAAAATTGGGCAGATTGAGCGCTTATTGATTTTAATGTTTTCGATTTTTATTAAGACAATAAAATGTTTTACAGTGGGATAAGCTTTAGTACGTAAATAATATGCAATACTTTTCTACAAATAAAAATTAAAAATAGTAATTGTTCGTTATTCGGGGTTGATAGCTAAAAGGAACAGCAGTGCATTTCTAACATTAGGTGCGAATTGACGTACGAATTTAGAGTTTACACGATTCTGTTTATTAGAAAATTTCCCATACTGTAAAGGTCAACGACTAGCTTTTCCCTTCTGCAGTGGCAAGTGGTGGGAGGTAGGGGAGTTTCTTATCAGGTTGCCTGGAACAGACTTAAGCTATGATCTTGAAACGGAAGTTAGTAGGTAATCAGCGTTGCCAGTTGTAACAGGAAAACGTTGCTTGGAATTTTTATTTTTGCATTTTAACAACTAAAATCGACGTTTTTAAAAAATCCACAATTTGTCGCGTTTTGCTGCATATTAAACTCAAAACGTCACATATCGCCAATTGTCGCGACTTCAAAATACCCATTTCTTTACTCAATCTGACGTAGTTCGTTGAAAAACCAACCCTCGGCTTTGCTGAAAAACTTTCGCGATTTCGCAACTTGCGAAAAAATCCTACCCCCTAGTAATTAATATTTGGCAAAAGTCAACGTTGTCTTCAAATACTTTTATTTTGTTCCCATATATTCCCTCATAAAAAAAGCATTTCCATGTATATAAGAATAACAAAAGTATATACTGTTAATATAACATTATACTGCCTATTGCGTAAGGAAACTGTGGTCCATTTAAGCAGATATCTTAGGAGCATATATTAAGTAGTTCTTTCCTACTTATTCAATCGCTATTCTTCTTTGAATCAAAGCTTGACACGAGTGTAGAAGCAGTTCATTTGTTGTTTAGAATTCATTCTACAGTTTCGTTTTCAATTTTTGAACAGCAACATGTCAAAATGTAACCAAGTAGAAAACTCTTCAGTATGATTAGCCTGTTACAAATAAAAGTATGATAACCCAAAGATGACCAATGTAGTAGTCGATAAAGCTCAGCAAAACGACGTGAGTGACTATAAGCTCTCATCTGAAATTTTTAAGTTCGTTTTTTATCCTTGAGTGTGGTTATAGCTTCCCGGTAAAAAGTTACAATAAAATATATCTAATGATGCGCCACGTGGTTTAAGGCATTTTGATTGGTTCATGTTTCTCATATAATACTTGATACCTCGTTTCTTCCTGATGTTTACAAAAAAAAAAAAAAAAAAAAAAAAAAAAGAAAAAAAGAAAAAGAAAACAGTTTTCTCGATTTTCTTCAACGTTAGCAACTGGTTCTTATGGTTAGGACCACAACTTCTGATAGATAAATTAAGAAAATCTACTGAAAAATCGAAACATAAAATAGCTCTTCGATTAGCTTATTTAAAATCTGCCTCCTTTCATTTCTTTTCTGTTAGCAAGGAACAAGAAAATTCACACTTTTACTATAACGGTTCTGTTATGTATATTATTCATGTTAATTTCTGATTTTAATGGGTAGAACAATTTGCTTGCAGAATTTACTGTGTTAATTGGAAAAGAATTCTTTGTTGCATTTTTTTAAAATATCGTGAAGCATAATACTTTGTTCAAATTAATATGATCTCTGGATTGATATAAATCTATCTTTGAACAATGTATATATAAATAAAAATCAAGTTTATGTTATATCATAATCTTACGACATATCTCATTAACTGTACTTGTACTCTGATATACCTAATGTTATATTGAACAGAATATACCCCAGAATAAGTTTCATTTCAATAGGAAGCGTGATTATCGTATAAGCATCAAGTTTTAGTTTTACAAAAAAACACTCTCGATTTTCTTGAAAAATATGCGAGAAATAGCACCAATACGCATGTAAAGGGCTCATCCGGTTGCAATGATGTCAACAAATTTCTGGGGAAAAGGCTGAACTTTAACTCAAATGTAGAAGAGACTATATACATTCTCTATTCCGAATGCAAATTGCCTTAAAATGAGTGGAACATAGTCAAAAAGCACGAAACGTTAACATTAAAGTCAATACAAAATCAATGAAAACAATGACGTCGTCCATATATCTCAAGAACTATAATAAGGATATGGCTAATTGAAAGCTTATTGGAAAGAGATAATGAACAACTTATGCATAGCATTGTCAAAATATCATAATGTTTATGTAAAATCAAAAATAATGAAAAAGTACCGGTATATGCAATTTCTGCGAATTACCCTGGGCGCACAACGCGCGGAGGCTACATGTTTGAAATATCTCACATCTGTATTTGGAATCCCCAGGCTCGATTTTGCACACAAAGTGACAAATTTGATTTTGACCTGATCACGTGACTCACTCTGGTCCATATGGCAAAGCAAATAAGCCCTTCGTTCAGCTGAATGAAATTAATCATTTGGTACGTGTATTTCTCTCGTCTCTGAACATTTTCTTTTCCGTTAAATATTAATAATAAAACAGAATTTGAGTCTGGCGTACGCAATAAACAGGTATTTGAGAATTTTCTGCGAAAAACATAGTTTGAAAACAATATTCGTCAATCAGAAATTAATTTAAAAAAATGTTAGTTCTATGTCTTATTTCTACAAGTTCATTTCTTAAACACAATCTAATAACGTTTTGATAATTATGAGAAATATTCCCGCTAAAAAATTTTAAAACAGCGAGCATACCTATATTGAGGTAATGAACGTCTTAATAGAAGTAAAACTTGTATTTTGCAGTTTTTGAGATTATTATATTTTTCAATCCCTGATATTATATATATTTTTTTCCTCCAGGCATAAATAATATTTAATGTACTTCCATTTACCTATAAATGCATTTACGTGTTACATATAAAAATATGAGTGCAAAGTAATGGCTAAACAGAGAGAGCATTAGTTGCAGAATAGTGGTCTTATTTATTGATAAAAGCCAGTAATGTCTCCAAACACATTTATCTTGATTTTATACGGTATATTCTCTTCAAAATGCATTTCCATGCATATATATGACTCTATGTTTGACGTGGGTATATTCCATTAATATTATATTGCCTATTACCTGAAGAAATTGAGATCCATTTAGCAAATATCTTGGGAACGTGCAACAACTATGTTTCTGCTGCTTCTTCATTCAGTATTGTGCCTGGAATCTGTGTTTGAAACGAGTGTGGAGGCACTTGATTAGTGCTGTAAGCCAATTCTTTAGAGTTCATTATATACATTTTATTTTTAATTTTTAGCAACAAAATCTTATTAATTCGCACACTTTTTAAATATTATTACCTTCTAAGGAAAAAAGTGCTAAAGTTGAGATTTATACTAATATAGTGATCTCACTGAGATAACAAATTGGTGTGTCAAAATTCTCATGTGTAATTTTCGAAAAGGTTGAGAGAAACGAATTTCATTGTAAACCTAAAATATTGATTCTGTACGGTTGTCATGTTACCTGTTGAGATGAAGTTGGTATTTAAGTGTACAGTAATCAAGTTTTTCATAGTGACTATACAAAAATGACAGATAATGCACAGTATAGTTAACGAAAAAAGTACCCGTACTAAAAGAGCTACGATCCGGTTATGACGGGAACATTGTAGAACTCTCTTAGAGAATTTGAAATACGAGAAACCTTGTTAGATTAATTACGAAGCTTTTAAATAAATCACAAAATGAAGTCCGAGTAGGAAAATTCTTGTCTACGAACTTTCACGTCGGGAATTATCTAAAAAGAGGAGATGTGTTGTGGTCATTATTTTTCATCTTTGTACTCGAGCACAGTATAAGGAAAATCTAAGACGCAAGCAGAACCTAAAGCTAAATAGTATTCACCTGGTTATAACGTGTGTTGATGATGTAAATATAGTAGAGAATGACAGGAGAGCAAAAGGAAGAAATGCAGAGGTCTTGTTGAGCGTTTGCAAGGACATACGTTGGAAGTAAATGGAGAGAAAATTAAATACATGTAAGTTCGCTGTGATTGTGAGAGTGCAATTTATGGATGCGTCAAAATGTCAAATAATACTTTCGACAAAGTAGATATCTTTCAAATGTCTAGATTCAATGTTAACAGAAAAAAAAATACCCACTGAAAGCAGGATATTTCTGGTATTATTCAGTTCAAAATCTTTTGTCGTTGCGAATTCTGAAGAGAAATCTGAAGCTTATAAATGAATAAAAACAACAATCATGCCTGTTGTTCTGTATGCTTGCAAAACATGGTCGCTTACTTCGAGGAAAGAATAAAGACTGAAAAACTTTAAGAACAAAATACTGAGTAATATTCAGACCCAAGTAGAATAGAGTGTAGAATAGTGGAAACTTCAAACCAAAATCTGCATGATTTACACGATTTACCAAACATTATTGGGGTCACCAAGTCTAAGAGGCTTAGATGGGCAGGCTATGTAGGCAAAAGGGAAGAAAGCAGGAATGCTCTTAAAGTTTTACCTGGAAATTAAGTCGAAAAACGTCCATTAGAAAGACCTGGGACAAATATTAAGATGTATCTCTCGGAAATAGGAATACAAAGTAGAAACTGGATTTAGTGTGCTAAGTACATTAAGTCAATGGAGAGCTTTTTCTGAACGGGTTGAACAAATTAAATCTCAAAGTTCCATAGACCAAAGATTTAGTTAATATCAAAAAAGAAGTGAAAGGGTTAAATGTTTTCGCACTCATTTCTTAGGTCAAGTAATTTACAATATTAATAGCATTTAAACATGTTAAGCGCCATGTACCCTCCATGGGACAGACAGATGGTACGCTCAATGGACAACGTCGGTCCCATGGGTCCGACATGTCTACTCTGCTTCGTTCCTTTCTTAGGAGGCCGTAAGTCCGATTTTGTTCAGACTTCCCTATTAGAAGGAATTGGCGAAGCCCCTTCGAATGGTTTTATGCTAACGGTCCAGTAACATAGCATTTTATTCATTTTCATCATCTATAAAATTATATGGCTGCCCATTTAAATAAAAACACTCAAAACTTACCGCGGCGCTGAACAAAAAAGGTTCAAAGGTGAAACAATCAATAATTTCATGCAACTGGAGAAGCGATATGGGTGAGTGTAAATCTTCATGCGTCGTTTTTGAGAAAATCAAGTAAACATTTTTTTTTGTAAATCTAACATTGATGGCATACCAGAACTACGCAATCTATCAGGACAAAACCGATAACGAAGTACAGCCTTGTCAAACACTGTTTTGAAACAAGATGTAGAAAACATTTCATTATTGGATTCTCATAGTTTAAAAGTTATGGTAGAAAGGGGGAATTGGGAAGTATGTTTTTGTCAACATTTCTTCCTGACGGCTTATAGGTGATTTTCTAATTTTTAAGAACTTATTCTAAGTCGCTGGTTCTCCTGCACCTACTGTGGTAGTGATAAGCTTTCGGTATCATTACTTTTTATGCAGCAACATTTTTATTTTTGTGATCCGATTTCCACAAAATGATTAAAGCCATTGCCGGTGCACATAATCCCGTGGGAGTGATTCAGTGTAAATGAAGAAAACTCAATCTTTCATTTGGTGCATATAACTTGTATTCCACTTAAAAACTAATTGTTTATGTGGTTTAGAAAAATATACCTTTGTTTACGCAAAATAAGGAGTAATTTATTCCTAAATTTCGAAGATATTTGAATGCCCTTTCAAACCTTCCAGTTATTGTTTACAGCACAGTATATTGTCCTGTGAACTTAATCTAAAATATATCACATGCGCAAAAAAGCGTCAAAACTTTGCCAAAAATACCAGGAAATCAACACAACAGTGAATTACTTGGTTGTCTTTCATACTTCATATACAAATATTCCAACTACAGTCGAGTTCTAACAGTGTTTGGAGACAATACAATTGTTGCATTGAATATGCTATTGTCAAATTACAATAGACCACTTATAATTGTTAATAGCAACTTGCCGGATGTACTAAATGCATCAAAAGTAAAGGTTTCTACATTTGAATGGTCGGAACATTCAGTAGTTTATTTGATTTTCTTGGACAAAAGTGTTGAATTTTTGAAGGTAATTCACGTGATGAAGTTATTTTGTTTGAATAACAGGAGTAAGTTCATTGTTGTTCTTTCTACATTAATTAAAGCAACATCTGTATTTGGAATCCCCAGGCCCAATTTTACACCCAAAGTGACACATTTGATTTTGACCTGATCACGTGACTCACTCTGGTCCATATGGCAAACCAAATATGCCCTTTGTTCAGCTGAACGAATTTAACATTTGGTACATGTATTTCTCTCGTTTCTGAACATTTTTTTCCGTTAAATATTAATAATATGACATAATTTCAATTTGGCGTATGTAATAAACAGGTATTTCAGAATTTTCTGCGAAAAACATAGTTTGAAAACAATATTCGTCAATCAGAAATAAATTTAAGAAAATGTTTGTCCTATGTATTATTTCTACAAGTTCATATCTTAAACACAATCTAATAATTTTTGATAATTATGAGAAATATTACCGCATAAGAATTTTAAAACAGCGAACATACCTATATTGAGGTAATGAATGTCTTAAAAAAAGCAAAACTTGTATTTTGCAGTTTTTGAGATTATTATATTCTTCAAGCTCTGATATTATATATATATATATATATATATATATATATATATATATATATATATATATATATATATTCCTCTAGGCATAAAAATATTTAATGTACTTCCATTTACATATAAAAGCATTTGCGTGTTATACGTAAAAATATGAGTGCAAAGTAATAGTTAAACACAGAGAGCTTTAGTTGCACAAGAGCAATCGTATTTGTTGATAAAAGTCAGTAATGCTTCCAAACATATTTATCTTGATTTTATATGGTATATTGCCGTCTAAAAGCATTTCCATGCATATACGTGACTCTAGGTTTGACGTGGGTATATTCCATTAATATTATATTGCCTATCACGTGAGGAAATTGTGATCCATTTAGCAAATACCTTGGAAACTTACAACTATGTTTCTGCTGCTTCTTCATTCAGTATTGTGCCTGGAATCTCTGTTTGAAACGAGTGTGGAGGCACTTGACTAGTGCTGTAAGCATATTCCTTAGAGTTCATTATATAAATTTTATTTTTAATTTTTAGCAGCAAAATCTTATTAATTCAGACACTTTTTTTAAATATTATTAGCTTCTAAGGAGAAAAGTGTTAAAGTTGAGATTTATAGTAATATAGTGATCTCACTGAGATAACAAATTGGTATGTGTCTAAATTCTCATATGTAATTTTCGAAAAGGTCGAGACAAAAGAGTTTCATTGTAAACCTAAAATATTGATTCTGTACGGTTGCCATGTTGCCTATTGAGATGAAGTTGGTATTTAAGTGTACAGTAATCAAGTTTTTCATAGTGACTATACCAAAATGACAGATAATGCACAATATAGTTAACGAAATAAGTACCCGTACTAAAAGAGATACGATCCGGTTATGGCGGGAACATTGTACAACTCTCTTACAGAATTTGGAATACCAAAAAAGCTTGTTAGATCAATTACGACGCGTTTAAATAAATCACAAAATGAAGTCCGAGTAGGAAAATTCTTGTCTACGAACTTTCACGTCGAGAGTGGCCTAAAAAGAGAAGATGGGATCTCGCCATTATTATTCATCTTTGTACTCGAGCACACTATAAGGAAAATCTAAGACAGCAACCAGAGCCTAAAGCTGAATAGTATTCACCTGGTTATAACGTGTGTTGATGATGTAAATGCAGTAGAGGATGATAGGAGAACAAAAGAAAGACATGCAGAGCTCTTATTGAGCGTTTGCAAGGACATACGTTGGAAGTAAATGCAGAGAAAACTAAATACATTGAAGTTCGCTGGGATAGTGAGAGTGCAAACTGTGGATGCGCCAAAATACCAAATAATACTTTCGAAAAAGTAGAAACTTTCAAATGTCTAGATTCAATGTTAGCAGAGAAAAGCCATGCCCACTGAAAGCAGGATATTCCTGTTATTATTCAGTTCAAAATCTTTTGTCGTTGCGAATTCTGAAGAGAAATTTGAAGCTTATAAATGTATAAAAACATTAATCATGCCTGTTGTTCTGTATGCTTGCGAAACATGGTCGCTTATTTCGAGGAAAGAATAAAGACAAAAACTTTGAGAACAAAATACTGAGATTAATATCCAGACCCAAGAGGAGTGGAGTGGGGAATGGTGGAAACTTCAAACCAAGAACTGCATAATTTATATGGATTACCAAATATTGTTTGGGTCACCAAGTCCAGGAGGCTCAGGTAGGCAGACTATGTAGGCAAAATGGAAGAAAGCAGGAATACTGTTAAAAGTTTACCTGAAAATTAAATCGAAAAACGTCCATTAGAAACACCTGGGACCAATATTATGATGTGTCTCGCAGAAATAGGAATACAAAGTAGAAACTGGATTTAATTGGCTAAGTACATATGTCAATGGAGAGCTTTCGTGAGCGGGTTGAACACCATGAATCTCAAGGTTCCATACACCAAAGAGTTAGTTAATATCAACAAAGAAGTGAAAATGTTAAATGTTTTCGCACTCATTTCTTAGGTCAAATAATTTTACAATATTAATAACATTTAAACACGTTAAGTGCCATGTACACCCCATGGTACAGACTGGTGGTTCGCTCAAAGGACCGCGTGTCTACTCTGCTTCGTTAGACTCAAGAGGCCGTAAGTCCAATTTTATTCAGACTTCCCTATTAGAAGGAATTGGCGAATCCCCTTCGAAAGATTTTATGCTGAGGTCCAGTAACATAGCATTTTATTTATTTTCTTCATCTACAATATTATATGGCTAAAAAATGCACAAAACTCACCGCGGTGCGCAACAAAAAAGGTCCAAAGATGAAACAATTAATAATTTCATGCAATTGGACATGCGATAGGGGTTAATGTAAATTTACATGCGTCGTTTTTGAGAAAATCAAGTATTTTTTTTCTAAATCTAACATTGATGGCATTCCATAACTATGCAATCTATCACGACAAAACCGAGAATGAAATACAGAATTAACAAACGCTCTTTTAAAACCAGAAGTAGTAAATATTTCGCTATTGGATTCTCATAGTTTAAGAATTAGGGTAGAAAGGGGGAATTGGCTGTATGTTTTTTCAACATTTTTTCCTGACGGGTTATAGGTGATTTTATAATGTTTAAGAACTGATTCTATGTCGCCGGTTCTTCTGCACCTACTGTGGTAGTCATAAGCTTTCGGCGTCATTACTTTTGATGCAGCAACATTTTAATTTTTTTGATCCGATTTCCACAAAATGATTAAAGCCATTGTTGGTGAAAATAAACCCGTGGGAGTGATTCAGTGTAAATAAATAAACTCAATATTTCATTTGGTGCATGTAACTTGTATTCCACTTAAAAGCTAATTTCTTTTATGTGGCCTAAAAAAATATACCTTTGTTTACGCAACATAAGGAGTAATTTATTTCTAAATTTCGAAGATATTTGAATGTCCTTTCAAACCTTCGAGTTATTGTTTATAGCACAGTATATTGTCCTGTGAACCTAATCTAAAATATATCACATACGAAAAAAAATATATGCGGTCAAAACTTTGCCGAAAAAATAAAAAAAAATAGAAAAACAAGAGAAGAGACTCTGATATTCAAACAAACGTAGGAGAAGGTAACAAGACTAACGCTAAATAACTATAAACTATAACAATAAAACATGTGTTGGAAATATGGATTGATAGACAGGTCCCATTTACAGTATCAGCACCATTGTCATACGCAAGAGCCATTGGAGGCCTAAGTTGAACAAAATAGCTTAACTTCCGCCTTCGGTGCGAGCGGTCCCGGGTTCGATTCCCTGTTGGGGCACTAGATCGAAAAAGTTTTAAAAACTTTTCAGATCAGCCATTCTGAATGAGAATTTCCTGTATTTTCCTCATTTACACCAGGCAAATGCCGGGGTTGTACCTAAATTGATTACATGTCAGAAAGGCATGACAAAAGGGCGAGGACAGAAAGGCCCGAGTTCAAACGGCCCCGCGTCAAAAGGGCCCCGGTCAAAACGGCCCAGCGACAAAAGGGCCCGAGTTAAAAGGGCCCCGCGTCAAAAGGGCCCGGGTCAAAAGAGCCCCGGTCAAAAGGGCCCCGGTCAAAACGGCCCCGCGTCAAAAGGGCCCGGGTCAAAAGAGCCCCGGTCAAAAGGGCCCCGGTCAAAACGGCCCCGCGTCAAAAGGGCTCCGCGAGAAAAGGGCCTTGTGGCAAAAGAGCCCCGGTCAAAAGGGCCCCGCGTCAAAAGGGCCCGGCGTCAAAAGGGCCCCGCGACAAAAGGGCCTGAGTCTAAAGGGCACCGCGTCAAAACGGCCCTGCGAGAAAAGGGCCCTAGTCAAAAGAGCCTCACGTCAAAAGGGCCCCGCGAAAAAGGGCTTGAGTGGAAAGAGCCCGGTAGAAATACTCCCACGGCCAGAAAGCCTGAAATCATAACAGAAGTGGAAATCAAAGATGCACGAGGGGATAGTGCCACCTTAGTAAGTAGAAGTGATTGTCCAATAGAAGGAAGAATATCAGTGGTTATTAGAGACAAAAAGGAAACTTGAATGGTGATCTTAATTTTGTTTGGCTGTTGTTTGTTCTGCAACAATCCCTATCGCTTAAGTCGGTTCTCGATGAAAGTTTGCTTTCAACCGCGTCTCTCTGAGTTTGTAGACGTGGAAGACCCGAGTTCGATTCCCTGCGGGATCTCATGTGGTTCGAATTCCACATTAATCAATAGGTCCACATCTCATACAGCCAAGCTGCTGAAAGAGATGCTAAAGTGAAAATCATATCATATCATATCTCTGAGTTTGTATTCTCGAGACCTAGCCCAATCAGACAATCTATTAATGACTGTTCCCTTAGTTTTAAATTCAATTTCTGCCCCTGAATCAAAGTGGAAAAGTACGTATTATATGAATAATATTATCTTGAAAACATTTCTTTAATTTTGGTGTAAGAACATACATGTGGATCTCCATACAGGGTTAGTCAAAAGTATTTTGACAGAACAATAATAACGACACGCGTGGACGGAGGAAAATCAAATGCTGCAATTTGTGTTATTGCAAAAACTGCATTGGCTAGGAGTGTGGTCACCGTGGAAGCCATTTTGAATTACACTATATTGCGGATCGTACATTTTTTAATGGAAAAGGCTATGACCTTACACTTCACTTTAGGCTTTATATTTCCACAAATGTGAATGTGAACTCATTTTTGACACATTACCATTTGTTTATGAGACAGGGTGTTTGACATATGTATCTAATAGAAAAAAGTATCATGATAGGGCAGTAACAGAGACAAATGGACAAAGAAAAAGTAAATGTTACAGGTTGGTATTGGTGTTAAAACTGCGTTAAATGATCATGGCACCCAACTTGAATTCCGCATATTATATACCATAAAATATTTTCAAATAGACAGGGGTACTTGTGTCACATAAATTTAGGCTAGAATCTTGATACGGATCAGAACGATAATCTGAATTAGAGATGCGCATGAGACAAGATTTGAGACTGTCTCGTCTCAAAAATGTACTGCAAATGTGATGTCTCGACTCGAAAAATGTGCATTTTTCTATTGGAAGAGCTGTGTCTTGACTCGGATATTCTCAGGAAAATTATGTCTTGACTCGACTCGTGCGCATCCCTTACTGAGTCGACTTTTGACCGATCTCTATTCATTTACGCGATAGTGTGTGCTAAGTTTAACATTTGTTTCTAGTAGAAGAAAATATTTAGACAGGTAACTAATAAATAGCACTTCATTGTGTTCTTAACGTTTCTGTTCGTTTGCTTGCGCTTGTAAAATATTAAGAAGTTGCCACATATGTATAACATATTTTAATAGTAAGTATATTAGTGATTAATTGTTACTTTACGACTATAAAGCAATAGAATGCTTTTAATGTGCAGTTTCGAATATTTGATAGAGCTCAACAACGTTCAAATAGTAGTGGGTGATAACGATGTTTCTTCTGGTCAGTGTATTGTACCATGTAGAGTTAATACGGGATGGATATAATGGTAGAATTGCTAGAAAGATACCATGTATTACCCAAATTAAGAAATATAAGATACTTAAATTTTCTAGAGCTTTTGGAAATAAACCCAAAAACTGGTGGGAATGTTTTTTATCGACGAATTTAAGTTAAACCTGCATGAATATGACGGTAGAATAATAGTTTTTCGACAAGTAAATACAGAAATAAATGTCAAGAACTTCCAGCCTACTTTAAAATACAGAAGAAATATATCTTAACGTTCTTAGAAGGACTTCTAATTTTATCAAGATATTGATCCCAAACAAAGTATATGTTGTAGAGAAAAGATTGCTTTAAAACTGCCCAAAAGTACGCTAAACCCCACCACAAAGTACCGGCATTGATCCCATTGAGAATCTTGGGAACGAATTGCAACGTAAGGTCAATATATACGAGTTACGGTGAAAGTAGGTTTGAGAAAAGCATTACGTACAGACTGGAACAATATTTCCCCACACTACACCAGGAAAATTGTAACAACGGTGCCGAAATGCTTAAAGAAAGTTATAAATCGTTGTGTGTTTGCTATTAAATACTAACTGTATTAACTTGGAGGGATAAAATAATTTTAGAGGACATTTTATAGTAGTTTGTTTAATAATATCTGAATATTTATGTGATCAACAGTGTCCACATCCCCATTCAATGTAGTTTTTACAACAACACACACTTGCAACATTTGCTTTTCCTCCGCCACATTATTATTTTATTGTCCTGATACTTTTGTCTACTACACACTAATGTCAAACATAGCACATTTTCCTCGTAAAAGAATGAGGATTGGTAAAGAATGAATCATATTCTCGTTTGTAGGAAAATTCAATCCTAAATTGATGTGCTAAACATACTCCTTTCCATTTAAAAATATTATGTGATATCCAATATGGCGGAATTTAGGATGGCTGCCATTATGTCCACGCCCTCACTCAGTGCAATTTTCACATCAACACATCTGCAACCTTTTACTTTTCTACGTCTACGTGTCTCTTTGCCTGTCCAGATACTTTGGTCTACTAGATACAAATGTCAAACGTAGCACCCTATCTCGCAAACGAATGAAGATAGATTTTTTTAAAAAAATGAGTTCTTCTTCTCATCTGTGGAAACATTCTAGCTTAGATTGATGTGTCAAACCCACCTCTTTCCATTCAAAAGATATTGTGTGATATCAAATATCACAGAATCCACCATCTGCAATATTTACTTTACCTCCGTCCACGCGTATCGTTATTACTCGCCTGTCGTAACATTTTTACTAACCCTATATTATTTTCCACATGTATGTACTTTCAACACAGATAAAGAGGTATGTCCACTAATATTTTTCATCTAATAAGTATTTTTATACTTCTGAAGTTTTGCAGGCTATATCTCAGATTTCTTGAGGTGGGGCCTTTCTGTCAGTTGGGCTTTTGACCGGGGCCCTTGCAGTTACTCTGTATTTTTTTCTGCCGGTGGCTAATACTTGTCTAGCAACTTCTATTAATTTGATCAACAGAGTGTTCCATTAACCGTGTATATTCGACGATAACCGTTTGCTATAAGATAAAATTCGTTGCGCCATATAATTTTATGATAAAATTACGCGCATCTCTTTACTTTACTTCATAATTCTACCACATTCACTTTTTAATATTCGGCGACAGTTGCCATCGAAATTCATAGTTATACGCATTATAACAACAATAATAATAATAATAATAATAATAATAACAATTACGTAAACAATACCTTCGAATAAAGAAAAAATATCTGTCACGCTGGGATTCGAACCCGGGTTACTGAAATGGCGGTTCTCTGCTTTCACACTTGATACAAAGATAAGAAAATAAACTAGTAGCTATGCTACTTAAACATAGCACACAATATTTCTACACGTGTTGATGCAATTCAAAGAATGCGAAAATAATGTCTGCCGGCTTTTCGTCTTTAGAAATTAGAAGTTACGGTGAGGAAGAATTGCAGTAATATAAATCGGGACCAGTTAAAAACAATGAGGTAGCCTCATCTTGAAGAACGCTTCGCGATATTTTCCTCATCGACGAAGTTCTATATCACTTGTTTTTGAGTTAAAGAAGGAAACCTCGAGTAAGTCATTGCGACACTCATAAGGAACGTCTCCTTATACGAGTATTAGTACGAGTATTTTGTGTATAGTCTTACATGCAATGCTTTTAACTAACTAATAGTTTAGGCGGAAGATGAAGTGACGAGGTGGGTAAGTGTTTAGGGCATTGAACTTATATTCGGCGGACCCGCGTTCAAATCCCGGACAGGTTCTAACTTTTTCAAATGTTTCAATTTCAATTTCATACGTACTCAGTGTGACAAGCAAGATTTTCTCTCCTCCAGAAAGAAAAAAAAATGTCGGAATGAGGAGAATTGGAGAAGGTCTCTCAATGAAGGCAATCATTTACTAACTTATTTCCAGCAGTTGTTCTAGATTTGAGATTTTCGTCTTTCAAGCATTTTCTGATTCATGTGTGATCAGTGTTTTTATTTCTTTGAATATACAGTATATAGTGAAATAATACATTACATACACAACAAAATTGAGATTAACAATTGATGTTCATTGGACAACACGCTTTGAACCAGAGAGGTTCATCTTAGAATGGAGAAATGTTTCGTGCGTCATCTACTCACAATTTTACTTGCATAAAGACTGGATTCAGTGCTACCAACTGTTGTCAGTGCTGAGAAAAGTTAGGTGTAAATTGGGTTGCATCTGTCCAGGCGTTCTCACAACTGCAAATTACCTGGACCCAAAGTTATGGAATTAGAGCACTTAGGGGGGAGAGACCTTTGTGGTTGGGTGTACATAGATTTTCATAACACGAGTAACACTATCTGATATTGATCTAAAATATTCCAAGTATTTTTTCCTCTTTCTTTTTCTTTCCTTCTTTCCTTTTATTTCTTACTCCCGAATTTTGCGCCACCTTACTTCGGCAGCCAGGGCCGTTGCTCCGCTCACCCGCACTGATCAATACCTACCTGCAACACTTTTCTCTGTTCACATGAATCGTAACTGGGCTGTCGTAATAACTTTGACTAACACTGTATACAGATCCACATGTACGTTCTTTCAACACAAATCAGGTAGTGTCCACTCAATACTTTTAATCTAATAAGCATTTTTATATTTCTCATGCTTTTCAGGCTATATCTCAGGCTTTTTTAACGTGAGGCTCTTTTATCGCGGGGTCCTTTTGACTCGGGGCCCCTTTTGGCGCACGGCTTTTTTGACTCGCGCACTTTTGCCGGGGCCATTTTGACCCGGCATCTTTTGACGCAGGGCCCTTTTGACTCGGGCACTTATGACCGGAGCCTTTTTGACTCGGAGCCCTTTTGTCGCGGGGCCCTTTGACGCGGGGCCCTTTTGACGCGGGGCCCTTTTGACCCGGGGCCCTTTTGACTCGGGCCCTTACGACCGGGGCTCTTTTGACGCGGGGCCGTTTTGACTCGGGCCTTTTTGTCCTCGCCCTTTTGTCCGGGCCCTTCTGACGTGACACCACCTAAATTATAGGTCCTAGGCCGCTTCCTTCCCTCCCAATACTTTCTTCCTTCCCTTCCCCGGATAGTGTGTTTGCCGAGGAACGTCGTCCCTCATACGTGCCAGGCTAAATGCCGTAAGCCCAGAAATCTAAATCCTAAATCCTAAAAATAGCTTACTGTGAAACAATAATATATACCACAAGAAACCAAGATAGCGCAGTATTCAAATGAATTCTAAGCAAAAAAAATTCACTTAAGACATTCCACCCATTTACCTTCACGTCAACCACCCAATTACCCCTTGTGGGTAATTGGCAGTTACAAATTTTAACAAACTTTTAACTGCCTCACAGTGAGAATTCAAGATGGCTGCTCTGCACAGTACCATCCTCACAGTGTTTCTAAGCAGCAGTAAATAAATCTTGCTCAAAACATTAATAGATGAGCAGTTTATTGTGACTCAAACCAAAGCACACACAAACATGAAACTCGGTTTCAAATATGTCATTTCTCAACCAAATCAGCATTTATTTTCATTATTACACACACTCAAAATGTATCTAAGCTTTTTTTTCTGATCAACATCTACCCACCCAAAATTTTCGTGTAATTAAATTCCATAAAAATTTACTGAAATGCAAACTGTAAATTTTTAAAAAGTTTTCTCCCAAATTCCTTCCATTTACCTAAAGCTTTAAAATGAAACAGTTTAATTCCTTTTACAGTTGAACCACTCATAAAATAAATCCACTAACGGTTAAAATATTATCACTATTCGTTACTATTCTTACTATTAATGATGATATTAGTAATAGTAAAATTCGCCGCTTCTAACTTTTACTGACTTTCCCGTTTGACAGTGATTTTGTATCTGACACAATCACTGCACAAGGGAATCAAGTCCACGTTTTGACAATTTTCTTCATATAGGTCTGGCATAAATGATTCATTAAGTTTGAACAGGCTATATTTTTCAAAGTATTACACTAACACGTATGAAAGATATATGAAAAGAGCAACGAACATCAAGTTAATACACCCTCTACAAATGTTCAATATCTGCCCCTTTGGTGATACAACACTTCAGACGATACTCGACGTCTTTTCTTTTGTTTCGGTTTTTCTTTTTTTCTTTTTTACTTTCCATCCATTTTTGACAGGTGCCACATCCGATCGGAAAGATAATGGAATCATGCTGCCACACAATAAACTTTATACACCCTCTACAAGTGTTCAATATGTGCCCCCATTTATGACACGACAGACGATACTTCAGGTTGTTTTTCTAGCTTTCCCTCCATTTTGACAGGCACTAACATCGTACTGACAACACTGACACACCCTTTCGGAAAGACAATGGACTCGTGCACAATACTAATTTGGTGAGTTTATGGTTCTTTTCATTTATCTTTCATGTGTGTACGTGTAATAGTTTTGAAAGTATATCGTTTTCAAAACGAATGAATCATTAATGCTAGCCCAGTACTGAAATCAGTGCCGCATTTACGTATAAGCTGAACAGTTACAGCTCAAGGCCAAACTCACGTGGGGGCCCAAAAATATTAAAGAGAAAACTTATTGTAATGTAATTTTTAAATAACAACAAGAAAAAGCAAATAAGGTAAAACGCACATACAACAATGATGTTTTGTATTGTTATACTAGGCTTTTATGAAGCAAGTAATAAGATTCTATTTCTCATCCCTAATTGTAATGAGGCACCTGTTATCAAGCCCCGCTTATAATAGAGCCTCAATTTCAATTATGTCCTTAAATTAACATATAACATATACTCAAACCTACAAAAAAGACTATATTTTGTCACTCAAAAAGAAAGCATGGCGTATAAAAGGTCCGTAAACTTTGACGTATAAATGGCCCCTCCCAGCTTCAAGTCTAAATCCAGAACTGATTGAAATTTTAAAATTTTTATCTGAAGCTCCTTTTCAAGGTTAGAAGGTTCATGTTCATATATTGCACATAGTTCTTATAATGTAAACAACTGTGTAAACTTTTCTAATTTCTTTCCGTACAAATTCTCTCTTTTTCTCAGAATTTTGAAAATGTTTCTTGATTCTTCCTGAAAGCCGCATTATCAAACCAAACACAGATAGCTCAAATAGAAAATAAACTATAACTAAGATTTCTTTTATTTCTTTCAGGCAATCTTGACTTAAAAAATGAGGACACATTATATGATTGTTGTTGCGATTTTAGTAATGGCAAACTCAACAGAAGCGGGAGGAGAGAATCTGATATCAAAAATACCAGGCAATCAACACAACAGTGAATTAGTTGGTTGTCTTTCATACTTCATATCCAAATATTCCAACTACAATCGAGCTCTAACAGTGTTTGGAGACAATACAATTGTTGCATTGAATGTGCTATTGTCAAATTACAACGGACCACTTGTAATTGTTAATAGCAACTTGCCAGATGTACTAAATGCATCAAAAGTAAAGGTTTCTACATTTGAATGGTCGGAAGATTCAGTAGTTTATTTGATTTTCTTGAACAAAAGTGTTGAATTTTTGAAAGTAATTTACATGATGAAGTTATTTTATTTAAGTAACAGGAGTAAATTCATTGTTGTTCTTCCTACAGTGAATAAAGCAACAACAGAGGCAGAAAATGTTTTTCACAGTGCATCTCAGGAAAATATATTCAATGTGATTGTAATTACAGTGGGGGGTATAAAATTGCTAAATATTATTGATATATACACGTATTTCCCATTCTCACAAAGTCACTGTAAGTCAGCTGGTAGACTAATACTAATCGATCAGTGGCATAAGGGACATATGATAAAAGAAACTGATTTATTTCCAAACAAATTACAGAATCTTCATTCGTGTGAATTGAGCGCCACAACAACTAATGTAGCTCCTGGTTCCATAGTAGAAAAGACCACAAACGGTAGTATTATTGCTATGGGCCCAAATCCAAATACACTACATACAATTGCAAAGAGGATGAATTTTACTTTGAAGCTTTTGAAAAGAATTAACGCAAAAGATCATGGTATACCATTTCTTAATGGTACATTTAGCGGTGATTTGGCAAGAATAATATCAGGAGAATTAGAAGGAAGCTTTGTAGGTTGGACACCAAAATTGAATTATTTTCTACATTTTCATCCAATACTGAGTGGAAATTTCTATCAAATGATATGGGCTGTTCCCCAACCTTCCATATATCCTAAATGGATGAGTATAATCTTCCCTTTCCAATTACATTGCTGGATTTTAATATTATTCGTTTATGGTATTGTTATTATCTCCACAAAACTAATGAAATCCCTTATTAGGAATAGAAGCAGTTTAATATTCCAATCTCCTTTCATGAATAACTTCTCCATACTTTTAGGGATATCTGTCCCAGAGCCACCGCATATACCTTTGGTTAGAGTAGTATTTCTAATCTGGGTCCTGGGATCCTTCGTTTTGAATTACAGCTACCAGGCTTCGCTTTTTAGATTCGTTACGAAACCAATAAAATATAAGTTAATTAACACTATGAACGATCTCCTAGATTCAGGCATTCCGTTTGGCGGCTATTTTAGCCATCGAAGATTTTTCTCTGATCCTACTGATCACGTAATGAAACAGATTCTAGACAAGTGGAACGATTTTAGTTCTGTAAGAGCTGTGATAGAAGCGTTAGTAGATTTAGCCGGAACTAAAAATTGGGGTATATTTTGGGGATCCAACGGTGTTGATTATTTGGTATATTCACACTCCCTTTTTGATTCCCAAGGCAAACCGTTGATTCATAAAGTTGAGCAGGTTGTTATTTCACTTCCTACTTTTTACCTCTTGCACCGAAATTCTCCTTATGTGAATTATTTTAATCCATTGATTCAAGATTGTGTAGAATGCGGATTACGTAAAAAATGGGAAACTGATACATTAGTTGATGTACGGATAAAAAGCCGACATTTAGCTTTTGCTGCTAAAGACGAAAGTTTGAGAGTAATTTCTGTTAAGGATTTGATGGGTGCTTTTGCATTGCTTATTTTTGGATTAGCTGTTAGTATAATGACATTTGTAACTGAAATGTTTCTTAAGTATGGTTCTAAGTTCAGGAAAAGATAATAGTAATGTTTTGCTAGATGTGTTTTATGTTGTGGTTTTGACTGTAATTAAATAACTCTTAGCTTTTTATGTATTAAAACATCTTTAGTTTTTGCACGTGAGCCTTCAGCCCGCTGCTCATTGAAGGTCAAAATCGTGCTTAATTTAGTGCGTTTATGCATTTCATTTAATTTCTTGGCTTGCGTTCCAACGAGCTTTGGCATTACATAAATAGTAATGGTCAAATTTAAACGTAGTTGTGATTCTTGTATTAGTTGAAATAATTCAATTTATAAGGTGCAGTCTATATATTGCAATTAATTCGTCATAATAATTTTGCAGTGTTACCATTAACCATTCAGCCCACAACGAGTTAGTTTTGAGGAAATCGCAGCCATAGGTTTCTCGACTCCATTACCGTATGTTGGTTGACTTTTCTCTTCATAAATGGCAGACCGATCGCAAACGCATTACCAGGATATTTAGTACGTTCCTTACTTGTCCGAACCTTCCAGCAGGTTTAACTCATTTTTTAAATTTTGTGAGTTGACTTGCTGCATAACACCACTCAATTTTAAATCTATAGATTGACTACCCGCTAGTGACATCTTCTGGTGTTAAGCAGGCAGCAACACCTATTAGTATGAGTATTCCTTATTATGTAATAGCGTCACATACTGACAAATTTATCTTTTATAAAAGGTATACTCAATACCAAAACGTGGCATAATTGTGAATAATTTTATTCTAATGAATTGATATACCTAGCAGGCATGGACTCTTCCACCTGAATAATGGACCATGCCTTGGTGCGCCCTCCGAAACATTCCATTATAAATAAAGGTGCAAGTTCCTTTTTTATAATAAATTCATACAGTTATTATTATTGGTAAAGAACCTGTAAAAGGTAGAGTGCGGTCCTTTACGTAAGGCACCCTTGCAAAACTGCATCAATTATAAGTGGTTTAATTTATTTTTATGTATATCAGTTTTGTACAGTAAATAAATACGGTTACAATTGGTAAAGAGGCCACGTAGGGTACATAAAGCGCCCTAAAACATCATATTAGAGATAAATAGTTTTAGTTGTTCTTCTGTGTACCAATATTGTATAATAAATTCATACAGTGTCTGTTGGTAAAGAAATTGTGAAGGGTAGAGATTTCCCATTATATATTACGCCCTGCGAAAATATCATACTATAGATAAATCTTTATTATTATTATTATTATTATTATTATTATTATTATTATTATTATTATTATTATTATTATTCATACCAGTTTTGTATTATAAATTCATACAGTTGCTATTGTCAGAGAACATGTGAAGAATACAATCATTTTTTTAAACTGTGTAAAAATTACGTATCTGTAAAACAAATCATTTATTGTACTGCCAGTAAAGTACTTAACATGTAGATCTATTTGGTAAAATAAAATAGTACTTATTTTCTGCTGTTACTTATTTATTGCCAAAAGAACTTTCAGAAGCTAAACGCAATCAATTACAACGTAGTTTAAGCAGTTGAAAGTTTCCATTTTTTCTTTTTTGTTTATTTAAAACAGTACTTGATTTACAAATTTAAAAGGAGCTTGTTCAGCAACAATATGTCATTCGTCAGAAGCACATGCAGAAACCTGTAGGAAGACTGTTGTTTTGCTGTACAAGGATGATTTAGGAAGTAATGCCTCCAAGCACACGACTTGCTCAATAATACTACAAACATTCTGAACTGTTTATCACTAATGCACTGATGCTTAATCTATAGAATGCCACTTATTACACCTTCCTATCTTTTCTTGTTCTAGAATAAGGAAGCAATTTATGGTCCCCAGTGGTCATGTCCGGTTGGAACAGCGGGCTTTCATTGAATTTCTCACTGCGAAAGGTTGTGCGCCCAGGAACATTCATCGCCGACGACGAGACGTTGATACACTATTACGACTCGGAAACGAAGCGTCAGTCGATAGAGTACCGCCACAAATCTTATTTTCTGGTAAAAAAATTCAAAGTTGTCGAATCTATTGGCAAAGTGTTGTTGACATTCTGTCTGATTTTTCCTTTAGTCCGGATTTTGCGTCCTGCGAATTTGGCTGTTCTTTAAACTTAAGGATTACCTTAAGGACCAACGCTATAGTTGTGACGCGGAGATGGAAGCAGCAGTTCGCTAATAGTATGGCCAACAGTCACCACAATTCTTCGCCGACGACATGAAAAACCTTTTTCGCGTTAATGCAAATGCGTTGCCCTAATGGAGAGAATGTTGAAAACTGATTCCTTCGTTTGTGGCTTACATTTTAACTTTCTACAGATAGTATATCGGTGCTAGTATCGAAAAATAAAGGTATCACTTTGTAGGTATTACTTTCTGAATCACCCTCGTAAATTAGAAGGCTATTGATCTTCTAGGATTCATTCCAAAGATTCATTATGTCGTGGTGTAGCAGCTGGCAGGTGACATTAGTTAACTCATGACTCTCAGTCTCTTAGCACACACAAAAACTATGTATCGAAGTTAGCAAGTAGATATTTCTTCATTCTTATTGAAGTTTTTGTGTGCATGATATGAAGAGCGTTTTTTTTAAAACTCGATAGAACACAATTTTTTATAAACGTAGGAATACGTATGCTATTTGTGCTACCAATCTAGCTGTTAAATCAGAATTGGCAAATCTCGATATGTGCCACGTGTATAGCATACTGAATCATGGGCGTTTTGTCAGAACTCGGTAGAGCTCATGAACAGCAATATCTCAAACTTCGAACAGCACATAGGTGAATACTACTGAATTTTGCAATCTCATGGTGTTGTCAAAGTTCTTAACAATAACTGGCAAATCAAAACCCTGCTGGAGACTTCTCAGAAAAGTCTGAAAGCAAAGTCGCCATTTCACATAGGGATGCAACGTGTCGTATTTTACAGAAGTGTGTACTGTTACTGTAAGTGTGTGCAGAACATTTAAATTGGGTTACCTGTGGAGGTTTCTGTTTCAAACCTGGAAATAAAACATGCCACATAGAAATGCTGTGAGCCTCATGCCTACAGAAGATGAACATGGTGTCCAGTGAGAAGAAGAAGAACATGAAGAAACTCATACACTTTTTAGAAGTGCCAGAAGAATCAAAATGATTTTATGAATGTGTTCTCAAAGACTGCTGACGATAACGCAAATGTATGCTTCGGTACTTACTATTACTACAGCACTTTGAATTCTTACATTCTGGTGTTACTTCTTGAAATTTTCCATAATGTCTATTATTTTTTTTCAATCGTGTAACAATGTAGAAGTAACCCATTACAATGTACCAATGCACACAAAACTAACTCAATAAAACAAAATACTAATAAAAACTAAAAAAGAATATGTCATGACGAAATAAAAATAAAATCACAATAGTAATAAAACAGTATAAAAAGATTAATATTAGCAGCAAATTCAAATTCGGTCACATTCCTTTATTCATGTCCATATTCTCTATCGAGTTTCGAAAAAACCTGCATTTTTTAAGTGCATGATAAATATTTGTATCCTCTAGGAGATTCATGCTGTCTGTACTTGTCCCAAAATAATAACTACTTTGTATTGCCTACAATTACTTTTCTTTAATGAAAGGTTATGTACGATAATAACAAAATTGCAATTCCTGTAAAAATGATGTTTTGTGCTCTATCGACTTTTGAAAAAAGCGTTCCTCATATGTGTCGTATTCTTTTAAACGGAGGTGAAATGATAATCACAGCTGAAGTATTTCGTTCTCAGTATAAGGTAAGTTTATTAGTTTCATAAGTAACTTACCTTTAAACTTTCGTTAAGTTAGAAATCGTAATATCCCCTATCGAACGGATATTACGAGAACTACGAAGAAGTTCAGAATTAAAATACATGACTGATGAAATTATGAAACAAAGAAAAATTACATAATTATGGATGCAGTTGAAGGGTTGGGGAACAGTCTAAATAAGGCGATACTTCGGAGGCTGAAAGCCTAGTGCTCATCCGGTTTAGAAATCCTGACTCAGTTTAATCTTGTTGTACTGAAGTCCAATGAACATTTTTACTGGAAATTACAGGGCGAGGGGAAGATGAAATTAATTTCAAAGGAAAATAACATGAAACATTTATAGAGGACATCCAGTAACACAGAGGGTGATTTCCCCTACATCCCCCGTTGTAATACCATGTAGGATTTACCCAGCTATTATCAGTCCACCGCGGCAGTAGTGATTAGCCGGCATCCTTCTCACGTGTTCCTCAGTGCACTGTGCTGAACCGACAATAACTTAATTGATATATCAACCCTAAACAATATAACAAAAGTTGCAGTATTGACTATACAAAATTGTATATTACATTCCTTGTAAGTAAAATAGTATCAAGTTATCTTAATATTTTATTCTCATTAGTAGAATTATTGTGTATATTAATTTTCAATTTTAGAAGAATATCAAACTTTATTTTGTTTTGGTTTCAGTATTTCTTGTTTCATACAACACAGTCTATGAATGTTGTTAATGTAAATTTTCTGAAAAGATGTTCTGTGCGTGTAAGCATTTTTTTTGTAATTATATGATAACACAAACACATTGCAACGGACAGCGTTATGTAAGTAATGTAAAATTCAGAGTGCTGATATGACGCTCGATTTTAAGAAGAATTGGTTAACTAGGATTTGTTCAGAGAAATATCATACGCTCGTATAATGATTTTGACCTGAATGTTGAGTGCCTTGTGCAGCAGTGCAAACATCCTTGTTGTATAAATACTTCAATCTATTTCATCAGAGTGATCTACATTTGGAGTGTAGATTAGAGTCAGAAGCGAGTCAGAATCGGAGTCACACTATAAGTGACAACGTTGTTATTCAACATCAATTAGTAAAGTGTGAAACTTAGTCGCAGTTGTTCATCAGGATTTTTAGTCAATTATTCATGAAGTTATTCGAATATACTGCCATTGTATACCCCAGAGATTGCTGCAGTAGACTTCTTCAATAGGTTTGTCATAATCATCTGCATCCGAGAGAAAAGTAACGATATATGCATCTTCTGCGAATTACTCAGGGCGCCCCACGCGGAGGATACATGTTTGAAAACTCTCACATCTGTATTTGGAATCCCCAGGCTCGCTTTTGCACACAAAGTGACACATTCGATTTTGACCTGATCACGTGACTCACTCAGGTCCATATGGTAAACCAAATAGGCCCATCGTACAGCTGAACGAAGTTAATCCTTTAGTACGTGTATTTCTCTCGACTCTGAATTTTTGTTTTCGTTAAATATTAATAATGTGACATAATTTCAATTTGGCGTATGTAATAAACTGGTATTTGAGAATTTTCTGCGACGAACATAATTTGGAAAACAACATTCGTCAATCAGAAATTAATTTAAGAAAATTTTAGTTCTATGTTTTGTTTCTATAAGTTCATTTCTTAAACACAATCTAATAATTTTTGATAATTATGAGAAATAATACCGCATAAGAATTTTAAAACAGGGAGCATACCTATATTGAGGTAGTCAATGTCTTAAAAGAACCAAACTTCTATTTTGCAGTTTTTGAGATTATTATATTCTTCAAGTCCTGATATTATATATATTTTTTCCTCTAGGCAAAAATAATATTTAATGTACTTCCATTTATATATAAAACCATTTACGTGATATACAGGAAGAATATAATAATCTCTATATATCTCTGTGTAAATGGTATGTGTGTAAAAATATGAGTGCAAAGTAATGGTTAAACACAAAGAGCTTTAGTTACACAATGGTGATCTCATTTGTTGATAAAAGTCAGTAATGTCTCCAAACATATTTGTCTTGATTTTATATTGTATATTCTCGTCGAAAAGCATTTCCATGCATATACGTGACTCTATGTTTGACGTGGGTTTATTCCATTATTATTATATTGTCTATCACGTGAGAAAATTGTGATCCATTTAGCAAATATCTTGGGAACGTGCAACAACTATGTTTCTGCTGCTTCTTCATGCAGTATTTTGCCTCGAATCTGTGCTTGAAACGAGTGTGGGGGCCCTTGACTAGTGCTGTAAGCGAATTCGTTAGAGTTCATTATATAAATTTTATTCTTAATTTTTAGCAGCAAAATCTTATTAATTCACACACTTTTTAAATATTATTAGCTTCTAAGGAGAAAAGTGTTAAAGTTGGGATTTATACTAATATAATGATCTCACTGAGATAACAAATTGGTATGTGTCTAAATTCTTATGTGTAATTTTCGAAATGGTCGAGAGAAATGAATTTCATTGTAAACCTAAAATAATGATTCTGTACGGTTGCCATGTTACCTATTGAGATGAAGTTGGTATTTAAGTGTACATTAATCAAGTTTTTCATAGTGACTATACCAAAATGACAAATAATGCGTAGCATTTTTAACGAATAAAGTACCTGTACTAAATATATACGATCCGATTATGACGGGAAGATTGTACAACTTTCTTACAGAATTTGAAATACCGAGAAAGATTGTTAGATTAATTAAGAAATATTTAAATAAGCCACAAAATGAAGTCCGAGTAGGAAAATTCTTCTCTACGAACTTTCACGTCGAGAATGACCTAAAAAGAGGAGATGGGTTGTTGTCATTATTATTCATCTTTGTTCTTGAAGACACTATAAGGAAAATCTAAGACAGCAATCAGAACCTAAAGCTGAATAGTATTTACCTGGTTATAACGTGTGTTGATGGTGTAAATATACTGTGGTAGAGGATGATAGCAGAACAAAAGAAAGATATGCAGTTGTCTTATTGAGCGTTTGCAACGACATACGTTGGAAGTAAATGCAGAGAAAACTAAATACATGGAAGTTCGCTGGGATAGTGAGAGTGCAAATTATGGATGCGTCAAAATACCAAATAATACTTTCCACAGAGTAGATATTTTCAAATGTCTAGATTCAATGATAACAAAGAAAAACCATGCCCACTGAAAGCAGGATATTCCTGTTATTATTCAATTCAAAATCTTTTGTCATTGCGAATTCTGAAGAGAAATTTGAAGCTTATAAATGTATAATAACAACAATCATGCCTGTTGTTCTGTATGCTTGCAAACATGCTTCGAGGAAGGAATAAGGACTGAAAAACTATGACGAAAAAAAAATACTGAGATTAATATTCAGAACCAAGAGGAATGGAGTGGGGAATGGTGGAAATTTCAAACCAAGAACCGCATTTTTTAATACGGTTTACCAAACATTGTTGGGGTCACCAAGTCTAGGAGGCTTAGATGGACAGGCCATGTAGGCAAAATGGAAAAAAGCCGGAACGCTGTTTTAGTTTTACCTGGAAATTAAACCGAAAAACGTCGATTAGAAAGACCTGGGGCCACTATTAAAATGTATCTAGGAAAAATAGGAATACAAAGTAGAAACTGTTTTAGTTTGTTAAGAACATTAAGTGAATGGAGAGCTTTCGTGAACGGGTTGAACATCTTGAATCTTAAGGTTCCATAGACCAAAGAGTTACTTAATGTCAAAAAAGAAGTGTAGTGTTAAGTGTTTTCGCACTCATTTCTTAGGTTAAGTAATTCACAATATTAAGAGCATTTAAACACGTTAAGGGCCATGAAGGCCCCATGGGACAGACAAGTGGTTTGCTCAACGGATCGCGTAGGTCCCGTGGAACCGACATGTCTACTCTGCTTTGTTACTATCTTAGGAGGCCGTAGGTCCGATTTTGTTCAGACTTCCCTATTAGAAGGAATTGGCGAGGCCCCTTCGAAAGGTTTTATGCTAAAGGTCCAGTAACATAGCACTTTATTTATGTTCTTCGTCTACAAAATTATATGTCTAAAAAAACACACAAAACTCACCGCGGAGCTCACCAAAAAAGGTCCAAAGGTGAAACAATCAATAATTTCATGAAACTGGACAAACTATATGGGCGAGTGTAAATCTACATGCGCCGTATTTGAGAAAATAAGGTAAACATATTTTTTGTAAATCTAACATTGATGGCATACCATAACTATGCAATCTATTAGGACAAAACCAATAACTAGGTACATCCTTATCAAACGCTGTTTTGAAACCAGAAGTAGTAAATATTTCACTATTGGATTCTCGCAGTTTAAAAGTTAGGGTAGAAATGGGGAATTGGGAGGTATGTATTTGTCAACATTTTTTCCTCACAGGTTATAGGTGATTTTCTAATTTTTAAGAACTGATTCTATGTAGCCGGTTCTTCTGCATCTACTGTGGTAGTGATAAGCTTTCGGCATCATTACTTTTGATGCAGCAACTTTTTTATTTTTGTGATCTGATTTCCACCCAATTACCGCCTAGGGGGTTTTTTGGTGCTAAATGAAAAAACCATTGCCGGTGCACATAAACCCGTGGAAATGATTCGGTGTAAATGAAGACAACTCAGGCTTTCATTTGGTGTATATAACTTGTATTCCACTTAAAAGCTAATTGTTTTATGTAGCCTAGAAAAAAATTATAACTTTCTTTACGCAAAATAAGGAGTAATTTATCTCTAAAACCAAAGATATTTGAATGCTCTTTCTAACCTTCCAGTTATTGTTTATAGCACAGTGTATTGTCCTGTGAACTTAATCTAAAATGTACCACATGCGGAAAAAATATAAGCGTCAAAACTTTGGCCGAAAACTTAAAAAAATAGAAAAACCAAGGGAACAGGTTCTGATATTCAAACTAGCATAGGAGAAGGTAACGAGATTAACGCTAAATAACTGTAAACCATTACAATAAAACATCTGTTGGAACTCTGGACTGATAGGCAGGTCCTATTTACAGTATCAGTACTATTGGCATACGCAACAGCCATTCCGGTGGGGGTACTAGATCGAAAAAGTTTTAAAAACTTTTCATGCCAGCCATTCTGAATGAGATTTTCCTGGGTTTTCGTCATTCACACCCGGAAAATGCCGGAGTGGTACCTAAATTGTAGGTCCAAGGCCGCTTCCTTCCCTTCCCTGGATAGTGTGCTTGCCGAGGAACGACATCCCTCATACGTGCCGGGCTAAATGCCGAAAGCCCAGAAATCTAAATCCTAAATCCTAAAAATAGCTTACTGTGAAGCAAAAGTGTAGACCACAAACAACAAAGATAGCACCGCATTTAAATAAACTAAGAAAAAATTGTTCACTTAAGGCATTCCACTCATTTACCTTCACATCATGCGCCAAATTACCCCGTGTGGGTAATTGGGAGGTACAAATTTTAACAAATTTTAACTACCTCACAGTGAGAATTCAAGATGCTTGCTCTTCACAGTACCATGCTTACGATGTTTCTAAGCAGCAGTAAAATATGTGGCTCAAAAGATTAATAGATGAGCGGTATATTGTAACTCACACCAAAGCACACACAAGCCTGAAACTCGGTTTAAAATTTGTCATTTCTCAACCAAAATCAGTTTTTTTTTTTTTTTGTTCTGACACCCTCTCAAAATTTAATGAAGCTTTTTCTTTCTGAGCCACATCTACCCACCCAAACTTTTGGTATAAATAAAATTCCATAAAAATTCACTAATATGCAAACTGTAAATTTTTGAATTTTTCCTCCAAATTACCCCCATTGCCCAATTCTTCCCTTATACCCTATAGCTTTAAAGTGAAAAAAAGCTTAATTCCTTATACAGTTGAACCACTAATAAAATAAATCCAGTAACGGTTAAAATGTTATCACTATTCGTTACTATTCTTACCATTAAAGATGATATTTACATCTGACTTTTCTGACTTTCCCGTTTGGCAGTGATTTTGTATCTTGTGGATTCACTGCACAAGGGAATCATGTCCACGTTTTGACAATTTTCTTCATATAGGTCTAGCATAAATGATTCATTCAATTTGAATAGGCTATATTTTTAAAAGTATTACACTAACACGTATGGAGGATATATGAAAAGAACAACGAACATCAAGTTTATACACTCTCTACAAATGTTCAATGTGTGCCCCCCTTTGGTGACACGACAGACGATACCTCAGACGTCTTTTTTCTTGCTTTCCCTCCAATTTCGGCAGGCACTAGCCTCGTACTGACACACTGCTACACCCCATCGGAACGATAATGGACCCGTGCTACCATCTGGAGTACACAATAGAAATTTGGTGAGTTTCTGGTTCTTTTTATATATATCTTTCATGAGTGTATGTGTAATATCTTCTTTTCAAAACGAATCAATCATTTATGCTAGCCCTGTATTGAAACCAGTGCTGGATTTACGTATAAGCTGAACAGCTACAGCTTAGGACCACACTCACTTGCGGTCCCAAAATATTAAAGAGAAAACTGATTGTAATGTAATTTCTAAATAACAAGAAAAAGCAAATAAGATAAAACGCACATTCAACAATGGTGTTTTGTATTTTTGTACTAGGCTTTTATCAAACAAGTAATAGGACTCTATTTCTCAGCCCCACTTATAATGAGACACCTGTTTTCCATCCCCGCTTATAATAGAGCCTCCATTTCTATTAGGTCCATAAATTAGCATATAGCATATATTCAAACCTAAAAAATGACGATATTTTGTCGCTGAAAAAGAGAGCATGACGTATAAATGGTCCCTAAACTTTGACGTATAAATGGCCTCATTCAAGAGGTAAGGGAACGATCAAATCTAAATCCGGCACTAATTAAAGCCTTCAATTTTTTATCTGAAGCTCCTTTCCAAGCTTAGAAGATTCATGTGCATATATAGTAAATTGTTCTTATAATGTAAACAACTGTGTAAACTTTTCTATTTTCTTTGCATAAAAATTCTACTTCTCTTTTTCTCAGAATTTTGGTAATTTATATTTTTTCTTTCTGAAAGCCGCCTTATCAAACCAAATACAGATAGTTCAAATATAAATTACCAAAATTCTGAGATTTGTTTATTTCTTTCCAATTTAACTAAGATTTGTTTATTTCTTTCAGGCAATCTTGACTGAAAAAATGAGGACACATTATATGATTGTTGTTGCGATTTTAGTAACGGCGAACTCAACGAAAGCGGGAGGAGAAAGTCTGATATCAAAAATACCAGGAAATCAACACAACAGTGAATTAGTTGGTTGTCTTTCATACTTCATATCCAAATATTCCAACTACAGTCGAGCTCTAACAGTGTTTGCAGACAATACAATTGTTGCATTGAATGTGCTACTGTCAAATTACAACGGACCATTTGTAATTGTTAATAGCAATTTGTCAGATGTACTAAATGCATCAAAAATAAAAGTTTCTACATTTGAGTGGTCGGAACATTCAGTAGTTTATTTGATTTTCTTGGACAAAAGTGTTGAATTTTTGAAAGTAATTCACGTGATGAAGTTATTTTATTTAAGTAACAGGAGTAAATTCATTATTGTTCTTTCAACAATGAATAAAGCAACAACAGAGGCAGAAAATATTTTTCGAATTGCATCTCAGGAAAATATACTCAATGCGATTGCTATTACAGAGGGGCATATAAAGTTGCCGAATATTATTGATATATACACGTATTTTCCATTCTCACAAAGTCACTGTAAGTCAGCTGGTAGACTAATACTCATCGATCAGTGGCATAAGGGACATATGATCAAAGAAACTGACTTATTTCCAAACAAACTACAGAATCTTCATTCGTGTGAATTGAGCGCCACAACAACTAATTTAGCTCCTGCTTCCATATTAGAAAAGACCACAAACGGTAGTATTGTTGCTAAGGGCCTAACTCCAAATACACTACATACAATTGCCAAGATGATGAACTTTACTTTGAAGTTTTTGTTAAGAACTAACGGGAAAGATCATGGTATACCATTTGCTAATGGTACATTTAGCGGTGATTTGGGAAGAATAATATCAGGAGAATTAGAAGGAAGCTTTGTAGGTTGGACAGCAAAATTTATGTACTTCGTACATTTTGATCCAATACTAAGTGGAGATTTCTATCGAATGATATGGGCAGTTCCCCAACCTTCCATATATCCTAAATGGATGAGTATAATCTTCCCTTTCCAATTATATTGCTGGATTTTAATATTATTCGTTTATGGTATTGTTATTATCTCCACAAAACTAATGAAATCCCTTATGAGGAATAGAAACAGTTTAATATTCCGATCTCCTTTCATGAATAACTTCTCCATACTTTTAGGGATATCTGTCCCAGAGCCACCTCATATACCTTTGGTTAGAGTAGTATTTCTAATCTGGGTTCTGGGTTCTTTCATTTTGAATTACAGCTACCAGGCTTCGCTTTTTAGATTTGTTACAAAACCAATAAAATATAAGTTAATTAACACTATGAATGATCTTCTGGATTCAGGTATTCCATTGGGTGGCCTTTCATTACATCGGCGATTTTTCTCTGATCCTACGGATCACGTAATGAAACAGATTCTAGACAAGTGGAAGGATTTTAGTTCTGTAAGAGCTGTGATAGAAGCGTTAGTAGATTTAGCAGGAATTAAAAATTGGGGTATATTTTGGGGATCCAAAGGTATTGATTATTTAATATATTCACACTCCCTTTTTGATTCACAAGGCAAACCGTTGATTCATAAAGTCCAACAGATTGTTGTTTCTGCTCCTACTTTTTATCTCGTGCGTAAAAATTCTCCTTACGTGAATGCTTTTAATCAAGTGATTCAAGATTGTGTAGAATACGGATTACGTAAAAAATGGGAAACTGATACGTTACTTGATGCATGGATAAAAAGTCGACATTTAGCTTTTGCTGCTAAAGACGAAAGTTTGAAAGTAATTTCTGTTAAGGATTTGATGGGTGCTTTTGCATTGCTTATTTTTGGATTAGGTTTGAGTATAATGGCATTTGTAATTGAAATGTTTTTTAACCTTTAAAGTCACAGACCCTCTAAAATGTGGATGAAAATTTTTACCCTGGTATATTACGCTAATTAGAGTCTACTGAGCTGGAAATAATGAAAATTTTGCTCATTGTTGTCGATGTTCTATTTTTAGAAATTGTGTCCATATGGCAACATTGTAACTTAAAGGTCATATGTATGTATACATTCAGATATATGTAAACTTAGGTGATTAGTTGTGATTGATACAAACAATTGAGAAAATATATTTCTATATGCATTTTTGCAGAAGCCAAATATACAATACTAGTATTATGTCATCAAATTTCTTATACCAAGGCAAACTTACATTATCTTTTTAGATTACAGGAAGTTAGTTTACATTCATTCAATCATTCGCACATTAGTCTTACATGGAGACGGTGTGATGGTCTACTACACTTTGATCTTCCTGCATTACATAAAACTTATGATCTGTTTTCGAAATTCTTTGAGAGTCATTTCTTTGGTATCCAAACCCGCGTTATTCTCCTTTCTATACAACAGCCATGCATTGGATACGGACACGTCAAGGAGGTATGAAAATATGGGTAAGTACTACCGTTCAGAGTTTGACGGGGTGTATGTTGTCCAACAATCATATCTGATACACCTACACCACCTCTATGGCTATATTCTTTGACGATAGCTGGTCAAGGCACATTTACTTTTTTTTCTGCCACACCTTTTGGTGCTTGTCACAGGCTCTACATTGCAGGATGTTCCTGCTATTGTTACGCACTTATTATGAACCCATTTCACAACAATGACATCATTTTCATTGTTTCGATAGTAATACCCACCCGTCCCTTCCTTTTTCAGTTTCATTTTTTCCAAAAGGGGGCATCCTGCAAGTCTGAGCGTACATTCAGGTTTTCCTTCACATAAACCATCAATGGAATGCTTGAAAAATAACGATAGAAATACACACTGAACTGTTCTTGATCAGATATATACTCCAAGAGAGCTATCACCACTGTACCACCAACTCAAAATTTTTCTCGTCATCCGTGAGAGCCACTTCTTCAAAAGTGGTTTTCCCCATTTAAGGAATAAAATCGTGTACAGTAAAATCGTCAGCTAAAACAAAAAACTTAAACCCTCATTTTATTAGGTTTTGTAGCAATGTATTGCCTCAAATTTCTGCTTTCTTTCCCTTATATGCAATCATAGTTTTGTAGCCGGTGGCAAAAATCTTCATACTTCAGCTATTTTATCCAGAAGTGGGCGGACCTTATGAAAGTTGTCATTGTTATCTGTTGCAAGTGAATTGTCAATGAAATGTATGTAACGGCTTATCCTTATGAACCTATTTAGTGGCATAACATCAGCTACTTGCGGAACCCAAGTGCCATTAGCCCAGTAATCTTTGTAAGATGAAGTACTCATACTTCCCATATATAGCATGCCCATAGCAGAACATGCCGCGATCTGCGATGTGATCGCAGAAAATCTCCCGCGCCTGTGCAGAATACTTGCCATGAACGCTGTAATAAAAATCATAGTATCATCTTAATTTATTTTGGAATTCCTGCAGAAAAGTTTTGACTTACAAAACCTCATCGCAGAAAGTCAAAGAAAGTTATGCTATCGGGTATAGCATAATAGCTATACAATCTTTCATCTCGTTTAAAGTGCAGTTGCTCGAAGGGTCTGCTGAACAGAATATAGGTGTGACTGGTGCACTATGTTATGTATAAGATCATCCGAAGAAAACAATTTAAAATGTGGAATTGGATATTTTACTTGTATATATATATATAAAATATGTATGTATGTATATGTATGTGTATTTGTGTGTGTCAAGAAACAATAACAGTACACTCTTTCCTACATCACATCAATCGGTTTCTTTTATTTCACAATGTGACCATATGCAAACACTCATATCCAAATCGCTATCAACAATCTATTAATCATTCCTGATATGTTATAAGTGTTGCTTCTTGATTCTTGTTGTCATTGTGACCACTCCACTCAAAAAATTAATCAATTCATAGTACATAATAATAATTAATAATAAATTATATTACCTCTTTTGTCCTCTTCCCTCCGAACTGCTAAAAGCTACAGTTCAGCCATGGTGGAAGCTACAAATTTCTGACATACGGTGGCAACGCTTGGCAGTTAGGTGAAAAGGTTGTAGACAAGTGTCTACAACACGACATAACGGGCATGAAACATCATAACTATATATTTAGCTTCTAAGAAACCAATGTTGTCATATGGTAACAAAAATATACGTTAAGGGTTAAGTATTGTTCTAAGTTCAGGAAAGGATAATAGTAATGTTTTGCTAGATGTGTTTTATGTTGTGGTTTTGACGGTAATTAAATAACTATTAGTTTTGTATATATTAAAACTTCTTTAGTGTTTGCACGTGAGCCTTCATCTCGCTGCACATTGAAGGTCAAAATCATGTTTAATTTAGTGCGTTTGTGGATTTTATTTAATTTGTTGGCTTGCATTCCAACGAGCTTTGGTATTACATAAATATTAATGTTCATATTTTAAACGTAGTTGTGATTCTTGTATTATTTGAAATAATTCAATTTATAGGGTGCAGCCTGTATACTGCAATTAATTCGTCATAATAAGTGGGCGGTGTTATGCAACATCCATTCAACCCACGACGGGTTAGTTTTGGGAAAATCGCAGCCATTGGTTTCTCAACCCCATAAGATATTATCGTATGTTGGTTGACTTTTCTCTTCATAGATGGAAGATTATCGCAAACGCATTACCAGGATTTTTAATACGTTTCTGACATATGTCCGAACCCTCCAGCAGGGTTAACTCACTTTTTAAACTTTGTGAGTTGACTTGTTGCATAACATCACTCAATTTTAAATCTATAAACTGATTACCCGGTAGTGACATCTACTGGTGTCAAGCAGGCAGCGAAATTATTAGTATGAGTATTTCCTATTATGTAATAGCGTCACATACTGACAAATTTATCTTTTATAAAAAGTATACTCAATACCGGAACGGGGCATAATTCTGAATAATTTTATTTTAATGAATTGATATACCTAGCAGGCATGGGATCTCCCACTCGGATACTGGAGCAACTTTGGTGCGCCCTCCGAAACACCTTATTATAAATAAAGATGCAAGTTTCTTTTTTATAATAAATTCATACAGTTGTTATTTATTGGTAAAGAACCTGTTCAAGGTACAGTGCGGTTCTTTACGTAAGGCACCGTTGCAAAACTGCATCAAATATAAGCGTTTATTTATTTTTATGTATATCAGTTTTGTACAGTAAATAGATACGGTTACTATTAATGAAGAGGCCGTGGGATGCACGCTTTACATAGAGCGCCCTAAAACATCATATTAGAGATAAATAGTTTTAGTTGTTCTTCTGTGTACCAATATTGTATAATAAAATGTCTGTTGGTAAAGAATTTGTGAAGGGTAGAGATTTAACTTTATGTAGGACGCCTTGGGAAATATCACACTATAGATAAATCATTATTATTATTATTATTATTATTATTATTATTATTATTATTATTATTATTATTATTATTATTATTATTATTTATACCAGTTTTGTATTATAAATTCATACAGTTGCTATTGGCAGAGAACATGTGAAGAGCACAATCACTTTTTTAACTGCGTATAAAATTACGTATCTGTAAAACAAAATATTTATTGTACTGCAAGTAAACTACTTAACATGTAGATCTATTTGGTAAAATAGAATACTAGTTATTTTCTGCTGTTATTTATTTATTGCCAAAAGAACTTTCAGAAGCTAAACGCAATCAATTATAACGTACTTTAAGCCGTTGAAAGTTTCCATTTTTTCTTTTTTATTTAAAAAAGTACTTGATTTACAAATTTAAAAGGAGCTTGTTCAGCAACAATACGTCAGTATCAGCACCACATGCAGAAACCTGTAGGAAGACTGTTGTTTTGATGTACAAGGGTGATTTAGAAAATAATGCCTCCAAGCCCACGACTTTGCCAATAACACTGCAAACAGTCTGAACTGTTTATCATTAATGCACTAATGCTTAAACTATAGAATGTAAATTGTTGCACCTTCCTATCTCTTCTTGTTCCAGAGTAAGGAAGCAATCTATGGTCCCCAGTGGTAATACCCGGTTGGAACAGTTGGCTGTCATTGAATTTCTGATTGTGAAAGGTTGTGCTCCCAGGAACATTCATCGCCGGCGACGAGTCGTGGATATTACGACCCGAAAACAAAGCGTCATTTGATAGAGTACCGCCAAAAGTCTTCTTCCCCGGCAAAAAATTCAAAGTTGTCCCATCTATTGGCAAAGTGTTGTTGACATTCTGACTCATTCTGCCTTTAGTCCGGATTTTGCGTCCTGAGAATTTGGCTCTTCTTTAAACTTAAGGATCACCTTAAGGACCAACGCTACAGTTGTGACGCGGAGGTGGAAGCAGCAGTTCACTAATAGTATAGCCAAGAGTCACTAAAATTCTTCGTCGACGTCATGAAAAACCTTGTTCGCGTTAATGCAAGTGCGTTTCCCTAATGGAGACAATATTGAAAGTGATGCCATCGTTTATAGCTGACATTTTAACTTTCTACAGATAGTATATTGGTGCTATCTGTCGGAAAGTAAAGGTATCACTTTGTAGATATTACTTGCTGAATCTCTTTCGTAAATCAGAAGGCTATTGATTTTCAAGGCTTCATTCGAAGAATCGCATGTAGAGTCATTATGTTGTGGTGTAGCAGCAGGCACGTGACATTAGTTAACTCATGACTCTCAGTCTCTTAGCACACACAAAAACTATGTATTGAAATTAGCCAGTAGATATTTCTTCATTATTATGAAGTTTTTGTGTACATGATATGTGTCAGATTGTTTTAAAAGGAGGTGAAAGGATAACCACATCTATAATATTTCGTTTTAAGTAAAAGGTAAGTTTATAACCTTCATAAGTACCTTTAAGCTTTCGTTAAGTTAGAAACCATTTCCTATGGTACGGATATTACGAGAATTACGAAGTTATTTTAAAATGCATGATTAATGAAATTATCAAGCAAAGAAAAATTACATTTGAACGGTTGCATTTGAACGGATGGTTAAGAATCTACTTAAGGAGATGCTTTGGAGGCTGAAGGCCTCGTGATCATCCGGTTTAGAAATCCCGACTCAGTTTAAATTTCTTGTACAGAAGTTCAATTAACATTTTTACTGAAAATTACAAGGCGAGGGGAAGATGAAATTAATTTCAAAGGAAAATAACGTGCAAAAAATTTATAGAGGACATCCAGTAATACAAAGGGTGATTTCTCCCACATCCTCCGTTGTAATTCCATGTGGAATTTGCCCAGCTAAAATCAGTCCACCGCCGTAGTAGAGACTAGCCGGCATCCTTCTGACGTGTTCCTCAGTGCACTGTGCTGAACCGACAATAACTTAATTGATGTTTCAACCCTAGACAAGTTAGCAACAGTTGCTGTATTGACAATACAAGATTGTATCTTACACTCCTTGTAAGTAAAATAGTATCAAGTTATATTAATATTTTATTCTCATTAGTAGATTTTTATGTATATTAATTTTCAATTTTAGAAGAACATCAAACTTTATTTTGTTTTGGTTTCAGTATTTGTTGTTTCATAAAACACAGTCTGTGAATGTCATTAATGTTGTAAATTGTCTGAAAAGATGTTCTGTGAGTGTAAGAATTTTTGTAATTATATGATAACACAAACACATTGCAACGGACAGTGTTGTGTAAGTAATGTAAAATTCAGAGTGTTGATATGACGCTCCATTTTAAGAAGAATTGGTTAACTAAGATTTGTTCAGAGAAATGTCATATGCTCGTATAATGATTTTGACCTGAATGTTGAGTGCCACGTGCATCTTTGTTGTATAAATACTTCAATCTATTTCATCAGAGTGATCTAGATTTGGAGTGTAGATTAGAGTCAGAAGTGTGTCAGAATCGGAGTCACACTATAAGTGTATTCAACGTCAATTAGTAAAGTGTGAAACTTAGTCGCAGTTGTTCATCGAGAATTTTTGAATCAATCATCCATAAGGTTATTCGAATATACTGTCATTGTGTACCGCAGAGATTACTGCAGTACACTTCTTCAATATGTTTGTCATCATCATCAGAGATGTTAACTATTTCTCTGAATTTTGTTTATCATTTACAGACGGTTCTATTTTGCCAACTCGAAACAGTAGTGGAGATCCCCAAAGTACCTGACAGTATATTTTAGGTGCGTTCCTCTTAACATTAGCAATACAGGTATCTTGAGCTAATTCTACCAAACTGGTTCTACTTGAAGTCCTTTATTGTTGAAATACTAATTCCAAAGTAAATTTTAAAGGAGTAACAGTCAAGGGCGCCCATCAGGGGGGTAAGGTGGGGCGCTTGACCCCTAGAGGAAATCGTACTTCAGAATATCGAAAATCCAATATAATTTTTACATTAGTAACAGCAAAATTTGAAACTATTTTTGAAACGTCGCTTATACTTGCCCCCCTTGGAAACCACAACATGGGCGCCCTTGGTAACAGTCCATGTTGACATGGTGCAGATGCTAAATGTGGCTTACGCTCATAGTAAGATTCAATACATACAGAATAAATATCGTTTTTAGAAAGACTGAAGCTCAAATTTTTTACAAAATTTTAAGTTTAGCAATGTATTAAGGAAATCGTTAAAGTGACAAAATTAATTTAAAGCTAAATGATTCCCAACCACCCTCCCTCGTTGAATTAGTGGAATACTATACTTGTGTTACTTTATAAGATAGGTTATGGCAAAATTATTAGTGTGTTAACTGGTTCAGATTTTTGTATTTAATATTATGGCAGAGAAGATTGTATTAACTCGTGCATAAAAACTATTAAAAGGAATTGATGCAGGGATAGATAGCATATTTAAAATTATAACACTTACAGTGAGAGAACAGAAGAAACTAGTAAAAACCAAATAGTCAAATAGAAGAGATTAACAAATCATTGGAACACAATATATTAGAATCATAAAAACAGCAGTTTAAGTTCGGTAGTTTGGACGAAGTTCTATCAGAGAAAGTCGGTTTCCTGAGGAAATAGTAACCAAGTAGAAAATGTAACTAAATGGCAATCAATTAGACAAGGGGTTAAATTGTTTCTTAAGAGGAAACATTTCAACACCATTAGTTATAAAGATTTACAGAAGGAAATCTTTATAAATGAAACAATACTTAAATCTGAAAGCTTTTAAATATTTAAAAGGAATCCTTCATTATTCAAGCCGCCCGTAATGAAGATTCTGAGTTACTGTGAAATGTAGACACGATACGGTTTTCTCGCTACCCTTTCTATTATTGGATTAATAATATATTTCTATTATTATTATCATGAGAAATTCAAAAGGACTCATAATACATTTATATCAATGCATTTAGGTACAATACATTTAGATTTATATCGCTACAATGTAGTGTTTAATATTTTGTGCAGATCAGTTGAATTATTTTGTATGCATAAAAAAGAAAAAAAGAGAACTGAATTAGTGGTTTTATATTGTAGTTGGATATGCTGAGTGTGAAAGTTTGTCCAATAAGTCAGTTGGAGAGGTACGATCCTAGAGTTAAGACATCCGTGCGACATTGTAACAATTGTAATATCTAACGCCAAAATATACTGATTCAATATATTAATGAGCAATAATTTATCATACAAACGTATTAACCCGTCCATGCGAGCTTTTATTATAGTCTGCTATCAAAAGAGATTTATATAAAAGAAGTTTAGTGGAGTCAGATTACAGAGGACATTTTCCTTTCGATAAAGAAAAAATAAGAACATTGCAGATTGGTGACCCCGACGTGATTCAAAAGTGCACGTTGGTTCTGGTGGCATTCATGACATTTGTAAACTGTGGATAAGTGAGCTATTTCCATATTGGGAACTTATAGTGTTTCAGATTTAAGTTGCCACGTTTATTTTGATAACAATGTCGGACACGAGCATGTTTGTTGTGATGATAGTGGACTTTCTGTGGATTGTGATGTTTGTAATAAATACTTTCACTTTAAGTGTTTAAAAATGAGTACAGAGGAGCAGGACTATTATTCACAACCAGATACTCCATGGAAGTGTGACGAATATATGAAAGAAGACACACAAGGAAAAATCGATAAAAGATGACAAACTGGACAAATTATTAAGTTTGATGACAGGACTGGATAGCAACCTCCAAGAAGTTCGTTCTGGAGTGAAAAACAACCTCCAGGAAGTTCGTTCTGAAGTAAAAATCAACTCCCAAGAAGTTCGTGCTGAAATAAAGGAAGAGATGCAAGGAATGCATAGACGATTAGAAGAGAGTGTATTCGGGTTTCAGCGCCAAGTTAAAGAATTGGAAGTAAGAATAGTCTCTAATAGAAGTATTTGCCAAAAGGAAAGTGATCAGCTTCAAAAGGAAGTGGAAAAATTAACGGAGAGATTTGATTCCCTGGAGAAACTTGTCAAAGAGCGGCCAGACGACTTGTGTGTTCGTGAAAAGGAGACAGCCATTAAAAGTAGAATCTGTCAATAAGATGAAGAAGTGGAAAACCAGGGCTCAGAGGTGCCAAATGAGCTCGAAGAAAAGCAGGAAGACAGTGTTTTGTTTGTGTGTAGATCAAAACCGCCGAAGAAGGAACACTAATCAAGCTGTAAGTACATCTTTTCAAGGCACATTTGGCAAACTACCGCGGTCCAATGATAATAGTTTTGTTGCCGACTGTACTAGAAGTTCAAACTCTCATGTTGTGTCTAATGTCAGTAATAAGAATTGTTCTGCTTATGAAGAGTCTAACAATAGATTTTATTTTCCATTTAATGAAAAAGCTGAACAAAGTTCCTTTGGTTTGTTACAAAGTTTTCAGAACGATAATTTTGAATCAAGAGATTTTGAGCATGTAAGAAGTAGTAGTTCTTATTCTCGTTCTGAAACTCACGAAAAATTAACAGAGTGTATAAGGTCAAGGGAGGAATTGTGCTCAGCTAGATGTAAAAGACGTGAGGGAGATCATTGTTGTGGCTATCCTGCTGACTTACGTGCAAGGAAGAGAAACTTGATACGGCCGCACAGTGGGGCGAAAATGCAAAAAGCTGGCCAAAAGGTAAAAAACGAAAGTTAGTAATATAGGATTTTTTTATGTAGTTGGCTAGAGTGATGTTAGAAGGGCCCAAATCCATAAATAGAATAGGATTTTTACTTTATTTCGACTACCTGAGCCACTCTTAAGTAGACCCTTCAGCAGGTCAAATGAGTAGAGAACAATAGAAGAATTGTGACGCGTCCATTGAAACAGTTCTAACTTTCGAACGCGTTCATAGTTTTTAAATCTGTACAAAGTTTTTCTATATCGTACTGGTAAGTAGAATAAGTGTATGAAGTGAAAAATTAATAATAATGATGTAATAATTTATAATTTGAATCGGAAGTCAGGCAAAATTTTCACATTGTTTATAAATTTTATTAACTTAAAGCGTTGAAAACATTATGTGCACCCTCGTACACCACGTTCATATTTTGTAGAATGGTAGTCTGAATATTAATTAATGCTGTCGACGGAAACGTAGCTGCCAAAACGTGCCAATTACGAAGCGTGTTGATGTTAATTATTGTTCATTTAATGTTACAGTGACAAGCCGTTGCAGTTATCATAACCGAATCAAATACCAATAATTTGTGTCATTTAAGTAATAATACATTTCTAATAAATAAGAACGTAAGTAACAAGTAATTGTTCATCAAAATATGTGAAAAAAGTGAATATTGTTAAAGATACATTGCGAAAATTACAAAGTATGTTGACATTCTTTTTATTCCGCCATTTTGGATCCTCCATTTTGTTTTTTTCAACTTTACTTGCAGAATCGTAATCAGCAACCTCAACAACCCCTTTATCGCCATTTTGAGAACATTTCTACGACTTTTTCGACTTTTGCAAATTTTATTCCGCCATTTTGTTTTTTCAACTTTAGTTGCAGAATCGTAATTAGCAACCTCAATAACACCTTAATACTAAATTTCATTCAATTTGAATATAGTTATCATATTTTGGCCAGCTTTTTGCGTTTTCGCCCCACTGTGGGCCGGTCGAAGAAAACAACAGAATGCGATTGTTTCAAGGTGGAAAGGTCAAAGAAAAAAATATAGGTAATTGTTGTTGTCAACCAAGAAAGGGTTCTGAAAAGGAAAGGGATTGTATGTTTGTATCCATTCAGTGTATCGTACTCACTATGCAGATAATGATCAGTTTAATCCTAATAACGAGGTTTTCGATAACGATAGGTTATGTTTAAATAGACGTTTTGGTGGTAGTGTAGTAGCATCTAGGCCAGTTAAACTAACAGAATTAAGTGCATACCCTACGTTTTCTGGCGATATCATGACTGAAAGTCCGCGAATGTTATTGGAAGAAATGAACTCATATTTTGAGATGGGATGCATTAATGAAAGGGATCGTTTATTAATCTTGGAAAAGAAACTTACTAATAGTGCGCAAGGTTGGTTTTTGTCGATAAAGAGTAAAATAAGGTCTTATAACGATTTTGTACACTATTTTCTTCAGAAGTATACTAATAAAAGCAGGGCCGGCCTTAGGTAGTGCGGGGCCCGATTGGGAACATTTTGCGGGACCCCAGGTTTACAACTAACTTGCACCAAGATCTATAGAACCAATATATATTGCGCTCTTCCTGTTGGTCGTGTGGTTGGCGGGTGCGCCGGTGGTGTTCATAGTCTCAATCAAGCCGGATTCCCGGAAGGAGAACACATAAAATTTAATTTCATAATCACTCCATTTTATTAATCATCCATGTCCTAAGAACAAATCCTGTTACGTCAAATAAAATAAAATCATTTCATTTCAAAAGTTTAATAGAGATTTTGCAGTCAGAGTGGATGCCAATCAAAATGTACACTTAAATATTGCGTTAAATTTAATAGAATAAACACACGTGCATATAAGGTACATTTCAATATAAAATTAAAAAATGTAAATCAACAACTAGCAATATTAGTATATTATATCTGAAAAGGACAGTCATAATACTATTTGTTTTAGTTACCTCCCGAATTTTTGAAAGATTGTTAAAACCTAGGATTACGTTTTCAGTTCTCACATTACCATACACTGAGGGCTCCCGGACACCAGAAAATTTTAAAGTTGTTAAAATGAACTTTAAATTTGAGTTTTAGTTTCCCCATTGCCGAAAACTTTCCGGGAGAAGACCCTCGGACACATCCCGAAATGAAATGCTGGCTACGCCACTGTGCATATATTAAATATAGTAAATATCTATAGTACTATAGAATTTCATACTGATCTATTAAATACAATAGTGCATCGCCAAGCCAATCTAACAAGTTTTCACATTTATTTTAAAGATTTGAACACTTTTCGAATATAACACTTTTCGTAGGTGACCTTCTTGCCGCATCCTACGGGCGGCCATGCATACAACAATAATTATAGCTTAGGAAATGTTTTTGAAAATTTAGTAAAGACTATCAACAATTCTTATATTTCGGAAAATATGAGAATGACGTCTTAAATTGCGTCATAATAACTATAAATACCACAGTTTCTCTGTCAATTTGGCCTTACACGAATTGACTTTCGATAGTTACTTTGCAATTTAAAGTTAAAATAATAGGCCCTACTCTCACTATGTGATAACATGACTGAATACAACATAACATCTGCGTATAATTTCTTATGAAAAGTTTATATTTGCAAGACATAATGAAATGCACATTGATATGAATTCACTGGTTCAAAGGTTTCTTAACAACTGTATCTTTTAGAAAAGAATTCAAGTCAAGAAAACCTTAATGTACGCTAGTGAGAACATCGTAGGTAGCTACTTATGAAAGGTATAATCAACTTGAAATCATTATCGACTCCAGACAAAATGAAAAGGTGATGAGACGATCACAAACCTTAAGGAACTGATGGAAGATGGATGACATATTTTCCATTGGATTATTTGAGTTAGAAGACAATACTTCGTAAGCAGCCACCTATTCAGTACGCACTAATTTACATTCGGGTTTCCTGACTTCATTAAAAAGAAAAATACATCGACGAGATTTCTCGCAGGCAGACAAAGTTTGTCTTCTGGTTTTGTATTTTTAATATAGCTATAGCGTTTTTCACAGTCCTTTGCACCTTTCATAAACAAACCGCGTAACTTGATCTTGTATCACTGCGCGCACGACTATTTGCTAATTGGTGAAGAGGAAATTGTTTCGTCTGTTTCCCGCAATATTTCTGCTGCAGCACGTGCATGTATTTCTGCTACTGCTATGTGCATTACTCGTTACACTCTCATACCATCGCCGTGATATGGGGCAAAATACTCAATACTATCCATCTTTAAGAGCAACTGAACATTGTTATTTTTCTCCAAATTGTAATTACAGATGAAACTGCAATGAGTTATGTCAAATTATCAACTGAACGATAAAGAGATGGCGCTGGTATGCAACAGCAAGCATACTTATCTTATGGGAGATTATTTCTTTTTCATCTATTACCTAAATCATTACGCATATCCATGAAAACAGATGGTACTTTTCCCCCTTACGTTCAATTTATTGATGTGCTTTCTTACGTTGTATAGCATGCGAACACAAGCAAGCAAACAAGCAAGAGCGTCGGTTTACCTTCCCATAGTGTGGAAAGGATGGGCGTCCAGCCTTTAGGCTGCTTTGCCCCTTGGAATAAAAGTTATAAAAATTTCGTTTGTTTGTCTGTCTTTGATTCTCTTTGGAAGCTGGTGGCTTCCCGAGTGATGCAAGTTCTGTTTTTCTTTTCTTCCTGGTTTGTGTGGAGGCGTGGTATTCCGGCATTTGTTCTTCGTGTTTTCTCGTGGTTGTGGTGTGTGGTAGCTCGCTGTGGTTACATTATTTCTTGTCGCTCTTCAATGATGATGTCGTCGCTCTCCTTCAAATTACTTCATTTTAGCAAGCTTTGTGATTGGGTGTTATTGAGGAGTGATGTTTGCATGGATGTGTGTGTGTTGTGTTCTTCCTTGTTGTGTTTAGATTTTTTTGTCGTACGGTTGGAGGTTATCTGTGATTTTTTTGCTGAATTTTTTTTCTATTTGTTGTGTGTAATTTTGGATATAATGTGTTGTTTATTAGGTTGCTGGGTTGTTATTGTGCTGAGTGCGAGTTGTGATGTTATGTCTTTGGTTGTAATATGTTTTTGTTTTGTGGTTTGTGGGTTGTCTGTGTGCTGTACACATCTCCTTTTGTTGACGTGACGGTGTTGATGGTTTTGGACAGAAGGTGTCTCGATGCTATCTGGATGGCTTTCTGGAGAACGGTGATCTTGGTAGGTTCAGCATACGTGGTTAGAATGTAGGTTATCCACTGCATAATCGTCTCTGTGGCTTCGTTGACAGCTATCTGTATCATATTATTGATCTCGGTGTTCAGTTTGATGGATGTAGGCTCATCTATCTGTAATGGCGTGTCAGCTGTTGTGTGGTCCTGAAGAGGGCCGGTAGTTGCTGTTGCTTTGGGTTTGTTCAGGATGCGAACACACCAATAGTAACTTCAGTACTACAAAATAAGTAAATAAGTATTCTATGAGAACATGAACATTAGCTATTATAGGTCTTAATTTTCTAGAAGTGAATTGAACAACGTTGATATGTTTGATGAAGTATTTGCTTTTCTTCTACACTTACGGGTTTGCCTTGTTTATGTTTAAAAGAATAACTGGGAGCAGCTGGTAACCTGCTAGCTTCCTTAGGCGACATCTTTAAATTGTGGCGCGCACTTCGCGTATTTTGTCATTTGTTGTAACAATTTTCTCTTACAAATTCGATTTTGGGTCAATATTTCGATCCCATATAGATACATACTTTGAGCCGGATCCTAAATGTTCTTACTATGCCTCAACAATACATTAATTACCATAATACATTGCATTTGTTGTGTACTATTTGCTCATGGAAGAATAAACTGCTATTAGTCTCATTTTCAATGTTGCTAACTCACAGTTATTTTTCAGTTTTTCTCAAAGAATGGTTGTTAAACAGTTGTAATTTCATGAAAATGGGCTAAGAAAATGAAAGAGAAATCAAGTGTACCCGCTGTTCTTATTGAAGATAATAAGTTCCTTATAGTATTTCAGATCATTGTTTGACCTTTCATTAGACATGAGGAAATAGTCAATTAAAAAAAAAAAGAAAGATAGAGTGAGGGGGATAGAGAGAAGTTAAAGAGGATAAAACCAGTTTTAGTGATTCATTACAAAGTAATATGAGGCTAATTTTTTCAGTTATAATTTGTATATCGCCTTTTTAAAATGCGATCAGAATAAATGACCTTATAAAGATGCAAAAACCGAATATTCGTGCCAGAAACGAAATAATGTACAAAGGAATCTTCAAGATTTAAGAATTTTATAACATTGGATAGGAATGTTCATAACTGTTGAGTCTTATTTTTTTCTGGCTGCAGTGAAATTAACATGGGGTACTATATGCATGTAAAATAAAGTGTCTTTATTCCTATGTAGAATCTAAAAAGTTTCTTGGAATTTGTTGAATAAGATGTCGATAGAGTCTTCACACTCTCATGACTGACATTAGTTTATGACGTAACTTTTTTGTTAGATATCCAGTGGCGTATTTAGGGGGCTTCCGGGCTTAAGCCCCCCCGAAATCTTACTTACTATAGTCAAGTATATGAAATCTTGCAGAATTTTCACATTTTCAGGCAAAGCCCCCCCCGAAACAAAATCGTAAATACGCCACTGTAGATATCAAATGAAAGGATAAGTCACGAAGATTCAAAACATATTTTATAGGTATATTACATATAACAAAGGAAATAAAATAATAAATTCTCTATTCAATAAATACGAGGGCATGCTGGGAAGTCCTTAGCTTTGCCCGCTTCCCCATTCCAATATTTATAATGTTTGTTTTTATTTGAAAGCTACATGTGTCTACATGTTTGTGACGAAATATTAAAACATTGGTACTAAGGAAAGTTTTTTTTTTTTTTTTTAGGTGAGTGCTTGAGATGGCAGGGCAGCCCAACAAGTTCAACGATGTTGAGAGTCGAGCGGTGATGAAGTTCCTCTTCCTCCAGGAAAAATCTGCAAAGACGATCCATGGTGAGATGCAACAAACATTGGGGGTCCATGCACCTTGTTATGCCACAGTGAAGAACTGGGTTGTGAAATTTAAGACAGGCCATTTTGGCACTGAAGATGACGGCACTGAAGAACGTTGGCAACACTGAACATCATGACTTCACAGGTATTGTTCTACTCATAATTAGATTTATAATTTGTGTTCCGTGCCATTTAACAAAATTTCATTTTGTGCTCCGTTGGCAACACTGCGTTACATATGTTATTGAGGTTGTATGTGGGTACAATGTTTGCTTACAATACTGTTGTGTAAATGTCATTTTGATTACTTTAATTATTTTGAAGTTCTTTCTGTGTCAGTGTATCTTTTGCATTGCTATCTTCACATGATTCTAAATCCTTCTTTCCTCTGTATCTCCTGTGTTTCTTGGTGTCGCCCGTAAAACTTTGGATTTCTCACTTTTCTTCACTCCTCTATCGATTGCGCATTGTTTGATTGGGCAATGCTGCTATCAATATCAGATGTTTCCTTGTCAGTACAATGCAGATTGAATGTATTGGGCAGTGGTTATATTGGTTTTTATTTATACTGAAATACTTTATATTGGTCTTTGATGGAAAGCTGAAAGTATGATAATTCTGTAGATACTTCCCTTAGTTCCATAGTGTTGTGTTTAGGAGGTTTTCACTTACTGATGAGTTTCTTGGGTTGCATTGGGCATCTCATGAGTGGAACAGGGTTGAAAGAGATATTAGAGTTAGTGTATGCACCAAACACTGCAGTTTACATGCTAAGTGGTAAAGTAGTTTCAAGAGCAGTGGGAGGTCATTTGTTAAGAGATGCAGTTCTAAATATACTTCTATTTGAGAATACAATTTTATACGGAAGTTCACCTGTGCTCTTGCAGAGCACCTTGACAATAACCAGTAGCGTCATTTCAGATTTGGCTTGGGGGGAGCAAGACCCCTTGATATAAGTAAAATGTCGCTTTTTCACTGACTTACTACTATTCTATTGATAACATCTACACGAATCTCAAACTCAAGGGTGGCAAATGCCCCTCCCTTCCCCCCTAAATGACGCCCCTGCAAGCAACACTTTCTTGCTTGATAATGAACATAATGCTCCAAAAGGTATGTGGTTTGCTGTAGAGAACTGTATCACATGGCTATGAGTAAAAAAAAAAAAAAAAAAAAAAAAAAAAAAAAAAAAAACCAATTAATTTCAGATGAACTACTGAAGGCAATTCACTGTCTTATCAACGATAAGAAAACATCTTTGGCAGCTGAAAGTCGTACCACCAATCTATAGATTCAATACGTGAATCTTGTAGACATCCTTCGCAGTTTTATCAACCCGAAAGGACAGAAGATTGGAATTTGCATTTGAGCACATGTAAAGAAATGCTTCCATATTTTGCAGCCTGTGGCCACAACCTCTACTGAAATCAGTGTACCTATATCTAGAGGAAATGACTCGGCTACAAGATGACCATCCGGACGTATACAAATTGTTCTTTGAGGGCCACACGTCACCCGACAAAGTGATCGTTACTGTGCAGGACTTTCTAATGATCTCGTGATTAAACAGACTCTAATGACAAACATCAAAACCACAGGAGGATTAACAGGAGGTAGAGGTATTGGGACGCTTGCAGTGACATGAGTTTAGAAGTAAATACAGAGAAAATTAAATACATGGAAGTGCATCGGGACCGGAATACAGCAAATTATGGATGCGTTAAAATATTAAATAATACTTTTGATAAAGTGGATAGTTTCAAATATCTAGGATCAATATTAACAGAGGAAAATCATATTCATGGAGAAATTAAATGCCGACTAAAAGCAGGGAACTCGTGTTACTATTCGGTTCAAAATCTCTTGTCGTCGCGAATTCTGTCCAGGAATTTGAAGCTTAAAATGTACAAAACGATAATCATGTCTGTTGTTCTGTATGGTTGCGAAACATGGTCGCTTACTCTGAGGGAAGAACATAGACTGAAAGCATTTGAGAACAACATCCTGAGACGAATATTTGGACCCAAGAGGAACGGGAATGGGGAATGGCGGAAACTTCCTAACGAGGAACTACATAATTTATATGTTTCACGCAACATTGTTAGGGTCGTCAAGTCTAGGAGGCTTAGGTGGGCGGGTCATGTAGCTAGAATGGAAGAAAGTAGAAACGCTTTCGAAGTCTTGACGGGAAGACCCATCTTAAAACGACCATTACGAAGACCTAGGCGCAGATGGGAGGACAATATTAAGATGGATCTCGCAGAGATTGGAATACAAAGTAGAAACTGGATGCAGTTAGCTGAGGATAGAAGTCAGTGGAGAGGGCATTGAACCTCCGGGTACCATAGGCCATAGAGTTAGTTAGTTAGTTAGTTAGAGGTATTGGGAAGTCCCAAAGGTAACCAATCGGAAAACGACCACTAGAAAGACCTAGGCGCAGATGGGAGGACAATATTAAGATGGATCTTGCAGAGATTGGAATACAAAGTATAAACTGGATGCAGTTAGCTGAGGATAGAAGTCAGTGGAGAGCTTTTGCGAACGCGGTATTGAACCTCCGGGTACCATAGGCCATAGAGTTAGTAAGTTAGTTTTTTAGAGGTATTGGGAAGTCCCAATGGTAACTTTAGATTTTGTTTATGCCAGCATGCACTGAAATTAACTACGCCCTTCAAATTTTCTTCCAGACGCTGCTGTTAGTAGCTCAATCAAATAATGAAAATATGGATGAAATGTTCAAGTACGAATTATCACAATATCCTTCATCCATGTTTGACTATTGAATTTATGAGAGGAGCGAAGTCTGACTTACAAGTTAGTGTTGTGAAAGATGGTAGGAAATGAATTGAATGAATCAAGTGAAACATTACTAACAGAACAAGTCGTTGTGGATGGCAGTAAAATGAAAAAAGAGGGACTTTTAATTCTATGTGCTACCTATGTGCAGTTTGCCTTAAAAAATCTACCCCATAGCTATCATTATCTTTGACGGTTATTGTTCTGGGCCAAGCATAAAAGACACAACTCATGTTCGTCGATCGAAGGGAATAAAAGAAGTTCAAGTTACATTTACTGGGGACATGCCATTTCACTCTAAGAAGGAATTGTTCTTCGCAAACCCAAACAAAAAGCAGCGTTTCATAAACATGCTGAGCGATAAACTACCAGTAGAGGGCTTCCAAACATTATATGCTACTAACGACGCGGGTGTCTACAGTGTAAAAACTTGTATTAAATGTGCCAGAAAAATGAAGACACTTGCGTATGAAGAAGATACTGATATTTAGATATTACTTTCTTATTTTGCAAGAGAGGTGAATTATGATTGTATCTCAGATCACACGGACAAAACTGTTCCAGTTCACAACGTATTTGGGACATACGGTAGAACGCGTATTCTCTATTCTCAGTGAAGAAACTTGTAGTCGCCTTCCATTTATTCGTGCGATTGCTGGATGTGATAGGACATCGCATTTGCTTGGTATAGGTAAAAGTGTGCCATTGAAGAAAATTGAAGATGAACTCTTTCTTTAGCAAGCAAGATTATTCCAAGATTCTTCGTCCACCAAAAAGAACATCATCGCTGCAGATGAAAAAAAGACCTAGTTTATTTGTACAATGGTAAATCAACTGATACGTTACAGAACTTGCGTTACCAAACCTTTTGTCAAAAAATATAAGGACAATCGTCTGTAGTTGAAGCTAAATGCTTCCCATCCACAAGTGATGCAGGAGCGTTCCATTCGATGCGTGTGTATATGCAAGTACAACAATGGATTGAATCAGATAAGCAATTGAAGCCAGAGGAATACGGTTGGAAACAGGTTGAAGATAGGTTTCTTCTGATACCAATGTCCGTACCTGCAGCTCCTGCAAATATTCTAAAGGCCATCAGATGTAATCTCGACAGGATTTTGATTCTAAAAATACTTGCAGAAAAGAGCAAATGACTTGCACTGCCGCATACGGAGAATGTCATGGTACAAGTTGTCTGAACTCTCCTAAATCTCGTTTTGGGGACGAGTATCCAGACTGGTTTCTGAGGTGATGATAGAATACAACATTCAGTTGCCGTAAATTGAGAATAATAATCACATGTGATTGTGTGTATGTGTGTATAGTGGATATGTAAAAAGAATTATTTCCCATTATTTTATATTTTATAAGCTGTATTGAGAATAATAATCATATGTGATTGACAGTGTATAGTGGCTAAGTGAAAATTAGTGTTCCCCGTAACTTTATATTTTATAAGCAATCTGTTTTACCAAGTACTGTTCAGTTATTGTTAACTAGCAGCGTTCACCCCGCTTCGCTGCGGTCACCCCGGAACGCAATAAACTTTGTTACTTAGATAATTTTTACTTTTTCGCTTTCAAGTGATATGATAAAAACCATAGAAGATTGCAGTAAATGTTAACATTATATCGCCTGTCATTTATGTTAACCCGCCCCGCTTCGCTGCGGTCACCCCCGAACGCAATAAACTTTGTTACTTAGATAATTTTTACTTTTTCGCTTTCAAGTGATATGATAAAAACCATTATAACGCCTGTCATTTATGTTAACCCGCCGAGTGACACGGTCATGCGGGTTGCATATAAATACGTTTATTTTTATACCTATGATGAACTAACAAAGGATTTGTACGTAATGGACACCTGAATGGTCAATTATCTCAAGACACTGGTAATTGAAAATTAAAGTGATATGATAAAAACCATCTAGGGTCCAAATCCTAATAACCCCCCAAAAATAAAAGAAATTGGTTCAGCCGTATTAGCGTGATGAGCGGACAAAGGATTTGTACGTTCTCTTTTATATATATAGATAACCAATGTAAAAGAACATTTACCAACAGATAATTTTCTATAACTTTGGAAGTATTAGCTCGATTTTAATTATCTAGGTATCAGAATAAAGGTTAGAGAAAGACAAATAAAAATATGGGGAGGACTTTCACCAAAAAATTAATGGGTTTGAAGAAATAAACCGAAAAAGTAATATATATAATTATTTGAAGGTGTACTGGCCGCCATATTGAAAGTAGCCATTTTGAGGGTGTTGCCCTACTTAGATTCTTCTATACTTTTTGTATGTTCAACAAGAACATAAAAGAAAACAATTGGCGTTAGTTTCATTTCTTTTGCAATTAGTCCTAGGTTAAGCCTTATTTTTCAATAGTTTTACTGGACTAATGGTGCTGAATTGGATAGAATTGTACCAACTTTTTTCACAAAAGGGGCTGAAAATGCCAGCGTGGTACCAACGGACCGATGAATGACAAAAAGGGCTGAATTTGATAATTGTACCAAGTGTGGCAACACTGTACGGGAAGAAAATAACCTTCTGAAGGGGATCACTTTTTGGTAATTTTCTTTCTCTGACAGATTTTTATTTTTTACAAAAATTAAATAAAATAAAAATAAACATATGTTTGAAACAAGCTTTAAAAATACACGCGTTTAAAACAAATGATTAAAACTTGTTTTAAACAATTGATTTTGTTTAAAACAAATTTTGTATACGTTTTAAACAATTTGTTTTAAACAAAACAACCGTTCTCAACCTCCACTCGAATAAAATGTTCTGTAATTCTTTCTTGTATCCGACTTTCGTAAGAAAATGATTCTTAAAAAATAATAAAATGTGACGACTTTCCTCGTAATTGTATGACCAGAAAGTCACTCGTCTTTACTCTTTTATATAAGAGTACCAAAAGATGAACACAGTCAAACAAATGGACTTCCACGAACAGTTTCCGATTTCTTATGATTAACTTATTCGTACATTTCTCACAAGCTGTTGTTTTAAATTCACGTACTGCAAGACCCAGGTTTCAAAAAGGTAACAAACTGAAAATATAATAATAATAATAATAATAATAATAATAATAATAATAATAATAATAATAATAATAATAATAATAATAATAATAATAATATATGTATTTATGTACGTGTGTAATATGTATATATTTATTGTCTTATTGAAGCTTTCGTAATTTGGAAATACGTATACGTTTGATTTGCTTTTAATATGTTAAAAAGCTTACTTCCCTAGAAAAGTTTGCAGGCTAACACCCCTAAATGACTATGTATTGGTTTCTTCAAACGTATTGTGTTGCATATTAAACTAACTAACTAACTCTATGGCCTATGGAACCCGGAGGTTCAATGCCGCGTTCACAAAAGCTCTCCACTGACTTCTATCCTTAGCTAACTGCATCCAGTTTCTACTTTGTATTCCAATCTCTGCGAGATCCATCTTAATATTGTCCTCCCATCTGCGCCTAGGTCTTCCTAATGGTCGTTTTCCGATGGGTCATCCAGTCAAGACTGAAAGCGTTTCTACTTTCTTCCATTCTAGCTGCATGACCCGCCCACCTAAGCCTCCTAGACTTGACGATCCTAACAATGTTGGGTGAAACATATAAATTATGTAGTTCCTCGTTAGGAAGTTTCCGCCATTCCCCATTCCCGTTTCTCTTGGGTCCGAATATTAGTCTCAAGATCTGTTTCTCAAATACTTTCAGTCTATGTTCTTCCCTCTGAGTAAGTGACCATGTTTCGCAGCCATACAGAACAACAGGCATGATTATCGTTTTATATATTTTAAGCTTCAAATTCCTGGACAGAATTCGTGACGACAAGAGATTTTGAACCGAATAGTAACACGAATTCCCTGCTTTTAGTCGACATTTAATTTCTTCGTGAATATGATTTTCCTCTGTTAATATTGATCCTAGATATTTGAAACTATCCACTTTATCAAAAGTATTATTTAATATTTTAATGCATCCATAATTTGCCGTATTCCGGTCCCGACTCACTTCCATCTATTTAGTTTTTTCTGCATTTACTTCTAAACCCATGTCCCTGGAAGCGTTTAATAAGATCTCTGCATTTCTTTCTATTGTTCTCCTATCATCCCCTATTAAATTTACATCATCAACATATGCCATAACCTGGTGAATACCGTTCAACTGTAGGCCCTGGTTGCTATCTTTGATTTTCCTTATAGCGTATTCCAGAACGAAGTTAAATAATAATGGCAACAACGCATCTCCTTGCTTCAGGGACAAAAATTTTCCTACCCGGACTTTACTCTGGAATTCATTTAAACATATCTTAATTAATCTAATTAGCTGTCTCGGTATTCCAAGTTCTGTAAGAACGTTGTATAATGTTTCTCTCCTAACCGAGCCGTACGCCTTTCTAAAATTAATAAATAGATTTTTTTTTATTTAATAGCTTTAAAAACATTTTGTTTAATCCTTTCTGTTTTTTTGAATTTGTCATGGGATTCTCGTATCTCCATTTGAAAGAAACGAATTTCTTAAACAATTGTATAATTAATTCTTAGAATGAAATAGGTTATATTATGTAATTCATGTATAACTGCAGAACAGATAATGATAAAAATAATTTTAGTAGTACCAATATAGCTGTTACTGTTGGAATTAGCTACGTTCATAACATTATTGGCAACTAGTTACTGCATCGTTCCAATTTCGTATGGTGGTGGAGATTTTAAGAACTAAGGCAAGTGAATCAAAAAAGGCACAAGATCTAAATGGCATAAGACATAAAAGTCATTTCGCGTCACAAGTCCTACACGGCATAAGACCTAAATGGCACAAGAATTAAAAATCATTTCACGGCACAAGACCTAAATGGCACAAGTCCTAAACAGCATAAGACATAAATGGCAATACTTAAAATTTATGTTTAGTGATTATATTTTTAGGTCTTATGCTGTTTAGGACTTAGTGAATGTTACCCGTCACCAGGTAGAATTTCTAGCATTCTTATAGCTTGAAGTTAAAAGGAAACAAGTTACTTTTTTTTTTTCTAGAAAGTAAATCAATATAAACTTGAATCTTTCTTTCTCTCTTTTTTTATTCTACCTGGGGACATACCTTTTAAGTGCAACTGATTTTGTTGTGTAATGAAGGTGAATTGAATGACGCTAACTTATCAAGTTCTGGAAGTTGATGCATTGTTCCTGACGATTTTTGGAAAAGATAGAATTTGTGGTATCGTAGTGATCTTGGTTCAAACCAGTCCTACGCAAAATGCAGTGATTGGGACTCACCACAAAATTATACGTTTGATTTCTGTATGAAATAAATTTAAAGGGATTGTGGCACTGTTGCTTGGTTTCCCTAAGAAAATTTCCCTCGACTGACACAAAAATTCCCTTTTCTTTATCAAATTTTCCGTAGCTGTTGAGTGTCAATATCCTATGACAGTAGTTGTGTGATAAGATTAATTTAGATATATTAAAGAAAGTTCCAGCTTCTATTTATTTACATTTTCTTTCATTTTTTCACAAAAAATACACGCAAATACACCCTAATAAAACACTGCTGAACAAGACTGTACTATTTATAAAAATAAATACTTTACATGTTACGTTTCAATTAGGGATGGCCAGAACCGGTTCCTGGTGGAACCAGATTTCAAGTCTGAACGGATCCTGTTCTGGAAGATCCGGTACCGAAACCGGTTTTTCGGATCCAGGTCTGGAACCGGTTCTTCGGATCCAGGTATGGAACCGGTTCTTCGAATCCAGTTCTGGAACCGGTTCTTCGGATCCAGTTTTGGAACTGGTTCTGAAAACCAAATTTTCAAGAACCGGTTCTGCTGGAACAGAAACTTTGTGACCATCCCTACGCTAAACCCGAGCTCCTGGCAGACTGAACAGTGTGCTAGATGAAATGGTGGAAGTGACAGGCAGGCGCCCAGGCGGCGGCCGCTTGTCTCATTTGGCTAAACTGGGTAACTGGCAAACTCATTGGCTAAACAGGCAAACTGGCCAACTCATTTGGCTAAACACCCAGTGGTGGACCAATTTTTTTCTTTTCTGGAGGCACAAGCGGGTCTGAGCGGGGAAGGCACAAGCGCATGGTCCTCTTTGCAGTGTTTTGAAGATGAACTTTGTGCCTCCTTTACGGGTCTTTGGGGGCTTTCGGATCCAGGTCTGGAACCGGTTCCTAAGATCCGGTTCTGGAACCGGGTTTTCAGACCCAGATCTGGAACCGGTTTCTAAGATCCGGTTCTGGAACCGGGTTTTCGGATCAAGGTCTGGAACCGGTTCCTAAGATCCGGTTCTGGAACCGGTTCCTAAGATCCGGTTCAGGAACAGGGTTTTCGGATCCAGGTCCGGAACCGATTCCAGAACCGGTTCTAAAAACCGGATCTCCGAGAAACGGTTCCGCCGGAACCTGATCTTTGTGGCCATACCTAGTTTCAATCTTCTAACCAAGATCCTCATCAGACATACATCAGAGTGTATGTCTGATGAGGATCTTGGTTAGAAAATCGAAACGTAACATGTAAAGTATTTATTTCTATGAACAGTATACTCTTGTTCAGCAGTTCAGTGTTTTATTTCTCTTCTTATTTGCAAGACGTGCAGTAATGTTGTGTTGTCAGTTACAAATACACCCTGCTATAGCACGGCCAACAAGAGATGGTCTCTGACGTTTCATACCAGATACGGTGGAACATTGCAACCCCTACTTTGATACCAGTGTTACCAAGCACGATCACTCTGTCTTATACCATTAATTAAATTGCCACTACAAATGCACCGAAAAAAAACTTGACACGCGAGTAGTGACAATGTCCCTGCGAGCTGTCAGAGACGTTCTCTTACTGGACGCACTATAACAATGGGTGGAAATTATGCTACTTTGAACAGAAACACACACGCATTATTGCTACTGTATTGGTTTATTTCTGAAGAACAAAGAAAAATTTAAGACAAATTTTATATTTGTCAATCAGTCAGTGAGAGAATTTCCCTGGATTTTCAAGTTTTATCGAAAAATTCCCTTTTTTCCATTTTTAGTAAATTTACCTATGAATTTCAGTGGGGGATCTAGAAGGTAAAACTGGAGGGGGGGGGGCTGCCAGAATCAGACTATGATAGGTATGTCATTAGTTTACTATAAACTTTCGAAAAATAATTTCTCTTGTAAGTATCTAAGCAGAATTCAATGATTATTCCCTTTATTATCTGGCATCAGTAAACACTCGATACTATCTGGCAATGCCGCACTATTCAAGCAGCGTTCAGCATAGCACCGAGAACACCTAGTGATCCACCTTCCGGTAGTTGCACCATCCGGTAGTGACGTAATGTCACGTGGTAATTAGTCTACTTTGCACACACAACTTTTATTGATTAAAAAAAATGATACACTTACGTTATGAAACGTAGATGAGCGAGCGTTAGTGAGCGAAGGGGGTTAGAAGCCCCGCAGGGCTCGTTTCATCCACCTTTGCCCCCATGATAATCAATGCAAATCTAACTTCACTCATTCAAAGGTGACGGTGACGGTTCTCATGCCTGGTGTGGACGGAAGAAATTTTTAAAAAGTACACTTGTTGATTTTTTTGTTGTATCGAATTGAGTGAAGCTTCCATGAAGTTGATTTAAGTTCATTCTAAAAACCAATGAACAAATTGGGAACAAAAACAATTAAAAAAAAAAGTTCATATTTGTATTCATCTACTGAAAACTAGGATTCGCTTTTGTTGATATTAACGCCATCTTTTGTTCTTTATTGACACTTGACATGAGCGAATAGGCCATCTTTTGAAGTTGGAATGCCTCACTGTCTTTTAAACTGGATCCAGGGTTAGATGGAATTAATAATGAAAAATAGGAATAATATTCACGTACATAATAATGCACATACAAAATAGTGAGATAAGAGCAAGCAAGCGTTCTGATTCACATTTTCACCTTTTACAAAATGAGAGCTGATTTCTATTGAATTTCACTCAAACTGACGAACTGCGAATAGGATTTTTAGCTTATCACTGCAGAACCAGATTGTACAGTTCACGTGCTATGTAAAATACTCACGCATTTATGTATGTATGAATGCATAAAGCTGCTCTGTATTGATGTCGGGTTTTATTTCGCAAGTGTTCGATGTAAATAAGCCGTTATCAGACAAGCATTGACATTTACTTCCTCCAATATGGCAGGCGGACGGGTGTGGGTATTATGAATTTTAAAGAGGTGCTATTTGGAGAGATTTTCAGTTCTCATTCGCATACGTTGTAACGATTCTGTTTTAGTGAATCCATGCTTATATCACCAATATTTTGTTTTCCTTTTTCACCCCTCACATACACGAACACATATACGAGGGTTGTTACAGTAGTAAAAATATATCCCGACCAGCTTCTAACAGCAGTAATAACGCCAGATTTAATTTTTGAGGGCAGGTGGAGGGGTAGAGAAATTTTTGGGATAGGAGATACTTTATTTTGTATACTGAAAACAGTCTAACAGTTTTATTTCACTTGACCACCTTAGAATATATTTTGTCTGGGAGCAATTGGGGGTGGGGGACGACACCACTGGGAAGGCCCCCGTTTCTTGTACCGTCTAGTCATTACTGGTAGGCAGTGATGACTTCAGGGCTGGTACAGGAGGAAATTCTCCTCGGAGACATATCTTCGATCATGCTCAATGTGAATTAGCAGTACTTTTGCAGTACTCTTCGCTTTCCTGGTATATAAAAATCGCTCCCCCTCGCGGAAAAACTGAAATCATCACTGGTCCTACGGAAATAATATTCTATATTACTGGTGGACAACATCGTGTTCGTGGGTTTTCTCAGGATACTCCCGTTTCCTCTCACTTTCACATTCCACCAATTCTTCCATCATCATCATCATCATTCACTTGTCTTAATCATCCGTATCCCTTAGCCTAAAGTGTATAATCGTGAGGCGTTATGAATATTTCGTTTCATTTTCATTCTATGTTACTAGCATTTACCGGGGAAAACCAAAGGTGAGACATACTCCGCGATAGATCGGAATAAAATGGTTTGGGTGCATGCAAATTTTCATGCGTAGTTTTCGAACTATTTGATAAAAACTATTCTTTTTGTAAACTCCAAAATTGAAGTTGTACTATGGCCACGTTACCTATTAAAGGCGAAACTGATACTGAAGTGTACAGTCAGCAGAAAAAAAAAACCTGCAACATGAGCATGTAAGTTTATTGTGAAACGACGAAGTGTCCAGGGGAGGACACCGAGGTTTCTCCTGGCGTGGTTCGTGCCATTTAGATTATGTTGATTCCCTGCTCTATTAGGCGTAGTTTCACAATAAACTTACATGCTCATGTTGCAGGTTTTTTGCTGCGGACTGTACATTCATCAAGGTTTTCAATTATGACACACCCAAACTATCATTAATCCTCAAACTTTAATTTTTGTTTATAATATTGTAACATAGATAAGAATGATATTTATTAATTCCATCGAGATTATCAAACTGAGATACCTGAGAGTGAATTCTTATGCGTAGTTTTTGAGAAAATCAAGAAATACTAACGTTTATAGGCGTAAATGTCGATGTCCGTGAACCTGGACCCACCCACACTAATTTTGAAACATGCCAAAAATTAGTGTTGACGACTCGTAATGTTAAAATAAACTGTGCTGTTATACAAATACTAAAAAGAAAAAAAAAAGATTTGTGTGGCATATTTTTCAAAATTAGTGCTGCATTATTAAAAGTGGGTGGAACTATCTTCATGTAAACCTGGTTCCACCCACACTGGCAATAATTTTAAAACATATGCCAAAAGTTAGTGTCTAATTAGTGCTGATGATACCACATTGAAAGAAAATTAGTGCTATGTATCTTATAATGAAAATGAGGAATCAATTATTTAATTTGATGATGCCACTATTCAACATTTTCGAATATATTTGGTCTTCTAATAGTAGCACTAATTTTCTTTTTAAACAGTACCATCAGCATGAACCTAGCCCCACCCAGATTTTTTTTTTTTTTTTGAAGTTTGTGTGACTGCACAATTTTTTAAACACTACATGTTGTCAGCACTAATTGGGCACTAATTCTTGCAAATGTTTTAAAATTAGTGCGGGTGTTGGTGGGGCCAGGTACATGGACATTAAACGTCGTTCGTTGTCCATAATAGTTAACAGCTTTAATGCTATTGGAACAAGCTGTATAATGAAAGACATTGTTGACTAGCAGATTGTTATTTGTGTTCTGCTAATGATGACACAACACCCCTAACAATGACACAAATTAATCCTAAAAGTATCACTCATAATTCCTAATAACACACATATACACACACTACCTATAATTTTCTCATATATAGATACTTATCAATTTGATGGAAGAACTTGGAGGTGGAAAAACGACTGATACGTGGATTTACAATGGACAGACGTCAAGGGCGCTGATTTCTGTGTAAATCTGGGGAGGGCCCATCCAGATGCAGAAAGCATCTATGAGGATTTGAAAACAAATTGCACTCAAATTATGCCAAATATTGTAAATTTGCAAATACAGAAAGGGGCCCACATGAGCTTTGTGAGGGGCCCGGGCCCCCTTGGCCCCCCGCGATCGATGCCCTTGCCAGACGCGGGGCTATTGGAGGTGATATTAGGGCAAACTCCATTCAGTAAAACGGCAATGTACGGTGAACTTAACACACGGTGATAGTATAAAATGGGCTATTACCCAAAAAGCAAAAAAAGGTTGTAGCTTTCGAAGTAATTAAACAGTTATTTTTAATTGCCATCAATTCTGAAAATCATTTTCGACTACAAAGTAGTTCTGGGTTCGATCCCAGCCCCCGCCAAGTGAACTTTGTGGTGGACAAACACCGTATGCGTGGGTTTTCTCGGGGTTCTCCCGTTTCCTCCCACTTTCTGCATTCCACCATTTCATTCATTACTCATCATCACCGTCTTCTTTAGCCTAACCGGCATAACCGTGGGACGTAAAACTCAACGATTTCATTTCATTTTTTTCGACTAGTAAGTAGTGATTGCCTTCAAAGATTGCTTTAGTAAGGATATAACAACCATGCTCAATTGGGAGAAAATATGGATTTGATTCTGGATATGTTAAAGATAGGCTTCCACAGTAAGAGTAAGAAGGACACAGATGCATAGGGTCTACAGGGTATATCTGTGTGTACAGGAAGATAGAGAAAATGCAGATCCTCTAGATCAGGTTTTTTTTTTTTTTTTTTTAACTTGGGGGTCGCGAAGATAATTGGAAGAGATAAATATAATTAGAATCTAATACCGGAAAATATTTTTAAATCTTATTTTGAATTTTGTTCTGAGAGGCATATTTTTATTTTTATATATATATTTTGTTGAGAACAACAAAAAATGGGTCTAGTATTTTCAATATGTGCAGAGTTGTTTAAAAATCAATTTAAATGAAAGAGGTATAATATGAAACTAATCAGAACTGCACATTGAAATACAATTAAAATTGAAAGCTAATGAAGTTCCTGAGCATGGTATGATTTCACTAGTGCGGCAATATCCGGTTCAATCTTCGTGATTCACATTATCAAGTAATTTTTAACTGATAAACGATTTCGTGTCTTTGTTTTACTGCTTACCATGAAAAAAAAAAAAAAAACACTTTTGCACAGATACGATGCAGCAAATGGAATTATTACTTTTAAAAGCAGCAGATACCAGACCAGGACATTCTCCTCACTTTATTTTTTAAGATATGACCCAAAATTAACGAAATTATGAAGTTTTAAAATTTTCATTCGGTATCCATTTTGAAACAGTATGACGGATCGGATTCGATATTTATTATATGAATGAACGGACCAAATTTGGTTTTAATCCATTCGCTTTTAGGGAAGTTACTGTATCCACTATATACAAGAAATGGATTCTACTATTATAGAAATAGATGGATAACATGAGATCTCCGCAATAGGTATATTAAAACTCCCACACAAGCTTATTACAAACCGGAAATTATTAACAGGGTCACTGGCAAGAGGATGTGATAAAATGGGGGTCGTGATAAGAATTAGGTTGAGAACCACTGTTCTAGATACATAGTTCGTATTTGTAAGGACACAATTGTAGTATGTACTAAGTGAATAAACTATAATTACACTGACATTGGTCTCTACGATATTCAAATCTAGGGCTACGGGAATTCTCAGACACTCTGTATAGGAAATCAACTTCTATTAAAGGAATGACGTATGTAAATGACTATTTATGTAATGAAACCTTAGTTATATAGTTCTTGTATAGTGCTTTTCCCTAATATCAATTGTTTACGTATTCGTCTACTCTGACTTTTGACTTCCAGTTTGCTATACGAGGGGCAGTCATAAAGTTAACGGAATTACGTTGTAACTCTCTCTTACTACAATATAAGCACACATTTACTTGATAGCCTTCAAAGTAGGCACCGTCGGATTCACACACACAGTTGCTCCACCGATTCCGATTCGCTGGAAACACCGACTAAAACTCCTCTTCTGGGATCTTCCGAAGTTTACCCGTCGCGTTGGTTTTCATCTCGAAACGAATATCTTATGAGACCCATTTTTAACTTTGGGAAGAGTAAAAAATCGATGGTGTTAGATGGTTTTTAGGGTTAAGAGTCTTCATCCGGGCGAAATTAAAATACCGCTAATTTTACAGTAATTATGTGATATCTTCAAATAGATAAAAGATAATTGAAATATGGAACAAGAGCGCCCTAGACAATATTATTTTGCGTGAGGTATCGTTATCACAAGTCACCTAGTGGCTTTATGTTTTCAGCTGTTTAGAAACGCGAAAATAAATGTCGATTTTCAAAATGGCTCAAAATCGAAAGCAGATAAATGAGTCGTGATAACGGTTTCTCATGTAAAATGATATTGTCTAGGGCGCTCTTGTTCCACATTTCGATTATCTTTTATCTATTTGAAGATATCACATAATTAATGTAAAATTAGCGGTATTTTATTTTCGCCGGGATGAAGACTCTTAAGGTTAAGGTTGAAGCAGATTTTCTCCAATTTGCACATGAACTTGATGTTTTGCACGTTGTATTCGATCTGTGAAATTACCACACCACAACTGATCACCACACACTCTCCCGTTCAGCTACACTATTCGTACACTGTCTGTTATAACTTGTTCACAGTTATCAAATTCATAATCAGGCAACGTAAGGACAATTCTGTAGCAGATTCGTAGTGATTGTATCACAAATGCTAAAACGTCAACATTCAGGGATACAGGAGCGTCATTTCAGATTTTGCTTCGGGGGGAGGGGGGGAAAGACCCCTTAATATAAGTAAAATTTCGCGTTTTTCACTGATTTACTACTATTCTATTGATGAAATCTATATACGCACCTCAAACTCAGGGGGGGCAAATGCCCCTCCCTGCCCCCCCTAAATGACGCCCCTGTCAGGGAACCTTTTTGACTCCTCTCGTATACTGCTTTGAACTGTTTGCAGGCCGAAAGTCAGCCCCAAAATATAGGGGGACCCGGTAGAATTTAGGGGGGGAGGCTGATCCAAGCATATCGTAGCATGAAAACCAGAGGAACGTAACTCCAAAAATGCATTTTTAGTTTTCTTCATGTTTGGACATAATTTTGAAAGCCTCACTTGGTGTAAATGGAACGTAACCCCATCTGTTCTCCTTGTCGATCATCTGTTATACTGTAGCTCAATCACCATCTTATTAAAAACACATCTTTCAAGGAAAATAATATGTTTTGTCCTCTCGCCTGTAAACCTACGTAAATGGAGTTACGTTTCTCTGGTTCTCAAGCGAAGATATTATAGTTCATCACCATATTATAGTTCATTTGCAAGCCTACCGTGAAAATTTTAGGGGGTAAACAAAAATTTAGGGGGTCCTGGCCTCCCTAGACCCCCGTGGATACGGTCCTGATTGTAGGTGAAATGAACTGACCATCCTACTCCTGTTCTACTGGTTGACAATCTTGCTACGTGATGGCAAGTGGAGGCGCGGTGGCTCAGTGGTAGAGAGTTGCTTGGGGTCCCTGGTTCGATCCCAGCTCTCACCGTGTGGACTTTGTGGTGAACAAATATCGTACTCGGTGGGTTTTCTCGGGGTTCTCCCGTTTCCTCCCACTTTCTTCATTCCACCATTTCACTCATCTCTCATCATCACCGTCTCCTTTAGCCTAACCGGCTTAATCGTGGGACGTAAAACTTAAAGATTTCATTTCATTTTCATTTTTGTGATGGCAAATGGGCTAGAACATGCCTCCGTGTCCAGAACACTTCGAACAGTCACTTGAATATGTACGACCTTTCTTTCGCTTTTTAATAATGAAATATGTATTCAAATGCAAAAACCTAAAGGCCGCCACTGATCTGATCTGTATAAGAAGATTTACCATATCGATGTATATGTAGAATTACCTTTTTAATATTTTAAGAATACTTTTAAAAGGAAAAAATAAAATTTTTAAAGTTAAGGAGAAGGTATAAGCGTACTTTCAGAACAGTTCCTGATCCATTATTGATTTTGTGTTCTTAGCGGAAGTGAAACAATATCAATTGTTTATACAGGACGAAAGGTCTTTAGTGGTTAGGAAGGGCTTCTAGTTTCTCGTCCAAGACATTAAGATTGACCCAGTCTTCCTCGAGAGCTGTTTCTTTGGGATAAGCGATGAGTTGGGTCTATGCTGTATTCATGACTTTCCTATCCCAGTCTCCTTTTGTGAGGCTTTAAAGGATAAGGCGAATAGGATATCAGCAAACTTCCTCGAAGATTTAGTTAACTCCTTCCGTTTGCGACTGAATTCTCGCCTCCTGCTGGATCACTCACTGTTTTTCTCGTCTCTGAAATTTTTTGCTTTGGGTTTTGTTTTTGTAACAAACCATGACCTCTTCATCCCATGATGCATTGCAGCACCGTATATTTTATCCTAGTGAGGTTCTTTATAGATGTTTTTCACCATGCATTTCTTTTCTTTCATATATTTTTCATGTATGCGTAAAAAAGTATATATCTTTGTTGGAAATATATTTCTTCTCTCATTATAGAGGAAATAAGGACAGAATAGAACCATCTCAATTTATTCAGGGTTGTGATTTTTGTGTGTATTGTAGTTCTTATTTGCATCACCAGAGCGGCGCTCGTGTTGATTTTTCTATGTTTTATTCAAAAATTTATCTCTCTTTTTTTCTTTCTTACTTTCAAGCGAAGATAGGAAATAAAGGTATGTGATCACGAATAGTGTAAAATTTCTGGAGATTTTTAATAGCCGGAAAACAAACGTTTCCTTCCTGTGTTTCTTTTTCGCAAAGAATGGAAATAAAATGAAATGAAATCTTTGAGTTTTGCGTCCCCCGGTTATGCCGGTTAGGCTAAAGGAGACGGTGATGATGAGTAATGAATGAAAGGGTGGAATGAAGAAAGTGGGAGGAAACGGGAGAACCCCGAGAAAACCCACGCACACGGTGTTTGTCCATCACAAAGTTCACTTGGCGGGGGCTGGGATCGAACTCGGGACTCCAAGCACCAGAGTGAACGCTCTACCGCGGCACCCTCGCAAAGATGGGATTAAAAAAAAAATACTAGCTGAACCATTTACACAGCGCACAGTTCTAACATGAGCGTGAGTCTCCTTCCCATTTCTCACTATATCTGTGCAAATCCCTTTACGAACACAAGTAAAAGACAGAAAGACTGTGAAAGGGAGTGAATTGCTGTAGACAAACATATAAATTTAATATTTTAATATATAGAATGTTGGGGGGAGTTTGTGTCAAACTTGGATAAGTAATAGATGATATCAAATGTAAATATTTTTTTTCTTATAATTCCATATCCGAGTACGTCTCATTGTGGGTCCACAAGCCATCGAAGTTTCCAACTTGCAATATTTCTGTAGGTTATTTAAAGCAAAGCGCCTGAAATGTCCATCAAACCCGCTATACGTAACTCCTCTACTGGTTGTCTTTCACAAGAGTATCAACCTTAACGTCCTAGAGACAATATTAAACTAATAGGATCAAAACGACGCGTAAAATGCGGAATAGAAAATTAAAGACAAGCTTTTTTGAAAATTTGAGTGAGAACCAGAAAAACTACACAAAATTCGGAATCGACCAGCGAAAACAGCACATTTCTAGCACTTTCGGTTTTCGATATCTTATTGCCCAAAGAACTGGCCACAAAAGTATAATTTTTTCTTGGCCACAAACATATAAACATAACATTTTAATATATAAATCGTTTGTATATAATTTCTCTCAATAAACACAGAGGCATCATTTGGGAGCGCAAGGGAGCAATGCCGTCCCTGAGTTTGAGAAACACATGTTTGCTAGTAAATTGTATACTAATATGCTACTAAAAAACGTGATTTATATGTCGGTGGACAGTCTTGCTTTCCCCTCTTCCAATGACAAAATCTGAAATGGCGCTACTAGATATACACTAAATTTAATGATCTTTAAAATTTAATCTCTACTCCCTGCTTTAAATACGATATTTATGATGGGTACGATGCTCCAAGGCAATAATAATGGAAATGAATGAAGACAGAAAGGTTTTGAGGACAATTTCAGATAAAGTGAGACTAAATCTGCTGACTCCTTCATCACTAGATCTCCAAAATTGATCAGTGTGTAACCTTGAAATTTTGCAGAAATAACCACGTCGTACTTTTCGATCGCAGATAAGACAGAAGTTTGTGACATTCGACTTCTAAAGGGGAAAATGTTAGATAATTCGTTCATCCATAAGGTAAATAAAAATCGTTCAATTTTCGTAAAGCATTCTAAATTATACAACTAACAGTGCACTAGCAAAACCAGTGAACTTCAATATTGAATCAGTAGTTTTGAAAAGGCCATGACTCAGTAAAGTAAAGTTATCAAAAATATAAAGACCTTTAAGTTTTGAAAATTCTGAAATAAGCGACCTCTGTTTGAGAAAGTAGAGTTTTATTTTCATCGTACGAAATGAACAATTTGTTGTGAGAGTCTTTCTTTCAGCTAGTACAGCCAAGCGTAGAAGTAAATTTAGCTCTTGATATAAGAGCAATTATTGCATCACTTAACCACTATCGAGATACTTCATTGATTATTGAATAATTGATCATTTGCGGGACCCTTCATTAAGTAGGGGCACCGCTCGCCACTGCAGTTCATGACATTAGTAACTGCCAGATGAACCCTTAGGGGCTAGCTTCGAATAAAAAAGTGTTTCCTGATATTCTTTTTCACTTTAGAACAACGATAGGAGAGAATAATAATAATAATAATAATAATAATAATAATAATAATAATAATAATAATAATAATAATAATAATAATAATAATAATAATAATAATAATAATAATCAAATTGGAGATTTCAATGGATTTATGCGTGTCATGATCCTGCTTAACAAGATAGGTGATTATTGGATGCCCATTTTCTTTTTTCGGTGTAGGTACACTCGCCTAGAAGTCATACAGTTCAACATGTCTCAACCAAATTTTAAGGTTTTCATAAAATTTCCTATGATCATACGGTTAAAATTAAGGGTAGGATACTGGAGAGTGAAAAGAAAATACTGCGAATGATTGGAAAATGGCTTCAACGATTTTGTCCATATTTCACAAATCAATAGTTAGTTAAAAGCTTTATAAATAGTGGTCGCCAAACTTATGAAGCTTTCGAGCAACCGTACAGTTTTTAAATCCTACAGTGAGCTACGAACCAAAAGAATTACCAACTTGTTTTTTTTTTTTAAATCTTACACTTCTTTATGGAAAAATAAGTGGAGGAATCAAAGTTTGATAAGCGGAGCGTTAACGCGGTCTGCAGAAATCGTTTCCGCGAGCTACTAGTAGCTCGCGATTGACGTTTTGGATATCACAGATCTATAACTTCGTATACTTCATATTTCTGGAAAATATGTAGAAGTCGTCTAATATCGGAGAAAAGTTATTTTCGGACAATTTTCTTAAAAGTGACTTGGTCTATATTTCTGAAATGTTTATATTTCAGATATAAATACTTCAATAATAACTCCAGTATGAGATGATTTAATAATTTAAGAAATGATACCCAGAAAGTTTATTTATTTATTTAACAATCACCAAATACAGCTCAGAGGTCATTTTAAACTGGATACCTAACAACAACAAGAACAATAGAAAGGATTTGGGAAGGTATCGGGCAGGGCTTACTTAGTAGGTATCATCCCGGCATTTGCCTGGTAGGACTAAGGAAAACCCTGGAAAACCCCAGTCAAGATGATCGGCAGCGGGCGAAGCCAACGCTCTACCACTTGATCTACTTCGCTCAGTTTAGTGCAGTTCTCTGAGATGTCTGAGAGACAACTTGCAAACCGCTTGCCGTAAGCTTGAATTGCAAGCCGATCAAGCTTGCATCCAGTTTGATTGGAAAACGTGCAAGAATGCTGCAAGCTGGATGCTAGTAACGAAGTTACATGGGGGCAACCTTGCATTCAGTGTTCAATTCAAGATTGACACAAGCGTTGTACACAAGTCAAGTCAATAGCCAATGAACGGGCAGCGATGCTATGACGCTCTGCAAACGGTCTAAATCATCACTTGCAAGTACAACAAAAGGCAGCTTGTGTGAAAGCATGCGTTTCAAGAGCAAGCGTAGAAGGCTAAAAGCCAAGCATGCGCCAACTGCCCGAAGGCTTTTATACTACTAGGGACCTTACAGATATAAGAACAAACAAATGCGAGTTTTTTACCCTCTGAATGAGAAAGTAAGCTTTTAATTACGAAGGGGATAGAAATGAAACATCAATTTAAATGTAAATTAACTTCAATTCTTCTCCCAATTGCTTGTATGTGTGGACAGTGCGCTTGAATAAAAATCTAAACATGTTTTGGTAACTATGACCACATTTGGTACCATAATTTAAATTGATTTATATGATAACCTAATAACAGGAGCATTGAGTTGTCAGCATTCTTGTCAGAATTACTTGTTATTTCAAACACTAAAGAAATCAATATGGAATTGTGTCCCTGATTTCATTTAAGTTTCATGAATATCTGAATATGTTTATTGAGAGTGAAACGGAGAAGGAAAGTTTATTCAGTGTTCAAACTTCTCGAATACTTTACATTTTTGGGAGAATTTTAGTCCAATCGATGCAAAAGCTATTAAAACAACAGAAATTAAATCAAACAATAAGTAATCCCTGAGCTTATTTTACAATTAGATACAAAACTTCTGGATTCGTTCTCAAAATATTTTCCGGAATACCATTGCTATTTCTTCCCAGAACTGAATTGAGTAATAAATTATTACTATCTTATTACTCGCTGCCTTAAGTAATCAAAAAGTTTGTCTCTGTAGGGACTAAGGCCAAAACAGTTGGATTTTCTGTTTCCCTCCTAAACTCTTCTACTTTATATAATATTCTTTCATCATTTTCTTAAGACGGGAAAATATTGACCAGATTAAGGCCACCCAAACAGAGACAGAGAGACAGAAGCAGGAGAGAATGTAAAGGGAGAAATCTGAATGCTTTGAATGCGTGTCTGTTACAACGTTAGAAAAAAAGACCTTTGTCTAGCATGCTTTATGAGTGAATAGCGGTACGAGGCTTTGTTGGACTGCTCACACCATTGAACCTCAACTCGGTTATTTTGCCCTCTGGTCAATATAAGGCCAACCTTAGTATACCCAAAGATCTCTTTCCCTCACGTGCTGTATGACACAAAGACTCCCAGCTTTAGCCCCCTTTTGCACAATGTGTGAGTATGTCGATGATTCTACGTATACTTTTTGAAAACACTAATTTACAGAAAAAAAGAAAGAAAATAAAAAAACAAAATGGAATAGGAGAACTCTTTCAAGTCATAGCCAATGAAGACAGTTACAGTTTGAAGGGCTTTAATTTAGGGATATGTGGTATGTCCAGAAAGTAATGAGACTGGCTGTCACGCGGCGCTCCACTTCGCCTGTACCGTGCTCCCTGAGGAGTGAATTTGTACTTTGGGGTCTAAGCTAAACAACGCACTGGGTCGCGTCTGAGCTCTGATGCAGTAAGGATCAGAACTCTTGATTGAATTTTAAAGCTCTTGATTGAACTTCATTGGACTCTGTATTTTTCACGTTCTTGGATTTCTTGATTAAACTTCATTGGTCTGTGTACCTTTTACGTCCTTGAATCTCTTAATTGAACTCATTGGACTGTGTACTTTCAGATGCTGGAATACCTTGTTTGAATTCAATTGGACTTTGTACCTTTTACATCCTTGAATCTCTTAATTGAAATTCATTGGCCTGTGTACCTTTTACGTCCTTGCATCTCTTGATTGAACTTCATTGGACTGTATACTTTTCACGATTTTAAAGTTCTTGATTGAACTTCATTGGACTCTGTATTTTTTACGTTCTGGTATCTCTTGATTCAACTTCATTGGACTGTGTACCTTTTACATTCTTGAGTCTCTTGATTGAACTTCATTGGACTGTATACCTTTTACATTCTTGAGTCTCTTGATTGAACTTCATTGGACTGTGAACCTTTTACCTCGTTGAAGTTTTTGATCAAATTCATTGGACTGTGTACTTTCAGATGCTTGAATATCTTGATTGAACTTAATTGGACTTCGTACCTTTTACATTCCTTGAACCTCTTAATTGAAGTTTTGTTTGATCGTGGACTTTCTACGCCTTTCAAACCCTTACTTAAGTTTTGTTGTATCGTTTACTTTTTACGTGTTTGGGACCTTGCACAAGTTTTATTGGATCATGTTCTTTTTACGCCTATGAAGTTCTTGTTCAAGTTTTGTTGAATCCGGTATTATTTTAGGTCCTTAAAACTCTCGGTCAAGTTTTATCGGATTATGTACAAATTGCATTAGAGGAGCATAGATAAATCATTACACGCACTCCGGCTACGACACGACAACTCAATTCAAAATGACATCCTACAATAGAAAGTGTGAATTCTAAAGGAAACATAATTCTGTATCTTTCACTTATTTAGCAATTAATGTAAGTAAATCTGATCACATCTCTGCGTATTTAAGGATCAAGTTAGTTAATTATTATTATCTGACAATCTAGGTCGATAACGAAAATACTGTGCCATTGCTCCGAGTTGAACACGGGATAGCGTGCACTGAAGACATTTGCGTTAATACTAGGCTATACGGAAGAGCCTATTTTTTTTTTTAACCAAAACTCTTTATATACTCGTATACTTACCCTGTCCGTGTTTCCGTCCGTCCGTGAGAAAATAATGCAAGAGCTAATTGATAAATCAGCACCAAATTTGGTCAAGACTCGAGATCGTTAATGGAGACGATATTTAAACCGAGTTTTTACCTTGATTACTATAGAACAAAAACGGTAATAGATAGCGAGAAGCAGTTTTCTGTAATCGATTAGACGTCTCAAATATACATCTTATATTCATTCTTAACTCTTACTAAAACCGGAAGTGGTTTGAAATCAACCAAGTCCAATGATCGTCATAGAGTAAAAATAGTAACAGTAAGAAAATACGAGTTTTTGTAATCAATTAAGCGTCCCAAGTGTATTATTCCATCTCTATTCTGATCGCTCTACTGAAACCGGAAGTAGTAGAAATCTACTACTATTTCCGGTTTCAATATGAATTGAGAAAAATATCATGCCATATAAACCAGACTCTTTCACGTGGTGTACATGTAATACTGTTACTTTTTGTTTGACCATTTAGTTAAATTTCTATGGAAAAGGATAATATTGAGAAAAACTATGAAAAATACTAAAAACAATACTTTTGAGACTTGCTAGAAGTGCTATGAATCAATAAAATGACTTTAGAGTGCACAGAAACGTTATAGAATGACTGTTCGTCTACCTTTCTGTCTGTCTAGTGGTGTTAGACCAAACACTGTAAGATATAGCAACAAATTCTTATTATCATGATTGTAAACTTTAACGCTATATATCAATAGTCGCCAAACTTGTGAAACTTCTGAGCTAAAGTGCTGTTTTTAAATCCTATTGTGTGCTACCAACCAAAAGAACTACCTATTGTGTGCTTTTTTCTACACTGAAAAAAAATTATAATTAAATTGCCAAACATCAATGTAAAATCATTTAGACCCTACTCTTTATTTTGTAACTTGATATACATCTCCTTAGATTAAATTACAAACTTCGCTGGGTTATTTTACAAATTTATGGTAAATTTATAAGAAAGTATGATATTTTGTTGAAAAAAATGTAATTTTACACTATTTCATATTAGTAATTTTACTTTATAGGTGCAAATTGATTTACATAGAGGAGCGGCAAACAGATTGCCACCGTTTTTTGTAAATTTACCCATAAAAGTTTTTACAGTGTAATTACATTTGTTTATTGCCTATAAACTTACATTGCTAGTTAATATAATATCAAACTATCCAAGTTAGCAAATGTCTAATATACACACGAAAAACATAACGTTTAGCAAATGTCTAATATACACACGAGAAACATAACGTTTAGCAAATGTCTAATATACACACGAAAAACATAACGTTTAGCAAATGTCTAATATACACACGAAAAACATAACGTTTAGCAAATGTCTAATATACACACGAAAAACATAACGTTTAGCAAATGTCTAATATACACACGAAAAACATAACGTTAGCAAATGTCTAATATACACACGAAAAACAATATGCACAACCCCACACGTATATAATCAACTGTGAAATGAGGTTGACAATGGCAGTTGCGCAGGAGAAACAAGCAGTTGACGTCAGCCCCCCTGTCGTTAGCGTCGGCCCATTGGAGGAATCAAGGTTAGCCAACAGGAGCGTTAACGCGATGAGCTCACGAACAATGGTTTGGCGATCGCTGCTACATACGATATTGCTCTTGCGATAATAGGTGAATATACGATCATTTGAGAACGCACAATTTTTTGCAGTTTTTGAATGTGCAAGTAAATTATATAGATGTGCATTAAATACTTATAAAACACACACACTGAGGTTTTAAGGTCATTCGCGCTAAAAATAAATGAATAACAATTCGAGAATTAGCAAATGGCAACCCTGCATGCATTCTCTAAACTTAATTACATATACGAGAGAGTGGAAACATTGTTCTTCAGAGTAGTGTTAATAAATGATTTTTTTTTTTGTAAATGGTGAGGACAGTGAAGTTCGAAACTGAAGTTCGCTGGATAAATTTATTATATATTATTGCTATTATTGGTAATATTATACCTTTTTCTGCTATTATCACGTGCATAACGAATATACGATAATTTTAAAGACGAAAATCGATAATTATATTATCTCAGGTTGGCATCTCTGCTAATTATACACATGGATCAGCGTGCCAAGAACACGTTTCATCTCTTTTATTACTTGTCAAATGAAACCGGAATCAGTAGATATTTCAATTCTGGCTTCAATATTGGAACCAAATGATTTGAAATTCTATCATCGTTTACAATGTAAAGCAGAAATAACTTATTTCTAAGAGCAGAAATAAAGGAGTCAGAACCAGGCCCGTATCCAGGGTGTCTAGGTGGGGCCGGGTCCCCCTAAATCTTTGCTGTCCCTCTTAAAATGTTCACGGTAGGTTTGCAAATAAACTATAATATGGTGATGAACTATAATATGATTGGATTGGCCCCACCTAACTTCAGCCGATCCCCTACATTTTTGGGCTGGCTACCGGCCTGGTCAGAACGCTACTGTTAACACACCCTGATAACGGAGAGTTTTAATCATCATTGTATTATAGTGTGCTTCAGATCTTAGTTTATTTTCCCTCGTTCAAAAAGATCTAATGAAAAAAAAACATTTGTCATATTAATAGGCCTTATACGTGTATACAAAACTCGCAAGTGACCTCAAAGTGAGCTTGAGTGCAGTGGCGTATTTAAAAGTTGAAAACTAGGATGGCCAGCCTGAACCCGAAGCATGATAGGTATACCATGAGTTTAATGTAAACTTTCAAAAAAAATATATAAATAATAGCTTAAATTATTTTTCTCACTCAAAAACTTTGGAGGACCAGGCCTCCGACCCCGGGCTGGAGCCGCCACTGCTGGTGCTTCAACAGATACCCTCTTGATGTAACTTTTGTGTAACTTTTTGAGCTTTATTTCTTCTCAATCGTAGAAAAGTAATTTTCACGTATTTGATTATGTCTATGTCGAGATTTACTTCTCTAGACACAGAAATCGTTTTCTTCTTTTTCTCATGTGTCGATTCATCCGACTGAGTCTGCTGCTGAACCTCCGTCATTATTAATACGCCACTGTTTGAGAGGCATGTATTGTAAACTTCATTTGATCAATATACCAGCTTGTTACTATGAAAAAAAAAACACAAACACACAAGAGAAAAATATTTTTAAAATAAGGAAATGACATAAAAAGGAAAAGAAAACAAAAAAAAAATATACATTCACTAATATAAAAACTGGATACAGAAAGTTAATGTGTTTGAAGTTTCATATAACATAATAGAATTAAATAGTTCTACCTTTTCCTAAAAAAAAAAAAAAAAAAAGGAAGATGTCAATGTCCATCTTGTAGACTTTCCCACAGAAAAGAAGAGGACTGAAGCAGAAAAAAAGAAAACATTACAAGAGAGTTTCACTTGGGACGTACAGGACAAAGCTTTTAGCAACTAATTACGTAGGATCAACTTCCATTAACTTTAACGGAAAATTCTGTTTTGGCAACAGAAACCTTTCACCTAGAATACACACACTAACAAACAATAGCTAATGAACAAAAGAAAGAGTAAAGTCAAGAAAAAGGGAAAACATAATTAAGAAAAGGGACAAGACAACAAATAATGAAAATTATTTAGCGCCAAAACAATAGTGCCAACTCAATGAAAATGTATTGACTAAATGTTGTGTTGTACATTATTTTCACGTATGTAGCTATATAATCTGATTACTTTATACAAGATGACAGAATTGGAAATGTAATTCTTGGCGTCAAGTAAAAGTCCTAAGAAACATGAGTTAATAGGACCTATACTTCGGCTAGTTTTAGACGGAAGCATTTCTCGTAGCAGATGTGCTGCCAAAAATCTCGTATAATACTCTATGGCATCAAAAGTACCTATTCCCTTTTCAGCGTAATCTCTAAACTCCAATAAACAAAATATTTGTATCCTTCCGCTTGTCACACATACGATTGGCTAGTGATGTATCACTCCCACTCCTCACGGGGAGGAGCAAATTATACAAGTGCATTTTGACTTACTGTCTCGTGTTGTCCAGATACTTACAGCTAGCAGAAAAGAAGGAAAAAACTCCAAAGATTAAAAAAAAATATTTGAATTTCGCTGGTAAACAATTGTTGCTTAGTGAGTAAAGATTTACCTTGGTGTTGCACCACAACACTCGCGGAACCGGGATTCATGCCAGCCATCTTTCAGACTTGAAAAGCACAACACGCCTCCACAGTTGAATTGGCGCCATAATTACTGCGCATGCTTTGTGTTTATTTCTATTGTTTCATTAACCACACTTGATTGCAGTATTACTAGATAATCCGTATTATATTTTTGTCATTTATAATAACGTAGCAGTTTTATAAGGAGCTTCATAGTAAAAGTAATAATCAAATCATATGAACTATTTTGCGGAGGATGCAAGCGTCGATAGGCCAACAGCAAACCAGCGAGATTTAGTTTCACGTGGCTTTGTTTATCGCAGTTTAGAGCTTAGCCCGAACAGAGTTTAGGTATATGGTAGCATTTTGATAAACATCTTGTCGTGACGTAGCAAACAAATCACTGGAGAAGAGCGCAATTATGGCTCCGAAACTAAAAACAGAGATTTCAGTCACTATTTCTTCTAAAGCCCTTTGTCGCATATGCTTATTTTGATACAAAGGACTTTTAACTTTGTACAAACGAGGATGCTCCTCACATTTTTCAATCTGCATAATAATAGCATCCCTACTCCAACTCATTTTACTTTACTACAATGCAATTTCCCAAACAAAACAAGAGCATGGATATTTGGCACAAAATCTTTCGCTTCCTTTTAACACACCACGGCGCTGCAATCGGACCAGAAATACCGGGGAAAATGCTACGAAATAGAACAGGTTCTATCGATAAGAAATACCATAGGATATGCCATGGCATGGGAAATGCTATAGCATTTGCTACTTTATACGGTAGGATATCGATGATACAATTTTTGCTACGATAAATGCTTCCGTCTAAAACTAGCCTTAGGAGGTAGCTATTCGGGAAATTATACAAGTCAAATTTTGCAGGAATATTTTGTGTATCATACAAGAGACCTACGCAAGACCTGTTAATCTAATTCCGGCATTATTTCTTAAAGTATTAATTGTAGCTCGGAATCCTACATGTCGCAATCTCATGATGATGTCATAGCATCTCGCTGACCTGAGCTTAAGCATTGTTGAATAAGACGTGATTACGGAAAAATCGAAAAGTCATGAGAATATCCCGTACAATCGTGTCCTTACGGGTCAGAATAAAACAAGAAGAATTTGAAGAGGTCGATCATTTCAAATATCTGGGAAGTATTTTGACGAAAGACGCATACTGCATCAAAGAGATTAGGTCAAGAATTGCCATAACCTAAAGAACATTCAACAAGAAAAGGCCACTCTTAACTAGCAGGCTTAATATTCGACCAAGGAAGAAATTGGTCAAGTGCTATATATATATATGGAGTATTGGACTTTATGTTTCAGAGACTTGGACATTAGGGAAGTTAGGAAAGAAATATTAAGTGCGCTTCGAAATGTGATGTTGGAGGAAGATGGAGAAGATAAAATGGACAGAAAGAATAGCAAACGAAGATGTTTTAAAACGGATAGGAGAGAAGAGGATGCTTTTAGCCAACATTCTTCTAGGAAAGCCATTTAGATTGGACATATTTTGCAAATAAATTGTCTTCTTCATACTGCCATAGAAGAAAAGATGGAAGGAAAGCGAGGAATAAGAACAAGAAGAACACACCTAATCGATTACACTGTTCGACAAAATTGAACTTTTTTTCTTTTTTTCGGGGTTGCAATAGCTAATTTTTATGTGAACGGACCTCCTGAATGCGAATCTGCAATTTGTTTTTTTTTTTTTCTGTCAGGGATAGTTTTGGAAATATTTTGTGATATATGTTTTACTATTTGTACTGTAGTATAAGTTTTACTATATCTGGTAGTACAAAATACAATTGACTTATTGTATATGAAACTAATAAACAAAGCACTATATACCCATATAATCACCATGAAAATAATGCAGATATGTTGTTTGCGGATTTCAAAGTAAAAATAGCTGTAACTGTAATTCAGGAAGTGACTTATGATAGCAGTTTGTGTGTGGTAGGTTTGTAGTATAGTACCTAACAATCGTCCAACAATAGTCAGCCATTAAGTGAACGCACCCACTTCTCTGCATAACGTTTATCTAATGTTTGTATGTCCTTATGAAATCTCTCACCATATTCATCCAAAAAGTCACTGTAATTAACTGGAAAGTAATTCAGATGAGAGTGAATAAAGTTTACTTTCACGGACATAATGCACCCTAAGTGTTCGTACGCGTTAATCATTTCTGTTGTTACGTGTCTGTAATTGTGTGGCCGTTTCTTGCCCAGGAAGTTGCATGTAACATTCTTGAAAGCAATCGATAGACATTTTGTTTTGTCTGTAAGTAATATAAAACTGTTATTTTCGGTATACGCGTACATAAAAATAGCTGCCCCCCAAAACACTGTCTCTTCCCCTTCCCTTCCCCCCACAAGAAATTAAAGCTGGCGACCTCACTGATGACGAGAAAATTGCCCAAATCAATTCACTTGTGAGATCAGATTATCCACAGGCTATATGTGAAATTGTAGGGAGTTAATTATTTTCATTGATTCGTATCAGCAAATCTTACACGAAGATCTAGAGATGTGTATCGTCGAAATTCGTGACAAAAGTTCTCACATAGGACCAGGAGTACATTCAGCAGAGCACTGAAGGAAATAGAAGCCAACGATTCTACATTCCCAGCCAGTATTATCACAGAGAATGAATTATTAGTTTTATGTGTACGTCCCTAGTATCAACGTAAGGTCGTCCCAGTGGAAACCACCTGGATCCTCGAGACCCATGGTGCTCAGACAAGTCCTATCCCGGATTAAAATGCTATTAATTGTGTTTTTTTTTTTGACATACTCGCTCATCACGATTTGTTCCACATAACCAAACTATCAAATAAAGAAGTTTACACCGTTGTGTTACAAGGCTTACACGATTGCGTTCGTCATAAAAGGCCGCATAAGAAGGAATCTGACACTGGCGTACACACCATGATAATGCTCCTTGTCACACTTCACGAATGGTGTTCGACTTTTTTTGGGGGGGCCAAAAACAAGATTCTTGTCGTACACCATCTCCCCTACTCGGATAATTTTTTCCTGTCCTCTACCTTGAAATTCACCATAAAAGGGAAACGATTTGCATCATCCAATTAACGGAACGAGAAAACTTCAATGTATTCCACAGCAGACGTTCAAGAACTGCTTCCAGCTATTCTTGGAACGTTGTAGATGGAACAGAAAAGTACTTGAAGAGGTAGATCGTCTTTGTGATTTTTTTTTTTTTTTAACGATTGCATAATATGTGGTTAAGTTACAAACCGAGAATATCTTCATGTCATACTTTCCTGACTTGTTAGGCATATAGTGTAGAAACTTATAACGGCCACGGAAACAGATAAGTTATTCGCCCGTTCTTCAGGATGCAACTGTTTCGTGTAATTTTCAATAAATATATTCCATATGTAGCTTACAACAGCCAAATTATCTGTTTCTTCACTACCTTTTAGAGTTTGTTTATCATCAAATCGCAACATTCTGCGAATACCTTCAAACCGTGTTACACTAATTGTTGTACGGGAATTTGGATTGGATAGATGAATCAATAAAAGCTTTCGAACAGGTACATATCAACTCTTTATTTCTTGCTAAGAGCAACAACCCAATAATGGTTAGTAATTCTTCTTGAGTTATGATCCTTCACTATTTTTTTTTTTTTTTTTTTTTTTTTTTACCAGGATACACAACATCCTTCGAGATTACTACATACGAATTTCTTCAAGAATTTCAGGTGTAAAAATTAACTGGAATGCTAGTCGCGGCGAATCAGCTTTTGCACATGAAGCTGTACCCGATTTTCGTCTGAACATGTTATTTAACCTGGCTTGGGGATTTTTGGTGAATGATTACTTCAAGTAACTCCTTTCTGTCCGTCTATTTCAGTAATATTTTGTGAACTCACTCTATCCGATATGTCGTTACCAGAAACTTCCGAAGTTGTGCTTCCTTCAACAGGAGATTCAGTGAAGTCGTCTGTTCCTTTATGATCATGTTGTGCATCCAAGGGTTAATGCACATGTAGATCGAGTGTTTAGTACAGTACTGTCAACAATATCTTGACTTTGTTCCTACAATTGAGTTAAAATATCCCTACTTTTCACTGAAAAGTTCCTACAGGAAATTTTAACTTTCTGAATATATGATCATGGATTACAAATGTCATTATATCTAATTTTCCCACATAAGACTGTGTAATATTACTATATATTTTTACTCATCAGAAACCTAGTAACCAGAAAAATTGTTTACTGTTTATGATGCTTCTTTTCCTGAAAACGTTGAAAGGCAGTCTTATATATCATAAATCTGTTTTCAGTATTACTGGTTGAATCTCGTGAAGAATAAGCGTCTCTTTGTAAATACTTTGGTTGTGGAAAAATATGGTATGGCTTCTTCTCTCTCAACAGTTAAAAATGACTCATCGCTGTCTAGTAGGCTATCTAATCACTGCCTTCACCAAGGGCAACCCAAATATCTTCCTTATTCAATCTCGACATTATTCCAAGACATGGCAAACGTAGAAACTTTTCATACAGTACAGAATTCCATTTTTTTTAAAAAAATGTAGTTTCACTCCCCTCAATAGATGGGCGGATCACAGAAGGTAACACCTTCTCTTTGGCCAGTGACATCAATTTAAGTGTGGTAAGAAAGTATTAGAAATGGGCATCAGAATTTTTATTAGTTATTGATTTATTGTCATTAATACTTAAGAATGCGGTGAGAGATGAGGTAATGGTGGCAATGAAGTGCTGTTCACATAACATAAAGTTACATGATGTTAGCTGTACCTTGTAACAAAGACATTGCACGTATAAACTATGAATTTTGTACTGAGACCCCAGTTGGTTTCTCTTAAACCACACAACAAATTGATTCTTCGGCATATATTAGCTTCTAAATTGGAGATATGAGCTTTTCAACTGATATGTTTATCCAAGGTGACGCCAAGATGTTTAACAATATTTTGGAAATACAGTATAATTGTGAGCCTAGGAGTGAGAGATGTACCAGTAATAGATCAGGATTTCTTGTTGGACAATATTTGTTGCCTTTGAGGCCAAACAAAGTCATTTCAGTTTTAGATGGATTTAGTTTGTTTCCTACTGAGCTGAGTACCTCCACGGAAGAGTTAGGTAACAGATTGTTACTGACTATAATAACATCAGGTGTAGTGTTAGTCTCAAGCCGAGTATGGTATGCTAAAGGTATACAAGAGCTGCGGATGGTTTGCAGAAAGTCCTGGAAACGCTGTTCTAGAATGGTAAGGTAATTAATGTCTACTATGACAATATAAATTTTTAAGTTAAGATCCAGGTAGGTGAGAAAACTACAAGGCATCCAGGTAGGTGAGACTGAGTGAAGCAAACATACAGCTCACAAATGACGAGAAGAATCCTAAAAGAGGGGTAGCGGGGAAAGGTCAGCCACACGGTCAAGTCCATTTTCGGTTTTTGAGGTGTGGTCTATACTTGGATGTCGTCTGCTACTCCGGGTAGTTATCTGTGTGTTATTCCGTGGGGTCATTTGAAACCCCCGTGCGAAAAGTAGGATGGTTTCTTTACACATACCTACGTCACACTACTTCTGCTAGGGTTCTTCTCGTCATCTGTGAGCTTTACATGTTGCCACAGTCAGAGTAAGTGCTGGGAAATAGACTGTTGTGATGACGTGTTCAGAATATTGATCAGGATATGGAGATATGATATAACGACGAGGTAATGAATGTTTGATAACGAAAGCGGTTTCACCAGGAGATAGATTGGAACGGATCAGATGTTAATGTGGGAAGTAAAAGCACCTTGAGGATTTTAAGAGGATTTCATTGAGTAGAATGCAATCGATTTAGTAAGAGTTTTTTTGATTCGCTATTGCATTCTGAATGCAGTAGAGAATCAAAAAACTCTCACTATCTCGATTGCATTCTCCAAGAATTCCCTACTATAACTATTAAAAAATGTATCCGAAATAAAGATATACAAGATTTTCTTATAACAATAACAAATTGCTTCATTAAATGAAATGTCAGAGTTCTTAAGGTAACGAGATTGTTATAAAAATCATGAAGGAAAATAAGTTTCTCAATATCATTGCTCGTAAACGTATTTGAGAAATTTAATGCAATTCTTACAATTAATGCAAAGGTGTCATCTATTGATCGCATTTATAATTTAAAATATCACAATAATAAATAAATTACAGTATATCGCGTCATTTATTGTCGTGTCGTATTGAACCGAAGAAATGCATTGTGTTTATTGAGATCGTTCCATGATCTTTTTTAATGATCGAGGTCGAGGGTGACCCATATGGTGGAAAATACGTCTAAAACGTAATAAGCTAAAATTTAAAAATAAATACTACTTCACCTATACAATCGGATATTTTTCGTTGCAGAATAAAATTCAATTAAAGACGTGACTTCCATAATCACACAAGTCCAGCTAAAAAGATATTGAGAAACTCAATAAAAACTGAATATTTGTTGGAAATATGAACTTGGAAATCAGACTTTTTTCATTCTTACACTTTGCTGAATAACAAATGTCACTAAGTATGAAAAAAAATCTGATTTCCAAGTTCATATTTCCCACACAAATATTCAGTTTTTATTGGGTTTCTCAATATCTCTTCAGCTGGACTTGTGTGGTTATGGAAGTTACGGCTTCAATTGAAGATGTCAAAAGATTGCAAGTACATTAGAGCAATAAAGAAGATAGGCATAAGCAAATGAACGCTGGCTGGATCATTTTTGACCCATGCTCTGCATCGAAAGGTTAAATGCACATGTCAATCGAGTGTTTAGTGCCGTACCGTCAGCAGTATTTCCCCCTACAATCAAGTTAAAATGTCCCTACTTTTCACTAGAAAGTCCCTACAGGAATTTTTAACTTTCTGAATATATAAGATCATACATTACAAATGTCATTATATTTAAATTTCCTGCATAAAAATATGTAATATACTATATGCATTTTTGTTCATCAGAAATCCAGTAACAGGAATATTGTTTACTGTTGATCAGGCTTGTTTTTCTGGAAATATTGAAAGGCAGTCTTATATATATACCTATATATATACACACAAATATGTTTTCCAGTACCACTGGTTGAATCTCGTGAAGAATAAGCGATTCTTTATAAATACTATTGTTGTGGAAAAATAAGTTGTTGATTCGTTATGTAAAAATTATTATAGTCTGTTTCGTGTGCTCTCAGGGAGGAAGTTAAAACTAAAATTGAATTGATAAGCTCTCACTGTATTTTGTATCTCTTCTTTGTTTTAACCCCTTGAGTTCCAGAGACATCCATGTGGAAGTCATAAAATATTCTGGTCCAAAATAACAGTGATATCCATGGGGAAAAAATGAAATCTTTGAGTTTTACGTCCCACGTTTTTGCCGGTTAGGCTAAAGGAGACGGTGATGATGAAGAATGAATGAAATGAAGAAAGTGGGAGGAAACGGGAGAACCCCGAGGAAACCCACGCACACGGTGTTTGTCCACCACAAAGTTCACTTGGCGGAGGCTGGGATCGAACCCGAGACCCCAAGCTCTACCGCTGAGCCACCGCGGCCCCCAATATCCACGGGGATGTCATAAAATACTCCGTTGCAAAATACCAGTGACATGCATGTGGATGTCATAAAATACTCCGTTGCAAAATATCAGTGACATCTATGGGATGTCATGAGAACGTATCCTTTATTAAAGGATAGTATTAATGCTGGAGATGATGAAATTTTTTAATGGAGGCAAGGCACGAGTTCTACTATTTTTTCTTACGTGACATTACCTTACTGACACAAAACAAAAAATGTTTTGTCTCAATAGACAGAGGGCCTAAGGAACAGAGGCTCCCGAACAAAATTTCCTACACTGAGAAAAAAAATGTAGGTGGCATACTTAAAAACGTAGGTTACATTCGTAATTCCTGTAGTTTCTGGACTTAACGTACAACCGTATATAACATCCTGCAGCAAACGTATAGCTGAAAAAGTATGTATTATACGCACTGTCTGCATAAGTGCAATGACGTCATTCGTGTGACGTCATCTGCAGTAACAAATATATACGGAGGTGATATCTGGCTTTGTGACGTCAGGATCGTATGTAGCATGTGGGTTAATAATGACGACACACACTGACTATCAGGACGGAGCATAATTTCAAGAAGTATGCAATATACGTTCTGTGCGTATGTTTCTTTCGTTCAACCCCAAGATAGCATCTATATTGTACTTGTGCCCCGTACGTACGACTAGATACAGTATACGTATTGTACGTATGTATTATACAGATTTTCCTTATGTCGCACACAGCTTGTCCAGATACAGCATACAGAATATCCATATGCACCATACAGAGTGCACATATGTAGCTTACAGACTGTATGCATGCAGCATATAGATTATACGTATGTCGCGTACAGGTTGGCCATATGTAATGTATGGATTGGATGTATATAGCCAATAGGTTGTCCATATGAAATATACGGATTTTACCTGTATCGCATACGTATTGCCTTCTTGTAATATATGGATTGGACATATGCAGGATCTAGATTGTACGTATAGTGCACCATTATTAAAGTGCTGCAACATACTGCAAAATGCATGATACATTCTTACTGTAATGTTGTCAAATATTGTTTTACTCTGTATGAAAATAAAATAGCTTAAAATATGTTTGATCTCCTTTGTGCCAATAATAATAAAATTAACAATCTTAGTTTGGAGCAGTGAAAGTGTCCAAAGAAATGTATTTACCTGCAGGGTGTCCTATAAGTTTGGATTTCCTGCTAATTCGTTGGAAAGCTACTGCAAAGCCAAAGAAAAGTGGCAGAAGCGTTAATTTTAAAATTATGGGCACAAAGGAGGTTAACCATATGTTAAACTATTTTCGTTTTCATACAGAGTAAATCAATATGTGATATATTACTGTAAGAATTTATCATATGCTTTGTTGTTAGTTAGTTCCAGCACTTTAATAATAATGCAAAATGCACAGCCATATACAATCCTATCAGTGGCGTAGGGAAGGGGGGGCCCGGAGGGGCCGGGCCCCCCCAAGGAGGTCCGACAATGTACTTTGGTACTTTGATGTTTGTAATTTTTTATATATTTTTATGTTTATATATTTTCTTGTTTGTAATTTTTCTATATGTACCTATAACAGCACTTGGCCCCCCCCCAAACACACATCCTGGCTACGCTACTGAATCCTATATTCAAACTCAAACAACTTCTCTGTACATTTTAATTAACAGGTAAGTTATGTTTTTTTTATGTCGCAACAATTAAAAGTATGGTGACAGCTGAAAACGTGTTCGCTCACAAGATGATTTCTACTCAGTACTCGCCATTAAAAATGCAACACCAAGAAGGAGGCTGGGTAGCTGCGCCAAAGTTCCCAGGCCGATACCTAATAGTAAGTGCAGAATACTCTTAAACGTCCGCCGTATTCGCTGTGCGACAACGTGGTGACAGCGGAGGCGTTGTGCAGCCATCGACTAAACATATTTATCCTTCCCTGCTCTAGACATTCTGCAAATTTGGATTTTCCTGGGTGCATCCTTCTTAGTGCAACATTTTAAGCAACGAACGGTTTAACAGTCTCATACATTGCTTAAAGAAAGAGCAATGATTCTCAGAATTACTCGGAAGATATATATATATATATATATATATATATATATATATATATATATATATATATATATATATATATACAATAATTTAAAACTGTTATTTCAAACTTTGCAATTCAGAGCACGAAAAGAACTATAGCTAAAGGAACACTGATTTTAGCCAGATAGTAACTAGTAAACTCAATCACACTCAGTACCATTAATTCATGGTGTTATCCGTAAGTCAGAGATCATGGTATCTCATTTCGTGTAGACTTTTGCATTTGTTTAATGCTAAAAATGTATTTTATCGCTAATTGAACCCAGTACCATATATATATACCGACAGGACGTACCTTAGTCACAAGGTGACATGAGTGAAACACTAAACTATTCGATTGACACCTGCGGCCTTGTCAACACTAGAGAAAGTTACAAAGTGAATACGGAGTTTATATAGTAAATACGGAACATAGTTCATACAAAGTATTGCGATGTATGAAGTCTCCGTTTCATACGACTTGGATAAAGGATACATCTGAAATTGCAACAAAAAATATATAATGATTTCTCTGGATAATTTGGATTAGTCCAGAATTCGAACACATATACGTTGGTAAATCCAACTTTTTTTTTTACTTCTTTCTTCGGATTCCCAATAAAGTTGACTACTGAAAAGCTGAGTTACAGATTCTGTATTAAAACAACACCTTTGCTAGTCATGTTCAGTATACACATTGTCTTACATACAGAACAATACATTAGTTATTAATGCATGTCTGAAATAATAGTACTTCGTATAGAATTTTACTTCATCCAATCGTAATAGCACAAAGATAAAAAAAATATTGCGAGGGATAATGTTCTTATTACAGAGAAAAAGAGTTGAAATGACTTAACACTAACAAACATTTTCTTTAAACAGAGACAATATTTTATTCTAATTTATGGAAGAAAGAAATAATTTGTAGTACAGTATCTTTATTAGGGTTATATATTCGTACAAAAGAATGTAAGTACAATTGGGTCTGACTTCAGAAAGGACGTACTTTTAGCCACAACCTACACTGCTTCTTTTCACTGTCTTTCAAGCAGAATCCTGGTTTGATGCACGAAATACCTGAAACAAAAATCAGAAAACATTTAAAATGTTACATTCGGTGTGCTCAACTTGGTTGTACTTAACAATACAAAGTATCTTAACATTTTTGAGATTAAATGGACAAAATCTGTTCGGTCAGGTATGGACTTTTAGGTTGCACGTAGAAAAATTATGAAGTGTTTATTGATGCTGAACAACAACTCAAAATGTATTACTATTCAAAAGTCAGTGGGTACCCCAATGGTGTTCGGGGTACCATGGGGTATCTAATGTCTGTATTTTTTTTAGATATATGGAAATGTATGTCTCTAAAATGTAAGGAACTGACATCTGTTTACCGAAAACCTCAACTCGGTAAGCCTTATGGATATTGAAATATGGGAAAATAAAGAGCGACACCATAGAAGTGTGGGGTTTGCGTACTAGATGGTGCAGTTTCGGAAATGTAATTACGAGGGCTTACAACAACCTCAAAAGTAATTTCAATTAAATACACTACACACACGCCCTGATGGGGCTTTTCGGGTACCATGATATTCGCAGAACTCTCATTTCTAAACATTTTAAAATATGTCTTAATAACGTTTTAAAGAACGTTAGAGGTGTGTGTTTGCCGAAACTGCAAGTCGGTACGCCTAACAGTTACCGAAATATGGTGAAATAAAAAGCGACACCATAGGTACGTGGAGCTTGCATATTAGACAGTACAATTTAGAAAATTAATTAAAATATGACTATCAAGATATTGTCAAATAAAGGGAGGATCCATACAGTTATGGGGTTTTCGTGTTAGGTGGTAAAGTTTCCGAAACCGGTCATGGAAAGTTAATAAGCATCAGTAGCAATTTCATCTTAAAGTAATTAGGTATTTCCATGGAGTTTAAGAACATCATGGGGTCTACCAAGGTTAAATTTTAAAAGCTTTGGAAAATATATTTTGACATTTGTAAAGAGTATTAGAAATATGTATTTACCTAAAACTTCCAGCTAGTACATCTAGCAGCTAGAGAGACACCATACAATAAAAGCGTATTAGATCTTGAAATTTCAGAAAACAATTATTGATCCTAACAAAAGTTAAATAAGATGGTACTTTTATGGGTTAAGTGACTACCTCAGACTCGTCAGTACAATTTCGATCGAAAGATTAATTCAGCTCTAAATTTTCTTTGGACAATTCCAAGCGTTCATCGGGCTCTGAAATAAGTGAACATTTTTTGTCAATATCTAATATAGGAAGCGAGATATAAGAAATTATTTTATGACGTCATAAAAATAGAGACCCACATGGATTTGTACTTTTGAGTCTTTGCTGTAAGAAGAAATTTCAGAAAACAACCGTATATACCTTAATAGAAAATTAAATGGGCGGGAGCACGGTGGCTTAGTGGTAGAGTGCTTACCTCTGGTGTATTGGGTTCTTGGTTCGATCCGCGGCCGTCAGTTTGTAGTGGACATCGTATTCGTGGGTTTTCTAGGGGTACTACCTCTCCTCCCACCTTTGCATTCCATATATTCTGTCAACAACATTCACTTGCTTTAATCATAATCTCCCTGAGACTAAAATGCATAATCGTGGGTCGCTACACTGAAATATTTCCTTTTATTTAATTTTAAAATTAAATAGGGAGTTAAGTATGATCGTATCTCTATGGGATAAGTGAAAACTCCAATAGTTTCTGAAAAAAAAAAGACTAGTTAAACACCCTACCACTAAGCTACTGTGTCCCCGTCCATTGAATTGTCTATTACGGTATATACAGTAGTTTCCTGAATTTTTTTCTTATGGGAAAGACCCAAAAGTACAAATCCATAAAGATCTATTTTTACGTCATAAAATATATAATTCCTTATATCTTCTCGACTATCTTAGATATTGACAGCGACTTTTCATTCTTTTGCACAGCTCGATGAACCCTTGGAATTGCCTGAAGAAAACCTAGGACTGAACTAAATTTTCGATCGAAATTGTACTAAGGTACTCATTTAACCCATAGAAGTACCCATCTGATTTAATTTTGTTGCGACCAATAATTGTTTCCGAAATTTCAAGATCTCATACGCTTTTATTTCAGTGTTTCTCCAGATGTTAGATGTACTAGCTGGAAGTTTTGGGTAAACACATATTTCAAATATTGTTTACAAATGTCAGATTATATTTTCAAAAGCTTTTAAAATTTAATTTTGGTAGACTCCATGATGTTCTAACACCCCCTGAAGATATCTAATTATTTTAAGATGAAATTGCTACTGGTGTTTATTAACTTTCTATGACCGATTTCGGAAATTTTAGCATCTAACACGAAAACACCTTAACTGTGTTGGTCCTCCCTTTATTTGACAACATCTTGATAGCCGTTAGTCATATTTTAATTCAATTTCCGAATTGTAGCGTCAAGTATGCAAGTCCCACATACCTATAGTATCGCTCTTTATTTTCCCATATCTCGGTATCCATAAGGCTTACCGAGTTGCAGTTTTCAGTTAAAAAAAAATCAGTTCTTTACATTTTAGAGACATGTATTTCCAAATATCTAAAATGCAGAAATTAGGTACCGCATTGGAACCCCATTGGAGTACTCACTTACTTTTGCATAGCAGGGTAAAAACGCCAATGGTTCTCACTTTAAGGTTGAAAACATACTATTTTGTCTCTTCTCTGAGCATCGTGAATATGTCGGAGCTGTACCATAGTTGGAAAGACTCACTGATCCTTCCTATAATGATCATATAGTCAGAATTCAAAAAGGAGTAGCCGTTGAAGGAAAAACAATATTTTAAAATCCTTGCACCAGTAGTCGTCACCCTAAAATCAAAATGTTCCAGTAGTAGTCAGGATTTTCTACCAGTATTCGTCACTCAAATAACTTGATATAATTTATTCAAAAACGCACTGTGTATCAGTTTAGGGTTAAGAATACAATATAAAGTAGTAAGCTTAATAACTTTGCATCACTTTTAGCACTCAAGAAAGAAAATAGAAACGTTTTTACATACTTTTTAAAGCAATTTCAGAAAGAAAAAATGTTAACTGAATTCAAAAGTTAACTGTATATCACTTTCACGTTAAGAGTACAATATTAAATACTATGTTTAATAACTATACATCACTTTAAACACTCAAGAATGAAAATAAACGTTTGTACATTCATTTTAAAAACAATCTGAGAAATAAAATAAGTTAACTGAATTCAAAATTTAATTATACATCACCTTAAGCTTAAGAATACACTATAAAATACTGAGATTAATAAAAAATGAAATCTTTAACGTCCCACGGTTATGCTGGTTAGGCTAAAGGAGACGGTGATAATGAGAAATGACTGAAATGGTGGAATAAAGAAAGTGGCAGGAAATGGCAGAACCCCGAGAAAACCCACGAGCACGGTGTTTGTCCACCACAAAGTCCACACGGCGCGAGCTGGGATCGAACCAGGGACCCCATGCACCGGAGGTGAACGCTCTACCACTGAGCCACCGAAGAGTAGACGACTGAAGGCGCAAGTAGCATACAAATTTATGATGCTGAAGGCGTTATTTTTCACAGCTATGGAGGAAAGAGATAGAAACAAAAAAAATAACAGGAAATCTTTGTTTTACGTCCTACGAATATGCTATGTAGGTTGACGGTCAAAATTGAGTAATGAAAAGTGATGATCTTAGAATACGATTTGGCCGAATAACGAGGAAGAAAATAATCATTGATTAAATATTAAATTAAAAAGAATTAAGAACCTGACGCTTAAATACTTATCTATCCGGCACCCATCTTGATCCCCATAAAATATCATGAAGTGCATGATTGATTCTAAACCTAATAATAGTAATAGTAATTTAACAATAAACACAGAATATATAATTTACGCACCTTGAAATGTAGAAATTAATGATTGTAATCCCCAGCTTTCCAATAGACCTTTGATTTCTTCAAATGAAGATTCGGATATCTTGTTTCTTCTCAAGAAATAATGGGTTACAATAATCAGTTGCAGTCCAAAGCCAAGTCACTAAGTGAAGCATGAATATAAAAGAATTCATTAGTTAGATGCATACAAAATCCTACGCATGTAAATCCGAATCTACTTATATTAAATTGTAAATTTAAACAAACTAAATTATACTACAGTTATAGTGACATAAAACATACATTAAATAAGGTATACAGGGTGTCTCAAAAGTCCCCTAACATAGGGTAACTCTGTTATTATCAGAGTTACAACAAAATGTAGGAGAGGAAAGCATCTCCAAATATGATGTTTTCAATCTAAAGTGAAGGAATTTTTAAAATCGGATGGCCCGTTCGCGCTGTACACTCTCTGTGCGCCCAATGTGAAATGAAAATGCGACGTTGCCATTTACCTGGACCTACAACATAAGTGAATGAAGTTACTTTCTTTTGCGCTAACATTTCGATGGCCAGCCCCCGTTTCAAACAGGAACTTCATTCACTTATGTTGTGGGTCCAGGTAAATGACAACGTTGCATTTTCATTTAAATTTGGGTGCATAAAGAGTATACAGCACAAATATCTCGTCCGATTTTTTTGAAAAAAAGTGTTCACTTTAGATTGAAAACGTCATATTTCGATATGATTTTTCCTCTTACATTTTGCTGTAACTCTGATAATAACAGAGTTACCCTATGTCAGGGAACTTTTGAGACATACTGTATACATCATAAGAAGTTCCTTTCTAAATTCTACACGGATGTGGTTTCATTGAATGTGAGGTGGGTGATACACATTAGGCCTTTTGGGAGTACATCACACGGACGACCGTAATTTTGTGTTCAAAATTTTTATTATGAACTGGTGGGATATGTGATACATATGGCCACGGGCTAGAATTTTCTCAGTATGTCAAAAATGCAATCATGTTTCATGCAGCTTAATTTGGTGAAAATCTATTGCCAATTGAACGTTACACTTACCTCTTTCTTGCAGATGTTGAACCATGCCGTTAGCACGTGAGGAATGGATCGAAATAATAAAACTGTGGGGCTGGAGGAGTATATGTGCAGTGGTTGCCGATTGCAGAGTCATCCACAACGTGACTCTGTGTCACATGTTTCAGTGCTACAGTAATTAACTAAATTTGAGAAGACGGGCACATTCGTGAACATACATCGTAACGGTTCAAACTCGCGGGCCCTTTTTCCTTCCCCATTTTGAACCGGTACATGAAAATACCATTTTCTCTATGTTTGCCTGCGCCGATTTTGAAAATTCCTTCACTAATCGATTTCTCTCGACAAGTACTACAAGAATCAGTTAAAATTTCGCGGCCCTTTTTTCTTCCCCATTTTGATCCGGTACATGAAAATGGGTTTTTCTTCATGCTTGCCTGCGTCGATTTTGAAAATTCCCTCACTAGTCGATTTCTCTCGTTGAGTACTACAAGAATAAGTTAATATCTCGCGGGCCCTTTTTTCTTCCCCATTTTGAACCGGAACATGAAAATGAGATTTTCTCCATGTTTGCCTGCGCCGATTTTGAAAATTTCTTCACTAGTCGATTTCTCTCGTTGAGTACTACAAAAATCAGTTAAAATCTCACGGGCCCTTTTTTCTTCCCCATTTTGAACCGGAACATGAAAATGAGATTTCCTCCATGTTTTCCTGCGCCGATTTTGAAAATTCCTTCACTAATCGATTTCTCTCGACGAGTACTACAAGAATCAGTTAAAATCTCACGGGCCCTTTTTTCTTCCCCATTTTGAACCGGTACATGAAAATGAGATTTTCTCCATGTTTGCCTGCGCCGATTTTGAAAATTCCTTCACTAATCGATTTCTCTCGACGAGTACTACAAGAATCAGTTAAAATCTCAGGGTCCTTTTTTCTTCTCCATTTTGAACCGGTAGGCCTACATGAAAATGAGATTTTCTCCATGTTTGCCTGCGCCGATTTTGAAAATTCCTTCACTAATCGATTTCTCTCGACGAGTACTACAAGAATCAGTTACAATCTCACGGGCCCTTTTTTCTTCCCCATTTTGAACTGGAACATGAAAATGAGATTTTCTCCATGTTTGCCTGCGCCGATTTTGAAAATTCTTTCAGTAATCGATTTCTCTCGACGAGTACTACAAGAATCAGTTAAAATCTCACGGGCCCTTTTTTCTTCCCCATTTTGAACCGGAACATGAAAATGAGATTTTCTCCATGTTTACCTGCGCCGATTTTGAAAATTCCTTCACTAATCGATTTCTCTCGACGAGTACTACAAGAATCAGTTAAAATCTCACGGGCCCTTTTTTCTTCCCCATTTTGAACCGGAACATGAAAATGAGATTTTCTCCATGTTTGCCTGCGCCGATTTTGAAAATTCTTTCAGTAATCGATTTCTCTCGATGAGTACTACAAGAATCAGTTAAAATCTCACGGGCCCTTTTTTCTTCCCCATTTTGAACCGGTACATGAAAATATGATTTTCTCCATGTTTGCCTGCGCCGATTTTGAAAATTCTTTCAGTAATCGATTTCTGTCGTCGGGTACTACAAGAATCAGTTAAAATCTCGCGGTCCTTTTTTGTTCCCCAACCCAATATTTTTATATATTTTGAATGTATTCAAGTATGGAACAAAAGTGTTTAATTAATTCCCTTAGTAGGCTTCTCGACTTAATATTTTTCAACTTAAATTTTATTTATTTTGATTATTTATTTTCTTGTGACTCAATATTTAATTGCAATCGTTCATTGGGGAGAAGGGTGGCCATTCTCAAATATATAAATATAGTATTCTTAAAATTTATGTCTTCTCGTATTGTTAGTTTCTTCCACTAGACCTGGAAATTGCAAAATTAATACCTGGAAAACCTGGAAAATTCAGGGAAATTGAGTTCCATATTTATGTATGAACCCTGCTATTTACAATTTTTTTTTTGGAATAGGGAGAATTGTACAAAAGGGTGTTTTGGGAATGGTATAACAGTAGGTTTCTGGGGGTGTTGTTCGAAATGAAATAAAATCTTTAAGTTTTACGTCCCACTATTATGCTTGCTAGGCTACAGATGACTTGGTGTTGTTCGGTGGGGGTCAATGTTGCCAATTTTGGGAAAAGTCGCTAAATCAGGGGAATTCGACCTCAACGATAGCGTAGGGTGACCATAAAATTTTCAGTTAAAAACGGGATAGGTTCTGGCAACCCTATGCTTTTAGATCTACCTTTGTTCTTATCAGTGCCTTGATATCAGAGTTCCCCCTCTCTCTCTCTTTGTTACTGAGCGGGTACTTATGAAAAAGAAAAGACACATTGAAGTTTGTTCAACACACAACCAACTGCTAAATCTCTGCTGTCCTTCGAGCAGTACTACAAACTATAGAGTATGCTTAATATAGGGAATTTCAGTTCAATTTTTGCCTCTTTGTTATTATTAATTATTAATACTTTTAAAAGGAGTAAAGGTACTGGGTTTGTTATTTACTTCTTTCATTTACATAAAATGGGACGAATACTACTTTTTCCATCTACTGACGGGAAGGCCGGGACACGCCCCTAAAACGGGACTGTCCCGGTCAAAACGGGACGTATGGTCGCCCTACGATAGCGACAAAAAATAATTTTTCCGATTGGAGACTTTTATGGGTGATTTTTAAATGACGATTCAGCTACTTATACATTTAGCGACTTTTTGCTGCAAACAAAATTTTCATCTGTAGAGAAGCATTATTAGTTCAAAACAGTTGTTGAACTAATAATGCTTCTGTTTGTTCATTTTTCTGTTTGTTTGTTTTAATCAGCACAAGTGATGAAGAGTTTGGAAATACAGCGTACCCACTGGCCCACAATCCTGCATTGTTATGTTGCCCTTGTCCTCTAACGAAGAAGAACTACAAACTTGGTGTCCTTTAGTTCGCAGTTTCCGTTGAGAGACACACGTAATACATCTTTACCGATAGCAAAAAGATTAACTATAGATGCGTGAATAAAGGCGAAGTGGGTGTTTGTTATATTTGTTCTTTGGGGTCTTTTAATTATTCTGCAGTTTTTCTTTTACAAAAAATTGCTTAACGTAAGTACTGTAGTGTTAATTATTTCGGAACTATTTTGACTCCACAATATGAACAAAAGTACCCGAAACAATTTGAAATGATCCCTGAATTCAAGGATTGGTTGCGCCCTGTTTACAAAGATGTGAGTAGAACCAGCGGCGCAAATCTGTCTTCAACATTGGGGGGGAAGGGTAAGACCGTTACCATACTTTTTATTTTGCGATGTCCAAAATAGTTATGAAGTTGAAAAACAATGTTGTGGAGGATCAGAGTTGTCTTCAGCATTGGGAAGCTGCAGATTTGAGGCTTATTCTGGGAGACGTCTATTTTATCTCACGTTCCTTTGTAGCAATCGGACAAAAATCATCAAATTTCTCCCAAAAAACACATTTCAAATCGGATTATTGGGGAAAACTCCCCCTCAGTTCCAAGATTGGAGGGGACATGTATCCGTCACCCCCCCCCCCGCGATTTGCGGCAGTGAGTAGAACATATTGTTTAGTTTACACCTACAACTTTAAAACAATGCTTATAGACAATGAATTTCTTGATTATTTTTTATAGCGACTTTTCACCCAAAATTGGAGTCGCCACCTCTCGTTTCGCAAACTTATTGTCAACATTTTGGCAACACTGGTTGCGGGGAGAGCTACAATGGAAATGAAAAAGGAAATGAAATCTTTGAGTTTTATGTCTCACGGTTATGCCGGTTAGGCTAAAGGAGACGGTGATGATGAGTAATGAATGAAATGGTGGAATGATGAAAGTGGGAGGAAACGGGAGAATCCCGAGGAAACCCACGCACGCGGTGTTTGTTCACCACAAAGTTCATTTGGCGGGAGCTGGGATCGAACCCGGGACCCCAAGCACCAGAGGTGAACGCTCTACCATTGAGCAACCGCGGCCCTAAGAGATTGAGAGTAGAACATAAACTTAGTCACTTTCAATTTTGTAATATATATATACTGTATATATATATATTACAGTATATATTACTGTATATATATATTACATCACTGACTGATAACTAAAATGCTTGGATTGTATATATAAAAGTCGCCCCCTGCCCGTAAAAAGCTTCATTCGAACTCGGAATCGAACAATTGCATCTGTAAAGCAGTGCTGAGTTGATTTTAACGTTCCTTTCAGCAGCAAGGCTGTATGAGACGTGGACCTACAAATTAAAGTGGAATCTGAATCACATAAGCTCCGGCCGGGAATCGAACCCGGGTGTCCCACGCCAAAGGCGTGTACACTAACCACTTAGCCACGAGGGAACTCATCTGTAAGGCGGTGTAAGCAAAAAAAAAAAAAAAAACGTACACTGGATGTTTGCGCAACTGAGGATCAAAACATCCTCAATGGAGTATGAGAAATCGTAAACGTCAATCAAAGTGTGTTTTTGCTTATTCATTACTTCGTTAATAGTTAATTCCTTCTAGAAATAGTGAAACAATACTATGAACAAACACTAATTAAACTAATAACTATTACGTTGTATTTCTTACCATACCACGAAAGTAATATACCGTTTTTACCAGCCATAGAATTTGAACCTAGTAATATACTGCATTAGTCACGCCGGAACGAAGGGTGAAATTCAAACGCCTGGCACTCGTAGCTGTTGAAGCTGTGTTGTAGTTACGCGGCCTGCGTTGGTACTCCTCAACATAAATACGTCACTGCCCAAAACCAGGAAACATCACAGACAGAAGACTGGGGCACAAGCAGTGCCTGACACTTCACGAACTCAAACCCGCCAAGACTCAACTCAACATGACCTTCAATTACGTTCTACAGTAGAAACCAAACTAATGCTAAGGCACAAACTTACCAACTTCCTATATGAAAACACAAGAAAAAAAATTCAAACTTTTTGGTTCCAAGTGATGCCATAACAATAATACTAAAAAGGTTTTAATTCTCAGTAACCCAAACATTAATTAACTAGGGAACATAACAAGCAAAATAAATAAATAAAAATCAAATCAAATTAAATTTAAAAAATAAAAACCTGACAAGTAAGCTCTCCCTGACTACTTTTTTTTTTAATTTCAGTGAGGCTGTAAAATATATCAATATCTTCGTCAAATATATATATTTCAATGTAAACAAGTTCTTTAAACAAAAGAAAGCTCTGTAGTAGAGCGCTTACCTCTGACCCGTTAGGTCCCTGGTTCGATTCCTGCTCCCGATAAATAGGCATTTGGTGAACACTGTAGGTGTGGTTATTCTTAAGACTTTCCAGTTTCCTTACATTTTCTTGATTCCACCATTATCATGTATCTCATCGTCACCTTCTCACTTACATTTATGTACAATCATGGGGCGTTAAACTAAAAGTAAAAAAAAAAAAAAAAATCTTGCAAATATCCTAATAAAAATAAGTTTTCTAGACTACACAAGTGGCCCCGCGTAGCGTAGTTGCTAACGCTCTCGCCTTCGGTGCGAACGGTCCCGGGTTCGATCCCGTTGGGGATCGATTTCCTCAGTCGAAAAAGTATCAAAAGATTTTAAGTCCAGCCATCCTGAATGAGATTTCCTTGGGTTTTCCTCATTCACAGCAGGAAAATGCCGGAGTGGTACCTAACATATAGGTCCCAGGCCGTTTTCTTCCTTCCCCAATCCTTTCTTCCCTTCCTTTACCCGGATAGTGTGCTCATCGAGGGACGTCATCCCTCATATGTGACGGGCTAACAAGGCCATTGATGCCGAAAGCCCAGAAACCTAAAGCCTAAATCTTCACTACACAAGGGAATTTTCGCGCTGAAAACGGTTTCTTAGCAATTATGTTAAGCAGTCCTGTAGTAACTCTGCACCAGGTAATAAATCGTCACATATAAAACGGAATGAATAAACACATAACATTCATTTTGCTACCTTGTAACGTAAAATGTTTCAAAACATTAATATTCAAAGATTTCTCAAAATTCAGATTCACCCATTCCATTCTCCTCAATCATTAACGAGTTGTAGTCATAAACTATATTACTTACTTAGTACTATACTAAAGCAAGTTACACTAAAAGAATATATAAATATAATTAATGGAATATTTAACTAAAGTAATAGTTAACTAGTGCACTTACCCAGGTTTTTGTTTCCTTCCTCTCTTCTTTTCCGATTATAACAACCTCGTTTCGCAAGCAAAAGACGCTAGTTCAATGACGTCAGCCATGGCGAAAGAAAGAGTGTCTATAGGCGGTCTGGATCTCACGTACAGATGGACGTATATAACATATAGCTGAAGTATTTAACATACGTATACGTATGTAAAATACAGAAGATTGTTAGATGTCAGACATCCTGCAACCACATGATGTAACATCTAAGCGGTAAAAGGCAGTACCTGTGTAGTATATGGATAAAGTACGCTCCGTACAGATTTCCTTAGTAAACATAACGAATCCTTGTATTTGTACAATATACCGCTGTCCGGATAATGGATTTTTCTCAGTGTAGAGTGGCCTATCTCCATGGTTACTATATTACGTATACATTTTCGTGAACCAGGAGGGGTTGGGTCCCCCTGTCCCCTTCGCGTACCAATGCTAAGGGAGCATTCAATTACGACACATGAGTTTGTTTTCACGATAAACAATTAGCAAGTTCAAGATCATATTTCGAGATGAAAAAATAAAAATAAAAAACTTTTGTCTTTGATCTCCTGTCAGTGTTGCCAACCTGAAACAGCATAAAATCCCTTCAGACCATCAAAATTTACCTTTTCCAGTCCAAGTGTTCCACAATGCAAATAATTGTTTATATCAGTAATGTGAATGTTTTCCTCAAACGTGTATAAAAACTGTGCCCTATATAACGGTCCAGATAATCTTTTAGCAGTAAATGAAAACCTAGTATTACAGCACGCACATAGGAAAATGACACCTGGAACGCAAGCGGTTAGTGTAATTCATCACAAGAGGAAATTTGTTACAGACAACTCAAATTCTACGTTATTTCTCTTTCTTTTATGGGAAGTTAGAATCTGAATCATGAGTTGTCGAAACCAAGGTTGGTAACTCAAGTACAATCACAATTTCTCAGGATAGTGTCAAGGACGGTGATATAGAGCAATTCATATACCCGTACAGGGTTAATAGTACTATATTTTCATATTAAAGTGTTCTTCTTTATGTCCTTACGCGTCCTACAAGTTTGTGGTATCCGTCCCTTCGTCCCTACAGTTAGTAAAAAGGTATAAATGTCCCTAATGTTGACAACACTACTTTGATCAGCAGCAATGTTCGAAGTGGGACAAAAAGCATAGGCGGCAAGGGCACCGATCCCGGGCGGGCTGGGGGGGGGGGGCTTGGGGCCTTTTTTTTAATGAATATGTAATTTTATATGTATTTTCTCTTGTTATATGTATTGTTATATATATATATATATATTATGAATGGGTCCCCCCAAAGTTACAGAGAAATCGGGGCCCTTGATAGGTGGCATGTTTTATTTCAATTTTGACTCGACATACCGACTATCTAAATGTTAAAATACAGTGAGGGTAGGTGCCGAAAAGATTGAAAACCATTTGAGAGTTTCTCTGTAGTTACGGGAGGGAGGGACATGGAGAGACTTTAAACCCCCGGCAATAACTCTCTGAAAAAAATGAAAAAAAAACTATCCTCTTATGTTGCATTATAGAGAATTATTTACGAAAATGCTCAAATACTGAGATTTTATATTAACAATTTCCTGCGGGAAAATTACCGGACATCCCACTGGACTAAGGTAAACCAATGCTCAAAGCATGACATTTAACTGCATTAAGGCAAAACGACACACGTCCATAACAAAGATAATTCAATATGGTACATCAAACTATAAACTAGATAAACTTCTTTGTAAACACCTTACTTTAACGAGAATTATAGGAATGATCCAAAAAATATATCAAAAGATTGCGATCTTGGCCAAGAATTATAGGAATGGTCCACGCAATGCATGAAAAGGTTGCAATCTTGGTAAATAGTTAGTATTTGCATCAGGGTTCACAAAACTTTTGACTGGGCCCTAAATCGAGTTTTCATATTTTTTACGGAATAAGCACATCATACTGAGTTAAGCGATTGTTTGGGTTTGGCTACACTATATGTACAGGTGTAGTTCTCGAGACATAAGGCCTACATTTTTTTGCCTGAAATATATTGGATCTTTTGATTCAAAAACAAAAGGTAGGAAAAAAGATAATAAAAATGTCGGTGTTGTTGACAGAAATTATTTCTACATAACAAATAAAATGTTACGTGCAAAGCTATTCGTCAATTGCCGTGTATAAAAATGGATTTATTAAAGGTATTTAGCACATTAACTCCAGTGACGGTATGTCTTTATCACTAAAAAACCAGAGGCGGTATGGCATACCACCGCATACGTCTCACTTCAACCACTGGTCAGCAGAACTAGTGACAAAAATTTTGTGCTAAAATGAACTTGAAAATGACCTGTCAATTCTTACACAAAACAATTCTTGAATATATGACTATTCTTCATCAGCGAGGAGCTACAAAACGAGTAAGAATAATAAGCTAGGCGTCTACAATAACCAATTTTGGTGTTAGTTTCATTTAGTTTGGTACAACATACACATTGTATAAACTATTGTAATCAATTGAAATGATACTCGGGATATGATTATCAACCTTGAGCTCCTCAAGGATCATTGAACATTAAATTTATTAAAATCTATTGTATGTCCTTATGAAGAAGCAAGGGATCATGCACGGAAAATAGAATCACGCAATAACTACTAAACCAACTAAGATACTATTTGTCTTGTTTATCAACCTTAGGCATTTGAAACGTCTTATAATATTAAACTGATTAAAATACATACCCTAATTGAATTAGGGGTGGGGTTAATAATTTATATGAAAAATTAAGTGGTGACAAGTAAAAAAAATCGGACCCCTATTTTACTGTCCAATCCATAGTCTTTTGGGTCACTGAGGTGAATAGTGACACTCTCGAAGAAGATTCTAACTGTAGAGCAGAGGCCACTGAACATAAACGAGAATGTTCTAAATTTTATCAGTTCCATTCTTTTTTCAGATTAGGCAATTTTTTTTATGCTATTGGATGGTCAAGTGAATACGTAAAATGTGAAGTATAGACGGATATCAATCTACATTGGATGTCGGACTCTAAAATGCAAGGGGCGGAGAAACTGCAGGATTTGGGATACAGGATTGTTGGTCCTTTTTCATTGAGGGAAATCTCAACGCGACAGGTGATCTCGACATGTTCAAAATGGCATCATGTAAATCCAAGATGAAAGTAAGGACTTCCCTGCATTCTTTCAGCAAGACGGGCACCAGTAAGTACATCATGACATTGAAGTATACCAATGGCTGGGTCAGTAGTTTCCTGGGCATTGGATCGATCGACATGATCCCTTGGAGTGGCCACAGGTCACGACTTCTCATTGGGGACACCTGACATTGATTGTGTACCAGAAAAAGATCAGTAGTGTCGACCATCTTAAAAGGAGAATTACACAAGTTTGCAATCAAGTAACGGGAGATACATTGTCACATGTTCGCCAAAATTGGTTAGGGTGCCTATCTTGATTGGATATGGAAGGGAGACATGTGCAAAATATCCTCTAAGTATAGCATAATATAATCCCGTTTGTGAAAAGAAAATAAATATTAGTCACCGTTTTCACCATTTGCATGAAAATTTATGACACCCTGTAGAATCACATTTTCTTACCGCATGTGTATCAGTTGCTTACAAATTTACATGTTTTACAAACTAATACCATAAAAATATTACTAACCACTGTGAGCTTGTTCTTACAAGGTAGATTTGGATCTATTCCGATTTAGGAGAGTTCTCAGGAAGACGCATTCGTTGGGAGCAAGGACGTTATTGATGGTGGGTACGTGTACAGTAAAGGACACTTCTGGATGGTACACTTTTACATATGGCCGTACCCTCCAGAATTGTGCCTTACTGTACAAATAAAGATTTGTTTAAACAATTATTCGTGTGAAAAATAAATACGCACCAATTTGTGATATGTGGATTCTACACGCTAGTACATTTTGCTTACTTACATGTATGTGAACGTTAAATAACTTGTTTACATATGTGCAGTTGCATGGTGGGGTCGCGGTGGCTCAGTGGTAAAGCGTTCACCTCCGGTGCTTGGGGTCCCTGGTTCGATCCCAGCTCGCGCCGTGTGGACTTCGTGGTGAACAAACACCGTGTTCGTGGGGTTTTTTCGGGGTTCTCCCGTTTCCTCCCACTTTCTTCATTTCACTCATTATCACCCTCTCCTTTAGCATAACCGGCATAACCGTGGGACGTTAAACTTAAAGATTTCATTTAATTTTATTTTTACAGTTGCATAGTATTATTATTATATTATAATGGAGCCAATTTTCCAAACTTGTACCTATGTTGACACATGAGTTGCAGGTTTGCCGCTCACATAAGTACGTTTCTTAAATATCACATTTCTTTTAGGAATTTGAACCGGAAAATTTTTCCAAGAAAGTGGCTTCTTACCTGCACTGCTTTTACCTAGTTTATAAGATGCGTTGCATATTTCTTACTTATTACCCAGCTCCATCTACAGATAAAATTCATTTTAAAAGTTGTCACGTAACTCAATCACAAGCAGTATGACTGTAGAAAATTTGATTTCTCATTTGAAAAGAACGAATTGGCAATACTAGATTCGGACTCAAGGGAATCATATGCATAAAAAGAAGAAGAAAAAGGAGAAACAACACCAGTGCCATCTGTACGGGAGATACCAAAACTTCGTCTTTGCCAAACCCGAGGCTATCTCATTGAGTATACAAACTATGGGACTCGTCCTACATTGGAATAATATCGAGTAAGTTCTTTTTGGAAGTGTGTGTGTGTGTCTGTGTAGGGAAGAGAGAGAAAGAGAGAGATTTCTAGGCTTTAACAAGCTTTTGAGAAATTCTCAGCACGCGTTCAATTGGTTACCAACAAACGTCAAATTGGATTGAATAAAGCAAGGCAGTCGGCGCAAAAAGGGGAAGAAAAGAAAGAAAAAAAACAGTAAATGAACTCACCAGGAGAGTTGTTGGATACGAAACGAAGTGAAGATAAGTGCACTGCCTCAAATTGTGTAAAGAGATGGAGAAAATTGTGTTAGGTGTTACGCAACACAAAGCAGTTATTCAGACTACAACACTCTCCACGAGAAGGACAACAAAAAACTAGTCAAGTAAACAAACCGGATGAAAGGCGAAATCTAATAACGACATATTTTTTCTTTTTGCCATTATCCTGTGACGTTTTCTACAATTTGAAATTCAGAAACAAAACATTCCAATATTCTATCTACAATACAATATGGTTGTCTTAATTTAGTTATTGGGTTCTTTGAAAACTAGCAATTAGTTAGAGGTAATCATTAGTTTAAAAAAATGACAACTTTGTTTCTAATTTTAAATAAAGAAGTTTTTCTTTTTTTAAAAAAAAAATATGAACAAATATCAAGCAATGCACTAAAAGACAAAAAAAAAAAAAAGCGCTGAAAGTAGACAATATTAATAAAAAAGCTTAAAGCAGAAAATAATTTATTATTATTATCTACAACATTTTTTTAAAAAGTCGTGCCAAGCCGAACAAATTATTGCCTAATACAGGGTGTCCCACATAAAACCGGTACGTCTCACGCGAGAGATTCAAGTAGCACTTTAACAGCAACAATGAACTAACTAACAATAAATGGAAAATAGTAACGTTAAACAGTTACCTGCCACGCTGGAAGTGGTGGCCATGGGCATGCAGACATCGCTGATCTCGTTTGATGAAAGCAGCAACACGCTGTAATTCTGCAGGCGAGATGTTCTTAATTTATCTAGTAATGTTCCTTTTTAAGATCGTCTATTGTGTGTCAGGATTGTCAACGTACACTTTGCTTCCACAATAGCAATTCGTTGTTCTAATGCAAACCACCCCATTTCTGTCACAAACGTTCCTTGTTACCACAAGCACTGATTCAACTCAACACATTGCAACAATTCAACAATACAAGCTTCTCACAACAACTGACGAATGAATTCACTGCTGCAATCAACTTTCTGATAAAATGCAGTGTAGCCAATTTTCGAGACAGTGTTATCATCCGACAAGCAATTTAACTAGAGATGATTAACCAGTAGGTGAGGCACACAGATTTTATGTAGAACACCCTGTATAACATTATTTCATTGGTAATTTTAGGAGGCATTAATATGTTCAGCTTGGCAAGGCTTCAAAAGATTGTTATATATAATTGTTATAAATTATTTTCTTCTTTTAAGTGTTTCATTATTATTATTTTCAATATTTTAGCGGTTTTATTTTATTTTGCCTTTTAGTGTCATTTTCTAAATCGGATCATATTTTAATAATGTTTTTATTTTATTTTATTTTATTTTTTTTTTTTTGCTTTTTAGTGCGTTTTTGAAGTGAATTGTTTCTACAGTGCATTTTAAAAATTTGTTTTTCTTCTAAGCTTTTTAATTTTTCCAATTTTCCGTTACCCAATAGATACCTACCTTAAACCTAAACTAATTTAAACTAAGCTAAAAGTAGGACACTTAAGTTTCTATAAAATAGGACAATGGATCTCCCTACAAAACATACATGAAGAAATGCATAATAATCAATTATCAAATTATTGAAATATTTTTTTTTTAAACTATAGATAATAGCCTTACTTGAGAATAGCTCATTACATTAGTGACAATCCCAACAAAATATTACGTAATCTGAAATGTAATTAACATTTTGCGCATGAGATGGCATTAGTGTCTCAAATCGCAAGGTATATAAGCGGGTTTGGTCTAACATCATCTGACAGTTGAGGTCAGATTGCGTCGTGAAGATGAGTAAAGTTTTCACAAAACTGTGCCACATTTTGCAATTTTATTTCGATAAAGGTACTAGTTGTCTACAGCACCCTTCGTCAAGTTATTACTGTTGTGATATTATATACTCCTTCAATTTAGGGAGGAATTCGGCTGGACTCATTCACTTACAAAATACTGAAAGAAATGAGTATTCTTAAATAATTAATTCATTTTCTTTGTCAATAACTACACCCAAGTGTTCATATAGTTCTTGAGTAATTTTGATGTATGTTGTGTCCAGAGCCATAACTAGAGATTTCAGCACCCCGGGCGAACTAGAATTTGGCACCACCTAAATTTACCTCCCTTTCTTTTCCACTTACCAGTTCTTGTCTGTTTGCAGGAAACTCATTTCAGGCCTCACCGTGTGCATGGGTTTTCTCGGGGTTCTGCCGTTTCCTCCCACTTTCTTCATTCCACCATTGCATTCATTTCTCATCTTCGCCGTCTCCTTTAGCCTAACCGGCATAACCGTGGGACGTAAAACTCAAAGATTTCATTTCATTTTAGACCTACCAAGTCTTCTCTTTTTTCTGGCTATACTGTTTATAGATAAGCTTGATGCTGGCAGCATGGCCACATGCGTCTTCGATTCTCTTCATTTTCAACAGATTCACATAGTTTCCCTGACTACAAGCTGTTACGGTGCGTGTTTTCTTTTCTCGTTCGCTTACTACCTACGTATTTGTTCCTTATACATTCCTCAATCTGAAACCTTTACAACGCCGATCTGCTTTAGCTCTATCATGAGCTTGAATCGTCAGTCTTTCTTGTTGGAGATCTTAATGTCTATCACCGTCCCTGGGGCTCTGTCCATACTGACGATTGTGTACGTTAGGTGACGAACTTTCTTGAAGACAGTAAGTTTCACATCCTTAATGATAGCAGTACGACTCTTTTCTCTACTGGCCATGGTACACATTCCTGTATCGCTCTCCATGTGCAGTGCTTGTGTATCAACTCATTGATGTGGAGGTGCATCCTGATCTTTGTGGTAGTTATTACTTTCCATTAGTCGTGGAAAGTCTCCGTGTTTCCGCTCAGTTTCATCTTCGACGCTTCAATCTGAAGTGTGCTGACTGGCCTAAATTTCATGCGCTCAGTGAGTTCCATTGCCTTTATGATTTCTCTGTAGCCCTGGAGGATACTTTTACAGTTGAAAACAATTTTGATTACATGCTAAAGAAAATTAAGATAAAAGTACCAATGGTCGTCAAAAAATTACTCTTCTGTTTCTTCTGTGAGTAACATGAATCTTTCGGAGCTGTACCATAGTTGGAAAGACACATTGATCCTTCCTATGCATGACCATGCAATTAGAATTCAAAGTCGAATAGCCGTTGAAGGAAAAACAATATATTTTTAAATCCCTTGTATTGCACCAGTGGTCACCTCAAAATCGAAATGTTCCAATGGCCGTCAGGGTTTTGTACTAGTGTTCGCCACTCACATAAGTTGACATAATTTATTCAAAAAATGACTGTTCATCACTTTAAGGTTAAGAATAGAGTATTAAGTACTAAGCTAAGTAGCTGTGCATCACTTTTAGCACTCAAGAAAGATAACGAAAATGATTTTACATACTTTTTAAAGCAGTTTCGGAAAGAAAATGTTTGCTGAATTCAAATGTTAACTGTATATCACTTTAACCTTGAGAGTACAATATAAAATACTAAGTTTAATAACTACTTCACTTTAAGCACTCAAGAATTAAAATTAAAATGTTTTTAAAGCAATTTGAGAAATAACACTGAATTCAAAATTTAACTACACATCACCATAAGCTTAAGAATACACTGTAAAATACTAAGATAATAACAACACATTACTAACAAATTTTATCCCAAATTATTTTTGTTTCAGGATTTCGTAATTCCTTCTAAACTTATTGATTCTGACCTCATTTAATATATTTTGAAGATTTTAGTAGCAGATGGACTGCTAGTAGGTTCTTATTGTAAAAGACGAAATAAATCCACAACAAATAATCTACAGACAAAAATTGATAAAAATAAATTGTTCCCATTCGGGAACAGTGGGATTAAATGGGTTTAAAGCACTCAAGAAGGAAAATAAAAATATTTTTTAGGTTACCTATATTGCATTTACATGTTGTTATTGGCCATCAACATTTTTTTTTTTTGATAACTCACGATCAGGTCTAGGGATGCGCAAGAAACAAAATTTGAAGCTGTCTCCTCTCGCCAAGATGCAGCGAAAGTTTTGTCCCGTCTCGAACACTGTATCTGTTTCTATTGGAAGTGCTCTGTCTCGTCTCGTCTCGTCCGCATCCCTAATCACGCCTGTAGCCAAAAACTTAATTTCGGCGGGGGTTCGATAGGACTTTGCGATATCCGGATTTAGATATTGATAATCGATATCGATAAAATATCGAAACTTGTTCGATATATCAAAATATCGAAAAAACTATTAACAATATCAACATATCGAAAATATTGAAATATCAAAAATACCGATCAAAGATTTCGGTATCATTTTCATATTTGAAAATGTCAATCGTTCGATCGAAATATCGCACAATCCTATGCTCCAACTGTTAGCACCTTCAAAATTAATGTGAAAATTGCTAACTAATCTTCTATAAGTAGTACTTGTGTGTGTGTGTGTGGGGGGGGGGGGACTGGCTCCTATGGACCATAGACCAGCTCCCTGGCTACGTCCCTGCTCATGATTCACCACATCGAAGAGTAACCAGGGTGTGAAATTATGCCAATTAAAGTGGGGAAAGACTGATTGGAGAGTTTTTTTTTTTTAAAAAGGAATTATACCGCTGACCACTAGATCACCCATTAATTAGATATGAAATACATGTTAATTGCATATGAATTACTGTAATTATTTTCTAAAGTCTGACAAGAGTTCAGTTTATTTTTTCCCCAGCAGCTTTCTAGTGGAAGGAATTTTCTTCCAAAAATATTTAGTGGGGAGACTTCCCCCCTCCTCCCAGGATTTCGCACTCTGGGTGTAACTAGCGAGAGAACAAAATTCATAGTTTAAACAAAGTGCGCCAGTGTTTATTCCAGTGACGACTATTGGTTCCTTTAATTAACAAAGTATAATCCAGTAGTCGTCAGGTATGGCGAACTCTAGTACAAGTAAGTAAAATGAGAGCCAGTAGTCACCACACCCATTAACTCATAAAATTGCTCGTAGATATAAAATCTGGCACGCCAAACGTATATTAAATTTAGGTTTCAATCACTGAAATTAATAAAAACTATAATATTGAAATTGATAAGTGACCAAAAACATATCTGATTCGCTTACGCTTTTACACAAGTGTATATTCTCCTGCACGCTGTTTCATCACACGCTTCACTACTTTTCCCCTAAGTATTCCTCCACTGAGGGTTCTGTTGTTAACACGTCATGTCTAACGAAGCTAGCAGGTATATATGAACTTTTAATCTCATGTGTTTCTCTTATTTTAAGGATTTTAGTGCGCAAACGCGACTACTGGTTGCAGTGACGACCACGGATGGTTTTACCCTACTACTTTATTGAATAAATTAATTTTCAAATTAATGTTAATCATTAATTTTTAATATAATAAATTCTTTCTTAGAGCTTTAATTTTAAAATTTAATCTGTCTAATTTTTCATTAATATTTCCAACTATGCCAGTAACCATATTTCAATGAAACTTATAGCTACTGTATAACCTACAACACATATAATTCGGAATACATTTTGTAATACATAAGGCAGCGGAAAGAATTTTGGAAAGGCAAAAACACCAGAGATGTCATTCGATTGACGAAAATTATATTAAAACGAGTTCTTGATGTAGGCCTAAAGGAAGAGTTGAGTTTGTGCTTCATCGACTGGCAAAAAGCTTTGAGCCGGGTCAATTGGAGGGAGCTCCTGAAAATGTTTAAAGACACTCGGGTCAATTGAAGAGACTGACGACTCATTTGCAATCTGTATATAGGACAACGAGTGAGGTTGTGCTTGAATGAAGGAGAAAGCAATAGCGTGGAGATTGGAAGAGGAGTCAGACTAGGATGTAGTAACTTATGTTGCCTTCCCGATTATTCAACATTTACAGTGAATGTTTAATGAAGGAACAATAAACGGGAATTGGAGATTTCAAGATTGGAGGGCAAATCATTAAGAAGATCAGGTATGCAAATGATACGGTTATTTCAGCTAGAACTAAAGAAGGACTACAGCAGATGATGGACAAAATACAGGGTGATTAAAAAAAACTCACGGATTTCATTTGAGTCTAGAATTTCTAACTGAAGTCCGATTTTCATGCGGCTTGTGGGAAACGATCAAGGAAGGATGGAAGATTTATGGAACTATGTTTACTGGTTTAAATTCATCCATGGTAATGTCGGTCATACCTCAAGAAAAACATCAAATATTCGCCAGTGTACCTTACAATTAGAATGAGGTGTGGTGCAGTGTGAAGATTTGACTTTTCTTCGTTACATAGAACCTCGCCAAGGTCAATAAGAAACAGGAAACTGGGCCGTTGTATTGGGAATTGTGCTATTGTGTGGGTATGACCAGGGCTCAATGAGAATAGTGTACTCTTCGGAGCAACATGAGTTTATCGTTAAAAAGTTTTTGAAGAACGGAATCTGTTGTTGCTATACAAAGGCATTTAGAAACAAACTCGCTTCACGCTTTGCACCAGACAGGAACATAATATGGTCGTTAGTGAATAAATTGGAACAGAATTGCTTCTGAATGAGATAGGGAAGCATCAGATCCCGCAGGCAGGTGCTGTGTGAGATGTCAGTTTATCGGTCGCCCAATAAATCTTTCAGTCGTTTGTCACAAGAAACCGGTTATAGCTATTCAACCTGTGATTTATGGGTGTTACCATTAACACTTAATTTCTATATTTAACTAATTTAATTTGTATTCTGTAATTCCGCATCAAAAATCCAAAACCTCATTCCAACTCTAAGGTACACTGGCGAATATTTGCTGTTTTTTTAAGGCATCGTCGATATTACCCTGGTAGAATTTAAATCAGTAAGCATAGTTTCATATATCTCCCATCCTTCCTTGATTATTTTCCATAAACCGCATGAAAATCAGACTTCAGTTAGGAATTCTACACCCAAATGAAATGCACAAGTTTTATAGAAAACACTCTGTAGTCAAGGAGAATAAATTTCTCTGTAGTCAAGGGTGCCGATTTCTCTGTAAATTTTGGGGGGACCATTCAGATGCAGAAGACATATATGAGGATTTTTAAGACAAATTACATTGAAATTATGCCAAATATTGTATATTCTTAAATACAATAAGGGGACCTGTATGAGATTTGGGGGCCCCGGGCCCCTTCGGCACCCCAGGATGGGCGCCCTTGTCTGTAGTTGACACTGGGAAACAATATGAAATGGAAATCAACATCGATAAATTGAAGGTAATGAGAATATCCCATGGAAACACGCCTTTACGGGTCAAAGTAGAACAAAGAGAACTTGAAGAGCTTGATAATTTCAAATACCTGGGAATATTTTGACGAGGGACGTTTACTACATCGAAGAAGATCAGGTCAAAGAATTGTCATAGCCAAAGATGCATTGAACAAGAGAAGATCACTGTAAACTAGGAGGTGTAATATGGGAATAAAGAAGAAGTTGGTCAATGTTATACGACGAGTGTATGTTTCAAAGACTTGAACATTATGGAAGTTCGAGAAAAATTATTTAGAGAGTTTGGAAATGTGGTGTTGGAGGAAGATGGAGAACATAAAATGGATGGAGAGAGTAACAAATGAAGATGTTTTAAAACTGATAGGAGAGAAGAGGATGCTTTTAGCCATCATTCTTCGTAGGAAGGCCAATTGGATTGGAAACATCTTGCGAAGAAATTGTCTTCTCCATACTCTCATAGAGGGAAATATAGAAGGAAAGCGAGGGGTAGGAAGAAGAAGAACAAAACTGATCGATAATTTGAAAAATAGAAGAACATATTGGGAGTTAAAAAAGAAAGCTGAAGGTCGAAATATATGGTAAAAACATTTCCAGGCCCGAATCTAAAAAAGAAGAATCCCAGGATCTACCAAGAGGCAGAATAAGTAATCAGATAAGAACTTAATGCCCCAGTGTAGTCAACCAAATTTTAAAAGAGAAAGTTTCTTCCACAAAATTTCCCGAATTCCTTCCGACTTTATGTATTGTGTGACACTTGCGAATGAAAATATTTGAAAGCCTGATTCATTTTAAACACAATGATGTCCATTACATGATTCTAAAACAATTAGCGTTTGAGCAGTAGCTTCCTAAGTAGAATGCTGAATAGGCGGCGCCAGTATTTTGGTAATGTGGGTGCAGTCTAGGATGGGACAACACATCCTAACATTGTTGCTAGAATGCTCTGCACTACTAAGCCTTAAGATCTCAAAAATAATCCCTAAGTTTTACTCAAAAAACGCTGTATGATAGCAAGTAACTTATGAAAGACTCAAGAAGTCTCTCAAATATATGCAAACATAGGAAACAAGAAATATACAAAATAGAAAGGATTATTGTAGGAAATCTGAAAATCAAAGTTAATGTGGGTGTAATTGCACCCACTGCACCCACTGTGGCGCCACCTATGGAAGGCTGTAATTTCCATAAAATTCTCGTTATGTTACGAAGTATTGGTTTCAATATGCGTTTTAACTTATTAGTGCATGATCCGAAAAATCAGATTTCGTGTTTATTAAATCCACTATAACTGCACATCCACTTTCATTTAAATCCATTATAATCACACATCCACAACTTTTGCGGACAGAAAATTGTTGCATGATCCAATAAAAGTCTTGAGAGCGAGTTATACAAGCCAAATAAATGCTTCAAAGAATACTATTGTGATTGGAAGTTTCAAATATACGGCTGGCAAACAAAATGTCAATTTGTAGTCAACAACTAAACATGTTAACCAAGTGTTAGTTTTGTATTAAGAATAAAATATTTCTCATTACAAATATATTGATAATATATATTACTTCAAGTGTTCCCTGTACATCCTATCCGGTTTTTAATATGGTGCCCCACGCCTAATACAATCAAAATTTCAGGTAGAATTCGTTACAGATGTCTAAGTGTTGTAAATCTTGCCTAAAATAAATTGTAGTAAAAAATTACCTCTAGGAAACTTTATGCATTCATGTTGGGTTAAAGAAAAGAGAAAAGTTTTACATTTTACACGAGTGTGCATCTAAACGTTATCTCAGAAATGAGTAGGCTGTTTTTTTAAAAAAGAATTAACTAATGTTTTTAAAGATTAGCTTAAAGAAACCTTGAAGTAGAACAATTTCAATTTGGATTCTATGTTCAAGATATTTTATGAATTCCAGTTTAATGGCAATTGTCTCTAACCAGGGATAAGTCCGAAGTTGAACCTTGAATCTGGAGATAACCTATATATTTCGTGAAAGCGTTTGTCAAGCAAGTTCCAAAACAGGTTTCAATTCCTTGCTCGGAAGAAAGGTTTCAATTCCTTGCTCGCAAAGCCCTCCCTTCAGGGTTGGAAATATATACAACTTGACGAATGGCGTATTTACGATTTTCTTTCGGGGAGGACTTTGCTAACTTTCGGGGTCGGGCTTTGCCTGAAAATGTGAAAATTCTGCAAGATATTTCATATACTTTACTATAATAAGTAAGATATCAGGGGAGGCTTAAGCCCAGAAGCCCCCGCCCTAAATACGCCACTGAACTTGACCTATATATACACATCGAAGTGCTACGCATAACTAGTAGATTAAGAATATAATATGCACTACCCAATTATATCCTATATCAAGGTAACAAAACCAAAAAATGATTATTTTACTATACATATCCTATATTAGTGAACCTCACTATCACGTGAGGAAGGGGCGGATCCAGGACGGACTTCTGGGGAGGGGAAGTGGGTTGTAATATTGTTACTTAGAGCTACTTTTAAGAGCTCCAAACTCTGGTATGTGTTTTATTTATATATATAAAATAAGAAAGTTCCCTCTTCTGAGGGGAGGGCGATCGACCCGATCGCCCCCTGGATCCGCCCCTGACGTGAGGTAATATGAGTTACGTGGTTCTCACACCTTAAAAACAAAGGCGAAGTCTTGGCAGCACAATTTTGCCAGAACCGTTACGGGTGAGTTACATGGTTCTCACATATAGCCAAAAACAAAAACCAAGTTCCGGCAAACAACATATCCGGAATAAGCCATTTTCTCTCTCATTATCCGAGCCTTGTCGTGGCTAGAGGACTTAAATCCTGAAGGAAGACCAATCGGGTTTATATAGCTACAAAGAAAAGAGCTATTCGGATCGAGTAAATGAGCTCAATTAGTAACTCAAAATCTATTGATCATTTTTGTACCGTGTGACGTACCAAACAACTCGTCTAGATGAGCAATTGACGAATTTATAATAAACATACTGATCTGATAAACGAATATAGGTAAAATAGAGGCAAATATAGAAATTGAAATACACCGAATGTGCCACATCTAGCCATAACTATTATTCCAAATGATACTAAATAATTTGCTGTTGACTATATATTATGGATATGCTTTTCTCAACTTTATCGGTCCACTAATATAAGATATTTATAGTGAAATAATCAATTTTTGGTTTTATTATCTTGCTATAGGATATAATTGGTAGTGCATATTATATTAATTTTCATGCGAAGTACTTTGCTATATAGGACATATAGGTCAAGTTGTTCTGTATATTTCCAACCCTGAAGGGGTGGGGTTACTTCCGGGCAAGGAATTGAAACCTGTTTTGGAACTTATTCGACAAACCCTTTCAGAAAATATAAAGAGGTGCATTTCGCCAGCCCCCCCACCTTGGAGTTTCGAAACAAAACCTATGCCAATCGTTTGTGCTACGTTTGTGCCGGAATGTACCGCAAAAATTTTCGTTTGTACCACTTCCGGTACGAAGTTATAATAGTTTTAAAGTGGGGGGGCTGGGGAAACGGCAGCCCCCCCACCTTGGAATTTCGAAACGAAACCTATGGCAATCGTTTGTGCTACGTTTGTGCCGGAATGTACCGCAAAAATTTTCGTTTGTACCACTTCCGGTACGAAGTTATAATAGTTTTAAAGTGGGGGGGCTGGGGAAACGGCAGCCCCCCCACCTTGGAATTTCGAAACGAAACCTATGGCAATCGTTTGTGCTACGTTTGTGCCGGAATGTACCGCAAAAATTTTCGTTTGTACCACTTCCGGTACGAAGTTATAAGGGTTTTAAAGTGGGGGGGCTGGGGAAACGGCAGCCCCCCCACCTAGGAATTTCAAAACAAAACCTATGCCAATCGTTTGTACTACGTTTGTGCCGGAATGTACCGCAAAAATTTTCGTTTGTACCACTTCCGCTACGAAGTTATAAGGGTTTTAAAGTGGGGGGGCTGGAGAAACGGCAGCCTCCAAACTTGGAATTTCGAAACAAAACCTATGGCAATCGTTTGTGCTACGTTTGTGCCGGAATGTACCGCAAAAATTTTCGTTTGTACCACTTCCGGTACGAAGTTATAAGGGTTTTAAAGTGGGGGGGCTGGAGAAACGGCAGCCTCCAAACTTGGAATTTCGAAACAAAACCTATGCCAATCGTTTGTGCTACGTTTGTGCCGGAATGTACCGCAAAAATTTTCGTTTGTACCACTTCCGGTACGAAGTTATAAGGGTTTAAAGTGGGGGGCTGGAGAAACGGCAGCCTCCAAACTTGGAATTTCGAAACAAAAACTATGGCATTCGTTTGTGCTACGTTTGTGCCGGAATGTACCGCAAAAATTTTCGTTTGTACCACTTCCGGTACGAAGTTATAAGGGTTTTAACGTGGGGGGGCTTGAGAAGCGGCAGCCTCCAAACTTGGAATTTCGAAACAAAACCTATGCCAATCGTTTGTGCTACGTTTGTGCCGGAATGTACCGCAAAAATTTTCGTTTGTACCAGTTCCGGTACGAAGTTATAAGGGTTTTAAATTGGGTGCCTGGAGAAACGGCAGCCTCCAAACTTGGAATTTCGAAACAAAATCTATGCCATTCGTTTGTGCTACGTTTGTGCCGGAATGTACCGCAAAAATTTTCGTTTGTACCAGTTCCGGTACGAAGTTATAAGGGTTTTAAATTGGGTGCCTGGAGAAACGGCAGCCTCCAAACTTGGAATTTCGAAACAAAACCTATGGCAATCGTTTGTGCTACGTTTGTGCTGGAATGTACCGCAAAAATTTTCGTTTGTACCACTTCCGGTACGAAGTTATAAGGGTTTTAAAGTGGGGGGCTGGAGAAACGGCAACCCCCTACCTTGGAATTTCGAAACAAAATCTATGCCATTCGTTTGTGCTACGTTTGTGCCGGAATGTACCGCAAAAATTTTCGTTTGTACCACTTCCGGTACGAAGTTATAAGGGTTTTAATGTGGGGGGCTGGAGAAACGGCAGCCTCCAAACTTGGAATTTCGAAACAAAACCTATGGCAATCGTTTGTGCTACGTTTGTGCCGGAATGTACCGCAAAAATTTTCGTTTGTACCACTTCCGGTACGAAGTTATAAGGGTTTTAAATTGGGTGCCTGGAGAAACGGCAGCCTCCAAACTTGGAATTTCGAAACAAAACCTATGGCAATCGTTTGTGCTACGTTTGTGCTGGAATGTACCGCAAAAATTTTCGTTTGTACCACTTCCGGTACGAAGTTATAAGGGTTTTAAAGTGGGGGACTGGAGAAACGGCAACCCCCTACCTTGAAATTTCGAAACAAAACCTATGCCAATCGTTTGTGCTACGTTTGTACCGGAATGTACCGCAAAAATTTTCGTTTGTACCACTTCCGGTACGAAGTTATAATAGTTTTAAATTGGGGGGCAAACTTCAGAAACACAAATTCAATACAAATAGAGATAGAAACATTGAGTTAACGGGAATCGTTAGTGCACTTATAAGCACTAAGCACTAACGTTAGTGCTATCGTATTTTGTGATTTATTCAAGATTTTTGGTGGGGGGGGGGCAACTTCAGAAATATCAAATTGTATACAAATAAAGGTAGAAACATAGTGTTAACAGCAATCATTAGTGCATCATTAGTGCACTTAAACGCACTAAGCACTAACGTTAGCGCTACTACATTTTGAGATTTATTCAAAAAATTTGGTGGGGTGGTCAACTTCAGAAATATCAAATTCTATACAAATAGGGATAGAAACATGGGGTTAATGGCAAACGTTAGTGCATCGTTAGTGCACTTAAACGTACTAAGCACTATCGTTGGTGCTACCATATTTTGGAATTCATTCAAAATTTTCGGTGGGATGGACAACTTCAGTAATTTCAAATTCTATACAAATAGAGATAGGAACATAGAGATAACGGCAATCGTTAGTGCATCGTTAGTGCACTTAAAATACTAAACACTGACGTTAGTGCTACAATATTTTGGGATTTATTCAAGATTTTAGATGGGGGCCAACTTCAGAAATATCAAATTCTATACAAATAGAGGTAGAAACATGCAGTTAAAGACAATCGTTATTGCATCGTTAGTGCACTTAAATGCACTAAGCATTAAGGTTAGCATTACCATATTTTGGGATTTATTCAAGATTTCTGGTGGGACCAACTTAAGAAATATCAAATTTCATACAAACATTTAGTGCTTTCTAGAAGCACTAACGATACACTAATGAATGGCATTAATTTTTGTTAGTGCTTGAAGTTGACGCAAGTTCACCGTGCCCTCCAAAGATATTGTACCTGTAGCACCTACACTAATGAAGTACTAACGTTAGGGGTTGGTGCACTAAGAACCACTAACAATTGCACTAGAAGATATCATTAGTGCTTTTGAATATGGCGGAAATTTGATGCAATTACAAATTCCCAATAAATGTCTTATAGGAGTTTAGTGACATGTAATTGTCCATAACTACACTAATATTGAAGGACAAACGAAACTGTTAGTGTTTTCTAGAAGCACTGACGATGCACTAACGATTGCACTAGAATAGATCATTAGTACTCTTGAATTTGACGGAAATTTGACGCAATGAGAAATTTCCCATAAATTTATTATGTGTTTCGTTACATGTAATTGGCCATAAGTAAACTAATATTGAAGTTCTAACTAAATTGTTAGTGTTTTCCAGAAGCACTACCAATGCACTAACGAATGGCACTAAGTTTTAGTTAGTGCTTGAAGTGGGGGCGCTAAGTTCACTCTGGCCTCAAAAGGTATTTTAATTGTAGCACATTTACTAATGAAGCACTAACCTTAGGTGTAGATGCGCTAAGAAGCACTAACAATGCACTAACGATCGCTCTAGAAGAGATCATTAGTGATTTTGAATTTGGCGGAAATTTGATTCAATGAAAAATTTGCCTAAATTTCTTGTGAGTCTCGTGATATGTAATTGGCCATAACTACACTAATAGTGAAGCACTAACGAAATTGTTAGTGCTTTATAGAAGCACTAACGAATTGGACTATTTTTTCCGTTAGTGCTTAAAGTGTCGGTGCGAAATTCACGCTGACTTCTCCATAGGTTTTTTTACTTGTAACACCTATACTAATGAAGCACTAACGTTAGGTGTTTGTGCTCTAAGAAGCAATTACGATGCACTAACAATTGCACTAACAGAGGTAATTAGTGCTTTTGAATGAGATGGGAATTTGATACAATGAATAATTCCCCATGTGTTTCTTATGGGAGTTTTGAGACATATATTTGGCCATTTCTACACTAATGGTGAAACACTAACGAAACTACTTGTATCTTCTAGAAGTACTAACAATGCACTAACGTATAAAACTAATTTTTTCGTTAGTGCTTGTAGTGGGGGCTAAGTTCACGATAAATTCGAAAGTTTTCTTTCCTTGTAATATTAGTGCTTCCTAGTGCACCAACACCTAAGTTTCGTGCTTCATTAGTGTAGGTGCTACAAGTAAGAAACCTTTGCGGGCCAGCGTGAACTTGGTTCCCACTTCAAGCAGTAACGAAAAATAAGTCCATTCGTTAATGTATCGTTAGCGCTTCTGCAAAACACTCATAGTTCCGTTAATGCTTAACTATTGATGTAGATATGGCCAATTATATGCTACAAAAATCCCATAAGAGATTCATGTGGAATTTTTTATTGCGTCAAATTTCCGCCAAAATCAAAAGCACTAATGACCTCTTCTACTGAAATCGTTAGTGTTTCTTAGTGCATTAACACTTAACGTTAGTTCTTCATTAATGTAGGTCCTACAAGTAAAAAAACCTTTGGAAGCTTTCATGAACTTGGCGCCCCACTTCAACCAATAACGAAAAAATTAGAGCTGTTTTCTTTAGTGCTTCACTATTAGTGTAGTTATGGCCAGTTACATCTCAGGAAACTCACATAAGAAATTTAAGGGGAGTTTTTCACTGTCAAATTTCTACCAAATTAAAAAGCACTAATGATCATTTCCAGTACAATCCTTAGTGCATCGTTAGTGCTTCTTCGTGCACCAACCCCTAACGTTAGTGCTTAATTAGTGTAGGTGCTACAAGTAAAATATCTTTGGTGGTCAGCGTGAATTTGCGCCCTCTTCAAGCACTAACAAAGTAATTAGTGCATTCGTTACTGATTCCTGAAAATACTGACACTTTGTATGGAATTTGATATTTCTGAAGTTGCCCCGCACCAAAAATTTTGAATAAATTTCAAAATGTGGTAACACTAACGTTAGTGCTTAGTGCATTTAAGTGCACTACTCACGCTCTAACGATTGCCGTTAACTCCATGTTTCTACCTCTATTTGTATAAAATTTGATATTTTTGAAGTTGGCCCCCCACCAAAGATCTTGAATAAATCCCAAAATATGGTAGCACTAATGTTAGTGCTTATTGCGTTTAAGTGCACTAACAATGCACTAACGATTACCGTCAACCCCATGTTTCTACCTCTATTTGTATAGAATTTGATATTTCTGAAGTTGGCCCCCCCACCGAAAATCTTGAATAATCCCAAAATATGGTAGCACTTACGGTAGTGCTTAGTGTGTTTAAGTGCACTAACGATGCACTAACGATGCGCTAAGTTTAGTGAAAATCTGTCTGCATAAAGATGGGTGGGGGGCTAACTTCATATGAAGTAGGTCCCAAACCAAAATCTTCAATATCTCGTAAACGCTGATAGCACTAACGTTAGTTCTAAATGCACTAACGTGCACTAACGATGCATTAACGATGTGCAACGTTTGGTGTGATTTGGGAGAGGTGGGGGGCCAACTTCAGGCACGTAATTTTTTTTGCGGTACATTCCGGTAAAAACGTACCACAAACGATTGACATAGTCTTATCTCGAAATTCCAAGATGGGGGGTTCTGGAAACGGCAGCCCCCTAGTTAAAACTGTCATACTTTTGTACTGGAAGTGATACATAGAAAAATGTTTGCGATACATTCCGACACAAATGTTGTTAAACGATTTGCATAGGTCTCGTTTCGAAATTCCGAGGGGGCATCAAAACGGCAGCCCCGTAGCTTGAAACTCTCGTATCTTTGTACCGGAAGTGGTACAGAAAAGAGTTTAGGGAAACGTTCCTGTTCAAAAGTAGGGTAAAGAGTGGGTATAGGTTTCATTTCGAAATTACTGGGTGCGGGGCTGCCGTTACCACAGCCCCTCTTCAAAACTCATATAACTTCGTACCGGAAGTGGAACAAACGAAAATTTTTGCGGTACATTCCGGCACAAACATAGCACAAACGATTGGCATAGGATTTGTTTCGAAATTCCAAGTTTGGAGGCTGCCGCTTCTCCATCCCCCCACTTTAAAACCCTTATAACTTCGTACCGGAAGTGGTACAAACGAAAATTTTTGCGGTACATTCCGGCACAAACGTAGCACAAATGATTGCCATAGTTTTTGATTCGAAATTCCAAGTTTGGAGGCTGCCGTTTCTTCAGCCCCCCACTTTAAAACCGTTTTAACATCGTACCGGAAGTGGTACAAACGAAAATGTTTACGGTACATTCCGGCACAAACGTAGCACAAACGATTGGCATAGGTTTTGTTTCGAAATTCCAAGTTTGGAGGCTGCCGTTTCTCCAGCCCCCCCCCCCCACACTTTAAAACCCTTATAACTTCGTACCGGAAGTGGTACAAACGAAAATTTTTGCGGTACATTCCGGCACAAACGTAGCACAAACGATTGGCATAGTTTTTGTTTCGAAATTCCAAGGTTGGAGGCTTCCGTTTCTCCAGCCCACCCACTTTGAAACCCTTATAACTTCGTATCGGAAGTGGTACAAACGAAAATTTTAGCGGTACATTCCGGCACAAACGTAGCACAAACGATTGTCATAGGATTTGTTACGAAATTCCAAGTTTGGAGGCTGCCGTTTCTCCAGCCCCCACTTTAAAACCCTTATAAGTTCGTACCGGAAGTGGTACAAACGAAAATGTTTACGGTACATTCCGGCACAAACGTAGCACAAACGATTGGCATAGGTTTTGTTGCGAAATTCCAAAGTTGCAGGCTTCCGTTTCTCCAGCCCCCCCACTTTAAAACCCTTATAACTTCGTACCGGAAGTGGTACAAACGAAAATTTTTGCGGTACATTCCGGCACAAACGTAGCACAAACGATTGGCATAGGTTTTGTTTCGAAATTCCAAGTTTGGAGGCTGCCGTTTCTGCAGCCCCCCCACTTTAAAACCCTTATAACTTCGTACCGGAAGTGGTACAAACGAAAATTTTTGCGGTACATTCCGGCACAAACGTAGCACAAACGATTGGCATAGGTTTTGTTTTGAAATTCCAAGTTTGGAGGCTGCCGTTTCTCCAGCCCCCCCACTTTAAAACCCTTATAACTTTGTACCGGAAGTGGTACAAACGAAAATTTTTGCGGTACATTCCGGCACAAACGTAGCACAAACGATTGGCATAGGTTTTGTTTTGAAATTCCTAGGTGGGGGGGCTACCGTTTCCCCAGCCCCCCACTTTAAAACCCTTATAACTTCGTACCGGAAGTGGTACAAACGAAAATTTTTGCGGTACATTCCGGCACAAACGTAGCACAAACGATTGCCATAGGTTTCGTTTCGAAATTCCAAGGTGGGGGGGCTGCCGTTTCCCCAGCCCCCCCACTTTAAAACCCTTATAACTTCGTACCGGAAGTGGTACAAACGAAAATTTTTGCGGTACATTCCGGCACAAACGTAGCACAAACGATTGGCATAGGTTTTTTTTCGAAACTCCAAGGTGGGGGGGCTGGCGAAATGCACCTAATATAAAGGTTACTCCCCAGATTCAAGGTTCAACTTTGGACTCATCTTTGGTTAGATCGATCTTGACAAAAAAATAATAAAAGATTTGTTCATAATAATTCAGAGAATATTTTACATATAACACTTCTATATTTTAGAAAATATTTAATATTACATTATTCTATCAATTTCCTGTTGGGAAGAACTAAAAGTAATATGACTATAATCTTATCTAAATTGGTTGTACTCTTAGTTTTATGATATGATCTTTATGGGAGGTGATTCCTGATACCAAGATAAGACAAAAGAATGCACCAACCTGGGTACACAAATGCTTCCTTTCGGAAGTTATAGGTCACCGAAAACCTGAGAAAATGAATTTTAAAGGTCCATAGCTCCAAAACTATAGGGACTTATCGTAGTCGGATCAAGATTTCACTTAGGAACTAGTATACGCCCTATCCAAATATCCATATTTCAGAATCCTGCGAGAATCCGCAACAATTTTTATAGAGGCAGTTAGTGAATACTTCAAATTATATGCCTGTAGCCAAACTCTCTATATAAAAATCGTTGCATGAGTACCTTAGGATTCTGAAACATGGATGTTTGAATAGGAGATATATTAGTTCTTCAGTGAAGTCTTGACCCGACTACGATAGGTCCCATACTTTTGAAGCTATGGACCTTTAAAGTTCAGTTTTTCATGTTTTTGGCCACCTATAACTACGTTGTCGATGTTGTTTTGAAACACCCTTTATATATATATATATATATATATATATATATATATATATATATATAACTTTTCGTGTACGATAAGTTTCCTTTTATTAAGAAGAATGGAGTGAACAAAATATACAAGCATTTCAAATATGATTATTGGGGCCGCGGTGGCTCAGTGGTAGAGCGTTCACCTCTGGTGCTTGGGGTTCCGGGTTCGATCCCAGCCCCCGCCAAGTGAACTTTGTGGTGGACAAACACCGTGTGCGTGGGTTTTCTCGGGGTTCTCCCGTTTCCTCCCACTTCCTTCATTCCACCATTTCATTCATTACTCATCATCATCGTCTCCTTTAGCCTAACCGGCATAACCGTGGGACGTAAAACTCAAGGATTTTTCAAATATGATTATTGTGCACGCAGCGAGTAGAGGTAACAAGATATTTCGGCATACGTTTCTCAGAAAGCTTCAGCAAATCCTTTCTGATGTGGCAATAATAATAATAATAATAATAATAATAATAATAATAATAATATGTAATAGTAATAGTTGTTTTGTTGATTTTAGTTTAGCGTTCAGTTCAGCAGCGAGGCTATATGAGACGTGGACCCGTGCCTCCCACACCAAAGTGCGTACGCTTACCGCTTAGTCACAAGGGAGCTCCTAGTAGTAGTAGTAGTAGCATAAATATTAGCTTATGTATTAAGTCGAACATGTTGGAACCCCGCTCCCCGAAAGAAAATCCTGCATACGCACCTTTTGGCCATCATTAGTGCAGATATGATTGAACGCGTTTGACAGGAAATTGATTACGGCTGAGATATCTGCCATGTCATGAAAGGTGCCTATATTGATTGATGATGGTTTCTGTAAGTAATATACTTTTGTTACAGCGCAGGGTTAGATTTGTATAACTAACACACAGACATCCTGTATATTAAGGGCAACAAATCCAAGAAAAATCCAGGATTATTTTTGTTCATAAGTTCTCCTTCCCATCAACAACAAATCCCTCTTCCTCTGGATGAGACTCTTTTGGCCAATGTATCCAAACGGTTTTAAAGACTTTAGTACTCTCATGTAATCCTATGTGTGTCGCCGTTAAAGGTAATATTCAAGTTGTAAAAAGAAAATAAGTAAATAAAACCCTTTTTGACAAGAGGCTTTACACTGAACTTGCTAATCTCACAATACGTTATGATACTTTGCTGCTTTTATCTACAAAGAACATTGAAATTCTTTGATATAGATTGCAAAATTTTACCACGTAGCTGGTTGTAAAGGGAAAAGAGGAAATAAAGGTGTGAAATGTTACAAAAAGATTGGGATCAAAGGAAGGAAAATCTCGTGGAATTTCGTTGCATTACATTACGTAATAGACTAAATTATCAAGTTTAGTTAATTCAGTTCTTTTCATATTGTTGGAACCTGGTCCACAACTTGGGCAATATTGTAATTAACGAAGTCTAACCCCCTTCTCTCTCTCTCTCTGTACATCTATATATACTAGAGATTAATATTGGCTCCGATTGCCTAAGGAATCCAATTCTTCGACGAAAGCAAACATACAAATGTATTGACCTGTAGCAAATACTTGGACCCAATGCGATGGAATAGTAATCTCGTAAGGATAACAATCCCTTGGTTGGTTTTTCTTAAACTACGTCCCATTATTTGCCATTATTAAAATCATGTAACATCTATTAAAAGCATGTAAAACATTAAAAGCATGTAAATTCTATTAAAACATGTAAAACTTATTAAAATCATGTAAAATTTATTAGAAATATGTAAGTTCTATTAACAGCGTATAAAATTTATTAAAAGCATGTAAATTCTATTAAAACCGTGTAAAAAACATATTAACAGCAGGTAAATTCTATTAAAACCATGTAAAACTTATTAAAAGCATCTAAATTCTATTCAAAGCGCGTAAAATTTATTAAAAGTGTGTAAATTCGATTAAAAGATTGTAAAATTTATTGAAAGCATTTATTTTTTAAAATGTAAATTCTAGATTATTATTGGGGTCGAATGTAAAAAAAATCAGATGAGACATTTACAATTCAATAGTACTTAATACGATGAACAAAATAATATGTATAAATCTTCATGCGTAGTTTCCGAGAAAATCAAGAAAAACGATTTTTTTGTAAACCTAACAAGTACCAGCAACATATGCACAGCACATCAAGGATTGTGATTTGTATTTCTATTTTCTTAACTAATATTAATTCCGCAGTAGTAAATTTCTATCCCTTCCCGCTTTAGTAGAATGTTATGGATGATGCTGAAATGTACTCTTGAGATGCTTAATCGATAGCAGGAAACTGTATATCCTTATCTATTACCATTTTTTGTCCCATGGTGATCAACATTAAAACAGGAAATGGTTCATTTCTACCACTAACGTTGGCGAATGGATAACTCTCATCAACGAACTAGCTTCCTATTGATTCTCTACATTTTGGAAAAAAATAAAAGCATGTAAAATTTATTAATACCAAATAAAATTTATTAAAATCGTGTAATGTTACTAAAAACGTGTAAATTGTATTAAAAGCATGTAAATTTTATTTAAAACACGTAAAAATTATTAAAAGCATGTAGATTCTATTGAAACGTAAAATTTATTAAAAGCAAGTATAATTTATTAAAAGCATGTAGATTCTGTTAAAGCATGTAAAATTTATTAAGAAAACATGTAGATTCTATTAAAATCACGTAAAATTTATTAAAAGCATGTAGAACCTGTTGAAAGCATGTATAATTTATTAAGAGTAGGTATATTCTATTAACAATATGTAAAATTGATTGAAAACATGTAGATTCTATTGAAAGCATGTATATTCTATTAAAACGCCTAAAATTTATTTTAAAAAACATGTAGAATCTATTAGAACCATGTAGAATTTATTAAAAGCATGTAGAATTTATTAAAAGCATGTAGAATTTATTAAAAGCATGTAGAATTTATTAAAGGGATGTACACTCATGTTCAAAATGATTGTCGCATATCTGTAACTGTCCTCTTGTAAGAATATAGTTTGATAATGATTTTGCAGGGTACTTTTAATACTGATACTATGTGTATAATCGGGAAATATATATTTGCGGTAAATTTCATAGGAAAAGAATTATAATTACGAAAATTAGGATAAGTAAAACAAAATGTTGCTAAATGGACAAGAAAGTTTTATTGTTCTTATTTACTGCTCTTTTGACATGAAATTTGCCACATCCATGTCTTTGCCGATTATACACATACAAACATTATAAGAAATACCGGGCGAATTCGTTATTAAATTATATTCTTACAAAAACTTATTTAGAGACATGCGACAATAATTTTGGACATGAGTGTACATTCTATCAAAAGCACGTAGATTCTATTAAAACGTGTAAAATTTATTAAAAACATGTAGATTCTATTAAAAGCATGTAAAATGTGAAAACCATGTAAAACTTATTAAAACCATATAAAATATTTTGTCTCCTAAACGGGTGGAAAAACGAATGAAAGTTCCATAAAAATTATGCTTTAAGATAACCACGCGACCTATTAAGATAAAAGTGATACTGATAGTGATCCTTATTAACTTTTTCAATCTGACATTACCAAGACGACAATACGTAATATGGTTAATGAGATATGTATAGCTCAAAATTATGCTGTATTCTTTAGCTAATTTGTTGTACTAGGAGATTCCTCAAAGATTATTCATATATCATTCGATAAATCAGATTAAGGTAAGCAAATTAACATTATGCTTTTCATAACGAACTGAATTGTCAGTTCTACGGCAGATTCTGGAAGTGCCCCCGTTTTGATTCAATGAATAGCAGTGTTGCCAGGTGCATGTAAGTAAAAGTTTTACCACGATAATTTCAAAGTTTCTTTTTCATTGTTTTCAGGAATTTCATAATGTAGACAGATCCTTAACACATCTTTAGATGCACTGAAACATCAGCACTGTTGCCAATTCAGAATGTTAAATTATGAAAACCACGTTTTCCCTAGTAACCCATTACAGAGGCCTCATCCGATTAGTTATCGATGGAAATGAAAAATTCTTTTTTCCATTCCATAGTTTCCAAGCTACTTCAACTATAAAAACTGAAAATTAACGACAGAACACGTATACATATGAGTTATGAGTCAATTTACGTGACTTTAAAAAAAATTGATTTACACCTCCTGTTACATCTGGCAACACTGTGTGATTCCTATTGTACTTCAATCGTTGCTCCCCAGTTTAAAATATATGCATTAACAAGGTTTCATTTTGGCATAACCATTATTTGTGTACCGCTTCCCGTTCAAAAGTTCTACTATCCCAAACTCCGGGTTGCATTGTATGTTGTTCATAGATTTTATTCTAGTTGAATAAAGTATTCATACATTCTATATTAAAAATTTATGCAGCTAAGTATCAGATTTTATCTATTTGACTTTTCGTAACAGTGACATAGTTACTTGTAACAGAGCTACACATAATTTTAAACGTTACACATATACTTCTAACAGTAGCACTTATACATCTAACAGCAACAGAGACACTTGTAATGAGACACATACTTCTAACAGCAATACACATAATTTTAAGTGACACACATATTTCTAACAGTGACACACATACTTCTAACAATAACACATATACTTCTAACAGCGACAAATACACTTCTAACAGTGACACATATACTTCTAACAGCAACACACATAATTCTAACAGTGACGCCAGAGACGTACTCAGGGGTTTCTGTGGGTCCGACTACCCCGAAATCCCGATTTTTCAGTAATTGTAGTCTAACTTAAGGGGTAATCTTTCAATTTTTAATATGATTTATCCTCACATTGAATTTGGACCCTCCCAAAATGCTCTGAACTCCTCTCGAAATAAATTCCTCCGTACGGCCTGAGTAACGCACATAGTACTTGTGAATTGAAAGGTAAATGCAATTATTATAATAATTTCTATGGAGAAAACGAAAATTCATTGTTGCAATACCTCAGTGCTATGTGTTGATACTATGTGCTATTTATTAGCAATCTCAACGTAAATTATAGCATTTAAATATCACGGGAGCCACTCATTGAGACAATATAAAGAATCATAGATGCCCTTCACTATGTCGCAGTGTTGATTCAAGCGTGTCCTCGATAATACCGTTCGACATACCCTCTTCCAATATGGCGTGCTCTGCAAGTTTCATTCAGCGTATATAACGAAACCATAGACAACCTGTATGTGAGAAATGCGTAAACTTCGCAATAACCTTGCGAAACTTGCCAATTAGTAACATTTGGTCCCTGTACCTTTCAGAAAATACTACACTTACTAATGGTACAAATACAGTGGGCTAGTTATTTACATTTCTGCCATATATTATATTACTTGTCATGTTTTTCAGCACTCTGCTTTTATGGTATTTAACTAAGCTTAAGGGGCCGCAGTGGCTCAGTGGTAGAGCGTTCACCTCTGGTACTTGGGGTCTCGGGTTCGATCCCAGCCTCAGCCAAATGGACTTTGTGATGGACAAACACCGTGTGCGTGGGTTTTCTGGGGGTTCTCCCGTTTCCTCCCACTTTCTTCATTCCAACATTTCATTCATTACTCATCATCACCGTCTCCTTTAGCCTAACCGGCATAACCGTGGGACGTAAAACTAAGATTTCATTTCATTTTTAACTAAGCTTATTACCTCCAATGGTGCAGATGTAAGCGAAGTGGAGGTTAAGAAAATCTGTTGAAGGGAAACTTGGAACAAGTACCTAAAAATTACCGTAGATTTTGAACAATACAAAATGCTACAACGCTTTACGTTTTCTGCTCTACGCTTTATGACACTAAATCGGAAATTATTATTTTTAAAGGTAAATTGAAGCGCCCGTGATTTTTAACTAACAACTTCCATAAAAAAAAAAAATAATTGTATATTATGTACGAAATATAAATTTTCAATTTGGTAAAACCGTCAGCCGCAGTCAACGTGAACTCATTTACAAATATACTTTTCTGCACAGAATATCGATGTGCGACTTGTATGAGAGATAGGCATATTGTTCATTTTAACAGTGAGTGAGGATTATTTTATGCAGTAATTGCCATAATTAGCAATTTTCAACACAGGCAAAATAGGTCTACTCCCTCCAAAACCAAACACCTGGCTTGCGAAGATATCATAGAACACTTGTTCGTTACATATTTTTGGCAAAATTTCAAACAACTCATAAACATATAGTTCAATAAATAAGCAAATTTAATAATAGTTTCACAATTCTCTAGGTAAAAGTCTACACAACCCTTTTGACAGTGTAAATACAATGCATATACCTATTCACCCAATGTTATTACAAGTATAGAACCACATTATATATTGACTGTTACAGGGTAAAAGAAGAAAGGAAATGAGTTACCTTTCACATATTATGAAATTCCAAAGAACGTTGATTGTTTTCGTCGTACAATTTTTCCTAGGAGCACAGACAATCGACAATAAATTACTTTGGAGCATTAAGTGAAAAAAACTCTCTTTATCCTCTTCCAATATGGCGGATCGATTCGATATATGCGAGTTCGATACCGTCAAAGATCTCGCATCAGGGCACTTCTAGTTCTTTATATTATCTCAATGGAGCCACTCAACAATTCACTGACTACATCAAAATTGATAAACAAGGTATTCTCGCACAACAGTGCGTACTAATTACATTGAGTAATGACTCAATGAAGACAGTGATAGTCATCCACCTTCCAGGACTTGGACTAAACTTCCAAATTTATCTTCCTCCTTCCAAATTTAGCACTCTTCTCCCCAAATATACTGTTCTGCCCCATCAAGTTTACCATTTTTCAATTTGATTGTACAATTTTCAATTAAAAATGCCCCCCTCCGCAAATAATCTTACGGGTGCAACCTACCCGTGGATACCACAAGATGTGGATATGTAGTCTGTGTTAAGATTTTGGACATTCCAGACACCCTTCATTTTTATTCAAAAGATTGAGTTTTATTATGCTTGAAACAATTTCTCAGTGTGATAAGGATCATAGTGCCAAGTTGAAGACTCTTGCACTCTCAGTATGGAAATTTGAATGACCTGAATTGATTATAAAAATCCATGCTTCCATCTTTAAAGCTTTTTGGAAATGAGATTTGAAATATCTTTAAGTTTCTTGAAGGAATATTTTATGATCGTTTCAACATGTAAACAAGGTTTTCCCCCCTGTCTTTCTGTTTTCAAAGAAAATAGGTTAAATTTACTTTCTTTCTCGTTTTGGGACATGAACGCAAACATCCTCGTTTCTCTCCCTATTATAATGATATGAACGGGAACTTTTCAATGTAAATTTAATGACAAATTTGTCCCCTTGGTTCTTTTCTATCTGTCGTACTTCTCTGCAAACACTAAAACCATTCCGCTGCAGAATCTAGCTGAACATCTGGAAATGTTTCCTTTGAGTGCGATTTTAGGTTGAATCGCGGTGGTTGGTGTGTGTCTGTTCGTATGTATGAGACAGAAGGAATGCCTCAACGAGGACTCTTTAAAATTGCAGAATTGTGGGAAGAAGACAAAGAATAGAAGAGAGAGAGAGAGAGAGAGAGAGAGAGAGAGGGAGAGAGAGAGAGAAATTATGACACTCCTGAAAAACACCGTTCCTCTTTCCTGCAGCTTTTTTCAAGTGTTTGGTATGCCTCAGACCGCAGTGGTATTTCTGCTACTAGTTCTTACTGCAGGAGGATCACTGGGAGACGTGCAGGTATTACAGTGTATACACCACGTCAAGAAGTTTGGTTTAGTTTTTGAAAAATTAAATTCCTTAAACAAACTAAATTTTATCAAACCTAAGCTTAAATACAGCATTTGGCCTCAAGTTAAACAACGTATACTTTAATAATCATCACCATCATAGGTGTTCTGGATTATTGGCAGGTCACTTGCCACAACTGAGAAGTTTCCACACTCCACGGTGTTCACGTACGATTTTCTGTTTTGGTATTGTAGTCTCCTTCGGCCCCTTCCTCTCTTTCTTGCCACCATACCCTCCAGAACGTCCCTCATGGTACAGTACAATTCCTTCTTAGCCAATGTCTCAACAATTTTCTCTTCCTTTTCGGAATAATATCTAAAATTATTCTTTTCTTTCCCACCATTTCTAACACCCTCTCGTTCGTTTCCCGACCGATCCAGCTAATTCTTTCCATTCTTCTCCACTCCCACATTGGAAAAGACACCAATCGTTTATACAGTACAACCCCTCAAATCCGAACCCCGGAAATCCGAAAACCCGGCAAATCCGAACACGTTCTCAGGAGAAAAGAAAACTACAGCTGGAAAATGAAAATATATATATATATATATATATATATATATATATATATATATATATATATATATTTAATCACACAAATTTAGTTTTTTAAGGGTTTAACATTTTTAGACTTAATGCTTATTCTAAATCATTATCTAATTATATTCTTACAAGAAGACAGTTATAGATATGCGACAATCATTTTGGACGTGAGTGTACACCCGCCAGTCAAGGTCACTGCCCTTTCGACCACTGGGCCACCCTGTCTAACCTCAGTCGCTGTTTTACCGCCAATTCAGTGACGAAATAAGTACGTAATATTATTTCCCGGGTAATCCGAACCCCCCGAAATCCGAACAGGCTTCAGCCCCAATTAGTTCGGATTTGAGGGGTTGTACTGTAATCATTTTTGCGTAATCTTCATTTTCTGTCCGATACATTACAGTAAAATACTGTACAAGAAGCATTTTATGGGTCTTTCAACTCTTTATTTATTCAGCGTCCCACAAAATAGTCTTTTCTTCCTCCTAAAGCCTTCTTTCGCCATTCCTATCCTTGCTTTTATTTCACGTTTGCACTTCATATTTTCACTAATAATACTACCCAGGTATCGGAAACTAGTCACCTGTTCTGTTTTCTCCCCTCCTACTTCTACGAGTTAACACCGACCGCTTCATTCAAATCACCATGACTTTTGTCTTTCTCAGTTGCGGAGCTAGGCTCGTAATAGTCTGGGGGCAAGAGGCGAGTGAAGAAAAAAATTGGGGAGGTGAGGCAACCACACTTTTTTGCTTTTATTATTATTATTATTATTATTATTATTATTATTATTATTATTATTATTATTATTATTATTATTATTATTATTATTATTATTATGAGCTACCACATAATGTTAAGTGAGTTCCTCTGTAACATTTTTAATATAACGAATATTTTTATAATTCTTTTTGCTATTCATAAACCAATTATAAAATTCTGTTTTTTTTTTCAGTAATAAAGGGTGTTGTTTATGTTATTTAACTTTATAACACATGTGGCTGCAGGTTATCAATAGTTATCAATAGAGGGAAGTACAAAGAGATTGTAAAATGTTCATCATAAAACATGGAAACATGGAAATTCTCAGTGGTTAGCCATACTCAGAATAGCTTAGTTAATTAGGGATCAGAACCAGCATTAAACAATGCGTTTATGATCAAAGACAATTTTTATACCTGTAAACATGTCAATGAACTACAAATATTTCAATGTCATATAGATTTCAGTGGTAGATTCTACAGCAGCTGTACGGGATCATGAGTTTACCGGTTGTATATACATTGCAAAATAGGGGAGCGGGGGCGAAAGAGGGACGAGAAAAAATATTGGGGTGGCGGTCGCCCCTTATCGCCCCCTGTAACGCCGCCACTGGTCTTTCCAACATTTATCTTCATCCCATATTATTCACAGCCTTTTCTCAAGCTTTCTAACATATCATTGATTTTCTCTTCAGATTCTGCAACAAGCATCATATCATCAGGAAACCGTATACACCTAATCATTCTACCTCCTACCGAAATACCGTCTTCATTATCTACCTCCTACCGAAATACCGTCTTCATTATGTAGTCTCCTGTATGTGAGATTCTTACCGCCTATATACAGTTCTTTCTTTCATACGGAAAGTGCGTTTAGTTGGAAGACTCATACGGAAAGTGCATTTAGATGGAATACTCATACGGAAAGTGCGTCTAGATGGAAGACTCATACGGAAAGTGCGTCTAGATGGAAGACTTATACGGAAAGTGCGTCTAGATGGAAAACTTATACGGAAAGTGCGTCTAGATGGAAGACTCATACGGAAAGTGCGTCTAGATTAGGGATGGTACCGAGACTAGTCTCGGTCTCGTCTCGGTATCGTCTCGAATTATCGAGACGAGACCGAGACCGAGACGGCCTTTTATATACCGAGACGAGACCGAGACCGAGACGGTCTTTTATCTACCGAGACGAGACCGAGACTGAGACGGAGCTCTATAAATCGAGACGAGACCGAGACGAGACTTAGGTCAGTCTCGAAAGTCTCGGTCTCGTCTCGAATATTGATATAGACAACTATTAAGATTGACCTTTACTCAAAATTTCTTTCGTTGCTGTATTAGGTAATATGGGAACAGTTGACTAATGTTCAGTGGCGTATTTAGGGGATGACTAACGGACTGAACCCCTCCCGAAATAGATTTATGATCATTTTTTTCGCATTGCACGTACAACACAAATATTCGTTACTCGTTCTCAAGCCTCTCCCGAAATAAAATCCACTGCTGATGTGTATAGTCATCTCTGTCTCCTTCTCTCAACACACACCCACACATATCTATCTATCTATCTATCTATCTATCTATCTATCTATCTATATATATATATACCAGCGGATCCAGGATATGATGGAGGGAGGGGCTAAACCATAGTATGACATTTTATCCAGTGTAAAGAAAGAAGTAGGATTGAAGCCCATTTTATACAGTGTATAGCTGAGCGTCAAGGGGAGGTATAACCCCTTTAACACTCCCCTTGGATCCTCGCCTGTATATCATATCTAATATAAGTAAAAGGAAGAGTTTGTTTGTCTGTGTGTCTGCGTGCCTGTCTTTCTGATTGCCTGTGTGCGGCCTGGGGACCAGACGAGAGTCCAAGAGTTACGAAATTTCGGTGACAAGTATCATGTTCCAGGCCTCAGACCAAGAAGAAGCGTTCTTTTTTTTTTTAAAAATTTAGAATCAGGAGGCCCGTTTACCGGGATATGTTAAAGTAGTAGAAAATGACCGATATTAGTGTCAAATGTATAGTTTTTGCGGTCGTTGAGATCAATGGTGTCACTTCCATTAGCGATGACTTTCAAATTCAGCTACCAGTGCATGCGGGCCGGGGTTTACCTGCTGGGGAGGGGGTACCGAGACATGTAAAAATAATACAAAATGACAGATATTAGTGTCAAATACATAGTTTTCGCGTCTGCTGAGATAGTGATACTCCCACAGGCATTGACTTCCAAATACTGGCCCCATGCGAAAAATGGGTATTTCATCTAGTTATATATAATAGTCATATATATTAAAAATGCTGAATTTGTTTAACATGCTGTGTGAAATATGGAAGGGGAAACTCTTCTAGATACTCTGCAATACCACTAGATAAACAAGGAATGTTGCCAACGCAACATAAAGTTCTAATTTCTCAAATTACACTACGTTTGGTATTACATATTTCTGTTCAGTTAATTTAGTTTAGTGCGTGGGTTTTCTGGGGGTTGTCCCGTTTCCTCCCACTTTCTTCATTCCACCATTTCATTCATCTCTCATCATCACAGTCTCCTTTAGCCTAACCGGCATAGCCGTGGGACGTAAAACTCAAAAATTTCATTTCATTTTCTAATTGAGTTTAACGCCTCTTTCAGCAGCGAGGTTATATGAGACTGAACCTACTGATTAACGTTGAATCTAAACCACATGAGCTCCTGCCGGGAATCTAACCAGGGTCTCTCACGCCATAGGCTAACTGCTTAGCCACGAAAGAGCTCTACATATTTCTGATTTAGATATTAAATTAAACCACAAAAGCACATATATTATTCAGTGTAACAAAGGACAATACATATCACAAACATCAACATTTTGGAGATCTCTAATAACTCAAATGGCAGGAACATTATAACATTAGTGTTCAGTAGTTTTAATTACAACAAGTCGCAGTTACATTATTTTAAGCAGTGTTGGGAACTTAAATAAATTGTTAAATATTATTATAAATATAGTGCAAATAACGTAGCTAAAGTGCAAAATATTTTAAAATTACTCGTAATTTGTTTTATGGTGATAGAATGTTTTCAAAACACGATGTTTTTCATAGTCTTTGGGCTACTTATAATGTTAATGTCAAAGTTTTCGTTCCAGCAATATATGTAAAAGCAAATTGTAACTGAAATTAAACGTAACTGGCAACTTTTCAGTAGCACTAGTTGTTCTCCCTAAGCCTTAGGCCTGGTGTATTTTTTTAGATGCTGCTTTATTAAAATTTTAATTACACCCTAACTGCATTTCATTTGTTATAGTTTGACCACCGACCACCTCAAACTCGATCCATACCATATAGCTATATGCAATTATTCAAAGACTTACAGTTAGTAATACACATTGTGTTGGTTTTTGGTTTGTTTTGTTTTAGTTTAATGTCTCGCGATTATGCTAGGGCGGCTAAAGGAGACGTGGAGCTATTGATCATAGTGGAATCCGAAAAACTTCGGTCGTTGAACATTACCGCAACCGGGAATCGAACTCGGGACCATGCGAACCAAAATCAAGCGTACTAGCCATTACAGCAAATAAGAGTTCTTACATTGTGTTGATTTAAATAATTGAGTCAGTGTTGCCAGATCCGAAGATCAAAAAGTAGCGTGTCTGTGCTCCAAAAGTAGAGGATATGAACTATTTGTAGCCCAAATATATAGAAATGAATTATTTGGCAACTAATGACTGGTACTAATGAAATAATGTTTAAAATAGACCGGAAAATGTGATGGACATATTGCAAGACGAAATTATGATCGATAGACGAAAACAATTTTAGATTGGATACCACGTGACAAATACAGCCTAGGAAATGTCCGCATACAAGAAATTGTGACAAAATCAGGAACCACTGGGGAGTAACCTGGAAAAGAATTAGCCAAGATAGATAGTTGTAGAGAAAACTTGGGAAGACTTCATCCAGCAGTGGATTGATAATGCTTGATTATGATGATGGTGATGATTTTATATCGAGACCTCAGAGGTAAACTAAACCAAGTCATAATTTCGTAATTTTACAGGAGAAGCGAAAAACCGGTTCCTTAACTAAGATTTATAATACTGTTTTTCAAAGTAGTTACAAAGTAGTAAGATGGCTTTAGACTCACATTATTACACCACTAGAAAGAACATAGTCTATTAAAAAAAAAGTATTCTAACTCAATTTGACCAAAATGTGACTTAACATAGTCTACCACTAATGTTCATATATATATATATATATATATATATATATATATATATATATATATATATATATATATATATATATATATATATATACTGTATAAATTTACTAGGTAAGGTAGGGTAAAATTGGGTCCAAAATTTAACGAAAGTCATACAGCGAAATATATATATATATATATATATATATATATATATATATTTGACTATTTAATGCTTCATATTGCTGCAAAACTACGAAAATGAATACAAAAGAAAACTAGAAAGTTAAGAATCACTTGTTTTGGCGAGAGAGAGAAAATAGATACAGCTAGCTCGAATTACCTATATACTTATATAATATGTATGTTCATGTTTTGCAAGTAATTTTCAATCAATATAAAATTTCAACGTAATGAACGCACGATTGGTTTTCACGGATAAAGATCACATGCACCGCTAAGAGCTCAGGAATAAGCTTAATCTATGTTACGGCAGTGGATATACGTATGCGTATGTAATGCATTACAACTTTAGAAACTTGTATAAGAAACAGAATGTACTTAAATTTAGACGCGAACTATGCGAAACATCTGACTTTGAATCTAACTTGTTTCGTGATGCGACCCGAGGCCACACATAGCAAAGATGAGTGTCGTAGCTCCCACCACAAAGTTCAGGAATTTCGTGTTATAAGGTGTCAATTAAACACGTAGATGTGAAACGGTAATAAAGCATTTGATCAATTTGAAACAAAATATATTGTAGTAATAAATTACCCTATTTGTTCAGATAATGAACGTTATATTATGTTTTTAGAATGACAGTCAAAAAAGAACGTATTGGATAATAAATCAGAAATTGTAAAATACATTCATGCTGCTATGTGTTGCGTTATCCGTTAGGAGGTATTGAACAATTCTTATTCTAAGGAAGGAAATAAACTACTGTATAGTACTGAAGTTAATTTAATAGAGTTTAATTGTATAGGCAGCACTGAGGCCATATGAGAAAGTCTTTTGCTGAAAGTGAAATATGGGTTACTATTAGAATTTTATCCCAGATATGATATACCCACTGATGATTGAAACTGGAACACACGCATGGAAGGCATCAGCGCTAGCAAATTAGCTCTGAAGAAGTATACGGTACTATAATTCTAAGTCAAGAATAAAGCCAAAAATAAGAAGGAGAAGCGACAGACTTTACAATAATAATATTTTTACAATTTTAATTTCACCTATTTATTTCGAGACTTTCGAGACGAGACCGAGACGAGACCGAGATTTGGCCTTCGAGACCGAGACCGAGATCGAGACAAGCATTTGTTGACCGAGACGAGACCGAGACCGAGACGGCGATTTTTGACTCGAGACGAGACCGAGACCGAGACGGCGATTTTTGACTCGAGACGAGACCGAGACCGAGACAGCTATTTTTAAACCGAGACGAGACCGAGACTGTACAAAGTCTCGTCTCGTCTCGTCTCGATACCATCCCTAGTCTAGATGGAAGACTTATACGGAAAGTGCGTCTAGATGGAAGACTCATACGGCAAGTGCGTCTAGGTGGAAAACTTATACGGAAAGTGCGTCTAGATGGAAGACTCATACGGAAAGTGCGTCTAGATGGAAAACTTATACGGAAAGTGCGTCTAGATGGAAGACTCATACCGAAAGTGCGTCTAGGTGGAAAACTTATACGGAAAGTGCGTCTAGATGGAAGACTCATACGGCAAGTGCGTCTAGGTGGAAAACTTATACGGGAAGTGCGTCTAGATGGAAGACTCATACCGAAAGTGCGTCTAGATGAAAGACTTATACGGAAAGTGCGTCTAGATGGAAGACTCATACGGCAAGTGCGTCTAGGTGGAAAACTTATACGGAAAGTGCGTCTAGATGGAAGACTCATACGGAAAGTGCGTCTAGATGGAAGACTTATACGGAAAGTACGTATAAAACATACGTTTTCAGTTATACATTTGCTGCAGGATGTTATATATAGTCGCTCGTTAAGTCCAGAAACTATAGGATTTACGCATGTAACCTACATTATTACGTACGCCACCTACGTTTTTTCCCTCTATGCAAATAGATGTACTAAGAATAGTGTTTAGTCCAAGAGTAAATATGGATGTGAAAAGGTAGGGGGACGCGTGACGTCACGCCGTTCCCTGCAGTCATTCTTTCAGAAAAATGTTTCGGGGGACACACGTAGTATTCCGGGGGGCACTGCTGGTACTCTTTTTATTATTATTATATTATACACGTATTATTTTGGTTCGTCCGGGGGGCACTTCCAGAGCTCTGGGGGGTAGTGCCCCCCAAAAAACGTGTCTGAAAGAAACAGTAGTTCCCCGTGCCTACCTTTCTCATATTTTTAAAGGAATTGGAGGGACGCCATAGATATATTTGGAAGTATGGGGACTACATCCTCCGGCGTCCCCCCTCAATTTTAGTCCTTGTTTAGTCCCACTTGCGTTATCCTAATAATTGGATAATTAGTACTACTTCTTTAATTAACCCTTTCACAGAGGAAGTCGACTTTTGTCGACAGAACCAAATTTCCTTAACATGCGAATGTCGACTATAGTCGACGTGTTAAAATTTGTTTGTCCGTATCTTGGCTTTGTCGAGAGTAGTCGCCAAAGTTGTACCGTTCATTTTTGTTTGTGTTCTATTGTTTTCGATAAACAATAGAAATCACACAGAAAACCTTTGGCGACTACAATCGACAAAACCAAGATACAGACAAATTTTAACACGTCGACTATAATCGACATTCGCAGGTTAGGGAAATTTTTTTCCGTCGCCTTCCACAGTGAAAGGGCTAAATAAATAACTAAAACAACTAACTCTATTGCCTATGGAACCCGGAGGTTCAATGCCGCGTTCACAAAAGCTCTCCACTGACTTCTATCCTTAGCTAACTGCATCCAGTTTCTACTTTGTATTCCAATCACTGCGAAATACATCTTAATATTGTCCTCCCATCTGCGCCTAGGTCTTCCTAATGGTCGTTTTCCAATTGGTCTTCCAGTCAAGACTTTGAAAGCATTTCTACTTTCTTCCATTCTAACTACATGATCCACCCACCTAAGCCTCCTACACTTGACGACCCTAACAATGTTATGTAAACCGTATAAATTATGAGGTTCCTCGTTATGAAGTTTCCTCCATTCCCTATTCCCGTTCCTCTTGGGTCCGAATATTCGTCTCAGGATCTTGTTCTCAAATACTTCCAGTCTATGCTCTTCCCTCAGAGTAAGCGACCATATTTCGCAACCACACAGAACAACAGGCATGATTATCGTTTTGTATATTTTAAGCTTCAAATTCCTCGACAGAATTCGCGACGATAAGAGATTTTGAACCGAATAATAACACGAATTCGACATTTAATTTCTCCGTGAATATGATTTTCGTCTGTTAATATTGATCCTGGATATTTGAAACTATCCACTTTATCAAAAGTACTTGTATTATTTAATATTTTAACGCATTCATAATTTGCTGTATTCCGGTCCTGACGCACTTTCATGTATTTAGTTTTCTCTGCATTTACTTCTAAAGCCATGTCCCTGCAAGCGTTTTATAAGATCTCTGCATTTCTTTCTATTGTTCTCCTATCATCCCCTATTAAATTTACATCATCAGCATATGCCATAACCTGGTGAGTACCGTTCAACTCTAGGCCTTGGTTGCTATCCTTGATTTTCCTTATAGCGTATTCCAGAACAAAGTTAAATAATAATGGCGACAACGCATATCCTTGTTTCAGGCCATTTTCGACGTGAAAGTTCGTGACAAAAATTTTCCAACCCGAACTTTACTTTGGGATTCATTTAAAGATATCTTAATTAACCTAATTAGCTTTCTCGGTATTCCAAGTTCTGTAAGAAAGTTGTATAATGTTTCTCTCCTAACCGAGTCGTACGCTTTTCTAAAATCATTAAATAGTTGCTGTACCGGGGTATTGTATTCCCACTTTTTTTTCGAGTATTTGGCGAATGGTAAATATTTGGTCGATAGTTGATCGATTTCGTCTAAATCCGCACTGATAATCACCGATAATTTCATCTGCGTATGAAGTAAATCTTGCTAATAGAATATTTGAAAGGATTTTATAGGATGTTGAGAGAAGAGAAATGCCTCGATAATTATTACAGTCAGTTTTGTCGCCTTTCTTGTGAATTGGAACAATGATTGATTCTTTCCACTCCTGTGGCAATTCTTGTTCCAGATAAGTACTTCTTTATCTACAGATATAAAATCAATATGGGATTTCTGGAAACAAAATATGTATTAATTCGATTTTGAAAAGAACGAAATCTAACAATGTCTGAACTTTTATTTATAGAAATAGTAATCCTAAACAAGAGTATTGTTTGTAGTGTAATGTAAGCTTATAATTAGGGTTCAGCAACAAGACAATGTTCAGGACGAAAAGGTTAATTAAGTGCTTGGAAAAGCCTAATTAATTAGCCATTTTGGGTGCGCTTGTACAAGAAGTAATTAGAGGGCAAAACTTCTTGGAAGTAACATCTTTCACGTCTGTTAAAATTAACGATGGAATGGCGGGGGAGGTAAAGGGGGTAGAGAATAGAGAAAGCGATTAAGGTATTTAAATTTAGATTCAGAGCAACCGCTAAGGAAATCGATGTTGCCAGGTATGCAATGTGGTCTCTCCTTGATTTTTAATTCTTGTGTATTATCGTGAAAAATATAGCACAGGAGATAACGTGGGGGCCTTTTGAGACCTCGATTCAATATTAGTAGCTCTTTGTGTTTCGTACAGGTAGGTTATACATAAACATTTCTAAACAATACTTTATTGGATTGCACTCGAACTCAAACTTTTTTTTTTTTTACCACTGGCATCATCACCATTCAAAAAATAAATAAATAAATAGTTGATGATCTTGTCACTAGACAACAGACGCAGCTAAAACCCAGAATAGTACAATCAAGTCATCTTCTTCTGGTTGTAGCTTGAAGTAACGGGCTTTAGCCTTTAGAAACTAAGCCACTTTGTTATTCACACGCTGCTGAAAAATATAAACAGATTTTAAGATATCTATTGCTTCAAACTGTAACCTAAGGAACAGCGCCGTAACTTAGATTTTTTCTGGGGAGGGGCAAGCATTAATATTTGGGCCCCTAGAAAAAGTTGTTTTGGGCCCTCTCGCAATTCCAAAATAGGCCCCTTCTTTGTGCTCTCACCCGAAGCCTGTGGACCCTCCTGCATTCCCCTGGGCCCGTTCCATATATGACAAATTAATTAAGAGAACAATATTGGCAAATCTCAAAACCATACGAATAAATATTATTTCTAGGCTCCTAATAGTAGACATTTGTTTACTGAAATGGGCTCACAATTCATTTTTGTTTCATTTACTTTTTGTGTGCTGTTATGTTTATGTAATGTAGTGAACCTCTTTGATGCTTCATTTATAATTTCATATTCGTATCGTGTATGGAGTAAGAAAATTTTGTCTCAAAGTAGGCCCCCTGGAACGGTGGGAAACTTTCCTTGGGGGCAGTTGCCCCCTGCACCCAAAAGTTACGGTCCTGCTGAGGGAAAAAGTGTATTGCAAGATTTGTTTTTCTTACTACACACTCAACTTAGATTATGTGATGTCAATAATGAAGTAATTTTCGGAAACAATATATTAGCAAATTTTACCATCTATTGAGGATTAGGTAAACTTCTAATCTTTGTTTGGTAAGAAGAAACAAATAAATAAAAGAAATTAGGTGTATTACTTGAGAGCAGGGGTAAAAGTGAGGGCGAACGCGGGCGCAAGCCATGTCCCCACTTCCAGAAAATATCTGTGGCGTCTCCCCACGTTCTAAAAAAATTACAATGGGCAAAGATAGGTACGGGGAACGGCGGGATGTCATGCCTACCTCTACCTTTTCAGATCCACTTTTACCCCCTGCCTGTGGGGTCGTTTTGCAACCCCAGTTGGTAAGAATAATTTTTTACGTAACAGCAAAACAACAGCACACGATATTTGGTATTCAATATACTGTATTTAACATATGCACACTGGGGAGAAAATACAACAAACTTTTAGATATGCACGCTCATTTAAAAGATATATTATATTAAATATCTTTGGGGCCCCAAAAGAACGCCAAGGTAGTAGACAAATGTTAATAGGTATAATTTACGCAATATTACTCTGATCACACATAGGGCCGTAAAGTGCCGCGGCGCAATCCGCGCGGAAAAAGCTGATACAATGTTAATAAATTGAACTAAACGCATGGACCCGCGGCACGATTGCCAAGCTGTTGAGAGGACACATAGTTTCATAGTGTCAAATGAGGGCCAACCAGTGTTCGTAGGTATACTTAAGAAAATTTTCCCTCACCTGACTAGAGATGCAAAAAAGCCGGCTTTTTTGAATCGATGGTTTTTTTCACATAAAAAGCCGCCTTTTTTGAAAAAAAAAACGAGAATTTTGGAAATATTGGCTTTTTTCATTTTCATGATTTTTCTATCTAAATAGGTTTCTTATAGTATATTCTGTAGTTAGATAAGAATTCCATGACCTAAATGCGATATTTCGCTCTGAAATTCACCATCAAGATGGATGGAGTATATGTTTTACGAATTAAAGCTAACATGAAGAATGTAGTATTTGAGGGCAATTTTAGAGGCTATTTAACTTTATTTTAACTTTTGAGTTATCGACATTTCTTTCTTCTCTAGATCATTTTAATTTGTCATCCGCGTTTTATTTCTAAGAGCTTAGTACTCTAGCTCCTAGCGCAAAAGTTAAACTTATGTTTTTCTATATATCCGTCAAAGCGTACGTTTTTAATATATCCGTCAAACCGTACTTCCACATTTCTGTTATACTGTAGTTGTGCAATGATTTAGCAATAACTTTCCGGATACAACCTTGAATACTAATTTATACAAATAATCAGTAGCGGATTTAGAAAAGTATTTTGAGAGGGGTTTCTCTGATTGTTTCGTTTTCTAAAAAGTCCTAATTTTATTTAGGAGGTGCTTAAAGTTTATGAGTAAAGGCATAACTAATAGATATTTCGTTTTTTTGCAGACATTCCGTAACTTTGGGAAACAGGCTTCAGTCAAAAAGACCGCCCCCCCTAACCTTCGCAAAACCGTTACTGCTGGTAATTAGTGACAATAAGAAAGGAAGTCGGCCAACTCATAGTACACGCACTATTTCTACATTCACACATGGAATGAAGACAAGCTTTGTCAGAATTGTCGAATGCTGGGTTGAATCCCTGACTTCCCGATAGAAGCGCAAAAGCTAGCCACTCACTTGTATTTAGCTTAACTTAAATATATTCCGTAGTATTTTCTTTTTGGGGGGGAAGAGGAGGCAGTTCCGGAATGATATGTTGAATCCCTCTTGTTAAAAATTAAGAAAACTTGAGGGTAAAACGTGATGATGATTATATAAAACTTAACTGTAGAATTTCAAGAATATACAGAACCAAAAGCTCTAGATGTGCGAATTAGTCCCAGAAGCGACAGTCCTATTAGCGACAGGAACTGTTATCTGTCCTATGAGCGACCGATTCATTTACATTGAGATGGTAGAAGATGATATGATTCCTTCTCTTAAAATATATTTGCCTCTGGCGTTATTAGCGTCCGAACAACCTTGGTATGAAATATGTACGTGCCAGTGAACTGTTCTTCAAATATATTTTTCCTCTACTGTGAGTGCAAATAAAACTTATTTTAATTTTGAATTAGATTTGACATAAAACATATCAAATAACTTAACGAGAGACAGGGATATTTCCATGAAAAGTACCGGTATATTCCTACGTAATTATTGAAAATGCTGTTGTAATATCCCCTTTCTTCAAAAGCTCTGTTTTCTGTACTTAATTTCATTCAATCTAATTACTCACTAAGCACAGTAATATATTTTATTTTGAAAAATTTAAACTTGTAACAGTTTCGCCAATTATCTACTTTTTAGACTTCCTAAGACTCTATGAATAAAATAAAATAATGTCAATGATAAAAGACAGCTTTTGAGATCCCTTACATCTGATTGGCTATTCTCAACCAATTCCGACAATTAGAATGCAATTCACTCTAAACAATCCAAAAGGCATACAAACTCTTTAAACTACCGTCCCCCTATTGTAAGCTACTAAAACGTAAACTAATTGCTTAATTTGCGTTCCTCCCTTGTTTTGATTTATACATAAAAGCTTGTCGTGTAGCAAGCTAAAATAATCCCTTATAACTAGACGAACTGTTAAGTCCTGCGAAAGATTTGTAACTTGTGTAATAATTTCTTCGAATACACCGTGCTTTTAGATTTATTTGATATCCTCAAATGGTGAACACCTTTTTCCATGGGAGCCCGATGGGAAGGCAGGGGTCGCCCCCCTGGCTCACAAAAATGTATACGTAATATAGCAAACCACGTATATTAAATAGCAGATATACCAGACGTGATACAGCAACCATGCAGATGCCCCTAACTAGAAAATTTTCTTCGGGCGCCCCTACTTCCTTCTGATTTCTTTCTTATGCCATAAACACATTCAATCTAAACTTATGCTCCGTATCATTTTGACATGAAATTTTTAATTATATTAGAATCATAGACAAAGACGGAGCTACTCTAAATATTTAGTTTTCTCCTTGATAGAGTCCATGTATTCATAGAAATTAATTCAAAAATATAATATTAGGAAAAACATATAAAAGATTTTTAATGTAATGAGAGCATTCTCACCTATTACATTCAAGTAGAGCGAAATTTTTCATAGTACATTTTGTTAGGTTCTAAATCACATTAGCATGAAACAAGTTAAAGAAGAGAGAACCTTATGTTCTTCCATTATCTTAGTATCAACGAATCGGTGACCCATAGGCCAGTTAATAGAACGAATCGATCGCTCATAGGACAGTTAACAGGTCCTGTCGCTAATAGGACTGTCGCAAGTGGGAAGACACCTAGATGTGCAGCCTTTAAGTGTATCATATAAATCTAAGTATTTCTCTTATGTTTTACTTTAATTTTATTTTGTTTCAAAAAGAGGGTGTGGAATATTTTGGAGTAAAAATAATACTTACAATTTTGCTAGTTATTTGTGTATTTTTTAAAAAGAAGTGTTTACTTTTAGGGTAGGCTGGTTTACACCAACTTTTTTTAAATAACTGGTTTAAACCAAAAATAATAAATAAATAAATAAAAATGCGAATCGTGTGAACTTCATGGTGGCATTTCCACATATCAAACCACCTGCAATAGTTGTATTTCCCTTTCACCTTTTAATCAAGGTGTCCCATGTTCAATTCTCGGTCGAACCACAACCCTTCTTTCATGCTTAAACCAAGTAGCGGTTCGGATGTCAATTTAAGCAAAAATCTTCTCCTTGATAATCTCGGTATTACATAAGGATGTTAAGCCTAAACATACGAAACGAAACCAAATTGTATATTTCTGCATGCCTAAATGCCTGTTGTTTTATAAAGAAGCCAATATTGCTTAAATATATTGATAGAAATTGGCAAAATTTATCGATTGCCTACGTAGCTTCCAACATTAGCTTGGATTGGGCTTTCAATTATATCTACGTACTAAATTTTTAATTTAATACCTCAGTTTTAGCGTACTGATTATGATATGTTGACCTTTAAATTTTACATGCAAAGCAATAACAGGATTTTCCCGTTATTGTTTTACATTTCAAGTAATGACGGGATTTTCCCGATGGCTAGGGCGGGAGTTACTCAATTTAAGAAATTTACTGACCGGAATTCTTTAAGCTTATGGGACTTCATCCAGCATAACCCCGCTGTTGTATAACAACACCAAGGCGAAACAAACTTATTTCTGTGAATATGTAATATAAATACATAAAGCAAAATATCTAAATCAAAAAACTTGGTTGAAACCAAAAAAGCCTGGTTTAAACATCCTCCAAAACACGGGTTTTTGGCATTTTCAAAAACAACCATGATTCTTGCCAACTCAGCTTACTTTTGTATATAGGATGTTTAAAAATTCTTATTATATACATTGGTTAATCCTTTGGAATTCATAATGTAAATATGTTGAAGTAAAATTGTTTGAAATATCTTTTCGAAATTCATGGTTTATTTTCGAGGTTTTATATTATTATCAGCATCAACCACTAATTAAATGACTTTTTGTGTTATAGAGAAGCGAAACAAAGTCTGCTTTATCAATTTAAAGCAGAATTTTGAAAAAAGCCCAAAATTTCCCAAGCAAAAAAGCGAAGCGGAAAAAACCGAGTTTTTTTTTCAAAAAAGCCGGTTTTTTCCGAGCCCTTGCATCTCTACACCTGACACAAAATTTTTCCTTTTAAAAAAATCAAATTTTCCCTAGTGTGTTGAGTGTTCAATTCCTATGACAGAAGTTATATGATAAACTAAACTTAGCTATATTAGAGGAGGTGCCAAGCACATTAGTTTTATTAATTTGCTTTTTTCTTCTATTTTTAATTCTTCCTTCACTTACAAAAAATACACACAAATACACCCAGCCAACAAGTGCAAACTATGCCAACTTCAACACACACAAACTATTGCTATTATATTGCTTTGTTTTCTGAAGAACAAAGAAAAATTTAAGGATTTATATTTGTCAATCAGTCAGAGCGAGAATTTCCTTGGATTTTCACGTTTTATTGAAAAATTCCCTTTGTCCGTCTTTGCTAAAACCTTCGAATTTTCCCTAGATAAATGAAATTTCCCTCAAACTATGAACACTGGAGCCAACACGAGAAAGGAAATACTCGACACCAATGCAACACATAAGGAAAGTATTGTTTCCTCTACTATTTTTTTTTAAATCTTCTGAACGAATACTGCCCCGTATGATTATGCTTTTAGAGTCTACTATAGCAAAGCTAAAGTCTATACCTTTATGTTTTTAGCATATAATCTGTGATAATAATTGCATGCACCCAGAAACGTTTTCTTTGTTTTTTCTATCTTTGATAAATTAAGAGCGTCAATAGTAAGCTGTACTCAATTCAGCAGAGAAAAGAGTTTGGACTAAATGAGATCACGAGCTACATGTTTTCAGAAGACGTTTAATTTATTTTCTTATATGGTTTTGATATGTTAATGTTGATCCTGGATATTTAAAGCTATTTAAAACAAAATAGACAAACGAATATTGGAGGAACAGAAATCTTAATATATATATCAGTGATGTAAATTTTCCCGGATTCATAAAGACATACTCCACTTATTCCTACATCGTTGTTTAGAAGTAAAATTTAAATGTCTGAAAAAAGTTTCATGAAGTAAAAATCTAATGATTCTTCATTTTTGGTAAAAATGTTTCAAAAACTTCAATTTATTCTTCTCTCAGAATTCACCCTTGATGCCACAAAAACATATTTCGTTAATTTGGTACGCGAAATACGTTTTCCCATAGCTTTAAATACAATAAAATAAAAGCATTTCTTCTTATTTTCTGTTACAAAAATAGGGATGCGCACGAGACAAAATTCATGGCTGTCTCGCCTCGAAAATGTGCTGTAAAAGTGATGTCTTGACTCGAAAAATGTATATTTCTCTATTGGAAGAGCCGTGTCTCGACTCGAATTTTGTCAGGAAAATCCTGTCTCGACTCGTCTCGTGCGCATCCCTATACAAAAATAATCCTCATAAGGAACTGGAATTTCTATGTTTTATTTAGTTATTTAGTTACACAGGCAGGCGTACATGTGAAGAAATAGTGGAATTTTCTGTTTTTGAAATAATTGATAAATTCACAAAGGTTTCTTTTCGCTTTCTTGTTATATTTTAAACAATGGCATGATATATTTATACTCGACGAACTCAGTTTATGTTCCCTGCACTTTACACGCAAGCACACACACACACACAGAAACACTATGTAAGTGTTTACTTGCCAACTCGAAATATTAGAAAATTTTCCGGTTCCCCAAAACTAATTGAAAAATTATAATTTGTTGCTGTATAACTTTTCCCTACAAGTATTCAATTTTGTAGTTCAATATGCAGTTAAATTTAGTGGAAATTTTTCCACTTAACATCACTATACATAATATTCAAAATTTTCCTGGTTTTGAAAAGTTTTTCACTTGAATCTACATCATAATAAAAATTTTCCGATCCATGAAAATTCCTTTCACTTGTTTCTATACAGAAATAAAACTTTCTGATTCGTAAAATGTTTTACATTTTGTTTCAAAATGATGAAAATTTTCTGACAAAAAGTAGTTTAGTTTTTCCATACACGACAGAAAATTTTGTCGATTCATGAAAAATTGTTTCACTTGTTCCTACATAGTACCAGAAATTTTCTGAGCCATGAAAATTTTCAGATTCCTTAAACGATCTTCCACTTGTCAACATTTCTATACATGAAGTCAATCAATTTTATTGTTAATGAGGAATTGTTACTTGATCACTGATATTCGATTAGATCGGAAAAATATAGAGGAAAATTTTCCACCTCACGTCATTAATATATATATATATATATATATATATATATATATATATATATATATATATATATATATATATATATATATATATATATATATATATACAGTGGCGTATTTACGATTTTGTTTCGGGGAGGGCTTTGCTAACTTTCGGGGGGGGGCTTTGCCTGAAAATGTGGAAATTCTGCAAGATATTTCATATACTTTATATAGTAAGTAAGATTTCGGGGGGGATTAAGCCCCGGAAGCCCCCTAAATACGCCATGTATATACAGGGTTTTCTGATAGCTTTAAATATAATAAAATCAAAGCATTTCTTCTTATTTTCTGTTACAAAAATAATCTTCATAAGGAACTTGAATTGCTATGTCTGGACGGATTTAATTTGCTTATAATTTTCATAAAAATGCTCATAATAAAATCAAATAAAGTGCAAACGGTAGCGGAAGGATTCAATTTTTGTAGTTGGCAACACTGTTAGATAAGTGGCAACTCTGAGCACGTTGAGAGAGGGAGAGAGAGGGCAAGGGTCAGTTTCTTACCAAATTCCATCTACAACGAGATACTTTGTATTGTTTAATAATTACCTGTACCTTGGGCAGAAAGTGCTCATACTCAAGCACTATACTTGATACAATGTTAATTTAAAAATAACAAAAGAAGAATGATTTTAATATATGTAAAGAAATATGCATTATTGTATAATTGGTTGCTATGTAGTTGTTTATAGATACCTAGTCAACATGTATGTTTGCAAGACAGTTTGAGTGAAAATACGTTAAAAGAGTATCAACTAATAAACCATTTAATACCGATCATCGACTTGTAATTTCGATAGAAAAGGTGAGAATAATAGTGTATATAATTATTGAAGATATTTTTATGTGTAAACAATTACTACCACTCAAAATTTACTTATATCATTAGCCGAACCAGGTTGACGACTACCTTTGGTGAGTCGTTGTAAAATTTTTGGTTTACCTCACCCGGGAACTTTGTAAATTCTTATCCTGAAGTATAAAGTAAGGGTGATTTTACTTCTGTAATAAGGTTCATGACTACGAACTTTACTATACTTCGAAGTGGTAAAATAATCACAAGAAAAATGATGATCGGTGAGGCAATGGAGAAAGAAACTGGTGACAGTGGTAACGAAGAACAAAATACAGCTCCTGTTGTACCCGAAATGTTATCGTTAGAAGACAAAATCTTAATGGCTTTACAGAGACAAGAACAACGATTGGAACAAAGTTTAGCCCAGATGTCGGAAAATTTAAAGCAGACTTCCAGTAAACAGTATGAAGAATTAAAACAAACTTCCAGTAAACAGTATGAAGAATTAAAGCAGACTTCCAGTAAACAGTACGAGGAATTAAGTAAGCGATTGGAGCAGACATCCGGAGAGACGAAACAATCTATTATCCAGGCGGTGAGTGACATTACATCACAGTTCGATGAAAAGCTAAGAAGAGTATCTGAAGATTGCCAGGATAATTACAACCATACAATTCAAGAAGTCAACTGTGTAAAAAAGGATTTGGAAGTAATAGAATCTTCTATACGGCAACAAAAGATTCAGGTCACGGATAATTCTACCAAAATACGTGCGAATACTCAGTTGATATCTGCATTACAAGAGGAAATCAGGATGCTACAGATTAAGGACAACGCATACCACAACAACATGGTTAATGATCATCTGGAGTTCCCTTGTTCACAGGAGATGACCTCGCGTTCACCCGTAGCAGATCAACGTGGACCTCACATTATCTCATCGTCAAGTAACCCATCCGATGAGGACATTATTTTGGAAGAAATTCATCCAAGGAATATAGATGGCCGTAAAAGAGATGGTGGAACTACACATCATGCAGTAGATAGGAATTGTTACTCAACACGAACACGGAATGGTGAAAGAAAGGTAAAGTTAAGTGTAAAGATGAGTGAAATACGTGCTATGAGTAAGTTCAGTGGTAAATGTAACGAAAATGCTACTTCTTTCCTAGAAAAATTTCAGGATGAGTGCAATATAATGTGTATAGATAAATCGCAATATATGAAACTAATCCCTCATTTATTACTCCCACCATGTTCTTTATGGTTTAAAGCAGTACGAGATCACGTCAATACATATGATGAATTTAAAGCTGCGCTGATTGCAAATTACGAAAATGACTTTTTGCTTGCAAACAGAGATGCCACGATTAGAAATCAACCTTTCAATCCTCGTTTGCACAAATCTGTTGTTGATTTTGTTGTAAATACATATAATGAATTAAAAGTCGTAAATCCGTTGCAATCGGAATCTAGAGTAATTGCATCAATTCGAAATTTGCTACCGTTTAAACTACAACAGATCCTGTTTTCTACCCAGTGTATGAGTTTTAATCATTTATTAATGCTTGTACAATGTTATGAAACTCAATACCACGCTCAGAATCATCAAGCGGGAGTAGGTAAAATTAAAAATAATTCAGATCACTTTGTACCTGTTCGTAATCTAAATATCCGTAATGCGAACGATACGGAACACAACCTAAATCGAGTGAATTTAAGCAATCCGAACGAGCAAAATAGGCAAAGATATGTTGGAAATCCACCTAACCTAATTAATCGTGGCAATCCTTATGTTAGACCATATAATCAAAATAGATTTAAAAATAGACGAAATACATGGCGAAATTCCAGGAATACAGCAAACTATATGGATACACGTAATCGTAATTCAAGAGATGGCACTTCGCATCCAAATCAAGATAATGACACAGTTCCTGTACAGAACAATAATACGGGACATAATAACGATTGTGCAGTACAATGTACTTTATTAGAATCATATGCAAGTACGAATGTAAACTGACTGCAGTTGATGAAGTAAGAGTTAAACCCATATCAGCTACTGATTCTTATGAATATGTTTGTGTAAAAATAGATTTATTTTCTTCCTTTTGTTCGTCCGAACATAGGTTACGTTTAATTTTTGATTTTTACTTAATTTAATTTTCTTTAATTCTCATTAACCAATGATAATTTTCAAATGATTTTAATTTTCTCTTGTTAATGTGAAGAATTATAATTCGATTTTATAATTGATTAAAGGCAAAGGTTATTTATATTATATGAATTTGTGTTGAGAATTTGTTGTCAAAGATTATGTTAAGAATAAGGTTCATTCTATTAAGCTATTTATCCGACGACTGTCTTTATGCGCTACTTTATATATTACCCGAATAAGATTCTTCTATATTCTGATGCCTTATGGATACAATGTATATTTTAAAACATCATCTAATGTTGTTATTATATAATGCGCCCTGGAGAGATCAAATATTATTTTCTTAACATCACCGTTTTAATAATGATTGAAACTGCTAATCATTGTGGTTTATGTTTTAAAAGGTAATTTTGTCTCTTACGATTTTTAGCTTCGCACCCTTCATTAATTATATTATTAAGCGACGACGTTTTTGTAATAAAAGATAAATGATAATGGAATAAAAAATTTATTATAAATGTATTTATATATATGAAGCTTAATGAAGATATATATATACGAGGGGCGATCAAAATGTAAAGGACATAAGTAATGTAACATCATTATTGTGAACGGACCAGTGGTTCTTAAATATAAAAGCCAAGCTCGCTTGTAACTTTTATATTCAGTCCCATCGTCGGGCGACATTTTTATACAACGAGATACTTTGTATTGTTTAATAATTACCTGTACCTTGGGCAGAAAGTGCTCATACTCAAGCACTATACTTGATACAATGTTAATTTAAAAATAACAAAAGAAGAATGATTTTAATATATGTAAAGAAATATGCATTATTGTATAATTGGTTGCTATGTAGTTGTTTATAGATACCTAGTCAACATGTATGTTTGCAAGACAGTTTGAGTGAAAATACGTTAAAAGAGTATCAACTAATAAACCATTTAATACCGATCATCGACTTGTAATTTCGATAGAAAAGGTGAGAATAATAGTGTATATAATTATTGAAGATATTTTTATGTGTAAACAATTACTACCACTCAAGATTTACTTATATCATTAGCCGAACCAGGTTGACGACTACCTTTGGTGAGTCGTTGTACATCCATTGTTGTTTCAATGTTGACTGTTAAAAGTAAGTTGTAAGCTGTATTGGTGTGTGTGTCTTTTAAATAAATAAATAAATGAAAAACTCCTCTGAGAAGACTATTTTTTTTACCGTATCAAAGATGGCGTCGGCGAAAGAGAAAAGCGCAATGTGTTCTGTGGTACGCAGAGCTAAAATCACCAATTCTGGTGTGTCGAAAGTTCACCAAAGAGTTCAAAAAGTGAGACCCCACGTATTCATTCAAGGGCTAAATGGAGTGAAGATGTAGGAGGAAACGGAAGAACCCTGAGAAAAACTACGATCTCAATGTTGACTGACGCATATTTCTTGGGATCGAAACAGGGACTTCTGTCTTCATAAGTGAGGGCTCTATGCCCGCTTATGGGTTTATTGTTCGAGTATTTATTTATTTATTTATTATGCTTGCTGAAATGCCTTGTTTTCGAAAGGGAAAAAATCATTTATGGAATTATTACTTGCGAAAAAATATGAACCCTTCCTGACTTAAGATATGCATTTTACGCCAAGCCATAGGTACTGTCACCAATCAGCGTATCTACCCCGAACACTGTGAATTCGATACTAATGTCGGTAATTTTGGACATTTTATTTTTTAAACTCCTTCTATACCCTTCCTTTGCCGATGGGCACTGAACTTGGATTGAAAAAGCATTATACGTTTTCGACCGAGTGTCCCTGACGGGAATCGAACTCGGGACTGCTAGCAGAAAAGACGAGAGTGTTAGCGAATACACTACGGGGCTACTAAAGTAATTCCAACTCACATTTAGTTATGACATTTATATTAATATATTTAAGTTAATAATAACATATCGACAGAGGTCGAAGTGAGACGGTATGCGGTGGTATGCCATACCACCTCTGGTTTTTCAGTAATGAGGACATACCGTCTCTGGTTTTTCAGTAATCAAGACAATATTTAAATAGCCGGTATGTTGAAAATGAAATGAAATCTTTAAGTTTTACGTCCCACGCTTATGCCGGTTAGGCTAAAGGAGACGGTGATTATGAGAGATGAGTGAAATGGTGGAATGAAGAAAGTGGGAGGAAACGGGAGAACCCCGAGAAAACCCACGAGTACGGTGTTTGTCCACCACAAAGTTCACTTGGCGGGGGCTGGGATCGAACCCGGGACCCCAAGCACCAGAGGTGAACGCTCAACCACTGAGCCACCGCGCCCCCCAGCCGGTATGTTGAGTCAAAATCATAATAAAACATACCACCTCTGCTTTTTTTTTCACTTCGAACACTGCATATCGAGTGAAGCAGTGGAGGAGATGTTCTGTATTTAGTACAGATTACTCTTACCAACAACGCACTGTTTGAATTGAAATTAATGGTGAGAAAGAAGACCTCTAGTGGCAATATTAAAATCTCTATGAACCAATCACCGATGCGAAATGAAGGCACAATGTCATACTTTTGTTGTTCGTCGTTTGTAGTGCTAGTGGCACAGCCTCTCAAATGGCGATATCAAAGTCAGAAGGCAGCTTGTATGTTGGAATTTGGTCGTACAGAGTTTACAGTTACAACCAGTGTTGAATTCAGACATTTTCACCCGGGGGGAATGTGAACTCCTCGGGGGGAGGGTTGTTTTTCTGTATTTTTGCAAGAAAGCAGCATATTTAACAATTCCATTCACATGCACATCTTAGCTAATATTGAGACTAATTGCTGATAAATATTCAATGTGAGATTATAATTAAAAAAAAACAATCGTTTAATTTTATCTAAAACATTAAATAAAGACTGGCAAAAATATTTTAGACTAAACTTTAACTGCTATTTACAGTAGTAATTTTAGTTATTTTTTCCTATATTCAGTAGTTACTGTTTGTTACTAATGTAGAAGTTTTTTTTAAAAAGATTTAAATTAACTCAAATATTTTTGTCCTAAAACAAACATACATAGGAATATCTTAACAAAAAGTAATCATTCTTTCTCACACTTCTGATTCTGAATCAAATATATTAGCCTTGGTTTCTTCACTGCATACACATCAATAGTTTAGTTTATGAAATCTTCAGTAGGATTAATGCCGTCTCGTGGAAAATCAGCGCTTGGGGCGAGAGTATACGACGGCACCCCTGTACTTAGGAGTGAGGTCGACAGACCAGCTGCGAAAGGTGAGAAAATTTAAAAAAGCAAACCTTGCTCTTCGTTGATTTTGAGCACTTCTTATTACTTTTTTCCTTTCATTTAATAGGGCTATATGTGCACATGCCTATGTGCACATGTATTTCATTCCTCTCTTTTTTCTTTCCTTCTTTTCTTTTCTTTTTCCTTCCTGAATCGTGCGCCCCTTACTTCGGTGCCTGGGGCCGTCGCCCCGCTTGCCCCTCCTTCGTCACCTTCAATAGCAATCTTCCACTTATATACTACTACTGTATTATATTGATAAATTCTATATAAATCTCTAACCCAGGAGGGATAACTGTTCCTCCCTGATCCCTCTAAATGACGGCCTCTGAATCTCACCCTTTAACTGACTTACTTTTAGTTAAAGAAAGGTGTGTTTACTTTAACAATCGTAAAACACATTTACGTCTGTTACTTTCGATGCGAGAAATTTGATTTAGGCCCTCTATTTCAAATAATGCAAGAACTGTACATTTTCAAGAACTGAAGTCTGCTGACATCAGAGATCATATGGAATGATCTAAAGATCTTCCCTATCTTTCCTTTCCTATCTCAATCTGTGCTAGTGCTACCTACTAATATATAATATAGGGCGAGAGTATAGTACCTACTAAGATACAAACCTCTGTTCAACACTTGACAATTTCATGTTCTGCCAATCTTGCTCATAGCGTTAAAAAATACAGATTTTATTGACTATTTTGGTATTCTATCTTAGATGCTACATTTTAATATTTATATAGAATGGGTCTGCGTCATTTATATGTATATTGAGAGATCGGATTTCGTCTGCACGTCCACGGAAAGAAAAACAAATAATTGGGTGAAGTAATTTTTACATTTTGACTGAAATTTTGTAGTTTCTCCGGGGGGAATGATTTTTTACGGGGGGAGATTCCGCCCGGGCTACTCCCTGAATTCATCCCTGGTTACAACAGAGAGCAGCAACATTCAAAAAACATTTCAGTTAGTATGTCTTCTCCAGTATCTCAAAACCTGAATCTGAAGCAGTGAATCTATGAAGCAATGAAGTGGATTTGTGAGGATATACTATAACGTGTCTCGGGAGAATTTGAGTATTGTCTTCATGTCTTGTCCTTCTTTTTAACGTCCCACGATTATAGACGGTGATGACTGATAATGGTAGAATGAAGGAAGTAGGAGGAAACGGAAGAACACCTAGGAAACCCACGTGCACGGTATTTACCCACCGCAAACTTCACTTGGCAGCAGTTGGGATCGAACCAAGGACACTGCACCAGCGGTGAGCGCTCTACCTGTGCGCCCCTGTCTGCTTCTAATGTCTGTCATTTCGCCAATAGCATCCAGTTGTAATAATGATAAAAACTTTGATAATACTGTTTTTGGTCTATGCTATTGTGGATGCAGTGTGTAATTTCATATAGGAATAAATAAAACATTATTTTTGAATCTCCCTGTATGCTTATTGTCAATTCTATAGAAATAATGAAGGAAAATCGTAAAATTTAAAGAGAAACCAGAGACATCTGTTATTCGTAACGTTCTGAACATAACTGTCATTCTCTTCAAAATCCATAACTTTTTAAACATCTCGAAATACCAGCGTCATTGAGATTTTCTCCCGCACCTCTTATGAGCACAAAACCAGAGACACCAATTCCTCATTCCAGATTAAAACATTAATTACTGCGACAGTTTCCTTTTAATTGGAATCTGAGTTGAGTTCGGAGAAATGAGACATCCATTCAGATGATGCAAGTTCGTCCCAATTACTTAAGATGACAAACGCAAAACCACAGATGGCGGTGGCGTTCCTCTTAGTATTGAGATCTCTCGTAGGAGTCAATCGATTTTTCTGCTGTTTTCTGCTACTACTATTACTTCTTCTTCTTCTTTTTCTTCTTCTTGTATAGAACTGAAAATAAATCTTTTTTTAAATCTTCTCAGAATAGGAAAGTATACGAGTTTCAAGAACTCATCAAGGTAGAGAGAATTTTATGTTATCCCGTAACATTATACATATATTTTAATGCAAGAATAACAGTTTCGATAAACGTTAATCCAAGTTCTTAATGGAAATCGAATCACAAAATCTGAATTTAATTTGTAGAGCTAAGAAAAGAGAAACTTTTCGTTGGAAAAAAAATGGAAGAAAGGATAGGGTAATCATGTAATTTAAATTTTGTGGATTACGGTAACCTCTTTCAAGGTGATCGGTGTATTGGAATTGGAAACTTATGATGTTGAAATGGATAATAACGTAAAGTAGAAATATAAATCACTGAACAATAAGGTATAAAAATGAGGGGAACGGGGTAACGCCGTTCCCCCACTTTTAAAATATCTATGGCGTCTTCCCACTTCCTAAAAAATTACGATGGACAAAGACAGGCACGGGGGACGAAGTAACGTCATGCATCTCTCTACCTTACCCATGCTGAAAAAAGTATCGTTTATTTTTTTTTTTTTTTAAATAAAAACTCTATAAGGGTTTCGCCAACTGATTGAACACATTGGCTCTTATCAGAGACATAACACATTTGTCAGAGACTGTAAAAACAAGACGGAGTTGTATCTAAATATACCAGTATCCCGGAAAGGGCCCTGGGATAATAATGGTGAAATGAAGTAAGTGAGAGGAGAAAATGGGAAAAAATACCGAGAAAACCCACGTACAGTACACAGTCCACTTGGTCCGAACTGGGATCGAACTAGGGACCCTTTATGACAATGGCGAACGCTCTACTATTTGAACCACCGCGGCATATCTGTTCGGGTACTCTAGTAGCACAAGCAACAGGCTCATTAGTGAGAAATGGTAGACTAGTCAACTGCTAACAATGGTCCTACGTAGTAGTTAGCCACTTTGCCGAGCATTTGTCAACCACTTCAATTATTAACATAAGCTCCTTACAAAAGCAGTGAAATTGCGACTACGTATCCAAGGTCGAAAATGTTGGACAAATGACGGCAAATGTTGGTTCGCCAATATACACACTCTACACTGAGAAAAATAAGTGGTAACCTAGTGGGGGTTAATGGACAATTTAGCTGCTAGAACCAGTTAATAATTTGTAACAACCCTTCTGAGACAAAAAAGGTTAATTTTACGAGGTCGTCGATAATCAATCAAGAAAGGTTACTAGAAAATGTGTAGAAACAATCCAGTGTTTGGTTGCTATTAACCTATAAAATAGGTTAGAAGAAGGTAACCAATTCAAGAAGGTTAATTTAATTTAAAACACTGTGTTGTTATCAACCGATTTTCACACAAGGCAAATTTAACCCTCCGAAACTTGTTTACTGGTAACACTGCATTACTAGAAGTACAAACAGCAAGGTCGCCATTTGCAATTTTAAGAACGAAAAGTTTTAAGAATTATGAATACATCCGCAGGAATAGGAAAACAGTTATTAAAATATGGATTCTACATAAATTAATAGAGAAATGTGAAGGAAAGTTTATTTACGGAGGTTTATGCATATTCTGAGATTTAAATGAATAAAATGTTATGTGACATGTTTCTAGTACAAATATCCACACTAGATGGTAGCACTACTAGTTATGTAATTGTCGTCAAATAATTCACACACTCGTAACAATAATTTTGTAACGTGTTCAGAAAACATAATGCGTTTTACGTTGCTTTACGGTACAAATATCAAAATCCTTTTACGTCTTTGCTTATAGGGAAGAGTATCACCCAAACAAATTCTCACTGTTAGTTGTTGAATACTTGTGCTATTGGTGGCTTATAAGGGGAGGGCATTTCGTGGCGATCTTCGAACCTAGCCTAGCTGGGAAGTGTTAACGTGCCCTCGAGGATATTGTGTAGCACACGCACAATTGAGACCAGCACGCATACGCTCTCTCTAGGATTGACAGTACTTTTCAGTGCTGGAGGGTGACATCTTTCATCATCTCATCTCATATTTTCTACATCATTCTGTCTGATCATTGTTGTTTTCTTCTCATATTGCACTGGCTTCGGCCATTCCGCAGTCTTCTCGATCCGTGGGTGTGTCCCCTCTGAACTCGATGGAGTGCAAGGGGGCCAAACCCAGAACGGGTCCCAATTCTCAGAAACGATCAGGTGATGCACTGCAATCGCAAAGTCAGAAAAAACAACCTCGACCTCGATCAAGTTCTCCGTTCAGTCAAGCATCTGAAAGTGACCTCTATGAACAAGCTATGGACATCGCTTCAAACAAACCTCCAGCAACCTTCAATTATCTTCTTACTAATGCTGACACCAAATATTCTAACCCTAAGCATATCTTAATCTAACTCATGAAATACTACCCGAGAGCCAATGTATCAGAAATAGTCTTCACGAAAAACGGAATCATCATTAAATCTCCAGACCAAAACTTCGTTTCTACAATCCGGAACAAAGCAGGCTTTCACATTTTTGGTGACAAAGCAAACATCCAAGCACTCTCACAAACCAGGAAAAAGCTACCACCACCACCTAGACGACAGCCCATGTTCTCAGTAGTGATAAAAGGCGTTCCACCAGCCTATTCAGACGAAGAAATCCTAGACGAACTACGACTCGAATGTTATGAAGTACATAAATGCATCCGCATCAAGTGTGAATCAGGCCCCACCTATCTTGTACGAGTTCTTACACAATCCAAAGACACAGTAGACGATCTGCTTCAAAATGGTGCCTATATTTATCGCAGACGCCACAGGGTTGAACCATCTCGCACATCACCCCCACTTCCTATACGCTGCGACCGATGCCAGACATATGCCTCACACCTAACGAAAAACTGCCCTAACTCACCCCGCTGTGGACACTGTAATGAAGATCATATAACCAACAACTGTCCAAACCTTAAAAAAACACCTCTCTGTAATACCTGCCATCAACAACATCCAACCTACAGCTACAAATGCCACCAAAAACCTGCTCCACCAACTGACAAACCTGAACTCTCAGTCCCAATCCGCACTACCGATTCCACTACAACTCCTACAAACTCCTTAAGAGAACCCGTAACAGTAGAAGACTTGCTTCGCTTCACGACGCTCGTTCTACAAAATATCCATCCTTTCTTACGCCCTCACATTCTTATGCAGGTCGACCAAATCGCTCAACAATTATTTGGCCTACAACTGTCTGCCACTTATACAGGTCCACATGCTCACTTTTCTATAACATCTACCAAAACAGATCCAGAATGGCCATCTCTGTAAATACAAAATCCACCCAAACAACCTTTCTCATGTTATCAATTACCATGGCAGTCACCTTCCTCTTCCTTAACATTCGATCTCTTGTCACTCACAAAGCAGTTTTTGAACAACTTCTCCGAGAAGAAAAAGTACAGGCTTTTACCCTAAATGAAACTTACCTCAAACCTACCGATTATATCCGCATTCCTCAGTTTCAATTACAACGCCATGACTGTCCTAGACCTTATCAACGAGCGAATGGTGGCACAGCAATTGGAACCTATCATACTATTCCTGTCCGTCCTCATACTTTCCCAAAACCACATGATCTCCCAGAATATTCCATAGTCACACTATATCTTCGCACAAAAATCATTACTCTTTGCACCATATATATTAGACCAGGCCACCCTATTCCCTACGAATTTTTTCAATACATCGACAACACGTTCAGACATTATATAATCATGGCAGACATCAATATTCATAGTCGTCCACAGACAGAGAAACAACATTTTCAAAACTACATTTCTAATATTCTAGCCGTCGACTACCATAATCTCCCATCGCCATCACGCCCAATAAGCAATACCTCACCCGACATAGTGATCAGTACTCCTTCTCTTACTATTCACAACCTCCGAGTTCTACCACCTTTCGGCAGCGATCATGCTCCGATACTCCTTGATCTTCTTATCACCACACACCCCAAAACACAACCCCCACCAATTCACTTCTTTGATTACACTCATGCGAACTGGGCTAATTTTCAAAACGATCTCACAACCTCATTGCAAAATCTACAGGAGCCCACTAGTGAAGAAGAACTATATAACCTTGTGGACCAAATCACAACATCCCTTGACACAGCCACCCAAACCAACATCCCTCTTCGTACACGTCATCCGCACAAACCTCCAATACCTCCACAATATCAGTCTATCGTTGCAGCTTCTAGACGCTCTTTCCGTGACTTCCAACGTACACGTAATCCTATATCATTAGAACATCATCGTCGCTGGAATCGCATGCTCCACAATTACTTAGATGCCTACAAACGAAAACGTTGGATCTCAGTCTGCAACACTCTATCCATTACCTCGCACCCTACCAAATTCTGGCAAAAATTTCATCAGTTAACTGGCAAAACCGTCATACTTCATACCCTATCATCTCCCATAACAACCCTCTTCAAACCGATACTGACAAAGCAAATGCTTTCGCCTCTTTCTTTCAAGACATTTTTACCCCAACCGTACAACCACTTCATCCAAATCTCACCCGCCGAGTGGAACATCTCGCAAACCCGCACGCTCCTCACCTCCAACCCAATCTTCACCACCAACTTACCGCTTCTCCTCTTAACGATCTCATAACTCCTGATGATATCTCCTCCGCCATCCGATCAAAACGAAACACGGCCCCCGGCTTTGATCACATTACCTATAAACTCATCAAATCATCTCCTCCCATCCTCTTTTCACTTCTCGCAATCATCTACAACTTCATTCTTCGCACCGGATTTTACCCTCCCCAATGGAAAATCTCCAAAACTCTCCTTTTCATCAAACCAAACAAACCTCCTACTGCACTCTCATCATATCGACCAATCCAACTAACATCAGTCCTAAGCAAAATCTTTGAACGCATTCTAGTCAGTCGTCTGCATACTCATCTTTCCGACCATAATCTCATACCCCTACATCAAGCCAGCTTTCGACCACATATTAGTATTTCTGACCAGCTTCTGCGCCTCACCACTGCTATAAGAAATCATTATAATACCTCAAAACCATCTAGTTTGTTACTGTTTGATCTGGAGAAGGCTTTTGACAAAGTTTGGCATGCCGGCCTCATCGCAAAACTTCACTCTTTCAATCTTCCTATCTCATACATCCGATGTATACTTTCTTTCCTTTCCAATCGTATGACATATTAATATCAACCAATCCCTTTCCTATCCGATCTTTCTTCACTGTGGCGTCCCTCAGGGATCTGTCCTTTCACCTCTTCTATATATTTTATATGTCGCCGACATGCCCCCTCTCCCACCAAATGTCTCAGTATACAATATGCAGATGATACCGCTTTTCTTGCCACATCTAATACTGTTCAAAACATAAATAAAACACTTCAGCAGGCAATTGACACCTTTACCTCCTGGTGTTCCAAATGGCGCCTCACCATCAATTCTCTCAAAACGCAAGCTCTTATTTTTCTCCCACCTCGCTGCCGCTCACGCATCCATCGCAATCCTTCACTTCTTCACCTTAATGTAAACGGCACTTTCATCCGCCCATCATCACAAGTTACCTACCTTGGGATCATCTTTGATTCTAAACTCAGTTGGAAACCCCACCTACAAAAGATACGATCACAGGCAACGAACCGCTTAAACTTCCTCCGACGGCTAGTGGGCACAACCTGGGGCTTACATACCGAAACAGTCATTACGACCTATAAAGTATTCCTGCGACCTGCTCTCACACATGGCCATATCTGCTGGATTTCTGCCCCTGATGAACTATATAATAGACTCGCCATCTCCGAAAGACATGCTCTCCGACTTGCTTATCGTATCAAACTACCAGCACCGACTGCCGATCTCTATCGCCGAATCAACTTTCCAACAATACTTCCATACTTAGAAGCACTTCGCACTAAATATATTATAAAAATCATTGCAGAAGGAAACCCGATATTCCTTGACACCTTTCAACAGGATATCATACATGATACGCCCCCACGTCACCAAGCCACTCCTCTCCAACATCTTCTCACTTTATACCATAACACACTAGACGACGATGACCCCCAAAAGGCCGACTTTGCCATCTATCATCCACCTCATCTTAGTCCATGCATTTATCCATCTCTGCACTAGTGTTCCACCAATGTTGCTAGCAGCGGGCTTCATCTGTCTTCATCAGCCCTGTGACGCCCCAGGGCAGAAGATAACCATTCACTCGTCCATACTAACATTACCCTCGTGTTTGTGACGTCTACCTGCACTTCACCTCATCTCTCATAAAAAAAGCCCAAAAGTAAGAATGAAATAAAATAATGCTCCAAACCCTCAGTGGCAAAGATGCCCATAAATAAGAATGAAATAAAATAAAATAATGCTCCAAACCCTCAATGCCCCTATAAATAAAGCAAATTCCCCATATTTATAATCCTCGTCCCGAAGAAAGGGCGTAACCCTTTGACCGGCTTAACCCAAAAAAAGAGGGCGTTACCTTTTAAACGGGATGGCGACAAAAAATAAAAGAAAGTACATACTAGAAATGAAAAAAATTTAGGTAGATATTATCTAATTTAGTATTGTATTTTTTGATGTGCTCGTGGATGAGTGAATATCTGTTACTGTTATTTATTAAATAAGCTATACTAATCGAAATACACGGTTAGAAAGTTGTCGCACCCTGTTTCGTTAACCGAGCAGTCGGTTATTCCAACATACTAACAAGGTTACCGGTTACAGGCTATGATTGATAGTGGTAACTACGTGATCGGTTAGCGTACCCCTGTGAGTTATTACACTGTAACCTAGCAATGTTAACCTGTAACGCAAGGTTACGATCACCTTCTCTCGTTAACCTTTTTGGCTTGGCTGCTGGGACACACGACTCTGTTGTCTATATATTGACAAACTAACTTGGTTACTGTCCACCTTTTTCTTGTTTACTAGTAACCTTTCTTTTTTTTGCGTGTAAACTATGTTGGGCAAACGTAATTGTTTACCTTTATCTTTTGTAACTCCTAATTAAAGCCACTATTACCCTACGTTGAGTCAACGTACTTTTTAATTTTATCTTTTGCAATTCTTAATTATGGCGACTACTAGTCTACGTTGAGTTAACGTATTTTAAAACTTTATATTTTGCAATTCTCAATCATGACGACTATTACCCTACGCTGAGTCAACTTATTTTAAAACTTTATCTTTTGCAATTTCCAATCATGACGACTATTAGCGTACGTTGGACCAAAATATTTTAAAACTTCATTCTTACAGTTATCAAATTCTAACCATGCCGGCCATTAGTCTACCAAGTTTGTTGCTAGGGTTAGTATACATATCTTCGATTCTGGAGATCCTGGTACGATATCCAGCTGGACCTTATGTGATTCAGGTTCAACAGTAAGTTATACGTCCACGTCTTATATAGCCTCAACTTCCAGCTAACTACCCAAGCAATATGCATTTTAAATTACAACTAGCTGAATCTACAGAGCGCATCAGCATGAATCTCCTTGTCATTCCTCACAACATCTGTACTTGTCCTTTTACAGACACAAGCGAAATATGTCTTGATAAAAGCCGGCGAGAGGTATCGTAATGGGGAGATTTTTTCGATTACTTTTAATATCTCGCACCGTTTGCAAGATATGAGCCTACTTCCGGTTGGAGTTTCTAATGAATGTATGATCACAGTTTTCTTTCTTCTTGCATGTAACATGTAATAACCAAATACATTACATACACAATTAATTATAATGTCAGTGATATGTGGTGTTCATTGGCCAAAACACTCCAAACAATAAAGATTCATCTTAGACTGAAGAAATGGTTATCCTTCTTTATTCATTATCGTTCGGTCGTGAAATAAACGCTTGAGATATACAACCGTGTATACAAATTTGTGGTGTTGGAATGTATATCTCGTACGTTATGATACTTATTTTTTTTAAAATTTAAAAATGTAATAAAGTACTAACGGCTATATATTTTTAAATATTCCATTAGAACTGGACCATCTACACAAAATTTGGAATTGATCAGTGAAAACGGCACGTTTCTTAGAGCTTGTGGTTTTTGAGTTCTCATTGCCGAAAGGATTAGAGAAAAAAAAAATATATACTTTTCTTTGGAGACAAATATATAAAACTAATATATAGATCGCAAAACACAAAATAAGAAAAGTGAGTCAACCCTTTATCTTACTTTAAAGAAAAGTCAAAACTCAGATAAATCAAATTTTTAGCAATGCCAATGCACTATATTTTACTGAAACGATATATGTAATGAGTTTGTGTGTTCAGGAAGAACAGAAAGGAAACGGTAGAATAGATATGGAGGTTTCTGCCATAAATTTTACTATATCTGTTCCATATCGCTTTGTGAATTTAGTTTTATAACCGTCTCTTCTATATTACACGGACCTAGTGGAGGTGCTGGGGAACTTTGTTCTTCCCAGAAGCTGTTCAAGTTGAATAGAGATCGATCTATTCGCACATCGTGTTTTTTTCTCTCTTTCTTTCCCAATGACAGCAAAACGAGGTAGTAACGTAAGGGGTGAGGCGAGGATGTGAATTCGTTTTTGCCTTAAGGTCTTCTAGGGGACAAATTCCTGGTCCCTTCTGTATCTCCCACTCTCTCTCTCCCTCTGTCTATCTGTTTCTCTCCAAGGACCACGTAATATAATCGTGAAAGTCCCACAGAGACCCAAAAATGCTTGAGGCTGTGTCTGCATCCTTTGATGTCAGCTTGTGGTTTCAGCCAATTCTACTCGCCATTAAATGTCCCTCTTTCAAAAGTGTACGTATGCCTGGAAGAAGAGACAAACCCAAACTATTGAACTTAACTTCATGGCCTTTTAGGCACTCCAAAAGCTTCTATATGCTAATGTAATTGTCTAAGTTATGCTCTCTTTAATATGATAAAAATATAGAGAAATATAGGTCAAGTTGATACTAAACCAAGTTATTAATGTTTACTAGTGTTTTCAATTTCGAAAAAGAAAAAGAGGTGGTTTTGTTTTCCTTTCTAAAAAGGCTCTTCTTCTTATTACTTATTTGTGTCTGGCGTTAATGTTGTTTGTGTATGCTACCAGTACCAACTCGGTATTAATAATAATTTGAATCTCCAAACTGCACTGTTTAATGGGTCTGTTAAAGACAACACACTGTATAATGAGTGGTGAATAAATAATGCATAGTTAGCCGCGTGAAACTAGTGTTGGGAGCTTATAGATAAATGCTGGAATTATGAATTTTATGGACTACAATTTTCCCGCATAAGTGACAAAGTAGTTTAGAACAAAGTTGTTTCTCTCATGTAGTCTGCAATAAAGTTTAAATCATAGAAAATAATACCATAATTTCTGTTCCTATTCAGTCAATATCTGCGTATTCCATGAGAGGTACAGGATTTAAGAAACTCTGGTAAAACAGTAAATAGGGTCACGCGAAAATTGACCCTTGACCCACCGACCTACCACCCACAGTAACTCACGACCCATTGGAGTTATGATACGCGCATTTGGCGTGGGACACTCACTTATGATACGCTCATTTGGCGTGGAACACCCGTGTTCGGTTCCCGACGGAAGCTCATGTGGTTCGGATTCCAGTTTAATGAGTAGGTCTACGTCTCATATAGCCTTGCTGCTGAACGGGACATTAAACTCAAAATCAACTCAATCAACCATTGGACCTAAGACCAACCCTTTTCCACTCTGAGGCACGACTCACCACCCACCGCGACAATCTCTCACCTATGACTCACTCTGACTCTTCACCCATCATGTCCCACTCTAACTTATAACCTATCTTGACCCCACTGTGACCCACCACCCACCAAAACCCATGATCATCAACTCTAACACATGATCCATGCCCTCCTCTCCACTGACTAAAGAGTTTACACATATAACAAAACAAGCCTATGAAATTATCACTAATCGGAGTTTGAATTTCTACAGTCAATCGCTCAAGCATCACTCTGTTACAATACCAATGGATCTGACATTTAAAATATAAAATGGTAAAGTGTTTGTCATGGGTCATATTACGATGAATTTTAATTTAATTATCATATATAATTATTTCCTTGTTGAATTACAGATACTTTTCAGTGAAAAATAGGATGAAATTTGAAAGTCTCAAATCAAGGAAAAGTAGATCAATAAAGAAACAAAAACAGTGTAAAATTTGACTACATTTAAAGCCAAGAAGTAAGTTCTATTGCTATTATAAGAATTACAAATATCAGTATCCAAAAGTGCCTGAAGTTCTTTTTTCACTTAAGTGTACTTATCACAGCAGGTAAGTAAATGGAAACAAATGAAAAAGAAAGAAAAATGGAGACTTTGAAAGTAAAACGTAGACAAACTTCATAATGTTCCGAGGATGGCGTCTACAATGCACTGAGCAGAGTGGGTCACGTTCTGTTGACCCACGACTCACTCAATCTCTGCCCAAGGCCAGAGCTTTCCGATTTGGGTATGGCGTGATAGTATCAAGGGTGTCGCGAAATGCTTTGTTATAAATCGAGAATAGTCTATTAAACAAATGAAGAATTTATGGTAAAATAATAAAAATTTCCTTCGTTTCGTTCAGCAAATTAACTAGTGTGATCAGGAAGTTATGTTCTGCAATTTTGTGCGAGTAACATTCAATGACAACAGAGAAAATATAGAGAAAAGTGCAATCAGAATAACTTTGTGTTCATGGGTCAGAAGGTTTTTAAGTAGTAGACGACAAATTCGGTTATTTATTAGATCAACTAGCTCATAACGACTCCAACTTTACGTAACCTTAAAATATAACAGTTATAACATCTAAATATTAGCCCTAAGTTCGTTATAAGCCTATTATAATTTTTAGGAATAACTGAAACGTAGTTTACTCATTAAATGTTCAAGAATAACAGTCAAAACAAAATATATTTAAACTGATATATTTTCGGAGATTTTCTGCATTTATCTATTTACTGTTCATAAAATTACTTCCTTATAATTGAAAATACATTCACTATTAATGGCTTCTTTACTTATTATATCAGAGCGATGTAGAAAAACATGTTATTGTGTCTGACCACAAAACATAACAAGTTAAATATTCAGGTCTGGCCATAAAGAAACATGATATCATACGATACTAACTGTTGGTTGTAAAGATCAACATATACATATTTATAAATGTTACCGTTATACAATCAAGTTCACTTGTTATCTTACTTGCGAACGTTCTGCAAGTAGCTGCTAGTACTGATGAATATTATGTGGAAAGAAGGGAAATTATTCGAATTGTGCAAAAAGAAGCATATTTTGCGAAGTAATGACGCAAAATATTGATGACACCAGTGTTAACGTAAATGACATTGTATTTTATAATAAAAATACATTTACGTTGATCTGACATAAACCGCGATGGCTGATGGAACATCATACCCAGTATTCACAGATTCTGAATGTTTGCGTACGATAATAGGAAAAATTAGGTCTATCATTGATCCTTTTTTCACTGACGGCAATTTGACAGGTTAGTAGTATTCAACAGTGATTCGTAAACAAATTCTTCTTGCCATCAAGTCTCCACATATAATTTTGATCGTGTTTTGTTCCAACAGGACGGAGCGCTGCCACACTATGGACAGAATTTTTGACAATACTTACATAAAACTTTTCCACAACAATGGATTGGAAAACGAGGTGTAATCGAATGGCCTGTAAGATTTCCTGATTTATTGCTTATGAATTTTCTTATCTCAACTTAGAGATAATTTTTGTCAATCGTATCTAAGAGATAAGTAATTATTCGTACCTCAACTTAGAGGTCATTTTTGTCAATACTATGTGAGATATAACCAAAGATTTATATCTTGACTTAGAGGTCATTTTTTATATCATTTTTATCAATAGTATCTGAGATATAAGAAAAGATTTATATCTCAATTACAGGTCTTTTTATCAATAATATGTGAGATATAAGCAAAGATTTATATCTCAAATTAGAGTTCATTGTTATCAATGGTATGTGAGATATAAGCAAAGGTTTATATGTCAACTTAGAGGTCATTTTTAGCCAGCGCCGTAAGTTAGATTTTTTTCTGGTTGGAGGCAAGCATTAATACGTGTATTTGGGCCCCCTAGAAAAAATTGTTTTTCTAATTCTTGGGCCCCTCTTTCCATCTTCCTCTTACTCTTTATGAGCCTTCCGGAGCCTGTGGGCCCTTCCGCACGGCAAGGTCTGCGGAGCCGTTAGTTACGCCCTGGGTCCGTTCCATACATGAAATTAATTAAGGAGATAATATTGACAAACCTCAAACCCATACCAATAAATATTATTTTTAGGGCTTCTAATAGTAGACATTTTTTACTGAAATGGACCACGACTCATTTTTGTTTTATTACCTTTTGTGTAATGTTTTGTTTATATAATATAGTGAACCTGTTTGATGATTCATTTATAATTTCATGTTCGTATCATATATAGAACAAGAAAATTTTGTCTTAAAATAGTCCTCCCTAGAACGACAGGGAGCTTCCCTTGGGGAGCAGTTGCCCTCGGCCCCCACAAGGTACGGTCCTGTTTTACCAATATTATGTGAGATACAAGCAAAGATTTGTATCTCAATTTAGAGATCATTTTTCTCAATAATATCTGAGATATAAGAAAAGATTTATATCTGAATTTAGAGGTAATTTTTATCAATAATATGTGAAATATAAGGAAAGATTCATATCTCAACTTAGAGATCATTTTTGTCAATATTATCTGAGATATAAGGAAATATTCATATCTCAACTTAGAGATTATATTTATCAATAGTATGTGACATATAAGCAAAGATTTATATCTCAACTTAGAGGTCATTTTAGTAGTTCATTTTTATCAACAGTATGTTTAATATAAGTAAAGATTTATATCTCAAATTAGATATCATTTTTATCAATGGTATGTGAGTTATAAGAAAAGGTTTATATGTCAACTTAGAGGTCATTTTTATCAATAATATGTGAGATATAAGCTAAGATTTATATCTCAACTAGATATGTTTTATTAGTAGTATGTAAGATACAAGCTAAGATTCATATCTCAATTGCAGGTCATTTTTATCAATAGTATAGTATCAATAGTATCAATAGTAAGATATAATCAAAGATTTATATTTTAAATAAGAGATCATTTCTATCAATGGTATGTGAGATATAAGCAAAGATTTATATGTCAACTTAGAGGTCATTTTTATCAATAGTATGGAGATATAAGCTAAGATTTATATCGCAAATTAGAGTTCTTTTCTTATCAATAGTATCCTAGACATAAGAAAAGATTCATGCCTCAACCTATAGATCATTTTTGCAAATGATATATGAGATATGAGGAAAGATTCATATCTCAACTTAGAGATCACTTTTGTCAATTGTGTCCGATATATAAGTAAACATTTATATCTCAACTTAGAGATCATTTTTATCAACAGTATGTGAGATATAAACAAAGATTCATATCTCAACATAGAGGTAATTTTTGTCGTGACCTCATGGATGGATATGTTTAACAAGGTTAGATTCAAAGCACAATCAGAAATTTATCCAAGTGGGCGTACTTACTATTGGCATGAGAGAATAGTTCTTTAGCCAAACAGTAAAGAAAAGTAGGATAAAGTTGAATAATACCATATTGTCTTAAAAAGCAACTGTATATCAAGCAATAAAAGTGTTTGAACACAATAACAAACAGCTGGTATTGTGCTAGAAGGAACACATAGTGAAAGTTAGGATAAAAGAAGGAAGTTGTAAAAGATAAGCCCATTTATCTCGTCTGCTCGTTAAAGGACTAAGAACGGATGAGTCTGGCAGATGAAGAATGGAACGAGAAGAAAAAATGGTGAAAAAGAAAGAATAAAGAGCTTCGAAATGAAAATCAAAAAAGAAAGAAAGAAAGAAATGAGAGGAAAATTGTAGCTGTCATGTTCCAAGTTTTCCTCAACGAAAGGCAATTAACACTAAAGACTATTTCAAAAGCTCTTAAGATACACGTCAACGCTGCGAAAACTTTTCCCGAAAAAGATCCCATTCCTCTTCAGACTCTTCAGAGCTAAAGATACGCCACAAGAATATGGCTCCTTTTATATCGCTACAAGAGACTCGCATGAAACCACAAGGCTAACCAAGTTTTTATAGTTGTTAGAGAAAGCACAAGAGCTTTCACATTAGCGAAAGTGATAAGTTAGGTTTTTTTTAAACTACTGACATGGGAACTTAAAGGTAATTTTAGTTTATTTGTTGTGATGATGGATTTTGAGAGACTTCGGGGGATTTAACAGGCCAGTACGGTACACTGTGATTTGGGCAGTTAGAAATGGCTAGAAATCCAAAAGAAACATAAGCATACCACAACTCATTATCATGAGGGGGCCGCGGTGGCTCAGTGGTAGAGCGTTCACCTCTGGTGCTTGGGCTCCCGGGTTCGCTCCCAGACCCCGCCAAGTGAACTTTGTGGTGGACAAACACCGTGTGCGTGAATTTTTTCGGGGTTCTCCCGTTTCCTCCCACTTTCTTCATTCCACCATTTCATTCATTTCTCATAATCACTGTCTCCTTTAGCATAACCGGCATAAGAGTGGGACGTAAAACTCAAATATTTCATTTCATTTTTCATTATCATGATCAGTATAACTTAAGTAATAATTTTTTTTTGCATTCCGGCTGGTTAAAAATGGAGACAGTGTAGTCTAGTGTCATGTCCATGTGGTCCCGGGTTCGATTCCCGGCTGGTGTTTCCTTAATTTTCGACTTCCACCCAGCGTAGGGAGTCAAAATTGAGGAGTCAAGTGAATAAAAGACATGACACCCACTAGGTCTAAAAAGCTGTCGATACGCCGGTTAGAGTGATGGGCAGTGTTTCTTCCAGACATGTTTTTTCTGGGGGGGCACTGTCCCCCCGGAGCTCTGAGAGTGCCCCCACGGAGAAGACCAAAATAATACGTCAATAATATAATAATAAATAGAATAGTACCAGCAGTGCCCCCCGAAATCCTAAGTGTGCTCCCCCGGAACATTCTTTCTGGATGAAACACTGGTGATGGGGTGGTGCAGCGCGCTGACTACACACATCGTTAGGTTGGACGTAGTTTTTAGCAGTCGCTAACAGATGGCGTGGAACGACTCAGGCCCACAAAGCGGGCAGTTACGCCAAGTAGCTTGTTTTTTTTTTTGGCTGGTTAAAAATAGTCTACTTTCACCGTTTTTAACCGATTAAAAAAAAGAAGAAGGGAGCTCTCAATTCAACTAGTTTGTATATATACAGTATGTTCAGGTATGTCGACGCATAACCTCAACATACATACACAGACTTTTTTTTTACCTTCTTGGTGGTCCCATGTAAATTTCTTAAGGATCTGACAGCATTCTGTAGAGTTAGGCTGTTAAACACCCCAACCGATGCTGTGTTAATTACTGCAAAGTAACATGCCTATAGGCAACCATACATTCTTTAGCGTGATTGTGGTTGCATAATAGCACAGGGGTTTTACGCCAAAGTTTCGGAATACTTTCGTAAACATTATATGAAGTTTTTAAAAGTGGAAGATATTTATTCTAAGTTCTGTTTCTTTTGTTAAAGTACTTTCTTCATGTTCCTTTACTATATGTCTGTTATTTCTGATGCTTGTAACAACTGGGTTAGTCAGCTAAGATTTTTTAAATGAAAAACAGATGTAGAAATATATTATGGCCGTTGCAGTATCAGCATTATAAGGCTAATATTGATTTTGTTCATTCTGGCCAGCAGGTTGTGCAGAGTCTATCATAGAAAAAAAACTAGTCATATTCTTTCTTATAACTTATACACTTCCTCTAAGATCTTCGGACAGCAATGTAGAAATTGAAAGTTAACGTGGGACAAACTTCCTGTCATAGCCTATGTATAATGCATTGCGGGCCAAAACAAAATATAAACTATATTTGGAAGCAAGGTAACTGACAATAAATAAAAAATAAACATCACACGATGGTAAGTTAAAATTTAAGAACTTTTACGTATGAAACATACGTGTATACATATATGTGTATTGGTGATATGGTTTTATTTCATTACACAGCCACTACCAAACATTGTTCTCTTACAACGATTCATCAAGGTTTTTCAAAAAGTATGCTTTTCTCTCCGTTTCCCGGAAAATCATTTTGTCGCAGCCATTTAATTTTCCTGGAATCACTTACATTAATTGTGATCACATGTTAACATAATTGTCACCGTACTATTTCTTTCCAAACTACTTTTGTTTTAAGCCCACGTCTAATTAGGCAAACTGGTTGAGACCTCCCTTGAGCGCTTTCTTCATCACCATAATATGTATACCAGTGCAAACAAGAAAACATAGCATGCAATTCGCACACAGAATATGTCTTCAGAGGGGATGCTGATCTTAGTTTTAAGGTCTTACCACATCAACCACAATAGAGGGCAGAGTGACCGTAGTATCTATAGATAGTAAGGGTGGGAAAAATCGGTTTCTAAAATAAAAATTAAAAAAAAATAGCCATTTCAGAGTTCTCCGAAACCGACTCTATTTTTCACCAAACTCAGTTTAGGATTTCTTCAAAAACCGGTTCCGTTTCTCACACAAACCGTTTTCCAATTTCTCCAAAAGACTTTTGGGGTTTCCACAAACCAGTGCGATTTTCTCACGCGGAGGGAAAAATAGAGCGAATTGAGAAGTAAAATCTATAGATTTTGGCTGTAGTCGGCTTTTCTAGCCCTACTCATGCCACAACACACAAACTGCATTCCTAGATTATTAATCTTGTGTTGTAGACTTTATGGACTTTTAGTGCCCTTACCTAACCCTGTAATGCCTTTCAAAGTACAGACTGAGGCAAAAGTCCAGCACTACCCTTTTAGTTTTGAAACGACTTGAGGAAAGATGTCAAAACTTTCATTGTGGGTAATTGGGATGAGGGCGCATCAGATGGAATCATTTGGCATCATGGTAGCCATATTAGAATCCGCCATTTTGAATTCAGGTCCAATATTTCAAATCGGAATGGGACATGCGACTCATGATTTTAGGTTAGAATTTTACCAGAGATAAGAATCTGAAATTATTTTTCACCTAACCTTAATCAGTAATGAAATTTTGTAAAATCTATATTGCATGTGGGATCTACAAGATATGTTCTATATGTTCCCCGTTGTGTGCTCACAAAATGCAAGTTTTCCAGTCCTGGTGGATTCGTAATAACACTTCCGGCGTCACAAGGACAAGCGTGCCTGATTCGTCGTTCAAGGTGTTGGAGATCAGTGATTTTTTCTTGATAAACAAGTACTTTGAGGTGGCACCACAGATAAAAGTCTAAGGATGTCAGTACTGCCGTTGCTGTTGTCTTATTCGTTGTAGTCCTCGGGCGTCCACTGCGTTGTTTGTCGTGTATAGATTAAGAAACTTGAAATTTCTGCAAAATACCAGACACTGCGGCATGTGCAATGTTGCCTCTCTGTGGATGCCGGACATTGAAGTCATTAGCGATGGCTCTGGCATTGCGTTCCTTACTGATAAGAACAATCTCAATCCTTTCTTGACGGATGAGAGCCATGTTACATCACCTGAAAAGACAAATAGAAACCCATTACATGGTGCAATATGCAATCTTTTATCGACAAAATTTCATTGCTGATTACAGTTAGGTGAAAAATAACTTAAGATTCGTGTTTCTGGTGAAAGTTTAGCTTAAAATCATATGTCGTATGTCCCTCTTCTGATTTAAAATATTAGACCTGAATTCAAAATGGCGGATTTCAAGATGGCCACCATGATGCCAAATAACACCATTTGCTGTGCCCTCATCTCAATTATCCACATTCACATCTAAAGTTTCGTCACATTTTCTCAACGAGTTTCAAAAATACAAGGGTGGTTGTGGACTTTTGCCTCGCTCTGTACATAACAATGATTCTGTGTAGCCTGCAAGTGCCGACGGAGAACACATTTGATTTCCATCTATTTGCAGATGTATAGATTGCTAATGGCGAAACAACAAACCTGTATATAACCTGACACAGAGAATTTTGTATGTAATACAGAATGTTGCTAAATTTCGCCTCTCCGGATTTTTTAAACTAAAAGTCATTTTTTCTTATTTTTTCAGTGGATCTGTTCTTGATTCTTGTAATATTCTTCATCAAACAAGTTAACGAAGGAAGTATTTGATATAAAACCGAATCCAATTTAAAAACCGAAATAGGTTTTTGATACAAAAGCGAAACTGTTATGGAAACCGATTTTGTTGACAGTTCTAGAAACCGGTTTTTGTGCTTACCAGTGGTTTGTTGATAATCTGAGAAGTGTAACTGTGTGGAACACATTCAGTATTTGCAATGCTACAACAATATCACTGAATACAACATAGTGAGGGATATCGCAGAATTGGTCTTTGAGTAGGCCAGGACATGTACGTGGTCCATCCTGTATACGACTGGAAACAGAGTTTCTTCAGAACAAGTTTTTCCTATTTCGCTTGTAGAGAAGGGTCGAATGCCGTAACTGACAAAGTGGAGACCGCCATTGCGTTCAGATTCATCGTGCTGCCTGATATGAGTTCACGAACAGTAATCAATTGATGGAAACAAGTTTACTTTCCTCTGTTTTCCTACCACGATAGATTCGATACCAGTTTATAGACCAAAATTTCTCCGCTAGTGTCTTGAGAGCAGTGCCATCCGTGGGGAGGGGGTCGAGCGGGGCGAAAAGCAGGGTTCATTTTTGCATTTTTTTTTTCTTGCACTTCGCGTCTGGTCTATCGACCTCACTCATACGTACGGGGCACTGTCGTATACTCTGGCCCCGGGCGCTGATTTTACACAGCACGGCAATGTTTTAGAGACTAAAATGGCGATGTGACTGGAGAAATTTATTTCGGCGATGAGAACGAAACGAGGGACCTCATTCTATAACAATCTACGCAAATTAGGAGTTGCGCGCAACGCAACGTAAAACATGCATTTTTTATAGAGGTACTTGGTCAGTACTTCAAATTATATGTCTGTAGCCGAATTGCCTCTATGAAAATTATTTCGTGAGTACCACAGGATTCTAAAATATGTAATTTTGGAAATGAAGTCGTGACCCGACTACGGTCGGCAGCCTATAACTCCGAAATGGCGGATTTCTACACCCAGGTTGGTCTATACTTTTATCTTGGTGTCAGGAATCACCTCCCAAACTTTTTTGGTGTTGTTTTGAAACACCCTGTAAGTATTTGGTGATTATCACAAGTTAAAGTGAAGAATTTACGTTGCTTTAACGCAAGCCCTTAGTGAATGAGGGCCGAGAAATATAGTTTTAAGTTCAAAACGAAAGTAGAAACAAGACATTTGTCCTCTTGCTTAGATGAGACGAGAAAGTTCATAGGTGTCGCGGGCAACACTGATTCAGCCAAATCTTGGAACTCAAATACTGTTCTAGTGTTACATGACCAGTAGGCCTAGTTTAAGAAAATACCCCATGCTTTAAACATCGCCAACAGCTTGTGGCCCACTTGCCGGTAAATGTCGATCGTCGATATAGCGACGTGGCGAAGGATTTCTGCTAGTCTGCCACTGGCGGCAGGGTTTCGTCGGGTCGAAACAGATATGTAGAGTCGGGGTGTTGAAGTTACCACTACGTAACACAAGGACTTTATTTTGGTCCGCGCTCCGATTCGCCGCGGTGAATCACGAAGGGAGCAACACGAACTATACCCGGTTATTTGCATGTGGTTATTATTATATATTATTTTTTCCTGACGAATTGTTCTTAAAGTGACTCTGGGAGTGAAGAATAACACCTGCTTCTGAAGTAAAAAATCTTGGAATGAATGCGTATAATTGTATGAATTTAGGTGGCAACTGTCGCCGATCATTAGAAAGTGAACATGGGAGAACTATGAAATAAAGTAAAGAGATGCGCGTCATTTGTAATAAAATTACATGACGAATGCATTTTATCTGGTCCCAAACGGTTATCGTCGCATATACACGTTAAAGGAACTCTGATTGGCCAAATTGAAAAGAACTCAACGATTTACCCCTCTACAAGCGAGGTTTCCTTCATCGTCTCCGTGGCGAAGTTAGTATAACACACGCTTAGTAATCATAACGTTACTGGTTCGCATCCATCCCGGGGTACTTGTTTTTAGTGTTTCCAGACTGACCTTAATGAAAAAAATGCAGGCATATAGGCGATTTAACATATTTTGGAAGAGTAATTTTAGATTCATTGGCATTTCGTTACTTCTCTGCCGCTTGTAGTATAGTTTTCAAACCGGAAGTGGGGTCACGGCGGATCGTCGCTGCGAGGCCGACAAGTTTTGGCGAGATGTCGCTAATAGCTCATTGGTGGTCCACCGACGCTTACGGTACGTGGTATAAAGTGATTGTACGAACACAATGAAGAGAATTTATCAACGTTTAAAGATACGCAAGTCAATGGTTATTGAATTAACCAAAACTAAGGAGTCGGTATTAGCTTTCTGGGCTTTCAGGATTCATGGCCAAGTTACCCCGTTACGTATGAGGCGATCACACTATCCGAGGAAATGGAAGAAAGAAAGGATTGAGGGAGAAAGGAAGCTGCCTGGGACTTGTATGTTACTTACCACCCAGGCATATGCCTAGTGTGAATGAGGGGAACCCAGGAAAACCTAATTTAGGATGGCTAGACTCAAGAAAGCTTTTACACTTATTTGAGCGAATGTAAACCAAAAGTAACTCCTAAAATTTAACTTTTGTTTAAGGTTAGTGTAAAGGGACAAGTATTGCCGATAGATGTCACTACAGTCTTCGTATCTCCCTCATGTATTTTTTTTTTTTTACCTTTCACGAAGATTTACAATTTCTTTTATAAATTTCAACCTAAAGACTTCAAATTTTTAGAGAAGGAACTTCATAACCTATTAAAGGGAACAGTCCGTGCCGATTTTTTATTTAGAATTTTCTTCATTGTTGAAAAAGTTCCATTGTTAAAGGTTTGGATATCCATTTCAATAATTAAGCCATTTCAACAATGAAGAAAATTTTAAATAAAAAATCGGCACGGATTATTGCCTTCGATAGATAATGAAGTTCCTTTTCTAAAAATTTGAAGTCTGTAGCTTGAAATTTGTAAGAGAAATCGTGAATTTTCGTGAATGATAAAAAATACATGGGAGAGATACGAAGGCTGTAGTGCCATCTATTGGCAAAACTTGTCCCTTTAAACCAACCTTAATTGAGTTCATTTTGTGTAGCTTTAAGATATTAAGGAGAAAAATATTTAAAGCTAGAACTGCAGGCCTTTGTCGCACTCAGTGTATAGCTAAATATTACGTTTTCATCGTGTTATAACACCTTCGACCCTGCCGTTTCTGCAGGCTTCAAATACGAAGTTTCGTATACCCTTAGAGAATCGGAAAAATTCGAAAACCAAATTTTAGACAACTGTGACTAGGGGTCGTTTCTGCAATCACCGATTCAATTATAATACTGTCCAAAACAAAGACATGTATAAATAAATAGATACGTTAAGTTGAACAAATGAAACGAAATGAAATCTTCCAATTTAACGCGTGCTATTACTGTAAGGGAGGATGATGATTAAGGCAAATGAGTGATGATGGATGAATTGGTGGAATGCCAAAGTGGGAGGAAACGGGAGTACCCTGAGAAAACTCACCGACACGATGTTGTCCACCACAAACTTACATGGCCGGTAATTGAACCAGGGGTAAACGCCCTACCACTGAGCCACCGCGTTAAAAACAATGATACGGTTGAAGGGAAACCTCATGCGTAGTTTATTAAATTAGATATCAATTTGAAAATCAATGAAAATTAAATTCTTATGGCGTTAAAAACATGTTGATCGTTATCAATTTGTGACATCCCAATTAGACTTCAATTAATCAATTCGATCCAGTTTACTTCTTGTTTTCTAGAATTGAGTTGATTTTGAGTTTAACGTTCCTTTCAGCAGCAAGGCTATATGAGACGGGTACCTACTGATTAACGTGGAATCCGAACCACATGAGTCCCTCCGGGAATCGAACCCGGGTCTCCCGCGCCTAGGCGCGTACGCTAACCGCTTAGCCACGAAGGAGCTCCACTCTTGTTTTGTAGAATAGACTATTTACATACTGTATATGAGAAAATATAAACTATTAAGTGGAAACCTGCAGTCAAACACAATGTGCGTGGGTTTCCTTGGGGTTCTCCCGTTTTCGCCCACTTTGTTCATTCCACCATTTCATTCACTTCTCATCATCACCGTCTCTGTAGCCTAGCAGTCATAACCGTGGGACGTAACACTCAAAGATTTCATTTCATTTTTTAAAAAAGTGGAACCCCGTATCTAATGTTGTTTTATTTTTCGTAACAATGCATATACAGGGAGTTTTAAAACAACAGCAACAATGTTTGGGAGATGATTCCTGACACCAAGATAAGACCGAAGGTATACAATAAGCTGAATGCAGGAAACCGTCATTTCGAAGTTAAGGGCTGCCGAAAACATGAAAAAATGTGAACTTTAAAGATTCATAGGTCCAATACTATGGAACCTACCGTAGTCGAATCAAGACTTTACTTAGGAACTAGTATGTGCCCTATTCATGTTTCACAATCCTACGACACTCCTGCAACAATTTTTATAGAGGTACTTGATGAGTACTTCAAATGCCCGTAGCCGAACTCTTTCTATAAAAATTGTTGCGTAGGTACTGCAGAATTCTGATATATGGATATTTCGATAGGCACATACTAGTTCCCAAGTAAAGTATTGACCCGAATATGGTTGGTCCCATAGTATTGGAGTTACGCACATTTAAAGTTCAGTTTTTTAAATGTTTTCGACAGCTTATAACTCCGAAATGATTGGCTTTTGCACCCACGTTGTTTTATACTTTTTATTTTATCTTGGTGTCTGAAATCGTCTCCCAAACGTTGTCGGTGTTGTTTTGAAACACCCTGTATACTATTATTACTTATAATTCATAAGTATTACAACGTTTACTGTAAGTATGACTTGGAACGTAAACTTTATTTGGCGTTTTCTTTTATAGGTTAGCAATACTACTTTCAGTCTAAAGGGCAGAGAAGAAGAAGAAGAAGAAGAAGAAGAAGAAGAAGAAGAAATAAGGTTTCGTACTCAGAGAATGAATCTTATTTCCAAGTCGAAGTGGAGAGAAGCTATCAACGCTTGGACTGCTCTACTTTTACTTGGTTCCGTTGAGTTATATCGGCCAAGTCAAAAAGACACGTCCTCTCTCTCTCTGGCACACACACACACACACACACACACACACACGCAATGAAAGCTATACACTGACGGAGAGATGGTGTTGAGGGGTAGAACAAACGACGCCATTACTGATTCTTGTCTTCTTCTTCTCATGACATTTTCAGCTGACTAAGTGAACTCTCTTGAGGACGCAACAGAAATCTCAAGACAAAAGAACGGAGATTTCTTTGAGTCGTGTTTCGTTCTTCGGGAATATCTTCGCAAATAATGCAACGACCTTTGCTGGAAGAAATCTATTTGAGACCGAAATTATTTGCTTTGTAGGTAGTTGTGGATCTAGCCCTGGGCCGAGGGGCCAAGTTTTTGAAATGAAATGAAATCTTTAAGTTGTACGTCCCACGGCCGGCTAAGCTAAAGGAAACGGTGATGGTGAGAAATGAAGGCAATGGTAGAATGAAGAAAGTGGCAGGAAACGGGAAAGTCCCCCAGGAAAACCAATGTACACGTTGTTTGTCCACCACAAAGTTCACTTGGTATAAGCTGGTATCGTACCAAGGATCCCATGCACGAAAGTTGAACACTGTATAAGTGCCCACAATTTTTGAGTGACAAAAAATATTTAAGCTGTTATATATATATATATTTGAAACTCATGACTATCATAGTCTGGGGTGGGGGCCGCGGTGGCTCAGTGGTAGAGCGTTCACCTCTGGTGCTAGGGGTCTCGGGTTCAAACCCTGCTCCCGCCAAGTGAACTTTGTGGTGGACAAACACCGTGTGCGTGGGTTTTCTCGGGGTTCTTCCGTTTCCTCCCACTTTCTTCATTCCACCATTTTCATTCATCTCTCATCATCACCGTCTCCTTTAGCCTAACCGGCATAATTGTGGGACGTAAAACTCAAAAATTTCATTTCATTTCATAGTCTGGGGTGTGGCTATCCCCCAGCTTTTACCTTCAAGATCTTCCTCTGACATGTAGACAACTTTAACCTATTTTTAGAGATTTGAAACAGGAGTGGATCCAGGGGAGGGGCGATCGTGGCGATCGCCCCCCCCCAGAAGAGGAAACTTTCTTATTTTATATATATATAAATAAAACCCATCCCAAAGTTTGAAGCCCTTAAAAGTAACAGTATAACAACCCACCATCCCCGCAGAAGTCGTTCCTTGATCCGCCCCTGATTTGAAATTAGTTGAAGAGTAGCAATAAAATCACAGACAAAGAGTCATAATACAAGGAAAAGTCAAAAACTAACTGTATTTGGGGTATCCCCTTAATCACTGACGGTCAGTTTATAATGTTATGCGGAGCAGGGCAAAATAAGAGCTGTATTTGGGGCTAGTGTTATCTTTGAGACGAGAAAACCTCATTTCTCGTCTCGTCTTATCTCGTAAATTAAGTGGAAAACTCGTCTCGATTTTCGAAGAAATTTGTTCCCATCTCGTTTGAATTTTCGAGAAAAATGTTTATGACCTTGTCTTGAAATTTTTCTCTTCCCTTTTTTTTTTTAAAGATATACAGTATCTTGATTTTTTTAAAAATAATTTCTTGTAGACTAGAAATTATCAGAAGAAGTGGGTAACTCACAACTTTTTTGAAAGACAAAATTGCAGTCCGCCCCTGGTATCGATACACCAAACTACACCGCTGCATACAAGTAAGGTACAATACATAAAACAGATTATATGTATAACACACTCAAAGAAATAGATATTTCTCTTTGAGTTAAGCATATCTGCTAAAAATAGTAAATCTATATCTTCTAGTAGATCTTCTCTATCTTAAACTTATCGATTTAATGCAAATTCCTAGAGTTGGAAATACGTCAGATGTCTGAGTTGGCAATGGTCAGGCAGCGATCGGTTTCGGACAGTTGGCGGTGGTAATTTAGGGCAAATTCTATATTACATTAGAAGCAATAGAGCTGAATTGTGCAAGGATCTGGCCAGACGGTGATAGTATAAAATATACAACTTTTCTGATTTGCAAGAAGACATGTTTGCTAAAATACGACTAAAACATTAACACAATTAAATTTGCGACGTTCACGTTTACCCAGCTCCGTACAACTATTAGGTCTAGGTATTAATTGAGACAGCAAAACTGTCAGTGATATGCAACAGCACAAACTTAACAAAAATCTAGTGCTGTCAGATCTGAAGATTAAAAAATACTTAAAGAAGAATTGACTTAGTATCGAATATGCCAGTTTTAGTAAATAGAAGTCTGCACGGGCCGGAATTTTTAGCCCGGGCCCGGCCCGGCCCGTGAATTTATAATACGAGGCTCGGCCCGAATCCGAAATATGTTTTAGCATTTAGGCCCTTGTCCGGCGCGAGCTTGTGAGATAATCAAATGATCCGAAATAAGCACGAATTACACATACTTTATAATTTAGACAAAATTGTATTTTTATTTACAACAATTAGAAGTTTAATTTTGTACTTGAGCTTTAAAAGTTTTTCAGAAACGTCCCATAAATATAGTTGAACATTACATTTACAAAGTTAGACCGGAAAAGGCCCGAGAAATATGGTTGTATATTTAAATATTTACGGCCTGAGCCCGCCCAGGCCCGAAATGATATAGTATGCTTTGTAGGCCCAAGTACGGCCCGAGGGCGGGTTGAGCTCAAGCCCGCTGGCTTGACCCGAGCCCGTTCATCGTGAATAGAATACTAAACAAACGAAACTTGTATTGTGATTTCATATATGAAAATAAAAAAAAGTAGCGCGTTCTTAAGAGTTATAGCCTACACATAATTACAAGTAGCTCAAAAAGTACCATGTCGCCCAATTTGAAATTTTGGTTACGAGGGCAGGCCCATAGCCAGCCCCAAAAATGTAGGGGGGCGGCAGAAGTTAGGGGGGCCGATCGAACCATATTATAATTCATCACTATATTATAGTTTATTTGCAAGCCTGCCGTGAAAATTTTAGGGGGCAAGCAAAAAATTAGGAGGGCCCGCCTCCCTAGACTCCCCCCTGGATACGGACCTGTACGAGGGCACTCAATAGTGGCCCAATCCGCTACTTGTAGTCCGATATGATAACACTACATACTCGCAGGATACCAAATTAAAAATTTGAATTCATTTCTTCAAAATGTCGGTCACTCAAATTAATGGATTTTTTTTTAAAGAAAGAAATATCAATTATTTCTAAAGGAGACTTACCCTTCGAGACACCCGGAACATATATCGAAGCAAAATAATGTACATTGGCAGAATACATTTTTTCAACTTTCTGAAAAATAAAACCCGCCGTATTTCTTTCACCGTATTGGTTTGGTGTTTCCACGCTTCAAATCCTTCCTTTTTGCTTTGTCTCCTATGTGCTATTTCGGGGTCTTGTTTCATACCAATTTATTCAGCATCTCTTATATAGAGACCATGCTCTCTCATACATTTCAAACGAATGAAAAACCGACACCCCGCAGGGACTTGGGGAAAATTGTAAAAACACTCAAATGTTGACTCAAGCTCCGAACTTCAAAAGATTTTACAGCGAGAAACAAATAAAAACCACTCAGTCATGATATGTATACACAGCGGGTCCTCATGCACTGAGAGAGAATTTCTATAATGAATACCGGGAGAAAAAAACGGGAACTCATCATAGTGCACAAGGAAGAACATGGTATGCATTTCTATCTTTCATTCATTGAACAAAGGGTTTGGCGTTTCTTTCCCCTTGTTTCGAAAGATAAACAAAAGAATTCTTTATTACTTCGTGGCTCCATCTTTGGGCGGGATTTGAACTGTATTTAAATTTGTGAAACGGAAATTATATTTGTATTGTTTCATAAAGGTTTTCTTCGCGGTGTGAACTTCGATCTTTATTTGACCAAAAAACTCACCAGAAGTCATTTGTTTTTCTACAGTCACCGATATGGTCAAAATTAACAAAGATAGGCGCTTGTAACAAAAAAGGATATTCTGCTGAAACAGGCTTTTTCTACCTATTTCATTCCTGACTACTTTTCATCACATCTTCTGGCTAATAAATATTACAAGTAATTTCCCAATTTGTAATAAGCTAATTGAGTATTGGTACTTATTATTTACAGTTGTAAATGTGTGTAATTTTTTATTTTGAATTATCACTTAATTTGCTGTTTTTGGATTAAAAGATCCAACATATTTCAACTAAAAATTATTTGTACGTCTTATATCTAGGGAACTGTATGTAGTGTAGCCAAACCCAAACTATCGCTTAACTCAGTATGATTTGCTTATTACGTAGACAATACGAATACTCGATTTAGGGGTCCGTTCAAAAGTTTTGTGGGCCCTGATCGAAGAGCCAATATATTTAATACAATCAAAAATTTTCTTGTACGCCTTATATCTGGAGAACTACGTATAGTGTAGCCAAACTCAAACTATCAAGTAACTCAGTATGATGTGCTTATTCCGTAAAAAATACAAAACCTTGATTTAGGGGCCCTTCAAAAATTTTGTGGCCCCTGATCCAAAAACTAATTATTGGTCAAGATCAGTATTTTTTATTTTTTGTATCACTCCTAAAATTCTTGTTTTATTGTATTTCAGTCTGTAGACTTTTCAACAGTTTCTTTTTTTTTCTTTTATTACTTTCGCCTTCCCTCATTGGTATGTTATTTGAAGGCGTGAAAATTCCGAAATTTAATTCTATACCAATGAAAGAGAGTAAGGTTGTTCCACTCACACTTCGTTGTAAGCCAAAATCAAAGAGTCCTAAAAATGCATTTCTCTGATGTGTGTGTTGTGTCTCAACTGAAAAACAAAAATTTTGATGGTTGAAAAATGTTTAATTCTTTTTTCGGTATTGATATATGTGTGTGTTTCAAATTATGCACGAATGAATCCACAGATTACCATTATTAACGTAACACAATATGAGCCAAGACTAACCTGAACACACAAGTCCTGCTTCCCAATGAACCTCCTTAGTATCGGCGCGATGATCTTTTTCTTAGAAAAGATGGATGAATCCGTTCGGTTGTCAGTCTGGGTGATTAGTTGATGCTCAATGTTATTCAAACGTGCTCTAACTGGAAAACCTTTTTATTGAACTGTTGGTGGTCGCGAAGTTTAAAGATGAAGTCCAAAGATGAATGATTAAATATGTGAGAATCGAACACAAAGGAAGTCTGGAGATTAAAGAACTGATAACCGATTCAATCTCAGATGATCGAAGGATGACGAAGATGAGCGAAAGTCCAGAATAGGACAGGGCAGGATAGGTTCCTGATCATTTCCAATCTTCGTATTTACATAGGTTCATGTCATCGTCTCTTGTGTTATTGTGTTGTGTTCTTCACTCTTAGGTTTTTGTTCCTTTCTTCCTGGTTTCAGAATTAGAGATTTTTTTTTTTTTACCTTAGTGTTTGCTCATTGTGTATTCGTCAGTTAAAATTTTTGACAACGTTTGGATTCTATTAAGCATTCCTTGAAAACGTACAAAACTACAGCGTTTGTGGTTTCATAAAATTTCCTCATGTTACAGGTGTAAATTACCTTGCATTTTCTTTCTTTTTTTAGAAGTTAACCAACCTGTCTTTTGTATCTAGGGTTGCCATATTTCAAAAATGAAAATCCGGGACCTACTAACGGGGAATCTTTGAAATGTTAAAATGAAAAGTGTTGTATACTAATTTACTTTCTTCCGTTAGATAGAGTTGTTCAAGTATTACGTAATCATATTTTTAGTCATTTTAGTAGACCTTTTCCTCCCTAGTTAGGGAAACGTTAGCAGATGATTTACCTATTTCCTCCTGGTAAGCAAAAAAAAAAAAAAAAAAAAAAAAATCTGTTATGTTTACTAGCTTTTAGTCTGTTTTAGCTAATTTAAGGTATTTTCCTTTCACACGTTTTGTCTGTTCGTGTTTTACTTTTTTTTTTTCGACCAGTTAATTCATTGGGAAAATGTTTTGGTGGCGTTTATTGTCTTCAAAGAACTTCTTTGTTGATTTTTTACTTTATTTCTGTTATTTTTAACAAACTAACAACTCAATAACTCGCATGTCTGTTCAGTTTTATTAATTAAAACAATGTACTTTTCTTCTTGAATGGTCAGCGGAAAATTACCAAAAATATCGGTCAGGAATTATTGATTAAAATATTTCAGAAGCAGGATGCAGATTGAAACAGAGTACTAAAGATTACAATAAGATTAAGCAGTAAAACCTTTTGTCCCTGGACCAGTGAAACGAATGCTTCGTTCAATGTCAAAGTAGTTAATCGTGAACTTAATTAAATCAATGTTTTATGTATTCAAGATTAAAAAAAAAAAAAAAATTGAATTGCTATACTCAGAAGCCGAAGAGAATAATTATATACGTAATCTTGTGAAAAAAACAAACTATAATATTCCCTTCTTTTCTTCTTTGCTGAAATCCGGGACATTTAAGCGTCCCGACAAATATTTTCGGAACGCCGGGACGCAGATCTCGATTCCGTGACAGTTCCGGATTTTCCGAAACGTATGGTAACCTTATTTGTATCATTTAATACTCTACTTTTTTTCTGGTTCTAAGTTCATTGTTCCTATATTTCGTTCTACAGATAATTTACATGTTCATAATTTTTATTAATAAATCAAAATGATACCCCAATTATAATTATTTTTTTAAACAATTATTTTAGTTTAAAATTTTGTGTAATATGTTTTGCTGTATCTGATAATAAATATGTCAAAACATTTGACAATACCTAGGTAAATAGAGGTAAAGGTGGTATTATGAACCCTTCGCGCATTATGAGCCACTTCAATATCTTTCCACACAGCGCTCTTAACCTGGCGGTGACGACATGAACTCTTAGTTTGGTAATATACCTTTCGCCACAAGAGTGTTCTCAGTTGTGGACTGTAGTTTGCGTGTTAGCACATTATGTTTTTTTCCTCGTTCTGAAGAACTTTGAACGGTTATTATTTTGCTTTTAATTACCGTTCTTAATCCTTTAAATTAATGCTAGTGTATTATTGGAATGGATGAAGCATGTTTGAAAGGTTGTTGTTGTGTAGATACTACGTAACTTGTGAGTTTCAAAGATTGGTTATGAGTGTTTCAATTCCAATGTGGCGTAACTTGTGAGTTTTAAAGATTGGTTATGAGTGTTTCAATTCCAATGTGGCGTAACTTGTGAGTTTTAAAGATTGGTTATGAGTGTTTCAATTCCAATGTGGCGTAACTTGTGAGTTTCAAAAATTGGTTATGAGTGTTTCAACTCCAATGTGGCGTAACTTGTGAGTTTCAAAGATTGCTTATAACTGTTTCAATACAAATGTGCCGAGGGTTGTAATATGAGGCCCAGAAATGGTTGGCATATGAACCTCGAACACTTGACCAATGAAATAAAAAGAAAGAGGTCAGGCTTAGCTGAAGGGAAAGGAATTGGAAATCTTAAAACAAAAGAAAGGAAGCAAGAAGCTTCTAGAAGGTTCAGATAAGGAATCATGTGAGTCAGACGTGGGTCTGCAGAATACGTCTTAGAAGCCAGTGTGGTCTTTAGGCTGAAAAGTTAGGAGACCCCCTGCTCCAGGCCCGTACCCAAGGGGGGTCTAGAGGAGTCGGGCCCCCCTAATTTTTTACTGGCCCCCCTAAAAGTTTCACGGTAGGCTTACAAATGAACTATAATATGGTGATGAATTATAATAATGTTGGATCGGTCCCCCTAACTTCTACAGGCTCCCTACATCGCTGGACTGGCTACCTACCTGCCCTGCTCTTGTTGTGGATTATCATTTGTTTGAATAAGAAACGATAGATTCGAACCCGAAACTTCCCAAGAGTTAGCTGCAAGTAACGCTACGTTGTTTCTCAGCTATCATTTCTCTATTAAAGCCGGAAGCAATAAAAACCAGTAGAACTATTAATTTCGATATTGATTCGTAATTATGAAGCAAAAGCTCTAAGAGATCGCGAAAAAAACTGTATTTTAAAACGGATTCAGCTTCCCAAAAACAGGTTTCATCTCACATTATGATTAGGATTAGGAATTAGATTTTTGCACTTTCGGCATCTGTGACCATGTTAGCCCGTCACGTATGAGGGATGACGTCCCTCGGCAATAACATTATCCGAGGAAAGGGAAGGAAGAAAAGACCATGGGATCTGTATGGTAAATACCATCCCGGTATTTGCCTGGTATGAATGAGGAAAACCCCAGGAAAACCTCACTCAGAATGGCTGGCGTGAAAGAGCTTTTACACTATTTCGACCGAATGTCCTCACCGGGAATCGAACTAAGGACCGCCCATCTGATATCGTGTATCTTTCTATTGCAACCGGAAGTGATCGTCTACTACTTCCGATTTTCATATCGAATCCTCAAACTCTACCGTAGTTTCAGAATGTGAAATAAATTTCTTTTGCTTCTCTTAATTTCAACGAAGAATATTACCAACAACTTCATGAAAATAGCAAAAAAGACCATAAATTTAACTTGTGATCAATTTCGAAACTCAACCCTAGGTGTGTTCGAAAAGTATCGAACCTTATTTTATCCCGCGTAAACCAATGTAGCACGGGAGACTTTCTGCATTGTAGATGTAGAGGGGACACCCATGCGTAGTAGTAAATTTTTTCCCACCGGCATAAAGCATTAGTTGCTGGCAGTCGGCAAATGCATGAAGACGTGTAATGAGCGTCGTCGGATTTCAGTTTTTAGTAAAATGACAGAAACACTTGTACAGCGATATTGCATCAAATTTGCGAAAAACTTGGCCAATCCAAGCTAAAACTAGTCAATCGGATCGGTACATTCAACTTTGAACGAGAATTTGAGCATGAAGAGTGTGTCCGCGAAATTTGATTCAGACTTTCATCGCCGAAAACAACATTTCTATGTGTCATCAGCAGTGATGAAAATTTTCCTATTCATAAAAACATATTAAACCTATTCCTACATCGTTGTTTAGCCGTGATGAGAGGTGGAAAATTTTCTTCTATATTTTTCCGAAAAATTTTCCGTTCTTAAAAATATCAGTGATCAAGTAACAATTCCTCAGTATTCAAAAAACTGATTGAAATCATGTATAGAAATGATAAAAAGTGAAAGATCGTTTAAAGAATCTGAAAATTTTCATGACACAATTTTCAGTACTATGTAGGAACAAGTGAAACAATTTTTCATGAATCGAAGTATTTTCTGTCTTGTATGGAAAAGTTGAAGAACATTTTATGAGTCGAAAAATTTTCATCATTTTGAAGCCAAAAGTAAGACAACTTTTTGTGAATCGGAAAGTTTTATTGCTCTGTAAAAGCAAGTGAAAGGAATTTTCATGAATCGGAAAATTTTCATCACGATGTAGAAACAAGTGAAAAAACTTTTCATAATCCGGACAATTTTGGATATTATGTATAGTGATGTTTGGTGGAAATTTTTCCACTATATTTAACTGCACATTCAGCTATAAAATTCGATTCCTGTAGAGGGAAGGTAGACAGCAACAAATTATCATTTTTAGAATTAGCTTTCGGAAACTTGAAAATTTTCTAATATTTCAAGTTGGGAAGTAAAAATATACAATGTTTCTCTCTCTCTCTCTCTCTCTCTCTCTCTGTTTGTGTGTGTGTGGGGGGGTGTGTGTGTAAAGTGCAGGGAACATGCATCGAGTTCGCAGAGAACAAATATTCCATTGCAATATTTAAAATGTAACAAAAAATTGAAAAGAAACCTTTGTGAATTTATCAATTTCAGAAACAGAAAATTCCACTATTTCTTCACGTGTAGGACTGCCTATGTAATGAAATAACTACATAAAAGTTCATTATGAAGATTATTTTTGTAACAGAAAATAAGAAAAAATGATTTTATTATGTTTAACACTCGTAAATCATAATTTCAATATTGGAATTTTGTATAATCAACATATTAGAGCAGATATTTGTATTGTAAAACTACCATTATTATGTATAAAATGTATTAGAAATAATGACTGTTCGATAGAACAAGTACATATATATATATAAAAGAAATATTTTTTTGTTTTGTAAATTAAAATGAAATTACTTGCTTTTAGAACGCAGCGCTAATAGTTCTGCTTTCTTTGTTTCTTTTATTATTTTATTGGAAGAACAACTACACAAATCAGCTTCCTTATTAGTTATATTTCACTTTCTCTTCTGAATGAATATATGAATAAATAAATGTTTATTTCCAGAAAATTATCAGTATTTGCTTTCATGAGTTACTTAAACTCGAATTTTGGATAGTCAAAAATTTACAGTAGGCACTTTATATTATCTCGTTGCAGTATGCAAATCTATAAAAATAGTAAGCCTATGAGAAAACCGTCTTATGCGTATTAAACTGACGAAATCTACTATTGTAAGATCAAAGGTGGGTTCTGAGGGAAGAACGCATTGAAGTTTTTGAAAAATTCTTGAAATGAAGAATCGTTAGATTTTCACTTCATGACACTTTTTAAGACAATATTTATTACCAATAAATTTTACGGCTAAACAACGATGTAGGAATAAGTGGAGTATGTTTTTATGAATAGGAAAATTTTCCGTTTCAAAATTTTCCGGAAAATTTTCATCACTGTACAGGACAGACAATTTTTCGATTTATGAAAAATTGTTTCACTTGTTCCTACATAGTACTGAAAATTGAACCATGAAAATTTTCATATTCTTTAAACGATCTTTCAATTTATAACATCTCTATACATGAATTCAACCAATTTTATGATTGCTGAGAAATTGTTACTTGATTACTGATATTTTTTACAACGGAAAATTTTCCGGAAAAAATATAGCGGAAAATTTTCCACCTCACATCACTAGTCATCAGGCTTCCTACTTTCCCGACATGGTTCTGTATCCCAAGCTGAAAATGCCATTAAAAGGGACCCGATTTGAGTCAAAAGAGGACATGAGAAATGCGACGGCATGGTTGTTGACCATTAAAAAAACTGCGTTCCAGAAGTGTTTCCAACATTACCAAATCAATAAATGTATTTATTGCCAACCAAAGGTTCGTTACTTTTTGAAGACACTTCGTATGAAGTAATTCTTTTAAAATCTTATCATGTCTTTTATCTTTACTACAAATAATTTTAACTTTAGACCTAGCGAATATGTACAGGGAAAGACAGAGATCGCTTGTATGCGGTTTATCGTTTGGGTTAAACACGTTGTATTACCAAGTGAATTGTTCACCTCGTTTCCTAACGAGGGGAGAGGAGAAAACTTTGCTTCAAACTTGAAATTAAATTAGCGTACGGTATACAGCCACACAAGGAAAAGTATTCATTAATCAAAATTATATAGAACAAGGTAGCTAACAACAAAGGTTTATTGTTGTCTTTTACCTTCTAACGACAAACAAAACCCAGAGCTACTCGACTCTAAGAAGGACGGTTTCCTTAATCTTTGTTGGATTAAACACAAATGCTGGTGCTGCCGTCTAGCGTTGTTTGACATTACTTCTCCTTGATTCGGTCCTCCTTTTGTTCTTTGCAGACAATTTCACACAAGCTATGTTGTTATTAAAACGATGTTTGAGAACGGGGGAAACTCAAACAATCTAAAGGTTTATGTTTCCTCAAAAGATGGCTTTTCTGTTGAGATACGTGGATTATCTTCGTAAACTTTAGTCGTCAAACACAGTTCCAAAACAAGATAAAGGAAATGTGATTCGTCACTTAGTTATGTATAGAAGTCCTTCTACTTAAATGTAACATGATATTGGGTTCTGAAGTATTTCAGTTAAAGTGTTACGTCTGCAATCTTCTTGCAAATAGAGTTTGATAAAAAAAAATCTTGTTTTTCAGGGAATAACATCAGAGTTATTGTAAGTTTTCTTATGACCTAGTAATTTTTGTGAAAAATGAGCGCGGTTTCACAAAAAATAATTGAGCTTCGAATGTAAACTTGGCGCCAAATTTTACGTTGATCCATCGGCGTATATACAATATTTTGGTGGAGGTGCTGCGACCTCTTACTTCAGAATTCAAAGTACTTCTTAGGACCATTTTCTAATAAATAGTATTTATTCTTTTTCATTTTAAAAATCATTTTACATTGTAAGCACAAATCTTCTCCCTCTTATTACCAATCCCCCGCGCTTGGCAACTTACTAACATCCGTGTCTTCCTCTGTTTAATTATTTTTGTCTCTTCAAATTTAAAGGCTGTCATTGGCGTAACTATGATATTTTGCTAGGAGAGTCCAGTGCCAGGGCCGTAGCCAGCCCGAAAATGTAGGGGGGGGCGGGGCGGTGAAAGTTAGGGGCGGCCCTATCCAAAAATATTATAATTCATCACCATATTATAGTTCATTTGCAAGCCTACTGTGAACATTTTAGAGGGGGGCAGTAAAAATTTAGGGGGGGCGTCCCCCTAGACACCCCTGGATACGGACCTGTCCAGTGCCCCTCCTGAGAATTGAAATTACCTTTCAGTTTCAGCCTATAATATTATGTTTTACGAGCGGTAATCAGAACACAAGGTTACATTAAATTGTTTTTCGACATAGTCTCCATATTGTTTAAAGCACTTGTCGCATTGTGGGACGAGTTTCAAGAGTACCTCCTGGTAAAAGTCCTGTCCTTGCGTGGAACCCATTCGGAACAAACTTTCCGGTACTGCAGAATATCGTGCACAATCTGACGAAAACTTCCGAACGACATTCCCAATTCTGCCATCAGATGCGTAACATCATCTTCCTGTCAGTGATACCAACCTGAAACGTTATAAAATCCCATCTCGAGAGGCAGAAATTCCCATTTTGCTTTTGAATTTCCCACGCTATACTAATGACAACATTTTCTGTATTTAGAAAACACGAACAGTGAAATTAGTGTATATCGATTATTTTCTTCTACGCATGAGCGAATTATTAAAAAAATTCCAATCGTCTACGTTTATCAAACAGTTTATGACACAGGTATTGTCCTTCATTGAAAGAACAATCGACAATACTGATGAAAATAATTACATTTTGTTGTGAATTAAATATTTCCATCATGCTTTTTTGCTATACTCTACTGAACCTTATAAAAATAGATAAACTTAATTCTTTAGTCATTTCGTGTGCAGCGATTTGAAAGTTGATGTTTCTCGTTTTATTTTCTTCCGTTGTGTTCTTTCTTTCATTTCTATCTTTTTAATACCGGAATATAATTGGCGTTCCTTGGCACTTGAGTTTTCAGATTCACAAGTCACTGCATAAATCAATTTAACACTAATATGCATTTTATAGTAACAAAATTAGACAATTAGCATTAATTTCAAGTTTTTTGAAGGTTGATTTGTCTGCTCCTCACCCATAGACAATTTTGCTGGCGTGAATGGAACAGATATATGAAAAATCCCATAGATCCTGCCAATTTTCGTGAAAATTCCTTTTATCTCATTTCCAAAAATTATTGTCAGAAAATCCCACAATATGATTTTTCCCACGGGTTGGCATCACTGCTTTCTGTTGTCCTGAATCAGCTCCTCCAAGCGAGCTGTGTTCAAATCTGTTGATGCCGTGCTGGGTTGGCCACTGCGCTTCTCGTCGGTGACGTTTTCTCTACCAGCCGCAAAATTTCGAACCATGCTGACGAGGCATTACAGTCTGACCGTAAATCTCTACCAGCCGTCGGTGAATTTTAGCCACGGTTACATGTTTCGCCCACAGAAATCCAATAACAGAACACACTTCTTTGCGAGACAAGTTTTCCAGAGGAGTAGCCTTTTGTGTTTACCTACAACTAGCGCTGTAGGTGGCGGGTGGCTGGAACTGTGCACAGTTGCCAACTGCATGTGATAAAATTATCGCACACTCCTAATTCCTGTATAACAGACGAAACCAGAGAAATATTAGCCTTGTAACCTTAGTTTCTGATCCTCCCTCGTACTAAGGAGCAACAGTTTTCTAGTGGAGGTCCTGACTACTCCCTGGTTGTTTCGAGTTTCGCCTATGAATACCGTTGAATACTCCTGCAGTGCATTTAGAAGTCTGATGGTTGGCATGGCTGATAAAAGGTGGTTGGAGAAACAAAACTGAAAAATATTCTGCCCAAAGTAGTTTAAATTGTATGTAGACCAAGCAATTATTTGCCGCCATTTAGCTAACAGTTTCGATCTTATAGTCCCAATTATACTTTTATTTCTCCCGTAGGAACTCTTTTAATCTCATTATTGCACATGTAACCCATACCTTCTACTTATTTACAAATATGTAATAACTTGAATTCATGACTAAAGAGTACTTCCATCCGAGCTTTCGGTCACCTGTATACAATACATTAAAATCTTGCTTAGTTAAAATATCTATCTAGTACAGATAGTGAAGGAGGACGTACATGAACGAAGACGGTATTTCGGTACGAGGTGGAATGATTAGGTGTATACGGTTTTGCAGATGATATAGCACTTGTTGCGGAATCAGAAAAGGATATCAATAGGATGTTAGAAAACTTGAGGGAGGGCTGTGAAGAATATGGGATGAAAATAAATGTAGAAAGACAAAAGCCATGGTGATTGGAACGAATCGGTCGGTGTCAAATATAGAAGTAGCAGAGGAAAATAGAACAAGTGACTAGTTTTCGATACCTGGATAGTATTATTAGTGATGATATGAACTGTGAACGTGAAATAAAAGTAAGGATAGGAATGGCGAAAGAAGTTTTTAGGAGGAAGAAAACTCTATGTTGTGGGAACTTGAATGAAAAACACTCATAAAATACTTTGTGTGGAGTATTGTATTGTATGGGGGGATACATGGACATTACGCAAAAATTATGAAAAACTACTGAAAACTTACTAAATGTGGGTGTGAAGAAGAATGCAGAGAATTAGCTGGATCGAGCTGAAAACGAATGAAAGGATCTTAGAAATGGTGGAGGAGGAAATAACACTTTAAATATTATTTTGAAGAGGAAGAGGAACTAGTTGGGGCATTGGCTAAGAAAGAACTGTATCATGAGGAAAATGCTAGAGGGTATGGTGGCACGAAAGAGAGGAAGAGGCGAAGGAAGTTACAATTCATGGACGATGTTAGAACAGAAATATCGTACGTGAAGACGAAGACGTTAGCGGAAGGATATGGAACATGAAAGCTTCTCAGTTGCGGTAAGTGACATTCCAATAATTGGGAGAGTAACTATGATGATGATAATAATAATTAAAAGCTCTTATCAATTGCATTAACCAAATATATTTTTTGAGTTTGCCTATCAACAACAAACTCTATACCATGTTCGTATACTATTCCAAAACTTCGTTTTACACAACAATCCCAGAAGTACAATATCTATTAGCGTCAGGCAAACAAGATGATAGCGTACATAGCGATATTTGTTATCATAACTGTTTACTATTAGGAATTAACCTGGTGCACTGAGAACTTTACTGTTTGTTGTAGACACTCTATTTTCATTATGCCCCTTGTCTTCCTGCAACCAACATTTCAAATTTGATGAACAATGTTGTATAACATTCCAGGATAGTGTTACACACGCTGGCTTGTTTGACATCTGTAATTTGCATATATAGGGTGGGCACTAAGTTCCCACTCTGTATATGGAAAGAAATGAAATGAGAAGCTATCAGCAAGCGTTTTTCATTTTTGTATTTCAACTGGCATTGCTGTGTTTCTTAATATGGTTGGGACTGGCAACCATATTTTCGAACATTTTTCGTTTGAGTTGTTTACTGGGTGAAGTTGTGCCTAGTAGTACAGATGTTGAGATGAATCACAAATTAACAAAGGAACAACGTGTCTTCGTGCTACAGGCTTGGGATGGAAACAGAAGAAAAATACAAGTACGGTGAAAGCAGACTTCAGGAGAAGATTTCCAGGTGTAAAACCTGCATCACGTCAAACCATGAGAAACCTAAACCAATCTGTGTCCGATCTACCGCAAAATGGACGACCATGAAGTGTACGAAATGAAGAAAAACACTGAACTTGTTCCTCAGAGTTGTGTATCTAGCTCGAAGAAGTGTACCAGAAGGTTTGCACATGTCCTGGGAATGACATGTATCTCCTTAAGGAACATGTTAAAGGATTTGAAGATGAAGCCTTACCGGCCACGTGTTGCACGAATATCATCCAGGCCAGCGTGTTGAATTCTGTGAGGAGTTTGTTATTCGGAACTAAGATGTCAGAGACTTCCGGAAATTAATTTTGTGAACAGATGAAGCCTCATTCAAGATGAAATGACCCGTAAACAGACACAACTGTTCTTATTGGAATGATATAAATCCATATGAGATTGTGATATGTAAGTTAAAAAATCTTAGTGTCACAATGTAGGGTAGTATTTGGAATGATTGTGTCATACGGCCATTATTTTTTAAATAAACTATTTCCAGTGACATACTTTCACATATTGCAGGAAATTGTGATTGCACAACATTTAAAGAATCCTAGCTACGAAAATGTTCAGTTCATGTGGCAACACGATGGTGCACCGCCACACTTTCGGGTTGTGGAGAAGAGATATTTTGGTCAACATTTCGATTAATAGATGGGTCATTATGCTACGACAGATTGACCATTGCATTCATGTGACCTCCCACCACGCAAAGATTAGGTGTTTTTATTGCAACCATAGAATTCAGATAACTTGAAGCAGTTAATCTAGCAGTCATTCGAGAGAGTGGGTGCCAATCCTTAGTTATTCACGGTATTTGCAAATCAGTGCTGAATCAATCTTGTGCATTGAACATGGTGGGAGACAGTTTGAACAGTGTTTGTAAGTATATTGTCACGTTACCTAGTTTCTTTTGTTTTATTTGTTCATATTTTGGGGACAGTGATTTTCTGCCCACCCTGTATATACACAATATTATGAGAAGGGAATTTTGAATTCCGAAGAATGGTACACTTCGTTAGAAACTCACTTCCTCCCTTCTATTGTGCATATAACCTGCATTATCATTTCCAAGAAATACTGGGGTAAAAGCGAAAACCACTCTGTAATTTTAATCTAAATATTTTCTTTAAAAATTTTCAGTCATAATTTTACTTATGTTTAAAAGAAATGTTTATAAAAAATTAATTAGAAGTAAAATATTCCTTATTGCAAAACAAAGATAAGAACTTCAGCTTTCTGAGAAATGAAAGAGGTAAAAATAATATGAAAAGGAAAGCTGTGGAAAGTTTTCGATTACCAAAATATTGGTTCTTGTTTTAAAAGAGGGCAAACAAGATTCTTAAGTTGCTGATTGTCTAAAACCTCACGTTTCCTCCTTATTAAATTACGAGTTGAGAAAAGTGCACTGTTGAATATGGTTCAAGGGTTCAAAGTCAACACTCCACTCCAAAAGCAATAATTGCTAAGAAAATGCTGGGCGTTCCCTGAGTTTTTACCACTACTAATACTAATACAAGTACCAATAACGAAAAAAAAAAAACAAATCTTGCCTGAGCTTGTGGTTTCTCAGATTGAAGAGACAGACAAAGATAAAATGAAAGAAAAACAGATTAAAGGGAAGAGAAAGCAGTGTCGGTTTTTTAACGGAAGTCAAGTTGGTAAAAATTAAAATTTTATCACCAATTTGTAGAACCTTGTATTCAAGGCTAAAGGATCATAGGTAAATAACAACACTTGTAATCTTCCCATCATAGAAGATGCTGTGTGAAAACGCTAAGTAAACTATAGGCTAGCATTTAGCTATGCAGACGGCCTACATAAAAACCGAACCCAATGGCAACTGGATTAAAAAATCTTCCTTCTCTAAGGACAGATTCAAAAGCATGGGTATAGGCCGAGTTCTCTTAGTTCCTGGCCGACCCTATTGTCAATCTGGGTTACTACTCTCCTAAATTTAGTTTGAGATGTTGAAGTCAGATGTCGCTCATGGCAAGTGAAGGAGGCACCCCTTCACTAGTAGTTGTCGCCAACTGGAACTACAATTTAATAATTAAATAAACAAACTAGATTAAATCTTATTTCTTCTTTTCTACATATGTTTCGTTATTAGTTAATTAATATCGGACTTCCGAAGAGAAAATCAACTGAATTTATTGACCTTGTCTATAGCGACAACTCCCAGTCACTACCTCTCTTCAGTTTTATTTAAAAAGTAAGAAAGAATGAAGAAGAGATATATGAAAGTCTAGAAGGAAGATAAAAGAAAAGAAGAAAGAAGAAACTAGAAATGAAGAAATACTGGATAATTATGGACATATAATAAGAAGATTTAAATATGTATTAAGAAGATAATTAATACCCGAATTTATTGTTCGAGGATCGATTCCGAATTATTGTCGATAAGACACATGTTCCCTCATACTACTCTGACCTGGATCCAGGTAACTGCACAAGTGGGAGTTACCCTGACCCAGCCTAGAGAGTCAGTGGGAGTTACCCTGATGAGAAGTATTAATTTAATCGTTTGTCTGTTATTTCCAAATGTTAAATAACCTTTATCCAGTAACTGAATTTCCATAGCGGAGATCGAATACATGTTTGAGTTAGCCAAAGGAAAGAAAAAAAAATCCACATAATACATAATGTTTTCCACAATTTGGAGTTCGTGATATTCCTGGAGAGACTGTTGTTATCCCAGCTCGTTCTGTTGCTTCGGCTTTCCTTCCAGAGTCTATTTAGATTAATTAAGAGTTAGTTATCATTTATGATCTCGGCCACAAACCAATACACACAGGTTATAGTAATACACACATATTGGAAACAGTATAATCATAAATCAAGGCTAAAGGCTACCACTTAAAACTAAAGTTATTACTCATTCACACACACACACATTCATACAGGACAATATATTGATATAGGTAAATCAGCTTTGAAGAAAACTATCAGCAAACTACAGTTTGTCAACATTTATTACATCTATTAAAATAAGTACAGGAAATGTTTATAATAGGGATGGGCAAAACCGGTTTTTATAAAAACCGAAAACCGGTTTCTATAAAAGCCGAAACCCGAGAAACCGACATTTCGGTTTTCTCCAAAACCGGTTCGGTTTTTCACCGAAACTGGTTTCGGTGAAAACTTTTCGAAAACACATAAAACTATTTCTGTGGAAATGGAATCGGTTTCCGGAGAACAACGAAACACCAGTCTGGTCAGAAATAGAACAAATTTTGAAAAAAAAAACGGAATCGGTTTTGAAGAAAACTGAAACCGGATCAGGTGAAAAAACGAACCGGTTTTGGAGAAAACCGATAACCTGTTTCGGAGAAAACCGAACCGGTTTTGAAGAAAACTGAAACCGGTTTTTCGAAAATTTTCAAGAACCGGTTTGCCGAAAAACCGGTTTTTGTGCCCACCACTAGTTTATAACATGCAAATAAGTATACATAAAATATATCATTACACATGGAATCTTGGATTACATCAATATAAATTCGATATTAACAGGAGGATAAAAAAGAAAAAAGAATAATTTAAATTTTAATAAAATAAAGCGTAAAACTGAAAATCTAGTTACATCCTATTATACTGTATTTCATACGAAAGAAACATTAAAATACTTAAGATGATGGTTAAACGAGTCTTTTCTCGTGGTTTTCAGGTACTATTTTATATTGTGCGTCCATAATGCACTCTTTTGGTGTCCATGTATGCAATTTCACTTTAGTTAGATACGCATATGAAACAATATTTATGCACTCGTGAATTACACATATTTAGTTTGTAAAATTATTCATCTAAGTATAACCGCTACCAGGTTATAGAAGGATTTTTTGTGGACACTCTGTATATTTCGTAAAGACGGTGATTATTATTTTCGATTTATACTTTATTCTGCAACGCACATAAGTTCTTTCTTTAGTGGGAATTGCTTCTTTCCCACACAATTGGACAAAGAAGTCTTTCATCGTTTTCTCATATATATATTTAAAACATTGATTTTGCTGAGAACATTTCAGTTAGTGACTAACCATTTCAGTGTTTCTCCCTGACTCATTATATGCACAGTATATATTCTATAGTTATTGGGAACTGACTTAAGTGCTTTCTTTAATCGCTTATGGAAACATTATAATAGATTAGAGAAATGTGGGCTGACCAGATGTCCCAGTAGCCAAAGTGGCACCAGCCTCACAATTTTCGTAGCCCGTTATCTGTACTTTCTCACGCCAGTGTTATCGCCGTGTCTAGTGCATTATAGGCAGTTGACTAAAATTAACATAAATTGTTTTCCGTATTCTGTTTGTATGTGTATATAGGCGAGTTAACTGAGTGATTTTTGAAATGAACTGCCAACACTTTTCCGTTGACCATTGCAACCCGTAGCTTGAGCTTGGATGCTCAAGGAGTTTGACTCCAGGTCTGGAAGCCGTAACCACGCATCTCGCGTCGAACTTCAAACATAAGTTGTGTTAAGGGGCACTAGCTATTTAGCCGGTGAAGGACGATTTCTTACGGCTAGCCCCAATCAGTGAAATCCCAGGTCCTCAGACCTTGTGCGTTTAAAATGTTATATACGCGCCCTCCAATATCTGTATTCCATTGTGGAGATCTTCTTTTGTGTGTTTGCTGAAGATTCACCTTTACGCTGCAGGACTGTTCAGCGTAACAACTGGATTCATCGTGAGACGATCCAGACAACTTTTCCCCAGTGCGAATCCCCCAAGTGTGTTATTGGTGTGAGCGAAGTATTTATAGTGATATCTGAATTATAATCATATATATATAAAGGGCTATATTTCCCGAAAAGGGCAAAGCGTAATTTCAGCGGCAAAATTTTATTAGTGTCCAGTGTTGTGTTCATTTCTCTTCGTTATTTTTTTTCAAAATAGTGTTCTAATAAATAAGTATAGTGTCATTTAACCCAGTGTGTTTTCGTTGTTTGTATGAGTGATGTTTATGTGCGTTATGGTCTGGATGACCGTCTGATCGTCCGTGAGGTTTTCGAGACGAGACACCCGAACCTCTCGGCGCCTAATGCTCATATTATTGAGACAGACGGGCAATTTGAAAACAGTTTGTAACCTTTCTTGGAGAGGTCTTCGTCGTCCTGTCCAGGTAAGTTAAAGTATCAGGAGTATACTTATTGGTAGTACCACGAGCCAAGGACAGCGAACAGAACTACAGGCGGTTACAAATAAATGACGCCCGAACTACCGACCCGAATCGAGACCGTTGGTGCTCGAATACTTATAAGATTAATATTTTAATATACCATTTCTTTTTCAGCTCAGTACCAGAAAAAAAAGTATCTCTTTCAGGTGATTTTAATCATGTTTTTGTGATAGTCTAGGTTATTTTGTTCAAGATGCCATACACGCAAGCACAACTAGCTTTACTTAATGAGAAATTAGATTTACTTTTGCAACAAAATCACGCTAACTTTGCTAAATTATTAAAGCAAAATAAAGAGTGCCGTGCTGAGTTTAAAGAGAATTGTGCTCGCTTGAAAGAGAATCTCGTTGAGTCAAAGAGTGGATTAGGTCAAAAGATAGACGCTTTACGGGATGTGTTTCGTGAAAATAGTCGGCAAACAGTAAATACTGAAAACAGCCAAGAAACAGAGAGCGCTGAAAACAAAACACCGGAATGTGAACCCCAGTTACAGTCAGATGTTCCTATTGGATACGAAACACCGGAATTGGAACCTGAGCTAGAAACTAACACTCCTAATGAAAAGGAAACGCAGGAATCTGAACTCCAACCAGAGACAGGTAGTCTAAACCAACCTCGTAACAAATCTGGCAACGATTTTATCTATTCAGAATCTAATAACATCCCTGATAGTAGTACTAGTGACGCCGCTTGTAATAGAAGTAGTGAAATCCACAAACATATGATTGTAGACGACAGAAGTCGTAAGCGCACAACAACAGCTGTCACAAACCACAGAGTAAAAAAGCGCAAACGAGGTTACAGTGATAGCAATAGGCAAAAATATGCAGACTGGAGCGTAAACAATACGAAATTTAAAGGGAATCAAAACAAAGACCGCACTCGAAAAGGTAGTAACAGAAACAGAAGGAGTCGTAAATCACGGCCACGTAGCCTGAGTTATCACATACTAGACAGGAACCGCAATTTGTGTGACATTAAGCATAGATTTGTACGGAGAGGTAACCACCGTAGAAATAGACGAACAAACCGTAATTATCAAAGCAGAAACAGTAATCATAGAAAAAAAAGTAACCAAGACTTTGTGTGTTGATACAAATTTTTCTCCTAGGAGAGCGACGCATTTCTAAGCGATAAACATGTATTCATTTTTCTTCCTTTTTGCTTTTAGTTTTTGACAGAACACCTGGACACGAAAAGAAAAACTACGCATTTCTTTTAAACTCATTTTTTGCTTCTAGCTTTTAACTGTTCAGCAAAGAATAGATAACACGTTTTTCTTCCTTTGTTTTGATAAGATAATCGCTGCATTTTCGATCACCTGTTAATGTCGATGAATGACGGACGACACACAGCTGATTGATTCTTTGTGTGTGTGTATGAGTGTTGGAAACCTTATCACTGACTTACTATTAGTCTAATGTTATTAATTTTTTTCTTGTTTTATTTCAGATGTTTGAATTTAGATTTCTTAATAAATAATTAACGTATCATATACGTAGGGGAACCGTACTTTTCTAAAAACGGTTTGAACTAGTAGCGCAGTTCCGTACCCTCAGCCAGTGGGAAGATATTTTGGCCTTATAACATATTTTTATTAAATGTTTTAAATTTTAAATCCCTTTTTAGGATCCCTTCCCACTTTCGAAATTCTTAAATATGTTACTACATGTTATTTACAATAAATATTTGATTTTCTTTTTTTTTTAAAAAAAAGAAGAATATATCCAGATGCGCAGGATCAGAAAAATTTTAGTTGTTACTTATATATATAGTTGTATGTTTATAATTAAAATTTAGTATGTAATCACATACGTAGGGGAATTGCATTTTAAAAGCAATTTGAAATCTTGGCGCGATTTCCGTATCCCCAGCCAGTGGGAAGATGTTTTGGCCTTATAACATATTTTTATTATTTTTCATTTAAAAAAAATCTTTTTAGAATCCCTTCCCACTTTCCAAATCCTTAAACATGTTATCATACGTATGACTCACAATTAGTTTGATTTCCCTTTAAGAAAAGTAGAATGTATAGATAAGAAAATTTTTAGTTGTTAATTATATATACTGTACACGTGTATATTTGTCATTGAAACTTAGTATGTAATCTCATGCGTAGAATATGGAATTTTACACTTATAATCAATGTTAAATTTCTTTTCAGTGTTAATCTTAGATTTTCGTTTTCATTTTGAAGTGTTTACTGTAATTTTATTGAACCTCATTTACGTCATTTACCCGATTTTGACTTATTTGAATTTCCAGGATGTGACATGATATATTTTGTTCGAAGAGAAAAGTTTAGAACGGAAAGTAGGCTAAGCCTTAAACAAGTGATAACAGACATTTCCTTGTTGGTAATAGAATGTGCAGGAATGTCGTGTGAATAGTATAATTCTCCGAACGAAATCAGTAATCTTTTTATTGTAGAAGGAACTATATGAACAGATATTCTGATGGTGAACGGTCGTTTTTCCCCTCATATTAATATATATGCGGAAATATATTTAACTTCTATATTTTCTTGTAATTTCTAATTAACATTTTTTTTGTCTTCTCTAGACCACTGAACGATCGTAGGGAAACTTCTTCGGGTAGGATATTTTATGGGGATAAATATTTTTTTTCAGGGAGGCAATATTTCCTGGAATTGCAGATCTGTTGCAAAAATGGATGTGGCTAATCCATTGGATATTCCATAGCTAACTGTATTTTCGCCATCAATCGCAAAATATAGTTTTTCATTTCTCTTCTTCTTTTATGGTATCCGTAACTAAGTATGCGTATTCTTAGGTTAAATATTTTGAGTATATTTTATTGTCTAGTAATATTCTAGTGAATATTTTAATGTTTATGAATCGTAACTATATTGTGTACTTGTATGCTAATGAGTTGTAATGTTTATTTTTCATGTTAATTTTGAGAAAATTGTATTTTAGTTCCAGTATGTCCTAGAAACTATTCGAATTCGATATAGATCCCGAATAATAAACCTATTTTCTTTCCAACAGCGTGAAGCCATAACGATTTTTGAAAATTATTTTGTTAATTATTTCGTATGCTCGATGACTGAATTTTAATATGTTAATAAGACCATTTTAAATATTTGTAGCGAAGATGCCTAAGGAAGCTTGTTACAGCTGTTTTGTAGGGAATTTAATTTGGATGTTTTCAGACCAACCAGAAATTTGTAATGTCGTTGACTATACTCTTGTTTGTATCCCATGTTTTTCTTTTCACCGGTCTCATGTATTTTGTCTTATAGAGACATATCTTTACGATGCTAGGAGAGCATTTGTATTTCGTGTGTTTACACATTTTTTTCCAGGTGGATGATGTACGTTATGTTCCAGGGAACATACGTGTATTTTACTGAATATTAGTGTTGATATTTCAGTTATGTATAGAAACATTTTGTAAGTGCCTATGGTCGCAGGCCTTTCCACGTTTCTAGTTTTTTGCCTCGCAGGTGTCGATGGCATATTGTGTGTGTAAGTACGTGTAGTATTACACATTTTTCCCACCTATGCTTTTGGTCAATTCATGGTGTAATGACCATTTATTTTCAGGAATGTTTGGACTAGTGAGTCAACTTCCTTGATTCAGACCTTTGAAAAACTTGGATCAATATTGAATAGTTTTCAACGCTGCATTAATAAATTTTTTGCAGATAATACCCACATGTTCTGGTAACCCTACAATGTTTACGTTTATGGAAGTGAACAACAACCATTATTCTAGGCCTAAGCTAATAATAACTTTGTTTCAGAATAAAATCATTTGTTGTATTGAGCATTATCGAACTAAAGTCTCGACGAGCAGATGGCATTTGATCTTATGGCGTGCCAAATTTCCTTCATACATGTCAACGAAATCACGATCTTCTTCTTGATATGCAGAAGCATGCTTATTTCTTGGAATCACTATGAACGTCAATTTTGACATTTAAGTTTATTTTTTTATTTTTGAAAAACGATTTTTCGTTCTTTTCTGCCAAACAACACGAGGCACAGTTAAAAAAAAGGACATACAGGTTAAAACCTTATTTTTGTTTGTATATTGTCAGTTTATCATGTGTTTACATTTTCATTCACTTTACTTTTTCAATGATTTTCATATTTTTCAAATATATGATAGTGATATCGAAACTTTAACAATAATTTTAATATTTTAGTACCTTTAACATGTTTTGCTATTTGCTTATTCATTCACATTTTGATATTTTAAATACAGATATCAGTATATTTACTAATTTTTATTGAGATATTTGATAATTCTTTATGTCGATGTTTTCTTGAATAGTTATTGAGTGTGCACATTTACTTCATATTATACAAAATGTAGTGATCGAAACGGAACACTTAAACATTTTATGAAAAGTATTTGTGCTTAAAAAAAAATAAGAATTTTAATAGCCCTACAAACGCTTTCTGCGAACTTTAAAAAAAAAGTTATCATACAGGTGTTTCAACAATACCTCGCTTCCCACACCAGTGTTAAAAAAAATCTCCCCTTCTCCCCTCATCAACTCATCGTTGGAGAACCATGGAGGATACTCATACAGGAAAACAGCATGGTTTCAACATGTGAAGAAACGGAAGATAAAGAAACCCAATTGCACCAATTACCTTATGGAACACTTGGATTGGACATTGCTCATGCAGGAACTTCATCATGTTGTAGCAAGTGAACAAATTCTTTAACTATTTTAAATAGCCCTTTTTCAGGTGAAAAACCATTCAACGTTCATACACGTAAGTCTCACACCATCTGACAGTGTTGCCAACTAACCGATTTCAAATTTTTGGTGAAAAACCTAATTTTATTCATATTTCGTCATACGGCCAAGAGTTCTCAACCTGTCTACGTGTGCACTTGACAGGTCGTTCCACTTTCGGACACCATATATAACCGCTACCAGGTTATAGAAGGATTTTTTGTGGACACTGTATATTTCGTAAAGACGGTGATTATTATTTTCGATTTATACTTTATTCTGCAACGCACATAAGTTCTTTCTTTGGTGGGAATTGCTTCTTTCCCACACAATTGGACAAAGAAGTCTTTCATCGTTTTCTCATATATATAGAGATGCAAGTGCTCGGAAAAAAACCGGCTTTTTTGGAAAAAAACTCGGTTTTTTCTGCTTTGCTTTTTTGCTTCGGAAATTTTGGGCTTTTTTCAAAATACTGCTTTAAATTGATAAAACAGACTTTGTATCGCTTCTCTATAACACAAAAAATCATTTAATTAGTGGTTGATGCTGATAATAATATAAAACATCGAAAATAAACTATGAATTTCGAAAAAATATTTCAAACAATTTTTCTTCAACATATTTACATTATGAATTCCACAGGATTAACCAATGTATATAATAAGAATTTTTTAACCTCCTATATACAAAAGCAAGCAGAATTGGCAAGAACCGTGGTTGTTTTTGAAAATGCCAAAAACCCGTTTTTTGGGGGATATTTAAACCAGGCTTTTTTGGTTTAAACCAGGCTTTTTTGACTTAGATTTTTTGCTTTATGTATTTATATTACATATTCACAGAAATAGCCTAAGTTTGTTTCGCCTTGATGTTATTATGCAACAGCGGGGTTATGCCGGAAGAACTCCCATAAGCTTAAGAAGTGCGGTCAGTAAATTTCTTAAGTTGAGAATCTCCCGCCCTAGCCATTGGGAAAATCCCGTCATTACTTGAAATGTAAGACAATTACGGGAAAATCCTGTTATTGCTTTGCATGTAAAATTTAAAGGTCAACGTACCATAATCAGTACGCTAAAACTGAGGTATTAAATTACAAATTTAGTACCGGTACGTAGATATAATTGAAAGTCCAATCCAAGCTAATGTTGGAAGCTACGTAGGCAATCGATAAATTTTGCCAATTTCTATCAATATATTTAAGCAATATTGGCTTCTTTATAAAACAACACGCATTTAGGCATGTAGAAATATACAATTTGGTTTGTTTCGTATATTTAGGCTTAACATCCTTACGAAATACCGAGGTTATCAAGGAGAAGACTTTCGCTTAAACTGACATCCGAACCGCTACTTGGGTTACACATGAAAGAAGGATTGTGGTTCGACCGAGAATTGAACATGGGACACCTTGATTAAAAGGTGAAAGGGAAATAAAACTATTGCAGGTGGTTTGATATCTGGAAACGTTACCATGAAGTTCACACGATTCGCAATTTTCATTCTTTTTATTTTTGTGGTTTAAACCAGTTATTAAAAAAAAAAGTTGGTGTAAATCAGCCAACCCTAAAAGTAAACACTTCTTTTTAAAGAATACACAAATAACTAGCAAAATAGTATGTAATATTTTTACTTCAAAATATTCCATACCCTCTTTTTGAAACAAAATAAAATTAAAATAAAACATAAGAGAAATACTTAGATTTATATGATACACTTAAAGACTGCACATCTAGAACTTTTGGTTCTGTATATTCTTGAAATTCTACAGTTAAGTTTTATAGAACCACCATCACAGTTTACCCAATCCTCAAGTTTTCTGAATTTTTAACAAGAGGGATTCAACATATCATTACGGAACTCCTCCCCCCCAAAAAAAAAGACTACGGAATATATTTAATTTAAGCTAAATACAACTGCACAACAAACATGACTGAGTGATTAGCTTTTGCGCTTCTATCGGGAAGTCCGGGATTCAACCAGCATTCGACCATTCTGTCAAAGCTTTTCTTCATTCCATCTGTGAATGTAGAAATAGTGCGTGTACTGTGAGTTGGGCGACTTCCTTTTTTATTGTTTTTAAATCGTTATTATTACTAATTACCAGCAGTGACGGTTTTGCGAAGGTTAGGGGGGCGGTCTTTCGGACTGAAGCCCGTTCCCCAAAGTTACGGAATGTCTGCAACAAACGAAATATCTATTATTTATGCCTTTACTGATAAACTTTAAGCTCCCGTCAAATAAAAATTACGAATGTTTAAAAAAACTAAACATTAGTAAGAAACCCTTCCCAAAATACTTTTCTAAATCCGCCACTGATTCTCAGTATAAAATGATTTTTAAAGTTGTATCCGGAAGATTATTGCCAAACATATAAACGAAACGAAATATTAGTTATGCCTGTACTCATAAACTTCAAGCACTTCCCAAATAAAATTAGGACTTTTTAGGAAACGAAACAATCAGAAAAAACCCTCCTAAAGTACTTTTCTAAATCCGCTACTGATTATTTGTATAAATTGGTATTCAAGGTTGTGTCCGGAAAATTATTGCTAAATCACTTCACAGCTACAGTATAACAGAAATGTGGAAGTACGGTTTGACGGATATATTGAAAAACGTACGCTTTGACGGATAAATAGAAAAACGGGCAAGTTTAACTTTTGCGCTAGAAGCTAGAGTACTAAAAGCTCTTAGAAATGAAACACGGATGACAAACTAGAGAAGAAAAAAGATGTCGATAACTCAAAAGTTAAAATAAAGTTAAATAGCCTCTAAAATTACCCTCAAATACTACATTCTTCATGTTAGCTTTAATTCGTAAAACATGTGCTCCATCCATCTTGATGGTGAATTTCAGGGCGAAATATCACATTCAGGTCATGGAATTCTTATCTAACTATAGAATATACTATAAGAAAGCTATTTAGATAGAAAAATCATGAAGTTGAAAAAAGCCAAAATTTCCAAAATTCTCGTTTTTTTCCCAAAAAAGCCGGCTTTTTATGTGAAAAAAAACATCGATTCAAAAAAGCCGGCTTTTTTGCATCTCTACATATATATATTTAAAACATTGATTTTGCTGAGAACATTTCAGTTAGTGACTAACCATTTCAGTGTTTCTCCCTGACTCATTATATGCACAGTATATATTCTATAGTTATTGGGAACTGACTTAAATGCTTTCTTTAATCGCTTATGGAAACATTATAATAGATTAGAGAAATATGGGCTGACCAGATGTCCCAGTAGCCAAAGTGGCACCAGCCTCACAATTTTCGTAGCCCGTTATCTGTACTTTCTCACGCCAGTGTTATCGCCGTGTCTAGTGCATTATAGGCAGTTGACTAAAATTAACATAAATTGTTTTCCGTATTCTGTTTGTATGTGTATACAGGTGAGTTAACTGAGTGATTTTTGAAATGAACTGCCAACACTTTTCCGTTGACCATTGCAACGCGTAGCTTGAGCTTGGATGCTCAAGGAGTTTGACTCCAGGTCTGGAAGCCGTAACCACGCATCTCGCGTCGAACTTCAAACATAAGTTGTGTTAAGGGGCACAAGCTATTTAGCCGGTGAAGGACGATTTCTTACGGCTAGCCCCAATCAGTGAAATCCCAGGTCCTCAGACCTTGTGCGTTTAAAATGTTATATACGCACCCTCCAATATCTGTATTCCATTGTGGAGATCTTCTTTTGTGTGTTTGCTGAAGATTCACCTTTACGCTGCAGGACTGTTCAGCGTAACAACTGGATTCATCGTGAGACGATCCAGACAACTTTTCCCCAGTGCGAATCCCCCAAATGTGTTATTGGTGTGAGCGAAGTATTTATAGTGATATCTGAATTATAATCATATATATATAAAGGGCTATATTTCCCGAAAAGGGCAAAGCGTAATTTTAGCGGCAAAATTTTATTAGTGTCCAGTGTTGTGTTCATTTCTCTTCGTTATTTTTTTTCAAAATAGTGTTCTAATAAATAAGTATAGTGTCATTTAACCCAGTGTGTTTTCGTTGTTTGTATGAGTGATGTTTATGTGCGTTATGGTCTGGATGACCGTCTGATCGTCCGTGAGGTTTTCGAGACGAGACACCCGAACCTCTCGGCGCCTAATGCTCATATTATTGAGACCGACGGGCAATTTGAAAACAGTTTGTAATCTTTCTTGGAGAGGTCTTCGTCGTCCTGTCCAGGTAAGTTAAAGTATCAGGAGTATACTTATTGGTAGTACCACGAGCCAAGGACAGCGAACAGAACTACAGGCGGTTATAGTAATACACAGGTTATAGTAATACACACATATTGGAAACAGTATAATCATAAATCAAGGCTAAAGGCTACCACTTAAAACTAAAGTTATTACTCATTCACACACACACACATTCATACAGGACAATATATTGATATAGGTAAATCAGCTTTGAAGAAAACTATAAGCAAACTACAGTTTGTCAACATTTATTACATCTATTAAAATAAGTACAGGAAATGTTTATAATAGGGATGGGCAAAACCGGTTTTTATAAAAACCGAAAACCGGTTTCTATAAAAACCGAAACCCGAGAAACCGACATTTCGGTTTTCTCCAAAACCGGTTCGGTTTTTCACCGAAACTGGTTTCGGTGAAAACTTTTCGAAAACACATAAAACTATTTCTGTGGAAATGGAATCGGTTTCCGGAGAACAACGAAACACCAGTCTGGTCAGAAATAGAACAAATTTTGAAAAAAAACGGAATCGGTTTTGAAGAAAACTGAAACCGGATCAGGTGAAGAAACGAACCGGTTTTGGAGAAAACCGATAACCTGTTTCGGAGAAAACCGAACCGGTTTTGAAGAAAACTGAAACCGGTTTTTCGAAAATTTTCAAGAACCGGTTTGCCGAAAAACCGGTTTTTGTGCCCACCACTAGTTTATAACATGCAAATAAGTATACATAAAATATATCATTACACATGGAATCTTGGATTACATCAATATAAATTCGATATTAACAGGAGGATAAAAAAGAAAAAAGAATAATTTAAATTTTAATAAAATAAAGCGTAAAACTGAAAATCTAGTTACATCCTATTATACTGTATTTCATACGAAAGAAACAATAAAATACTTAAGATGATGGTTAAACGAGTCTTTTCTCGTGGTTTTCAGGTACTATTTTATATTGTGCGTCCATAATGCACTCTTTTGGTGTCCATGTATGCAATTTCACTTTAGTTAGATACGCATATGAAACAATATTTATGCACTCGTGAATTACACATATTTAGTTTGTAAAATTATTCATCTAAGCATTTCCAATTCATAGATGGAGAAAGCAAAGTTTTTCCATTAATTTCTCCGTGACTATATCACTCATTTCGTTATTCATTGTTAATCTCATCCGTCCACTAATTTTTAAATCACTATCATATTTTATCATATTGAACTTACAATTTGGTAGTTATAGTATTAATACAATTCAAAGGACACACACATTTGTTGAATACAAAGAGGTTCAGTTGTAAGCAGTTCCATATCAAGATCAATCACTAATTCAGAGAAACACTATTCGCGTTTGAATATTGTAGATGACGAATGGAATTGAAAAATTAAGACGACCACAGTTCGTATATTTATATAAACAAGGCTCCTGATATATCAAAATCCATTTTACACACTGCATCAAGATATTACCTTTTACTGTAGTACGTAACAAATTAAACAAACACATTCTTTAAAAATCTTCACGAGATGGATTCTTTCTTATGCATTATTTATTTTTCCGTTACTATGATAACTAAACTCACATCGTCGAATCACTGTTATAACAAAATATAATCGCATTACAACAAAAAGGAAATTAATTCCATTTCTCTTGTCATATTCTTCTTCTTCCCTTTTTGAACAGCTTGTGCATAATTTAAAAGCACATTTTGCCCATAAATACAAATAAAGATATAATAAAGGTGTTAAAATACAATTATCGTTGTAAAATAATTGTATGGGAAGTTCTAGGGTTACTGACTTGAAGATGAATTGAATGTTAACTTAGGGTTACGACAACCTCTTTTAATTACATGTCACATGCAGTTAATACAATAATAGGAGATAGGAGATGTTAATACATACACATATAAGTTAACTATGAACCAAGGATTAAGGATAATGTTTAACATGGGGCGGTATATTCTAAATTTACATTTGTCGAATTTTCCGAAATAATAGCAATCAACGTAACCGTTCGGGGTCAGCAAAAACCATTTATACATATTTATTCAAGTAATTGAACATCATACGTTTTTCTTCCATATTACATTTATATTCGTTACGTATTTATATTTCAACATACATATATTTATTTATTATTCAATCTTTTAAATTAATTACTCCGCTCAATAAAATGTTTTAGATTGCAACACTACATACAATAAAATTCGGCTATATAACGACTGATTAACCGCAGATTATGATAAACAATTTTGTACTTGAATAATTTCGAGTTACTGAACATTTAAAGTGCAAGGCAGGCACGTAAACTGAAGTACAATACAGAAATATTATTTTACAATTTGTCATCCGGATGATGAAGCCTTAAAGTGATAACAATACTTATGGACCCAAACATCTACACAGAATTCATCTCTAGAGTGATCGATAGAACAAAAGTGGAAAAAAGCAAATAATACAACGGTTAGTTCCAATTAAATAACGGTAAGGGAGACGAAAACTAAGTTAAATTGTACACCGTACAATCGCTCGCTACTGCAGTGGGTCAAATTGTGATGGAAACGGTTCCGTGATATCTGACGAAAGTGAATACGTCCACGAATTGTGTCTTGCAACATCTCAATTGAATATTCATGTTCAAATTATGTATGTTAAATGGTAAAAATTTGTCAAGTTAAAACTGCATGCGGGGAGGAAGGTTTATAAAAAATTCTTAGAGAACAGAATAGAAAGATAGCTAGAGAAGAGAAACAGCGGCGCGCCAAAGGAAATAAACTAGAACTCTACATGCTACAAAGATAAGTGGTAAAATTTTTACATATGACAATTGTCAACTTCAGAGCCAAATATATATTTAAATTGTACCAAAAAAGCTGGCCTACTAAATGCATGGCCCAACGGGATATCTGAGCGTCTAAGTACGAGTTCGTGCCTTCTAGGCAACCAACTCACAAGGAATAAGCCCTGTGGAATGATTGACTATTAACCGTTTCAGGTACCAATTCGCTCAGATTACGGCCGGTCCAGCCGGAAGGCCAGTGTGGTCTCTTAATAGAATTTCTAATAAAAAATTATCCGACCCTTCAGAAACTGAGAAGAGTTCAGAGTAAAGTATGGAAAACTAGAGTAACGTCGATAAAAATAGAGAAAATCCTAACTGAGATTTGCCAAAATTAAAAAAAAAAATAAATAAACTTTGCACTAGCAAGTTGTTTGCAAAATTCTTGCTAGAGCTCCCAATCCCGCAAGATTCGCTACATCTTGAGGTGTCGATTATTTTCGATTACTACATAGTTTAGAACTAAAGAATGTGAAAATATTTGGGGGGGAGGGCATCGACAGCTTGGTACGGAATATGGAACTCTACTGTAATGAATTTGCTATATTATTCACTCCTATCCGTTTCGTTATCTGTGCGAACAGTAATGAACTCGGCTTAGTCAGGTGACGTGAAAAAATTGAGTCAAAGTACTATTGCAAGTGTACATATATTTAAACTGTACCATTCCTGCAAACAGCTATTCTGTTCTGTGATTACTTTCAAACCATCCAGAATCTTTTGCCACATGATCACTATTCACGTCGTCAGACCAGATAAACAGTTAGTATGTGCGGTTACTAGTACATGCCAAGCCTCGAAATGAAAACATGGTCATTTTCACACGACTCACTTCCTCACACGAATTTCTGACGCAATTGTCAGTGCTCAAAAAATTCATCATTATATATAAACAATCTATATTTTGTGGAAAAAATACAACTGGGCTCATATATTCACAGGTGTCCTATTATTCAATCACACTTATTATAATATATATATATATATATATATATATATATATATATATATCACTATTATTAATTTATATTTTCTTAACATTTACGACATAAATTCATTTCTAGACACCCTATTCTATAATTATGCCCAAGACTGTTCAAAGCAGTCTCATTCTATATATTAAAATCAACAAGCCACTACATAAATTATCGCACACTGATCAATACGCGGGAATTCACATGAACCAACACTCAATTCTTCCTACACAAATCACACCATATTTGCACTTCACGTCTTCATATTATATATATATATATATATATATATATATATATATATATATATATATATATATATATATATATATATGCAATGAGAATTCAATATTACGGACTGTATTACTTGAATAAATGTGTTTATATTTTGAAAACAACAATGAGATATATCACTGATTGCAACGAGGGGAGTAAAATTCGTAATTGCAATCTGGCGACGGAATAGCGTCATGTATGCAAACTTGTTTAAGAACGAACGTAAAGTCCTTGTTAATTAATTATTTAATTACTAGACTACATAATGTATTGTGCTTCTCAGAATAGTTGGTTGTTAATGTAATTCGTTTATTTATCTATTCGTGTGGACCAGAACTGCAACACATTTCTTAATAATCACGAAAAAGAGGTAATTTTTGAGCTAATTTCTTAAATCTCGGGGGAACGAAACACTAACGATGAGTAGTTGTTTACGGGATTGTATGATGGCGTTGTGGTATAAAAATAAACGTTGTACTACCAAACACGCTTTGTACTATATGAAAACCTAGCTATGCGCGGTATATCATGAGATAACAATACAGAATTACGGTAAATTTGTATTTCGGACTATTTTTTTTTATTAATTTGGATCGAAAGAGATGAATAATTAAAAGTTAACAATACACTGTTCTTAAATAAATTAAGTCTTAATCATACTTTCACAAATAGATCACTCCTACTAACCACATATTAAGTTACACATAAACTAAAATTATACATAACACATATCACTATGCATCCTAATTATTACATATAGTCAGTGTGCGAATTAAATAATCTATATTGGGGGGGATAAAATTAGGCCAAAGGACATAGTCTGAAGGTTCAAATTTCAAAATGAGAGAGTAAATGCCTTACCCCCCATATATATATATATATATATATATATATATATATATATATATATATATATATATATATATATATATATATGTGTGTGTGTGTGTGTGTGTGTGACATCTGTAATAAATAAGACATTTATTCATTTAATAAATCTACCGACAATAACTATGCACATATATATTGTCTGACATACACACACCCTACTAAACCTTTCTGAACGTATTTTAATGTTGTACTCACTCTTGTCCCCGTAGCTCTCTAAGGTTTATTTAGTTAATAATTCGGCTTAAGCGATAGCCATAATCACAAGCATATGTTAATTTTTCCACTCATATTGAAAGCTTCCACTTTGCATAATACATACAGGTTGCGAAAAGAAACCTACTTCAGTCTTGTGAAAACCACTAAAATTATCAGTTAAACCGGGCATTTTTTTAAAAAAAAAGAAAATCTAGATATTAGCCTATCAAATAAGAAATGGATTGTTGCTGATCCCGATTTCTGACATCAAGGTCAAATCGAAAGCCAAATATTTAAAATATCTCAATTCAAATTTCGAACTTGTGCTTCTACTTCCCGCTAAAGCTGTGCTCATCACGACTTTTTTTCTCCAAATATCGATTCCGTGATGGGCACGGAAAATCAACACTTAAAAATTACTTTACTGTTACGTTGAAGATGAGTTGATTCACTATGGGCTACGTTATTCAAATAAAGTAAAACATTACTGAAGTTTTTCAGACAACATTAATTGCGTGGACAGCAAACTGTACAGCGAAAAGATGGAAAAATGAAGGGTTAACTTAAAAAAAAAAAAAAAAAAACGCTCCAGTTGAAATGCTTATACAGACACGGACAATGACACGGAGAACTAGTCGTATTAACAAATGCTGAAACAAATATTGAATTATTCGCTTATTCACCTAAAAATCACTTTCATTAACATGTCTGCTCACTAGGAGCGTATCCCCCAGCGTGTACGTTAACATATACTTACGAGAGAATACCTGTATCTCAGATTTTGAGTACAGTTTCAAAAGTTCATTTCCGTAAACTGTAAAAGCAGTGATTACTATGCTAATTATCACAAATTAAATGAAACTTTTGAGTTGCATACACACAACCTACTAGGGAATGAAGATCATGTGCTAACAAAGAGTACACTGGAAAATGAAATAACATGTTATAACAAAAATTAAAATAAGATGATAATCGATACAAATATAGAGGATGAATATGACATATTCGAACTTCGCCAAGTATGGTAGAAGAAGCTATTTGTTTACTTCTTCTTGGCCAACCGCTAAGAACATTTATAAATCTATATGTGGCTTTGTTATACGCAATTAGTACATTCAAATTCACAAACGATGACGAACTGAAGGGTACGAAGGTACAGTTGCAAGTAACAACCGTAGTCATAATAATATAGTTCTACTAAACAACGTTGAAAATAGTGGGTAATTAGGTGGTAAGTAGAAATGACCAAAACTGAACAGTTTACATCGATCATTTCGAAATACAGCTAGAAGATTAAATTTACAAGAAATAACAAAAATCAGTGAAATTTGGAGTTATATTAAGCATAGTTTGAGGGGGAAAGCGAGCATCCCCGGTGGGGATACTTCAGCTGACTCCTTTGGGGGGGAACAAAATGTGATTGAGGGGGAAAATCCCCCTCATCCCCCCCGGTAATTCGCACCCTGCATATAGTCCGAACAAATCACTAATATTACCCCATTCTAAACCGGCTCGCGAACTGAGAAGGGAGGAAAGGGGTTGGAACCAAGTGGCCCTTCTATCAATTAACCCATGTTTTCAGTTTTAAGATTATTGTCAATGCCCCGGGAGGGACATATTGAAATTATTAAGGAAGAAAGATTCCTTTGCTGAGGGGAAAAGAACCTTTTTGGAAGCTATTGTCAATTTAAGAATAAAAAGGGGAGTCCCTGTTAGAATTTACACTAACATGGTGAAAATTAACTATAAGAGAACCTAAACATACCGTCATGTTAAAAAAAATCTGATATACTACACACACAGAACTATATATAAGGACAGGCTAACGCACCCTAATTAAAATGCGAACGAAGGGGAATATGTTAAATGTTTCAAAATCTCCAGATATTTGTTTAAAAGATCCCAACCGGAAACCAGATTCTCTATCACTTGAGGCCTGTCCTAGGAGTCAAACATAGCGATCCCAACTTGTACATCCATATCTCACTGATTTCGGTTTGTCTTCAGATATAATTTCAATAGATTGGAACTCCTTTTGTTTCTGAGGTGTTTATTTAACTGTTTTGTACATTATTACCTGAATTCTACAATTTATTCCTGACAAAATCCCACTTTTCCAGGAGCGGAACTGAGGTGGTCTGTCTCCCAACGTGGCACACGAAGAACAAGCTGAAGGCGCGCTATAATACTAAGGCGGAAATATAGTTCCCAATCAGAGCAAAGGAATTTTCGCGGTGGAAAATATAAAGTGAATAAAAAATGGTAAAATCTGGATGAAACCGGATTTTAGCAGGGTATGGGCATCTCAGAGGGACGAAGGGGGTCTAAATTATTCTACCAAATATCAGATTGGTGGACAATTTCAGAAAATTCTGTCCAGTCACTGACCTATGATTTATATTGCAATAAAAATGTATAATTTCAATAATCATCTATTTGAGGTACCCATATACAGAAATTTACGATGAAATATTACATGAAATATAAATTTTTCCTAGGTTATTCTGAAGCTTCTGCGTTAATTTTTGGTTTAAATAAAGAACAAATGGATTTAATACATAGGCCGAAAATTATGCGTTGAAAGTGTAATACACAGCACGTTCGAAAAGTATTGGTCCCCCAAAATATTTATATTACCTTAACTGTAATGGCACATTACAATGTAGCATTAATTGTAGTAGAGCACTTAGAGTACTTCCAGATTGTTCTCGTTAACACAGGGTACATATTATATTATCCATGTTGCTAATGCTAAAACTACGCACCTATAATGTGCTCTTAGGTACTGTCAGGGAAACTCCACCAGTGATTGTTTAACGGTCAACTAGAACCGATAATGTATATGACAAACGCAATTTAAAGATGTAGGCAATATGTAATAAGTCATAGATAGGCGTATTTAAATGTTTGTGTAACGGCATGTAAATCATGAGTCTAACTGAAATGAAATGAAATGAAAATTTTGAATTTTACGTCTCACAGTTATGCCGGTTAGGCTAAAGGAGACGGTGATGATTAGTAATGAATCAAATGGTAGAATGAAGAAAGTGGGAGAAAACGGGAGAACAACGAGGAAACCCACGCACATGGTGTTTGTCCACCGTGGAGGGTGCTGATATCAAACCCGGGACCCCAAGCACCAGAGGTGAACGCTCTACCACTGAGCCACCGCAGCCCCATGGGTCTAACTGAGTAACTGTTCTCTAGCAATAAAAGGAAAGGATAAGATGCCCATACCTTACGTTGTTCATGATTTCTACCAAAATCTGGATGTCCACCAGATGAGTGAAGTTGTCAATGTTGTGTAAATACCAGTGTGGAGTAAGACAGTTGAGTATTAAAGTACAGCGAAAGCTATATTACTTAAGTATTAGAAACTAATACTAGATCTTGGAGTCTCTCTACAATTCTCTTTGAGTACCCACGAGTGACTAGATGTTATAATATCTACTTGAAGAATACACTTTCTGTATAAGTTCTGTATCTGTCACTTTCTAGTCTTGATCAAATTGCCTGGAGCATTTATACAACTGAAAGGCCACTTATACTGCAACTCATGGTTACCAAAATTCAGGCAGAAGTCACTACACGTGTGTATGAGATTTCTTTGAAGAAATCATTGTTAACCAATACCTTTTACCGACCGAGCATCTTGTCAACACTCAGCATCTGACAAAAGTTACATAACGTTTTCCGACGAAATGTGTATATCTTTACAATAACATTACAATTTTAAAACTCTTACGCTTAATACTATAAGCAGACCTATAAATGCTATACTAAAATATAATCCATTTGCCTTCAGCATAGACGTAGGATCTGTTTCTAAAATATTCTTCCATTTCCTACCACTTATGCATGTATACTGATTAACTTACGGCTAGAGTTCTCTCATCTCTGGTGGAGAATGGACATGTTCCAGACCTCAATATTCAAGAATATTCCATGAAAAATTCTAAGGGAGTTCTCTTGCAACGGACTTCTCTAAGGCTATTGATACAAGAAACTGGCCTCTTTCCCTACTTACGAGACGACCAACTCAAAGTATCGGTCCTCCAACAACAGACGACGCGAGCTTTCAGGGACTCTCTTTTTGTACTCTCTGATCTGCTTAAAAAAAAAAAAACGAAAACAATTCCTCTGGACAGCAAAAGTACAGCAAGTTGAGAAGGGGAAAATAGCAAACAGGGGAGATTCAGAACAAAAGAACGGAAATTCCATATCTAGCCTCTCGGCAGGCTTAGCAAAATTCTTTTACAAAAATTGAGCAGTGAATTAAGCTGAAATCTATAGCTAAAATAAGAGAGAAAATTATATATTATATTAATGTTGGGTTATTCTCTAATTTATGTACAAAAATAGTACTTTTCACTTATTAAATTTCTTAAAACTAGCATAAATAACATACCTTACATTATATATGTAACAGGCCTGGTTGTAGAAAGATTATAAATAAAACATAATATACACACAGTTTAATGTATTCATACTCAATTTTAACTAATTATATTTTTAATTAGCAAAGTGGAGAAAGATCGTTGCAAAGGTAAGGGAAGAAACTTGTCTAACGTTTTGCTTCTTGTATACAAAAACAATAACATGAGGTAAGATTTCTTTCTTTACCCTATACCGAAAAAATAAGAATTACCAGCAGCGATTTCCCTCAAGAGCTGCCAGTAAAAGAAGAAATTTCGAACTGGAACAAATATAGAATGGGTAGAAACAGATTCGTAGAAGTATTCTAAGTTAGGACTTCTCATCCTTTCTTATTATGAACAGGTTGGAGCTTAAGATCCGTTTTCAGCGTCGAGGATATATATGGCACGGATCTACAGCTAATTGTGAGATCCAAGACATAATGAACTTCCAACAGAAATCAAAACCCGATTTACAACTCCCGATCGACGTAAGGTTGCGAATAGCTATTATAATTCACATAAGTGCAAATTAAATAATAATAATAATAATAATAATAATAATAATAATAATAATAATAATAATAATAATAATAATAATGATAATAATAATAATAATAATGATAATAATAATAATAATATAATAATGATAATAACAATAATAACAATAATAATAATAATAATAATAATAATAATAATAATAATAATAATAATAATAATAATAATAATAATAATAATAATAATAATAATAATGATGATGATTGCAGTGTATTTTCCTAGTTCTGCAAATTAATTTTACACTGAAATTGGTAACTCGTATTATAATTTTGGTCTCCCCATATCTATGCAGATATCGTACTCTCTTTTGACGCGAAAGACCTGGCTTCGATTTCTTGTGGAAGCTCTGTGTGGTTTGGATTCCATGTTAAACTGTAGCTCCACGTCTCATATATCCTCGGTGTGAGAGAAAGGGTAAATTTAAATCAACTAAAATCGCATCAATCTTTCGAATCTTTTCACGGATATGTGCACGTAGATGATTTACAATGGTGCCCAGGAAGCGAATTTCCTTCCCTCGAAATTTCCAAACCATAAGCTGATATTTGTAAAAAAAAAAAAAAAGTTCCAGTTATCATAATATGATTCCAATCTTCTCGGCCTAGAGATCTTTGTGTTTGAGTTCTAGAAACCAAGTTATCTTAGTTGCTTTAGAACTTCTACAAATTGAACACAAAATGAAATATATGGCCCCCCTTCCCAAAAAAGTTCTTCCGTTTCTCAGCCCTTTAGTCACAGAAGAACGCTTACGTTACGTTATACCTTAAATGCAATTTCTGACATGATTAAAATTCATCTTCTCTGTATTCATGACGATTCATATCCACAGCAGCTCTCGACGTTTGTTCTGGAACTACTTTAGTAGAAGAACATCGAAAAAAAAAGCAGTTTCATAACTCTTAAACATCTGTGGCGAAAGTTTTCCCTTCTACCGGATCTGCTCCTAGAGGTACGGGAAACTTTCAGCTCTACAAGGTTAGTTTTCGAGTTAAGCTTTGCACGGAATAAAATTCTGGTATTAAGCTTCTTGTACAACGAAACTATAAAAGAGAAATATAAATTAACAAGTTTTTGAGATGTAAAAGAATGCTAACAACAGCACAGTTTTAAGAGAATATGACTGTGAAATGGCTGTATTTGATTTTACAATTTTCAGGTTAAAAAAAGGAAGTTAAAACTTTCAAACAGTAGTCCATAAATTACGAAGTACTAAGAGTGCGGTGTACTGTACTAGCGAGAGGAAATTTTAATTTAAGTTGGAGGTTTTTCACATGTTATCGTTGAGAAGTTTCACCATCTTTTACGGTTTATACATATGAAATGAAGGTTGTATGTCAGATTTTCACAGCAAAACAGTTGAACCGTTTCAAATGAATATTTGAATGTAGTTAGCACTTAGGTCGATCTCTATTCTTATTACTTCGATTTGTTAATCAACTACCCATTAGTTGACAAAATTGATAATCCTAATGTCCATTAATTGGAATAAATTTCTTACAGCCTGTTTGATATGCAACCGATGCTAACAACACCGAAAAAGGGGTTGCATAACGATCGGGGGTAATATTGGTTTCCTGCCTTGTATCTACAATGAGGCCTACAAGTGTACTCTTTATGACTTCGTACGAGGCTTGTCCTGAAGTAAATTGACCTTTTTTTTGGGGGGGATACCCTTGCAACTATGGCACAGTTGGTATCTCCCCGTATTTTTACGGTAATTACATTGTCCTGCTTTTTGTGACTATAACACTGCTAGCATTGGAGTTAAGTTTCGTTTTATACTTGTGTCGATTTTGTGATACAGTGAAACCTCCCTTAACAGACACCTTTTCGATTTTGTGATACAGTGAAACCGCTTTAATTGATACCGTGGCTATTTTGTGATACAGTAAAACCTCCCTTAAGAGACACCTTTTCGATTTTGTGATACAGTGAAACCGCTTTAATTGATACCTTGTCGATTTTGTGATACAGTGAAGCCTTCCTTAACGGATACCCTGGCTATTTTGTGATACAGTAATACCTCCATTAACAGACACTTTGGCGATTTTGTATTATAGTGAAACCTCCCTTAACAGACACCTTGGCGATTTTGTGTTATAGTGAAACATCCCTAAATAGACACCTTCTTAGCAATTTAGTAATACGGTGAAACCTCCCTTAACGAATACCTTGGCGATTTTGTGATACACTGAAACCTCCCTTAACGACTAATTCTTAATCTTATACACTTCTATAATACGGACATATTTTCTAGTCCTGACAAAAAATATATGTATTAGGGCCAGAACCCTTCCGTTTACGGACACTCTCAAAGACAGACACTTCTTATTCCTCCAACATATTAATAACATATTCATAAAGGACAGAAATTATTCCCACTTTATATACGTATATATAGCACAGAAAATATCTGCCATTGAAAAGTAAATCTGCAATAGAGTGCAGTAAACAGAAAATCACTTATGCAAAAACAAGCTTTTGTCATAATTCAATGACCTGGTTAGCCACTACACACAACAGCTGCAGCTAAGCTTGAAATTGTTCTTTTATCTTTCTACAATAAATACTTTCTGGTGAAAATGCTTTAGGAAGAAATACCTTTAATCAGTTACTTCTATTCCAGTCAGTATACGAATTAAAAGATTTTTTTGTTGGATTAGAATAACACGTACTTAAGAAGAAAATTATCACATGCAAGAATATTTTGCATTACATCTATTAAAACACATTTTCTTGTGCTTGTTCTAAAAATGATTCTTTCAGAGTATTCCTGTCATTTCTTCTGTAATTCGAACACCATAGAGTGTTTCGATATGAAACTATATTTACATTTATAAGTAAAGTATATACCGCACAACTACATACGATTATCTCATGAAGTGTGAGAAACTCAAATTTGTTTCCTCACCGTAATGGGTGCTTCTCATTTCCGGACAAGTAAACAAATTCTATTGCTATCCAGCATCCAGAGGTTTCAGGTATTACGGAAATGAAGATTTTGAAAGAGTAGGTAGAGTTAATCATATTTTGGTTCAAATCGGGTAAGACTTTCAAAATATAGTTGGAATTATACGGGTAAGATATATTAGTGTTGTAAGTGAAGATATATTAATATTATAAGTGGTTTCAGAGTGTCAATGAAGGAAGAACAATCATCTAAGACGAGGCAAAACTTGGATGCCCCCCCCCATCAGCATCTTGTGACGACATTCACGTTCAGAAAATGCGCGATGTCGTACGAAAAAAAAAATCATTGTTTGATCTTGTGCACAATAGTTGAGAAAGGAGAAATCAATACATAACTTAATCCTGCCTTATTATCTTACCTGAATAAGTGAACAAAACTGCGTCGTGTTGCAGCAAAACTTGTTCCATGAATGAACAAAAACAAATAATTTTGAACACATGTGAATATTGTAGAAATGAAGACAATAGCTTCTTGAAGATTGTCAAAAAAAAAAAAAAAAAAAAAAAAAGAAAAAAAGAAGCGACGAGACTTGAGTTTAAGACTAAGATATTGAAACAAAGTTATTGTTGTGACAATGGGTGGGAAAATTCTTGCCGGAGAAAAGCAGGAGAAAGTCACTCAAGCATTAAACTGATGCTAGATGTTTTATTTGTTTGTATGTTCTAATTCACTATGAATACATCTTAATTGCTCAAACCATCAACAGAAATTATTACCTATAGAAGTGATGATGTGTTTGAGGAACGCTCTGAAATTGGGAGATACCGCATGCTTAGAAAAGGGCAGGATGCTGGGCCTTCACAATTCTCCTCTCCATTCGGCACTGCCGATTAGGAAGTTTTTCATTAAGAACAATATCATTGTTGTGCTCTCAGCCACCCTGATCAACTGATCTGCTACCTGCAGATTTCTTCCTATTCCCTCAGTTGAAATTAATCCTCAAAGATCGCCATTTTCAATTCATAGAAGAGATTTTTTTAAATCACTGCGAGACCTCGAGAATATTGCAAAAAATGTATTAGAGGATGCATTCCAGCAATGGAAGACACGCTGTGAAAGATAAATTAAAAGCGGAAAGAATTATTTTGAACAAGATATATCAAAATTACTTCCAGAAACTGAACTACCATTATGCTGAATTTAGAAATTTCGGTTTTTCTTCTTTGACAGATCTCACATGTCGTCTTCAATGACTGAGCCGTTTCAAGTAAACTTTTGAACATAGTTATCACTTGGATGGAACTGGATTATTACCATTTAACTTTGATAATGAACTATCCACAAATTGAAATACACTCGGGTGGACACAAGAGTACGTTTGTTTTATCTTGGCACGCTTCCCGCCTAAAGGATGGATCTGTCTACAACACGTTCTTGCCACGTCTCAGTTAAGTTGCGAGTTACAATACGCTAGGGAGCAGCAAAACGCCACACCACTCACAAGTCACTCTAATACACTTGTTCGCGTGTGGCAACTAAGGACTTCAAATACCCGTCAAATAGCAATGACCTCATTTGATAGGCTGGCTGACAACTAAAGTCACCTACACGACAAAGCCAATAAGACGTCTATTGGATTAAAACGTTCACGTGAGTGGTAGCAGAAAGTACTTTAAAAGCCAAACAAGTGAACTGGTGGGAAGTATGCAAAGATAAAACACATGTACTCTAAAAAAGATGCACTAGAAGTTTTAATTTCGTCCGGTATATGTCAACTGGATATTTGTTGCCATATAACGGAGAAATGAGTAACTTTACTACTTTTGAAAAAAAAAAAAAAACAACTAATTCCACCCTGTTCAAGAGTTATCGTGAGGAGTAACGGAGATTACAATATTAGAAGCTCCACTTGCATTCATTAACTGTAATAGAACCAAATTCTCATAGCCAGTAGTGCATGCAACCATGCTAAACAGCAGGGAAAGAATGGTTGCATAAAGATCGGGTATAATAGCAGTACTCGGTTACTATCTCTTACCTTCAAGGATGGCTACAAGTTGATTGTTTACGGCATTGTCACAACAAGGCCGAACCATTTGAATGAATGAATGTTTGAACAAGCATTTGGGTCTAGTTGCGTGTTATTTTTTCACTTACATAATCAACTACTAAGAAGTTGAGATGATTGATAGCAATATTATGCATTAAATAGTAAGGAGCCAATTTCTCATTCCTGCGGCTGATTACTGCACTTATGCAGTACATTGGTGCAAGATAAATTTGTTTCCAGATAAAATTATATTTTCTGTAGTTGACCTTAGTGAAACAGGGTGAATGAAGTTAGTCAATAGGCGATTGTTGAGTACGCTGAAATTCCAAGATCAGACAATTCAGAAATCATATTCTACGCTTTCACTAACCATACGATTCACCACTTCATTTCGTCGTCTGCTAACACAGATTTCCAATCTTGGCTACTTTCGTCATATATGTCGGGAAGTCCTTGTTTAAACTCTGCACCACGCATGCACACAGCAATTACTTATGAAGTTCCCGCTATAATTCTTACTTATTCGACGATAAATTGTGGCTGAATTATACGCTTACATCTGAAGGAATCGAATCACATCGCGTAGTTTTCACTTGACAGTCTCTTCGATAGCTGGCTATGTTTAGACAGTTTCTATTTCACAACGGTTGAACGGAAAAGCTTGTCTTTGATATGGCAGAATTGTGACCTCCAATGAATAGATTTATTTTATTAGTGTTTCATCATTTCATGTAATTTTTCTCTGTTATGTTAAGAAAGGTTGAATAAAATCTGCATCGTAAATTTTGTGTTCAACTATTAGATTCCATTTTATGGATTAAGTTTCTGTTTAAACCGGAAGTGGTAGAAATAAATCACCCTCTTATATCTACATAATCTGGGAGTAATAGAGAGTTATGACTATTTTCAGTTTCAACATATTGACCTACGTAGACCTAGTATGGTATAACATAGCAGAAACAGCCTTTTTATATATTTTCACTGCCCAAAGAATAAGTTTTTTCATGATCTATACCCTTTTATTTAAGTCAGAAGTGCTGGGCCTTTATGGTATCCGGTTCCAACATAATCCGCAATAGTGGTAATAATGGTACAAATAGTGGTACAGAATCCTCCTTCTCCCACTTTAATAGTCTATTGCAACAACAAATGGTAGATAATTCCCTTGTTTCTATATGGTTAGAGTGTAAGCCTCTGGCGTGGAAGACCCAGGTTAGGCTCCCGGTTGAAGCTCATGTGGAATTGATCCAACGTGAAGCTGTACTTATATTTCATACAGCCTCGGTGCTGAACGACACTAAAATCTCCAAATCAATAAAACTAATCAGAACTGGTAAACATCTATTTTATGTTTAGGTTCCAATATTCTTTGTTATAGTAGTATTCATTCATATAGTAAAGTGGTAAAAGCAACCAACGAACAGTGTTTTGATATGGACTGAAGATCCAAGGAATACATTTTACTTCTGACCTTATTCCTTCACTGAAACCAGAAGAAGGGTGAAAACTATTTAAGTTTCGGTTTTAATATTAATAATTTCTCCATCATTAACTTTTTTCTTGCTTACGCGAGGTCAGCATTTTTTTTTTATGATCCGCTTCCATCATGCTCAATTCTAAATACCATCCTCTATTAACTGCTTTTCTTGTAAGTCCGTAATCACACTATCTATCCATCTTCTTTGTGGTTTTGCTTTTCCTCTTTTGCCTTTTACTTTCATCTTCTCCCGCTCCCTTCCCGGAATAATCATCATCTCTTCTCATAACATTATCATGTAATCTTCTCTCCTGTACTTTCTTCGACATCTCGGTTACTTTTACGCTGCGTCTTATTCTTTCGTTTCTGACAGCTCCCTTGTGGCTAAGCAGTTAGTATACGCGCCTTTAGGTGGGAGTCCCGGGTTCAATTCTCGGCTGGGGCTCATGCGGTTCAGATTCCACGTTAAGCTGTAGGTCCACATCTTACATAGCGTTGCTGCTGAAAGGGATACTAAACTGAAAATCCAATTAAAATCTTTCGTTCCTACTCTTACTCAACGTGGTCACTTTACATTCTCCAGTAGTTTACTTTTCTGGGAGAGAGGGGATAAATCAAAGACTGGAAATTAAACTACAGAAAAGGCAAGCGCGGTAACGATTATGCTATAAAACGTAATTATTGCTGACGAAGAAAAATAGTGAAAACTTAGTTTTATCTTAATAGCCATATAGAGGAGAAACTCTTTTATGAATAGTCTTGTGTCAGAACTTTATTTTCTTCATGTACATTAAAGATATAATTTGAAAATAAAGTATATGTAAAGTTGTGTCAAGCATACTATTACAAATCTCTCATTAACTCATATTTTGTAGAAAACTAGCATCAAATACCCGCTTCGCTGGGTTAAACTAACACAAAATAGTTATATGTTCCGTTAGTCAGTTACTTTTTACTATTACTAAAGCAATATTTGATATCGGTCATTTTCGATAATTTTTATATATACCCCTCCCCTACCCATGTTGCAGGGCACTGTATCGGACGTGTCATTGTTCATCTCAGCTACTCCGAAAACTATGGATTCGACATTAATATTGGTTGCTTTAGATTATATATATATCTATCCCCTCCCCTTCTCCCAAACTGCGGGGCTGAATTTGGATTTAAACAGCATCGAAAGTGTCGTTGTTTATCTCAGCAACCCTGAAAACTATAGATTCGACATTACTATCGGTTATTTTCGACCATTTCTAAATGCCTACCCCATCCTCCTCCCTTAAGTTATACCGTCAAAGTGATATGACAGAAACCATCACAGGTTCGAACCTCATCTAGGTTGAAAATTTGATTGAGATCGGTCGGCGGGTTCAAGAATGATGAAGTCTGTAAAACAGTCAGTTTCATTTTTATTTTTTTTTACATATATCTCCCCCTACCTGTTCCCTACGTTGCATCCTCAAAGTTAAATGATAAAAATTATCTCAGGCAGGAACGTCATCTATGTTGAAAATTTGATTGAGATCGGTTGGGTGGTTCAAGAATTAAGTTTTATTAATTTTTACATATAAATCTCCCTCTCCCATCCTAATCCCCTGGGTTCTCACGTCAAGTGAAAATATTAAAAAGTTTCCAGGCTCGAACTTCATCTATGTTGAAAATTTGATTAAGATCGGTCGGGTGGTTTAAGCGTGATGAAGTCACAAAGACCATCACTTTTATTTTCATTTTTTTTTACATATATATCTCCCCCTCCCTTCTCATACGTTGCACCATAAAAGTGAAATGACGAAAACATCAAAGGCCTGAATTTTATGTATGTTGAAAATTTGATCGAGGTCGATTGGGTGGTTCAAGAGTTATTAACTCATAAACGTAGTTATATATATATATATATATATATATATATATATATATATATATATATATATATATATAACTACGTTTATGCATATCTACCCCTCCTCCCCGCCCTCTACGTTGCTCCGTCAAAGTGAAATGATAAAACATCCCAGACACAAACCTCACCTATGTTGTAAATTTAATCGAGATTGGTCGTGTTTCGTTTAAGAGTTAATAAGTTTTATTTATTTTTCTTTTATAACTCCTCTCCTTCCACCATTTCCTAAGTTTTACCGTCAAAGGGAAATGATAAAAAGCACTATCAGATCCGAACCTCATGAATGTTGAAAATTTGATCGAGATCGGTCAGGTGGTTCAAGGGATTAAGTGTCACAAACATAGTCACTTTCAATTTTATAATATAGATTAGGTTCATATTGTGTATGCTTGTGTGTGTGTGATTATCCGCAACTGATTGGCGCGAATTATTGAGCCTAATGAAGCATACACAGATAGATTACATGTACTTAATGGAGGATACCATCCCTTAGAGAATTCGATACCTCTGCGTATTTTGTTTTTATAATTTGAACATATTATTACTAGATGGATAATTAATCTAGATTGCATGGACATTAATCCGTAATAATAAAACCATAAAAGGATGTTGGTATCACTCGTTGCATGTATTAGTTATTTAAAATAACTACAAGTCATTTTTACCAGATGTTTAAAGAATTGAGATATTTTCTCATTCTATTAATGAATCAGTGCTGTTCATATGATGCTGTAATTGAATAATAATATCGTACATTAATTTGGCAGCAGTTAGTAATTAATTTATAATTAGACCAGTAGTATTCAGCAGCTCGTCCCAGGATTCCAGAACAATATATTGCACTTTAACTAATCTACACGTAAGAGTGATTTATCTGACAGGAAAACTGAGAGGAAACAGAACAAACATTCAGACAACTACAAATACACGATATTACATCAAAACTAAGTAGGAGGGAACTTAAATTTTGGAACTATTATGCTGTTTATGTTACTTCATATTTCTTAGTAGTATGTTCTCTCTCGCCTACATTATTTAGTGTCTATCTAGAAGAGATAGTGAATAAGAGTCTACAAAATGAATACAGGATTTCAGTAGGAGGTATAATGATTAGGCGTATACAGTTAGCAGATGATATGGCGCGTGTTGCAGAATCTGAAGACAAAATCAATAAGATGTTAGGAAAGATGAGGAAGGTCTGTAAAGAATATGGGATGAAAGTAAATGTTAGAAGAACAAAAGCCATGGTGATTGGAAGGAAGGGGTCGGTGTCAAATATAGATGTAGGGGGGAGACAATAGAACAGGTGACTAGTTTCCGATACCTGGGTAGTATTATTAGTGAAAATATTAAGTGTGAACGTGAAATAAAAGCAAGGATAGGAATGGCGAAAGAAGCCTTTAGGAGGAAGAAAATACTATTCTCTGGGACCTTGAATAAAGAGTTGAGAAAAAGACCCATAAAATGCTTCGTGTAGAGTATAGTGGTTTATGGGTCAGAAACATGGACATTACGCAAGAATAATGAAAAATGACTGGAAGATTTCGAAATGTGGGTGTGGGGAAGAATGGAAACAATTAGCTAGGTCGAACGGAAAATGAATGAAGGTGTTAGAAATGGTGGGGAGAACAATTTCAGATATTATTAAGAAGAGGAAGAGAAACTGGTTGGGACATTGGGTAAGGAGGAACTATCATTGAGGAACGTGTTAGAGCGTATGGTGGCAGGAAAGAGATGGAGGGGGCGAAGGAGACTACAATTAATGGACGATATCAAAACAGAGAAATCGTAAGTGAAGACGAAGAGATTAGCGGAAGATCGTAGAGCATGGAGGCTTCTTAGTTGCGGCAAGTGGCTTGCCAATACTGGCATAATATCTAATGATGATGATGATGATGCATATGTAAAAATACTGCTAATTAACATACTGTATCTATTGCTATTTATCTGCTTCTAAAGGAAGCATATATACTCTTAACAGTGACACACTCATCCTGCTAACACCAACACACATGTTCCTAATAATAATACACAAAGTTCTGGTGAAAAGAAAGGAAACTCGAGGGAGGAAATCCTGAAAACTGAATTACATTGAATTCACAAAACTTGAATGAGAAAATCCTCACCTCTCTTTTTGGGCATTAAAAATGAAAAATCAATGTAAAAATACAACAGAAAAGTGAAAGAGATATGCAGAGACAGAAAGGTAAGAATAAAGAGATAAGCAGGATTGACTGAAGAACTTATACAAAAACATAATAGATAGGAGTTCTGTTTTACTTTATGTATTTTTGTACCAAATAAATTATACTTAATAGTACAGTCCACGGAGGAGTGTGATCCAAATGGTATCTGTTCCGGCTTAGCTCTAAACATATATAAACAAAAAAATATATATTTGTATCCTTCATCTGTTCAAAACCATGATAGGCTAGTGATGCTTCACTCTAGCATGAGGAGGAGTAAATTATACACGTACATTGTGAGAATCCTGTGATGTGCGGAATACTCCCAGAAGGAACAAATCGAAATTTAAAAAACGAAAAAATATTCTTTGAATTTCTTTACTAAACAGAACTTATTAAATGAATTTAGCACAAACTGCATTTTACTACTACGTAAAACTTCCGTCATTAATATTCAACTTTGTCCTGGAATACGCTATAAGGAAAATCAAAGACAGCAAGCAACCTGGGTATAGAGCTGAATGGTATTCACCAGGTTATGGCGTATGCTGATAATATAAATTTAATACGGAGTGATAGGAGAACAATAGAAAGAAATGCTGAGATCTTATCAAACGCTTGCAGGAACATGGATTTAGAAGGAAAAGCAGAGAAACCTAAATACATGGAAGGTTGTCGGGATCGTAATACGGCAAATTATGCATAATTAAAAATATCAAACAATACTTTTGATAAAGTGGATACTTTCAAATATCTAGGACTAATATTAACAGACGTAAACCATGTTGACGAAGAAATTAAATTTCGACTAACAGCAGGAAATTCATGTTATTATTTAGTTCTAAATCTCTTGTCGTTAGCCAAACTAGATCCAGTTTCTACTTTGTATTCCTATTTCTGCGAGATTTATTTTAAAATTGTTCTCCCATCTGCGCCTAGGTCTACCAAATGGTCGTTTTCTGGTTGGTCTTCCAGTTAAGACTTTGAAAGCGTTCCTACTTTCTTCCTTCCTTGCTACATGACCTAGTACCCACTTGAGCCTCCTAGATTTCATGACCCTAACAATGTTTGGTTAAGTCAGTGGCGGATCTAGAAAATAAAACTTAAGGGGGCAGCTAGAGCTCAGACTATGATAGGTATATCATTAGTTTACTATAAACCTTCAAACATATATTAATAATAGATTCAATTATTTCAGTCACTCAAAAAACTGAGGGGACCCAATCTTTCTGGCCCCGAGCTATATCTGCCTGGTACTGAAAGGATGTTCAGATTAGGGATGGCCACATTTTTTCGAAAAATGTTTTTTTCGAAAACGAAAAACGAAATTTTTTTCGGAACACGAAAAACAAAAATTTTTTCGAAAAAACGGAAAATTTTTCAAAAAAGCGAAAAACGAAAAAACGAAAAATGAAATTTTCGAAAATCGAAAAACAGATTTTTCGAAAAACGCCATCCCTAGTTCAGATAGGTATCTTAAAGATTAAGTATGTCCAAAATGAACAGAATGTAGACTTGATTCTCTTGTGCCCTGAAAGCGCCATATGTTTGACAAAAATAAATAAATAAATAAATAAATAAATAAATAAATAAATAAATAAATAAATAAATAAATAAATAAAATAAAATAAAATAAATAAAAAATAAAATAAAATCCATCTCATACCAATACATTTACTATTATAGCAATATACTGTATATTAATTATGCTTGCTTTTATGAACTCTTTTATAGTACTTCTGGATTTATAAGTAAGCCCTTCTTGTTATTACAATTTAGAATAAACAATGGATAAAAATAATATATTAATATGATAGAAAGTATCAAAGGATACAAAAACCTAAATTAAAATTGAGAGGGAACAATGTATCCCTGCACTTTGTTTTCTGCATTTGTTAACGCTAATAAGGACACGCTACTTTCAAAGTACCAAGAGATAACAATTGTGTACATTGCTTTCGAGAACTCGTTGAAAGAAAAAAATAAACCTCTATTAATGACAGAATTTAACAAAGGAAATAAAGATAACCATTACTTCAGCCTGAAATACGTCATCACATTGAGTATTCAAGTTTTGTGAGTGGTGAGAGCCTCTCTATTGAAAGATGTGTTCGTCGTATTTGGATTTCATTTTAACCTTGTTTTCAAATCGTGTCATCGCAAAATGTGAAATCGCTGGCAACACGTCAATACAGGAAATGAATAGCTCTCACAGGAGAAGAGAGCTGGGTCGTGATAAAAGCACCGATGCACAGATATCTTTTCATATGTAGTGACAGGTATGCTTAAAGCCTATTGTTAGAATTTACCACTTGCATCCTGCAGCGACGGAATGAAACCATGAAAGTGGCTCAGAGAAATGAATAAAGTTGGCGTGCATAGTTTCTTTAATATAATTCGTTCAATCAGAAGACAGGCTAAAATAGATTTCACAAAACTGATAAAATTGATCTAAAGTGCGACACAATACAAGATGTTAAACAAAATTACATTGAATTGACGTAAAACTAAATTCAGTTTTCGACGTTGGACAGCGTTGTCAGATCGGAAAACAAACATATCTCTAGATCTAATGTTAAATATCTGTCAAAAATCGTATGTTTATTAAAATCAAAGTTACCAATCCTAGAGAACCAGCACAATACTACTACTAATAACAGTAATATGTAGTAAGTTGATTTTGAGTTTAACGTTCAGCAGCGAGGCTGTATGAGACGTGGATCTACTGATTAAGGTGGAACCCGAACCGCATGAGCTCCCGTCGGGAATCGAGCCCGGGTCTCCCATGTCAAAGGCGCGTACGCTAACCGCTTAGCCATGACGGAGCTCCGTAATATATAATAAGTGTGTTTAGTAATATTCAGCTTCGAACTTCAAATTGGTGTCACTCTCTTCACCATTTTCTATCCTTTTCAACACTACTATGAACAACAACAATATTTCCACTCTTTCCTAAAGAATGGATTCGGGGTTGTCCTTTAAAAATTTTCAAATCGTTATTGATTTATTTTAGCGAGAACGACTGTTAGAAACCTCATCGTGTGTATTTTATAATCATTTAATGCACATCTACAATTTATTTGTACATTCGAAAACTACCAAAAAAAAGTGAGTTCTAAAACAATCGTATATTCACCTATTATCGCAAAGACATTATGGTATAGAGCCAGTGGCGAATTTAGGGATTGGCTATCGGGCTCAAGCCCTCTGAAATAAATTTGTTATATGCAAAAGTTCATTAAAATTTGTTGACCCAAAAGGAAAAATATCAGTGCTTATTCACGAGTTGTGCATAGTTGCCCTGAAACAAAATCTTAAATACGCCACTGTATATAGCATTTAGGCTTAAATTATCGTATGTCAGAATTAAATTATGGTTGGCAAACCTGATTAAAATATCTCGATGAATATATGTAACAATTATTTTCAGCTTTCTGTTACTTCTTTAATACAGTAGTCCTATTTAATAGATAATATCGAAACAGAGCATATAAAATAATTTCTCGTTGCAGTATTCAAAGGAATCAAAATTCAACAATAATACGAGGGGCGTCCGATAAGTTATCTACCTAGACAGGGAGGAAGGCAGATAGGCTCACCTGGTCATCACTGGTTTTTGATGCAGTCCCCATGGAGGTCTATGCACCGTCACCACTTTGTGAACAAATTACACTGAAAAAAATAGTCTTTGTCATAGTTTGCAAACCACTGGAAAACAGCCTGTTGGGCCTTGTTGTTGGACCTGAATGGTTTCCTGCTTGCTCTCAGGATCCCAATGGTGGATTCAGGTTTCGTCTCCTGTCACCAGTTGAGTCAGGAATTTGTTCTGGTTCTCCTCAAAGAAGTCCAATAAGTTTTTGAACAGCTGCATACGGCAAACATTCGCTACGCGGCGTAACACAAAGATTCTGCTCAAGGTCACTGTGTTGTCCCGATTGACCTCAAATTGCGCAGCCGGGCTCCCCACGGTGGCTTTGGCTTGCGTATTAGGCGTGATTATGCTCCACCCATCCCTTTCTAGATAGATGACTTATTGGATGCCCCTCGTATATGTAATAATCTATGTTTCTATCAATGACCATTTCTGGTTCTTTTTCGAATGAGATTTCACATTTAATCTTGTCCATCCCAATCCGGTGCAGTAACGATAACCTGAAACATTATAATTATAATCTTATCACAAGGGGCAGAATATCCCATTTTGCTTCTGGTTTTCCCACGTTATTCTGTTTATAACTATGATATGTAATAGGAAAATAAAACTCTTATAAGTGATTAACTTTGTACAACATGCAGTTGAATTTATTATCCACAAATTTCAATCTTTCTATCATTACAAAATATTTTATGAATAAACGTTTTCCATAATCGAAAACAAATAGGTTTGTTCTACTAGGGATGGGCAAAACCGGTTTTTACAGAAACCGCGAAAAGGTTTCTAGAAAACAGAAAACCGAAATACCGACATGTTCGGTTTTTCAGCGAAACCGGTTCGGTTTTCTCAAAAAATCAGTTAGGTTTTTCACCGAAACTGGTTTCGATTAAAACTTTTGGAAAACACAAAACTATTTCCGCGGAAACGGATTCGGTTTCCGGAGAACAACGAAACCCTATTCTGGTCAGATGTAGAAGAAATTTTGAAAAGAAAACCGGAACCGGTTTTGAAGAAAACCGAAGCCGGATCCTGTGAAAAACCGAACCGGTTTTGAAGAAAACCGATAACCGGTTTCATTGAAAACCGAACCTGTTTTTGTGCCCATCACTAATTTCTACATCATGATTTTGCACCAACACCTTCTACTGACCTTAACGATACTGAGGGAAAAAAATTGTTCACATATTTTTTAACAAACGTCTTGAAAATTGATAGTTTCGGTTGGTATTTTACTTTGTCTTTTCAATCATTTGTTCTGCACTTTTTCATTTCTTAAATATTTATGCATAAAGTTTGTTTCTTGCGGCTTTGTCTTTCAGCATCGCATATGACTTCACTCACTCCACAAAGAGCTTCGGCATTAGCATGAACTTTCCCTACAACAAAGGAAAGACTTCGTGCAAAGATGTCGAATTTGGTGATCAACAATTGACTTCGCGCTTATTAAGGATGCATTATGTTTGCTTACCAACCGTAGAGAATTTCCTTAACGTGAATTTTATATATGTGTGCATATAGAAACAAATCCAAGTAAAGCCAGTTTATTTTATAGAGGAAGAAAAAGAAGAAAATAATATAAGATTAATATAGGTATTTCAAATAAATAATTGGAATGTGAATAGGTAACTAAGATCGACAAAAAGAAAGTTGTCATAGAAACAAACAAACACGATATAATGTAAATGTGATAGTGTCGCTGTTATGTTATATGTGAGTTAATGGTTTTAAGAAGCATCTAAAGATAATAAAAGATTTAACAAGGTAATTTAAAATCGGTCAATTTTATTATCTAACGAACTAGTGAGTGAGTATGTTACATATTAAGAAATAGATACAGGTTAGTTTCCTGCATTTCCTTGTTCTTGGAAATTAGAACGAAGCGGCATGTACTTTTGGTGTACACCTCGCATATATAATAGAAATTGGAAACGTTGGTATACCATAAACACGTTTAAACTCTAATTAATATGGGGTCGAAATAGTCGAATGAAGATAATATCTTGAAAATTACGGTTACTAAAAAGACATCGTTTCGCATTTTGAATTTTATGGAGATTATTCGTCAATTACGGGAGGTAGTATATAGTTACACTGCCGATTTGATAACTAATTTTTATCTATGGACTTACAATTCATCTTGGTGAACTGTTTAGGTGGATGGATATACTGCTAGTGAATACTTACTTTTTCTGCCAGTGAACAGATGTCGCGGCAGGCGCGAAAATTCTTCATAAGTTTGTTTTCAAACTTAGCTTAGTTCCGAATTTTTCCGTTAGGGATAAGTAATCTTTAAAAGTAGTTTCTGAACTATACTCATTAGACACATCAGAAATGTAGATACATCCTGACACTGTTTTGATATGTTAACCACTGTTCAAAAGTAGTTTCTAAAAATTGTCAAAAACATTTGAAAAACATTTTTTTTGCAGTGTACAGACAAATATGTAGACATGGCAACACTAGCGTTGCAGCTAATGATGGCACGATCATGACAACATGGGTTATTGAGTCATTTCTTTTGTCCGGGTCATCTATATCTGGTATCTTTTCTTCAGATCTAGTGACCTACACAGACCCGGAATCATTTTTGCCGATCCTAAACGTTTCAGTATTCGTGCGCTACCCTGTATTTTTTTTTAGTCGTACTACTCTAGCAGGCTGTTTTAAGTTGGTCATGAAAAATTGTACAGAAAAATTTGGGGAAGTCTTTAATTTGCCCATTTGATGTCGAGAACAGAATCCAACGACCCGTGTGGGGCTTCTAACCTGTTCCTACTACTACTACTACTACTACCGTTGACACACCCAGAACAAACCTTACACTACTGTACTCTACTACTACTACTTATACTATGGATCCGTATAGTAAAACTGCACGCTAATTTTAATGAAAAAGTGTTATGAAAATTAAAAAAAAAATAAAAATCTTTCGTTGGTTTGGGTTTGAACCCACGCCAAAAGCGAAATTCATTACGAGCCCGCTCGGCGAACTTTTTTTCAAAGATCAACCGATCATACCTCAGTTTCCTGAGCAAGCCGAGTTTTCTCGTATATAAGGCTTCTTTGACCTTTACTAAATTCGACACGAAAACAAACACATACATATCTATGACAGTTAAAAGTCCATCAGGTATCGAACCCGGGACCTCGCTCACCCAAGGCGCACGTGCTAGCCACTAGTCCAAAATGTTATAGTGAATGGTGTATGTTATGTTAGCTATAGTATTTATGTGTTCAAGTCCCTTTTAATAATTATTTCTTAATTACGATACATCTAATCTAGTTATTCTTAATTTATCATCTTGTAGTACCGATCTCATCGCGATACGTACTCACAGCTTAACGTAGCATGCATTTCTACTAGGAATTGAATCAGCGCCTCCTATGCCAAAGGCAAAGAACACGATCAAGCCGTATGTGAACAGCTAATAAAATATACATTCTCTACTGAACCAAAAATTTGCTCCTATATGTCTAAAGAATAGAGACAGAGAGTTGGTTAGTTGAAATTCAGCGTTCCTTTACAACATCTATCTTATGAGTTTATGAGATATGGAAATATAGTTAAAAGTGGAACACGGACCACTCTAATGCGTTCAATGCTCTTCCACCGGAAATCGAATCCTTAACCATGTAGACTACACTAAAGATACGCACGCTAGCCACTATAATACAGATGGAGACAGAAGAGAGAATGAAAATTTATAGATTTCGGGAAAGGAGAAGAAGAAAAGTGTGGAGATAATCATGTTTGTAAAAATTACGTTAGCAGACTCGGAACCGAAGTGCTTATTGTATATAGATGAAGTTTTGCAATCTCGTTCTTTGTCAAGATTACACCAGTTTACAACTACATCCTGGACACTGGGCCATCTAGTCTGGTGGATCACGAGTCTGATGACTTAAGGGCCACAAAGTTCGTGTTTCGTCCTGTAATTGTTTAAAGCCTATGAAAAAGAATAGTCGCGAAGTTGTAACCCGTCCCGTCATAGTTTAAAGCCTATGAGAAAGAATGGTCACGATGTTTGTGGTCTGTTCAATCGTTGTTTAAAGGATATGAGAAAGATTGGTCACAAAGTTCGTGACCCGTCCTGTAATTGTTTAAAGTCTAAAACAAAGAATGGTCACGAACTTTATCACATGTCCTATCATTGTTTAAAATCTATGAGAAAAAATGGTCATGAAGTTCATGATCCGTCCCATAATTGTTTAAAGCCTATAAGAAAGAATGGTCACGAACTTTATCACATGTCCTTTCATTGTTTAAAACTTATGAGAAAGTATGGTCGATCACACGGACTTTAGTAGAGTGCCATAAAAAAACTCGCCATACTTTCTTTTCTCCTATCGTCTCTAAGGTAAAAATGGTAAAAGTAGAAAAGAATCGAAGAAAAAAAATCTCACTCTCAGACAGTTATGCAATAGTATAGTAGGCTAATAATGTTTAATGCTTAATGCACTTTCATACAAGAATTCTAGGAATGACCCAGAAAATGCATCAAAATATTGTGATGTTGGCCAATAATTAGTTTCTAGATCAGGAGCCACAACAATTTTGAACGGTCCCTAAATCAAGCTTTCGTAATGTTTACGGAATAAGCACGTCATACTAAGTTAAAGGATAGTTTGGGTTTGGCTACACTATATGTAGTTGTCCAGATATAGAAAAAAATACTGCGTATAAGAAAATTTTTGATTAAAATATAATGGGTCTTTTCAGCCAAAAATCAAATTCATGTTATACAAAAGCACATTAGTGAGAAGTAATGGTTAAATAGAACGCTTTGGCTACACAATGGTGATCTATCTACTGATAAATGCCAGCAATGCCTCCAAGCACTTTTATTTTATTTCTTTATTTCCTGCAAAAAGCATTTCCATTTATATAACTGAGTATATGTATTCCATTAATATTCCATTATGTGATCTATTACGTGACGAGATTGTGATGCAGTTAGCAAACATTTTAGAAACATGCTCTAACTATTTCTCTGCTACTTATTTTTCCCTTCAATATTTTTATTCGAACTTGCGCTTGGAACACGTGTGGACGCAGTTGACTTGTGGTGTAAGAAAATTCTTAGAAATCATTCTAGATATTTTTTTTAAAGAAAATTAGCAGCAACATTCGAAAATTTTGTGAATTCAGACAAATTATACAACATTATTAACGTTTAACGAGAAAAAATGTCTGAAGATGAGAAGTACGCTAATGTACAGGATGTTTGAAAACGACACTGACAATGTTTGGAAGGTAATTCCTCTCACCAAGATAAGACAAAAAGTATAGACCAATCCGGGTGCAGAAATTCATCATTTCGGTTAGGATTCCTATCCAAATATCCATGTTTAAGAATCCTGCGGTATTTCCGCAAGAATTTTGATAGATGTGGTTGGTGAGTACTTCAAATTATATGCATGTAGAAGAACTCCCTCCAAAAAAGTGTTGCGTGAGTACCTTAAGAATCTGAAACATGTATTTTCGGATAGCGCACATATTGGTTAATAAGTGAAGTCTTGACCTGACTACGTTAGGTTCCATAGTATTCAAGCTATGGACCTTTGAAGTTATTTTTTTCATATTTTTGGCAGCCTATAACTCCGAAATAACGGATTTCTACTCCCAGGTTGGTCTATAGTTTTTGTTTTTTTCTTTGGTGTCAGGAATCACCTCCCAAAAGTTGTCGGTGTTGTTTCGAAACACTCTGTTTAGATCTCACTGACAAGTAAAGGGTCCAAATGGATGAATCGAGTGGCGGGATGAGATATAGTGCACCTGATAGAGGGTGTGATAATATGTATATGTGCAAAGTTATTGCGGCTAAGCGCCATAAGAAACGGAAGGGGAGGGGGTCAAAGTTGGTGGGAGAAGGGCTATGCTATGTTATTGAAATACACCAAAAAACAATTGAATCGTAAAAATAGTGAAAGATAGACAATGCAAACGGTGGTAGTTTTATATATTGGCAAAAGAAGAATAGGCAGAGTATTTAACGAACTTTCGCCGCCATCTTGAAATCCGCCATTTTGAAATATGTTATATTTTTTTGAAATGGAAAGATAGTCATGTGATATATCAATTAGAGCCGACATGTTCTCAAAAAGTCAATTATGAACTTTACTGATCATTATCTGTACTTATTTGGAAGATTTAAGATCATCTTTAAAGTTATTTACGAAAATTTAGGAGAATGATACTTGTATATTGAAAGTTTAGATTATCACGAAAACGCATGTAAGTTAAACAATCTAGCCAAGAAAATTAACAGTGAAATTTGATATCCAAGTTGTATATTATTACATTATTATTTCTGACATTACTTTCAATTTGGTTCATATAGTGCCGAAGAGAACTGTCCCGGTCTGGAAGAACCGCTGCCGCTTTTTATTATTGCTGTTGTTTATTTCTTGCTCTTTTAGTCAAAAACAATGTAGAGTTTATATAGCTACTTTTTGTTAAATTACATACTTATTAATGAACACCATAACACAATAAAAATCGGAAAGATTGGAATGTAATTATTACGTACTGTACGTATATCACTATATTTTTCACCACTTGCAATATTTTTTACTCAACTTTCTTTGTCCACCTTCGTAAGCATTAGAAAGTTGGGATGAGTGTAGAATATGATATCTAAACGAAAAGTGGTTCGCGAGTTCGGAAGTTGCAATGATGGTCCATCGTCGGAGGACACAATAATCGTGTCCTGCGCCAACATTATCATAATAATCGAAGGCTTCATATTGCGAACAACCCGATCAAACATAATGCGACACGATATAGACACTCGAGAAAGCCACCTCACTCGATAACTTATTTTCCGCTACAACTTCATTGCTCCATTCGACTGCAGTAGTCCACTTTTCCTTTAGATATCACATGCTACACTCATCCCAAGTTGCTAATGCTTACGAAGGTGGACAAAGAAAGTTGAGTGAAAAATATTGCAAGTGGTGAAAAATATAGTGGTTTACGTACAGTACGTAATAATTGCGTTCCAATCTTTCAGATATTTATTGTGTTATGGTCTATATTAGTAAGTATATCTTTTAACAAAAGATAGCTATAGAAACTCCACATTGCTTTCGACTGAAAGAGAGAGAGAGAGAGAGAAAAAAAACGGAAGCGGTTCTTCCAGACTGGAACAGCTCTCTTCGGCACTATATGAACCAAATTGAAAGTAATGTCAGAAATAATAATGTAATAATATACAACTTGGATATCAAATTTCACTGCTAGTTTTCTTGGCTTGTAGATTGTTTAACTTACAAGTGTTTTCGTGATAATCCAAACTTCGAATATACGAGTATCATTCTCCTAGATTTTCGTAAATAATATAAAGATGATCTTAAATCTTCCAAGTAAGTACAAATAATGATCAATAAAGTTCATAGTTGACTTTTTGAGAACATGTTGGTCCTAATTGATATATCAGATGACTACCTTTCCATTTCAAAAAATATCACATATTTCAAAATGGCGGATTTCAAGATGGCGGCGGAAGTTCGTGATCTACTCTGCCTATTCTTCTTTTGCCAATATGTAAAACTACCACCGTTTGCATTGTCTATCTTTCACTATTTTTACGATTCAATTGTTTTTTGATGTATTTCAATAACATAGCATAGCCCTTCTCCCCCCAAATTTGACCCCTCCCCCTCCGATTCTTATGGCACTCAGCCGCTATAACTTTGCACATATACATATTTTCACATTCTCTATAAGGTGCACTATATCTCATCCCGCAACTCGATTCATCCATTTGGACCCTTTACTTGTGAGCTAACAAAATGGTGTAAGAGAGTATGAATTCTCATACGTAATTTTCGAAAAAGTCTAGAAAGTCCTATTTCTTTCTAAATTTAAAAATATATTCTGTATGATTATTATGTCGCCTATTAAGATGAAATTGATACTAAAGTGTACACTAATAATGCTTTTCATGATAACTGTAGCAAGATGAGATAATTGACAGTATAGTTAATCAGATACGCACTAGAATTATGATTACTTCTTGAACTTTAGTTCTTTTGTTTAACTGTAACATTTTAATGGAAGATGCAATTATAGAATTTTTCTTTTCGAAAATGTATTCTTAACTTTGATGGTACGTTGTTCGGAAACCGAAAATCATGACAGAAAAATACGAGAGGCTTTAAAGCCAATCCCGGTCTCTGGTAAACACGGATCATCATCATAATTAGATATTCTGCCGTTATTGGCAGGTCAGTTGTTGCAACTGAGAAATTTTCATGCTCCGCGGTCTTCCGCCAACCTCTTTGTCTTCACGTATGACCTTTCTGTTTTAATATCGTCCATTAATTGTTATCTCCTTCGCCCTCTTCCTCTTTTTCCTGCGCCTATACCCTCTAAAGCGTCTCTCGTGATACAGTTCCGTTTCAACCAATGTCCCAACCAGTTTTTCTTCATCTTCTTAACAATATATAAAATTGTTCTTTTATCCCCTATCATTTCTAAGAGCCTCTCATTCGTTTCCCGCTTGATCCAGCTAATTCTCTCCATTCTTACCCACACCCACATTTTGAAGGCTTTTAGTAGTTTCTCATAATTTTTCCGTAATGTCCATGTTTCTGACCCATAGAGCACAATACTCCACACGAAGCATTTTATGAGTCTTTCTCTCAACTCTTTATCCAAGGTCCCACAAGATACTATTTCTTTATTCTAAAAGTTTCATTCACCATTCCTATCTCTGCTTTTATTTTAGATTCAACTTTCATATCATTACTAATAATACTACCGCAAGTAAGCAGGTAATCCATGGGTAATCCAAAGTAAACTCAGTGGCCCATACAATCCCGTGCTACAATTATATATTTATCCCAAGAACTTAACTAATGGCTGGAAGGCTTCGGCATAGAAAGATATGTTAATACTTCTGAAACATTGTAGGAAAGTTGTTTCATTTTGTTATTACTGTAGAAATGTTGACTTTCTAGGATTTTTTTTTACTGGTGTATACGAGTAGAAATCAACTTGCAGTCAGTGAACACGTCAACTTATCTGTGTCGGTCAAACGCGGAAAGCGGACCCACTTTTCGGTATAGCAAATGACCATGAATTACTTTGCCAACTGTACCTATTGAAATATTACACACCTTGGCAATTTCACGACATGTTATAAAACAGTTTTCCGCTTTTCACTGTTGCGTAGTAAAGATGACCACGCTAATCTCTGTGTACACCAAAGAACAACTCTCCGCCACCCGCTTTTTGTGGTTGGAAGTTATACCCGGAGCGGAAATTCATAGAAGACTGTCAGCACCATATGGGGACAATGTGTTGTCACAACGACGTGTTTACCAGTAGATTGAACAACTCAAAAGTTGTCCACAAAGAGAACGTGAAGGATGAGGGAAAGAGCAGGTCTGGAGTGGGTGATATTGTCCAGCTACAGCAACAGGTGATGACATTATTCAAAGAGTCCGTGGCTTGTTTCTGAACAATAGGGACGAGTGGCTGTTGATAAAGTGGCAACCCATTTGCAGTTTAGTCATGGTTCTGCATATGGTATTATGCATAACAGGCTGAACTTTCAAAAAATCTGAGCGAGATGTTTTCCGAAAAAAAAAAAAAACTCGATAAGGTGCACAAGTGCAACCGTGTGAGAATCTGTCAGCACCTACTGGGCAAATATGGTAACGAAAGAGAAGTGTTTCTCAGGAGAATTATTACTGGAAGTGAAACGTGAATTCATCACTTTGACCTAGAGAGCAAACATGGAGTGGAAACACCCCGGACCTCTCGTCAAGAAGAAATTCAGGAGTGAAACTTCTGTAAGGAAAGGGACAGTCCACGCTGTTTTGGGACTCACAAGAGCCAGTCCTGGAACATTACCTGGAAAATGTATCAACTGTAAAAGATAGAGTGATATTCTGGTAAGCAAGTTCAAGCCTGTAATTCATAATAAACTAAGAGGTTGATTGTCGAAAGGCGTTCTTGTGTTGCATAACTATGCGGGTCTTATACCGCCGCAAAGAGAGCTCAAACTCTTCAGACGCTGCGTTTTGAGGTGTTGGAGCATCATGCATGTAGTCCTGTTCTCCCCGTCGGATTATCATCTATTTGGTCCACTTAATGATGCTTTCAGAGGTCATCGTTTCAGCTCCGATTAACAGGTGTAGAAAGCGTTTCGTTCGTGCCTTCTGCAACATGAAACTTTTTTTTTCAGATGATATCAGAAAGCTTGTGGAACGGTGGATTGAAAAGCAAAGTTACTATAGTTCAAAATATGAGTAAAAACATTGTACTCTTGTGGTAATGAATAATAAAAATTGATTGTAAATATTTATTGACTTACCCTCGTATGTTATGGAGTCTTTTTATAAAAACAGAGCCCGGAGACTTATATATATGTATGTCTTTAATCCAGTTCTTCTAGTAATTAAAGAAAGTGTATGGGAGCGTAGTGTAGGATCCTCAATGCTCAGAGCTGCGGAGAGTATATTAAGCGTTTCAAGACCCAGAAAGTAGAAACAAGTAAAAGGAATCTCAAGGTCCAGGCATCCGAGAGAGGTAATTAGGAGTTTTAAGGTCCAGAGTAACCAAGAGAGGATGATCAGCTCCATGCAGACTGATATCGATAAATCTGCTGTTCTTCCTTTATTTATAAATTTGAGTGTATCCGCACTCCTCCGTTGCTGGCGCTGTTGTATTCCTTCTTTGGCTCACGTGATGGTTAGTTGACAGTTGATTGTCGTTTGCTTGCTGCTGTTGATTACTAACAGCTGGTTCGGATATTACAATATTTAGATTTATTGATAATATATCGATAATTATTAATATTCATATATATTATAATTTATTGGTATTGACAAATATATGAATCGAAGTATCTCGTCGAATTGCATACCTGATACAGTGAGTGTAAATCCTTATTTGTAGTTTCCGAGAAAATCGAAAGAACTATTTTTTTTTCAATTTTTCCGCCTAACATGATTTTAGTAATTCTCAGGCTATTAGCCGGGTGGAGGTATTGACACCTGAAGTTTCGAATAGAGACATTGCATTCATCTTCAGTGATTGTAATAAATAGTGCGGAGACGTGAGCAGGTTTCAACTCAACCCTATCTGGTCGGCCCTTTTCAGGAACAAAACCTGACATGTAACAAAGCCATTCTCGTAGTCATAATAACAGCCAATCAGAAGCCAACATTTCTCAGCCAATCAAAAGCCAGTATTTTCCTCTCATCCGATTACAAGCCACCATTTATAGCTCTGCCCCGAAGTAGCCACTATATGGACATATTCACGTCTCCCGTGTCTTCATGACAATTTCTGAAGAAGAATGCGATGTTTCCATTCGAAACGTCGGATATCAATACCTTCACCTGGTTAATAGCCCGAGAAGAGTTACTAAGATATGTTTTGTTGTTGTAAACCTACACGTTGACGCTGTATCATAAGTACGTAATTTGTCAAGACAAAACGGACACTGGTATTTAGCCTTATCGAGCTTTTAATGCCCATTACTCCTGTTTTGAAACGAGAAGTAGTAAATCTTTCACAATTTGGTTCTCATAGTTCACATGTTTTAGTTTAAAGGTGAAACAAAACTAAATTTTCGTTTTAGTTAAACCATGGATAAAATTAATTCACTAATGGTTAAAATACTATCACTATTTGCTATTATTATTATTATTATTATTAAGGATGATATTAGTTTAGAGTAAAACACACTTCTGACGTTTACTCATTTTATTTATTTATTGTATATTGAACCCAACAGATGTATACCGATTCATAGTGATCAGCAGTATACATAGTTGATTACATAACATTTGTTTTACATTCTAAATTATGTAGTCAAAGTATTTTTTATATGTATACTGCTGTCCAAAATGATTGTCGCATATCTATAACTTTTCTTGTAAGAATATAACTTGATAATGATTTTGCAGAGTACTTTTAATACTAATACTATGTGTGTAATCGCGAAATGAATATTTGTGGTAAATTACATGGGAAAAGAACTATAAATACAAAATTAGAATGAGTGAAACAAAATGTTGCTAAATGGATATGAAAGTTTTGTTTTCCTTTTATTTTGTTCTTATTTACTGCTCTTTTGATATGAAAATTACCACAAACATCTCTGTCGATTATATACATACGAACATTATAAGAAATACCTTGCCGAATTCGTTACCAATTTATATTCCTACAACAACAACATATTTATAGACATGCGACAATAATTTTGGACATGAGTGTACATCATATATATATCTTGTAGGGCATTTTATTTGAATACTATTATATATTTTGCACATTCGCCTAATAGGCGATATACTTACTGCAATAGTGCACTGTGGTGGTTCATGACATGTTTGTAGCCCTGAGCACATTATCCTGTTCGGAACATGAAGGGATATTTCGCACAATAATATTGGCGACTCTATCTCATTATGTAAAAAACATAGAAGGAAATTAGCTCTTCTTGTTTCAAGAGAGTGCATTGAATAGCTTGATAAGGATTCAAGACATCTTTCATATCGAGAATAGATCCTCGTGTCTATATATATTGAATAGCGTACAAACTTTGATTGAATGGATTCTAGTTAATGTGTATATTTTTGCGCACTCGCATTCCATGTTATGGACACGTATTCCAGTTTGATACGTACATATGCTCCATATATAATTTTAAGAACATTAGTGTCCTTGAATTCACTTCCAAGTCTCATTACAAATCCGAGATTTCTATAAGCCTCCCTTACAATTTGATTTAGATGAATATCAAAAGAGGGATTTGATCTTATTGATACGCCAAGATCAGTTATTTGGTCAACTCTTTGCACTGGTATGTAATTTATTTGATACTCAAATTTGAAGTGACTTCTTTTTCTTGTATAAGATATTACACTGCACTTTTCAATGTTTAGTGGAAATTTATTAATGTCACACCACTCATGAGGTGCATTGACGTCATTTTGCAAATTAATGCAGTCTCTTTCGTAGTGTATGACACAGTAGATTTTTAAATCTTCTGCATATATAGTTTTTGTGACTTTATATTTTAAGGTAAATCATTAACATATAAGAGGAAGAGCAAAGGTCTTAAATTCGAGCCTTGTGGAACACCTGAATGAACTATAAATTCAGTGGTCAGGACATATTTGAAGTGACCGTTTGGAGCTATTTTGTAACTGGTGCATTCGCTGCACAAGAGAATCAACTCCACCTTTGGTCAATTTCGTTATGTTTAAACCTTTAAAATTTCTATCTGATGTTCCTTGCAGAATTTAGATATGCATGCCCAGATACCGTGAGAAGCTCTTATAATGTAAAAAAGAACTATGTAATCCTTTTCATGTTCTTTACGTATATATTTTATACTCTTTATCTCTAGGTTCGTATTGTAATATGTATTGATTACTTCTGAAGCCTCATTTTCAAATTGGACATGATAATTATAATAAAGAGTACGAAGTGAAACTAAAAAAATTTTCTTATTTCTTTTAGGTAATCTTGACCACATAATGAGGACATGTTATATGGTTGTTCTTACAATTTTTGTAATGGCTAACAAAACAAAAGCTGGGGAAATTCTAATATCAAAATTACCACCAAACCAACCCAACAGTGAATTATTTGGTTGCCTTTCATATATTATAGAAAAGTATCGCAATCATACACGAGCTGTAACAGTGTTTGCAGAAAATACAAGTGATGCATTGAATGGACTACTATCAAGTTACAACGGTGCATTTGTAATTGTTAATAGCAACTTACCAGGTATACTAAATGCATCAAAACTCAAGGTTTCTGTATTAGAATGGTCCCAAGATTCAATGGTTTACCTGTTTTTCTTGGAAAGCAATGATGAATTTTCGAAAGCGGTTCACAAGTTAAAGCTATTTTATTTAAGTCCTAGAAGTAAATTCATTGTTTTTCTTTCTTCAGTGAATAAAACAACTGAGACAGAAAATATTTTTCGTAGTGCATTTCAGGAAAATATATTCAACGTGATTGTTATTACAGTGGGGAATATAAAGATACTGAATACCATCGACATATACGCATATTTTCCATTCTCACAAAGTCATTGTAAGTCAGCTGGTAGACTAATACTCATCAATCAGTGGCATAAGGGACATATGATCAAAGAAAGACACTTATTTCCGAATAAATTAGGAAACCTTCATTCGTGTGAATCGAGTGCTACAACAACTAATTTACCTCCTGTTTCCATATTAGAAAAGAGAACAGACGGTAGTGTTGTTGCTAAGGGCCTAACACCAAAAATACTGTATACAATTGCAAAGAGAATGAATTTTACTTTGAAGTTTTTGAAAAGAATTAATATAAATGATCATGGTATAGCGTTACCTAATGGTACATTTCCTGGAGATTTGGCAAGAATAATATCAGGAGAATTAGAAGGAAGCTTTGTAGGTTGGACACCACACTTGAATTATTTTGTACATTTCCATCCAATACTAAGTGGAAATATTTATCGAATGATATGGGTTGTACGCCAACCTTCCACATATCCTAAATGGATGAGTATTATCTTCCCTTTCCAATTACATTCCTGGATTTTAATTCTATTCGTATATGGTCTCGTTATTGTCTCTTCAAAATTAATGAGATCCCTTATTAAGAATAGAAATAGTTTAATGTTCCGATCTCCTTTCATGTATAATTTATCAATACTTTTAGGGATATCTGTTTCAGAACCACCTCCTATACCTTTGGTTAGAATAGTGTTTCTAATCTGGGTTCTGGGTTCTTTCATTTTGAATTATTGCTACCAGGCTTCGCTTTTTAGATTTGTTACGAAACCAATAAAATATAAGTTAATTAATAGTATGAATGATCTTTTAGACTCAGGTATTCCGCTTGGTGGCCTTTTTCACCATCGGAGGTTTTTCTCTGACCCTACTGATCACCTAATGAAACACATTCTAGGCAAGTGGAAGGACTTCACTTCTCTAAAAACTCTGCTAGAATCGTTAGTAGATTTGGCTGGATCGAAAAATTGGGGAATACTTGGGGAATCCGGTGTTGTTGATTATTTAGTATATTTACACTCCCTCTTCGATTCACAAGGTAAACCGTTGATTCATAAAGTCCAGCAGGTTGTTGTTGCAGTTCCTACGGTTTATTTGCTGCGACCAAATTCTCCTTACGTGAATTCTTTTAGTCAAGTGATTCAAGATTGTGTGGAATATGGATTACTTGAAAAATGGAAAACTGATACGTTACTTGATGTATGGAGAACAAGACGACATTTAGCTTTCAGTGCTAAAGATAATGATATCATAATAATTTCTATTAAGGATTTGATGGGTGGTTTTGCATTGCTTATTTTCGGATTATCGTTGAGTATAATGGGATTTGTAATTGAAGTGTTTCATAAATATAGTTCTAAGTCCAGTAAAAACTAAGTAGATAGCATTTTCCAGGATGTATTTTATATTGTGTTTTTAACAGTAGATAATCGACTGTTGGCTTTCTATGTACTAAAACAACTGTACACCTGCACTTGTCCTACCCTTAGTTTTTTTACCTCTGTACGTCTAGCAACTTTTTCAGCATTCACAATGATCAATGGGAGACTTGAATGTGCAATTTTGTCCGAACATATAAAATCCAATACTAGTGATTTGCTTCTCATCAAGGCATAATGTCATGCCCACGGGTGTACATGTTGTACATGATCTTTCGGCCAGCTGCACATTGAAGATTAAGATCTTGCATAATTTAGTGCTCTAATGGTTTATTTTCTTTATTTTTAATTTTTGACTTGAGTTTCAACTAACTTTAGTGTTACACAAATGCGAATGTTAAACTCTAAATGTGGTTACAGCCATTGTGATATTTTGAAATAATTAAGTTGATAGGATACAGTTTATGTTTAGAACTAAATCGTCACACTAGTTTTAAATCTATAAGTTGTTTGCATGATAATGACATATATTGGCATTGGACACTCAGCGATATCTATTATAGTGACTGTGTCCTATTATGAATTAGCGTGATGTAGCCTGATGTACTGAAATGTTTATATTTTATAAGTAGGATTGTTAATGTCAGAAAATGACATTTTCCGAATATTTTCTTTATATTTTAATCAAAAAACTAAATGCAAAACTCTACATTTCTTGAATGTTGTTGAACAGCTCAAGGACAATAAAGAATATTCTTTATAAGAAGAAGTCACGTACAATATAGGTTTATTTTTCTTACTTTTTCCAATTCCCTATTAATTTCTTACTAATTTGTAACTTTACATGATCAAAAATTATAATTTTAATCGAATGTTGAAAAGATGGAATTATATGTAACATTTTCTAAAATCACTTTTTACATTCTTAGAAATCCACTTAACATTTGTGGTTATGATTTTGTTCGGTTGTATATGTTGTACTAAAGAAAAAGCACTTCTTGCAGCTCCCTTTCGAGGAACAAAGTATCAAGGAACGACGAATCGTTGCCTTGTAGGACCGTAATAGATATACGTTGAATTAGGAAAGATGTTCAACAAACATCTTTAGATATGTTAGAAATGCATCTGCCTACTTCTCTAGTCTCAAAATTGGAACAAAAATATATTTATCGAGGAGGTTGTTGTATTTCCTCTCCTTTTTTTTTTTAACCTCTGTACGTCTAGCAACTTTTTCAGCATTCACAATGATCAATGGGAGATTTGAATGTGCAATTGTGTCCGAACATATAAAATCCAATACTAGTGATTTGCTTCTCATCCAAGGTATAATGTCATGTCCACGGGTCGTTTATCATCGGAAAGATGTTTGCGTATGGAAGGAATTCCGGACGTGGTGAGGGCTCGCAAGATGATATCGTTAACTGAGGAATGTCTGGTGTTTCTGCAAATGCTCTTCATGCATTAAAGGCCATGCAGGGCTCGTTGGGTTACTTGATCACTGCAGGCTGGATAGCCCGATGTGGCTTACAAACAACAGCACCCAGTCTTAAGGAAGCAGAGATTCGAAAAGTTTCATTAGACATGTAAAGACCTAATGGGGGTTGAAAGTATTGCATAAGACCATGCAACAGTATGGGTGATGAAACAGTAAGAAGTACGGCTTTATCCTCTGGAACAGCTTCTTACTGTAATAGAAACTCATGGAAATGTACTGCAATTGGTGTATACCAAGATGCAAAGGTACTTTTTTGCTGCTTTCTGGAAGCTCCATATCTGATATATTTTTCCATTTGCTTCAGTCTTCTTGAACTGCCCCACTGGCTCCAGATGACAACCTTGTGGAAGGAAAGCCTCGATTAAGAGATCCGTGGTAGAACACTAAAGCGTCAGGAATCTCCATATCAACGGTTCGTCGAATACCAAGGATTCCTAATCCTACAGATAAGAATGCTTGCATCCAAGAGACGTCACATACGAAGCAGTTCAAAATTGACTCAGACCCATTCTGAGGGTAAGATCATATTTTTCCAGCAGTGGGGGTCTCATTCCAAGATGGAAAAGCTCGTAAAACTTAGTTTAAACGAGGTATTGATAATGAAGCACATAGAAGAAACAATGATGCATATGCTGAAATCAAAGCGAGGTGGGACAAAAAATTCTAATTCAGATATTTGTTAACAGCACATTTGTAAATGTTTTCTTTGTGAGAGTAGCACCTAGAAGACAAAACATCCTGCTTAGTTAGTAGCCGTACTCCTGGGGGAGTTTCTGCAAATCTTCTGAATAATTGGTTGAACGTGGCTTTATCTGATCAAAGAAAAAAGCAACTTGCATTAAAAAATCTATTGTAGGCCAAGTGCAGATGCCACCGCCATGGTTCAGAGGTAGAGGACCAAGAAACCGAATAAATGGTAACACGTCTATTGCATCGCAGGAGGTGATGAGTAAACCACCAACTTCAAACTTATCTAATATCCAAAATAATGAAGAAGGTAAAATGCCGACTCTCCAAAATGGACCCGTGTCGGATAACTAATCATGCAGATTGAAAATGGTATGTCGGAACATATATAGTCCAAAGGATGTAGAGAAATTGTGCTATGCTAATTACTTTAAAAAAGGATCCAGGACTTAAACCTTCGAAAATTTTACTTATCATAAAATTTTCTTTTATACGGAGGGGAAAACTGTAACGCCCCGCTTGTACAGCGTTACAGTATTTGTTTATTTTTGTTCCAGAAATAATTAATCTGTTTTTGTTTCATTTTCGTTCCAAGTATTAATTTTGCAATTATTTTAAATAGTTTAAATTTCTCTGCGATCAGCGATTTATTTAATGAGCACAATTCTATACTACAGAAAAGAAGAAGAAGAAGATTATAATTAATTTTATTTTAAATTTCGATTATCTGATGTTAGTTGATGGAATAAGAAAGAGTTTCGAGATTACTAATTAGCAAGAACAGTTTGATGAATTTTAACACATAAAATAAACAGAAACAAGATATAGTTAATCTTCAAAACTACAGAAAATAATTATTTACAAAACCTTTAATGAAGCTAAGTTTAGACCTGGTAATTTTAAAAAGTGCATAATAAGTGTGGAAAGCAAACAGGTAAATCTTAAACTTTAAATAGCCAATTTTTCGAATATTTGTGTTTAAAGTCGTGAATAGAAAATAATAATGCAGCATTAATAATATTATATGGGAAGTTCCATTCTTCCCATAATATAATGCCACTTTTTATGAATGTCGTGAAGATCTAAGGCATATTACTGCCTTCTAAATTCTAGTTAAAATGACTTCAGAATTTCGGTAATCTCACAGACCTTTTCTGAATGCCGCATTGTTAGTAAGTAATGAGTGATTGAATCAGAGAATATGCATGAACACCTTAACCAATAATTTTGTATATTGATAGCTTGATGAATTCCATAACTGCATATTATTGTAACATACCTTCATTTTAAGAAATATAGTACAATGCTGTTGACATCCCTCCTATTCCATATCAAACTTGTAATTTTAATAAATAAGTATATTATGAAAAATATGTTAGCTTGCGATTGCAGCTAAGAATTATGAAGAGTACGTGGGGATTATAAATAATATTTAAGTGTGGTACCACAATGCTGATGTAATGTATCGTGATGAAAACGAGTACTATATTAGTAACATATTTGGAACACGTTGGATGGAGAGGAATCAGCTGCAATTCGTTCGGAATCTGTAAAGAAAATTAAAATACATTATTTAACATGTTTTAAAAGAATCAATATACAAATAAAAAAATAAGTATGTTACTATAGTCAGTACTGATTTATAGAGGTTATCAAGCATATCTTCCTTTTCGCTGAAACCTAACCTAACTTCCAAAGAAAACTTCGAACTCTACTTACTAACTAAACTACTTTTAAAATACCGTCCATCACAATAATTTGTATCAACTAAGCACTAGTGTTATATATGGAACAGTATTATGGAACAGTATTACAATATAAATAAATACAAAACCCTAACTTCTGGAAAAGGAAAATAACGTAACCTAAACCTATTCTAAAGTTACTATTACTACTACTACTACTATCATCGAAAATTCTATGATTAAACTAACTTAATCTAATAAATATTTTCTGCTAAAACTGTTTAAGAAAATACTTACCTGTTTTGAATACCTTGGAATACGTACCTAAAATTGATGGACCTCTGTACTGGAATCCTGCCTTGCATATCTTCTATAGAGCTGTAACGGAAAAGGAATGTATATGATTAATTTGTTGTATCACTGCACTATTTCCAAATTGTTTTCTTTTTTTAAAAAAATATATTCAGATATAATGAACTAACAATATTAATTTCTTGTTAAAGAGTAAATTATTTATGTCAATTACTGAGGTAAGTCATAGACTATAAGCTACATATATTATGATAAATTGCTACTTATCGGAACAACTTTTGACGTTTCCTTTACGTAAGGGTCGACATCAAAAGAACCTGCTTTTATTATTGTTTTTCGCGAACATAATCGCGAATGGCGACACTGGGCCTTACTTTGTTTCAGTTTTCCAATAGGCATTCTAGCATGGAGCTGACATTGTAATTATTAACCTTTGAACAAAATAATATCTGCTGTATCCTGAAGCACAGGTGCAGTTACACACCCTAATACACGTTGTTGCTCTAATTTTTTAAAACTAATAATGCTATTCTGTAGTTATTACTGAAACATTTATTTATGAAAAACAAACAGAATTTCAAGGGAAACTTCGTTCGAAAAGGTCTCAGTCTCAAAATTAAACTACCGTTTCTGAACTTTTTAATGACTAATGGTTATCACGTATCAGGGTATTTATGAAACATTTGTTTATGTGATGCTATCAAAATCGCATTAGGCATATTTGAGGATATAATAATAATAATAATAATAATAATAATAATAATAATAATAATAATAATAATAATAATAATAATAATAATAAAACTACTCTTGTAAACATTTTTGTGACAAGTTATTTGTGCAATAACATTAATGACACATATTAATGATTATTAATGATTATTAGCATTATTAATGACACATAAAGAAAATCATCTGAGTCCTTTTGAGAAAGGTCGCTTCAAAGAAATAAACTATCCGTTGTGAATTCTTTAAGGGAAAAAGAGTTATACCTTATTATTAGTTTATTAATAACATATCTATTAATGAAATGTCAACCCAAGGACGTTATAAAACAGAGGATCTGTCTATACAACAAAATTGTGAAGGCATACGTTACAGTTTCGCCACACCCACTCCGCCCGTTCCGCCCAATAAAATCACAATGAGCCAAAGTTCATGGCGGAAATGAGAGTAACCAATCAACAAAAGTAAACGTGCCGATGCTCGGCTGTATTTTTTTGGCAGCTTACAAGGAAATTTTAGCGTACATACAAGAAAACAAAATAGCTCATTTCCACACAGCCAGAAACAACGCAAAGCATGCCAGGGTGGTAATTAGGGGATTAGCAGTCGACATGTCCATCACAGACATAGAGTACTACATAAACAGGGTACTACAGACAACAGGGGTCACAGTGCATCAAATGTCCAAACGGGTGTATAGTGACAAAAACAAGAAAACAGAGGGAAAAGAAAAGGTTCCAATGCCACTCTATCTTGTTAAGTTGCCCGATAATAAGCTAAGGGAAAAGCTCGTGAAATTGCCGCATATTTTAGCAGTCAGATTCGAAGAATATAGGCCTTCCCTCCAAGATGTAATTTAATGTCACAGATGTCAGAACTTCCAGCATTCAGCGGCCGGCTGCAATATCCAACCCAGATGTGTCAAGTGTGGACTTGAACACTGGACGAAGGAATGCAAAAAGCCCAGAAGCGAGCCACCAACCTGTGCTAATTTTCGAGGACCCCACCCTGCCAATTACATAGGCTGTGAGTTATATAAGAAGATTCTGACCAGAAAATCTGGCAACTTGCGCGATGGAAGGGGTGCAAGAATCAGAAACACAGATAAAACACCACAACAAACAAACAAAATCACCCAACAGAAACCAAAACCAACCCAACCAAACCCTCATCCTTCTACCTCCAACCAAACAACAAACCAGCAACCTAACCAACCAAAGAAGTCATCACACCAAAGATCGAAACCAACATGAATCCACGTAATATACACCTCTAGCAGTGACACAGAAGACGAAGCCACACCAATACCTACACAGACACCAAAGCAACAAAATAAAAATAAAAATAAAAACCAACCCTTAAATGAATCTCAAACAGAAAGTTACACAGACATTGTCTCTAAATCATTAGACCTGTTTTCTAAAATTGTAAACAATAAAAACGTAGATTCAGTAATATTTCATTTAAAAGACTTCATAAATAATCTGTTAATTTGGGCAGCCAGAGTTGCAAAGAAATCAACATTAGATCAACAAACACAAACACACTAAAAATAATAAAACTAGCAATGGACAGTTTAAATAAAAAACCAACAACACTTAGGATACTAGCCTGGAATGCGGAAGGGTTGACAGAGAAAATAGATGAGCTAGGCGACTACTTAGAGGAAAACAAAATAGATATTGCTTTAATTAGCGAAACACTGCTGAACCCGCTAACTAAAACAAAAATTCGAGGATATGCAATATACCGAAATGATAGGCATACAATAGGTCTTGGGCACAATGATAGCAGTCAAGAAAAGCATAAAACATGCAGAGATAATTCTACCCACCCTCAATACTATTGAGGCGACGGGTATCAGAATATTTGTGAACAACCAACACATCAACATCGTTTCTGTGTACAATTCGCCATCTAAGCAAATTGACACAGAATACATTAAAAAACTAGCCAATACCAGTAGTTCAATATTACTTGCAGGGGATCTCAATAGCAAACACCCCCACTTCTGTAGCAGACAATCCAACAACAACGGTAGAAAACTATATAACTTTTTGCAAGGATCTCCCTTACAAATTCTTTCCCAATATCATCCGACACACTACCCTCACAACGGAAACTCATCGGACGTACTGGATTATGCCTTACACAAAAACATTATTTCAAGACTCACTATACAAGTAGGCAATGAATTAGATTCAGACCACCAACCCATTATCATAACAATAAATGGCAAACCAGACATGAAAAAGATTTAAAAAGCACTCATGTAATGTACCATTAGAGTTGAGAGTAATGGCAACTTTTTTATTCACCCTGTACCTAGTGAAATTTTTTTAAAATTCGATTTTGGTTTAATTACACGATGTATTTATTGTCTTCACTTCAAATTAATGTAATGAATCGAAAGGGCTCATTAGGAATCATATTTTCACGGAATAAGATATTTATTTATATTTTGATTAATTGTAAATCCCATTTTCGCATATACAAGTTGAATAGTTACAAGGTTTACCATTCTGACGTCATACCGATACATACATCCGCCCTTGGATATAAATTTTCTTAATTTCAGACCAATGTAGAATTTGGCCAGGTACCTAAACCTTCCCTCACCCCCTCTCACTAGTCAATAGCCACTTTCAGATCAGGTTATATCTGGATTTCACCAATTTCTATTTGCTTTGTAATTTCCGCGGCTGAAAGATTTCGCCCTGATTGGAGGAATCCTATCCCTGTCGTTTTCGGCGCAATGTTATCATTCCTACCGTGGAAGCGTATGTGAGTACAACGTGTAAAATTGATTGTCATCTATTTGGTGGTAAGGACTTAAATTTCGAGTGAAAATCAGGTAAAAATCAGATTAAATGCCGTAGTAAGCGCCATATGATCATTTAGGAGCCAGAAAACCTATATTTTGTTGAAAGAACTGTAAAACCAAGGAGAAATATCAAATTTCGGATTTCTGTTTACAGGACGCCATGATGCTGTCATTTTGACCAGGTCAATTGGGCCTAGGGTTTACTCTTCTCATTTTGTCCACCTAAAGTTCAATAGAGCCAACTTTATATACCGACAAGGAGTAATGTGTTTGAAGGTACTTGTCTTTAACATTCCTATAATAAATGGTGCTTGTTTAGTTAGTAGTATTTATGAGTAGTATTTATAGTGGTGTATGTAGTTAGTAGTTCTGAGTGATTGCATAATTTTACTGTACGGACAGTGTATTAAACATGCGTTAATTTAGTACCATTTGTCTAACTCGAAGTACACTAAATAAGAGTAAATATTACAGTTCTGATTAATAAGTGTAAGGGTATATTTTAGTGCACAGTAAATTGTTTCTCTACTGCAGCGCCATCGTGTCCGTTTTCGGTAATCAGTCGTTTGTTGACATTACGTCATTGCATGAGTTAGCGATCTAGGTTTTTTGATTTTGGCCACTTATTTATAAATTACATCCCGTGGACATGGTTTTCGGTTCATATGAGTATACATTTCAGTGAAATGGCATGAGATCTCGTAGTTCTGAAAATTACAGCTTGCTATGTCAATTAGAAACCGAAATATCCACTGAAATCAAGAATGCCTATTTTCTTAATACAAGTTAGCCTACATGATGTTACTGTTTGTTTCAAAATGCAATATTAAATTCTTTTTTCCCGTTGCTGTAGAGATATCCCATTGTTGCTTTAGTTCTATCAGCAAATCAGAAATAAAATAATCGTTGACAATTTAACTTTCAGTGAATGCACGTATATTTTTTTCAAAACTGCGAAGTAAGTATAATTTTGGTGTATCGGAACAAAGAGTCCGTGGTTAGATGAATGTTATCGTGTAGCAGTTTAAGTGTGACGGATTGTTATAATTATAGATTTATTAGTGCATAATATAATATGTGTATGGCCTGCGTGCAAATGTATATAATAGGGTGTCTGTAAAATATTACTTCGCTTGGAAATGAGTAAATAATGAATAAATGTAATGATATAGTAATAATACGATTATGATATAAAATATGAATGAGATGATAGGACACCTGTACTTAAGTGAATAGGCCCAGTGTATATTATATATTGAGAATATGAATAAGTTTACTGAAAATCTCTCGCGTTTTGACTTCTACACCAATGCATTCATTTAACCAAGTTTGCTATTGAATAGTAATGTGTAGTTGGGGATTATATGTTACTTCACATTTAAGTACCTCATATTAACAGCTCCGGTTCTTAAGAATTTCATCAGATAGGGTAGCATCATGTAGGAATTACCTTTGAAGGTTTTTTACGAAAATGAAAATTAATATAAATAACTGCTATATCCTGTGATCATCGGAAAGTACAGGTTTGGTCAGTTGCACCTTTAACATTCATTGACTCTCCGAGATTTTTTTCCTGCGTTGCTTACATTATTTGCTGTACAGTGTTCATATAGCTAATAGGACAGACGGGGCAAGTCAAATTAAAATAACCGCTACTAAAAAAATTTTTAGGTCCATCGCGGACCCGGACGTCGACGACCCCTGACCCTCTTAAGTATTTTCATTTCTTTTCTTAGTTTAATTAGATGATGGAAATTAATGACGTCCCAGACTTTGGCATGTCTGCGCAGGGTAGCCATCGGTGATGTTTGGTCACTGAAATCACCGATCCAAAATTCAGTTTACTTATTTTTTTTATTTTGGCAAATTACTAGTTAGAGATATCTTAGCTATTATTTACTCTAGTTTCTTTACTGTCCTTGAACCTTCTTAGTTCTTCTGAGGGGTAGAATATATTTTTACTTAGAGATTTCAAAATTGGGGACACAGTTACCTGGTCCCTTTTCCCTCTCCTTTTATCCTGCTGGTCTGGGCCGGATACGGGGCTCAGATTTCAATCTTACAAGCAAACTCTTGTGAGATTTGGATCTGATGGACACAGACTTGCATCCTTGGCAGCAGGACGCCCCCGAGACTACGTAAAGTAAGCCACCCTCTTTCGGCATATGCGAATATTTTTGGCTGTGAGTTGTTACTACCGTTTTCTCACGATACTCAACCCACCATGGGAGGGACTGACGAGAAGGTACACTACGATTTCAGATTCCCAGAAACTTGATTATTGTTCATTGATCGTACAAACTATGCCCATTGATTACTGACTTCTGGTTGTCTTTCTATTGATTGGTTATATGGTGTGTATGGATTAGTAGTTTGGGCCCACTAATTTAAAATAATCTGGATTTTTTTCTCTGTATATACATTTATATATATATGCTTACATAGTTTGAAAAGTTACGTGCCTGATCTATTTGTTGTATTTCCACTTCTTGTGTCGACTTATTAAATAATATCAACTATTTCTTTATACTCGGATCTTAGTAAATTGAATCTTTGTCGATTATCGGGTTTATATATATATATATATATATATATATATATATATATATATATCAATGTTGCAACCTTATTAAAAGAAAAGAATTTTTGTTAGTCAGGGTTTTTGTTCTGTCTAGAGCCAAGAAAATGTGAATACTTATTAAATATGAAAAGGTTATGTAGAAAATTAAGTGTCGACGAAATACTAAGATTGATATTAGAATAAAATTTATTATATTGAGTAATATGTATATATATATATATATATATATATATATATATATATATATATATATATATATGAGCGAATATGTATGTATAGGGCTCGGTATTTACCCTGGTTGTTTTAGGTTGCCACAGATTTTTGACACCCGATTTTCACCAACTAGTTGTGATTGTAGAGTATTACCGCGTAATTTGTAATAAATAATACCTTACTGATTTGTTATTAATGTTCGTAACTATTAAATTTTTAATACTATGTTAAATATTGCATGTAAATAGAACAAGTAACAGGTCGTAAAACTAACCCTAATCCGTATCCAAAGTTATTTTTGTGAAACCATAACGAAATCAGTGAATTACGAAACAGTGTGCCCCAAATCCTTTCCCTACGACCGGAAACATAACTATTTGTCAGTCGCCAGTTCAGTGACTCAAATCTCTTGACTCCACGATCTAGAGCAGGAATAAAATTCAATGAACTGAAATCTGGATAATAATTTAGTAATGTGAATACAGGACCTAGGATAGGTCCAGAGACTAGCTTCATTGAGATATCGTTTGGGGGCTGGATTCGATATTTTAAATCTTGATAAATTTTGAATTTTCATACTAAGTGCGTCAAGCGACGAAATGAAATATATATATATATATATATATATATATATATATATATATATATATATATATATATATATATATATATATAATGTGAAGCAACTATTTTTCCGTAGTTAAGAAAAACGACTAACTACTCTCATGGACGCCAACCATAGTGCATAAAGAGAGTTGATAAAGAAGTTATTATCGACGTGAGAGAAGGACTCATAAAATTGTCGAAATTTACCCTCTTGGGATAGAGACTCCATAAAAATGCTACCAAAGTTTTTTTTAAATGATTAACCAATTATATTTTTTCTTTCCTCTTTCACATTGATATTTATTAGTTCGTATTGAACCTCAAATATGTTCAATGACCTTTGATGACCTTTGATGACCTCAAATATGACCTTTGATTTTTTTGTCTTCGTCTTTCGTTCTGTCGACTTTTTTTGTTTTGTAACGTAGTCCAACTCTTAATGTATCTGTAAAAATAAATGTTATTCGATATTATTGATAAGTAACAAATTTCTATGCATGTCTATAAAGCATGTTATTATTACTATTATTATGTTCTATTCATGTATCGAAATTTTTACCTGTTCTATCAAATTACGTTTTCTTGGAATGTAATAAATGTCTATAGAAATGTAGTTAGGTTAGTTTAATTCAACTAAATGCAACCTGAAGTATACATTGTCCTGTATGAATGCGTGTGTGAGTGAAATGTAGATTTAGTATTAATTGCACCAATTCTTTTGATATATATGTGTGACTTACTATAATTAATGGTAGTTGACAATTAAAGCCGTTGAAAAGTCAATAATAACTCAATTTAAGTTGGCTCTATAAAGGAAGCAAAAAGGGACAGAAATAGCCTGAATGAACGATCATCCTGGAAGAACTTTGAAAGTCAAAATCTTCAACAAACATGCGGGTTACTTTGATTTTTTTTTTTAGCTTCGGTCAGTTATAACATGCCGTCAACTTCATTGTTTATGCTTCAAGTACTGGATACTAGTCAAGAACTTTCGGAAATATCGAATAAACTGTTGAATTAAACTTTCTCATCTATCTCAGAGCTAGATTGGGATAATTCGGTAGTTGGGGTTACATGGATCTAGGTCTGGGGGTATGGGTTAACATGTATCTACCTTTGATCACCTTAATACCAAATACTCACCCAATAGCTCTTGGAAATAATCCTAATTCGATAATTATTCACTTTCCTTTACCATATTTCTCAAAAATATCCAGTAACAGTTTCCCTATTTCCTCATCTTCTTACCTTAACTCTTTTCTCTCCTCCTATTCCATCTTCCTCTTCTTTTCTTTACTTCTTCTATTTTTAATAAAACTGAAAAGGGGGTTGTGACTGGGAATTCTATATATAATAAACACGGTCATGTATTTATTTTATTTTATTTTATTTTTTCTTCGGAAGTCCGATATAAAAGTCTTCTCATTTTGATTGAACCTTGTATGTTCAAAAGTAATTAATGGATTATATATTCCTATTAAATTAGATATAAGCTGATAGCTTCATGAATATCCCCCCACCAGGGGTGAGGGGTTCCCAGTCACGACTTACTCCATGCATCTCATTTGCACGATACAGGGTTGTTTCCCCCTCTTTGTTTTTCTTTTTCTTTTTCCCTTTTCACTCAACTACAGAAGAGCTAACTGGGATCTATTCAAAAATACAATAGATGAAAACTTACCAGGCGAGTATTCTATACACACAAATGAAGATTTAGAAAAAAAGCAGTTAACATCCTAACTAAAGCTATACAATTAGCAACTAATAAATCAATACCATTAATAGACAATAATAAACATAGCAATAAATTACCTAATGTAATTCAGGAGTTAATTAAAACCAGAAATAAACTTAGAAGAGCATATCAAAACCATAGAGACCAAACTCTTAAAGCACAAATAAATCAATTAAGACGAATAATAAAAGAAGAAATTAGGAGATACAAAATGTATACCTGGGATAAAAAAGTCGAAAGCGCGAATTTCAAAGATAACAATATATGAAGAATAACTGAAACTTTAACCAAACCTTACACACCCACCCCTTCCATACATGGGGAAAATGGACTAGTCTTTACTGATGAAGATAAGGCTAACACCCTAGCTGATACACTAGAAAAAACTTTCAAACCCAATGAAAATGACGAGCTCAGACAACATGAAAGGCAAGTTAAAAGACAAGTAAGTGAACTGCTAGAAAGTCAATCATTAACGTCAGCAAGAAAAACAAACAAGAAAGAAGTGCTCAAATTAATAAGGAAACTAAAGCCCTTCAAAGCTGCAGGTCCTGACAACATTCAAAATATTTGTATTAAAAACCTCTCACCAAAAGGAATTTCCTTTTTAGTCAAAATCATAAATGCAATAATGAGACTAGCACACTTTCCCACTGAATGGAAAACAGCAAAAATAGTTGCATTACCGAAACCAGGAAAAGATCCTAGATTTCCACAAAACTATAGACCAATTAGCTTACTGAACACGCTAGCTAAACTAACAGAGTCATTTATATTAACTAGAATAAAACAACACATACAAAATAACAATGTACTAATAAAAGAACAGTTCGGCTTCAGAAACCACCACTCTACCACACACCAACTAGTTAGAGTCATAGAATCAATAACAGATAAATTTAACAAGAACCAAAGTGTAGTAGCAGTATTTCTAGACATAGAAAAAGCTTTTGACAGAGTATGGCAAACAGGTCTACTATATAAGTTAAAAAACGTTGGCCTACCAGATATTTACATTAAACTAATCTCTTCATACCTGAAAAACCGTAAATTCTATGCATCAGTTGTAAATTCTCAATCTACCCATCGCAGAATAGAAGCAGGTGTCCCCCAGGGATCTCTCTCTAATGCCCGTTACTCTTTAGTATCTATGTAAACGACATACCGAAACATAAAGACTCCAACATAGCACTTTTTGCAGATGACACATGTAAATATTCTCATAGCTGGCAAGCAAATCAGGCAGTAAAATATATTCAGAGACACATTCCGACACTTGAAGAATGGTTTAACAAATGGAAAATAAAAATAAATAGTACTAAATGTGAGGCAGTGTATTTCACAAAACGTAAAAAGAGCCCTACTACCAAGGTGGAGGTTTTTGATACTCCAATAAACTGGACTAATAAAGCCAAATACCTCGGTGTCACCCTGGATAGAAACCTAAATTTTAAAGAACACACCAAGCTACAAATAGACAAGGCCATTGGCCGGCTTACAGAACTAAAACCGCTATTAACAAGCCAAAACATTAGTAGTAATGCAAAAGCAACTCTATACAGAACGCTTATAAGACCGATACTTACATATGCAGCCCCTGCTTGGGGACATGCACTGATAGGAAATATGAAGAAATTGCAGATATTTCAAAATAAAATCATAAAATTAATCTCAAACTGTCCTTGGTATACTAGATTAAAACAATTACAATATAGAATGAACATCCTGCCCATTACTGAAATAATAAAGACACAAGCAAAAACTTTTTACAACAAAAATAAAATTGATAACACTTTAACAAACGCACTTGGCACCTACACAATAAACTCCTACACCAAACACAGGAGACCACTACACCTAATATTAAACTCATAAAATTCCTATTACTCAGAGGATACAAATGTATCTACCTTAAGTTTATGTTAAATGTATATAAAGGTGTGTATATGTGAAGGTATGTGCATATGTATGTATGTATGGTTGTGGATATATATGTATATGTATGTGTGTGCGCGTGTGTGTGAATGTATGTGCGTGTGTCTATAAAATATAAATATATATGTATATATATATAATAAAAAAGAAAAAAAGAAAAAAGGAAAAAAGAAAAAATATTTTTAAAAAAATTTAAAAATGAAAATAAATAAATAAAAAAATAAAAAAACACGAAAAAATATCTATATATATAAAAGAGAACGTACAAATCCTTTGTCCGCTCATCACGCTAATACGGCTGAACCAATTTCTTTTATTTTTGGGGGGTTATTAGGATTTGGACCCTAGATGGTTTTTATCATATCACTTTAATTTTCAATTACCAGTGTCTTGAGATAATTGACCATTCAGGTGTCCATTACGTACAAATCCTTTGTTAGTTCATCATAGGTATAAAAATAAACGTATTTATATGCAACCCGCATGACCGTGTCACTCGGCGGGTTAACATAAATGACAGGCGTTATAATGGTTTTTATCATATCACTTGAAAGCGAAAAAGTAAAAATTATCTAAGTAACAAAGTTTATTGCGTTCGGGGGTGACCGCAGCGAAGCGGGGCGGGTTAACATAAATGACAGGCGATATAATGTTAACATTTACTGCAATCTTCTATGGTTTTTATCATATCACTTGAAAGCGAAAAAGTAAAAATTATCTAAGTAACAAAGTTTATTGCGTTCCGGGGTGACCGCAGCGAAGCGGGGTGAACGCTGCTAGTTTAAAATAAAAATCTATATGCATAAGCGAATGTTTAAGTATATATATATATATATATGAGTAGATATATGTAGCAAAACTTACCAAACATAAATTCACATGGCAATATATACCTAAGTATGTATATGTATAGCACATGAGTATACGTAACAGAATATCTATATATGTACAACATCTTTGTATCGGACGAACGGAGAGTCATAAAAACAGTTTTTGGTATGTAGAGGGCATGAAATGAGTGAATCAACTGATATTTCGAATTCAATGTTTTGCACGGTCGCCATACTTTCTTTTCTCTTATCGTCTCTAAGGTAAAAATTGTAAAAGTAAAAAGTATCAAAGAAAAAAAATCTCACTCTGAGACAGTTATGCAATAGTATAGTAGGCTAATAATGTTTAATGCTTAATGCATTTTCATACAAGAATTCTAGGAATGACCCAGAAAATGCATCAAAATATTGTGATGTTGGCCAATAATTAGTTTCTAGATCAGGAGCCACAACAATTTTGAACGATCCCTAAATCAAATTTTCGTAATTTTTACGAAATAAACACGTCATCCTGAGTTAAAGGATAGTTTGGGTTTGGCTACATTCAAGGGCGCCGATTTCCCTGTAATTTTGGGGGTGGCTCATTCATTAAAAATACATTTAGTAATACATATAACAATAAAAATACATATAACAATAGAAATATATATAAAAATATATATTCAAAAAATACATGCGGGCCCCACATTAGCTTTGGCGGGTCCCGGCCCTCTCGCCCCCCAGGATCGGCGCGCTTGGCTACATTGTATGTAGTTGTCCAGATATAAAGTCTATAAGAAAATTTTGATTGAAATATAATGGATGTTTTGATGAAAAATTGGATCAGGGGCCACCAAATGTTTGAATGGCCCCTAAATCGAGTTTTCATATTTTTTACGGAATAAGCACATCATACTATGTTAAGTTATAGTTTGGGTTTGGCTACATTATATGTAGTTCTCCAGATATACTGTCTATAAAAAAATTGATTGAAATATAATGGATATTTTCAGCCCAAAATGAAATTCATGTTATACAAAAGCACATTAGTGGGAAGTAATGGTTAAATAGAAAGCTTTGACTACACAATGGTGATCTATCTACTGATAAATGTCAGCAATGCTTCCAAGCATTTTTTATTTCGTTTTTTTTATTTCCTGCAAAAAAAGCATTTCCATTTATATAAGTGAGTATATGTTCGACGTAAGTGTATTCCATTAATATCCATTATGTGATCTATTACGTGATGAAATTGTGATCCATTTAGCAAACATTTTAGAAACATGCTCCTCTAACTATTTCTCTGCTACCTATTGTTTCTTAAATATTTTTATTGTAACGTGAGCTTGGAACACGTGCGGACGCAGTTGACTTGTGGTGTAAGCCAATTTTTAGAAATCATTCTAATTTTTTTTTTTTAAATTACCAGCAACATACGAAAATTTTGTGAATTCAGACAAATTATACAACATTATTAACGTTTAACGAGGAAAAATGTCTGAAGATGAGAAGTAAGCTAATGTACAGAATGTTTGAAAACGACACCGACATTGTTTGGGAGGTAATTCCTGACACCAAGATAAGGCAAAATGTATAGACCAACCTGGGTGCAGAAATCCATTATTTCGGAGTTATAGGCTGCCGAAAACATAAAAAAATGAACTTTTAAAGGTCCATAGCTCCAATACCATGGGACCTTTCGTAGTCAGGTCAAGAAACTAGTATGTGTCCTATCCAAATATTGAAGTTTAAGAATCCTGTGGTACTTCCGCAACAATTTTGATAGATGTAGTTGACGAGTACTTCAAATTATATGCATGTAGAAGAACACCCTCCATAAAAATTGTTGTGTGAGTGCCTTAGAAATCTGAAACATGTATTTTTGGATAGTGTACATATTAGTTCCTAAGTGAAGTCTTGACCTGACTACGAAAGGTTCCATAGTATTCAAGCTATGAACCATTAAAAGTTCATTTTTTCATATTTCTGACAGTCTATAACTCTGAAATAAGGGATTTCTGCTCCCAGGTTGGTCTATAGTTTCTGTTTTATCTTTGGTGTCAGGAATCACCTCCCAAAAGTTGTCGGTTTTGTTTTGAAACACCCTGTATAGATCACACTGAGCTAACGAAATGGTGTAAGTGAGTGTGAATTCTCATACGTAATTTTCGAAAAAAGTCTAGAAAGTTCAATTTCTTTCTAAATTTAAAAATATATTATGTATGATTATTATGTCGACTATTAAGATGAAATTTATACTCAAGAGTACACTATTAGAACTGTTCATTATGACTGTAGCAAGATGAGATTTGTGCTCGTATAATTAATGAGATGGTCTACACAGTATAATTAATGAGACGACCTACACAGTATAATTAATGAGATGCCCTACACAGTATAATTAATGAGATGGCCTACACAGTATAATTAATGAGATGGCCTACACAGTATAATTAATGAGATGGCCTACGCAGTATAATTAATGAGATGGCCTACACAGTATAATTAATGAGATGGCCTACACAGTATAATTAATGAGATGGCCTACACAGTATAATTAATGAGATGGCCTACGCAGTAAAATTAGTGAGATTTGTACTAGAATTACGATTAACTCTTGAACTTTATTTATTTTTTTTTTGTTTAACTAGCATTTTGATGGAAGATGCCATTTGAGAGTTTTTCTTTACGAAAATTAGTCCTTAATTTTAATGGCACGTAACTCAGGAACCGAAGATCAGGACAGGAAAGTATGAGAGATTTTAAAGCCAATCCTGGTTTCTAGTAAATGCAGGTTACCATCATCATTAGGAATTGTGCCGTTATTGTCAGGTCAGTTGCTGCAAGTGAGAACTTTCTATTCTCCACGGTTTTCCGTTAACCTCTTCATCTTCACGTACGATTTTTCTGTTTTAATATCGTCCATTAATAGTAATCTCCTTCGCCCCCTCTCTCTTTTTCCTGCTCCCATACCTTCTAAAACGTCTTTCGTGATACAGTTCCTTTTCAAGCAATGTCCCAACTAGTTTCTCTTCCTCTTCTTAATAATATCTAAAAATGTTCTTTTATTTTTCTACCATTTCTAACACCCTCTCATTCGTTTTCCGCTCGACCCTGCAAATTCACTCCATTCTTCTTCACATCCACATTTCAAAAGCTTCCAGTCGTTTTTCATCATTTTTGCGTAATGTCCGTGTTTCTGACCCATACACTACAGTACTCAACACGAAGCATTTTATGAATCTTTTTTCTAAACTCTTTATTTAAGGTCCCACAAGATAATACTTTCTTCCTCCTAAAGGCTTCTTTCGCCATTCCTATCCTTGCTTTTTATTTCACGTTCACATTTCATATAATTTCTAATAATACTACCGCAAGTAATCGAAGGGTAATCCAAAGTAAAACCAGTGACCCATATAACCCTTTGCAACAGTTATATATTTATCCCAGGACTTAACTAATGCCTGGAAGGCTTCGGTATAGGAAGATTTGACAGTACGTCTAAACCATTATAGGGGAGTTGTTTCCATTCATCACTGGAGAAGTATTGACCTTCTCGGAATTCTTTTACGGGAATATACAAGAAGAAATCACTATACGGTTCTTCCATTCAGTGAAGACTTCAACTCATCTGTGTCGGTCAAAAGCGGAAACCTCTTTTGAAACCCAGTGTGGACCCACTTTTCGGTACAGCAAATGGTCATGAATTAATTTTTATTCATTTTATCTACCGTACCTGTTGAAATATTACACACTTTTGAAATTTCACGACACATTATAAAATAGATTTTCACTTTGCGCTGTTCGAAGTAGACGACTGCACTAATCTCTGTGTGCACCAAAGAAGAACAACTGCCATCCGCTTTTTGTGGTCCGAAAGTGTAGCCGGAGCGGAAATTCATAGGAGACTTTCAGTACAATACGGGGACAATGTGTTGTCTCAGCGAAGTGTATACGAGTGGATTGAACAGTTCAAAAGTTGTCGTATGAGTGTGAAGGATGTGGAAAGAGCAAGGCTGGACAGGATGATACTGTTCAGCTACAGCAACAACTGATGACAATAAGAAAGATTGTGAACAACAGACGAGCGAGTGTTGATAAAGTGGCAACACATATGCAGTTTAGTCTTGGTTCTGCAAACGATATTTAGCATAACAAGGTCAACTTTTACAAAGACTGTGCGAGATGGGTTCAAAAAAAATTCGATAAAGAGCACAAGGGAAACTGTGTGAGCATGTGTGAGCGCCTACTGGACCATTACGCTAACGAAAGTGATGTGTTTCTTAGGCGAACTATCACTCGAGATGAAACGTGAATTCATCACTTTCAACCAGAGCGCAAAGCATGGAATGGAAACACCCAGGATCTCCTGTCAAGAAGAAATTCAAGAGCCAAACTTCTGTAAGGTAAGTGATGCTCACAGTGTTATGGGACTTACAAGAGCCAGACTTGAAACATTACTTGGAAGAGGGACCAACTGTAAAAGGTAGAGAGATATACTGGTAAGCAAGTTGAAGTCTGTAATTTGTAATAGACGCAGAGGTCGATTGTCGAAAGGTGTTCTTGTGTTGCACAACAATGCGGGTCCACATTCCGATTCCCATACAGCTCAAACCTTCAGACGCTGCGTTTCGAGGTGTTGGAGCATCCTGTGTATAGTCTTGTTCTTCCCCGTTTTGTTACCATCTGTTTGGTTCACTTAAAGATGCTTTCAGAGACCATCAATTCAGCTAAGATTATCAAGTGAAGAAAGCGTTCCATTCGTGGCTTGATGTGCAACCAAAACCCCCTTTTTGGGGGGGGAAGGATATGGGAAATCTTGTGAAACGGTGGATTGAAAAGTAAGGTGACTGTGGTGAAAAATATGAATAAAAACATTGTACACTTGTGGTAATGAATAATAAAAATTGATTGTAAATACTTATTGACTTATTGACTTATCTATCTATCTATCTATCTATCTATCTATATATTGTTGATACATGTCATTGATATTATTCAGAAAGATATTATTTTTGGTAAAGGAAGTATATTTAATTAATCGGATGTTAAGAAACTCAATGTTATCATGTAACGTAAACACGTGTGTGTGTGTTTGTGTGTTGACATCAATGTTTTGTGTATGTGATGTTTCGCTACGGCTAGACGCTTGGTCGTCAGTTCGTAAGCTATTGTAATTTGTATTTGTAATGTTTTTGAATTGTCATCAAATTGTAACATCGTAACATTGACACACTTTGACTGTGGTATAATCGTTGAGTTTGCAGAAATTTGTAAGTCTGAGAATTTGATCACGATGTAATTCGGGTGAAACCAATGTTTTACCAATAGCTGAGATATACAGAAAGTCAACAACAATGAATTCCAGGATGTCTGGAATCCTAGTATAAAACTTATGGTTTGGAAGAATTGAGGAGAGGTGGATCAGAGATCAGAGGTGGACCGTGAGACATCGAGTATACACATAGAGATCCACTGCGACTTATATCACAGTAGTTACTTAGCTGTGATTCTCTTCTACGAACATCGACATCAGTTCCAGACACCAGTTGTATAAAGGTACGTGTATCTCAGCTATGTTCGAGTTATTCGTGGTTAACTTCTTAGCTGCTTAAAGATATGTGATCTTGCGTTTATACTCAGTCGACGATCAACAATAATAGTACACAAGCTTTAATGAAATACAAAGATTTAATTCAAAGTTAATTCAATGTGGTTTCTTTCCGTCATCCTGTACTTACTCATTCTAGATGGTGAGTAGCAGCGATCTTCGACCGTCAGTTAACATTTCATCCCCATGCTATATAGGCACGACGGTGAAAGGTTGTTATGGTGGAAATGCTGGTTTTGTAACGATCCTAGGGTAGCCCACCGTTTTATGGTGGAGATAGTGGTGGTTCGAATCCCGCGCCGGTGCAATTTTAGTGTTAAGAGTAATCCCACCGTCTTATGGTAGAGATTTGCTGGTTTTTGTAGCTATCCTAGGGTAGTTTTATGGTGGAGATATTTTGGTTCAATTCCCGAAGAGTGCTAAGTGTAGTTCTCACCAGTCTTATGGTGATGAATAGCTATGGCTCGAATCCCGAAACGGAATAATTTTAGTTTTAAAAATACGTTTTAATAGGTTATGGTTAAGTCCGGTTTAAATATTTATAGTTTAAGTTATTTAGTATGTTAAGATTTTTTAGTATGATCGTTCACCAATTGAATACGAGATTTGGTTCGGATCTCGAATGACTAAGGCAATTGACTCAAGTAGAATAAGTAATTACGTTAACCCTCACCACCCACCCTCGCTTCGTAATCAAAGTTGTATTAAGTAGTTAGATAAATGAATGAAAACACTGTGTTAACTAGAGCACAGAAAGCGAGTAAGGGAATAAATATTGATGTGAATAATTTATTTGGTGTGAGGACACCGGAAAGACGAAATACTTCTTGTAGTCAAGACAAGGTCGCGAGTCCTAAAATTATTTTGAGTAGAGAACCAGTTTTCAATTTCCCGAGTAGTCCGGTGACTAAATCCGTATCAGAAGACTTTCCTTCAATCATAAATTTAGATCCGAAGTTAATAGATAGTAATAATAAGGATTGTAAAATGGCGTCTAACATTACGTTTTATGCAGATATTAACAAACTACCTAAATTCGATTTGAAGAACGATAATGACATCGTTTCGTTCTTCGATGAGTTCGACGATGCTTGTCAAATGGCAGGTATCGCCGAAAGCAAAAGAAAGGAATTACTGCCTAATATTTTCAAAGGAGTAGGGAGGCAATGGATTAAATTGTTCCTGAAACGGAAAAACACGGCAGAAATACAGTATAAAGATTTGCAATCAGAAATAGTAGAAGAGTTTACTAAATCTAATGTGACAATAGATATAGAAGATAAAATTAGGGAGCGTTTACAGCATGAAGACGAAGCCGTCATCAATTACGTATATGACATGCTCGTTCTCTGTGAACGATTAGATTCGAATATGACTGATATTAAGAAAATAGGTATTGTAGTTGGAGGATTACGTCCATACTATATGGAAAAGGTAGGAACCCGAGAATATTCTAGCCTAGACAAATTCGTTGAAGACTTGCAAAAGATAGAAAAGAATAAGTGTAAGATTGCAAAACGCGTGAAGAAAGAGCCCGGTAAAGTCACGATTAAAGATCTTGTTAAAAACATTAGGGAGCAAGTAGAAGATGACGAAAGTGGATCTGATTCAGATCATGTAGTCGTAAGAAAAAATAAAGAAGAAAGTAAGATAAAACAAGAGCCGCAGAGTATTACACAAATCGCGGAGTTAGAGAAGAAGATAGACAAATTACAACTTGCATTATCGGCGAAAACACAAAGCGAAGAAAAACACGAGAATAACGGTAGAAAACAAGGAAAAAATCAGTATTATAGAAATAATAAGCAGAATAGAGGTAATAACCGAAACAATTACCGTGGAAATAAGAATAAGAATTGGTATAGTAATAGTAACCGTAGCCAAAACAACAATAGAGGAAATAATGGATATTACAATAAGCGTGGTAATCGAGGTAATTATTGGAGAAATAATAGAGGACGTGGTCAACAAGGAAACTGGCAAGGAAATTGTCAGAATACGTGTTGTCACCAATCCTATAATTTTGAAAATCCGAATCAGCAGAGATTTGTGCAAGTGGTACCAGCGCAAGTAAATGGTACTACTTACTATCAAACAGTAGGTCCGAGTAATTTAAACGGAACACATCTGTAAATGGGCGAGGCGCATTTACAGGCAATCGTAATGTACGAACAAGAGAAATAATCGCCTCAGTTAATTTAGAAAACAATATGGTATATTTACCATTGGAGATCGATGATAGACAGATTAAGGCATTACTCGATAGTGGGTCACAAATTTCGATTATTAATGAGAAATTAGTGCCACCGAGTGCAAAAATAATCCCACGACAAACTAAGATCAAAGGCATCACGCAAAACACTCTTGTAATTAATAAATTAGCTGTAATCAAGTTCAAAATTTCAAATCAAACTTTTCACCAAGAATTTCGGATAATTAAAGATTTCCCATATCAAATGTTGATTGGGAATGATTTTTTGCAAACGCAGAATTGTAGAATAGATTATGGTACTGGTAAAATTATAGTTCAAAGGTTCGGGAAACCGATCAAAATTTGTAGAAATGATCAAGAAACCAGAACAGTTTCTGATAGTATAGCAATTAGCATAAAAACAAGTTTAAAGCCGAAATGGGTTCTTGGACATAGAATAAAGTTGTTACCAAGAACTAGGACAACTGTTGAAGTTAACCCAGTTAACTCTTGGGCGAACAACGAATTTTTGTTAGAACCAGATAAATTATTAGAGTCTCAATATAACATATTTGTACCTAGAGTGATATTGTCGAAAGAAAATAGTTGTTTAGAAGTAATCAATCCATCGAATAAGACGATCATGTTGACTAGAAATTTGAAAATGGGAGATGCAGAAGCATGTACTAGTGAATCAGAATTAAGACAAGAAGGATTAACAGACGATGAAATTGAAGAGGTGTTAGAAGCGAGGAAAAATTACGATAAAACACGGTTGAAATTTGGCAATAAGACTAAACCAGAAATCAAAAAGAAATTAGAGAAGTTATGTTATGATTACGCAGATGTTTTTGCGTGGCGAGAGAACGAATTAGGAAGAGTCAAGGGAGTAGAACATAAGATAGAGTTGGAAACGGAAGTACCGTTTCGACGTCAACAGTATCCAATACCTATAGCTATGAAAGATAAAGTTAAAGAACAGATAAACATCTTACTCGAACAAAACATCATCGAGGAAAGTAATAGCTCGTATAACTCACCTATGCTATTTGTAAAGAAGCCAAATGGATCTATTAGAGCCTGCTTGGATTGTAGATTGCTGAATCGGCACGTAAAGTTCCATTCCGTGGCGTTGCCGCCTATACATCAGATCTTAACATGTATGGGTGGTCACAAATTCTTTAGTGTGCTTGACATTAAGAGTGCTTACCACACGGTATCGATTTCTAAGGAATCTAGGAAGTACACGGCATTCAATATTCCTGGCGTAGGGGCGTATCAATACTCTAAATTACCGATGGGTTACATTCAATCGCCCGCTATATATACGAAAATCATGGCAATGTCATTAGCTAACGTTCATCCGGAGGCGGTGTCATATTACATGGATGACGTATTCCTATATGTAAACAATCAGGAGAAGATGGTATCGGTATTGCATTCAGTTTTTCAAAGACTAAGGAAATATGGCTTAAAGTTATCAGTAGAAAAATGTCACTTCATGGAAGAAAAAGTAATGGCATTAGGTCACATCGTGAGCGAAGCTGGTTACGAAATAAGTCCTAAAGTGATTCAGGCAATAAAAGCTTGTAAGCCACCTACAAGCGCGAAAGAGCTTAAGTCATTCCTTGGGTTGACTAATTATGTGCGGAAGTTTTGTAAAAACTACGCGGAAATGTCATCTAATTTCCAACAATTATTAAGGAAAAACCATAAATTTGTATGGACCCAGGAACACCAACTTAGTTTTGAAAAATTAAAGGAAGCGTTGATGAATGCACCGTTATTAGCACCGTTCCGTGAAAATCTGGAAACAAGGGTGTATACCGATGCGTCTACAAAATCAATAGGGGCTGTACTCATGCAAAAGCAATTGAATGGAGAGTGGACACCTATAGCATATTATAGCAGAGTGTTAAGACCAAACGAAACAAGAAGACATATAGTGTAATTGGAAATTTTGGCCGTGGTGAGTGCCTTTAAAGCATTCAATTACTATTTGTATAATAAAGAATTTGAATTATACACGGATTGCAGATGTATAAAATATTTACAGACAACGCCAAAATTATCACCAAAATTGTTACGGTATAGTTTAGAGATGGCACAATACCAATATACGCCAGTGCATTGTCCAGGTGAGAAAAACCCTAGTGATGTATTATCAAGAAACACGAACATCCAACCAACCGATGAAGACATTGATTTAGATGCGTTACCAGTCAAGACCGAAGACCTCGAAGTCAACATCACGTTCGACGAGGATGTGGACGTAGCTGAGTTGCAGAGGAAAGATTCTTTCTTCGGGTCAATAATGAAGGCAATAGAACATCCGGAAGAAGCAGCTGAAAAAGCGGAAAAACAAGCTCGCTGGTATGAAATTAAGGACGGAAAACTTTTCAGAACTCAGAAGATGGCTAATGGAAAGAAATTTCTATTATGTATTCCTTTTTCTTTAAGGGAACAAGTTTTTAAGAACTTGCATTGTTCGATATATGGAGGTGGACACTATTCCTACACGAAGTGTTATAATCGAGCATTGAAATCCATTTATTTTCCGAATATGAAAAGATTTTTCCAAGAGAAGGTCAGCCAGTGCATCAGTTGCCAAATCCAGAAACGTAAAGCTGGTAGGACACCACTGCATCCGCAAACATATCCTAGTTATATGCCATTCCAGCATGTAACTATGGATGAGATTGGACCGTTTAAAAGATCGAAAAATCATAGAAATAAGTATGTAATTGTGTTCGTTGACAGTGCCACTCGGTACTTAATTGCTAGGGCAGTTCCTGCTATAACTTCAGAAATTATAGCAGAAGTAATTTTTGAAGAATTGATTACAAAACATGGGATCCCTGAAATTCTTGCGATGGACCGGCACAGTACACACCGAAGCCGAGTTATGGAAGAGATGGCTGAGCGGTTTGGTATGAGGTTGAACTTTGCCAATACAGATGCCCACTACAACATCGGAACATCGGAAAGAGCTATAGGATCAATCCAACAGATTATGAAGCACTATATAGACCGTGAATTTACAAACTGGGACGAGATCTTACCTTCAATAGTGTTTACCATGAATACACAGATTCATGACGGAACAAAACACTCGCCTTATTATTTGCTTACAGGGCGTGAACCCAGAACGTTCTTGGAACAGGATCTGGACATACCTTGTGAGTATGTAGAAAACGAAGAGCGAATAAGGAATGTAAAGGAAGCAAGGAAGGTTGCGTATCAGAATTTGCAGAAGCGGTTTAAATCCCAGATTGAGAAGAAGTTCTCTCAACCGAACTTCGACGTAGGACAAAAAGTTTGGATTCGTGAAATGCCAAGAGCAGGCATTCCAGCTTGTTTTGGAAAGCGATATAACACTCGAGGAGTAATAGTGCAAAAGTTGAATAATAACTCATATAAGGTGAAATATGAGACTAAGAAAGGACAAGAGAAGACGGATTCCGTTGACATAAGACTTTTAAAACCATTTGTAAGTGCAAATGAGGAAGATTCGGATAAACAAGAGGAAGAGTCGGATTTAGACAGTGATGTCTAAAAAGAAAAAAAAACAACGCGTGGAAAACCAAGAGGTTTTTAAACTCAAAGGACTACATCACGAGAAGAAAAAAAAAGTTTTGCAACTACAAAATACGAATAAGTTTTAGTATACAAGTTTATTTTTTGTTAGGTATCTGTATACAACATGTTTTTATCAGTGAAACAGCGAGATGGACCGCTGTTTATCAACAAAAGTCCGTGTCCCGAAATCAAAGTAAATGTTGATTTCCATCTGAAAATCCCTTAACTGGTAAAAATATATTGTTTACAGAGCGTAAAGTGATTAGGAAATTAGAGAATTTTTTTTAAAATTAGAGATATCTAGTAAATAGATTTAAATTGTTAAATAATCCAAGGTACACATACAAAGTAAACTAAATAAATAAAAACATAAGTATTAAATAAATAAGATATATCGAAATAATTAAAATAACTAAGTTAATTTCAGAATAGTAATTCTAAGTTTTAATTGTTTACAGTTATCATCATGTTCAAGATTATCGGTTGTCTAGTACTATTGATTAGTATTGGGGTAGCTGAAGAAGAACATCAACAAATAACATTATCAGATATTGGATTAGCTTTGACACAGAATGCCTATGCTGTTCATGCTACGAATATGGTGTTTACGACTGTCAAAATGCATTTGAATTTCCAAGAATCGGTGCCAGTACATGATAAATGTACTGACGCATACGAGATTTTAAATGATTATGCAGTAAAAGAGAAAGAGTTTAGACAGAACATAGTAAATTTATTACCCTGCCATTTTGTCTATGAAAATGGTAGAACTAGGTGTAATAATAATCACAGAAATAAAAGATTTATATTTTCATGGTTACTGGGATTGTCGTCAATTGGTTTATCGACGTATAATTTAATACATAATAAACAGTTGTCTCAGTCTATTGATAAATTAAGTAAACATGAGAATGTATTAACTAATGAAATTAAAAATCTAAAAGAATCATTTAATAATGAAATTGCAGTAGTCCATGGAATTGTCGTAAAAGTGCAACATGTATTGCAAGATTTTAAAAATAAAATTCAGGAGCTATACTGTTATTTACATCAATCCCAACGCAAGATTATGGCAAACTTGTTTGCTCATCTTGTACAGGAGAGAGTGAATAAAATAGTAAATAGCATTTTAAATAATCAGTTAACATATCATATATTATCTAATGCTGATGTTAAAAGGTTAATTAGTCTTCATGACGTATTGAAAAATACTATTTATAGGTCAGACATTGGGATGTTTTACCAAATGTCTAGTATATATTTAGTAAAATATCACTACGAAGAAAATAATGTGGATTTAATAATAAAAACTCCGATAATATATGATACTAGTATCTCAATAATGTATGACGTAACATCAATGGGCTACTTAATAAATAAGACCAGAATATTTTATGAATTACCGGAAGCAGTTTATTTGGCTGAAGGTAAATTTCACTCATTGGATAAAAGTAAATGCGAATTTAAAAGTTTTCTATATTTTTGTGAAAGCATAACTATGGATCGTGAATCGAAATGTTTGAATAATATCGTTTTAAATAATTCTCTAGAAGGATGCCAGCAGAATTCTGAGAAATTTTTGGGGAATGTGATATTCAGATATACACACGCTGGTGTGATGTATTCTTCTATTGAAGAAGCGTACATGACAAAAGTGGGTGTACATCAAGAAATTACTTCAACAAAACTTGATCAAACTAAGGCTAAATCAAATTTCATAAACTATGATAAATTTGATAACATAATAATTGGAGAGCTGGTCATTCCAACCAAACGGATAATTCAGATTCAAAATAAACATATTAAATTGATCGGTAATTGGACTGAGAGACAAATAAATTTCACCTTGCATACGCAAGAGCTAAATAGTTTAACTGAGAAATTGTTAAAATTGAAAGTTGATACGTCAATCCCAGAACTACATTTAAAAACAGACTATATTATGTATGTAATTTTAGGAGTAATAATATCATTAATTTTGACAACAATATTGTTATTAGTACTGTATTGTAAGCTTTATAGAGCAATACGGAAGTATAAAATTGAAAATCAAGAATAATAATAATAATAATAATAATAATAATAATAATAATAATAATCAAAAAGTAATAATAAAGTAAGCATAGTATGTAAATCAATATTGTATGTGCCTTGGGTTATGAAAAAAAAAGTTTTTACATTTTTGGATATGAAGAAGAATGGAGTTTATTTTGAAAAAAAAGTGTAAGTTGCAATAAAAACCTGAAAAGGAATATCGGATTAACATTTAAAACAATTGGTAATATGTAGAGATACTTACCTACAGCATGAGGTAGTTGTAAGTTGAAAAGCCTTTGGTTATGTCATCCTAGATAAAACTAGGATTGGTCTAGTTGAGTTGGTGAAACGATTAAGTTGTTGAATAAAAATGGTTACGTAGTACTAATACGGCAAAACTCTTAGTTTTGGTAGAAAAAGAAGCAATAGAAAATAAGCATAGATAATAGATCATCATAGATAAACATAGGTACAAGCGTGTAAATAGATAATAGCTAAGTTAAATAACAACAGAATATTAGTGAAATCAGTAGCTTCAAGCTATAGAAAACAAAAGCGAAAAGAAGAAAAATAGAAAAATTGTCTATTAGTAAAGCTAGATAAATAGACAAATCATAGATAAAGTAGATGCTAGTGTTACAAACTAGTTCAAGTAAGCTTACAAATCTACAATAATAAGTCGTTAAAAAGTACGAAAAAAGTATGAAAAGTCGTTAAAAGAAGTAAATAGTTTGAATAGAAAAGTAGGAAAATCATAGATAATAGACGAGAAATAGTCGGAAATAGAATACAATCATAATGCATCATGTCTATAATCATTGCTAAGTTGTATGTAAACACATTATTTTTGTCAAAATTCATTTTCTAAATTCACGTATTTTTTTAAAATGAGAGAAGAAGTATTTATTTATTATTATTATCGAATGATCAATTGGCATATGGATTATTTGTATAATAATAAGTTATTGTATTCAGTGCATGAATGTCTTCAGTATTCATGTAGATACAATACTCAGTTTTGTAGTTTTCTGTTTTCTAAGACATACTACTTGCGGAATACCGACGGGAGCCTGTTGTTCGCTGATCGCGCGTGCGAGAGAGGATTCGTTGCTAAGGGGCGTGACTTACGAGAAGATGGCCGCCGTCTAAGCAACAAGCCACTCCCACTGAGGACGAGTTTCTCTTATTCACAATGTTTTTGATGCTTTATGAATGATTTCTAAGTACAGAGAATGTTGGAATGTTAAAATAAGATAGATTGAACATCAATAAAGATAATTGTACCTACAAACAACGTTAAAACTAGCTGTAAAGTGTATTTAAGAACAAAAATATGCACGAAAATATAGGATTGTACGACTTTGAAAAAAAACTGACAATAACAGCGTCAAACGAATGAAAATGTAACGAGGATAGCATTTTTGTATCCGAATAGGTTACATAACGATTAGAACACTAGTCATTATTTAGAATATGCATCGATTATGCATTTTATAGAGAATAATGAACGATTAATGAACATTAATACTAGGCCTATGCTGGAAGTATGAATATATTTTTCAGAAGAGAGTCATAGACCGCGATATAGTTATATTAGTTTTTAAGAAAATAAAAACGCGATTTCACACTTAGATTATCTATATTTACAGGTATTATGGAAAAGAAGTTTACCATACTTGCTATTGCATTAACATCTTTAACAGTGTTAGTACTAGCGACGTCTATAATTATTATTTATTTAATTATTAAATTACGTAGATTTAGTAGAAAGAAAAAACAGGAAGGAAGTGTAGAGAAAAAGGTATATGACGATATTAGTAACATAGAAAACTGCGGATTATTTCCAATCTATGCAGAAGTAGATAAAAACCACACTAAAAAGCACACTATTTGCACAAAACAAAATGCAGATCACTATCTCAAGCAAAAAGAGGAACCACAAGGTAACTTGAACACTGTTGCTATGCACTGCACCAAAACCAAAGAGGGATGTATCACAAATCACGAATTATTCGATTCTGAAGCGGAAAAAACGGATAAACATTTAGTCACAAACTTGAAACACGAAAAAGTGTACATGCGTCCAAACGATGTAATAATCCTGTGAACAATTTGCCGAAATTTTCACGAAAAGTGCGGAGCACGTATTCAAAGTTAACTTTAACCATCCAAGCAACGCGGCAAACAGGATGAGACGTGGAGATTTATCAAGATCAGTGTCAAAAACGTTGCTGACATAACATTTTTGCGGAAGGAAGTGCATCAGAGTTGATAACTCTACAGATAGCAAACTTACCATAAGTGAAGTGAATAATATTTTCAAATTTTATTTTGTGTTCTAAAATTATGCAACGACAAGAAACGTTGTTCATTAGTGTATTAGTGGTTTATAACAACATATATAGTGTATAATGAAGTGCATTGTATTTATGGAAAGCATCAGTGATATGGACACTGATACTAGTGGAAAATGTGCGGAGACAATAAACACTGAGTTGGACTTTGCGACTGAATACAGTGGAAGTTTCCGAGAACGAGAGCGAGAAAATATATGTATGTGTGTTCAAGAGCACAGGATGTGCTAGACAATTACAAATAGTTATATAGATAACTCAACAGATGGCAGGAGACCATACTTTTATGAGGACTCTTGACAAGTATTTAAAAAAAAAGAAAACAATAAATGTAATTAAATGATGTTTTTATGATTTCTTTTGAATGTGATAAATGAATATAAAACTATATACAGGGTGATGGATAAATATACTCAATTATTTTATGGTCAATTTCAGGGAAGAAATTGAGTCGAGAACGGAGTTCTCTCATTTTGAAGGTAGGGCATGTTGATACATGTCATTGATATTATTCAGAAAGATATTATTTTTGGTAAAGGAAGTATATTTAATTAATCGGATGTTAAGAAACTCAATGTTATCATGTAACGTAAACACGTGTGTGTGTGTTTATGTGTTGACATCAATGTTTTGTGTATGTGATGTTTCGCTACGGCTAGACGCTTGGTCGTCAGTTCGTAAGCTATTGTAATTTGTATTTGTAATGTTTTTGAATTGTCATCAAATTGTAACATCGTAACATTGACACACTTTGACTGTGGTATGATCGTTGAGTTTGCAGAAATTTGTAAGTCTGAGAATTTGATCACGATGTAATTCGGGTGAAACCAATGTTTTACCAATAGCTGAGATATACAGAAAGTCAACAACAATGAATTCCAGGATGTCTGGAATCCTAGTATAAAACTTATGGTTTGGAAGAATTGAGGAGAGGTGGATCAGAGATCAGAGGTGGACCGTGAGACATCGAGTATACACATAGAGATCCACTGCGACTTATATCACAGTAGTTACTTAGCTGTGATTCTCTTCTACGAACATCGACATCAGTTCCAGACACCAGTTGTATAAAGGTACGTGTATCTCAGCTATGTTCGAGTTATTCGTGGTTAACTTCTTAGCTGCTTAAAGATATGTGATCTTGCGTTTATACTCAGTCGACGATCAACAATAATAGTACACAAGCTTTAATGAAATACAAAGATTTAATTCAAAGTTAATTCAATGTGGTTTCTTTCCGTCATCCTGTACCTACTCATTCTAGATGGTGAGTAGCAGCGATCTTCGACCGTCAGTTAACATTTCATCCCCATGCTATATAGGCACGACGGTGAAAGGTTGTTAATATATATATATATATATATATATATATATATATATATATATATATATATATATATATATTAAACAAAGTGTACTGGAGTGTCAGTGTAGGATCCTCAAGCCTCAAAGTTGCACAGAGATGTATAAGCGTCTCAAGGCCAGTAAGCTGAGAGAAGTAAAAGGAATCTCAAGGTCCAGGAATTCAAGAAAGATAATTAGAAGTCACAAGGTCCAGAGTAACCAAGAGAGGATGATCAGCTCCAGGCAGACTGATGTTGATGAATATAGTTTCCCTCCTTTTATATATACATTTCGGGTATCTCTGACTTCCTATGTGGTTGATGCTTTTGTTTTCCTTCTTCGGCTCACGCGATGCTTATTTGACACTTGATGTGTCGTTTGCTTGCTACTGTTGAGAGGTAACAGCTGGTTGGAATTTTACGATACGAGGACTTTTTGACAATATATTTCGCTTGAATACTTTTTTCTTAAATAATGGCAACTTTTGAAAAGACATTAAACTTAAAGCAAGTTCTAATTTGCATAACTATAGCAGCCTAAGACTGAAAATGCTAAGTATTTTCTCATTTGTTCCTTAGGTCAATTAATTTTAGCATACCCAAGGTGACAAAATTCTCTAAGTTGTTATTGTAATATATATTGGCTTTTTCTGCAAGCTTCGTTATCACATTAAACATGATAATTAAAATAAAGAATACAAATTGTAATTAAGAATATTTTTCTTCTTTCTTTTAGGTAGTTTGGCGGCAAAATGAGGACACATTATATGGTGGTTGTTACATTTTTTTTAATGGCTAACAAAACAAAAGCGGGAAAATATTTGATACCGAAATTACCAAGAAACCACCTTAAGAGCAAATTAAGTGGTTGCCTTTCGTACATTATATCAATGTATTACAACCACACACGAGTTGTAACGGTGTTTGCAGATAATACAACTGCTGGTTTGAATGTGCTACTACCAAGTTACAACTATCCAGTAGTAATAGTTAACACTAACTTGCCGGATGTACTAAATGCATCAAAACCGAAGATTTCTGTATTTGAATGGTCTGAAAATTCAATAGTATATTTGTTTTTCCTGGAAAACAGTGCCGAATTTTTGAAAGCAATTCACAAACTGAAGTTATTTTATTTAAGTCCCAGAAGTAAAATCATTGTTGTTCTTTTCACAGTGAATAAAACAACTGAGGCAGAAAGTATTTTTCGCAGTGCATTTCAGGAAAACATATTCAATGTGATTGTTCTTACAGTGGGGAATAAAAAGTTGCTGAATATGATCGACATATACACATATTTTCCATTCTCACAAAGTCACTGTAAGTCAGCTGAGAGACTAATACTCATCGACCAGTGGCATAAGGGACATATGATCAAAGGAACTGACTTATTTCCAAACAAAGTACAGAATCTTCATTCGTGTGAATTGAGTGCTACAACAACTAATTTACCTCCTGTTTCCATATTAGAAAAGAGAACAGACGGTAGTGTTGTTGCTAAGGGCCTAACTCCAAAAATACTATATACAGTTGCGAAGAAAATGAATTTTACTTTGAAGTTTTTGAAAAGAATTGATATGAATGATCATGGTATACCCTTAGATAATGGTACATTTTTCGGTGATTTGGGAAGAATAATATCAGGTGAATTAGAATGAAGTTTTGTAGGTTGGACACCAAAATTTATGTACTTCGTACATTTTGATCCAATACTAAGTGGAGATTTCATTCGAATGATGTGGGCTGTTCGCCAGCCCTCCACATATCCTAAATGGATGAGTATAATTTTCCCTTTCGACTTATATTGCTGGATTCTAATTTTATTCATGTATTGTCTCGTCATTATAACAACAAAACTAATGAAATTCGTTATAAGGAATGGAAACAGTTTAATGTTTGTATCTCCTTTCATGTATAAGTTCTCAATACTTTTAGGGATATCTGTTCCAGGACCACCTCGTATACCTTTGGTTAGAGTGTTATTCCTAATCTGGGTTATGGGTTCTTTCATTTTGAATTATTGCTATCAGGCTTCGCTTTTTAGATTTGTTACAAAACCAATAAAATATAAGTTAATTAATAGTATGAATGATCTTGTAGACTCAGATGTTCCGTTGGGTGGAATTTTTGACCATCGGAGGTTTTTCTCTGACTCTACTGATCACCTAATGAAACGCATTCTAGGCAAGTGGAAGGACCTGACTCCTGTAACAGCTCTGCAAAAAGAGTTAATAGATTTGGCTGGATCGAAAAATTGGGGGATACTTTGGGAATCCGGTGTTGTTGATTATTTAGTGTATTTACACTCCCTTTTCGATTCACAAGGTAAACCGTTGATTCATAAGGTCCAGCAGGTTGTTGTTGCAGTTCCTACGGTTTATTTGCTGCGACCAAATTCTCCTTACGTGAATTCTTTTAGTCAAGTGATTCAATATTGTGTGGAATATGGATTACGTGAAAAATGGAAAATTGATACGTTACTTGATGTATGGATAACAAGACGACATTTAGCTTTTAGTGCGAAAGATAATGATGTCATAATAATTTCTATTAAGGATTTGATGGGTGGTTTTGCATTGCTTATTTTGGGATTATCTTTGTGTATAATGGCATTTGTAATTGAAGTACTTCATAAGTATAGTTCTAAGTTCAGGGAAAATAAGTAGACAGTGTTTTCCAGGGTATGTTTTATATTGTGTTTTTGACAGTAGACAATCGACGGTTGGTTTTCTATGTACTAAAATTACTGTACATATTGTACATGAGCCTTTGGCCAGCTGCATATTGAAGATTAAGATCGTGCATGATTTAGTGCTCTAATGGTTTGCAGTTATTTTTTTATTTTTAATTTTTAACTTGAGTTCCAATTAACTTTATTGTTTTACAAATACGAATGTTAAACTCTAAATGTGAATACGGCCATTGTGATATTACGAAATAATTAAGTTGATAGGATACGGTTTGTGTTTTGGAATTAAATCGTCACAATAGTTTTAGATCTATAATTTGTCTGCGTGATAGTGACATCTATTGACGTTAGACTGGCAGCGACATATATTATAGTGACTGTGGTGTCCTATTATGAATTACCGTGACGCACAAAAATGTTTATATTTTATAAGTAGGATTGTTAATATCAGAAAATGACATTTTCCGAATATTTTCTTTATATTTTTAATTAAAAAATTATATGCAAAACTCTCCATTTCTTGAATGTTGTTTAACATTTTAAGGACAATAAAGAGTATATTTTATAAGAAAAAGGCACATACAATATAGGTTTCTTTTTCTTACTTTTACCAATGCTCTATTAATTTCTTACTAATTTGTAACTTTACATGATCAAAAATTATATTTTTTATCGAACGTTGAAAAGAATATCTAGTTTGGAATTATATGTAACATTTTCTAAAATTACTTTTTACATTCTTAGAAGTTCACTTAACATTTGTGGTTATGATTTTCTTCGGTTGTATATGTTGTACTAGAGAAAAGAAGCTTCCTCCAGCTCCCAATCGTTGGCTTGTTGGACCGTAATCGATATACATAGAAATAGAAAAGATGATGAACAAACATCTCCAGATATCATAGAATGCGTCTGGCTAATTTTCTCGGAGCATTATTCTAAAAATTGGAGCAAATATAAATTTATCGAGGAGGTTGTTGCATTTCCTTTCCGTTTTTAACTTTGTACGTCTAGCAACTATTTCAGCATTCATAACGATCAACGCGAGACTTGAATGGGCAATTGCGTCCTAACATGTCAAATCCAATACTAGTGATTTGCCTCTCATCCAAGGTACTACTATCATGCCCTCGGGTCGTTTATCATCGGAAAGACAACAACCTGATTGTTCCGCGTATGGAAGGGATTCAGGTCGTGGTGAGGGCTCGCAAGATGATATTGTTAACTGGGGAATGTCTGGTGTTTCTGCCAATGCTCTTCATGCATTAAAGGCCATGCAGGGCTCGTTGGGTAACTTGACCACTGCAGGCTGGATAGCCCGATGTGGCTTACAAACAGCAGCACCCAGTCTTAAGGAAGCAGAGATTCGAAATGTTTCATTAGACATGTAAAGACCTAATGGGGGTTGAAAGTATTGCTTAAGACCATGCAACAGTATGGGTGATGAAACAGTAAGAATACGGCTTTATCCGCTGGAACAGCAACTTACTGTAATAGAAGTTCATGGAACTGTACTGCAATTAGTGTATACCAAGATGCAAAGGTACATCTTTTGCTACTTTCTGGAAGCTCCATATCTGTTATATATTTCCATTTGCTTGAGTCTTCTTGAACTGCCCCACTGGCTCCAGGTGACAACCTTGTGGAAGGAAAGCCTCGATTAAGAGATCCGTGGTAGGACACTAAAACGATAGGAATCTCCATATCGACGGTTCGTCGAATACCAAGGAATCCTAATCCTACAAGTAAGAGTGCTTGCATCCAACAGACGTCACATACGGAGTAGTTCAAAATAGACTCAGACCCATTCTGAGGGTAAGATCATATTTCTCCAGCACTGGGGGGTCTCATTCCAAGATGGAAAGGCTCGTAAAACATAGTTTAAACGAGGGATTGAAAATGAAGCACGTAGAAGAAAAAAAATGATGCATATGGTGAAATCAAAGCGAGGTGGGACAAAAATATATTCCAATTAGATACTTGTTAACGACACATTTGTAAATTTTCCTTTGTGGGAGCAAAACCTAGAAGACAAAACATCATACTTAGTTAGGAGACGTACTCCTGGGGCAGTTTCTGCAAATCTTCTGAATAATTGGTTGAATGTGGCTTCATCTGATCAAAGAAATAACAACTTCCATTTTTTTAGAAAAAGTAATGTAGGTCAAGTGCAGATGCCTTCTCATTTATATGTGTTAATGTTGAAATTGCTGCTTCAGATTTGTACGCAATAGTCCCATCATCTAAATACCAGATGTTTAATTCAATGTGAATTGAATTTACTAAAGAGTGTATAGGTATATCAAAAAGTGCAGGGTCCAGGGGCTCACTTTGTTGTACCCATCTCTGGGATGAAATAGTGTCTCAGCTTAAGAAATAATTTCTTGGTTGTTGAGAATAACACTGGTGAAGATATGGATATATTGCGGGAAAGTACTTCAACACTGCAGTAAGCATGGAGTCCTGGCGACGTCCATTAAAACCATTGCGAAAATTCAGCTTCACGATAGCCTTAAGAGTATTGTGTGTGGACGAAAAATATGCCCTGGTTGCATGAACCGGTGCCTCGGCTCCAGTGGGAATACAAACTCCAAGTTGATGGGGAGACAGAAAGTTCTTATCAGGCTCTTTGGCTGATACTCTGTGCCAAAGATTTACTATGGCGATATGTCTGATTCTACCACATTTCTTTTAAAGAGCAGTAAGTTTGGCTTTGAAAAACAAGGGCGAACTTTCAATGGTACCATTCTCAAAATAATTAGATTGAACATGTCGCAAAGTGATTTGGGAGCTTTTCCTTCAATCCAAGTATTTGACAAGATAACATATCTTTGAGAATGGAAGGGCGAAGACCATCTGGACCTTCTGAGATTCCTGATGGAAAAAATGATAGAATATTTAACTTCGCAATAGAACTCTTTGTTTTACCCATGAGATAAGATTTTTTAAAATATTTTCGGATTGTTTGGGAAGTTAGTGCTACAAATCGAAATATGAACATTTTGATACATTCTTTATTTTTATTTGAAATAACTACTTGTAACAACTTCCAAGAGTGGATCAGCACCCTGAGTTCGAGCACAACGAGGTACACGTCTTAGGATGTGTGTAATAGATCTTAATGATGTCAATAAGTTGCCAAAGTTAGACAACGTTAAATCCTGCGTGCTATCGTTGCTGTTAGTGATACTAAAATTTGTGGCTCTACAATCAGGAAAGCTAATATTGTTGATATTACTACAATCCTCCTCTACATTTAGGATCCTATGTTTTTGTCTATATAAATGGCTAACCCCCTTGCATTCAGATAAAACGTTCCACAGTGAGGACAAGGTAATGTCCCGCAGATGTAGGAGTGGCTGAAAAGTTGCCTCTGTCAGGCTTACCACTGCTGTCGTCCAAGTCATTGCCAGGAATATCGGTTTCTCCTGACTCCGCTTAGTCAACCGATGGATATTGAACACTGGAAACGCCATTTGGAAATTACATTAGTTAATATTGTATTTCTACCTCAAACATGCTGAATTTATACCCCCAGGAGTATATTCCGAATAATTTATTATATATATCTATGTATATACAGAATTTGGAAACTTGCTGACTTCAAGAACAAATGCCAATTTTGCAGCAAAGTGCAAAAATACTCCTTTCTATCAACTAAATTCGATAAGCCTAGTCGGTAAGACGTCTTTCTTGCATGTGGGTGGCTCGGAATCGATCTACTGTGGAAGCGAGAAAAGTTTCTCGCTTTACTCTATTTTTGAATGTGGCTATGAAGTTTGTCCATCCTTTTCAAAATAGGTACCTGGGGCAACCGGGACAAATATCGAATAAGTCACGTAATCTCTTAACTTTCTACACTAACCATTGTCATTGAACCCCCTGACATGTTCAGAAAAAGGTGCAACTTTAGTTTACATTCTATCAAATAATAATAACAAAAAACGATTTGTTTAGTTTAAGATTCCGCGGTGTGCCATTTTTGTAAAACAAACGAATGATTCATGGAGGTGAGTGATTGTGATCATTTTTGTGTTCTTTTCTTAGAAATTGAACCCGGGAATACGTGCATCAAAAGTACACGAGCTAGTCTGTATTCCAGGGAGGGGCACGTATCTATTGGGTTTTCCACTTCTCAGGTAAAAAAAAATCTATTGATTTGACAATTTTCTATTACATCCTGTCTTCAGCCACACTCTTTTTTATTTCTGACTACTATTTTTTCCCTATATCTATATTATTTAGTCCGTATATTTCATTCATGGCTTTCCTTTAGGTATTCTTCTGTTATTCCATGCACAGTTAGTAACACCATTCTCCTGACTCATAATTCGTTCGAAAATCATATCTATACTTTTTGGAATTACCTTCCGTATTTTCCTTCTACCACTTTCATTACTCTTGTTTGACACCTTATCCGCATCTAATTTTCCAACATTATTCTTCTATAGCACCACATTTCTATGATTTCCATTTTCCGTTTTTCGTTTTCTTTACCCCGCCTGATATCCATACAACGCCTCTAAAGTGCATACTATGCTGCTCTCAGCAATTTCTTTGAGTTTTTTGTCAATATTTCCAGCTAGTTTACTTCGAATGTCTGTAGTTGCCTGGATTTTATATCTTGCATTGCACTTATAATTTTACTCTTTAAGCAACAGAATTTCTCCATCCGTTCCATCAGGTGATATCTTATTTTGGTATTAACTTTTCTTTTTCTTTTCTAGTGAATCATTTGTTTAATTGACAAACAACCCAAACAAACCTTTGTTTAGTAAATAAACATATTTCTTTGTTTTGTTTAGTTAAAGGGTATTAATCCAAACTGTTTGCAATAATAAAATAAAAAAATGGATTTACAAGAAAAACGTTTGTTTCATTTTTATAAACAATAGAATATTTTGCAAGTAAATTTACTTTCAAGAAGCAGAACTCTAATAATTGTTGATGACAAACTTTCAATCTTTAAAGCATTGATATGTCCTATTCTTATTTTACGTTTACGTGTATTAACTGTAATTGTTTTTACATAGTATATTTCTACTCCTTTGTATAGAGCTATATAGACAATGCAAACTGTACATTGCTTTCAACTATAGCTGAAATAAAAATAATAAATTGCAAGGTGTACACTTACAGAACGTTAAGTTGGGAATCAAATTTCAAATTTAAACTGGAAATTACCTTAAAAATAGCATTCGTGCCACTATCTGTTGAACTTAGTGCGACTACCATGTGAATTAACAATGGACCTACACCTTAACTTCGATTAAAGAAGCTCCTTATAAAATACACTAAGGGGGCTCTTCTTCCATTTCCGCTTTACAAGTTTTCCAGATACATACACATTTTTTGTATGTATTTCAACAAACCGCAGAAAGTATTACAACATTCGAGGAAAACGATGTCTTCAGAAGACCAAAGTCAGAAATGTATAGGGCTAACATATGGTGAATTCCTCTTTTGTCTCGCCAGTGGTTGTCTTCGTCCCTTGCAGAAATCTGTGCATAGAATCTGATTTATATGATGAATCCTTATTAGGATGCAATTGGACTTGATTTATGAAATTTCCATACAAACAAAGGAGATCTCTATACGAAAGGAGAGTTGTCAATATGTGTTGCTGATAGTGTGAGCTAACTTTAGAGTTAGAAGTCATCCGATGAATAGTAAATCTTCTATTATTGCAGTATTCAGCACGTACTATAATATTTAAATTATATGCAATAGATGTACTGTCTACGCTTTCTTTACGCCAGCAAAATCAATTTTTATACAAAAGTTGTCATATATTCCCTTTTAATCATGAAGGATTGGTCAAGCCAATGATCATATTTGACTGACTTCAAGCAATGGAGTTACGTGATATCTTCAATAAACACTACACTACACTGTCAAGATCGAATACTTATTACAAAAGCCATTATATAACATATTTTTTAAACCCAAGAATGGAGTTAAATCTAAGTTCACTCTCTCTTTTTTAATTAGTTTAAATTTAGGTAGTGGGAGATATTGTCAAGCCTCAATAAACAGAAACTTTGTTTTATAGAAACCTAATAGCTTTACGAAACATATTGTGGAATTTTTTGTCAGGGAAAGAGGTAAGTAATCCATCCTTAGATTAACCACTTATTCGGTTGCATTTGGCGGCACGGTTAGTAAATGCCATCTTTCCTGTGGAAACTCACAATAGATCGACATACTTTTTGTGGTCACAAACATAATGTTAATGAATATGAAGGACTTGACAATATACTATGGCTATAGATGCATTGGGCCTTGCAAACAATAACCTACTAGTGTCTTCACAATTCATATTTTGTATTTCCTACACAGTTTTTAATTGTACATTAACTGATTGATTGGATTGAAATTTAGCTTTCTTTCCAACACCGAGGCAATATAAGACTTGAAACTAACGTTTAATGTTGGATTTGAACCATAAAATCCAATCGTCCTATTAAAAATAGAAGTAATACATAGCGTTTTGGTTATAAATATAAGTATCTCTGAGTTTAGTAAAATTGACTGTTTATGTTCTGAAATTTTGCGGTCTATTAGATAGGTCGGACCTACAGTTTAAAGTAGAATATGAATAGTCTCAACAAAAAACAAACCCAAGACTTTGTGCATCATAGACGAATGCTCTGGCTACATAAAGAGCAGCGTTTATTTCATATGATTTCTTCCAGACAGTACTTAAATAGATGGAGTGAATGCAGTTATGTGAAATATATTAATATCCTGTGTTGAGCATGATCTAAAATATGGTTCGAGGAAGGGTATTTCTTAGCTCGGAGAGGAATTTTCCTAAGGGCTATCCCTGAAAGCGTCACTGGGAAAGAAGGTTCGTACTCTTATTATTTTTGGAAAATTAAATTTCTAGATTTACAGTTCACAATTATGCTCTTTAGACTAAAGACAACAGATGAATCCATGAAAATGAATTATTATTAAGTACTTCTTAAAATGAGAATGCGGGAGCAACGGGAGAAACCTGATAAAACCCACGGTCACAACTTTGTCCATCACTAACTCGCGTGGGTGGGGATCAAAACAGGAGCTCTCGCATTAGATGTGAGCTTTGTACCACTAGGCCAAAGCATCATCCCGTTATTATATTACATTTACTAAATATTCTTACCCAAGAAATTGCTTTGATTTTCCTAAGAATGATGAAACTGGAAGGAGAGAGAAGGCAAATAAGATGAAGAGTTGGTTCAGCATTATGAGCTCTTGCTATTTCCATTCATTGTCAGCTACAGTAATCGTTGATAAACTTACAAAGTATGGACTTGTCTCTTTTTGAGCTAGTAAAAATTGACTTCTTATGTATTAGAAGTTTCTCTTTTGAGGCAATCAATCTACCAGCAAAATATCATTCCTTTTTGGCCTGGATAGTTAGAACCTACACTCTAATTTTTAATAAGATTTGCCAAATCCACCTAAATCCAACTCCACTATCTAGTGAATATAAACCTAATCCGACGTAACGTAAAAATACTACAAATTAAATGATTTTTAAAGTTGAAAGTCCGATTATTTGTGAAATTACATTTTTCTGCTCTCCCACCAGGAATCGAACCCGGTACCATATGCACGTAAATAATTACATTAGTCGTTGTTAATAAAAACATAAATTTGTAATGTTCGTATATTATTTCACTTTACAAATACGATTTAGGAGATGATAGAATATATAAAGTGTACCATTCTCGTTGAATCTGAGGTAATGCGCCAGTATCCATTCAGTATATATTCCATTCAGTATTCAATTCCATTCAGTATAACGCCAAAATATAAGATATGACATTCAACTTTTACTTCCGATTCCAAAAATACGACTGTATTTGTATGAAACAACTTTAGGATAATATTTGTTCCACATAAGTATTCCACCAATTTTAACCTGAACTTCATCATTGGTTTATGAAGAATAAATAGATATTAATATATTTTCATTTATAGAAAATTTATGAAAGCGCACTTTTAATACTATTTTCGCAGAGTAAGCTTTCAAATGAGAATTGTGATGTTGGAAATTGTATCCCATGAGAAAATGATCAGAAATGGAAATTTTGTAACTATGTAGTTACTACGTTAGAAAAATGAAAATAATCTCCCTTATTTTTGAAACGAAATGAAGTGAAATCTTAAGTTTTACGTCCCATGGTCATGCCTGCTAGGCTAAAGGAGACGGTGATTGTGAGAAGTGAATGAAATGGTGGAATGAGGAAAGTGGGAGGAAACGGGAGAACCCCGAGGAAACCCACGCACACGGCGTTTGTCCACCACAAAGTTTTCTTGGCGAAGCTGGGATCGAACCCGGAACCCCACACCCAACAGGTGAACGCTCTACCAGTGAGCCTCCGCGGTTCTCTCCCCTATTTTTGATTTACTTATTAGTATAACATATATTTGTAATAGTTACTAACAATTACTATCAAATAATAGTTGGGTAATCAAGAATGAGTTACACAAGTATGTTTTCACGTAAATCTTACAAATAGAGCAACTTTAGTTTGTAATACCATTCGTCGCGAGTGACTTTCCATGCACTGTACAAAGTAACTCCAAATTTACCTTTTCGATAAATAAAATATTACAAAACATTTTAAACTTACAATTGTACTGCAACTCACAACTTTAAAAGAAATGTAATAAATTTAGAGAACATGAGCCATGGTAACAATTGCAAAGTGCCACTTGGAATCTTAAAACATGCGGTGAAATTTAGGAATGTTTCCAATTTGAAAAATTGAATAATGGACGTTTGATGCACATTAGAAGCAGTCTTAAATTCATATTGGTGAACTATGGAACATAAATAAGCATACCATTCGCTTTTTGGGAAAATTTGCTATTAAAATGAGGTGTCACATACTGTGGTTTTCATTTTTCAAACTTTACTTTAATTCAAAATTGCAGATTTCAAGACGGCTGCTGTTAAGGATACCCTTACCGTATCACTTCCCTCTAGGCATAATATGTATTACCAAAGCTTGTATCCACTTATTATCATCAATACGCGGGTTAGAAGCGGAAGTAAGGGACTTACACACATAGTAATTATAAACAATCAATATGCTTGTAACTTTTCCCCAAATGGGGGTATCTTAAACTAACTTCACCATTGTCTTCCTGATAAAATTCTAGCCCGAAATTATGTATCATATTACCCTATTCTCATTTAAAAACCTTGAACTTAATTCAAAATGGTGGATTTCAATATGTATGCCGTCAATTCATACGTACCATACGAGCCTTCCCTTAAGCCTTATATGTATCTACATGGTTGTTCTTTCGTTAACACTCTGTTTACAACGGGTAGTAAGGGACTTCTGCAGTAATCTCTATTAACCACATCACAACTCTTAAAAATTATAGAAAAATAGAAAACATGGATCATGGCAGAAATTTCTGTAATCACAAGTAATAAATACATGTCCTCTATTGGCAAAGAAAAAGTTCATTGAAATCGGAGAAGGACAATTGGGTGAGGTCCATTGTTAGCTTAAGAGTGGAAGTGTAATTTTATTATACTTGTTTTACTTATTGCCAATTTAGTACTAGGCAGGTAATTAGCCAGAACACTTAGACAAGGGTGAGAGATAATTTGGGAGAAGGTAACTAGGTTCGCCTTACATTCATAATGGTTTATATTCTAAATATGTATTTATCTTATTTAACTTATATATTATTTCATACAACCAATACAACCAACAGGTTACATACATTAGGTTATTTTTTTGAAATGGTCTCCATATCGGTTTAGGTACTTGTTGAACAGAGAGATGAGTCTGAAAATTCCCTCCTGGTAAAAATCCTGTCATTGCGTGTTTAGCCATGTTGTCATGAAGTGTTTCACCTCCTTGTTTGAAGCGAAGCAACGGTCTCCTAGGCGACATTCGCTTGCGAACGACATTTGCAACTCTGCCATCAAATGCCTTTAGGCGATTCTCCTGATGTCCTGAATCAGCTCCTCCTCACAAGTTGTGTTCAAATCTGTTGATGCCGTGCTGGGTCGACCACTGCGCTCCTTGTCGATGATGTTTTCTCTACCAGACGCAAGCCTTCGACGTCACTCTGCGACATTCTGACGAGACATTACAGTCTTTCCGTAAATCTCTACCAACTGCCGGTGAATCTTAGCCATGGTTAGATGTTTCGCCCACAGAAATCGAATAACTGAGCAGACATCTTCGTGAGACAAGTTTTCAAGACGAGTAGCCATTTGTGTTCACCTACAACTAGCGCTGTAGGTGGCGGGTGGCTGAAACTGTGCACAGTTGCCAACTCCATGTGTGAAAATTATCGCACACTCCTCATTCCTATATAACAGACGAAACTAGAGAAATATCAGTCTTGTAACATTAGTTTCTGATGCTCTTATTGTCCCGTAATTGTAATCGTAACTGTGTCATATTATTACCACTTAATTTAAGAAGATACACTACCGGTATTGATAAGCTGTTGCGCTAAGTTTTATAAAAAGAAGCTCAGATCATATTGCCTTTAAAGCTATTTTTGAAGAACAACTTCTTGCAAGTAGATCAGCACGATTAATCTTGTAGTTAAGAGGTAATCAAGGAAAGCTTAAACTCCATCTTGGGCTCTCCTGAAATCTTTAAGACCTTTTATTTTTAAGTACCTTGTTAGGGTAAATTGTATTTCATAGTATAATTTATATAACTAGAAACTATGAAGATAAGGTAAACAGAAGTTAGTCCTACCAATAAATTATCTTTCTACTCTTAGTTTTCAGACTATGGGCATGACCATTTGCGAAATTTTTCAAAAAAACGAATGTTGGAACCATTTAGCTCTCAAACTTGGTTAGGAAAGAAAAGAAAACTCGTTTATTTTTGTTTCGTTAACCTGGTTGATCTATGAAGGAAACGTACATAATTTAGTGGTGAACGCAGAAGTTAATCAGGAATGAGTTTAAGCTCCCAACTTGGGGCATATAACTTCAAGTGAAAGTACACATATATGAATACGGTAAATGTTTGTTTTAGCTTTGCTTAATGTGTTGCTTACTGCCACCTTAAGTACGCCACTAACACTCTCAGGGAATATTACGACTGGAAGCACTCTTATAATGATAACATTAATAAATATGTATAGCTTCATATGGAAAATAGTTTGTATCGCATGAATCATTTTCCAGTACGGAGAGTTCTAAACAACTATGTTATAAAGTTTTGTGGCCAGACATATATAAACATGTTTTTATGTACAGGTCGAATATAATACGCGGAGAAGTTATTAATAATGTATGTATTCTCAATTATAGAGAAGGAATTTTGTAAAAATAGAAAGGTAAATGCAGAGAATCTGCGGAAAATACATCTGTTTAAATATATTCTAGTTTGTGTGTTATCATTGAAATATTTAGTGAGTGAACTATGTTTTAATTAGTTCCAGAAATTATAATATAATGAACTTAGATCAAAATAGATGTTATATATTCTCAGGAGACATATATTTACAGACAGGATAACTGACAGCTGACACAACGATGCCAGAAATATCTGGAGGTTCATGGTGACTACGTCAAAAAAATAGCGGTTGAATATACTTGATATTATATCAAACACAATAAATTTCTTCTGCTATCTTTTATTGCTATTTTTAAATATCTTTTCGACATTCGACATACATAAAAATTGATTGTGTGGGTGAGTACGTTTCAGCATAACCCTAAAAAGTTTGGAGCAATTTTATCCAAACTTGGTTTAAATATTACAGTCTGGAAAACAGTATCGTCGTTGTTAGTAATGAAGAGTGAGAGACAGACAGAGAGGGAGTGTGTGTGTTTGAGAGAGGGACAAACATAACATGATCAAAAACGATTGATATTAATGTCGAGTCCATAGTTTTCAGGGTCCATGAGATGATTGGTGACAGTTCTAATGCCTTTTAAGTCCAAGTTCAACCCCAGAGTTAGTGTAAATCCTCGTTGCACACCTAAGAGGAGTAGGAGTGGCGTCATACAAAAATGATTGATAAAGCTTGATATTTGTGTCAGATTTGTAGTTTCTGTGGTTCTTGAGATGAACAGCAAAAGTTTCAATGCTGTTTAAATAGGTTTCGTCTCCTACGTTAACTCTCTATGCGAACATGAAGTGTTCAAATGAACTTTTACCGCTTTGAACGTTTATCTTAACTTCCACCTTATAATTAATGCTAATTTATAGTAACAAAGATATATCTGCAATTAATTCAGCGAATCAAGAGATTTCATCACAAACTTCAACACTTACTGAAACTGGAAACGGTTAAAATTAACTAGTTATTACTAGTAGTAAATTGCTTTCCATAAAACAAAAAATATTAAAAGATATCCAGAAACGGTTCTTTGTAATCGATTCAATATCCCAGGAATACGTCCCGCCTTCTACGTTACCTTTTCGTTAATACAGGAAGTGGTAGACAGGCCCGTATCCAATGGGGGAAGGGGTCTAGGGGGCGCCCCCTAAAATTTTCACGGCAGGCTTGCTAATGAACTATAATATGGTGATAAACTATAATGTGGTTGGATCGGGGCCCCATAAGCTACCGGCCTGTTGGTAGATACTGTATATATCAACCATTTAATGTTTTAATGTCCATCGAAATAGTAGAATAAAAACGGTACTAGAAAAGTGAAAATGATTTACTGCAATCGATTTAGTATCTCAAGAGATCATACAACCAGCACACGCAACACCAAATTCTGTTACTTCCATTTTACAAGTACTTCCGCTTTCCGCTTTCAGTACTGATTTCCAGGGAACAAAAGCGCTAAAAGATATTGGAAAGCATTTTTGTGCAGTCCTTCGTCATCCCAAGATGAGGGCCACAGTACTATAAAGGTAACCAAGAAAGTTCTGACACTTTTTACCCATTGCCTTCGAATATCGATATGTCACCTAAGACGTACCTGGAAGATCAAAAGTAGTCTCCAGCATCGACGATCTTCTGCAAATGTTCTCGAAAGCCATGGATTCCATCGCGGTAGAACTTGGTGGGCCGCGAAGCGAAGAAGGTATGAAGTACATTTTGCACCTCAACTAAGGATTTGAACTAACGTCTTCTAAGGCGATTGTCCAAGGAATGGAACAGGTGATAATCGGAGGGTGCAAGGTCCGGGGAGTATTGCGTATGTAATAATGTTTCCCATCCAAGGCTTAGAATGGTGTCCCGGGTCATCATAGCCACGCGGGGCTTATCGTGGTTCTGTAACAGGAGAGCCACTTTGCAATTCAGAAGTGTTTGCTCAAGAGTTTTGAGTTTTACTTGAACAGGGCTCAACTACTGACAGTATACAGTTGCATTGATGTCCTGAGCATCTAGTAGCAGTTCCTGATCACGATATAGCGAGCAGTCTAACAAACACAGGAGGATCTTCTTCTGGTGTAGTGCTGGTTTCGGCTATTTTAGAACCGGTTAGTGGGATGCTAACCAATGATGGCGGCACTGTGGAGCTTCGTACAGGACCCACTTATCACATGTTAACACCCTGTCCAGAATGGCTCTTTCCTCAGACGAAACAGCAAAGAAACACAGGTGTCTGCACGCGTTACCTTCTGGCCCGGGGTCAAATCATGTGGGATCCATCGACCATCTTGTAGTGCTTACCAAGTTGATAAAGGTGCTGTCCAATGATTTCTCCACTCACACTGAATTACGGTCCCAGTTCCTCACATGTATGGCTATTCCTCGCGTCAATTCCTGCCTGAAGATCTTCATTTTGTACATGTATTAGTCTGCCGGACGTGATGCATCTTCGAGTGTTTCGTCACCGTTCTTAAACTTACTGAGCCACCTCTACATTGTGCAGATAGTCACGATACTCTCAGCGTTTGACCGAAGTTTGAACTCGTACAGCATATACTCGCTTATGACGCTCTGCTGAGGTCCCATGTTCACTCTGTCCTTGCGGAAGTTCGCGGTGTAACTGAACTGCCACAACCAGGTAGTATGTTGGATATACCCACACCAACAACTGACCTTCGCCTTATCTCCATTCGCATTCAACTCATGGTGTGAGGCCAATAGAATACAGACCTTCACAAAAAGTGACAGAACTTTCTTAGTTACCTTTATAATTAATAATTACGGTTTCTACATTGCTTTCCATAAAACAAAAATGGTAAAAGGTATCCAGAAACTGTTTCTTCTAGTCAATTCATTGTCCTAAAAATACGTTTCACCTTCTCCGTTACCCCTTAGATAATACGTAGTGAATGGAAAGTGAACCATTTCTTGTTTCAACGTTAATCGAAATAGTAAAAAATGACGGTAGTAGAAAAGGAAAAGTGGTTTACTGCAATCCACTCAGCATCCCACGAATATGTATCATCTTCTCCGTTATTTCTTTAGTAAAATGAAATTGGAAATGTCAGTTCTTGACTATTTTATATTACAGCATTTGTGGCCATACAACTAAAACGGTAACAGATAGCGACATGTTGTTTTCTTGTAACCGATTTATACGTTTCATTAGAACTTATTATGACCATCCACAACACTCTACCGAATGTGAAAGTGTTTCAAATTTACTAATACTTCAAGTTCCAATATCGATCTTCATAAATCAAAATTGTATGTGATGTAGTTTTCTTTTTTCTTTTCTTTTCTTTTCTTTTCTTTTCTTTTCTTTTCTTTTCTTTTCTTTTCTTTTCTTTTCTTTCTTTCTTTCTTTCTTCTTCTTCTTTTTTTCCTTTTTTTTGTAAATCAGCGTGCCAAGAAAAGCTTGAATCTCCTGCATTCACTCTGTATTAAGACCAAAAGTGGTAGGAATCTACTGCATGCGATCTTAAGTTAGATAGCTAGAGAATAAAAACGAAATCATTAATAAGGAGCGGACTTTTTTGAACGATTTGGTGTCTTCAGAAAAGATTCTCTTTTGTCTCTCTACTAAGACCGGAAGTGGTATAGATTTACTTTTAATAGTCAATTCGTAACGAATTTAAATTCAATTCGTTTGGAAGTCTACCGTAGTTTAACGACTGTGAAACGAAATTAATTTGTTAAAATTGTATGATCATGTTACCCTTATATTTTTTTCTCTAATTTTCTCTAAAAATAATGTAGTGTATTTTTAATCATCAAACGATTATATGACTAAATAGGAAGTTGGACACCCTTTCTTACCACTCTAATGGTGACCTTCATTTTGGGAACTTCTGCATACTTTTATCCTTTGGAATACTAGGGGCTGGGTAAGATGCAGTGCCTAATGGAAAAAACCCGCTACCAACAATTTATTGACTGAATAAGAAGTTAAAAGATAACGTATAATGAAGTCTTTTGTATACGTGAAATATAACTATATTCGAAATAGATCTATGTCCCTTTGTTACTTGAGTCATCAAAAATTCGTAAAGAGATTAATATTATATACTTGTAATAATGCATTGTATTTCTATTTGTGATAATACATTTTTCCTTATTTCAGAATATATCAAAGGTATTGTTATTTATCTTGCGGTTCTATACGCTATTAGAACTGAATATAATTCAAACGTTATAAAGTATTCACGAAATGTTTATCACGCACAGTATTTTCCTCATCTAACCTCATTTATTATTAATATTTATTTTACGTTCTGCCTACAATAAAGTAGAGTAACTATTGGCGACAAATTGTGTGTACTGAGCATTATTACTGTGAGATTTCCTGTTGACTGTAGACGGTAAGTCTGTCTTTAATATTACTTTAACTCTCCCACTATCGTCTACGTTGACTTCTTGAAGGAGCTCTCACAGTTTTGTGAAAGTCGTCCTCCGCTTGAACTGTAATTATCCATCTGCGATTGTTTTGAGCTAATTTGGACCAAAACTGAAGTCAAAGTAATTTACGACCTACTTATGTCACGTTAGACTTATAATTGTCCATGACAACAACCGGCCACTACAGTTGCTGATACTGTTAAGATAATTCTAAGATTTCGACGAGAAATGTTCAATCATCTCCCTTAAGCTCTGTCATTGCCCCATTGATTTATTTTTTTTATTCATCTGGAAAAGTGGCTTGCATCGAAACGTTTCAGTTACAATAAAGTCCTCAAGATATGAATTCTACACTGGAAGCAATCTGAAATGCCAGATATTTACAGAGAGGGTAAAATTGAAACTGGGGCCACGATACCAGGAATGTCTTGAAGTTCGTGGCGACTACATAAAAAGACTTGTATGTACTTATACCTCAACAAGAAGAAAATTTTCTCTCCTATGATTTTATTGGTTTCTTTAAATATAAGTTCTTTTTCGACATTCGTCATATATAAAAATTGATGTATATGTGGAAGTCCATGTTAAAGCATAACTCTAGAACACCGGAAGCAATTTTATCCAAACTTCTTACACATATTACAGTCCTGAAGAGAGTACTGTAGTGGAGAGTGGATACACAATGATTGAGAACAATAGATATTTGTCTCAAATTCATAGTTTTTGAAGTCCATGATATGATTGGTGAAAGTTCCGATGTCCTGTATACCCAAAGTCAACCGCAGAATCAAGTAAACCTTGCATGCCTAAGGAAATGCACTAAATTATAGGAAGATATAAATTGCGTAACCACATCAGCGCAGAAGTGAGAGTGTTAAATGTTTTCTCAGTCCTTCCTTAGGTCAAACAATTTTTAAATATCCAGAGATAAACAATCAATAGATTTCAATCAATTGAACAAAAAATGAAATGAAATATTTGAGTTTTACGTCCCACGCATATGCCGGTGTGGGTAAAGGAGACGGTGATGATGAGTAATGAATGAAATGGTGGAATGAAGAAAGTGGGCGGAACGGAAGACCCCGAGGAAACCCACGCACACGGAGATCAACTGAACAAGTTATATATGAGTGAGTATAGATCTTCAGGTGTAGTTTTTGAGAAAATCGAAAAAAAAACTGTTTTTGTAAACCTAAACATTGATGCGATACCATAACTACGCTATCTTTGAATACAAACTGATACTGAAGTATATAACCTTACCAAACTTTCCCTGTCCATTGTCCCTGTTATGAAAACCGGAGGTAGTAAATCTTTCTTCATTTTGTTCTCATAGTTAAAATGTTGTAGGTTTAGTTTGAAACAAAACTCAATGCTAGTTTCAGTTAAACCATCAGTAAAATTAATTCCACTAACGGTTAAAATACTATCACTACTTGTTACAATTCTTCTTACTAATGATGAAATTAATTAAGACTTAAATACACTTCCGATGTCTATTCACTTTCCCTCCCGTTTGGCAGTGATTTTATAGCTGCTGCATTCATTACACAATGGAATGAAGTTCATGTTTTGTCATTCTTGTCGTATTTAAACATTAAAATGTCTATCAGGAGCTGATTTCAGAGCTAAGAAGCTTCAAGACCAGATTCTGTATACAGCTCTTGTATTATAATGTAAAAGACTGTGTTAATTTTTCATATTCTTTCCGTATAAGTTTAAGTTTTTCTTCCTGAGAACTTTGGTAATGTATAGTATATTGTTTGTTTCTGAAAGCCCAATGATCAAATCAATCATAGATAAGTAATATAAAGACTACAAACTTTCAATCTAACAATATTCTTCTTATTTCTTTTAGGCAATCTTGACGAGAAAATGAGGACACATTACATGGTGGTTGTTATAATTTTTTTAATGGCTAACACAACAAAAGCGGGAGAAAACCTGGTACAAAAATTACCAAGAAACCAACACAACAGTGAATTATTGGGTTGCCTTTCGTACATTCTATCCATATATGACAAAAACACACGAGCTGTAACTGTGTTTGCAGATAATACGAATATTGGATTGGATGTGTTGCCACCAAGTTACAACGGTGCATTTGTAATTGTTAACAGCAACTTGCCAGATGTACTAAATACATCAAAACTCAAGGTTTCCGTATTAGAATGGTCCGAAGATTCAATAGTTTATTTGTTTTTCTTGGAAAACGATGTTGGTTTTTTGAAAACGATACACAAGATGAAATTATTTTATTTAAGTTCCAGAAGTAAATTCATTGTTGTTCTTTCTAGGATGCATAAAATAACAACTGGGACAGAAAGTATTTTCCGTAGTGCGTTTCAGGAAAATATATACAATGTGATTGTCATAACAATGGGAAATATAAAGTTGCTAAATATCATCGACATATACACGTACTTTCCATTCTCAAATGATCATTGTAAGTCAGCTGGTAGACTAACACTCATCGATCAATGGCATAAGGGACATATGATCAAAGGAAGTGACTTATTTCCGAATAAATTAGAAAACCTTCATTCGTGTGAATTGAGTGCTACAACGTTTTTCTTACCCCCTGATTCCATATTAGAAAAGAGAATAGATGGTGGTGTTATTGCTAAGGGACCAACTCCAAAAGCACTATATACAATTGCGAAGAAGATGAATTTTACCTTGAAGTTTACGAAACGAATTAATAAAAATGATCATGGTAGACTCTTACCTAATGGCACATTTCTCGGTGACTTGGCAAGAATAAAATCCGGAGAATTAGAAGGAAGCTTTGTAGGTAGAACACCAAAATTGAATCATTTTGTACATTTTCATCCAATACTCAGTGGAGATTTCTATCGAATGATATGGGCTGTTCGCCAACCCTCCACATATCCTAAATGGATGAGTATAATGTTTCCTTTCCACTTATATTGCTGGATTGTAATTTTATTCTTATATGGTCTCGTTATTATGCCTATGAAATTAATCAAATCACTTATTAAGAATAGAAACTGTTTAATATTCCGATCTCCTTTCATGTATAATTTCTCCATACTTTTAGGGATATCAGTCCCAGAACCACCTCGTATTCCTCTGGTAAGAATAGTATTTGTAATCTGGGTTCTGGGTTCTTTCATTTTGAATTATAGCTACCAGGCTTCGCTTTTTAGATTTGTTACAAAACCAATAAAATATAAGTTAATTAATAGTATGAATGATCTTTTAGACTCAGGCATTCCGCTTGGTGGCCTTTCTCACCATCGGAGTTTTTTCTCTGACCCTACTGATCACGTAATGAAACAGATTCTGGACAAGTGGAAGGATTTTACTTCTCCAAGAGCTGTGGCAGAAGCGTTAGTAGATTTAGCCGGAATTAAAAATTGGGGTATATTTTGGACATCCAGTGGTGTTGATTATTTGGTATATTCACACTCCTTTTTCGATTCACAAGGCAAACCGTTGATTCATAAAGTCCAGCAGATTGTTGTTTCAGTTCCTAGTGTTTATTTGCTGCGACCAAATTCTCCTTACGTGGATTCTTTTAACCAAGTGATTCAAGATTGTGTGGAATATGGATTACGTAAAAAATGGAAAACTGATACGTTACATGAGGTACGAACAACAAGACGACATTTAGCTTTCAGTACTAAAGATAATGATGTTGTAATAATTTCTATTAAGGATTTGATGGGTGGTTTTGCATTTCTTATTTTCGGATTATCTTTGAGTATAATGGCATTTGTAATTGAAGTATTTCATAAATAGAGTTCTTAGTTGAGGAAATAATAAGTGTACAGTGTTTTGCAGGAAGTATATTATATTGTGTTTTTGAAAGTATTTGGTCTAGGAATTAATTCGCGCGGTTGGTACGCACACATTGAAGCTGTAGTACAAACACAAAATACATAAATACCTTAAGAAAAATATTGTCCATCGCTAGCCACCACTTTCGCCCATCTGTCAGGCAATGTACGGATTCCGTGGCGAAAGAAGTCCTCATCCTTGGAAGCGATCCAGTCAGAGACCCATGTTTCGATATCTTCTGAAGAAGTAAACCGCTGTCCAATCAAATCGTTGTTCATGCAATCGAACAAGTAGTAGTCCGAAGGAGCAACGTCTGGTGAATACGGCGGGTGGGGTAAAACTTCCCATCCGACATTTTCTAAATAGGTTTTGACCGGTTTTGCGACATGTGGGCGAGCGTTATCATGTTGAACAATAAGTTTGTCATGTCTGTTCTCCCATTCTGGTCGTGTTCTGGCCAGAGCTTGCTTCAAACGCATTAATTGTCGTCGATAACCTTCTCCATTCATAGTTTCACCCGGTTGCAGCAGCTCATAGTACACCACACCTTTCATATCCCACCATATGCACAGCATAACCTTTGCACAGTGAATATCTCGTTTTGGTTGTGATGGACCTGGTTCACCTGGTTTCACCCAGGCCTTTTTTCGTTTAGGGTTCTCGTAATGGATCCACTTCTCATCACCCGTAATAATTCGATGCAGAAACCCCTTTCTGCTCTGTCGTTGAAGCAGCAATTCGCAAATGGTTTTTCGTCTTTCAACGTCTCTGTCTTTCAATTCATGTGGAACCCAATGCGACATCTTTTGAATCATTCCCATGGCTTTCAAGCGTTTGGAGACTGTTGTTTGATCAACGCCTAATGCTGCTGCAAGTTGTTCCTGCGTTTGACACGAATCCTGCTCGAGCAATGCTGTCAATTCTTCGTCTTGAAATTTTTTTGGCTGTCCAGCTCGCTCTTGGTCTGCCAAGCCGAAATCACCACTTCTAAACCGTGCAAACCACTTCTGACACGTTCGCTCAGCTAGAGCATGGTCACCATACACTTCCACCAAAATACGATGACTTTCAGTCGCACATTTCTGCATGTTAAAGTAATGCAGCAGGACACCCCGCAAAAACACTTTATCAGGCACAAATTGCGCCATGTTCACTTAACTACAAACTGGTGTTGTTGACGCTTTAATCCACTGCCCTATACTACGAACGATACGCGATGACAGGGGTTTGCAACACATGTGTGGATACACGGAACTGTGGGACGCTCCGTTCGTTGCGCCATCTCTTGTCCACCCGCATGAATTAATTCCTAGACCAAATAGTTTGGTGACTGTTGGCTTTCTATGTATTAAAGCTGTTGAGGTTGTTGCACGGGAGCATTTTGCTGTAGAATTAAAATTATAATCGTGGTTAGTTTAATGCTTTAATGATTTATATTTGACTTCGTTTCTTTTTTTTTTTTGCTTGTTCTGCAATATCTTTTGGTGTAATACATATAGGGATGTTGAACTCTAACTACAGATACGGCCATTGTGATATTTTGGAATAATTTAAGCAAGAGGACGCAGTTTACGTTGCTATTAAGTCGCCACAATAGTTTTAAATCTATGGATTTTCCGCAAGATAGTGACATCTGTTGTCATTATCAGGTAGGCAGGCAGGCAGCAGCTTCTCAATACATTAGCTTGACGCATATATATATATATATACATATATATATATATATATATAGGGATGGCCAATTCCGGAATTTTTACTTTCCGGAATCCGCCCCTGGCAAACCTTGCAGACAGGCCTTGTTCAACAGTACAAACAATAATTGCGATGTATAATGTTTCTATCACTGTGCGAAACCATAAAAGAATAATAAAAAAATAATAATAAAAAAAAAGAACTGGAAGACCAAGAGTGTTGAGTGAACAAGTTAAACGTTACATTATTAGGGAAAGAAAAAAGGTTCCGAAAAAGTAGTGCTGTGCAATTGGCAACGGATCTGGAAGCACGCGGTGTTAAAGTATCAGCCAGTACAGTGCGGAATATTTGCAGGGTATCATGGTCGGATAGCCAGGAAAATGATCTGGGTGAACAAGACAAATCGTATAAAGAGACTAAAGTTTGAAAAAGAGTATAAAGATAAGGGATCAGGCTTCTTTCTGGAATAGGGTCATATTTTCGGACGAAAATAAATTTAATTTTATCGAGTCCAATGGGAGGCGTATGGTATGGCGCAAGGTGAATATAGAGATGAATCCTCAAAATCTCGTCCCTAAAGTAAGACACGGAGGAGGGTCCGTGCTCGTCTGGGGTTGTATGAGTGCCTCAGGAGTGGGTCGTCTCCACCTTATCGATGGAGTGATGATCCACAAAGTGTATATTAACATATTAAAGGAATATCTCCATACTAGTGCGCAGAAGATGGTTCTTGAAAACAATTTATTGTTCAGCAAGACAACGACTCCAAACATACAGCGGAAAATACTCGATTGTGGCTACTCTATACAGGGGCGGATCCAGGACGGACTTCTGGGGAAGGGGCGGTCGGCAGTAATACTGCTACTTTTAAGAGCTCCAAACTTGTTATGGATGGGTTTATTTATATATAAAATAAGAAAGTTTCCTCTTGTGGGGGGGCGATGGCCCCGATCGCCCCCCTCTGGATCTGCCCCTGAGGTTTGGTATCTTTCTCAAAGACTTACCCTTCTTATGCACTTTAATAATTACTTTTCTTGTCTCCTCATTTGTTTCTGTTCGGTTGCTTCCCATTTCGACAGCCCACCGTGCAGTTTTTTCACTCCTATTCACAACTCACTCTGTTACTCGTCATGCTATACAAAGGTGCATACTCAGGTGAATACTAGTGAACCCCAGTTGTGGTATCTTTGTTTCGTATTCGTACGTCAGGTGTACGATCACTTTTTGCGTCTACTCTATACATTTTCTACGGAATTTATTTACTTTCTGACCATTAAACTTGTCTTTGTGGTTCTTTATTGATATATTCATAAAGCTTAGTTTTCATTATTCATATTGTGTGTGTTATTACACTTCTTAAATTTTCTGTTTCTTTTTCGCAGGCATTCTCGTTTCAATAGCATAGGTGTACGAACACTTTCTGCGCTCACTGTATGTACAGTAAATACAAATTTATAATTTTTGACTTTACGAAGTATACAATGTAATTGTTCAATAATTAACATAAGCAGGCATTCATTAATTTATATTAATATAATAGTTAACAAAATTAATAAGCGGGTGATTGATGACTTAGTGGTAGAGTTTTCATCTATGGTATTCTAACCCAGGACATGTGGGTTTTCGATGGCTAATTTTGTGTTCGAAAATTTTCCCGGTGGTACTCTTGGTTCCCTTTCTTATATTTGTTCCATCATCACTCATTAACGAATTTAGTTTATCAAAACTCTATAGCCATATATTCATTCTGTCCGTCAGTGAAACAAACAGTCTCAAGAACTATCTGATAGATTACCAATCAATTTTGGCCATGATGTACAGAGTCAATAGTTAAGAATCGAGTTCCCTGATGAATGTAATATTCAAACCGGAAGCGGTACAAATCAACCATTTCCGGTTTTAACGTTAATCATTATATAGTAAATATGGTAATAGATAGCGAGAAGCGGTTTCCAGTAATCGACATATATAACATTCATGTAGATAGAATGTTACCCAGTTTGTGTATCTGCTGAAAATAATGAGCTTAGGTATTTAGAGAGCATTTTCCGCTTTAGAAAATGTGTGCTTGGTAAAGAATGTAGAGAATTAGCTGAGTCAGGCACGTAGCTAGAATATGGTAATAGGAAGGGGGGGATCTGTCACGAAATACTGTGGTTATTTACCAGGGGCTCAATCATTCTAAACTATTTTATTGGCAACATATATTGGTTCGTTTAGCCAAGATTTCTAATGGGGGCATGATATGAAATACTGTGGTTACACACCAGAGGTTCGATCAATCTAAATATTTTACTGACAACATACCCATATTGATTGGTTAGGACAATAAAATGAGGATATATTAGTAAGTATTTTAATAAGAAGCTATGAAAAAATCTCGAGTAAAAGAATATAAAAAAAGTATTGAAAAAGATATCGTCTTCCGAGGTCATTCGAACGGTGTCGAGAATTTTGCGTCTGGGAAATTTGCGCCCTACCTCAAGAACAGGGAAAATTGCGCCTGCGATGTACCTCCAACGGGAAGTTTGAGCCCTGCGAAATAAAAGAACCTATTGGAGCTTACGCATTTCCTCGGAGGGGCTGACATTAGAGCATAAACAATCCTCCCCCCACAACCATGCCATTTGTGATTTATTTTCATTGTGGCTATATAAGGGGACAATAAACTTCAATATAAGCCAAAAGAACACAACGGATCAACGCAATCACTGCTTCTTCCAGAGATGATTTTGGGGGAACACTGGCCTCCCCAGAGCTCTCAGAGTGCCCCCTCGGAGGAGACCAAAATAATACGTCTATAATATAATAATAAATAGAATAGTACCAGCAGTGACCCCCCTCCGGAATACTAAATATGCTCCCCGGAACATTTTTCCTGAAAGAACGACTGAACGCAATTGTGTGTTTGAAGTGTAATTCCAGCAAGTAAACACACTGTACATAGTTTTCTTGATAATATTACTGAACTGATTTTACATTCACTTTACATTTTCTTTTCTATATTTTGTGTCCTGAAAAGCCAAACAACTCGCAAGGATTGTGAACAGAGATATCTTGGGTAGAGCCAAACAGCCTTTTGTAGATTAAATTATACTCTTTGATTATATTAATAAATAATTATATATCAGTCATTTATACGTTTATTGTAAATTTTGTAGTATAATGAAAAATTGTATTTGTATGGATTGCCCTTTAGTGAACTAAAATTGTATTTTTTTCATTTGTTCGGAATATTATAACGGATGGAGTAACTCACTGAGCCGATGAGAGGCAAGCCTAGTTCAAGTGCGAGTGGAAGTTACTTTACACAATACAATAATAAGTTGAATTGTAGGGCGCTAACATCCCAGTGCAAATATATAGCCGGCGCATTTTCCCCTCTTTTTGGGGTAGGGCGCAAACATCCCAGTGCAAATATATTGCGAGCGCATTTTTTCCTATTTTTGTGGTAGGGCGCAAAATTCTCGCATTCAAGGAAAATATAATGTCCGTGAAGTTGACAAGCCACTTACGTCAGACTCCAATTTCGACTTTAAACGTCGCTAGTTCTACGTTAGTGTTCGATAGTGACGCAAATCGTTAGTACTCCAACTGCATGCCACCACGCCCACTTCTAAGAATCATCTCAAAAATGAGGTTAACCGTTAGAGCAAGTAAGTGCTCATTGGTGCCATTAACATTAACGTTAAAGCCTCCATCGTACGGCCCTTTGAGTAATAATAACACCACGTTTTTTGCTAGTCTCAATGCGTCCCTATATTCTCGCGAACATTCTAACGTGCCCAAGTTAGTTACTTTTTTTGGGAGGGGACTATTGTTTATCTGTTATTGTTTATTGTTTATCGCTAGTCTGCAGAGTAGTCCTTACATTAATATGCCATTGTCCTTGATAATCATTGCGTATTTACAAGCAATTTGTTATTACAGTTAGAAGATATCAAAAAACAACAGATAAAATCTACTACTTAACGGTTCATATTTTTCTTTTACAGTACATAAACGATTAATAATAATAATAATAATAATAATAATAATAATAATAATAATAATAATAATAATAATAATAATAATAATAATAATAATAATAATAAAGACTATTCCAGCATAAAAGTTATCAATTGCATCACACTGGCAACAAGCGACGCATATTTTAACTTCATAAAAAATCGTTTCTCACGATTTTCTGGAAAACTACGTATGATAACATCTTCATTATGTCAAGTTGTTTATCTCAGTGTGATATATGTCTTACCTCTGGACAATATCACAGTAAAACCAAAATTAAATATTAGGAGTACATCGTACTTTTGGACTACATCTCATTAATCATGGGAAGATTGAGTAGTGTATATTTTGGATGTAAGTTTCAGCTTAACTTGCATCATACATTCTTAGGATTACAAAAAGGAAATTAGTTCGTTTGCATTTGAACAAAATTCTTAGGATTACAAAAAGAAAAAATAATTTTTCCGAATTCCGGAATTTTTCCGAAATCCGGAATTTTTCCGAAATCCGGAGTTTTCCCGAATTCCGGAATTTTTCTGAATTCCGGATTTTTTCCGAAATCCGAAATTTTTCCGAATTTCGGATTTTTTCTGAATCCGGATTTTTTCCGAAATCCGGAATTTTTCCGAATTCCGGAATTTTTCTGAATTCCGGATTTTTTCCGAATTCCGGAATTATCCGATTTTACTTTCCGGATTCCGGAAAGTAAAAATTCCGGAATTGGCCATCCCTATATATATATATATATATATGTATATATATATATATATGCGTCAAGCTAATGTATTGAGAAGCTGCTGCCTGCCTGCCTACCTGATAATGACAACAGATGTCACTATCTTGCGGAAAATCCATAGATTTAAAACTATTGTGGCGACTTAATAGCAACGTAAACTGCGTCCTCTTGCTTAAATTATTCCAAAATATCACAATGGCCGTATCTGTAGTTAGAGTTCAACATCCCTATATGTATTACACCAAAAGATATTGCAGAACAAGCAAAAAAAAAAAAAAAGAAACGAAGTCAAATATAAATCATTAAAGCATTAAACTAACCACGATTATAATTTTAATTCTACAGCAAAATGCTCCCGTGCAACAACCTCAACAGCTTTAATACATAGAAAGCCAACAGTCACCAAACTATTTGGTCTAGGAATTAATTCATGCGGGTGGACAAGAGATGGCGCAACGAACGGAGCGTCCCACAGTTCCGTGTATCCACACATGTGTTGCAAACCCCTGTCATCGCGTATCGTTCGTAGTATAGGGCAGTGGATTAAAGCGTCAACAACACCAGTTTGTAGTTAAGTGAACATGGCGCAATTTGTGCCTGATAAAGTGTTTTTGCGGGGTGTCCTGCTGCATTACTTTAACATGCAGAAATGTGCGACTGAAAGTCATCGTATTTTGGTGGAAGTGTATGGTGACCATGCTCTAGCTGAGCGAACGTGTCAGAAGTGGTTTGCACGGTTTAGAAGTGGTGATTTCGGCTTGGCAGACCAAGAGCGAGCTGGACAGCCAAAAAAATTTCAAGACGAAGAATTGACAGCATTGCTCGAGCAGGATTCGTGTCAAACGCAGGAACAACTTGCAGCAGCATTAGGCGTTGATCAAACAACAGTCTCCAAACGCTTGAAAGCCATGGGAATGATTCAAAAGATGTCGCATTGGGTTCCACATGAATTGAAAGACAGAGACGTTGAAAGACGAAAAACCATTTGCGAATTGCTGCTTCAACGACAGAGCAGAAAGGGGTTTCTGCATCGAATTATTACGGGTGATGAGAAGTGGATCCATTACGAGAACCCTAAACGAAAAAAGGCCTGGGTGAAACCAGGTGAACCAGGTCCATCACAACCAAAACGAGATATTCACTGTGCAAAGGTTATGCTGTGCATATGGTGGGATATGAAAGGTGTGGTGTACTATGAGCTGCTGCAACCGGGTGAAACTATGAATGGAGAAGGTTATCGACGACAATTAATGCGTTTGAAGCAAGCTCTGGCCAGAACACGACCAGAATGGGAGAACAGACATGACAAACTTATTGTTCAACATGATAACGCTCGCCCACATGTCGCAAAACCGGTCAAAACCTATTTAGAAAATGTCGGATGGGAAGTTTTACCCCACCCGCCGTATTCACCAGACGTTGCTCCTTCGGACTACTACTTGTTCGATTGCATGAACAACGATTTGATTGGACAGCGGTTTACTTCTTCAGAAGATATCGAAACATGGGTCTCTGACTGGATCGCTTCCAAGGATGAGGACTTCTTTCGCCACGGAATCCGTACATTGCCTGACAGATGGGCGAAAGTGGTGGCTAGCGATGGACAATATTTTTCTTAAGGTATTTATGTATTTTGTGTTTGTACTACAGCTTCAATGTGTGCGTACCAACCGCGCGAATTAATTCCTAGACCAAATACTTTCAAAAACACAATATAATATACTTCCTGCAAAACACTGTACACTTATTATTTCCTCAACTAAGAACTCTATTTATGAAATACTTCAATTACAAATGCCATTATACTCAAAGATAATCCGAAAATAAGAAATGCAAAACCACCCATCAAATCCTTAATAGAAATTATTACAACATCATTATCTTTAGTACTGAAAGCTAAATGTCGTCTTGTTGTTCGTACCTCATGTAACGTATCAGTTTTCCATTTTTTACGTAATCCATATTCCACACAATCTTGAATCACTTGGTTAAAAGAATCCACGTAAGGAGAATTTGGTCGCAGCAAATAAACACTAGGAACTGAAACAACAATCTGCTGGACTTTATGAATCAACGGTTTGCCTTGTGAATCGAAAAAGGAGTGTGAATATACCAAATAATCAACACCACTGGATGTCCAAAATATACCCCAATTTTTAATTCCGGCTAAATCTACTAACGCTTCTGCCACAGCTCTTGGAGAAGTAAAATCCTTCCACTTGTCCAGAATCTGTTTCATTACGTGATCAGTAGGGTCAGAGAAAAAACTCCGATGGTGAGAAAGGCCACCAAGCGGAATGCCTGAGTCTAAAAGATCATTCATACTATTAATTAACTTATATTTTATTGGTTTTGTAACAAATCTAAAAAGCGAAGCCTGGTAGCTATAATTCAAAATGAAAGAACCCAGAACCCAGATTACAAATACTATTCTTACCAGAGGAATACGAGGTGGTTCTGGGACTGATATCCCTAAAAGTATGGAGAAATTATACATGAAAGGAGATCGGAATATTAAACAGTTTCTATTCTTAATAAGTGATTTGATTAATTTCATAGGCATAATAACGAGACCATATAAGAATAAAATTACAATCCAGCAATATAAGTGGAAAGGAAACATTATACTCATCCATTTAGGATATGTGGAGGGTTGGCGAACAGCCCATATCATTCGATAGAAATCTCCACTGAGTATTGGATGAAAATGTACAAAATGATTCAATTTTGGTGTTCTACCTACAAAGCTTCCTTCTAATTCTCCGGATTTTATTCTTGCCAAGTCACCGAGAAATGTGCCATTAGGTAAGAGTCTACCATGATCATTTTTATTAATTCGTTTCGTAAACTTCAAGGTAAAATTCATCTTCTTCGCAATTGTATATAGTGCTTTTGGAGTTGGTCCCTTAGCAATAACACCACCATCTATTCTCTTTTCTAATATGGAATCAGGGGGTAAGAAAAACGTTGTAGCACTCAATTCACACGAATGAAGGTTTTCTAATTTATTCGGAAATAAGTCACTTCCTTTGATCATATGTCCCTTATGCCATTGATCGATGAGTGTTAGTCTACCAGCTGACTTACAATGATCATTTGAGAATGGAAAGTACGTGTATATGTCGATGATATTTAGCAACTTTATATTTCCCATTGTTATGACAATCACATTGTATATATTTTCCTGAAACGCACTACGGAAAATACTTTCTGTCCCAGTTGTTATTTTATGCATCCTAGAAAGAACAACAATGAATTTACTTCTGGAACTTAAATAAAATAATTTCATCTTGTGTATCGTTTTCAAAAAACCAACATCGTTTTCCAAGAAAAACAAATAAACTATTGAATCTTCGGACCATTCTAATACGGAAACCTTGAGTTTTGATGTATTTAGTACATCTGGCAAGTTGCTGTTAACAATTACAAATGCACCGTTGTAACTTGGTGGCAACACATCCAATCCAATATTCGTATTATCTGCAAACACAGTTACAGCTCGTGTGTTTTTGTCATATATGGATAGAATGTACGAAAGGCAACCCAATAATTCACTGTTGTGTTGGTTTCTTGGTAATTTTTGTACCAGGTTTTCTCCCGCTTTTGTTGTGTTAGCCATTAAAAAAATTATAACAACCACCATGTAATGTGTCCTCATTTTCTCGTCAAGATTGCCTAAAAGAAATAAGAAGAATATTGTTAGATTGAAAGTTTGTAGTCTTTATATTACTTATCTATGATTGATTTGATCATTGGGCTTTCAGAAACAAACAATATACTATACATTACCAAAGTTCTCAGGAAGAAAAACTTAAACTTATACGGAAAGAATATGAAAAATTAACACAGTCTTTTACATTATAATACAAGAGCTGTATACAGAATCTGGTCTTGAAGCTTCTTAGCTCTGAAATCAGCTCCTGATAGACATTTTAATGTTTAAATACGACAAGAATGACAAAACATGAACTTCATTCCATTGTGTAATGAATGCAGCAGCTATAAAATCACTGCCAAACGGGAGGGAAAGTGAATAGACATCGGAAGTGTATTTAAGTCTTAATTAATTTCATCATTAGTAAGAAGAATTGTAACAAGTAGTGATAGTATTTTAACCGTTAGTGGAATTAATTTTACTGATGGTTTAACTGAAACTAGCATTGAGTTTTGTTTCAAACTAAACCTACAACATTTTAACTATGAGAACAAAATGAAGAAAGATTTACTACCTCCGGTTTTCATAACAGGGACAATGGACAGGGAAAGTTTGGTAAGGTTATATACTTCAGTATCAGTTTGTATTCAAAGATAGCGTAGTTATGGTATCGCATCAATGTTTAGGTTTACAAAAACAGTTTTTTTTTCGATTTTCTCAAAAACTACACCTGAAGATCTATACTCACTCATATATAACTTGTTCAGTTGATCTCCGTGTGCGTGGGTTTCCTCGGGGTCTTCCGTTCCGCCCACTTTCTTCATTCCACCATTTCATTCATTACTCATCATCACCGTCTCCTTTACCCACACCGGCATATGCGTGGGACGTAAAACTCAAATATTTCATTTCATTTTTTGTTCAATTGATTGAAATCTATTGATTGTTTATCTCTGGATATTTAAAAATTGTTTGACCTAAGGAAGGACTGAGAAAACATTTAACACTCTCACTTCTGCGCTGATGTGGTTACGCAATTTATATCTTCCTATAATTTAGTGCATTTCCTTAGGCATGCAAGGTTTACTTGATTCTGCGGTTGACTTTGGGTATACAGGACATCGGAACTTTCACCAATCATATCATGGACTTCAAAAACTATGAATTTGAGACAAATATCTATTGTTCTCAATCATTGTGTATCCACTCTCCACTACAGTACTCTCTTCAGGACTGTAATATGTGTAAGAAGTTTGGATAAAATTGCTTCCGGTGTTCTAGAGTTATGCTTTAACATGGACTTCCACATATACATCAATTTTTATATATGACGAATGTCGAAAAAGAACTTATATTTAAAGAAACCAATAAAATCATAGGAGAGAAAATTTTCTTCTTGTTGAGGTATAAGTACATACAAGTCTTTTTATGTAGTCGCCACGAACTTCAAGACATTCCTGGTATCGTGGCCCCAGTTTCAATTTTACCCTCTCTGTAAATATCTGGCATTTCAGATTGCTTCCAGTGTAGAATTCATATCTTGAGGACTTTATTGTAACTGAAACGTTTCGATGCAAGCCACTTTTCCAGATGAATAAAAAAAATAAATCAATGGGGCAATGACAGAGCTTAAGGGAGATGATTGAACATTTCTCGTCGAAATCTTAGAATTATCTTAACAGTATCAGCAACTGTAGTGGCCGGTTGTTGTCATGGACAATTATAAGTCTAACGTGACATAAGTAGGTCGTAAATTACTTTGACTTCAGTTTTGGTCCAAATTAGCTCAAAACAATCGCAGATGGATAATTACAGTTCAAGCGGAGGACGACTTTCACAAAACTGTGAGAGCTCCTTCAAGAAGTCAACGTAGACGATAGTGGGAGAGTTAAAGTAATATTAAAGACAGACTTACCGTCTACAGTCAACAGGAAATCTCACAGTAATAATGCTCAGTACACACAATTTGTCGCCAATAGTTACTCTACTTTATTGTAGGCAGAACGTAAAATAAATATTAATAATAAATGAGGTTAGATGAGGAAAATACTGTGCGTGATAAACATTTCGTGAATACTTTATAACGTTTGAATTATATTCAGTTCTAATAGCGTATAGAACCGCAAGATAAATAACAATACCTTTGATATATTCTGAAATAAGGAAAAATGTATTATCACAAATAGAAATACAATGCATTATTACAAGTATATAATATTAATCTCTTTACGAATTTTTGATGACTCAAGTAACAAAGGGACATAGATCTATTTCGAATATAGTTATATTTCACGTATACAAAAGACTTCATTATACGTTATCTTTTAACTTCTTATTCAGTCAATAAATTGTTGGTAGCGGGTTTTTTCCATTAGGCACTGCATCTTACCCAGCCCCTAGTATTCCAAAGGATAAAAGTATGCAGAAGTTCCCAAAATGAAGGTCACCATTAGAGTGGTAAGAAAGGGTGTCCAACTTCCTATTTAGTCATATAATCGTTTGATGATTAAAAATACACTACATTATTTTTAGAGAAAATTAGAGAAAAAAATATAAGGGTAACATGATCATACAATTTTAACAAATTAATTTCGTTTCACAGTCGTTAAACTACGGTAGACTTCCAAACGAATTGAATTTAAATTCGTTACGAATTGACTATTAAAAGTAAATCTATACCACTTCCGGTCTTAGTAGAGAGACAAAAGAGAATCTTTTCTGAAGACACCAAATCGTTCAAAAAAGTCCGCTCCTTATTAATGATTTCGTTTTTATTCTCTAGCTATCTAACTTAAGATCGCATGCAGTAGATTCCTACCACTTTTGGTCTTAATACAGAGTGAATGCAGGAGATTCAAGCTTTTCTTGGCACGCTGATTTACAAAAAAAAGGAAAAAAAGAAGAAGAAGAAAGAAAGAAAGAAAGAAAAGAAAAGAAAAGAAAAGAAAAGAAAAGAAAAGAAAAGAAAAGAAAAGAAAAGAAAAGAAAAAAGAAAACTACATCACATACAATTTTGATTTATGAAGATCGATATTGGAACTTGAAGTATTAGTAAATTTGAAACACTTTCACATTCGGTAGAGTGTTGTGGATGGTCATAATAAGTTCTAATGAAACGTATAAATCGGTTACAAGAAAACAACATGTCGCTATCTGTTACCGTTTTAGTTGTATGGCCACAAATGCTGTAATATAAAATAGTCAAGAACTGACATTTCCAATTTCATTTTACTAAAGAAATAACGGAGAAGATGATACATATTCGTGGGATGCTGAGTGGATTGCAGTAAACCACTTTTCCTTTTCTACTACCGTCATTTTTTACTATTTCGATTAACGTTGAAACAAGAAATGGTTCACTTTCCATTCACTACGTATTATCTAAGGGGTAACGGAGAAGGTGAAACGTATTTTTAGGACAATGAATTGACTAGAAGAAACAGTTTCTGGATACCTTTTACCATTTTTGTTTTATGGAAAGCAATGTAGAAACCGTAATTATTAATTATAAAGGTAACTAAGAAAGTTCTGTCACTTTTTGTGAAGGTCTGTATTCTATTGGCCTCACACCATGAGTTGAATGCGAATGGAGATAAGGCGAAGGTCAGTTGTTGGTGTGGGTATATCCAACATACTACCTGGTTGTGGCAGTTCAGTTACACCGCGAACTTCCGCAAGGACAGAGTGAACATGGGACCTCAGCAGAGCGTCATAAGCGAGTATATGCTGTACGAGTTCAAACTTCGGTCAAACGCTGAGAGTATCGTGACTATCTGCACAATGTAGAGGTGGCTCAGTAAGTTTAAGAACGGTGACGAAACACTCGAAGATGCATCACGTCCGGCAGACTAATACATGTACAAAATGAAGATCTTCAGGCAGGAATTGACGCGAGGAATAGCCATACATGTGAGGAACTGGGACCGTAATTCAGTGTGAGTGGAGAAATCATTGGACAGCACCTTTATCAACTTGGTAAGCACTACAAGATGGTCGATGGATCCCACATGATTTGACCCCGGGCCAGAAGGTAACGCGTGCAGACACCTGTGTTTCTTTGCTGTTTCGTCTGAGGAAAGAGCCATTCTGGACAGGGTGTTAACATGTGATAAGTGGGTCCTGTACGAAGCTCCACAGTGCCGCCATCATTGGTTAGCATCCCACTAACCGGTTCTAAAATAGCCGAAACCAGCACTACACCAGAAGAAGATCCTCCTGTGTTTGTTAGACTGCTCGCTATATCGTGATCAGGAACTGCTACTAGATGCTCAGGACATCAATGCAACTGTATACTGTCAGTAGTTGAGCCCTGTTCAAGTAAAACTCAAAACTCTTGAGCAAACACTTCTGAATTGCAAAGTGGCTCTCCTGTTACAGAACCACGATAAGCCCCGCGTGGCTATGATGACCCGGGACACCATTCTAAGCCTTGGATGGGAAACATTATTACATACGCAATACTCCCCGGACCTTGCACCCTCCGATTATCACCTGTTCCATTCCTTGGACAATCGCCTTAGAAGACGTTAGTTCAAATCCTTAGTTGAGGTGCAAAATGTACTTCATACCTTCTTCGCTTCGCGGCCCACCAAGTTCTACCGCGATGGAATCCATGGCTTTCGAGAACATTTGCAGAAGATCGTCGATGCTGGAGACTACTTTTGATCTTCCAGGTACGTCTTAGGTGACATATCGATATTCGAAGGCAATGGGTAAAAAGTGTCAGAACTTTCTTGGTTACCTTTATAGTACTGTGGCCCTCATCTTGGGATGACGAAGGACTGCACAAAAATGCTTTCCAATATCTTTTAGCGCTTTTGTTCCCTGGAAATCAGTACTGAAAGCGGAAAGCGGAAGTACTTGTAAAATGGAAGTAACAGAATTTGGTGTTGCGTGTGCTGGTTGTATGATCTCTTGAGATACTAAATCGATTGCAGTAAATCATTTTCACTTTTCTAGTACCGTTTTTATTCTACTATTTCGATGGACATTAAAACATTAAATGGTTGATATATACAGTATCTACCAACAGGCCGGTAGCTTATGGGGCCCCGATCCAACCACATTATAGTTTATCACCATATTATAGTTCATTAGCAAGCCTGCCGTGAAAATTTTAGGGGGCGCCCCCTAGACCCCTTCCCCCATTGGATACGGGCCTGTCTACCACTTCCTGTATTAACGAAAAGGTAACGTAGAAGGCGGGACGTATTCCTGGGATATTGAATCGATTACAAAGAACCGTTTCTGGATATCTTTTAATATTTTTTGTTTTATGGAAAGCAATTTACTACTAGTAATAACTAGTTAATTTTAACCGTTTCCAGTTTCAGTAAGTGTTGAAGTTTGTGATGAAATCTCTTGATTCGCTGAATTAATTGCAGATATATCTTTGTTACTATAAATTAGCATTAATTATAAGGTGGAAGTTAAGATAAACGTTCAAAGCGGTAAAAGTTCATTTGAACACTTCATGTTCGCATAGAGAGTTAACGTAGGAGACGAAACCTATTTAAACAGCATTGAAACTTTTGCTGTTCATCTCAAGAACCACAGAAACTACAAATCTGACACAAATATCAAGCTTTATCAATCATTTTTGTATGACGCCACTCCTACTCCTCTTAGGTGTGCAACGAGGATTTACACTAACTCTGGGGTTGAACTTGGACTTAAAAGGCATTAGAACTGTCACCAATCATCTCATGGACCCTGAAAACTATGGACTCGACATTAATATCAATCGTTTTTGATCATGTTATGTTTGTCCCTCTCTCAAACACACACACTCCCTCTCTGTCTGTCTCTCACTCTTCATTACTAACAACGACGATACTGTTTTCCAGACTGTAATATTTAAACCAAGTTTGGATAAAATTGCTCCAAACTTTTTAGGGTTATGCTGAAACGTACTCACCCACACAATCAATTTTTATGTATGTCGAATGTCGAAAAGATATTTAAAAATAGCAATAAAAGATAGCAGAAGAAATTTATTGTGTTTGATATAATATCAAGTATATTCAACCGCTATTTTTTTGACGTAGTCACCATGAACCTCCAGATATTTCTGGCATCGTTGTGTCAGCTGTCAGTTATCCTGTCTGTAAATATATGTCTCCTGAGAATATATAACATCTATTTTGATCTAAGTTCATTATATTATAATTTCTGGAACTAATTAAAACATAGTTCACTCACTAAATATTTCAATGATAACACACAAACTAGAATATATTTAAACAGATGTATTTTCCGCAGATTCTCTGCATTTACCTTTCTATTTTTACAAAATTCCTTCTCTATAATTGAGAATACATACATTATTAATAACTTCTCCGCGTATTATATTCGACCTGTACATAAAAACATGTTTATATATGTCTGGCCACAAAACTTTATAACATAGTTGTTTAGAACTCTCCGTACTGGAAAATGATTCATGCGATACAAACTATTTTCCATATGAAGCTATACATATTTATTAATGTTATCATTATAAGAGTGCTTCCAGTCGTAATATTCCCTGAGAGTGTTAGTGGCGTACTTAAGGTGGCAGTAAGCAACACATTAAGCAAAGCTAAAACAAACATTTACCGTATTCATATATGTGTACTTTCACTTGAAGTTATATGCCCCAAGTTGGGAGCTTAAACTCATTCCTGATTAACTTCTGCGTTCACCACTAAATTATGTACGTTTCCTTCATAGATCAACCAGGTTAACGAAACAAAAATAAACGAGTTTTCTTTTCTTTCCTAACCAAGTTTGAGAGCTAAATGGTTCCAACATTCGTTTTTTTGAAAAATTTCGCAAATGGTCATGCCCATAGTCTGAAAACTAAGAGTAGAAAGATAATTTATTGGTAGGACTAACTTCTGTTTACCTTATCTTCATAGTTTCTAGTTATATAAATTATACTATGAAATACAATTTACCCTAACAAGGTACTTAAAAATAAAAGGTCTTAAAGATTTCAGGAGAGCCCAAGATGGAGTTTAAGCTTTCCTTGATTACCTCTTAACTACAAGATTAATCGTGCTGATCTACTTGCAAGAAGTTGTTCTTCAAAAATAGCTTTAAAGGCAATATGATCTGAGCTTCTTTTTATAAAACTTAGCGCAACAGCTTATCAATACCGGTAGTGTATCTTCTTAAATTAAGTGGTAATAATATGACACAGTTACGATTACAATTACGGGACAATAAGAGCATCAGAAACTAATGTTACAAGACTGATATTTCTCTAGTTTCGTCTGTTATATAGGAATGAGGAGTGTGCGATAATTTTCACACATGGAGTTGGCAACTGTGCACTTCAATCCTTTGGTATTTCTCTTGGGACCAAACATTCTTTTTTCTTTAAACAGTATTCATATCAGAAAATTTGAATTAGGCATACATAACAAACCAGCACTTAAGTATTAATATTTACTGTTTGGAAAATAATATTCGGCAATTAGAAATTAATTTGAGAAAATGTAGTTTTATATTTTATATGTAGAAGTTCATTTCTTAAATAAATAAATTCACCATTTCATCATCATGAGAAGTAATGCTTAATGCATTTTCATTTATGGATAAAACCATTTGTATTATTCATAATGAAACATTTTAACGTAAAATAAAGGGTAAATGGAAAGCCCCAGCCACTCCAAATGATGTACCTATTGATAAAGTTAGTAATTTATCCAAACACTTTTAACTTTGTTTTTATGTATATTGTCTGTAAAAAGCATTTCAATGTATTTGAGTGACTATATGTTTGACGTACGAATATTCCATTATTAATCCATTATGTAGTCAATTACGTGAGGAAACTGAGATCCATTTAGGAAATAAATAAGGAACATGCAATATCTATTTCTTTTCTACTTATTTTCATTCACAGTTTTTCTTGAAACCTGTGTTTGGAAACTGTGTGGACGCAGTTCATTTGGGTGTAAGCCATTCTTAAGAACTCAGTCTACTGATTTGTTTTTCAATTTTCAGTAGTAAACTCGAAACTTTTATGAATTCAGGCACAATCTAAGAGATTATTAACGCTGAAGGAGAAAAAAAGTTTAGAGACGAGACGTTCATTAATATATAGAACTCGCTAATGTTATGATGAGTGTAACTTCCTATGCTTAGTTTTAGAGGAAGTCGGGAGAAAACGAATTTTTTTGGAAACCTAAAAACTGATTATATATGATAACCACACTACCTCTTATGAAAAATTCATAGTGAAGCGAAAAATTAATCAGGTTTCTGATACTGACTATACTACGACGACAGATAATACATAGTATGGTTGATAAGATATGTACTAAAATTCTGGTAAACTGTTAAACTGTAGTACTCTTTGTTTCACTGCAATGTTCTGTTCAAAATTGCAGTTAGAATTTTTTTCTTTTCGAAAATTTGACTTAAATTTGATGACTCATAATTAGCAAACCAAAGATCAGCACAAGAAATACGAAGATCTGTTAAAACAATCCAGGTGTTACTGTAAAAATTCAAGGGGGTGGAATTGCCTTTATTTTCCCATATAACACCACACTACAATTATACATTTATTCTAGGACTTAAAATGGCTTGGAAGTTTTGGAATACCGAGAGTTTTCGGTACACCTGAATCATTCTGTGAAAGCTGCTTCACTTCGTCATTATTATACAGGGTGTTCCAAAACAAAACCGACAATAGTAGTTAGGGATGGTTACTTCTGGCGCATTTCCCCCTCCACCCCCTAACTGCCCCAAAAATTTACGAAGCCACCCCTGACCATTACACTTTAACACAGAAGGATACCCCAAAGTGAGATTGAATATGCTTTTATGACATTTAAAATCATAAAAACTTACATCTAAAAAACTTATAACTTATAGTGCTGTCTTTGATTGAAAAAACATTTTTTGTTTGGTGTAAATCGGATCAAAAATAACTGAATTATAAAAGTTTAAAGTTTAGTATGTTGTATACTACAGATATATGTATATACACTCCCGCTCAATCGCACACACACATTTACAATATCAGCTGTCGAGCACACATATACATATATAGCAAAGAAGAAGGAGGAAGTAAAACTTGTACGCTTGCCAATTTTTTCTCTCTCTTATTCTCTCTCTCTTTCCTTCCCATCAGCTCTGAACGATAGAGAGGTTTATGCAATAGAAACAGAGAGAGAATGATTAACGACGGCATATCCTTCGCCTTTCATATAGTTTGCATTGGATTTAACGGCTTCACATAGCTCGGGCGCTGTATTCTTTGCTAAACTTTTCTCTCGTAACGATCAGAATTCGAGCGAAAAATATCGCGCTGTTACACGATGGACTTTGGCTGTTAGCATCCTTGTCGACAAAGCCACTATTTAGTTCCAAAACGTGCCACATGCACGGGCTAGTGTTCCATATATAAAATGTATTTCTCACATCTTTTTTCTCCCTCTTTCTCCCATACATCTCTAGAGTTGAAGCATTCAGTGATACCAGATTTTAATAACTGAGTTGTATCTGTATATTCAAAGGCCTTAGCTTTTATAGTGTTGATACTATAAAAACACTTATACAGTTAAAACATACTTAAAATTACAAGTTCGGATACTGATAATGGAATCATCTGTTAACCTTGTTCTCTATAGGAAACAATGACTTTTTAAACTCTGTCCACTGATCGTAATTCAAGCTGAATAGACAACCGTTAATATCAAAAACTACTTGAACTTCGGTTTGCACATTTTTTACAATTACATTAAAGTTATTAGTAAGAATGAACTTTTTTTGAGGATCCATTTCTAACCACTCCATTTTTTACTTGTGACAACATATTTTTGTTCATTTTCGTTCATTTTTGGATTTACATACAGAACTCAACAGTTGGATAGTTTTCTTTTAGACCAGTGTATTTGATTTTTATCCCATCTTTAATGATCTCATCAATCATTTTATCTGTTAAGTGGTTTGTAAATCTAGGTGGAAGAAAAACCTTGAACTCCTCACACTCAACTAATATGCTCTTTCCATACTTAGTTTTAATCTTTTCCATTTTCACAATCTTATATTCTGTATTTAATTCTAATTCTCTTAATCCAATAACCTGTTTTGGTTCAAGACTTCCAAGCTTGTTTAAAAAATCAACGTGTTTTGCCATCGTATTTATTATATAGAAAATCAATGAACACTCTTCAATTTTTATCTTCAACAAAAAATATTTAATCATTTTTATCAATTTCGTTTTATGGAAAAACTTCCGTAAAACAATCGTTAATGAAAACAGTTTGAGGATGCCAGGGTATCTTTTCGATACCCTTTAAAGTCGCCTATGGCTAACTGATAAAAGGTCAGTGATACTGACCCTTAGATCCTTGAATTGTTTTTGATATTTTGTTAACTATCTAAAACTCTTCTACCACTTTCTCATTCTTGGGATCATATGCAAAGTTCTTTCGCCCAATTAAAATCGCATAACATATAGTATCAGCAGCCACAGCTTCTGCAAAGTCTACCACGATCTTTATGTTTGTTCTCTCATTTACCGATACATTCTTCATCTTACTACAATTAATCACATACATTGGTCTGTTATCTATAAACTCTTTAGGGTCATAGTACATTTCAGTGGTTCCACATGTTATTCTCTTAAATGCAGTATAGTCTTCGTACATCTTAAAATAATCCTTGTTAGCGATATCTAAGTTTCTTGATTCTTTTGGAAATACCTCATTCCTCCCATTCTTAAGATAGATATTCTTTACCTTACAATGATCGAACTTACTTGCATCTGCTGTTTGTTTACCACTTCTATCAGTTTGAAACATTACAACTACGAAATCAGGCATATCAAATTGTCTAGAATTAAATTGAGTAGTAACATCAAACTCCAAGAAAGAACCTACAACAGTCTTTTGAACACATTGATAAGTATGGAATGAAAACATGATTTTGGGTTCTTTAAGAATGTTGAACTTTAACTTGTTTTCATAGTTAGATTCGTATTCAACAATAGGCATTCTTATCTCCATACTTTTTATTGTTATTTTTCCATCATGAGGAGCTGCTCCCGATCCAGTCCATTTGTACAAAACATCGTTATTGTTGTTAGCTTTTGTAAATGTTATTCTCAATCCACCTTTCCACATAACCTCTTTATAATCACTTAAGAAGCCTGGAATTAATCTTAATGGATACAAAACACTAAAGTCCTTTCTTAGACCAAGTTTATCATCTGTTTCAAATCCTGCTTGTTTTAGATATTCAACTTCTGGCTTGGAAATATTTAATGTTCCGACAGCTGTAGATGTTATTCCTGGTAGTTCAATCTTATCTATAACAACACCATGCTTTCTAACCTCAATTTGAGAAAAGAAGAATGGTAAGAAGTTATCTACAAGTTTTATAGTATCGTTTGCACCAAATGTTCCTCCAACTGATGCACCAACAATTTCAAAAGTCATATGACAATCTGCTTTGTGTGGATGTACGAACCCATCCCCCACATTGAAATCGAACTCAATATCTTTGTTAGCTTCATTCAAATTATTAAATGTTCTTGTGTTAGGTTTAAAACTCTGCAACTCGTAACTCTCAACACTATCCATTTATTATAAAGAAAATCTTGAAACAACGCTTTTGAGATTAAGAGGTCTGATGGATTTGTACCTTTAGATGCGAGAAAATACTTAACATTTTGGACCTCCGAATACAGAGGGACTAATTTTTTGAAATTTAGTACCATCTGTTTGCTTCGTTTGTTTTCTTTCCATTTGAACAACTCCTTTCCCCCATCTTTACAAAGTTTAGTTGCGTTCATGAACCCGTTGCGGTAACAACGCTTTTATGGGATATACCCATAAAAGAATCATACATAATAACATTTAAAAACTTATAATCCCCATCCCAACTTAACCTTAGCATTCATAGCAGTACCAACTCCAAAAGCAGCCAATCGTTCACCAATTGATGCATCACTACTAAATGCTCTCTTCTATGCTTTAGTTTCTAGTTCCTTATCTGCAATATGTCTTGACTCTGTATCTTTATTGTCTCTGTAGTATATATCGTGTTCTTTACAAGCCTCATCTAATGGGTTAATACCTTCATCACCTCTCTCTAACCTTTCTTGAAGCTTAGTCCCAGGCCCGCAAAATCTAAAACCTGGAATATGTAATTCAACTGGAAGTTTATTAATCAAATCATTTACTAACCCTTTCCCAAGCTTCTCATCATTCCAGAATCGTGGTGGTAATGTATTTAAGATCTTAATCAAATAACCTATACCTTTTGGATCATTAGGAATAAATTGTGAAAGCTTATTATTAATCATACTCACTATACCTACTTTCTCATTGTAAAAGTTATGATTTCCAGCCTTTTCTTCTCCATCTATGACAATTAGCCTATTTATAAGCTTTCTCACGTCATCCATCCATACATATTCTTTAGGTATCTCGGTATAATTTTTAATTCCTTCACCAGTCCTTTTAGGTGTCGTGTTCTTTTTAGGAGTTGGGGGTAAAGTTTGTTTAATATAATTATCCCAAATAGGCTTGATAATATTAATGTACTTTGAACCTCTACTAGATGCTACCTTTTTATCTCGATTATATTTTTCGAAGGCAGCATCTGATTCTATTATTATTTCCTTGTACTGTTCAAAATCATCATCGTCATAATCTTCAATGGTTTTATTAGTATTCATCGTTAACAATTCCCATAGACCTTCTGTTCCTTTATAAGTTTTACCATTAATTATCAAATCATCACCATTCACTTTAACTTCCAAATTTCCTATCTTGTTTATTATTTTTCCATCTTCTTCTGCAGCTCTTATTCCAAATACACTATCATTTCTTTTACTATAATATTTCGTTGCAATCTTACCAAATGACTGTGCTGTTGTTAAAGGTTCTACTCCTTCCACTTTGTCTTTAATTTGTTTTCTCATTTGTTTTATTTCTCCGGTTATAGGCGTATCGCTACTACTTGGAGAACTATCATAAGCTATCTTTTTAGGTGTTTCTAGTAGACTAGGATCTATTGAAGCCGTCTTATGTGCAACTGGAACAAGTTCAGTTATTAGATTTTTATTTTGTTCTGCTATTTCTTTGATCTCACTTCCCAAGTTTTGAATAGCATCAATTACAGGTTGCTCTTGTGTCTTAAATTTATCGTATATACCTGCTATTTCTTTTTTCCAAGAATTGAAGCCCTTTAGCAAGAACTCCTTCAACTTAATATTCTTATCAATTTCTTTCTCATCCATTTATTGTATAGCAAACGAACAAACGTCAATGAACGTCAAAGAACGTCAATAAACGTGAAAAAACGTCAAAGAACGTCAAACGTTAAAACGTATACGTCAATAAACATCAAACGTTTAAGAAGTGTTTTATCTTGTTCCTATACTTACCATTGTTTACTTTCCTTGTCATATCAATTACTATGAAACCATAATCTTCTTGCCAACATTTTGAACACATCTCTTTAAATTTATCATAAGACATATCTCCCCCAACAAACTCATTATACACATGTTTAAGATTAGTATCATCTTGTCTGAATATGCATAGGAAGTTAACGTTATCCCTTATAAGCTGTTTAGGTACTTTTGAATATGTTTGTGCAAGATAGAAACAGTCTAAATGTCTATGCCTACCTCTTGTAAAGTAATTTCTAACAGTATCTTGATTCTCCAAAATGTAATCGTCAAACACAACAACAGAGTATTTTTCACATTCATCAATAGGTACAATAGAATCATTACCGCTTAAGAACGTTGCTATTTGCTTCTTAAACTTTAGTTCTGCCTTTTCAAATCGATCTTTTAACTGCTCATACTTTGGCTGATTCATGCTTTTAGAATATATGTAGAAGTAATTATTGTTTAACCAACCTGGCTGTAATAAGAAGTTAAATAGCAAAAACGTTTTACCACACGCCGACGGACCCACGATAAGGCATCGAACATCATCAGGTATAAGTTCTCCATTTCTTTTCTTAGCTGTTGTTTCTTTTATCATCTCTTTTACATCCCAATTAATAGTTTTCTTACTCATTTATTATAGAGAAAATCATCACCTTTTATGATCTTATTTGTCTTAGAGTATTCACAACCTAGAAACGCCATCCAAGATCATGTAGACGAAGAAGATAAAAAAAATTTTCAGAAGTTAGGGGCGGCAATTTACCGCCCACGTTGGGGTCCACCAGCATTGGACCCCTTTCAAACAGTTTGAGGATGAACTGTAAGGTGAGCGTTTTGCTCACCTTTAAGGGCCACCAGCACTCGCCCTCTTTCAAACAGTTTCAGGATGAACTGTAAGGCGAGCGTTTTACTCACCTTTAAAATCTCTATATGCCTGTTGATATTTTGTTTTTACGTGATCTCTGATTGCTTCTTGTTACCTGCTAATTTGGTCTCATATGATGCTTGTTTAAAAACACTCGGAATTCCGATGATTAATTTTCTGCTCATAGTACTAGTACAGACCCGGTTCGTTGATGAAGGGTGTCCGTAATGCGGACACCATTTGTAGTCTCCAGGTGTTACGTTATCTTTAAGGGCTTGACTTGTATTTGCATAGCTTCTTGTTCTTTGAGGCGGTTAAACAGATTGATAGAGTTAGGATCGTAGCAAGTGCCTTCTTGTAGTATGTGCCTGAGATTAAGAGGTCTGCTGGATTTGAACCTTTAGATGCGAGAAAATACTTAACAGATAGGGAGCTCCGATCGGTGCTACCAAAAATATACACGTTGAAGTCTTGGACTTTTTGGACCTCCGAACACAGCGGGGCAAATTTTATGATCTTATATCTTTAAGTTGTTCTCTGATCTTAAGCAACGTATCTTTTATATATTCGCTATCCATCTCACCATTCAATGTTATTATCATCTCTAACTGTTCTTTAAATGAGTTAATACAAGTGACAATGGTTTTATATTCGTCTTTTCTTTTGCTTATGTTTAACTTCGAAGACAAACCTGTTATTATAGCACTTCCAGTTGCAAGAGACGTTGTTAATATCGAGTAAATTGTTACAGGTATAAAAATATTAATAAACCCAGTTGTTGCAGAAAGTATAACCGACAACGCGATCAAAGTGTAGTATGCATATTTAACAATTCGTAGTTTTCTCTTTTTCTTCTTTAAACTGTATTCTAACTTCTGAATGACATCTTCTATTAACTTGATTACTTTCTCTCTTGGAATATCTCTAGGTAAATCAAACTCGTTCATTTATTATATAATAAATGGCTAAGGTATTCAAGTTAACGAGTGATACTTCTGTTTTAAAGAAGAAACTCCATTACGAATTAGACAACAGTAACAACTACTTAAGCATAGGACTAGTTGGGTTTTACAGTACATATCTAACTCCAAACATAACAACAGAAAAAAACAGTTTCTCATATGGTGATAGACAAGTTTTTATACCAGAAGGGCAATACAGCTTAAACAGTCTTAATGGATATTTAAAATCTCAATCCATCAACATAACATTATCAGAAGATCATTTAAGAAATAGAGTTAAAATTGAAACTGATAGTAATGATATTACAATTGGGAGTATAGGCACTGTCCTCGGGTTTAATGTTTTTGAAGTTTTAGAAAAGAACAAAACACATATTGGAAGTAAGTTGCCAAAGTTTCATCCGTTTGATACTATAAATGTTCACTGTAATATATAAGATGGTATGTTTGTTAAAGATACAGAATACACACATAGAGAAACAGGGATCATAGCATCATTCAAAACAGATGCTGAGTTCAAACATAGTATTATTTACGAGCCTACTTATCCATTATTTTTCCCTATATCCAAAGACAAGGTTGACAACTTTTAGATAAGGATAACAGATGAGAATGATTCCTTAATTGATTTTGGTGGAGCAACAACAACTGTACTTTTACAAACCAAGATTTTCTCTTAAATAAATAGGAAGATGTGTTCTATTAAAGGTTGTATGCTTAGTGTTCCTTATAACGAACTAAAGGATTTAAATATCGATCATGTATTAACAAAGAAACAACTTAACGATAAATCTAAGAAAATTAAAGAAGGTAAAGGAATGGATTTAACTTTAACTACTCCACAAATGAAAAAGATTAAGAAAGAGCATATTGGCGGTTTTATCTTTACAATTCCAGCCATTCTAGCAGCTTTAGGAGCAGTTGGTTCATTAGCAGGTGGTGCAGCAGCGATCACTAAAACTGTACTTGATGCTAAGAAGAATAAACAAGAACTTGAAGAACAAAAGAGACACAAAATGGCTATGGAAGAAAAGCAGGGGGCAGGTAAACCAAAGAAGTCAAAAAACTAAAACCATTGACCAACTTCGATATAGAGAGGTTGGCTAAAGAATTAAAGATAAAACGATTTAGAGGTGTATTTATGAGTGATGAACTTCCACAAAAACCCCATGTACATGAGTGTGGTGTAGTTAACCTCGATAAATCAGAAAACATTGGTACTCATTGGATATGCTATTGGAAAGATAACAACATAAAGTACGTGTTCGATTCTTATGGTGGTGTTCCTCCTAAACAACTGGTACAATATCTTGGTACCGAAAACTTCTTTTACAATGATGAACGAATACAAGACTTTAACTCAGTTATATGTGGTCATCTTTGTGTTAAGGTTTTAAATCTTCTAAATCAAGGGTATTCTTTTAGCGACGTTATGTATATGATTAAAAATGATTAAGCGCTTTTATGGGTTGTATCCATAAAAGTTTTGTTTAAGATAAATATGGAAGCTATACACAATAGATTTTTAGATTATTTTGAGAAGCATAAAGAAGAACTAGATGTACTAGATAGATATAATTTTTATCAGTATTTTTAGGATGTTAGCGAGATAGACTTAAAAGATAAAAACAACGTATATAATGTTATTGATTTGTGGAAAATGTTAATACCAAATTTTTTGTACACGGAAGAAGAGTTGGAAAAGTTACGCCCAATAATTACGTTAAAGGAGGTGTTGTCAAATTATAGCTCTAGACCATTACAATGCAGTAATTGTGGTAGTAAGTCATTAACAAAAGGTATAAGTAGATACATTTGTAACGATTGTTTTGTAGAGAGTGGTTGGGTTTACAGTACTTGTGAAGAAGTGAAAGCTGCTTGCGTAAGAAAACCATGGTACGATACTACAAAAAGATTTAAGTTACAGTTATCTCGTTTGCAAGCTTTACAGGATAGAATTATTCCCGAAGAGGTGCTCAAGGTGGTAAATGATAAACTTAGAGATATACCAAGAGATTTAATATCAACAAAAGATGTTCTAGAAGTACTAAAGAAAAACAAATACACAAAATATTATGATGATGTTTATTTAATACACTATCACCTTACCGATCAAAAACCATTAAAATTACAACATATGGAGGAAACACTTATAAATGAGTTCGAAAACTTACACGAGGTCTTTAGGGAGCTGTATCCGAAAAGAGTATTGTTTATTAACTTGAAATGTGTATTGTACTATCTGTTGAAAAAGCACGATGTTCATGTTGATATTGATTTTAAACACTCACCTAAACAAATAGAGATGTTAACGAAATGTTTTGAAAAATTAGGATGGGCATTTTCTGTATAATAAATGAGTATAGATATATTTGGTAATGTTAAAGATAGAAAATTTGATGTTGATATTAGTGAAGAAAAATTAAAATTGTTGGAGAATTTAAATGATGTTGTTAGCGTAAGTCAACTTAGGTCAATAGAAACTCAATTAGAGAACGATAGAAAACGATTTGAAGATGCATTAGAAACGTTACAAGACACATACGTCAAGATAGAAGATATTGAAAAGATTAGGATGGATACTACTAAATTGGTTATGCAAAAAGAAACTATGCCTCTACTATATCGATTAAGAGCTAAAAACGTTAAGGAGCCAATCTTTAGAATATTTAATCTTTCTAATGGTTACAAATTTCTCTATAATGGGAAAATAATGCACATGGAATTAAGTTTGGATAAATATTTTCTAGATATATATTTGGGTGATACTTTGATTAAAGAGATACCTTTGGACTTTAAGAAGAACGATATAATTACGATTAAACCAAATAAAAATTCTGCTATGGAAGAAGGACAATTATTGTTTGTTGTAATGTACATAGAAAGAGAGCTTTCCTAAAGACGTTTGCTATATAATAAATATGGATATCTTTGGTAATGTTAAAATGACATCAGAGTTAGATAATACAGTTGTGAGAAAAGATATTGCTATGTTGAGAGAAGAGCTTAACTTCATCAAACGGAGTTATGTTATAGAGCTTCATAGTCGATTGATATCAGAAAATGTTGAAACTCCGTTTTTTTAATACATAATCTATCTATCGCATACAAATTTCTTTATAAAGGTAGGTTAATGCACATAGAATCATCTTACAATACGTATTATATAGATATATATTTAAATGATTCTCTAGTTGAAACTTTTCCTTTGCACTTTAATACAAATGATAAATTAGCAGTTAGACCATCTAAAGGTTCTGATCTGAAACATGGTAAATTACTATTGCTTCTTATGCATGTAGAAAGAGAAGACGAAGATAGTGATGATGATGGTGAGAATGTTGATAGCATAATATTAAACAGCGATAGTTATTGATTTTCTATATAATAAACAGGATGTATTGTGTTAAGTGTAAGAAATCGACAGATACGAAGAAAGATACTATTAGAATTGAACAAACAAAGAATGGAAGATATCTAAAGAAAGGTATTTGTTCTGTATGTGGTGTTACTAAAACTCAATTCGTTAAAAAGCCTGATTGACTAGAAGAAGGTAAAGGTGTTAGAGAAGACATTATAGAAGAAATTCACAAACCATCTAGAAAAAACTTTGACAGATTAAGTGTAGTTATAAAAGGTATTGATTAAATTTTTTCAAGCTGATCTTGTAGAAATGGATAGTGGAGTATTAAAAGGTGTTTCCAAAATCAATAAAGGTTATAAGTATCTGCTAACGATTATAGATGTGTTCTCGAAATATGCGTTTGCTGTTCCTGTTAAAGATAAGAGTGGTAAGAATGTTACAGAAGCATTCGAATTCATATTAAGAACGAGAAAATCTAGTAACTTACAAACTGATCAAGGTAAAGAGTTTTACAATGAAGAGTTTAAGAAGTTGATGGATGAAAATAAGATTAATTACTACTCAACCTATAGTGGTAAGAAAGCTTCTGTTGTTGAGAGATTTAATCGAATACTTAAACAGAACATGTGGAAAAGGTTCACAACACAAGGGAATTATAAATGGATAGAGATATTACCAACACTAGTTAAAGAGTATAATCATCAAATTCATAGAACAATTGGTTTAAAGCCTATAGAAGTTAATAAGAAGAATGAGAGAACAATATTGGAGAAAGTGTATCAAAAAGAATATAAGCGTGTTAAGCCCAAATACAAGTTAGGTGATCATGTTCGTATAAGTAAGTCGAAAGGGTTATTTGAGAAAGGATATACACCTAATTGGTCAACAGAAGTATTTGTTATTAGTGAAGTTATTCCATCCAATCCACCTACATATATAATTAAAGATTTAGAAGAAGAGGATGTGCAAGGTAGATTTTACGAACCAGAACTATTAAAGACGAAACATAAAGATGAATACTTGGTGGAGAAAGTGTTGAGAAAGAAAGGTGACAAAGTATACGTTAAATGGCTAGGGTTTGATGATTCGCATAATAGTTGGATAGATAAAAGTAACGTTGTAGTGTAAATATAAATGTTGTCTTTTATTGTTATTCCATAAAAGGCTGGTTTAAATGAGATAAGGGGGTAACGAAACGATACCCCCATAACATATATTTCCAGGGTCGGTATTCGTAGGGATGACTTTAAGATTAGTAAGAAGTAAGAAACTACTTGAATATTTTGATAAAAATTAGCTGACCTACATCCCGGCCAGCAAAACTCAACGTATTATATAGAGCCAAAAAAGGTACAAATGGTATTTTTGGTGATTTCAAGTTGATTATAGATAAGAGTACAGGATACTTCAATGCTACCAAGTTGTGTCAAGATGGTGGTAAAGAGTTTAAAAATTGGTTTCAAAATAAAGAATCTAAAGAACTAATAGCATTCATTTCCAGCGCTGGTATTCCAGCTGTAGAAATTATTAGAAATTAACAACATAATGGAAAAAAGCAATCGAGCACTTTTGCTCTGTTGCTCTACATAAAAATTAGCTGGAGCAGATATGCTCCGGCAAAAAATAAAGATTTTCTATATAATAAATATGAGTACTATGGATAATTCTCCTAGTTTAAACGATATTTGCTACGAGCAGATTAAAGATGATTACTGGTATGGTTTGTTTGGTGACTTTAGACTGATTATAGATAAGAAGACTGGCTACTTTAATGCTACTAAACTGTGCCAAGATGGAGGAAAGAGGTTTGATCATTGGTTAAGGAACAAAGAATCAAAGGAATTGATAAGATACTACGATCAAAAAATAAGCAACTCCTCATATATGAGGGATTGCTCTACATATCTAATTAAAGGAGGGGACCAAGAAACAACATCAATCATCTCAGGAACATATGTCTACAGGAAAATATTCCTTGCTATTGCTTTTTGGATTTCACAGGACTTTTATGATAAGTGTTACGATATTATTGAAGACTATTTCTCTAAAGACTTTAAACGATATAAGAATGATAAAGAACGACTTGAAACAAAGATACAAGAGATAGAACAAACAATGGAGAGATTGAGAATTCAAAACGAGAGCTTAAAAGAAATTGCAGCACCATATACAGAAGATCCAGGGAAAGTACACAAACTAGTTATTATTAAAAAGAACCTCACGGCTGGTCAGCTTCAAGACATAGTAGACAAGTACGACACAGACAAACACGATCAGGTTAGGCGTTACGAGTCATACAAATATTGGGTTGGAAGGGTTCAGCAGCGAAACATTAAAGCAAGACTTCAGTGTCTCAAAGAAAAGTACCCAAGCATGTCAGTGTTATCAGAAACCAAAGATCCAAACTCGGTCAACCTCCTAAACAAAGTAAAAGAAAAATACAGCTGTGTTGTTTCGTATGGTTGTCATGTGAATATTGAAGAAGAAGACGACGAGTTTGTTGTTGATTTGTTTTTAAGTATAAGAGACAATTAACAATAAGTTGTGTGTTTAGATATTTGTAAAGGCTACAACTTTTATGATATAATAGTCATAAAAGTTAATTAGTTATACATTACCCTCTGCTGCAACAGTGAATGCTACATTCAACATATCACCTAAATTGGGATTATTATGATATTTTCTTATTATAGCTCTCCAATCCACAAAATATTTATATGTATATATAAAGTCTATAGATAGGTCTTGATAAGTTGAAATGTTAACCCAATAAACTCTGCTTTCGAACTCTGCAATAAATTCTTCTGTTAAATTTTGAGACATTGAAATCATTTCCCAATCTACTTTGTCAGCGTAATCTCTTATAAGGTTTTCTGATAATTGTTTAGTTCCAGATATGTACCACCAATTAACTCTATCTGCATGTCCTCGTATAAAGGCTTCAGAGAGTTCGTTTTTGTAAGATATAGCATCAAAATCAACTTTATCTATAAACTCATTAATAAATTCTTCAGATAGCTTTTGGTTATACGATACTTCTTTCCAATCAACTCTATCTGCAAATCCTTTTATAAAGTCTTCTGATAAGTCTTGGCTTCCTGAAATAATCTCCCAATCAACTTTATCAGCTAATTCTCTTATAAACTCTTCCGGCAAATATTTCCATAAACATATTTCGCTCAAATTAACTTTATGCAGATATTTGCGTATGAAGTCTTCTGTAATGTGATCATAGTTATATTCCTCCTCATAATCATCATAACCTATAGATAACCATTGTTCATCAGTCAGTGAATCTAATATCTCATCAGACAAATTCATAACATTTGCATAGAGAATGTTTTGTGTAAGAAATGAGTTGTTTTCTTTAGTGGCTTTCTTGAACAAATGATCTAACATACCTATGGACACGCTAAAATTTATTTTGTCTTCGTCATTATAACCACCAATATCTAAATATCTACATACACAATCAAATATAGGTTTGTAAGATAACATTTCCTTAGCACTAGTCATGTTTGTTTTTATTCTTAGATTTAAATTTATTTCATTTTTGTTGGTTTTCTATATGACAAATATGGAGAAAGAATTTGATTTATTACATGATAGACTTAAACTAATTCATCATGATCTTAAACTCTTAGCAGCACTACTAGAGAAGCAAATACTGTTGAAGGAAAAGGAGTTATTAGTAATGCAACAAAAAACATCTGATTTGAGTAGTGATGATGAATATAAATATGGTAGTGATGATTATGATGATGATGATGATGAGTAAGTTTACAAAAATGATTCAGTTTTAAATGTGTATATGTGACTTTGATGGGTTAATCCCATAAAAGCCGTGTTCTAATACAACGCGTAATATGTAGACAATGGCAGGAGTGTACAATGTTAAGCGTTGTACTAGGACAAATGAAAATGAACTGAAATAACCCGGTGAAGATAAAAATTGAAGATTTTCTATATAATAAATAAGATGAGTAATTATAGTAAATTTACTGTAATAGAGTTAAGACGCCAATGTAAAGAGAGGGGAATCAGAAGATATTCCCGATTAAGAAAAACAGAACTGATAGACCTTCTTAAACAACATGACGATGAACAAAGCAGAAAACAGATTAGAGATATATTCCCATTTAAACAAGAAGTAATTGAAGAACCAAGAATCAAAGTTGAATCACAACCAATCGATGTAAAACGTCAGAACATTGCATTAAAATCAAGATTAGAAACATGGAGATTTACAACAGATTACAAACCACAAGATCCACTTGAACAATATATTACTGCAACATCTAAAGCTATATTAAACAGATTACAAATTGGCTTAAGTAAACATAGTTCATTGAGAGCTAATCTTTATATAAGTTGTACATATAAGAAAGGAGAAGAAACTCAAAACTTCTATTTTAACACCGAAAACCAGGAAATATACTGATCAAGTAATTTAAAAGAAGAAATAACTAAGATGAAACAAAGATTAAGAACAAGAATGGATGAGTTCCAAGCTAGAGGTTCTGGTTGGGCTCTTATAAGCATTAACTTTTTACAACAAGCAATCGCCAAATATACACCATATAGAGGATCAACATACATAGAATTACCTAAACAAATTCAAAACAAAAAGGCAGTAATTAATGTAAAGAATGAAGATGAAAAATGTTTCTTATATTCAATTTGTTCTGCGCTATACCCAGTTAATAAAGATCCACAACGACCTTCCAAGTACAAGCAAGCTGTCAAATACTTAGAAGAAAAATTAAAAAATATTCATTTTCCTGTAAAACTATGCGATATTCCAAGAGCTGAAAAATTACTTAATATTTCTATAAATGTTTATGCATATGATAAAGACTATTCAATCTATATACTACATCACACACAAAACAAGCAAGAAAATCATGTCAATTTATTATATATAAAAGAACAAAATGAAGATCAAGTTAAAACGCACTATTGTTGGATTAAAGACCTAAGTAGATTAGTTAGTACTCAAATAACAAAAAAGAGAGCTCGAAAATATTTATGTGACAGATGTTTGTTATTTTTTTACTCTCAAAACGCTTTAAATAAACATGAGCAAGATTGTTCGTTAAATGAGCCAGTAAAAATAATAATGCCCGAAGAAGGTAAATGCGTTGAATTTAAAAACTACCAATACATAATGAAAATGCCATTTGTGATTCATGCCGATTTTGAATGTTTGTTACATAAAGTTATGGGTTGTAAAGAATGTTATCCGGATGACGAGCCATATACGAAAAAAATATCAACAACATAAGCCATCTGGATTTTGTTATTATGTAGTAAAGAGCGATGGAAGTAAAACTAATCCTGTTTTTGTATAGAGGTAAGAACGCTGCTAAGAAATTTATAAGACTGTTAACAAAAGAAGCTAAACACATATCGAACATATACAAACAAAATAACGAATTACCATTAACAAAAAGTCAGAGAAAAGAGTTCAATGAATCTAAATGTTGTTATTACTGTAAGCAGGAGTATACTAAAGAAAATCATAAAGTTAAACACCACGATCATATAACAGGAAAATTTGTAGCACCTCTATGTAATAACTGCAATTTAAAAGTTAAAGTACCAAAGTTTGTACCAGTGATCATACATAACTTGACAGGATATGACTCACACTTGTTTATAAAAGAGCTTGGATGTAATAAAGAAGAAATAGATCTAATACCCAATAACGAGGAAAGATACATATCATTCAGTAAAAAGGTTGGAACTATTAAATTGAAATTTGTAGATTCATTTAGATTTATGGTTTCTAGTCTAGACAAATTGTCATCGAATTTGAAACGCGAACAAATGATACATACCCAACACTTTTATCCTAATCAAGAACAGTTTCGACTTGTAATAAGAAAAGGTGTTTACCCATATGATTATGTTAACAATTGGGATAGGTTTAGAGAAAGAAAATTACCGCTAAAGGAAGCATTCTTCAACAAGCTTATGAACACACATATAAGTGATGAGGATTAGGAACATGCAAAGAAAGTATAGAAAACATTTGACATTAAGAATCTCGGACAATACCATGATTTATATTTGAAAACAGATGTATTATTGTTAGCAGATGTGTTTGAGAACTTTAGAGAAACATGTCTTAAAGCTTATGACCTTGATCCTGCTTGGTATATGACGGCACCAGGTTTAGCTTGGGATGCAATGTTAAAGATGACGAATATAAAGTTAGAATTGTTGTGGGATTATGATATGGTATTAATGGTAGAGAAAGGTATAAGAGGTGGAATTAGTCAATGCTCAAAAAGGTATGTAAAAGCAAACAATAAGTATATGGAAGATTACGATAAGGATAAAGAAGATTCTTACTTAATGTATCTAGATGCCAATAACTTGTATGGGTGGGCGATGAGTCAATATCTACCGTATAAGGGATTTAGATGGTTAAGTGAAGATGAGATTGAAGAAATAGATTTCACAAATATACCTGATGATTCTGATACTGGTTACATATTAGAAGTTGATCTTGAATATCCTAAAGAATTGCATGACTATCACAAAGACTACCCATTAGCTCCTCAAAATATATGCCCGCCTGGTTCAAAACAATCAAAGCTATTAACAACCCTATATGACAAAGAAAAATATGTAATTCACTATCGAAACCTAAAACAATGTCTTTCACTTGGATTAAAACTTAACAAGATACATCGAGTAATAGAGTTCGAACAATCAGATTGGTTAAAAAAATATATTGATTTAAACACACAAATGAGAACGAAAGCAACAAATGATTTTGAAAAAGACTTTTATAAGCTCATGAACAATTCAGTATTTGGGAAGACTATGGAGAATATTAGAAAGAGAGTTAATATTAAACTTGTAAGTGATGAGAAAAAATACGAGAAGCTTGTGGCGAAACCGAATTATAAGAGTACTACAGTTTTTACGGAAAATTTAGTAGCAGTTCACATGAACAAGGTTAAAGTGCAATTTAACAAACCGATTTACGTTGGTATGTCAATTCTAGATTTGTCAAAATATTTAATGTACGATTTCCATTATAATGTGATGAAACCAAAATATCAAGAGAAAATAGAAGTATGTTATACAGATACCGATAGTTATATATACCATATCCAAACAAAAGATGTGTACGAGGACATGAAAAATTACATTGATTACTTCGACACGAGTGATTACTCTATAGATAACAGATATAAGATACCACAAGTCAATAAGAAAATACTTGGTAAGATGAAGGATGAGATTAAAGGCACAATCATAGAAGAGTTTGTGGGTTTAAGATAAAAAATGTATTCAGATTCGAAAAAGATAAATGTTGTAAGAAAGCAAAAGGAGTTAAGAAAAATGCTGTAAGTAAAGAACTATCACTTAACGATTATAAAGACTGCTTGTTCAATCAAAAAGAATATTATAAGAAGATGAATTTGATTAGAAGTTATAAGCACGATTTGTACAGTATAGAAGTAAATAACTTAGCTTTAAGTTGTGTGGATGATAAGAGATGTGTTTTAAAGAATGGGATAAATACTCTACCATGGGGTCATTATAAGTTAGAAGAGTTGTAGATGTAAGTAGGTATAAGTTAGTTTTAGGTTTAGGTTTAGATATAAGTTTTTATGATTTTAAATGTCATAAAAGCATATTCAATCTCATTTTAACATTGTAGTTATGGGAATACTTTGCGCCATGTAACTTTGTATAATTAGTTGGTTCCTTCTGTGTTAAAGTGTAATGGTTAGTGGTGGGTTCATAATTTTTTGGTAGTTAGGGGGTGGAGGGGGAAATGCGCCAGAAGTAACCATCCCTAACTACTGACAATGTTTGGGAGGTGATTCCTGACACCAAGATAAGACAAACAGTAGAGAACAACCTGGGTGCACAAATGATTCCATCTAGGGATGCGCACGAGACAATATTTGTGACTGTCTCGTCTCGAAAATGTGCTGTAAAAGTGATGTCTTGACTCGAAAAATGTATATTTCTCTATTGGAAGAGCCGTGTCTCGACTGGTATTTTGTCAGGAAAATCCTGTCTCGACTCGTCTCCTGCGCATCACTACATTAGTTAGATCTAGACTTTGTTTTTATGGATATTCAAACAACAAACAATTGCTGAGTAATTACGAGTTTATTGCACAACATGGGCTTGGGGTTAGTTGGCGTATAGCATTTGGGGTTGCTTGGCAAGTGCGCCATACAACCCCCGATAGAATTTTATTTTATTTTACTTTTATTCTTACATTGTTTGTTTTATTGTTATGTTCTTTACAGTTCTAGCAATCTTGTACTTCAATGTTATAGAATAGCATGCACGTACTGGATTACTGTCAAAATTTAGAAATCGAGATAAGACTGTATTCCGGACCCTGAATTTTCTGAATAAGCCTAATTCTGAAGACCAAGAATATTTTGTATGTGCTCTTTTGTTACAAAAATAGAGGCCTAGCTATTGATTTTCCTTCCTTTGTGGAAAGTAGGAAATAACCTGCAATTTTCGATAATTCAGTTAAAACATATCTTAGTTTCTCTTAGCTACTTTGTAAACAGCGGGAAATAAACTACGTTTCTTGATAGTTCAGTTATGTTAATTACATTTTGAGATAATATGAAGAATTAACCTACACCAAATCATATTAAAACTGATGTGGTTTGACAGTGGCGTATTTACGATTTTGTTTTGGGGAGGGTTTTTCTAACTTTTAAGGGGGGAGCTTTGCCTGAAAATGTGAAAATTCTACAAGATATTTCATATACTTTACTATAGTAAGTAAGATTTCGGGGGAGGGGGACTTAAGCCCGGAAGACCCCCTAAATACGCCACTGTGGTTTGATAATCTTGTAGCTTTCAATGTCATGACAACCAAGCTAGAATGAAGGAAAGAAATTTTCATATTTCATAATGCTGGTTCTTTTAATTGTTGTGAATAAATGTCATTTCAAACTTCAAATAGCCTACTTCATTGCAATATATATATAATAAAATTTAGAAAAAATAACGTTTATTTCTAATAAATCCAATTTTTGTTTGTGTTTTGCTATGTTTCAAAAGTATGCCAAGTAGCCCCACAATATCAGCCAACCAGCCACTTACTAGGGGTCGGTTGGCGTACTCCATTTTAAAAGAAAGAAAAATTTATTTCTCGAAAACTATAAACAACAAAACAAAAAACAAAAATTGAATTTATTAGAGAAAACATTGGTCTGTCCGTACACATCCATTATATTGCAATACAGTGCACAATCTGCTCATAAAAAAAATAAAGAATGAAAAGTTCGCCAACCAGCCCCGGTCTCCCCTACATCACATATTCACAACTAAATAAAAGCATCCACAACCAAAGAAAAACTCATGAAAAAGCAGATCAACTTAATACTCACCATCCATACACCTAAAAATGTCTAATTAATAATCACACACACACACACACACACACACACACACACACACACACACACACACACACACACACACACACACACAGTTTTTCAATTTAATACCTCAGGTTTTTAACCTCAGTATTTCGTCACCGCCCTTAAGATTATTAAACCACCGCTGCGCTGTCCGCATAATCACAAAACCATCACCAACGGCCTGGCATATCTTCCGCCCCGCTGCAGCGGTGTTTGACCCGAGTTTGAACACGTAGAGCATACACGCCCTTATGCCGGTCTGTAGAGATCCCATGTTCATATTGTTGTTACGCACGTTCACGGTGTAACTGAACTGCCACAATCAGGTAGTACGTTGGATATATCCACACCAAGAATTGAGCTTCTCCTTATCTCCATTCGCATGCAACTCATGGCATGAGGGCCAATTGAGGACAAACCTCCACAAAAAGCGACAGAATTTTCTTGGTTACCTTTGTATTACTGCTGAAGGAGATAAGTGTTTAAATATGAGACGTATACAGATATAAAGATTTTACTGAGCTAACAAAATGTTATGATGAATATAACTTCAAATGCTTAGTTTTCGAAGAAGTCCGGAGAAAAGAATTTCTTTGTAAACCAAAAAATTGATTATATACCATTTGATAACCTTACCACGTCTTATGAAAAATTGATTCTGAAGTGCTCACTAATCAGGTTTTTCACATCGACTATAATACGATGACAGATAATACATAGAATGGTTAATAAGTTATGTGCTGAAATTCTGAAAAACTGTTAAACTGTTACTTTTTGTTTAATTATCATGCTCTGTACAAAGTTATAATTAGAGAGTTTCACTTTTCGAGAAGTTTGCCTTAAACTTGAATGCTGATAACTGGGAAACCAAAGATGAGCACAATCAGTACGAGGAGGCTTAAGGTCAATCCAGGCGTTACTTTAAGAAAGAAAAAAAGGCATGGAATTGCCTTTATTTTCGCATATAGCTCTTACTACAGTTATACATTTATCCCAGGACTAAACTAATGGCTTGGAGACTTCGTAATACGAAGATTTTTCGGTACATCTGAATCGTACTATGAAAACCGCTTCACTTTGTCATCATCATTGAAAATTTATTTAGAGTATATTGCAAACCCTGTCCAACGTAGAGACCTCCAAACTCGAATTTAACTTTGCTGACATTATTCACAATTTCCAGGTACACAAAGTGTTTTTAGGACACGTTAGATTGGATAAATTCCGCCACTCAAACTTCTTGAATTACGCCCAATACATGCGTGACGTACTTGTGAAGTATATGTCTTCGCTTAGAACTTTACATTCCCCATTTCTCGCTGTAATCGAGAAGACTGAATGAAATGCTGGAGACAGATATGTGTGAGCATCTAAGTTAAAACTTTTAATTCTAAGGCTGAGTAGGAATCGGGACATATTAATAACGTAAATAGACAAAGCTCGAGTCTGGATCGGGTATTACATATGAATTTCTCACATATCTTCCTCTGGTGTTGTCAGTTCTAGGCTGTAAGGAAAAATTATTTGGGAAAAGAAAACATTATTTTCTTGATATCTAGCAATGATATTTCAAAAATCTTAAATACCAAAAGCTGTTACTTTCGTTGTTTTGAGGTACTTCTATGTCGATAATAGATGAATGTTTTGTGCTAAGATTGGTTTACTTTTTTCTCTAGCAAGACATGAAAGCTAAATGAATGAGGAACAAATTGACAACGTTGTAGCAAATTTACCGAATTATAACAATAATAATCGACTTTTGACTCTTTTCTATAATAGGTTTATGTTCTAAAATATTGAGAGTTTCACCCATTATTAACAATATATATTAAATCGTTTTAAAATAGAATATTCAATGATGTTGAGTACATTTCAAATTTCCCAATTCCAGGGACTCGCTGCAGAAAGTTAAGATCAGCAGAGTCATCTAGTATCAGATGTAAGAACTTGGTGTCAACATGGCACGGATGGTCTAGGGTCACAATCTACAATACGTCGGATGAGAGCCAGAGGAACGTAACTCCAAAAGTGCTGTTTTCGTCTTCTTCATGTTTGGACATAATTTTGAAAGCCTTACTTGGTGAAAATAGAATATAACGCCATCTGTTCTCCTTATCGATCATCTGTTATAATATAGCTCAATTGCCATGTTATTAAAAACACATCTTTCTAAGAAAATAGTATTTTTGTCCTCTTGCCTGTAAACCTAAGGAAAAGGAGTTACGTTATTCTGGTTCTCATGCGACGGATAGTATTAGATCGCTACGCGTGTACAAATAGTTCTAAATATTACTAAGTACTCTTCAACCATCAGTGTATATATGTATAAAACTCAAACATATTTTGTGACTACAAACAAGCAATAAACTTACAAATTGCAGTATCCCTCTGTAATTTTCAACGATTAATGCAAGTGTTCGTACATAGTATATACGCATAAACTTTTTATTTGCAATTTTTGATAATATACTTTAAAATACCACTGAAATACCATAACAGTCGTATAATAATGCACACGTATTTTGCGTTATCAAGAACTGAATTTTCTACCTATAATTAATTCCAAACGTGACATACGAAAGAGCATCGCGAAAATTTCTATACGCGAAATTTCATGGACTAAGTACGTGAAATTTCAGAGGCCCTGGGAAGGTCCACCTATGTATAATACAATTGAAAGGGTGACAGAGACAACACTCTACCAAACATTGCCAAATTTGCAGTACATTTCAGCACGTGTATTCAAAATGAAATGAAATCTTTGGGTTTTACGTCTTATGATTATGCCGGCCAGGCTAAAGGAGACGGTGATGATGAGAAATGAATGGAATCGTTGAATGAAGAAAGTAGGAAGAAACGGGAGAACCCCGAGAAAACCCTCGCCACACAGAGTTCACTTGGCGCCACGTGTGTTTAATGAACATTGGCATTTGTTATTGTGATACACTGAGAGTCACATATACTCTCGAAGCTGAGAACTTGCGTGGGTTGAAAATAAAACGAAGCAGTTAGTGACTTTAGAAGATCTCTCAGCCCGGAGGAAGGGGCTTTCAAAACATAGATAAGGAAAAGATTTACTACGAAAATTCAGATAATTCATATTGAGTACTGGAGCTCCTTCGTAGCTAAGTGGTTAGCGCACGCACCTTTGGCGTAGGAGACCCGGGTCCGATTCCGGGCGGCAGCTCATGTGTTTCTGATTGCCCGTTAATCAATAGGTCTACATCTCATATAGCTTTGCTGCCGAACGGAACGATAAACTCAATATCAAGTGTACTCGTATTGAGCACCATAGGACATATGACTCTGAGGGGAATTGGTCATTGGGTGACCTCCTAAAGTCATCAACCTTAAAAAATATGCCTGCAATACATGTCTGTCATCTCGAACTCTGCTCTGTGATGTAGTTTGCTTTTCATGTTTTCAGTAATCTAGACAGAAAAAGGAAGAATATCAATGCAGGTTTGCTTCAAGTAAATTGTGTTGGAGGGTGGTTGGTCACACTGTGAAGTGGCTGCACTGGTGCACTATTTGATGTACTTGCAATTTATCTTAGCTCTGGGGAAACAAAGCCACTTGAAATAGGATGAACATAGAAAGATAGAAAACTTATTTTTTTAAATAATAATATTACATTAAAATAGTGCTATAAAATGAAAATATGAAACAAAATAGTGCTTATTATGAAGCTGGAACCATAATGAAGCACTAAATACTGAACATGCTTATAACTATATTAGGATAAAAATTTATCTTTTGTAGTGACAAAAAAAAGTGTGCCAGAAAAATCAGTTTTTTAAATATAAACGTGACAATTACGATTAATAGGGGCTTTGGTTATCCTATCGCTTAAGCGTACCGAAAAGAAAAACCCACCGCATTGATTGGTTTGCATCATTCGTGGAACCAGTGATGATTTGAAGTGGTAGTCCGGGAAGATTTCCCCCTGGAGTTATAAGGATTAACAGTAGTGTCATATTTAGAATTTTGTTTCGGAGGGAGATATGCAAGGGCGTCGATTTCTCTAACTTTGGAAGGGCCCATTGAGATGTGTGTTTGGTTGAAGACAAGGGTCTAAGATGAGGGTATATATGAGAATTTTATTGAGGTCAAATTATGCCAAATATTGTATATTCATAAAAAATAATATAACAATAAAAATACATATTCTTAAAAATAGAGCGCCCCTGGGGATATGCACAAGACGTGAATAAGCAGTTTATTTTATTAAAATTTTGGGTGCCAACAAATTTTAATACACTTCGTGGGGTCTTGAATCTGATAGCCAAGCCCTAAATATGCCACTGAATAACAGTATATTTACAGTAGTACTTTTCACCGCTAGTGCACAGTGGACTACATGCAGAATATGACTGGAAAAAATTAGTACTCCGCCTATACATGTAATCTATGGTCACGATACCAGTAAAATTATTACTCGATGCCATGAGTGACCACAATATATTCGAAATAACTGAAAAACGGTGCGTAAGAAAGAAGTAGCTTGGACTAAGAGCTAAAACATAAAACTAATTGAGACAATTAAAACAAAAATGTATTTTACCTGCAAAGATTGAAGAGAGAAATTATCTAATTTTGTTCCAGAGGCCTATAACTCATCACTGTAGTCTTCATTGTCGCCATCTGCATCGTTATTATTATTATTATTATTATTATTATTATTATTATTATTATTATTATTATTATTATTATTATTATTATTATCAAGAACAACAACGTCATCGTCACCATCATCACATTTATAACTGTCGCGATCCTGGCCATGTCCTTCTTTACGTTCATAAGATGCTGCACATTTATTAGCAGGTTCTGTAAATATCTTCCTGGCATCAGAGGGGATGAGTTGTTGCTTTTGTTCCGAAAAAAGAGATTGATTTGAAATGATATGATCGCACGTGGAGAGCAGCATGTACAATACATTGCGAATGTTCTCTTTTGAGAAGTTTTTTTTTTTTTTTTTTGCTTGAGATGCCCTATCTGCTCTAACGTGCATATGTGTTGCTTCTTGAGCTTTCTCAGAGAGCATTACGAAGGCAATATGGCTGACAATAATTTTTCCTCCATTAATTAGAATTTTATGAACAGTAACCGGCATGAAGAACAATGGATATAGCCTAGAATACAGTTTAGTGATTTCTAGTGTCAATACATCAAATCTATCTACATTAATTGGAAAACCATATGGTATAGTTCGCAACATAATACCAAATCACCGAATCAGTTTTTCATTATCAGCGGATTGTGATGGATCTTGGAAGAAATACCGCGCTGTGTTTCCATCATTCGAACTTCCTACTCCTCCATGTCTACGCTGATCGTCAATTAACCCCATTTTCGTTCGGAACTCTTGAATAATTTTCTCCTTCCGTGGAGACAATTTGACTTCGTCTTCATGATCCCTAACCTGCCATTCTCGAATGTCCAACCGATAAGCTATGTGAATTATTCATTCGAAAAATCGGATCCAAGCATGTGAGGGGGAGTAATTCTCTCACATATCTAGTAATTTCTATTGCTTTTGTTGGTAATTCAATTTGTTCATAGTGTTGGGAGTAGATCCACAGGTATAGCACGTTTGAGAGTAAGTATCTATGTTCAATGTTGCACATCTTCCCATCCACCATTATAAACACAAGTTCAGGGATAACATTTACTTCCTTCTTCTGGATTAGAACAGTAGTAAACTTTAAATTACGTATTTGCGTTTCCATTGAAGGTACCTTCTTTCTCGACAGTTCAGTTGCCTCTGGTACAACAAATTAATGGGTCGACAAAGTCTAAGCGATGATGGCCTGGGATTTTGCCACAAAATTGCTTTGCCAACCTCCCCATCTGATATTGAATGCAACTAAGGGAACGAACGAGATAGTAAAAATATCTGAGTCGCTATATACACTGTTCTATTCATCTTCTGTTTGAACTTTCTGCTTATATACATTATGACACCTGCTTCGATCGCAATTGCACTTAAACACTAATTTGATAATGTCTCCATTTCTGATGCACTGTTTAATAATATCTATCTGTAAAATCACGTTGCTCTTAATTGTCTGATTTATTATAGTTTGTAAATGAACTTGATCTGACATATCAGTTACTGTGATATTCTCTTCTCTGGGATAACACTTTAATTTTGCTTGCAACACAACATTATATATGTGTCAAGGATATATGTCACAATGTTTTACCTTTGCGTCTAGTGTCAAATTCTTATACTGTCTTTCTGATAAGTTGTTATACACAGTAAGTGTCACAGCTTCATCCGTAAAATAAGTGTTTGGGTAGAGTTTTGACGAATGATTACCCTTTTCGTATTTCGGTGCTCTCTTAGGTGTCGTTTGAGTGATTTCTCCCAATGCAACTGCGGCATCTCTTTTTCCAGCAGCTCTCAGTGACATTTAGGTATCTAACACCAGCTCTTGCTCAGAATGCTTTGTAACATGTGACTTACAAGGCTTTTCTTCGACTTCATTCCAGATTCTTCGAAGGGTTTAGCAGGTCTGATTGATTTGCTTGACGAAGGCCTATGCTCTTGCTAGAAAGCGGTAACCACTTTGTCAGAGAACTTAATATGTCCTTCCAAAAATTCCTTATATTTGGATTAAAAAAAAACATCAGTCACAGAGCTTCCAACACTTCTCAAAATCACTTTTGGAGGCCTTAAATCACTTTCACACTGCGAAGAACATCCACAGAAAGGCTTTCTGATCCATATTTGTTCGTATTGCAATTATATGGTGCTTCGTTTGATGGTTTAGAACGCAGCAGGAAACCTTGGTTATCACTTAAAAGAACTGTGCTGTTCGAATGTAGATTAGACACAGTTGCAAAGAGTATTTTTTTCTGTCAGATTCTGCTTCTGGCCGACAGTGCATTGTGTTGAAAGTCCCCTTCCCCGGACTAAAATTTCCAAAATTTCTCCCTCCCCTCCTGTTCTCTGCTTCTTTTTGCCACTTGCGAATGGTTGAGCGTCAGTTCAAAATGTCTGTAATTTATAAAAAGACTAGCAACTGAAACGCTTTTTGCACTACTCAATGGCGGCGATTAGAGTGAGCATGGGGGTAATTTCTCCCCTACTTCTTGCCAAAACAAGAACTTGCTTGTTGTGATTTTTACAGAAATTTTTGATTTAACCCTCCAGTATTTACATCCAATCGCCACTGCTGTCACTACTACTGTTTGGTTATAATGGTTTCTCGGTTTTAAAGACAATGTCAAATTCAGATATTTTTCTCCGGGGTCAAATTCGTTTTAAAAAACAAGGTTCACTTCCTGCCATTATTAAACACTTAAGATTCCATATACAATATATAAAATTCTCTTCTCCTCAAGTAGGTTGAAATTCTAGTTAGATGGGCAATGCTTGAATTTTGGATTTGGTACGGAGACTCGAGCTACATTTAAAGTGGCAGTAAATGCCACCCTTGCTCAAAATCACCCCACCAGGTTTTTACAAGACGGGATTTTGCGAAATGGGACCTGTAAGGGGAAAAGAAATGTTTCATTTTGTTCTCCGAAATTGTCAAGCATAGGAACTTAAAAGTTTGTATATACATATATTGTGAGTGAACTTCTCTAGGCTTAGAATAGGATGGAGCTATCGAAATGCGACTTCTGCGGCGGAAAAACGTCATAGCACTTCTCTCAGTATCAGATCTTCAAAAGAGTTTAGTATATACATAATTGGTATAGACTTATCCTCAGATTGTACACTAGCCTACGGACAAGACGAAATTCTCTTAAATTCAACACCTTTGGACAGGCCCGTAACCAGCCACTAAAGTTTGGGGTGGGCTTAAATATACTTGGTGGGCCAATCTTAACAATTCTAGATCTCTTTGTAGCAATGTCATACGGATGCATTGTGTTTCGAGGGAACACAAATTTCCCTCCCTATCCCTCCTAGTTGCGGGCCTGCCTTAGAAAGTTTAACTTTTTCACAATGTTCTATGCAGAGTAAGATGGAGTTTTGAGTAATTCCAATTCAGCGGATACGTAGGCTGATTCAATGTTTATCCATTGTTATTACTAACATATTTATAAACATTTAGCATATAGCCACGAAATTTGTATAATACATATTTGAGCACACACAAATGGATGTACAGAAGGTTATTCTCCTTACATCAGATCTTTTTTGATTCGGTAATTCCAGCTAGTGTATCATGCTAGAACTATGGGTCTGCTGGCGAGAGCAGTGTTCTTCTGATCTGGAAGGTGCATGAGTGTTGGTAGTGAGTGTTATCAAATGGCAGCAAAAATCAACCTGTATTGGGAGGGTTACGTATTGGCCCTTTCCATGCTAAGTAATAAACACCACATTGTGAAACACTATCGAGAGAATGGGTTAAAACTGGGACGAGAAGTGACGACTGGGAAAGCTATGGTGGCCCGTCACACACAACAGGCTCCCCTTGCAAAACATTTACTCACGAAAACAACCAGGAGAAGGGCTGCAAGCAAAGTGACGCCCGTAATGCTAAGGCAGATCAGTCGATTGCATGCCAAAAAATTCCCCGATTCAACGTGATATTGGCTACTGATATCGCATCGTCAACTGTGTGGACAAAATAATTCGTAAGCACCTCAGATTGAATTATGTACGGGAAGGCCCGTGTAAACCACCTTCTATCGCGCCACATTGCCGAACTTAAGATGAACTGAGGGAAACTGTATGAAAAGTACCTAGTGTGTTTCAAATGAAAGAATGTTGTCCGTTGTTGTCCACATGTCCATGTCACTGCTGGTGGTCACATTCGGGCGATCACATACCGTGATATTAAAGGCGCAGGAACTTTTTTCGTCAGTGCAGGAAAAGTTTATGTCGTGGATGTACAGTTGTTACGGGATTCGGATATGAGGGTAAGTTGATGATATGCAATGTGGACAACAACTAGAAAGTGAATGCTTGATACTTCCAAGAATCCATTCTCACATCTATGTATTGAAGAAACATTTCAGACGCGAACGAGGTGATGATCCATATGGACGAGGCTTCGATTCATACAGACAGAACATCACTATGTTTTTTTGTTTTATCAGGAAATAGCAGAGGAATTAAGAATTCGTGTTATTCCCTTTGAAGATATTCCTGTGAAAAGCCCAGATGCCAGTCCAATGGATTTTTACGCATTCGGACTCTTGAAACGGATCTTCAACATCACAGCTGCGCGCACCCTGGATGGCCTATGGAAAGCTTGCAGGGAGGAGTGGAAGAGAATTCCCATCTCTCTCCTATGCTGGAGCATGTTGCAATGGAAACTGCGATGCCGGGTGATAGTCCACAATGCTGGAGGTCCAATAGAACATGATGGGTGGTGGCGGCTCAGGTGAGTATCCGTCAAAAATGGTCGGATATAAAGGAAACAAACTTCTGTATAGCTATCTCAGTCAGTGTGATTATGTTTGGAGACTGCTAAGTGATGTCAAGAGACAAATTCATTTAATGGATATGTATCTTTAGTGAAGATATTCATGGAAGGAAATTTGCGTACAAGAAAACGATTGATCTTGATGTTAACTTTGACAAAAATCATTTACAGACAGGCGCCTCTCTCTCTCTTTATATATAACTAACTAACTAACTATCTCTATGGCCTATGGAACCCGGAGGTTCAATGCCGCGTTCACAAAAGCTCTTCACTGACTTCTATCCTTAGCTAACTGCATTCAGTTTCTACTTTGTATTCCAATCTCTGCGAGATCTATCTTAATATTGTCCTCCCATCTGCGCCTAGGTCTTCCTAATGGTCGTTTTCCGATTGGTCTTCCAGTCAAGACTTTGAAAGCGTTTCTATTTTCTTCCATTCTAGCTACATGACCCGCCCACCTAAGCCTCCTAGATGTGACGACTCTAAGAATGTTGGGTAGACCATATAAATTATGTAGTTCCTCGTTATGAAGTTTCCGCCATTCCCCATTCCCGTTCCTCTTGGGTCCGAATATTCGTCTCAGGATCTTGTTCTCAAATACTTTCAGTCTATGTTCTTCCCTCAGAGTAAGTGACCATGCTTCGCAGCCATACAGAACAACAGGCATAATTATCGGTTTTATATTTTAAGCTTCAAATTCCTCGACAGAATTCGCGACGACAAGAGATTTTGAACCGAATAGTAACACAAATTCCCTGCTTTTAGTCGACATTTAATTTCTTCGTGAATATGATTTTCCTCTGTTAATATTGATCCTAGATATTTGAAACTATCCACTTTATCAAAAGTATTATTTAATATTTTAACGCATCCATAATTTGCTGTATTCCGGTCCCGGCGCAGTTCCATGTATTTAGTTTTGTCCGTATTTACTTCTAAACCCATGTCCCTGCAAGCGTTTAATAAGATCTCGGCATTTCTTTCTATTGTTCTCCTATCATTACCTATTAAATTTACATCATCAGCATATGCCATAACCTGGTAAATACCGTTCAACTCTAGGCCCTGGTTGCTATCTTTGATTTTCCTTATAGCGTATTCCAGAACGTTGTTAAATAAGAATAGCGACAACGCATCTCATTGTTTCAGGCCATTTTCGACGTGAAAACTCGTGCACAAGAATTTTCCTACTCGGACTCTACTTTGCAATTCATTTAAACATATCTTAAATAACCTAATTAGCTTTCTCGGTATTCCAAGTTCTGTAAGGACGTTGTATAATGTTTCTCTCCTAACCGAGTCGTAGGCCTTTCTAAAATCAATAAATAGTTGATGTACCGGGGTATTATGTTCCCACTTTTTTTCGAGTATTTGGCGAATGGGAAATATTTGGTCGATAGTTGATCGATTTCGTCTAAATCCGCACTGATAATATCCAATAATTTCATCTGCGTATGGGGTCAACCTTGCTAAGAGAATATTTGAAAGGATTTTATAGGATGTTGACAGAAGAGAAATGCCTCGATAATTATTACAGTCAGTTTTGTTGCCTTTCTTGTGAATTGGAACAATGATTGATTCTTTCCACTCTTGTGGCAATTCTTCCTTGTTCTAGATAAGGAGAATGAGTTTGTGTATCTTGTTCCACAATTTTTTGCCTCCAGCTAAAATTAACTCAGCCGGAATTTCATCTACACCCGGAGATTTGTGTTTCTTTAATTTCTTTATAGCGGTTTCTACTTCTATTCGGTTGGATTCTGGAATATACGGTTCTGCGGTGTGTATCTCCTTTGCTCCGCGCACACTAGTTTTTGGTTGCGTGTTAAGCAAATCGTCAAAGAAATCTTTCCATCTATTTAAGATGCTATCCGTGTCGGTGAGAACTGTACCGTCAGATTTCTTTAATATATAAGCACGAGGTTGATAGACTTTCTTAAATTCGTTGATTCCCTTATACATGTCCCTGATGTTTTTATTTTTACTATTATCTTCAAATTCATTAATTTTAGCTTTCAGAAAATCGCGTTTCTTTGTTCTAAAAGTTTTGGAAGTTTCCCGCCTGATATCTGCGAAATTTTGTGTAGTCATTTGATTCGGATTTTGTAGCCAGCGTAATTTTGCCTGTTTTCTCTTCTCTGCTAGTTTAATGCATTCCTGGTCGAACCATGGTTTGTTCCTACGTATTTCCGCGTGTTCCAATTTTTCTTTGGCTGCAATTTTAATGCTATCTCTAATTTCAATCCAGGTATCCTCAACACTAGTGCACTCCGAATCTTCTAAGGCCGAGAATCTATTCGAAACTTCAATCTGGTATTTCTCTCTTACCTGGCTCTCTTCTAATTTCTGTAAATTGAATCTCTCCGTTTTCGGACAATGAATATTACCTTTATTCAACGATAGCCTCTCTCGTATTATCGCTGCTACCAGGTAGTGGTCAGTGTCACAATCAGCCCCTCTAAACGACCGAACATCAATTATGCTAGATTGCCTTCTTCTATCTACTAAAACGTGATATATATGTGGAGAGAGAAACGCACGGCTTACTGGGTGTGATTCCCGATGGGAGCATTTGACATTTAAAAAATTACGGTCTTCGTATCCATCATAATCTTTATAGGTTCACGTTTCATATAACCGCACTGCTGAAAAAGAACGTTAAATTCAACTCAAAAACAACAACTTTTAGTTGGTTGAAGAACATAACTGCCAGTTCTTAGAGTAGTTTTGCTTGAAAATGTCCTTCAAAACACTTCAGGGTCGCGGTGGCTCAGTGGTAGAGCATTCACCTCCGGAGCTTGGGGTCCCTGGCTCGATCTCAGCTCGCGCCGTGTGGACTTTTTGGTGGATAAACAGCGTGCTCGTGTGTTTTTCTAGGGTTTATCCCGTTTCCTCCACTTTCTTCATTCCACTATTTCATTCATTTTGCATCATCACGGTCTCCTTTAGCTTGACCGGCATAATCGTGGGACGTAAAACTGAAAGATTTTCTTTCATTTCATTTCAGTGGTACAGCGGACCCGTTGGTTTAGTCTGAAGCACGTGGATCTTGGTAGTACGAGGTTTTGTGTTTGACTTCTGACGAGAACACCTTTGTTGTTTTAAATGTCCTCGAACTTTCTGTGTTCGTGTCCCTGTGGGCAAGGTAATGTAGGTAATAATAACATGGTACAGGCTAACAAGTTAACCAAGTAAATAAGTAAACCTATGTAATCAAGCACTTAACTTTATTAAGAAAAAGGAAATCTCTGCTTTGTGGGGCCTTTGGTTCGATCTCAGACCTTACAAAGTGAGATTCTAAATTACCAGTTTCATTTAATTTTACTGCATTATTGACTTCAAAGCTATGATTGATACATATTCACAAGTTGAAACATATTATTACATCTAGTCATGGGGCTAGTTCATGTCTCGTATGCCTGAAAGGTCCACTCGATTTGAATTCAGATTCGATTAATGGATGTTTGGAACATTTAAAAAAAGTTGGTCATATGGTGTGGTGAGTGTTCGTTCTGTCCGCCATTTTGGATTTTGAACATGGATAATGACGTTTTGAAAAACTGTTAGGTCACTAATTAAACATCTGTAGCATAGGTTGTAATTATAATACAGACGCGAGTTATATCTCGTTCGAATTGCAAATATCCATGCTTTAAAACGGTGTATATGGTACGCGTGTGTGTCACAGGAGGGAGGCGTTACGGTGGGGAATTCCTGGAAGTTTATACAAAAAATTTGCTTTTATCTAGTTTGATCGCTTATAAGCTGGCAACCATGAACATAAAATTTGCAGGAAAGTAACAATATATTATTATTATTATTATTATTATTATTATTATTATTATTATTATTATTATTATTATAACAATTGAGTTTACAAGTAGGGTCCCGTCTTTTTATCTTGCATGGGAGGCCCGCAAGTCTGCTACGCTAATGGTTTCTCTTTGGATGTGTGTTGTTGTGCTGTTAGGCGTTTATATTAAACCTTTACATTACTATTTTTTCTTTTTAACTATTTTTTTAAGAAGGAAAAAACTGCTTTTCTCTGATATCTATTTTAAAACATTCATCTTGTTTGAACTGCTTAAGTAAGATCATTAGGTAACTTTTTATGTCATCCATTTCTCTCACAATAATAAAAGCCAGTCTTAACAATTCCTTTCCTTCTCTTATTTGCAGTTTGTAACACTGATATGTTTGTAACAAAATTGAGGTTTGGTTCAACGCGTTTCTAATTCTCAACCAACCTAACGACTTAGCTTTTTTGGGTTGCCTGCTATTGCAGGTAAAGGATAATTGTAGATGGTAATGCATTTTTGGATTCGTGTGTACAAGTAGTCAGGCATTAATATTTGTTAGAATGATGCGATATTTCAATCCTGGTGTAAGCTCAACTTTCAGTTCTATGCCATATGCAGGTCGCTTCTCATTCAGATTTGTTGAAGAAAAACTCTAAACATGTGCTATGCATAGTATACGAACTAAAAAATTGGTTTAGCAAAAGAAATACAAGTTTCTTGCTTTATATTTGTAATCTAGTTTTCTTGGAGGCGAGATAGTGTGGTTGGGATCGGCTTATCAGATTGAAGCTCTCGTCGTGGTTCGGAACTCACGCCAGATATACACTGTCCTTTATAACCTTGGTGTTCTATAAGGATAAAAAGCAAAAATAAGCAGATATCTCCAGTAATATATTATAGAAAAGAGGTTTAAAAAATAGCACGTTTTGAAATACAGAAAGGATAGTGTCTGAGCATTGTTAGCATTATTCTTGGCAGCGTCGGATCTAAAAATTTTCCTATGAAAGCAATGTAAAATTTTTTACGTCCCTTTCCACAAGTACCCCCCCTCCTTTTCAACAGAACGGCGGATGCATCGCTTTCAGAAGTAGCAATCCTCTACACTGAGACTTTTCCCAAATAGGCAATTCTGGCTTAGATGGTAAGTAAAAAGAGTGTGAAGTGCTAGATCGGAGGAGTGACGAGAAAGGAGTCATTTTTTTTTGGCACACAACACAACCAGTCGACGTTACGGATACCTTGGTCTTGCATCACATACTCCATTTTTTTAAATTTTTAATGGAGACCTGCTACGTCTTTTGAATTGCAGAGGAAGGTAGGTTGTATAATGAGTGTAATGTAATGAATGTATAATGATTGTTTCTGAATGCCCCATTATCAAATGAACCATAGTTTCGTAGATTGAAGAATACAAAGTGTAACTAACAATATTTTTCTATTTCTTTTAGGCAATCTTGACGACAGAATGAGGACGCATTACATGGTGGTTGTTATAATTCTTTTAATTTCTAACACAACAAGAACGGGAGGAAATCTAATACAAAAATTACCAAGAAACCAGCCTAAAAATGAATTATTTGGTTGCCTTTCGTACATATTATCCACATACCACAACCACACACTAGCTGTAACAGTGTTTGCAGATAATACAACATTTGAATTGAATGTATTACTGACAAGTTACAATGGTGCATTTGTTATTGTTAACAGCAACTTGCCAGATGTACTAAATGAATCAAAACTGAAGATTTCTGTATTAGAATGGTCCGAAGATTCAATACTTTACTTGTTTTTCTTGGAGAACAATGTTGAATTTCTGAAAGCAGTTAACAAGTTGAAATTATTTTATTTGAGTCCAAGAAGTAAATTCATTGTTGTTCTTTGTACAGTGAATATAACAAGTAAGATGGAAAATATTTTTCGTAGTGCATTTCAGGAAAATATTTTCAATGTGATTGTCATTACGATGGAGAATATGAAGTTACTAAAAACCATAGACATATACATGTATTTTCCATTCTCACAAAGTCATTGTAAGTCAGCTGGTAGACCAATACTCATCGATCAATGGCATGATCAAAGAAAGAGACTTATTTCCCAACAAAATAGAAAATCTTTATTCGTGTGAATTGAGTTTTACAACACATAATTTACCCCCTGTTTCCATATTAGAAAGGAGAACAGACGGTAGTGTTGTCGCAAAGGGCCCAACTCCAAACATTCTGTATACAATTGCGAAGAGGATGAATTTTAGTTTGAAACTTTTGAAAAGAATTAATAGCAATGCTCATGGTAGACTCTTACCTAATGGAACATTTACTGGTGATTTGGCAAATATAATAGCAGGAGAATTAGAAGGAAGCTTTGTAGGTTGGACCCCAGGATTCAAGTTCTGTGTACATTTTCATCCAATACTGAGTGGAAAGTTTTACCAAATGATATGGGTTGTTCGTCAACCCTCCGTATATCCTAAATGGATGAGTATAATCTTCCCTTTCCAATTACATTGCTGGATTGTGATTTTACTCGCTTATGGTGTCGTTATCATCTCCACAAAACTAATGAAATCAGTTATTAAAAATGGAAGCAGTTTAATGTTTCTATCTCCTTTCATGTATAAGTTCTCAATACTTTTAGGGATATCTGTTCGAGAACCACCTCGTATACCATTGGTTAGAGCAGTATTTCTAATCTGGGTACTGGGTACTTTCATTTTGAATTATTGCTATCAGGCTTCGCTTTTTAGGTTTGTTACGAAACCAATAAAATATAAGTTAACTAATACTATGAATGATCTTGTAGAGACTGGTGTTCCATTGGGTGGTGTTTCATTCCATCCGAAATATTTCTCTGACCCTACTGATCACGTAATGAAACAGATTCTAAACAAGTGGAATAATTTTACTTCCGTAACTTCTCTAGTAGAAGCGTTAATAGGTTTGGCTGAATTTGAAAATTGGGGGATACTTTATGAATCCAGTATCGTTGACTATTTAGTATATTTACACTCCCTTTTAGATTCACGAGGGAAACCGTTGATTCATAAAGTACAGCGGATTGTTGTTTCAGTTCCTAGTATTTATCTCTTGCGTCAAAATTCTCCTTACGTGAATTCTTTTAATCAAGTGATTCAAGATTGTGTGCAGAACGGATTACGTGAAAAATGGGAAACTGACATTATTTGATGTATGGACTAAACGACGAGATGTAGCTTTCAGTGATCAAGAGAACGGTGTGATAGTAATTTCTCTTAAAGATTTAATGGGTGCTTTTGCATTGCTTATCTTTGGAATAACTTTGAGTATAATGGCATTTGTAATTGAAGTATTTCTCAAATATGGTTCTAAGTTGAGGAAAAAATAAGTGTACAGTATTTTTCAGAATGTATCTTATATTGTGTTTTTGAAACTAGATAAGTGATTGAGCACATTGTATATAACGATATTACTGTAGTTATATCACGTGGTCCTTCGGTCAGCTGCACATTGGAGGTTAAAATTGTGATTAAATTTCATGGTGTTATGGTTTACGCTTACATTTTTCTTCTGTTTTTTGTTTTTCTTTTTGGTTTGCGTTCCAGCTAACTATGCAGTTAAACAACAAATATTAATGTTGATATCTAAATATGGTTCTCATATTCGAAATAATTGATTTCATAGAATAAAGATTATATGTTGCAATTAAATCGTTATAATACTTTTGAATCAAATGGGTCTCTACACATACTTGATGTCGTTGATCATGATGTCTTGTTACTGAAAGTAGCATCTCTGAACTTTTCGAAACAAGCAATGGAGTATCTTACATCATACTTGCATAATCGAAAACAATATGTTTCATACAAAGGCTTTGGTACTGAAAAATTTAATACTCTATCAGGAGTCCCTCAAGGATCCAATCTAGGTCCTCTGTTGTTTCTTCTTGTTATTAATGATATTCCTCTATGTATTAAAACTTCTCAAGTTCTTCTTTTTGCCGATGATCTCAAATTATACTCCAAAGTAAGTTCAATTGATGATTGCATGAAACTTCAACAAGATTTAGAGAGTATTCAAATGTGGTGTGATAAGAATAAATTAGTCCTGAATGTTTCCAAATGTAAATCTGTATCTTTCACGAGGAAAGAAAATCAAATTAACTTTACGTATACAATAAGTGGCACTTCCTTGTCTACCCCAAATACTATCAAAGATGTAGGAGTTATATTTGATAGCAAATTAACCTTTACTCAACATATTGACGCGATAACGAGTAGTGCATATAGAAACCTAGGTTTAATTTATAGGATAGGACAGGATTTCTGCAAACAATCAACATTTATAAGGTTATATTTTTCATATGTGAGGTCAAAATTAGAATACTGTTGTTCTGTTTGGACACCAAATGTCACTAAATACACTGATGCAATAGAAAATATACAATTTAAATTCTTAAAAATGCTTGCATACAAGAAAACCGGTTTCTATCCAAAGTATGTCTCGTATAAAGACTTGGTAAGGAATTTTAATTTTCAAACAGTAGAAAAAATTAGATGTGTTTTTGATTTGTTGCTCTCACATAAATTATTAAATGACAAAATTGATTGTCCAGAATTAGTTTCAGAAGTATTATTACGTGTCCCAACAGGTAAGACTAGAAGAGCAAACGACGGGACATTTTATTGTACAAAAGCAAGAACAAAAATATTACATAAGTCTCCTCTATGGAGAATGTGTGCTTCATATAATGAAATGATTAGATTTCATGTAATAGATGTGTTTAGTATGTCAGAGAACAAGTTCAATAGAATTATCATGCAATAACTTATGTATAATTAGATAACGTATATTTGTGTAAGTCTGGGCATTAAGCCTGTTGTGTTGTCCTTATGAAATAAATAAATAAATAAATAAACACTTTGTCCAGTCGCGTGTCGTAATAAATCCAAGGAAGTGACTTTTCCCATTGTTTATGGTATGATTTACCTGACGAATTCTTTATACTTGTTTCTAAGGTACTAGTTCTAGTACTATTGGAAGGGGAAGGAGACACATTCTGGGGTTCCTTAGTTTTTGACTAAACATGCTTTTCACTATGTTCAGTGTGAGTAACATTCACCTTTGATGACGACGACAAACGCATGACCAATTTATCCATAGTGTCTTGAAACCCTACTGTTCGAATTAGATAGTATATAAAGAAGCAATATTCAATGTTGTGTTCCAGCTTCCCACACATGTCCGACATCCACTAATCGTGCCATGTTTGAAAATTACGAAAATTTGTAACCGCGAAAATCTCTTGCTCACTGCACTCGATCACTACTCACTACTGTCTCCCATTTTTTTTTTTAAATCGGAAAATGAGAACTCAGTCTACGAGTACAATCTAAGCTTCCGCAGTTTCAAAACCATTGGCTATCGGAGAATAAAAAGATAACCATCCAAATTACGTGGAAATAGCTTCACTGAAATCATAAACCACAGTATCACGCCCCGCAACTCTTATCTGATTGAAACAAGTAAAAGAAGAAAAATCAACTATTGAAGTAGTTGCTTCGGCTTTCTTGTGTTTCGGTTTCTCTTTATTAGTGCTCAATATCGGCAAGTAGCTATTTTAAACAATTGTTGTGAAATGGTGTGTGCGTATTGTAGTGTATCACTTGTAAGGAAACATCAAAGCAAACCGGGAAAAGGCGATTCTACTTACAATATACTTCCACTTTTTGTTGTGGAAACTGCCTTTTCTAGGCCAAAGACAGGGACGTTAGCGGGGAGTGTGTCGCTTGGTTGTCTTTGCAGAAGTACACTTGAAACAAACTATTACGTTTCATAGATTAGAAATTTTAACTTCCTGCTCAATGTTTTAATCGCTTGTTAGTTTTTGATAATGGCAAGTATAACGAACACTTTACAATGGAAAGGATAGAAGATGGATTTACAACATAAAAATTACAAGATTCTTATTTTAGATAAGTGAGAAATATTTATTTAATTTTATTTCTATCAAACAGAAATCTTGTCGTTGCGCCCCATCCACAAGATTATTTATGTGGGTGCTCAAGCCCCGGTAAGCGCGCATAATCGTACTAGTAAACAAAGTAAATCGGTTCACAAGCACTTCTAAAATCATACTTGGATTCATGCTTAGACAAGTGACATTTTTTTTTTGTTGAAAACACGAGAGATTAAGATTTATGTTACAAGTACCGAAGCATGAGGACCCATTGAGAAAATTAAGAAGTCGGCGTCTATTGATATAATATTAAAGAATTTCCTTTAATATGTAGATTTAAAGTATGTAGTAACATAACAACGTGGTAGTTTTTTTTTTAAAAAAAACAATTCTTTGTTAGATTGGCAACAATGTTAATGGGATACTATTTTGAAGTATATCAAATGATATCACTTTTTCATTTTGTAAAATATCATTAAATTTTGTCTGTTAATTTAAAAGTTACAAAAACTTAACATAATAAATGGTCCATCCAGTACGTAACACATACTTGCATATTATAATTTCCAATTGTATCAGACCCCACACTTCCCTTATTCAAATATATCATTTACACATTTACATATAACAATCAAATAAATATAACATTTTAAAACTAGTTAAGTACTTTTCATAATTTAAATTCTAAATTAACATTGACTTAATTACATTTAACTTTTTTCACTAATCAAATTCCAAATATCTGGCAGTCACTTCTAACTGAATGCTCTGTGACGTCAAAGTCTGTGCTGTCCTTCCCATTAAACCACACAAACAGGGAAGGAGCAAGCAGGTTGCTATGATCTAACCATATATTGGAAACACAACCAGTTGTACAAGCTATTAAAATACTTTCAGAATGAGGAAACTTATTTCAAGAACTTGACTGAATCGGTATCATACGTAACTTATCTCGGCTGAAGAATTTAGCTTTATTGATAACTTTACTATCTACAGTCGTATATGGAACTAGGCTTAATTTTGACGTGAAATGTTTTAGATTGGAATTTGATTTTTCTCAAGCGACTATGTTTCGAACTACTGCTTAGATAAGTATGACGCTTAATCATGCAGATTGTTTTAACAGACATAAAGAACGTAACATCGCTGTTTTTACACTTCAACCCTAGAGTACAGTAGAAAACATATGTACCATACGTTACTGGTTTTCACTTTGTTGTAAAGTGCTTAGTTTTGTACATTTTGAATTCGAAGACCGAGACAGCTGAATATAGCACAAGTGTGTCATGGAGATACATAGTGGAAAACAGAATTATAAGGTGACAGCGTGATCTTGAAGATTCAAGCTAAAAACTGAAAGATGCGATTTAAAAATATCTTTGTGTAAGACAGAAGACAAAGAGCTAGAATTCAGAAGGTAATAAGTTCATGTCTAGCTACGTTCTAATAAATGAAACAAGACTTGAACCTGAAAACTTTTAAATATTTTAAGAGAATCACTTATTATCACAAATGAAGCCTGTCGTAATGAAGATTCTGAGTTGAACTGTCAAATATAGACACGACATGTTCATCTTCCTAGCTTTTCTATTATTAGATGAATAATATATTTCTATTATTCGTCTCAAGGGAAATTCAAGAGAACTCCCTACATAGCTACAATATTTATTTTAAGAAAAGTCTTTTGATGTACTGTAATAGCAGTAACGAAAGAGATACTAGGAAATAATATATATATATATAGATCTTCAAGAATTCCGACTGATGTCAAGAATTAACGACAGAGAAAAAAATACTATTCCCCTGAATCATAAATAACCTCCAATAGAAGTAATGATGTAATCTTTGATCTTCTCTATCTGAAATATTACTTTTTTATATTCAGAGAGTAAAGAGAAAATAGTCAAACCTCTGACTTGGTGCAAAATGGATGCCAATACCAACTTCATTTAGTAAAAAATGCAAAAGAGCTTCAGGAATAGAAATCTATATATGTCTTTGAAAGGTCACATGATAGTACCTCCCAATGGTATTTGTATGGAGGAGTTAATGGCACAGAACAATAATCAAAGACAAGTACGTATCACTTTATTGCTCGATCAGGTTTTAACACAAATGACCATAAAAGTAGTTAGCTTTGTAATAGCACAAGTATCATTTTCGAATTACAGAAGTATTAATATGATATTCATATTTCACCTCATTTTAAAAAAAAGTAATCGACATTTCAAATTCTGAAATTACAATAGATTCTAATAACGATCTAATATTGAAACGAAAAATAATTGTACTACAATTTCCAGTTTTAATGAAAAATAAGGACAGAGATAGAAAATAATATATTCTTGTGACACTAAACTTATAAACAAATATTCTTACTTTCACTTATCTCTTCGGCTCTTTGGAGATTCGATATTTAAAGAGAATGTTCCGTATTAACTTCACCTTTCTCTCAGGTTTTATCTATGTTCCTTTCGGCTTGCTAAATTGAATTAGATTTTCTTTCTTCCATTCATTGTGACGTTCAAATAGTTATGAAAGTATGAACAACCAAAGGCCATACTGATTATTCTTATAAACTGTGCATTACTACGAGGAGACGCAGAAAGTTCTTACTCTCACTATGGAAGAAATATAATAGTAACGCAAGAATTTGAACAACGATAAATTAGATAATATGTTCGCTTGTGTGTGCCTTTAAGGATGCTGTGGCATTGATGTTAGAACCAGACTCTATTTACAAAATTGAATTTCGAATTGGTTTTATGTTCTTCCAGAAATCGACATAAGGGATATATGAAGAGCTACAAACTGTGTTGGTAGAGAATGAGGAAACGCTGGAGGAGAGAATTCAAATGATTCTCCAGGATGACCCAAAGAAGGGTCACGCCCCAAAAGAAGAGTCAAAGTAGATTTATCCAGTAAAGTCATGTAGTGTTTTGGGACCGTAAAAGTGTGATCTTGACTGATTACTTACTACAAGATGATACGATTACAAGAAAATACTGCTTTACGTAGTATAAAAACCTGTTACAGAAGTTACGGGATGCTTTCAAAACAAAGAGAAAGTGCTGCTGCTGCTAGTTGATAACAAATGGATACACTAAGAAGCAGAAATACTCATTTTTGTACCTAAATGTTGTTACGAAGCTTTGTCTCACCCTATCTGACTCTCTCAGATTACTTCTTGTTCTCAATATAAAGAAACATTTGCAGAAGAGGCATTATGAGGAAGATGTGAAGGTTATTAATGCGGGGAAAACGTGGTTCCACTCCATCTTCTCAGACTTTCATGTAGTTGGTATGAACGTACTGATGCATAAACTTGAGAAATATATGCCAATACGAGATAAATGTGTAGAGAAAGACTCATCCGTGTATCCATTATTAGATGACTAACTTTTTCTATCATGGTAAGAATAATTTTCTGTTCTTTCTGCGTAAAGTATCAAAGGAACGTGTTCCACTCCTACTGCCACAACCTCATTCTTCGCAAACGTATGTTTGATCTTTACTCTTAAGCAGTTATTAAGATAAAATAAACTTTCGTATATAAATAACCTGTTATGTGAAACCTTCACAACTCATCCATACACTGTGTTCTTGGATTATGTTCCAAACTTTAATTCCTGTTGTGGTTTATAGATTTTCTGTTCTTTTTCCTCTCTGTTCTGGAGCGTGGTTATAGCATCCCGGAAAAGATTTACCGTGAAATCTATCTTGTGATGCGCCACGGTGGTTTAAAGCATTTTGATTGGCTCCTCTTTTCATATAATATCTGCTACCTCTCTTGTTCCTGACGTTGCATTAAATAAACGTTTGCAACTGTTTGTTATGGTAAAGTTCATAAATTGTGGTTGGGAAATTTATAGAAAGAAAGAAAGAAAAAAGTATAAAATATCCAAACATAAAATTCCTCTTCAGTTTGACAAGAGGCTACCAGTTTATTTAAAGCTTATTCCTTTCTTTTCCTATACATGAGAGAAGAAAATCCACACTTTTGTTATAAAGGAGCTATTACTAGGGCAGGGTGGAAAGTTCTCTGAGTGACCCAGAGATGGCACTCCAATCAGCAAAACTTTATTGTTCTTGCCTAGGGGTGCTTTTCAGTTGTTTGTATAAGTGTCAACTTGTTCTCTCATGTAGTTTGTGTGCAGGCATTGTTGCAGTTAGACGTCTTGCGTGTTAGTTCTGAAAATGGATAAACTTGAATTTCGTGCGGTAATCAAATTTTTCGTTTTGGATTCATTTCGTTTTAGACGGAAATTCATACGAAGTTGACAAAAGTTTACGGGGCTCTGCTCCTTCCATGTCAGCCGTTAAAAAGTGGACAGCTGAATTTAAACGTGGTCGCAAATTCCTCGAAAATGACCCACGTGAAGGAAGGCCGAAAACCGCAACCACACCAATAACAATCGAAAAAGTACATGATATCATGTTGGACGACAGGCGAGTGAAGGTGAGTGAGATAGCTGAGAGTGTGGGGATATCGGAGCAAAAGATGCAAAACATCTTGCACAAAGAACTAGGGATGCGCAAGATGGGTGTCGCATTTGCTGACTGTCGACAAAAAGCAAATGCGAAAACGATTTTCGCAGCAATTTTTTGGACCGATTCAAAAGAGATGTGACCCATTTTGTTTGGCTATTTGTGACAATGGATGAGACATGGGTTCACCACTACACGCCAGAAATGAAATAGCAGTCAAAGCAGTAGGTGGAATCCGGTGGTTCAGCACCGAAAAAAGCGAATACGATCGTATCGGCTGGAAAGGTCATGGTCAGTATGTTTCGGGATGCGAAAGGGATCCTGTTAATTGATTACCTTACAAATGGGAGAACGATTACAATCCTTCTTGACCAGCTTTATACCAAAATTTGGGAGAAGAAGCTTGGCTTGAAGAAGAAGAAAATTATCTTTCACCAGGACAACGTACCTGTACACAGGATTGCGTTGGCGATGGGAAAACGGCGAGATTTGGGACACGATTTGCTCGGCCAATTCCCATATTTTCCTCATTTGGCACCATCGGACTTCTATTTGTTTCCAAAATTGAAGAAATTTCTTTCTGGGAAGCGCTTCGCATCGAATGAAGAAGTTGAGAGGGTCGTGGATGACTATTTTTACTACCTTCCAGACTCTCACTTCCGGGAAGACATACTGATGTTGGAGAAACTTTGGACTAAGTGTATTGAAGGTAAGGGATATTATGTCAAAAAATAAAATCATTTTTGAAATGAAATTCTCAGTCTTTCATTGTCAGGCCGAGAACTTTTAACCCCGCCCTCGTATGTATGTAGTTCATGTTAATTTGTGATTCGAACGGGAACTACAATTTACTTTGAGAATTTACTGTGTTAATTGGTAAGAAAATCTTGATGCTACAATTTTTGAAAATTTACAGTGAAGGATGCTACTTTTTTCTTCATTCTTTCTTTGCTTTTTTTTTAAAAAAAATTATGTAAAGTCTGGATTGATGTATTGATGTATGTCTATCTTTAGAACATGTTATAGAAAAACAAAAATACAAGTTTAAGAATTCATCAAAATTTCGGAATAAGAACACTCTTGATCAGGGTACTTTAATCTAGTGGATAGAGCATTGGAGTCACGTCCTCGTAGTCCCTGGTTCGATTTCCGACCGGTGCTTTCCAAATTTCCTAGTCCATCCAGTGTCATGAGGTAAACATGGGAGTCACGTGAATGATAGGCGTGACGGCCGTTAGACCTAGAAGGCTTCTATACGCCTTTTAGAGACAGGGCGATGCTAACAGGTGACGTTGGGGTGGCTCAGGCGCAGAAGGGTTGCCATGCCAGTGGTTTTAGAGTATAGTTTAGCATTAGTTTCATTATAATACGTGGTATATATATCCTAACTATATATAAAACTACATGAGCTGACATAAATTATTGAGCACTTCCTCTCGGGCTACAATGATTAAATTTGGAATGATTGTAGCTTTCCGGATCTAACCTATAGATAAATTCCCAAAAGTTGATATTTTTAATTTTTAGGGGGTCTAAAGAGGGGATAAAGAATTTTCCCAAGTTATTTAAATGGGCTTTTTTTTGCACCTATAATCTCATGTTTTAGGAACTTAGAATTGGAATAAAAACTTGAAATTCCTTACGCTTGTACGTTTTCGTTAGTATTACCTAAGTAAATCATCAGAAATAAAAAAGCCCAACTTTAGAGTGGTTTTATAGGGAACTGAAAATTTTTTTCCCATGTTATTTATATGGGACGTCTTCTACACCTCAAAATGCTTAGGTACTTCCGGCAGGATTAGAATGATGAAATTTGACATAATTCTAGCCTTCCAGGACTAAGAGACATGAAAATTCCCAAAAGCGAATATTTCTAATTATTTAGGGGTCTAAAGGAGGATGAAATCCTGTTTAAAACGGCGTTTGCTTGGGATACAAAATCATGTCATTTAGATAGTTGAAATAGGAAAAGAAACGATAGAATTGGGGTTCAAGAGTTGCGAGGCCCTAGGCCGAGTAAAGACAGTTTGTGGGGGCGAATTCAGGAAATATGAAGAACAAATTCACGAAATTCACTGTTGATGCAAAGGCCAATAGATAAGAAATAAGAGGCCGTAGGCCGAGCAGACTCAGGGGTTTGGGGGTGGTGCGGCTAGCTAGCCAAAGGCTAGTGTATATATATATATATATATATATATATATATATATATATATATATATATATATATATATATATGACACATATACACACACATGCAAATTTGTTCAGGTGAATGAAACCAATTGTTTGTTACTTGTCTCATCTCTGAACATTTTGTTTTCCGTTAAACACTAATAATATCTCAGAATTTAAATTAGGCGTACTTAAAAAAACGACAATTTGAGAATTTCCTGCGAAAAGCACATGTACTTAAATATTAATATTTTACTACTTGGATAGCAATTTACAGTAATTAGACATTAATTTAAGAAAATGTTAGTTTTATATTTGATATCTAGAACTCAATTTGTTAAAGAAATAAATTCACCAGTCCATCGTGTTAAGCAAATTATGCGCAATATTACCCCGAAAGAATTTAAAGACAGTAAGTATACGTATGTTAAAGTAACAAATGTCTTAGTGAAGGAAAACTTGTGGTTCACAGCTTTTGGATTTCTTATAACCTTCGTCATTAGAGGTGAGTCAATTTTGGGTTTAACGTCCATTTTAGCAGCTAATGTATACAGGCCCGTGCTGGGACACTAATGAGGGCGATGGACAAGTCGACTAAAAGGGCGCGCATGCACACGGATATATATATATATATATATATATATATATATATATATATATATATATATATATATATATATATATATATATATACTTTGAAAGAAAGCATGGTACCATTTTATATCAAAATCACCACAAAATTTGTTTTAGTATTAACGTAAAAAGCTAATTTGTAAAAACCTCGAATCAAAATCCTCTTTAATACAGAAAAATTTTAGTTCCTGTAATAACATTTCTATCAAATAAAAAGAATCTAAATATATCAACAACTTAATATAGCTCTATGGCCTATGGACACAGGAGGTTAAGTGCCTCGTTTACAAAAGCTCTCCATTGATTTCTGTCCTTAACTAGCTTGATCCAGTTTCTACTTTATATTCCAATCTCTGCGAAAACATTTTTAATATTGTCCTCCCATCTGCGTCTCGGTCTTCCTAATGGTCGTTTTTCTATTTGGATTTCCAGTTAGAACTTTGAAAGCGTTTCTAGTTTTTTCTATTCTGGCTACATGGCCTGACCATCTGAGCCTTGTAGACTTGATTACCTTAACAATGTTTGGTTAACATATAAATTATGCACTTCCTTGCTATGAAGTTTCCCCATTCCCTATTCCCGTTCCTCTTGGAATCAGAATGTTGGTCTAAGAATCTTGTTTTCAAACACTTTCAGTCTGCGATTTTCCCTCAGAGTCAGTGACCATGTTTCGCAACCATACAGCACAACAGACATGATTATCGTTTTATACTTTAAGCTACAAACTGCTCAACAGAATTCGCGACAACAAAAGATTTTTAACTGAATAATAACACGAAATCCTTGCTTTCAGTCGACATCAAATTTCTTAATGATTATGGTTTTGATCTGTTAATAATGATCCTAGATATTTGAAAGTATCTACTTTGTCGAAACTAAATATTATTTAGTATTTTAACGCATTCATAAAATGTAGTATTATGATCGTGACGAACTTCCATGTATCAGTTTTCTCTGCATTTACTTCTAAGCCCATATCCCTGCAAGTGTTAATTAAGATTTCTGCATTCCTTTCTATTGTTCTATCATTCCCTATTAAATTTACATCATCAGCATACACCATAACCTGGTAAATACAATTCAGCTCTAGAACCTGATTGCTGTCCTTGATTTTCTTTATAGTGTTCTCCAGAACAAAGTTAAATAATAATGGCGATAACGCATCTCCTTGTTTTAGGCCATTCTGAACGTAAAAGCTCGTGAACAAGAATTTCTCTACCCGAACCTTACTTTGGGATTCATTTAAACAGATCTTAATTAATCTACCTTTTTCGGTATTCCAAATTCTGTAAATATGTTGTACAATGTTTCCCTCCTACCCGAGTCCAAAGTCATAAATTGATGTGCCGAGATATTATGTTTCCATTTTTTTCAAGCATTAGTCGAATGGTAAATATCTGGTCAATAGCTGATCGATTTTACCTAAATCCGCTCTGATAATCTCCAATAATTTCATCTGCGTATGGAGTCAATCTTGCTAATAGAATGTTTAAGACGATTTATTGGATGTTGACAGAAGATAATTACCAAAATAATTATTACAATCAGTGTTCTTGCTTTTCTTCTGAACTGGAGCAATGCTTGATTCTTTTCACTCTTGTGGTAATTCCTCCTTGTTCCAGATAAGGAGAATGAGTTTGTATATCTTACTCTACAATTTTTCCCCTCCAGCTAAAATTAAGTCAGCCAGAATTTCGTCTACACCCGGACATGTGTCTTTCTTTAAATTTTTAATAACGATTACTATTTCCGTCTGGTTAGGTTCTGGAATCTCTCTGGTCTGCTTAGGTTTTCTCAAACAACATCGCATTCTATTGCGTTATTCGCACGAATTATAACTTCAGTGATCATTTAATTGGCATTATTCCTTTCATATACATGATTTGTGGGTCGCTTCTTTAGATACTTCTAATCTTCGTCAACAGGGGACAGTCAAATTTAGTATTGTAGAAGCTTTATCTCCTACGTTCCGCGAAAGTTCTTTTTTTTTATTTTTCTTAAAATTTGTGGTTTCTTGATCTGTAGGAAAAATATTTCGACAAAACTATTGGTAATTACTGAGAGTATTCTTATGATATTTCACCATAATAGGACAATGTCACTCTGAACCTACACATAAGACCTAATTCATGGCAATGTTGCTTTGAAATAAACATTCTGTATTTTGTAACCAAAGTACAAAAATACTTTAAAAATTACGAAATTATGATCAGGAAGACATGGTTTAACCATAAAAGCAAACTAAATATTTCAATGGTGATACTATCAATGCTTGTCAATTAAAAGGTTAAGATGCTATCCTGATCAGTGAGAACTGTTCCGTTGGCTTTCTTTAATATATAAGCACGAGGTTGATAGCCTTTCTTAAGTTCGTTCATGCATTTATATACATGTCCCGAATGTTTTTGTTTTTATTATTATCTTCAAGTTAATGAATTTTAGCTTTCAAAAATCGCTTTTTTTGTTCTAAAAGTTTTGGAAGTTTTCCGCCAGATAACAAATTTTATGAAGTAGTTTCTTTCGAATTTTGTATCCAAAGCTGTTTCTTCTGTTTTCTCTTCTCTGTTACTTTAGTGCATTCCTGGTTGAACCATGGTTTGTTCCTACTTATTTCTGCGTGCCCCAATACTTCTTTTGCTGAACTTTTAATGTTATCTCTAATTTCAACCAAGTATCTTGAAGAAGTGCACTCCGAACCTTCTAAAACCGAGAATCTATTCGACACTTCAACAGGGCTGTAGCCAGCCCCAAAATGTAGGGGGGCCCGATGCAACCATATTATAGTTCATTTGCCAGTCTACCGAGAAAATTTTAGGTGGGGCAGCCAAAATTTAGAGGGGCGATCCCCTAGACCCCCCCTGGATACGGGCCTGCACTTCAATCTGGCTAACCTCTCACCTGACTCTCCTCTAATTTCTTTAAATTAAACCTCTGCGTTTTCAGACTTCATTTATGCAACGATAGTCTCTCTCTCGTTATCGCTGCTTCCAGGTGGTAATCAGTATCACAATCAGCTCCTCTGAACGGCCGAACATCAGTTGTGCTAGACCGTTTTCTTCTGTCTACTAAAACGTGATCAGTTTGATTATGTGTTTTTCCGTTTGATGAAGTCCAAGTATATTTATGAATGTCGCGATGTGGGAATTTTGTAATCTTCACGATAATTTTTTTGGAAGTTGCAAAGTCTAACGTCGTTGTTACAATTATCCCTTATAATCGTTTTGAAAATACCCTCTAGTCCTACCTTCGCATTGAAACCACCTAACAGAATTTTCATATGGTATTGCGGGAGATGATCAAATACCTGTTCTATTCTTTCGTGAAAACTGTCTTTTATATTGTCATCCTTGTTTTCTGTTGGGACATGTGGATTTAAAACAATAATAATACACCACCGACCCTTAAGAAAAGTAAAAGAATATCTGTTATTAACAATCTCCACCTATGTACTTGCTTATATTCGTTTGTGAATGAAAAACCCTGTTCTTAGGTGGTAATTTTTAATTCGTTCCCCGTAAAATTTCCCTAATTGACTCCTCCATTTCACTCTCATCTAATTTCCTGATATCCTACTAGGTCCATCCTCTATTTCTAAACTCATTCGTTCAAAATTTTAACGCGCCTGCCCTATAGAGTATTCTTATATTCCATATTCCAAATCTCATGTCGATTTTACTTCGCTGAGGTCGCGCCAAGTTATCAGTTCTGATCCAAGGATTCTGCGAATGTATCTGAACAATCTATTATTATTATTATTATTATTATTATTATTATTATTATTATTATTATTATTATTATTATTATTATTATTATTATTATTATTACAGAATGAGGTTGTTAACCTCATAGCAAATCCCGAAGCTGGAGGACCACCCTTTGTCATCTGGCAGCGAATGCTTACGAGAGTCACTACGAAAGTTTAGAGATGTGAAATAACATACCTAAAATCAATTTATTACTTACATTTTCTCAAAGTATTCACCATTACACTGTACATACTTTTGCGTCCTCAAAAACCATTTTTGGAAGCAGTGTCGCCAGTCTTTTTCTTCAAGTGTTGAAAGTTCATTCTCGTAAGCCACTACAGCATCTTCAGGGCTGCAAAACCTCTTCCCACGTATGCGATCTTTGATCCTGGGGAACAGAAGAAAATCACACGGGGCCAGGTCAGGGCTATACGGCGGATGAGTCATAAGTTTGACCTCCGTAGATTCTAAAAACTAAATTGTGATGTTGGCCGTGTGTGCGGACGCGTTGTCATGATGAAGCAGGATCCCACGCAATCCAGTTCTTGGACGCCGTTCCCGACGCTTCTGGAACACTTTTGTTAGGCAAACAGAGATTTACCACTGAACAGTAACAGTCCTTTCTTCTTCAAGTGGAACAGTTGCAACATGGCCAGATTTAGAGAAGAAGGTTGTGACCATCTTCTTCCCCACACTTCGCGGTCGCTTCACGTTCGTGGATTTTCCCACACCATTCCACACGCATAAGCTTCTGCTGTTCAGTCAAAGTGTGAAGCACCCAACGAGATGAAACCTTCCTGAGTCGAAAATGATCATGAAGAATTTTTGTTACTGCTGGCGATCCAATGTTCACTGTAGATTCAATGTCCTTGAAAGTTGTTCAAGGATTCTCTCGAATCATTTGTTCCACAGAAGCAATGTTTTCACCTGACAAAGCTGCTGCCGGATGTCCAGCTCTCTCTTCATCTTTAAGCGATGTCCGGCCTCTTCTGTCCACAACAAACCACCGAAATTTGTAGCACGGGAAGGAGCAAGGTCCTCAAATACCCCTTGCAAACGGTCAAGGCTTTGTGTCTCGCTCAAACCACTTTTGAAATCGTAAAGAATCATTGCCCGAAAATGTTTCCTTTCGAGCTCCATTGTAGACAGCCGAATACTGCTCACATCAACAAACAAGTGAAGGCGATACGGCCACGCCGATAAGCGAGGCGAGTTGAAACTTGCTTCGCTTCTTCGCTCTGGATACCACTACCGAACGCAGTTGTTGGAATTCAAATACTGTGCCACAACAATGCGTATCTAAAAACTTTCGTAGTGACCCTCGTATTCAGTATATTTGCAGCTAAACTTTCTTTATACCTAGATGCCTTCTCGATCTGCAACCTGAGGACGCACCATGCCGTGGTGACAGGAAAACCACATTTTACGGAAATTAATATAGCTAAATTTTAGAAATACAATAAGTACCGATTTTCCGAACACTTCTTTAAAACACACAGGAACAATCAATATACTCGGATATATGGATGAACATTACGACTGTATAAGCTTCGATGTTGTAAAAACCGTAAATTAGAGACTAGTGTCAATGTAGTGTTTCATGAATGCATCGTACGTTTGACTATCCGAACTATTACTGATCTATCACATTGCTTCGTTTTATAGCTACATAACTTTATAATACTTCTGTTACTGATTATACTCTTTACCTGTTTTCTGCCAATAGCAACTGTATGAATTTATAATACAAAACTAAAATACAGAAGAATAAAATTATATATATATATTTCTTTCTTTCGCAGGGCATCTTATGTAAAGGGCGCCTTGTATCCTTCACAGGTTCTTTATTAACAGTTACTATTTAAATTTATTAGCGCGAACATAGGATATCTAAAACCACTTATTTATAATGTGATGTTCCGTAGGATGCCTTACGCAAAGGGCGCACGGTACCTTTCATGGGTTCTTTACCATTAAAACTGTAAGAATATATTACTAAAAACTTCTACTTTTATTTATACTGTGATGTTTAGGAGGGCGCACCGGGACACGTCCCGGTGTCCCGGTGGGCCAGCACGGGCCTGAATGTATATGAGACGTAGATCCACTCATTAACGTGAAATCCGAACCTCATGAACTCCCATCGGGAATCGAACCCGGTTCTCCCACGCCAAAGGCGCGTACATTAACCGCTTAGCCACGAAGGAGCTTAAAGTGTATATTTTTCCTTCGCTTACTTTCAAAGTCATTTACACGTTATATAAAGACATATTAGAACAAAATAATGGTTAAATGGAGAGCCTTAATTACACAATGGTGATCTATGTATCGATAAGACCCAGTAATGTCTTCAAAAGCTTTTATCTTGATTTTCTATGTAACAAATATTAGTTTTTTAAAAGCCATTTCCATGTAGGTATATTCCATTAGATTGTTTATTACGTAAGGAAATTGTGATCCATTTAGTAAATGTAAAAGCTTGCATTAACTATTTTTTTGTTACTTATTTCTTCACTACTTTTTTTTTTGGAACGAGTGCGGACGCAGTTGAATGACTTATGGTGTAAGCCAATTCTTAGGGGTTCATTCTGCAGAATTTCTTTTCAACTTTTAGCAGCAACATAAGAAAAATCTTATTAAATGAGACACGTTGTATAATGTTATTAGCGTATAGGATGAAAAATGTGTGCTAATATATAGAATTCTCTGAGCTGAACAAAATTGTATTGTGAGTGCAGAGTCTCATGTAATTTTTGAGAAAGTTGGGAAAAACGAATTTCTTTGTAAACTTAAATAGTTGAATCGGTACGACCTCCATGCTTCCTGTTAGGTTGAAATTGATACCCAAGTGTACAGTAATCACGTTTTTCATGATGACCATAGCAAAATGACAGATAATACACAGTATGGTTAATTAGGTATCTGCTACAAATATGATTAATACTTAAACATTTTTGTTTAACTATAATACGTGGGTCAGTCAGAAAATTAGTTGCACTCCTTCGTAAATATTTTCGGTGAAAGGCTATTTTGGTGAAACTGTGTGGCAACATTGCAGAGATGTAGCTGTATCGTGTGACCTAGGGGCTTTTACGAGGCAAGTGGAGGTGTTTTGATAATCAGTCCTAAACATATTTGTACAGCTGCAAGTGGCATCCAAATGGGAAGGGTAGCACAATTAATGCATCTTATTATTATGAAACACTAAAACGATTGCGCAAAGCACTCAGCAATCGACGGCCACGTAAACTGTCCAAAGGCATTGTGCTCCTGTATGATAATACAAGACCGTATGCAGCACAAGAAACGTGCAAACTTCTCTTTAATGTTTAGAAGGAAAGTGTGGGGTCACCGTCCTTATAGCCTGGACATTTCACCATGTGACTTCCATATGCTTGCTCCCATGAAAGACGACCTTTCAAAGCGACAATACCACTCGAATGTCGAGGTGAAAGCTGCATCCCAAGTACGGTTGTCGCGCATTGGACGGTATTTCCTTGCAGAAGGCATAGACAACCCTGTACCACGCCTCGACAAATGCTTAAATAACGGAGGTAATTGAAAAGTAAATTGTGAATGAAAATTTACGATACAAATAAAGTCATTGTAAAATTTCTATCCAGTTTCATTTTCTTAAGCAGTGCAACTAACTTTTTGGCAGAACAATTAAAGGGTTCTTCTTCTTTTCAAAAATGTATACTTAAAATTCATGGCTAATAACTCGGGAACCAAAGAACATCACCAGAAAGTATAAGGAGCCTTAAAGTCAATCCAGGTCTTACTACAGAAAAAAAGAATCGAGGAGTCGAACCAGATTTGTTTTCTCATGAACTCCTGTTATAGTTATACATTTATTCCAGGATTCAACTAATGACTCGAAGGTTTCGACATAGGAAGATTTGTCACTACGTCTGAATCGTTAAAGGAAAGCTGCTTCACTTCGTCATCACTATAGAAATGTTGATTCTCGAGGAATTCTTTTACGGGTACGAAAATCACTATCTGGTTTATGAATTCAGTGAAGATTTCAAACTTATCTGTGTCGACCAATAGTACAAAACTGTTTTGGATCCCATCATGCAAACAGGTTTCGGTACTACGAATGGTCATGAATTATTTTCCTAATGAAATATTACATATTATTGCAGTGTCACGTCACGTTATGCGACGGTTGGCAATGTTATGCTGTTCAACGAGGTGAATGTTCCCAGAAATGAGGGCTGGGATCCACTAAGAATGAGATCATCCGTAACAGACGTAGGGACATTTCTGAAGCACTTGCACCATTCAACTGTTTTACTATAGCTCAGTGTTTATTCATCCTATTGTGATTGAGGTTTTCAGTAATGTTTAGATGGTTTTATGCCCTCCGTCATTACACCACTTCGATGTTCTTCCGTGTATACGTTTGTACTGTTTTTCGTAAAGTTGAGGAACGGTCTCTGAGGTGACGCTGGAAATGAGCATCACCTACCAGTAACAGGACGAAGTTTCCGGTTCCTACTCCATAAGCCACCTGAAGAGGCATGTACACAGGTATTTATTTCGGGAGGAACCCAGAGCTTTAGGACTCCAAATTTAATATGAGAATAAATTATTTTCAAATTTGTACAATAAACTCTAAAGTTCAATTAAGTTTAGAGAAACGTCGGATTTCGTTAGAGGAGGTAGTAACTTCCAGGACCAGTACGTGCTTGACCATGGGATTTGGTTTCAATCTGTAAAATAAACCAGATTTCTTGAACGCTCCTCGTATTTCTCATGCGAAATAACATTTAATGGTTTGTCACTATGCTAAATTTAATGAATATTTTAAGAGCTCATCTGAGATTGGCGATATATGTTGTCGTTTTGAGATTCATACGTTTATAAAGAAAAAAAAATGAACCAAGAAAATATACGTATAATAAACAAATTAAATTAAAATAATATTTTGTCAGGTTGTAATTTCAAATATTTTAACGATAATTATGATGTACTCTTACGGAACTATTATTTTCGTTCCAAAAGGCCTATATATGACAATCCGACAGAAACAGATTCAAATACTCCCATCATAGGCCTTAGTGAAGACAATGAAAATTAACAGGACCATATCTAGAGCATAGGGCAATCTTGCGAAATGAACTGACCTCCAAGATCAAAAGTTACTTTGCTCACATAAAATTCACAATTTGCAGATAAACCAAGTGTATCATCTAGCTATGTTAGACTAGGTGAATTTCTCCCCTGAAGTCTAGAATTGTCCCTGAAGAGTGCGACGAACAAAGCATTAGCCTGGAGCCCCAATTTCATCTCCTCATGAATTTGCCAGAACTTGAGTGTTAGCGATGGCTTACGATGCGTAGAACACGACTGTGAATTAACCAGAGTGGTCAGATGCTCCCTCCGTTCCTGCGATATCACATTCCAAAGGTGTGGAATGCCACGAGATGGCTCCAGTATCGATGCGCAGTTCTGAGACCTCCTCTTCACACTCCGGAGAGTATTTGTATAAAGTGTAAAGCTAACACTTTATTGTGGTCACAGGCAGCACGGTAGTAATAGCGACACCCTGCCTAACATTGACCCCGACCTTTGACCGGGCGTATACAGGGGTCTATTTCCTTTCATAAGACATAGTTATATAAATTCACCCCTTGAAAAATTTGGGAGGGGTATCTTGGCCCACCCCTTAAATTTTGGAAATTAACCAATGTAAACATTGAGTATTATAGTACAGGACCCTAATATGTATTATGATAAATTTGGGTGGTCCACCTCGTTCCCTTTTAGGGGTACAAAATTGTAAATATATAAACGTAAGCAATACGTTGTACCACGTGTTTGGTCTTTTGCACCAATTTATCCTTTTGGATGAGGTTCTATTACCTTATATGGTTATGTATAGGGGTCTATTCCCTATCATAAGACATAAGTACATTTATGCACCCCTTTAAAAACTTGGGATGGGTACCTTGGCCCACCCATTAAATTTTAGAAATTGCCCAAATTATACATTTGGTATTATAGTACAGAAACCTAACATGTATTATGATAAATTTGGGTGGTCCACCTCGTTCCCTTTTACGGGTACAAAATTGCCAAAATATAAACGTAAGCAATATGTTGTACCACGTGTTTGTTCTTTTGGCCCAATTTATTTCCTTGGATGAGGTCCTATTACCTTATATGGTTATATGGTTATGTATAGGGGTCTATTCCTTATCATAAGACATAGGTACATTTGTGCACCACATTTAAAAATTTGGGAAGGGTACTTTGGCCCACCCCTTAAATTATAGAAATTGCGAATTTTACACATTTGGTATAATAGTATAGGACCCTAATATATATTACTATAAATTTGGGTGGTCCACCTCGTTCCCTTTCACGGGTAAAAAAAATTGCCAAAATAGAAACATAAGCAATATGTTGTACCACGTGTTTGGTTTTTGGCCCAATTTCTCCCCTTTGATGAGGTTCTATTACCGTATATGGTTATATGGTCATGTATATAGGTTCATTTCCTATCATAAGACATGGGTACATTGATGCACCCTTTAAAAATTGTGAGGAGGTATCTTGGCTCATCCATTCGGTTTTAGAAATTGTTTGATACAAGCATTTGGTATCATAGTACAAGGTCTTCAATATGTATCACTATAAATTTGGATGATCCACCTCGTTCCCTTTGATGGGTAAATAACTACTAAAAATCAAATTTCGGAGGTTATTGACCCCTCTGATAAGTATTTAACACGTTATATGGGTATGTACAGAGGTTTATTACCTTCATATGTTTATGTTCCGTTTTAAATTTGGGAATTATCAAATAACTAAATTCGGTAAACGTTTTCTAGGACCCGTTGTAGATGTTGGTGTTCCTCTTATGGCCATATATTCAAAATTTAAAGGTTATTGACCGGCTTTATTATTGAATAAGTACAGGATTTATTACTTTTTCGTAAGACACAGGTGTATTTGTGTACCAATCTTAAATTTTGGGAGGGGTACATTTCTTATTGTCGTATCAATAATTGGTAATTGTTCTTAGAATTGGATGGTATCTCTTTCTTTGGATAAATCATTGTCAAATATTAGTATGATCACGTGATCAGTTATTGACCTATGATGGGATTAGGAGTTCAGGACATTGGTACATTGAAACTTTGTAAGATAATTTGAGAATTGTCAAATAAAATTACGTCATTGGTTTTGATTATTCCAGCCTATGGACCAAATATAAACGTAAGAAACACGATGTACCACGTAATTGACCTTAATTACATAATGTACAGGGATTCATTTCCTTTGTTGTGGTACTTCTTAAGTTTGAGTACACACTTGCAGAAAACAGTTGGTTCTACCCAGGTAAACAATTGAAGGACATTATTGCCCTTATTGAACATATAATATGATTAATTCTAAGACTTAGGTATATCGAGAGAAGTATTCTTTAAATTTGGGAATTGTGATAAACAGAACTTTAACATAAGGCGCAAAATTTGAAACAATACTTTGAGCTTTAGTCACAACTCATAGTCTAAGATCATTTGTGGTGATTGATTTGACCTTGAGTTTTAGAAATCTGATAGCTAACTTATTGAATCTTATGACTCATAGTCTTAAGGGAATACATGCTACAACAGTGGCAAAGTTATTGTTGATGCAAGTTGATTGGTTGATCACTATATTTCGTGCAATTCTGATTGGCTGATCACTATCTTTCGTGCAATCTGATTGGTTGATGAGTTTCTAATCTTTGACGCATTCAGTTTTGTTTTAACATTTAAAAAGCTTTTGAAAGTTTTTTTTGTTTGAAACATTGGTTTGACATTTTTTAGTTTGATATTTTTAGTTTAAAAATTTTTGTTTCGAAATTTTTGTTTGAAATTTTTTCAAAATTATTTGTCTGAATTTTTTTCGTTTGAAAATTTTTGTTTCGAAATTTTTGTTTGAAAAAATTTTTTGAAATTTTTCTTTCGAAATTTTTTGTTTGAAAATTTTTTGTTTGAAATTTTTTGTTTGCAATTTTTTTTCAAAACTTTTGAATTTTTTTCGTTTGAAATTTTGTTTAAAATTTTTTTCGGTTCAAAACAACTTTTTGTTTGAAATTTAAGTTTAAAAAATGTTCGAATTTTTTTCTGTTTAAAATTTTTTGTTTGAACATTTTTGTTTCGAAATTTTTATTTGAAAAATTTTGGTTTCAAATTTTTAAGTTTGTGCACTCATTAGTAAAGAACCGGAACTGCTTAGAAGAAAATTTGATTTTGTAATTTTTTCTTTGAAAATTTGTTTCGAAAGTTTTGTTTGAAATTTTTGTTTCAAAGGTTGGTTTGACATTCTTAAAAGTTTGTGCACTCATTAGTAAAGAACCGGAACTGTTTAGAACTAAAACCTCTGGCAACATTGTGGTGCAATAGTACACGTCAGAACATGGGGTTGTACTTGAAATGGAAAAACACAATTCATTGAAATGGATCATTTTATTACACTCCACATACATCCATACCAGATATAGGATCTGAATATTGTCGATACAATGTATTTTGAACTTCTTGCACTACTTTGTCTTTAGCATATAATTTTAATTCCAATTGAAGTCTTTTAAGGTCTATTGCAATATCAACTGGTGGAAACTCAATGTCCATTTGATCACAAATAAACTGTTTATCAATACAGGTATGCACCCACGAACGATGTTGACAACCATCACAATATCTAGATATATGTTGTACAATATGCATAACACATTTTTCAAAATAGTACTTTTTCAGGAATATACTAGTTTTGTTGCACACTTCCACTGCATGTTTCACACACTGAAATATGCTGATGAATTTGTTCCATTCCGTTTGCGTTAGATACACCATGTTGCGAGGGACATGGAATGTACTCTTTTTACGTAACAGCACCATCTTCTCTTCGAGGACTGTACGCAGCACCACTTCATGATTTGAGCCTAATGATTTGACTATGGTCACATTTAGCTCATCATGAAAATAATCGTTCATTTGGTCGATTCGTGAACATAATATTTGCCATTCTTCACAGGTCAGTTGTACACAAAATTGTTCTGCTTTGCCCAATCGAATCACTGGTTCAAATGTTCTAGCACTGATACCAATCATCACATGTTTTGTTTGAAATATATTTATTGGATAATAGCTTGCGAAGATGAACTCTTTATCGTTAGAAGTACACATCTTTCCTCCTGAAAAGCACTTGCTCAAATGATTTCGTGGGATGACAGTGTATTGGTTGATTTATAGAACTATGGCTGACGTCATTGGAAAGGAATGTGCTGACGTTTGAATTCATGGTTTCATCACAGTTGCTGACGTCATGCTGACCAACCAAATTCATACAACTATGTCTGACGTCAAAGGAATGTGTTGACGTTTGAATTCATAATTTCATCACAATTGCTGACGAAACCGGCTGTGTACTAAATTCAAATTGATGACTTCGACAAAAGAATCCTTTGTAACATAAAGATACAGATCCATTATTTAAGAAACGCAGCAGTTCTTCTTGTTTTGATGCTTCCATGGGTAAATATCTTGCTGGTAAAATTATATTCTTATTATTTTCAAGCTTCACTGCGATTCTTAATCCAAACTTTGTAGGGATTTTTTCGCTAGCTAAGATTCTATAAGGTACATTCTGTTGTAAATCAGTAATCTTGGTAAATGATTTCATCACATCACGTGTGTTTAGAAACTGCTTTGAATTTTTTCCGTTTGAAATTTTTTGTTTGAATTTTTTTCCTTTCCAAGATTTTTCGTTTCATAACGTGTACTATTGCACCACAATGTTGCCAGAGGTTTTAGTCCTAAACAGTTCCGGTTCTTTAGTAATGAGTGCACAAACTTTTAAAAATGTCAAACCAACCTTTGAAACAAAATTTCAAACAAAACTTTCGAAACAAATTTTCAAAAAAAAATTTCAAACCAAATTTTTTTCTAAGCAGTTCAGGTTCTTTACTAATGAGTGCACAAACTTAAAAATTGGAAACCAAAATTTTCCAAACAAAAATTTCGAAACAAAAATGTTCAAATAAAATATTTAAACAAAAAAAATCGAAATTTTTTAAACTTAAATTTCAAACAAAAAGTTTTTTAGTTTTGAAACGAAAAAAATTTTAAACAAAATTTCAAACGAAAAAAATTTCAAAACTTTTGAAAAAAATTTACAAACAAAATTTCAAACAAAAAATTTTCAAACAAAAAATTTCGAAACAAAAATTTCAAAAAATTTTTTCAAACAAAAATTTCGAAACAAAAAATTTCAAACGAAAAAAAATTCAGACAAATAATTTTGAAAAAAATTTCAAACAAAACTTTCGAAACAAAAATTTTTAAACTAAAAATATCAAACTAAAAAATGTCAAACCAATGTTTCAAACAAAAAAAAAACTTTCAAAAACTTTTTAAATGTTAAAACAAAACTGAATGCGTCAAAGATTAGAAACTCATCAACCAATCAGATTGCACGAAAGATAGTGATCAGCCAATCAGATTGCACGAAATATAGTGATCAACCAATCAACTTGCATCAACAATAACTTTGCCACTGTTGTAGCATGTATTCCCTTAAGACTATGAGTCATAAGATTCAATAAGGTTAGCTATCAGATTTCTAAAACTCAAGGTCAAATCAATCACCACAAATGATCTTAGACTATGAGTTGTGACTAAAGTTCAAAGTATTGTTTCAAATTTTGCGCCTTATGTTAAAGTTCTGTTTATCACAATTCCCAAATTTAAAGAATACTTCTCTCGATATACCTAAGTCTTAGAATTAATCATATTATATGTTCAATAAGGGCAATAATGTCCTTCAATTGTTTACCTGGGTAGAACCAACTGTTTTCTGCAAGTGTGTACTCAAACTTAAGAAGTACCAAAATAAAGGAAATGAATCCCTGTACATTATGTAATCAAGGTCAATTACGTGGTACATCGTGTTTCTTACGTTTATATTTGGTCCATAGGCTGGAATAATCAAAACCAATGAAATTTCATTTGACAATTCTCAAATTATTCTACAAAGTTTCAATGTACCAATGTCCTGGACTCCTAATCCCATCATAGGTCAATAACTGATCACGTGATCATACTAATATTTGACAATGATTTATCCAAAGAAAGAGATACCATCCAATTCTAAGAACAATTACCAATTATTGATACGACAATAAGAAATGTACCCCTCCCAAAATTTAAGATTGGTACACAAATACACCTGTGTCTTACGAAAAAGTAATAAATCCTGTACTTATTCAATAATAAAGCCGGTCAATAACCTTTAAATTTTGAATATTTGGCCATAAGAGGAACACCAACATATACAACGGGTCCTAGAAAACGTTTACCGAATTTTGTTATTTGATAATTCCCAAATTTAAAACGGAACATAAACATATGAAGGTAATAAACCTCTGTACATACCCATATAACGTGTTAAATACTTATCAGAGGGGTCAATAACCTCCGAAATTTGATTTTTGGTAGTTATTTACCCATCAAAGGGAACGAGGTGGATCATCCAAATTTATAGTGATACATATTGAAGACCTTGTACTATGATACCAAATGCTTATATCAAACAATTTCTAAAACCGAATGGATGAGCCAAGATACCTCCTCACAATTTTTAAAGGGTGCATCAATGTACCCATGTCTTATGATAGGAAATGAACCTATATACATGACCATATAACCATATACGGTAATAGAACCTCATCAAAGGGGAGAAATTGGGCCCAAAACCAAACACGTGGTACAACATATTCCTTATGTTTCTATTTTGGCAATTTTTTTTTACCCATGAAAGGGAACAAGGTGGACCACCCAAATTTATCATGATACATGTTGAGGTCCTGTACTTTAATACCGAATGCTTAAACTGGAAAATTTCCAAAATTTAAAAGATTAGCCATGGTACCCCTAACAGGTCAAAAGACCAAACACGTGGTTGTACTAACATTTGGTAATTTTGTACCCATGAAAGGGAACCAGGTGCACCACCCAAATTTATAGTGATCTATATTAGGGTCCTATACTATAATACCAAATATATAAAATGGGCAATTTCCAAAATTAAAGGGGTGGGCCAAGGTACCCCTCCCGGGGTGCATCAATATACCCATGTCTTATAATAGGAAATGGACCAATGTACATGACCATATAACCATATAAGGTAATAGGACCTCATCCAAGGGAATAAATTAGGTCAAAGACGAAACACGTGGTTGTACTAAAATTTGGTAATTTCGTACCCATGAAAGAGAACGAGTTGGACTACCCAAATTCATAGTAATATATATTAGGGTCCCATAGTATTATACCAAATGTTTAAAATTCGCAATTTCTATAATTTAAGGGATGGGCCAAAGTACCCCTCCCAAATTTTTAAATGGGGTGCTAAAATGTACCTATGTCTTATGATAAGGAATAGACCCCTATACATAACCATATAACCATATAAGGTAATAGGACCTCATCCAAGGAAATAAATTGGGCCGAAAGAACAAACACGTGGTACAACGTATTGCTTACGTTTATATTTTGGCAATTTTGTACCCGTAAAAGGGAACGAGGTGGACCACCCAAATTTATCATAATACATGTTAGGTTCCTGTACTATAATACCAAATGTTTAAATTGGGCAATTTCTAAAATTTAAGGGGTGGGCCAAGGTACCCCTCCCAAATTTTTAAAGGTGTGCATAAATGTACTTATGTCTTATGATAGGGAATAGACCCCTATACATAACCATATAAGGTAATAGAACCTCATCCAAAAGGATAAATTAGTCCAAAAGACCAAACACGTGGTACAACGTATTGCTTACGTTTATATATTTACAATTTTGTACCCCTAAAAGGGAACGAGGTGGACCACCCAAATTTATCATAATACATATTAGGGTCCTGTACTATAATACTCAATGTTTACATTGGTTAATTTCCAAAATTTAAGGGGTGGGCCAAGGTACCCCTCCCAAATTTTTCAAGGGGTGAATTAATATACCTATGTCTTATGAAAGGTAATTGACCCCTGTATACGCCCATATAACCATATAGGGTAATAATACCTTATCAAAGGGGATAAATTGGGTCAAAAAACCCCGAAATTTGAATTTTTGGCAATTTTTTACCCATAAAAGGGAACGATATTGACCCCCAATACTAATAGAGGTACATACAGTAGTCCTAGGCTACCACACCCAAATTTTAGATTTGGCAATTTCCAAAATTTAAGGGGGGTGGTCCTATATACCCCTGCCAAAATTTAGGGGGTGGACCATGGTACCCCTGCCAAAATTTAGAGGGGGTGGTCCTATGTACCTTTAGGTCATTGACCCCGGGCCAAGGTCATTGACCTTTGACCTATGACGTCAAAAAATTCGGAGTCAAAGTCCAAAGTGAGACAGAGTGGGGCAATTACTACTGATACAAGACGAAGACAGGTAGAACGGAAATCGTCGCCTACTGCTGTACGTGCGAGTCTTTAGCACGTACAGTAGGATGTTGTTCAGAGGTGGCCACCATTATTTCGTACTTGTCTTACGGCCACAACCATGCGTTTGTTGTGCCCGATCATCAGTTTCATAAACTAAAGTGTCACGTCGATATTAACGTCGATGCTTGCGCCATCTCGTTGCATTCCACACCTTTGGGACGCGATATGTCAAGAACTGTGCATCTGGTCGCTGTGGTTCCTTCATAGGCGTGTTCTACGCATCGGAAGTTTTCGATTGCAATCACGTTCGGGTAAATTCAGGGGAGATGAATTTGGGGCTAAACTTGACCGCACTCTTTGAAGATGCAAATGTAGCATGCAGGTGACGTATTTGTTTCACTCCTTGTAGATACTGTGTTGTCCAAGTATGTCCCAGATACATGTACAAAATGTGCAAAATGAATAATTTTGTCTTCGAACTGTTTGCCGAGAAGAAGTGTTTTAAATATGTCATAATAGATAATTTCTTCGAGAATGAACGCATTTGGACACATGTAGCACACTTTGTAAACACACACTTGATATTTTCCCCCCCTCAACATTTGTACTAAAAGTGTTTAAATGCTATCTTTTTTGCACTTTGTCTGTCATTCCTATTGTTGCCATTCTGATTTTGTTGTGAATCCTGATTCCCTTTGTTTTGATTTTCATTCTTATTTGTTAACACATTGCCTGACTATGCCGAATTTCGACTTGTATCTAGGGCGCCTCCAACTATATGTAATATGGTCACCGGAGGCCACTACTGCCGTGTCGCGACAAAACGCTATAACTTGAGTTACATTGTTTTGTCGCTATAAGCGTTCGTGAATTTCCCACCACCGATATTTATGTTCACCAGGCCTAGCATTGAGCTGAATCAAATACTTTTGAAAATATACCAAAGAGAATTTCGACGTAAGTAGGAAATTAGCTGGTCGATGGCGACTTTACGGCTCTTTTTCTCAAAACTGCTCCGACAAAGTTACAGCGTTTTGTCGCGACAGGGCAGGCTAGTAAATTATGCACTAATTGTTGTCTACTGGCCCCAGTAATAGTAAAAATTGAAAAAAAGAAATGTATTACATTACGTCACCAGAAAATGCGTGAGTTATATGTGGCTCACGCAGCAAAAAGCTACACATTTACCTCTAGTCCCCGTGAGCCGACCATGGTACATAAGTAGAGAACAACAATATAAGTCAAACAAACGGTTAATTGTTCTTTAAAGAACATGCATACACCAAATCACCTTGAACAGAAATACGTAAACAAACAATAGCCTCCTGAATGACAGCAAGTTGAGCGTAGTTTTCGATGTAGCCAAGTATTGAATTCTGTATTTATTCTACTGTGGAGGAAGAATTGTGGATTCTGTCATGGCTTCACTAATGCATAGATGAAAAAGTAATGTGAAAGGACGAAAATGTGCATGAAATGTTCTTTCATACCAAGAACTTCAAGTAAAATCATGTCTCAAGTCCCTCTTATATAGCCTATAAACATGTAAAATTTAGATTTACAAATTAGCCTATGTATCCACTTAAGGTTGGATCCGGGTACCTTATGCTTTGTAAGTCAGTCACTCCATCCTCGAGCAATGGGGCCAGATGGCAGTATTTTGCGTATTCCAGTGCAATATATCTGAATTCTTCGTCCAATATCGAATAAGTATAGGATTCATTCTAAAAAAAAAACTAAGAAATTGAGTTTCGCTTTTCAACTGTTCTCAGTGTAGCTAAGCGCGGGCTTTTGGAAAGGTAAGGAATAAGCATTAACATTCAAGATTTAATTCGTCATCTTCCATGCACTAAAACTGCTTATATGAATCATAGTGCTTCTAAAAGTATCTAAAAGACAACTAAACACGTGAGCCACGGGTGGCTCACGTCGTGTCAACAACCATTTCCTTGTGAGCCATATGTAGCTCACGTGGTGGTCAATGTGTTAAAGAAACTTGCAATTCGTCTAGCTTCATTTCTTAGATGGCTTTTTGTGACATGCTAACTAGTTCCTGCTTGAATTCTTTTTGTTTTTCCTGCTTACTATCCTTCGTACATAATAGTCTGTTGAACCCTAGTTCAATATCTTCATTATCTTTATCTTTCAATTTCTTTATCAAATTTCTAATTGTAACTTTCTTTTCTGTCTTCTGTCTATCTTGTATTTGATAATTTCATTAATCATGCATTTTAAAATAACTTCTTCGCAATTCTCGTAATATGCGTAAAATAGGAAATGGTTTCTAACTTGACGACAGTTTAAAGGTACTTATGAAAGTTATAAACTTACCTTCTACTGAGAACGAAATACTACAGATGTGGTTATCCCTTCACCTCCTTTTAAAACAATACGACACATATCATGCTCTCAGAAACTTCAATAAGAATGAACAAATATCTACTGGTTAACTTCAATACATAGTTTTTGTGTGTGCTAAGAGACTGAGAGTCATGAGTCAATAAATGTCACGTGCCAGCTGCTACACCACAACATAATGACCCTACACTCGATTCTTGGAATGAAGCCTAGAAGATCAATAGCCTTCTGATTTACGCAAGTGATTCAGAAAGTAATACCTACAAAGTGATACCTTTATTTTTCGACAGATAGCACCGATATACTATCAGTGGAAAGTTAAAATGTCAGCTATAAACGATGGTATCATCTTCAACATTGTCTCCATTAGGGCAACGCACTTGCATTAACGCGGACAAGGGTTTTCATATCGTCGGCGAAGAATTGTGGTGACTCTTGGCTATACTATTAGCGAACTGCTGTTTCCACCTCCGCGTCACAACTGTAGCGTTGGTCCTTAAGGTGATCCTTAAGTTTAAAGAAGAGCAAAATTCGCAATACGCAAAATCCGGACTAATGACAAAATGAGACAGAATGTCAACAACACTTTGTCAATGGATGGAACAACTTCTATTTTTTCTTACCAGAGAAGAAGATTTGTGGTGGTACTCTATCGACTGATGCTTTGTTTTCGGGTCGTAATATCCACGACCGCCGGCGATGAATGTTCCTGGGCGCACAACCTTTCCCAGTCAGAAATTCAATGACAGCCCGCTGTTCCAACCAAGCATCACCACTGGGGACCATAAATTGCTTCCTTACTCTGGAACAAGAAGAGATAGGAAGGTGAAACAAGTGACATTCTATAGTTTAAGCATCAGTGCATTAATGATAAACAGTTCAGAGTGCTTGCAGTGTTATTAGCCAAGCCATGGACTTGGAGGTATTACTTCCTAAATCAACCTTGTACAGTAAAACAACAGACTTCCTACAGGTTTCTGCATGTGCTGCTGACGTCTGGCATATTGTTGCTGAACCAACACCTTTTAAATTTGTAAATCAAGAACTTTTTTTAAATAAAAAAGAAAAATGGAAACTTTCAACTGCTTAAACTGCGTTATAATTGATTGCGTTTAGATTCTGAAAGTTCTTTTGGCAATAAATAAGTAACAGCAGAAAATAACTACTATTTTATTTTACTAAATAGATCTACATGTTAAGTAGTTTACTGGCAGTACAATAAATGATTTGTTTTACAGATAATACGCAGTTTAAATAATTAATGTATTCTTCACATGTTCTCTGTCAATAGCAACTGTATATATTTATAATACAAAACTGGTATGAATAATGATAATAATAATAATAACAATAATAATAATAATAATAATAATAATAATAATATACATTAATCTATAGTGTGATATTTCGCAGGGCGTCCTATATAAAGGGAAATCTCTACCCTTCACAAATTCTTTACCAACAGACACTATATGAATTTATTATACAATATTGGTACATAAAAGCAACTAAACTATTTATCTTTAATATAATGTTTTAGGGTGTTTTATGTATGTACTTTTTATATAAGATAAATTTGTCAGTATGTGACGCTATTACATAATAGGTAATACTCATACTAATAGGTATCGCTGCCTGCTTGACACCAGAAGATGTCACTACCGGCTAGTCAATTTATAGATTAAAAATTGACTGGTGTTATGCAACAAGTCAACTCACAAAATTTAAAAAATTAGTTAACCCTGCTGGAGGGTTCGGACATATGCGAGGAACGTACTAAAAATCCTGGTGATGCGTTTGCGATCATCTGTCATCTATGAAGAGAAAAGTCAACCAACATACGATAATATCTTATGGGGTCGAGAAACTTATGGCTGCGATTTCCCCAAAATTAACTCGTTGTGGGTTAAATGCATGTTGCATAACACCGCCCACTTATTATGACGAATTAATTGCACTATATATACTGCACCATATATTTTATTATTTCAAATAATACAAGAATCAGAACTACCTTTAAATATGAACATTAATATTTATGTAATGTCAAAGCTCGTTGGAACGCAAGCCAACAATTTAAATGAAATCCATAAACGCACTAAATTAAGCATTATTTTGACCTTCAATGTGCAGCAAGATGAAGGCTCACGTGCAAAGAATAAAGACGTTTCAATACATACAAAGCTAATAGTTATTTAATTACCATCAAAACCACAACATAAAACACATCTAGCAAAATATTACTATTATTTTTTCCTAAATTTAGAACCATACTTAGGAAACATTTCAATTACAAATGCCATTACACTCAAAGATAATCCGAAAATAAGCAATGCAAAAGCACCCATCAAATCCTTAACTGAAATTACTTTCAAACTTTCGTCTTTAGCAGCAAAAGCTAAATGTCGACTTTTTATCCATGCATCAAGTAACGTATCAGTTTCCCATTTTTTACGTAATCCGTATTCTACACAATCTTGAATCACTTGATTAAAAGAATTCACATAAGGAGAATTTCGGCGCAAGAAGTAAAAAGTAGGAAGTGAAATAACAACTTGCTCAACTTTATGAATCAACGGTTTGCCTTGTGAATCAAAAAGGGAGCGTGAATATACTAAATAATCAACACCCTTGGATCCCCAAAATATACCCCAATTTTTAGTTCCGGCTACATGTACTAACGCTTCTATCACAGCTCTAAGAGAACTAAAATTTTCCCACTTGTCTAGAATCTGTTTCATTACGTGATCAGTAGGATCAGAGAAAAATCGCCGATGGACTCGATGGCCACCCAACGCAATACCTGAGTCCAGAAGATCATTCATAGTATTAATTAACTTATATTTTATTGGTTTTGTAACAAATCTAAAAAGCGAAGCCTGGTAGCTATAATTCAAAATGAAAGAACCCAGAACCCAGATTAAAAATACTATTCTAACCAAAGGTATATGAGGTGGCTCTGGGACAGATATCCCTAAAAGTATGGAGAAGTTATTCATGAAAGGAGATCGGAATATTAAACTGTTTCTTTTCCTAATAAGGGATTTCATTAGTTTTGTGGAGATAATAACGACGACGTAAGCAAATGAAATTAGAATCCAGCAATATAATTTAAAAGGGAAGATTATACTCATCCATTTAGGATATATGGAAGGTTGGGGGACAGCCCATATCATCCAAGAGAAATCTCCACTCAGTATTGGATGAAAATGTACAAAATAATTCAAATTTGGTGTCCAACCTACAAAGCTTCCTTCTAGTTCTCCTGATATTATTCTTGCCAAATCACCGCTAAATGTACCATTGGGAAATGGTATACCATGATCTTTTGCTTTAATTCTTTTTAATAGCTTCAAAGTAAAATTCATCCTCTTCGCAATTGTATGCAATGTATTTGGAGTTGGGCCCTTAGCAACAATATTACCGTTTGTGGTCTTTTCTAATATGGAAAGAGGATGCAAATTAGTTGTTGTGACGCTCAATTCACACGAATGAAGTTTCTGTAGTTTGTTTGGAAATAAGTCAGTTTCTTTTATCATATGTCCCTTATGCCATTGACCGATGAGTATTAGTCTACCAGCTGACATACAGTGACTTTGTGAGAATGGAAAATACGTGTATATATCAATGATATTCGGCAACTTTATATCTCCCACTGTAATAACAATCACATTGAGTATATTTTCCTGAGATGCACTTCGTAAAATATTTTCTGCCTCTGTTGTTGCTTTATTCATTGTAGAAGGAACAATAATGAATTTACTCCTGTTACTTAAATAAAATAACTTCATCATGTGAATTACTTTCAAAAATTCAACACTTTTGTCCAAGAATATCAAATAAAGTACTGAATGTTCCGACCACTCAAATGTAGAAACTTTTATTTTTGATGCATTTAGTACATCTGGCAAGTTGCTATTAACAATTACAAGTGGTCTATTGTAATTTGACAATAGCACATTCAATGGATCAATTGTATTGTCTGTAAACACTGTTAGAGCTCGACTGTAGTTGGAATATTTGGATATGGAGTATGAAAGACAACCAAGTAATTCACTGTTGTGTTGATTTCCTAGTATTTTTGGTATCAGATTTTCTCCTCCCACTTTTGTTGAATTTGCCATTACTAAAATCGCAACAACAATGATATAATGTGTCCTCATTTTTTCAATCAAGATTTCCTGAAAGAAATAAAAAAAATCTTAGTTACATTTTATTTTCTATTTGAGCCTTGTGTGTTTGGTTTGATAATGCGCCTTTCAGAAAGAATCAATATAACATTAACAAAATTTTGAGAAAAAGAGACATAGAATTTGTACGGAAAGAACATAGAAAAGTTTACACAGTTGTTTACATTATAAGAACTATTTACAATATATGAACATGAATCTTCTAAGCTTGGAAAGGAGTTTCAGATAAAAATTTTAAGATTGCAATCAGTGCCGCATTTAGATTTTATGGGGCCGTCTAGATTTTATGGGGCTTGAAAGGGGCCATTTATACGTCAAAGTTTAGGGACCTTTTATACGCCATGCTTTCTTTTTCAGCGACAAAATATCGTTGTTTTGTAGGTTAGAAAATATGCTATATGCTAATTTATGGACCTAATCTAAATGGAGGCTCTATTATAAGCGGGGCTGGATAATAATAAAAAACACCATTTTTGAATGTGCGTTTTATCTTATTTGCTTTTCCTTGTTATTTGGAAATTACATTACAATCAGTTTTCTCTTTAATATTTTGGGCCCGCAAGTGAGTGTGACTCTAAGCTGTAGCTGTTCAGCTTATACGTAAATCCGGCACTGGTTTCAGTACAGGGCTACCATACATGATTCATTCGTTTTGAAAAGGATAACTTGATGTTCGTTGTTCTTTTTATATATCTTTCATACGTGTTAGTGTAATACTTTTAAAAATATAGCCTATTCAAATTGAATGAATCATTTATGCTAGACCTATATGAAGAAAATTGTCAAAACGTGGACTTGATTCCTTTGTGCTGTGAATGCACCAGATACAAAATCACTGCCAAACGGGAAAGTCAGTAAACGTCAGAAGCGACTTATCTTACTATTACTAATATCATGATTAATAGTAGGAATAGTAACGAATAGTGATAACATTTTAACCGGTACTGGATTTATTTTATTATTGGTTCAACTTTAAAAGGAATTAAGCTCTTTTCACTTTAAAGCTATAGTGTAAAAGGGAGTAATTTATCGGAAACCTTTTTAAAAATTTATAGTCTGCATTTCAGTAAATATTTATGGAATTTAATTACACCAAAATTTTGGGTGGGTAGATGTTGATCAGAACAAAAAGGTTAGATAAATTTTGAGTGAGTGTAATAATGATAAAAAAAAAATACTGATTTGGTTGAGAAATGACATATTTGAAACCGAGTTTCAGGTTTGTGTGTGCTTTAGTTTGAGTCACAATAAACTGCTCATCTATTAATGTTTTGAGCCAGATTTATGTACTGCTGCTTAGAAACACTGTAGGGATGGTACTGTGAAGAGCAGCCATTTTGAATTCTCACTGTGAGGCAGTTAAAATTTTGTTAAAATTTGTAACTGCCAATTACCCAGGTTGACGTGAAGGTAAATGGGTGGAATGTCTTAAGTGAACATTTTCTTTTCCTTAGAATTCATTTGAATGCTGTGCTCTCTTTGTCTTTTGTGGTATACACTTTTGTTTCACAGTAAGCTATTTTTAGGATTTAGGATTTAGATTTCTGGGCTTTCGGCATTTAGCCCGGCAGGTATGAGGGATGACATCCCTCGGCAAGTACACTATCCGGGGAAGGGAAGGAAGAAAGTATTGGGAGGGAAGGAAGCGGCCTAGGACCTATTATTTAGGTACCACCCCGGCATTTGCCTGGTGTGAATGCGTCGACTCGAGTCACACTAAGGCACGCGCTCCACGCCAAGCAGCACTTCCCCTGGCGCCACCTATCGTGTTTGTTTTGACGTGTGCGCTTCCGTTCAACCCTTTCTCGTGTTTAGCATTTAACAAGGTACGTACGTGTATTGTGAATTTCATTTTCTTATGTACATTTCTTCGGAAATTATAACGTTTTTTCCGGGTTCGAAAGCTAGTGGGAAGCACTGTATATCTGTGACCCGCTGTACATGCAAATAGAATATAAAAAAGAATTAATGTTAATTTTAGTCCACTGGTCACGATGCACAAGACATTGCGATAACTTGATTGTGGGAACATTTAGATAACGAACTGGTAAAGCGATGTGGCTCGCATTGTTCTGGCGATCAGACACCTGGTGTGATCTGGGTCGCAATATTTCCATAAATAGTTGGAAGATACAATTGACTCAGTTCAAAATAAACATAGAACATAGTTTATTCATATTATAAACACTGAGAACCTTTGTCGCTCACTATAATATTCTCACCACAAAGCAACATTTTAAATATATATATATATATATGAAAGATAAACGATGAAAGACTTCATTGTCCTGTTGCGTGGGAAGAAAAACAGTTCCCATCGAAGAAAGAAGTTATTGCGTCGAAGAATAAAGTATAAATCGAAAAATGATTACTGTCTTTACGAAATATAGAGAGGTCCACAAAAAATACTCCTATAACCTGGTGACGGTATAACTTATTCACATATAAATACTGTTTAGAGGGAATTTATTGAAATGATTTTATAAGTAGAGACAAAATAACGGCAAGTTTTTTCCCTTCATCAATATGTTATAAAAATTCCTAAATACAATGTATTTGATTTACAAAGAATAAATAGTTTCTTTTTTTCTTATTGAACAAATGAAGGAGATCGGTGTTTTGCACGGTGCCGCACGATGTACCGTATAGTGATTTCCAGTTGTTTGGACTCATAAAGGAATTCCTCATGGGACAATATTTCTATAATGAGGACGAAGTGGAGCAGCTTTCCTAGAATGTTTCAGACGTATTGACAAATCTTCGTATGCCGAGGCCTTCTAGGCATTAGCTAAGTTCTGGGATAAATGTAGACATTACTGCTGTACCGGCGGACCACATGAAAATCGAAAAAAGGGAATATTACAATATTTAGTTTCTCCCCCAAAATATTAGACTATAATCTTGGCTCACTTGGTTGTGATTATTGTTCGATATACAGTGTGGACGTATGGCACTAAAACTAGTGCATAAAACACGAACCAACTTGTGCTAGGTGTCCACATAAAAGCGCAAACGCTATCTAACCAAGTCCGGCAGGAGCACAGCAGGGGAGCGAGCGGTAGCAAGGGGTTGCGTCCGTGGGAAAGAAACGCGTCGCCGGCGGTGGGTATACGCATAAATGACAAAAGGCTGGAAAACACTTTATATGTCATAAAATGCATGTCTTATGTGCGCAAGTACCAAAATGCACTAAATAAGGTTGTATTCGATTAGATTGGATTAGACGTCCCTATTCTTTTCTGTAGTTTCAATGCGTTTTGACACTACGATAAACTGAACATGCCTTTCACACAATCTTAACAACTAACACTCCTAATTTTATATAACTCGATAAAATTCAAAGATGATGTCACAATCTTGTCATTTACTTCCACACTGCCTTTCTAATAAATCATAACAAGTGTAACTCTCCGCCAAATAGGTCATTTCGCCAACATATGTGGTGCAACTTACATCAAAAACAATTACAAGAACAAGTATTTTATTAACTTCAATTATTCCGTTCATCTGACTTTCACTTACTCTTCCTCACAAACCAAAATAAGTTTTCCAATTCATCTGGTAAATTTTCTAAAATTGGTCCAGCGATACAGCAGTTACTCCTAAACGTATAACTGTAACAGGGGAGTTATATTTGAAAATAAATGCAGTTCCACTTCTTGACACTTTATCGTTCCTGGATTGTCGTTAAAGCTCGTCGTACTTTCTCCTGACGATCTTTGGTCCCTACCTTATGTACCATCAAATACAAGGCCAAATTTTCCAAACGGAAACTTCCAACAAAGTATTAGAGTCAAACAATATATATATAATGTTAACAGTTTATTATAGTTTTAGTACATACCTCATCAGTCATACTGTTGTTATTTGTTACAGTCATTGTGAAAAATCTTGATTACTGTACACTTTAATATCAATCTCATTTTAACTTTCTTCTTAGAATGTACCCTGTTGGATACATGATGTTTCTTTCTGATTTTCTTTAGTTATATGTATTGATTTTGCAACAGTGCTAGATGTTATGTATCAAGAACAACCTCTTATGTGTTCACCAAGTCTGTGTTGCTATCTCTATGTTGAATTATGTACTGCCAGCAGCTCGAGTATGTCGAAGTAGTGCCAAGATAGAGTCCAACAGGAAAAAATCATGTGGTACACAGGTTAGTATTATTATTTTCTGCAGTAGTGGTCGTAAATCCGTTACTTGTCATTTGTTTACACGACTTACGATGGTACAAGGAAAAATGTACATTGTTCTTTTTATTTATGATTGCATTTGCTCTTAGAATTCAGGTTGACAATGCGACGTATCCTATAACTTATATCGTCAAGTTTGGGTAACAATTCCTGAGTTGGGCCCAAAGACTGTTTATCCATCGACATGAATAACTTACAATACTAATGTAGCCGGAAGTCTTAAATTTATAGTTACTACTGCAAGTCGATCTTGCAGACGAATCATCACTTGTTGGGCCGAACTCATTGATACAGTATAAGAAGTATAGCATTGCCCATCTTTACGATTTCCGAAGAGTTCTGAATTGTATAACAAAATGTATTTCTGAAAGCGAAAAGAGTTGAATGTTTGATTTATATTACTTCTTTCTTCACGAACTGGAATATAAGAAAATATTTTCTTCTTTCTATGGAAGAAATTTCCATAGTATTATACAAATGTATTGTACCTTTACCAGAGGTTGATTTTGACATTGAGGAAGATGAAAGCCTGGAGAATGAATTGCTCAAGAGAAAGAAAGCAATAAAATCTGTACTTTTGGGTAGCTTATTCATGGATTCATATCCTGTGTTTACATCAACACTCTACAGCAAACGAGATGTGAATAACATTGATGTTCCATATCCTCAAATAGTAAAGCATTATAATTTTCATATGGGAAACGTTGATCTTGTGAATATGTTAGTAGATTTATGTAGAACTTCTTTCAGAACTTTTCGGTTGTACATGGCGATATTTTCCCAGTTACTTGGTATTTGTGTAAATAATGCTTGGCTTTTGCATCATCGAGAAGTAGTCTTGTCAAATGAATTCGCAAAACCTACACATCTTTCATTGAAGGAGTTCCGGGTCAAAGGAGCAACTGGAGTATTACACAAAACCAGAAATCGAGGTCGTCCATCCAAGGTTCTCCCTCGACGCAAAATAAACAAAAGATAAAGAAGCATATCAAAGCCAGACTGGATGATGATGTAAGGCTATATGACGTAGGCCACCTACCAGGATTCAGTTCCTATAAAGGATGGTGTAGGTACTCCACCAAAGCACAAACATCTGTAATTTGCGTCAACTGTGATGTGAAGTTAAATTTCACCAAAAAACAAATCTGTTTCTTTGATTCCCATGAGAACAAATGACTGTTTTCAAGATCGGAAAATAAAACTAATGTTGATACCTGGTGCTAATAGAAAGTATTCTTTTATTTGATAGGTATCTAATCTGTATTTAACGATTATGAACCTAGAATGAGTGTAATTGCTTGACTTATGTTTACAAACCTTTGTGACTATCTATTCTTGGCAATGTATCCTCTGGGATACACTACGTCACAGCCTTGACTAAATAAAACGTGTAACTACAATGTGCAATTATGTTTTGTTTTACAACTATTTAACACAGAAATCGCTTGCAATATATTTTGTTTAGCAACCCAAGTCTTCTTGCCAAGAAAAGGGTTAATAGGTAACGTGGTAATCGTAGAGAATCATTTTTTTTTTGGTTTAGAAAGAATTTCGTTTTCCCGACTTTCTTGAAAATTATGCACGAGATTTTGCACACATCCATACCATGTTATTAAGATCAGTGAGTTCTATATATTAACATACGTCTCATTTCTAAACAGTTTTCTACTTAAAGCGTAATAATGTTGTAGCAGGTGTGTGAATTCATAAGATTTACCTTATGTTGCTGTTAAAAATTCTGTAGAATGAACTCTAAGGAATTGGCTTACACCACAAGTCAACTGCGTCCGCACTCGTTCCATGAAAAATAGTGAATAAATAGGTAGCCGAGAAATAGTTAATGCATTTTTTACGACATTTACTAAATGGATCACAATGGATAGTAAACAACACCATGGAATATACTTACGTCGATCATAAAGTCAATTACATACATGCAAATGCTTTAGAAAGGAATATATAAAAGATAAAGTTAAAAGCGTTTTTAGACATTAATGTTTCGTGTCAATATATAGATCACCATTCTGTAAGTAAAGCGCTTAATTTAACCCTTATTTTGCACCAGTGTGTTTCTTTATAACGAATGCATTAGCGCAAAATAACTTGTATAGTGTATGACTTTGAAGGTAAATGAAGGAAAAAATATATAATCTAAGCTTCTTCGTGGCTAAGCGGTTAACGTACGCGTCTTTGGCGTGGAAGAACCGGGTTTGATTCTCGGTGGGGGTTTATGCGTTTCGGATTCCACTTTAATGAGTGGGTATACGTATCATATAGCCTCGCTACTGAAAATGACGTTGAGCTCAAATTCAAGTCACCTCTAATGATAAGAAGGTTATAGGAAGTCCAAGGGCTGCGAACTATAAGTTTTTTCTTTAATAAGACATTAATTCCTTTAATATACGTTTGCTTGCTGTCTCAAAATTCTATTGGAGTAATATTGCGCATAGTTTCCACAAACAAGGTACGTGTATTGTGAATTTCATTTTCCTAGGCATATTTGTTCGGAAATTATAACGTTTTTTCCGGGTTCGAAAACTAGTGGAACGCACTGTAGTTAAAAGGGGAACACGAACCACTCTAATGCGTTCAATGCTCTTCAACCGGAAATCGAATCCTGAACCATGTAGACTACACTAAAGATATGCACGCTAGCCACTATACTACAGATGTAGACAGAAGAGAGAAAGAAAATTTATAGATTTCGGGAGAGAAGAATAAGAAAAGTGTGGAGATAATCATGTTTGTAAAAATTACGTTACCAGACTCAGAACCGAAGTGCTTATTGTATATAGACGAAGTTTTGCAATTTTGTAGCCTGTCAAGGTTACACCGATTTAACTCCATCCTAGACACTGGGTCATCTAGTCTGGTGGATAACGAATCTTACGACTTACGGGTCACGAAGTTTGTGACCCGTCCCGTCATAGCTTAAAGCCTATGAGAAAGAATAGTCACGATGTTCGTCGTCTGTTCCATCATTGTTTAAAGCCTATGAGAAAGAATGGTCTCGAGTTCATGATCCGTTCCATAATTGTTTAAAGCCTATAAGAAGGAATGGTCACGAAGTTCGTGACTCGTCCTCTCATTGTTTAAAACTTATGGGAAAGTATGGTCGATCACACGGACTTTAGTAGAGTGACATGTGACCAACCAAACGGCTTTCGTAATCAATATTTGTGGCTTTCCAAACGCTAGTGAGCTACCTCTTAACTGATGAAGCTCTCCAATCAGCTCAAGGTATTCGTTAAATACTGAACATTATTCCCTATGCTGGGAATCAGTCCCCTTGTGGCAAAGTTGCTCTGTGTGTGTGTATATATATGGTCCTTGGTGTGGATTCTGAGTTCGAGTACATCCCTCTGATAGAAACCAGAGTATGGTTTGGATTCCCACTTTAAGACGCAGGTATAGCATAAGTGTTAAAAATGAACATTAAACTACAATCAGCTAATGGAGACATTGTGGCCCAGTGGCGGAGCGATCACTTTCGGTGGAATGGGTTCTTAGCTTGATGCGAGGCTATACGAGTCTGTGGCAGACAACATCGTGTCCATGGGTTTTCCGAGATTCTCTCGTTTTCTTCCACATTCCAATTCTACCAATTGTTTCATAATTATTCCGTTCAATTACCATCCCTTTTTTAGCCTAAAGGACTTAAATATGCGACACAAAACCAAGATTTTATATAATTTCATTTTCAGAGCAGCTAGCTACACCAGGAATCGTATCAAAGTATACCCTACTGCACAAAATTTGGTCTCCAAGCTGATTAAAAGAGTGGTTATGTGACGTTGGTTCAGTGATTACTCGTGCAAACATGGATTGCTATATTTTCGTTTCCCATCACTGGTATATGTTTGAAGGCGTGGAAAACTGATATTTAAATACTATACCAGTGAAAGAAAAACGAGTTCCACTCTGTTGTGAGCGGCAAAATAAAACATACTAATATGCATTTATTTAATGCGTGGTTTGTCTTAATTAAAAGCAAAGGTTCTGATGGTTTGAAATGTTTAATTATGGTTTCTATGATTGCGTGTATGTGTTTCAATTTACGTTCGAGAAAATCCACAAATTGCCATTATTAACATAACATCACATGAGCCAAGACTAACCTGTATGCAAATGTTCTGCTTCCAAGAGTTCCTCCTTGGTGTCTGTGGCAACGATTCTCTCCTAGGTTGGTCTGATCCTTTGACGGCCTGGTTGGTTAGTCAGTGCTGTTTTCTCAAGATGTGGTAGATGTTCTCGCTTCTCCCAACTTGGCCTGACTGAAATTACTTGGCTGAAGTGTTATTGGTCTATAGTTATAATGAAGTCCAAAAACTAATGACCGGAGTTCTTCAGATACACACTTTTGATCCCTATTAACTGAAGTCGGAATTCAAAATGGAGACTCAGCCGAAGATGAACATGAAAACTCGACAAGAGAAGCCCAAAGGCCAAAGACAAATCAAGGCAAGACTAGCCCCTTGATCATTTCTAACTTCAGGATTTATATGGGACCAGTGTCTGTTGTCTTATTGTTTTCCTCATTCTTGGGTTTTTGATTCTTTCTTTGTGATTTTGAGAACAGAGATTTTTCCATCTTTGTTCTTGCTCAATATGTATTCGTTAGTTAAAATTTTTAACAACTTAGTATTCTACTAAGAATTGCTTGAAAACACAGGGAACTATAACGTTTTCGGTTTCACAACAGTTCCACATGTTATAACATTCCCTTGCAGTTTCTTTCTTTTTAGAAGTTAGTTACCTTTTCTTTTGTTTCATTTAACTCTCTATTCCTTACTGGTTCTTAGTTAATTGTCCCTCCTTTTCATTTCTACAGAGAAGTTACATGTTAATAATTTTTTATCAATAAATAAAAATGATACCTAAAAATGGTGATAATTGATCGCAGTTAAATAACGAAGTAATTGATTTGGAATATAAAAATATCACACTTGTTATTTAATGCGAAAATCAGATTCTAGCAATAAATGTGTTAAAGAAATTAATAATTATACGAGTGTACCAAGAAAGGTTTTCCTGCACTGCAAGGCTTTTTCAAGGAGGGCGGACGTTTACACACTAAAAGCGAACCGAAAGTCTTGTTTTAGAATGTGAAAGCATTAATAACGCACCATGCATAGACTACACATACATTATTATTATTATACACATTTTTATTATTATTTTCAGTTGAAACATGGGTTTTGACACTGAGCAAACTTAGAAACACAGGTTATAAGAAACGTACCAAGGAAAAGAAAAAAGTATTTTTGGGAAGCCCACTTGTTTGAGTTCATCCTTATAATAATTGTAGAATTACGTAGATAAAGTAGTACGTAGAACAATTTATCGCACTTGATTCGGTTTTCCCCAACAACCTTTTTTATTATAAAATTCTTGTTATACACAATATAACACAAATTCACTATAAGTGTAGTCCGAAGACCAATACAAAGTTCTCTATATAGTTTGGACAAAATAGGTGTCTCTAGGCCCAAACAGCCAAGGAAAGGATTCCCACAAAGCTCCAGGCAAGCTGATAGAATGTGTTTTAAGAGGAAAGAGTTCCCATAAAGCTCCAGGCAAGCTGATAGAATGTGTTTTAAGAGGGAAGAATTCCTACAAAACTCCAGGCAAGCTGATGAGATGTGTTTTATAATTCCTCAGTACTCCAGGCAAGCAAAAAGAGGTTGGATTCCCGCATTGCTCCAGGCAAGATAGACAAGTAGGAAAATCACAAAGCCCCAGGCTAGCTGGATGTTTGCAGTTAGGACCTCTCAGAGCTCCTGGCGAGCTAAGAAATGGGTTGAGTTCCCAAAAAGCTTCAGGAAAGCTTAGTGGGCAGAAGGCCTTAGTGCTCGAGCCAAGCTAGAAGTCTTGGGTTAGGTTAGAACTCTCAGAACTCCATACAAGCTAAGAGAGAAGAATTGATGCCTAAACTGATATCGATTGAGACATTACATGGAGTTTTATACTTTCTCGTGGGCAGCGGTGGCGCTGGTATTTCTTTTCTGTTATTTGACCTGACGATAACGATTTGTTCTGTCGTCTGCTTCTTGTAGTAATTGTACTAGAAGAGAATGTGATTTTGTTTATAAACAAGAAGCAGGGGTTTTTGTTTTTAAATACAGACTATGTGAAGGATAATACAGTATAAATAAAAGAAACGAGCCACACTACTACACGTTCTTGCTCTAATTTTTTAAACTCTAAGTATGTTATTCTGAGGTTATTACTGAAACATTTATTTATGAAAAGCAAACAGAATTTCAAGGGAAACTTCGTTTGAAGAGAACTCAGCCTCAAAGGTAAACTACCGTTTCTGAACTTTTTAATGACAAATGGTTATCACGTATCAGGGTATTTATGAAACATTTGTTTATGTGATACCAACAGAATCGCATTAGGTATGTTTGAGGATATAGTAAATAATAATAATAATAATAATAGGGCCTAATAATAATAATAATAATAATAATAATAATAATAATAATAATAATAATAATAATAATAATAATAATAATAATAATATAATAAACTACTCTTGTAAACATTTTTGTGACAAGTGGTTTGTGCAATAACATAGTATTATTTATGAAACGTCAACCCAAGGACGTTATAAAACAGAGGATCTGCCTATACAACAAAATCGTGAAGCCATACGTCACAGTTTCGCCACACTCACTCCAGCCCGTTTCGCCCAATAAAATCGCAATATTTTGAGCCAAAGTTTATGACGGAATGAGAGTAGCCAATCAACAAGAGTAAACGTGCCGATGCTCGGCTGTATTTTTTTTTTTTTTGGCTTCGTTTAGTTAATATAATGAAGATACATACGGGAAGATCCTCTAAATTATAACGTTCTTTTGTCAATCAAATCACCTTAGTCGTTTTTGAGGAAACTGCCTGGGAAAAACTGACCCCTAAGGATATCACTACAGTACTTATGAATTCTTCCGAGAAAAATGAGTTATACCATATTGTTAGGTTATTATAGAAACATTTATTTACGAAATATGAAGAAAATCGCTTATTATTTATGAGAAAATAGTTCGGAGAACTTAACTCCAAGAATAAACTATTCCTTCTGAATTTTTCCTTGAAAATACGACTGGATCTTTGCTTTATGAATATGAACAAAATTATTAGAGATTCTTAAGAAAATCGTAAATTTTAATTTTCTCGCTTCAATAAAAAAAAAAAAAAAAATTAGGGATGGGAACTAAATCAAAATTGAAAAAAAACGCCCCTAGGAAATCTTGTAAAAAACTTAAATTTTAAATTTGGTCTCGATACAATGAACAGCAAGTCAACATCTTTGTATCGGACGAACGGAGAGTCATAAAAAAACAGTTTTCGGCATGTAGACGGCATGAAATGAGTGAATCAACTGATATTTCGAATTCATTTTTTTGCACGGTCGCCATACTTTCTTTTCTCTTATCATCTCTAAGATAGAAATTGTAAAAGTACAAAAGAACCGAAGAAAAAAACTCATTCTCAGACAGTTATGCAATAGTATAGTAGGCTAATAATGTTTAATGCTTAATGCACTTTCATACAAGAATTCTAGGAATGACCCAGAAAATGCATCAAAATATTGTGATGTTGGCCAATAATTAGTTTCTAGATCAGGAGCCACAACAATTTCGGACGGTCTCTAAATCAAGTTTTCGTAATTTTTAGGGAATAAGCACGTTATACTGAGTTAAAGGATAGTTTGGGTTTGACTATGTAGTTCTCCAGATATAAGGCATACAAGAAAATTTTTGATTGAAATATATTGGAACTTTTGATCCAAAATTGGATTAGGGCCACAGAATTTTTGAATGGCCCTTAAATTGAATTTTCATATTTTTTTACGGAACAAGAACATCATACTAAGTTAAGTAATACTTTGGGTTTGGCTACATTCAAGGGCGCCCTGTAACTTTGCGGGGGGGCATTCATTAAACAATTTATTTAACAATATATATTACAATAAAAATACATATAAAAATATATATTCAAAAATACATGTGTCCCCAAATGAGGTTTGGGGGGTCCGGGCTCTCTCGCCCCCCAGGATCGGCACCCTTGGCTACATTATATGTAGTTCTCCAGACATAATGTCTATAAGAAAATTTTGATTGAAATTTAATGGATCTTTTGATCCAAAATTGGTCAGGGGCCACCAAATGTTTGAATGGCCCCTAAATCGAGTTATCGTATTTATTTATTTATTTTTTTTATTTTATTTTATTTTTTTTTTACGGAATTAGCATATCATACTAAGTTAAGTGATAGTTTGGGTTTGGCTACACTGTATGTAGTTTTCCAGATATAAGGCCTACAAGAAAATTTTTGATCGAAATATAATGGATCTTTTCAGCCAAAAATCAAATTCATGTTATCCAAAAGCACATTAGTGGCAAGTAATGGTTAAATAGAAAGCTTTGGCTACATAATGGTGATCTATCTACTGATAAATGTCAGCAATGCCTCCAAGCACTTTTATTTTGTTTCTTTATTTCCTGCAAAAAGCATTTCCATTTATATAAGTGAGTATATGTATTCCATTAATATTCCATTATGTGATCTATTACGTGACGAAATTGTGATCCATTTAGCAAACATTTTAGAAATATGCTCTAACTATTTCTCTGCTACTTATTTTTCCCTTCAATATTTTTATTGGAACGTGAGCTTGGAACACGTGTGGACGCAGTTGACTTGTGGTGTAAGCCAATTCTTAGAAATCATTCTAGATTTTTTTTTTTAATTTAGCAGCAACATAGGGAAATCTTGTGAATTCAGACAAATTATACAACATTACTAACGTTTAACGAAGAAAAATGTCTGAAGATGAGAAGTACGCTAATGTACAGGATGTTTGAAAGCGACACCGACAATGTTTGGGAGGTGATTCCTGCCACCAAGATAAGACAAAAAGTATAGACCAACTTGGGTGCAGAAACCCATAATTTCGAAGTTATAGGCTGCCGAAAACATGAAAAAGAATGAACTTTTAAAGGTTCACAGCGCCAATATCATGGGACCTTCCGTAGTTAGGTCAAGACTTCACTTAGGAACTAGTATGTTTTCTATACAAATATCCATGTTTAAGAATCCTGCGGTACTTCCGCAAGAATTTTGATAGATGTGGTTGGTGAGTACTTCAAATTATATGCATGTAGAAGAACTCCCTCCATAAAAATTGTTGCGTGAGTACCTTAGGAATCTGAAACATGTATTTTTTTAGATAGCGCACATATTGGTTAATAAGTGAAGTCTTGACCTGACTACGTTAGGTTCCATATTATTCAAGCTATGGACCTTTAAAGTTCATTTTTTCATATTTTTGGCAGCCTATAACTCCGAAATAACGGATTGCTACTCCCAGGTTGGTCTATAATTTTTGTTTTTTCTTTGGTGTCAGGAATCACCTCCCAAAAGTTGTCGGTATTGTTTTGAAACACTCTGTGTAGATCTCACTGACAAGTAAAGGGTCCAAATGGATGAATCGAGTTGAGGGATGAGACATAGTGCACCTGATAGAGGGTGTGATAATATGTGGGTGATATTTTCCAGCTACAGTAACAACTGATGACATTATTCAAAGAGTTCGTGACTTGATTCTGAACAATAGACGAGTGGCTGTTGATAAAGTGACAACCCATATGCAGTTTAGTCATGGTTCTACATATGATATCATAGATAACAGGCTCAATTTTCACAAAATCCGTGAAAAATGTTTTCCTAAAAAACTCGGTAAGGAGCACGTGTGAGAATCTGTCGGCACCTACTGCGCAAGTATGGTAACGAAAGTGAACTGTTTCTCGAGATGAAACGTGAACTGTTTTTCGAATAGAATTATTACTTCGAATAGATGAAACGTGAATTCGTGACTTTGACCTAGAGAGCAAACACCAGAGCATGGAATGGAAACACCCCGGATCTCCCGTCAAGAAGAAATTCAAGAGTGAAACTCCTGTAAGGAAAGGGACACTCCACACTGTTTTGGGCTAACAGGGGCCAGTCCTGGAACATTACCTGAAAAAGGTATCAACTGTAAATGATAGAGTGATATGCTGGTAAGCAAGTTGAAGCCTGCAATTCGCAATAAACTCTGAGATTGATTGTCGAAAGGCGTTCTTGTGTTGCATAACTATGCAGGTCTTATACCGCCTCACAGAGAGCTCAAACTCTTCAGACGCTGCGTTTTGAGGTGTTTTAGCATCGTGCATGTAGTCCTGTTCTTCCCCGTTGCATTAGCATCTGTTTGGTCCACTTAACGATGCTTTCAGAAGCCATCGGTTCAACTAAGATTAACAGGTGAGGAAAGCGTTTCATTTGTTGCTTGCTATGCAACCAAAAACTTTTTTGCAAAGGATATCAGAAAGCTTGTGGAACGGTGGATTGAAAAGCAAGGTTACTATAGTTCAAAATATGAATAAAAACATTGTACTCTTGTGGTAATGAATAATAAAAATTGATTGTAGATACTTATTGACTCACCCTCGTATGTTATAGAGTCTCTTTACGTAAACAGTGTGAAGACTTTAATGTATGTCTTTATCCAGTTCTTCTAATGATTAAAGAAAGTGTATGGGAGTGTCAGTGTAGGATCCTCAAGGCTCAAAGCTGCGGAGAGAATATTAGCGTCTCAACGCCCAAAAGTAGAAAGAAGTAAAAGGAATCTCAAGGTACAACCATACGAGAGAGGTAATTATGAGTCTCAAAGTCCAGAGTAACCAAGAGAGGATGATCAGCTCCATGCAAACTGATATTGATAAATCTGGTGTTCTTCCTTTTATATATAAAATTTGAGTGTATCCGTACTCCTTCGTGGCTGGCGCTGTTGTCTTCCTCGGCTCACGTTATGGTTAGTTGATACTTGATTGTCGTTTGCTTGCTGCTGTTGATGACTAACAGCTGGTTGGGATATTACAATATTTATATTTATTGATAATATATTTCGTTTGCATACTTTTTCTTAAAGAACTGCAACTTTTGAAAAGGCAATAGACTTACAGAAAGTTCTAATTGCATAACTATATCAGCCTAGGAGTGAAAATGTTGTGTTTTCTCATTCGTTCCTTAGGTCAATTAATTTTAACATATTATTAAAGTTTAACGAACGCTGCGTGTACACCCTCATTTGTAATTTCCGAGAAAATCGAGAAAAAGTGTTATTTCTTAAAGTGTTTTTCCTCTTGACATGGTTTTAGTAACTCTTCTCGGGCTATAAGCCAGATGCAAGTATTGACACCCGACGTTTCAAATGCAGACTTGCATTCATCTTCAGGGATTGTAATGAATAGACCGGAGACGTAAGCAGGTATATGGGTTTCAACTTAGTCCTATCTGGTCGGCCCTTTTTAGGAACAAAACCTGACATGCAACAAAGCCATTCTCGTAGTCACAATAACAGCCAATCAGAAGCCAACATTTCTCAGCCAACATTTTTCTCTCATTCGATCACAAGCCCCCATTTATAGCTTTGTCCCTACGTAGTCACTATATATACATGTTCAAGTCTCTCGTCTCTTCATGACAATCCCTGAACATGAATGCGGTGTCTCCATTCGAAACGTCGGATGTCAATGCTTTCACCTGGTTAATAGCCTGAGAAGAGTTACTAAGATATGTTTTGTTGTTGTAAACCTATACGATGACGCTGTATCATAAGTACGTAATTTGGCAAGACAAAACGGACACTGAAACTTAGCCTTATCCACCTTTTAATGCCCATTACCCCTGTTTTGAAACGAGAAGAAGTACATCTTTCAGAATTTGATTCTCATAGTTTAAATGTTGTAGTTTTAAGGTGAAACAAAACTAAATTCTCGTTTTAATTAAACCATGAGTAAAATTAATTCCACTAATGGTTAAAATACTATCACTACTTGTTACTATCATTAGTTCCGAGTAAATTACACTTCTGACGTTTACTCATTTTATTTATTTATTGTATAGTGAACCTAACAGATGTATACCGATTGATAATGATCAATAATGATCAAGACTATACATAAATGATTTTTATATGTACACTCATGTCAAAGATTTTTTATATGTACACTCATGTCCAAAATGATGGTCACATATCTATAACTGTTTTCGTGTAAGAATATAATTTGATAATGATTTTGCAGCCTATATTTAATACTAATAATGTGTGTATAATCAGGAAATGAATATTTGTGATAAATTGCAAAGGAAAAGAATTATAAATACGAAAATTACAGTGAGTGAAACAAAATGTTACTAAATGGATAAGAAAGTGTAATTTTCGTTTGATTGTTCTTATTTACTGCTCTTTTGATTTAAAATTTACCACATACATCTCTTTGCGATTATACACATCCTAACATTATAAGAAATACCGGGCGAATTCGTTATCAATTTCTATTCCTACAACAACATATTTATACACATACGACAATAATTTTGGGTATTATTGTACATCATATATATATATATATATATATATATATATATATATATATATATATATATATTTACATCAGCTAATGCTTCTGGCAACAAATACTATTCGAAGCTTTCTTGCACCCACTGGAAAACGTGAAGTATATTAATATTTATTTGCAAATATTGTTATTGTAGACTGTTCCCATAATGCCCACCGACTTCGATTTTACAAAATTTGAGAAATAAATTTCACTTTTTATTTAGTGGTCAATTTGAAGGCATTTTGTTATACTACCATTAAGAAACCCATATACATCATATTACGAACCAATCATTATGGAACAATCTTATGTGTGACACGCAGCAGTGGTACCAATCTTTGAAAGTTTCATTTACAACTTTTTTCTTTTTTCTTTTTTAACTGATTTTGTGAGTAATGGTGCATTCAGTATAAAGGTACAACAAGATATTCTCTTTCTCTCTCTCTGTCCCTGTGAGTGTGTGTGTGTGTGTGTGTGTGTGTGTTTGTTTCTAGTTTCCGGCGTATGCGTGTGGATACTACCAGGTATACTTTCGTGTGTACAAATGCTAGTGTGTGTGTGTGTGGCGCGGGTATATGAACTATTAATTGGGATCGCGTAGTGGAACTTATCAATATTAGTACGTACATACAAACGGCTGTTACTTCACACGATAACTTTGGACGAATGCGAATTTTTAAATTCTGCTTTTCGCAATAAATAAGTAGAGTGATTCCTCTCGAGGGAGTTCCCCTAAATGGTAGCCCCTACCATGTCCAATTAAATCACAAATTGCCGCAATCGTTTGTACATTGTTTGTACAGAAATGTACAGGCCAAATTTTCGTTTGTACACTATTAGGGGCGCAGCCAGAACGAAAACAAATTGGGGCTATTTAACTGGTACCCCCCCCACCAACATGTTCTATTCAATCACTAATTATCGCAATCGTTTGTACTTCGTTTGTACAGAAATGTGCACCCGAAATTTTCGTTTGTACATAATTAAGGGCGCCGCCAGAACAGAAAAAATGGGGGCTGTCTAAGTTGTAGCCCCCCCCAAAACCAATTCAATCACAAGTTGTCGCATTCGTTTGTGCATCGTTTGTACAGAAATGTGCAGGCGAAATGTTTGTTTGAACAAACTTAGGGGCGTCGCCAGAACGAAAACAAAGTGGGGAGCTGTCTGAGTGGTAGCTCCCCCCACGATGTCCAATTGAATCACAAAGTATCGCAATCGTTTGTACATTGTTTGTACAGAAATGTGCAGGCCAAATTTTCGTTTGTACACAATTAGGGGCGCCGCCAGAACAGAAAAAAATGGGGGCTGTCTAAGTGGTAGCCCCCCCCCACCATGTCCAATTGAATCACAAATTATAGCAATCGTTTGTACTTCGTTTGTACAGAAACGTGCAGGCGAAATTTTTGTTTGTACACAATTAGGGGCGCCGCCAGAACAGAAAAAAATGGGGGCTGTCTAAGTGGTAGCCCCCCCCCACCATGTCCAATTGAATCACAAATTGTCGCAATTGTTTGTACTTCATTTGTACAGAAATGTGCAGGCGAAATGTATGTTCGCACGCAATTAGGGGCGCCGCCAGAACGAAAAAAATTGGGGGCTGTCTAAGTGGTAGCCCCCGACCATGTCCTATTCAATCACAAATTGTCGCAATCGTTTGTACTTCGTTTGTACAGAAATGTGCACGCGAAATTTTCGTTTGTACATAATTAAGGGCGCCGCCAGAACAGAAAAAAATGGGGGCTGTCTAAGTGGTAGCCCCCCCACCATGTCCAATTCAATCACAAGTTGTCGCATTCGTTTGTGCATCGTTTGTACAGAAATGTGCAGGCGAAATGTTTGTTTGAACAAACTTAGGGGCGCCGCCAGAACGAAAACAAAGTGGGGGCTGTCTAAGTGGTAGCCCCCCACCAACATGTTCTATTCTATCACAAATTATCGCAATCGTTTCTACTTCGTGTGTACAGAAATGTGCAGGCAAAAGTTTCGTTTGTACACAATTAGGGGCGCCGACAGAACAGAAAAAAGGGGGCTGTCTAAGTGGTAGCCCCCCCCCACCATGTCCAATTCAATCGCAAATTATCGCAATCGTTTGTACTTCGTTTGTACAGAAACGGGCAGGCGAAATGTTTGTTTGTTCACAATTAGGGGCGCCGCCAGAACGAAAACTAAGTGGGGTGCTTTCTAAGTAATACCTCCCCACCATGTCCAATTGAATCACAAATTGTCGGAATCGTTTGTACTTCGTTTGTACAGAAACGAGCAGGCGAAATGTTTGTTTGTACACAATTAGGGGCGCCGCCAGAACGAAAACTAAGTGGGGCTGTCTAAGTGGTAGCCCCCGACCATGTCCAATTCAATCACAAATTGTCGCAATCGTTTGTACGTCGTTTTTACAGAAATGTTCAGGCAAAATTTTCGTTTGTACACAATTAGGGGCGCCGCCAGAACGAAAACAAACTGGGGGCTCTCTAACTGGTAGCTTCCCACCAACATGTCCAATTGAATCACAAATTTTCGTAATCGTTTGTACATCGTTTGTACAGAAATATGCATGCGTAATTTTCGTTTGTACACAATTAATGGCGCCGCCAGAACGAAAACAAAGTGGGGCTGTCTAAATGGTAGCCCTCACCATATCCAATTCAATCACAAATTATATCAATCGCTTGTACATCATTTGCACAGAAATGTGCAGGCGAAAGTTTCGTTTGTACTCTATTAGGGGCGCCGCCAGAACGAAAACAATGTGAGGGTTTGTATAAATGGTAGAAGCATTAAAAAAATGTGTCACATTTATGGAGTATTTTTCTAACAGGACTTTGTTCACACTATTGTGTGGTTTGGTTTGTTCACACTATCGTGTGATTCACTATATTGATCTTATCCTAACGATGATGGAATTAAATGTTTTTTTTTTGTTTTTTTATATTTATATTTATACTTACAATCATTATTGCTGAGTTAGTTTTTCACTCCTCGGCTCTTATTATTAAACTTATTCATTATTTCTTACCTGAACTGAATTCTTATGAGAAAAATGTATTTTTTTCTTTCTATCTTGCGCAGGAACCGTTATTCTCATCTCGTACAGGAAATTGATAAGTGGAAGATATAACAAATCCACAAAGTAGACTGTTAAAGGGAAAATTATAACACTATTTTGTTTTATATGATCATCTTCATTAAACTCATTTTGCAGAAACTATAGAATGCATGGTGAAGTATTTTGGTGCATTCAGCATTCTGATTTACGAGTAGAGTTGCTAACTGGCCGGTATTTGCTGTAATTTTGATTAAGGCCGGTGACCGGTACAAACTTCTTATTAGAACCCTTCTGACCGGTATTTTGGAATCTGCAATCCAGAATATAACATTGAACATCGAAATTTTTCAACAGTGCCTTTACAAACACAAATTTCCGTTGTATTATACATTATCGATATTTTTTTAACGTATGGCAGTTTTTTTTATTTATTTAACATAACAAATTTGATAACACTTATATTTTATTGTAAAAGAATTTTATTCATTTATTGAGAGTAGAAAATGACTTTTTAAAGCAATTTCCTTTGTTTGAAGTGAAGTTTATAGAATAAATTTCATTTTATGAATCAACTATTGTTACATAAAGATTAATATCCAGTATTATTCATCTGTTTCGATAATTTTAAACAAGTGGCAATTGCTGGTAAATATAATAACGATCAATACAGTCTTCAGTTTCTCATTTGTACAGAGAATTTTGAGGGTGTGCCGGTAATTTTGTTTTCCTGAGTTGGCAACCTATTTACGAGGTTTTGTTTCAACTCTGCTACGTAGTGGCTCCGTACTGACACTCCGCATGCAAATAAGTATGTAAGGCTACCATACGCCCCGGTTTCTTAAAATTTGTCCCGGTGTGCAGAAATTTTCCTTCTTGTCCTGTTTTTTTCTTTATTATTATTATTAATTACATATCAAAATTTCTGAAAAGATAATAAAATCGACTTATTCCTTTTGCTTTCAATTCCGACAATACTATAGGAACAATTTCATTCTAATCTTTATTATTATTGCAATCGCTGCTTCCCCGGATATAACATGCAATGTTTAAATCCTCCTAAGTAGCACTCTTATCACTAAAAGTAAGAATGTATACCCCGAGGTGGCAACAAATTCTTGTGACGTTGCAGACCAGCCCCGAAAACACATTTTTTTTCTGCTTCAGAAAAACAATTATGCAAATTGCTTTCTTTTAGTTCGCATTTTAGGTTAACAACAATAAGTTAGCCTATTGAAATTTTGAAACAACTTCATAAATCTGGATATTTTTCTTTATAGACGTGTAGAGCATGTAAAGGTGGTATGCGTAATAATATTGAAAATATAATTTTTGCCTAAATATTGTATGTTCACTGATTGCGTTTATATTGTATAACAGCTTCTAGCTTCTATAATAATTTTTAGCACTGTTGATTAAGTATGGACAGTGGCGTATTTACGATTTTGTTTCGAGAAGGGCTTTGCTAACTTCCGGGGGTGCTTTGCCTGAAAATACGAAAATTCTGCAAGATATTTCATATACTTTACTATAGTAAGTAAGATTTCGGTGGGGGGCTTGAGCCCGGAAGCCCTCCCCCTAAATACGCCACTGAGTATGGACTATATTAATACATTATTTTAAGTTGTATAACTAGTGCGATACTGTAGTAAAATTCGAAAGATAAAATTAATACAAAATGCAATATTTATTACTAATTTGTAAGATGTCCCGTTTTTTCTGTTTTCAAAAAGTATGGTAGCCTTAAAGTATGCTAAACCATACAAAATAAATTGTACTGTAAATAGTACCCCTCTGATAGTGCTCTCAAACGGGTCGGGTTACGGGTCGGGTTGTCGGGTCGGGTCAGTCGGGTTAGCTCGTGTCGGGTCACTCGGGTCGGGTCGTCACATTCTTCACTTATTTTCTATACGGAATACTATAAAGAGCTTTGTTGTGGAATTCAATTCGAAGTTGGTGAATGAATGATAAATGTGACTAATTGAAGGTGAAATAGTAATAAAATTTTAATTTTACCCTATATTAACTAATTGGTATTGTAATTGTAATTAATATTACTACTGACTTTTTTCCTTTCTGCGTTTCTATGTCAAGTTAAATGTCACATTAAGTGAAATTGAAAGGAAATATCTAGTTAACGTCCCACGTTATGCACTAACGCTAAGAGAGACAGTGATGATGAGAAATAATTGAAGTGGTTGAATGAAGAAAGTGGGAGGAAATGGGAGAACACCGAGAAAACCCATGCACATGGGGTTTGTCCACCAGAAAACTTACTTGGTACGAGCTGGAATCAATACCCATGGACCTTCGGATCAAACATCTGCCTTTGGGCAGGACACATTATTATTATTATTATTATTATTATTATTATTATTATTATTATTATTATTATTATTATTATTATTATTATTATTATTATTATTATTATTATTATTATAACTTTAAGAGTGCCCAAGAAAGTTCCGCCGCCTTTTCACCAACACCTTCGAACATTGGTATGTAACCTAAGACGTACCTGGAATATCAAAAATCGTCTCCATCAGCCTCGACGACCTTCTGAAAACGTTCTGGAAGGCCATGGATTCCATCGCAGTCGAACTTGGTGGGACGTGAAGTGAAGAAGATATCAAGTGCATATTGAACCTCTACTAGCTGTTTGAATTGGCGTTCTCTAAGGTGATTGTCCAAGGAATGGAACAGGTGGTAATCGGACGGTACAATGTCCGTGGAGTATGGCGGATCCAATAGTGTTTTCCATCCAAGGCGTAGAATGATGTACTGGGTCATTTTAGCCACGTGGGGCTTAGCGTTGCCTTGTAACAAGAGGACCCCTTTGCGATTCAGAACTGCTGGATCCAGACAGTACACAGTGACAGTACACAGTTGCATTGATGATCTGACCAGCTGGTAGCAGTTCCCGATGGACGATACCTCGAGCAGTCCACAAAATGCACAGGAGAACCTTATTCTGGCGTGGTGCTGGCTTGGGCTGTTTTTGAACTGGTTCATGGGATGCTAACCAACAATGACGGCGCCGTGGAGCTTCGTACAGGACCCACTTCCCATCACATGTCAACACCCTGTTCAGAAATTGCTCCTTCCTCAGACGAGACACCAAAGAAACACAGGTGTCTGCTCGCGTTGCTTTCTGGCTCCAAGTCAAATCATGTAGGACCTATCAACCCAACTTGCAGTGCTTCCCAAGTTGATGGTGGTGGTGCAGAATGGTTTCTCCACTTACACTGAAAGGTAATACCAGTTCCTCACATGTCTGTCTTCGCCTCAATTGCTGCCCGAAGATCTTTATTTTGAACATCTGTTTGTCTTCCGGCACGTGGTGCGTCTTCGAGTGTTTCGTCACCGTCCTTAAACCGTCATACCACTGCACTCTCCGCGTAGTCACGACACCCTCACCAAAGGCCTGTCATATCTTCCGCTCCGCGGAGCAGCAATTTGAACTCGTACAGCAAACAAGCCCTTATGACGCTCTGTGAAGGCCCCATGTTCACTCAGTCCTTACGCACGTTCACGGTGCATCTGAACAGCCACAACCAAGTAGTATGTTGGATATACTCACTAGTGTTGCTCACGAGACCTGGTTTGGGGCATTCTCGTTTCGAAAATGTGTCGTGAAGGTAGTCTCGTCTGGAAAAGTGCATATGTTTCTATTGAAAGAGCTCTGTCTCATCTCGTACCCTTTCATGAAAATTCTGTCTCGTCTCGTCTCGTCTCGTCCAACAACTGACCTTCACCTTATATCCATTCGCATTCAACTCACGGTGTGAGGGCCAATTGAACACAGACCTCCACAAAGAGACAGAACTTTCTTGGTCACCTTCAGATTATTATTATTATTATTGCTGGAGTAGTGATTTGACTTTCTCCGCAATAAAATACTTGCTAATTTTATATAACGTTGCAAATATCTTCTAGATAAATTAATCAAGAAAAAATAAAAGGTAATTCCCTACAGAATGATATTTCAGTGCAATTAGTTCCTTATGATTCTATCAGACAGCAACGCTGTTTTTAAATAGAAAAATCGGAATGTTAACGTGATGAAATTGTTGTTTGTTACACAGCAAAAAATATTAAAAGAAGTTCTATATACATTCCTTACTAGAAAATAATGTTGTCTTCAGAACTTTTATTCTTTTAGCCTTCAGAACTTGTCTTCAGAACTCAGTCAAATTTTATTTTGACTTTTGAACTTGATTGCCTAAATTTTAACCTTGGAAATTTGGATGTGGAGTAAAATAAAGAAGGTTAGCAGGGTAGAGAGGAAAACGAATAAGGAAATGCTGAAAAAATGCAAGAGACGAGAGCAATATTAGACGATATAAGGAAGCGAAAAATGGACGGATCACAAGTTTTGATCTTGCTAAGGGATTGCATTCTGAGGGATGTAGTAAAGGGGGTGATATCAGGAGAGCGAGAGTGTGTAAGAAGGTTGGAATTGATAGATTGTAATAAGGAGGGTGGTACTTTATGTTGGGTTGCGAGGCAGATATTAGCGGGAAATCGCAAAAATGGAAGCTTCTTACCTAATTCACGGAAACTGGCCTGTTTATTAATGGGAGAACACTGAGGAGGAGGAGGAGGATAATTATACTACAAGTAAAAAAAGCCGAAACAATGATTTATGCATAAGAATTGGTCAGCATTTTTTTTCTGGTGGCAGTTTTGTAAAGTTCTAGCTCTCTCAAACTGGTTAGATTGTAAGTTCAAGTCACTCGGGTCGGTTGTCGGGTTAAGTCACCTCGGGTTGGTTCACTCGGGTCACTTTGGGTCGGGCCAATCGGGTCAGCTCGGGTCGGGTTGTCGGGTCGGGTCAGTCAATTTGGGTCACGGGTGGGGTCGGGTCGGTCTTCAACACATATAATTTCCACGAAAATTACAATATACCACGGTTTATACCTCATTGGACTTCCTATAAAACGTTTTCAATGATGTGTACACCATGTCACCATTTTTGTATAAGGGAATGTCTAGAGGGATTTTGTGGGAATTTGATGGAGTGTAGATTCCTGTGTGTGTGTGTGTGTGTGTGTGTGTGTGTGTATGTGTGTGATACCTTACAGGATACAAGATGTCGAGGAAGTGTGTAAATAAACCGGACAATTTCTGTTATGTATGTGGGGAGCTGATATTTAAATCACAACGTCGATGTTTTACTCCACTTGTGAGGAAGTGTTATCAGTTATATTTTGGTTGCTGTGTAGGAGACCAGGATAAGAACTGGGTTCCTCACTACATTTGTTGTACTTGCGTGAAACGTCTGACTGGGTGGGCAAATGGTGGACGAAACATGAACTTCGCAGAACCGATGATCTGGAGGGAACCAAAAGATCATTCTTCAGACTGCTACTTTTGTATGACACAGATAAAAGAAATAAGCAGTAAATCTAACCACACAGTACAGTACCCTAATTTGCATCAGCAATTAGGCCAGTTCCACACAGTGCAGAATTACCTGTACCGGTACCTCCTCCTCATCTTACGGTAAATGAGGATTACGTACTTGAGGCAACTATTGAAGTTCCAAATGAAGATGATGATCCTACTTATGTAGGAAGCACATCTACATTGGATTCCCATCTGATAACTCCGGGTGAACTAAATGACCTCATACTGGATTTAAAACTCTCCAATACACAGACAGAACTTCTTGATTCTAAACTTAAGGCTGGAATCTGCTCCATCGTGACACTAAAGTGTGTATTTTTCGAAACCTTCATACAGAGTTTCAAAACTACTATTCTCAAGAAAATGATTTAGTGTATTGTAATAATGTCTGTGCTGTGATGGATAGACTTGGACATGCACATATAAGTACAGAGTGGAGATTGCTTATTGACTCTTTGAAAACTAGTTTTAAGGCTGTCCTTTTGCACAATAGCAACAAATTTCCTTCAGTGCCTTTGGCTTATGCAACTAATATGAAGGAAACCTATGAAAACATCGAAATAGTGTTAGAAAAAATTCAGTATGAGAAATACAAGTGGACCGTTTGCTGTGATTTACAAGTCATTTCTTTGTTAATGGGTTTGCAGCTTGGTTATACGAAATATTGTTGTTTCCTCTGCGAATGGGACAGCAGGAACAAAGCGGAACATTACATCAAGAAGGAATGGCCAACGCATGTATTAACTCCTGGACAGAAGAATGCTGTTTATTCCTCACTGGTGAGCCCTGATTAGATAATTCTACCTCCTCTTCACATAAAGTTGGGGCTCTTCAAAAACTTTGTTAGGACAATGGACAAAAGTAATGCAGGATCTTGTTACCTCAAGGAAAAAATTCCTCGGGTTAGTGACGCTAGGGATTTTTGTAGACCCCCAAATAAGATGTTTGATTCGTGACCAAAAATTTGAGGATCTCTTAACTCTGGTTGAGAAAGCAGCTTGGTGTCCATTTAAATGTTTAACAGAGATATTTTTAGGAAACAAGAAAGCCCCAAATTACCGTGAAATTGTGAGTGATTTCCGGCAATCATTCAATGAAATGGGTTGCAACATGTCCCTTAAAGTTCACTTTCCAGACTCCCACCTGCATTTCTTTCCTGAAAAGCTTGGTGCTGTTAGTGATGAGTATGGAGAACATTTTCATCAGGACATTTCCTCCATGGAGAAGAGGTACCAGTGACAGTGTAGTTTAAAAATGCTAGCTGATTACTGTTGGACACTTAAGAGATGTTCCAGAAAACAAACACAGAAGAAAGTCGACAACTAAAACATATTAGTTGAGGTAAGTGAGTGTCCATTTATTAAGAAGATACCACTCACTTCTTTTGTATTATTTATTAAGTAGATATAAAATGGTGACACGGTGTATACATCATTGAAAATATGTTTTATTTCAAATCCAATAAGATATAAACCGTGCTTATATTGTAATTTTCGTGGAAGTTATATGTGATTTTATCTGCACTAATGAATATTGTACAATGAACAATACACATAGCATATTTTTTATATAAATATGTTTATTTCTCTAGATAGAATAATGCTATTCTTATGAAACTTAGAGGGCTTACTAAGTATAAATCAGGCTAACATACAATATAATTTGTGCGTTTTTATACCTAAGGTACCCAAGCTACAAGTATGAAAATGGTTTTAAAAAAGAAAAAAAGAAAAAGAACAGAAATTTGAGGGGAAATTTTCCGAAAACACCTCTGTCACGGGAAAACTGAGGGTGATGGAGAAAAACTGATTGCAGATTCGAATTCTACGTGAAAAGTTCTATTAGAATCAGACATTTTCTTCCGTGTGCCAGAGAAAAAGAATTTTTTTTCAACTAGTGCAATAGGAACCATTTTCAAACTCATCAACCGTTATCCAAACCGGTTAATGTTGATCGCAGATATTAAAAATACTCACATCCGTATATTATTTAATACAAACGAAAATTTTACCTGCACATTTCTGCACAAACGATGTATAAACGATCGCGACAATTTGTGGTTCAATCGAACACAACTGGTGGGGCTAGCACTTAGACAACTCCCCTTTTTTTTCGTTCTGTCCACGCATCTGATAGCTTAGAAAAAAATTTCGCCTGCGCATTACTGCTCAAACGATGTGCAAACAATTGAGATGATTTTCTTTTGAATGGGACGTAGGGGGTGCTACCAATTAGGTAGCCTATACTTTGTTATCGTTTTGGCGCGCCCGCAATTGTGTACAAACGAAAATTTCGCCTGCAAATTTCTGTACAAAACCGTAACAAACAAGTGCGACAGTTTGTGGTTGAATTCGACATGGTGGGAGGCCTATCAATTAGAGAGCCCATAGTTTGTTATCGTTTTGGCGGGGCCACATTTATGTGCAAACGAAAATTTCAGCTGCACATTTATGTACAAAGGCGTACAAACAAGTGCGACGGTTTGTGGTTGAATTGAACACGGTGGGAGGGCTAACATTTAGACAGCCCCCCCACTTTGTTTTCGTTCTGGCGGCGCCCCTAATTGTGTACAAACGAAAATCTCGCCTGCACATTTCTTTATAACTATATTCAAACGACTGCGACAATTTGTGATTCAATTGCACATGGTGGGAGGGCTACCATTTAGACAGACCCCCCCCCTTTGTTTTCGTTCTGAGGTCGCCCCTAATTGTGTACAAACGAAAATTTTGCCTGCATATTTCTGTACAAACGATGTACAAACGATTGCGACAATTTGTAATTGAATTGAACATGGTGATTGGGCTATCACTTAGAAAGCCCCCCACTTTGTTTTCGCACTGGCGGCGCCCCTAATTATGTACAAACGAAAATTTTGCATGCACATTTCTGTACAAACGATGTAGAAACGATTGCGACAATTTGTGACTGAATTGGACATGGTGGGGGGCTATCACTTAAACAGCCCCCACTTTGTTTTCGTTCTGGCGGCGCCCTTAATTATGTACAAACAATAATTTAGCCTGCACATTTCTGTACAAACGATATAGAAACAATTGTGACAATTTGTGATTGAATTGGACATGGTGGGGGGCTACCACTTAGACAGCCCCCCCCTTTGTTTTCGTTCTGAGCTCGCCCCTAATTGTATACAAACGAAAATTTTGCCTGCATATTTCTGTACAAACGATGTACAAACGATTGCGACAATTTGTGATTGAATTGAACATGGTGACTGGGCTATCACTTAGAAAGCCCACCACTTTGTTTTCGCCCTGGCGGCGCCCCTAATAGTGTACAATCGAAAATGTGGCCTGCACATTTCTGTACAAACAATGTACAAACGATTGCGATACTTTGTGATTCAATTGGACATCGTGTGGGGAGCTACCACTCAGACAGCTCCCCACTTTGTTTTCGTTCTGGCGGCGCCCCTAAGTTTGTTCAAACAAACATTTCGCCTGCACATTTCTGTACAAACGATGCACAAACGAATGCGATAACTTGTGATTGAATTGGACATGGTGGGGGGCTACCACTTAGACAGCCCCCATTTTTTTCTGTTCTGGCGGCGCCCTTAATTATGTACAAACGAAAATTTTGCGTGCATATTTCTGTACAAACGAAGTACAAACTATTGCGACAATTTGTGATTGAATAGGACATGGTCGGGGGCTACCACTTAGACAGCCCCCAATTTTTTTCGTTCTGGCGGCGCCCCTAATTGCGTGCGAACATACATTTCGCCTGCACATTTCTGTACAAACGAAGTACAAACTATTGCGACAATTTGTGATTGAATAGGACATGGTCGGGGGCTACCACTTAGACAGCCCCCATTTTTTTTGTTCTGGCGGCGCCCCTAATTGTGTACAAACGAAAATTTCGCCTGCACATTTCTGTACAAACGAAGTACACACGATTGCGACAATTTGTGATTCAACTGGACATGGTGGGAGGGGCTACCATTTAGACAGCCCCCACTTCGTTTTCGTTCTGACGGCGCCCCTAATTGTGTACAAACGAAAATTTCGCCTTCACATTTCTGTAGAAACGATGTACAAATGATTGCGACAATTTGTGCTTGAATAGGGCATGTTGTTGGGGGGGCTACCATTTAGACAGCCCCCACTTTGTTTTCGTTCTGACGGCGCCCTTAATTGTGTACAAACGAAAATTTCGCCTGCACATTTGTGTGCAAACGATTGAGACCATTTCCGATTGAGTCTGATAAGGGGGGGGGGGCTGTCTAAATGGACGTCTCCTTTTCACCTCTACTGTAATTAAATTCTTCCTCGAGAAAATCTGTAATCAACACTGTCAGTAGCTACGTCCTCGACTAATATACCTTAACAAGTACAGCTTTATTTTCGTATATTTTTCAACAGTTAACCAATTTAAAACTATCGCAAACAAGAATATGTAGTCAACTTCTTAAATACTTCGCTCGCCGAAACCCGTTCAGCGCGTGCAACAAGCAAAAACAACATGTTTGGCGTCTCACAAATGGAAAAGGGGGAAAAAAGAGAAGGAAAAGCAGCACGGCAGTGCCTTATCGCAGTCAGAGCTGACAACATAGTTTCGGTCGTCACTAACGCGAATAGACCTACTAGCGGTGTACAAGAGTTATACAGTTACAATATACGTCGTGCCACAGTAGCGCTACAGGCGGAATGTGCACGAACTACAAATGAATATGTTCCCTTACAAGCATCAGTCACTGTTGCACCCTCTTTACATTCTACACATCCTTTTTTCTCCCACTTTTTGACCTTGACAAGCAGAAGTACCAGGCTTTCCGAGTTCACAACCATAAACTATTTGTGTACAGAGTACGTTTTCAGTTCTTCGAATGACTGTGCGCGCGAAGAACAAGGGTGATGATCGGGCTACCGTATACGGAAGTCAGTAACACCCGGTTGCAATAATAAATGTAAAATACAAATATAGAGCCTTGACAATGCCGTGAGGATGAATATATATATATATATATATATATATATATATATATATATATATATATATATATATATATATATATATATATATATATATATATATATATATATATATTGTAGGGCATTTTATTTTAATACTATTATATATTGTACACCTTCTCCTAATAGGCGATATACTTAATGCAAGAGTATGCTGTAGTAGTCCATGACAGGTTTGTAGCCGTGAGCACATTATCATTTTCGAAACATGAAGGGACATTTCGGGCTATAATTTTGGCGACTATCTCATTATGTAAAAAATATAGAAGGAAATTAGCTCTTCTTATTTCAAGAGAATGCATTGAATAGCTTGATAAGAATTCAGGACATCTTTCATATCGAGGATAGATCCGCGTGTCTTTATATATTGAATAGCGTACAAACTTTGATTGAATGGCTTCTAATTGATGTGTATGCTTTTGCGCATTCGCATTCCATATTATGGACACGTATTCCAGTTCGATACGTGCATATGCAGAATATAGAATTTTAAGAACATTAATGCTCTTGAATTCACTTTGAAGTCCCATTACAAATCCGAGATTTCTATAAGCCTCCTTTTCAATTTGATTTAGATGAATATCAAACGAGAGTTTTGATCTTATTGATACCCCAAAGTCAGTTATTTGGTCAACTCTTTGCAGTGATATGTAATTCATTTGACACTCAAATTTCAAGTAACTTCTTTCTCTTGTATAAGTTATTACACTGCACTTCACAATGTTCAGTGGCAACTTATTAATTTCACACCACTCATGAGGTGCATAGATGCTATTTCGCATGATAAATTCTTAAATTGTCTGCATATAGAAGTTTTTGTGACTTTATTACTTTAGGTAAATCACTAATGTATAAGAAGAAGAGCAAAGGTCCTAAGTTCGAGCCCTGTGGAACACCTGAATGGACTATAAATTCAGTAAACAGGACATTTTTTAAGCGACCGTTTTAGAGCTATTTTGTAACTGGTGCATTCGCTACACAAGAAAATCAACTCCACCTTTGGTCAATTTCGTTATGTTTAAATCTTTATAATTTCTATCTGATGTTCCTCGCAGAGATTAGAGATTCATGCCCAGATACTGTGAAAAGCTCTTATAATGAAAAAAAAAACTATATAAACCTTTCCATGTTCTTTATGTATACATTTTATACCCCTTTTATCTAGGTTCTTATTGTAATATGTATTGATTAGTTCTGAAAGCCTCATTATAAATTAGAAATGATAATTAAAACAAAAACTACGAAGTGTAACTAAAAATATTTTCTTATTTCTTTTAGGCAATCTTGACCATACAATGAGGACATGTTACATGGTTGTTCTTACAATTTCTGTAATGGCTATCAAAACAAAAGCCGGGGAAATTCTAATATCAAAATTACCACCAAACCAACCGAACACTGAATTATTTCGTTGCCTTTCATATATAATAGCCATGTATCACAATCATACACGAGCTGTAACAGTATTTGCAGAAAATACAACTGATGCATTGAATGAACTACTATCAAGTTACAACGGTGCATTTGTAATTGTTAATAGCAAATTGCCAGGTGTACTAAATGCACCAAAACTCGATTTTTCTCTATTAGAATGGTCCGAAGATTCAATGATTTACTTGTTTTTCTTGAAAAGCAATGATGAATTTTCGAAAGCGATTCACAAGTTAAAGCTATTTTATTTAAGTCCTAGAAGTAAATTCATTGTTTTTCTTTCTTCAGTGAACAAAACAACTGAGACAGAAAATATTTTTCGTAGTGCATTTCAGGAAAATATATTCAATGTGATTGTTATTACAATGGGGAATATAAAGTTACTGAATACCATCGACATATACACATATTTTCCATTCTCACAAAGTCATTGTAAGTCAGCTGGTAAACTAATACTCATTGATCAATGGCACAAGGGACACATGATCAAAGAAAGAGACTTATTTCCGAATAAATTAGAAAACCTTCATTCGTGTGAATTGAGTGCTACAACAACTAATTTACCTCCTGTTTCCATATTAGAAAAGAGAACAGGTGGTAGTGTTGTTGCTAAGGGCCTAACACCAAAAATAATGTATACAATTGCAAACAGATTGAATTTTACTTTGAAGTTTTTGAAAAGAATTAATATGAATGATCATGGTGTACCCTTACCTAATGGCACATTTCTTGGTGATTTGGCAAGAATAATGTCAGGAGAATTAGAAGGAAGCTTTGTAGGTTGGACACCAAACTTGAATTATTTTGTACATTTCCATCCAATACTGAGTGGAAAAATTTTTCGAATGATATGGGCTGTTCGCCAACACTCCACATATCCTAATGGATGAGTATAATCTTCCCTTTCCAATTACAATCCTGGATTTTAATTATATTCGTATATGGTCTCGTTATTGTCTCTTCAAAATTAATGAGATCCTTTATTAAGAATAGAAATAGTTTAATGTTCCGATCTCCTTTCATGTATAATTTCTCAATACTTTTAGGGATATCTGTTTCAGAACCACCTCATATACCTTTGGTTAGAGTAGTATTTCTAATCTGGGTTCTGGGTTCTTTCATTTTGAATTATTGCTACCAGGCTTCGCTTTTTAGATTTGTTACGAAACCAATAAAATATAAGTTAATTAATACTATGAATGATCTTGTAGACTCAGGTATTCCGCTTGGTGGCCATTTTGACCATCGGAGGTTTTTCTCTGACCCTACTGATCACCTAATGAAACACATTCTAGCCAAGTGGAAGGACTTAACTTCTCTAAAAACTCTGCTAGAATCATTAGTAGATTTGGCTGGATCGAAAAATTGGGGGATACTTAGGGAATCCGGTGTTATTGATTATTTAGTATATTTACACTCCCTTTTCGATTCACAAGGGAAACCGATGATTCATAAAGTCCAGCAGATTGTTGTTTCAGTTCCTACTGTTTATTTGCTGCGACCAAATTCTCCTTACGTGAATTCTTTTAATCAAGTGATTCAAGATTGTGTGGAATATGGATTAGGTGAAAAATGGAAAACTGATACGTTGCTAGATGTCTGGAGAACAAGGCGACATTTAGCTTTCAGTGCTAAAGATAATGATGTTATAATAATTTCTATTAAGGATTTGATGGGTGGTTTTGCATTGCTTATTTTCGGATTATCTTTGAGTATAATGGAATTTGTAATTGAAGTATTTCATAAATATAGTTCTAAGTCCAGGAAAAACTAAGTAGATAGTATTTTCTAGGATGTATTTTATATTGTGTTTTTGACAGTAGATAATCGACTGTTGGCTTTCTATGTACTAAAGCAACTGTACATGTTGTACATGAACATTCAGCCAGCTGCACATTGAAGATTAAGATCTTGCATAATTTAGTGCTCTAATGGTTTATTTTCTTTATTTTTAATTTTTGACTTGACTTCCAACTAACTTTAGTGTTACACAAATACGAATTTTAAACTCTAAATGATGTGGTTGCGGACATTGTGATATTTCGAAATAATTAAGTTGATAGGATACAGTTTATGTTTTGGAAGTAAATCGTCACAATAGTTTTAAATCTATAAATTGCCTGCATTATAGTGACATCTATTGACATCACACAGGCAGTGACTGTGTCCTATTATGAATTAGCGTGACGCACTGAAATGTTTATATTTTATAAGTATAATTGTTAATGTCAGAAAATGACATTTTCCGAATATTTTCTTTATATTTTGATCAAAAAAACTATATGCAAAACTCTCCATTTCTTGTATGTTCTTTAACAGCATAAGGACAATAAAGAATATATTTTATAAGAAAAAGGCACGTACAATATAGGTTTACTTTTCTTAGTTTTTTCCAATGCTCTATTAATTTCTTACTAATTTGTAACTTTACATGATCAAAAATTATAATTTTAATCAAATGTTGGAAAGAATATCTAGTTTGGAATTATTTGTAACATTTTCTAAAATCACTTTTTACATTCTTGGAAGTCGACTTAACATTTGTGGTTATGATTTTGTTCGGTTGTATATGTTGTACTAGAGAAGAAACACTTCCTCCAGCTCCCTTTGGGAGAACAAAGTGCCAAGGACCGACGAATCGTTGCCTCGTAGGACCGTAATAGATATACGTTGAATTAGGAAAGATGTTGAACAAACATCTTCAGATATGATAGAAATGCGTCTGCCTACTTCTCTAGTCTCAAAATTAGAGCAAAAATAAATTTGTCGAGGAGGTTATTGTATTTCCCTTCCTTTTTGTTTTTACCTCTGTACATGTAGCAACTTTTTCAGCACTCACAATGATCAATGGGAGACTTGAATGTGCAATTGTGTCCGAACATATGAAGTCCAATACTAGTGATTTGCTTCTCATTCAAGATATAATGTCATGCCCACGGGTCCTTTATCATCGGAAAGACAGCAACCTGACTCTTCACGTATGGAAGGAATTCCGGTCGTGGTGAGGGCTCGCAAGATGATATCGTTAACTGAGGAATATATGGTGTTTCTGTCAATGCTCTTCATGCATTAAAGGGCATGCAGGTCTCGTTGGGTAACTTGATCACTGCAGGCTGGACAGCCCGATGTGGCTCACAAACAGCAGCACCCAGTCTTAAGCGAACAGCGATTCGAAAAGTGTCATTAGACATATAAAGACCTAATGGGGGTTGAAGGAATTGCATAAAACCATGCCCCAGGATGGGGGATGAAACAGTAAGAAGTACGGCTTTATCCTCTGGAACAGCAACTTACTGTAATGGAAGTGTTGCAATTGATGTATACCAAGATGCCAAGGTACCTGTTTTTCTGCTTTCTGGAAGCTCCATATATGTTATATTTTTCCATTTGCTTGAGTCTTTTTGAACTGCCCCAATGACTCCAGGTGACAACCTTGTGGAAGGAAAGTCTCGATTAAGAGATCCGTGGTAGGACACTAAAACGGTAGGAATCTCCATATCAACGGTTCGTCTAATACCAAGGCCTCCACATCCTACAGGTAAGAATGCTTGCATCCAAGAGACGTCACATACGGAGCAGTTCAAATTTGACTCAGATCCATTCTGAGGGTAAGATCATATTTCTCGAGCAGTGGGGGTCTCTTTGCAAGATGGAAAGACTCTTAAAACATAGTTTAAACGAGGGATTGATAATGAAGCACGTAGAAGAAAAAAATGATGCATATGCTGAAATCAAAGCGAGGTGAGAAAAAAATATTCTAATTTAGATATTTGTTAACAGCACATTTGTAAATGTTTCCTTTGTGAGAGGAGCACCTAGAAGACAAAACATCCTGTTTAGTTAGGAGACGTTCTCCTGGGGCAATTTCTGTAAATCTTCTGAATAATTGGTCGAATGTGGCCTTATCTGGTCAAAGAAAAAAACAACTTGCATTTTTAAAAATATCTAATGTAGGCCAAATTCAGATGCCTTCTCACTTCTATGTGTTAATGTTGAAATTGTTGCTTCAGGTTTGTCGGCAATAGTTCCATCATCTAAATAACAGATGTTTAATTCAGTGTGAATTGAATTTACTAAAGAGTGTATAGGTATATCAAAAAGTGCTGGGCCCAGGGGATCACTTTCTTGTACCCCTCAAAGGGATGAAACACTGTCTTGGCTTAAGAAATAATTTCTTGGTTGCTGAGAATAACATTGGTGAACATACTGGTATATTGCGGGAAAATACTTCAACACTGCAGTAAGCATGGTATCCCGGCGAAGTCCATTAAAAGCGTTGCGCAAATTCAGCTTTACGATAGCGTTTGGAGTATTGTGTGTGGAGGAAAAATATGCCCTGGTTGCATGAACCGCTGCCTCAGCTCCACTGGGAATACAAACTCCAAGTTGATGGGGAAACCAAAAGTTCTTAACAGGCTCTTCGGCTGATATTGTGTGCCAAAAATTTACTATGGCGATATGTCTGATTCCATCACATTTCGTTTAAAGAGCGGTAAGTTTGGCTTTGAAAAACAACAGGCGAACTTCTAATGGTACTCTGCCCAAAATAAGTAGATTGAACAGGTCGCAAAGTGATTTAGGAGCTTTTCCTTCGATCCAAGTATTTGACAAGATAACAGATCTTTGAGAATCGAAGGGCGAAGAACATCTGAACTTCCTGCGATTCCAGATGGAAAAAAATATAGAATATTTAACTTCGCAATTAAACTCTTTGTTTTACCCATGAGGTAAGATTTTTTAATATTTTCGGATTGTTTGGGAAGTTAGTGATACAAATGGAAATATGAACATTTTGATAATTTTTTGTTTTTATTTGAAATAACTACTTGTAACAACTTCCAAGAGTGGATCAGCAACCTCAGTTCGAGCACCACGAGGTACACGTCTTAGGATGTGTGTAGATCTTAATGATGTCAATAGGTTGTCAAAGTTAGACAACGTTAAATCCTGCGTGCTACCATTGCTGTTAGTGATGCTAACATTTGTGGCTCTACAATCAGGAAAGCTAATATTATTGATATTACTACAATCCTCCTCTACATTTAAGATCGGATGCTTTTGTCTATATAAATGGCTAACACTCTTGCATTCACATAAAACTTTCCACAATGGGGACAAGATAATACCCCTCAGATGTAGGAGTGGCTGAAAAGTGGCCTCTGGCAGGCCTGCTAGTGGCAGCTGGCGTCCAAGTCATTGCCATGGATATCGGTTTCTCCTGACTCCGCTTAGTCAACCAATGGATATTGAACACTGGAAGCATCCTTTGAAAATTACATTAGTTAATATTGTATTTCTACCTCAAAGATGATGAATTTATACACCCAGGAGTATATTCCGAATTATTTATTATATGCATCTATGTATATACAGAATTGGGAAATTCGCTGACTTCAAGAAGAAATGCCAATTTTTCAGCAAAGTTCAAAAATACTCTTTTCTATCAACTAAAGTCGATAAGCCTTGTGGGTAAGACGTCTTTCTTGCATGTGGGTGCCTCGGAATCGATCTACCATGGGAGCGAGAAAAGTTTCTCGGTTTTCTCTCATTTGAATGTGGCTCTAAGGTTTGTCCGTCCTTTTCAAAATAGGTACCTGGGGCAACAGGTTCAAATATTGAATAAGTCACGTCAACTCTTAACTCTCTATACTAACCATTGAATCCCCCTGACATGTTCAGAAAAGAGGTGCAACTTTAGTTTACATTCTATCAAACAATAATAACAAAAAACGATTTGTTTAGTTTAAGATTCCGCGGTATGCCCTTTTTTCTAAAACAAACGAATAATTCATGGAGGTGAGTGATTGTGATATTTTTTGTGCTCTTTTCTCAGAAATTGAACCTGTGAATACGTGCGTCAAAAATACACGCGCTAGTCTGTATTTTAGGGAGGGGCACGTATCTATCAAATAGTTGGGGTTTCCACTTCTCCGGTAAAAAAATCTATCTATGGTTTGACAATTTTCCATTACATCCTTTCTTCAGCCACACTCTTTTTATTTCCGGGCACTATTTCTTTCCTACATTCTATATTATTTGGTCCGTATATTTCATTCATGGCTTTCCTTTAGTTATTCTTCTGTTATTCCATGCACAGTTAGTAACACGATTCTCCTGACTCATGATTCGTTCGAAAATCATATCTATACTTTTCGAAATTACCTTCCGTATTTTCCTTCTACCATTTCCATTACTCTTGTTTGATACCTTGTCGACATCTAATTTACAATATTATTCTTTCTATAGCAGCACATTTCTATGATTTCCATTTTCCGTTTTTCTTTTTCTTTACTATGCCTCATATCCATACAACGCCTCAGAGCTGTATAATATGTTTCTCACAGCATTTTCTTTGAGTTTTTTTTGTCGATATTTCCACTTAGTTTTCTTCGAATGCCTGTAGTTGTCTGGATTTTATATCTTGCACTGCACTTCTAATTTTACTCTCTAATTGTAAGCAACAGAATTTCTCCATCTGTTCCATCAGGAGATCTCTTATTTTGGTTTTAACTTTTCTTGTTGTTTCTTTTCTAGCGAATCATTTGTTTAGTTGACAAACAACCCAAACGATCTTTTGTTTCGTAAATAAACATACTTCTTTGTTTTGTTTAGTTAAAGGGTAATAATCCAAACTGTTTGTAATGATAAAATAAAATAATTTGGATTTACAAGAAAAACGTTTATTTCATTTTTATAAACAGTAGAATAGTTTGCAAGTTAATTTACTTTCAAGAAGCAGAACTCTCATAATTGTTGATGACAAACTTTCAATCTTTAAAGCATTGATATGCCCTATTCATATTCTACGTGTATTAACTGCAATTGTTTTTACATAGTATATATCTACTCCTTTGTATAGAGTATACATAGACAATGCAAACTGTAAATGTTTTTAACTATACCTGAAGTAAAAAAAATAAATTGCAAGGTGTACTCCTACAGAAAGTTAAGTTGATAATCAATTATCAAATTTAAACTGGAAACTACCTTAAAAATAGCATTCGTGTTACTATCTGTTGAACTTAGTGTGACTATTATGTGAATTATCAATGGACCTGCACCTTAACTTCCGTTAAAGAAGCTCGTTATAAAATACACTAAGGGGCTTTTCTTTCATTTCCGCTTTACAAGTTTTCCAGATACATACACATTTTTTGTATGTATTTCAACAAACCGCAGAAAGTAATACAATATTCGAGGAAAGTGGTGTTTTCAGAAGACCAAACTCAGAAATCTATAGGGCTAACATATGGTGACTTCCCCTTTTTCTCGCCGGTGGTCGTCTTCGTCTCTTGCAGAAATCTGTGCATAGAATCTGATTTATATGATGAATCGTTATTAGGGTGCAAATTGACTTGATTTATGAAATTTCCATACAGACGGGGCAGATCATCTCTACGAAAGGAGAGTTGTCAATATGTGTTGCTGATAGTGTGACCTAACTTTAGAGTTAAAAGTCACCCGATGAATAGTAAATCTTCTATTATTGCAGTATTCAGCATGGACTATAATATTTCAATTATATATAATAGATGTGCTATGTACGCTTTCTTTACGCCAGCAAAATCAATTTTTATACAAAAGTTGTCATATATTCCCTTTTAATCATATAGGATTGGTCAAGCAAGTGATCATATTTGACTGACTGCAAGCAACGGAGTTACATGATATCTTCTATAAACACTACACTACACTGTCAAGATCGAATACTTCTTACAAAAGCCATTATATAACATATTTTTAAACGCAAGAATGGAGTTAAATCTAAGTTCACTCTATCTTTTTCAATTGGTTTAAATTTAAGTAGAGGGATTCTTCTGGAATGTTTTATGGTTTCTATGGTTTCTACTAAAACACAATTTTGTTGTTTTTTTTAACAACTTTAACATTTTGGGGGATCCAGGGGAACTCAGTGTTTGGTAATGTGGGGATTGAAAACGTAAGTTTTGGTTTTATTTTAACAACTTTTCAAAGTTTCGAGGGAGTTCACCAAAATAAGTGTTATTATGACTTGTTGATTACTACCCATTATGACTGCAAAATTTGTTTTATACTTTTGAAATGAAATGAAAACTTTTTTAATTGATGTCCTATGATTTGTTCTTAGAAGATGGACAATTAATGAAAGAGAGTGATTATGAAATGAAATTTTGTGTCCTCTCCCACCGGGAATCTGGCTTGAGACTATGTACATCACAGGCGTACGCGCTAACCACTAGATCAGCAGGGAGAGCGATATATATATATATATATATATTCTATCTAGAGACGTTGGTGCAAGTTAGTTGTAAACCTGGGGCCCCGCAAAATGTTTCCAATCTGGGCCCGCACCACCTAAGGCCGGCCTTGGGTGGCTGAAACTGTGCACAGTAGCCAAGTCCATGTATTAAAATTACCGCGCACTCCTCATTTTTACGAATCTAGAGAAATATCGGCCTTGTAACCTTAGTTTCTGAACCTTCCTGTTATTGTTCCCGTAATTATAATCGTAATTGTGTCATATCGTTAGCACTTAATTTAAGAAGATACAATACCGTTATTGATATACTGTTGCGCTAAGTTTTATAAGAAGAAGCTCAGGTCATATTGCCTTGAAAGCTATTTTTGAAGGACAACTTCTTGGAAGTAAATTAGCACGACTAATCTTGTAATTAAGGAGTAATCAAGGAAAGCTTTAAACTTCATCTTGGGCTTTCCTAAAACCTATAAGAGCTTTTATTTTTACGTACCTTGTTAGGGTAAATCATATTTCATAGTATCATTTATATACCAAGAAACTATGGAGATAAAGATAAACAGAAGTTAGTCCTACCAATAAAATTATCTCTCTACTCTTAGTGTTCAGACTATGGGCCTGACCATTACCAAAATTTGTCAAAAAAACAATGTTGGAACCATTTAGCTCTCAAACTAGGTTAGGAAAGAAAAGAAAACTCGTTTATTTTTGTTTCGTTAACCTGGTTGATCTATGAAGGAAACGTGCATAATTTAGTGGTGAACCCAGAAGTTAATCAAGAATGGGTTTAAGCTCCCAAGTTCATGTAACTTCATGTGAAAGTACACATATATGAATACGGTAAATATTTATTTTTGCTTTGCTTAATGTGTTGGTTAAGGCCACCTTACGTACGCCACTAACACTCTCAGGGAATCTTACGACTGTTAGCACTCTTATAATGATAACATTAATAAATGGAAAAAAGTTCGTATCGTATGATATCATTTTCTTGTACGGCCGGATCTAAACATTTATGTTAGGAAGTTTTGTGTCCAGACATATGTAAACATGTTTTTATATACAGGTCGGATATAATACGCGGAGAAGCCATTAATAAAGAATGTATTCTCAATTATAGAGAAGGAAGTTTGTAAAAATAGAGAGGTAAATACAAAAAACTTCGGAAAATTGATGTTTAAATGCATTCTATTTTGTGTGTTATCATTGAAACATTTAGTCAGTAAACTACGTCTTAATTAATTCCAGAAATTATAATATAATGAACTTAGATCAAAATAGATGTTACGAAGGGTGTTCAAAAAGTTTTGCACAGTGGTCTCTTTTTTTTATTTTTGGCAGGAGGAGAATGAAATTTTTGGTGAACATACTTTGAACATTTAGCTATAGGCTGAACCTACTCAATGTAGCCTCCACCAGCTGTGTCGCATCTGGTCCAACGTTCTTTCCATGATGTAAATGCACTTTGGTAAAGTTGTGGGGATTGATTTTTACACCTTCGCTTGACACAGGAAATAAGGTCTTTCTCACTATCAAATGTTTTACCGCGCAGGTGGGCCTTCAGACGTGTTTTGCTCTTAGATTCGCACAAAAACAACCATGTTTCATCCTAGGTAATGACGCCGTTAAAACAGTTTCTACTCTTCAGTAAAGGTCATCATGAGACCCAGAAAATTACACACCACTGTGCAAAACTTTTGAACGTTCTTTGTATATTCTCAGGAGACAGATATTTACAGACAGGATAACTGACAGCTGGTACCACGATGCCAGAAATGTCTGGAGGTTCATGGTGACTACGTCAAAAAATAGCTGTTGAATGTACTTGATATCATATCAATCACAATAAATTTTTTTGCAGTCATTTTATTGCTATTTTGAAATATCTTTCCGACATTCGACATATATAAAAATTTATTGTGTGGGTGTGTGTTTCAGCATAACTCTAAAAAGCTTGGAGCAATTTTATCCAAACTTAGTTTAAAAATTACAGTCTGGAAAACAGTATCGTCGTGGTAGTAATGGAGAGTGAGAGACAGACAGACAGGGAGAGTGAGAGAGAGAGACAGAGAGAGAGAGAGAGAGAGAAACATAAATTGATCAAAAACGATCGATATTAATGTCGAATCCATAGTTTTCAGGGTCCATGAGATGATTGGTGACAGTTCTAATGCCTTTTAAGTCCAAGTTCAACCCCAAAGTTAGGGTAAGTTCTCTTTGTTCACCTAAAAGGAGTGGGAGTGGCGTCATACAAAAATGATCGATATAACTTGATATTTGTGTCAGATTTGTGGTTTCTGTGGTTCTTGAGATGAACAACAAAAATTTCAATGCTGTTTAAATAGGTTTCGTCTCTTATGTTAAGTCTCTATGCGAACATGAAGTGTTCAAATTAACTTTTACTGCTTTGAACGTTTATCTTAACGTTCTCCTTAGAATTAATGCTAATTTATAGCAACAAAGATATATCTGCAATTGATTCAGCGAATCAAGAGATTTCATCACAAACTTCAACACTTACTGAAACTGGAAACGATTAAAATTAACTAGTTAATACTAGTAGTAAATTGCTTTCCATAAAACAAAAAATATTAAAAAATATCCAGAAACGGTTTTTTGTAATCGATTCAATATCCCAGGAAAACGTCCCGCCTTCTATGTTATCTTTTAGTTAATACAGGAAGTGGTAGACAGGCCCGTATCCAAGGGGGTCTAGGGGGGCGCCCCCTAAAATTTTCACGGCAGGCTTGCTAATGAACTATAATATGGTAATGAACTATAATGTGGTTGGATCGGGGTCCCCTAAGCTACCGGCCTGTTGGTAGATACATATCAATCATTTCCTGTTTTAATGTTCATCAAAATAGTAGAATAAAAACGGTACTAGAAAAGTGCAAATGATTTACTGCAATCGATTCAGTATCTCAAGAGATCATACGACCAGCACACGCAACACCAAAATCGGTTACTTCGATTTTACGAGTACTTCCGCTTTCCGCTTTCAGTACTGATTTCCACGGAGCAAAAGGGCTAAAAGATATTGGAAAACATTTTTGTGCAATCCTTCATCATCCCAAGATTATGGCCACAGTACTATAAAGGTAACCAAGAAAGTTCTGATACTTTTTCACCCATTGCCTTTAGAACTTCGATATGTCACCTAAGACATACCTAGAAGATCAATAATAGTCTCCATCAGCATCGACGACGCCCTTCGGCAAACGTTCTGGAAGGCAATGGATTCCATCGCGGTAGAACTTGGTGGGCCGTGAAGCGAAGAATGTATGTAGTACATTTTGCACCTCTACTAGGGTTTGAACTGGCATCCTCTAAGGTGATTGTCCAAAGAATGGAACAGGTGATAATCGGAGGGTGCAATGTCCGGGGAGTATTTCGTATACAATAGTGTTTCCCATCCAAGGCGTGGAATGGAATCCCGGGTCATCATATCCACGCGGGGCTTATCGTTGTCCTGCAATTCAGAAGTGTTGGCTCAAGAGTTTTGAGTTTTTCTTGAACAGGGCTCAACTGCTGACAGTATACAGTTGCATTGATGTCCTGACCATCTAGTAGCAGTTCCTGATCACGATACAGCGAGCAGTCTAACAAACACACGAGGACCTTCTTCTGGTGAGGTGAGGAATTTATTACAACCATCCACAACACTCTACCGAATGTGAAAGTGTTTCAAATTTACTAATAATTCAAGTTCCAATATCGATCTTCATAAATGAAAATGGTATGTGATGCAGTTTTCTTTTCTTTTTTTCTTTTCTTTTCTTTTCTTTTCTTTTCTTTTCTTTTCTTTTCTTTTCTTTCTTTCTTTCTTCTTCTTCTTTTTTTGTAAATCAGCGTGCCATGAATAGCTTCAATTTCCTGCATTCACTCTGTATTAAGACCGAAAGTGCTAGGAATCTACTGCATGCGATCTTAAGGTAGATAGCTAGAGAATGAAAACGCTAATAGTTAATAGGGAGCGGACTTTTTTGAACGATTTGGTGTCTTCAGAAAAGATTCTCTTTTATCTTTCTACTAAGACCGGAAGTGGTATAGATTTATTTTTAATATTCAATTCGTATAGAATATTCAATATTTAATATTCAATTTAATAACGAATTTAATATTCAATTCGTTTGGAAGTCTACCGTAGTTTTACGACTGTGAAACGAAATTCATTTGTTAAAATTTTATGATCACGTTACGCTTATAATTCTTCCTCTAATTTTGTTTAAAAATAACGTAGTATAATTTTAATCATAAAACGATTATATGATTATGTAGGAAGTTGGACACCCTTTCTTGCCACACTAATGGTGAACTTGATTTTCGGAACTTCTGTATACTTCTATCCTTTGGAGTACTAGAGGCTGTGTAAGATGCAGTGCGTAATCAACAAAACCCGCTACCAACAATTTATTGACTGAATGAGAAATTAAAAGATAACGTAAAATGTTGTCTTTAGTATAAGAAAGAAAATACTTGAAATATAACTATATTAGAAATAGACCCTTGTTTTTCAAAATATATGCCCCTTTGTTATCTGAGTCATCAAAAATTCGAAAAGAAATCAATATTATATATTTGTAATAATACATTGTATTTCTATTTGTGATAATACATTTTTCCCTATTTCAGAACATAACAAAGGTGTTGATATTTATCTTGTGGTTCTATACGCTATTAGAACGTAATATATTTCAAACGTTATAAACTATTCACGAAATGTTTATCACGCACAGTATTTTCCTCATCTAACCTCATGTATTATTAATATTTGTTTACGTTCTGCCTAGCATAAAGTAGAGTAACCATTGGCGACAAATTGTGTGTACTGAGCAGTATTATTGTGAAACTTCCTGTTGCCTGTAGACGGTAAGTTTGTCTTTAATGTTAGTTTTGGTTCTTACTCTCCCATTATAGTCTACGTTGACTTCTTAAAGGAGCTATCAGAGTTTTGTGAAAAGTAGTCCTCCGCTTGAACTGTAATTACTCATCTGCTATTGTTTTGCGCTAATTTGGACCAAAACTGAAGTCAAAGTAATTTACGACCTACTTATTCTGATTTTTAAGAAGCTTTGTAAACAATGCAGACTGCAGTGCCGAAAAGGTGCCAACTAATTAAACAAAAAATGTTATATATAATTTTGTGCTACGAAATGAACAAACTGAATGGGAAAAAACAATGAGATTAAAAATGAAATGGCATGGGCTTGTGATAGGAGAATCAGGAACCATTTTCTCTCGTTTGCAGTGGCGTACGCACTGCTCTCCTGAATCTTTGAACTACTATCTAAACGCAGACACGTACCAGGAGAAAGAAGGGCAGAATGTTAAATTCCTTTTAGCAGTGTAAATTACAACTAAAACTTACTATCCCCGCTCCTAACGTTTTCTCTAGCTGAGAATTTATGTAAAATGTTAGGGTTCAGAGCCACTATTACATGGTGACTTAGTGGCCCTACTAGCAAATCTATGACTGGATGAACGGATTAAAGTTTATCGTCCCCTTCAACAACAAGACTGCATGAGATGTGGATCTACAGCCTAACTAGCGTTCCGAACTACATGAAGTCCCTCCGGAAATCGAACGCGAGTCTCCCGCCTGAGTCTCGCGAGTACTCGAATCATATAGTTCGGAGTTAATTATCGGACCTAGAAACATGTGCAGTTGCACTCACCACTTCTATTCAAAATTGAACTCTTGGGGGCCGTGGTGGCTCAGTGGTAGAGCGTTCACCTTTGACGGATGGGGTCCCTGGTCGATTCCAGTTCGCGCCAAGTAAACCTTGTTGTAGACAAACACCATGTGCGTGGGTTTCCTTGTGGTTCTTCAGTTTCCTCCCAATTTCTTCATTCCACCATTTCATTCATTTCTTCATCATCACCGTCTTCTTTAGCCTAGCCGGCATATGCGTGGGACGTAAAACTCAAAAGATTTCATTTCATTTCATTTCAAAATTGAGCACCTTTTACGTTTCCATTACAGGCGAGCGAGTGTTTGGAACAAGCAATTGTTCATTCTTCAAGAACTTGAAAACTACTGAGTTTACTTAATTATTGACTAGACAATTTATTATTTTATTTTATTTCACATATGTAATAAAATATCTATAAAATATGTTTTGAATCCTCGCGACTTATCCTTTCGTTTGATATCTAACTGAAAAGTTACACCTTAAACGCATATATCATGAGAGTATGAAGACTCTATCGACATCTTATTCATCAAATTCCAAGAAACTTTGTAGATTCTACATAGGAATAAAGACTTAACATGCATATAGTATCTCCTTTTAATTTTGCTGCAGCCAGAGCGAGAGAGAGAGAAAGAGAGAGAGAGAGAGAGAGAGAGAGAGAGAGAGAGAGAAAGGGAGAGAGAGGGAGAATTAAGACTCAAAAGTTATGAACCTTTCTATCCAATATTATAAAATTCATAAATGTTGAAGATTCCTTTGAACATATTGTCATTTCTGGCGCAGAATATTCGGTTTTTGCATGTCGTAAATGGTCATTTATTCTGATCGCATTTTAAAAACGCGATATACGAATTATAACTGAGAAAAATAACCTCATATTACTTCGTAATGAAACAGTAAAACAGATTTTATCCTTTTTAACTTCTGTCTCCCCATTCTCTCTCTCTTCTTTTTTTTTTGTGTATTTCCTCATCTATTATGAAAGGTCAAACAATGATCTGAAATACTATAAGTTACTTAATATCTTCAATAAGAACAGCGAGTACACTTGATTTCTCTTTTTCCTTTTCTTAGGCCATTTTCATGAATTGACAACTGTTTGAAAACTATTTTTTCTGAAAAACAGAAAAAACAACTATGAGTTGCAGCACTCAAAATGAGGCTAACAGTTGATTCTTCCATAAGAAAATAGTACACAACAAATGTAATATATTATAGTAATTAATGTATTGTTAAGGCATAGTGAGAACTTTTAGTTTATCAAACGTTATCAACGCTGTTCAGTTCACTTGAAGAAAATTATGACCTTAAGTAGCTAATTTTCATGTTCTCCTAGAATAGTATATACACGTTATTTATTTATTTATTTATTTACTTTGCAGTAGGCTACTGTAGTTACTATTTGTATGTTCGCATGCTATACAATATAAAAAAGCACATCAATAAATTGAACTTAAGGGGAAAAAGTACCATCTATTTTCTGGATATGCGTAATGATTTAGGTAATAGATGAAGAAGAAATAATCTCCCATAATGATAAATGTGGTTGCAGTTATATACCAGATCTTTATCGTTCAATTGATAATTTGACAACGCATTATAGTTTCATCTGTAATTATAATTTGGAGAGAAATATCAATGTCCAGTTGCTCTTAAAGGAGAAGGGGATTATATAGTACTTGATATTTTGCCCCATATCACAGCGATGGTGTGAGAGTGAGACGAGTAATGCACATCGCAGTGGCAGAAATACATGCACGTGCTGCAGCAGAAATATTGCGGGAAACACACGAAACAACCTCCTCTTCACCGATCAGTAAACATTCGTGCGCGCAGTGATACAACATCGAGTTACGCGGTTAATTTTTGAAGAATGCAAAATACTGTGAAAAACGCTTTAAGTGAATCAGTTCAATTCATCCGCTTTCGATAATTCTTTTCGTACCAAAAATAGAAAAGAAAAAAGAAACCTTCATAGAAATTTGATTGCAAGATATTTGAATGAGAGCTTAAAATCTTTATTATTTTCATTGGTATTCTGGAACTGTATGCATGTTATTTGCTTAAAAGCTGTAAAGTTTCTACAATAGAAGTGTTCTTAACCAGCATAAACGATCATCCGTTTTAATAATGTTTATCAATTGTAGTCTCTTTCGACTCGCTTACTTTATTCTTTCACCACACATCCTGTGGTTCGGTCTCCACGTTAATCAGTAGGTCCACGTTTCATATAGCCTCGCTGCTGAACGGGACGTTAAACTCAAAATCAACTCAAGTCTTTCACCACATACGTTATCATGTTCTTTGTAGGAACCTTCTTAATCCTTTTTTCAAGACTCGCAAGAGAGGAAGCTTTTCTCTTCTTCTTAAGAATGACAGTCGTACGTGGCTCGTTAGCCCACTGGGAAGAAGATATCTTTTTACTCACGAATTAATGGGAGATGAAACCTGGATATCGTACGCTACTGGTTAGTCCAAGCAGCATTCCATGCAATTGTGGTTCTCCGATGCGAATAAATTCAAACCGACGCCATCAGTTCACGCTAGTGCCAAACTTGTCTTAGGACATAAAAACCGGTGATTCTTGTAAAAGTCATTGGAACCAGAACGAATAATTGCAGCAGATATTATTACCAAACACTAAATTATCAGCGACATACCATTCAAAATTGGTGCAGAGAATTGCTACGTTCGGTAATTCTTATGATCCAGGACAACAACCGGCCACCAAAGCTGCTCATACTGTTAAGATAATTCTAAGATTTCAACGAGAAATGTTTAATTATCTCCCTTAATCCCTGTCATTACCCCATTTATTTATATTTTTATTCATTTGAAAAAGTGGCTTGCATCGAAACGTTTCAGTTACAGTAAAGTCCTCAAGATATGAATTTTACACTGGAAGCAATTTGAAATGCCAGATATTTAAACAGAGTGTAAAAGTGAAACTGGGGCCACAATACTAGAAATGTTTTGAGGTCCCATGCTAAGGTCTCATGTTCACTCTGTCCTTGCGGAAGTTCGTGGTGTAACTGAATTGCCAGAACCAGGTAGTATGTTGGATATACCCACACCAACAACTGACCTTCGCCTTATCTCCATTCGCATTCAACTCATGGTATGAGGCCAATAGAATACAGACCTTCACTAAAAGTGACAGAACTTTCTTAGTTACCTTTATAATTAATACTTCCGGTTTCTATATTGCTTTCCATAAAACAAAAATGGTAAAAGTTATCCAGGAACAGTTTTTTGTAGTCAATTCACTTTCCTAAAAATAGATTCATCTTCTCCGTTACCCTTTAGATAATACTTAGTGAATGGAAAGTGAGCCATTTCCTGTTTCAACGTTTATCGAAATAATATAAAAAGAGGTACTAGAAAAGGGAAAGTGGTTTACTGCATTCCACTCAGCATTCCAAGAACATATTTCAACTCCTCCGTCATCCCTTTAGTCAAATCAAATTGGAAATGTCAGTGCTTGACTATTTTATATTACAGCATTTGCGGCCATACAACTAAAACGGTAAGAGATAGCGACATGTTGTTTTCCTGTAAACGATTTATACGTTTCAGGAAAACTTATTATGAACATCCACAACACTCTACCGAATGTGAAAGTGTTTCAAATTTACTAATACTTCAAGTTCCAATATCGATCTTTATAAATGAAAATGGTATGTGATGTAGTTTTCTTTTTTCTTTTCTTTTCTTTTCCTTTCTTTTCTTTCTTTCTTTCTTTCTTTCTTCTTCTTCTTTTCTTTGTAAATCAGCGTGCCCAGGATAGCTTCAATCTCCTGCATTCACTCTGTATTAAGACCGGAAGTGCTAGGAATCAACTCCATGCGATCTTAGGGTAGATAGCTAGAGAATAAAAACGCTAATAGTTAATAAGGAGCGGACTTTTGGGAACGATTTGGTGTCTTCAGAAAAGATTCTCTTCTATCTCTCTACTAAGACCGGAAGTGGTATAAATTTATTTTTAATATTCAATTCGTATAGAATATTCAATATTTAATATTCAATTTAATAACGAATTTAATATTCAATTCGTTTGGAAGTCTACCGTAGTTTTACGACAGTGAAACGAAATTCATTTGTTAAAATTTTATGATCACGTTACGCTTATAATTCTTCCTCTAATTTTCTTTAAAAATAACGTAGTATAATTTTAATCATAAAACGATTATATGATTATGTAGGAAGTTGGACACCCTTTCTTGCCACACTAATGGTGACCTTGATTTTCGGAACTTCTGTATACTTCTATCCTTTGGAGTACTAGAGGCTGTGTAAGATGCAGTGCGTAATCAACAAAACCCGCTACCAACAATTTATTGACTGAATGAGAAATTAAAAGATAACGTAATAGCAGTCTTTAGTATAAGAAAGAAAATACTTGAAATATAACTATATTAGAAATAGACCCTTGTTTTTCAAAATATATACCCCTTTGTTATCTGAGTCATCAAAAATTCGTAAAGAAATGAATATTATATATTTGTAATAATACATTGTATTTCTATTTGTGATAATACATTTTTCCCTATTTCAGAACATAACAAAGGTGTTGATATTTATCTTGTGGTTCTATACGCTATTAGAACGTAATATATTTCAAACGTTATAAACTATTCACGAAATGTTTATCACGCACAGTATTTTCCTCATCTAACCTCATGTATTATTAATATTTATTTACGTTCTGCCTAGCATAAAGTAGAGTAACCATTGGCGACAAATTGTGTGTACTGAGCAGTATTATTGTGAAACTTCCTGTTGCCTGTAGTCGGTAAGTTTGTCTTTAATGTTAGTTTTGGTTCTTACTCTCCCATTATAGTCTACGTTGACTTCTTAAAGGAGCTATCAGAGTTTTGTGAAAAGTCGCTCTCCGCTTGAACTATAATTACCCATCTGCTAATTTGGACCAAAACTGAAGTCAAGATAATGTACGACCTACTTATTCTGATTTTCACGAAGCTTTGCACCCTTTGTAAACAATGCAGACTGCAGTGCAGAACTGTTGCCTACTAATTAAACAAACAATGTTATATATAATTTTGTGCTACGAAATGAACCAACTGAATGGGAAAAAGACAATGAGATTAAAAATAAAATGGCATTGGCTTGTGATAGGAGAATCAGGAACCATTTTCTCTCGTTTGCAGTGGCGTACGCACTGCTCTCCTGAATCTTTGAACTACTATGTAAACGCAGACACTTACCAGGAGAAAGAAGTGCAGAACATTGAATTCCTTCTGGCAGTGTAAATTACAATTAAAACTTACTATTCCCACTCCTAATGTTTTCTCTAGCTGGGAATCTATCTAAAATGTTAGGATTCAGAGACACTATTACATGGTGACTTAGTAGCCATACTAGCAGATTTATGATTGGATGAATGGATTGAAGTTTATCGTCCCCTTCAACAGCAAGGCCCTATGAGATGTGGACCTACAGCCTAATGAGCGATCCGAACTACATGAAGTCCCTCCTGAAATCGAACGCGAGTCTCCCGCCCAAGTCTGGCGAGTACTCGAATCATATAATTCGGAGTTAATTATCGGACCTAGAAACATGTGCAGTGGCACTCACCCCTTCTATTCAAAATTGAGCTCTTGGGGTGCCGTGGTTGCTCAGTGGTAGAGCGTTCACCTTTGACGGATGGGGTCCCTGGTTCGATTCCAGTTCGCGCCAAGTGAACCTTGTGGTGGACCAACACCATGTGCGTGGGTTTCCTCGGAGTTCTTCAGTTTCCTCCCACTTTCTTCATTCCACCATTTCATTCATTTTTTCATCATCACCGTCTCCTTTAGCTTAGCCAGCATACACGTGGGACGTAAAACTCAAAAGATTTCATTTCATTTCATTTCAAAATTGAGCATCTTTTACGTTTCCATTACAAGCGAGCGAATGTTTGGAACAAGCATTTGTTCATTCTTCAAGAACTTGAAAACTAATGAGTTTACTTAATTATTGAACAGAAAATTTATTATTTTATTTTCTTTCTTATATGTAATAAAATACCTATAAAATATGTTTTGAATCCTCGCGACTTATTCTTTCGTTTGATATCTAACTGAAAAGTTACGCCTTAAACGCATATATCATGAGAGTATGGAGACTCTATCGACATCTTATTCATCAAATTCCAAGAAACTTTGTAGATTATACATAGGAATAAAGGCTTAACATGCATATAGTACCTCCTCGCTGCAGCCAGAGAGAGAGGGAGAGAGAGAAATAAGACTCAAAAGTTACGAACCTTCCTATCCAATATTATAAAATTCTTAAATGTTGAAGATTCCTTTGTACATATTGTCATTTCTGGCACCGAATATTCGGTTTTCGCATCTCTTAAATGGTAATTTATTCTGATCGCGTTTTAAAAAGGCAATATACGAATTATAACTAAAAAAAATTAACCTCATATTACTTCGTAATGAAACAGTAAAACAGATTTTTATCCTCTTTAATTTCTGTGTCCCCACTCTCTCTCTCTCTCTCTCTCTGTCTTTTTTTATTGTATATTTCCTCATCTATTATGAAAGGTCAAACAATGATCTGAAATACTGTAAGGAAGTTAATATCTTCAATAAGAACATGGAGAACACTTGATTTTTTTTTCTTTTTCTTAGGCCATTTTCATGAAATGACAACTGTTTGAAAACGATTCTTTGTGAAAAACTGAAAAACAACTATAAGTTGCAACACTGAAAATGAGACTAATAACAGTTGATTCTTCCATAAGCAAATAGTACACAACAAATATAATATATTATAGTAATTAATGTATTGTTAAGGCATAGTAAGAACTTCTAGTTTATCAAACGTTATCAACGCTGTTCAGTTCACTTGAAGAAAATTATGACCTTAAGTAGCTAATTTTCATGTTCTCATAGAATAGTATATACACGTTATGTATTTATTTATTTATTTACTTTGCAGTAGGCTACTGTAGTTACTATTTGTATGTTCGCATGCTATACAATATAAGAAAGCACATCAATAAATTGAACTTAAGGGGAAAAAGTACCATCTATTTTCTGGATATGCGTAGTGATTTAGGTAATAGATGAAGAAGAAATAATCTCCCATAATGATAAATGTGCTTGCAGTTATATACCAGCTTTTTATCGTTCAGTTGATAATTTGACAACGCATTATAGTTTCATCTGTAATTATAATTTGGAGAGAAATAACAATGTCCAGTTGCTCTTAAAGGAGAGGGGGATTATATTGCCCCATATCACAGCGATGGTGTGAGAGTGAGACGAGTAATGCACATAGCAGTGGCAGAAATACATGCACGTGCTGCAGCAGAAATATTGCGGGAAATAGACGAAACAATCTTCTCTTCACCAATCAGCAAATAGTCTTGCGCGCAGTGATACAACATTGAGTTACGCGGTTTGTTTTTGAAGGGTGCAAAAGACTGTGAAAAACGCTTTAGGTGAATCAGTTCAATTCCTCCTAGTGATGGGCAAAATGATTCATTTCGGAGAATTGACTCATTTACTCTGATTCACTGAAATGATTCGATCATTTAATTCGTTCATATGAATTGGTTGTCAGCGCATTCCCTTCGCACAAGTGAATTGGTTGGGAATGATTCGCTCATTGAATCAGTTAGGTTTCCGCGCATCTATTTTGCGCAACTCAGTTATTCGATCATATGAATTGAGTGGGAATTATTCGATCATATGAATCGCTTGGCTACTGCACTTCGTTTCTGCGCAACTTAATAAATTCCTTTTGAGGAAGTATAACCTCGTGTATCATCTTTGCCACATGACACGGCCAGCGTTGCATTGGGGTGAGTGGTGGCTATGAAGTTTCAATAATATGGTGTTGCACTACTCCCGTTGTTATTTTTGCATCCTGTTTTCATATTACGGCTTGAGGCAAAACTAAAACTTTTGCAATCTCCACGTTTTTTCTGCCAATTTCAGTTCTCGAGGAAATACTTTGTTGAAATATACTTCATAAGTTTTTCACGGGATACGAGTAGTTTTAACAATTTATTTTCAACTTCTTATTGTCGTACATATTAATATGAGGAAAAAATATAGAGCCCTAAGTGCAATGTATAGGCTACATTCGGCTGTTTTTGGTTTTAAATACAAAAAGTACTATGTAATGAGTCCGTAGTGGTATATTCATTTCTGGTGCGTATTATTTTCTCAGGTTATATACACTTTGTAAAGTACACATTATGTTAATGAATTTGTTTTGTTGTTATAAGTCTTACAGTTTTGCACTATAGGCTAAAGAAGAGGCGGATGACTAATTAAAGTAAATTGTTATCTCGCAATCCATTCTATTCTATCCTGAGTTCACCGTGGCTCACTTATAAAGCTGTTTCCTCCGGTTTGTGGGGTTCCTGGTTTGATCCACTGCTAAGTAAGTTTGTGGTGTACATCATGATGTCCGTGGGTTTTGTCGGGGGTACTCCCGTTTCCTCCCACACTCTCATTCCATCTATTCTTCCATCATTTACTTGCCTTAATCATTCATTTTCCTTAGATTAATGGACATAAACGTGGAATGTTAAACAGCAAGATTTCTATTTTATCCTATTACATTCTAAAATATGTTCTATTTTATTCTTGACGGGGAAAAAATAATGATCTTTTTGGATCCTTTTGAGCTAGAAAAGAAAAAGAGTTAAGGGATTTAATATTATTGTGATCATTTTATAAGGTTTCCCTCGGGGAGACTTTGAATAAACAAGAAATGAAATGAAATGTTAAAAACTTTTACGTTCCATGGTTATCTTCGTCTAGACTAAAGGAAACTATGATGATGAGAATGAATGATATGGTGAAATGAAGGAAATGAGCGAAAACGACAAAACTCAGAGAAAACCCACACATATGGTGTTTGTCCACCAAAAAGCCCATTTGCCTAAATAGGAGAAAATCAGGGACCTCATCCACTAGAGGTGAACGCTTTATCACTGAGTCAATACTACTTCAATAAGCAAGAGATGAACATATATTTGTGAAAATACTGGTAACCCTAATTGAACCCAATCTGAGAAATGCCCCAGGGGATAATTCTTAGCCTCGGGGTATTTTCTCCTCGCCTACCCCTGAAACCATCACTGTTTATCTATATTCTTAAGAGAAAACCATTAGTTAGTTAAATTTGAGTTCAGTTGATTTTGAGCTTAACGTCCCATTCAGCAGCGAGACTATATGAGACGTAGACCTATTGATTAACATGGAATCCGAACCACATGAGCTCTTGCCGGGAATGGATCTAGGGTCTCCCACATCCTCTTGTTTAAATTGAAGCTCAGAAAACAATTTGTATCTCTACGTCGATTTCAATAGTAGGAAAGCGAAAAATAGGTCCCACTAAACAAGGACGCCGATTTCTCTGTAACTTTGGGGGAGGGAGGTATTAAGGTGTGTTTGGTTTCAGACAAGGGTTTAAAGGATTTGAAGACTAATTCAGATTATGGCAAATATTGAATATTCATAAAAATACATTTGAGCATTCAGGGCTCCAACCCCCCCTCCCCAGAATAGGCGCCCTTGCCACTAAGCTTTGTTGTAGGTGGACAAGAGCTTCTACTGAAAGATGCAATGCATTATCTTCCCAGAAAGAATCTACGTTCGTCTTTCTATACATGTATATACAGATGGTGATCAGAAAAATGGAAACACCTGAACGAAATTGCAACTTACCAGATTAATATGGTGTCGGGCCACCTTTCACCTTCAGAACAGCCTTGATGCGACGTGGGATGGAGGCATAGAGGTCGTGAATGGTAGCAAGTGGAATTTTACACCATTCCTCGTGCTGGGCATCGGCCAGTTTTGTGACAGAAGATGGAGGTGGAAATCGTCGCCGGAGTCGTGTTTCCAAGACGGACAACAGAGGTTCAATTATGTTGAGATCTGGAGATTGAGTGGGCGAGGGGAGGTGTTGAACTTCATCCCGATGTTCCTCAAACCACGCTGCAACAACGCCAGCTGTGTGAATGGGTGCATTATCATCCTGGAAGATGGCGTCATTGTCCGGGAACAACATCCAGACCATAGGATGCAAGTGGTCTCCTAAAATTGCGACATAATCGTTGGCAGTGATTCGTCCGCTAAGTGTGACCACAGGACCCAATGAAAACCATGATATGGCGGCCCACAGCATTACCGAGCCGCCGCCATGTTTCACAGTTGGGCGGAGACACTGCTGATCATAAGCTTCTTTGGGCGTTCTCCACACATAAACACGGCCCGTGGTTGGGAATAGGGTGAAGGATGACTTATCCGAACATATCACACGTTTCCAGTCCTCAACGGTCCTAGTTGCATGGTCGCGGCACCACTTGCGGCGTGCGCAAACGTTATGGTCCCTGATGAGCGGTTTGGCCCGTGCAACACAACCCCGTAGGTTCATGTCATGTAATTCGCGGCGGACTGTGATTGTCGAAACAGGGTGGGGGAGTTGCTGATTGAGTTCCTCCGTCACTTGCTCCGCAGTAGCACGACGGTTCTGCGTGACAATACGCTTTAATACCCGGCGTGACCTGTCACTCATGATTTTCTTCCGCCCACTGTTCCGCTTCCCCGATGTGGTTTTCCCGTGTGTTGTGTAGGCCGTCATCACCTTCGACACTGTCCCACGCGACACACCTAACACAGTAGCCACTGCCGCCACACTCACTCCACATAACCGCGCACCAACAATTTGCCCTCTTTGAAAATCTGAGAGGTCTCCCATTTTACACTACCTCCGTCTGCTACAGCCACTGGATACTGCTGTTCCACTGCGCCTGACGTAGTATGGAGACCGACCTAACACCACCACCAGCGTTCCGGCGCTGCGAGCGCCACGACACCACTGCCAACCCATACATCTGACGTGTTGCCAACTACAGGTGTTTCCATTTTTCTGATCACCATCTGTACATTTGTGAAATCCATTATGTACAGTACAAATATTTTACAGTGCACTTTTCCTGTGTAAATATTGTATTTAGATTGGATATATTATAGTACTTTTAGCTGATTATGAAATATTAAAATTGACCTCTTTTGCTAGTGCACTTGAAAGTGATGGTAATAGCTTTATCCAATGTACGTACAGTATCTTGATAAAATAGATAAGTGATCATCAAGAGAATGTTGAAACTAACTACGAAATCGTATTACATCTAATTGAGCAACACTCTTAGTACTTCACGACAAGAAGCAAGCAACAGAAAAGTTTATTTTGAAAGTATCTGCTTCTAACAACGCGGTTTCCTCTCTTTGCAAGAAGCAACCCTACCACGCAGGAAAAAAAGCACGCAACTACGAAAGCTGGAAGAAAAAGTGCGCGTACGGTTTCCTTTCTTTTACCATTCCCCGTGAACTGCAAGCGCATTTGCACAAGGAATCCTGCCAATTCTCTCACACAAGATGGCACTTTGTGATTCTCAATTCATTTCGATCACGGCAAGCAATTCAGTGGAAAGTACAAATGATTCATTAGAAGAATCGATTCATTTCTGGCAAGAATCATAATTCATTTGATTCACGCTATGATTCGTTCATAATGATCGAATCGTTCATGATCGACACAACACTAATTCCTCTGCTTTCGATGATACTTTTCCTACCAAAAATAGAAAAGAAAAAAGAACCCTTCAGAGAAATTTGATTGCATGATATTTTAATGAGAGCCTCAAATCTTTATTATTTTCATTGGTATTCTGGAATCGCATGCATGTTATTTGCTTAAAAGCAGTAAAATTTCTATAATGGAAGTGTTCTTAACCAGCATAAACGATCATCCGTTTTAATAATGTTTATCAACTGTAGCCTCTCTCGACTCGCTTACTTTATTCTTTCACCACATATGTTATTATGTCCTTTGTAGGAACCTTCTTAATCCTTTTTTCAAGACTCGCAAGAGAGGAAGCTTTTCTCTTCTTCTTAAGAATGACAGTCGTACGTGGCTTTTTAGCCCACTGGAAAGAAGACATCTTCTTACTCACGTATTAACGGGAGATGAAACCTGGATATCTTACGCTACTGGTTAGTCCAATCAGCATTCAATGCAATTATGGTTCTCCGATACCAATAAATTCAAACCGACGCCATCAGTTCACAAAATCATTCCAAACTTGTCTTAGGACATAAAAACCGGTTATTCTTGTAAAAGTCATTGGAACCAGAACGGATAATTACAGCAGATATGTATTGCCAAACACTAAATTATCAGCGACATGCCATTCAAAATTCGTGCAGAGAATTGCTATGTTCGGTAATTCTTTTGATCCATGACAACAACCGCCCACCGCAGTTGCTCATACTGTTAAGATAATTCTAAGATTTCGACGAGCAATGTTCAATCATCTCCCTTAAGCCCTGTCATTGCCCCATTCATTTATTTTTTATTCATCTGAAACAGTGGCTTGCATCGAAACGTTTCAGCGACAGTAAAGTCCTCAAGATATCAGTTCTACACTGGAAGCAATCTGGAATGCCAGATATTTACAAAGAGGGTAAAATTGAAACTGGAGCCACGATACCAGAAATGTTTTGAGGTTCATGGTGACTACATAAAAAAAACTGTTGTATGTACTTATATATCAACAAGAAGAAAATTTCCTCTCCTATCATTTTATTGGTTTCTTTAAAAATCAGTTCTTTTTCGACATTCGTTATATATAAAAATTGATGTATATGTGGAAGTCCATGTTAAAGCATAACTCTAGAACACCGGAAGCAATTTTATCCAAATTTCTTGCACATATTACAGTCTGGAAGAGAGTACTGTAGTGGAGAGTGGATACAAAATGATTGAGAACAATAGATATTTCTCTCAAATTCATAGGTTTTGAAGTCCATGAGATGATTGGTGAAAGTTCCGATGTCTTATATACCCAAAGTCAACCGCAGAATCAAGTAAACATTGCATGCCTAAGGAAATGCACTAAATTATAGGAAGATGTAAATTGCGTAACCACATCAGCGCAGAAGTGAGAGTGTTATATGTTTTCTCAGTCCTTCCTTAGGTCAAACAATTTTTACATGTCCAGAGATAAACAATCAATAGATTTCAATCAACTGAACAAAAAATGAAATGAAATCTTTGAGTTTTACGTCCCACGATTATGCCGGTGTGGGTAAAGGAGACGGTGATGATGAGTAATGAATGAAATGGTGGAATGAAGAAAGTGGGCGGAAACGGAAGACCCCGAGGAAACCCACGCACACGGAGATCAACTGAACAAGTTATATATGAGTGAGTATAGATCTTTAGGTGTAGTTTTTGAGAAAATGGAAAAGAAAAAACTGTTTTTGTAAACCTAAACATTGATGCGATACCATAACTACGCCATCTGTGAACACAAAACTGATACTGAAGTATATAACCTTACCAAACTTTCCCTGTCCATTGTCCCTGTTATGAAAACCGGAGGTAGTAAATCTTTCTTCATTTTGTTCTCATAGTTAGCATGTTGTAGGTTTAAGGTGAAACAAAACTCAATGCTAGTTTCAGTTAAACCATCAGTAAAATTAATTCCACTAACGGTTAAAATACTATCACTACTTGTTACAATTATTTTTACTAATGATGAAATTAATTAAGAGTTAAATATACTTCCAATATCTACTCATTTTCCCTCCCGTTTGGCAGTGATTTTATAACTGCTGAATTCATTACACAAGGGAATGAAGTCATTCTTGTCATATTTAAACATGAAAATTTCTATCAGGAGCTGCTTTCAGAGCTAAGAAGATTCAAGACCAGATTCTGTATATAGCTCTTGTATTATGATGTAAAAGACTGTGTTAATTTTTCATATTCTTTCCGTATAAATTTAAGTTTTTCTTCCTCAGAACTTTGGTAATGTATAGTATATTGTTTGTTTCTGAAAGCCCAATGATCAAATCAATCATAGATAAGTAATATAAAGACTACAAACTTTCACTCTAACAATATTCTTCTTATTTCTTTTAGGCAATCTTGACGAGAAAATGAGGACACATAACATGGTGGTTGTTATAATTTTTTTAATGGCTAACACAACAAAAGCGGGAGAAAACCTGGTACAAAAATTACCAAGAAACCAACACAACAGTGAATTATTGGGTTGCCTTTCGTACATTCTATCCATATATGACAAAAACACACGAGCTGTAACTGTGTTTGCAGATAATACGAATATTGGATTGGATGTGTTGCCACCAAGTTACAACGGTGCATTTGTAATTGTTAACAGCAACTTGCCAGATGTACTAAATACATCAAAACTCAAGGTTTCTGTATTAGAATGGTCCGAAGATTCAATAGTTTATTTGTTTTTCTTGGAAAACGATGTTGATTTTTTGAAAACGATTCACAAGATGAAATTATTTTATTTAAGCCCCAGAAGTAAATTCATTGTTGTTCTTTCTAGGTTGCATAAAATAACAACTGGGACAGAAAGTATTTTCCGTAGTGCGTTTCAGGAAAATATATACAATGTGATTGTCACAACAATGGGAAATATAAAGTTGCTAAATATAATCGACATATACACGTACTTTCCATTCTCAAATGATCATTGTAAGTCAGCTGGCAGACTAATACTCATCGATCAATGGCATAAGGGACGTATGATCAAAGGAAGTGACTTATTTCCGAATAAATTAGAAAACCTTCATTCCTGTGAATTGAGTGCTACAACGTTTCCCATACCCCCTGATTCCATATTAGAAAAGAGAATAGATGGTAGTGTTATTGCTAAGGGACCAACTCCAAAAACACTGTATACAATTGCGAAGAAGATGAATTTTACCTTGAAGTTTATGAAACGAATTAATAGAAGTGATCATGATAGACTCTTACCTAATGGCACATTCCTCGGTGACTTGGCAAGAATAAAATCCGGAGAATTAGAAGGAAGCTTTGTAGGTAGAACACCAAAATTGAATCATTTTGTACATTTCCATCCAATACTCAGTGGAGATTTCTATCGAATGATATGGGCTGTTCGCCAACCCTCCACATATCCTAAATGGATGAGTATAATTTTTCCTTTCCACTTATATTGCTGGATTGTAATTTTATTCTTATATGGTCTCGTTATTTTATCTACGAAATTAATGAAATCACTTATTAAGAATAGAAACTGTTTAATATTCCGATCTTCTTTCATGTATAATTTCTCCATACTTTTAGGAATATCAGTCCCAGAACCACCTCGTATTCCTCTATTAAGAATAGTGTTTGTAATCTGGGTTCTGGGTTCTTTCATTTTGAATTATTGCTACCAGGCTTCGCTTTTTAGATTTGTTACAAAACCAATAAAATATAAGTTAATTAATAGTATGAATGATCTTTTAGACTCAGGTATTCCGTTTGGTGGCATTTCTAACCATCGGAGGTTTTTCTCTGACCCTACTGATCACGTAATGAAAGAAATTCTGGATAAGTGGAAGGATGTAAGTCCTGGAACCGCTCTACTAAAATCGTTAGTAGATTTGGCTGGGTCGAGAAATTGGGGAATACTTGTGGGATCCGGTATTCTTGATTATGTAGTATATTCACACTCCCTTTTCGATTCAGAAGGTAAACCGTTGATTCATAAAGTCCAGCAGATTGTTGTTTCAGTTCCTAGTGTTTATTTGCTGCGACCAAATTCTCCTTACGTGTATTCTTTTAGTCAAGTAATTCAAGATTGTGTGGAATATGGATTACGTGAAAAATGGAAAACTGATACGTTACTTGATGTATGGACAAGACGACATTTAGCTTTTAGTGCTAAAGATAATGATGTTATAATAATTTCTATTAAGGATTTGATGGGTGGTTTTGCATTGCTTATTTTCGGATTATCTTTGAGTATAATGGCATTTGTAATTGAAGTGTTTCATAAATATAGTTCTAAGTTGAGGAAATAATAAGTGTACAGTGTTTTGCAGGATGTATCTTTTATTGTGTTTTTGAATGTAGTTTAGTGACTGTTGGGTTCCTATGTATTAAAGCTGTTGTAGTTGTTGAATGTGAGCATTTTGGTGTAGAACTAAAATTAGGATCGTGGTTAATTTAGTGGTTTAATGTTTTAATTTGACTTTCTTTTTCTTCTTTCTTTTTTTGCTTGTTCTGCAATAACTTTGGTGTTATACATATAGGAATGTTGAACTCTAACTATAGTTACGGCCATTGTGACATTTTTAAGCGATAGGAATAATTTAAGCGATAGGACGCAGTTTATGTTGCTATTAAATCGTCACATTAGTTCTAAATCTATGAATTTTCCGCATGATAGTGACATCTGTTGTCATTATCAGGTAGGCAGACCGGCAGCAGCTTCTCAATACTTTAGCTTGACTCATATATATATAAATTTGAAAACTTCAGTTCAAGGAGAAATGTCAGTTTTTCAACAAAATTATTCTTCAAAATACTCCATTTTTTGTTTTGCCATTCTATCAAGTAAAATTGATAGGCCTAGTTGGTGAGGCGTCTTCCTGGTGCCTGGGTGACCCTAATTCGATCTAATATGGGCGCGAGAGATTTTTCACACTTTTCTTTGATTCAAGTGCGGCTCTGGGTTTCGCCCATGCCTTAGAAAAGAAGTACCTGGAGCAACTTGTGCAAGTATTGACTACCTCTTGTCAGATCTTAGCTCCATATCAACCACTGAACTTCCATGACATGTTCCGAAAAAGCTGCAGTATTAGTTTACATTCTATAAAGTAAAAATTAAAAAAAAAAAAAAACGAAATGTACTTCTTTTAGTTTGTTCCCATGTTATGTATACCCTTTAGGCTAAAACAGACGGATAATTTGTGAAGGTGAAGGATTGTGAAAATTTTTGTGCTCTTTTCTCAGGAAACATGCATCTAAAGTACAATGGTGCACGCAAACCAATAGTCCAGCGACGGTTTCGTGTCTATTAAATAGTTGAGGTTTCCGTTTCTAGGATAAACAATCTATGGATTGGTTTGTCTTAATTTTCCATTACATTCTGTCTTTAGCCATACTTTTCATCTCCAAACACTATTTCCTTCCTACATTCTATATTATTTTTTCCGTATATTTCATCCATGGCTTTCCATTAAGTGTTTGTCTGATATTCCCAGCACAGCTAATAACACGATTTCTATGACTCATAACGTTTTCAAAAATTCTATTTGCACTTTTTAAACTCATCTTAGATATTTTCTTTTCAGCTTCTACCATTTCCGTTATTCTTTCTTTTGATACTTTACTCATTTATCTAACTTACATGCTTCCCTCAACACTTTCTTTGGGTTCTGTGTTGACATTTCCAGTTAGTTTTCTTCGAATGCCTGTAGTTTTCTGGATTTTATATCTTGCAATGCACTTCTAGTTTTGCTCTCTATCCAATAGAATTCCTCCATTCTTCAATCAGGTGATCTCTTAATGTGATCTTAATTTTTCTAGTTGTTTCTTTTCAAGCGAATCTTTTGTTTAGTTGACAAATAACCTAAACGAACTTTTCTGTAGTAAATTAAGAAACTTCTTTGTTTTGTTCAGCTAAAGGGTATTAATAAGAACCTGTTCTTAATAATAAAATAAGACAATTTTGAATTACATAAAAGGTTTGTTTTATTTTTATAAGCTTTAAAGTATTTTGTAAGTAAATTTACTTTCAACAAGCAGAACTCGCATAATTGTTCACGATAAACTCTCAGTCTTTAAAGTAATGATATACACTATTCTTACTTTATGTCTACGTGTACAAAATACTGTTGTTTTTACGTAGTATATATCTACACTTTTGTGTAGAGCTACTGTATATAGACAATACAAACTGTACATGATTTTTCTTTTATGACTGAAATAAAAACAATAAGTTGGAAGGTATACACCTACAGAAAGTTGAATTGCGTAAAACTAGCCTTGGTGTCACTATCTGTTGAACTCAGTGTGACTTCCATGTTTTAACAATAGCCCTGCACAACTTCCATTATAGAAGGGTCTACTTATAAAGTGCACTAATTGGACTCCTCTGCCGTTTTCTCTTTACAACTTTTGCACATACAGACAAAAACAAAGTAAGTACGTATTTTTTATATGTGTTTCTACAAGCTGGGGAAAATAGTGACAAAATTTGTTAAAAATTCTCTTCTAAGAAGACCAACCCCAGAAATCTATAGTAATAGCAAATAGGGATTTCACCACATGCTCCGCCGGTGGCTACCTACACTAGTTGCAGAAATATGTGCATAGAATCAGACATACAGGATGAGTCTTGATCTGAGTACAAAAGTACTTGATTTATGCCATTTCTATGCAGGCGAGGCACATATTCTGTACGAAAAGTCATAATAAATGTTACTAATAGTATCGTCTCATGAGAACCAGAGGAACATAACTCCAAAAATGCATTTTTAGTTTTCTTCATGTTTGGACACAATATTGAAAGCCCCACTTTGTGTAAATGAAACGTAACGCCATCTGTTCTCTTTATTGATCATATCTTGTAATGTAGCTCAATTACCATCTTATTAAAATACATCTTTCTAAGAAAATAATATTTTTGTCCTCTCGCCTGTAAACCTATGGAGTTTATGGAGTTACGTTTCTCTGATTCTCATGTGACGATATGTAAAATTCAATTTACAGTTCGTAACCACCTGACGAATGACGAATAGTAAATCGTTCATTATACGAGCATCCATCAAACACTATAAATCATATTTATATTGTCTACGCGTTACCTACACGTAAATCGTAGACAATCGATTTCGGGACCTTGGGCGCGAATCACTGGTTTGAATTGTACGTTTCTATTTATAGCATGAACAACAGTGTACTATATTACTGATCATACTGTGTATTGTTGAAGCAAACCACCCGTCGTTTTCCCCGTCTTTAATTAAAAACAAAAGTTACAGGATTAGTTCCTAATCTCCGACAAAACACACATTATCATCCATAAAAATCAGTGTTTTTTTGATATATTCACTGAAAATATTATATATATATATATATATATAAATTTGGGGAGAACTGACGGTCTCTCATTATTGGTTCATTTAACTCTAATCAATTAAGATGATTGGCATCCTTTAGAGAACATACGCCATATTCGACTAAAATTATTTTTTTTATAAAAAATGGTTATGTATCCACCTTTAATCATGTTGGAGGACTTAAGTAGGTCCGTATATTTGACTGATTTGAAGCAATCGGGTTATGCGAAATCGTCAATAAACCCATAAGCTATAGTGTCAAAATTATTTTTTTTTTCATGAAGGCTATTATAGAAGATACTTTTAAACCTTGTATGAGGGTGAGATTTAAATCCAACTAGTGGAAAAGATTTTGAGGTCTCAAAAAAAGTACTGTATTCTATGGAAACCTAATACTTTTACGAAGTACGTTATGAATCACTTTTTCTAATCTTGTGAAGGAGTGAGTAATACATCCCACATTACGGAGATATATATTCACCGCTTATTCCTGACTGATTTTAATCCCAAGGATTCTGGATTATGGGAAGGAGTCAAAGAAGAGAGTCAAATAAGTGCACACTACATTCAGCAAAGTTTACACATAAAATTATAGCCTGTGACTTTAAGGTATAATTCAGTACAGTGTGTTGGAAAAAGAAGTCCCTAGTTTCAATGTGTCCTAGAATCTGTACAAAGTGACATACACTATTCTAGTTTGTGGTGTTTGATTCATCAACTCTCCAAGTTTGGTTCCCCTGCAGTTGGCAGGTGTACTGGACCTTGAGACGGCGCCAGTTCTGTTTTCTTCTCTCTGTTTCCTCAGTTCAGTCCAGGCAGGCGTGCAGTGCAGAGCAACTCAGCAACAATGTGTACTCCGCAACAGAAAGCGCAGTGTGTTATTTGGCTTGTGAAAACTGAGTCAGTTATAACAATGCAACGTAATTTTATTCGTCAGTATGGTGATGAATCACCTACAGCAAAAACTATCCGTCATTGGCTAAAGTCTTTCAAGGAAACCGGTAGTGTTTTAAAAGCAAAATCAGCAGGTAGACCGAGAACTTCTGAAGATGTTGTTGAACAGATCCGTGTTTCTTGTGTTCGGAGCCCGACGAACTCATTGGCCAAACGTAGTCTACAATTAGGAGTGCCTAAGGTATTGTGTGTGCGCCTACAAATTGCAACTGTTACATGAAATTAAACCTACTGATAAAATCAAAAGGTATGCTGCTGACTTTCTACACAGAATTGATGATGATGTTAATTTTTTAAAAAACATTCTCGTTTCTAATGAGGCTACATTTCATGTCAGTGGAACAGTTAATCGTCATTTACGGGAAAGAATCGTCGCTGCGGTTGGGACAGTTACACCTGAAAAGTTGGTGAATACGTGGCGAGAAGTGGAATATCGTCTCGATGTGTGCAGGGCCATAATGAAATCTACCAACATGCATTACACATGCTGATGTAAAGGGCCTATCCGATTGCAATGATGCGAACAGACTTTGGGGAGAGATGGCTGAAATTTAGCTGTGTACATTCTATATTCCAAAACCAAATTGTTCTAAAATTGATGGAGCATAATCAAAAAAGGTACAAAACATTAACATTAATGTCATTTTAAAATCAAGGTAAAAGAAACAATTCCTCCACTTATCTTAAAGGCCGAAAGAAGGTAATGGCTCAAACTCAGCTCAAATGTAGAGGAGGCTACGTAGTTTCCATATTCGGAAAGCAGATTGTCCTAATATGGATGAAACATAGTCTAAAAGTACGAAATATTAACATTAACGTCAATGTAAAATCAAGGTAGAACAAAATATTTCCTCTACTTATCTAAAAAAAAAAGAGGGAGGTGGCTCAAATTCAGCTGAAATGTAGAAATGAAAATGAAATGAAATCATTGAGTTTTACGTCCCACTGTTATGCCGGTTGCGCTAAAGGAGACTGTGATGATGAATAATGAATGAAATAGTGAAATGAAGAAAGTGGCAGGAAACGGGAGAACCCCGAGAAAACCTACGCACACTGTGTTTGTCCACCACAAAGTTCAGTTGGCGAAAGATGGGATCGAACCAGGGACCCCAAGGACCAGAGGTGAACGCGCTACCACTGAGCCACCGCAGCCCAGATGAAATGTAGAAGAGACTATGTAGATTATATACTCGAAAAGCAAATTGTCCCAAAGTGGATTGAACATAGCACGAAACATTAACAATAAAATCAATGGATAATCGATGAAAGTATGAAGTAGTCAACATATCTCGAAACTATAATAAGGAGGTGGCTAATTGTAAAGTTATTGCAAGAAAATAAGAAAGGCCTTAAAAACAATGCATAACACGTGAGGTAAATATGGATAGAAGATTGTCAAAAGTCAAATTATTTGAGTAAGATCAATAATAATGATGATAAAGTATATACATCTTCTTGAAGTGACCCAGGGTGCCCCACACGGAAGTTACGTGCCTTGAAATATCTCATATCTGGATTTGGAATCTCCAGACTCGATTTAGGACGGAACGTGACTTTTGATTTGATCACGTGACACAGTCTGGTCCTTGTGGCAAACCGGGTAGGCTCTTTGTTAAGTTGAATAAATTCAATCGTTTGGTATTTCTTTAAACAGTATTAATATCACAAAATTTGAATTAGGCATACACAACAAACCAGTACTTAATTGTTAATATTTACTGTTTGGAAAATAATATTCGGCAATTAGAAATTAATTTGAGAAAATGTAGTTTTATATTTTATATGTAGAAGTTCATTTTTAAATAAATAAATTCACCATTTCATCATGCTTAAGAAAATATGCCTGATATTAACCCATAAAAATTTTAAAACGGCGACCATAACTATCTGAGGTAATCAATGGGTTAATGAACCAAAATAGAATTTGATTTATTAATGGTTTACAAGCCCAACGTTTTGATTAAACTATAAAAGCTTATGATAATATTGTGTTTTCTTGTTTCCTATATTTATAGGTAACTTCCTTTGAGGTTCCTATATGCGTCATGAAATAAGATTGTATCATTTTTATCCTCCAGGAGAGAAGTAATGCATAATGCATTTCCACTTATCTATAAATGCGTATATATGTTATACTAAAACATTTAAGCGTAAAATAAAGGTGAAATTAAAGGCATCAGACAAACAAGGTGATCTATGTATTGATAAAAGTTAGTAAAGTATCTAAACACTTTTATCTTTGTTTTTTTATATATTCTTTGTAAAAAGCATTTCTATGTATTTAAGTGACTATATGTTCGACGTACGAATATCCCATTATTACTCCATTATGTTGTCAATTACGTGAGGAAACTGAGATCCATTTAGGAAATAAATAAGGAACATGCAATATCTATTTCTTTTCTCCTTATTTTCATTCACAGTTTTTCTTGAAACCTGTGTTTGGAAACTGTGTGGACGTAGTTCATTTGGGTGTAAGCCATTCTTAAGAATTCAGTCTACTGATTTGTTTTTCAATTTTCAGTAGTAAACTCGAAACTTTTATGAATTCAGGCACAATCTAAGAGATTATTAACGCTGAAGGAGAAAAAAAAGTTTAGAGACGAGACGTTCATTAATATATAGAACTCGCTAATGTTATGATGAGTGTAACTTCTCATGCTTAGTTTTAGAGGAAGTCGGGAGAAAACGAATTTCTTTGGAAACCTAAAAACTGATTATATATGATAAACACGCTACCTCTTATGAAAAATTGATACCCAAGCGAAAATTTAATCAGGTTTCTCATATTGACTATAGTACGACGACAGATAACACATAGTATGGTTGATGAGGTATGTAATAAAATTCTGGTAAACTGTTAAACTGTAATACTTTTTGTTTCACTATAATGTTCTGTTCAAAATTGCAGCTAGAATTCTTTCTTTTCAAAAATTTGACTTTAAATTTGATGGCTCATATTAGCAAACTAAAGATCAGCACAAGAAACACGAGGAGCTTTAAAAGCAATCCAGGTGTTACTGTAAAAAGTCAAGGAGTGGAACTGCCTTTATTTTTCCATATAACACCTCACTACAGTTATACATTTATCCTAGGACTTAAATAATGGCTAGAAAGCCTCGAAATACAGAGAGTTTTCGGTACATCTGAATCATTCTGTGAAAGCTGCTTCACTTCGTCATTATTACACAAGATATTCCAAAACAAAACCGACAATGTTTGCGAGGGGATTCCTGACACCAAGATAAGACAGAAAATAGAGAAAAACCTGGGTGCACAAATGCTTCCTTTCGGAGTTATAGGCTGCCAAAAACATGCAAAAAATGAACGTTTAAGATCCATAGCTCCAATACTATGGGACCTACCGTAGTCGGATCAAGACTTCACTTAGGAACTAGTATATGCCCTATCCAAATATCCATGTTTCAGAAACCTGCGGTACTTCCGCAACAATTTTTGCGGAGGTAGTTGGTGAGAACTTCAAATTATATGCTAGTAGCCAAGCTAGAATTCTGAAACATGTATTTTTGGATAGTGCACATATTAGTTCTTAAGTGAAGTCTTGACCCGAATATGGCAGGTCCTATAATTTTGGAGCTATGGGTCTTTAAATTCATTTTTCATGTCTTCGGCGGGTATAACTCCGAAAGGAATCATTTGTGCGTCCAGTTTGGTCTATACTTTTCGTCTTATCTTAGTGTCAGGAATCACCTCACAAACGCTGTCGGCGTTGTTTTGAAACACCCTGTAGAAAGATTTATCCCTGGGATATCTATTTAGAGTATATTGCAAGCCCTGTCCAATACAGCATTCTACAAAATCAAATTTAATTATTTTTGCAATTATTTCTCATGATTCTATTATTATTATTATTATTATTATTATTATTATTATTATTATTATTATTATTATTATTATTATTATTATTATTAATAATAATAATAATAATAATAATAATATTTACAAAATGAAATGGAACTTCAAGAAATACACTAAACGTAGAAGAAGCTGTAACTTGCATAGTTATATCAGCGCCGAAGTGAAAGTACTAAGTATTTTCGCATTGTTTTTAGGTCAAATAATATTACATTACAATAGGAACATTCAGATGCGAAACAATCAAGAGGTTTCATTCAACTGAGCAAGTGATATGGGTGAGTCTAAATCTTCATGCGTAGTTTTTGAGAAAATAGAGAAAAATACTTTGTTTATATATACATAGGCACTGATGCTTTACCATAACTACGCCATTTACCAAGAGAGAACTGAATCTGAAAGTCTGTAACTCATAGCCTTATCAAATTTTTCATGCCCTTAATGCTATTTTGCATGCGGAAGTAGGAAATATTTCACTTCCGAATTCTCATAATTTATAGGAATAGTTTAAGGTGAAACAAAACTCAATGTTGGTTTCAGTTAAACTGTCAGTAAAATTAATTCCACTAACAGATAAAACTCTATCAGTGGTTGTTAATATTCGTATTATTAATGATGAAATAAGTTAAGAGTAAAATACAATACTGACTTTTCCTCCCATTTGGCAGCTGTTTTGCAACTGGTAGATACGTTGCACAATGGAATCAAATCCACTTGTCTTCATTTTCATCATGTTTAAACCTTTAAAATTTCTATGTGAAGCTTCTTTCAGAGATTAGAGATTCATGCATAGATACTGTAAATAGTTCTTATAATGTAAAAACCTGTGTGCACTTTTCCATTTTCTTTTCCTATAAATTTGATATTTTCATTTCTCAGAACGTTGGTGATGTAGTGTATATTAATACTTTCCTTATTTTCGGATTATCTTTGAGTATAATGATATTTGTAATTGAAGTATATTTTAAATGTGGCTCTAAGTGCAGGAAAAAGTAAGTATAATAATGTCGAAGCATGTATTTTATATTGTTATTCTGAAGGTAGTTAAGTGGCTGTTGGATTTCTATGTATTGAAACTACTGTAGTTGTAGCACATGAGCCTTCAGCCAGCTGCACATGGAAGGTAAAAATCGTGCTTAATTTAGTGTCCTTATGGTTTAAATCTAACTTTATTTTTGATCTTCTCGTTTGCTCTCCAATTAACTACGGTGTTACACAAAGACGGATGTTCAACTCTAACATAGTTACGCCGATTGTGATATTTCGAAATAATTAAATGGATAGGACGCAGTTTATAACTTGTTATTAAATTGTCATAATAGTTTTAATTCTATGAATTATTACATGATAGTAACACCTTTTGGCGTCAGACAGGTAAGGACACCGTGAATTCGAGTGACGCACTACAATGTTTATCTTTTATAAATAGGATTCTCCATGTGATCAAATGGCATATTGCTGTATTATTTTATTATATAAATGAATGTGTATACCCAGGAAAACACAATATGTTCACAAAAACAAAAAGGAACACTAACCTTACTCGCACAGAAACTAACAATACACGTATAAATAACTCAGGAACAACAAAACCAGTATACCGGAAGCAAACAATCAAGAACATTACAACGAAAAGTCGCAAAACAGCAGATGCCAACCACGTAGAAACCCCGACGTAGACGAATTACAGAATCACAAGCAACCAACAACGAAGAACTCCCTCAATGCACGAAACACAACAAACACCAACTAAGTTAAGAAGAAACACACAACATACCCCTGCGTCATTAAAGTAGCGTATCCCAAGATTCCCATACAGCATATCAAGAAGGAACTAACCAAACTAAAAGTGGAGTTTGAGAATATCGCCCGGACCCAAGAAAATCATGTACCACTAATCAGACTCTTCTCGTAAAGCTCAGACCAGATAAATACTCTCATCCAGAGTGGAATTCAGATGTTCCAGACTCACCTTAAGATTGAAGCATCGAGAGCAACTGGACGTCCACATCCATGCTGGAATCGTTATCAGTATGATCATCCTACCCAATTATGCATGAATATGAATGTTTGCTACAGGTGTAGAGAGTCATGATGAACAAAGCAATATGCCTATAAACCCACAATTCTGTGCAACATGCAAAATTATAGATGATCGAACTGGCCATAGCAGCTGCCTAAGACGACGCACTCAGAACGTTTACAAACGTATTCCCAACACCATAAATTCCAACTTGAAACCAGTGAATACCACTGCTTCCGGCTCTTATCAGACCAAGAAGCAGACATCAGCTTGCCCAATCGAAACTGAAAAAGAAGAAAATGTACGACCAATTCGAGAAGCTCAAGCAGTTGCTTGCAACACACCAAATAGAAACACTTATCCAAGAAGGTATACAACAAGCCACCCAGAAGTTTATAAAGTGGGTCGCCTCCATCCTCACTATTACCACGGATCCAGCTTACCACCCACTCCTCACCAAAACCATCCAACAAGCATCAACAAAAAATCTTAAAGAAAATTTAAATATCTAAACTTCTACGCATAGTGATATATACATCACATATTCACAACCAAATAAAAGCATCCACCGAAGGAAAATTCATAAAAAAACAACTCAACTTAATACTCACCATCCATACACCTAAAAAAAGTCTAATCAATAATCACCACACACACACACACGCGCACATTATATATATATATATATAGTTTTTTTTAATTTTACACCTCAGGTTTTTAACTTTTGCACTCTTCATGGAATACAAAGCATCTCCACCAGAGAAGAAACATGAAACCAGAAATTCTCAAGATGATGCTGGATTTCAATTACCATTTTAGAATGGAACAGGACCAACAGTTCAGGCAAACACACACACAGGGCCATACCTCACCTTACACTGCTCCGTAGAATTTCCTGAAAGTGATTGCGTGGCTTTAACATCATCCGTAGAAAGAAGAACAAAATTTGAACACATGGACATGCAGCAATTTGAGTAAAGTAGCCTTAGGGGTCAGCACCCATCCACTCTCCCTCCCAAGCTGAGAGTGGTAAACTGACATGTCTTGATCTTGACCCAGGAATATATTTCGAATAGCTTTACTTTATACATATCTAGGTATAGACATGAATTTGTATACTTGTAGACTGCAAGCAGAGAATCCAATTTTCCAAGAAATTTAACCTTCAAAATATATTTGCCATTCTATCAAGTAAGTCGATAAGCGTAGTCGGTAGGGCGTCTTCTTTGCATTTGAGTGACTCGGATTCGATCTACCTTGGAAGCGTGAAACTTTTCACGGTTATCCTTATTTCAATATTGCTATTTGGTTCGCTTATTCTTTTTTAAACTGATATCTGGGGCAGTGTGGGGCAAATAACCTAAAAAAACTTTTATTTAGTAAATAAACGAACTTCTTTGTTTTGTTTAGCTAAAGGGTATTAATCAAAACCTGTTTGTAATAATAAATAAACTTATTTGAATTACGAAAGTGGATTTATTTTATTTTTATAAAATTTATAACATTCTGCAAGTAAATTTAGTTTCAAGACGCAGAACTCGCATAATTGTTCATGATAAACTTTCAATCTTTAAAGCATTGATATGCCCTATTCTTATTTTACGTCTACGTGTATTAATTGCAATTGTTTTTACATAGTATATTTCTCCTCCTTTGTGTAGAGCTACATGGACAATGTAAACTGTACATGTTTTTAATTAAAGCAGAACTAAAAACAATAAATTGCAAGGCATAAACCTACAGAAAGTTGAGTTCCACATGAGTTTTCAAATTTTAACTCGAAATTACCTTAAAACTAGGCTTCGTGCAACTATCTGTTGAGCTCATTGTGATTCCCATGTGTTTTAACCATAACCCTGCAACACAACATCCATTATAGAAGTTCTTATAAAGTGCCTTAAGGGGACTCTTCTGCCATTTCCTCTTTACAAGCCTTCCACATACAGACAAAGTATAAAAGTAACCAAGAAAGTTCTGCCGCTTTCTCACCCACCTCCTTCGAACATTCATATACGCCACCTAAGACGTTCCTGAAAAATCAAAAATAGTCCTTTTGAGCATCAACTACCTTCTGCAAACGTCCTGGAAGCCACGGATTCCATTGCGGTAGAACTTGGTGAGCCGTGAAGCGAAGAAGGTATCAAGTGAATATATTCTTGAGTGATAAGTGAATTCGTAAAAGAGTAGACAAGACTGTTAACAATACAATTAAAGATACATCTATACACTAGAAACCATTTTAATTCAATAAGGTGAATCATTTACCACAACCAGCTATATCCACACGAAGAAGGGGAGGGAGAGAGAGAGATGATGGATGAGAGTGGGTTGAGCGGGATGAAATGAAATCTTTGAGTTTTACGTCCCACGGTTATGCCGGTTAGGCTAAAGTAGACGGTGATGATGAGTAATGAATGAAATGTGAATGAAGAAAGTGGAAGGAAACGGGAGAACCACGTGAAAACCCACGCACACGGTCCACCACAAAGTTCACTTGACGGGGCTGGGATCGAACCCGGGACCCCAAGCACCAGAGATGAACGCTCTACACGGAGCCACCGCGGCCCTTAAAAGGGATGATCACGGGGCCCGGCGCTGAGCCGGTAGTAAAGGCAGGGAATTCCTCCCATTAGAATCTGATTTACTCAGGCATGCTGGGGCAGACAATGTATAAAGTGATACTGAACATAGTTAATATAATACTGAATGGAATACGATATTCTGAATATTTAAATCGCTATTTAATTTAGATTGGCAGTCGATCTACGAATTCTTTCTAAAGGTATTATTAATTATGTTAAATTTTGATAGGTTGTTGTCCAATAACATAACGACACTACAGCGACATGTATTCCTTCACAAATCCCTTGAAACGTTTTCCTTTCCGGCAACCTTCTTAATGTCCAATCCAACATCCCGAAGGATAAATCTAAGCATGTAGGAAAATAACCAGTGTTACGTGAGCTGCTGCTACACTAGATTCCAGCTAAAACTGCAAGAAACATCATACCAGCCAAAAAGTCCCATGTGGTCGCACAAATCCTCACTATATTTTAGCTTTATACATTCTAATTCATCCTTCCGAACGATCCATTTATGCGTAAACAGCACACTTATACTTAAAGCTTAGATAACAAACACAAGCAATTCTCAATCAGCCTGATGAAAACAGATGTTCTTATTCTTACGAACAGATTGTGTGGATATCCATTAGCTACACCATCTTGCTTCTTTGTTTGTCCAATAACACAGACTTAGGCATCGAAATCGAATAAATCGATTATTACCCCCTATCTAAGAACAATTATCTTCGAAAACATTCAAAACCCTTAAATGAAAATTACATTATGAAACATACTTATTAATGTAACAAAAAATATAAGAAATACGAAATATGAACGAAAAGAATAACGAAGAAAGAAAAATAACACGAGTATAGATTACTGCCTCATTCCATACAAGATACACCCTCATTCTGTTCCCTCTCTTATGCATTCGAATCCTCTGACTGTGCAACTTGGTTACGACGGACTAAGTAGATAAATGGGAAGTAATAGATGAAATAGTGTGACGCCACATCCTTCTCGTTCCCATGGTGATGGCAGTTTTATTTTCTAAACAATATGGCCTAAGAACCTAAGTACAAAGCGAATACAGTGACATATTAACTTCTGGATTGCAAACATTAGATTAAAAGGAAAACTTTTATATGTAAAAAGATTTCCAATGAATGAAACTACGAAAAGATAGGAAAAGCAAGCAATTAGGTAAATAATATAATAAAATATGACAAGCGTTGAAAGTGAAATGTTTTCTTTGATACCGTAGATTTTGTGTTTTTATCTATACAATTGGAGGTTACATTAAGTGTCAATAGAAAATTCCTTAGATGTTACTTCATGAATTACTGAATTTCACTCGTATATTTCTAAATAGTGGCGCCATATTCTTAACCTTTTCTTACTAACTTTATCTACAAAATATTATACAACTGTCTAATTAACAGTCTGTGATTATTAACAGCAGACTTAACAATATTCCTTTAGATTCATAGACATGGCGATCACCATGGTAACGAGGAGGAAACGAGGACATCACTATTTCAGTCTATACTGACAAGTTATGAAGAAAAGAACATCGAACAGCGAAACACATAGAATAAACTTCTTACTACGCAACCAAACAGGACAATAATGATAATGATAATAATAATAATAATAATAAAAATAATAATAATAATAAAAATAATAATAATAATAATAATAATAGATACCGAATATATAGAAGACAAAATACGTAAATTATAACAAATTTGAAGTAAATAAGAGAACAAGAGAAATATATAATTCGCAACTAATGCATTTTTCAACCGATCCGTAACGAAAAACGTACGTTACAAACACTGATCAGACATGTGAGGAACTGGGACTGCAATTCATAATGAGTGGAGAAACTATTGGGCAGCACCTCCATCAACTTGGGAAACCCTAAAAGATGGGTCGATGGGCCCCACATTATTTTTACTCCGGGCCAGAAGGTAACGCGAGCAGACACTTGTGTTTATTTGCTGTCTTGTCTAAGCAAGGATCCATTTCTGGACAGGGTGTTGACATGTGATGACAAGTGGGTTGTGTACGAAGCAACACGACGACTTTATCATTGATTAGCATCCCATGAACTAGTTTCAAAGAAGCCTAAACCAGCACGATACCAGAAAAAGATCCCGGCATCGTGCATCGGGAACTGCTACCAGCTGGTCAGAGCATCAATGCGAATGTGTAGTGTCAATAGTTTAGTCGGATTCAAGAAAAACTCAAAACTCTGGACCTAACACTTCTAAATCGCAAAGAAGTCCTCCTGTTACAGGAAAACAATAAGCTCCACGTGGGTAGAGTGACCCGGGACACCATTCTACTCCTTAGATGGGAAACATTATTGCATCCGCTATACTTCCCGGACATTGCACCGTCCGATTATCACGTGTTCCATTTCTCGGAAAATCACCTTAGAGGATGCCAATTGAAATCCCTGGTAGAGGTGCAAAATACACTTGATACCTTCTTCGCTTCACGGCTCACCAAGTTCTACCGCAATGGAATCCGTGGCTTCCAGGACGTTTGCAGAAGGTAGTTGATGCTCAAAAGGACTATTTTTGATTTTTCAGGAACGTCTTAGGTGGCGTATATGAATGTTCGAAGGAGGTGGGTGAGAAAGCGGCAGAACTTTCTTGGTTACTTTTATACTTTGTCTGTATGTGGAAGGCTTGTAAAGAGGAAATGGCAGAAGAGTCCCCTTAAGGCACTTTATAAGAACTTCTATAATGGATGTTGTGTTGCAGGGTTATGGTTAAAACACATGGGAATCACAATGAGCTCAACAGATAGTTGCACGAAGCCTAGTTTTAAGGTAATTTCGAGTTAAAATTTGAAAACTCATGTGGAACTCAACTTTCTGTAGGTTTATGCCTTGCAATTTATTGTTTTTAGTTCTGCTTTAATTAAAAACATGTACAGTTTACATTGTCCATGTAGCTCTACACAAAGGAGGAGAAATATACTATGTAAAAACAATTGCAATTAATACACGTAGACGTAAAATAAGAATAGGGCATATCAATGCTTTAAAGATTGAAAGTTTATCATGAACAATTATGCGAGTTCTGCGTCTTGAAACTAAATTTACTTGCAGAATGTTATAAATTTTATAAAAATAAAATAAATCCACTTTCGTAATTCAAATAAGTTTATTTATTATTACAAACAGGTTTTGATTAATACCCTTTAGCTAAACAAAACAAAGAAGTTCGTTTATTTACTAAATAAAAGTTTTTTTAGGTTATTTGCCCCACACTGCCCCAGATATCAGTTTAAAAAAGAATAAGCGAACCTAATAGCAACATAGAAATAAGGATAACCGTGAAAATTTTCTCGCTTCCAAGGTAGATCGAATCCGAGTCACTCAAATGCAAAGAAGACGCCTTACCGACTACGCTTATCGACTTACTTGATAGAATGGCAAATATATTTTGAAGGTTAAATTTCTTGGAAAATTGGATTCTCTGCTTGCAGTCTACAAGTATATAAATTCATGTCTATACCTAGATATGTATAAAGTAAAGCTATTCGAAATATATTCCTGGGTCAAGATCAAGACATGTCAGTTTACCACTCTCAGCTTGGGAGGGAGAGTGGATGGGTGCTGACCCCTAAGGCTACTTTACTCAAATTGCTGCATGTCCATGTGTTCAAATTTTGTTCTTCTTTCTACGGATGATGTTAAAGCCACGCAATCACTTTCAGAAAATTCTACGCAGCAGTGTAAGGTGAGGTATGGCCCTGTGTGTGTGTTTGCCTGAACTGTTGGTCCTGTTCCATTCTAAAATGGTAATTGAAATCCAGCATCATCTTGAGATTTTCTGGTTTCATGTTTCTTCTCTGGTGGAGATGCTTTGTATTCCATGAAGAGTGCAAAAGTTAAAAACCTGAGGTATATATATATAATGTGCGTGTGTGTGTGTGTGTGTGGTGATTATTGATTAGACATTTTTAGGTGTATGGATGGTGAGTATTAAGTTGAGTTGTTTTTTTATGAATTTTCCTTCGGTGGATGCTTTTATTTGGTTGTGAATATGTGATGTATATATCACTATGCGTAGAAGTTTAGATATTTAAATTTTCTTTAAGATTTTTTGTTGATGCTTGTTGGATGGTTTTGGTGAGGAGTGGGTGGTAAGCTGGATCCGTGGTAATAGTGAGGATGGAGGCGACCCACTTTATAAACTTCTGGGTGGCTTGTTGTATACCTTCTTGGATAAGTGTTTCTATTTGGTGTGTTGCAAGCAACTGCTTGAGCTTCTCGAATTGGTCGTACATTTTCTTCTTTTTCAGTTTCGATTGGGCAAGCTGATGTCTGCTTCTCGGTCTGATAAGAGCCGGAAGCAGTGGTATTCACTAGTTTCAAGTTGGAATTTATGGTGTTGGGAATACGTTTGTAAACGTTCTGAGTGCGTCGTCATAGGCAGCTGCTATGGCCAGTTCGATCATCTATAATTTTGCATGTTGCACAGAATTGTGGGTTTATAGGCATATTGCTTTGTTCATCATGACTCTCTACACCTGTAGCAAACATTCATATTCATGCATAATTGGGTAGGATGATCATACTGATAACGATTCCAGCATGGATGTGGACGTCCAGTTGCTCTCGATGCTTCAATCTTAAGGTGAGTCTGGAACATCTGAATTCCACTCTGGATGAGAGTATTTATCTGGTCTGAGCTTTACGAGAAGAGTCTGATTAGTGGTACATGATTTTCTTGGGTCCGGGTGATATTCTCAAACTCCACTTTTAGTTTGGTTAGTTCCTTCTTGATATGCTGTATGGGAATCTTGGGATACGCTACTTTAATGACGCAGGGGTATGTTGTGTGTTTCTTCTTAACTTAGTTGGTGTTTGTTGTGTTTCGTGCATTGAGGGAGTTCTTCGTTGTTGGTTGCTTGTGATTCTGTAATTCGTCTACGTCAAGGTTTCTACGTGGTTGGCATCTGCTGTTTTGCGACTTTTCGTTGTAATGTTCTTGATTGTTTGCTTCCGGTATACTGGTTTTGTTGTTCCTGAGTTATTTATACGTGTATTGTTAGTTTCTGTGCGAGTAAGGTTAGTGTTCCTTTTTGTTTTTGTGAGCATATTGTGTTTTCCTGGGTATACACATTCATTTATATAATAAAATAATACAGCAATATGCCATTTGATCACATGGAGAATCCTATTTATAAAAGATAAACATTGTAGTGCGTCACTCGAATTCACGGTGTCCTTACCTGTCTGACGCCAAAAGGTGTTACTATCATGTAATAATTCATAGAATTAAAACTATTATGACAATTTAATAACAAGTTATAAACTGCGTCCTATCCATTTAATTATTTCGAAATATCACAATCGGCGTAACTATGTTAGAGTTGAACATCCGTCTTTGTGTAACACCGTAGTTAATTGGAGAGCAAACGAGAAGATCAAAAATAAAGTTAGATTTAAACCATAAGGACACTAAATTAAGCACGATTTTTACCTTCCATGTGCAGCTGGCTGAAGGCTCATGTGCTACAACTACAGTAGTTTCAATACATAGAAATCCAACAGCCACTTAACTACCTTCAGAATAACAATATAAAATACATGCTTCGACATTATTATACTTACTTTTTCCTGCACTTAGAGCCACATTTAAAATATACTTCAATTACAAATATCATTATACTCAAAGATAATCCGAAAATAAGGAAAGTATTAATATACACTACATCACCAACGTTCTGAGAAATGAAAATATCAAATTTATAGGAAAAGAAAATGGAAAAGTGCACACAGGTTTTTACATTATAAGAACTATTTACAGTATCTATGCATGAATCTCTAATCTCTGAAAGAAGCTTCACATAGAAATTTTAAAGGTTTAAACATGATGAAAATGAAGACAAGTGGATTTGATTCCATTGTGCAACGTATCTACCAGTTGCAAAACAGCTGCCAAATGGGAGGAAAAGTCAGTATTGTATTTTACTCTTAACTTATTTCATCATTAATAATACGAATATTAACAACTACTGATAGTGTTTTATCCGTTAGTGGAATTAATTTTACTGACAGTTTAACTGAAACCAACATTGAGTTTTGTTTCACCTTAAACTATTCCTATAAATTATGAGAATTCGGAAGTGAAATATTTCCTACTTCCGCATGCAAAATAGCATTAAGGGCATGAAAAATTTGATAAGGCTATGAGTTACAGACTTTCAGATTCAGTTCTCTCTTGGTAAATGGCGTAGTTATGGTATAGCATCAGTGCCTATGTGTATATAAACAAAATATTTTTCTCTATTTTCTCAAAAACTACGCATGAAGATTTAGACTCACCCATATCACTTGCTCAGTTGAATGAAACCTCTTGATTGTTTCGCATCTGAATGTTCCTATTGTAATGTAATATTATTTGACCTAAAAACAATGCGAAAATACTTAGTACTTTCACTTCGGCGCTGATATAACTATGCAAGTTACAGCTTCTTCTAAGTTTAGTGTATTTCTTGAAGTTCCATTTCATTTTGTAAATATTATTATTATTATTATTATTATTATTATTAATAATAATAATAATAATAATAATAATAATAATAATAATAATAATAATAATAATAGAATCATGAGAAATAATTGCAAAAATAATTAAATTTGATTTTGTAGAATGCTGTATTGGACAGGGCTTGGAATATACTCTAAATAGATATCCCAGGGATAAATCTTTCTACAGGGTGTTTCAAAACAACGCCGACAGCGTTTGTGAGGTGATTCCTGACACTAAGATAAGACGAAAAGTATAGACCAAACTGGACGCACAAATGATTCCTTTCGGAGTTATACCCGCCGAAGACATGAAAAATGAATTTAAAGACCCATAGCTCCAAAATTATAGGACCTGCCATATTCGGGTCAAGACTTCACTTAAGAACTAATATGTGCACTATCCAAAAATACATGTTTCAGAATTCTAGCTTGGCTACTAGCATATAATTTGAAGTTCTCACCAACTACCTCCGCAAAAATTATTGCGGAAGTACCGCAGGGTTCTGAAACATGGATATTTGGATAGGGCATATACTAGTTCCTAAGTGAAGTCTTGACCCGACTACGGTAGGTCCCATAGTATTGGAGCTATGGATCTTAAACGTTCATTTTTTGCATGTTTTTGGCAGCCTATAACTCCGAAAGGAAGCATTTGTGCACCCAGGTTTTTCTCTATTTTCTGTCTTATCTTGGTGTCAGGAATCCCCTCGCAAACATTGTCGGTTTTGTTTTGGAATATCTTGTGTAATAATGACGAAGTGAAGCAGCTTTCACAGAATGATTCAGATGTACCGAAAACTCTCTGTATTTCGAGGCTTTCTAGCCATTATTTAAGTCCTAGGATAAATGTATAACTGTAGTGAGGTGTTATATGGAAAAATAAAGGCAGTTCCACTCCTTGACTTTTTACAGTAACACCTGGATTGCTTTTAAAGCTCCTCGTGTTTCTTGTGCTGATCTTTAGTTTGCTAATATGAGCCATCAAATTTAAAGTCAAATTTTTGAAAAGAAAGAATTCTAGCTGCAATTTTGAACAGAACATTATAGTGAAACAAAAAGTATTACAGTTTAACAGTTTACCAGAATTTTATTACATACCTCATCAACCATACTATGTGTTATCTGTCGTCGTACTATAGTCAATATGAGAAACCTGATTAAATTTTCGCTTGGGTATCAATTTTTCATAAGAGGTAGCGTGTTTATCATATATAATCAGTTTTTAGGTTTCCAAAGAAATTCGTTTTCTCCCGACTTCCTCTAAAACTAAGCATGAGAAGTTACACTCATCATAACATTAGCGAGTTCTATATATTAATGAACGTCTCGTCTCTAAACTTTTTTTTCTCCTTCAGCGTTAATAATCTCTTAGATTGTGCCTGAATTCATAAAAGTTTCGAGTTTACTACTGAAAATTGAAAAACAAATCAGTAGACTGAATTCTTAAGAATGGCTTACACCCAAATGAACTGCGTCCACACAGTTTCCAAACACAGGTTTCAAGAAAAACTGTGAATGAAAATAAGGAGAAAAGAAATAGATATTGCATGTTCCTTATTTATTTCCTAAATGGATCTCAGTTTCCTCACGTAATTGACAACATAATGGAGTAATAATGGGATATTCGTACGTCGAACATATAGTCACTTAAATACATAGAAATGCTTTTTACAAAGAATATATAAAAAAACAAAGATAAAAGTGTTTAGATACTTTACTAACTTTTATCAATACATAGATCACCTTGTTTGTCTGATGCCTTTAATTTCACCTTTATTTTACGCTTAAATGTTTTAGTATAACATATATACGCATTTATAGATAAGTGGAAATGCATTATGCATTACTTCTCTCCTGGAGGATAAAAATGATACAATCTTATTTCATGACGCATATAGGAACCTCAAAGGAAGTTACTTATAAATATAGGAACAAGAAAAAACAATATTATCATAAGATTTTATAGTTTAATCAAAACGTTGGGCTTGTAAACCATTAATAAATCAAATTCTATTTTGGTTCATTAACCCATTGATTACCTCAGATAGTTATGGTCGCCGTTTTAAAATTTTTATGGGTTAATATCAGGCATATTTTCTTAAGCATGATGAAATGGTGAATTTATTTATTTAAAAATGAACTTCTACATATAAAATATAAAACTACATTTTCTCAAATTAATTTCTAATTGCCGAATATTATTTTCCAAACAGTAAATATTAACAATTAAGTACTGGTTTGTTGTGTATGCCTATTTCAAATTTTGTGATATTAATACTGTTTAAAGAAAAAAGAATGTTTGGCCCCAAGAGAAATACCAAACGATTGAATTTATTCAACTTAACAAAGAGCTTACCTGGTTTGCCACAAGGACCAGACTGTGTCACGTGATCAAATCAAAAGTCACGTTCCGTCCTAAATCGAGTCTGGAGATTCCAAATCCAGATATGAGATATTTCAAGGCACGTAACTTCCGTGTGGGGCACCCTGGGTCACTTCAAGAAGATGTATATACTTTATCATCATTATTATTGATCTTACTCAAATAATTTGACTTTTGACAATCTTCTATCCATATTTACCTCACGTGTTATGTATCGTTTTTAAGGCCTTTCTTATTTTCTTGCAATAACTTTACAATTAGCCACCTCCTTATTATAGTTTCGAGATATGTTGACTACTTCATACTTTCATCGATTATCCATTGATTTTATTGTTAATGTTTCGTGCTATGTTCATTCCACTTTGGGACAATTTGCTTTTCGAGTATATAATCTACATAGTCTCTTCTACATTTCATCTGGGCTGCGGTGGCTCAGTGGTAGCGCGTTCACCTCTGGTCCTTGGGGTCCCTGGTTCGATGCCATCTTTCGCCAACTGAACTTTGTGGTGTACAAACACCGTGTGTGTAGGTTTTCTCGGGGTTCTCCCGTTTCCTGCCACTTTCTTCATTTCACTATTTCATTCATTATTCATCATCACAGTCTCCTTTAGCGCAACCGGCATAACAGTGGGACGTAAAACTCAATGATTTCATTTCATTTTCATTTCTACATTTCAGCTGAATTTGAGCCACCTCCCTCTTTTTTTTTTTAGATAAGTAGAGGAAATATTTTGTTCTACCTTGATTTTAGATTGACGTTAATGTTAATATTTCGTACTTTTAGACTATGTTTCATCCATATTAGGACAATCTGCTTTCCGAATATGGAAACTACGTAGCCTCCTCTACATTTGAGCTGAGTTTGAGCCATTACCTTCTTTCGGCCTTTAAGATAAGTGGAGGAATTGTTTCTTTTACCTTGATTTTAAAATGACATTAATGTTAATGTTTTGTACCTTTTTTGATTATGCTCCATCAATTTTAGAACAATTTGGTTTTGGAATATAGAATGTACACAGCTAAATTTCAGCCATCTCTCCCCAAAGTCTGTTCGCATCATTGCAATCGGATAGGCCCTTTACATCAGCATGTGTAATGCATGTTGGTAGATTTCATTATGGCCCTGCACACATCGAGACGATATTCCACTTCTCGCCACGTATTCACCAACTTTTCAGGTGTAACTGTCCCAACCGCAGCGACGATTCTTTCCCGTAAATGACGATTAACTGTTCCACTGACATGAAATGTAGCCTCATTAGAAACGAGAATCTTTTTTAAAAAATTAACATAATCATCAATTCTGTGTAGAAAGTCAGCAGCATACCTTTTGATTTTATCAGTAGGTTTAATTTCATGTAACAGTTGCAATTTGTAGGCGCACACACAATACCTTAGGCACTCCTAATTGTAGACTACGTTTGGCCAATGAGTTCGTCGGGCTCCGAACACAAGAAACACGGATCTGTTCAACAACATCTTCAGAAGTTCTCGGTCTACCTGCTGATTTTGCTTTTAAAACACTACCGGTTTCCTTGAAAGACTTTAGCCAATGACGGATAGTTTTTGCTGTAGGTGATTCATCACCATACTGACGTCTAAAATTACGTTGCACTGTTATAGCTGACTCAGTTTTCACAAGCCAAATAACACACTGCGCTTTCTGTTGCGGAGTACACATTGTTGCTGAGTTGCTCTGCACTGCACGCCTGCCTGGACTGAACTGAGGAAACAGAGAGAAGAAAACAGAACTGGCGCCGTCTCAAGGTCCAGTACACCTGCCAACTGCAGGGGAACCAAACTTGGAGAGTTGATGAATCAAACACCACAAACTAGAATAGTGTATGTCACTTTGTACAGATTCTAGGACACATTGAAACTAGGGACTTCTTTTTCCAACACACTGTACTGAATTATACCTTAAAGTCACAGGCTATAATTTTATGTGTAAACTTTGCTGAATGTAGTGTGCACTTATTTGACTCTCTTCTTTGACTCCTTCCCATAATCCAGAATCCTTGGGATTAAAATCAGTCAGGAATAAGCGGTGAATATATATCTCCGTAATGTGGGATGTATTACTCACTCCTTCACAAGATTAGAAAAAGTGATTCATAACGTACTTCGTAAAAGTATTAGGTTTCCATAGAATACAGTACTTTTTTTGAGACCTCAAAATCTTTTCCACTAGTTGGATTTAAATCTCACCCTCATACGAGGTTTAAAAAGTATCTTCTATAATAGCCTTCATGAAACAAAAATTAATTTTGACACTATACTTTATGGGTTTATTGACGATTTCGCATAACCCGATTGCTTCAAATCAGTCAAATATACGGACCTACTTAAGTCCTCCAACATGATAAAAGGTGGATACATAACCATTTTTTATAAAAAAAATAATTTTTGTCGAATATGGCGTATGTTCTCTAAAGGTTGCCAATCATCTTAATTGATTAGAGTTAAATGAACCAATAACGAGAGACCGTGAGTTCTCCCCAATTTATATATATATATATATATATATATATCATATTTTCAGTGAATATATAAAAAAAACACTGATTTTTATGGCTGATAATGTGTGTTTTGTCGGAGATTAGGAACTAATCCTGTAACTTTTGTTTTTAATTAAAGACGGGGAAAACGACGGGTGGTTTGCTTCAACAATACACAGTATGATCAGTAATACAGTACACTGTTGTTCATGCCATAAATAGAAACGTACAATTCAAACCAGTGAAGCGCGCCCAAGGTCCCGAAATCGATTGTCTACGGTTTACCTGTAGGCAACGGACAGACAATATAAATATGATTTATAGTGTTTGATGGATGCTCGTATAATGAAAGATTTACTATTCGTCATTCGTCAGGTGGTTACGAACTGTAAATTGAATTTTACATACTGTCACATGTGAACCAGAGGAACGTAACTCCATAAACTCCATAGGTTTACAGGCGAGAGGACAAAAATATTATTTTCTTAGAAAGATCTATTTTTAATAATATGGTAATTGAGCTACATTATAAGATATGATCAACTAGGAGAACAGATGGCGTTACGTTTCATTTACACAAAGTGAGGCTTTCAATATTGTGTCCAAACATGAAGAAAACTAAAAATGCATTTTTGGAGTGACGTTCTTCTGGTGCTCATGCGACGATACTATCAGTAACATTTATCATGACTTTTCGTACAGAATATGTGCCTCGCCTGCATAGAAATGGCATAAATCAAGTACTTTTGTACTCAGATCAAGACTCATCCTGTATATCTGATTCTATGCACATATTTCTGCAACTAGTGTAGGTAGCCACCGGCGGAGCATGTGGTGAAATCCCTATTTGCTATTACTATAGATTTCTGGGGTTGGTCTTCTTAGAAGAGAATTTTTAACAAATGTTGTCACTATTTTCCCCAGCTTGTAGAAACACATATAAAAAATACGTACTTACTTAGTCTTTGTCTGTATGTGCAAAGGTTGTAAAGAGAAAACGGCAGAGGAGTCCAATTAGTGCACTTTATAAGTAGACCCTTCTATAATGGAAGTTGTGCAGGGAGTTCAACAGATAGTGACACCAAGGCTAGTTTTACGCAATTCAACTTTCTGTAGGTGTATACCTTCCAACTTATTGTTTTTATTTCAGTCATAAAAGAAAAATCATGTACAGTTTTTACTGTCTATATACAGTAGCTCTACACAAAAATGTAGATATATACCACGTAAAAACAACAGCATTTTGTACACGTAGACATAAAGTAAGAATAGTGTATATCATTACTTTAAAGACTGAGAGTTTATCATGAACAATTATGCGGGTTCTTTATGCGGTAAAGATAAAACAATTATGCGGTAAAGATATAACAAACCTTTTATGTAATTCAAAATTGTTTTATTTTATTATTAAGAACAGGTTCTTATTAATACCCTTTAGCTGAACAAAACAAAGAAGTTTCTTAATTTACTACAGAAAAGTTCGTTTAGGTTATTTGTCAACTAAACAAAAGATTCGCTAGAAAAGAAACAACTAGAAAAATTAAGATCACATTAAAAGATCACCTCATTGAAGAATGGGGAAATTCTATTGGATAGAGAACAAAACTAGAAGTGCATTGCAAGATATAAAATCCAGAAAACTACAGGCATTCGAAGAAAACTAACTGGAAATGTCAACACAGAACCCAAAGAAAGTGTTGAGGGAAGCATGTAAGTTAGATAAATGGGTAAAGTATCAAAAGAAAGAGTAACGGAAATGGTAGAAGCTAAAAAGAAAATATCTAAGATGAGCTTAAAAAGTGTAAATAGAATTTTTGAAAACGTTATGAGTCATGGAAATCGTGTTATTAGCTGTGCTGGGAATATCAGACAAACACTTAATGGAAAACCATGGATGAAATATACGGAAAAAATAATATAGAATTTAGGAAAGAAATAGTGTTTGGAGATGAAAAGTATGGCTAAAGACAGAATGTAATGGAAAATTAAGTCAAACCAATCCATAGATTGTTTATCCTAGAAACGGAAACCTCAACTATTTAATAGACACACAACCGTCGCTGGAATATAGGTTAGCGTGCACCATTGTACTTTAGATGCATGTTTCCTGAGAAAAGAGCACAAAAATTTTCACAATCCTTCACCTTCACAAATTATCCGTCTGTTTTAGCCTAAAGGGTATACATAACATGGGAACAAACTAAAAGAAGTACATTTCGTTTTTTTTTTTAATTTTTACTTGATAGAATGTAAACTAATACTGCAGCTTTTTCGGAACATGTCATGGAAGTTCAGTGGTTGATATGGAGCTAAGATCTGACAAGAGGTAGTCAATACTTGCACAAGTTGCTCCAGGTACTTCTTTTCTAAGGTATGGGCGAAACCCAGAGCCGCACTTGAATCAAAAAAAAGTGTGAAAAATCTCTCGCGCCCATATTAGATCGAATTAGGGTCACCCAGGCACCAGGAAGACGCCTCACCAACTAGGCCTATCAATTTTACTTGATAGAATGGCAAAACAAAAAATGGAGTATTTTGAAGAATAATTTTGTTGAAAAACTGACATTTCTCCTTGAACTGAAGTTTTCAAATTTATATATATACATGAGTCAAGCTAAAGTATTGAGAAGCTGCTGCCTGTCTGCCTACCTGATAAGACAACAGATGTCACTATCATGCGGAAAATTCATAGATTTAGAACTAATGTGACGATTTAATAGCAACATAAACTGCGTCCTATCGCTTAAATTATTCCAAAATGTCACAATGGCCGTAACTATAGTCAGATATCAACATTCCTATATGTATAATACCAAAGTTATTGCAGAACAAGCAAAAAAAGAAAAAAAGAAAACAAAATCAAATATAAACCATTAAACCACTAAATTAACCACGATTCTAATTTTAATTCTACACCAAAATGCTCACATGCAACAACTACAACAGCTTTAATACATAGAAACCCAACAGTCACTGAACTACTTTCAAAAACACAATAAAAGATACATCTTGCAAAACAGTGTACACTTATTATTTCCTCAATTTAGAACTATATTTATGAAACACTTCAATTACAAATGCTATTATACTCAAAGATAATCCGAAAATAAGCAATGCAAAACCACCCATCAAATCCTTAATAGAAATTATTATAACATCATTATCTTTAGCACTAAAACCTAATGTCGTCTTGTCCATACATCAAGTAACGTATCAGTTTTTCATTTTTCTCGTAATCCATATTCCACACAATCTTGAAAAAAAGACTACTTGACTAAAAGAATTCACGGAAGGAGAATTTGGTCCCAGCAAATAAACACTAGGAACTGAAACAACAATCTGCTGGACTTTATGAATCAACGGTTTACCTTGTGAATCGAAAAGGGAGTGTGAATATACTACATAATCAAGAATACCGGATCCCACAAGTATTCCCCAATTTCTCGACCCAGCCAAATCTACTAACGATTTTAGTAGAGCTGTTCCAGAACTTATATCCTTCCACTTATCCAGAATTTCTTTCATTACGTGATCAGTAGGGTCAGAGAAAAACCTCCGATGGTAAGAAAGGCCACGAAACGGAATACCTGAGTCTAAAAGATCATTCATACTATTAATTAACTTATATTTTATTGGTTTTGTAACAAATCTAAAAAGCGAAGCCGGTAGCAATAATTCAAAATGAAAGAACCCAGAACCCAGATTACAAATACTATTCTTAATAGAGGAATACGAGGTGGTTCTGGGACTGATATTCCTAAAAGTATGGAGAAATTATACATGAAAGAAGATCGGAATATTAAACAGTTTCTATTCTTAATAAGTGATTTCATTAATTTCGTAGATATAATAACGAGACCATATAAGAATAAAATTACAATCCAGCAATATAAGTGGAAAGGGAAAATTATACTCATCCATTTAGGATATGTGGAGAGTTGGCGAACATCCCATAGCATTCGATAGAAATCTCCACTCAGTATTGGATGAAAATGTACAAAATGATTCAATTTTGGTGTTCTACCTACAAAGCTTCCTTCTAATTCTCCGGATTTTATTCTTACCAAGTCACCGAGAGATGTGTCATTAGGTAAGAGTCTACCATGATCACTTCTATTAATTCGTTTCATAAACTTCAAGGTAAAATTCATCTTCTTCGCAATTGTATACAGTGTTTTTGGAGTTGGTCCCTTAGCAATAACACTACCATCTATTCTCTTTTCTAATATGGAATCAGGGGGTATGGAAAACTTTGTAGAATTCAATTCACACTAATGAAGGTTTTCTAATTTATTCGGAGTTGAGTTGAGTTGATTTTGAGTTTTACGTCCCGTTCAGCAGCGAGGCTATATGAGACGTGGACCTACTGATTAACGTGGAATCCGAACCACATGAGCTCCCGCCGGGAATCGAACTCGGGCCTCCCACGCCAAAGGCGCGTACGCTAACCGCTTAGTCACGGAGGAGCTCTAATTTATTCGGAAATAAGTCACTTCCTTTGATCATACGTCCCTTATGACATTGATCGATGAGTATTAGTCTACCAGCTGACTTACAATGATCATTTGAGAATGGAAAGTACGTGTATTCCCCATTGTTATGACAATCACATTGTATATATTTTCCTGAAAGCACTACGAAAAATATTTTCTATCCCAATTGTTATTTTATGCATGCTAGAAAAAACAACAATGAATTTACTTCTGGGACTTAAATAAAATAATTTCATCTTGTGAATCGTTTTCAAAAAATCAACATCGTTTTCCAAGAAAAACAAATAAACTATTGAATCTTCGGACCATTCTAATACAGAAACCTTGAGTTTTGATGTATTTAGTACATCTGGCAAGTTGCTGTTAACAATTACAAATGCACCGTTGTAACTTGGTGGCAACACATCCAATCCCATATTCGTATTATCTGCAAACACTGTTACAGCTCGTGTGTTTTTGTCATATATGGATAGAATGTACGAAAGGCAACCAAATAATTCACGGTTGTGTTGGTTTCTTGGTAATTTTTGTACTAGATTTCTGCCGCTTTTGTTGTGTTTGCCAATAAAAAAAAATTACAACAACCACCATGTAATGTGTCCATGGCCATGTAATGTGTCAGACGATTGTTCCATGGCCAAATAATAGTGAAAAAGGAAGGATAACCATTTCTCGAGTCTTAAGATAAATCTTTATTTTTTGAGTGTTTTGCCCAATGAACACCATACATAACTGACATTATAATTAATTGTATATGTAATGTATTTTCTTATTACATACTGCATGCAAGAAGAAAGAAAACACTGGTCATACATGAATTAGAAACTCCAACCGGAAGTAGGCTCAAATCTTGCAAACGGTGCGAGATATTGAGAAAAAATAATCGAAAAATCTCCCCTTTATGATACCCCTTGCCGATTTTTTTAAAAATCAAGACGTCTTTCACTTGTGTCTGTAAAGGGACATGTACATATGTTGTGAGGAATAAGAAGGAGATTTATGCTCATATGCGAATGATGCGCTGTGTAGAGAGCGCAGGTTCAGGTAGTATACTATACATTACCAAAGTTCTCAGGAAGAAAAACGTAAATTTATACGGAAAGAATATGAAAAATTAACACAGTCTTTTACATTATAATACGAGAGCTATATACAGAATCTGGTCTTGAATCTTCTTAGCTCTGAAAGGAGCTCCAGATAGAAATTTTAACGTTTAAATATGACAAGAATGACTTCATTCCCTTGTGTAATGAATGCAGCAGTTATAAAATCACTGCCGAACGGGAAGAAAACTGAGTAGACATCGGAAGAGTATTTAACTCTTAATTAATTTCATCATTAGTAAGAAGAATTGTATCAAGTAGTTATAGTATTTTAACGATTAGTGCAATTAATTTTACTGATGGTTTAACTGAAACAAGCATTGAGTTTTCTTTCACCCTAAACCTACAACATTTTAACTATGAGAACAAAATGAAGAAAGATTTACTACCTCCGGTTTTCATAACAGGGACAATGGACAGGATAAGTTTGGTAAGGTTACATACTTCAGTATCAGTTTTTGTATTCAAAGATGGCGTAGTTATGGTATCGCATCAATGTTTAGGTTTAAAAAAACAAGTTTTTTTCGATTTTCTCCAAAGATACACCTGAAGATCTATACTCACTCATATATAACTTGTTCAGTTGATCTCCGTGTGAGTGGGTTTCCTCCCACTTTCTTCATTCCACCATTTCATTCATTACTCATCATCACCGTCTCCTTTACCCACACCGGCATATGCCTGGGACGTAAAACGTAAAGATTTCATTTCATTTTTTGTTCAGTTGATTGAAATCTATTGATTGTCTCATCTTTGGACATTTAAAAATTATTTGATCTAAGGAAGGACTGAGAAAATACTTAACACTCTCACTTCTGCGCTGATGTGGTTACGCAATTTACAGCTTCCTATAATTTAGTGCATTTAATTAGGTATGCAAGGTTTACTTAACTCTGCGGTTGAATTTGGGTATACAGGACATCGGAACTTTCACCAATCATATCATGGACTTCAAAAACTATGAACTTGAGACAAATATCTAATGTTCTCAATCATTTTGTATCCACTCTCCACTACAGTACTCTCTTCCAGACTGTAATATGTGCAAGAAATTTGGATAAAATTGCTTCCGGTGTTCTAGAGTTATGCTTTAACATGGACTTCCACATATACATCAGTTTTTATATATGACGAATGTCGAAAAAGAACTGATATTTAAAGAAACCAATAAAATGATAGGAAAGGAAATTTTCTTCTTGTTGATATATAAGTACATACAACAGCTTTTTTTATGTAGTCACCATGAACCGCAAGACATTTCTGGTATCGTGGCGCTAATTTCAATTTTACCCTCTCTGTAAATATCTGGCATTTCAGATTGCTTCCAGTGTAGAACTGATATCTTGAGGACTTTACTGTAACTGAAACGTTTTGATGCAAGCCACTTTTTCAGATGAATAAAAAAATAAATCATTAGGGTAATGACAGGGCTTAAGGGAGATGATTGAACATTTTTCGTCGATATCTTAGAATTATCTTAACAGTGTGAGCAACTGCGGTGGGCGGTTGTTGTCATGGATCAAAAGAATTATCTAACGTAGCAATTCTCTGCACGGCATGGCAATTTTGAATGGCATGTTGCTGATAATTTAGTGTTTGACAATACATATCTGGTGCAATTATTCGTTCTGGTTCCAATGACTTTCACAAGACATACCGGTTTTTATGCCCTAAGACAAGCTTGGCATGTATTTGTGAACTGATGGCATCGGTTTGAATTTATTCGCATCGGAGAACCACAATTGCATGGAATGCTGCTTGGACTAACCAGTAGCGTACGATATCCAGGTTTCACCTCCCATTAATTCGTGAGTAAAAAATGTCTTCTTCCCAGTGGGCTAAAAAGCCACGTACAACTGTCATTCTTAAGAAGAAGAGATAAGCTTCCTCTCTTGCGAGTCTTGGAAACAGGATTAAGCAGGTTCCTACAAAGAACATGATAACATATGTGGTGAAAGACTTGAGTTGAATTTGAGTTTAATGTCCCATTCAGCAGCGAGGCTATATAAGACGTGGACCTACTGATTAACGTGGACACCCAACCACAGGATAAAGAATAAAGTAAGCGAGTCGAAAGAGACTACAATTGATAAACATTATTAAAACGGATGATCGTTTATGCTGGTTAAGAACACTTCTATTATAGAAACTTTACTGCTTTTAAGCAAATAACAGGCAACAGTTCCAGAATACCAATGAAAATAATAAAGATTTTAAGCTCTCATTCAAATATCATGCAATCAAATTTCTCTGAAGGTTTCTTTTTTCTTTTCTATTTTTGGTACGAAAAGTATTATCGAAGGCGGAGGAATTGAACTGATTTACCTTTTTTTTTTTACTTCAGTTTTGGTCCAAATTCGCAGATGGGTAACTACAGTTCAAGCGGATGACGACTTTTCACAAAACTCTGATACCTCTTTTGAGAAGTCAACGTAGGTTATAGTAAGAGAGCTGAAACCAAAACTAACATTAAAGACAGACTTACCGTCTACAGTCAACAGGAAATTTCACAATAATACTGCTCAGTACACACAATTTGTCGCCAATAGTTACTCTACTTTATTCTAGACTGAACGTAAATAAATATCAATTATAAATGAGGTAAGATGAGGAAAATACTGTGCGTGATAAACATTTCGTGAATAGTTTATAACGTTTGAAATATATTACGTTCTAATAGCGTATAGAACCGCAAGATAAAATCAACACCTTTGTTATGTTCTGAAATAGGGAAAAATGTATTATCACAAATAGAAATACAATGTATTATTACAAATATATAATATTCATTTCTTTACGAATTTTTGATGACTCAGATAACAAAGGAGCATATATTTCGAATAACAAGGGTCTATTTCTAATATAGTTATATTTCAAGTATTTTCTTTCTTATACTAAATACTGCATTTTACGTTATCTTTTAATTTCTTATTCAGTCAATAAATTGTTGGTAGCGGGTTTTGTTGATTACGCACTGCATCTTACACAGCCTCTAGTACTCCAAAGGATAGAAGTATAAAGAAGTTCCGAAAATGAAGGTCACTATTAGTGTAGTAAGAAAGGGTGTCCAACTTCCTACTTAGTCATATAATCGTTTGATGATTAAAATTATACTACGTTATTTTTAAACAAAATTAGAGGAAGAATTATAAGCGTAACGTGATCATAAAATTTTAACAAATAAATTTCGTTTCACAGTCGTAAAACTACGGTAGACTTCCAAACGAATTGAATATTAAATTCGTTATTAAATTGAATATTAAATATTGAATATTCTATACGAATCGAATATTAAAAATAAATTTATACCACTTCCGGTCTTAGTAGAAAGATAAAAGAGAATCTTTTCTGAAGACACCAAATCGTTCCCAAAAGTCCGCTCCTTATTAACTATTACCGTTTTCATTCTCTAGCTATCTAACTTAAGATCGCATGGAGTAGATTCCTTGCACTTCCGGTCTTAATACAGAGTGAATGCAGGAGATTGAAGCTATCCTGGGCACACTGATTTACAAAAAAAGAAGAAGAAGAAAGAAAGAAAGAAAAGAAAAGAAAACAAAACAAAAAACAAAAGAAAAGAAAAGAAAAAAGAAAACTACATCACATACCATTTTCATTTATAAAGATCGATATTGGAACTTGAAGTATTAGTAAATTTGAAACACTTTCACATTCGGTAGAGTGTTGTGGATGGTCATAATAAGTTTTCCTGAAACGTATAAATCGTTTACAGGAAAACAACATGTCACTATATGTTACCGTTTTAGTTGTATGGCCACAAATGCTGTAATATAAAATAGTTAAGTACTGACATTCCAATTTGATTTGACTAAAGGGATGACGAAGGAGTTGAAATATATTCTTGGAATGCTGAGTGGATTGCAGTAAACCACTTTCCCTTTTCTAGCACCTCTTTTTATATTATTTCGATAAACTTTGAAACAGGAAATGGCTCACTTTCCATTCACTAAGTATTATCTAAAGGGTAACGGAGAAGATGAATCTATTTTTAGGAAAGTGAATTGACTACAAAAAACCGTTCCTGGATAACTTTTACCATTTTTGTTTTATGGAAAGCAATATAGAAACCGGAAGTATTAATTATAAAGGTAACTAAGAAAGTTTTGTCTCCTTTTGTGAAGGTCTGTATTCTATTGGCCTCATACCATGAGTTGAATGCGAATGGAGATAAGGCGAAGATCAGTTGTTGGTGTGGGTATATCCAACATACTACCTGGTTGTGGCAGTTCAGTTACACCGCGAACTTCCGCAAGGACAGAGTGAACATGAGACCTTAGCATGGGACCTCAAGACATTTCTAGTATCGTGGCCCCAGTTTCACTTTTACACTCTGTTTAAATATCTGGCAATTCAGATTGCTTCCAGTGTAAAATTCATATCTTGAGAACTTTACTGTAACTGAAACGTTTCGATGCAAGCCACTTTTTCAAATGAATAAAAAAATAAATAAATGGGGCAATGACAGGGATTAAGGGAGATGATTGAACATTTCTCGTTGAAATCTTAGAATTATCTTAACAGTATGAGCAGCTTTGGTGGCCGGTTGTTGTCCTGGATCATAAGAATTACCGAACGTAGCAATTCTCTGCACCAATTTTGAATGGTATGTCGCTGATAATTTAGTGTTTGGTAATACATATCTGCTGCAATTATTCGTCCTGGTTCCAATGACATTTACAAGAATCACCGGTTTTTATGTCCTAAGACAAGTTTGGCACTAGCGTGAAATGATGGCGTCGGTTTGAATTTATTCGCATTGGAGAACCACAATTGCATGGAATGCTGCTTGGACTAACCAGTAGCGTACGATATCCAGGTTTCATCTCCCATTAATTCGTGAGTAAAAAGATGTCTTCTTCCCAGTGGGCTAAAGAGCCACGTACGACTGTCATTCTTAAGAAGAAGAGAAAAGCTTCCTCTCTTGCGAGTCTTGAAAACAGCATTAAGAAGGTTCCTACAAAGAACATGATAACGTATGTGGTGAAAGACTTGAGTTGATTTTGAGTTTAACGTCCCGTTCAGCAGCGAGGCTATATGAGACGTGGACCTACTGATTAACGTGGAGTCCGAACCACAGAATGTGTGGTGAAAGAATAAAGTAAGCGAGTCGAAAGAGACTACAATTGATAAACATTATTAAAACGGATGATCGTTTATGCTGGTTAAGAACACTTCTATTATAGAAACTTTACTGCTTTTAAGCAAATAACAGGCATACAGTTCCAGAATACCAATGAAAATAATAAAGATTTTAAGCTCTCATTCAAATATCTTGCAATCAAATTTCTATGAAGGTTTCTTTTTTCTTTTCTATTTTTGGTACGAAAAGTATTATCGAAAGCGGATGAATTGAACTGATTCACTTAAAGCGTTTTTCACAGTATTTTGCATTCTTCAAAAATTAACCGCGTAACTCGATGTTGTATCACTGCGCGCACGAATGTTTACTGATCGGTGAAGAGGAGGTTGTTTCGTGTGTTTCCCGCAATATTCCTGCTGCAGCACGTGCATGTATTTCTGCCACTGCGATGTGCATTACTCGTCTCACTCTCACACCATCGCTGTGATATGGGGCAAAATATCAAGTACTATATAATCCCCTTCTCCTTTAAGAGCAACTGGACATTGTTATTTCTCTCCAAATTATAATTACAGATGAAACTATAATGCGTTGTCAAATTATCAATTGAACGATCAAGATCTGGTATATAACTGCAACCACATTTATCATTATGGGAGATTATTTCTTCTTCATCTATTACCTAAATCATTACGCATATCCAGAAAATAGATGGTACTTTTTCCCCTTAAGTTCAATTTATTGATGTGCTTTCTTTATTGTATAGCATGCGAACATACAAAATAGTAACTACAGTAGCCTACTGCAATGTAAATAAATAAATAACGTGTATATACTACTCTAGGAGAACATGAAAATTAGCTACTTAAGGTCATAATTTTCTTCAAGTGAACTGAACAGCGTTGATAACGTTTGATAAACTAAAAGTTCTTACTATGCCTTAACAATACATTAATTACTATAAAATTTGTTGTGTACTATTTGCTTATGGAAGAATCAACTGTTATTAGCCTCATTTTCAGTGCTGCAACTCATAGTTGTTTTTTCTGTTTTTCACAAAGAATCGTTTTCAAACAGTTGTCAATTCATGAAAATGGCCTAAGAAAAGGAAAAAGAGAAATCAAGTGTACTCGCTGTTCTTATTGAAGATATTAAGTAACTTATAGTATTTCAGATCATTGTTTGGCCTTTCGTAATAGATGAGGAAATAGACAATTAAAAAAAAAGAAGAGAGAGAGAATGGGGAGACAGAAGTTAAAAAGGATAAAATCTGTTTTACTGTTTCATTACGAAGTAATATGAGGTTATTTTTCTCAGTTATAATTCGTATATCGCGTTTTTAAAATGCGATCAGAATAAATGACCATTTACGACATGCAAAAACCGAATATTCTGTGCCAGAAATGACAATATGTTCAAAGGAATCTTCAACATTTAAGAATTTTATAATATTAGATAGAAAGGTTCATAACTTTTGAGTCTTAATTCTCTCTCTCTCTCCCTTTCTCTCTCTCTCTTTTTCTCTCTCTCTTTCTCTCTGGCTGCAGCAAAATTAAAAGGAGATACTATATGCATGTTAAGTCTTTATTCCTATGTAGAATCTACAAAGTTTCTTGGAATTTGATGAATAAGATGTCGATAGAGTCTTCATACTCTCATGATATATGCGTTTAAGGCGTAACTTTTCAGTTAGATATCAAAAGAAAGGATAAGTCGCGAGGATTCAAAATATATTTTATAGATATTTTATTACATATGTGAAATAAAATAAAATAATAAATTGTCTAGTCAATAATTAAGTAAACTCAGTAGTTTTCAAGTTCTTGAAGAATGAACAATTGCTTGTTCCAAACACTCGCTCGCCTGTAATGGAAACGTAAAAGGTGCTCAATTTTGAAATGAAATGAAATGAAATCTTTTGAGTTTTACGTCCCACGTGTATGCTGGCTAGGCTAAAGGAGACGGTGATGATGAAGAAATGAATGAAATGGTGGAATGAAGAAATTGGGAGGAAACTGAAGAACCACAAGGAAACCCACGCACATGGTGTTTGTCTACAACAAGGTTCACTTGGCGCGAACTGGAATCTAACCAGGGACCCCATCCGTCAAAGGTGAACGCTCTACCACTGAGCCACCACGGCCCCCAAGAGTTCAATTTTGAATAGAAGTGGTGAGTACAACTGCACATGTTTCTAGGTCCGATAATTAACTCCGAACTATATGATTCGAGTACTCGCGAGACTCAGGCGGGAGACTCGCGTTCGATTTCCGGAGGGACTTCAAGTAGTTCGGAACGCTAGTTAGGCTGTAGGTCCACATCTCATACAGTCTTGTTGTTGAAGGGGACGATAAACTTTAATCTGTTCATCCAATCATAGATTTGCTAGTAGGGCCACTAAGTCACCACGTAATAATGGCTCTGAATCCTAACATTTTACATAGATTCTCAGCTAGAGAAAACGATAAGAGTGGGGATAGTAAGTTTTAGTTGTAATTTACACTGCTAAAAGGAATTTAACGTTCTGCCCTTCTTTCTCCTGGTACGCGTCTGCGTTTAGATAGTAGTTCAAAGATTCAGGAGAGCAGTGCGTACGCCACTGCAAACGAGAGAAAATGGTTCCTGATTCTCCTATCACAAGCCAATGCCATTTTATTTTTAATCTCATTGTTTTTTCCCATTCAGTTTGTTCATTTCGTAGCACAAAATTACATATAACATTTTTTGTTTAATTAGTTGGCACCTTTTCGGCACTGCAGTCTGCATTGTTTACAAAGCTTCTTAAAAATCAGAATAAGTAGGTCGTAAATTACTTTGACTTCAGTTTTGGTCCAAATTAGCGCAAAACAATAGCAGATGAGTAATTACAGTTCAAGCGGAGGACTACTTTTCACAAAACTCTGATAGCTCCTTTAAGAAGTCAACGTAGACTATAATGGGAGAGTAAGAACCAAAACTAACATTAAAGACAAACTTACCGTCTACAGGCAACAGGAAGTTTCACAATAATACTGCTCAGTACACACAATTTGTCGCCAATGGTTACTCTACTTTATGCTAGGCAGAACGTAAATAAATATTAATAATACATGAGGTCAGATGAGGCAAATACTATGCGTGATAAACATTTCGTGAATAGTTTATAACGTTTGAGTTTATATTACGTTCTAATAGCGTATAGAATCGCAAGATAAATGTCAATACCTTTGAAATGTTCTGAAATTGGGAATAATGTATTATCACAAATAGAAATAAAATGCATTATTACAAATATAAAATATTCATTTCTTTACGAATTTTTGATGACTCAAATAACAAAGGGACATAGCTCTATTTCGAATATAGTTATATTTCAAGTATTTTCTTTCTTATACTAAAGACAACATTATACGTTATCTTTTAATTTCTCATTCAGTCAATAAATTGTTGGTAGCGGGTTTTGTTGATTACGCACTGCATCTTACCCAGCCTCTAGTACTCCAAAGGATAGAAGTATACAGAAGTTCCGAAAATGAAGGTCACCATTAGTGTGGTAAGAAAGGGTGTCCAACTTCCTACTTAGTCATATAATCGTTTGATGATTAAAATTATACTACGTTATTTTTAAACAAAATTAGAGGAAGAATTATAAGCGTAACGTGATCATAAAATTTTAACAAATAAATTTCGTTTCACAGTCGTAAAACTACGGTAGACTTCCAAACGAATTGAATATTAAATTCGTTATTAAATTGAATATTAAATATTGAATATTCTATACGAATCGAATATTAAAAATAAATTTATACCACTTCCGGTCTTAGTAGAAAGATAAAAGAGAATCTTTTCTGAAGACACCAAATCGTTCCCAAAAGTCCGCTCCTTATTAACTATTACCGTTTTCATTCTCTAGCTATCTAACTTAAGATCGCATGGAGTAGATTCCTAGCACTTCCGGTCTTAATACAGAGTGAATGCAGGAGATTGAAGCTATCCTGGGCACACTGATTTACAAAAAAAAGAAGAAGAAGAAAGAAAGAAAGAAAAGAAAAGAAAACAAAACAAAAAACAAAAGAAAAGAAAAGAAAAAAGAAAACTACATCACATACCATTTTCATTTATAAAGATCGATATTGGAACTTGAAGTATTAGTAAATTTGAAACACTTTCACATTCGGTAGAGTGTTGTGGATGGTCATAATAAGTTTTCCTGAAACGTATAAATCGTTTACAGGAAAACAACATGTCGCTATATGTTACCGTTTTAGTTGTATGGCCACAAATGCTGTAATATAAAATAGTTAAGTACTGACATTCCAATTTGATTTGACTAAAGGGATGACGAAGGAGTTGAAATATATTCTTGGAATGCTGAGTGGATTGCAGTAAACCACTTTCCCTTTTCTAGCACCTCTTTTTATATTATTTCGATAAACTTTGAAACAGGAAATGGCTCACTTTCCATTCACTAAGTATTATCTAAAGGGTAACGGAGAAGATGAATCTATTTTTAGGAAAGTGAATTGACTACAAAAAACCGTTCCTGGATAACTTTTACCATTTTTGTTTTATGGAAAGCAATATAGAAACCGGAAGTATTAATTATAAAGGTAACTAAGAAAGTTTTGTCTCTTTTTGTGAAGGTCTGTATTCTATTGGCCTCATACCATGAGTTGAATGCGAATGGAGATAAGGCGAAGATCAGTTGTTGGTGTGGGTATATCCAACATACTACCTGGTTGTGGCAGTTCAGTTACACCGCGAACTTCCGCAAGGACAGAGTGAACATGAGACCTTAGCATGGGACCTCAAGACATTTCTAGTATCGTGGCCCCAGTTTCACTTTTACACTCTGTTTAAATATCTGGCAATTCAGATTGCTTCCAGTGTAAAATTCATATCTTGAGAACTTTACTGTAACTGAAACGTTTCGATGCAAGCCACTTTTTCAAATGAATAAAAAAATAAATAAATGGGGCAATGACAGGGATTAAGGGAGATGATTGAACATTTCTCGTTGGAATCTTAGAATTATCTTAACAGTATGAGCAGCTTTGGTGGCCGGTTGTTGTCCTGGATCATAAGAATTACCGAACGTAGCAATTCTCTGCACCAATTTTGAATGGTATGTCGCTGATAATTTAGTGTTTGGTAATACATATCTGCTGCAATTATTCGTTCTGGTTCCAATGACATTTACAAGAATCACCGGTTTTTATGTCCTAAGACAAGTTTGGCACTAGCGTGAAATGATGGCGTCGGTTTGAATTTATTCGCATTGGAGAACCACAATTGCATGGAATGCTGCTTGGACTAACCAGTAGCGTACGATATCCAGGTTTCATCTCCCATTAATTCGTGAGTAAAAAGATGTCTTCTTCCCAGTGGGCTAAAGAGCCACGTACGACTGTCATTCTTAAGAAGAAGAGAAAAGCTTCCTCTCTTGCGAGTCTTGAAAACAGCATTAAGAAGGTTCCTACAAAGAACATGATAACGTATGTGGTGAAAGACTTGAGTTGATTTTGAGTTTAACGTCCCGTTCAGCAGCGAGGCTATATGAGACGTGGACCTACTGATTAACGTGGAGTCCGAACCACAGAATGTGTGGTGAAAGAATAAAGTAAGCGAGTCGAAAGAGACTACAATTGATAAACATTATTAAAACGGATGATCGTTTATGCTGGTTAAGAACACTACTATTATAGAAACTTTACAGCTTTTAAGCAAATAACATGCATACAGTTCCAGAATACCAATGAAAATAATAAAGATTTTAAGCTCTCATTTAAATATCATGCAATCAAATTTCTCTGAAGGTTTCTTTTTTCTTTTCTATTTTTGGTACGAAAAGTATTATCGAAAGCGGATGAATTGAACTGATTCACTTAAAGCGTTTTTCACAGTATTTTGCATTCTTCAAAAATTAACCGCGTAACTCGATGTTGTATCACTGCGCGCACGAATGTTTACTGATCGGTGAAGAGGAGGTTGTTTCGTGTGTTTCCCGCAATATTCCTGCTGCAGCACGTGCATGTATTTCTGCCACTGCGATGTGCATTACTCGTCTCACTCTCACACCATCGCTGTGATATGGGGCAAAATATCAAGTACTATATAATCCCCTTCTCTTTTAAGAGCAACTGGACATTGTTATTTCTCTCCAAATTATAATTACAGATGAAACTATAATGCGTTGTCAAATTATCAATTGAACGATCAAGATCTGGTATATAACTGCAACCACATTTATCATTATGGGAGATTATTTCTTCTTCATCTATTACCTAAATCATTACGCATATCCAGAAAATAGATGGTACTTTTTCCCCTTAAGTTCAATTTATTGATGTGCTTTCTTTATTGTATAGCATGCGAACATACAAAATAGTAACTACAGTAGCCTACTGCAATGTAAATAAATAAATAACGTGTATATACTACTCTAGGAGAACATGAAAATTAGCTACTTAAGGTCATAATTTTCTTCAAGTGAACTGAACAGCGTTGATAACGTTTGATAAACTAAAAGTTCTTACTATGCCTTAACAATACATTAATTACTATAAAATTTGTTGTGTACTATTTGCTTATGGAAGAATCAACTGTTATTAGCCTCATTTTCAGTGCTGCAACTCATAGTTGTTTTTTCTGTTTTTCACAAAGAATCGTTTTCAAACAGTTGTCAATTCATGAAAATGGCCTAAGAAAAGGAAAAAGAGAAATCAAGTGTACTCGCTGTTCTTATTGAAGATATTAAGTAACTTATAGTATTTCAGATCATTGTTTGGTTTTTCATAATAGATGAGGAAATAGACAATTAAAAAAAAGAAGAGAGAGAGAATGGGGAGACAGAAGTTAAAAAGGATAAAATCTGTTTTACTGTTTCATTACGAAGTAATATGAGGTTATTTTTCTCAGTTATAATTCGTATATCGCGTTTTTAAAATGCGATCAGAATAAATGACCATTTACGACATGCAAAAACCGAATATTCTGTGCCAGAAATGACAATATGTTCAAAGGAATCTTCAACATTTAAGAATTTTATAATATTAGATAGAAAGGTTCATAACTTTTGAGTCTTAATTCTCTCTCTCTCTCCCTTTCTCTCTCTCTCTCTCTCTCTCTCTTTCTCTCTCTCTTTCTCTCTGGCTGCAGCAAAATTAAAAGGAGATACTATATGCATGTTAAGTCTTTATTCCTATGTAGAATCTACAAAGTTTCTTGGAATTTGATGAATAAGATGTCGATAGAGTCTTCATACTCTCATGATATATGCGTTTAAGGCGTAACTTTTCAGTTAGATATCAAAAGAAAGGATAAGTCGCGAGGATTCAAAATATATTTTATAGATATTTTATTACATATGTGAAATAAAATAAAATAATAAATTGTCTAGTCAATAATTAAGTAAACTCAGTAGTTTTCAAGTTCTTGAAGAATGAACAATTGCTTGTTCCAAACACTCGCTCGCCTGTAATGGAAACGTAAAAGGTGCTCAATTTTGAAATGAAATGAAATGAAATCTTTTGAGTTTTACGTCCCACGTGTATGCTGGCTAGGCTAAAGGAGACGGTGATGATGAAGAAATGAATGAAATGGTGGAATGAAGAAATTGGGAGGAAACTGAAGAACCACAAGGAAACCCACGCACATGGTGTTTGTCTACAACAAGGTTCACTTGGCGCGAACTGGAATCTAACCAGGGACCCCATCCGTCAAAGGTGAACGCTCTACCACTGAGCCACCACGGCCCCCAAGAGTTCAATTTTGAATAGAAGTGGTGAGTACAACTGCACATGTTTCTAGGTCCGATAATTAACTCTGAATTATATGATTCGAGTACTCGCGAGACTCAGGCGGGAGACTCGCGTTCGATTTCCGGAGGGACTTCAAGTAGTTCGGAACGCTAGTTAGGCTGTAGGTCCACATCTCATACAGTCTTGTTGTTGAAGGGGACGATAAACTTTAATCTGTTCATCCAATCATAGATTTGCTAGTAGGGCCACTAAGTCACCAAGTAATAATGGCTCTGAATCCTAACATTTTACATAGATTCTCAGCTAGAGAAAACGTTAAGAGTGGGGATAGTAAGTTTTAGTTGTAATTTACACTGCTAAAAGGAATTTAACGTTCTGCCCTTCTTTCTCCTGGTACGCGTCTGCGTTTAGATAGTAGTTCAAAGATTCAGGAGAGCAGTGCGTACGCCACTGCAAACGAGAGAAAATGGTTCCTGATTCTCCTATCACAAGCCAATGCCATTTTATTTTTAATCTCATTGTTTTTTCCCATTCAGTTTGTTCATTTCGTAGCACAAAATTACATATAACATTTTTTGTTTAATTAGTTGGCACCTTTTCGGCACTGCAGTCTGCATTGTTTACAAAGCTTCTTAAAAATCAGAATAAGTAGGTCGTAAATTACTTTGACTTCAGTTTTGGTCCAAATTAGCGCAAAACAATAGCAGATGAGTAATTACAGTTCAAGCGGAGGACTACTTTTCACAAAACTCTGATAGCTCCTTTAAGAAGTCAACGTAGACTATAATGGGAGAGTAAGAACCAAAACTAACATTAAAGACAAACTTACCGTCTACAGGCAACAGGAAGTTTCACAATAATACTGCTCAGTACACACAATTTGTCGCCAATGGTTACTCTACTTTATGCTAGGCAGAACGTAAATAAATATTAATAATACATGAGGTCAGATGAGGCAAATACTATGCGTGATAAACATTTCGTGAATAGTTTATAACGTTTGAGTTTATATTACGTTCTAATAGCGTATAGAATCGCAAGATAAATGTCAATACCTTTGAAATGTTCTGAAATTGGGAATAATGTATTATCACAAATAGAAATAAAATGCATTATTACAAATATAAAATATTCATTTCTTTACGAATTTTTGATGACTCAAATAACAAAGGGACATAGCTCTATTTCGAATATAGTTATATTTCAAGTATTTTCTTTCTTATACTAAAGACAACATTATACGTTATCTTTTAATTTCTCATTCAGTCAATAAATTGTTGGTAGCGGGTTTTGTTGATTACGCACTGCATCTTACCCAGCCTCTAGTACTCCAAAGGATAGAAGTATACAGAAGTTCCGAAAATGAAGGTCACCATTAGTGTGGTAAGAAAGGGTGTCCAACTTCCTACTTAGTCATATAATCGTTTGATGATTAAAATTATACTACGTTATTTTTAAACAAAATTAGAGGAAGAATTATAAGCGTAACGTGATCATAAAATTTTAACAAATAAATTTCGTTTCACAGTCGTAAAACTACGGTAGACTTCCAAACGAATTGAATATTAAATTCGTTATTAAATTGAATATTAAATATTGAATATTCTATACGAATCGAATATTAAAAATAAATTTATACCACTTCCGGTCTTAGTAGAAAGATAAAAGAGAATCTTTTCTGAAGACACCAAATCGTTCCCAAAAGTCCGCTCCTTATTAACTATTACCGTTTTCATTCTCTAGCTATCTAACTTAAGATCGCATGGAGTAGATTCCTAGCACTTCCGGTCTTAATACAGAGTGAATGCAGGAGATTGAAGCTATCCTGGGCACACTGATTTACAAAAAAAAGAAGAAGAAGAAAGAAAGAAAGAAAAGAAAACAAAACAAAACAAAAAACAAAAGAAAAGAAAAGAAAAAAGAAAACTACATCACATACCATTTTCATTTATAAAGATCGATATTGGAACTTGAAGTATTAGTAAATTTGAAACACTTTCACATTCGGTAGAGTGTTGTGGATGGTCATAATAAGTTTTCCTGAAACGTATAAATCGTTTACAGGAAAACAACATGTCGCTATATGTTACCGTTTTAATTGTATGGCCACAAATGCTGTAATATAAAATAGTTAAGTACTGACATTCCAATTTGATTTGACTAAAGGGATGACGAAGGAGTTGAAATATATTCTTGGAATGCTGAGTGGATTGCAGTAAACCACTTTCCCTTTTCTAGCACCTCTTTTTATATTATTTCGATAAACTTTGAAACAGGAAATGGCTCACTTTCCATTCACTAAGTATTATCTAAAGGGTAACGGAGAAGATGAATCTATTTTTAGGAAAGTGAATTGACTACAAAAAACCGTTCCTGGATAACTTTTACCATTTTTGTTTTATGGAAAGCAATATAGAAACCGGAAGTATTAATTATAAAGGTAACTAAGAAAGTTTTGTCTCTTTTTGTGAAGGTCTGTATTCTATTGGCCTCATACCATGAGTTGAATGCGAATGGAGATAAGGCGAAGATCAGTTGTTGGTGTGGGTATATCCAACATACTACCTGGTTGTGGCAGTTCAGTTACACCGCGAACTTCCGCAAGGACAGAGTGAACATGAGACCTTAGCATGGGACCTCAAGACATTTCTAGTATCGTGGCCCCAGTTTCACTTTTACACTCTGTTTAAATATCTGGCAATTCAGATTGCTTCCAGTGTAAAATTCATATCTTGAGAACTTTACTGTAACTGAAACGTTTCGATGCAAGCCACTTTTTCAAATGAATAAAAAAATAAATAAATGGGGCAATGACAGGGATTAAGGGAGATGATTGAACATTTCTCGTTGGAATCTTAGAATTATCTTAACAGTATGAGCAGCTTTGGTGGCCGGTTGTTGTCCTGGATCATAAGAATTACCGAACGTAGCAATTCTCTGCACCAATTTTGAATGGTATGTCGCTGATAATTTAGTGTTTGGTAATACATATCTGCTGCAATTATTCGTTCTGGTTCCAATGACATTTACAAGAATCACCGGTTTTTATGTCCTAAGACAAGTTTGGCACTAGCGTGAAATGATGGCGTCGGTTTGAATTTATTCGCATTGGAGAACCACAATTGCATGGAATGCTGCTTGGACTAACCAGTAGCGTACGATATCCAGGTTTCATCTCCCATTAATTCGTGAGTAAAAAGATGTCTTCTTCCCAGTGGGCTAAAGAGCCACGTACGACTGTCATTCTTAAGAAGAAGAGAAAAGCTTCCTCTCTTGCGAGTCTTGAAAACAGCATTAAGAAGGTTCCTACAAAGAACATGATAACGTATGTGGTGAAAGACTTGAGTTGATTTTGAGTTTAACGTCCCGTTCAGCAGCGAGGCTATATGAGACGTGGACCTACTGATTAACGTGGAGTCCGAACCACAGAATGTGTGGTGAAAGAATAAAGTAAGCGAGTCGAAAGAGACTACAATTGATAAACATTATTAAAACGGATGATCGTTTATGCTGGTTAAGAACACTTCTATTGTAGAAACTTTACAGCTTTTAAGCAAATAACATGCATACAGTTCCAGAATACCAATGAAAATAATAAAGATTTTAAGCTCTCATTTAAATATCATGCAATCAAATTTCTCTGAAGGTTTCTTTTTTCTTTTCTATTTTTGGTACGAAAAGTATTATCGAAAGCGGATGAATTGAACTGATTCACTTAAAGCGTTTTTCACAGTATTTTGCATTCTTCAAAAATTAACCGCGTAACTCGATGTTGTATCACTGCGCGCACGAATGTTTACTGATCGGTGAAGAGGAGGTTGTTTCGTGTGTTTCCCGCAATATTCCTGCTGCAGCACGTGCATGTATTTCTGCCACTGCGATGTGCATTACTCGTCTCACTCTCACACCATCGCTGTGATATGGGGCAAAATATCAAGTACTATATAATCCCCTTCTCTTTTAAGAGCAACTGGACATTGTTATTTCTCTCCAAATTATAATTACAGATGAAACTATAATGCGTTGTCAAATTATCAATTGAACGATCAAGATCTGGTATATAACTGCAACCACATTTATCATTATGGGAGATTATTTCTTCTTCATCTATTACCTAAATCATTACGCATATCCAGAAAATAGATGGTACTTTTTCCCCTTAAGTTCAATTTATTGATGTGCTTTCTTTATTGTATAGCATGCGAACATACAAAATAGTAACTACAGTAGCCTACTGCAATGTAAATAAATAAATAACGTGTATATACTACTCTAGGAGAACATGAAAATTAGCTACTTAAGGTCATAATTTTCTTCAAGTGAACTGAACAGCGTTGATAACGTTTGATAAACTAAAAGTTCTTACTATGCCTTAACAATACATTAATTACTATAAAATTTGTTGTGTACTATTTGCTTATGGAAGAATCAACTGTTATTAGCCTCATTTTCAGTGCTGCAACTCATAGTTGTTTTTTCTGTTTTTCACAAAGAATCGTTTTCAAACAGTTGTCAATTCATGAAAATGGCCTAAGAAAAGGAAAAAGAGAAATCAAGTGTACTCGCTGTTCTTATTGAAGATATTAAGTAACTTATAGTATTTCAGATCATTGTTTGGTTTTTCATAATAGATGAGGAAATAGACAATTAAAAAAAAGAAGAGAGAGAGAATGGGGAGACAGAAGTTAAAAAGGATAAAATCTGTTTTACTGTTTCATTACGAAGTAATATGAGGTTATTTTTCTCAGTTATAATTCGTATATCGCGTTTTTAAAATGCGATCAGAATAAATGACCATTTACGACATGCAAAAACCGAATATTCTGTGCCAGAAATGACAATATGTTCAAAGGAATCTTCAACATTTAAGAATTTTATAATATTAGATAGAAAGGTTCATAACTTTTGAGTCTTAATTCTCTCTCTCTCTCCCTTTCTCTCTCTCTCTCTCTCTCTCTTTTTCTCTCTCTCTTTCTCTCTGGCTGCAGCAAAATTAAAAGGAGATACTATATGCATGTTAAGTCTTTATTCCTATGTAGAATCTACAAAGTTTCTTGGAATTTGATGAATAAGATGTCGATAGAGTCTTCATACTCTCATGATATATGCGTTTAAGGCGTAACTTTTCAGTTAGATATCAAAAGAAAGGATAAGTCGCGAGGATTCAAAATATATTTTATAGATATTTTATTACATATGTGAAATAAAATAAAATAATAAATTGTCTAGTCAATAATTAAGTAAACTCAGTAGTTTTCAAGTTCTTGAAGAATGAACAATTGCTTGTTCCAAACACTCGCTCGCCTGTAATGGAAACGTAAAAGGTGCTCAATTTTGAAATGAAATGAAATGAAATCTTTTGAGTTTTACGTCCCACGTGTATGCTGGCTAGGCTAAAGGAGACGGTGATGATGAAGAAATGAATGAAATGGTGGAATGAAGAAATTGGGAGGAAACTGAAGAACCACAAGGAAACCCACGCACATGGTGTTTGTCTACAACAAGGTTCACTTGGCGCGAACTGGAATCTAACCAGGGACCCCATCCGTCAAAGGTGAACGCTCTACCACTGAGCCACCACGGCCCCCAAGAGTTCAATTTTGAATAGAAGTGGTGAGTACAACTGCACATGTTTCTAGGTCCGATAATTAACTCTGAATTATATGATTCGAGTACTCGCGAGACTCAGGCGGGAGACTCGCGTTCGATTTCCGGAGGGACTTCAAGTAGTTCGGAACGCTAGTTAGGCTGTAGGTCCACATCTCATACAGTCTTGTTGTTGAAGGGGACGATAAACTTTAATCTGTTCATCCAATCATAGATTTGCTAGTAGGGCCACTAAGTCACCAAGTAATAATGGCTCTGAATCCTAACATTTTACATAGATTCTCAGCTAGAGAAAACGTTAAGAGTGGGGATAGTAAGTTTTAGTTGTAATTTACACTGCTAAAAGGAATTTAACGTTCTGCCCTTCTTTCTCCTGGTACGCGTCTGCGTTTAGATAGTAGTTCAAAGATTCAGGAGAGCAGTGCGTACGCCACTGCAAACGAGAGAAAATGGTTCCTGATTCTCCTATCACAAGCCAATGCCATTTTATTTTTAATCTCATTGTTTTTTCCCATTCAGTTTGTTCATTTCGTAGCACAAAATTACATATAACATTTTTTGTTTAATTAGTTGGCACCTTTTCGGCACTGCAGTCTGCATTGTTTACAAAGCTTCTTAAAAATCAGAATAAGTAGGTCGTAAATTACTTTGACTTCAGTTTTGGTCCAAATTAGCGCAAAACAATAGCAGATGAGTAATTACAGTTCAAGCGGAGGACTACTTTTCACAAAACTCTGATAGCTCCTTTAAGAAGTCAACGTAGACTATAATGGGAGAGTAAGAACCAAAACTAACATTAAAGACAAACTTACCGTCTACAGGCAACAGGAAGTTTCACAATAATACTGCTCAGTACACACAATTTGTCGCCAATGGTTACTCTACTTTATGCTAGGCAGAACGTAAATAAATATTAATAATACATGAGGTCAGATGAGGCAAATACTATGCGTGATAAACATTTCGTGAATAGTTTATAACGTTTGAGTTTATATTACGTTCTAATAGCGTATAGAATCGCAAGATAAATGTCAATACCTTTGAAATGTTCTGAAATTGGGAATAATGTATTATCACAAATAGAAATAAAATGCATTATTACAAATATAAAATATTCATTTCTTTACGAATTTTTGATGACTCAAATAACAAAGGGACATAGCTCTATTTCGAATATAGTTATATTTCAAGTATTTTCTTTCTTATACTAAAGACAACATTATACGTTATCTTTTAATTTCTCATTCAGTCAATAAATTGTTGGTAGCGGGTTTTGTTGATTACGCACTGCATCTTACCCAGCCTCTAGTACTCCAAAGGATAGAAGTATACAGAAGTTCCGAAAATGAAGGTCACCATTAGTGTGGTAAGAAAGGGTGTCCAACTTCCTACTTAGTCATATAATCGTTTGATGATTAAAATTATACTACGTTATTTTTAAACAAAATTAGAGGAAGAATTATAAGCGTAACGTGATCATAAAATTTTAACAAATAAATTTCGTTTCACAGTCGTAAAACTACGGTAGACTTCCAAACGAATTGAATATTAAATTCGTTATTAAATTGAATATTAAATATTGAATATTCTATACGAATCGAATATTAAAAATAAATTTATACCACTTCCGGTCTTAGTAGAAAGATAAAAGAGAATCTTTTCTGAAGACACCAAATCGTTCCCAAAAGTCCGCTCCTTATTAACTATTACCGTTTTCATTCTCTAGCTATCTAACTTAAGATCGCATGGAGTAGATTCCTAGCACTTCCGGTCTTAATACAGAGTGAATGCAGGAGATTGAAGCTATCCTGGGCACACTGATTTACAAAAAAAGAAGAAGAAGAAAGAAAGAAAGAAAAGAAAAGAAAACAAAACAAAAAACAAAAGAAAAGAAAAGAAAAAAGAAAACTACATCACATACCATTTTCATTTATAAAGATCGATATTGGAACTTGAAGTATTAGTAAATTTGAAACACTTTCACATTCGGTAGAGTGTTGTGGATGGTCATAATAAGTTTTCCTGAAACGTATAAATCGTTTACAGGAAAACAACATGTCGCTATATGTTACCGTTTTAGTTGTATGGCCACAAATGCTGTAATATAAAATAGTTAAGTACTGACATTCCAATTTGATTTGACTAAAGGGATGACGAAGGAGTTGAAATATATTCTTGGAATGCTGAGTGGATTGCAGTAAACCACTTTCCCTTTTCTAGCACCTCTTTTTATATTATTTCGATAAACTTTGAAACAGGAAATGGCTCACTTTCCATTCACTAAGTATTATCTAAAGGGTAACGGAGAAGATGAATCTATTTTTAGGAAAGTGAATTGACTACAAAAAACCGTTCCTGGATAACTTTTACCATTTTTGTTTTATGGAAAGCAATATAGAAACCGGAAGTATTAATTATAAAGGTAACTAAGAAAGTTTTGTCTCTTTTTGTGAAGGTCTGTATTCTATTGGCCTCATACCATGAGTTGAATGCGAATGGAGATAAGGCGAAGATCAGTTGTTGGTGTGGGTATATCCAACATACTACCTGGTTGTGGCAGTTCAGTTACACCGCGAACTTCCGCAAGGACAGAGTGAACATGAGACCTTAGCATGGGACCTCAAGACATTTCTAGTATCGTGGCCCCAGTTTCACTTTTACACTCTGTTTAAATATCTGGCAATTCAGATTGCTTCCAGTGTAAAATTCATATCTTGAGAACTTTACTGTAACTGAAACGTTTCGATGCAAGCCACTTTTTCAAATGAATAAAAAAATAAATAAATGGGGCAATGACAGGGATTAAGGGAGATGATTGAACATTTCTCGTTGGAATCTTAGAATTATCTTAACAGTATGAGCAGCTTTGGTGGCCGGTTGTTGTCCTGGATCATAAGAATTACCGAACGTAGCAATTCTCTGCACCAATTTTGAATGGTATGTCGCTGATAATTTAGTGTTTGGTAATACATATCTGCTGCAATTATTCGTTCTGGTTCCAATGACATTTACAAGAATCACCGGTTTTTATGCCCTAAGACAAGTTTGGCACTAGCGTGAAATGATGGCGTCGGTTTGAATTTATTCGCATTGGAGAACCACAATTGCATGGAATGCTGCTTGGACTAACCAGTAGCGTACGATATCCAGGTTTCATCTCCCATTAATTCGTGAGTAAAAAGATGTCTTCTTCCCAGTGGGCTAAAGAGCCACGTACGACTGTCATTCTTAAGAAGAAGAGAAAAGCTTCCTCTCTTGCGAGTCTTGAAAACAGCATTAAGAAGGTTCCTACAAAGAACATGATAACGTATGTGGTGAAAGACTTGAGTTGATTTTGAGTTTAACGTCCCGTTCAGCAGCGAGGCTATATGAGACGTGGACCTACTGATTAACGTGGAGTCCGAACCACAGAATGTGTGGTGAAAGAATAAAGTAAGCGAGTCGAAAGAGACTACAATTGATAAACATTATTAAAACGGATGATCGTTTATGCTGGTTAAGAACACTTCTATTATAGAAACTTTACTGCTTTTAAGCAAATAACAGGCATACAGTTCCAGAATACCAATGAAAATAATAAAGATTTTAAGCTATCATTCAAATATCTTGCAATCAAATTTCTATGAAGGTTTCTTTTTTCTTTTCTATTTTTGGTACGAAAAGTATTATCGAAAGCGGATGAATTGAACTGATTCACTTAAAGCGTTTTTCACAGTATTTTGCATTCTTCAAAAATTAACCGCGTAACTCGATGTTGTATCACTGCGCGCACGAATGTTTACTGATCGGTGAAGAGGAGGTTGTTTCGTGTGTTTCCCGCAATATTCCTGCTGCAGCACGTGCATGTATTTCTGCCACTGCGATGTGCATTACTCGTCTCACTCTCACACCATCGCTGTGATATGGGGCAAAATATCAAGTACTATATAATCCCCTTCTCCTTTAAGAGCAACTGGACATTGTTATTTCTCTCCAAATTATAATTACAGATGAAACTATAATGCGTTGTCAAATTATCAATTGAACGATCAAGATCTGGTATATAACTGCAACCACATTTATCATTATGGGAGATTATTTCTTCTTCATCTATTACCTAAATCATTACGCATATCCAGAAAATAGATGGTACTTTTTCCCCTTAAGTTCAATTTATTGATGTGCTTTCTTTATTGTATAGCATGCGAACATACAAAATAGTAACTACAGTAGCCTACTGCAATGTAAATAAATAAATAACGTGTATATACTACTCTAGGAGAACATGAAAATTAGCTACTTAAGGTCATAATTTTCTTCAAGTGAACTGAACAGCGTTGATAACGTTTGATAAACTAAAAGTTCTTACTATGCCTTAACAATACATTAATTACTATAAAATTTGTTGTGTACTATTTGCTTATGGAAGAATCAACTGTTATTAGCCTCATTTTCAGTGCTGCAACTCATAGTTGTTTTTTCTGTTTTTCACAAAGAATCGTTTTCAAACAGTTGTCAATTCATGAAAATGGCCTAAGAAAAGGAAAAAGAGAAATCAAGTGTACTCGCTGTTCTTATTGAAGATATTAAGTAACTTATAGTATTTCAGATCATTGTTTGGTTTTTCATAATAAATGAGGAAATAGACAATTAAAAAATAGAAGAGAGAGAGAATGGGGAGACAGAAGTTAAAAAGGATAAAATCTGTTTTACTGTTTCATTACGAAGTAATATGAGGTTATTTTTCTCAGTTATAATTCGTATATCGCGTTTTTAAAATGCGATCAGAATAAATGACCATTTACGACATGCAAAAACCGAATATTCTGTGCCAGAAATGACAATATGTTCAAAGGAATCTTCAACATTTAAGAATTTTATAATATTAGATAGAAAGGTTCATAACTTTTGAGTCTTAATTCTCTCTCTCTCTCCCTTTCTCTCTCTCTCTCTCTCTTTTTCTCTCTCTCTCTCTCTGGCTGCAGCAAAATTAAAAGGAGATACTATATGCATGTTAAGTCTTTATTCCTATGTAGAATCTACAAAGTTTCTTGGAATTTGATGAATAAGATGTCGATAGAGTCTTCATACTCTCATGATATATGCGTTTAAGGCGTAACTTTTCAGTTAGATATCAAAAGAAAGGATAAGTCGCGAGGATTCAAAATATATTTTATAGATATTTTATTACATATGTGAAATAAAATAAAATAATAAATTGTCTAGTCAATAATTAAGTAAACTCAGTAGTTTTCAAGTTCTTGAAGAATGAACAATTGCTTGTTCCAAACACTCGCTCGCCTGTAATGGAAACGTAAAAGGTGCTCAATTTTGAAATGAAATGAAATGAAATCTTTTGAGTTTTACGTCCCACGTGTATGCCGGCTAGGCTAAAGGAGACGGTGATGATGAAGAAATGAATGAAATGGTGGAATGAAGAAATTGGGAGGAAACTGAAGAACCACAAGGAAACCCACGCACATGGTGTTTGTCTACAACAAGGTTCACTTGGCGCGAACTGGAATCTAACCAGGGACCCCATCCGTCAAAGGTGAACGCTCTACCACTGAGCCACCACGGCCCCCAAGAGTTCAATTTTGAATAGAAGTGGTGAGTACAACTGCATATGTTTCTAGGTCCGATAATTAACTCCGAATTATATGATTCGAGTACTCGCGAGACTCAGGCGGGAGACTCGCGTTCGATTTCCGGAGGGACTTCAAGTAGTTCGGAACGCTAGTTAGGCTGTAGGTCCACATCTCATACAGTCTTGTTGTTGAAGGGGACGATAAACTTTAATCTGTTCATCCAATCATAGATTTGCTAGTAGGGCCACTAAGTCACCAAGTAATAATGGCTCTGAATCCTAACATTTTACATAGATTCTCAGCTAGAGAAAACGTTAAGAGTGGGGATAGTAAGTTTTAGTTGTAATTTACACTGCTAAAAGGAATTTAACGTTCTGCCCTTCTTTCTCCTGGTACGCGTCTGCGTTTAGATAGTAGTTCAAAGATTCAGGAGAGCAGTGCGTACGCCACTGCAAACGAGAGAAAATGGTTCCTGATTCTCCTATCACAAGCCAATGCCATTTTATTTTTAATCTCATTGTTTTTTCCCATTCAGTTTGTTCATTTCGTAGCACAAAATTACATATAACATTTTTTGTTTAATTAGTTGGCACCTTTTCGGCACTGCAGTCTGCATTGTTTACAAAGCTTCTTAAAAATCAGAATAAGTAGGTCGTAAATTACTTTGACTTCAGTTTTGGTCCAAATTAGCGCAAAACAATAGCAGATGAGTAATTACAGTTCAAGCGGAGGACTACTTTTCACAAAACTCTGATAGCTCCTTTAAGAAGTCAACGTAGACTATAATGGGAGAGTAAGAACCAAAACTAACATTAAAGACAAACTTACCGTCTACAGGCAACAGGAAGTTTCACAATAATACTGCTCAGTACACACAATTTGTCGCCAATGGTTACTCTACTTTATGCTAGGCAGAACGTAAATAAATATTAATAATACATGAGGTCAGATGAGGCAAATACTATGCGTGATAAACATTTCGTGAATAGTTTATAACGTTTGAGTTTATATTACGTTCTAATAGCGTATAGAATCGCAAGATAAATGTCAATACCTTTGAAATGTTCTGAAATTGGGAATAATGTATTATCACAAATAGAAATAAAATGCATTATTACAAATATAAAATATTCATTTCTTTACGAATTTTTGATGACTCAAATAACAAAGGGACATAGCTCTATTTCGAATATAGTTATATTTCAAGTATTTTCTTTCTTATACTAAAGACAACATTATACGTTATCTTTTAATTTCTCATTCAGTCAATAAATTGTTGGTAGCGGGTTTTGTTGATTACGCACTGCATCTTACCCAGCCTCTAGTACTCCAAAGGATAGAAGTATACAGAAGTTCCGAAAATGAAGGTCACCATTAGTGTGGTAAGAAAGGGTGTCCAACTTCCTACTTAGTCATATAATCGTTTGATGATTAAAATTATACTACGTTATTTTTAAACAAAATTAGAGGAAGAATTATAAGCGTAACGTGATCATAAAATTTTAACAAATAAATTTCGTTTCACAGTCGTAAAACTACGGTAGACTTCCAAACGAATTGAATATTAAATTCGTTATTAAATTGAATATTAAATATTGAATATTCTATACGAATCGAATATTAAAAGTAAATTTATACCACTTCCGGTCTTAGTAGAAAGATAAAAGAGAATCTTTTCTGAAGACACCAAATCGTTCCCAAAAGTCCGCTCCTTATTAACAATTACCGTTTTTATTCTCTAGCTATCTACCCTAGGATCGCATGGAGTAGATTCCTAGCACTTTCGGTCTTAATACAGAGTGAATGCAGGAGATTGAAGCTATTTTTGGCACGCTGATTTACGAAAAAGAAAACTATATCTCATAGAGTTTTCGTTTGTGAAGATCAATATTGGAACTTGAAGTATTAGTAAATTTGAAACACTTTCACATTCGGTAGAGTATTGTGGATGGTCATAATAAGTTCTTCTGAAGCGTATAAATCGGTTACAAGAAAACAACATGTCGCTATCTGTTTCCAAGTACTCACATTTCCAATTTGATTTGACTAAAGGGATGACGGAAGAGCTGAAACATATTCTTGGGATGCTCAGTGGATTGCAGTAAACCACTTTCCCTTTTCCAATATTTACCGTCTTTTTCTATTATTTCGATAAGCGTTGAAACAAGAAATGGTTCACTTTCCATTCACTACGTATTATCTAAGGGGTAACGGAGAAGGTGAAACGTATTTTTAGAACAATGAATTGACTAAAAGAAACAGTTTCTGGATACCTTTTATCATTTTTGTTTTATGGAAAGCAATATAGAAACCGGAAGTATTAATTATAAAGGTAACTAGGAAAGTTCTGTCACTTTTTGTGAAGGTCTGTATTCTATTGGCCTCACACCATAAGTTGAATGCGAATGGAGATAAGGTGAAGGTCAGTTGTTGGTGTGGGTTTATCCAACATAATACGTGGTTGTGGCAGTTCAGTTACACCGCAAACTTCCGCAAGGACAGAGTGGACATGGGGCCTTAGCAGAGCGTCATAAGAGAGTATATGCTGTACGAGTTCAAACTCGGGTCAAACGCTGAGAGTATCGTGACTATGTGCGCAGTGTAGAGGTGGCTCAACAAGTTTAAGAACGGTGTCGAAACACCCGAAGATGCATCACGTCCGGCAGACTAACACATGTACAAAATGAAGATCTTCAGGCAGCAATTGACGCGAGCAATGGCCAGACATGTGAGGAACTGGGAATTTAGTGTGAGTGGAGAAACTATTCGACAGCACCTCTGTCAACTTGGGAAGCACTACAAGTTGATTCGATGGGTCTCACATGTTTTGACTCCGGGCCAGAAGGCAACGCGAGCAGACACCTGTGTTTCTTTGCTGTTTCGTCTAAGGAAAGAGCCAGTCTGTACAGAATGTTAACGTGTGATGAGAAGTGGGTCCTGTATGAAGCTCCACAGGGCTGTCATCATTGGTTAGCATCCCACGAAACGGTTCTAAATCAGCCGAGGCCAGCACTGCACCAGAAGAAGGTCCTCCTGTGTTTGTTAGACTGCTCGCGGTATCGTGCATCGGGAACTGTTACTAGGTGGTCAGAGCATCAATGCAACTGTATACTGTTAGCAGTTGTGCCGTGTTCAAGAAAAACTCAAGACTCTTCAGCCAACACTTCTGAATCGCAAAGGGTCCCTCCTGTTAAAAAACAACGATAAGCCCCGAGTGGCTAGGATAACCCGGGACACCACATCCTGGATGGGAAACAGTATTGCACACACCATACTCCCCGGACATCGCACCGTCTGATTATCACCTGAGTAGAGGTGCAAAATGTACTTGATACCTTCTTCGCTCCACGGCCCACCAAATTCTACCGCGAAGGAATCCATGGCCTTCCAAAACGTTGGCCGAGGGTCATCGATGCTGATAGGGACTATTTTTGATCTTCTAGGTACGTCTCAGGTGGTATATCGATGTTCGAAGGTAATGGGTGAGAAAGTGACAGAACTTTCTTCGTTACCTTTATGGTTGTGGCCATCATCTTGGGATGATGAAGGATTGCACAAAAATGTTTTCCAATATCTTTTAGTGCTTTTGCTCCGTGGAAATCAGTACTGAAAGCGAAATTACTAGTAAAATATCAAGCGATTTTGATGTTGCGTGTGCTGGTCATATGATCTCTTGAGATACTGAATCGATTGCAGTAAATCATTTGCATCTTTCTAGTACCTTTTTATTCTACTATTTCGATAAGCATTAAAACAGAAGATGGTTGATTTCTATATTTGTACCACTTCCGGTATTAACTAAAGGATAACGCTGAAGATGGAACATATTCTTGGGATACTGAATCGATTACAAGAAACCGTTTCTAGATATCTTTTAACATTTTTGTTTTATGGAAAGCAATTTACTACTAGTAATAAGTAGTTAATATTTTTCTTTTATGGAAAGCAATTTACTACTAGTAATAAGTAATTAATTTTAACCGTTTCCAGTTTCAGTAAGTGTTGAGGGTTGTGAGGAAATCTTCTCTTGATTCGCTCAATCGATTGCAGATATCTGTTTGTTGCTATAAATTAGCATTTAATTCTAAGCTGAAAGTTAAGATAAACGTTCAAAGCGGTAAAAAAAATTAATTTGAACACTTCATGTTCGCATAGAGAGTTAACTTAGAAGACGAAACTTATTTAAACAGCATTGAAATTTTTGTTGTTCATCTCAAGAACCACAGAAACTACGAATCTGACACAAATATCAAGCTATATCGATCATTTTTGTATGACGCCACTCCCACTCCTCTTAGGTGAACAAAGAGAACTTTCCCTAACTCTGGAGTTGAACTTGGACTTAAAAGGCATTAGAACTGTCACCAATGATCTCATGGACACTAAAAACTATGGATTCGACATTAATATCGATCGTTTTTGATTATTTTATGTTTATCTCTCTCCCTCCCTCTCTCTCTCTCTCTCTCTCTCTCTCTCTCTCTCTCTCACACACACACACACACATACACACACTCCCTGTCTGTCTGTCTCTCACTCTCCGTTACTAACCACGCTGTACTGTTTTCCAGACTGTAATATTTAAACCAAGTTTGGATAAAATTGCTCCAAGCTTTTTAGAGTTATGCTGAAACACACACCCACACAATAAATTTTTATATATGTCGAATGTCGGAAAGATATTTCAAAATAGCAATAAAATGACTGCAAAAAAATTTATTGTGATTGATATGATATCAAGTACATTCAACAGCTATTTTTTGACGTAGTCACCATGAACCTCCAGACATTTCTGGCATCGTGGTGCCAACTGTCAGTTATCCTGCCTGTAAATATCTGTCTCCTGAGAATATATAACATCTATTTTGATCTAAGTTCATTGTATTATAATGTTGCATATCCAAATAAGCTGGGTTATTTGGATACCTTTGATTGCCAGAGAGAGAGGATCGATCTCAAGACCAGCTGCCTGGGATACCTACGGTTATTACCCTTACCGAGGACATCGTCTCCCCATAGGACATTGTGCAGAATCTCGTCATCATCAGAAAGACATTATTCTTTATAAAAATTGTAGTCTCAAGCATCAGTTGATGCATAATTGTAAAATTCTTTAGAAAACAATAAATTTAGAGCGTCAGCGACTTCTTCCTTTGCCTTTAGTTTCTTGTACTTTCTCATCACTTTTCTGTTTACCTTCCGTCTTGATTTCTTGCTATTTATTTCTGCTATGTTAAGTGGTCCTGCATTTACTTCATGTCATCAGGTTCAATATTCTTGGTTTTCTGCGACATCGTCACAGCGTCGAGGACAGCGTCCTGCCAGTCGATGACCTACTGGGAAGAAGACGTCGTTAGTGAACTTGCACTAAGCTCACTTTGTGCCGTCATTGAGCTGAATTTGGATTTTCATTAGGAAAATACCACGGAGTGAGGGCAACAACCAGTTGCACTCGAAAGCAATAAAAACTTGTCATTTTGTAAAATCTTGGTGAGATCCAGTCAGACGGAGGAGAAGAGAACGTCGCAGCACACGTCGAAACTCCTTCTGTCGTGAGGATAAGCCTTGTCTTATCACTCACAAACAGGACAACTTAACGTTAATATCTTACTTATCTTAGAGTCATAACCAGCTCTACTTCCATCCCCATGCTTTATTAGTCGCTCATGTCTCTTAAATTAAAATTGTGTTTGTTTTATTCCAGTTAACCTTATTGTTGGAGAACACATTGGTGTGTTAGATGCTCACAGTGAGCATGAGTAAGGACCAAGTACGGCATTCATCCCGTACTTCAGTATAAAAAGCGTTCATGCTATTTCGGACTAGAACCAATGTTCTGTACTGTTACGTGGTGGTAGATGACTTTGGTGAGATCTCTGTAGTACCTATTCGTTTATTTTATGTGTAGCGACACCACCCACCGAAACTTCCCCCACCCAACCACCCTCTTGGTTGTGTATATTACATTTATGTACTTTAGTGTATAAGTACAAATTGGTTTATATATATAATTTGGTTTTATTTTGCTTTCTTGTGTTTGTTACAATGGCCGAAGTTTCTCATTTCCCTGTGGTACGACGTAATGGTCATCCTGCTTTCTCTAGGTCCACAGTAAGATATTTTCGTTTAGATCGTTCGATACATCCACGTTTTATTGAGCACAATGCCCACTATAACGATGTTGTTGACGATTATCTGATGGATACATATTTATTTAATAGTCGCTATAACAAATGGTTTATGGTAGAATTTGTTAAGAAAGACTTTGACTCAGAAAGTTTATCACAGGTGGACATTAAAGCAGATTTTTTGTCTTTGGTTTCACGTATAACGGCATACAGTTCTCTTTTTCAAACAGCTACCTTTTTTGCCATGAGAACTAAGAGTAATCGTTACACCGTCACAGCTTTTTTTCGGTATGGAGGAACACAGGACAGGTTGGATGAGCTACTACAGTTTTGGAATCATGGGTTCAAGTTCAGGCCAAGTATCCAGATAGCAGATTTACTTGGTTGTTTTACCCGGTGTGGTAAAACCGGACTCTTTGCGGTGTCTCCGGATACCTAGCTGTTGGATCTCGCAGTCTTTGGAGACATGGTGAGAAAGAATAACAAATGGTTTTTACCACAATAAAGCAGAAAGGTCTTTGTACATAAGTTATACCGAGCTAATATCATTCTTGGGGTACGTTATTGTATAATCATGATATATTTTATTTTTGCAACGATTTAGTTTTTGAAGGTGAAGGTTACTCGTTGAGAGTTTGTTTCCTGGCCACGGATGTGAGTCAGCTTTTCTTATCTTCATATTACGTTACATATTAAACTTGCTTTCGCTCTTGTGATGCATATTTATGTCTATATACTCAGTCGTTAATAAAGGAATGTTTTTTATAACTAAATTAATTAAATGATGTTGGAATAAAATATTTGGAGAATATAATGATATCAGGTCTCGATTGCTACGGTTTAAAAAAAAGAGAGAGAAAGATGATGAAAGATTGGTTTCCATATTGGTATTCATGACGATATTATCTTTTGAATTATTATACTTAAGACATGTTGTTTGATATGTTTGGTTTTCCAGATTGTTTCTTGTGGGCCGTAAGGAAGCGAAATTGCCTTACCTTTTAGTTTTAAGAAATCTGTTAAATCTCTAAAGCATGATTCAAACAACAATCGCCATATTTTTTTATTTACCTAAATTTTATACTCATGACCTAAATATTTTTTTTGGAATTATTTAAGCGTTTTTATTTTTGATCTAATGAAGTTATTTATGGGGATAACTCCTTCAGTATGTTTTGTCATTGTGGATGTGTGTTTGTGTTTATTATTTTTTGTAGGGACAGGCTAGAGAGATGCCTTTGTCTCGGGAGATAGTTATGGCAGAAGGGTAGCCAATGCCAGTCGAAGTACTGTTTAAGCTTTTGGGCCCGTTAAGTTTGCCGCTCCTTGTTTGGTTTTGCTTTAGAGGAAAGAATAAGATATTGAAGATATTTTAAGGTACCAAGACAGACGATATATATGAATACTTGTAAGTGAAGTGATATTTTGAAGTAAGAATAAACGTACACAGCTCTGGGAGCATTTTAATTGTGTCAATTTGTCCAAGGAAAGTCCTCATATTAACTGTTTTTTTAAATTTATTATTTAGTCAGTTGAGTATTTAAAAAAGAAAAGGTCATGTGTAGTAGTAATCTCTTGTGACCTCGATTGTTCTGAAATTGTCTAAATTTTCTATATTATTTTCTTTTCATTACTTATTGTTATTTTTTAAAGACACCTACATAAAGTTAATTTCCTTCACTAGATTTTGAAGCAAAGGAGTAGTTTTTTCTTAATTTTGAATTAGAAATTTTTGAAGATTCTCTACGAGTACAACCTTTTATATATACATACATTTGTGTGGTAACTTTTGAAAGAAGTAAAAGATATAGTTATCGAATTGTTTAGCATGTTACTGCTTCGTTTTATTGGTGTTATTGTTGTTTTGGTGATTTCAGGTAGGATTAGAAACCTGTATGCCACTTTTGAGTTATTAGGTAACTCGGTACCTATTGTCTCGTGTTAGGGAACAAAGGATTAAGTACATGCTATTTCAGTTGTTGAGGAAGTTACTAGGTTATCATTCATTTTTTTAAATTCAATTTTATTACTCCCCGAATCCCTTTAGTTTGAAGCACTTATTATATGCAGGAATGGTCATATCCGCGAGCGGGTTGCGCGGATCCAAGCACCTTAACAACCCATCCAGAAGAGATGCAGAGGGCAAATGACTGCATCTTTATAAATGCTTCAAAGATCCTCCAATATTCTCCTTTAGTTTTAATTCTTAATTTTTTGTTTGTTTGTTTGTTTGTCTGTATCAAGTGTAGTATGCGTAGTCAAATATTTGGTTTCTTTGATTAAGATAAAAGTATTTGAAAATACTCATCGTTATCATTACGTTAATTATTTTAGTAATTTTTATAATATGTACTTACGGTTTTTCGTTTCTTTCCAAGTTGAGATTTATCCATGCACTTCCACTAATTTCACAAGTAAAAGATGACTGACAGCAGATGCCTTCGTTGTCTCCTGTTGCCGGATGACCTGCCTCTTTGCACCAGTACGCAGTTTCTGCCATCTGTTGGACGACTTGAACGACTATTTGTTACTTTTATGAGATCCTCGGTTGGATGCCAATGGACCACCACGATATTTTTTTTCCACATCAAAATTTTTTTCAGATTACCTAAATGTGTCATCGGGATCCTCCTGACGGATGCTCGCCTCAGGACACATTTTTGTGGAGCTCCGGGATGTTGCATATCCAAATAAGCTGGGTTATTTGGATACTTTTGATTGCCAGAGAGAGGATCGATCTCAAGACCAGCTGCCTGGGACACCTACGGTTATTACCCTTACCGAGGACATTGTCTCCCCATAGGACATTGTGCAGAATCTCGTCATCATCAGAAAGACATTATTCTTTATAAAAATTGTAGTCTCAAGCATCAGTTGATGCATAATTGTAAAATTCTTTAGAAAACAATAAACTTAGAGCGTCAGTGACTTCTTCCTTTGCCTTTAGTTTCTTGTACTGTCTCATCACTTTTCTGTTTACCTTCCGTCTTGATTTCTTGCTATTTATTTCTGCTATGTTAAGTGGTCCTGCATTTACTTCATGTCATCAGGTTCAATATTCTTGGTTTTCTGCGACATCGTCACAGCGTCGAGGACAGCGTCCTGCCAGTCGATGACCAACTTGGAAGAAGACGTCGTTAGTGAACTTGCACTAAGCCCACTTTGTGCCGTCATTGAGCTGAATTTGGATTTTCATTAGGAAAATACCACGGAGTGAGAGCAACAACCAGTTGCACTCGAAAGCAATAAAAACTTGTCATTTTGAAAAATCTTGATCATATCCAGTCAGACGGAGGAGAAGAGAACGTCGCAGCACACGTCGAAACTCCTTCTGTCGTGAGGATAAGCCTTGTCTTATCACTCACAAACAGGACAACTTAACGTTAATATCTTACTTAGAGTCATAACCAGCTCTACTTTCATCCCCATGCTTTATTAGTCGCTCATGTCTCTTAAATTAATATTTGTTTGTTTTATTCCAGTTAACCTTATTGTTGCAGAACACATTGGTGTGTTAGATGCTCACAGTGAGCATGAGGAAGGTACAAGTACGGCATTCATCCCGTACTTGAGTATAAAAAGCATTCATGCTATTTCAAACTAGAGCCAATGTTCAGTACTGTTACAATATATTACATGTATAGGCGGAGTACTAATATTTTCCAGTTATATGCTACATGTAACCCACTGTGCAGTGGCAGTGAAAGGTACTACTGTAAATATACTGTTATTCAGTGGCATATTTAGAGCTTGGTTATCAGGCTCAAGACCCCACGAAGTGTATTAAAATTTGTTGGCACCCAAAATTTAAAAAAATAATAAAATGCTTATTCACGTCTTGTGCATATCCCCAAGGGTGCCCATCCTGAGGACTATGGCTCCCAATGCTCGTATGGTCCCCATGTATTTTTAAGAATATGTATTTTTTTCTTACTTGTATTTTTTATGAATATATAATATTTGGCATAATTTGAATTCAATTTGCCTTAAAATCCTCATATATACCATCTTAGACCCTTGTCTTCAACCAAACACACATCTGAATGGGCCCTTCCAAATTTAGAGAAATCGACGCCATTGCATATCTCCCTCCGAAACAAAATTCTAAATATGCTATTGCAGTTAATCTTTATAACTCCAAGGGGAAATCCTCCCTGACTACCACCTTAAATCCTCACTGGTTACACGAATGATGCAAACCAATCAATGCGGGTTTTTTTCGGTACACTTAAGGGATAGGATAACCAACGCCCCTATTAATCGTAATTGTCCCGTTTCGATATATATATATATATATATATATATATATATATATATATATATATATATATATATATATATATATATATATATATATATATATATATATATATATATATATATATATATATATATGGTTCTGATTTTTCTGGCACACTTTTTTTTTGTCACTACAAAAGACCATGTTTTATTCTAATATACCGTAGTTATAAGCATGTTCAGTATTTAGTGCTTCATTATGGTTCCAGCTTCATAATAAGCACCATTTTGTTTCACATTTTCATTTTATAGCACTATTTTACTGTGAAATTATTATTATTATTATTATTATTATTATTATTATTATTATTATTATTATTATTTTAAAAATTAAGTTTTCTACTTTTTTAGGTCTCTCACTGTTGAAATTATGTTCATCCTATTTCAAGAGGCTTTGTTTCCCCAGAGCTAAGATAAATTGCAAGTACATCAAATAGGTGCGTGCGCTAACCACTTAGCCACGAAGGAGCTCCAGTGCTCAATATGAATTATCTGGATTTTTGTAGTACAACTTTTCCTTGTCTATGTTTTGAAAGCCCCTTCCTGTTGATGACGCAAAATAAGACGTGTGCATTATTATACTACTTTTATGGTATTTCAGTGATATTTTAAAGTATATTATCAAAAATCGCAAATAGAAAGTTTATGCGTATATACTATGTACGAACACTTGCATTAATCGTTGAAAATTACAGAGGGATACTGCAATTTGTAGGTTTATTGCTTGTATGTACTCACAAAATATGTTTGAGTTTTATACATACGTACACTGATGGTTGAAGAATACTTAGCAATATCTAGAACTATTTGTTCACGCGTAGCTATATAATACTATTCGTTGCATGAGAACCAGAATAACGTAACTCCTTTTCCGTAGGTTTACAGACAAAAGGACAAAAATACTATTTTCTTAGAAAGAGGTGTTTTTAATAACATGGCAATTGAGCTATATTATAACAGATGATCGACAAGGAAAACAGATGGTGTTATGTTCCATGTCCAAACATGAAGAAAAACGAAAACAGCACTTTTGGATTTACGTTCCTTTGGTTCTCACGTGACGTATTGTAGATTGTGGTCCTAGACCATCCGCGCCATGTTGACACCAAGTTCTCACATCTGATACTAGATGACTCTGCCGATCTCAACTATCTGCAGCGAGTCTCTGGAAATGGGAAATTTGAAATGTACTCAACATCGTTGAATATTCTATTTTAAAACGATTTAATATATATTGTTAATAATGGGTGAAACTCGTAATATTTTAGAATATAAACATATTATAGAAAAGTCAAAAGTCGATTATTATTGTTATAATTGGGTGAATTTGCTACAGCGTTGTCAATTTGTTCCTCATTCATTTAAATTTCATGTCTCGCTAGAGAAAAAGTAAATCAATCTTAGCACAGAACATTAATCTATTATCGACATAGAAATACCTCGAGACAACAAAACTAACAACAGCTCTTGATATTTAAGATTCTTGAAATATCATCGCTAGATATCAAGCAAATAATGTTTTCTTTTCCCGAATAATTTTCCTTACAGCCTAGAACTGACAACACCCGAAGAAGATATGTGAGAAATTTATATGTGATACCTCATCCAGATTCGAGCTTTGTCTATTTACGTTATTAATATGTCCCGATTCCTACTCAGGCTAAGAATTACAAGTGTTAACTTAGATACTCACACATATCTTTGTTCAAGAAGTTTGAGTGGCAGAATTTATCCACTCTAACGTGTCCTAAAAACACTTTGTGTACCTGTAAATTGTGAACAATATCAGCAAAGTTAAATTCGAGTTTGGAGGTCTCTAATTGGACAGGGCTTGCAATATATTCAAAATAAATGACAAAGTGAAGCGGTTTTCATAGTACGATTCAGATGTACGAAAAAACCTTCGTATTACGAAGTCTTCAAGCCATTAGTTTACTCCTGGGATAAATGTATAACTGTAGTAAAAGCTATATGCGAAAATAAAGGCAATTCCATGCCTTTTTTTCTTTTTTAAAGTAACGCCTGGATTGACCTTAAACCTCCTCGTACTGATTGTGCTCATCTTTGGTTTCCCAGTTATCAGCATTCAAGTTTAATGCAAAATTCTCGAAAAGTGAAACTCTCTAATTATAACTTTGTAAAGAGCATGATAATTAAACAAAAAGTTACCAGCTTAAGTTTTTCATAATTTCAGTACATAACTCAGTAACCATTCTATGTGTTATCTGTCATCGTATTATAGTCGATGTGAAAAACCTGATTAGTGTGTACCTCAGAATCAATTTTTCATAAGAAGTGGTAAGGTTATTAAATGGTCTATAATCAATTTTTTGGTTTACAAAAAAATTCTTTTCTCCGGACTTCCTCGAAAACTAAGCATTTGTAGTTACATTCATCATAACATTTTGTTAGCTCAGTAAAATCTTTATATCTGTATACGTCTCATATTTAAACACTTATCTCCTTCAGCAGTAATACAAAGGTAACCAAGAAAATTCTGTTGCTTTTTGTGGAGGTTTGTCCTCAATTGGCCCTCATGCCATGAGTTGCATGCGAATGGAGATAAGGCGAAGAGCAATTCTTGGTGTGGATATATCCAACGTACTACCTGATTGTGGTAGTTCAATTACACCGTGAACTTGCGTAACAACAATGTGAACATGGGATCTCTACAGACTGGCATAAGGGCGTGTATACTCTACGTTTTCAAACTCGGGTCAAACACCGCTGCAGCGGGGCGGAAGATATGCCAGGCCGTTGGTGAGGGTTTTGTGATAATGCAGACAGCGCAGCGGTGGTTTAACAATCTTAAGTGGGGTGACGAAATACTCAAAAACATAACATGTACCTAAAGACCAACACATGTAGAAAATGAAGATCTTCATTCCCCCAATTGCGGCGAACAATGGCCAGACATTTCAGGAAATGAAACTACAATTCAGTGTGAGTTGAGAAGCCATAAGGCAGCCCCTCAATCAACTTGGAAAACACTTCAAGTTGGGTCGATGGGTCCCACATGATTTGACTCCGGGCCAGAAGGTAACGCGAGCAGACACCTGCGTTTCTTTTCTGTCTTGTTTGAGGAAGGTACCATTTCTGGACAGGGTGTTGACATATGATGACAAGTGGATCCTGTACAAAGCTCTATGGCGCTGTCGTCATTGGTTAGCATCCCATGAGCCGGTTCCGAAACAGCCGAAACCAGCATTGCACCAGAAGATCCTCCTTGTGTTTGATGGACTGTTCGCGGTATCGTACATCAGGAATTGCCACCAGCTGGTCAAAGCATCAATGCAACTGTGCACTGTCAGCAGTTGAGCCGTTTCAAGAAAAACTCAAAACTCTGGAGCCAGCATTACAATGTTAAACATTACAGTGTTACAGTACAATGTTAAGCCCGACGTGTTTAGGATGACTTGGGACACCATTCTACGCCTTGGATGGCAAACACTATTGCATCCGTCATACAAACCGGACATTGCACCATCCGATTATCACCTGTTCCATTCTTTGGAAAATCAAGTTACAGGACACTAGTTCAAATCCCTAAGAGAGGTGAAAATGCACTTGATATCGACTTCGCTTCATGGTGCACCAAGTTCTACCGCGATGGAATTAGTGGTGCGCACGAGACGAGTCGAGACAGGATTTTCCTGACACAATTCGGGTCGACACACAGCTCTTCCGATAGAGAAATATACATTTTTCGAGTCAAGACATCAATTTTACAGCACATTTTTAAGACGATAAAGCCACAAATCTTGTCTCGTGCGCACTCCTAAATGGAATCCGTGGCCTTCCAGAACGTTGGCAAAAGGTCGTCGTTGCTGATACTTTTTTATCTCCGTGGTACGTCTTAAGTGACATGTCGATGTTCGAAGGTCGTGGGTGAAAAAGCGGCATAACTTTCTTGGTTACCTTTATATGTTGAAGATTGTTACCTTTTTAATGTTTGAATTTATAATATTTTCATGGGTTTTCAGTACTGCTAAAATTTGAAAAGAAATCTCCAAAATGAATTCTGAAGATTGGCTTACACCACGAGTCAACTGCGTCCTCTCTCGTTCCAAACACAGGTCTCAAGAAAGAAAGGCAATGAAAATACGTAGGAAAGAAATATCTAATGCATGTTCCTTAGCTATTTGCTAAATCGATCACAATTTCCTCAAGTAATAAACAACACAATAAAATAATAATGAAATGTACGCACGTCGAACATACAGTCACTTCAATACATGGAAACGCTTTTTACAAAGAACATTTATAAAAACAAAGATAAAAGTATTTGGAGACTACTGAATTTTATCAACAGATAGATTAGCATTGTGTAGCTGAAACTCTTTATTTCACCATTCACTCGGACTAATGTCTTTTTGTATAACATAGAAATGATTTTATAGGTAAATGGAAGTGCATTAAATATTTTTTTTTTCAGGCTTCAAAATCTTTCCCAGTACTTGGACTTAGACGTCACCTTCAACCGGGGTTTGAAAAACATCTTCTATATCAACTTTCGTAAGATATATATATAGGGTGTGCATAAAATCCGTTGGGACCCTGTGAATCTTCGAATCGACTGCAAATATAAGAAAACGCAAGAACACGTCCATCATTATTTTAAGGATCTTGAATTTTGAGATATACAAGGTCCACCCAGACACCTCACATAGGGGTACGTGGGGTCAACTTGAAAATTTTAAATAGCAAAAAGGGTCGAGAAATATATCGTTGGAAAGGACACGAAATGAGAAATATTTTCACGAAAGTCTCAAGTCCCTACGCTGAACCCATCCAAAATGGCGGGTGTGCACTTCTCGTATCCATAAAGTCAGTTGCCACCCCATGTATCTTGGAATAGACTGCGAATATGAGAAAACGCAAAAACACGACCAATCGTACCTCTATCTGGGGTGTCTGGGGTGGGGTGGGTTTATAACTCAAAATTCAAGCCCCTTGAAATAATGATGGACATGTTTTTGCGTTTTATCATATTCTTAGTCATTTCGAAGATACACGAAGAGGCAACGGACTTTATGGACACGAAATGTGAACTCCTGCCATTTTGAATGAGGTCAACATAGGGATTTGAAACTTTCCGGAAAATATTTCTCTTGTCGAAATCTTTCCAACAATATATTACGCGACCCCCTTTGCTACTTAAAATTTTCAAATTGATCCCTCGTACCCCTATATAGGAGTTTCTGGGGTTGACCTTTTATAACTCAAAATTCAACCCCATTAAAATAATGATGGACGTTTTTTTCTGTTTTGTCATGTTCGTAGTAAAGTCGAAGATACACGGAGTAGCAACGGACTTTATGGACTCCCTATATATATATATATAATTTTGAATATATAGTCTATGTGTTTATTGAAGATTTCACATAACCTTACTGCTTCAAGTCAGTCAAATATAATGACTTACTTAACTCCTCAAACATGATTAAAGGCGAATATGTAACAACTTATGTATAAAAATTTATGGTTGTCGAACAAGGCGTATATTTTCTGAAAATTCCCAATCGTCTTAATGTATTGTAGCTAAATCAATCAATAATGAGAGAGAGTAAATCATATTTCCAGTGAATATATATTGAAACCACTGGATTTTATAGATGATAGTGTCTGTTTTGCCGGAGATTAGAAACCAATTTTCTAATTTTTGTTTCAAAGTAGAGACAGGCATGGTTCGTTTCAACAATATATAGTACGACCAGTAATACAGTACACAGTTGTTCTTGTTATAAACAATAACATACAATTGAAACCAGTGATGCGTGCCCTACGTGACGAAGTAAATAGTGTATGGTTTACGCACAGAAAAGGCGTAGGCAATATAAATATAATTTATAATCATTGCTGGATGCTGCTTTAATGGAAGATTTACTATTCGTCATTCGTCAAGTGCGTACGAACTGTACACGCAATTCTACATACTATCAGTAGCGTTTACCTGGACCTTTCGTACAGAATGTCTGACTTATCTGTATGGAAATGCCATAAATGAAATACTTTTATACCTAGATCAGAACTCATCATATATAGTCTATCTGACGCGATGCGCAGATTTCTACAACTAAGGAAGACAACCACAGGCAAAATAATGGGAAAGTCACCATATGCTTTACCAATAGATTTCTGGGTTTGTTCTTCAGAAAAGAGCATTTTTCTTAAATTCTGTCACTGCTTTCCGCAGCTTGTAGAAACAAATACAAACAATACTTGCTTATAAAGGTAAACAAGAAAGTTCTGTTGTTTTTTGTGGAGGTATATCTTCAATCATGCCTCACTCAGACGAAGGTCAGTTGTATGTTTGAGTATATCTAACATAATACCTGGTTGTGGCAGTTAAGTTACACCGTGAAATTTCAAAAGACAGACGAAACATGGGACCTCCACACAAGCCCAATGTTATCAATCCTTAACTCCGCATCCTAGCAATCCTGATAGGAGCCGATAAGACAGTGAAAACCGCAACGGCATTTATAATAACAAAGTTTTAAAAGAAAAAGAAAAATTTAGAATCAAGATCTTGTCTTCAGAAGACGCAGCACGGATAAAAGAGCAAAGAGAAAAACACTCTTCTTGAATAAAGAATACTTTAAAACAATACTTCGAAGAAACCAATTAGTTACGTAATACTTATTTCAATTATCTTTTAACTTAAGCTGATGTTCAAACGTTAAATAACCTAAGTAACATCTCATAAAGTATACATTTATTATCTAACAACTCAATATTCATTATGACAGCATGTAGGTGTTACAGATCCAAGTACCAGAAATGAAATGAAATCTTTAAGTTTAACGTCCCAGGATTATGCCGGTTAGGCTAAAGGAGACGGTGATAATGAGAGATGAGTGAAACGGTGGAATGAAGAAGGTGGGAGGAAACGGGAGATCCCCCGAGAAAACCCACGAGCACGGTGTTTGTCCACCACAAAGTCCACACGGCGCGAGCTGGGATCGAACCAGGGACCCTAAGCACCGGAGGTGATCGCTCTACCACTGAGCCACCGCGCCCCCTCCAAGTACCAGAGTAAGTTTAACACATATAATTGCAAGTATCAGAAAGAAAAGAAAAAAGCAATTACAGTTACTGAGTTTAGTATAAGCTCGAACATGTTTCGCTCGGTTAACTTTTTAGTTCAACAGTCTGACAGATTTCCACGCATATGTTTCTTATATTGCATTGAAGAGTTATTCACCAAAAATATAGTTATATTTGACTTGAGTGGTTAAACGCCAAAGGTTTAATTTTTGTTAATTTATTCACTGAAGGTTTAGTTCGAAATGATCACTACGAGTTCCGTCGTTCCGGAATTCGTAGTTACATTTAGCTGCCTAGAATACCTTTCACGAAGTTTACATATACTCACTTTAATCACCATGAAAACCTTATACTTTTACATATAACATTGCATCCATATTAAATGTTAAACCGGATTATTTATTATGTCCCACCGAAGCGCGTGTCGGGACACGGAAATGCTAATAATTCACAAAGAAGTTCAGGCGTCACCAAAACGACAACAATTGGAAACAGACAATATTCATGTATCAAGTAAGTCGTCTCTGTTCCAAGACAGCGCAATACCAACAACACTGTACTAGTAATTTAAATCGGAGACATACTTGAAAGCACTAAAACAGCTACTTCGATTCAACTATAACATTCCTGTTTATTCCTTGAAACTAACAATTCAATGCTGAGGTTCGAAGCAAAACTTAACTATAGGAAGCCCACGTAGCATCTAAGAGATCGAAGGAAACAAGGCTTTCTTGACCTTCGCAAAACATTATTAGGAAGATTAAATTTGGACGTTTCTAAATATCGAATTATCAAGTGGATGAAAAATAAACTAACTCGTATATTCACGAAAGACAATCATTGTTTACTAAAGACGAGAGAATATTACTCATCTATTACGCACTTCCAGTAACTATAAAGACATTTTGACACAGAATATTTTTGAGTGATAACTGAATTCGTAAAAGAGAAGACAAGACTTGTAACAATACAATTAAAGATACATCTATACAATAGAAAACACTTCATTCAATAAGGTGAATCATTTACCACAACCAGCTACATCTCACACGAAGGAGAGAGAGAGAGAGAGAGAGAGAGAGAGAGATGATGGATGAGAGTGGGTTAAGCGGGATGATTACGGGGCCCAGCGCTGTGCCGGTAGCCAAGGCAAGGAATTCCTCCCATTTGAATCTGATTTACTCAGCCATGCTAAGACAGACCATGTATAAAGTGAAACTGAACATAGTTAATATAATACTTAATGGAATTAGATATTCTGAATATTTAGGTTGCTATTTAATTTGGATTGGCAGTCGAAGTACGAATTCTTTCTAACGGTATTCTTAGTTATGTTAAATTTCGATACGTTATTGTCCAATGACACGACTACAGTACAACAACATGATATTCCCACACAAATCCCTTGAAACGTTTTCCTTTCCGGCAACCTTCTTACTTAATGTCCAATCCAACATCCCAAAGGATAAATCTAAGCATGCAGGAAAATAACCAGTGTTACGTGAGCTGCTGCTTCACTATATTCCAGGCGAAACTGCATGAAACATTATACCAGCCAAAAAGTCCCATACGGTCGAACAAATCCTCACTATATTTTAGCTTTATCCGTTTTAATTCATCCTTCCGAACGATCCATTTATGCGTAAACAGCACACTAATACTTAAAACCTTAGATAACAAACACAAGCAATTCTTCATCGGCCTGATGAAAACAGATGTTCTTATTCTTACGGAGACATTGTGTGGATATCCATTAGCTACACCATCTTGCTTCTTTGTTTGTGCAATAAAACATATTACTCTTAAAACGACTTATCAATTGAAATCGATTACAATCGATTGTTACCCCTTTTTATCTAAGAACAATTTTGTTGAAAACATTCAAAACCCTTAAATGAAGATTACATTATGAAACATACTTATTAATCTAACACAAAATATAAGAAATACGAAATAGGAAAGAAAAGAATAACGAAGAAAGAAATGTAACACGAGTATAGAGTACTGCCTCATTGCGTTCCCTCTCCTATGCATTCGAATCCTCTGACTGTGCAACTTGATTATGACTGACTAAGTAGATAAATGGGAAATAACACTGACAACTTATGAAGAGAAGAACATCGAACGGCGAAACACATAGAATAAACTTCTTACTACGCAATCAAAGAGGACAAAATTAATAATAAAATTATCATTGATACCAAATATATAGAAGACAAAATACGTAAGTTATAACAAATCTCAAATAAATAAGAGAACAGGAGTAATATATATAATTGACAACTAAGGCATTTTTCAACCGATCAGTAACGAACAAGGTACTTTACAAACACTGGTCAGACATATGAGGAGCTGGGACTGCGATTCATTATGAGCGGAGAAACGATTAAGCAGCACCTCCAGCAACTTGGGAAACCTTAAAAGTTGTGTCGATGGGTACCACATGATTTCACTCCGGGCCAGAAGATAACGCGAGCAGACACTTGTGTTTATTTGCTGTCCCGTCTGAGCAAGGTGCCATTTCTGGACAGGGTCAACATGTGATGACAAGTGGGTTCTGTACAAAGCAACACGACGACAGTTTCATTGATTAGCATCCCATGAACTAGTTTCGAAAAATCCTAAACCAGCATTATACCAGAAGAAGATCCTCCTGTGTGTTTGGTGCACTGCTCACGACATCGTGCATCGGGAACTGCTACCAGCTGGTCAGAGCATCAATGCGACTGTGTAATGTCAATAGTTTAGTCGAATTCAAGAAAAACTCAAAACTCTGGACCTAACATTTCTGAATCGCAAAGAAGTCCCCCTGTTACAGGAAAACAATATGCTCCACGTGGGTAGAGTGACCCGGGACACCATTCTATTCCTTGGATGGGAAACATTATTGCATCCGCTATACTAACCGGACATTGCACCGTACGATTATCACGTGTTCCATTCCTCGGAAAATCACCTTAGAGGATGCCAATTGAAATCCCTGGTAGAGGTGCAAAATACACTTGATACCTTCTTCGCTTCACGGTTCACCAAGTTCTACCGCAATGGAATCCGTGGCTTCCAGGACGTTTTAAGAAGATTGTTGATGCTGAAAGGACTACTTTTGATCTTCCAAGAACATCTTAGGTGGCATATCAATGTTTGAAGGAGGTGGGTGAGAAAGCGGCGGAACTTTCTTGGTTACTTTTATACTTTGTCTGTATGTGGAAAGTTTGTAAAGACGAAATGACAGAAGAGTCCCCTTAGGGCACTTTATGAGAACTTCTATAATGGACGTTGTGTTAAAGTGCTATGATTAAAACACATGGGAATCACAATGAGCTCAACAGATAGTTGCACGAAGGCTAGTTTTAAGGTAATTTCGAGTCAAAATTTGAAAACTCATGTCAAACTCAACTTGCTGTAGGTTTATACCTTGCAATTTATTGTTTTTAGTTCTGCTTTAATTAAAAACATGTACAGTTTACATTGTCTATGTAGCTCTTCACAAAGGAATAGAAATATACTATGTAAAAGCAATTGCAGTTAATACACGTAGACGTAAAATAAGAAAAGGGCATATCAATGCTTTATAAATTGAAAGTTTATCATGAACAATTATGCGAGTTCTATGTCTTGAAACTAAATTTACTTGCAAAATGTTATAAATTTTATAAAAATAAAATAAATCTTCTTTTGTAATTCAAATTATTTATTTATTATTACAAACAGGTTTTAATTAATACCCTTTAGCTAAACAAAACAAAGAAGTTTGCTTATTTATTAAATAAAAATTTTTTTACGTTATTGTCCCAGGTTACTCCAGATTCCTGTTTAAAAAAGAATGAGCGAACATCATAGCAGCATTGTAATAAGGATAAACCGAGAAAAATTTCTCGCTAAGGCGGTATATCGAATCCGAGTCACCCAAGTACCAAGAAGACGCCTTACCGACTACGCTTATCGACTTTACTTCACAGAATGGCAAACGAAAAGTGGAATATTTTGAAGATTAAATTTCTTGGAAAATTGGATTCTCTACTTGAAGTCTACAAGTATACAATTCATGTCTATGCCTAGATATATAAAGTAACGCTATTCGGAATATATTCCTGGGTCAAGGCAAGGGTGCCAATCCTGGGGGGCAAAGCTCCTGTGGGTCCCCTTTATTGTATTTATAAATATACAATATTTGGAATAATTTGAACGCATTTTATCTTAAAATCCTCATATATATATATTTCTGCATATGAATGCCCCCCCCCCCAAATTTACAGAGAAATCGGCGCCCTTGAGTCAAGGTCAAAACATGTCAGTTTACCATTCTCACCACGGGAGGGAGACTTAAGTCCCCCCCCCCGAAATCTTACTTACTATAGTAAAGTATATGAAATATCTTGTAGAATTTTCACATTTTCAGGCAAAGTTCCCCCCTTAAAAGTTAGAAAAAGGCTCCCCAAAACAAAATCGTAAATACGCCACTGTCAAACCACATCAGTTTTAATATGATTTGGTGTAGGTTAATTCTTCATTTTATCTCAAAATGTAATTAACATAACTGAACTATCAAGAAACGTAGTTTATTTCCCGCTGTTTACAAAGTAGCTAAGAGAAACTAAGATATGTTTTAACTGAATTATCGAAAATTGCAGGTTATTTCCTACTTTCCACAAAGGAAGAAAAATCAATAGCTAGGCCTCTATTTTTGTAACAAAAGAGCACATACAAAATATTCTTGGTCTTCAGAATTAGGCTTATTCAGAAAATTCAGGGTCCGGAATACAGTCTTATCTCGATTTCTAAATTTTGACAGTAATCCAGTACGTGCATGCTATTCTATAGCATTGAAATATAAGATTGCTAGAACTGTAAACAACATAACAATAAAACAAACAATGTAAGAATAAAAGTAAAATCAAATAAAATTCTACCGGGGGTTGTATGGCGCACTTGCCAAGCAACCCCAAATGCTATACGCCAACTAACCCCAAGCCCATGTTGTGCATTAAACTCGTAATTACTCAGCAATTGTTAGTTGTTTGAATATCCATAAAAACAAAGTCTAGATCTAACTAATGTAGTGATGCGCAGGAGACGAGTCGAGACAGGATTTTCCTGACAAAATACCAGTCGAGACATGGCTCTTCCAATAGAGAAATATACATTTTTCGAGTCAAGACATCACTTTTACAGCACATTTTCGAGACGAGACAGTCACAAATATTGTCTCGTGCGCATCCCTAGATGGAATCATTTGTGCACCCAGGTTGTTCTCTACTGTTTGTCTTATCTTGGTGTCAGGAATCACCTCCCAAACATTGTCGGTTTTGTTTTGGAACACCCTGTATAATAATGACGAAGTGAAGCAGCTTTCACAGAATGATTCAGGTGTACCGAAAACTCTCGGTATTCCAAAACTTCCAAGCCATTTTAAGTCCTAGAATAAATGTATAATTGTAGTGAGGTGTTATATGGAAAAATAAAGGCAGTTCCACCCCCTTGAATTTTTACAGTAACACCTGGATTGCTTTTAAAACTCCTCGTGTTTCTTGTGCTGATCTTTGGTTTGCTAATTATGAGTCATCAAATTTAAGTCAAATTTTCGAAAAGAAAAAAATTCTAACTGCAATTTTGAACAGAACATTACAGTGAAACAAAGAGTACTACAGTTTAACAGTTTACCAGAATTTTAGTACATATCTTACCAACCATACTATGTATTATCTGTCGTCGTAGTATAGTCAATATCAGAAACCTGATTAATTTTTCGCTTCACTATGAATTTTTCATAAGAGGTAGTGTGGTTATCATATATAATCAGTTTTTAGGTTTCCAAAGAAATTCGTTTTCTCCCGACTTCCTCTAAAACTAAGCATGAGAAGTTACACTCATCATAACATTAGCGAGTTCTATATATTAATGAACGTCTCGTCTCTAAACTTTTTTTTCTCCTTCAGCGTTAATAATCTCTTAGATTGTGCCTGAATTCATAAAAGTTTCGAGTTTACTACTGAAAATTGAAAAACAAATCAGTAGACTGAATTCTTAAGAATGGCTTACACCCAAATGAACTGCGTCCACACAGTTTCCAAACACAGGTTTCAAGAAAAACTGTGAATCAAAATAAGGAGCAAAGAAATAGATATTGCATGTTCCTTATTTATTTCCTAAATGGATCTCCGTTTCCTCACGTAATTGACAACATAATGAAATAATAATGGGATATTCGTACGTCAAACATATACTCACTTAAATACATAGAAATGCTTTTTACAGAGAATATACATAAAAACAAAGTTAAAAGTGTTTGGATAAATTACTAACTTTATCAATAGGTACATCATTTGGTGTGGCTGGGACTTTCCATTTACCCTTTATTTTACGTTAAAATGTTTCATTATGAATAATACAAATGGTTTTATCCAGAAATGAAAATGCATTAAGCATTACTTCTCTCCTGGAGGATAAAAATGATACAATCTTATTTTATGAGGCACATGGAAACCTCAAAGGAAGTGAACTATACATATAGGAAACAAGAAAACAAAACAAACAATATTTTTATAAGCTTTTATAGTTTAATCAAAACGTTGGTCTTGTAAACTATTATTGAATCAAATTCTATTTTGGTTCGTTAACACATTGATTACCTCAGATACTTATGGTCGCCGTTTTAGAATTCTTTTGGGATAATATCCCGCATATTTTCTTAAGCATGATGAAATGGTGAATTTATTTATGTAAGAAATGAACTTCTACATATAAAATATAAAACTACATTTTCTCAAATTAATTTCTAATTGCCGAATATTATTTTCCAAACAGTAAATATTAACAATTAAGTACTGGTTTGTTATGTATGCCTAATTCAAATTTTCTGATATTAATACTGTTTAAAGAAAAAAGAATGTTTGGCCCCAAGAGAAATACCAAAGGATTGAATTTATTCAACTTAACAAAGGACCTACTCAGTTTGGCACAAGGACCAGACTGTGTCATGTGATCAGATCAAAATTCACGTTCCGTCCTAAATCGAGTCTGGAGATTCCAAATCCAGATATGAGATATTTCAAGGCACGTAACTTCCGCGTGACGCACCCCCGGTCATTCGAAGAAGATGTATATACTTTATCATCATTATTATTGATTTTATTCAAACAATTTGACTTTTGACAATCTTCTATCCATATTTGCCTTACGTGCTATACATCGTTTTTAAGGCCTTTCTTATTTTCTTGCAATAACTTTTTAATTAGCCACCTTCTTATTATAGTTTCGAGATATGTTGACTACTTCATACTTTCATCGATTATCCATTGATTTTAATGTTAATGTTTCGTACTTTTTGACTATGTTTCATCCATTTTAGGAAAATTTGGTTTGGAATATAGAATGTACATAGTCTCTTCTACATTTGAGCTAAATTTCAGCCATCTCTCCCCAAAGTCTGTTCGCATCATTACAATCGGATACGCCCTTAAGATGAAAATGAAATGAAATCTTTAAGTTTTACGTCCCACGGTTATGCCGGTTAGGCTAAAGGAGACGGTGATGATGAGAGATGAATGAAAACAGTGGAATAAAGAAAGTGGAAGGAAACGGTAGAACCCCGAGAAAGCCCACGCACACGGTGTTTGTCCACCACAAAGTTCACTTGGCGGGTGCATAGTTTGAACCCGGGACCCCAAGTACCAGAGGTGAACGCTTTTCCACTGAGCCACCGTGGCCCCACCCTTAACATGAGTATGTGTAATGCATAATTTTTCTTTATTATTTTTTTGTAATAATACAACTTGGGGATATATTTAATGACGCCAAATACAGGGTGTTTGAAAAAGAATTCCCTAGTTTTAAGTATAAATTTAATTGGGAAATGAATGAAACCACATCAATCAGTACATATCATGAAAGAAAATTCTTTTTTAAGTTTTGTTTAATGTTTTTAGATTTCATTGTGGCCTTGCACACGTCGAGATGATATTCCACTTCTCGCCACGTATTTACCAATATTTCAGGTGTAACTGTCCTAACCGCCGCTACGATTCTTTCCCGTAAATGATGATTAACTGTTCCACTCACATGAAATGTAGCATTATTAAAAACGAGAATCTTTTTTTTAAAAAAAAATAATATCATCATCAATGCTGTGTAGAAAGTCAGCAGCAAACTGATACCTTTCGATTTTATCAGTAGGTTTAATTTCATTTAACAATTTCAATTTGTAGGCGCGCAACTTAAGTCTTTTACGCACAATATCTCGCACAGCCTTTAGGCACTCCTAATTTTAGACTACGTCTGGCCAATGACTTTTTCGGGCTCCGAACACAAGAAACACGGATCTGTTCAACATCTTCAGAAGTTCTCGGTCTACCTGCTGATTTTACTTTTAAAATACTACCGGTTTCCTTGAAAGACTTTAGCCAATGACGGATAGTTTTTGCTGTAGTTGGTTTACCATACTGACGTCTAACATTCCGTTGCACTGTTATAACTGACTCAGTTTTCACAAGCCAAATAATACATTGCGCTTTCTGTTGCGGAGTACACATTGTTGCTGAGTTGCTCTGCACTGCATGCCTGGATGAACTGAACTGAGGAAACAGAGAGAAAAAACAGTACTGGTGCCGTCTCAAGGTCCAGTAGACCTGCCAACTGCAGGGGAAGCAAACTTGGAGAGTTGATGAATCAAACACCACAAACTAGAATAGTGTATGTCACTTTGTACAGATTCTAGGACATATTGAAACTAGGGACTTCTTTTTCAAACACACTGTACTGAACTATACCTCAAACTCACAGGCTATAATATTATCTGTAAACTTTGCTGAATGTAGTGTGCACTTATTTGACTCTTTTCTTTGACTGCTTCCCATAATTAACAATCCTGGGGATTAAAATAGGTCAGGAATAAGCTGTGAATATATATCTCCCTAATGTGGGGTGTATTACTCACTCCTTCTCAAAATTATAAAAAGTGATTCACAATGTACTTAGTAAAAGTATTAGGTATTCATACAATACAGTACTTTCTTGAGACCAGAAAATCTTTTTTACTGCTTGGACTTAAATCTCACCCTCATCCGAGGTTTTAAAAGTATCTTCTATAATAGCCTTCGTGAAAAAAATATCAATTTTGACACAATAGCATATCGGTTTATTGACGATTTCGCATAACTCGATTGCTTCAAATCAGTCAAATATAAGGACCTACTTAACACCTCCAACATGATTAAAGGCGGATACATAACCAGTTTTGTATAAAAATTGATTTTAGTCGAATATGGCGTATGTTTTCTGAAGGTTACCAATCGTCTTAATTGATTGGAACTAAATGAACCAATAATGAGAGACCGTGAATTCTCCCCAACTTTATATATCATATTTTCAGTGAATATATCTCAAAACCACTTATTTTTATGGATAATAGTGTGTGTTTTGTCGGAGATTACGAACTAATCCTGTAACTTTTGTTTCTAATTAGAGACCGGGAAGACGACGGGTGGTTTGCTTCAACAATACACAGTATGATCAGTAATACTGTTGTTTTTGCTATAAATAGAAACGTACAATTCAAACCAGTGATGCACTCCCAACGTCCCGAAATCGATTGTCTACGGTTTACCTGTAGGCAACGCGCAGACAATATAAATATGATTTATAATTGTTGTCGGATGCTCCTATAATAAAAGATTTACTATTCGTCATTCGTCATTCGTCAGGTGCTTACGAACTGTAAACTGAATTTTACATACTGTCGCATGGGAACCAGAGGAACGTAACTCCATAAACTCCATAGGTTTGCAGGCGAAAGGACCACAAATATTATTTTCTTAGAAAGCTTTCCTTTTAATAAGATGGTAATTGAGCTACATTACAACAGATGATCAACAAGAAGAACAGATGGCGTTACGTTTCATTTATACAAAGTGGGGGTTCAAAGTTATGTCCAAACATGAAGAAAACTAAAAATGAATTTTTGGAGTTACCTACCTCTGGTTCTCATGAAACGATACTATCAGTAACATTTATCGGGACTTCTCGTACAGAATATCTGCTTCGTCTGCATAGAAATTGCATAAATCAAGTTCTTTTGTATTCAGATCAAGACTCATCATGTATATCTGATTCTATTCACATATTTCTGCAACTAATTTAGGTAACCACCAGCGGAGCATACGGTGAAGTCACCATTTGCTGTTCCTATAGATTTCTGCGGTTGGTCTTCTGAGAAGAGAATTTTTCTCAAATTTTGTCACTATTTTCCACGGCTTGTAGAAACACACATAAAGAATATGTACTTACTTAGTCTTTGTTTGTGTGTGCAAAGCTTGTAAAGAGAAAACGGCAGAGGAGTCCAATTAGTGCACTTTATAAGTAGACCCTTCTATAATGGAAGTTGTGCAGGGCTATTGTTAAAACATGGAAGTCACACTGAGTTCAACAGATAGTGGCACGAAGGCTAGTTTTACGCAATTCAACTTCCTGTAGGTGTATACCTTCCAATTTATTGTTTTTATTTCAGTCATAGCAGAAAAAAAAACATGTAGAGTTTGTATTGTCTATATACAGTAGCTCTACACAAAAGTGTAGACATATAAGGCCTTATGCAGAATCGTTTTGACGTATGATTAGAGTCATACTAAAGAGTTCGAATAACATATATTTCCTGCAGTAGTCAGATTTTTAGTATGGCTCTAATCGTACGTCAAAACTGCTCTGCATAAATCGGTGAGAGTTTATCATGAACAATTATGCGAGTTCTGTTTGTTGAAAGTAAATTTACTTACAAAATATTTTAAAACTTATAAAAATAAAACAAACCTTCTATGTAATTCAAAATTATTTTATTTTATTATTACAAACAGGTTTTGATTAATACCCTTTAGCTAAAAAAACAAAGAAGTTTCTTAATTTACTACAGAAAAGTTCGTTTAGGTTGTTTGTCAACTAAACAAAAGATTCGCTGGAAAAGAAACAACTAGAAAAATTAAGACCACACTAAGAGATCACCTGATGGAAGAATGGGGGAATTGTGTTGGATAAAGAGCAAACCTAGAACTGCGCTGCAAGCTATAAAATCCAGAAAACCACTGGCATTCGAAGAAAACTAACTGGAAATGTCAACAAAGAACCCAAAGAAAGTGTTGAGGGAAGCAGGTAAGTTAGATAAATGGGTAAAGTATCAAAAGAAAGAGTAACGGAAATGGTAGATGGTTAAAAGAAAATATCTAAGATGATTTTAAAAAGTGTAAATAGGATTTTTGAAAACATTATGAGTCATGGAAATCGTGTTATTAGCTGTGCAGGGAATATCAGACACTTAAAGGAAAGCCATGGATGAAATATACGGAAAAAATAATATAGGATGTAGGAAAGAAATAGTGTTTGGAAATGAAAAGTCTGGCTAAAGACAGGATATAATAGAAAATTAAGTCAAACCAATCCATAGATTGATTATCCTAGAAACGGGAACCTCAACTATTTAATAGACACGCAACCATCGCTGGACTATAGGTTTGCGTGCACCATTGTACTTTAGGTGCATGTTTCCAGAGAAAAGAGCACAAAAATTTTCACAATCCTTCACCTCCACAAATTATCCGTCTGTTTTAGCCTAAAGGGTATACATAACATGTGAACAAACTAGAAGAAGTACATTTCATTTGTTTTTTTTTAATTTTTACATGATAGAATGTAAACTAATAATGCACCTTTTTCGGAACATGCCATGGAAGTTCAATCATTGATATGGAGCTAAGAGCTGAACAGAGGTCGTCAATACTTGCACAAGTTGCTCCAGGTACCTCTTTTCTAACGCATGGGCGAAACTCAGAGCCGCACTTGAATCAAAGAAAAGCATGGAAGATCTCTCGTGCCCATCTTAGATCGAATTAGGGTCACCCAGGTGCCAGGAAAACACCTTACCAACTAGGCTTATCAATTTTAGTTATAGAACGGCAAAACGAAAAATGGAGTGTTTGGAAAATAATTTTGTTGAAAAACTGACACTTCTCCTTGAAGTGAAGTTTTCAAATTTATATATACATATATATATATATATATGTATATATATATATATATATATATATATATATATATATATATATATATATATATATATATATATATATATATATATATATATGCGTCAAGCTAATGTATTGAGAAGCTGCTGCCTGCCTGCCTACCTGATAATGACAACAGATGTCACTATTTTGCGAAAAACCATAGATTTAAAACTATTGTGGCGACTTAATAGCAACGTAAACTGCGTCCTCTTGCTTAAATTATTCCAAAATATCACAATGGTCGTAACTGTAGTTAGAGTTCATCATCCCTATATGTATTACACCAAAGATATTGCAGAACAAGCAAAAAAAAGAAACAAAGTCAAATATAAATCATTAAAGCACTAAATTAACCACAATTCTAATTTTAATTCTACAGCAAAATGCTCACGTGCAACTTCAACAGCTTTAATACATAGAAAGCCAAAAGTCACTAAACTACTGTCAAAAACACAATATAATATACATCCTGCAAAACACTGTACACTTATTATTTCCTCAACTTAGAACTCTATTTATGAAATACTTCAATTACAAATGCCATTATACTCAAAGATAATCCGAAAATAAGAAATGCAAAACCACCCATCAAATCCTTAATAGAAATTATTACAACATCATTATCTTTAGCACTGAAAGCTAAATGTCGTCTTGTTGTTCGTACCTCATGTAACGTATCAGTTTTCCATTTTTTACGTAATCCATATTCCACACAATCTTGAATCACTTGGTTAAAAGAATTCACGTAAGGAGAATTTGGTCGCAGCAAATAAACACTAGGAACTGAAACAACAATCTGCTGGACTTTATGAATCAACGGTTTACCTTGTGAATCGAAAAAGGAGTGTGAATATACCAAATAATCAACACCACTGGATGTCCAAAATATACCCCAATTTTTAATTCCGGCTAAATCTACTAACGCTTCTGCCACAGCTCTTGGAGAAGTAAAATCCTTCCACTTGTCCAGAATCTGTTTCATTACGTGATCAGTAGGGTCAGAGAAAAAACTCCGATGGTGAGAAAGGCCACCAAGCGGAATGCCTGAGTCTAAAAGATCATACATACTATTAATTAACTTATATTTTATTGGTTTTGAAACAAATCTAAAAAGCGAAGCCTGGTAGCTATAATTCAAAATGAAAGAACCCAGAACCCAGATTACAAATACTATTCTTACCAGAGGAATACGAGGTGGTTCTGGGACTGATATCCCTAAAAGTATGGAGAAATTATACATGAAAGGAGATCGGAATATTAAACAGTTTCTATTCTTAATAAGTGATTTGATTAATTTCATAGACATAATAACGAGACCATATAAGAATAAAATTACAATCCAGCAATATAAGTGGAAAGGAAAAATTATACTCATCCATTTAGGATATGTGGAGGGTTGGCGAACAGCCCATATCATTCGATAGAAATCTCCACTCAGTATTGGATGAAAATGTACAAAATGATTCAATTTTGGTGTTCTACCTACAAAGCTTCCTTCTAATTCTCCGGATTTTATTCTTGCCAAGTCACCGAGAAATGTGCCATTAGGTAAGAGTCTACCATGATGATTTTTATTAATTCGTTTCGTAAACTTCAAGGTAAAATTCATCTTCTTCGCAATTGTATATAGTGTTTTTGGAGTTGGTCCCTTAGCAATAACACCACCATCTATTCTCTTTTCTAATATGGAATCAGGGGGTAAGAAAAACGTTGTAGCACTCAATTCACACGAATGAAGGTTTTCTAATTTATTCGGAAATAAGTCACTTCCTTTGATCATACGTCCCTTATGCCATTGATCGATGAGTATTAGTCTACCAGCTGACTTACAATGATCATTTGAGAATGGAAAGTACGTGTATATGTCGATGATATTTAGCAACTTTATATTTCCCATTGTTATGACAATCACATTGTATATATTTTCCTGAAACGCACTACGGAAAATACTTTCTGTCCCAGTTGTTATTTTATGCATCCTAGAAAGAACAACAATGAATTTACTTCTGGGACTTAAATAAAATAATTTCATCCTGTGAATCGTTTTCAATAAATCAACATCGTTTTCCAAGAAAAACAAATAAACTATTGAATCTTCGGACCACTCTAATACAGAAACCTTGAGTTTTGATGTATTTAGTACATCTGGCAAGTTGCTGTTAACAATTACAAATGCACCGTTGTAACTTGGTGGCAACACATCCAATCCAATATTCGTATTATCTGCAAACACAGTTACAGCTCGTGTGTTTTTGTCATATATGGATAGAATGTACGAAAGGCAACCCAATAATTCACTGTTGTGTTGGTTTCTTGGTAATTTTTGTACCAGAGTTTCTCCCGCTTTTGTTGTGTTAGCCATTAAAAAGAATATAACAACCACCATGTAATGTGTCCTCATTTTCTCGTCAAGATTGCCTAAAAGAAATAAGAAGAATTTTGTTAGAGTGAAAGTTTGTAGTCTTTATATTACTTATCTATGATTGATTTGATCATTGGGCTTTCAGAAAGAAACAATATACTATATATTACCAAAGTTCCGAGGAAGAAAAACTTAAATTTATACGGAAAGAATATGAAAAATTAACACAGTCTTTTACATCATAATACTAGAGCTATATACAGAATCTGGTCTTGAATCTTCTTAGCTCTGAAAGCAGCTCCTGATAGAAATTTTAATGTTTAACTATGACAAGAATGACAAAACGTGGACTTCATTCCCTTGTGTAATGAATGCAGCAGTTATAAAATCACTGCCAAACGGGAGGGAAAATGAGTAGATATCGGAAGTATATTTAACTCTTAATTAATTTCATCATTAGTAAAAATAATTGTAACAAGTAGTGATAGTATTTTAACCGTTAGTGGAATTAATTTTACTGATGGTTTAACTGAAACTAGCATTGAGTTTTGTTTCACCTTAAACCTACAACATGCTAACTATGAGAACAAAATGAAGAAAGATTTACTACCTCCGGTTTTCATAACAGAAACAATGGACAGGAAAAGTTTGGTAAGGTTATATACTTCAGTATCAGTTTGTATTCAAAGATGGCGTAGTTATGGTATCGCATCAATATTTAGGTTTACAAAAACAGTTTTTTTTTTCGATTTTCTCAAAAACTACACCTGATGATCTATACACACTCATATATAACTTGTTCAGTTGATCTCCGTGTGCGTGGGTTTCCTCGGAGTCTTCCGTTTCCGCCCACTTTCTTCATTCCACCATTTCATTCATTACTCATCATCACCGTCTCCTTTACCCACACCGGCATAAGCGTGGGACGTAAAACTCAAAGATTTCATTTAATTTTTTTTCAGTTGATTGAAATCTATTGATTGTTTATCTCTGGACATTTAAAAATTGTTTGACCTAAGGAAGGACTGAGAAAACATTTAACCCTCTCACTTCTGCGCAGATGTGGTTACGCAATTTACATCTTCCTGTAATTTAGTGCATTTCCTTAGGCATGCAAGGTTTACTTGATTCTGCGGTTGACTTTGGGTATATAAGACATCGGAACTTTCACCAACCATATCATGGACTTCAAAAACTATGAATTTGAGACAAATATCTATTGTTCTCAATCATTGTGTATCCACTCTCCACTACAGTACTCTCTTCAGGACTGTAATATGTGCAAGAAGTTTGGATAAAGTGCTTCCGGTGTTCTAGAGTTATGCTTTAACATGGAGTTCCACATATACATCAATTTTTATATATGACGAATGTCGAAAAAGAACTGATATTTAAAGAAACCAAAAAAATCATAGGAGAGAATATTTTCTTCTTGTTGAGGTATAAGTACATACAAGTTTTTTTATGTAGTCATCACGAACTTCAAGACATTCCTGGTATCGTGGGCCCAGTTTCAATTTTACCCTCTCTGTAAATATCTGGCATTTCAGATTGCTTCCAGTGTAGAATTCATATCTTGAGGACTTTAATGTAACTGAAACGTTTCGATGCAAGCCACTGTTTCAGATGAATAAAAAAAATAAATCAATGGGGCAATGACAGGGCTTAAGGGAGATGATTGAACTCTTCTCGTCGAAATCTTAGAATTATCTTAACAGTATCAGCAACTGTGGTAGCCGGTTGATGTCATGGACAGTTATAAGTCTAACGTGACATAAGTAGGTCGTAAATTACTTTGACTTCAGTTTTGGTCCAAATTAGCTCAAAATAATCGCAGATGGGTAATTACAGTTCAAGCGGAGGACTACTTTCACAAAACTCTGATAGCTCCTTTAAGAAGTCAACGTAGACTATAATGGGAGAGTAAGAACCAAAACTAACATTAAAGACAAACTTACCGTCTACAGGCAACAGGAAGTTTCACAATAATACTGCTCAGTACACACAATTTGTCGCCAATGGTTACTCTACTTTATTGTAGGCAGAACGTAAAATAAATATTAATAATAAATTAGGTTTGATGAGGTAGGTGCTGTGCATGATAAACATTTCGTGAATAGTTTATAACGTTTGAATTATATTCAGTTCTAATTGCGTATAGAACCGCAAGATAAATATCAATACCTTTGATATATTCTGAAATAAGGAAAAATGTATTATCACAAATAGAAATACAATGCGTTATTATAAGTATATAATATTCATCTCTTTACGAATTTTTGATGACTCAAGTAACAAAGGGACATAGATCTATTTCGAATATAGTTATATTTCACGTATTTTCTTCTTATACAAAAGACTTCATTATACGTTATCTTTTAATTTCTTATTCAGTCAATAAATTTTTGGTAGCGGTTTTTTTTTTTCATTAGGCACTGCATCTTACCCAACCTCTAGTATTCCAAAGGATAAAAGTATGCAGAAGTTCCGAAAATGAAGGTCACCATTAGAGTGGTAAGAAAGGGTGTCCAACTTCCTATTTAGTCATATAATCGTTTGATGATTAAAATTATACTACATTATTTTTACAGAAAATTAGAGAAAAAAAATATAAGGGTAACATGATCATAGAATTTTAACAAATTAATTTCGTTTCACAGTCGTTAAACAACGGTAGACTTCCAAACGAATTGAATTTAAATTCGTTACGAATTGAATATTAAAAGTAAATCTATAGCACTTCCGGTCTTAGTAGAGAGACTGAGGAGAATCTTTTGTGAAGACACCAAATCGTTCAAAAAAGTCCGCTCCTTATTAATGATTTCGTTTTTATTCTCTAATTATCTACCTTAAGTGCAGTAGATTCCTAGCACTTTTGGTCTTAATACAGAGTGAATGCAGGAGATTCAAGCTTTTCTTGGCACGCTGATTTACAAAAAAAAGGGAAAAAAGAAGAAGAAGAAGAAGAAGAAAGAAAGAAAGAAGAAAAGAAAAGAAAAGAAAAGAAAAAAAAGAAAATAAAAAAGAAAACTACATCACATACAATTTTGATTTATGAAGATCGATATTGGAACTTGAAGTATTAGTAAATTTAAAACACTTTCACATTGGGTAGAGTGTTGTGGATGGTCGTAATAAGTTCTCCTGAAACGTATACATCGGTTACAAGAAAACAACATGTCGCTATCTGTTACCGTTTTAGTTGTATGGCCACAAATGCTGTAATATAAAATAGTCAAGAACTGACATTTCCAATTTGATTTGACTAAAGGGATAACGGAGGAGATGATACATATTCGTGGGATGCTGAGTGGATTGCAGTAAACCACTTTCCCTTTTCTACTGCCGTCATTTTCTATTATTTCGATAAACGTTGAAACATGAAATGGCTCACTTTCCATTCACTAAGTATTATCTAAAGGGTAACGGAGAAGATGAATCTATTTTTAGGAAAGTGAATTGACTACAAAAAACCGTTCCTGGATAACTTTTACCATTTTTGTTTTATGGAAAGCAATATAGAAACCGTAATTATTAATTATAAAGGTAACTAAGAAAGTTCTGTCACTTTTTGTGAAGGTCTGTATTCTATTGGCCTCACACCATGGGTTGAATGCGAATGGAGATAAGGTGAAGGTCAGTTGTTGGTGTGGGTTTATCCAACATAATACGTGGTTGTGGCAGTTCAGTTACACCGCGAACTTCCGCAAGGACAGAGTGGACATGGGGCCTTAGCAGAACGTCATAAGAGAGTATATGCTGTACGAGTTCAAACTTGGGTCAAACGCTGAGAGTATCGTGACTATATGCATAATGTAGAGGTAGCTCAGTAAGTTTAAGAACGGTGACGAAACACTCGAAGATGCATCACGTCCGGAAGACTAACACATGTACAAAATGAAGATCTTCAGTCAGCAATTGACGCGAGCAATAGCCATACATGTGAGGAACTGGGACTGTAATTTAGTGTGAGTGGAGAAATCATTCGACAGCACCTCCATCAACTTGGTAAGCACTACACGTAGGTCGATGGATCCCACATGATTTGACCCCGGGCCAGAAGGCAACGCGAGCAGACACCTGTGTTTCTTTGCTGTTTTGTCTGAGGAAAGAGCCATTCTGGACAGGGTGTTAACATGTGATAAGAAGTGGGTCCTGTACGAAGCTCACGGTGCTGTCATCATTGGTTAGCATCCCACGAACCGGTTCTAAAATAGCCGAAACCAGCACTACACCAGAAGAAGGTCTCCCTTTGTTTGTTAGACTGCTCGCTGTATCGTGATCAGGAACTGCTACTAGGTGCTCAGGACATCAATGCAACTGTATACTGTCAGTAGTTGAGCCCTGTTCAAGTAAAACTCAAAACTCTTGTGCCAACACTTCTGAATTGCAAAGTGGCCCTGCTGTTACAGAACAACGATATGCCCCGCGTGGCTCTAATGACCCGGGACACCATTCTAAGCCTTGGATGGGAAACATTATTCCATACGCAATACTCCCCGGATATTGCACCCTCCGATTTTCACCTGTTCCATTCCTTGGACAATCACCTTAGAAGACGTTAGTTCAAATCCTTAGTTGAGGTGCAAAATGTACTTCATACCTTCTTCGCTTCACGGCCCACCAAGTTCTACCGCGATGGAATCCATGGCTTTCCAGAACGTTTGCAGAAGATCGTCGATGCTGGAGACTACTTTTGATCTTCCAGGTACGTCTTAGGTGACATATCGATATTCGAAGGCAATGGGCAAAAAAGTGTCAGAACTTTCTTGGTTACCTTTATACTACTGTGGCCCTCATCTTGGGATGATGAGGGACTGCACAAAAATGTTTTCCAATATCTTTCAGCGCTTTTGCTCCGTGGAAATCAGTACTGAAAGCGGAAAGCGGAAAGCGGAAGTACTCGTAAAATCAAAGTAACCGAATTTGGTGTTGCGTGTGCTGGTCGTATGATCTCTTGAGATACTGAATTGATTGCAGTAAATCATTTGCACTTTTCTACTACCGTTTTTATTCTACTATTTCGATGAACATTAAAACAGGAAATGGTTTGATATGTATCTACCAACAGGCCGGTAGCTTAGGGGCCCCGATCCAATCACATTATAGTTCATCACCATATTATAGTTCATTAGCAAGCCTGCCGTGAAAATTTTAGGGGGTGCCCCCTAGACCCCCCCCCTTGGATACGGGCCTGTCTACCACTTCCTGTATTAACTAAAAGGTAACGTAGAAGGCGGGACGTATTCCTGGGATATTGAATCGATTACAAAGAACCGTTTCTGGATATCTTTTAATATTTTTTGTTTTATGGAAAGCAATTTACTAATTTTAACCGTTTCCAGTTTCAGTAAGTGTTGAAGTTTGTGATGAAATCTCTTGATTCGCTGAATAAATTGCAGATATATCTTTGTTACTATAAATTAACATTAATTCTAAGGTGGAAGTTAAGATAAACGTTCAAAGCGGTAAAAGTTCATTTGAACACTTCATGTTCGCATAGAGAATTAACGTAGGAGACGAAACCTATTTAAACAGCATTGAAACGTTTGCTGTTCATCTCAAGAACCACAGAAACTACAAATCTGACACAAATATCAAGCTTTATCAATCATTTTTGTATGACGCCACTCCTACTCCTCTTAATTGTGCAACGAGGATTTGCACTAACTCTGGGGTTGAACTTGGACTTAAAAGGCATTAGAGCTGTCACCAATCATTTCATGAACCCTGAAAACTATGGGTTCGACATTAATATCGATCGTTTCTGATCATTTTATATGTTTGTCCCTCTCTCTTCTCTCTTACTCTTCATTAGTAACCACGACAATACGCTTTTCCAGACTGTAATATTTAAACCAAGTTTGGATAAAATTGCTCCTAGGGTTATGCTGAAACATACTCACCCACACAACAAATTTTTATATATGTCGAATGTCGAAAAGATATTTAAAAATAGCAATAAAAGAGAGCAGAAGAAATTTATTGTGTTTCATATAATATCAAGTACATTCAACAGCTATTTTTTGACGTAGTCGCTATGAACCTCCAGACATTTGTGGCATCGTGGTGGCAGCTGTCAGTTATCCTGTCTGTAAATATGTGTCTCCTGAGAATATATAACATCTATTTTGATCTAAGTTCATTATATTATAATTTCTGGAACTAATTAAAACGTAGTTTACTCATTAAATATTTCAATGATAACACACAAACTAGAATATATTTATTTAAACAGATGTATTTTCCGCAGATTCTCTGCATTTACCTTTCTATTTTTACAAAATTCCTTCTCTATAATTGAGAATACATACATTATTAATATCTTCTCCGTGTATTATATCCGACCTGTATATAAAAGCATGTTTACATATGTCTGGCCACAAAACTTCATAATATAAATGTTTAGATCTGGTCATACAAGAAAATAATATCATACGATACGAACTATTTTCCATATCAAGCTATACATATTTATTAATGTTATCATTATAAGAGTGCTACCAGTCGTAAGATTCCCTGAGAGTGTTAGTGGCGTACGTAAGATGGCCTTAACCAACACATTAAGCAAAGAAAAAATAAACATTTACCGTATTCATATATGTGTACTTTCACTTGAAGTTACATGAACTTGGGAGCTTAAACCCATTCTTTTAAAAACTTCCTTGATTACTCCATAACTACAAGATTAGTCGTGCTAATTTACTTGCAAGAAGTTGTCCTTCAAAAATAGCTTTCAAGGCAATACGATCTGAGCTTCTTTTTATAAAACTTAGCGCAACAGCATATCAATACCGGTATTGTATCTTCTTAAATTAAATGGTAGTGATATGACACAATTACGATTATAATTACGGGAACAATAACAGGAAGGTTCAGAAACTAAGGTTACAAGGCCGATAATTCTCTAGTTTCGTCTGTTATACAGGAAAGAGGAGTGTGCGGTAATTTTAATACATGGAGTTGGCTACTGTGCATAGTTTCAGCCACCCAAAGCCGGCCTTAGGTGGTGCGTGGCCCCAGGTTTACAACTAACTTGCACCAAGGTCTTTACATAGAATACACACACACACACACACACACACACATATATATATATATATATATATATATATTGCTCTCCCTGCTGATGTAGTGGTTAGCGCGTACGCCTGTGGAGTACATAGTCTCAAGCCAGATTTCCGGTGGGAGAGAACACAAAATTTCATTTCATAATAACTCCCTTTCATTAATTATCCATCTTCCAAGAACAAATCCTAGGACATCAATTAAAAAAAAATATTTTCATTTCATTTCAAAAGTATAAAAGAAATTTTGCAGTCATAATGATGGATGTCAATCAACATGTCATTATAATACTTGTTTTGGTGAACTCCCTCGTAATTTTGAACAAGTGTTGAAATAAAACCTAAAATTATGTTTTCCATCACCACATTATCAAACACTGAGTTCCCTGGATGCCCGAAAATTTTAAAGTTGTTAAAAGAAACCCTAAAATTGTGTTTTAGTTACCCCATTGTCGGAGCATACCGGGGAGCACTCCCGGACCCACCAGAAATGAAATCCTGGCTACGCCACTGTGCATATATTAAATATAGTAAATATCTATAGTACTATAAAATTTCATACTAATCTACTAAATACAACAGTGTACCAGCAAGCCAATCTTACAAGTTTTGACATGTATTTCGAATAATTGAACACCTTTCGAAAATACAGGTAATGTAACTGACCCTCTTGCCCACCCCGCAGGCGGCCATACATACAACAATAATTACACTTTAAGACGTGTTTCAAAAATTTAGCAAAACTACCAACAATCCTTACATTGAGGAAAATATAAGAGAATGACGTCCTAAATACATCATAATAACTATAAATACCATAATTTCTTTGGCAATTTGGCCTTACACAAATTGACTTTCAAAAGTTTTATTTTGCAATTTAAGGTTAAAATGATATGCCCTACTTTTACTGTGTGTTAGCATGACTGGATAAAACATAACACCTGCGTATAACTTGTTATGAAAATTTTATATTTTTAAGATATCGTGAAATGCACATTAATATGAATTTGTTGGGTCAAAGATTTAACGACTGTATCTTTTTGGAAAGAGTTCAAGTCAGGAAAACCTAATGTATGCTAGTGAGAACATTGTAGGTAGCTATTTATGAAAGGTTTAATCAGGTTGAAATAGTTATCGACTGCAGGCAGATGATGAGACGATCTCAGACCTTACGGAATTGGTGGAAGATGGATGACATATTTTCCATTGGGTTATTCGAGTAGCAGCTACCTTTCAGTACGCACTAGTATACATTTGGTTTCCCTGACTTGATTTTAAAAAGTACATCCACAGGATTTTTCGCAGGAGAGGGCAAAGTTTGTCCTCTGGTTTTGTATTTTAATATAGCTATAATAAGAGAATGGATATGCAAAGAAATCGCACTGAGGCTGATTTTTTTTATACCATTTAGGTATTCACGGTAATATTACCTGATCAGTAAGATGGGCAGGTACTTTTACTTAGTGGGGTGTTCAAAGTAAAAGAGAGTGTGCACCCAGAATAATGATATACATTTTTACAGAAATTCAAAGAAAACAATATTTTTACGTCCAGAAGAAATTTGGGGATGTTAGGAGCATTGGGGGTGCAGAATACTCCCTGGACAAAAAAAAACATCAATTACAGAACACAAGTTGTAAACGTAAAACAAAATAAAGAAATTGTTGCAGCATTAAATTCAGAAAATATTTGCTTATGCCCGGAAACTTAATACCAATTATTCATTTACCTGTTAGGGAGAAGCCATACCCTCCCTTGTGGAGTCCACGGATGAATCTGTATTGCAATATGTTGTGTACTTGACAACCAGAGTAGCAGAGCCATCTTAACTGTACACAGCCACTTGGGCCGGGGGCCCCGCGAGCAGAATGGCATGTATTAATTACATGTATTAGGAGCAAAATTTAGTCATAAGGACCACCACACGATTGTTTGCTCTGAGTTCTAATATGCTGTTTAAACGGCACTGGAGAGTAGGTTAGAGTAGAGAGTAGAGTAGATGGCACTAATGCTGGGCCCCCTTAGGCGCGGGGCATAATTGGGAGCAATCGGTCCAATCGTCTTAAGACCGACCCTGCAGCCACCCGCCATCTATAGCGCTAGTTGTAGGTAAACACAAATGGTTGCTCGTCTGGAAAACTTGTCTCGCGATGATGTCTGCTCAGTTATTCGATTTTTGTGGGCGAAACATCTAACCGTGGCTAAAATTCACCGGCGGCTGGTAGAGATTTACGGAGAGACTGTAATGTTTTGTCCGCATGTCGCAGAATGACGTCGAACGTTTGCAACTCGTAGAGAAAATGTCACCGACGAGGAGCGCAGTAGCGGACTCAGCACGGCATCAACAGATTTGAACACAACTCGTGGAAAGGAGCTTTTTTAGGACATCAGAAGAATCGCCTAAAGGCGTCTGATGGCAGAATTGCAAATGTCGTTCGGAAGCGAATGTCGCCTAGGAGGCCGTTTCTTCGCTTCAAACAAGAAGGTGAAACACCTCATGACCTAAAGTTCTTTCATGTACATACGTTCGTAATTTTTGGAATCGGAAGTTAAAGTTTAATGTCATATCTTACATTTTGGCAGTTGTTTCATTGTATGGATACTGGTACATTACCTCAGATTCAACGAGAATGGTACACTTTATATCGGGTGTTGCAAAATAAGTGTTACAACTCTTGGGAGGTGACTCCTGCCACTGAGACAAGAAAAAAGTTCTCTTGAACTTCCGGTTATCGGACATAGTTTCGGATCTACAAGGTGCCGAAAACGTGGGAAAATGACTTTCGGGCTCCAATAGTTCGGAAACTATCCAACGTAAAAAGGCCGGGTAAAAAATTCACAAAAGAAGTCATACCTGCTGTATTGAATTTTGCATGTTTCACATTCCTACCATGCACGCGCAAGGGATTCCCCAAAGGAAAGTAGGGAGTCCCGGGTAATCTGCCAAATGAAAATTGGTCTAAATGAATATGAATTGATAGGGATTCTACCAGGTATCAATAATTCGTTTGTATTAAGTCGATATCTGGAACAAATACAAAATGGCGGACACCTTCATGCCCGTTGTGTGTGGTTGCATAATTGCCAGGTATGATTGCAGGCCAACAGTGACGTTCTGAGTATTAAGTGTAGCGAATTTGTTCTCAAATCCTCTAGAAAGACATCTGGAGTGTTGGTAGAGAACAGCAGATGAAGCAGGGTGATTTACAGGTGTGGAAACACGTAACGAAAAATGCCCAGAAATGCACTCATACTCAGTAAGCGTGAGTTCAAAGCATCAGAAATGTAAAGATTAGCATCAAGAACATGAAAGACATTACCGATTCACCAATAATATTTCCTCAATCATGTGCATGGTTGCATACCAATAAGGATGCAACAAGTGGGGCCAAGTTGAAATTGTGCAAGGGGACTCACAAAGAAACTGGGTAAACTAAATAATGTCACTAGTGGGATCCCATGATCGATGTTGAAATATGGCCAATGTGTGTGTTGATATCAACATGTAGCTAACGGACAAATGTCAACATGTCCCAGTACTGCTGGGACACCGTCCCACGTGCAAAAAATAGGAAAATAACTACTCGGGTATTGAATCTGAGGCCATGGGCTCCCAGTAGGTTTGGAAACAGCGACAACGCGAGCGAAAGCGAGCGCTCTAGCCCTGAGGCTTCAAGAGAGCCTCACTTTGTCTGTATTCATTTCTTTGTCATCCCACTTTGTTTGGCAAGTGCTCTTGTACAGCCTCCCGACATGCTTCTGTGTCTCTTTTTGTTACTCCTACTGCACAGTTGTAAACAATCACAGCTTTAAGACGTTTCTTCCTATTTCTCATGTCGTTTTATTTTCCATATATATGGTGTTCCAGCAGTAGTGTTACATGTGCCAAATTGATTCATTTTCGTCTTTGTCTTGCCATGTGCACTGTGTGTAAGATGCGAATTTCTGAAGGGATTTTTGTACTTTTCGAGTACGTCATATGTCCCAGAAGACGTGAGACATGATACAAGTTTGTTATTTTCACGATCTATCAGAATTTGAACCATGGATTAAGAGATTTCTTTTCATATGTGTCGACTGTGGGACAATGTCCCAAACAAAGAGGGACATTGATACAATCTTGTTCTAGTTACGTTCTACCAGAAAGTGTACCAGATGTAATAGCAGAATGTACAACGTTATTCTCTTCGTTTTTGCACTTGGGACGGTGTCCCAGCAGCAATGGGACATGTTGATATTTGTCCATTAGATACATGTTGATATGAACACAAACATTGGCCACATTTCAATATCGATCATGCAATCCCAATAGTGACATTATTTAGTTTACCCAGTTTCTTTGTGAGTCTCCTTGCACAATTTCAATTTGGCCTGAGTTGTTGAGTTCTTATTGGTACGCAACCGTGCACATCATTATTGCATCGGATTGAGGAAATATTATTGGTGAATCGGTAATGTCTTTCATGTTCTTGATACTATTCCTTACATTTCCGATGCTTTGAAGTCACGTTTACTTATTATGAATGCATTTCTGGGCATTTTTCGTTACGTGTTTCCACACATGTGATTCACCCTGCTTCATCCGTTGTTCTCTACTGACACTCCAGATGTCTTTCTAGAGGATTTGAGAACAAATTCGCTACACTTAATACTCAGAACGTCACTGTTGGCCTGCATCCGTACCTGGCAATTATGCAACCACACACAGCGGGCATGAAGGTGTCCGCCATTTTGTATTTGTTCCAGATATCGACTTATACAAACGAATTATTGATACCTGGTAGAATCCCTATCAATTCATATCCATTTAGACCAATTTTCATTTGGCAGATTATCCGGGACTCCCTACTTTCCTTTGGGGAATCCCTTGCTCGTGCATGGTAGGATTGTGAAACATGCAAAATTCAATACAGCAGGTATGACTTCTTTTGTTAATATTTTACCCGGTTTTTTTTACGTTGGATAGTTTCCGAACTATTGGCGCCCGAAAGTCATTTTCCCACGCTTTCGGCACCTTGTAGATCCGAAACTATGTCCGATAGCCGAAAGTTCAAGAGAACTTTTTTTTTTGTCTCAGTGGCAGGAGTCACCTCCCAAGAGTTGTAACACTTATTTTGCAAGACCTGATATATTATATTATCTCCTACCTCGTTTTCTTTTAAAAGTGAAATATTGTAAGGACATTAAAAATTTATGCTTTTATCAACAAAGACTAATGCAATTGTTTTCGTGCATATTGTCCCGGGTTCGATTCCTGATAGGAGAACACAAAAATGTAATTTCACAAATAACCGGACGTTCAAAAAACTTCATTTCATTTGTAGTAATTTTAGGTTACGTCGGATTAGGGTTATATTTACTAGATACTGGAGCTGGGTTTAGGTGGATTTGGTAAACCTTATTAGAAAATTAGAGTAAAAGTTGTAACTATTCAGGTCAAAAAGGAATGATATTTTGCTGGTAGAGTTGCATTACCTCAAAAGAAAAGCTACTGCCTAAGAAGTCAATTTTTACTAGCTCAAAAGGGACTACTGCATACTTTGTAAGTTCATCAACGATTACTATAGCTGACAATGAATGCAAATAACAAGAGTTGATAACCCTGAACCAACTCTTATTTGCCTTCTCTCTCCTAGTTTCATCATTCTTAGGGAAATCAAAGCAATTTCTTGGGTAAGAATATTTAGTAAATGTAATATAATAACGGGATGATGCTTTGGCTTAGTGGTACAAGGTTCACATCTAACGCGAGAGCTCCTGTTTTGATCCCCAGCCACGCGAGTTAGTGATGGACAAAGTTGTGACCATGGGTTTTATCAGGTTTCCCCCGTTGCTCCCGCATTCTCATTTTAAGAATTGTTTAATAATAATTCATTTTCATGGATTCATCTGTTTTCTTTAGTCTAAAGAGCGTAATTGTGAACTATGAATCTAGAAATTTAATTTTCCGAAAATAATAAGAATACGAACGTTCCTTCCCAGTAAAACTTTCAGGGATGGCCCAGAAGAAAATTCCTCTCCGGAGCTAAGAAATACCCTTCCTCGAACCATATTTTAGACCATGCTCAACACAGGATATTAATATATTTCACATAACTGCATTCACCCCATCTATTTTAGTACTCTCCGGAAGAGATCTTACGAAATAAACGCTGCTCTTTATGTAGCTAGAGCATTCGTCTATGATGCACAAGGTCTTGGGTTTGTTTCTTGTTGAGAAAATTCATATTCTACTTTAATCTGTAGGTCCGACCTATCTAATAGACCGCAAGATTTTAGGCCATAAACAGTCAATTTTGCTAAACTGAGTTACTTATATTTATAACCAAAATGTTATGTATAAGTTCTATTTTTAATAAGACGGTGGGATCTCATTTGGTTCAAATCCAACATTAAACGTTAGTTTTAAGTCTTATATTGCCTCGGTGTTGGAAAGAAAGCTAAATTTCAATCCAATCAATCAGTTAATGTACAATTAAAAACTGTGTAGGAAATACAAAATATGAATTCTGAAGACACTAGTAGGTTATTGTTTGCAAGACCCTATTCATCTTTAGCCATAGTATATTGTCAAGTCCTTCATATTCACTAACATTATGTTTGTGACCATAAAAAATACGTCGATCTATTGTGAGTTCCCACAGGAAAGACAGGATTAACTAACCATGCCGCCAAATGCAACCGAATAAGTGGTTAATCTAAGGATGGATTACTTAGCTCTTTCCCTGACACAAAAGTCCACAATATGTTTCGTAAAGCTATTAGGTTTCTATAAAACAAAGTTTCTGTTTATTGAGGCTTGACAATATCTCCCACTACCTAAATTTAAACTAATTAAAAAAGAGAAAGTGAACTTAGATTTAACTCCATTCTTGGGTTTAAAAAATATGTTATATAATGGCTTTTGTAATAAGTATTCAATCTTGACAGTGTAGTGTAGTGTTTATTGAAGATATCACGTAACTCCATTGCTTGAAATCAGTCAAATATGATCATTTGCTTGACCAATCATTCATGATTAAGAGGGAATATATGACAAATTTTGTATAAAAATTGATTTAGCTGGCGTGAGAAAGCGTAGACAGCACTCTATTATATATAATTTCAATATTATAGTCCATGCTGAATACTGCAATAAAAGAAGATTTACTATTTATCGGGTGCATTCTAACTCTAAAGTTAGCTCACACTATCAGCAACACATATTGACAACTCTACTTTCGTAGAGAAGATATGCCTCGTCTGTATGGAAATTTCATAAATCAAGTCCAATTGCACCCTGATAAGGATTCATCATATAAATCAAATTCTATGCACAGATTTCTGCAAGGGACGAAGACAACCACTGGCGAGACAAAAGAGGAAGTCAACATATGTTAGCCCTATACATTTCTGACTTTGGTTGTTTGTCAATTAAACAAATGATTCGCTAGAAAAGAAACAAGAAAAGTTATGACCAAAATAAGATATCACATGATGGAACGGATGGAGAAATTCTGTTGCTTAAAGAGTAAAATTATAAGTGCAATGCAAGATATTAAATCCAGGCAACTACAGACATTCGAAGAAAACTAGCTAGAAATATTGACAAAAAAACTCAAAGAAATTGCTGAGAGCAGCATAGTATGCAGTTTAGAGGCGTTCTATGGATATCAGGCGGGGTAAAGAAAAAGAAAAACGGAAAATGGAAATCATAGAAATGTGGTGCTATAGAAGAATAATGTTGGAAAATTAGATGCGGATAAGGTGTCAAACAAGAGTAATGAAAATGGTAGAAGGAAAATACTGAAGGTAATTCCAAAAAGTATAGATATGATTTTCGAACGAATTATGAGTCAGGAGAATGGTGTTACTAACTGTGCATGGAATAACAGAAGAATACCTAAAGGAAAGCCATGAATGAAATATACGGACTAAATAATATAGATGTAAGGAAAAAATAGTAGTCAGAAATAAAAAAGAGTGTGGCTGAAGACAGGATGTAATAGAAAATTGTCAAATCAATAGATATTTTTTTACCTGAGAAGTGGAAAACTCAATAGATACGTGCCCCTCCCTGGAATACAGACTAGCTCGTGTACTTTTGATGCACGTATTCCCGGGTTCAATTTCTAAGAAAAGAGCACAAAAATGATCACAATCACTCACCTCCATGAATCATTCGTTTGTTTTACAAAAATGGCACACCGCGGAATCTTAAACTAAACAAATCGTTTTTTGTTATTATTATTTGATAGAATGTAAACTAAAGTTGCACCCCTTTCTGAACATGTCAGGGGGTTCAATGACAATGGTTAGTGTAGACAGTTAAGAGATTACGTGACTTATTCGATATTTGTCCCGGTTGCCCCAGGTACCTATTTTGAAAAGGATGGACAAACTTCAGAGACATATTCAAAAATAGAGTAAAGCGAGAAATTTTTCTCGCTTCCACAGTAGATCGATTCCGAGCCACCCACATGCAAGAAAGACGTCTTACCGACTAGGCTTATTGAATTTAGTTGATAGAAAGGAGTATTTTTGCACTTTGCTGCAAAATTGGCATTTGTTCTTGAAGTCAGCAAGTTTCCAAATTCTGTATATACATAGATATATATAATAAATTATTCGGAATATACTCCTGGGTGTATAAATTCAGCATGTTTGAGGTAGAAATACAATATTAACTAATGTAATTTCCAAATGGCGTTTCCAGTGTTCAATATCCATCGGTTGACTAGGCGGAGTCAGGAGAAACCGATATTCCTGGCAATGACTTGGACGACAGCACTGGTAGGCCTGACAGAGGCAACTTTTCAGCCACTCCTACATCTACGGGGCATTACCTTGTCCTCACTGTGGAAAGTTTTATATGAATGCAAGGGGGTTCACCATTTATATAGACAAAAACATAGGATCCTAAATGTAGAGGAGGATTGTAGTAATATCTACAATATTAGCTTTAATGATTGTAGAGCCACAAATTTTAGTATCACTAACAGCAACGGGAGCACGCAGGATTTAACGTTGTCTAACTTTGGCAACTTATTGACATCATTAAGATCTATTACACACATCCTAAGACGTGTACCTCGTGGTGCTCGAACTCAGGGTGCTGATCCACTTTTGGAAGTTGTTACAAGTAGTTATTTCAAATAAAAATAAAGAATGTGTCAAAATGTTCATATTTCGATTTGTAGCACTAACTTCCCAAACAATCCGAAAATATTTTAAAAAATCTTATCTCATGGGTAAAACAAAGAGTTCAATTGCGAAGTTAAATATTCTATCTTTTTTTCCATTTGGAATCACAGGAGGTCCAGATGTTCTTCGCCCTTCGATTCTCAAAGATCTGTTATTTTGTCAAATACTTGGATCGAAGGAAAAGCTCCTAAATCACTTGCGACATGTTCAATCTAATTATTTTGAGAAGGGTACCATTGAAAGTTCGCCCTTGTTTTTCAAAGCCAAACTTACTGCTCTTTAAAAGAAATGTGGTAGAATCAGACATATCGCCATAGTAAATCTTTGGCACAGAGTATCAGCCAAAGAGCCTGTTTAGAACTTTTTGTCTCCCCATCAACTTGGAGTTTGTATTCCCACTGGAGCCGAGGCACAGGTTCATGCAACCAGGGCATATTTTTCGTCCACACACAATACTCTTAAAGCTATCGTGAAGCTGAATTTTCGCAATGGTTTTAATGGACGTCGCCAGGACTCCATGCTTACTGCAGTGTTGAAGTACTTTCCCGCAATATATCCATATCTTCACCAGTGTTATTCTCAACAACCAAGAAATTATTTCTTAAGCTGAGACACTATTTCATCCCAGAGAGAGGCACAACAAAGTGAGCCCCAGGGCCCTGCACTTTTTGATATACCTATACACTCTTTAGTAAATTCAATTCACATTGAATTAAACCTCTGGTATTAAGATGATGGGACTATTGCGTACAAATCTGAAGCAGCAATTTCAACGTTAACACATATAAATGAGAATGCATTTGCACTTGACCTACATTAGTTTTTCTAAAAAAATGGAAGTTGTTATTTCTTTGATCAGATGAAGCCACATTCAACCAATTATTCAGAAGATTTGCAGAAACTGCCCCAGGAGTACGTCTGCTAACTAAGTATGATGTTTTGTCTTCTAGGTGTTGCATCTACAAAGGAAAATTTACAAATGTGTCGTTAACAAGTATCTAATTGGAATATATTTTTGTCCCACCTCGCTTTGATTTCACCATATGCATCATTTTTTTCTTCTACGTGCTTCATTGTCAATCCCTCCTTTAAACTATGTTTTACGAGCCTTTCCATCTTGGAATGAGACCCTCCAGTGCTGGAGAAATATGATCTTACCCTCAGAATGGGTCTGAGTCTATTTTGAACTACTCCGTATGTGACGTCTGTTGGATGCAAGCATTCTTACTTGTAGGATTAGGATTCCTTGGTATTCGACGAACCGTCGATATGGAGATTCCTACCGTTTTAGTGTCCTACCACGGATCTCTTAATCGAGGCTTTCCTTCCACAAGGTTGTCACCTGGAGCCAGTGGGGCAGTTCAAGAAGACTCAAGCAAATGGAAATATATAACAGATATGGAGCTTCCAGAAAGTAGCAAAAGATGTACCTTTGCATCTTGGTATACACTAATTGCAGTACAGTTCCATGAACTTCTATTACAGTAAGTTGCTGTTCCAGAGGATAAAGCCGTAATCTTACTGTTTCATCCCCCATACTGTTGCATGGTCTTATGCAATACTTTCAACCCCCATTAGGTCTTTACATGTCTAATGAAACTTTTCGAATCTCTGCTTCCTTAAGACTGGGTGCTGCTGTTTGTAAGCCACATCGGGCTATCCAGCCTGCAGTGGTCAAGTTACCCAACGAGCCCTGCATGGCCTTTAATGCATGAAGAGCATTGGCAGAAACACCAGACATTCTCCAGTTAACAATATCATCTTGCGAGCCCTCACCACGACCTGAATCCCTTCCATACGCGGAACAGTCAGGTTGTTGTCTTTCCGATGATAAACGACCCGAGGGCATGATAGTAGTACCTTGGATGAGAGGCAAATCACTAGTATTGGATTTGACATGTTAGGACGCAATTGCCCATTCAAGTCTCCCGTTGATCGTTATGAATGCTGAAATAGTTGCTAGACGTACAGAGTTAAAAACGGAAAGGAAATGCAACAACCTCCTCGATAAATTTATATTTGCTCCAATTTTTAGAATAATGCTCTGAGAAAATTAGCCAGACGCATTCTATGATATCTGGAGATGTTTGTTCATCATCTTTTCTATTTCAATGTATATCTATTACGGTCCAACGAGGCAACGATTGGGAGCTGGAGGAATTATTTTTTCTCTAGTACAACATATACAACCGAACAAAATCATAACCACAAATGTTAAGTGGACTTCTAAGAATGTAGAAAGTAATTTTAGAAAATGTTACATGTAATTTCAAACTAGATATTCTTTTCAACGTTCGATAAAAAATATAATTTTTGATCATGTAAAGTTACAAATTAGTAAGATATTAATTGAGCATTGGAAAAAGTAAGAAAAAGAAACCTATATTGTATGTGCCTTTTTCTTATAAAATATATTCTTTATTGTCCATAACCTGTTAAACAACATTCAAGAAATGGAGAGTTTTGCATAAAGTTTGTTGATTAAAAATATAAAGAAAATATATATAATAATAATATAAAGAAAATAATAAAATGTCATTTTCTGATATTAACAATCCTACTTATAAAATATAAACATTTCAGTGTGTCAAGCTAATTCATAATAGGACACAGTCACTATAATAGATGTCGCTGCCAGTCTAGTGTCAATAGATGTCACTATCATGCAGACAATTTATAGATTTAAAACTGGTGTGACGATTTAATTCCAAAACACAAACCGTATCCTATCAACGTAATTATTTCGAAATATCACAATGGCCGTATTCACATTTAGAGTTTAACATTCGTATTTGTGTAACACTAAAGTTAATTGGAACTCAAGTCAAAAATTAAAAATAAAAAAAAAATAACTGCAAACCATTAGAGCACTAAATCATGCGCGATCTTAATCTTCAATGTGCAGCTGGCCGAAGGCTCATGTACAATATGTACAGTAATTTTAGTACATAGAAAACCAACCGTCGATTGTCTACTGTCCAAAAACACAATATAAAACATATCCTGGAAAACACTGTCTACTTATTTACCCTGAACTTAGAACTATACTTATGAAGTACTTCAATTACAAATGCCATTATACACAAAGATAATCCCAAAATAAGCAATGCAAAACCACCCATCAAATCCTTAATAGAAATTATTATGACATCATTATCTTTCGCACTAAAAGCTAAATGTCGTCTTGTCCATACATCAAGTAACCTATCAGTTTTCCATTTTTCACGTAATCCATATTCCACACAATCTTGAATCACTTGACTAAAAGAATTCACGTAAGGAGAATTTGCTCGCAGCAAATAAACAGTAGGAAGTGAAATAACAACTTGCTCAACTTTATGAATCAACGGTTTGCCTTGTGAATCGAAAAGGGAGTGTAAATACACTAAATAATCAACAACACCGGATTCCCAAAGTATCCCCCAATTTTTCGATCCAGCCAAATCTATTAACTCTTTTTGCAGAGCTGTTACAGGAGTCAGGTCCTTCCACTTGCCTAGAATGTGTTTCATTAGATGATCAGTAGAGTCAGAGAAAAACCTCCGATGGTCAAAAATTCCACCCAACGGAATACCTGAGTCTACAAGATCATTCATACTATTAATTAACTTATATTTTATTGGTTTTGTAACAAATCTAAAAAGCGAAGCCTGGTAGCTGTAATTCAAAATGAAAGAACCCAGAACCCAGATTAGGAATAACACTCTAACCAAAGGTATAGGAGGTGGTTCTGGAACAGATATCCCTAAAAGTATTGAGAACTTATACATGAAAGGAGATACAAACATTAAACTGTTTCCATTCCTTATAACGAATTTCATTAGTTTTGTTGTTATAATGACGAGGCAATATATGAATAAAATTACAATCCAGCAATATAAGTCGAAAGGGAAAATTAAACTCATCCATTTAGGATATGTGGAGGGCTGGCGAACAGCCCACATCATTCGAATAAAATCTCCACTTAGTATTGGATCAAAATGTACGAATTACATAAATTCTGGTGTCCAACCTACAAAACTTCCTTCTAATTCAACTGATATTATTCTTCCCAAGTCACCGAAAAATCTACCATTATCTAAGGGTATACCATGATCATTCATATCAATTCTTTTCAAAAACTTCAAAGTAAAATTCATTTTTTTCGCAACTGTATATAGTATTTTTGGAGTTGGGCCCTTAGCAACAACACTACCGTCTTTCTAATATGGAAATAGGAGTTAAATTATGTGTTGTAAAACTCAATTCACACGAATAAAGATTTTCTATTTTGTTGGGAAATAAGTCAGTTCCTTTGATCATGTGTCCCTTATGCCACTGGTCGATGAGTATTAGTCTCCCAGCTGACTTACAGTGACTTTGTGAGAATGGAAAATATGTGTATATGTCGATCATATTCAGCAACTTTTTATTCCCCACTGTAAGAACAATCACATTGAATATGTTGTCCTGAAATGCACTGCGAAAAATACTTTCTGCCTCAGTTGTTTTATTCACTGTGAAAAGAACAACAATGATTTTACTTCTGGGAATTAAATAAAATAACTTCAGCTTGTGAATTGCTTTCAAAAATTCGACACTGTTTTCCAGGAAAAACAAATATACTATTGAATTTTCGGACCATTCTAATACAGAAATCTTCGGTTTTGATGCATTTAGTACATCCGGCAAGTTAGTGTTAACTATTACTACTGGATCGTTGTAACTTGGTAGTAGCATATTCAAACCAGCAATTATATTATCTGCAAACACCGTTACAACTCGTGTGTGGTTGTAATACATTGATATAATGTACGAAAGGCAACCAATTATTTCGCTCTTACGGTGGTTTCTTGGTAATTTCGGTATCAAATCTTTTCCCGCTTTTCTTTGGTTAGCTATTAAAAGAAATGTAACAACCATCATATAATGTGTCCTCATTTTGTCGCCAAATTATCTAAAAGAAAGAAGAAAAATATTCTTAATTACAATTTGTATTCTATATTTTAATAATCATGTTTAATTTGATAATGAGGCTTGCAGAAAAAGACAATATATATTACAATAACAAGTTAGAGAATATTTGTCACCTTGGGTATGCTAAAATTAATTGATTTAAGAAACAAATGAGAAAATACTTAGCATTTTCAGTCTTAGGCTGCTATAGTTATGCAAATTAGAGCTTGCTTTAAGTTTAATGTCTTTTCAAAAGTTGCCATTATTTAAGAAAAAAGTATTCAAGCGAAATATATTGTCAATAAGTCCTCGTATCGTAAAATTCCAACCAGCTGTCACTTCTCAACAGGAGCAAGCAAACAACACATCAAGTGTCAAATAAGCATCGCGTGAGCCGAAGAAGGAAAACAAAAGCATTAACCACGAAGGAAGTCAGAGATACCCGAAATGTATATATAAAAGGAGGGAAAACATATTCATCAACATCAGTCTGCCTGGAGCTGATCATCCTCTCTTGGTTACTCCGGACCTTGTGACTTCTAATTATCTTCCTTGAATTCCTTGACCTTGAGATTCCTTTTACTTCTCTCAGCTTACTAGACTTGAGACGCTTATACATCTCTGTGCAACTCTGAGGCTTGAGGATCCTACACTGACACTCCTGTACACTTTGTATTTATATATATGTCTTCGGACTCTGTTTTTGTGAAGAGACTCTATAACATACCAGGATAAGTCAATAAGTATTTACAATTAATTTTTATTATTCATTACCACAAGTGTACAATGTTTTAATTCACATTTTTCACTATAGTCACATTGCTTTTCAATCCACCGTTCCACTAGGTTTCCCATATCCTTCCCCCCCAAAAAAGGGGGTTTTGGTTGCACACCAAGCCACGAATGGAACGCTTTCTTCACTTGATAATCTTAGTTGAATTGATGGTCTCTGAAAGCATCTTTAAGTAGACCAAACAGCTGGTAATATAACGGTGGAGAACAAGAGTATACACAGGATGCTCCAACACCTCGAAACGCAGCGTCTGAAGGATTTGAGCTGTATGAGAGGCGGAATGTGGACCCTCATTGTTGTGCAACACAAGAACACCTTTCGACAATCGACCTCTGCGTCTATTACAAATTATAGACTTCAACTTGCTTACCAGCATATCTCTCTACCTTTTACAGTTGATCCCTCTTCCAGGTAATGTTTCAAGTCTGGCTCTTGTAAGTCCCATAACACTGTGAGCATCACTTACCTTACAGAAGTTTGGCTCTTGAATTTCTTCTTGACAGGAGATCCAGGGTGCTTCCATTCCATACTTTCCGCTCTGGTTGAAAGTGATGAATTCACGTTTCATCTCCAGTGATAGTTCGCCTAAGAAACACATCATTTTCGTTAGCGTAATGGTCCAGTAGGCGCTGACACATGCTCACACAGTTTCCCTTGTGTTCTTTATCGAATTTTTTTTTGAACCCATCTCGCAGTCTTTGTAAAAGTTGACCTTGTTATGCAAAATATCATTTGCAGAACCATTACTAAACTGCATATGTGTTGGCACTTTATCAATACTCACTCGTCTGTTGTTCACAATCTTTCATATTGTTATGAGTTGTAGCTGTAGCTGGACAGTATCATCCTGCCTAGCCTTGCTTTTCCCACATCCTTCACACTCATACGGCAACTTTTGAACTGTTCAATCCACTCGTAAACACTTCGCTGAGACAACACATTGTCCCCGTATTGTACTGAAAGTCTTCTATGAATTTCCGCTCCGGCTACACTTTCGGACCACAAAAAACGGATGACAGTTGTTCTTCTTTGGTGCACACAGAGATTAGTGCAGTCGTCTACTTCGAACAGTGCAAAGTGAAAAACTATTTTATAATGTGTCGTGAAATTTCAAAAGTGTGTAATATTTCAATAGGTACGGTAGATAAAATGAATAAAAATTAATTCATGACCATTTGCTGTACCGGAAAGTGGGCCCTCACTGGGTTTCAAAAGAGGTTTCCGCTTTTGACCGACACAGATAAGTTGAAGTCTTCACTGAATGGAAGAACCGTATAGTGATTTCTTCTTGTATATTCCCGTAAAAGAATTCCGAGAAGGTCAATAGTTCACCAGTGATGATGAATGGAAATAACTCTCCTAGAATGGTTCAGAAATGGTGTCAAATCTTCCTATACCGAAGCCTTCCAGCCATTAGTTAAGTCCTGGGATAAATATATAACTGTTGCAAAGGGTTATATGGGTCACTGGATTTACTTTGGATTACCCTTCGATTACTTGCGGTAGTATTATTAGAAATTTTATGAAATGTGAACGTGAAATAAAAGCAAGGATAGGAATGGCGAAAGAAGCCTTTAGGAGGAAGAAAATATTCTCTTGTGGGACCTTAAATAAAGAGTTTAGAAAAAGATTCATAAAATGCTTCGTGTTGAGTACTGCAGTGTATGGGTCAGATACACGGACATTACGCAAAAATGATGAAAAACGACTAGAGGCTTTCGAAATGTGGATGTGGAGAAGAATGAAGTGAATTAGGTGGGTCGAGCGGAAAATGAATGAGAGGGTATTAGAAAAGGTAGAAAATAAAAGAACACTTAGATATTATTAAGAGGAAGAGAAGCTGATTGGGACATTGGTTGAGAAGGAACTGTATTACGAAAGACGTTTTAGAAGGTATGGAAGCAGGAAAAAGAGAGAGGGGGCGAAGGAGATTACAATTAATGGACGACATTAAAACAGAAAAATCGTACGTGAAGATGAAGAGGTTAACGGAAGACCGTGGAGCATGAAAAGTTCTCAGTTGCAGCAACTAACCTGCCAATAACGGCAGAATTCCTAATGATGATGATAACCTGCATTTACTAGAAACCAGGATTGGCTTTAAAACCTCTAATACTTTCCTGTCCTGATCTTCAGTTCCTGAGTTGCATGCCATTAAAATTAAGGACTAATTTTCGTAAAAAAACAACTCTCAAATTGCATCTTCCATCAAAATGCTAGTTAAACAAAAAAAAATTAAAGTTCAAGAGTTAATCGTAATTCTAGTACATATCTCATTAATCATACTGTGTATTATCTCATTTTGCTATAGTCATCATGAAAAGTTCTAATAGTGTACACTTGAGTATCAATTTCATCTTAATAGGCGACATAATAATCATACAGAATATATTTTTAAATTTAGAAAGAAATTGAACTTTCTAAACTTTTTTCGAAAATTACGTATGAGAATTCATACTCGCTTACACCATTTTGTTAGCTCGGATCTATACAGAGTGTTTCAAAACAACACCAACCACTTTTGATTCCTCACATCAAAGATAAAACAAAAATTATAGACCAACCTGGGAGCAGAAATCCGTTATTTCGGAGTTATAGGCTGCCAAAAATATGAAAAAATGAACTTTATAGGTCTATAGCTTGAATACTATGGAACCTAACGTAGTCAGGTCAAGACTTCACTTAGGAACTAATGTGTGCGCTATCCAAAAATACATGTTTCAGATTCCTAAGGTACTCACGCAACAATCTTTATGGAGGGTGTTCTTCTACATGCATATAATTTGAAATACTTATCAACTACATCTATCAAAATTGTTGCGGAAGTATCACAGGATTCTTAAATTTCAATATTTGGATAGGACACATACTAGTTTCTTGACCTGACTACGAAAGGTCCCATTGTATTGGAGCTATGGACCTTTAAAAGTTCATTTTTTAATGTTTTCGGCAGCCTATAACTCCGAAATAATGGATTTCTGCACCCAGGTTGGTCTATACATTTTGTCTTATCTTGCTGTCAGAAATTACCTCCCAAACATTGTCCGTGTCGTTTTCAAACATTCTGTACATTAGTTTACTTCTCATCTTCAGACATTTTTCCTCGTTATTTTGTGGTGGGCAAACACCGTTTGCGTGGGTTTTCTCGGGGTTCTCCCGTTTCCTCCCACTTTCTTCATTCCACCATTTCATTCATTACTCATCATCACCGTCTCCTTTAGCCTAACCGGCATATGCGTGGGACGTAAAACTCAAAAATTTCATTTCATTTTGCCTCGTTAAACGTTAATAATGTTGTATAATTTGTCTGAATTCACAAGATTTTCGTATGTTGCTGGTAATTTTTTTTTAAAAAAATCTCGAATTATTTCTAAAAATTGGCTTACACCACAAGTCAACTGCGTCCGCACGTGTTCCAAGCTCACGTTCCAATAAAAATATTGAAGGAAAAAATAGGTAACAGAGAAATAGTTAGTTTCTAAAATTTTTGCTAAATGGATCACAATTTCATCACGTAATAGATCACATAATGGATATTAGTGGAATACACTTACGTCGAACATATACTCACTTATATAAATGGAAATGCTTTTTGCAGGAAATAAAAAAAAGAAATAAAAAATCCTTGGAAGCATTGCTGACATTTATCAATAGATAGATCACCATTGTGTAGTCAAAGCTTTCTATTTAACCATTACTTCCCACTAATGTGCTTTTGTATAACATGAATTTCATTTTGGGCTGAAAATATTCATTATATTTTAATCATTTTTTATAGGCAGTATATCTGGAGAACTACATATAATGTAGCCAAACCCAAACTATATCTTAACATAGTATGATGTGCTTATTCCGTAAAAAATATAAAAACTCGATTTAGGGGCCATTCAAACATTTGGTGGCCCCTGATCCAATTTTTGATCAAAACATCCATTATATTTCAACCAAAATGTTCTTATAGACTTTATATCTGGAGAACTACATACAATATAGCCAAGCGCGCCGATCCTGGGGGGCGAGGGGGCTCGGACCCGCCAAAGCTAATGTGAGGCCCGCATGTATTTTTTGAATATATATTTTTATATACATTTCTATTGTTATATGTATTTTTTATTGTTATATGTATTATTAAATGTATTTTTTAATGAATGACCCCCCCAAAGTTACAGGGAAATCGGTGCCCTTGAATGTAGCCAAACCCAAACTATCCTTTAACTCAGGATGACGTGTTTATTTCGTAAAAATTATGAAAACTTGATTTAGAGACCGTTCAAAATTGTTGTGGCTCCTGATCTAGAAACTAATTATTGGCCAACATCACAATATTTTGATGCATTTTCTGGGTCATTCCTAGAATTCTTGTATGAAAGTGCATTAAGCATTAAACATTATTAGCCTACTATACTATTGCATAACTGTCTGAGAGTGAGATTTTTTTCTTCGATTCTTTTGTACTTCTACAATTTTAACCTTAGAGACCATAAGAGAAAAGAAAGTATGGCGACCGTGCAAAAAATTGAATCCGAAATATCAGTTGATTCCAAGGATGTTATACATAGAGGATCTGCTCATATGTATCTTCATGCTATTAAATCGATGAAGCCAAAAAACAACCTAGCATCGGCACGTTTGATTGGCTACTCTCATTTCTGCCATCGTCTGATTGGCTACTTTCGTTTCCGCCATGATTGTTGACTCAAAACATTGCGATCCTATTGGGCGGAGTGGGCAGAGTAGGAGTGGCGAAACTGTGACGTAAGCTTTAAGATTTTGTTGTAAGAGCAGATCCTCTATTTTATAATATCCTTGGTTGATTCACTCATTTCATGTCCTCTACATGCCGAAAACTCTTTTTTTATGGCTCTCCGTTCGTCCGATACAAAGATGTTGACTTGCTGTTCATTGTATCGAGACCAATTTAAAATTTAAGCTTTTTACAAGATTTCCTAGGGGCGTGTTTTTTTAATATTTTGATTTACTTCCCATCCCTAAAAATAAAGGTTTTCTTTTTACTAAAGCTATAAAATTAAAATTTACGATTTTCTTAAGAACGTCTCTAATGATTTTGTTCATATCCATAAACCAAAGATCTAGTCGTGTTTTCAAGGAAAAATTCTGAAGGGGTAGTTTATTCTTGGAGTTGAGTTCTCCGGACTATTTTCTCAAAAACAATGTAGGCGATTTTGTTCATTCGATAATAACCTCACTAAATGGTATAACTCATTTTTCTCGAAAGAATCCATAAGTACTGTAGTTATATCCTTGGGGGTCAGTTATTCCCAGGCAGTTTCCTCAAAAACGACTAAGGTGATTTGATTGCCAAAAGGACAATTTAATATAGAGGATCTTCCCGTATGTATCTTCATTATAATAACTAAATGAAACCAAAAAATACAGCCGAGCATCGGCACGTCTACTCTTGTTGATTGGCAAATCTCATTTCCGCCATGAACTTTGGCTCAAAACATTGTGATTTTATTGGGCTGAACGTGCGAAGTGGGTGTGACGAAACTGTGACTTATAGCTTCACGTATAGGCAGATTCTCTGTTTTATAACGTCCTTGGTTGACATTTCATTAATAGATATGTCATTAATAACCTAATAATAAGGTATAAACTCTTTACCCTTAAAGAATTCACAACGGATAGTTCATTCGTTGAGATGATCTTTTCTCAAAACGACTCAGATGATTTTCTTTATGTCATTTTAATGCTAGGTTATTGTATAAATCACTTGTCAAAAAATTTTTACAAGAGTAGTTTATTATTATTATTATTATTATTATTATTATTATTATTATTATTATTATTATTATTATTATTTACTATATCCTCAAATATACTTAATGCGATTTTGATAGCATCACATAAACAAATGTTTCATAAATAACCTGATAAGTGATAACCATTTGTCATTAAAAAGTTCAGAAACGGTAGTTTACTTTTGAGACTGAGACCTCTTCGAACGAAGTTTCCCTTGAAATTCTTTTTGTTTTTCATAAATAAATGTTTCAATAATAGCCACAGAATAACATTATTACTTTTAAAAAATTAGAGCAACAACGTGTATTAGGGTGTATCGTTTCTTTTATTTATAGTGTAATATCCTTCACATTGTCTGTATTTAAAAACAAAAACACGTGCTTTTTGTTTATAAACAAAATCACGTTCTCTTCTAGTACAATTACTACAAGGAGCAGACGACAGAACTCGTCGTTATCATCAGGTCAAATAACAGAAAAAACACCAGCGCCACCGCTGCCCACGAGAAAAGTATAAAACACTATGTAAGGTCTCAATCGATATCAGTTTAGGCATAAATTCTTCTCTCTTATCTTGCACGGAGCTCTGAGAGATCCTAACTGCAAACACCCAACTAGCCTGGGCTTTGTGATTTTCCTACCTGTCTATCTTGCCTGGAGCTCTGCGAGACACCAACCTCTCTTTGCTTGCCTGGAGTACTGAGAAATCCCAAAATACATCAATCAGCTTGCCTGGAGTTTGGTGGAAATCCTTCCCTCTTAAAACACATCCTATCAGCTTGCCTGGAGCTTTGTGGTTACTCTTCTCTATTAAAACACATCCTATCAGCTTGCCTGGAGTTTTGTGGGAAACCTTCCCTCTTAAAATACATTCCATCAGCTTGCCAGGAGCTTTATGGGAACTCTTTCCTCTTTAAACACATCCTATCAGCTTGCCTGGGGATTTGTGGGAATCCTTCCCTCTTAAAATACATCGCATCAGCTTGCCTGGAACTTTACGGGAACTCTTCCCTCTTAAAACACATCCTATCAGCTTGCCTAGAGCTTTGTGGGAATCCTTTCCTCTTAAAATACATCCCATCAGCTTGCCTGGAGCTTTATGGGAACTCTTCCTTCTTAAAACACATCCTATCAGCTTGCCTGGAGATTTGTGGGAAATCTTTCCTCTTAAAACATATCATATCAGCTTGCCTGGAGTTTTCTGGGAATCGTTTCCTCTCAAAACACATCCCATCAGCTTGCCTGGAGTTTTGTGGGAATTCAACCCATCTCTTAGCTTGCCTGGAACTCTGAGAGATCCTAACTGTAAATACCCAATTAGCCTGGAACTTTGTGATTTTCCTACCTGTCTATCTTGCCTGGAGCTCTGAGATTTTCCTACCTGTCTATCTTGCCTGGAGGTCTGCGGGACTCCGACCTCTCTTTGCTTACCTGGAATACTGAGAAATCCCAAAACGCATCCATCAACTTGCCTGGAATTCTTTGGGAATCCTTCCCTCTTAAAACACATCCCATCAGCTTGCCTGGAGCTTTATGGGAACTCTTCCCTCTTAAAACACATCCTATCAGCTTGCCTGGAGATTTGTGGGAACTCTTCCCTCTTAAAACACATCCTATCAGCTTGCCTGGAGTTTTCTGGAAATCCTTCCCTCTTAAAACAGATCCCATCAGCTTGCCTGGAGCTTTGTGGGAATCCTTCCCTCGGCTGTTTGGGCCTAGAGACACCTATTTTGTCCAAACTATATAGAGGACTTTGTATTGGTCTTCGGATTACACTTATAGTGACTTTGTGTTATATTGTATATAAAAGACATTTTAAAATAAAACAAAGTTGTGGGAGAAAACCGAATCAAATGTGATAAATTGTTCTACTTACTAGCTTATATACGTAATTTTACAATTCTTATAAAGATGAACTCAAACAAATGGGCTTCCAAAAATACTTTTTCTTTTCCTGAATAATTTATTGGTACGTTTCCTATAACCTGTGATTCTAATTTTGCTCAATGTCAAAATCCATGTTTCAACTGAAAATAATAATAAAAATGTGTATAATGATAATAATATATGTGTAGTCTATGCATGATACGTTATTAATGCTTTCACATTCTGAAACAAGACTTTCGGTTTGCTTTTAGTGTGTAAACGTCCGCATCCCTTGAAAAAGCCTTGCCGTGCAGGAAAAACCTTTCTAGGTACACTCGTGTAATTATTAATTTCTTTAACACATTCATTGATAGAATCTGATTTTCTCATTAAATAGCAAGTGTGATATTTTTACATTCCAAATCAATTACTTCGTTATTTGACTGGCATCGATTCTCCCCGTTTTCAGGTATCACTTTGATTTATTGATAAAAAATTTTAACATGTGACTTCTCTGTAGAAATGAAAGGGAGGGACAATTAACTTAGAACCAGGAAGAATAGAGAGTTAAATAAAACAAAAAAGGTAACTAACTTCTAAAAAAAGAAACTACAAGAGAATGTACACTGATAACATGTGGAACTCTTGTGCAACCGAAAACGTTATAGTATCCTGTGTTTTCAAGGAATGCCTAGTAAAATCCATGTTTTCAAAAACTTTAACTGACGAATGGATATTGAGCAAGAACTAAGGTAGAAAAACGTCTGCTTTCAAAATCACAAAGAAAGGAAAAAACTCAAGAATGAGGAAACCCAAACAACAGACACTGAAACAGTCTGTATCTGAAGAACTCCGGTCATTAGTTTTTGGTCTTCATTATAACTATAGACCAATAACACTTCAGCCAAGTAATTTCAGTCAGACCAAGTTGGAAGAAGTGAGATCATCTACCACCTCTTCTGGAAACAGCACTGACTAACCAACCAGGCTGTCGAAGGATCAGACCAACCTGGGAGAAAATTGTTTTTAATTAAGACAAACCATACATCAAATAAATGCATTTTAGTCTATTTCATTTTGCTGCTCACAACAGAGTGTGAGTGGAACTTGTTTTTCTTTCACTGGTATATTATTTAAATATCAGTTTTTCACAAACATATACCAGTGATGGGAAACGAAAATATAGCAATCCATGTTTGCACGAGTAATCAGTGAACCAACAGGATATAACCACTCTTTTAATCAGCTTGGAGTCTAAATTTTGTGCAGTAGGGTATACTTTGATACGATTCTTGGTGTAGCTAGCTGCTCTAAAAATGAAATTATATGAAATCTGTTTTGTGTCGCATAATTAAGTCCTTTAGGCTCAAAAACTGATGGTTATTGGACGGAATAATTATGAAAAAATCGGTAGAATTAGAATGTGGGAGAAAACGAGAGAATCTCGGGAAACCCATGGAAACGATGTTGTCTACGACAAACTCGTATGGCCTTGCATCAAGCTTAGGACCCCTCCCAATAAAAGTGATTACTCCACCACTGAGCTACCATGTCTCCATTAGTTGATTGTAGTTTAATGTTCACTTTTAACACTTATGCTATACCTGCGTCTGAAAGTGGGTACCGAACCTTACTTTGTTTGTATCCGAGGGAAGTGCGAAGAACGGGTATTCTGTTAGTCTTTAATAAAAACGAACGGAAATTTCACATGTTAAATTCTTTAATATATTTGTCGCTGCTCAAACTTACGCACTTGTGCGGTGTATCTGTGTATATCTAAATAAGATCATCTCTCTGAGTTGTTCGAAAAATATAATTACAAATAATAACGAGGGAATTTTATCAGAAATAAGACAACTAAAAAGTAAATTAAAATCTGTTGCTTTAAGTATTTTCCCTGCAGAAGAAATACGTTGTATACATATATGCTGCAGACACGTTACAGAAAATAAGATTAGTACCAGGGGAAGAAATAGTTTTTAAATTATATATTCCGATTTTTGCCAATATTTCCGAACAAATTTGTTTTCTAATGGGTTCAAAATTTCCACAAATTTTACACAGCACAAGGACAATACGTATCCCCATAAAATATATATTTGATTTTAACATACTGGTATTAACTAGAATGATTCTGGTCCTGTTATTTAACACTACCCTACCATAAAACAGTAACTTTATAAGATTACTTAAGATTATTTAAATGCGTCTGTATTACTTAACCTAACTAGGATTATATTTTATGATATTTTCTAGCCATAATTCCATTCTATCACGGTGCTAACTTTAAACTAGTGGTACAGTCCGCGGCATAAAATTTGTTACAAAAATTCTAAGTCCAAATTAATAACAAACTCTTGCCCAGTTTCCTTATGCATTCCCGCAATACATGTATCAATCGATTAGTTGCTTCTAGTATTTATTCCAACTCCTCCCCGTCCTCCACCTCTCCTTGTCTAAAGCAGTGTGTGTGACGTAGTACACTCTTTCCATTCAGCTGAAAAAGAAACAGGAATCAAGTTTACAACGTTATAGCTTTAAAACAGTATTTTCCATTCGTTTGTTCTGAAATATTTTTAAGAGCCGAAATAAAAGGAAAGTTACACAATCTTCCCAGAGCTTCGTAAATATATTTAGTTTCATTCTTTTCTTTCTTTAAAGAGTGCAAGCTAGTAAGATGCTCCCTAAGAAACCTATGGAAATTGCCAAGAGCTCTAAAATATCTACGGACAGAAACGAGTTTTATTCAATGATTAATTGAATTTCTTTTCAGTAAGTGCAAGCATATGTTTCAGGGGCGTCATTTGGGCAGGACAGGAGGGTGTATTTCCCCCTCTCTTGAGCTTCATAAATACGTATTTTTTGATCAAATGTATAGTAATACACTAATATTTTTTACGAAACCGGAGAACCTCTTCCTTCCCCCCCCCCCCCGAATAAAGTCTAAAAGACACTGGTTTTAACAACAAACCTATAGAGTTACGATAGCACATTGCTAAAGAGCTTACATTTGGTTTCAAAAGTCGAAGGTTTGATCTCAAGCCATATGACTTCCTGGGTGACATTGAGAGAGAAAGAGAGAGAGAGAGAGAGAGAGAGAGAGGGGGGAGAGGGATTCAAGTATGGAGACAGAGAGGGATGATTTGTATACACAGATTTAGAATTGGGGAAAAATGATCGGACAGCATTCGTATTATAACGAAAATTCTGATTTTGTGAAAGATAAGAAGAGAAGTTTTCGAACTGCGAGGATCACATTAGGCAGTTGTCGAATTAATGTGGAGAACTCTTTTTAGAGCATCAGATGATTACGAAAGGAGAGAAAGATCTTCAGAACTGAGAAATTAAGATTTTAAAAAATCTGATTTCGGCGAAGGGTTTCGAACCACGAACCTTGTGGTTATCGAACCATGACTTTATCCATTCTGCTACGGAGAATTCTATTACTGGTTCACATACGTTTACCTCAGTTGCGTTGAAAGCTACCTTAAGGGGATATTCCAAAAGTTGACTCGGTGGACGCGCCGTTCAGATAGGACGTAAACCTCTTGTAACTTAGTTACAATGTGCAAAATGAACTTCCTCTTCTTCAGGACACTTTTTAAAGCTTTAAAATTTGTTACTATTGTTTTAATTAAGTTACATTTGATAGAACCATTTGATAAAGTAGTGCCAAGCCCTGTGCGTCATTGTCTGTTAGGTGAATGGTTAATGTAAGTTACTCTAACGTGGATGGTCCGAGCTTCCAATCAAGACCATTCTTATTGATTATTTTATTTGAGCTACGCTCATACTGTATATTCCACAGGTTCAATTTTGAAGTAATGTAGTCACAGCTAGTTTAATTTGAAATAATTTTCCAATATTATATTTGTTTCTAAATTTACATGGCACTCCTCACTGTTTGTAGCCCTGCATAAATGCAAAATTGTTTTAAAAGTATATTTTACTTTCAAGTTTTATTGTTTTTTTAATTGTCCTTCAACTTTATTTTATAATTATTTTCTATTTCTTAATTATAACATATTTTCTATTTATATTGTATTCTATGTTACACGTTTATTATTTATATTTTATGTCTTACCTTTGAAGAGGAGCTTTTGACAATTCAGAGCAGCAGGGACATACACAGGATGCAGGCCTTTGCAATCAAGAGCTTTTGCCCCCATGAAATCACTACTTTTGTTTGTAAATTATATCTAATTTTAGAGATGATGATAGCAGGGGCGGATTCAGGGGAGTGCGTTTGGGCGATCACATCCCCCAGAATAGGGAACTTTTTATACTTTTTATTTTAAAAATAAAACATATCCTAAGTATTTTTCATCTTTGTATTATAAACTTAAATTAAAACCTAAAGTAGATAGGCCTTACTTTCTTAAGAAAGTTACTTCTGCAGAAGAGCTACTTTTCCTTTTCTAAATTTGTTTTTTCTTTTCTTTTCTTTCTTTCTTTTTATTTTTTTTTATTTTTGCAATCCGCTCTTACCTTGATTTGACTTCGAACGACCGCCCCTCCCAAACAATCATCCTGGATCCGCCCCTGGATGATAGACATTTTAGTAAAATATGCCCTCAATCACTGAAATAAATTCCTGTCAATCTTTCGATCGCTGAAATAAATTTCTGTCTATGGTCCTGCAAAACAGTGACGATTTTAGGGAGTGATCAGTTAGTAATGCCTCCCTGGAGCAACGACACTTCCCCAGAAGTCATATCTCCGATAATTCAGAATGTGATTTGTGCATTATCACTTTTCACTCTCAGTGTCTTGAAACGCACCAAAAAGGAACTGGTCTGAAGTATTTACTGGTTCTCCCTATGACCCCATTTCAATATGGCCAACCTTGGACATATACACATCTGAAATATCACCTTTTATGTCAGTGATCTCGAAAACTATCCATTTGACACATATATAGGATATTTTCGATTCTTTATTCCTGTCACCCTCCCATTGTCAACTCGAAGCCAACCAAGGCTTATTTTGGACTTACGCGGCATCCACACTGTCACTTTTCATCTTTGCACATGAATTCGACACTAATTTCGTTATTAGACTACTTTTACATGTCACCTTCAACCCTTGGTAGGGACTTTTTCAGTATCTTGCCCCCACAACTATGGAGAAATTTCAACCAACTAAGTATAATTATAAATTATCATCTGAAACACAACAGTACGGGTGATCTTTTTCGCAGAGGAATTCGTTAACTACTGTTTCAGTATCAATGTATTGGCTTTATTTTTTTTGGCACTGCATGCTGGAGATTGCCAAAGAGCTAAACTTCATTCTGTACTATTGTGCTATGAATATACTGGTTTAATTCACTGAATACTCGCTTAGATGATGCTCTCGTCACAGGAAAAGTGAGATACAGTTATAAAAGAAAAAACGAAACGAATTATTTAAGTTTTACGTCCCACGTAATGCCGACTACGCTAATGGAGACAGTGATGGTGAGAAACGAATGAAATCGTTTAATGAAGAAAGTGGGAGGAAACTGGAGAAACCCGAGAAAACTCATGCACACGGTGTTTGTCCATAATTAAGTTTATTCAGCGCGAGCTGGGATCTAACCAACAACTTCATGCACCATAGGTAAAGTTATAAAAGAATAGGCGTCTAAACAAATACGGAACACTACTATCAATGAGAGTTGTATAAGATTAGATTTTTATTTATTTCATTCTAAGTTGAAATTTCAATCAATCTTGATCTTCATTACTGTTCGAAATCCGGACCAACCAGTATTCCCTACTAGGGTAATGATTAATTGATCGCCAACAGAAATCCAAAATCCTCTGTATAACCCCACGTTCCATTATTCCATATACACAATTAAGAGTCCAGCGTAACCTACCAGTTAATAAGTTTTCTTCTTCTTCTTATTATTATTTTTAGCACCTCAAATATATAGGCTCATAATTGAAGCACTAATTGGAAAAAGGGAATAAGTACATAAAAATATTTTTTCCACTTTAAAGCTTTTCTCACCAATTGCAGTGCTACAATACAAGATTCTTCTTCTTGTCTTAGAGTTTGTCAGTTCTTTTGCTACAATTAATCAGTTATACACGTGTTGAAACAAATACAAATACGCCTCGAGAAGGTTTTTTTAGCGTTTCTGAAAACTTAGGTCCGATGTACTTATTCCCTTTTGCTGGAAATAGTTGCTGCAAATAGTTGCTGCAAGGACGTGATAAATCTTTTCGGTAGACTTCACAGTCTATAGCTCCTTCACAACTTCCTTTGCATCTAAGGCTAAGTAGTTACATTTTAGACATTGAGGAAAAAGTGTGAAATTAATTAAAACCCTTCAAAGTGGAGTTATGAATCTTCAATGGACCCCATTTTGCTGTTGGCCTCGCTCAACGCACTCCCGTCACTGTTCATGGTGCACGATGGAGTTTCTCCCTTTTAGGAATACTTTCTAAGACAGTACTAGTTTTTTTTACAGCTGTTTCAATTGAGTTGTATTTGCTAGAACTGTCGGTTAAAGGAAACAAAAGATCCTATACTCAAACACAAATCATCTATCTAGAAGCTCTAATGGAAAACGAAACGAATCGTCGTAAACATGTTACGTTCTTGAAGAGGAAAACAGCAAAACATTGATTGCACAAACGTATAATGGTATCATTTGCTTGCAAATTTAAAACTTATAGAAGTTGATGGCTTGTTAGGTGAGGGGTTAGTGAACAGGATTTTTGTACTGGTGGTCCAGGGTTCGAATCTTGTCCGTTCTTCTTACGTTTTGTTTCTTTAAGCTACACTGAGTTTGTTCATTCCAATTCTTTAAGCTTGAATTAAATATAATACCAGTTAGTGAATTAAAAGTAGCTAACATTATTTTCAAATACGAGACGTTATTACATGCTTGTCACTAGCTCACAATACTCAACTTTGATATAAACTCTTGCAGCCTTCATTTCACTCATTTCATGACGTGTTTTGTTACAAAACTCATGAATAGTGGCGAACAAAATTGCTTTACCAGATAATGGTGACTGCTTTGAAACCAAATGACAAGTATGAGAATTAAACGTATCATATCTGTAGTTTGGTGTGGAGAAGAAACCAAATAGCGAACGAAAGGTTTAAGAACAACCACGTTATTAATATAAACTATGCCAAATATTATTGACTTATATGATTATAAAACATCGAAAGCAATTGTGAAAGAACGAAAAATACTAACTTAGAATTTTGTAACTGGAGGCAAGGAAATCTAATTTAAACATACTAAAACATATCATTTAGCGCATATAGAGCGTGGATCTGTGCTCAAGGCGCTAGCTAATAATCTGGAGGTTCTCAAGTCGGAACCATGTGTGAATATTTTGTTTAAATTTAGAATTTGTGGTGATCATTAGTCGGCGATGACACACGTTTAATTGCCTTAAGGTATTTGAATATTTTGATCTTTCAATAGTTGAATGATCAAATTTTCAATAATAATAATAATAATAATAATAATAATAATAATAATAATAATAATAATAATAATAATAATAGTTATTATTATTATTATTATTATTATTATTATTATTATTATTATTATTATTATTATTATTATTATTATTATTATTATTATTATTAGCAAAGTAATTCAATAACACGTTAATATCTTTAATTATTTCTCGATAACTACTCGAACTTAAGACGTCCTCGAATCTAAGTCGCACCCCGATTTCGCTGGTCTGTTTCTTTTTCAGCTGAATGGAAAGAGTGTACTATGTCACACACACTGCTTTAGACAAAGAGAGGTGGAGGACGGGGAGGAGTTGGAATAAATACTAGAAGCAATTAATCGATTGATACATGTATTGCGGGAATGCATAAGAAAACTGGGCAAGAGTTTGTTATTAATTTGGACTTAGAATTTTTGTAACAAATTTTATGCCGCAGACTGTACAAATATATTTATTGCCCCAAAATTTCCCTATTCTAATACAAAAAACATAACTACTCAATGAACATAACTGTAAAGTAGTAAATTTAAAATAGTTTTCATTTTAAATGCATACTGTAACAAAATATTCGCAAATTTCAATTTTTTTTCCAATTTTTCGTTTTTTTCCAAGCTCGGGAAAAACCGGTAAAAAACTGTTTTTACCCAACATTTCCGGGTTTTTTTCCACGCCTTTACAACACTAGTTCTCACCAACTACCTCTATAAAAATTATTGCGGAAGTACCCCAGAAAATACAGGAACCTGTATTTCGGCACATACGGCAGAAACTTGTCTTTCGGCACTTAAGGGCAAGTATTTTTGCTAACTTCAAATGACATGGTTTCCATTGCAGTTTATTCTAAGCATTAATCAAATTTATTACTGAATTGTTCATAATATCTGTCATATTATCTTTGACATTTTCAAGTATAAATGTGTTATTTTTTTCACTTCCTTATATAACAAAATCGAATGGCGTAGTGGACTATGTTCTCTGTTTTGTTAAAAACTAAAGATGAGTATTTTATATCTAAATGAAAAAAATAGTTACATTCAGTTTCAGAAATAAAGATAGTGGAAGTCAATGTGGTGAACACACACAAAACCACCCAAATCCTTCTCCTTGACCATAATTAATTATGGACTACAATTGAAGAGAATTTAATTTACGCGTATTTTTCAACTGTAAACTTATCCATAGTTTTTATTAATAGTAAAATCTAGAACACTTTTACGCTTGTGAAATTCTACTTTATATTGTTTTCTTGTCAATAAATAAATAAATAGTTGCAGAATATTGAATCACACCTTAAACTGTAACAATATTTTTACTTTTTACTGGAGTCCTACCTGATCGATGAAAAAAATTAAAAAAAGAAGTAATAGGAAAACTCGAACGCGATTGGCCGGAATAGAAATTCTGTACGGATTCAATGAGCTATGGAACAAATTAACGCAAGTCATCTGCTCTGTAAAATATATAAATAGTTGTAAGCTTCACGCTGTGAATGAACATTGTTTTCTGCCCTTTATTAACGTTTACGATATTTCTGTAGTGTCTTGTGTGAACTGCAAAGAGAAAGATCATGCATTTATCGATTGGCTGAGAATTTGGATTCTAAAAAGTTTAAAACATTTAATTAAATCTTGAGGTGGTAGAAAGGAAAGTATACTAATTTTATTCTCATAGTAAGAGGCAAAAGATACTATCCCGCGAAAACCATGTATTCATTTTATGACACATTATACCTAATTTATAGGTCACAGGCCGCTCCCTTCCCTCAATTTCTCCAAATAGTGTGCTGCCGAGAGACCTCATCCCTCATACGTGACGGGCTAAATAGCCATAGATTTCGAAAGCCCGGTGATCTAAATCCTAAACCCGTTAATAATAAGGTAAGAAAACAAGAAAACGTGTACATTTGCTATGCTTAAACAATACATTACATTATATTGAAACAGAGTATTCAATACATTATATGTATAATATAGTTCTGAACCTATCATGAACATCTAAGACAGCTTTTTACAGAGTCCATTCGATTCTTCATGAGTAACAACACAGGTGCACGTTCAGTGTGTCAGAATGGCTACGTCGGTAGGATCTGTACTTTCTAATCCTGTGGTTTTGGGTTCGAATCCAGGCCGAGGACTGTAAATTTTACATCCAAAAGTTTCAAATGTTGCATGAGCATGAATCTCTTTCTCATTTATTCATGTAGATGGAAGCTACGAAGAAAAACAATAGAGAAGTAAATTCTTCTATCAGCTATGTTCGAGATTTTTACGAAATTTCCAGCTTTCTCCAAGCACTGTTACTCGATTAAATAAATATGTATAGTACAACACTTAGTACGTGTAATTATGTTATTATATTTTGCTGATTCTCTCACTTATTACACTCTTTTCATTTAAAAGAAATGTCACGGAACTCTTTAAAGCATATGAGTGATTTGTTAATATATTCGTTTCTTTCATTTCCTTTTGTATTTCTTATGTTTTTTATTTTGTTTTTGTCACTGTCACCTTTTTCTCTCTCTTTAAAGTCGAGATGTGAGATGAGAAATTAAGAGAACCTCATTCTTCGACTGCCTCTGGTGTGAAATTAGTGGTTTGTAGTCACGTGGTCTACACATTTCTTGCTTCAAAAGAAGCTTGCAGGGGAAGGAAGTCGAGGTTTACCTGGCGTAATTAGTGCTACGAAGACGTTATGTTGGTTGCCTAGGTTGTTAGCCGTAATTTCGCGATGACATTAACCATTCATGTTGTAGGTTTTCTTTGCGGAGCACTGCGCAAATGTTTTCTATGCCTTCTCCAAAGAAATCCAATCCAATGCCCTATAACCATTCTTGGGCTGCAAATTTCACTTCGTCATCCGAGTGGCATTGTCGCTTTGAAAGTTGGTCTTTCATGAGACCAAACACATGAAAGTCACATGGTGAAAGGTCTGGGCTATAAGGAGGGTGATTCTACACCTCCCGCGTAAACTTTATCACAAGTTCGCACGTTTCTTGTGTTGCATACGGTCTTGTATTATCATACAGGAGCACAATGCCTTTGGACAGTTTATCTGGCCGTCGATTGTTAAGTGCTAAGTGTTTCACAATAATAAGATGCATTAATTCTGACACCCTTCCAATTTTGACGCCACTTGCAGCTGTCCAGACGTGTTTACGACTAATTATCAGAAAATTTCAACTTGCCTCGTACAAGCCGCTAGGTCACCTGATACAGCTACATGTGTGCAGTTTTGCCACACAGTTTCACCAAAATAGCCTTTGTCCGAAAGTATTTACGGAGGAATGCAACTAACCTCTGATAGACCCACGTACTATAGCGAAATAAAAATGGTTTAAGAGTTAATCATATTTGTAGTAGATATCTAATTAACCATACTGGGTATTATCTGCCATTTTGTTGTAGTCATGAAAAACTTAATTACTGTACACTTGAGGATCAATTTCAAATGAACAGGTAACATGGTAATTGTACACAATCATTTTTTGAGGTTAACAAAGAAATTCGTTTTCCCCGACTTTCTCAAAAATTACGCATCATACTTTCCACTCACCGTACGATTTTGTTCAGCTCAGAAAATTCTAAATATTAGTACACAGTATTCTCCTTATGCCCAAACATCATTGTGGAGTGTGTCTGATTTAGTAAAAATTTTCTTATGTTGCTGCTAAAAGTTGAAAAGGAAATTCTGCAGAATCAACCCCTAAGAATTGGCTTACACCATAAGTCATTCAACTGCGTCCACACTAGTTCTAAGAAAAATGGTGAAGAAATAAGTAACCGAGAAAGAGTTAATGCAAGTTTTATTTTAGGACATTTACTAAATGGATCACAATTTCCTTACTTAATAAACAACAAAATGGAATATGGCCATGCCGATCATACACTCACCTATATACATGGAAATGCTATTCAAAAAGGAATAAAGCATTTGGAGACATTAATGACTATTATCAATACATAGGTCACTACTATGTAATTAAGCTCTAGGTTTAACCATTATTTTGTTCTAATGTATCTTTGCATAAGGAGTAAATGACTTTGAAAGAAAATGAAGGATATATATATATATATATATATATATATATATATATATATATATATATATATATATATATATATATATATACGTTCTAAGCTCGTTCGTGGCTAAGCGGTTCGCTTCCGCGCTTTTGTCTTGAGAGAACCGGGCTCTATTCCCGGTTGAATTTCATGTGTTTCGGATTCCACGTTAATGAGTGGGTCCATGTCTCATATAACTTCACTGTTGAAGAGGACGTTAAGCTCAAAATCAACTCGCCTCTAATGACATGAAGTTTATATAGGAAGTCCAAAAGCTGTGAAGCATAAATTCTCCTTCATTAAGACATTGATTACTTTAAGATACATATGCACACTATCTTAAAATTCCTTTGGGGTGATATTGCGCATAATTTGATAAACACGATGGAATGGTAAATTTATTTTTTAAGAAATGGAGTTCTAGATATCAAATAAAATCTAATATTTTCTTTAATTTCTAATTACCGTAAATTGCTATCCAAACAGTAAAATATTAAAATTTAAGTGCATTTGGATTTCGCAGAAAATTCTGTAGTGTTTAACGGAAAACAAAGTGTTCAGAGATAAGAGAAATGGTAAATTATTAAATTAATTCAGCTAAAAAAAATTCGTGTGTGTGTGCGTGTCATCCATAGTTTTTTTCTTTTCTTTCTTTTTTCTTTTTTGTAATGGTTAAGTTGAAGCTATACAATAATCACACAACTTATTAAAATCAAAGTGATACTAAGTTATACTCTAAAGCCACTGTCATGGCAACCCTTATGCACCTGAGCCACTCCAACGCTATCTGTTAGCGATCGCCTGAACTACATCCAGATTAGCTACGAACACGTGGTCAACGCGCGCATCGTCATCCTGTCTTTAACAAGAATATCAGAAGCTTTCTAGATCTTTTATCCACGTGATTCCCCAGTTTGCCTCACGACACTAGATGGATGAGGAAATTTAGGAAGCATCGGCCGGAAATCGAACCCGGCACCACGAGGACATGAGTCCAACACTCTATATACTAGATTACAGTATTCTGATCAAGATTGATCTTATGACATTAGATATATCTCAGTACACGTATGGTTAATGAGATGGAAACCAAAATTTTGATTAACTTTCGAACTTGCATTGGTTCACTATAACATGTCCAAAGATAGACATAAATTAATCCAAAGATAACTTCGAGCTGAGCAATGTAGTACACTTGACACTAAATTCTCAAAAACTGCAACATTCAGATTCTCTTACCAATTAACACAGTAAATTTTGAAAGTAAATTATTCTTCCCATTCCAAGGAGCATTAACATGAACAAAATACATAACAGAACTGTTACAACAAAGTGTACATTCTGTTCTCCCAGTATACAAAAACAAAAGAAAGGAATCAATCAATTTTAAATAAACTGATCACCTCTTTTCAAACTGAAGAGCAATTTTATGTTTGGATATTTCATATTTTTTTCTTTCTTTCTTTCTATAAATTTCCTAACCACAATTTATGACCTTAACTATTACAATCCGTTCCAAACGTTGATTTTATGAAACGTCAGGAACAAAAGAGGTAGCAAATATTATATGCAAAGGAGAGCCAATCAAAAAGCTTTAAACCACCATGGCGCATCACAAGATAGGTTTCACGGTAAAGCTTTTCCGGGATGCTATAACCACGCTCCAGAAGAGAGAGGAAAAATAAGCTAAAATCTATGAACCTGAAGAGGAATTGAAGTTTGGAACACAATCCAAGAACACAGTATAGGGTAGAGTCTATCAAAAGTTGTGAAGGCTTCACAGAACAGTTTATTTATTTGCGTAAGTTTCTTTTATCTTAATAACTGGTTAAAAGTAAAGATCAAACATACGTGTACGGAGAATGAAGGTGTGGGAGTAGGACTGAAAGAAGTTTCTTTGGTACTTTACGCAGGTAGAACAGAAAATTATTCTTACCATGATAGAAAAAGTCAGTCATGTAATAATGGATACACGGATGTGTCTTTCTCTACACAGTTACCTCGCATTGGCATATATTTCTCAAGTTTATGAATCACCAATTACATGAGAGTCTGAGAAGATGGATTGAAAAAACGTTTTCCCCTCATTAATGATCTTCACATCTTCCTCAGAATGCCTCTTTTGCAAATGTTTCTTTATATTTGAGAACAAGAAGTAATCCGACAGAGTTAGATAGGGTAAGACAAAAGTTCGTAACAACATTGAGGTACAAAAATTAGTATTTCTGCTTCTTAGTGTGCCCGTTTGTTATCAACTAGCAGCAACGCACCTTTCGAGAGAAAAACCACTTCTCTTGGTTTTGATAGCATCTCGTAACTTCTGTAATAGGTTTTCATACTGTATAATTCAGTATTTTCCTGTGATTGTGCCATCTTGTTGTAAGTAATCAGTCAAGATCACACTTTCGTGGTCCCAAAACACTACATGAATTTGTTGGATAAATGTTGCACTTTCACCCTTCTTTTGGGACGTGGCCCTTCTTTGAGCCATCTTGGAGAATCATTTGAATTCACTCCTCCAGCAATTCCTCATTCTCCACCAACACAGTTTAAAGCTCTTCATATATCCCTTGTGTCTATTTCTGGAAGAACCTAAAACCAATTCGAAATTCAATTTTGTGCATAGGGCCTGGTTCTAACATCAATGCAACAGCATCCTTAAAAACACACACTAGCGGACATATTATCTAGTTTATCGTTGTTGAAATTCTTGCGTTACTATATTTCTACCATAGTGGGGGTAAGAACTTTCTGCGTCTCCTCGTAATAATGCACAGTTTATAACAAGAATCAGTATGGACTTAGGTTGTTTACAATTCATCACACTTTGGACGTTACAGTGAGTGCAAGAAAGAAAATCTAATTCAATTTAGTAAGCCGAAAGGAGCATAGATAAAACCTGTGAGAAGGGTGAAGTTAATACGGAACTCTGGTTTAAATATGGAATCTCTAAAGAGCCGAAAAGATAAGTGAAAGTAAGAATATTTGTTTATGAGTTTATGTGTCACAAGAATATACTATTTTCTATCTCTATCTTTATTTTTCATTAAAACTGGAAATTGTAGAACAATTATTTTTCGTTTCAATATTTGAACGTTATTAGAATCTATTCTAATTTCTGAATTTGAAATATCGATTTTTTAAATAAGGTGAAATAAGAATATCATATAGTACTTCTGTAATTCGAAAATGATACTTCTGATATAAAAAAGCAAAGTACTTTTATGGTCATTTGTGTTAAAGCCTGATCGAGCAATAAAGTGATACGTACTTGTCTTTGATTATTGATCTGTTGCACTAACTCCTCCATACAGATACCATTGGGAGGTACTATCATGTGACCTTCAAAGGCATATATGGTAGATTTATGTTGTTCTAGCTCTTTTGGATTTCTTTACTGAATGAAGTTGATATTGACATCCAAATTTTGTGCCAAGTCAAAGTTTTGAATATTTTCTCTTTAGTCTCTCAATGTAACGAAGTAATATTTCAGTTAGAGAAGATCAAAGATTAAGTAACATTTACATAATTCGTTTTATTGGAGGTTATTTTATCTCTTTCGTTACAACTACTACTGTATATCAAAAGACTTTTGTTAAAATAAATGTTGTAGCTATGTACGGAGTTCTCTTGAACTTCTCTTGAGACGAATAAGAGAAATATATTATTGACCTAATAATAGAAAGGGAAGCTAGATAAACATGTCGTGTCTATATTTGACAGTTCAACTCAGAAACTTCATTACGACAGGCTTATGTGATAATAAATGATTCTCTTAAAATATTTCAAAGCTTTCAGGTTAAAGTCTTGTTTCATTTATCAGAACGTAGCTAGACATGAACTTATTCCCTTCTGAATTCTAGCTCTTTGTCTTTTGTATTACAAAAAGATAATTGGTAAATCGCATCTTTTAGTTTTTAGCTTGAATCTTCAAGATCACACTGTCACCTTATAATTTTGTTTTCCACTTGTGGTATATTCAACTGTGTCGGTCTTCGAATTCAAAATGTACAAAACTAAGCACTTTACAACAAAGTGTCACACATTTATTACTAAAAAGCAGTAATGTATGGTACATATGTTTTCTAGAGAGATGAAGTGTGATAGGAGGAAAGTCATTAATTCTACAGAGTACAAACTGAAATTCCAGTTATTCCCAAAACAAAGATGATATAACTAGCAGTGCAAGTTAAACAGAAAGGCGTTTATAGAATGTTGATGTATAGTTCTGCTTGATTTCAGTGTATTTATCCGTTCCTCCATTCAATGATATAATTTCAGTCGAAACGAAAGGACAGTATCCTTCACATCAAATAAAGGGAACTAAACAGCACCATAACGCACTTATAGTGAACATATAAAGTATCTCCAGAGGGGTTCTAATATCATATTGATTTAAACAGCGATGTTACGTTCTCTACGTCAGTTAAAAACAATATTCATGATTAGGCGTCATACTTATCTAAACAGTAGTTCGGAACATATTCGCTCGAGAAAAATCAAATCCCAATCTAAAACATTTCACGTCAAAATTAAGCCAAGTTCCATACGACTGTAGATAGTAAAGTTATCAATACGGCTTAGCTCTTCAGCCAAGATAAGTTACGTATGATACCGATTCAATGAAGTTCTTGAAATACGCTTCCTCATTCTGAAAGTATTTTAATAACTTGGCGAACTGGTTACGTTTTCAATATATTGTCAGATCCTAGCAAACTGCTTGCTCTTTCCCTGTTTGTGTGGTTTAATGAGAAGGAGAGCACAGACTTTGACGTCACAGAGCATTCAGTTAGAAGTGACTGCCAAATATTTGGAATTTGATTAGTGAAAAATTTAAATGTAATGAAGTCAATGTTAAATTAGAATTTAAATAAAAAAGTACTTAACTAGTTTTATAATGTTATATTTGAGTGTTATATATAAATATGTAAATGATATACAGTATTTAAATAAGACTAGTGTAGGATCTGATACAATTGAAGAGGTAATATGCAAGTATATGCTGCGTACTGAGTGGACCATTTATTATATTACTTCTTTGTAATTTTTAAATTAACAGACAAAATTTAATGAAATTTCACAAAATGAAAAAGTCATATCGTTTGATATACTCCAAAATAGCATTCCATTAACAGTATTGCCAACCTAACAATTTTTTTTAAAAAAAAAACACTTTGTTATGTTACTGCATACTTTAAATCTACATATTAAAGGAAATACTACAATACCATATCAATAGACGCCGACTTTTTAGTTTTATCAGTGGGTGCTCATGCTTCGCTACTTGTAACATAAATATCTATCTCTCGTCTTTTACAAAGAAAAAAATGTCATTTGTCTAAGCATGAATCCAAGTATTATTTTAGAAGTGCTTGTGAAACGATTAACTTTGTTTATTAGTATGATTATGAGTGCTTCAGCATCAACACAAATAATATTGTGAGTGGGGCGCAACGACAATATTTTAGTTTGATAGAAACAAAATAAATATTTCTCACTTATCTAAAATAAGAATATTGTAATTTTTATGTCGTATATTCATTTTTTATCCTTTCCATTGTAAAGTGTTCGTTATACTTACCATTATCAAAAACTAATAAGCGTTTAAAACATTGAGCAGGAAGTTAAAATTTCTAATCTATAAAACGTAATAGTTTGTTTCTAGTGTACTTCTGCAAAGACAACCAAGCGACACACTGCCCACTTCCTTGCCTGTCTTTGGCCTAGAAAAGGCAGTTTCCACAACAAAAAATAAAATTATATTCTAAATAGAATCGCATGTTTTCTTGTTTCCTTACAAGTAATACACTACAATACGCCCACTCCGTTTGACAATAATTGTTTTAAAATAGATATTTGCCGATATTGAGCACTGATAAAGAAAAAAACGAAACACAAGGAAGCAGAAGCAACTACTTCAATAGTTGATTTTTCTTCTTTTGTTTGTTTCGATCAGATAAGAGTGGTGGGGCGTGATACTGTGGTTTATGATTTCAGTGAAGTTATTTCCACGTAATATGGATGGTTATCTTTTTATTCTCCGATAGCCAATGGTTTTGAAGAACGCGGGAGCTTATATTGTACTCGTAGACTGAGAATTTCTCATTTTCTGATAAAAATGGGCGATAGTAGTGTCTAGTGACCAGACGCAGTGAGCAAGAAATCTTCGCGGATAAAAATTCTCGCAATTTTCAAACATGGCACGATTAGTGGATGTCGAACATGTGTGGAAAGCTGAAACACAATATTGAATATTGCTTCTTTACATACTTTCTAATTCGAACAGTAGGATTTCAAGTCACTTTGGATAATTGGTCATGCGTTTGTCGTCGTCATCAGAGGTGAATGTTACTCACACTGAACATAGTGAAAAGCATGTTTAGTCAAACAATAAAGAACCACAGAATGTGTCACCTACCACTTCCAATAGTACTAGAACTAGTACCTTAAAAACAAGTGTAAAGAATTCGTTAGATAGGTAATACCATGAACAATGGAAACAGGAATTTCCTTCGATTTATTGGATTTTCCTTGGAACGACACACGATTGGACAAAGTGTTCTGAAGTGTGTGTAGAAACGCATTTGATTCAGGACTATTATAACTATTTAATTGCCACATATAAACTTTACTGTATCAAATCAATTATTTCGAATATGAGAGCCATATTTAGATATCAACTTTAATATTTGTTTAACAGCGTAGTTAGTTGGAACGCAAGTCAAAAAGGAAAACAAAGAAAGGAAAGAAAAATGTAAGCGTAAACCATAACACCATGAAATTTAAGCACAATTTTAACCTCCAATGTGCAGCTGGCCGAGGGATCACGTGCTATAACTACAGTAGTATCATTATAAAAAATGTGATCAATCACTTAACTAGTTTCAAAAACACAATATAAGATACATCCTGGAAAATACTGTATACTTATTTTTTCCTCAACTTAGAACCATATTTAAGAAATATTTCGATTACAAATGCCTTTATACTCAAAGTTATTCCGAAAACGAGCAATACAAAAGCACCCATTAAATCCTTAATAGAAACTACCATCACAGCATTGTCTTTTTCACTGAAAGCTACATCTCGTGTTTTTGTCCATACATCAAGTAACGTATCAGTTTCCCATTTTTCACGTAATCCGTTCTGCACACAATCTTGAATCACTTGATTAAAAGCATTCACATAAGGAGAATTTTGACGCAAGAGATAAATACTAGGAACTGAGACAACAATCGGTTGGACTTTATGAATCGACGGTTTGCCTTGTGAATTTAAAGGGAGTGTAAATATACTAAATAGTCAACAACACTGGATTCATAAAGTATCCCCCAATTTTTAATACCACCTGAACCTATTAACGCTTCTACTAGAGAAGTTACAGAAGTAAAACCCTTCCACTGGTCTAGAATCTGTTTCATTAAGTGATCAGTAGGGTCAGAGAAATACCAAAGATGGAATGCAAGACCACCCAACGGAATATCTGACTCTACAAGATCATTCATAGTATTAATTAACTTATATTTTATTGGTTTCGTAACAAACCTAAAAAGCGAAGCCTGATAGCAATAATTCAAAATGAAAGAACCCAGAACCCAGATTAGAAATACTGCTCTAACCAAAGGTATACGAGGTGGTTCTGGAACAGATATCCCTAAAAGTATTGAGAACTTATACATGAAAGAAGGTCGGAATATTACTGTTTCTATTCCTAATAAGGGATTTCATTAGTTTTGTGGAGATAATAACGACACCATAAGCAAATGAAATTAGAATCCAGCAATGTAATTGGAAAGGGAAGATTATACTCATCCATTTAGGATATGTGGAAGGTTGGCGTACAACCCATATCATTCGGTAAAAATTTCCACTCAGTATTGGATGAAAATTTACACACAAATTGAATCCTGGGGTCCAACCTACAAAGCTTCCTTCTAATTCTCCTGTTATTATATTTGCCAAATCACCAGTAAATGTTCCATTAGGTAAGAATCTACCATGAGCATTGCTATTAATTCTTTTCAAAAGTTTCAAAGTAAAATTCATCCTGTTCGCAATTGTATACAGAATGTTTGGAGTTGGACCCTTCGCGACAATACTACCGTCTGTTCTCCTTTCTAATATGGAAATAGGAGGTAAATTATGTGTTGTAAAACTCAATTTACACGAATGAAGATTTTCTATTTTGTTGGGAAATAAGTCCCTTTCTTTGATCATATGTCCCTTACACCACTGATCCATGAGTGTTAGTCTACCAGCTGACTTTGCGAGAATGGAAAATATGTGTATATGTCGATTGCTTTTAGTAAGCTTATATTTTCCACAGTAATAACAATCACATTGAGAATATTTTCCTGAAATGCACTACGAAAAATATTTTCTATCTTACTTACTTGTTATATTCACTGTACAAAGAACAACAATAAATTTACTTCTAGAACTTGAATAAAATAATTTCATCTTGTTAATTGCTTTCAAAAATTCAACACTGTTCTCCAAGAAAAACAAGTAAAGTATTGAATCTTCAGACCATTCTAATACAGATATCTTCAGTTTCGATTCATTTAGTACATCTGGCAAGTGGCTGTTAGCAATAACAAATGGACCGTTGTAACTTGTCAGTAATACATTCAATCCAAATGTTGTATTATCTGCAAACACTGTTACAGCCAGTGTGTGGTTGTGATATGTGGATAATATGTACGAAAGGCAACCAAATAACTCACTTTTGGGTTGGTTTCTTGGTAATTTTTGTATTAGATTTCCTCCCGCTCTTATTCTGTTAGCCATTAAACAAATTATAACAACCACCATGTAATGTGTCCTCATTCTGTCAAGATTGCCTAAAAGAAATAAAAAATATTGTTAGTTACATTTTGTATTTTTTAATCTACGAAATTATCCATGGTTCATTTGATCATGGGGCATTCAGAAACAATAATTATACATTGCATACATTACGCTCATTATACAACCTATCTTCCTCTGCAATTCAAAATACGTAGAAGGTCTACATAGAAAATAAAAAAATGGAGTATGTGATGCAAGACCATGGTATCCGTAACGTCGGCTGCTTGTGTTGTGTGCCAAAAAAGAAAGGACTCCTTTCTCTTCACTCTTGCGATCTGGCACTTCACACTCTTTCTTCTTACCACTAAGCCAATTGCCTGTTTGGGAAAAGTCTCAGTATAGAGATTTGCTAGTTGTGAAAGCGATGCATCCGCTGTTCTGTTGGAAAGACGGGCAAACTTGTGAAAAGGGCCGTAAAAAATTTTACTTTGCTTTCATAGGAAAATTTCTAGATCCTACACTGCTAATAATAATACTAACAATGCTCAGACACTATCCTTTCTCTATTTCAAAACGTGCTATTTCTTAAACCTCTTTTCTATAATATATTACTGGAGATATCGGCTTATTTTTGTTTTACATCCTTAGAAAACACCAAGGTTATAAAGGACAGTGTCTATCTGACGTGGGTCCGAACCACGACGAGAGCATCAATCTGATAGGCCGTTCCCAATAACACTATCTTGCCTCCAAGAAAACTAGATTACAAGTATAAAGTAAGAAATTTATATTTAATTTGCTAAACATTTTTAGTTCGCATACTAGTCACAGCACATATTTAGTTTTTCTTCAAAAAATCTGGATGAGAAGCGACCTGCAGATGACATAGGACTGAAAGTTAAGCTTACACCAGGATTCAAATCTGGCATCATTCTAACAAATCCTAATGTCTGACTACTTGTACACACGAATCCAAAAATGCATTACCATCTGCAATTTTTCCTTTACCTGGAATAGCAGGCAACCCAAAAATCTTAGTCGTTAGGTTAGTTGAGAATTAGAAAGGCATTGGACCAAACCTCAATTTGGTTACAAATATATCAGTGTCACAAACTGCAAGTAAGAGAAGAAAAGATATTGTTAAGACTGGCTCTTATTATTGTAAGGAAATGGATGACATAAAAAGTTACATAATGATCTCACTTCAGCAGTTCAAACAAGATGAATGTTTAAAAATAGATATCAGAGAAAAGTAGTTTCTGTTCTTCTTAAAACACTAGTAGAAAACTAAAAATAGTAATGTAAGGTTTAATATAAACGCCTAACAGCACAACAACACACATCTACAAGAAACGGAAAGAGATAGAAACACAGAGTAAGGAACAACATTAGCGTAGCAGACTTGCGAGCCTCCCATGCAAGATAAAAAGACGGGACGCTACTTGGAAACCCAATTGTTATTATTATTATTATTATTATTATTATTATTATTATTATTATTATTATTATTATTATTATTAATATTATTATTATTATTATTATTATTATTATTATTGAAAACCCGTTTCCTTTCCAAATCTGTTATTGTGCCTAAGATCATGGCTGCATATAGCGGTCATGTGTGCAGTTTCTCGCAATGAGCGGTCTCAGAGGCCAAATGGGATGGAAATCTCTGAGAGAGAGGAATCAAAAAACTCTCTTGTGAAAAATTCTAGGAGAAAGTTCGAAGCACTTGGTTTTGACTGGTGCTTTTTTCTTTCTTTCTCTTTGGGAAGAGAAAATTTTGGCGCCTAAGAAATTACAGTATATAATTATAAATTTGCAAGTGGATTTATTTACATTGCTATTTGTGGTAATAAAGAAACTGTCATTGGAAGATATTATTGTAAAATTAAGTTTTGTTTGGTCAGCCATCGCAAGTCTTAGGGTCCCTTTATACCTCACTCCCACTACGATCGATATCAAAAATTTTGGATATGGATATATCGATGTTGATGTATTTGTGATATCGAATGTTGCTATGTGTCAATATCGATATCGCCAATATAGATACATCGAATTATCCCACGCGTCTAGATCCAAGAAATAATGTTTGAAAAATACTGGAATCAATAATCAAAATCTAAATATGTTGTTTCATTCCGTATCTAAGGTTGAGGGGGAAGGTGGTGAACTCTAACAAACATTTTAAACAAAAAATGTTAAAATAAAAGTAATTATACTTCCCCCCTAATAGAAAATTATTACTACTTACCTTTTAATTCTGTTTCTGATTGTCATCAGAAATCAGCGACAGTACACACACCTTACATAATATAGCAATATACTCTATAATTGTTCACAACCAATCAAATCGGAAGATGAAATTCTAGTGATAATGAAGTGGAATTCATGTCCATCACTAAAAATTCATATTCATAAAAATGAATTTGTCTCTAGACATCACTTAGCAGTCTCCAAACATAGTCAAATTGACTGGGATAGCTATACAGAACGATGTTCACTTTAAATCCGACCATTTTTGACGGGTACTCATCTGAGCCGCCACCATCTATCATGTTCTATTGGACCTCCAGTATTGTGGACTATCACCCTGGATCACAGTTTCCATTGCAACATGCTCCAACACAGGAAAGACATGGGAATTCTGTTCCACTCCTTCCAGCAAGCCTTCCATAGACCATCCAGGATTCACGCATCTGCGATGTTGAAGAGTCGTTTCAACAGTCCAAATGCGGAAAAATCCATTGGACTGGCAGCTGAACTTTTCACAGGAATTCTTCAGAGGGAATGACAGAAATTCCTAATTCCTTTGTCATTTCCTGATAAAACAAAAACCATAGTGATGTTCTGTCTGTATGACTCGAAGTTTTATCCACATGTATCGTCACCTGGTTGGCGTCCATTCCATACAATTGTGGGATGTCTCTTCGATACATATGTGTCAGAGTGGATTCTTGGAACTATCAGGCATTCAACTTCTAGTTTTTGTCCACCTTGCGTATCACCAACTTACCCTCGTATCCGAATCCCGTAACAACTATACAACCACAAAAGAATCTTTTCGTGCACTAAAGAAAACAGTTGCTGCGCCGTTAATATTACTGTATGTGATCGCCTGAATGTGGCCACTAGCAGTGAGATGGACATATGATTCATCCAATTGGACAACATTCTTTCATTTGGAACACAAAACGTACTTTTAATACAATTTTCCTCAGTTCATCTTATGTTCGGCAATGTGACGCGATAGAAGGTGGTTTACACGGGCCTTCCCCTTACACAATCAATCTGAGGCGCCTGCGAATTATTATACTCACAGTTGACGGTGAGATGTGAAATCTGTATCCCATATCACGTTGAGTCGGGGGATTTTTTGGCATGCCACTCGACTGATCTCCTTTAGCACTACGGGTGTCACTTTGCTTGCAGCCCTTTTCCTCGTTGGTTTCGTGTGTAAATGTTTCGCAAGGGGAGCCTGTTGTGTTAACCAATTCTGTCGATACTGTTTCACAATGTGTACTACGGAAACTTAGCATGGAAAAGGCCAAGACGTAACCCTCCCAATACATTTGCTCCCATTTGATTAACACTCACTATGAACACTCATACACCTACCAGGTCAGACATAACACTGCTCTCGCCAGCAGACCCATAGTTCTAGCATGATACACCGGGTGGCATTAAAGAATCAAAAGTGGTACGATGTAAACCGAACAAACGTCTGTATATCCATTTGTGTGTGCTCAAATGTGTATTATACACATTTTGTGAATGTATGCTGAATGTTTATAAATACGTTGGTAATAATATTGCAAAAAACAGTTACTCAATCTATGTATCCTTTGAAATGGGAATACTCCAAACTCCATCTTACTCTGCATAAAACATTGTGAAAAATTTAAACTTTCTAAGGCAGACCCGCAACTAGGAGGGCTAGGGAGGCCTACATCTTAAAAATATTCGTTCCCTGAACCACAATGCATCCGTATGACATTGTTACAAAGAGATCTAAAATTTTTACGATAGCCCCTCCCCTAGAATATTTATGCCTACCCCAAACTTTAATATCTGGTTACGGGTCTGTCCTAAAGTGTTGAATTTTAGAAAATTTGGTTTTGCCCATAGTCTAGTCTAGAATCTGAGGACAACGTCTATAGCAATAATGCATATACTAAACTGTATCGGAGATCTGACGCTTAGAGAAGTGCTATGACGTTTTCCCAAAGCACGAGTCGCATTTCGATATCTCCGTCTTATTCTAGGCCTAGAGAGGTTCACCCACAATATATGTATATACAAAATTTTAAGTTCGTATGCCTGACAATTTCGGAGAACAAAAGAAAACATTTTTTCTTTGACCCTTACAGGTCCCATTTTACAAAATCCCGTCTTGTAAAATCCTCGTAGGGTGATCTTGAGCAAGGTGACATTTACAGCCACTGGAAATCTAGCTCGAGTCTTCGCACCAAATCTAATAGTCAAGCATCTAACTACAATTTCAGTCTCCTTCAGAAGAAGGGAATTTTATATATTGCATATGGAAACTTACATGGTTAATAATGGCGTGAACCTTTGTTTTTTAAACAATCTTGACCCCGGAGAAAAATGTCTAAATTTGACATTGTCTTTGAAACAGAGAAACCAATATAACCAAACTGTAGTAATGACAGCAGCGGCGAATGGATGTGAATACTAGAGGGGTAGATCAAAAATTTCTGTAAAAATCACAACAACCAAATTCTTGTTTTGGCAAGAAGTAGCGGAGAAACTACCCCCATGCCCACTGTAATCGCCGCCACTGAGTAGTGCGAAAAGCGATTCAGTTGCTAGTTTTTTTTTTTTTTATCAAATACAGACATTTTGAACTGACGCTCAACCATTCGTAAGTGGCAAAAAGAAGCAGAGAACAGGAGGGGAGGGAGAAAGCTTGACAATGAAATGTACAATAGAGAACTTAGTGATAATTTCAGATTTTCTCCGGGTAAAGGGACTTTCAACACAATGCACTGTCAGCCAGAAGCAGAATCTGACTGAAAAAAATAGTTTTTGCAAATATGCCTTATCTACATTCGAACAGCACAGTTGATTTAAGTGATAACCAAAATTTCCTGCTGCGTATCAGTAAACATTGATAACTGTCTATACTGCCTATAGCAGTACGTCAAAGTCAATAGTTCATTACCTGCTTTCTAGCGCGCTGAATTGGGGTGGTATTATCGTAATGTTTGGGGCTTAATTATACGTATGTGTGAAAAAGCAAGGAAGTTCGCGAAATAAGCTATGAGTAAAGGTATGTATATGTACTTGCAGTTTAACTTAAGTTTTGTTTGATTGGTTTATGCTGCTTTTCTGTAAAAGTTTCTGTGAAGAGTGCAAGTAATTACGTGGTAAAGAACTGCTATTGAAAATTCAAATTGACATTTAAAAATGTTCGTTCATATCTGTAGCGAGATTTTTCGTCATGGTGTAGTTTGATATATGAATTCCGAAATACAGCCGTGATCTACTGCCCATTCTTGCCCGATTGTTATATTTATCTTACTTTCAAGGATAGGTGCAGAGAGCCGCACATGCTCGCCGTGACGCGCAAGGACCTGTACGAGGTGCTACGTTCTAAACCATCAAACGAAGCACTATATAATTTCAATACGAACAAATATGGATCAGAAAACTTTTCTGTGGATGTTCTTCGCAGTGTGAAAGTGATTTAAGTGCCTTCAAAAGTGATTTTGAGAAGCGTTCGAAGCTGTGTGACTGATGTTTTTTTTTATCCAAATATAAGGAATTTTTGGAAGGACATATTAAGTTCTCTGACAAAGTGGTTACCGCTTTCTAGCAAGAGTATATGCCTTCGACAAGCAAATCAGGCAGACCTACTAAACCCTTCGAAGATTCTGGAATGAAGTCGAAGAAACGCCTTGTACAGCCATTTATAACAAAGCATTCTGAGCAAGAGCTGATCCTGGATACCTGAAGGTCATTGAGAGCTGCTGGAAAAAGAGATGCCGCAGTTGCATTTGGAGAAATCATTCAAACAAACCTAAGAGAACACCGAAATACGAAAAGGTTAATCATTCGACAAACCTCTACCCAAACACTTATTTTACGGATGAAGCTGTGACACTTACTGCGTATAACAACTTATCAGAAAGACAGTATACGAATTTGACACTAGACGCAAAGGTAAAACATTGTGGCATATATCCTTGACACATACAGTATATAATCTTGTGTTGTAAGCAAAATTAAAGTGTTATCCCAGAGAAGAGAATATTACAGTAACTGATATGTCAGTTCAAGTTCATTTACAATCAATAATAAATCAGACAACTGAGAGCAACGTGACTTTACAGATAGACATTATTAAACAGTGCATCAGAAATGGAGACATTATCAAATTAGTGTGTAAGTGCAATTGCGGTCAAAGCAGGTGTCATAGTGTATATAAGCAGAAAGTTCAAACAGAAGATGACCCGAACAGTGTATATAGCGACTCAGATATTTTTACTATCTCCTTCGTTCACTTAGTTGCATTCAATATCAGATGGGGAGGTTGACAAAGCAATTTTGTGGCAAAATCCCAGGCCATCATCGCTTAGATTTTGTCGACCCATTAAATTGTTGTACCAGAGACAACTGAATTGTCGAGAAAGAAGGTACCTTTAATAGAAACGCAAATACGTAACTTAAAGTTTACTACTGTTCTAATTCAGAAGAAGGAAGGAAATGTTATCCCTGAACTTGTGTTTATAATGGTGGATGGGAAGATGTGCAACATTGAACAGAGAAACTTACTCTCAAACGTGCTATACCTGTGGATCTACTCCCAACACTATGAACAAATTGAATTACCAAAAAAAGCAATAGAAATTACTAGATATGGGTTTGGCATCTCCCCCTCAAATGCTTGGATCCGATTTTTCGAATGCCTAATTCACATAGCTTATCAGTTGGACATTTAAGAATGGCAGGTTAGGGATCATGAAGACGAAGTCAAATTGTCTCCACGGAAGGAGAAAATTATTCAAGAGTTCCGAACGAAAATGGGGTTAATTGAAGATCAGCCTAAACATGGAGGGGTAGGAAGTTCAAATGATGGAAACACAGCGCAGCATTTCTTCCAAGATCCATCACAATCCGCTGATAATGAAAAACTGATTCGGTGATTTGGAATTATATTGCGAACTATACCATATAGTTTTCCAATTAATGTAGAAAGATTTGATGTATTGACACTAGAAATTACTAAACTGTATTCTGGGCTATATCCATGATTCTTCATGCCGGTTACTGTTCATAAAATTCTAATTAATGGAGAAAAAAATATTGTCAGCCATATTGCCTTCGTAATGCTCTCTGAGAAAGCTCAAGAAGCAACATATAAGCACGTTAGAGCAGATAGGGCATCTCATGCAAAAAAAAAAAAGTAAAAGTAAAAGAAAAAGAAACTTCTCAAAAGAGAACATTCGCAATGTATTGTACATGCTCCTCTGCACGTGTGATCATATCATTTCAAATCAATCTCTTTTTTCGGAACAAAAGCAAAAACTCATCCCCTCTGAGGCCAGGGAGATATTTACAGAACCTGCTAATAAATGTGCAGCATCTCATGAACGTAAAGAGGGACATGGCCAGGATCGCGATAGTTATAAGTGTGATGATGGTGACGATGACGTTGTTGTTCTTGATAATAATAATAATAATAATAATAATAATAATAATAATAATAATAATAATAATAATAATAATAATAATAATAACAATGCAGATGGCGACAATGAAGACTACAGTGATGAGTTATAGGCCTCTGGAACAAAATTAGATAATTTCTCTCTTCAATCTTTGCAGGTAAAATACATTATTGTTTTAATTGTCTCAATTAGTTTTGTTTTAGCGCTTACTCTAAGCTACTTCTTTCTTACGCATCGTTTTTCAGTTATTTCGAATATATTGTGGTCACTCATGGCATCGAGTAATAATTTTACTGGTATCGTGACCATAGATTACATGTATAGGCGGAGTACTAATTTTTTCCAGTCATATTCTGCATGTAGTCCACTGTGCACTAGCGGTGAAAAGTACTACTGTAAATATACTGTTATTCAGTGGCATATTTAGGGCTTGGCTATCAGACTCAAGACCCCATGAAGTGTATTAAAATTTTTTCGGCATCCAAAATTTTAATAAAAATTCACGTCTTGTGCATATCCCCAGGAGCGCAGTATTTTTAAGAATATGTATTTTTATTGTTATATTATTTTTTATGAATATACAATATTTTTCATAATTTGACCTAAATAAAATTCTCATATATACCCTCATCTTAGACCCTTGTCTTCAACCAAACACACATCTGAATGGGCACTTCCAAAGTTAGAGAAATCGACGCCTTTGCATATCTCCCTCCGAAACGAAATTCTAAATATGCCGCTGGTGTTAATCCTTATAACTCCAGGGGGAAATCCTCTCGGACTACTACCTCAAATCATCACTGGTTCCACGAATGATGAAAACCAATCAATGCGGTGTCCTTTTTTTTCGGTACGCTTAATCGTAATTGCCCCGTTTGAATAATATATATAATACTCTTATATATATATATATATATATATATATATATATATATATATATATATATATATATATATATATATATATATATATATATATATATGTTTCTGATTTCTCAAGCACTCTTTTTTGTCACTACAAAAGATCATATTTTATTCTAATGTACCATAGTTATAAGCATGTTCAGTATTTAGTGCTTCATTATGGTTCCAGCTTCATAATAAGCACCATTTTGTTTCACATTTTCATTTTATAGCTCTATTTTACTGTGAAATTATTATTATTATTATTATTTTAAAAAAATAAGGTTTCTATTTTTTTAGGTCTCTCACTGTTGAAATTATGTTCATCCTATTTCATGGGGCTTTATTTTCCCTAAGCTAAGATAAATTGCAAGTACATCAAATAGTGGCAAGGCATCAAATAGTGCCCCAATGTTGCCACTTCACAATGTGACCCTCCATCCTATAATACAATTTACTTGAAGCAAACCTGCATTTATATTCTTCCTTTTCTGTCTAGTTTACCGAAAACATGAAAACCAAACTACATCACAGAGCAGAGTTCGAAATGACGGACATGTATTGCAGGCATATTTCTTAAGGGTGATGATTTTAGGAGGTCACCCAGTGACACAATTCCCCTCAGAGTCATATGTCCTACGGTGCTCAATACGAGTAGACTTGATATTGAGTTTATCGTTCCGTTCGGCAGGAAAGCTATATGAGAGGTAGACCTATTGATTAACGGGCAATCAGAAAAATATGAGCTGCCATCTGGACTCGAACCCGGGTCTCCTTCGCCAAAGGCGCGTACGCTAACCGCTTAGCTACGAAGGATATCCGGTGCTTAATATGAATTATCTGAATTTTCGTAGTATAATTTTTCCTTATCTTTGTTTTGAAAGACCCTCCCCGGGCTGAGAGATCTTCTAAAATCACTAACTGCTTCGTATTATTTTCAACCCACGTAAGTTCTCAGCTTCGAGAGTATACCTGACTCTCACTGTATCACAATAACAAATGCCAATGTTCATTAAACACACGTGATACCAAATGAACTTTGTGGTAGACAAACATCGTGTGCGTGGGTTTCCACGGGGTTCTTCCGTTTCTTCCCACTTTCTTCATTCCACCATTTCATTCATTTCTCATCATCACTGCCTCCTTTAGCCTGGCCGGCAAAATCGTAAGACGTAAAACCCAAAGATTTCATTTCATTTTAATGTACAGCAAATTTGGCAACGTTTGATAGAGTGTTGTCTCTGTCACCCTTTCTATAGTATTATACGTAGCTGGACCTTCCCATCGCCTCTGAAATTTCACGTACTTAGTCCATGAAATTTCGCGTATAGAAATTTTCGCGATGCTCTTTCATGTCACGTTTGGAATTAGTTATGAGTAGAAAATTCAGATCTTGATAAAACAAATTACGTGTGCATTATTATACTACTGTTATGGTATTTCAGTGATATTTTAAAGTATATTATATCGAAGGTCATGGGTGAAAAAGCGGCATAACTTTCTTGGTTACCTTTATAGTGTTGTAGATTGTTACCTTTTTAATGTTTGAATTTATAATATTTTCATGGGTTTTCAGTACTGCTAAAGTTTGAAAAGAAATCTGCAAAATGAATTCTTAAGATTGGCTTACACCACGAGTCAACTGCGTCCTCACTCGTTCCAAACAGAGGTTTCAAGAAAAAAAGTCAATGAAAATGTGCGTAGGAAAGAAATATCTAAGCATTAAAAAGGTAACAATCTACAACACTATAAAGGTAACCAAGAAAGTTATGCCGCTTTTTCACCCATGACCTTCGAACATCGACATGTCACTTAAGATGTACCACGAAGATAAAAAAGGATCAGCAACGACGACCTTTTGCCAACGTTCTGGAAGGCCATGGATTCCATTTAGGAGTGCGCACGAGACAAGATTTGTGGCTTTATCGTCTTAAAAATGTGCTGTAAAATTGATGTCTTGACTCGAAAAATGTATATTTCTCTATCGGAAGAGCTGTGTCTCGACCCGAATTTTGTCAGAAAAATCCTGTCTCGACTCGTCTCGTGCGCACCACCAATTCCATCGCGGAAGAACTTGGTGCGCCGTGAGGCGAAGTCGATATCAAGTGCATTTTCACCTCTCTTAGGGATTTGAACTAATGTCCTGTAACTTGATTTTCCAAAGAATGGAACAGGTGATAATCGGATGTTGCAATGTCCGGTTTGTATGACGGATGCAATAGTGTTTGCCATCCAAGGCGTAGAATGGTGTCCCAAGTCATCCTAGATACGTCGGGCTTAACATTGTACTGTAACACTGTAATGCTTAACATTGTAATGCTGGCTCCAGAGTTTTGAGTTTTTCTTGAAACGGCTCAACTGCTGACAGTGCACAGTTGCATTGATGCTTTGACCAGCTGGTGGCAGTTCCTGATGTACGATACCGCGAACAGTCCATCAAACACAAGGAGGATCTTCTGGTGCAATGCTGGTTTCGGCTGTTTCGGAACCGGCTCATGGGATGCTAACCAATGACGACAGCGCCAAAGAGCTTCGTACAGGACCCACTTGTCATCATATGTCAACACCCTGTCCAGAAATGGTACCTTCCTCAAACAAGACAGAAAAGAAACGCAGGTGTCTGCTCGCGTTACCTTCTGGCCCGGAGTCAAATCATGTGGGACCCATCGACCCAACTTGAAGTGCTTTCCAAGTTGATTGAGGGGCTGCCTTATGGCTTCTCAACTCACACTGAATTGTAGTCCCAGTTCCTGAAATGTCTGGCCATTGTTCGCCGCAATTGGGGGAATGAAGATTTACATTTTCTACATGTGTTGGTCTTTAGGTACATGTTATGTTTTTGAGTATTTCGTCACCGCGCTTAAGATTGTTAAACCACCGCTGCGCTGTCCGCATTATCAAAAAACCCTCACAAACAGCCTGGCATATCTTCCACCCCGCTGCAGCGGTGTTTGACCCGAGTTTGAAAACGTAGAGCATACACGCCCTTATGCCAGTCTGTAGAGATCCCATGTTCACATTGTTGTTACGCAAGTTCACGGTGTAACTGAACTACCACAATCAGGTAGTACGTTGGATATATCCACACCAAGAATTGCTCTTCGCCTTATCTCCATTCGCATGCAACTCATGGCATGAGGGCCAATTGAGGACAAACCTCCACAAAAAGCAACAGATTTTTCTTGGTTACCTTTGTATTACTGCTGAAGTAGATAAGTATTTAAATATGAGACGTGTACTGATATAAATATTTTACTGAGCTAACAAAGTGTTATGATGAATGTAACTTCAAATGCTCAGTTTTCGAGGAAGTCCGGAGAAAAGAATTTCTTTGTTAACCAAAAAATTGATTATAGACCATTTAATAACCTTACCACTTCTTATGAAAAATTGATTCTGAGGTACACACTAATCAGGTTTTTCACATCGACTATAATACGATGACAGATAACACATAGAATGGTTACTGAGTTATGTACTGAAATTATGAAAAACTTAAGCTGGTAACTTTTTGTTTAATTATCATGCTCTTTACAAAGTTATAATTAGAGAGTTTCACTTTTCGAGAATTTTGCCTTAAACTTGAATGCTGATAACTGGGAAACCAAAGATGAGCACAATCAGTACGAGGAGATTTAAGGTCAATCCAGGCGCTACTTTAAAAAAGAAAAAAAGGCATGGAATTGCCTTTATTTTCGCATATAGCTTTTACTACAGTTATACATTTATCCCAGGAGTAAACTAATGGCTTGAAGACTTCGTAATACGAAGGTTTTTTCGTACATCTGAATCGTACTATGAAAACCGCTTCACTTTGTCATTTATTTTGAATATATTGCAAGCCCTGTCCAAAGTAGAGACCTCCAAACTCGAATTTAACTTTGCTGATATTATTCACAATTTCCAGGTACACAAAGTGTTTTTAGGACACGTTAGAGTGGATAAATTCCGCCACTCAAACTTCTTGAACATAGATATGTGTGAGTATCTAAGTTAACACTTGTAATTCTTAGCCTGAGTAGGAATCGGGACATATTAATAACGTAAATAGACAAAGCTCGAATCTGGATGAGGTATCACATATAAATTTCTCACATATCTTCCTCGGGTGTTGTCAGTTCTAGGCTGTAAGGAAAATTATTCGGGAAAAGAAAACATTATTTGCTTGATATCTAGCGATGATATTTCAAGAATCTTAAATATCAAGAGCTGTTGTTAGTTTTGTAGTCTCGAGGTATTTCTATGTCGATAATAGATTAATGTTCTGTGCTAAGATTGATTTACTTTTTCTCTAGCGAGACATGCAATTTAAATGAATGAGGAACAAATTGACAACGCTGTAGCAAATTCACCCAATTATAACAATAATAATCGACTTTTGACTTTTCTATAATATGTTTATATTCTAAAATATTACGAGTTTCACCCATTATTAACAATATATATTAAATCGTTTTAAAATAGAATATTCAACGATGTTGAGTACATTTCAAATTTCCCATTTCCAGAGACTCGCTGCAGATAGTTGAGATCGGCAGAGTCATCTAGTATCAGATGTGAGAACTTGGTGTCAACATGGCGCGGATGGTCTAAGACCACAATCTACAATACGTCACATGAGAACCAAAGGAACGTAACTCCAAAAGTGCTGTTTGCGTTTTTTTTCATGTTTGGACAAAATTTTGAAAGCCCTACTTGGTGTAAATGAAACTTAACACCATCTGTTTTCCTTGTCGATCATCTGTTATAATATAGCTCAATTGCCATGTTATTAAAAACACGTCTTTCTAAGAAAATAGTGTTTTTGTCCTTTTGCCTGTAAACCTACGGAAAAGGAGTTACGTTATTCTGGTTCTGTAAATATGACTGGAAAAAATTAGTACTCCGCCTATACATGTAATATATGGTCACAATACCAGTAAAATTATTACTCGATGCCATGAGTGACCACAATATATTCGAAATAACTGAGAAACGATGCGTAAGAAAGAAGTAGCTTAGAGTAAGCGCTAAAACAAAACTAATTGAGACAATTAAAACAATAATGTATTTTACCTGCAAAGATTGAAGAGAGAAATTATCTAATTTTGTTCCAGAGGCCTATAACTCATCACTGTAGTCTTCATTGTCGCCATCTGCATTCTTATTATTATTATTATTATTATTATTATTATTATTATTATTATTATTATTATTATTATTATTATTATTATTATTAGTATTATTAGTATTATTATTATTATCAAGAACAACAACGTCATCGTCACCATCATCACACTTATAACTATCGCGATCCTGGCCATGTCCTTCTTTACGTTCATGAGATGCTGCACATTTATTAGCAGGTTCTGTAAATATCTTCCTGGCCTCAGAGGGGATGAGTTGTTGCTTTTGTTCCGAAAAAAGAGATTGATTTGAAATGATATGATCACACGTGCAGAGGAGCATGTACAATACATTGCGAATGTTCTCTTTTGAGAAGTTTCTTTTTCTTTTACTTTTACTTTTTTTTTTTTTTTTTGCATGAGATGCCCTATCTGCTCTAACGTGCTTATATGTTGCTTCTTGAGCTTTCTCAGAGAGCATTACGAAGGCAATATGGCTGACAATAATTTTTTCTCCATTAATTAGAATTTTATGAACAGTAACCGGCATGAAGAATCATGGATATAGCCCAGAATACAGTTTAGTAATTTCTAGTGTCAATACATCAAATCTTTCTACATTAATTGGAAAACCATATGGTATAGTTCGCAATATAATACCAAATCACCGAATCAGTTTTTCATTATCAGCGGATTGTGATGGATCTTGGAAGAAATGCTGCGCTGTGTTTCCATCATTTGAACTTCCTACCCCTCCATGTTTAGGCTGATCTTCAATTAACCCCATTTTCGTTCGGAACTCTTGAATAATTTTCTCCTTCCGTGGAGACAATTTGACTTCGTCTTCATGATCCCTAACCTGCCATTCTTAAATGTCCAACTGATAAGCTATGTGAATTAGGCATTCGAAAAATCGGATCCAAGCATGTGAGGGGGAGATGCCAAACCCATATCTAGTAATTTCTATTGCTTTTTTTGGTAATTCAATTTGTTCATAGTGTTGGGAGTAGATCCACAGGTATAGCACGTTTGAGTAAGTTTCTCTGTTCAATGTTGCACATCTTCCAATCCACCATTATAAACACAAGTTCAGGGATAACATTTCCTTCCTTCTTCTGAATTAGAACAGTAGTAAACTTTAAGTTACGTATTTGCGTTTCTATTAAAGGTACCTTCTTTCTCGACAATTCAGTTGTCTCTGGTACAACAATTTAATGGGTCGACAAAATCTAAGCGATGATGGCCTGGGATTTTGCCACAAAATTGCTTTGTCAACCTCCCCATCTGATATTGAATGCAACTAAGTGAACGAAGGAGATAGTAAAAATATCTGAGTCGCTATATACACTGTTCGGGTCATCTTCTGTTTGAACTTTCTGCTTATATACACTATGACACCTGCTTTGACCGCAATTGCACTTACACACTAATTTGATAATGTCTCCATTTCTGATGCACTGTTTAATAATGTCTATCTGTAAAGTCACGTTGCTCTCAGTTGTCTGATTTATTATTGATTGTAAATGAACTTGAACTGACATATCAGTTACTGTAATATTCTCTTCTCTGGGATAACACTTTAATTTTGCTTACAACACAAGATTATATACTGTATGTGTCAAGGATATATGCCACAATGTTTTACCTTTGCGTCTAGTGTCAAATTCGTATACTGTCTTTCTGATAAGTTGTTATACGCAGTAAGTGTCACAGCTTCATCCGTAAAATAAGTGTTTGGGTAGAGGTTTGTCGAATGATTAACCTTTTCGTATTTCGGTGTTCTCTTAGGTTTGTTTGAATGATTTCTCCAAATGCAACTGCGGCATCTCTTTTTCCAGCAGCTCTCAATGACCTTCAGGTATCCAGGATCAGCTCTTGCTCAGAATGCTTTGTTATAAATGGCTGTACAAGGCGTTTCTTCGACTTCATTCCAGAATCTTCGAAGGGTTTAGTAGGTCTGCCTGATTTGCTTGTCGAAGGCATATACTCTTGCTAGAAAGCGGTAACCACTTTGTCAGAGAACTTAATATGTCCTTCCAAAAATTCCTTATATTTGGATAAAAAAACATCAGTCACACAGCTTCGAACGCTTCTCAAAATCACTTTTGAAGGCACTTAAATCACTTTCACACTGCGAAGAACATCCACAGAAAAGTTTTCTGATCCATATTTGTTCGTATTGAAATTATATAGTGCTTCGTTTGATGGTTTAGAACGTAGCACCTCGTACAGGTCCTTGCGCGTCACGGCGAGCATGTGCGGCTCTCTGCACCTATCCTTGAAAGTAAGATAAATATAACAATCGGGCAAGAATGGGCAGTAGATCACGGCTGTATTTCGGAATTCATATATCAAACTACACCATGACGAAAAATCTCGCTACAGATATGAACGAACATTTTTAAATGTCAATTTGAATTTTCAATAGCAGTTCTTTGCCACGTAATTACTTGCACTCTTCACAGAAACTTTTACAGAAAAGCAGCATAAACCAATCAAACAAAACTTAAGTTAAACTGCAAGTACATATACATACCTTTACTCATAGCTTATTTCGCGAACTTCCTTGCTTTTTCACACATACGTATAATTAAGCCCCAAACATTACGATAATACCACCCCAATTCAGCGCGCTAGAAAGCAGGTAATGAACTATTGACTTTGACGTACTGCTATAGGCAGTATAGACAGTTATCAATGTTTACTGATACGCAGCAGGAAATTTTGGTTATCACTTAAATCAACTGTGCCGTTCGAATGTAGATAAGGCATATTTGCAAAAACTATTTTTTTCAGTCAGATTCTGCTTCTGGCTGACAGTGCATTGTGTTGAAAGTCCCTTTACCCGGAGAAAATCTGAAATTATCTCTAAGTTCTCTATTGTCCATTTCATTGTCAAGCTTTCTCCCTCCCCTCCTGTTCTCTGCTTCTTTTTGCCACTTACGAATGGTTGAGCGTCAGTTCAAAATGTCTGTAATTGATAAAAAAACTAGCAACTGAATCGCTTTTCGCACTACTCAGTGGCGGCGATTACAGTGGGCATGGGGGTAGTTTCTCCGCTACTTCTTGCCAAAACAAGAATTTGGTTGTTGTGATTTTTACAGAAAGTTTTGATCTACCCCTCTAGTATTCACATCCATTCGCCGCTGCTGTCACTACTACCGTTTGGTTATATTGGTTTCTCTGTTTCAAAGACAATGTCAAATTTAGAAATTTTTTCCGGGGTCAAGATTGTTTAAAAAAACAAAGGTTCACGCCATTATTAACCATGTAAGTTTCCATATGCAATATATAAAATTCATTTCTTCTGAAGGAGAATGAAATTGTAGTTAGATGCTTGACTATTAGATTTGGTGCGAAGACTCGAGCTAGATTTCCAGTGGCTGTAAATGTCACCTTGCTCAAAATCACCCTACGAGGATTTTACAAGACGGGATTTTGTAAAATGGGACCTGTAAGGGTCAAAGAAAAAATGTTTTCTTTTGTTCTCCGAAATTGTCAGGCATACGAACTTAAAATTTTGTATATACATATATTGTGGGTGAACCTCTCTAAGCCTAGAATAAGACGGAGATATCGAAATGCGACTCGTGCTTTGGGAAAACGTCATAGCACTTCTCTAAGCGTCAGATCTCCGATACAGTTTAGTATATGCATTATTGGTATAGACGTTGTCCTCAGATTCTAGACTAGACTATGGGCAAAACCAAATTTTCTAAAATTCAACACTTTAGGACAGGCCCGTAACCAGATATTAAAGTTTGGGGTAGGCATAAATATTCTAGGGGAGGGGCTATCGTAAAAATTTTAGATCTCTTTGTAACAATGTCATACGGATGCATTGTGGTTCAGGGAACGAATATTTTTAAGATGTAGGCCTCCCTAGCCCTCCTAGTTGCGGGTCTGCCTTAGAAAGTTTAAATTTTTCACAATGTTTTATGCAGAGTAAGATGGAGTTTGGAGTATTCCCATTTCAAAGGATACATAGATTGAGTAACTGTTTTTTTGCCATATTATTACCAACGTATTTATAAACATTCAGCATACATTCACAAAATGTGTATAATACACATTTGAGCACACACAAATGGATATACAGACGTTTGTTCGGTTTACATCGTACCACTTTTGATTCTTTAATGCCACCCGGTGTATCATGCTAGAACTATGGGTCTGCTGGCGAGAGCAGTGTTATGTCTGACCTGGTAGGTGTATGAGTGTTCATAGTGAGTGTTAATCAAATGGGAGCAAATGTATTGGGAGGGTTACGTCTTGGCCTTTTCCATGCTAAGTTTTCGTAGTACACATTGTGAAACAGTATCGAAAGAATTGGTTAACACAACAGGCTCCCCTTGCGAAACATTTACACACGAAACCAACGAGGAAAAGGGCTGCAAGCAAAGTGACACCCGTAGTGCTAAAGGAGATCAGTCGAGTGGCATGCCAAAAAATCCCCGACTCAACGTGATATGGGACACAGATTTCACATCTCACCGTCAACTGTGAGCGTGATAATTCGCAGGCGCCTCAGATTGATTGTGTAAGGGGAAGGCCCGTGTAAACCACCTTCTATCGCGTCACATTGCCGAACATAAGATGAACTGAGGAAAATTGTATTAAAAGTACGTTTTGTGTTCCAAATGAAAGAATGTTGTCCAATTGGATGAATCATATGTCCATCTCACTGCTAGTGGCCACATTCAGGCGATCACATACAGTAATATTAACGGCGCAGCAACTGTTTTCTTTAGTGCACGAAAAGATTCTTTTGTGGTTGTATAGTTGTTACGGGATTCGGATACGAGGGTAAGTTGGTGATACGCAAGGTGGACAAAAACTAGAAGTTGAATGCCTGATAGTTCCAAGAATCCACTCTGACACATATGTATCGAAGAGACATCCCACAATTGTATGGGATGGACGCCAACCAGGTGACGATACATGTGGATAAAACTTCGAGTCATACAGACAGAACATCACTATGTTTTTGTTTTATCAGGAAATGACAAAGGAATTAGGAATTTCTGTCATTCCCTCTGAAGAATTCCTGTGAAAAGTTCAGCTGCCAGTCCAATGGATTTTTCCGCATTTGGACTGTTAAAACGACTCTTCAACATCGCAGATGCGTGAATCCTGGATGGTCTATGGAAGGCTTGCTGGAAGGAGTGGAACAGAATTCCCATGTCTTTCCTGTGTTGGAGCATGTTGCAATGAAAACTGTGATCCAGGGTGATAGTCCACAATACTGGAGGTCCAATAGAACATGATGGATGGTGGCGGCTCAGATGAGTACCCGTCAAAAATGGTCGGATTTAAAGTGAACATTGTTCTGTATAGCTATCCTAGTCAATTTGACTATGTTTGGAGACTGCTAAGTGATGTCCAGAGACAAATTCATTTTTATGAATATGAATTTTTAGTGATGGACATGAATTCCACTTCATTATCACTAGAATTTCATCTTCCGATTTGATTGGTTGTGAACAATTATAGAGTATATTGCTATATTATGTAAGGTGTGTGTACTGTCGCTGATTTCTGATGACAATCAGAAACAGAATTAAAAGGTAAGTAGTAATAATTTTCTATTAAGGGGGAAGTATAATTACTTTTATTTTAACATTTTTTGTTTAAAATGTTTGTTAGAGTTCACCACCTTCCCCCTCAACCTTGGATACGGAATGAAACAACATATTTAGATTTTGATTATTGATTCCAGTATTTTTCAAACATTATTTCTTGGATCTAGACGCGTGGGATAATTCGATGTATCTATATTGGCGATATCGATATTGACACATAGCAACATTCGATATCACAAATACATCAACATCGATATATCCATATCCAAAATTTTTGATATCGATCGTAGTGGGAGTGAGGTATAAAGGGACCCTAAGACTTGCGATGGCTGACCAAACAAAACTTAATTTTACAATAATATCTTCCAATGACAGTTTCTTTATTACCACAAATAGCAATGTAAATAAATCCACTTGCAAATTTATAATTATATACTGTAATTTCTTAGGCGCCAAAATTTTCTCTTCCCAAAGAGAAAGAAAGAAAAAAAGCACCAGTCAAAACCAAGTGCTTCGAACTTTCTCCTAGAATTTTTCACAAGAGAGTTTTTTGATTCCTCTCTCTCAGAGATTTCCATCCCATTTGGCCTCTGAGACCGCTCATTGCGAGAAACTGCACACATGACCGCTATATTCAGCCATGATCTTAGGCACAATAACAGATTTGGAAAGGAAACGGGTTTTCAATAATAATAATAATAATAATAATAATAATAATAATAATAATAATAATAATAATAATAATAATTGGGTTTCCAAGTAGCGAAGTGATATCATTATGTAACTTTTTATGTCATCCATTTCCTTACAATAATAAGAGCCAGTCTTAACAATATGTTTTCTTCTCTTACTTGCAGTTTGTGACACTTATATATTTGTAACCAAATTGAGGTTTGGTCCAATGCCTTTCTAATTCTCAACTAACCTAACGACTAAGCTTTTTGGGTTGCCTGCTATTCCAGGCAAAGGAAAAATTGCAGATGGTAATGCATTTTTGGATTCGTGTGTACAAGTAGTCAGACATTACGATTTGTTAGAATGATGCCAGATTTGAATCCTGGTGTAAGCTTAACTTTCAGTCCTATGTCATCTGCAGGTCGCTTCTCATCCAGATTTTTTGAAGAAAAGCTAAATATGTGCTGTGACTAGTATGCGAACTAAAAATGTTTAGCAAATTAAATATAAATTAGTTACTATATACTTGTAATCTAGTTTTCTTGGAGGCGAGATAGTGTTATTGGGAACGGCCTATCAGATTGATGCTCTCGTCGTGGTTCGGACCCACGCCAGATAGACACTGTCCTTTATAACCTTGGTGTTTTCTAAGGATGTAAAACAAAAATAAGCCGATATCTCCAGTAATATATTATAGAAAAGAGGTTTAAGAAATAGCACGTTTTGAAATAGAGAAAGGATAGTGTCTGAGCATTGTTAGTATTATTATTAGCAGTGTAGGATCTAGAAATTTTCCTATGAAAGCAAAGTAAAATTTTTTACGGCCCTTTTCACAAGTTTGCCCGTCTTTCCAACAGAACAGCGGATGCATCGCTTTCACAACTAGCAATTCTCTATACTGAGACTTTTCCCAAACAGGCAATTGGCTTAGTGGTAAGAAAAAAGAGTGTGAAGTGCCAGATCGCAAGAGTGAAGAGAAAGGAGTTATTTCTTTTTTGGCACACAACACAAGCAGCCGACGTTACGGATACCATGGTCTTGCATCACATACTCCATTTTTTTATTTTCTATGTAGACCTTCTACGTATTTTGAATTGCAGAGGAAGATAGGTTGTATAATGAGCGTAATGTATGCAATGTATAATTATTGTTTGTGAATGCCCCATTATCAAATGAACCATGGATAATTTCGTAGATTAAAAAATACAAAATGTAACTAACAATATTTTTTATTTCTTTTAGGCAATCTTGACAGAATGAGGACACATTACATGGTGGTTGTTATAATTTGTTTAATGGCTAACAGAATAAGAGCGGGAGGAAATCTAATACAAAAATTACCAAGAAACCAACCCAAAAGTGAGTTATTTGGTTGCCTTTCGTACATATTATCCACATATCACAACCACACACTGGCTGTAACAGTGTTTGCAGATAATTCAACATTTGGATTGAATGTATTTCTGACAAGTTACAACGGTCCATTTGTTATTGCTAACAGCCACTTGCCAGATGTACTAAATGAATCGAAACTGAAGATATCTGTATTAGAATGGTCTGAAGATTCAATACTTTACTTGTTTTTCTTGGAGAACAGTGTTGAATTTTTGAAAGCAATTAACAAGATGAAATTATTTTATTCAAGTTCTAGAAGTAAATTTATTGTTGTTCTTTGTACAGTGAATATAACAGGTAAGACAGAAAATATTTTTCGTAGTGCATTTCAGGAAAATATTCTCAATGTGATTGTTATTACTGTGAAAAATATAAGCTTACTAAAAGCAATCGACATATACACATATTTTCCATTCTCGCAAAGTCATTGTAAGTCAGCTGGTAGACTAACACTCATGGATCAGTGGTATAAGGGACATATGATCAAAGAAAGAGACTTATTTCCCAACAAAATAGAAAATCTTCATTCGTGTAAATTGAGTTTTACAACACATAATTTACCTCCTATTTCCATATTAGAAAGGAGAACAGACGGTAGTATTGTCGCGAAGGGTCCATCTCCAAACATTCTGTATACAATTGCGAACAGGATGAATTTTACTTTGAAACTTTTGAAAAGAATTAATAGCAATGCTCATGGTAGATTCTTACCTAATGGAACATTTACTGGTGATTTGGCAAATATAATAACAGGAGAATTAGAAGGAAGCTTTGTAGGTTGGACCCCAGGATTCAATTTGTGTGTAAATTTTCATCCAATACTGAGTGGAAATTTTTACCGAATGATATGGGTTGTACGCCAACCTTCCACATATCATAAATGGATGAGTATAATTTTCCCTTTCCAATTACATTGCTGGATTCTAATTTCATTTGCTTATGGTGTCGTTATTATCTCCACAAAACTAATGAAATCCCTTATTAGGAATAGAAACAGTTTAATATTCCGACCTTCTTTCATGTATAAGTTCTCAATACTTTTAGGGATATCTGTTCCAGAACTACCTCGTATACCTTTGGTTAGAGCAGTATTTCTAATCTGGGTTCTGGGTTCTTTCATTTTGAATTATTGCTATCAGGCTTCGCTTTTTAGGTTTGTTACGAAACCAATAAAATATAAGTTTATCAATACTAAGAATGATCTTGTAGAGTCAGATATTCCGTTGGGTGGTCTTGCATTCCATCTTTGGTATTTCTCTGACCCTACTGATCACTTAATGAAACAGATTCTAGACAAGTGGAAGGGTTTTACTTCTGTAACTTCTCTAGTAGAAGCGTTAATAGGTTCAGGTGGTATTAAAAATTGGGGGATACTTTATGAATCCAGTGTTGTTGACTATTTAGTATATTTACACTCCCTTTTAGATTCACAAGGCAAACCGTCGATTCATAAAGTCCAACAGATTGTTGTCTCAGTTCCTAGTATTTATTTCTTGCGTCAAAATTCTCCTTATGTGAATGCTTTTAATCAAGTGATTCAAGATTGTGTGCAGAACGGATTACGTGAAAAATGGGAAACTGATACGTTATTGATGTATGGACAAAAAGACGAGATGTAGCTTTCAGTGAAAAAGACAATGCTGCGATGGTAATTTCTATTAAGGATTTAATAGGTGCTTTTGTATTGCTCGTTTTGGGAATAACTTTGAGTATAAAGGCATTTGTAATCGAAATATTTCTTAAATATGGTTCTAAGTTGAGGAAAAAATAAGTATACAGTATTTTCCAGGATGTATCTTATATTGTGTTTTTGAAACTAGTTAAGTGATTGATCACATTTTCTATAATGATACTACTGTAGTTATAGCACGTGATCCCTCGGCCAGCTGCACATTGGAGGTTAAAATTGTGCTTAAATTTCATGGTGTTATGGTTTACGCTTACATTTTTCTTTCCTTTCTTTGTTTTTCTTTTTGACTTGCGTTCCAACTAACTACGCTGTTAAACAAATATTAACGTTGATATCTAAATATGGCTCTCATATTCGAAATAATTGATTTGATACAGTAAAGTTTATATGTTGCAATTAAATAGTTATAATAGTCCTGAATCAAATGCGTTTCTACACACACTTCAGAACACTTTGTCCAATCGTGTGTCGTTCCAAGGAAAATCCAATAAATCGAAGGAAATTCCTGTTTCCATTGTTCATGGTATTACCTATCTAACGAATTCTTTACACTTGTTTTTAAGGTACTAGTTCTAGTACTATTGGAAGTGGTAGGTGACACATTCTGAGGTTCTTTAGTGTTTGACTAAACATGCTTTTCACTATGTTCAGTGTGAGTAACATTCACCTCTGATGACGACGACAAACGCATGACCAATTATCCAAAGTGACTTGAAATCCTACTGTTCGAATTAGAAAGTATGTAAAGAAGCAATATTCAATATTGTGTTTCAGCTTTCCACACATGTTCGACATCCGCTAATCGTGCCATGTTTGAAAATTGCGAGAATTTTTATCCGCGAAGATTTCTTGCTCACTGCGTCTGGTCACTAGACACTACTATCGCCCAATTTTATCAGAAAATGAGAAATTCTCAGTCTACGAGTACAATATAAGCTCCCGCGTTCTTCAAAACCATTGGCTATCGGAGAATAAAAAGATAACCATCCATATTACGTGGAAATAACTTCACTGAAATCATAAACCACAGTATCACGCCCCACCACTCTTATCTGATTGAAACAAACAAAAGAAGAAAAATCAACTATTGAGGTAGTTGCTTCTGCTTCCTTGTGTTTCGTTTTTTTTCTTTATCAGTGCTCAATATCGGCAAATATCTATTTTAAAACAATTATTGTCAAACGGAGTGGGCGTATTGTAGTGTATTACTTGTAAGGAAACAAGAAAACATGCGATTCTATTTAGAATATAGTTTTATTTTTTGTTGTGGAAACTGCCTTTTCTAGGCCAAAGACAGGCAAGGAATTGGGCAGTGTGTCGCTTGGTTGTCTTTGCAGAAGTACACTAGAAACAAACTATTACGTTTTATAAATTAGAAATTTTAACTTCCTGCTCAATGTTTTAATCACTTGTTAGTTTTTGATAATGGTAAGTATAACGAACACTTTACAATGGAAAGGATAAAAAATGAATATACGACATAAAAATTACAATATTCTTATTTTAGATAAGTGAGAAATATTTATTTTGTTTCTATCAAACTAAAATATTGTGGTTGCGCCCCACTCACAATATTATTTGTGTTGATGCTGAAGCACTCATAATCATACTAATAAACAAAGTTAATCGTTTCACAAGCACTTCTAAAATAATACTTGGATTCATGCTTAGACAAATGACATTTTTTTCTTTGTAAAAGACGAGAGATAGATATTTATGTTACAAGTACCGAAGCATGAGCACCCACTGATAAAACTAAAAAGTCGGCGTCTATTGATATGATATTGTAGTATTTCCTTTAATATGTAGATTTAAAGTATGCAATAACATAACGAAGTGGTATTTAAAAAAAAAATTGTTAGGTTGGCAATACTGTTAATGGAATGCTATTTTGGAGTATATCAAACGATATGACTTTTTCATTTTGTGAAATTTCATTAAATTTTGTCTGTTAATTTAAAAATTACAAAGAAGTAATATAATAAATGGTCCACTCAGTACGCAGCATATACTTGCATATTACCTCTTCAATTGTATCAGACCCTACACTAGTCTTATTTAAATACTGTATATCATTTACATATTTACATATAACACTCAAATATAACATTTTAAAACTAGTTAAGTACTTTTTTATTTAAATTCTAATTTAACATTGACTTCTTTACATTTAAATTTTCCACTAATCAAATTCCAAATATTTGGCAGTCACTTCTAACTGAATGCTCTGTGACGTCAAAGTCTGTGCTCTCCTTCTCATTAAACCACACAAACAGGGAAAGAGCAAGCAGTTTGCTAGGATCTGACAATATATTGAAAACGTAACCAGTTCGCCAAGTTATTAAAATACTTTCAGAATGAGGAAGCGTATTTCAAGAACTTCATTGAATCGGTATCATACGTAACTTATCTTGGCTGAAGAGCTAAGCCGTATTGATAACTTTACTATCTACAGTCGTATGGAACTTGGCTTAATTTTGACGTGAAATGTTTTAGATTGGGATTTGATTTTTCTCGAGCGAATATGTTCCGAACTACTGTTTAGATAAGTATGACGCCTAATCATGAATATTGTTTTTAACTGACGTAGAGAACGTAACATCGCTGTTTAAATCAATATGATATTAGAACCCCTCTGGAGATACTTTATATGTTCACTATAAGTGCGTTATGGTGCTGTTTAGTTCCCTTTATTTGATGTGAAGGATACTGTCCTTTCGTTTCGACTGAAATTATATCATTGAATGGAGGAACGGATAAATACACTGAAATCAAGCAGAACTATACATCAACATTCTATAAACGCCTTTCTGTTTAACTTGCACTGCTAGTTATATCATCTTTGTTTTGGGAATAACTGGAATTTCAGTTTGTACTCTGTAGAATTAATGACTTTCCTCCTATCACACTTCATCTCTCTAGAAAACATATGTACCATACATTACTGCTTTTTAGTAATAAATGTGTGACACTTTGTTGTAAAGTGCTTAGTTTTGTACATTTTGAATTCGAAGACCGACACAGTTGAATATACCACAAGTGGAAAACAAAATTATAAGGTGACAGTGTGATCTTGAAGATTCAAGCTAAAAACTAAAAGATGCGATTTACCAATTATCTTTTTGTAATACAAAAGACAAAGAGCTAGAATTCAGAAGGGAATAAGTTCATGTCTAGCTACGTTCTGATAAATGAAACAAGACTTTAACCTTGAAAGCTTTGAAATATTTTAAGAGAATCATTTATTATCACATAAGCCTGTCGTAATGAAGTTTCTGAGTTGAACTGTCAAATATAGACACGACATGTTTATCTTGCTTCCCTTTCTATTATTAGGTCAATAATATTTTATATTTCTCTTATTCGTCTCAAGAGAAGTTCAAGAGAACTCCGTACATAGCTACAATATTTATTTCAACAAAAGTCTTTTGATATACAGTAGTAGTTGTAACGAAAGAGATAAAATAACCTCCAATAAAACGAATGATGTAAATGTTACTTAATCTTTGATCTTCTCTAACTGAAATATTACTTCGTTACATTGAGAGACTAAAGAGAAAATATTCAAAACTTTGACTTGGCACAAAATTTGGATGTCAATATCAACTTCATACAGTAAAGAAATCAAAAAGTGCTAGAGCAACAAAAATCTACTATATATGCCTTTGAAGATCACATGATAGTACCTCTCAATGCACAGTGGGCCAGAATCAGAATCTGACTGGAAAAAAGTAGTTTTGGCAACTACATCTAATCTACATTCGAACTGCACAGTTGTGTTAAGTAATAAATAAGGTTTCTTGCTGCGTATCAGTAAACACGGATAACAGCATATAGTGGGGGCAGCAGCACTTCAAAATTGATAGTTCATTATCTGTTTTATAGCGCGCTGAATTGGGGTAGTATGAACGTAAGGTTTGCGGTTTAATTGCGCATGTGAAAAGGTAACGATCGCAAAATATGCTATGAGTAAAGGTATGTATATGTACTTGCTGTTTGACTAAAGTTTTGATTGATTGGTTTACGTTGCTGTTCTGTAGAAGCATTTCCAAGTATTCACGTATTGAAGAACTGCTATTGGAATTGAGATTTGTAACGAGTCGCCTTGAGGACACCCCTCGGCTCGCGACTCAATGGACTCGTCCCAAGTTGATGACGACTAATGAGAAGCAAAGGATTGTAAAAAGAAATAGAAAAAAAGGGAATATAATTATATTATATTATAAGGTTGTTTAAAACAAGTTAAATTTAACCTGTATATACATTTACTCTTTGTATCTTTTTCTGTTAGTTTTTTTTAAAGTAAAAAGGAAAGAGTACGAGTGCGCGAATATTAGAGTTGATGTGGAAATCATTCATATTTGCTAGCGCGTCACGTGATGTTTCATAGCTTCGCGGTATGCGGTTGCCTTCTGCCTGCATACTCTCTTGTTGTATTTTGGCTGGGACAGATCGTGAACTCTCGTAGTATTTCAGCCTGGATGGAACGTGAATTCATAGCTGTAGTTTGTCAGCCAGCATGGATCGTTAATTCATGATTGTATGTGTGGTGACGGTTGTGGAACGAAACGTGTACCAGTCTTTGCATGGTGTCGTTGTTTGTGTCTGAGTTTAACAGTGAAGTTGAACTGGGGCAATGAATGTATTGGGCATAACGGCTAAAGGAGTAAAAAGTGTGGAAAAAAGTGCTTAGTGATATGAATATAATCACAGTTTCTCAGAAGCTAGTATTTCTGTTATGCTTCTTTTCTTTTTAAGAAGAGAAATTGCAGGAGTATTGGAGCCGAGGCAGGAAGTGAGCGGGTGACCAAAGTAGTTCAACTTGTGCCCGTTTATATGTTGAGAGTTTGTTCTAATAACCAGTGTAATCGTTTTGATTGCTATAACCTCAGTTGTCTGGTTAGTTTGTGGAGCATATTTGCCACAAAGGACAAATTCTGCATTTTTTTTGCGGGACAATAATCTGCGAAAAGAAAAGAACTGAGAAACAATAGTTACTTGCTCTGGTTCTGTAATGCAGGAAGCTTTTCCCTTAATAAGCTCCACCGCTATTGCAAGTAACCGTTTGTACGCCGAAACTAAGTTTAGTTTGAATATTTTTGGCGAGAGTCTTTGAAAAAGGTTCATGACAAAAGTGCCGTTTGACCAATATATTTATTCGCTTCGAGTTTCATCTCGGTCAGTCAACGAAGCCAATTCCATTACTGTAACACCACGAGACAAGGTAAAAAGAAGACGGAAAATTTGGGCGAGTGAATTTTTGATTTAAGTAGTATATGGGTCACTTTGTTAACAATTCCAGTTTGGTTGTGGTTATGGTCGTTTCCGCTTTGGTTAGGACGCTATTTACATTTGTATTAAATTGCCACAGTAGGGATCTGTTATATATTCTAGTTGAATCCTCCCCAGATTGTAATTTAGAAATTGGTGGAATGATAATCCGGGAGTATAGATCCGAATAATTCTAAAGAATATTAAACAGTTAGAAATTTTTCCTTGTGGATATGTTTATGTCTTTACAGCGTAATTTTGACTCGTTAATACGTGCTTATTACATTCACTAATGATGAATGATTTCCATTGAGATTCTATATCGAACACTTAAGAGTAAAATTTTCCAAAGAGAATTTAATTCTGAAGGTAAATTGTGTGATTTTTTGAACATCATAAAGATTAGAAATTGTGGTATTAAAATATTACGTGATTATCAAATATTAATTTCAAGTTTGTACAGTCACGGTCAATACAAATAGGACTAGGTTCAATTTTAGTAAAAAGTATTGCAATTTGAATAAGAAATTGATTCTACAGAATTTAAAGAGATTAATTGTGGTATTTCTTGATGTCACCAGTTAATAATTATTGTACAGTCGGTGACAAAAGTTATTGAATGATAGATATTCTAGTTAATATTGAACTTTCGCTTAATATTTACGAGAGAAATTCTTTGAATAGTATATTTGAAAGGAAAGCAGATTGTCGAGACTGAATAACTTCAGATTTATTTTATTATTATTATTAAATTTTCAATTACTTTGGATAAATTCATTTTTCGACTTTGTATTATTCAAGCGAATTTAGATTCGAATTGAAATACCGAGATTATTGTTAGATAGTGCAATTAAATTAATAGTCATTACACTTGAATCAAATTATTAATATATACTTATTTTGAATTGGATCTCTTACGTATTACTACGCGTATTACTATATTTACAAATTTTTTTTAAATTTTACTTCTGTTGTTATTATTGCTTTGTGCATTTGTATTAATCTAACGTATTAGTATATATGCACAACCAACGCTTTGAAATAAAATTTGTTATTGAAAATTTGAAATCTGGTTGTTCCATTATTTATGATTATCTGTATATCCTATTTATTTGTGTTTGCCATTAACATATTCACAAGGAATATCAATCCGTCCCGTCTGGTGCAGCTGCTTTGGGTTTATGTGTCTGTTCGGCCGAGACCCTTCTTTCGGGTTTGCTACTCGAATTTAAATCGATTGTTGAATTATAATTATTTTTTTTTGTTAAGACTCTCGATTTGGATTCGTGTGGCGTGACTAGGAGGAAAGGGTCGTTACAGATTTAAAAATGTACGTTCATGTCTGTATTGAGATCTTTCGTCATGATGTAGTTTGATATATGTATTTCGAAATACAGTTGTGATCTACTGCCCGTTCTTGCCCGATTTTTATATTTATCGTCTTTTCAAAGTTAGGTGTAGCGAGCCGGATACGCTCTTCGTGACGTGAAGAATCTGTACTAGGTATTGCGTTCTAAACCATCAAACGAAGCACTTTATAATTATGATACGAACAGTTATGGAATGTAAATTCTTTCTGTGGATGTTCTTCGCAGTGTGAGAGTGACTTTAAGTGTCTTCAAGGAGTACGTTTGAGGAGGAAGTTTCTGTAACAGAGTTTCACATCTTCCCATTCACTATTTTGAACACAAGTTTAGGGATATCATTTACTTCCTTCTCCTGAATTGGTACATTAGTAGGCTTTAAATTACGTATTTGCGTTTCCATTGAACATACCTCTTTTCTCGACAGTTCAGTTATCTTTTCTGGTACAATAATTTAATGGGTCGACAAAATCTAGGCGACGATGGTTTGGGATTTTGCTACAAAATTGCTTTGTCAACCTCCCCATCTGATGTTGAATACAACTGTAAGGGAACGAAGGAGATAGCAAAAATATCTGAGCCACTAGTTCAATATATCTTCTGTTTCAACTTTCTGCTTATATACATTATGACAACTGCTTCCATCGCAACCCCACTCACATACTAATTTCATTATGTCTCCATCTTTGATGCACTGTTTAATATAATCTTCATGTAAAATCACGATGCGCTCAATTGTCTGATTTACTATTGCTTGTAAATTATCTTCGGCTGACGTGTCAGTTACTATAATATTCTTTTCTCTGGGATAACGCTTTAATTTTGCTTCCCACACCACTTTATACGACGGATATATGTCACAATGTTTTGCCTTTGCACCTAGTCTCAAATGTGCATACTGTCTTTTTGTTAAGTTGTTATCTATAATAAGTGCCACGACTTCATCCGGAGAATAAGTGTTTGAGAGAATTTTGGCGAATGATAAGCCTTTTTGATTTTCGTTGCTCCCTTAGGTGTCGTTTGAGTGATTTCTTCTAAGACAACCGCGGCATCTCTTTTTCCAGCAGCTCTCAATGAACATTGGGTAGCCAATACCAGCTCTTACTCAGAATGCATTGTAACGAGTGGTTGTACAAGTTTTTTCTTCGGCTTTGTTTCCGGATCTTCGAAGAGTTTACTAGGTCTACCTGATTTGCTTGTCAAAGGCCTATGCTCTTAGCTTCAATAGATCGTTTTGAAATCAGTAAATACTTTATCAGAGAACATAATATGTCCTTCCAACCAATCATTATATTTGGATAAAAATTTATCAGTCATTCTATTACACAGCTTCTAACGCTTCTCGAAATCACTTTGAAGGCACTTAAAGTCACTCTCACACTGCGAAGAACATCCACAGAAAGAATTTACATTCCATAACTGTTCGTATCATAATTATAAAGTGCTTCGTTTGATGGTTTAGAACGCAATACCTAGTACAGATTCTTCACGTCACGAAGAGCGTATCCGGCTCGCTACACCTAACTTTGAAAAGACGATAAATATAAAAATCGGGCAAGAACGGGCAGTAGATCACAACTGTATTTCGAAATACATATATCAAACTACATCATGACGAAAGTTCTCAATACAGACATGAACGTACATTTTTAAATCTCAATTCCAATTTCCAATAGCAGTTCTTCAATACATGAATACTTAGACTCTCTAGAAATGCTTCTACAGAACAGCAGCGTAAACCAATCAATCAAAACATTAGTCAAACAGCAAGTACATATACATACCTTTACTCATAGCTTATTTTGCGATCGTTCGTTGCCTTTTCACATGCGCAATTAAACCGCAAACCTTACGTTCATACTACCCCAATTCAGCGCGCTATAAAACAGATAATGAACTATCAATTTTGAAGTGCTGCTGCCCCCACTATATGCTGTTATCCGTGTTTACTGATACGCAGCAAGAAACCTTATTTATTACTTAACACAACTGTGCAGTTCGAATGTAGATTAGACGTAGTTGCCAAAACTACTTTTTTCCAGTCAGATTCTGATTCTGGCCCACTGTGCAATGTTATCTGTATGGAGGAGTTAGTGCAACAGATCAATAATCAAAGACAAGTACGTATCACTTTATTGCTCGATCAGACTTTAACACAAATGACCATAAAAGTACTTTGCTTTTTTATATCAGAGGTATCATTTTCGAATTACAGAAGTACTATATGATATTCTTATTTCACCTTATTTAAAAAATCGATATTTCAAATTCAGAAATTAGAATAGATTCTAATAACGATCTAATATTGAATTGATCTATCTAATCTAATATCTAATATCTAATCTGATTGAATATCTAATATTGAATAACGATCTAATACGAAAAATAATTGTTCTACAATTTCCAGTTTTAATGAAAAATAAGGACAGAGATAGAAAATGGTATATTCTTGTGACACATAAACTCATAAACAAATATTCTTACTTTCACTTATCTTTTCGGTTCTTTAGAGATTCCATATTTAAACCAGAGTTCCGTATTAACTTCACCCTTCTCACAGGTTTTACCTATGCTCCTTTCGGCTTACTAAATTGAATTAGATTTTCTTTCTTGCACTCACTGTAACGTCCAAAGTGTGATGAAAGTGTAAACAACCTAAGTCCATACTGATTCTTGTTATAAACTGTGCATTATTACGAGGAGACGCAGAAAGTTCTTACCCTCACTATGGTAGAAATATAGTAACGCAAGAATTTGAACAACGATAAATTAGATAATATGTCCGCTAGTGTGTGTTTTTAAGGGTGCTGTTGCATTGATGTTAGAACCAGGCCCTATGCACAAAATTGAATTTCGAATTGGTTTTAGGTTCTTCCAGAAATAGACACAAGGGATATATGAAGAGCTTTAAACTGTGTTGGTGGAGAATGAGGAATTGCTGGAGGAGTGAATTCAAATTATTCTCCAAGATGGCTCAAAGAAGGGCCACGCCCCAAAAGAAGAGTGAAAGTGCAACATTTATCCAACAAATTCATGTAGTGTTTTGGGACCACGAAAGTGTGATCTTGACTGATTACTTACAACAAGATGGCACAATCACAGGAAAATACTGAATTATACAGTATGAAAACCTATTACAGAAGTTACGAGATGCTATCAAAACCAAGAGAAGTGGTTTTTCTCTCGAAAGGTGCGTTGCTGCTAGTTGATAACAAACGGGCACACTAAGAAGCAGAAATACTAATTTTTGTACCTCAATGTTGTTACGAACTTTTGTCTTACCCTATCTAACTCTGTCGGATTACTTCTTGTTCTCAAATATAAAGAAACATTTGCAAAAGAGGCATTCTGAGGAAGATGTGAAGATCATTAATGAGGGGAAAACGTTTTTTCAATCCATCTTCTCAGACTCTCATGTAATTGGTGATTCATAAACTTGAGAAATATATGCCAATGCGAGGTAACTGTGTAGAGAAAGACACATCCGTGTATCCATTATTACATGACTGACTTTTTCTATCATGGTAAGAATAATTTTCTGTTCTACCTGCGTAAAGTACCAAAGAAACTTCTTTCAGTCCTACTCCCACACCTTCATTCTCCGTACACGTATGTTTGATCTTTACTTTTAACCAGTTATTAAGATAAAAGAAACTTACGCAAATAAATAAACTGTTCTGTGAAGCCTTCACAACTTTTGATAGACTCTACCCTATACTGTGTTCTTGGATTGTGTTCCAAACTTCAATTCCTCTTCAGGTTTATAGATTTTAGCTTATTTTTCCTCTCTCTTCTGGAGCGTGGTTATAGCATCCCGGAAAAGCTTTACCGTGAAACCTATCTTGTGATGCGCCATGGTGGTTTAAAGCTTTTTGATTGGCTCCCCTTTGCATATAATATTTGCTACCTCTTTTGTTCCTGACGTTTCATAAAATCAATGTTTGGAACGGATTGTAATAGTTAAGGTCATAAATTGTGGTTAGGAAATTTATAGAAAGAAAGAAAGAAAAAAATATGAAATATCCAAACATAAAATTGCTCTTCAGTTTGAAAAGAGGTGATCAGTTTATTTAAAATTGGTTGATTCCTTTCTTTTGTTTTTGTATACTGGGAGAAGAAAATGTACACTTTGTTGTAACAGTTCTGTTATGTATTTTGTTCATGTTAATGCTCCTTGGAATGGGAAGAATAATTTACTTTCAAAATTTACTGTGTTAATTGGTAAGAGAATCAGAATGTTTTTGAGAATTTAGTGTCAAGTGTGCTACATTGCTCAGCTCGAAGTTATCTTTGGATTCATTTATGTCTATCTTCGGACATGTTATAGTGAACCAATGCAAGTTCGAAAGTTAATCAAAATTTTGGTTTCCATCTCATTAACCATACGTGTACTGAGATATATCTAATGTCATAAGATCAATCTTGATCAGAATACTGTAATCTAGTATATAGAGTGTTGGACTCATGTCCTCGTGGTGCCGGGTTCGATTTCCGGCCGATGCTTCCCAAATTTCCTCATCCATCTAGTGTCGTGAGGCAAACTGGGGAATCACGTGGATAAAAGATCTAGAAAGCTTCTGAAATTCTTGTTAAAGACAGGATGACGATGCGCGCGTTGACCACGTGTTCGTAGCTAATCTGGATGTAGTTCAGGCGATCGCTAACAGATAGCGTTGGAGTGGCTCAGGTGCATAAGGGTTGCCATGACAGTGGCTTTAGAGTATAACTTAGTGTCACTTTGATTTTAATAAGTTGTGTGATTATTGTATAGCTTCAACTTAACCATTACAAAAAAGAAAAAAGAAAGAAAAGAAAAAAACTATGGATGACACGCACACACACACGAATTTTTTTAGCTGAATTAATTTAATAATTTACCATTTCTCTTATCTCTGAACACTTTGTTTTCCGTTAAACACTACAGAATTTTCTGCGAAATCCAAATGCACTTAAATTTTAGCAATTTACGGTAATTAGAAATTAAAGAAAATATTAGATTTTATTTGATATCTAGAACTCCATTTCTTAAAAAATAAATTCACCATTCCATCGTGTTTATCAAATTATGCGCAATATCACCCCAAAGGAATTTTAAGATAGTGTGCATATGTATCTTAAAGTAATCAATGTCTTAATGAAGGAGAATTTATGCTTCACAGCTTTTGGACTTCCTATATAAACTTCATGTCATTAGAGGCGAGTTGATTTTGAGCTTAACGTCCTCTTCAACAGTGAAGTTATATGAGACATGGACCCACTCATTAACGTGGAATCCGAACCACATGAAATTCAACCGGGAATAGAGCCCGGTTCTCTCAAGACAAAAGCGCGGAAGCGAACCGCTTAGCCACGAACGAGCTTAGAACGTATATATATATATATATATATATATATATATATATATATATATATATATATATATATATATATATATATATATCCTTCATTTTCTTTCAAAGTCATTTACTCCTTATGCAAAGATACATTAGAACAAAATAATGGTTAAACAGAGAGCTTAATTACATAGTGGTGACCTATGTATTGATAATAGTCGTTAATGTCTCCAAATGCTTTATTCCTTTTTGAATAGCATTTCCATGTATATAGGTGAGTGTATGATCGGCATGGCCATATTCCATTTTGTTGTTTATTAAGTAAGGAAATTGTGATCCATTTAGTAAATGTCCTAAAATAAAACTTGCATTAACTCTTTCTCGGTTACTTATTTCTTCACCATTTTTCTTAGAACTAGTGTGGACGCAGTTGAATGACTTATGGTGTAAGCCAATTCTTAGGGGTTGATTCTGCAGAATTTCCTTTTCAACTTTTAGCAGCAACATAAGAAAATTCTTATTAAATCAGACACACTCCACAACGATGTTTGGGCATAAGGAGAATACTGTGTACTAATATTTGGAATTTTCTGAGCTGAACAAAATCGTACGGTGAGTGGAAAGTATGATGCGTAATTTTTGAGAAAGTCGGGGAAAACGAATTTCTTTGTTAACCTCAAAAAATGATTGTGTACAATTACCATGTTACCTGTTCATTTGAAATTGATCCTCAAGTGTACAGTAATCAAGTTTTTCATGACTACAACAAAATGGCAGATAATACCCAGTATGGTTAATTAGATATCTACTACAAATATGATTAACTCTTAAACCAATTTTATTTCGCTATAGTACGTGGGTCTATCAGAGGTTAGTTGCATTCCTCCGTAAATACTTTCGGACAAAGGCTATTTTGGTGAAACTGTGTGGCAACACTGCACACATGTAGCTGTATCATGTGACCCAGCGGCTTTTACGAGGCAAGTTGAAATTTTCTGATAATTAGTCGTAAACACGTCTGGACAGCTGCAAGTGGCGTCAAAATTGGAAGGGTGTCAGAATTAATGCATCTTATTATTGTGAAACACTTAGCACTTAACAATCGACGGCCAGATAAACTGTCCAAAGGCATTGTGCTCCTGTATGATAATACAAGACCGTATGCAACACAAGAAACGTGCGAACTTGTGATAAAGTTTACGCGGGAGGTGTAGAATCACCCTCCTTATAGCCCAGACCTTTCACCATGTGACTTTCATGTGTTTGGTCTCATGAAAGACCAACTTTCAAAGCGACAATGCCACTCGGATGACGAAGTGAAATTTGCAGCCCAAGAATGGTTATAGGGCATTGGATTGTATTTCTTTGGAGAAGGCATAGAAAACATTTGCGCAGTGCTCCGCAAAGAAAACCTACAACATGAATGGTTAATGTCATCGCGAAACTACGGCTAACAACCTAGGCAACCAACATAACGTCTTCGTAGCACTAATTACGCCAGGTAAACCTCGACTTCCTTCCCCTGCAAGCTTCTTTTGAAGCAAGAAATGTGTAGATCACGTGACTACAAACCACTAATTTCACACCAGAGGCAGTCGAAGAATGAGGTTCTCTTAATTTCTCATCTCACATCTCGACTTTAAAGAGAGAGAAAAAGGTGACAGTGACAAAAACAAAATAAAAAACATAAGAAATACAAAAGGAAATGAAAGAAACGAATATATTAACAAATCACTCATATGCTTCAAAGGGTTCCGTGACATTTCTTTTAAATGAAAAGAGTGTAATAAGTGAGAGAATCAGCAAAATATAATAACATAATTACACGTACTAAGTGTTGTACTATACATATTTATTTAATCGAGTAACAGTGCTTGGAGAAAGCTGGAAATTTCGTAAAAATCTCGAACATAGCTGATAGAAGAATTTACTTCTCTATTGTTTTTCTTCGTAGCTTCCATCTACATGAATAAATGAGACAGAGATTCATGCTCATGCAACATTTGAAACTTTTGGATGTAAAATTTACAGTCCTCGGCTTGGATTCGAACCCAAAACCATAGGATTAGAAAGTACACATCCTACCGACGTAGCCATTCTGACACACTGAAGGTGCACCTGTGTTGTTACTCATGAAGAATCGAATGGACTCTGTAAAAAGCTGTCTTAGATGTTCATATAGGTTCAGAACTATATTATACATATAATGTATTGAATACTCTGTTTCAATATAATGTAATGTATTGTTTAAGCATAGCAAATGTACACGTTTTCTTGTTTTCTTACCTTATTATTAACGGGTTTAGGATTTAGATCACCGGGCTTTCGAAATCTATGGCTATTTAGCCCGTCACGTATGAGGGATGAGGTCTCTCGGCAGCACACTATTTGGAGAAATTGAGGGAAGGGAGCGGCCTGTGACCTATAAATTAGGTATAATGTGTCATAAAATGAATACATGGTTTTCGCGGGATAGTATCTTTTGCCTCTTACTATGAGAATGAAATTAGTATACTTTCCTTTCTACCACCTCAAGATTTAATTAAATGTTTTAAACTTTTTAGAATCCAAATTCTCAGCCAATCGATAAATGCATGATCTTTCTCTTTGCAGTTCACACAAGACACTACAGAAATATCGTAAACGTTAATAAAGGGCAGAAAAACAATGTTCATTCACAGCGTGAAGCTTACAACTATTTATATATTTTACAGAGCAGATGACTTGCGTTAATTTGTTCCGTAGCTCATTGAATCCGTGCAGAATTTCTATTCCGGCCAATCGCGTTCGAGTTTTCCTATTACTTCTTTTTTTTAATTTTTTTCATCGATTAGGTAGGACTCCAGTAAAAAGTAAAAATATTGTTACAGTTTAAATTGTGATTCAATATTCTGCAACTATTTATTTATTTATTGCCAAGAAAACAATATAAAGTAGAATTTCACAAGCGTAAAAGTGTTCTAGATTTTACTATTAATAAAAACTATGGATAAGTTTACAGTTGAAAAATACGCGTAAATTAAATTCTCTTCAATTGTAGTCCATAATTAATTATGGTCAAGGAGAAGGATTTGGGTGGTTTTGTGTGTGTTCACCACATTGACTTCCACTATCTTTATTTCTGAAACTGAATGTAACTATTTCTTTCATTTAGATATAAAATACTCATCTTTAGTTTTTAACAAAACAGAGAACATAGTCCACTACGCCATTAGATTTTGTTATATAAGGAAGTGAAAAAAATAACACATTTATACTTGAAAATGTCAAAGATAATATGACAGATATTATGAACAATTCAGTAATAAATTTGATTAATGCTTAGAATAAACTGCAATGGAAACCATGACATTTGAAGTTAGCAAAAATACTTGCCCTTATGCGCCGAAAGACAAGTTTCTGTAGTATGTGCCGAAATACAGGTTCCTGTATTTTCTGGGGTACTTCCGCAATAATTTTTATAGAGGTAGTTGGTGAGAACTAGTGTTGTAAAGGCCTGGAAAAAACCCCGGAAATTTTGGGTAAAAACAGTTTTTTACCGGTTTTTCCCGAGCTTGGAAAAAAACGAAAAATTGGAAAAAAATTGAAATTTGCGAATATTTTGTTACAGTATGCATTTAAAATAAAAACTATTTTAAATTTACTACTTTACAGTTTTGTTCATTGAGTAGTTATGTCTTTTGTATTAGAATAGGGAAATTTTGGGGCAATAAATATATTTGTACAGTCCGCGGCATAAAATTTGTTACAAAAATTCTAAGTCCAAATTAGAAACAAACTCTTGCCCACTTTTCTTATGCATTCCCGCAATACATGTATCAATCGATTAATTGCTTCTAGTATTTATTCCAACTCCTCCCCGTCCTCCACCTCTCTTTGTCTAAAGCAGTGTGTGTGACGTAGTACACTCTTTCCATTCAGCTGAAGAAGAAACAGCCCAGCGAAATCGGGGTGCGACTTAGATTCGAGGACGTCTTAAGTTCGAGTAGTTATCAAGAAATAATTAAAGATATTAACGTGTTATTGAATTACTTTGCTAATAATAATAATAATAATAATAATAATAATAATAATAATAATAATAATAATAATAATAATAATAATAATAATAATAATAACTATTATTATTATTATTATTATTATTATTATTATTATTATTATTATTATTATTATTATTATTATTATTGAAAATTTGATCATTCAAATATTGAAAGATCAAAATATTCAAATACCTTAAGGCAATTAAACGTGTGTCATCGCCGACTAATGATCACCACAAATTCTAAATTTAAACAAAATATTCACACATGGTTCCGACTTGAGAACCTCCAGATTATTAGCTAGCGCCTTGAGCACAGATCCACGCTCTATATGCGCTAAATGATATGTTTTAGTATGTTTAAATTAGATTTCCTTGCCTCCAGTTACAAAATTCTAAGTTAGTATTTTTCGTTCTTTCACAATTGCTTTCGATGTTTTATAATCATATAAGTCAATAATCTTTGGCATAGTTTATATTAATAACGTGGTTGTTCTTAAACCTTTCGTTCGCTATTTGTTTTCTTCTCCACACTAAACTACAGATATGATACGTTAATTCTCATACTTGTCATTTGGTTTCAAAGCAGTCACCATTATCTGGTAAAGCAATTTTGTTCGCCACTATTCATGAGTTTTGTAACAAAACAAGTTAAGAAATGAGTTAAATGAAGGCTGCAAGAGTTTATATCAAAGTTGAGTATTGCGAGCTAGTGACAAGCGTGTAATAACGTCTCGTATTTGAAAATAATGTTAGCTACTTTTAATTCACTAACTGGTATTATATTTAATTCAAGCTTAAAGAATTGGAATGAACAAACTCAGTGTAGCTTAAAGAAACAAAACGTAAGAAGAACGGACAAGATTCGAACCCTGGACCACCAGTACAAAAATCCTGTTCACTAACCCCTCACCTAACAAGCCATCAACTTCTATAAGTTTTAAATTTGCAAGCAAATGATATCATTATACGTTTGTGCAATCAATGTTTTGCTGTTTTCCTCTTCAAGAACGTAACATGTTTACGACGATTCGTTTCGTTTTCCATTAGAGCTTCTAGATAGATGATTTGTGTTTGAGTATAGGATCTTTTGTTTCCTTTAACCGACAGTTCTAGCAAATACAACTCAATTGAAACAGCTGTAAAAAAAACTAGTACTGTCTTAGAAGGTATTCCTAAAAGGGAGAAACTCCATCGTGCACCCTGAACAGTGACGGGAGTGCGTTGAGCGAGGCCAGCAGCAAAATGGGGTCCATTGAAGATTCATAACTCCACTTTGAAGGGTTTTAATTAATTTCACACTTTTTCCTCAATGTCTAAAATGTAAATACTTAGCCTTAGATGCAAAGGAAGTTGTGAAGGAGCTATAGACTGTGAAGTCTACCGAAAAGATTTATCACGTCCTTGCAGCAACTATTTGCAGCAACTATTTCCAGCAAAAGGGAATAAGTACATCAGACCTAAGTTTTCAGAAACGCTAAAAAAAACCTTCCCGAGACGTATTTGTATTTGTTTTAACACGTGTATAACTGATTAATTGTAACAAAGGAAATGACAAACTCTAAGACAAGAAGAAGAATCTTGTATTGTAGCACTGCAATTGGTGAGAAAAGCTTAAAAGTGGAAAAAATATTTTTATGTACTTATTCCCTTTTTCCAATCAGTGGTTCAATTATGAGCCTATATATTTGAGGTGTTAAAAATAATAATAATAAGAAGAAAACTTATTAACTGGTAGGTTACGCTGGACTCTTAATTGTGTATATGGAATAATGGAATGTGGGGTTATACAGAGGATTTTGGATTTCTGTTGGCGATCAATTAATCATTACCCTAGTAGGGAATACTGGTTGGTCCGGATTTCGAACAGTAATGAAGATCAAGATTGATTGAAATTTCAACTTAGAATGAAATAAATAAAAATCTAATATTATACAACTCTCATTGATAGTAGTGTTCCGTATTTGTTTAGACGCCTATTCTTTTATAACTTTACCTATGGTGCATGGAGTTGTTGGTTAGATCCCAGCTTGCGCTGAATAAACTTAATTATGGACAAACACCGTGTGCATGAGTTTTCTCGGGTTTCTCAAGTTTCCTCCCACTTTCTTCATTAAACAATTTCATTCGTTTCTCACCATCACTGTCTCCATTAGCGTAGTCGGCATTACGTGGGACGTAAAACTTAAATAATTCGTTTCGTTTTTCTTTTATAACTGTATATCACTTTTTCTGTGACGAGAGCATCATATAAGCGAGTATTCAGTGAATTAAACCACTATATTCATAGCACAATAGTACAGAATAAAGTTTAGCTCTTTGGCAATCTCCAGCATGCAGTGCAAAAAAAAAAAAGCCAATACATTGATACTGAAACGGTAGTTAACGAATTCCTCTGCGAAAAAGATCACCCTTACTGTTGTGTTTCAGATGATAATTTATAATTATACTTAGTTGGTTGAAATTTCTCCATAATTGTGGGGGCGAGATACTGAAAAAATCCCTACCAAGGGTGAAGGTGACATGTAAAAGTAGTCAAATAACGAAATTAGTGTCGAATTCATGTGCAAAGATGAAAAGTGACAGTGTGGATGCCGCGTAAGTCCAAAATAAGCCTTGGTTGGCTTCGAGTTGACAATGGGAGGGTGACAGGAATAAAGAATCGAAAATATCCTATATATGTGTCGAATGGATAGTTTTCGGGATCACTGACATAAAAGGTGATATTTCAGATGTGTATATGTCCAAGGTTGGCCATATTGAAATGGGGTCATAGGGAAAACCAGTAAATACTTCAGACCAGTTCCTTTTTGGTGCGTTTCAAGACACTGAGAGTGAAAAGTGATAATGCACAAATCACATTCTGAATTATCGGAGATATGACTTCTGGGGAAGTGTCGTTGCTCCAGGGAGGCATTACTAACTGATCACTCCCTAAAATCGTCACTGTTTTGCAGGGCCGTAGACAGAAATTTATTTCAGCGATCGAAAGCTTGACAGGAATTTATTTCAGTGCTTGAGGGCATATTTTACTAAAATGTCTATCATCCAGGGGCGGATCCAGGATGATTGTTTGGGAGGGGCGGTCGTCCGAAGTCAAATCAAGGTAAGAGCGGATTGCAAAAATAAAAAAAAAATAAAAAGAAAGAAAGAAAAGAAAGAAAAAACAAATTTAGAAAAGGAAAAGTAGCTCTTCTGCAGAAGTAACTTTCTTAAGAAAGTAAGGCCTATCTACTTTAGGTTTTAATTTAAGTTTATAATACAAAGATGAAAAATACTTAGGATATGTTTTATTTTTAAAATAAAAAGTATAAAAAGTTCCCTATTCTGGGGGATGTGATCGCCCAAACGCACTCCTCTGAATCCGCCCCTGCTATCATCATCTCTAAAATTAGATATAATTTACAAACAAAAGTAGTGATTTCGTGGGGGCAAAAGCTCTTGATTGCAAAGGCCTGCATCCTGTGTATGTCCCTGCTGCTCTGAATTGTCAAAAGCTCCTCTTCAAAGGTAAGACATAAAATATAAATAATAAACGTGTAACATAGAATACAATATAAATAGAAAATATGTTATAATTAAGAAATAGAAAATAATTATAAAATAAAGTTGAAGGACAATTAAAAAAACAATAAAACTTGAAAGTAAAATATACTTTTAAAACAATTTTGCATTTATGCAGGGCTACAAACAGTGAGGAGTGCCATGTAAATTTAGCAACAAATATAATATTGGAAAATTATTTCGAATTAAACTAGCTGTGACTACATTACTTCAAAATTGAACTTGTGGAATATACAGTATGAGCGTAGCTCAAATAAAATAATCAATAAGAATGGTCTTGATTGGAAGCTCGGACCATCCACGTTAGAGTAACTTACATTAACCATTCACCTAACATACAATGACGCACAGGGCTTGGCACTACTTTATCAGATGGTTCTATCAAATGTAACTTAATTAAAACAATAGTAACAAATTTTAAAGCTTTAAAAAGTGTCCTGAAGAAGAGGAAGTTCATTTTGCACATTGTAACTAAGTTACAAGAGGTTTACGTCCTATCTGAACGGCGCGTCCACCGAGTCAACTTTTGGAATATCCCCTTAAGGTAGTTTTCAACGCAACTGAGATAAACTTATGTGAACCAGTAATAGGGTTCTCAGTAGCAGAATGGATAAAGTCATGGTTCGATAACCACAAGGTTCGTGGTTCGAAACCCTTCGCCGAAATCAGATTTTTTAAAATCTTAATTTCTCAGTTCTGAAGATCTTTCTCTCCTTTCGTAATCATCTGATGCTCTAAAAAGAGTTCTCCACATTAATTCGACAACTGCCTAATGTGATCCTCGCAGTTCGAAAACTTCTCTTCTTATCTTTCACAAAATCAGAATTTTCGTTATAATACGAATGCTGTCCGATCATTTTTCCCCAATTCTAAATCTGTGTATACAAATCATCCCTCTCTGTCTCCATACTTGAATCCCTCTCCCTCTCTCTCTCTCTCTCTCTCAATGTCACCCAGGAAGGCATATGGCTTGAGATCAAACCTTCGACTCTTGAAACCAAATGTAAGCTCTTTAGCAATGTGCTATCGTAACTCTATAGGTTTGTTGTTAAAACCAGTGTCTTTTAGACGTTATTCGGGGGGGGGGGAGGAAGAGGTTCTCCGGCGACATAAGATTTTCACATTTTATTAGTGTATTACTATACATTTGATCAAAAAATACGTATTTATGAAGCTCAAGAGAGGGGGAATTACACCCTCCTGTCCTGCCCAAATGACGCCCCTGAAACATATGCTTGGACTTACTGAAAAGAAATTCAATGAATCATTGAATAAAACTCGTTTCTGTTCGTAGATATTTTAGAGTTCTTGGCAATTTCCATAGATTTCTTAGGGAGCATCTTACTAGCTTGCACTCTTTAAAGAAAGAAAAGAATGAAACTAAATATATTTATGAAGCTCTGGGAAGATTGTGTGACTTTCCTTTAATTTCGGCTCTTAAAAATATTTCAGAACAAACGAATGGAAAATACTGTTTTAAAGCTATAACGTTGTAAACTTGATTCCTGTTTCTTTTTCAGCTGAATGGAAAGAGTGTACTACGTCACACACACTGCTTTAGACAAGGAGAGGTGGAGGACGGGGAGGAGTTGGAATAAATACTAGAAACAACTAATCGATTGATACATGTATTGCGGGAATGCATAAGAAAACTGGGCAAGAGTTTGTTATTAATTTGGACTTAGAATTTTTGTAACAAATTTTATGCCGTGGACTGTACCACTAGTTTAAAGTTAGCACCGTGATAGAATGGAATTATGGCTAGAAAATATCATAAAATATAATCCTAGTTAGGTTAAGTAATACAGACGCATTTAAATAATCTTAAGTAATCTTATAAAGTTACTGTTTTATGGTAGGGTAGTGTTAAATAACAGGGCCAGAATCATTCTAGTTAATACCAGTGTGTTAAAATCAAATATATATTTTATGGGGATACGTATTGTCCTTGTGCTGTGTAAAATTTGTGGAAATTTTGAACCCATTAGAAAACAAATTTGTTCGGAAATATTGGCAAAAATCGGAATATATAATTTAAAAACTATTTCTTCCCCTGGTACTAATCTTATTTTCTGTAACGTGTCTGCAGCATATATGTATACAACGTATTTCTTCTGCAGGGAAAATACTTAAAGCAACAGATTTTAATTTACTTTTTAGTTGTCTTATTTCTGATAAAATTCCCTCGTTATTATTTGTAATTATATTTTTCGAACAACTCAGAGAGATGATCTTATTTAGATATACACAGATACACCGCACAAGTGCGTAAGTTTGAGCAGCGACAAATATATTAAAGAATTTAACATGTGAAATTTCCGTTCGTTTTTATTAAAGACTAACAGAATACCCGTTCTTCGCACTTCCCTCGGATACAAACAAAGTATGGTTCGGTACCCACTTTAAGACGCAGGTATAGCATAAGTGTTAAAAGTGAACATTAAACTACAATCAACTAATGGAGACATGGTAGCTCAGTGGTGGAGTAATCACTTTTATTGGGAGGGGTCCTTAGCTTGATGCAAGGCCATACGAGTTTGTCGTAGACAACATCGTTTCAATGGGTTTCCCGAGATTCTCTCGTTTTCTCCCACATTCTAATTCTACCGATTTTTCATAATTATTCCGTCCAATAACCATCAGTTTTTGAGCCTAAAGGACTTAATTATGCGACACAAAACAGATTTCATATAATTTCATTTTTAGAGCAGCTAGCTACACCAGGAATCGTATCAAAGTATACCCTACTGCACAAAATTTAGACTCCAAGCTGATTAAAAGAGTGGTTATATCCTGTTGGTTCACTGATTACTCGTGCAAACATGGATTGCTATATTTTCGTTTCCCATCACTGGTATATGTTTGTGAAAAACTGATATTTAAATAATATACCAGTGAAAGAAAAACGAGTTCCACTCACACTCTGTTGTGAGCAGCAAAATAAAATAGACTAAAATGCATTTATTTGATGTATGGTTTGTCTTAATTAAAAACAAACATTTGGTGGTTTGAAATGTTTAATTATGGTTTCTATATCTGTGTGTGTGTGTTTCAATTCACAAATTGCCATTATTAACGTAACATCATATGAGCCAACACTAACCTGCATGCAAAAGTTGTGCTTCCAAAAGTTTTTCCTTGGTGTCTGCGGCGACAATTTTCTCCCAGGTTGGTCTGATCCTTCGACAGCCTGGTTGGTTAGTCAGTGCTGTTTCCAGAAGAGGTGGTAGATGTTCTCACTTCTTCCAACTTGGTCTGACTGAAATTACTTGGCTGAAGTGTTATTGGTCTATAGTTATAATGAAGACCAAAAACTAATGACCGGATTTCTTCAGATACAGACTGTTTCAGTGTCTGTTGTCTTGAGTTTCCTCATTCTTGAGTTTTTTCCTTTCTTTGTGATTTTGAAAGCAGACGTTTTTCCACCTTAGTTCTTGCTCAATATCCATTCGTCAGTTAAATTTTTTGAAAACATGGATTTTACTAGGCATTCCTTGAAAACACAGGATACTATAACGTTTTCGGTTGCACAACAGTTCCACATGTTATCAGTGTACATTCTCTTGTAGTTTCTTTCTTTTTAGAAGTTAGTTACCTTTTTTTGTTTTATTTAACTCTCTATTCTTCCTGGTTCTAAGTTAATTGTCCCTCCCTTTCATTTCTACAGAGAAGTCACATGTTAAAATTTTTTTATCAATAAATCAAAGTGATAACTGAAAACGGCAAGAATCGATGCCAGTCAAATAACAAAGTAATTGATTTGGAATGTAAAAATATCACACTTGTTATATAATGAGAAAATCAGATTCTATCAATGAATGTGTTAAAGAAATTAATAATTACACGAGTGTACCTAGAAAGGTTTTTCCTGCACGGCAAGGCTTTTTCAAGGGATGCGGACGTTTACACACTAAAAGCAAACCGAAAGTCTTGTTTCAGAATGTGAAAGCATTAATAACGCATCATGCATAGACTACACATATATTATTATCATTATACACATTTTTATTATTATTTTCAGTTGAAACATGGATTTTGACATTGAGCAAAATTAGAATCACAGGTTATAGAAAACGTACCAATAAATTATTCAGGAAAAGAAAAAGTATTTTTGGAAGCCCATTTGTTTGAGTTCATCTTTATAAGAATTGTAAAATTACGTAGATAAGCTAGTAAGTAGAACAATTTATCACATTTGATTCGGTTTTCCCCCACAACTTTGTTTTATTTTAAAATGTCTTTTATATACAATATAACACAAAGTCACTATAAGTGTAATCCGAAGACCAATACAAAGTTCTCTATATACAAAGTTCTCTATATTGGACAAAATAGGTGGCTCTAGGCCCAAACAGCCGAGGGAAGGATTCCCACAAAGCTCCAGGCAAGCTGATGGGATCTGTTTTAAGAGGGAAGGATTTCCAGAAAACTCCAGGCAAGCTGATAGGATGTGTTTTAAGAGGGAAGAGTTTCCACAAACCTCCAGGCAAGCTGATAGGATGTGTTTTAAGAGGGAAGAGTTCCCATAAAGCTCCAGGCAAGCTGATGGGATGTGTTTTAAGAGGGAAGGATTCCCACAGAATTCCAGGCAAGCTGATGGATGCGTTTTGGGATTTCTCAGTATTCCAGGTAAGCAAAGAGAGGTCGGAGTCCCGCAGAGCTCCAGGCAAGATAGACAGGTAGGAAAATCTCAGAGCTTCAGGCAAGATAGACAGGTAGGAAAATCACAAAGCTCCAGGCTAATTGGGTATTTACAGTTAGGATCTCTCAGAGTTCCAGGCAAGCTAAGAGATGGGTTGAATTCCCACAAAACTCCAGGCAAGCTGATGGGATGTGTTTTAAGAGGGAAGGATTCCCATAAAGCTCCAGGCAAGCTGATATGATATGTTTTAAGAGGGAAGAGTTCCCACAAATCTCCAGGCAAGCTGATAGGATGTGTTTTAAGAGGGAAGAGTTCCCGTAAAGTTCCAGGCAAGCTGATGCGATGTATTTTAAGAGGGAAGGTTTCCCACAAAACTCCAGGCAAGCTGATAGGATGTGTTTTAATAGAGAAGAGTAACCACAAAGCTCCAGGCAAGCTGATAGGATGTGTTTTAAGAGGGAAGGATTTCTACCAAACTTCAGGCAAGCTGATTGATGTATTTTGGGATTTCTCAGTACTCCAGGCAAGCAAAGAGAGGTTGGAGTCTCGCAGAGCTCCAGGCAAGATAGACAGGTAGGAAAATCACAAAGCCCAGGCTAGTTGGGTGTTTGCAGTTAGGATCTCTCAGAGCTCCATGCAAGCTAAGAGAGAAGAATTTATGCCTAAACTGATATCGATTGAGACCTTACATTGTGTTTTATACTTTTCTCGTGGGCAGCGGTGGCGCTGGTGTTTTTTCTGTTATTTGACCTGATGATAACGACGAGTTCTGTCGTCTGCTTCTTGTAGTAATTGTACTAGAAGAGAACGTGATTTTGTTTATAAACAAAAAGCACGTGTTTTTGTTTTTAAATACAGACCATGTGAAGGATATTACACTATAAATAAAAGAAACGATACACCCTAATACACGTTGTTGCTCTAATTTTTTAAAAGTAATAATGTTATTCTGTGGCTATTACTGGAACATATATTTATGAAAAACAAACAGAATTTCAAGGGAAACTTCGTTCGAAGAGGTCTCAGTCTCAAAAGTAAACTACCGTTTCTGAACTTTTTAATGACAAATGGTTATCACTTATCAGGGTATTTATGAAACATTTGTTTATGTGATGCTATCAAAATCGCATTAGGTATATTTGAGGATATAGTAAATAATAATAATAATAATAATAATAATAATAATAATAATAATAATAATAATAATAATAATAATAATAATAATAAACTACTCTTGTAAACATTTTTGTGACAAGTGATTTATACAATAACCTAGCATTAAAATGACATAAAGAAAATCATCTGAGTCGTTTTGAGAAAAGATCATCTGAACGAATGAACTATCCGTTGTGAATTCTTTAAGGGTAAAGAGTTTATACCTTATTATTAGGTTATTAATGACATATCTATTAATGAAATGTCAACCAAGGACGTTATAAAACAGAGAATCTGCCTATACGTGAAGCTATAAGTCACAGTTTCGTCACACCCACTCCGCCCGTTCAGCCCAATAAAATCACGATGTTTTGAGCCAAAGTTCATGGCGGAAATGAGATTTGCCAATCAACAAGAGTAGACGTGCCGATGCTCGGCTGTATTTTTTGGCTTCATTTAGTTATTATAATGAAGATACATACGGGAAGATCCTCTATATTAAATTGTCCTTTTGGCAATCAAATCACCTTAGTCGTTTTTGAGGAAACTGCCTGGGAATAACTGACCCCCAAGGATATAACTACAGTACTTATGGATTCTTTCGAGAAAAATGAGTTATACCATTTAGTGAGGTTATTATCGAATGAACAAAATCGCCTACATTGTTTTTGAGAAAATAGTCCGGAGAACTCAACTCCAAGAATAAACTACCCCTTCAGAATTTTTCCTTGAAAACACGACTGGATCTTTGGTTTATGGATATGAACAAAATCATTAGAGACGTTCTTAAGAAAATCGTAAATTTTAATTTGATAGCTTTAGTAAAAACAAAACCTTTATTTTTAGGGATGGGAAGTAAATCAAAATATTAAAAAAACGCCCCTAGGAAATCTTGTAAAAAGCTTAAATTTTAAATTGGTCTCGATACAATGAACAGCAACATCTTTGTATCGGACGAACGGAGAGCCATAAAAAAAGAGTTTTCGGCATGTAGAGGGCATGAAATGAGTGAATCAACTGATATTTCGAATTCAATTTTTTGCACGGTCGCCATACTTTCTTTTCTCTTATGGTCTCTAAGGTTAAAATTGTAGAAGTACAAAAGAATCGAAGAAAAAAAAATCTCACTCTCAGACAGTAATGCAATAGTATAGTAGGCTAATAATATTTAATGCTTAATGCACTTTCATACAAGAATTCTAGGAATGACCCAGAAAATGCATCAAAATATTGTGATGTTGGCCAATAATTAGTTTCTAGATCAGGAGCCACAACAATTTTGAACGATCCCTAAATCAAGTTTTCGTAATTTTTACGAAATAAACACGTCATCCTGAGTTAAAGGATAGTTTGGGTTTGGCTATATTCAAGGGCGCCGATTTCCCTGTAACTTTGGGGGGGGTCATTCATTAAAAAATACATATAACAATAAAAATACATAGAATACATATACATAAAATACATATAACAATAGAAATATATATAAAAATATATATATTCAAAAAATACATGCGGGCCCCCCATTAGGTTTGGCGGGTCCTGGCCCTCTCGCTCCCCAGGATCGGCGCGCTTGGCTACATTGTATGTAGTTCTAAAGATATAAAGTCTATAAGAAAATTTTGATTGAAATATAATGGATGTTTTGATGAAAAATTGGATCAGGGGCCACCAAATGTTTGAATGGCCCCTAAATCGAGTTTTCATATTTTTTACGGAATAAGCACATCATACTAAGTTAAGTTATAGTTTGGGTTTGGCTACATTATATGTAGTTCTCCAGATATACTGTCTATAAAAAAATTGATTGAAATATAATGGATATTTTCAGCCCAAAATGAAATTCATGTTATACAAAAGCACATTAGTGGGAAGTAATGGTTAAATAGAAAGCTTTGACTACACAATGGTGATCTACCTATTGATAAATGTCAGCAATGCTTCCAAGCATTTTTTATTTGCTTTTTTATTTCCTGCAAAAAAAGCATTTCCATTTATATAAGTGAGTATATGTTCGACGTAAGTGTATTCCATTAATATCCATTATGTGATCTATTACGTGATGAAATTGTGATCCATTTAGCAAACATTTTAGAAACATGCTCTAACTATTTATCTGCTACCTATTGTTTCTTAAATATTTTTATTGTAACGTGAGCTTGGAACACGTGCGAACGCAGTTGACTTGTGGTGTAAGCCAATTTTTAGAAATCATTCTAATTTTTTTTTTTTAAATTACCAGCAACATACGAAAATCTTGTGAATTCAGACAAATTATACAACATTATTAACGTTTAACGAGGAAAAATGTCTGAAGATGAGAAGTAAACTAATGTACAGAATGTTTGAAAACGACACCGACAATGTTTGGGAGGTAATTTCTGACAGCAAGATAAGACAAAATGTATAGACCAACCTGGGTGCAGAAATCCATTATTTCGGAGTTATAGGCTGCCGAAAACATAAAAAAATGAACTTTTAAAGGTCCATAGCTCCAATACAATGGGACCTTTCGTAGTCAGGTCAAGAAACTAGTATGTGTCCTCTCCAAATATTGAAGTTTAAGAATCCTCTGGTACTTCCGCAACAATTTTGATAGATGTAGTTGATAAGTATTTCAAATTATATGCATGTAGAAAAACACCCTCCATAAAAATTGTTGCGTGAGTGCCTTAGGAATCTGAAACATGTATTTTTGGATAGTGTACATATTAGTTCCTAAGTGAAGTCTTGACCTGACTACGTTATGTTCCATAGTATTCAAGCTATGAACCTTTAAAAGTTCATTTTTTCATATTTTTGGCAGCCTACAACTCCGAAATAACGGATTTCTGCTCCCAGGTTGGTCTATAATTTTTGTTTTATCTTTGATGTGAGGAATCAAAAGTGGTTGGTGTTGTTTTGAAACACTCTGTATAGATCCGAGCTAACAAAATGGTGTAAGCGAGTATGAATTCTCATACGTAATTTTCGAAAAAAGTTTAGAAAGTTCAATTTCTTTCTAAATTTAAAAATATATTCTGTATGATTATTATGTCGCCTATTAAGATGAAATTGATACTCAAGTGTACACTATTAGAACTTTTCATGATGACTATAGCAAGATGAGATAATACACAGTATGATTAATGAGATATGTACTAGAATTACGATTAACTCTTGAACTTTAATTTTTTTTGTTTAACTAGCATTTTGATGCAAGATGCAATTTGAGAGTTGTTTTTTTACGAAAATTAGTCCTTAATTTTAATGGCACGTAACTCAGGAACCGAAGATCAGGACAGGAAAGTATTAGAGGTTTTAAAGCCAATCCTGGTTTCTAGTAAATGCAGGTTACCATCATCATTAGGAATTCTGCCGTTATTGGCAGGTTAGTTGCTGCAACTGAGAACTTTTCATGCTCCACGGTCTTCCGTTAACCTCTTCATCTTCACGTACGATTTTACTGTTTTAATGTCGTCCATTAATTGTAATCTCCTTCGCCCCCTCTCTCTTTTTCCTGCTTCCATACCTTCTAAAACGTCTTTCGTAATACAGTTCCTTCTCAACCAATGTCCCAATCAGCTTCTCTTCCTCTTAATAATATCTAAGTGTTCTTTTATTTTCTACCTTTTCTAATACCCTCTCATTCATTTTCCGCTCGACCCACCTAATTCACTTTATTCTTCTCCACATCCACATTTCGAAAGCCTCTAGTCGTTTTTCATCCATTTTTGCGTAATGTCCGTGTTTCTGACCCATACACTATAGTACTCAACACGAAGCACTTTATGAATCTTTTTTCTCAACTCTTTACTTAAGGTCCCACAAGATAGTACTTTCTTCCTCCTAAAGGCTTCTTTCGCCATTCCTATGCTTGCTTTTATTTCACGTTCACATTTCATATAATTTCTAATAATACTACAAAAGGTAATCGAAGGGTAATCCAAAGTAAATCCAGTGGACCATATAACCCTTTGCGACAGTTATATATTTATCCCAGGACTTAACTAATGCCTGCAAGGCTTCGGTATAGGAAGATTTGACAGCACTTCTGAACCATTCTAGGAGAGTTATTTCCATTCATCATCACTGGTGAAGTATTGACCTTCTCGGAATTCTTTTACCGGAATGTACAAGAAGAAATCACTATACGGCTCTTCCATTCAGTGAAGAATTCAACTTATCTGTGTCGGTCAAAAGCGGAAACCTCTTTTGAAACCCAGTGTGGACCCACTTTTCGGTACAGCAAATGGTCATGAATTAATTTTTATTCATTTTATCTACCGTACCCATTAAAATATTACACACTTTTGAAATTTCACGACACGTTATAAAACAGTTTTTCACTTTGCGCTGTTCGAAGTAGACTACTGCACTAATCACTGTTTGCACCAAAGAAGAACAACTGTCATCCGCTTTTTGTGGTCCGAAAGTGTAGCCGGAGCGGTAATTCATAGAAGACTTTCAGTACAATACGGGGACAATGTGTTGTCTCAGCGAAGTGTTTACGAGTGGATTGAACAGTTCAAAAGTTGTCGAATGAGTGTGAAGGATGTGGAAAGAGCAAGGCTAGGCAGGATGATACTGTCCAGCTACAGCAACAACTGATGACAATATGAAAGATTGTGAACAACAGACGAGTGAGTGTTGATAAAGTGCCAACACATATGCAGTTTAGTCATGGTTCTGCAAATGATATTTTGCATAACAAGGTCAACTTTTACAAAGTCTGTGCGAGATGGGTTCAAAAAAATCGATAAAGAGCAAAAGCGAAATTATGTGAACATGTGTCAGCGCCTACTGGACCATTACGCTAACGAAAATGATGCGTTCCGCAGGCGAACTATCACTGGAGATGAAACGTGAATTCATCACTTTCAACCAGAGCGGAAAGCATGGAATGGAAGCACCCTGGATCTCCTGTCAAGAAGAAATTCAAGAGCCAAACTTCTGTAAGGTAAGTGATGCTCACAGTGTTATGGGACTTACAAGAGCCAGACTTGAAACATTACCTGGAAGAAGGATCAACTGTAAAAGGTAGAGTGATATGCTGGTAAGCAAGTTGAAGTCTATAATTTGTAATAGACGCAGAGGTCGATTGTCGAAAGGTGTTCTTGTGTTGCACAACAATGAGGGTCCACATTCCGCCTCCCATACAGCTCAAATCCTTCAGACGCTGCGTTTCGAGGTGTTGGAACATCCTGTGTATACTCTTGTTCTCCACCGTTATATTACCATCTGTTTGGTCTACTTAAACATGCTTTCAGATACCATCAATTCAACTAAGATTATCAAGTGAAGAAAGCGTTCCATTCGTGGCTTGGTGTGCAACCAAAACCCCCTTTTTGGGGGGGGGAAGGATATGGGAAACCTAGTGGAACGGTGGATTGAAAAGCAAGGTGACTATGGTGAAAAATATGAATTAAAACATTGTACACTTGTGGTAATGAATAATAAAAATTAATTGTAAATACTTATTGACTTATCCTGGTATGTTATAGAGTCTCTTCACAAAAACAGAGTCCGAAGACATATATATATATAAATACAAAGTGTACAGGAGTGTCAGTGTAGGATCCTCAAGCCTCAGAGTTGCACAGAGATGTATAAGCGTCTCAAGGCTAGTAAGCTGAGAGAAGTAAAAGGAATCTCAAGGTCCAGGAATTCAAGGAAGATAATTAGAAGTCACAAGGTCCGGAGTAACCAAGAGAGGATGATCAGCTCCAGGCAGACTGATGTTGATGAATATGTTTTCCCTCCTTTTATATATACAGTTCGGGTATCTCTGACTTCCTTCGTGGTTAATGCTTTTGTTTTCCTTCTTCGGCTTATTTGACACTTGATGTGTCGTTTGCTTGCTCCTGTTGAGAAGTGAGAGCTGGTTGGAATTTTACGATATGAGGACTTATTGACAATATATTTCGCTTGAATACTTTTTCTTAAATAATGGCAACTTTTGAAAAGACATTAAACTTAAAGCAAGTTCTAATTTGCATAACTATAGCAGCCTAAGACTGAAAATGCTAAGTATTTTCTCATTTGTTCCTTAGGTCAATTAATTTTAGCATACCCAAGGTGACAAATATTCTATAACTTGTTATTGTAATATATATTGACTTTTTCTGCAAGCCTCATTATCAAATTAAACATGACAATTAAAATAAAGAATACAAATTGTAATTAAGAATATTTTTCTTCTTTCTTTTAGATAATTTGGCGACAAAATGAGGACACATTATATGGTGGTTGTTGCATTTTTTTTAATGGCTAACGAAACAAAAGCGGGAAAAGATTTGGTACCGAAATTACCAGGAAACCACCGTAAGAGCGAATTAATTGGTTGCCTTTCGTACATTATATCAATGTATTACAACCACACACGAGTTGTAACGGTGTTTGCAGATAATACAACTGCTGGTTTGAATGTGCTACTATCAAGTTACAACGATCCAGTAGTAATAGTTAACACTAACTTGCCGGATGTACTAAATGCATCAAAACCGAAGATTTCTGTATTAGAATGGTCCGAAAATTCAATAGTATATTTGTTTTTCCTGGAAAACAGTGTCGAATTTTTGAAAGCAATTCAGAAACTGAAGTTATTTTATTTAAGTCTGTAATGTATTCAGAATCTAGTCATTTATAGATTATTATTATTATTATTATTATTATTATTATTATTATTATTATTATTATGTTATTGTCCCCTTGCTTTGGTTATTATTTTTACTTCACGGCATTGTAGTTTTGTTTTTACGAATTTAATTTTTCACTTGTTATCAACTGGAGCATGCTGGGAGCTTTGCTGGCTCGCCATGTAAAATTTCTCAGCTGCTTTAGTTGACGTAATTGACTGGTGAGTTAACTTCATTTTTTTTATAGCTCATCAATTATTTATAGTTTTGTGATAGTATAATCGAGTCTTGCCAGTAATATACATATTGCAGATAAGTTTAAAATATATACATATATTTATGTGAATATTCCGAGTATTAGTTCATACATTTTTCATACATAATAATTATAATTATTTGTCATTTTTTTTTATCTTTTGGCTGACGCCATTTTTGTAACAAAAGGAGAAGGACTATTGTGTCCTCGTGGTTAAGGTAATTTTGAATAAAATTAAAAATATTACATATCCACAACTTAGAGTTGACAAAACTAAATTGCGTTTAATTTCTTGTTGAATATTTTTGATAATTAAAGATTATATATACAATTGTTAATTATTGACTTTTTTTTTAATATTTCTAAAAACCAGCAGTATAACCTCAATAGTATATAGAATTCATGTATGTATTTTGGCCAGAAACCAAATTAGATTTTCGGGAAGTTAAATAACTCATCCAGATGTGTGGTTGTTTTGTCTCTCTGGCCTTACGACCTGCTTTCCAATACATGTTTGGATTTATTCAATGTTGTCTTGGGTGGGTTGTGGGGACGGAGAGAGGAAATGGTTACATATAATAGATTACGTCAACTCACTCTCGTATGTTTTTGTTTCTGGCCTTTAATCGAAGTAGCTCGGGGGCATTTAGTCTTTGCTATTACTTGTATTTGCTTGATAGTGAAGGAAACCTGTCTGTTTCTCGTGTTATCAATTGGATTATAAACAACAGGTGTAGATTGCTGGTGTGTAGCCTTGAACTTACGAATACAGGTACGTGCTATTATTTAATAGGAAAAAAAAGCGACAGCTATATTCTGTTAAGGTCTTACAAACTTCATTTATTTGTTTTGCCAATAAATATTTGTAATAATTCATAATGTCAGAATCTGAAGAAGATAAGGACTTGCACCTTACTCGTTCCGGAAAGGTATGGGGTTCAAAACCCGAGGCGAAGTCACAAGTTACTCAAACCGATTTTGTGTCAGGAGGTGATAGTGGGACTAGTAAACATATGATAGGCGGACAAACACTACCTCATATGAATGAGAGTTCGGGTTCAATCCCTCATAGCAAATTAGAACAAAATGTACAATTGAAGCTTATTGATATGTATGTGAATCAACTTCCGATGTGTGATGGTACAGTGCCCGACCAATTGTATACCTTTTTAGTCCAATTGAGTGAATTGGACGAGTTGAACATTTTTCCTTTCGAATGTTTAATGTTGGCTGTGAGATCCAGGATGAGAAATCCTCTTAGTGATATTTTTACTGAAGCGTGTTCTTTGGCTAGCGCTTGGGACCCTGTATGTAGGCACGTTGTTCGGCAGTTAATTTCTGACTGTGCTCAACATCACCTTATGGTTACTAATTTTTATCGTCCCCAAGGTCCATGTGAACGTATTAAGGATTATGTAAAGAGGGTGTGTACTAGTGTAAAAATTTTAGATCTTACAGTGGGTGAAGAAAGTATATTGCGTGCAATTGCTTCGGGTGTTACTCCCAGTGTTAGGGAGAAATTATTCTATGCTGGAATGCCTAAATCCATGAGAGACTTTGAACAATTATTGGAACAGTATATGAAGCATGAACTTTATTCTCTGCAATTCAATAATTCGTTTCAACCCACATCGTCCTCTACGAGAACTGTTACTGCTTCCCCCTCGTTTCATAAATCTAGATCGGGGCATTATTTTTCTCCAAAAGGTGGTAGAACTTTTCACAATAAAGATAGTGCTGCGCGCTTGCCTTCGTCTTCCTTTAATTCTAAGAACATAAAAGGACATTCGTATAATACTGAAGGCCAGGGACGCTTCAGTACCATTTCACAAGAGACTAATAGAGGTGTTTATGTGTTAATTAAGCTGTTTAGTAAACAATATCATGCTTGTATAGACTCAGCATCTTCAGTCAATTTAATAAATAATGAGGTGTTTCAGTTTTTGAAAACAAACTTGGGTTTGGAATTTTTGAATGATGCTCAGTGCTACATGGACTTTAAGAGTAAATCTTTAAAACTTCAACGCTATCAACTGTCTATTCCCCTACTTACGGGAATAACAACTCAACTCCCCCCACCCTCCCCTGGATCTTTTTCCAACATGGATACTGGTGCCTTTGATTCTACTTGCAGGAAGTCTGTCGATGAAGGGCACCCAATACACGCTCTTTTTGGGGATGCTGTCACCTCAGATACTTCCTGCGCTGTTCGAATGTTTAACAATCCGGAGGATCGTCGATCTAAGGCTACAACTGTTTATTCTGTTGCTGGGGCACAGTGGAAGGATTTACATTCTCGGCTATCTGAGGGGAACCTGATTCCTGGCGTTTCTGGTGAGGTAGATGTCCCGGTAAGATACGCCACTGACACTCAAAATCAGCAGGTGAGGTCTTTATCTATTAATAAGTATGACAATCGAGAGTCCACACGTTCAGCGAGTGCTTATCATTTGCCAGCGAAAAATGAAAGTTTATCAACAAAAAGACAAAATAAAAATAACAGCTGTTTTCCTATACACCTGTTTGTGCCAGACATTCAACCAGTGGAATATGAAATGTACTGTTGTAGTTTAGATAACGCAGCCACTTTGGCTAGTAGTGTTAATATGAATAGTATTATAAATGGTGTTGATAAAAAGTTGCTTGTTTCAAATCCTACATTAAGCTCGTTTGTTCAATATATGTGTGATGAATTTAAGGAAGTTCTTACAGACAAAATAGGTAAGGTTACCAATTTTGAATATCACTTAAAATTAAAGGATAACACAGTTGTTTGTGAAAAACAATATCCATTGTCGAAAGCTCACAGAAATGAGATGAGAAAATTTATAGAAGAATATAAGCGTAATGGGGTCATTCAAGAAGCGAATTCTGATTACCGTTCTCCTTGTTTCATTGTTAAAAATTCTAAAGGTGAAGGTAGAGTAGTTTTAAATTACGCGAAATTAAATGAGCATTTAATGGGTGACAATATGATCTGTCCTAATGTAGAAGAGTGTATGGCTTCACTAGCTAACGCTAAGATAATGTCACATATTGATGCCAAACGGAGTTTTCATCAAATTGTCCTTGCAGAAAGTAGTAGGGCTTACACGGCCTTTGCTTTTGAGGGGAAAACCTATGTGTGGAATAGAATCCCTATGGGAATAAAGATAGGAAGTCAAGCAATTACTCGTGTTTTGTATGATGTGCTGGGTGATCTAAAAGGAAAGGGTGTTGATTTCTATATTGACGATATTGTCCTAACTTCTTCAGATGTAGAATCTCACAAGAATTTGTTGCTTGAGGTATTTTCTAGATTGCGTTCTAGAGGGATAACGGTCTCGCCTCAAAAGTGTAAGCTGTTTCAAACTTCTATTCAGTATTTGGGATTTTTGTTTTCTGATGGTAATGTTTCATTACTCCCTGAGCGTATTGAGGCGATCCGTCGATTGCCACCCCCCCGTTGTAGAAGAGGGGTTCAGAAATTATTGGGAGCTCTGGGGTATTATGCGAAACATTGTCCTAATTATGCGGAAATAATGTCTCCTATTACGGAGTTAAAATCTCCTAAGAAAAAATTTGAGTGGGGGCCTAGGCAGGTTGATGCTTTTAAAAGAATAAAGGAAGCCTTTGAAGAAAATATAATACTAAAGGTTCCTGACTTTAATAAGAGATTTTATCTTCAGGCAGATGCATCTCTAAAATGCCTGGCTGCGACAATCTCACAAAAGACAACTGATGGTTCAATGCTCCCTATTGCATTTTACTCTAAACGTTTAAAGGAGGCTGACGCTAATCGTACAATCTTTGAACTGGAACTGCTTAGTATCTTTAATGCAGTGATTAGATTTCAGCAGTTCTTGGTAAATGAATTTACTATCCTTACTGACAATATGAGTTTGGTACATATGTTACGCAATCCTAAGAAAGTATCTCGTTATGGTAACATTATTCAAAGACTTTTTGAGTTCAATTTTAAAATTGAACATATTACCTCGGGACAGAATTTAATACCGGATTTTCTCACCCGTATATATGACACTAATTTGTATGATGTGTTAGATGAACCACTGGATGAAGATGTTTATGCTAAGAATTTTATTTGTAGTTTGCGAGATTTACCTCTAGCCTATGGTGATATTAGGAATTATCAAAAAACTGAATCTGATACGAAAGACATATATCAACAAGTGGCTAATAATGGAAATAAGTTGGGTGATTATAGGATAGAAAATGGTATTCTTTACCAGCGAACTAAAGCTCGTAATGTTCAGTATAAAATATTGTTACCTTTGTGTTTGAGAAATATGATCATGAGCTACTATCACGAATTTCATCTAACGGGCAATCATATTGGTTATTTTAAAACTTTGTGTAAAATTCGTAGGCTTTTCACTTGGCCGAATATGATGGCTGATATCAAGTCTTTCGTAACCACTTGCCATACTTGCCAAATTTCGAAACCTAGACTAGCCAAACCTCAAGGGGAATTAATATCTAAATATAATAAGATTCCTAATGGGCATCTATTTGCCGATTTAGCTGGTCCTCTCCCCACTAGTTCTGGCTATTCTTATGTGTTATTGGTACTTGATAACTGTACGCGTTTTTTGCATTTAATTCCATTGCGGAAGGCCAATAGCACTACTATTACACGCGAATTATATAACATTTTTTGTAAATTTGGTTTCGCCTTTTCTCTCACTACGGATAGGGCTTCTTATTTCACAAGTTATACCTTCAGGTCTTTCCTGCATGGCTTAGGTATTAAGCATATACGCTGTTCACCCTATTTTCCTGGGGGAAACGCCGTGGAACGATACGTGCAGGTTTTGAAAACGGCTATCAGAAGTTATTTTCATGACAAACAAGACAAGTGGTCGAGTTATTTGAAAGAATTGCAATTTGGCATTAATGCGGCAGTTCATTCAGAACTTAAATATAGCCCATTTCGTTTGTATATGGGAAGAGAACCCATTGATCCCTTAATGGCTAGGTGGGATATTTCTGATAACGATATTGTAGCTCAAGATGCCAATAATGTTTGGTCTAAGGTATTTCACAATATGGAAAAAGTATGGAATGAACGAAGACGTATTTATAATAAACGAGTAACTCCAGTAACATTTTCAGAAGGGGATAAAGTGCTGTATCGCTCTCATATTCTGTCGTCTAAGAAAGATGCGATTAATAAATCCTTGTCGCCCTTATGGGTTGGGCCCGTGGTTATTGACTCGTTTTTGAGTAAAAATACAGCTTTGTTATTCAATGAATCTCAAAATAGGAAGTTTCCTTATCATGTATCGTTATTAAAACGCTACTTACCTCGGATGCATGTTAATGATCCTTAAGGTTTAAGAAGGTCTGGCATGACTACTAGATATATATATAAGATTCACATATAAATATGTTTCTCTGGTTTTGTTGTGTTAATTGCACTTTATAATTTGTTTTTTGTGGCCACAAAAACGTCAAAATTATCTATATGTAATACTTATTTCCGTTGTATATATTTGGTAGTTGTTTCATTTACTATATATTATATATATGTATTTATGGTTTATATATTTTAATGGTCTATTTTCTGAATAAGGTTGGTATCATTCTGGGCCTGAAAAAGTTCAGCCTGATCACCTGAACTTTTTCAGACGGAGGAGGGTGATATGTAATGTATTCAGAATCTAGTCATTTATAGATTATTATTATTATTATTATTATTATTATTATTATTATTATTATTATGTTATTGTCCCCTTGCTTTGGTTATTATTTTTACTTCACGGCATTGTAGTTTTGTTTTTACGAATTTAATTTTTCACTTGTTATCAACTGGAGCATGCTGGGAGCTTTGCTGGCTCGCCATGTAAAATTTCTCAGCTGCTTTAGTTGACGTAATTGACTGGTGAGTTAACTTCATTTTTTTTATAGCTCATCAATTATTTATAGTTTTGTGATAGTATAATCGAGTCTTGCCAGTAATATACGTATTGCAGATAAGTTTAAAATATATACATATATTTATGTGAATATTCCGAGTATTAGTTCATACATTTTTCATACATAATAATTATAATTATTTGTCATTTTTTTTTTTATCTTTTGGCTGACGCCATTTTTGTAACAAAAGGAGAAGGACTATTGTGTCCTCGTGGTTAAGGTAATTTTGAATAAAATTAAAAATATTACATATCCACAACTTAGAGTTGACAAAACTAAATTGCGTTTAATTTCTTGTTGAATATTTTTGATAATTAAAGATTATATATACAATTGTTAATTATTGACTTTTTTTTTTAATATTTCTAAAAACCAGCAGTATAACCTCAATAGTATATAGAATTCATGTATGTATTTTGGCCAGAAACCAAATTAGATTTTCGGGAAGTTAAATAACTCATCCAGATGTGTGGTTGTTTTGTCTCTCTGGCCTTACGACCTGCTTTCCAATACATGTTTGGATTTATTCAATGTTGTCTTGGGTGGGTTGTGGGGACGGAGAGAGGAAATGGTTACAAGTCCCAGAAGTAAAATCATTGTTCTTTTCACAGTGAATAAAACAACTGAGGCAGAAAGTATTTTTCGCAGTGCATTTCAGGACAACATATTCAATGCGATTGTTATTACAATGGGGAATAAAACGTTGCTGAATATGATCGACATATACACGTATTTTCCATTCTCACAAAGTCACTGTAAGTCAGCTGGTAGACTAATACCCATCGACCAGTGGCATAAAGGACATATGATCAAAGGAACTGACTTATTTCCCAACAAAATAGAAAATCTTTATTCGTGTGAATTGAGTTTTACAACACATAATTTACCTCCTATTTCCATATTAGAAAGGAGAACAGACGGTAGTGTTGTTGCTAAGGGCCCAACTCCAAAAATACTATATACAGTTGCGAAAAAAAATGAATTTTACTTTGAAGTTTTTGAAAAGAATTGATATGAATGACCATGGTATACCCTTAGATAATGGTACATTTTTCGGTGATTTGGGAAGAATAATATCAGGTGAATTAGAATGAAGTTTTGTAGGTTGGACACCAGAATTTATGTACTTCGTACATTTTGATCCAATACTAAGTGGAGATTTCATTCGAATGATGTGGGCTGTTCGCCAGCCCTCCACATATCCTAAATGGATGAGTATAATCTTCCCTTTCGACTTATATTGCTGGATTCTAATTTTATTCATGTATTGTCTCGTCATTATAACAACAAAACTAATGAAATTCGTTATAAGGAATGGAAAAAGTTTAATGTTTGTATCTCCTTTCATGTATAAGTTCTCAATACTTTTAGGGATATCTGTTCCAGAACCACCTCCTATACCTTTGGTTAGAGTGTTATTCCTAATTTGGGTTCTGGGTTCTTTCATTTTGAATTACAGCTACCAAGCTTCGCTTTTTAGATTTGTTACAAAACCAATAAAATATAAGTTAATTAATAGTATGAATGATCTTGTAGACTCAGGTATTCCGTTGGGTGGAATTTTTGACCATCGGAGGTTTTCCTCTGACTCTACTGATCACCTAATGAAACACATTCTAGGCAAGTGGAAGGACCTGACTCCTGTAACAGCTCTGCCAAAAGCGTTAATAGATTTGGCTGGATCGAAAAATTGGGGGATACTTGGGGAATCCGGTGTTGTTGATTATTTAGTGTATTTACACTCCCTTTTCGATTCACAAGGCAAACCGATGATTCATAAAGTCCAGCAGGTCGATGTTTCAGCTCCTACTGTTTATTTGCTGCGACCAAATTCTCCTTACGTAAATTCTTTTAGTCAAGTGATTCAAGATTGTGTTTAATATGGATTACTTGAAAAATGGAAAACTGATACGTTACTTGATGTATGGATAACAAGACGACATTTAGCTTTTAGTGCGAAAGATAATGATGTCATAATAATTTCTATTAAGGATTTGATGGGTGGTTTTGCATTGCTTATTTTGGGATTATCTTTGTGTATAATGGCATTTGTAATTGAAGTACTTCATAAGTATAGTTCTAAGTTCAGGGAAAATAAGTAGACAGTGTTTTCCAGGATATGTTTTACATTGTTTTTGTGATAGTAGACAATCGATGGTTGGTTTCTATGTACTAAAATTACTGTACATACTGTATTGTGCCTGAGCCTTCGGTCAGCTGCATATTGAAGATTAAGATCGCGCATGATTTAGTGCTCTAATGGTTTGCAGTTATTTATTTTTATTTTTAATTTTTGACTTGAGTTCCAATTAATTTTAGTGTTACACAAATACGAATGTTAAACTCTAAATGTGAATACGGCCATTGTGATATTTCGAAATAATTACGTTGATAGGATACGTTTTGTGTTTTGGAATTAAATCGTCACACCAGTTTTAAATCTATAAATTGTCTGCATGATAGTGACATCTATTGACACTAGACTGGCAGCGACATCTATTATAGTGACTGTGTCCTATTATGAATTAGCGTGACGCACTGAAATGTTTATATTTTATAAGTAGGATTGTTAATATCAGAAAATGACATTTTCCGAATACTTTCTTTATATTTTTAATTAAAAAACTATATGCAAAACTCTCCATTTCTTGAATGTTGTTTAACAGGTTAAGGCCAATAAAGAGTATATTTTATAAGAAAAAGGCACATGCAATATAGGTTTATTTTTCTTACTTTTTCCAATGCTCTATTAATTTATTACTAATTTGTAACTTTACATGATCAAGAATTATATTTTTAATCGAACGTTGAAAAGAATATCTAGTTTGGAATTATATGTAACATTTTCTAAAATTACTTTTTATATTCTTAGAAGTTCACTTAACATTTGTGGTTATGATTTTCTTCGGTTGTATATGTTGTACTAGAGAAAAAATACTTCCTCCAGCTCCCAATCGTTGCCTCGTTGGACCGTAATAGATATACATTGAAATAGAAAAGATGATGAACAAACATCTCCAGATATCATAGAATGCGTCTGGCTACTTCTCTCGGAGCATTATTCTAAAAATACGAGCAAATATAAATTTATCGAGGAGGTTGTTGCATTTCCTTTCCGTTTTTAACTCTGTACGTCTAGCAACTATTTCAGCATTCATAACGATCAACGGGAGACTTGAATGGGCAATTGCGTCCTAACATGTTAAATCCAATACTAGTGATTTGCCTCTCATCCAAGGTACTACTATCATGCCCTCGGGTCGTTTATCATCGGAAAGACAACAACCTGATTGTTCCGCGTATGTAAGGGATTCAGGTCGTGGTGAGGGCTCGCAAGATGATATTGTTAACTGGGGAATGTCTGGTGTTTCTGCCAATGCTCTTCATGCATTAAAGGCCATGCAGGGCTCGTTGGGTAACTTGACCACTGCAGGCTGGATAGCCCGATGTGGCTTACAAACAGCAGCACCCAGTCTTAAGGAAGCAGAAATTCGAAATGTTTCATTAGACATGTAAAGACCCAATGGGGGTTGAAAGTATTGCTTAAGACCATGCAACAGTATGGGGGATGAAACAGTAAGAATACGGCTTTATCCGCTAGAACAACAACTTACTGTAATAGAAGTTCATGGAACTGTACTGCAATTAGTGTATACCAAGATGCAAAGGTACATCTTTTGCTACTTTCTGGAAGCTCCATATCTGTTATATATTTCCATTTGCTTGAGTCTTTTTGAACTGCCCCACTGGCTCCAGGTGACAACCTTGTGGAATGAAAGCCTCGATTAAGAGATCCGTGGTAGGACACTAAAACGATAGGAATCTCCATATCGACGGTTCGTCGAATACCAAGGAATCCTAATCCTACAAGTAAGAATGCTTGCATCCAACAGACGTCACATACGGAGTAGTTCAAAATAGACTCAGACCCATTCTGAGGGTAAGATCATATTTCTCCAGCACTGGGGGTTCTCATTCCAAGATGGAAAGGCTCGTAAAACATAGTTTAAACGAGGGATTGAAAATGAAGCACGTAGAAGAAAAAAAATGATGCATATGGTGAAATCAAAGCGAGGTGGGACAAAAATATATTCCAATTAGATACTTGTTAACGACACATTTGTAAATTTTCCTTTGTGGGAGCAAAACCTAGAAGACAAAACAACATACTTAGTTAGGAGACGTACTCCTGGGGCAGTTTCTGCAAATCTTCTGAATAATTGGTTGAATGTGGCTTCATCTGATCAAAGAAATAACAACTTCCATTTTTTTTTTAGAAAAAGTAATGTAGGTCAAGTGCAGATGCCTTCTCATTTATATGTGTTAATGTTGAAATTGCTGCTTCAGATTTGTACGCAATAGTCCCATCATCTAAATACCAGATGTTTAATTCAATGTGAATTGAATTTACTAAAGAGTGTATAGGTATATCAAAAAGTGCAGGGTCCAGGGGCTCACTTTGTTGTACCCATCTCTGGGATGAAATAGTGTCTCAGCTTAAGAAATAATTTCTTGGTTGTTGAGAATAACACTGGTGAAGATATGGATATATTGCGGGAAAGTACTTCAACACTGCAGTAAGCATGGAGTCCTGGCGACGTCCATTAAAACCATTGCGAAAATTCAGCTTCACGATAGCCTTAAGAGTATTGTGTGTGGACGAAAAATATGCCCTGGTTGCATGAACCGGTGCCTCGGCTCCAGTGGGAATACAAACTCCAAGTTGATGGGGAGACAGAAAGTTCTTAACAGGCTCTTTGGCTGATACTCTGTGCCAAAGATTTACTATGGCGATATGTCTGATTCTACCACATTTCTTTTAAAGAGCAGTAAGTTTGGCTTTGAAAAACAAGGGCGAACTTTCAATGGTACCATTCTCAAAATAATTAGATTGAACATGTCGCAAAGTGATTTAGGAGCTTTTCCTTCGATCCAAGTATTTGACAAGATAACATATCTTTGAGAATGGAAGGGCGAAGACCATCTGGACCTTCTGAGATTCCTGATGGAAAAAATGATAGAATATTTAACTTCGCAATTGAACTCTTTGTTTTACCCATGAGATAAGATTTTTTAAAATATTTTCGGATTGTTTGGGAAGTTAGTGCTACAAATCGAAATATGAACATTTTGATACATTCTTTATTTTTATTTGAAATAACTACTTGTAACAACTTCCAAGAGTGGATCAGCACCCTGAGTTCGAGCACCACGAGGTACACGTCTTAGGATGTGTGTAATAGATCTTAATGATGTCAATAAGTTGCCAAAGTTAGACAACGTTAAATCCTGCGTGCTATCGTTGCTGTTAGTGATACTAAAATTTGTGGCTCTACAATCAGGAAAGCTAATATTGTTGATATTACTACAATCCTCCTCTACATTTAGGATCCTATGTTTTGGTCTATATAAATGGCTAACCCCCTTGCATTCAGATAAAACGTTCCACAGTGAGGACAAGGTAATGTCCCGCAGATGTAGGAGTGGCTGAAAAGTTGCCTCTGTCAGGCTTACCACTGCTGTCGTCCAAGTCATTGCCAGGAATATCGGTTTCTCCTGACTCCGCTTAGTCAACCGATGGATATTGAACACTGGAAACGCCATTTGGAAATTACATTAGTTAATATTGTATTTCTACCTCAAACATGCTGAATTTATACCCCCAGGAGTATATTCCTAATAATTTATTATATATATCTATGTATATACAGAATTTGGAAACTTGCTGACTTCAAGAACAAATGCCAATTTTGCAGCAAAGTGCAAAAATACTCCTTTCTATCAACTAAATTCGATAAGCCTAGTCGGTAAGACGTCTTTCTTGCATGTGGGTGGCTCGGAATCGATCTACTGTGGAAGCGAGAAAAGTTTCTCGCTTTACTCTATTTTTGAATGTGGCTATGAAGTTTGTCCATCCTTTTCAAAATAGGTACCTGGGGCAACCGGGACAAATATCGAATAAGTCACGTTATCTCTTAACTCTCAACACTAACCATTGTCATTGAACCCCCTGACATGTTCAGAAAAAGGTGCAACTTTAGTTTACATTCTATCAAATAATAATAACAAAAAACGATTTGTTTAGTTTAAGATTCCGCGGTGTGCCATTTTTGTAAAACAAACGAATGATTCATGAAGGTGAGTGATTGTGATCATTTTTGTGCTCTTTTCTTAGAAATTGAACCCGGGAATACGTGCATCAAAAGTACACGAGCTAGTCTGTATTCCAGGGAGGGGCACGTATCTATTGAGTTTTCCACTTCTCAGGTAAAAAAATATCTATTGATTTGACAATTTTCTATTACATCCTGTCTTCAGCCACACTCTTTTTTATTTCTGACTACTATTTTTTCCCTATATCTATATTATTTAGTCCGTATATTTCATTCATGGCTTTCCTTTAGGTATTCTTCTGTTATTCCATGCACAGTTAGTAACACCATTCTCCTGACTCATAATTCGTTCGAAAATCATATCTATACTTTTTGGAATTACCTTCCGTATTTTCCTTCTACCACTTTCATTACTCTTGTTTGACACCTTATCCGCATCTAATTTTCCAACATTATTCTTCTATAGCACCACATTTCTATGATTTCCATTTTCCGTTTTTCGTTTTCTTTACCCCGCCTGATATCCATACAACGCCTCTAAACTGCATACTATGCTGCTCTCAGCAATTTCTTTGAGTTTTTTGTCAATATTTCCAGCTAGTTTACTTCGAATGTCTGTAGTTGCCTGGATTTTATATCTTGCATTGCACTTATAATTTTACTCTTTAAGCAACAGAATTTCTCCATCCGTTCCATCAGGTGATATCTTATTTTGGTATTAACTTTTCTTTTTCTTTTCTAGTGAATCATTTGTTTAATTGACAAACAACCCAAACAAACCTTTGTTTAGTAAATAAACATATTTCTTTGTTTTGTTTAGTTAAAGGGTATTAATCCAAACTGTTTGCAATAATAAAATAAAAAAATGGATTTACAAGAAAAACGTTTGTTTCATTTTTATAAACAATAGAATATTTTGCAAGTAAATTTACTTTCAAGAAGCAGAACTCTAATAATTGTTGATGACAAACTTTCAATCTTTAAAGCATTGATATGTCCTATTCTTATTTTACGTTTACGTGTATTAACTGTAATTGTTTTTACATAGTATATTTCTACTCCTTTGTATAGAGCTATATAGACAATGCAAACTGTACATTGCTTTCAACTATAGCTGAAATAAAAATAATAAATTGCAAGGTGTACACTTACAGAACGTTAAGTTGGGAATCAAATTTCAAATTTAAACTGGAAATTACCTTAAAAATAGCATTCGTGCCACTATCTGTTGAACTTAGTGCGACTACCATGTGAATTAACAATGGACCTACACCTTAACTTCGATTAAAGAAGCTCCTTATAAAATATACTAAGGGGGCTCCTCTTCCATTTCTGCTTTACAAGTTTTCCAAATACATACACATTTTTTGTATGTATTTCAACAAACCGCAGAAAGTAATACAACATTCGAGGAAAACGATGTCTTCAGAAGACCAAAGTCAGAAATGTATAGGGCTAACATATGGTGACTTCCTCTTTTGTCTCGCCAGTAGTTGTCTTCGTCCCTTGCAGAAATGTGTGCATAGAATCTGATTTATATGATGAATCCTTATCAGGGTGCAATTGGACTTGATTTATGAAATTTCCATACAGACGAGGCATATCTTCTCTACGAAAGTAGAGTTGTCAATATGTGTTGCTGATAGTGTGAGCTAACTTTAGAGTTAGAATGCACCCGATAAATAGTAAATCTTCTATTATTGCAGTATTCAGCATGGACTATAATATTGAAATTATATATAATAGAGTGCTGTCTACGCTTTCTCACGCCAGCTAAATCAATTTTTATACAAAATTTGTCATATATTCCCTTTTAATCATGAATGATTGGTCAAGCAAATGATCATATTTGACTGACTTCAAGCAATGGAGTTACGTGATATCTTCAATAAACACTACACTACACTGTCAAGATCGAATACTTATAACAAAAGCCATCATATAACATATTTTTTAAACCCAAGAATGGAGTTAAATGTAATTTCGCCCTCTCTTTTTCAATTGGTTTAAATTTAAGTAGTGGGAGATATTGTCAATCCTCAATAAACAGACACTTTATTCTATAGAAACCTAATATCTTTACGAAACATGTTGTGGAATTTTTTGTCAGGAAAAGAGGTAAGTAATCCATCCTTAGATTAACCACTTATTCGGTTGCATTTGGCGGCATGGTTAGTTAATCCTGTCTTTCCTGTGGAAACTCACAATAGATCGACATACTTTTTGTGGTCACAAACATAATGTTAATGAATATGAAGGACTTGACTATATACTATGGCTAAAGATGCATCGGGTCTTGCAAACAATAACCTACTAGTGTCTTCAGAATTAATATTTTGTATTTCCTACACAGTTCTTGATTGTACATTAACTGATTGATTGGATTGGAATTTAGCTTCCTTTCCAACACCGAGGCAATATAAGACTTGAAACTAACGTTTAATGTTGGATTTGAACCACATGAGATCCCACCGTCCTATTAAAAATAGAACTTATACATAACATTTTGGTTATAAATATAAGTAACTCAGTTTAGGAAAATTGACTGTTTATGTCCTAAAATCTTGCGGTCTTTAGATAGGTCGGATCTACAGTTTAAAGTAGAATATGAATAGTCTCAACAAAAAACAAACCCAGGACCTTGTGCATCATAGACGAATGCTCTAGCTACATAAAGAGCAGAGTTTATTTCGTAAGATTTCTTAAATAGATGGGGTGAATGCAGTTATGTGAAATATATTAATATCCTGCGCTGAGCATGATCTAAAATATGGTTCGAGGAAGGATGTTTCTTAGCTCTGGAGAGGAATTTTCCTCTGGGCCATCCCTGAAAGCTTCACTGGGAAGGAAGGTTCGTATTCTTATTATTTTCGGAAAATCAAATTTCTAGACTTGCATTTCACAATTACGCTCTTTAGACCAAAGAAAACAGATGAATTCATGAAAATGAATTATTATTATTAAATAATTCTTAAGATAAGAATGTAGGAGCAACGGGAGAAACCTGGAAAAACCCACGGACACAACTTTGTCCATCACTAACTCGCGTGGCTGGGGATCAAAACAGGACCTCTCGCATTAGATGTGAGTCTTGTACCACTAAGCCAATGCATCATCCCGTTATTATATTACATTTACTAAATATTCTTACCCAAGAAATTGCTTTGATTTATCTAAGAATGATGAAACTGGAGGGAGAGAGAAGGCAAATTAGATGCAGAGTTGGTTCAGAGTTATGAACTCTTGTTATTTGTATTTATTGTCAGCTACAGTAATCCTTGATGAACTTACAATGTATGCATTTGTCCCATTTTGAGCTACTAAAATTGACTTCTTAGGCATTAGTTTTTCTTTAGAGGTAATGCAATTCTACCAGCAAAATATTATTCCTTTTTTGCCTGGATAGTTACAACCTTTACTCTAATTTTCTAATAAGGTTTACCAAATCCTAAACCCAACTCCACTAACTAGTAAATATAACCCTAATCCGACGTAACATAAAATTACTACAAATGAACTTTTTTTTAGTTGAACGTCCGGTTGTGAAATTACATTTTTGTGCTCTCCTACCAGGAATCGAACTCGGGACAATATGCACGTAAACAATTACATTAGTTCTTGTTGATAAAATCATAAATTTGTAATGTCCCTACAATATTTCAGTTTTAAAAAAAACGAGGTAGGAGATAATAGAATATATAAAGTGTACCATTCTCGTTGAATCTGAGGTAATGTACCACTATCCATACAATGAAACAACAGCCAAAATGTAAGATATGACATTCAACTTTAACTTCCGATTCCAAAAAATACGACTGTATTTATGTGAACTCTATTCTACGTTAGGATAATTTCTACACAATTATTCCACCAACATTAACCTGAACTTTATCATTGGTTTATGAAGAATAAATAGATATTGACATGTTTTCATTTATAGAAAATTTATGCAAGTGCACTTTTAGTACTATTTTCGCAGAGAAAGCTTTCAATTGAGAATCGCCATGTTTGAAATTGTATCCCATGAGAAAATTATCACAAATGGAAATTTTGTAACTATGTAGTTACTATGTTAGTAAAATGAAAATAGTCTTCCTTAATTTTGAAATGAAATAAAGTGAAATCTTAAGCTTTACCCAAATAATTGGGTAATGCAAGAACGTACCACACATTTATGTTTTCACGTAAATTTTACAAATAAAGCAACTTTAGTTTGTAATACCATTCGTCGCAAGTGACTTTCCATGTATTGTGCACAGTAACTCCAAATTTACCTTTACGATAAATAAAATATTGCAAGACATTTTTAACTTAGTTTAAGAGAGGAAGTTTAATTTTATTATACTTATTTTACTTATTGTCAATTTCGTACTAGGCAGGTAATTAGTCAGAACACTAAGATAGGGGTGAGAGATATTTTAATTTGGGGGAGGGTAACTGTTTTCGCCTTACATTTATAATATTCAAAAAGATACAGTCGTTAAATCTTTGACCCTACGAATTCATATCAATGTGCATTTCACTATATCTTAAAAATATAATATTTTCATAAGAAGTTATACGCAGGTGTTATGTTTTATCCAGTCATACTAACAAACAGTGAAAGCAGGGCATATCATTTTAACCTTAAATTGCAAAATAACTTTTGAAAGTCAATTTGTGTAACGCCAAATTGACAAAGAAACTATGGTATTTATAGTTATTATAACGCATTTAAGACGTCATTCTCTTATGTTTTCCACAATGTAATAATTGTTGGTAGTTTTGCTAAATTTTTGAAACACGTCTTAAAGTATAATTATTGTTGTATGCTTGGCCGCCTGCAGGGTGGGAAGGAGGGTCAGTTACATTACCTGTATTTTCGAAAGGTGTTCAATTGTTCGAAATACATGTCAAAACTTGTAAGATTGACTTGCTGGAACACTGTTGTATTTAGTAGATGAGTATGAAATTTTATAGTACTATAGATACTTACCATATTTAATATGTGCACAGTGGCGTAGCCAGGATTTAATTTCTGGTGGGTCCGGGGGTGCTCCCCGGAATGTTTTCGACAATGGAGAAACTAAAACACAATTTTAGGGTTTCTTTTAACAACTTTACAATTTTCGGGGATCCAGAGGAACTCAGTGTTTGATAATGTGGGCATGGAAAACGTAATTTTAGGTTTTATTTTAACAATTTTTCAAGATTACGAGGGAGTTCACCAAAAGAAGTATTATAATGACATGTTGATTGACACCCATTATGACTGCAAATTTTCTTTTATACTTTTCAAATGAAATGAAAATATTTTTTATTTGATGTCCTACGATTTGTTATTAGGAGATGGATAATTAATGAAAGGGAGTGATTATGAAATTAAATTTTGTGTTCTCTAACAACGGGAATCTGGCTTGAGACTATGTACACCACAGGCGTACGCGCTTACCACTAGTTCAGCAGGGAGAGCGATATATATATATATGTTCTATCTAGAGACCTTGGTGCAAGTTAGTTGTAAACCTGGTGCACCGCAAAATGTTCCCAATCGGGCCCCGCACCACCTGAGGCCGGCCCTGGGTGGCTGAAACTGTGTACAGTAGTCAAGTCCATGTATTAAAATTACCGCACACTCCTCTTTCCTGTATAACAGACGAAACTACAGAAATATCGGCCTTGTAACCTTAGTTTCTGAACCTTCCTGTTATTGTTCCCTGTAATTATAATTGTAATTATGTATATCATTACCACTTAATTTAAGAAGCTACAATACCGTTATAGATATACTGTTGAGATAAGTTTTATAAGAAGAAGCTCAGATCATGTTGCCTTTAAAGCTATTTTTGAAGGACAGCTTCTTGCAAGTAAATTAGCACGACTAACTCCATCTTGGGCTCTCCTGAAACCCTTAAGAGCTTTTATTTTTATGTACCTTGTTAGGGTAAATCGTATTTCATAGTATCATTCATATACCAAGAAACTATGGATATAAGGTAAACATAAGTTAGTTCTACCGATAAATTATCTCTCTACTCTTAGTGTTCAGACTATGGGCCTGACCATTACCAAAATTTGTCAAAAAACGAATGTTCGAACAATTTAGCTCTCAAACTAGGTTAGGAAAGAAAAGAAAACTCGTTTATTTTAGTTTCGTTAACCTGGTTGATCTATGAAGGAAACGTGCATAATTTAGTGGTGAACCCAGAAGTTAATCAAGAATGGGTTTAAGCTCCCAAGTTCATGTAACTTCAAGTGAAAGTACACATATATGAATCCGGTAAATGTTTATTTTTGCTTTGCTTAATGTGTTGGTTAAGGCCACCTTACGTACGCCACTAGCACTCTCAAGGAATCTTACGACTGTTGGCACTCTTATAATGATAACATTAATAAATGGAAAAATGTTCGTATCGTATGATATCATTTTCTCTTACGGCCAGATCTAAACATTTATGTTATGAAGTTTTGTGACCAGACATATGTAAACATGTTTTTATATACAGGTCGGATATAATATGCGGAGAAGTCATTAATAATGGATGTATTCTTAATTACAGAGAAGGAATTTTGTAAAAATAGAAAAGTAAATGCAGAGAAACTGCGAAAAATACATCTGTTTAAATATATTCTAGTTTGTGTGTTATCATTGAAACATTTAGTGACTGAACTACGTTTTAATTAGTTCCAGAATTTATAATATAATGAACTTAGATCAAAATAGATATTATATATTCTTAGGAAAGAGATATTCACAGACAGGATAACTGACAGCTGGCAGCACGATGCCAGAAATGCCTGGAGGTTCATGGTGACTACGTCAAAAAATAGCTGTTGAATGTACTTGATATCATATCAATCACAATCATTTTTTTCTGCTGTCATTTTATTGCTATTTTTAAATATCTTTTCGACATTAGATATACAGATGATGATCAGAAAAATGGAAACACCAGAACGAAATTGCAACTTACCAGATTAATATGGTGTCGGGCCACCTTTCGCCTTCAGAACAGCCTTGATGCGACGTGGGATGGAGGCATAGGGGACGTGAATGGTAGCAAGTGGAATTTTACACCATTCCTCGCGCAGGGCATCGGCCAGTTCTGTGAGAGAGGATGGAGGTGGAAATCGTCGCCGGAGTCTTCTTTCAAAGACGGACCACAGATGTTCAATTATGTTGAGATTTGGGGATTGGGCGGGCCAGGGGAGGTGTTGAACTTCATCCCGATGTTCCTCAAACCACGCTGCAACAACGCCAGCTATGTGAATGAGTGCATTATTATCCTGAAAGATGGCGTCATTGTTCGGGAACAACATCCGGACCATAGGATGCAAGTGGTCTCCTAAAATTGCGACATAATCGTTGGCAGTGATTCGTCCGCTAAGTGTGATCACAGTGGACCCAATGAAAACCATGATATGGCGGCCCAGAGCATCACCGAGCCGCCGCCAGGTTTCACAGTTGGGCGGAGACACTGCAGATCATAAGCTTCTTTGGGCGTTCTCCACACATAAACACGGCCCGTAGTTGGGAATAGGGTGAAGGATGATTCATCCAACCATATCACACGTTTCCAGTTCTCAACGGTCCAAGTTGCATGGTCGCGGCACCATTTTCTGCGTGCGAAAGCGTTATGGTCCCTGATGAGCGGTTTGGCCCGTGCAACACGACCCCGTAAGTTCATGCCAAGTAATTCGCGGCGGACTGTGATTGTCGAAATAGGGTGGGGGAGGTGCTGATTGAGTTCCTCCGTCACTTGCTCCGCAGTGGCACGAAGGTTCTGCGTGACAATGCGCTTTAATACTCGGCGTGACCTGTCACTCATGATTTTAATTCCGCCCACTGTTCTTCTTCCCCGATGTGGTTTTCCCGTGTGTTGTGTAGGCCGTCATCACCTTCGACACTGTCCCACGCGACACACCTAACACAGTAGCCACTGCCGTCACACTCACTCCACATAACCGCGCACCAACAATTTGCCCTCTTTGAAAATCTGAGAGGTCTCCCATTTTACACTACCTCCGTCTGCTGCAGCCACTGGACACTGCTGTTCCACTGCGCCTGACGTAGTATGGAGACCGACCTAACACACCACCACCAGCGGCCCGGCGCTGCGGGCGCCACGACACCACTGCCAACCCATACATCTGACATGTTGCCAACTACAGGTGTTTCCATTTTTCTGATCACCATCTGTATATAGAGTCTGATTGTGTGGGTGCGTATGTTTCAGCGTTACTCTAGCAAGTTTGGAGCAATTTTATTCAAACTTCGTTTAAATATTCGTCTGGAAAAGGGTATTGTCGTGGTTACTAATGGAGAGTGAGAGAGAGAGAGAGAGAGAGAGAGAAAGAGAGGGACAAACATATAACATGATCAGAAACGATCGATATTAATGTCGAATCCATAGTTTTCAGGGTTCATGAGACGATTGGTGATAGTTCAAGTCAAGAGTCCAAGTTCAACCCCAGAGTTAGGGTAAGTCCTCATTGTTCGCCTAAGAGGAGTGGAAGGGCGACATACAAAAATGATCGAAAAAGCTTAATATTTGTGTCAAATTTGTAGATTTTTTAGTTTCTGAAATGAACAGCAAAAATTTCATTGCTGTTTAAATAGGTTTCATCTCCTATTAACGTTAACTCTCTATACGAACATGAAGTGTTCAAATTAAATTTTATCTGTTGATCTTTATCACCCTAGAATTGAATGCTAATTTATAGCAACAAAGAGATATCTGCAATCGATTCAGCAAATCAAGAGATTTCATCACAACCCTCAACACTTACTGAAACTGGAAACGGTTAAAATTAACTAGTTATTACTAGTAGTAAATTGCTTTCCATAAAAAAAAAAAAAAAAATATTAAAAGATATCCAGAAACAGTTTTTTGTAATCGATTCAATATCCCAGGAATACGTCCCGCCTTCTACGTTATCTTTTATTTAATACTGGAAGTGGTAGACAGGCCCGTATCCAAGGGGGATCTAGGGGGGCATCACCTAAAATTTTATTCCCCCTTTAAAATTTTCACGGCAGGCTTGCTAATGAACTGTAATATGGCGATGAACTATAATGTGGTTGGATCGGGGCCCCCTAAGCTACCGGCCTGTTGGTAGATACTGTATATATCAACCATTTCCTGTTTTAATGTTCATCGAAATAGTAGAATAAAAACGGTACTAGAAAAGTGCAAATGATTTACTGCAATCGATTCAGTATCTCAAGAGATCATACGACCAGCACACGCAACACCAAAATCGGTTACTTCGATTTTACGAGTACTTCCACTTTCCGCTTTCAGTACTGATTTCCACGGAGCAAAATCGCTAAAAGATATTGGAAAACATTTTTGTGTAATCCTTCATCATCCCAAGATGATGGCAAAAGTAATATAAAGGTAATCAAGAAAGTTCTGACACTTTTTCACCCATTGCCTTTCGAATTTCGATATGTCACCTAAGACATACCTAGAAGATCAATAATAGTCTCCATCAGCATCGACGATCTTCTGCAAACGTCCTGGAAAGCCATGGATTCCATCGCGGTAGAACTTGATGGGCCGTGAAGCGAAGAATATATGTAGTACAGTTTGCACCTCTACTAGGGAATTGAACTGGCATCCTCTAAGGTGATTGTCCAAAGAATGGAACAGGTGATAATCATAGGGTCCAAAAGTGTTGGCTCAAGAGTTTTGAGTTTCTCTTGAACTGGGCTCAACTGCTGACAGTATACAGTTGCATTGATGTCCTGACCACCTAGTAGCAGTTCCTGATCACGATACAGCGAGCAGTCTAACAAACACAGGAGGACCTTGTTCTATTGAGGTGCTGATTCCGGTTGTCTTAGAACCGGTTCGTGTGATGCTAACCAATGATGACGGCATCGTGGACCTTCGTACAGGACCCACTTTTTATCACATGTTAACAGCCTGTCCAGAATGGCTCTTTCCTCAGACGAAACAGCAAAGAAACAGGAACTCGTACAGCATATACTCTCTTATGACGCTCTGCTGAGGACCCACGTTCACTCTGTCCTCGCGGAAGTTCGCGGTGTAACTGACCTGCCACAACCAGGTAGTATGTTGGTTATACCCACATCAACAACTGACCTTCGACTTATCTCCATTCGCATTCAGCTCATGGTGTGAGGCCAATAGAATACAGACCTTCACAAAAAGTGACAGAACTTTCTTAGTTACCTTTATAATTAATAATTACGGTTTCTATATTGCTTTCCATAAAACGAAAATGGTAAAATGTATCCAGAAACTGTTTCTTCTAGTCAATTCACTGTCCCAAGAATACGTTTCACCTTCTCCGTTACCCTTTAGATAATACGTAGTGAATGGAAAGTGAACCATTTCTTGTTTCAACGTTTATCGAAATAGTAGAAAATGACGGTAGTAGAAAAGGGAAAGTGGTTTACTGCAATCCACTCAGCATCCCACGAATATGTATCAACCCCTCCGTTATCCCTTTAGTCAAATCAAATTTGAAATGTCAGTACTTGACTATTTTATATTACAGCATTTGTGGCCATACAACTAAAACAGTAACAGATAGCGACATGTTGTTTTCTTGTAAACGATTTATACGTTTCATTAGAACTTATTATGACCATCCACAACACTCTACCGAATGTGAAAGTGTTTTAAATTTACTAATACTTCAAGTTCCAATCTCGATCTTCATAAATGAAAATGGTATGTGATGTAGTTTTCCTTTTTCTTTTCTTCTCTTTTTTCTTTTCTTTTCTTTTCTCTTTCTTTTCTTTTCATTTCATTTCTTTTCTTTTCTTTCTTTCTTTCTTTCTTCTTCTTTTTTGTAAATCAGCGTGCCATGAATAGCTTCAATTTCCTGCATTCACTCTGTATTAAGACCGAAAGTGTTAGGAATATACTGCATGCGATCTTAAGGTAGATAGCTAGAGAATGAAAACGGTAATAATTAATAAGGAGCGGACTTTTGGGAACGATTCAGTGTCTTGAGAAAAGATTCTCTTCTATCTCTCTACTAAGACCGGAAGTGGTATAGATTTATTTTTAATATTCAATTCCTATAGAATATTCAATATTTAATATTCAATTTAATAACGAATTTAATATTCAATTCGTTTGGAAGTCTACCGTAGTTTTACGACTGTGAAACAAAAATCATTTGTTAAAATTCTATGATCACGTTACTCTTATAATTCTTCCTCTAATTTTCTTTAAAAATAACGTAGTATAATTTTAATCATCAAACGATTATATGACTAAGTAGGAAGTTGGACACCCTTTCTTACCACACTAATGGTGACCTTGATTTTCGGAACTTCTGTATACTTCTATCCTTTGGAGTACTAGAGGCTGTGTAAGATGCAGTGCATAATCAACAAAACCCGCTACCAACAATTTATTGACTGAATGAGAAATTAAAAGATAACGTAAAATACAGTCTTTAGTATAAGAAAGAAAATACTTGAAATATAACTATATTAGAAATAGACCCTTGTTATTCAAAATATATGCCCCTTTGTTATCTGAGTCATCAAAACTTCGTAAAGAAATGAACATCATATATGTGTAATAATGCATTGTATTTCTATTTGTGATAATACATTTTTCCTTATTTCAGAATATATCAAAGGTATTGATATTTATCTTGCGGTTCTATACGCTATTAGAACTGAATATAATTCAAACGTTATAAACTATTCACGAAATGTTTATCATGCACAGCACCTACCTCATCAAACCTAATTTATTATTAATATTTATTTTACGTTCTGCCTACAATAAAGTAGAGTAACTATTGGCGACTAATTGTGTGTACTGAGCATTATTATTGTGAGATTTCCTGTTGACTGTAGACGGTAAGTCTGTCTTTAATATTACTTTTACTCTCCCACTATCGTCTACGTTGACTTCTTAAAGGAGCTCTCACAGTTTTGTGAAAGTCGTCCTCCGCTTGAACTGTAATTACCCATCTGCGATTATTTTGAACTAATTTGGAACAAAACTGAAGTCAAAGTAATTTACGACCTACTTATGTCAGGTTATACTTATAATTGTCCATGACAACAACCGGCCACCACAGTTGCTCACACTGTTAAGATAATTCTAAGATTTCGACGAGCAATGTTCAATCATCTCCGTTAAGCCCTGTCATTGCCCCATTCATTTATTTTTTTTTATTCATCTGAAAAAGTGGCTTGCATAGAAACGTTTCAGTTACAATAAAGTTCTCAAGATATGAATTCTACACTGGAAGCAATCTGAAATGCCAGATATTTACAGAGAGGGTAAAATTGAAACTGGGCCCACGATACCAGGAATGTCTTGAAGTTCGTGGTGACTACATAAAAAAACTTGTATGTTCTTATACCTCAACAAGAAGAAAATATTCTCTCCTATGATTTTATTGGTTTCTTTAAATATCAGTTCTTTTTCGACATTCGTCATATATAAAAATGGATGTATATGTGGAAGTCCATGTTAAAGCATAACTCTAGAACACCGGAAGCAATTTTATCCAAATTTCTTGCACATATTACAGTCTGGAAGAGAGTACTGTAGTGGAGAGTGGATACAAAATGATTAAGAAGAATAGATATTTCTCTCAAATTCATAGGTTTTGAAGTCCATGAGATGATTGGTGAAAGTTCCGATGTCTTATATACCCAAAGTCAACCGCAGAATCAAGTAAACCTTGCATGCCTAAGGAAATGCACTAAATTATAGGAAGATGTAAATTGCGTAACCACATCAGCGCAGAAGTGAGAGGGTTAAATTTTTTCTCAGTCCTTCCTTAGGTCAAACAATTTTTAAATGTCCAGAGATAAACAATCAATAGATTTCAATCAACTGAACAAAAAATGAAATGAAATCTTTGAGTTTTACGTCCCACGCTTATGCCGGTGTGGGTAAAGGAGACGGTGATGATGAGTAATGAATGAAATGGTGGAATGAAGAAAGTGGGCGGAAACGGAAGACCCCGAGGAAACCCACGCACACGGAGTTCAACTGAAGAAGTTATATATGAGTGAGTATAGATCTTTAGGTGTAGTTTTTGAGAAAATAAAAAAAAAAACTTTTTTTGTAAACCTAAACATTGATGCGATACCATAACTACGCCATCTGTGAACACAAAACTGATACTGAAGTATATAACCTTACCAAACTTTCCCTGTCCATTGTCCCTGTTATGAAAACCGGAGGTAGTAAATCTTTCTTCATTTCGTTCTCATAGTTAAAATGTTGTAGGTTTAAGGTGAAACAAAACTCAATGCTGATTTCAGTTAAACCATCAGTAAAATTAATTCCACTAACGGTTAAGATACTATTACTACTTGTTACAATTATTTTTACTAATGATGAAATTAATTAAGAGTTAAATATACTTCTGATATCTACTCATTTTCCCTCCCGTTTGGCAGTGATTTTATAACTGCTGCATTCATTACACAAGTGAATGAAGTCATTCTTGTCATATTTAAACATTAAAATTTCTATCCGGAGCTGCTTTGAGAGCTAAGAAGATTCAAGACCAGATTTTGTATATAGCTCTTGTATTATGATGTAAAAGACTGTGTTAATTTTTCATATTCTTTCCGGATAAGTTTACGTTTTTCTTCCTGAGAACTTTGGTAATGTATAGTATATTGTTTGTTTCTGAAAGCCCAATGATCAAATCAATCATAGATAAGTAATATAAAGACTACAAACTTTCAATCTAACAATATTCTTCTTATTTCTTTTAGGCAATCTTGACGAGAAAATGAGGACACGTTACATGGTGATTGTTATAATTTTTTTAATGGCTAACACAACAAAAGCGGGAGAAAACCTGGTACAAAAATTACCAAGAAACCAACACAACAGTGAATTATTGGGTTGCCTTTCGTACATTCTATCCATATATGACAAAAACACACGAGCTGTAACTGTGTTTGCAGATAATACGAATATTGGATTGGATGTGTTGCCACCAATTTACAACGGTGCATTTGTAATTGTTAACAGCAACTTGCCAGATGTACTAAATACATCAAAACTCAAGGTTTCTGTATTCGAATGGTCCGAAGATTCAATAGTTTATTTGTTTTTCTTGGAAAACGATGTTGGTTTTTTGAAAACGATACACAAGATGAAATTATTTTATTTAAGTCCCAGAAGTATATTCATTGTTGTTCTTTCTAGGATGCATAAAATAACAACTGGGACAGAAAGTATTTTCCGTAGTGCGTTTCAGGAAAATATATACAGTGTGATTGTCATAACAATGGGAAATATAAAGTTGCTAAATATCATCGACATATACACGTACTTTCCATTCTCAAATGATCATTGTAAGTCAGCTGGTAGACTAATACTCATCGATCAATGGCATAAGGGACGTATGATCAAAGGAAGTGACTTATTTCCGAATAAATTAGAAAACCTTCATTCGTGTGAATTGAGTGCTACAACGTTTTTTTACCCCCTGATTCCATATTAGAAAAGAGAATAGATGGTGGTGTTATTGCTAAGGGACCAACTCCAAAAGCACTATATACAATTGCGAAGAAGATGAATTTTACCTTGAAGTTTACGAAACGAATTAATAAAAATGATCATGGTAGACTCTTACCTAATGGCACATTTCTCGGTGACTTGGCAAGAATAAAATCCGGAGAATTAGAAGGAAGCTTTGTAGGTAGAACACCAAAATTGAATCATTTTGTACATTTTCATCCAATACTCAGTGGAGATTTCTATCGAATGATATGGGCTGTTCGCCAACCCTCCACATATCCTAAATGGATGAGTATAATTTTTCCTTTCCACTTATATTGCTGGATTGTAATTTTATTCTTATATGGTCTCGTTATTATATCTATGAAATTAATCAAATCACTTATTAAGAATAGAAACTGTTTAATATTCCGATCTCCTTTCATGTATAATTTCTCCATACTTTTAGGGATATCAGTCCCAGAACCACCTCGTATTCCTCTGGTAAGAATAGTATTTGTAATCTGGGTTCTGGGTTCTTTCATTTTGAATTATAGCTACCAGGCTTCGCTTTTTAGATTTGTTACAAAACCAATAAAATATAAGTTAATTAATAGTATGAATGATCTTTTAGACTCAGGCATTCCGCTTGGTGGCCTTTCTCACCATCGGAGTTTTTTCTCTGACCCTACTGATCACGTAATGAAACAGATTCTGGACAAGTGGAAGGATTTTACTTCTCCAAGAGCTGTGGCAGAAGCGTTAGTAGATTTAGCCGGAATTAGAAATTGGGGTATATTTTGGACATCCAGTGGTGTTGATTATTTGGTATATTCACACTCCTTTTTCGATTCACAAGGCAAACCGTTGATTCATAAAGTCCAGCAGATTGTTGTTTCAGTTCCTAGTGTTTATTTGCTGCGACCAAATTCTCCTTACGTGAATTCTTTTAACCAAGTGATTCAAGATTGTGTGGAATATGGATTACGTAAAAAATGGAAAACTGATACGTTACATGAGGTACGAACAACAAGACGACATTTAGCTTTCAGTACTAAAGATAATGATGTAATAATTTCTATTAAGGATTTGATGGGTGGTTTTGCATTGCTTATTTTCGGATTATCTTTGAGTATAATGGCATTTGTAATTGAAGTATTTCATAAATAGAGTTCTAAGTTGAGGAAATAATAAGTGTACAGTGTTTTGCAGGATGTATATTATATTGTGTTTTTGAAAGTAGTTTAGTGACTTTTGGCTTTCTATGTATTAAAGCTGTTGAGGTTGTTGCACGTGAGCATTTTGCTGTAGAATTAAAACTAGAATCGTGGTTAATTTAGTGCTTTAATGATTTATATTTGACTTCGTTTCTTTTTTTTTGCTTGTTCTGCAATATCTTTGGTGTAATACATATAGGGATGTTGAACTCTAACTACAGTTACGGCCATTGTGATATTTTGGAATAATTTAAGCAAGAGGACGCAGTTTACGTTGCTATTAAGTCGCCACAATAGTTTTAAATCTATGGATTTTCCGCAAGATAGTGACATCTGTTGTCATTATCAGGTAGGCAGGCAGGCAGCAGCTTCTCAATACATTAGCTTGACGCATATATATATATATATATATATATATATATATATATATATATATATAGGGATGGCCAATTCCGGAATTTTTACTTTCCGGAATCCGGAAAGTAAAATCGGAAAATTCCGGAATTCGGAAAAATTCCGGAATTCGGAAAAAATCCGGAATTCAGAAAAAATCCGGAATTCGGAAAGATTCCGGATTTCGGAAAAAATCCGGAATTCAGAAAGAATCCGGAATTCGGAAAAAATCCGGATTTCGGAAAAATTCCGGAATTCGGAAAAAATCCGGATTTCGGAAAATTTCCGGAATTCGGAAAAATTATTTTTTCTTTTTGTAATCCTAAGAATTTTGTTCAAATGCAAACGAACTAATTTCCTTTTTGTAATCCTAAGAATGTATGATGCAAGTTAAGCTGAAACTTACATCCAAAATATACACTACTCAATCTTCCCATGGTTAATGAGATGTAGTCCAAAAGTACGATGTACTCCTAATATTTAATTTTTGTTTTACTGTGATATTGTCCAGAGGTAAGACATTTATCACACTGAGATAAACAACTTGACATAATGAAGATGTTATCATACGTAGTTTTCCAGAAAATCGTGAGAAACGATTTTTTATGAAGTTAAAATATGCGTCGCTTGTTGCCAGTGTGATGCAATTGATAACTTTTATGCTGGAATAGTCTTTATTATTATTATTATTATTATTATTATTATTATTATTATTATTATTATTATTATTATTATTATTAGTTTATGTACTGTAAAAGAAAAATATGAACCGTTAAGTAGTAGATTTTATCTGTTGTTTTTTGATATCTTCTAACTGTAATAACAAATTGCTTGTAAATACGCAATGATTATCAAGGACAATGGCATATTAATGTAAGGACTACTCTGCCGACTAGCGATAAACAATAAACAGATAAACAATAGTCCCCCCCCAAAAAAAGTAACTAACTTGGGCACGTTAGAATGTTCGCGAGAATATAGGGACGCATTGAGACTAGCAAAAAACGTGGTGTTATTATTACTCAAAGGGCCGTACGATGGAGGCTTTAACGTTAATGTTAATGGCACCAATGAGCACTTACTTGCTCTAACGGTTAACCTCATTTTTGAGATGATTCTTAGAAGTGGGCGTGGTGGCATGCAGTTGGAGTACTAACGATTTGCGTCACTATCGAACACTAACGTAGCACTAGCGATGTTTAAAGTCGAAATTGGAGTCTGACATAAGTGGCTTGTCAACTTCACGGACATTATATTTTCCTTGAATGCGAGAATTTTGCGCCCTACCACAAAAATAGGAAAAAATGCGCTCGCAATATATTTGCACTGGGATGTTTGCGCCCTACCCCAAAAAGAGGGGAAAATGCGCCGGCTATATATTTGCACTGGGATGTTAGCGCCCTACAATTCAACTTATTATTGTATTGTGTAAAGTAACTTCCACTCGCACTTGAACTAGGCTTGCCTCTCATCGGCTCAGTGAGTTACTCCATCCGTTATAATATTCCGAACAAATGAAAAAAATACAATTTTAGTTCACTAAAGGGCAATCCATACAAATACAATTTTTCATTATACTACAAAATTTACAATAAACGTATAAATGACTCATATATAATTATTTATTAATATAATCAAAGAGTATAATTTAATCTACAAAAGGCTGTTTGGCTCTACCCAGATATCTCTGTTCACAATCCTTGCGAGTTGTTTGGCTTTTCAGGACACAAAATATAGAAAAGAAAATGTAAAGTGAATGTAAAATCAGTTCAGTAATATTATCAAGAAAACTATGTACAGTGTATTTACTTGCTGGAATTACACTTCAAACACACAATTGCGTTCAGTCGTTCTTTCAGGAAAAATGTTCCGGGGAGCATATTTAGTATTCCGGAGGGGGGTCACTGCTGGTACTATTCTATTGATTATTATATTATAGACGTATTATTTTGGTCTCCTCCGAGGGGGCACTCTGAGAGCTCTGGGGAGGCCAGTGTTCCTTCAAAATCATCTCTGGAAGAAGCAGTGATTGCGTTGATCCGTTGTGTTCTTTTGGCTTATATTGAAGTTTATTGTCCCCTTATATAGCCACAATGAAAATAAATCACAAATGGCATGGTTGTGGGGGAAGGATTGTTTATGCTGTAATGTCAGCCCCTCCGAGGAAATGCGTAAGCTCCAATAGGTTCTTTTATTTCGTAGGGCTCAAACTTCCCGGTGGAGGTACATCGCAGGCGCAATTTTCCCTGTTCTTGAGGTAGGGCGCAAATTTCCCAGACGCAAAATTCTCGACACCGTTCGAATGACCTCGGAAGACGATATCTTTTTCAATACTTTTTTTATATTCTTTTACTCGAGATTTCTTCATAGCTTCTTATTAAAATACTTACTAATATATCCTCATTTTATTGTCCTAACCAATCAATATGGGTATGTTGTCAGTAAAATGTTTAGATTGATCGAACCTCTGGTGTGTAACCACAGTATTTCATATCATGCCCCCATTAGAAATCTTGGCTAAACGAACCAATATATGTTGCCAATAAAATAGTTTAGAATGATTGAGCCCCTGGTAAATAACCACAGTATTTCGTGACAGATCCCCCCCTTCCTATTACCATATTCTAGCTACGTGTCTGACTCAGCTAATTCTCTACATTCTTTACCAAGCACACATTTTCTAAAGCGGAAAATGCTCTCTAAATACCTAAGCTCATTATTTTCAGCAGATACACAAACTGGGTAACATTCTATCTACATGAATGTTATATATGTCGATTACTGGAAACCGCTTCTCGCTATCTATTACCATATTTACTATATAATGATTAACGTTAAAACCGGAAATGGTTGATTTGTACCGCTTCCGGTTTGAATATTACATTCATCAGGGAACTCGATTCTTAACTATTGACTCTGTACATCATGGCCAAAATTGATTGGTAATCCATCAGATAGTTCTTGAGACTGTTTGTTTCACTGACGGACAGAATGAATATATGGCTATAGAGTTTTGATAAACTAAATTCGTTAATGAGTGATGATGGAACAAATATAAGAAAGGGAACCAAGAGTACCACCGGGAAAATTTTCGAACACAAAATTAGCCATCGAAAACCCACATGTCCTGGGTTAGAATACCATAGATGAAAACTCTACCACTAAGTCATCAATCACCCGCTTATTAGTTTTGTTAACTATTATATTAATATAAATTAATGAATGCCTGCTTATGTTAATTATTGAACAATTATTGAACATTGTATACTTCGTAAAGTCAAAAATTATAAATTTGTATTTACTGTACATACAGTGAGCGCAGAAAGTGTTCGTACACCTATGCTATTGAAACGAGAATGCCTGCGAAAAAGAAACAGAAAATTTAAGAAGTGTAATAACACACACAATATGAATAATGAAAACTAAGCTTTATGAATATATCAATAAAGAACCACAAAGACAACTTTAATGGTCAGAAAGTAAATAAATTCCGTAGAAAATGTATAGAGTAGACGCAAAAAGTGATCGTACACCTGACGTACGAATACGAAACAAAGATACCACAACTGGGGTTCACTAGTATTCACCTGAGTATGCACCTTTGTATAGCATGACGAGTAACAGAATGAGTTTAGTTGTGAATAGGAGTGAAAAAACTGCACGGTGGGCTGTCGAAATGGGAAGCAACCGAACAGAAACAAATGAGGAGACAAGAAAAGTAATTATTAAAGTGCATAAGAAGGGTAAGTCTTTGAGAAAGATAGCAAACCTCAGGGGCAGATACAGAGGGGGGCGATCGGGGCCATCGCCCCCCCCCCCCACAAGAGGAAACTTTCTTATTTTATATAAATAAACCCATCCATAACAAGTTTGGAGCTCTTAAAAGTAGCAGTATTACTGCCGACCGCCCCTTCCCCAGAAGTCCGTCCTGGATCCGCCCCTGTATAGAGTAGCCACAATCGAGTATCTTCCGCTGTATGTTTGGAGTCGTTGTCTTGCTGAACAATAAATTATTTTCAAGAACCATCTTCTGCGCACTAGTATGGAGATATTCCTTTAATATGTTAATATACACTTTGTGGATCATCACTCCATCGATAAGGTGGAGACGACCCACTCCTGAGGCACTCATACAACCCCAGACGAGCACGGACCCTCCTCCGTGTCTTACTTTAGGGACGAGATTTTGAGGATTCATCTCTATATTCACCTTGCGCCATACCATACGCCTCCCATTGGACTCGATAAAATTAAATTTAATTTCGTCCGAAAATATGACCCTATTCCAGAAAGAAGCCTGATCCCTTATCTTTATACTCTTTTTCAAACTTTAGTCTCTTTATACGATTTGTCTTGTTCACCCAGATCATTTTCCTGGCTATCCGACCATGATACCCTGCAAATATTCCGCACTGTACTGGCTGATACTTTAACACCGCGTGTTTCCAGATCCGTTGCCAATTGCACAGCACTACTTTTTTGGAACCTTTTTTCTTTCCCTAATAATGTAACGTTTAACTTGTTCACTCAACACTCTTGGTCTTCCAGTTCTTTTTTTTTTATTATTATTATTTTATTATTCTTTTATGGTTTCGCACAGTGATAGAAACATTATACATCGCAATTATTGTTTGTACTGTTGAACAAGGCCTGTCTGCAAGGTTTGCCAGGGGCGGATCCAGGACGGACTTCTGGGGGGGGGGCGGTCGGCGGTAATACTGCTACTTTTAAGAGCTCCAAACTTGTTATGGATGGGTTTATTTATATATAAAATAAGAGTTTCCTCTTGTGGGGGGGGCGATCGCTCCCCTCTGGATCCGCCCCTGACTCTATAATACCTTGAAACAGCTTCGCACACCTCCCCAATCTCCAGACATGAACTCCATAGAACATCTATGATCTGTTCTGGAGACAAGAATCAGAAGGCACAGCTTGTCTACTAAAGAAGGCCTAAGAAAAGCTATTCAAGAAGAATGGGACATAATCAGTCCCGAAGCTACAGAACTACGAACTACTACAGGTGAAATCAATGCCACGAAGACTACAGACAATCATTAACGCACAGGGTAATCCCACAAAATATTAAATAACGTAATATACTTTATAAGCATTAATTTAAGCATAAGTGTACGGTGACTTTTTGCGTTTACAAAAAAAGAATTCTCTCTTTTCTTCTCAACAAAACAGTGATTGTGTTTGTTTGGCCTTTCTCTTGTATATAGAAATAAAATGTATGAATGTGTAGTCTTAATTCTGGTTATATATACATTTCCCACCTCCCGTTCTCATGCTAGCTGTTTTCAATATAAAGTATGCACGGTGTACGAACACTTTCTGCGCTCACTGTAGGTATGTTGACAATAAGCGAATGTTATTAGAATATTTGTTGAGATTTATTTTCCTTCACTGCCTTTCGCCTGGTTAAAAAGTAGTTTGCAGTGCTTTGGAGCAGCTGCAGGTGGGAACGCGATAATGTTTGAGACATACCGGCGACTTTTTTGTGTGTGAAAATAAGACCTTTCTCATAAAGTAGTAAATAACTGCAGTAGCAATTGTCTACGTAAATGATAAAGACATATCCAACTACAAGAAATTAATACAGTATATATAGCCTATTCATTATTGTGTTTCTCTTTTAACAGCTACTAGCTAAGGATGGCCAATTCCAGAATTTTTACTTTCCGGAATCCGGAAAGTAAAATCGGAAAAATTCCGGATCTCGGAAAAATTCCGATTTTTTCTAAATTCCGGATTTTTTCCGAATGTCGGAATTTTTCCGAAATCCGGAATTTTCCCGAATTCCGGATTTTTTCTGAATTCCGGAATTTTTCCGAAATCCGGAATTTTTCCGAATTCCGGATTTTTTTCGAATTCCGGAATTTTTCCGAATTCCGGAATTTTTCCGAATTCCGGAATTTTTCCGAATTCCGGAAGTAAATTTTCCGATTCCGGAAAACAAAATTTCCGGAATCCGGATTCCGGAAAATTTTGGCCATCCCTAATATATATATATATATATATATATATATATATATATATATATATATATATATATATATATATATATATATATAAATTTGAAAACTTCACTTCAAGGAGAAGTGTCAGTTTTTCAGCAAAATTATTTTCCAAACACTCCATTTTTCGTTTTGCCGTTCTATAACTAAAATTGATAAGGCTAGTTGGTAAGGTGTTTTCCTGGCACCTGGGTGACCCTAATTCGATCTAAGATGGGCACGAGAGATCTTCCACGCTTTTCTTTGATTCAAGTGCGGCTCTGAGTTTCGCCCATGCGTTAGAAAAGAGGTACCTGGAGCAACTTGTGCAAGTATTGACGACCTCTGTTCAGCTCTCAGCTCCATATCAATGATTGAACTTCCATGGCATGTTCCGAAAAAGGTGCATTATTAGTTTACATTCTATCATGTAAAAGATAAAAAAAAAAAAAAAACCAAACGAAATGTACTTCTTCTAGTTTGTTCACATCGTATGTATACCCTTTAAGCTAATACAGACGGATAATTTGTGGAGGTGAAGGATTGTGAAAATTTTTGTGTTCTTTTCTCGGGAAACATGCACCTAAAGTACAAAGGTGCACGCTAATTTATAGTACAGCGACGGTTGCGTGTCTATTAAATAGTTGAGGTTCCCGTTTCTAGGATAATCAATCTATGGATTGGTTTGACTTAATTTTCTATTATATCCTGTCTTTATCCAGACTTTTCATTTCCAAACACTATTTCTTTCCTACATCCTATATTATTTTTTCCGTATATTTCATCCATGGCTTTCTTTTAAGTGTTAGTCTGATATTCCCTGCACAGCTAATAACATGATTTCCATGAGTCATAACGTTTTCAAAAATCCTATTTGCACTTCTTAAAATCATCTTAAATATTTTCTTTTCAGCTTCTACCATTTCCGTTCCTCTTTCTTTTGATACTTTTCCCATTTATGTAACTTACATGCTTTCCGCAACACTTTCTTTGGGTTCTTTGTTGACATTTCCAGTTAGTTTTCTTCGAATGCCAGTGGTTTTCTGGATTTTATATCTTGCCGCGCCCTTCTGGTTTTGCTCGAAAAATGTTTTTAATAATAAAATAAAATAATTTTGAACTACATAAAAGGTATGTTTTATTTTTATAAGCTTTAATGTATTTTGTAAGTAAGTTTACTTCCAACAAGCAGAACTCACATAATTGTTCATAATAAACTCTCAGTCTTTAAAGTAATGATATGCCCTATTCTTACTTTATGTCTACATGTACTAAATGCTGTTGTTTTTATATAGTATATGTCTACACTTTTGAGTAGAGCTATATAGACAATACAAACTGTACTTTTTTCTGTTATGACTGAAAAAAAAAACACAAATTGGAAGGTATACACCTACAGGAAGTTCAATTGCGTAAATCTAGCCTTCGTGCCACTATCTGTTGAACTCAGTGTGACTTTCATGTTTTAACAATAGCCCTGCACAACTTCCATTATAGAAGGTTCTACTTATAAAGTGCACTAATTGGACTCCTCTGCCTTTTCTCTTTACAAAGTTTGCACATACAGACAAAGACTAAGTAAGTATTCTTTATATGCGTTTCTACAAGCCGAGGAAAATAGTGACAAAATTTGAGAAAAGTTCTCTTCTCAGAAGACCAACCCCAGGAATCTATAGGAATAGCAAATGGTGACTTCACCGTATGCTCCGCTGGTGGTTACCTAAGTTATTTGCAGAAATATGTGAATAGAATCAGATATACAGGATGTCTTGATCTGAATACAAAAGAATTTGATTTATGCCATTTCAATGCAGACGAGGCAGATATTCTGTACGAAAAGTCATGATAAATGTTACTGATAGCATCGCCGCATGAGAACCAGAGGAACGTAACTCCAAAAATGCATTTTTAGTTTTCTTCATGTTTGGAAATAATTTTGAGGGCCCCACTTTGTGTAAATGGAACGTAACGCAATTTGTTCTACTTGTTGATCATTTCTTGTAATGTAGCTAAATTACCATCTTATTAAAAGCAAACCTTTTTAAGAAAATAATAATTCTGGTCCTCTCGCCTGCAAACCTATGGAGTTTATGGAGTTACGTTCCTCTGGTTCCCATGCGACAGTATGTAAAATTCAGTTTACAGTTCGTAAGCACCTGACGAATGACGAATAATAAATCTTTCATTATAGGAGCATCCGACAACAATTATAAATCATATTTATATTGTCTGCGCGTTGCCTACACGTAAACCATAGACAATCGATTTCGGGACATTTTGCGCGCATCACTGGTTTGAATTGTACGTTCCTATTTATAGCAAGAACAACAGTGTACTGTATTACTGATCATACTATGTATTGTTGATCAAACCACCCGTCGTCTTCCTGATCTCTAATTAGAAACAAAAGTTACAGGATTATTTCCTAATCTCCGACAAAACACACAGTATCATCCATAAAAGTCAGTGGTTTTTAGATATATTCACTGAAAATATGATATATAAAGTTGGGGAGAATTCACGGTCTCTCATTATTGGTTCATTTAGCTCCAATCAATTAAGATGATTGACGACCTTCAGAAAAGATACGCCATATTCAACTAAAATCAATTTTTATACAAAACTGGTTATGTATCTGCCTTTAATCATGTTGGAGGAGTTAAGTAGGTCCTTATATTTGACTGATTTGAAGCAATCTGGTTATGCGAAATCGACCATAAACCCATAGGTATAGTGTCAAAATTGTTTTTTTTTTCACAAAGGCTATTGTAAAAGATACTTTTTAAACCTCGGATGAGGTTGAGATTTAAGTCGAAGTAGTGGAAAAGATTTTGAGGTCTCAAAAAAAAAAAAAAAAAAAAAGAGGTATTGTATTCTATGAAAACCTAATACTTTTACGAAGTGCATTGTGAATCACTTTGTCTACCCCCGTTAGGGAGATATATATTCACCGCTTATTCCTGACCGATTTTAATCCCAAGGATTGTGGAGTAATGGAAGGCGTCAAAGAAGAGAGTCAAACAAGTGCACACTATATTCAGCAAAGTTTACAGATAAAATTATAGTCTGTGAGTTTGAGGTATAGTTCAGTACAGTGTGTTTGAAAAAGAACTCCCTAGTTTCAATGTGTCCTAGAATCTGTACAAAGTGACATACACTATTCTAGTTTGTGGTGTTTGATTCATGAACTCTCCATATTTTCACAATGTAAGGATTATTGGCAATTTTGCTAAATTTTTGAAACACGTCTTAAAGTATAATTATTGTTGTATGCATGGCCGCCTACAGGGTGGGAAAAAAAGGGTCAGTAACATTACCTATATTTTCGAAAAGTGTTCAATTGTTCGAAATACATGTCAAAACTTGTAAGATTTGCTTGCTCTAAGATCGGGCCCCGCACCATCTAAGGCCGGCCTGTGTAGCTGAAAATGTGCACAGTAGCCAACTCCATATATTAAAATTATCGCACACTCCTCATTCCTTATAACAGACGAAACCAGAGAAATATCAGCCTTGTTACCTTAGTTTTTGATCTTTCCTCTTATTGTTCCCGTAATTGTAATCGTAATTGTGTCATATCATTACCACTTAATTTAAGAAGATAGAATACCGGTAATGATATGCTTTTGCGCCAAGTTTTATAAAAAGAAGCTGAAATCAATTGCCCTTAGAGCTATTTTGAAGGACAACTTCTTGCAAGTAAATTAGCACGACTAATCTTGTTGTTAAAGAATAATCAAGGAAAGCTTCAAACTCCATCTTGGGCTCTCCTGAAACCTTTAAGAGCTTTTGTTTTTATGTACCTTGTTAGGGTAAATCGTATTTCATAGTATCATTTATATACTTAGAAACTATGGGCCTTATGCAGAGTCGTTTTGACGTGTGATTAGGGCCATATTAAAGAGGTTGACTAACATATGTTTCCTGCAGTAGTCAGGCTTTTAGTATAACTCTAATCATATGTCAAAACGACTTTGAATAAGGCGGTATGAAGATAAGGTAAGCAGAAGTTAGTCCTACCAATAAATTATCTCTCTACTTTTAGTGTTCAGACTGTGGACCTGACCATTACCAACATTTGTCAAAAAACGAATGTTAGAACCATTTAGCTCTCAAACTAGGCTAGAAAACTCGTTTATTATTGTTTCGTTAACCTGGTTGATTTATGAACGAAACGTTCATAACTTAGTAGTGAACGCAGAAGTTAATCAAGAATGGGTTTAGGCTCCCAAGTTCATGTAACTTCAAGTGAATGTACACACATATATGAATCCGGTAAATGTTTAATTTTGCTTTGCTTAATGTCTTGGTGAAGGCCACCTTACGTACGCCACTAACACTCTCAGGGAATGTTACGACCCGTAGCACTCTTCTAATGATAACATTAATAAATATGTATAGATTGATATGGAAAATAGTACTGATGATGTTTTCTTGTACTGCCAGATCTAAACATCTATGTTATGAAGTTTTGTGGCCAGACATATATAAACATGGTTTTATATACAGGTCGCATGCAATACACGGAGAAGCCATTAAAATGGGTGTATTCTCAATTATAGAGAAGGAATTTTGTAAAAATAGAAAGGTAAATACAAAAAACCTTCGGAAAATACATGTTTAATTGCATTCTATTTTGCATGTTATCATTGAAATATTTAGTGAGTAAACTACGTTTTATTTAGTTCCAGAAGTTATAATATAATGAACTTAGATGAAAATAGACGTTAGGAAGGTGTTCAAAAAGTTTTGCACAGTGGTCTCAATTTTTTTTATTTTCCGCAGAAGGAGAATGAAATTTTTTGTGAAAATACTTTGAACATTTAGCTAAACGCTGAACCTACTCAATGTTGCCTCCATCACCTGTGACGCATCTGGTTCAACGTTCTTTCCATGATGTAAATGCACTTTGGTAAAGTTCTGGAGATTGACTTTAACACCATCGCTAGAAACAGGAAATAATGTCTTTCCCACTATCAAATTTTTACCGCGCAGGTGGGCCTTCAGACGTATTTTGCTCTTAGGTTCGCACAAAAACAACCATGTTTTATGCTGGTTAATGACGCCATGAAAACAGTTTCTACTCTTCAGTAAAAGTCATCATGAGACCCTCGAACACATCCTTCCTCATCTTTTTCATTTCTCTTGTCAATAAACCAGGCATCCAACTTGCACAGACTTTTCTGTACCCTAGTGACTCTAGCACTGATACCACACTACCCAATGACAAACCAGTCATTTCAGTAAGCTGTCGTGTCGTTACACATCTGTCATTTTGGATGATTTGGTTAATGGTCTTCTTATTCGCATCACTCACTATCGTCGATGGTCTACCGGATCGTGGATTATCCAGTAGAGAGAAATCCCCTTCTTTAAACCTTTGCAACCACCGTTGGATACTGCTGCGATCCAATGTGTCCTCCCGATAAACAGGGAGTAACTTCCTTTGAATCGATGTGGCAGAGTCATCACCGGTCTTGTAGAGGAACTCCATCACCGACCGTTGTCGCAACCTTACATCTACTTCACGGTCAATTATGGCTCACCTGTAAATAAAAGAAAATAATTTTATATACCAATTTATAGCTAGATGGTCCAAGTATGTTCACAAAAAATTTCATTCTCCTCCTGCGACAAATAAAAAAAAAAAATAGAGACCACTGTGCAAAACTTTTTAAACCCACTTTTTATTTTCTCAGGAGACAGGTATTTACAGACTGGATAACTGACAGCTGGCACCACGATAACAGAAACGTCTGGATGTTCATGGTGACTACGTCAAAAAATAACTGTTGAATGTACTTGATATCATATCAATCACAACAATTTTTTTCTGCTATCATTTTATTTCTATTTTTAAATATCTTTTCGACATTAGACATATATAAAAATTGATTGTAAGGGTCTGTATGTTTCAGCATAACTCTAGAAAGCTAGGAGCAATTTTATCCAAACTTAGTTTAAATATTACAATCTGGAAAGCAGTATCGTCGTGGTTAGTAATGGAGAGTGAGAGACAGACAGACAGGGAGAGTGAGAGAGAGAGAGAGAGAGAGAAAGAGAGACATAAAATAATAAAAAAGGATCGATATTAATGTCGAATCCATAGTTTTTAGGGTCCATGAGATCATTGGTGACAGTTCTAATGCCTTTTAAGTCCAAGTTCAATCCCAGAGTTAGGATAAGTTCTCTTTGTTCACCTAAGAGTAGTGGGAGTGGGGTCATATAAAAATGATCGATATAGCTTGATATTTGTGTCAGATCGTCGGTGAAGGGGCGAAGTGGCGTAACTTGAAAAATTACGTTTTTGAGTTATGACTACCATTCATATATGACTAACCACCTCTGTTACCTGTCAAAATTTCTTGGCAGAATTCCCACTGGTTCCGGAGATAAAGCACCTAGCACTTGGCGTATCTTGAAATTTTCGATATAAAAAAAATCTGCGAAGGGGCGTAAGTAAGATAAGCCCGTTCGCCATTTTTTTTGTTTCTTCAGTAGCTGCTAAGAAATAAAACCGCGTACGGGCGTAAGCTTATATTGGTAAAGTCTTTGCCGGCAAGAAAGATAAAACAAAAATATTTTTCAAGCTTTGTTGACAATCTGCCAAGGTTTCTTTTGTTTAAAAGTGCGGAAAGAATTCAATCAAAGTAACAATAGAATATTTACGTAGTGGTTTCCTTCAGTTTTCTGTACTGATGTATGATCGTATTCCAGTTTTCTTAACTTAGAACATAGAATAATAGCATTGTGCAGCTGGCTTTTGTTGGAGGAAGTTGTTACCAAGATGGATGTGCTAGTAGAGTGGGATACTGGAGGACTGAATGTTGTAGCAGATAAGGAATTGGTGTGTGTTTCAGGGAAGGAAATTACTGTTGATTGTCGTGTGAAAATGTATTGGTTACCGGATAGGAAGAGGTATTGTGGAATAGTGAAAGACACAGTGTGTTCCGACGTGTCAATGAGGAAAAATGTAACTGCAACAAGTGGTGACACTGGAAGTGAGAATTCTGAAGATGATGTTCCCCTTATACAATTAATACAAGGAAAGAAAGTAAACGAAAATTTAAGTTTAAATCCCACTGATATTCTATATTGTGATGGGGACGACTCTGACCTTGATCCAACATATAAAGGGAGTGTGAAGTACGAGGTTGTGAACGGGAAGTGTTCAGTGCATGTCCGTTGTGCAGTATGTTGTTGTGCTGGAGACATTTCGACAAACCATTGAATTGTGAAAATCAGCATGAACTCTTTGAACATTCGTGTAATGTGAAGACACAAGTGAGAGAGAAATGCGGAGGTGATGTAAATGTGGATTCACAGCCAGAAAGTTACGAAAAGGAAGGATCTCCTAGAGAAGAGGAGCATTTATTGAGTGAAGAAAAAGGTTGTCGGAAGAGAAAGAGAAGTATTGCCAAGGATTTACGAAGCAAGGGTGAATCGTATGTTAGCCCATACACAAAAAAGTTAGTTCCGGGAAGAAATGTGAAAGCAAGATGTGAAAAGTTTGGTAAAGAATGCTTTAAAATCACAGATGCAGAAAGACAAAAAAATTTTCAGGACTTTATGCGAGTAGTGACCAACTTCAGCGAGAATTTATCAACAGGTATGTAAAGATTTCTGACGTTAAACACAAAACTACGCAAAATGAAGAATCTCGAAGATCAAAAACAAATTATTACTTTTTACCAAAGAAGGAAGAAAAAGTGTCCGTGTGTAAAACCATGTTTTTAAACACAATTTCAGTATCAGAGAAAACTGTGCGAACTGCTCTAGCTAAAAGAAGAGACTCAGATATCATTGAGAAAGAAGAGAGAGGAGGAAGACATCAGAGCCAACTGGAAAGGGATAAACTAATAGAGAAAATGATAACAGAACACATAAAGAGATTTCCAAAAGTCGAATCTCACTACTGCAGGAAAGATACGAAAAGATAGTATCTGCATTCAGATTTGACAAAAAGTAAAATGCATAGAATGTTCATTCATGATCATAAAGATGAAATCACTCCTTTGCCAACTTACCAGACATACAGAAAAATCTTCTAAAGCATGAACCTTTCTTTTCATCGACCGAAAAAGGATACATGTGGTCTGTGTAGCAACTTTCTGGAAGGAGATGAACAGAAGAAAAGTGAACTCTGACAAATATCAGAAACATATCGCCGAGAAGGATGCAGTAAGAAGGAAGAAAATGGAAGCTAAATATTCACCGGACTTCCAATGCAAGACTTGCTGCAGTGTTTGATTTGCAACAAGTCATTTATCTTCCAATTTCAAATGAAAGCAAATTATTTTATAAAAGACGACTATTAACATACAATTTGACTGTGTATGATCTGAAGACAAGGGAATGTTTTTTGGCACGAAGGAGCAAGCCACAGAGGTGCATGCAAAATCTCCACTTGCCTACACAATTTTCTTAGTGAATTGGATGAAAACCAAGTTGAAGAAGTTTACTTGTTTGCTGATGGTTGTACAGGGCAGAACAAAAACTCAATAGTTGCAGCCATGATCCTCTACACTGTTACTACGGCGCAGCATATCAGAGTAATAACTCTAAATTTCTTTGAATCGTACCACGAACAGAATGAAGGAGACTCTGTTCATTCAACCATTTCGACGGCACTAAAAACAGCTGGAAATGTCTTCATTCCAGCACAGCTACTACCAATTTTTAGACTTGCACGATCTGCTAAACCATATACTGTGCATTCTCTTGGATACAATGATTTCATAGATTTCCGAGATGTCGCTTCTAATCTCAGGATCCTATCTGTAAGGAAGGATGATAATGGTGAAGGAATTGACTGGACAGACATACGAGAACTAATGGTGAACAAGGATCAACCAGACAAGATTTATTTCAAAGACAGCCATTTAAATACGGTTTATCGAAGCATCTCGCTACCAAGGAACGTTATATTCACTAAAACTCCGAAGTGTCTTCACTCATATCCCCCCAAGATTCCACCACAGAAGTATGAGGATTTAATGTCTTTGTGTGAAGGAGATACACTTCTAGTGAGAGACCCCAAGTTTGCGTCTTTCTAAAAAAATCTTCCACATTAAAAGTTATTTAAAAAAAAAAAAAAACTTTAAAATTTGCTATTGTAACAGACTTTACAGTAATATAGTTTTTCTCAGTTTTCATGTTAAAATTGTATTAGTGTTGCTATATCTTGAATTTCGTTATCCATTATTCATTTCTGTAGTTGATTCATTTATTTCAAATACTATGTTTAGCAGCACTGGTAATAGATATGATTGTATGAATCGCCAATAAGTAAATGTGTGAATTTAATACAATTATTATAATAGTTATTACAATAACCATTATAATAAAAAGTTATAATAATATTAAAAATATATTATTATATTATAATAATTATTAAATGCTTTTTATTAACAGAGAAATTTTAGAAAAAGTATCTCTACATACCAGATCAATCTTATTTTTCACACTTATTTGTGGGGCGTAACTTTAATCTTGATCTTTAAAATGAAAAGGCGAAAGGGCGTAAGTGATTCCATCACATTCCAGCAGAGTTTTCCAGTAGAAATTAAAACATTTTTAGCACGTAACTTTTTCCTTAGATGTAACAATAATCATACTCTTATTGTACAAAATTTGAAATTTATATAATAAAAATCAATTGAACACGAAGGTATTATGTTCAACAAAAAACTTTAAATCGTTCTCCTGAAAAATCGTAAAAATCAAGATACGCCACTTCGCCCCTTCACCGACGAGATTTGTAGTCTCTGTGGTTCTTGAGATGAACAGCAAAGATTTCAATGCTGTTTCGTCTCCTGCGTTAACTCTCTATGCGAACATGAAGTGTTCAAATTAACTTTTACCGCTTTGAACGTTTATCTTAACTTTCACCTTAGAATTAAATGCTAATTTATAGCAACAAAGAGATATCTGCAATCGATTCAGCGAATTAAGAGAAGATTTGTTGACAAATCTCAACAATTACTGAAACTGGAAACGGTTAAAATTGACCACTTATTACTAGTAGTAAATTGCTTTCCGTAAAACAAAAATATTAAAAGATATCCAGAAACGGTTTCTTGTAAGGATTCAGTATCCCAAGAATATGTTCCATCTTCTTCGTTATCCTTTAGTTAATACCGGAAGTGGTAGAAATCAACCATTTCTTGTTTTAATTCTTATCGAAATAGTAGAATAAAAAGGTACTAGAAAAGTGCAAGTGATTTACTTCAATCGATTCAGTATCTCAAGAGATGATATGACCAGTATACACGCAACATCAAAATCGGTTGATATTTTACTAGTACTTCCGCATTCAGTACTGATTTCCACGGAGCAAAAACACTAAAAGATATTGGAAAACATTTTTGTGCAATCCTTTATCATCCCTAGATGATGGCCACAACCATACAGGTAACCAAGAAAGTTCTGTCACTTTCTCACCCATTACCTCCGAACATCGATATATCACCTAAGACGTATCTAGAAGATCAAAAATAGTCCCCATCAGCATCCATGACCCTCGGCCAACGTTTTGGAAAGCCATGGATTCCTTAGCGGTAGAACTTGGTGGGCCGTGGAGCGAAGAAGGTATCAAGTACATTTTGCACCTCTACTCAGGTGATAATCAGACAGTACGATGTCCGGGGTGTATGGCGTATGCAATACTGTTTCCAATCCAAGGCATGGAGTCCCGGGTTATCCTAGCCACGCGGGGCTTATCGTTGTTCTTTAACAGGAGGGCCCCTTTGCGATTCAGAACTGTTGGCTCAAGAGTTTTGAGGTTTTTTTTAACACGACACAACTGCTAACAGTATACAGTTGCATTGAAGAAGGTATCAAGTACATTTTGCACCTCTACTCAGGTGATAATCAGACAGTACGATGTCCGGGGTGTATGGCGTATGCAATACTGTTTCCAATCCAAGGCATGGAGTCCCGGGTTATCCTAGCCACGCGGGGCTTATCGTTGTTCTTTAACAGGAGGGCCCCTTTGCGATTCAGAACTGTTGGCTCAAGAGTTTTGAGGTTTTTTTTAACACGACACAACTGCTAACAGTATACAGTTGCATTGGTGCTCAGACCGCCAGGACCTTTTTCTGGTGCAGTGCTGGTTTCGGCTGTTTTAGAACCCTTTCGTGGGATGCTAACCAATGATGACAGCCCCGTGGAGCTTCATACAGAACCCACTTCTCATCTCATGTTAACATCCTATCCAGAATGGCTCTTTCCTTAGACGAAACAGCAAAGAAACAGAGGTGTCTGCTCGCGTTGCCTTCTGGCCAGGAGTCAAATCATGTGGGACCCATCGGCTCAACTTGTAGTGCTTCCAAGTTGACGGAGGTGCTGTCGAATAGTTTCTCCACTCACACTGAATTCCCAGTTCCCCACATGTCTGGCTATTGCTCGCGTCAATTGCTGCCTGAAGATCTTCATTTTGTACATATGTTAGTCTGCCGGACGTGATGCATCTTCGGGTGTTTCGTCACCGTCCTTAAACTTGTTGAGCCACCTCTACACTGTGCACATAGTCAGGATACTCTCAGCGTTTGACCCGAGTTTGAACTCGTACAGCATATACTCTGTTACGACGCACTGCTGAGGTCCCATATTCACTCTGTCCTTGCGGAAGCTCGCGGTGTAACTGAACTGCCACAACCAGGTATTATGTTGGATATACCCACACCAACAACTGACCTTCGCCTTATCTCCATTCGCATTCAACTCATGGTGTGAGGCCAATAGAATACAGACCTTCACAAAAAGAGACAGAACTTTCTTAGTTACCTTTATAATTAATAATTACGGTTTCTATATTGCTTTCCATAAAACAAAAATGGTAAAAGTTATCCAGAAACGGTTTCTTGTAGTCAATTCACTGTCCCAAGAATACGTTTCACTTTCTCCGTTACCCTTTAGTTAATACCTAAAGTGGTAGAAATAAACCATTTCCTTTTTCAACGTTTATCGAAATAATAGAAAAAGATGATAGTAGAAAAGGGAAAGTGGTTCACTGCAATCCACTAGGCATCACAAGAATATGTTTCAGTTCTTCCGTCATCCCTTTAGTCAAATCAAATTTGAAATGTCAGTACTTGACTATTTCATATTTCAGCATTTGTGGCCATACAACTAAAACGGTAACAGATAGCGACATGTTGTTTTCTTGTAACCGATTTATACGTTTCAGGAGAACTTATTACGACCATCCACAACACTCTACCGAATGTGAAAGTGTTTCAAATTTACTAATACTTCAAGTTCCAATATCGATCTTTTTTCTTTTCTTTCTTTTTTCTTCTTTCTTTCTTACTTCTTCTTCTTCTTCTTCTTCTTTTGTAGATCAGCGTGCCAAGAATAGCTTCAATCTCCTGCATTCACTCTGTATTAAGACCGAGAATGCTAGGAATCTACTGCATGCGGTCTTAAGGTAGATAGCTAGAGAATAAAAACGGTAATAGTTAATAAGGAGCGGACTTTTGGGAACGATTCAGTGTCTTCAGAAAAGATTCTCTTCTATCTCTCTACTATGACCGGAAGTGGTATAGATTTATTTTTAATATTCATTTTGTATAGAATATTTAATATTCAATTTAATAACGAATTTAATATTCAATTCGTTATTAAGTCTACCGTAGTTTTACGACTGTGAAACAAAATTCATTTGTTAAAATTCTATGATCACGTTACGTTTATAATTCTTCCTCTAATTTTCTTTAAAAATAATGTAATATAATTATAATCATCAAACGATTAAATGATTAAGTAGGAAGTTGGACGTCTTTTCTTACCACACTAATGGGGACCTTCATTTTGGGAATTTCTGCATACTTCTATCCTTTGGAGTACTAGGGGCTGGGTAAGATGCAGTGCACAATCAACAAAACCCGCTACCAACAATTTATTGATTGAATGAGAAATTAAAAGATAACGTATAATGCAGTCTTTAGTATAAGAAAGAAAATACTTGAAATATAACTATATTAGAAATAGACCCTTGTTATTCGAAATATATGCCCCTTTGTTATCTGAGTCATCAAAACTTCGTAAAGAAATGAATATCATATATTTGTAATAATGCATTTTATTTCTATTTTTGATAATACATTTTTCCCTATTTCAGAAAATAACAAGGGTGTTGATATTTATCTTGCCGTTCTATACGCTATTAGAACGTAATACAATTGAAACGTTATAAAATATTCACGAAATGTTTATCATGCACAGTATTTTCCTCATCTGACCTAATTTATTATTAATATTTATTTTACGTTCTGTCTAGAGTAAAGTAGAGCAACTATTTGCGACAAATTGTGTGTACTGAGCAGTATTATTGTGAAACTTCTTGTTGACTGTAGACGGTAAGTCTGTCTTTACTGTTAGTTTTGGATTTTACTCTCTCACTATAGCCTACGTTGACTTCTCAAAAGAGCTATCAGAGTTTTGTGAAAATGTCGTCATCCGCTTGAACTGTAATTACCCATCTGCTAATTTGGACCAAAACTGAAGTCAAGGTAATTTACGACCTACTTATTCTGATTTTCACGAAGCTTTGCACCCTTCGTAAACAATGCATACTGCAGTGCAGAAATGTTGCCAACTAATTAAACAAAAAATGTTATATATAATTTTGTGCTACGAAATGAACAAATGGGGAAAAACAATGAGATTAAAAATGAAATGGCACGGGCTTGTGATAGGAGAATCAGGAACCATTTTCTCTCGTTTGCAGTGGCGTACGCACTGCTCTCCTGAATCTTTGAACTACTATGTAAACGCAGACACGCACCAGGAGAAAGAAGGGCAGAACGTTGAATTTCTTCTGGCAGTGTAAATTACAACTAAAACTTACTATTCCCACTCCTAATGTTTTCTCTAGCTGAGAATCTATCTAAAATGTTAGGATTCAGAGGCACTATTACATGGTGACTTAGTGGCCATACTAGCAGATCTATGATTGGATGAATGTATTGAAGTTTATCGTTTCCTTCAACAGCAAGGCTCTATGAGATGTGGACCTACAGCCTAACAAGCGATCCGAACTACATGAAGTCCCTCCTGAAATCGAACGCGAGTCTCCCGCCCGAGTCTCGCGAGTACTTGAATCATATAATTCGGAGTTAATTACCGGACCTAGAAACATGTGCAGTTGTACTCACCACTTCTATTCAAAATTGAGCTCTTAGAGGGTAGTAGTGGCTCAATTTAGAGCATTCACCTCTGGCGCATGGGATCCCTGGTTCGACTCCAGTTCGCGCCAAGTGAACTTTGTGGTGGACAAACACCGTGTGCGTGGGTTTCCTCGGGGTTCTTCAGTTTCCTCCCACTTTCTTCATTCCACCATTTCATTCATTTTTCATCATCACCGTCTCCTTTAGCCTATCCGGCATAAGCGTAGGACGTAAAACTCAAAAGATTTCATTTCATTTCATTTCAAATTGAGCTCCTTTTACGTTTCCATTACAGGCGAGCGAGTGTTTGGAACAAGCAATTGTTCATTATTCAAGAACTTGAAAACTACAGAGTTTACTTAATTATTGAATAGAGAATTTAATTTATTTTCTTTCTTATATGTAATAAATTACCTATAAAATATGTTTTGAATCCTCGCGACTTATCCGTTCGTTTGATATCTAACAGAAAAGTTACACCTTAAACAAATATATCATTAGATTATGAAGAGACTATCGACATCTTATTCATCAAATTCCAAGAAACGTTGTGCATTCTACATAGGAATAAAGACTTAACATGCATATAGTACCTCCTCTTAATTTCGCTGCAGCCAGAGAGAGAGAGGGCGAAATAAGACTTAGAAGTTACTAACCTTCCTATCCAATATTATAAAATTCTTAAATGTTGAGGATTCCTTTGTACATATTGTGATTCCTTTGTACATATTGTCAATATTCGTTTTTTGCATCTCTTAAATGGTCATTTATTCTGATCTCATTTTAAAAAGGCGATATACGAATTATAACTGAAAAAAATTACCTCATATTACTTCGTAATGAAACACTAAAACAGATTTTATCCTTTTTAACTTCTGTCTCCCCACTCTCTCTCTCTCTTCTTTTTTTAATTGTCTATTTCCTCATCTATTATGATAGGCCAAACAATGATCTGAAATACTATAAGGAACTTAATATCTTCAATAAGAACAGCGAGTACACTTGATTTCTCTTTTTCTTTCTCTTAGGCCATTTTCATGAAATGACAAGTGTTCGAAGGGGATTCTTAGTGAAAAACGGAAAAACAACTATACTTTGCAACACTGAAAATGAACTAATAACAGCGGATTCTTCCATAAGAAAATAGTACACAACAAATGCAGTATTACAGTAATTAATGTATTGTTAAGGCATAGTAAGAACTTTTAGTTTATCAAACGTTATCAACGTTGTTCAGTTCACTTGAAGAAAATTATGGCCTTAAGTAGCTAATTTTCGTGTTCTCATAGAATAGTATATACACGTTATTTATTTACTTTGCAGTAGGCTACTGTAGTTACTATCTATATGTTCGCATGCTATACAATATAAGAAAGCACATCAATAAATTGAACTTAAGAGGGAAAAGTACCATCTATTTTCATGGATATGCGTAATGATTTAGGTAATAGATGAAGAAGAAATAATCTCCCATAATGATAAATGTGCTTGCAGATATACACCAGCTCTTTATCGTTCAGTTGATAATGTGACAACGCATTGTAATTTCTTCTGTAATTATAATTTGGAGAGAAATAACAATGTTCAGTTGCTCTTAAAGGAGAAGGGGATTATATAGTACTTGATATTTTGCCCCATATCACAGCGATGATGTGAGAGTGAGACGAGTAATGCACATCTCAGTGGCAGAAATACATGCACATGCTGCATCAGAAATATTGCGGGAAACAGACGAAACAATCTCCTCTTCACCAATCAGCAAACAGTCGTGCGCGCAGTGATACAACATCGAGTTACGCGGTTTGTTTTTGAAGGGTGCAAAAAACTGAAAAACGATTTAGGTGAATCAGTTCAATTCCTCCGCCTTCGATAATAGTTTTCGTACCAAAAAGTGAAAAGAGAAAAGAAACCTTCAGAGAAATTTGATTGCATGCTATTTGAATGAGAGCTTAATATCTTTATTATTTTCATTGGTATTCTGGAACTGTATGCATGCTATTTGCTTAAAAGCTGTAAAGTTTCTATAATAGAAGTGTTCTTAACCAGGTTAAACGATCGTCTGTTTTAATAATGTTTATCAATTGCAGCCTCTTTGAATTCGCTTACTTTATTCTTTCACCACCATATCCTGTGGTTCGGATTCCACGTTAATCAGTAGGTCCACGACTCATATAGCCTCGCTGCTGAACGGGACGTTAAACTCAAAATCAACTCAAGTCTTTCACCACATACGTTATCATGTTCTTTGTAGGAACCTTCTTAATGCTGTTTTCAAGACTCGCAAGAGAGGAAGCTTTTCTCTTCTTCTTAAGAATGACAGTCGTACGTGGCTCTTTAGCCCACTGAGAAGAAGACATCTTTTTACTCACGAATTAATGGGAAATGAAATCTGGATATCGTACGCTACTGGTTAGTCCAAGCAGCATTCCATGCAATTGTGGTTCTCCGATACGAATAAATTCAAACCGACGCCATCAGTTCACGTTAGTGCCAAACTTGTCTTAGGACATAAAAACCGGTGATTCTTGTAAAAGTCATTGGAACCAGAACGAATAATTGCAGCACATATGTATTACCAAACACTAAATTATCAGCGACATACCATTCAAAATTAGTGCAGACAATTGCTACGTTCGGTAATTCTTATGATCCAGGACAACAACCGTCCAGCAAAGCTGCTCATACTGTTAAGATAATTCTAAGATTTCAACGAGAAATGTTCAAACATCTCCCTTAATCCCTGTCATTGCCCCATTTATTTATTTTTTTTATTCATTTGAAAAAGTGGCTTGCGTCGAAACGTTTCAGTTACAGTAAAGTCCTCAAGATATGAATTTTACACTGCAAGCAATCTGAAATGCCAGATATTTCAAGAGAGGATAAAAGTGAAACTGGGGCCACGATACTAAAAATGTCTTGAGGTCCCATGCTAAGGTCCCATGTTCACTCTGTCCTTGCGGAAGTTCGCGGCGTAACTGAACTGCCACAACCAGGTAGTATGTGGGATATACCCACACCAACAACTGACCTTCGCCTTATCTCCATTCGCATTCAACTCATGGTGTGAGGCCAATAGAATACAGACCTTCACAAAAAGAGACAGAACTTTCTTAGTTACCTTTATAATTAATAATTACGGTTTCTATATTGCTTTCCATAAACACAAATGGTAAAATGTATCCAGAAACTGTTTCTTCTAGTCAGTTCTCTGTCCCAAGAATACGTTTCACCTTCTCCCTTACCCTTCAGATAATACGTAGTGAATGGAAAGTGAACCATTTCTTGTTTCAACGTTTATCGAAATAATAGAAAAAGACGGTAGTAGAAAAGGGTAAGTGGTTTACTGGAATCCACTAAGCATCCCAAGAATATGTTTCAGATCATCCCTTTAGTCAAATCAAATTGGAAATGTCAGTACTTGCCTATTTCATATTTCAGCATTTGTGGCCATACAACTAAAACGGTAACAGATAGCGACATGTTGTTTTCTTGTAAACGATTTATACGTTTCAGGAGAACTTATTATGACCATCCACAACACTCTACCGAATGTGAAAGTGTTTCAAATTTACTAATACTTCAAGTTCCAATATCGATCTTCATAAATGAAAATGGTATGTGATGTAGTTTTCTTTTCTCTTCTCTTTTCTTTTCTTTTCTTTTCTTTTCTTTTCTTTTCTTTTCTTTTCTTTTCTTTTCTTTTCTTCTTTCATTGTTCTTCTTCTTTTATTGTAAATCCGCGTGCCAGGAATAACTTCAATTTCCTGCATTCACTCTGTATTAAGACCGAAAGTGCTACAAATCTACTGCATGCGATCTTAAGGTAGATAGCTAGAGAATAAAAACGGTAATAGTTAATAAGGAGCGGACTTTTGGGAACGATTCAGTGTCTTCAGAAAAGATTCTCTTTTATCTCTCTACTAAGACCGGAAGTGGTATAGATTTATTTTTAATATTCAATTCGTATAGAATATTCAATATTTCATATTCAATTTAATAACGAATTTAATATTCAATTCGTTTGGAAGTCTACCGTACTCTTACGACTGTGAAACAAAATTCATTTGTTAAAATTCTATGATCACGTTACGCTTATAATTCTTCCTCTAATTTTCTTTAAAAATAACGTAGTATAATTTTAATCATCAAACGATTATATGACTAAGTAGGGAGTTGGACACCCTTTCTTACCACACTAATGATGACCTTCATTTTCGGAATTTCTGCATACTTCTATCCTTTGGAGTACTAGGGGTTGGGGAAGATGCAGTGCATAATTAACAAAACCCGCTACCAACAATTTATTGACTGAATGAGAAATTAAAAGATAACGTAAAATGCAGTCTTTAGTATAAGAAAGAAAATACTTGAAATATAACTATATTAGAAATAGACCCTTGTTATTCGAAATATATGCCCCTTTGTTATCTGAGTCATCAAAAATTCGTAAATCAATGAATATTATATATTTGTAATAATACATTTTATTTCTATTTGTGGTAATATATTTTTTTCCTATTTCAGAACATATCAAAGGTATTGATATTTGTCTTGCGGTTCTATACGCTATTAGAACGTAATATAATTCAATCGTTATAAACTCTTCACGAAATGTTTATCATGCACAGTATTTTCCTCATCTGACCTCATTTATTATTAATATTTATTTTACGTTCTGTCTAGAATAAAGTAGAGTAACTATTGGCGACAAATTTCGTGTACTGAGCAGTATTATTGTGAAATTTCCTGTTGACTGTAGACAGTAAGTCTGTCTTTAATGTTAGTTTTTGTTTTTACTCTCAAACTATAATCTACGTTGACTTCTCAAAGGAGTTATCACAGTTTTGTGAAAAGTCATCCTCCGCTTGAACTATAATTACCCATCTGCTAATTTGGATCAAAACTGAAGTCAAGGTAATTTTTGATCTACTTATTCCGATTTTCACGAAGCTTTGTAGCCTTTGTAAACAATGCATACTGCAGTGCAGAAATGTTTCCAACTAATTAAACAAAAAATGTTATATGCAATTTTGTGCTACGAAATGAACAAATTGAATGAGGAAAAACAATGAGATAAAAAATGAAATGGCACGGGCTTGTGATAGGAGAATCAGGAACCATTTTCTCTCGTTTGTGGTGGCGTACGCACTGCTCTCCTCAATCTTTGAACTACTATGTAAACGCAGACACGCACCAGAAGAAAGAAGGGCAGAACATTGAATTCCTTCTGGCAGTGTAAATTACAACTAAAACTTACTATTCCCAGTCCTAACGTTTTCTCTAGCTGACCAGTCCAAGCAGCATTTCATGCAATTGTGGTTCTCCAATGCGAATAAATTCAAACCGACGCCATCATTTCACGCTAGTGCCAAGCTTGTCTTAGGACATAAAAACCGGTGATTCTTGTAAATGTCATTGGAACCAGAACGAATAATTGCAGCAGATATGTATTACCAAACACTAAATTATCAGCGACATACCATTCAAAATTGATTCAGAGAATTGCTACGTTCGGTAATTCTTATGATCCAGGACAACAACCGGCCACCAAAGCTGCTCATACTGTTAAGATAATTCTAAGATTTCAACGAGAAATGTTTAATCATCTCTCTTAATCCCTGTCATTGCCCCATTTATTTATTTTTTTATTCATTTGAAAAAGTGGCTTGCATGGAAACGTTTCAGTTACAGTAAAGTCCTCAAGATATGAATTTTATACTGGAAGCAATCTGAAATGCCAGATATTTAAAGAGAGTGTAAAAGTGAAACTGGGGCCACGATACTAGAAATGTCTTGAGGTCCCATGCTAAGGTCTCATGTTCACTCTGTCCTCGCGGAAGTTCGCTGTGTAACTGAACTGCCACAACCAGGTAGTATGTTGGATATAGCCACACCTACAACTGACCTTCGCCTTATCTCCATTCGCATTCAACTCATGGTATGAGGCCAATAGAAAACAGACCTTCACAAAAAGTGACAGAACTTTCTTAGTTACCTTTATAATTAATAATTACGGTTTCTATATTGCTTTCCATAAAACAAAAATGGTAAAAGTTATCCAGAAACGGTTTCTTGTAGTCAATTCACTGTCCCAAGAATACGTTTCACATTCTCCGTTACCCTTTAGATAATACTTAGTGAAAGGAAAGTGAGCCATTTCCTGTTTCAACGTTTATCGAAATAATATAAAAAGAGGTGGTAGAAAAGGGAAAGTGGTTTACTGCAATCCACTCAGCATTCCAAGAATATATTTCAACTCCTCCGTTATCCATTTAGTCAAATCAAATTGGAAATGTCAGTACTTAACTATTTTATATTACAGCATTTGTGGCCATACAACTAAAACGGTAACAGATAGCGACATGTTGTTTTCCTGTAAACGATTTATACGTTTCAGGAGAACTTATTACGACCATCCACAACACTCTACCGAATGTGAAAGTGTTTCAAATTTACTAATATTTCAAGTTCCAATATCGATCTTCATAAATGAAAATGGTATGTGATGTAGTTTTCTTTTTTCTTTTCTTTTCTTTTCTTTTTCTTTTCTTTTGTTTTCTTTCTTTCTTTCTTTCTTTCTTCTTCTTTTTTTGTAAATCAGCGTGCCAAGAATAGCTTCAATCTCCTGCATTCACTCTGTATTAAGACCGAAAGTGCTAGGAATCTACTGCATGCGATCTTAGGGTAGATAGCTAGAGAATAAAAACGGTAATAGTTAATAAGGAGCGGACTTTTGGGAACGATTCAGTGTCTTCAGAAAAGATTCTCTTTTATCTTTCTACTAAGACCGGAAGTGGTATAGATTTATTTTTAATACTCAATTCGTATAGAATATTCAATATTTAATATTCAATTCTTTTGGAAGTCTACCGTAGTTTTACGACTGTGAAACGAAATTCATTAGTTAAAATAGTATGATCACATTACGCTTATAATTCTTTCTCTAATTTTGTTTAAAATAACGTAGTATAATTTTAATCATCAAACGATTATATGACTAAGTAGGAAGTTGGACACCCTTTCTTACCACACTAATGGTGACCTTCATTTTCGGAACTTTTGCATACTTTTATCCTTTGGAGTACTAGGGGCAGGATAAGATGCAGTGTCTAATCAACAAAACCCGCTACCAACAATTTATTGACGGAATAAGAAATTAAAAGATAATGTATAATGCAGTCTTTAGTATAAGAAAGAAAATACTTGAAGTATAACTATATTCGAAATAGAGCTATGTCCCTTTGTTATTGGGGTCATCAAAAATTCGTAAAGAAATGAATATTTTATATTTGTAATAATGCATTTTATTTCTATTTGTGATAATACATTATTCCTAATTTCAGAACATTTCAAAGGTATTGACATTTATCTTGCGATTCTATACGCTATTAGAACGTAATATAAACTCAAACGTTATAAACTATTCACGAAATGTTTATCACGCACAGTATTTGCCTCATCTGACCTCATGTATTATTAATATTTATTTACGTTCTGCCTAGCAAAAAGTAGAGTAACTATTGGCGACAAATTGTGTGTACTGAGCAGTATTATTTTGAAATTTTCTGTTGACTGTAGACGGTAAGTCTGTCTTTAATGTTAGTTTTGGTTTCAGATCTCTTACTATAGCCTACGTTGACTTCTCAAAAGAGGTATCAGAGTTTTGTGAAAAGTCGTCATCCGCTTGAACTTTAGTTACCCATCTGCGAATTTGGACCAAAACTGAAGTAAAAAAGAAAAAAAAAAGGTAAATCAGTTCAATTCCTCCGCTTTCGATAATACTTTTCGTACCAAAAATAGAAAAGAAAAAAGAAACCTTCAGAGAAATTTGATTGCATGCTATTTGAATGAGAGCTTAATATCTTTATTATTTTCATTGGTATTCTGGAACTGTATGCATGTTATTTGCTTAAAAGCAGTAAAGTTTCTATAATAAGTAGTGTTCTTAACCAGCATAAACGATCATCCGTTTTAATAATGTTTATCAATTGTAGTCTCTTTCGACTCGCTTACTTTATTCTTTCATCACATATCCTGTGGTTGGGTTTCCACGTTAATCAGTAGGTCCACGTCTTATATAGCCTCGCTGCTGAATGGGACATTAAACTCAAAATCAACTCAAGTCTTTCGCCACATATGTTATCATGTTCTTTGTAGGAACCTGCTTAATCCTGTTTCCAAGACTCGCAAGAGAGGAAGCTTATCTCTTCTTCTTAAGAATGACAGTTGTACGTGGCTTTTTAGCTCACTGGGAAGAAGACATTTTTTACTCACGAATTAATGGGAGATGATATATAAAACGATAATCATGCCTGTTGTTCTGTATGGTTGCGAAACATGGTCGCTTACTCTGAGGGAAGAACATAGACTGAAAGTATTTGAGAACAGGATCCTGAGAAGAATATTCGGACCCAAGAGGAACGAGAATGGGGAATGGCGGAAGCTTCATAACGAGGAACTACATAGTTTATACGGTTTACCCAACATTGTTAGGGTCGTCAAGTCTAGGAGGCTTAGGTGGGCAGGTCATGTAGCTAGAATGGAAGAAAGTAGAAACGCTTTCAAAGTCTTGACTGGTAGACCCATAGGAAAACGACCATTAGGAAGACCTAGGCGCAGATGGGAGGATAATATTAAGATGGATCTCGCACAGATAGGAATACAAAGTAGAAACTGGATGCAATTAGCTAAGGATAGAAGTCAGTGGAGAGCTTTTGTGAACGCGGCACTGAACCTCCGGGTTCCATAGGCAATAGAGTTAGTTAGTTAGTTAGTTATTAATGGGAGATGAAACCTGGATATCGTACGCTACTGGTTAGTCCACGCACTTGTGGTTCTCCGATGTTAATAAATTCAAACCGATGCCATCAGTTCACAAAATCATGCCAAGCTTGTCTTAGGACATAAAAACCGGTAATTCTTGTGAAAGTCATTGGAACCAGAACGAATAATTGCACCAGATATGTATTGCCAAACACTAAATTATCAGCGACATGCCATTCAAAATTGCCATGCCGTGCAGAGAATTGCTACGTTAGATAATTCTTTTGATCCATGACAACAATCGCCCACTGCAGTTGCTCTCACTGTTAAGATAATTCTAAGATATCGACGAAAAATGTTCAATCATCTCCCTTAAGCCCTGTCATTATCCCAATGATTTATTTTTTTATTCATCTGAAAAAGTGGCTTGCATCAAAACGTTTCAGTTACAGTAAAGTCCTCAAGATATCAGTTCTACACTGGAAGCAATCTGAAATGCCAGATATTTACAGAGAGGGTAAAATTGAAATTGGCGCCACGATACCAGAAATGTCTTGCGGTTCATGGTGACTACATAAAAAAAAACTGTTGTATGTACTTATATATCAACTTGCCAGATGTACTAAATGCATCAAAACTCAAAGTTTCTGTATTAGAATGGTCCGAAGATTCAATAGTTTATTTGTTTTTCTTGGAAAACGATGTTGATTTTTTGAAAACGATTCACAAGATGAAATTATTTTATTTAAGTCCCAGAAGTAAATTCATTGTTGTTCTTTCTAGCATGCATAAAATAACAATTGGGACAGAAAATATTTTTCGTAGTGCTTTCAGGAAAATATATACAATGTGATTGTCATAACAATGGGGAATATAAATTTGCTAAATATCATCGACATATACACGTACTTTCCATTCTCAAATGATCATTGTAAGTCAGCTGGTGGACTAACACTCATCGATCAATGTCATAAGGGACGTATGATCAAAGGAAGTTACTTATTTCCGAATAAATTAGAAAACCTTCATTCGTGTGAATTGAGTTCTACAACGTTTTCCATACCCCCTGATTCCATATTAGAGAAGAGGATAGATGGTAGTGTTATTGCTAAGGGACCAACTCCAAAAACACTGTACACAATTGCGAAGAAGATGAATTTTACCTTGAAGTTTATGAAACGAATTAATAGAAGTGATCCTGGTAGACTCTTACCTAATGGCACATTTCTCGGTGACTTGGCAAGAATAAAATCCGGAGAATTAGAAGGAAGCTTTGTAGGTAGAGCACCAAAATTGAATCATTTTGTACATTTTCATCCAATACTGAGTGGAGATTTCTATCGAATGATATGGGCTGTTCGCCAACCCTCCACATATCCTAAATGGATGAGTATAATTTTCCCTTTCCACTTATATTGCTGGATTCTAATTTTATTCTTATATGGTCTCGTTATTATATCTACGAAATTAATGAAATCACTTATTAAGAATAGAAACTGTTTAATATTCCGATCTTCTTTCATGTATTATTTCTCCATACTTTTAGGAATATCAGTCCCAGAACCACCTCGTATTCCTCTGATAAGAATAGTATTTGTAATCTGGGTTCTGGGTTCTTTCATTTTGAATTATTGCTACCAGGCTTCGCTTTTTAGATTTGTTACAAAACCAATAAAATATAAGTTAATGAATAGTATGAATGATCTTTTAGACTCAGGTATTCCGTTTGGTGGCATTTCTAACCATCGGAGATTTTTCTCTGACGCAACTGATCACGTAATGAAAGAAATTCTGGATAAGTGGAAGGATGTAAGTTCTGGAACAGTTCTACTAAAATCGTTAGTAGATTTGGCTGGGTCGAGAAATTGCGGAATACTTGTGGGATCCGGTATTCTTGATTATGTAGTATATTCACACTCCCTTTTCGATTCACAAGGTAAACCAATGATTCATAAAGTCCAGGAGATTGTTGTTTCAGTTCCTAGTGTTTATTTGCTGCGACCAAATTCTCCTTACGTGAATTCTTTTAGTCAAGTAATTCAAGATTGTGTGGAATATGGATTATGTGAAAAATGGAAAACTGATACATTACTTGATGTATGGACAAGACGACATTAGGTTTTAGTGCTAAAGATAATGATGTTATAATAATTTCTATTAAGGATTTGATGGGTGGTTTTGCATTGCTTATTTTCGGATTATCTTTGAGTATAATAGCATTTGTAATTGAAGTGTTTCATAAATATAGTTCTAAATTGAGGAAATAATAAGTGTACAGTGTCTTGCAGGATGTATCTTTTATTGTGTTTTTGAAAGTAGTTCAGTGACTGTTGGGTTTCTATGTATTAAAGCTGTTGTAGTTGTTGCATGTGAGCATTTTGGTGTAGAATTAAAATTAGAATCGTGGTTAATTTAGTGGTTTAATGGTTTATATTTGACTTTGTTTTCTTTTTTTCTTTTTTTGCTTGTTCTGCAATAACTTTGGTGTTATACATATAGGAATGTTGAACTCTAACTATAGTTACGGCCATTGTGACATTTTGGAATAATTTAAGCGATAGGACGCAGTTTATGTTGCTATTAAATCGTCACATTAGTTCTACATCTATGAATTTTCCGCATGATAGTGACATCTGTTGTCATTATCAGGTAGGCAGACAGGCAGCAGCTTCTCAATGCATTAGCTTGACGCATATATATATATATATATATATATATATATATATATATATATATATATATATATATATATATATATATATATAAATTTGAAAAACTTCACTTCAATCAGAAATGTCAGTTTTTCAACAAAATTATTCAACAAAGTATTCGATCGTGTGAGAACACTTTAAGTTCCATCAAAGAACAGTCATCGTGATCTGAATGGGAGCTTCAGGTTATTGAGAAGTTCAAATATTTTATCTACGGAGATCGTCGATTCGTCTATAGCATTTGAGAGTAAGCCAAATGCTTATCAACAGCACCCGTCCATAAGAAGTATCGACGTGGCGATACTGGATTCAACACCGAGGTCATCAGCGAGCGTCAACTGGAAGAGATAAGGTATGTGTTACTCCTATTTAGGACTCAAATGCTCAATGCTCGGTAGGCGATACTCGACTGGCAAAGTTTCCGAATATCCGTGATCATATCACAACACTTACATGCATCACCTTTTATCTAAGAGAAATATAATTGTTATTGAATTATTGAAGTCAATGTTTTATTACTAGAATTCAATCCCCAATTGGTATGTGTCATATTAGTAAACCTCTCGCATACGTATACGAGAACTTGCCCACTCATTCTAGATGGTGAGTGGAAGGCGCTCAGCATCACTCAATTTGCATCCCCAAATTAGGCACTGAGTGTGCTGGGTTGGCAATATATATATATATATATATATATATATATATATATATATATATATATATATATATATATATATATATATATATATATATATAAATTTGAAAAACTTCACTTCAATCAGAAATGTCAGTTTTTCAACAAAATTATTCTTCAAAATACTCCATTTTTTGTTTTGCTGTTCTATCAAGTAAAATTGATAGGCCTAGTTGGTGAGGCGTCTCCCTGGTACCTGGGTGACCCTAATTCGATCTAGTATGGGCGCGATAGATTTTTCACGCTTTTCTTTTATTCAAGTGCGGCTCTGGGTTTCGCCCATGCCTTAGAAAAGAAGTACCTGGAGGAACTTGTGCAAGTATTGACTACCTCTTGTCAGATCTTAGTTCCATATCAACCACTGAACTTCCGTGACATGTTCCGAAAAAGCTGCAGTATTAGTTTACATTCTATCAAGTAAAAATTAAAAAAAAAAGGAGGATTGAATTTTTGAATTGAGGAGGATTTTCTGGTGCAATGCTGGTTTCGGCTGTTTTGCAATCGACTCATGGGATGCTAACCAATAACGACAGCGCCATAGAGCCTCATACATGACCCACTTCTCCTCATATGTCAACACCCTGTCCAGAAATGGCCCCTTCCTCAAACAAGACAGCAAAGAAACACAGGTGTCTGCTCGCGTTACCTTCTGGCCCGGAGTCAAATGATATGGGACCCATCTACCCAACTTGAAGTGCTTTCCAAGTTGATTGAGGTGCTGCCTTATGGCTTCTCAACTCACACTGAATTATAGTTCCAGTTCCTGATATGCCTGGACATTGTTTGCCTCAATTGCTGCCTGAAGATCTTCATTTTCTACATGTGTTGGTCTTCCGGCACATGTTATGTTTTTGAGTATTTCGCCACCGCCTTTAAGCTTGTTAACCCACCGCTGCGCTGTCCGGATAATTACAAAACAATCACCAAAGGCCTGACATATCTTCCGCTTCGCTGCAACGGTGTCTGACCCGAGTTTGAACTAGTAGAGCATACATGCCCTTATGCCGCTCTGTGGAGATCCCATGTTCACACTGTTGTTACGCACGTTCACAGTATAACTGAACTGCCACAATCAGGTAGTACTTGGATATATCCACACCAATAATTGAGCTTCGTCTTATCTCCATTCGCATTCAACACATGGCATGAGGGCCAATTGAGGACAGACCTCTACAAAAAGCGACAGAACTTTCTTGGTTACCTTTATATTACCGCTGAAGGAGATAAGTGTTTAAAGATGAGACGTATATTGATAGAAAGGTTTTACTGAGCTAACAAAATGTTATGATGAGTGTAACTTCAAATGCTTAGTTTTCGAGGAAGTCGGGAGAAAACGAATTTCTTTGTAAACCTAAAAATTGATTATAGACCAATTGATAACCTTACCACGTCTTATGAAAAATTGATTCTGAAGTGCTCACTAAACAGGGTTTTCACATCGACCATAATACGATGACAGATAATACATAGAATGGTTAATGAGTTATGTACTGCAATTCTGAAAAACTGTTAAACTGTAACTTTTTGTTTAATTATCATGCTCTGTACAAAGTTATAATTAGAGAGTTTCACTTTTCGAGAATTTTGCCTTAAACTTGAATGCTGATAACTTGGAAACCAAAGATGAGAACAATCAGTACGAGGAGGTTTAAGGTCAATCCAGGCGTTACTTTAAAAAAGAAAAAAAAGGCATGGAATTGCCTTTATTTTCGCATATAGCTCTTTCTACAGTTATACATTTATCTCAGGACTAAACTAATGGCTTGGAGACTTCGTAATACGAAGATTTTTCGGTACATCTGAATCGTAGTATGAAAGCCGCATCGCTTTGTCACCATCATAGAAATGTTATTTAGAGCTTATTGCAAGCTCTGTCCCACCTAGAGACCTCCAAACTCGAATTTAACTTTGCTGATATTATTCACAATTTACAGGTACACAAAATGTTTTTAGGACACGTTAGAGTGGATAAATTCCGCCACTCAAACTTCTTGAATTACGCCCAAAGTTTGGAGATACATGCGTAACATGCTTGTGTAGTATATGTCTTCCCTTAGAACTTCACATTCCCCATTTCTCACTGCAATCGAGAAGACTGAATAAAACGCTGGAGAAAGATATGTGTGAGTATCTAAGTTAAAACTTTAATTGTAAGGCTGAGTAGGAATCGGGACATATTAATAAGGTAAATAGACAAAGCTCGAGTCTGGATCGGGTATTACATATGAATTTCTCACATATCTTCCTCGGGTGTTGTCAGTTCTAGGCTGTAAGGTAAAATTACTCGGGAAAAGAAAACATTATTTGCTTGATATCTAGCTATGATATTTCAAAAATGTTAAATATTAAGAGCTGTTGTTAGTTTCTTTGTTTTGAGGTATTTCTATGTCGATAATAGATGAATGTTTTGTGTTAAGATTGATTTACTTTTTTCTCTAGCAAGACATGAAATTTAAATGAATGAGGAACAAATTGACAACGTTGTAGGAAATTCACCCAATTATAACAGTAATAATCGACTTTTGACTCTTTTTTTATAATACGTTTATGTTCTAAAATATTAAGAGTTTCACCCATTATTAACAATATATATTAAATCGTTTTAAAATAGAATATTCAATGATGTTCAGTACATTTTAAATTTCCCAATTCCAGAGACTCGCTGCAGAAAGTTGAGATCGGCAGAGTCATCTAGTATCAGATGTGAAAACTTGGTGTCAACATGGCACGGATGGTCTAGGGCTACAATCTACAATACGTCACATGAGAATCAAAGGAACGTAACTCCAAAAGTGCTGTTTTCGTTTTCTTCATGTTTGGACATGGAACATAACACCACCTGTTTTCCTTGTCGATCATTTGTTATAATATAGCTCATTTGCCATGCTATTAAAAACACGTCTTTGTAAGAAAATAGTATTTTTTTTTCTCTTGCCTGTAAACCTACGGAAAAGGAGTTACGTTATTCTGGTTCTCATGCAACGAATAGTATTATATAGCTACGTGTGAACAAATAGTTCTAAATATTACTAAGTGCTCTTCAACCATCAGTGTACGTCTGTATAAAACTCAAACATATTTTGTGACTACAAACAAGGAATAAACCTACAAATTGCAGTATCCCTCTGTAATTTTCAACGATTAATGCAAGTGTTCGTACATTGTATACACTGGCGCAAATCCCGGGGGGGACGAGGGGGACATGTCCCCCCCAATCTTGGACCTGGGGGGGACTGTCCCCCCCAATAATCTGATTTAAAAAGTGCTTTTTCGGATAAGTGTCATGATTTGTGTCCGACTGCCCGAAAGGAATGTAACATGAAATTGATTTCTCTTGGCTTTTCCATTTTTTTAAAAAAAGAATCGTATTCTGTAGTATTTCAAACTGAACTTCGTGCTGTAGTGAGTTTAGTAGTCTCATCAATATGTATTAATTCCACTTCCGCTATTTGGGCACAAATTGTAATAAATGCCAGAGGAGGATATGCCCCTCTCCTCATGCTGGAAAGTTGTCTCAGCTGTAGGTACGGGCACGAATTCCGGGGAAAAGGGGAGACATGTCCCCCCCAACATTGGAACTAGCGGCTCTCCCAATAGTGCTTGAAAAGTGCTTTTTGCAGATAACTGTGATGAGTTGTGTCCGACTGCCACATAGGAAAGTGAGATGAAATTTGTTTCTCTTGGCTTTTCCATTTTTAATGAAAATGAAGGCGTGCGACTGTGCGTGACGTAACCTGATATGAAATCTTATCTCCTCCTCTCCCCTAGGCCCTAGCACACGAAGAGTATATAGAATATCCAATGTCAATAGAACCCATCTTTTCAGTAAATGCGCATTTAATCTATTTGTAGTATCAGCCTAGGCATCTACTCATGCTTCGCAAGCTAACTAACTCTATAGCCCAGCGTTTCCCAACCGGTGTGCCGCGGCACACTGGTGTGCCGTGAATGCGCCGCTGGTGTGCCGCGAGGAAATCGAAACAAAATTATTAATTCTATAGCATCAAATTGCAAAACGTATAGAAAAATGTATATTTGTATTGCCCATTACTATGAACCTCTACTAGAAATTTACAATTTTAAGTTTCACACTGTGTTACTTTTCTGTGCATTTCTAATGTTGAAAAAAGTATGTTATTGTTATGACCATTATTGCTTCTTTATTGTCGCAGACTATTTCGTAACTTGAAAATTTAAAATATCATTCAATCCTTTCGACAAATTACCTACATTTGTCTTTTAAAAGTAAAAGAGATTTGTTTGTTCGTTCGTTATTTAGTGATCTTCCTTCTTAGTAAAAAGTTGGATACAGTTATCGAAACCTGAGTCCAATATTTCATTGGAATTGTTTTCCGTTTTTAAATTAGAATGAAAAATAAGCATAGTGATTTACCACGGGGAAACCCCAGTGATCGAGCTTTCTTCTCTGCGAAGGAGATCAGTAATCAGAGAAAAAAAATACCACTTTTTTTATATTTACAAATAACAATATCTATAAGTGTGCCGCGAGAATCCAAGTTACACCCGTAGTGTGCCGCAAGTTGAAAAAGTTTGGGAAACGCTGCTATAGCCTATGGAACCCGGAGGTTCAATGCTGCGTTCACAAAAGCTCTCTACTGACTTCTATTCTTGGCCAACTGGATCCAGTTTCTACTTTGTATTCCTATCTCTGCGAGATCCATCTTAATATTATCTTCTCATCTGCGCCTAAGTCTTCTTAATAGTCGTTTTCCGATTGGTCTTACCCCTAACACTTTGAAAGCGTTCCTACTTTCTTCCATCCTGGCTACATGTCCTGCCCACCTAAGCCTCCTAGACTTGATGACCTTAACAATGTTTGGTAAGCCGTATAATTTACGTAGTTCGTCGTTATGAAGTTTCCACCATTCTCCATTCCCGTTCCTCTTGGTCCGAATATTTATCTCGGGATCTTGTTCTCAAATACTTTCAGTCTATGCTCTGCACTCAGTAAGCGACCATGCTTCTAAACCATACAGAACAACAGGTATGATTATCGTTTTATACATTTTAAGCTTCAAATCCCTCGACAGAATTCGCGACGACAAGAGGTTTTGAACTGAATAATAACACGAATTCCCTGTTTTTAGTCGACATTTAATTTCTTCGTGAATATGATTTTCGTCTGTTAATATTGAACCTAGATATTTGAAAGTATCCACTTTATCAAAAGTATTATTTAATATTTTAACACATACATAATTTGCCGTATTACGGTCCCGACGCATTTCCATGTATTTAGTTTTCTCTGCATTTACTTCGAAACCCATGTCCATGCAAGCGCATCTAATAAGACCTCTGCATTTCTTTCTAGTTTTCTCCTATCATCCCCTACTAAATTTACATAATCAGCGTACGCATAACCTGGTGAACACCGTTCAGCTCTAGGCCCTGGTTGCTATCTTTGATTTTCCTTATAGCGTATTCCAGGACAAAGTTGAATAATAATGGCGACAACGCATCTTCTTGTTTCAGGCCATTCTTAACGTGAAAGCTCGTGGCCAAAAATTTTCCTGCCCGGACTTTACTTTGGGATTCATTTAAACATGCCTTAATTGATCTAATTAGCTTTTTCGGTATTCCAAATTCTGTAAGAACGTTGTACAATGTTTCTCTCCTAACCGAGTTATAAGCCTTTCTAAAATCAATAAATAGTTGATGTGCCGGACTACTGTATTTCCGCTTGTTTTCGAGTATTTGGCGAATGGTAAATATTTGGTCGATAGTTGATCGATTTCGTCTAAATCCACACTGATAATCTCCAAAAATTTCATCTGCGTATGGGGTCAATCTTGCTAATAGAATTTTTGAAAGGATTTTATAGGATGTTAACAGAAGAGAGATGCTTCGATAATTATTACAGTCAGTTTTGTCGCCTTTCTTGTGGATTGGAACAATGATTGATTCTTCCCACTCTTGTGGCAATTCTTCCTTGTTGTAGATAAGGAGAATGAGTTTGTGTATCTTGTTCCACAATTTTTGCCTCCAGCTAAAACTAACTCAGCTGGAATTTCGTTTACACCCGAGATTTGTGTTTCTTTAATTTCTTTATAGCGATTTTTACTTCTATTCGATTGGGTTCTGGAATATATGGTTCTGCGGTGTGTATCTTCCTTTCTCCACGCACATTAGTTTTTGGTTGCGTGTTAAGCAAATCGTCAAAGAAATCTTTCTATCTATTTAAAATGCTATCTGTATCAGTGAGAACTGTTCCATCAGCTTTCTTTCATATATAAGAACGAGGTTGATAGCCTTTCTTAAATTCGTTGATCCCTTTATACATGTCCCGAATGTTTTTATTTTTACTATTATCTTCAAGTTCCTAAATTTTAGCTTTCAAAATATCGCGTTTCTTTGTTCTAAAAGTTTTGGAAGTTCCTCGTCTGATATCTACGAAATTTTGTGTAGTTACTTCATTCGGATTTTGTAGCCAACGTAATTTTGCCTGTTTTCTCTTCTCTGCTAGTTCGAACCATGGTTTGTTCCTACGTATTTCCGCGTGTCCCATTTTTTCTTTTGAGAGAGGATGTTTCGTAAGCAAAGAAAAGAATTCAATTGCTGAAATATTTTTCTCTATAATCTTAAGGTTACATCTGTTAAGTAAAAAGTATGTTATGCGTCAGATTTCTGAAACGATTCCTGTAATGTTATTAAGATTATAATAATTTTGCTCAAAGAGTATTGTTGCGTCATACATAATTGATATTCTTTCTTCATAGTTTTGGGGAAGTCGTCATTTATATTATTATATTACTATAAAACAATTTTAACGCGGATCTTTGTGGATGCCTAATTAGAAACATACCAATTATAAATATGCATGTATTCAGATTTCAGAATGTTTTCACGGCAGTGATTTGTAATACTGATATGTACTACTACTTCATCTACATCACCTAATATACTCTGCAACAGTTGATCAGATTCATCTACCGTAATATGAGTTTTATCTCCCTTATCTAGAATAAGCCTCAAATCTGCCCACCTTCCAATGTTGAAGACAACCAATGGCGTATTTAGGATTTTCTTTCTATGCCCAACACATGGAAGGAAGTGGACAATTGCCCACCTGAGTTTGAGAATTAAATATATTTTAATTTATGCATAAATTGAAGTTATAATGGCAAGAATTACAGATCGATAAATCCTATGTGATATGATACAAAAATTTAGAAGTGAATCTAACCCTTTATTCTATTCATACAAGAAAAAGAAAGCATCCTCTTGGCCGTCCTAATTTCCCGGGCTAATTATTCCCCCGTTTTGATTTTCTTTAATTCAAACATTTCCTTCTTTTAAAAATAACTAAACGATATAATTGTTTCTTTGTTATAATAACTAAAGTCCTGTCATGTTGATATCCGCGCATGTTGGTGTGGAAATCCGCGCACTAGTTTCGCTTATCAGCTCCTCTTAGTTTTGGTGTTACTGATGACGGCCAACTTGAATCACAACTGACAACGGTCGATAAAGTATGATAGGAGAAATGAAAGTAGTAACGTCAAGAAAAAGAAACAGAAAAATAGAAAGGATGACAGAAAGAACAATTAAGGACGCAGTTCTTACATGGAATGAAATTTGACAAATACAGTATTATTTCTGAACAAAAAGCATAAGAAAATGGAAAGTCAATGACATTCTTAGAAATGGTAAGAAGGATTATTGTTGTACGTGGAATGCGTAAAACTAACAAATTATTTCGAGCGGAGAATGAGCCCGATAGTCTCCTAAATACGTCACTGAAGACAATTCTGCTCCCCTGATCCTTCACAGCATTGTTTTTCAACTTCATAAATATTTTGAACATCGCTTATATATATATATATATATATATATATATATATATATATATATATATATATATATATATATATATATATATATATATATATATATTTATATATATATATATATATGGGAACGTCTTACCCGTCCCCCCCAATGTTGAAGACAGATTTGCGCCTTTGATTGTATATACGCATAAACTTTCTATTTGCGATTTTTGATAATATACTTTAAAATATCACTGAAATACCATAACAGTAGTATAATAATGTACACGTATTTTGCGTTATCAAAAACTGAATTTTCTACTCATAACTAATTCCAAACGTGACATATGAAAAAGCGTCGCGCACTTTTCTATACGCGAAATTTCATGGACTAAGTACTTCAAATTTCAGAGGCCCTGGGAAGGTCCACCTACGTATAATACAATTGAAAGGCTGTCAAAGACAACACTCTACCAAACGTTGCCAAATTTGCAGTACATTTCAGCACGTGTATTCAAAATGAAATGAAATCTTTGGGTTTTACGTCTTATGATTATGCCGGCCAGGCAAAAGGAGACGGTGATGATGAGAAATGAAGAAAGTGGGAAGAAACGGAAGAACCCCGTGGAAACCCACGCACACGGTGTTTGTCTACCACAAAGTTCACTTGGCGCCACGCGTGTTTAATGAGCATTGGCATTTGTTATTGTGATGCACTGACAGTCACGTATACTCTTGAACCTGAGAACTTGCGTGGGTTGAAAATAAAACGAAGCAGTTAGTGACTTTAGAAGATCTCTCAACTGGAGGAGGGTCTTTCAAAACATAGATAAGTAAAAGTTGTACTACGAAAATTCAGACAATTCATATTGAGCACTGGAGCTCGTTCGTGGCTAAGTGGTTAGCGCACGCACCTTTGGCGTAGGAGACCCGGGTTCGATTCCCGGCGGCAGCTCATGTGTTTCTGATTGCCCGTTAATCAATAGATCTACGTCTCATATAGCTTTGCTGCTGAACGGAACGATAAACTCAATATCAAGTGTACTCGTATTGAGCACCATAGGACATATGACTTTGAGGGGAATTGTGTTACTGGATGACCTCTTAAATCGTCAACCTTAAGAAATATGCCTGCAATACATGTCAGTCATTTAGACCTCTATGCTCTGTGATGTAGTTTGCTTTTCATGTATTCAGTAAACTAGACAGAAAAAGGAAGAATATCAGTGCAGGTTTGCTTCAAGTAAATTGTGTTGGAGGGTGGTTGGTCACACTGTGAAGTGGCTGCACTGGGGCACGATTTCATGTACTTACAATTTATCTTAGCTCTGGGGAAACAAAGCCACTTGAAATATGATGAACATAATTTTAACAGTAAGAGACCTAAAAATATACAAAACTTAATTTTTAAAATAATAATAATAATAATAATTTCACAGTAAAATAGTGCTATAAAATGAAAATGTGAAACAAAATGGTGCTTATTATGAAGCTGGAACCATAATGAAGCGCTAAATACTGAACATGCTTATAACTACGGTATATTAGAATAAAACATGATCTTTTGTAGTGATAAAGAAAGTGTGCCAGAAAAATCAGAACAATATATATATATATATATATATATATATATATATATATATATATATATATATCGGGTATTGCAAAATAAGTGTTACAACTCTTGGGAGGAGACTCCTGCACTGAGACAAGAAAAAAAGTTCTCTTGAACTTTAGACTATCGGACATAGTATTGGATCTACAAGGTGCCGAAAGCGTGGGAAAATGACTTTCGGACGCCAATAGTTCGGAAACTATCCAACGTAAAGAGGGCGGGTAAAAAATCCACTGAAGATGTCATACCTGTTGTATTGAATTTTCCATGTTTCACGATTCTACCATGGACGCGCAAGGAATTCCCCAAAGGAACGTAGGGAGTTCCCGATAATCTGCCAAATGAAAATTGGTCTAAATGGATATGAATTGATAGGGTTTCTACCAAATTCGTTTGTATTAAGTCGATATCTGGAACAAATACAAAATGGCGGACACCTTCATGCCCGTTATGTGTGGTTGCATAATTGCTAGGTACGGATGCTGGCCAACAGTGACGTTCTGAGTATTATGTGTAGCGAATTTGTACTCGAATAATCTAGAAAGACATCTGGAGTGTCGGTAGAGCACAACAGATGAAGCAGGGTGATTCACATATGTGGAAACAGTTAAGGGAAAATACCCAGAAATGCACTCATATTCAGTAAACGTGAGTTCAAAGCGTCGGAACTGTAAGGATTAGCGTCTAGAATATGAAAACCATTGTCAATTCACCAATAATATTCCATCAAACCGGTCCAAGACCAAATTTTCTTAATTTCAACACCTTAGGACAGGCCCGTAACAAGTCACTAAAGTTTGGGGTTTGCTTAAATATACTTGGTGGGCCAATCTTAACAATTCTAGATCTCTTTGTAACAATGTCATACAGATGCATTGTATTTCGAGGGAACACAAATTTTTAGGGGGCAGGCCTCCCTAGACCTCCTAGTTGCGGGCCTGCCTTAGAAAGTTTAACTTTTTCACAATCTTCTATGGAGAGTAAAATGGAGTTTTGAGTAATTATATTTCAGCGGATACGTAGGCTGATTAAATGTTTTCCATTGTTATTACTAACTTATTTATAAACATTTAGCATATAGCCACGAAATTTGTATAATGCATATTTGAGCACACACAAATGGATGTACAGAAGGTTGTTCGTTTTACATCGGACCTTTTTTGATTTGCTAATGCCAGCTAGTGTATCTCTGACCTGGTAGGTGCGTGAGTGTTGGTAGTGAGTGTTATCAAATGACAGCAGAAATCAACCTGTATTGAGAGGGTTACGTATTGGCTTTTTCCATGCTAAGTATTCGTAGTACATATTGTGAAACACTATCGAGAGAATGGGTTAAAACTGGGACGAGGAGTGACAACTGTGAAAGCTATGGTGGCCCGTCACACACAACAGGCTCCCCTTGCAAAACACTTACTCACGAAAACAACCAGGAGAAGGGCTGCAAGCAAAGTGACGCCCGTAATGCTAAGGCAGATCAGTGGATTGCATGCCAAAAAATTCCCCGACTTCACGTGATATGGGCCACAGATTTCACATCGCACCGTCAACTGTTAGCAAAACAATTCTCAAGCGCCTCAGATTGAATTATGTAGGGGAAGGTCCGTGTAAAAAACCTTCTATCGCATCACATTGCCGAACTTAAGATGAACTGAGGGAAACTGTGTGAAAAGTACCTGGTGTGTTCCAAATGAAAGAATGTCCATTGTTGTCTAATGTCCTTGTCACTGCTAGTGGTCATATTCGGGCGATCACATACCGTGACATTAAAGGCACAGCAACTTTTTTCGTCAGTGCAGGAAAAGTTTATTTCGTGGATGTATAGTTGTTACGGGATTCGGATATGAGGGTAAGTTGATGATATGCAACGTGGACAAAAACTAGAAGGTACTTGGCCTGATACTTCTAAGAATCCATTCTGACATCTATGTATCGAAGAGATATCTCACAATTGTATGGAATGGACGCGAACGAGGTGATGATCCATATGGACAAGGCTTCGGGTCATACAGACAGAACATCACTACGTTTTTATTGTTTTATCAGGAAATGGCAGAGGAATTAAGAATTCGTGTTATTCCCTTTGAAGATATTTCTGTCAAAAGCCCAGATCGCAGTCCAATGAATTTTTGCGCATTTGGACTGTTGAAACGACTCTTCAACATCGCAGCTGCGCGCACCCTGGATGGTCAATGGAAAACTTGCAGGGAGGAGTGGAAGGGAATTCCCATCTCTCTCCTATGCTGGAGCATGTTGCAATGGAAACTGCGATGCCGGGTGATAGTCCACAATGCTGGAGGTCCAATAGAACATGATGGATGGTGGGGGCTAAGGTGAGTACCCCTCAAAAATGGTCGGATTTAAAGTGAACAAACTTCTGTATAGCTATCCCAGTCAGTATGATTATGTTTGGAGACTGCTAAGTGATGTCAAGAGACAAATTCATTTTGATGGATATGAATTTGAGTGAAGATGTTCATGGAAGGATATTTGTGTACAAGAAGACGATTCAACTTGATGTGAACTTGACAAAAATCATTTACTGGCAGGCGCCACTCTCTCATTCTTTCTCTCTGTATATATATATGAGGAGAGAGAGTCACAGGGCTACTAGGTTCGATTCCCGAGGGAAGCATTTCACATTTGAAAAATTACGGTATTCGTATCCATCTTTATTGGCCCACGTTTCATATAGCCTCACCGCTGAAAAAGAACGTTAAATTCAATTCAAAAACAACAACTTTTAATAAACTTAAACTTTGAAGAACATAACTACCAATTTTTCGTGTAGTTTTGCTTGAATATGTATTCCAAAACACATCAGGGTCGCGGTGGCTCAGTGGTAGAGCGGCGTTCATCTCCGGTGTTTGGGGTCCTTGGTTCGATCCCAGCTCGCGCCGTGTGTACTTTGTGGTGGATAAACACCGTGCTCGTGGGTTTTCTCTTGGTTCTACCGTTTCCTTCCACATTCTTCATTCCACTATTTCATTCAGTTTGCATAATTACGGTCTCCTTTATCCTAACCAGCATAACCATGGGACCAGATTTCATTTCATTTCACTTCAGTGGTGAAGCGCACCCGTTGGTTTAGTCTGAGGCACGTTGATCTTGCTAGTACGAAGTTTTGTGATTGATTTCTGACGAGAACGCCTTTGTTGTTTTAAATGTCCTCGGACTTTCTGTGTTCGTGTCCCTGTGGGTAAGGTAATTTAGGTGATAGTAACATTGTACAGGGTAAGAAGTTAAACAAGTAACTAAGTAAACCTATGTAATCAAGCACGTAACTTTATTCAGAAAAAGGAAACCTCTGCTTCGTGGGGCCTTTGGTTCGATTCCAGATCTTACAAAGTGAAACACTAAATTACCAGTTTCATTTCATTTTACTGCACTATTGACTTCAAAGCTATAATTGATACATAATCACAAGTTGATACATATTATTACATCTATGAGCATGTATGTATGTATGTATGTATGGACTACTCCAAAAGTGCATTACCACCTGCAATTCTCTTTTTCCTGCAATAGTAGGCACCCCAAAAAGCTGAGTCGTTAGGTTGGTTGAGAATTAGAAGCGCTTGGGCCCAACCTAAAATTTTGCTACAAATATACTAGTTTTGCAAACTCCAAATAAGAGAATAAAATAAATTGTTAAAAATGACCGATTTATTATTGTGAATGAAATTGATAACATAAAAAGTTACAAAATGACCTTACCTAAGCAGTTCAAACAAAATGAATGCTAAGAAATGGATATCAGAGAAAATGAGTTTCTTTCCTTCTTCAAAAAAATAATAATAAAAAAGAAATACATAATGTTAAGGTTTAATATAAAAACTTAATAGTACAACAACAAACATCCACAAGAAACGGAGAGACAAACACAGACTAAGGGACACCATTGGTGTAGCACGTTTGCAGGCCTCCCATGCAAGATAAAGACATGGGACCCTATTTGTAAACCGAATTGTATAATAATAATAATAATAATAATAATAATTATTATTATTATTATTATTATTATTATTATTATTATTATTATAGTTATGAATGTCAATGCCATTAGAATTGATATTTAACATTCTGACATTTAACGTTTTGACGTAGCTATAAAATTTAAAAAAAGTGGAAGGTTTGGGGTTCGACCGCATACTCCCAATAGGACAATATAGAACTTGAATACATTGCGTGTTGCTAAGCGTAATGATCATGGCCAAGCGGTTTTCGGCAGCATTTTGTAATACTTTTGATGTCCATGAGTATTAGTTCGAACCTCAATACTCCCAGCTTTCTTTTTTACTTTATTGCAGCTACTTCGGAACATTAATTTTTTTTCTTTATCAATTGTAAATGGAGTTTTCATTCAAAATAACAGTAATTATAGTTCCATTTATTTAGATATATGTTAAAGAAAAGAATAATAATCCGTAAAGACAAAAGCAATTACCGGTACTAAACATTATCAATAATAATTACTACGAAAAACTAAAACAAATAGCTGAGCTCCTAACGACGGACCCTACACTTTTGGCTGAAGTTTATTAAGAACCAGAGCGTTCTATAGTCACCAAAGAACTTAACCCTATGTCCACGCGCACAAGGCGTAAGTAAATATTTTTGTTACGCTGCACAAAAAAGCTTGAGTTATTCGACAATAACATGTGTAGTACTGCTCCCGACTCTTATGTATACATAAGATCGATTCCATCTAATGTCAAACGGACTTTATGGTGGCTGAACACCACGTGCGTGGATTTTCTGGAAACGGAAGCGTAAACGGAACAACTGCCTAATCTCAAAGAATGTTCTGAGATTGACTCAGCATATTATTATTTGTTGAAATGACAACTACACAGTGAAGCTGAATGTTTATTATTATTATTATTATTATTATTATTATTATTATTATTATTATTATTATTATTATTATTATTATTATTATTATTATTATTTTTATTATAAGTGTACTTTTCAACTTGACGGCGTAATTACTACATGGTATGTTACTATTTCTGTAAATTTTCCTGGATTGTATTTCATTTCGTTTATTAGTGGGCACTAATTTGTACCCAGGTCGTGGAATAAATGAATTTCGGCCTGCAATTTGCAGAAAATAATCTTACAGAAAGAAGCTGGTTCGTCCCAAAGAGCAGAACTGAGCTTAGGAAGACTTGAGTTATAGTTTCAGGTGGCATGGTGCAGAAGGGGTAACGTACAGGAATCATGAGTAGTATAGATTGAAAACGTAGGTTGAAATCATGATCTAGACAAAAGTCTTTTTTCACAAAGTTGTCTTGAAAAATCGAAGAGTGGCTTCTGATACTAAACAAGCAATCCGAAAGAATTTGGAAGCAAATACCTTTATGATGATAGAGACGATTTACAAATGTTGGTTAGGAAATTGCCAATAACTATGGGGACTATTAGGACAATTCTAAACATTCAATTGTTCTGTAGTATCCACTTTTCATGTTATTGTTCTTAGAACGAAACACTATACTTTTGTTAGATATGTTTCGGGTAGAGTAACCGTTGGTGTATTGGTACCGTCCTAGACTTGTTCGGTTCGAATCCCCATCAGGTACAATCTTTCTTTCATAAAACATTCCCTACCAACTTTGGTTGGAGAAGTTACAAGGCATCCCTGGCGAGGATCCGAATAAAGAGTATCTGTAGTCTTCATCATACAGAGTAATGATAAATATTTGTCATATTTATATTAGTCTCTTTCTCCCTCTCTATCCATTTATGTTGACGTTTTCTTATCATCTTCCTCTTCTCCCCCCTCTCTCTCACACACAAACACACACTTTATATAAATTAAATAAGTAATGGCTCTTTTTTCCTGTGGGGTACCGAGTCTCAATCGCATCATCGTGTCACTACAATAAACCGTTTAAGCTCTAGCGTATTCATTCTCTCATTTCAAATACAACGTTATATCCGCAATAGTTGCAAACGAGAATTGATGATCGGAAGAGACAAATGTCCAGAATTGACTAGAAAATGGCCCCCTTTTGGATTATTTCAACAGAGATTTTATTTACATTAATTTGACACAAAATTCGTTTCCATTCTGTAATTGTGGAATTTGTTTTATGCACGTAGGAAATTCGAAATTTGCAAGATTTGCTACTTCTATAAGGAACCAACATCTAATTTTCCTTTTAAACGCTTCTAACTTTTCATTATGATACATTTCGGATTTTTAATGTAGGTTCTTTATGATACAAATTAAGCAGTAAAGTAGGACTCATTCAATTTCTCTTTCTGGTTATTTCTTTTCTTTTCTTTCCTTGTTCAGTTCGCATTAGTAGTCTGGAATGGAAGGTATGACCTACGCTACCTACTAGGTTTATTATTATGTATTTCAGATCTGTACTTTTAATGAACACTGCCGAATTTGTAACCAACCACGCTTAAAGATATTCTGTTTGTTAATCTTTTAGCATTATCCTAAATATGTCTAGGAACTACATAGTTTCACTGAAAATACATACATAGGGTTTTCAATAATAATAATAATAATAATAATAATAATAATAATAATAATAATAATAATTATTATTATTATTATTATTATTATTATTATTATAACAATTGGGTTTACAAGTAGGGTCCCGCCTTTTTGTCTTGCATGGGAGGCCCGCAAGTCTGCTACGCTAATGTTGTTCCTTAGTCTATGTTTGTATCTCTTTCCGTTTCTTGCGGATGTGTGTTGTTGTGCTGTTAGGCGTTTATATTAAACATTTGCATTACTATTTTTCTTTTTTACTAGTTTTTTAAGAAGAAAAGACACTGCTTTTCTCTGATATCTATTTTTAAACACTCATCTTGTTTGAACTGCTGAAGTAAGATCATTATGTAAGTTTTTATGTCATCCATTTCGCTCACAATAATAAAAGCCAGTCTTAACAATTTCTTTTCTTCTCTTATTTGCAGTTTGTGACACTTATATATTTGTAACAAAATTGAGGTTTGGTCCAACGCCTTTCTAATTCTCAACCAACCTAATGACTAAGCTTTTTGGGTGTCCTGCTATTGCAGGTAAAGGAGAATTGCAGATGGTTATGCATTTTTGGATTCATGTGTACAAGTAGTCAGGCATTAGGATTTGTTAGAATGATGCCAGATTTGGATCCTGGTGTAAGCTCAACTTTCAGTCCTATGTCATCTGCAGGTCGCTTCTCATTGAGGTCTGTTGAAGAAAAACTAAATATGTGCTTTGACTTGTATGCGAACTAAAAAAAAAAGTTTAGCAAAAGAAATATAAATTTCTTGCTTTATACTTGTAATCTAGTTTTCTTGCAGGCGAGATAGTGTGGTTGGGAACGGTCTATCAGATTGATGCTCTCGTCGTGGTTCGGGACCCACGCCAGATAGACACTGTCCTTTACAGCCTTAGTGTTCTATATGGATGAGAAACAAAAACAAGCAGATATCTCCAGTAATATATTATAGAAGAGAGGTTTAGAATGTAGCACGTTATGAAATAGAGAAAGGATAGTGTGTGAGCATTGTTAGTATCACTGTTGGCAGTGTAGGATCTAGAAATTTTCCTATGAAAGCAAAGTAAAATTTTTTACGTCCCTTTTCACAAGTTTGCCCTCTTTCCAACAGAACGGTGCATGCATCGCTTTCACAACTAGCAATTCTCTATACTAAGACTTTTCCCAAATAGGCAATTCTGGATTAGTGGTAAGAAGAAAGAGTGTGAAGTGCCAGATCGCAAGAGAGAAGAGGAAGGAGTCATTTTTTGGCACACAACATAACCAGCCGACGTTACGGATACCATGGTCTTGCATCACATACTCCATTTTTTATTTTCTATGTAGACCTTCTACGTATTTTGAATTGCAGAGGAAGGTAGGTTGTATAATGCGTGTAATGTAATGAATGTATAATGATTGTTTCTGAATGCCCCATTATTAAATGAACCATGGATAATTTCGTAGATTAAAGAATGCAAAGTGTAACTAACAATATTTTTTTTTCTTTTAGGCAATCTTGACAGAATGAGGACGCATTACATGGTGGTTGTTATAATTGGTTTAATGGCTAACACAACAAGAACGGAAGGAAATGTAATACAAAAATTACCAAGAAACCAACCCAAAAGTGAGTTATTTGGTTGCCTTTCGTACATATTATCCACATATCACAACCACACACTAGCTGTAACAGTGTTTGCAAATAATACTACATTTGGATTGAATGTATTACTGACAAGTTACAACGGTAAATTTGTTATTGCTAACAGCAACTTGCCAGATGTACTAAATGAATCAAAACTGAAGATTTCTGTATTAGAATGGTCCGAAGATTCAATACTTTACTTGTTTTTCTTGGAGAACAATGTTGAATTTTCAAAAGCAATTAACAAGATGAAATTATTTTATTTAAGTTCTAGAAGTAAATTCATTGTTGTTCTTTGTACAGTGAATATAACAAGTAAGACAGAAAATATTTTTCGTAGTGCATTTCAGAAAAATATTTTCAATGTGATTGTTATTGCAGTGGAAAATATAAGCTTACTAAAAACAATCGACATATACACGTATTTACCATTCTCACAAAGTCATTGTAAGTCAGCTGATAGACTACTAATCATCGATCAATGGCATGAGGGACATATGATCAAAGGAAGAGACTTATTTCCCAACAAAATAGAAAATCTTCATTCGTGTGAATTGAGTTTTACAACACATAATTTACCTCCTCTTTCCATATTAGAAAGGAGAACAGACGGTAATGTTGTCGCAAATGGTCCAACTCCAAACATTCTGTATACAATTGCGAACAGGATGAATTTTACTTTGAGACTTTTGAAAAGATTTAATAGCAGTGCTCATGGTAGACTCTTACCTAATGGAACATTTACTGGTGATTTGGCAAATATAATAACAGGAGAATTAGAAGGAAGCTTTGTAGGTTGGACCCCATCATTCAATTTGTGTGTACATTTTCATCCATTACTGAGCGGAAATTTTTACCGAATGACATGGGTTGTACGAGAACCTTCCAACTATGTGATGTCTCGCATAAAGACGAAATTGACTGTGTATGTCTCAAGATTACCATAAATTCGGTTAGGTTAGGCATATGTGCCATATACAGACCACCCAGCGTTGCATACACTAAATTGGCGATGCTCGAAGAAGTAATCACGAATGTAGGCTCTATGACTGATAATCTGCTCATCATAGGAGATCTAAATTGTGACTTCCTTACGCCTTCGAAGTGTGACACAGCTTATTTATGTTCAATACTTGATAGCTTTCAGCTGTCGCAAATCTTAAAAGAACCAACACGTATCACTGAAACCACTGAAACACTTCTTGATGTATTTATTACTAGTAATAGCAATATAATTCACTCCAGTGGAGTAAAACTACCAATCGGTACTTCAGATCACTCTTTAGCATATATATGTTTGCAATTAGAAAAGCCAACAAAAGACAAGAGCAAAATAAAGACATATCGCAATTTTAAGTATTTTGATCAGTCCAAATTCACTAGTGATATAGAACGCATAGATTGGAAACCAATTGAAAACCTACCTGACGTAGATAAGAAAGTCGAATTCTTAGAAAACACCATAGTTAGCATTTTTGATAAACATGCCCCTCTATGCTCTTCGAGGATTACAAGAAACAACAGTCCGTGGTTAACTGACAACGTCCAGCTTCTAATAAAATTAAAAAATCGTGCATATCTCAAATTCAAAAGGACAAGAACTGATGTTCTTTGGAATGAATACAAACAACTACGGAACTTTACTACAGCCGTGATACGACAAGAGAAAAGAGCATATTTCACACAGTTTTTCAATAGTTATAATCTGAGCTCCAAGCACGTATGGAATAAATTAAGAACCCTTGGTATTAGTAATCGAAAAAATTCCCAAGCATTACCAGATGATCTTGCAGACTGCAATGAGATTAACGCGCACTTTGGTGAAATTTGTAATGATAGAAATATCGACGAGAATGCAGTTCAAAACCGCCTAACTGTATATAACAATACTAAATTCTGTTCAAGTATGAATCCATTCGAACTCCGTAATATAAGCAACTTTGATGTTCAGAACGCTATTAAACATTTAAATTCAAATGCAGCTGGACACGAAGGCATTACAGGAAAGATGCTTAGACTTGTTTTACCACAGATTATATCACCATTAACACATATAATAAATTATTCCATAACCACATGCTCCTTTCCATTATCCTGGAAAGAAGCTTTTGTAATGCCTATAGCGAAAAAGCAAAATGTATCATCTCTAAACGACCTTAGGCCTATTAGCCTATTACCAATATTGTCCAAAGTTATGGAGAAACTTGTGCATAATCAGCTCAATGATTACGTCATTAATAATAATATCTTACCCCTACACCAATCAGGCTTTCGCAATTCACATAGCACTGCCACAGCCCTACTTCATATCACTGACGACATTTTTCGAGCATTAGATAACAACCAGATATCATTTCTGGTATTATTAGATCTTACTAAAGCATTTGATTCAGTTCATCACGACTTACTCCTAGCTAAAATGAAATACTATAACTTTTCCACCAACACGATCAAGTGGTTCAGATCATATCTTTCAGATAGGCAACAAAGAGTGGTACTAAGAGATCCTAAACTTTCAGTATCAAACCGAATCAGTCTTCAAAGAGGAGTGCCACAGGGATCAATACTAGGACCTCTGCTATTTTGTCTATATACAGCAGACGTACCAAAGCTACACTCTAGAATACATTTGTACGCGGATGATACACAACTCTGCTTATCCACGTCTCCAGAGCACGCCTTACAAAGTGCAGCCCTCATCAATGAGGACTTAGAAATATTTAGTGATTGGTGCTTGTCCAATTCCTTGAAAATAAACGCAAGTAAATGCATATTTACAGTCATGGGAACATGAGAAAATCTTAGGAAATTGGAAACTGGACAAATTAATATTTCCATTCGAGACACGCCGTTAGATTACTCACCTTCATTAAAAAATCTCGGATTAATACTAGATGGTGAGTTAAACTGGAAGCGACATATATCTACTGTATCTAATAAATCAATATCAATTCTGCGATTATTATACAAATATAATGATTTTCTAAATCAGAAGACAAAACTGTATTTAGTGAACACGCTTATTTTTCCACTGTTCGACTATTGTGATTCTGTATATGGACCAGCCATTACTAAATCCTTGTCAATATCAATCCAAAAAGTTCAAAATGCCTGCATGAGATTTATCTATAACACGCGAAAATGTGAACATATACTGCCCTTACTAAATCAAAACAACATTCTAACAATGTCAAGGAGGCGTTTGTTGCATCTGTACTGCCAGATACATAAAGTCATACACAATAATGGCCCCCTATATCTTAAAAGTAAGCTGACGTTCCGAAATGAAATCCATCCATACGAAACAAAACGTTCCCGTACATTTGACATCCCACGGCATACATTAACAAAAGCAGCGAAATCCTTCTCTATTTCAGCCGTGAGAGCCTGGAATTCATTACCTTCCGATATAATCGAGTGCAAAGGATTCTTGACCTTCAAACGTAGGGTAAAGGATCATCTTTTACATCAACAGAAACTTAGCTTGAACACCTACGCCTTAGCCTGCAGCAAATAAACCAATTTTGTATGCATATTGTAGTATAGAGGAGAGTATTAGGCCTATTGTACCTGAAAAACTATTATATTCTTACTTCATATTGGTTTTATTCAATATATATATATATATATATATATATATATATATATATATATATATATATATATATATATATATATATATATATATAATATTAGTTTGTAGTTAACTAAACGTTATATGTTTATTGTCGTTATATATGTACGTGTATAATATTTTTTATATATATTCTCATGTGACATTCCTGATTGTAATTTTGTTGAGGTTAGGTGGTAGAGCAGCCTACGGCTGAACCTCGCCTCATGAATAAAGGCATTTTCAATTCAATTCAACTATCCTAAATGGATGAGTATAATCTTCCCTTTCCAATTACATTGCTGGATTCTAATTTCATTTGCTTATGGTGTCGTTATTATCTCCATAAAACTAATGAAATCCCTTATTAGGAATAAAAACAGTTTAATATTCCGATCTCCTTTCATGAATAACTTCTCCATACTTTTAGGGATATCTGTTCCAGAACCACCTCGTATACCTTTGGTTAGAGCAGTATTTCTAATCTGGGTTCTGGGTTCTTTCATTCTGAATTATTGCTATCAGGCTTCGCTTTTTAGATTTGTTACGAAACCAATAAAATATAAGTTAATTAATACTATGAATGATCTTGTAGAGTCTGGTATTCCATTGGGTGGTCTTTCATTCCATCGGTGGTATTTCTCTGACTCTACTGATCACGTAATGAAACAGATTCTAGACAAGTGGAATAATTTTAACTCCGTAACTTCTCTTGTAGGAGCGTTAATAGGTTTGGCTGAATTTAAAAATTGGGGGATACTTTATGAGTCCAGTTTTGTTGACTATTTAGTGTATTTACACTCTCTTTTAGATTCAGAAGGCAAACCGTTGATTCATAAAGTCCAGCAGATTGTTGTTTCAGTTCCTAGTATTTATCTCTTGCGTCAAAATTCTCCTTACGTGAATGCTTTTAATCAAGTGATCCAAGATTGTGTGGAATATGGATTGAGTGGAAAATGGGAAACTGATACTTTACTTGATGTATGGACTAAAAGACGAGATGTAGCTTTCAGTGATAAAGACAACGGTGTGATAGTAATTTCTATTAAAGATTTAATGGGTGCTTTTGCAATGCTTATGTTCGGAATAACTTTGAGTATAATGGCATTTATAATTGAAGTATTTTTTAAATATGGTTCTATGTTGAGGAAAAAATAAGTATACAGTATTTTTTAGAATGTATCTTATATTGTGTTTCTGAAACTAGTTAAGTGACTGATCACATTCTATATAATGATACTAATGTAATTATAGCCCGTGATCCTTCGGCCAGCTGCACATTGGAGGCTAAAATTTTGTTTAAATTTCATGATGTTATGGTTTACGCTTAAATTTTTTATTTGTTTCTTTGTTTTTCTTTTTGGCTTGCGTTCCAACTTACTATGCTGTTAAACAAATATTATTGTAGATATCTAAATATGGCTCTCATATTCGAAATAATTCATTTGATAGAATAAAATTTATATGTTGCAATTAAATCGTTATAATAGTTCTGAATCAAATGCGTTTCTACTCACACTTCAGAACATTTTGTCCAATCGCGTGTCGTACAAAATCCAAGGAAATGCCTTTTTCCATTGTTCATGGTATGATTTACCTGACGAATTCTTTACACTTATTTCTAAGGTACTAGTTCTAGTACTATTGAAAGTGGCAGGAGACATATTCTGGGGTTCCTTAGTTTTTGACTAAACATGCTTTTCACTATGTTCAGTGTGAGTAACATTCACCTTTCATGACGACGACAAACGCATGACCAATTTATACATAGTGTCTTGAGATCGAATTAGAAAGTATGTAAAGAAGCAATATACAATATTGTGTTTCAGCTTTCCACATATGTATGACATCCACTAATCGTGTCATGTTTGAAAATTGAGAGAATGTTTACCCGCGAAGATGTCTTGCTCACAGCTTCCGGTCACTAGACACTACTATCACTCATTTTTATCAAAAAATGAGACATTCTCAGTTTACGAGTACAATTTAAGCTCCCGCGTTCTTCAAAACCATTGGCTATCGGAGAATAAAAACATAACCATCCAAATTACGTGGAAATAACTTTACTGAAATCATAAACCACAGTATCACGCCCCGCCACTCTTATCTGATTGAAACAAATAAAAAAATCAACTCTTGAAGTAGTTGCTTCTGCTTCCATGTTTTCAGTTTTTTTATTACTGCTGAATATCTGCAAGTAGCTATTTTAAACAATTGTTGTGAAACGGAGTGTGCGTATTGTAGTGTATCACTTGTAAGGAAACATCAAAGCAAACCGAAAAAATGCGATTCTTCTTAAAATACAGTTCCATTTCTTGCTGTCAAGACTGCCTTTGACTAAGCCAAAGACAGAGAACTTAGCTGGGATTGCGTCGCTTGGTTGTTTTTCCACAAGTGCACTTGAAACAAACAAACGATGTTTTATAAATTAGAAACTTTTAACTTCCTGATCAATGTTTTAATCGCTTGTTAGTTTTTGATAATGGCAGGTATAACGAACAGGTTACAATGGACAGGCTAGAAAATGGATGTACTACACAAAAATTACAAGATTCTGAATTTAGAAATATTTATTTAATTTCGTTTTTATCAAACTAAAATTTTGCGATCGCGCGCCACCCACAAGATTATTTGTGTGGATGCTGAAGCCCCGGAGTACAAGCATAGTAAGCGCGCATAATCATACTAATAAACAAAGTATATCTTACACAAGCGCTTCTAAAATCACACTTGCATTCATACTTAGACAACTGACATTTTTTTCCTTTGTAAAACACTAGAGATAGAGATAAACCATATATAGCATAGCACATACTATATACGATATGATCATTCTCTGTTATGACACCACTTTAAGGGTGTATTCGTTCTCTTGTATGACCCAAATTTTAACAAGATAATTAACACATTTTCCAAACGCATATTTTAACATAGCAGAAATGACTTAGGAATACGAACATGCCAAAGATGGAAACCCTTTTAACATAGCAGAAATCACACAGACTACGAACACCTATTTTTGCAACACCTTATGTAACATAGCAGAGCTAATAAAAGAGTATGCCTTATTTTTCCACTCCTATTTTAATATAACACTCTGAGCACACAACTATGTAACATAGCAGAATGGCTACTAATATTATAGAGGTGTACTCGTTCTAATGTATGACCAATTTTTTTAACCCCTATTTTAACATAGCACATAATACATAAGACTGTGTAGCATAGCAAAGCTAATAAAAGAGTATGGCTTATTTTTCAACCCCTATTTTAACATAGCAGAAATTACATAACACTTCGTTTCCTTTTATGAGCCCATTTTGGGGGTGTACTCGTTCCCTTTTATGAGGACTTTTTCAACCTTTATTTTAACATAGCAGGAATTACATAAGACTACAAAAACGTTTTCTAACCCAGATTTTAACATAGCAGAAATTACTTAAGACTACGAAGATGTAGCAAAACTGATAAAAGAATATGGCTTGCTTCAACCAGTATTTAACACAGCACATATTACATAAGACTGTGGACATATTTTCTAACCGCCTATTTAACATAGCAGAAATTACATAAGACACCGAACGCTGCAAAGCTAATAAAAGAGTATGAACACATTTTCCAACCGCTATGTAACATAGTAGAAATTACATAAGACTACGAACACTTTTTTAACCTCTATTTTAGCTTTTCCTTCTAGTATCTATAACTATTGGTTGCAATAGAGGAATAAGATCAAAGATAGAACTCGTTCCCAGTCCAGTGTCGCACGATACGCCATGACCTACGTACCGTTCAACCACGGAAAATCGAACACCCCGAAAACTCGTTCTCTTTTATGAGCATTTTTTGGGTATATTCGTTAAGTTTTATGAGCACTTTTTCAACCCCTATTTTAATATAGTAGCAATTACATAAGACTATGAGCCCATTTTCCAACCGCCTATTTAACATAGCAGTAAGTACAAAAGACTATGTAACATTGCACAGCTAATAAAAGAATATGGCATATTTTCCACGTAGCAGAAATTACATAAGTCTATGTAACATTGCAAAGACTACCAAGCTAATAATGGGGTGTACCAGTTCCCTTTTATGAGCACTTTCCACAACCCATATCTTAACATAGCAGAAATTATATAATACTGCGAATATACACAACTTTGTAACACAACAGAAAAGGTACTAACATTTTTAACATAGCAGAGATTATCATTCTTTTATGGTGATAGCACTTAGCAGAGCTAATAAAAGAGTTTGTCTTATTTTTCCGCCTAGCACAAATTACATAAGACTATGTAACATAGCAGAAAGGCTACTAACATAATGAGGGTGTACTCGTTCCCTTTTGCAACTCATATTTTAACATAGCAGAGAGTACACAAGAAAGGCTAGAAGCATTTTTAACGTAACAAAGCTGATAAAAGAGTATGCCCTATTTTTAACCACTATTTAACATCGCACAGATTACATAAGACTTTGAACGAATATTACACTCTCCGATTTTAATACAGAAGAGAAGATGAACCAATAGCAGTACTGTATTTATTCCCTTATAACATAGCAGAAATTACACATGCATTCATCTAGTACTACATGTTCCTAAACTACTTACCATCGACATCAATGGTCAAAACTTTAAACCCGAATAACTCGTAAACGTAGCCACATATTGAGGTGCTGTTTCCACATTTAGTAACAGGTCATTAACTATTACATATCCGAAAAGTACTTACCAACGAGGTCAAAGGTCAAATATTTAAGCCCGAATTACTTGTAAACGGAGCAACATATTGAGATGCTATTTCCACATTTAGTAACAGGCCATCATCTACTATACGTTCCAAAAGTACTGACCATCAAGGTCAAATGTCAAATATTTAAACCCGAATAATCTCTAAACGGAGCCACATGTTGAGGTGCTGTTTCCACATTCATCCAGGTTATCAGCTATTACATGTCACTAAAGCTCTGACCATTGAGGTCAAAGTTCAAATATTTAAATCCGAATAACTTGTAAACGGAGTGACATATTGAGGTGCAGTTTCCACATTTAGTAACGGGTCATCGAATACTACATGTACCAAAAATACCGTTCATCGAGTTCAAAGGTCAAATATTTAAACCCGAATAACTTTTAAACGTAGCAACATATCGAGGTGCAGCTACCACATGTAATAACAGGTCATCAAATACTACATGTCTCAAAAGTACCGATTATCGATGTCAAAGTTCAAATATTTAAACCCGAATAACTTCTAAACGGAGCAACGTAGGGAGGTGTTGTTTCCTCATTTAGTAACAGGTCATCAACTACTACATGTCCCAAAGTATAGACTATACAGGTCAAAGTTCAAATATTTAAACCTAAATAAGTCGTAAACGGAGGAAATATTGAGGTACCGTTTCCACAATTAGTAACAGGTCATCAACTACAGGTCATCAACTACTACATGCCCCAAAAGTACTGACCATAGAGGCCAAAATTCGAATATTTAAACCCGAATAACTCGTACACGGGCAACGTATTGAGGTGGTGTCTCCACAGTTAGTAATAGGTCATCAACCACTGCAGGTAGCAATAGCATTCGTCATTAAGGTCAAAGGTCAAATATTGACCCTTAATAACTTGTAAACAGAGCGACGGAGACATTTGTGTGACCTATTCAAATTTTGTACAGAGTAGAAGAAAGGGAAGTGAATAAATTTGAGTGTTTATTTACTTTTGTATTAACGAGAGAAAAATCAAATAAACGAAGGGTTAAATTTGAATGACACATTCAATTTTGTACCATCGCGAAATGCCATTTCAACTAGCTGAGTATTTTATACCATTTTGTAATATTTAAAGTTAGTACTAAGTAGAAAAATCGAAAAAGGACCCAGTATTTATGTACCTTTTGTGCTACTCAAATAAATGAAAGAATAAATATGTGTGTTGTATTTTTACCAACGAGAAAAAACGAAGAAGGACCATTTTAACTGGCCGAGTATTTTAAATCATCTTGTATTATTTAAATAAACAACCTGATAAATTGAGTGACCTATTAAATTTTGTACCAATGAGAAACAAGCTTAACAAGCCATTATAACAAGCTTAGAATGTCTATACCTTTTTGTACTATTAAAACAAAAGAAAATAATAAATTTGTACTAACCGGAAAAAGCGAAGAAATTTCATTTTAAGTAACTCAAAATTTTATATTATTTTGTAATACTCAAATAAACCAAGGAATACATTTTTGTGACCTATTCGGTTTTGTAGCAAGCAGAAAAAGGAAAGAATTAACATCTTGGGCTATTTAAATAAACGAAAAAATGAATTGGGATGGAGTATTTATTTTTGTACTAACGAGAAAGAAAGCAAAGATATGCCATTTTAACTAGCTCAATATCTCTGTACTATTTTGTACTATTTAAACAAACGAAGGTATATATTTGAGTGGTCTATTCAATTTTGTACCAACCAGAAATGCCGTATTTAACTATCTCAGAACCTCTAGGCTATGCTGTACTATTTAAACAAACGAAGAGATAAATTTGAGTGACGTATTCAATTTTGTACCAACGAGAAATGCCAGTTTAACAGATTCAGCATTTTATATCATTTTGTACTATATAAATAAATAAAGGAATATATTTTACAAACTAGAAAAAGTGAAAAAGGACGCTTTTAACTGGCTCAGAAGTTGTATACAATTTTGTACTATTTAAACAAACGAAGGGATAACTTTTGAGTGAGGTTTTCAATTTTGTAGCAAGAAGAAAAAAGTTAAGAAGGAACATTTTAACTAACTCAGAGTTTTATATTGTTTTGTAACACTCAAATAAACGAAGAAATAAATTTAGATGGAGTATCTAGTTTTGTGCCAAGCAGAAAAAGGAAAGAATTAACATTTTGTATTAATCAAGTAAACAAAGTACTGAAAAGAAAATGATAAGAATTATCATTTTAACTAATTCAGCATTTTATATTTATTTGTGCTATTGTTAATAATCGAAGGAATAAATTTGAGTGGTCTATTTTATTTTTGTACCAATCAGAAGAAAAACAAAGAATGTCCATTGTAACAAGCTTAGCGTTTTATACCATTTTGTGCCATTTAAAAATTGATAAATATATTGAGGTGTCCTATTCTCTTTTGTGCCCGAGAGAAAAAGCGAAGGAGGACCATTTTAACTTCCTTAGAATTTCATACCTTATTGTAATATTTAAAGAAACGAAGGGATAAATTTGTACCAAACCGAGAAAGCAAAGAAATACCATTTCACCGACTAATAATTTTGTGATACACAAATAAACAAAGAATAAATTAGAACTAACTATGTTGCTTCGTTTACGAGTTAATTGGGTATATATATGACCTTTGACCTCTATGGTCAGTACTTTTGAAGCATATAGTAGTTAATGACCTGTTACTAAATTAGGAAACAGCACCTCAATATGTGGCTCCGTTTACAAGATACTCGAGTTTAAATATTTGAACTTTGACCTGTATAGTCTATACTTTTAGACATGTAGTAGTTAATGACTTGTTACTGAATGTGAAAACACCACCTCCAAACGTTGCTCCGTTCAGAAGTTATTCAGGTTTAAATGTTTGACCTATGGCCTCGATGATCGGTACTTTTGAGACATGTAGTATTTGATGACCTGTTACTAAATGTGGAAACTGCACCTCAATATGTTGCTCCGTTTACAATTTTTTCGGGTTTAAATATTTGACCTTTGGCCTCCATAGTCAGTACTTTAGGGGCATGTAGTATTTAATGACGTGTTACTAAATGTGTAAATTGCACCTCAATATGTTGCTCCGATTATAAGTTATACGGGTTTAAATATTTGGCCTTTGACCTCTAAGGTCAGTACTTTTGGAGCATGTAGTAGTTGATGACTTGTTACTAAATTTGGAAATAGTACTTCAATATGTTGCTACGATTACAAGTTATTCGTTTTTTAATATTTGACCTTTGACCTCAAAGGTCAGTACTTTTGGAACATGTAGCAGTTGATGACCTGTTACTAAATGTGGAAACAGCACCTCAACATGTAGCTCCGCTTAGAAGTTATTCGGGTTTAAATATTTGACCTTTGACCTCGATGGTAAGTACTTTAGGGACATGTAGTACTAGATGAATGCTTGTGTAATTTCTGCTATGTTATAAGGGAACGAATGCGCTCGTGCTATTTGTTCATCTTCTCTGCTCTTTTAAAATAGTGGTGTGTAAGATATGTTCATAATCCTATGTAAGCTGTGCGATGTTAAATAGTGGTTAAAAATAGGCCATACTCTTTTATCAGCTCTTCTACGTTAAAAATGCTTCTAGCCTTTATTCTGTAATCTCTCCTATGTTAAAATAGGAGTTACGGAAGGGAACGAACACACCCCCATTATGTTAGCGGCCTTTCTGCTACGTTAGATAGTATTATGTATTTTTTGCTAGGTGGAAAAGTAAACCAACTTTATTAGCTCTGCTACGTGCTATCACCGTAAAAGAATGATAATCTCTGCTATGCTAAAAATTTTAATAGCCTTTCTGCTATGTTACATATTTGTGTGTGTTCGTAGTCTTATATAATTTCTGGTATGTTAAAATAGGGGTTGAAAAAAGTGTTCGTGAAAGGGAACGAGTACACTTCCTTATTATGTTGGTCTTCTTTGCTATGCTACATAGTCTTACGTAATTTCTGCTATGTTAGTTAGGCGGTTGGAATATGGGCTCATAGTCTTATGTAATTGCTACTATGTTAAAATAGGGGTTGAAAAAGTGCTCATTAAAGGGAACGAGTACACCCCCTTATTATGTTGGTCGTCTTTACTATGTTACATTGTCTTATGTAGTTTCTGCTATGTTAAATAGGCGGTTGGAAAATGGGCTCATAATCTTATGTAATTGCTACTATGTTAAAATAGGGGTTGAAAAAGTGGTCATGAAATGGAACGAGTACACCCCCTTATTATGTTGGTCGTCTTTACTATGTTACATTGTCTTATGTAGTTTCTACTATGTTAAATAGGCGGTTGGAAAATAGGCTCGTAGTCTTATGTAATTTCTACTATGATAAAATAGGGGTTGAAAATTGCTCATGAAAGGGAACGAGTACACCCCCATATTATGTTGGTCGTCTTTACTATGTTACATTGTCTTATATAGTTTCTGCTATGTTAAATAGGCGGTTGGAAAATGGGCTCATAGTCTTATGTAATTTCTACTATGTTAAAATAGGTGTTGAAAAAGTGTTCATAAAAGGGAACGAGTACACCCCCTTATTATGTTGGTAGTCTTTGCTATGTTACATAATCTTACGTAATTTCTGCTATGTTAAATAGGCGGTTGGAATATGGGCTCATAGTCTTATGTAATTTCTACTATGTTAAAATAGGGGTTGAAAAAGTGGTCATGAAAGGGAACGAGTACACCCCCTTATTATGTTGGTCGTCTTTACTATGTTACATTGTGTTATGTAGTTTCTGCTATGTTAAATAGGCGGTTGGAAAATGGGCTCACAGTCTTATGTAATTTCTGCTATGATAAAATAGGGGTTGAAATTGCTCATGAAAGGGAATTAGTACACCCCCTTATTATGTTGGTCGTCTTTACTATGTTACATTGTCTTATGTAGTTTCTGCTATGTTAAATAGGCGGTTATAAAAGGGAACGAGTACACCTCCTTATTATGTTGGTAGTTTTTGCTATGTTACATAGTCTTACGTAATTTCTGCTATGTTAATTAGGCGGTTGGAATATGGGCTCATAGTCTTATGTAATTGCTACTATGTTAAAATAGGGGTTGAAAAAGTGGTCATGAAAGGGAACGAGTACACCCCCTTATTATGTTGGTCGTCTTTACTATGTTACATTGTCTTATGTAGTTTCTGCTATGTGAAATAGGCGGTTGGAAAATAGGCTCATAGTCTTATGTAATTGCTACTATGTTAAAATAGGGGTTGAAAAAGTGCTCATTAAATGGAACGAATATACTCCAAAAATGCTCATAAAAGAAAACGAGTTTTCGGGGTGTTCGATTTTCCGTGGTTGAACGGTACGTGGGTCATGGTGTATTGTGCGACACTGGACTGGGAACGAGTTCTATCTTTGATCTTATTCCTCTATTGCAACCAGTAGTTATAGATGTAGTACTTGTCTCCACAGAGCATAAACAGTCAGAGATAGCGAATAATGGCTTTTTGATATGGATTCAGCGTCCGAGGAACGGGTTCTATCTTTCATCGTATTGCTCTATTGCACGCAGTAATTATAGATAGTAGAGAAAAATGATAAAATAGGTGTTAAAAAACGTGTTCATATACTTATGTAATTTCTACTATGTTACATAAGGGTTAAAATGTGTTCATAGTCTTCTATTATCTCTGCTATGTTCGTAGTCTTATGTAATTTTTGCTATGTTAAATAGGCGGTTGGAAAATATGTCCACAGTCTTATGTAATATGTGCTATGTTAAATAATGGTTGAAACAAACCATAATCTTTTATCAGTTCTGCTACATGTTCGTAGTCTTAAGTAATTTCTGGTATGTTAAAATAGGGGTTAGGAAACGTGTTCGTAGTCTTATGTAATTCCTGCTAGGTTAAATAGGGTTCGGAAATGTAATCATAGCCTTTTATTAGCTCTGCTATGTTCGTAGTCTTATGTAATTTCTTCTATGTTAAAATAGGGGTTGAGAAAAGTGCTAATAAAAGGGAAACAGTACACCCTTAAAATGGTCTCATAAAAGGGAACGAAGTGTTATGTAATTTCTGCTACGTTAAAATAGGGGTTGACAAATAAGCTATCCTCTTTTATTAGCTCTGCTATGTCCATAGCCTTACGTAATTTCTGCTATGTTAAATACGCGGTTGTAAAATATATCCATAGTCTTATGTAATATTTGTTTTTTTAAATAGTGGTTGAATGAAGCTATATTTTTTTATCAGTTCTGCTACATGTTCGTAGTCTTAAGTAATTTCTGCTATGTTAAAATAGGGGTTAGGAAACGTGTTCTTAGTCTTATGTAATTCCTGCTATGTTAAAGTAGGGGTTGTGAAAAGTGTTCATAAAAGAGAATAAGTATACCCCCAAAATGGGCTCATAAAAGGGAACGAAGTGTTATGTAATTTGTGCTATATTAAAATAGGGGTTGAAAAATAAGCTATGCTCTTTTATTAGCTCTGCTATGTTACATAGTCTTATGTAATATGTGCTATGTTAAAATAGGGGTTGAAGATTTTGGTCATACAAGAGAACGAGTACACCTCTATAATGTTAGTAGCCATTCTGCTATTTTACATAGCTGTGTGTTCATAGTCTTATATTAAAATAGGAGTGAAGAAATAAACCATAATCTGTTATTAGCTCTGTTATGTTACATAGGGTGAAAAAAATATGTGTTCGTAGTCTCTGTGTGATTTCTGCTATGTGAAAAGGGTTTGCATCTTTAGCATGTTCGTATTCTTAAGTCATTTCTGCTATGTTAAAATAGGCGTTTGGAAAATGTGTTAATTGTCTTGTTAAAATTTGGGTCGTACAAGAGAACGAATACACCCTTAAAATGGGGTCGTAAAACAGAACGAGTTTTCGGGATGTTCGATTTTCCATGGTTGGACGGATCGTGGATCATGACGTATCGTGCGACACTGCACGTTCGAGTGCTTCGGATGAGACTGGACCTGGATTGTTCTATTATCGCCTAGGTATGTTCCAGATCGATCATTTTTTCTCTACTGTCAAACGATGTCACTTTTTCATTTTGTAAAATTTCATTTGGTAACACTGTTAATGGGATGCTATTTCGAAGTATATCAAAGGACGTCACTTTCTCATTTTGTAATATTTCATTAAATTTTGTCTGTTAATTTAAAAGTTGCAAAGACGTAATAAAATAAATGGTACACCCAGTACGTAACAATATACTTGCATATTACCTTTTCAATTGCATCAGACCCTGCACTTCTCTTATTGAAATATATCATTTACATGCTTACATATAATATTCAAATGTAACATTTTAAAACTAGTAAAGTACATTTTATAATTTAAATTCTAAATTAACATTGATTTAATAACATTTAATTTTCTCACTAATCAAATTCTCCATATCTAGCAGTCACTTCTAAGTGAATGCTCTGTGACGTCAAATTCTGTGTTCTCCTTCTCACAAAACTTAACAAACAGGGAAAGAGCAAGCAGGTTGCTAGGATCTGACAATATATTGAAAATTTAACCAGTTCGCCAAATTATTATAATACTTTCAGAATGAGGAAGCGTATTTCAAGAACTTGACTGAATCGGTATCATACGTAATTTATCTTGGCTGAAGAATTTAGCTTTATTGATAATTTTACTATGTATAGTCGTTTGAAGCTTGGCTTAAATTAACGTGGAATATTTTAGATTGGAATTTGATTTTTCTCGAGTGAATATGTTCCGAACTACTGGGGGCTTAGATAAGTATGACGCCTAACCATATAGATTGTTTTAACAGACGTAAAGGACGTAACATCGCAGTTTTTACACTTCATCCCTAGAGTACAGTAGAAAACATATGTACCATACGTTAGTGGTTTTTAGTAATAAATGCGTGACACTTTTTTGTAAAGTGCTTAGTTTTGTACATTTTGAATTCAAAGACCGAGACAGCTGAATATAGCACAAGTGTGTCATAGAGATACACAGTGGAAAAGATAATTATAAGGTGACAGCGTGATCTTGAAGATTCAAGCTAAAGACAGTTTGTGTGGGGGCGAAGCTCCAGTTGGGCAAATTCAGGAAATATGAAAAGCAAGTTAACAAAATTCACTGTTGATGCAAAGGCCAATAGATAAGAAATGCGAGGAACCCCTAGCTAGCCAAAGGCTAGTATATATATATATATATATATATATATATATATATATATATATATATATATATATATATATATATATATATATATATATATATATGACACACACACACACACACACATGTAAATTTGTTCAGGTGAATGAAACCAATTCTTTGTTATTTGTCTTGTCTCTGAACATTTTGTTTTCCGTGAAACATCAAAATTTCTCAGAATTTAAATTAGGCGTACTTAAAAGAAACGACAATTTGAGAATTTCCTGCGAAAACTACGTGCATTTAAATATTAATATTTTACTACTTGGATAGCAATCTACAGTAGTTAGAAATTAATTTAAGAAAATGTTAGTTTTATATTTAATATCTAGAACTGCATTTCTTACAGAAATAAACTCACCATTCCATCGTGTTTAGCAAATTATGCGCAATATTACCTCAAAAGAATTTAAAGAAAGCGAGTGTACGTATGTTAAAATATCAAATGTTTTAGTGAAAGAAACCTTGTGGTTCACAGCTTTTGGATTTCCTATAACCTTCATGTCATTAGAGGTGAGTTGATTTTGGGTTTAACGTCCTTTTTAGTAGCTAGTCTATATGAGACGTAGATCCACTCATTAAAGTGAAATCCGAACCACATGAACTCCCACCGGTAATCGAACCCGGTTATCCCATGCCAAAGGCGCGTACATTAACCGCTTAGCCACAAATGAGCTTAAAATATATATTTTTTCCTTCGTTTACTTTCAAAGTCATTTACACGTTATATAAAGACACATTAGAACCAAATAATGGTTAAATGGAGAGCCTTAATTACACAATGGTGATCTATGTATTGATAAGAGCCAGTAATGTCTTCAAAAGCTTTTATCTTGATTTTCTATGTAAAAAAATATTCGTTTTGTAAAACCATTTCCATGTAGGTATATTCCATTAGATTGTTTATTACGTAAGGAAATTGTGATCCAATTAGTAAATGTAAAAGCTTGCATTAACTATTTTTCCACTACTTATTTCGTCACTATTTTTCTTGGAACGAGTGCGGACGCAGGTGACTGACTTATGGTGTAAGCCAATTCTTAGGGGTTCATCCAGCAGAATTTCTTTTCAAATTTTAGCATAAAAATCTTATTAAATCAGACACGTTGTACAATGTTATTAGCGTATAGGAAGAAAAATGTGTGGTAATATATAGAACTCTCTGAGCTGAACAACAATTGTATTGTGAGTGCAGAATCTCATGTAATTTTTGAGAAAGTTGGGAAAAATGAATTTCTTTGTAAACTTAAATAGTTGAATCTGTACGACCTCCACGTTTCCTGTCAGGTTGAAATTGATACTCAAGTGTACAGTAATCAAGTTTTTCATAATGACCATAGCATAATGACAGATAATACACAGTATGGTTAATGAGATATGTACTACAAATATGATTTACATTTAAACATTTTTGTTTAACAATAATACAAGGGTCAATCAGAAAATTAGTTGCAATCCTTCGTAAATATTTTCGGTGAAAGTCTATTTTGGTGAAAATGTGTGGCAACACTGCAGAGATGTAGCTGTATCGTGTGACCTAGGGGCTTTTACGAGGCAAGTGGAGATGTTTTGATAATCAGTCATAAACATATTTGGACAGCTGGAAGTGGCATCCAAATTGGAAAGGTATCACAATTAATGCATCTTCTTATTGTGAAACACTAAAACGATTGCGCAAAGTACTCAACAATCGACGGCGAGGTAAACTATCCAAAGACATTGTGCTCCTACATGATAGTACAAGACCGTATGCAGCACAAGAAACGTGCGAACTTCTCTTTAAAGTTTAGAAGGAAAGTGTGGGATCACCCTCCTTATAGCCCTGACATTTCACTATGTGACTTCCATATGCTTGCTCCCATGAAAGACGACCTTTCAAAGCGACGATATCACTCGGATGACTAGGTGAAAGCTGCATTCCAAGCAGTGTTGGACAAATTTAAATTGAATTAACAATTAACAATTAATCTGTAAATTTAACTGTTAATTGCAATTAACAATTGAAGTAAGTAATGGTTAATTGTTAATTGCAGTTGGCCATTAATAATGGAGAATCAATTGCAATTAATCAATTGATTGAAAGTAATTGCAGTGGAAAGTAATTGCAATTGAATTCAGTCATTCAATAGCAATTGAAATTAATTGGCAATTAATTCAATTGCAATTGATTTCCACACCAATTACTTTCAATTGATTGATCAATTGCAATTGATTTTCACTGATTAATTTTCAACACTGTAGTTCAGAGAGGGCGTTGGGCAATGAAAACTTTAGTCACCACCCATCGTGACCCACGACCCTCCGTGACTCACTCTGACTCACCACCCACCATGAACCACTCTCACACACTGTGACCCACAGACCCACTAATACCCATTGTCATCAACTCTGACCCACGATTCACGCCCTCTTCTCTACTGACTAAAGAGTTTAAACTTGTAATAAAACAAGCCTATGAAATTATCACTCATCGGAGTTTGAATTTCTACGATCAATCGCTCAAGCACCGCTCTATTACAATAACGGCGGATCTGAATTTCTAATATAAATAAAATAAAGAGTTTGTTCCTGTGTCTTTGTGTTCTATCTTTGTGCGGCCTGTGGATCAGACGAGTGGTCCGAAACTTTCCAAAATTTGGTCACGTGTAGCTTGGTCTAGACCCCAGATCAAGACGAAGAGGTTTTTATTTTTTTTTTCAAATTTCGAACTAGGGAGTCAGGGGGACGTTTACCGGGACCGGTCTGAGGACCAAACAAGTTGACCGAGAGTTACCAAATTTTGGTCAAAGATACCTTGGTCCAGGCCCCAGACCAAGGCGAATCGTTTTCGACAAAATTCGAACCAGGGGGTCTCAGGAGGGCGTTTACCGAGACATGTAAAAGTAGTAGAAAATGATCGATATCAGTGTCGATTTCATAGCTTTCGCGGTCGCTGAGATCAATAGCGAAACTTCGATCGCATTAACTTCCAAATTCACCCAATTCGGCTGCGGGCCGTGGGTCAAGGGGGGGAGGTGGGAGGCCGAAAATTAAAAGTAATCCAAAATGGCCGATATTAGTGTCAAATCCATAGTTTTTGCGGTTGCTGATATCAATGGTGACACTACCATTAGCGATGACTTTCAAATTTATCCACCGTTGTATGCGGGCCTTGGGTTACCAGATACATCGAAACATATAAAAATTATCGAAAATGACCGATATTAGTGTCAAATCCATAGTTTACGCTGTCGCTGAGATGAATGGTGATACTTCCACAGGTGTTGACTTCCAAATACAGCCCCCATCGGCTGCGGGCCAGTGGCGTTGTTTTGTTTTTTAAAATTGGAACCAGAGGATCATAGGGGCTTTTACCAGGATATGTAAAAAGTAGTAGAAAATGGCAGATGTTAGTGTCACATTTATAGTTTTCGCGGTATTGGTTAGGGGCAGAGGATATTTTTTTCACAATTCGAAACAAGGAGATCTGAGGGGGCGTTCACCGGGACATGTAAAAGTAGTAGAAAATGATCAATATTTGTGTCGAATCCATATTTATCGGGATTGCTCAGATGTATAGTGACACTCTCAATAGTGTTTACGTTCAAATTCAGTCCCCATCGGCCTTCCCAATGAAAACACATGTACGTTGTTGGATATATATGCACACAAAATATATCCAATTTTAGAAATGTTTCTTAATTGTTCTCCCGTTGTTCAGTTTGTTTACATTGATATTTTACTGATCCGTGCGAAGATAACAGCTAGTACGAAATGGTAAAGTGTTTGTTATGAACCAAATTACAATGAATTAAGTTATATAGATAATTATTATAATTATAATTAATACTCATTTCCTTGTTGAATTATAGACACTTTTCAGTGGAAGAAAGAATAAAATTTGAAAGTCCCAATTTTGAAAGTAGACCAAGAAAGTAGAAAACTTTTAATCCTACGTCCGAGTAGGATTTGAAACACAATACCTAGGAAGTAACGTTAATGGACAAACCTCAAATCTGTATTGAGTATTGCACATGAATTTCTCAGATGCCTTTCTTGAGCGGTTCTCAGTGAGAAGCTATAAATTGCATAACTATATCAGCCCAGAAATGAAATTGATAACTGTTTTCCAACTCTGTAAATTTCTATGCGCTGTTTTCGAGATAATAAAAGAAAAACTTTTTTTTATAATATAAACAGTGATGCCATATCATAGCTATGCCATCTACCAAGACAAAACTGATACCGAAGTATAATTTTATCAAATTTCTCATGCCCATTATCTCTGTTCTGAAAACGGAAGTAGTAAATCTTTCACTACTGGATTATCATAGTTTATTAGTCGTAGCTTCAAAACTTAATTCTCGTTTTTCAGTTAAACCATTATGGAAATCAATTCCTATAATCTTTAAAAGCCCAAGGACGCAACTGCTACACCAAGGCTTTAAGCCTTAATAGCTCAGCCCCTAATTAAGCTAGAAAGATAATTTTGGTATCAGTGTTCCTGAAGGAACAAGCTTACCGTCGGTACATATGTGTTAGGTACCATGGCGGAGAGGGACTAGGGCAAGGTTCATGTTTTTTTTTTTTTGTTTTGTTTTTCGCATATTTTTTTGGGAGGAGGCATTTGCCCTTTGGGGTTACAGTCATAACAATTGGTATGTAAAGCAATGTAGTAGTTCACTGCTACACACGCTAATGCCGTGCAAAAGTACTTCTTGCTTGTATGGAATGAGTAGGAGATGAGCAAAATTGGCCATTTTCTTGAATCTCAGTGTTTGACGTAAATTACATTTATTTTCTGGACGATTCCATATAAAACAAGATACCTTTTCACTGAATTCCTCTAAAATTATACAGTAATTCTGTTGCTGTACATGATGTTTGCAGCAGAAATGATAATAATTAGGGGGTCACCAAGGCCGCAAACGCTAAGGTCTGCAACAATCCTTTGAAAACGATATACAAGGCGTTTATATAGGAATTTTGTTATGAATTTTTATCTCATTTTCTATGCAGAATGGCTTCCATTTTTTGTAATATTATTGTCATACTTGTATTGCTTACACATTAGTTTTATTTTATCAGCGTAGAGTGACTGTAAGGGTTACGAGGGTGCTCAAATTCTATTTTGTAAATATTTTTGGACGTTTTGTTTCTCCTTGAGTTACAGTTTGTTGACGTAAATTACATTTATTTTCTGGACGATTCCATATAAGACAAGATACATTTTTACTGAATTTCTCTATACTCATAATTCTTGTTCATGTACAGTGGGCCACAGAAATTCTTTAGGAACAAAATTCGTTAGTTATGGAACCCAACTTACGCCCGATCCAAGATCAATTACGCCTGGTAGAGTTGCTAGAACAGCAGCATGAAGTTGTTCCCACCTGTTAAAAGAACAAGTCGTGAAGAGTGTTTTTGTGCAGAAGTGGAGCAAAACGCTGGCTGACAAAAGGGAGTCTTTGTATACTTGTATTCACATAATTCTTGCTTGTGTGATACACATGTAAAATTATACACAGGCATTTGAAAAAAAATATACGGATACTAGAAACACCGAAAAGAAGATAACAATCAGGGGACTTAGTTAATCTTGTACTGTAATTAACTGAAATGAGGGATTATATAAACAAGTTTACTTAGTTCAAATAACTATACATATCCGCGTATAATATACGGATAGATTATGTGGTATATGAAGTCGGTTATTTTTTAAGTAACTCAAAGCTTTGCGCTGAGTTTTGAAACTATTAACAGTAGTCCTACCTGCAAATCAATCATTCGTGTTCAAGATGGCGTCAAGCTCGAAGTCGATGCAAAGTGGTGCTCTTATTGTTTATCTTTTTTTGGTAGTTGTGTGTAGTGTTTATGTGCGTGCTCTACTGTCTTCATGTAGTATCGGTGCTGTGACTTTCCCAAGTGAAGCATTACCAATGAAACATGGACTGAAGTGTAGTGGAAGATCATTTCATTTTATTGCTGCTGCCTTCATACCAAGATGACCGCCATGTGCTCTCTCTGGTACTGCTAACAGTGACGGAGGAACTACCAGTAATTTTGTGCCAAGGTATGAGTCAAAAGCAAAAAAACAGTGCCTCATTCTCGTTTGTTTTCTTTTCCTTTGTGGTGATATTCACGTAAACCCTGGCCCACCCTGTCCATATTACACCAGTGCTTTCAATATATATTATCAAAATGTTCGTAGCATTAAAAACAAATTACTTGAGTGCTCATTGAACCTAGGTGAGATAAAGGAACTGGATTGTTTCGCAGTGACCGAATCGTGGCTGAATGAATCAGTGAACGACAGTGAAATTAGCTTTTCTAATAATTTCACCATTTATCGTAAAGAAAGCATAACTCGTGGAGGTGGAGTGATGATTTGTGTAAATAATAAGTGGAAGAGCAAGAGAAGACTGGATCTCGAACGGAATTGTGAACTTATTTGGGTGGAAGTATTTATTCCAAAGCGTCGTTCTATGTTTATTGGGTGCTTCTATAGGCCGCACAAGAACACCCCCAGCACATTTTAGAAGCTTGCCATGACTCACTGTTACATGCGTTGTCACACGGTGACATCATCCTATTGGGTGATTTCAACCTTTCCATCACGTGGCAGGACAGCAAGCATGGCGTCGCTAAAGATGGAAACGACAGTTATTTCATGGACAATTTTATTCATGGACTTGGTCTAGGTCAACATAATATGCATAATACCCGCAATAATAGCAACCTTGACTATATTCTCTCTAACTCTCTCTCTTAGAACCTCGTTGTTATGTCCCATGCAGAAATCTTTTTCCCTCGGATCACGATTCCTTGGATGTTTCTTTCGATTTCCTCCCCTCCACTACTACAAACCAGCCCCTCAAAAGTAGGTCACAACTTCTTTGGAAGAAAGCCCCCTGGGGTGACATCTGCCGGGCTATTGAACTGTTTCCTTGGTGTTTGTTAGAGGTAGGAACTGTTGACGACGCTGTGGACTTATTTACATCTGTTGTCCACTCAGCCATAAAGGACTTTGTGCCGGTGAAAGCATCAAAATCGGACAGGTCTCCGGTCTGGTACAACAATGAACTTCGTGAACTTCTTAAAAACAGAAAGCTTGCCTGGACTCTATGGAAATCACATCCGAGTGACTACACATACAAAAACTTTGCTAGAATTAGAAGTCTTGCCAAGAAGGTACAGCGGCGTAAATATTTTGAATACATGGACTCAATTGGTGATTTTACTGTTAGTAACTCTAAAGTTTTTTGGTCTGTAATTAAATCTAGAACAAAATCTCCGGGCATACCGGCAATAGTTCAAGATGAAAATACTGTAGCGAGTGATGATCAAAGACCAGACCTCTTCAATAACTACTTCTGCAAAACATTTACTTCCCTTCCCTCTACAACCCATCTCCCCCCCTCTCCACCCCATCTGTTCGGACACCTTATCCATTCTCTCTACCACCCCGGGCGAAGTTCTGGCTCTCTTGCTATCGTTATCTCCACATAGATCACTTGGACCCGATAAAATTAGTCCTCTCTTTCTCAACAAAACTGCTTCAGTTATTGCGGTTCCTCCATCTATCTTATTCAATAGATGCTTCAAGGAAGGGTATTATCCCACCAGTTGGAAACTAGCTCACGTGACCCCAATATACAAATCAGGACTTAAAGATCATGTATCCTCCTATAGGCCAATATCTCTTCTTTCTGTATTATCAATTATCTGCGAAAAAATAATCAAAGACAGGCTACTTAAATTCACCTTACCTTACATCCATAGTTCTCAGCACGGCTTTCTACCGAAAAGCTCAAGTCTCTCAAACTTAAGTACTCTTCTTTCCTGTGCAGTCAAATGTATGAATAACAATACTCAATTAGATGTTATCTACTTTGATCTCTCGAATGCCTTTGATTCTGTCAGTCACATTCATCTTCTTCATAAACTCTCCAATAGATTTAATGTACATGGCAAATTTCTCTCTCTAATCAGAAGCTACTTGAAGGACCGTAAACAGAGAGTTGTTCTTTCAGGGGCGACTTCTAACCCCCAACCCGTGATCTCAGGGGTGCCTCAGGGGAGTGTACTTGGGCCTCTGCTGTTTGTCCTGTATATGGATGATCTCTACAGGCACTTATCAGCTCAACCTAGTGGCCTTCTGTTTTTGCTGACGATTGTAAGTTATACAGAGAAATATCGTGTCTCCATGACACAATTGCTCTACAGGAAGACATAAATTACCTTACAGGCTGGTGTGAAATGTGGCACTTGAAACTCAACAGTAAGAAATGTGACAGTATTATTGTTACTTTGAAAAAGTCTCCTGTCCCCTCCACATACCATATCAACGATTCCCCTATCACACATTCTGCTAGTCATAACGACCTTGGTGTCATCTTTGATTCAAAACTCACCTTCTCTGACCACATCTCCTCAATACCAAAGAATTCAATGCGCATGTTGGGACTTTTTTATCGATTCACCGAACTACGCACTGTTTCTTCATTAGCAACTTTTTATAAGACTTTAAAAGCGCCCAAGATCGAATACTACTCTCCCATATGGGCCATGGCAGCACCTACACATCTCTCCACACTTGATTCTGTTCTCAATTTCTTCATCGCTATAGTCCGTTTTCGTGTTCATGCACTTCGAATATTATCTAAGAAGGAGCTCTTGCGACATCTTAATATTCAGACTCCTGAAGTACGCAGAATTATCTCTGACCTGAAATATCTACATAAAATACTTAATGGAAGCTTAGGATCGGAAATATTACTTCAGGAACTATCCTTACGTGTCCCTTCCCGCATCACCCGGAATACCCACCTATTCCATCTTGCCCGTCCTAGGTTGGCTGTTATACAAAGGTATCTTTTTCATAGAATACCAAACTGTTATAATCAAGTAACAACTGATGTGGACATTTTTTCGAGCTACCCAGTGTTTGAAAGAGCAATTAAACGAGCTTTGATGGAATAGTTTTACTTTTACACTCTTTTTTCTATGTTGTTGTTATTGTTGTCTTGTTTTTTCTTTCTTTTGTTAGCATGTCCCTGTGTAAAATGGCAAAGTTATGCTGTATCTGGGAATTTGTTCAATAAATAAATTAAAAATATGGATGGATTATTTGGGGGGAAGAACCCAGCCCCAGTGGAAATTATGGTGGTCTAACAGAGCGTGAGCTCCTAAGTTCCGGCGCCACTGATTGATACATAATATTACGTCGAAAGAAGGAATTTTTGATTTCATTATTCATTAAATAATTTTTGAAAATGCTAACTATTGGTAATTTATTTGTAATTATTAAAAATGCAAAATTCGATAACACTCAGACGAGTTGGAGAACGTATCAGTATTAAAGTATTTCCCGTTAGGTTGTAAATATAACGGAGGGTTCATGAGTTGTATAATATTTGAAAAAATTTACACACTAAGACACAAAGGGAAAGAGGGAGAATATAATGTCAATAAACAACAACTTACAAATGCACAAAATTAACAGATAATATCAAATATAGAATCATTAACAGAATTAAATCTGTAACTGGTTCTCTCCATTCATTTTTCTTCCCTTGCTTTCAGGATTATCTCATCACTAAATTTTTCCACTAGGGGTTATCTTTCATGTAGCAGCATCCAACTGGAGCTCAGCCTTGTAAATGAAACATTTTAAAAATTGGTAAAGGGGAAGGACTAGAATCGAACCCGAGAATCGAAATTAGAAAAGCACAACTCTAACCACTCATCTAAAGCGTTACTTATTGTGGCTTCCTTAAATAAAGAGCCTTTTCAGGTCGTTCAGAACAGTTGCTTGTTAATAGTCAAATTGATTGGCAAACAACAGGAATATGTAATTGAGGATTCGGAGATTATTCACTATATTATCAGCATTACAGATTTTTTAAAAAATAAAATACATAACTCCTTCATTTTGAATCAAATATGGCGCGTCTATTATACTCGTACCAAATTTCCCATAAGTTAGTACCCACGTTAGGCGGGTTTGCATATCCAGACTCCTAACTATGAAAACATTTATGATCGCTCCAATCCCAATCATGTCACAGATTCAACTTGTTGTATAGGACCTAAAATCGAATGTAATTTATACGAAAAAGAGTTTTATAATTTGCAAGACCTGTAACGTCCAAATATCCACCACAAACTCACAGCCGTACCTACATAAATAAAAGCAAGTGTAGAGGAGAAAATCATTTTATACACTCGAAGATGCCATGTGAAGGCAAGCGAAATGGCCGAGGGGTTACAGTTGCTCGGCAGACGCCGTGCCGTTCACCTCGTTGTTCCGGTAGGTGTTCGAGTGGAAGTAGTGAGTGTGTTAACTTGCTTCAACTCAACCTGCATTGTCAAGTGGAGTATTTTCTACTACCAAGTAGTTCGAGTTATATTTACTCTTTTTATCATATTGTCTAGTGTGAAATACAGGTTTACCTACTAAGTACATTATGTCTGTTATCCGAGTGAATACTTTACGTTTGTCATTTCAAGATGTTGTGAACAAGCTTAACACATTGATCTTGCATGAATGGATTCGCAATACTTTTCATCTGCTTCCTGATCAAGTTGTCAGTATTGAGTTTGATTATAGTCGCAAACAGTTATATGTTAAGTTAATCTCACAAGTGCTTTGCGAACAAATTCTGTTTCGAGTGAATGCAAAGGTTAGTTATTCAGATGATCTTGGTACTTATAACATTTTAATCGATTCTGCCAGTTCCAATATTATGACTGTCCGTTTACATTTGGTACCCACCGAGTTGGAAGATCATCATATTTCTCGTGTGCTTTCTCAGTACGGTGAAATTAAGTCAATTGCAGACGAAATGTATTCTACTGGACACATCTATGAAGTAAGGACTGGGAGAAAGATAATACGTATGAGCATTAAGCGTCCCATACCTTCTTATGTGACTCTCTGTGGTTTACGTTTGTGGTTAACGTATGGAGGTCAAGTTAAAACCTGCGCCATTTGTGACTCACCAAATCATTTTCTGATGGAATGTACAAAGCGTCGTCTTCCTCCAACCGTACCAGCTTCAGTATCCAGTGTCTCACCATCCAGAGCCCCGCCCATGCCCGGCAATTTGAATAAGGTGGATACTCAACCGAACGTTCATTCGTTTACTAGTTTTCCTGTGTTAAGTGAGAAACGTCCTCCAACTTTACAGGAGAACCTTCCACCTTCAACTGCAACTGCTGCAAGTCCTTTTGCTAAGGCACTCAATGAAACTGAATCTACTTGTCCGCTTGGTGTCCCCCCTAGTTCTACAGCTGCATCTCACACCAGTTCTCCTGCTATTTCCTCCCAGCAGACCTTTGCTTCTAATGCACCGCAGAGTGACTCTTCCAGTTCCACTACCATAGCGCCTAATAGTTCGGATATTTCACAACAGTGCATTACTGTTTCAGCATCTTCCGCATCGGAGATGGATACGCTACCTGAAATCACGGTAAGTACCCCATCGTTAGTGGGCATTGATGATTCTCACCAGGAAGTGACGGATTCTTTCGATAGAGATTCACCATCTACAGAAGCATCCCAGCTTCCCTCTCTACCCGAGAAGAGACGTCGCAAAGGTCGATCTCAGTCTTCCCCTCGTGATACATCCAGTAGAGCCAATAAACTTCAGAAAACTAAGAGCGTTCCCCCCGTAAACAACAATTGTGTGTCTGGTTTCACGAGGTCACGAGTAGATCCCCATCATAGTGAAGCAAGTGCTAAGGTAAATGATAGTGCTACCTCTTCGGACAAGTGATCATATCACCTTCCAGTATAGAACGGGAATGTGTGCGAGTGTTGCCCCCCGTCTTTGTTTTTTCAAGTGTATTGTGTCATTTTTTTGTGTCGTGCTTGTTTGGTGTGTTTTTATTTTTCTGTGGCCATTAAATATGTATGCGACGCGTATAGCCACTCTTAATGTCAACGGTATTTCTAGTCTCACCAAGCAAAAAGCGCTAGCCGATTACATCAACCAATCGTCTCTGGATATAATTTTCTTTCAAGAATGCAATATTGACAATTTCTCCTTTCTTTTTAATCATTTGTGGGAAGTCAATCCTTCCGAAACTGGTTCTGGAACAGCTATTATATATCGCCAAGATATCTCATTAACCGCTTTCTCAAAATTTCCGTCAGGACGTATTATCGCAGCCAATTATGAAAGCATACACTTTTGTAATTTATATTCGCCGTCCGGGAATAACAAACGTGCTGAGCGAAACTCCTTCTATCTCACCGACGTTCCAATGGAGTTACATTCTGGTACCAGAGATTTGATTTGTGTAGGAGACTACAATGCAGTGTTAGATCCTATAGACTCAAGTTTTGGTTACAATACTTCTCCTACATTACGTAAATTGATTCAAGACTTTAAGTTAGTTGACATATGGCGTCATTATAAAGGTAACACCCCAGGGCACACTTTTTTTCGACGAAATGGATCCTCACGTTTGGATAGGATCTATGTCAGTACCACTTTAATTAATTTTGTGCGCTCCATAACCGTTCAACCGGTATGCTTTTCTGATCACTGTGCTGTGGTTTGTACTATTGATCTACCCATCCGTATGTACTTAAAATCATCCTTTGTTTGGTCACTCAATAACAGCATTTTACCTGACGAGGATCTACAGTTGCTAATTACCAATAGGTGGAACTATTTAATGCACTTTAAATCTCACAAGAAAAGTTTGTTTTCATGGTGGTTACATCACATTAAACCGTCCTTTCGGTCTATCTGTAAACAGCACTGCAAAGACAAATCCTCTCTTCTTAAAGAGCAATATAATTATTACCATCACTTATTATGTGACTACTATAAAGAACTTGCTCAAGGAGTAGACGTACTCCCTCGTATTAAGGAAATTAAGGCACTCCTACTCACTTTACATCGAAAAAAATCAAGGTTTTTTCACGAGAGGCAAAACAACGATGCTTCAGCATGAAGTTCCCTCTTTACATACAGTTATCTGTGAAAGGCGCAGAGGTAAACGAAACCTTATTTCCAAGGTCTCCTTTCCTAACGGTGTAGTTCACGAGCATGATCAGGTAATCCCAGCTTTGTACGTTGCATACCAGAACCTATATTCCTCCGCTCCAACTCAATCTTCTGACCCTTGCTTCGAGCGTCCGACCGGTACTTTCACCCCGGAGGCTCGTAACATATTCAATGCCCCCTTTACAGAAAGAGAAGTCAAGCAAGCTATTTTTGCGGGGAAGTTAAATAAATCTCCGGGACCCGATGGTCTTACACTAGAATTTTACCGCCAATTTCACAGCATTCTTACGCCTTTTCTCACAGAACGAACTCCGACTCACGCCCACGTGCATCTCTTCCTTTACCGCTGGCATAATGTTACTTGTATCTAAACATGCAGGTGCGCATGACTTTGGTAATTTTAGACCGATTACCCTCCTTAATGTTGACCAGAAAATTTTATCTCGTTGCCTTGCCTCTCGTTTAGAACCGTTTCTGAATCAAGTCTTACACAATGATAAGTATGGTTTAAAACATACAAAACCTATGTTTTTAGCACTAAGTAATATACGAGAAGGTATTCATTGGTGTCAGAAAACAAGTTCTCCGCAGGTCGCTTTATTGGCGCTTGATTTTCATAAGGCATTTGACAGATTGTCACATAATTACATGTTTAAGGTACTTGAAAACTATGGTTTCGGAGACAGTTTTCTTAATTTGATTAAATTTCTTTATACTCAACGATATGTAAGATTAAAGGTTAATGGTGCACTTACATATCCTATCAATGTACGTCGAGGTATTGCACAAGGTTGCCCCCTGTCTTCCATTCTATATAGCTTGGTTCTTGTTCCCTTTCTTTCAACACTGGAACAACACATTCAAGGTATACAGATTGGTGCAACATCCTTAAAATTACAAGCATTTATAGACGATATACATTGTTTCATTACCAGTCCACAGGAACTGTCACGTGTTGAACTTCTCATATCGAACTATGAGTGCGTTTCAGGTGCTATACTCAATAAACAAAAGTCACGCCTGATGTGTATAAATCCGGCTGACCAACACGTGTATTTGTCTACGTTCCCTTTACTGATCGCATCAAAATCTTAGGCGTAACTTGGCAACGTCGCATAGCAGATACTATAGACTACAATTTTCATACCATAACCTGTACTTTGGTTGCACTCATACACCAAAGTAAAGTCCGGCAGGTCAGTCTTGCAGGCAGAGTATACCTTTTAAATGTTTTTATTTTTAGTCGTCTTTGGTTTCTGACTCAATTTTATTCCTTGCCGAAGAAATACCTAAGTATCATACGAAAACACACAGGGCAACTGCTGTGGCATAATCACTGCCTAAGGGTAAGTCACGAGACTGCGTGTTTATCCAAACGTGATGGTGGCCTTGGCCTTAAAGACATTAAATTTCAAAGCTACTCGCTGCTGATTCATCGCGTCTGCCAAACATTATGCTCCTACTCCGAATCCTTTTCCAGCAAGGCGTTATGTGTACCACTACGTCATATTGAGTTACAAGCTCCCCTGCATATACAACCTTGGATTTCCCTTGTGCCATACCTCAAGGACGTATTTCTTGATATTAGTTACTCGCTTATCGCACGGAGTCACCTTGAAGATCTTTCTGTTAGACAATTATATAATCATTATCATGACACCACAACTTCGGTTCCCCGTATTGTAGAATATTACCCAATGACACACTGGAAGAAAATCTGGGAAAACATTCATACTCCGGTATTGTCTCCTGCCATGCAATCTCTTTGATACAGTGTTGTTCATAATATATATCCTACTAACGGGAGACTTTATGAATTGGGTATCTGTAATATTTCTTTCTGCGGTACTTGTTATGTTCTCGATACTCTCCAACACCGGCTCGAAAGCTGCTCACGAAACACAGCTATATGGTTTCATTATCAAAAAATCATTGCCCGTATCTGCAGAACAACTCCTTCTAATATTCTCTGTACGTCATTCATGCTGCTTCTGGATTATCAATTTTATCCCAGCACTAAACATAACGCAATTTTATGGATCACGTCCCAAACTATCGATATTCTTTTATGTAATGATTTTAATAATAATGTGACTTTGTATGTCAATCAATTATTGTTCCGTATGCAAACTCTAGCACTTTCAATTCGTAAACAAAAGTTTGCTAATTTTCTAGCAGCAATTTATTGATGTGTCTATTGTACTTTTTTGTTGTTGGTATAATTGGATGCTCACAGTACAATTTTCTTTGTTAATCCTTTCTGATGTAATTGGCTAAATAAGAGTACAATAAAGTATTTAAAAAAAAGGGTTTGAGTGAATAGTCTGTCAATCAGAAGTTTATGTGTTCAAACCCTGTATGAAGTATTCGTTTTTTTAAAGTGTGTTCCTATTTTCATCAGAGGACTCGAATAAGTCTTTAGCAACTACTTTTCTTTCAAATTTGATTAGAACGGAACATTATATGAATTGCAAACCTAAAATCCATAGCTGAAAACAAAATATTAAGTATGTTCAATATTTCATTATTATCCTTTGATTTGTAATGAAAAGCTATTTATAAGCATTGGTGATTTCAGAAGAATTTTCCTGGCGGATTGCCAATATATCAAGGACAGAAAACAGCTAAACACTATTAGTTCACTTTGAACATGATCGTAGGTATGGCCCAAAGGGGGAAATTTTTTAGGTCGACTGGGTCTCAAATTCTCCCTCAGGTCACCCCTTGAAATCATCACTGTTTCAAAAGATTTCTTAACAAATAGAATATTACATTCATTTCTCGTTCCACGTTTTGAAATGGCAAAATCATAACTTAAAGAGAAATATAATACGTAAAAGAATAAAGAATTATAGAAGTAATGAAGTAAATATTATCGTGTAAGTTATAGATTTCTAGTCGGATTAAAACTCGAATATTCGTGTGAATTGCACTTTAAAGTAAATCCTCTTTATATATAATGCTTACTGGAAAGGCATGCTTAACTCCAATTACTTAATCAACATTTTTAATAATACATTTTTATTGTCATATTTTTACTATTCAATGTTGTATACACTTCATTTCCCAAAGCAAACTCTAGCAAATGTATGGTGGACTAGTGAACATTATCAAATAAATTATTATTTAGTTTACGTAAATGCTGCATCGCCTCATTTTAAACTTCGTACTTTAACTAATAATAACAATAGTAATAATTAAAATCATAGTCGTTTCTTTATCAGAAATTCTGGTGATTATTAAAGTAATTTTAATCTAACTGGAACAATATATATATATATATATATATATATATGTTGTTACATGGTGTCAACTTGCATGCCAAAAAGGCGTGAGTTTTCGTTTTTTTTCTTTTTCATAAATACATGATCTTAAAATTTCTTTTCGTTTAAAATCCTTTTCGACCAGTATGTCATGCTTTTTCTATACTTTTGTCTGCCTAGCAGAAATGTATTTCTCTCGTCAGCATGAAGCTGTGTATTACTTAAGTAGTCCACTTGCAAAACGGCATTTGTCCATGTACAGCAAACCCCACAAAACTTTGAAAAATGTAGGATCTGCCTGTTTTATAGCAATAGGAATACTTCAGTGTAATCATGTGGAAAAGTTAAACATCTTGAAATATTTCCAGTTCTATAAAACCCATGGATGCTATAGTTTTTCTCGGTTTTCTGGAATTTGATATAAATGGACAAGAACTTATAATTTACATATTTTTCCCTTTACCATATAATTTTCTTAATAATTGTAATCTACGTACAATTTCTTTCCGCAATTGAAAATTTTATTATCGCTATTTTGTGAATCATAGGAAGATTTTTGTGCAATCCCCCTAATTTTTGCTTGTTCATTAATTACTACGAAATGTGGAGGTACTAACTTATGGAGGTAATGATAGAAAGTTGCGATCCAGAATCTATCACCACATTTATTTTTACAATTTTCAATAATTACAATAATTAGCGAGAAAAAATACTATTGCTTTAACACATTCTATTGAGGCTCTTATTTCTTCAGGTTTGCCACGCCTTGTCCCTGAAAATGCGCCTCCGCCACTTACAGCATTTCGTAGTATAAAGCATGTGAAAATTTTCATGCAATATTAAAACATGTTGCATCACTTATTTGATTAGGAATAAAATTACTTGCTCCTCCATTCCACCGTGTATTAACTTGCTTCTGTTGTTGTATGGGATATTGCTGTTGTAGATTATAGCCTAAGCCCTGTCCTTCATTCCATTACTGTTGAAACTCCATTAATTATATACTGCCAGGTTCTTCTAAAATTTCTTTTAAATCTACGACTTGATCCTCTCTTTTGATTGTAATTACTTCTCCGGCCACAATTCCTCAATTTCCATAATTTCATCTATTATTATTATTATTATTATTATTATTATTATTATTATTATTATTATTATTATTATTATTATTATTATTATTATTATTTCCAATATTTGCTTGATTTCCATAATTCCTGCCGCTAAACTGTTTCTACACTGCAAAACATACAGAAACTACTTTTAGATGCAGTAGGACACTGTACACATTACCACTACTCTTTAAATATCTCCGGATGACACATATTCACCTCTTGTAGATAGTGTATTGACCAAGTATGTCCCAGTATGTATGTTCAAAATGTGCAAAATGAATCACTTTGTCTTCGAACTGTTTGCCGAGAAGGAACGTTTTAACTATATCAAAATAGATAATATTTTCGGAGAATGAACGCTTTTGGATACACGTAGCACACTTTGTAAACACACACTTGATATTTTATCCCCTCAACATCTGTACTTAAAGCGTTTAAATTTTGTTTTGTTTTTTGCAGTGTGTCTATCATTCCTAATGTTTTCATTTTGATTTTGCTGTGAATCCTGATTCCCTTTGTTTTGATTTTCATTCTTATTTGTTAACACATTGCCTGACTAAGCCGAATTTCGACTTGTATCTAGGGCGCCTACAACTATATGTAATATGGTCACCGGAGGCCACTAGTAAATTATGTACTAATTGTTGTCTACTGGCCCCAGTGATAGTAAAAATGTGAAAAAAGAAATTTATTACATTACGTCGCAAAAAAAAAAAAAAAAAAAAAATGCGTGTGCCACATGTGGCTCACCCAGCCCAAGAGCTGCACATTTACCTCTAAACATTGTTAAGCGTAAGCTCTAAACTCCGATAAACAAAACATTTGTATCCTTCCGCTTGTCACAAATACGATTGGCTAGTAATGTGTCACTCCCATTCCCCGCGGGGAGGAGCAAATTATACACGTGCATTTTGACAATACTGTCTCGTGTTGTCCAGATACTTACAGCAGCAGCAAAAAGAAAAAAAAGAAACTAGAAAGATTTAAAAAAGTATTTGAATTTCGCTCGTAAACAATTGTTGCTAAGTGAGTAAAGGTTTCCCCTGTTGGTGTTTCACCACAAAACTCGCGAAACCGGGATTCATGCCTGCCATCTTTCAGACATTAAAAGCAGAACACCCGTCCACAGTTGAGTTGGCGCCAAAATTACTGCGCATGCTTAGTGTTTATTTCTATTGTTTCACTAGCCACACTCGACTGAGTATTATTAGATAATCCGTATTATATTTTTGTCATTTATAATATTATAGCAGTTTTATATGAAGCTTCATAGTAAAAGTAATAATGCAATCTCATGAACTATTTTGCGGAGGAGTACAAGCGTTGGTAGGTCAACAGCCAATCAGCGAGATTTAGTTTCACGTGGCTTTGTTTATCGCAGTTTCGAGCTTACGCCGAACAATGTATAGTCCCGGTGAGCCACCCGTGGTACATAAATAAAGAATAACAATATAATTGAAACAAAAGTTCAATTGTTCTGTAAAGATCACGCATACACCAAATCACGTTGCACAGAAATACGTAAACAAACAATAGCCTGCTGAATGACAGCAAATTTAGCGTAGTTTTCAATGTAGCTAAGTACTGAATTCAGTATTTATTGTACTTTGGGAGAAGAATCGTGGATTCTGACATGGCTTCACTAATGCATAGATGAAAAAGTAATGTGAAAGGACGAAAATGTGTATGGAATATTCCTTAATACCAAGATCTTCATGTCTCAAGTCCCTCTTATATATAAACATGTAAAATTTAGATTTACAAATTAAACTCTGTAACTACTTAGAATCGATCCAGGTACCTTGTGCATTGTATGTCAGTCACTCCATCCGCGAGCAATGAGGTCAGATGGCAGCATTTTGCTTATTCCAGTGCAATATATCTCTGAATTCTTCCTTCAAAGTTGAATAAGTACAGGATTCATTCTAAAGAAACTAAGCAATTGAGTTTCGCTTTTCAATTGTTTTCAGTGTAGCTAAGCGCGGACTTTTGAAAACGTAAGGAATAAGCATTAACATTCAAGATTTAATTCGTCAACCTCCATGCACACAAAGCTGCTTATATGAATCATAGTGCTTCTAAAAGTATCTAAAAGACAACTGAACACGTAAGCCACGGGTGGATCACGTGGCCTCAAGGACCATTTCATTCTGAGCCATATTTGGTGCTCAATGTGCTAAAGAAACTTGCAATTCGTCTAGCTTATCTTCTGACTTGGCTTTTTGTGACATGCTAAATATTTCCTGCTTGACATCTTTTTCTTTTTCGTGCTTACTATAATTCGACATAATAGTTTGTCTAACCCTAGTTCAAAATCTTCATTATCTTGATTTTTCAATTTCTTTCCCAAATTTCTAACTAACTTTATTTTCTGCTTTCTGTCTATCTTGAATTTGTTTTTCTCTGTCTTCTGTAAATTTTTCAGAAAATCATCTAATCCTGCGCAGGTATTTGTACTACTTTCTCCGTATAGTACGGTAATAAGCCTGACGCAATCAAGCCTATTTTCTCCTTATCTGTCATATTCTAATCTAAACGTTCAGCTAGGATCAAAAGATCATATGTGAAGTTAATCACATGTTCGGGTTCTTTTTTCTAATCTGTCACGAGTCTTATCTTCTAAATCAAAGTTGAAATTAGAACTTGTATATTCTTCAATTAATTCCTTCTGAAAATCTTTACAACTAATGGTGTCTAAATATTTCCTCTTAAGAAACATTTAAACCCCTTGTCTATTTGATTGCTGTTTAGTTACATTTTCTACTTGATTACTATTTCTCTCAGAAAAACCTACTTTCTCTGATAGAACTTCGTCCAAACTACTAAACTTAAACTGCTGTTTTTCTAATTCTTCTATATTGTGTTCCAATGATTTGCTAATTTCTTCTATTTGACTATTTGATCTTTTTAGTTTCTTCTGTTTTCTCACTCTAAATGTCATAATTTTAAATATGCTATCTATTCCTACATCAATTCCTTCTAATAGTTTTTGTGCACGAGTTGATAGAATCTTCTCTGTCATAACGTTAAATACAAAAATCTTAACCACTTAACACACTAATAATTTTGCCATAACCTATCTTATAAACTAACACAAGTATAGTACTCCAATAACTCAACGAGGAAGGGATGTTGGGAATCATTTAGCTTTAAATTAATTTTGTCACTTTAAAGTTTCCTTAATACATTGATAAACTCATTTTTTTTTAAAAAAAAAGGTTTGAACTTCAGGCTTTCTAAATACAATATTTACTTTGTATGCATTGAATCTTATTATGAGCGTAAGCCACATTTAGCATCCCCACCACGTCAACCTGGACTATTACTTCTTTAAAATTTACTTTGGAATGTAGCATTTCAACAATAAAGGACCTCAAGTAGAACCAGATTGGTAAAATTAGCTCAAGATATCTGTATTGCTAATGCTAAGAGGAACGTACCTAAAATGTACTGTGAGGTACTTTGGGGATCTAAACCACTGTTTCGAGTTGGCAAAATAGAATCGTGTGTAAATGATAAACACAATTCACAATTCTCATTTTATACTTAATGTGTTTAAGCGAGTGTTCGTCTAGCGAAATGTCAGGTATGTAAGTCAAAGTGTATGGCAATTCTCAGTCTAAAAGACGAGAGGTTAACTGGATCATACCTACATGCAGATGATGATGACAAACCTATTGAAGAAGTCTACAGCAGTAATCTCTGGGGTACACAATGACAGTATATTCGAATAACTTCATGAATGATTGACTCTAAAAATCTCGATTAACAACTGCAACTAAGTTTCACACTTTACTAATTCACGTTGAATAAACTTATAGTGTGACTTTGATTTTGACTCGCTTCTGACTCTGATCTACACTCAAAATCTAGATCACTCTGATAAATTGAAGTATTTATACAAAAAAGATGTTTACACTGCTGTACGGGTGCCTTACGTAAAGGGCCGCACTGTATTTTTCACGGATTCTTTAGGAATAACAACAATATGGATTTATTATAAATAAGAAACTTGTACCTTTATTTATAATGGAATGTTTTGGAATTTGCATCAAGACATGATCCAGTATGCGGGAGGGGCGGATACAAGAATCCAGTATCCGGATACACGAATCAAAACCACATTCAAATTTGAACTTAATATTTATGCAACGCCAAAGCTCGTTGGAACCCAAGCTAACAAATTAAATGTAATACATCAACCCACTACATTAAAAGTGATTTTGACTTTCAATATGCAGCGAGCCGAAGGTTCACACACAACAACTAAAGAACCTTTAATACTTAGAAAGCTAGCAGTTATTTAATTTTCTTCAAAACCTCAATATAAAATACGTCCAGCAAATACAAATTACTTATCTTTTCCAAAACTTAGAACCATATTTAAGAAACATTTCAATTACAAATGCCATTATACTCAAAGCTAATCCAGAAATAAGCAATGCGAAAGCACCAATTAAATCATTAACAGAAATTACTCTCAAACTTCCGTCTTTAGCAGCAAGAGCTAAATGTCGTCTTTTTATCCATACATCAAGTAACGTATCAGTTTCCCATTTTTTACGTAATCCGTATTCTACACAACCTTGAATCACCTGATTAAAAGCATTCAAGTAAGGAGAATTTGGGCGCAAGAGGTAAACAGTAGGAAATGAAATAACAACCCGCTGAACTTTATGAATCAACGGTTTCCCGTGTGAATCAAAAAGGGAGTGTGAATATACCAAATAATCAACACCTTTGGATCCCCAAAATATACCCCAATTTTTAATTCCGGCTAAATCTACTAACGCTTCTGTCACAGCTCTTACAGAAGTAAAATCCTTCCACTTGTCTAGAATCTGTTTCATTACGTGATCAGTAGGGTCAGAGAAAAATCGTCGATGGCCAAAATAGCCACCAAAAGGAGTGCCTGAATCTAGGAGATCGTTCATAGTGTTAATTAACTTATATTTTATTGGTTTCGTAACAAACCTAAAAAGCGAAGCCTGGTAGCTGTAATTCAAAATGAAAGAACCCAGAACCCAGATTAGAAACACTACTCTAACCAAAGGTATATGAGGTGGCTCTGGGACGGATATCCCTAAAAGTATGGAGAAGCTATTCATGAAAGGAGATCGGAATACTAAACTGTTTCTATTCCTAATAAGGGATTTTATTAGTTTTGTGGAGATAATAACAATACCATAAGAGAATAATATTAAAATCCAGCAATGTAATTGGAAAGGGAAGATTATACTCATCCATTTAGGATATATGGAAGGTTGGGGGACAGCCCATATCATTCGATAGAAATCTCCACTCAGTATTGGATGAAAATGTAGAAAATAATTCAAATTTGGTGTCCAACCTACAAAGCTTCCTTCTAATTCTCCTGATATTATTCTTGCCAAATCACCGCTAAACGTACCATTGGGAAATGGTATACCATGATCTTTTGCGTTAATTCTTTTCAAAAACTTCAAAGTAAAATTCATGCTCTTCGCAATTATATACAGTGTATTTGGATTTGGGCCGTTGGCAGCAATACTACCGTTTGTGGTCTTTTCTAATATGGAAACAGGAGGTAAATTAGTTGTTGTGGCGCTCAATTCACAGGAATGAAGATTTTGTAGTTTGTTTGGAAATAAGTCAGTTTCTTTGATCATATGTCCCTTATGCCACTGATCAATTAGTATTAGTCTTCCAGGTGACTTACAGTGACTTTGTGAGAATGGAAAATACGTGTATATATCAATGATATTCAGCAACTTTATATCTCCCACTGTAATAACAATCACATTGAATATATTTTCCTGAGATGCACTACGAAAAATATGTTCTACCTCAGTCGTTGCTTTAATTACTGTAGAAAGAACAACAATGAATTTACTCCTGTTACTTAAATAAAATAACTTCATCATGTGAATTACCTTCAAAAATTCAACACTTTTGTTCAAGAAAATCAAATAAACTACTGAATGTTCCGACCATTCAAATGTAGAAACCTTTACTTTTGATGCGTTTAGTACATCTGGCAAGTTGCTATTAACAATCACAAATGGTCCGGTGTAATTTGACAGTAGCACATTCAATGCAACAATTGTATTGTCTGCAAACACTGTTAGAGCTCGACTGTAGTTGGAATATTTGGATATGAAGTATGAAAGACAACCAAGTAATTCACTGTTGTGTTGATTGCCTGGTATTTTTGATGTCAGATTTTCTCCTCCCACTTTTGTTGAGTTTGCCAGTACTAAAATCGCAACAACAATCATATAACGTGTCCTCATTTTTTCAGTCAAGATTGCCTGAAAGAGATAAACAAATCTTAGTTACATTTTATCTTCTATTTGAGCTATCTGTGTTTGGTTTGATAATGCGGCTTTCAGAAATAATCAATATATATTACCAAAATTCAGAGAAAAAGACGCGTAGAATTTGTATGGAAAGAACATAGAAAAGTTTACACAGTTGTTTACATTATAAGAACTATTTACAATATATGAACATGAATCTTCTAAGCTTGGAAAGGAGCTAAAGATAAAAATTCTAAGATTTGAATCAGTACCGTATTTAGATTTTATGGGGCCGTCGGGTATTGAAAGGGGCCATTTACACGTCAAAATTTAGGGACATTTTGTACGCCATGCTTTCTTTTTCAGCTACAAAATATCGTGGTTTTGTACGTTTGAATATATCCTGTATGCTAATTAATGAACCTAATGGAAATGGAGGTTCTATTATAAGCGGGGCTGGATATCAGGGATCTGATTACAAGTGGGGCTCAGAAATAGTCCTATTACTTGCTTCATAAAAGTCTAATATAACAATACAAAACATCATTGTTGAATGTGCGTTTTATCTTATTTGCTTTTACTTGTTAAGTTATTTAGAAATTACATTAATATAAGTTTTCTCATTAATATTTTTGGGCCCAAAATTAAGTGAGGTCCTAAGTTGTAGCTCTTCAGTTTATAGTAAAATCCGGCACTGGTTTCAGTACATGGCTAGCATAAATGACTCATTCGTTTTGAAAAGAATATATTGTCAAAAGTATTATACATACACACATGAAAGATATATGAATAGAACCACAAACACACGAAGTTAGTATTGTGTACCTCAGATTGTAGCGAGGGTCGATTACCGTTCCGATGGAGTGTGTCAGTACGATTTTAGTACCTGTCGAAAGTGGAGGGAAAGCAAGAAACAAGACGTGTGATGTATCGTCTGTCGTGTGATCAAAGGGAGAACATATTGAACATTTATAGAGGGTGTATAAACTTGATGTTCGTTGTTCTTTTCATATATCTTTCACACGTGTACGTGGACTACTTTTAAGAATATAGCCTATTCAAATTGAATGATTCATCTATGCTAGATCTATATAAAGAAAATTGTTGAAACGTGTACTTGATTCCCTTGTGCAGTGAATGCACCAGAACAAAATCACTGCGAAACGGGAAAGTCAGTAAATGTTAGAAGCGGCGTACTTTACTATTAGTAATATCATCATTAATAGTAAGAATAGTAACGAATAACGTTTCAACCGATACTAGATTTATTTTATTAGTGGTTCAACTGTAAAAGGAATTAAGCTTTTATCACTTTAAAGCTTTAGGTAAATAGGGGAATTGGGCGCTGGGAGTAAATGGCGGAAAACTTTTTAAAAATTTTCAGTTTGCATTTCAGTAAATTTTTATGGAATTTAATGATACCAAAATTTTGGGTTTGGTAGATGTTGATCAGAGAAAAAAAGCTTAGATAAATTTTGAGTGTGTGTAATAATGATTAAAAAACTGATTTGGTTGAGAAATGACATACATAGTTTATAATTATTTAGCGTTAGTCTTGTTATCTTCTCCTATGTTTGTTTGAATATCAAAGCCTGTTCTTTTCTTTTTCTAATTTTTTACATTTTCGGACAATGTTTTGACGCTGATATTTTTCCGCATGTGATATATTTTAGATTAAGTTCTCAGGACAATATACTGTGCTATAAACAATAACTGGAAGGTTTGAAAGGGCATTCAAATATCTTTGAAATTTAGAGATAAATTACTCCTTATTTTGCGTAAAGAATGGTATAATTTTTTCTAGGCCACACAAAACAATTAGTTTTTAAGTGGAATACATGTTATATACACCAAATGAAAGGCTACATTTTCTTGGTTTACACCCAATAATTCCCATCTGTTTACGTGCAACGGCAATCGCTTTAGTTATTTTGCACCCAATAAGCCAACTAGGGGGTAATTAGGTGAACATCAGATTACAAAAAAAAAAAAAAAAAAAAGTTGTTGCATCAAAAGTAAAGATACCGAAAGCTTCCACTATCACAGTAGATGCAGAAGAACCGCCAACATAGAATCAGTTCTTAAAAATTTGAAAAACACCTGTAACCTGTGAGAAAAGAAATGTTGACATAAACACTTCCCAATGCACCATTTCTACCCTAACTTTTAAACTATGAGAATCCAATAGTGTAATACTTACTACTTCTGGTTTCAAAACAGTGTTTCATAAGGCTGAACTTCATTACGGTTTTTGTCGTGATAGATTGCATAGTTATTGTACGCCATTAATATTAGATTTACAAAAAATGTTTACTTGATTTTCTCAAAAACTGCGCATGAAGATTTACATTCACCCATGTCGATTGTGCAGTTACATGAAATTATTGATTGTTTCACGTTTGGACCTTTATTGTTGAGCTCCGCGGTGAGTTTTGTGTGGACTGCTGGAACCATATAATTTTGTAGATGAAGAACATAAATAAAATGGTATGTTACTAGACCTTTAGCATAGAACCTTTAGCTTCACCAAATCCTTCTAATAGGGAAGTCTGAACAAAATCGGACTTACGGCCTCTTAAGAGAGTAACGAAGCAGAGTACACATGTCGGTTCCATGGGACCGACGCGGTCCGTTGAGCAAACCACTTGTCTGTCCCATGGGGCCTTCATGGCGCCTAACATGCTTAAATGCTTTTAATATTGTGAGTTACTTGACCTAAAAGATGAGTGCGAAAACACTTAGCACTTCACTTCTTTTTCCACATTAAGTAACTCTTTGGTCTATGGAACCTTGACATTTAAGGTGTTCAACCCATTCACGAAAGTTCTTTATCTACATAATGTACTTAGAAAATTAAATCCAGTTTCTACTTTGAATTCCTATCTCTGCGAGATACATCTTAATATTGGTCCCAGGTCTTTCTAATGGACGTTTTTCGATTTAATTTCCAGGTAAAACTAAAACATCGTTCCGGCTCTTTTCCATTTTGACTACATGGCTTGACCATAAGGCCCCTAGACTAGGCGACCCTAACAATGTTTGGTAAACCGTATAAATCATCGGTTCTTGGTTTGAAATTTCCACCATTCCCCACTCCATTCCTCTTGGTTCTGAATATTAATCTCAGTTTTTTTTTCCATAGTTTTCCAGTCCTTATTCTTTCCTCCAAATAAGCGTCCATGTTTTGCAAGCATTCAGAACAACAGACATGATTGTTGTTTGTATACATTAATAAGCTTCAAATTTCTCTTCAGAATTTGCAACGACAAAAGATTTTGAACTGAATTATAACAGGAATGTCGTGATTTCAGTCGGCATGGTTTTTCTCTGTTAATATTGAATCTAGGCATTTGAAAATATCTAATTTGTGGAAAGTATTATTTGATATTTTGACGAATCTATAATATGCACTCTCACTATCCCAGCGAGCTTTCATGTGTTTAGTTTTCTGTCCAACGTATGTCGTTGCAAACGCTCACTAAGACATCTGCATATCTTTCTTTTGTCCTCCCATCATCCTCTACTACATTTACATCATCAACACACGTTATAAACATTTGAATACTATTCAGCTCTATGTTCTGGTTGCTGTCTTAGATTTTCCTTATAGTGTCTTCAAGAACAAAGATGAATAATAATGAGGACAACCCATCTTCTTTTTTTAGGTCATTCTCGACGTGAAAGTTCGTAGAGAAGAATTTTCCTACTCGGACTTCATTTTGTGACTTATTTAAATATTTCTTAATTAATCTAACAAGCTTTCTTGGTGTTTCAAATTCTCTAAGAGAGTTGTACAATGGTCATGTCATAACCGGATCGTATCTCTCTTAGTACGGGTACTTATTTCGTTAACTATACTATGCATTATCTGTCATTTTGGTATAGTCGTTACGAAAAATTTGATAACTGTACACTTAAATACCAACTTCATCTCAATAGGTAACATGACAACCGTACAAAATCATTATTTTAGGTTTACAATGAAATTCGTTTCCCTCGACCTTTTCGAAATTTACGCATAAGAATTTAGGCATATACCAATTTGTTATCTCAGTGAGATCATTATATTAGTATAAATCCCAACTTTAACACCTTTCTTTTTAATGGCTAATGATATTCAAAAAGTGTATGAATTAATAAGATTTTGCTGCAAAAAATTAAAAATAAAATTTATATAATGAACTCTAAAGAATAGGCTTACTGCACTAATCTATTGCCTCCACACTTGTTTCAAACACAGATTCCAGGCAAAATACTGAATGAAGAAGCAGCGGAAACATAGTTGTTTCACGTTCCCAAGATATTTGCTAAATGAATCACAATTTCCTCACGTGATAGGCAATATAATATTAATGGAATATACCCACTCAAACATAGAGTCACGTATATGCATGCAAATGCTTTTTGACGAGAATATACCATATAAAATCAAGAGAAATATGTTTGGAGACATTACTGACTTTTTTCAACAAATAAGATCACCATTGTGTAACTAAAGCTCTTTGTGTTTAACCATTATGGAACCATTTTATAGGTAAATGGAAGTACATTAAACATTATTTATGCCTGGAGCAAACATATATATATATATATATATATATATATATGATATCAGGGCTTGAAGAATATAATAATCTCAAAAACTGCAAAATACAAGTTTTGCTTCTTTTAAGACATTCATGACCTCAATATAGGTATGGTCACTGTTTTAAAACTCTTTTGCGGTATTATTTCTCATACTTATCAAAAAATTATTAGATCGTATTTAAGAAATAAACTTAGAATAAACTTAAAATAAGCTGCAGAAATAAAACATAGAACTAACATTTTCTTAAATTAATTTCTGATTGTCAAATATTGTTTTTCAAATTATGTTTTTCGCAGAAAATTCTCAAATACCAGTTTATTACAAACGACAAATTGAAATTATGTCAAATTATTAATATTTAAAGAAAACAAAAGTTCAGAGTTGAGAAAAATACACGTACCAAATGATTAAATTCGTTCAGCTGTACGAAGGGCCTATTTAGTTTCCTATATGGACCTGAGTGAGTCACGTGATCAGGTCAAAATCAAATGTGTCACTTAGTGTGCACAATAGAACTTGGGGATTCCAAATACAGGTGCGAGAGTTTTGAAACATCTAACCTCAGCGTGGGGCGCCCTGGGTAACTGGCAGAAGATGCATATATCGGTACTTTACTCTCGTAATTATGATTTAATTAGGTAAATAAATTTTCGATAAAGGGTGAGAAAGGAGAGACGAATAAGAACGTTGTGAAGACTTCACTTTCCATGTTCGTTGTGAAGACCTCAAATCCCGTGTTTTCTCTCACTCAGTGACAATCACTTTTGTGCGAAGAAGAAACTGGCAGCCCTGTGAGTTTAGGCATAAGCAATTCCTATTGAACACTGGTCACCAGCTCTAAATTTCTAGTCGCCAATGGCGACCGGAAATTTTGCGCCTTGGAATAAGCATTAACATTCTAGATTTAATTCGTCACCTTCCATGCACAAAAACTGTTTATATGAATAACAGTACTTCTAAAAGTATCTAAAACACAACTCAACAATTGAGCCACGGGTGGCTTTCGTCGCCTCAAGGACCATTTCCTTGTGTGTCATATGTAGCTCACGTGGTGGTCAGTGTGTTCAACAAACTTGCAATTCGTCGAGCTTCTTTTCTGACTAGGCATTTTTTGACTGCTAACTGGTTCCTGCTTGACTTCTTTCACTTTTTCCTGCTTACTATCCTTCATACATAATAGTTTGCCTAATCCAAGTTCAACATCTTCATTATTTGATCTTTCAATTTTTTTTAAACCAATTTTCTAACTGTAACTTTCTTTTCTGTCTCCTGTCTATCTTCCATTTGTTTTTGCTATCTTCTGTCGGAATCAAACCTATTTTCTCCTTATCTGTCGTGTTCTCATCTAAACGTTCAGCTACGGTCAAAAGATCATATGCGAAGTTAATCACGGGTTCGTTTTCTTTCTGTAATCTCTCACAAACCGTATCTTCGAAATCCAATTTAAAACTAGAACTTGTACATCCGTCAGTTAATTTGTTCTGTAAATCTTTATAACTATTGGTGCTTAAATGTTTTCTCTTAAGAAACAATTTAACCTCATGTCTAGTTGGTTGCCACTTAGTTACATTTTCTACTTGGTTGCTAGTTCCTTAGGAAAACCTACTTTCTCTGATAGAACTTAGTCTAAACCACCGAACTTAAATTGCTGTTTTATTAATTCTAATATATTGTTACGTATATATTTTGTATTATATATATTGTATTAATTTTTAAAATTAAAAAAACATTATATTATAAATAATATACAAAATTTTAAAATATCAAAAATCATTATATAAAGAATACATTTTGAAATCAAAATTTCATTTTTATCAATAAATATTTATGCGAACTTATTTATAACTAATAACGATAGTTACAAAATATACAATTAATAATGAGCAAACAGACACACAAATACAGAAACACTAATTGAAATACAAAATAATAAGCTACATAATGTAGATAAGTAGGAAAAACACGAATAGGATATTTTGCATATACACAGAATAAACTGAAAACAATAATAGATATTTAATATACTGCTTAGGATAGTGAATTTGAAAATATACAGGGTATTCTCCTATATACACAGAAAATACACGAAACAATAACAGAAAAGCATGTGAAAGCCGAAAAACGAAACCATAAAAGGAAATACAGGAGACAATAATGTCAAAATACATATGATGATCTGTACAATTGCATTTTAATGCTTCATTTTATATTAATATTTTATAACAATAACAACAATGAAATTTAAACATGATTTCTAAGGCGCAAGAACAATTTACTAATATATGTTATTGTGATAAGCTATGCAACAGCATTTTCAAACTTTCTGCGAGATTACAGACAAAAGATCTCCTCCAGTTCCTTACCAGAGGGTAGCGTTCCCAAAACTGATGCAACGTTCTTTCTTTGTACTGCAATACTGATGCGTTGTAGTAGAAAAGAGGTTGCTCTAGCATATTCTGACGATAAATGAATGCGGTGACCAGCTTCTTTTATAAAGTTAAGGCCTTCGGGATCCCATGAACCACCGAATTCGATAGCTATAGCGACAAAATTATACTTGTCGAGTAAATGGCTATACTTCCTGCGCTTTTCTCTTTCCCGGCGAGCAGCTATGTTGCCAGCTTGTGACGAGGATTAATGTAGATTTGAAGGGGCGAAGGTGTCGGAACAAGTAAAATCCCATAGAAATGCTTTTCGTTTCTTCCACGGTATTAGGGTCATACCATCTGGCCTCTGTCCGTCTGCACGACTGCATCCCAACGGTACACACATAGAAGGAACGCCTGCTGAATTAATGCCCTCAATGATAATGTTGTTGACGCTGGAGTGGCGTGAATGTCTGCCCGCACTATTGGCACAGGAGAGTCCATGAAGGTCGTTCTTGTATACGACACTTCTATAGTCAGGACGTCTATGTTGCTCGCAAACATCTACTCCCAAACACAGTGCACTGGCAATTCGAAAACTGTCATTAGGAAGATGTAATCCTAATGAAGGTGACAGGATACCATGGAGCCAAGCACCTGCTTCTGGAGATGATGTAGCTATGACTCTGGCCTTATCTTCTGGGTTATCGGATGACTGAAGCAGAGCTGAAAAGTGATGGTTTATAAGAGGATCGTCCCAAGAGGATTGTAGTCCTCTCTTATCAAGATCAGGGGGATCTGATCCCACTACAGATGGCCACTTAGCAATGCTATCGTTGACATCCGAATCCGATACTAGGCTAAGATCTTGTTGGAAATGGTCTCGATTAATGACTTAGCGCCATAGAATGAAGACGGAAAGGATGAAATAGCCAGATTCATGGCGCGTCGAATGCCGAGAACTCGATGGTTAACAGGGACGGCTGCAACCAAGAGTTATTGTTGAGTAAACAATTCAGGATAGATTCTAGACCGGTTTTCAAGGTGTTGTCATAGCATTCCAGTAGATCAGCATCCCGCCAAGAAGGAGCACAGCGAAGAAAGAATAGCAGTCTTGGCATGGACAATGAGGCACGTAGTAGCTAAAGGCAAGTGAGCTGAAATCAAGGAAAGACGTGTAAAGAAGAATTCTAATTTAGAAATTTTGTCTTTTAATATTGTTCGTCTTGCCTCATTAGATAATGGTGCTCCTAATAAGCTGGCGTCATCTATCGAAATTCTTTGAATCCCAGGCGCGGCTTCGTCAAACAGCTTGAAGATTTTATTAGACTGCTCATTGGAAACTCCGAGGAAGCTGACCTAACATTTGGAGAAATTCATTTGCAATCCGATCACCTTAGTCCGTCTACGGATCATTTCTAATATCTCTAGTACTGTATCCTTGTCTCCAGCTATAGTCCCGTCATCCAAATACCATATGTTCAGTTCTGTATTGATACCATTGACGATGGAATGTAAAGTTAGTGCGAACAAACCAGGGCCAAGAGGATCGCCTTGTTGTACGCCACGCTGAAAGAGGATTATTTCATTTCCTAAGTATAAGTTTCTCGATTGCGAGTAGCACTGATGGACGTATCGATAAATAGATGGAAAACTGGTTTTTTACCCGAATGATCATAGGGTCACGGTTCAACTCGTTAAATGCGTTTCTGAAGTATATTTTCAGAAACACTTTTCCACTGCAGGTGTGCAAAAGGGTAGTACCTACGAGCAGCCTGGACTGCTGATTCTGCTCCATGTGTGATGCAAACTCCCAGTTGGTGTTTGGATAGAAATGTGTTAAAGGCTCTCTAATTTTATGGCAAATGATTTTGGCTGATAATCTCCTCCACACATTGCCTATTGCGATAGGACGAATGACGCCACTTTTCTTCCTCAAAGCTATTAGTGATGCTCCAAAAAATAGGTCTAATATCCGTGGGCACATCACCCAAAATAATCAGGTGGAGAAAATCGCAGATAGCGTTAGTCAGTTAGACTTTAGTTTTGCAGTTTTGGGAGAATAGGAGGTCCTTTAATATTGAAGGACAGAGACTGTCCATACCTCCTGATGACCCGAAAGAAAATGGTTTAAGTGCCTTAGTAAACTCGTTATCTGATACTCTAGGCACTACAATACTGGGCTTAATGAGATCGGGATGTTCAAAAGGGTGGGTTTGAGCCGGATGTTTCTCTTTTAATGCTTCTAATACAGATCCATTCCGAGAAGCTATGGTATCTTCTGAGGTGAAAAGCCGTACTGCGTTGCGGACATTACCATCTACTAATTTGTTCCTGACATTCTTAACGTTAAAAGTGGAATTTTCTATTCGTCGAGCTTTGAAGGATTTTGTACTGTGGTTAGGAAGGGCTTCGCAACGATAATCAGAACAACATCGCACATTTGTTTAACCCATGATGTTAAATTGTTCACTTTGTCAGCTTTTGATGGCACGCATATTATGACGTAAGGAAAAAAGGAGAGATACATCCAAGCTTGTACGTACAATCTGCTGTAATTTGTACGTACAATCTTTTGCAATACATCCCGCAGAGAGACTTCCACTGTAGCTCTAGGCCCTCGAGGTACCCTGCGCAACACTGGAGTAGAAGACTTTAATCTTGCTAGAAGCTTATTGCATTTGCAGATCAAAGTTTTCTTCGGTGATCGACATTATTAGTGGATGATTGCGACTTCGGTGAAAGCGAGCATGATTTGGTTTTATTGATATCATAATGGCACCTCCTATTGTTAATTGCTAGGTCTTTTAAACTAGCACAACAATTTATACAAAGCTCACCGGTAGTCTTGTTAGGCCTGTTTGAAAAATCAATGCTCATGTTTAATGCGTTAACATTTTGGGTTTGATTTCTTTGGTGAAATTTTGATCCTGATGCGTTGCTTACATGGGAGAAATCTTTCATTTTTGGAATTGCAGTTTTTATTAATATCATCACTAATAGGAGTGAAAGGATTACTGGTATAGTTAGAAGAATCACGATCTTATTCCATAGTTATTATAACATTTTAAATTTGAATTTTAAATTTAAATTACACCCAACTACATTGTCGGAAATGTAATATTGTTTGAAATATAACGGCCATTAATTGAAAATAGAAATTTGAAAATAGCAAATTTTCAATCAATCATCTGAACCACTGAAGCGATTCGAAAACGGATTTCACCAAAAGTTCCATGAGAACTTCAACCACACATCACCTCGTAACAAAGGGCACAAAACCTCAGTTCACCTACACTAAACGAAGAGAGTTGCGTAGAACACGAAAGACACGTCTGCTTCCAATCACAACAATCACAACAATCTGTGATTCTAATATATTGTGTTCCAATGATTTGTTAATCTCTTCTTTTTGAAAATTTGACTTTTGAAGTTTCTTCTGTTTTCTCACACTAAGTGTTATAATTTTAAATATGCTATCTACAGTGATGAAAATTTTCCGGAAAATTTTGAAAAGGAAAATTTTCCGATTCATAAAAACATATTCCACGTATTCCTATATTGTTGTTTAGCCGTGATGTTAGGTGGAAAAGTTTCTTCTATATTTTTCCGGAAAATTTTCCGTTCTTATCAAATATCAGTGATCAAGTAACTGTTCCTCAGTATTCATAAAATTGATTGAAATCATGTATAAAAATGTTTAGAATTGAAAGATTGTTTAAAGAATCTGAAAATTTTGATGGCTCACACAATTTTCAGTACTATGCAGGAACAAGTGAAACAATGTTTCATAAATCGAAATATTTTTGTCTTGTATGCAAAAATTGAAGAACTTTTTATGAGTCGGAAAATTTTCATCATTTTAAACCAAAAAGTAAAACAACTTTTTGTGAATCGAAAAGTTGTATTGCTCTGTAGAAGCAAATGTAAGGAATTTTCATGAATCGGAAAATTTTCGTCACGGTGTAGAAACATATGAAAACACTTTTCATAATCGGACAGTTTTGAATATTATGTATACTGATGTTAGGTGGAAAATTTTCCACTATATTTAACTGGGCATTGAGATATACAATTCCTGTAGAGGAAAATTAGACAGCAACAATTTATAATTTTCCAGTTAGATTACGGGAACCAGAAAATTTTCTAATATTTCAAGTTGGGAAGTAAAAAATTACATAGTCTTTTTCTCTACTTCTTCAATTTTTCCATATAAGAGAGAAAATATTTCGATTCAAGAAAAGTTGTTTAACTTGTTCCTACATGAGTACTGAAAATTGTCTGAGCCATGAAAATTTTCAGATTCTTTAAACGATCTTTCACTTTTTTCACATTTCTGTACATGAATTCAACAAATTTTATGATTGCTAAAGAATTGTTACTTGATTACTGATATTTTTTTAGAACGGAAAATTTTCAAGAAAAATATAGTGGAAAATTTTCCATCTCACATCACTAGCTATCTATTCCTGCACCAATTCCTTCTAATAGTCTTTATGCACGAGTAATACAATCTTCTCTGTCATAACATTAAATACGAAGACAACCATTACACACTAATAATTTTGCCATAACCTACCTTATAAAGTAACACAAGTATAGTATTCCACTAACTCAACGAGGGAGGGTGGTTGGGAATCACTTAAGTTTAAACTAATTTTTGACAGTTAAAAGTTTCCTTTATACATTTTTAAAATTAAAATTTTGTAAAAAAAAATTGAATTTCAGTCTTTCTAAATACAATATTTATTCTGTACGCATTCAATCTTACTATGAGCATAAGCCACATTTAGCATCTGCACCATGTCAACCTGGACTGTTACCAAGGTCGCCCATGTTGTGGTTTCCAAGGGGGGCAAGTATAAGCGACGTTTCCAAAGAGTTTCAAATTTTACTGTAACTAATGTAAAAATTCTATTGGGTTTTCGATATTATGAAGTTTCGATATTAATGTGTTTAAGCGAGTGTTCGTTTAGCGAAGTGTCAGATATGTAAGTCAAAGTGTATGGCAATTCTTAGTAGAAAAGGGGGGAGGTTAACTGGATCATACCTACATGCAGATGATTATGACAAACCTATAGAAGAAGTCTACTGCAGTAATCTCTGGGGTATACAATGGCAGTATATTCGAATACCTTCATGAATAATTGACTATAAAAATCTGGATGAACAACTGCGACTAAGTTTCACACTTTACTAATTGATGTTGAATATCAACGTTGTCACTTATAATGTGACTCCGGTTCTGACTCGCTTCTGACTCCAATCTACACTCCAAATCTAGATCACTCTGATGAAATAGATTGAAGTATTTATACAACAAAGATGTTTGCACTGCTGCACAAGGCACTCAACATGCAGGTCAAAATCATTATACGAGCGTATGACATTTCTCTGAACAAATCCTAGTTAACCAATTCTTAAAATCGAGCGTCATATCAGCACTCTGAATTTTACATTACTGACATAACGCTGTCGGTTGCAATGTGTTTGTGTTATCATATAATTACAAACAAATCTTACAAATGCAGAACATCTTTTCAGATAATTTACATTACCAACATTCATAGACTATGTTTTATGAAACAACACATACTGAAACCAAAACAAAATTTGATATTCTTCTAAAATTGAAAATTAATATACAATAATTCTACTAATGATAATAAAATATTAAGAAAACTTGATACTATTTTACATACATGGAATGTAATATAAAATTTTGTATAGTCAATAGTGCAACTGTTGTTATCTTGTTTATGGTTGATACATCAATTAAGTTATTGTCGGTTCAGCACAGTGTACTAAGGAACTCGTCAGAAGGATGCTGGCTAATCACTACTGCCGCGGTGGACTGATGGCGGCTGGGCAAATTCTACATGGTATTACAACCAGGGATGCTGCTGAAATCATCCACTGTGTTAATGGATGTCCTCTACAAATTTTTTCATGTTATTTTCCTTTGAAATTGATATCATCTTCTCCTCGCCCTGTAATTTTCAGTAAAAATGTTCATTGGACTTCAGTACAAGAAGTTTCAACTGAGTCATGATTTCTAAACCGGATGAGCACGAGGCTTTCAGCCTCTGAAGTATCGCCTTAAATATTTTGTTCCCCAACCCTTCAACTGCATCCATAATTAAGTCATTTTTCTTTGTTTCATAACTTCATCAGTCATGTATTTTAATTCTGAACTTCTTCGTAATTCTCGTAATATCCGTTCGATAGGAAATGATTTCTAACTTAACGAAAGTTTAAAGGTAAGTTACTTATGACACTTATAAACTTACGTTTTACTGAGAACGAAATACTTCAGCTGTGATCATCATTTCACCTCCGTTTAAAAGAATACGACACATATGAGGAACGTTTTTTCAAAACTCGATAGAGCACAAAACATAATTTTTACAGGAATTGCAATTTTGTTATTATCGTACATAACCTTTCATTAAAGAAACGTAATTGTAGGAAATCCTACAGTAGTTATTATTTTGGGACAAGTACAGACAACATGAATCTCCTAGAAGATACAAATATTTATCATGCACTTAAAAAATGCAGGTTTTTTCGAAACTCGATAGAGAAGAGGAATAAAGGACAGGAATAAAGGAATGTAACCGAATTTGAATTTGCTGCTAGTATTAATCTTTTTATACTGTTGTATTACTATTGTATTTTTTTATTTCGTCATGATATATTCTTTTTTAGTTTTTATTAGTATCTTGTTTTATTGAGTTAGTTTTGTGTAGATTGTAATGGATTACTTCTACATTGTTACACGATTGAAAAAATAATAGACATTATGGAAAATTTCAAAATGTAACACCAGACCGAAGCATACATTTGCGTTATAGCTAGCAGTCTTTGAGAACACCTTCATAAAATCATTTTGCCTCTTCTGGCATTTCTAAAAAGTGTATGAGTTTCTTTATGTCCTTCTTCTCACTGGGCACCATGTTCATGTTCTGTAGGTATGAGGCTCTCAGCATTTTTTGTAGCATGTTTTAATTCCAGATTTGAAACAGAAACCGCGATAGGTAACCCAATTTAAATGTTCTGCACACTCACAGTAACAGTACATACTTCTGTAAGACAACACGTTGCATCCCTATGTGATATGGCAACTTTGGTTTCAGTATTTTCTGAGAAGTCTCCTTCAGGGTCTTGATTTACCAGTTATTGTTAAGAACTTTGACAACAGCATGAGATTGGAGGATTCTATAGTATTCACCTATGTGCTGTATCGGTGTTTAAGATATTGCTGTTCATGAGCTCTATCGAGTTCCGACAAAACGCTCATGATTCAGTATGCTATACACGTGGCACATATCGAGATTTGCCAATTCTGATTTAACAGCTAGATTGGTAGCATAAATAGCATACGTATTCCATACATACCTTCGTTTATAAAAATTTGTGCTCTATCGAGTTTTGAAAAAAAAATGCTCTTCATATCATGCACACAAAAACTTCAATAAGAATGAAGAAATATCTATTGGCTAACAACAATACATAGTTTCTAAGAGACTGAGAGTCATGAGTTAACTAATGTCGCGTGCCAGCTGGTACAGCAGAACATAATAACTCTACAGTCGATTCTTGGAATGAAGCCTAGAAGATCAATAGCCTTCTGATTTACGAGGGTGATTAAGAAAGTTACACCTACAGAGTGATATCTTTATTTTTGATAGTAGCACCGATATACTATCTGTGGAAAGTTAAAATGTCAGCTATAAACGATGGCACACTTGCATTAACGCGAACAAGGTTTTTCATGTCGTCTACGAAGAATGATAGTGAATGTTCGCCATGCTATTAGCAAACTGCTGCTTCCACCTCCGCGTCACAACTGTAGCGTTGGTCCTTAAGGTGATTCTTAAGTTTACAGAAGAGCCAAATTCACATGGCGCAAAATCCGGACTAAAGGCAAAATGATACAGAATGTCAACCTCACTTTGCCAATAGATTGGACAACTTTTATTTTTTTTTACCAGAGAAGAAGATTTGTGTCGGTACTCTATCGACTGAGGATTTGTTTTCGGGTCGTGATACCCACGACTCGTCCCCGACGATAAATGTTCCTGGGCGCACATCTTTTCGCAGTCAGAAAATGAATGACAGCCTGTTTTTCCAACCGGGCATCACAACTGGGGACCATAAATTGCTTCCTTACTCTGGAACGAGAAGAGATAGGAAGGTACAACAAGTTACATTCTATAGTATAAGCATCAGTGCATTAATGATAAACAGTTTAGAATGTTTGCAGTATTATTGGCCAAGTCGTGGGCCTGGAGGTATTACTTTCTAAATCACCCTTCTACAGCAAATCAACAGTCTCCCTACACACTTCTGCATATACTGCTGTCGACTGACATATTGTTACTGAACAAGCTCCTTTTAAATTTGTAAATCAAGTACTTTTTAAAAAAAATAAACAGAGAAAAATGGAAACTTTCAACTGCTCGAACTGCGCTATAGTTGATTGCGTTTAGCTCCTGAAAGTTGTTTTGGCAATAAATAAGTAAGAGCAGAAAATAATTACTATTTTATTTTACCAAATAATCTACATGTTAAGTAGTTTACTGGTAGTACAATAAATGTTTTGTTTTACAGACACGTAACTTTATACACAACTTCAAAAACTGATTGTACTCTTCACCTGTTCTCTGCCAATAGCAACTATATGAATTTATAATACAAAACTGGTATGAATAATAATAATAATAATAATACACAATTATCTATAGTGTGAGATTTTATCAGGGCGTCCTATATAACGGGAACACTGTACCCTTCACAAATTCTTTACCTACAGACACTATATGAATTTATTATACAATATTGGTACACAGAAGAATAACTAAAACCATTTATCTCTAATATGATGTTTATGTAAAGCGCGGATCGTACCCTACACGACCTCTCTACCAATAGTAACCATGTTTATTGAATAAAACTGCTATACATAAAAATAAATAAATCAGGTTACATATGATGCGGTATTGCAAGGGTGCCTTACGTAAAGGACCGCACTGTATCTTTCACGGATTCTTTCCCAATGATAGTGTATGAATTTATTACAAAAAAGAAACTTGTACATTTATTTATAATGGAATGTTTTGGAGGGTGCATCAAGACATAGTCCAGTATTCCGGTGGGCCGGATACAAGAATCCAGTATCCGGATACAAGGATCAAAACCACATTTAAATTTGAACTTAATATTTATGCAACGCCAAAGCTCGTTGGAATGCAAGCTAACAAATAAAATGTAGTACATGAACCCACTACATTAAGCGTGATTTTGACCTTCAATGTGCAGCGAGCCGAAGGTTCACATACAACAACTAAAGAACCTTTAATACTTAGAAAGCTAACAGTTATTTAACTACCTTCAAAACCAGAATATAAAGTACATGCAGCAAAATACAAATTACTTATCTTTTGCTGATCTTAGAGCCATATTTTAGAAACATTTCAATTACAAATGCCATTATACTCAAAGCTAATCCAAAAATAAGCAATGCAAAAGCACCTATTAAATCATTAACAGAAAGTACTTTCAAACTTCCATCTTTAGCAGCAGAAGCTAAATATCGTCTTTTTATCCATACATCAAGTAACGTATCAGTTTCCCATTTTTTATGTAATCCATATTCTACACAATCTTGAATCACTTGATTAAAAGACTTCACATAAGGAGAATTTCTGCGCAAGAGGTAAATAATAGGAAGTGAAATAAAAACCTGCTGAACTTTATGTATCAACGGTTTACCTTGTGAATCAAAAAGGGAGTGTGAATGTACGAAATAATCAACACTTTTGGATTCCCAAAATATACCCCAATTTCTAATTCCGGCTAAATCTACTAACGCTTCTGTCACAGCTCTTATAGTAGTAACATTCTTCCACTTGTCTAGAATCTGTTTCATTATGTGATCAGTAGGATCAGAGAAAAATCGCCGATGGAATGAAAGGCCACCCAATGTTATACCTGAGTCCAGAAGATCATTCATAGTGTTAATTAACTTATATTTTATTGGTTTCGTAACAAATCTAAAAAGGGAAGCCTGATAGCTGTAATTCAAAATGAAAGAACCTAGAACCCAGATTAGAAATACTACTCTAAGCGAAGGTATATGAGGTGGTTCTGGGACAGATATCCCTAAAAGTATGGAGAAGTTATTCATGAAAGGAGATCGGAATATTAAACTGTTTCTATTCCTAATAAGGGATTTCATTAGTTTTGTGGAGATAATAACAATACCATAAACGAATAATATTAAAATCCAACAACGTAATTGGAAAGGGAAGATTATACTCATCCATTTAGGATATATGGAAGGTTGGGGAACAGCCCATATCATTCGATAGAAATCTCCACTCAGTATTGGATGAAAATGTACAAAATAATTCAAATTTGGTGTCCAACCTGCAAAGCTTCCTTCTAATTCTCCTGATATTATTCTTGCCAAATCACCGCTAAATGTACCATTAGGAAATGGTATACCATGATCTTTTGCGTTAATTCTTTTCAAAAACTTCAAAGTAAAATTCATCATCTTAGCAATTGTATGTAGTGTATTTGGATTTGGGCCCTTGGCAACAATACTAGCGTTTGTGGTCTTCTCTAATATGGAAAAAGGAGGTAAATTAGTTGTTGTAGCACTCAATTCACACGAATAAAGATTCTGTAGTTTGTTTGGAAATAGGTCAGTTTCTTTGATCATATGTCCGTTAAACCATTGATCGATTAGTATTAGTCTACCAGCTGACTTACAGTGTCTTTGTGAGAATGGAAAATACGTGTATATATCAATGATATTCAGCAACTTTATATCTGCCACTGTAATAACAATCACATTGAATATATTCTCCTGATATGCACTGCGAAAAATATTTTCTGTCTCAGTTGTTGCTTTAATTACTGTAGAAAGAACAACAATGAATTTACTCCTGTTACTTAAATAAAATAACTTCATCATGTGAATTACCTTCAAAAATTCAACACTTTTGTTCAAGAAAATCAAATAAACTACTGAATGTTCCGACCATTCAAATGTAGAAACCTTTACTTTTGATGCATTTAGTACATACGCCAAGTTCCTATTGACAGTTACAACTGGTCTATTGTAATTTGACAATAGCACATTCAATGCAAAAATTGTGTTTTCTCCAAACACTGTTAGAGCTCGACTGTAGTTGGAATATTTGGATATGAAGTATGAAAGACAACCAAGTAATTCACTGTCGTGTTGATTTCCTGGTATTTTTGATATCAGATTTTCTCCACCTGCTTTTGTTGAGTTTGCCAGTACTAAAATCGCAACAACGATCATATAATGGGTCCTCATTTTTTAAGTCAAGATTACCTGAAAGAAATAAAAATAATCTTAGTTACATTTTATTTTCTATTTGAGCTATCTGTATTTGGTTTGACAATGCGGTTTTCAGAAAGAATCAATATACATTACCAAAATTCTGAGAAAAAGAGGCAGAATGTGTACGCAAAGAACATAGAAAAGTTTACACAGTTGTTTACATTATAAGAACTATTTACAATATATGGACTTGAATCTTATAAGCTTGGGAAGGAGCTTCAGATAAAAATTTTAAGATTTCAATCAGTGCCGGATTTAGATTCAATGCGACTCTCACCTATTGAAAGGTTCCATTTATAAGTCAAAGTTTAGGGTCCTTTTATTCATAGTGCTTCCTTTTTCAGGGACAAAATTTTGTAGATTGTTGCGTGTGATAACTCGTATCACACTTTTTTTTTCGTTATAAAAAAAAAGAAAGAGAAATCATATTATCCTAGAGATTATGTAAAACATCCGAACACTGGGCATATGCAGCGCCTCTAGAGGAAAACTTAAGAACTACTGAGTTTCGAATGAGCTGCGGGTTACCCAAACGGCCATTCGGAACGAAATGTAGAACTGGGCGCATCGAATTAATACTGGTTCTATATCTTATATTTAAATTAATGGGAATACAGTTATTGTAAAATAGTTCAAGTGATCTAATTGGTGAATTAGTTGAAAGTGTTAAAGTTCTCATAAAGTTAAATCAGTGTTATGTAATATTATTATTTATATATATATTTGGTGTGTAATTATTTTCTGGAAATTCAGAGGAAATATCGTGGTATAGTTCACCTGGCTGGTATTTATCGAGCATAATAGTCATGGTCCAATGCTGAGTGTTAAACATTTTCATAAAAATACTAGTAATTTATTCAAATTATATTGCATAGTAAGATATATTAAATTGTTATAAATTCTTTATGAATTAAGGAGGAATTCTAAAAGGAATTAGTATTCAACGATTTATTATAATATTGAAGTAATTAAGTAAAGTCAGTTAATGTACCTTTTTGACCTACTTGAACACGTGTTGTCTTGTATAAAAGGAGAATATACTCAAAGATATTTCATAACTGTTAATATTCTTCAATTGTTATAATATTTAATCTGTTTTTTTCGATACGTTTTTTTTGTTAGTTGAAATTTGTTTTTCAAAATAAAATAAGAAAATATTAATTACTGATTTTCAGTTAAAAAGATCCAGCTATTGAATCACCCTATAAAACTAAATAAGACTAGGAAAGTTCGTAAGAGCCTTATTAATATATTTGAATTATTTCAGTTCCATAAGCATTACCTCTAGACCTGATAAAATACCAGTATTATTTCTTTGGAAAGATAATATAAGATTAACAACTCTAACCCCTTAAATTCATTATATAGTTGTTCTGGATCTAATATCCAGCGGCCCAGAACGGCGCCCATCGAGGCACGTTACAAGATTTGAATATATGCTATATGCTAATTTAAGAACCTAGTGGAAATGGGGGTTCTATTATAAGCGGGGCTGGATGACAAAGGCCTCACTACAAGTTGGGCTGAGAAATAGAATCCTATTACTTGCTTCATTAATGCCTAGTATAACAACACAAAACATCATTGTTGTATGTGCGTTTTATTTAATTTGCTTTTTCTTGTTAAGTTATTTAGAAATTACATTACAATCAGTTTTCTCTTTAATATTTTTGGGCCCCCAAGTGAGTGTTGCCCTAAGCTGTAGCTGTTCAGCTTGTACGTAAATTCGACACTGGTTTCAATACTGGGCTAGCATTAGTGATTAATTCGTTTTGAAAAGGATATATTGTCAAAAGTATTATACATACACACATGAAAGATAAATGAAAAAAAACACAAACTCAGCAACTTTGTTCTGTGTACTCCAGATGGTAGCACCGGTCCATTATCTTTCCGATGAGGTGTGTCAGTGTGCCTGTACGAGGTTAGTACCTGTCGAAAATGGAGGGAAAGGAAGAAACAAGGCGTGTGATGTATCGTCTGTCGTGTCATCAAAGGGAGAACATATTGAACATTTGTGGAGGATGTATAAACTTGATGTTCGTTGTTCTTTTCATATATCTTTCACACGCGTACGTGGACTATTTTTAAAAATATAGCCTATTCAAATTGAATGAATCATCTATGCTAGACGTATATGAAGAAAATTGTCAAAACGTGTTCTTGATTCCCTTGTGCAGTGAACGCATCAGATACAAAATCACTGTCAAACGGGAAAGTAAGTAAATGTCAGAAGCAGCGTACTTTACTATTAATAATATCATCATTAATAGTAAGAATAGTAACGAATAACATTTCAACCGATCAACTAGATTTATTTTATTAGTGGTTCAACTGTAAAAGGAATTAAGCTTTTTTTCACTTTAAAGCTATATGTAAATGGGAGGAGTTGGCCGCTGGGAGTAATTGGGCGGAAAACTTTTTAAAAATTTACAGTTTGCATTTCAGTAAATTTTTATGGAATTTAATGATACCAAAATTTTGGGTTTGGTAGATGTTGATCAGAGAAAAAAGCTTAGATAAATTTTGAGTGTGTGTAATAATGATAAAAAAAACTGATTTGGTTGAGAAATGACATACGTAGGTTATAGTTATTTAGCGTTAGTCTTGTTATCTTCTCCTATGTTTGTTTGAATATCAGAGCCTGTTCTCTTCTTTTTTCTATTTTCTTTTACATTTTCGGAAAAAGTTTTGAAGCTTATATTTTTCTGCATGTGATATATTTAAGATTAAGTTCACAGGACAATATACTGTGCTATAAACAATAACTGGAAGGTTTGAAAGGGCATTCAAATATCTTTGAAATTTAGAGATAAATTACTCCTTATTTTGTGTAAAGAAAGGTATAATTTTTTTCTAGACCACAGAAAACAATCAGTTTTTAAGTGGAATACAAGTTATATACACCAAATGAAATTCTACGTTTTCTTGGTATACACCCAATCACTCCCATGGGTTTATGAGCACCGGCAATGGCTTTAATCATTTTGCACCCAATAAGTCCCCTAGGGGGTAATTAGGTGGACATCAGATTACAAAAATAAATAAGTTGTTGCATCAAAAGTAAAGATGCCGAAAGCTTCCACTATCACAGTAGGTGCAGAACCTGCTACATAGAATCAGTTCTTAAAAATTAGAAAAACACCTGTAACCTGTGAGAAAAAAAAATGTTGACAAAAACACCTCCCAATGCACCCTTTCTACCCTAACTTTTAAACTATGAGAATCCAATAGTGAAATATTTACTACTTCTGGTTTCAAAACAGTGTTTGATAAGGCTGTACTTCATTATCGGTTTTGTCGTGATAGATTGCATTGTTATGGTACGCCATCAATATTAGATTTACAAAAAATGTTTACTTGATTTTCTCAATAACGGCGCATGAAGATTTACATTCACCCATGTCGCTTGTCCAGTTACATGAAAGTATTGATTGTTTCATTTTTGGACCTTTATTGTTGAGCGCCGCGGTGACTTTTGTGAGTTTTTTAGCCATATAATTTTGTAGATGAAGAAAATAAATAAAATGCTATGTTACGGGACCATTAGCACAAAACCTTTCGAAAGGGCTTCGCCAATTTCTTCTAATAGGGAAGTCTGAACAAAATTGGACTTACGGCCTCTTAAGAAAGTAACGAAGCAGAGTGGACATGTCGGTACCATGGGATCGACGCGGTCCGTTGACCAACCCACTCGTCTGTCCCATGGGGCCTTCATGGCGCTTAACAAGTTTAAATGCTATTAATATTGTGAATTACTTGACCTAAGAAATGTGTGCGAAAACACTTAACACTTCACTTCTTAATTTGACATTAAGTAACTATTTGGTCTACGGAACCTTGAGATTCAAGGTGTTTAACCCATTCACGAAAGCTCTCCATCCACTTAATGTTCTTAACAAATTAAACCCAGGTTCTACTTTGTATTCCTATTTCTGCGAGATACATCTTAATATTGGCCCCAGGTCTTTCTAATGGACGTTTTTCGATTTAATTTCCAGATAAAACTAAAGCAGCGTTCCTCCTTTTTTCCATTTTGTTTACATGGCCTGTCCATCTAAGCCTCCTATACTTGGTGACTCCAACAATGTTTGGTAAACCATATAAATCATGCAGTTCTTGGTTTGAAATTTCCACCATTCCCTACTCCATTCCTCTTGGTTCTTAATATTAATCTCAGTATTTTTTCGTCGAAGCTTTTCAGTCCTTATTCTTTCCTCGAAGTAAGTGACAATGTTTTGCAAGCATACAGAACAACAAACATGTTGTTTTTATACATTTATAACCTTCTAATATCTCTTCAGAATTTGCAACGACAAAAGATTTAGAACTGAATAATACCCTGCTTTCAGTGGGCATGGCTTTTCTCTCTTAACATTGAATCTAGACATTTGAAAATATCTACTTTGTGGAAAGTGTTATTTGGTATTTTGACGCATTCATAATTTGCACTATCACTATCCCAGCGAACTTCCATGTATTTAGTTTTCTGTGCATTTACTTCCAACATATGTTGTTGCAAGCGCTCAATAAGACATTTGCATTTCTTTCTTTTGTTCTCCTATCATCCTCTACTATATTTGCATCATCAGCACACGTTATAACCAGCTAAATACTATTCAGCTCTAGGTACTGGTTGCTGTCTTAGGTTTTCCTTATAGTGTCTTCAAGAACAAAGATGAATAATAATGACAATAACCCATCTCCTCTTTTTAGGTCATTCTCGACGTGAAAGTTCGTAGAGAAGAATTTTCCTACTTGGACTTCATTTTGTGACTTATTTAAATACCTCTTAATTAATCTAACAAGCTTTCTCGGTATTTCAAAATCTGTAAGAGAAAAAATGAAATGAAATCTTTAAGTTTTACGTCCCACGGTTATGCCGGTTAGGCTAAAGGAGACGGTGATGATGAGAGATGAGTGAAATGGTGGAATGAAGAAAGTGGGAGGAAACGGGAGAACCCCGAGAAAACCCACGAGCGCGGTGTTTGTCCACCACAAAGTTCACTTGGCGGGGAAAATCTGTAAGAGAGTTGTACAATGTTCCCGTCATAACCGGATCGTATCTCTTTTAGTACAGGTACTTTTTTCGTTAACTATACTGTGCATTTTTTGTCATTTTGGTATAATCACTATGAAAAACTTATTAATTTACACTTAAATACCAACTTCATCTCAATAGGTATCATGACAACCGTACAGAATCATTATTTTAGGTTTACAATGAAATTCGTTTTTTTCGACCTTTTCCAAATTTACACATAAGAATTTAGACACATACCAATTTGTTATCTCAGTGAGATCATTATATTAGTATAAATCCCAACTTTAACACTTTTCTCCTTAGAAGCTAATGATATTCAAAAAGTGTGTGAATTAATAAGATTTTGGTGCTAAAAATTAAAAATAAAATTTATATAATGAACTCTAAAGAATTGGCTTACAGCACTAATCAAGTGCTTCCACACTCGTTTCAAACACAGATTACAGGCAAAATTCTGAATGAGGAAGCAGCAGAAACATAGTTGTTGCACGTTCCCAAGATATTTGCTAAATGGATCACAATTTCCTCACGTGATAGACAATATAATATTAATGGAATAAACCCACGTCAAACATAGAGTCACGTATATGCATGGAAATGCTTTTTGACGAGAATATACTCTAGAAAATCAAGACAAATGTGTTTGTAGATATTACTGATTTTTATCAACAAATAAGATCACCATTGTGTAACTAAAGCTCTTTGTGTTTAACCATTACTTTGCACTCATATTTTTACGTATATCACGTAAATGGTTTTATATATAAATGGAAGTACATTAATTTTTTTGCCTAGAGGAAGAAATATATATAATATCAGGACTTGGAGAATATAATAATCTCAAAAACTGCAAAATAGAAGTTTGGTTGTTTTAAGACATTCATTTCCTCAATATGGGTATGCTCGCTGTTTTAAAATTCTTTTGCGGTATTATTTACAATAATTATCAAAAATTATTAGATTGTGTTTAAGAAATGAACTTGTAGAAATAAACGATAGAACTAACATTTCCTTAAATTAATTTTTGATTGACGGATATTGTTTTCCAAATTATGTTTTTCGCAGAAAATTCTGAAATACCAGTTTATTACCTACGCCAAATTGAAATTGTCACATTATTAATACTTAACGAAAACAAAAGTTCAGAGTCGAGACAAATACACATACCAAATGATTAAATTCGTTCAGCTGTACGATGGGCCTATTTGGTTTACCATATGGACCTGAGTGAGTCAAGTGATGAGGTCAAAATCAAATGTGTCACTTTGTGTGCAAAATCGTGCCTGGGATTCCAAATACAGATGTGAGAGTTTTCAAACATGTAACCTCCGCGTGAGGCGCTCTGAGTAATTCGCAGAAGATGCATATATCGTAACTTTTCTCTCGTAATTAAGTTTTAATTAAGTAATTAAGTCTTCGATAGAGGGTGAGAAAAGACAGACGAATTAGAACGTTGTGGAGACTTCACTTTCGATGTTCGTTGTGAGGACCTCGCATCCCGTGTTTTCTCTCACTCAGTGACAATCACTTTTGTGAGAAGAAGAATGTGGCAGCCCTCCGAGATTAGGCAGAAAATATTCCTAATGAACACTGTTCACCAGCTCACAATTTCTAGTCGCCAATGGCGACCGGAAATTTTGAGCCCTGGAATAAGCATTAACATTCAAGGTTTAATTCGTCATCTTCCGTGCAGAATGTCACCGTCCTACAGCTTATTTTTTGCAATTTAAAAGAAACATTGAGAAAATAGATTCATTCTGAACTTTATTAACCAACCCTCGAATAAACCCAAATGTTCTAGAAACTCGTTGTCATCGCTTTGGAATGCTTGTTCATCTGTGTTAGTAGACTTCCGTCAGATTTCGTAACCATATATGGGCATCCGTTGCAGAGACAGTGATTTCCTTTGTGAACGCTCTCAGTCCCGAGAGCAACGGGAAAGTCGCAGAAAAACTATACTCCTTGTCATTGCTTAACGCTGATTTGACTAGTTAAAATGCCCGCACTTCTGCAGCCAAAGAGCGCGAACTTAGTAGTATACGTCATCATCTGGGTGCTCTAGCGCGCAGAACATATACACAATAGTTGACTGGACAAAGGGGCAGTCGCTGTGGACCAGTTCAAGCGAACGTGTTGACGTTCGCTCGCCCGAATTACATTTACATAAAAGCAGCATTCAGGCTGCCTAGTTTTTTATACACAAAGTGACAGCTATATTTTTCATAGTGATTTTTTCTATAAGTGCACTTATTTGACAATACAGCGATAACGAACTTTTGGAGCAAAACCTACATTTGTAGATCCTATGGGGAACCATCACGGAAGAAGCAGTAAATTAATTTTGGGACCTTAACGCCAAAACCAGCACGCGTCATCGAACACAGGACAGCGGAGGAGTGACATCGACAGGCTGGCCGAAGAGACACGTGAGTTAATTACCCTCTAATGCCACCTCTTCGTCTATTATTAAAACAAAGCCACTAGCGTAAAAACAGTGTCAGATTACTCATGGTGAACATATTGCAAATACAAACGTATGTAATATTTGTGCTTTTATAGTAGCATTATACTTGTTTTATCAAAAAGTAATTTTATCATTTGCATAGTTAATATCAAATCCTATTGTACTCGTAGCCTAACAAATTTATTTACGTTGTCTACACTTTCGTTTATTGCGTTTCCGGCTACCGCATAACGAAACTGTAGGCATGGGTAAGTGATCGTATACGTCGTGAAGTAGCTGGAAAATAAGAGAAGAAAGGGGCGCGGTATGAGACTGAGAAATTAATCCGAACCACGACGCAAAATAACGATTACACCCGAAATGGCTCAACCGTGACAAGACATACTTTAATCTTCGGATAGAACTGCATTTAATTACTTCAGAGTTCATTTATTAAAATACGAAAATAGTAAACATTTGAACCACGTAGTCACAGATAGCTACTCAGTACAGAATCATGCGTAGATTGTTTTAACTCGTGAAAAGAAAAGAGCAAGAGGAAAGAAAATAAAAAGTAGTGTTTGAAAACAGAAAGTAAATTCAACTATCACAGAAATATTAGTAGCATAATTTGTTTTGGGCGAGATTAAAACGTTTTGTCCATTCGCGAACTTTTATTCCGCTAACTTTTCACAGTACGGAAGCACAGAACAGCTGATTACACATACACACACACATACACACACAGTTGTAGTCATATACGCACCTTTCATGAGTAAAGAGTGAAAAAACGTATCTTGTGTAAGATATTTGGTTATGTTTATGTAATTTGCTAGTGAAACATCTCATTTAGTGGAAATTTAAAGCAAGTGTTGTGTAATCGAAATTATACGGGTTTCAGAAAAGTGTTTGTTTACATTGTTATTTACTTCAAGTGCTTGTTGCCGCATGTTTTGTATTGTGATTTAGTTATTTGTAAGTTAAGTAAACATGGAGAGTAGTATTACATTAGAACAAATTCAAGCATTATTAGAGAAACAGTCAGAGAAATTAGAGCATAAAATTGATAGTACTAACGAGCGAATAAAGGAATTGGCAAATGAGTGCGCGAATAATAAGTCAGAATTGGAAAGCAAGTTTGATTGCAAATTCGATCAGCTAAGTACCGACATTATAACTACCAATAATTCCATAACAGAGGTTCGCGTTACATTAGCTAATTTAACCAAACGCGTCGAGACAGATAACGCGGAACATAAGAAAAGTATTGATGAGTTACGAGAAGCTGTTCGAACGGTACAGGTTGAGTGTAGGCAAGCCGCCGAAAAACAACAATGCGAAATTAATGTTATTAAAGAGGAAGTGCAAGGGGTGAAAAATCAAGTGGATGAAATCGAAAAATGTCAAGTACTTATGAATGGGAAATGTGAGGTTATGGGTTTCCGTGTAAACAAGCATGAAAACACAATACATGAATTGAACGGGTATGTTAAAGAACTCGCGGAAAAAACAAGTGAGATAGGTGAAGAAGTGCATGCGCACCGGCAAATTTTAAAATTAAATAGTGAGCGATCCGATGGAATCGAGCAGACCTTAGAAAGTTTTAGAGAACATCATAAAGCTAGTGTTGAAATGATAATTGAGCATTTCGAAAAACAACCCGCTGTCATTGTAAAATCTGAACATGATCGCGACTTCACGCATGAAATGCATAGGTTAGAAAAAGTAAACCGTGAATTGTTGGCGCGACAAGAGTACATTGAAAACAAACTACAACAACTACATACTAATGCACGCGGGCCTCCACGTAAGGAAAGTCAATCTGATCATGAGTGCCACGATTCAGACTATCAAAGTGAGGGATTCGAATCCGATGGATCTGATAGTAGTGTGAAACGAGTATACTCACGTAGATCCTCTAAGCCTAAACGTGTTATTCAAGTCAGAGACTTACAGTACTTACCAAAATACACCGGACTTCCGGATGGCACAACTGCACGATCATATATTCAGGATTTGAAAGAAAAGGCCCGAGTTGTAGGGATATACGAAGATGATTTAGTTAACCTCATCCCCTGTCTCGTTGAACAAGTTGCTAAAGAATGGGTCACCAATTACCCTCGAGAATTTGAAACTTTTAGTCAGTTCGAAAGAGCATTAATCGATACATTTGATTCAGACACCATTGTTGCTAGCCAAATTGCTTCGTGCAGAAGCAAAAGATTTGATCCCAAGACCCACGACAATGTTCGCAGCTTTGCTACCAAACAGTACCAACAATTGAGAGATTTGAACCCGGAAAGTTCACCCGCGAAGATCATTGCAAGTATTATTGATACTTTGCCCCGCAGGTATCGCGAGGAACTGACGTTACATCCGTGTACTTCTTTTCAACAGTTCTTAGCAAGCATTGCCAGAATTGAATCATTACGACTTACTGAAAACGGTAATATGAAGAGAAATTATAATACGTATAACAGTAATAATTATAAAGATAATCGTACATTTCGCGTGCAACAAGCTCGAACGACAAATAATTCATCTAATGCTCAACAAAGGAATAACAGGCGAAACAATCAGAGAGACGGTACTCGGCACAATTCGCGTGATACGAATAGTCAGGATGCTGAAAATGCACAAATAAACAACGAGCAGAATCGAACCCAAGGACTTCGTAGCGAAAGGGACAATAATTGGCGTGGTAATAATAACCGAAGACCAGGACAACGTCGCGGGAACAATAGAGAACGGGGAAATTATAGACACAATTGGAGGGCCCAAAATAATAATAGATCCAACCAGAATCGAACCCAAGACCAGTCACGTGAAGAATCGGAAAACTAAGTGAAGACGGGTTTCAAGGGGGGACATCCGTCGACATAACCACTAATCAAATCCCCAATAATGTATTCCGTGTTCGAAATTTCACATTCGAATCTGATTCAGAGTTAGATCAGGATGCTAGAAGTGACACTGAAGACGATAAGTTTGAAGAAAAGATAGTCAAAGCGTACGGTAGGCAATATTCTGCTTACATTAATACATGTGTGAATGGAATTGAAGTAAAAACATTGTGCGATACGGGAGCAGAGACTTCGTTAGCCTCCTATGACCTATGGAAAGAAATTACAAAAGAGATCTCATTTCCGAAATTACAACCAGCTGATGATGTTCTCATTGTAGATTATAGTGGAAAGTTTAAGAAAAAGTGCAAGGGTAGAACTGTTATACCAGTTGAAATAGATTCACTTACATTTACATTGGAAGTTTTTGTTGTGGCAGATTTAAATGAGAAATTTATAATGGGCTTGAATGCATTAGAACAATTACAAAGCATCATCAATCTTAGTCAAGGTAATATTTCATTAGAATATGAAAACATTAGGGTGGTTGTCTCCCTTTTGCCCATCGAATCACCAGGTCGTGACGATGACAGTGAGTCTTGTGTTGGATCAGCTGACGAAGATGATGTCAGCGTAAGGCAACCCTGTATAAACAATGTTAATCGTGGTCAGGAAGAAACTGTTCTTAAACGGGTAGCAACATCACAACAATTGAAAGCTGCTGTTGATCGTGCTAGTACTTTAGACCCCCATCAAAAGGAACAACTTTTAGATTTATTGTTTCGATACAGAGAAATTTTCACGAATTATCCAGGTAGATGTAAAGGTTTTCAGTATGAAATGGAGATTGACACTAATGAACCCTTGGTTCGTAAACAGTATCCCATAGCATACAAGCATTTACCGTTTGTACGAGGAGAGATTAAAAAGTTGTTACAACTGGGAATAATCACTAACAGTCAATCTATTCACAGCAACCCCATTCTAGTGGTCCCGAAAAAGAACAATAAACAAAGATTATGCATTGATTTGAGGGCTGTTAATGAACATTCAGTTTTAAGGCAAGTCAAACCAGAACGAATAGAAGATTTGTTAGCCAAATTGCAGGGAAAACCTTTTACTAGCGTCTTGGATTTAAATTCTTCGTATCATCATTGTCCTTTACATCCAAAATCTCAACCGTATACGGCATTTAATTTTGAGGGACAATGCTACCAATATCAGCGAGTACCTTTTGGGTATAGGAATGGTGGGCAAGCTTTAAATGCTATGATGTCTCATGTATTAGGCCCAGAGTTACACAGCAAAATCATTCGGTACATCGATGATAATTTGATCACAAACGACAGTTTCCAGGAGCATTTACAATTGTTAGATCAGATCTTTGCCAAGTTTAAACAGTATAATATAACATTGAATATCGATAAGTGCCTGTTCTGTGCACCAGAAGTATCATTTTTGGGTTACATCATCAGTCCTGAAGGAATAAAGAAAGATGAACGGACCATAAAAGCAGTTAGGGAATTGCCAGTACCAACCAACATTAAAAGTTTGCAATCCGCGCTGGGATTATTTAATTGGTGTCAAAATTTCATACCGGACTATGCTACAAAAGCCGTTCCGCTGTATGCATTGGAAAAGAAGGGTAGAAAATGGCAGTGGACTGAAGAATGTGAAAAAGCTTTCAATCAAATTAAAGATGACATTTGCGCAAACATTTTGCTGTCACATCCTGACTTTACAAAACCTTTTTACGTCCAGGTGGATGCTTCGACTGTCGGGTTGGGATGTAAATTATGGCAAGAACAAGATGGGAAACCACGAATCATTCAGTGTATTAGCCGTACCTTGACCTCATGCGAACGTCGGTACTCGATTTCGGAACTTGAATGCCTTGCAGTTATATACGCTTTGAGAAAATGGAGACCTATGTTGTTAGGAAGACGAATTATTATTGTCACTGACCATCATGCTCTTTTATTTCTTAAACGTGTAAAATCTTGGAACAATAGGTTATCACGCTGGAGTGCGGAAATTAGCGAATTCCAACATGACGTTGAATTTGTAAAGGGAGAGACTAATAAATTTTGTGACGCCCTTAGTAGATTATTTCCATCGCATGAACATAGATTGCTTAAGGTACATTCCTTTCAAGTATTACAAGACGAAGTTCTTAACATCTCTCCTCAGCGATTAGCAGACCTTCAAAGAGAATGTCCAGATTACAGAAACGTCATACGTGTTTTAGAAGGGACGGTGGACGAAATTGAATTTAGAAACAGTAGGTCATGGAAACAAAATTACAAGTTAGAAAATGATATCTTACTAATTCGAGACTTTCACCATCCTAATAAATGGAAAATTTGTATACCACCTGTTTTAGTTCACAACATACTCACCGCGTACCATTCCGATGTGGGCCACCCAGGCACTGATAGAACTATTGCATTCATTTCTAAAGCATTTCATTGGAAAGGATTAAGAACTTCGGTCAAAAGCTTCGTGAGGGACTGCATTACTTGTGCTCGAATGAAACCAGATCAACACCCACCAGCTAAGTTGTTAAGCACCATCCCGTCACGCCGACCGCGAGATTGCATTTCCATTGACATGTTAGGAGCGTATCCAATTGGAAAATCACAGAAGCGTTTTGCCCTTGTCATTATGGATTTGTACACACGGTATTGTACAGCATTCGCATTAAGGAGTTCTACAGCCAAAGCGATTGTTAGATGTTTTGAAGAATATTACTTTCCTATGCTTGGACTGCCTCGATTTATTCTTTCAGATAATGCGCCAGTTTTCCACTCTAAATGTTTCGTTCAAGCTATGAAAAAATACAATGTGGTCGTGAAGTATTGTACTGTCTATCATGCTCAAAGTTCTTTAGTAGAGAGAGTGAATAAAGAACTAGTTCAAACGTTAAGAACCTTATGCTCACAATCACATACGGAGTGGGCTGAAAATTTGACACAGGCTGTACTTTTGTATAATTACTCTATTTCACAAAACCTAGGAGTTTCTCCAGCGAGCTTACACCTGAACATAGATTCTTCACGTCCCATATTTTTGCATTTTGGTGTCAATATTAAGGAAGATGTATCTGACGAGGATGGGATAAATTGGAGCAATAAATTAATTTTGGCTAATATGAAACGAACTGAAAAAATCAAAAAGAGGAATAAAAGATGGAATGAAACCCAAACACACAGACGTCTAGTGCGAGTGGGAGACTTTGTATTTGTGCGCCAGCATAATGTGAGCAGCCTTATAAAGAAACAAATTGCCAAGTTTTTTGAACTTTTCCGTGGGCCATATATATGCACTAGTGTGTCGAGTAACGACAGGGCAGTTGAGTTACGGGATCCTTTGAGTGGTGAAAGTATAGGATATCAATCCATGGATAGGGTCAAGATATGGACGCCTACACCACAAACGTACAATACTTGGTTATTGTTGGCCAAAAAACACTTACCTGAAGACGAAATCGGAAAATTGCAGCATCTTCCCCATCGTCTTGAGACGATTGATGATCCGTTACCTCTGTTACAACCAGAGTGTGAAATCCATAACCACCAAGAACCAATGAGTGAGGACAGTAACGAAACACAGCTTAAACAATGTTCTGTACGATTAAAAAATATGCATAAGATAAATCATTTTTTGTACAAAACACGTGATTTGTATCTCACTGATTATTGTATGCGTTCCCCAGAGTGGACCAGTGAGTGTTTTAAGGTGATTATGCCCAATTATTCCAGTGGACTTCAATTATGGCACTAAAAAAAAAAAAAAAAAAGAGAGAGATTGTGGGTGAGATGGAAAAGTAAGAAGTTGTGCCATTCTTCTTTTAGAGACACCAATAGAAACATAAAGATTGTTATCTCTTTTACTTTCATTATTCCCCACCGAATTTCGAAAGTTAGGAATTTGTTTTTCAGTCTCAAGTGTGTGCACACTGTCACCGACGCGCCCAGCCAGAGGAACCACCAGTATCCATTCATAATCAGGTACGTTTATTTAAATACCATGTTTTATTCTTTCTTTACAGATCTTGGAGACGGAAAGAGGAAAAGAAAATCGGAGGAAGGACAGTATTGGAAATTTTAAATAGGTAATCAATTTAGACCGCGATTTCGGACTTTGAAAATTTTAACAAGGCCCCACCACTTTTGAAAACTATGGTCATCCCGTTTTGGATACAGAACTTCTGTATCAAATTTTTGTTAGGATGTTTATGTTTTGTATGTCTTATTTCTTTTCAGGTGCTTCCAGTCTTGGGAACCAAATGTCATTAATAAAATTTTACTATTTTATTTTCTTTGAGTTTTTATTCATTTACCTTGTATGATTATATGAACATTTAGTTGTCCCCATACCATTAAGCATTTAGAGAAATGTTAGGCAATTAGAGATACTTAAAATTCAATTAGAGAAACACTAATGAATGTTACAATTAATTATGAAACTTTGGATTTAAAAAAAAAAAGTGTGGTTTTCAGTTAACGAATTCTTCCATCTGACTTTGTCATGAAGTATGTGCAAAAGTATAATGAGTTTTGTAATATAAGACTGGCTAGGCGTCAGAACATTGAAAATTAGATAATACTTAGTATGGTTTCGTAAATACTTGAAAATAATGTTGAATTTAATAATTTGCTTATGAATCCATTCACGCATAATGCTCGTTATGTAAAGTCAGTGGGTATTTGTTACGACATTAATGAAGCTTTGAATTTAATTCAACTCAATTACAAAAACTGTTTACAAGTCAAGAAGAGGTAAAAGGTTGAAAGATATAATTCAACCCCTAGAGGCGTCACTACTTTCTTTCCAAATTACAGTGACGAAATCGGTTTGGCACCCGGTTGGGCCTCAGCCAGTGTGTGAATTTGGCCTTTAGACACACACACTTCTAAATTCTATTTCGGCTTATGACATTTTAAATCTATTTATTTAAGAACAAAAATATTTAGTTTGACGCTTAAAATTTTATATTTTATCAGACATTTATTTTTCATTGACTCAAGTAAAACAATAAATTGTAACTGTTTGGATTTTAATTAAACCGATTCCTTCTTCTTTTCTTCGGGGTGCATCGTGCTCATAAAATAAAATAATATATTAGTTTTATGTAAATATGAAATGTGACAGGCCATCATGTCGTTTGTGAGGAAATGTTATATTATTTTATGGGTACGATGGACCCAATGATAACCGACACAATTTGGTATCGATGTATCAAGTGTTTGTTTTTAATTAGGTAACGATTACTTATAATAAAATTGGTTTATAAAAAATGGAAAATATATATATATATATATTGGCCGTAAAATATTATGGAAACTGAATAATCAAAAATATTATCAAACTTAAAATTCATTAACGTCGGTAATTTCGAACAAAAGTTGATAAGTGTTGTTTTAATTTTGAAAATAAATTTATTCTTGGAAATGAAAAAAAAAAGTGAATAATATTTTGCATCGTAAAGAATTCAATGTTGAGTATTCTCGTTATTTGTTTAAGTTTGCATCAGAAACTTGTTTCAGTTTAGTGAAACGATTTGGCAATCAGTTTTGTTCAGTTTGAAATATTTTGAAAAAAAAAAGACGTATAGTGGCAGTAAGTAACTGAGATATGCAAGACAAGAGGCCAGTTGTAATTTAAGAACTATAATTGGGCAAGAATGGATTAGAAGGGGCTAATAAGCAGCTCCATGTTGCGGGTTAATGCCGGTGTCAAAGGCTATTTTGAAGAGCGACACCGATGTTGCGTTTCAGGATGTTAGTGATAATATTCGCATACAGTGCGATAATAGCGTATAAGGCCTATAGAGAGGCAAATGCTTGTACTGAGGACCACATATATATTGCGAAGTGTGCACAATGCAAAGGGCAATGAAAGGCCGCATCTGTGTTTTTCGAGGTTGATTTTTCCCTCGTTGTTGTTAAGTTCCCAGCCAAGGGTGCTGGAGGAGGCAAGAAGCCTATATTTTTGTGCGTTTATGTTATTAAATGACAATGGTCCATAGGGTTGATATGTATATCCCTTTTACGTCCGATGTTGGGAATGTGTAGGAAATATTTCTAGAAACGCCCATGCTTTGAGGTGAAGTTATCCCTCTTATATTGTGTAAATTGTCTTTTTAAAGACAACCGCAAGATGAATTATTTTAGCCCAGTTTTGTAAGTGCCCATAACCCAGTTAGTTGCCATTAAACGTCCATCACGAAATTATTGTTGATAAATTATTATAGCCAGGTTAAAGTAAATGAACAAACTTAAGATGTTAAGTTGAGATTTCAAGCAATGCTTTTCAGAATTAAATTTGTGTTATGAGAATACATCAACTTTATTATTGTAGCGGCAGGTGCTAAACTGCCACAACCAAATGAACAAGTTATAAAACATTATGGAAATTTAATAATTGAATTTATCATTAGCTTTGAATTCATTAACATTATTGGTTTGATTTTGGACAAAATTTGATAAATATTGTTCTAAATTTTGAAATGAGTGTATTTCAGAAATTGAGGGAGCGTGAATAATAGTTATTAAAGTAATATTAATTGAATAACGAATGTAACATTCTGATTGTAAGTGATATGGTCACCACCCGATATGGCTAAATGTATTGATTTATTCCCGATTGTGACTTAATACCGGACATGACGATATTACTGATGTTGATAAGTGCAATTTGCTAGTAAAGCCGCACAATTCTTTTGTACCGGCTGGCGCTCTCTGATAGAATACTTTGTAAACCTACTAATTTTGTAGGTATGAGCGAGCCGAAAATTATTAATAATTAATAAGTGATTGATGATATTGAGATTCAGGGCTGTAGTATCGAACTTTCCCTCCCCCAGGGTATTCTTCTTGTCCTTTTCATATTTTTTTTTCTCAATACCTTCTGTAGGTCTAGATACTGGCAGCCCAATTGGGGTTGGAAAATTTTACCCGATTATGACATAGCTACGATGCGTAAAGCATCTAGCTGGGAGGGATTAGGATTTCATGCAGAAGCGATTTTATCTAAATCGTCGGGAAGGTTGGCGCTCTCGCATACTTCGAGCTGTAAGAGGAAAATAGTAAGTCGGCGCTCATTGATCTTCGGGATCAACTCATTAACCTATTTTTTGTTTAATTTATGACTTACGACCTGCTTTGTCAATCAATGGCACGCAGGATGGCGCTTCGAAAGGCCTAACCGCCGCTTAACTTATATATATATATATTAAAATGTTTTAAAGTATTACTAGTTAGGTTATGTAATGTAAATATATAGATTGATATTTTAACTATTTTGCATATTATGATATAATCCGTAAAATGTTAGTATATAGGTGAATTTTGTTTAGTTTTGAACTTCACTAGTTTATGAATAGATTTTGCATATTTAATGAGAAACTGTAATCAGAATTTGAATTTCATTCACATATTGTATTACCTTTATATATATTATGTTCGCATATTCCAATTATTATTTTGGAAAACAGACATTTAAAAATGAAGAAGTAGTTTTAATGTGGAAGACATATTTAAAAAAAAAAAAAAAGTTTACTTTTGTAGTTTTTACAAGTTTATCTATTGCTCAACGACTCACACAAAGGAGAGAATACCTAATTATATTTTGCTTGCTTTAAATAATTCATACAGGTGGAAAAATTTTAATTTAATTCACTTTATTAGAGTTTTATTCATGTCAATTTGAGAAAAGTATCAGTTGGAACTTTCGCTACATAGTTCATTTGAAAAGTGTGATTGTGATTAACGAATTACTTTGTTGTTTATCTGATTATTTTCATGTTCAAGAGTTTGAAAGGAGAGAACATCGTTTCGAATCAACACTTGTCAATAAACTCACACAACTATAACAAATTTTAGATTGAATTTGAATTTGAGAGTTGAGAATTTGAAAAATAACAGTAATAATAATAATAATGGAAAGAATTTGGTTTGTTGTACAATTTAACAGTAATTGATAGATCCTATTGTTTATAGTATGATGAGGCAATCAGGTTTAAATCTGTTAGGCACGTTGATATATTGATAATGGTCATCGAGCGAACAAAATGATTGTGTGCAAAGTACTTTGAGCTGTATACGTTTTTCAATCGAATGGCAATTGAGCATTACAAATAAGTTAGGGCTATTTTTGAGATGCCAAAGGCTGTATAGAGCGGCATCCCCGTATGAATTTATTGCTATTATGCACGCGTATTTTGACGTGATGTCAAAGGCCATTAAAGGGCGACTCACGTTCGGAGATGGATACTCCTTATTATTTCCCGAATACCTAGCTAGTTCCTAGACGAGTAGGGAATGTCTTTTCCAAGTGTTTAATGTGTTTAGAGGTGGATTGTATATCCCTCTTATTATGCGATAGGTGCTTGCGTTTAATGCCCGTAAAATGGAGCTGTAGTTTGCCTTTGCCAATAAGATGCTTGTTGAAAATGAGATTCAGAAATGATTGTATCAGCCAAAGGTCGTATGTTCGCCAATGTTATACAAGTTTCGTGCACTAGTGTTGATGCTCGCATACTTATTGCAATAAATAAATGAAGGAATAAAATAAAAGTTTACATTTGTTGTTAGCAATAGTGGCAATTTAAAAAAAAAAGAAAAAAGAAAAAGTGAGTTGACATGTAAATCCAAATTTATTTGAAACAATTTGATGAATCTCTTGTTTGTTGTTTGAGCAATACGATTATTGAAATTTGATAGTATATTTAATTTAGATTCCTTTAGTATTTTGATGTTTAATAAGTTGAAATATAGTATTTCGAATAATTAGTATGTAATTTACTTCATGACTATTTTATGAATTTTTGTTTTGAAAACTCCTTTGGATTATTAATATTTTGCATTTATGAATATATATATTAGTTAATATAGTTATTTTGATGTTATTTTAGAAAATTTAAGTATCAATTTTGTTGTAAGAAGGTGCATATACACACATTACACTACACAAACTACATATTAGGAATTTCGATATTACCGTTCGTTACGTTGTGAGGCTACACTTTTGAAATCGGTATACATATTTTATTATTGTTTAGTAGTTAAGTATTTTCTGTATTAATGTTTATTTGTATATCTATTTGGCTTAATATATTTGAATCTATTATGTGTTAGTGAAAAACAATGAGAAATAATTGAAAGGTAAACTAAAGTACATTGAATTATAGTGAGAAACCAATGTTAAAAAAAAAAATGAATAAACGAATAACAGGAACTATAAACTGAGAATATAAATAAATTAAAAATGAACAATTTATTAATGGTGGCATAAAGGTGGCTTTGTTTAAACAAAAGGTGGCTTAATTAAAACTTAAAAGTGGCTTAATTCGGACTTACAAGTGGCTTAATATAAATCAAAGGTGGCTTTAAAGGACATAATAGGTGGTTTTAGCAAAGGTGGCTTGTGTCATACAGGGTGAATAGCCTCACAGTTAATAAGTGAAGTGCTATATATACAGTGCAGTCCCAATACGTCGAATTTTCATAGTGAGTCCCTAACGATCTTCGATTCACATACAGTGTGTTCCATAATATAGTGATTTTCTAGTAACATTTCAGTACACTAGTGGAGTGAATTATATACAGTATAGCCCCAATATATCGAGTCGTTATGGTGAACTCTCAGTGACAGTTGATTTATATACAGGACGTTCCCAAAATACACTGACCCTCAAGTGATATTCTAGTATGGACTATTAACCCCTCAACGGCCAGGGTTCTCTTCACAAATTGAAGCAATTTGCTCGGACACTGCTCGGGCCCCAATAGGATGTCACCGTCCTACAGCTTATTTTTTGCAATTTAAAAGAAACATTGAGAAAATAGATTCATTCTGAACTTTATTAACCAACCCTCGAATAAACCCAAATGTTCTAGAAACTCGTTGTCATCGCTTTGGAATGCTTGTTCATCTGTGTTAGTAGACTTCCGTCAGATTTCGTAACCATATATGGGCATCCGTTGCAGAGACAGTGATTTCCTTTGTGAACGCTCTCAGTCCCGAGAGCAACGGGAAAGTCGCAGAAAAACTATACTCCTTGTCATTGCTTAACGCTGATTTGACTAGTTAAAATGCCCGCACTTCTGCAGCCAAAGAGCGCGAACTTAGTAGTATACGTCATCATCTGGGTGCTCTAGCGCGCAGAACATATACACAATAGTTGACTGGACAAAGGGGCAGTCGCCGTGGACCAGTTCAAGCGAACGTGTTGACGTTCGCTCGCCCGAATTACATTTATATAAAAGCAGCATTCAGGCTGCCTAGTTTTTTATACACAAAGTGACAGCTATATTTTTCATAGTGATTTTTTCTATAAGTGCACTTATTTGACAATACAGCGATAACGAACTTTTGGAGCAAAACCTACATTTGTAGATCCTATGGGGAACCATCACGGAAGAAGCAGTAAATTAATTTTGGGACCTTAACGCCAAAACCAGCACGCGTCATCGAACACAGGACAGCGGAGGAGTGACATCGACAGGCTGGCCGAAGAGACACGTGAGTTAATTACCCTCTAATGCCACCTCTTCGTCTATTATTAAAACAAAGCCACTAGCGTAAAAACAGTGTCAGATTACTCATGGTGAACATATTGCAAATACAAACGTATGTAATATTTGTGCTTTTATAGTAGCATTATACTTGTTTTATCAAAAAGTAATTTTATCATTTGCATAGTTAATATCAAATCCTATTGTACTCGTAGCCTAACAAATTTATTTACGTTGTCTACACTTTCGTTTATTGCGTTTCCGGCTACCGCATAACGAAACTGTAGGCATGGGTAAGTGATCGTATACGTCGTGAAGTAGCTGGAAAATAAGAGAAGAAAGGGGCGCGGTATGAGACTGAGAAATTAATCCGAACCACGACGCAAAATAACGATTACAAGAAAAACTGCTTATATGAATCATAGTGCTTCTAAAAGTATCTAAAAGACAACTCAACACTTGAGCCTCACGTCGTCTCAAGGACCATTTTCTTGTGAGCCATATGTAGCTCACGTGGTAGTCAATATGTTCAAGAAAGTTGCAATTCATCCAGCTTCTTTTCTGACTAGGCTTTCTATGACATGGTAACTAGTTCCTGCTTGACTTCATTTTCTTTTTTCCAGCTTACTATCCTTCGTATGTAATAGTTTTGCTAACCCTACTTCAACATCTTCATTATCTTGATCTTTCAATTTCTTGACCAAATTTCTAACTGTAACTTTCTTTTCTGTCTTCTGTCTATCTTGCATTCGTTTTTGTCTATCTTCTCTAAATTTTTCAGAAAATCATCTAATCTTGCGTATGTGTTTGTACCAATTTCTCCATATGGTACGGTAATAAGCCTGACGGAATCAAACCTATTCTCTCCTTATCTGTTGTGTTCTCTTCTAAACGTTCAGCCAGGGTCAAAAGATCATATGCGAAGTTAATCATAGGTTCGTTTTCCTTCCGAAATTTCTCACAAATCGTATCTTCGAAATCCAATTTAAAACTAGAACTTGTATATACGTCAATTAATTCGTTCTGTAAAACTTTATAACTAATGGTGTTTAAATGTTTTCTCTTAAGAAACAATTTAACCTCTTGTCTCCTTGGTTGCCATTTAGTTACAATTTCTACTTGGTTACTATTTCCTCAGGAAAACTTACTTTCTCTGATAGAACTTCGTCTAAACCACCGAACTTAAATTGCTGCTTTTCTAATTCTAATATATTGTTCCGTATATATTTTGTATTATTTACATTGTATATTTTTTTTAAATTAAAATAACATTATATTATAAATAATATATAAAATTTTAAAATATCAAAAAGCATTATATGAAGAATATATTTTGAAATTAAAATTTCATTTTTATCAATAAATAGCTATGCGAACTTATTTATAACTAATAACGATAGTTACAAAATATACAATTAACAATGAGCAAACAGACATACAAATACAGAAACACTAATTGAAATACTAAATAATAAGCTACATAATGCAGATAAGTAGGAAAAACACGAATAGGATATTTTGCAGACAACAGAAAAAACTGAAAACAATAATAGATATTTAGTATACTGCTTAGGATAGTGAATTCGAAAATATACAGGGTAATCTCCTATATACACAGAAAATACACGAAACAATAACAGAAAAGTATGTGAAAGCCGAAAAACGAAACAATAACAGGAAATACAGGAAACAATAATGTCAAAATACATATGATGATCTCTACAATTGCATTTTAATGCTTCATTTTATATTAATATTTTATATCAATAGCAATAATGAAATTTAAACATGATTTCTCAGGAGCAAACGCAATTTACCATTATATGTTATTGTGATACGCTTTGCAACAGCATTTTCAAACTTTCGGCTAATATCTGGGGTATACAATGACAGTGTATTCGGTAACTTCATGAATTATTGACTCTGAAATCTGGATGAACAACTGCGACAAAGTTTCACACTTTACTAATTGACGTTGAATATCAACGTTGTCACTTACAATGTGACTCCGATGCTGACTTGCTTCTGACTCTAATCTACACTCAAAATCTAGATCACACTGATGAAATACATTGAAATATTTATACAACAAAGATGCACGTGGCACTCAACATTCAGGTCAAAATCATTATACGAGCTTATGACATTTCTCTGAACAAATCCTAGTTAACCAATTCTTCTTAAAATCGAACGTCGTATTAGCACTCTGAATTTTACATTACTTACATAACGCTGTCCGTTCCAATGTGTTTGTGTTATCATATAATTACAAAAAATGTTTACACGCACAGAAATTTTTTTTCAGAAAATTCACATTAACAACATTCATAGACTGTCTTATATGAAACAACAAATACTGAAACCAAAACAAAATAAAGATTGATATTCTTCTAAAATTGAAAATTAATATACATAATAATTCTACTAATGATAATAAAATATTAAGATAACTTGATACTATTTTACTTACAATGAATGTAATATACAATTTTGTTAAGTCAATACCGCAACTGTTGTTATCTTGTCTAGGGTTGATACATCAATTAAGTTATTGTCGGTTCAGCACAGTGCACTGAGGAACACGTCAGAAGGATGCCGGCTATTCACTACTGCCGCGGTGGACTGATGGTAGCTGAGCAAATTCTACATGCTATTACAAAGAGGGATGTGGGGGAAATCAACCTTTGTGTTACTGGATGTACTCTATAAATTTTTTCACATTATTCTCCTTTGAAATTAATTTCATCTTCCCCTCGCCCTGTAATTTCCAGTAAAAATGTTCATTGGACTTCAGTACAAGAAGTTTAAACTGAGTCAGGATTTCTAAACTGGATGAGCACGAGGCTTTCAACCTCCGAAGTATCGCGTTAAATAGTTTGTTCCCCAACCCTTCAACTGCATCCATAATTATGTTATTTTTCTTTGTTTCATAATTTCATCTGTCATGTATTTTAATTCTGAACTTAGGATAGGAAATGATTTCTAACTTAATGAAAGTTCAAAAATAAGTTACTTATGAAACTTATAAACTTACCTTTTACTTAGAATGAAATACTACAGCTGTGATTGTCATTTCACCTACGTTTAAAAGGATACGACACATATGAGAAACGTTTTTTTCAAAACTCGATAGAGCATAAAATATCATTTTAACAGGAATTGCAATTTTGTTATTATCGTACATAACCTTTCATTAAAGAAACGTAATTGTAGGCAATACTACAGTAGTTATTATTTTGGGACAAGTACAGACAACATGAATCTCCTAGAGGATACAAATATTTATGATGCACTTAAAAAATGCAGTTTTTTCGAAATTCGAAAGAGAACATGGACAGGAATAAAGGAATGTGACCGAATTTGAATTTGCTGCTAGTATTAATCTTTTTGTACTGTTGTATTACTATTGTGATTTTATTTTTATTTCGTCATGATATATTCTTTTTTAGTTTTTATTAGTATTTTTTTTTATGGAGTTGGTTTTGTGTACATTGTAATGGGTTACTTCTACATTGTTACACGATTGAAATAATAATAGACAGTATGGAAAATTTCAAGATGTAACACCAGAATGTAAGAATACAAAGTGCTGTAGTAATAGTAAGTAAAGAATCATACATTTCCGTTATAGTTAGCAGTCTTTGAGAACATCTTCATTATATCATCTTGCCTCTTGTGGCATTTCTAAAAGGTGTATGAGTTTCTTTATGTCCTTCTTCTTCTCACTGGACACCATGTTCATCTTCTGTAGGCATGAGGCTCTCATCATTTTTTGTGGCATGTTTTAATTCCAGATTTGAAACAGAAACCACCACAGGTAACCCAATTTAAATGTTCTGCACACTTACAGTAACAGTACATACTTCTGTAAGTTACGACACGTTGCATCCCTATGTGATATGGCAACTTTGGTTTCAGAATTTTCTGAGAAGTCTCCAGCAGGGTTCTGATTTGCCAGTTATTGTTAAGAACTTTGACAACTCCATCAGATTGCAGGATTCAGTAGTATTCACCTATGTGCTGTATCGGGGTTTAAGATATTGCTGTTCATGAGCTCTATCGAGTTCAGACAAAACGCTCATGATTCAGTATGCTATACACGTGGCATATATCATGATGCGCCAATTCTGATTTAACAGCTAGATTGGTAGCATAAATACCACACGTATTCCATGTATACCAACGTTTATAAAAATTTTGCTCTATCGAGTTAAAAAAAAACGCTCTTCATATCATGCACACAAAAACTTCAATAAGAATGAAGAAATATCTATTGGCTAACTTCAATACATAGTTTCTGTGTGTTCTAAGAGACTGAGAGTCATGAGTTAACTAATGTCGCGTGCCAGCTGGTACAGCAGAACATAATAACTCTACAGGCGATTCTTGGAATGAAGCCTAGAAGATCAATATTCCGCCTTCTGATTGACGAGGGTGATTCAGAAAGTAATACCTACAAAGTGATACCTTTATTTTTCGATACCAGCACCGATATACTATCTGTAGTAAGCTAAAATGTCAGCCATAAATGATGGCATCATTTTTCAACATTGTCTCCATTAGGGCATGACACTTGCATTAACGCGAACAAGGTTTTTCATGTCGTCTGCGAAGAATGTTGAGGACTGTTGGCTATACTATTAGCAAACTGCTGCTTCCACCTCCGCGTCAGAACTGTATCGTTGGTCCTTAAGGTGATTCTTAAGTTTACAGAAGAGCCAAATTCGCATGGCGCAAAATCCGGACTAAAGGCAAAATGATACAGAATGTCAACAACACTTTGCCAATAGATGGGACAACTTTTATTTTTTTTTTACCAAAGAAGTAGATTTGTGGCGGTGCTCTATCGACTTAGGCTTTGTTTTCGGGTCGTAATACCCACGACTCGTCCCCAGCGATGAATGTTCCTGGGCGCACAAACTTTTGCAGTCTTGAATTCAATAACAGCCTGCTGTTCAAACCGGGCATCACAACTGGGGACCATAAATTGCTTCCTTACTCTGGAACGAGAAGAGATAGGAAGGTGCAATAAGTGACTTTCTATAGATTAAGCATCAGTGCATTAATGATAAACAGTTCAGAGTGTTTGCAGTATTATTGGCCAAGTCGTGGGCTTGGAGGCATTACTTCCTAAATCACTCTTGGAAATTAAAACAACAGTTTCAATACAGGTTTCTGCATGTGCTGCTGACGAATGACATATTGTTACTGAACAAGCACCTTTTAAATTTGTAAATCAAGTTCTTTTTTTTAAAACAAGCAGAGAAAAATGGAAAGTTTCAACTGCTTAAACTGCGTTATAATTCATTGCGTTTAGCTTCTGAAAGTTCTTTTGGCAATGAATAAGTAACAGCTCAAAATAACTACTATTTTATTTTACCAATAGATCTACATATTAAGTATTTTACTGGCTGTACAATAAATGTTTTGTTTTACAGATACGTAATCTTATACCCAACTTCAAAAAGTGATTGTACTCCTCACCTGTTCTCTGGCAATAGCAACTATATGAATTTATAAAACAAAACTTGTATGCAGAATAATAATAATAATAATAATAATAATAATAATAATAATAATAATAATAATAATAATAATAATAATAATAATAATAATAATAATAATAATAAAGATTTATCTATAGTATGATATTTCGCAGGGCGTCCTGTATAAAAGGAAATCTCTACCCTTCACCAATTCTTTTAGCAACTAAAACTATTTATCTCTAATATGATGGTTTAGGGCGCTTTTTGTAAAGCGCGCTTCGCACCCTGCGCGGCCTCTTTACCAATAGTAACCGTATTTATTTACTATACAAAACTGATATACATAAAAATAAATAAAACCGCTTATATTTGATGCAGTTTAGCATGGGTGTCTTAAGTAAAGGACCGCACTCTACCTTTCACAGGTTCTTTACCAATAAATAACAACTGTATGAATTTATTATAAACAAGAAACTTGTACTTTATTTATAATGGAATGTTTTGTAAGGTGCATCAAGAGAAGATCCAGTATGCGGGTGGGCCGGATATAAGAATCCAGTATCCGGATACAAGAATCAAAACCACATTTAAATTTGAACTTAATACTTATGCAACGCCAAAGCTCGTTGGAACCCAAGCTAACAAATTAAATGTAGTACAAGAACCCACTACATTAAGCGTGATTTTGACCTTCAATGTACTGCCAGCCGAACGTTCACATACAACAACTAGAGAAGTTTTAATACTTAGAAAGCTAACAGTTATTTAACTACTTTCAAAACAACAATATAAAATACATCCAGCAAAATACAAATTACTTATCTTTTCCTGAACTTCGAACCATATTTAAGAAACATTTCAATTACAAATGCCATTATACTCAAAGCTAATCCAAAAATAAGCAATGCGAAGACACCCATTAAATCCTTAACAGAAATTACTTTCAAACTTCCATCTTTAGCAGCAGAAGCTAAATGTCTTCTTTTTATCCATACATCAACTAACGTATCAGTTTCCCATTTTTTACGTAATCCGTATTCTACACAATCTTGAATTAATTGATTAAAAGACTTCACATAAGGAGAATTTCGGCGCAAGAGGTAAAAGGTAGGAAGTGAAATAACAACCTGCTCAACCTTATGAATCAACGGTTTACCCTGTGAATCAAAAAGAGAGTGTGAATATACCAAATAATCAACACCACTGGATATCCAAAATATACCCCAATTTTTAATTCCGGCTAAATCTACTAACGCTTCTGTCAAAGCTCTTATAGAAGTAAAATCCTTCCACTTGTCTAGAATCTGTTTCATTACGTGATCAGTAGGATCAGAGAAAAATCGCCGATGTACTGGATGGCCACCCAACGGAATACCTGAGTCCAGAAGATCATTCATAGTGTTAATTAACTTATATTTTATTGGTTTTGTAACAAATCTAAAAAGCGAAGCCTGGTAGCTGTAATTCAAAATGAAAGAACCTAGGACCCATATTAGAAATACTACTCTAAGCGAAGGTATATGAGGTGGTTCTGGGACAGATATCCCTAAAAGTATGCAGAAGTTATTCATGAAAGGAGATCGGAATATTAAACTGTTTCTATCCCTAATAAGGGATTTGATTAGTTTTGTGGAGATAATAACAATACCATAAGCGAATAATATTAAAATCCAACAATGTAATTGAAAAGGGAAGATTATATTCATCCACTTAGGATATATGGAAGGTTGTCGAACAGCCCATATCATTCGATAGAAATCTCCACTCAGTATTGGATGAAAATGTACAAAATAATTCAATTTTGGTGTAAAACCTACAAAGCTTCCTTCTAATTCTCCTGATATTATTCTTGCCAAATCACCGCTAAATGTACCATTAGGAAGTGTTATACCATGAGCTTTAGTGTTAATTTTCTTCAACAACTTCAAAGTAAAATTCATCATCTTCGCAATTGTATGTAGTGTATTTGGACTTGGGCCCTTGGCAACAATACTACCGTTTGTGGTCTTTTCTACTATGGAAGCAGGAGCTAAATTAGTTGTTGTAGCACTCAATTCACACGAATGAAGATTCTGTAGTTTGTTTGGAAATAATTCAGTTTCTTTGATCATATGTCCCTTATGCCACTGATCGATTAGTATTAGTCTACCAGCTGACTTACAGTGACTTTGTGAGAATGGAAAATACGTGTATATATCGATGATATTCAGCAACTTTATATCTCCCACTGTAATAACAATCACATTGAATATATTTTCCTGAGATGCACTGCGAAAGACATTTTCTGTCTCAGTTGTTGCTTTAGTTACTGTAGAAAGAACAACAATGAATTTACTCCTGTTACTTAAATAAAATAACTTCATCATGTGAATTACGTTCAAAAATTCAACACTTTTGTCCAAGAAAATCAAATAAACTACTGAATGTTCCGACCATTCAAATGTAGAAACCTTTACTTTTGATGCATTTAGTACATCCGGCAAGTTGTTATTAACAATTACAACTGGTCTATTGTAATTTAACAATAGCTCCTTCAATGAAACCATTGTATTGTCTCCAAACACTGTTAGAGCTCGACTGTTGTTGGAATATTTGGATATGAAGTATGAAAGACAACCAAGTAATTCATTGTCGTGTTGATTTCCTGGTATTTTTGATATCAGATTTTCTCCTTCCGCTTTTGTTGAGTTTGCCATTACTAAAATCGCAACAACGATCATATAATGTGTCCTCATTTTTTAAGTCAAGATTTCCTGAAAGAAATAAAAAAAATCTTAGTTACATTTTATTTTCTATTTGAGCTACCTGTGTTTGGTTTGATAATGTAGCTTTGAGAAAGAATCAATACACATTTCCAAAATTCTGAGAAAAAGAGAGAATTTGTACGGAAAGAAATTAGAAAAGTTTACACAGAGCTATTTACAATATATGAACATGAATCTTCTAAGCTTGGAAAGGAGCTTCAGATAAAAATTTTAAGATTTCAATCAGTTCTGAATTTAGATTTGAAGCTGGGAGGGGGCATTTATACGTCAAAGTTTAGGGACCTTTTATACGTCATGTTTTTTTTTCAGTGACAAAATGTAGTCCTTTTGTAGGTTTGAGTATATGTTATATGCTAATTTAAGGTCCTAATAGAAATTGAGGCTCTATTATATGCGGAGCTGGATAACAAGGGCCTCATTACAAGAGGGATGAGAAATAGAATCCTATTGCTTGCTTCATAAAAGCCTAGTATAACAATACGAAACACCATTGTTGAATGTGCGTTTTATCTTATTTGCTTTTTTTGTTTAGTTATTTAGAAATTACATTACAATCAGTTTTCTCATTAATATTTTTGGGCCCCCAAGTGAAGTGGCCCTAAGCTGTGGCTGTTCATCTTATACGTAAATCCGGCACTGGTTTCCATACTGGGCTAGCATTAATGATTCATTCGTTTTGAAAAGGATATATTTTCAAAAGTATTACAGGTACACACACATGAAATATATATGAATAGAACCACACACTCACCAAGTTTGTTCTGTGTACTTAAGATGGTAGCACGAGTCCTTTATCTTTCCGATGGGGTGTGTCAGTGTTGTCAGTACGAGGTTAGTACCTGTCGAAAATGGAGGGAAAGCTAGAAAAACAACGTGAAGTATTGTCTGTCGTGTCACCAATGGAGACACATATTGAACATTTATAGGGGGTGTTCGTTGTTCTTTTCATATATCTTTCACACATGTACGTCGACTACTTTTAAATATGTAGCCTATTCAAATTGAATGAATCATCTATGCTAGACCTATATGAAGAAAACTGTCGAATCGAGTACTTGATTCCCTTGTGCAGTGAACGCATCAGTTACAAAATCACTGCCAAACGGGAAAGTCAGTAAATGTCAAAAGCGGCGTATTTTACTATGAATAATATCATCATTAATAGTAAGAATAGTAACGAATAGCGATAATATTTTAACCGTTAGTAGATTTATTTTATTAGTGGTTCAACTGTAAAAGGAATTAAGCTTTGTTTAATTTTAAAGCTATAGAGTAAAAGGGAGTAATTGGGCGGAAGACTTTTTAAAAATTTACAGTTTGCATTTCAGTAAATTTTTATGGAATTTAATTGCAGCAAAATTTTGGGTGGGTAGATGTTGATCAGAAAAAAAGCTTAGATAAATTTTGAGTGAGTGTAATAATGATTAAAAAAAATACTGATTTGGTTGAGAAATGACATATTTGAAACCGAGTTTGAGGTTTGTGTGTGCTTTGGTTTGAGTCACAATAAACTGCTCACCTATTAATGTTTCGAGCCAGATTTATTTACTGCTTCTTAGAAACACTGTAAGGATGGTACTGTACAGAGCAGCCATCTTGAATTCTCACTGTGAGGCAGTTAAAATTTCGTTAAAATTTGCAACTGCCAATTGCCCACACGGGGTTATTGGGTGGTTGACGTGAAGGTAAATGGGTGGAATGTCTTAAGTGAAAATTTTTTTTTGCTCAGAATTAATTTGAATACTGTGCTATCTTTGTTTCTTGTGGTATATATTTTTGTTTCACAGTAAGCTATTTTTAGGATTTAGGATTTAGATTTCGGCATTTAGCCTGATACGTATGAGTAACGACGTTCCTCGGCAAGCACACTATCCGGGGAAGGAAGGAAGAAAGTATTGGGAGGGAAGGAAGCGGGCTAGGACCTATAATTTAGGTACCACCGCCGCATTTGCCTGGTGTGAATGAGGAAAATTCAGGAAATCCTCATTCAGAATGGCTGATCTGAAAAGTTTTTAAAACTTTTTGAATCTGTGCCCCAACAGGGAATCGAACCCGGGACCGCTCGCACCGAAGGCGGAAGTTAAGCTATTTTGTTCAACTTAGGCCTCCAATGGCTCTTGTGTATGCCAATGGTGCTGATACTGTAAATGGGACCTTTCTATCAATTCAGAGTTCCAACACATGTTTTCTTATAATACTTTATAGTTATTTAGCGTTAGTCTCGTTACCTTCTCCTAAGTTTGTTTGAATATCAGAGCGTTCTCTTGGGTTTTTTTTATTTTTTTACTTTTTCGGCCAAAGTTTTGACCGCTTATATTTTTTTCGTATGTGATATATTTCAGATTAAGTTCAAAGAACAATATACTCTGCTATAAACAATAACTGGAAGGTTTGAAAGGACATTCAAATATCTTCGAAATTTAAAAATAAATTACTCCGTATGTTGCGTAAATAAAGGTATATTTTTTCTAGGCCACATAAAAAAATTAGCTTTTAAGTGGAATACAAGTTATATGCACCAAATGAAAGATTGAGTTTTATTTATTTACACTGAATCACTCCCACGGGTTTATTTGCACCGGCAATGGCTTTAATCATTTTGTGGACATCGGATCAAGAAATTAAAATGTTGCTGCATCAAAAGTAATGACGCCGAAAGGTTATGACTACCACAGTAGGTGTAGAAGAACCGGCGACATAGAATCAGTTCTTAAACATTAGAAAATCACCTATAACCCGTCAGGAAAATAATGTTGAAAAAAACTTACCTCCCAATTCCCCCTTTCTACCCTAACTTTTAAACTATGAGAATGCAATAGGGAAATATTTACTACTTCTGGTTTTAAAACAGCGTTTGTTAAGGCTGTATTTCATTATCGGTTTTGTCGTGATAGATTGCATAGTTTTGGAATGCCATCAATGTTAGATTTAGAAAAAAATGTTTACTCGATTTTCTCAAAAACGGCGCATGTAGATTTACATTAACCACTATCGCTTGTCCAGTTGCATGAAATTATTAATTGTTTCATCTTTGGACTGTTTTGGTTGCGCACCGTGGTGGGTCTTGTGCATTTTTTTTAGCCATATAATTTTGTAGATGATGAAAATGAATAAAATGCTATGTTACTGGACCTTTAGCATAAAACCTTTCGAAGGGGCTTCGACAATTCCTTCTAATACGGAAATCTGAACAAAATTGGACTTACGGCCTCCTAAGAAAGTAACGAAGCAGAGTAGACACGTGGTCCTTTGAGCGAACCACCTGTCTGACCCATGGGGCCTTCATGGTGCTTAACATGTTTAAATGCTATTAGTATTGTAAATTACTTGACCTAAGAAATGAGTGCGAAAGCACTGAACTCATCACATTTTTTTATATTATGGTCTATGGTCTATGGAACCTTGAGATTCAAGGTGTTCAACCCATTCATGAAAGCTCTCCATTGACTTAATTTTCTTAGGCAATTAAATCCTGTTTCTACTTTGTATTCCTATTTCTGCGAGATACATCTTAATATTTTTCCCAGGTCTTTCTAATGGACGTTTTTCGATTTAATTTCCAGGTAAAACTTTAACAACATTCCTGCTTTCTTCCATTTTGCCTACATAGCCTGCCTACCTGAGCCTCCTGGACTTGGTGACCCCAACAAGTGTTTGGTAATCCATATAAATCATGCAGTTCTTGGTTTGAAGTTTCCACCATTCCACACTCCACTCCTCTTGGTTCTGAATATTAATCTCAGTATTTTTTCCTCATAGTTTTTTAGTCATTCTTTCCTCGAAGTAAGTGACCATCTTTCGCAAGCATACAGAACAACAAACATGATTGTTGTTTTTATACATTTATAAGCTCCAATTTTTTCTTGAGAATTCGCAACGACAAAAGATTTTGAACTGAATAATAACAGGAATATCCTGCTTTGAGTGGACGTGGCTTTTCTCTGTTAATATTGAATCTAGACATTTGAAAGTATCTACAATCCATAATTTGCACTCTCACTATCCCAGCGAACTTCCATGTATTTAGTTTTCTGTGCACTTACTTCCAACGTATGTCGTTGCAAACGCTCAATAAGACATCTGCATTTCTTTCTTTTGTTCTCCTATCATCCTCTACTACATTTACATCATCAACACATGTTATAACCATTTGAATACTATTCAGCTCTAGGCTCTGGTGTCTGTCTAAGATTTTCCTTATAGTGTCCTCGAGTACAAAGATGAATAATAATGGCGACAATCCATCTTCTCTTTTTAGGCCATTCTCTACGTGAAAATTCGTAGATAAGAATTTTCCTACTCCGACTTCATTTTGCGATTTATTTAAACGCGTCGTAATTAATCTAACAAGCTGTTTTGGTATTTCAAATTATGTAAGAGAGTTGTACAATGTTCCGGTCATAACCGGATCGTATCTCTTTTAGTACGGGTACTTATTTCGTTAACTATACTGTGCATTATCTGTCATTTTGGTATAGTCACTATGAAAAACTTGATTACTGTACACTTAAATACCAACTTCATCTCAATAGGTAACATGAGAACCGTACACAATCATTATTTTAGGTTTACAATGAAACTCTTTTGTCTCGACCTTTTCAAAAATTACACATGAGAATTTAGACACATACCAATTTGTTATCTCAGTGACATCACTATATTAGTATAAATATCAACTTTAACACTTTTCTCCTTAGAAGTTAATAATATTGAAAAAGTGTATGAATTAATAATATTTTGATGCTAAAAATTAAAAATAAAATTTATATAATCAACTCTAAGGAATTGGCTTACAACAATAGTCAAGTGCCTCCACACTCGTTTCAAACACAGATTCCAGGCAAAATACTGAATGAAGGAGCAGCAGAAACATAGTTGTTGTAAGTTTCTAAGATATTTGCTAAATGGATTACAATTTCCTCACGTGATAGACAATATAATATTAATGGAATAAACCGACGTCAAACATAGAGTCACGTATATGCATGGAAATGCTTTTAGACGACAATATACCATATAAAATCAAGATAAATATATTTGAAAACATTACTGACTTTTATCAACAAATACGATTGCTATTGTGCAACTAAAGCTCTCTGTGTTAACTATTACTTTGCACTCATATTTTTACGTATAACACGTAAATGCTTTTATAGGTAAATGGAAGTACATTAAACATTTTTATGCCTAGTGCAAAAAATATATATATAGGCCTTTAATATCAGGACTTGAAGAATATAATAATCTCGAAAACTGCAAAATACAAGTTTTGCTTCTTTTAAGACATTCGTTACCTCAATATAGGTATGCTCGCTGTTTCAAAATTCTTATGCGGTAATATTTCTCATAATTATCAAAAATTATTAGATTCTGTTTAAGAAATTAACTTGTAGAATTAAAACATAGAACTAACATTTCCTTAAATTAATTTCTGATTGACGAATATTATTTTCCAAGCTATGTTTCTCCCACGAAATTCTCAAATACCTGTTTATAACATACGACAAATTGAAATTCTGTCTTAAAAAAAGGAAGAAAGAAAGAAAAAGAAAAAACTGCCCCTATTAATTACTGTGGAAAGCTAAAGCTCTCCATTAAACTATTCTTTAGGAGTAACGTGTATTCATACAATATGTAAATGATTTTGTTATGAGTAAATTTAAATGCATTAGCCACTATTTGTGTCATGAAAAAAAATTTTAAAATTATATCATAATAATAATAATAGGGCTCCCAGACGTGTACGTTTTTCTCCGAAATATAAGTTGATATCAATCTTGCCATATTTAAACGACATTGCTTTTATTATTAATTTTTCGCGTTTTTTGACCTATTATTTAATTAAATTGTAATATTTCATCAAAAACTAAGCTCGTAACTATGACTATACGGTAAATGTACACTAGAAGTGTCGCGCATTTTACTCTAAATTTTCACGGAGTGTCCCGGATTTTTAGTCTGAAAGTCTGGGAACCCTAAACACTACAGAAAATTGTATGAAAATATAAAAGAAATAGGAAGTATAAGTTTTGCTTGATTAACGCATTGATTATCTCAGTATACATTGTTATTCAAAACAAATGCTAGAAAACTAAAGGCTGTTAATTTTGCGCTGAAAATATATACTAAAGCAAAACTGGTCAGAAAGAAGAAAGGAAGCTTGTAAGTTTGTGTAAAGATCACAAATATAAAATATCTTCATATGAAGAAAATATTTTTTATAGTAATTTAAATATTTACCATAAATCTATTTGTGATACATTAGAATTAACAAGAGAGTTGTGAATTAATATTTTTTGTATAAAATTGTATTTGGTCTATTGGAATGTGGTGAGTATTTACAATTATTAAACTTCAATGTTAAAATGAATGCGTTACGAAATAAAATCAAATTCAGTAAATCATCAAAACTCATCACTTACAAGGCTCTCGAGGAAACAATAATACTGTTTAAAGAAAAAAAAACATGAAATCGATTTGTGATGACGATGAAAGTACTTCTGGCAAATTAAAGGAAAAATTTAAAGAAATGAAATTATAATGCTTGTAATTGTGAATAATGCTTGAAATTACTATTTTCAGAAATATTGGACTATTGAATTCAAAAATTATCTTGGAGTCTATTTTTATGTTCTTCAAGTATTATGAGTTTGATTTGTTTCACATATCATGTTATCTTATTCTTTATTTTAATTCTCATTTTCTCCTATTTTTGTTATTGGTATATTATTTCATTTCTTCTTCATAACATGCTGTGGTTTGCTGTGGTTGCATATAGTGATGTGATTATGAATATGTATATTCCATTTAATAATTGTGCAATGTGATAGCCTATATGTATATTGTGATACACTGAATGTTTGCAAGACTGTATATTACTAAATACGTAGTTATAGTGCCTATAGTAATTGGAGCTTATTCTCTGTTAAAGTGATAGACAATAAATAAATAAATAAATAAACATGTAAAGGAGTGGATTTCCCTATTTCTGTTTTCTCTTTTCTTTTTCTTTTCTTTTTCTAGTTACCCGTTTGCTTACTAAGTACAATAACTAAGTTCGTTTGCATCCAGACAGGGATTCATTACATACATTTGATTCTCGGTGAGGTATAAGGGAAAGTCACCAAAAATTAGTCCTATAGATTGGTGAGTTTGGTTTTCTGAAGAGATTTTTTCCCTCAGAGTATTGTCACTACTTTCTGCGGTTTGTTGGAACACAGAAACAGGACACGTCACGTATTTGCATGTATATAACTCATAAAGAGGAAATATCAGAAGAGTTCCCTTCCTGTACTTTATAAGAACCTTCTATATTGAAAGTTGCGATTCAGGGCTATTGCTAAGACACATGGGAGTCGCAATGTTTTCAACAAATAATGGCAGAAGGTCTATTCTCAAGGTAATTTCGAGTTCAATTTTTTCTAAAAAATCAACCCCTCGGAACACTTGCGTCCTTTGTGCCCGGACCCGGTTTCACGTAATACCCGAAGGTACACAGAATCGGTATGCAAAGTACCAATCTGATATGTTGAAAACTAAAGGTGTGAAAATTTTTTGAGATTTGCTTTAAGTAAAAATAAAAAGGTTACGCCCTTCCGCACCCACTTGGCGTCGCCAAGTTTACCATCCGGTTCCAAAATGCATCTGAGGTGTTTTTTAGGCTATACAGGACTGGACTAATAAAAATCCTGGCTTAAATACCTGTTATGGAAATTAAGCAAGCGGTAAAACTCAATACTACACCATGCTAATAAAAGTTACAAAAAATCCTAAAAGGGTTAAATATAAGGAAAATACAAAAAAAGTACTTGGTATCCTTCCGCAGTGAATGCACCAGGAACAAAATCAGTTCCAAACGGGAGGGAATGTGAGTAAACAAGAGAATTGTATTTAAGTCTTATTAATATTATCATTAATAATAATAATAATAGTAACAAGCAGTGATAGTATTTTAATCGTTAGTGTGGAATTAGTTTTACTGAAGGTTTAACTTAATCCACAATTGAGTTTCGTTACACTCTAAAATTACAACTTGTAAACTATGATAACCCAATAGTGAAGCATTTACTACTTACATTTTTAAAACAGAGATAAGGATTATGAGAACTTTCAGAAACTATATTTCACTATCTTTTTTGTCTTGGTAGATAGTATAGATATGGTATAACATCAATGTTCAAATTTACCAATAAAAGGTTTTTCTCGATTTTCTCGAAAACGGCGCATGGAGGTTTACAGTAATCCATATTACTTGTTCAGTTGCACGAATTCTATTGATTGTCTCATCCTTCGTTGTTTGCTTTAAAGGTATTGGAAAATTATTTGAGCTAAGGAAGGAGTGGAAAACACCTAACATTTTCAGTTCCCTGGTTGATATAGTTACGCAAATTACATATACGTCACCTGCATGCTACACTTGTATCCTCAAATTTCAGGGATAATTCAAGACTTCAAGGGGAGGTATTGACCCGTAGCATATAGTTTTGTTAATTTTCATTGCGGCCAATACTGTGCGTACTCTCATAATACCAGCATATGATGGCTATATTCCTGTTTTATGGAATGAAGGTAATAATTCTTTAACACTTCATATAATTATCTTCAAATATCGAAAGTTAAAAACTATAAAATTTTATTTTATTTTAATTTATTAAGGTATACTACATTATATTTTTGCTTCATTTTATTCTCTATAAACATCTGAATTTCAAAATGACAGCATATATCGGACGCCCTTAGATATTCATCAAACTTAGCATAGTGAGAAACCTTGAATTTCTTAGTTCGCATGAGAAATTGCGAGGGGCCTTCAAGTCAATCCAGTACATTTCAACATCTCTTCGAAATCTAGACTTTTCTGTAAATTTAATCGAACTTTAGGGTTGATTTTAATATAATTAATCGCGATATTGAATTTGAACTACACAAAGCTTGGTGTCCTTCCCAAATAAATTCCTGCATACGTGCCTGGCGATATTGGAATTAGTCATACACTAGGTATTGGAATTAGTCATACCAATAATAAGCATTATTGGTACGCGGTGCTCATTTTCCATGGCAATACAGAGACTGTTCTTAAAATTGATGGACAACAGTGTAAACGTGTACATGGAAGAACGCGTTGTGGTGAAGTTCTTAAAGAAGGAAGACATAAAACCAGCTAAACGTTACTGAAGACTTCAATCACGAAACGGTGAAAAAGTACTGAGCAGAAGTAATTTCAATGGTGCAAGCTCTTCAAAGATTTTTGTACGTCTGTCAGGGGTAGTCAATGTAAATCGTAGGCCTCTGGAAACATTCATTCCTGGGAACATTCTGCGCGTTGAACAGCTTAACATTGGCAACGGTCACATAACCTGTTGTAGCACTGCAATGTGTAGTATTTCATTAGAAACAGGGCTTAAAATGGGGGGGGGGAACGCGGGAGAACGTCGTCTCCACTTCCAGAAAATGTCTGTGGCGTCCCATCGCTTTCTAAAAATTACAAGATGGGATACGATGGGATAAGACTGTACTATGGGATAAGATAAGCACGGGGGACGGCTTGACGTCATGCGTCCCTCTTCCTTTTCAGATCCATTTTTACCCTTCATTAGGAATACTAACTAACTAACTAACTCTATGGCCTATGGAACCCGGAGGTTCAGTACCGCGTTCACAAAAGCTCTCCACTGACTTCTATCCTTAGCTAATTGGATCCAGTTTCTACTTTGTATTCCTATCTCTGCGAGACCCATCTTAATATTATCCTCCCATCTGCGCCTAGGTCTTCCTAATGGTCATTTTCCTATGAGTCTACCAGTCAAGATTTTGAAAGCGTTTCTACTTTCTTCCATTCTAGCTACATGACCTGCCCACCTAAGCCTCCTAGACTTGACGACTTTAACAATGTTGGGTAAACTGTATAAACTATGTAGTTCCTCGTTATGAAGCTTCCGCCATTCCCCATTCTCGTTCCTCTTGGGGCCGAATATTCTTCTCAGGATCCTGTTCTCAAATACTTTCAGTCTATGTTCTTCCCTCAGAGTAAGCGACCATGTTTCGCAACCATACAGAACAACAGGCATGATTATCGTTTTATATATTTTAAGCTTCAAATTCCTCGACATAATTCGCGACGACAAGAGATTTTGAACCGAATAGTAACACGAATTCCCTGCTTTTAGTCGACATTTAATTTCTTTGTGAATATGATTAGGAATAGTTGACAAAATAACTCTTGACCATTTGCAGTACCGAAAAGCAAGATCCTAAACAGCTTTCCGCTCTTGGCCTACACAGAATAGTTGGCAGTCTTCACTGAATTGAAGAGCTACTTAGTGATTTCTACTTGTTTTCGCCTGTAAAATAATTCCTCGAAGGTCAACCTTTATATAATGATGACTACAGCCCCGATTTATATGCAAAATGAATGTTTATAGTAATGTGCCGAAACGTATGGAAGGTAGTTTTTTTCTTTCCGATGGACTTGTAAGGAATCGTTTCAGACGCATGCGATAGGGTATATATGCATATTTTGAGTGAATTTCGATGTGCAAGCACATTTCGTAAACTTTGCAGGATACTGCATATTTCCGAATTTTATTACTGCATACTAGCACATTTCAGACTATGTCACAAGAAACTAGGTTATATTTAAAGTGAATTGAATCACTTTTTAAACACAGATGTAGATTTTTTAAAAAAGCACAAAGTTTATTGCACATAAGCCTAGCTAAATTCACTTTCGATTGCTGGTAACACTGAGTCAGATAAACTTTGCGAAGCATTGAACAAAAATCCCGGGTACAAAACAGTCTGTGACATTGGAAATGTACCTAATGGTGAAAACATAGGATTGATTGGAAGAGAACCTAACACATTTGGACATTTGGTGTTTTTCACATTAACCAGTAACTTCTGCTGATGTAGAAAGGTCCTTTTCGATCTACAAAATACTTCTTAGTGATAAACGCACAGGCTTTACATAAGAAAACCTAAATAAGATGTTCATGGTTCATTGCAGCAGAAGTCATTAAAGTCAGATATTTCTGTGAGAAATTGAAATTTTATTTTCGTAGTGTGTATTTCAGTGCATAATTTTGATATTTTTGTGCATATTTGCATGCACATTTCGGGGTTTGTTTGTGCATCTAAACCCGGGCTCCGAAGTGAAGCAGCTGTTCTTGAATGATTCAGACGTACTGACAAACGTTCCTATACCGAAGCCTTCTAGGCATTGTTTAAGTTCTGAGATAAATGTATAAATGTAACAGGAAGTTATAGGAGAAAATAAATGCAGGTCGCTTCCTTGACATTTTTTTCGTTCCTGCATTGTCTTTAAAGCTCGTTGTACTTTCTTGTGGTGATCTTCTTTTCCATGATATATGTGCCATCAAATTCAAGGTCAAATTTTGTGCAAGTCAGATTCCCTAATGTCAACTTGAGACAAAATATTAAAGTTAAATAGAAAAATTAAAATTTAAAAGTTAGTCATAATTATAGTACAAATATCATTAACCATACTGTGTATTATCTGTCATTTTGCTATAGACACAATGAAAAATATGATTACTGTGTACCTGAGTACCAATTTTATCTTAATAAGTAACGTAGTAGACATGCAGAAACTTTTTTTTAAGGTTTAGAAAGAAATTCCTTTTTCTCTACTTTCTCAAAAATTACATATGAAACTTTATACTGACAATACAATTTTTTTCAGTTTAGAGAGTTCTATGTTAGGACACATTTTATCCCTTACGTGCTGCTAATAACATTGTACAATGTGTCTAAATTTTAAAGATTTTTCTTATATTGCTGGTAAAAATGGAAAACAAATTCTGCAGAATGAACTCTAAAGGATTAGCTTACAACACAACCCAACTGCGTCCGCACTCGTTCCAAGAAAACTTACAAAACAATAAGTAAATAGCAGAGAAATAGTTCATGCAAATTTTTATGATATTTCTAAACGAATCACTATTTCCTTGCGCAATAAACAACATAAATGGAAAATACCTGTACGTCGATCATATAGTCTTTTATATACATGGAAATGCTTTTTAAAATTGATATACAAGAAATCAAAATCAAAGCGTTTGGAGACGTAACTCACTTTTATTGCGATATAGATCAGCATTGTGCAACGAAAGCTTTCCATTTAGCCAGTATTATACATTAATGTGTTTCTTTGTAACGTGTAAATAAATGGCTTTGAAGGTAACTGAAGGAAAAATATATTCAAAGTTCCTCCGTGGCTAAGCAGTTAGCATATGAAACATTGGCGTAGGAGAACTGGGTTTGATATCTGGTGGGAGTTCATGTGGTTCGGTTTTTACTTTAATCAGTAGGTCTACGTCTCATATAGCCTAGCTGCTGGAAAGGTCGTAAAACTCAAAATCAACTCACCTTTAATGACATGAAGGTTATAGGAAGTTCAAAAGCTCTGATCCATAAGTTTTTCTTCATTAGGACATTGATTACTTTAATATATGTATGCTCACTGTCTTAAAATACTTTTGGGGTAATATTGCGCATAGTTTTCGAAATATAATGGAATGTTGAGTTTATTTATTTTTGAGGTGAACTTAAAGATCTAAAATATAAAACTGACGTTTTCTTAAATGAATTTCTGGTTGGCGAATATTGTTTTCCAAACAGTAAATTTTAATATTTAAGTACAAGAGGCTTCAGCAGAAAGTTCTGAAATAGTTATTTTTTAAATACGTCCAACTTAAATTCTAAGATAATATTAACGTTTAACGGAAAATAAAATGTCTAGAGACGAAAGAAATATCAAATAACAAACGTACATCTGAGTGTCATTTAAGAAAATTATATGAAATACGAAAAGAAAAGAAAGTAATCAGCCTTAAGCAAACTGATCACCTTTTCTCAAAAAAGAAAAGAAAGGAAACTGATCCCCTCTTCTCAAAAAAGAAAAGAAAGTATTTAGTCTTAAGCAAACTGGTTACCTCTTCTCAAAAAAGAAGATAAAGTAATTTGCCATAAGCAAACTGACCACCTTTTCTCAAAAAAGAAAAGGGAGCAAACTGATCACCTCTTCTCAAAAAAGAAAAGAAAGTAATCAGCCTTAAGAAAACTGATCACCTCTTCTCAAAAAAGAAAAGAAAGTAATCAGCCTTAAGAAAACTGATCACCTCTTCTCAAAAAAGAAAAGAAAGTAATCAGCCTTAAGCAAACTGATCACCTCTTCTCAAAAAAGAAAAGAAAGTAATCAGCCTTAAGAAAACTGATCACCTCTTCTCAAAAAAGAAAAGAAAGGAAACTGATCCCCTCTTCTCAAAAAAGAAAAGAAAGTATTTAGTCTTAAGCAAACTGGTTACCTCTTCTCAAAAAAGAAGATAAAGTAATTTGCCATAAGCAAACTGACCACCTTTTCTCAAAAAAGAAAAGGGAGCAAACTGATCACCTCTTCTCAAAAAAGAAAAGAAAGTAATCAGCCTTAAGAAAACTGATCACCTCTTCTCAAAAAAGAAAAGAAAGTAATCAGCCTTAAGAAAACTGATCACCTCTTCTCAAAAAAGAAAAGAAAGTAATCAGCCTTAAGCAAACTGATCACCTCTTCTCAAAAAAGAAAAGAAAGTAATCAGCCTTAAGAAAACTGATCACCTCTTCTCAAAAAAGAAAAGAAAGTAATCAGCCTCAAGAAAACTGATCACCTCTTCTCAAAAAAGAAAAGAAAGTAATCAGCCTTAAGAAAACTGATCACCTCTTCTCAAAAAAGAAAAGAAAGTAATCAGCCTTAAGCAAACTGATCACCTCCTCTCACAAAAGAAAAGAAAGTAATCAGTCTTAAGCAAACTGATCACCTCTTCTCCAAAAAAAAATAAAAGTAATCAGCCTTAAGCGAACTGATCACCTATTCTCAAACGGAAGAGGAATTCTATGTTTGGGTATTTTAGTATATTTTTTCGTTTAAATTTTTCTACAAAATTTAAGATCATAGCAGTAACAACTCTTCGAGCTTTCTCGATGAATCTTTTTCAAGAAGCTATAGCCGAGCTCGAGAACGGAGAGTTAATAAGATCGAAAATCTGTAAGTCACAAGAGGAATTGAAGTTTGAAACATAATCAGTAAACACAAAATGTGGAAGAGTCGATAAATATTTTTGAATGTTCCGCAGAACGGTCATTTATTTATAGAAGTTTACGATTATTTTCTTTTATCTTAATAATAGTGAAGGAGAAAAGAATTAATATATGTATACACAGAAGGAGAATGTGGAAGTGTATTTCTCTTGATATTTTACGCTGGGAGATCAGAACGTTCTCATGCTCACCATGATAGAAAAAGGTTAATGATCTAAAATTTATTTCACGGATGCGTATTTTTCTACATATTTATATCGTATTGTCATACATTTCTCACATCTATGAACACCTCCTTTAATACCATATTCATGAAAGTCTGCGGAGATAGAGTCTCACGTGGATTCCACCGCACTAATATCATCATCAGTATTCTCAAAACGTCTCGCCCGTAAATGTTTCTTCATATTTAAAACATTGAAGTAGTCGGACAGAGTCAAATTGGGTGAATATGGTGGGTAGGACGAAAGTTAGTAACACCATAGTTGCACAAGAATTAGCATTTCTAGTTCTTAGTGTGACAGTGCATCGTTAACTAGCTACAACATACTTTTCAAAAGCAGATCAAGTACCTTTGCTTTTATAGCATTCCGTAACTTTTTCACAAGTTTTTTTTTATTATACAATGTACTATATTCCTGTGATTGTTTCTCATTTTTGTAAGTAATCGGTAAAGACGACATGTTCATGGTCTAAAATAAAACGTAAATTGTCTTAATGGTTGAAGGTACCACTTTAGACTTTTTGGAGAAGTGAACATTCTCCTGAATTATTCTCAAGGCTTGTGTAACAATATTTAAATTCTCTTCTTCATCATTTTATTATGTTATAAGATGGACATGCGCCTGTAATCATTTGCCATCTCTTTATAAATCGCTTGTGTCAATTTTCCTTGAAGATGGAGGAAAATAACCACAATTCGATTTTCGATTTTGTACATACTGCTACCGCCTAGGTTTGTGGTTGTAATATCAATGAATCAGCACCCTTAAGAACACAAATTAATAGTCATGTTAGGAGATGATAATCTATCGTTGTGCATGTTCCTCTATCATTAGAATATCTCTATCAAGGTGTGGGTAAGAACTGACTGTCGTACCCTAGTATTAATGCACACTTTATAACAACGAGAAGAATGCACATATGTCGTTCACTTTTTCAACCTTATAGATATAAGTATATCAACCTTATTGACATTAGATATAAGAGTACCTAGTACTGAAAGAAAACAAACCTCTTAAGATTCTTTGAAGGTTACGGTAAATGGGAGAAAGAGAAGTTAAATCAATTTATGTTACTTATGGAAACATACATAGGTAAATCCACTTGGAAGGGTGATGTTAATACGGAACATTTGATTTAAATATTAAATGTAAAAGATAAGTGAAATGAGAAAATTTACTTAGGATTTATGCTATATTCTTTCTCCGCTCTTATTCTTCATTAAAAAAAGAAATCGAAGAACGTAAAATGGTATATCCCATATAACAAATCTTTGTTTCTTGATGGTATTTTGTATTAAAACCCGATCGAGCAACGAATTGATACGTACTTAAATGTTAATATTGCTCTCGGTTGCTAGCTCCTCCACGTAGGTGTAATTGGATAGTATCCTCATGGACTTTCAAACGCATGTAGTTGATTTTTGTTGCTGCAGCTCTTTCAGTAGCTAACCCTTTACTTACTAAGTGATCTTCTTATTAACAACTAAATTTTTGAACCTCAAGTCTGTGTCAATAATAAGTTATGACTATTTTTTCTTTACTCTCTAAACATAAGAAACTAATATTTCAGAAAGAGAAGATGAAGGACTTAAGACTACCATTTACACCATTTTCTTATTGGAGGTGATTTATGGTCCAGAAGAGTATTACATTTTCTAATTTTTTACTTCTTAACTTCAATCCAATTCTCTGAAATCTATATATTAATTTTTGTTTCATACTACCTTTCTTGTCACTTCACTGCAGTACAATAAAATATTTATATTGATATAAATGTATTATATATAGTAGTATTGATTTGTATCGATATAAATCTAAATGCATTGATATAAATGTATTATGAGACCTTTTGATTTTCTCGCGAGAAGAATAAAGAAATATTTTATTGATCCAATAATAGAGAGGGTAGTGAGAAAACCGTATTGTGTCTACATTTCACAGTAACTCAGAATCTTCGTTATGGATGGCTTGAATAATGAAGGATTCGTTTTAAATATTTAAAAGCTTTCAGGTTTAAGCATTGTTTCATTTATGAAAGGTAACCAGATATGAACTTATTCCGAACTGAATTATAGCTATTTTGTCTTTTATGATATACAAGGACATTGATAAATCGTTTCTTTGAGTTCGTAGCTTCAATCTTCAATATCACGCACTTACCTTATAATTCTTTTCTATCTGTGTATCTCTTCGCTAGGGTTTTACTATACTCTGCTGTCTCGGTCTTTCAAACAGAGAACACCGATTAAAATATACAGAACTATGTACTTTCCAGTAATGTGTCACACTTTTATTATTAAAGGATCAGTAATATATGGTACAATGTGTTGTCTTTTCTGGATATAACGTGCGTTGGAAGGAACGTCAGTAATTCCACAAATACGAAAAAATCTAAATCAGAACTTTTTCCGAAACAAATACCTTAGAACTATCATTGCAAGTGAAACAAGAGGGGCGTTTATAGCATGTTGGTATGTAGCTTCGTTTTCCTTCAATGTATTTATCCAGTCTTCTATTCGATAGTGCAAGTCCAAACGAAACGAAACAATAGCATCCATTACATCAAAGAATGGGAATAAATTGAACACTAATAGAACACACTTATGTAAACACATATCGTATCTGTCGAAGAGTTTGAAATATCAAATAGATGTAAACGGAAACGTTATAATGAGTACATCGCTGCTTTAAATATTAAAAGTTTATCAGGAACAATCAAACGTGCACTTCAAAATATTCTAAAGTTTATAAACATAAAAGAAACTTTTGTGTAATTTCAAATTATTTTATTTTAATATTACAATTAATTATATTTAATAACCTTTAAGTAGACAAAATCAAAGTTGTTTTAGTAATTAGAAAAAGTTTGTATAGTTTGTTAACTAAACAAAGGTTCACCTGGAAAAGAAAAAAGAAAAAAATAAGACCAAAATAAGAGATCCCTTGATGGAAGAGTTGAGTAGATTTTGCCCTTCCTTTCAGCAGCGAGGATATATGAAATGTTGACCTACAGCTTAACATATGGTCCGAACAACACGAGCTCGGTGGAGAATCGAAACTAGGTCTTTCAAACCAAAGGCACGTACGCTAACCTGTTTTAGCCAGGAGGGACTCACCTGATGGTAAAGATACAGAAATGTTGTTATTTACAGAGTAAAATTAGAAGCAACAGTAAGTGAACAACAAGATGTCAAATTACAAAGGAGGTCACACATTCGAAGAAAAACTAAAGCTTCTAACTGAAAAAAATCTGGATGAATGATGTTATGTAATGCAGAGATATATAAGTGTAAAGCAGACAAAAAAAAAAAAAAAAAAAAAAAAACAGAAAACTGAAATCTTCAAAATATGGTGTTATAGAAGGATGTTGTAAATTAACTGGATGGATAAAGTATCAAGCGAAGAATAATGGAAATGATAGGAGCTAGAAAGAAAATACTGAAGATAATAAAAGTACAGATGATAAAACATGAAAATCGCGTTACCAACTGCACATGGAATAAGAGAAAAATACCAAAAAGAAAGACATGATTGAAATATTCGGAGCAAGTAATATAAGATGTAGGAAAGAAATAGTACACGAAAATAAAGAGTCTGCCTAAGGTCAGGATATAGAGGAAAATTGCGTCTAACTAATCAATAAGTAGTTTACCCGATAAGCAGAACTACCAACTATTTATAGACACGTCCCCTCGCTAGACTACTGGCTAGCGCGTGTGCTTTAGGTGCAAATAGTCCCTGGTTTGATTCCCGAGGAAAGAGTACAATAATATTAACCGTTGTTAAATTCTATCAATTATCCATTTTTTTAGCCCAAAGAACACAAGGGTGAGAAGTTATTATTATTATTATTATTATTATTATTATTATTATTATTATTATTATTATTATTATTATTATTAGAAATAACCTTTTTGATAGAATGTAATCTAAAGACCCTTTCATGAAGGTCCAAAACTGGTGTGATGTTAAGAGTTGAGGTATGGTAGCCAATACCACGTTCTTACCTCTTTACTTCCTCAGGTTGCCCAAAGTGCCTATTTTAAGAAGGATGAGAAATCCTCAGAGTCCGACTGGAATTGGGGTGTTGGGATACAAATTTTCTACTTCCACCGAAGATCAAATTCCGTCCACTTAGGTACAAGAAAGACGCCTTACTGACTATGCGAAGAAAGGTTTGTAGGCATCACGATATCTCCGAAATAATAACTGATACAGACTCTGGCTTTGTCTATATACGTTCTTATTGTATCTTGAATCCTACACGACTTTAGAATTAAAAGTATTAACTTAGATATTTACACACATATTTGTCAAACGTTTTTTTTCTTCAGTTTTCTGGATTACCGCGTAAAAGAGGAAATCTAAAGTTTTACGTAATGACATATGCATCACTTGCATCCTACACATGTATCTTCAAACTTTGGGAGTAATTCAAGAACTTTGGGGGAAACGATTCCTTCGCTCTAACATGTCTCAAAAAGCACTTCGTTATGTATAAATTGTGAATAATGTCAGCAAAGTGACATTTGAGTTTGGAGGTCCTTGCGTTGGACAGAGCTTACAATATACTCGAAACAGTCTCGCAGGCAGTGCCAGATTTACGTATAAGATAAACAAGCTATAGCTTATGACCTCACTCTTTCTTTGGGGGCCCAACAATTTTAAAGAAATAAAAATTGCATTTTAAAACTAAGATAAATAAAATTAAATCTACATTAAGCAACAGTAGCTTCTCGGGGTCCCCTCCTACTAGCCTGCTCCATAAAATGTCAGTTGACAAAGGACAGCTGGACATATAAAAGGCCCAATTACCTTCAATAGCCTAGGCCTCTTATCAAACCTAAATCCGGCTCTTCTCACAGGTCAACATTTTTATAGTGATGTCGAAGTGAAAGAGTTTTCATAGAACGGTTGAGATGTACCAACAAATAATCGTATTGCGAAGCCTCTCGCGATAAATGCATAACTGTTGTAAAGGGTTATATGTGAAAAGAAAGGCAGTTCCACTCTTTAACTTTTTATCTTTTTGTCTTTCCAGTAACACCTGGATTGATTCTGAAGCACCTCGTACTTTCTCGTGCTAATCTTTGGCTACCAATTTATGACCCATCCGCTTTAAAGCCAAGTTTTCGAAAAGTATAACTCTGCAATTACAACTTTGAACCAGTGTTGGGCAAATTTCAATTGAATTAACAATTAACAATTAATCTGTAAATTTAATTGTTAATTGCAATTAACAATTGAAATAAGTAATGGTTAATTGTTAATTGCAGTTGGCCATTAAAAAAGGAGAATCAATTGCAATTGATCAATTGATTGAAAGTAATTGCAGTGGAAAGTAATTGCAATTGAATTCTGTAATTCAATTGCAATTGAAATTAATTGGCAATTGATTCAATTGCAATTGATTTCCACAGCAATTACTTTCAATTGATTGATCAATTGCAATTGATTTTCACTGATTAATTATCAACACTGTAGTTCAGAGAGGGCGTGGGGCAATGAAAACTTTAGCCACGACCAATTGACTCACCACCCGTCGTGACCCACGACCCACCGTGACCCACTCTGACCCACCACCCACCATAAATCACTCTTACCCACTGTGACCCACAGACCCGCCAAAACCCATTGTCATCAACTCTGACCCATGATTCACGCCCTCTTCTCTACTGACTAAAGAGTTTAAACTTGTAATAAAACAAGCCTATAAATTATCACTCATCGGAGTTTGAATTTCTACGATCAATCGCTCAAGCATCGCACTAATACAATAACGACGGATCTGACCTTTCTAATATAAATAAAATAGTTTGTTCGTGTGTCTGTGTGTCTATCTTTGTGCGGCCTGTGGACGAGACGAGTGGACCGAAACTTTTCAAAATTTGGTCACGGGTAGCTTGGTCTAGGCCCCAGACCAAGACGAAGAGTTTTTTTTTTTTTAATTCCTTACTATGGGGTCTCCAGGAGACGTTTACCGGGACCGGCCTGGGGACCAGACAAGTCGACCGAGAGTTACCAAATTTTGGTCAAAGATACCTTGGTCCAGGTCCCACACCAAGGCAAAGCTTTTTCGAAAAAATTCGAACCAGGGGGTCTCAGGGGGGCGTTTACCGGGACATGTAAAAGTAGTAGAAAATGACCGATATCAGTGTCGATTTCATAGTTTTCGCGGTCGCTGAGATTTATGGTGAAACTCCGATCGCATTAACTTCCAAATTCACCGTATTTTGCTACGGGCCGTGGGTCAATGGGGGGGGGGGAATACCGAAACGTACAAGTAATCCAAAATGACCGTTATTAGCGTCAAATCCATAGTTTTCGCGGTGGCTGAGATCAATGGTGATACTTTCATTAGCGATGATTTTCAAATTTAGCCAGCATTGTATGCGGGCCGGGAGTCACCGGGGGTGGGGGAATTGCGAGACATGTAAAACTAATGGAAAGTGACCGATATTAGTGTCAAATCCATAGTTTTAGCTGTCGCTGAGATGAATGATGATACTTCCACAGGCGTTAACTTCCAAATACAGCCCCCATCGGCTGCGGACCAGAGACATTGTTTTTTCTTCAAAATTGGAACCAGAGGATTATAGGGATTTTTACCGGCATATGTAAAAAGTAGTAGAAAATGGCAGATGTTAGTGTCACGTTCATAGTTTTCGTGGTATTAGTTGGGGGTTGGTGGGGGCCAGAGGAGATTGTTTCACAATACGAACCAAGGGGGTCTGAGGGGGCGTTCACCGGGACATGTAAAAGTAGTAGAATTTGTGTCGAATCCATATTTATCGGGGTTGCTCAGACGTATAGTGACACCCCCGACAGTGTTTACGTTCAAATTCAGCCCCATCGGCCTTCCCAATGAAAACACATGTACGTTGTTGGATATATATTCACACAAAATATATCCAATGTTAGAAATGTTTCTTAATTGTTCTCCCGTTGTTCAGTTTGTTTACATTGATATTTTATCTGATCCGTGCGAAGAACGGGCATAACAGCTAGTACGAAATGGTAAAGTGTTTGTTATGGACCAAATTACAATGAATTCAATTATATAGATAATTATTATAATTATAACTAATAAATATTTCCTTGTTGAATCATAGAGCTCCTCCGTGGCTAAGCGGTTAGCGTACGCGCCTTTGGCGTGGGAAACCCGGGTTCGATTCCCGGCGGGAGCTCATGTGGTTCGGATTCCACGTTAATCAGTAGGTCCATGTCTCATATAGCCTCGCTGCTGACCGGGACGTTAAACCCCAAAAGCAACTCAAAATCAAATCAACTTGTTGAATTATACATATTTTTCAGTGGAAAAATGAATACAATTTAAAAGTCCCAAATCAACGTAAAGTAGACCAACTTAAAGGAAAAATGTATAAAATTTTCCATATAATTAAGCTTACGAACTTAAAATTTCCATGTAATTAAGCTAAATTTCCATTTTTGTGTCGTTTTGTGCGCCTATTTCCTCGTTTTCTGCGTCACCGGAAATGGGTCAATGTTATCCTACAAATATGGCGGAACAAGTTAATGCTGTTCCGTCAGGAACGATTTCGAGGTCGTTTCCTTCACATCGTCTTGTGTGTGTTTTCTACCGTTTTGTAAGCCTATTTCCACGTTTTGTGAATCAATGGTAGTGGGTCAAAATGGGCATTCAATGTGGGAAGAAAACTGATCCACTCTCCCACCAGTATCGAATTTCAAGGTCGCTTTTTTCGCATTGTTTAGTGCATATTCATACCGTTTCTGCGCATACTTTCACGTTTTGTAGGCCAACGAAAGTGGGTCAAAGGTGACCTACAAATATGGCAGAGAAAGACATATTCATTCCACTTTCAAGGTCCATTTTGACCCTCTTCCACTGATGCACAAAGCGACACAAATCATGTATAAAAAGTGTGAAGGAAACGACCTCATTTGATGGTGACGGAACAGTATTAACTTATTCAGCTATACTTGTAGGCCATTTTGACCCATTTTTGTTGTCGCACTAAAGTGGAAATAGAAGCACTAAAGTGGAAATAGGAGCACAAAACGGTACAAAGCAGGCACTATACGATGCGAAAGAAACGACCCCCCAAATTCGATAGTGGCGGAACAATGGCTCTATTTTCTCACACATTGATGGACAATTTTGACGCATTTCTGGTGATGCTCAAAACGTGGAAGTAGGCGAACAGAACGGTACAAAATACACACTAAACGATGCGAAAGAACCAACCCCGAAATTCGATAGTGGCGGAATAGTGAGCCATTTAACTCCCACTTTAAAGGCCCGTTTAACTCACTTCCGGTGACGCACAAGACGAGGAAGTAGGCACAGAAAACTTTTTAAAAAATAATTACTAAACGATGCGAAAGAAACGACCTAGAAATTCGATAGTGTCGGAACAATGGGTCATTTTGGTCACACTTTGGACGTCCATTTTCACACACTTCTGGTGACGCGCAAAACGTGAAAATAAGAGCACGAAACGGCACGAAACATTCACTACTCGACGCGAAAGGAAGGACCACGAAATTCGGTAGGTATAGTGGCGGAGCAGTGGGTCATTTTCGTCCCACCTTTGAGGCCTATTTTGACCGTCTTCCAGTGACGCACAAAACGTCGAAATAGGCGCACAAAAAGGTACGCGATGTGAAATTAACGACCTCGAAATTCGATAGTAGCAGAACTCTCGGTCATTTTCGTCCCATCTTGGAAGCCCATTTTGACCCACTTCTGGTGACGCACTAAACGTGGAAATAAGGGCACGAAACGGCACGAAACGTTCACTAATTGATGCGAAAGGAAGAACCTCGAAATTCGGTAGTGGCGGAGCAGTGGGTCATTTTCGTCCCACCTTTGAGGTCCATTTTGACCGTCTTCCAGTGACGCACAAAACATCGAAATACGCGCACAAAAGGGTATGCAATGTGAAATTAACGACCTCGAAATTCGATAGTAGCGGAACTCTTGGTCATTTTCGTCCCATCTTGGAAGCCCATTTTGACCCACTTACGGTGACGCACAAAACGTGGAAATAAGGGCACGAAACGGCACGAAACATTTACTAGTCGATGCAAAAGGAAGGATATCGAAATTCAGTAGTGGCGAAACTCTTGGTCATTTTCATCCCACCTTCGAGGCCCATTTTGACCATCTTCCAGTGACGTACAAAACGTCGAAATAGGCGCACAAAAGGGTACGCGATGTGAAATTAACGACCTCGAAATTCGATAGTGGTGGAACAGTGTGTCATTTTCGTCCTACCTTGGAAGCCCATTTTGATCCATTTCTGGTGACGCACGAAACGTGGAAATGGGGGCACGAAACAGCACGAAAATTCAGTAGTCGATGCGAAAGGAAGGATATCGAAATTCGGTAGTGGCGGAGCAGTGGGTTATTTTCGTCCCACCTTCGAGGCCCATTTTGACCGTCTTCCAGTGACGCACAAAACGTCGAAATAGGCGCACAAAAAGGTACGCGATGTGAAATTAACGACCTCGAAATTCGATAGTAGCAGAACTCTCGGTCATTTTCGTCCCATCTTGGAAGCCCATTTTGACCCACTTCTGGTGACGCACAAAACGTGGAAATAAGGGCACGAAACGGCACGAAACGTTCACTAATTGATGCGAAAGGAAGAACCTCGAAATTCGGTAGTGGCGGAGCAGTGGGTCATTTTCGTCCCACCTTTGAGGTCCATTTTGACCGTCTTCCAGTGACGCACAAAACGTCGAAATAGACGTACTAAAGGGTACGTGATGTGAAATTAACGACCTCGAGATTTAATAGTGGCGGAACTCTTGATCGTTTTCGTCCCACCTTGGGGACTCATTTTAACCCATTTCCGGTGACGCACTAAACGTGGAAATAAGGGCACGAAACGGCACGAAAATCCACTAGTCGATGCAAAACGAAGGATATCGAAATTCGGTAGTGGCGGAGCAGTGGGTCATTTTCGTCCCACCTTCGAGGCCCATTTTGACCGTCTTCCAGTGACGCACAAAACGTCGAAATAGACGTACAAAAGGGTACGCGATGTGAAATTAACGACCTCGAGATTTAATAGTGGCGGAACTCTCGGTCATTTTCGTCCCATCTTTGAAGAACATTTTGACCCACTTCCGGTGACGCACGAAACGTGGAAATGGGGGCACGAAACAGCACGAAAATTCAGTAGTCGATGCGAAAGGAAGGATATCGAAATTCGGTAGTGGCGGAGCAGTGGGTCGTTTTCGTCCCACCTTCGAGGTCCATTTTGACCGTCTTCTAGTGACGCACAAAACGTCGAAATAGGCGAACAAAAGGGTACGCGATGTGAAATTAACGACCTCGAAATTCGATAGTAGCAGAACTCTCGGTCATTTTCGTCCCATCTTGGAAGCCCATTTTGACCCACTTCCGGTGACGCACTAAACGTGGAAATAAGGGCACGAAACGGCACGAAACATTCACTAGTTGATGCGAAAGGAAGAACCTCGAAATTCGGTAGTGGCGGAGCAGTGGGTCATTTTCGTCCCACCTTTGAGGCCCATTTTGACCGTCTTCCAGTGACGCACAAAACGTCGAAATAGACGTACAAAAGGGTACGCGATGTGAAATTAACGACCTCGAGATTTAATAGTGGCGGATCGTTTTCGTCCCACCTTGGGGATTCATTTTAACCCACTTCTCACGACGTACAAAACGGAAGTAGACGCACAAAACGGCACAAAACGATGTGAAGGAAACAATCTCGAAATTCATTGGTGGCGGAAGAGCAATAACTTGTTCCGCCATATTCGTAGGCCCATTTTGACCCACTTCCGGTGATGCACAAAATGTGGGAATAGGCGCATAAAGCGACACAAAACACGCACAAAAGATGCAAAACAAAGTACCTTGAAATTCGTTGGTGGCGGAACAAGTTAATGACGCCGTGAGCACCAATATAAGTATATACTGTAGTTCTTACCAGTGGGCGCGGTGGGTCAGTGGTAGAGCGTTCACCTCCGGTGCTTGAGGTCCCTGGTTCGATCCCAGCTCGCGCAGTTTGTACTTTGTGGTGGACAAACACCGTGCTCGTGGATTTTCCCGGGGTTCTACCGTTTCCTCCCACTTTCTTCATTTCATTCATTTCCTATCATCACCGTCTCTTTAGCCTATCCGGCATAAGCCTGAGACGTAAAACTAAAGATTTCTTATAATTTTTTGTAGTTCTTACCATCAAGGCTGAGAACTGCACGGTCCAATTTTTTAGCCAAAGTAGAAGCCCAACCGGAATAGGGATGTCAACCGACTCGGCTTGGTTCAACTGAGCGTACAGCTTGAGCTGGCTTGGTTGGGATTACTCATCGACTGGGCTCAATTGAGCCAATGGCTTGAACCGGCTCGGTAAAGACGAGTCATCGGCTCGGCTCGATTGGAGCCAATGGCTCGAACCAGCTCCGTTGAAATGAGTCCATAGGCTGGGTTCGAGTCAGCTCAACTGAGCCGATGGCTCGAACGGGCTCGGTTGGGGTAAGCAATCAGCTCAATTCCGCTCGGCTCGTGTGAGCCATCGGCTGGAGCTGGCTCGGTTGGATGAGCTGTTGGCTCGGCTCACTTCTCGGTTCGGCTCGATAAGTGAATAAGCTGTGAGCGAACCGCTTGAGCTGTTGACAACCCTAAACCCGGGTCGAGCAGTTTTGAACATGTTTGCTGGAGTCCCATAACTTCTAACAATTTTTGGCTCGAGCCCGAATACTTGCTTCTCCTGAACTCAAACCAAGAACCTCGTGACCGATGTCCTTGCCTCCTGAAGATTTCTTGACGACCAAGATCGACAGTCAACTAATTTTTAGTGTTCCGATACAAACCGCCTATATTCCATGTTTATACATGTACGCGGTGTTATAATAATAATTAGTTATAGTAGTAGTAGTAGTATCATTGATTATTATATTGTCTATGTAGGATACTTGAAGATAGTAGTACTTGGAACTACACAAAGGATTTAGCTCGAATTAGCTCGACTCGACTAGAAACTCGATCCGAATTCGAGTCGAGTTGGGGGAAATTTTTTGAGCCGAGATCTCAAGTCGAGCTCAAAGATGTCTGCTTCGAGTCGAGTCGAGTTTTAAAGAAAACTCGCTCGAACTTGCTGGTGCCCATTCCTATTGTATGCATGACGGGCATATAGAGTTCTTTCGAGGGGGATAGAACCATAAACATAATATATTTTTAAAAATACTTAGTTTCCTGGCTTTCTTCCAAGGGGGGGGGGAAGAGATGGTAGGTATCCAGCATTTCTTATAAGTACCTTATTTGAAATATGTAAAACAGTAACAAGTGGACAACACAATACACACACATCTTCTTATCTTCAGTTTTAATTGCTGATTTCAATTGCAATTAACAATTACAATTAACAATTACAAGTTTCAATTGTCAATTGCAATTAACAATTAAATGTTTCAATTGCACCCTTTGCAATTGACAATTAACAATTAAAAGTTTCAATTGCCTGGTGACCAATTAACAATTAACAATTGACGAAAATTTAATTGCAAATTTTATGATTGAATTCAATTGCAATTGAAATTAATTGTCAATTACAAATTGAAATCAATTGCAATTGAAATCAATTGCAATTGATTTTCAGAGCAATTACTTTCAATTGATTGATCAATTGCAATTGATTTCAATTGATTTTGCCCAACACTGCTTTGAACACAACATTATAGTTAAACAAAAAAATTTCAGTTTAACAGTTTATCACATTTTTAGTACATACCTCACTAACCATATTAAGCATTATCTGTCATCGTATTATAGCCAATATGAGAAACCTGATTAGTGTACAACTCAGTATCAATTTTTCATAAGAGGTGGTTTGGTTATCATATGACCTATAATCAATTTTTAGGTTTACAAAGAAATTCGTTTTCTCCCGACTGCCGTGTCGTGACAAAACGCTGTAACTTTGGCGGAGAAGTTTTGCAAAAATGAACCGTAAAGTTTTCATCCGAAAATGTGATCTGTATCGTGTAGAACCAGTGTATCTTGACTTTGGAAACACATGGTTACATGTAACGTTACGTAAATGCATGTTGTGTGATTAAATTTAGTGAAAATTGATTGGTTGACCATTATTGCCTAGTTACACTGGTTCTACACCATACAGATCACATTTTCAAATGAAAACTTTACGGTTCATTTTCGCAAAACTTCTCCGCCAAAGTTACAGCGTTTTGTCACGACACGGCAGCCGACTTCCTAGAAAACAATCAAAAATTACACTAGTCCTTACGATTATCTTAGTTCAGTGTGATCAGTTTGTTAGTATATGTCTCATCTTTTAAACACTTTTCTCGTTACGAACCAATAATATTTTTAGAAAGTTTCTGAATTCATAAGATTTTGATATGATGCTACTAAAAATTTTACAAAATAGTATTTAGAATGAATTCTAAAAATTGGCTTACACTACAAGTCACCTGCGTCCGTACTCGTTTCAAACAAGATTCCAAGAAAAACAGTTAAAGAAAATAAGGAGCTGACAAATAGTTAATACGCGTTTCTAAAATACTTGCTAAATGAATCACAATTTCCTCACGTAATGATAACTTAATGGAATATATCAATTAGGTGTACAACTTTGCTTCCGCCGTTTACCAATAGATGGCTCTAGCGGTAAGTGGTGATGTAAATAAACAGATGTGGACGTCATACAAGGAACTTGGGCATTGGTCAACAGAACCCCATCGAAATATAGGACGATTTGTATCCGCATCGCAAAGTTATTCTCGATGGAAAATGTCAGTTTACGAGCCAAATTCTCGTCATTTACGGGAGATTTTAATTTTCTGCTTCAATATGAAGAAATCTACGTTCGAGGCTCATCAAATGCTCTCAAATATTTATGACGAGACCGCTATTAGTGAAAGAACGTGTCGTGATTGGTTTTAACGCTTCAAGAATGGCGATTTTGACATCGAAGATCGCCATGGCGGTGGAAGAAATAAGGTTTTCAAAGATGCAGAATTGGAGGCATTACTTCTGAAAGACTCGTGTCAAATGCAAGAAGAATTGTTAGGAGTGACTCAACAACCACTTTCGAAACGCATCAAAGTCACGGGAATGATTCAGAAAGAAAGAAAGAAGTTGGTTGTCATACGAGTTGAAGCCGAGAGATATTAAAGATGTGTGTTTGCTCGTGAACAGCTGCTTGAAAGGCAAAGACGAAATGGATTTCTGCATTGCATTGTGACTGGGAACGGCAAATGGGTTCATTACGACAACTGTTGGTAATGAGGTACCAAATTGATGCTCCGAATGGGTGGAACATTCGCTAATGGTATCTACAGTTTGTAGATACAATATGTGTATGTAAAGGAAAGAGACCTGGCCGTCCTCGTGTTCCTGAAGAAAATGTTGCACGAATTCAAACTGCTTTCCAACGTAGTCCTTGAAAATCAACTCGCCGTTCCAGTCGGGAGTTACAAGTACCAACAACAACAATCTGGCGTATTTTGAGATATCGGTTGGTTATGAAGCCGTACAAGTTACAGCTGTTACAAGCTCTGCGTCCTGATGACAAACGCAAACGTGTGGCATTTTCTAACGAGATTCTGGATGCTATTGACAATGATAACACTTTTGCACAACGCATCGTGTTCAGTGATGAAGCGACTTTCCATGTTAGTGGTCAGGTAAAGAAACAAAATGTTCGATTTTGGGGTCTACATAACCTACATCCAGTCACTGAACATGTAAGAGATTTACCCAAAGTCAATGTTTTTTGTGCGATACCCCGATCATCTGTTTACGGACCATTCTTTTTTAATGGAAACACGGTTAACAGTCAGCAGTATCTCGCTATGTTACAAAACTGATTGTTTCCGAGGCTGCACGAAGACAACTTCATTTTTCAACAAGACGGGGCACCCCCTCACTGGAGTCGCCAAGTGCTTAATATCTGAATGAAACTCTACCGAACGGTTGTATTAGTCGTCAAGGAGCTAGCAACTTAGCATGTCTCAGCTGGCCTCCACGGTCACCGGATTTGTCACCCTGTGACCTCTTCCTGTGGGGTTTCGTTAAAGACAACGTTTATGTACCACCACTCCCACAGAACGTGGAAGAGTTGAAGAACCGGATCCGTACTGCCATAACATCAGTGACACAGGACACGCATGCCCGAGTATGGGAGGAATTTGAGTATCGATGTGATATTGTTCGTGTCACTGTTGGAGGACATATTGAACATCTGTAATTTGAAATTTGAACTGTAATTTGAACTTGAGAGGTTCGTAAATATGTGTGCAAAATTTCATATTCGTATGTCTTAAAGTTTAATAAATATATGCATTCGAAATATGTATATTCTTTTTGAAACAGAGTGTATAAAGATGTAATATTTCAGAACGAGAAGATCTAAGATTAAGACTATCAATTACATTATTACTCTTATTATAGGTTATTTATGAGCCAAAGGAATATTATTATTCATGTGCCGTTACTTCTTGATGCCAATTGGATTCTTGAAAATATAATTTATTATGTTTTATTTCCTAGTATTTATTTCCTACTAAGTCAAAAGATAAGTTTTGATATAAATATATTATCTACGGTGTTCTCTTGACACGAATAATGGAAATATATTTTTGATCGAATAATAGAGAAGGTAGCGAGATACGTGTAACGTGTCTATATTTGACATTCCAACTCAGAATCTTCATTATGACAGGCTTTTGTGATAATGAAGGGTTCGCTTGAAATATTTAAAAGCTTTTAGGTTCAAGTTTTGATTTATTTCTCAGAACGTAGCTAGACATGAAGTTATTCCCAACTGAATTGTAGCTCTTTGTCTTTTGTGCTATGCAAAGACATTCGTAAATCGTATCTCTCACTTTGTAGCTTCAATTTTCACAGATCACATAGTTACCTGTATTTCTTTTCTCCTCTATGTACCTCTACGATACGCTTGTGCAATATTCTGCTGTCTCGGTCTTTGAATCCAAGAAATACCAAACAAAATATACAAAACTAAGTACTTTATAGCAACGTGTCAAACATTTATTATTAAACAACCAGTAACATACGGCACAATGTGTTCACTTCTCTAGGGATGAAATGTATTAAGTGGGACTTCATTAATTCTACAGAATACAAACAAAACTGAAATCCCAGCTATACGCTAGAAGAGGCATTGCAGGTCAAACAGAGAGGCGTCTATAGCATGTTGGTGTGTTGTTTCGCTTGCTTTCAATATGTTTACCCGTTCGTTCATTCAATGATACCAGTGCAGTTAAAACTAAAGAATATGATCCTTCACATGAGATAAAGGTAATAAAATAAACATTAATACAACACACTTATGTAAAAATAAGGCGTATCTAGGAAAGAGGTTGGAATACCCAATTGATGTAAATGGAGTGTAATGGAACATACTCCGCAATGCCACCCGATTAATAGTGTTGCCAACCTAACTTAAACAACCTAAATATCACTTTGTGAGGTTAATGCATATTTCAAACCTACATATTAAAGGAGACCTTACAATACCATATTTCTTATTTAGTGTCACAAACCATGAACGCTACAGTGTCACAAACGTTCATAGACATACAAATTTTGGAGGTCTCTATAAAAGTAATAACACAAGCACTGGCGCAAATCCCGGGGGGATGAGGGTTACATGTCCCCTCCAATCTTGGACTGTTCCCACAATAATTCGATTTGAAATGTTTTTTTTGGGGGGGGGAAGAAATGTGATTATTTGTGTCCGATTGCCACAAAGGAAAATGAGATGAAAATGACGTCCCCCAGAATAAGCCTCAAATCTGCCAGTCTCCCAATGTTGAAGCCAACTCTTCTCCCCTGATCCTCCACAACAATGTCTTTGCCTTTCAACTTCATAAATATTTTGAACATCGCAAAAAAAAAGTCCTACTCGTCCCCCCTCCCCATGTGAAAGACAGATTTGGGCCTCTTAAAACACAAGTGGGAGAGACGTGTTAATTTACAGCAGAAGTACTTTAACGTCTCATGTATGAACGAAGTTACAACGGATTGTACATTTTACCTTCTTCAAAATAGTTTATTTTGTAAGGCTCCCAGATAATAATTACATTCAAAAACATAAATGCGTTCTTCATGTGGTCTTCAATTCACATAAGGAACAAAATACCGAACGTTCCGAAGATATGAAAAAAATGGATCAAGATTACTGTACTACTTAAAACGAATCACTTTCGTCTGATTTTACACCATTACAGGAATAGTTTTTGGTAGTCGTAATTACAACATATTCCATAATTTTATAATTTTAAGAAGTGTTGGAAACTTTAACTATTCATCGTATCTCCGGAGCGGGTTAAGATATCAAATTGCCGTACACTGCATTGTTCTCATTGCGTTTATTGAAAGCCTTTTGTCTGGTCAAACGTGATGTTTAGCTAAGAACGTTTTTGAATTAAAACGTTTTGAAGAAAGCAACATTTTCAATCCCTTATAATTTTTCCTACATATTAGAGATATGCCCTATTATCGCCATAATGTTCGACATTATGGTACTTGCGATGTAAATTGATACGTCTGTTTCGCTTGTGTTGTTACTGGAGTTGGAGTCTCCAAAGTTTGTCTGTTTGTGATATTGTTGCATCCTAAGTTTCCAAAATTGTTAGTTTGGAAAATAATAAATATAACATGCAAGTTTTTTTTAAATATTTATCTAGGTAGATTTGAACCTGACATAGTGCTCCAAAAATATACAACTTTGTGTTAGAGTTGTCAATATTGTTAAGCTGGTGGTATTCTAGAGGAAATGTTTCCCAGCAGATACTTGTATGGTAAGCAATTCTAGTTTTTTAAAAATGTATTTGTTAAAAAAATTACAAGAGACAAGGCAAATACACCCATATATATATATATATATATATATATATATATATAATACAGAGAGAGGAAAGAGGGAAGAATTCTCTTCCTAACATGAAACAGAAATAGAAAAGATGGAGAGAAGGAACGATAGAATAAATATTATCTTTATTTTCATTCTTTCTTCTCTCTTTTTGACGAAGCCCATTTACATTCTTCGTTTGATGGTGTGCGGGGTGGAAATCAAACGAAAATTACTGCCAAATCTCACCTCTTTCCCTCTTTAAAAACTTTCAAGCAGAACTAACTGTAACGCAATCTATTTCCCATTGTCCATTTTATAATATATGGAAACATAAATAGTTTCTAATTACAAAATGTACTTTAGAAAATTACATTTATATCTAACATATTAAAAAACTTGTGTTTCAAGTAAACTCATCATACATTTCGGGCGGTTATGTGTTATGATGCAGGATGACCAGAAATTTACACAAGCAACATTTTGGAGTATCAGAACTTTTGAAACATAAGCACGACTATAGAGGAACTCCCACCAAGAGAAGAACTGTCTTTGTAGATAGTTTTTAAGATATAAACTTGGAATGGGGCTTATCTTAAGGTGGATCACTAGGTGTTGTCGGTGCTTTACTAAACATTGCTTGAATAGTACGGCGTTGCCAGCAAGATGGAGTGGGTCAGTGGGTCGGTGGATCAGTGGGTCATGTGGGTCAAGTTTTCTGAGTGGGTCAGTGGGTCGTGGGTCAACAGCATGTGTTCCATTGTGACCCACCACCCACCGTGACCCACTGCGACCCACTACCCACCATGACCCACTGCGACCCACCACCCACCGTGACCCGCAGCGACCCACCAACTCAGTCTGATCTACCGACCCACTCTGCTCACTGCATTGTAGACAGTATCTTCTGAAGACTGGTAAATTTGTCTTCGTTTTACTTTCAAGACCTTCATTTCCCTTCTTTTTTCATTTGTTTCTGTCTACTTACCTGAGGTGAGTATATCAAACTAAGTGAAGAAAGAACTTCAGGCACTATTGGAAATTGATATTTGTAATTGTAATAATAGCAATAGGGCTTAAACTACTACTTGGCTTTCGAGACCTGTGAGTTTTTAGAGGAGCTAACTACTCGAAAAAATACATTTTTGAATCACTGTAATACATAAATTATTATATAAAAAACTGAATGTAACTATGTGTGCCTAATCATCACGGTCAAATTACAGTCAAGTGAAATTACTTTTGGTATATAGTTAAGTCTTAATCCAAACTGGGGTGTTATATTGCTTTCATTATAATACAAAATATTCTAAGGAGGTAGTGAGGATCCGGATTTTTGCGGAAAAAATGAGTATCTCGCAAACCGTTAAACTTACGGAGCTGAAATTCAGTGTATTAACTCTTTATTGAAAATAAACAGAATGTGACTTAGCATTTTTAATAATTCTCCTTTATGGAGGGGCTACTTTCTGTATATGGAAAATTGGTAGTGAGTTGGTTTGTAAAAATGATCGAAAACGATCGATATTAGTTAACAAAAAAATCAGAACCAAAAAATACAGTGTTTTGCTTCATATCCATTGCTTTCTACTATAATAATTGCTGAAGCTTATGTTTACTACATGGAGCACTTACAGCACAGAGCAATCAATCCATAAATTTGTGAGAAAAATTGACATAAAATTTGTACTGTAAGCTTAATTACACGGAAATTTTAAGTTTGGATTGTACGCATAATTATATGGAAAATTTTACTCTGTTTTCCCCTTACGTTTGTCTAGTTACCTTGATTCGGGACTTTCAAATTTAATCCTTTTTTCCACTAAAAAGTGTCGATAATTCATCAAGGAAATAATTATACTATGATAATTTAATTGAAATTTATCGTAGTTTGGTCCATGGCAAACAGCAGTGTGTTAATTGAAGGGGAAGAAGGAGGAAAATTCCCATTCACCTCTGAACACTTTCCAGGAACCTCGCTCCCTTTCGCTTTCTAGAGGGGGGAGGAATTTTGGTAATGGCATCAAACCTTCATGTGTAATTACAAAAATTAAATTTATAAACAAATAAGAAATCATCAGTTTATAAGGCTTTAATTGATAATTTATTCACAAGATTCCCTATCGAAGGTGTGGTAGATGAAGTTTTCATTGACCCACGCCAACTTGCCAGGTATTGCCGAGTGTTTGCTGGTGCCAGATAATAAAGGAAGTAATCATGGAATTCTGCATGTCTACTTACTGCAGAAATTAGTTTTCGACCCTTACCGCAATTTACAGCTAACAAGGGAACCTTCCGAAAATGATAGTTGCAGTGAAAGATGTGGCCTATGCCAATTGAAAGAACTGTAACAGAGATGTTCATTCCCAAAAAATTAGCTACCCATAACAATAGGTTCAAGAAATATAAGGGGTGGAAGTTCGGGAAACAGCAAGGTTGGACAAGGGGAGAAAAGTGCAAATTCCGCAAAAAAAAAAAAAAAAAAAGGGGGGACACGGCAAAATACAATGCTGACAAGTGATGTATAGAAAGAGACTTGCCACAATAGGGAACAAATAAAGGCCACCAGTGGGGTTAACAGTGTTGCCAACTGCAATGAAAAGTACATGTTTTGCAAAGAGCAGTATATGAAGTGAGTGCAATATTCAGTGTCAACCTGTCATGTAGAACATAAGATATGGCGTGTCTAATCAGTGGTGCAATCTAACAAAAGAGAATAGAAAAACAGAAGTACGAAAAATACAGAAAAGACGGAGTTGGCCATAATGCGCCACATTTGATCACGAGCTGTGCATATTAGGATGAAGAAAACAAGAAGCACCGACTATGCAGGAAACCGACGTACCTAGAGTCAAAAAGAAAAACAAGTTCCAAAGTTCGCAACACTGGCCATGAAAATCCAGATAATTCTAATATAGTTAGGCCACTCGCTTCACAAAAAGAAAATTCCGACAACAGGCATTAGTCTTCGCATCATTTGTACATGCTCGTCCACATTGTACGTGCAATTGTTCGATGAGACAATGGTCCAAACAGAAGATACATTTGCAGTGAGCACAACGGAATACTGCCAATCCGTCACACATGGTACAATGATCGCCTGTGAATGTCTCGAAACAGTACTCTAGAGGTGTCGGAACCTTTGGTGGTCCTTCTATCACATATCCACACCTGTAGAAAGCAAACATAATCAAAGGCTTGATCTGTGTTGCTGTCTGCAGTACTATCACCGCCTATATGATATATCCAGAGTATCCCACCTAACTCTGCGACTGCAATAGTTTCAAAATGAAAAAAATGTGACACATCCAGTTGTGCAGGAATGTACCCATGTCAGCGGGCGACAAACTTCTGTGAGACGCAAGTGCCCCCAAGTCCAACATCATAGGGTCCCAGGGGCCAACTTCAAAATTTCAAATAACACCATCGGTCGAGTTATATTTCTTTCGATAAATCTTGGAATATGCAACAACGCATAACAGAAATATTTACTATATGGGATTTCAAAATGGCCGCCAAAAATATCTGCTCGGTGACAAGAACAACGTACATTTTTGGCGGCCATTTTGAAACCGGTGATTCATATAGCAAATGTTTCTTATAGGCGGTGTTGTATCTAGCCAGAGAAATATCACCCGCCCCCTGTTTCCATTTGAAATGTTGCGGTTGACCCCTCGAGCCTTATCATGGGGGCCCCCGGGGACTTGCTTCTTACAAAGTTTTCTTGGCGCTCGCCATGAGTACATTCCTGTACAATTGGATTTGCAACATCTCTTTTCGCTTCGCAGCAATTTGAGATCACAATGTTTGATGCCATGTTAAGAAACAACATATATTTGTGGCGGCCATTTTGAAAAACATGCTTCATATAGTAAATGTTTCCTATAGATGTTGTTGCACATTCCATGATCTATCGAGAGAGGTACCACTCGGTCCCTGTTGCCATTTGAAAATTTGAAGTTGGCTTCTGCGGCCCTATGATGGGGATCCTGGGGGCACTTGCTTCTCACAGACTTTTATCACCCCCTGACATTGGTACATTCCTGCACAACTGGATCCGTCACATTTTTGTTCGTTTCGCGAATCTTTCAGGTCTCAAAGTTTGGTGGGACACCCTGTATATTCCCACATACGACCCAACCATGACATAATGTTCACTACTTCTATTATCGGTTGTTGGCTCAACCCAACCATTTCATGTTCCCCGAATTAACATTGCCTCAATCACTCTAGCATTGATTCATTCCGAGTGATGCCTGTTGCCGGAATTTCATTGTGCTTTTCATTGCAGTTGGCAACACTGTTAACCCCACTGGTGGCCTCCATTTGTTCCCTATTGTGGCAAGTATCTTTCTATACATCACTTGTCAGCATTGTATATTGCCGTGTCCCCCTTTTTTGCGGAATTTGCACTTTTCTCCCCTTGTCCAACCTTGCTGTTTCCCGAACTTCCACCCCTTATATTTCTTGAACCTATTGCTATGGGCAGCTAATTTTTTGGGAATGAACATCTCTGTTACAGTTCTTTCAATTGGCATAGGCCACATCTTTCACTGCAACTATCATTTTCGGAAGGTTCCCTTGTAAGTTCCGCTTCTCGAACTGCAACTCTAGAATCCAGGAATTAAACGTACAAATTTGGCAACAGCGTATTATGGCGTTCTGCGCAAGTTTCTTCTCAAAATCTGTTTCCTTAAATGTAAATTAATATTTAAATAAAATGTGAAACATAACACGGAAAAGGTCAAACAATGTATCTATTTCCTAACAAGATTGTTACTTAGAAGTACTTTACACGTTTAAATAAACATTTCATAAAATTGAGCAATTCTAGTAAGATCTAACAGCAAGTAGCATCTTGTGTGCACATTGTAAAATGAATAGAATATTTTCTTTCATTTGTTACCTTTTTCGATATTAGAAGACAGAACCAAATGAATCAGTGTCTTGTGTTGTAGCTGAAACATAACTTTATTTTATAGTACAATATTTATAATATGTAACGTTTCATTGCGCAGTAGTTAAGGGAATGAGCTAAAATATGTACTGACTTCCGGGTGGTGATCCTACTTAACCAGCAGAAACAGACGAAGGCTAAGAAAATTTGTTGCACAAAAACGTTAAAAGTTTAGGAATAGAGGCAATTGTGTTTTTTAATTGACATATATGACTGTTAATGGCTAGAGTGGGTAGAAATAAATCGTTCTGAGACAGGAATGGTATTTTGACACAAAGTGTAAACATGGCACGGCCGTGATAATGATGTATCATAAAAACACGTGCTTTTCCAGCGTTGCGGTGTAAGATAGCAACACTGACAGTGCCAGATGGTGTCAACATATATAGCTGGCCACCAACTATCCTACAAGTAGACTATTGTGAAAGAACAAGAAAGTTGCAAATAAGTGAGGAAACTTAATAAACTATGCACGCCAGGTAATGACTTCCTGAATGATTTGATTCCAAGTCCTGGTCACAGGAAGTAGGTATGCTCATAAGAGTATGCAGTGGAGAACTTCGATAGGAATTTCTATATCACTTATAATGACATTACTACTCACTTACTTTTAAAATAAAAAAAATACCTTTTTCATATATTGTACAGGCACCAGCAAAACTATCTCCCCCCTAAGTGGTCTAATTCCATTACTAGCGGTCCAGGTCATTTGCAGTTGTCAGAACGCTTGGGTATATCCAACCCAATTTACAAAAACATTTTTCTCGGCACTGACAGCAGTTGGTAGTACTAATTCAGGTGTTTATACAGGTAAAATTATAAAGTAGGTGACTAACGAAATAGTTCTCCATTCTGAGATGAATCTCTATGGTTCAGAGCGTCTTTTCCAATGAACACCATATATTATTCCCAATATTTTTGTGTATGTAATGTATTATTTCATTATATACCATATGTTAAAAAAAACACTGACCAAGCATGAATCAGAAAATGCTTCAAAGTAGATGAAAATATTAAATCTAGAACAACTGCTGGAAGTAAGTTTGTAAATGATTGCCTCCATTGACAGACCTTCTCCAATTCTCCTCATTCGAACACATTTTTCTTTCTTAAGAGGAGAAAATCTTGCTTGTCACACTGAGTATGGATCAAATGTATATTGAAACATTTGAGAAATCCCAACCTGGCCAGAATTTGAATCCGAGTCCGCTGAATAGAAGGTCAATATGCTAACCGCTTTAACGTTACTACCGCGTCACTTCAATTCTACCCAAACTTGTAGCTAGTTAAAATCGTTTCATGTAAGATTATACACAAGATACTAATGCTCGCATAAGGAGACGTTCCTTTTTTGAGTGTCACAATGACTTACTCGAGATTTCCTTCTTTAACTCAAAAACAAGTTATATAAACCTTCGTCAGTGAGGAAACTATCACGAAACGTTCTTGAAGTTGAGGCTTTCTCATAGTTTTAACGATGGTCCCGATTTATTTTACTATTGTTGCTCACCTTAACTTCTAATTTTCTAGGAAGAAAAGACGGCAGACATTATTTTCTCATTCTTTGAACTGTATTAGCACGTGTAGAAACAGAAAGTTCTATTTTGATCTTCCGTTACTACCAGTCTATTTTCTTACCTTTGTATGAGAAATTTGTAGTAGAGTGATAAAGTATGGGACTCGTATGTTAGAGTCCCAGGTTCGAATTCAGACGTGGCAATTACTGTTTTCTGATTGGAAGATATTGTTTACGTAATTGGTTTTCTTTAAACAATTTTCTATTCATCTTTAAACAGTTTTCTTCTTAAAAGGTAATAATGTTGTAGCAGGTGTCTGAATTCATAAGATTTACCTTATGTTGCTGTTAAAATCTTTTTAGAATAAACTCTAAGGAATTGGCTTACACGATAAGTCAACTGCGTCCGCACCCGCTCCAAGAAAAATAGTGAATAAATAAGTAACCGAGAAATGGTTAATGCATTTTTTTACGACATTTACTAAATGGATCACAATTTTCTTACGTAATGAACAACACAATAGAATATACTTACGTCGATCATAAAGTCAATTACATACATACAAATGCTTTAGAAATGAATATATAAAAGATTAAGTTAAAAGCGTTTTTAGACATAATGACTCGTGTCAATATATAGATAACCATTCTGTAAGTAAAGCGCTCAATTTAACCCTTATTTTGCACCAGTGTTTCTTTATAACGAACGCATTAGCGCAAAATAACTTGTATAGTAAATGAATTTGAAGGTAAATGAAGGAAAAAAAATATATATTCTAAGCTCCTTCGTGGCTAAGCGGTTAGCGTACGTGTCTTTGGCGTGGAAGAACCGGGTTTGATTCCCCGTGGGAGTTCATGTGTTTCGGATTTCACGTTAATGAGTGGATATACGTCTCATATATCGTCGCTGCTGAAAAGAACGTTAAGCTCAAAATCAAGTCACCTCTAATGACACGAAGGTTATAGGAAGTCCAAGGGCTGCGAACTATAAGTTTTTTTCTTTAATAAGACATCAATTCCTTTAATATACGTTTGCTTGCTGTCTCAAAATTATTTTGGAGTAATATTGCGCATAGTTTCCAAAAACATGATGGAATGGTGAATTTATTTCTCTAAGAAATGGACATCTAGATGTAAAATATCAAACAAACGAATTTCTGATTGCCGAATATTGCTATCCAAACAGTAAAGTATTAATACTTAAGTACAAGCGGTTTTTACAGAAAACTCTCAAATGGCAGTTTCTCTAAGTACACCTAATTTAAATTCTGAGATAATATAAATGTTTAACGGAAAACAAAATGTTCAGAGACAAAGAAATTCCAAACGATTGACTTTATTCACCTGAACTAATTTACACGTCAACTATTAAGATGAAGCTGATACTGAAGTATACCCTGATCATACCCGTAATAAAATTACAGTTCCAATTTAGTAGAAGTTAAACTTATGCACAGAAAATGTAAGTCCCGATTCCAGTTACACAAAACAGCAGACTACCAACATTGAAGAACGAGTATGATATTGCCGGCGAGGGTATTGTGACTTTTGTAAAAGACTATTCCCTAAATAACATACAACATTTACCCGTATTGGTGTGGAAAAAGACTATATATATATATGAACCGAAATGCAGTTTTCAAGTTTTGCTTGAAAACGTCCCACGAATATGTCGAATTAGCTAAACAAGGCGACATGCGAGGTGAGAGCGAACCACTGAGCCGCCGCAGCTGTTAATGTTATTTAGAGGATGATAAAAGTGGTCGTAAAAGGCTACAAAAATAAAATTGTCATAAAAGCGTGTGTCACCCATAAACTGTAAGACCTACGTAAAACAAATACGATACTCTTAATAAGCATGTTCGAAAACCGCTATATACGGAGTTTCATTTAAATCGGTTAAAATTGTCAGAGAAAAAGCGTATCCCACATAAACTATAAGACCTACGTAAGAATAAATATGGTATTCGTAATCAGCATGTTCGAAAACATTTAAATACCGAGGTTCATTTAAATCGGCTATAATTGTCATAGAAAGAGGATAATCCACATAAACTAGAAGATCTACGTCAAAATCAATACGGTATACGTAATCAGCTTGTTCGAGAACCCTTATACACCGAGTTTCATCTAAATTGGCTAAAATTGTCATACAAAGGGGGTAACCCAAATAAACTATAAGACCTACGTAAAAATAAATATGGCATTCGTAATCATCATGTTCGAAAACTCCTATAAACCGAGTTTCATCCAAATCCGCTAAAATTGTCATAAAAAGTTCGTATCCCACTTAAACTATAAGACCTACGTAAATATAAACGTAAATATGTGGTCTTCGTATTCAGCATGTTCGAAAACCGCTATACACCGAGTTTAATCCAAATCCCCTAAAATTGTCCTAGAAAGAGCGTATTCCACATAAACTATAAGACCTACGTAAAAATAAATATGATATTCATAATTAGCATATCCGAAAACCCCTATATGCCGAGTTCCATTCAAATCGGTCAAAATTGTCATAAAAAGGGTGTATGCCACATAAACTATAAGACCTAGGTAAGAAAATAAATATGATATTCGTCACCAGCATGTTCGAAAACCCCTATACGCATAGTTTAATCGAAATCGGTTAAATTGTCATAAAAAGGACGTATCCCACATACACTAAATGACCTAGGTAAAAATAAATATGATATTGGTAATCAGCATTTACGAAAACGTCTATCTGCCGAGTTTCATCGAAATCGGTTAAAATTGTCATAGAAAGGGCATATCCCACATAACTGTAAGACCTAGGTAAAAATAAATATAGTATTCGTAATCAACATGTTCGAAAACCCCTATATATCGAGTTTTATCCAAATCGTTTAATGTTTTTATAAAAGGGCGTACCCCACATAAACTATAAGGTAATATCTGCACTATACGTCATAGTCATAAAAGACTGGTGAAACCCGCCGCCAATGTCATACTGGTGCTGCTCCTGTGTGTTATCGAAACCGGAACTGTATTGTTTCTGAACATGCCTGTTATTTCTACTAAATTGGAACTGGAATTTTATGGGGCATGCACTTCCAAGTACTCCGTGAACCATGTGATTTTGTGTGTGTTTTAATCTTTGCTTCACTGTTTTCGTCGTAGAAGAGTAGTCTGCTCCGGAGAACCGGTTCTGGTATTTGTATTTGAGTCAGAACAGGAATCGGAAACAGAACAATTTGCTGAAGCGACACAAAATGCTCCGTAAACCAAGTGTGTGTGTGTGTGTGTTGTGTGTGAGCTGGAACGGAAACCACACGCAAGCGAGGAGCGAACCACTGCTCTACTGTGTTCAATACGAGTTGGAATGTGTGCTTGTAGTCCTATGTTGTAGCCTTTGTAGTCTGTAGTCTGCTGTTCCTGTGTTAAATCGGAAACGGAAGTGGGAGTTTGGAACTGTAATTTCTCTGCGAATGCGTAAACAAGTGTGTGTACTATGTTATTTAGAGATAAAATATCGGTCATAGTCTTTTATGACGGTTAAAAAAGGGATCGTAACAGCCTACTCGTAGTATGCTTCGGAACCGGGACTAACACTGCAACTGGAGCTCATACGCTATCAAGTGTATGTGTGTGTGTGTGTGAGAGAGAGAGAGAGAGAGAAATAGATAGAGAAAGAAAGAATACTATAGGCCTGTAAACCCACGCAAACGGGAAGTGAACCACTGCTCTACTATGTTCAATAGGAGTTGGAATGTGTGTTGTAGCCTTCGTAGTATGTGGTCTGCTGCTGCTGGTGGTGTGTTTAATCGGAACCGGAAGAGGGAGTTGGATCTGTAAATTTTCTGCGTAGGCGTAAACAAGAGAGAGAGAGTGTGTGTGTGTGTACTTATCTTTATTTTCTGCTCTACTGTAATAACTAAATGTGCCATAGTGTTTAAACTACAGGTCGTAAAAGGCTACTTGTTGCGTATTCTGCTTCGGGCGAAGCGGAACAGGAATCGGAAGTTATCCGTAAACCATGTGTGTGTTGGTCACTGGAGCGATATTAAGCTCTCTGTAAACTGTGTGTGTGACTAACCAGACGTATGTTATATTGTTAAATGGTGCTGTTATTTTTTAATCTCTGTTCTACTGTTGCCGTTGATAAAAAGTGCTTGTAAAACAGAACGAGTATACCCCTGATGTTATATAATGTGTGAAAAACACTACGGCAGTGTCAAAGTCTTCCTGTTGTGTGTAATGTTTCTGCGCATGCGTGGTCCAGTGTAAAAGGCTACTCGTTGCACGTAATCTGCTCCGGGGGAACCAGAATAGGAACTGGTACATGAGTCGGAACATGAATAAGAACATGAATCGGAACTGGAACAGAAACCGGAACAGTTTGCGCATGAGCAGTAGGTCAAAAAAACGCGGCCAAGTCTCATCACTCTACTAACGCACTTTGTAATCTGAGTATTAAAATGTGTTTTGATTTTGTCGTATGCTATGGTCGTAGCTCTTCAAATCTGTTAACATGTGATTGAGGCGATGTAGTAACGTTAGTGTATGTGAACTATATCATTCCTCTGGCTTGGTGTGAGTAAGTGAGGCTGTTGCGTTTCTCTCTTCATGAGTAACAGACGCGAACTCCCGCTATCACTGAAATTTAGGAATATATGGAAAGAACGCTTTTAGTTGGCACTGTATTTTAGGATATGCTCCGAAAAGATCCATAAATTTTATATTTATAATCAATGGAAATATAATTTTGGTTTATTAAATTGTCCTGGCAACATGTCTTTTTCTCCGGTGGGAAAATAAAATTTTTCATCAAAGCGGAGTAAGTGTTGCGGACCAACATTAGAAATTCAATCTATAACTGATTAATATATCATGTGTTAGTCCAATTGAAAACTGTTTAATAGAAAAGAATAAAGATGGACAATTCTGGAGAGTAAAAACTTTATCTGCACTTTGCACGGATAGCAAACGTTGTTTTCGTTGTAGTTTAGATAACAAAGCGTCAGTGTGAAGAGCTTTTGCACCTGGTCTGTCAATGTAACAATTTCGTATTTAAGAAAGATTTCTAAATGTTGATAATCATTTACATGGAAAGTACACACAAAATAGTTTTAGTAACCAAAATCGTGAGTTGGTCACCACTCAAGAAAATAGAGTTTAGAATGTTTGCTTGTCTAAAGTAGTCTGCTAATTAGATAAACATTCAGTTCAATGAAAAGTAGTTTCTTTGTATTATTCAGGGCGACAAAGGTCTAGAGAACACCTGTGTGAAAAAAGAAGAAAAGTGGTTTCTCTCCTGGTACAAAGCGTCCAGAACGAAGAAAGAAAGTAACTTTTTCACTTGAATAAAATAATAATTTTAAATAATGATTAAAAGTCGACGAAAATATACAGTTTGACCAATAAGTGAGTTGTGTGGCCGACCTGACGGCCACAGATTATTCAAGGATAGACATACATCAATACAGAAATTATATTCATCTAAAAAAAAAAAAAAAAAAAGTAGCACGTTTCACGGCAAATTCTCAAAAATTGTAGCCTGAACATTTCCTTACCAATTAACACACTAAATTCTGCAAGCAAATTCAATTTCTTATTCCAATCAGAAATTAACATGAACAATATACATAACAAAACTGTGAATTATCTTCTCTTTCCATGCAAATAGAACAGAAAGGAATCAGTTTCAAACAATCTCATCGCTTCTAATGAAACTGTAGAGCAATATTATGGTTGGGTATTTTAATAGGTTTTCCTCTTATTGTTCCTCTAAATTTCCCTAAAACGATTTATGATCATAACCATAATAACGCGTTGGTAACGATCATTTTATTAAATCTCAGGATCAAAAGAGGTAGCAAATATTATATGCGAAAGGGGAACCAATCAAAATACCTTAAACCGCCGTGGCGCATCACAAGATAGATTTCATGGTAAATCTTGTCCGAGAAGCTGTAACTACGCTCGAGAACGGAGAGGAAGAGGAATCGAAATTCTATAAGCCACAAGAGCAATTGAAGTTTGGAACATAATCCATGAACACAATACATAGAAGAGTCGATAAATAGTTGTGAATGTTTTACAGAACGGTTTATTTAGTTATGTAGGTTTACCGTTAGTTTCTTTAATCTTAATAACAGTGGAGGAGTAAACATTATATAAGCGTAAACAGAGAATGAGAGTGTGACAGTAGGGGTAGGAGTGTTTCTTCTGGTACTTTAAGCAGGGAGGTCAGAAAGTTATTATTCTCACAACAATAGAAAAGAAAGTTTGGGGTCTTTACTGCGTCATTCTCTATATATTTATCTCTTATTGCCATGTATTTCTCATATCTATGAATAACTCCGTTAAACCATCTGCATGGAAGTCTGCTTAGATAGTCTAACGTGAATTCCATCATATTAATCCCCTCATCATTATTCTCAAAAGCCTACCTTTAACTCTTTCTTCATGTTTAAAAAATAGGAAGTAGTCGAACAAATATAGACTGGATGAATATGGTGGAAGGGACAAATTCTTGTAAGAACATTGACGCACAAAAATGAGAATTTCTGTTCCTTAATGTGTCGGGGCATTGTCAATCAGGATCAACTCACTTTTCAAGAAACAAATCTCGTCTTTTTGCTTTGACAGAATTCCATTATATTTTAACAAGGTTTCTGTATTATGTAACGTAGTATTTTCCTTTATTGTAGCTTCTTTTGGTAAGCAATCAAACAGGATGATACCTTTATGGTCACAAAATACACACTTAATCTTGCTGGATGAAGGCTTCACTTTATATCTTCTTTTCAGTGACTGTTCTTTTGACTCATTCTGGAAACTTGTGCAACAACATTTAAATTCTCTTTCACTGTGTTATAAGATGAACATCCTTTCCACACCACAGTTGCCGTCTCTTCATGAATCGCTTGTGCCATTTTCCCTGAAGGTGGTGGAACCTCACCACAGCTAGATATTCGATTTTTTTTTCATGCTGCTGCAACAGTACCCGTAAGAACACAAATTAACACTCATACGAGCGAAATGACAATGTATCGTTGTGCAAGTTGCTGCCATCATTAGTTTATTTTTATCGGTGGGGGTAAGAACTTTCTCGGATTCCCAAACATAAATGCACACTTTATAACAACGAAGAGTATGCTCTTACGTTGTTAATTTTTTTAAACCTTGATATAATAATACTTGTACTCTTAAGGCACTCCTTGACCATTACAGCAAATGAAAGAAAGAGAATTTAAATCAGTTTAGTAAGTACAAAACGTGCATAGGTAAAACCTGTTGGGAGTATGATGTTAATGCGGAGCATTCGATTTGAACACTACATCTCCAAAGAATCGGAAAGATAAGTGAAAGTGAGATATTTTTTTTTTTAGGATTTAATACCTCAAGAATATGCTTTATTCTTCCTCTTCTCTTATTCTTCATTAAAACCGGAAATCATAGAAAAATCACTTTTATTTATAGTGTTAGATCGTTAATGGAATCACACTTTTACAATTTCAATCGTCGATTACTTGATATAAGATGGGATGAAATATGAATAACATGGTAATGCTTGTGCAATTCGCAAAATGATACATCTCATATTACAAACCTTCATTACTTTATGGTCATTTATGTTGAAGGCTGATCGAGCAATGAATTAATACGTACTTTTAATATTTCTCTATGCCGTTAGCTCCTCTACAGAGATGTCATTGGGTGGTACTTCGTGTAATTTCATGCGCATATAACTTATTCAATTTCTGTTGCAGTAGCTGCTTTGGTAGCTACGTCATGACTTATTAAATGAGCCTCGTATTACCAACCAAATTTCTGAACATTAAGTTGATGCAAAGCCTGAACTTTGACTATTTTCTTTGTATTCTCTGAATATAAGGACATAATATTTGAGATAGAGAAGATCAAAGCTTAAGACTAACATGAACATCATTAAGCTTATTATAGACGATTTATGATCCAGAGGAATGTTACTTTTCCTCTGCTGTTACTTATTGACTTCAATTGGATTCCCGGAAATCTATATGTTAATTTTTATTTTGTAGTATATCTTTCGCTACTTATACCTCGGAACATCAAAGACTTATTGATATAAGAGTATCATCTACAGAATTCACTTGGAATTTCTCTTCAGACGAATAATAGAAATATATTCTTGATGCAATAATAAAGGGGTAAAGAGAATCGGATTTTGTCTATATTTGACAGTGCAACAAAGAATCTTCTTTATGATAATGAAGAATTTCCTCAAAATATTTAAAAGTTTTAACATTAAAGTCTTGTTTCATTTATCAGATTGCCTTTTGTGTTACACGAAGACATTGGTAAATGTCTTTTTTTTTTTTTTTTTTGAGTTCGTAACACCAATCTTCAATTATCACGCAGTTACCTTATAATTCTCTTTTCGTCTATTTATCTTTATTGTATGCTTGTATTATGCATACTCTATTGTCTCGGTCTTCGAATCCAGAAAACACACAACTAAATGTACAAAACTATGCACTTTACAGCATCGAGTCACGCATTTATTATTGAACGATCAGTAACATACATTACAATGTGTTGTCTTCTCTAGTGATGATGTTAATTCTACAGAATACAAACAAACTGAAATCCAGCTATTAACAAATAAGTACAATAGAACTAGAGTTTCAAGTCAAACAGGGAGGCATCTATGGCATGTTGGTGTATAGTTTCGCTCGCCTTCAATGCATTTGTAGTTCCCTTTATTCAATGATACAATTCGAAACGAAAGAATAGGATCCTTCATATCAAATAAAAGGGACTAAATAAATACTAATACAACATACTCATGTAAATGCATAATGCAATTATGGAAGGGTTTGAAATATCAAATTGTTACAAATGTAAATATTACGATCTTTATGTCTGTTGAAAACAACCTACATTGTTAGACGCCATACTTATCTAAACAAAAGTTCGAAATAAAGTCTTGGAAGAAAAGTCATATCACAGTCTAAAACATTTCGTGTCAAGTTTCAATGCCAGGTTCCAAGCGACTACAAAATACTAAAGTTATCAATACAGCCAAATTTTTCAGCCAGGGTAGTTCTTGAAACAAATATCCTCATTCTGAAAGTATTTGAAGAACTCGTCCAACTGGCCACATTATCAATGTATTGTCAGATCCTAACAACCTGTTTGCTCCTTCTCAGTTTGTGTGGTTTAGTGAGAATGAGAACACATACTTTGTCATCACAGAGCTCTCAGTTAGAAGCGACGGGTAGATTCGGCAATTATATGAGATAAAGATAAATGTAAATAAGTCAATATTAATTTATAATTTAAATAACAAAAGTACTTAATATTTCTAACTAGTTTTAAAACGTTATATTTCAACAAGATAAGTGTAGAGTCTGATACAATTGAAAAGGTAATATGTAAGTATATGTTATGCACTGGGTGAACTATTTATTGTCAAACGTCCTTGGAACTTATTAACAGACAAAATTCAAAAGGGACATCGTTTGATATACTCTGCAATAGCATCCCTTTAACCTAATGGGGAGTTTTATTTTTTAAATACCACTTTGTTATGTTATTGTATATTTTAAATCTACATATTAAAGGAAGTAATAGAATACGAGGGTCACTACGAAAGTTTTGAGATACGCATTGTTGTGGCACAGTATTTGAATTCCAACAATTGCGTTCTGTAGTGGTATCCAGAGCGAAGAAGCGAAGCAAGATTCAACTCGCCTTGCTTATCGGCATGGCCGTATTGCCTTCACTTGTTTGTTCATGTGAGCAGTATTCGGCTGTCTAGAATGGGGCTCAAAAGGGAACATTTTTGGGCAATGATCCTTTACGATTTCAAAACTGGTTTGAACGAGGCACAAAACCTTGTCCGTTTGCAGGGGACATTTGGGACCTTGCTAATTTCCGTACTACAATTTTTCGGTGGTTTGGTGAATTCAGAAGAGACCGGACATCGCTTAAAGATGAAGAGAGAGCTGGAGTCCGGTAACAGCTGTGTCACATGAAAACATTGTCGCTGTGGAATAAATGATTCGAAAAATTCCTCAAACAACTTTCAAGATCATTGAATCTAGAGTGAAAATTGGATCGCCAGCAGTAACAAAAGTTCTTCATGATCATCTTCGGCTCAGAAAGGTTTCATCTCGTTGGGTGCCTCACACTTTGACTGAACAGCAGAAGCGCATGCGTGTGGAATGGTGTGAAGAAATGCTTGCAAGATTTGATGGAGGCAATTCTCGACGCGTCTCTGACATTGTTACTGGTGATGAGATTTGGATCTATCAATTTGATCCTGAAAATAAACGCCAGTCTACAGTTTGGCTCTTTCCAGACGAAAATCCACCCGCGAAAGTGAAGCGACCGCAAAGTGTGGGGAAGAAGATGGTCGCAACTTTCTTCTCCAAATCTGGCCATGTTGCAACTGTTCCACTTGAAGAACAAAGAAATGTTACACCACTCAGTGGTACACCACAGTTGGTCTAAGAAAAGTGTTCTAGAAGCTTCGGGAACGGCGTCCAAGAACTGGATTGCGTGGGATCCTCCTTCATCATGAAAATGCGTCCGCACACACGGCTAACATCACAATTCAGTTTTTAGAATCTACGCAGATCAAACTTATGACTCATCCGCCGTATAGCCCTGACCTGGCCCAGTGTGATTTTTTTTTTGTTCCCCAGGATCAAAGATCGCGTGCGTGGGAATAGATTTTGCAGCCCTGAAGAAGCTGTAGTGGTTTAAGAGAATGAACTTTCAACACTTGAAGAAAAAGACTGGCAACGCTGCTTCCAAAAGTGGTTTTCGAGGATGCAAAAGTGTGTACAGTGTAATGGTGAATACTTTGAGAAAATGTAAGAGTTAAATTGATTTTAAGTATGTAAGTTATTTCACATCTCCAAACTTTCGTAGTGACCCTCGTATAATATAATTAGGCACAGACGTTTAATGTTTTCAATGAGTGTTTACGCTTGAATGTGTATTTATAACATAAATATCAACCTCTTGTATTTTACAAAGAAAAAAATGTCACTAGTCTAAGCATGAATCCAAGTATGATTTTAAGAGTGATTGTGCAACGCCGTACTTTGCTTATTAGCATAATGACTTTCACCTAAAAGTATCTTTCACATGTTCAGTGTAACCTAGTGCGATTCGGTAAGACAGGTGAACAAAATCGTGGATTGTTTTTCTAAAAGCATTTGCCATTCAAATCACTCCTAGTGAATAATATTGAGATTAGGTAAAAACTACTCATTCTTTAGATTTTGGTCCTTTGTAGCCCCCGTTACTTCAATCGGACCAATTTGTAAACCGTTACCTGTTTAAACGCTGAAATAACGAGAACTAACACCGATCGAGGAACGATATTTTTTATAATAATAAGTAGCTATGGCCTATGGAACTAACTCAATGGCCTATGGAATCCTTCTATCTTTAGCCAGCTGGATCCAGTTTCTACTTTCTATTTCTATCTCTGCGAGATTCATCTTAATGTTGTCCTCCCATCTGCATCTAGATCATCCTAATGGCAGTTTTTGGATTGCATTTACAGTCTTGAATGTAGTCCTACTTTCTTTCATTCGGCTTCGTGACCTCCCAACTGAGCTTCTACACTTAATGACACTAACAATGTTTGGTAAACGGTATAAAATAAGCAGTTCCTCCTTATAAAGTCTCTGCCATCCCCAATTGGATCCGAATATTTGGGTAAGAATAAGAGAGTTAAAAAGGGGGTATATTTTACCCCATATTGCAGGTTTAAAAATATGCATGAAAGTTGTTTCCAGGATAATCTATTCAGAAACTATTCGATTTCTACAAAACTTATTGTACTGTTTTTAAGTGAATTTGCATAATTTCCATAGCTTGGGGTAAAAATATGCTAATAAAGAGAGAGTTAATTTAGGCCCCTGCCCCTAACTTAAGAAATTTGATCCACGTTATTTTAAAATGTTTAAATCTGTGAGTCCCACGGTTATGCCGGTTAAACTAAAGGAGACGGTGATGATGAGAAATGAATGAAATGGTGGAATGAAGAAAGTGGGAGGAAACTGGGGAACCCCGAGAAAACCCACGAGCACGGTGTTTGTCCACCACAAAGTCCACACGGAGCGAGCTGTGATTGAACCAGTGACCCCAAGCACCAGAGATGAACGCTCTACCACTGAGCCACCGCGCCCCCACATTAAAATGTTTTACTTTCATTCAATATAATGAATATTTTCCTTGAGGCTTCCGAATTATCAGCTGTGCACAAGCTCATTAAAAATCAAAGGGTTTTTTATTTTACATATATTAAACTCATTCGTTTTAGATACAATATTAAGTGTTTAAGTGTTCCACAATCTTTAAAGATTGGAAAACCAATTGAGAATAAATTTTCTCGTAAATTTAACCATCTAATATGAGATAGATTATTCATCCCTTCTCACGACTAAAAAAAAAAAAAAAAAAAAAAAAAAAAAAAGTGCCACAATGTATTTTGTAAAAATATTAGGCGTTTATAGGATATAGCGCTTATTTCTTGAGGCTTCACGATCTTCCCGTACAATTTGCATTTAAAACCAATCGAGAACACAAGAGTGAACTCAAATTTCATACCCCTTCAGGGTTTAAGAAATATGTTCTATAATAACTCTCATAAAATAATATGATACTTTGATAATACAGTGTATGCGTTTATTGAGGATTTCATGTAACTTCACTGTTTGAAGTCACTCGAACATGAGGACACCCTTAACCCTTTCACAATGATTAAAAGTGAACATTATGACCACTTTCGTATAACAATCGATTTTGGTTGAATATGGTGCGATTTTCTCCTGAGCATTTCCAATGGTCCTATTTGATAGAAGTTAAAATGGACCAATAATGAAAGAGTGCATTCTTCCTCATTTTATACAACGTATTTTCAGTAAACACTTATTGAAACCACTCGGACTTTTTTTTTAGAAAATAGCGTGTGTTTTGTTGGAGTTTAGAGGTATTCCTGTAGTTCTTGTTTCAAATTAGAGTCAGGGATGAGAGAGGATGGCTCGCTTCAACAATGCATAGTATGACCAATGATGCAATACACAGTTGTTATTGCTATGAATATAAACATACAATTCAAACCAGTGATGCATGTCCAACGCGCAGAAATCGATAGTCTATCATTTACACATAGGCAACGCGTAAACAATATAAATATGATTTGCAGTCGTTGCCAGATACTTCTATAATAGAAGAATACTACTTGTCCGGTGACCAAGAACTGTAAACGTAGCTCTGTATACTATCAGCAACACACACACTGAGTCTTTTCGTACACAAGATCTGACTCTCCTATATGTAAATGCCATAAATCTAATACGTTTCTACACATCATATACATCTGATTCTAGACACAGAGTTTTAAAGGAATGGAGGCACCCGCCGGCCAAACACAAAGAGAAGTCATTCTATAGATTTCTGGGTTTGGTCTTCTGAGCAGAGCACTTTTCTCCACTCTTGTCATACTTTCCGTGGCTTGTAGAAACACAGATAAAGAATATAAAATTTTTGTATCTGTATTGAAATATTGTAAAGAGGCAATGGTAGAAGAGTCCTTTTCCTGCTTTTTTTTTTTTTTTATAGGACCTTCTATAATGGAAGATGCAATGCAGAGTTATTGTTAAGACATATGCAGGTAAATAAGGGCATAAAGACGGCAGCACGAAGGCTATTCTTGAGGTAATTTTGAGTTAAAATTTGAACAACATATGCAACTCAACCTTCTGTATGAATATATAATACAACTTATTATTTTTGTCTTTGCTATAATAAGTAACATGATTTAGTTAACGTTGTCTACATAATTCTACACAAAGGAGTAAATGTAGCTTATGTAAGGAAAACAGCAGTCAATACTTATTGACATAAAATAAGTATTGGGGCGCGGTGCCTCAGTGGTAGAGCGTTCACCTCCGGTGCTTGGGGTCCCTGGTTCGATTCCAGCTCACGCTGTGTGGACTTTGTGGTGGACAAATACCGTGCTCGTGGGCTTTTTCGGTGTTCTTCCGTTTCCTTCCACTTTCTTCATTCTACCATTTCATTCATTTCTCATCATCACCGTCTCCTTTAGCCTAAACGGCATAACCATGGGACGTAAAACTGAAAAATTTCATTTCATTTCATTTCAAAATAATTATCGAGCACATCACATCACTGAGTTAAATATTAAAAGTCCATTATGAACAATCAAGCGAGGTCTACTTATTGAAAATAATTTTAATTTCAAAATATTCCAAAATTTATAAAAATTAAAAAAAAAAGTTTTTCCCTTAACTTCAAACTTTTTATTTTAATATTACAAACAATTTTATTTAGCATTCTTTCAATAAACAAATCAAAATTTTAAAAGTAATTTAGTAATTTTAAAGAGCTTGTGTAGTTTGTTAACTAAAGAAAAGACTCACTAGGAAAGAAAAAAAAACAAGAAATTAAAACAAAAATTAGAGATTATTTGATGGAATAGTTGAGTTAATTTTGCCTCCCTTTCAGCAGCGAGGCTATATAAAAACGTGGACCTACAGCTTAACATGGGATCAGAACCACACGAGCCCAGCCGAGAATCGAGCCCGGGTTTTTCAAGCCAAAGGCACGTGTGCTAACTGTTTAGCCAGGAGGAAACACCTGAAGGAAGAGATGCAGGACTTTTGTTATTTAGAAAGTAAAATTAAAAGATATACACTGAGAAAAAATCGTATGTGGCGTAAGTAAAACGTAGCTTACATGTGTAATTCCTGCATCTAAGCGGGAAAAAGGGTAGTACGTATTTAGCATATGAATAGCTTATGCTCCGTATAGATTTCTGTAGTAGTAAATATAAGGATTCCGTATATTTGTATTGCTATACGGATAACGCATTTTTCTTAGTGTAGTAAGTGCACTTCAAGATGTCAAACCCAAAAGAGCTCACGCATTCGAAGAAAAACTAAAGCTTGTAGCTGAAAGAAGAGTCGGGATAAAGGATGTTATGTAGTGCAGAGTTGTATGGGTGTGAGGCATGGAAGAAGAAGAAGAAAAACAGAAAACTGAAATCTTCGAAATATGATATTATAGAAGAATGTTGCACATTAAGTGGAAGGATAAGGTATGAAGCGAAAGAGGAATGGAAATGATAGAAGTCGAAATGAAAATACTGAAGATAATTCTGAAAAATATAGTCGTCGAACACATTATGAGATATGGAAACGATTGTCGAACACATTATGAGATATGGAAACGATTATCGAACACATTATGATATATGGAACGATTGTCTAGTACATTATGAGATATGGAAACGATTGTCGAACACATTATGTGATATGGTAGTCGTGCTATTAGCTATGCAAGGAATAGCAGAATAATAGCTAAAACAAAGACATGATTGAAATATACGGAATAAATAATATAGAACGTAATAAAGAAAAGTACACGGAAGTAAAGAGTGTGGCTAAAGACAGGATTATAATGGGAAATTAAATCTAACCAATCTATCAATTGTTTACCCGAGAAGTAGAATGACCAAAGTATTTATAGAAAGGCCCCTCGCTGAACTACTGGTTAATGTATTTGCCTTTGGTGCAGATCGTCCCTGGTTCGATTCACGAGGAAAGAGCACAACCATTTCAACAGTCATTCAATTCCGTTAATTAATTAATTATAATTATCCATCTGTTTTATACTAAAGGTACAAGCGTGGGAATTTACGTTTTTTAAAATACTATTTTGATAGAATATAATTCAAAGTCGCACCCCTTTCGGGATATGCCATGGAGGTCCAATGGCTAATGTGGAGGTAAGAGCTGAGGTGAGGTAGCAAATACCACGTTCTCATCTCTTTACTTACCAAGATGGCCCAAGGTACCCATTTTAAGAATGATGAGAGATCATCAGAGCCGCATTGGATGGAGGGTGAAGCGATACAAATTTCCTGTTTCCACCGTAGATCAAATTCGGATCATTCAGATGTAAGGAAGACGCATTACCGACTATGCTTATTGACATTAGATGAAAGAATGACAAAAGCGAAAGCGGAGTATTTTAAAGATCAAATTCGTTGAAAAAGCTTATTTCTTCTTAAAGTCAAGTCTCCAAATCCATATACATACTTGGATATATACACAATAAAGTTGTTCAGAATATATTCCTAAGTATATAAACTCATTGTATACAGTTAAATTATTCGGAAATTGCTATGCTAATTTCTAATAGTAAGTATTCACTCTTACAGATGTCACTACAATGCATCCAATTTGTAGATTTAAACTTACTACGACAAGCTTAATTGCAACAAATTAACTGCGGCCCATCGATTTAATTATATTGAAATATCACAATGGCCGTAGAGATAGTTAGAGTTGAACCTTCGTATTTGAGTAACACCAAAGTTAGTTGGAACACAATCCAAAAAGAGAGAAAATAAAAGAATAAATTAACTGTGAACCATCCGACCACTAAAGTAAGGACGATTTTAACCTTCAATGTGCATCCGGCCGACGGCTAACATGCAACAAGTAGAGTAGTTTTAATACATAGTAAGCCAATAGTGAATTAACTACTATGTAAAGAAACATAGAATACATCCTGCAAAATATTTTATACTTTGTTTTTCCTGAGCTTAGAACCATATTTAAGAGATACTTCAATTACAAATACCATTATATGCAAAGATAATCTGAAAATAAGCAGCGCAAAATCACCCGTCAAATCCTTAGTAGAAATTACTATCAAATCTTCGTCTTCAGTACTGAAAGCTAAATGTCATCTCTATGTCCATACATCAAATATCATATCAGTTTCCCATTTCTCACATGATCCATATTCCAGAGAATCCTGAATAACTTGATTAAAAGAATTCAAATAAGGAGAATTTCGACGCAAGGGATAAATACTAGGAAATGAAACAGCAATCTGCTGGACTTTATGAATCAACGGTTTGACTTATGAATCGAAAAGGGAGTGTAAATTTACTAAATAATCAATACTACTAGATTCCCCAAGAAACCCCTAATTTTTACAACCATCCAAATCTACAAACGCTTCTAAGAGAGCTTTTATAGAAGTAAAATCCCTCCACTTACTGTCAATCTGTTACATTAGGTGATCAGTAGGGTCAGAGAAAAATCGCCGATGCAATGAATGGCCATCAAAGAAAATAGCTGAGTCTACAAATCATTCATACTATTAATTAACTTATATTTTATTGGTTACTAGCAGCGTTCACCCCGCTTCGCTGCGGTCACCCCGGAACGCAATAAACCTTGTTAATTAGATATTTTTTACTTTTTCGCTTTCAAGTGATATGATAAAAACCATAGTAGATTCCAGTAAATGTTAACATTATATCGCCTGTCATTTATGTTAACCCGCCGAGTCACATGGTCATGCGGGTTGCATATAAATACGTTTATTTTTACCTATGATGAACTAATAACAAAGGATTTGTACGTATGGACACTTGAATGGTCAATTATCTCAAGACACTGGTAATTAAAAATTAAAGTGATATGATAAAAACCATCTAGGGTCCAAATCCTAATAACCCCCCAAAAATGAAAGAAATTGGTTCAGCCGTATTAGCGTGATGAGTTCACAAAGGATTTGTGCGTTCTCTTTTATATATATAGATAGATGTAGCAAGTCTAAAAAGCGAAACCTGGTAGTAATTATTCAAATTGAAAGAACCCAGAACCCAGATGAGAAATACTAGTCTTACCAAAGGAATACGAGGTGGTTCTGAAACAGATATCGTTAAAAGTATAGAGAAGTTATACATAAAAGGAGATCGGAATATTAAACTGTTTCTATTCTTGATAATGGATTTCGTTAGTTTTGTGGAGACAATAACGAGAAGAGGATCGAATAAAATTAGAATCCCGCAATGTAATTGGAAAGGGAAAATAATACTCATCCATTTAGGATATATGTAGGGTTGGCGAACAACCCATATCATTCGATAGAAATCTCCACTCAGTACTGGATGAAAATGTACGAAGTACGTAAATTTTGGTGTCCAACCACAAAGCTTCCTTGTAATTCTCCTGATATTATTCTTTCCAAATCACCACTAAATGTACCATTACGAAAAAGTATACCATGATCTTTTCCATTAATTATTTTCAAAAACTTCAAAGTAAAATCCTCCCTCTTCGTAATTTTATGTATTATTTTTGGAGCTAGCCCCTTAGCAACCACACTACCGTCTGTTCTTCTTTCTAATATAGAAAAAGGGGGTAAATTAGTTGTTGTAGCACTCAATTCGCACGAATAAAGATTTTCTATTGTGTTGGGAAGTAAGTCACTTTTTTGGATCATCTCTCCTTCATGCCACTGATCGAAGAATATTAGTCTACCAGCTGACTTACAATAACTTTGTGAGAATGGAAAATATGTGTATAGGTCAATGGTTTTCAATAACTTTATATTCTCCATTGTAATAACAATGACATTGAATATATTTTCCTGAAACTCACTACGAAAAATATTTTCTACCTCATTTGTTGTTTTGTTCACTGTAGAAAGAACAACAATGAATTTACTTCTGGGAATTATTTCATCTTGTGAATTGCTTTCAAAAATTCAAGATTGTTTTCCTAGAAAACCAAGTATTGTATTGAACCTTCGGACCATTCTAATGAAAAAGCTTTCAGTTTCGATGTACACCTGGTAATTTGCTATTAACAATTACAAATGAACTGTTGAAGCTTGATAGTAATACATTTAATCCAAGAGGTGTACTATCTGCAAAAATTGTTACAGCTCGACTGTGGTTGTGATATATAGATGTAACGTATGAAAGGAAACCAAATAGTTCACTGTTGGGTTGGTTTCTTGGGAAATTGTGGTAGCCGATTTTTTTGTGTGCATGTAACTCATAACTTACAAACATGGAGATAATGGTACACCTGAAGAAAATGGTACCCCTTAGAGCTTTAACACATCATCCCTCCAATCGTTAATGTTGCATATGCAGTAATATAAGAACAACAGAGAGATAGTCTACAAATGTTTATTATAGAAGTTCCCACGCACCTTGACTTGATTTTCTGTGAACTTTTTTGTGTGGGTTATTGGTTTCATGCACGATACCACAAATTTGATAATGGGGCTTTCAGAAAGAATTAATATACATTATGTTACCAACGTTTTGAGGAACAAAGAAAATAACCAAACGATGTGTTGATATTGTTATGGAGCAAATGCGCCAATTAGAAAAGCACTGTCAAACAGGAGTTGAGTTGAATTGATTTTGAGTTTAACGTCCCGTTCGGCAGCGAGGCTATATAAGACGTGGACCTACTGATTAACGAAGCCGAAGCCAGATCTCCGCGCCAAAGACGCGCACGCTAACCGCTTAGCCACGAGGGAGCTCCTGCCAAACAGAGGTGAAAGTAAGTAAACATCAGAAGCAAATTTTGCTCTAAACTAATTTCATAATCAATAACAACAATGGAAGAAGTAGTGATAGTATTTTAACTGTTAGTGGAATTAATTTTACTGACCGTAGAACGGAAACAAGCATTGAGACGTACTTTAACTTGCTGCCACGCCCAGTAAAATATGAGAATCCAGTGATAGTGAAATAGTGAAATATGATAGTGAAATATTTTCTACTTCCGCATACAAAATAGAACAAAGGGCATGCAAATTTTGATAATGCTATTCTTCAGTATTAATTTTCTCTAGATTTATGGCGTAGTTATGGTATAATATCCATGTTTACACTTACAAAAAGAAAACATTTTTCTCGATTTTCCCGAAAAGTGCGCATGAAAATTTAGACTCACTCAGGTCACTTGTTCAGTTGAATGAGGTATATTTATTGTCTCACGTTTGAATGTTTCTATTGTAATATTATTAGACCTAAACAACTGTGGGAAAATACTGAATACTTTTACTTCTGCACTGATGTAGTTATGCAAATTACAGCGGTCTCTAAGTTTAGTGCGTGTCTAAAATATATCATTTCTTTATGTGAATCTTGAGAAATAATTTGACAATAAATCTTTAACTTACCTTTTTTAAGACGATATAGTATGTCTATTGGTATTATTGGGTGAAACTGCCAGTTGAAGAACATTCAGATAATGTGGAAAACAGTTAAAACTAGATTATTACTATAATCATTGGGTGAATTTGATTCAACATTTGCCATTTGTTCCTCATCCATTTATACCCTTCATGTATTACGGGGCTGCAGTGACTCAGTTGTAGAGCGTTCATCTCTGATGCATGGGGTCCTTGGTTGGATCCCAGCCCGCGCCCAATGAACTTTGTGGTGGACAAACACTGTGTGTGTGAGTTTTCTCGAGGTTCTCACGTTTCCTCCTACTTTCTTCATTCCACCATTTCGTTCATTTCTCATCGTCACCATCTCCTTTATCCAGCCGGCAAAATCGTGGGGCGTGAAATTCAAAGATTTCATTTCATTTTTCATTTCCTTCATGTATTACTAGAGAAAAAAAGTAAACCGATTTTAATACAAAACATTCATCTACGTTCGACAGAGAAGCACTGCAAAACAAAAACTAACGACAGCTTTTAGTACACAAAATTTTCGCCACTTCATCACTACACATCAAGCGAATAATATTTCCGTTTTCCGAATAATACTTCCTTAAAACCGAGGACTGACAATTATCCACAAAAGGTATCTGAAAAATTCACATGTAACACCCGATCCAGACTCGAGCTTTTTTCCATTTACTTTTTTAGTGTATCTCGAATCCTACTCGGGCTTAGGATTAAAAATGTTATTTAGATATTGAAACATACGTATCTTTGTCCAGTATTTTGTCAAGTCTTCGGGGCAGCTCAGACACCATTAGACAATTGGATGGACAAAACAGTGTAAACATGTAAACGAAAGAACGCACCGTGGTGAATTTTGTGATGTATGATTGCATAAAACCAGCTAAACTTTACTGAAGACTTCAATCACAATACGGTAAAGAAACAATCAACCGTAGTAAGTCATTTGAATGGAGCAAGCGCTTCAAAGATGTCCATACATCTGTCTGGGGCAATCCCGGCCCAAGTGGATCCCAGTCCAAATAGCACATTCCTAGGAACATTCAGTACGATGAACCGCTTATTATTAATAATCGTGGCAAAGTATGTCGTGAAATCGCAATGGTGTGTAATATTTCATTTGTTAAAGGAGTGAAAATAATTCACTACTATCTCCAATACCGAAAACTGGGCTCGTACTGGGTTTCTAAATAGCTTTTTCCTAGTAGCGGACACAGAAAGTTGAAGTTTTCACTGAATTGAAGAACCGAACAATGGTTTCCTCTTGTTTGGTTCCGTTAACGAATTCCTCGGACGTTAACATATTTACAGTGATGATTAGGGCAACCATAAAGCATAAAAACCGTAAAAGCATAATGGAATTTTCCACCTATGCTTGGTACTGTATCTGTGATTTTGACCACTTTACATATCCAAGTTTGCTAATTTTATAAGCATAATAAAGCATAATTTACAGAAATAAAGCATAAAGCATAATGTTCAATGCTTTTTATTGCAGAACCTGTATATGCGTACATCAAAGAAAAATACGTTAATATATTTTGTGATAAAGAAAAAGTGATCAACAAAGGCTGTTATCAATCCCGCAAACAATGGATATCAACTACCAATTGCCTTTACGTGTAATAATGCAAAGTTCGAATTCCTCCTCTCTTCGCACCTTACGCTCAGAAGGATTTTTTCTCCCTCACTTTGTGTTGAAAGGCAGACAAGACTGGGTGTGCTTATTCCAAGATGCCAAAATCAAGAGTTTATGCAATCTCAGAGAGTAAGAGAATTATCAACTGACCATTTGAAAGTACAGGGTGCGGCACGTAAAACCGGCCCGTCGTAATATTCTGGTATATTGTGTTTTTGGCAACACTTAAATAATCTACCTTCCTACCAAGAGATGGCGTGTCGAGGTCGGGTCGACGTAGTGACCTGCAGCAGTCACGTGCAGCCGCAGCCAGTGAAACTTGTCGAAACCAGTTGAGAAAAAGGCCTCGTTGTGTTAAGCCGGGTGAGTGTCAGTGTGTGACAATGCCGTATTCGATACCCGAGCGTGTTGCCATTGTTGAAGGGTTCATTCTCACTGGATCTTTTGTGAAAACAAAGAATTTCCAGGACGTTCTGTGCCAGCAAAAAGCACCATTCAGGAATTGATTGAAAAATGGCGGCGTACAGGATCGGTTCAAAATGCTCTCAGGAACAGACGACCATCTGTCTGCACACCTGAATTAAAGATGCAGGTGGAGGAGATAATGACAAGAAGTCCTCGAAAGTCAACCAGGAGATTGAGTCAACAGGTTCATGCGAGTGAGAGAAGTTGCAGACGTGTTTTAAGGTGACTGAAGTTAAAACCGTACCGGATAAGTGTTGTGCAACAACTGAAGGAGCCTGACCTGCAGAAGAGGGTGTATTTCTGTTCATGGCTGTTGAGCTATGTTGCCAGTGGTTTCTTGGATCCACTAATGCTCATCATGAGTGACGAGGCGTGGTTCCACCTGTCTGGGTACGTAAATTCCCAAAACAACCGGTATTGGTCGACAGAAAATCCACACGCAATCCACCAGGTACCCTTGCATGATGAGAAGATTGGTGTTTGGTGTGCCATTTCCGCCACACGCGTTATTGGTCCCATATTCTTTGAGACGACAGTGAAGGCTGCTGTGAAGGTGAGTAGTCATATTCAATACATTACATTTCATTTATGTGTTGTAGTTAATCATATTCAATACATTACATTTCATTTTATGTGTTCAATTTACGGGCCAGTTTTACGTGCCGCATCCTGTATAAGGCAGTAATCTACTTTGTACTGTTTGTTCTGAATTCATTAAATAAGAGAAGTCTACTGTGTAGCTACATGTTTCTTTTTGAAAACATCGCTTCAGGAAAACTACACAAAATAATATAGTGTTTATTGACGTAATTTTAGTGGGAAAAATTAATAGTTTCATACACATTTTTAATAGAAATACTAAAAAATGAGGTATAATTCAAGGAACAGCATATTAAGGCATAATTTAGGAAAAAGCATAATAAAGCATAATGCAAGGAAAAATAAAGCCTAATACACAGCCGTATAAAGCATAAAGTTAGTTGTCCTTGTGATGATGAAGTGAAACAGCTTTCCTGGAATGGTTCAGTTCAGACCTAACTGACAAATCTTCCTGTATCGAAAATTTCCAGGTCTTTCTCCTGCGATACTTGCATAACTATAGCAGGGATTATATTGGAAAATAAATGCAGTTCGACTCCTTACTTTTCTTTTCTTTTACAGTAAGACATGGATTGACTTTAAAGCCCCTCGTATTTTCTTGTATCTGATCTTTGATTCCTATGTTATATGCAACCAAATTTAGGGTAAAATTTTTGAAAAGAAAAACACTATTATTACAACTTCGAATAAAATGTTATAATTAAAAAAAATAAAGTTTGAAAGTTTATCATAATTTTAGTACATACTTCATTATCCCTACTCTCGATTTTATGTGAGTTTGCTATAATCATTATTAAAAACATGATTAGTTTACACTTGAGTATCAATTTGATCTTATAATAGATAATTGTAGATAATCAATTTTTAAGGTTTATAAAGAAGGTTACTCTTGTATTTCTAAATAATTACACATGAGAATTCATACTAACTTATAACATTTTGTTACCACAGTGACATCTATATATTACTATACCTCTGATCTTGTAAACATTTTTCTCCTTAGACACGAATAGTATTTTAGAATATTTCTGAATTCATAAGATTTTAGTATGTTACTGCCGATTCATGCCCGTTTGGTCTTTCCCCGTTTCTCCATATGCCCTCAAAATATATTTTGACAGACAACCAATAAGGATGTTATCTTAACGCGGAACGGGAATTAATGTTTCGCCTTATAAGATACAATGGAATTTTCACTCCGTATCTGTAACAAAGAGGGATTTATTTTATTTTCAAACGCAACCTCTTTTCTATTTCAGACAAATTAAACTCAAATATCTTACAAGAACATACATTTCATTAACACACCCAAAATAGCATATCAAGTTTCTATGTTAATATAATATGAATCAACATCAGTATATGAAATTACATCAATTTCAGTGTTCTTAAGTGATACACTTTGAAGTCTATGTCCTTAAGTGTATCACTTAAGTCTATAAAGTTTCTCTTTGGATATAACATGAATCAGTATCAATACATGAAATTACATCAATTTCACTGTTCTTAATTGATACACTATCTAGTCTATGTTCTTAAGTATATCAATATATGGAGCTTCTCTGTGGATAAAGTTTCTCTTTGGATATAACATTAACCAGCATCAATACATGAAATTACATCAATTTCACTGTTCTTAAGTCTATCCTTTAGGCTGCGAATCCTGTCCTCAAGCCGTCTCCAGTTTGGCTTTCTAAGTAATTCGTGATCACCCACTAGAAGAAATACTCACAGGTTTTCATTTTCATGTTATTCGTCTTTCATTAATTCAATAAAAGAATATATGTCTAAGTGGTCCCTTGATATCTTTCTTCGTAATTTGGCGTGCCACCCTTCCGCATTGTTATTCGTTCTTTATTATTAGTCTTCATTATACGATGTTCTATTCGTTGAAATGTAAACACTACTATAGTGTAGTCAAATTACCAAAAAGAAGGAAACAAATTAGTAACAAGCTGAAACTTGGTACAGATTTAGGAATGACGTTCTAAAGAGCAAACTGAAAGTTCCCTGAAACCCACGTGACCTTCGCCGCCATATTGGAAAATGACCGCTCGAAATGTCAAATGAAAAATATCAAGATAAAAATAGCAATATCTTTGCTATGGTTGAACACAATACTTTTTAAAGAGAAACAATTTTTCATAAAACGCATACTTTTAGACTCTAAATTCTAAATTTCCGAAAACTACCGTCAAACTGATTTAAAATTTTATTGGATTTAGGAAGTAATTATTAACCAGTTAAAATTTGACATAGATGTTGGCAAAGATTATTTACATGATATACTAAAAGCCCACAACTTCTTCGTTCGCAATATTGGAAAATGTAAAAATGTCGGAAGTAATTGGCAGATGATATTTGGTTAAGTGAAATACAAAAACTGGACCGGGCTAAATATTTGAGAAACTGTAAATGCAGTCTATCAGGAGTCATTTGGGATCAATGCTGGTGCGAGAGGGGAGAACATTATGACGTGTTTAAGGTTGTCGTCCGCCATATTGTAATCAACTTGTTTATTTTAAATGGCAACGTGGTCTGGTGACATTAAACAACATTCTTGTTCGAACAAAAACCCAACGGTAAAGTTATTTTTTCAAACCCTGCAAGAGTTTTGAAGTTGTGAATACATTTAGGGTATGTTCTGTGTGAAATTCTGTGAAATGTGCTGTGCGAAGTTTCGAATTGAAGGGTAAAGTTATAAACAAGCTTTGTAGCATCTCAAATTACGTATTCTTTAATAACCAATAAGAAAGAGAGCTAACACACATAAGAGAAATACAATCACAACATGTTCAGCAAGCCCACAGTTCTGTTCTATGCACATCCTTAACCGTGAGATTGAGTGTTTGTGCACTCTGCGAAACATAGTTGATGATACTTGTTCACAAGTCGTAATGATTCTCCTTTTCAGTTTTGAAGTGATGAATGGATTTAGGATAGACTATGTTATCATTTAGAGTTACATTTTGTTATGTATGAAACATTTTATAGACAGGAACCGACTGTCTTTTTACTTTTATCTTGTAGTGCTGTACGAAAACTAATCCGCAAATTCAGGGCAACGGGAAATTTTAATGGTATACCTCGATCAGGTCGACCACGAAATGCAACTGATCCAGACACATCAGCAGCTTTGCTGGGTGAATTGGTGAAAACTCCTACGAAGAATGGGCAACGTCTATCAAGTGAACATAATGTTAGTGTCAAAAGTTTTCAAAGAATATAAAAACGAAAAGTGACACCCTTAAAATTTAAAGTTGAAACAAAAACTGTCAGAGGACGATTCTAATAGAACAATGGCGTTTAGTGAGGTGTTGGCCCAGATAGGTCTTGACCCAGTGTTTCTTCATAACATTCTTTTTAGTAATGAGTCAAATTTCTCTCTAACAGATGAGATTAACAACCAAGATGTCCTTTACTAGGCTAATACAAATCTTAATTAGATAGATGCATTAATGACGCAAGATGCAAGTAAGGTAATGGTAAAGTGTGGAATATGGGACAAAAAACTTATTGGGCTTGTTTTAATTGATAGGATCTCGGATGTTGCACAATATGGAGATAAGCTTGCAAACATTGTTATGCCATTTTTGTTGAACAAGGAAGGATGATTTCATCAATATTGGCAACAAGACGGGTCACCGCTGCATTACGGTCGTAATGTAACCGATGGCTCAATGAACATTTTCCCGGTTTCTGGATAGGTTGGCATGGACCATTTGACTGCCAGCAAGGATCCCAGTCCTAACTTCGTTGGATGTCAATCTTTCAGGGCACTTTAAAGTTATTGTCTACCAGTATAAAATTAATGACATTGGCAACCTGAAAAGGAGGATCATTACGACCTGTGAACAAGTATCAATAACTATGTTTCGCAGAGTGCACAAACACTCAATCTCACGGTTAAGGATGTGCATAGAACAGAACTGTGAGCTTGCTGAACATGTTATGTGATTGTATTTCTCTTATGTGTGTTAGCTCTCTTTTTTCCTGGTTGTTAAAGAGTACGTAATTTGAGATGCTACAAAGCTTGTTTATTTACTTTATCCTTCAATTCGAAACTTCGCACAGCACATTTCACAGAATTTCACACATAAAACACCCTAAATGTATTCACAACTTCAAAACTCTTGCAGGGTTTGAAAAAATAACCTTACCGTTGGGTTTCTCTTCGAACGAGAATGTTGTTTAATGTCAGACGACCATGTTGCCATTTAAAATAAACAAGTTGATTCCAAGATGGCGGGCGACAACCTTAAACACGTCATAACGTTCTCCCCTCTCGCACCAGCATTGATCCCAATTGACTCCGAATCGACTGCATTTACAGTTTCTCAAATATTTAGCCCGGTCCAGATTTTGTATTTCACTTAACAAAATATCATCTTTCAATTACTTCCGACATTTTTACATTTTCCAATATTGCGAACGAAGAAGTTGTGGGATTTTAGAATATCATTTAAATAATCTTTACCCACATCTATGTGAAATTTTAACTGGTTAATAATTACTTCCTAAGATCAACAAATTTTTAAATCAATTTGACGGTAGTTTTCGGAATTTTAGAATTTAGAATCTAAAAGTATGCGTTTTATGAAAAATTGTTTCTCTATAAAAAACATTGTTTTATCTATGTTCTCTAGAACAACACTAAGTTTATCTCTTTATGTTTACCCATAGCGACGATATTGCTATTTTATCTGGGTATTTTTCATTTGATTTCCAGCGGGCATTTTCCAATACGGCGGCGAAGGTCATGAGGGATTTCAGGGGATTTTTAGTATATTGTTTAGAATATCATCTCCAACATCTGTACAAAGTTTCAGCTTGTTACGAATTTGTTCCTATCTTCATTAAAAATTTGAGCTTCATTTACTGCACTACTAGCCTTACAAATGGTTTGCAGAATGACACTAAATTTCCCTATTATAATTTGAAAATTCCCTTCTCTGGTGTAAGGCGAAACGGGAGAAGGACAAACGGAAATTCTTTTTTCGCCTTACAATCAAATTAACATGCACTATCTTAGCATCATAATCCGAAGTAATGAAAACAGGCATAAGACGGAACGGAAAAAGGCCAAACGGGAAGACATCTTGCTTCTAATAATTAAAAAGATATATATATATATATATATATATATATATTAAAGAAAAGTGAATTCTAAAAATTGGTTTACCCCACAAGTTAACTGCGTTCGCACTCGTTCCAAACACAGGTTCCGAGAAAAATAGTGAAGAAAAATAAATAGCAGACAAATAGTCAATATACGTTTCTAAAATACTTGCTAAATGGATCACAATTTCTTCTCATAATAGATAACATAATGGAATATATCTAGGTTGAATGTAGAGTCACCTATATATGTGAAAATGATTTTTATAGAGAATGCATAAAAGTTTTTGAAGACATTACTGACTTTTACCAATAGATAGATCACCGTTTTGTAGCTAAATTCTTTATTTCACCATTAACTTTAAATAATGTGCTTTCGTAAAACATGTAAATGATTTTAAACGTAAAAGGAAGTGCATTAAGCAACATTTCTATCTCGGAGGAAAAAGAAATTATATAGTCTCATGGCGTGAAGGTTATAGGAAGCCCAAGAGCTGTGAACTATAAGTTTCCCTTCATTTATTACCTGAATATACGGTACATGTTTGCTGTCTTAAAATTATTTTGAAAGTAATATTTGTGCATACTTTTCGAAACATTATGAAATTGTAAATTTCTTTATTTAAAAAAATGTAATTTCAGATATAAAATATAAAATTAACATTTTCTTCAATTCATTTCTGGTTGCCGTAAATCGTTTTCCAAACAGTAAATATTAATATTTAAGTACATATTGTTTTCACAGAAAAATCTAACATAAATGTTTATTGCCTATGCGTAACCCAAGTTCTGCGATATTACTAACGTTTAACGGAAAACAAAATTGTTTAGAAACGAGAAAAATACCAAAAAAAATTGTTTTCATTCACCTGAACTAATTTACTCATGTGAGTGTCATTTATTATGCGTATATTTCAAATAAAGTGAAGAAAAATGATTTGTTTGTAAAGCTAGCTACGAAGGCCGTCCGATAAGTAATCTACCTAGACAGGAAGGAATGCAAATAGGCGCACCTGGTACCACTGTTTTTCAATGTAGTCCCAATGGAGGTCTATGCATCGTTGACAGTTTGTGGGCAGCTAAGAAATCCCACAGAAAAAAAATAGACATCGCCTATAAACCACTGGGAATCTGAATGTTGGTGTGTGCGTAATTTCTTCGAGGGCGCGGAATCATGGTGTTTCTACTGCATGGACTCCTGCCTGCCCTCAGGATTTCAGAAACGTGATGACAGAGCCGTGCTCTAACTTATGCAAGTCCATTGTTTGCGGCGTCTCACAAACATTCGCTACGCGGCATAACACAAACACTCTGGTCAAGGTCACTACGTTGCTCCGACTGACCTCAAATTGTGCAGGCGTGTTCCTCGCGTGTCACGTGTCATTATGCCCTACCCTTTTTGTCTAGGTAGATAACTTGTTGGACGACCCTCGCAAAATTTGATGCTATATTATAATCACGCTAACTATTAAGATGAAATTGATTCTGAAATATACCTTGATCAAGATGGTATTAGATATATCCCAGTACAAGTATAGTTAATGAGATGGAGGACAACATTATGATACATCTAACATTTCGATTATTATTTAACTACAATACAACATAGCCCAAAGATAGACATACCAATCCACAGATCACATTAATCTGAACAAAGAAGCACGTTCACGATAAATTCTTAAAAATTATAGCATCAGGATTTACTCACCCATTACTACATTATATTCTCCAAGTAAATTGTTCTTCCCATTCGGATCAGAAATTAACATCAACAAAATGCATATGCATAACAGAACCACTATAGCAAAAGTATGAATTCTATATTCGTTCGCATACAAAAAGAAAAGAAAGGAATCAGTTTTAAGCAAATTGATTGCATCTACTCAAAGAGAAAAGCAATTTTATGTTTGGGTATTTCACTAGTTTTCTTCTTCTTCTTCTTCTTCCCTTTCATTTCCCTACCACAATGTATGATCTTAACCATAACAACCCGTTGCTCACATTCATTTTGTTAAACGTCAGGAACGAAAGAAGTAGCAAATTTTATATGCGAAAGGGGGATCAATCTAAATGCCGTAAACCACCGTGGCGCATCACAAGGTAGATTTCACGGTATTTTTTTTCCCCGGGAAACTATAACCACGCTTCCAGAACAGAGAGAAAAATGAACCGAAAATATATAAGCCACAAGAGGAATGGAAGTTTGAAATATAGTCCATGAACACAATGCATAGGAGAGTCGATAAATAGTTGTGAAGGCTTTACTGGAAGGTTTATTTATTTACAAAAGCTTCTTTTATCTTAATAACAATGTAGGAGTAAAGATCGGACATAAGTGGAGGGAGGATGAGGGTGTAGGAGTGTGTTTGTTACTTTTGGTATTTTACACATGGAGGGGAGAAAGTTCTTACCCTCAACATTATAGAAAAAGTTAGGGATCTGAAATTTGCTTCACGGGTGCGTCTTCCTCTGCATATTTACCTCGTATTGCAATATATTTTTCAAATCTATGGATCAGTACATAAATATCATCTCCATGCAAGTCGGCAGAGATGGAGTGAAACCACGTTTCCACCGCATTAATGACCTCCAAAATTTCCTCAAAATGCCACACCTGCAAATGTTTCTTCAAATTTCAGAACAGGAAGTAATTGTACAGAGCCATATATAGAGATGCAAGGGCTCGGAAAAAAACCGGCTTTTTTGAAAAAAAAACTCGGTTTTTTCTGCTTTGCTTTTTTGCTTCGGAAATTTTGGGCTTTTTTCAAAATACTGCTTTAAATTGATAAAACAGACTTTGTATCGCTTCTCTATAACACAAAAAATCATTTAATTAGTGGTTGATGCTGATAATAATATAAAACATCGAAAATAAACTATGAATTTCGAAAAAATATTTCAAACAATTTTTCTTCAACATATTTACATTATGAATTCCACAGGATTAACCAATGTATATAATAAGAATTTTTTAACCTCCTATATACAAAAGTAAGCAGAGTTGGCAATAACCGTGGTTGTTTTTGAAAATGCCAAAAACCCGTTTATTGGGGGATGTTTAAACCAGGCTTTTTTGGTTTAAACCAGGCTTTTTTGGTTTAAACCAGGCTTTTTTGACTTAGATTTTTTGCTTTATGTATTTATATTACATATTCACAGAAATAGCCTAAGTTTGTTTCGCCTTGATGTTATTATGCAACAGCGGGGTTATGCCGGAAGAACTCCCATAAGCTTAAAGAAGTGCGGTCAGTAAATTTCTTAAGTTGAGAATCTCCCGCCCTAGCCATTGGGAAAATCCCGTCATTACTTGAAATGTAAGACAATAACGGGAAAATCCTGTTATTGCTTTGCATGTAAAATTTAAAGGTCAACGTACCATAATCAGTACGCTAAAACTGAGGGACTAAATTACAAATTTAGTACCGGTACGTAGATATCATTGAAAGTCCAATTCAAGCTAATGTTGGAAGCTACGTAGGCAATCGATAAATTTTGCCAATTTCTATCAATATATTTAAGCAATATTGGCTTCTTTATAAAACAACACGCATATAGGCATGTAGAAATATACAATTTGGTTTGTTTCGTATATTTAGGCTTAACATCCTTACGAAATACCGAGGTTATCAAGGAGAAGACTTTCGCTTAAACTGACATCCGAACCGCTACTTGGGTTACGCATGAAAGAAGGATTGTGGTTCGACCGAGAATTGAACATGGGGCACCTTGATTAAAAGGTGAAAGGGAAATAAAACTATTGCAGGTAGTTTGATATCTGGAAACGTTACCATGAAGTTCACACGATTCGCATTTTTAATCTTTTTATTTTTGTGGTTTAAACCAGTTATTAAAAAAAAAGTTGGTGTAAATCAGCCAACCCTAAAAGTAAACACTTCTTTTTAAAGAATACACAAATAACTAGCAAAATAGTATGTAGTATTTTTACTTCAAAATATTCCATACCCTCTTTTTGAAACAAAATAAAATTAAAATAAAACATAAGAGAAATACTTAGATTTATATGATACACTTAAAGGCTGCACATCTAGAGCTTTTGGTTCTGTATATTCTTGAAATTCTACAGTTAAGTTTTATAGAACCACCATCACAGTTTACCCAATCCTCAAGTTTTCTGAATTTTTAACAAGAGGGATTCAACATATCATTACGGAACTCCCCCCCCCAAAAAAAAAGACTACGGAATATATTTAAGTTAAGCTAAATACAACTGCACAACAAACATGACTGAGTGATTAGCTTTTGCGCTTCTATCGGGAAGTCCGGGATTCAACCAGCATTCGACCATTCTGACAAAGCTTTTCTTCATTCCATCTGTGAATGTAGAAATAGTGCGTGTACTGTGAGTTGTGTGACTTCCTTTTTTATTGTTTTTAAATCGTTATTATTACTAATTACCAGCAGTGACGGTTTTGCGAAGGTTAGGGGGGCGGTCTTTCGGACTGAAGCCCGTTCCCCAAAGTTACGGAATGTCTGCAACAAACGAAATATCTATTATTTATGCCTTTACTCATAAACTTTAAGCTCCCGTCAAATAAAAATTACGAATGTTTAAAAAAACTAAACATTAGTAAGAAACCCTTCCCAAAATACTTTTCTAAATCCGCCACTGATTCTCAGTATAAAATGATTTTTAAAGTTGTATCCGGAAGATTATTGCTAAACATATAAACGAAACGAAATATTAGTTATGCCTGTACTCATAAACTTCAAGCAAATAAAATTAGGACTTTTTAGGAAACGAAACAATCAGAAAAAACCCTCCTAAAGTACTTTTCTAAATCCGCTACTGATTATTTGTATAAATTGGTATTCAAGGTTGTGTCCGGAAAATTATTGCTAAATCACTTCACAGCTACAGTATAACAGAAATGTGGAATTACGGTTTGACGGATATATTGAAAAACGTACGCTTTGACGGATAAATAGAAAAACGGGCAAGTTTAACTTTTGCGCTAGAAGCTAGAGTACTAAAAGCTCTTAGAAATGAAACACGGATGACAAATTAGAGAAGAAAAAAGATGTCGATAACTCAAAAGTTAAAATAAAGTTAATTAGCCTCTAAAATTACCCTCAAATACTACATTCTTCATGTTAGCTTTAATGCGTAAAACATGTGCTCCATCCATCTTGATGGTGAATTTCAGAGCGAAATATCACATTCAGGTCATGGAATTTTTATCTAACTATAGAATATACTATAAGAAAGCTATTTAGATAGAAAAATCATGAAGTTGAAAAAAGCCAAAATTTCCAAAATTCTCGTTTTTTTCCCAAAAAAGCCGGCTTTTTATGTGAAAAACCATCGATTCAAAAAAGCCGGCTTTTTTGCATCTCTATGGGAGGCAAGAATGAGCACTTCTGCTTCTTAATGTCCCAGTGTATTGTTAACTAGCAGCAACACACATTTCGAGAGAAAAGCCTTTGCCTTGATAGCTCCCATAAAAGTCTTTTGTCCAGATTTTTGTACTATGCCATGTAGTATATTTCTGATATTGTAGCACATTTTAGTAAGTAATCAATCAATATCACACCATTATAATCCAAAACACGCACATGACCTTCGGGATGAATGTTGGACTTTAGGCTCCTTTCCGGGGGAGTTGCCCCTTCTCTTGGACCATCCTGGAGACTCATTTGAGTTCCCTCCTCCAGCATTTCACAGTGTCTTAAGATAGGCAATTCTCCACTCATATAGTTTCTACCTCTTCAAGAATCTCCTGTCTCGATTTCTGGAGCAGCCTAAAACCAACTCGAAATTAGATTTTGTACATATTGCCCAGTTGTAGCATCAATGCAACAGTATCCATGAAGACACACACACATACACACTAATGAACATTTTGGCGAGAAGCTAAGTTTATCTTTGTTCAACTTCTTGCATTACTAACAAATTTCTATCATGGTGAAGGTAAGAACGTTCAACGTCTCGTAATACTGTAATGCACAGTTTATAAAAACGATTAGTATGGACTTACGTTGTTCACACTCTTAATATTGTTTGAAAATTACAGTGAATCGGAGAAAGAAAATCTAATTCAACTTACTAAGCAAGAACTGACATACACTATGTGATCAGAAGTATCCAGACACCCCAAAAACATACGTTTCTCATATTAGGTGCATTGTGCTGCCACCTACTGCCAGGTACTCGTTATCAGCGACCTCAGTTGTCATTAGACATCGTGAGAAAGCAGAATGGGGTGCTCCGCGGAACTCACGGACTTCGAGCGTGGTCAGGTGATTGGGTGTCACTTGTGTCAGAAGTCTGTAGGTGAGATTTCCACATTCCTAAACATCCCTATATCCACTGTGTCTGATGTGATATAGAAGTGGAAACTTGAAGGGACACGTACAGCACAAAAGCTTACAGGCCGACCTCGTCTGTTGACTGACAGAGACCACCGACAGTTGAAGAGGGTCGTAAAGTGTGATAGGCAGACATCTATCCAGACCATCACACAGGAATTCCAAACTGCACCAGGATCCACTCCAAGTACTATGACAGGAGTGAAGTGATAAAACTTGGATTTCATGGTCAAGCGGCTGCTTATCATGCAGGTAAATGCCAAACGACGCGTCGCTTGGTGTAAGGAGCGTAAATGTTGGACGATTGAACAGTGGAAAAACGTTGTGTTCAGTGACGAATCACAGTACACAATGTGGCCATCCGATGGCAGGGCGTGGGTATGGCGAATGCCCGGTGAACGTCATCTGTCAGCGTGTGTAGTACTAACAGTAAAATTTGGAGGTGGTGGTGTTATGGTGTGGTCGTGTTTTTCTTGGAGGGGTCTTGCACCACTTGTTTTTTTGCGTGGGACTTTCACAGCGCAGGTCCACATTGATGTTTTAAGCACCTTCTTGCTTCCAACTGTTGAAGAGCAATTCGGGGGTGGCGATTGCATCTTTCAACACGATCGAGCACCTGTTCATATTGCACGGCCTGTGGCGAGGTGGTTACATGACCATAACATCCATGTAATGGACTGACCTGCATAGAGTCCTGACTTGAATCCTATAGAACACATTTGGGATGTTTTCGAAAGCGGACTTCGTGCCAGGCCTCACCGATTTACATCGATACCTCTCCTCAGTTCAGCACTCCGTGAAGAATGATCTGTCATTCCCCAAGAAACCTTCTAACACCTGATTGAAAGTATGCCTACGAGAGTAGAAGCTGTCATCAAGAGTAAGGGTGGGCCAACATCATATTGAATTCCAGCAGTACCGATGAAGGGCGCCACGAACTTGTAAGTCATGTTCATCCGGATACTTTTGATCACATAGTGTAGATAAAGCCTGTGAGAAGGGTGAAGTAAATGCGGAACATCCGGTTTTAGGATTGGGATCAGGAACTAGATTTCTAGACTTTTTGTATCTACGGTCATGTTAGCCCGTCACCTATAAGGGATAATATCTCTCGGCGATCACAGTATCCGAGGAAAGGGAAGGAAGAAAGGATTGCAGAAGGAAGGAAGCGGCCTGAAACCTGTATGTCAGGTACCATTCCAGCATTTGCCTGGTGTGAATGAGCAAAACCCAGGGAAACCTCACTCAAGATGGCTGTCCCGAAAAAGCTTTTAAACTTCTTCGACCGAATGTCCCCATCGGGAATCGAACTCACATCCAGTTTCAATGTTGAATCTCCAAAAAACCGAAAAGATAAGTGAAAGCGAGAAAATGTATTTATGGATTTAGTACTTCAAGAATATACTATGTTCTATTTTTACCTTTAGATTCATTTGGGATTTATTCTACGTTATTACATTTGGGAGACATTTTGACCCCTTGATATTTTTCTTGTTTTTTCCAACATTGTTTTGTAATTCTTGTTAGAAACGTACTGCTAGGAACATAATCAATATTTTCAAGCAATAATTTCTTAATGATTTCCCATTTAGGTACAAGGGTTTCATCTTTGTATTAACAATAAGTACTTAAATTTCATAAAAATTAAGTATCGATTATACTTTCAAGAAATATAACTTTAATATAAATTTTTCATAACAAGTTTCTATTTTTGCGTACTTTGATATACATTGCAAAACTTATACAATAGGTGAACTCTTTATCTTTTCTGTACAAGGGTTTCAAACTTGTCACTCATATATCCGCGTACAATGTTGTTCCTGTTCCTCTAAAATAAGTTCCTGTAAAATTTCATCGTTCTTAAGACCACTCCTCTTTCACCAGACTGTTTCGACCACACAGCAGTAACCTATCTATCAGACTAGATGCAGTCGTTAGACAGTTATCTGACTAAAAAAAATATCCCCGCAATTAGAGAATCATCAGGCCTTTTTCTTACTCTTCTTTTTCCTCCTCTTTTTCTTTCTTATTCTTCTTGTAGTGCTTATAAGAGACGGTGTAGTAACTGCCATAACTTAAATATGAAACCTTGTACAAAATTCCACCAAAAAAGAACAAAATTGAAAAAATGGTCAAATTAACACCCCGAATGAAAATACGTAGTACATCTAATAACTACATTCCTACACCGTTATTTTAAATAAAAATATTAATATAATATAAAATAATAATGCAGAAGAACCTACTATATAAGAACCTATAAGAACCTATAAGAAAGAACCAATAAGATTTTTAAAAAATACAAAAAGAATACCTGAGGGGTCAAATGCATCTAAAGATTAAAACCGGAAGTCGTAGAACAATCACTCTAGGTTTGAATAATAGACCCTTATTAGAATCTAACGAAGTTTCACAATTTGAAACGTTACCTACTTGTTTTAAAATGCTATAAAATATGAATATCATGGTAATAGTAGTGAAATGCGTAAAATTACACTTCTCATATTACAAAGCTCCGTATTTTGATGGCAATTTGTCGTAAAGTCTGATCTATCAATAAACTAATACGTATTTAACTTATAATATTGCTCTGTGCCCATTAGATTCTCCACATAAATGTCATTGGATGGTACCTTCATGTGATTTCATGCGCATATAATCGATTTCTATTGCTGGAGCTCTTTTGGTAGCTATGCCATGACTTACTAAATGGACCTCGTATTACCAAGTAAATTTTAAGCCTCAAGTTTGTGGAAAGTCTTGAGTTTCAACTATTCTCTCTTCACTCTCTGAATATAAGGAAGTAAAATTTCAGATAGAGAAGATGAAAGATTAAAATTACCTTTTACATCATTGCTTTTCTTGGAGTTGATTTATGATCCAGAGCATTGTAGAAGTGGATCTGAAAAGGTGGGGGGGGGGGACGGTAGATAGCGGCATGACGCCACGCTGATCCTCCTGCCTATCTTTGAGCATTGTAATTTTTTAGGAACTGGGGGGATGTCGTACACATATTTTCGAGGTGAAAGACGGCGTCCCCCGCACTTTTACCCCCTGATCCAGGCGAGTATTACTTTTCCTCTGCCGTTACTTCTTCACTTGAACTGAAATCTTGGAAATCTATATATTATTTTTACTTCCTAGCACCTATTCCGTTACAACTATTACGATACATCAAAAGACTTTTATTGATACAAATATAGTATGTGCGTAGTTCTCTTGAATTTCTCCTGAAACGAATAATAGAAATATATTATTGATTCAATAATAGAGATGGTAGCGAGATGAGCAGGTCGTGTCTATGTTTGACAGTGCAACTCAGAATTTTCATTATGACAGGCTTTTGTAATAATGAAGGATTTCCTTGAAATATTTATAGGCTTTCAGGTTCAGGTTTTGTTTCATTTGTCAGAACATAGCTGGACATGAAATTATTCCCAACTGAACTATAAGTGTTTGTCTTTTGTGTTACACAAAGACACTGGTAAATCGTATCTTTGAGCTCGTAGGTCCAATTTTCAATTATCACGAAGTTACCTTATAATTATCTTCTCCTCTATATATCTCTACAGTACGTTTATAGAATAGTCTGATGTCTCGGTGTGTTCGAACAAAGGGAATACCCAACAAAATGTACAAAACTAACAACACCAACGTGTCACGCATTCAATATTAAACGGTCAGTAACGTACGGTGTTATGTGCTGTCTCCACTAAAGATGAAATGCGTTAGAACAAACTTCAATAATTCTACAGAATACAAACTGAAAGCCCAGCTATTCCCAAAACAAATACGATAGAACTAGCATTGCAAGTCAAACATAGAGGGATGTATAGCATGATGCGGTGTAGTTTTGATTGACTTCAATGTACTTCTATATTTGTACTTGATTTGATTTCAATGTACTTGACTTCTGTATTTGTTTGTTCCTCCATTCAATGATACAAGTCCAGTCGAAACGGAAGGATAGCATCCTTCTCATCAAATAAAGGGTATTAATTAAACAATAATACAACATCCTCATGTAAACATATAATGCACAGGGAATAGTTTGAAATATCGAATTGGTGTTAGCGGGGCTATGATCTTTACGTCTGTTGAAAACAATCTACATGATTAACTGTCTTATTTGTAAATTGCAGTAATTAGAAATAAAGTCTCTCAGAAACGTCAAATCCCATTCTAAAACACTCTGTTTCGAAAAAAGGCAACTTCCGAAACCAAGGAACCAAGTTCTTCAAAGTTATAATATTGATTCTACCAAGTCTTGAAATAAATGTCTGACAAATGAAAGTATTTGAAGAACTTGTCAAACCGGTTACGTTATCAATATGTTGTCAGATCCTGACAACCTGCTTCCTCCTTTTCAGTTTGTATGATTCAGTAAGAAGGAGAGCACAGATTTTGACATAACAGAGTGCTTACTTAGAAGTGATTGATAGATATGGCAATTTTATAAGAGAGAAAGTTTGACGTAATTAAGTCAATGTTAAATTAGAATTTGAATGTCGAAAAGAATTTAATATTTTCATTTTTAAATGTTATATTTGAATATTAGATGTAAATGTGTAAATGTTATGTTTGAATAAGGCAAGTATAGGGTATGATACAATTAGAAAAGAAAATATGACAGTATACGCTATATACGGGGTGGACTGTTTATCATGAAAGTCCTTCTAACTTTTGAATTAACGGACTAAATTCAATGAAATTTTGTAACATGCAAATATCGATAATGTCACAAACATCCATATGTTGTCCCGGGATCAGTGGTAGAGTGCTTACCTCTGGTGTGTGGTGCCTCCGGTTCGATCCTCAGCAAGTAAGTTAATGGTGAATAACATGGGGTCCGCGCGTTTTCTTAGGGTACTAGCGTTTATTCCAACATTTTCATTTGACCGATTCTTCCATTATCATTCACTTGCCTTAATCATCGTCTGCCTTAATCTAGCGGTATAACTGTAGGGCGTTAAACTGAAGAATTCCATTTCATTTCATTTTTACAACCATTCGCAAACATAATAATTTTGGAGGACTCTACAAAATTATTAACTCAAGTGGAACAGACATTTCAATTTACAGCAGAACTATCTTAATGTCGCATGATATGACGTAGTGTAGGAAATCACATTTTTAAATGTTACTTTCATCTGATTTTATAACATTACAGCAATAGTTTTCTGTAGTTGTAATTGCTACAAGTTATATAAGTTTACAAATTTAAGCAGTGTTCCAAACTTTACCTATATTCATCATATCTCCGGAAGAGGTTAAAATATAAAATTACTGTAAACTGAATTACATTCTTTGTGTTTATTAAAAAGTCACCTCTAAGTTCAACGTGATGTTTAGCTAAGCACTTTCTTGAAATAAAACGTTTTAAGTAAAGTAAAATTTTCAATCCCGTAGATATGACTTCTTCCTACATATTAGATATATGTCATTTCATGGTCATCGTGTTTGACATTAAGATAATTGCGATGGACATTGATACTGCTGTCTCGCTTGTGTTGTTACTATTGTTGAAGTCTCCAAATTTTGAATGTCTATGGATGTATGTAATACGGTTGCATCCTTAATTTGCTACATTCTCAGTTTGTTGAATAATGATATTGTAAGGTTTTATTTAATATGCACTAAGTAAATTTGAAATATCTGATAATCTAATACAGAGCCATTTAAAAATATATAACTTTGTCTTAATTAGTCAATACTGTTAAGCTGTTAGTTTTCTAGAGAAAATGTTTCCCAATAGATATGTAAATGGTAAAAAAAAAAAATTATCTTTGAATATCTATTAGTTAAAATATTACAAGTGAGTATTAAGACAAATAGACCTCACTTGTCAGTGTAAATATATAAGTTCGTGGCGTGGCCTACAAAATTTTTTAAAAAGATATTTGGATAGGTTGTATTTTATGTTTTAATGTAATCTAGCTCAACCGAGATACATTTACACCACCTCTCTTACTTTATAGCCCATACTGGATACTGTTATAACGTGAGATTTACTATTCATCAGGTGCCTACTATTCATCAGGTGTAAACTTAGCTCATACTATCAGCAACACACACACTGGCAACTCTCCTTTCGTAGATAAGATCTGCCTCGTCTGTATGGAAATTCCATAAATTAACACCGGTTGCACTCAGATAAGAACTCATCATATACATCTGATTCTATGCACAGATTTCTGCAAGGAACGGAGACAACCACCGGTGTGACATAAAGACAAGTCCCCATATGCTAGTCCTATAGATGTTTGAGTTTGGTCTTCTGAAGCGAGCACTTTCCTCGGTTGTATCTACATTCTGCGATTTGTCGAAACACGTACAAAAATATACATATTTTATCTGTATGTGGATAACTTCTAAACAGGAAATGGCAGAGGAGTCTCCTTCCTGTGCATTATAGGAACCTTATATAATGTGAGATGTGGTGCAGAAACAGATGGAAGTCACATTGAGATCAAGAGATAGTGGCACGAATTATATTCTTAAGATAATTCCGAGTTAAAATTTGAGCACTTATACGCAACTCAACATTCTGTATGTGCGTATATTGCAATTTGTTTTTATTTCAGCTATAATAAAAATACATTATTTACAGTTTGCATTGTCTACATAAATCCACACAAAGGAATGGACTTGGACTATGTGAAAATAACAGTAGTCAATACACGTAGACGTAAAATAAGTGTTGGGCACAACACTAAGAGCGAGTTCTGCTTCTTGAAAGTAATTTTACTTGAAAAATTTTCTAAAGGATAAAAAAAGAAATCAAACTCTTTTCAATTCCAAATTATTTTATGTTTATTACAAAATAATATTTAATACCCATTAACTAAACAAAATGCCCATTAACTAACTACTCTTCTCTGCCTTCCCTATATCAGAAGATCCCTTATCATCAGATAAAATTTCAGATAAAAACTGAGAAAGAGTGCTCACGACCTCCGCTGGACCCGACCTGGAGCACGTTTAAAACGAGATAAGCCAACATGCATTGCATGAGTACTGCCTTTAGGATTATATCCACTTAAAGGGTCAGAGCTCCAAAATAGGGTTAATAGTAAACGAATTTATTTAACACATACTTCACTAGAGAATACTTTACACTCTATCAAACACAGATACAACAAATACCTTCGTTTGAAATTGTATATATATATATATATATATATATATATATATATATATATATATATATATATATATATACCAGGTTATCATAAAGTAAGTATCGCTATTTAGAGAACTCTGGAGACGTAACCACTCGACAGAATGCAACTAAACTTGAGTATATTTGAGAACGTGCCGATAGAAAATAATATTAGTTCCAAGTTTCGCCACCAGATGTAATTATAGGCGCTCTACAACACCAAGTAAGTGCAGCGTGGAAGAAAAACGATACTATAATGATGCTAAGTGATAAGAAAGGCCTGTAGGTCTTGTGGCATTGATTACCAATGCTATTAATACCTCGTGGTCAGTGGCGGATTTACAGGGGGAGGGGGTTTTTGAACTGAAGCGTTCCTTTAAAATTCTTGGAAATCAAAATCGAAGTTAAATGTTAGCCTTTGCTACGCTCATAAACTGCAAGCTTCCCCCAAAATTTCAGAAAAAGACTAGTGTCAAATCTCGCCTCTAGAATTTATTATGTTTCAGTTGAGTGTTAAGTATGATAGGTATGTTATGGAAGACAAATGATATTATTGATATTCAAATAAAGAAATCTGTGGCATGTCCCCCGTGGCATTGATTTGTAATCCTATTAATAATCCCGTGGTGTACTGATGTGTTATGGGCGATGATGGTGATGTGAGGTTTTGCCCAAAGGCAGATCTTTGACCTGAAGGTTCCTGGGCAAGGGAATCCATGGTGACTAGTACCGTATGAGATGATGACGTTCTAAGGATGGGACCTACAGGTTAACATGGGATCAGACTTACGTGTATTTTCACCGGAAATCGAACCCGGGACCAATTGATCACAGGGCAAAGAGTTTGAAAACAAAGAAACATAGGATCACGTTCGCTGGAGCTAGATTCTGATAATAGAGTGAATGGGTCACAATGAGTGCCTGATGTTTAGCCAGGTAACTGTGGATGAGTAGCGAAGCGTGAGTGGGCGCATTGGTATGGTGCACTATCCAAGTTTGGTTTTCCCACAATTCAAGCCTCTTCCTGCGGACAATAGCCCTCAATAGCGTTAAAATGTTCTCGTACAATTACTTGTTTATTATCTGACCATCTGATACAGTTTATGATGGACAAAGCCTTTCCAATTAAAAAAAAAAAAAAAAACATCACCATGATTTTTGACCGACTCATTGTGCTTTATTTTAGACATGAAAACCATGAATGAATTGAAAGGTAATTGAAGTGTCTCTGTGAACGTTTTATCAAATTTGTAGCAAAGTTCACACACCCATAAACGTTCTTCTTTAAGCTTTTTCATTGTCACCGTATAACTAATCCGACCAACAACTTGTGTACGTGCTCACTTCCCAAGCTGTTGCTTGACGATCAACGGTCATAGCGAAACGAGGAAAATGTCAGATTGTTGTCTAAACCTGCCGCTGTTGTCTAAAGTGCGCACAGTAGCCGCAATGCGCTCCCTGTGTCGATTGACGCGCTATTTCGAAAGTTTGGTTACTTTTTGATCACACCTCGTATTATAGTTCAACAAAAAATTTACAGTTTTAACAGTTTATCATAATTTTTGTACATTCTACATAAACTATACTCTGTGTTATCTGCCATTTTGCTATAGTCAATATGAAAAACCTGATTAGTGTAAACTTCAGTATCAATTTTTGATAGGAGATGGCGTGATTGTCATATAGCATATAATCAATTTTTAAGTTTACAAAGAAATTTGTATTTTTCCGTCTTCCTAGAAAACTAAGCATGACAAATTACACCAATTCAAGCCATTTTGTTAGCTCAGTGAGATCTATATAAGGTAATAGGCCCATATTTCGTCCCCGTTCCTAAATCCGTCCCCCACGCATTCTAAGCAACGCCAGTGAGCAAGACGTATGCAGCGCCATCTGATCAGTTGTGTGTGAGAGTGGCTGTCTTCGAGGTGTAGCAGTTTACAAGCAGTTGGAATTTCTATTGTTTTTGCTGAGGTAAGTTCTTGTAGTGTCAAGTTTATAAAACTATAAAACTGAGTCTATGAAGAATGTGTAAGTGCACTGTGTTGTATCATAGTTGTGGCATAACGAAGTTGTAAGCCACGTATCGTTGTGGTGTTGTGGTTCCATCTGTTCGTGGAAACGTACCACCGTGTTGCATGTAGCAATGTTCCTAATTTCGTCCCCTGTCATGTTCCCTATTCCATCCCGGAGACGAAATTGAGCACTCATTTTGTGCTTCTGTTTCTTGTCGTTTCAGATGGCGCCAAGAAAGCAATGGGACAAGGAATCAATGAAAAGGGCAATTAATGCATTGCGCAAGAGGGACATGGGTTATAAATCTGCCAGTAAAGCCTTCAACGTTCCCCGTGCTACGTTAAAAGATTATTGCAAGAAAGGAGGACATTTAAGTACAGATGAGCTAGTGGATACCAAAATAGGGCGTGAATAAGTATTAAGTGCAAGAATAGAAGAGGATTTAGTCTCATATTACCGCACAATGGAGGAAAGTTTTTACTGTCTAACTATGAAGGATCTCCGCCGAATGGCATATCAGCGTGCCATACGAAACAATATTGCAAATCCGTTTTCGAAAGTTGAAGGTGCTGCAGGCCGCAAATGGATGCGGTTGTTCTTCAAGCGACATCCCCAGTTATCGTTAAGAAAACAACAGTCCCTTTTTCTTGCTAGAATTGTAGGATTTTCCCCTCAAAATGTTGAACATTTTTTCTCAATTTTAAGAGAGGAACTAAACAAAATAAATCATAACCCCATGCGATTGTACAATGTCGATGAGACAGGAATATCGGTTGTACAGCATAAGTCACTGAAAATCGTTGCCCTAAAAGGTAAAAAAAAAAAAAAAAAGCGGTGCAGAGAGTGTCCTGTGAGAGGAGCTTTTGTTACTCTCGTCCTGTGCATGTGGCCGTGATGATATTTCCAACTATGTGCCACCCGTGATGATATTTCCAACTATGTGCCACCCGTGATGATATTTCCAACTATGTGCCACCCGTGATGATATTTCCAACTATGTGCCACCCGTGATGATATTTCCAACTATGTGCCACCCGTGATGATATTTCCAACTATGTGCCACCCGTGATGATATTTCCAACTATGTGCCACCCGTGATGATATTTCCAACTATGTGCCACCCGTGATGATATTTCCAAGGTAATGAATGAAGGTTGAACTACTCGACGGTGCCCCCTGGAACGAGTCAGGTTGGATAACTGCTGCCTTGTTCGAAAATGGTTTCAGCTCTTCATATCTATTGTAAAACCTACTAAACAGGATCCATGGTGCTTATCTTGGATGGGCACTATTCCCATACGCGCAATCTCAATGTGATTGACACAGCAAGAAACAATGGAGGGTCCATCGTATGTCTGCCACCCCATTCTACTTCAAAATTGCAACCACTAGATGTAGCCTTCATGTTCCCCTTCAAGACGTGTACGCACAGGCAATAGAGAAGTGGCTAAGCAGCCATCCTGGACGGGTAGTTACAAATCTGCAGCTGGCAAGATTATTTAACGAAGCCACTGTGCGTGCAGCTACTGTGCAAACAGCAGTGAATGGTTTTCGCAGAACTGGCTTCATGCCACTCAAACATGATATTTTTACAGAGGCACACTTCGTTGCACACAGACTGAATCAGAGTAACAACGAAAATCAAACCTCAGCACCACAGAATGAGATCGCACCTAGCACGATGTCACTCCACATCAAATCAGAGAAGTTCCCACAGTGAAGGCATCAGCGTCAGCTCACAGAGGCTCTGCTGTTTTGGAACCAGCTCTCTACATAAAGCAAAAGTTCAAGACTCCATTGTCAGAAAGAATAGTAAACTTAAGTATTCACAAAATAAAATCGCCAAAGAACCCCCCCCCAACCACAAAACAAAGCAGAAAGACAAATACGTTGACGCGTCAAGTTAAAGTGATGATAGTGATGATTATGTCGACTTGTCCACAGACAACAAAGAAACTGATTATGGTGAAGGAGTGTGCCCTATTTGTGATAAGTTGTACTCGGAATACAAACGTGGTGAGCAATGGATTCGCTGTTCAATGGGTTTCCACTGGTTCCATGAACTTTGCTGTACCTCACCTACTTCCAAAACTTTTATTTGTGAATTTTGCTATGATTTGTGAAGTTGTGCTTTCATTGCTAAATGTGAGATTTTTTCTATTCTTTTCTATCTGTGTTCATTGTTATTACATTGTATGTATTGTACACCAATCATTTCACATCAATACAGTAACATAACTTGTGTAACTACAGTGTGTTTTTCTGTTTTCATTTACTAACACCCAGGGGACGAAATTAGGAACCACTTTAGATGTAACTGCTATTCTGTTTGTTATTAGATTTTTACTTTTTCTCTCTCTAACCTTTTGCTCTGCATATATATAATAATTATCAATATGTGCTAGAATGACGACAGATTGTGTGTAATTTTTTTGCCATCCATGCTACTTCACAAAACTCCTCCACAAGGCAAAATGCAACTGGGGGACGAAATTTGGGCCTATTACCTTATTAGTGTAGTTCTCATCTTTAAATATATTTGGATTAAAAAGTCTAATATATTTCAACCAAAAATTTTCTTGTAGGTCTTATATCTGAAGAACTACTGTAGTATAGCCAAACCCAAATTATTACTTAACTTAGTATGAAGTCCTTATTCAGTAAAAAATACGAAAACTCGATTTAGAGACCGTTCAAACATTTTGTGGCTCCTAATTCAAAACTAATTATTAGCCAATATCGCAATTTTTTGATCCATTTTTGATCATTCCTAAAATATTTGGCCAAGATTGTAATCTTTTGATCATTAATAAAATTTTTGGTCCAGATCCCAACCTTTTGATCCATTTTTTTTATCAATAATAAAATTCTTGGCCGAGAAAGCAATCTTTTGTTTCAGTTTTTGGGATCATTCCTGAAATTGTTGGCCAATATCGGAATCTTTTGATCCATGTTTTTGGCTCATTCCTAAAATTCTTGTTTTCCTTAAGCGCTAATAATACTCGTATTTTAGATTGTGTCTGAATTTATAAGATTTTCATGTGTTGCTGCTAAAATTTAGAAAAAAAAAACTCTGTAGAAATGAATTCTTAAAATTGGCTCACACAACAATTCAACTGCGTCCGCACTCGTTCCAAACACATGTTAAGAAGAATACAGAAGGACAGGCACGTACGCAGGGGGTGGGTTCTAGGGGTCCAGATCCCCCCCCGAAATTTCGACTTTTGTGTAAATTTAAGCCAATTTAGGGGCAATTTTAGGACTTTTAATATAAAATACCCTCATATTGAGTTTGGTCCCCTCCCGAAGTAAATTCTTGCGTACGCTACTGCAGAAGGAATAAGTAGCGAAGAATAGTTAACATTCGTTCTTCCTAGATGTTTGCTAAATGAATCACAATTTCCGCCCGTAAGAGACAATATAAGAAATATTAATGGAATATAATCCGTCCAATATATAGTCATTTATATACAGGGAAATGCTTTTCGAAGAGAATATACAATAAGAAAATAAACGTTTGCATACCTTATTGACTCCTATCAATACATAGATCGCCTTTGTGTAACTGAAGCCTTTTCTCTATCCTTTAATTTACACTAATGTGTTTTCGTTCAATATGTATTTCCATCATAGGCAAATGCAAATGCATTACCCATTATTTCTAACCCGGAGGAAAACAAAAATAATAATGTTATTTCATGAAGGATATGGGAACCTCAAAAACAGTGAACTACAAGTTTTGATTCATTAAAATATTGATTACCTCAATATTGATTGCTGAATTGTTTTCCAAACAATAAATAGTACTATTTTAAGTACACTTGGTTTTCTCATACAAATCTAAAATACCCGTTTATAACAGCGTTTCCCAACCTTTTTCAACTTGCGGCACACTACGGGGGTAGCTTGAATTCTCGTGGCACACTCAAAGATATTATTATTATTATTTGTAAATATAAATTACCGTGATATTTTTCTGTGATTACTGATTTTCTCACAGAGAAGAAAGTTCGATCGCTGTTTTTTCCCCGTGGAAATCATTATGCTTATTTTTCATTTCAATTTAAAACTTCAAAACAATTGCAATGAAATATAGGATTTAAATTTTTTTTTTTTTTTAAATGCAATTTCTGTTTCGAAAGCTGTATCCGATTTTTCACTAAGAACGAACGATCACTCACTCACGAACGAACAAATCTCTTGTACTTTTAAAACACAGTAGGTAATTTGTATGCACGTTTGCTTTGCCGAGAGGATTGAATGATTTCTTTAAAATTTTAAGTTACGAAATAGTCTGCAATAATAAAGAAGCAATAATGGTCATAACAATAATAACAAATACGTTTGTCCACATTAAAAATATACAGAAAAATAACACAGTATGAAACTTAAAATTGTAGATTCATAGTAGAGGTTCATAGTAATAAGAAATAACAAATATACAATTTTTCCCTATGTCTTGCAATTTATTGCTATAGAATTAATAATTTGGTTTCGATTTTCTCGCGGCACACCGGTTGGGAAACGCTGGTTTATAACGTACGCCTAATTCAAAAAATCAGATATTATCAATATTTAAAGTAAGACACAATGTTCAAAGTTCCATAGAAATGCCAAATAATTGATTTCATTCAGTGAATAAATTTACTTGTGTGAGTGTCATTTCTCATGCGTAGTTTTTAAGAAAATAAAATATATGTATTTTTTCAAAAGCTAAAACTTGATGTTATGTGACAATCACGCAAATTATTAACATGAAACTGATTCGGAAATATATCCTGATGAAGATAACATTCGATATATCCCAGTACAAATATAGTTAAAGAGTTTTTTTTTTCTTATTTAAATACATGTCCATACAAATACTATAATACTTTAAAGTGATATTACGTCGCTTTGGATCATCGTATTTAAATGTAATTGGTCATATTCGAAAGAAAAACTAGAATATATATTTTTTTACAATAAATCACAGACATTGAATGCGGGCCCTTACGAATGACGATGCAGACATTAAGACGATATTCCCGTTCACGCCACACACACGCTCCAACATATCTGATGAAATGGACTGGATAGCGGCACTGATACGAAGACATAATCCTTTACGTAACCCCAGAAAAAGAAGTTAGAAATTCTAGACCCAAATAAAATCCGTGAGTTTAAAAAGAATCACCATGTAATACAATAAAATCGGAAAGTAAATTATTATTAACAAAAGTGTGTATTTTGTCCTCTCTTCCAATTCAAAAAGAGAAAAAAAAGAGAAGAAATCACTTTGAAATAAACTGATTGCCTCTACTCAAACTGAGTTTTTTTCTTTCTTTACATTTCACTTCCACAATTTATGATCTTAAGGTGTTAACAATACGGTGGTAACGTTAGATTTTATGAAACGTCAAGAACAAAATAGGTAGCAAACATTTTATGCGAAAAGGGAGCCAATCAAAATGACTTAAACCGCAGTGGCGCATCACAAGATAGATTTCATGGTAAATCTTTTCCGGGAAGGTGTAACCACACGCACGAGAATAAAGAAGAAAAGAGACTGAAAATCTATAAGCCACAAGAGGAATCGAAGTTTGGATCATAATGCATGAACACAACACGTGAAAGAGTCGATAAATAGTTATGAAGGTTTTTCAGAACGGTTCATTTGTTTTCTATAGGTTTTTTGTGTAGAAGTAAAGTTCGACCATACGTGTACAGAATCTGAGGTTGTGAGAGTGTGTTTCTTTTGGTACTTTACGCGGGCAGGCCAGGAAGTTGTTATCCTTACCATGATAGAAAAAAAAAAAAGTTAGGGATCTGAAATTTGATTCTCAGATGCGTCCTTCTCTACATATTTGCCTCGTATTGCCATATATTTCTTACATCTGTGTATCAGTACGTTAATACCATCTACATGAAAATCCGCAGAGATGCAGACGAACCAAGATTCCACCGCACTAATGACCTCCTTATCATCGTCAAATTGCCTCACCTGCAAATGTTTCTTCATATATGGTAAGCGGACAGAGTAATCGGACAGAGCCATATAGGATAATACAAAAGTTTATAACAAAATGGGGTACAAAAATGAGCATTTCTGCTTCTTAGTGGGATGTGTATTTGCTCTTTGCTTTGATGGCATCCCGTAACTTCTGTACCAGGTTTTTGTACTATGTAATGTAGTATATTCCAGTGACTGTAGCATCTTTTTGTAAGTAATCAGTCAATATCACACATTTATAGTCCCAAACGCGTACGTGATCTTCCTGGGTGAATGTTGCACTTTAAACATTTTTCTGGACAGGTTCAACCCTCTCTCGGATCATCCGGAGACTTGAATTCTCTCCTCAGCCTTTCACTGTGTCATAAGATTGACCATACTCCTGTCACACAGATAGTTTCCGTGGCATCATGTATCGCATGTGTCGATTTTTCTTGAAGCTCAAGGAATCTAAAAGCAGATCAATATTCGATTGTGTACATACTGTCTGGTTGTAATATCAATGCAACACTATGAGTAAAGATGCGCACTAGCGAGCATATTAGCAAGAAGCCAATCTATCATCGTTCAAATTCTTGTGTTACCAATATACCTCCATCATGGTGAGGGTAAGAACATCTGCGTCTCATAATCATGCACAGTTTAAAAGAACGATCAGTATGGACTTACGTTGTAGTGTTTGAACATTACAGCGAATGGCAGAAAGAAAGTGTTTTGAGTTAAGTAAGCCAAAAGGACAATAGATAAAACCTGTGAGAAGGGTGAAATAAATACGGAACATCCGATTTAATTGTTGAATCCGCAAAGAGCTGAAAAATAAATAAAGGAGAGAAATTTTATTTCTGAATGTAGTGCCCCTAGAATATACTTTTTTGCATCTCTACTCTTATTACACATTGAAACTGGAAATCGTAGAGCAATTATCTTTTATTTAAATATTAGATCGTTATTAGAATCTATCGTTATTTCACAATTTGAAATATTGATTACTTGTTTTAAAATGGGGTGAAAGGTGAATATCATGGTAATATTTGTGCAATTCGTAAAATGATACTTCTCATATTACAAACCTTCGTCCATTTATGGTTATTCGCGCAATGAATTGATACGTACTTACCTTTAATTAATGATCTCTGCCATAAGCTCCTCTACACAGGTATCAATCGGTGATACCTTCACCGATCGATCAATCGGTGACCTTCAAACACATATAATAGTTTTAAGGTACTGGAGCTCTTTTGGTAGTTGCAGCCATGACTTACTAAAAGAAAAAAATGAAATGAAATCTTTAAGTTTTACGTCCCACGGTTATGCCAAAGGAGACGTGTGATGATGAGAGATGGGTGAAATGAAGAATGTGGGAGGAAACGGGAGAACCCCGAGAAAACCCACGAGCACGGTGTTTGTTCACCACAAAGTTCACTTGGCGGGAGCAGGGTTTGAACCCGGGACCCCAAGCACCAGAGGTGAACGCTCTACCACTGAGCCACCCGCGCCCCCCGACTTACTAAAAGAATCTCATATTCACAGCCATATTTTTGAGCCTCAAGTTTGTACCAAGTCTGAAGTTTGACTATTTTATCTTTACTCCCTGATTACAAAGAAGTAATATTTCAAAAAGAGAGGATGAAAAATTGACTACCATTTTCATCGTAATTATTATTAAAGATGATTAATGATTCATAGGAGTACTGCTTTCCTGTGTCATTACTTCTTGATCTCAATTTCATACTTGGAAATCTATATTTTACTTTTCATTTCCTGGTACTTCTTTTGTGTCTCCTACTACATCAAAAGACATTTTACGGAGTCATCTGCAGACGAATAATAGAAATACATTATTGATCTAATAATAGAGAAGATAGCGAGATATGTGTATCGTGTCTATATTTGCAACTCGGAATCTTCATTATGACAAGTTTTTCTGATAATGAAGAATTCGCTTGAAATATTCAAAAGCTTTCAGGTTCTAGCCTTCTTTCATTTAGCAGAACGTAGCTAGACAAGACGTTATTCCAAAGTGAATTATAGCTATTTGTCTGTTGTGTTACAAAAAGATATTCGCAAATCGTTTCGTTCAGTTTCTAGCTCCAATCTGAATGGTCACGTAGTTACCTTACATTTCTTTTGACTCTGGATCTCTACGACACGCTTGTGGTAAATTCTGCTATATCGGTCTTCGAAATCAAGGGATATCCAACAAAATATACAAAACTAAGTACTTTACACCAACATGTGACACATTTATCACTAAACGCTCAGTAACACACGGTACAATGTATTGTCTTCTCTAGGGATTAAGGGCCGCGGTGGCTCACTGGTAGAGCGTTCACTTCTGGTGCGTGGGGTCCCTCTCGCGCCAAGTGAACTTTGTGGTGGACAAACACCGTGTGAGTGGTTTTCCTCGGGGTTCTCCCGTTTCTTCCAACTTTCTTCATTCCACCATGTCATTCATTTCTTCCAATAACCGTCTCCTTTAGCCTAGCTGGCATAACCGTGGGACGTAAAACTGAAAGATTACATTTCATTTCTAAAGAACATGTGCGTTAGGAGGAACTTCATTGATTCTACATAAAACAAACTGAAATTCCAGCTACTTGCAAAACAAACCGAGCAAAGTAGCTCAAGTGGTAGAGTGTTGGCTTCGCATTCGGGAGGCCGTGGGTTCGATTCCCGCTGCTGACCATCCTGACTGGGGTTTTTCAGGGTTTCACTCAGTCCTACCAGGCAAATGCCTAGATGGTACCTACTAAACAAGCCGTGGCCAATACCTTCCCAAAGCCTTTCTATTGTTATTGTTCTTGTTAAATATCCAGTACAAAATGGCCTCTGAACTGTATCTGGTGATTGTTAAATGAATAAATAAAATGCAACAGAACTAGCATTTCAAGTCAAACAGAGAGACGTCTACAGCAGCCGTATGGAACAGCCGGACCGCGGGCCACATGCGGCACGCCTAACCCTGTCTTCCGGCCCGCTGGTCAGTTATTGAAAACAATAACTATTATAAATTTTCTTTTTTACAAAACCTGGAGACGTAGCCCTATGGTATGTGAACTTAGATGTTTAATTCGAGGTATTTTAACATAGAATTATGACCAGATTCTACTCCATATTTTGCTTTTTCTTTACCGTCGCTTCGAACTTTTCAATATTGCGTCCCGCTCAGGGATTTGTAAATAGTGGGACTGATTACAATAGATTCTTATCTATGGTGTTGGCAAACCTCCATCCTGAGGATAAAGCTTGTTAAGTCAGTGACCTATATGTATTTATGAACTCACAAGAGCGAATTTTTGAAATTTTAAGAGATTTATCTAAATATCCTACAAAATTAGGACTTAGAATTTCAGTAGAAAATTCGCAATTTTTTTTTTTTTTTTTTTTCAAGAAAGCTTAGCGCTCGAGTGTAGAGTGTCACAGTATAGTTACCAGATTCCAGATCATTTGTTAAAAATCGATCGAGACTTATCCTGTTCCGAAATCGATCAAGAACATTAGATCGTTTCTCGGTTTGTGCAATTTTTTAACGACGTTTTTGCCTAATTACACCGACGTTGTACAAAATTTACAAAATAATTAAGATCATTAGTTAATAAAATATCTTTTACCCTTATCAAATAATTTGTGTTACATTAAAATACTGTTGAGTTAGTGACTTTGTAGAGAAAATACCTCCCAATAGATATTTGTAGAGTATGAAATTTTAGTTTTCTTTAACTTCTATTAGTTAAAGAATTACAAGAGAATATGAAGACAAATGGACCTCTGTATGCGGAGAGAGAGAAGAGGAAGAATGCTCTTCGGAATACGAAACAGAAATAGTAAAGGTGGGCAGGGGGAACGTAACAGTATATCAAGATCCTTTATATTCATCCTATCTTCTCACTTGTGATGAAGCCCATTTACATTCTTCACATGATGAAGTGCTGGGTGGAACTCAAACGGGAAATTACTGCCAAATATTTCTCCCTCTGTCCTTGCAAGAAACTTTCAAGCAGGATTAACTGTAACATTATCTATTTTCCATTGTTCCATTTCATAATATATGGCGACATAAACAGTCCCTAATTACAAAATGTACTTTAGAAAATTACATTTAATAATATATTACGAGACTCGTGTTTCAAGTTAAGTCACCACATATTTCGGGCTGCTGTAGGTTTTAGTATAGGATGTTCATAAAGTTACGCAACCCGAGTTTTTTGGCATCAGAACTTCTCAAAGATAAAAGTGACTGAACAGAAACTCTAATCAAGAGAAGGCTTGTCTTCGTAAAAAAAAATTGAGATATAATTAATGGGGTAGAGGTCCACTAGAAACACGAAGGCTAAGAAATGTTTTGGGCGAGACATTAAAAAATTATGAATAAAAACAAGCTACACCGTTTTTATGGACAAATGATAATGTTAACGGGTAGGGTGGATAGAAATGCATCATTCTGAGACCGAATGGCATATTGACACTAAGTGTATACATCGCACGGCGGTGATAATGTCGTATCGGAAAAAATACTGTTTTTCCAGCATTACGGTGTAAAATGACAACCCTGACAGTGTCAGATGGTGTGAACACATTTAGCTGGTCACCAACTATCCTCCAAGTACACTATTCTGAATCAACAAGAAAGTTGCAAATGATTGAGGAAACCTAATAATCTATCCATGCCTGGCTATGACTTCCTGAATGATTGATTCAGACTCCTGGGTCATAGGGAGCATGCGCTTTAGCTTACGTAGGTATGATTGTAAGTGAATGTAGTGAAAACTATGTAAGGGTCATTCCATATCAAATCACCTATTTTTAAAACATGACCGTGTTTCAATGTTTCAGATTCTCTTCAAAATTTGTTTATACATAAATACCAAGGAAATTATGCTAAATTATTTTTTTTAAATTTTTTTGATGAGAAATGGACCGGGGAGAAATTTTTGAAAAATGTGAATTTTACGCCAATTTCACTTTCCGGCACTCAAGCATCATGAAACTAAAATTACCATAACTTCCTTATTTTTCAAGTTATTGGGCTCATCCACGTGTGAAATGAAAGCTTCATTTTTGTTCTTTCAGTAGATCCTAAGAAACCTTGCAAAAAGGTTACATTGTCAAACATTAAGGATATGCCTTTCCTCTGAAGTAGTGATGACCCATTGCGGAATTTTTACTTTCCGGATTCCGGAAAGTAAAATCGGGAAAATTTCGGAATTCGGAAAAATTCCGATTTCGGAAAAATCTGGTATTCGGAAAAATTCCGGAAAGTGAAATTTCCGATTCCGAAAAACTTTGGCCATCCCTACTCTGAAGTGAAAACTGTCACACTTTAAAACTCTTTCAAATAATAATCTTAGTAAATATTAGGCATGCTTAAAAATAAAGCTGGTGTAACGTGTAGTTTTGGTATTACCATAATATTACATTTTTGTACTTTAACTATGACTTTCTTTTTTCCCAATTGTAGCGTTTCTTACAACTCTAAAACTTTTGTAACTTTTTATAGGATTAGTTTGCATTTACTAGGTATGATTAAAACATAAAATGGAATGCCTTTTTTGTAATAATTTTGCGGTTTTGTGCATGGAAAATATAGGCCTAGCAATGTAAAGGGTAGAGTGATCATTACAAAGTTTAACAACAAAAATAAGATATAATAGACTAATATACATAGATGAAAAGAATAAACATGCATACCAGTAATACTTCTTAGAATTACATAGATTTACATACAAAATGTTGTGTCCTATATTTCACAGTTAATTGTTTTTACGGTCTGTTTTAAATTTTGCTTTCAGTGGCATAAGTCCAGGCTGATTGGCTTCTAACAGATGGAACAGGAACTTCCCAGATGATATTTTGAAAAGGTACCCAATAAAAGTCTTCATTTTCTGGTCAGTGGAATATAGAAGGCTCAGAGCGATTCATGAATTGCACTCTAATGTACAGAAATAATAATTACAAATATACCAAAAGCACTGTTTTTATATTTTAACCATATTATGTATGTGCTAAAATGATTTTATAAAAAAAGGTTTCAAGAGTTTCACAGTTGTAATTTACGAGCAATGACAATTTGTAACAAAACTTAAAACTGTATATTTCCGTACATGTAAAATACCAAAAAGTAAAAAAATAAAAAAATAAATAAATCTATATATATAAAAGAGAACGTACAAAATCCTTTGTCCGCTCATCACGCTAATACGGCTGAACCAATTTCTTTCATTTTTGGGGGGTTATTAGGATTTGGACCCTAGATGGTTTTTATCATATCACTTTAATTTTTAATTACCAGTGTCTTGAGATAATTGACCATTCAAGTGTCCATAACGTACAAATCCTTTGTTATTAGTTCATCATAGGTAAAAATAAACGTATTTATATGCAACCCGCATGACCGTGTCACTCGGCGGGTTAACATAAATGACAGGCGATATACAGCGGAAAATAGCTTGAATCTTCTGTTTAAAATTTTTAAATTGATTTGCTTATTTTTACAGACACTTTTACAATATGCCAGCACCGGGATGACCGCAGCGAAGCGGGGCGGGTTAACATAAATGACAGGCGATATAATGTTAAGATTTACTGCAATCTTCTATGGTTTTTATCATATCACTTGAAAGCGAAAAAGTAAAAATTATCTAAGTAACAAAGTTTATTGCGTTCCGGGGTGACCGCAGCGAAGCGGGGTGAACGCTGCTAGTAAATAAATAAAAAATAAAAAATAAAAAAATAAATATAAAAATAATATTAATTACGTACAAAAATACCAAAAGCACCCCTTTCTTTTTTTAAATATATCATGTATGTGCTAAGATGGTTCTATTAAGAAAGTTTCAAAAGTTTCATAGTTGTAACTTACGAGCAATGACACAATTTGTAACAAAACTTAAAACTGTATATTTCCGTACATGTAAAATAAAAAAAAAATTAATTACAAAAATACAAACAAAACACCCTTTTTATTTTTTAACCATACCATGTACACGTTAAGATAAATGCACAAAAAAGTTTCAAACGTTTCATAGCTGTAACTTTTGAGCACTGGCACAATTTGTAAAAAGCCCTAAAATTTGCTTTGTATGCCCATTAATGTTTGACAGTTTAACATTTTGCAAGGTTTCTTACGATCTACTGAAAGAGCACAAATAAAACTTTCATTTCACACCTCGATGAGTCCAGTAACTTGAAAAATAAGGAAGTTATTGTAACTTTTGTTCCATAATGCTGAGTGCCGAAAATTGAATTTGGCGTAAAATTCACATTAAAAAAAAAAAAAAAAAAAACAATTCTCCCCGGTCCATTTCTCATCCAAAAAATCGAAAAATAATAATTTAGCATTACTTCATTGGTATTTAAATATGAAAAAATAAAATACTGAGACATTGAAGGACATTGCTCTAGATGCTTTGACCTGAAATGACCCGGATACGAGTTCCTATATCACTTATAATGGTTTGACATTACTATCACTCACATGCAAAACAAAAATATAGGTTTTGTATCGCACAGAAGACTACACCGTTAGAAAATAATACGAATACAGTCTTTCTTCATATCCACTTATTTATTTTAACCGTTGCATAACACTTGTAATGCTTTACACTAGTAATGCTACAATGCTACATTTGTAAACATAAAGTACAGTTCTATTACTTACTATTTAAATCAGTCGCCAGAAAATATTCCTTATAAGCATGTATTTCTTTGCAATGTGTTCCATTTCATCAGTGCATTTTGCAGAATGTGGTGCACTTAAACATGATTTTCGACTCTTTCTTGACTCTTTCCAGTAATCCTCAGTGGTTGGGATTAAAATCGGTTACGAATGAGCGGTGAATTTTTTCCTTATGTGGGATAGAATACTCAACTCTTCCCGCGACAAAAAAAAAAGTCCACAATACATTTCGTAAAAATGTTAGGTTTCTGTAGAATATAGTATCTGTTTGTTGAGGCATCAAAACATTTCTCACTACTTAAATTTATACCAATTGAGGGAAGAGCAAAATTAGATTTCACTACATCCACGACTTAATAAATATGTTGTATAACGGCTTTTGTAGTAAGTATACTGTTTTGACTGTGTAGTGTGTGTGTGTTTCTTTTTTCTTTTTTTTCTTTCTTTCTTTTCTTTTCTTTTCTTTCTTTCTTTTTTTCTTTTTTTTTTGAAAAGTTCACATAACTCCACTGCTTGAGGTCAGTCAAAACTGATTAATCGCTTAATCCCTCCTTCATGTTTAAAACATAATATATGACTACTTTTTAATAAAAATTGATTTTGATTAAATGTGGAATATTTTTTGAAAGTATTTTCAATCGTCTTAATTGATTAGGGTTAAAATGGACCAATAATGAAAGTGAGTGAATTCTCCTCAATTATATATATATATATATATATATATATATATATATATATATATATATATATATATATATATATATATATATATATATATATAATATTTTCAATCAATACTTATGAAAAGAACTCAGATTTCTATAGAAGATACTGTGTCTTTTGTAGGAGAAACATACAATTGAAACCAATGATGAGTGTAAAACGCTTTAAAAATAGTCTATGGCTTACGCGTAGACAATGTGTAGACAATATAAATATTTCCATGCTGGATACCGCTATAAAGGAACATTTACTATTCATCAGGTGTCTACAAACTGTAAACTTAGCTCATAGTATTAGCAACACATACTGCTAACTCTCCATTCGTAGAGAAGATCTGTCTCGTCTGTATTTAAATTCCATAAATCAAGTCCCTTTGCACTCAGATAAGGGCTCATCATATGCATCTGATTCTATGCACAAATTTCTGAATGGAATGAAGACAACCATCGAAGAGACGTAACAGAAAGCCACCATATGCTAGTCCTATCGATTTCTGGGTTTGATTTTTTCAAGAAAGTATTTTTTTTATCTTGTCTCTACTTTTTGCGACTTGTTGAAACACATACAAAGAATATATAATCTATGTCTGTACATGGGAAACCTATAAAGAGGAAATGGCAGTGGAGTCCACTTCCTGTACTTTATAGGAATCTTGAATAATGGAAGTTGTGGTTCAGGGCTATTGTTGAGACAGATGCAGGTCACATTGAGATCAACAGATAGCGACACAAAGGCTATTTTTAAGGTAATTTCGAGTTAAAATTAGAATACATACATGCAACCCAACATTCTGTAGTGGAATTTATTGTTTTCAGCTCTAAAAAAAGAAAACATTTACATTTTTCCATTGTCTACATAACTCCAAACGGATTAGTCGAATTGGACTATGTGAAAATAACAGTAGACAAGAAGTACATATGTAAAATATTTTAGGCACATGAATGCTTTTATTACAAAAAAATATCACTAACAGTTATGCGAGTTCTCCTTCTTGAAGGTAACTTTACATGTAAAATATTCTTAATTTCACAAAAATGAAACAAACTTTTTTGTAAATACAAATTATTTTATATTTATTATTATAAACAATTTTATTTAATATCCATTAACTAAACAAAATCAAAATTTGTTTAGTAACTAAATAAAAGTTTGTTTAGGTTATTTGCTAAGTTAACAAAGAATTCGCTAGAAAGAAACAGCAAGAAGAAAAATTTGAAGAAAGGCTTAAACCTTCTATGTGGACAAAGAACTGAAAGAATAGGCTGATTAAAGAATGTTATGTAGGGATGTGTATGGATCTGAGCGATGGTTAAAGAACAACAAAAACGGAAGATGGGAAGATGGAAATCTTCGAAATGTTTTGCTATAGAAAGATGTTGTAAATTAGGTGGGTCGATAAGGTATCAAAGGAAAGAGTAACGGAAATGGTAGAAGCTAAAGGGAAACTATTGAAGACAGTTTTGAAAATTGTAGGTGATATCTTCAAGAACATTACGAGACATGGGAATCATGTAATTAGCTTTGCAGGGAGTAACATAAGACTACTTAAAGGAAAGGTACGACTATAATATACAGACGAATTAATATAGAAGGTAAGAATGAAATAGTACTTGGAAATAAAAAATCTGGCTGAGGATAGGATACAACGGAAAATTGATTCAAACCAACAATAAATTGTTAATCCAAGAAGTGGAAACCACCTACTATCTGATAGAAACGTCCACTTCGCTGGACTACAGGCTAGTGCGTATACCTTTGATGCATGTAGTCCCACGTTCGATTTCCTCACGAAAGAGCACTAAAATTTTCAAACCATTAATCTCCATTAATTATCCGTCTGTGTTAGCCGAAACGCCATAACGTAGAACGTTAAAATAGAAAAACATTCTTTTTTTTCTTTCATACAATGTAAACTAAACTTCCACCCTTTTCGGGACATACCATGGAGGTTCAATGGTTGGTGTAGAGCTAAGAACTGTCATAACTTAGTCAATACGTGTCCAGGTTACTCCAGATTCCTATTTTACAAAAGGATAGGCGAACCAAACAGAAGCATTGCAATGAAGGTAAATACCTCGCTACCATCATAGATCAAGTCCGAGCCATATAGGTCCCAGGAACACCTATGCTTTAGTTTATAGACCGTCAAAACGAAAAATGGAGTATTTTGAAGATTAATTTTGTTGAAAAAATAGATTTTCTCCTTGAAGTCAGCAAGTTTTCAAATTCATGTATATCTTATATATATATATTGACAACATAATACTGTCTCGGGGATCGAACCTAAGTAGATAACTTATTTGCTACAACTATGAACAACCCGGAAACCGAACCAACGGACTATGGTTTAACTAATACTGCACTGGGACCATTACAAAGGCGTAAGCCTCGCAGCATCTCTACCATGTCAACAATAAATTATTTATAATAACTATGTGAAGGAGAGTGACTCAATTAGAGTATGAGCGTTTATCTTTGAATAGGCATTTTATTGTAATATCTTTTTAGTCGTAGAGAGTAAGATGTTGTTATGTCAACTTTAAGTAAAATGATGAATCACATTTAATAAATCTGTTGGTGAATTAGTCAATTCGAGAGTATCAGAGATGTATTATAACATACCTCGTTGAACTGGATTCGAACTCCTGGACTCGAAGTTCATCGTCTAAGTTCCCCACAGTGGATGGATGTCCACTAGAAATCGATGTTGTCAACAGCTGGTTCTCACTAGCTGTTCTACTGTGAATGAGACTGAACAACCAACGGATCTCCTACCACTGATCATTCCTCTCTGATCGTCCAAAACTGATTCTCCAAACTGATCTTCAAAACTGATCTTCAAAACTGATCCTCCTTCAGTCAAACATTACCTTTTTATGTTCATGTCCATGATGACGAATTTGTTGTTTGTTTCATTACAAATTCTGTAGCTCTTACATCTCTGTGCCGAAATTGTACTGAATCACAATTTCTGCTGTTTCTCTCATTGACTATATTCTCCAGACAGTTTACGTCTGCGAAATTCACAACTTTACCTAATTTTGATAATGTGTACATGTTAACATAAATTTATACAACGTTTTACATTTTCTTGTCTTTCGTATTTGTTTATGTTCTTGTGACACTTGCAGACTCGTGTCTATTACTTCAAGAAAACAACAGTCATCAGCAATACGTAACCTGATGTTATAATATGTCTGTCTGCAACCTAATTACGTTCTTACAACAAGTTAAATTATAAACAAAACTTTACTGTTTCCTTTTGAAGCCAATTAATAAAATTGAATGAATTTAAATATTAAAATATTCCAGAATTTTGGCGTACCGTGACACGCCCTCACTTTAAACTGAGGCATCTCCGATGACGACTAGATCTTTCAAGAGAAAGATTGGCTTTCGGAGAACTCCCTGTATACAAAAATTTCCAAATTATCAATTCATGTAAAAATTACAGATATAATATTTTTTTTAAAAAAAATTTGAAAGCCAAAATTGTCATGTTCAGATTAAAAACAGAAATTGATGATTAATAATTCTCACAGATTTTTTTTTCAAAAGTTCAATTAATTCTTTTCTATTTATGAAGCCAAATATATTTGATAGCAGTACACTGCATTTATCTGCCATCTGTTGTAGTAACACAGAACTACTTGAAGTCTGTCTGTCTTCAACACGTTAGTTATTGTTTCCATCCTAAGTCCTTTCTTAGGAAACTTGTAAATGATATATTCATATTTAATTTATACATACACACACACGATAAAATACTTTTATGCACTTTCCTTATAATTTTATCTGGATTTCACTAAACACACTAATACACCAACACCAAAACAGCATTATTGTTCCAACAAACTTGACCCAAATTGAGTTACATAGTTGGCAACTCAGTGTCAACTCTGTGTCAACGTTTTTATGTTAAAGTGATGATCTTAGCAAAAATTCCTTTTTCTTCTTCTCCTTCTCTTATTTCCGCTCAACCTTGACCAACTTGCGTATCCGTTCTACGTGTAAAACGTCCTTGTCCAACACATCTCGTTCCACGTCTATTCATGTCCACTCACTCTTACAGTTTTACTGCACTATTATGTAATAATACTATCTCAGTACTCGAAACTGAATTCACCAATTCTCAAATGTGATTATTTTTAAAATAAGTGTGCATTTTTTTTAATTATGTGATGTGTAATAACTTTACGTGTGTTACTGTGTTATATAATTTTTTTTACATCCTTCACTCTTATATACATCTCCTCTACCTATAATTTGACAAGTTTCTTATTTTAAAAATGTTTTTTTATTAATATTATTATTTACGTCTCCCGTTACTTATTCTTTTAATTATCTTTATTATTTAATTACTTATTTTATTACCATTCACTGTACACAAAACATATTTATAGATTAGGGATTTTATTGATGCAGATTCGCATTTCCTCGAATCTGGGATTGGGCTTTTGATGGTAAATTGCGGCCCTCCCCGCAATTTCATCTACAAATACCATTTTGTATACAGCTACTTACTTATTTATTTAACTTTTGGTGTTTTCCTAGAAAACTTGTTATTACTATTTATGTATTTATGTATTTATTTATTTAAAAAAATTATTTAATTTAAATTTCCACTCTTCTTCATACTCAAAAATGTTTAATTATCTATTTATTTAGTTCGTCAAAATAGGGTATATAATTGATAAAAATTGATATTCAGATGTTGTATCAACAATCAATAGTACTTATATCGTACTCTCTATGATTCTCAAATCTCGGTAATTAACTTCAACGTCTTTAGTCGCTGGCCTTGCAACATAAAAACTATTCAAGTTATCGTCACTTTCGGATTTTAATTAATAATATAATAATAATTAATAATATAATATAATCATAATCTTAATAATAATATAATGTTAATAATGCTAAATAATAATTAATTATTTTATTTATTTGCCAAATGGCCTAAGCTTTGAAACGGTACCTATGATCAGTTATATAAACATGATTCTTCAATCCGTCTCTAAATGTTCTGTAACACTTAAGGGTTTCTCTGTAGACTGCATATAGCCAAGTCTTATTTTCCCCTAAATTATTTCTTAGTAAGCTTACTTTATCTATTTACTATTTCTATAGCTAGAGCTCTCTATATATCGCTTACTTCTCATTATTTCAACTAGTATATATTTACTTACTTATTTACTTATTTAGCTAGCTTTCTTTTTTTTCTTATTAACATTAATAAAATATAATCATAATTCTTAATAATATAATAATAATAATAATAATTGTCACTTTCTGTTATAATAAAATTCTTCAAAATTAATCATAATCTTGACTGTCATGTCCGTAATGAAATATCTATTATTCTATTTTTCTATTAAATTTGCTATCTATTTCTCTATTATCTTTATCTATTTTTCTACTCTCTTTCTCTTTCCAGATCTTTCCATCTCTCCTCTTTCTCATTTTCTCATTCCTGAATTAAATGCTCGTGATTAGTCTATTTTCTACCTTTCCTATTCTTAGAACTTAAACTATTCTAACTTAACAGCTAGATAGCAAGCCTATTTTCTCTATTCCTATTTTCCTTAAACATCTATTTCCTTAACATTTAACTATATCTTTTATTACTATTCCTAAATTCTAATAATTAAAAAAAAATTCAAAATTTTGCTCTTTCTAGATACTTAGCTAAATAGGTCAGATTCACAAAAAAAAAAAATCACCGCTTTGCAGAACGACAAGTGGGTAACTATTTCCTTCTCTGTACCGCCTTAATGTCGCCGAAGACTTATGTGTTATTTATAAATAAAAATTTTAGTGAGAGGTCTGGTAAACGCCCAATTCAACATCACGAAAATGTGATTTCTTACCTACCTAGATTTTCTATCAAGATGTTTCCTAATTATATGATTATCTTTACAAAATTTTAACACGTAATCACTAAACATTTAATTTCATCAATCATTTTTTTTCATTCTATCTTGCCTTTATCTCTTCTTATTTATTATTATTCTCTTTTTTTTTTCAGATAGCTCCTTACTCATAAATATTTTCTTCTTTATTATCACATTATTTTAGTCATACTTAAAAACTTTAAATTCTCATCTATTTAATAATTCATTCGTTTATTATGCCGTAAAGACATCTTTACTTATCCAATTAAATTCCAATATTTACTTCTTTTAAATTCATTTTAGTACTATAACTAATTCCTACACCTATTTAAATCTTACTAAAAAAATAATAATATGCAAATCCTTAACCCTTTACACTTAGATTATCAATATAATTATTCTTACTAGTAATTAACCTATTCTTAATACTAATTACAATTACTATGACTATAATATTACTTAACTACTTAAATATTACCTAATCCCATATCCTAAATATTACAAATATAACCAATAACTCTACTGAGTTTGCTAATAACTCATCCATCTACATTTATCCTAAATTTAACATCTACTGTATCGCTTCTTATTTCTTTCTAAGAAAAAATTAGCGAATGCTGCTACATCTAATAATAGGTTTTCTCGCGATATTATGATCTTAGACCTTTTTTCTAGAGACCCAAAAGTTCCAACTAGATCTGCAATTTGAATTGCGTCGGAACATTCGAACGTGTTTCCAAATCGTTCCAACCATGTGTTGACCCTGGTTTGATCCACACACTCCCTAAAAACTGCGCATATCTTATACGATAGATCATCTGATTTTAATGCAAAGAACGTTGCGTTCTTTAAACTCAATGACACCTCCACCACTCCTGACACTACTGCCAGAAAATGCCTTCGGTATCCTAATTCCAACACATTATTTACGTCATAATTTTTCTGTTGAAAAGTGACCATAAACCACTTTTGCTTTTTCCACACTTGTATTTTATCTCTAACTACTTCGTCTTTGTCTGAACTATACGTCGGACCATACTCTGTAAAACTCCGAAGTACCCCTAGATCTAGCCTGTAGTATCGACTATCCGAAAACATTGTTGCAGGTTTGCCATTATCCTGCATAACTGGATAATGCTCTTTATGATTATTAAGTAATGACAACATGGTTTGAATGTGCTCTAATTCTTATGAAAATACTAGTACGGATGGGTAGTGTGGTTTAATATATTTTATTATTGTATTCACTTTACTCTTTAACCTAACGTATATATCCGACAATTTAGAACTTGTCAACTTTATACTGATGTCGGGGATTGAACCAAAGATACCTTCACTATACTTCTGATAGACCTTGCTTCACTAGGATCGCTACACGGCATAAGCCTCACAGCATATTCCACCATGACAACATAATACTGTCTTGGGGATCGAACCTAAGTAGATAACTTATTTGCTACAATTATGAACAACCCGGGAACCGAACCAACGGACTATGGTTTAACTAATACTGCACTGGGACCATTACAAAGGCGTAAGCCTCGCAGCATCTCTACCATGTCAACAATAAATTATTTATAATAACTATGTGAAGGAGAGTGACTCAATTAGAGTATGAGCGTTTATCTTTGAATAGGCATTTTATTGTAATATCTTTTTAGTCGTAGAGAGTAAGATGTTGTTATGTCAACTTTAAGTAAAATGATGAATCACATTTAATAAATCTGTTGGTGAATTAGTCAATTCGAGAGTATCAGAGATGTATTATAACATACCTCGTTGAACTGGATTCGAACTCCTGGACTCGAAGTTCATCGTCTAAGTTCCCCACAGTGGATGGATGTCCACTGGAAATCGATGTTGTCAACAGCTGGTTCTCACTAGCTGTTCTACTGTGAATGAGACTGAACAAACAACGGATCTCCTACCACTGATCATTCCTGTCTGATCGTCCAAAACTGATTCTCCAAACTGATCTTCAAAACTGATCTTCAAAACTGATCCTCCTTCAGTCAAACATTACCTTTTTATGTTCATGTCCATGATGACGAATTTGTTGTTTGTTTCATTACAAATTCTGTAGCTCTTACATCTCTGTGCCGAAATTGTACTGAATCACAATTTCTGCTGTTTCTCTCATTGACTATATTCTCCAGACAGTTTACGTCTGCGAAATTCACAACTTTACCTAATTTTGATAATGTGTACATGTTAACATAAATTTATACAACGTTTTACATTTTCTTGTCTTTCGTATTTGTTTATGTTCTTGTGACACTTGCAGACTCGTGTCTATTACTTCAAGAAAACAACAGTCATCAGCAATACGTAACCTGATGTTATAATATGTCTGTCTGCAACCTAATTACGTTCTTACAACAAGTTAAATTATAAACAAAACTTTACTGTTTCCTTTTGAAGTCAATTAATAAAATTGAATGAATTTAAATATTAAAATATTCCAGAATTTTGGCGTACCGTGACAATATATATATATATATATATATATATATATATATATATATATATATATATATATATATATATATATATATATATATATATATATATATATATATATATATATATATATACAGGGTGGGCCATTTTAATTAATCCACGGAAATATCTGAAAAATGATAAAACATAGAAGAAATGTTTGAAGTAATTGCTAAGGGGGAAAACCATTTCCGCCAAAAGTACCCCTCCCCACCCCCCGGAAATGGGGTAACGGGGGGTAACTTTGAAATGTCAAATGGGAACATGGGTCGAGTAATACCTCGTTCGAAAGGTCTTGGAAAACTAAGTAACGCTGTACCAAAATTTGTTTCATATGAAGCACCAGTTTCAAAATGGCCGCCATGATATAGTTCGGAAACTCCAGTAGCCGTAGTATGAAAACCATGGGAGGTAAATGAATGGAACAAAATTGAAATACGTAAATATCATAGGGCATATCGAATGGTGTGGTCCCTGTGATCCCAGTGGCCTCCCTAAAGGAGTCTTGGGGGCTAACTTCAAGATTTCAAATAGTAACATGAGTCGAGTGGTACCTCGTTCGATAAATCTTGCAAAATCAAACATCTTGCAATAGAAAACGATTGAGGTGAAATGGCAGTGCTCTCATAAGACCGCCGAAACATAGTATCAGTGTCAGAGAAAAGGTTTAGTATCCGTAGTATGAAAGCGATTGGAGATAAATCAAAGGAAGAAAAACTGGAGTAGGTAACTGACGTAAGGCACATCGAGAGGTGTTGTCGGGGTGACTCCACTGAAAGGTATCCGGGGCCAACTTGAAAATTTCAAATAGCAACTTGAATCGAGTAACATCATGTTACATAGACAAATGAATATCAAACAACTTCTCTAAGAATATTTTCGACATGAGACACCGTTTTCAAAATGATCGCCAAGACATGGTGAAGTGTCTAAGAAAATGTCTAGTGCCCATAGTATGAATACGGGTAGACATAAATGAAAATAGCGAAAATTAAATAGGAAAACCACGGAGGCGTTCCAAGGCTCGAGAATGATACAACAGAGATAAAAATGTTAGAGTAAAATTGCCATAATGTATAGAGAGATATCCAAGTCCTGCAAAATAATCTTTTCCTGTACTCTGTATGTGAGTGGGGTGGAAAGTAACAGTGAAAGTTCAAATGACAACTTTACTTTAATTCGCAAATTAAGGCTACCTTACAAATAGGTATGGTATGGTTGAAACATTTGTTTGTAAGGATGACGCTGTAGTGACTAAAAAAAGGTGAAATTTTATTTGAATGGTAACGCATATCTGTATGGCTATGTATGATTTGATGCGAAAACAGAAGGAACGTTATACGAAAGAAGTCGAATAATGCAGTTGCTGGAACTTACAAACGTGTGAATTCGCTAATCTCCGTCGCCACAGAAACTTTTATGCAATGCGTGCTGGTTATTCGGAAAGCATTTCGGGGATATATGTACATACTGTTTCGTTCCTCAAGCTCACAATATGACATGAGTGCTAATAGTTAATCAAAATGTAACTGTGGCCAAGGGCGCCCATGTTGTGGTTTCCAAGGGAGGCAAGAAAAAGCGACATTTCAAATATAGTTTCAAATTTTGCTGTAGCTATTCTAAAAATTCTATTGAGTTTTCGATATTCCGAAGCACAATTTCCTCTAGGGGGGCGAGAGCCCCCGTTATGGGCGCCCTTGACTGTGGCCATCCGCATTAACTGAGTGCACTAATTCTCTATCCCTGAACTCTGCCTTCCAAACAGCATTGGGTAGGTCAAGCGTACGCCCGAACCATGGTCCGGTCGGACATTGAAATTTTGAAGTTAGCTCACAAGATACCTTCAGGGAAGCCGCTGGGATCGCAGGGGTCACATCATTCGATATGCCCTATGATATTTACGTATTTCAATTTTGTTCCATTCATTTACCTCCCATGGTTTTCATACTACGGCTACTGGAGTTTCCGAACTATATCATGGAGGCCATTTTGAAACTGGTGCTCCATATGAAACAAATTTTGGTACAGCGTTACTTAGTTTTCCAAGACCTTTCGAACGAGGTATTACTCGACCCATGTTCCCATTTGACATTTCAAAGTTACCCCCGTTACCCCATTTCCGGGGGGTGGGGAGGGGTACTTTTGGCGGAAATGGTTTCCCCCCTTAGCAATATATAACGTTTACTTCAAATATTTCTTCTATGTTTTATCATTTTTCAGATATTTCCGTGGATTAATTAAAATGGCCCACCCTGTATATATATATATATATATATATACCGAAAAGCCAAATTTCAAGATGCCTTATTTCGAATTCGAGAAACGGTGGATGGTGATCCTTATCAGTGTAAAGGTAGTCATGCATCATTTTATTAATATTCAATGGGTGTGCAGATTGTTCCCTGCAGCGTGAAATTCCCAGACATGCCAACAACTGAATTTTGAGATATGATCTGACTTAATGATTGATCGAAAGTAGGCAAACGATAAGTTTTGATAGGAGTGAACACGGAAACCTTTGGCATGATGTCGGAAGTGTTAAGGGTAGTCAGCAGTACGGGAAAATGCATGCTGCGATATTTTCTTTCACGCTTATAAGTGAAGAAAACGTGAAATATACCATGACGAAATACATCGCCCGTTCCTAACACTTCCGACTTCCCTCCGAAGCATTGAATATTCATTATTGTAAGGGCTTACCTTCTGCCTACTTTGAACCCTCCTTGAAATCAGGTATATCTGAAATTCTATTGAGAGCATATCTGAGAATTACACCCTGTTGGGAATACCCTGTACACTATTAAAAATTGACGAAATATGCAGTTTTGGATAGTATATGCGTGGCTTCCTTTACGCGGATAAGAACCACCATCCACAGTTTCTGAAATTCGAAATAGGGCCTGTTGAAATTTAGATTTTTCGCGATTTTAGACTCTCAAAGTATGCACTTTTCGCCATAGGTTTATACGGATTTTTCTCTTATTTTGATGTGATGAACAACCTCTTAGACTTTGTCAGTATAGTTCATTAACACCCTATATGTATATATAGGGTGTTTCAAAACAACACCGACAACATTTGGGAGGCGATTCCTGACACCAAGGCAAAAAGTATAGACCAACCTGGGTGCACAAATGCTTCGTTTCGGAGTTATAGGCTGCCAGAAACATCAAGAAATGAACTTTTAAAGATCCATAGCTCCAGAACTATGGGACCTACCGTAGTCTGGTCAAGACTTCATTTAAGAACTAATATGTGACCTACCCAAATATCCATGTTTCAGAATCCTGTTGTGCTTCCGCAACAGTTTTTATAGAGGGCGTTTCGCTACGGGCATGTAATTTGAAGTACTCGTCAACTACCTCTATAAAAATTGTTGCGGAGGTACCGCAGGATTCTGAAACTTTGATATTTAAATAGAACACATTCTAGTTCTTAAGTGAAGTCTAGACCCGACTCCGAATTTCTCATTGGTTTTGACCTATGGACCTCTAAAATTCATTTTCTCATGTTTTCGGCAGCCTATAACTCCGAAAGGAAGCATTTGTGCATCCAGCTTGGTCTATACTTTTGCCTTATCTTGGTGTCAGAAATCACCTCCCAAATGCCCAAATGTTGACGGTGTTGTTGTGAAACACCCTATATATACATATATAACTTATGTAAAATAAAATTATTCAGAAATATCCTACTTTCTGACATGGATACTTTATTTTTAAAAGACAATCATGTCAGTGTGTTACGCTAATTTATAATAGTAAATACTTAAGCTAATAGATGTCTCTGCCTGTCTGACGCCAGTAGATGTCACTAGCAGCTAGTCAATTTATAGACTTAAAACTATTATGACGATTTAATTGCAACACACAAACCATATGCTATCAATTTAATTATTTTGGAATAATAAAACGTGTACCACTAAAGTTAGTTAAACGCATGTCAATAAAATTTAATATAAACCATTAGAACACTAAATTAAGTAGGACATTAGTTTTCAGTGTGTAGAGGACCAAAGGCTCACATGAAACAACTACAATACTTTTAGCAGGGCGCAAAATTTCCGGCCGCCAAGTCGCCATTGGCGACTAGAAGTTTAGAGCTGGCGACCAGTGTTCAGTAGAAATGGTTTCTACCTAAACTTACAGGCAGAAGTTCTACAGTATAAGACGAAAGTTGATCAAGAATGCGAAAATGTGCATAACAGAACGGTTACAATCTGTATCATTGGAGGTAGTTCTGTCCCTTCATTTATTTGACACTTTTGGTTGGCTTCCTAAAGGAAAAATCCTTGGATTTGGTGTGGAAGAAATAAAACTGATTTTTAAGTACTTGCAACCAGATTTATACCAGTGAAAAAAAAAAAGTGGACCTCGTCTTTGCAGAATCGGTAAAATTTAAACTTTCGTTTTCTTCAGTGACGATGAATTAGACACTGAAAAAGATTTATAGTGAAAGCTTCATTACGATATTCATAAATTTGCTTCCAATTGTCACATTTTGAGCAGTTTTACCTATGAGTACTGCTTCATATGACAGAGGCGTCTCAACAGAGTTAAGATTGCCTACAGTAATTCACTAAGACTGACACACAGGTTAATATTCTGACAATTTCCATCAATGGCTCTCCACTTAAGGACTTTCACCCGAAAACTGCAGTTGACAACTGGGACTTCAGTGCACAGACAGAAGGAGTGTTACAAAAACATGAAGGCTTAAGGTTAAGATATTTTTTTAGCATGTATATGAATTGTCCAATTTAAAATTGATTATCCTGAATCCAGTTGTATGCTTTTCAAATTTTATGACCTGATGTAATATCTTTCTTTCTCAAACCAAAGGCTGAGGGGGTGGACCTGTCAGAATTTGTACGTGAGAGTTACTGGCGATTCTCATTTTTGGATTGCCGAGTGCGTCTGAGTTTGAAATTTTGTGCCGTGCTTTTAGTACATTGAAAGCAATTAGTCACTTAAACAGTTCCAAAAACACAATATAAAATACATCCTGCAAAATAATGTATACTTATTTTTTCCTGAACTTAGAACGATACTTAAGAAATACTTCAAATGCAAACGCCATTATACTCAAAGATAATCCAAAAATAAGCAATGCAAAAGCACCCATCAAATCCTTAATAGAAATTACTACCACACTTTTGTCCTCAGCTGCGAAAGCAAAATGTCTTCTTGTTGCCCATACATCAAGTAAAATATCAGTTTCCCATTTTGCACGTAACCCGTACTCCACACAATCTTGAATCACTCGATTAAAAGAATTCACGTAAGGAGAATTTATTCGCATTAAATAAATACTCGGAACTGAAACAACAATCTGCTGGACTTTATGAATCAACGGTTTACCTTGTGAATCGAAAAGGGAGTGTAAATATATTAAATAATCAACACCACTGGATGTCCAAAGTATCCCCCAATTTTTAAATCCAGTCAAATCTACTAACGATTCTTCCAAAGCTTTTATAGAAATAAAATTCTCCCACTTGTCTAGAATCTGTTTCATTAAGTGATCAGTTGGGTCAGAGAAAAATCGCCGATGTAATGATAGGCCACCCAACGGAATACCTGAGTCCAGAAGATCATTCATAGTGTTAATTAATTTATATTTTATTGGTTTTGTAACAAATCTAAAAAGCGAAGCCTGGTAGCTGTAATTCAAAACGAAAGATCCCAGAACCCAGATTAGAAATACTACTCTAACCAAAGGTATATGAGGTGGTTCTGGAACAGATATCCCTAAAAATATTGAGAAGTTATACATGAAAGGAGATCGGAATATTAAACTGTTTCTATTCCTAATAAGAGATTTCATTAGTTTTGTGGAGATAATAATGACACCATAAGAAAATAAGATTAATATCCAGCAACGTGATTGGAAAGGGAAAATTATGCTCATCCATTTAGGATATAAAGAGGGTTGGGGAACAACCCATGTCATTCTATAAAAACCTCCACTCAATACAGGATGAAATTGTACAAAGTATATCAATTGTGGTGTCCAACCTATAAAGCTTCCTTCCAATTTTCCTGATATTATTTGTGCCATATCCCCAGTAAATGTTCCATTAGGTAAGGGTCCACCATGAGCATTTCGATTAATTCTTTTCAAAAGCTTCAAAGTGAAATTCATCCTTTCCGCAATTGTATACAGTATTTTTGGAGTTGGCCCCTTAGCAACAACACTGCCATCCGTTGTCTTTCCCAATATGGAAACAGGTGGTAAACTAAATGTTGTAGCACTCAATTCACACGAATGAAGGTTTTCAATTTTGTTCGGAAATAAGTCTCTTCCTTTGATCATATGTCTCTTATGCCATTGATCGATGAGTATTAATCTACCAGCTGGTTTGCAATGACTTTGTGAGAATGGAAAATATGTGTATATGTCGATTGTTTTCAGTAAGCTTATATTATCCACTGTAATAACAATCACATTGAATATACTTTCCTGAAATGCACTACGAAAAATCTTTTCTGCCTCAGTTATTGTTTTATTCGCTGTACAAAGAACAACAATGAATTTACTTCTAGTACTTAAGTAAAATAATTTGATCTTGTGAATTGCCTTCAAAAAATCAATATTGTTTTCTAAGAAAAACAAGTACAGTATTTTATCTTCGGACCATTTCTGTGCAGAAACTTTGAGTTTTGATGCATTTAGTACATCTGGCAAGTTGTTATTAACAATTACAAATGCACTGTTGTAACTTGGTAGTAACACATTCAATGCAACAGTTGTATTGTCTGAAAACACTGTTAATTCTCGTTCGTGGTTGTGATTCAAGGATATAATGTGTGAAAGGCAAGCAAATAATTCACTGTTAGGTTGGTTTCTTGGTAGTTTTGGTATCATATTTTCTTTCGTTTTTGTTGCATTAACCATTACCAAAATTGTAACAAGAACTATGTAATGTATCCTCATTTTGTCGTCAAGATTGCCTAAAAGAAATAAAAAAATAATTTTAGTTACATTTTGTGTTATTTTATTTTGATTATCCATGTTTGGTTCTACAATAGGGACTTCAGAAAGAATCAATAAATATTACAGCACCAATGTTATGAGAAAAAGAGACATAATATGTTCAAAAATAACATAGAAAAGTTTACACAGTTCTTTTTTTAATTATTATAAAGGGTAGTTGCTGTATCCGGACATGAATCTCTAAGCTCTGAAAGAAGTTTCAACACAGAAATTTTAAGTTTTAAATCTAAAGAAAATGACCAAACATAGTCTCGATTCTCTTGTGCAGTGAATGCATCAGGTACAAAATTACTTGTAAACACAGGGAAAATAAGTAAACGTCAGAAGTGTATTTTACTAATATCATCGTTAATAATAAGAATAGTAACAAATACTAATAGTACTTTATCCGTTAGTGGAATTAATTTTATTGGTGGTTTAATTCAAACGGGAATTGAGTGTTATTTTATTTTAAAGGTTTTAAGTTGAATGATTTATTAATTCCAGATTCAAAACAGCTAAGGCGATATGAACGTACATTTGAACATAAGTACCAAAGATATTATAAAATAGAGGATCTGTCCATATGTATCTTCATCCTATTAACTCAATGAAGAAAAGAAAAAAAAACAATCGAGCATCAGTCAGAGCACCGAGTCTGATTGGCTAGTTACGTTTCCGCCATGAATGTTGGCTCAAAACATTGAGATCTTATTGGGTGGTGTGGGCAGAGTAGGGGTGGCGAAACTATGACATATGGCTTCACGATTTTGTTGTATAGGTAAATCCTCGTACACATGAAGGTCTTTTATAAATTCTCCATGACGTACAGCCACTGAGAAACCGAAAGCATATTTGTTCTCATGTAGCCTCTTAAATTATTTATCTGGAATGATATTATTTCAAATCTCGCATTCTTTTAAATTATGTTAAAACTACTTACCAGCACTATTTTCGACGAACTTTTATGGTTGCATATGTATTAACAGTTTTTTTTTCATTTTCTAATTTGTAAGCATTCGCATTTATTATTATTTCTAAGCTTCCATGCGTTTCAATTCTCCCATTAATAGTTCACCTAACATCTAACATGCTCGTTTGAAACTTATCACAAACTCCTCGTATTTTTCTGTTTCCGTATCGTTAACATTGGTAAATTACCTGAGTTAGTACATGAACGTAATATATAATTGGTTGTTATCATTCAAACGCTATTCTATCATAGCTGCCAAGTACCTTGTGCAACTATTCAGAATTGATTATATCATCTGTTTATTCGTTTCTCGTGTGGAACGTTATTCTGTTTTAGAAAAAAGAATTAACCAAGTTTTATCAGTAGTACAAACATATTTTATTTTCAAAGTTCGTGTTAATTGGTATTGTAATACGTGACACGAAGTTGAAGACCTGTGTATAATAAACGAGGAACATAGAGATAAATGAAAATAAAAAATTACATTATCACTACTATTGGAGTTCAGTTAGGAATATGACCTCATCTCGAGGCTGTTTCTCATTTGTTTACTAACACTGATCCAAATACAATATCCTATGATAAAGGAACTGGTAAACGTTATGAGACTTTGTTTATTGTTTGTTTACTTGTTTCTACGAGCCCCTTATCTTACTACCGAAACAAGTACGATTGACTAGTTATACGTATTTCTAGTTAAGTGCTCTAACACTTAATATACAATCTTTGCAATTTGTAAACTCACATTTTGTCACATTTTTCCAGTCTCTTATACTCGCAAAGTAAACCGAAAAGCAACATTTGAACCAATTATACACAAAATTCTATAACCGCAGTGCATTTATAGCAGCTGAATCTCTAACAAGTAAAGGTTCTCTCCCAAGAATCGGGGATCCGGAAACTGCGCATATATTTAGATAGAGAAGGGCCACGAAGGAATACTGGTGAAATATGCCGGGCAGGCAGCAAAGGAAAAATCCAATATGCCCGCTCAAAGGTCACGCCAATCGACTTTTGCGAGCAACCTCTAATACACTTCCCATTTGCAAATTGACTTAATGTTTTGCAGATTGATATATGTATGAACACTACACATCTATTGGTTTGAAATTTCGCGGACGTTGAAGTATTGAACCCAATATGGCCGATCAAAATGTCAATGTGTCAACGACTCGTGTCCGGAAAACGAATTGTACTATGGAAGTACAGTATCACTAGACGTGTACGAAAGTCATTAAACGGTTCAAAATATCGCAATCGTAAAGTCAATATGGCCGCCTAAAATCCTGAACCCAACAGCTCATACTGCAAAGACGAAATTTGGTATAAAGTTGCATTATCACGTGCAAGTTATGAACACATGATAAAATATTCACAATGTCCCCACCTTGAAGCCAATTGTTGCCAAATATGCATTGAAAATAAGAGAAAACAATTTAAAACAATTAGCAGGTTAAATAATTTAGATTTAGGCAAAAAATAATTACGGATGGTCGTCTGTCTAATGTGCACTACGGAAGTATGAGTTATAAGGTTACCTGTATAGCCACGGTGCCAGTGTTGGCAAGGGCGATTTTTCTTATATATATGGTTTGCAAACTTTAAGACGCGTATTCTAGAACGTTTGTGGCTACTGCGTTCTAGACCTTCCCAAATGAACAGTAACAGTGTTTGCGTGTAACATTTCAAACAGATAACACAGGCACTGGAAACATTTTTAACTTACTGGCATTTCACCTGCAAAATCAGTTCCAGTGAATTGTAGGCCATTTTCACCTGTTGCATTTATTCTTGAATTTGTTTTTGTTTTTGACTTTCAGTAATCTTTCTAGTCTTTGCTTCGTGGAAAGTGAAGAGTCCCTATTTTCCAGGAAGCATTACTTAAACTTATATCTACAATACGCTGCTGAAGTTGTCTGCTGTGAATTTTACTGGGCACAGCCATATTGGTTACAAACAAACTGTTGCTAAGGTGGATGCTAAGGCAGTTTCAATGGCGTCGTATGTAGCACCTGGGAGTCTTGTGAAATAAACTTAAAATTATGAAAAGAGGCCATTTTTCACGAGTAGCAATGAATATATTTATTCTATGCCTATAGGAAAGCTATTTTTATCATCATATGAAAGAAAATTACTCTACATTTTAATTACTGCTATCGCCAATATCTTGCTGGCGGGAGTGACAAGTGAGTGACAACCCCAAGCATGTACATGAGGGCCTCATAATATTTTTTTTTAGATTGAGATTAATTAAAATTATGGAAAATTGACTGCTATATAGTTTTGTCATATTGTTTGTATATCTTCAGTGAAAACGTTTAATATGAAAGGAACTTAATCTTTTTTAAAAAATAATGATCAGATATTCGGAGTAAAAAGGAGTAATTACAGCGCTAGAATAATCAAGCATTTTAAAACATACAATTATGAATACCTGATGTCAGAAACTTAGCATCTATTTATGGGAATAATTTCCTAATTTATTCTTCATTCTTTTGTTAGCGAGTGTCTATTCCCTGCTTTGCACTGATAAAGTTGAAAGGCGCCACCAGAAATAATTATTTAAAAGCTATAATTTTCTAACTATCCTATCTAATGCCCTATTGTTAACTGAATTATTTTCTTTACGTCTGCCACGAACGGTGTACAGATTTGTAACATGCCAGATACACATGTATTAAAATTCGTAAGAAAAACAGGTACCAACTTACGGTGGGTGGTCACTTTACGTAACACTACATCTATGATGATTCAGGGCAGTTAAAGCTCGAGCGCATGTAAGGATGCATCTGTAGGTAGCAGGCGGATCAGTGAAGTTGAGTATGCGTGGAAAAAAGGTACGAAAACGGTACACCAGCCTGGGTTAGTAATCACTACAAGTGGATTTGCATTTCAATTTCTTAGTAACCATGACGCTTTTTTAACGCTGTTTCTATGCTCTCCTTCTGCATAAATACTTTTCTTGCACAGAACTATTTTTGTAGTTTCCGAATCCCGGCTTTTTGGGCTATTTTTTAGACTTTCAGTCAAGCAGCTATTGCATCGTCACTATTTATCCTAGGATCATGGTTCATACCTCATTCTCTTCAGAAAAGAGCTGGCTTTCAAATGGTACCACTTGCATGCTCATACCATATACCAAAAGTCGGAAAAAATGATGTAAAAGTGAAAATTTTGGAGGAAAATTTTTTTTCTAGAACTTTGGCCCCCTGGCCCCCCCTGTGTGAACGTAGCCATCTAAAAAAAATATGATAAATAGTACTTGGTATACTGAATGTGTGTGCCAAATTTCAAGTTTCAATCTTGAATAGTAAGGGCGGGAGAAATTTTATCAAGAATTCCCACAATGCCCCAAATTACCATAAAACACTATGATCTCAGGGAAAAAATTTCCTGAGACATCCCTAATTACTAAGGTCATGTGTCGCCCATATTCTCTTCTGAATAGAACTGCCTTTCAGGCGGTACCATTCACATGTCTCCATCATGTATCTAAGGCGGAAAATTCCCGAAAAAAGGGTTTTCTTGATCTAAATTTCCCTTTTTCCAACTTTTAGAGCCTCTGGACCCCCTGTTTTAACGCAGAAATCTGAAGAAAATCTGTTAAATACTACTCGGTGGGCTGAATGTTTGTACACAATTTCAACCTTCTAGGTGCAAAAATAAGCCCGCCAAAAAATAAAATTCAGAAAATGCCCCATGTTACCCTGTACAGAAGTATATTTTGAAAAAAATTCACTGAGACGTCCCTAATTACCCTAGAATAATGATTCGACCGGCATTCTCTTCAGAATGGAACTGCCTTTCAGACTGTATGACTCACGTGTCTCTATCATGTATGTGAAGCGGGAAAATCGTGAAAAATGGGATTTTTTGGTCTAAAAATCCCTTTTTTAAATTTTTTCCCCTCTGGACCCCCCTGTTTTAATGCAGAGATCTGAAAAAAATCTGATAAATACTACTAGGTGGGCTGAATGTTTGTGCACAATTTCAATCTTCTAGGTGCAAAAGTAAGCCCGACAAAAAAAATACACCGACCGTGTCCCATTTTTCCCTATATAGAAGTATATTTTTCAAAAAATCCCTGATACGTCCCTAATTATCCTAGGAGAATGATTCGACCGTCATTCTGTTCAGAATGGAACTGCCTTTCAGATGGTATGACTCACGTGTCCCCATCATGTATGTGAGGAGGGGAAATCCTGAAAAACGGGATTTTGAGGGTAAAAATATCCCTTTTTCACCCCTTTGCCCCTCTGGTTTCCTCCCTGTTTCAACTCACAAATCTGATAAATACTACTCGGTGGACTGAATGTTTGTGCAAAATTTCAATCTTCTACGTGGAAAAATAAGCCCGCGAAAAAATATTGAATATAGGCTTAGTAAATGAGAAAATAAATTATAGATTTATGACGTCATCACCTCCTATGTCTGAACGCAGGAAGGTCTGAAACTATACGTAATGTCTTCTACAATGCCTCTGGACTTGAAAAACAAACAAAAAAAAAACGGACGAAAAACTCAAATGTACCGTGTTATGCAAAAGTAAACTAAGCGCCAAATTTTGAAAATCCACGTAAATGCGACGATTGGTTCCTGATAAGCATTAGAACGTTTTGCACAATCGAAAAGAGAGGAAAACCAACACCTTTCCAAAAAAGAAACATAATTTCACTTTTGATTACGGCTACATTAATGCTGGACATCAATCTTTAAACGTAATTTTCTTAAAAGTATGAAAGTGGCGCTTAGTTCGTTTCCGCAGGACACGGTACAAATACAAGAGAAATAACGCAATGTACCATGAAAAATGCGTATGGTACAAATTGTACCATAGGATCCCCAAAGGGTTAATTTTCGAAAAATAATCCCGTATTCTTCATGCCTACCTAGTATAGATCGATAGGATGGAACAATTATAGTTTATGTCAAACGGAATCAGACAAACTAACAAGTCCGGTTTAAAGTTTACTATATTGCCTTTACTATACTCTTACCAAAATTCATATGCGGGAAGATACGGTTAGGTTAGCTCGTACTTATTTAAATGTGATTGTCTTACATATATAAAAAACGCCGATTTACCAATTTTAAAATCATTCATTGCCTGCAAATTTCAATTGTTTGAAGAGTTTTAAATTTGTATGCCTATATGTTACCACAAAGGTAAAATTGTTATCAAACTTGCGCTATCGAAGATCATAGTATGTTTTCTTTTTATACGTGTGATTCAGTATCACTACTAAGAAACGATATTACAGAGTTCTGAGTATTAATATGTATTAAATAGTTAGTGAAATTAGCCTAAAAATGTCACAAACAAGAAAAGACAGAGCAAGGGTGCTTTTGGTAAAAAGAAAAAAGTGTTTTAATCTCTTTGTGGCAGAATATGCTAGGAAAGAAAGTGTCAAATGGATTTGATATATTCATTTGTTCGCCCAATCGTTTGTTGTATAGTGTGGCTTTGTTGTTCCTCTCCTTACAATATTTCGAATTTCATTCTTGGAAAACCTATAGCAAAAAAAAAAAAAAAAAAAAATGCATGTATCTTAAACTGTTGTAGTTATATCCGAAAGCGAAACTAATCATTTCCAGAGGAGAGTACGTAAGTGAAACAAATCATTTTCAGAGGAGAGGACGTAAACTTCTTTATATAGCCCGCTCGAACCTGGTTTGTTTGTAACCAGCTAGCTAAACAGGAAGCGGAAATGACGTTTTCTTCACCAGCGTATAGCATACTATTTTTTAAAAAATACACATCCAACAGTCCAAAACTATATCACAACATAGCAGTCATCTGAATTGAAAGATTTGCATGAAATTTGAAAGTAATTTATGGGTATCTTACTCAAATAACCCCATATATATTTTGCTTCCATTTTACACTTAAACATTAAAAACAACCTTGAAACACAAAGGTAAAGTATTGAGTGTTTAATTATTTCAAATGAAAAGTCCGAATACCAAGTTGTACGTGTCTAACACTAAGAGGTTTATGAGAAATGGACATTTTAATATAATAATTTCAATCTTTTTTCATTTCTGTTCACCTCTTTTCTTCCCTTCTAGGTCAAATATGAAAGTAACAAACGAAGATGTTTTAAAAGGGATAGGAGAGAAGAAGATGCTTTTAGCCAGCATTGTTCGTAGGAAAGTAAATTGGATTGGACAAATTTTGCGGAAAAAAAAAATCGTGTTTTTCGTACCACCATAGAAGAATAGATGGAAGGCAAACGAAGAGTAGGAAGAAGAAGAACGCAATTGATCAATGATTTGAAAAATAGAAAACAATATTGTGAGTTAAAAGAGGAAGAAGAAGATTGAGAAATGTGCAAGAAACATTTCCAGATCCAAACCTAAAATTAAAAAGAAACACCTCATTAGTCAGAGGACCTGCCAAAACGCAGAATACTTTAATAATAATAATAATAATAATAATAATAATAATAATAATAATAATAATAATAATAATAATAATAATAATAATAATAATAATAAAGTACTGAAACACGAACTTAATTATTTTAAATGAAAAATATAAATATAACATTTGGTGTGTCTATCCTTAAAAGATTCCGGAATATGAAACCGTATTATAATAATCGCAACATCCTTACCCCTCATTTGATATCGAATGCCTAAAAATTCTTTCTTAGTGGTAACGTTTCACAATTCTTACGTTCTGTTTAGATTTCAAGTTTCTAGCTTATACAGTTTGGTCCCAGTCAGTTATAATACATTTTATTTATGGCGCGTTCAGTATGCAAGGTAATCAATTCCACTCTGGGTCATTTTGGACAGATTTAATATTTCTCTGTTGAAGCTCCTTTTGAAGCTCCTAAGACGCACCTGGAAGATAAAAATTAGTCCCCATGAGCATCGACGACCTACTGCCAACGATCTGGATACCCATGGATTCCATCGGGGTAGAACTTCGTGAGCCGTGAAACGAAGAATGTATTAAGTGCATTTTACTACTCTACTAGGGATTTGAACTGGCGTCCTCTCACACCAACAATAGTGGGATGGAGGACTCTAAACGGCGTGCGACTCTGGACATATTAACGTTTGTCATTTGTTTTCGAAAAGCGCCACCTTGAGTTTGGTAGAAAGTGGCGGAAGTGGAAGACGTTTGTGTGGTGAGCTAAATATTCGTGCGACTTGAGAAACTGACGTTTAGTTTGGAGAGGAAAGCAAACGAGATAAACATAAGTGCGAGTACCAGATAATAAAATAACCATACTGTAGTTTGAGACCTTGTGTATATAGTGTGCAATTTCTATCAGAGATAGCACAGAACCATGTTATTGATGCATGGAAGTTTGGTGGGGATTTAGTCATACCTCACTGCTACATGCTGACCGGTGCTGCCATCTGTTAAAACTTACGAACACTTAACCGACAACCTGCGTTGTGGGGCTACATTCAACAGATTTGATGGGGTGAACCTGAACACAGCTTTGTATTGTTGATATGTTGTTTTTACTGCTCAATTTGTATACAGTGCCTTATCAGGGTTTCATGTTTCATTACAGCTACCCAGAGACTACAAGAGAGTAAAAAATGGCACAAAATACGAACGATGGAATGAGCAAACAATGGCGCAAGCCTGAGAGGAAATTAAAAAAAAAAGCTGTCCTTCTGCCAGGCTGCTGAGAAATACTGGATACCCATGGGCACGTTACACTTGCGGTTGAAATCTGCCAATAAGAAGTCACACGGAGGTGTGCCTGTGTTTGGGAAAGAAGAGGAAGTCGAAATGACAAGCTTGTCGCTCAAGGTGGCACGGAAAGCTTTCCCTATAACACTGCAAACTGTAAGAGAAGACGCTGAGAAGAAAACACTGAAGCATCCTTTCAACAGGGAGACGCGATCGGCCGGAAAAGATTGGCTTCGATTGTTTCTCAAAACGACACCCTGATTTATAGTTACGAACGCCGCAACAGCTTTCTCTTACAAAAGCAAAAGGTTTCAACACGGAAGCTGTCACAGAATATTTTGATCTCCTGCGTCAAAAAGTAGAAGGCACCTGCTTGGTCAACTCTCCGGAACACATCTATAACGTAGAAGAGACTGACCTTTCTTTCAACAATGAACCAAAGCGTGTTGTAGCAGAACAAAGGTTGTTCAAACGCAGTGTTCGTGACATCCGCCGAGAAAGGAGAAAATGTTTCGTTAATTACGCAATGTAATGCTGCAAGCGCATTCATTTCTCCCTTCTGGGTAATCTGCAATGTGTGACTAAATCCAATGTTCAAGATGCAGGCGTTGGTACCACGTAGTCTGTGTGGGCGTTGGTGACAAATACTTTTTTTTTTATCTATGGACGATGCAGAACCAGTGCGTGAGCACAAGCATGCCAGTATTGCTTACCTCTACGGGGTGTACGTTCCCCAAGGAGCTTTTAATACACAGTATATGTATTATTGATTTTGTTTCGACTTTAGTAAATCTCTTTCTTTGTTCTTGTTGAACAGATCATACATGCAGATTATTCTTTCCTAAAATAAATACTTTAGTATTTCTTCATACTTTTAGTGCTTTTCTTTTTTAAATGTTCAGTGTCACCCCTCCGCTGTTCAGTTTCACTTTTCGGTCGTGGGTGACTCTGAACAGAACACACGTGTTTACTTCCACGCACGTAGCATCCATTCTATACCAGATATTGCGTAGTGCTTGCACCGAGTGTTGAACAAGTGAAATCAAATGAAATCTTTAAGTTTTACGTCCCACGTTATGCCGGCTAAGCTAAAGGAGACGGTGATGATGAGAAATGAATGAAATGGTGGAATGAAGAAAGTGGGAGGAAACGGGAGAACCCTGAGAAAACCCACGAGCACGGTGTTTGTTCACCACAAAGTCCACATGGCGCGAGCTGGTATCGAACCAGGGACCAAGCATCGGAGGTGAACGCTCTACCACTGAGCCACCGCGCCCCCGAGTATTGAACAACATATTGGGCTTTCGATTCCATGTAAAATTTCTTCCATCCGTTGCGAACCGTTTACTTACAAGATGAATTACCATGAAATTGTTCAGTGTTCCCCCACCTAACTCAACTGACCTTCACCTTATCTCCATTCGCATTCAACTTTCGGTGTGAGGGCTAATGAGTAGTAGGAATGAGGTAGTGTGTAGGAAAGGAAAAAATTTCGATCTTATATCTAATCTCGAGAAAAGCCATCTCGAAACATAAATCCATTCGAAATCAATTGTGTAGTGTGTAGCGATATCAAAGTAAAATATCGTATTTGTGAAAGTTTCAGATCTTCAGTATTTCTTGAAGCAACTTTTTTGTACGGAAGATGATGTGTGTATACTTGGAAGATGAACTATGTGTTGAAACTTGTAAGATGAAACATCTATTTTCGAAGCTGACCTGTTCTATAACAAGATATGCCTTGAAACTTGCCTTATAAAGTACGGAAGAAAGTAGTAAGAAAGTGAAAATATAGAAAAGTCAGTACAAGTAATAAACAAAGATGAAATGCTGCAAGATGTTTTCCATTAATTAAAGATATTCCAGATAAAGGTAATGGTTTAATACTATCTGAAATACGTGACTAAATAAACCAGAAAGGAGAAAAAAGGTAAGAAACAAGAAAGTCAAATTTTATCTGCTAAAAACTTTTGAACCTGATATACAATTTCTAATCTAGTCAGAGAAAATGAACCTAGTTTTGTTTATTCTTCCAAGCTAAGTGTTTATCAATTAGGTGAAGCCATACGAAACACAATAGTACAAGAGATGCAGGCCTATTGATTTGTGAATCTATTTTAAATTGTGATTTTTTTTTTTTTTTTTTTTTTTGGATCATAGAATTGGTAATTCAGAAGATTTTACACAATCCTCAACATCAATAATCTATGGTCTTGGATATATTTTTCCAAAGTTTATTACGTCTTATTTTACAGAAAATAGTGATAGTTATATCAGACTACTGAATAAGTTATGGTTACGCTATGTTTCAGAGCCAATGTATTATTTAGGTACTACAGCCGAAACTGTAAGGTAACTAAGGTGAAAAGAAATTTTAAAAAGTTCGAAATGGTTAGTTTTTTAAGCATCTCTAACCCAACTTAATTTTGATTTTCGAGTTTTGCGTCTTTGTCGTTTAAAGCTATTCTAAACCTAACCCATCCAACCTTACTTCTCGTTTTCAAGGCAGATCTATTTTTAAAGACTTCTGCAAATCTTACTTTTAGGCATTTTCAGTTCTGGCGCCGAAAGTTCACGACGAAGACATCTATAAATACAGTTTTAATACTTCGAACTTACTGAAAAGAAAATTACACAAACCTAACATAAAATTGAATATCTCCGTTATTAGTTAAGATACATCAATGATTCCGGTCGCGTTTGAAAGCTATTGAAATGCTTCATAACGTTTGCCCTAAAATGGTTTTAGTTAAACGTTGCCGTTTCAAAGTTATTTGCCATAAACGTTTAAATATAAATGTGAAAATTATCATTTCTCTAGTTTGAGCGACCATATTAAAAAAATGGAGGCAATAGAAGACAAACTTTTATAATTACAATAAAATCCCAATATATTCTCTGATAAATGAAAGAAGAGCGAAGTTTTTATTTTGAATAGTAAGGAAGTTATAAAAGTTTATTTTTTAAAGTCGAAATTCGTTTTCGGCCATATTGATGACGTCATAGAATAAAACTGTCCGGAATTCAGAATGTCTACTAAAGATTTTTTTTACTTGTTTTTGATTGTAGATGCCATGTCCGGAGAGAACAACAGTCAGACATGCCATTCCTACAGGACCTAGTGCCAGGGACTGGACTATATGTTTTGTTTGATTATTTTTATTGTGTACTTGTCAGAAATAAAAGGTATTACAAAGTGTATTAAAATATATATAAATATTTTCCCCACATCGCGAAATATGCAGGCGCAGCTTGTGATGGGAAGTTACAGAAGTCAAAATTTAAGTTTTATCGTTTCTAATGGAGGTAAAGGAAGTTACCTAGTGTTCTTATTGTTGAATACAGGAATTATAACAGAGTAATAATTCCTCTTTGTATGCGTTCTCTTTCATGTATCAAGATTACGTATGTTTTTGAAGTGATAACACATATCTTCTTACCGATGTAACTAACCTCATGATACACCTCTAAAAAATATATGAAATGAAGGTGTGCACGGGCCGGACAATGCAATGTGAGGCCCAGCTCGAGTGCAAAATATGTTTTAGATTTTAAGCCCGAGCCCGGCCCGGCCCCATGTAATAATTAAATGAGCCCAAAGTAAGCCCGAATTACTGAAACTCAATAATTAATACAAAATTTTATTTTTATTTGCAGCAATTAGAGGTTCAAGTTTGTAGTTGTGCTTTAAAAGTTCTCCAGAAAGAACGGTTTGATACATATCGTTTTACAGTATATTACAAACTTAAGCCCGAAAAGGCAACAGAAATATGGTTCGATATTTAAGAATGTACGATCCGTAACCGTTCCAAGCCCAAAATTGATATTTGTATGCCCGAGGTCCGGCCGCGGGCTGGGCCGGGCCTAAGCCCGAGTACTCGGCTCGAGCCCGTGCAGGTCTCTAATATGAAAAGATGATACGTTTTATCATCTGAAAATTAAGATGGAGACCTGAAGTAAATTAAGATCGAAGTGCCATTTGAACAGTTTTGAGATAATGATGTTTTTTCTCGAGAATTTGTGCTTTGCATATACACGTCACGCATTCTTGGCCCATCATTCCGGCTATAACTCGAAACTTCATAAAATGGCACTTAGATCGAAATTTACTTCAGGTCTTCAATTATATAAATAAGGAGTAACTAAACAATAATAAGTTAATTGTATACAAGTTCTTCTTAGGCTACCCTTACAACTTATGCTGGAAATGCTACTAAAATAATTGCTCAGTTTAGTATCCGAAGGTATTGCAAGTGTTTTAGAAAGTAACTACAAGGAAAAGAAAACTTCAAAACAAAATGAAATAGAACTTCTTTCTTTAATTCTCCAACTTAAAGTGATGTTTGAAAAATAGAAGAAATATATGATATTATGACTTTATATCAACAACAAAAATGGGCAGATTTAATTCGTCAATTTATCACAAGGTGGTAAGCCGGAAAGAAAGAGAGTTTGGTTGTTGAGATTCTTTTCTATTATAGAGTTTTATTTAGAACGTGAGTAATAAATAATTTTGCACTTATGCGTCGCCCCAACCATACATGACTTACTTGGACTAGTGAAAGAAAATTAGGAGTATATTTAGCAGAAGGGGTCCAGAAACACGTAAAAAACACAAAACTTACACGAGAAAGGGATGATGCAAGTACTTAGACGTAACATAACGTAACCAAATATAACCTAATGTAACGTAAACTAACCTAAGCTAACTTGAACTAACCTAAACTAACCTAATATTAGTAGAAATAAGCGAAATTTTATCATTGTTTTGGAAAATTATGCTGGACCCCTACACTAACATAAGCCTACCTAACCTAACGTAATCTTATCTAATCTAACTCAAACCAACCTAATGTGAACAGAAATTACCAAAATTGTCACACTTTTTAGAAAGAAAGAGCTAACCCCTTCTGCTAAACATAGACCGAAAATTGATATAGATACACCATAAAATCCATTGGTTCCCAAACTGGGGACATGAAGAACGAACAATGGAGATATAAGCTACTTACAGAAGTGCAGAAGATTTGTATTTACAAATATTTAGAATGTTCTAATAAATAGGTGTTAAATTAAATATTGTACAAATACAATATATCTAATGAGGAAGAACTATTGTTTCATTTAAAAAAAAGTAAACTGCACTACAATGCTATGCAGAAGTTTATTGGTTAAAGTATTATTATTATTATTATTATTATTATTATTATTATTATTATTATTATTATTATTATTATTATTATTATTATTATTATTATTGATGATGATTTGGAAATTCAATGATGCACCTGAAAACGTAAATGGAATCAGACCATAAAAGAGGGAAGGAAGGATGCGTAAAGTATGTAGGGTACACAAAGGGGGCAGTTATGCTTGGCTCACGAATGTAGTCACCAGGCAAACAAGATTGGGGACAATGTCATATATACAGCTTAACAATATAACGATGCCATAGCTATAACTTATTTAATCATTAAAAGTACATAGTTCCAAAATAGCTCCTTTTTCTATTTCGGCTACAAATAGTTCAAATCCTCTACCTTTGGAGCACAGCCACACGAATGTTTACTTTTCAGATCTGAGAACACTGATTCCTTGCGTCATTTTATAAAGGTTCTTTTTAATTATTGAGCCATTAAAACACATCAATTACCTTTTACACACGTGGTTTAATAATTATATAAGAGATGCGTACAGATTACTGACAACACACCTTTTCAAGATGTCTGTTTTATCAACTGAATAATTCTATTTATTATATGTTGTCATGACGACAACCTCGAGAATTAGATTACTTAACAACAGTTGAATATCTTTATATATTAACATTATAACCATATTATTTCTTTTTCTTTCTCTTCTTCTAATAACAGAATCAGCCTAGTACATATATAAAATACATCATGGCCCAAAACTACAAGCAAATAATAATTTACAAGTGAAATAACAAGTAAAAATATTCAACATACTGTTGTAATTTCAATGTATACACATTTTACACGTCAGTTATGCAGGCTGTGTTATGCTTATTTAAAAATGTTGGATATGGTTCTGAAATACTCTGTAAAATAACCAACAAATGTACAAATCAACAAAAATGAAACAAAAGGTTATTAAGAGTGAAGAAAAGTCTTTGAAATGTGCCTTTTTTGTAATATAAATATCATTACGATTAAATGGCTTAGGTAACTATTGTCTTAAATTCAACGTCGCAAAGAAACTCAGTACGGTAGTTTGTAAGTGGATAAAATTAAGCTTAAAAAAAGTTCCATAAAATCTTGTTTGCATAATAAGAAACTTCTACTCTCTACTCAGTTTTATTAACATAGAAAAGCAAGTAAGGTAACTTTCATTAGATACTATCTTAAAGCATTTACGTATTAGGAATAACTTATCAGAAAGTTTCACGAGTAACCAGTAAACAATATTATTGATATTAACGCCATACGAGACAGTGTTAGGGAAATTTATAATTGTGATTCTCAAATGTGTAGACCTGAGATAGTTCTTACACATGTGAACTTACATTTTTTTTCTTTTAGAAAATTGGATTTGTATGGCATAACTGTATTATAATTTACATTTTTATAACCTTGTATGGATAAAGATTCTGGCATACGTGTGATTCTTTCTATCTTTAACATCTAAGAAAAGGTTGTAATATGGTTGGCCTCCTCACCTCTGTCCCCTCGCTTTTTAATTCCCTTTTGAGGCTACGTAGCACTTCTCTACCGTCTTTCTATACCGTAGAATTCTAGTAAAATCAGAAAGGACCTCTGCCAAAAGTAGTGTAACAGCAAGTGTTATCGGGCATCTCCTAAAATGATGTCTCAGAGAAGTGTTTTCGTGTTATTGCTCAAATACGTCTTTGACAAACCACACGTGAAAGTATTGTTTATTTATGACTGAATACTCCATGACATACAGTTAGCTGCTCCACTTCTCGCTAAAAGACAGTAATAATGGGCAAATACAAACATCAATGGCGTTTACCTTATCCGTTACTTGTATCCACGTCGCCATAAGTGCCTTTACATCGCAGTGACGGGTATGTGACCGCGCAGTACTCCAAGGAAGGGATGGTTCTATAAGAATTTGTGATTAATTTTGAAGAGTTTTTATTTTGACTAGGGAATTAACATAGGTGAAGGGAGTAAAGACACAGATTTGAAGCATCAGTTCACTGTTATTCAAGCATCAGTGCACGAAAAGATTCGTATTCTCAGTTTTTCTATTTATTGTTTTATATGTTAATTTAAACACCACAATATGTATCACTGATATCGCAGATCGTATTATTTTTTTAAAATCGTGTTTGTAACCTATTGTCAAAACATTCATCTCCAGACATGATGTAGAGAGAAGAGAAAGAGATACGACATGTGTAATATATGTATATGTGATTCACTAAGTAACTGTAGAAATTAATTAAACGACACATAAGAGAGCGAAAAGGAGCTCTAGAAGTCGGAACTTTTTAGAAACGTCCTAGATAGGTGAAAATATATTTAAAAATTGCGAAAGGAATCATGTAAATTACCTCTCTTTTCTTATATTCTAGTATACTTTTTCTTTCACATCCAAACATCTCTATTCTGAATTACGAGATAAAGGCGAAGAGAGAAACATTTCCATTTCAAGAATTATATCAGGAAAAAAATCTTTTGACTTAGACTAGATTCGAACTCGCAACCCTTGAATTCATGGCTCAGCGCTCTACCGATTGAGCTAACAACTACTGTCGTAAAAGCCAGATTTCTACAACTACCGGTTGCTGAATGGTGTGTATTAACCAAGTTTGCCGAGATAATTCCTTCATATAGGTATAATAATAATAATAATAATAATAATAATAATAATAATAATAATAATAATAATAATAATAATAATAATAATAATAAAGCAGAAGAAGAACAGAATCTAAAAAGTCCCATATGTTAAAAGTTTGACGTGCAGAGTAAGTCCTAATATGAGATTTTATTAATTATATATAATAAATGTAAGCGTGGTTTATTCGTGCGTGCTACTCAAACTGCGCAACTCACTACCTAGTCCCATAAGGGTTGTACGCGTATGGTACACTCATGTCCGAAATTATTGTCGCATGTCTATAAATATGTTGTTGTAGGAATATAATTTGATAACGAATTCGCTCGGTATTTCTTAAAATGTTAGTATGTGCATAATTGGCAAAGACATGTATGTGGCAAATTTCATCTCAAAAGATCAGTAAATAAGAACAATAAAACGAAATTAAAACTTTCTTACCCATTTAGCAACATTTTGATTTACTCATTTTAATTTTAGTATTTATAATTCTTTTCCTATGATATTTACCACAAATATGTATTTCTCGACTATAAACATAGTATCAGTAGTAAAAGTATAATGCAAAATCATTATCAAATTGTATTTTTACAAGAAAATAGTTATATATATGCGACAATCATTTTGGACATGAGTGTACAGTAGCCTTGCGTCCTCCAACCGTGAAGAATGTTTCTGTTTGAACCTATGCGTGTCCTAAGAGGAAGGAGGAGATTGAAAGAAAGAAAAGTGGTTTAGAAATTATGCAAACGTAGAATATGTCACGAGGTGAGGTGATATAGAATTCAGCGTGTCTTTCAGCTACTACTCTATACAAGACGTGCAGGGGCGTCATTTCAGACTTCGCTTGAGGGGGGCAAGAGCACCACTGACGTAAGACTTTCACATTTTGTACTAATACATTAGTAGGCAATCGATTAAAGTATATGTAAACCTCAAACTTTTGGGGGGGGCAATTGCCCCCTCCTGCCCTCCCTAAATGACGCCCCTGAAGACGTGCATCTACGACTTAACGTGGAACCCGAACCACACGACTCCTGACGGGAATCGAAACCCGTATCACCTCTAGTTCTATCATGGGAGACACAGGAACATGTAAAAATAATCGAAAATTTCTTCTATCTTTCTGATAAAGAAAACAAAGTTGATACCAGATATAAATAACGAAAAAAACATATGAATTTAAATGTAAAATTTGAGTCCAAAATACCCACTTATAAACAACTGCTGAATTTCAGAAAATAAAGACATGTAAATTGAAGTTATGTGATTAACTTGGAGCTTCAAAAACCAACACCCAGAAACCGCCGTGTAAAGTCTAACTGATGCAAATTTTGTTATTGCATAACTTGCTTTCGGGGAGTCCGCCCCCAGACGCTTGCATTTGCTCTTTCTCCGACCTCTTACTTCTCATATCCCTAAGACCTCTGATCTTAAGTTGTTTCGAGATATGGCTATCTTATTGTAACAATTTCAACTCGCAACTTTGACTTCCTGCTGTTTTTCTTCTAACCGTAATATATATATATAACACGCTGAAATACATCTTTAATCAAGATGTTTCTACTCTTAAGGGATTTTTGGAATATGGCCATTCTATTTTACCAATTACAATTTAAACCTTTTTTTTCTAAGGAAAAGTGAAAAAACGCAGAAACATGTCTTTAATTGTTTTACTTGCAAAACCTAAACACCAATTTTCATTCCCGGCGGGAGCTCATGTATTTCGAATTCCACGTTAATCAGTAGGTTAACGTTTCATATAGCTTCGCTACTGAATGGGACGTTAAACTCAAAATCAACTCAACCAATTTTCACGTCAATAACCTTAACGATTTTCGAGTTATGACCATCCAATTATAACAATTGTAACTTTACTCTATTTTCTTCCTTTCTAGGGCAAATATCATAAAAACGCTTACATACATATCTAATTATTTTAAATGAGAAGTCCATATACCAAATTTCATGTCGTTAACACTCAAAGATTCCAAGGTATGGGCATTTTAAGATAATTGCCACTCCTCTTTCTCCCTTTTCCCTTCAAATTTCCAAATATTCTTCTTTTAGTGGGACCTTACATTACAAATCATATGCCCTTTCTAAACTTCAAGTTTCTAGCTTAAGCGGTTTGGCCTAGCGTTGATCAATCAGCCAGCCAGAACTTGTTATTTTATATAGAAAGATACATAATAAGCAAATTAATGACAAAAATATTACTACAAAAGCAATATAGCAAAGAACTCATATACTGTGTTAAAATATGTAGATATTCATTCATTTGGTAAAATTCATAAAACTAAGGGCACAAGCTTAGCGTACGCGCGTTTAGCGTGGGAGACCCAGGTTCGATTCCCGGTGGGAGCTCATGTGATTCGGATTCCACGTTAACCAGTAGGTCTACATATCATATAGCCTCGCTGCTGAACGGGATGTTAAACTCAAAATCAGCTCAGCTCTGCTAAGGGCATAAGCAGCGTGGACCTACGGCTTTTTGGGTCCAACCACAGATGACAAAATTACACCCCTATTGCTTTACAATTGCTGTAAATCTCCCTGCTTTGGAAATGAACGGAACTTGACATTCGCTTCACCAACTTTTCTATTTCGTGTGTTCATTTTAAAGCCGTACACAGCGCATGAGGGCATTGCTAAAGTTTTCAAAGTCAATGTAAGAAATACAGATGAGTTCTATTTACACAATGTGTACAGTTGAAAATATTCAATAATATTCCACATAGAAAATATCATACACAACAGTGTGTAAGAAATTCATCAAATGTTTAAAAATCAAAGAAAACGTACTTCAACACAAATGCATTTAAAACCTGACTCTGAGAGCGCAATAATGTTATCTTGTTCGAAGGGTCAGTGATTTTGTGTCGAACAGGCTGAGCGTGGGCTTACCCTGCCTTATGTTTCGCAACATTGCTCTTGGTCAAGTGGTTTATTGCTTGTGCCTTTAGGTATTTGCCCTAAAGCTATACAGCGAGTTGTGTGCTTTCTTCCTTCCCTGCCCCTAGCTGGCGAAAATATTATTTACTTTTCATGCATTAGGATAAAGGGCAAGACACATTGCGACCTTGGAAGGAACTAACATGTAAAATGATCGAAAACGACAACCGATGTTCATATAGAGTTCATAGTTTCGAGGTCGCTGAGATGGTTAGGCGTAAAGCTATCAGCTATTTTCTGTTCGTGATTTCTTCATATAACCAAGTTAACGAATCAGTGATAGAACGTTCACCTCTGGTGCTTGGGGTCACGGGTTCGACCCCAGTCCCCGCCAAGTGAACTTTGTAGTGGATAAACACCGTGTGCATGGGTTTTCTCGGAGTTCTTCCGTTTCCTCCCACTTTCTTCATTCCACCATTTCATTCATTATTCATCATCACCGTCTCCTTTAGCCTAACCGGCATAACCGCGGGACGTAAAACTCAAAGATTTCATTTCATTTCACTTTCAAGTTAACGTACCTTGACTTACCTGCGTACAGTGGTTGGTTAGTGTGTCCTCGATGGCTATTTTTACTTTTTCCATGATCATCCCATACCATACAGTATTTTTTATGTTTTGAAAAAGCTTGATTCCATCAATTCGTTAAACAACAATGTTTCTTTTTTCTTCTAATTATGTTTCTTAGTATTATCCTCTTCATTCTAACTAATTTAAATATTTTCAATAATTCAGAATTTAGACTAAAAAATGTTACAATGATCAAGAATTGTATAAGAAGAGGACTCTTCATTTCTAATCATTGTCATAACCGGAAGGGAAAACTTTTAAAAAAATGAAATAACTTAGCAAACGTAGAAAATCGACGGAAATAATAAACATCAACTATTAGTTGACTCTTAGAAGTATAGTATATAGTTCTCAACCCAAGTAGAAGATGCACTCTTTGCTTCATGAAAATAATAAACATTTTCCAAAAATAATTACAGACAAGTAATTTCATGACATTTACTGAGCGAACATAGGTTACTGGTTAGCGTTGACCTTTGTAATTGGAAGTCTCCAGGTTCAAATTTCGATACGAGGCATCCTGACTAGTGATTTTGCAGTACCACTGGGCGAATACCGGGATAATTTTAATACATAAGCTTTGGCAAATTTTCTTGAAAACTTTGTTCTTATGTTGTTAATGTTTCAGTGTGAAATGGCATTTTGCTGCATGGAAAATATTTTTAGTAAACAAAATATAGTAGATGAATGGTTAGTATAAGGGTCTCCTACTTGTTTTCTTTAGGTTCAAATCCCGACTGTTCTTATTGATTTTTTCTTTTAGTTACGCTCATATGTTGCGCTCCAGAAGTTCAATTTTGAATTAAATGTAATCGCAGCTAGTTTAAACTGAAATTATTTTCAAAACTTTTTGCTATTATATGTTTTTGTTTTACTTGCGATGTTTCAACTTTGATATTAGATCTTAGACCTTAATGTAACTCATTTTCCTACGTCATATTATGATGAATGTTTTCACAATTCCATTGTTACTGCAGGGCCGGATTTTGAATCCTGCGAACTACGCGTTCGCAGGAGGTGCCAGGTGAACAGGGCACCAAATTAGAAAAATGAATTTTGTTTTAAATGTAAATATTCATTTTAAAAATATTATGATGAAAAATTTTCCTCATATAGCTTCGAATAAATATTGTACAGACTGAGATACAGATAAAATACATCAAAAGGACAATAAAGTTGAATCTTCGCTTGGTTGGCTGTAAAACACCCCTTTACAAATGAAATGGACTCGCACATCAATTTCTTGCTGTACTGTACTGTGGAGTTACAACCACAGTTATTTGCTCAATTATCAGTTCTTTACTGAAAGAATGTGGGGATAGCACTTTGCATGGCAAGAGAGAAAGTACGTGGGGATCTGAGCAGTACAGCGCTGAAGTAATTAATTGGTGATGAATGAAATGAATTGCATGTTTTCTAATAGAAGAAATCACAGAGACACAAAGGTTAGGAAAGGAAAGGGTTTTACTGTACCTCAGCCATTTCGATATGATGAGCCTCTTCAAATATCGGGTGAAGCCTTATCCTCCAATTCGTTGAGTGTTTCCGTCTGGTATCGATCCCGGACCTCACGTTCGAGAGTGAAGAACCTCTCGACCTCAGGGCAACAGCTCCCAGATGTCCTAGCCTCTTCAGAATGACACCTCTGTCATGCAATGGTTGGTGAGGGCCCAGGCGTGCCGACCGTCTTTCAATTGCTCCTACGACGACTCCTCTGAATAGGGGTCCAAAGTGTGTTTCTGGCGGCTTCTGTCACACTTCTCACCTCGAGGGTCCCATGTCCCCTGGTTTTGTTCTACTTCTTTGCTTTCGCTTCTTCCTGGTGCTCCGCACGTGGATGACTAGCTCATCACAATTATCTTGGTCAATAGGGAAGTTTGTTAATTGCTGAAACGGCGTGGCTGAGCTTGTTTTGATGAAGTTACGGAAACTAGGAAGAGAATGGTAAGCATGAATTTGTATTGGGATGAGGTGACAACATAGGGAAGTCTCTTCTTTATTACTTAATTATTACAATTTCTTGTTTGAAGAACAATAACAACATACAGGGAGAATTCAAAATAGGCGCTAAGCCTGATATCCTCTAGAAATTGATGTCAATGCCACACTCACAAGAGATGCTAGTTTGAGGAAAATTTCCATGGCACAGGATAGATCTTTTAAAGAGGGAAAAGGGATATTTTACGAATATGAGATTAAATCAATGTAAATTTAGCTTTCCAATAGATGTTGTATTAAGCACTATGACCGTAGAGCTAAAGACTGGTATTCTTTCCCCAATCCCACCATATGCACAAAATACAAATATAACAGACTCTTCATTCCTTTCTCAACAGTTAAGGGTTGAGAAAGATCACCGTAAATGAAATGCACATTATCAAAGTTGAAGCAAGCATGGGCACCCAAAAGGGGACGAAAGGGCCAGGTCCCACCTGGCTTACGACAAGTATAATGTATATGTATAATTTCTTAAGATTTTCTTAATACAAATAAAAATAACAAACGTAATATAGTAACGAGGGAGATGACCACCCTAAAAACATTCTTCGGGCCCCCAAGCAAGCAAGTAGGCTTTCTTGTCCATTCGTCCAGGGAGTGGAGCGAATACTAAGAAAAGACGGGCGGTACAAATGGGTTCTTTAAAAATCATTTCTGAGGGAAATTTTAACTTAAGTTCCTAATGACTCACAATCGCTGTCCAGTGCTTAATGCTCACTTTGTTAATATCTATTAGTCATTTGTCATTCGTCAACATTTTCATTTCTATCCTAAGTCATTTCGTTTTTGTTTATATTTTTAATTTATAATGATGTGTGCTTTCACCTTTTTAATAGTACTTTGTTTTTCATGTAATAATAATGACCAACGATATAAAACCAAGTGAGCATTTTATCGGAAAAGAAAGCTACAAAACGTGAAAGAAGATAAGAGGCAACTGAAGGCTCTAAAAAAGTTTCTTTCGAGTGCTGGACAAAATTAGACAAATATTGAGGTGGGGAGTTGTCAATATCAGTCAATGTTAACGAAGCATTTGCAGGTCGACATTCTTTTGAAGCTGACAAATTTATTTTAACCTGATTGCAGTAATTTAATTGTTGAATTAAAATGGAACGATACGGTCATTTCGGTTACGGGTCTGAATTAAATTTCATGTATTTCAAAATTTGTTTGAATACAATTAGTTTTCACGTGGCATATAAGTATAGAACTTCAAATGATATAATCGAAAGCGACGAAAGGTCATTTGGATGACAAGTATTTTTTCAGTACTCTCACTTTCAATCACAGCAGCGTATACAGATGCTCGTTTTATTATGACAGATAACAATAATTATTAATCCATTCTCTGCTAATAAATTTAGATGGAGCGATATTTTAAATTAGTAATAATTCTAATGCAAAGTAGAGTTTTGATTATTAGTTACTTGTGTTCAGGGATGTAACGACATAGGTGCTACGGATGCGCAAGGGGCCAGGTCGAGCCAGAATTTTCCAGACAAATTCGAGTCGAGACACGGCTCTTCCAATAGAGAAATATACATTTTTCGAGTCGAGCCATCACTTTTACAGCACATTTTCGAGACGAGACAGCCACAAATCTTGTATCGTGCGCATCCCTAATAGGTGCAGTTTTCCATTCAGAAAACATCTTCCGGGGGGCACACTTAGTAGGGCCACTGCTGGTACTCTTTTATTTATTATTATATTATAGACGTATTATTTTGATCTCCTCCCGGGGGGAGTGGCCCCCTAAAATATGTGTGGACGAAACACTGAACAGGCAGTCTGAGAGTCTGGATCCCCCAATTAGCATAATTTCAGGGGGCAAATACACAAAATTATTTGCATTTTGTAGGCTATTCCGAAAAAATCTTCGGACCTCAATGGGTGCATCATTACTTTTGTTTACATTGTGTTACTGCCTGATTTCGAACGTCTATGTTGGAAAGAAACATGAAAGAATTGAATTGTTCTATAGGTATAAGGGGCCCTGAAAAGAATTTTTGCGGAGAAACATGATTTTAAAGTTCTGCCACTGATCGGGGACAAATTACATATAAATTAAGACACACTTTTGTCATTTGTTGTTTATTGAACTAGTTTAACTAAAATTAATAAAGAATTATTTGAAATCAAGTATATCTCAAGAACGATTAAATGGACTAGCTTTGATGGCCATTGAAGATGACATTCTGAATGAAATTGATATGGATGCAATAATAAGAGATTTTGCCAAATTGAAAGCCAGAAAAGTGTCTTTATAACATGAACTTTACAGTAACAAAGAAAACGAGAAATTAAGCTAATTACAATATTTGTATCACTAGAAAACACTATTTAAATATGCTTTTAATGAAGTGTAAGAGCTTATCTCTTTGTCAAAATCAAACCTGTGATAATGTTAGACTTGAAGCTCATTAGTTTTATTCTATTTCGACTTTTATGTTTCAACTGTATTTGTCAAAATACATCTTAGGTATACATTTTAGTTGTTTCCTGTGCTTATTTAATAATAATAATAATAATAATAATAATAATAAAAGATATAAATTATTAAAACTGGAACTTTGGTCATGATTCATCCACAGTTAATTAGGTTTAATTTTGCCATTTTCCTTTAATACTCACTGGAAGACTGAATTATTATATAATATATTGAAGAAATTTGTAATTGTAACAATTATCTGCAGAATTTTTGTCCATTACAGCATTCAATTCTTTTATTATCATATAGGCGGGGCGCCTAAATATTATTTGCTTACAGTTACGAAATGTCTACAACCGCCCCTGTTACTGTTATCTATCTATATATATATATATATATATATATATATATACATATATATATATATATATATATATATATATATATATATATATATATATATATATATATATATATATATATATATAGAGAGAGAGAGAGAGAGAGAGAGAGAGAGAGAGGGAGAGAGAGAGAGAGAGAGAGAGAGAGACAAAGTTTTGACTCAGAAAAAGTACTGTTGAACGTACGATGCTACATGGGCTCCTGGAGGGTGCACAATTTACCCCTAAAAATGCTTTCGATCACTGAAATAAATTCCTGCCTACGCCCCTGTAAAGCAGTAAGAATGTTAGGGACTGATCAGGGGGTAATGCCTCCCTGGAGCAACGACAGTTCCCCAGAAATCATACCTCTGATAGGTCCGGATGTGACACCAGTATTTGTGTGTTACCACTCTTCCCTCTCAGTGTACTGAAACTTAAGTCAAAGGAACTGTTCTGAAATCTTCACCGATTCTCTCCTCTGAAACCACATGCGAATGGGGCCGACCTTGGTCATATACCACATCTGGAATATTACTATTTATGTCAGAGATACCGAAAAATATATATTCGACACAAATATAGGATGTTTCGATTTTATTTTATTTATTTTTTGCCTGTCACCCTCCCACTCTGACCTCCATGCCTACCAAGGCTTAACTTTTACCTAAGCAACATCGACAGCGTCACTATTCATCTTCGACCACGAAAACTATGATTTCGATACTAATATTGTTCATATTTGACTACTTTTACATGTCCCTTTCCCCTTATTACGAATGACTTCAGTGTCTCGCCTCACTGGAGCAATTGCAACAAACTTAATTATAACTATAAAACACCACCTGTAAAATAAATGTGCGGGTGATCTTTTTCGGAGAGGAATTCATTAGCTGCTTTTCCAATGTGGTGGCTTTATTCGCTTCCCATGCTAAAGATTGCCAAAGAGCTCAACTTTATTTTCACCACTGTGCTATGAATATAGATTTTAATGGCATTTACTTTACTGAATGCTCGCTTAGGTGTTGCTCCCGTCACAGGAAAAGTGAGATACTGTTATAAATGAGTAGGTATATAAACAAATACGGAAAACTATTAGCAATGACACCACTCGAAATGAGTTTTTGCAATATAATGAGGCAGTATCTTATTCGAATGTGAAGGAAATCATTGCGTAAATTGTCCCTTCCCCTCCTTAGAAGTCTAAGCTACAATACGTATCTAATAATTTTGAATTAGAAATATATGCATTGAGTTTCATATCCTTAACTTTAAAGTGTCCTGAGTTAAGTAAATGAATAAACTTCCTGCTAACGAAAGAGTAAAGCTTTGGGCTTTAATAGTATCGGGAGTGTAATTATGCATTTCAGTGACCCCGAAAGCTATTGAATAGACACTCATATATTTCAATTAGGAATTTTTAATTTTCACTCCTCCTATTAAACCTCCATGCAGATAATGCTAAAATTTGATGTGAACGATATAGAGGGTATCATACATAATTCATGCACTCAAAAGCTATAGATTTAACATTAATATCGTTCATTTTCGATTATTTTTACATGTTCCTGTGTCTCCCATGATAGAACTAGAGGTGATACGGGTTTCGATTCCCGTCAGGAGTCGTGTGGTTCGGGTTCCACGTTAAGTCATAGATGCACGTCTTGTATAGAGTAGTAGCTGAAAGACACGCTGAACTCTATATCACCTCGCCTCGTGACATATTCTACGTTTGCATAATTTCTAAACCACTTTTCTTTCTTTCAATCTCCTCCTTCCTCTTAGGACACGCATAGGTTCAAACAGAAACATTCTTCACGGTTGGAGGACGCAAGGCTACTGTACCATACGCGTACAACCCTTATGGGACTAGGTAGTGAGTTGCGCAGTTTGAGTAGCACGCACGAATAAACCACGCTTACATTTATTATATATAATTAATAAAATCTCATATTAGGACTTACTCTGCACTTCAAACTTTTAACATATGGGACTTTTTAAATTCTGTTCTTCTTCTACTTTATTATTATTATTATTATTATTATTATTATTATTATTATTATTATTATTATTATTATTATTATTATTATTATTATTATTATTATTATTATTATAGCTATATGAAGCAATTGTCGCGGCAAACTTGGTTAATACACACCATTCAGCAACCGGTAGTTGTAGAAATCTGACTTTTCCAACAGTAGTTGTTAGCTCAATCGGTAGAGCGCTGAGACATGGATTCAAGGTTTGCGAGTTCGAATCTAGTCTAAGTCAAAAGATTTTTTTCCTGATATAATACTTGAAATGGAAATGTTTCTCTCTCCACCTTTATCTCGTAATTCTGAATAGAGATGTTTGGATGTGAAAGAAAAAGTATACTAGAATATAAAAAAAGAGAGGTAAATTACATGATACCTTTTGCAATTTTTAACTATATTTTCACCTATCTAGGACGTTTCTAAAAAGTTCCGACTTCTAGAGCTCCTTTTCGCTCTCTTATCTGTCCTTTAACTAATTTCTACAGTTACTTAGTGAATCACATATACATATATTACACATGTCGTATCTCTTTCTCTTCTCTCTACATCATGTCTGGAGATGAATGTTTTGACAATAGGTTACAAACAAGATTGTAAAAAATAATACGATCTGCGATATCAGTGATACATATTGTGGCGTTTAACTTAACATATAAAACAATAAATAGAAAAACTGAGAATACGAATCTTTTCGTGCACTGATGCTTCAATAACAGTGAACTGATGCTTCAAATCTGTGTCTTTACTCCCTTCACCTATGTTAATTCCCTAGTCAAAATAAAAACTCTTCAAAATTAATCACAAATTCTTATACAACCATCCCTTCCTTGGAGTACTGCGCGGTCACATACCCGTCACTGCGATGTAAAGGCACTTATGGCGACGAGGATACATTTATGATTATTACCAACCAGAGATGAGCAACATTTCCTAGCTCCCTTTAAAGTGAATTCTTGACCTCATCCTCATTCGCTCTCACTCTCAAAATGTTTTCTAGTCCTCCTGCACTCTCACATTCACTTACTGAAATAAGGGAAAGTTAGAATGAGAGCGGTTCTCATGAGGTTGAACTGAGTAATGGTGCCTATCTCTGCTTCCTTCAAATGTTTTAGTTCATTCCTCTACCTCGACACCCTCTTCTCTTTCTATTTCAAAACAATACTCCTACGCTATAGATCAGCAAGTAAGAAATAACTAGCACAGGTCCACATTACTTAGCGATTTGCGTCAACCCAACGTTAAATCAGCTCTTTAGTTTGTAATAATATACGTAGTAGTTATATATATCGTTTTACGTTGTGTTACACTCCGCAGTATATGAGAAGTCTGGTACAGGATAAGGCCTTTAGTTCTGTGTTATTTCTTTCTCAATGAAAAACCATTCGGTTTAGTTGGAGATGGCACAAACAAATCTTTGTCATACTTGAATAGCAGGTCTATATATTATTATTCCAAAACTCCGAATCTGAAGAGTGGAGCAATAGGTAGTTCTCAATGTAAGGGAAAAAGACTACCTATGTTGTCCTTTAAAGAAGGAAAGTTCAGCAAATAAATGATAAACTAAGAAGGATGAACAGGAAGGTATCTTAGCAAATGCAGTCAAAAACCAACTGATTATCGACCACAGCGTTCACCTCTGGTGTGTGAGTTCCCTGGTTCGATCCTACCTAGCGCCAAGTGAACCTTGTGGGGACAAACATCATGTGTGTGGATTTTCGCGGGTTTCCCATTTCCTCAAACTTTCTTCATTCCACTATTTCACTCATGGCTCATTATCACCGTCTCCTTTAGTCTAGCTGGTATAATATAAAACGTAAAACTCAAAGATTTCATTTCACTTTTATCGACTACAACGTGGTAAAAACAAACGGTGACTACAGAAAACAGTAGCGCTTTAACAAAGTAAATTTGAAATTTGAAAATGCGCTCCGAAATCTATGTCGAAAATGTGAAGATGACAGGTTATTGTTGTCGTGATTTTTGAGTATCAACCTGTATATGAATTTAGGTAGAAAATTATTTTCTGTATTTATGAATCTCTTTTTCACACCGAAGTGGACTCTCTTGTATCTACGACGGCACCTTTGTTTTTTCTTAAAAAGTATGAACAAAGGACATTCGTGATTATTCATTCTATTGTACAGTCACTTACATAAGCACCTTGACCCCTCATTGTTATAATTCCATTATTGGGGTCCAGGTCATTTGCAGTTCGAGAACGTCTTGACCGATGCAACCCAACTTACACGTAACTTTTCTAGGCACTGACAGCAGTTGGTAGCCCTGATCCAATTGCTTATGCAGGTAAAATTGTAAAGTAGACGACTAACGAAACAATTCTCCATTCTAAGATGGATCTCTATGGTTCGGATCGTGTTTTCCAAAGAACACCATATATTAACCTCAATATGGCGGTGTATGTAATGTATTATTTCTTTATATACTGTATAACTAACTAACTAACTAACTCTATGCCCTATGGAACTCGGAGGTCCAATGCCGCGTTCACAAAAGCTCTCCACTGACTTCTATCCTTAACTAACTGCATCCAGTTTCTACTTTTTATTCCAATCTCTGCTAGATCCATCTTAATATTGTCCACCCATCTGTGCCTAGGTCTTACTAGCGGTCGTTTTACGATTGGTCTTCCAGTCAAGATTTTGAAAAGTATTTCTACTTTCTTCCATTCTAGCTACAAGATCTGCCCACCTAAGCCTCCTAGACTAGATGACCCTAACAATGTTGGGTAAACCGTAGTTCCTCGTTATGAATATTGCGTTCATGTGTAAAAATAAGAAACATCTTACATACTCTATATCCTTTCTGTTCCTATGAATACCTTCGACTATGTTACTTTTGCTTTCCTTCTGTTGTAATAATAATAATAACGATATTTATTATTATTATAATTATTATTATTGTAATACAGGAATAACATAATTACAATACCAATTAGATAAACATTATCTTCCCATTCAGAAAAAATAATAATTGCCACAAAGGGATTTGAACCCAGGTAGCTGCAATGGGAGTTTCCTGCTTTCACATTTTCTTTAAACAAATCGTCCCAACCGGAGTATTGTTACCCACTGACACCTCATGTCCTTTCGACGTATTCCAAACACTACAGGGATACGAATACAGAAATACTGAGGACAGTTAAGATTCCGACCTTGCTCTTCAGAGGAATTCGAACCCGTAGTGGATTGTGTCTCATGATCTGAAGCCGAACGCCCGGGATCACTCGGCTAGTGCCACCGACTCAATTTACCGCAAACTCCTCATATGAATATAAGAAAATAAACTACTAGTTTTGGAACATAAACATAGAAATGTCTATTTCTACACGTGTTGATACAATTCAAAAAATGTGAAAATAATTTCTGTCGTCTTTTCTTCTTTGGAAATTAGAAGTTATGGTAAAGACGAAATGTAATGTAAATCGGGACCATCCCTGCAACCGATGACGTAGCTCAACTTGTAGAACGTTTCGTGATATTTTCCTTATTGAGGAACGCCTAAATAACTTGTTTTTGAGTTAAACAAGGAAATCTTCTTGTGTAAGTCAGTAAGTCACTCACACAAGCATTAGTGTCTAGTTTATATTTTTCCATTAAACGATTAACTAGGTATTAGTTTGGATGGAAGGTTAAATGGCGCGGTAGGTGAGTTTTTAGCGCATTGAACTTCTATTCGGGAGATCGGGTTCGAATCCCGACCAGGCTGAACCTTCTTCAAATGTTTCAATTTCAATACATACTCAGTGTGGCAAGCAAGGTCTTCTCTTCCCTAGAAAGAAAAAGATGTTGGAATAAGAAGAATTGGAGAAGGTCTGTCAATTGGGACAGTAATTTACAAACTTATTTCCAGCAGTTGTTCTAGATTTGATATCTTCGACTACTTTCAAGCATTTTCTAATTCATGTGTGATCAGTGTTTTTTTTTCTTTGAATATACTGCATATAATGAAATAATATATTACATACACAGCAATATTGAGATTAACATATGATGTTCATTGGACAACATGCTCTGAACCAGAGAGATTGATCTCAGAATGGAGAAATATTTCGTGTGTCATCTACTGACAATTTTACTTGCATAAAGACTTGACTCGGTGCTACCAACTGCTGCCAGTGCCGAGAAAAAATACGTGTAAGTTGGGTTGAATCTGTCTAGGCGTTCTCACAACTGCAAATGACCTCGACCCTAAGTAATGGAATTATAACAGTGAAGGTCCAGGTACTTATGTAAGTGGCTGTACAGTGATACTGATACTAATTTATATATACAATTAAGCTTTCTTCGGGTTATATTGAATCTTCATAGCTAGTTTTGATTTTGACAGGAGTTCAACATGGTACTTACCTAAGAAGTCCAGTAAGCACGAGTGATTATCCAAACACACACACACACACACACACACACATATATATATATATATATATATATATATATATATATATATATATATATATATATATAATTTTATTTTCACAAAACAATTTTATTATCTTCAAGTTATTCCCCATAATACTTAACCATTTGTCCAATGTGTGATTGCATTCTTGGAAACATTTTTCAAACTCATCTGTTTTGATGGCTGATAGGTGCTCCATCGTATTTCTTCACCTCTTCTACGTCTTTGAATGACTATCTTTTAATGTCCTTCTTCAGTCATGTAAACAAAAAGAAGTCGCATGGTGAGGGATCAGGTGAGTAAAATGGTGTGGGGCAACTGAGTCGTTCTGGTCTTTTGCGGAACATTGGAGCAGCTTTTCAACTCCAGCGGTCGGGTGATCAATTTGAGATGTTGGCCCTTCAGAGGTCGGTTTGTGAGACAGAATTGTCATGGGACAGTAGCCGTCATTTAAGATCTGAATCGCATTGTCGAAGAGCGAAATGACACAAGCTGGTGGCTTTATAGAAGCAGTACCTACTGCACGTAACCAAATTAGTTGCAATGTTAGGGTATCAGAACCTACGTACGAGGCGCATCCAGAAAGTAAGTTTCCCACGTGTCCCTTAGCTGGGAAAACGTATGTTGCGCGAAGCGACTGCGTGTATGTGAGAAAGTAAGGTCCTAACATGGCGCATGCGCCAGCAGAACTTCCCTAATTCTCCCAGTAGCGTCGTGGCAGTGATTGAAGATTGGAGTTCCTATTCCAGCTCCCGCCGCATGTAAAGTGCGAGCAGTGATAAAGATTTTGAATGCACAAGGCATAGCACCGATTGAAATCCATCGTCAGCTGTATCGTTGCAAATATGTCAATGCTGATCCTATGCGCCTTGCTTTGTGCTCTATAGTTAGTTGCTTCAACACAAAACTTCTTGATCAACAGGCATTCCGTGACAGTGGTGTGCAATAAGGAGCGGAAAATCTGCAGGAACTGCTTGCTCATGCCGTTAGGCCCATGGACCTGGCACAGTGGACGATGGATTTCGATTGGTGCTATGTTCTGTGCATTCAAAAACTTCATCACTGCTCGCACTTCACAAACGGCGGAAGCTGGAATAGGAACACCAATCTTCAATCACTGCCACGACGCTACTGAGAGAATTACGGAAGTTTTGCTGGCTCATGCGCCATGTTAGGACCTTACTCTCTCACGTACACTCAGTCGATTCACGCAACTTACGGTTTCCTAGCTATGGGACGCATGGAAAAGTTACTTTCTGGATGCGTCTCGTATATTTTTATTTTGGTCATAGCAATGATGTGATCATCTTCAACATGGAGTCTTCTTCATGACATCTGCAACTGAGTAGTAACGAGCATTTACGAAGTATTTTTTTACTTATTCTTATCTCCATACCTCGAGAATTAATAGGAGATTTTGATTTTCTTTGCCACAAATTAAAGGTCTTAAATCACACTAAAATTTATGACCTGTAACATTTTTCCGTAAACCTTATAGTTTCTTTGTAATTTTCCAAAAACACAAAATTTGATTTCGGAAAATATTATAAGTCCTCCATACATTTTAAATTATGAAAAAATATAATTTTTAGTTTTAAACAAAAACTTTCGTTTGACGCAAACAAAATAAAAATTGGTTAAGTAGTTCTCATGTGTTAAGTAGTTTGAAGTGATGACCATATTGATGACGTCATCACACGCGTCCTAAGGGAGGAAAAGAGTGATATTATGTTAATTATTCATTAGGAACACGAGAATAATCGAATGTTTCAAACAATATGTTTTTATCATCATCTTGCATGCAAACTTAAAACGGCGCCTGTACTAATTTACTTATTTGTATATCCATACCTCGAGAACTAATAGACTGATTTTGATTTCCTTTACAACAAATTAAAGGTCTTAGATTACACTAAAATTTATGTCCTGTAACATGTTTTCGTAAACCTGATACTTTCTTTATAAGTTGCCAAAGAAACACAAATTTTGATTTCAGAAAATATATAAAATCCCTCATACATTTTTAAATTATCTTTTATATGAAAAAATGTCACTGAATATAATTTTTAGCTTGAGATTAAGGTTTTCCTTTGACGCAAACGGAATAAAAATCGGTTGAGCGGTTCTCAAAATAATACGTGTTAAATAGTTTGAGGTGGTGGCCATTATAATGACGTCACCACACGCGTTCTAAGAGCTGGAAAGAGTGACACGATGGTAACTCTTCATCAGGGACGTGAGAATAAACGAATGTCGCAAATGACCTGCTTGTATCATCAAATTGCGTACGAAAACGATTTTCCTACAACTGTGCCCCTACATTATGTAAGAAAATAAATTAATAATATAATAAATTATAACCTTCATGTATGCCATGAAGTATATATTGATACAGATCTAGTAATGTACCTGTTGTTTACAATGAATTATAGTGCAACTTAAAAAGTAATCTTCATATGCCCGAGATAAATAATAAAACCAGTTATGGCAGATATGCAATTGAAGCTTTAATCCAAATTAGGTACCTTATAGGTGACTCTTTAAATTCAATACAGTGTGTTGTTAAAACTAAGCTGAACCATACAATTTTAATATTAAACGTATGCCATGAACGAATAAGCAAGTTCTGATACTCAAAATTAACTTTACCTCTAAAAATACTCTAAATTTTAAATAAAAATGTAAAATAATTATATTTGCTAATATTGTTTTTATTAAAAACAACTTCCTTTAATAACAATTAAAAATACAAAGATATTAAACAACCAAATATATTATAATTTGATTTTAAAGAATCAACTTGTCTTTGTTCTTGAAGTATACAAGTTTTCAGAATGATATACGGTACATGTTCAGACTATGAGCAAAAATAATCGGAAACATAACATTTCTGACATGTAGTATTTCGGCTCTTTGTTTACTTATCAGCAATATTACTTTCTATTGCGTTATACGCACGAATGATAACTTCACTGACGATTTAAATGTTGTTATTGATTCCGCGCAATATTCATGTGCATGGTTTACGGCCAACTTGATTAGATATATGTAATATTCATCAATAAAGGATAGTCAAATTCAGTACTGCACAAGCTTTATTTCATGAGTTCCGCAAAAATTTGTTTTATTTGTGTTTTCTTAATCTGTAGGAAGAACTTTAAACGAAACTACTGCTTACCATATTATGTGTTTTACCAGTTAAAGAGTTAATACACTGAAGTTTGATAATAACTTAAAAATGTTAACGACATCTGTGCCTATTATTCTTGTCCATTCATTTATGTGGGAACTACTTTCGGTTTTTCCTTGAAGTGGATTATAATTTTAATGATTTGCTTCTACTGATTTCTGTTTTCAGATTATTTGGGAACGATCTTAATTTCCCGAAAATGAAGTAATTTGTTCTGTATAAGTACTTTATTGTAATATGACAGAAATTATTTGTTAAGGGTAAAGGATATTTTCTTAACTAATAATGTTAATACTTTGTAAATGTTTCGAATTTTAAATGGAAATAAAATTTAATTCCCAATCTGGTGCTGCTCGGTCGTTCACATCTTCAGAACAATCAGAGGAGGTTCGTAACAACTTAAAACCATGTCCAGATAAATCATTCCTTTCAATACGAAATATAACTTGTTAAGTAGCAATGTGTTATCTTAATAACAAACAACTTCCTACTTTGTGTTATGAGGAAATTCTTGTAAGTGTATTGATAAGCGTAACACCAATGATGCCACCAAAAAACTAAGAAGAAAAGGTAGGTGGACTGAAGGAGGAGTGAACTCAAGAGAGTATTTGAGTGCCATACCCAAATGAAGATTCAACCTCTCCGATCAGATCTTGATGAGTACAAGCTTTTTTATGACTTACTAAACACATTGCCAATATTGTAATTGCTAATCTATACTACCATCAAATTCCTACTTCTGTATAAACATGTTAGTCAATCTCAGAAGAGCCATACAGCCATAGCTCCAGTTCCGGATAGTTATCAAAATCTGATGTTTCTATTATTCTTTATTCAATTAAGACATTACCATCCTAACAAAATATTGCTCTACCTAAATTAAATTGTTAAGTTTGTTATCAGATTACACTTGAATTACCCCCATGCAAACATGGGTATTATTATCCATGGTTATTAACTGAGCCAAGTACGGGTATAAACATGTATGTCGACGTCCGGATTTCTACTCAATAAGTTGGCAAACGTTAATATTTACTTAACATATTTAAATTAAATAGCATCAAACTTAAACAAAGTGCAAATTCATGTTGCAAATGCAAAAAAAAAAAAAAAAAAATTACAAGACTTGAAAATTTCAGGAAAATGTCACGAATAAATTAAAAAACAGAACAGATCAATGGTCTGAAAATATTGATGAAGGTATTCCACAGAGCAAAGACTGAAAAATGGAACAAAAATACACTGTGGAAATAATTATTTCTTTCTAGACTGAAAACGGTATTTAAAAATTAGTTCGAGTACAAATTCTACTATACTCAATATTAATCCAAAGATAAGTAAACCAAAAGCACCCATTAAGTTTTTGATAGAAATAACTATCACATCTTCATCTTTAGTACCAAAAGCAGAATGTTGATTTCTTATGCGAAGCTCAAATAACACATCAGAGAGCCATTTTTCACGTAATCCGTACTGCACACACTCTTGTATCACCTTGTTGAAAGAATTCACGTAAGGTGAATTTTGACGCACAATATAAATAGTAGGAACTGATGCGACTATCTGTTGAACTTTATGAATCAGCGGTTTACCTTCTGAATCAAAAAGCGAATGTAAATACACGAAATAATCGACAAAACTGGATACCCAAAGTATTCCCCAGTTCTCATTTCTAGCAAGTTTTAATTTCTTTTCTGTCGAAGACAAATCCTTCCATCTAAATAGAATTTGTTTCATCACATAATCAGTAGAGTCAGAGAAAAATCGTCGATGAGAAAAACCGCCACCAATCGGAATACCTGACTCTATAAGGTCTTCCATTGTTTTAATTAGTGGATATTTGATGGGTTTTGTCACAAATCTAAAAAGCGAAGCCTGATAGCTATAATTCAAAATGAAAGAACCCAGAACCCAGATTAGAAATACTACTCTAACCAAAGGAATACGTGGTGGTTCTTGGACAGATATCCCTAAAAGTATGGAGAAGTTATACATGAAAGGAGATCGGAATATTAAACTGTTTTTATTCTTAATGAGGAACCTCATTAATTTTGTGCAGGTAATAATGAGGCTGTAAAAGAACAAAATTAAAATCCAGCAATCTAGTTGGAAAGGGAAGAATATACTCATCCATTTAGGATATGTTGGGGACTGCTGAACTGCCCATATCATCTGGTAGAAGTCTCCACTGAGTATTGGATGAAAATACACATACCACTTTAATGCTGATGTAAAACCTATAAAGCTTCCTTCCAATTCTCCTGATAGTATTCGCCTGTAATCACCAGTAAGCGTTCCATTAGGTAAGAATTTACCATGGAAACTCGTATTAATTCTTTTGAAAAGTTTCAAAGTAAAATTCATCTTGTTTGCAATTGCAAAGAGTACATTTGGAGTTGGACCCTTAGCAACAACACTGCCGTCTGTGGTATTTTCCAATATAGAAACTGGGGGTAAATTAATTGTTGTGGCACTCAATTCACACGAATGAAGGTTTTCTATTTTGTTCGGAAATAAGTCAGTTCCTTTGAGCATGTGTCCCTTGTACCACTGGTCGATGAGTATTAGTCTACCAATTGACTTACAATGCCTTTCTGAGAATGGAAAATATGTGTATATGTTAATGTCTTTCACGAACATCATATTATCTGGTGTTATAACAACCACATTGAATATATTTTGCAGAAATGCACTTTGGAAAATCTTTTCTGCCTCAGTTGTTGTTTCATTTACTGTAGAAAGAACAACAATGAATTCACTTCTAGGACTGAAATAAAATAACTTCATCTTGTGAATTGTTCTTAAAAATTCAACACTGTTGTGCACGAAAATCAAATAAACTACTGAATCTTCGGACAATTCAAACATTGATACCTCAAGTTTTGACATATTTAGTACTTGTGGCAAGTTGTTATTAACAATTACAAATGCGCCATTGTAAGTTGGTAGTAACACGTTAAGAGCAACGGTTGTATTGTCTGCAAACACCGTTACGGCTCGTTTGTGATTGTGATACGTGGATATAATGTATGAAAGACAATCAATTAATTCACTTTTGGGTTGGTTTGCTGGTAATGTTGTTATTAGATTTTCTTTAGCTCTTGTTGTGTTTGCCATTACAAATAATATAACAGCAATTATGTAATGTCTTTTGATTTTACTGCCAGGATTATCTGAAATAAATAATATAAATTTTCTTAGTTACACTTTTTATTGATTTCTTAAATCTTAGCTGTTTGTGGAAAGAAATTGATAAACGTGTTTTTTAATCTCATAAATAATAAAATACAGCTTGTATCGACTAAGTTTTGATTCTAAACTGAACAACCCTATTCTTCGTAGAACTCTGAGGTTGAATGCGCCCTGAGGAAAGTTCTCCATTGATTTCTGTTCCCAGCCAATTGAGTCTAGTTTCTACTTTCTATTCCTACTTTTACAGGATTCAGCTCGTCCTCCATTTAGGCCTAGGTGTCCGTAGTGGTCTTTCTTCCGATTGGGTTTCCAGTTAAAATTTTGAAAGCGTTTCTGCTTTCTACCTTAGACTTAATGGGCCTTATGCAGAGTCTTTCTGATGCCTGGTTAGTGCCATACTAAAGAGTTCCAATATCAAATGTTTCCTGCAGTAGTCAGGTCTTTAGTATGACGCTAATCATACGTTAAAATGACTCTGCATAAGGGCTAATGTCTCTAACCTTGTAAAATAAACGATATAAATTACGGGTTTTCTTGTTACGAGGTTTCTGTCTTTCCCCATTCTCGTCCTTTTTTAAAAAAAATCTCAATATTCAATTCAGCATTTATTTTCAAATACTTTTAGTCTGTGTTTTTCCCTCAAGTAAGGGACAATATATTTCAACCATACTACAGTAGAAGTTTATTTTTTTAACTAACTAACAAATTAATAGCCCGGAATCCGGAGGCTCGATGCCTCGTTCACTAAGCTCTGGATTGACTTTTGTCCTTAGCTAACTGGATCCAGTTTCTACTTTGTATTCCTATTTGTGTGAGATACATCTTAATATCGTCCTCCTATCTCCGCCTAGATTTCCTAATGGTCGTTTTCCGATCGGGCTTCTAGCTAAAACTTTGAAAGCGTTCCTACTTTCTTACATTCTGACTACACGACCTGTCCACTTGATCCTCCTAGACTTGATGGCCCTAACAATATTTGGTAAACCGCATAAATTTTGCAGTTCCTCGTTATGAAGTTTCCACCATTTCCCGTTCCTGTTCCTCTTGGGTCCGAATATTCGTCTCAGGATTTTGTTCTCAAATACTTTCAGTCTACGTTCTTCCCTCAAAGTAAGCGACACATCTTTCTCACCCATGGAGGACAACAGGTATGATTATCGTTTTATACACTCTGTAAAGAAAAAATAGCGACACCTCAATTCTCAAGCTAACTTATACAGGAAACCATAGTTGCAGCCCGTTAGAAGAGGAATAGAGGGAAACTAAGAGTGGGATAGTTCATTTGCGTTATCTGTGACACCTGTGGTGTACGATATCGCTTGCCAATTGTTTGTGTATCAGTAATATTTTTGCTAGATGATACTGAAAACGTCTCGTAAATCATTGTACTGAGAATTCTGCATTGCATTTGTGATGTGTAGGCTGAGGTAAATGGCATTGTATGATTGTTCTTTCCTTTCTCATTGTTTGGATAGCGTCAAGTAGCTAAATTGTTGTTGTGCAGCGTTGTTTGTGTGTGATTTTGTTGCTACATGTGGACGGTAAACAAATAAGATGGGTAAGAAATGTGACTTGATGCCATGTGAACAAAACATAATTCTTGCTTTGATCAGCTAGGGCAAATCTGTAAGGAAATAGATGTAATACAGAAAATCCATCATTCTACGGCAGGAAGAGTAATTCACAAGTGGAAACAGCATAGCAAATCGTCCCTTCGTCAACAGTGTGAAAGAAAAAAAGTATCACCCAAAGCAGATTGCTAAATGAAATCAATAGCACTGCAAATTTAAGGAGTGATTTTCCCAAAAATCGCTTCTGTAGTTTGACATGATCTTGGAACTGAAGTTACTCATACAACTGTATTGTCTTGAATGTATGAAGAGGATATTACAAAGAAGAAACCGCGTAGAAAGTCAAAACTGACAAAACATGGAGGACTTCAACATGTAGTTTTGTAAGTCGATATGCAACTTGACATATGACAACTGCAAGCACGTCGTTTTCTTTATTGAAAATAAGTTTAGAATAGTGGGAAACGATGGTGGTGTGAAGTTGTGGATACGAACAAGCAAGGAACTTGACAAGGATTTTGTTTAAGAGATGCAAATATTCAATTACTGAGTGATTGTATGGGCTTGCTTCACCGTTAAAGATGTCAGAACGATGGATATATGTGAAGAATCGTTTGATGCACGAAAATATCTTCAAATTCTGGTACATAAAGTTCTTACAACAGCTAAAGATGACTTTCTGAAGAAAATTTGGACTACTTTCTTTTCCAGGATGATAATGCTTCATGTCACCGATCGAAAATCGTTAATACGTGGTTCAAGAATGTGACTATTTAGAGACTGATGTGGCCTACAAACTCACCTGACATGAATGCAGTTGAAAATTTGTGGATCAATATGAGCAGAAGATTCAATAGACAACTATCTCAAATAGAATGAAATTTAAGGAACAGATAATCCGGGTACTATTCCGTGAAATCGAGATTACATTTTGCAATAGCTTTCTTAGCAAAAGGCTCCGATGATTTGGTGCTCTCCAGAAAGCCCGTGGTGCACATACAAAATACTAGTTTGATCTATGGTACTTTCCGATGTTTGCACATAATATGTCTTACCCTTAAGAAATTCAATTTCTTGTTTTCTGCTATTGTTGTTGATTCTTTTTCAGTGTTATGTATAACTCTTCCTATAAACGATTTTGCTCAGAACACACATAGCTACTTATATATGCATATAAATTCATTCAATTCATGTCAAAAGCCTGAAACTCTGGCGTAAGTATTAAGAATGAACTGCTCATTAGGAATATGCATTGTAATATTATCAGGAATTCATGTAAAAAATGATATTGATTAAAGTATGTTGTAAAAACCATATCCGAGCAAGTGTCGCTATTTTTTCTTTACAGAGTGTATATTATAGGCTTCAAATTCCTCGACAGAATTCGCGATGACAAACAATTGAGGACCGTTTTTCTTTTAAACGATAGAGCCAATTTTGAGAAACGGAGATACGCTTTTTTGCTGGAATGACTTTTATGCTACCTATCGAGCTGTGAAATCAGAATTGACAAGTCTCCAAATGTGCCATGTGTGTAGAATACTAAATCATGAACCTTTTGTCAAACTCGATAGAGCTTATGTATAATAAGAATAAAAATGCAAGTCTTGTAAAGTCTTGTACAAAAGTCTTGTAAAAGATTTGTGCTCTATCGAGTGTAGAAAAAATCGCTCCTCAATTCTTGAACTGAATAATAACACGAATTCCCTGCGTTTAGTTGACATTTAATTTATTATTGTTATTATGTCTGTGAGTCTAATAATAACATTACAAACAGTTCATATCACAGCTCATAGGAGAATATGATTCACCAGTCAATTCTAGTTGATTTATATTATATATACTGAACACCAGTACTCCTTCATAATTACTTTAATTTCTCTAGATCGGAGTCAGGAAAACAATTCAGTTAGTTCATAATTTCTACTCGAAGCTAGAACAACATTGACGATTTTGGTTAAAACTACTAAATATTTACCTGAATTGAATATTTGTCCGTTCATCTTAACGTTGTTTCTCAAAATTTATATTATTTTTTTTATTTAGCACTAAAAAAGAAAAACATTTGAAGAGTGCTCTGTAGGTAGAATGAATTATACAACTCGGTTTACGAGACAAAAATATAATGCGTGTAGTACAATTATTCCAAGCAGTTCTAAGGAAATGATGGAGCAATCAGTTCCACAAAAGTTACTAGTATAGGCTGTTAAAGTTTGTGTAGAGACCATTACTATTTCGACACGTAATGAAAAATATAATTAAGGCTTAATGGAACAGACCAAGGAAAGCAATTTTTCAACATTGCTTATATAGTTCAAAATAATGTTTTTGCTTAATGTACAACAGTATACGAAATGAAAAAAAAAGTGTTTGTAAACATTTCTGAGTTTTATCAATATACATATCACCATAGTAGTTAAAGGTATTACTAATTGCTTTTAGTGCTAATGTGTTTTCTTACAAAGTGTTAACAACTGTGTAGGATGATGTATGCATGGAAAATTTTTAAAGCATTTGACATACATGTTATGCCACGCTCACATATCGTCAAAGTGAATTTTCATTATTACTTCTTTTCTTTTTTAACTTAAAAGAACAGCATCTGATATCTTTCTTTCTCTTATATATGTAATATCGACGAAATAAATGGACTTTGAAGGTTCCACGCACTCAAAACGACTCTGCATGTTTACTATATATCCAGGCATGTTTCTGCGGAAATGACGTAAATGGATCCCATGAGTCTAACGGAAGTCTAATATAATGCCTGGATATATAGCAAACAGAAGGTATTAGATGTAAAACTGCATTAGATGTAAGACGTAAAACTGCAAGTACGAGGCACATGCCAAAAAAAAAAAAAAAAAAAAAGCATCGACATTTGAAATCAGCAAGAAATCTGTAGGAGAAGAAATGTATTATGATTGATACACAAGAACCTACCTTTGGCTATTTTTCGATGTAGTCATTTTATAACTCCAGATATTTCAGGTAGCATGGCACAAGCTCCCGTATACCATATGCGTAAAAATCTGCTGCCTGAAGTGCAGCCAGTAAACAACTGATATATTGAACATTTCAATGTCGCTCAAACGCTTCGACGCAAACCACTTTTTCAGGTGAAGATAAAGAAAGAAATCATTGGAGTTATCATGGCTGTAAGGGGGATGATTGAATAGTTTCCATCGAAATCATTGAATTGTCGTAATAATATGAGCACTTGTGTGTGGGCGGGTGTTGTCATGGATCAGAAGAATTTCAGAGCGTAGCATTCCTCTCCATTGATTTTGGACGGCACATCACAGACTATTTAGCGTTTACCAATATTCATCTGCTGTAATTGTTCGTCCTACCTCCAACAATTGTACAAGAACCACACTCTTTAGATCCCAAAACACTGTTGCTATGATTTTGTAAACTAATGGTGTTTGCTTGAATTACTTTGCTTTAGAAGAACCAGAGTGCCCCCATTGTGTTGACTACTGGTTCGACTCTTCAGTGGCGCATGGTATTCAGGTTTCATCTCCCGTCACTACGTGAGAAAAGAGATCATTCCCATCCTCTTGCCAAAAAAAAAAATCGTTCAAATATCATCCTGTGCTCTTTGCGAGCATCTGTCAGCAATTTTGGAACAAACCTCGGAGACAGTTTGATAAGCCAGCTTTTTAGTCACAATTGGATGCACTGTTTACGCACACACTTCAGAAAACTCTATGGCAAGTTCAGTTATTGTGAACCGATGATTGGATTACACTTTGTAGTGTGTCCTGTGAATCTTAGGCCTATCCGTGCACTCATGTTTATGAATATTTGAACGCCCTTCCCGAAATTCTCTTTACTATTACCTGTTCTTCCCTTGACTCATTGCTGTTGGTCCTAAGATGGCACACAATTTCTGATCGATGTCCGTCAGCTGCCTTCTGCCCTTTGACATTCAGAAATTGTATGCACAATCTCACTTCAAATTTTTGTATTACGGGATTTTGTATTACGTCAGCCATTTCAGCTTACTGCTACTCACACCTGAGTAATTCCACTCAGACGATCTTATCTGTGTTGCAAGTGTTGAATACTAGGACATTCTTTCTATGCGTGCTCAACTTAGTCACCAGCAACATGTAAAACATTATCGGTCTTTTTGACATTATTAATATTATTAATATTTATTAAGTAACCATTTGGCGAGTCCTAGCACTAATGATTCTTTTTTTATTTCTAAGATTTGGGCCTGGAAAGGTTTCTTCTACGTTTCTCCATCTTCATCTTCGTCTTTTAACTCCCAATATTTTCTTCTATTTTTCAAATCATTGATCAATTGTGTTCTTCTCAAATCTGTATCCTAATTCCCAGTCATTAAGCTCAACAATTAAGCAATTGAATGAACGCATTAATGACCGTACTAGCTCGAACCAACTGTCGAATCTCAGCCAATCGAACACGTCTCAGTCATATATTCTTCGAACATAGTTTATTTTGATTTTTGCGGAGATTTTTTTTTCGTTAAAACGGAGAACAAATGATACTAATATAAACGTGATACGTTTATCAAGCTGATAGATGCTGCATAGGATATATTAAAATTGTAATATATTATATTAATATTGGAAATCTTTGTAAGGAAATCCATTAATAGTATAATAATAACTTATAACCTCAATGTGTACCATGAAACATTCATTGATACAGATGTTTTTAATATATCCGTTGTTTATATCCCAAGTAGTAAGAAAGCTTCCGGTCAGTTGGCGTGTGCATGGCTTTTGACTTTCTACGCTTGCACTTTCAACGCGTGCTTTCATCCCATCTGACTTTTGTTATACTTGTAAGCGATGCTTTAGAGCCTTCGCGGAGCGTCATAACATAACTGGCCGTTTATTCGCAATTGACTTGCCTCCAGCTTAAAACTCTTGCGTCAAGATTGAATGGAAGACTGAACGCAAGGTTGCCTCAATGTAACTTCGTTACTGCAATCCACCTTGTGGTATGCTTGCACGCTTTCCAATCAAGTTTGATGCAAGCTTGGTCAACTTGGGATGCAAGCTTACAGCAAGCGGTTTGCAAGTTGTCTGCTACTAAGGAATGAAGTGTAGTGCGACGTCAAAAGTATATTTCATATGACCGAAATAATAAAAACGGTTAAAGCACAGTTATACCTAGTTAGTCCAAACTAGTTACCTTCCAGGTAACTCTTCAAATACAATACATTGTGTTGTTAGAACTAAGTACAACCATACACTTTTAATATTAAACATGATCCGTAAACGAATAAGCAAGTTCGGGTACTTAAAATCAACTCTACCTGAAAGAAAAAAGTTCTTAATTTTAAATGAAAGATGAAAATAATTATATTTGCCAATATATTTTATTAAAAAGAATTTTCTTTAATAACGATTAACAATATAAAATATTAAATATAAGAGCTTGTCTTCTTGAAATATACAAATTTTCATAAGCATATATAGTACATGTTGAGACTATAAACAAAAATATTCGGAAACATGACATTTCATAACCTGCAGTATTTTAACTCTTTGTTCGCTTATCAACAACATTATTTCTCCTGCGTTATACGCACGAATAATTTACTTCACAGATGATCTAATTGGTGTTATTGCTTTCGCACAATATTCATATTCATGACTTGCGGGCCACTTTTTTTTTCTTTTAGATCAGTGGTCCTCAAACTTATGAAGTTTACTGCCAGCTACCAACCAAAAGAACTACAATTATTAAAATAAAAACTCTTCACAAAGACTTATTTTAACCACAAAAACGAAACCATTTTCACAAGGTTATCTCAATTCTTACCAATTAAGAGGCGCCATCACGACGAAATTAAAATACCGCTAATTTAATAGTAATTATGTGATATCTTCAAATAGATAAAAAAGATAACCGAGAAGTGCAACAAGAGCTCGGTAGACAATATTATTTTGTATGACATACGGTACCGTTATCACGACTCACTTATCTGCTTTCGATTTCCAGTCATTTAGAAAATCGGTAATTATTTTCGCGTTTATATAAATGGCTGCAACGAAAAGCCACTAGGAGACTCGTGATAACGGTACTTCACGCAAAAATAATATTGTCTAGCACGCTCTCGTTCCACATTTTGATTATCTTTCATCCATTTAAAGATATCGCATACTTACTGGAAAATTAGCGGTATTTTAATTTCGCAGTAATTAGGCTTCTTAAAGAGTTAACACACTGAAGGCTGGCAATAACTAAATGATGTTAATGATACCTGCGTCTATGGTTCTTGCCCATTGATTTATGTGGGAAATATTTTTTTATTCCTTGTAGTAGATTAGAATTTTGATGGTTTGGGTTTTACTGATTTTATTTTTCAAATCTATTTGAAATGATTCTTATTTTGCGGAAATTAAATATTGTTATATATAAATGTAATATTTAATAAACATATCTAACTTAAAACATCGAATTTATACATAATTCAAGTTCATTTGGTAAATGCAAGGAACATTTAATGGAAATTGAATAACAAATCAGAAAAATTTCATATTTTGAAAAAGAGAAGCAGAAAAAATAATTTTCATTATAAAAAGAATGGACTAGAAAATACTGATCGTATAGGTTCTCCACAGCATTAACGAATTCAGAGAGAAAGTAATGCTAAAATAGTGTCAACAAAGACGTGGCTATTGTCCGTTTACTGTAGCTTGGCGCTGTGTTTTGACACAAAACCTGGCTAGCGAATCTTAGCAGTCCTTCCCCTACTTTCCCCTTATAGCAGTAATAACAGTGGCACTAATTCATCAATTTTAGCACTAGTAGGGTTTGGTATTTGCAAGTTGCGTAAATATCGAAATAGTTTACTTTTTTCTAATTAGGACCGTAACTTGTGTGGGGCAGGGAAGGGGCAACTGCCCCACAGGGAAGTTCCCTGCCGTTCGAAGGTGCCCATTTTGAGGCACAATTTTCTTAATCCATATATGAAACGAACATGAAATTATAAATGAAGCATCAAACTGTTTCACTACATCCATAAAGCAGCGCACAAAAGGTAAATAAAACAAAAGTGAGCCGTGGGCCCACTTCAGTAGGAAACGTCTATTATTAGGGGCCCTAGAAATAACATTTATTCGCATGACTTTGAGATTTGTCAATTTTGTCCCCTTAATTAATTTTTCATGTATGGAAGGGGCCCAGGGGCGTAACTAATGGCCCGGCAGACCTTGCCGAGAGGGAGAGCTTATAGGCTCCGGGGTACATTAATATTAAGAGAAACATAGAAAGAGTAGGGCCCTAGAATGAGAAAAAACTTTTTCTAGGAGGCCCAAATACATGTATTAATGCTTGCCCCCAGAAAAAATCTAAGTTACGGCGCTGTCTCTAATGTGAATTTACGAGTGGTACAGTTCTGCTAACAGTTAACTATATCAGGTTGGTCTCTTGATACCTTGGGCCGTGGAGGGAAACAATCTTACAGGAGGATAGTATTCAAATTTTAAGAAGGTGGGGAACGGAGAGCGAGGATGAAAAAGATGAGAAGAAAGAAAGGAAGAAAGAGAGTGAAAGAAATACTTCTACATTTACTTCATAATGAATTTAAGCGCATATAAACGAAAAAGGGATATCGGAACCCACCACCATAATATTTGTGGAAGTGTTGGCAACATAATATTCTGAAGGAGTATATTTTCCGCCAATTCTGGGGCCTCAGTGTTTGGCCCAATTCTGGCCTTACAGCAGCGGCGGATCCAGGGGACGATCGTGGCGATTGCCCCGCAGGAAAGGAAACTTTCTCATTTTATATATTTAAATAAAACCCAATCCCAGAGTTTGGAGCTCTTAAAATTAGTTCCAGCCCCCCAGAAGTCCGTTCTGGATCCGCCCCTGCCTTACAGAAGCTACCATCTAGGCATTCACCTCGTGGGACTGAGGAAAACCTTAATAAGGAATTCCGGCCAGAACCGGGTTCATGCCCACGATCGATGTACTTATTTTAATGCCTTTTTTTGCGTTGCACAGTGTCTGGTAAGGACACCCAAACAGGCAAATGTGTACAGCTTTAAAATGTTTACATGTTAACATTCGCTTTATACTGTACTTTGAACACGTAATTCAATGTCTATTGTATTCTTCTTACAGCAACATGCTTTATTTCCTAATACTTTAAGTCTATGGTTGTTAGTATTTATAATTATTGCATCATACTAATCCTTCTCAAAGCTCGTTCAATTAGTATGAAATTCTAGACTTGGCAGTTTGCAACATTGCAAACCTTCACCAACAGGCAATTTGTGTCGAGAATATTTCCACCTATACTCGCATCGAAATTCCCAGCCCTTGTTTACAATCAGCACAATATGTTTCTGTCGCCTTATCATGAAAACAACGCTGTCCAGCGAACCTAACGGTCTTCGTTCTCTCTGTTTATTGTTTACAACACAAACTGCCATCTTCCAATATTGCCAGGCGTACAAGGTGTTCGCACAATTTCGAACAAGAACACTTGTACAAAATTGAGTGTGCATTATATGTAAGATTGTATTACATAATAACTAACTCGATTTGTCATAACGTTAATATCTCAGTCATCTCAAAAGCAGCAATTTATGTAGTAATAGCACTTGGTCCATGACTGTGCAGAAGTAGGTACATTCGGTTCGGCGATTCATGTGCTTGGCAACCATGAATTAACCATGTAGGGGTGAGAAGCAAGGTTTTGACGCTCGCACTACAATTGTTGTTTGTAAACAATTTTCTATCCTAGAGTGAACGAACAATACATGGACAATGATCCGTAGCAGCTAATTTAGGTGGAAACGTTAACGGTGAATGCAATTAGCATATAAATGATTAGGTCTCACCCATAGAAGATATGATACAGACTAACTGCAACGTTACTGTTGCAGACGCACACACAGACCATGTGTACTCTTCCAAAACTAATGAACAGCTCTTCTCCAACGGTTTTATGCTCGACTCGTGTGTGACGTCAGATAGGAAACGTCGGGTGTTCTCCACCTATGGCCAAAATGCCCCCGTTAAACTTTACGAAACACGAAGTCAATTTTGTTCTCGACGTCTACAACTTGAAATTTTTGAGTTTTACGTCCCACGATTATGCCGGCTGGGCTAAAGGAGACGGTGATGATGAGAAATGAATGAAATAGTGGAATGAAGAAACTGGGAGGAAACGGGAGAACACCGAGGAAACCCACGGCGTTTGTCCACCACAAAGTTCACTTGGCGGGAGCAGGGTTTGATCTCGGGACTCCATGCACCAGAGGTGAACGCTCTACCACTGATCGACGTCCTACAGTCACTAATTCCTCATGTTCAAACAGCAAAGAGGACATGACATCTGCATGTTCTTCAAAGTGGCAGAAACTAGCCATATACCAAAAGCTGGAAAGAATTTCAACTTGACAGTTCTCCGGAGCTTGATTGCAATACATCCTGTAGCCTGACTTGTGAAACACAGGAGGAAAAACAGAGTATTAAAGAGGACAAAGTTTTGATTGCTTTAACGATTTGAAGATATTTACTTTAAACGTACATAATTACATGATGTAATTTTTTGGATATTCAAATTTTGAAGCCCCGTAGTTCCTACACTTTTGGTCCATAGCACCTTAAATTTTGCCAATTTTCATTTCTCATGATGCTCTATCAGATGTGCTATATGGCAATCAGATTTTAGCGAAAACTTGTGGGCACCTCCCATGTCAGGTTTATTACTATAATTTGCAATTAATCGAATTCAATTTCAATTTCAATCACAACAGAATAATTGCTTACAGAAAGCATAACTAACAAAAGTAAAGAAGAAATTGAAGTATAATCCTGGTGTGACGTCATGGAATGATCTCGGTTCAAGCGATGATGAACTCCAGCGGAAGCGCTTTGATGTTATTACAACTTGGTTAGCGTATACAACTGGGCACATGGTGATGGTAGAGATGATCTCCATACCTTGTCTCGGGGCCTGAGGAGCTCTTAATACAACACACAAACACACACACACACACAAAGACATTTTGGAAATACTTATTTCTTCCATGACTGAAAACGACGTTTAAAAGTTAATTCAACTACAAATTGAATTACACTCAACGTTATTCCAAAGATAAGCAACGCGAAAGCACCCATCAAATCTTTGATAGTAATGACACTCACATCTTCATATTTTGCACCAAAAGAATGATGTTGATTTCTTATGCGAATATCAAATAACACATCAGAGAGCCACTTTTCACGTAATCCGTACTGCACACACTCTTGTATCACCTTGTTGAAAGAATTCACATAAGGTGAATTTTGACGTATAATGTAAATAGTAGGAACTGATGCAATAATCTGTTGAACTTTATGAATCAACGGTATGCCTTGTGAATCAAAAAGGGAATGTAAATATACAAAATAATCAACAAAACTAGATACCCAAAGTATTCCCCAGTTCTCATTTCTAGCAAGTTTTAAGTATCTTTCTATCATAGATAAAATCTTATACTTCCCTAAAATTTGTTTCATTCCATAATCAGTAGAGTCAGAGAAAAATCGTCGATGGGATATAGTGCCACCAATCGGAATACCTGACTCTATAAGATCTTTCAGTGTATTAATAAATGGGTATTTGATAGGTTTTGTCACAAATCTAAAAAGCGAAGCCTGATAGCTATAGTTCAAAATGAATGAACCCAGAACCCAGATTAGAAATACTACTCTAACCAAAGGAATACGAGGTGGTTCTTGGACAGATATCCCTAAAAGTATGGAGAAGTTATACATGAAAGGAGATCGGAATATTAAACTGTTTCTATTCTTAATAAGGAATCTCATTAATTTTGTGCAAGTAATAATGAGGCTGTAAAAGAACAAAATTAAAATCCAGCAATATACTTGGAAAGGGAAGAATATACTCATCCATTTAGGATATGTTGGGGGCTGCTGAACTGCCCATATCATCTGGTAGAAGTTCCCACTGAGTATTGGATGAAAATGCGCATACCACTTTAATGCTGATGTAAAACCTATAAAGCTTCCTTCCAATTCTCCTGATAGTATTTGCCTGAAAACACCAGTAAGTGTTCCATTAGGAAAGACTTTACCATGAATATTCAGATTAATTTTTTTCAAAAGTTTCAAAGTAAAATTCATCTTATTCGCAATTGCATAGAGTACATTTGGAGTTGGACCTTTAGCAACAACACTGCCATCTGTGGTATTTTCCAATACAGAATCAGGGGGTAAATTAGTTGTTGTGGCACTCAATTCACACGAATGAAGGTTTCCTATTTTGTTCGGAAATAAGTCATTTCCTTTGATCATGTGTCCCTTATGCCACTGGTCGATGAGTATTAGTCTACCAGCTGACTTACAGTGACTTTGTGAGAATGGAAAATATGTGTATATGTTAATGTCTTTCACAAACATCATATTGTCTGCTGTTATAACAACCACATTGAATATATTTTGCAGAAATGCACTTTGAAAAATCTTTTGTACCTCAGTTGTTGTTTCATTTGCTGTTGAAAGAACAACAATGAATTCACTTCTAGGACTAAAATAAAATAACTTCATCTTGTGAATTGCTGTTAAAAATTCAACACTGTTGTCCACGAAAATCAAATAAACTACTGAATCTTCGGACAATTCAAACATTGGTACCTCAAGTTTTGACACATTTAGTACTTCTGACAAGTTGTTATTAACAATTACAAATGCGCCATTGTAAGTTGGTAGTATTACATTAAGAGCAACGGTTGTATTGTCTGTAAACACCGTTACGGGTCGTTTGTGATTGTGATACATGGATATAATGTATGAAAGACAATCAATTAATTCACTTTTGGGTTGGTTTGCTGGTATTGTGGTTATTAGGTTTTCTTCTGCTTCTTTTGTGTTTGCCATTACGAGAAATATAACAGCAATTATGTAATGTCTTTTCATTTTATTGCCAAGATAATCTGAAATAAATAAGAAAAATTTTCTTACTTTAACTTTTTATTAGTATGTTTTCAAATCATAGGAGTTCCTTGGAAGAAAAATTAAGAAACTTTATTAGTACCATAAATAATAATAAAATATTGACTAAATGCTAACTAAGGAACTCAGTGTCCTATGGAACTCTGAGGTTGAATGCACGTTCACGAAAATTTTTCATTGACTTCTGTCCTCGACCAACTGAATCCAGTTTCTCCTTCGTATTCCTATTTTTACAACATCAGTGGTGGATCTAGAAAGTAAAAACTGGGGGTGGGCAGCCAGAATCCAAACTGTGAGATATATATAATGAGTTTACTATAAACTTTCAAAAATATATACATAATAGCTTCAAAAAATTTTCAGTCAAAAAACTGGGTTGGCCTACGCTAGATCCGTCACTGTGCAAAATCCATCTTAATATTTTTCTCGCATTTGGAAATCTTTGAATTTTACTTTCCACGTTTATAACGGCTAGGATAAAGAACACGATGATGATGAGAAATGAATAAAATGGTGAAATAAAGAAAGTGGGGAAAAACGGGAGAATCCCTAGAAAACGCACGCACACGGTGTTTGTGTACCACAAATTTCACTTGAAGTGAGGTGGGATCGATTCGAGGACCCTATGCACCAGAGGTGAACGCTCTACGACTGAGCCACCGCGGCCAATTTTATCTCGAATTTGGGCCTAGCTAACTATTATTATCTAAATTATTAACTAATTAACAAACTAAGTCTATGGGCTTCGGAATCAGGAGGTTCAATGCCACATTTACAAAAGCTCTCCACGGACTTCTGTCCTTAGCCAACTGGATCCAGTTCCTACTTCGTATTCTTGTTTTTGCATGATCCATTTTAATATTGTTCTCTCATTTGCGCTTAGGTCTTCCTAATGGTCATTTTCCGATGGGAGTTCCACTTAAAACTTTGAAAGCATTCTTACTTGCTTTCATTCTGACTATATGACCTGCTTATCTGAGCCTCCTAGACTTTACGTTCCTAGCAATACTTGGTAAACGGTATAACTTATGTAGTTCCTCGTTATGAAGTTTCCGCTATTCCCCATTCTCATTCCTCTTGGATCCGAATATCTGTCTCAGGATCTTGTTCTCAAATACTTTCAATCTATGTACTTCCTTCAAAATAAACGACCATGTTTCGCAAACATTGAAAGAAACAGGCAAGATTATCGTTTTTATATATTTTAAGCTTCAAATTCCTCAACAGGATTCGCGAAGACAAAAGATTTTGAACTGAATAACGAATTCCTCGCTTTTAGTTGACATTTGGTTTATTATTATCTCTGTGAATCTAGTAATAATAGAAACCGTTCATGTTACAGTTCATAAGATAATAAGGTTCGCCAAACAATTTAATTGATTTATGCTATATATACACACTGAACACAAGCACTATTTCATAATTATTTAAATTTCTCTGACTACTCTTTAATTCAGTAAGTTAATAATTTCTACTCGACACTAAAACAACATTAGCAATTTTTTGCCGATATACTAAATATATATACCTGAATTGAATATCTTTCTGTTCACCTTAACGTTATTTCTCAAAATTAATAAGATTTGTTTTCCATTCTTTAGCAGTAAAACAAGAAGAAAAAAAATTGAAGAGTACTCTCTCTACGTACAATGAGTTATTCGACTCAGCTTTGACAATAAAATTATAATACGTGTTGTACAATCGTTTGGCGCACAAGTTCTGAGGTAATATTATATCAATAAGTTGCACGAAAGTCGAGTATCTGTAAAGAGTATTACTATATCGTCAGGTAATGGAAAATAGAACGCAGTCTTAATGGAACATATAAAGGGAAAATCATTATTCAACGTCAGGTATACGTATAGTTCACAATGATGTACTTGCTTGATGTATTACGATATATGAAATAAAAAAATAGTGTTTGTAAACATTGTTGAGTTTCATCAATACACATATCGTTATAATAGTTAAAGCAATTACTAATCTCTTTTTGTACTAATGTGTTTTCTTCCAAAGTGTTACGGACTGTGTAGGATGACGACATCTGCACGAAACCTTTTAAAGCTTACGGCATACGCACATGCTATGCCATGCTCACATACAGTCAATGGGTATTATCTCTTTTAAAAAAATAAAATAACTTAAAAGAACAGTGTGCAATATTTTTCTTTCTTTTATATATGCAATATCGACGAAATAAATGGAATTTAAAAGGTTATGACCGCTGAAAAAGGCTCTTCGGATTGCGCCATGTTTCTGTGGAAATGTAAGTGGATGACAAGAGTCTAGCGGAAGTCTAAAGGGTTGCCTAGAGATAGAGCAAACAGAAGGTATTAGATTTTTTTTTTAAATTGAGATGTTAAAAAAAATCAACATTTTTTTAGAAAAGGAAAATGACACGAGAAGAAATTTATTATAATTGATAATAAATAGCCTATAATTAGTACATGTTTTGGCTATTTTTCGATGTAGTCATTTTAAAACTCCAGACATTTCTGGTAGCGTGACACAAGCTACCGTATACCATCTACGTAAATATCTGCTGAGTGAGAGTGCAGCTAGTCCAGAACTGATGTATGGTCGCTGAAACGCACCGATTCCACTTTTTCAAGTGAATATAAAGAAAGAAATCACTGGAGCTATCATGACTGTAAGGGGAATGATTGAATACTTCCCATCGAAATCATTGAAATGTCTTAACAATATGAGCAGTTGTGTGTGGGCGGGTGTTGTCGTGAATCAGAAGAATTCCAGAGTGTAGCACTCTTCTCCATCGATTTTGAATGACACATCACACGTTATTTAGCGTTTGGCAAGATACATTTGCTGTAATTGTTCGTCCTACCTCCAACAATTGTACAAGAATCACACTCTTTAGGTCCTAAATACGGTTGCCATGATTTTGGAAACTAATGGTGTTTGCTTGATTTACTTCACTTTCGGAAAAGCAGAGTGCCGCCATTGCAATGACTACTGGTTCCACTCCTCAGTGGCGCAAGGTATTCAAGCTTCATCTCCCGTCACTATGTGAGAAAAGAGGTCATTCCCATCCTCCCGCCAAAAGAAATCGTTCAAGTGTCATCCTTTGCTCTTTGTGAGCATCTGTCAGCATTTCTGGATCAAACCTCGGACACAGTTTGATAAGCCAGCTTGTTAGTCGCAATTCGATGCACTGTTTCACACAGACACTTCAGAAAACTCTTTGGTAAGTTCAGTTATTGTGAACCGACAATTGGATGGCGCTTTCTTGTTAACGAATTCCTCAGATCATCATATTAGACCTAACCCTACGCTCGCGGTCATGGATATTTGAACGCCCTTCCCGACACTATTACCTGACCTTTCTTTCACTCCGTATTGTTGGTCCTTTAATGGCACACAATTTCTGCTGGATATCAGCTGCATTCTTCCATTTGGCATTCAGAAATCGTATGAACGATCTTACTTCACATTTGGCCGAATTTTGTATTACGTCAGCCATTTTATCTTACTGCTACTGACAAATACGCAATTCCACTTGGACGATTCAATCTCTTTTGGAAGCACAGAATTCTAGGGCATCCTTCTGCGCATGCTCGACTTTATCAATGTTACCAACAACATGTAACAAAATTATCGGCCTTTTTAGACATTATTACTATTATTATTTTTTAAGTATTCTGCCCTTTGGCAGATCCTGGGATTAATGATTTTATTATTGTTATTTTTAAGATTTGTGCGTGGAAATGTTTCTTCCAGGTTTCCCGGTCTTCAGCTTCGTCTTTAACTCCAAATATTATCTTCTATTATTTAAATCATCAATCAGTTGTGTTCTTCTTTCTATTCCTCGCTTTCCTTCCATCTTTCCTTCTTATAGCGACATGATGAAGACAACTTCTTTGCAAGATGTGTCCAATTCATTTGACCATTCTACTAATAATTCTGGCTAGAAGCGTTTTCTTCTCTCCTATCCGTCTCAAAACATCTTCATTTATTACTCTCTATGTCCATTTTATCTTCTCTATCTTCTTCAAACACCACATTTCGGATATCTGTAAGTATTTCTTCTCTAACTTCTTTAATATCCAAGTTTCTGAACCGTACAGTCCAATACACCATATATAGCACTCACCCAACTTCTTCCTTACTCTAATATTAAGTCTGCTAGTTAAGAGTAATATTTTCTAGTTGAATGCTTCTTTGGCTATGGCAATTTTTGACCTAATCTCTTTGGTGCTGTCGTCAAAGTACTTCCCAGATGCTTGAAATTATCTATTTCTTCAAGGTCTCTTTTTTCTACCCTGACCGTTCTCATGACCTTAAATTTTTCGATGTTGATTTCCATTCCGCATAATTTTGGAGTGTCAACTATTTTGTCAATCATTTATTGTAGTTCTTCTTCCGTTCTAGCTATAATAGCCATATCATTTGCATACCTAATTTCGCAACCAATCTTGAAATATCCAATTTCCCATTAATGCTTCCTTCATTAAACATTAAAATTGCGACTCGTATAATAATTATAGCTTTCTGCAATCTACGTGAAAGCAAAGTCACTCTTGCCGTAAAAAGGTTATTTATAGCATTAATCACCAGATTGGATGAGTTTCATAGAATACACTATGCTCTCCTTACTTTATGATTACAACAACAGGCATAAACTATGAGATGAAATCTTTGAGTTTTACGTCCCACAGTTATGCCGGCTAGGCTAAAGGAGACGGTGATTATGAGAAATGAGTGAAATGGTGGAATGAAGAAAGTGGGAGGAAACGAGAGAATCCCGAGAAAACCCACTCACACGTTTGTTCACCATAAAGTTCACTTGGTTTCAGCGTGGATCGCACCAGAGGTGAACGCTCTACCATTGAGCCACTGCGGCCCCAACATAAACTATGGTTCTATATTAGTTATTGAATCTCCGCACTGTATACCCTTTAGGCTAAAGGAGGGGGATTGTTATTGAAAGTGAATAGCGATGAAACTAATGTTTTGTGCTCTCCTATTGGGAATCGAACCACAGATCACTTGCACGAAAGGCACACGCGCTAACCAATAAACTAGCGGGGAAGGCTTACTTCTTCGTCTTTCAGTTCAGTTCCGTTTCTTTTTTTATCTTTTATCTCCACCACTATGACTACATTACCCCAATACTGAATGAGCTTGGCTGGTTACCGCTCTACCTTCGAAAGAAACATTACATTTTATTAAAGGTGTTCAGCTACAACAGTACATTGTATATTTGTATTATAAATCTTTATTACTTTGTAATTTTGGACCATAAGATATTCTAAATATGTACTAGGCTGGCTGATTTTACTAGCAGAAGAAGAGAAAGAAAAAGAAATAGTGTATAGATATAATGTTAATATATATAAAGAAAAAGAAGATATTCAAATGTTTTAAAATAATAGGATTGTCGATAAGACGTTGTCAGGGACAACAACAAAAAAATAATAAATAAATAAATGGAATTATGACAGATGAGTTTGTGTTTTAGTGGCTCAATTAATTTAATAAAAAGCGAACTGTTCTACAGCATCGTTGCAAAGAAGACCCCTCCATATTTAAACAATAATGACCAATTCGTTGCCCGTCACGGCCGCGTCACTAGAGCAGGTAATTCTTTGCTACTTCCTAAACATCGCACAGAGACATACGGCAAATGATTCGTGCCTACTAGTATCCGTATCTGGAACAGTTTACTACCCCCCCCCCTTCCGCAGTATGGGAAACTTAAAATCAAAATCAAAATTTGCAATAGAAACTAAAAACTTGCTAATGCAGAACCTGTCCACTTAACATAGCCATTCTCTGATAAACATATCACAATCGTTTTGTAAGATTCTTTGGAACTTGTCATATTTGTATAGTTGTGTATTGTATTAGTTACTCTTATATTGTGTTCTTAGTAAACATGTATGCGTGCGTACATGTGTGTGCTTTGTGTTTATGTACATGCGTGTGGAATGTGAATCAATGTGTCGTGTTTTCTGTTTCTATCAAATAGTTGTCTATTTTTGTTTAGTAGGTAGGTGTAAGAGAGGGCATTATGCCCTAAATTCGCTGCTGTAGGAAAAAGGCAATATATAAATAAATAAATAACATATTATTGATCTGGTTAAGGAACGCAATACATCTGGTTTAGTCCCCATTCATGTTTGCTTCTTATATCAGGCCCGGAAACAGCTACAGAGGTTTGGGGGGGAGCATGAATATGTTAGGGGGAGGGGGTAAGTCATTAAAAAAAGCTCTTACAAATATCTAAATTATGATTTTTGTATTAATAATAGCATTTTGTATTGAGGTGTGGAGAGGCCCCTAGCCCCCACTTTGGTTGCGGGCCTGCAATGGATCATTTTCAGAAATCCTTCTTACCTAAACATGCAAATCTCACAAGTAAACCTTACGTTTGGGTGAATCGAGTTGCTGACTGAGACACATATGAAAATGTAGTACTAAATGTGGTCAGTATTTCAGTGAAGTTGTAGGTGCGAAGCTCCAGGGGTTTAGGAGATACAGCTACCAGAACATCACATGGAAGTACAGAATAGTCTTCATACAGTTGGAGGTAGAAGATCTGTAAGACCTCTTGTAATGACAAAAGGTAAATAACAAGTATATGGGTACATATTAGGACTAGGGAGAAGTCATATAGTAAGGGTATACCTGACGGCGGCCATCTTGAATTCCACCATTTTGAATTAAGGTTAAGTTTTTAAAATAGGAATAGGGTCATGTGATACATGATTTAAGGCGCAAATGTAACCAGAAGAACAATGGTGATGTTAATTTTTATTTACGCGCAATTGGTAAAAAGTTACAAGGAAATTAAGTATTGTTGCAGCATATGTATTAGTCCTTTATCCCGCCTTGTAAATTTTGTGTTAATGATAATAATTAAATAGAAAGCAGGTGGATAAATATTACGTCTATGGTAAGAGTTGCCTTGATGGCGGCCATGTTCAAATCCGTCATTTTGAATCAGACAAAAGTTTTAAACAAAACGCATAACAGTGACACCTTATTAATAGCAAATTATACCATAAATCCAACGGTATAATCATTTTTGCTTTATCATTAACCAGCATTTGTTACGCCACCATTGTATTTCTGATTAACTTCTAGCCCAAGTCATCTATTGCATTACTCTATTCATTTAATTTTGTGCTGGTTAATGATAAAGCAAAAATGGTTATAGCGTTGGATTTATGGTATAATTTGCTATTAATAAGTTGTCACTGTTATGCGTTTTGTTTAAAACTTTTGTCTGATTTGAACATGGCCGCCATCAAGGTAACTCTTACCATAGACCTAATATTTATCCACCCGCTTTTTATTTAATTATTATCATTAACACAAAATTTACAAGGTGGGGTAAAGGACTAATACATATGCTGCAACAATATTTAATTTCCCTGTAACTTTTTACCAATTGCGCGTAAATAAAAATTAACGTCACCATTGTTCTTCTGGTTACATTTGCGCCTTAAATTATGTATCACATGACCCTATTCCTATTTTAAAAACTTAACCTTAATTCAAAATGGCAGATTTCAAGATGGCCGCCGTCAGGTATAACCTTACTATATGACTTCTCCCTAGTCCTAATATGTACCCATATATTTGTTATTCACCTTTTGTCGTTACAAGAGGTCTTACAGAGCTTTTACCTCCAACTGTATGAAGACTATTCTGTACTTCCATGTGATGTTCTGGTAGCTGTATCTCCTAAACCCCTGGAGCTTCGCACCTACAACTTCACTGAAAAACTGACTACATTTAGTACTACCTTCTCATATGTGTCTCAGTCAGCAACTCGATTCACCCAAACGTAAGGTTTACTTGTCAGTATGTCTGCAGTATCGTATACTTAAATAATTACGAAGCTTCACACAATATCCATGCTGGGGAAAGGCAGATATCGACTGCAGGGATTATGACCCACACACAAATTATGACGTGGACCAATACAATTGCGTTTCTTTCGAGAGAATACGGACTGCATTTCTTTCCATGATAACATTGAAATGTTCAACTATGTTTGAAGAAATATTTTAAGCGAGATTTTATATAAATATTTTGCATTTGTTTTTGAATTTAAATATTAAATCCGTATTTTAGTGGAAATTCTCATTATCCCAGCTTTGAGTCCGAAGATATAGGGTGGATGTGTCACTTAAAGTTGGTCTTAAAACGAAGCCACGCTTACTTTGAAGCATAGCAACCTTTCCTTTCTTTACTTAGCAATAATGGGAGAGGAGAAAACAGCTTATCAGCATTGTTTATTGGTACTTTAGGTTCACAGTTGGCACACCCATTATATATATATATATATATATATATATATATATATATATATATATATATATATATATATATATATATATATATATATATATATATATACCATAATATGAGAATTTTTCAAGGTAGATTATAGTTGGGTATACGTAGCAGAGACCGCTCCAGATGAAGCCAAATCTTCCGGAAAAAGATTTTCGGAGGGAATTCTTCCTGTTTGTCCTTAAAATTCTATTTTCATTACATTATAAACACACATGCATGATACCATTTGAAAACCAGTTTCATTCTGAAGAGAATGTCATATGAACCATGACACTCGGATGAATACTGGTTTAAAATTTTTATTGTATATCATACTTTTTTTCTTAATATGAACTAATGTAAATATTGTAATGAAACTTGGCACATGCAATACATACTCTATATACTATAGTATTTTTCAGAATAGTTTATACTCGGGTACCTGTGGTTATGCGCGCCGACTACGTGGGTGCTCCGGGACTCCATCACCCATACAAATAAACTTGTGGGTGCAATTAAAACATTGAAATACAAGTTAAAATTTCTAATCTCTAAAACATATAATTATTTGTTTCAAGTGTGTTTATGCAAAGGCAACCAAGCAACTGCACGCCGTAGGCGTCGGAGGACCACCGATGGGCAACTAGAATATCTCGCTACAAATGGGCTGCCCCACAGCGACGATCCGCGGTGGCCCCACTTCCGTTTTGAAAATTATACCACCAGCGGCAGAGACGCGACGAAACGCCAATGAACAACAAAATTACTCCCCCAAAATATGTTAAATCGCCTATATGCGTAAATTGTTGCATTAAGGAGAGGCTAAAACTACTTTTAAAAAGTTTTAAAAAAACACGTGCCTCAGGGTAGGGGCGAAACACCAACCTTTGGATTACTAGGCGTGTGCTTTTCCGACTTTTTTTTAAAAGAAAATTTATTGTACTCAAGAATCAATTACATTGAAGTGGTTATGCTTTTGTCACAAAAAAAGGAAGTTACGAGAACAATGAGTTGGCTATAAAATTTGCAAATTGCTTATTACGTACATCCTTTGCTAATTTTGAGTATTCTTTTTGTAAATACTGTACATAGAAGGCTCCCCCTGCTCCTAAGTTGGAATTAAAAATATATTTGACGGTCGTTCTTATATACCAATTGACACTACGTTGTTTACTAACGGGATAAAAACGATTATCTGGCCTTAAAACTATGCTAATGGTTATATTGTGTTCCGAACTACGAGTAAGAATGGCTAAAAAGTGACGTAACTGAGACCAGATTTTTGTGGATTCCAGACATGTCGTGATTCTATGAATCAACGTATCTATATTGTTACATCTATTGCAAAGAGCATCAGGACTAAAACCATATTTGTTTCTCTTTTCTTTAGTATCGATAACGTCATGGACAATCATAAACCAGATAGATTTGCTGGCAACACTCAAGGTCGAGTCATTGACATTGGCCCAAATATTGGACCAATTACACAAGCAATCATCTAACACAATTATAGGTGGTACATATAATCTATTCATTTTAAAAACATACAGCTTTTTACTACTTAAAATTTTAAAATCAAAAAAGCTGAGACAGATATATATAATCACACAAAACAGTTTCCAAGTACTTACAACTTTGAGGGAGGTCAGTCAGACACTGGGGTAGACTCCTGTCTGTTCGTGCTAATACGTAATTGAGCAGTTGTTGTGTTACACTATTAGCTTCGTCTGTGTACAAGGTCATTAAGCGAGTAACATACAAACTGGCAGCTTTTTCTTGCACATCGAACAGACTGATGCCACCTTGTGAATGTAAACAACACATTACATCATATTTAACACGAAAGACCTGATGTTTCCATAGAAACCAACCACATAAACTTTGAATTTGTTTTCCTATGAGTTGAGGTATAGGTAAATACATTTGTCAAATACCAGATTTTGCTTAATTAGCTCTAGAATATAAACATAGATTTCTGGATTGATTTACATAACCTGAATAACGCAGTGTGTTTACAATATTCTTATAGTTATGATCAATAGTGTGCATTATGTTTGAATAAAAGGTAATTCCTAAACTTTTGATACTGTCGGCCTGAGGGACGGTATCTATATCATTAAAATCAATACTATTGTTTATGTTTAACATATGTGATTTACAAACATTTAATTTAGCTCCAGATGCTACCTCATATTCACGAACACAGTCCATCATGAGAGAATAATCTAGTTTAGAAGAGACAAAAACTGTTACATCATCTGCATAACTAGCCACCTTTATAGCAGGGGTAATAATATTTAGACCAGTTAGGCGGTCATCCATAGCATATAACAGGGGAGCAAGGCTAATAGCAAAACTCAACATTGAAAGGGGATCACCTTGTCTTATTGAACGTTTGATGGGAATGTTGTTGGATAGGTGACCGTTAACGTTTAACTTCGTATGAGCGTCTTTATAAAAATATTTCATCCATGTAACAAATTGTTCATTAAAACCGAATTTTCGGAAAACAGACCACAAGTACGAGTGTTCAATATTATCAAAGGCATTTTTAAAATCTAAATTTATCAGAGCCGCTTTAAGAGCGCAATCATTACAAATAGTAATACTATCTCTAATAGTTAATAAAATTTGATAGATGGTTTTCTTTTTAACAGCCACATATTGCAAAGTTTGTAATAACTTATCCATGTATTCCAGTAGTCGGTTTTTAATACATCTACTAAAAATGTTGATGTCTGTATTAAGAAGGGATATAGGTCTATAATGGCTAACATGAGATGGTTGAGCAGTTTTAGGGATAAAGACCGTGACGGCTATATTAGGGCGCTTGATAGTCTCTGAAGCAAAGAACCATTCATTTACAATCAATGTTAGTGTATCGCCAATTATATCCAAAAAATGTAACATATAAACGACCAGAGATAGAGTCGGGGCCAGGAGATTTTCCTTTTTTTGCAGCATTCACAGCTCTTTGTACTTCATTTTTAGTAAACGGAGCACATCAAATTTGATTGTCGCCATCATTTAACACTGCAGGCACACTGTCAAGTAATTTATTTTTTCAGCTGGTAGCAGCAGCGATCCCAAATAACTGGTAGTAATAATCATACAGGGTGTTACGAATATTGTTCTGAGTAGTTTGAATAGAGCCTTGAGCATCTGTGAGAGACGTGATAAGTTTCCTCCGTCCACGTTTGGCTTCTGTTAACACATTGTAAGAGAGCATTGTTCTTCTTCCGGAAACCCTGGAACGTTACTACGTAACCTAATCCCTTCCATTGTCTGTTTATGAAATTGTAATAATTTGGCTTTGTATTTACGTACAGAGATAAGGGCTGAGCGATTTGTCATCGCTTCAGTTTGTGCCTCTAATAGACATCTGTAATAGAAATTATAAAGTTTTCGCTTATCAGCATAAATTTCAGACGAATACCACCTACAAAAGCTTCGGATTTTGTCCTTACAGTATTGATTCCACCACTCAATATATGTTTTAAACCACTTCTTTTGTTTAAGCCAATAAGCCCACTTTTGAGAAAAGAGCTGACAAAATGACTCATCATTTAGCAGACTTTCATTCATGTGATAATACCCCCGTCCCCGAGCAATCTTCTGGTCATTAATTTTAATTTCCATTATTATACAGAGATGATCAGTGAAACACGTGGGATATCGGTATACAGAAACAACCTGGGATTTGAAGTTAGCATTTACATAAATCCTGTCTATCCTTGAGCTCGAAGTTTTTGTAATAAATGTGTCCCCCCGTAAATCTGGGTGTTTGAAGTCCCACACATCTACCAAAGACAAATTCTTTACCTATTCATTTAAGGTAGGGCAATAATTGTAAGTTGGTTCTGTTGTGTGAGTTATACTTGAATTATGCTCTCCGCCAAATATAACATTATTTGGGCCACAAAAAATGGCGCTACCTCATTTGCATAAAAATTATTCCGTTCTTTTCTATGATGACTTCCACTGGGCGCATAAACATTGATTAGAGTTATATCATTAATCTGACCTTTGATAATTCGACCATTAGGATGTAATTCTACATTTGTAAGCGGGATGCCTTCTTTAACCAAAATTGCAGTACCAAGGCTATTATATGTACAATTATTATATACATTATATGTGGATGTACGTTTACAATCTTTGGACCAACTTCTTGGAGAATAGCTAAATCTATTTCAGATTTATATAGAAAGTCATTGAGAGCTTCAATTTTTACTGGCGATTGTATTCCGTTGATATTTATAATTGCTAGTTTTAAGATAGTACACATAAATATTGTAATAGGAAGTTGTCTAATGTTAGCAACACACTTCATAATACCACACCACTGTTTGGCTGCAAGCACTGTTTCTGAATGTTTAGGTAGGAGTAGAAACTGTTGGTGACTCACCTGAAGAAGGAACTACGGTATCAGGTAGATATTCCGTACTCACTAGTTTCGCTACAGACGACCGGGTGATCCTAGGTGATACTTCTAAGGGTCCCTGATCCGTCTTCTTAGGTTGTTTTACTTGAGCTATAGCCGTTCCTGCTTTCTTCCGTTTCTTGTCTTGGGAGGCTTCCTGGGAATTCCGGGCATCAGATCCTTTTTTCCCACTAGGACAACTCACAGGGGAGAGTAGATGATCTTTTTCCTTGGACTGAACTGGGAAAATGGTACTTACAGAGGAAACTACCGATACACTATAGATGCACTCTAGATTCTGATCACCATCAACAACACTATTGGAGGAGGAAGCACTGTCTATCAAAAGCTTCTTTTTATCTTGTTCAATGACAACGTGATGTTCCCGTGGAAGATCTGACTCAGCCAGTGAAGAAGTACCATGTAAAGCTGGAGGGGCTGCAGATGAGGTCCTGTCCTGACTATCACTAATATCCTTAGGAGAGACGTTTTCCGAAATTGCTCCGGAACATGGTCCGTTAGGAACACTGTCGTTTGGCACTATCGGAGTATTGGTTAGAGAACGGCCCTGTATCACAGGGGTAGTAAGCTCAGTCATTAATTTTGGAAAGTCAACATCTGACGTTAAAGTAGGCAAATTAGCAGGTTTAACCACATTAATTTCTTGGGGTGGCGAAACCCGAGAGCGTTCCTTATCACTTTCAGTATGTTCCATGGTTGTTGTTGAAACAAAGGCCCGTTTTTGACGCGGAAAACATTGATCTTGTAAATGATCTCGAGATTGGCAGTAATAACAAGTACGGTCCTGACCGAAATAAGTTACTAGGAACTTCTGGTTACGAATATCCAGGAAGGACGGTATAGGTTTAAACAAATACATAGTCACGATCTTTCGTCCAGATCTAACTTTATAAATATGAGTATCGTCATAAATTTCGTCTTTTATACTTTTACACTCTCCATAGATAGACAAGGCACGCGTGACATCATTATCACTATATTCCGTGGGAATAGCATGTATTCGCACATAGGTTAAAGGCCGATCAGCTAATTCTAATGTCACTGGGTATGTTCCACTATCATCTTGAAATTTAACACTATCACCATGATCTCTTAACAATTTGTCACACAACAAGTCAGACAATAACTTAATATACACACATTTACGATAAATATCCAACTCAATACTTAGTATTTGTTCTTCCTTTAACTTAAACGTATTTTGAATAAACTCATGGATTTTTATTGTGGACGGGCGGTTAGGAATCGCACGAAATCCTAATTTTAATGTATTGACACGTTTGATAGACATTTTATAATTCTAAATAAACTCACTAGTCACCACTAAACTGAAATATATTAGAATCAAGTCAGCGTAAATTCCAAGCAAACACAAAGTACACTGGGCGCATTCAATGCCTCTCGCACGATACGACACTGGACGGACGACCAGTGAAAGACGTGTTACCTCTTGGGCAGCTAACACGCGAGTGTACCGACTTGGCCACGGAAGCGATGGAGAAAACGTCGCTTGTAGAGACATAAAACATTGAGTTATTTTAATTTAGCTAATCACATTGCTCCTGTAACTGTATATTCGACGATAACCGTTTGGGATTAGATACAAATCCGTTCGCCATGTAATTTTATAACAAAATGACGAGCGTCTATTTACTTTATTTCGTGGTTCTACCATATTCACTTTCAAATGATCGCCTACAGTTGTTATCTAAATTCATACAGTTATAAGCACTCATCTCAAGATTTTTCACTTCATTATGTAGAGGCAAGGGTTATTCTTGACCCCCATAGCTCACTTTAGGAACAATTCGTCAGGAGAAATAATATATATCAATAACCCCATGCACATGACTGGCTATAGTTTGTGTTGGTCCCTTCGCGATTCTCCGCGACGAATCGAAGAAGCGCGGACCAAAATGGTAACTTCAATACTCCGACTCTAGGTATCTCTTTCGACTCAGCGAAACCCTGCCGCCAGTGGCAAACTAGCGGCAGTCCTTCGACGCGTCGCTATAGCGACGATCGACATTTACCGGCAAGTGGGCCACTAGGTGTTGGTGACGTTTACGGTATGGGGAACACACTTCCCCTTCTTTGCCTGCCTCTGACGTAATGAATGGCAGTCCCCACCATAGGCTCCGAGTATACCTCAAGCACCCATTGAAAGTATTTAATAGGTGCCAGGGGTGCCAACAGAGGGGAGCTATGACGCAAACTGGGGTTAAAAATCTATATTGAAATATTTGGGGGGGGTTAAAAATCTATATAAATATGTTTGAGAGGGTGTAAAAATTAATCGAAAAGAATATTTTTTTCATGGAGGAACACCTACGGATAGACAATTGGAGGGATGCGTCATGGACATAAGGGGGGGCACCACTGATAAGTGCTGAAGACCCATTAAATTTTTGAGTTCGAATTAACTTCGAAATTACACTTTCATGCAGAGAATAACAAAAGAAACTATAGTGCATGTAGTCTCAGATTAAATTTTAGATAGGGATGCATATGTGTCGAATACAATACCTGTTTGAGACTCTTCAGGTTGATGGCATAACGAGGATCTAGCGATATAACATTGCAAGGATAATAATCACGATAATTAATAACGTGAATGTAGTTTTGTGTAATTATTTCTTTAAAGAACTTGATGTTTGATGTTATTAATTCATATTTTTTAAATGTAAAATGCTTTACGTAAATTACAAGCGAGTTGAATCAAATTTTATTTCATTCAAATTATCTTCAAAATGTTCTAAACGTTTGACTGTAATCATTATAATGTTATTAAATTTCTGTTTCCTTATTTTGGCCAATATTGCTAAACACGTTTGATACTCACAAACAAAATCTTCATATTTCACAATTTTGTTCAATATAAGAGTTAGGAAATCGTGCTAAAATAAATTAAAGTAAAAAAAAAATTTAAAAATGTCTTTGCAATTTAAAAATAATTTCACGGTTTAGTATATTTCAGCAGGTCTTGGTAGTTTTTCTCGCCTCTTAGGAAGAATTTGCGAACCATTGGTCTATTAAATTTGGATTTAAAAATATACAAATACGTAACGAGGTGGACTCCCCAGGATTGGCTACATAACGAGGAACTAAGTACCGGTATTTGAACTTTATATATTACAAATACGTTGCGAGGGGGGCTCCCAGGATTGGCTACATAACGACGAACTAAGTATTTGAACTTTAAGTGTTAAAAATACGTTGCGAGGTGGGCTCCCCAGGATTGGCTACATAACGAGGAACTAAGTACCGGTATTTGAACTTTAAGTGTTACAAATAAGTTGCGAGGTGGGCTCCCAGGATTGGCTACATAACGAGGAACTAAGTACCGGTATTTGAACTTTAAGTGTTACAAATACGTTACGAGGCAGGCTCCCAGGATTGGCTACATAACGAGGAACTAAGTACCGGTATTTGAACTTTAAGTGTTACAAATATGTTGCGAGGCGGGCTCCCAGGATTGGCTACATAACGAGGAACTAAGTATTTGAACTTTAAGTGTTACAAATACGTTGCGAGGCGGGCTCCCCAGGATTGGCTACATAACGAGGAACTAAGTATTTGAACTTTAAGTGTTAAAAATACGTTGCGAGGTGGGCTCCCCAGGATTGGCTACATAACGAGGAACTAAGTACCGGTATTTGAAATGTAAGTGTTACAAATAAGTTGCGAGGTGGGCTCCCAGGATTGGCTACATAACGAGGAACTAAGTATTTGAACTTTATATATTACAAATACGTTGCGAGGCGGGCTCCCAGGATTGGCTACATAACGAGGAACTAAGTATTTGAACTTTAAGTGTTACAAATACGTTGCGAGGCGGTCTCCTCAGGATTGGCTACATAACGAGGAACTAAGTACCGGTATTTGAACTTTAAGTGTTACAAATAAGTTGCGAGGTGGGCTCCCAGGATTGGCTACATAACGAGGAACTAAGTACCGGTATTTGAACTTTAAGTGTTACAAATACGTTACGAGGCAGGCTCCCAGGATTGGCTACATAACGAGGAACTAAGTACCGGTATTTGAACTTTAAGTGTTACAAATACGTTGCGAGACGGGCTCCCCAGGATTGGCTACATAACGAGGAACTAAGTATTTGAACTTTAAGTGTTACAAATACGTTGCGAGGCGGGCTCCCCAGGATTGGCTACATAACGAGGAACTAAGTATTTGAACTTTAAGTGTTACAAATACGTTGCGAGGTGCGTTATATTTGTTTGTCTGTTTATTGCAGTTAAGTATCCCTTTGCAACACGAAGACGTGAGAATATGTGACGTGGGCCTACAGTTATAAGTGGAATTTGAACAGTTCAAGTGTTAATGCTTTCTAAATGGGAATCGAACCCGGCACCATCGTGCTAGCCACTATACCAGCAGTGAGAATTAATTAGCAGCGGTTCTCTCAAAAGAACCACTTTCACAATCAACTTATTTGTCTGATCTAACTCCCAGAGACTATTATGTTTTCCCACCATTAAATTGCCCTCTACATAGTACGTTATTTTAGAACTTTCGTTGCAAATGTCCTGAAAACTTTTAGCTTAGCTCTGGGAGAAGTCAATACGGTTGAATGAAAGTTATATTAAAGAAAGAAAGAAAAAAAACAGAATGAAATTTAAACATTAACACAAAATTCCTGAAACTTTTTAATCATCATTTCTGTTACGTTAATTCGTAGCAGAACGAGGACGGAAAGCATGTAGCCTTTAGCCTCGTGAATTGTAATTACAAATTGAAATGTAGTTTTAAAAACAAATGTTCCTTGGACCTAGTAACTCTAGGCTGCACTTCTAGCTATTGTAGAAATCTGATTATTTTCTCTTATTTTTTTCTCAGTCAAAATGTATAGGCTTTTTTTAAAAAAAATTACAATAGGCTTTGAGGGATTTTAATTCCTTTAATTTGTTGTGTGAATTCAGGGTCATCATTCAACTATAATTTGCTACATTTACTAAGTTCTGCTAATTGTAAAAGTACTTTGTTCTCTTTTTAAATAATTTTTGTTTCATGGCACTTCGGGCTACGCCGATTCTGTGTTTGTTTCTAAATATTTATTTTTAAAGGGTTCTATTATTTTCGAGTGATCTTTCTCCTTGTAAATGCAAACAATGCGAGGCCACAAAAGTTACAAATAAAAAGTAATTTAACAGATGGCTTACCTGTCACAATGTTACACTTTACTGAGAAAGTGTTTATTAAAGGAACCAATCACGTTTCTCATGCAAGTTAATTAAAAGTATTTTTATTTATTCATTACGTTTTTTTTATTTTATAGGGGATAATAATCCATAAAATTCTCAGTAGCGTAGTCATTTTGGATTATACCAGGGATAGTGGAGGGAGATTATCCACTAATATACGAGTTTCATGTTTAATTAGTATGCTATAGGCCTTAATATAATTTGCAATGGTATATTTGTAACAACCCTGTCGCGGAACTTGTAGTGTCTCTTTCAACTCAGTACATAATACATTAAGGTGGATCACCACCCGGAAGTCAATACATATTTTAGCTCATTCCCTTAATTACTGCGCAATGAAACGTTACATATTATAAATATTGTACTATAGGATAAAGTTATATTTCAGCTACAACACAAGATATTAATTCATGTGGTTGTGTCTTCTGATATCGAAAAAGGTAACAAATAAAAGAAAATATTTGATTCGTTTTACAATGAGCACACAAGATGGCACTCGCTGTTAGATCTTACTAGAAGTGCTTCGTTTTATGAAATGTTTATTTCTATGTGTAGTAACCATCTTACTACGAAATAGATATATTATTTGACCGTTTTTCGTGTTATGTTTCATATTTTATTTAAATATTAATTTATATTTAAGGAAATAGATTTTGAAACGAAACTTGCGCAGAACGCCATAATGCGTTGTTGCCAAATTTGAACGTTTAGTGTGGTTGTCATAATAAGAACATTCCTGGATTCTAGCGTTCAATTTGAGAAGCGGAACTTAGCTGTGAATTGCGGGAAAGGTCGAAAACTAATTTGTCCAGTAATTATTCAAGCAGAATTCCATCATTACTTCCTTTATTATCTGGCATCAGTAAACACTCGACACTATCTGGCAACGCTGCACTATGCAAGCAGTGTTTGGCATAGCACCGAGAACACCTAGTGATCCACCTTAAAAATCAAATGAAATCTCAAGAACTCAAAGAGGATATATAGAAACATATTGTAATCAAACAAAACAGAATGAACAATCATGTGCTAAACGGAACAAAAGCTTTGTCATAGCTTAAGGATCATTATGTTCTACAGATATATAGAGACGTTCCAAACCTAGAGGAAGAATTTCTCCGAATCGGACCCAAGTAGCCTCCTGTATGCAGAAAATGCTCCGTAAAGGTAAAAGAGATTTCTCGTTGTATTGAAGTGCTACCATTGTCAGAGAAGGAGGAATTCTCAAGATACCTGTCAAGTACAGGCACTAGCGGATCCAAAAGAGTGATGACACAAGAGAATGGGGCGAGGGCGTCCTCTCCCCGATAGGTACTCCCAGATACGTTGTATTGTAATGTAGGTTATGCAATTTAAACTATCTTTGTCGGTACGCTAAAAAATTCCAAGAATACGGAACTTAGAAAAAATCGTGGTAAGTTTTACGTACCATGAATATGTTCTAAGTATAGGTTAAAGGAGACAGTGAGATGAGAAATGAGTGTAATGGTGAAATGAATAAAGTGGGAGGAAACAACCCCGAAAAAAACAGCACACGGTGTTTGTCCACCACAAAGTCCACTTGGCGAGGAATTCAGAAAAAAAATGTTTCAGATGTACAATAAAATTACAAAATATTTTGCTTGGTCTATTGTTAAATTGTGTTGACTATAATTTTAAACGGATTAGACTTTTTTTGCCGAATTCTAAGCGTCATCTAACTATATTGGAAGGAACCCGTTGCCAACAATATTTGAATCAGATAATGAGTAAGCGTGCGATACATGCATGTAACGTGAAACCATTGTACGAATCATATGCATTGAAGTACAACATTTTTTGAACACTTAAAAAATGGATATTTCTAAATCTTTTATTGAAACGTAAATGGTGAGAACATTGATGATAATGATCCAGGTGTATGTAAACGGTACAATTCTGGACACGACGTTGAGGATAATCCAAGGTTAAAGCTCTCTTGAACGTCAAGGAATGACGAATTATTAAGGAGAAAGTTTGTGCATTGGTGAGTCTAGGTACACATGTAACCACGCAACAACTGTCAACTATGCTTCAGATAAACAAGGAAAGGTTTAAATTGATTTTAATCAAGGATCTGAAAATAACAAACGTGGGTGCTTGTTTTGGAAAATGCATTACATTTTTGACAGGCAGCGAAAATCCAATAGAAAAGAATAGTGTGAGGATTTGGCGGCTACTGTAGTACGGAACAATAACTTCATGAAGTGCATCATGGTGGACAATGAATCCTCGGGTTGAACAGTCTTGTACGACAAATTCTCAGTACAGTAGAGCACCAGTTATCCGAGGTAATGTGGACCGGATCTAGCTCGGTTAAGCAAAAACTCGGTTAACACGGATGCACACATAGAAAGCTTGTTATATCATTTATTATTGTTGTTTATTGAGTATTTCTCTGTATTAGATTATTCATTATTATTGTATTTATTATTTTTATTGGACAATACAGTACAGTACATATAATTATACATACATACATTCATAAGAAACTAGCTATAATACAGTAAATAAAATAAGGTTTGATATTGATACGAACATAAGTTAAACACAATACAAACAAAATACTGTTTAGAATACACATACACTCCCACAGGCCCGTATCCACGGGGGGGGCTAGGGGGCTGAGCCCCCCTAAATTTTGGCTGGCCCCATAAAAGTTTCACGGTAGGCTTGCAAATGAACTATAATATAGTGATGAAGTATAATATGATTGGATCGGGCCCCCCGTAATTTCTACCGGCCCCCCTAACTTCTACCGGGCCCCCCCTAAACTTTTGGGCTGGCTACGGGCCTGCACTCCCATGCTTTTAAAAAAAGTCTTTTATAGTCTTCTGCTTCATTAAACAGTCTCGTTTTTAGCCGTCATATTCCACAGATCTAGCAACATCATAACGTCAGCTGGTGCCTTCTCGTCTTGCTGTTCGACGTCGAACAATGCCTTCTCAAACTGAAACTAAAGAGTGCAACAATTAAAGCTCACTAGCTTAATTTTGGCAGTGTTGGTTGGAATTATCATCTTTACACCAGCTTAATGTTTGCTTTGTTGCTGAAACAAGAGCCGGTAAACTGCTTATCGTTGAAACCGGATTAGTTCTTAAATTTTTGCTTGATTGGATTAAGCTAACACGGAACCTCGGTTAACCGAAACTCGGATAATCGGAACTCCACTATAAATGTATTTATCGCACGCTTACTCAGATACAAACTGCATCAACCCGGTGTGAACAGGAACTAACAGGAAATTAAGACTACGGTAAAACTGTTACGGCAGTTTTTTTCTTTTTTCTTTCTTTCTTTCTTTCTTTCTCTTTTTCTTTCTTTTACTTTTTGTCTTTTCTAATAGCTTTATCACTTTATGGTCGCATCTTGTACTTGCACTGAATTTTCAACGTGAAATGCATATCCTGGTGGTCTTTATTTGCTTTTGCAATGCTTTCAATAGGCTTGGCTGGCTAGATGTACTAGCTATTTCCTTCATTCCCACATATTTTTCAAACCTCCTTTTGCTTACAACCAAAAGTTTGTTAATTACATATTTCAATCTGGAGAAGAACACAAAAGCACTCGATAATTGAAAAATCGTATTTAATGTAAACAACTTCTTCTTTGCGACTAACCATAAACCAGGAAATGATCGAAAACATGTTACTGAAACTTGGTCAGGGAAGGGTTTAATCTAAGCAGCAATATAATGGATGGTCAATTAACTTTACAGGGCAGGAGCTTGATCAAAAAAACAAAGGAGAAAATTCATTGGAGTAGTGATCATAGAGTAATAATGTAGTAATAAGAGGTTTCAACTGCTCTTCAAGCTGAAACTGTGGAGATTGTGGTGCCGCCACTGAAGGAATTTGGGTACAGTGAAACCTCTACTAACGGACACCTCTGTAAAGCGGACACCTCTCGTAACGGACATATTTTGTAATCCCCAAACACTGTAATAGGAAAAAACATATTGACAAACCTCTCTAAAGCGGACACTCTTTAGTACGGACACGGACGGTCTTTTCTGTCTTTTATAGTTATTATTTACCTCCGTATTACGGACACTTTCTCTAGAAACAAGTTAAAAGTACAATGAAAATACATTTTTAGTAATTCATGCATGTGTCACCAAGGAAGCATTATGGCAGCATTTTGCCTTCTCAACTGTCTGCTTGCAATCCCTACGAAGCACCTCTGTTTAACAACACTCTCATGTCTTTTGCTTGCGTCCAACTCCCACCCAAGCTGCTTTAGACACAAAAGTGGTTTATAATTGTCCGCCGTTTAGAATGACATGTTATTCTACTGCCCTGCTGGAATTTCTAACCAAGCAAAAGACAAGTTTGGTATTTTTGCCCACGGGCACGCATATTGTCCTCAAAAAGACATTACTGGACTGTAATTAACCACAAATTAAAGCGACACACTGAAAACGTAGTAAAGTGATAAGTGTAAAGTGCAGAGAACTATAACATCTTATTTCCATGTTATCCCTCGAACATAGAGTATTGGATGGCGGAGAATAATGCAGGTACACTAACATTTTGGCAACATTTGTAAATATATGATTCATGCAAAAAACATTTGTTTCGAATTGCATATTACCTTGTTTACTCATTTACGTAAGAAACTATTGAAACCTTCCTAAGGCGGACACCTCTCTATAACGGACATTTTTTTATTCCCCACGGCTGTCCGCTTTAGAGAGGTTTCACTGTACTACAAACTACTAAAACCAACAACGAATCAAATCATTCAGAGCGCGTGAGTCTGAGAGAATTGGCCAATGATACACTTAGCTAGTGCCACTAGCAGACGATACAGTTAGTTACAACTTTAGCCGATAGTGTCGCAGGGTCATTTTTGTTGCATTGTGGGAACGATTTGAATTTTCATTAGAAATATAGGGAATGGTTCATCAGGATAATCAGTGCTAATGATGTTACCAGCAATAATAGGCAGTTTACACAGAACGCTAAGTTACAAATGTTTCTCGAAACGTTATCATATGCATCTCAAAATACGATGTTTCCTATTCTATTCTATGTTTTATATGTAGTCAGTTTGTTATTAGAGCTGCAGCTGCACTGCTGTAGTGGCTATTGTGTACATGATATTGAAAGACCTTGACACGTGTGGTTCTGCGTTCGATTTCCTTTGGGAAAACATTGAACTCATTGTGGTGATCCGAATTACATCTTAAAGTGTAGGGAAGGGGGCCTTCGTGGCTCAGTGGTAGAACACTGGAATCTCTGGTGGGTCGGTTTCCACCACATTCCACCAATTCTTCCATCATCAGGTGGCCCCATGTGGCGTAGTCGCTAACGCTCTCGCCTCCGGTGCGAGCGGTCCCGGGTTGGATTCCCGGTGAGAGCACTCGGTCGAAAAAGTGTAAAACGCTTTTTCAGGCCAGCCACCCTGAATGAGGTTTTCCTGGGTTTTCCTCATTCACAGGCAAATGCCGGGGTGGTACCTAACTTATAGGTCCCAGGCCGCTTCCTTCCTTCCCCAATCCTTTCTTCCTTCCCCTTCGCCGGATTGTGTGCTTGCCGAGAGACGTCATCCCTCAAAACGTGAAGGGCTAATTGGCCTTAAATGCCGAAAGCCCAGAAATCTAAATCCCACCCACTCTTCCATCATCAGCCACTAGCCTTAATCGTCGTCTCCCTTAATCTAAAAGGGCATAAACCTGGGGCGTTAAACTGACAGACTTAATTTCATTTTCATGCTAAACTTTAGATCTACGTCTCATACAGACGTGGTACTGAAAAAAAGACACTGAATTTCAACAAACTAAACAAAATCTTACAAAATCCCATCAATTGTTGTGTTTTTGTGTTTAATATCGGAGTATGTCAGGTACAGTGAGATTTAGCTGGAAAGCTTAGTCATAGAGAACAGAGAACAAGAATTAATCATATTACATGCACTTACAACAATTTGTAATAAAGCGAACTTTACGAAAAAATGAAAATGAGATGAAATCAATGAGTTTTACGTCCCATGGTTATGTCGGTTAGGCTAGAGGAGACGGTGATGATGAAAAATAAATGAAAAGGTGGAATAAAGAAAGTGGGAGAACCCCGACGATACCCACGTACACGGGGTTTGTCCACCACAAAGTTCACTTGGCGTTAGCTAGGATCGAACCCCAAGCACCAGAGGCGAACGCTCTACCACTGAGGGACCGCAATACCGTAAACTTTTCGAGACATAAAACTTTTGAAGTAAGTCGATGGAGCATTGCAACCATTTTTGATCATCTAATATTAGATTGCAACCCGATTCAGTGATATATTTTACATTTCACGAACTTCTTTCCAAACATAACTTTTTTTTTTTTTTTTTTGCTATGGAGTTGTTTACTTTTGGTAGTAAGCTTTCCCCAGGCGATTTTCTCAAAAGTAATTTTGTTCATATTTCATAAATAAATATTGTTTTAATATACAGTACCTATATTACGGTATAAATACTTTTCCACTGACAGATTCACAAGAGGCAGTATACTTGATACTCTTGGAGATGTCTTTTAAGTACAATTTCCTCAAAATTGTTCACTTGATTCAGGGCAGAATCCAGGATGGACTTTCTGGGGAACTGTGGGATATAATACTGCTATTTAGAGCTACTTTTAAGAGCTCCAAACTCTGAGATAGGTTTTATTTATTTATATAAAATAGGAAAGTTTCCTCTGGATCCGTCCTGAATTGATTCGGTCTTGTTGCATTAATAATTACTTAATTTATAATTGAGTGGATCGGGGAAGGGGGGTATGTCATATTTTCTAACTCTCAGGTAAACTGAGAAAGAAGGATCAATATTTCCATGCAATTCAATGCAATGACACATACCTAACGAGTTTCTCCTGTCATCCTCAAGTATATTTCCTAAATTAAACTACCTACATGCTGTTCTGCGGTCCGATCCCGACCCATTGCACCTTAGAACTCAATTTCACCGCAAGTAGTGCTTACCATTGTCTCTTACTTACTCAATTCTATAGATATAGACTTACCCCACGCCGTAAACATCGATAACACCTTGTGGCCTTCTTGCCTGTAAATGTCGATCGTCGATAAAGTGACGCGTCGAAAGACTCCCGCTAGTAGGCCACTAGCGACAGGGTTTCGTCGAGTCGAAAGAGATCTCTAGAGTCGGGGTGTTGAGAGTTACCACCGCGTAGCAGCGAGCACTTCGGTTTGTTCCGCGCTCCTTCGATTCATCGCGGAGAGTCGCGAAGGGACCAACACGAACAATCACCAGTCATGTGCATCCGGTAATTATTTATATTATTTTGCCCTGACGAATTGTTCCTATAAAGTGAGCTTCAGAGGTCAAGAGTAACACTGCCTGAACATCATGAAGTGAAAAATCTTGAAATGAGTGAATATAATTGTATGAATTTACATGGCAACTGTCGCCCATCATTAGAAAGTGAATATGGTAGAACCATGAAATAAAGTAAATAGACGCGTCTTTTGTCATACAATTACATGGGCGAACGCAATTTAGCTGATAACAAACGGTTATCGTTGAATATACACGGTTAAAGGAGCATTCTGATTACCCAAATTAAAAAGATCTCAAAGATTTATCCCTGTACAAGTAAAGCTTCCCTCATCCTCTCCGTGGCCAATGCGAGAATGCGGGCCTACTAATCATAAGGTTGTTGGTTCATACTCCCCTCGATGGATACTATTTTTAGTGCTTTTTACACTCACCTTTATGTTAAAAAAAAAATTACGCATATAGACGATTTTACATATTTTGGGGGAGTAAGTTTGTGGTTCATTGGCGTTTAGTCGCGTCTCTACGGCTGGTGGTATGATTTTCGAAACAGAAGTGGTACCATCGCGAATCGTTGCTGCAGGAAGGCCAATATTTGATGGGATGTCGCTAGTTACCTATCGGTGGTCCACCGATGCTTACGGCATGAGGTAATGATACCAACCAGTGGGAAAAAATACCATTTTGTTGGATTTTTAACATTAATTTTTCATAAAGAGATAAAGTTTTTTTAAAAAAAAAATTGACTACATTTGTGGGATTTTTATCCTTTAGCGGTGGAAAATAGGCATAATAAATCATTAATAAGTTTGATATCAATGTTAGTTCTCAAATTTTGGTTCAAAGTATTTATCTGGAAAGTGCTTGTAGTTTGTGATGTTACATGATTTTCAAAACTCAAGAACATATTGCACTGCATATTTGTCAACACACTTTCACATGTTTTTGATTTACTACATTTATTCATAAATTATTTTATTAACATAGTGGAATCGTTACTCAGATATTGAAAAAATGAATAATAACCTCCACTGTTGTTTATTATTTTTCATACTCTATGATTTTTAACGCAGGATATTCAACGGTAAAATGAGATTCTTTGCTTTTCGAGATGGGATTTTATGATGTTTGAGGTTGCCACCATTGCATAGAACATTTTGTATGAAAAAATCCGCAAGTTATAAATAATTTACTCTTAGCAGTGTTCTTTACAGACCATCTTTTTCAGGAAATACTTACACATTTTTTTCATATTTCATGAATAAAACATTTCTCATGATTTCTCATTTAAAAAATCACATGGGATAGGTTGGTCCTTGTTGGATGTGTTTTCTTCGGTCTCGTTTTTCAAAAGCAAAAACGAAAATGAAATGAAATCCTTCCATTTAATGTCTCACAATTATGCACGTTAGGCTAAGGGAGACGATGATTATGCCCTTTAGGGTAAGGGAGACGATGATTATGCCCTTTAGGCTAAGGGAGATGACGGTTATGCCCTTTAGGCTAAGGGAGGCGATGATTATGCCCTTTAGGCTAAGGAAGACGATGATTATGTCCTTTAGGCTAAGGGAGACGATGATTATGCCCTTAGGCTAAGGGAGATGACGATTATGCTCTTTAGGCTAAGGGAGACGATGATTAGTCCTTTAGGCTAAGGGAGACGATGATTATGACCTTTAATCTAAGGGAGATGACGATTATGCCCTTTTGGCTAAGGGAGACGATGATTATGCCCTGTAGGCTAAGGGAGACGATGATTATGCTCTTTAGACTAAGGAAGACGATAATTATGGCCTTTAGGCTAAGGGAGACGATGATTATGCTCTTTAGACTAATGGAGACGATGATTGTGTCCTTTAGGCTAAGGGAGACGATGATCATGTCCTTTAGGCTAAGGGAAACGATGATTATGCTCTTTAGGCTAAGGGAGACTATGGTTATGCCCTTAGGCAAAGGGAGACGATGATTATGCTCTTTAGACTAAGGGAGACGATGATTATGGCCTTTAGGCTAAGGGAGATGATGATTATGCCCTTCAGGCTAAGGAAGATGATGATTATGCCCTTTAGGTTGAGGGTGACGTTGATTATGCCCTTTAGACTAAGGGAGATGACGATTATGCCCTTTAGGCTAAGGGAGACGATGATTATGCCCTGTAGGCTAAGGGAGACGATGATTATGCTCTTTAGACTAAGGAAGACGATAATTATGGCCTTTAGGCTAAGGGAGACGATGATTATGCCCTTTAGACTAATGGAGACGATGATTGTGTCCTTTAGGCTAAGGGAGACGATGATCATGTCCTTTAGGCTAAGGGAAACGATGATTATGCTCTTTATGCTAAGGGAGACTATGGTTATGCCCTTAGGCAAAGGGAGACGATGATTATGCTCTTTAGACTAAGGGAGACGATGATTATGGCCTTTAGGCTAAGGGAGATGATGATTATGCCCTTCAGGCTAAGGAAGATGATGATTATGCCCTTTAGGTTGAGGGTGACGTTGATTATGCCCTTTAGACTAAGGGAGATGACGATTATGCCCTTTAGGCTAAGGGGGACGATGATTATATTCATTAGGCTAAGGGCGACAGGTGAATGATAATGGAAGAACTGGCGGAATGAGAATATAGGAGGGAACGGGAGAACTCCGAGAAAACTCAAGAACACGATGTTGTCCACCACAAAGTTATTTAGTCGGGTACCAAACCAAGGACCTCACACAGTGGAAGTGAGCGCCCTACCACTGAGCCACCGTGCCTCCAGATTTCCGAAAGCAAATATATTAGATCTTAATTCATACTTCGTAAATATGCAGTTCCGTAATAACTACAATATGATTCAATTTCAAAAAGTGGAAATGATAAGTGTTTTGGCAGCTTCTATTATGATATGCTGACCAGTCCGCTTTGACCAGCCAATCATCGTTCACCAGAACTAGTTTCTAGGATCTCTTTATATTTATACGTAACTCTCTCTTGTTTTTACAGTGTCTCATGAAGGCATTATGTTCAGTTAGTTGGCGAATATGTCACACATTTATTATTTTCTTAAATAAACGTTGCTTTGCTAAGCGATTTGTGTATCTAATTTAAGTTTTTATTCATATACAGTAAGACGGGGTTACTTTGCACATCGGGGGTTACTTTGCACAAACTATGAAAAGCGTTTCATAGTCCTCTGTCGGTAAAATCATGAACTGTAAACAGGAAGTTTCAACTGCCACTGTAAGATAGAACATCTAACTGCATGTTGGCTATAATGTTGGGGATTAACATCAGTTCAAATTACCGGAATTGTTTCTTGTTGTTGTGGTATGGAAAATAGTCACTAAAGACCGCCAAAATTTAAAAGATATCACCTACAAGAATTTCCGTCAAAGTTAAGTCAGTTTTGTAGAATACTGCTGTGTATAATGGAACTTTGATGCAATAGTTGAAATGTGAAACGTTTTAAAGTCATAAAATAAAAGTAAAACTGGGAGAAGGCGGTTTCAGCCTCTAATCGGGGTTACTTTGCACAGGTCCAAAATACTTTTAGATAGGATATTATTACTACTGGAACCTCCTGCGTTCAAAATTTAGGTAATTATCCTATTTAGGCAGATGTTGGAACGAATTTCTTCTTGGAAAATGCATTATAAACAGTGGCGGATCCAGAAAAATAGTTTGAGAAGTTCTTCACTCACAAAGGCTTCGTTTGTTTTAGAATTAACAAAACTTTTCTGTGGAGGGGGGAAGCTTGAAGCTTGTATGTACAGGAATGAGTAATACTAGATTTTTTAAAAAAGAAATCTTGCAATTTGGGTGGACTTTAACCTGTCATAAAGTCCCAAACCCCGTAAATCTTCCACTAATTACGGTTGGGATGATATTCCTGGACGTAAGAAATAAGCAAGGCAAATCAGTTCACGGGGATTTTTTTTTCTATTTCTGGGTTGGCATTTTTGTGGGACATATGCTAAACTATTAGAATATGGTCCCTCTGCCGGTATCAGAAAATACATAATTTTCTTTACAAATATTGGTAATTCACAGTACCCCCATTCTAATATCAATATTTCTGAATTGTATGCAGTTTTGTATAGAAAGTAAAATGTATAAATACTGAAGGGAAAACATTGCACAGAAACGTTATATTCGTATGTCGAACATACTTTTTTTATGTTGTGCAAAGTAACCCCATAGTTGGGGTTACTTTGCACCAAAGTTCGTATTTCAATAACAATGGTCATACTGAATGTTTACTAATTAACTTGTATGAATGTTTTCCTTATATATCTAGCTATTATATGTTTAAAATACAGTGTTCTAAATCATTACGTTTGTAAGTTCCATGCGATTTTCTTTAAAATTCCTTAAATAGTGTGCAAAGTAATGGTCTTACGGTATGATTAGCTTTTCTGCACTAGTCAGGATTTTCTTTCTATTATATTTGTGATGAATATAATCGGATTAGTATATATATCGTTATCTTATAGCATTTATTTTGCGAATTTTGTATGCTGAATTATTCTTGTCTCGATAATCTCTTCGTGATGTGTGCATTTAACAGGGATTTTTATCAACCTTCAATTAATACTACTGTAGTTTGCTCATTTTTGTCTTCCTATTTCTATTTTATTTTATTTATTTTCTAATAATATTGATTTTGTAATACTATTTGTGGATTAGCTTATAACCGTAAATTTATTTATTTATTTTATGGATATAGGATTGTGTTCCTCTTGCTTCCTTTTTCACACAACCTCATTCGTGCTCTTACGGTAATTTTATTCTGTTATTTTGCAATGGTCAGTCCTTCCCTTTAATCGTATTTGTACTTTTCTACTCTGCTTTTTAACCTTTAAATGCATCTGAGGTTCTTTGATTCTCGTCTTGAAGTATAAGATATAGACAAGGTAGAAACCCAATTTTACCTAATCACACTAGGGACTTTAAGTTCTCCTCACAGATGACGAGGCCGAAACCCAATTTTATCTTATGACACTGGAAACTATAAGTTTTCCTCACAGATGACAAGGCCGAAACCCAATTTTATTTTGTGACACTAGAGACTTGAATTTTTCCTACAAATGACAAGGCCAACTCAAATTTATCTTATGACACTACGCTGTAAATCAGAAAGGTGTAACTTTACACCAAAAAGGTGGCAGCATTTAGGTTCCACCTCAAGGTGTAAGTGAAGGGTGTAAACTTTCCACCTGTTGATTTGTTACACCCCAAAGGTATGCAGTATCGAGTTCGCACAACTACACCCGTGAGGTCTAAGGTTGCACCCAAAAGTGTTAACTAACACTTGTAAGGTGCTACCTCACACTTTATAAGTGTAACGAACCTGCAAATTTTGCCGCCAAACTATCACCCCTTGGGTGTAAACAAACACCTTTGAAGAGTAACTTCACTGCCTTCACTTACACCCTTAGGTGGAACCTAAATGCTGCCACCTTTGAGGTGTAATTGATAAGTTGGAAGGTGTAACTAAAAAGGAAGGCGTAACATTACACTTTAGGGTGAAACATTTTTTCTTGTTTCACCCTAGTTACACCTTAGGGTGGAAAATTAGGGTTAGGGTGTAACCTTTGAGTTACACCTTAGGGTGTAAATGCTTCCACGCGAAAGGCGTAATGGAATATGCTCCCACCGAAGGCGTAAGAAATCACCTTTCAGGTGCTCCCCCTTCGTACAGGTGATTGCTGGTTGCATAACGTTACCTGCAATGTATTGTGTTGATCTGTATATTCCTTTACATGCAGTGAACATTATAAGGCGTGGAGGCCTGTAGTTTCTAAAACTTGGGTTCAATTGGCAGATTTAATCAAGAGTAGCATACGTGAAAGGTTATGCAACTTTTCAGGTGTAACTACTGACTACATCATTTTGCATGATGAGCTGTTCTCACTTTGTCTTTACTTGTTGGTGTGTTTTTCCTCAAACACGAAGAAAACAAAATTTGAAGCACTAGTCCATCATGCGAAATCATGTAGTCAGCAGATACATATGAAAAGTTGCATAACCTTTCACGTATACTACTCTTGATTAAATCCGCCAATTGCACCCAATTTTTTAGAGACTACAGGCCTCCACGCCTTATCGTGTGCACTGCATGTAAAGCAATATACAAACCAACACAATACACTGCAGGTAACGTTATGCAAATAGCACATACCTGCGGGAAGGGGAGCACCTGAAAGGTGATATCTTACACCTTCGGTGGGAGCATATTCCATTACATTTTGACAAAGTCTTGATTACAAGTGAAAATACATACAATGAACGTACATCATTTACTATTCTACAAGTTGTACACTTTTAACAAAATCAAGAAAAAATTTTGTTATACATAAAGTTTTTTCGTTTATTTCACTTAACTAAACATTACATTTACGTACATAGAATACAAACTATAGAAGGACTGTATTAGTAACCTACAAGGAAATATGACAGGATTCCCACTTTTGTGGCGACCGAAAATTTCCTGCCTTTTCCTTGTCACAATTTACAAGTTTTCAGGTGTATACAGGGTGTTAGATTAATACGTATACAAAAAATGAATGTTAGATACTGGATGTGAAAACAAGGAAAAAACTATTCTTGAACTTTGGACAAAATATACGTTTCAGAGATATATGCTTACAAAAGAGTGGGAAATGAATTTCAGAGGCCTATATTTCAAATATTATCCAACGTAGAAGGAAGTGCAACTTAACAAATCACTTACGATGCGTTTGAAAACTGTGCGATGCGTGCGCAAGGGATTCCCCAGAGCCATGATGAACCAATGAAATTTACTGTTGGTTCGTCAAGCTCTTTCCTTGGGCACGTACCGCACAGTTTCGAAACATCCATTTCTTAAACAGAACAGGCTAAAATTCAGGTAAAATGGCACTTACACTGAAAACAAATTGCCAAAGCTATCGAGAAATTCTTTGAACTTTAGAAATATAGACGGTGCACACAGAACGGAAAACAACTTGGCGGTCATGGCGAGGCCCCCCCAAAAAGAACAGCTATATATGCCTTCTTGATTTAATAAGCCACACTTTCTACGCTGGATAAATAGTACTTCTATTAAATAGTACTACTTCTCCGTGACCTTCCCTGACATTTGGTAGGAAAGTCTCTGACTTTCATGACAAGTGTCGAATGACGATACATAAATAAGGGATTAATAACGGTGAATATTTATATATGAGATCATTTAGAGACAAACAGCAATCAATTGCTCATACTTACATTACACTTACCACTCATATAAATCTGAGTAACGTTATATACTGTGATCATTAATGGTTGGCTAAGCTGAAATAGGTGTAGCTACACTTAATGTTAGAAAAAATATGTTTTATAAAATTTCCCTGATTTCAAGTCATTTTCATGACTTCCCTGACCAGTAGGAACCCTGCATAAATATTAATTTATGGAGGTTTTTAACATTTTTATTATCTCTGACAATTTTAGAGATTTAACATTTGTCGTTTTATTAACTACACAGGTTTAAATATATGCTGGAAAATCTTTGCTGAACCAGCTTAATACAGTAAAATTTTCCAGCATGTCTGTCGGTTTTGAAACCTGTTGCTGCATCAAGCATATTTAGCAAAACCCAGCAAGCTCTCACAATAATTCCAGCTTGAATTCTTGATGAAACCAGTAAGGTATTTTAACCTGGTATAGCTTTTATTTTTCCCCGAGGTTTCGGAAAACCGATACGGCTTCTTTTATTTCCAAAGAAAGCCTTACACCGCTGCAAACAGTTTGTTCAACCACCGCAATCAAAAATGATTCCCTTATTTATTTGATGAACTAAATAAAAAAGACACTAAAAACTGAAACAGGGCTACGGCCTTCGAGATTCGAAATATGTACCCCGTGACCCCGTAGTCCTGAGAATTTAGCCATCACAGGTTTAAACTCTTTTTAAATAGTTTATACCAAAAACTAGAGCAACAAATAGTGTAAACTTCAGGTTCACATTTCTCTATATCTGAAAGTTAATCCATCTAGGTTGTATCTAATTTTCGAATTTTAATCAGAAGATTCCGGATTCGAAACCCGGTGGGCTACAAAATTTCTAAGGTGCAAACCGGGATCAGATGGTATTTTAAGCAGTAAGTTCCCTTCCCCCAACCCCGCGGTCAAATAAGGGTGTTAAGCATAAAGAAACCAATCGATATCAAACTATATATATCTGCTTGCCTAAATGCTTATTATTTCAGAGAAAAGCCAAAGCTAACTGTGCTTAAATATACAGGGTGGGCATGAAGTCCGCTACCATCCCGTAAAAGAGATGTCAAAAGGAGAATATACATTTCTTCATTTCTGTACCGTAAAACGTATCGAGGTAACAAAATTTGAACCAGAGTTCCGCGGATTGTCCCAGGCAAGATTCAACTATAGGATTTTCAAATGACAAGAGGAGCCAATTAGTACATCGTTTGCAAGGTATTGTTAAAAGAAAGATGGAACAATCCGGAATCTAAAATCAAAATTAATGCAATGTTAGAGAATTTGAGGAAAAGCTGCGAAGACTACAGGATGAAAGAAAAAGCTACGGCGAAGGTAACTGTGGCTATTTTAAAATCAGAGGGAAAATCTCAGAACAACTAACTTGTTTCCAGTATCTAAATACTGCCTCTAGTCTCTACGCTAATCCTGTAGCCAACTGGTGGAAGATTAAAATCTCAACACAGTTTTCGTTAAAGTTTGTGGCCACTCCTCTAAATGTGAAACAGTGAAACAGATAGGAAAAACAGAAACAAAGTGTATCATCATTAAAAAGGAAAATACAACGTATCGAGGTAAGAAGTCTTGCCCTAGCGTCCCCCGTTGGTTTCCAAACCATTTCAGATTTCTTGGGGTAGCCATATATTTTTGAATTAAAACAGTGGTGATAGTTTTACCTAACTCCATTTTGCATAGAAATGAAATCTTTCAGTTTTACGTCCCACGATTATAACGGTTAGGCTAAAGGAAACGGTGATTATGAGAAATGATTGAAATGGTGGAATGAAGAAAGTGGGAGGAAACGGGACAACTCCGAAAAAAACACGAGTACGGTGTTTGTCCAGCACAGTCCACACGGCGCGAGCTGGGATCGAACCAGGAACTCCAAGTACCGGAAATGAACGCATTACCACTGAGCCACCTATTTTGCATAGAGGATAACGTTGAGACTCGATTCTTATTTCTTCATTCTATTAAAGTATTTCAATAACAAAACCTCTTGCATAATTTTTTCAAAGTATGAAGCTTGAGTAGAACGAAGTTTGTCTCCCCCTCTTACCCCAGTGCTCAAAGATACCGGTGATGAAACAATTGGCCAAAAATCACGCGGACCCTTCTTACATCAATTCATGAAGATGAGTGCCAATATTAGGTACCTATATTCAAGATTAACAAAAAAAAGCCACCCAACCTTTTACAACCATACGCAGCACAGTTTAATATTTAGACTTGAAAAAAATACAACTGGTTGATGACGATTGCCTTTGTCTTTGAATTTCATATGTGGATAACAATACAGGGCTTTTCAGGTAGAGGAGGGAGAGGGTCAGATTTTATTAAAGACGATCGTACGTCTGATATGTTTGAACTATAGCCAAATTGTGCTTATGGGTTACACTCAGTCCTCTGAAGTCAATCGACAAATTAATACGTATTACAGACAAAAGATAACATTAGGTTCCCAAGTTTAAAAATTATATTGTATGTTAAAACAATAAAATTAATTCTTTCCATTTGAGACACAGAATCTAAAAGAAATTGTAAATTTATTATGTGTTGAAGCAACTACACTTACCCTTACATTTTCCACACTCTGATGTTTTATCAATACTTTTATTCCATATTTACCAAAATGCTGGATTTCAATAATAATCCCCGAAAGACAAGCTATCCAATCCCATAGCCTTTTTTAAAAAATAAAGGAAAATTTCTTCTTCACCTCCTTTTCCCCCAAAGAATTCACATTCATAGAAAAAAAAATGAAATGAAAATTCGTTAGTTTAACTTCCCATGCTTATGCTCTTTATGATGGAGAAGGCAGATGTTTAGCAGGTAAAGGATTCTAAAATTAAGTTTTGGTTCTCACTTGGAATTCAACCCAGAACCACGTACAGCAAAGGTAAATGCGCTAGCCGATAGACCAACGGCGAGGACTTCCACAGTTCTCGAGTGGAAACGTATCTGAATTCTTCCCTTGCTAAAACAAGAGAAAATAATTTGTTAACCGATAAATGTATACTTAAAACAAACTCAAGCATAGTGAACCTTAAATTGATTTAAACTTACAGTTACAAGATATTATGTAAGTCTCTAAGTTATCCAACACTAAAGCAATCTTTTAGTCATTGAGATCGTCAGTGCTGTGCTTTACGGGTTGCTCCTGTATTATAATAAACTCGAATAAAACGATTTTTTTTTACCCAATCTGCTTTAGATAGTGGTGTAGTTTTGGCGCACCACATTTTGAAAGATTTACAGGTAAAATTTAATACTTTGTATGAAAAGATATATTTATAAGGAACATATTTCTGCAGGCGGCAAAATTTTATGCAAAGTAATACAGCTGTATTTTAGGTTTAGAAATGTAGGGGTACTAGTGTACAATCATTACATGGGCCTTAAAGTGGATAAAATAAGTGAGTGCATATGAGAGATTACTCCATTAAATGTTATTTTCCACTGGCGGTGTATTCTGCACAATGTACAGAAGCAGTATCTTATGTTCGCAAATGGATCGTTACTAGTATGAAACCATAATAATTGCTATTGAAATTCATATACTTACCAAAATCTATTTCTTTTTCACTATCTTCGCTTATGCGTATACACACCAGCACTGACGCGCCTGCTCCCTTCATACACACCAGCTTTGCCCTACTCGGACTCGGTTACATGGCATTCGTGCTTTTTAGTGACCATCTATCACAGGTTAGTTTATGCTTTTGCACTGTAGATCTTGTGCCATACATCCGGAAACTGTATTTATAAGCAAATCGAAAAAGAATTGTAATCTTTCAACAATTATTTCTGGTGGCCTCCTTGAATTTTATCTGCGCAAATTGAGATATTTTCATGTTGCCCAGCACAAATCTTTTAGGAAACAATAGGAAAGAAATTGGTGAAAGAATTATAATTTTTCAACAATTATTTCGATTGGTGCGTAAACCCGCAAGGTGCTAATACATGGTAGTATCTCACTTACGTAAGTTTTACGTTGTTCTTAAATTGGTAATTTCCATGCATATGTCATTATACAAAATAGTTCTGCATTACTACAGGAATGATGAACCATTCCTCCATCTAATAACAACTATATAATTTATGGCGAACTTTATTAAACGCAAACAGATTGGACTACTTATAACATGTAGGCCTAAACTGCAACCTTTAAAAATAGTTAGATACACTGCAGAGTGAAACTCTTCCCTGCCGGTATTTAGTTTCGTCACCACTGTTTTTATCGACGCAGAAATTCACAGAAAATGATAGAAAAAATACGCATTTCTTGTATACACTAACATACAAGTAGGTTGCCGAGCGAGCGTCAGCGAGTGAAGGCGAGTTAGAGCCCCGCAGGATACGTTGTTTTCTGTCTTTATTACAACTCAGTGGGAAGGGTGACCTGTGTTCTAGAACCTTGCCTACTAAACTTGCTACCTGAAATAATAAGCCTACCTGTGGCATTGTTCTACCCAGTGTTACGGATATGTTATTTGGCAGTAATGCCAAGCGAAGTCATGTATGAAAGTTGTTGGTTTAACAGCAATATAGAACCATCCCATTGTAGTCGTTGTGCTCGAGGTTCAAAGTTGTAGCAGAGAAAGTGCATCTCGTGTTCCAAGCTTTGCAAATTAAATATAACAACGTCTATTCCAGCTTTGAATGCACCATGAAAGAGTTGTTTCAATATAACGTTCTTAAACATTTCTTAATTGGTTACACTCTTAAATAATAAAAATATTAATCACAATGGTACTAACATTATGAAATGCTATACTTTACCTGTAATGTGTTTCTTTCCAAAAGCGCGTATGATGCACGCAAAAAAATATGTAATTCAAGTCAGTTTCCGGCACTACGTGAAGCAACCTGTCATACTATTTTTTTACACCGCACTCTATTATTTACACTTGTCCTATATTTCGTTTGAAGACCAACGTTAAAAATATTTATATTTGAAAAGAATACTATATTTGCATACCTGACTATAATATATACTTACCAGAGTAATAAAACGACTAATGTGAACTTCCTGATTGAGCAGTTTACACCTCTGCGTAATCGTTTACACCCTAGCCTACTAACTTTACACCCTTTTCAAAGGGTGTAAAGTAAAACCTTATGCTTGCCTTACACCTATATGTGGAACTTTAACACCGAAAGGGTGTATACGTGACACCTAAGGGAGTTTTATTCACAAAAACACCTCATAGGTGCTACATCACACCTAAAAAGGGTACTTTGGGGTGGTTCATTACACCATACGATTTACAGTGTAGGGACTTTAAATTTTCCTCATTTTTCCAAAGTCTTTTCATTTTCCGTTCTTCGTATAGTTGTTGTATAAATACTAAAAATAGCTGCGATGATTCTGTGATAGAGTGCTCACCTCTGATGCATGGGGTCCCTGTTTCAATCTCAACTTGCACCAAGTAGTGAAGAAACATCATTTGCGTGAGTTTCCTCTGGCACCAATTTAGTACCGCATTTGACGACCAGGGTTCTGAAGACCGTATCCACACACTTCACGTCTTATGAACCTTCGTCTACCACTGAACTGTGGTTCTCTGGCCGGCCTTCGCTTGATGTGTAGTGATCCGTCATTGCCTACACTACAACTAAAATTTTCTACAATATAATTTCTCTTACTAAAATGTTAATTCTTCATTTTATTCAATTCATTCAATGTTTATGTTATTATTTCAATATTTTTCATTATTTATTAAGATTTCATGAACTGCAAAAGCGAATGGCGCTATGGAAATAAATTGCGACATAAGAAGAAGAAGAAAAAAATAATATAGCATCGAAAATATAAATCACCTAGTTACTGAATTTAAAAGAAAAGTCAACGTAAGAATTTAATCAAAACTTCTGAGGAATTTAGATTTATTTTGCCATTAAGACTATCTACTATTGTTTATGTATATTCAGAGGGCTAAAGATTAGACAGCTTTATAAAGTAAAATCGACTTCAAGGTATTGTAAATGCTACTCATTCTTATTTATATATCTAGTGAAATGATGGTAACAAAAATGATGTATCATTAAAGGAGTCACCGGTTCGGGGAGTGGAATCTTCATTCCCTCCTCTTATCTGCTATCCACTCGTAAAATGAGGTAAATTATATATACTCATCTCGATCAACAGATCAACTAAATTTGCTGTGACTGAATACCTCGTTCAATTCTGTTACTTATTTACATTTATTTGATTCTTACTGCAGTTAAAAAGATGGCACTGACAAAGATTGTGGCATACAAATTTAGCTAATTTCTGTTGTTTGATTACTATAATATGCACGTAGAAATTGCAATCTAAATACGCATTAGAGCGATAATAATCAATATATCTGCTTCTTATGTACATTTCTGTCGACTTCTTACTTCTGTCTTCTGTAGTTACATCATTCTTACTTCAGCGTATCACCTGAGTTAGCTGCGTTAACCTGTAACACGACATTAAGAAATTGAATTAATAAAAGGATACGGCGAGATATAAATAAATAAATAAATAAAGGAATATATACATATATGTAATTAAGTACGGCGAAGATATATAAAATACAATTGATAATAATAAATGAGTTGATAAAAGTAAAATAATAGAATATAAATAAAAGAAAGGATATAAATGGTAAATAAATAAAAAGAATACTTACAAGTCGTGGTTAAACAGCATAGTATGTTGAGGATGGGATACCTGAAACGAAGATGAGACATAACAAATGTGGTTACAAATATATAATATTCGCAGAAGATACTATATTTACTACTAATTGTACATAAACTACGTGAAGCATCTAGCATTACTATATACTTAATATCCTACGCTACTGTGCAAATATACGTTAACATACTATAGCTAAATCTAAGCACATTAAATGAAGAAAAATGCTACTGCGTGCAATAAGCCCACAATCTGTCCTATTTAGCCATATTTATATATATAAATTACTGTTGTAAATTACCTGCTACTTACTGCAATACTTACTTCGTTAGACATGATATTAATCTTGTGTGTTTCATGTTTTATTATGTTCATGAATAATCGAAAGCAATATAAAATTTCATAAAATTCACAGTCATATTATTTTAATAGTAATTGTATGTTATTGTTTTACTTTTGAATTAATTAGCTAATAAATAACATATGATAAACTTATCTGTATGAAGTAATCCAAATATGTTCACTGTCGGCATTTATCTTCGCGACTACGTTCCCGGACAACATATTTTTAATTTTCCGTAGCGATTGCTGCGGTGGCGACTAAGAACACTGGGCCAAATTAGATTAGTTTCACCTTAAGTCCACGCTATGGACAGGTAAACTGGAAGAAAATGAAATGTCAACGTTGCGTGAACAACACAAAATTTAGTTTTAGTACAAATGGCGACCCAGCCAGGATGAAGTTGAAGCCAATTGGGGAAAGGTACTTCGAAATTATTATAAAGTGTCAATTTTATGTTCCACTATTTTGTTTAGAAGAAACCGTATGGTAAAATCAAGAGAAAATAGGAATAAGGAAGTCAAATAATGAAAACACGACGACGGGATTTTCGAAATTCTAAATTTTCATAGAAATTGTATTTATAAGAATTCGGGTTCACACGTACCTGACCGCACCGGATAAAACTTAAAAGATAGAAATCGCAATTTCTGTATATCTTTTAATTGTTTAGAGTTACGAAAAAGATAAAGTACATGAACAAGAAGAAAATGACACTCTGTAAGTAAGAAATTTCGAAGAAACACCATGGCTGCCGAAGATTAGATGTGGATTGTGAATGTAGGATAACATATTATGTTATTGTGTTGGGAGCGAATAAAATAATAGTAAATTTAACTTGTGTTAATAAACTAAAAATCAACCTTTGGTTTATTTATATTATTGTGTACGTCGAGTGGTAGGCATTGAGGACGAAGGAAGATGAAACTCTCCGGATCAATTTAATGAAAATATAATGTCCAGAACTGAAGTACACACATTTAAGTGTAAGTGCTGTAATGAAAGTGTTGTGCTGACTGAGAAAGCGGCCAAACGAAAGACTGAAATAAGTGAAAAAATAATTGCTTGTGACGTGTGCAACGGATGGTTCCATTTCAGGTGTATGGGACTAGAAGACGAACAGTACGCGTACTTGAGTGGGAAGAATGTAAGATGGCTGTGTCCGAAATGTGAAGAGAAAGATTTTCCAAGCCCAAGTGACACTCAAAACGTGACAGAGGATGAAGAAGGAGAAGTGTATGTCGACATTGAAGATGGAGACGAAAGTGAATTGAACAAAGTGCCTGAAACTCTGGCACAGGTGACGGAAACAGAACCTAAGCAGATGATTGAAGTAGAACCTCATGGTAATGGAAAACAAGTGGAAGAATCATTGCAAACTGAAAATGAGACAGATCGATGGAATCCTGAAGAGGATATTAGTATATTAATGGAGAGTGTGACCAATGAAGGAACCCAGAGTGAAATAGGTAGACATATCGGTAATATTGGAAATAATAAGAATGCCGAATTAACAAACGCAAGTGAAAATACTGAGACGGCAACTAACAGTAAAAATGGCTCCGAAAAAGAAATGGCTGGTAACAATGGAGGAATATCAAATGATATGATCCAGATGCTAGTAAAGCAAATAGCTCAACTAGAGTTAAACATGAATAAAAACATGGATAACATGAATCAAGACCTGAAAAGAATTTCCAGTGATATGGCGACGTTATCAAATAATATGAGTCGTGAAATGGAAACGCTAAAACAAGAAGTGAAGAAAGACGTGAAATTGGTTACAGATAGATTGGACAAAGAGATTGAAGAACTGAAGTCGAAGGAAGCTCAAACTGAGAAAAGACTGGAAACTATGGGAGATGCCGTGGAATACTTAATGAAAACTCAAAATGAAACCCAGATTAGTATAGGAATAATTAAAAGTGAACAAGAGGAAAGTAGGAACGAAATAAAGAAGAATCGCAACCGAGTGGACAAACTGGAAGAAAATTTTAGCCGACGCATAGAAAAATTGGAGAAACAAGTAGTCGATATTCAAACGAATAATCGGACCGTGGATTCAATAACATCACAAGAAAGGTTGACACCTGAAATACCAGTCGTACCAACCGTTTTAAGTTCGTCGACGATATGTAGTACTACGATAACGACAATTAATAGTAATCCGAAGAATGCGACTACGGTCACGACTACAGGAATCCCCATGTTGAAGGAACCAACATTGGAAATGGAAAGTAGACCTCGTTCATCTAATGTGTATGATAATTATGAGCGATTGGGTCCAAGTAGAGAAAATATTAGTCTTGGAGATGTCACCTCACGGGAACCATTGTGTATGAGGGATACCCAGCGATGTGAGTTTTCACCAACTGTAGGACTTATCACTCAACATACAAATCCGAGATCCGACAATGAAGGAAGTAACATCAAACCTCGAGACTTGAAGGATTTTCCAAAATTCAGTGGAAAACTTAACGGATCGGCAAAAGCATTTTTGGATGAATTAACTCAAACGATAGAACTCTTTAATTTAACCGAAAAGGGTAAACTTGTCATCGCGGAACGATGTCTGCTCAAGGGTGCTGGAGCGTGGTTTAGGAATATCCAGTCCGAACTTAAAACATATGACGATTTTGTGCGTAGTTTTAAACGACAGTACCTCTCACCGAGGTTAGAGAGGGCGCAAAAGCGTCAACTTCAGTATGTGAAGTATGACAAGTTTAAACACGGAAATCTATCTGATTTTGCTTGGGATTTAGTGGACATGTACCAAGAAATTGCTAGTAACTTTGATCAAGATGAACTGATTGATTTAATTCTTAATAGTATACCTCCTGAAGATGCTAAAATTTTACGTGCTACGCCGAGTAAGAACGTAGATGATCTTTTGCTGCGCCTGGCTGATATTCAGGACTACAGTCAAAATTCGGTTTTAAACAATGTTGACGCGAAAAATAATCGGAGAGTCTTCTACAGAGCTCCTCGTGTGAACTATGTGAAGAGAATGAAAACAGACTCAGCTTCTCAGACAGACGTCGAAGTGAACCAACAAGTTACAACGCCTTCAGCGTCAGCGAATATGAGCACGGCACCGAAAAATAATAGTTTTTCTGGACCAAACTATCACCCAGGATTCCAGGAAAGACGATGGGGATTCCGAAACAAACGAAGGTTGCCGCCGTGGTCTCGCAATCGAGGATATTATTACCAACGAGAAGGGAATCTAACTGCAGTACCTACCAATACAGCGGTAGAACCTCCAAACAACAGAGAGAGTGCTGGGACCGAACCGCCGCCTTGCAATCCGACTACGGTTCCAGATCAACGACCTGAATCGGGAAACTGAGGCCGCAGCCTACGGACACAGGGGTTGGAGGCTGCGAAAACATGAATTCCCCTGTTCCAATTTCGGATACGTTAGAGAATACAATTACACATGATACCTTTCATTACTTTGGTAATTTTATTTTTAAGGAAGACCCCAATTTATTTAATTTTGAAGAACTAAAAAAGGCACAAGGAAGTGACGCATATTGTCAGAGTTTGAAGAATAAATTGATAAAGAATTCACCTAATTCGCAATATATAAAGAGACATAATTCGGTAATATTTGTTCAGAAGGTAAAACGAGGAAGCTGGCTGTTAGTTGTTCCCCAAGTAATGGCAAATGAATTAGTTCAAAGAATTCATCGAAAGGGACACCTTGGCCAGAAGAAGTGTTTGGCATTCTGTAGATCTGTATTTTATTGGAGAACTTTGAAAAGGGACATGATACGTTGTATCCGAAACTGTTTGGATTGTGCGATGAACAAATTTCCAAATAGACAAATTCACCGAGAAACTTATCATTTAACAGCTAACTTCCCACATGATAAATTATGTATGGATATTGAGGGAAAACTGCCTCAAAGTAATGGTTTCTATTACATACTTTCTATTGTTGATGTATATTCCAGATTTGTGTGTTTCTTTCCCTTGCGTAAGGCTACGGCTGGAGAAATAATCAGGACTTTAGAAAAATTTTACTTTTACTTATTTCCTTATCCAAATACAATTGTTACTGATCAGGGATCACAATTTGTTTCTAATGCCTGGAAAAAGTACTGCCACAGCCGGAAGATCAAACACTGCCTTACAACACCATATAATCCCCGAGGAAATGGGATCATAGAGCGAAAGCATAGAGAGCTGAATAGAATTATACGAACATATTGCGCCGAGAATCAGAACAAGTGGAGTCGTATGCTAAAAATGGTTCAGGATATCCTAAACCATTCAGTCAACACTACAACACAGTCATCCCCAGCCGAACTATTCTTGTCACAGTCAGCTGTGGACAATTTCAAACGCGCCTATTGCTGGCCGGAAGAACTGTTCCCTGTAGATATTCACGACAGAATTTTAGCTCTACAAAATCCTGTCTTGCCGAGATCGAAATCAAATGAATTAGATACTAAGAAAACCGATGTGGACCTAAGGCCAGGTGATTTGGTGATAAAAAAAACACATCATTTATCATCAACTATTAAAAGTGAAACAGCCAAATACTTGCCGTGTTACGTTGGACCGTACAGAGTTGAGAAAGTATTACGAAACTGTGCCGTTTTAACCACCTTGGATAATCGACCAATTGGTACACAGAATTTTGGGAATCTCAAACTTTTCAACTGCTCACCTGAGGAAAAGCTGAGGCTTCTGAACAAGTATCAACCAGAGAAGCAGACAACGGAATGCAGCACAGATGGGGCTGTCAATTGCATATTTAAAAGTATCACCACTCCAGAAAACTTTGGTATACGAAGAGATTCTACGTCAACATTGAACGATTTACAATACCAAGTATCTTTTGTCATAGAGGAAGACAATGATAAGGGAAGTAATGAGTTATCAATGGAATCTTATTGTTACCCGTCCCCTACGATTCAAGGTAGTATTGGTGGTATTTCCCTGACTTGTGTATTAGACACCGGAGCGGAAGTAAACGTATTGAGTGAAAGAATTTGGCGTCAAATACTAGCAAAATTTCCAACTGCTAAATTACGACCGTACTCACATATGACTTTAGGAACATTTGCAGGTGCTGAACATTTTCATGTAAAAGGCCTACAAGTCGTAAACTTAAGAATACAAGAGAATTTGTTCGAAACTCCCTTGTTTGTGGTAAAGAACGCTAAACCTGACTTATTATTGGGGAGCCCGTTCCTCAATAAATTCCAATGCATTATTAATAGTGAAAAACGAGAACTCAGCTTGAAGAACAATAATGAAGAACGTATCACTATTGATATATCTAAGCCAATTTTTTTACAGGTTTCATTGACAAATATTGACTTTGCTGAGGTGGAAGCATATTTTATTTGCTCACTGAAAGAAAACAAACAGCCTAAAGAAGTGAAAGATCCCGAGCCTAATGTTACTGAAACGGAAATTGAGACGATTATAAATAATCGAGAAGATCTGGATGAAACGACAAAAGGACGGTTGATATCTCTTTTAAAACGACACCGGCTAATGTTTACTGAATACCCTCGAAGAATTAGGACCGAACCTTATCGTATCCAACTTACGGATGAAGAACCTATCGTTGGAAAACTTTATAGCGTACCTCATGCAATGAGATCTGAGTTCGAAGCTGAATTGGCAAAATGGGTACAACATGGAATAGCGGAAGAAATCTCCTCACCATACCGTAATCCCATGCATTGTGTAAGAAAGTCTTCGGGTGGAGTTAGGCCGGTATTGGATTTGCGTGATCTGAACAAGAAAGTAATAGCACCAAAAGTTCAAGTGGAACCAATATTTGAAATTCTAGCGAGACTTAGTGGAGCAAAGTATTTTTCATCATTCGACTGTACTGCTGGATATTATGGGCTCGCATTACATCCGGATTCCTATAAATATACCAGTTTTGTCTACCTGGGAAGACAATATTGTCTTAAAGTATTGCCCATGGGTCTACGATCTTCTCCCGCTGTTTTCCAAAATATGATGAACAAATTCTTCAATATGTCAACTAGAGCATTTGTTACAGTATATCTAGACGATGTTTTATGTTTCTCACCGGATCTAGAAACACACCTACGCCATCTTGAGGAAGTATTACATATTTTTGATTCTGCTCACTTGTCTTTAAATTTCAAGAAATGTAAATTCCTTTTAACAGAAATTAAGTTTCTAGGTCATATTGTCAGTGGAACTCAAGTGAAAGTTGATCCCAAAATGACCGACGCTATACGTTGCTTCCCAATTCCTAAAAGTAGGAAACAATTGAAGTCGTTCTTAGGCATACTAGGATGGATTCACCGTCACATCCCTAATTATGATGAATTAACCGCACCTTTCTACAAATTACTTAAGAAGGATGCACCGTTCAAATTCACAGATGAATTATTAAATCAATTCGATTTATTAAGAAAGCTAGCTACTACTCCCCCGGCATTAGGACAACCAAATTTTTCTTTGCCTTTCCATATATTCAGTGACGCCTGCAAGGAGAATCTCGCTGGTTATCTATGTCAATATCCTGAAGGAGAAGATGAAATATCAGTACTGGCATATGCCAGCAGGCGACTAAAGCTGCACGAATTTTCAATGTCTATATTCCAGCTTGAACTACTGTCGATATTATTCCTGTGCGAACGATTTTCGCCTTATATTTTGGGAAGAACTACTATTATTCATTGTGATAATCATGCTGCGACTTACGCGTTCTCGTTAAAGAATCTTGATTCCCGAACCACAAGAATGGTACTTAAGTTACAGAGGTATGATTTAAAATTTGAACATGTGTCGGGAAAGGAAAATTTTGTCGCTGATACACTTAGTCGTTATCCTCCTAAATCTGAGGATATATCTTCGCAGCATCTTACTATTAATGAAGTGAACAATCTTTTTAATGATGAAGTACCAAATACTGAGACTGATGATGATATGGACTTATAAATACTTACCGTTATATATTCAGTGATAAAATTTTATTGCAAATAAAATTTTATTTGCGACGGCGGGCAAAGTTGTAGTGATCCGTCATTGCCTACACTACAACTAAAATTTTCTACAATATAATTTCTCTTACTAAAATGTTAATTCTTCATTTTATTCAATTTATTCAATGTTTATGTTATTATTTCAATATTTTTCATTATTTATTAAGATTTCATGAACTGCAAAAGCGAATCGCGCTATGGAAATAAATTGCGACATAAGAAGAAGAAGAAAAAAATAATATAGCATCGAAAATATAAATCACCTAGTTACTGAATTTAAAAGAAAAGTCAACGTAAGAATTTAATCAAAACTTCTGAGGAATTTAGATTTATTTTGCCATTAAGACTATCTACTATTGTTTATGTATATTCAGAGGGCTAAAGATTAGACAGCTTTATAAAGTAAAATCGACTTCAAGGTATTGTAAATGCTACTCATTCTTATTTATATATCTAGTGAAATGATGGTAACAAAAATGATGTATCATTAAAGGAGTCACCGGTTCGGGGAGTGGAATCTTCATTCCCTCCTCTTATCTGCTATCCACTCGTAAAATGAGGTAAATTATATATACTCATCTCGATCAACAGATCAACTAAATTTGCTGTGACTGAATACCTCGTTCAATTCTGTTACTTATTTACATTTATTTGATTCTTACTGCAGTTAAAAAGATGGCACTGACAAAGATTGTGGCATACAAATTTAGCTAATTTCTGTTGTTTGATTACTATAATATGCACGTAGAAATTGCAATCTAAATACGCATTAGAGCGATAATAATCAATATATCTGCTTCTTATGTACATTTCTGTCGACTTCTTACTTCTGTCTTCTGTAGTTACATCATTCTTACTTCAGCGTATCACCTGAGTTAGCTGCGTTAACCTGTAACACGACATTAAGAAATTGAATTAATAAAAGGATACGGCGAGATATAAACAAATAAATAAATAAAGGAATATATACATATATGTAATTAAGTACGGCGAAGATATATAAAATACAATTGATAATAATAAATGAGTTGATAAAAGTAAAATAATAGAATATAAATAAAAGAAAGGATATAAATGGTAAATAAATAAAAAGAATACTTACAAGTCGTGGTTAAACAGCATAGTATGTTGAGGATGGGATACCTGAAACGAAGATGAGACATAACAAATGTGGTTACAAATATATAATATTCGCAGAAGATACTATATTTACTACTAATTGTACATAAACTACGTGAAGCATCTAGCATTACTATATACTTAATATCCTACGCTACTGTGCAAATATACGTTAACATACTATAGCTAAATCTAAGCACATTAAATGAAGAAAAATGCTACTGCGTGCAATAAGCCCACAATCTGTCCTATTTAGCCATATTTATATATATAAATTACTGTTGTAAATTACCTGCTACTTACTGCAATACTTACTTCGTTAGACATGATATTAATCTTGTGTGTTTCATGTTTTATTATGTTCATGAATAATCGAAAGCAATATAAAATTTCATAAAATTCACAGTCATATTATTTTAATAGTAATTGTATGTTATTGTTTTACTTTTGAATTAATTAGCTAATAAATAACATATGATAAATTTATCTGTATGAAGTAATCCAAATATGTTCACTGTCGGCATTTATCTTCGCGACTACGTTCCCGGACAACATATTTTTAATTTTCCGTAGCGATTGCTGCGGTGGCGACTAAGAACACTGGGCCAAATTAGATTAGTTTCACCTTAAGTCCACGCTATGGACAGGTAAACTGGAAGAAAATGAAATGTCAACGTTGCGTGAACAACACAAAATTTAGTTTTAGTACAGATGTTACTGGATGACATATCCCACGTCTCTGAAGTTTCATATCGCTGTTTGCCTACTAAACTGTTTATCCTTTCATGCCCTACGGCACCACAACTTAGACTTTTCTCGGGGGGGGGGGGCAGGCATTAATACGCGTATTTGGGCCCCCTAGAAAAAGTTGTTCTTCTAATTCGTGGGCCCCCTCTTTCAATCTTTCTCTTACTCTTAATGGCCTTCCCGGAGACTATAGGCCCTCTCGCACGGCAAGGTCTACGGTGCGTTAGTTACGCCTTTGGGCCCATTCCATCTTATATATAAAAGAGAACGCACAAATCCTTTGTTACCTCATCACGCTAATACGGCTGAACCAATTTCTTTTATTTTACGGGGGTTATTAGGATTTGGACCCTAGATGGTTTTTATCATATCACTTTAATTTTTAATTACCAGTGTCTTGAGATAATTGACCATTCAAGTGTCCATAACGTACAAATCCTTTGTTAGTTCATCATAGGTAAAAATAAACGTATTTATATGCAACCCGCATGACCGTGTAACTCGGCGGGTTAACATAAATGACAGGCGATATAATGTTAACATTTACTGCAATCTACTATGGTTTTTATCATATCACTTGAAAGCGAAAACTTCCGGGGTGACCGCAGCGAAGCGGGGCGGGTTAACATAAATGACAGGCGATATAATGTTAACATTTACTGCAATCTTCTATGGTTTTTATCATATCACTTGAAAGCGAAAAAGTAAAAATTATCTAAGTAACAAAGTTTATTGCGTTCCGGGGTGACCGCAGCGAAGCGGGGTGAACGCTGCTAGTACATGATAAATTAATTATAGGGACAATATTGACAAATTTCAAACATACGAATATATATTATTTCTAGAACCCCTAATAGTAGACATTTTTTACTGGAATATGCCCACAACTCATTTTTGTTTTATTTACCTTATGTGTGCTATTTTATTTATGTAATTTAATGAACCTGTTTGATGCTTCATTTATAATATCATGTTCGTATCGTATATGGAGTAAGAAAATTATGTCTTAAAATGGGCCCCCTCGAACGGTGGGAAGCTTCCCTGGGGAGAAGGGGGCAGTTGTCCTTCCTGCCCCCCACTAGTTACGGCCCTGATGCCCTACTTATTTGGTACAGTTAAACTTCCTACGATGTATCTTTTTTTGATGTACAGTTTTATTGGCGATCAGTGAATTTACATTTGTAGCCATTGCGAAGAAACGTATTCACTTTTATGGTTGCTGCATGAAAAATTAAAACGCAACACTTTGAAAACCCAATGCACCAGCAAACAGGGCCCCTAGACAATTTGTTCTCCCGTGCAATAGCATCATTTGCCGACCCCTTTCTCCAGAGAGAACCAATCTTAAAACTCACAATTTTAAGTATACTTCCCATCAGAATAACGAAGAGGAGGGAAAGTGAACTCGTACTCAGAAAGGCATATACACTACAAATACAATATTGGTGTGTTTGGTTTTCTTCAAATAATAATCTATTATGTTATTGAAAGGTAAAACAAACACACCTGCAGAGGAAAGATGGTCATCCTTTTTATAGAATTCAATATCGAGCTTTAATCTCAATATATCAGTTTTCAGTTCCAGTCCAAATAGTTCTTTTACCCTCATTTCTTGATTTTCCTTCTACACCTGTTAAGTTTTTCTTTTTTTTAGAAAGAAAACTTGTTTCAACCTACAATGATAAGGAATTTATTTGTGACAAAGACAAGACTAGTTTTGATATCAAAACTGTGATAACTAACTAAATGGAACAGCTGTTTGCTAATGTTCGAGAATTGAGTTCTTGTATTTGGCAATTCATTCTGGGATTTGTTTGACCATTGGTTTTAGCATTGTCCATCAAGGGCGCCCGAAGAAAATTTTCTAGGGAGGGAGCATCTCCATGGTTGCTACTTACATTATGTCTGTCATTTCTGGTGCTTAATATATGTGCTTTGCTATATCGACGGCTTAGTGTCAAAGGAACGTATCTACATTTTTTTTAGATACTAACATTTCTGACATTATCAGAGCTCGTATGTTTCTTTATAAGTCAAGCTTCCTTGTTAAAAAAAAGTGGTTGATCAGATAAAAAGCATTTTGGATTATCAAAAACTAAAATCAAATGCTTCTATGACACTAAGCCGTCGATATTAGATATACATTAGGGGGCTCAACTGCCCTCCCCTTCGGCCACCCACGCTGTCCGCGAAACTTTAAACTAATGCGACCTAAACATGATTTATGAATATGTCGTATTCAAATAGGTCAGCGTAATACATTTAACTACTATCATCATTAAATCTGTTTCTAACAAGAAATATTTTTTTTAAAAAAATAGTTTTTTTAAATAATATTGATTTTGCCACCCCGTGCAAATGCCGTGGAGCCCAGTCAGTAAATGATAAGAAAGAGATATGTCGAATCAAACAGTTGAAATGGGTGATAAAAAAGCGAAGAACTAAACCTTGGTTAGATAGATGCAATAAAATTCCATCTAACTGGTAGTTAACCTTTCGATAACAAGCGTGTGTTGATATTTTAGCTCTATTGCAAACTTTTAACTCTTCGTTTTCTCTTTTTTTTATTTCTTTCGCTACACTTAGCGAAACGTGAGAATAGAAAAGTAAAACAAAGAAAAAAAGAAAGAAGAAGAAAAACATTAGTGAAAATCGACGAGGTAGCTACGAAATTAATCTCGGTCCCAAAGGATTTTTCCGGAAACCGGTTCTTCTCTTCGTCTCAAATATAAGCTTTAAGTTAATCCATTTTTTCCTTCTCTCTTCTGAGCCTCGATGCTTTGTACCCTTACTAATTCCGATTTTTTCCCTTTCCCCATCAGGGAATTCTAGAAGCGTTAACACAAACAAAAACACTTCCATTTATTTTTATTTTTTTACTTGTACTTTTCTCCCTTTCCCTTTTTTGTCTTACATTTTTTTAAATGTTCTTTCGTACATTGTTAAGAGAAATTATGAACTGAAGTGTGTATTCCTTAATGTAGAAAAGCCACTTTAATTACTTCGTCGCTTTCAGCCTTGTAAAGACCTAAGGCGAAGCAAGGTGTGATGAGATCGTTAACCTCTCAAGCGGAATGGGACGGGACAATTAGATCAACATTTCGACGAAGAGTTTCGTAATAAAATAAGCTAGAAATAGACGTGAAGAGAGAGAGAGTTGAAGTACGAAATACTAGTCAGAGCTTAAGGAGAAGTTGATACGTAGATTTAATACGTACAGTATACCGGTATTACTTCTGATACTACGTATGTTATGAGATATAGTATTTCATTGCATATCTTGAGATATATCCCTCTCCAAGGAGAATGTTCGTTATTGCTTGTCTCTTTGTTACTTGGATCTTAAAGCGCTGAGAAACGAAATTTGAAATTTGATATACTGTACGTCATTTGGAAGTACTTTAGATTACCAATATTCAGGATTAGAGTTTTAAGGAACATTTTCATAGGAAAAATACAAAGGCAGAAGGTGCTTATATACGGTTCACACACAGAGGAACTACTTACCTACAGATGGTTATCAAAATAATACAAACACATAAAGAAAACTGCAAGTTATTGAAGGAAAATGGTAACTCATGCAACTATATCACACGCATCCAGTCACTTGTGCTCCTAGTTTGCCCATTCGCGGCACCATTGGCGTCATGCTAAAGCGTTATGGTCTCTTATCAGCAGTTTCACCTGTGTAACGTGACCCAGTAGTCCACCATCCCGTGTACAGAGGATAGTATACATTTTCAAATAAGTACCAGGTGACCAAAAATTTCGTGTCGTTTATGAAGTCCCATTAATCATGTGCTCACAAAGAGGAAACAAAATTACGTATATGCCTGCCAAAGCGATCTGGCGTTAGTGTGACTTTCAGTAATTCAGGCACGGGGCACACATACGGCAGTTATAGCTCGTCCAATGTCGAAGAGAAATAGAGGTATCGAAGCACCTTGTTCGCGTGTGTTTGTTGTATTACTTTAAAGTGGGCCTGTTAGCTGCCGAATCAAGTCGCTACATATGCCAGACATTTGGAGAGAATGCCGTGAACGAACGTACTGTCAGGCATTGGTTCCAGAAATTCCATTTGAGAGAGTGAGCCTTTCAGATGAACGTTAAGTGGGCGACCAGATATGTTGGATGACGAGGCCTTGAAAGCAGCCATCGAAGAGGACAGGGCCTAACGTACGATGAATGCGCAGAAAAGTTCCATGTTTCCGTTGAAGCAGTCAGACTCCACCTACATGAGATAGAGAAGTCATACCAGTTAAGAAAGTAGGTACCCCAAGCTTGCCGGCAGAAAACAAGGAACAGTGAATCACAGTCTGATTGTCCTTGCTCACTGGAGCCTGAAGACATTCATCTTTGATCGCTTCATCAGTGATGACGAAAAGTGGGTTCTCTATGACATTCCCGATGTATCAAACGTTGGTTATCGACACGCGGCCTTGTTTCTCACATCTCAAGACCACCTCTGCACTCACGGAAGGTTATGTTCACTGTATGGCGGAACTGTCGATAATTGGTCCTTCCACCTGGTTAGACCATCACTGCTAAGCTCTACTCTCAACAGTTGCAAAAGGTGCACCATGTATTGCGGCGGAAGGAGGCGGCATTGGTGAATTGCAAGGGTGTATTATTATTGCGTGACAATCGCAAGCCACATGTGGCAAAGAGGACCTGGAGTGCCTTTAGTAACTAGTCTGGGAGACACTGTACCATGTACCATATTCACTGGATCCCTCAACAACCACTTCCGTGGGAGATCCTCACTCACAGACTTCTTTGCACCCGTGACCGCCGAGTTTTATCATCAGGGTATCATGCAGCTGTAGAAACATTTTGACCAAAAAGGAATTGGTTTCGGATGGAGATTACTTCGAAACCTAAACGTACGTATTATCCTGTACTGCTCTTTGTTTAATCCTTTCCGGATGCCGTCTTTTTGGGCTATTTTTTAGACTTTCAGTCAAGCAGCTACTGCATCGTCACTACTTATCCTAGGATCATAGTTCCTACCTCATTCTCTTCAGAACGGAGCTGGCTTTCAAATGGTACCACTTGCATGCTCATACCGTATACCAGGAGCGAGAAAATGATGTCAATGGGAAAATTTCCGAGGGAATTTTTTTCTCGTAGTTTGGGCTCCTCTGGAGCGGCCCTGTGTGAAAGTAGCCATCTAAAAAAAATCTGATAAATAGTGCTGGTATACTGAATTTGTGTACCAAACTTCAAGTTTCTATCTTGAATACCAAGGGCGGGAGAAATTTTATCAGGAATTCCCACCATGCCCCAAATTACCGTAAAACACCATGATCTCAGGGAAAAAATTTCATGAGACATCCCTAATTACCCTAGGGTCATGTTTCGCCCATCATTCTCTTCAGAATAGAACTGCCTTTCAGGCGGTATGACTCACGTGTCTCCATCATGTATCTAAGGCGGGAAAATCCCCCCAAAAGGGATTTTTTGGGTCTAAATACCCTTTCTCTCAACTTTTAGCCCCCTGGATCCCCTGTTTTAACGTAGAGATCTGACAAAACTCTGGTAAATACTACTCGGTGGGCTGAATGTTTATGCACAATTCCAATTTTCCAGGAGCAAAGGTAAGCCCGCCAAAAAAATATACCGACAATGTCCCATATTCCCGTATACAGAGGGAAATTTTTAAACATTCCCTGAGACATCCCTAAATACCCTAGGGTCATGTTTCGCCCATCATTCTCTTCAGAACAGAACTGCCGTTCAGGCGGTACCATTCACTTGTCTCCATCATGTATCTAAAGCGGTAAAATCCCGTGAAAGGGATTTTTTGGTAAAACTTTCCCCATTTTCAACGTTTAGCCTCTCTGTATCCCCCTGTTTTAACGCAGAAATCTGAAAAAAAATCTGGTAAATACTACTCCCTGGACTGAATGTTTGTGCACAATTTCAATCTTCTAGGTGCAAAAATAAGCCCGCAAAAAATAATACCAAAAATGTCCAAAATTCCCCTATACAGAAGTATATTTTGATAAAAATCCCCTGACACATCCCTAATTACCCTAGGGCCATGTGTTGCCCATCATTCTCTTCAGAATAGAACTGCCTTTCAGACAGTATCATTCACTTGTCTCCATCATTATCTAAGGCGGGAAAATCGCGAAGAAAGGGATTTTTTGGTAAAAATATCTCTTTTTCAACTTTTTGACCCTCTTGATCCCCCCCTGTATTTTAACGCAGAAATCTGAAAAAAATCTGGTAAATACTACTCGGTGGACTGCATGTTTGTGCAAAATTTCAATCTTCTACGTGCAAAAATAAGCCCGCCAAAAATATTTTACATAAACCCCCAAAAAAATATTACACGAAAATATAAATTTTAGACTTATGACGTCATCACCTCCTATGTCTCGACGTAGGAAGGTGTGAAACCATACGTAATGTCTTTTACAATGCCTCTGGACTTGAAAAGAAAAAAACCGGACGAAAAAGCTCAAATAGGAGAGTTATAACGCAATGTACCATGAAAAACCCCGTATGGTACAAATTGTACCATCGGATTCCCAAAGGGTTAAGAAAGTGTTTATCGTTTAGGTGCATATTCAACTTTGTATAGTAAAGCACTGTATCTAATTTAGGTTTCATGTATTTACAGGGTGGTAGAGCTACGTATAAGAAGTAGTAAGGATCTTTCCAGCCATATGTCTTTAAGTAGAACCCCAAAACAGTCTCTCCTGAAAACTAGTGAACTTTACAAACTCCAACATAATGACCCAGTTAACCTTCTATACTATCCAGCGGAAACTACAGGCTTAGATAGAATGCATTTTTCTGTCCATTAGGAACATCATCTTTAAAATAAAAAGAGTGGAAAAGAAATGAAATGTAAACTGAACACTAATAAACGTGTAGCACTAACGTTATTATACAACAAATTTCGTCTCGCACGATGCGTGCTTTCTATATCTACACTATTCGACTAAAAAAATAATTATTATCACACGTTCCTCATAGGTTTATGAGTATAGACACTGGCATAGCCCACATATGTAATATATTCTGCGCTCGTTCAATGCAAATGAAGTGTGGACGTGAGAGAACAAAACATATTAACACACACATACATTGGCACACGCACACTCCACCAATAAAATCCCCTTAATTCACACTCTGTCATTCTGGTCCATTTTCCTCTATTTGTCTACATTCTCTGAACACCAATTGGGTCAGAATAGCGGAAATCAAATCATGCATTACAAAGGAAAACAAGTGAATTACTCGCAGATGCATTGAATTGAGTGGACATCCATTGTTTACTGAATACCTTTATTTAGACTATGTTGATTTTTCTCGTATGATTGCATTTAATCATTTTGACCTCGAAATGCTCCCATTACCAGTATTTTACAATCACTGATCGGTCACTGCGTACAAACGAAAAGGTTTCATATACAAATATTCTGAGACAACCTCTTCAACATTACCAGTGCCAGATCTTGAGGGAAGCCGTATTAGCAGTGACGACGCCAGAGGGGGGGCAAGGGGGGCGAACGCCCCCCTAATGGCTACTCCTGCCCCCCTGACTGCCATCCAGACTGCCCCTCCAGACTCCTACAATCATAAAACATTCTACATATAGTATTTTGTATCAGTATCATCACCAATCTCATTGTCAGATCGTACTATCTACACATTTACTATGTGGCAGATTAGTCCTCAAGTTTTCTTCTTTGAGCGTCTGGGTATGCACGCATATTTGTGTTTTCTAATTTAGCGCCTTTTCCGGTAAATTTTAGTTACAGTTCTTTCTTATGAATTTTAATTACTATGCCTAGCGAACAATAGTAGATTTGGTCGACTTGTTTTCTACTAATTGAATCAACTTCGATTAGAAACAAAAGAAAGGTAAAATCAATTACATAACTTGTTTGTATTTATCCAGTTTTGAAGTTTTCAGTTTCATATTTTGTTTTGTTTAAAGGTTCTATACTTCTATTTTCTGAAACATTATTCTCGGCTTTCAATATTCGGAGGATGGGCTTATAACAGCTTAATTTGCGACTACCAGGGCTTAATTTTTTGACGGAAAAAAGTTGTGTTTTCCCTTCCTGCAAATGATAATAATACTAAATGTATGGAATTAAATCGATTATTTATTTAGCTCCCAATAAAACGTATTGTCAGGGTGTTGATCTTTAGTTAGTAATTGGTATGCACTAGTGCTCCCTTACTTATTTTGTTTCAAAGTACTGACATGACGTCTACCATATTGACAAGAAATGTACGTGGAGCTGCTGAAAAATTCGTAGCCCAACCCAGGAGTGCACGTGGAATGGTGTAGTTTTACTTCTTCTACACTTCCCCCGAGAGTCAATATACTACCTTGTACAGTGCTCCAGTTTTGCAGAAGTTGAAAAAGTCTGAAGACTTCCTCGCACCACTGTTCGTAACACTACCCTTATCAGATCTAAAGTTCAATCAGATCTAAGTTTGGGAAATAAATACAGGCAATACAGGAAATAGACGGAGCTAAATCTGGGGAATAAGGATGATGATCTAGACATTGAAATCCTAGATTATGCAATGCTAATTGTGTTCGCAGGGGTTCGATGGACAGGTGTATTCTCTTAAAGGAACACAATTCTTTCTTTTCATTTTCCACGGTGTTGAACTTTGAATTTTTCTTTCAGTTTTGTGAGTAATGTAGAGATTCTGAATTAAATATCTGACCGTTGCGAAGGTAGTCTATTAGTACGACTCCATGCTTATCCCAGAAGAATGTTGCAAACCGTTTTTCAACCTACTTCTGTGTCTTGAACTTCTTGGGGCGAGGGAGAAATGAGTACTACTACTCCATTGACTGTTGTTTCGTTTTTGGATCATAGTGGTACAACCATATTTCGTTCATGGTTACTATTCGTGATCGAAATGATCAGCATTACATTCAAATTGGAAGAAGACTTCTCTTAATGCCGTCACTCTTATATTCTCCTGACAGTTTTTTTTTTGGGAACCCATTGTGTCAAGAACTTGCACATACCCAAGCCATTCTGAATTATACTACCGACGCGTTCCAAAGAAATGCCCACAATCTCTGACACAAGTTTTACTGAGACGGTAAAAACTGGGGAAGGGGGTTGCAGCCAGAATAATATGTATATCGTGAGTTTACTATACACTTTAAAAGGTGTATAAATAATAGCTCAAATTCTTTTTGTCAGTCAAAAACTGAGGTGGCGTAGGAACCCTGGCTCCAGGTTATATCTACCACTGGCTGAAATGCTGCAATTTTCAAGAATAATGTCACAAATTGCATCCATAATTTCGGGAAAGGTCACTGGATGTAAAGCATAATTTGTTGAGAAACCGCCAAGTGTGAACTAAGCCATCACTTCTTCACCACTGTATATAATGGAGGAGAGTCCCGTAGTGTTTCACTGATTTTCTCAATAATTTACTTTGGTGACTATCCTTGGTGGAACAAAAGTGTTATAATAGTTGTGATCTGGATGTTCGTGAAATTCGTTGTTTGGGCACACATAATCACTTCAGAGGCCTGAGAAAGCAATAAGAATTTCATTATTAATATGAAAATTTGTTTTCATTAATAATATGAAAATTTGTTGAAAACATGTTTTTCAAAATTACAGTTTCATCTTTCTACCTAGTACCTACACTTCTTCTGGGTTGGATTACAAGATTTTCAGCAGCCCCTCGTAAATTATACATATATACACGTAGCATATAGTACTAGACGAATTTGTTACTTGTAGCAAACGCGAAAGTAATCCAATTTAGGTTTCAAAAGTTGCATTGAAAAATATTTCATGTTGCAGACGTTACTTATTTGTTAGTTACAAATTTTACTAGAAATAAGTTTATCATATAGGCCTAATATAAAAACAACAACGAAATACACAATGTAAAGTAAGTCAAACATAATAAATGTCATTTTTGGTGTAGAAAATAGCCGCCCCCCCGAAAATGTATCTACCCTTCCTTTGCCCCCCTAGAAACTTACAGCTGGCGTCGTCACTGCGTATTAGTAACAATTTTATAGTTCCAAGCAAATAGTAGAAAACTTATATAATTGTATCAATTTTATAGCTACAAGCTATGGATAGAAAGCTTACATAATTGTATAAATTTTATAGTTACAAGCAAATAGTAGAAAACTTATATAATTGTATCAATTTTATAGCTACAAGCTACGGGTAGAAAGCTTACATAATTGTATAAATTTTATAGTTCCAAGCAAATAGTAGAAATCTTATATAATTGTATCAATTTTATAGCTACAAGCTATGGATAGAAAGCTTACATAATTGTATAAATTTTATAGTTCCAAGCAAATAGTAGAAAACTTATATAATTGTATCAATTTTATAGCTACAAGCTATGGATAGAAAGCTTACATAATTGTATAAATTTTATAGTTACAAGCAAATAGTAGAGAACTTACATAATGGTTACAATTTTATAGCTACAAGCTATGGATAGAAAGCTTACATAATTGTATAAATTTTATAGCTCCAAGCAAATAGTAGAAAACTTATATAATTGTATCAATTTTATAGCTACAAGCTATGGATAGAAAGCTTAAAACTTATATAATTGTGTCAATTTTATAGCTACAAGCTATGGATAGAAAGCTTACATAATTGTATAAATTTTATAGTTACAAGCAAATAGTAGAAAACTTATATAATTGTATCAATTTTATAGCTACAAGCTATGGATAGAAAGCTTAAAACTTATATAATTGTATCAATTTTATAGCTACAAGCTATGGATAGAAAGATTACATAATTGTATAAATTTTATAGTTCCAAGCAAATAGTAGAGAACTTACATAATGGTTACAATTTTATAGCTACAAGCTATGGATAGAAAGCTTACATAATTGTATAAATTTTATAGTTCCAAGCAAATAGTAGAAACCTTATATAATTGTATCAATTTTATAGCTACAAGCTATGGATAGAAAGCTTAAAACTTATATAATTGTATCAATTTTATAGCTACAAGCTATGGATAGAAAGCTTACATAATTGTATAAATTTTATAGTTCCAAGCAAATAGTAGAAAACTTATATAATTGTATCAATTTTATAGCTACAAGCTATGGATAGAAAGCTTAAAACTTATATAATTGTATCAATTTTATAGCTACAAGCTATGGATAGAAAGCTTACATAATTGTATAAATTTTATAGTTACAAGAAAATAGTAGAAAACTTATATAATTGTATCAATTTTATAGCTACAAGCTATGGATAGAAAGCTTAAAACTTATATAATTGTATCAATTTTATAGCTACAAGCTATGGATAGAAAGCTTACATAATTGTATAAATTTCATAGTTACAAGCAAATAGTAGAAAACTTATATAATTGTATCAATTTTATAGCTACAAGCTATGGATAGAAAGCTTAAAACTTATATAATTGTATCAATTTTATAGCTACAAGCTATGGATAGAAAGCTTACATAATTGTATAAATTTCATAGTTACAAGCAAATAGTAGAAACCTTATATAATTGTATCAATTTTATAGCTACAAGCTATGGATAGAAAGCTTAAAACTTATATAATTGTATCAATTTTATAGCTACAAGCTATGGATAGAAAGCTTACATAATTGTATAAATTTTATAGTTACAAGCAAATAGTAGAAACCTTATATAATTGTATCAATTTTATAGCTACAAGCTATGGATAGAAAGCTTAAAACTTATATAATTGTATCAATTTTATAGCTACAAGCTATGGATAGAAAGCTTACATAATTGTATAAATTTTATAGTTACAAGCAAATAGTAGAAAACTTATATAATTGAATCAATTTTATAGCTACAAGCTATGGATAGAAAGCTTAAAACTTATATAATTGTATCAATTTTATAGCTACAAGCTATGGAGAGAAAGCTTACATAATTGTATAAATTTTATAGTTACAAGCAAATAGTAGAAAACTTATATAATTGTATCAATTTACTAGTTACAAGCTAAGGGTAGAGAGCTTACATAATTGTATCAATTTTATAGTTACAAGCAAATTGTAGAGAACTTACATAATTGTAACAATTTTCTGGAGCTTTTTTCCTTTAGCTTATAGCCCTACAATTCATCCGTCTCGTAAAAAAGGAGCATATCTCAATCATGAAACGCTAAAATGGCGTATCTCAATATACACTCCTTTGTTGTGAGACAAGTTCGTTACTCCGGGGATGCACCCATCGCTCAAGAAGCTGTATCTCAGCTAATAAACTTCACTGAGACACGTAACTTGTATCATTTTGCAGAGTTCAAAAAGTAGGTTACTAGTATAGTGATAGTCATCTCAGTTTCGGTAATTTTTGAGTCATCTCAGTAATTTTTGCGATACTGCCGCTTTTGTCACGAGAGGGACAAATTAATTTTTTAAGATGTCGGTTTCCTCGGGAGCCGATGTTTATCAAAGTCAAGAGATTATTTCAGAATAGTTGTACTTGAGTCGTTCAATATATTAGATTCTTTAAGCAGTAAAAAAGAATTAGTTTTTACGATACATTCATAAAATATACATACATGTGTAGATGAGTCCTTCGTCACCTCTTCACGTAATATCATTGAGATCCAGATATTTGTATCACCGTTGCACAAAGTTGTCCAAATCCATTACAAAAAAATCAAGTCTCTGGCTATTTAGCACTCTCCTCTGTGAAACTGTAAAGAAAAAAATCAAATTTCCACCGAAGTTCAATTAGTCTGAGGCTAAATACGCGAACTCAAAATGTACAGCTGTAGTTTTAAAAAATGTTTCCACTATTATTAAACAACTAAAATCAAGTAAGTTCACGCTAGTATAAGTCGGAAAACTTAATCCTTAAAATTTGAACAGTAATACAGTAATACTCGAGGTACTCCACGCAACAACTTTTATAGAGGCAGTTTGACTACGGGCATATAATTTGAAGTACCCAATATCTACCTCTCTAAAATTTGTTGCGGAAATAACGCAGGATTCTAAAACATGAATATTTGGTTAGGGCAAATACTAGTTCCTAAGTGAAGTCTTGACCCGACTATGGTAGATCCCATAGCATTAGAGCTATGGACCATTAACTTCCATTAGTAATATGCCTGGTGTATTCTATAGGACATAACTAAGGGACATGAAACTAGACCCTTCATTTCATTTCCTTTCACTCTTAGTAAAAATAAACGCATATACTGCAGTGATGCCAACCTGAAACGTTATAAAATCCCATCTCGTGAGGCAGAAATTCCCGTTTTGCTCTTGAATTTCCCACATTATACTAAATTTTTAAAATTTTATAAAATATTAAAAGTAAATCTAGTGTATGACAATAATTTTCTTCCATATATGAGTGAATCCAAACCTTCTGTTTTAATCAAACAGTTTATGAAGAAGTTATTATGAGAAAGAAATGGTAATGGAGTTGATGAAAACAAGTACCTTTTGTTGTTAGAAATTAGTCTGGGAAGTCAAAAAGTAAAGAGACTTTTGCAATTTCTCGCAGTAGAGTTTGGTAACACTGCTAGTATCCAGTGCTGAATTAGTGTCATCTGCAACACTTCTATGTAACGTGTCACTTTTATTCCCGCGTTAGTTGTTGGAGTGTAAGAGACCCTTAAACATGGCAGCTCTATTGTCTATCTGCACCAAGGAAGAAATGAGGGCAGTGATTCGCTTTTTGTTTGCGGAAAGTGTTAAACTTGCGGAATTTATTTGTCGAATGGAACCTCAGTATGGTGATAGCTGTTTATCGCGAAGCAAGATAGAGCCTAATGGATAGAGCGTTTCTAATAGCGAGGAACTTCTTTAAGTGACGAGGAAAGATCGGGTAGACCATCGACGTCAACAACTGAGAGCAATTTGAAAGTCGGTGAGGGTATAATGATGGAAAACAGACGAATCACAGTGGACGAAATCGCCAATACTTTACATATCAGTCATGGTTCAGCGTATTCCATCTTACACGACAGGCTAAATTTCCGGAAGGTGTGTTGCAAGGTGGATCCCGAAAGAATTGTCAGCGCAGCATAAAGCACAAAGGTTGGATATCTTTCGCAAACATTTGGTCCGCTATCGTCGCGAGGGAGATGAATTTTAACAGCAAATCGTTACTGTGGATGAAACTTGAGTACATCATCACGAACTGGAAAGTAAAGCTACGACCATGGTTTGGAAACACGCAAACTCATCACCGGAAGTTAAGAAATTTAAACGTCAGCCATCAGCTAGTCATTGGTTACAGATGCAACCGAAAACTTTTTTTTTTTTTTTTTCGCGATGGAAACGAAAAACTTGGGAAAAGTGCGTTAAGTGCAGAGAGATTATGTAGAAAAATAATTTATGTTTTAGTTTTCTGTCATTAGAGTAAATGTACTTTTTCTCAGTCCCTTTAGTTTTTGACTTCTCCTCGTAGTATTTGTACTATGAATTTGTGGCGTATGGAACGTAATAGTTTTACTCTCCAGTAATTTCCTGTGGAACGTTTTGAAAGATGGCTATTTCACGTTTGGCATTTAAAAAAAAAAATACCAGAGTTGTTAATATGTTCTATGATGCTTATTTTTTTCTTTTCTTTAGATTCTCAAGTGACTATATAGATCACTTCCGCACTAGCATACATTTTACAGTAACAAAATTTAACAATTACAGTAGAGCGTCGATTATCCGAAGTAATTGGGGGACATGGGTGTTCGGAAAACTGGTTTGTTCGGATAATCGAACTGTACATGTTTATTTGCCATGCGCGGAGCGGCACGCCTCAACTCTAAGCTGGCGCAGCTGTTGCTGTGAACAGCTTTGATACTGCCGCTACTTCTACAGCCAGTGCCAAACCGACAGAAGTGTGCTGATTGTTGAAACACAGCGACTGGCGGCTTGGCCGGTCAGCAGCGCCTTTTGAAGACCCCATTAGAAGCAATGTTCCGCCAGCGGTGGCTCAGTGCGGCGACTACTGTAGGAAACTTGGTTTGGGAGTGAGGGGGATGATGGACGGTAGGGTGGGAGAGTAACAGGTGCGAGCGAGTACACAGTTCGGTTAAGCGGTCGTTCGGTTGACCGACGTTCGGATAATCGACGTTGTACTGTACCACTGATTTCACATTAATTGAAGAATCATTAGTTTATAGTCATTAGTTTATATCCAGCTCATAGAAAAATTTATTAGTGTCGGTGAAGTAAATGTAGGAAAATTCCATACGAGTATGCTGCCAATTTCTACGAAAATCCCACAAAATGGAACCTTTCCCCACGGGTTGGCGTCACTGATATACTCCCAAGATATTTCTAGCTACACCACTGTTTTATACACTGTTTATTATATTGTTTATCTCTTTTGTTATCAAGCTATATTATATTTGTGTTTACGTGACAAAAGTTTTTTCTAGCGATAAATATAATAAAAAAATACCCTCACCACTCTTTGATGTACAAAATATTCTTAACTTTTCATTTCGTTTTCTTGCAACGAGCTTGTTTTTCACATTTTTTTAAAAAAAGGAACCGTGTGTGTACGTGAACCATTTGCTTAACAGGGTATCCTTCCTCCATGCTAAATCATTTTTCACAGCATCGCTTGCACTACCTTATTACTTTACTGTTTTCCTTTGCAGCTTTCGTATATCTCTTCTCGCTTGGACGTGATCAAAATGTGAGTTCCGCCTAAAGCTCTCTCTCCTACCAGAAGAATTTCCGGACGTTTGATTTATTTCCTGTGGGGTCAAGAGATCGACCCTCCTGAGGACGTTGTCTTGTAACTTAGAAAGTTGGAAGATGATAGTTCGTATATCATAGAGCGGGTACTTTTTTTTTTTTTTTTTTTTTTTTTACAGAAGATAATGTAAGAGTATAAGATAAGTCGACGGCTTAAAGTTCAACGTAACAGAAACAAAAGCTCCTGTTGAATCTCATTGTTCTGCTATTTATATAAGACGGGATTGTAATTATCCATATTTTTAATATCTTATTAGTAGTAAGTGTATGATAGGAGAACAATAGAAAGAAATGCAGACGTCTTATTAAACGCTTGCAGGGACATGGGTTTAGAAGTAAATGCAGAGAAAAATAAATATATGGAAGTTCGTCGGGATCGTAACACGGCAAATTATGGATTCGTTAAAATATCAAATAATACTTCTGATAAAGTGGATATTTTCAAATATCTACGATCAATATTAACAGACGAAAACCATGTTAAAGAAGAAGATAAATATCGACTAAAAACAGGGAATTCGTGTTATTATTCACTTCTCGAATTCTATCGAGGAATTTGAAGTTTAAAGTATATAAAACGATAATCATATCTGTTGTACTGTATGGTTGCGAAACGTGGTTGCTTACTCTGAGGGAAGTACGCAGACAAAGTATTTGAGAACAAGATCCTGTGACGAAAGGATCTTCGTACCCAATATTCGTACCCAAGAGGAACGGAATGAGGAATGACGGAAACTCCATAACGAGGAACTACATAGTTTATATGGTTTACCAAACAATATTAGGGTCATCAAATCTAGGAGGCTTGGGTGGACAGCTCATGTAGCCAGGATGAAAAAAAGAATGAACGCTTTCAAAAATCTTAATGGAAGACCAATCATAAAACGACCATTAGGAAGATCAAGGCACATATAGGAGGACAATATTAAGATGGATCTCGCAGAAATAGGAATACAAAGTAGAAAGTTGATCCAGTTGGCTAAGGATAGAACACAGTGGAGAGCTTTTGTGAATGCGGCATTGAACCTCCGGTTCCATAGACCATAGAGTTATTTGGTTAGTTAGTACGTGTTTCACTGTTGGGAGAAGGAGGCAATCTGCTAGTTATCTGTGCTTATTTTTACGTGTACACTAATTAAACTAACAATATTAACATAATAAACTAAACATTTTTCACGATTCTTCATAGGCCAAACTTATTAATATTCTAATCTTTAGTAAAGCAGAAATACCATTGTCGTTCACTATATAATTTTAGAGATGAGAACTAAGTTTATACGATCATGGAAAGACAAATCTTTAGTTAGGGGATAAAAGTAAAAGAGAATACACAATTATAGTGGAAAAGTACGTGCAGTTACGTCTTGCATGTTGTTTACAGAATATTGTCTAAAACAGGGTTTCTCAAAGTGTGGGTCGCTGGCCGTTTTTTGGTGGGTCGCAAGAAGTTTTTGCTCTTAATTATGAAAATTTTATTTTGATTGTAAAACATATGTTTGAAGTTCTATTCACGAAATGAAAATTGAAAGCGATTGTTAATAAGGTGAAATGTAAGTGGTTACTCACGTCAGAGCCTTGCCTTGTTATACAGTCAGTAGAGATGCTGGGTTACGATGGAAAGAGAGTGGGTGAGTCAAAATCTCCACAGGGTAGGGCATTGTATCGAAAGTAATGCTAGCTGTGTTACCTTTCTATGGAAACATTCTAACCCTCTTTGCGCATGCGTACAATTTCATATGATACAGTTATTGAGAAGAAATTTACATTACACTTGCTTGATCGTCACTGACTGATATTGTTGTACCAACAGGGGCACTATATTCATAACTTTACATTTAAAATTTAGTTTGAAAGCGAGATATTTACGATAGGCATAAAAGAAACCAAATAAATTTTGAGTTATTAAAATTTAAACATGGAGCTCTACCTTGTACCGCTCAAGGTGGTACTTTGTGATATTCTTGGTCGCTCGGGGTGTTCACAACATCCACAGCTAAATTTCATGTTAAATTTACAAATATATTACCATTACGTAGAATGTCAATGTGTACTTGAATGAAAGTAGTTAGGCCACAAAATACTATTTATTATTTAACACTACAGTACTCGCATGAAATTGTTGAAACATGAGTGCTCGCGCGGATTACGATTGTACTTTAGTCCATTTGATAAATATAGACCTATATATTTTAATGGTTATTCAATTGGTATTTTTTACATTATTTTTGTGGGTTTTCACAAGCAATAAAGAACATATTTCAGTGCAAACATTTTGTTTTTTAAAGCACAAAAAGATTAGAAGCCAAAACTTTAGAATGTGTATGCAATTTACTATATTTTTGTAAATGTTCGTTTATTTTCTTGCTATTTGATTAAAAATTGAAATAAACGGGGAAATTTGCATTTAAAGTGTTATAAACTGTTATAAAAATAAAAAGAAGTTGTTAAATTTTTTGCAAATTTAACTCTTACACTTGAAACCAAGGTCAAAATTAGGCAAATTTTTGGGTTTTTCAGTCATAAAAGTCAGTGCAAAGAGTGTGCTTGTAATCAGAGCAGATTCACTTACTGCACCTGAAACATCTTTTTCGGGTACTCTTGTTTCTTCATCTCCAACAAAGAGGTTCGATAAGTTCCATAGCCACAGATTGCAGGAAGTCTCTACGGTTGATCATAGAATCATTGTTATTTGCTTTGAAAACAATGAGTGGCCATCTTTGCGAATTCCAGGCTGTATCACACTGGAGACACAATTTGTCCAACATGTCAACTCCAAATTTAGCGTTGTTTTATGGAGTAATTACTATGCAGTGTAGGTATGACGTTATGACGCTGTGTTCCCGTATTTCTTGGGTGCACTTGATCAATATATCATCTTGTAATTCTGCCCTTTCCAATGTAAAATTCTCCGTGAAACCTGTCTTCCTGGATAACACCGTTCCTTTCGTCATCTTCTGTTTCTTCCAAATCGTCACTACCACTTTCTTCAGAGTCACTACTCGACAACATCGTCCTCTATTCCATCTTAGTGTTCTATACTCAAAACACTTTCGTCGTCACTTTCAGTTTCTGTTAGCCACTCTCGTATCTGTTCTTGCTCTGACATTTTAAATTAACATACTGTATATATCACATATATTTGAGCGAATAATGTGAAATAATACATACAAAACGAGAATAGTTAAAACGTTGGCCAGAAAACAAACTATCACGTCAGTACTCGCACGGATTACAATAGTAGTCTATGCGAAAATAACAGTCCGTATAACATCAGTGCGTTGACTTTGGGTGCTATCACACGACTAATGGTGTTCTAGAAATGGGGGAGGAAGGTAAACGACCGCTCAAGGTCACAAGTGTTGTCAGCCCTCAGATACCAGAAAACTGAAACCCACTGGACTACAATAGTAATCCGCGCCGAGATATTTAAGATCAAGCAGTTTGTAGTGTGGAAAACTCATTCCATATATTTTCTATCTGAATGTATTTTACTGTAATGACGAATATGTTGTGAAGTTATCCCCATGCTCCATAGAGCTCGTTCTCACAAATAGCTCAGGTTTTACTCGCCAGGTCGCCCAACAGGAACCAAATATGCAGCTTGACCTGTCATTCGTCGTTGTTCTGTTACGTCACGGAAAGAATCGAAGCTGATTTGTCCTACTTTTGTATGTACCATCGTATGGCGTCTTGTAATTCCGTTTATTATTTAATATGAAAGGCAACTAAATATATAACACTAATACACTTTTCCTACGGTTCACTTCCACGGTGCTCCTGAAGAACTTACCACAAGCGGAAATTTAACAAATCAAGGGCTCAAGGGCGTAAGATACGTTCGTTTTCAGTCCTGTCCCAAAAGTACTGTTGATTTTTTGTAACGAGAAGTGCAAACTGTCCCAGTTGGAACTTGGAAAAATCACTTGCATTTGCGTCTTCTTCATGGTGTACTTTCACGATTCTATTCAGCAACACACTGCCCCATGACTCACTTGACGCCGGAATCTATTTTCTGAACGGGTTCTGTGTAACGTCGTATTTGTGACCTTGGGCCATCTATTGGCTGCATTACAGATCGTGGATTCCCACCAGAGGTAAAATGGGAACATCAATCGCACGAACCGAATATAAGTATGAAATTATTATGAAAAAAAATGAAAATGAAATCTTTGAGTTTTACGTCCAACGGTTATGCCGGTTAGGCTAAAGGAGACGGTGATGATGACCAATGAATGAAATGGCGGAATGAAGCAAGTGGGAGGAAATGGGAGAACCCCAAGAAAACCCACGCACACGATGTTTGTACACCACAAAGGAAATTATTACGCTTTTAGCTTTATGCTATTTGTACGAATGCCGCAAAAAGGTAGCAAAAACATCAAAGTCAGTACCGCTTGCGTCTATCATGGAAGTCCAAAACGGCTATGACGAGACAGACTGGTAGCTAGTGCAAAAATGTAGCGGAAGGGGGGGGGACGTAGAAGTTAGGGGAGCCCAACCCAACCATCTTATAGTTCATCACCATTTATAATTCATTTTCAAGGCTACCTTGAAAATTTTAGGGGGCCAGTGAAAATTGAGGAGGCCCTTCCCACTCTAGGCCCCCCGTGGATACGGGCCTGTGACGAGATAAGGCGAAGTCTGGATAAGTCCTGTTGAAATTCCTGTCCAAGCCTGCAACCAGACACAGAATGTTTTTTGTGTGGGGGGGAAGGGACATTAATGTTAGAGGCACAAGTGATTAAAAATTCTATACTATCGTATTCTCGCGTGTATAAGCCGCACTTTGCTTCACGAAAAAGCAAACGAAAATGTAGGGTGCTGCTTATACACGCAAATGATTTAAAAACGTATAGAAGACAAATCCACAAGGTCACAATCAGACGAAATAACAATTCAACACAGGAACAAACACACTGTTAAAAATGGTTTCTTAAATTTGAGAAAAAAAATCCTCGTATTTGAGAACATCCGTTTCTTACCTGTGCACCGAGTAATACATTCTTAAAGATGAGATTTCTTTTTCTCAAATCATCTTGAGAAATAATGACTCAAATGCGAAGAATTATCTCTCATTTCTGATGGTGGAAATGCTTTCTCAAATTTAAGAAAAAATGTATTTTTTTCTTAAAATTGAGAAAGTAACATTTGAGGAAATGACACGTACACCGTATAACCACAATTTTGAGAAACACATTTCTCAAAAATATTTGAGAAATATCTTCCTCAAAAGCGAGAAACTGTGCACAGAAACGGGGTTCTCAAATACGAGAAGACGGAAAAGGATATAGACAAAATGTAAACATGCAAAAAAAAAAAAAAAAAAAAAAATCAAACTATTAGTACACCCAGAATTTATATTATATAAACATCTACAGTTATATATATTGTTTAAAACATAACTCATTTAAATCTTCACTTCAACTCAAGAAAATTCCACGAATACCACAATGACTTGTATTTTAGGTGCGTTACTTATTCCTACTGCATCAGACAGTTGAACATTTTCCTTTTTACCACTGTTCACTTTCTCAAGACTTTTCTTTCTCATCGACATGGTTTACTCAAGATTCTCCCGTTTCCTCCAACATTATACCAACTTCTTGATAATTCAGATTCAAGAATTATCCGTCTACTTCAGAATAACGGCAACAATTTCTGCTGGAGTGTAACGTCGTACGATTAAGCTCAGGGAGACGTTATGATGATAATGAGCGAAAATGGTGTAATGAAGAAACTGAGAGAATCCAGAGAAAACACTATCAAACTAGGGACCCCATGCATCAGAGGCGAGTTCTACCACTGAGTCATCACAGTCCAATATGCCTACTTCTCTACCACAAAAAGTTGCCTACACGAGAAAACACCTTGTTCGCGGGGTTTTCCAGGATTCTCCATTTTCCTTCTACAAGAAACGTACGCAGGAATTTATTTCGGAAGGGGTCCAAGTTCAATACGAGGACAAATTGTATTAAAATATGTAAAATTGCCCCTAAAATTAGATAAAATTTACATAAGAGAAGCGATTTAGGGGAAGGTCCGGAGTCTCAGGACTCACCTCCTACCTTCCACCTTCTTCATTACGGCAGGGGCATGCGACAGTTTCTGCCCCTCATAAATGTGCTGAAACTCCACTGCTAAGGTTCAAGTCAGATTGGAAACAAGGACACAAACTCATGCAAAAACTGTCAAGAAACGTACGTCCGCATTTTCATTACACCATTATTATCCATCTCTACCACTGTCTCTCTTTGCCTTGGAGCACAATCGTGCGGCATTGATTTTTTTAAAATTAAATCTTTGAGTCTTAAATCCACAGTTGTGTTGGGTAGACTAAAGGAGACGATGATGATGAGATGAGAATGAAAAAGATAGTGGAATGAAGAAAGTGGGAAGAAATGAGAGAACACCCAGAAAACCCATGCACACTGTGTTTATCCACCAGAAATCCCACTTGCCGCGAGCTGGAATCAAAGCAAGAGCCTCACGCACCAGAGGTGAACGCTGCACCACTGAGCTACCGCAGCCCCTTCTTTAAATTAAGAGCAAATGCGTACAGTACTATACCACAAATAACCTGCAAACGTGTGTCATTAAAACGATTACTGGTGGTGTAAAAAAGGAGGCGCCAATCTATGCTAGGTGATCGGTACAAAGTATTATACCTTTGTATTACAATTCCATAATAATAGATCACACTTTTGTAACGCTGTTTCTAACTACACAGATGACTTATGTATTCTTTGTTTCCGTACATAAGCTATTTTGCACATTATAACGAATGGCGAAGGGTGTAAAACATTGACATGCCTCCCCGTTCTATTGAAATATAGAAAACAGCGTGTCCTACGGGCTCTAACCCGCCTTCACTTGTTATTGCTGCACTCGTTATTATGTGAATTGAGTACTAAGCTTTGATACATAAAGGAGCCAACCTGACTGCTATAGTCTATATAACCTGTATGAGGGGTGGGTTATTAGCGTTCCACACCCTAACGAATGTACTACAGTAACTTTTAGTCTATGGTCGTATGTTTACAATTCACCCAAACTTACGTTCGAAATTTGATATGTACGCTGCTCCTCGCCGCTGTCACATAACATTTATCCATACGCCACCTCAGCCGCATCACCGCACTGCGTACTTATATCCATTCGCACACTGCTACAACTGAAATCCTGTATTTCGTTTCCTGAATAGTAATTAAGCCCTAGCAATATTACTCCTAGTAAACCATAGTAATATTATTTCGGTAAGATTGTTACCGGTACCGTTAGTTTTTAATCATCTATGATATCGCAAATCACGCACTATTCCATTCTCATTTTTAAGAAATGAGAAAATCTCATAAATGGGAACTTTAAAATTTGCCTTGAGCTCACAAATGAAAACACTTTTGGAAATAATAAGACATTTTTCCTCAAATATGAGTAAACATTACTTATTTTGTTTTGAACATGCATTTTTCTCATTTCTGAGCAAGGACATTTTTAAGAGTGCACGTTAACTCAAATACCGCTACTGTTGATTTAAACGAACAAAAGATTCCTCTGCGATAACAATCGCGCACTCCAGAGTTTTTTTTCTACGAGAAAGCAGTCTGTCTCGTGCGCTGCACCTATACGATACGAAGAGCGTGCCTTGTGGATTTCTTCTAAGGAAAATGTCCAAACGACTTAGCTAGATGCACATTTTAAATTGCAAGTTATCCGATTCTCTGAGGAAAACGAGAACCGAGCTGTTGCACGTCATTTTCACGTGGATGAATCCAACATGCGACGTTGGAAAAAGCAGAAGAATGAACTTCAAACAACAAGGGACAAGAGGAAGGCGTTTCGTGGAAAAACAGCTAAGTATCCACAATTGGAAGAAAATGGTTTATCTTACGTTAATGAGAAGAGAAGTTCAGGTTATGCTGTTGCAGTTGATATGATACGCTTTCAAGTTCTTGAAGAGGGTCGTCGGTTGGGAGTAAGCCACGATTTTCGAGCAAGTGCTGGATGGTGCTACGGAATGGCTTGTCACTGCGTCGTAGGACAACAGTTGCTCAACGTCTTCCGGCAGACTTTGACGATGAAATTTTGAAGTTTCAGAGATTCATTATCCGTAAGCGACAAGCCAATGGGTATGCGCTTTCCCAAATCGGTAATGCTGATCAAACACCCATTTACTGAGACATGCCTATGTCTACTACAGTTGCGCCGAGAGGCTCGCGCACCGTAAGAATAAAGACTACATGTGGTGAGAAGCAGCGATGTACCGTTATGCTGGCTGTTCTGGCAGATAGAAAAAAAAACTACCACCCTACGTTGTCTTGAAGCGAAAGACTGTACCAAAGGACATACCGCCGTGTATTTTTGTGCGTGCTCAGGAAAAAGGATTAATGGAAGAGAATCTGGTGTTGGACTGGCTACAAATGGTGTGGAACAGAAGACCTGGTTGTTTGCTGAAACCTAAGAGCTTGTTAGTTTGGGATAGCTTCCGAGCTCACGCGACTCCTCGTGTGAAGGGAACATTAAATGAGTGTAAAACTGACATAGCTGTTGTTCCTGCGGGCCTTACTTCCATGCTTCAGCCCCTTGATGTTACTGTTAATCGCTCCTTGAAAGTTCATTCAGGAGACTTTACAATGATTGGATGATTGCAGGAAACCATGACCGTACACCCAAAGGTAAGATCAATCGCCCGACTGTGCAGCTGGTGTGTGAATGGATTCTGGCAGCCTGGGAAAGTGTTAAACCTGAAACGATCGTCAAAGGATTTTTGAAGTGTAGAATATCCAATGATCTGGACGGCTCCCAGGATGATATGCTATGGGATATCAGCGATAGTGATAGTGATGCTAGTGATGCCTCTAATGCAGGTACTGATAGTGCAAGCAACCTCTCTACTGGTAGTGACAGTGAATAACATTACAACTGTACATTTTGAGCAACCTCTCTAGTGGTAGTGACAGTGTGATTTTATTTTAGAATAAAAAAGTCTTAGTGTGTGATAAGTACGTACACATGATTTTATTTTAGCTGTAGCTTGATAGACATTCCACCCGCGGCTTATCCTTGAGTTTTTTTTTGAACGGCTGTAAAGGTCAATTTTAAGGGTGCGGCTTATACATGAGTGTGGCTTATACACACGAGAAAACGGTACTCTGTATCAATAATTACGCCTACCTAAGTCTTGTAAATGATGAATTCTCATTTTATTTCTTCACTCTTGCACCGTATTCCAATAATAATAATAGCAACAACAATAGATATTTCAAAAACTATTATTATTCCATTGTACCGTCGTTCATATAAAATACGCAAAGACTAGCATTCCTTTTGAATTCTTGATTGGCTTGCTATAATGAAATTTTATTTATTGAAGTACTGTACGCAGTGGTGCCCCCCTTATGTCCATGACGCACCCCCCAATTGTCTATTCGTAGGTGTTCTTCCATGAAAAAATCTTCTTTTCGATTAATTTTTACACCTCCTCAAACATATTTATATAGATTTTTACCGCCCCCAATATTTCAATGACGCAGTTTGCGTCATAGCCCCCTCTCTGGGCACCCCTGCTGTACGTTCTAATTAAAGAGAGGTTCAGTCTGCACGCAAAAACAGTACACGAGAATAAACACATCTAAGAACTTTTTAGTTGTAGCTGCGTGTAACAACGATGGCTAATGATCTTCTACACTGGCGCAAATCCCGGGTGGACGAGGGAGACATGTCCCCTCAATCTTGGACCTGGGGGGACTGTCCCCCCGAATAATCTGACTTAAAAAGTGCTTTTTGGAATAAGTGTGATGATTTGTGTCCGACTGCCACAAAGGAATGTAAGATGAAATTAATTTCTCTTTGCTTTTTCATTTTTTAAAAAAGAATCGTATTCTGTAGTATTTCGAACTGAACTTCGTGGTGTAGTGCGTTTAGTAGTCTCATTAATATGTATTAATTCCACTTCCTCTACTTGGGCACAAATTGCAATAAATGCCACAAGAGGATATGCCCCTCTCCTCATGCTGGAAAGTTGTCTCAGCTGTAGGTACGGGCACAAATTCTGGTGAAATGGGGAGACATGTCCCCCCCAACATTGGAACTAGAGGCTCTCCCAATAATCCGATTTGAAAAGTGCTTTTTGCGGATAACTGTGATGATTTGTGTCCGACTGCCACAAAGTAAAGTGAGATGAAATTTGTTTCTCTTGCCTTTTCCATTTTTAATGAAAATGAAGGCGTGCGATTGTGCGTGACGTAACCTGATATGAAATCTTATCTCCTCCTCTCCCCTAGGCCCTAGCACACGAAGAGTATATAGACTATCCAATGTCAGTAGAAACATCTTTTCAGTAAATGCGCATTTAATCTATTTGTAGTATCAGCCTAGGCATCTACTCATGCTTTATAAGCTAACTAACTCTATAGCCTATGGAACCCGGAGGTTTAATGCCGCGTTCACAAAAGCTCTCCACTGACTTCTATCCTTAGCCAACTGGATCCAGTTTCTACTTTGTATTCCTATTTTCGCGAGATCCATCTTAATATTGTCTTCCCATCTGCGTCTAGGTCTTCCTAATGGTCGTTTTCCGATTGGTCTTACCGCTCACATTTTGAAAGCGTTCCTACTTTCTTCCATCCTGGCTATATGTCCTGTCCACCTAAGCCTCCTAGACTTGATGACCCTAACAATGTTTGGTAAGCCGTATATTTTACGTAGTTTCTCGTTATGAAATTTCCTCCATTCCCCATTCCTGTTCCTCTTGGGTCCGAATATTCGCCTGAGAATCTTGTTCTCAAATACTTTCAGTCTATGTTCTTCCCTCAGAGTAAGCGACCATGTTTCGAAACCATAAAGAACAACAGGTATGATTATCGTTTTATATATTTTAAGCTTCAAATTCCTCGACAGAATTCGCGACGACAGAAGATATTGAACTGAATAATAATACAAATTCCATGTTTTTAGTAGACATTTAATTTCTTCGTCAATATGATTTTCGTCTGTTAATATTGATCCTAGATATTTGAAACTATCCACTTTATCAAAAGTATTATTTAATATTTTAACGCATTCATAATTTGCGGTATTACGGTACCAACGCACTTCCATGTATTTAGTTCCCTCTGTATTTACTTCTAAACCCTTGTTCCTGCAAGCGTTTAATAAGATCTCTGCATTTCTTTCTATTGTTCTTTATCATCTTCTATTAAATTTACATCATCAGCGTACACATAACCTGGTGAACACCGTTCAGCTCTACGCCCTGGTTGCTATCTTTGATTTTCCTTATAGCGTATTCCAGGACAAAGTTGAATAATAATGGCGACAACGCATCTCCTTGTTTCAGGCCATTCTCGACGTGAAAGCTCGTAGCCAAAAATTATCCTACCCGGACTTTATTTTGGGATTCATTTAAACATGCCTCAATTGATCTAATTAGCTTTTTCGGTATTCCAAACTCTGTAAGAACGTTGTACAATGTTTCTCTCCTAATCGACTCGTAAGTATTTCTAAAATCAATAAATAGTTGATGTACCTGGGTATAGTATTCCCACTTCTTTCCGAATATTTGGCGAATGGTAAATATTTGGTCGATAGTTGGTCGATTTCGTCTAAATCCGCACTGATAATCTCCAATAATTTCATCTACGTATGGGGTGAAACTTGCTAATAGAATGTTTGAAAGGATTTTATAGGATGTTGACAGAAGAGAGAAGCCTCGATAATTATTACAATCAGTTTTGTCGCCTTTCTTGTCGATTGGAACAGTGGTTGATTCTTTCCACTCTTGTGGCAATTTTTCCTTGTTGTAGATAAGGAGAATGAGTTTGTGTATCTTGTTCCACAATTTTTCGCCTCCAGCTAAAATTAACTCAGCCAGAATTTAATCTACACCCGGAAATTACTGTTTCTTTAATTTCTTTATGGCGATTTCTACTTCTATTCGGTTAGGTTCTGGAATATACGATTCTGCGGTGAATATCTCCCTTTCTCCACGCACATTAGTTTTTGGCTGCGTGTTAAGCAAATAGTCAAAGGAATCTTTCAATCTATTTGAAATGCTATGTGTATCAGTGAGAATGTTCTATCAGTTTTCTTTAATATAAGCACGAGGTTGATAGCCTTTCTTAAATTCGTTGATTCCTTTATACATGTCCCGAATGTTTTTATTTTTACTATTATCTTCAAGTTCCTTAATTTTAGCTTTCAAAAATCGCATTACTTTGTTCTAAAAGTTTTGGAAGTTTCCTGCCTGATGTCTACGAAATTTTGTGTAGTTATTTTATTCGGATTTTGTAGCCAACGTAATTTTGCCTGTTTTCTCTTCTCTGCTAGTTCAAACCGTGGTTTATTCCTACGTATTTCCGCGTGTTCTAATTGTTCTTTTGAGAGAGGATGTTTCGTAAGCAAAGAAAATAATTCAATTGCCGGAATATTTTTCTCCATGATCTTAAGATTTCATCTGTTAAATAAAGAATATATGATATGCGTCAGATTTCTGTAACTATTCCTGTAATGTTATTGAGATTATCATCATTTTGCTCAAAGAGTATGTTGCGTCATACGTAATTGATATTCTTTCTTCATAGGTTTTGGGAAGTCATTATTTATATTACTATAAACCAATTTTAACGTGGATCTTTGGGGATGCCTAATTAGAAACATACGTTCCCTAGAATTAGCCTCAAATCTGCCCACCTCCCAATGTTGAAGACAACCAATTGTGTATTTAGGATTTTGTTTCGAGGAGCTATGCGCAACACAAGGAAGGAAGTGGGCAATTGCCCACCTGAGTTTAAGAATTAATTATATTTTAATTTATGCATAAATTGAAGTTATAATGGCAAGAATTGCAGACCGATAAATCCTATATGATATGACACAAAAATTTAGGAGTGAATCTAACCCTTCATTCTATTCATATAAGAAAAAGGAAGCATCCTCATGTCTTACCTAATTTCCCGGGCTAATCATTCCCCCATTTTGATCTTTAATTCAAACATTTCCTTCTTTTAAAAATAACTAAACGATATAATTTTTCTTTTGTTATAATAACTAAAGTCCTGTCATGTTGATATCCGCGCAAGTTGGTGTGGAACACCAGTTTCGCTTATCAACTCCTCTTAGTTTTGGTGGTACTGATGACGGCCGACTTGAATCACAACTGAAAACTGTCGGTAAAGTATGATAGGCGAAATGAAAGAAAGTAACGTCAAGAAAAAGAAACAGAAAAGTAGAAAGGACGAAAGAAAGAACAAAAGGACGAAAGGAAAACAAAAAGAAGCAGTTCTTACATGGAATGAAATTTGACAAGTACAGTATTATTTCTGAACAAAGAGCATAAGAAAAATGGAAAGTCAATGACATTCTTAGAAATGGTAAGAAGGATTATTGTTGTACGTGGAATGCGAAAAACTTCGGGGGAAGCTTGAGCCCGATAGCCTCCTAAGTAAGACAATTCTGCTCCCCTGATCCTTCGCAGCATTGTTTTTCAACTTCATAAATATCTTGAACATCGCTTATATATATATATATATAAAATATGGGAACGGTCTTATTCGTCCTCCCCAAAGTTGAAGAAAGATTTGCGCCGATGATCTTCGACCATCAAATGTGGTCCACCAAAACACTGCACGTTCATACCTCACACACTCAGACTGTTCACAAACAATAAAAAAGCGTTACGCAACTTGAACACTGTTGCCAGCTAAAGGCACACACAGTGTTAAATACACAAATAATCCCAAACATACTCCCCCTATTGGTCAGCTAAGGTCTGACCAAATAGAACAAAATGATACATATCAAAAACGAAACATTAACACAAAACTTGAAGTAATATTATAACTGTACTTATTTTATATTACCCAAATCTCAGTTCTAGTCCCCGTTACATGGCAATGCAACTAGTTTCTTGATGGATCGTTTATATCTTCCAGTTGTAGTACGAACCGTCACTACACGAACTAAGAAATCCTTTCCTAGGAACACTTCTTGAATGATACCTAATTTCCACTGTAATGCAGAAACGTTTTCTTCAATCAGCAAAACTACGTCTCCAACCTAGAAATTGTGTTGCGGTGCAGTTGTCTGAGAGCGTTGTTGAAGATCATATAAACAATTTCCGGACAATCTCTTCCAAATGTGTTGTTTTAGTTGTTGTATCTTCTGCCAACGAGATAACGATTTATATTACCCAAACCTCAGTTCTAGTCACTGTTACATTGCAATGCAACTAGTTTCTTGATGGATCGTTTATATCTTCCAGTTATAATACGAACCGTATAGGAGGCAAACATACAGCTATGTTCTATTTAGAATTTTTATGTTAATTTCACGCGAATTTTTTGCTTAATATTAGAATAATTTACATATTTGTATGTTAATTAAGAGTATATAAGTTAGTTTAGGATAGAAGTATTTTTCTTTTCACGTATTCTTGGAATTATGCATATATATATATACTTTTAGGTATATATATATCTATATATATATGTAATGTTAGGTTAATTAGTATATAGAATAGGTAAATTAAACATTGTCATTTGGAATATAAAAATATATGTAGGAAAGAAAACTTAACTTGGAAAAGCTCCACTGAGTTAAAAAAAAAGAAAGAGAAAGAAAAAATGTTCCGTAGCAGTTAAAAGCTGTGTACGTGCACCCAGGATTGCTATCTAAAGTTAAAAAAAGAATTGTGGTATGAGAGAAATTTTATCTAGGTCATATATTTAAATCATACTTCTAACTTAGTTAGGTAGAAGTGAGCAGAGTTGCTAACGTTGCTGCAGATAGTGCCCTGGCGACATAGATCCTATTCCATTACCTTTGTGTATTTCTGCTCAGAAATTTTAGCAAGTGGGTTAGAAGGGAACAATAAGGCGTTAGATTTTCGTCAAGTGACCATTTTTCACACTAGAAACTTCGATAGCTTGGGTTAGATCCCGACAGCAAAACCAGCCTATATATTTTTTCTTCAAAGACGGTTTCGACAGTGAAGAGCTCCTGCTCTTCCTGGGAGTGGGTTTTCCTCCCATTGAAAATTATGAATGCAGTCATATCCTAGCATTATTAATATTTCGAATTGTAGAAATGTAAGATAAGATGTAATTTTGGTCAGAAAAGATTTTTTTGTTGTTACCTTAACTTTAAAACAAAAGCATATTACTTTACTGTGCTTGGTGTTGACATTGCTGTAATTGAGACGACAGCGATACGCAGTACCGTGAATGTCATAGCAGCCGATATGTGTATATTTATTGATTATTAATTCTAAATTGAATGTCACTGCTGGAATCCTATGTAAATATAATCAGAGGAATATTAGGTACAATGTAATATAGAATATATTGTTGATTCATGATAATTATTGTGAAAAGAAAGTGAAAAACCAAGAACAAGTGTGTTGTGGAGGTTGCGAGAGATCACCGCTAGAGTACTCTGGCAAGGTAAACAAACGCACGTGGACTGGGTTCGGCAAGGAAGGTTGTTTACAAAGAAAATGTACAGTGACGCCGGGGAAAACAATACGAAAACAAGTATTTAACATTGGAATAACAAAGTGTATGATACACCGTTTTAAAGCTTAGTATTTCCTCTATCCGGTGGTCAAACTCAATACAGATGACAAGCAATAATAATTTAAGAATAAATGAAAGATTACATGAAAGTGTACTACCCAGATATTTTGGCAAAAAAACCATTAGGGTCCGCGAAAAGGGTCTATACATTGAATTTTCGGTAGGTCAGGAGCGAGCCTTTGAAAATCGTGTTGTTTCCTCTGAAAGAAAACTGTTTGACAGGGAAGGAGTGAGTTAGTTGGTGTGAAGACGCGATATACAGAGGTCATCCTCTGTAATAGTTAGTGCAAGACTCATCGTGACAATGGTCTGTTTTGTGAGATAGGCACATTTTAAATAGCCGAATTGCGACGTTACTCGAGATTAAGTTTTTTTCTTGATCTGAAATATCAACAGTAGTAAGTCTGTCTCAGAACTTAACGTCATCTCAGAACTTAACTGTGCTTTACGGGAAACACATGTTGCGAGACGAGATGTTTAAAAAAAGGAGAGTTAGAATATTTTTTATAGATGCAGAGACTGAGTTTTGAATCTGCAGCTAGGACAATGAATACTAGCATATAACTCTTGTGTGTAGTTTGCCGTGTGATATATATATAAAATTCGAAAAATAAAATTTAAAGTGCGTCATATGTGGCCAGTGTAGTGAGAACTTTGAAACTGGACCATAGAATCAGTACATTTCCAGAGACTTTTGAGGCAATACAGATGAGAATTATCCAGTAACACTGCATAAACCAGATGTCTTCAAATGGATCTAGAGATACTAAGAGAGAGGCACCAGTGCAGCGAAGAAACAACCAGAACAGTCACCACTAGCAGCAATTGATATCATCTAGGAGGTTCTAGGATGCCCAGTGAACTTCAGTGAGAAGAGAAAGGACTGAAGGAAGAAGACAATGAAGAACGCGTCAAAACAATACGTGCACGAACTATGAACAGAAATATATAATGGCCAATTTTTTATTTTAAAAAAATAATAATAATTCATTATTTTTTTATCGACCGGTCACTTCAATTTAATATTCGTGTGTATATAAAATAATTTCTTTTTTTGTGTGTGAATATCAGTGTTTAAAATCTGTATGATCTCTGTGGAGAAGTGGAGTGTCTATTTTATCAACATTAAAAATTCGACAAAATAACATGGAAGTCTTTCCTGTACGGATTCCAGACATCAATTAAGGTATGTGCAATATTTTGCATATGTTTTCTTTTACAGCATGGCAAGAATATGTACAGAGAAGGGTGTATGGTTGTAATCTGACCATTTCAATGGAGCATCTGAGTTGAAGTAAAGCCACTGATTACCTGAGTTAAAGAGTATTTTGTATATTTACAAATCACTTAATTTTTTTAAAACCTCTACCGAATATTTCTTTTATATCTTTAATATTTTAGTAATCACAAGTAATTCATACAATTCATTTACATAACTTCTGTTAATTACTTAATTTAAATACTTCTTGGGATTGTCCTTTTAGGGCACTCCACCATTGTAGTGCAAATATTTAAGTATTTTAATTTCAAAATTGGCTATGCCCCACACGTTCACTTTAGCCCACCACAAAATATGGCTTACCCAGCGTAAGGCGAGATCACTTCTGTGTCACGGGTTGTAATATTAAAAAAAGGAAATGGATGCTGTCAATGAAATGTTCAGTTCCATACACCAACAATGAAGTAATAAGCTTTGTGTCTGGCAACATTTTTTTTTACGAATTTTGTTTCTTTGTTTACTTGTTTATTTAAAAAAAACAGCCAACATTACATGTTTTATTTTTAAGAATTTAGAGTAATTTTGATTAGAGTTTTTCCATGTGTGCCTGTCGGAAAATTTAAGAGGGGGATAACATTTATTTTGCGTGTTATTTTTATAAGATACAGAAATTAGCATATCTTAGAAAGTTAGAGAGTTAGATCATTTCTATTAAGTTGATGGTGGTCACTAGACTACAGAAAAAGAAAATGGAAGAAGACCTGGTTAACTTTCCGCAGAATCAGCTCGGCGACTTAGAGTTAGAGGAGAGAATGGCGAATATAGAAAGTCAGGGAGAAGTTAGTAACGGAAACGGAAATCAGGGAAGTCAGGAAAACGAAAAGGAATCGATCCCTGGACCATCCAGTATTGTGAACATGGAGACAATGGATCCATCTATGAATCCACTGTTTGTAATGTTGCAACAGCTGGTAAAGAGCACTGTGAAAGAACTCGTTGACAAACAGGAAAGGTCAGTAAAAGAACTAGTTGATAAGCAGGAAAAAATTGCACAACAGCAGGAAAAGTCAGTACAGGAATTAGTGAAAAGGCAGGAAGTAAATAGCAGTAGATTAATGAACAGTATAGCTGAACTGAGTACTCGGCTGGATGCAACAGCTAAATCGTTCAATGAGCGATTAGCTGGAGCATGCAACGAGTTACGAGGTTCAATAAGAGCAAATTATGAGAGGGTACAGCACCTCGAGGCGAGTAAAAATAGAAAATTAGATGAGATACAGTTAACTTTAGGACAAGACATTGTGAGAGTAGACAACCAGGTAGAAAGTGTCAGGACTTGTGTAGAACAGGTGACAAGTAGGTTGGAAAACGTTGAGGTTTCAATTGCTCAAGCGGAGAATAATATGCAGCGTGTAGAAATACAGTGGAGAGAAGAAATGGGTCGATTACGCGAAGAAATTGGTCACGAAAACCAGCTTGAAGAGGTGCGGAGCGAATACCGGGATGGTATGCAAGAGATACAAGAGAATATTTCTTCTGTTTGCACCAAATTAGAGAAAGAACTTGCTTCTTTAAAGAAATCGGTTCGAGAAATTGATGACAGAAGTGAAAGAATAAACAATAACCAACCCGGTACCTCTCGAGACGCTCCTTGTTTTGTCTTTCGAGACGAAACAGAATCCCGCGCATCGTCAAACGCTCAGCCGCCTGTCTCTACGTGCCAGCTAGCATTAGCTGTGGGACTGATGCATCGTGATCTGTCTCTTCCTATGTTCTCTGATTTAGAAAGTGAAGTACAGGCTCATAATTTTCTTGTCGAGCTCGATAATTATGTTGATCTCACGGGAGTACCGGTAGATCGAAAGCTACAGTTTGTCTCGAAATGCTTTAGAAATACATCACTGCAATGGGCTCAAGTAACTCTAATTAAGTGCAAGACATATCAAGATTTTATCATGCATTTCAAACGAACCTATCTGATCGAAGAGAAGTTGGCGAAGTTACGTGCAACCATTCTAACGGCTCGGTTTGATAGCCGCTCAAATAGGCTTCCCACAGAGTACCTTTTAGACTTGCTGCATAAGAATAGTATTTTATCACCACCATTAGAACTTGCAAGTATTTTTAAAGATACTGCCAAGACAACTGCCATCTTGGACTTACAGGTCTCTGATATCATCCAAACCTAAAACAATTGAAGAATTGGTTGGTCTGGTGGCAGAATTGCAAGTGACGTATCAAAATAATAGCGGAAACAATAACATTAGAAGGGGGATTAATATGATGTCAATAGAAGAAAGCGATAATGAAAGGTCTAGCAGTACATCGTATAGACATCGCCCATATTCCCCACGAAAGAATCGCAATAATCAGAATCGTGGTGGAAATACACAGAGAAGTAGAGGGAACACGAGTAGGCAATTTGGCAACCGTGGAACATGGTCACCAAGGCATAGAAATGGTGAGAATAATAACAATGAAAGGTCTCAGGGTCGTTCAAACAACCGAGGTTTCTTCAGGCTCAGAAATAATCCCAGAGGTAGGAGGAGATCATACTCTGGTGAAGAGCAGGTTAACAATCTGGAATTCAGTAGGGGTAACGGTTCTTCTAATGAAAGTGAAAACCAAAGATCTAGGTCACAGAGCCCCAGAAATATGAGACAAATAGTTTCTAGACAGTGAGAAACGTACGCACGCTGTCTAGGAGCTACAGATGACTGTTCTCTACCTGATAGTGCTAAATTTTTACCTAATAGTGTGCGTAATGAGGATAGTTCTTATCATGCTGAACATAAGGGAGAATGCGAAACGCTTGTCAAACAGTTAGAAATCATAGGATTGGAACGTAATAGCCGAGAATTGTGTACAATGTGACCAAATTATTAATAAACGTTATTTTTCGGATGATAAAAGTGCCAAAGGCAAAGATAAAGAATTATGCTTGATTTTGAGAGTTGGAAAAGAGATTAAATTAATGTCTTTTTGATTAATCAAATGCCATCTGTCGAGATTTGCTGGAAACAGGTGAAAGGGAGAATGTATCTACCAACAATGTTATAACGTTACCAGAAGTAGAAACTTGTTTATTTGGTAAAAAAGTATTTGATCTTCTTGACAGCGTAGCATCTATTAGCGCAATTAGTAGTGACTTATGGGCACAGGTAAAGAATACCAACCCTCCCCTGCATTCCTAAAAGCAAACAATATAAAGGAGTTTTGAGACTAAATTCACCAACTGAGGTTGAGGTTAGTTTTCGAGATGTAGAAATCGAAGAGAGTGAGTTAGTGATCAGGAGTTTGACTTTAGAGTTTGAAGATGAAGAGAGATTTTTATATTTATTTCCCATAGGCGAAATAGGCGAAATAGGCGAAATGGGCGAAACGGGTATAGAACCCATCTATGCATTTCAGATGGAAGATGTAAGAAATAGAGAAGGGCATAGTAAGGAGATGACTTCTCTCAGAACCCATCGGATGATGGAAAATATCCGACAGCTACTGAACTTGCCAGTGTAGTGTACAGCCCGCATGAATGGAATAAAGTACAAACTAAAGTCACACCAGCTGAGATTTCTAGCCTCGTAGAAGGGTACACTGACCTCAGTGTGGTCGAAAAGCAGAAATTAAGAGAAGTTTTAATGAAGCATAGAGAAGTGTTCGATTTAAAACCAGGGTGTATAAAGGGATATGAACACAGTATAGAATTACGTGAAGAAGGGAAATTCAAAGCTAAAATGTACCCATATGCATTAAAGTTTAGAAATCAGGTGACTAACATCATTAATCGGTGGGAAGCGTGGATAATAGTTAGAAAATCTGAGAGTTGCTACACCGGTCCGCTGGTTGTAGTTCCAAAAAGGACGGAACTGACGTATTTGTTTGGACGCGAGACGATTGGCAGAGGTCACTGTTAGTCAAAGAGATCAGCCAGTCCCAGCACTTAGTACACTAAGAGACCTATGTGATAAACGTTGGAAAACTTCAATTGACTGTGTAGAGTCGTTTCTGCAAATCCGAGTAAAATCTGACAGTCAAAAATACTTAGGATTTTTACATAATGGAATTTCTTACGTATTCCAAAAGTTACCTTTCGGCACCAAGTAATCTCTTTCATCATGTGTGAGAGCGATCGATTCAATCCTCTCAGAGTGCAGAGAGTTTTGCGGTTATTATGTTGATGACGTCATCCTTGGAAGTTCGTATTTTGATGAACATATACGTCATATAGACATTGCGTTAGCCAAAATTAAAGCAGCAGGCATGATTTTACGCCTGAAGAAATGTGAATTTGCGAGACGAGAAATTAGCGTCTTGGGATATAACTTGTCCCCAGATGGGATAGGAAAGTGCTCTGAGAAACTTGAGAAGATAATGACATTTAGGAGGCCCAGAAATGTGAAAGAATTGCGTAGTTTCATTGGGTATTGTCAGTTTTATCGCATATTTAGTACAAAGTATGCAGAAGTCCTTTTTCCTTTATTTCAACTTTTGAAAAAAGGAGCAAAATTTCAATGGACTTAAATTCATGAGGAGGCATTTCTAAATATAAGGGAAATCTTTCAGGAAGATGTGGTGTTAAAGAAGCCCCTTCCGGATAAACAACTCATTCTTGAATGCGATGCTTCAGACGTCAGCTGTTCTGCGCACTTATATCAAATAGATAATGATGGAAACATTAGGATTATCGAAATGACATCGCGAATTTTTAACGCTGCTCAACGAAACTATGTCGTAACTGAAAAATAATTTGTTGGACTAATAGATGGGGTAAACAAATTCAAGCACTATTTGATAGGGAACAGGTTCAAGATTAGATCTGAGCACTTATCGATAAAATTTATTTTGTTGTGTAGAATAACTAATCAACGAATAGCAAGGTTCGTGTTAACGTTAAGCATGCTAGACTTCGAATTCGAGTATGTGCCTTCAAAACAGAATTTAAGTGATCATTTTTCGAGATACCCCTCTAACACAGGAAAAAAGTTCGACGTTAATAGAAAACTAGAGATAAAAGAGTCATTGATGACAATTTTGACAGGGATTCCCGGGGAATTGCGCAAGTTGATTACAATCCTCCCTGAAATGCAATCATCTGATGCATTCTGTGGAAAGATAAAAAAGTGTATAGAAAGCGGAGACGTTAGTAAGAAGATAAGAGGTGATAAGCACACTTACGAAATAAGTAACGGAAGATTGTGTAAACGCGATTGTAACGGGCTGCGCATTTGTATTCCCGAAGTGCTGGTAGAACCTTTGCTGCAGTACTACCATGACGAGAGAGGTCACTTATCTGCAAGCAAGCTTTCTCCGCTTCGTTCTGAATATTTCGTTTGGCCTAAGATGAGGAACATCATCAGATAATATACAACATCATGTGACATATGTCAAAAGGCATCACCGCCTCAGTGTTACCAACCTGGACCACTGAATCCAGTGCTAGTAGAGACCAAACCAATTGATTTGTTTAGATTGGCTAGGGCCACTTCCAAGAGGGGTTGGTAATGTAAAATATGTATTAGTCTGCATGGATGCTTTTTCGAAATTGATCGGCCTATATGCATGCAAGACAGCTACGTCATGTTCGGCCATTAGAAAGCTTAAAGAGTTCCTAAAACTATGTACAATTGTGGATTTTGTGCTAACTGATAATGGGACACAGTTTAAATCTCAGAGATGGAAAAACGAGATGAGAGAATTAGGGCTAAAACACATTACTAGTACGCCTTATTATCCCCAGGGAAATATGACAGAAGTGAGTGTGAAATCCACAGTGCGAATGCTGAGAAAGTACTGTCACGACAGACAGACTCAATGGCCAAAATTTTAACGAAGGTGGAGAAGTGTTTGAATTCGGCCAAACACTTGTGAACAAACCTTAGTCCATATGAGGTACATTTGGGACAAACAATGTCAAAAGACATCGCACGATTATTTGAAATTCGAGAGATAGAAGATAGAAAGGACATAGAGTATTATGTAGTCATAGCATCCCGAAATCTAAAGAAAAGTGCAGAAAAGAGAAAGAGGGAATTTAATAAACGGCATGCAACAGTGCAATACGAGGTAGGAGAACTTGTTTTAACTAGGGTATTCCCAAAATCTGATGCAATATCAGGAATTACAAGGAAAATGTTGCTCTTATATTCAGGGCCATTTTCTATCCTGAAGAAGACAGAACACAATGCGTATGTTTTGGGTGACTGTGACAATAGAGAAATGTAGGAGAAACGCCTACCTGATCAAACGATACAAGGCAAGGACACCGCAGGAAGTCTGAGACAGGTAGTGCGGTTAACAATACGAACTTTAGGTACTCTCGAAAAGAAAAGAAAAGAAGAAAAATGTATTCACGTTCAGACTCAGATAGCTCTGTTAGTATACATTTAACTATTTAGAGGTTAGATTTGTTTGCAGCAATAATTACTTGTATATGTATGTAGATATATCAGGTTATTTAATATGTAGAGGTGTTGAAATTTTAAATGTACTTAGGAATACATTAAAAATTTCAAAGGGGGATGTTATAGGAGGCACACATATAGGTATGTTCTATTTAGAATTTTTATGTTAATTTCACGCGAAATTTTTGCATAATATTAGAATAATTTACATATTTGTATGTTAATTAAGAGTATATAAGTTAGTTTAGGATAGAAGTATTTTTCTTTTCACGTATTCTTGGAATTATGAATATATATATATACACTTTTAGGTATATATATCTATATATATATATGTAATGTTAGGTTAATTAGTATATAGAATAGGTAAATTAAACATTGTCATTTGGAATATAAAAATATATGTAGGAAAGAAAACTTAACTTGGAAGAGCTCCACTGAGTTAAAAAAAAGAAAGAGAAAGAAAAAATGTTCCGTAGCAGTTAAAAGCTGTGTACGTGCACCCATGATTGCTATCTAAAGTTAAAAAAAGAATTGTGGTATGAAAGAAATTTTATCTAGGTCATATATTTAAATCATACTTCTAACTTAGTTAGGTAGAAGTGAGCAGAGTTGCTAACGTTGCTGCAGATAGTGCCCTGGCGACATAGATCCTATTCCATTACCTTTGTGTATTTCTGCTCAGATATTTTAGCAAGTGGGTTAGAATTCTTGGGAACAATAAGGCGTTAAATTTTCGTCAAGTGACCATTTTTCACACTAGAAACTTCGATAGCTTGGGTTAGATCCCGACAGCAAAACCAGCCTATATTTTTTCTTCAAAGACGGTTTCAACAGTGAAGAGCTCCTGCTCTTCCTGCGAGTGGGTTTTCCTCCCATTGAAAATTATGAATGCTGTCATATCCTAGCATTATTACATATTTCGAATTGTAGAAATGTAAGATAAGATGTAATTTTGGTCAGAAAAGATTTTTTTGTTGTTAACTTTAAAACAAAAGCTTATTACTTTACTGTGCTTGGTGTTGACATTGCTGTAATTGAGACGACAGCGATACGCAGTACCGTGAATGTCATAGCAGCCGATATGTGTATTTTTATTGATTATTAATTCTAAATTGAATGTCACTGCTGGAATCCTATGTAAATATAATCAGAGGAATATTAGGTACAATGTAATATAGAATATATTGTTGATTCATGATAATTATTGTGAAAAGAAAGTGAAAAACCAAGAACAAGTGTGTGTGTGGAGGTTGCGAGAGATCACCGCTAGAGTACTCTGGCAAGGTAAACAAACGCACTTGAACTGGGTTTGGCAAGGAAGGTTGTTTAGAAAGAAAATGTACAGTGACGCCGGGGAAAACAATACGAAAACAAGTATTTAACATTGGAATAACAAAGTGTATGATACACCGTTTTAAAGCTTAGTATTTCCTCTATCCGGTGGTCAAACTCAATACAGATGACAAGCAACAATAATTTAAGAATAAATGAAAGATTACATGAAAGTGTACTACCCAGACGTTTTGGCGACAAAACCATTAGGATCTGCGAAAAGGATCTATACATTGAATTTTGGGTAGGTCAGGAGCGAGCCTTTCAAAATCGTGTTGTTTCCTCTGAAAGAAAACTGTTTGACAGGGAAGAAGCGAGTTAGTTGGTGTGAAGACGCGATATACAGAGGTCATCCTCTGTAATAGTTAGTGCAAGACTCATCGTGACAATGGTCTGTTTTGTGAGATAGACACATTTTAAATAGCCGAATTGCGACGTTACTCGAGATTAAGTTTTTTTCTTGATCTGAAATATCAACAGTAGTAAGTCTGTCTCAGAACTTAACGTCATCTCAGAACTTAACTGTTCTTTACGGGAAACACATGTTGCGAGACGAGATGTTAGAAAAAAGGAGATAGAAACGGAGATAGAAAAAAGATGTTACGGGAAACACTGCATAAACCAGATGTCTTCAAATGGATCTAGAGATACTAAGAGAGAGACACCAGTGCAGCGAAGAAACAACCAGAACAGTCACCACTAGCAGCAATTGATATCATCTAGGAGGTTCTAGGATGCCCAGTGAACTTCAGTGAGAAGAGAAAGGACTGAAGGAAGAAGACAATGAAGAACGCGTCAAAACAATACGTGCACGAACTATGAACAGAAATATATAATGGCCAAATTTTTATTTTAAAAAAATAATAATAATTCATTATTTTTTTACCGACCGGTCACTTCAATTTAATATTCGTGTGTATATAAAATAATTTCTTTTTTGTGTGTGTGAATATCAGTGTTTATAATCTGTATGATCTCTGTGGAGGAGTGGAGTGTCTATTTTATCAAAATTAAAAATTCGACAAAATAACATGGAAGTCTTTCCTTTACGGATCCCAGACATCAATTAAGGTATGTGCAATAATTCGCATATGTTTTCTTTTACAGCATGGCAAGAACATGTACAGAGAAGGGTGTATGGTTGTAATCTGACCATTTGAATGAAGCATCTGAATTGAAGTAAAGCCACTGATTACCTTAGTTAAAGAGTATTTTGTATATTTACAAATCACTTAATTTTTTTAAAAAAGCTCTACCGAATATTTCTTTTATATTTTTAATATTTTTAGTAATCACAAGTAATTCATATAATTCATTTACATAACTTCTGTTAATTACTTAATTTAAATACTTCTTGGGACTGTCCATTTAGGGCACTCCACCATTGTGGTGCGAATATTTAAGTATGTTAATTTCAAAATTGGCTATGCCCCACACGTTCACTTTAGCCCACCACAACCGTCAGTACACGAAGTAAGAAATCCTTTCCTAGGAACACTTCTTGAATGATACCTAATTTCCACTGTAATGCAGGAACCTTGTCTTCAATCAGCAAAACTAGGTCTCCAACCTGGAAATTGTGTTGCGGTGAAGTTGTCTGAGAGCGTTGTTGAAGATCATGTAAATAATCTCCGGACCATCTCTTCCAAATGTGTTGTTTTAGTTGTTGTATTTTCTGCCAACGAGATAAGCGATTGTCTGGTAGATCGGTGAGGTTAGGCTCTGGTAAAGCTGTAAGTGCTTCGCCAATTAAGAAATGTCCAAATGTGAGAGCACTGTAAGTGGTCGAGAGTTGAGACAGGCCTCAATCCGTGTGAGTAATGTTGCAAACTCTTCATATGTTAACACTGCACATTTTGTAATATGAACTAGATGGTATTTCATTGATTTTACACCGGCTTCCCATAGTCCTCCAAAATGCGGCGAATTTGTTGGTATGAAGTGCCACTGAATTCCTTCGGTCGATTTAAAATAATGAACTTGAGAATTAAAAGGATCTGATGAAAACAGCTGATATAATTCTTTCCATTTGTTTTTGGCTCCAACGAAATTTGTGTCATTGTCGCTGTTTATATTGAGACATCTTCCTCGTGTGGCTATGAATCTGCGTAAAGCTGCTATGAATGACTGCGCACTAAGATCTGTTACTAATTCCAGATGAATTGCCTTGGTGGATAAACAAACAAACAACGCAATGTATGCCTTACGTACAGATCTATTTCTAACTGCTCCTGATTTTACGTAAAACGTTCCAGCGTAGTCCACGCCTACGTTTAGGAATGGTCTGGCTTTCTGCACACGAGCTGCTGGCAACTGTCCCATAAGTTGTTTTGAACCACTGGCCTTTAACTTGAAATATGTCAAACAATGATGGATCATGTGTTTTTCTACCTGTTTGCACCTGATGATCCCATATTTCTGGCGTAGTGATGATATTAATAATTGCGGTCCAGCATGAAGTAATCTTAAGTGTTCTGCTTCAACTATAAGTTTGATTAAGTATTCATTTGAAGGCAGAAATATTTGATGTTTGGCGTCAAATGGAAGTTGACTATTGTCCAATCTTCCTTTAACTCGGATGATGCCTTCACTATCTAAAAATGGATGTAAATTGTTCAATTTACATTTGGCGGAACAATGTTTCCATCACGAAGGTGATGTAATTCGGTGTGAAATCCAATTTCTTGTGTCCATTTGATGCAAACATGGAGCGCTGTGTGGAGTTCTTGTACTGAAAGACCTTCTGTTCGTTTGTTTTGCTTGTGTCTGATATTATGAACAAAACGTCTTCAATATGCTATTGTTCTAACTAACCTTGACAATTTTAAGAATCTTGTTATGATTTCATTGCATCAATTGTCTATAATGACTGTCAATGTTATGGCTCCCTTCTTCTCTGCAACTTGATTTGGTTGCAATGAATCCTTACTTGTGACTGACCAATTAGATTCTAAACTAGAAAGCCATTGTGTCCGTGCTACCAGGTACGTAGCCAAGGGGGTTCCGGGGGGTCCGGACCCCTCCCCCTTCGGGACCAGAAATGAAAAAAATTAAGAAAGGATGAAACAAAATGAAAGGAGAAAAAGAAGTATCAGCGTTAAAAATAAACTACAGGAAGCTTTTGGTTAGTCTTTCTTATGAGGAAATTTGTATTATTTGCAATACATGGTTGCGAGGTAAGCGATATATCCTGGAAGAGTCAGGGAATTTTAAATTTCTAGAAAAGTTGCAGAATTCTCAGAATTTCTGCTACTAGTCAGGGAGATTTTAAGCTTCCGAAAGCATAGTGTCGTTGTGTAATAGTGTGGACATTTTTCATCATAATTTTTCGTCATCGCATCCTTGCAATTTCAAAAACAATTTTCTACTGCTCCTTTAATCTGTGATTTGAAACAGACAGTAGTTGACGGAATAATAAAAAACAAAAATATATATGTGGAAAGAGCAGTAGAACATTTGATTCAACAGAGAAAGGAACGCAGATATTACAAAATATTTTATAAGGCATTATTGAGCATGTACTTTTTATAATAGTTATGGTCATAATGAAAGGAAAATTGTTATATTTGGATAAAGAGAGGAAGGATGTAAATATTGTATAATCTTTTTCAGTACGTTTTCTTTTATTTTACTCGAGATTTCTTCATATTTTATTAAAATACTTACCAACATATCCTCACAAACCAATATATGTTGATAGTAAAGTAGTTTAGATTGATCGAGCTCCTGGACCTTCAGAATTTCAAGTCACCCCCACCCCCGCCCGGTACGAAATCCTGGCTAAATGAACGAATATATGTTCCAGTAAAATTGTTTAGAATGATCGAGCCCCTGGTGTGATGACCACAGTATTTCATGTCACGGACCCCCCCCCCCTTCTTCACGCAATCCTGGCTACGTGCCTGGTGCCACCATAATGAATTGTACTTTATGGAAACTGCATCTATTCCTCTTGAAATCAAGTTTCCAAGATTGTCTGAAGAAGTCACATGTTTCCAACAGCTAACGTCAGTTAAGTCTTGAATTTGAGCTACTCTGTTGGCCACGAAAGGTTTCTATTTGTTGCACAAAGCTAGCCATGCCAACACAATTTGGAAGTCGGTCCAAAGATGGACGCTACTTATGTTCAATTTTAAAATTTGTAAAATCTTGTGAACTAATTTTGCCAAAACAACTGCTGCGCATATCTCCAGATATGGGAGAGTAATTTTCTTGACTGGGGCCTCACGTGATTTAGCAGACAATAACTTAACTGATATTTCTCCTTGTTTGATCGATCGCATATAAATACAAGCTCCATATGCCCTTTGAGAAGCATCTGAAAAAAAAAGGATCTGAATTTCCGCTATGTTTCCTTCAACGAATACATATCTGCCGAATTTTATCTGATTAATTGATGGAAGTTGATTGTACAGTTGAGTCCCTTTCTTTGCTAATTTCATTGGTATACTGTCGTCCCATTGAACCTTTTGCAGACACATTCTTGCAAAAATATTTTATATGAAATGACAACTGGTGAAATTATTCCTAATGGATCGAATATAGTGGCAATGATTGAAGCAATCTGGCGTTTATTAATGCACTTGTGAACCTTCATTTTTGACGTCTTGCTTTCAACGAGAAATATGCCCTTGTCTGGATGCCATGATAATACTAATGCCTTGATGCCTTGGCCTTCATGGAACTGGATTGGACACAGCACTTCTTGAAGCTGTGGCGAGATGGATTCCAATAACCTTGGATCATTCGAATTTCATTTTCTAAGTGTAAAACCTCCCTTTTCCAGTAATTCTATCAATTGCTTCTGGCCCTCTAGAGCTTGCTGTACGTTGCTCATGCCACTACAGAGATTGTCAATGAAGAAATCTCGACGTAATATTTCTGCTGCTACAGGATAACTATGCTCTTCTTCGTCTGCTAATTGCTGCAGGCACCTTGTGGCCACAAATGAAGCACATACTGTACCATACGTTAGTGTTTTCAACTCAAAAACTTGAATCGGTTCATTTCCAGATCTCTGCCACAATATACGTTGCAGTGGCGTGTCTTCTGGATGAACATGACCATGCGATACATCTTAGTTATATCTGCAATGAATACTACAGAATGAGTTCTAAAGCGCAAAATGATAGAAAACAAATCTTGCTGTATTGTAGGACCAACTAAGAGAATGTCGTTGAGGCTTTTTCCGCTGTCAGAGTTTGCTGAAGCATCAAACACCACACAGAGCTTCGTTGTAAAGGTTGTGGGCTAAAAACCTGCATGATAATAATATGCAACGCTGACGTCCTCCTTTTTACGCTCATCTATCCTTATCATGTGACCAAGATTTTCATATTCTTTCATGAATTCCGTATATTTAGCTTCAAAGTCCGAGTGTTGATCGTATCTTCTCTCCAATTGCTTTAATCTAACAAATGCTTGCTGATAAGAATCGCCTAAAACTGTACGGTCTTCAAGCAAAGGCAATCGTACAATGAAACGCACTGTATGATCTCGTGTTGTATTCTGAACGAAATGTCGCTCACATGTAAGCTCTTCGCTTGACCTAGGTGTAACAGTAATTTCTTCTAGTTCCCAGAATTTTTGTAGTTGTTACTGTAAAACTAGGTTTATCTTAACAAAACATGTTAATGGAATATGGGGACCACGTTCTTGAGGAATGGGTCCTGTCACGATCCATCCCAATTCTGTCTTCTGAAGCACTGAAAAATCACCTGGCCGTTTTCTGTGTTCTGACTTCATAATTATGTAGAATACTTCCGCACCCAAAACAATATCTATGTCTCCAGCGTATTAAAAGTAGGATTTGCTGGAATGCTAGAACAGTGTCCTTGGGAATGTTCCAATAGTCACTTTCTTCCGGCAGTTTACTTGTAATGTGAAGGAGAACAGAACAACTTATATTCAATGATAATGTGTTAACTCATGAATGGACACAAACATTTACAGAGTATTTTGTATTAGATATAGCTTGATTTATATCTTGAATTGGAGTATACTGTCTATACCGTTTAATGTTCAATTGTTGCACCAAATTCTCTGTTACGAAATTGGTCTGTCTAGCACTGACTAGAAGCGCGCGACTAGGAACCAATTTCCCCTTGTTATTCCTGAATTTTACTATTGCAGTAGATAACAACAGTCTTGCGTTAGGTCTAGTGATTGGTAAATTCCCGGGAGGATATTTTCCGGGAATATTCCCTGGGAAAATTCCCGGGAAGATTCTCAAAAATGGGAATATTCCGGAAATTTATATACAAACACAAAGAAAATTGAATTCTGCTACTATATTATCATTTCAAGGCTAAATTCGATTCTTATCACCGTATATTATTACTGTTATGTCCAGATGATTCTTTAAAATGTATGTTCTGAACGGCGTTATGTTATTTTATTAATATTTTATTATGTTTACAGAGTATGCATAAATGAATATTTAACGCGCGTCAAGTTAGACCAGCCACCAACACCAAAACGACCGGAACATATCTCAGAATTATGGGTTATTTATGAGCTAATTAGCTGCTCTAATCCCAATTTTTGGGATCCTACTGTTTAGTGGGAAATCGGATTCAAACTGGGCGAGTCTAGCTTGATATCAAGCTAGAACCCCCATATGGTTACAATGGTCAGATTGAAAAAAATTCCAACGCCAGAATTATGGGCTATTTATGGGCTAATTAGTTGCTCTAATTCCAATTTTTGTGCTCCTACTGTTTAGCGGGAAATCGGATTCAAAATGGGCGAGTCTTGCTCGACATCAAGCTAGAACCTCTTATCGTATGGTACAATGGTCCAATCGAAAAATTCAAACGGCAGAATTATGGGCTATTTATGGGCTAATTAGTTACTCTAATCCCAATTTTTGGGCTCCTACTGTTTAGTAGGAAATCGGATTCAAACTGGGCGAGTCTAGCTTGACATCAAGCTAGAACCCCCATATGGTTACGGTTACAATGGTCTGCTCGAAAAAATTCAAACGCCAGAATTATGGGCTATTTATGGGCTAATTAGTTGCTCTAATTCCAATGTTTGGGCTCCTACTGTTTAGCGGGAAATCGGATTCAAAATGGGCGAGTCTTGCTTGACATCAAGCTAGAACCCCCATATGGTTACAATGGTCAGATTGAAAAAATTCCAACGCCATAATTATGGGCTATTTATGGGCTAATTAGTTACTCTAATCCCAACTTTTGGGCTCCTACTGTTTAGTGGGAAATCGGATTCAAACTGGGCGAGTCTAGCTTGATATCAAGCTAGAACCCCCATATGGTTACGGTTACAATGGTCCGCTCGAAAAAATTCAAACGCCAGAATTATAGGCTATTTATGGGCTAATTAGATGCTCTAATTCCAATTTTGGGGCTACTACTGTTTAGCGGGAAATCGGATTCAAAATGGGCGAGTCTTGCTCGACATCAAGCTAGAACCTTTCATCGTATGGTTACAATGGTCCGATCGAAAAATTCAAACGGCAGAATTATGGGCTATTTATGGGCTAATTAGTTGTTCTAATCTCAATTTTTGGGCTCCTACTCTTTAGTGGGAAATCGTAATCAACATGGGCGAGTCTTGCTCGACATCAAGCTAGAATCTCCCGTACGGTAATGGTTACAATGGTCCGATGGAAAAAATTCAAACGCCAGTTTTATGTTCTATTTGTGGGTAAATTCCCGGGAAGACATTTTCCGGGAATATTCCCTGGGAAAATTTCCGGGAAGATTCTAAAAAATGGGAATATTCCAGAAATTTATATACAAACAAAAAAGAAAATTGAATTCTGCTACTATATTATCATTTCAAGGCTAAATTCGATTCTTATCACCGTATATTATTACTGTTATGTTCAGATGAATCTTTAAAATGTATGTTCTGAACGGCGTTATGTTATTTTATTAATATTTTATTATGTTTAGAGAATATGAATAAATGAATATTTAACGCGCGTCAAGTTAGACTAGCCACCAACACTAAAACGACCGGAACATATCTCAGAATTATGGGCTATTTATGGGCTAATTAGCTGCTCTAATCCCAATTTTCGGGCTCCTACTGTTTAGTGGAAAATCGGATTCAAAATGGGAGAAGTCTAGCTTGACATCAAGCTAGAACCCCCATATGGTTACAATGGTCAGATTGAAAAAAATTCCAACGCCAGAATTATGGGCTATTTATGGGCTAATTAGTTGCTCTAATTCCAATTTTTGTGCTCCTACTGTTTAGCGGGAAATCGGATTCAAAATGGGCGAGTCTAACTTGATATCAAGCTAGAACCCCCTCATATGGTTACAATGGTTCAATTGAAAAAATCAAACACCAGAATTATGGGGGTTTTATGGGATAAATAGTTGCTCTAATCACAATTTTTGTGCTCCTACTGTTTAGCGGGAAATCGGATTCAAAATGGGCGAGTCTAGCTTGATATCAAACTAGAACCCCCTCATATGGTTACAATGGTCGAATTGAAAAAATTCAAACACCGGAATTATGGGGTTTTATGGGATAAATAGTTGCTGTAATCACAATTTTTGGGCTCCTACTGTTTAGTGGGAAATCGGATTCAAAATGGGTGAGTCTAGCTTCATATCAAGCTACAATCCCCATATAGGTACAATGGTCCGATCAAAAAATTCAAACGACAGAATTATTGGCTATTTATGGGCTAATTAGTTACTCTAATCCCAATTTTTGGGCTCCTACTGTTTAAGTGGGAAATCGGATTCGAACTGGGCGAGTCTAGCTTGATATCAAGCTAGAACCCCCATATGGTTACGGTTACAATGGTCCGCTCGAAAAAATTCAAACGCCAGAATTATGAGCTAATTAGTTGCTCTAATTCCAATTTTTGGGCTCCTACTGTTTAGCGGGAAATCGGATTCAAAATGGGTGAGTCTAGCTCGACATCAAGCTAGAACCTCTTATCGTATGGTTACAATGGTCCGATCGAAAAATTCAAACGGCAGAATTATGGGCTATTTATGGGCTAATTAGTTGCTCTAATCCCAATTTTTGTGCTCCTACTGTTTAGCGGGAAATCGGATTCAAAATGGGCGAGTCTAGCTTGATATCAAGCTAGAACCCGCTCATATGGTTACAATGGTCCAATTGAAAAAATTCAAACACCAGAATTATGGGGTTTTTATGGGATAAATAGCTGCTCTAATCACAATTTTTGGGCTTGTACTGTTTAATGGGAAATCGGATTCAAAATGGGCGAGTTTTGCTTGATATCGAGATAAAAAACCCCATATAGTTACAATGGTCCGATGGAAAAAAATCAAAGGCCAGAATTATGGGCTATTTATAGGCTAATTAGTTGCTCTAATCCCAATTTTTAGGCTCCTACTGTTTAGTGAGAAATCGGATTCAAAATGGGCGAGTCCAGCTTCATATCAAGCTAAATTCCCCATGAGTAACGATGCTACGATACAATGAATCTCAAACGCCGGAATTATGGGCTAATTATGGGCTAATTATTGTTCTAATTTCGAGTTTGGAGGTTTTACCGTTTAGCAGGAATTTTTTATCAAATTGTGAGATTCGGCTTAACTTCTAGCTATAAACCTAGTGCTATAATACTGCGATCAAATAATTAAAATGCTGGAACTATGGGTTATTTGTGTGGTTGTTAGTTACTCTATTGTCGATTTTCTTTCTTCTATCGTTCGCAGGAAATCTCATGCAAGATTGGAATAATTTCTAGATAACATGGGATAATAATTTCAAAGTTGCAGTGAGGAAACGTCGATGTCTATTAACTGAAAATTGATTTACTTGCATTCTCAGCGAATGCAAATATATATCTCACCTAGTAAATCCATGAATTGTCTTTTCACGTTTTTATGTTCATTACATTCATTATAAATAAAGTGGGAGGAAATGGAAAAGCTCAGATAAAACCCAAGCACATGGTGTTTGTCAACCACAAAAATCACTTGGCGCGATCTGGGATCGAACCAGGGATCACACGCACAAAAGGTAAACGCTCTACCTGTCTGCCACCGCGGCCCCAGCAACGGCGAAGAGGCATTTCCTTTGCACAAAAAATTTATTTAAAAAATAATATTTCACTATATAAATCGTATATATACACTACTTACTTCCAGACATAATGAATATAAACACATGAAGGAAGAATTCATAGATTTACTAGTAGTGATATAGATTTACATTTACGGAGACTGCAAATAAATCAATTTTCAGTTAATAAACATCGATGTTTTCTCTCTGAAACTTTGAAAGTATCATCCCACCTTACCTAAGAATCAATATCAATATTACTTGAGACTTCTTGCTAACGATAGAAGAAAAAGCTCGACATTAGAGGAACAATTAGGCATGCAAATATCTCATAATTCCGACGTTTTAATTCTTTTGTTCAGAGTATTATAGCTTTAGGTTTACAGCTAGAAGTTAAACCAAATCTCAAAATTTGATAAAGAATTCTTGCATAAAAGTAGCAATCGGAATTACAGCATCAATTAGCCCATATTTCTGCGTTTGATTTTCTTCGATTCGAGATGTCTAACCTTAAGAAGGGTTCTTACTTCATGTCAAGGTAAACACGCCCACTTTGATTCCGATTTTCCGCTAAAAAATAGGAGCCCAAAGATCAGGATTAGAGCAACTAATTAGCCCATAAATAGCCCATAGTTCTAGCTTTTGAATTTTTAGGATCGGACAATTGTAACCGTACGTTTTTTTAGCTTGATGACAAGCTAGACTAGCCCATTTTGAATCCGATTTCCCGCTAAATAGTAGGAGCCCAAAAATTGGGATTAGAGCAACTAATTAGCCCATAAATAGCCCATAATTCTGGCGTTTGAATTTTTTCCATCGGACCATTGTAACCGTTACCGTACGGGGTGTTCATGCTTGATGTCGAGCAAGACTCGCCCATGTTAATTACGATTTCCCACTAAAGAGTAGGAGCCCAAAAATTGAGATTAGAGCAACTAATTAGCCCATAAATAGCCCATAATTCTGCCGTTTGAATTTTTTCGATCGGACCATTGTAACCATATGATGAGAGGTTCTAGCTTGATGTCGAGCTAGACTCGCCCATTTTGAATCCGATTTCCCGCTAAACAGAAGGATCCCAAAAATTGGAATTAGAGCAACTAATTAGCCCATAAATAGCCCATAATTCTGGCGTTTGAATTTTTTCGAGCGGACCATTGTAACCGTAACCATATGGGGGTTCTAGCTTGATACCAAGCAAAACTCGCCCAGTTTGAATCCGATTTCCCACTAAACAGTAGGAGCCCAAAAATTGGGATTAGAGCAACTAATTAGCCCATAATTCTGGCGTTTGAATTTTTTCAATCGGACCATTGTAACCGTATGGGGGTTTTTAGCTTGATATCAAGCTAGACTCGCCCATTTTGAATCTGATTTCCCACTAAACAGTAGGAGCCCAAAAATTGGGATTTGAGCAACTAATTAGCCCATAATTCTGGTGTTTGATTTTTTCAATTAGACCATTGTAACCATATGGGGGGCTCTAGCTTGATATGAAGCTAGACTCGCCCATTTTGAATCCGATTTCCCACTAAACAGTAGGAGCCCAAAAATTGGGATTAGAGCAACTAATTAGCCCATAAATAGCCCATAATTCTGAGATATGTTCCCGTCGTTTTAGTGTTGGTGGTTGGTCTAGCTTGACATGCGTGAATATTTACTTTCTATGCAAATAAATATGTGGGAAAAATGGTATAGTAAGTCCACATACTTTTACACCACTAAACAGTTTAAATTTATATGTAAATGGATTTTCTAATCTTGACTCTACGACTGATATTATAAACATATTAATTTTTTAAACATTATAAACAAATTATGTTGGGTCAGAAGACACATTTGCGCATACATATTTATATTCACAATATTTGCAAGATACTGACCTAGTTTTATAATTTTGCACGTAACAATGCCACACACGATGTTTCTTCCTACTATTATTCGAAATTTCATGCATTAATTCACATGTAAGAAAAGTCCGAGCACCTTTTCAGAAATTCGAGTCAGAGAGAGGTGACACACCGGCGACTATTACTAACGCTGGTTCAGAATGTATTAATATTACTTCATCTCTACTTTTACGTAATTTCTACATTACTTTACAAACTGGTTCCTTTTCCTTATTTGTAAATTAGTACTTTGCTACTTTTTAGTGAAAATGGAAATAGAACATAAAATATATTATTAGTGATATAAAATACTGTCAATCAATTTTATTTTTTAATCTCCAAATTATTTAAAACCTAGAGGTAAATAATAATAAATGAAAATAAAGTAATTAGTCACATGGTTCTTATAATTTGGAAGATAATCTGAAGAAACGGAAATAAATTCCTTCTCGGGAATTTATATGCTAGGGAAAAAGACCCGGGTATATTCCCATTTTTTATTTTCCTTCCCACCGGGAACATTCCCACTGCCTATCATTAGTTAGGCTTAAGCCTTTAATGCACAATATGACACTTGCCCTAAATTTTCACTGGAATCTGAATTGTTAGTACGCTCTTGCACACCGACACTGCTTACACTTGGAAACCGCACTGAATTGTCCTTCGTTATGACTATATGCAGTAATGTATTGTGGTTTTTCGAAACACTTTTTACAACCCCTCGATTTACAATTCTTCAAAAAATGATTACCTTTCAAACAATTCACGCATAATTTATTTTTACGAATGCACTCTAATTTTTGACTGCGTTCTGCATTCACCAAAGACTAACAAGAATATAAGGGATAATATTACAAAATTCACATGCATTTGAAAATGTAGATAAATAAAACTTTGATGACTGAATACTTTTCGCTTGCTTCTTTTGTACGCTACTACCCTGCTTCATACCATCAATACTAACTAGTTCTCATATTCTCAAGCACCTGACAACGTTTCTCGAGAAACGAAAATAATTCTGATAAAGCAGGAAAATTAGAATTCATATTTTGAAGCTGCAATGATTTTCTAGTAGTTGCGTCTAATTTTGATACAAATTGTGGGGTCAAAATTAAGTTTGTGAGGTTCACGTTTGGTTCAAGTGCTTGTAGCGCATTTATATTGCTAGTAGCTGTTTATAAAGGCGCGAAGTTCACTTACATTTTCTTTATACACTTTCTTGATTTGTAGTATTTCGTGAATGTAAGAAGAAGCAATTAACTTTTTATTTGAATACCTGTCAACGAGTAATTGCCATGCTACTGAATAATTTGTTTCGGTAATTGGTAAATTTTCAATTAAGTTTAACGCTTCGCGCTTAAGAGAAGTTCGGAGGTACTGAAACTTCTGTAATGTTGAAATGTCTTTATTTTTGTGAATAAGAGATCTAAAAGTGTCCTTGTATGATAACCAATGTTTACAGTTCCCGTCAAATGCAGGCAACTGTATGACCGGTAATTTAACTGGTGTGCTACTGCTAGTGCTATTATTAACAGCTGATTCTTTATTTCCATGCTTTGAAACAAGTGCTTGCATTTGAGCCTCTAAAGAAAGTTACACACTTTTAATTTCTGTACGAACGTTTTCTGCTTCTGCTTCGGGTTCGATTTGACCAATTTCAATAGTATCTTGTACCTCCTGCAACTCTGACCAGACGCTTTAAGATGTTTTAAGCGTGCACGTATTTCTTCGGTATTGTCTTCATTTGGATCAAAAGTTTGAACAAATATGTTTATTCTGGTTAACTTGCCTCTGTATGCAGATTTTTGCCTTAAAAGACGCTGGTGAGATTCAGTCATGATTAAATGCTACGCAGAAATATGAAGAAGAAAGAAACTACCAACCTGCAAATGCTTTTTTTTCACCTACAAAATGGAGTCCAGAAGCCTGATCCTGGATACAACAACTGCCCGCGTACACAACAACGTGATTATTGTTCAACGCACGTGATGGCACCACATATAAGCAGACACAAAAATATTTCTCTTCACAGCAGCACAGAACATTTTTCAGAAATCTTTGCACTCTTGTAGTCCGGCTAGGACCAATGTACAATTATGAATGAATATAATTTAACTAAAGTACAATGACTTGTGCTAATAGCAATACTCAGAGTAGTGGACTGTAAGGCTTGATTCGTACACCACATGAATGCAACCAAATGTAAATTCACTGTATTTAAACGATTACAACTTCAGTCTGTACACAAAAATAGTAGCCTACACGAGAATAAACACATCTAAGGTCTTTTTGTGTTACAAGGTGTTACAAGTTGTAACTGCTTGTAACAACGATTGCTAATTGTTCAAACTATATCGTATCATCTTCGACCATGAAATATGGTCCACCAAAACACTGCATGTTCATACTTCACACACTCACACTGTTCACAAACAATAGAAAAGCGTTAAGCAACTTGAACACTGTTGCCAGCTAAAAGCACATACTGTTAAATACACAAATAATCCCAAACACATTTTTTTTTAATCCAAGCTCGGGAACATAGGGAAAATCGGTGCTGGATGTGAGGAGAAAAGAGATACATAGGGCCATATGCAGAGTCCTGACGTGTGATTAGTGCCATACTAAAGCGTTCGATTTACATATGCTTCCTGCAGAAGTTGGGCGTTTAGCATGACGCTAATCATTTGTCAAAACGACTCTGCATAAGGCGGATACTGTCTGGATCAAACCTCTTGACGTTTGAGGCGTCTCCCCTTCCGTTTCTCTAGCCAGTAAGTATTATGCTGCGTTGCCGCATACGAACTTCATATGATCTTCGCTTGTAGAATTTACGCTAATACGCTCGAAAAGGTTATTGTTCTTGGAGACTTCTTTCCTACTCCAAATGAAAGACATCTTTCTTCTGAACACTTACGAAAAAAAAAAGTCATATTCATAGGTCAAGTGGTTCAGCTTTTATTATACTTCTTTTGTTTACATGTTAACTCACATATAGCCCAGACATCATACATCACGCAGCTGTATACGTATAAACAAACTTCGAAACAAAAGTCCACGTTGAAGATAAAATCCAAACAACCAGACTGCCTTTCAATAACTGAAGAAACAAAGAACCACAGTATCACCCTCAGTCTCGATGTTTACTTTGGGGTGTGCGGGTCGAAGAAAATTTGGTTGTAGTTTTTAGGTACAGTATATTCGTGCAGTGTTTCGTTGTATCGAAGATTAGATTAAACTATATGTTCTTTGCGTTTCACTATGCCCCTTAGTAAACCCAGTACAAGTAAGACTGATCGTTCTAGTGGTTACAGTAGTAAAGTTCGGAAAGTAGTGCTCAGTGTTTATTCTTTTTTCACAAGATACGCATCTGAAAATAGCCGAAGAGATCTCGACGTTTGCAAATGCCAAGAACTGACAGCAGAGGCGTGTTCCGTAAGTATGTCGACTGTTTCACGTATATGTAGGGAAGTTAAGAAAGCAAAAATACAAGGTGTCCCAAAATTAATGTTCCTAAAAGAGTCACAAAATTAGATGACTTCGAAAAAGATATCTTCCGTCGTACAGTGTTTTAATTTTATGACAAGGGCAAATTTCCGAGTGTCAAAAAAATTACATGCGCACTTCAAGAAAAAAATGTACACTGGTTCGGCTTCGTTAACAGAAAGATAATGGAAACAGTTAGGCTTCCATTATCGCAGAACTAATGATGGCCGAAATTTTTTTATGGAACGGGAGGACATCGTTGCGACCAGATTGAAGTTCTTGCGAAGAATGCATAATATTAGAGCATCGGGAGATACAAGAATTATATTCTATTTAGATGAAACGTGGGTCAATCAAAATCATATTATCAAAGTTGTTTGGCAGGATTCATCGAGAAATGGAGGACTCAAATTACCCATAGGTAAAGGTAGTAGACTCATTATTTGTCATGTGGGGTCAGAAAAAACAGATTTCCTTCATGATAGCAAATGGGTGTTTAGGTCAAAGTCGTCTGGAGATTATCACCAGGAAATGACATTAGATTCATTTCGAGATTGGGTTTTGAACAGATTTTTAAATTATTTAAAGGAAGGCAGTATAATTATTATGGACAATGCTCCGTATCATTCGGACGTCTACTAAAAAGCAAGATATTATGCATTGATTGGAACAGAACGGCATTCCCTTCTTCCCCGCAGAAACGAAAACAGTACTCCTGGAAAAAGTGCTACATTTTAAGAATATATGAAATATGAATTGGATCAGGCAGAAGATATATGAATTGGATCAACTTGCGATCGAAACAGGACACGAAATTATCTGACTTCCCCCATACCACTGCCAATACAATGCAGTTGAGCTTATTTGGGCTCAAGTAAAACGTGAAGTGGCGCAGAGAAACATTACTTTTAAAATTTCGGGAGTAGAAAATTTACTTACCGAAACACTCGATAAAGTGACTCGTGAACAATGGGCTGCTTGTGTGAAACATGCGAAAAAACTGCAAGAAGATGATTTTGTAAAAGAAATAGGACGCGAAGAAATTTTAGAACCAATAATAATAAATATGACCGAAAGTAGTGATAGTGACGACAGTGAGGATGAGGATGAAGATGAGGATGAGGACTAACCATTAGCTTCGCCTCTGGATTAGCAGGAAACATGTTGAAGGTATCCTTGATTTTACTATTGTTTCTTATTCTTTTCAATTATTATATATTTGTAGAATCAAAGTTATTTACTGATATATGCTATTTGCGACTGATTTGCACGCGTGAAGGGAAGTGGCAATCTGACAACGTCGCCTTTGCACTTCATTGGCTCTCATCAAACGTCAAGAGGTTTGAGGCAGACAATAGACAGCTCTACCATAAAAATACTTTTATTTCTGGAGTCCAATCGCTTTCTTTAGTGTCATTTTTTTCTTGTTTTAGCAAAATTGAAAATGAAATGTTTAAATCTCATTCAGACCCATCTCTCCCCCAAAAATCTTTCAGTTTAACGTCTTACGATTATCCCCTTTAGACTAAGAGGGACGGATGATTAAGGTAAGCGAATAGTGATGGATGAATTGGTGGTATGAGAAAATGAGAGTGGGAGGAAACGGGAGTGCCCCGAAAAAAACACGGACACGATGTTGTCCACCGCAAGCTTACTTGTCAGGGGATGGCATCAAGGACACTACACGAACCATTAGTAAGCGCTTTATCATTGAATCAATGCTTATGCTTACGCACATACACACACATACTTAAACACACATCCTCACGAATGGGGGCAGAATCAAGAAATTTTATCTTTTTAGGCTAGACCTAAAAGAGTGGCGGGGAAGTAACGATTTACTTTTCATGTAACGTAACAAGCTGTTTTTCTGACATGAATAAAGTAACAGTAAAAAAAAATAATTCATACATAATGTACCGTTCCCATGCCGTCTTGTACTTCACGAAGTTTCTTTTCAAACTGTGACATTAAAAATTCATTGTTTTTTTTTTATATCACATATGACGTACCATGCCTGTGCCATTCTTATGCCGTGTCCTGACAGGTCGCCTTGAAGTGAAGCCACCCTGGTCATGGCTCGCAAGCCGCGATCCTTTGCCTTTATTCAGGTCACACGAAGTGACAGTAAGTTGACCAGAATCAAGGGGAACACACTCCTCAGCATTCGTAGCGATTCTCTCAGTCTGTGATTTTGCAAAGTGTAAATGTTAAGTTATGCTTGATAGTTGTGTTAATTTAAAGGAATTTTAAGGCTACTCTTACGTTACCTACTAACTGAAATACCCATTTTCGCACGGGAAGGATAAGGTTTATGTAATATATGTTTATATAATAATGTAATATAATAATGTTTGGAAATAAATGAAATAAATAAGAAAGGAAGAGCAACATCTTTGTCGTTGCTCCTGTCAATATCAGAAAAATACACAAATAAAGATAACCAACGCCTTTGACGTTTCTCGTGTCAATATCAGTAAAATACATAAATAAAGATGACCAACACCTTTGACGATGCTCCTGTCAATGTCAGTAAAATACATACATAAAGATGACCAACGCGTTTGACGTTGCTTCTGTCAATATGAGTGCAATCGCCTTAAACATTGTCCCTCTAAATATGAGTGAAATAAAAAATACCGAAGAGCAACGCTCAATTATCATCGAAAATATCATCAATCAGCTTAGCGATTCCGAAAACTATGGATTCGATACTGACAAAAATCATTTTGAACACTTTATTGTTCACGCTATTCTAATTCCCTATGATTATGAGGGCCTAAAGTTGGAATTCAACGACAATGCGGATGTTACTATTCATTTCAGTGTCCAGAAAAACTATGAATTTGACACTGACATCCGATGTTTTGAGTATTTATCATATCCCGTTATGCATATATTTCGATCGTCTCAAAATTTCTTGCTGTGCCGAAATTGGGACAAAATGGGCCACACAGACGATAAAATCTAATGAAGGTGTATTCGTGTACTAAATTGATGGATCTAGATCAATTCTTTCTACGCGAAAAAATGGACAGACAGACACATGAAGTGAAGCATTCTTGGTTTCGTAATAAATATAATTGTTCTCGGGCTATCAGCCAGGGGAATTCTACTTCCAACGTTTCCAACCGAAAATATTGTACTCGTCTTCCGAATAAAGTATGAGAGATCTTTCTTTCATAGGTGCTGGCAGGAAGGAGGCAGAATTTGATTGGCAAATGGCGACGTCCAATCAAGTTCAGGCTATTTTTTCAATTGTGATTTTCTGGTTGACTAGGTTAGTTAGCTAGCCCTGATTGGTAGTTTTGTACACGTTTTCTTCCAATGACAGGAAGCCATGATTTTTTTTTTTTTGTCTCTCTTACTGCACCCTGAAGACAAGAATAATGTTAACGGTTCCCGAAACGTTGAAGAATTCACCTGGCTAATTACTCGAGAATAATTATAGACAGACACATTCTTTTATTGTTGTTGTTAAAATTAAACATTATTAGCAAGTCTCAAGCAAGCTTGCAATCGAGGAACTAGCAAGTTTGCTATAGCCTTTGTTAAAAATGCAGCCGTGTAAACACAAGCTTGTGCAAGCCTATAGACTAAGGCTGCGTTTACTTTGGAGGCACGCTTGGCCAAGTAAAATAGAAGCGCACGTTTACGCAACCTTGCTCCGATTGGGGTATGTTTATAGTACAGGCAAGCAACAGCAACTGATCGCGCTCCCATTTCATCAGACAAGATGGAATCATCGGACAGTGAAGACGAAATATTGCTTGAAAGTCACAGTCACTTGAAAGAGCCCAACTTTGAAGGAGCACGCTTGCTCTTAAAAACAAATTGTTTTGTTTCCCGATGGCGGCGGGGCAAGCTTGTGCAAGCGCGCCCTTGCGAGTGGTTAGCAGTGTAACCGGTTCCGTCAAATCACCACCTGTTTCAAACGCCCTTATAAAAATTTTGTTTGTATGGGCAAGCTTGCGCAAGCGTGCGCTTCCATTTTATTTAGCCAAGCGTGCCTCCAAAGTAAACGCAGCCTTACCCTTGAAAGCTCGTGTAATGGTATTAAACTTCCAGAATGCTATTATTGTGCCAAATCATCGATTACATTATTGATGTTCTTTTTAACTTGCAGTACTGCCTTTTTCAACGTCAGTTTTCATGCCTACTCTTTGCCGTCTCTACAAAGTGAAGCAGCAAACAGTTACGTCACAGAACATTAAGTTGAAATGACTGCTCTGTATATTCAGTAAATGTCGGATCAATCGAAAGCCTCCTTCATGATGACATATTTTTATGTTCAGCACCATATTTACCGCTTTCACAAAAAATAATGATTTTTGTAAAACCTATTACTTAGTTCAGAAAAAATATTCATGGAAGCCAAAAATATCACCATCCGTCGGTGCAATAATGTCTCTGCGAAGAGCATGTAAAAGTTTCGCCCTTTTCTACTGATTATGTGACAAAATCAAGCGTTTAATCGAATAACAAGGTTTAATCCCTGTTCTACGCTTCCCTTTTTCCACCGAATGTCACAGCTAATTGCACCCGCTAATCTGCACATGATTAACAATTTCCCGTTAGGAAACCCACAGAGTCCTCTATCATTTTCCCTCTTTTTTTTCGTTACCACTTCGGTGTAAGGCCTCGGGGGGAGGGGGAAATAACACCACATCGCATCGTCATAGCTGTGCTGGAGGATAACGAAAATGTTATTAACGAACGAACGTTAGGGTTTTAAAATTCCCATAACGTCATTTTCGCTCGAGACTTATTTTCCCTTACGGGAATTTCTTGGCGAGTATTACTGCAAAGTTAGATAAAATGGGAAATGTATTGGTATTTTGCCTTGAGTATAATCCCTGTAGCGGAGTTTACCTGGAACAGATTTATCGAAGTTTTTTTTCAATGTTATTCTTTTTTTTACGAGCGTATGGAATAATATTTATAATTGCACGATTCTATTACTTGACGACTTTTCGTCAATGGTGTAACAGCTAGCGCGCATACCTTTCGATGCTCGAAGTCTCTGGTTCTATTCTTGGTGAAAAAGTAACAAACGCACTAGAATGGTTTAGTCTGTTTAATCTCTCACTTTAATCTGTACGGCTTGTCCTTTTCAGCCTCACTGCTGAGCAAGGACGTAAATATAAGTCATTGAACCAACTTATTGCTTAAAGACAAATAGTCATATTTAAGTTTGTGTAGCCGAATTGAGTGCCTTTGGTTGTGTGCAGTTGGGTGTACCTTCCCCGGAGAACACTAGGTTAACTTACTAGGAAAAATTGTTAAAAAATATTTTCGGAATTATACGACGGTTGTTCGGAAAGTAAGGTTACAAAGTCTGCAGTGAAATATGTAGGCCTGTGTATTATTTCATACAACCAATGAGCCTACGCATAGTACATACATTAGTGTATCTTTCCGCCTAGTTTCCATATCAATTAGGCACTTGTCGCATCGTGAGATGAGTCTGAAGATTTCCTCCTCGTAAAAAACCTGTCCTTGCGTGTTTAGCCACGTTGTCACAAAATGTTTCACTGCAGAATATCGTGCACAATGTGCAGAAAGCTACCGAACACCATTCCCAATTTATAACGATGATCCTGCGGCAAGGACCACCAAAAATTTATAAGACGTAGCTTATATAAACAGACGAAAATCATATTCACTAAGAAATTAAATGTCGACTAAAAGCAGGGAATTCGTGTTACTATTCGGTTCAAAATCTCTTGTCGTCGCGAATTCTGTCGAGGAATTTGAAGCTTAAAATATATAAAACGATAATCATGCCTGTTGTTCTGTATGGTTGTGAAACATGGTCGCTTACTCTGAGGGAAGAACATAGACTGAAAGTATTTGAGAACAGGATCCTGAGAAGAATATTCGGACCCAAGAGGAACGAGAATGGGGAATGGCGGAAGCTTCATAACGAGGAACTACATAGTGTATACGGTTTACCCAACATTGTTAGGGTCGTCAAGTCTAGGAGGCTTAGGTGGGCAGGTCATGTAGCTAGAATGGAAGAAAGTAGAAACGCTTTCAAAGTCTTGACTGGTAGACCCATAGGAAAACGACCATTAGGAAGACCTAGGCGCAGATGGGAGGACAATATTAACATGGATCTCGCAGAGATAGGAATACAAAGTAGAAACTGGATGCAATTAGCTAAGGATAGAAGTCAGTGGAGAGCTTTTGTGAACGCGGCACTGAACCTCCGGGTTCCATAGGCCATAGAGTTAGTTAGTTTAGTTAGTTAGTTAGCTTATATAAAGGTCCTCAGTTAATATCTATATATATAAAAGAGAACGTACAAAATCCTTTGTCCGCTCATCACGCTAATACGGCTGAACCAATTTCTTTCATTTTTGGGGGGTTATTAGGATTTGGACCCTAGATGGTTTTCATCATATCACTTTAATTTTCAATTACCAGTGTCTTGAGATAATTGACCATTCAAGTGTCCATAACGTAGAAATCCTTTGTTAGCTCATCATAGCTAAATCTAACCGTATTTATATGCAACCCACATGACCGTGTCACTCGGCGGGTTAACATAAATGACAGGCGATATAATGTTAACATTTACTGCAATCTTCTATGGTTTTTATCATATCACTTGAAAGCGAAAAAGTAAAAATTATCTAAGTAACAAAGTTTATTGCGTTCCGGGGTGACCCCAGCGAAGCGGGGTGAACGCTGCTAGTTTGTATATAAATAAGACTACTAAAACACCACAAAACAGTTCCCATTGCATTCTAATATTTCCCTTTTTATTATGGCATATAATCACTACAACAAATACATACCCTAAAGATTTTTGCGTGTAGCTTTTTACAAGATGGTTCTGGAATTATTTATATTTATTTTGTTGCTATGACAACGAATCTCTATATTAATACAAAAACAGCAACATATATTAACAGCTAAGCAATTACATGTTTTATATATCCTTTTTCTCTATATATTTTTTCTTTATTTTCTTTAATAGCTTATGCATCAATTGAAAGCACATTTTGCCCAAAGATGTTGAAATACAAGTTACAAGTATAAAATACAAGTATATAAAATACACAAATCGTTATAAATTTTGCCATCAGGTGACTTAACTTGATAAACCTGATTTTCTGAATCAGCTCCTCCACGCTAGCTCTGTTCAAATCTGTTGATGCCATGCTGGGTCGGCCACTGACGTTTCCTTTACCAGCTGCAAACTTTCGACACCATTCTGTTACACTCTCTTCGTAAACCTCTACCAGTTGCCGGTGAATTTCAGTCGTGATTATATGTTGCGCTCACAGAGATCAAATAACTGAACTGCTACCTACCGTCTCCCTTGGATACTGACTTCCAGAATAGACCCTCAAGAGACAGTTGATACCAACCTAGTTCAGAGCTCGTACCCTATTCAAGCAGACATTAGCAGTATTAACATAAAATAAGTAGTATGACATAGGGTATCCTCAGTGGTTCGGAAATTCAGGTTTAATCATGTTACTTTCATACACACACTTGTGTATATACGACTGGCAAGCTGACAACTCCATAAGCATTCGACACAAATAAAAAGGAGAATATTACCTTGAGTGAACAACTATTTATTGAATAGATGTATTAATAATTATGTATGTAGTAAAAGAAAGAATACTAACAACACAAAATGTTCACTTAATATGGCATGAATGCTTGAGCGAGTGACACTTGATAGTGATATTAAGTGTTTCATATTTCTCAAGTGTGTGCGCAGTGTCATTCGCTCAAGCATTCATGCCATATTAAATGAAAATTTTGTGTATTGTTAGTATCCTCTCTTTTACTAAATACGAGTTCGCTCAAGGTAATATTCTCAAGGTAATATATATTGACTTGAGTTTGAGGTATTTGTGTTTTACTTTCTTGTGTAACCGAGGCACTTAAAGACGGAAAATATTACATATGAGCTCCGAATCACGACTGGTTGTTCGATCTTTTAGAGTTGGAGGGCGTCAGCAGACCCTAATGTAAGCTAAACCATCTCGACTTGTCCCACTAACCCTTCTCCCTTAACTTATATCAAAATTTTACTTCTTTCATTTTCTAATTTTCACTATAGTGGCTTATGCAACCCTTGGTTTCAGTTTTTACCGCACACTGTTTTTATCCCAGTAAGATCAAACGTACCACCGCCTAATTTGCAGCGTAATTTCTAACGACATTTCAGCTTCGCATTACGATTTCCATTAAACTAACATTCGTTGATACGCACGCTCAGAGGGAATATTTCTAAGGGAAGAGATTTTGCTTCAATGTTACTTCGGGATAAGGCAGGAGTAAAAGTGGATTTGAAAAGTTAAGGGGACGCTTGATGTCACACCGTCCCCCGTGCATATCTCTGCCCATTGTAATTTTTTAGAAAGTGGAGGGACACCAAAGACAATTTTTGGAAGTGGGGAAACGACGTCCGCCCGCGTTCCCACTCACGTTTACCCCCTGTATGAGGATAAATGGTACTTCTACTAATTAGAGTTTGACGTTCCTCCTACAGTTTACTAAAACCACTGATAACCCAACCATAATCTAACTCACTACAGTAACTATTTACACACCAAACAATCGATAAAGAGCTTCTGATAAACAAATGGATATTGAAGAAGGGAACGTATCTGTAAAACTCTTATATTACCAGGTAATGAAGGCATTTGTAGAAAGGTAACGAAGAAAGTTCTGTTGCTTTTTAACCCACAACTTTGGAACATCGATGTCTCCTAAGGCATGCGTGGAAGACTAAAACTAGTCAAAATCATCATAGACAACCCTCTGCCAACGTTCTGGAAGCCCATGGATTCCATCGCGGAAGAACTTGGTGGGCCGTGAAGCGAAGAACTTATCAAGTGCATTTTGCACCTCTACTATGAATTTGAATTTGCTTCCTCTAAGGTGATTGTCCAAGGAATAGAACATGTCATAATCGGACGGTGCTATGTCCAGGAAGTATGGGAGATGCAATAGTGTTTCCCATCCAAGGCGTAGAATGGTGTCCCGGGTCATCCTAGCCACGTAGGGCTTAGCGTTGCCCTGTAACAGGAGAACCCCTTTGGGATTCAGAAGACTGGCTCCAAAGGTTTGAGTTTTTCTTGAACCGGATCAACTACTGACAGTACATACATAGTAGTACATAGTTGCATTGATGATCTGACCAGCTGGTAGTAGTTTTCGATGCACGATGCCGCGAGCAGTCCACCAAACACACAGGAGTACATTCTGATACATGCTGGTTTCGACTGTTTTGGATTCGGTACATGGGATGATGCTAACCAATCATGATGGCACCATGGAGCTCCGTATAGGATCCACTTTTCATCAGATGTCAACACTCCGTCCAGAAATGGCTCCTTCCTTAGACGAGATAGCAAAGAAACACAGGTGTCTGCTCGCGTTGCCTTCTGACCCGGACTCAAATCATGTGGAACTCATGGACCCAACTTGTAGTGCTTCCCATGTTGATGGAGGTGCTGCTGAATGGTTTCTCCACTCACATTGAATTGAAGTCCCAGTTCTTCACATGTCTGACAACTGGTCGTCTCAATTGCTGCTTGAAGATCTTCATTTTGTTCATGTGTTGGTCTTCCGGCACGTGGTGCGTCTTCGAGTGTTTCGTCACCGTCCTTAAACTTATTAAACCACAGCTGCACTGTCCACATAGTCAAGACATCTTCACCAAAGGTTTGGCATAGCTTCCGTTGTACCCCAGTTTGAACTTGTACAATCCGCGGCAAAAAACCTGCAACATGAGGATGTAAGTTTATTGTGAAACTACGCCTAACAGCACAGGGAATGAAAATAACGTCTAAGTGGAATTAATCACGCCAGCATAATCCTCGGCCTCCTCCCGTGCACACTTATTTTGGAACAAAAGACTTCGTCATTTCACAATAAACTTATATGCTCATGTTGCAGGTTTTTTGCCGCGCATTGTACAACATACACACCCTTATGATTCTGTGTGGAGATCCCATACTGACTCTGTTCTTACGCAAGTTCACTATATAAATGAACTGCCACAACCAGGTAGTATGCTGGATATATTCACACCAACAAGTGACTTCGCCTTATCTCCATTCGCATTCAACTCACAGTGTGAGGGCCATTGGAACGCAGACTTCCACGAAAAACGGCAGAACTTTACTGGTTATCTTTATAATAAGATATTGAACTGAGCAAGCTTACCTGAAACCTTCGATTAATTCGTAAATTGCATTACTGTTAGATCTATGAAGGTTCTCCAACCTACAGTTCTGGACAGGCCGATTGTTGATACATATTCGTAGTAAAATATTTTTTTCTGAACAGAACTAATATTCCTTCATTTTATAATCCGTATGGACACATAACTTTATTTCACGAATTTTCCCACCTTTTATCAGAATAATAGTATGTTGGACTACAAAGAGCGCTTGTTCCTCACGAGTATCGTATTATCTATTCTATTCTTATCAATTCAAACTAAGAGAAGGAAACTTACTTAAAACACAATATTATCAGAATGTTAGATAAGTTTTCTTGTTAGTTTGAAGGGATGAGCCTTTAATTTTATCGACGAGAGTTTCCTCTAGAGAGGAGACAGACTTCTACCCCGAATAATGAGATTTAGTATCACTAGTCACTGGTTATTTCAATATTAGATAAAATCCACAGAACTAGTAACTCCTCCAATTGCGACAGAAACTACGGACAGTGTAAGAAGGAAACGAAAACAAGAGAGTCCGATATCTACATTATTATTATTTCCTTTTTATTGCTTATTAATGTGTTTCTAGTACTGTCTCTTTCTGCTGACCTCAAAAGGACAGGCATAGTGTCTTGCTCAAACTACTTAGAAAACCTTTCTATTCCTCCTTGTGGTTCGTCACTTCTGGATTTTTCCCAATCTGGTCTCATGTTTTAGGGCTAGGGGTAAAACTCTGCTTATTGTGTTATTTTCCCTTCTGTTCCGATTAACATTCAAAGTATAGCCTGCTGTTTTGAAGTGTTTGCAGCCACCTTCCAGTCAGTTCCTCGATTCCACTTCAATACCACGTCTTCTCCTTGGAGACCAAAATATTCAGTCATTGGTGTTTCAACTTCCTATTGTATGACCAATGTGGCATCAGTTGGATGCCATCAAGTTACTGTAAGGTTACCAACCCAAGTGCGATTTTGAGTTATCCTGCTCCAGCATCACGTGTTCTCTTTTCATCAATGCAGTATATATTTTTGGCATAGTGGAGCATACGTTCTCTCCAACTGATCGAAGTAAAGGTTGGAATTGACGATACGATTGGTAGGACGGAACTATGAGTAAATTATTCATTTATAGTTGCACCATGACTTTATGCTCCAAACGGTTCTGTTTGGTGACCGATTCTGGAAGTTAGTCCTTGAACAACGACTGTTTCTGTACTTTTCAAAATTTCATAAAAGAAAACAATTTTCGCCATAAGTGCAATCCGTTCTACGAAACATGAATCACACGGATTTTGCAGCATTTGTCAACACACATCAATCTCATCTGGGCCTGAACGAGGATCAACTCACGTGTCACAATAAGAAGGGTCTTGCTGGCGACCTACGTGTTAAATAGCCCGTTTATAATACACTATCTCTTGGTTGAGTTCGTTCTTGTACTTACGGTCGATGATGGCGTATTTGCTTGCCTGCTCTTTGGGTTGTGGAAATATTGTTAGATGACTGAACATTGTAGCTCTTGAGTCTTTTTTTAGGCAGTTTTGTCTCCCGTACAGACGGACAGAATGACAGGTATTTTTGTCTCTCGGACAGGTGGACAGAAAGATAGGCATTTTTATCTACCGGAGAGAAAGACAAACAGTTTTGTCTATTGGATAGAAAGACAGCTATTTTTGTCTCCCGGACAAATGGACATAATAACAGGCATTCTTATCTTTCGAACAGACGGACAGAAATACAAGCATTTTCGTCTTTTACATAAGAACAGAAAGACAAGCATTTTTTGTCTCACGCACAGATAGACAGAATGACAGGCATTTCTGTCTCCCGGACAGACGGACAGAAAGACGACGAACATTCTTGTCTCCAGGAGAGAATGACAGATATTTTTTGTGTCCCGGACAGACGAACACAAGGAAGAAGGATAAATACAGAAACATGTTTTGGTTAGTAACCAGAGCATCTTTAAAATATCAAAATCAAACAATTTATAAAATTAATGATTAAACTATGAAGTATCAAAAAGAGAGAACGGAAGAAAAAAAAACTTCTAAAGCAGCTTGTAACATTACCAATTCTGTTAGAATTTCTACAACACTTTGAAAGTGGTTAACTTACAATATCCATTAAACACGAATCTCAGAAGTGTAAACCATATAAAAGCCACGCTTATTAATATTATAAGACATCGTTAAATACACAGCAAATATTTCACTTTTCTTTTTATTTCCAAGGGGAAAAAACACTAAATCTACGTAGTTAATTCCTTGACGATCGTTGCCATAGCAATTCTTAACAATAACCAAATTTAATGCCTCCCATTATGAAGAAAGGCTATATTTTTCTAATTCATTTCCCTGCGGTTATCCAATTAGCGTTTTCCGTTATAAGATACCGTTATATATATATATAAAAAATGAAGCAAACGAATGCCAAAAAAAAAAAAAGTATAACGTTAAAAATATAGCCCTCCCACGGCTCATACAAGTAAAAGTAATAGCCTCATAAAATCCCGTAAATGTTCTCAAGTTTCGGAAGATTAACGCAATTTTATTGGTCGTTATATTTTAAGATAGGCAAGTTGAGATCAAATTACGTTTTCTGCTTCTTTTCCAACCTCCTGTTTTTTTTTTTTTTTCACTTTGTTGATTGGTTGAAATACTTCGAGTGGAATCTTTGGTTAGGAACATTCTAAACAGGACAAATAAAACAATTTATAATATTATGCAATATACTAACCTTCCCTATTATAAACCTTAATTAGATAATAATAATCGTTGAGCAAGGCAAAGCATTTTTTTTTAAATTATAAAACTAATATCGTATAACAGTTTCACTCAACAAAACACTGTGGCTTCATCAGAAACAATAATATACATGAACGTTAACAGCAGATTAAATATTACGATACAGCTAATGTACAGCTTCCTTGTAACGTGATTGGTAGTTGACAGCCAATGCCTGTAGAGTGTACACAAGCAAACCAAAACAGATACAAAAACTGCTAAATCTCCTTCCCCTCTTTTTCCTTATACAGTTGTACGATAACGAAGAAATGACCAAGTATGCTAAATTTACAAAGAAGCGATTAACAAATAAATATTAATCTCTTAAGAGCCTGGCATACTAAAAATAATACAAAATATACATTTTTTTGCTTGTTTTTCATATAGACGTGTTCAAATTTATGAGACTCGCGCTCGAAAAATGCAAAATTGATGTAATAGTCCTAATTTCAGAGTTCTAGAACATTTAATTTAATGGCTAAACCAATCAATATAGGATCCTTCATTTGTTTACTGTACAGTTGAAGTGGTGATATCACTGTTGAACAGCAGATGGTATACGTATGTGAGGTAGAGGGGCGGATTCTGAAAGTGGTGTTTCAGTTGTAGACAGTTATTGTGGTTTCTATCCACAAGTTAAAGACTGAAGTGTTGTGGTTGCTGTCGTAAGAAGTTAAAGAAAATGAAAGCATTCAACAGGTCGAATGGGCTAGTTTAAAATGATCGTGACGTGTTTTGTGTATCAATCCTTTATTCCGTGTAGTCTAATTGCAGCATAATGGGAAAAGCAAAACACCTTTCTCCGCGTAAAATGGAAGTTAATAAAATACTTCTGGACGAAATAAGATATATATGGTAATACATTGCTAGTAGAGTTGGATAGAACAAAAATCTATGAGTAGAATCTCTGTTGAAATGAACAAGAGGCAAAATAGAGTTGGGAACTGTGGGTGAAAACCAAAGTCCTTGCTAAGAGGTATCAGAAAACTAAAAAGATGGGCTCTGGGAAACAGAAGTGTAACTTCTAATAGACTTAAGCATAAAAATGGCTGAGTATTGCGCAGACATTTGGCTTGAAAGGGTTCGAAGGATTCTTTCTGACTAGTGAATAAAAGCACACCGTCAAGAAAGAAAACAAAAATTAGTCTACTCCAATCATGGCAAAGAAGCACCTCGAATGGGTACGAGGTCTAGAATATTGAATTGCTGATGATTGGAGAATAGTGTGTTTCAGTGATGAATCATGTATCTTTGTGTCTGATGAATGTTCAGAATATGTGCGACGTTGACCTGGAAGGAATTCAAATTGGAATGTCTTTAATAAACCGTGAAGCATCCTACTCCAGTAATTTTCTAAGATGTGATCTCTGTCTTAGAGACTGGAAGACTGTATATAGTAGAGAGGACAATGAAGCACGACCAATAACTACAAGGTCTTCGAGAAGAACTGTTTTCCCAGACTGCACTGTGGTTTGATGACGTACAATTCATCTTTATGCATGATGGAGCCCCATGCCACCGGGCCAAAGCTGTGACAAACTTCTTCTAGGACAACGAAGTTAGTGTTCTTTAGAGATGCAAGGGATCGGAAAAAACCGGCTTTTTTGGAAAAAAAACTCGATATTTTCTGCTTCGCTTTTTTGCTTGGGAAATTTTGGGCTTTTTTCAAAATTCTGCTTTAAATTGATAAATCAGACTTTGTTTCGCTTCTCTATAACACAAAAAGTCATTTAATTAGTGGTTGATGCTGATAATAATATAAAACCTCTAAAATAAACTATGAATTTCGAAAAGATATTTCAAACAATTTTTCTTCAACATATTTACATTATGAATTCCACAGGATTAACCAATGTATATAATAAGAATTTTTTATACAAAAGTAAGCAGAGTTGGCAAGAACCATGGTTGTTTTTGAAAATGCCAAAAACCCGTTTTTGGGGGATGTTTAAACCAGGCTTTTTTGGTTTAATCCAAGCTTTTTTGATTTAGATTTTTTGCTTTAAGTATTTATATTACATATTCACAGAAATAAGTTTGTTTCGCCTTGGTGCTATTATGCAACAACGGGGTTATGCCGGAAGAACTCCCATAAACTTAAAGAAGTCCGGTCAGTAAATTTCTTAAATTGAGAATCTCCCGCCCTAACCATCGGGAAAATCCCGTCATTACATGAAATGTAAGACAATAACGGGAAAATCTGCTTTGCATGTAAAATTTAAAGGTCAACGTATCATAATCAGTACGCTAAAACTGAGGTATTAAATTACAAATTTAGTACGTAGATATCATTGAAAGTCCAATCCAAGCTAATGTTGGAAGCTACGTAGACAATCGGTAAATTTTGCCAATTTCTATCAATATATTTAAGCAATCTTGGCTTCTTTATTAAACAACAGGCATTTAGGCATGCAGATATATGCAATTTGGTTTCGTTTCGCATGTTTAGGCGTAACATCCTTACGAAATACCGAGGTTATCAAGGAGAAAACTTTCGCCAAAACTCACATCGGAACCGCTACTTGGTTTACGCATGAAAGAAGGGTTGTTGTTCGACCGAGAATTGAACATGGGACACCTTGATTAAAAGGTGATAGGGAAATAAAACTATTGCAGGTGGTTTGATATCTGGAAACGTCACCATGAAGTTCACACGATTCGCATTTTTCATTCTTTTTTTTTTTTTTGGTTTAAACCAGTTATTAAAAAAAAGTTGGTGTAAATTAGCCAACCTTAAAAGTAAACATTTCTTTTTTAAAAATACACAAATAACTAGCAAAATAGTATATAGTAATTTTACTTCAAAATATTCCTTGCCCTCTTTTTGAAACAAAATAAAATTAAAATAAAACATAAGAGAAATACTTAGATTTATATGACACACTTAAAGGCTGCACATCTAGAGCTTTTGGTTCTGCATATTCTTGAAATTCTACAGTTAAGTTTTATATAACCACCATCACGGTTTATCCAAGCCTTAAGTTTTCTGAATTTTTAACAAGAGGGATTCAACATATCATTACGGAACTCCCCCCTCCTTAAAAAAAAGGACTACGGAATATATTTAAGTTAAGCTAAATACAACTGCACAACAAACATGAGTGAGTGATTAGCTTTTGCGCTTCTATGGGTAAGTCCGGGATTCAACCAGCATTCGACCATTCTGACAAAGCTTTTCTTCATTCCATCCGTGAATGTAGAAATTGTGTGTGTACTGTGAGTTGGCCGACTTCCTTTCTTATTGTTTTTAAATCGTTATTATTACTAATTGCCAGCAGTGACGGTTTAGCGAAGGTTAGGGGGGCGGTCTTTCGGACTGAAGCCTGTTCCCCAAAGTTATGGAATGTCTGCAACAAACGAAATATCTATTAGTTATGCCTTTACTCATAAACTTTAAGCTCCCATCAAATAAAAAGTACGAATGTTTAGAAAAACTAAACATTAGTAAGAAAAACCCTTCCCAAAATACTTTTCTAAATACGCCACTGATTTTCAGTATAAAATTATTTTTAAGGTTGTATCCGGAAGATTATTGCTAAACATATAAACGAAACGAAATATTAGTTATGCCTGTACTCATAAACTTCAAGCACCTCCCAAATAAAATTAGGACTTTTTAGGAAACGAAACAATCAGAAAAACCCCTCCTAAAGTACTTTTCTAAATCTGCTACTGATTATTTGTATAAATTGGTATTCAAGGTTGTGTCCGGAAAATTATTGCTAAATCACTTCTCAGGTACAGTATAACAGAAATGTGGAAGTACGGCTTGACCGATATATTGAAAAACGTACGCTTTGACGGATAAATAGAAAAACGGGCAAGTTTAACATTTGCGCTAGAAGCTAGAGTACTAAAAGCTCTTAGAAATGAAACACAGATGACAAACTAAAATGATCTAGAGAAGAAAAAAGATGTCGATAACTCAAAAGTTAAAATAAAGTTAAATAGCCTCTAAAATTGCCCTCAAATACTGCATTCTTCATGTTAGCTTTAATTCGTAAAACATGTGCTCCATCCATCTTGATGGTGAATTTTAGAGCGAAATATGGCATTTAGGTCATGGAATTCTTATCTAATTATAGAATATACTGTAAGAAAGCTATTTAGATAGAAGAATCATGAAAATGAAAAAAGCCAAAATTTCCAAAATTCTCGTTTTTTCCCAAAAAAGCCGGCTTTTTATGTGAAAAAAAACCATCGATTCAAAAAAGCCGGCTTTTCTGCATCTCTAGTGTTCTTCCGTGGCCAGGCACTAGTCCTGACATGAACTCGATTGAAAACTTTTGGAGCTTCATGAAAGAAAAGCTAAAGAAGAAGCACATTAGAATCAAACTTCAATTGATCAAGATCAACAATTTGTGGTATCACGATGCTGAATTGAAGGCAAAATGTTCTAAACTCGTACATAGGATGCCTCAAGGGATAAAAGACTTAATAAAGAATAAGGGATTTCATAAGAAATATTAATCTTTGTGTGAGAGATAATTTTCATGTAAGTATTCCATTTCATTTCGTTTCCAATTTGGATATACAAACTTTATAGTAAAAATATTTGAATGTTACGTACACATTTGTTTTATTGATATTGAAAAGCATATGCCAGACCCACTAGAAATTAGGACAGTAATTTGGACTAAGTTCGAACGTACTTTCTCACGTGATATTGTAAGAACAGTAAAATATTCAGAAACTGAATGTTGAGTCTAATAATTTGAACACGTCTGTAAGTGAAAGGAGAAAATGGAACTTACCAGAATCATAGATATTATTCTAGAACAGAAAATCTTAAAAAGTATCGGTTTTGCTATCCATAGAAATTACAGTGTTACCAGAAAAAATATTCCACCCAAAGTCTAAGTTAAGGCAGCGGAACAACTAGAGGAACGAACTCAACTGCATTTGATTACGTATCATGTTGTTTTGGTATTATGTGAACTATTTTGTTAAATAGCATTATTATTTAATTTTAATAATTGTATGATAAAACTATTTTGTTTTTTACAAACAAAATACAACTATTATTTAAAACATTGTTTACAGAGTTCCAAGAAAACATGATACGTAATCAAGTGCAAGTTGAATTCGTTCCTCTAGTCGCTGCCTTTGCTTAGATTTTGGGAGGAAATATTATTCTGGTAACATACTTAATTTCTATGGATGACAACACTGAAAATTCTTCAGGTTCATATTATCTGTTGCAGAATAATATTATGTATGATTGTTTTAAGTTGCATTTCATTATCTCCTTTCACTTATGAAAAACAAGCGAAAGAAAACGGTAAATTTTGTATTATTTTTAGTAAGTCAGGCTCTTAAGGCTTCCTAATAACTTATTTCACTGTTCATCACGTTTAATTCCTGAGACCCAGTTCATCACTTTATTACCTTTTATTTTAATAAAACTAGTCTCTTTTTATTTCCTATCATCCTTTTGTCTTCCTGGCCTAGTAGGTACACTTCATTCTAATTGACTACTTACCTTGTGTCACTTATATGCTTGTAGACTTTATTGCTATCTCTTTCTAACCTGATGTCGTCTTTATGTTATTAAATTCGCTCCTTTATTTTCTTTCCTATTTCTCCAACACAGTACATATTACACTCACCACATTAGATTCTATAGAATACCCTTTTTCTTCCTCCATTATTCCCATTCCTTCTTATTCCTATTCTTCACCATTAGTACTTCCAACAACCTTTTGCTTCCTTTTCTGTATGATGAGAAAACCTCCCATCTTCTTCATCAATCTTTTTTGAATATTTCTGTTTCGTCCCCCATAGTTTCTATCTCCCATCACATTATCTTATCCTCTTTTTCCTTTCCTTTTAACCCCTTCCAGTCTTCCTGCTCCTCTTACTTTCTCTTCCTTCTTCCTTGGCTCCTCTTCTCCTTCTTCCGTAAGAGGGAATGGTGGCCCCTAAGCATTTGCTTTAGGAAATAACTTAAAACTAGTTCTAAAATCATAAACAAACATGAGTTATGTCGTTTTTATTATAGTAATAACTGCTATTTTCTGAAGATCATGAAATATGGTATTACATATACTGTACAGGGTAGCCCAAAAGTAGGTATACACCCCTGCATTGATCAAGTATAACATTCTAGTTTATTTGTTTATTTGCTTCATCTCTTCCGAGCTTAAGATGTAAGTAAGAAAACAATAAGAACAAATAATAACGAAACCAAGTGTACCTGATGTATAATAATAAGAAATTATATAAAATGCAATACGGTACTGTAAACTTACTTTTGGGACACCCTGTATTTTGTAATGTGTTGTGTGTACTTCACAAGCCGATATTAGATTACACCCTAGTCTGGGACTCCCTTAGGCACGGGGTCCAATTGGCCTAAGGCCAATTCTACATAGATATTAAACATTTTTTAAGACTTTCAAACTATGCTATGCATAAGTGTCGAAGGTCACATAGAACGGATATATTCATCCATCCGGCCGTCTGCCAACAAGTGTTAAAGCAAAACCAAGGAGAGATATAGAGAAGCGTCTCTCTGCAGTCGATTCAGCATCTCAAGAATAGGTTCCGCCTTCTCTGTTATCCCTTTGACCAGGGCCGAAACTTGTGGGGGCAGGGGGCAACTGCTCCCTAGAGAAGCTCCCCGCCGTTCGAGGGGAGACCATTTTAAGACAAAATTTTTATACTACATATGCTTTGATATTTGTCAATATTGTCTTTTTAATTAATTTGCCATGTATGAAAAGGGCCCAGAGGCGCGCGTAACTAACGGCCCCGCAGACTTTGCCGAGCGGGAGGGCCCACAGGCTCCGGGAAGCTCATAAAGAGTAAGAGAAAGATGGAAAGAGGTGGCCCAAATAGGCGTATTAATGCTTGCCCCTCCAGAAAAAAATCTAAGTTACGACGCTGCCTTTGACTACCATTTTTTAATGTGAACATTCTTTTATATATATACGACTCCTTTAATGTGAGATATTCCTGACATCTGTACACAGTTTTGGAAACTAAACACAGTCTTCTGGTCACATCTGATCCGACGGGAGAACAACGTGCATTTTTTTTTAGAATTTTCTAAAAACAAATTCCCAACGATCTTTGAATTATTCGCGTGAGGCAGATGTGTCCCGTTGGTAGTCAAAGGGTTAAACCTCTATTGAAGCCGAAAATGGTTGAAATTTACTACCACTTCAGTTTTCAATATTGATTATCAACCAAAAACGGTAAGAAATATTGAGCTTTTTTTTTTCAATCAGTTCAGCGAATCTCCTCTGGTAGCCCTCTCTTCAAATCGAAGATGAACCGATTCCAGTTTCAACGTTTATCGCAATAGAACAAAACGACAAGAGGTCTCAGAGCTAACAATTAAATAAAACCGCAAGTGGGTTAAAAATAAACTATTTTAGGTTTCAATTTTGATCACCATAGAATTAAAAAAAACGGAAATAAGTAACGGAAAGTGGATTTTTGGAATCGATTCAGTCAGAGTAGGATCTAGAAGGTCACAACTGGGGAGGGGGGCAACCGGAGCCCAGATCATGAAAGGTATATCATAAAATTTAGTATATACTTTCAAAAATATATAAGCAATAGCTGCAATTATTTTTGTTACTCAAAAAACTGGGAAGCCAAGGTCCCCAGTCCCCAGGCTAGGTCCGCCTCTGGCATTCAGAGTCTTAAGAAAATATTCAATCTTCTGCTGTATCTCTCTACTAACACCGGAAGTGGTAGAAATTTACCATTTAATACGTTTTATCTTAATCTATATTACCCTTTTGGAGCCGAAATTTATACATCTGTTTTGGTACTGAATTCGCATAGTTATGGAGGTCTACCGTAGCACCACAACCGTATCACTTGCTTTAATTTTCATCTATTGGAAAAAAACTGGATTTGGAACATTTACTGGAGAAAATAACCAGGAAGCTTTCCTCCCCTCTCTAGTAACTAGAAGGCGAGTTTTTAATGCATGAGGTCCCGGATTTAATTCCCGGTAGGAAACTATCAAACGAAACACAGTTGTTCAGATTCCTCTGAAAACGGAAGCTTTCATTTAATTCAATAAAGTGTTTGCTGCTGATGCAGTACATGAAGACAAATCAACCAATCAGAGCAGTATTATCTAGTCCATTTCATGTTCAAATATTAACGAGAACCACGACCACCCTCGTGGCTATATTACAAACACACGCGTGTTGAGAGCAAGAACATAGGCGTAACTAGAGGAGGCCCAAAGAGACTGATATTCGTGACCTGTGTCCTAGAAGACTAGGACTCATCAAACCCGTGACCCGCCAGATTAGATTACCTAGTTATCGTACAGACTCGCACCCCGAAGACGATGAAACATCGTCATACTGTGCAAATGAGGAGTATGCATGTGTGAGGGCAACTAATCTAATTCTGACAAACACACTGAGAAAGAAAAATGTGTGTGCCGTACTTAAAAACATAAGTTTGCATGCGTAAATCCTATAGTTTTTGGACTTAACATACAACCCTGTATAATATCCTGCGGTAAACGTATAGCTGAAAACGTAATTTTTATAAGTACGTACTTTCCGTATAAATGTTCCGAATAAACGTACTTTCCGTATAAATGTTCCGAATAAACGTACTTTCCGTATAAATGTTCCGAATAAACGTACTTTCCGTATAAACGTTCCGAATAAACGTACTTTCCGTATAAATGTTCCGAATAAACGTACTTTCGGTATAAATGTTCCGAATAAACGTACTTTCCATATAAATGTTCCGAATAAACGTACTTTCCGTATAAATGTTCCGAATAAACGTACTTTCCGTATAAATGTTCCGAATAAACGTACTTTCCGTATAAATGTTCCGAATAAACGTACTTTCCGTATAAATGTTCCGAATAAACGTACTTTCCGTATAAATGTTCCGAATAAACGTACTTTCCGTATAAATGTTCCGAATAAACGTACTTTCCGTATAAATGTTCCGAATAAACGTACTTTCCGTACGAAAGGAAGATCTGTAAATCGGTTGTTAAGACTTCACATACAAATGGATGTATATAACATATAGCTGACGTATGTAACATACGTGCGTGTACTCATGTAATATACGAAAGACTGTTAGTTGTCAGAAATCCTGCAGAGGCATGATGTAACATCTAAGCGAGAAGAGAGCGATATGTATGCTCCTTTCAGATTTCCGTAGTAAACATAAGGATTCCGTATATATGTGTAATATACCGCTGTCAGGATAACAGATTTTTCTCAGTGCACAATTCTCTCTCTCTCTCTCTCTTGTGGTAAACAAACACCGTGTACGTAGGTTTTCTCGGGGTTCTCCCGTTTCCTCCCACTTTCTTCATTCCACCATTTCATTCATCACTCATCATCACCGTCTCCTTTAGCCTAACCGGCATAACCGTGGGACGTAAAACTCAAAGATTTCATTTCATTCTTTCTCTCTCTCTCTCTCTCTCTGTATGTGTGTGTGTGTGTGTGTGTGTACTCTCACTAATTCTATAATTTCCTTTGTCGTTTGTTATGTGCGTACTTGTGTGCCAAAGCATTGCACTAAAAGATAACTACAAGATTTAACAGTGAATGAAACACCGGAATAACATATAAAAGATAAGCTAAATATTTTTATTATGAGGGATCGTGAAAGATACATAGAATGAACCTGTAAAACTTATCGCTTAGAATATATAAGCTGTAGCTAAGCCCATGCAGTATTTCGTTAAAGTTTTTGTGTAGTCTACGTTCTAAAGCTGTTGCATTATTACGTTTTTCAAACAGAAGGGGAATACAAATAAACATGAAATTATATTTGACATGTTTAAAGACATGTTTCTTGATTAGGAAACATCACTTCGGGTATCAAAGTGCATATTCTAGCAAGAGCGGTGGGCATCTTTAATACACAATGAAATTCTGCTGTATTGCTGATGTTTTGAGCGCTTCCAGATTGCCGTGCCTATTTGAGTCACCGGTTCCGTCCGGAGTACCGGGTCTGCGGACCGAGCCGGATTGGGTGCGAAAAGGAACTCGCAAAAAAAAAAAAAAAAAAGTAAGCCAAATGACCTGCTGACTGCCAAGAATGGTCCATCCCTCTCTAGAACAACTATTGACCCCTAGAACACCGTTGGACCACAGGTTGAAACTGTGGTCATTGAGAATATCTTGGACAATGAAATGAAAATGAAATGAATTTTTTAAGTTTTACGTACCACAGTTATGCCGTGTAGGCTTAAGAAGACGATGATGAAGAGAAATGAATGAAATGGTGGAATAAAGAAAGTGGGAGAACCCCAAGAAAACCCACGCTCATGGTGTTTGTCCACCACAAAGCACAGTTGGTGCGAATTGAGGGGTTCGGCAGTAAAACTTGATAACCCATAAAAGTGAGATTTCGAGAAAATCGCATTTTTGTGGAAATCTGTATTGAAAAGTAAGCATAAAAATAAAATAATTCAAGCATTAAATAACATTGACTATATCTCCTTTCAAGTTATGACATTTTAAACTTAATATTATTTGCAATGAAAAAAATTTAAATCCCTTCTTCCCTTTAATGTGAGTGTAAAACGTGGCTTATCACATTTTACAGAAATGAACAAAAGTGTACCACACAAGTATAATACTTGAATAACATTAGTACTTAGAGTTGAGGAAGTCTGTTAAGGTACATAATCACTTCGAGGCATCAATATAACAAGTATTAATTGTTTGTGATGATTTTAGCTGTTTGTAGAAATCACTGTACACTGGAGGTATCCACTGGAGGCAATCCTTTATGGCATGTAATTTTGTATTACTGGTAGGTCTCCTTGTGATGTATTTTTGTTGCGGAGAAGTTCCTGTAAATCCACCATTTTCTTTCTTTCTTCCGTAGATTTAGTCTTTCCGCAACATCGGGAATGCACGAGTAACTAACGAAGAGTACGTATGGTTCCGAATGACAAAACGTGAACCTTTGGAGGCATTTACCTCTGTCCGTTTGGCTCTTCTTTTATATGGCTTGTTTTAGGTGATATGTTTGAGAGAAGTATTCCGTTGTCATTTCAGTGACAATAAATGAGTGTTTCTTGATCACTTCAATCCAATGCTTGGGAAAAGACTTGGCTTCGATTCCCGGCGGGAGATCATGTGGTTCGGATTCCATGTTAAAATCAGTAGGTCCCATCTCATATAGCCCCGCTGCTGAAAGGGATGTTAAACTCAAAATCAACTCAACCATTGCTTAGGCTATACACATTTTGATAGTGATGTTTGACACAGTTTTCTATACATGCAAAATTTCTATCGCTAGCCATCATTGTGTGGCCGACGACTGGGAAAATTTGCTGTGTATTATGTCATTACATGTGCATTGCATGTAAAACATGGTAAAGCACAATCCCACTTCAAGAGAAATACAGCTCGATAAAAAAAAATGTATGTTCCTTTCACTAGAAACATTCTATATACTTAGAATATATCAACACGGAAATTAGGCTTCTGATAAGAAGGGTAATTTAATTATTTAACAGAAATAAAGAACATTTTGACTTAAAACTTGATATCCCATCAATGTGAAATTGCTTGCACATAGGGTAGGGTTTCCATACCTTATGATCATGGTATTCCTTGTTCTTCCTGCTACAACTTGTAGAATTTTCGGAAATATAGTCAGGATCTTCATTGCTATCGTTAAAAAACACTAGACATCACCAAATCGACTTCCATATGCTATGGATGTCGGGATATTGACCTCTATTTCCATCTATACGTCTTATAATAGAGGCTTACCATGGCTTACTTCAAACACGTTGTGGTTTCCCATGCTTTATGTAGCCGCCTACAACAACTACCGACGAAATTTTCAACCATTTTAAATGACAGTCTTACGCGTTCACCCAAGACAAGGTGATTACAGTTCAGAACTCAATTTCGCTCGGTCGTTAGGTTACCATGTTTTACGCCCGAGCCCCTCAATTAAGATCGAACCAGAGACCGCACACACAAGAAAAATGAAATGAAATCTTTAAGTTTAACGTCCCACGGTTATGCCGGTTAGGCTAAAGGAGATGGTGATAATGAGAAATGAGTGAAATGGTGGAATGAAGAAAGTGGGAGGAAACGGGAGATCCCCGAGAAAACCCACGAGCACGGTGTTTGTCCACCACAAAGTTCACACGGCGCGAGCTGGGATCGAACCAGGGACCCCAAGCACCGGAGGTGAACGCTCTACCACTGAGCCACCGCGCCCCCCTGCACACACAATAGGTGAACGCTCTACCACTGAAATATCTCGAAAAACAAGAAATAATAATCAATTGGTTAATCTTAAAGCAAAGGTCAAAAAGGACTCTATATAAAAAGAACTCAAAATTTGCTATACAACTTCTTGTGAGTTCAATTGGCTGTGGAAGAAGTTCCCCAGTTATGCGACGCATCATAACATAATTAATGATTATAATAATAATAAAATATAGATAATCGAAGTTTGTGCTGCGTAACACGTACAGTCACATATGACCACTTACAAAGCTTGATATCATTTTCAGCTAAAATAATATATGAATATTATTTACTTATTTTTTATTATTATAAGCAATAAACATCCTTATAATTGACTAACTAACTACCTCTGTTTGGGATTATTTGTGTATTTAACAGTGCGTGTGCCTTTAGCTGGCAACAATGTTCAAGTTGCTTAACGCTTTTCTATTGTTTGTGAACAGTGTGAGTGTGTGGGGAATGAACACGCAGTTTTTTGGTGGACCACATATGGCGTTCGAAGATCCTACAATATAGTTTGAACAATTAGCCATCGTTGTTACAAGCAGTTACAACTTAAAAGACCTTGAATATGTTTATTCTTGTGTGTTATTTTTGTGTACAAACCGAAGTTGTAATCATTTAAATACAGTGAATTTATATTTGGTTGCATTCATGTGGTATATGAATCAATCCTTTACATTGCACTACTCTAAACATTGTTTTTAGCATTGTCATTGTATTTTAGTGAAATTACAAATATATACATTCAAAATTCTACAACCTGTATGGCTTATGGAACCCGGAGCTTCATTGCCAACTAACTAAAAAAAAAACTAACTCTATGGCCTATGGAACCCGGAGGTTCAGTACCGCGTTCACAAAAGCTCTCCACTGACTTCTATCCTTAGCTAATTGGATCCAGTTTCTACTTTGTATTCCTATCTCTGCGAGATCCATCTTAATAATATCCTCCCATCTGCGCATAGGTCTTCCTAATGGTCGTTTTCCTATGGGTCTACCAGTCAAGACTTTGAAAGCGTTTCTACTTTCTTCCATTCTAGCTACATGACCTGCCCACCAATAATTTCATCTGCGTATGGGGTCAATCTTGCTAACAGAATATTTGAAAGGATTTTATAGGATGTTGACAGAAGAGAAATGCCTCGATAATTATTACAGTCAGTTTTGTCGCCTTTATTGTGAATTGGAACAATGATTGACTCTTTCCACTCTTGTGGCAATTCTTCCTTGTTCCAGATAAGGAGAATAAGTTTGTGTATCTTGTTCCACAATTTTTCGCCTCCAGCTAAAATTAACTCAGCCGGAATTTCATCTACACCCGGAGATTTGTATTTCTTTAATTTCTTTATAGCGGCTTCCACTTCTATTCGATTGGATTCTGGAATATACGGTTCTGCGGTGTGTATCTCCTTTTCTCCACGCACATTAGTTTTTGGCTGCGTGTTCAGCAAATCGTCAAAGAAATCTTTCCATCTATTTAAGAGGCTACCCGTATCAGTGAGAACTGTTCCGTCAGATTTCTTTAATATATAAGCACGAGGTTGATAGCCTTTCTTAAATTCGCTGATCCCCTTATACATGTCCCGAATATTTTTATTTTTACTATTATCTTCAAGTTCCTTAATTTTAACTTTCAAAAAATCCCGTTTCTTTGTTCTAAAAGTTTTGGAAGTTTCCCGCCTGATATCTGCGAAATTTTGTGTAGTTGTTTCATTCGGATTTTGTAGCCACCGTAATTTTGCCTGTTTTCTCTTCTCTGCTAGTTTAATGCATTCTTGGTCGAACCATGGTTTGTTCCTACGTATTTCCGCGTGTCCCAATTTTTCTATTGCTGAACTTTTAATGCTATCTCTAATTTCAATCCAAGTATCCTCAACACTAGTGCACTCCGAGTCTTCTAAAACCGAGAATCTATTCGAAACTTCAATCTGGTATTCCTCTCTTACCTGGCTTTCTTCTAATTTCTTTAAATTAAATCTCTCCGTTTTCGGACATTGAGTATTACCTTTATTCAACGATAATCTCTCCCGTATTATCGCTGCTACCAGGTAGTGATCAGTGTCACAATCAGCCCCTCTAAACGACCGGACGTCAATTATGCTAGATTGTATTCTTCTATCTACTAAAACGTGATCAATTTGATTATGTGTTTTTCCGTCTGGTGATGTCCAAGTGTATTTATGAACGTCGCGATGTGGGAATTTTGTACTCTTCACGATTAGGTTTTTGGATGTTGCAAAGTTCACGAGTCTAACACCGTTGTCATTACTTTCCTTATGCAAACTTTCGTTCCCTATAATCGGTTTGAAAATATCCTCTCGTCCTACCTTCGCATTGAAATCCCCTAATAGAATCTTCATATATCTTTTATATCGTCACCCTTATCTTCAGTTGGAGCATGTGCATTTAAAACAATAATATCACACCACCGTCCCTTAAGAGTAATAAAAGAAAGTCTGTCAGTAACAAATTCAACCCGTTTAATTGCTGGTAATATTCGTTTGTGAACGAAAAACCCTGTTCCTAACTGGTGATTTTTATTTCCTTCTCCGTAAAACAACGTAAAATTTCCGGAATTCTCAGATCCATTTCCTTCCCACCTAACTTCCTGAACTCCTACTAGGTCCATCCTGTATTTCTCTAACTCACTCGTTACAGGTTTTAACGCGCCTGCCCTATAAAGACTTCTAATATTCCATGTTCCAAATCTCATGTCCATTTTCTTTTGCTGATGTCGTGCCAAGTTATCAGTCCTTGTCCGAGGCTTTTGTGAATGTTTCTGAACAAGTACCTTTTTTTACAGGATGAGGGTGTTAGCCTTACCCAAACCCCCAAGCTGGAGGACCACTCCTAGTCGTCTGTCCGCGACTGCTTATTCAGTATATTCGCAGCTAACCTCTATATCTAGAGGCCTTCTCCTCGATCCGCAACCTGAGGACGCGCCATGCCGTGGTGACAGGAACCTACGTTACACGGGGAGCTTCATTGCCGCGTTCACAAAAGCTTTCCATTGTCTTCTATCCTTAGCCAACTGGATCCAGTTTCTACTTTATACTCCTTTTTCTGTGAGATCCATCTTAATATTGTCCTCCCATGTGCGTCTAGGTCTTCCTAATGGTCGTTTTCCGATTGGATTTCCAGTTAAAACTTTGAAAGCGTGTCTAGTGTCTTCCATTACGGCTACGTCAGTTGCCCAACTAAGCCTCCTAGACTTGATGACCCTAACAATGTTTGGTAAATGGTATAAATAATGCAGTTCCTCGTTATGAAGTTTTCGCCATTCCCCATTCCCGTTCCTCTTGGGACAGAATATTCGCCACAGGATTTTATTCTCAAATACTTTCAGTCGACGTTGTTCTCTCAAGAGTAAGTGACCGTGTTCCGCAACCATACAGAACCACAGGCATGATTATCGTTTTATGTATTTTTAGCTTCAAATTCCACGACACAATTCGCGACTACAAACGATTTTGAACTGAATTGTAACACGAATTCCCTGCTTTAAATCGACATTCAATTCCTTTGTGAATATGTTTTCGGACTGTTAATATTGGTCCTAGATATTTGAAAGTATCCACTTTGTCGAAAATATCCACTTATTTGATATTTTAACGCATCCAAAATTTACAGTTTTACGACTAGACTAGTCCTTCTAAAAAGGTTCATGCAATTCTAAAAAGTAAGAAGACAAAGCGTTCCTGGCAAAATATCCTAGTTGCTCCCAGGGCCGTAACTTGTGGGAGGCAGGGGGCAACTGCCTCCCCAGGGAAGCTTCCCGCAGTTAGGGGAGGGGACATTTTAAGACAACATTTTCTTACTCCACATATGATACGAACACGAAATCATAAATGAACCATCAAACAAGTTCACTACATTACATAAACAAAACAGCACACAAAAGGTAAATAAAACAAAAATGAATCGTAGACCCATTTCGATATATATTAAGGGCCCTAGAAATATTTTTTATCGTATGGCTTTGAGATTTGTCAATATTGTTCCCTTAATTAATTTGTCATGTATGGAACTGTCCCAGGGAGTAACTAACAGCCCCGCAGACCTTGCCGTGCGGAAGGGCCACAGGCTCCTTGGGGTCCATAAAGAGTAAGACAAAGATGGAAAGAGGACGCCCAAGAATTAGAAAATACTTTTTCTACGAGGCCCAAATACGCGTATTAATGCCGGTAGTTGAAATTTACCGGCCGTATTAATGCCCCCCCAGAACAATCTGAGTTACGGCGCTCGTTACTCCAATGTGGCAGCCCTGGGTTCTATTCCAGGTGGAAACTTTCTAGTTCGGATTTAATATCTTATATACAGTAGTGGTTCTACAAGGCAAAAACTAAAGGGGGCAGCCAGAGTACGATAGGTATATTCACTGTACACTGTACACTTTCACAAATATATCAATAGGTCTAATAGCTTAAATTATTTTTGTTTCTCCAAAAATAGGGGGTTCCTAGCCCCCGGCCCCGGACTAGGGCCGCCACTATAAATATAGCCTCGATGCTGAAGGGAATGCTAAAACTCCAATCAAAATCAAACCAGGGATAAAAATGCAGGGGAACGCGGGGGAACGTCGTCCTCCCATTTCCAGAAAATATCTGTAGCGACCAGGGCCGTGCCGTGGGGGGGCGAGCGGGACGACGGCCCCAGACACCGAAGTAAGGGGGCGAAAAATTCACTAGAGAAAAGGAAAAAAGACAGGAAAAATTACTTGGAATATATGTATGGGGGTGCCATCGTATACTCTCGCCCCGAGCTCTGATTTTCCATGGCGCGGCCCTGGTAGCGCCCTCCCACTTTCTAAAAAAAAAAAATACAATGGACAAAGATAGGCACGGTGGACGGTGTGACGTCATGCGTCCCCCTACCTTTCCAGGTCCACTTTTGCCCCTGAATCAAACTACAACAAAACATACATGAAACAACATTTGAAGAAGTTTACTGACCATGGAACACCATATATGAAGTACTTTTGCATTTCAGAACTCGCTGAACTGATTTTTTTTTTTTTTTTTAATGAAACCCTTCAGTTTATTTCTGCTTACGTCTCTGTACCAGAAGAGTAAAACGTTTATGAGCAATTTCACGGGGAACCATTTCCCTGTTCATATTCTTTTACGATGGCCTTTTCGCTCATGCAATTCAGTTCTGCTTTAAATCTAAGGAAAATCTGCGTTTTTTTCCAGCTGAAGAGACGCAGTTTGCAGTTGTCCTAGACATCAGCAGCACGCATATCTCGTTCATGACTTTACAATTCATTCAGAATCAAAGAGCCGTGTCTAAGCTTGTCATCACAGTCTGTTGACTTTCAGATTTCGTTCCAGATTCTCGTTTTCGTCTCTTCTGCTGTAGAATTAGGTTCACAGAGAACAGGAAGAACTAATATTGCTTCTGTAGCTATTTTTCTGCTCAATGACTAAAAGGAATTGCTTCAACGTTTTAAGTAATTCTTTGAAATAAAATTTAGTTTTTGTTTTATGTATGAAGTACTGCCTTAGGTAAGACATATATTTTTTGATTCTTGGAATGAACATAGGCTTTCCGAGATTATGTCTTCGTTAAGAATATAAATATTCGCTATAAGAACATACGTTAAAATGCATTTAAGAGGTTTTTTAATTTTTGTTCCGCATTGTTCTGTACTTTTGTATTTTGTAGTTTTCTATTGTACGTCATATTCATCTCCAAACAGTGTTGCCACACCTGGTACAATAGTACCAAATTCAGCCCTTTCTGTCATTCATTGGCCCGTTGGTACCACACTGGTATTTTCAGCCCCTTTTGTAAAAAAAATTGGTACAATTGTACCAATTCAACACCATTTAACAAATACTTGTCACATTTCAAAAGTGTCAGTAATACTCAGTGTTGCCACACTTGGTACAATTGTACCAAATTCGGCCCTTTTTGTCATTCATCAGCCCGTTGGTACCATGCTGGCATTTTCAGCCCCTTTTGTGAAAAAGTTGGTACAATTCTATCCAATTCAGCACCATTTAACAAATACTTCGATTTATAATACTTAAAATTATTAATAATGTGTAGTGGTGGTGTCTTTCAAGGAAGGTTTTAGGACCCTGGACTGGTTTTACATTTTTTATAAATGTCAGTTTACTTACCTTGTATTCCTCTTACAGTCTATTATCCTCCTTCGGTCGTGGGATGAGCGAAAGTAAGGTGCAATAATTTATATTTTAGTATTTTATTACCGTACTGTTTACATAAAAACTCGAATATTATTGATTTGTTCCTCGTTTTATATATTTTTTCATATATGGACACAATACCGTTTTAGTTTATTGGTCACTTTGAAAGAGGAGCGTTTGGTTTTCTTACAATACATACCGAAGATGATAACTGTTTTCCCTTTTAATTTGTGGCCTCTGTTATACTTCCTACCTGTGAGAAAAGTTTCATCTACTTTCACGGTTGTTCGCGGTAATCCTATTTGGATGTTTTGAAAAAGTAATTTTTAAAAAGAGCACTTTCTTGTTTTAGACTCTTGGAAGAGGGGGGAGGAGAGTATTCTAGAACTTTATCTCTTTTAGTTTCGTGTTATAGAGCCATGTGTTATACTGGTATAAAATAATGAATTCAGCCCTTTTTGTTTCAATTTGGTACTATTTTTCAGCCCACTCCAGAGCTGGGACTGTGGCACCACTGGTAATACTCATGAAATAAGCGAGAATGAGGTGCAATAATTTATATTTTAATATTTTATAATAACGTACTGTTTACAAACGAACTCGGAGATAATTGATTTGTTCTTTGTTTTGTATATATTTTTCCACATATGACCATAATACTGTTTTGGTTTATTGGTAACTTTGAAACAGAGGTGGGGTTGGTTTCCTTATAATACATACCGAAGATGATAACTGTTTTCCTTTTTCATTTGTGGCCTCTGTTATACATCCTACGTGCAAGAAAAGTTTCATCTACTTCCACGGTTGCTCGGAGTCCTCCTATTTAGATGTTTTTAAAAAGTAATTTTTAAAAAGAACCCTTTCTTGATTTGGACTCTTGGAAGAGGGAGGGGGGAGTGTTCTAGAACTTTACTTCATTAGTTTCGTGTTACAGAGCCATGTAAAGTAATGAATTCCACTGATATAAAACAATAAATTCAGCCCTTTTTGTTTCAATTTGGTACTATTTGTCAGCCTACTCCAGAGCTAGAACTGTGGCAACACTGTCTCCAAATAAAACTACAAATGAACAAAATAAATACTCATGCCCAAAAACGGCGTTAAAAAACGCAGATTCATGAACATGAAAAGGCCACAGATTCCCTTAGTCCTCATTGTTGCCTTTATAGTAGTCATCTGTAGTACGGGGCTCGTATTACCTCTACCCTCTGTGAGTAGTCCCAGAGAAGAAGGTACCCTTGTTTAACCCTTAACACACCAAGCCTAAATCGTCAACGTTGTTTACCAAGCTGGGGTCTTCTAGGGACTCCAAGTATTATTTTAATTTCTCAACTTATTTTCTTTTTTGCACTTTTTTGAACGAACGTATCATTGATCTAATTATGTAGCAGACATCCCAAAAGAATGCAGAGCACATATAAAAATCGAGAAGAAATTGGGTCTTATAGTGGAAGCAGTATCACCAAATATCACCCTCTGGGGTCCCTAGAGAAACCTGGTTGATGTGTTACGGGTTAAACTAACAAGGGTTAAACTAACACATCTCCTTGTGTTTTGTTCATTGCACTTCACCTCATCATTTACATCATTTCAGCAATAAATAAATAAATCCTTCTAACCGATTTCCCAATGATACTACCAAAAAATGAATGTTCACGGCCCCAGAGAAAGCGTTACCTTCTATGGGCCTCTCCCTTCCAATAGAAATGGAAGTACACATAAACATCTCAGATAATACATACTCCGGTTCAGTGTTGTTGAATGAAATGTATAGGAGATTACCTTAGTTTTCCAGTTCCATTATAAAGTGTGTCTGTGTGCTATTGTCAGAAAAAAATCAAGGACAGTATTTACAACGCTAATTAACAGGACATAAATAAATATAGCACATGAGCAACTAAATCTAGGAGAATACAAACTACAGACTGCTTCAAATTGGTATTGATTCATTTTTCTCAATAACCACGCGGACAATAATGGCTTGGGACAATAATACTAAATGGTGCCCCAAGCAACCTCAAGTTTTGAATGCATTTACAGCAGTGATGTGCCGTAAACTATAATTTTACGTCTACGCATTGTCTACTGTAATCTATACGTAATCTACATTACACCTTTTCCCGTGTAGACTATGTAGACAACCACTATCAAATGTAAGAAAGAATTTCGTTGCTCGTTTGTTCATATTTCCTCATTCAGTTATTTTGCTTCGCTGCAGCGAAAGATTAGGGAAACGACTAACATATAAAAAGTAGAGGGAATTATCTAATCTGTATGTTTACTCTGCTCTGCACATACCACTTCTTTAGATTTTCCACTTCGAGCACTGCTTTTATAATGAAATTTACGAAACTAATTCTCACCTGTGGGCTTTCAGTCTTGAAGCTGCTGTATTTGCCAATTCTTTCTTGCATATTTTACAAGATGCATAATATTTTTGATTTTCCTTCATCAAGACGAAACTAAGTATTCGAAAGTTACTATTCGCTGGTCTAGGCATTTTATTTTGTACGCAATTTCGCAAGGTAACGACAAAAGAAAGCTCCTTTATTGTTCACGACGCCATATTAAATTAGGTGTTGTTGACATATTCTACATAGTCTACGTTGTTTACATTGCCTACGCATAGTTGACACGTAAAAGTAAACTATCGTTTTTTACCCGTAGACGCACATCTCTGGTTTACAGTATACAATATCAAGCAAAGGTACCTTGTAAGTTTGGAAAGACAATTATAAATTATTAAACATGTACGAGGGGGAATCAGAAAATGAAAAGGATACAAAGCCTGCAGTGAAATGTGTATATATTATTTCATACAACCAATACAACCAACAGACAATACGTACATTAGGTTATTTTTTTCGACATAGTCTATTTATTGGTAAATGTATTTGTCGCATCGTGGGAAGAGTTTGAAGATTCCTTCCTGGTAAAAATTCTGTCCTTGCGTGTTCAGCTTTTCGCCACGCAGTGTTTCACCTCTTCGTCTGAAGCGAAGAGACGGTCTCCTAGGTGAGCCTTCAAGTGAAAGTTGCTTGGAGCGAGGTTCGAGCTGTAGGGAGAGTGATCGATGATGTCCCAGTGAAATTGCTGCAACAGCGTGGGTGGTCTTGACTCTATACAGGCGCACGTTGTCGTGAAGGAAGATGAGATACCCTCGGTGAGAAGTCTTGGCCTTCCCTCCGAACTGCTTCGCGTCAGCTGCTGGTGAATTTCAGCTGCGGTTACATACTTCGCCTACAGAAATCGATTAACTGAGTGGACTTCTTCACGAGACCAAGTTTTCTAAACGAATCACTACTTGCATTTACCTGCAACTAGCGCCGAAGGCGGCTGCAGGCTCAAACTCTGCTCAGTTGCCAACTCCACGTTTTAAAATTATTTCACGCTCATTATTCCTCTCCAAAAATATCGGACTTGTGACCTGAGTTTATGATCCTTCCTCGTATTATGAAGGTAATAACTATTAAATTATTACAGATAAGATGGAAATGTTGTCAGATGTGCTTTTGTGGTAAACATACACACTGTAAAAAAATCGTTGTGTTATTTCAACGACATGCCTATGTGTCAACACCATTGTGTTAAAACATAGCACAAACAAGTGGTTAGAACAACTCACTCTCCATTTGGAGTTGTGTGTCGAATGCCGGTAGTTGAAATCACATACAGCCTGTGTGTTAAATTAACACAAGTGTAGAATCTTCGGTGTTGTTTTCTGCGTGATTGCCAAATATGTTGGGCATCTAATTATAAAGGCTTATGAATTGAAGCTACAAACAAACACAGTAGAAAGAAATACTTTAACAAATCCAGGTATACACAAAATTTCAAAATGCAAACCGCGCGATGTGTTTTCAATTGTTTTACATAATGTTTCTGAAGAAACCCCTAACAGCACAAGATGTGCTAGACATGTGCCATTTAGGTGTTCTAAATTCATCTCCTACATTTGATGCATTTATTGCTTCTTTTTCTAAGCGATTGTGTACTAGAAGCAACAAACGCATTAACTTTATTAGATGGCAACTGGCGCCGATCATTTGAAAGTGAATATGGAAGAACTATAACATAAAGTAAATAGTAAGTCATCATTTTGTTATAAAATCAGGTCTACATGGCGAGCAGATTTTGTCTTATGCCGAATGGTTATCGTAGAATATACGCGGCTTATAGGAGCACTCTGATTAGCCAAATTCATAGACCTCAACAATTTATCCCTTTACAAGCGACGTTTTCTTCATCGCCTCCGTGGCCAAGTCGGAAGAGCACGCGGCTAGTAATTGAAAGGTTGGTGGTTCGTGCCCCCAAACCACTGGAGTACTTTTTTTTACTTGTTTAAAATGTTTTTTTTTAGACTCAGCATAATGTAAACAAATTACGCATATAATCGATTTAACATATTTTAAGGGAGTAATTTTGTGGTTCATTAACGGTTACGGCACAGCACGGCTCAACACCGGTTGTGTGTTAAACGCCAACACCGTGGGATATGTGTTGAACTAACACCACATAGTGGTAGTCATGCTGGAACCACCGCCCTGTGTTAAAATCGACAATTTAACACAACCATTTTTACTGTGTACCGCCAAAACAGTATGTCACATTCCCTCTTCTATTAAAAAAAAATGAATCTGGGTTCAAGATAGCGGACTTCAACATTGAAGCCTTGATGTCAGAATACCGAAATAAATGCGGCTCTACCTCCATTGTGGAATATGGTCATGAAAAATATGGAGAATATAAGTATGGGATATGGGGAATGTATGGTGTAATTCCTCTAAGCATTACAAACTTCCAAATTTACAAGGTATCTTTGCTTATAGAATTCAGGCGTTTGATTTCACACAATGGACTTGAATTCATATCCACTTACAGATATGTCAAACACAATGGATTTTATCCCTTTGGCTTCGCCGTAGTTGGGTAAAAAGAAACATACAAACAAAAAGGGAAACAAATAAGTTAAGAAACAAAGAAACAAACATTTTTTATTGTGTACAACAAACGAATACAATAACAAACTTAAATGTATTCACATTGAAAAACTAGAAAGGAAACAAAATAAAAAAGATATCCGTTGCAACATTACTCCCACTTGCTCTCTGATAAAGAAATAAAAACCAAAATGTTCTTCTCCCAATAATTTTGACACAAGATTAGTATATCTTTTGTATAGCATCAAGGGAAATGGTAATCAATTATTTATATCTTCACTGCGTGTAGAACGACCTTTGATACGTACCTGTAGTTTCATAATACCCTGCGAGCTCTGATAAAGAATTCAGGAAGCCGAGTGTATTCGGCCGGGATTTTAGCGCTTAGTGGCTCGACGGCGCGGCGTGAGAAAGCCTCTTAGCGGTGTTTGATTTGTAAATAATACAACGCAGTGCATTGTATGTGTATGGTCTAACGCAAGACAGGTGATTTCACATCGAGGAAAGGAGAAAACAAAAACTTGGAATAGTCTATGAGAAATATCGGGAAAAGTGGACTTACGTAGTAATTGATGTGTACAATTCATTAGAACATTTATTAAACCCGCACTGTGTTATAAATATATATGGCAAGGGTCAAGATAGCTCAGTGATAAAGGCTTACGTCTAATGTGTGGGGTCCGCGGTTCGATTCCCGGCTAAGTAAGTTTGTAGTGGACAACACCGTGTCCGTGGATTTTCTCGGGGTACCCCCGTTTCCTCCCACTTTCTTATTCCACCAATTTTTCCATCAACGTTCACCTGCCTCACTGATTCGTCTCCTTTAGCTTAAAGAGCATAATCATAAACTGAAAAATTTCATTTTCATTGATACATAATGATGGCACGCCTTATTAAAAGGTTATGTCGTTACGTCCTTTACATCCATCTGTTTGTTAGGAATAAGAGCAACAACAGCTGTGTCCCGTGTACACTACGTGAACAAGTTTGGTTTACATAAGTATGATGTCTTCTCATTTAATATTGAAACCAGAAGTAGTAGTGGTTTTAGTACATAGATTAGAGTGGAGATGGAATAGTCCTGCATTCTTGATACCCTTAATTGACCGCAAAAAATCGCTCCTAAATATCCATTACCATTTTTCGTCTTGTAGCGATCAACGTTGAAATCGAAAGTAGTTTATTTCGACCAGTTCTGGTTTGAGTTAAAAAAAAAAAAAAAAAAAAAAAAAGATTAAGAGATAAGAAGGTAGGCTACATATTCTTAGAACGCTAAACCTGTTTAAAAAGTAACTTCTTGATATCTCTTATCATATTTGCTCTGTGTAGATAAATATTGAAACCGGAAGTTCTAGTGAATTTCTGTCATTTCCGGTTTTATTAGATAAATAAGAACGAAGATACAATGTGTTATTAAAATGCTTAAGCGATTCCAGGAAGCCGCTTTACCGTTTTTGCTTTCTACTAATCAACATTAAACCGGAAATGGTTCATTTTTATCACTTCCGGTTTAAATATAACTTTTTCCATAAACGAACTCGGTTTGTCATGTACATCCTGACCAAAATTAATGGTGACCATTAAGCAGTTGAGTTTTTTTTTTTTTTTTTTTTTGTTTTTTGTCTCCCGGAAGGAAAAAGAGCGCACTGGTAAACGAGGTAACTATAGTATTCGCGCCGAGTCGTGAAGCTTGACCTAGATCTATCGATTTCACCACCCAATAGAACGCGAGGGTGTGTTCCAGTCGTCAACCCCCACCCATCAAATTTTGTCAGTGTCGTCTCTCGCGCTACAGGAAAACATCTCCCGAGACTACAATGTTGTCGGATTGGCGCCAAGTTCCTTTTTTTTTTTTTTTGCGTTATATTTTTGTTGTTACTATTCGTGTTATTGTTACCGTTTTAGAATAATTGTTACAGTGGTTATTGTTGTGCAGTGTTATTATTGGTAATTTTAAATGTTTTTTTTTTTAATACTTATTTACTATCTCTTCCAAGTTTGGCAACATTGTTGATGAATTTCAGCTGTTTGACATTTCACCAAGTGTGCGTTCGGGAAGCGGCTCCGCGAATTGTACCGAAGTTTTCCGATGCATGGAGCTCAAGCAAAACATTCGTGTGATTGGTTTAGAGCCCAAGCTTCACAACTGGGTGCGAGTACTATAGGCGGCATCATCAATGAAAGATGAATTTCCTGGTGTAGGGCGTCCGTGGTGATTATGTGATCAGTTTGGAATTGTTGTTTCCACTCAGATACCATCTCATGGCATGGGCTTTTATCCCTATAGACTTCTTTTATCTCTGCGTGGGTGTGCTTTGCTCATTTCCCCTGAAGCATCAGAAACTTAAAGACACTCCATGTCTCAACCATGTCAATCACCGCATCTTCAGTGATTTACCTAGATCAAGAAAAGAAAGAAAGAGTTGTTCTAACGAGTCCAGAATTTGCATGGTTAACGTACAAGGAAATAACTAAGAAATGGATGTCCTCAGGGGTTCGAAGTTCGTCAGTCTCTAGGTGATTGCACGAAGTTTTCGATACCCCTTGTAGTGGTGTGCTCATGGAAATACTTCGAGATTCTTCTAAAACTCCTATTTAACACGATACGCAAAAAGAAATATTTACTGGATGAAGATATGTATACAAACTATGGATGAGCAATTAAGAAATTTTTACTTTCCGCAATCCGGAAAGTAAAATCAGAAAATTCCAGATTTCGGAAAAATTCCGGAACTTAGAAAATTTCCTGCACTCGGAAAACATCCGGAATTTAGAAAATTCTGAAATTCAGAATATTCCGCAATTCGCAAAACTTGGGAATTCAGAAAATTCATATTCCTGCTTTTTCCCGAATTTCGGAATTTTTCCGAAATCCGGAAAGTGAAATTTCCGATTCCGGAAAATTTTACCCATCCCTAATACAAACATTTGAAACAAAATGAATTTTGGAACTTCACTCCTTTGACAAAAACTTTTGTGTACGCCACTGCCCTGAAGAATTAAATTTTGCTTAGCTTAATGTCTTCTGTGAGTTGTTATTTATCTCAGTTTTGAACCAATTTCATATAAACGAAACTTGAAATTTAAAAGTTAATATGGTAATTTTATCCGGAATCTCATTAATTATGCTATGCACTATCGTCTTGCGACTACCATAATGATGAGCTCTATGAGGGTATATTTCACCTCAATAAGTGGGAAGATTCTCGTACAGCACAAATATTGTGGTTTACAAAAGAAATTAGTCTTTCTCAATTTTCTCAGGAGCTCCTCCGTGGCTAAGCGGTTAGCGTACGCGCCTTTGGCGCGGGAGACCCGGGTTCGATTCCCGGCGAGAGCTCATGTGGTTCGGATTCCACGTTAATCAGTAGGTCCACGTCTCACATAGCCTCGCTGCTGAACGGGACGTAAAACTCAAAATCAATCAATCAATTTTCTCAGATTTCAAAAAGGTAAGACTTTGATTCAGGGTTCTGGGCAGCATAGGAACATAGAACAAGTCTACCAGCTCGCCACAAACACATTTGTGCAGCTATAAATTCCATTATTATATCGGTTAGGCTTCACAAGATTGGGCTGGAGCTGATTATCGTCTTGATTGTTTCTACATAACAGATGGCGCGCACATCGTGTGTTTGTAATTCCAATAAACACCACCAAAACATTTTTAGTTTATGTATCTACTACTACGAAAGTTTGAGCTGGATACTACTCTTTTGGTATTAAAGTTATACCCTTTTAAAATCAGGGAATGATTTGTACTCACCCTGTATATATATATATATATATATATATATATATATATATATATATATATATATATATATATATATATATATATATATATATATATATATATATATATATATATATATATATATGTGTGTGTGTGTGTGTGTGTATAAAGGTAACCATGAGAGTTCTGTCGCTTTTTCACTGACCACCTTCGAACATCGATATGTCACCTACGACGTAACTGGAAGATCAAAAATAATCGCCATAAACATTGACGACCTGCCAATGTTCTGGAAGGCCATGGATTCTATCGTGGTAGAACTTGGAGGACTATGTTGCGAAGAAGGTATCAAGTGCATTTTGCACTTCTACTAGTGATTTGAACTGGCGTCCTCTACAGTGATTTCCAAGGAACAGGTGATAATCGGATGGTGTAATGTCTGGGGAGTATGGCGGATACAATAGTGTTTCCCATCCAAGACGTACAATGGTGTCCTGGGTCATCCTAGCCATGTGGGGCTTATCGTTGTCCTATAAGAGACGGAGGACCCATTTGCGATTCTGAAGTGCTGGATCCAGAGTTTTGAGTTTTTCTTGAACACGGCTCAACTGCTGACAGTACACATTTGCATTGATGCTCTGACCAGCTGGTCACAGTTCTCGATGCACGATGCCGCGAACAGTCCATCAAACACACAGGAGGACCTTCTGGTGCAGCGCTGGTTTCGGCTGTTTTGAAACCGGTTCATGGGATGCTAACCAATGATGACGACACCGTGGATCTTTCTACAGGACCCACTTCTCATCACATGTCAACAACCTGTCCTGAAATGACTCCTTCCTCAGACGAAACACAGGTGTCTGCTCGCGTTGCCTTCTGGCCCGGAGTCAAATCATGAGAAACCCATCGACCCAACTTGTAATGCTTCCAAGTTGTTGAAGGTGCTGCCGAATGCTTTCTTCACTCACACTGAATTGTAGTCGCAGTTCCTCACATGTCTGTCCATCGTTCGCTTCAATTGCTTCGTGAAGATCTTCATTTTGTACATGTATTGGTCTTCCGGCAGGTGGTACATCTTCGAGTATTTCGTCACAGTCTTTAAACTTGTTAAACCATCGCTACACTGTCCTCGTAGTCATGACATCTTCACCAAAGGCCTGGCATATCTTTCATCCCGCTGCAGCGGCGTTTGACCCCAGTTAGAGCTCGTACAGCATACATGTCCTTATGACCCTCCATTCGCATTCAACTCACGTGTGAGGACCAATTGAACACACACCTCCACAAAAAGCGACATAACTTCCTTGGTTACCTTTATATATATTTCATTGCGCGAATAATGTTGTAAAATGTAGTATTTTTGCAATACAAAACTAAAATTTAAAAACAAATCCTCTCTTGGGCAGGTCCTGGAAAGTATAGCTTCTGTTTGTTTTCAGTGATAGACGTCTATCAAAGCAGTGACGCAAGTACTTTGTTGTCAACGCAAATAGACTAGACATGAATTGCTCTTCAAGTACAACCCTTCCTATATTGCTTTAAAAAAAAAGAAAGAAAAAACGATCAAGAGGACGGTCTCATTATGAAGCGTTCTATATTCATACCTATCGACGCACAGTAGATAGGATTTCTAAAAGAGCTTTCTAACACAGCCCTCACGTACAACAATTAAAATGCAAGGTTTCAAGTGTTCTTCATATGGATTTTTTTTTTCATTCTTTATTTCTTTGTAGACAATACGTAGAGATTGTCGTTCTTTGTACTACAATGTTTCTAATTTTATCAAAGATTAAGCTATATGGAATCTATATATTAAAATGCTACACGAGGTTTCTATGATTGTGATCAAGAAAAGTTTATATGTTTGTTTATTTTCGACAATGAGATCTCGAAAACCACAAGTGCTAGAAGCGTTCCGTCTTTGCTGGTCGATTCCAAATTTTATGTAGATTGTCCAGTTCTAATTGAATATTTAAACACATGGCCGTTATTTCTTTATTACATTTTTTAAGGGTAAGCTGGAAGTGTTATTTTTTTTAAAAAAAACATCATATCCTATGAGTTATACATTCCAACACTACATAATTATATACAGGAATAGTATATCTCTCAGGCGTTTGTTCCATGTGCAAATGATAATGAAAAAAGGAAGGCTAACCATTTCTCCACTCTAAGATGAATCTTTATTGTTTGGAGTGTTTTGCCCAATGAACACCATACATTACTGACATTATAATTAATCGTATATGTGTAATGTATTTGCTTATTACGTACTACATTGAAGAAGAAAGAAAACACTTATCATACATGACTTAGAAACTCCAACCGGAAATCTTGCAAACGGTGCAAGATATTGAAAAAAATAATCGAAAAAATCTCCCCTTTATCGTACCCCTTTCCAATATTTTATCAAGACGTCTTTCACTTGTGTCTGTAAAGAGGCATGTACGTATGTTGTGAGGAATGAGAAGGAGATTCATGCTCATATGTGAATGATGCGCTGGTTAGAGAGCGCAGGTTCAGGTAGTATTATTTTAAAAGTAGTTCTTACCGATTGAATTTTGAACTGATCTTGGGTTTGAGCCTTAAGAGGGCGACTTATAACTGTGGCTAAATATCCACTTGTTCCCTACCCGTGGTTCAAAATGCCGAGAATTTACTTACAAAACAAAATACAATTAGAGAACATCTCCACTCAATCATACGAAGAAAGAAGTACATTACCTGAACAACGGAGTGTTGTTGACAATTCCAGTTATACACACAAAAATGATTTTTTTTTAAACTTACTACTAAAATATTAGGCCTAATAGTATAGAAAATATTTAATGACTTTGTATGAAATGCCATTTTTATCGTGACTCACTTATAAAATTTCACGTTTTCACTTTTCACACTTTTATTCTATACTCCAAGGGGAAATAGGGAGCAGCGGCTCTTAAGGAATTATCTCCTGGTGAAGATGCTGTTGTAGGTAAGAATTCCCTACAATGCATAATATTACTTGAGATGTTATTTACTTCCGAATTTACAGTACATCATAGTTAAATATCCATTTGTACTTTAATCTAATCTTATAGTGAGGTTGCTGGCGGTTTACAGAAGAGAACAGCTAGTTGATGTTGCTTATTCGAAGTATATACTCATATGCCCACTGAAAGCAAAACAAATGGTTTCTTACAGTAACTGATGCGTTGTCCCTCCAACCAGGAAAGTCCCGAAAGAGTTTACAGTAGTTCGTCTAAAAACTCTCAGTACCAGCAACATTGATTTTTTTTAAAGTCAGGGAACTGTGTTTTGTGAGATGTCCGCTGTTATGGTTTTTCAAGCATGTTAAAATGTTGCTAGCTTACTACATAACAATGTTACAAAAACACTGAATATTTACCTAGTCTAGCCATAAATACTTTCACAAACTTTTGGCTTTGTCTGTACAACCTGTTGTGCAGGTGACAAGGTACAATTTGGCTCGAGGTCAGCCCTGGTGAGTGTGTGTCGAACAGGGAAAAAGAACGGGTGGATCTGCTTCGCTTAAGCATGGAGTGGGGTAAGTACGAAAAAAGAGTTTAAGTGATTGCCTTGGATAAGGGTGGAAATTCACCAAGTGAGATTTTCAAATTGCTGAAACATCTGAAAATCAGCAAAGATTTGTTTACCGGACAATCCAGCGGTTTACTGAGACCGGCAGTGTACGTGACCGGCCAAGGGATGGTCGTCCTCACAGTGTGATAACAGTGTTAAAGCAGTGGCTGTTCGTGTGCGGCGAAATCCACTCTGGAAGGAAAAGATCATGGCACGGGAGCTCAACATGGCCCCAAGATCAATATCCAGGTTACTTTCTGAAGACCTGAAGGTCAGAGCTTATCGGCGGAGCACGGAGCATTTCTTGACACCACGGCTGAAGCAGCAGAGGAAACTGAAAGCAAGACAGCTCCTACAGCGGTACGTCAACAATGGACATCGGCAAATCCTCTTTATCGACGAGAAAATCGTTACCATTGAAGAGAGCTTTATCCGCCAAAATAATAAGATATATGCTGCAAGCTCTCGAGAAGCTCGTGGGAGAGTTCCTAAGATTCACAGAGGTCATCACCTCTTCTCAGTCATGGTTTGGTGGGGGTGAGCTATGAAGGCCACACCAGACTTTACTTTTGTGAGCAAGGTGTAAAAACAAGTACCAGGTCATATGTGGAAACTGTTCGGGAGACTATTGTGAAGGACTTGAGTGACGCAATGTTTAACAATAATAACTGGACCTTCCAGCAGGATTCTGCGCCAGCTCATAAGGTAAGGATGACACAACAGTTGTTGGAGGCCAATGTACCAGATTTCATCTCCAGTGCTGAGTGGCCTTGTGGTAGCCCCGATTTAAACCCTGTGGACTACAAAATGTGGGCAGTGTTAGAAGATATGGTCTGCAAGGAAAGACACCCTTCACTTGAAAGTTCGAAGCGTTCCTTGGTGGCAGCAGTGGCGGATTTTCCGATTGATACTCTCCGTACTGCAATAGATGACTAGCCCAAGAGACTCAAAGCCTGTGTGCGTGCCAATAATGGACATTTTGAATGTTTGATAAGTGCCAATTGTAAAGAATGTATGTGGTTATAACATATTAAAAGAAAATTGAAAAATCTCAAACCGTATTTCATATATTCACAAAAAAGTGTGTGACAGAGTTTATCGTTAGACTGGGTATAAACAACGTGTTATAGGAACGTTTTAGTTTAAATAAATTTTGATTGACAATATTGTTGACTAGTACATCTCCGTCTTGGATACATCTGTTGCAGTGAAAAGATGCTTTGTTCACTTGGCTTCGAAGAACTAAAGTTATTCGGTTCTCATCAATGCTCACCAACACACAGAAAAAAGTTTTTATATAAAAACATTAGTAAAATGGATTTTTCTTAAGTTGCCTCGTATAGTAGGGGACAAAAGAATATATGGAACCGGAAGTGTTACAAGTTTCACAGTTAAAAGGAGATGTGTCATTATTTGCTGTATGTTAAGCAATGTCAGGAGTATGTGTGTTACTGTTAGGAGTATATGTGTCAGTGTTAGAAGTATATGTGACACTGTTAGAAGTATATATGTCACTACTATGAGTATGTGTGTCACTTCTGGGAGTACTGGGTCACTGTTGGGGGTTGTGTGTGTCACTGTTTTCATAATTTATGTCAGTGTTAGGAAAATGTGTCATTGTTATGTGTATGTGTATCACTATTAGAAGCATTGTGTCGCTGTAAGTGTGTGTCTGTCATTGTTAAGAGTAAGTGTTTCATTGTTAGGATAGAGCCCCTGCCAAAAATTGGCCCTTCTCTCAAATTTATCTTTATCCCCCTCCCGAAAAAAAATAAATTTGATTGTATTATTTTCAATGACAAATTATGTCCCGCCTGAGGGGCCGCGGTGGCTCAGTTGTAGAGCGTTCACCTCTGGTGCTTGGGGTCCCGGGTTCGATCCCAGCCCCCGCCAAGTGAACTTTGTGGTGGACAAACACCGTGTGCGTGGGTTTTCTCGGGGCTCTCCCGTTTCCTCCCACTTTGTTCATTCCACCATTTCATTCATCACTCATCATCACCGTCTCCTTTAGCCTAACCGGCATAAACGTGGGACGTAAAACTCAAAGATTTCATTTCATTTCATGTCCCGCCTGAATATATCTCAGAGTGCAACTTTTGCACTATGGGCATCCCTGTTGTTACAATTGATTTTATATTGTTAATCCTTTCATTCAACCACGGGGGCCTGAATTAAATAATAACACGTTGCATTAGAAATAGATGCCCTACCACCAGGCCCGTATCCACGGAGGTCTAGGGGTAACGACCCCCTAAAGTTTCACTGCCCCCCATTAAATTTTCAGGGTAGACTTGCAAATGAACTATAATATTGTGATGAACTATAATATGGTTGGGTTGGCCCCTCTAAGTTCTACCGCCCCCCTACATTTTTGGGCTGGTTACGGGCCTGCCTACCACTGTGTCTCCCACCTAGTTGAAGAGTTAAGTTGTTTTCTTCTGTTGAAGGTTCCACTGGAGGATCCACGGAAAGGGTGGAAGGTGAGACCACCACCCCTAGAAATATCTCTTTATTTAGTTCCAGCGGTTATCGTTAATTAATACAAATCTGGTCTTTTCCCGATCGGTCCAATCTGTGTGACAAGCCTACAGAGTCTAATCAAAATGTGTGATACTTAATAGTACTTAATACAGACATATTTGAATTGTGAATATTTCTGTTCCTTGTTCCTTGAGGCGGTCACCATAACTGCAAAAAAGCAGAAATATGATTCATTTGTTGAACGAAGAGCTGTAGGAGGGAGGGTAAGACGGCTCACTCTTTGAACTAAAAAGGTGCATTTTAAAATTGTGTAGTAGGAAAAGGATATGGAAATGGAATTTGGAAACTTCAATTATCTTTACCTTGAATAAAGAGAAATTCAGCAGTTCTTACCAAGAACCTCTCTGAATTTGAGATAAGACTTTTCGGTTGGTTGATTGATTGATACGTATTTGTTATTTGTCAAAACGATGCTTTACAGAACAAGAACTAGAGTTCTGAACCATTTTAGTGCATTCGATGCTCACTCATCGGGATTCAAACCACAGAGCCTTATGCATCAAAATCAAAGAAATGTTCACTAGCTACTGGATCAACAAAGATCCATGACTTTTAGAGTTCAACACGGAAACATTGGAAAGGGACCAGGGATGCATTGCGACTTTTAATGGCATTTCATCTTTCTTTGGGAAATAACGCAAGCTGTTACTGTAATCCTAATTTTATATATAGTTAGGATATATATCCTAATAATATAGTTAAAGATATACAGTATATATAAATACATGAACTGAGTTCAGTTAAAGGAATACTTGCACTTGAGGCGGAAATTGAAATGTTTTCGGGATTAACCGACAGGAAAATTGCCAAAAGTGAATATTTTTAACTTTTAGAGAGTGAAAAAGGGGGATGAAGAATTTCCCCATGTTATTTAAATGGGTCTTCATGTTTTAGATACTTAGAATTGAAATAAAAAATGGAAATTGGTATGCTTGTACGTTTTTGTTAGCATTACCTAAGTAAAGCAGTAAAAATAAAAATTTCCAACTTTAGAGTGATGGGAAACTGAAAAATCTTTTAAATGTTATTTATATGGGACATCTTTTACACCCCAAAATTATTGGGCACCTCCTGTAGGGCTACAATGATTAAATTTGACATATTATTTTAATTTTTAATTTTTAAGGGGTCTAAAGGAGGATGAGGATATTTCCATGTTATTTAAAGGGGCGTTTTCTTTCGGTACAAAATCTTATCTCCTAATTGAAATAGAAAAAGGAACTTGAAATTCGGTAGATTTAAGAGGTGAGAAGTCGTAGGCCGAGCAAAGGCGGGGGTATGGGGGTGAAGGACCAAGCTGGGCAAATTCAGGAAATATGAAGAGCAAATGCACGAAATTCACCGTTGATGCAGAAGTTTATACAAGGAATGCGAGAGTCTGGCGGTGGAGCACGCAGCTAGCGAAAGTTTAGTTCATATATAAATGACGAAGTCATGAGTAAATAACCAATGTTCGCATAGGCCAAACCGCTTAAGCTAGAAACCTGAAATTCGGACAGCAGATAACATTTGTGACGTAAGGTAACAGTAAGGAAGGATGTTTTGAAAATTCGAAGGAAGGAAGGGGAAATGGGGTTTGAATTATTTTAATAAGATATCCATCTCTCGGAATCCCTTAAGGTTAGAGAGTTCAAATTTGGTATTTGGATTTCTCATTTAAAATAATTTGACACGCGTTTCGACGCTTTTGATTCTTTACTAAAATGGGGAAAAGAAGAAGCGGAAAGAAAAACGGACGGAGATTGCAGTTATTATAATGAAATATCAATACCTAAGAATCTTTGAAGGTTCGGAACATGGAATTTGGTATATGAACTTCTCACTTAAAATAATTCAATACGTATTTCAGCATCTTTGATATTTTACCTAGTAGGGTGGGAATTATTATTATTATTATTATTAATTTTATTATTATTATTATTATTATTATTATTATTATTATTATTATTATTATTATTATTATTATTATTATTATTATTATTATTATTATTATTATTATTATATAAATGAGGTGGTGTACTAAAATTTCTTACGAGGTTTTTGAATTTCGTGACAAAATTTTAGCTGAATCCCATTGTATATAAAAGACAGAAGGAATAACGCGAAATATTGTTCCACAGTAGCACGTGTGAGCATCTGGTATATTGTGCGAGGCCGTATGCGAGCAAATTAGGGGTCTGGGGGTGAAGCCTCCCTAGGGGAGGCTAATATAGTATAATTTTATTGTTGTTGTAAGCATAGTTATAATTATACTGTTTCTAAACACTGCATTTCAAAAATTACCTAATAGAGCCAATTTCTAACTCCCTGTTTCTAGTCTGGTCTAATGCTTTTTTCTTTACATACTAAATTATACCACTGCAAAAGCGGTGTATTCGGACAAAATGTCCCATACGATTTTATTTATTTATTTATTTATTTTTACTATTTATGCTTTATAAAGGCTTACATTGTATTTCTATATAATTTTAATTCATATTGTAATTCATGTAAAAATTTATATACATTTCGTGTTAGATCTGACAAAATTTCTGTGGAGTTTGTGTAAGAGAAATTTTAGTATTGTTTGCAGTATTTTATTGAATATTTAAACTGTGCCTTTATCTCAGTAGAGATTTATACGGCTAAGGAGTACTGCAGTATATTATATTTATATAGGATTTATATTCACAATTCACTTCCTTATATGTTACTGCTGTAGTTTAACCTCAAACTGTTACACTGGGTTACTGTTAGTAGTACAGTACAAGGTTTAAATACAGTGATCATTAGTATTATCTATTGGAAAGTGTATCCATTTCATTCTTCTGTACTTGATCTGTGCCCTTGAGTGAGCACGCAACTTCTTTTAAGGAAAAAAAACATAATACTCTTATTTCGGGGAATACTCATGAAATTCATGTTCGGACAATTACTACCACGGGTAATAATCAAAGAGTCATTAAAACATCTTTGAAGTTCAGTTTGAATATATTTTGTTTTTCTTTTCAGTTTTGAATTTTCTGAATTATATTCTGCTATAAACAGAAATGAAATCAATTTGTAAAGATTGGTCCCCTATATTTTGGCCCACTTGGAACCATGTGTGACAAATACTAGTAAACATCATTTTATAATTAAGTATTGTATTTTTAAGCTGCCAAGAAAGGTACATCTATCATAATGTCTTTTGTTATTTGTTGCACTGAGAAAAATCCATTATCCGGACAGCGGTATATTGTACAAATACAAAGATTCGTTATGTTTACTAAGGAAATCTGTACGGAGCGTACCTTATCCATATGCTACACAGCTACTGCCTTTAACGCGCTTGGATGTTATATCATGTCGCTGCAGGATGTCTGACATCTAACAATCTTCCGTATTTTATATACGTATGTTAAATACTTCAGCTATATGTTATATACGTCCATCTGTGTGTGAGGTCCTGACCGCCTATAGACACCTCTTTCTTGCACCATAGATGACGTCATGAAACAACTGTCGTATGCTTGCGAGCTGGTTTATAAACGAGGTTGTTTACAAACGGAAAAGAAGAGCGGAAGGAAACAAAAGCCTGGGTAAGTGCAATAGTAAATTATCACTTTAGTTAAATATTCCATTAATTATATATTCCTTTAGTATAACTTGCTTTAATATAGTACTAAACAAGTAATGTGATTTATGACTACAATTCTTACTATTGTAACTCGTTAATGGTTGAGGAGAAAGAAATGGGTTAATCTGAATTTTGAGAAATCTTTGAATATTAATGTTTAGTAACTTTTTACACTTCAAGGTACGCAAAATGAATGTTATGTGTTTATTCTTTCCTATTTATATGTGGCGGTTTATTACTTGATGGAGATTTACTACAGTACTGCTTAACATAATTGCTAAGAAACCGTTTTCAGCGCGAACATTTTCTTGTGTAGTGAAGATTTAGGATTTAGATTTCTGGGCTTTTGGCATCAATGACCTTGTTAGCCCGTTACATGTGAGTTATGACGTCCCTCGGTGAGCACACTATCCGGGGAAAGGGAAGGAAGCAAACGGCCTGGGACCTATATGTTGGGTACCACCCGGCATTTGCCTGGTGTGAAATGAGGAAAACCCAAGAAAGCCTCATTCAGGATGTCTGGACTTAAAAGCTTTTGATACTTTTTCGACCGAGTGCCCCTACCGGAATCGAACCTGGGTCGGCTCGTACCGAAGGCGAGAGCGTTAGCAACGACGCTACGCGGAGCCACTTGTGTCTAGGAAACCTATTTTTACTAGGATATTTGCAACAAAATTTATTTCCTTTCTTTCTTTCTTTTTCTTTTTCTTTTTGTTTTTCAGTCAGGGAGAGCTCACGTTTAAGGTTCTTTTTGTTTTGTTTTGTTTTGTTTTGCTTGTTATGTTCTCTAGTTAACTAATGTTTGAGTTTCTGGGAATTACATTATTATTATTATTGTTTCATAATTTTCGAACCAAAAATTAGATGTTTTTCTTTTTTTACTTGTGTTGACGTCATTGTGGCAAGTTGGGGTGTTTGTATCGTACCTTGGCATTAATTTGGTTACTAGCACATAGTTTCAAGGTCATAAGTTGTAGGCCGCTTGAAACAGCTATTACACAGTTTGAAGAGTTAAAAGTGTCAGGCGTTTGACTTGCAGCTTTCGTTACAGCGTCTAAATTGCAGTATTGGATTGCGTCCAGCTTCTATGGCTGGTAAAAAAGTTATATCGCTTTCGTAATATGGTAAGAAATACAATGTAACAGTTAGATATAGTATATATGACTAGTTTAATTAGTCGGAAATTACTCTGTTTCCTTGTCTTATTCTTTCGATTATGTTTAAGTACTGTGTCTTCATAGTATTGTTTCACTATTTCTAGAAGGAATTAAGTATTAACGAAATAAAGAATAAGCAGAAGCCCACTTTGATTGACGTTTACTATTTCTCATACTTCATTGAGAATGTTTTGATCCCCAATTGCGCAAACTTCTAGTATGTGTGTGTGTTTCTTTTTGTTGTTGTTGTTGTTGTTGTTGCTTACACTGCCTTAGATATGAGCTCCTTCATGGCTAAGCGGTTAGCGTACGCGCCTTTGGTGTGGGAGACCCGCGTTCGATTCCCGGCGGGAGTGGTTCGGAGTCCATGTTAATCAGTAAGTCCACGTCTCATACAGCCTCGTTGCAGAAAAGGATATTAAAATCAACTCAGCACTGCTTTACAGATGGAGTTGTTTGATTCAGGGTTCAAATGAAGCTTTTTACTGGAAGCAGGCACGTAGCCAAGGGGTGGGTCCAGACCCCCCCCCCTTCGGATCCAGAAATGAAAAATATTAAGGAAAGATGAAACAGAAAGAAACAGATGAATCAGCCTCAACAATATAAAGCTACAATAAGCGTTTTGGTTACTCTTTCTTACGAGGAGCTTTGTGTGGAGGAAACGGGAGGAGGGGGGGCCGGATCAAGCTGAAATTGGATATTATTGTAACGGAACATTCCAAATTCCATCTAGCTCCATGTTAACCGTATGCAGCGGCGCAAATCTGTCTTCAACATTGGGAGGGACGGGTAAGACAGTTCTCATAATTTTTTAAGAATGTTCAAAATATTTATGAAGTTGAAAAACAATGCTGCGGAGGATCAGAGGAGCAGAGTTGTCTTCAAAATTGTGAGGCGGGCAGATTTAAGGCTTATTCTGGGGTGGGGACATCAATTTCATCTTACTTTCCTTTGTGGCAATCGGACACAAATCATCACATTTCTCTCCAAAAACGCATTTCAAATCGGATTATTGAGGGGAAAGTCCCCCCACTTCTAAGATTGGAGGGAACATGTCCTCATCCCCCCGGGATTTGCGCCAGTAACCCTATGGACTACAAATGACGATCGATAAACCGGTTCTTTCAGATAGCCTGTCAGAACTTAAGCAATGCCCAGAATTACCAATAATATGAACCATTTTGAATTTCGCGGCAACACTAATCCATTTTATAGGATGTCTTTACTCCCGAAAGAGATCTCGTTGCTATCCTTGACGGCATTGAACTAAGATAAGAGAAATAGAAAGAAGACGAGAAGAACCGAGTTCGAATGACCTCGGAAGACTATGTCTTTGTCAATACTTTTTTCTATTCTTTTACGCAAGATTTCTTCATAATTCTTTAATTAAAATACTTACTAACATATCCTCATTTTATTGTCCTAACAAATCAATATGGATATGTTGTCAGTAAAATAGTTTAGATTGATCGAACCCCTGGTGTGATAACCACAGTATTTCGTCACGGACCTCCCGTATTGCGGAATCGTGGCTACGTGCCTGCGGGGAGGGGGCGACTTTTCAGATATACAATCCAAGCATTTTATTTCTCAGTGATGCAAGATATAATATATAGTATATAATATGTAAAATATGAAATGAGGGAAAATATTTTCCCGGCAAGGGAGAAATTCTTTGGCGAGTTGGGGAAATTACTTGACGAGAGGGAAAATCTTCATCCTCCCGTTGATTCAAATCTTGATCGAAGACCATGCGAGTAGGATTCCATATTATGCTGTAGGTGTAGGTAGTACACAGTCTTGGCGCTGAATAGGACGCTAAGCTTCAAGCCAACCACATGTCTGTAATAACCTATTGCGATTGAATGGTAATGTAACGTAATGTACGATATGTGCATTTTCTAGATGCCATAAAATTATAATTTTAATTAAACATTCCACGATTATGTACTTCAGGTTAAAGGAGTTTGATGATTAATTGAAGTGAATAATCGAGGCAGTGATTCTCAATCTTCTTGGCTTGCGACACACTTTACTAAACCCCAGTGACATCGATATATTTGTTTAGATTTTGGATTGCTTTCCAACAAGTCGAGCCGCGCCAAAGCTGTGTAGGCTTACTAAGTTAAGTGAACTAATCCTAATCTAAATCCATTGTTTTCGGGGGCGCAGAAATGGACAGTGACACTTCCGATACTATTTAAATCAAAATTCAGCCAAGCAACTTTGGGAGGGAAAGAGGGGAGACGGATCTTACAAATGATCGAAAATAACCGATATGAGAGAGCGTTTCGTAATAGTAAAAAAAGTGACTGACTAACGTAACATATTGCTGATTTTCTTATTTTCACCCAACGAAGCAGGTAATAACGCTAGTACTAGGTATGTGTAGACTAAATGAGGTGATTTGTTTCGTGACCCTTCGAACAATGTACGAAGCGGATGCAAGCAGTTAATACATGGAGTTAGCTTACCTAAATTTAGATTTCGCTTTCCGAAATCTTAATGGATGTATTAAGTGATTTCGTTACTTACACTCTCAATCTCTAAATACAAGGATTCAAAACACATTTTCGATTCCAAACTATGACTCTGCTAGACAAAGAAAGCATAGGCCAGTGTATGTTTTACTTCATTTTCATATACGTGCTTGTAGGTTTTCTCGGGGACTTCGTTTCCTCCCACTTTCTCATTTCACCAAATATTCCATAATCATTAACTTGCTTTAATCACCGACTCCCTTAGCCTAACAGCATAATCGTGGGACATTAAACTCAAAGATTTTATTTTTATTTTCAAGTAATTACTTTTCTCTCCCTTATTTATGTTTAATTTAATTTCTCTTTCAATTTCCCTCTTTTAGGAACATGAACATAATTTGCAATTCTTTCTCATTATAATAACACTATTAAAAGTCCCATATGCAGCTCACCACGTTGGAACCCAGCGGAAACAGATGAACAACGAATATTGTCGAAAATATGTATTGCTTACAGCGGCGTAGCGAGCATTACAAGATTGGGAGAGGGATGAAACTTGAAATTGCCAAGTCTTAATTTTTTTCTTAAAAAAATGTCAAGTCTTGATAAAAAAAAATTGCCAAGTGTTTCGAAAATCTTACAAACCCTATGAAAAACTATTACAGCAACCTTATTTTCATATTCGTTCCATTCCATGCCCCGTCTGAGACACGAATAAGATCAGCCCTTGTTCCGCTCTCGAGTCCAATTTAACATCTAACCTCAGGATCATTATCATCACCCACGAAGCACAACTGTTAATTTGATAACTCATGGCTATGTTAGGTAACCTCCGCCAGCTAATCTTCACGAGAACCTTTAAAGTTACAATCAGTTGTAGAAATGCATTTAAAAACGTAGAATAAGGTAGGTTATATTTACTGTTTGTGATGTAGAAGTGCCTAATTTACATATTAAACATTCAATTGAGGGGTTCAGTGAGAGACCAGGCTAACTTACATCCAGGTCAAGATTGAGATTTTGACGGAACAGCATACTAATGTCATTAATTGACCTTTGCCTCAACCACTTGTCTGTGTGGCTTGTCCTGAGACAGAGGCGGATCCAGGGAGGGTCTATCTCCCCCAAGAAGAGGAAACTTTGTGTATTTTAATATAAAATAAAACCCACCCAGAGTTGAATCTCTTAAAAGTAGCTCTATCTTGTAAGTAGTGGCATTACAACCCACCGCCTCCCAGTAGTCCACCCTGGGTCCACCCCTGTTGTATACTAAGCCAAACTATGAATATCAGTCCTATCCTTTGTAACGTGCTGTTTTCATTTGTTTCCTTTTCTTTCAGAAAGTTAAAATTGTCAGTTAGCCTAGTCTCTCGCTAAACTGTCAATTGTGACAAAACACACCAATAATTGTTGATGCCAACTAAAACATACATATCCAAAGCCTACAAAATATATCACATTATTTAAGTTTTCTTTCTTTTTTTTTCAAAATCGCTTGCAATGTTTTTCTTAGTGCCAAGCATCCGAATGTCATCTTGAATTCTGACCTTCTCATTTCACTACAATTCTTTGAAGTGTAAGACTGCGCAGCTTTTTTTTTCCCCCTCTCTCGCTCTCTTCAGTCCTTCAGTCTCCCCTACTTTGATTTCATGATTTCGCACTCTGATGAAAAGTATTAAACACCAAAATGGAAAAGTACTAATATATAACCTCTCTTTTAGTAGCCCCTCCAACCACACGCCCGGGGCACGTGCCTTGCTTGCTCGCCCATAGCTCTGTGAGCTATATAAGTAAAATACAATGCGCGCGCATATGTAAACTTGGTGCCAGCTTTGATTCTCGCTGAGAGAGTATACATATAATGTTGGTTCGAATTCCATCAAAACCATAGGCTCATTTTTGTGTAACCTTGGTACTGAAGAAGATAGTAGACTTCAACAAATATTCCTGTCGGGCCTCGATGGCTCAGTGGTAGAGCGTTCACCTCTGGTGTTTGGGGTCATTGGTTTGATCCCAGCTCGCGCCAAGTAAACTTTGTGGTGGACAAACACCGTGTGAGTGGGTTTTCTCGGGGTTCTCCCGTTTCCTCCCACTTTCTTCATTCCACCATTTCATTCATTATATCATCATCAGCGTCTCCTTTAGCCTAGCCGGTATACCCGTCATTATTGATACAACTATTATATACAGGATGCATCAGAAGTCCCTTGTCATCCTTTCTGAAAACTACAGGGATATAGTTTCATTGATTGCGAGATAAGAGATACACATTAGGCCCAGAGGGATACTTTCGGATTACATCACGCGGACGGTCGCCATCTTAGATTCGAAATTGTAATACGGACGATAAGTGGGTAGTGTGATACATGGCCATGCACTAAAATGTTCTGAGGATGTTAAATATGCAATCAGATATCGTGTAACTTATTCTGGTGAAATGATATTGGCAGTGAACCAAGTGAGACTATATGTAGTGGTATGTCATACCCTTCTGTTTTTTTTTTTTTTTCAGTGATAGAGACATACCGTTTCTGTTTTTTTAGTGATCAAGATATACCTTCACGGAAGAATAAATGCTAAATACCATTAATAAATCCATTTTTTTATACGTATTGACGAATAGCTTTGCACATAAAAAGATTTTATTTCTTATGTAGATTCTAAGTTGACAATACTGACATTTTTACCTTTTTCTACCTTTTGTTTGTAAAATGAGGTGTTTTCAAAGAAGTTCATCTAGTTTATATTTTGATGTGCCGTATTGAATTGTTTCTTTCGTATGTATGTATGTGTCGTCTTGTCTGAATTCTTATAAGCGTCGTGTTTTGAGCATGGGTGGATTTAGGAGATTGCTGTGGGGGAAGATCTTACGGGAGTTTGAAATACCCCTCATTCGAGTGTGTGGTCCAGGAGTTTTCCCCCTGGAAATTGTTAATATTAAAAGTCGGTTTTTGAGCACTTTCGTGTATAATTCTCTGATACAAGGTAAGGGCTATTTTTATTTATTTTTTTCCAGAAAGTTGTTCACGATGGATGGATCAGTCTCTCCGTTTTTTTCTCTGTAACTAAAAGAAGCTTTCCAGTGGTTTTCAGACATTATGTAAATAGAAATGCAATCTTGTAGGCTTCACACCTCACTGCATTTGAACATTTAGATAGCCGATATGTCGAGTCAAAATCGTAATAAAACACACCGCCTCTGATTTTTCCCACTTCGAACACATTTCCCTGTTATAGTCAGGAGTAAAAGCGAGGGGGAACGCGGGGGACGCAGTTCCCCACCTCGAAAAATATGTAGGGCGTCCCCCAGATCCTAAAATGGTACAATGGGCAGAGATAGGCAGGAGGAACGGCGTGGAGTGATGCCACTACCTACCGTCCCCCCACCTTTTCAGGTCCACTTTTACCCCTGGTTATAGTATATGTTCCACATGTTCCTACTGAGCAATAAACATTTGCAGAAGCTTCTTCCAATTGCTGTGGACACAAAGTAGGATATAGGGTCAAATTTGTGCACAGACGATGGCGATACTTTGTTCTAAATGATAAAAATTATGAATATTTACTACACAAACCATAGCCTTAACTTTTCCACTTAGCTAGAAATTGAACAGCGTTAGGTCCGGTGATCGAGCAGCCATTCAACTGCCTCTCGTCGATCAACCCATGTTCTAGAGAATTGTTTAAGTAGTGACGCAATACGAATCCATAATGAAGAAAGCGCCATGGTGTTGAAAAAACTGCGAGAATGTACCATCCTCGGGCATCGCAGCTCGCAATATCTATCCCTGTACGAGCGTGAGGTATTATTCCGCAGTTAATTTTATGGAATGAAAAAGTGACTGATTAGACGTATTCCTCATTTATCTGCCAACACCATAATTAATTTTCTTTGCGCTGGTCATGTTGGAGGGGTCTTGCACGCGGGGTTGTCAGGTGACCAATTGTGCATGTTCTGCCTATTAACCTTCCCATTTACGTAGAGGTCAGCTTCATCTGAAAAGAGTATTTGCATAAAAATGTTAACCATAATTACTCACTGCACTTGGCGATCAACATCGTTCTCGTGGAGATGTTGCTTCATTTGCACCTTGTACGGATGCACTTATACACGCGCAGACCCTATGACTCAACCCACATTGCATTAATAAATGACGTGTGCTCCTCTGGGGCCACATCGAGAAAGAAGTCAGCACTGCCGTAGGCGTTGCTTCATCTGTAGCTGTCTACGATCGTCCGCTACGACGTATGTCCACGAATGTGCCCGTCTCCTCAAATTTAGTTAATTGCTGTGACACTGCAACATGTAACACAGTCACATTGTGGATGATTCTGTTTGCAATCGGTAACCACTGTACAGGCACTCCTCCCGCTCCACAGTTTGAATATTTCGATGCATTCCTCACGTGCTAACGGTATGGTTCTACATCTAGAAAAAAGAGGTAAATACAACATTCAATTGGCAATAACTTTTCACCAAATTAAGCTCCATGGAATCTGATTGCATATTTGACATACTGAGAAAATTCTAGCCCGTGGCCATATATATATCACATTACCCACCAGTTTATAACAAACAAATTTAATCCAAAATGGCGGCCGTCTGTGAGAGTATTCCCAAACGGCTTAATGTGTATCACCCGTCTCACATTCAATTAAACTACACCCGTGTAGAATTTAGAAAGGAACTTCGTATGATGTATACAGGGTGTTTCGAAAGTCCTCTGACAGTTAGAGTTACAACAAAACGTAAGAGGAAAAACCATTTCTAAATATGTTGTTTTCAATCTAAAGTAAACACTTTTTAAATCGGAGGAGCCGTTTGGGCTGTACTCTTTATGCGCCCAATGTGGAATGAAAATGCAATGTTACCATTTACCTGGACCCACAACATATGTGAATGAAGTTACTGTTTGAAATGGGGGCTAGCCATCGACATGTTAGCGTAAAAATCAGTAACTTCATTCACTTATGTTGTGGGTCCAGGTAAATGGCAACGTTGCATTTTCATTTAACATTGGACGCATAAAGAGTGTACAGCCAAACGGCTCATCCGATTTTGAAAATTCCTTCAACTTACATTGGAAACATCATATTTGGAGACGGTTTCCCAATTACATTTTGTTGTAACTCTGATAATAATCGAGTTACTTTATGTCAGGGGACTTTTGAGACACCCTATATATCTTATGGAATATATGTTTGATGTCCCTATAACTGTGGTATAATTTAGTTTGTTTAAATTTACAAGTTATTACAAGTAGATTCTGACTTAAATGCGTAAGAGTTTGTATGTAACTAACTAATGAATTCTATTTCATGAAATTTACATTGAAATATTTAACACAAAATCTTTTATATTCATGCTTAACTTAGTGACTTTGCTTTGGACTGCAACTGATTATTGTACCCCATTATTGCTTGAGAAGAAAACCGATGTCCGAAACTTCATTTGGAGAAACCAAAGAACTATTGGAATGCTGAGGATTACAATCATTACTTTCTACACTTCAAGGTGCGTAAATTATATCTAGTTATATTCTGTGTTTTTTGTTATAATTACTATTACTATTATTGGGTTTAGAATCAATCAAGTACTTCATGATATTTTAGAGGGATCAAGATGGCTGCCAGATAGATAAATATTTGAGCGTCAGGCCCTTATTTCTTTTCAATTTTATATTTAATCAATGTCTATTCCCCTCCCCTCATTATTCCACCAAATCGTATTCCAAGATCATCAATTTTCAATACTCATTTGTGACTGTCAGCATACATAGCATAACCGTAGGACGTAAAACAAAGATTTCTTTTTATTTTTCGTTTTCATGTCTTTTCTCCATAGCTGTGAAAAATAACGCCTTCAACATCATAAATTTGTATGCTACTTGCCTGCTTTCGAGCACAGTAATCAACTATTTGGACATTACGAAGCAAAGCAGGTCTACGTTGCAGTTAGCATAGTTTTGAAAGGATGTGACATAATGATATTGGTGTTGCGATGTTCAGCCTAAACAGTGCAAGTAAATAAATCTGTAACAATTGTATTGGTGTTTAGCTTACATGTCCTCCAGACGGGCCATTTTTTTTTACATCTTGTTACTTCTACTCTATATGAAGGGTCGCGGTGGCTCAGTGGTGGAGCGTTCACCTCTGGTGCTTGGGGTCCTGGGTTCGATCCCAGTCCCCGCCAAGTGAACTTTGTGGTGGACAAACACCGTGTGCGTGGGTTTTCTCGGGGTTGTCCCGTTTCCTCCCACTTTCTTCATTCCACCATTTCATTCATTACTCATCATCACCGTCTCCTTTAGCCTAACCGGCATAATCGTGGGACGTAAAACTCAAAGAATTCATTTCATATCTACTCTATATGAAGTATATTCTGAGGTTGTGTTTTTGGGGACGTGGTAGCTCAGTGATGGAGCGTTCACCTCTCCTGCGTGGAGTTCCTGGATCGATCCCAGCACGTGCCAAATGGGCTTTGTGTTGGACGAACACTGTGTGTGGTTTTCTCGGGGTTTTCCCGTTTTCTCTCACAGTTTTCATTCTACTATTTCATTCATTCTCATGATTATAGTCTCCTTTAGCATACCCAGCAAAAGCGTGGAACGTAAAACTCAAAGATTTCATTTCATATAAACTTTGGTGCAAAGTAACCCCATAGATGAAGATGTTTTGCACCACATACAAAAAAGTATGTTCAACATACTAACATAATGTTTGTTTGCAATGTTTTCTCTCCTGTATTTATACATTTCACTTTTTACACAAAACTGCATGTGTAACGAATTTTTGTTACGAAATTCGAGACGAGACATAGCTCTTCCAATAGAAACAGATACAGTTTTCGAGACGAGACAAGTTTCGCGACACCTTTGCGAGAGGTGACAGTCTCAAATCATTTCTCGTGCGTACCCCTAGCCCATATCGTGCGTTATCAAAAAGCATGTTAATGAGAAATAACAACATGTAAATACAATATAGGTGGTGAAAAACATTTTTGTTTTCATTCTTCAGTAATGCATTATTATTAACCTCAGTATTTTATAGTCCATTCTTAATCTTAAGGTGATATATAATTAAGTTTTGAATTCGGTTAACTTATTTTGTTTCTCAAATTGTATTAAAAATGTATGTACAAACATGTTTATTTTCATTCTTGAGTGCTTAAAGTCACTATAGTTATTAAACATAGTAATTAATATTGTACTCTTAACGTTAAAATAATATACAGTTAACTTTTGAATTCAGTTAACATTTTTCTTACTGAAATTGCTTTAAAAAGTATGTAAAAACTTTTTTATTTTCTTGAGTGCCAAAAGTGATGCACAGTTATTAAGATTAGTACTTTATACTCTATTCTTAATTTTAAACTGATAAACAGTGCGTTTCTGAATAAATTATGTCAAGTTATTTGAGTGACGAACACTGGTACAAAACCCTAACTACCACTGGAACATTTCGATTTTGAGATGACTACTACCGGTGCAATACAAGGGATTTTAAAATATTGTTTTTCCTTCAACGGCTATTCGATTTTGAATTCTGACTACATGGTCATATATAGGAAGGATCAGTGTCTCTTTCCAACTATGGTACAGCTCCGACCGATTCACGGTGCTCACAGAAGAGACAAAAGAGTATGTTTTGAACCTTAAAGTAACGACCACTGGTGTTTTTGCCCTGGTATGCAAAAGTAAGTGGGTACCCCAATGGGGATGAGGGGTACTATGCGGTACCTAATTTCTGCATTTTAGATATATGGAAATACATGTGTCTAAAATGTAAAGAACTGATATTTGTTTACCGAAAACTGCAACTCGGTAAGCCTTACGGATACCGAGATATGGGAAAATAAAGAGCGACACGATATGTATGTGGGGCTTGCATACTTGAAGGTACAATTTGGAAAATGAATTCAAATATGGTAACGGCTATCAAGATATTGTCAAATAAAGAGAGGACCAATACAGGTATGGGATTTTCGTATTAGATGATAAAATTTCCGAAACCGGTCATGGAAAGTTAATAAACACCAGTAGCAATTCCATCTTCAAGTAATTAGATATTTCCATGGGGTGTTAGAACATCTTACAGTCTACCAAGATTAAATTTTAAAAGCTTTTGAAAATATAACTTGACATTTGTAAAGAGTATTAGAAATATGTATTTACCTAAAACTTGCAGCTAGTACATCTAACATATAGAGAAACACCGTGAAATAAAAGAGTATGAGATGTTGAAACTTCGGAAAAATTATTGGTCCCAACAAAATTAAATAAGATGATATATCTATGGGTTAAGTGAGTACCTCAGTACAATTTCGATGGAAAGATTAGTTCTAGGTTTTCTTCAGGCAGTTCCAAAGGTTCATCGAGCTGTGTAAAAGAGTGAAAATTCCCTGTGAATATCTAATATAGTAACCAAAATATAACGAGTAATTTATTTTATGACGTAAAAATAGAGATCTTTAAGGATTTGTACTTCTGGGTCTTTGCTATAAGAAAGAAATTCAAAAACCTACTGTATATACCTTAATATACAATTAAATCAGTGAGGACACAGTAACTTAGTGGTGGGGTGTGTACCTAGTATGTTTTGCAGAAACTACACTGGAGTATTCTCTTAATCCACAGAGATACGATCACACTTAACTGCCCATTTAATTTTAAAATGAAATTAAGGCAAGTGAATGTTGATGATAGAATTGATGGAGTGTAAAGGTGGGAGGAAACGGGAGTACCCCGAGAATACCCACGAATACAATGTCGACTACAAACTGACTTGGACACGGATCAAACCAGGGACCCAATACACCAAAGGTACGCACTCTACCACTAAGCCACCGTGCCTCCACCCATTTAATTGTCTATTAAGGTATATACGGTAGTTTTCTGAAATTTCTTCTTCTTACAGCAAAGACTCAACAGTACAAATCCATGTGGGTCTCCATTTTTACGACGTCGTAAAATAGTCTACATAATTACTTATATCTCGGTTGCTATATTAGATATTGACAAAGAATTTTCATTCTTTTTGTACGCTAGGAATTATCACGCTTGGATTTACCCGAAGAAAACTTCGAGCTGAATTAATCTTTCTATCGGAATTGCCCTGACGAGTGTGAGGTACTCACTTCACCCATATAAGTACCTTCTTATTTAACTTTTATTAAGATCAAAAGTTGTTTTATGAAATTTCAAGATCTAATACTCTTTTATTTCACGGTGTCTCTCTAGCTGTAAGATGTACTGGCTTTAAGTTTTGGGTAACTCTATTCTCTTTTCTAATACTCTTTACAAATGTCAAATTATATTTTCCAAAGCTTTTAAAACTTAATCTTTTTAGACCCATGATGTTCTAAAACCCCATGGAAATACCCAGTTACTTTAGGGTGAAATTGCTACTGGTGCTTATTCAGATTTCATGATCGGTTTCGGAAATTTTACCAGCTAACACGAAAACCCCATAACTGTGTGGGTCCTCCCTTTATTTGACAATATCTTGATAGCCATTAGTCATATTTTCATTAATTTTCTAAACTACTGTCAAGTATGGAAGCCCCACATACCTATGGTGTTCCTATTTATGTCACCATATTTCGGTAACTGTTAAACGTACCGACTTACGGTTTCGGTAAACACACACCTGTAACGTTCTTTATAAGTGTATTAAGATATATTTTAGAATGTTTAGAAATGGGAGGTCTGCGAATGCCATAGTACCCGAAAACCCCCATAAGGACGTGTGTGTAGTGTATTGAATTGAAACTACTTTTGAGGTTGTTGTTAGCCCTCAGTAATTACGTTTTCGAAACTGCACAATCTAGTACGCAAAACTCACACTTCTATGGTGTTGTCCTTTATTTTCCCATACCTCGGTATCCATAAGGCTTACCGAGTTGCGGTTTTCTGTACTAAACAGATATCAGTTCTTTACATTTTAGAGACATATATTTCCACATATCTAAAAATGCAGACATATTAGGTACCCCATGGTACCTCGAACGCCAGTGGGTACCCACTTACTTTTGCATAGTAATACATTTCGAGATGTTCAGCATCAACAAACACTTTTTTTAATTCATCATTTTTCTACCAGAAACCCAAAAGTCCATACCTGACCGAACAGATTTTGTCCATTTAATCTAAAAAATGTTAAATATTTTAAAATGTAACATTTTAAATATTTTTGGATTTTTGTTTCAGGTATTTCATGCATCAAAACAAAACCAGGATTCTTCATGAAAGACAGCGAAAAGAAGCAGTGTAATTTGTGGCTAAAAGCACGTCCTTTCTGAAGACGGACCCGATTGTATTTACATTCTTTTGTACAAATATGTAACCTTAATAAATATACTGCTCCGCAAATTATTTCTTTCTTCCATAAATTAGAATAAATGTATGTCTGTTTAAAGAAAATGTCTGTTAGCGTTAAGTCCTTTCAACTCTTTTTCTCTGTAAATAAGAACATTATACCTTGCAATTTTTTTTTATCATTGTGCAATTCCGATTGAATAAAGTAAATCTGCACGAAGCACTATTATTTCAGTCATACATTAATAACTAATGTATTGTTCTGTGAATAAGGCAATGGTATAGTGAATATGTTTTAACATAAAATCTGTAACTCAGCTTTTCAGTAGTCAACTTTATTGAGAATCCGAAGAAAGAAAGAAAAAATGTTGGACTTATTTTTGTTCGAATTCTGGACTAATCCAAATTATCCAGAGAAATCATTTATGTTGCTCTCTACAGATGTATCCTTTCTCCAAATCGTATGAAAAGGAGACTTCATACATCGCTATATTTTGTATGTACTATGTTTCGTATTTATTTAATCACTTTGTACCTTTCTCTAGTGTTGACAAGGCCGCAAGTGTCAATCGAATAATTTAGTGTTTCACTCATGTAACCTTGTGACTAACGTACGTCCTGTCGGTATATATATGTTACTGGGTTCGATTAGCGACAAACAATTTTTAGTGTTAAACAAATACAAAAATCTACCCGCAATGAGATACGATGATCTTTGCCTCATAGACAATACCAAGCAACTAACGGTACTGAGTGTGGTTGAGTTTACTAGTGGTATTATGTGGCTAAAATCAATGTTCCGAGAGCTATACTTCTTTTTGTGCTCTGAATGCAAACTTTGATATAACCGTTTTAAATTATTGTACATCTATCTATCTATATAGCTATATCTATATCTATCTATCTATCTATATATGTATATAATTGTAAACTAGAAAGTTCCGAGTAATTCTGAGAATCATCGCTCTTTCTTTAAATAATGTATGAGACTATTACACTGCTCGTTACTTAAAATGTTGAACTAAGAAGGATACATCCAGGAAAGTCCAAATTTGCAGAATGTGTAGAGCAGGGAAGGATAAATATGTTTGGTCGATGGCTGCACAGCTTCTCATACCTGTGAACTCCGCCAGCTACAGTTGATGAGCTGTGGCATTGGATCGTAAGACGCATGGCTTACCATACCAGAAGAGATCATCCTCTCGATGTCTCGCTGTGTTACAGTCGTTCTGGTTGTCAATGTTGGGTCAGTTCTGCTCTGCTATCACCACGTTGTCACACAGCGAATACAGCGGTAAGTTTAACCCTTAACGTACCAAGCCTAAGTCGTCAAAGTTGTTTACCAAGCTGGAGTCTTCTGGGGACCCCAAGTATTATTTTAATTTCTCAACATAGTATTGCAGAGGGTTACTCCAACTATTATTTTTTGGATGTCTAGAAGCATACTTAAGTTAAATGAACATTGTTGACGTCAAATAATATGTATATTTGAACACTATTCAGTTCTTCATACAATTTCATACTTTTGTGTTCGTAAATCTGAAAAACAGGTTTAACAATGGAGTTTTTACATTTTGAAGTGTGTTTTTATTTTTTGTATTTTTTAAAGAAACGCATCGTTGATCTAATCATGTAATTGATATCTCAAAGGGTTGCAGGATACATATAAAAATCGAGAATAAATTGATTCTTACAATTGCGGCAGTATCACGAAATATCACTCTCTGGGGTCCCTAGAGTACCCCGCTGGTATGTTAAGGGTTAAGCATATTCGATACTTACTATTAGATATCGGCTTGGGAACTTTGGCGTAGCTACCCTGTCTTCTTGAAGTTGCATTTTTAATGGCGAGTACTGTGTAGGAATCATCTTGTGAGGGAAAACGTTTTCAGCTGACACCATGTTTTTAATTATAGCGTCATTTAAAAAATAACTTATCTGTTAATAAAAATGTGCAGAGAAGTTATTTCTGGAAAATCCTATTCACGCCTCTTGTGGTAACAACTTCTGCATTTTGGAAGAGGATATTATTAAGGAAAAGAATGAGGTAAAGTCGTCTTTATATAGTACACACGGAAAAGAAAGTATTTGACAGTTGACAAATTTTCTTTTGCCAATAGCTCGGCAACAAATTAATTAATTTGGATCTTTTTGTTGTTATTCTTCGAATAGTTATAACTTGACAACCTGCCAAAGTCGGTACTCTGATAGGTTAATTTATTGCTGAGTTTTTAGGAAAACAAATTTTGTCAACTGAAGAATATTTTCTTTCGTGACTGTACAAGCAATGGATGATAACGGCTTAATAAATGACTGTACGTAAGTCTTTTTTGAGTTTGAACATAGGATTGTACATGGCTGTGCATTTTGCATTATTATTGAAGTGCTGCAACTAAGTTATTGCAAAAGGTATGATAAATTCTCACAGTAATATTGTCACATATTGATTTACTCTGTATGAAAACTAAAATAGTTTAACATATGGTTACCCTCCTTTGTGCCAATAATTTTAAAATTAACTCTTGTGCCACTTTTCAACACTTGGCTTTGCAGTAGCTTTCCAAAGAATTAGCAGGAAGTCCAAACTTACACCCTGCAGATAAATACATTTCTCTGGACAGTTTCACTGCTCCAAACTAAGATTGAAAAGTGTAGTATTTTTAATTTTATTATTATTGGCACAAAGGAGATCAACCATATTTTAAGCTATTTTTGTTTCCATACAGAGAAAAGCAATATGTGGCAACATTACAGTAAGAATGTATCATGCATTTCTCAGTATGTTGCAGCACTTCAATAATGGTGCACTATACGTACAATCTAGATCCTGAATATGTCCAATTCATATATTACAACAAGGCAATACGTATGCGATACAGGTAAAATCCGTATATTTCATATGGACAATCTATAAGCTACATACATCCAACCATACATTACATATGGTCAGCCTGTACGCGACATACGTGTAATCTATATGCCGCATGCAGACAGTCTGTAAGCTGCATATGTGCACTCTGTATGGTGCATACGGATATTCTGTATGCCGTATCGGGACAAGCTGTGTGCGACATAAGGAAAATCTGTATAATACATAGGTACAATACGTACACTGTATCTAGTCGTACGTACGGGGCACAAGTACAATATAGATGCTGTCTCGGGGTTGAACGCAAGAAACACACGTACAGAACGTATATTGCATACTTCTTGAAATTATGCTCCGTCCTGATAGTCAGTGAGTGTCGTCATTATTAACCCACATGCTACATACAATCCTGACGTCACAAAGCTAGATATTACCTCCGTATATACTTGTTACTGTAGATGACGTCACACGAATGACGTCATTGCACTTATGTAGACAGTACGTATAATACATACTTTTTCAGCTATACGTTTGCTGCAGGATGCTATATACGGTTGTACGTTAAGTCCAGAAACTACAGGAATTACGAATGTAACCTACGTTTTTAAGTATGCCACCTACATTTTTTTTTTCTCAGTGTGACATTTTGTATTATTCCTTATAGCGTACACATATAGTTTGTTATATATTTTTGCGTAGACCGAGCCTGTTTCTTTCAGGTCTAGGATGTTTCGGTGTAGGACGTTTCGGTGTAGGACGTTTCGGTGTAGGACGTTTCGATGTACGGATGTTTCGGTGTTCGGACATTACGGTGTAAGATGTTTCGGTGTATGGATGCTTGGCTGTAAACGACGTTTCAGTGTGTAGCCTAATATTTGATTGCATTATTCATATGCTTGTAATGAACAGTCATGAAGTGTCATAGTGTAGCCACTCTGCAATAGTGTAAACTGATTAACATTGTTATTGAGACAAGATGATAATGCAACATCAATCCATTCGTAACAATAATTTCGATACAGAAGTGCCCATAAGCGAGTTTTATAGAATAATAATCAAATCTAATCCAAAAATCAAATTTACTGCAAAATATTCAGCATCATTTCTAAATAGAAATAAATATATTGCCCAAAATTCCTGAGACAGTAATAATATATACAAACTGAATAATGCCTCAAAGGAATTTTGTTGAAAAAATTAAAATTACATAGAATCACTCAACTCAGAATCTAAAATTCTACTCAATTTCTTTTAAGACTGTAACTACATCATCAGATTTGTAATTTTCACAAACGTTGCTCAGTCTCTTCGTAACATCGGCATATTTTTTTCTTTGTTCTGACTTCATGTCCGGCAATTAACTTATTTGTTCCGTTTGAACAGTACTAACAAGGAGACTTACGGAAGTGTAATTTACTGATTTAAATGCGTTACCGTTACAGTTACTTTGGGAAAAATGTAACGCGTTACTAGGAAACGTTACTTGAAAAGTAACGCGTTAGAAGTAACATTACTTCCTAAGACTGTAACACCGTCACATCTCCAAAACGGAAATGCGTATTTAATTTAAATCTATAGAAGGAATATACTTTCATTAATAATAAAAGAGACTTACAAATTCGGGTCCCAAAATGGAATCAGGTTTAGACCCCCTGCAGATCCGGATTCATATGCGTCCCATTTTTGAAAATTATAATTCTGGTCACCTTGAGGCTATGCTTATCTTCCAGGAAGCCAACAGCCCCTTCCCCTCCAACCCCAAAACGATCGTTCTAGATCCGCTCATGGAAGGTATACTGCAATGGAACACGTAACAGTAACAACAGTATGTGTAAGAAAAAAAATGTACTATCACACGTCTAAAAAACTTTGTTCCGATTCTTTTATTATGATATGTATAATCTTCATAATTTATTTTACCACAACGAAGAATTGAAGACCTCGGTGCAAGAAGGGGACAACTCCAATTGTATATTTGGTTCAGTATTGAAAAAAAAAAGAAGTTAAAACTAAGCTTATTTCATTTTTACCTCCAAACGTTTTGCAAAGAGAAGTGCTATAAAAGGGATGAAACTTTTCTTTTCAAAACATTTCGAGGCTAAGGTACAAATAGGGTGACCCAATGTTCTAGTGGATGAGTTTATTTGCTTCGACTGTTTCGAGCTTAAGATGTAAGTAAAAAGACATAAACTAGATCTAACAATAAGAAACGATATGAAACACAGTGAGCTGATCAGTACGGGACTGTATACCTATTTTGCGGCCAATCTAAATTGATTTTTAACATTTTTTTCAATCCCCAACCAAATATACAATTGGAGCTGTTTTCTTCTTGCACCGAGATCTTCAATTGTACGTAATTGACCAACAACTTCGAGTATCTCTTAACATAACACAGCACTTCTTGCTAATGCCAGTTTACAATGACAATACAAATAGATTTTCTAGTGTTATGTTTCGACAGTAAACAGATAATAGTAGTAGTTGAATAATAGGAACATGATGTGTGTTTAGCTCATTATGTTTCGAGCACATGTATAATTGGATAGACTTGCATAACTCTTCAGAAAATCTGACTTACTGATTGTGAGTGAGACCGTCTAGCTTACTCGCAAACGCTGTTGCGTTTGGTCCAGGGTTAGATTCCTAGTGAGAACAATCGGTCGAAAAATTGTAAAGCGTTTTTTTTTCAGCCCAGCGATCTTGAGTTAGTTTTTTCTCATTCAGACCAGGCAAATGCTGGGACAGGCACGTAGCCAGGATTTCGTGAAGAGGGGGGTCCGTGACATGAAATACTATGGTCATCGCACCAGGGGCTCGATCATTCTAACCAATTTTACTGGAACATATATTGGTTCTTTTAGCCAGGATTTCGTAACGATGGGGGGGGGGGGGGGAGTGACATGAAATTCTGAAGACCCAGGAGCTCGATTAAACTAAACTACTTTACTATCAACATATATTGTTTTGTGAGGATATGTTTGTAAGTATTTTAATAAACTATGAAGAAATCTGGAGTAAAATAAATAAAAAAAGTATTGAAAACGATTATACCAGGGAGTAATCTACACCCCCCCAACACCCCCCTAACACCCCTCCAAATTTCTTTACACACACCCCTGGATGGAAAAGGAATACTCCGCCAAATCCAATTGTATCAATCAGTATCATATAGGTTATTTATTACATCAAGTTAAAAAAGGTTTAGGCGTTTAGGAAGGAAGGCAATATTCTTATTTATTTATTTCACTTCGAAATACGAAGTGACCTCTTTCTCATGTACGGCTTCGAGGACCACATGACCTCATTGTTTCGGGCGGTATTTCGACCGAAACAATTGACAAAACAGACCGCTGATACCTACCCTCCTGGGTTCCGCGGTCGTTTCCAAGAAAAGAGATTGATGGACAGATGCAGATGACTGAAATTGGCAACGTCTTGAGCGGTCATTCACCTATCTCCTCCTCAAGGAAAAATGTGACAAGGAAGGAAAAATGTGACAATATAGTAATAAGCCTATAACAGATTCAGTTGGTAAGTGCTACTCTGCAACAGGTTCGCAACCAGAGGAGGGCTAGAGAGGGCCTGGCCCGACCTAAATTTTCCATGTCCCCTCCAGACCTCAATACAAAATGCACAATTTAGATATTTGTCAGAGAATTTTTAATGACTTGGCCTCTCCTAATATATTCATGGCCCCCCAAAGCTCTGTGGCTGGTTTCGAGCCTGCTCTGCAAGTGGTGTATCAACGGACGGACGTTAGAAGGGTGTAGTCAAAACGTTTTTAGAAATGAAGAGATCGATCGAAGTAAGAATTATATATATTTTAGACTGAATCTAGTGTTATACAGGAACTCATTTGGCGCTAGCTTAATTTTTTGTAAAGTATATTTTTATTCACGTAAATTCATTGAGCGGAACAGGACTCATAGCGAGTCACTTTTTTAAACTAAAATTTACTTTTCTTCAAGTTGGTCACTAAATGTTACTTTTTTCAAATTTGTCACTAAAAGTTACTTTTTTGAGAGGTAAAGTGACTTTTTCGTGTGATTTATGTTTTGCATTGGCAGTTTTCTAAGAAAAATATTATAAAAGTAAATGGAAAAAGGCAACAACTTGTTACTCATTATTCTTCTGAAAGCTTCAGTACTTGCTGCCACATGTGAAACAGTTAGCTTTATTCTCACTTCAGCTTTTATTCTTTCTAAAGCACAGTGGACGGTTGATGGATGCTTAAGCTCTCAAGGCGAGGTTGAGAACCCTTCTGTGTCTATTCTTTTCTTCTATCATAATAATCTTTTAGTTTTCTCTCGTAATAGTTAACGTTCCGTTCAACGTTGTGTGTGTGTGTTTGTGTGGTTCATCATGTTCGTCTTGTGGTATGCTTCTTGTATGTTCTTCTTAAGAGTAGGTGATGAATTTGAATATTTCACTTTTTTGAGAACTCTTAATGCGAAGTAAAATATAATGTCTGGGATGAAGAAATTCGGAAATAGGCCAGAACTGGTTCCACTTACTCAGAAGCTTTTTACATCTGCTAAGTCTGCTTACCGTAACTACAAAGCTTACTCTGAAAACCTAAGAAAGGTGAAGAAGAAGTAAAGAAGAAGCAAAACAAACAACATAGAGAGAGGTGATGGAGAAATTGACCAAGGAAAAAAGGGGCATGATGAGATTTTGGTAACTTTTTCGTGTGCTTTTGGCCATTTTTGGTCACTTTTCAACTATTTACAAGAGATTAGACCACTATGAGCCCTGGGATTATTAAAATTAGGGTATATTAAAGAATACAAAACAGAAAGATACAAAATATTTGTAAATTGAAAAGCTGGATTTCTGGAAAACAACTAAATCAATGAATAATTTTCTTATGAAAGATATTCAGAGCCAATAACGTAGCCAGGAAGGGGCAGGAACGGATATTAAGAGACCAAATAATATTACAACGATTAACGTTAACAATAGAGTTAGGATATTAAAATAATGAAATTGAAACTATGTACAGTATTAATTACTAAACGAATGTGATTTCAGCATAGGACGAGGAATTTTTTTCCCAATTAATATTTTGAAAAAAAAAATCACCCACTAAAACTCGCTATCTGTCCTCTTGGTCCAACCCATCACATAAGGAACTCAGAATCATGGATAGATGTGATACTGGTATCCAAGGAAGAACATGTAATTAGCCACGGTCAAATCCACACACCGGGCATCTCGTACCATGATATGCTATATATATCCTACAAACTTCGAGTTCCGCAATATAAAACTAAATCACATCATACAGAGACTTTAGGTACATGAATGAAGTAGACCTGAACATCGACGCTGCCTGCTTGCCGTGGCACTTAATAAACTGCCTCCCCACAGTTGACGAGCAGGTAAATACTCTAAATTCTTTAATAATAAATTTGTATGATAGACACGCCCCTATAGTTAAGAAACGTGTTTCGCGACCACCATCACCATGGTTAACCGATGAATTACGTTCGTTAATGGCGCGGAGAGATAAAGCTTATAGAGCGTACAGGAAACATGTTAAAAATAGTGATCCTTCCAGTGATAGCACAATAAATTCCAATACAAAATTCGAAAACTATAGGATATTAAGAAACCGTTGCACTCAAGAAGTAAGGAAGGCAAAACGGCGCTTTGCCTATGAAATACTTGAATTCGAAAATAATGGAGCAGTTCTTTGGAAACGACTAAAAATATTAGGTGTTAGGAGAAACATAGCCAAGAACGCAGTTAACTATACGCCAGATGAATTGAACATTTTTTTCTGTCAAAGCCATATGATACCAGCCTCCATGAAACTGCAAAAAATGAATGATATTGTAGCCTCGGAAATTAACTCTATGTTCTCGTTTTCTCACGTACAGCCTGCACATGTTTTAAAAGCGATCCAAAGAATTAAATCTAAAGCCACTGGTACAGATGATATTTCAATAACCATGATTAGGAAAATCCTACCGCATGTACTTAATCCTATCACTGACATTTTTAATTACTCTCTTGCCACAGGTACTTTTCCCACAGTATGGAAACTCGCTAAGGCCCGCCCACTTCCAAAAAAGAACAACGCTGATAATATTGCAGACTATCGTCCTATCAGTGTCCTTCCCGTGCTTTCAAAAATTTTTGAATATATTGTAAATGATCAAATTCGGGAATACTTAACAACAAATAATTTATTGGATACATTTCAATCTGGTTTTCGAAGTAATCATAGCAAATGCACTGCACTAGTAAACGTAACGGAGGATATAAGATGGGCTATTGATAACAGAAAACTGACGCTCCTTACCCTACTTGACTATAGTAAGGCATTTCAAACGATTGTTTTTGACATATTACTTCAGAAATTATCATTATTGTTTAATTTTTCTGAACCAGTGGTGAAATGGTTTCATTCTTACCTTCACGAACGTAAACAAAGAGTAGTGATCAATCAGGATCACATATCGACATGGCATTGTACCAACAGTGGAGTGCCGCAGGGTAGCGTACTAGGTCCCCTTCTCTTTGCCCTTTACATTAATGATCTCCCTAAAATTCTCACATATTGTAAATACCACATTTACGCTGATGATTTTCAGTTATATGCTTCTTTTTCCCAACAAGATATTAATAATGCGATTGAGAAAATAAATATCGAGTTAAACAAAATCAGTGACTGCTCTACGGCTCATGGGTTAAAATTAAATGCAACAAAATCGCAGTGCATCTTAATTGGCTCCCAAAGAATTCTTTCTTCTATTAATATCTATCAGCTCCCAAATATAAAATTGTCCAATACTGTTATTCCATTCTCTACAACTGTCAAAAATTTGGGAGTCATACTAAATCAACATCTCTCCTGGTCAGATCAAATAAATGGAGTTTGTAAGAGAGCATTTGGTGCCCTGCATACGTTAAATCGACTAAGAAATTTCTTACCAATATCTTTGAAGATCAAACTTGTCAAGGTACTGGTGTTTCCACATCTTGACTATTGCGACTCAGTCTATTCTGATCTAACAGAAAATCAATCAAAGCGCTTGCAAAGAGTCCAAAATGCCTGCATTAGATTTATTTTCAATATAACTTACAGGGAACATCTCACATCTTTTTATAAAAAACTGTCATGGCTGACGGTAGCTGGAAGAAGAAATTTACATAATCTTACCCTATTGTACAAAATACTGACTACGTCAGAACCATCGTATCTAGCCCGTAGATTTTTATATTTATCTGACTTTCATACTAGAAGCACAAGATCACAAGATAATTTCTTGCTCTCCATACCCAGTCACAATTCTGATTCATACTCAAAATCCTTCACAGTAAGTACTACACGCCTCTGGAACAGTTTACCTCAATTAACACACAACGTTTCCACAGTTGCCAAATTTAAAAAATCTGTAAATTCCCTTCTCTTAAGTAAAGATAAGGATACTGGTAGCACATGAGGCATCTTCGTTTTACCAGACTATTAATAACCCACATATGAACACACAATCAATAGGTAACCTATGCTAATTTGTACAGCTTATATATTCATACTTCTTTTACCGCTATAGGCAATATGCAATTTAGGTTTTCTCCATGTTATTTTGTTTCCTCTATTGTATGTTATTTTCAATTTTTGTTTTTGAAGTGTTTAACCATTTTTTTATTTTAAGTAGTATATTCTCTTTTTATGTGGTTCAGTACTTTCCTTATTGTAATTGTTAATATTTTCTATATATTGGTGCTTTTTTTTTAAAAAAAAAATACATAATGTATGCACGTGGTTAAGTGCTCGGAGAAGGCTGCAGAGCCTTAACTTCGCCACGTAAAAGAAGTCATAAATAAATAAATAAAATAAAATAAATAAAACTTGCTGGGGTGAATAAATTGAAATAATAGCAGAATTTTGCAAAATAATTACAATAATTCGTATGTAATCAATTCACATGTAATTACTGGGTAAAATAATGGAGGTTAATTCCTAATACAGTGAAACCTCTTTTAACGGACATCTCTCAATAGTGGACATCTTCATAAGAGGACAAACTTTCTTATTCTTACATGCCATAAATATGTGTGGTGTGGTGTTATGAGAGAGAACCCTTCCTTTTAGGGACAACTCTCATTTGCGGACAAATAATCGCTCCGTTTTGAGAGGTTTCACTGTATTAAATGCTCAAATGTGTGAACTTACTTTATTGAACCTACCACTGCGAAGAGCTGATATTATTATTATTATTATTATTATTATTATTATTATTATTATTATTATTATTATTATTATTATTATTATTATTATTACTAGTAGTAGTAGTATTGAAATAGTTGCGTAACAAAATATACTGATTTCTTGTTTTTGTTTAAAAATATATCACTATTCTGAGAGCACACCCCTCCTTTAATTTTGAACACCCCCCCAAGTAAAAATTTCTGGCGTACTTACTGGATTATACAATATTTATATTCTTCCTCTGTTTATTCAAATATAACAATTTTCCTTTCATTATGACCTCAATTATTATAAAAAGTACATATTCACTATTATAAAAAGTACATACTCAATAATGTCTTGTAAAATATTTTGCAATATCTGCGTTTCTTTCTCTGTTGAATCAAATGTTAACAGAACATTCTTTCCACATATATTTTTGTTTTTTTTTTATTCCATCAACTACTGTCTGTTTCAAATGACACGTTAAAGGAAAAGTAGAAAATTGTTTTTGAAAAAACATGTTTTATATTGCAAGGATGCAACAACGAAAAATTATGATAAAAAATGTCCACGCTGTTACACAACGGCACTATGCTTTCAGAAGCTTGAAATCTCCCTGACTAGTAGCAGAAATTCTGAGAATTCTGCAACTTTTCTAGAAATTTCAAATTCCCTGATTTCCAGGATACATCGCTCACCTCGCAACCATGTATTCAGTGGCGGCGTTTGGACGTTAAAAGTGGGGGGGGGGCAAGATATGATCTGAATATTCGTATAATTATCAATGTCAGTTTTCCTGGTTGTTTCTAAGACTATGTTTGACGAAAGGTTGTATAACTAAAAGGATACTAACTTTTTCAGTTAAAATACCGTACATCGTGTTTCATATTTAATTAAGTAAATTGACAAGAACAACGCACATTAGGTACTAACCCTTGATTCCTTGCTCATGAACATCTTAAAATTCTGTCTGGAAAATTGTGTGGTCAGATTATTTAATAACATATTTGCAAAAGAAATAAATAGAAAGGATATTATTAATCATACTAATGAATAATGAGGCTTGTTTTGTAGAAGTTATATTGAAACGCGATTAATGAACAATTTATATTTTTAATTCCACACTTGCCATTAAATGTATGTTATTACTCTTAGAAAATGAAAGACAGTAAATACTATACAAGCATATGCTACGACGCAATTGTAATATTAATTCCTTTGAATTACAATTAAAACGCATTTTCTGTAGCTGTCTTAACTCCACGGGAAGACAACCAATACACACTTACGCAACGACAAATATTATGTCGTACCATTTTTTTCTATGAAACAGTAATATATGCAAAAACTTTACATTTCCAAATGAAACTATATACATTACCCATTTTAAATTATTGCTTTTTAAAGGTAAATTATTAAATTACAGTCAATCAGCTACAGCATCATCCCTATTTATCTTAGGATCATGGTTAGTACCTCATTCTCTTCAGAATAGAACAGCCTTTCAAACGGTGTCATTTACGTTTTCCTATCGTGTCCTTAAGGCGGGAAATTTTGAGGGAAATCTGGATTTTTCTGACTTTTTCAAACTTTGATCCCCTCTGGACCCCCTATGTTAACGCACAGATATCAAAATCAACTAAAAAGTAGGAAGGGGTGTACTAAATGTATATAAAGAATTTCAAGCTTCTATCTTGAAAACTAAGTGCGGGAAAATGTTTACCAATGAGCTAAGAACATTCCCACAATGCCCAAGATGACCCGGATGTAATATAAAATTTTCCCGAGACATCCCTATTTATCCTAGGATCATTCTTCGTACATCATTCCCTTCAGAATAGAACATACAGTACTTTTAAACAGTACCACTGACATGTCTCCATCATGTACCTGAGGTGGGAAAATCATGAAAAATTGGATTATTTGTTTAAAAAATATTCCTTCCTTGTACTTTTTTTTTGCCCCTCTGTACCCCCTGTTTTAACACAGAGGTCTGAAACAAATACTCCAGATTCCCGTATAAAAAAGAATCTAAGGTAAAAGTTTCCTGAGGCATCCCCATTTATACTAGGATCGTGGTTTGTACATCATTCTTTATAGAATAGAACAGCCTTTCAAACGGTACCATTCATGTCTCCAACATGTATCTGAGGAGGGAAAAAGGATCTTTGTTAAACGGTATCTTTATTTTTTTAACTTTTTGCCCCTCTGGGCTCCCCTGTTTTATCGCAGAAATCTGAAAAGAATATGGAAAATATTAAGGAACGCACTGAATGTGTGTGCAAAATTTCAATCTTCTAGGTGCAAAAGTAAGCCCTGCAAAAAGTAATAAAAAGGTCATAACAAAAAATACTTCTTTTTAAATGAAATGAAATCTTTAAGTTTCACGTCCCACGGTTATGCCGGTTAGACTAAAGGAGACGGTGAAGATGAGAAATGAATAAAATGGTGGAATGAAGAAAGTGGGAAGAAAGGGAGAACCCCGAGAAAACCCACGAGCACGATGTTTCTCCACCTCAAAGTCCACACAACGCTAGTTGGGATCGAACCAGGGGCCCCAAGCACCGGAGGTGAACGATCTACCACTGAGCCACCGCGCCCCCCTAATATTTTTAGTTACAATGTCATCATACTCTACGTCTCGACGCAGGAAGGCATGAAAGCATATTTAACGTCTTCTACAATGCCTCCAGGCTTTAGAAAAAACAAGTAAAAAGCTTTTTAGGAAATTTTTTCAATCGAATAATGAAGATTCTAGCCTATCACCAAAAATAGATGATATAATTTAAGACAGTTAAGTGCTCACTTCAAAAAAAGTGGGGGGGTATCTGCCCCCTCTTGTCCCCCCTAATCGCCGCCTATGCATGTATTGCAAGTAATACAAATTTCCTCATAAGAAAGAGTAACCAAAAGCTTCCTTAGTTTATTTTTAACGCTGATCCTTCTTTTTCTCATTTTATTTTGTTTCGTCCTTCCCTATTTTTTCACTTCTGGTCTCGAAGGGGGGGGGGCGGACTCCCCGGACCCCCCCCTTGGCTACGTGCCTGGGTGGGATGGTAACTAACATAACGGTCACGGACTGCTTTCTTATATCTCCATTTCTTTCTTTCTCTCCAACGCTCTCGGCAGTGCGCTCGCCGAGAGACGTCATTCGTCCTACATTACAGTCTAAAACTGTCGTAGATGCCAAAAGAACAGAAATCTAATTTTTAATTCTAATCCTTATTAAGTAAGGACTTCAAACAAGTGCGATTGGAATAATCAATACAAGCCGGTATCCATGGGAGGCCGGGCCAAGGGCGCCGATCCTGGGGTGCCGAGGAGGCCCGGGCCCCCCCAAAGCTCATGTCGACCCCATATGGTATTTATGAATATACAATATTTGGCATAATTTGAATGCAATTTGTCTTAAAATCCTCATGCCTTGTGCATCTGAATGGGCCCCCCAAATTTACAGAGAAATCGGCGCCCTTGGTCCTGGCCTCCTAAAGTTTTACTGCTCCCTTCTAAAATTTTCACAGTAGGCTTGCTACTGAACTATATATAATATGGTGATGACCTATAATATTATCACGAAAATATCAACTTTGATCGAATTTTTTAATTTACGAGATCAGACATTTCATCATTAAAACAGTGTCGCCGTAGAGATACCAAAAATGTGTAAATAAGATATAAATGGTATTTCTAAAAACATGTACGAAGGACACCAGGAAATGAAAACACTTATATAAGCAAAAACAATTTTCTTCAGTGAAAGTGTGAAAGTCACGCATACGTCATAGAAACTATTATTTCATAGTCTAGAATAGACTGATCCGGAAGGACTTGAGAGTGAAAATAACAGATGAGGCGAATATAAAAACTCTTGGTTTTTAGACCAGGGTATCTTGTCTTCTCTCGGTCGTAGTGAGGATCGAGTCTCGGTCGGTCTTGGCTCGTATCCGATATCGCGAGAAGTCTCGTCTCGTTAACTTTGTCTCGTTTTGGACAATACTTGGCGGACTACTGTATTGGGAATCCAGAACATGTAAGTTGTATATTTTATGGTTTTTCTTAATTTGACACATGAGTATGGTCAGGCAAATGCGATCTTCCTTGTCCTCGGAACCTTAAGTTAAGATATACTAGGATTAAGATAAATGACAAAGCGATAGATGTTAAGAGAATATTCAAAACAATTTTTATCATGTAATGCTATTTATTGTCGATCTACTCGCAATGTACTAATAGAGTTTATCTGATAACTGCATTATTGTCGAATAATTTCAATAGATGTCAGAATTGAATAACATTGAGACAATGCAAACAACACATTTTCAAGTGGGTGACTCAACGATTGATTCCGTTAAGTTTATCGGGTTTAGAATAGCTTTGTAAGAGTCAAACCCACATCTGTGTAAATAAAAATCTTATAATAAACGAGATAGCTAAGGATAACATCTGTGTCATCTATGTGTTCTCGTAAAATAACTTTAACCTCTGTTTCCCACGTCAGGTTTTGTGGAGATGGTACTCAGGTATTCAATAACCACGATATTACTGAGGTAAATAAAGCAGATAAGTGATATAATGGTAATTATCATAACAACCTAAATTATATAATGTATTTATCACGGATTAAGTAACGTTTTATCTGTGATAATATGGTTGGACCGGCTCCCCTAGCTTCTACCGCCCCCCCTACATTTTTGGGCTGGCTACGAGTCTACAACACGAATAAATCGCTCTTAACAATTAATGAACTAGCGACAGTGTTTTGTCACAGATTTTTCTTTGTCACCACAAAACACTAAATTATGTTGTAATAATTATATGTTTACATAACAGTGATGTATTGTTTCCAACTTGTAACGATTTCTCGTTAAATAACAAAAAAAAGAGAGATATTAAAAAAGCATTTAGGTGGAGAGGGAATTACTTAACTTCTGCGTATAAATAATATTGTTTATTTTTGACTTATCTGGAGGCTAGCGCGCTATCAATCTTAATAGTACTTAGAGCGCCACTTGTATAGGTGGTGGAATGCCGAACTAGGCTGAAAGGAGGAAGCGCGCTAGAGTTTGCCCGGCCATACAAGCGTGAAATTGGGAACGGCTAAGACTTCACCTATGAGTTCGGATAGGATTATAGTTACATTGAAGTGAACCACGAGTTTATTAAAAGTTATGGAAGAAAAATCGTATTGTGGCAATGATTACCGATATAAAGATATAGTGCTATCCAAAATCTAAATGGTGTTAAATTACACTATAATGGACTGTCCGTGGAAGTACTTTCTTAAATTATTTGGTTAGTTCATCAATATTTCCATTTTGACAATCTATTGATTGGATTGAATTTTTCCGTGAGTGGACTGTTCGTGTGGGTTATGAAGTGAATTCAGTAATTATACCGATTATCTGAGAGTGTTTCGTTAATATTGCTATTTCCGCAATCTACGAGTTAAGTATGGAATTACTCTCCCACTTCGGCAATCTATTATGCTATTTAAAGATGTACCTAGGCATAAATGTGGAGTCCTATGTAACGAAGAATTGTTGTTCGTAACTTAGCCTATGCAATCTATTAGGTAAGTTAAAGACTTACTTTCTAATATTGTATTTAATCTTCTCAATAAGTGCAATTCTGACTACTAGTTGTTTCAAATAATGAGGCTATATAGCATAAGATAGGTAATCATTGTATGTGGTTAGTTCACATTATAATTATTGAAATTAATTTCAGAAGTATAACTAAAATAGTTGTTTTGCAATAACATTACTTATACCCTAATAATATATCTATATTATTGAGAATTGTATATATCTATTTTGTATTCAATTGATACGATTCATTATTATAAAGAAGGTTCATTTAAATTCCTAAAAATTTTATTTCTGTCTAGTATATAACCCACGTCATTTCTTTAGTTTGAGAAAGATTAGTTGTAGGAGATCATTCGAATTGCATTACGTATATGGAAATTAGTATTTTAATATGAAATTTAAACAACGTGTGTAAGGTAAGATATTGGATGAGAGTTCCTCCAACATCCGCATTTCACCTTTATTTGTATTACCAAATTTTATACCCGAGAGTATCAAATAAGATTGTGTAGTGGGCATTTGGGTATTTTATTATTCTAAGCTCACTGGCCGATTCAGAATTCGTCCCTTGATGAATTTTGTTACACAGAATTTCACGCTTGTATGCTCTCTGCTAAGTCGTAGCTTTTATTCACAAATTAGGTTGATTGTGGTAAAAGGAATAGGCTTATATGAACGTGTATCTTGCGTTTGCAGAGATAAGATACTCTTTGGGTATATTTTGTTTGCAGAAACTGTAGATTCTACGTATACACTTAAAAAAAAAAAAAAAAAAAAAAAAAAGAAAAGAAAGAAAGAAAAGTTCCGATATGCGAGTAGTTGCGCCTGGAGTCACGTCATGTGCATAAACAGAAAGCAGACGGAAGAGAGTTTTTGTCTTCGTGAATGTTGAAGGCCTGTTTTTTAACTACAGGTGTTCTTATCCTTAATAAATGTTAGGCACTTCGATTGATAAGTTGCATTCAGTGGCCGCTATCGCATTTGGAATTGTTTGAAATAATAAATCTTAATATTTAATGGCTAGACTGATTGTGTTAAAGGTAGGACTGTTGTTGTTTATATTACGTCTGTGAAGGATTATCAAGGACAAGCAAGAAGCTGTCTGTTTGTTGTGTGTTTTGGATGTTGACTGCCTTACAATATCTCGATCTATTTGTATCAGAGTTTTTGGACGTTTTAAAAAAAAAAAAAAAAAGATAGATATAAAAGGGTAGGATGTTATGTTTATGTCGTCAAGATTCAATACGTCATTTTATATATACACTTATTATTGATCAAGTGGTTGAACGAACATAAGAAGTAGTAGTTTTCTCTTTGGTTTATAAGGATTAAAATTACACACAAATTAATGACATTTGTTGTATTCCTAGTTTATATCTTTGCTAGTTTAGTAGAAATTATCATGAACAGCAATTCTTCGACATTTTTTGCCTATCCTGGTCAGCTTTGCTTGGGGGACTTTACAAACGGAGATCATGGAATATTTATAAGGTCTCCTAGTGAAACACTGATTAGTGATTTTTCGAGACTTTCATTGTCAGAATTGTCCTTACCGGACCTGGGTATAGGTAGCCAAGTAGGGATTTCCGGTCGAGATCAGGTTCCCGGTTTTAATCCCCGTGGGGCTCAACAAGCTTTGGTTACAAATGATGTAGTGGACCTGAATTTGGAAGTATCTCAACCGTTACATTCGACTATAGATCATGTTAATGAGGTCCTGGGTTCATTCCCGCCTGTCGGCTGTAATGAGAATAGATTTAATAATAAACAAGATCTGCACGTTGAACATGCCACATCGGTACCTCCAGTTAGAAATAATACGAATCCTTTTCTGAATGACATAAGTGTACAGATGGGTGTAAGTGATAATGTTACACAAACTGGTGAATGGGCACCACCAATACCCTATGTTATGCAGGAGAAAAATCCATTTTATCATGATATGGGTATTCAAGCAGAATTAAGTGATAATTTGGTAAAGGTTGAGGAAGCTTGTATGCCTTGTTTGGATGCAGAGACTTTTGTCAAACAGCCATATATAACTTCGAATAACCCGAATTTACAAATTTCGAGAGAAAATGGGTTATTAAACGTAGCTAAACCCTTTAGTACAGACTTAAGTAAACTTACAGTAGGGATTGCTACAAGTAACTTGACTGGTTTAAATAGAAATATTCCTTTTGCGGATGGAAGTGATGATCTAGTGACGTTCGCATTTTTGTTAAGCGTGTATAAGATAGTTAAATCTAATGTTTATCCCCGTGAAGCAATTTTAATGGCTTCTATCGGAAAGAGTTCCCAAGCATTGCATGATCAGATTTTAGCCTGTTTAGAATATACACAGGATTGGGTACTGATATCATACAGGGTGTTTGAAAATGTCATCACCTCTATTGGTAAAAAAATAATATTTGATCAGTACGTATATTGTATTCAAGATCCAAATGAGTCTTTGATAGACTATGTAAATAAAGTGATGGACAGTTATTGTTTAACACATGGGAGATTAGAGGATCATAGAGTGAAGGACATTATCATGAGAGGATTGAACCCACAAGTACGTTTTGAAATTTTTAGACACTCAGTGCCGGAGAATTTGTCTGCACTAGTGAGTGAACTCAAAGTATATGCGTTACACAGTAGAAATGTTGATATGTACACTGCTGCAGTCAAAAATACTAGCCAAAAGACTCGATTAGTGTCAAGTGTTTCTCGTAACTTCTCAGGTGGAAGGCCACGGTTCGATTCCGGTCGTGTGTCAGTATCAAACTATGTTTCAAATACTTCCTCCAATAAGGCACAGAGGAGTCAATGTGGTTTGAGTCGACAAAATAGAAACTTAAAATATATAAATAATAGTACTCTTGTCGTTGGGGAACCGGGATCGAGTCCAAGTCTAAGGGGGTCTCAGGTTCAAACTCCGCTTACGCAAAATGACCTTAGTCAGGTGCGTTCGAAATGTGATAAGACACTATCTACAGGATCTGAAGAACATAAATCTTTAGTTGCAGCTTTAGTTAAAGTGTATATTTTAGGACAAGATATTATTGGTGCTATTGACTCCTGTGCGAGTTGTTCATTAATTAATCTGGAGTGTTTCACGTTGTGGAACAAATCCCTCAAGAATGCAGTAGAAGTTAAAACTGATAATTTTTCTGGAGTTGGTGTTGGCAATTTTAAAATACAATTGTCACAGTCAGTCATTCTTCCGTTACGGTTCAAACAGAGAGTCTATCGTTTAAAATTTTATTTAGTGCCTGATTTAAAACCAATTTTCATTATTGGTGTAAATCACTTAAAATATTTGCACGTTCAGATAGATATTACTAATAATTTTCTGTATCTTGGCCTGGAAAAGGTAAGGGTGTCGTTGTATTATAATAATCCCACGTCAATAGATTCCTATCGGGATTCAAGGTCGCAAAAGGGGATAGAGTCGTCGTCAAGGAGATCATGTTATCCTCAAGATTCGGTTGCCATATCGAATCTCTTCTTGAGTGATGGAGTTATTTCCGGTCAAGAATGGATTCTTCAACCAGTCGCTGATGCTGTGTTGGGTTCTTCTCAAAGGGAGAATAGTCTCGGTACCACACCTTCGACTCTAACCAATGGTTTTCGTGCACCTACGTCCAAGGGAACAGCTGGTCCTGAGTATCTCGTAGTAGATGGAGGTTCTGAAACGTCTACACGCAGTGTTGCCACTGGCTTGATGAAAAGTCCTCAGAGGTTGGGTCGACGGAAGAAAAGAAAGATGTATACTTCATCTAATCACAGAACAACGGTTATTGGAACTTGTCGAGATGACCATCCTGGAGAAATTATACAACCAGCATCCCATCTTAGGAAGATGATTCATCGAACTACGACAGATATTCCTAATTCATCTTCCAGTAAGCTGACAGGCTCTCAGTATTCTTCTAAGATATTAAAAGGGGAGAGTAATCAGTTAAATGTGACGTCATCCGGTATCCAACCTGACGAGTTTTCCAGTGTTGCCAAGTCTTCAGACAGAGGAAGAAAATGTAGATGGAGAAGACAAAGAAGATATAATAGTTTTGGTGAGGCGGTAGTTGCATCAGAGGATATTGTTCAGACATACGATCAGGTTTCCAGTGTTGCCACCTCTCCAAAAACATTAAATAGTGGTCAACTTGAGGAGCAACCTAAAAATTTTGCTACTTCAGTGAATTTTACTGGTCAGATAAATTCTGACTACCACATTTCGGAACATGGGGTTCACTCCCTTCCTGCATATAACAGTGTTGCCACCGTATCTACCCCTATAAAAAATAATTGTGGTGATAATAAAATTGGTGAAAATAGAACTCAAAGGGAATCTGCGAACCTAGGTAACCCAATGCATCATCCTTTACCAATGGGTGTTAGTGAATTACCCCCTGGTGACAGTGTTGCCATTGGTAATAAAATTCCGACAAATAGAAATAACTCTCTTATCACAAATAAGTACGCTATTTCGAGGAATTCTTCGAATATTCCGAAGTTTTCTGGAAGTTTAGGTGGACTTAGAGTATATTCACAATACCAGGAGATCGGTGTTGGCACTTTCCATAATAATCTAAAAGCATCCTATAAATGCAAGGGTAAAGAACTTAGCCAGGATTTCAATTCGTTACCAAACCACTCCAGATCTAACCCTCCTAAAAACAAGTATTGCACACTGGGTAGGTGCAATGTTGCCAATTCTCATAGTTTTCCCAAAGATGATTATAAGGAAAATAATCATGTTTCTTATCACTCTTTGGACTCGAAACCAAACTTCATAGTTCTAGATAAACAAGTTCAAGGAGGTTCGAACTCACGATTATCCAGTGTTACCAATTCTAGTAAAATAATTGATGATACATTATCTGGTGCGAATCAGTCTGATCTAAAACCTTTAACAGGAAGTGTAACGACCCAGGGTCTAAATAAACTCCAACCTAATAATAGTTGTTCTCAGCTGTCCAGTGTTGCCAGTTCATCCTCATCATTGATAAATAGTGCATCAAATGAACTCGGTTGTTCCATTAAAACCTCAGATGGAAATAAGGATTTCCCTAGGCCAAAATCATCTAGCCATGGTGAACTTTTGGACTCTAGCAGTGGTGCTAACTCACATGTTAGTAAGAGTGGTGATGAATTACATGTGAAGTGTCGTCCTAAATTAGAATATAACAGTGGTGCCAGTTCATTTGAATTTAATCAACCACTGGATAATAATCAATCTTTTAATTTTCGTGCCTTGGTTGATTCATCGGACAAGTTTCGGTTTATGGAAAATAAGTCAGATGGTTTTAGACATAATGAGTTTAGTAATCATATTAATCAGTCTGGGGAGTTTTACAGATCACAATTGAAGACTGAAGTGTTTGAATCAGAGAAAGCTGATGAAGGGTGTCCCAACATCGACATGGATGGTGATACAGGTGTCCAAGGACAATCAGATAATGGCTTTCAATCCAATATTGGAACGAAAGCAGCCAATGCGCAGAGTCTTCACCACATCCCTCATCCAGTGGATCCTACCCTTGACATATGTGAGGTAGCTGATGAAGCCTTAGTCAAGCCAATGTTATACCAGATTGTTCACAAGGATGTTGAGCAACTATCTTTGGCTGTAGACCCAATGTTCTTGGTACAAGATCCTGAGTTGCAGTCGTTTGTAGATAAGTATAGAATTTCCTTCTGTATTTTCTAATAATATAGGAGAAATACCTAACTATGAATATCAAATTTTGTTAAAGGATCAAACTCCTATAAGACATAAGGCATACCCAATGTCTAGAATGGCACAAAAAGAATTAGATAAAATTCTCGATTCTTTACTTGAACAAAAAATTATCCAACCTAGTGAAAGTGATTTTGCATTTCCATGTTTTCTGGTTGGAAATAAAGATGGATCTCGAAGGTTGGTTATAAATTATACTGATCTTAATAAGCAGTTAGTGGTAAACACTCAGTACACTCCTCGTATTGAAGACGTTCTGGCTGAGTTGGCAGACGGAGTAGTGCTATCACGCTTAGATTTGAAAAAAGCTTATCATACTATTAAACTTAGTGAGGAGTCTTATCGGTATACCGCATTTTTGACACATAGAGGACTTTTTGAATTCAAGTATGTCCCCTTTGGAATTGCTTCGGGATCATTTTTACTTAGTAAATTGATCACTGACATCTTATACCCTCTCAAAGATCATGGAGTGAGTTGGTATGCTGATGATCTAGTGATATCCAGTCCGGATATAAATAGCCATAAACAGACATTGAGTATGGTCTTTAAAAAGTTGGAAGACAATGGTCTCACACTTTCAATAGATAAATGTTGTTTGTTCCAGAGAAAAATTTCATATTTAGGTCAGATAATAGAAGATGGGAAAATGTATTTAGACCCAGCAAGATTGGAAGTGATTCGGAAGCTTCCAGCTCCAAAAAGTAGAAAAGGAGTTCTGTCTTTGTGTTCCTTTTTACAGTACTATGCTAGATATATACCTGGTTTCCAAGAAATTGTTGAGCCAATATCTCGACTCCGTTCGCCTAAAGTTCCATTTGAATGGAAAGAAGAACAGAGAAATGCTCTCCAAAAAATCAAAGATATGTTTGAAAGCCATGTTGTTCTGAAATTACCTGACCTAAATAAGAAATTTATAATATCATCAGATTCGTCGAATCACTCAATTGGTGGAGCGATTTCACAGGAAGAGAAAGATGGAAAATTGATTCCTGTTAGTTTCTTTAGTAGAAAATTACGAAAATACGATGTAAATAAACCTATATTTGTTCTCGAACTAATGGCAGCAGTTGAGACTATGCAACGCTTTCGAACGTTTCTGCATGCACCATTTGAATTAAGAATAGATAATCTTGGTCTTGCATATGCTTTGCGTAACTTAAAAAGAGTGAAAAGGTACGGTAGCTTACTATATAAACTCTTTGAATTCAATTTTACTGTCAAATATGTTCCATCGGCATTAAATGTTCCAGCCGATTTTTTGTCAAGGTTACATAACACAGACGAATATGAAGAATTTCAAGTAGATCCATCCCATGATGAGGAAATTATAAACATGATCATGATCAACTTATGGAATATGCCTTTTGCCCAAGTTTCAATATCTGATCATCAGAAAAACGATCAGGTGTTGAAGTCAAACATAGATCGATTGGATAATAATGAAGACGTACCAGGTTATAAAATGGTAAAAGGTATATTGTGTAAAAGGACTCGGGCAAGGAATAATCCTTATAAAATTTGTTTGCCTAAGAATATTTCTAAAAATATCATTGAATTTTACCATTCTTATATATTGCCTGGTGCTCATTTAGGATTTGCCAAATGTGCAGCCAAAATCTGTGCTCGGTATACGTGGGAAGGCATGATTCCTGAAATAAGAGATTTTATAACTTCCTGCATTGAATGCCAAAAATCAAAGAGTAATAATCAAAGAGTTATGGGTCAATTGGTATCTACCTATGAAAAATTCCCCAATGGAAGATGGGCCTGTGATATAATTGGACCAATGGTAAATTCCAGTTCAGGGAAATACTGTTTAATAGTCGTTGATTCTTTCACTAAGATGACTTACTTAGAACCTTTTAGAACCTTATCGAGTCAAACAATAATAAACAAGTTGTATAAACTAATGTGTCGGCATGGGTTCATACATGCATTATGTCATGATAACCACTCGGTGTTTGTAAGTGCCAAATTTAAGGATTTCCTGTATGCCAATGGTATTCGAGATATTCGGATATCTCCATATCATAGTGGGAGTAACGCCAGCGAACGATATATTCGCATAATTAAAGATAGTTTAAAAGCATATTTTGCGGAAAAACAACAGCAATGGGATAAGGGAATCCATGAAATAGAATTCTCTTTAAATTCTTCAGTTCATTCAGATCATAAAGCTAGTCCTATGGATTTAACCTTTACCTTCTCGGTAAATGACCCTCTAGACGTAAAATGGAAGGTGGATCTATTAGATGTTCGTCAGAGGGATCCTGAGCTTTGGAAAAATGCTCTGAAAAATATGGAACTAGCTTGGAAAAGGAAAAAGAAGTTGTATGACAAACATCGCGAGCCAACATCCTATCAAGTAGGTGATAAGGTCCTAATAAAATCACAATTCCAGTCTTCCTTGGCGGATAAAATCACTAAAAGCTTGTGTTACCGTTGGATAGGTCCTTATCAGGTAATAAAACTTTTAAATACCAACACTGTTCAATTACAATCTATTAATGACCAAAAAGATGTCAGAAAGGCTCATGTATCCATGACCAAGCCTTTTCGTGAACCTCGTATTCGAGATAATTAACATGCTGTTTTAAGTAAATTATGGTTTTCATGTGGATTTATTTCTATATTGTTTGAAGGTTATCTTTGCATATTCCTAAAACTGGCATAAAAGGGGAGAGGGGCCGTTGCCACAGCCAACCACCGTTGCCATAACAACGAATCCTGTCGCTGCGCGTCAATCTACAACTGATTGGAAAAAAAAAAATCTGCAACAAAAGTGATGCACAGAAATAAGTCGTGAGTGGGAACCCTTCACCCCTGGTGGGGATGTTCATGAAGCTATCAGCTTATGCCTAATTACATTGGAATATAATTTCCATTTCTTATTTCGAACATACTAGGTTCGATTGCAACGAGAAAACTTTTATCGGACTTCTAAATAAAATAAAATAAAATAAATAAATACATGACCGTGTTTATTACATATAGAATTCCCAGTCACGACCCCCCTTCCAGTTTTATTAAAAATAGAAGAAGAAGATGAAGAAAAGAAAAAGAAGATAGAAGAGGAAAGATGTAAAGTAAGAAGGTGATAAAGGGGAAGCTGTTACTAGATATTTTAAGGAATATGGTAAAGGAAAGTGAATAATTATCTAATTGTGATCATTTCCAATAGCTATTGGGTGAATGTCTGGTATTAAGGTGATCAACGGTAGACACATGTTAACCCATACATCCCCGATCTAGATCCATTTAACCCAAACTACCAAATTATCCCAATCTAGCTCGGAGATAGATGAGAAAGTTTAAGTTTACCGTTTTTTCAATATTTCCAGAAGTTCTAGACTAATACTCAATATTTGAAAAATGAACGACGAAGTTGATGGCATGTTAGAAACGACCACAGGAAAAAAAAAAAAATCAGAGTATCACATATGTGTCGAAGATTTTGACTTTCACAGTTCTCTCATGATGATCATTCGTTCAGGCTACTTCAGTCCTTTTTACTTCCTTCATAGAGCCAACTTAAGTTAGTATTAACATTCAATGAGTTTAATTGATAACTACCATTAATTATATTAAATCACACATATATGTCAAAATAATGGATGCACTTAATACTAAACCTACATTTCACTCACACACACATTCATACAGGACAATGTATACTTCGGGTTGTATTTAGTTAAATTAAACTAACCTAACTACATTACTATATACATTTATTACATTTCAATAAAAGCAAAATTAGTTGGACATAACAGGGAAAAAATTTAATACATGGAAAGAATGTTTCATTAACATGCATAGAAATTCGCTAATTTTATCAAGACCAAATAACACATTTCTCTTCCTATATATATATTAAAAGTTGCATTACATAAAAGAGAATTTGACAAAAGGAAAAGAAAAAAAATGAAAGACAAAAAATAAAAAAATTCAAAGATCAATACATTTAGGATTCAGTGTAATGAATCTATATATATCGTTGCGGAAAAAGAAAGAAAAAATAAAAAAAATATATATATATATATATATATAATTGGTTAATCATTCTTAAAAAAAAAACACTTTAGTAACATTTTATTAGGTCTCTGTCCCAAGAGGAGACATTTCGACGATTTTATGAGTCTTTGTTCTCACATCGATAATAGCTCCTTTTTCCAACTCTCTTTTCGCACTGTGGTTTGTGTCCATGAGAGTGTTTAATTGTTTTTGTTTTAGCTATAGACAAATAGTCGCTTCATATCACATATATATTTATATTTCTCATTTCGTCACTCGACGCACTTTATCTAAAATTTCAAAGTTTGTCAATATTAAGGAAAACTTATCAAATCCAGTCACAGATATTGGGAACATATTTCCATATTCCGGTATTCTCATTAACTTATTAAACAGATTTTAGTTCGTTGAATTTAAGATCACTAAATTTTTCCCTAGTATAGATCTTGTAGTCAAAAATTCTAGATACTGAATAGTTTGGTGTCCGATCGTAGGGGAAGGATTTGTTCCATGTTTTACTGATGGAAAAAGTCGTTGGAGAGGCGCACTGTTTCGTAGGTTGCTAATTTCACTCGCAAAGTAAATTTGGGTAAGGATTAGGGTTATTCTTATTTATCTTACGACCCGCTACTTGTTTTATTCACATGCGGTATTTAACATTATATTCAACTTTAATAGTTACAGACATCAGTAACCACTCAACAAAATGTAATTTATTACAATATACGCGGTAACGCTATATGTCACAAATAGTTGGTAAAGGTCGGGTGTCAAAAACCTATGGCAACCTAAATAAAACCAGGGTAAATACCGAGCCCATTACATACATACTCGTATATATATATATATTCATATTATTCAATACAATAAATTTCACTTTAATATCCATCGTAGTATTTCGTCGACGTTTAAATCCTACATAACCGTTCATATTCGACAAGTATTCATATTTTATAAATATTTATATTTTATTGGCTCAAAGACAAAAACAAAAACCCTGACTATCAAAAATTCACTTTTTTTTTCCTCATAAGGTTGCAACATTGTAATTTATATGTATAAACCCGATAATCAATAATCATTTTCAATTTACTAAAGATCCGCGTAGATATATAAAAAATAGTTGACATAAGAGGTGGAAATGCAACAAAATGAGCAGGCACGTAACTTTTAAAACTATGTAAGCACATATATAGATGTATATATAAAAAAAATCAATGTTATTGGAAACTAGTGGGCCCAGACTAATAATACATACACACTATATGACCAATCAATAGAAATAAAAACCAGTAATCAGTTGTCAATGGATATAATTTGTATGATCCATGAATAACGAATGTTTCTAGGAATCCGAAAGCATAGTGTACCTTCCCGTCAATTTCTCCAGTGGTGGATTGAATATCGCGAAAATGGTCCTGAGATGTGCTGCAATACCTCCACGAATTGCATCCCTCGATGTCTCAGTTAGTACATACGATCGAAATAAATGATATGGAATATTTTACATTTTCATGAGTTTCAGAAACCGGGGGGGGGGGAGGTTGAAATTTAAAAAAAAAATCTCGAAGTAATGAAGACAGAGAGAGATAGAGAAGAAGGAAGACGAAGAAATAGTGGCGCCAAAGACTTAAGTGGGAAATAACTAACGCTACAAAGACGAAAGTCGAATTTCTATCTCAACAAATCCATAGCCAAAATATTCTTAACATGCCAAAAGGGTGGTCTACTCAAATACGTAGACTCAAGGAACGCCCTGCTGCCAAGGATGCAAGTTCTGTGTCCATCAGATCCCAATCCCACAAGAATTTGGTTGTAAGATTGAAATCCGATCCCCGTATCCGGCCCAAACCAGCAGGTTCCCGGAAATCGTCCGGAAGGTTAGAGAAGGCGCTAATTTAGAATTTCAAGAAAAAAAAAATCATCCGACCTTTTGGAAACTAGAAGATTCCAGAATAGTAATGAAATTAGAGTAATAGCTAAGATATCCCTAATGAGAATTTGCCAAAATAAAAAAAATTAAATAAACTGAATTTTGGATCGGTGACTTCTATTGCCAAATTTCACCGATGGCTACCCAGCGCAGACATGCCACCGTCTGGGATGTCGTTAATTTCCCTCGTCTAATTAAACTAAGAAAAGAAATGAAAATACTTAAGGGGACTAGGGGTCGACATCCGGGTACGCTATAACATAAATATTAATTTAGTAGCAGTTAATTTAATCGGATAGTCCGAACTGAGTTATATGAACACTGCACAATAAATAAATAAGGTAAGCAACAAAAAAAAAAAAATCTCGGAGAGGCAATGAATGCTAAAGGTACAAATGACCGAAACCTGTACTTTTCGATGATCACAGGATATAGCAGTTGGTTTTCTTAATTATCATTTCTGTCAACCTTTAGAAGTAATTCCCACATGATGCTACTCTATCTATTGAAAGGCTTAAGATCTGGGGCTGTTGTTAGGAGGTACATAAATGCAAAGTAACACACAATTCCCAACTATAATTTACTATCCAAGTAGCAAACTCGGTTGGATGAATGCACTGGTGTGAAAGTCAAAACGCGAGAGATTTTTTTTTCTTTCTTTCTTCGTAAACATATTCATATTTTCACTATATAAAATTCACTAGGCCTATCCATTTAAATATAGGGGTCATCATTTCATTCATATTATATATCATATTATTAACATATCATTACATTCATTCATTATCTACTAATTTTCGCACGAAGTAATATTTTATAAACACCCTATTTCGTACATTTTACACGCAGGCCATACACATATTTACGTTACGCAGTAATAAATATATATATATATAACTATCACAATCTATCACGCTCAAACCACCACACGATCACATTCATCGAACCACGTACTCTTTATTTCGAAGCACCCAAATTGTATTTACCTTGCAGGTTTAAAAAAAAAATCATACATGGATTTACGGAAAGTTAAATTGTCAACGATTAATCTATTTCTGATTTGTTGATAAAACTGAAGCAACAATGGAATTTTCTACAGCCACGGGAAAAGAGAATTTAATCCTACATTTTTAAACGAACAGTAACAGCATATGGACTTTACTTCTATTAAGAAAATAGGTGTTCTTTATTTCAGCGGATTATTCATTAACTACTGGACCTAGCAAGCTAAAATTTTCAGTACAGTAAGATCTCATGCTATTTTATACGAAGGTATACTCATCCGAACCGAAAACCATGTCCACGGGAAGTAATTTGAGAATAACTGTCCAAAATCAAACAATCTAAATCACTAAGTCATGCGATGTCGTACTGTCAACAAACTATTGAGTACCGAAACCGGACGCTGTGGCGCTGTAGTGGAGGCATAATTTACCGTGTACTGAAATCTATACTTGTACTTATTAATCAGAAATTTAATATTTACTCTGGTTTATTTATGTTAGCAAAATGGTACTAAATTAAAGCATATTTATACACTGTCCAAATCGAAAATTCACACACTCACACAAAACTACTAACTACATACACCACTGTTAGTACTATACATAAAGACAACTAACTAAACTAAACATGCACCATTTAGTTACATGCATGTTGACGAAAATAACCTAACACATTAAATTTAAAATACATTACTCCCTCGTCGATATATACAGTCGGCTCTATTTAATTTAAAGGGGGTCAAAAATGAGAAAAGTAACACTAGGTCCAATTGACCTGACCAATTGTTTACATAATGATTGCCAAAAATTGATGCCCGGGGGGCACCTTAACGAGGTTTATGGAGGGACCCTTCCCCTGAAAGGGGAAAAGGCCCTAAAACGAACAATAACTAACCCATTCCCCCGCTAGAACTGGTTCAATTTGGAAAAGGGGATAGGAGCCCTTTTGAACTAACTTAAGCTGCCATTATGATTATTTACAGTACTATCAAACCTACTACATACATGCAATTACGAAATAAATAATGATAAATCACATTTACTGTATACACGACCAACATGCACTAATCAGGTCGTAATGTCCCTAATCCCTAATTGAATTTGGAATAACAAAAAAAATAAAGTCACTCTTTCACTTCTGCTATTATAGCTGGGCAGCAAACATGGCTTCCTAGAAAAACAGAACTGGATGCTTCACTAACTTATTGTTTCTTTACGGAAAATGTAGCTTTTTTCACTGTTTTGGGGGCTCCTACACAGCCTTCAGTGTTCAATTATGAAATTAAATCATATTTTTACCTGAATTCTATTAAAATCCTAGTTCTTTTAACGCAGATAGGTAGGCGAAAATATAAGCTGCGTATCGTAAGGTGTCTTCTATTATTCTGATAACATTGCGCCGAAAAAGCCAGAGGTAAGAGAATTCCTCCAATCAGAAAGAAAACTTTAGCCGCGGAAATTACAAAGCGAATGGAAATTTGGCAAATCCAGATATAACCGGATCTGAAAGTGACTATGGACTAGTGAGAGGGGGTGAGGGAAAGATTAGGTACCTGGCCAAAATCTACATTGGTCTGAAATTAAGGAGATTTATATCCAATAACGGAACTATGTTTTGGTATGACGTCAGAATGGTAAACCTTGTAACTATTCAAGTTATATATCCGTAAATGGGATTTACACTCAATCAAAATATAAATAAATATATTATACAGTGGGAATATGGTTACTAACAAAACCTTTGGGTTTATTATATTTAATTCGAAGTAAAGAGAGTAAGTAAATTGTGTAACTAAACCGAAATTGAATTAAAAAAAAAAATGCTAGGTACAGGGTGCGTAAAAAAAAATTGCCATTACTTTCAACTGTAATGGTATATTACATTCCTAATGGTTATTCTTATTTGTCATTTCATGTTATGTCATTTATAATAATATTTCACCAGTGAAATGAGTATTTCATGTCTGTATATGGTGAATATACTAAAGTATTTTCAATTATAGGTACCTATAATTCATCATTGTTATTGGTCTAACTATGGAATTTGTATCACTAAATGGATGTATATATACGTTGGAGTACTACATCACTGGACAACATAGGTTCTGTTCATGGAGGCATTGACAGGACTCCCATAATCGTAACATTCATCGTCATGTTTATAAATATTTCTGAAATTAAAATTTATACTGTTACTGTATGTATATTTATATTTTTTTGTATTATTGATATATTTATATATATGTAAATAAACATTATCAAATATGTAAATCTATCTTGAATATGTATAATCTGGATGAATGTTTAAAATGTTATTTAAAATCCTAGGTACATTAAATATAGTATTTGCATTTTATTATGTTTATATATATATTTATTTATAATGTCATAATAACTTGCTAAGATATATTAGGTATATTTATCTTGAAAAGTGTATTTGCTATTGATTGTTTATTGGTACGTCTATAAAAATTACAAGGACGTACATTGTCAGTTGACGTTTGACTGTAATGACTAACTTTGGTGTGTATGTGTGTGTAGTTTTGGGGTATTTTGAGTTATTGTTTGTTTTAGTTTCTTAGTTTTTCGTTTCGTTTAGTTTTGTTTTAGTTCTGGCTTATATTTTGTTTCGTTCTGGTATGTAGTGAAATGTTAGTTCTGTTTGCAAGTAACATTGACGCTTGACATAAATGGACTATGTATGAAAACGTAAAGTTTTTGATAGCAAGTTTTGGGAAAATTTGTACGATTTGGATAACCTTGTAAAAAAAATATACAGAATTTTTTTTTCCGAAGTGGGGGATGTGTGTAACGATTTCTCGTTAAATAACAAAAAAAAGAGAGATATTAAAAAAGCATTTAGGTGGAGAGGGAATTACTTAACTTCTGCGTATAAATAATATTGTTTATTTTTGACTTATCTGGAGGCTAGCGCGCTATCAATCTTAATAGTACTTAGAGCGCCACTTGTAAGGTGGTGGAATGCCGAACTAGGCTGAAAGGAGGAAGCGCGCTAGAGTTTGCCCGGCCATACAAGCGTGAAATTGGGAACGGCTAAGACTTCACCTATGAGTTCGGATAGGATTATAGTTACATTGAAGTGAACCACGAGTTTATTAAAAGTTATGGAAGAAAAATCGTATTGTGGCAATGATTACCGATATAAAGATATAGTGCTATCCAAAATCTAAATGGTGTTAAATTACACTATAATGGACTGTCCGTGGAAGTACTTTCTTAAATTATTTGGTTAGTTCATCAATATTTCCATTTTGACAATCTATTGATTGGATTGAATTTTTCCGTGAGTGGACTGTTCGTGTGGGTTATGAAGTGAATTCAGTAATTATACCGATTATCTGAGAGTGTTTCGTTAATATTGCTATTTCCGCAATCTACGAGTTAAGTATGGAATTACTCTCCCACTTCGGCAATCTATTATGCTATTTAAAGATGTACCTAGGCATAAATGTGGAGTCCTATGTAACGAAGAATTGTTGTTCGTAACTTAGCCTATGCAATCTATTAGGTAAGTTAAAGACTTACTTTCTAATATTGTATTTAATCTTCTCAATAAGTGCAATTCTGACTACTAGTTGTTTCAAATAATGAGGCTATATAGCATAAGATAGGTAATCATTGTATGTGGTTAGTTCACATTATAATTATTGAAATTAATTTCAGAAGTATAACTAAAATAGTTGTTTTGCAATAACATTACTTATACCCTAATAATATATCTATATTATTGAGAATTGTATATATCTATTTTGTATTCAATTGATACGATTCATTATTATAAAGAAGGTTCATTTAAATTCCTAAAAATTTTATTTCTGTCTAGTATATAACCCACGTCATTTCTTTAGTTTGAGAAAGATTAGTTGTAGGAGATCATTCGAATTGCATTACGTATATGGAAATTAGTATTTTAATATGAAATTTAAACAACGTGTGTAAGGTAAGATATTGGATGAGAGTTCCTCCAACATCCGCATTTCACCTTTATTTGTATTACCAAATTTTATACCCGAGAGTATCAAATAAGATTGTGTAGTGGGCATTTGGGTATTTTATTATTCTAAGCTCACTGGCCGATTCAGAATTCGTCCCTTGATGAATTTTGTTACAAACTACATAATAAACAGTTTGGTTTCATATTTTCATTCACCAAAATGATACTGTTGTAGCGTAAAATTACGTTAATTGATTTTTTTAAAACAAAATGCTTTTGATTAAACGTTTTGTTTTAAGGTGTCCCACTTTCAACTGCTAAAATTAAGGTCATCTTTACACACACACACAAACCATTTGTGTTCGCCGAATAATAAAAAGAAATGATAAATTAATTTAGAGCCATCAACGTTGATTACCAGCAAAACCGAGAAGACAATAACAGATGGAGCTTTTTATATACCTCAAGTCGTCATCAATTATTGCACGATAATAAAGAAAAACGACTTTTATAGCCATTAAACGAACGTTACGACAAACAATTGGACAAAATGACAGAACAACAGAACACAAAAAAAGTGAATGAAACTAGGAGAACGGGGGAAAATAGACTGGAAAATTATGGCAAAAGATGTCCGTGAGAAACAGAGAGAGAATAAAACGTTGCACACAAAAAGTTTTACTTAATTCCTTTCGGAACTAAAAAAATAAAAAACTGACATAAAATGAGGTACAGCTAACTTTTGTTTCTAACGAAGAGAGAAATATTATTGAAGCCAGGAGGTATGTATTTTTCGTTTTTTTCCGCAACAAAATAATAAAAAAACATGGAATTAAAAAATATAAAAGTTATCAAAAATGATTTTATATGTTTTTGTCTGTGGAGGCATATAAGCTCTGTATTGCGAATATTTTGTGTGTGTGTGTGTGTGTGTGTGTGTTAGACTTCTCCTAGAATTGTTATCAGGCGTACAGAATAAATCCCAATGCATACATTAAGCTGAAGGTTTTTTTTATTAGTTTATCTATGTTCTTTTCCCTCATATACCTATCCCCCCTTTTCATTATCTTTTTGTACCTTCATATCTTTCACGCTATTCCTGTTATCATGGTTTATGACTCTTTAGATAGCTGAAAAATGAAACATTGTAAGCTTTTTTTATTTACAAAAAAAAATCCCCCATACTTCAAAGAGAACTATACCGGTTTTTTCCCATTTCATTCTCACGGAACTAATATATACATTCCCCCCTTACTTTATTTCTCTTTTCTAGAATTGTGAAATAATTGAATAAAAAATCCTTCCTCCCCCCAAAAAAACCTGAAACCGTAAAAGCAAACACAATCAGACGTTCCATCACACCTAATACATAGGATATTCCACCCAGCACTACAACTCCCCCTTTTTTCCATTTTTCCATTTATTTTCATAAAAGAAATTTTGTAACTGTGAAAATTTTCGCCGCCATTTGTTAGTCATAAATCCATTTTTATCTCTAAGCATTTGTCTTTTGGTAATATACTAATATATATATATATATATTGTGTGTGTGTACAAGTAAATGCTTATATATATATAAATCTTAATATATATAATTTGTCTAATTTGTCTTCATTCTTTTTTAGTATTTATATTGAAATCAACACATTTTCTGTGGAACCAAATTGAACAAAAAGGCAACATTATATCTACAGGTTACTTATACATTGTGATACTTCATCACGTTTACAAAAGTGTTTTTAATGAATGAAATAGGATGAAGGACGAAAACCTATATTCTAATGTTTTGCTGTTTAATTTTCCGCTGTCAGAGATGCATGAAATGATAAAATGCTTTTTTGTTTTCTCGATAATCTTTCTACAGTGTTTATAAAGCTATAATTCATTTAAAAAAGTACGTTATTCATTAAAAATACAGTCCACATCTATTAATTAGTAGCGGCTTTGTAATGCAGTCACAAAATCACGTACCTTCCCAATGAATAGGAAAAATAATAATTAAAATATTAAATTATTATGGTCATTTACCCCTGTAAGGAATGAAGAACGACCGAACAATAATTTTAGTTACTTTAATATGGAGTAAGCAGCCCTGATTGATGTCTATAAGAGATTTCGCAACATAGAATAAGTCACAATGCTTGATGTTACCACAATATTTACGTGTTTTGGCCTGTCACTTTCTCGCGTTAGTCTGAATCACAGAACACTTCTTGAAACGCCTACTCCTATGTTCAATGTAAATACACTTTTTCCGTGACAGAAAAAACTCACGAAGAAACATGTTTTCTGTCTACCTCCTTGCAGCCGTCGGGAGAGGAGCAGTTTGTTGGTAGATGGAGCTTCTAAGCCTGTACTTGTTTTGCGCGAATACGATTAAGCGAGAGATACCTCGATGTTGCGTAGAAAGACTGACTCATATAGGTGCTAAGCGAATCTGCGGTAGGCTTCCGTAGGTGTACTTACTTAACTTAACGTAGTCATTTGACAACGCTCATTTATCGCAGATAGATGAATAAACGCAGATTTCAATAATCTTTAACTCACTACCTTTCGAATTGATTTTGAGTTTAACGTTCTTTTCAGTAGCGAGGCTATATGAGGCGGGACATATTTATTAACGTGGAATCCGAACCACTTGAGTTCCCGCCGGATATCGAACTCGGGTCTCCCACACCAAAGACGCGTACGCTAATCGCTTAGCCAGGAAGGATCTCCCATTACCTTCCGGTTTCATGGATTTCACCACTATATAGGAACCTGAAATAGATTCCAATTTATTTTAACTGTTAAGTACTAAAGCTCTTTAACACAAAACGTTCCCTTTTCAGTAAAACGTCCTAGTGCTAACTCCTTCATTGAGTGTAATTTGAACGACGGAAATTTTTCTTAGGTTTGTCTTCATACAAGTACACGCTCGCTCAACAAATTTACTTCCCCTCCAGAATCGATGATTGGCTTTATCACGACATGCACTATTTGGCACGTTATCAGTAGTGAGGAATACCAATATTATTCTTCACTAACAAAGGTCTCCACACCCTCATCTTCATCAATTACGAAGGACATCGTGTACTTTCATTATTTTCCTCTCCATTGGCTAACAGTGTTGGGTCTTCTAACTAGTATGCGTGTTTTGTTGACTCTGTGCTACCCATCCTTGTTACTGCAGTATTTGTAAGATCAGGTCTCTTCCATTTCTACTATGTTCGTATGTTGGTGTCCTTGGTGTGAGATTCCCCCCTTATGACGTGATAAGAGCTTCTATAGAGAAGATTATACTATGGGAACTCCATCTGAATGCTTCTACGTCCAACTTTTCATCTTGTTCTCAGTTAAATGACCTTTTTGACTATAACAAAAAGTGTGATTTAATCACGTGGAGAGACAATATCAACTCACTCCCAGACTCACATTTCAGTCCATGATGAATTTAAACGATATTTTCCTGTTTTATGTGAAGACTGGCATTGCAAATTAGCAAGAACACCTTTCACCACTGAAGTGGATTTACTTCTATATGGAATTCAGTGGGAAGCAATTAAAGTGTGATTCAGGTACCAAAGCACTGTTTCAGTCAACATCTTTGGAATTATTTTGGGTTTGTTTCATACCTGTTTACCCAAGAGTAGCAAAAAAGCCTTAACGATTCTTGTTCAGTTCTCAAAGACTTACTTCTCTAAATTAGGATTTTCGACGTTGATAATAAAATCATAATATCGTAACCGTTTGGAAGTAAAAATTAATCTCAGTTGTGTTTTGTCAAACTTTTCACCAATATCGAGAAACTTGTAAAGGAAAAGCAATTTCAAAATCATCATATTTAGTTTTTTCCTTTGTCCTTATTTGACAAGATTCTGAACTCCATCTTGTACACTGAAATACTATTTTGAACTCAGTTTTGGTAATTTTGTAGAAAACATAATTTGCATAATTATTTAGTTTTTAATAAAGTAGATATCTTGAATAGGGATAGAAAACACAAAGATGTTAAAAATATAGCGTTTTGAAGTTTGCTAAATCTTTAGTGTAAAGGCTTAGTATTACAAGTTTGGTTTCAATCACAATTTCACATTTTATTTCTGTCATAGCCTGCGCTCCTTTGTTCTCTTTTCACACCCCAGATTGAAAACCACTGTTCTAGATAGTATTCATTACCTTTGTAGCTATTTGGTGTTTTGTTGTGATTAATAATTACCTTGGTAAACTAAATAGGATATATAACTAGTAGTATTAAAACTTCATAAGGTTGTGATGAAATTTTTCTACTGCACCCTTCCTATTCAATTTTCTTATCTCGAATCATTCTTTATGGAACAAAGTGTTTATGGCAACTTTGGCGATTAACTTTCCTCACTCAGAGACAAATCATGGTTTACAGCAAGAACGTTCAAAGACTTCTTTGCGGCTCACGTAGAAATAGCGCATTTTTTGTAAGGAAATTGTATGCAACTCTGTTTTGAACGTAACTGACCAAACATAACTGCTATGTATGTCCGTGTGAGCTATCAATAAGGGTCCACTACAAAAAAACAAACACGTTGCTTTTTGGAAAAGGAAAAGAGCTGAGAAGCTTGATTCACCATGCGGTATCACAAGGTCTCATTTAAAACAATGTGTTTTGCTTTTCTGTCCTTTAACGACGAAACTGTTGAAGGAGAAAAAGGGAAGGATGAGATAGGAAAGTTTCGGTATAACCATACCCTGAGTACGTGATTTTTCTTTTCCTTATATGTACATTCTACTACTTTTATACATACAAATTCAGTTTTACACTTTTTCTTCCTTTAATGCTGCGAGATATTTTCATTATTCCGATAATTATACCGAGCTCCGTTTACTTTGACTGATGTAACTCAATCGTGGACTGAATGAATTAAGTGAAATATCCTTACTTTCACTCCTTGAACCATTCAGAACCTTCAGAAGAGTTTAGACTCGATCTTTATGGTTCCAGAATGTCTCTCATTTATATCGACTAGTTGAGGTAACTCCCGTACAGAGCAAGGAATCTACCAGCGTAAGCTGTGTTGGTGCTTGGGGCAAGCTCACTTCCTCCTTGAAGTGTATGATCTACAAATTATCAAATCCCAAAGCCAGGCAGATCAACCGTAATCCGAGAACCCCATCAATCTGTAGGAAGGCTTGTTATGTAGCGACCCTCCTACCTCAGATAACTTAAAATTCATGCCAATGTACCACTTACGCAACAAATTTCCCGGCTCCAAGGGAACACATTACTCGCCCATTTAGGAGATATCTCGAAGGCTTCCATTAACCCTAGAGAGACGATAGAGTCCCAATTCCTCCCTACCTTTCCTTATCTATAATTTCAGGTACACTGTACATTACTAGCCCTGTTGATCATGTACAAGACAGACATTACCATTTGAAAGTCTTTCTTCTTCCCCGGTAAAGGTTGCAATAATTACCTACTTCATTCACATCGTTGAAATTCCTTCGTAAGGCACTACAAAAGTACCAGAACCAATGATCTGTGACGGGTTTGCGAGGCTAATGCACGCACGGCGGCACTTCAACCCCCTAATAAGGGATCTCTCAGCACCACCTCCCCTATGTTCATTGTGTGCAGTTGTGATATCCTATGAAAAAGGGCAGTCAAATACAGATTAATATATCCAGCTGTAATCCTTACACAAACTCTAGTCCTATAAGTATCTTCGTCTACACATATACTCACCTTCGCTAATGGGCCCTTCTTCCTACCTGCCAAGAAGCTTTATTCTGCTCTCAAGCAATATAGGTACACACTTTGCTTGTAGCGAGAGTTGGATTTAGGTTTGGTGGGGCCCTATGCTTGTAACGTTATTTAAAATTCCCTTTTGTTACATATATTTGCCCACAGTTCGAGTAAGTCAACACGATTCGGTACTTTAATTTATACACTTAATTGCAAAAACTAACAATTGCACACCTTGGAAATTAGGCTCGTCAAATATATAGAACAACTAACTTTTATTCTCAAAAGTCCATGAATAATAATCTTTCTGTTGTCATAGCAACACGAGATAAACAATTATCTCTAGTTATAACCACTACCATTACATGAATATCAATCTATCTCAACATATATTCTACATTTTTTCTTCTTCTTCATAACAAATTGTGCATTTTTAGGCACCGTTGCCCAAAATAGCTACAATTAGAAATGAAAGTAATTCACAGATGTCAGATATACAACATGTCAGATATATAATGTCGTTGTATATATGGCTCCCGACGAGGACTTCTTAAATTGATTACAATTGAAGAAAGAATCCTGGACCGTTACATATCTTATATACGTGGTTTCCTTACTTTCTGAATAGCTCTCACATACATAAAATATAATACATATATATATTAATTTCATTTTGTCTCAACAATGATCTTTCATTTAATAATCAATTCTATTTTAATTCTATATAATTATCGACGAAGAGGAAGGCGATACTTTTGCTGATTATTTAGGTCCCAAAATAGATTCTTTAATTCAATATCATCGGAGCTCATAGAAAAATTAAATTAAAGTATATTGAAAGGTAACATAACGTATTTCTTTCATTTAGGCATAATTAAGATAATTATAAAAGGTTTTGAAAACAATATTGATAAGTGAAGCGAATTACAAAGAAATCATAACAATACTTAAAATAAAACAAGACTTGATTAATATAACGGAATAATACAAATAAAGAAATTATTATATTTAGAACTAGCAAAGTTTATGTGGGTTAGAATACAATATAACATGTTTTATTTATTAAGGCATAGTTAGCATAACTCTGATAGGCAATATTCGCATTCAGTTACATTAAGAACATTATTTATATTATCTGTATAGAATTCATACAAAGTACGAATGACAAATGAAATCATTACGATATTTAAAGTGAAATAAAACAAAAATCAATTGAATATGTTTTCTCGGACACCACAACATTAGCTTGAGTTATATTACCAAAGAATTCGGTCAAGTTAAATTACACGCCACATTCTTCTAGACAGTTCTGCCTATTATTTTCTTCCATGGTACCTTGGTTTCTATTTTGAGAATTTCTGCCACCTATGAAATGGTTACGAAATCCATTTCGAGAAAAATTAGATGTACTGTTTACCTGATTTCTAAATGTTATACGATTACTATTTATATTTCTTCTGAAATTGGGTTCGGTTCTATTACCGGTATAATTGAATCTATCATTACTTCTTACATTAAGACTATATTCTTCACGTACATTGATATTTCGGATTGGAATATGATCAGCTTGGCTTCGGTTGTTATTAATTTGGTTTCGATTAGTGTTACTTTGCACTATTGATTGATTTTCAAAATTTTGTACTATCATAATTAGACGATTGAAATTAATGCATTGTGCAGAAATCAATATTTGCTGCAACCTAAAAGGTAACAATATCCGTATCGATGCTATGATTCGTGATTCCTGTTGGTATGGATTAATTAATTTCAACCCATTATATACGGAAATCACAAAATCAGTAAGATTCTTATCAATTTTGGATCATACCGTCTGTTTCGAACCAAAGCGTCTCGGTTTGCCAACATAAAATCATTCTCAAAATTGGAAAGCAGTGCGTTCTTAAATTCTAAATAATTGCGTAAACTCCCCCTGATCGCTTTGAACCAAACAGTACACGGTAGTAGCAAAACGTGTGATAAAATCTTAAGAAATTTGGATCTGTCTACCCCAATTAAATCGCATTCTTCTTCGAACTTTTCTAAAAATACACTTGCAGGTATGTCTTCTGACCTTCCTCTAAATTTCGTTAAAGACCTTTTTTCACTAAATCTGAAATGATGATGATTAGACTTTACGTATCTGGTTCTCCGGCGATGTGATGAATACTGTCTTCTTTCTTCTTTCCCGGTTCTAGAAGCACTATCATCCTTCTCAGTACAGCTTTCCGGTATATCAGTTTCTTCCGAAGCTTATCTGGGTTCATTTGGCTTATGTTCGCTATTGGTGATCTGATCAGGATTATCATTTATGGTAATGATCCTTCCGTTGATAGTGTTTATTTCCTCCTGTAATACTTTAATTTGGTTGCTTTGCTCATTAACTTGGGTTTCAACCACTTCCACTGAACTTTGTACAATTGTAAATCTGTGCAAAATTTGCAGTCATCCTACAGTCTGTTTCTTTCAGTTTAGTGTTCATTTGCTGCGTAATTTGTTCAAATTTGCTATCCATTTGTTGAAACCTAATATCCATCTGTTGTGTTTGCTGTGTCAGATGCTCAAATTTAGTATTCATTTGCTGTGACAAGCATTGACCTAGCTGTTTTATAAGGTCAGCCACGTTCGTTGATGTATCCGATCCTGGTGTTCCAACACTTCATCATTATTATTTTCGACTCTGGGTAAATCCATTTTAATATTCCTATAAATTTTCCTTTTACTTCGTACTTCGTACTTCGTAAACTGTACTCCGTGTTGACGGTTATTTATGAGATTGCTTACTTTATTTCACACAAATCTCAAGGTTCCTTGGCGGAAAACACCATCTAAAAATATGTAATCGTAAGATTCCCTTTTGTTACATATATTTGCCCACAGTTCGAGTAAGTCAACACGATTTGGTACTTTATACACTTAATTGCAAAAACTAACAATTGCATATCTTGGAACTTAGGCTCGTCAAATATATAGAACAACTAACTTTTATTCTCAAAAGTCCATGAATAATAATCTTTCTATTGTCATAGCAACACGAAACAACCAATTATCTCTAGTTATGGCCACTACCATTACATGTATATCAATCTATCTCAGCATATATTCCACATTTTTTCCTCTTCTTCTTCATAACATGTTGTGCACTTTTAAGCACCGTTGTCCAAAATAGTTACAATTAAAAATGAAAGTAATTCACAGATGTCAGATATACAATATCGTTGTAAGCTAATGAAGGTAATGGGGTTGGGGTTCTTTATGTGTCCAGATGAACTTACTCACCTTTTGTACAGAAATGAAGACATTAGTGATATTTTAGGAAGCAGGCTAGCAGAAGAGGTTCCATTACTTACATCATAGAAGCTTACACAACATGATGTACTGCTGCTATGTATAGATTTTATTTTACTTATTGTTCATCTTGTATTTTGAAAATATACATTCAGTTTTTTCATTTAATTTTTTTGGGGTCCTAGAGAGAGTGGGGCCTAAGCTATAGCTTGCTTAGCTTATACAGTGCCCACTTAGAATAGGTTGCCATGTTCGCTCTCCCCTTTCTTCGCACGAATACCTGTATTAATGCAAACTAATTTGCAGACATATTATAAACCTTTACGTAACAAAGAGACATACATGTGACATGAACAAGATGCTGAACTGTATTGTGCTATAATTTACACAAATAAAAATGATGTAAAAACACCTCATAAAGTCACTTGTATATTTTGATATACAAGGGATAAACTGTTTCTGTGGCGATAAACATCGTTTTCCTTAAACTATAGCGTCAGTTAATTTCTAATGTGACGCCATGTTTTGTGTTGTTTATTCCATTGGCTTTATTCTTGTTTGATTTAAACATCTATCTCCATAAAAGCTAGTTTGAAAGAGCACAACCGCTCTATCATGCATGATGAACAAACCAATTTCATCGTCGTGGCTCTATAAGGGAAAAAGAGTCTCTGACCAAACTGGTTAATGGTTTTCGAGGAGATGAAATGGCACCGGATGGTTTGACCAGGATGATAAATTAATCCAGCTAATAAAGTTTGATAACGCGAGAAAACACAAATAGCGAGAGAGATGGCTGTTTCATAGCCCATAGCGTTATCGATTATGGCTATACAAACATACCCTTTGTAGAGTAAGAAACGAAAAATATAATTAAAACTGAAGCGACTACGTAAGAAAAAGTATTTCTTTAGAGTGATTTGAAACACAAGGAAAAAAATATTCTCATACAAATAAAGAAGACGAAAAGAATATATAATAGGTTGGTGCTGTATGCAATTTAAAGTAATATCTGGAAAGTGAAGCAATATCATATATTACTGATAAACAGAGCTTGGCAGTGGCGGATTTAGCTGCTGACCGGGGGGACCTAGGCTCTCCCGGTTTTTTTTTTGAGTGACAAAAATAATTAAAGCTATTATTTATATATTCTTGAAAGTTTATAGCACACTTCTGATATACCTAGCATAGTCTAGGTTCAGGATGACCCTGGTTTTTACTAGGGATGGCCACAAAGTTCCGCGAAGAACCGGTTCTCGGAGATCCGGTTTTCGGAACCGGTTCTGGAACCGGTTCCGGACCTGGATCCGAAAATCCGGTTCCAGAACCGGATCTTAGGAACTGGTTCCAGGCCTGGATCAGAAATCCGGTTCCAGAACCGGATCTTAGGAAGCGGTTCCAGACCTGGATCCGAAAGCCCAAAAGACCCGTAAAGGAGGCACAAAGTACTAGGGATGGTATCGAGACGAGACGAGACGAGACTTTGTACAGTCTCGGTCTCGTCTCGATTGATAAATAACGGTCTCGGTCTCGGTCTCGTCTCGAGTAAAAAATCACCGTCTCGGTCTCGGTCTCGTCTCGGTCAACAGATGCTTGTCTCGATCTCGGTCTCGGTCTCGGTCTCGGTCTCGAGTACCAAGTCTCGGTCTCGTCTCGAAAGTCTCGAAATAAATAGTGTGAAATTAAAATAGTGAAAGTATTATTTTCGTACAGTCTGTCGTTTCCGCTTATTTTTATTATTATGGTATGGTGTACCTCTTCGTAGCTAATTTGCTAGTGCCAATGCTTTCCATGCGCGTATTCCAGGTTCAATGATCAGTGGGTATATCACTCTAAAGCCCTAATAGAACCCATATTTCACTTTCAGCAATAGATTTTGTCTCATACAGTCTCAGAACTGCCTATACATTTAAACTCTATTAAATTAAATCCAGTACTATACAGTAGTTTATTTCCTTCCTTTGAATCAGAATTGTTCAATACCTCCTAACGGATAACACAACACATAGCAGCACGAATGTATTTAATCGTACCGAAATTGAAACTTTACAATTTCTCATTTATTATCCAATACATTCTGCTTTGACTTTCATTTTAAAAACAGAATATAACGTTCATTATCTTAACAAATAGGGTAAATTATTAATAGGGTAAATTATTACTACAATATACGTATTTTGTTTGAAATTGATGAAATGCTTTATTACCATTTCACATCTCCTTGTTTAATTGACACTTTATAACCTAAACGTCCTGAACCTTGTGGTGGGAGCTACTACACTCATCTTTGCTATGTGAGGTCTCGAGTTGAATCACAAAACAAGTTAGATTCAAAGTCCGATGTTTCGCATAATTCGCGTCTCATTTTAAGTGCATTCTGTTTCTTATACAAGTTCATAAGGTCGTAATGCATTACGTAAGCACATATCCAGTGCCGTAACATAGATTAATCTTATTCCTGAGCTCTCAACGGTGCATGCAATCTTTATTCGAGAAAACTAATCTTGCGTTCATTACGTTGAAATTTTATATTGATTAAAAATTACTTGCGAAACATGGACATACATATGATATAAGTATATAGGTAATTCGAGTTATCTGTATCTACGTTTTTCTCACTCGCCAAAACAAGTGATTCTTAACTTTCTAGTTTTCTTTTGTATTAATTTTCGTAGTTTTGCTGCAACATGATAGATTGAATAGTGAAAAATACTTTTTTCGCTCTATGACTTTCATTAAATTTTGGATCCATTTTTACCCTACCTTACCTGGTAAAAGTTATATATATATATATATATATATATATATATATATATATATATATATATATATATATATATATATATATATATATATATATATATATATATATATATATATATATATATATATATATATATATAGTCTTAGTTGAGGAATTAGTTTTTCGCTTCTGTAAAATTACGAAATTATGACTTGGTTTAGTTTACCTCCGAGGTTTAGATATAATAAAATCATCACCATCATCATAATCAACCATTATCAATCCATTGCTGGATGAAGGTCTTTCCAAGTCTTCACAACTATCTAACTTGGGCAATTCTTTTCCAGGTTACTCCTCAGTGGCTCTTGATTTTGTCACACCTTCTTGTATGCAGAGGTTTCCTAGGCTGTTTTTGTCTTGTGGTGTCCAGTCTAAAATTGTTTTCGTCCGTCGATCATGATTTCTTCTTGCAATACGTCCAGCACATTTTCCAGCTCATCTTAAATTATTTCATTAGCATCATCAATATTCATTTCTGTATATTTGGGCTACAAATAGTTCGAATTCGCTACTTTCGCAGTACAGACACGCTACTTTTTAATCTTCGGATCTGGCAACACTGACTGAATTATTTAAATCAACATAATGTAAGAACCCCCATTTGGTCTAGCGGCTAGCACTCTTGATTTCGGTTCCCGTGGTCTTGAGTTTGATTTCCAGTAGGGGTAAAGTTGAACGACCGAAGTGGTTTGGATTCCACTATAATCATTAGCTCCACGTCTCCTTTAGCCGCCCTAGCATAACTGTGGGACGTTAAACTAAAACAAAACAAAACAAAAGTGAACACTGCGTATTACTAACTGTAAGTTCTTGAATAATTGCATATAGCTATATGGTATGGATCGAGTTTGAGGTGATCGGTGGTCAAACTAAACCAAGTGAAATGTAATTAGGGTGTAATTAGAACTTTTAATTAAACACGGTCTTAATCTAAAGTGTACACCAGGCCTTAGGCTTAGGGGGAACAACTAGTGTTACTGGAAATGTATCAGTTACATTTAATTTCAGTTACAATTTGCATTTACATGTATTGCTGGAACGAAGAATTAAACATGAACATTATAAGTAGCCCAAAGACTATGAAAAACGTCTTCTCTTGAAAGCATTCTTGCACCATAAAACAAACTACTAGTAATTTTAAAATATCTTGCAGTTCATCTACGTTATTTGCACATATTTAGAATAATATTTAGCAATTTATTTAAGTAGGCAACGCTGCTTAAAATAATGTAACTGCCACTTGTAATTAAAACCACCAAAAATTATTGTTGTAAAGTTATAGAAGCAAAGGAAAGCAATAATCATTATAAAAATTTAATACAAATACGTCATTTTAAGCAGTATAGCAATCACTACCAATGTGTTTGGTATCTCTGAAACGATTTGAAATAACAATTGTTGTAAATGGCGTTATAAGCATTAAAGTCTTTTGGAAGCATCTGCATGATTTGACGTGATATGTCAGCGTTTTCGAAGTAAAGTCTAGAAACATTTAAATTTTCCATTTCTTGTAACTTTGTTCCCTCTTTCATTCGAAATATATTATACCATGATCACAGTATTTGACGCTAAGATACAGTTGATGCGCATTGCACCGTCCATGCCATTTGAGTTATTTGAGATTTCCAAATTGTTGATGTTAATGATACTGTGTTGTCCTTTGTTACACTAAATAATGTATGGGCTATTGTGGTTTTGTTAAATAACTAAATTAGAAATATGTAATACTTTACGTAACGCAATTTGAGTAAATACAACTTTATTTTGATTTAGCAACATTGTTTATCTAGTGATATTGCAGAGTATCTAGAAGAATTTCCGAACTTGGTACAAAATTTCAGCATTTTTAATATATATATCACATAATAGGGGAGGACTATAGGGACTATAGCGCCCCTTATGGCTCAGGTATACACTGGATAAAATGGGTTTCAATCCTACTTTCTTTACACTGGATAAAGCTGCAAACCATGGTTTAGCCCCTCCCTTGAGCATATACTGGGTCCGTGGCTATATATATATATATATATATATATATATACAGGATAGCCCATTTTAATTTTTCCACGGAGATATCTCGAAAACGGTTGAACATAAATGAACCGAACAAAAACTCAAATAGGAAATCCCATGGGGCACACCGAATGGTGTTGTCGCGGCGCCTCCCGGGACCGCCCTTCATGCGGTACCAGGGCCAAACTTTAAAATTTTAAATGGAAACATGGGGCTAGTAGACCTCGTTCCATAGATCTTTAAAAAGTAAAAAGCGTTGTGGCAAAAGATTTTTCATATTGGTCACCGTATTCAAGATGGCCGCCAAGACATGGTGCGTGTATCTGATAAAACGTCCAGTACCACTAATATGAAAACAGTTGGAGATAAACGAACAGTCAGAAAGTGAAACAGGAAAGGCATGGGGCGCGCCGAGTAATGTTCTCGCAGTGCTCCCACGGCTGCCTTTCAAGGGGGCCAAGCTTAGAAATTTTGAACCGAAATATGGGTCAAGTGATACGTTGTTGGATACATTTTGAAACACTAAACAGTATTGTATCAAAATATTTTTCATATGGGTCACCGTTTTCAAAATGGCCGCCAAGACATGGTGCCTGCATCAGATAAAACGTCCAGTACCACTAGACCCCTAATATGAAAATAGTTGGAGATAAATCAACAGAATAAAACTCGTATAGGAAAGCACAGAGGGTATTTATCATTCCACGGCTCGAGTACAATGCAACGGAGAAAAAAGATATTAAAGTATAATCAACATGATGCAAAAGGGGAAATGGTAGAAAATTATCTTTCCGATCTCTGTCCGTAAGTGGGTGAAGCGGGAATGAATGGTAAACTCAAATGAGAACCTCTCTTTAATTTGCAATAGATATGGTTTGTCTGAAACACTTGTGTGTACAAATAACTGGTACTATAATGAATAAAATAAAGTGAAATAAGGTGAATAAAAATAAGGTGAAATTCAAGTTTAACAACATTTTGCCCGCCTCTTCGTCCCTGATAATTTAACGCAATGTGTGCAAGATTTTTGGGACATATCTGCATCAGTATGTACCGTTTCGTTACTAAGGATCACAACTGAAATTACCGTTAAAAGTTATTCGGAATGTAACTGTGGACATCTCAGTGAAACTCATATTCTATCACATGCAAGAAGACATAGAAGGAAAAGAAGGGAACCAATATCATGCAGACGACTGTTGAACAAAACCAACGTTTGTAAACATAGTTCTAAAATTGCATTGTTCGACAAATTGGTTTCGCATTTCAGTTGATTCAATTTGGCATCAAACCATTGCCCGCAATCAAAATGGAAGGTACCATTTAACAAGAATTTTACATACTTTATCCCATTACAGAGACATTTATCTCTTATAAAAACACATTTCAAATAACTTCGTTTCGTAGATACAATTTGCAAAAACTAAGGCTCTCATTTGCAATTTCACCGATCCTTCCCGCTTCACTCACTTACGGAGTGAGGTTAGGATAAATTTCTAGGAGTTAGATTTCTTCCTTTCCATTATGGCACTTTCACTCTAATCATCTTTAAGACTGTTGCAACATTCCCGAGCTATAGAATGATAAATACCCTCTGTGATTTGCTATTCGAATATTTGTTCTGGTGTTTTCATATTAGTAATACTGGACGTTTTACCTGATGCAGGTACCATGTCTTGGTGGTCATTTTGAAAACGGTAACCCATATAAATATGTTTGCAACAACACTCTTTAGTTTTTAAAGATATGTTGAATGAGGTATCACTCACCCCATGTTTGCATTTACAATTTTTAGGTTACGCCCTGAGCCCCAATGAAGGGTGGCCATGGGAGCCTCCGCGACAATATCAATCGATGTGCCACATGACATTTTCTATTTGAGTTTTTGTTCGGTTCATTTATGTTCAACCGTTTTCATATTAGTGGTACTGCACGTTCTAACTGTATCAGATAGAGGCAACATGTCTTGTCGGCCATTTTGAATACAGTGCCCGATATGAAAGATCTTTTGCCACAACGCTTTTTAGTTTTTCAAGGTCTATCGAACGAGGTACCACTCACCCCTTGCTTCCATTTAAAATTAAAATTGGGCCCCGGGAACCTATGCAGGGCGGACCTGGGTGGCACTGCGATTATATATATATATATATATAGAGAGAGAGAGAGAGAGAGAGAAAGAGAGAGAGAGAGAGAGACAGAGAGAATTATATTTGCATCAGCAGTGGATTTTGTTTCCGGAGAGCCTTGAGGAACGAGTAAGAAACATTTGCGTTGTACGTGAAATGCAACAAATTATCACAAATTTATTTCGGTAGGGGTTTGAGCCCGATAACCACCCCCTAAATACGCCAATGTACACCCATGTCCAAAATGATTGTCGCATTTCTATAACTGTCTTATTTTAAGAATATAATTTGATAATGATTTTGCAGAGTAATTTTAATACTGATACTATGTGTATAATCAGGAAATGTATCTTTGTGGTAAATTTCATGGGAAAAGAATTATAAATACGAGAATTAGGAGGAGTAAAGCAAAATGTTGCTGAATGGACAAGAAAGTTTTATTTTCGTTTTATTGATCTTATTTACTGCTCTTTTGATATGAAATTTGCCACATACATGTCTTTGCCGATTATACACATAACAACATTATAAGAAATACCGGGCGGATTCATTATCAAATTATATTCCTAGAACAACATATTTATAGACATGCGACAATAATTTTGGACATGAGTGTACATCAGTCAACAGTTCTCATATTATCCAACACAGCAACGAAACAAATTTTGAGTGAAAGCAATTTTAGTATCTATCAATATCAATATTCGAGACGAGACCGAGACTTTCGAGACTGACCTAAGTCTCGTCTCGGTCTCGTCTCGATTTATAGAGGTCTGTCTCGGTCTCGGTCTCGTCTCGGTATTTAAAAGTCCGTCTCGGTCTCGTCTCGGTATATAAAAGTCCGTCTCGGTCTCGGTACCATCCCTACAAAGTACACCTTCAAAAAATGCAAAGAGGACCATGCGCTTGTGCCTTCCCCGCCCAGACCCGCTTGTGCCCCCAGAAAAAAATTTGGTTCACCAGTGGGTGGGTGTTTAGCTAAATGAGTAGGCCAGTTTGCCTGTTTAGCCAATGAGTTTGCCAGTTACTCAGTTTATTTAGCCAAATGAGACAAGCTGCCGCCTCCTGGGCGCCTGCCTGTCGCTTCCATCATTTCATCTAGCACACTGTTCACAGCCTGCCAGCAGCTCGGGCTTAGCGTAGGGATGGTCACAAAGTTTCGGTTCCAGGGTGAAACCGGTTCTTGGAGATCCGATTTTCAGAACCGGTTCCGGATCCGGTTCCAGACCTGGATCCGAAGAACCGGTTCCAGACCTGGATCCGAAAAACCGGTTCCGGAACCGGATCTTTTAGAACCGGATTCGTTCAGACCCGAAAACCGGCCATCCCTAGTTTTTACCTTCTAGATCCGTTACTGGAGCTTGGATTTATATGTCCTAAAATCTTTGAAAATATGAAAGTATTTATACCCTAAAAATGATAAAAATATTACTTCAAAAAAGGCGTCTTTGGGACTGTAGGAATGGGGAAAAATTATATCCTGAGGCTGTGAACCAATTTTGACATTATTTTGTTCATGGCTTACCAATTAGTCATTCTACAGAAGGGAGACATAGTACGTTCGGAAGATGATGGAAAGACATTTCAAACAGTATGCAATGTTGGCAGTGGTGACCTTGAAAGGGAAGTCATTCAGGGAGAAAAATGGGAAAGTTAGGATTATTTTAAGACTATTTAAGGGAACTGAATGACAACATTGATTCATGTTTCCCTCAGTCAATTCCCCTGCCAAAGACACAACGCCACATGTTGCATGGCATTGGAAAGACCATTTCATCTTAAAGTCTTATTCTTTCCCTTCTTTCCCGAAGCAAATGATGAAATACACTATTGTAAATAGCTACTAACTAGACTCTATTAGAAGGACCGCGGTGGCTCAGTGGTAAAGAGTTCATCCCTGGTGTATGAGATCCCTGGTTTGATCCCAGATCGCGCCAAGTAAACTTTATGGTGGACAAATACCTTGTGCGGAGGTTTTCTCGAGGTTCTCCCGTTTCCTCCCACTTTATTCATTACACCATGTCATTCATTTCTCATCATCACCATCTCCTTTAGCCTAGCCGGCACAATTCTTGGACTAAAATGTAACGAATTCTTTTTTTTTTTTTTTTTTTGGCACTGTTAGACCACTCGACTCTAGGCATCTTCAAACTATACTCTGTAACGTCACATTCTATGAAAAATACTCTTCCAAGAACGGAAAATATGAAATAAAATCTTTATACGTTCCACGGTTATGCCAAAGGAGACTGTGATGATAAGTAACGAATGAAATGAAGAAAGTGGGAGGAAACGGGATAACCAAGAGAAAACCCACGCACACGGTGTTTCTCCACCACAAAGTTCAATTGGCGGGGCCTGGGATCGAACCCGGGACCCCAAGCACCAGAGGTGAAAGCTCTACCACTGAGCCACCGCGGCCCCTCTTCCAAGAACGTGTCTCATCATAAGAGCTACTAGTGATTTCAGAAGATGGCCTTGGGGGTTGAGGAAGGAATCTCTCTGCTTCATATCTCCGATTGTGGTTAATATGGATTATCATTCACTTGTTAGTACTACTTTTATCTCCCGAATATTTATATATCCGAATTTCGGATATAGATACAAATAGTTTCCACCAGTATGCATCATAGAAACTCGACTTCGGCTCTTTTTGCAAGAAAGGAGAAAGCAAGAGGGACATACAGAAGCTGAGATGGCAATTTTTATTTTCAAAGTGACTGATGATATGCCAGGGCAGCAACTTTTGACCTTATCACTATGATTTCTTCAAAATTCTGTTACCTATATCCAATCTGTTTGTAAGGGAAAAAAGTAGCTCTAAATTACCTTGTTGTACTCCTACACTCCTACACTTGTAAATGCATTTCTGAACACTAAGTAAAAAAATTAAATGAAATCTTTTTTTTACGTCCCACGATTATACCGGTTAGGCTAAAGCAGACGGTGATAATGAGTTATGTTTGTAATTGTGGAATAAAGAAAGTGGGAGGAAACGGGAGAACCCCGAGGAATCCCACGCACACGGTGTTTGTCCACCAGAAAGTTCATTTGGCGGGGGCTGGGATCGAACCCAGGACCCCAAGCACCAGAGGTGAACGCTTCACCACTGAGCCACCACGGCCCCTAACACTAACACCGGCCATACATTGACGTATTTTTCCGTCGTAGCCATGAAATTTCATGCGCTAGTCTTGTTAGCAGCTGTCAATACGTTACTGTATGGGACCTGGCGTAAGTTTACGTACCGAATTTTTATACGCTCGAAAAGTCTGGCTGCTTTTAACTTCGAGCGTAAATACGGCGCGTAAAAACGGCTCAGATGAAAGGGTTTTCGAGCAGCAGGTGGTCTCTTGCCCTTTCCACGGCCTTCTCCCTGGTCTGGTCTTATTGTTTTCAGAAGAGAAAACTTGTTCTTGTGTTGTCCTCGCGAATCGTTGCTGAGGTTTGCTGGTAGACTCACCAGAAATCATCATTCCAATCTAGCTTCAGTCTTTCCATACATTATACGATTTCGGCTAAACTAATAATTCCTATTGCACAAAACGAGACATTATATCCTAATTAAAATTCATAATAATTTTCAGTACATAGAGAAAAAGCTATTTAAATCCAATACTTCCTAATCAGAATTCGCAAATGATGAGAGCTCCTCCGTGGCTATATGGTCAGCGTACGCTTCTCTGGCGCGGGACATCCTGTTCGATTCTCGGCAGGAGCTCATGCAGTTTGGATCTCATTTCTCATATAGCCTCGCTGTTGAAGAGGTCGCTAAATTCCAACCCAATCCAATCGAACATGATGTCTTTCGACTACGAATTTAACATTAAATTTAATATTTGCATATTAGTCCTCCCCCCCCCCTACAACGACTCACAAAGGTGGTCGTCAACCCTGGTTCGGCTAATAACATAAATAAATCTTCAATGGCAGTAATTGTTCACATCTTAAAATAACTTCCGTAATTATATCCGCTATTATTCTCACCTTTTATACTGAAATCACAAGTAGATGATGAGTAGTAAATAATTTATTCGTTGATTCTCTTTTAACGTATATTCACATAAACTGTTTTGGAATCAAACAAATCCACTGAGTATCTATAAACAACTACTTAGCAACCAATTATACAATAATGTATATTTCTTACATATATTAAAAACATTCTTCTTTTGTTATTTTTAAATTAACATTATATCAGGCATAGTGCTTGCGTAGAAGCACTTTCTGCCCAAAAATACAGATAATTATCAATCGATACAAAGTATCTCGTTGTATAAAATGTCGCCCGACGACGGGACTGAATATAAAAGTTACAAGTGAGCTTGGCTTTTATATTTAAGAACCACTGGTCCGTTTTATAATAATGATATTCTATTAATTACGTCCTTTACATTTTGATCGACCCTCGTATATAACTTTATTAAGCTTCCTTTATAGAAATACTTTTATAATAAATCTTTTATTTCATTAATATTTATTTTTTATTATAGAAACGTCGTCGCTTATTAAACTAATCACTGAAGGGTGCGAAGTCAAAAATTGTAAAAGACAATTACATTTTAAAACATAAATCACAATAATCAATAGTTTTAATCATTATTAAAAACGATCATATTAAGAAAAAGATGTTTGATCATTCCAGGGCGCATTATATAGTAATTAAGTTAGATGATATTTTAAATTATACATTATATCAATAAGATGTCATGATACAAAAGGATCTTATTCGAATAACATATAAGATAGCTCATAAAGACAGTCGTCGAATAATTAGCTTAATAGAATGAATCTTATACTTAACATAATCTTTGACAATTAAGTTTCAACACAGATCGATATAATATAAATAACCTTTGCTTTTAATCAATTATAAATCGAACTATAATTCTTCACATTAACAAGAAAGAATTAAAATCATTTGAAAATTATCGTTTGTTGAAACAAACGTGATAAAGTATCTAAAAGTCATAAGGGTTGTTTTCATTATTGGCATTAACACATAAATTTGAAGATAAATGTTCATAAGAATCTATAGCTGATATGGGTTTAACCCTTACTTCATCAACTGCAGTCAATTTAAATTCATACTCGTGTATGGTTCCAATAAAGTACACTGTACCGCACAATCATGATTATGTCCCGTACTATTGTTCTGTACAGGAATTGTGTCATTATCTTGATTTGGATGCGAAGTGCCATCTCTTGAATTACGATTACGTGTATCCATATAGTTTACTATATTCCTGGAATTTCGCCATGTATTTCGTCTATTTTTGAATCTATTTTGATTATATGGTCTAACATAAGGATTGCCACGATTAATTAGGTTAGGTGGATTCCCAACATATCTTCGCCTATTTTGTCCGTTCTGATTGTTGAAATTTGCTCGACTTAGGTTATATTCCGTATTGTCTGCATTACGGATATTTAGATTCCGAACAGGTACAAGGTGATCTGAATTGTTTTTAATTTTGCCTAATCCTGCTTGATGATTCTGAGTGTGGTATTGAGTTTCATAACATTGGACAAGCGTTAATAGGTGATTAAGACTCATACACTGGGTAGAAAACAGGATCTGTTGTAGTTTAAACGGTAGCAAATTTCGAATTGATGCAATTACTCTGGATTCCGATTGCAACGGATTTACGACTTTTAATTCGTTATATGTATTTACGACAAAATCGACAACAGATTTGTGCAAACGAGGATTAAAAGGTTGGTTTCTAATCGTGGCATCTCTGTTTGCAAGCAAAAAGTCGTTTTCGTAATTTGCAATCAGCGCTGCTTTGAATTCTTCATATGTATTAATGTGATCTCGTACTGCTTTAAACCATAAAGAACATGGTGGGAGTAATAAATGAGGAATTAGTTTCATATATTGCGATTTATCTATACACATTATATTGCACTCATCTTGAAATTTTTCTAAGAAAGAGGTAGCATTTTCATTACATTTACCACTAAACTTACTCATAGCACGTATTTCACTCATTTTTACACTTAACTTTACCTTCCTTTCACCATTTCGTGTTCGTGTTGATTGACAATTTTTACCTACTGCATTATCTGTGGTTCCACCATCTCTTTTCCGCCCATCTTTATTTCTTGGATGTATCCTTTCCAAAATAATGTCCTCATCGGATGGATTACTTGAAGATGAGATAATGTGATGTCCACGTTGATCTGTTACGGGTGAATGCGAGGTCATCTCTTGAGAACAAGGGAATTCCGAACGATCATTAGTCATGTTGTTGTGATATGCGTTGTCCTTAATCTGCAACGTCCTAATTTCCTCTTGTAATGTAGATATCCACTGAGTATTCGCACGTATTTGGTTAGAATTATCCGTAACCTGAATCTTTTGTTGCCGTACAGAAGATTCTATTACTTCCAAATCCTTTTTTACACAATTGACTTCTTGGATTACATGGTTGTAATTATCCCGGCAATCTTCTGATACTCTTTTTAACTTTTCATCAAATTGTAATGTAAGGTCTTTCACCGCCTGGATCACAGATTGTTTCGTATCTTCTGATTTTTGGTCTGTTTGCTCCAACCGTTTACTTAATTCCTCGGATTTCTGCTGAACCGTATGCTTTAATTCTTCCGACATCTGGGCTAACTTTTGTTCTTGTCGCTGTAAAGCCATTAAGATTTTGTCTTCAAATGTCAACACTTCAGGTACAACAGGAGCTATATTTTGTTCGTCGTTACCATTGTCACCAGTTTCTTTCTCCATTGCCTCACCGATCATATTTTTTCTTGTGATTATTTTACCACTTCTAAGTATAGTTAAGTTCGTAGACATGAACCTTATTACTGAAGTAAATTCACCCCTTACTTTGTACTTCAGGATGTGAATTTACAAAGTTCCCGGGTGAGGTAAACCAAAATTTTACAACGACTCACAAAGGTGGTCGTCAACCCTGGTTCGGCTAATAACATAAATAAATCTTCAATGGCAGTAATTGTTCACATCTTAAAATAACTTCCGTAATTATATCCGCTATTATTCTCACCTTTTATACTGAAATCACAAGTAGATGATGAGTAGTAAATAATTTATTCGTTGATTCTCTTTTAACGTATATTCACATAAACTGTTTTGGAATCAAACAAATCCACTGAGTATCTATAAACAACTACTTAGCAACCAATTATACAATAATGTATATTTCTTACATATATTAAAAACATTCTTCTTTTGTTATTTTTATATTAACATTATATCAGGCATAGTGCTTGCGTAGAAGCACTTTCTGCCCAAAAATACAGATAATTATCAATCGATACAAAGTATCTCGTTGTACCCCACACACACAGAGGTCGAGATGGTTATAAAAATGAAGTCACACCTTTATAATTAGTCATGTTGTAATATTAAAAAGAGAAGTATAACATGATTTTTAATAGGGTGTGACCAATTCTCTTGTGCAGGACACTCCTTCACCAAATAATGCAAATATATTTTTTTTTATCCGACGCTTCCCTGAAAAAATTATTCGAAGAAAGCATCACCAGCACTAAAGCTATAGCTACCTACGAAGTAAGTTTAAATAGTAGTAATCCTGACCTTGAACAAGATACTATCCGATATTTCCCTGATAACACGGAGCAAAAAAATGCGTTTGAATATCGAAATTCGATGACAATTCTTGCCATTTTGACACTGTGCTGCTTGTTATTTTAAGTACTTTCTCAACTTTACAAGAATTAATAGCGAAATAGGTCCAGAAAGTAACTATTTATTCACGCGATCTTGACATAACTCGTAAAAAAGAATTAATAAACCACAAGATATAATGTTTCTTTCTTCGTATATTCCCAAACCTCAGTTTGTGCAAATATTTAAATCTAATAATAATCCTATTTCACCATTAATGCTTACATACTAAGTCAAATAGCAAATCGTTGTACAGCTTTTTTTGTGTATGGTTGCTTCCCAGCCGTAAAAGTTCTGGTTCAATTCGAGGTACCGGCCATGTTGAATATTTTTCAACATTGTATTATATCTCATCATGATGGGGATATGTTTACGAACACTTACCTCAAAAGTACAATAGATGTAAGCCCAAAAGAGATCATAACTAAGACCAGAATTGAAAATTACACCCATTTACAGGAAATACACTCATAAATTTATATTAACTTATTAAAGCATTTCTCAATCTCAGTGTTAGGAGTACTATCAAACCTTCCTAAATAAATGTCAACTTAAGGTATATTGCCATAAAATATTATGTAACACTCAATACTTGTCATTTAAATAATTTATTTTACGAACAACTCAATCGTTTTACTATGTTTATAAGTAGTATATGCATCATTATTAGAAGAATTGACATAATTGACGCAATCTGCTACTTAATAGTGTATATTTTTCATAGACATTACATATTGAACATAGTAGAAACTCATCTTCAAGACTGCTTCGTGTGAATGTTTCCATATTGCAGGCTATTAATTAAACATTTATTTATGGAATATGAACTATCGCCTAAGGCGTTTTTCAGAAATTCGAAAAAAAAAAACTCTCCCTCAAGAGTAAACTACCCGTTGTGGATCTTTTCAGGAAAAAATAGTTATGTCATATTGTCCGGTTATTAATAAACCATTTATTTATCAATTACGAACAAAATTAACTGACTCGTGTTTGAGAAAATATCTCGAAAAAACTCACAGGCAAGAGTAAACTAACCTTTTTGTATTTTTACCACAGAAATAACTTATGCCAGATAAAAGCGGTAATGAAATATTGATGTACGAGCAGAATCAGTCATTTTCGATAAAATTGCATTTGTCTTTTTATTTTCATCTATCAGTGAACTTCCTTTATTTTGGGGGATAGGAAGAAAATTCGAAAACCTTCCCTTGGAAATCTGATAAAAGTATTAAGTTTAGAAACTTATCACTCGAATTTAAAGAAAATTATCCGATGTTGAGTTCGCTCTTAATACTACTCAATTGATTTGAATGTATATGTGGAAACCCGGTGGATTTTACCCTCATGTCACATACCCGACAGCATGAACGAAGAAAAAAATCATTAAATGTTTAAAACATTTTTTTAATACAGTAAATTACTAAACACTACAATTAAAGAAAACATGAAAATAAACAGTGATAAACTGTCAATAAACGATAACCAGAGTAGAATTGAATTTAACCTGACCCCGCATGCTAACACCGGGTGGCGGTAATTTTGTCACCGAAAAATTCGTCACCGGTAATTTTGTTACCAAAATATTACCATATAGGTAATTTCGTCACCGAAAATAATGTCACGATAATTTCATCACCAGTGTCTTTTAGAACATAATACAAGTACAATGAATGAACTCGAAAAAGTTTTTGAAATTGTTTTCTTTAATCTTCAACTGAAGCAAAACTATGCAGCATAATCAAAATAGATTATTATTATTAAATAAAGAGTTACATATTTCAGATATCGTATTTGAGACAAGAGATAAAAGTTTCCAGTAATTCTATCATAGAAATATTATCATATAGGAAATTTTGTCACTTTTATTTCTTCACCTTTGTTGAATTAAATAGAAACAAAGCAAACGATCAAACAGCTTACGTTATTTTAATAAAACTTAGAAAACAATTCAGTTTATGTTGAACTCTGCAAAATTGAAGTTTCTGGTACTCGACGCAAGAACAAGCACCAGTAGAAGAAAATAATGTCTGCTTGAGCAAATGTTAAAAGTACAGGCAACATGGGGCACTAATAGGTTCATTATTCACTATTTACAAATATTAAATTTCACGAATATCAAAATTTCAGAACAGAAAATAGCAAACAAATATGGGAAGATACGCCAATCTGTTAATTTTCCCTCAGAATAGACGAAAATTTTCATCGTTCTAGTACCGTTCTCTGAGCCCAAGCTCTTGGACCTTCCAAGTTCACAGTCATTTAAAAAGAGTGGCCTTTTTTTTAGGAGCTATTAAAAGAATTATATTATATTTCAACTCTGAGTAAACATTGGCAAATTGTTATTGGATATATGTGAAGAGAACAAATTTCTATAAAGGAAGTAAAACGTATAAATATTTCTGGATGTCTCCTTTAAATATAGCCTTATGAAGCTATTAAAAAATGAAACATGGATGGCGAACCCCAGCTTTTCAATACTCAAAAAATAAAAAGTGTGTGTTATTTGAGGTGAGACTTCCTTTACTAGGTATACGTCCTAATGTAGGCCAAGACACAAAATTCATATGAAAAACTGTTTCGTGCGGTGGTGCTTCAGTGCAGTGAATTTAGTGAATATCCGGACCTGTAACTATTCTAATGGATTTTGATATAGCGTAAATGCTGGCTGTAAATGCAACTTTTGGAGATTCAACTCGTTTATAGCGTTACTTTTTTCACCTGACTCAGTCAACATGGAGGAAGGTCCAAGAGCTTGGACTCTTAGAACGGTACAAGAGCAATGAAAATTTTCTTCTATTTTGCGAGAAAATAAACATATTTGCATTTCCTCCAATAGAAGATGTGCATCGATTAATACAAATGACTTCGGTGGAAGAGCTGGAACTTCTGGACTATTTTGATAGCACTTACGTGTCAAACACGTATCGCCGTGTTAAAGCTCGGTCTGGGAATATTTGTTTGCGTAATGTGCCCCGTATCCCCCAGACAATTGGAATGTTCACCAAGCTACCTTTAACAGCAATTCTAGGATAAATAATATTTGTGAATTGAGGAACTAGAAGTTTCATCATCTAGTAGGAATGTCCCACGCAACTATTTGGAACCTTATTCATGAAATTCAACAAGTTGAAGCAACGGTTTCAGCTGTGCTTTATCAAGATGCTGTGGGGCAACCACCCAAACAACAAACTAGAAGAGCGTTTCAGATTTTTCAGAAACGGCTCTAGTCTTTGTGCTTAACGTATAACACTGGAACTAAATGTTTGAAAAAATTGCTTGTTGTTTCCTATAATGTTATGAATAGCAGAAAATAAACATGTAAACCATTTATTGCATTAATACAAGTTATATTTTGTTTGCTAATTTTCTGTTCTGAAATTTTAATATTGCCAAAACTTAATATTTGTAAATAGTGATATATAAATCCATTACTGGCCCATTTTGCCTGTGCTTTTAACATTTGCTGAAACTGACATTATGTTATTTTACTGCTGTTTGTTCTTGCTTCAAGTATCCGAAACTTTGATTTTCCAGAGTCGAACACCAACTGAATTGTTTTCCAACTTTGATTAAGATAAGGTCAGATGTTTCGGTCGTTTACTTTGTCTCTACTTAGTTCAACAAAGGTGAAAAAATGACCATGACAAAATTTCCTGCATGCTAATATTTTGGTGACAAAATTACAAGTGACGAAATTACTATGTCGAAATTTCCGGTGACGAAATAACCTACATACTAATATTTTGATGACAAAATTACCGGTGACGAAATTCCGATGATGAAAATTCCGGTGATGAAACTACCTAAGCCCGCTAACACCCAACCTTTCAATAAATAAATATTTAAATGATTTTTAACAACTAGATAAAAACTAAATGGCAAGATAAACTTTGAAATAAAAAAATGTAGATGGAAGCAGCGGGGAGGATCCCTTCAACTTACAACAGCGGAGCTAACAAGGATCAAACTATTTCTAAAGAATGGGGCTGGAGGTAGTTGTATAAGTCTTGTTTTTCCTTTCTGGTCTGTTTTTGAGCTGTGGATTAGGTAGTAAAAATTGGTATCCCGTGAGGGGATAATTTATTCTATTTGTTACTACTATATTCTTCGTTAATTTTGTAAGAAAGAAAGAAAAAACGAAAGCTGCAACCATTAATAAATCATATTTTCTTTAAATTGAATTTATCATTCAGTAGCCCACTTTTTAACGACCAAAGTCAATAGTCTAAAACATTGTATAAAAAACATCAATCAATTATTCAACTATCGGAACACTCCTTTACTCCCATATTCTTTGTAAACTGTAGTTCCAAACAATAGGCTTATTTCGGAAGGTAAGAGGAAACCACACATCAAGCTCGTTCAGATTGTATTAAATCATCATTGTGTCTGTTTAGAAATTTAAATGTTTGCAATCTACATCGTAAAAAAATTGAATATAACTTTTTCCCTGTCCTGTGTCCTCCTCCTTCGAAGTACGATTTTTTTAAAAATATTTAGTGATCTCAGACCACTAAGTACAATGATTTAGGATTGTACCAAATATAGGCCAAATGGATTGAGCTGCTTGGACGTAATATAGATAAATGTGAATTTTTAATCCTCTTCGGCGTGGCTCCCAGTCTGTTTCTTCTATGCTTTCTTTTTATTCTCTTACTTAACAACACCATGTTTATAGCACCTGCACTTAAAACCATGGCCTCAGATAGATCCATTTTGTTCAAGCAACTTGAGTAAACTGGAAAACGACCACGTGCTCAAACAACAGGCAAGAGGAAGAGCGAAAAATGACCGCTTCTTATTCTTCTTCTTTTACGCGCCTATTTTTACGCTAGGTGTATGGGCCAATTTACGGATCGAAATTTACGACATCATTTTACGGACCGAAAATACGCTAGTGTATGTTGGCCTTAAGTGAAATTCGCCTAAATTATGACCAAGTATATGCTTTAATATATGGTTCAAATATGGTTCAAATAAGTATTAATATATATATGACTAATAAAACCAATATTTATATACTTTTGAAAGTTATAGAACACTCATGATATACCTATCATAGTCTGGGTACTAGCTAGCACCTCCCCCAGTTTTTATTTTCTAGATCCTCCACTGCTTAAAATTATTCTACAGTTTGCCATCCTTCTACTGTTTTTCTCAAATAACCAGTTTCAAGGTTTAGTTTCATTTCTGGTTTGGTCCAACGTTTAAAAAAATCAAAAATGAAATCACTCTGCTGCGAATAGAAGAGAAATGCACCATTTCTTTATTTTGTACAGAATGATTCCTCCACAGTATATTTTCCGTTCTGTTTCTGCTTTTTTAAATTTTTTTCAGCCAAAACAAAACAAAGAAAATAGGAAAATTATGTTTTTTCTTTTCTTCGAAATTCCTTTGCGTTAAGACTCCATCCTTCCCATTATGACTTCGTCGTTTGCGGAGTTAGAACTATTCCTTCCACGCAACGTCAGCGAGTAACACTTGTTGCATACTTCATAGGATGAAGGAACGTGGATCGAAAACTTTTCTCGTTTGCTCTTTGTTTCTGACAAAGGAAAGAAGTAAAAGAAAAAAAGAGAAGAATGACGTTGTTTTTTTCTTCTTTCTTCACCATTGTTTGCTTCGCGGAAGATGAGGTCAAAGGAGACGACGCAGAAACAGAAATGACGAAGATTGATAATGCCGTCCTGAAAACGAAATGGTAAACACTAACATAATAGGCCTTTCAACGAGACCGTCACAAATCAACTCTATTTTCCTTTTATTATCTCATGAATTCTACGAGTTTCTTTTTATACAGGGTGGCCCAAAAGTAGATATACACTCCTGCATTGATCAAGTGTAACATTCTAGCTCATAAATTTATTTGCTTTGGCTTTTCCGAGCTAAAGATATAAGTGAAAAGACATTAAGAACAAATAATAAAGAAACTAAGTCTAACAATAAGAAATGATATAAAAAGCAACGAGTTGATCAGTACGGGACTGTATGCCTACTTTTGGGCCACCCTGTACATATCTATAAATATAATACAAAGAAATCTTTAATTTTGTGTCCCTCACTTATGTGCCCTTACAGCTAAAAAGAGACGAACGATTAATGAAAGTAAAACTCGAATTAGATTTGTCTTGTACATTTAATAAAAATGAAATGCAAAACCGTTTCACGACTTAGTTTCTCCTAGATCGCTGGACTGATTTTAATGAATTTTGGAACATGAGTTGACTCGTATGTTCCCGTTTCGCAGAATCCTGTTTCGCAGAAAGGGGTTCAAACTGGTTTATCACTATCAGTTTTGCCATGTTTCGACGCACATAAAAATATTTCAATGCGTGCGTTCCTGTTTCGCAGAATGTGAGATTTTATTTTATTTTTTATTATTTTTTAAACATAAGTTTGTTTAAAGCTTGTACCGCATCTGAAGTACGACGGTATTTCTATTACGTATGTTGAGAAATTGATTCCGCGTAATATTGTAAGCACATTTAAAATTTGTCCACATCTATTTTGGTAGTTCTGTACAATGCACGAAAAGTATGTCAGACATTTTTTCCACTCCTCTTCTGCTTATTGCAAAGCAAAAGTTAGTCATTGTACACACACACACACACACACACACATGCTTCAGCAAATCAAGAAGAAAGCTGAAGATTGCTGTTTCCAGTTTCGTGTGCAAGAATTTATAACAAACTTTGAACAGGCGGCATTATACGCTGTGAGAGAAACATTTCAGCAAGCGACATTACGCATTTGTTTGTTTCATTTTAGCCAATCTATATGGAGAAAGGTACAAGATATTGGTTTAACTCCATTTTAACAAGGCTGATAATGTTATGAGGAAATAGGTGAGGAAAACATATGCACTTCCAAACGTTCCTCCGGAAGATATTCCTGATGCACTTCCATATATACAAGACAATGCACCCGACATCCCGGAGGCACAGGTTTTCCTAGACTACTTGTCGGTCCCCTGTTGACGAACTGAACGCAACTTTCCACCCGTAAACACAGCAATATTTGAACGAGTACCTTTTATTGGATTTTTATTTGACTCCTTACGTTGTACTAATTATATTTTTATTAATGTTTCAAGGCAATAAGAAACAAATTTGATAAAAGCACGAACAAGCGCGAACATTTCAAGTTTAATAGGAAGTAGACATAAATCATAATATATATACATTCATTCTATATATATATACATTCATTCTACTTTTGAAGTAGGAACAGTTCGAGAATGTGGTTGCTGGAAGCAGTTAAGTTAACTTTACCGAGAAGATTGTGGAGACGTTTATTCAGTCGAATTCGGGTTCTTAAGAGTAGTTTAAGTGTGACGATATTGGCCTTATTAAATACTTTAATGCAGTATTGTATCTCATTGCATTTATTTGGGTAGTTGGAATTACAATCCAATGAAGACAATGTGATTTTAAGAGTCCCACCTGTATACTAAATTTATCAAGGTTCATGCCATTGTTGTTTAACACATATGATTTTCTTACGGGTCCCTGTGTTTGTAATTCGCTCTTGTTGCAGTAAATCACGATTGCACGTATGTGACAGGGCTCTATTTCGAACTGTACCTCTTTAGATTTATGTTGGTGTTATGTTCCGTTCGCCAAATATCTCTAATATTGAGGTGCTACCAAAACTTCTAATGTAATTCTGCAAAACAGGAAGGGATAAACTTGGCAACACTGCACACCTATAAGGCATTCTGCAAAATAGGAATTAATCAAAACTCAGCCCTAACTAAGGTTTTTATTATATTAGTCTTCCCTAAGGGCAGAGTAAGTAGGCAAAGGAGATTGAAAAAAATTATACCAAAAGTATATTTCATTATCAGTCTCATCTCAAAAAATAGCATGATTCTCTTACACATCAAATTTTAGGTTTTATGAATTAATTGATTTTGCTCGAAAATTAAGCATGACCTTCTACCCTTACCTAAATAATATTCCTCATCTCAATGAGATTTATTTGTTACTTCAGGAGAGATAAGAGTACAAAGATGCAATTGAATTATTAAGAGTGGTCGGTGATTGGTATATAGAAAAAAGAGAAAGAGGTGTACGCTGTATTTATTGATCTAGAAAAGGCTTTCGATAGCTTGAATTGAGAATTGTTGGTTAGTTCTAAAGAGGTTTCAGTTGGAATGTATAAATCGAAGACTCGCAAGAAACATATATGTGAACCAACATGTATGTGTTAGAATAGGGGATGAAATGACAGAGGAGAGCTCATTACAAGAAAACTTCGACAGAGATACTGTCTCTCGCCAACATTATTTAAAATCTATTTAGAAGAGATGGTGAAAAAGAGCCTACAAAATCTATTTAGAAGAGATAGTGAAAAAGAGGCTACAAAATCTATTTGAAGAGATAGTGAAAAAGAGCCTACAAAATCTATTTAGAAGAGATGGTGAAAAAGAGCCTACAAAATCTATTTGAAGAGATAGTGAAAAAGAGGCTACAAAATCTATTTAGAAGAGATGGTGAAAAAGAGCCTACAAAATCTATTTAGAAGAGATAGTGAAACAGAGCCTACAAAATCTATTTAGAAGAGATAGTGAAAAAGAGGCTACAAAATCTATTTAGAAGAGATGGTGAAAAAGAGCCTACAAAATCTATTTAGAAGAGATAGTGAAAAAGAGCCTACAAAATCTATCTAGAAGATTCAGTGAAAAAGAGCCTACATAATAGTCAAGACTACATATTGGTGGGAGGTAGAATGATTAGATGTATACGGTTTGCAGATGATATGGCACTTGTGGCCGAACCTGAAAAGCAGAGCAATAAGATGTTAGAAACCTTGAGAAAGGGCAGTGATAAATGTTCGAAATACAAAGGGCATGGTGATTGGAACGAAGCGATTGGTGTGAAATATAGAAATAAGAGGGGAGAAAATAGAACAGATTACCAGTTTCCGATATCTGGGCAGTACAGAAGTTTGTTCATTGTAATGTCCGACCATTTTCGATTCGGCACTGCCACCTGGATTATCATCATGGAACTATGGGTTTGCTGTCGAGAGCAGTGTTGTGTCTGACCTTGTAGGTGCGTGAATGATGGTACTGGGTGTTACCAAATGGCACCGAAAATCAGCTGGTGGAGTTTTACGAGCCCTTTTCTATAAGTTTTAGTACGTAAGCATTGTGAAACATTGTCAGGAAAATGGGTTAACACTTAAGGTGATTACTGCGAAAGCTATTGTTGCCCGTTACACACAACAGCCTCCCTTTACAAAACATTCACCTACGAAAACAGCCAGGAGAAGGACTTCAAGCAAAGTGACAGGCGTAGTGCTAAGTGGGATCCGTCGATTGACGTGCTAAGAAAATTCCTTGACGCAACGTTATATTGGCCCAGCACAGATTCCACCTTACACTGTCAACTGTGAACTAAACAATTCGCAAGCGCCTCGGGTTGAAGTGTGTACTAAAGGTCCGTGTAAACTATCTGCTACATTGCAGAACGTAAGACGAACTACAGTTATCTGGCGGATTCCAAACTTGTCACAATAGATCAATCATATGTACGTCCACTGCTGATGGTCACATTGGAACGATCACATACCGTGACATTGACAGTGCAGGGAAGGTTTCCCTTGTGGCTTTATAGTTATTACGGTATTCGGATATGAGGGCAAGTTGATGCTACGAAAGGTGAACAAAAGCGTGACGGTGAATGCAAGATACTCGTTGGCAGTAGTGATTTCGATCATTCGCTTCGCTTTGAACTCGTTTGTTGCATGAGAATGGCCTAGTCCACACGACAGTTGTTACCAAGGCTACGGCGCTAAATCTGGGTTGTAGAATGAGTGATGTATCTCGTTCAAGCCACAGTCTTTCATTATAGTCTTGGTAACAACAGTTGTGTGAACTAGAGCATTGCCATGCAGTATCTTACAGCCAGACAGTTCAAACTGAGTCATTATTTCTTACATACATGACACTATATACCACAAGCCGGAATCCTCACTGGTGAGATATTTCAGTATCTAGTCAGAAACGCTTTGAAATACTCTCATATTACCTTGCAACAGAACAGAATTTAACGGCGTGATTTCATTTTCGTTTGTTCATTGAAGCTAAGTATTCCTTTTCAAGATTCACAGTATATAACACGTGAACCTACAGCTTAAGCTCTCGAATCTCAGTTCTGCAGATATAGTGCAGAACCTCATGACCATCCTAAGAGGAGAGCATAGGCAACCAATAGTGCAAACAAATCAACCACATTGGTTACTAATTCACTCCCCTCTTCCTCCGGAACATAATCTGACGAATTATAACCTTCCTCTTTCTTTATATTCTACTGCTTTTGATATACAAAATACACAATAACAAAAACACACGTCTTATAAATAGCAAGGGTTCATACTCACACCAATAGATTGCATAACGATCGTGCTTTGCTTATTGTTTGCAAAAGTGACGTGCTCTAATGATGTCACAGCAACACGTAGACGTGGTCGTCCCCGACCAGAACCATTCGTACTTTTTCGTGGTCATTATCATGCAAGAACATTTCCTCCTACAGATACAGATGTAACGTTATCTTTATATATTTTAGCGTGTTACATTTATAGCCAATAGTTCGAATCACAAAAATTGGTAAATACTTTAATTGGTAACACTTTAATGATTCTGACTTTTACTCTTCTTATTTTATGTATATTTATTCAGTTGCCATTGCAAGAACAGACAAATACCTATCTTCTTTTTAACAACTGACATTATATGATTATCTATATAAAATCAACATATATTCTACATTTTCTTCTTTTTCTTCTTCTTCTTATCAACAAATTGTACACTTTTAAGCGCCGTTGCCCAAAATAACTACAAGAAAATGGAAGTAATTTATAGGTTAGATATATAATCTCGTTGTAGGGAAGATTGCAGACTTGACTACATACGTAGCGGTAGTTGAGTGGTTAAGGCATAATCCGAACCACCGAATGTGTTCAATACACTCCTGTCGGGAAACGAACCCGAAACACCCTGCTCCACGCGAACTATGTACTTTACCACCGGGGAGATAGTAGTGTGGTTTTGTTTTGGTGGGCTTGATCCTTATGTTTTTGTATATATAGACCTTATTGTTTAGATCTATATAATTGAAACTCCCTCTGTATTGTTGGAGCAAGTGCAAGGAACTTAATGTTTAAAATAGGTCATACAACCAGGAAAACTGCACAGGAAGTCGTACTAAAGAAAAGCAGGAAGCATTGTAGGAAGGCATTACCAACAAACATCCTGTCTGTATGTCTGTGTGTGTGCTCTTACCAGAGGCAATGGAAAATTGTTAATTAGGTGGTGTCAGTAACAGCTCATTACGCGAAACTCTTAGCTGTGGTAATGGCAAATTTAAAAAAGAAAAAGAAAGAAAAGGAAATTTCCTTTACAGGAGCGGGAAGGTTGTATTGAGAAGAAAAAGTTAAACAAAGCAGTGCGATGGTGGCGGAAGCAGCCGACGGGGTTCGTGAAATTACTCTCATCTCCATGAAAATATACGCAACCTTCATGCTCGCGTTCTCAAGTTTTATAGAAGATTTTCAGTCTGGTTATAATATTTACTTAAAGTTTTTTCTTACTTGTTAGAGAGATATTCAGGCTTTTTAATGTGTTTTGTTTTAGCTTTCGAGCTACGATAGCGGAGAAGAAAGAATGATAACCTAAAAAAAGAATAGAATTCAAGATTACATCGCATGTCACACAAGGAACTTTTGTATGTTTATTAGCGATGTTTTTTTTTACCGGAAAATTAGTTTTCCGCTTTCTGGAAATCACATTTTCCGTTTTCCTCTTATCCGGAAAATTTTCATTGTTCTGTTTTTTCTGAAAATTTTATGTCTTCCGTTTTCTTTTCAGAAAATTTTCCGTTTCCATTTCCAATTTTCCAGTTTCCTAAAAATTCCGTTTTCCCTTTTTGTGGAATTTTTCGGTGTTATGCTTTACCGAAAAATATTCCGTCTTCCATTCTTGTGGAAAATTTTCTACCTTTCGTTTCCAATTTTCTAGTTTCCAGAGTAAAATATTTTCCGTTTTCCTTTCTTCCGGAAAGTGTGGCCATCCTTAATATGCATCCGTCCTTTCGTCCAGAAGTATGTACAATCTTGCTCGGAAAATCCTGATAATCCACCTTGCATAGGTGGGTGAAAATCTAAATAGAGATCTCAACTTGGTCGTAGAAAATTCTGATTTCTTTGATCCAATTCCAACTATGGGTAAGAGTGTGCAAGACTTTTGAAGGAAAGAGATTGGTGGTCAGTTTTCTGGAACAAGGCTGTACACACGCCTAAATACCATACCGCTACACGTATCTGCACACAAATTTACTTGAATTAAATTATTTCATGACTGTTGCACATTTTTATCATGAAATTCTGCATTCACTAGTGCGTCACTTGCCGAGGATGAATATTTTTGAATTTATGTGATTCGATTTTCAGTTTAGAGCTCCTTTTAGCATCGAGCTCTATGAGACGTGGACTTTTAGCTTAAAGTGGGATCCAAACTGGATGAGCTCCTACTGGCAATCGAGCCCGGGTTTCCCACGCCAAAGACGCGGACGCTAACTGCTGAGCTATCTCTAATAAATATTTTTATTCATTATTCTGTGCTCTGTGAATATTTTATGCAATGTTTCTCACTTAACATTTTTTTGTCTTGATGTATTAGCAGATCCGTATTTACAGACGTACCCAGGGCGACAAGTTTCCAGGGGCGAGATTTTGAAGAAAACATGAAATTGAAGAGTTGTATTGCAAAAGTTTATTTTCTACATGAGAAAAATTTAAGGAAGATAATACATCTATACTAGATACAATGCTGGAATAACCCAACACAACCGAATTTTCTCTTTACGAGGTTACTGATACCAAACGGAGCTGAGGTGTTTAGTAGCAGGCGCGTTAGCGACGGTGAGTACAATATAAACGAGTGCAAAGACATTATATGGCATAATAACCACGTGCCTTTCGTGTGGCACAACTTCGCAACACTTCGTGATCGCTTTATGATCTTCCATCACATAGCAATTCAGCGTAATCCAATCATTTGCTTATGTGTACCCTGCCCCATTAGTGGTCACTCAACGTAAACGGGTGCGTGTTTAGGCCTGTACTGAATACAAACACATAAGGAAAGAAGGACACAACATTATCTTGGATCCGACGGGAAGGAATGCAAAATTATCTTGAGTTCAAGGATGTAGAGTACATAAATACAGGCCAGTGTATGAGTCTTCATTCCGAGTGTTGCTCCCAGTAAACACGTGAACTGGTTCGGGTCTTAAGTTAATTATTAGGTCTGTCTTATAGAATCTCAATATTAAAAAAAGACGTTAAATTACCTACAATCAATATCACCTATCTATTATCGTAATTTCACAAGCTCTCTGTTTTTGTTTCTAGTATACCATTTACCAGATTACTTAGAATACAGTTTTGTTGTGAACAATGTCTAACCAATGTCGTTTATTATTAATTTAAACAGAAAGGATCACGGCGTCACGAATACACATATATCTTGATGCCCAATATTTCATATGAAACTTCTTTTACGACATTGCATGCATATTAAAACAGTTATTTTGTCAGTAAGCAAATTTAGAGGCATGCCTTTCGAAAACCCGGCGCGGTAATTTCCTCCTTTCTTACCTCTAAATTAAACAATTAATCATAACGAGTACCTAGAGGTGTAAATAGGTTTAATTAGAGGCACACTACAACTATTGAAATTTATAACTATTCCGTTTACGTTGATTTAAAGGACTGTAAAATTTATAGCAACAAAGTACTTTTGCACCCTTCGTATTCTTAATAAAGGTAATGATATACCTGAAAAGCTTTGCGCGGTAGATTTAACAAGGATTACTTAACCACGTAAGCCCTGCTTTCAGCCAAAACTCTAAACTTCACAGATTCTGACAAAGAAATAAAATAAATTAGCTGAAAAGTTTAATAAAAGCGGGTAGAGCTTCTAAACAAAATGTGTTTGAAATTTTAGTTGTCGCGTGTTTCATCTAGTGAGCACATAAACAAGGAAACTCGTTTGTGTACTAAAATAGACTACTTTTCGCCTTTAACCGTATTGTACTAGCATGTTTGAATACTCTATACAGGGGTGCCCATCCCCCCAAAGCTGATGGCGCACTCCCCCCCAAAACTAATAATCTCTTCCCTCCTCAAAACTCAAGTCCTCTAAAAACAATTGCCCAGTGTAGCAGTAGTTTTTATAGTACTAGTAATTGTTGTTTTTATTTCCTGTAGTAGTATTATAGAATGCTTGTAGTAGTAGTAGGGGCAGTAGTAATTATGAGTATGGCACAGGTATTCTTTTTTTTACAATTAGTAATATTATTTTTTTCTTTACAAAATATTGATATAATTCCCTTGTACATGAAAAGTAAGACGCAAGTTACAAGTTATTGAGTTTGATACCAAAAGAAAATGTTATCCTCGAAATTAGCCTACAAAAAGAAGTGATATCCAACAAAAAACATTCCTGTAAAAGAGTCAAGTACGAGTGGCCTTAAAAAGAATTGAAATCACAAAAATAGGCGCCAAGTTCTAGTGGACAACAGTTACAAACACTCACTGGCTCACTTCAAATTTAGATTTTAAACTTGGCTGTTGTCTGTATGGTTACCACTAGCTCACAATTATGTCAATCAAACTACTTTATAATTTTCAACAGACAACATAGGCAAGTTTCAAATCTAAATTTGAAAGTGATTTCTTGAGTGTTTGTAACTGTTGTTCACCAGAACTTGGCGCTCATTTTTGTGATTTCACTTCTTTTTAATTAAGTGGAAAATGTAATCAGTAGTAGAAAATGGATCGATCTGGCTCATATGAGGCCAACATAGAACAACCTAGGACAACTCACAAGCCCCTGGGAAAATGACCATCGTACACCGTGAGCCCACGGTCTTTTACGACCTCCATTTTAGGGGTGAATTTATTCCCTTTTATGAGCACTTTTTAGGAATTGTATTCGTTCCCTTTTATGACCACTTTTTAAGGGGTGAACTCGTTCCCTTTTATGAGCATATTTTTCAACCCTTATTTTAACATAGCAGAAATTACATAGCAAAGCTACTAAAAGAACATGGTTTATTTCCCAACCCTTATTTTAACATAGCAGAAATTACACTGAGATTATGAACACAGAACAGAGCATAAGAGTACGTAACACACAAGGGTGTATTCATTCCCTTTTATGAGCATATTTTTCAACCCTTATTTTAACATAGCATAGAATACATGGAGACTATGAACACATAGCAGATACATAAGACTCGTTCCACCCTTATTTAGAGTATGGTATATTTTCCAACCCCTATTTGAACCCATGGTCTTTTATGACCACTTTTTAGGGGGTGAACTCGTTCCCTTTTATGAGCATATTTTTCAACCCTTATTTTAACATAGCAGAAATTACATAGCACAGCTAATAAAAGAGCATGGCTTATTTTCCAACCCCTATTTTAACATAGCAGAAATTACGAACACATAGAAGAGCAGAACACATAAGAGTACGTAACATAACAAGGGTGAACTCGTTCTCTTTTATGAGCACATTTTAAGGGTGAACTCGTTTCCTTTTATGAGCATATTTTCCAGCCCCTATTTTAACATAGCATAGAATACATGGAGACTATGAACACACAGCAGAACAGATAATACGTAACATAGCAAGGGTGTATTCATTCCCTTTTATGAACATATTTTCCAACCCCTATTTTAACATAGCAGAAATTACACTGAGACTATGAACACACAGCAGAACAGATAATACATAGCACAGCTAATAAAAGAACATGGGTTATTTTCCAACCCCTATTTTAACATAGCAGAAATTGCACTGAGACTATGAACACATAGTAGAGCAGATAATAAACACAACAACCTCCATTTTAGGGGTGAATTTATTCCCTTTTATGAGCATATTTTCCAACCCCTATTTCAACATGACAGAGACTACGAAATATGGCGGACATAGCACAGGTGGTGTATTCATTTTCTTCACCCCTAATTGAACATAGCAGAAATTACACTGAGACTACGTAACACACAACAACCTCCATTTTAGGGGTGGACTCGTTCTCTTTTATAATTACTTTTCCAACCCCTATTTTACCATAGCAGAAATTACATAAAAAATTTTTTAAACCCCTATTTTAAGACAATGAATACCTATGTAACATAGCGATTCGATACGCTCTTTGAACCGATTTGGATGAAACTCAGCATATGGGGGTTTTCGACCATGCTGAGTACGAATATCATACATTTAGCAATAGGTCATCAGGTATTACATGTCCCAAAATTAGTGGTCATCGAGGTCAAAGGTCAAAATACTAAAAACCCAATAACTCGAAAACGAAGCAACGTATTGAGGTGGTGTTTCCACATTTAGCAATAGGTCATCAGGTACTACATGTCCCAAAATTAGTGGTCATCGAGGTCAAAGGTCAAAATACTTAAAACCCAATAACTCGAAAACAAAGCAACGTATTGAGGTGCTGTTTCCAAATCTAGTAATAGGTCATCAACTAGTGCAAGTTCCAAAATAGTGATCATCGAGGTCAAAGGTCAAAATACTTAAAACCTAACAACTCAGAAACGGAGCCACATATCGAAGTGGTGTTTCCACATTTAGTAATTGGTCATCAAATACTACAAGTTCCAAAATAATGACCATCGAGGTCAAAGGTCAAAATACTTAAAACCTAATAACTCAAAAACGGAGCCAAATATCGAAGTGGTGTTTCCACATTTAGCAAGAGGTCATCAACTACTACAAGTTCCAAAAATAGTGACCATCGAAGTCAAAGGTCAAAGTACTTAAAACCTAATACCTCGAAAACCGAGCCAAATATCGAAGTGGTGTTTCCACATTTAGCAATAGGTCATCAGTTACTACAAGTTCCAAAAAATAATAATCATCGAGGTCAAAGGTCAACATACTTAAAACCTAATAGTTTGTAAACGGAGCCACATATTGATGTGCTGTTTCCAAATCTAGTAATAGGTCATCAAATACTACAAGTTCCAAAATAATGACCATCGAGGTCAAAGGTCAAAATACTTAAAACCTAATAACTTAAAAACGGAGCCAAATATTGAGGTGCTGTTTCCAAATCTAGTAATTGGTCATCAGGTGCTACAAGTTCCAAAATAATGACCATCGAGGTTAAAGGTCAAAATACTTAAAACCTAATAACTTAAAAACGGAGCCAAATATTGAGGTGCTGTTTCCAAATCTAGTAATTGGTCATCAACTACTACAAGTTTCAAAAAATAATGGTCATCGAGGTCAAAGGTCAATCTCGTAAATGAAACCACATATTGAGATAACGTTTCCTCATTTAGTAAATTTGTGTGATCTATTCAATTTTGTACAAAGCAGAAAAAAAAGTGAAGAAGGAATAAATTTGAGTGGCTTATTTACTTTTGTATTAATGAGAAAGAAATCAAAGGAGCACAATTTTAACTATCTCCAGAATTTCTGTACCTTTTTGGGCTATTCAAATGGATTAACAAGAAAGAAAGCAAAGATATGCCGTATTAACTAGCTATGTATTATTTAAGCAAAACGAAGGGCTAAATTTGAGAAAGCGAACATGGACCATTTTACTCAAATTTGGATGGGGTATTTATCTTTGTATGAACCAGAAAATAAAATGAAGAAGATCCGTTTTAACTAGTTCAATATTTCTGTATAATTTTGTACTACCCAAATAAATGAAATTTTATTTTTGTACCAATCACAAGAAAATCAAACAAGGGTCATTTCATACCTTTTTTGTGCTATTCAAATAATAGGGGGAACAAATTTCAGTGGTCTATTTTATTTTTGTACCAATCAGAAGAAAAGCAAAGATATACCATTTTAACTATTTAAACAAACGAAAAGATAAATTTGAATGACCTATTCAATTTTGTACCAACGAGAAATGCCATTTTGTACTACTCAAATAAACAAAAAAACCTAAGAAGGTTCATTTTAACTAACTAAGACTTTTATACCATTTTGTACTACTCCAATAAACGAAGGAATACCAACCAGAAAAAAAACGAAGTGAAGATTAGGTGGATTATTTTCTTTTGTACCAACTAGAAAAGAGAAGAAGAGCTACTTTAACTAGCTCATTATGTACTGTTTAAACAAACGAAAATTGAGCATTATGTAACTTTTGAACTACTGAAATGTTCTATTTTTGTATCAATCAGAAAAACCCGAAGAAGGATCATATTAACGAGTTCATAATTTCGATGTTCTACTTTTTATACCAACGAGAAAAAAAATGAACTAGCTGAATATACGAAATAATAAATTTAAGTGACCTATTCAATTTTGTACCAATGAGAAATGGCATTTTAACTGGCTCAAAAAAGACGAAGAAGGACTATTTTATATAATTTTACCACTCAAATAAACAATGGAGTATTTAGTTTTGCACCATTTTGGAGTATTCAAATAAACAAAGGAATAAATTTGAGTGACTTATAATTTGTGTCAACTCTAAAATCAATTAAACGAAGTAATGCATTTGAGTGAGCTATTTAATTTGAAAAACCGAAGTTGAGTATTTTATACCATTTTGTATTATTTCAACAAACAAAGGAATAAGCAAAAAAAGGATCATTTTATATCATTTTAAACTAGTCTAATAAACGAAGGCATAAATATGAGTGAGCTATTTAATTTTGTAGCAACCAAAGGATTTTCACGAAAGAACAAAATTGTACTAATCAGAAAAAGCGAAGGAGACCCATTTTAACTAACTGAGAATTTCTGTACCTTTTTGTACTATTTAAACAAACGATGAGATAAATTTGAGTGGCCTGTTTTTTGTACTAACCAGAAAAATCGAAGAAGGTCCAATTTAGCTAACTCAGAATTTATGTACCTTTTGTACTAGCCCAATGAACGAAAGAACAATTTTGGGTGTTCTACTTTTTATATCAAACAAAGAAGAAAAATTTTGTACTACTCAAATAAACGAAAGAAAAAACGAAAAAAGACCAATTTAACTAGCTCAGAATTTATATACGTTTTGTTTAGGTGTCCTACTTTTTGTACCAGCGTGAAATGCCATTTTAACCAGCTCAGTAGTATTAAAATAATCAAAAAAAAAAAACCGAAGAAGGATCATTTTAACTAGCTCAGAATTTCTGTACTTTTGTGTCATTCAAACAAATGAAAAAAACTAAATTTGGATGGAGTATTATTTTTTGTGCCAAGCAGAAAAAGGAAAGAATTTGTACTGACCAGAAAAGGCGAAGAAGGATTTAAATAAACGAAGGAATAAATTTGAGTGATCTATTCAATTTTATACCAATCAGAAGAAAAGCAAAGAAGGGCCATTTTAACTAGCTGAGTATTTTTGTGCTACACAAATCAACAAATGAATAAATTTGAGTGACCTATTCAATTTGGTATCAACAAGAAATACCATTTTAAATAACTCAGCATCTTATACCTCTTTGTGCTATTTAAATAAACGAAGAAAGCGAAGGAGGTCCAATTTAGCTAACTCAGAATTTTATACCGTTTTGTACTAATCAAATAAACGAAGGAATAAATTTTTGTGACCTATTCAGTTTTGAAAACAAGCAGGAAAAGAAAATAATTAACATTTTGTACTAATCAAATAACCATATTAACTAACTCAAGGAAACGAAAGAATAAATTTTGAGTGGCTTAAGCAAAGAAGGTCAATTTGTACCTTTTGTGCTATTAAAACTGAGTGACCTATTCAATTTTATACCAAGTAGAAAAAATTTTGTTTGCAATTAAAAAAAACGGAGAAGGTCTATTTTATGTACATTTTGTACTACTCAAATTCTACTTTCTGTACCAACCAGAGAAAAACAAAGAAATACCATATTCTGCTACTCAAACAAACGACGGAATAAGCTCAGAATTTCTATACCTTTTTGTGTTATTCAAATAAACGAAGGAATAAATTTGTGTGACCTATTCACTTTTATACCAACCATGAAGGTCCATTATAACAAGCTCGGTATTTTTATACAATTTTGTATTACTCTATTTCATTTTTGTAACAATCAGAAGAAAACAGCTCAGAATTTTATACCTTTGTGGTGTTACATTTTGTATATTTTTGTGTCATCCAGAGAACAATTTAAATTGACTCTCCCTGACAATTCAGTTGCCAGAGTCCAATGTTAGTTATCTATTAAATTCTTAATATTACAGTACTACAAATTGATCCATTTAACAGTTCAAGTTCTTCTATTCTTACACAATCAAATGCATATGCTACAGTGGGCTCAGTGTTCATTTACAGAATTAAATAATTGTTTATCTTTCTCTAAAAACATTTCTACTATTTTGTTGATATAATAATCACACTCTGTAATGTATTCATATACTAGATTAATTTTTTTCTCCAAAGTGTAAGTGTTCTTAATGTTACAACCTTTAAAATGCTTCTTTATATAAAGTTTATAGATTTTCTCTCTCATTTCACATTTAATTAAGATCGTCCACACCTTTTGCAATAATTCGTAATCATACTGCAGCAAACAGTTGTGATCTTTTTCATTCTCATTATGTTTAGAACATGCTTCACATAATAATACTGAATTTGGTGTATACTCATTAAATAATTGTATAACACATGTATGACTAATACTTTCACTAGTACACTCGCACTCATTAGCTTCCACTTCAAAACAGGTTATATTTGAAACACTGTCATCATCACTTTCCGGGAGTATTTCATCATTATTCCTATTATAGCGTCTAAAATAATACACTTCTTCTATTTCTTGTGTTGGATATATGATTCTCACTTAATCACGTAATTCATCTGGCAAATCGGGGTCAGACGGGTGAATTAACAGTATAGGTTTTTCGTTTTCACGCTGAATTTCTTTTTCTCTAGGTGAAACATAAACATTCTCCATGCTCTTCAGCAAAAACAAATCAAGTGTGATACATCTATTTATATACCTAGAATAAAAGCATTCTATGCATTCTCCGTGTTTAATAATATGTTTCAAAACAATACAACATCATGATGTGTGTTCTATTATTTCCAAATATACTCCATAAACTTATATTCCATTATAATAAAATACATAAATGCAAATATATATATATATTTGAAGTTTCATATAATTTACCTTAGACTGAGAATGATTGGCGGATTATAGTCCTAGGGTAAATAAAGATGTCTCAGGAAATTTTTCACCTGAGATCATGGTGTTTTACGGTAATTTGGTACATTGTGAGGATTCTTGATAAAATTTCTCCCGCCCTTAGTATTCAAGATAGATACTTGAAATTTGGTACATGCATTCAGTATACCAAGTACTATTTACCAGATTTTTCTTGAGATCTCTACGTTCACATAGAACCGTTCCAGAGGGGCCCAAAATGTGAAAAAAATTTCCTTCGAAATTTTCCCTTTAACATCACTTTTCAATCTCCTGGTATATGGTATAAGCATGCAAGTGGTACCATTTGAAAGCCAGCTCCATTCTAAAGAGAATGAGGTATGAACCATGATCCTAGGATAAATAGTGACGATGCAGTAGCTGCTTGACTGAAAGTCTAAAAAATAGCCCCAAAACCCCGGATCCCGTAAGGGTTGATCACTGTTCACTTAATATTATCTGTTGTAAGTACAAATCTAGGATGATCACATAATGAGCGAGTAACTGATGATTTTTCTTGTAAGCCGAGCTTTTAGTGTTACAGTGAAGATATCATGCTTAACCAGTACAATACGTCACTTCCCTTTCGCTCCGACGGAAGATGGAAACTTCAGAGTTACCAGAACCATAAAAAAACATGACATGCTGGATCTGAAGATGTTACGAATAAAATTACTAAAATACAGAGGGGCGTTACATTCATTTTGTCGATTTTTGGTTACTAACAATTCCTCAGGAATATCAGATTTATTCCGCCGTACTGTGCCAGTCATTGTAAAATTGTGTTCATTGTTCATTTTCACCATTAACGGAAATGACGTAAACCAATTGTCTGTATTGATACTGGAATAAGACCTAAAAACCAGTTTTGAGAGTTCCTCAAAAAAAAAAATCACCCAAAGGTTTATTATCATTAGTAGTAGCCTTTCCTTCGTATAGAATAGTATTGACAAGGTAAAAGGAATTAGCATCACACCAAAACTAACATCAAACCATATTTGTCTGGTTTATTCGGGATGTACATTCAAAATGTAATTTTCAATGCAGTGTAATTTTCAATGCAGTGAGAGATGAAGTTTTCCCCAGAGGCATCGAACGTGAGTAAATGGATCATGACGTTTTCTTTCCTCTCTGGTGTCTTTGTCGTCGAACCGTCAACAGTTGCTAAGGAAAAGAAATCTATCGCGTGTAAAAACAGCAGGGTAAGCATGACTACCTAAGAGATCCCCAAATTAAGTTTATTGGCATTCTGTTGTCTTTTTTGGCTCCTGATATAAAGAGAATACCAATAAAGGCTTTCAGTTCTACACTATCGGTATCACATAGCCACCTTTGTTCTTGTATGTAATTCTGCCTTTGGTCATTCCCTCATTAATGAATTGTACTACATTAGCAAACATTTCATCGTCAAAGAATAGTAACTATGATTCCTTTTTAGTTTTCGCTGTCCTAACATTTCTGATGAGACTTGGAATAGAGCGAATAATATTTCTTGCAGGTATTTTCCTTCTGATTGGCTGGGTAGTGCTCCATTTCTGTTGACTATTTCTACCCTGACCTTTGACAAATGCTTTCTTCAACTCAAGAATATTAGGAGATTTAGTTTTCCAAATATCAGAACCTACATTTTTCTTATTTTTACTAAACCTTGCAGGTGAGGATTACACAAGCGAATACTTGATGTCACAATATTATTGCCAGTTTGAGTGTTTGTTGTTACTTGCTTGGATTCATCCTCTTCCTCTTCTTACGAACAGGCGCATCACCTGTTACATCATCAGACTCATTTGTAGAACTTGACAAACGAAAATCTGGATCTTGCATGCAATCATCATCCGATATAACATTATCTAATCCATCAATAATATCTTCTTTCACGTCTTGATCTTTATCACAAACTAAAGCATTACTTACTTCATAAATGATACTTATATATACAGGGTGATTTTTTTTAAACTTACGGATTTCATTTGGATCTCGAATTTCTAACTGTTCCAATTTACATGCGGTTTGTGGCAAATAATCAAGGAAGGATGGGAGATTTATGGGACTATGTTTATTGGTTTAAATTCGTCCGGGGTAATATCGGACATGCCTCAAGAAAAACAGCAAATATTCACCAGTGTACCTTACAATTGGAATGTGATACAGTGCTTTGTGGGGATTTGAGTTTTCTTCGTTAGTTGGCAACTTTTCCAAGGTCAATAAGAAACAGGAAGCTAGGCTGCTTTATTGGGAATTGTGCTGTACAGTTCTGTGCTACTGTCTGAGTATGATCAGAACACAGTGAAAACAGTCTACTCTTTGGATTAACATGAGTTTATCGTTAAAAGTTTTTGGAGAACAGAATCTGTTGTTGCTACACAAAGGGCTTTAGAAACAAATTTGCCTTACGTTTTGCCCCAAACAGAAACATAATACGATCGCTAGTGAAGAAATTGGAAGAAACAAGATCACTTCTGAGTAAGACAGGGAAGTATTGGACCCCGCAGACGGGTGTCGTGGAAGATGTCAATTATCTACTCCTTAGGTCGAGCAAGAAACCGGCTATAGTTATTCAATATGGAATTTATGGGTGTTACCAGTAACACTTAATTTGTATTTTCACTTACACTTAATTTGTATTCTGCAATTTCGCTTCAAAAACCGAAAACCTCATTCCAGTTGTAAGGTACACTGTCGAATATTTGCTGTTTTTCTTGAGGCGTATCCGATATTACCGCGGATTAATTTACACCACTAAACACAGTCCCATAAATCTTCCTTCTTTCCTTGATCATTTGCCCCAAACTGCATGAAAATCGGACTTAAGTTAGAAATTCTAGACCCAAATGAAATCCGTGAGTTCTAAAAAAGTAATCCCACGTGCTATATGCATATATGCATTGCTCATATCTTTCTTTACAAACACTCGTTGTAGTGTTTTACTCTAGTGAAAGTGTTTTTTCCAGCGCTTCTTTGTTCTTTCTGAATTTTATACAGTGAAATCACAGTACACAGACACCTCCATAGTGATAGTAATTTTTGAAATAAAAAAAGTCGTTCTCTTCGTAATTTGATAAATGACGTACAAATAAGAGAACTTCAAAACGAAGAGCCGGCTATGTGTTAACTAACGTTAACATCGTTTATCACATATTTGAAATATTAAAAACTTTTGTTGCAGCTGTGAAATATTAAAAAGAAAGCTTTGTTGAACATTGTATTGTAATTCAAGGTACTTTCAGGACCTACAAACAGGATTTATTTTAAGAGATATAGGAACTAGCAAATAGTAAACAACTTCAAAGAACTCTATAAGGATGTATGATATACTAGTTGTTTATGAATTTCATGTCAGTGAAAGTGTTTACTTCCCAAAAATGGCAATAGGTAGAAGCAGGGAAGGACTATTCATTAAGAGACATATTACAGTATTCACGTCGAAGCAGGATTTACAGAACTTTCCAGGAAAGAGAACTTCTCAACTTCGAACTTTTCATGTAAGTTTAAGTTTGTTTTAATTGAATTTGTCTTGTAATATGAGAATATATCTTCAAGACTTCCCATGAAGGTCTCGTGACAGGCCTACCTATGATCAGTCATTTTAAGTTGGATCACTAGGTGTTTTCGGTGCTATGCTAAACGCTGCTTGAATAGTGTGGCGTTGCAAGATAGTGTCGACTGTTTACTGATGCCAGATAATAAAGGTAGTAATCGTGGAATTCTGCTTGGATACTTACTGGAGAAGTTAGTTTTCAACCCTTACCGCAATTCCGTTTCTCGAACTGCAACACTAGAATCCAGGAATTTTCTTATTGTGACTACTACAGTAAACGTACAAATTTGGGAACAACACATTATGGCGTTCTGCGCAAGTTTCGTCTTAAATTCTATTTCCTTAAATAGAAATTAATATTTAAATAAAATATGAAACATAACACGAAAAACGGTCAAACAATATATCTATTTCGTAATAAGATCGTTACTTTAACCCTACAACGGACGGGTTGGGTCTCACAGACCCAAGCATATTTGAAAGTACTGCATTTCTGAACGATTTTAAGCTATTGTTAAGTCCTCTATACCTTTCAGGTAATGTCACTAGATGTCAGGAATATGCATATGTTACTTCAGTTGCAATTAGTCTGTGTACGAGTGAGGATTGAAATTGCTTTCGGTCTGTGAGACCCAACCCGTCCGTTTACGTCAGTCTTGTGGAATAACTGTGAGCTGCGCCAATAATAGGTTTCTTTATGGCATACTGAGTAACGTTTCCCGTAAAAACTTCATATTGCTAACGAGAATAAGAATATAAAGTGCTTATTTGTTGGTGAATGTTTTGGCAGCGTATCTGACCGATTAGACATGGCTGAAGTGCTAAACGATGATCAAATACTACTTGAATTGGAAAGAGAACCTAGTGAATTCGATGACTCAGATGCAGATCCAGATTTCCAGTTGGAGAGTGAACATAATACAGACAATGAATTAGAAGATTGTGTTGAAGCGGTTCCTGATGATCGTAATTTTTTTTCTACACCTGTGCAAAGGTTGAATGTTGATGATGGTGAAAGTGATGTTGATTCTACGAGGTGTGGTACAGCATCAAAGTATGTTGGACGAGATAAAACAACAAAATGGAACAAAACATTTTATCCCTCGAATTGTCGAACAAGAAGTCATAATATTGTTACTCATTTTCCTGGAGTGAAGGGAGATGCGAGGGAGGCAGATAATCCTTTAAACGCTTGGCTTTTGTTTTTTGATGAAAATTTATTAGATATTGTTGTGACTAGCACGAATACTTTTATTGAAATTGTGAGGCCGCGATACAAAGATGATCCATTTCTGGCAAGAGAGTGTACAAAGGAAGAAATAAAAGCTTTCTTAGGTTTACTCTACCTTGCAGGACTTTTTCATGCTGGACACGCAAATATTGAAGAATTCTGGGACACGTCTGGTTTTGGTATTGAGGCATTTCCAGCTACTATGTTCCTTAGAAGATTTAGATTTCTTTTACGATGTATCCGATTTGATAACGTTAAAACTAGGAATGAAAGGAAATTAGTGGACAAGTTGGCCGCCATTAGAGATATTTTAAATATTTTTACTGATAATTGTAATACTCATTATACAACAGGAGAATATCTGACAGTGGATGAAATGCTTGTGGCTTTCAGAGGGAAATGCAGTTTCAGAATGTATATTCCTTCTAAGCCATCAAAGTATGGTATAAAAATTTTCATACTGGCCGATTCAAAAACTTTCTATGCAAAAAACTTAGAAGTGTACGTTGGTGAGCAGCCCAAAGGACCATTTAATTGTAGTAATAAGGCCAAGGATGTCGTGCTAAGACTTGTTAACCCCATAAGTGGTACTGGTAGAAATATTACAATGGACAATTGGTTTACCTCGTATCCGCTAATGAAGATCTTGCGAGAGAAGAATCTTACTTTAGTCGGCACAGTGCGTAAAAACAAAAAAGAGATCCCTCCACAATTTCTTCCGGCGAAATCAAGAGAAGTGTATTCTTCTTTATTTGGGTACCAGGAAAATGCAACAATTGTGTCGTATGTTCCGAAGAAAAACAAATCAGTTGTTCTTCTGTCTTCGATGCACCATGATGGAAACATTGATGAGTCCACAGGGGAAGCTAAAAAACCCGAAATTGTGACATTTTATAATGAAACCAAAGGTGGAGTAGATGTGCTGGATGCGATGTGTGCTGAGTACAATGTAGGGAGAGCAACTAAGCGTTGGCCATTATGTTTGTTCTATGCACTGACGAATATCGCTGGAGTTAATGCATATGTCGTTCTGAAAGCAAACAAAGCAATGGATTCTCAGAATTTAACTCGACGTAAGTTTATAAAACAACTTGCATTGCTTTTAATTAGACCTCATATGGCAACGAGAGCTCAACATGGAAAACTGCCCAGACATATTAGAGAATTGGCCGGAAGGATCAGTGGTACGTCTACTAACATCAGGCAGGCCAGTGAAATCAACAATCAGAACAAAAGAGGACGTTGTTACCAGTGCCCAGACAGCAAAACCAAATACTTTTGCACATATTGTAAAGTGTGGGTATGTTTGAAACACACAAAAATGGTATGTGACAACTGTGCTGAACGTCCAAACTAAAACGCACTATAGACTGAACATTCAAGTTCAAACATTCTGAGACTGAAGTAGCTTAAAGGTAACTGCATACCATCCAGAATATTTTATATATAAATAATAATCGAAAACATTAAGGGATTTTCTAAGAATTTGTAAAATTACCTTTTAATCAATAACTTACAGTTTGCAATTGTTTTGTATAACATTTTAAGAAGAATAAAGGGCCATTATAGTTGTTTGTGCAAAAAAATAAACGAATTTTAACATAGATGTATGTTTATATATAATATTTTGGTGGGGTCCTGTAGACCCAACCCGTCCGCTCGTGTAACTTTTTTTCACCCGTCCGTTCTAGGGTTAAAATACTTTACACACACAAATAAACATTTCGTAACACTGAGCACTTCTTGTAAGATCTTAATGCAAGTGCTATCTTGTGTGCTAATTGTAAAACAAATCAAATATTTTCTTTTGATCAGTACAATATTTATAATATGTAACGTTTCATTGCGCAGTAGTTAAGGAAATGAGCTAAAATATGCACTGACTTCCAGGTGGTGATCCAACTTAATTTTTGATGTTCTATAAGGCAATTTAAATAGCCAAATCAATATTCAAGAATTAGTAGACTTCAAGTGCATTTAATACATATTCATTTAGAATCAATATGTGTAATTAGTAAGCTATTGTTTAATCGAAAAAGATTTATAATGTAATAAATACATATTGATTAGAATTTCATTCTTTGGCAATTAACCTTAGTTTACATTAAATATGACAAATGCTACCTCTATAAGTACAACTGAAGTCAAACTAAAATTTAAGCTAAAATATTCAGTCTCTTGTTATTGAAATCATTTCAATCTATATAATCAATACATAACTTTATAATTTACTGAGAGTTGAAACATATGAGATGGTATGTAAGTGGAAATGGCAATTCCAAACTGGTTACATGACTGCTGCGGACGCCTCTGGATCTGGAAGACCATTTTTCACTAATGATGCCTCCCTGACGGAGAAAGTTGAGCAGAACAAGCTGATTCTTCAGAAAGTGTTAACATGGTGGATGCCACAACATCTTACACCTTTCCAGAAGAAGAGTTGCGAGGACACTGCAAGAGAAACCTTGTATCGGTGAGGTGGATGAGAGTTTTTCGGCAGACTACTGACAATGGATGAAAGTTGGTTTATCTTTATGACCTATAAACAAAGGAAATGTACACACAATGGAAACACCCTTCCATCCCATACTTCTGAAAAGGGCACAAGTGCAGAAGTCCGCCACCAAAGTGATTTCTTCTGTTTCCTGGGGCTGTGAAGGGTTTATCATGGCAGATTACCTACCACAGAGGAAAACTATTACAACTATCTATTATACCTATCTTCTGACAAATGGAACGTTGACGAACGAACCTTCTGGTGAACGAAAGTTACAAGAAGAACTGAAGAAGAAACGTCGTGGATTGGTCACAAAAGTAGTGCTGCTGTTGGCAGACAATACACCAGCTAATTCCACCCATAAATCTTTAATGAAGGCAGTGGAATTAGGATATGAAATTTTGTCCCAACCCTATACTCACTGGATCTAGCATCAAGTGGCTTTTTATCTTCCCAGAAATAAAGCGTCCACTCAGACAGTAGGGATGACTTCATTTCTGAGCTTGAACTATCGAGGTACGATGACGGCGTAGAGAAGGACTAATGCCATCTTGGTGTAAGAGTTCTGCAGAATGTATTTCCTCTAGGTGATTTCACTAACATTTTGATGCCTGCTCGTACTGTTTGAAAAGCAACAAAAGACCAGTCTGAGGTTTAAAAAAAAAATAATCAAATAATGAAGGATTTTTCCTGTCTGGGGGTACACTTTTGTATCGTAATTCAACGCAATTAAAGAATAAAAAGACGGTAATTTGGTTATGTTATAAAGCTGAAAGCAAAGGCAGCAGGTGTTATAATAGAATAATAATATGTGCAATGCTTTCAAAAAAAACTATTCCATTAAGTAATTTATTAGAACAAGGAAAATTCTACATTATAAACTTTGACATCTCTGACGGGGAAATTTCAGTTCTTTTTTTCCTTTCTCCACTAGAATACCGTTCGTAACTTTGTGCATTGTTCACTATTAATGCTACTTGTATTTAGACATCGCCTGGGGTTCAATGAATAAAATAAAATGCATGATGTAATATTACTATGTAATTTTGTTGTTTAACTGCTTCACAACTACTACGTAACTTTGTTGTTTGTTCCGGTTTCTCTTCCATTATCTCTTGTCCTTTCTGTGTTGTTGGCCTTTATTTAAATGTAATATAAGTTTTTTAATTACATGTATGTATGTATGTATGTATGTATGTATAAATTTTAATTAAGATTTCAATTATAGCAGTAATTATGTTCCTTTCATGACATTTTACTCTTGAATTTATACATTTGTTGGTAATATATACGAATTATATAAAGAATAACTCGAAAGGTCGTGGCTTCAAATGGAACAAAACAGCATGTTAACCGTCAGGGCCGGGTTTTATGTTTTGTGGTCACTATACCAAAATGTGTTTGCCATCTCTCAGCCCTCCGTACGAGATTTTTAACTCAATAGAAAATTAAAAAAAAGGTAAATTTATTTTATGTATACCTTTATTTTAACAGAGGGCCGCGGTGGCTCAGTGGTAGAGCGTTCACCTCTGGTGCTTGGGGTCCCTGGTTCTATCCCAGCCCTCGCCAAATGAACTTTGTGGTGGACAAACACCGTGTGTGTGGGTTTCCTCGGGGTTCTCCCGTTTCCTCCCACTTTCTTCATTCCACCATTTCATTCATCACTCATCATCACCGTCTCCTTTAGCCTCATCGGCATAACCGTGGGACGTAAAACTCAAAGATTTCATTTCATTTCTTTATTTCAATATTTTTCTATAAATTTTAATGAATTTTTGTATGATGACAGGGTGTTGTGAGGTGCACATCTGCCGGGGTTACGCTCCCGCCCTTTACACAAGTGTCCACTGCAAGATTTCTCAACTTGGGGATCGCGAAGACAAGTGGAAGAGAGAAATACAATTAGAATATAATGCTGAAAAAATATTTTAAATATTAGCCTATTTTGATTTTTACCGTTAGGGATATTTTTATTGTTATGCATACTGTTAAGGACAACAAAAAATAGGTCTACAGATAAGTTTTACAGAGTTGTTTAAAAATCAATTTAAGTGAAAGAGGTACGACATGAAACTAATGATGACTGCATATTAAAATACCAGAATATACAAATGCAACAAAACCTGCATATTGAAAGACAATTAAAATAGAAAGCTAATGAGATATCTGAGCATAGTGTGATTTCCCTAGTAGGACAATGTTCGGTTCAATCTTCGTGACGCGCACTATAAATTCATTTAAAATACTCAGTAACTCTTTTTTTTAGCAACTGCTCCAAGTTTTTTTTAACCAAAATTAGAAATCACTTAATTTTTTTTATCATATGACCCAAAATTAAGGGAATTATGAAGTTTTAAAATTTTTTAACGGACTCCACTTTGAAACAGCATGACGCATCGGATTCGATGTTTGAAATATGAACGAACTGACCAAATTCGGTTTTAATCCATTGGCTTTTAGGAAAGTTACTGTATCCACTATATTCAAGAAATAGATTCTACTATTATAGAAATAGATGAATATCGTGAGATCTCCGCAGTAGGTACATTAAAAGTCCAACACAAGCTTATTACTGACCAGAAATTATAAGGGTGTCGCTGACAAGAGGATGTGATAAAATAGGGGTCGGATGGAAACTAAATTGAGAATCACTGGTCTACTCTATTGGAATTACAACATAACAATTCCATTCAACTTTAATAACCATTGATTGAAACCAATAGTCATTTTAAAAAATATTATTTGCAGGGCATTTACTCTTACTCTAATCATGGTTATTACTATTACTATTATTATTATTATTATTATTATTATTATTATTATTATTATTATTATTATTATTATTATTATTATTATTATTATTATTATTAAACTTTGGCATTTGTTTCATCCTACACTGAGAAAAATCCGTTCTCCAAACAGCGGTATATTGTATATACAGATATACGGAATCCTCTTGCTTACTACAGAAATAAGTATAGAGCATACGTTATCCATATGCTACATACGCACCGCCCTTACACGTTACATCACGCCGTTGCAGGATGTCTGACGTCTTCCGTATATCACATGCATATACTTATGTTACATTCCTCAGCTATATGCCATATACGTCCATTTGTATGTGAGATCCTGACCGCCTATATTGTTTCATATGGAAAGTACTTTCTGATGGAACACTTACACGGAAAGTATCCCTATTATAAAACATGCGTTTTCAGTTATATGTCTGCTGTACGTTACGTCCAAAAACTACAGGAATTACGCGTATAACCTACCTTTTTAAGTACGCCACCTACAATTGTTTTTCTCACTGTACTTACTTAGTTTTTGTCCAATGTGAGCTCCTAGATCCGGGTAGTAGTTGATCCGACCCTATCTTCTGTGAGACTTCGTGATTATAAAAGTCAATTTCTTTTTTATTTCCGGTTATTCTATTGGAATTCTCCCTAATAGCAGAAGGAAGAGTCGAGAAGTATACGTAGTGTATATATATTTCGTGGTTCGGAAGTGGGCACATCCTTAATTGGTGTTTTCTTACGGTCTTAGATTTTACCACATTCATTTGGTAACATTCCTTGGCACTGTCTGGTAACATTGCTTGGCATTGTCCGGCAATATCGATATCCATGTTCCCATGTTAATGTAAGAAACAGTCGAAATCACACAACGCAGGAATTACGAGCAGCTGTGGAACACGCCTTCACCCTCGTGACTCTGGAGTATCTCCGCAAAACATCTGCGAGAACTTGGTGCCGAATTCAGCTGTATTACGACATGGATGGTGATCATACCGATGTTTATGACTCTTTAGGCTCTTAAGACTACAGAATTCTACCGTAACTAACACTATATTATTGAAACTAAAGGGGAGCTACGCCCACTTCCGGACCACCCTATATATATATATATATATATATATATATATATATATATATATATATATATATATATATATATATATAAGAGAGTTTCATTTCAGATTTGAAATTAAGGGTAACTATGCAAATGTGATTCTGAAACCGGACGTAATAGGCCTCTAACTTCCGGTTACGAAGAGAAATTGGTTCAGACAAACATCCTGTTTGTCGGACACTGAAATCATATAAAAAAGTTTTTATCCGTATTCCTAGCAATCATTACTTTGTAGGAATCAATATTGAAGCCGAAAATTGTACTTGTTCTTACTGTCTCTGGTTTTAGTACAAGATGAGAGTTGAGATTAAATCTATTCTTGAGACTCTGAATCCACACCAAATAACGTTTCTCACACTTTCTTACCATTTTCTCTCTATGGAGACTACAATTAGAAAATGAGAACGAGTAGATTTCTATTACATGCTGTTGTAATTGAAGAATATAGTTGGAGACTAAACTTATTCCTGTATTATGTCTATTTGTGTATACATATCATAAAACTGCATTTTGCTATTTGTTATCCTTTATATGGCAGCTAGTGTTGAAGCCGGAAATCACATATTTTCCCCACTTCCTGTTCAAATAAAACGATCAAGGTTGACATCAAACTTATTTTTGAAACGCTGAATTCATAACACTATTTTAGTATGTCTTGTCGTTTCTGCTCTATGAAGGTGTATTTTGAAACCGGAAGTGGTAGTTCATTTCTACCACTTCCGGCTTAAGGGTCTTCACTACAGCGAAATTAAACTACCGTTAATTTTAGAGTTTTTTTGTAATATCTTCAAGACAAATAAAAATATTCGAAAAGCAAAAATAGAATAGAGAATATGATTTTTCATGTGATATCGTTATCACAACTCATCTATCTGCTTTCGATTTGCAACTGTAGATAGATTTAGTATTTTTTGCGGGTTCTGTAAATAGCGGCATACCAAAAGCAGATAGGTGAATTGTGGTAAAGATATCACATGCATAATCGTATTGTCTAGTTCACTACGTGTCTGCTTTTTGAATATTTTAATTTGTTTTGAAGATATTACAGAAAAACTTTAAGATTAGCGGTAGTTTAATTTCGCTGCAGTGAAGACCCTTAAGTAGAGAGACTAGTCTTTGGCTAGCTGGGAGCTCCGTCCCCAGAACCCTGCATCTCTTATGTATCTACTCTTACATGAAGAGTGAAATTTCGTGCATTTGGTCTTAATATTTTCTGAATTTGTCCAGCTGGGGGCTTTGCCCTCAGATCCTCGCACCTCTTAAATCCACAATTATACAGAATTGCAAGTTTCTTCTCGTATTTCAACTAAGATATAAGATTTAAGATTGCTAAGATATAAGATTTTGTATCAAAAGTAAACGGCCATTTGAATAACATGGAGATATTTATTTCCTCTTTAGACCTCCTAGAAACTAAAAATATTCAGTTTTGGCAATTTTCCTGTGGGCTATTCCGGGAAGGATACATACATGCTAAATTACATCATTGTATCCCTACTGGAAGTGTCTAAACATTTTGGGGTGAAGATATCTTATATAAATAACATAGGGAAGATATTTCAGTTCCTCATGAAACCATTCTAAATTTGGAATCTTTTATTTTTAGTGATTTACTTAGGTGACAGTAACGAAAACGCACAAGCATATTGAATTTCACGTTTTATTATTCCAATTCCAAGTACCTAAAATATGAGATTATATGTCCACGAAAGGATGTATTTAAATAACATGGGGAATTTCTTCATCCCCTTTTAGACCCCCCTCAGAATGACAAATATTCAATTTCGCCAGTTTTCCTGAGTTAGGCCGGAAAAGCCCCAATCATGGCAAATTTCAACTTCTCATATCAACCGGAAGTACCAATTATTTTACGTCAGTCATTTTATGAAGTTTAGTTAGGAAGGATAGTATAAGGATAAAGATTGAATTTACTCTTGGGATACTGATAGACCACAAAACGTATCTCTATCTCTCAACGTTTTTGTTCTATGGCAATCAACGTTGAAACGTTGAAATGGTTGATTTATATCACTTCCGGTTTCAATAAAAGGTAAAAGTATAGAATAGAACAGCGTTTCCCAACCTTTTTCAACTTGCGGCACACTTCAGGGTAACTTGAATTCTCGCGGCACACATATTATTATTATTATTATTATTATTATTATTATTAACTTATTATTATTATAATTATTATTATTATTTGAAAATATAAAATACTGTATTATTTTTGTCTGATTACTGACATCCTTCTCACAGAGAGGAAAGCTAGACCACTGTTTTTTTTTTCCGTGGTAAATCATTATGCTTATTTTTCATTTTAATTTAAAAATAGAAAACAATTACAATCAGATATAGGGCTCAAGTTGTTAAAAATACACTTTTTTTCGAAAACTGTATCCAACCTTTCATTAACAAGGAGGATCACTAAATAACGAACGAACAAACGAATCTCTTTGACTTTTAAAACACAAATATAGGTAATTCGTATGCATGTTTACTTTGCCGGAAGGATTGAATAATATTTTAAAATTTCAAGTTACGAAATAGTCTGCAACAATAAAGAAGCAATAATGGTCATAACAATGATAACAAATACTTTTTTTTCAAAATTAGAAATGTACAGAAAAATGTTCTACAGAAAAGTAACACAGTATGAAACTTTAAATTTTAGATTCATAGTAATAATTTGAAATACAAATATACCTTTTTCTGTATGTCTTGCAATTTGATTGCTATAGAATTAATAATTTTGTTCCGATTTCCTCGCGGCACACCAGTGACCCATTCGCGGCACACCACTGTGCCGCGGCACACCGGTTGGGAAACGCTGGAATAGAACGTACTCGTGGAGATCTGACGTGATCACTGGTGCAAATCCCTGGGAGATGAGGAGGACATGTCCCTTCCAATCTTGGAACTGGGTTGACTGTCCCTCTCAATAATTCGATTAGAAATGTGTTTTTTTGGTTTGAAGATTTGTGTCCGATTGCCACAAAGCAAATTGAGATGAAATTGATGACCCCCAGAATAAGCCTCAAATCTGTCCGCTTTACAATGTTTAAGGCAGCAATGCTCTCCTGATCCTCCACAGCATTATTTTTACCTTCATAAATATTTTCAACATAGTATAAAGAAAAATAATGGGAACTGTCTTACCCCCTCCCCCTTCAGGGGCGTCATTTAGGGGAGGCAGGAGGGGGCAATTGCCCCCCCCCCCAAGAGTTTGAGCAATACATATACTTTAATCAATTGTCTACTAATATACTAGTACAAAACGTGAAAGTCTAGTGTCTGTGGTGCCCTGCCCCCCCCCCCCCTCAAGCAAAGACTGAAATGACGCCCCTGCCTCAAGTGTTGAAGACATATTTGCGCCGCTTAACGTGATTACAGAGAAACATTTCTCGCTACGTCGAGCGTCTCCTGCTTTAGCTCAAATATGTTAATTGACAGAGAGAAGAAGGGGCAGAGTGATACATTACGTCTTGCTATACTTCAGCATAACATCGTCGGGAAGTTTTAAAATTTACCTTTCCACAACTATTGATATTTCCAAGACTGAGAAAGACATTTTTTCTAATCTTTGAATAATATAAACAATAGAAACAAAGAAAACGGTAATGAGGAAACATTATAAACAATGTGAAACACATTTATTTCGTATAGTATATATATTTTTTTGTTCTTGTTTCCCCAAGAAGAGCGTATTACGTAGAATTTGTTCACAAAAGAATAAGTGGTACATAAGAACAACATCTCAGAGACAAACAAACAACCCACAAGACGAAAATATATATATATAAAAAATATTGACGCAATGCAGAACAAAGACAGTGAAAAGATCTTGTTAGAACATGCTCCGCATAACGTTTCTTCCTGGACTCTTTTGTTTTCTGAAAACAAAGGAAAATTTCTATGAAGCAAAACCAGAGTTCTTGTTTCTACTTCATTTTTTCTTACGTATTTCCGTGTTAGCGATTGCTTGTCTTTAGTCATATATACAAGATACAACTAAAATGAAACAAAATCTTTAGTTTGACGTAGGGTTGCCATATTTTAAAATTAGAAAAGCGGGCCATTTTAAACCGTAAGTATTGATATGAACTTGTATATTACAAATATTGATCTGGGATCCTTCGAAGCTTTTTTTTTTTTTTTTTTTTTTTTTTTTTTGTAGTGATTTCTTTGTTAAGTGACACTTCCAATGTACTTTCCTAACGAAACTAAAGCAAATTTAGTTTTTGCCATTAATGTTCTATTAAATTCAACAAATATGAGTCTCGGATTGTGAAGTGAGTATTAAGTACTACAATAAGATATACACTGACTAGCATAATTATTCGGACACTATAGTGTTTGAACAAAAGATGGGATTTATTTCAAAGAAAAAGCATATATAAATAATATGCTATCATTTTCTCTGACATCCAACAAACATAAACAATTTTACACTTCAAAAATAAAATAACTTAACAATCAATGTAAAATAGTGAGATCAAAACAAACACAATACAAATTCGGGTGTTGCAAAATTATTCGGACACCTGGCCAGAAATCACACTTATCGAGTAAAAAAATATAAAACTCAATATCTAGTAGGCAGTCCTTTCTGCTTAAGAATTGCATGTAGTCTATTTGACATACCATTCACAAGTTTGAGAGTGTATGCAACAATAATCTTGGCCCATTCTTGACGAAGCACGTCCTTCAGATGCGCTTTTGAGGTTGTACATATTTTTCGAACTTGTTTCTCTAGTTTATAACACATTTCGAACTTGTTTCTCTACTTTATCACACATTTCGAACTTGTTTCTCTAGTTTACCTCACAAATGTTCAATGGGGTTCATATCTGGAGACTGGAGAGGGGGATGGAATGTCTTTGGGCAATTGTATAGTAACGACAGATTTAGAATATGAGCTGTGTTTCGGGCTGTTGTCTTGGTAGAACTTGAATGTATCTAATATCCCCGTTTTTCTTCCTTCTTCTTCTTAAATTATCTTAGAGAATTTGCAGATAGAAGTGTTTGTTCATTGATTGTCCAATGAACACCAACTCACCTACTCAAGACGCTGACATGCAGCCCCATACCATTATGCTCCCTGCTTCGTATTTTACTGACGGCTGCAAATTTTGTTCCTCCAGCTCCATACTGTTTCTTCTCCACAACATTACTTTCCCATCAGAACAGAAGATATTGAACTAACTTTCATCAGAAAAAATCACGTGGTTCCACCAGTTGGCACCCATATACTGGCATTATTTCCCAAAACTAGTCTTTTCCTCCTGTTTGTTTTGTTGATATGAGGCTTTCTTCATGCTACGCAGCCATAAAAACTAGTTCTTCTCAGGGCTCTTCTAATTGTATCGGGACTCACGTCGATCCCCTTTATTCTCCAAAATCGGCAGCGATTTTTGAAGCAGGTATTCATAGATCCTTTTTTACTTTCCGGATTATTGCGGATTCCCGTCTCTCTGAAAATGTCTTTGGACGTCCCGTGTTAGGGAGGAAATCAAATCTATCTTCAACCTTCTATCGCTTGATAATATCACATACTGTACTTTTTTCATTTGCGACATCTCTGAATTTTTCTGCAGCTTTTTCCATTTTCATAATGAAAAATTGCTATTTGCCGCTTTCCAAATGCCGTGTTCTTTCCTTTTTGACCCATTCTTAGTGTTGACAACGAATTGTTGTATCTAACTGCCACGATAACGACTGCAGTACTTAACACAACCCTCAACACTAGCGCCACCCCTCATAGTGCTCACACTATCTCACAGATGTCGTACTGTCCGAATAATTTTGCTAGGAAAAATTTGGGCATAGTTTTCATTGCGATTAATTATATCCGTACTGTTGACAGTAACCACACGCTTCATTATGTTTTTCAGGTATACGTATATAGTTCATTTTTCTTATGTATTGTTATGTGCAATGTTTTCATTTCGGAGCCATAGCCCGTTATATGCATTTCATTGGATATGTCCGAATAATCCTTCTAGTCACTGTATATAATTGTAAGGATATCTGTAAGATAAATTTTCCAAAGAAAAAAAAAAACAAACAATAAACGGTATATATTGTTCATACGGTTTTCTCTCTAAGAAACACAAAATAATCACTCTGACTTTTATCATAAGGAAGGTAAAACACTATGCATTAGAGCAAATCTCTTATTAGCAAAGGCTCTGCGCACGCACACTGGGCAAATAGCTCACAACCTGAACCTGAGTGCGAGTCCAAATTTAACTCAATCGTGATTGAGATTGACACAGAGATGTAGCGGTTTACGTTGAATATAACAACACTTTATCAACACAGTCATCCTAGATTTTTCTTCAATCCAAAAAAGCGGGTGGTTTTTCGTGATTAAGAGATAATTAAGCAGGCGACAAATATAGGACCTGAAAATGTGGCGGTACGTGCTAAAATTGGGTCATATGGCAACTCTAGTTTGACGTAAATTCATTTCAAAAAAGAGAATAAGCGCATTGGCTGTGATTGTTCTGAGCTAAAACTTTTCTCATTCCAACTTTGGGTATCTTCGGAAACAGTAAGTCAAAGATACATGGTTCGAAGCCCCCAGCTAACTTGGACCTTAGGTCCCTCTAGGCTGGTTCTGTGTTAATGTACAGATCTCAAAATCTGTTCAAAAATCCTAAGTGGTGTACGCAATGCGTGTGTATAAGGGCCTGGTTCGTATTTTAAGGTAATCTTCTAAATAACTCACACGTTTTAACACTTTCTTAACTAGCTTTTAATATTTGGCCATGAAATATATATATAATTAACTTTTATGCACATATAATGAAATATATATAGACCTTCATACACACTTATGTACTAATTAAGATGTCTACGTATATGTACAATTATTTATATCGTTGCTATAGTAACAACAACTCATATTTTAGTTACCGATTACAATAATAATATCCCAAATCTCTATATGTCTTTCTTTTCTTTATACATTATACTGCTCACATAATTCGCCTCTGATCCCTTTCTGAAAATAGGTACAGATTGCCAATGATACATACAACGTTATCGTTGTATGTGCATAATATCAATCTGATATCTCGAATCCTAAAGAGGGGAAATATTTACCAATGTGCCATGAATATCTCAAAAATAACCCAGACATATCCAAAAAACTAGAGAATAATGTAAAATGTGCTAACACATCACTATTTATCCTAAAGTTTATAATTCATTGTTTTCATTTTATCACCAACAAAAAATGCTTTGTTCTGAACATAATCAGTTCAATCTTCCTTCCTGTAAGTTTGTGTTTATAATCCAGTAAGTGGATTATAAACTGAAGACCAGTGTCTTTTAACTCAAAGTAAACAATAATAAGGAAAGCAGACGGGGAGAGGAGAGGGAGAAAGGAAGACATAATACGTGTACTCTGGTGATTATGTCAAAGGCATGTATACAAGGGTGTTTCGAAACAACACTGACAACCGACAACATTTGGGAGGTGATTCCAGACACAAGATAAGTCATAAAGTATACATACAGGACATGGGTGTACAAATACTTCCTTCCGGATTTATAGGCTGCATGAAAAAATGAACCTTAAATATCCATAGCTACAATATTTATGGGACCCACCGTAGTCCGGTCGAGACCACTTATAAACTAATATGTTTCAGAATCCTGGGGTACTCACGCAACAATTTTTATGGAAGGAGTTTTGCTACGAGCATCAAAGTTGAAGTACTCAACAACCACCTCTATAAAAATTGTTGCGGAAGTACCACAGGATTCTGAAACATGATATTTGATAGAGCATATAGTAGTTCCTAAGTGAAGTCTTGATCCGGTAGGTTCCATAGTATTTAAGCTATGGATCTTTAAAGTTCATATTTGCACGTTTTCGGCAGCCTATAACTCCGAAAGGAAGCACCCAAGTTAGTCTATACTTTTTGTCTTGTCTTGGTATCAGGATTCACCTCCCAAACATTGTCGGTATTGTTTTGAAAAATACTATATGAATTCTTGGATCCCATAAACCTTTTAGAGAGCATTTGTTAGAGAACAAAATAAACCTTTTGCATTGTACTCTTGAAGGCCAAACAGATGACGTCAAGACCCCCAGCAACTTGACGACCTTCTTAACAAAACATATATGTCTTATTTCGCAAAGCATGTATGACTGAATAATTATTGAGCTGAGCGAGCGAAGCTCTTATACTAGAGTTAGCCGTTTGGTTGTCCGCGAACTCCTCCTAGACCGTTTGGCCGAACTCAACCAAACTTAGCACGCTGATAGAGTATGTCGTGCTGAGTGACAACATAGGTCGAAATCAAAAATCCGATGTACCATCGAGGAATAATGACCGAAAAATGCTTCCTCCTAGACCGTTTGGCCGATCTCAACCAAACTTAGCACGCTGATAGTGTATGTCGTGCTGAGTGAGAACATAGGTCGAAATCAAAAATCCGATGTACCATCAAGGAATAATCACCGAAAAACGCTTCCATAGACTTAACATGGGGGAAAAGTTTTCACGTGATTTCTTTTGTCAACAATTAAAATCTGCGCGTGATTTTCAAAACTTCCGGCGAAGCCCTTTTATTTTTTTAGCGTAAAAATTTACAATTTTAATCACAATTTAAAAACAAATTAACGATTTTTTAAACTTTTTTTAGCCGGAACAAAAGGTCAAGACGAAGAATTGTGCGATTGTTATGAAAAATACTGATTGTTTTAAAAAGTCACAATAAACTGATTACGTTGCTTAAGCTCGCTCAGCTCATTTCATTGCAATGGAGTATATCCATTGCATTCCTAGTATATATATATATATATATATATATATATATATACGAGGGAGGTCAAAAAGTAAAGGGAATTTTGCAATTTCTCACACTAGGGTTTAGTAACACTGTTAATATCCAACGCTGAATTAGTGTCGTACGCAACACTTCTATACAACGTGTCTCTGTTATTCTAGCATTTGTTGTTGGAATGTAGCAGACCGTTAAATATGGCAGCTCTATTGTCGATCTGCACCATGGAGGAAATGAGGGCAGTGATTCGCTTTTTGTTTGCGGAAGGTTTTAAATAGGGTTGGACAAAACTGGTTTTATAAAAGCCGGCAACCAAAACCGGTTTCTGAAAACCGGTTCGTTTTTTCACCGAAACAAATTTTGGTTTTCTTCAAAGCTGATTCGGTTTTCACCGAAACCGGTTTCTGTTTTCTCTAAAACCGGTTCGGTTTTCACTGAAACTGGTTTCGGTGAAAACTTTAGGAAAACACATAAAACTACCCAGACAGCAATTTAAGCTTGCTGCAAGTTGCCACAAACTTGCTGTGGCAAGGTCAATTAGCTTGCCGCAAGCTATACTATGCAAGCCAATTAGCTTGCTGCAAGCTTGTGGCAAGCTAGTTAGTTACATCTGGGCAAGGCTTGCGCAAGCTTGTCTTCACAAGTTAAACACAAGTCAAATTATCTCAAACGCAATCCAAGTATAAGCGTATTCTCATCAATGGCAAGCTTTATTAAGCTTATTGCAAGCGAAAACACGCCAAACAAGTTATATGGAATCTTTCAGTAAGCGAATTTAAATAAAACAGTATGAAATCAGTATAATTTAACTGTCTGACTAAATCTATGCTACAATATGTTTTCCCCTCGCCTTTCCAATTATTAAAGGAATTGCACAACCTTGAAAACACCCAAGTTTCGGATCCGCTTCTGCAAAACATCAAAATTAGCATAATTATTACATTTTAGTTGTGACAAGCAACGCGCCGTTGCTTCGTACAAATATCTAATACGTTGTTATATTAGCCGCGAGTATTTGAAATTTGTACCTTTTTATATAAAAACGCAGAAAAATTTTTATACTTTAAACACAGCGTTCAGATAAAGTTTATACTGTAAGTTAAACTTGAAGTTTATATTAAAATATCTGCAACAGTCCTGTATTCTTTCGCAAAATAAGTAGGGTCAAATCTGCTGCCATCTATGTTCACATTTATGCTTTATATATAAATACTATAATTCGTTATGCATCATGGTTACCGAAATATGAGGAAATAAAGAGCGATATTATAGGTACGTGGGACTAGAGTATTAGAGTACTAGACGGCACAATTAAAAAAAGTAATTAAGTTTGTCCTTTATTCAAGCTGAATGCTAACAAGACGCTAACAACGCGAACACTACCTTGTCGCCGAAAGTTAAGAGGTCAGCGTCACGTGGTTTTTGAGAACAGCTGAAAATCGAACGCGCGCTGGCTTTTTACTTCAATCTAAAGAAAAGCGTCTCGCAAGTGAAGCATGGGTTGCCCGCACTACAGCTTGCGCTAAGCAGAAATAAGCTTTTGTGTATAAGCCAAAGCGAAATAAAATCAAATAAAAGCGACAGGCAAGCTTGCGGTAAGCAAACATGCTGTCTGGGTATTTCTGTGGAAACGGAATTAGTTTCCAGAGAACAACAAAACCTTATTTTGGTCAGAAATAGAACAAATTTTGGAAAAAAAAACGGAACCGGTTTTGAAGAAAACCGAAACCGAATAAGGTGAAAAACCGGACACTTTTAGAGAAAACCGAAACTGGTTTAGGTGAAAACAGGTTTTTTTTGACAATTTTCAAAAACTGGTTTCGGTTTTTCTGAAAACCGGAAAACCGGTGTTTGTGCCTACCAGTAGTTCTAAAACTGTGGAAAATATTCGTGGAATACAAGCGCAGTATGTAAATTATTGGCGATTTCGTTCACTGTAATTCGTCTAATTTCTCTTAGCATAGCCTCAGCGACTTTTAAATTGTACTCACTCGTTGCCGTCGATGACCTACCCGATCTTTCCTTGCCACATAAGTTTCTTCCCTGTTTGAAACTTTCTATCCATTCGTAGATCTTGCTTCGCGATAAACAGCTGTCACCATACTGCTCTTCAGTGTCCTCAGTTCCTCCTTGGTGCAGACTGACGATAGAGCTGTCATGTTTAAAAATCTGCTACACTCCAACAACTAACGTGGGAATAAGAGTGACATGTTGCATAGAATTGTTGAAGACGACACTAATTCAGCGCTGGATACTACCAGTGTTGCCAAATCTTAGTGCGAGAAATTGCTTAAGTACCTTTACCTTTTCACTTCTCCTCGTATATACACCATAAATGCCAACAGGGTTAATAACCATAGTGTTGCATTTAAAGGGAAAACGTGGACACACACACACACACACACACACACACACACACACACACACACACACACGCAAACAAACAAACAAACAAAAACTCAAATCCAAATACTTGGAAATGAAAATGAAATCTTTAAGTTTAAATTCCAACGGTTATGCCGGTTAGGCTAAAGGAGACGGTGATAATGAGAAATGAGTGAAATGGTGGAATGAAGAAAGTTGGAGGAAACGGGAGAACCCCGAGAAAACCCACGGGCATGGTATTTGTCCACCACAAAGTCCACACGGCGCGAGCTGGGATCGAACCAGGGACCCCAAGCACCGGAGGTGAACGCTCTACTACTGAGCCCCCCCCCCAAATACTTGGGATGAAAATCATATTCTTTCTTGTCATTAAAGATAATGTTCTTTCTAATACGCACAAGCTCACTATTAAATAATTTTGTTCCGAGCTATGCGTTTAAATTTGTCTTCATTTAGCAAGCATTGGCTAATATCTGAACCGCAATGTTGTCCAAACCGATTAACTTTTTTTTCGCAACAATATTCCCCACAACATTCAACGGTGTTTATAGGTTATATAAAGAGTGAACAACATCCATCCAATAATATGCAATTGGATCAATGAGTGTATGAAAAAGCCAATATGAGCGTGTATATACAAACACGAATTTGGGTGCGAGTTGGTATCTGCCGTAGTGTAAATGTCCAATTATGTTCTTTTTTTATTTTTCCTGCTGGGAAAAATCGAGGATGGGGAGAGGGCAATATAAAATGTACGACAATGTTGTCGTATATGGTTTATGAATTGCACGTATATATATATATTAACTTTTCCTTTTTTCCATATTATTATCAACTGCATGTCATTTGCATCGAAATAACGTGTTATTCCCAGGAGAACGAGCTCAGTTTAACGAGTTTGTATATGAGAATTTTCTAACTGCGGTTTCTGATAGTAGCTAAACATTTTTATATAAATGAAGAAAAACAAATCTTGCTTATCTACTTTTTAACGTCCCACAATTATGTATTAGGGATAAAGAGATGGGTGATAATGGAGGAATGACGAAAGTGGAACTTCAAAAGGGAAAAAACCCTGAGAAAACCTATGTACACGGTGTTTGCCCACCACAAAACTGACGTACAACGTGTTGGTCCCTGGGATAGAAAAAGATGAAATGAAATCTTTGAGTTTTACGTCCCACGATTATGCCGGTTTGGCTAAAGGAGACGGTGATGATGAGTAATGAATGAAATGAAGAAAGTGGGAGGAAACGGGAGAACCCCGAGGAAACCCACGCGCACGGTGTTTGTCCACCACAAAGTTCACTTGGCCGGGATCGAACCCGGGACCTCAAGCACCAGAGGTGAACGCTCTACCACTGAGCCACCGCGGCTCCAGGGGGATAGAAAAAGAGAGCCCACACATAAAAGATGAGTATTGTGCTACTGAGCTATCAAAGCCCCTTGCTTTTGTCCTTCTTAGACGTCCAAACTATGCTACTTGTACCGTAAGTAAAGATCCTTTTGAAACAGTGGCTGTCCATCTGCCGAAAGATACTAGAACAAAATCGGGGAAAACGAGAAATGTTGCTCTGATATAGATTTATGGTTTCAAGAATCAGACCCGTAGTTAGAGGGTGTCTGACTTCTCTGAAACAATTTTCAGCCCCCCTAAAATCTTCAGTTTTTCGTTGGTGTGTATGAAATCAAGTCAGCCACCCCTAATACTCTCGGCACTTGCTGTTTGTTTCGGCAACAGGCTTAGCCAAACATATCTACTATCTCCGTCTTTATTCCTCTATTTAGCCGGGAGTGGTAGAAACCTATCCTGTCCGAGCAAAAAGTAAATTCCGAGTTTATTCTTCTATTTAACCGAAAGTGGTAAACATCGCCTCCGAAAAAAAGTCCTATCTCCTTCTTTATTCCTTTATTTGTTCGGAAGTGGTACAAATCTACCCTTTTCGAGTCAAAATAAGTTGCATCTCCGCCTTTATTTTTCTATTCAACCGGAAGTGGTAGAAATCTACTCTTTCTGAGTCAAAATAGGTTCCATCTCCGCCTTTATTTTTCTATTTAACCGGAAGTGGTAGAAATCTACTCTTTCTGAGTCAAAATAAGTGCCATCTCCATGTCTATTCCTCTATTTAACCGGAAACGGTAAAAATCTACTCTTTCGGAGCCGAAAAAATGTTCTATTTCCGTCTTTATTTCTTTATTTAACAGAAAGCGGTAGAAATCTACCCTTTTCGAGACGAAAATAAGTACCATCTCCACATTTATTCCTCTATTTCAAGCGGAAGCGGTAGAAATATATCTTTTAGGAGTGTAAAATAAGTTCCATCTCCGTCTTTATTCCTCTATTTCAACCAGAAGTGGTAGAAATATATCCTTTCCGAGTCTAAATTAAGTTCCATCTCCGTCTTTATTCCTCTATTTCAACCGGAAGTGGTAGAAATATATCCTTTCCGAGTCTAAAATAAGTTCCACCTCCGTCTTTATTCCACTATTTCAACCAGAAGTGGTAGAAATATATCCTTTCCGAATCTAAATTATGTTCCATCTCCGTCTTTATTCCTCTATTTCAACCAGAAGTGGTAGAAATATATCCTTTCCGAGTCTAAAATAAGTTCCATCTCCGTCTTTATTCCTCTATTTCAACCAGAAGTGGTAGAAATATATCCTTTCCGAGTCTAAATTAAGTTCCATCTCCGTCTTTATTCCTCTATTTCAACCAGAAGTGGTAGAAATATATCCTTTCCGAGTCTAAAATAAGTTCCATCTCCGTCTTTATTCCTCTATTTCAACCAGAAGTGGTAGAAATATATCCTTTCCGTGTCTAAATTAAGTTCCATCTCCGTCTTTATTCCACTATTTCAACCAGAAGTGGTAGAAATATATCCTTTCCGAGTCTAAAATAAGTTCCATCTCCGTCTTTATTCCGATATTTCAACCAGAAGTGGTAGAAATATATCCTTTCCGAGTCTAAAATAAGTTCCATCTCCGTCTTTATTCCACTATTTCAACCAAAAGTGGTAGAAATATATCCTTTCCGAGTCTAAAATAAGTTCCATCTCCGTCTTTATTCCACTATTTCAACAAGAAGTGGTGGAAATATATCCTTTCCGAGTCTAAATTAAGTTCCATCTTCGTCTTTATTCCTCTATTTCAACCAGAAGTGGTAGAAATATATCCTTTCCGAGTCTAAATTAAGTTCCATCTCAGTCTTTATTCCTTTATTTCAACCAGAAGTGGTAGAAATATATCCTTTCCGAGTCTAAATTAAGTTCCATCTCCGTCTTTATTCCTCTATTTCAACCAGAAGTGGTAGAAATATATCCCTTTCGAGTCTAAAATAAGTTCCATCTCCGTCTTTATTCATCTATTTCAACCAGAAGTGGTAGAAATATATCCTTTCCGAGTCTAAAATAAGTTCCATCTCCGTCTTTATTCATCTATTTCAACCAAAAGTGGTAGAAATATATCCTTTCCGAGTCTAAAATAAGTTCCATCTCCGTCTTTATTCATCTATTTCAACCAAAAGTGGTAGAAATATATCCTTTCCGAGTCTAAAATAAGTTCCATCTCCGTCTTTATTTCTCTATTTCAACCAGAAGTGGTAGAAATATATCCTTTCCGAGTCTAAATTAAGTTCCATCTCCGTCTTTATTTCTCTATTTCAACCAGAAGTGGTAGAAATATATCCTTTCCGAGTGTAAAATAAGTTCCATCTCCGTCTTTATTCCTCTATTTCAACCAGAAGTGGTAGAAATATATCCTTTTCGAGTCTAAAATAAGTTCCATCTCCGTCTTTATTCCTCTATTTCAACCAGAAGTGGTAGAAATATATCCTTTCCGAGTCTAAAATAAGTTCCATCTCTGCCTTTATTCCTCTATTTCAGCCGGAAGTGGTATAAATCTACCCTTTTCGGTTTGAAAGTTAATCTCAATACACAAAAGACGTCAGGAAATAGCAAGAAATGTTCGTTTTTTTTTGTATCTGGATGCAACAACATAAATATGTCTTTTATATGCTTATCACTATACTAAAGCCGAAATTGGTTGAAGTACTAGTGCACTATACGAGTGTAGTGGTACTTGTGTAGTCACTGACATTTGTCAGCACTAGTATACTTTCACAAGTCAGGGATCCCCAGAGCATATTTTCCAAGGGGGAGGGTAGGAAAAGATCGCTATACAAGCGCGGTCGGGAACAACACACACTCACTTTGGTACACGCGTGCGTATACAGTAATACATCATAAAATAGTGGTCTTCAACCTTTTTCTTTCAACGGGCCACTGTCACACTCCATAATGGGCTGGCGTACCACACGGGTTCAGCAGGGTTCATAGAGGCGTATACAATATAACATCATACCACGATTTAGTACTCATACATTTACTGCCCGATTTTTAAACTAAACATAAGTACAGATTAATAAGAAAAATGTTATGACACTTTCTTGAATATTGGACATTTTGAACATCTTTTTTTATTTTATTAGATTCAAATACAAATTACAAATGTATTCGCAACAGTTGGAAAAATATATTATGATTTTTTGTTAATTTTGTTGTAACATTTATGTAAAAAGTTTAACATAAGCAATAAACATAATAAATATCTTGTAATATAACTACTCTGTTAACATTTAAAAAAATGTTTCAACAGACAATGTCATTTTGACTTTCACTGAGAACACTGTAAGTACATATTTTCCATTAGCTCGTTAGTATTTGCTTTAAAATTGAATTATAGTATTCGCAGATAGTTTGCAATACGTTGTAAAGCAGACGATTCCTGAACTTTGATTTCACTTTTTTTTTTTCATTTTGGAAACATATCTTTACATATATACTCGAAAATGATACAAGATAGTGATGAATAAAAATGACAAAATTGTATAGATCATGGAGCTATGTTTCTTCCACATACTTAGAGTAAAAATCTCAGATCCACACTGTTAAATCTTCCTTGTAGTTCAATATTATACTGATTCTAATGTGTTTCATTTGCATGTTTCCTTTGTCATCTTTGACATCTACAATAAAAGGGCTGAGAAATATTTGAAACATGCTGGTATGTAGTCAGAAATCTACAAATCTGATGAATCTTCAGATCTTAACTCTGGGACAGATTCAACATGTGACCAGAGATTTACAAATATGATGAACCTTCAGATCTTAACTCTGAGACAGCTTCAGCATGTCACCAGAGATTTACAAATCTGATGAATCTTCAGATCTTAACTCTGGGACAGCCTCAGCATGTGACTAGAGATTTACAAATATGATGAACCTTCAGATCTTAACTCTGAGACAGCTTCAGCATGTGACCAGAGATTTACAAATATGATGAACCTTCAGATCTTAACTCTGAGACAGCTTTAACATGTGACCAGAGATCTACAAATCTGATGAATGTTCAGATCTTAAATCTGAGACAGCTTCATTATGAGACTAGAGATTTACAAATATGATTAACCTTCAGATCTTAACTCTGGGACAGCTTCAGCATACTTCTTATTGTCTTGAACCGCTTGTGTCAGTCATGAAGAGTGTGTGAGAACATCATTCCTAAGCTGGTTCTCCCACGAAACCGGTTTGAATTTATTTATTTATTTTTTTATGAATATTTATTTATTTATTTTGTATATTACTGTTACGCGCTCGCCTGAAATGCCATGATTTGTTCTTTCATCTTCCAAGATAGTCTATTTCTTTTAAGGCTACGAGTTTTATTTGATAAAGTTACATTCCGTATTTTGGAAAGCAAACTATTTATGATAATTTTTAGTTTTGCATTTTTCTGTCGTGTGTCCTTTTTTACCACGCAAGAATCAAGATTTAGTATCAAAACTGGTTGAAAAAATGAAAATACTGAAAGACTGGTTTGACAAGCCTTGTTATAAAATACAAGTAAAAAGACGTGTAGGTAGATAAGGTTGTCTCATTTCTGACAACAGCTAGTCTTGCCTCCCGCAACCCTTTCTTCTTCCAAACCATATGATCAGTTTTTCAACTAACATAACTTCGAAGATATGCATTCTTCACATTATTAGGTGAGCGACCTTTTCTCATTTCGTAACTTGTTTATCTCCCCTGCAAACGTTTTGAAGATCAGTGAGGAACAATGGTGTGAATGGGTCAGGAGAGTTAGTATCTATACCTCCTCGAGCAGGAAAAGAAATCTTGATTTCCCTACACCTGAATTTGTGTATATATTTATGTTATTCCCAGCACTGTCACATTTCCTTGTAAAAAAGTAATATTAATGAACTACAGGGTGATTTTTTCTAAAACTCACGGATTTCATCTGGGTCTAGAATTTCTAAAAGAAGTCCGATTTTCATGCGGTTTGTGGCAAATGATCAAGGAAAGATGGGAGATTTGTCGGACCATGTTTACTTGTTTAAATTCATCCGGAGTAATATCGGCCACGCCTCAAGAAAAACTGCAAATATTCGTCTTCTTTAGTCTCCACGATGTAATTGTGGTACGTAAAACTAACCAAAAAGAATATTTGTACACATTCACCTCAATTTACGCACAAAAGAAGTAAGCATTTGCTTATGCCTGCCCAGTTGCACCTCTTTAAAATATGGCAACGTCGCGTCACTGCTTTCGTTTCATAAGCCTCCCTTCTATATTGATGATAGTCATTCGCTTTAAATGCAAGGGGTGTGACAAGAGTGGGGCAACAGTCATCTTTTCGAAGCATAAATGAAACTCTTAAGACATTTCGCGAAAGAGCATAATGAAATAAAATCTCTCAGAATAGCCTATTTGTTGAATTAATCCTGTTTAGTGATTCTGTGTTGAGAAGTATGCCAGTTCACTTATTTACACGAAACACTGTTATGAGCGCAAACTAAGCTATGCAAAAGCATAACTGTTTTCCCTTTCTAACATAATATATTATTTTCACATCGCAAGTTTGCGATAATACTTGTAAACTGAAATACGGCAACGGTACCGCCATCCAATAGGAAAATTACGAAGCTTTAAGAAACTTATTGACTACGTCCCATTAAGGTACAATCATTAACTTAGGTAGCTTTAATCCTTGCTAATTGTTGTAACCTCTTGAGACTCACGTCAGAGCTTTCGTTTTTCCACATTTCCATGTTGTTATTAGAACTGCTTAATTATAATGCTTCTGTTTTCATAGAAAGAAAGTTTTATGTTCTGATTTTGAATAGATATAACAATGCATTTTGTTTTTCTGCTGTTAAGTATTGCTTAAGCTTTATATATATATATATATATATATATATATATATATATATATATATAATTTCCTGGAGCTCGTTTCTCTAGAAACAGATAGAACACAATTCCGTCCACAAGAAAAGGCTGTTTTTCTCTGGAAAATACGATAAACGAGAACATAGAAAATTTCTCTTTTTATATTCTTCTGTGTCCTTTTGCAATTTTTTTACTCGTACATGCAGCGTATTTCCATTTGTGGGTTTTGCCTGATATATACAGGGTGTCCCAAAAGTAATGGTAAAAAATGAAACCATAGATTGCTGGCACCAAAACAAGAAAAGAAGTTGATATGATCTATAGTCCGGAAGTGGTTAGGGGCGGAGCTAGACAGCTTCTAATGTGGGGGAAAAGGAAATTCACACTTAGGGAAATGAACTTGCTGACTTCCAAAACTGCATTGAAGATGTGTGTGAACAGTTACGCAACAAACTGGGAGTGATAGAATCCGTGTGAGATCCTAAACTCACGATTAGCATGTTGCATAGGTGTGGGAGGATAGCACTTTCAACATCTTCTGTAGGTACGTTTATTGTTCGCACGTATGACCTAGTAGTTTGTAGTTCTAATCTGTGTAAGATACTACGTTACAAATACATTAGTCGTTGTGTATTCTGCCTGTTATTTCATTACATTACACGACTGGTTATACTTGTTTTTATTTTTACCCTCTACCTGCAAGTTTCTATGTGGTGTATCACTTTCTATGCTAAATGGTCTTTGCTTCCACTCCCATTGTACATGTGCGTGCAATCGTGCCACGGATAACAACTTTTTTCTGTATAGTTTCCATCTTCATTGCACCGTTTCAATAACCCTGCCGTACAGACATTCGGTGAATACGTAAACGACGTATGAAGAATCTCTGGTGTAGTTACTTACAAGTAAACCTTACGTTTGTGTGAATCGAGTTGCTGAATGAGACACATGTGAGAAAGTAGTACTAAATGTGGTCAGTATTTCAGTGAAGTTGTAGGTGCGAAGCTCCAGGGGTTTAGGAGATACAGCTACCAGAACATCACATGCAAGTACCCACACAGCAATGAAATATTTTCAAAACGTTTCTAAAACGTACCATCATTTTCCTTCAGAAAATGTATCCTACTTCCCTTAAGGAAATATATTCCATATATTGTTGAAAACATTTTCCAAATAATACTGAAAATATTTTCGCAATATACTCAAAAACGTTGTAGAAATATTTTATACGCCGTTAGAAAAGTTTTCCAAAAAAATGTTATCTGTACCATTTCCACACATTACTGAAAATGTATTTGAAACGTTTTATACAATGTTAACGGAATGTTTTTTAAAATGTTTCGCATGGAATATTTTAAAATCATTTGCCAATAACACTGAAAATCATTTGTCTAAAATAAAGAAACTTTTTCTAAATGTTTTTACAATGTATTGGGTACTTAGTTGAAATGTTTTCTGAAGATTTCTAATCCATTTTTAACAAAAATTAATGTTCTGTAAAATAATAATTTTAAAATATTTTCCACTCATACCAAAAAATATTTTCTATACATGACAAAAAATATTTAGTGAATATTTTCCGTACATCACAGAAAATATTTACGGAACATTTTCTGTGCATGACAAAATATTTAGAGAATATTTTCTGTACATGACAAAATATTTAGAGAACATTTTCTGTACATGACAAAATATTTAGAGAATATTTTCTGTACAAGACAGAAAATATTCAGAGAATATAAGGTAGACATATCAAAAACATTTTCAAATTATTTTCCTTGGTGTTTTGTAACAGTAGAAAATGTTTAGAAAATATTAAACTAGTTTCAGATATGAATTTGTGCTAAGAAAGAAAATATTTACGATTCATTTTTCAAATAGCAATTGATATGTTTTTGATTTGTCAGAGGTGCCCACAAGGGGGGGGGGGGCTATGACGCAAACTGCATCATTGAAATATTTGGGGGGGGGTAAAATCTATATAAATATGTCTGAGAGGGTGTAAAAATTAATCGAAAATATTTTTTTTTCATGGAAGAACACCTACGGATAGGCAATTGAAGGGGGGGGGGTGCGTCATGGACATTAGGGTGGGTGGGCACCACTGGATTTGTTATTGTATTTAGTTTCAGAACGTACTTAAAATACTTTCTAACGAATTCTGGTTTTCACATAGAATATTTTAAATTCTTTCTGAATATTTTTTCGTCATTACCACGATAACACCTACAGTTTGAAATACATTTCTTTCTTCAATACTGAACAGTTTTCCAACTCTTGTAAGTTAAAATATCTGGATTTCATTTGTACAAATTGATGGAGTGGTAGAAGTCTGTGTATGTTGGAACCGGTTTAGAACACACGGAAACTTCTATCATCACATAAATTTGTTGAAATAAATTCTAGTATTCTAACTTATAGGTTGAAGAAAGAAATATATTTCGAACTGTCGGTGTTATGGTAGTAATGACGGAAAAATATTCAGAAAGAATTTAAAATAATTCTCTGCGAAAACCAGAAAATGTTAGAAAATACTTTAAGTACGTTCTGAAACTACATACAATAACAAATCAAAAACATACCAATTGCTATTTGAAAAATAAATCGTAAATATTTTCTTTGTTAGCACAAATTCGTCTGAAACTAGTTTAATATTTTCTTATCATTTGCTACTGCTACAAAACACCAAGAAAAGTAATTTGAAAATGTTTTTGATTTGTCTACCTTATATTCTCTGAATATTTTCTATCATGTACAGAAAATATTTTCTAAATATTTTGTCATGTACCCGGGATCCCTTAATATTACAAGGCGACACCACAGGGGGCACTGTGCAATACAAGTGAAGAAAACTAAATTATCTCGGACACATTCTATATCTATGCCAATATTCATTGAAAAATGATATAGAGGAACAATAACAATCGGAACAAATCACATGCATTTTGTGAAAAGTATTCTTAATGGAACTAAAAAAAAATGCTATAGTACAGTTTCTTACAGAAGTATTAAAAATATACGAAACTTACAAACACGTGTATATAATGAGTTTTTCTTATAAAGAATCACTATAAAACGTGATCATATCACCATGAAACCATTTTATTGCACCATGACTCTTAACACAAGGACGACGTGGACCACTCAGATGTCCACAGTCGAGGTGTCTTAATTGTGCTCTTCGTTGTATGTTTTACACAACACTAAAACAGCTATTGTAGTGCGTAGAATAAATGACAGAGCACAAGGAAGACATCCCAGTTATCAACATGTGAGTGGTTCATGTCGTCCTTGTGTTGAAAGTCATGATGAAATAACTCGAGTATAAAGAAATCAGGTCTACTAAGCTAAGTACATAATTACAAAAGGAAAGAAAATGCAAGACTAGACTAAGATTTGAACCTGTAACTTCAACTTACCGTGTCGATGCATTAACCACTAGGCTACTCACTGTTTCCGAATAGTCATTCATTCTACCACTCCTGAAGTCAGTGCTCAAGCAACCAGACCGCATTGACTATACCGCAACTTGTGAAGTACTTGGACAACCAGTGTCTATACTACAAAACCCCACTGGTGATAAGATTTATACATGATAAATGGGGAAAATAACTTATTTTATATCATGTAAATATTTAATGCGATATACAATCGATTATTTCTTTGAGTTATCGTATATAATAAAGAAATTATCCTTAAAATGTTCAAAATTCCACCATCCTACATTACTTATAATTACATAAACCGAAAGCCAAATAAAGGAATGAACCTTTAAAAAACAATACATAAAATAAAATCCTGTAGATTTATTGAGAATAATTACAGTAATAATGTATTAAATTTTACATTAAGTATACATTTGTAGTACACAATATATTTAATGTGAATACATAAACAAAAAGTCTATATTAATTTAAGTCTACTAATTGCATACCATACATCATAATAGTTTGAAATGTATATACACCTCATCAGTGTATCAATTTTAACAAGTTTTATTTAACATAAAAAAAAACACACTTACTTTGTAAGAAAAGTTCGAACAGAGTTGCACCTTACAAACTCTTCCCCACACCCTAGTATTGTAGTTCAGAAGATGACTGTACTAATCACCGAAAACCAAGCAGCAGAATCATGCGTTTACTTACGTCCCCCCTCCCGTCAACACACACAAAATAAGTTAAACTATTTCTTGAAAAGTTCTCTGTCACCTTCATCTAAGAATATATTTAGCGATACGAAATAGGTATATTATACATTACTTTAGAATCTGAAGTGTGATTTAACTGCCATAAATTAAAACTAAGCATAATATACCCGCAAATTAGCTAAATGAGTACCATACACATCACACGAAGCGAGCTACGCCAATAAAAAAAAATCACAGTCAATAAGAATTAATTAGATCTTCAGTCTATATTTTTAAATTGGTGTTATGTTGACGCTACGAACTTTGGGCTTCCTATACTAAATGTCTCTATGCCAAACACTCTATATATAAAACGTTTTTCGTCGAATCTGCAAATTAAGCAAGCCGCGCGCTAATGATGGGAGGCTGATGATAGTTTATTACATAGAAAGACACTGAAATGCTAGGTGAGTCACAACACTTTCTTCCTTTTTCTGGGATTCATCCTTACTTACGGTCAAATTTTGTACCGTCTATGTAGTACCTGTGTGCGGCGTACCTTGAAATCATCTCGGTTGATAGCCTCCAAACACAGTGGACTCCTAAAATAAACCAATTGTTGTAAAATTACTATTTGTAGCATGTGTGACAAAATTTAAAAACGAAAGATATCTCAGAATCAAGGTTAAGTCAAACGAAGCGTTTTATGCGGGGTTTTTTTATCTTACTTCAGGCTATCCAAAATACTAAAACATTGTTCCCTATACTTTTGGAAGTTATATACTAAATATCTTAATAACTATCACTCAAATTTGGTACGCTGAATAAAGTTATAGTGTAAATATAGAATTGAAACTATGATCCAAACTTAAAATAATGATATTACAGAACACAATAAACTTAACTTAGGATGAAAATGGAAACTGTAGATGCATGAGTATTACTGAGCGAAGGAAGGAAAGTAACTCAGCTGGGTTACGAGTTTGACAGAGTTCATATACAGAAATCGTTCGGTGGTTTATATTTCCTGCTTCGACTTAAAAGATAAAGAAGATAAGCTCGCTTTAAAAAGAGTTAAAAAGAAAAAAAACTTTTAAAAGATTTAATTTATTCTGAATTTTTGTTCAGTATTTTTAAATAAATAATGTAGAAAACCGACACAGAGCTTGCCCGCTGAACTCTGGTGCCCAAATCCCAACTCCGCTATATGCATGCCTGCCATAAAGTAATAGAGATATAAACTTTTTTTTAAAAAGTGCAGATTAAGCCTAGCTTAATATTTACATTTTTTTTAACGATACCTATAGTATGGCGCTAAATTCGTCGTACAAAAGCAGAGGAGTGTTTCCTGAGAGTAAAACAAACAAAAAAGTTCCAATAAACTTAGGGCGAGAAGCCCATCGTTCACGTGTTATAGGCTGCCGAAAACATGAAAAAATCAATTCTAAAGGTCCATAGCTCCAAAACTATGGGACCTACCAAAGTCGGGTCAAGACTTCACTTAGGAACTAATATGTGCTCTATCCAAAAATACATGTTTTAGAATCCTAAGGTACTCACGCAACAATTTTTATGGAGGTAGTTGGAGAGTACTTTATATCATAGGCCCGTAGTCAAACTCCCTCTATAAACATTGTTGTGGAAGCACCTTAGGATTCTGAAACACGCATTTTTGGATAGGGAAGTCTTGACCGGACCAAGGTAGGTCCCATAGTTTTGGAGCTATGAACCTTTAAAGTTCATTTTTTCATGATTTCAGCAGCCTATAACACATAAACGATGGAGTTTCCGCCCTATGTTTATTGGATTTTTTTTTAAACTCTCAGGAGTCACCCCTCTGCTTTTGTACACCGAATTTAGCGCCATACTGTATAAATTAATAAGGTAGAAGTATATGTGGTCCTTCTCACTATGCTCACTTATAGATATATCTTAAAGGCTAGTGATAAATAACACCAGCCCTCTGCTCCTATACCACCCTGTGATACCGGAGCAGGACGTTTGGGCGCGAGACGTTTGGACGCAAAGCCGTATATCTAAATAGGTTAATCTACTTAAATGGGTTATAATGTACTTCAAAAATAGAAACCGGATGATTACGTACTAAAAGCCTTAAAAATAGGCATTAATATCACTAAAACTCAAAAAATAACTGCACAACCTAAAATTAAGAAGTTCGGAAAGGTTAAATTTGATCCACATTTTCTTTAAAATGCCATGGCAAACAGTCACTGAAAGTCTCAGTTGCAACAAATGCTTAATTTAGTTCTTTTTTTTTTTGTATAGTGCAGAAAAAAATGGGTATAATTATTTTGTTTTTAGAATGATATATCCTAATTTCAGGAAAATCGGAGACAATGACCTGCAGAAATTTTTTTCAGCATGAATCTATATTGGGCTAAAATAAAATTTGCTGTAGGCATCCTACAACTACCCAAAGTAAACTTCTGTGAAGTTATCTTTACAATATCTCTAACGTAAAGGATATTCATAACTTCATAGCAATTCATTACACTGCATTACTGCTTATTACTACGTATTTGCAACACAGATAATTGGAAAGGAAACAACAGTGAAATCTAATATACCTATTGAATAATTTACTTTGTCTTATGTTACAATTACCATGACATTAACATTCCATGACGGAATTATGGGCCAAATCCAGCATTATTCTGCAATGTCAACAGTTTCAAAATTCTGTACGGCGAATTCTTTTATCAGCTTGAATATATTTTCTTCTTTCAGTTCAGTTGATTTTGAGTTTAACGTCCCGTGAACAGCGAGGCTATACAAAACGTGAACCTACTGATTAACGTGGAATCCGAACCACGACGTGAGCTCTCGTCGGGAATTTTCTTCTTTTCTTGGGCGGATCGTCTTCTTGAAGCATTGTCTCGTGTCCTGCTTCTCTTTTTTCCTTCGAAATGCATCAATAAAGCGCCAAATCAACCAATGTCGTTCCTTTACGTTCGATATATTATAAAGAACAGAAGTTTGTTTATTTTGGGGTGTCATTGGCTGCCTACAGTAAATTCTATTTGACCCATTCTTCCTATTTAAATGTATAGTTAGTGCCTATTTCTATGAAAATTTATTAATATTATAGTGTCTCAACTTTCTATCAATACAATAGTCTCAACTATATGGTTTAATGGGCATATCGAATAATAATAATAAAATATTCAATAAATACTCACTTCCTGAACTACCCAATACATAGCATACAGAACAGCTATGTTCATTCCAAAACCAGCTCGTAATCATTTTTTCTCTCTCGGAACAGGTCAGTGCTTAATAAACATTTCTTACGTTTTGTACCATGTGTTTTAATAATCTATTATAGAAAAGGAAAATGCAAAAAATTAAAATATGTACAGTATTTTACAAATTTTAACGTAACTAAAAATTAATGAGAAATGTACATTGTTTTTAACTTAAATTAGATATCTGAGTTCCAATTGAGGCAAAAATAAATAAATAAATAAATAATAAAATTGTACCATCGCCATCTCAGATATTGTTCGAACTTTTTTTAATAGGAACTAGACATGTTTTTAAGGGGCTTTTTTTTTTTTTTTTTTTTTTTGAAAAAAAATTCCCACCAAGTAATGGGCCATCAAGGACGGGGAGTACAATTCATGAATTGTAGAAAACGTGGAAAATGGTCAAATTCGGAGCCTCACAATTCAGCAATGGAGACATGTAGAGTTATAATTCTTGTTGTGGTATGCACATAGGGATATGAATAAACTATATTTTATTATAGTTTGGTTTGCGCATGCGTATCTTTAAGTACATAAATTAACAAATGAACGTAAGTTTATGTGAAAAGTCGAAGTTTATGCTTTTTTTCGAGCACTTCCGGTTCGAATTTTAAATTATGTTTTCACGGTTGGTAAGACCTAGTTACCCGCTTCCCCCCCCCCAAAAAAAAAGTATCGCTTCTGTGTGCAACCATTTTATCGCAAAAAATTCGAGAAATCGTCAAATTTTCAAAAATCGTCAATTTCTCGAAAACATCATAATTTCAAATTCTTAAATTTTGTCAGATGGTTCAACTGTACATGAATAATAAACACACCAAATAGCATTCTCGACCAATGCTTCATGAATGAACTACAGCCTTTTTAAGTTAGCGAACTTTCGTTAACTTTGAAGTCACAGTTTGCAACAATGAAAGTGGAAAAAAATGCTACCGAAAAGCACCGTGTAAAATTTCAAGATAAAAATTCTATTTTACTGCATGTGGACTTCACTTAAATTGGACTGTTATTCTGCAAAGGGAAGTTCAGAGTGATCACTGGAGAAACGAGCAAATCTCCTTTACGGGAGTGATATATTATTATGAAACAACTGACAGTTTTGCCGTAATAAGCGATGACAAAACACACAATTCGGCTCGTACTCATAGCCATGAATAAGATTCTAAAAATACTCGAAGAAAAGCGAAAATACGCGTTATAGAAAAAGGTTCGAGTACGTGAAAATAAGTGTCTACAATTTAATAAACCGTTTCAGTGATTTCTGATGGTGCTGCATTCCACTTTAAAAATTGCTTTCAGATGTCCAAGATGCAGACAGGTCCGATAAAGCAGTGGCTTTTGAGTGAAACCGGCCGTGGTAAGGGTCTCTGCGACGTATTGCGGAGAGGGGAGATAAGAATGTGGCAACACAGGAAAACGAAAAACAGATTCACAGTATTAAACCAGCAAAAAAATTCGTGAGTATAGTGCAAGTACCAACTCCGGGTATTACTCTCGTCTTGTTGCCAAAAACCGAATTCGACAATAAAAAAAAAAAAAAAAAAAAAGTGGGAAAGTGTGCGACCGGTAGCTGGTATTTACCGAAGTCATCTTTGGCTTTTATGGCAGTAACGGGTCACTATGGACTAACTTCATGCTTTCCCCAAAATCGAGCTTCTCTAATTCAAAGTGTAGATTTAAGAAATTTGCAAAAATTAACTTTTGTTACATACATATATAATAACCACTGATGGATAGCAGAAATATTATCAATAAATCAAATATTACATGAAATTGCAGTGTTCTTTGTGTTTCCAGGAGGCGCGGTGGCTCAGTGGTAGAGCGTTCACCTCCGGTGCTTGGGGTCCTTGGTTCGATCCCAGCTCGCGCCGTGTGGACTTTGTGGTGGACAAACACCGTGCTGGTGGGTTTTTCGGGGTTCTCTCGTTTCCTCCCACTTTCTTCATTCCGCCATTTCACTCATTTCTCATAACCACTGTCTCCTTTAGCCTAACCGGCATAAACGTGGGACGTAAAACTCCCAAGATTTCATTTCATTATGTTTTCTTTGTTTCCACATGCACCTTCAACAGGGTACAGGTTTCCAGAAGAGAATAAGAGAAGATAATATAAGTGTTTTGTGACTATCGACAACGTGCTACGAGTTGTGAGTGCACCTACACCTATTGGAGCATCTGCCATGGTTACATGCTATTAGCGAAGAAGACACTAAGTAAGCAAATAATTACTTAAGAGTGGAAAAAATCAGTGAAACTTTGTTTCGTAATCGTAATTTACACCTCAGGTTACATCGGTTTAAGAAAACGGAGAAGGGGACGCTCATCTTATAATTTGAGAGAGCCTTTTTGATCAAAATAATAAAAAGGAGCCAGGAGAAATTTTTATTCTTTATTTAATGAATGTGAACCACAAACATCATCAAATTGTTGCACTTTCATTGTTTTCAGTGTTGCCAACGGTGATATTGAAGTTAATGAAACTTCGCTAACTTCAAGAGGCTGTAGTCCATTCATGAAGCATTGGTCGACAATGCTATTTGGGGTGTTTATTATTCATGTAAAGTTGAACAATTTGACAACATTTCAGGATTTTAAATTATGGTGATTTCGAGAAAGGTGATTTTTGAAAATTTGACGGTTTCTCGAATTTTTTTGCGACAAGACGGTTGCATACACAAGCAATACAAGTTTTTTTTTTTTTCGAGAAGCGCGTAACTAGGTCTTACCAACCGTAAAATTGAATTTTAAAATTCGAACCGGAAGTGCTCGACGCAAACTTCGACTTTAGAGATAAACTTATGTTCATTTGTTAATTTATGTACCAAAAGATACGCATGCGCAAACCATATAATAAAATATATTTTATTTATATTCCTATGTACACTCATGTCCAAAATGATTGTCGCATATCTGTAACTGTCTTCTTGTAAGAATATAATTTGATAATGATTTTGCAGGGTACTATTAATACTGATACTACATGTATAATCGGGAAATGAATATTCGTAGTAAATTTCAGAAGAAAAGAATTACAAACACGAAAATTAGAATGAGTAAAACAAAATGTTGCTAAATGAACAAGAAAGTTTTATTTTCGTTTTATTGTTCTTATTTACTGCTCTTTTGACATGAAATTTGCCACATACATCGTCTTTCCCGATTATACACATACTAACATTATAAGAAATACCGGACAAATTCGTTATCAAATTATATTCCTACAACAACATATTTATAGACATGCGACAATAATTTTTGTCATGAGTGTACATACCACAACAAGAATTATAACTATCTGTCTCCATAGCTGAATGATGAGGCTACGAAGTTTACCATTTTCCACGTCCTCTAAAATTCGTAAATTGTACTTCCCGTTTTGATGGCCCATTACTTGGAGGGAAAATCTTTTCCGACAACAAAAAATACGGGTCATTTAAAAAACATGTCTAGTTGCTATAAAAAAAAGTTTCAACAATATCTGAGATGGTGATGGTACTTTTTTTTGGCTGAGTTGAAATGGAAGCCGCAAACCATTATTTATGTTATTTATATGTTGATTCATTTTGCAACAGCAATATACATTTAACTATATATCGGAACCTTATATCTATTATAATATTTATCATAGGTAGAAATACGTATAACGTAATGCATAGTACTCCGTAAGGAAGCTATTATGAACTCAAGGCATTATGTAAAGTGATGATGCAGAACCACAGTAGTAAAGTAAAGCTCTATTAGATGTAAGGCATAGTTGTATGGGATATAAAATTTTTACACTACCCTCGGTTACGTGCATATCCACCGTCGCTGACATGCCCGCTCCATACGGAAGCACACCAAGCTCATCCTGCTACGCCCTTGTGCTCACTCTGTTAATAATATTCGTGCTTTTCAGTGGCTATCTAGCACTGGTTGGTTCGTATTTTTCGCACTGTCGTTCTATCATTGCTTTTTTTCATGGTAATCTTTACTTTCAATTTTCAATACCTATATTTGCGCCTGATTTACATAAGAGTTGTACTTCTGCACTTTTGAAGCACAGAGTTAAGTTGTTCTAAAGGAGAATATACTTTCGGAAAGAAGAACAGGTTACAAATACAAAACATACCTAAAATATAAAAACTTACTCTTTTCTTTATCATAGCACTATTGTATTCTAGATTCCTCGAGCCAACTAAATGAGGATTTCACTTACGAAGTATCAATAACACTAAAACTGTATTCTGTAACCATAGCCGCCCGCTGCAGGGAGCACTTGCTTTAGCAATGGATTTTCCTAATTAGTATTAAAATATGCTAAATTATTTTATTCACACACAACAGTTAGTGAAGTTAGCAGTGAGTTGTAATAATTGTTTTTTTACATTAAATATTACGTGGTTCTAGGTATTTTTATCCGCGTCTTTGCTTGTATGTCGGTCATTTTGCCCACTTCCCCCTGTAAAAAAATCCTGTGGGAGTTACTATGTCTACATTTCCCTTTAAAATTCGCTTATATACTACATATACATCTATATAGCAACTAATTTTTAATAAAGATGAATATATTTATGATTACGCCAACCACACGATTAAATTAATCGAGAGCCGTAATTAGTATACACTACTTTAATTGGTTAGTGCATCGCATACACGACAATGACAACTAGCATATCTGAGGATGTTTCATACTGTGACCAGAAAAATTTACTTTGAAATATCCCATACTGCAGCTAATTTAATATTATATAAGAATTTCGATACTCGAAAAGAAAGATCAATTGAGACGTGTTAATTTATCCTGAATAAGTGAGTCCTGCAACCAAGGAAGAGGGGTTAAAATAACTAATTGTCTATAACAGCCCAAGTACCGGCAATAATTAAGTGCAATGAGCAATTACAAAGACGATTTTACCGCAAAACTGTACAGCTGTTATTCCTTTTGCTTAATGTAACCAAGTAAGTTGGTTAACACCTTTTGACAATTTTCTTGGCAACTAAAGGTCAGAAGGTATAGCGTCATTGACTTCCCGCACTTGGACCTGCTCGTCACTGGGGGTGTGGTAAGAGGATCGCAAATCACCAGCCACCATTCACTGCGCTCAGCGAGCCACGTGTAACCAAGCTGGCAACTCCCCATAAACGTCACTACAAGTTTTCACGGGAAAGCAACGACGTTATACCTTCCATACTATAGTAATCCAGGAAAAGGCAAAGTGTAGTATCACTGAGTACTACTCGGTTACTATTCGGCTACACGACTTCTAGCCTAGTTTTAACCGAAATTCGACTATCAGCAGCTAAGTTATCATTTAATTCTTACTCTGCACACGAAAAGAAAAACAAAGTTCATATGGACCCGTGGTCAAACGTCTAAGTTACAGGCTGCCGAAAACGTGCGAAAAGGAAATTTAGAGGTCCAGAGTTCCACTACTGTGAGACCGATCCCAGTCGAGTCAACACATTACTTAAGAGCTAGTACGTGCCCTATCCAAATATCCATATTTCAGAATCTTGCGGCACTTACACATTAATTTTTATAGAGCCAGTTGAGGAATACTCAGAAAAGTTGAAGTGCTCATAAACTGTCCATTGATACGCAAGCACCACAGAATTCTGAAACATGGGTACTGAATAGGGCACATACTAGTTCTTAAGTGATGTCTTCCTTGACTGCGCTCGGTCCCACACTGAAGCTATAGATTTTTAAAGTTTATTTTTTTATGTCTTCGACAGTCTATAGCTTCGAAAGTATGGACTTTTTACCACAGGTCCATATAAACTATTCCTTTGCTCTGATGTGACAAATCACCTCTGTAGGTTTGATGCTTTAAATTTTTTTACACCCTATATATATATACCAGGGTTGGCTGGTTTAAACCAAGGTTGGCTGGTTTAAACGTTTCACTCCCATATATTATTCGTGTTATATTCAGACCTGAATTCCCCATTCATTACTCAAAAAGATTATACTACAAAAGCATTTTTTTTTAAGTTTATAAATGTTTGTGATTTTTTTGTAGTTGTTATTATTGTTATGTAATTGCAATCAAAGGAAAATTCTAAATATTGTTTCGTTTCAACGTTTACTATTGATAAAATACTTTGAAATGCCGTACTTTGTGTGTGTGGGGGGGGGGTCATACAGACCCCACGAGAGGCATTTAGTGAAATGAGAACTATTTTTGATATCTATTTATGTATAAATGAGTCTGAGCCAAAGTGGACTCAAATAATTCGTATCTTTATTCACTTTTCTTACTGATATGCAAATTAGGTCGTTGTATTTCTTTAATTTGGACCAATAAAAGTCATTGTTAACTAACTTGAACTAAGTTAGTTCTGTACTCCGTAGTACTTAGAAATTGTCCATATGTAATTCTCTATAATAGTTTTACTTGTGCAACTGTTTATCTTTTTGCTCTTCCGAAGTTACTTTTGACAATTATATCAAGAAGCATGTAAAGATCAGTTCAACGTATTTTTATCAGAATTCGTGAGTGAGTCGGCAGACGTATCGCATTTGTGGCCAATTAGTCCTGGTTCCGAGTTCAAATGGAGGACAATTTCTCTCGGATGTAACTCGAGAAGCGGTTTTTATTCCGCTTTAAGCTTATGTGACCCCTTCCAGCATAACCCGGTTGTTGCATAATAACATCAGGATGAAAAAAAAAAACTTATTTCTGTCCATATATGATATGAATATATAGAGCAAATTATTTAAACCAAACAAACCTGGTTTAAACCAAAAAAAAAAAACGTTTTTTTTCTCAATAAAAACCATGGTTTTTGCCAACCCTGATATATACTAATATAAAGAAACGTGGAGAAAGTTATATTGTTTACTGTAACGGTTAGTGACATAACCAAGAAGGCTGCAATCTTCTAGAACACAGGAACGTCTTCCCATTTAGCTGTAATAAAAACAGAAAACAACGTGCCCTGCGGGGCACTAACCCGTTTCCACTCGCTAACGCTCACTCGGCATTATTATGTGAATTAAATGTAAAACTTTGGTAAAGAAAGAAACCAATTATCACACTTTTAGCCAAAGCTCACGCTCACGCCACAAGCTGCGGCTCACGCTCATCACGTTGTTCATCATAAACTCGCACAGCCTAGGATCGAACTAGGGATACTGATGAAAGAATTGGTGAAAAGAAACTGTGAAGGAAAAAAGAAAATTCACGCTTATCACGTTGTCCATCATAAACTCACATACTCTAGGATCGAACTAGGTGCATTGAGAGATCTACTATTTAATACCGTGCCTACAGTCCCTCCACCCCCCAATTTCACACTCAGTTGAATAAACTGTATCTGTGTAACGTAATTAACTGACAAATTACACTTGTTCTAATACAAAAAGAAGAAATGAATATCGTAATCTGAAAATACATAGTACTGCCCGCTGATCTAGTTACTAGTGTGTGTGCATTTCGGGCACGTAGTCTCACGTTCGATTCCCTGCGGAAGAGTACAAAAATGTAATTTCTTATTTATTTACGTTCATTCTTCATCCATCTCGTTTAGCATAAAGAGTATAACTATGGAACGTTATCTGAACATACATAGTTCACTCAGCTTTTCTTTATCATGATCCCTTTCTATTTTTAGAGCTTGTCTTTCTTGCTTCAGCTTACATTCCATTTCTTCTTTCGACGTCTTAAGATCCCTAATGTTGCATTCCAGCACTTTGTTCCTCGCATGACAACTACCTAGTTCCATTTCCGCTGTTTCTAACCTTTCAGCTAAAACTGAAAATATAATAATAAAAATAAATATTATCATTTTCCTAAATTTGCTTTCTGTATAAATATGTAAGAATTTTCAAGGAAGTATTGTGACCTGCTTACCCAACGCACCAGAAGTAAGCATTCTAAAAATGAACCACCGTGATCCCCACGTCTTCTTTAGACTACATGGCATAAGCGTTAAGATATAAAACAAACGTTTCATTTGAAGTTTTACAACCCCAAGCAATAAAATTATTTCCGCCAGTTGAAGAAAGACACACGCCGCGTTTTCATTTTAACTTTTACGATAATTAACATAGAACAAACGAAAAACAAATAAACAAATGCCGATCGAGTCGAATTGTAGAAGATTCGCTACGCTTTTCTATAATTAACAACTAAAACCACGATGCGTAACTAGATCAAACACAACAATAATTTGTCATCACTTATGGAAATTCCCTTTCTTGTATATATATATATATATATATTAAAAAAATAAAAAGAACAGCCCGTTCTGCATTGTTACTACGCCTATATCTGTATTTTGACTTGTTAATTTTATTCAGCATAATAACAGAACTCAAAGTGAAAGACAATATACGCCAGATAACAAGTAAAAGTATAAAGTACTGTCCTAGCTCCACATACTCAAATTCATTACATTTCAAAACTTTGATCAGTAAATTCAGTCTCAGCAACTAAAGTATTTCTTACGGGAAGAGTTATATTACTGGGCGAAAGACACTTTAGGAAGGCTTACTTGTTACGGGTGTAAATACGCGTTCGAAGTAATGCCATTGAAACGGTTGTGATATAAACACCAACCAACATGGGTATGTGGTTGCCAATAAAAACTACAAATGCTACATAACCGAGTCAGGACAGGAGCGCAACAAGGAATGGGGCAGCGTGAAGTTGCGTCCGTAAGGAATAAGTGCGTCAGCGAGGGTGCGTATGCGCGTAAGCTAATGATTACGTAAAGACTAAAATCATCATATATTGTTATTAATTACCAGGGTTGGCCAAAACCATGGTTTTTATTGAAAAAAACTTTTTGTGGGGAGGTTTAAACTTTTTTTGTTTGTTTGTTTAAACCAGTTTTTTGGTGTAAATAATTTACTCTATGTATTCATATTAAATATGGACAGAAATTAGTTTGTTTCCCCTTGGTGTTATTATGCAACAACAAGGTTATGCTGGAAGGGGTCACAAGCTTAAAGCGGAATCCAAACCGCTTCTCGACTTACATCTAAGAGAAATTGTCCATTTGGACACGAAACCGGGACTAATTGGTCACAACCGCGATTGCCGATTCACTCACGAAGGACTTCTGATAAAAATACGTTGTACTGATCTTTACATGGTCCTACTTGTTAATATAATTGTCAAGAGTAATTTCAGAAGGACAAAAAGACAAACAGTTACACAAGTAAAAACATTATACCTAGAATTATATATAAATCGGGTAACTCCCGCCTTAGCCATTAGGAAAATCCTGTTATTACTTTACATGTACCTGTATGTAAAATTTTAAGGTCAACGGATCATAATCACTACGCTAAAATTGAGGTATTAAATTACAAATTTGGTATGTATATATCATTCAATAAAATTAAAACCAAGTCAAATCCAAGCTGATGTTGGAAGCTACGTAGGCACTTGATAAATTTGGCAATTTCTATCAATATATTTAAGCAACCTTGGCTTCTTTATAAAACAACAGGCATTCATTCAAGTAGAAATATATCATTTGGTTTCATTTCGTATGTTTAGGCTTAACATCCTTATGAAATACCAAGTTTATCACGAAGAGGACTCCTGCTTAGAGGGACACCTCGAATCGCTACTTGGTTTACACCTGAAAGATGGGTTGTGGTTCGACCGAGAATTAAACACGGGACCCCTTGATTAAAGGGTGGAAAGTAGATAAATGTAATGCGGATGGTTTGATATGTGGAAACGTCACCATGAAGTTCACACGATTTAAAGCATTTTTCGTTTTTTTTCTTTTTTTTTGGTTTAAACCAGTTGGTTTTTTTGAAAAAACCAGCTGGTTTAAACCAGCCAACCCTGTTAATTACACACTGCTCTCCTGAAATAAAAGTAGTACTCCTTTTGTAAATTTTGCAAATCTATACGGACCTAAAATAGTACATTCCCACGTAAATGTAAACTAAAACAAATACATTACAATACAAATTAAAATCAAGTTGTATAACCTCTACTGTTACAAAAAATACATCCGCTCGTTCTGCCATAAATTACTGCAGCGCTCATCCCGGAAAGTTAAAATTTGACTCTGTTCAAGAATGTATATAAGTAATCAAAATATAAGGAATGTGAATATGGATGAAATAATCAGATGAAAATCGTAATCTGACGTGTAAGTTTTAAAACAGGGTTGAAAAAAATCATGATTTTTTTTAAAAAAATCATTTTTGATGATTTTTTTTATTTAAATCGATTTTTTGGATTTAAATCAAATCTTTCTCCTCGTATAATACAACTCGCGAACTGAAGAAAAAGCATTACAAATTAGTATTAAATGCCAATTATGCCATTTAAGTGAAAGTATTGGGGTTGAATTTTGAATTAATCCCCAATCGTTAACCTATATCAATCACAAACAATGTTTCTTAGCTTTAAATTATGGCTTTTTTTTTTTTTTGGTAAATTATAGACTTTCAGTCAAGCATCATCCCTATTTATCCTACGATGATGGTTCATACCTCATTCTCTTCAGAATAGAACAGCCTTTAAAACGGTAACACTCACATTTTCCCTATCATGTCCCTGAAGCGGAAAATTTTGAGAGATGTCGGGATTTTTTCTGATTTTTTTTTTTCAAATTTTGATCCTCTCTGGACTCCCTTGTGTTAACGCACAGATCTCAAAATCAATTGTTAAATACTAAGGGTGTACTAAATGTGTGTATAAAATTTCAAGCTTCTATCTTGAATAATAAGGGCGGGAAAAATATTTAACAATGAGCTAAGAACATCCTCACCATACCCCAGATGACACGGATGTAATATAAAAATTTCCTCAGACATCTTATTTATTCTAGAATAAAACAGTTTCAAACGGTACCATTCAAATGTGTCCATCGTGTAGGCTATCTGGGGCTGGAAAATCACGAAAAAACGGATTTTCTGTTAAGAAATATCACTTCTTTTTTTTTTATACTTTTTACCCCTCTGTACCGCCTGTGTTTAAAGGCAACAATCTGAAACAAATCTGAAAAATACTAAGGGGTGAAGTGAATGAGTGTTCAAAATTTCAAACTTCTAGATACAAAATTAAGCCCGCGAAAAATAATATCCCCGAATACCCCAGATTTCCGTATAAAACATGATCTCAGGTAACAGTTTACTGAAACATCCCTATTTATTCTAAGATCATGGTTCGTACATCATTCTCTTCGGAACAGAACAGCCTTTCAGATGGTACCATTCATATGTCTCCATCTTAGGCGGGGAAATCGCGAAGAAAGCTAATTTTTGTTAAAAATATTTTTTTTTTTTTAACATTTTCGCCCCTCTGGACCCCGCTGTTTTCACGCAGAGATCTGAAATCAACTGAAAAATACTAAGGGTGAACTGAACGAGTGTGCAGAATTTCAGTATTCTGAATGCAAAATGTAGGCCCGCCAAAAAATAATAAAAATAGGCACAAAAAATATATTTTTTTTAAAAAAAATTTATGACGTCCTCACATCCTATGTCTCGACGCAGAGAGAAGTGAAAGCATATGTAACGTGCTCTACAATTCCTTCAATCTTGAAAAAACGAAGTAAAAAGCTTTATTGGTACTTTTTTAATCGAATAATAAAAGATTTTACCCTATCACCTAAAAATAGGTGATATAATTTAAAAGTTTAAGCGTTAAGGAAAAAGTACAGCAACGCTTATTAAAGTGACACTTTTTTCCTCAAAAGTCACTGATATTTGGCAGGGGCATATTTTAAAGGAAATTGTAACTAGCTTGCGGCACGAAATACATAAATTTTGCCTAAAGTTATAAAGTCTAAAAAAAAAAAAAAAAAAATCGGAGAGGGATAGGACACTTCTAAATACGCCGTATTATCTGGGAACAAATATATAGACGCGCACACAAAAGAATCTTCGTCTTAAATGTCGATGGTGATTCCCCCGTTGGAATAGCTAACGATTTACAATATAAACCCTATGTTACGAAGAGAAGAAAACAGGATTGCCCTGTTACCCGTTCAAAACGGGATTTTCCCTGATCATCCTCTGCATGACACTTGTTTTCAAAGCTGTACATACTGTACATTTGAGTCTCATTGTATTATGATTATCATCTTCCATAAAATCGGAATAACAGAACAGAAACGGGACTTTATTATTTTCACTTTAAATTATTTCGGAATTTGATTTAAATCAACGATTTTTATTTAAAAAATCAAGTGATTTAAATCTTGGGTAAAGGTAGAGGAGGCAGCAAAGTGTAGATGCGACTGCGAGTAAAGAGTGATATTGAAAAATAGAACAATTTACATATTTCTCCTGTACATTTTAATGGTTTATTCTCGCATATAAGAAGCAATTAAGAAGTTGTCAGTATACAACAGCTCCTCATCGTGTTCCGTACTCGAGGATAGTTCTTACTCTTGCACCACGTACAGAAATGGTGGTATGTCATGTACAAGTGGTAATAGAACACAGAAGAAACCCAGATCATGTTGTACTCACACTGGAATATGCAGTATGAGTACACCGTGATCCGCGTTTCTTATGTGTGCTATTACAACTTCTACATGAAATACCATCACGTTTGTACGTAATGCAACAGTAAGAACTATCCACGAGCACAAGACATGCAATATGCGTTCAAGTCCCTTCTCCCCCCACACACACATAGTGAAATATAAAGTACAAGGGCACTACAGAGGCGCACATAAAGTGCACCGTACTCGAGGATAGTTCAAACTCTTGCACCACGTATAGAAATGGTGGTATGTCATGTACAAGTTTCACGATAAGTAAATGAAAATCGCTTTGTTACCCCATTTTCAAGTTCCTAGGTCCTCAATGAATAATCCGTAAAATACTGAACTTCGTGAGTCCTCGGGAAATGATGAGGACCTGTTGTATACTATATCCCAGATTTATCCTGTACATTACGATTAATTTTATTCTCGCCTTATGTAATTGACCCCACATTTTATTACCCAAGCCTGGCCCTTACAATCAGGAACCTCAAATTAGGACAGAAAAGACGGTGCAGTTTTACTATACGGATCCACACATTGTAAAATGTACAGAAAAATTTTGGAAAGTGTTTAATTTGCCCATTTTATGTTGAGAACAGAACCCAACGAATCCCTGGGGGGAGGAGCTTCTAACCTTTCTACTGCTACTCCTACTACTGCATACACTATGGATCCGGATAGTAAAACTGCACGGAATAGACTAATCTATAGTTTGCTTTCTCAGACTCATTGCACACTCATTTCAGTTTACATTAACTTTACACTTTATGCTCACAAGATACTTTATCGAAAATATCTCCAACGTCGATACCTACCTTCCTCTGCTAATGGTTCTTCCTTTTTCTTTTTCCGTAATTGTCTTTGGCCATCACTATCCCCTTTCCTTTTATTTAAAAGGTCGAATGTGTCGTCAAAATTTAGCTTTGTGGCTATTGGTCTATTCGGAAAAGTATTTTCAGTACCTACATAGCTTCTGAATCGATCCATTAACTTCCCTATAGATCTCGTATCAGAAGTCGGAGAATACATGATTCCTTCTTTTAGATAACTCTTCGCTTCACACAACTTAACGTGATAGTATTTAAGCTTCATACATTATTTTCCTGTACTTTACTTCACCGGATAATAATTGGTACAGTATAAATCCTGCATAACACAGAATAAAATTTTTAAAATTTGAAAAAATACACACGCACGACCAGTGTTGGGTAAGTTACTTGTAAAAATGTAACGCGTTACAAGTTACTTTACTTTCTCTTAAAATGTAACGCGTTAGTAACGCGTTACTTGCCCCAAAAAAGTAACTGTTACTTTACTTCGAAAGTAACGCGTTACTAAAGCGTTACTTTTAGGTCCGAAACTTTAAATATGTGAAAAAATTATTACTTCAATTTTCCGTACTACTATTACTACCACTATTATTATTATTATTATTATAATTATTATTATTATTATTATTATTATTATTATTATTATTATTATTATTATTATTATTGCACTTTCTGAATCGCTTTATGTAAATGCAAGGACAAATTTTTACTTGATATATGAACATTTTCATATAATGTAACATTGATAAAATGCCATACTGCGTTACTCGTAGAGACGGGCACGAGCGAGCTCTAGCGAGTTTTCTTTGAAACTCGATTCGACTAGAAACAGATATCTTAAGGCTCGAAAAATTTCCTCCAACTCGACTCGAATTGGGGTCGAGTTTCGAGCCAAATCTGGTATGTAGTTTCGAGTACATTCTTCAAGTATATTACATAGACAATATACACTACTACTACTACTACTACAACTTATTATTGTTATTATTATTATTATTATTAATAATAATAATTATTATTATTATTATTATTATAACAACACTGTATATAAACATGAAAGATAGGCTGTTTTTATTTGAATACTAAAAAACTAGTTCATTGCCAACCTCGGTAGTCGTGAAGTCTAGGAGTCAAGGATATTGTTTACGAGCTTCTGAATTCGGGTTGAGGGTCTAGGTTGAGTATTCGAGCTCGAGCCAAACACTGTTAAAAGTTATAGGGCACTGGCCAAATATCTTCAAAACTGCTCGGCCCGGGTTTAGAATTGTCAACGGCTCGAGCAGCTCGGCTCAAAACTCATTCACTATCGACCCGAACCGAGAAGTGAGCCGAGCCAACAGCTCACCCAACCGACTCGGCTAGAGCCCTTGGCTCAGTTGAGCCGAACCGAGCAGATGGCTTATCCCTACCAAGCCAGCTCGAGCCGATGGTTCACCCCAAGCGAGCCGGCTCGAACCATCTTCTCAGTTGAGCCGAGCCGAGCTGAGCTTGTTGTAAAAAATCTCTTGTGGTCTCGCTATCGAGACGAGATGCGAGCAGTGTCCCCTCTCGTGAGCAACACTAAAAGTATTCCATATTACTGTTTAGCTTACATTTCTCATGGCTTTCGCTTTCCAGTGTAATCAGGCCATTATTTCAAGACGAGTTAAAACGAACGAACCATTTATCAAACTCGACTGAACTCGAAACTCGATGCGAAAAACTGAATCGGCTCGGAACTCGACTCGAGGTTATTACCTGTGACTTTACTCGAAACTCAATTTGAATTCGAGTCGAGTCGAGTTTTAGCTTGACTCTTGCTCATCCCTATGCGTTAGAAAAATTGATTGCTTATTATTCTGCTAAACTAATTATATAATAATAACAATGTAGTTATGTAAAATTAAAAATACAGAATATAGAGAAATATTACACTACAACTAATAAAATGAGAACACATGAACTGGGGGTGAATCAAAACTTGCCAGTAACTCTTAAAATTGATAATGCTTTTTAAAGCTAGTTTCAAACTCTATAATCAACGGGACTCTAGGATAAGCAAACTGATCTGAATGAACTCCAATATTACATACCATCAGCAAACTATTTTCTAGTAATAAAGTAGAACACAGTTTATTCATATTAATCCCTTACTGTATATCGTTAATTATGGCACCCTAGTTGTTGATAAATATTTTCCACTGGGACACTTCAGACAGTTTACTTTTAATTTCTGTCCACCATCATCCTCAGCTCTTCAGAAAAAAAAGTATTCTTTCAAATGTTCGTACGGTAAAATATTTTCGTTCTCCATCTTTATAAAAACAACACCAATAAAAGTAAACTAGACTACCGGTATAATTGCACTCCTAGTTCACTCACTGAATGTATTGATTTGGAGCTGTCAAAATTCACGACAAAATCTTCCAGGTGCTTGCAATCAGTACACGTGATTACCCTAAGGCTGTCCTCATCTTCCAAAAACAGCAACTGGCACTACGAGCTTATCTGCTTTTCTGTGTGTCGGTGACTGTCAGTCACTGACATACATAGTTCATGCTTGATTGTTTCATTCTGAGAAATTCACTTACAGGTAAGAAAGATTTGTTTGCGAAAAAAATACATATATTGTAGTTACTCATCCGAAATGTAACGCAAAAAAGTAACGCAAACTAGGTACGTTAACTAAAAATTTGTAACGCGTTACCGTTACAGTTACTTTGCAAAAAATGTAACGCGTTACTAGGAAACGTTACTTAAAAAGTAACGCGTTACAAGTAACGCGTTACTTGCGTTACGTTACTTCCCAAGACTGCGCACGACACAGAAACATACGAAAATTCCAATGATGCCAGGCCGGCAAGGAACATTCCTTTATATTGTATCTCAATCTCCACTAATAATTAAATTCGTATTTCAGGATCAGCCCATGTTTCAACTGAAAATGTCACAGCACACATAAATAGCCCATTTTATGTCGTGAACAGAACTATACCAAACTCTGCGTGACTTCTAAGCCGGCCAAATGAAACACTACTTTTGCGTTGCATTAACGCAAATCGGTATGAAAAGTGGCTCCAAGACTAAACGTCCTATGGAGAGTCAATTTCAGTGATGTCTAACTATAACGTGTGATGCTAATTTCTGTATTCAGAGACACGTTAATGAAGCAAGCAACGTTTAATATCAAGAAACGCCAGCCACGACTTCCCCGCAGAGCTGTCCAAACATATTAAGAGGGAAGAGATAACTTCCATCTGAAAAATGGTAAGCACTGAACGCGACGTGGCTACATTGTACTGTCAAAATAACTTGTGTGTTTTTCACTGACTATCACACACGCACAAATATAACTATACATTCACACACACTCTTCTGTCATGAATTATTTGTGTAAACAAATGCCAACAACTAAAAGGTTTCTGAGGAATATTAACAAACTATATAGAATAATTGTGTAACCCTGAAGTAAGTATATTAGAAAATTTAAGTTGCAAATTTGATATCCACAATAATACATGTTTTAAAAGCGTGCAAATGCAGCTACATACTAGATGGTCACAACTCGCCTCATTGAGTTGAGTTGATTTTGAGTTTAATGTCTCTTTCAGCAGTGAGGCTATATGGTACGAGACCTACTGATTAACGTGGAATCCGACCACATGCGCTCCTGTTTTCTATATCATGTATGTAAAACATTTTTAGTATTGCTTCCAAAATATTTTCTCTCTCAACATTAAAAACATATTACATTACATTCAACACAATATTTCTAGTACAATTTGTGAAAATTTTCGCTACATTATTTTCCTGCTATCGTTCTAAAAATGTATTTCCTGTACTTCATAAAATGTTTTCCAAACATTTTTTGAAAATGTTTCTGGTAAATATTTGGAATACTTCTCAGATATAACAAGGAATATATTTTCTCCAGTAACGATAGAGTATATTCTGAAAACAATGTAAAGAGTGCTTCGGGTAGAGATGCCTATAGGGGAGAGATGCTAGTTTTGCTATAACTTCGTCGTAACAACAACATATGGCACGAGCTTGCGCAGGCTGTTAGCGGGGGTCTAGAAGAAGAAAGGGACGTCGTCAGTCACGTCGATGAGTATGTTATGCACTTGTTTCATGGTAAAATGTAGAAATTATAAATAAATTTACACATGTTTTTGTTTGTGAATAAGTCGTATTTTCTGCATGAGTTTGTAATGCAATTAATAATGACGCGAAACACGTAGCTGCTGTATAGAGAGGATTACAGAGTTTATGTGCACGTGAGTCTCAGCATACCTTGTGGCACTTTTGGCGCGAAAATTCAGCTGGCATCTTTCCCCGATGTTTGGGAAAGTTGCTACATCAATGTCGGGTAAAGATGCATCTGTACATTTTCTCGGGTAAAGATGCAAGTTTAACTCTTGCTCGGGTAGCCACGAAGTTCCTAACTTCGTGATTAATAGCAAGAAAATTGAAAATGAAAATACACAGAACTGTTATTCTCCTGGTATTATTTTAAAGTTCGGAAAGGGCGAATGTTTGATATAGCGGCTATGAGTTCCATAAGAGTTAGTTATTAGTAAAACCCTTCGTATACAATGCACATACACTTCTATACATATTCCATAATACATCGTATGATCATTGTTTAAAATTGCTCTTTGCTTGCATATAGAAACTACAAAATGCAGGATTTGCTCCAACTGGACGAGAGATACTAACACTAGCATACAACTTCGTTGAACGTTATGGTGTGAGGCATAAATTTAACAAAGGGAATGGAATGGCTGGATACGATTGGTTGTAGTCTTTCATGAGATTTCCTACGTGAGTAAGAAGAAAGTTTCAGAATTTGTCTAGCGATCGAGCAGAAGCTATGAATCGTGAGAATGTTGGAAATTATTTTAAAACTTCTTTCAGAAATCTGTGAGAAACATGATTTACTCAATAGAGCAGGTAGTATTTTTAATTGTGATGAAACAGGAATACAATTAAATTCTTGTTCAGAAACTGTAGTAGCAGCAAAAAGTTCTAAACAAGTTAGTATGCTTTCGTCAGCAGACAAAGTTAAAAATATTTCACTGATTGCTTACAGGAGGCAATTCTCTGCCAATGTTATGTATTTTGAGAAGGGAAAATAAGAGGTCCGAGTTAGAAGATGTTCTTTCTAATGGTTCTATAGTAGTTATGAATCAAAAACATGCCTATACACATTCTGAAATCTTTATGAATTGGTTGCAAAAAGCACCTTCTGTCACGCAAACCCCCAGGAAAAGTCTTACTCATTCTGAACGGTCACTCTTCTCATTGCACTAATCCTGATATGCTGGACTTTGCAACAGAAAATTATATTATCATGCTTTGCCTCCCCAGTCACCGCACTCGTTATTTGCAGCCATTAGATAAGAGCTTCTTTCGTTCATTGAAGCGTTCTTTCTACAGAGTTTTGTCACAATGTCAGCGAACACATCAACATAGAAAACTATCCAGGTCACTATTTCCTATCTTGCAACGTCAAGTCTGGGATAAAGCTGCAACACACAGAAATGGTACTTCAGGTTTCCAAGCATGTGGGATCTTGCCCTACGATCCTAAAATCATCCCTTATGAAGCTTTTGCTACTTCAAATTTTAGTGTTGCTTCAACTAACGAACGAAATTCTGCTTCTCCCTCTCCATCAGACGACAGCACTCTTTCAGAACACCTTCCTCGAGATTCTGCAAGTCTTAGCTGCTCAAATGACTTTTCTCAATCTTCTATTCCTGCATCTTCCGTTAATACTGTACGTTCATCTTCCCTTCATCAGAAAACACCTTTTGAAGACATATCTCCAATTCATCCCGTAGATCGCGAAGAAACCCAAACTGGTAGGAGACGGAAACCAAAAAGAGCAGCACATATTTTAAATGAGACTGAACATACACTCTCAAAACGCACTAGGGATAAGCAGCAAGTAAACGTTGAAGTAGCAACAATGTCCTCTTTCAGTTTTGGAGGAAGTTCTAGTTGCAAATTGAAGAAACTTCGTAAGAGATCAGCTGCAAAAGTAGGGCTATGTCTAAATAACAGAAAGGATTAGGTTTCCTCCAATGACTATTGCTGTATATGTGGTCGATGTTATTCGATCCAAAAGGTGCAAACGTGGCATGGATCAGATGTACGATCTGTAACATGTGGTTGCACGAAAATTGTGCAATATTTCCTGATACATGTGTCGCATGCCACAACTGAGTTCAAATGTTATAAATGTAAGTATTGATATGGTAGGAAACACCGTTTTAACCATACCTTTTTCTCATGACTAGTGGATTTAAGTTTGTGTTGTACGCGTATTTTCCGGTATTTTATACTAACTATTAGGTAATCATGAAGACTCAATATTGCATTAGAATGTAGCTAATACTTATTCTACGGATATAAACTAATCCTATAAAACATATTATCTTTGGAGTCCCTACATAATACTGCTTTTATTTTAATTCATGAAGTTTCCTTTTGTATGAGAAGTACGGTGTTTTCAAACTAACTATATTTATATTTCCATGTATTTCTTTATGCTACATATAATTGTGTTGGGTCATGACAAGCTTATTGTGTGTGTTTGTACTGAAATAAAAGCATTAACGTATTTCTTTGTTAATTGTAACTACAATTTTATTATCGTGGCATCTTTCCCCGAAGCACTAGGCATCTCTACCCGACATATCGGGGTAAGATGGCAAATTTCATTAGTCATTTCTTCAGTAAGTTGTCAGTGCACCATAGAAGTTCAACATGTGATATTTACAGCAATTGTGTGTTAACCCTGTAGCTATTCATTGCTGTACAGTTTGCCTTTTATGACCGCATTATTCAAGAGATACAGTTCTCAAAATGAAAAAGTATGGCGTCTTCCCCCGTTCTACTAAAAGTGTTTCTATAATATATCAGAAAATGTGGTTCACTAAAAACACAATATATTTTCCAAAACATAACGAAAAACATTTCCTATAAATTTTTAATATATTTTCCTTTCCCTGTTTTAAAGTTTTATATTCAAAATTCGATAAAATATTCTGGAAATAATACTAAAATATTGGTCGGAAATGCTTCATTTAAGTTATATGAGAAGATTACCAAAATACTTTTGTAAAAAATTAAGTAAACCTTTTTAAAACATTTCTGAAAAATATTTCTTATATTACGAAAAAAAAATATTTTTAAAATATTCTAAACGTTTTTTAAAAAATAAATTCAATATGTTTTCTCGTAAAAATAGAAAATATTGCTAATAACGTATTAGAAAATATTTTTTAAATATATGGAATATATTACATTTCATTGTTTTCCGTATCATATATGGAAAACATTTTTAATATCATTTCGAAAATATTTCCCTTCTCAACAGTGAAAACATATTACATTACATCCAACACAATATTTCTAGTACAATTTGTGTATTTTTTCTTACATTATTTTCCTGCTAATGTTCTAAAAATATACTTTCTGTACTTCATAAAATGTTTTCCAAACATTTTTTAAAAAATATTTCCGGTAAATATTTGGAATACTTCTCAGATATAACAAGGAATATATTTTCTCCAGTAACGAAAGAGTATATTCTGAAAACAATGTAAAAATGTTTCTATAATATATCAGAAAATGTGGTTCACTAAAAACAATATATTTTCCAAAACATAACGAAAAACATTTTCTATTCATTTTTAATATGTTTTCCTTTCCCTGTCTTAACTTTTTTATATTCAAAATTCGATAAAATATTCTGGAAATAATACTAAAATATTGGTCGGAAATGCTTCATTTAAGTTATATGAGCAGATTACCAAAATACTTTTGTAAAAAATTAAGTAAACCTTTTTAAAATATTTCTAAAAAATATTTCTTATATTACGAAAGAATTTATTTTTAAAATATTCTAAACGTTTTTAAAAATATATATTCAATATGTTTTCTCGTAAAAAGAGAAAATATTGTTAATAACGTATTAGAAAACATTTTTTAAATATATGGAATATATTTCATTTCATTGTTTTCCGTATCATATATGGAAAACATTTTTAGTATCATTTCGAAAATATTTCCCCTCTGAACAGTGAAAACATATTACAATACATCCAAAACAATATTTCTAATATATTTTGTGAATATTTTCCTGGATTTACTTTCTGGCAAGCATTCTCAAAATGTACTCTCGGTAATTTCTAAAATGTTTTACAAACATTTTTGAGAAAATATTTTTGGGAAATATTCGGAATACATTAGGGAAACCAGAATGGAAATCTCCAGAGAAGGAAAACCTTTTGCAAATCAAGGAAAATATTTTCTTTTGGTTGAGGAAATATTCCTTGCTGTGTGGGTACAGAATAGTCTTCATACAGTTGGAGGTAAAAGCTCTGTAAGACCTCTTGTAACGACAAAAGATGAATAACAGATATATGGGTACATATTAGGACTAGGGGGAAGTCATATAGTAAGGGTATACCTGACGGCGGCCATCTTGAAATCCGCCATTTTGAATTATGGTCAAGTTTTTAAAATGGGAATAGGGTCATGTGATACATGATTTAAGGCTCAAATTTAATCAGAAGAACAATGGTGACGCTAATTTTGATTTACGCGCAATTGGTAAAAAGTTACGGGGAAATTAAATATTGTTGCAGCATATGGATTAGCCCTTTACCCCACCATTGTTCTTCTGATTAAATTTGAGCCTTAAATTATGTATCACATGTAGAGATGCAAAAAAGCCGGCTTTTTTTTGGGGAAAAAAAGAATTTTGGAAATTTTGGCTTTTTTCATTTTCATGATTTTTCTATCTAAATAGCCGTCTTATAGTATATTCTATAATTAGATAAGAATTCCATGACCGAAATGCGATATTTCGCTCTGAAATTCACCATCAAGATGGATGGAGCACATGTTTTACGAATTAAAGCTAACATGAAGAATGTACAATTTGAGGGCAATTTTAGAGGCTATTTAACTTTATTTTAACTTTTGAGTTATCGACATCTTTTTTCTTCTCTAGATCATTTTAGTTTGTCATCCGTGTTATATTTCTAAGAGCTTTTAGTATTCTAGCTTCTAGCGCAAAAGTTAAACTTGCCCGGTTTTCTATTTATCCGTCAAAGCGTAAGTTTTTCAATATATCCGTCAAGCCGTACTTCCAGATTTCTGTTATACTGTAGCTGTGAAGTGATTTAGCAATAATTTTCCGGACACAACCTTGAATACCAATTTATACAAATAATCAGTAGCGGATTGTTGCGGGTTGTGTAGGTGTGTACTCTTGACATCTGAATCGATTGTGATAAACCAGTTGTAGTTGTACCATATTTGTTCTTTGGGAATAAATTTTGAAACCGGAAATGGCCAGACTCGTATTAATATATTGTGGGCCTCTGGGCTGTAAATAATTTGCCGCCTTCCCCCCGCATAAACTTATGTCTCAAAAAAGGGGACAAGCCTTGATTTTGCAAACATACCAGCTAAAGAATAACATGGAGGCATTTTAAAAATAATCGAAAACGGCCAATATCAGAAATAAAATGTACGTAGTGTTTCTCTCTCTCTCTCTCTCTGTGTGTGTGTATGTGTGTGTGTGTGTGTGTTTCTGTGTCTGTCTGTGTTTATGTGTGTAAAGTGCAGGAACATAGATCGAGTTCGGAGAGTAGGAATATTCAATCTCATTATTTAAAATGGAATATGAAAGTGAAAAGAAATCTTTGTGAAATTATCAATTATTTAGAAAACGGAACATTCCACTATTTCTTCACATATAGGCCTACCTATGTAATAAAATGATTACATAAACGTTTCTTATGAATATTATTTTTGTAACAGAAAATTAGAAAAAATGCTTTGATTTTATTGTGTTTAACACTCGTAAATTATTAGTTACATTTTACTTTCGCTTCTAAATGAATATATGAATAAATAAATATTTATTTTCAGAAAATGTTCAGTATTTGTTTTCATGATCTACTTTAACTAGAATTTTTCATAGTCAAAAATTTACAATAGATATTTTATATTATCTCTACTTGTTTATATATGTTGCAAGTATGTAAATCCAGAAAAGTAGTAAAGCCATGAGAAAATTTCATTTTACGTGTGTTAAACTGGCGAAATATGGTTTTGTGAGATGAGTTGGATTCTGAGGGACGATGATCAATGATGAATACATTGAAGTTTTCGAAACGTTTTTGCAGAAACGAAGAACTGTTAGATTTTCAATCCGTGATTATTTTTTTTTTTCAGATAATACTTGTTACAAATAACTTTTACAGCTGAAGAATGATGTAGGAATAAGTGGAGCATGTTTTCATGAATCTGAAAATTTTCCGTTTCAACCTTTTCCGAAAAATTTTCATCACTGGTTTGAACACAGACCAGTGATACCAACATGTTTACCATTAAGCATGTTATTTCAATACCAAGGGTCCGGTGTTTCAGTTAACACAGACCCGGTGTTACCGGACAGAGCTAGTGTGAAAATAACACTGCGGTGCTCTTTTTAAGTTAGTTAGATTTGAGTTTAGCGTTCTGTTCAACAGAGAAGCTATGTAAGACGTAGACCTACAGCTTTTAAGTGGAAATCGAACCACATAAACTCCCACCGGGAATCGAACCCGGATCTCCAACGCCAAAAGTACGTACGCTGTCCACGAGGGAGCTCTGGCTACGTTAATTAACTAAGTACAGTGATACCAACATGTATCAAAGTACGAACAGCACCCTGGTGTTCTTTCAATGTATACCGTGGAAATATTTGATGTTAGTATTTGGTCCAGGAATTAATTCGTGCGGTTGGTATGCACACATTGAAGCTGTAGTACAAACACAAAATACATAAATACCTTAAGAAAAATATTGTCCATCGCTAGCCACCACTTTCGCCCATCTGTCAGGCAATGTACGGATTCCGTGGCGAAAGAAGTCCTCATCTTTGGAAGCGATCCAGTCAGAGACCCATGTTTCGATATCTTCTGAAGAAGTAAACCGCTGTCCAATCAAATCGTTGTTCATGCAAACGAACAAGTAGTAGTCCGAAGGAGCAACGTCTGGTAAATACGGCGGGTTGGGTAAAACTTCCCATCCGACATTTTCTAAATAGGTTTTGACCGGTTTTGCGACATCTGGGCGAGCGTTGTCATGTTGAACAATAAGTTTATCATGTCTGTTCTCCCATTCTGGTCGTGTTCTGGCCAGAGCTTGCTTCAAATGCATTAATTGTCGTCGATAACGTTCTCCATTCATAGTTTCACCCGGTTGCAGCAGCTCATAGTACACCACACCTTTCATTTCCCACCATATGCTCAGCATAACCTTTGGACAGTGAATATCTCGTTTTGGTTGTGATGGACCTGGTTCACCTGGTTCCACCCAGGCCTTTTTTCGTTTAGGGTTCTCGTAATGGATCCACTCCTCATCACCCGTAATAATTCGATGCAGAAACCCCTTTCTGCTCTGTCGTTGAAGCAGCAATTCGCAAATGGTTTTTCGTCTTTCAACGTCTCTGTCTTTCAATTCATGTGGAACCCAATGTGACATCTTTTGAATCATTCCCATGGCTTTCAAGCGTCTGGAGACTGTTGTTTGATCAACGCCTAATGCTGCTGCAAGTTGTTCCTGCGTTTGACACGAATCCTGCTCGAGCAATGCTGTCAATTCTTCGTCTTGAATTTTTTTTGGCTGTCCAGCTTGCTCTTGGTCTGCCAAGCCGAAATCACCACTTCTAAACCCTGCAAACCACTTCTGACACGTTCGCTCAGCTAGAGAATGGTCACCATACACTTCCACCAAAATACGATGACTTTCAGTCGCACTTTTCTGCATGTTAAAGTAATGCAGCAGGACACCCCGCAAAAACACTTTATCAGGCACAAATTGCGCCATGTTCACTTAACTACAAACTGGTGTTGTTGACGCTTTAATCCACTGCCCTATACTACGAAACGATACGCGATGACAGGGGTTTGCAACACATGTGTGGATACACGGAACTGTGGGACGCTCCGTTCGTTGCGCCATCTCTTGTCCACCCGCACGAATTAATTCCTAGACCAAATAATATTCCAGCTCAGTGGGGAAACGGAAGTCATTAACGCAGTAATATTGATAATTGTAATGTTAATCAGTGATCAGCCAAAACTTTTATTTACTAAGAACAATGAACTGACATAGATGTTATATCACAGCAGTGGCGGATCCAGAGGGCGATCGGGGCATTTCCCCCTCCCCAGAAGAGGGAACTTTCTTATGTTATATATATATATATATATATATATATATATATATATAACCCATCCCAGAGTTTGAAGCTGTTAAAAGTAGGACTTAGTAGCAGTATGACAACCCACCGCCTCCCCAGAAGTCGGTCCTGGATCCGCCCCTGTATCACAGCCACCTCAAAATTTTCTGTATCGGATAGATACAGCTATTCTGTAATTTGAGAGATGCTTTTTAATTTTTTTAAGGTAAATAATTAGGTTTATGCCATTGCTTTATTCATTTTTCGTTACATTCGTATTGACGTTTCAAAGCTACGTCTAACAACAACCACTGAAAAGTTATGCTCTCTGTGTGGCAATGATTCCAAACATTTTAATAGGTAGTAATACAACACCAATAGATTTAATATGCAGTACCAATAGATTGGCTACTTGCAATAAATTTAAAATGAAAGAAAACAACTTTTAGAGTGCATAATTGTCTTCCATTAAAGTGACAAATATCTAAGTAACTGACATTGAAATGTTGTATTCGTTTATTTGTTTTAGCTGTCAGCGAAGCTTTCACGTTGTATATTTGACATTTATATCAGTAACAAATAATGTGTTATGTTATGGGTAATCATTCATGTTAATACTTTTGTAAATTTATCAATTTTTAAGGCAAAATTTACATGACTAGAAATGTTTCTATCTGTTTTGAATGTTGGTACTCTTGTTTCCGGTGTATTTATACCTATGAAGATGATGCCAAGTAGCTGATTGAACAACTACCATTTTAACAATTTACTTTACAACGCGATGTAGCACCAGGCAAGTGTCAACATTGATTTCATTACGGCTACACATAGCCATTGTGTTGAATTAAGACAGTCACTGTGTACAAGCGAAAGTGAACTACTCTTCTGTTCCTTTTCCTTTTGTGTTCAACTTCGCTGCTGTTAACAACACTGTGAAGTAATCACCAATTAACAACTTTGAAAGAGGGGAAATTGCGATAGCAACCAATGTTACCACATGTGCTTCAGTGAGAAAGGAAAATGTTTAACATAGCTACATTTATGATGTTGCTATCTCGAAAGTGCAAAGCAATTGAATTACTATAATGAGATTAGAACCCTATATAGTACAGAGGAATGTCTTAAATATCCAAGGAACGTCCATTCGTAGATATTGGGATGTCCCATTTTTGCTGTGGTTGTTATTTGGGAATCTAAATGGACATGCGGTTATATACCAGCGAAGGGAATTCCTGTGGGGCATTTCTAGGCTTTTCGGTGTAAACACAGAATGATTTTGGAAGAGAAATGGAATCTAAATTTACTTCTCACGTTACACCGTCTATCCTAAAGGCGACAGATAATAATTGAAGCAAAATTGTCATGAAATAATAGGTGGGAGGAAACGGGAGAACCTTAAGAAGACAGAATGGAGTGGTGTTGACCATAAACTCTCGTAGTCGAGAATCGAATCAGGAACACCCGTAGCAAAAGTGAGTGCTCTATTAGTGAATAGCTTTAAATATACTTCCCACTGAAAAACAAGAAAAAAATCCCGTGGACGTTTAGATTATTCTTAAAGTTTCTATTATGAGTATTAGTGTTCAGGGAGAGGAAGGCATTTAAAGGACATGTGGATAGAATGACATACAATACATTGTAATTTTTTTTATTTAGAGTAACGTGGAAATTCAAGAGCCAACCACAATTTTGGAACTGGGGCTACTGTCCTCCCCAATAATCTGATTCGAAATTTATTTTGGGAAGGGGGGAGAAATGTGATGATTTGTGTCTGACTGCTACAAAGCAAAGAAAGATGAAATTGATGTCCCTTGGCGTATAATATACAACAGGTTCAGTTCAGAAATCAGATTCATCTACCATTATATGAGTTCCCCCCCCCCCAGAATGTCTCAAATGTGCCCGCCTCCCAATGTTAAAGACAATTCTGCTCCCCTGATCCTCCACAGCATTGTCTTTCAACTTCATAAATATTTTGAACATCGCTACAAAAAAAAAAAAAAAGTTGTGGGAAAGGTATTACCTTCCCCCCTCCGAATGTTGATTGCGCCGATACTCTCAATACGGAATTTTTTAAAATTTCATGTTGGCTCCAATGCACGGTTTTCAAAAGTCCGTTCGCAAAAAGTTAAATAACGTTCTATTCTCTTTATTAATTATATAGTATTTTTTAGATGAATTAGTTTTAAAAAAAAATAAGCCACCCACCAACTTTTTGTTTAGTATGATCCTGGTACAGCAAAACTTAACTTTGTTGTGGTTGAATGCATTTTTTTTGTTTGTATGTTTGTTTCATCATTATGAGGATATATTTCTTTAAAAATGAGGAGAATAAAAAACAAAAAAATGATAAAACAAAAGAAAAAGGTTATTAGAATTACAGGAAGTATGGTACAAAAATATACGAAATGACCTTTTTCCTGGTATAAACCAATATTAATACAGTGTTTGACATTGTCCATTATATTTTTTCAAACAAGAGACTTTTTTCCTTTCATTTTGCCAGATTTTTAATTAAACAATAAGAGGGGGAAAATATCTATATAATTTCACAGTCTGCAGCGTTTCCTTCTCCATCCTTGCAGCTTGCTATTATCATTATTAAAATTTAGCGTGGCATTAGAGCGTTGAATTTGAAGTCAAATTTTTCTAAGTCTATTTGCAAAACGAAATATTTATTATTTTGAAACAAAGAAAAACATGAGAATTTATTGTAGATTTTTATTATACTACTATTTTTGTGATTTATTCTGGATATTATAATACTTTTTTTAAAAAATAAGACGCTACATTTAATTCTTTTTATTTATTTTGAAGTACGGTATTTATTTTTACGAAGCAGTAGGAAATATCATTATAAAATGCTATTTGCGTAGGTGTTTTGCCTCTTTTCCACTTCCTGAACATTTGTTCAATCAGCTTCCTGGAAGATACTTCCCACCAATGGTGAAGAAAAATAAGAACTAACCAATTATGTTTTCCTTAAAAATTAAAAGAAAAAAACATTCCTTTGTTCATGTTTGTTTTAAAATGTCACTATATGGAGACTGCATTTTTTACGCTCGACCCTAGCCATATGATCTAAACACACGTTTCTGATTGGTTGCATGCGATCGTCCAAACCTTCTGGTTCATGTATTGTGTATTACACAGTAGTACTAGAAGAAAGTTGTCACTTTGTATGTTTGTTTTAAAATGTCACCATATGGAGACTGCATTTTTTTACGCTCGACCCTAGCCATATGATCTAAACACACGTTTCTGATTGGTTGCATGCGATCGTCCAAACCTTCTGGTTCATGTATTGTGTATTACACAGTAGTACTAGAAGAAAGTTGTCACTTTGTATGTTTGTTTTAAAATGTCACCATATGGAGACTGCATTTTTTACGCTCGACCCTAGCCATATGATCTAAACACACGTTTCTGATTGGTTGCATGCGATTGTCCAAACCTTCTGGTTCATGTATTGTGTATTACACAGTAGTACTAGAAGAAAGTTGTCACTTTGTATGTTTGTTTTAAAATGTCACCATATGGAGACTGCATTTTTTACGCTCGACCCTAGCCATATGATCTAAACACACGTTTCTGATTGGTTGCATGCGATTGTCCAAACCTTCTGGTTCATGTATTCTGTATTACACAGTAGTACTAGAAGAAAGTTGTCACTTTGTATGTTTGTTTTAAAATGTCACCATATGGAGACTGCATTTTTTTACGCTCGACCCTAGCCATATGATCTAAACACACGTTTCTGATTGGTTGCATGCGATCGTCCAAACCTTCTGGTTCATGTATTGTGTATTACACAGTAGTACTAGAAGAAAGTTGTCACTTTGTATGTTTGTTTTAAAATGTCACCATATGGAGACTGCATTTTTTACGCTCGATCCTAGCCATATGATCTAAACACACGTTTCTGATTGGTTGCATGCGATTTTCCAAACCTTCTGGTTCATGTATTGTGTATTACACAGTAGTACTAGAAGAAAGTTGTCACTTTGTATGTTTGTTTTAAAATGTCACCATATGGAGACTGCATTTTTTACGCTCGACCCTAGCCATATGATCTAAACACACGTTTCTGATTGGTTGCATGCGATTGTCCAAACCTTCTGGTTCATGTATTGTGTATTACACAGTAGTACTAGAAGAAAGTTGTCACTTTGTATGTTTGTTTTAAAATGTCACCATATGGAGACGGAATATTTTTCACGCTCGACCCTAGCCATATGATCTAAACACACGTTTCTGATTGGTTGCATGCGATTGTCCAAACCTTCTGGTTCATGTATTGTGTATTACACAGTAGTACTAGAAGAAAGTTGTCACTTTGTATGTTTGTTTTAAAATGTCACCATATGGAGACTGCATTTTTTACGCTCGACCCTAGCCATATGATCTAAACACACGTTTCTGATTGGTTGCATGCGATTGTCCAAACCTTCTGGTTCATGTATTGTGTATTACACAGTAGTACTAGAAGAAAGTTGTCACTTTGTATGTTTGTTTTAAAATGTCACCATATGGAGACTGCATTTTTTACGCTCGACCCTAGCCATATGATCTAAACACACGTTTCTGATTGGTTGCATGCGATTGTCCAAACCTTCTGGTTCATGTATTGTGTATTACACAGTAGTACTAGAAGAAAGTTGTCACTTTGTATGTTTGTTTTAAAATGTCACCATATGGAGACTGCATTTTTACGCTCGACCCTAGCCATATGATCTAAACACACGTTTCTGATTGGTTGCATGCGATTGTCCAAACCTTCTGGTTCATGTATTGTGTATTACACAGTAGTACTAGAAGAAAGTTGTCACTTTGTATGTTTGTTTTAAAATGTCACCATATGGAGACGGAATATTTTTCACGCTCGACCCTAGCCATATGATCTAAACACACGTTTTTGATTGTTTGCGTGCGATTTTCCAAACCTTCTAATGTATGTATTGTGTATTATAGTAATAGAAGAAAGTTGTCACTTTGTGTGTTGACAAAAATAAAAAGATAATTATGTTTGGGTTACATTTCGTAAGAACATGAGGCATAATTTTTTTCAAGCGCTACTCTTTAAAAAATATGTATTTTGGTCACAAGGAAACTGGTGAGGTTCGAAGTTGGACCACCTGAGCAGGGGCGACATTTCAGACTTCGCTTGAGGGGCGGGCAAGAGCACCACCGACATAAGATTTTCATGTTTTGTACTAGTATATTAGTAGACAATCGATTAAAGTATATGTATTCCTCAAACTCTTGGAGGGAGAGGGCAATTGCCCCCTCCTGCCCCCCCTAAATGACGCTCCTGTACCTCAGTGTGACGTAATATTATGTACAAAAGCAAATAAGTATTATTTTTGTCTTGTTTTAATGATAAAAATGTTATAAAAATAAAAAAAAATAAAAATGTCCTTAGGGCGGGTTTGAACCCACTCCAAAAGCGATTATCATTCCAAGCCCGTTACGCTAGCACGCTCGCTTACTAGGATCAGGAGCAAGTGTTTGATTTCTGCTATATGTACGGTACGTAGCGAGAAACTGGTAGCTTCAACCAATCAGAACCGCGTATTTAACTATGGTTAGGGTCGTGCGCGATGTTATTAGAAACAAAATAATAAGCTTACATAATATTTGATTTAATTTCCTTCAAGAGTACTGTCCCTGGCTAGCAAAGCACTTATCCCAACGTTGAATCCATGACTGAAAGCATTTTCTTGACTTGAGTTGAGATGATTTTGAGTTTAACGTCCCTTTTATTAGCGAGGCTATATGAGACGTGGACCTACTGAGTAACGTGGAATCCAAACCATATGAGCTCCCGCTGGGAATCGAACTCGGGTCTCCCACGCTAAAGGCGCGTACGCTGAAAGCATTTCTGGACGGCTTCTTTTGGAAAGGCGTTCAGCTGCTCTGTTATAGGCCTCTTAAGAGTCCCTATCACTGCGAAATTAAAATACCGCTAATTTTACAATAATTACGTGATATCTTCAAATGATAAAAGATAATCGAAAAGTTAATCAAGACCTCCCTAGACGATGTTATTTTTCATGAGGTACCATTATCACGAGTCATCTAGTAGGTTTCCGTATGCAGTTATTTAGAAACGCGAAAATAAATGCCGATTTTCTAAACGGCTGGAAATTGAAAGCAGATAAATGAGTCTTGATAACGGTATCTTAAGCAAAATAATATTGTCTAGGGAGATCTTGTTCCACTTTTCGATTATCTTTTATATATTTGAAGATAGCACATAACTACTGTAAAATTAGCGGTATTTTAATTTCGCAGTGATGAGGTCTCTTAATGTTAAGGTTGGTGTCAAAATGTTTTCCCTTAAGCATGGTTTTAACTTTGGGGAAGAGCCAAAGGTTGAATGGTGCTATATCTGGGGAGCACAGCGAATGTGGAAAAACAAGAACAGTTTTTCGGTCGAAAACTCGCGGATCAAAAGCAAGATGTGGCACGGTGCGTTTTCGTGGTGAAGAAGGAAACCATTTGCCCATTTAATTACCGGTTAAAATCCTTTACACAGACCCATACAAGATGTTTAGTTCTTCGCAAAGCTATCAAATAGTCATTAACCGGATTGAGCAAACGATTTGTACCACTTTTTGCGCCTTTTCATCTGTTTTTGACATCATCGTTACTCCATTTCAACCGACTCCTTGCCGCTTTTGAATCATTCATATTACTTGTAAACAGTCTTCAACGCACTGCGTCATCGCCATACACTGATTTTGACATTTCGTGAGCTTCTTTGGTACATATTATTCTTTCTTTTTGCAGCTTAGGATAAAACTTAAGTATTGACGAGCGACAGACACTCTTTAACAGAGCCTCACTCTTCTGCCTCTGGAAGCCGAGTAACACGTCACAACTCGTTCAAACTCGACCCTGACTGTAGCCAAGGTTTAAGCTACCGATTGGACTTACTAAATGTATACAACATCGATAGATGGCACTGTGCAACTACGTTCGCCGTACTTTTTGATGACACCTCGTAATTTGTGCGGATTAGTTTTCAAACAGCTTCTCAGGCCCGTATCCAGGGGGGTCTAGGGGAGTCGACTTCCCCTTGATTTTTGCTGGCCCCTCTAAAATTTTCGCGGTAGGCTTGCAAATGAACTATAATATGGTTGGATCGGCCCCCCTAACTTTAGCTGCCCCCCTAAATTTTTGGGCTGGCTACCGTCCTGTAGCTTCTATAATTCTGGCAGAGAACATTTTGTCAGCTATATTAGCACTTCTATCTTTATTATGTCCCATTTTCTCATTGTGAAAAATTAGTATATGGGATAGTTGATAAACTGACTAATAGGCAGTGCTTTTGTATTTTCTCTTTACGTCAACAACATTGTCTGGAGATAAGTACACACATTCTACCGTTGACAAATTGCTGCTGTTATTTGTGTAATCGTGAATCAAGTATGTAGAGATTCATCCGGTTAACAGGTTGGAAATGTTTGTCAATTTCTTCTCTCTCTCTTTCTCTTTCTTTCTCTCTCTCTCTCTCTCTCTCTCTCTTTCTATCTTTTGTGAAATTAATTAATGTTTATTCAGAATCATCCAGATACGTACGTGTCTGCCCACGTATTGGCATACTGCCATCATATCTACTCTGAACATACTTTGTTGCTGAAGGTTAGGGATAAATGTAGTCGATGTAGTGTCAGTATTGTTACATTTATTGCTTACTGTGTTATATCCTAATGCAAGCAAGATGGAATAAGACTCGTTACAGTAGTGATTTTCTATCTTTTTTCTTTCTTCTTTTGGTTCTGATAGGGAGACGATGAGTGTGTAAGTTTATTGTTCCACAGAGTGAAAGTCTCTACTGGTTCGTTACATTGGAGTTTTAGCATCCTTTTCAGCACTGAGGCTATACAATACAGGGTGTTCCAAAACAACACAGAAAACGTTTGGCAGTTCATTCCTGACACCAAGATAAGACGAAAAGTATAGACCAATCTGGGAGCACAAACGTTTCCTTTCGGAATAATAGGCTGCCGAAAACATGAAAAAATGAACTTCAAAACTGCATAGCTCCAAAACTGTGGTACCTACCATAGTCGGGTCAAGACTTCACTTAGGAACTAATATGTGTCCTATCCAAAAATCCATGTTTCAGAATCCTACGATACTTCCGCAACAATTTTAATAGAGATAGTTGGTGAGTACTTCAAATTGTATACCAGTAATCAAACTTCCTCTATAAAAGTTTGTTGCGTGAGTACTTTACGATTCTGAAACATGAATTTTTTTGGATAGCGCGCATATTAGTTCCTATGTGAAGGCTTGACCTCACTACGGTAGGTCCCATAGGTTTGGAGCTATTGAACTTTAAACTTAAGTTTTTCATGTTTTCGGCAATCTATAACTGAGAAAAGAAGCATTTGTGCACCCACGTTGGTGTATACTTTTTGTTTTATATTGGTGTCAGGAATCACCTCCCAACAGTTGTCGGTGTTATTTTCGTACACCCTATATATATATATATATATATATATATATATATATATATATATATATATAGGGTGGCCCATTTTAATCTTTCCACGAAAATATCTCGAAAACGGTTGAACATAAATGAACTGAACAAAAACTCAAATAGGAAAGGCAGTAGGAATATGCAGCATTTATGACCCTTTTTTACCTGCCCAGGTATATTACAAAATTAAACCAGAGTTGCCTTCTTTTACCTGCCCCAGGTATGTTAAGGGGATTAAACCGCAATTACAGTGTTTTATGTGCTTATTACGTTAGGTAACCAAGAGATTAACGTGTAATTAAGCCGGAACTTTTGTTTAAAAAGGCGACATTTCATCATATAGTATGATGTACATAGGATAATTACATTTTCAATTGAAGTAATGAGTTTCCAATTATCTTGGATTGATAAAGCGTGTTAGATGGTGCCGCTGACGCCACTAGCGTTTGGTTTTGTTGTGCCGCGCGCTTTGTATATTTTATCACGTATGTGTGACCTTTGCGCTGGCGCCATTACCGTCGCGAGTTTTCCGTCCGCCCGCTTTGTATATTTGCCGCCCGCCCGACACTTGCGCTGCACCGAACGGTAGCTTTGATAGCGCCATTATTGTTTGACCATGGTGCAAGTTTCCGCCCATTTGGTTTGTATATTCGCCGCACGGCACTTACGACGCACCGAACGTTAGCTTTTTTGCTGGCGCCATTAATGTTTGACCGTGGTGCGAGTTTTTTTTTTTTACTTTTCCACCCGTTCACTTTGTATACCTGTTACCCGGCATTTGCTCAGCAATGGACAATTGTGGTATTTTCCTACCGCTTTGGTTTGCTTTAAGGACTATACGTAACGCACGTATGATATTGCAATTATGTATTGAATTGCCTTATTATTATTATTATTATTATTATTATTATTATTATTATTATTAGTAACGATCCTAGCATTAAATTATATAAAAATAATTTTCGTTGCCATGGACGCGTTTTGAACACACAACCCTTGCATTACTGATCCATCATCTTACCGTTTAGCTACCATTTAGCTGACGAATATAACTGTTTCTTTGGCAGTAATGAAAAGACTGTAACGCTATCTATTTGTTATGTTTGAAAATGGTTTACTATCATAGATCCATCTAGCGGTAACAGCTTGAACTACGTGGTCATTTGTTAAGTTTGAATAAGCGGAATTTAATTTTAATGGCCATATATGATTTGATGTTATGAACTACAGAAATACACTTGCATTATTGATTGATGCCCCTTTGTTAAAAAATTGAAGAGATCATACATTCTTATTTAGAGACAGATAAGTTGAAATTTATAAACTTCCATATGATTTTGTGTATTACGTCTAGAAATGCACACGGATAGGTGTAACTTATATTTATTTCTAGATTATATGACACTGGACTTATTTTAAATTGATTACGTATTAATGAATATTATTTGAGGTACAATACTAATATTGTGGAAGGTATATGGCATTTAGTATTGTCATGTTTTATGATATTACTAGTTAAAATTTAAATTTGGCTTTATGGACTATCGCAAGTACACTATTATGGGAAGGGGGCATAGATACTATACAGACATTTGCCTGGCCCAAGAAAAATTTATTTAGGACATAAAAAATGTTTTACATTTGACCGACTGCCCCACCATGAATTTAACCCGGGACCCCTTGCATTGAAGGCAAGAACGTTAGCGAGTATTTTCCATAGCGATTAAATTATACGTCCCGCTATAAAATATTTGAGCAGATGTCCATTTTGAAAATTGAACATTACTTTTAAATAAATGAGCCCCTTGGACTAGACTTGAACTGTATTTATTTGAGTTTAAACAAAGAGGCTATATAAGACATAGACCTATTGGAAACTTTGAGACGTAGGCTAACGATTAAGTTTGAATTGGTTTTGAGTTTACCACCAATGCTATATGAGATGTGGACCTAGTAATTAACATACAATATGAGCTCCCGCAGGGAATCGAATTTGGGTTTTACATTAAAGATGCATATGATTGTGAATTTAGCGCTTTTTAAACAAAGAGGCTATATAAGACATAAACCTGTTAATGGAAACTTTGAGACGTAGGCTAGCGATTAAGTTTGAATTGATTTTGGGTTTACCACCAATGCTATATAAGACGTGGACTTACTGATTGACATACAATATGAGCTCCCACAGGGAATCGAATTTGGGTTTTCACATTAAAGATGCATATGATTGTGAATTTAGCGCTTTTTGTAACACCGAGGCTATTTGAGACATAAACCTACAGCTTAATGTAGGCCTGAACCATATGACCTGCATTGTGAATTGAACTCGAATCACCCATGGCAAAAGGGTGTACGCTAATTGCTTACCAATGGAGAACTATTGAGAATATTTTAACACAGGGACTTACAGAGAACCACATATGTTTCCACAAGGTGTACATTTTTTATTGAAACAGATGAAATATATTTTAGTGATTGAATTATAATAATAATGAAAATTGAATTATAAACTTGCCCTATTAAAGAAGAAAATATTGTTTTATTTATTGGATATCTTCATTGAAACCAGTGTTTCAAGACAAAAAGCACTCGGTGACTTCACGGACAGCAGATGAAATCATTTAGATTATGAGTCATGAGTTAAAGGAAGTAAAACCAACGCCAGACCACGTTTATCTTATTTATGTAAACTATGTTTTAGCTCCGCTTCAGCATGGAGGAAATTTCCCATTGCATATGGAAAACAACTGAAGGACCTCATCGGTGTTGCCAAATTGTCATTTATTTGTTTGGTTTTGATGAGTGAAGACCATAGCCTACTTAGGATGAGTAAGAAGATAGAGGTCACTAAAATAATTCATTTTGGCAACGTTTGCACATGTGACAATGAGGAAGCATGACTGCATCATCTTTTCCCCTCTTTGAGGGAGGGCATAATATGCATAGACTTTTAGTACATCAGTATTGAACCCTCTTTTCGATTTTGAGCTTGGATTGTTAACACCCGAAGATTTTTAACTGGTGATTTTGTTATTGTGTAGTGTGAATAGTGCATCTCGTTAATATTTGTACGCTGATTTACGATCGTATTGGTAAGTTTAATTTGATTTTTATTTTATATTTAAACAATTTTAGATGCATTATTGAAATTATGCGTTTTGTTTGGAGTAAATTTGAATAATAATAATATAGACACATATATTATTTTTGTTTTAATCTAAATTTGTATTCATAAATATTATTGAATAGACAGAATCGGATGTTATTATTTTAGACAGAGTTGAGTTGAATTTCAGTTTAACATTGAGACTCGTGATCCTTTTGCTTAACATTAAATGTGGAAATATAGAAGTTCGCGTTGGGAATGGAACTAGGGCCTATAATGTAATTGATTGTAAATTTAGAGCTTTTTTTTCACCAAGGCTATTTGAGACATGAACTTATAGATTAATGTAGGCCACATAAACTGGAGGAATTAACTGGTTTTTTTTTACACCACCACATAGTCATGGAAGAGCTTTAATTACTAAAAATAAAATTTTAATGGTAGCTTAATGGATATGAATTTAGATTTTAGGCTTTCCTTTTAATTGGAAGAAGCGGGCTAAACCTTGGCATTTGTTTGTTGTAAAAACGTGGAAAACTGTGGCTAGGGTTATACACTTTTTAACCGGGCATTGAACACGTAGCTTATAGGTGACGTGTACGTATTTTAGGCAGAGTGGGGAAATATATTTACTTTTGGGCGGTTTTATGAAATACTATTACATATTTTAATGTTTTCTTGAGTATTAAGAGAACAAAGCTTATTATTGAGTCGCTTACAACACGAATTGAACCAGTAGTCTTAATTAAAAACAAATTTGGTTGATGAGAATGAACGATGCTTTACTGTAGATTGATTTAATACAGATAACTTGGGAAGGCAGAATTAGACGAAATTAGATTCTGTGATGTTACCTTATTTAAAATATGAATCTATTAAATTATTGTAGTACATTAGGATTTATACAGAAATTATAGGCCACATGATTTTATATACCTAGTTGAAACAGCGTATGTTTATTAGTATTAATTTTGTGGCTATGAAACAAAACAGTATCATATTTGTGGGGCATTATTTTGACTTACATAGTTAGAGCAGTTAGACAAAGCATGGGTCGTGAACAACGCGTTTACTGCCACCTATGAACTAAAGTAAGAACTAAGTGTAGAAAACAGTTACAAGACCTCCGTAGTTTTTTTTTAATTCGGAGAAACCATAAAGGATTTTACATTGTACGTAGTGGTAGGATTACGTTTAAATTAATACGTTTTATTGTAATATTGCGAACAGAGCGATGGCTAATTAAATTATTTACTTTAGCAAAAAATAGGTTTCTATGGATTTTTTTGGTAGCTATAACTTGTTCCGGCGTTCATCGCCTATGACAGATTTTAAGAACAATTTGAATTTGAGTTTTAAGTGATGATAGGCGTAGATTTGTTTTAGGACATTTCAATTTTTATGGAGTTTTGGTAAATGAAAGCATTTGTAGGATATACTGTTTTGCTAGTTTCAGAAAATTACCGTATATTGAACCTGGCATGTAGACAATTTCTTTAAGGGAACTGGATTAATTTTAGTTTAATAAAAATATTAACCCGCGAACATGATTTGTTAAATATTGCTTTTGCTTGCGAAAAACCGGGCAAGACAAATAAGATTTTAGCCTATTTTGAGTTTAATGACTTGTATTAGTAGAGAACTTCTTACTAGCTAATTAATTTATACCTTTTGCGTTTTAGTTCATTTCAAAAGCATACTAATTATTTACAGAAACAAAATTTCATAGGAACTGTTAAAAGTTTGATGCAATGAGAATGTGGGTGGTGAGAATTCATGGAGAAGCCTAGCTTCTTAGAGAAACTAGTAATTATTTCATGACCTGGGGAACCCGTAGAATATTTGGTATTAAGTTATAAAGAATGTGGTGTGAACACGCGTAATATAATAAATAATAAGATGAACTAAGACTTAAATTATTGCTTTAAAAAACAAAACCTACAGGGTTCTATAGTTTTGTATAGGATTAATGTTTATTTGTTACAGCACTTTTGTCCGTAAGAACAATTTGAATTGATTTAGGAGTCAGTTAGATTTGAAATTGTCCTAGTGGTTAGGATAGCTTGTTTATTGGATATATTGGAATGCAATTGTAGGGCAGCACCAACGGTAAACGCTTTGCCCTGCCCTAAAGTATAAATCTGAACTTTCCATGGTAAAACCGCGCGTTATTTTAGTATTTAATACGTTTCTTGTAATAGTTTTAATTAATTTTACGGAATTTAGGTTTTGAATGTTCGTTGAGATACTTGCTTTGAAGATGAGATTTCATTGCCAAGATCTTAACTTTCTTGTAATAAACTAGTTGAACAAATTCTGATTTATTACAGGTACTTGTACAAATTATTTGAGCATAATGCAAACCGTTTTGAATGAACAAAATATATTTGCCATTGCATGTTGGTAGACATTTTGTACAAATAAATAAAACTAGGGCAACACACTTAATATTTCTTTTATACATTGTAAAAATTAGTCAGAACGGTAAAATTATTTCTTGTTTGTCATAGAAATCAAATGTACTACCATATTGAAAGCAAAAAATATAATTAGCCTAGTATACTGAAATGCTGAACTTGGATACAAACACGTGCTAGCTGGAAAAGCGTTAGATTGAAATTGCGTCGCTCCGTAACCTAGTAAGTAAAGCGCTGGACTCATGCACTGAAGGTCGCGCGTTCGATCCTCAGTCAGGCTGTGGTAAGAATTTTTTTGTTTTTTTACTTTTGTTTGATTATATTATATTTTCATATTTTCCTTTTCTATGAAAAGTTGTTCTTATTTGTATTCTCTTAGTAAATTAGTCGGAGCAAATTGTATTTACAAACTTGAAAAATAAATTGTTTGTTGTGCAATTTTAATTGCTACGCTTTTTATAGAAGCTCGGAATAAGCATAGCTTGTGAACCTACAAATAATTTCGTGGATAAATAATTTAAAGATTGAAAATTAAGTGGAGTTTGTAAAAGTTTTTTTACGGAAGACACGATAAAACTTATGACAGAAATAAATTACAAGGAATTTCGGAAGAAAGTTTGCAGCATTTATAAACTTAATTGAGAATGGAATAACATACTAAATGATCATTGTGGTTATGAGAGCAGGATTGTAGGTTATGAACATCCACATTGTGCGTTTTGGACCCTTTAGTTATATTTGTCAAAATTATGAGAGTAGGGACTGTTTATAGATAAGTAAAAAACAATTTACTATTGTATTTAAAATAAATGTAGAACTTGCATACGTTGATACAATTAGGCTGAACACATTTGACTCACCACGCTTCCCTTCAAAGTGACATTTGCATATTTTGGTGTAGTAAAAAAGACGTTTGCCTCATACACTTGCGCTCCCCCGGTTTAATCATGGACTTACCAATTTTACGTGCTACGCTTATTTTTATATTCTCCTTTTCTATGAAAAGGCGTAAATTATTTATTGAATCCTTTCTTTTAATCCCTTACATATATAACATATTCGAACAGTATATGTGAACACATTTTTATTGTTTCGTATTTCTTAATACCTCGACTCGAACAAGGTGTGAGAAGTTAAAAAGCTCCTTGTTAAAATATGACCCTTATGCATGACCCACACGAACAGCATGTGAGAATATTTTAATTTATTAAAAGCTTCGTGTTAAAATAAAGTATGAACGTACAAATAATTCCGTGACAGGGACGGCGCAAGATAAGAAAGAAAGAGTGATGGGGGCGGTTTACTGGTTTGTTGTAAAATTAGTTAACCGAGTACAGTTACATGGATACTACACAGTACGCGGGAGGGTGCCCTATAAGTATAATTGTTAAGAATAGGAACTGTCCATCGGATTTATCCTAGGAGGTTAGGCAATAAGGTGTGACACTGTCGTAGTGTTGGAATGCATACCATCAAGGAACTAAGGGGCAATTCTTACTTTTATACTCTCCTAATAAAATAGTCGGAATAACTTATGTTTATTTTAGTTTCATCACTTTATTAAAAGTTCCGTGTTAATTATTTATTCATTTGTGTTATTTTATTTTACTGGTTCATTTGCTTAGCAAATTCAAAAGAGAAACTTTGTTTCGAAAATACTAAGCTCGTTGTTAAAAAAATGTGTGTGTGTGTGTGTGTGTGTAACTGAGTGAGTGAGTGAATGAGTAAGTGTGTGACTGTGTGTATGTGTGTGTGTGTGTGTGTGTGTGTGTGTGAGTGTGTGTGTAACTGAGTGAGTGAGTGAGTGAATGAGTAAGTAAGTGTGTGACTGTGTGTGTGTGTGTGTGTGTGTGTATATGTGTGTGTGTGTGTAACTGAGTGAGTGAATGAAAAAATGAAATCTTTAAGTCCCACGGTTATGCTGGTTAGGCTAAATATGTGAGCTAAAATAAGCTCTTAAAAGTATATAGAAAGTGGGAGGAAAACTCCAAGGAAATGGTGTTTGTCCACCACAATTTATAAAAAATAAATCCAAAACTTAATGATTGTCATAAAATGTTGAAATAATTGGTGCGAGCTGGTATCGAACCAAGGACTCCAGGCACCAGAGGTGAACGCTCTACCACTGAGCCACCGCGCCTATGAGTAAGTGAATGAGTTGGTGAGTGAGTGTATGTATGTGAGTGTGTATGTGTTTGTGTAAGTGAATTATAAAAATACTAAATAAAATTAACAGAAACAAAATACATGTTTTAGACTTAGAGTACAGAATAAAATAAGTTTGTTTGATTTAATCCTCATGCCACGATGTTTTGTTTATGCGCAAGTTTTAACATTTTGATGCTTTTTCTAACCTTGTATAGCTTAGCTTCAGTTGACCCGTACCCTTTTATACACATTAGGCTCCAATATTTCTTTTATCATGGTTTCCTTATTGTTTGTTTCAGAGACTTTTTTATTAGTATTCCTTGAACTGTTATTGGTTTTGATTTTATCTTACATTTTAATACCAGATAGAATATGAAACAACTAGCATTTTGTTTTACCTAGTATCATTCACACAACTATTTCTTTTCTTAATCTTTTCTCTACTTTGTCTCCCTTTCTCTCCCTCTCTCCCCCTGTTTTTCCTGTCTTTCCGCCTACTTTGTTTTTCTCTCTTTCTTTTCACCTACTGCCATCTACCTAACTATGCTTTTTCTCTCTTTCTTTTCACCTACTCCCATCTACATAACTATACCTTCTTTCTCTCTCTCTTCCTGTTTTTCCTCTGTCTCTCCGCCTACTTTGTTTCTCTTTTTCTTCTCACCTACTCCCATCTACCTAACTATTCCTTTTCTCTCCCTCTCTCTCTTCCTGTTTTTCCTCTGTCTCTCCGCCTACTTTGTTTTTTCTTTCTTTTACCTACTCCCATCTACATAACTTTACCTTTTCTCTCTCTCCCTGTTTTTCCTGTCTTTCCGCCTACTTTGTTTTTCTCTCTTTCTTTTCACCTACTGCCATCTACCTAACTATGCTTTTTTTTTCTCTCTTTCCACCTACTACCATCTACATAACTATACCTTCTGTCTCTCTCTCTTCCTGTTTTTCCTCTGTCTCTCCGCCTACTTTGTTTCTTTTTACCTACTCCCATCTGCATAACTATACCTTCTTTCTCTCTTTTTCTCCCTCTCCCTTCCTGTTTTTCCTCTGTCTCTCCGCCTACTTTGTTTTTTTCTTTCTTTTACTTACTCCCATCTACATAACTATACCTTTTCTCTCTCTCCCTGTTTTTCCTCTATCTCTACGCCTACTTTGTTTTTTCTTTCTTTTCACCTACTCCCATCTGCATAACTATACCTTTTTCTCTCTCTCTCCCTGTTTTTTCTCTGTCTCTCCGCCTACTTTGTTTCTCTTTCTTTTCACCTACTGCCATCTACATAACTGTACCCTCTTTCCTCTTTGACAATTAAACTATTTGTCTTTTGTTTTCCTCTATTTATTTGCTTTATTACCTTCTAAACCTAACCTAACTAAAGTTTACTTTGTATTTATCTTTTGCTTTTCTCTTTGTCTTTTCCTTTCTTTATCTTTTGTTTCTTTTTCTTTGCTTTTCCTCTATTTGATTCATTAACTTCTAAACCTGACCCAACCATGATCTGTGTTTCCTTCCTTTTGGTTTTTGCTCTTGTACCTTTTCCGCCGCTTGTAATATTTCCTCTTTACTTTTCCGTCGCTTGTAGTATTCCCTCTCTTCCTTGGTACCTATTTTCGTCTGTATTTTTTCTCTTTATTGTTCTCTAGCTATGCCATACACAAATACCTTTTCTTTCCTATTTTTGTAGCTCCCTGGCTATTTGTTTTTTTTTGCTATGTATGTTCTCTAATTACCTTTTGCTTTTTATTTTGTAACTTTAATTGGATTATATTTCGCCTTATATTCAATCGCTTCATTAGAAGCTCATTGTTAATTATTTGTATTCTCCTAATATTTTAATGGCTCCCTTGCTAAGCAACTTATTTTTACGAATCGCATGCTCCTAAGAACAGCTAAGCTAACTTAACCATACTCTGTATCTCTGTCTCATGGTAGTTGGAGTCTCTTTTGTTTTGCTTTTCTTTGGTTTTTTTGGATGTAGTCCTATGCCTTTGTACTAAGACAATATGTTCTTATTTGGTTGTACATATATTATTCAGCATGCTTCTACGAAACAGCACATATTATATTAGACCTCTCCCATACTAGTCTTGGATATTTACATATGACTTCTACTAGACTTGTCGCTACTTGTCCATACTTTAGCTTGCTGCTTGAAAAAATTCTGTTAATAGATTTAATATATGTAACACGAGAATCATCTTAAGATGGGTCTTTTGAATTTTAGTAGATACTATATTCATATAAGGTAATCTATACTATATAGTGTAAGCATATAAAAATCTATACTAGATATTATATTTATATAAGGTAATCTATACTATACAGTGTAAACATATAAGACTTTATTGTAAATATATATACATATAAGAATCTATAGTAGGTACTGTATTCACATAAGTTAATCTATGCTATATAGTGTAAGCATATAAGATATTCTATAGTAAATATATATATACATATAAGACTTTATAGTACATATTATATACATATAAGAATCTATAATAGATACTATAATCATATAAGTTAATCTATCTATATAGTGTAAGCATATAAGAATCTATAGTAGGTACTATATTCATATAAGGTAATCTATACTATAAAGTGTATGCATATCAGAATTTATGGTAGTTATATTCATACTATATACATATTATATACATATAAGAATTTATAGTAGATATATACATATTGCGTATATACATATAAGAATCTATAGTGTATGCGTATAAGATATTCTAAAGTAAATATATATACATAGTGTATACGAATCTAATACAAATTATAATATGTTTTAGGTTATTCATTGGTGTGGTCTATTCAAGAACGTACTACCAGAAGTATCAGAGGTACTACCAAAGGTATTTTTTCTTAATAAATTACTCAAATAGAGCAACCTTGTTGCAATGTAATAAATAATTCATATTACTTACAATATTACTTTTAGAACTGAACCGCTGCAATTATTTTATTCGTCGAACAATATGTGAGAGAATAAAAGATAATCTCCTAATAAATTACTCGGAGCAACTTCTTTTAATAAATCGTTGTTAACTTTAGTTCGATCGATTGCTAAGCAAGCTTATAACACTTACAGTGTGATTATTTTATTCGTTTGTGTTATTTTATTTTATTGGTTCATTTGCTTAGCAAATTCAACTTATTTATTGGATTGTATGCTAAAACATACTCCTAAAAACAGCTATGCTGAGAACTTTTAAATAATTTGTTCAATCACTTCAATAGAAGTTTCCTGTTAAAATTAGAAAGATATAAGAGCAACTACGCTGTTACTCGTTCGTTTGTTTCACAAACTCTTAAGAAACTTTGTTTCAAGTAGTAAAAAAAATTGTCTTTTTGTTTTAGGATACTCCAGCAGATCAATTGTACTTCTCTCTTTTGGACCTTTGAAGAAATTGGAATTAAAAAACCTGCAGATATCGTGTTAGTATGCAACCATTATTAATTCCATTACATATCCTGTTTCATAATATACTTTCTTGAAATAATCTTTACTTTGTTCAGCAACTTTGTTTGATCATTTTATTAGAAGCTCAGAACACTTACAGTGTGAACCTACAAATAATTTGTTGGATCGTATCTTTTTTATTCTCTCGTTTGTTACACAAACTCGTTTGCTGTGCAAGCTCTTTATTTATTTATTTAGCCTTTCGTAATAAATTACTCGAACACTTCGTGTGAGCATACTAAGGATGTTTGAACAATATGTGAGTGTACTAACTATTTGTATTCTTTTTAGTCGGAGCAACTTATTTTTATTTTAGTTTGATGATAATTATTTATTGGTTCGTTTTCATTAAAGAAAACTCAGAGAACACTATGTAAAAACAAATAGAGTTCCAAATTAATAAAAAAGCTCATTGTTAAACTGAAAGTTGAAAAAAATAATTACTAAATAGCTTATTGTGCATTAATTTTGTAACAAAATGATAAATATAGAACTGAAATTATATAATAATAAATGTTTTTATTGTTTCAGTGTTGACAGCGGCATACAAGTGCACTGAAAATTAATACAACGTGTCCTTTTAGATCTGTTGACATCTAACCAGCGGTGGTAAGTGTTGCAAACTTTAAATTTTTTTAGTTCAAAGAGTATATGAACATTAAATAATTAAAATTTTAACTTAATGAAACTACAATATTAAATTTTACATAATGAAAGACATACTGACAAATAATTTTGACTAAACTAACTTTACATGTGCGCAACTTAATTAATGAACATCTAAACTTATATTTTCGTTTGAAACATTTAATTTTTTAAAATTACATTTTGCATTAACATTTTTATTTTGCAATTAAAAGTTTCATGTAAACATATAATGAATTACATTTTACAATAAAAGTTTCATGTGAAAATTACATTTTTACTTTTGCATTTTTTAATTTACACTTTGCATTTTTTTTACGTTTGCATTTTACAATAAAGGTTTCATGTGAAAATTACCTTTTTTAATTTACACTTTTGCATTTTTTATTTTACAATCAAAGAGTTTCATGTAAACATGTGAAAATTGCATTTTTAATTTACACCTTTACATTTTACTTTTACATTTTTAATTTACATCTTTACATTTTACTTTTACATTTTTAATTTACACTTTTGCATTTTTAATTTACATTTTACTTTTACAATTTTAAATTTACACTTTTGCATTTTTTTATTTTACAATCAAAGAGTTTCATGTAAACATATAAAGAATTGCATTGTAAGAATTTAATGTCACTTGAAAAATAGACATTAACGTTTACAGTTAAAGTATAAAAATAAAATTAACTGAACTTCCATTAGTAGTGCATTATAAAAAATAGTTACAATAAATCAAAGTTTACAAATTGAATAGTCACAAAAATATTTATTGATTATATTAGTTTTCTTTGTTGATGCATTTCATTAAATACTGTAGAACAACTATTATATTAATTATTTTAATTGTTTAGTTAATTTAATATGCTTTTTAACCGCACATCTTTGAAATTTAGTAATTGATCTTTTAAATAATTATGCTTTTCCTAACCTGTTAATTCTTGCTATTCCTATTTAATAAATTTTCTCTTCTGATTGATGTTTAACTATGATCTGTAACTAATAGAGCTTTCATTCTAACCATACGTAATTTTTCTTAACTATAATTTGTAACAATTAAGTATTTAAATGCTATTTTGAATAAACTGTAATAATTAAGTATCTTTTAAAATCTGATACTGTTACTTCTTAATATTTTGGTAAATTAAATATGGTTTTGCTGTTGTGACTCAGAAACTGATCTAAACCGATTTTTTTCTAACATTTTTATTTTCTTGTTGCTATATTGTTTAATTTTTGTTGTTTACTATGCTATTTTTTATTAAATTGCGTTTACTAGTATTTTGTTGTTCGTATTGCTAATGTTATTTTGAAATGACTTTTATTCTTTAAAATGTTTGCATCATAGGTGTTCTCTTTCAAATATAAAAATTTTAATGTCCGTGAAAATTAAATATTTGTCTAAGATTAGAAAACTCAAGAATGTCACATGACTTTAAATTATACATGATGTAAAATAGTAGTATTACTTTAAAAAATATTTTCATGTCGTTTGGGTTTAAGATTTTCTTTGTTTAATGCATCTGGGTACGAGATTACATTTTTTTCGAAAGTATAAATAGCACGTAACAAACCGGATAAATTCACTTTAAAAGAAGTACTGCTAGAGTAAAGACGTTTCTACTTGTACTTTTCGGGACATTGTTATCGTAAACTATAATTAGATTTGCTGGTCCCGAACTATTGTAGAATAAACATTTATCCATATTTCGGTAAACACATAGTGGATATCATAAAGTTATAATTACCTTCGGAGCACATCGCACAGAATTCTGGGAATTTTCCATATCTGCGTCTATATAAGAGCGGGAAAAGCGCGCGGCGATCAGTATAGCAAAAAAGTTGTACAGTCAAGACGTCTCTTCGTGTTGTTAACTAATAAAGTTAAACAGTATCTTTAAGAAGATACTTAGTAAATTATAAGCCGTGTGGAATTTTGGGAATTTACATTATCTGCGTGTAAATAAGAACTTACCGTGCGGACGTGTTCTTTTGCATACAAAATAAATAAACGAGTAAGAATACTGGAAAAGTATAAATAGACTCCATAGAACAATTGGAAACCATTTCAATATAATTACTTGTGGAGGTAACATCGCTCCGTTGATTCTAAGTTAAAAGATTCTTGGAAGTGGCCGTAATCAAAGGAATAGTGTTTATAATATTTACGTGAAAATATAGTTCAGTTTGCTTTTTACTTCAAGGTGTAATCTTCATTTTTAAGAAAGTTATCGGATTTACTGTTGACAATATTTAATTTAGTAACAGCCATATTTAAAGAATTTCATTTTGTGGCGAGGAGAAAAAGTAATTCGATTTCGTTATAATTTTATGATTACAGATGGCACATATGAAATTGATTAAGGAAGCAGAAAATCTGTTGGCTCTTCAAGAGCAATTTGGATTTGATGCGGCTGAAGTTACATTTTATACTTGGACAAGGCTAATAGAAAATTATCATTCCAAGGGGGTGCGTGTGTGTAATGACCAATATGAGAGTTTATTACGGGCGTTATTGCATCATTTTAAGGGTGTGCAGAATGTTATTTTAGCAGGGTGTAAATCCGCAACCGATATCAGTGATCTTTATCGGATAGGGTTTTTCCGCGAAGATATAAAAAATCAGGCTTGCGAAAAGTTCAAGCAGTTGATATTGGCAGGTAAGACAGATGGCTTATTTGCTGAAGCTGCTGCTGAACTATTAGGTGATCCTGTGAACTTAGCAGAATCAAGTTCTATAAGTTGTGGGGAACCTATAAACTTGCCAGGGCCAAGTTCTGCAAGTTCTGGAGAACCTATGAACTTGGTAGGTTCTGGTTCTGTGAGTTCTGAGGATATATCTAAGACAATAAATGGTAAGAGTGTATCAAAATTTAAGATTGTAAGGAGTACATCGCGTAATTATGCATACTTTGGGCTAAAGGGGACAGAAATATCCATTAAGTGTATGGGCTCAAATGGAATCGAAGACCCAGAAAAATATGTACGAAATCTGTTTGATTTCGTAATGGTTCATACAATAAAGGATGTTGACAAGAACACCTATATAGGGATAACTATCGAGAGCAGTGCCTCGAGGTTAAATAAACCAATCTATCTCTCATGGCGGAAAAAATCTGAATTGAATCCGGAAGCCCTCTTCTCCGTAGTGGAAAATACCCTCAATAGCAATGAGGAGTTCCTAATCGGAGGTGATGTCACGTTTAAGGTGCATAGTGTGAATCTCCGTAAAGGAAGAGGAAAAACACGGAATCGAACCATCAAAAAGTATGCACCATTGGGTGAATTTTTAAAAGATAAGGTAGTTCCAATGGAGAACGACCTGTACTGCCTCCCAAAGAGTATAAATCTGGGGATGGCAAGGGCTGACCAAAAACACGAACAGGTATATAAATTAAAAAATCATCCAAACCGTTTGTTAAACCAAGCTGTTAAATTATGTGAAAAAATAAACATAGAACCTGCTGAACAAAATGGGTGTACTCTCGAAGATGCCAAAAAGATACAGAGCCACCTTGCATCCAAATATCAAATCATTGTCTTTGAAAGGAAGGTTAATAGTCGTGAATTTCATGTGTTATATCCAGGTAGAAAAGGTGGCAAACAGATCTATATCCTATACGAAAATAATCACTATCAGTTGGTTGGAAGTATTCTAAACTTATTAGGTACAAGAGGATTTTGTAAATCCTGTTTGCAGGGGTACAATAATAATGGGCTTTATCATAAGTGCGAATTTAAGTGTTCAGCTTGTGAAAAATACCACAAATTATTTACCTCTGAAATTAAACGCGAATGTGATGATTGTCATAGATTGTTTTCATCGGATAAATGTTTCAACAATCATAAAGATGTAACGAAACGTGGCCAGAGTGTATGTGACTTAGTTAGGATTTGTAACGACTGTGGTGTAATGTTTGATTTAAGACGACGTCGGAAATCTGAACACAAGTGTGGTGAGCGGTTGTGTAAAGCATGTAACATACATGTTGACCGTAACCATGCTTGTTATGTTCAGAAGCAAAGCCTTACCCGGATCGAAAAGTATTTGTACATTGTATTCGATGTAGAAACTATGCTACTGGATATGAATGCTGAGGGGGAACAACGTCATGAGGTAAATCTTGTGTGTGCCCAAGTAATTTGCCACACATGTAAGGGTAATTCGTTGGATGATACGTGCCATATATGTGGAGATGAAAACGGAAATCGTGAGTTTTCTTTTAAAACTCTTGGCGATTTTGTTAAGTTCGTGTTAACACCTCGTCAAGGGTTTGACAAGGTTATTGTGTTATCACATAATGGGAGTCGATATGATATCAATTTTGTAGCTAAACATCTTATAGAGACCGAGCATCTTTCCGTAAATTTAACAATGACTGGACAAAAGATTATTGAATTGAGAGTCGGGAACGGTCATATTGTGTTCAGGGATACTTATTTATACATGGGAATTAAACTGTCTAATTTACCCAAAACTTTAGGCTTATCTGGCAACTTGCGGAAGGGATCTTTCCCATACTTATTTAATACCCCGAATAATCAAAATTATGTAGGCAAAATTCCGTCTTTAGAGTATTTTGATCCCGACAGTTTGTCCCCTGAAGAGAAAAGACAGCTAATCGCCTGGCACCAAGAACTTGCTTTAAGCGGCGAGGAGTATGATCTCCAAAAGGAGATGCTCGCGTACTGTCGTAATGACGTAAGAATTTTAGCTGAGGGTATCATAAAATTCTCAGACCTAATCGAAGAGAAAACTGGCGGCATCCAATGTTTCATTTCTTCAAGTACGATAGCCAGTCTTGCTATGCATGTCTATTGTACCTTATATTTGCCTAAAAATTCAATTGGTGTAATTCCACCTCTTGGATTTGATTATCGCGATCGTCAAAGTGTAAAAGCACTGCAATGGTTGCGATACATGAAATTATCAAGAGGTACTGAAATTCAGTGTTCGGAAAATGGCACCGAAAGACGCTTTGGGAAATATAAGGTTGACGGATATGAACCAAGTAGTAAGACTGTGCTGGAGTTCTATGGATGTTTTTGGCATTGTTGTCCCACGTGTTATCCAGAGTTACGTCATGAACAGCTTGATGACCCCTCGTCTTATCGTACAATTATGCAGCAACGCTATGAGGAGACTGTCATTAAAGCAAATTACCTACGTAGTCGAGGTTTTAACCTTATTGAAATGTGGGAATGCGAGTGGGATGATCAGGTGAGAAAGGACAAGTCCATACAAGAGTTTATCAAAACGCAGTGTAACGACATTGTCGATCATTTGATCCCCAAACATGCCTTTAATGGCGGTCGCACAGAATGTTTCAATGCGCTGTATGAGTGTACTGATAATGAAAGCATTCAATATCTGGATGTTACGAGTCTCTATCCGTGGGTAATGGCTCGTAAGCCGCTGCCAATAGGTATGCCAAAAATGCATAGGGGGCCGGACTTTCCAGAAGTGGAAGGTATCCATGGGCTAGTTAAATGCACCGTCTTGCCTCCAAAGGATCTTTATTTTCCAATTCTTCCATATGTTGCGGGAGGCCGTTTACTTTTTGGTCTTTGCCGTACTTGTATGGAGGAGGAAAGTGTCAATGATTGTTTGCATTGCGATAAGGACCGGGCTATTACTGGTACGTTTTGCACCCCCGAACTTCATAAAGCAATACAAGCCGGATATAGAATACTCAATATTAAGGAAATGTGGGAATTTGAACTAACCGGCTCGGAGGATTGTAATACGCATAGTTTGTTCCGCGACTATGTAAATTCTTTCCTCCAAATGAAGCAGGAAGCGTCTGGTTTTCCTGCAGCATGTCAAAGTAAAGGAGACGAGGAAAAATATATTAACGAGTATCTTGCCCATGAGGGCATTCAATTAAATCATAGCAATATCAGGAAGAACCCGGGATTGAGGTATATCGCTAAGATATTCCTCAACTTATTATATGGAAAATGGGGGCAGCGAACAGACTTGCCGCAAACAAAAATCATTGATAATCCGGAGACGTTTTTTACATATCTATTGTCGGCGCAATATGAGGTGCAATCAGCACTACCCATTGGTGACGAACACCTGATTGTCACATACAAAGACATCGAAAATGAAAACAAACCGTGGAAGTTTTCGAATGTTGTACTTGCCGCGTTTATTACGTCATGGGCAAGGCTTCGACTTTATGACCTCTTGACTTCAGCAGGACCTGAAAATGTTTTGTACTGTGACACGGACAGCATAATGTTTGTCCAAAGACGAGATGATAAGTCCAAGCTTACAACTGGGTCCTACCTGGGTGAGCTAACCAGTGAAGTTCCGGAAGGGTGGGAAATAGATATGTTTATCGGTTTAGGGGCTAAAAATTATGCGTATAGGCTGAAAGAAATTGGGACGGGAAAACTAGATTATGTATACAAAATCAGGGGTATTACTTTGGACAGTAGAACGCGAAAAGAAATTAATTTTAATCACTTTTATGATTTAGTTCGCAATAAAATTGAAAAGAAGGAGTTAAACTTCCCAGGGAGGATTTCATGTAAGACTGGGTTTACCATTGTTTCACGACCTGAAACAAAAACTCATCGAAAAGTAAATAACAAAAGACAAAGATTGAACCCCGACAGTATGACAGATTACCGTACCATTCCTTATGGTTATCAAAGTCGAAGTCCTGTCACGTAATAGTTTGTGCGAGTGAATGTGTGTATATATGTATATAATTTAAAATGTAAATACAATGTAAATAATAGTGTGAATGGAGGTAAAATCATCTATGATAATCATACATTTTCGTTAACTTGACATGACCTAAATATAGCATATAAATATTCTATACTATCAGATTCCTTTCATATTCACAAGTGCTGGTTATTATATCATCTTTATAACATATCTGCACCCCTCACACCGTACCCTCATTTTGTAAATAATATATATATATATATATATATATATATATATATATATATATATATAAAAAAAATTTGTAAATAGATTTTTCATACATAAGTTTTGTAAATAGATTATTTCATATATTCTAAATAGTTTTCTCTCATAAAATGTAAAGTTTTTATATATTATAAATAGTTTTTTCTATATTGTAAATAGTTTTTTTCTATATTGGAAATAGTATATTTCAAATATTAAATTATTTTTTAATCATGTACAAACAATCAATAGAACATTCTATATATCATTATATTCAGACACTTATTATATATTTTAGAATTTTTATTTTTATTATATATTTACATTTTTTATTTTTATTATATATATTCAATTTTTATTTTTATTATATATTTTACATTTTCATTTTATTATATTTACATTTTTATTATATACAAACACTTTTTACGTACATATTTTTTATTATATATAATATTTTGTCATTTTTACAATAAATTTTTTAAACTATATTCATGCCTTTAATTTCTACATCCTATAAAATTAAAAAGGTACTTAATACAAATAGTGTGTGTATTCTGTATAAGATAAAGGAAGAATACATATGCTTCATATGTATAAAAATAGAGAATTAATAAAGGCACAATATTTATACTTTTCATAAATTACAATATCAAATTCATATATTCACTCAATAATTTATTATTTTATTAAGTTTAATAATAATCTGAATCAAAAAGTCAACCGAGGTAATAAATATATCCTAAAACATAAAATTACAAAATGCGGTATCGCAATATTTGTTTGTTCGCTCAACAAGTTCTTCTACGTCATAAAGATTATCAATATCAATAAAGCATTGACAGCAACCAGGAAATACCCAGCGAAATAGCGGGGGTGTCAACAAAGGTAAGTGAACTTTGTCTTCTTACTTAAGTTAAAGTATTGGGTAAACATACAAAGTGCGCCAATATCTATAAAGGAAAATACCGTTACCGTCCACATCTGTCGGGCGGCGGATATACAAAGCGGGCGGACGGAAAACTCGCGACGGTAATGGCGCCAGCGCAAAGGTCACACATACGTGATAAAATATACAAAGCGCGCGGCACAACAAAACCAAACGCTAGTGGCGTCAGCGGCACCATCTAACACGCTTTATCAATCCAAGATAATTGGAAACTCATTACTTCAATTGAAAATGTAATTATCCTATGTACATCATACTATATGATGAAATGTCGCCTTTTTAAACAAAAGTTCCGGCTTAATTACACGTTAATCTCTTGGTTACCTAACGTAATAAGTACATAAAACACTGTAATTGCGGTTTAATCCCCTTAACATACCTGGGGCAGGTAAAAGAAGGCAACTCTGGTTTAATTTTGTAATATACCTGGGCAGGTAAAAAAGGGTCATAAATGCTGCATATTCCTACTAAAGGCATGGAAAAAAACGAATGAGGTAGTCGCGGTGCCCTCCAGGGCCGCCTTTCATGGGGGCCAGTCCCAACTTACAAATTTTAAAGGAAAATATGGGTCAAGTGATACCTCGTTCGATAGATCTTCATACACTAAACAACATTGTGGCAAAAGATTGTCCATATGGGCAGCGTTTTCAAAATGGCCGCCAAGACATGGCACCTGTATCAGATAAAACGTCAAGTACCACTAATATGAAAATGTTGGAGGTAAATGAACAGGATAAAACTCGTATAGGAAATCATAGAAGGTATTTATCATTCCAGTCTCGGGTATAATCCAACGAAGAAAAAGATTATTAAAGTATAAGTGACATAATGGTAAAGAGGAAATCTAATTCTTAGAAAATTACCTTTCCGATCTCCCTCTGTAAGTGGGTGAAGCGGGAATGAATGGTAAAATCTCAAATGAGAACCCCAGTTTTTCTTGCAATAGGTATGGCTTGTCTGTAATACTTGGGCCCCTTGAAGTGACTGGTACTGTAATGAACCAATATTGTACAGACGGTTTTTGAGCAAAACCAACGCTTGCACACATTGTTCTAAAATTGCATTGTTCGACAAATTGGTTTCGTATTGCAGTTGTTTCATTTTTGCACAAATCATTGTCTGGAATCAAAATGGAAGGTACCATTTAACAAGAATTTTACCTACTTTCTTCCATCACAGACATCAAACACATTTCAGATAATTTTGTCGTGTAGATACAATTTGAAAATACTAAGGTTCTTCTTTGCAATTTCACTGTTCCTTCCCGTCCCGCTTCCCCAACTTAGGGAGGACGTTGGAACGATGGTTTTCTAGGAATTAGATTTCCTCCTTTGCACTATGGCACTTTTACTCTAATCATCTTCTCCTCTGTTGCAACATTTTTGAGAAGTGGAATGATAAATACCCTTTGTGATTTCTCATAGGAGTTTTATTCTGTTCATCAGTTATTATCTTCAACCGTTTTCATATCAGAGGTACTGGACGTTTTATCTGGTACAGGCACCATGTCATTTTGAAAACGGTGACCCATAAGAACAATCTTTTGTCACAACACTGTTTAGTGTATGAAGATCTATCGAACAATTTATCACTTGACCCATATTTTCGTTTAAAGTTTCTAAGTTGACCTGGGTCCCCATGAAAGGCGGCCCTGGAGGGCACCGCGACTACATCATTCGTTATGTCCCATGCCTTTCCTATTTGAGTTTTTGTTCAGTTCATTTATGTTCAACCGTTTTCGAGATATTTCCGTGGAAAGATTAAAATGGGCCTCTCTCTCTCTCTCTCTCTCTCTCTCTATATATATATATATATATATATATATATATATATATATATATATATATATATATATATATAGATAGATAGATAGATAGATAGATAGATATAGATATAGATATAGATATAGATATAGATATGGGTAGACAAGGAAAAAATTTCATATGACCATATGACGGGAAACGCATCGTTAGAAAGTTATAGCCATTGTGCAGCCTAACGGTGTAAAATAGTCTCATTCTGGTCGCTCCTTAATGGGACTCAATTTAAATTTCAATTACTCAACCTCATGGATGATGTTGGTATCCATGTATTCCTGAAGAACGACGCTTTCCACCGATATGTATTTTACTTACGTGAGAGGGCAGACGGGGGTTGTAATTATGTGCTTTTTCGCTTTTTATATCAGGATTTTGGAGATGGCATTCCATCCCCCTTGGGGGTACAGTCATAAAATGCATATCAGCGAAAGCTCCTGCATTCAGGAACACATTGCTACCGAAATTATCTTTCTAGGTTAATTAGGGGCTGAGCTATTGAGTTTAAATTGAATCGCATTAAGGAGCGACCTCCGTAACTCTGTAACTATGCATTTCCCGTCATATGTTCATACGAACTTTTTTGCTTGTCTACCCATAATAGAGGTCTGCATGAGCTGGAATTTTTAGCCCGAGCCCGGCCTAGCCCGTGAATTTACAATGTGACTCCCGACCCGAGTCCGAAATATGTTTTAGCACTTAGACCCGAGCCCGGCCAGAGTTCATGTAATAATCAAATGCTCCCGAAACAAGCCCGAATTACATAAACCTAATAATTAACGCAAAATTGTATGTTTATTTACAGTAATTAGAGGTTTAATTTTACAGTTGTAATTTAAAAGTTCTCCAGAAAGAACGGTGAAATATATATCGTTGTACAGTATTTACAAAGTTAGGCCGAAAAGGCCCGAGAAATACCTGTATTGTTGTAGACCTATATTTAAAAGTTCGCGGCCCGAGCCCGACCCGGGCCTGAAGTGATATATGCTTTGTAGCCCGCGGGCTAGGCCCGAGCCCGTGCAGACCTGTAACCCATAAGGAATCCACCCCTGAAATTTTGCCGTACCTTTTTGTTACACCCTGTAGCCTATATATATATATATATATATATATATATATATATATATATATATATATATATATATATATATATATATATATATATATATATATATGCAGAATTGATTATAACATCAAAACGGAACAATACTGTTTTCTTGATAAATCAATGTGGCGTGATAAACAAATATGGCTTCGTGTGGCTGTAATCACACTTCTCTATGTAATGGTGTGCAAGCAAACATGTGCTCTTGTCTTGTTGAAGAATCATCTGGCAGTTACTTCAATGCAAATACATCCAGACATTGAGACTGATTGTTGAGACACTGCGACGAACTAGGTGCGAACAGTAATATTCTATATAAATATTAGACACTCATAAGCAAAGATCAGGAGACTGTACAGACCAAAGAAGGTTGAATGGCCGTCCTTTCTCAAAGGAAGCTTGAATATTCTGGGATACATGTTGCCGTCCATTGTCCTGCTGAAATAGGGTTTTGATTTCATATTGCCTACACAAATGGAAATAAAATCATTTTTCTATTTTCCTCGTATCGATAACGATACTTTCCCAATAAAACGTGAAACAATCTTTATTTCAAATAATACGTAACTTTATCACAAATAAATTATTGAATTTATTACTTATTCAATAATTGCGTATGTCTTTGAATCCAGGTTTCGTCCTACAATTTCGTGTCAAAAAATATAGGGTCGTCTTGCTTTCGCAACATGTGATATGGGACTGAATACAGTCTTCTGTGCATAGAATATCAAACTCACAATGACATTTGCATTCGACGGACTCTTCCAGTGAGAAACACTAACGGAGTCTCTATCTGATTTTATTTGTTGTAGAGTTCTGTATAAGTTATAAAATATACCCTGTCTGTGGTATATACTTTTTATGTAGGGGAAATCGTTGTACCTGTGAACACTTTTAGAGTCTTCCAAATTTTGGTGCTAATATTCAGCACTTTTCCCCCAATTTTTGTCGTATATTTCAAGTGCCATCTCTTTGCTATCAGATAGGATGATTTTTAAACGTGTTACATAATTACATTAGCTTTTATAGAATATAACAAGAGCATGTCCGTTTTGTTCACAGGTACATTATGGTCTTATACCATTGAATAGACCCTCTTGTACCTTTGAACAAAGTTATAATTACAACGTTTCTGAGGCAATAATATAAGAAGAAGCCGTAAATATTAACAGTTATAAGGTTTAGCTATAAAAAGTTCCCCAGAATTGAAATTTTATTAATTAAAATAAACATTGAAGAGAAGTTCTAACAAAAGCTTGTGAACCATAAAGTTGAGCATATACAACTCTTAACATTATGTTATATAATAAGCGAATATATAGAAACTACTTGAAATTATAATTAATAACTTTATATCCTAGCCTAACCTATATAACATATATCAATTGTTTTAACTACTTACATTGTGTAGCTTTAAATAGTATTATTTATCGTTCAAAGGTACACGATGCATTCATAGGTACAAGAGGGTCACCATTACGGAAAAAAGTCCTCCACTAGCTTAAATATTGAACAGATGTTAAAACTAAAAGTATTACTGTATTCACCAATGATTCTACCCCAAGTTTGGACAAATAAATATCACAAATTGCGAAAACCGAAGAGCACAAAACTCAAAAGGTAACTACAAAAAATCTTCGTTTTGGGGGTGAAAAAATTAAAAGGAACATTACTCGGCACAACACTAAGTAAACAACAGCCAAAGGCGTTTGTAGTGCTTTTTTTTTTCATTTAATCTTTCAAACGGATTTTAATCACTGCACCTAGATAGCTCTGAATTCGAGAAAAGCACAGGTGTTCAAAGGTACATTGTTTCAAAGGTACAACGCCTTCCCCATATCTTTTATTTTGCATTTTAAGACTTCTTGGATTCAGAAATATACGGTAATTAAATAACCCAGCTTTAGTATAACAGCGAATAATGCTATAAAATTAATAGAAATATGTCATAACATTATTGTTTTGAATTTTACATGTTCCATAAGGAGTTATCGCATACCACGGAGGTTACGCGTACTTCAGGTTGAATATTATTGCTCTATGTTCTAATTTTATAAGTTTTTTCACATTTTTTGTTCCACTCTGTAGATTGGTTTGAATCTACTAAACATCTATATTCTGAATTCAATTTCTACATCCGGCAGCCAATAGGAATGTTAGTCTCTTTCATATTCACATTTCTAAGTATGTTCAAATTTCTTATCCAAATATGATGTTCACTGAACTGTATCCAGAAACTTGCGTTTTCTGAGCTATATTCGAAAACTTTACTCAATGAGCTATATTAAAAAAATAATGTTCATTAAGATATATCCTAAAGTTCATTTTCACTGAGCTCTGTCCACTGAGTTATATTCATTTAAGTCTGTTCACTGAGTTATATCTAAGAAATCATGTTCACTCTTATCTTCAAAAAGTCATACTCACTGAGCTATATCCAAAAGATTATGTTTACTGAGCTATATAAAAAAATCTATTTGCTGTACTACGATTAGCTATATTTAAAATTTCTGTTCATTGAGCTATATCAAAAAATTATGTTTATTGAGTTATATATATAAAGCTATATATTTAAAAAAGTCTGTTCACAGAGCTATACCAAAAAAAAAAAAAAAAAAAAAAACAATGGGCACTGTGCAATATTTAAAAAAATCTGTTCATTGAGATAGTTCAAAAAGTTTGTTCACTGAGCAATATCCAAAAAGTAATGTTCACTGTGTTATACTAAAAAAAAGTGTTCATTAAGCTATATCCGATAAGCCACGTTCACTGTTTTATATTCAAGAAGTATGTTAAGTGAGCTATTTCCAAGAAGTCATGTTCACTGTATTATTTTTAAAAGGTCATGTTCGCTGACTTATATCCTAAACACCATGTTTAGTGAGCTATATACAAAAAGTCTGTTCGCTGAGCTATATATAAAAAAATAATTGTCACTGAGCTATATTCAAAAAAAATATTCACTGAACTACGTTCAAAAAATGTTCACTGATCTATATTGAAGAAATCATGTTCACTGTGTTGTATTCAAAAGCTTATGTTCACTGAGCTATATCCAAAATATCATGTGTACTGAGCTATATCCAAATGGACACGTTCACTGAACTATATACAAAAAGTCTGTTCACTTAGCCATTTTCAGAAATCTATCATTGACCTACGATCAAAACGTTTGATCACTGAGTACTTTCAAAAAGTCTGTCCACTGAGCTTTATCCAAGAAATTATGTGCACTGTGTTATATTCAAAAAGTCATGTTCACTGAGCTATATCCTAAAAATAATGTTTACTGAGCTATTTTCAAAACATCTATTTACCGAGCTACGTTCAAAACGTTTGTTCACTGTTATACTCAAAAAGTCTGTTCACAGAACTACATTCGAGAAGTCATGTTCAGTGCATTATATTTAAAAACTCCTGTTCTCTGAGCTACATCCAAAAAGACATGTTCTCTGAGCTATATTCCGAAAATAATATTCAGTGAGTTACTTTAATCAACAGTTAAATTTCCCTCCCCGTCTCACAAAAAAAGTAAACTTTAATCCCATAATATTGATAACTTCGTTAATTACGTTTTGTCGCTATTTATATTGAAGATTTAAAGACAATTTTCACATAATGTAACATGATATATGTATTTAAACAGAAAAGCTAGTTGATTGGCTTGTGTCAACAACATATCCTCTATTGTGTGGATATATTCCATCATCCCCCGTTCTCATCCCACATGTGTGACTTTGTTGTCACTTTAGCTTTACACATGACTGACAAGCGTTATGTAAAACTACGATCCGTATGACAAAGGAAATGAACATGTGATTAAAAAAACTAATCGAAATAAATGACAACGGTTTTCCTGATAGTGCAAATTGCTTATGACAACCTTGTGTCATGCACGTGTGTACATTTCTAAAACAAATACAGAAATGTAAATAATATATTTTTTTTTTAATTTACGTTTTCCATGAAAAATGTTCATAATCAATTTTCCTTATTTGACCCAAAACCATACTTGTTTATAGTGTATTGCTAATAGAAGTTTCAGTAAAATGGAGACGTTATACAGGGTTGGTCAGAAATACTTCTACACGTTTCAATGCACCTGTTTAATCTCGCGAGGGTAAATCAATCAGTTTTTGCGATCAATTTTTATTATTTATTACCACAATAGTATAATGTTATTATTCATATAATTTTTGAACATGGTCATTCTGCTTTGCAATGCATCTACTTCAATGTTTCACACGCTTTTCGATACCATCTGAAAAAAAATGCGAAGCAAGCCGCAAATGCACCGCCTCCTTCACCTGTTGATCGGAGCTGAATCAACGGCATCTGAAATATTTTCACTGGAGCACACAGATGATAATCCGGCGGGGCGAGATCAGAACTATATACAGGGTACTCCAATACCTTAGAACGCTCCATCTGAAGAGTTTGAATGCTGTGAGCGGTAGTATGTGGATGCGCATTGCCATTCAACACAAAAACACATTCCGACATTCAATCTCTGCATTTATTGCGAATTGCAGGCTGGCTTCAACTTTCTTACTACCATATCCTTGTGCCTTTTACTGTTCATCGTTGATCTTTTTTTTACAGAAAGTGTTCCAGGATTAGCAATTGTGAATCCCAAAATTCTGACATGGGAAGGTCACGAACTGGCTCCGCTGAGATACGAAAGAACCAATTGTGTTTGCATTTGATATAACTAGACGAATCCCAAAGTCATACGTGCCACCGGTAGTTATATTCTGAGTTAGAACATATTTTGTAATGAAAAAGCTATTAGCTGACAGAATAGTTTGAACCTGGTCATTTTTCGGAAACGATTGGGTAGATATAGAACTCGACTAACACGTACACTATCATTTTCAAGGGCATACTTTTTGGGGTAAATAAGCTTGCCCCAGGATCCCCCGCAGAACGCCAGACGGGGTCAACTCAAAAGTTTTAAATGACAAGGGGATTAAGTAGCACAACATTTGAAAGCTGTTGCGAAATGAAAGAAGATAGAGCAAGTCTCGACTCTCTACGACAACCCTATGCAAAATGGCGGCGGGTCAAAATGTAAACAAAAACTTAATTGAAAAGTGCACGGCCAACCCTAGAAATCAGAAATGGTGCGACAAATGTGAAAACAGAAAAACACATGTGAAATTATTTTCAAAGGACAGCGATTTAAAATACAAAAGTCTTGTCTCAGGGCCCCCGCAGAGTCCCAGCTGAGGTCCAACTCAAAGTTTTCAAATAGCAAGAGAGGTTAAGTTGTACATCGTTTGAAAGCTGTTTTTAAATGAAAGAAGTTGGATACTCTACGATAACCCTGTACAAAATGACGGAGGGTCAAAATGTAAACACAAACTTTATTGAAAACTCTATGGCCACCTTGAATCTAAGATGGACGCTTAAAACCTATGTCGAAAGTATAGGCACTCCAAACTGCTGAAGGTAGGGAAACCAAATTTGGCATGGTTGTTGCTCAGTAATGATAGGTGACGCAAAGATACGTAATGTTCAAAAGCGTGACATCTTGAGTTCAAAATGCCGCAATATGTATCACACGCATGTCCAACTCAAATCACTGGAGCTGGAGAAACGAGATATGATATTTATGTTTATTGTCAATAGTAGATATTTACAAAAGGTCAAAGGCGTATCATCTGCAATCCAATATGATTGTCATCGTGAAAAATGACTTTCTAGACCTATATAAATGTTGACAATCATGTTGCATCTGACAATCACAGCTGATAATTATGCTGTATCTTCATTCATTTGAACCGTTGAAATAGAGATTTACGAAACACCCGATCGAAATACAGAAGTTGTTGCCACTAGGCGCTACCAGCTTTTAGCCCCCGCAACAGACGAATTGAAGCATCGTAGAACGTAGTATTGTTTATTTATTTATTTATTTATTTATTTACCATTTCGATTATTTCTTATTTCTTATTCTCTCTTTCATTTTCTATCCTGTTTTTATCATACATAAATTAGTCCGTCATTGTCAACTCATCATTCATGTCACAACAACTTTCAAACGATGCACAACCTAACACTCCTTGCCTTCGAAACTTTTGAATTGGACCAAACCTGGGACCATGCAGGAGCCCTGAGACAAAACGTTTTTACTTTAAATCGTTGTACTTTGAAAATAATGCCACACATGGTTTCCTGTTTTCACTTTTGACTCAACATTTCGAATTTCTAGGGGTGGCCATGGACTTTTCAATTAAGTTTTTGTTTACATTTTGAACCTTCGCCCTTTTGCATAAGGTTATCGTAGAGAGTCGAGACGTGCTCCATCTTTATTCATTTCGCAACAGCTTTCAAATGTTGTGCTATTTGCCATTTAAAACTTTTGAGTCAGACCCGTCTGGGATCCTGCGGGGATTCTGGGGCAAACTTTTTTACCCCAAAAAGTATGCCCTTGAAAATGATGGTGTACATGTTAGTCGAGTTTTCCATCTACCCAATCGTTTCCGATACAACGACCAGGTTCAAACTATTTTGCCAGCTAATAGCTTTTTTCATTACAAAATATGTTCTAACTCATTATATCACGTATTACAGTAGCACGTATGACTTTGGGACTCGTCTAGTTATAATATATAAAATACCAACACAATTGTCTCGTTTTGATCTCAACGGAGCCAGTTCGTGATCTTCCCTTGTGAGCATCACTTTCTCTGCAGAAGGTAATCTTTTTCTTGGGGCCCTTTTTACGCGGGATTTTCGACGTGGGGCCGTTTTGACTCGGGCCTTTCTGTCCTCGCCCTTTTATCCGGACTCTTCTTACGTCACAACCTTTAACTTACAGGGGACAATAACAATTGCCTATTTTCGACAGTGTTTCATTTTAAAATATTTTCTTTGAAAATAATAAGTAGAGAGATCAACTTTATGCTTTAGGAAGCTAAAAACTTTTGAAAACATTTTATTTTTTTTATTAGACACATAGATACAGTTCTGAAATAAAAAACATTGTACAGTTTGCTTTATTCTTTATTTTTATGAAATTGTTTTAATATGCGCATAAAACTAGCAAATTTGGAGATGTATAGATGTCTCAATAAAATATATGGTATCAACCGTGGATGGGAAATCCTATTATGTTTTAATGCCTTATAACTACCTTAATAATTACCTATTTAATCCATCCACTGCTAGAGCACCACCATGGCTATACGGTTAGCGTACACCTCTTTAAAGCGGGAGGTCAGGGTTTGATTCTCGGTGGTAGTTCAAGTGGTTTGGACCTCATGTTAAACTATGGCTAACGTTTCTTATAGGTTCGATGTTGAGAGGATTGTACATCTGCAAACGAATTAATATTTTCATTGCTCCGCTAGAACTATTTCGAGTCAAGATTTGTATACTGCGATCGGAACGCCAGTCTGATTCAGAGTAAACACCAAAACAGTAATTGAATTCATGTTTCAGCAGCCATCTCTTAAGGACGCTAATGAACTAAATTTCCAGTTTCTGTCTGCTTTCTGGCAACATCCGTCAGTACCAATGTAACGTCACTCATCGCATAATCCTAAGCTGAAAACGAGTCACTGAACCGTCGCCATGTGAAAATTTTGCCCAATCAAGAAATTAAATGATCTCTTAATGAAGGCCGTACCAGTCAGTGAGGAGAGAATATTGAAGATAAGAATCTATTGGGTAGATTAAAAGTAGAGTTTGCTTTTCTGGGGAAAACAGGATTTAGGGGGAGGTTACTTGGTTGGATTAGAGATTAGTGATTCTTTCAGTTATACAAGGCATGGACATATAGCTTAACGTGAGATCCGAACAAAATGAATTCCTACTGAAAACCGAACCCGGTTCTTACAAGCTGCAGACGCGTACTTAAGGTATAGTTGTCATACGTTTAACGAGAATAGACATTCTTTTCTGGTTGGATATTTTATTCTTATTTTAAGTAAGTCCATGATCCCAAAGGAACTCTTCCGTGGCTATATTGAGTGTACGTGCCTCTGGTGTGGGAAACCCGGGTTCGATTCCCGGAAGAAACTTATATTTCAAATTAAACTGCAGGTCCGCGTCTTATGTAGCCTTAAAGCTTAAAGTGGTGTTAAATTCCAAAAGTCAAGCATCCAACCTACCAGTGAGGAAAAATTCGTGCTATTTCGGTGCTAGAAAATAATGTGTTAATGTCCAAAGCGTTACCGATTATACTGTTTCGCAAACGTTGAGTAGTTTGAGAGAATTAAGAGACTAGACATTATTGTCTTGTTGTTTGTCGTAAGTTTGAGCCATATCCTTTCCAATGACATCAAATCTGTATACATAGTTCTCTCATACGAGGGTAAGTCAATATGTAACAGCAATACTTTCCTATTTCTTTTCATGTTAGCTCTATGGCATTGTGTGTTCGCCAGACGCTAGATGTCACCTCTGACTTCGCCTGTGGTAGGTCGGAGCTTTATCACATTAGTCCGTTTTGCGCTGTTGCGAAGTAAGGATGGTCGCGCCACTCTCTGCGTGCATCAAAGAAGAACAGCGTTCTGTCATCCGTTTCTTGTAGTTGGAAAGTGTATCCGAAGCGGAATTCATAAAAGATTTTCAGCACAATATTGGGGCAACGTGTTGCTAGGGAATTATTTGCCAGTGGATTGAATAAAGATCCGCACGAGACAAGATTTGAGGCTGTCTCATCTCGAAAATGTGCTGTAAAAGTGATGTCTCGACTCGAAAAACGTATATTTTTCTATTGGAAGAGTTGTGTCTCGACTCGAATTTTCTCAGGAAAATTCTGTCTTGACTCGACTCGTGCGCATCCCTAGGATTGAACAGCTCAAAACTGGTCAAATGAGCATGAAAGAGCAGGACATCCAGCTACAACAACAACTGATGATATTGAACAAGTCCATGCCTTGATTCTGATTAACATACGAGTTATTGTTAATGAAGTGGCAACCCTTATTCATAATTATCATGGTTTTGCATATGACATCATGCATAACACGCTCAACTTTCACAAACTCTATGTGAGATGGGTTCCGAAACATCTCTATGAAGAGCACAAGCAAAACCGTGTGAGAATCTATCAGTACCTACTGGACCGTTATGGATAAAGATAAAGCGTTTCTCAGGCAAATCATCATTGGAAATGAAACGTAGAATCATCACTTTGAACATGGAGCATGGAGTGGAAGCACCCTGGATTTCCCAAGTCAAAAGAGCCCCATGACCAAAAGGGCCCGCAACTAAAAGGCCTAAGTCAAAAGTTGTCCTAAGTCAAAAGGGCCTACTGACAAAAGGACCCCATGGCGAAAAAGACTTAGATATAGCCTGAAATGTATAAAATACTTATTAGATGAAAAATATTCTGTGTATATATAAGGAATTCGATTCATCTTAATGCTTTAGAGATAAAATTGGATCGATTAAAGCAAATTCGATTAGATCGATTGGGGCAAATTATGTTCACAGTGCTTGTCAGAAAACTTATAATAATGAGTGATTTATTTTGGCTTACGTTCGTCAAGGAGGTGACACTTTTCTAAGTAAGTGTCCACTAAACCAACTCGATCACAAATTACAAATTTTGACTTTAACAGCAAATGCTTTTTTCTGTGGAAAGAAGATTACTCAAGAATGTATTGAAAGACAGGTTAAGTTGCCTATCACATGGTGTAACATTCTGTAGTGAAGAATGATATGTCACGAACGATGTTGACATCACGTAGAAAGTATATGGATGAACGAAGAAGTATTGCGCAGTTAGATCATTTTGGAACAGATTTAGATGTACTGAATGCGAAGAAAAGGTGCCTAAGGTGCATTTACCTAAAATATATATTCAAACGTTTTACCAAATGCCTGTAATTGGGAAAGGAGATACCGTCCAGCTACAAGTGTCGACGAAGCGATGGAAACTAATATACCTATCATGAAGATAATAGTGAAGAATACTAGATTTCTCTACTGTGCGCGCAAGGAAAGGTGGCTTCTGACAGTAGGGTAGAGCATGTGGAGTATTGGAGGCGCTGTTGGCAGAGTCTCCGCAACAGAGACAGCAGCTCTGGCGACAAACTTAAGACGTTTAACAAGTCGTCTCAATTACCGGCAACAGCGCGGTCAGTGACCTTCGTTGCCTAGCAACAGTGTGAAAGAATACTGCTGTGATTGGCGAACAATCCTCCATTTCGTTTTGTTTACAACATGTGCAGCTATCTGTCAGAGGCCACATTTCAGTAACTCGATAATAGAACAGTTACGTGATAAGTTTTAGGAAAACTGTTGACCAGATGTTGGGGCTGAGAAAAAATCGTCTTTAGGAGAAATACAGAGATAATATAACCTTTGCAGATTAGCACAACGAAAGATGTGTTTTAAAAACATTCGTCACCTAATTCTGTCTGACAATTAGTACCAGAAGAGAAAAGTTAGTCCACAATACCATATCATACTGGTTTGATGATGATGAGTTGATAAAGGGTAGGTATAACATGTTAGAGCGTTCATAGTTCTGTTCGCTTGTATCCTGTTCTATGAAACCATTCCAGCTTGATATTAACGATCATTCTGACCACTTCCCATATAGCCAATCGATCGTAGACATAAGGCCATGCATCAATGCTAAGGAAGATGGTGATGATAAAGATGCTAAATTGTAGAATGAAAGAAAACGTAGTAGGAAACGAAAGAAGCCCGAGAAAACGAACGCACGCAATAATTGTATACCGAAAAGACAATTTTGTATCGCTCCAGTTGCCTCACACAACAGAGATGAACACTTTGCCATTCAATCATAGCGAAATCAAGAAAAAGGATTGATCCTAAGTTCACGGATTTCTAGTTACATGAATTACATGGTATCGCTGATTCTAAAAGTCCGTAAGATTTATTTTTCTTTTCTTCAAAGTTTCGATTTGTTTTAATTTGTAACTTAAGTTAACACTTTGTCTCTCAATTTTAGAACAGAAACTTACAATGCTGGGAAAAGTTCCCTTCTATGCCCTGGAGGGACTTATATTATGCTAGTGGGTGGATATAAATGTCCCAGAAAATGTTTTCTTTTCTTGTTTTGGAACTTTCACCTAACATTTTCGTCTTTCTTTTCTTCAATCAATTTTCCTCTTTAGTGGCTTACCAAAATTGCAGTGACGACAATGGCAGTCATTAAAAAAGCCTCCAAATGTTCAATGGTAGATTTAAGGAAGTTTTCTCCTGCTCCAAAGATATCCATTAACTCGAGGTCTACCATTCTCCCTATCGTCAGCCACGTACAAGTTCTCGAGTTTTCCCAACTGCTTCAGGGGATCGTTTCTGCACAAGTTTTCCTTCCACGAAAAACGACTGAAGCATAAAGAGGGTAAGAGAATGGGTTTAGAAGATTTCAGGACAACAAGGAAAAATAATCATTCGTTGCAGTGGCGGCTTTTGAGATAAGTCACATCGGAATAAAATTATAATTTTGTGGCTACAATCTGACGGGTGGGAGGCAGAAGAACTTACATAATGTATTAATTCTTCTAGCTATATCAGATGTAGTTTTTAATTTTGTAATATCCAGCTATATATAAAGAAAGAAGTCCTGACTGACTAATCGTTCAGGTCAAACTGCTTAAGAGTCTTCATCCCGGCGAAATTAAAATATCGCTAATTTTACAGTAATTATGTGATATCTTCAAATAGATAAAAGATAATCGAAATATGGAACAAGAGCGCCCTAGACAATATTATTTTGCATGAGAAACCGTTATCACGACCCACTTATCTGCTTTCGATTTCGAGCCATTTTGAAAATCGGCATTTATTTTCGCGTTTCTAAACAGCTGAAAACGGAAAGCCACTAAGTGACTTGTGATAACGGTACCTGACGCAAAATAATATTGTCTAGGGCGCTCTTGTTCCATATTTCAATTATCTTTTTATCTATTTGAAGATATCACATAATTACTGTAAAGTTAGCGGGTTTTTAATTTCGCCGGGATGAAGACTCTTAAGTCGTAAACTAGAAATTTGAACATAATCTATAGAGTGTTACATAAATTTGTCACACTATTTTGGAAACAGATTCCATATATCAAAATAAGGAATAAAGTTTATATGGACCTGTGCTCAAACGTAAATAGTTTCGGAGTTATAGGGTGCCAAAAAAAACGTGAAGTTCATAGCTCCACTACTATGGAATCTATCGTTGTCGGATCAAGACATCACTGAGGAACTAGTATGTGAATTGGTCTAATATCTATCTTTCAGATCCTCCGGTACTTGCACAATCGTTTTAAGAGAGGTTGTTTGGGAGTACTTGATCACTCTCCACCTACCTCTCTAAAAATTGGTGTGCAAGTGCTGGAGGTTCTGAAAGACAGTTTCTGGTAGATGGGGTAAGCTAAATAGGAGAGTATACAATGCTTGCAGTATACAGTGTACTGCAGAAAGCTTTCATTCCTAACAAAACTAGATACCACAGAAGAAATTCGTGAAGGAATCAATGCTTTAAGCCAAACATATCCTGAAGATGTGGACATGAACTTTGTTTGAGAAGTCAAATATTTTTCGTCAATATGTTAGACATAGTCAAAGTCATGAACAAATAAATTTGACACATTCGGATCTGTATCAAGTAATTTGCTCAGATCTCGACGTTTCAGTTTCGACACCTGAAAGTTTAACCGAAACAGGGCTATCATCATTGCAATCTTCTTTTACTTTATTTATTTCGTCACTCATTCCTTTTTGTTTGAAAGACAAGGACTAGGCTTTTGAGGCGAAATTACAGTACAAACTCAAAATTGAAAATAAAAGAAAATTAAAAATTAGAAAATAAATAAATACTAGCTATATACTTGTAGCTTACCTACCTAACTAGTCATGTATTCCAAAGCTAACTATTCTATTTTATTTTCTCAACCCAAGTTAGGCTTTGCTCCAGTCGTCCATTGTTTCCATCATTCTTTGGTTTTGTGTGTCATACTTAGCCTTCCATGTTTCATTGTATCATCATCTTCTCAACATTCAGGTTCCCTTTAGATTCAGGTTTCGCCTGTATGACATGAGTTTCACCACTTTTTATCTTTCCTTTAGATTCAGGTTTCACTTGTATGACATGGCTTTTCTCCTGTTTTTATGTTTCCTTCAGATTCATGTTTCACCTGTGTGATATGGCTTTTCACTTGTTTGTTGTTTTGGTTCTCTCACTCAAAAAACCTCCCCGATAAACACCACCTTTACGAAGACACTTGTGTGTTGGGTGGGGAGGATTGCGTGCTACAGTGAAATTTAGAGCTGTGTCAGTGGTAATTCACTACCAGAAGGACCACCCTACCGAATTGGTCTAAATGGAGTAGCCAGACGAAGAGTGTTCTGGGAGAAGGCAGCAGTTCTCCAGTAGCCAAGTTGGCGAAAATCATAGTGATTGGTACGGCAACTTGGACATTAGTCCTAGGCGTGGTCAGAGTAACTTTAACGGCTGGGATACTGCGGGGTGGAAGGCAACGGTAAACCACCACTCTATTTTCCCTAGTTTGCTGGCAGCAAAAAGAGAACATATGAACAATGGCCTTTCGCAGGTCAAAATGTAGTTCCGGAGGTAAAATATCCCCCCATACCCCCTTTCATGAGCCAACTCACACTGGTAGGGCATCGTATAAGAAGAAACAGTATTCTAAGGAACATGATAGAAGATATGGTGGAAGGTAGGAAACGAACAATGTTGGAGATAATTAAACGGAGAAAACAAAATGGCTAGAACATTGTTTGAGAAGAAATTGCATTCGGAGGCACATGATAGAAGGTGTGGTGGAAAGGAGAAAAGGAGCAATATCGAAGATAATTAGAAAGAAGGAAAGAAATTGGTTAGAACATTGTTTGAGAAGAAATTGTGTTCTGAGGAACATGATAGAAAGTATAGTGTAATGGAGAAAACAATACTGAAGGCAATTAAAAGAAGAAAAGAAACAGATTAGGACGTTGTTTGAAAGGAAATTGTATTCTGAGGGACATAATAGACAGTTTGACAGAAGGGGGAAAAGAACAATGTTGAAGATAATTGAAAGATAAAAAGATAAAGGTTAAGGCATTGTTTAAGAAGGAATAGTAGTTTGAGTGTCGAAATAAAGGAATAAGGTGGAAGGTATAAGAGGAAAATTAAAAACCTATCATTGACGGTGGTTTAGAAACGGATAAAGCCATGTAAAGAACAAGAAATTACGCAAGGTTTTCGATTTTCGGTATCTTGTCAACTATGACACGACGTCTATTATTATGATGAAAACGACTATACACCGTAGAAAGGTAAACATTCTATCTGAAAGCATATTTTTGCGGATAGTTCTCGTTTTCATATGCAGATACGTATGCAGAAAACGTACATGACTAAGGCGTAACTTTACTCCCATTTATTATCCCAGGTTACCACCAATCTTATTAGAAAATAAATTTTTAAAAGTAGGGCAAGATTTTTATGGCCAGCGTATGCACTGAAATCTACATTGATTTATGTCTTCTCGTGTTTAATTCAGCGAGGTTGCATCTATTCCAATTTTACTATAGCGATGGCCTCTGCCTCGGGTTTTGCAGCATTTTGACCGACAGTTTATCTCCCTCCATTGCTCTGTATAATGTGGTTTTCCCTGTCACTCTCATCTCCACATCCGCGCATTCTGCATCTTTAACAAGTTTCTGCCGACAGCGACATGTCATCCAGGAAAGATGCAGAAAAGAGAGAGAGACAGAGAGAAAAAAAAACGTGAAAAAACAAGAAAAAAGATGCAATTTTTCGTGTTACCTTTTTCTCTCTCTTTCTTTCCTTTTATCACAGACTCACTCAACGCACCGAAATCACTCACACATTCTGTCCGCCATGTGTCACCAAACTGACAGCCATTTTACTCTGCAAAAAGAAGATACGGTCATGTGTGGTAATGGGACTCCTATATTTTATTTGCTACTCTACCATATTTCGACGTAATGATATTTTTTTTTCAAAATGTGTCCCGAAATTTATCGCTACTATACTTACTATTCTCTTTTACGAGACCCATGTATCACACACTTAAATGGAAAGAGAGTTTTCATTTAATATGGAAAGGTGAGAGTTCGATTCCCGATCGGAGTAGATGTGACTTGAATCACTTGTTTAATGTGTAGTTATTTGATATAATAAAATCATGTTTGACATATAACATTATAATGCGAGGGTCAAATCATATTTTATGGTAACTATTTTCTTATTTCGAATGAGGCATAACAGGACAGATCGAAGGTACACATTAGAAAGCTTATGATTGGTTTAAAGGAACAAGTTTTGTAAATAGATGGCAGTACAATCTTCGTATCTCTTGCATGTACTTTTTACCTTTCACGAAACTTAACGATTTATGTTACAAATTTCAACACTAAACCCCGCAAAAACCCAAATGGCAATATTTGCCCGCAACCGCAACAAATTTTGTCCAACAAGAAATCCTGAGAGTCTACATCTTACGCTTCTCGGTTCACCGTTGACCTTGTCTGAAATATCTAGGCGTCATTTTTGATAAACATCTCACCTGGATAGCCCACCTTTCTCAGTTACAAAGTAACATTCGACGCCGAATAAATTTGTTCCGAAGCCTCTGCGGCACCAACTGGGGTCTCAACATCAGGCTCCTTCTCCATATGTATAAGGTATTTGTCCGCCCAGCTCTTACCCATGGTCATATTGCTTGGTTGTCTGCTCCTCAGCACTTCTACACCAAATTACAAGTCCTAGAACGTCATGCTCTACGCACCGCTTATTTCTTACCGGCAAATACTCATACTAGGGAGGTCTATCGGCACACCACCATACCCACGCTTTTACAACATCTATATCGTCTCCGCACTCGCTATATACAAAGCCGTATAGCTGAGGCACATCAAATCCTTGGTGCTCTGCTAGATCAGACTCCTGCACGATCGCGGCATGCCTATCCACCAGTTGACCATCTACTTGCACTGCATTAACTTGACCAGGCCACGCCAACCTATAACCCACGTCGTCGCATCTATCAAAACCATCTACATATCTATAGTCCATAATCTCTCTCCTACACTATACTTCTACTACCGCATTTAAAGATATAATAATGAATATACTCCAACACCATCCATAGCTTCCTGTATACCATCTATAAACAGACATTTCTAACAATTCTGTTTTCCCCTGGGTCTAGAGAAGGCGCTACCTTCTGTGGCCCGCCCAGTTTCGACTGGGAATGAAATTGCAGATAAAAAAATTCAACCTACAGACTTCAAATTTTTATAAAAGTAACTTCATAATCTATCAAAGGCAATAATCCGTGCCGATTATTTTTATTTAGAATTTCCTTCATTGTTGAAATGGCTTGATTTTTGAAATGGATATCCAAACCTTTAACAATAGAACCGTTTTCAAAATGAAGAAAATTGTAAATAAAAAATCGGCACGGATTGTTCCATTTAATAGGTTAGGAAGTTCCTTCTCTAAAAATTTGAAGTGTCCACGTTGAAATTTGTAAAAGAAATTGTAAATTTTCGTGAAAGGTAAAAAAATACATGCGAAAGATACGAAGACTGTAGTGACATCTATCGGCAAAACCTGTCTCTTTACACTAACCATAAATGAAGGAGGCTCTCCTGGGGAAACAAGTAAAACACAGGCAACCGGATCGTATAAACAATATTTACGCAAAACTACTTACACAGACGTTGCAACCGTACATAGTACAGGTCTTGCAAGTTACCTTGAATATTAAACAACCTCCAAAGTGGTCTTCAAGTTCATCGACGATCCGTGTCCAGCGACGAGGAAGGCATTGTAATACCATCTGCGTTATGTGAAACACTAACGTGAGCAGCATATGCTGTCACAATGTCTGGTTTCATACAGAAACGTTTCCCACACAATGGCTGTTTCACTTTGAGGACCAGATAGTATCTTATGAATTAAGATGAGCAGAGTATGGCAGGTGTAGAAGAACTTGTCCAGCGCCTATCATCGCGTAAGCACTGTTCCAGTACCATCACCCGTACATCCTGACCCGTGGATACAAGACGCTCACTGCGCGGCAGATCGGCAATAAACACTTTGCCCCGTTTGAAAGCTGCCATCTCCTTTATAATTGTTCGATAGGGTAAGGCACGAGCAGCTAATGCTTCCCGTAACTCTATGCAGCATTCCCGTGCATTCCTGACGTGGAGAAATGCTACTTTTACATACGCACATTGTTCACTTTTCGTGATCTCCATTCCAGACCACTGTCGCTCACTCTCACCTAATGAAAATCGCTGAGTGCTCAGGCATATAGTGCTACTCACATACAGCATCTGATGAGACAACTTGACATTACATGCCATAAGCTTCCCAATGTGTATCTTCGATCTGTCCTGTTGTGCTCCATTCAAAACAAATTAAAAAACAGTTGCCATGACTTATGACTTATTCCTCATATTATTTTACTACACACAATAACTCGAGAACGAAAGTGAAGTTTTGGAGTTTGTTTTTTGGAATAAATATAGCTGCAGGTATTATCTCGGCTAAATTCGTCAATAGTCATTCCATTAATATCCTTACGGATAACTGTGACTTTAGCGGTGGGATATCAGTAACTCATTTTCCACTGTTGAAACAAAGGTGTATGTTGGTTATGTATCCCAACTTTAGATGATAGCAAACATCCTTTCACCTTGACACCTACCTGATAAAATTGAAACTTGTAGTCGTGATCCTATTTACTGATTTTAGCAGTGTTTAGTACAAATATTTTATTTTATCATCCCATGTTTATACACTGAAGCTAAAGGGGATACTCCATGCCGTAAACGTCTCCAACAACTAATGGCCACTTGGCGGTAAATATTGATCGTCAATACAGCGACGCGTCGAACGATTGCCGCTAGTGTACCACTGAAGGCAGGGTTTCGTCGAGTCGAAACAGATATCTAGAGTCGGTGTGTTGAAGTTACCACCGGGTAGCAGCGAGGGCTTCATTTTGGTCCGTTCTTATAGGATTCGTCGCGGGGAAGCGCGAAGAGACCAACACGAACTATCGCCAGTCATGTGCATGCGGTTATTATTATATATTATTTTTCTTGTCGAATTATTCCTAAAGTGAGCTCTGGGGATCAAGAGTAACGCCTGCCTCTACATCATGAAGTAAAAAATCTTGAGATGAGTGCGTATAATTGTATGAATTTAGATGACAACTGTAGCCGAACATTTAAAGTGAATATGGGAGAACTATGAAATAAAGTAAATAGATGCGCGTAATTTTGTTATTGCGAACGCATTTTACCTGATCCCAAATGGTTATCGTAAAATGTACACGGAAAAAGGAACACTATGATAGACCAAATTAGAAAGACGTTAACGATTTACCTCTCTACAAGCGATTTCTTCTTCATCACCTCTGTCGCGAAAACTGAAAAAAAAATAAAAAAAACGCGGGTAGTGATCATAAGGTTAGTGATTCGCGCCCACTCCGGATACTTTTTTCAGTGTTTTTTAGGCTCACCTTAATGCATAGAAATCACGCATATAAGCGATTTAATATATTTTGGAGAAGTAATTTTGTGGTTCACTAGCGTTTCGTCGCGTCTCTGCCGCTGGTGGTTAATTGTCGAAAACCGAAGTGGAGTCATCACGGATCGTCACTGCGGGGCCGGCAATTTTTGGCGAGATGTCTCTAGTTGCCCATCGATGGTCCACCAACGCTTACGGCATGAGGCAGTGAAAATAATAACGAATAAAATAGTGGAACAAAGAAATTGGGAGGAAATGGGAGAACCCTGATAAAACACTGACACACTCACACTGTTGGTAACCATAAAGCCAACTTGGCTGGAACCAGGAACACCGTGCACCCCTAAACTACTGTACTAACAAAGAGTATTAACTTTACAATGGTATTAGTGGTGGCTTCGCGTAGAGGAGTCGCCAACGCTCCCGCCTTTGGTGCGAGCGGTCCCGGGTTCAATTCCTTGGTGGGAGCAATCAGTCAGAGTAAGTGCTCTCCAAATAATAATTCATTTCCTTTATGTCTTACTTTTCTATATGTCAAAATGTTCCAGAACGGAGTGAAGGGCAGGGCCGTGCCGTGCGGGAGATGAGCGGGGCGACGGCTACGGGCGCCGAAGTAAGGGGGCGAAAAATTCGGAAGAGAAAAGGAAAAAAGATAGGAAAAATTGCTTGAAATATATGTATGGGGTCGTCGTCGTATACTCTCGTCCCGGGCGTTGATTTTCCACGTCAAGGCCCTGGTGAGGGGCAACGAAACATTAAATGCAATCCTCTGCGGAGTAGTGTAATATACCATTGGCTACATTTACGACTTTTATGACTACATCCGACGTTGTATCAGAGCTTTCCTGAGAGCAAAATACAGGGTGAGGCAAAAGTCCAGCGTCACTATTGTATTTTTGAAACGGCTTGAGGGAAGACGACGAAACTCTGGATGCAGGTAATTGGAGTGAGTTTACTCCAGATAGTGCCATTTGGCATGATAGCGGCCATCTTGAAATCCTCCACTTTAAATTTAGGTTCAATATTTCAAATAGGAGGCGGGACATGCGACACATTATTTTAGGCTAGAATTTCCCCAGAAATACGGATCTGAAGTTATTTTTCACTTCGCTTTAATCTAACTTCACAACATTTCATTAATGATTAAAGTCAGGTGAAAAACAACTTCAGATACGTATCACTAATGAATTTCTTTGCCTAAAATCATGTGTCTCATGTCCCACCCTTCATTTAAAATAATGGACCTGAATTCAAAATGGTGGATTTCAACATGGCCGCCATGATGCCAAATGGCATCATCTGGTGTGCTTACACTCTAATTATCTTCCTCCAGAATTTTGTTATCATTCCTAAAGCCGTTTTAGAAATAAAAGGATGGTGCTGAACTTTTGCCTCACCTTGTATAGTCCAACGCCATATTAATCTGGTAAATTTCATTTTCTTCTTAGTGTTTCCATTATTTTGATGACAATTTGTGTATACTCCTCACAGTGGCACAAATTCCATTTATAAAAACAAACCTATATTAACCGAACTCAATAGGTCCCAGCGCGCAAAGTTATGGAACACTGTCTCTGTTGTCAAACTGAGCTTGATCTTGGCCGAGATTAGCCTCCAAATATATCGATCCTTATCCTCTAGACGATGAGCCTACTTGCCACCAAATTTCGTTGAGATCTGGCCAGTAGTTACCGAGAAATAAAGCATCATATACAAGCCGAGCCTAGACTGCCTAGTTAAGCTTCGCCTGCAAATACGAGGAGTGATCGCAAAGTAAGGTTACAAAGCATTCAGTGAAACCTGTACATATTATTTCGTATAACCAATACAGCCAACAAATAGTAGGTAGATTAGGTAAATTTTCGACATAGCCTCCAATTTCATTTTCTTCTTAGTGTTTCCATTATTTTGATGACAATTTGTGTATACTCCTCACAGTGGCACAAATTCCATTTATAAAAACAAACCTATATTAACCGAACTCAATAGGTCCCAGCGCGCAAAGTTATGGAACACTGTCTCTGTTGTCAAACTGAGCTTGATCTTGGCCGAGATTAGCCTCCAAATATATCGATCCTTATCCTCTAGACGATGAGCCTACTTGCCACCAAATTTCGTTGAGATCTGGCCAGTAGTTACCGAGAAATAAAGCATCATATACAAGCCGAGCCTAGACTGCCTAGTTAAGCTTCGCCTGCAAATACGAGGAGTGATCGCAAAGTAAGGTTACAAAGCATTCAGTGAAACCTGTACATATTATTTCGTATAACCAATACAGCCAACAAATAGTAGGTAGATTAGGTAAATTTTCGACATAGCCTCCATATTGGTTGAGGCACATTTCGCATCGTGACATAGGTTTAAGAATTCCCTACTATTAAAAATCCTGTCCTTGCGTGTTCAGCCACATTATCACAAAGTGCTTCACCTTCTCGTCTCAAGCGAAGCGACGACCTCCTAGGTGCTCCTTCAACTGTGGGAACAGGCGAAAGTTTCTTGGAGCGAGTTCCGGGCAGTAGGTAAGGCGGTAAATGATATCCCGACAAAACTGTTTCAACAGCGTGTCTCGTTGGTGACGTTTTCTCTACCAGACGGAAACTTTCGACCCCGAACTTACTGACGCGACATCACAGTTTTTCCTTAAGCCTCTACCAGCTGCCGGTGAATTTCAGCCGCGGTTACATGTTTCGCCTACAGAAATCGAAAAACTGAGGGAACTTCTTCGCGAGACCGTTTTCCAAACGAGTTGCCATTTTTGTTTACATACAACTAGCGCCGTAGATAGCGAGTAGCTGAAACTCTGCATAGTTGCCAACTCCCTGTATTAAAATTACCGTACATTTCTCGTTCCTCTATAAAACAGATGAAACTCCAGAAATATTGGCCCCGTAACCTTAGGTGCTAATCCTTGCTCGTATACTGTTCTTCATTCTTAGACAATGGGTTACTTGCGAATCAAATTTGATACAGATGCTGTCAGTAGTTACACAGAAATAAAGTACCACACATATACACCTTTATACAGTGTGTTTCAAAATAACACCGACAACGTTTGGGAGATGGTTCCTGACACCAAGATAAGGGCAAAACTATAGACCAATCTGGATGTACAAGTGCTTTCTTTCGGAGTTATAGGCTGCCGAAAATATGAAAAAATGAACTTTAAAGGTCCATACTCCAATAATCTGGGATCTATCATAGTCGACTCAAGACTTTACTTAATAACTAGAATGTGCTCTATCCAAATATCCATGTTTCAGAATCCTGTGGTACTTCTGCAACAATTTTTATGAGGTAATTTGCGAATACTTCAAATTATATGCTCATAGACAAACTCCCTCTATTAAAATCGTTGCGTTATTACTTTACGATTCTGAAATATGGGTTTATAGATAGGGCACATATTAGTTCCTATAAGTGAAATCTTGACGCGACTACGGTAGGTCCCAAAGTTTATTTTTTTCGTGTTTTCGGCAGCCTATAACTGCGAAAGCAAGCATTTGTGCACCCAGGTTGATCTATATTTTTGTCTTAACTTGGTGTCAGGAATCACCTCCCAAACATTGTCGGCGTTGTTTTGAAACACCCTGTATATCACACATACATACAACTAGAGTGAAGTAGTTTAGACCAGAAATTAATCATATACTTATTTGGACAATGTTTAGCAGAAGGGCTCCAGATCTTTTTCCTAAAAAAAATGTTACGATTTCGGTAGTTCCTATTCACATTATGTTAATTTAGGTTAGTTTAATTTGGTTAGATTTATTTCGGTTAGGTTATGTTAGTTTATGTTAGATTATATTAGTGTAGTAGTCCAGCATAATTTTCGAAAAAATGATAGAATTTCACTTATTTCTATTAATATTAGGTTAGTTTAGATTAGTTCAGGTTGGTTTAAGTTAGCTTAGTTTAGTTTGAGTTAGATTTGGTTAGGTTGTGTTAAATCTGTGTATTTGCATCTTCCATTTCTCCCGTAAAATAAATTTTTAATATTTTACCTACTTCTGGCCCCCTTTTGGTAAACATTTACCATTTATTTTACTTAAAATGCTAAGAAAAGAACTTTCAAACTTATCCGAAAATGCAAATAAATATTTTCTTAAAGAAAAATGTAAATTAGTTCAATATTTCACTTAGAAAGGCTGCCGTTACTTAAATCCTGGCTATAAATATACATGCATATAATCTCATTTTCCCCACACTTCTCATAAAAGTCATTTGATATCATTGTAAGCGTGATATAGTAGGCAAAGTATCATTTATCATCATCAATCAAGGCGTAGTCAGCTGTTGCATCTGGTGAGATGACAAACTTCTTTCTAACTATAAAACAAACTGTCTTCAACGCAACACTTTTTATTCTGCTCTTTTTCAAGGTTTTTCGAAACCAATTCGTCTTTCTCCGTCAGACAAAGGAAAATATGGCATTTCCCACAAACCAGAACCACTACAAAATACAGTAACAAAGTTTTGTTGGTCTGTTTATCTCGTAAGGAAAAGAGAGAAAAAAAACTTTGTATAAATTTTTCCTTAAAAATATATAAATTACTAAAAAAAAGATTGCTTTATGTTTATAACTGTCCTCATGGATTAGATAGCTTGTTTCTATCAAATTAACTCTCTTCTTCGGTAGCGTATTTGTACAGCGGTGGACACTTCTAAATGGTACAGCCATATGGAGATTTATGGCTAAGGTGTACCGCTGTACAATGTTGTTTTAAAAGAAAGTATTCAATATTATTAGCTTTTTACGCATAACCAAATATACCACGAAAGATGTGGAGGGGGGAGTATGTTGGCTCACTGGTAGACTCTACTTCTGATACGTGGGGTCTCTGCAGGCCGATAGCCAGCCCGAAAATTGAGGGCGGGTCCGGTAGAAATTAGGGATGGCCACAAAGTTCCGGTTCCGGCGGAACCGTCGGAAATCCGGTTTACAGGACTGCTTCCGGACCTGGATCCGAAAATCCGATTCCAGAACGTGATTAGGAACCGGTTCCAGACCTGGATCCGAAAACCCGGTTCCAAAACCTGATGTGAGGAACCGGTTCCAGACCTGGATCCGAAAACCCGATTCCATAACCAGATCTTAGGAAACGGTTCCAGACTTGGATCCGAAAAACTGGTTCCGGAACCGGATCTTCTAGATACGGATCCGTTCAGAGCCGAAAACAGTTCCACCAGGAACCGGTTCTGGCCATCCCTAGTAGAAATTAGGAACAGCCCGATCCAACATATTATAGTTCATCACTATACTATATTTCACTTGCAAGCCTAGTGTGAAAAGTTAAGGAGGATAGCAAAAATTTAGGAGAACCCGGTCCCCTAGACCCCCCGAGGATACGGGTCTGGGTCTGTGGTTTAATCCATGGGCAAGTAAGTTTGTGTTGGACAACATCGTGTCCGTGACTTTTATCGGCGTTCTCCCGTTTCCTCCAGCATTCTTGTTCCACCAATTCTTATATCATTATTCATTCACCGTAATTATCGTCTCCCTTAGCCTAAAGGGCATAATCGTGGGACGTTGAACTGAAAGATTTCATTTCATACCAACCATGGTATGTGTTTTCTTCTAACTTGTCACAATGACGACACTGCCTTCCCTTTATACGTAAAATGGAAATGGCCGGTGGTTCATCAGTCACTCGTTCATCATTCATTGGCTTTAATCATTGTCTCCTTTAGCCGATCAGGCATAAAAGTGGAACGTTAAACTCAATGATTTATTTTCATTTCATTTTGAGGCTAAGGGAGATGACCATTAAGGCAAGTGAATCACGATAGAAGAATTGGTGGAATGAAAAATGGGAGGAAACGGGAGTACCCTGAGAAAACCCACAGACACGACTTTATCCACCACAAACTTACTTGATCGTTGATCGAACCAGAGACCCCACGCACTAGAGATAGGCGATTTACCACTGAACCACTGTGCCCTCCCCATACAATGTCTAGTTGCAAATGATTATTATATGATAAGTTTGTTGAAAACTGACAAGATTCGTACTTAAATTTCAGAACCAATGCGTGCGTATCTTTTACCATTGAATCTAATTTGGCTCGCCCATTAGAACTATATACTCTATGCTTCCTACAAGCATAAAATAAAGTTGAAATGTAGACCAATCAAAAATTACTGAAACAAAAGGAACAAAAGTTCCATTTCCACGTATCTTCTAAGCTTATTGTTTCTCTTAAGATGTACCAAAGACCTTTAAACGTTAGAGCCATTAAAATTTTAAGAGACGCCTTATTAGGTTTAAGAAATTGCTTCCTTTCTGATCTATTAATCACTTTGAACGAACGAAGCGAGATGAGCCGTTCAGCTTTAAAATTCACTCAAAAGATGTCTCTGCATCAATTTCAGTTACATCAGCTTCGGGAGGGAGAGAGAAAAAGTATTTTCCTCGTTCATATACAAACGTACATTATAATTGCAACTTGACTTGTACGATCTTGTCAACCGATCAAATCGTCAAAGAAAGGGGAGTTCCCTATCTCTCATTATTTTCGAGATTATTCGTTCGGAAGCTGTTTCTTTCATCTGTATTTTATTCAAAGTAGGTTCAGGTACTCAGTTGGAAAATTCTGCTTCCTTCTGAGTAACGCTAGAAGTTACCAAGTTTCCTCTTGCATTAATGATTGTACTCGTTAAGACCGGATAAAGTCATTTTTATAATGTCTATATGTAGTGTGTGTCTGTGTGTGTATATATCAAAAAAAAAAAAAACAACTGAGACTAAATATGTAAGAATTCTCACTACTGATCCAAGTCAGAATCAAATTTGCTTCATTACTTTGCGGGTAAAATTATTTTGAACAAGGAAGTAGTTTCCCTTGCTCTCATAAACGATATTCTGTAGTTCAAATTTTAATTTTCTCTCTCTCGGGTAGAATCTTCCTTTAAAATGGAGGAAGTGTTGTTCAAAAATTGACGAGACACCATACCAGAATATTTTCTCTAATTAGCAATAAATCATGTTAAATATTCTGAGCCGAAGGACTTGGAGACTGTAAGTGGTAACCTATGGTATTTTGTAATGACTTTCAAGATAGCAGACAAGTTATACTTTAATGTACCAGAAGTAATTTTAAATGGAAGTAAAATCATAAATGGAATTATAAAATATTGCTAGAGCAGTGGTGTTTCTAGACAATTTTACTCTGAAGAGAATTTAAATATAGCCTATAGGCGGATAAAGTAGTACTATGAAGGGAATTGCCAAGAGGGTGGGTGGGTGTAATTTCACAGTTCCAGGAGGAAAATCACCCCCTAGCCACCCCTGAAATCATCACTGTGTTAATATTCAGGGCGGTAGGTAACTCCACCGACAAACAATGGGAGGTGATTCCTTATATGAAGTAAAAGAAAAAAGTTCTTATAAGCATAGGTCGAAAAACGTCTCATTTCAGAGTTATGAACCGCCGAAAATTCGAAAAATCATGTTTCGAAACGCCCTGTCTTAGAAACTATAGGACTTATAACAAGCGGTTTAAGGAATTACAAAGGAACTAGCATGCGAATTATCTAAATATACATGTTTTACCATCATCCGTTATCGGCGAAACGAACTGTAAAAAGGAAGTTGAGGTATAGGGATACTCATTTAAGTACTAATAACCAGAAAAGGAGTGGGTCAGTGGGTCAAGTGGGTCAAGTTTTCTGAGTGAGTCAGTGGGTCGTGGGTCAACAGCATGTGACCCACTGCAACCCACCACCCACCATGACCCACTGCGACCCACCGACTCAGTCCGACCTACTGACTCACTCTGCTCACTGCATTGTAGACAGTATTTTCTGAAGACTGGTAAATTTGTCTGCGTTTTACTTTCAAGACCTTCATTTCCCTTCATTTCTCTTCTTTTTCCATTTGTTTCTGTCTACTTACCGAGGTATCTAAGTGAAGAAAGAACTTCAGGCACTTTTGGATATTGATATTTGTAATTGTAATAACAACAATAGGACGTATACTACTACTTGGTTTTCGAGGGCTGTGAGTTTTTAGAGGAGCTAACTACCGGAAAAAATACATTTTTGAAACACTGTAATATATAAATTATTATATAAAAAATTGAGTGTAACCAGGGCCGGATCCAGGATTGTCTGAGGAGGGTGCACCAATAACTACCAAAATAACCAATCTCACTGAAACTTCAAAGTAACATGTAGCAATATTCTTTATACCTGACAACGATAATACATAGAACGGAGGGAGGGGAGAATTTTAAAGAGGGTCGCAAGTGTTATGCAGGGGGAAAAAATTCTTCTCTCTTCCTGGTTTCTATTTTCTTCCCTACTTGACAATGCTATATTGCTTTGCTTGGTGAATCCTTTTCCTTCAACCTTTTGACAATCGACTTAAACTATTGCTTTTGCAAAATCTCTGCTTTCTCTGGGGTGCACGTGCATCTTTGCACCCTCCTAAATCCGGCCCTGAATGTAACTATGTGTGCCTAATCATCACGGCCAAATTGCAAAGTCAAATGATATGCGGTGGCTTAGTCTTAGAGCGTTCACTTCCGGTGCTTGGGGTCCCTTGTTCGATCCCAGCTCGCGCCGTTTGGACGTGTAGTGGACAAACACCGTGCTCGTGGGTTTTCTCGGCGTTCTCCCATTTCCTTCCAATTTCTTCATTCCACCATTTCATTCATTTCTCATCATCACCGTCTCGTTTAGTCTGAGCGGCATAATCGTGGGACGTAAAACTTAAAGATTTCATTTCATTTCATTTCATTTTACTTCTTAGTGAGTATTTGAAAACTGACCAAGAAAAATCGTTATCAGACTTAAGTTTAACAAGCAGATTGTCCATGAGGAGTTGCAGAAATCGGGTAGAAGTATTATAAATTTTCACGACAGATTGCGAATGGGGATTTACCCTTATGAATTTACAAATGACTGATATTAGAAATAGACTAAGTGGTCAAACATTGTCTAACTTGTTGTTCATCAATGTTAATGTCCCACCGCTAGACATGCTCAAAGTAGACGAGCTAGTTATTTCTTGACTGAAAGATAGACATCATTCCGCTGCGGATGATTTACCACGAAAAAGTTACCAACATTAAGTAAACCCGATTGCAGATTTGTTTTAAGGTGGAAAATTACGAGTTACGGAAAATGTTTACTTGTATTACTAATGGCTTATTTGTGTTATTCAACTTTATATCTAATTTTTAGTAAGTCTCTTCTTTGCTTTAGGTAAACTACTTTGAATAAATATTCATAATAATTGCAATTATGCATATTTGTAACTTGAATTTAACGTGGTGTTTTAGTGATTACACAAACTACAATTATGAGCATACTTTATGGAGACGCTCTCACAGAGGGTACCCGAGCACCTTTATACCCTATGAACAACTGATTTTTCAAGTCTTTTGTGAGAAAAATACTGTGAACTGAGAAACCATAACCATATTGTACAGGGGTATTTTCCTGCGAATAGAAGTTTCTAGTGGAATGCGTTCAGAAATTAACACTTGAAAGAATACTCTCTTAGTACAAGTATATTTTAGGCACACACTAATTTCTCCCCACCTCGAACTGTTTCAATTTCCTCACTGACAAACACTTTACCATTTTATATCGTAAAGGTCAGACCCACTGTTATTGCAACAGAGTGGTGCTTGAGCGATTGACTAGAAATTCAAACTCCGATTAGTGACAATTTCACAGTCTTGTTTTATTTATGACGATGAATTTTGGTGAGTCAGAGTAGGTCACAGTGGATGAGAGTGGTTCATGGTGGGTCACAGTGGATGGTGGGTCAGAGTGGGTCATGGTGGGTGGTGCGTCAGAGTGGGTGGTGAGTCATGGTGGGTCGTGGGTCGGAGTGAGTCGTGGTGGGTGGTGAGTCAGTGGGTCGTGGGTCAAGTTTTCATTGACCCACGCCAACTCTGCTAATAACTCTTAACCGCCCTCGTGGCTGAGAGGTTTACGTACGCGTATTTGACGTAGGAAACCTGGGTTCGATTCCCGGCGAGATGTTATGTGGTTTGGATCCAACGTTAAGCTGTAGTTCCACGTCTTTCATAGCCTCGCTTCTGAAAGGGACGCTAAACTAAACTCAACCCAAAATATGCAATCCTTTCGGATGTTTCACAGTTTCGCGTATTTTTCTCATTGTGTGTGCTTCTGCTTTGTACAACGATGACCGCATATATTCATGCTTGTCAACTCCAGAGAACTCTCCCCTGCACAGAGAAAAATCCGTTCTCCGAACAGCGGTATATTGTACAAATATACGGTATCCTCTTGATTACTATAGAAATCAGTACGGAGCGTACGTTATCCGTATGCTACATAGGCACTTTCCTTAGATGTTACACCATGCCGTTGCAGGGTGTCTGACATCTAACAGTTTTCCGTATATCACATGTATATACTTATGTTACCTTCGTCAGCTATATGTTATATACGTCCATTTGTATGTGAGATCCTGACCGCCTACATTGTTTCATACGGAAAGTACGTATAGATGGAACACTTATACAGAAAGTGTTTTAAAACATGCCTTTTCAGTTATACGTCTGCTGTACGTTAAGTCTCAAAACTACAGGAATTACACATGTAACCTATCTTTTCAAGTTCGGCACCTACAATTTTTTTCTCAGTTTGGTCACTCCTATATATATATATATAAAAAAAATAGTTTATGATTTTAGCTGCGAGTGGTATAATTCCCTTTTCTTTGATTAGCAACACAAAGTATATTCATGATTTTGGGGTTTGTTTGTTCGTCTGCTGGACTACTAATGCTGCTGGTAGGCAAGTGAATCGTTTTGCACAATAGTCGACTATATTTAGTTATTTCGAAATGTTGTTCCGTTCCTGTGAATATTTGCATGGAGTGATTTCATATTATTTGAGTTTTTATCGTCTGTATTAGAGCCCTGAAAAGATGCGTGAAGAAATGCATGAAATATGAAACTATACGATTAGATTTTCTGTAGTTTCCTTCAAAGTAGTCTGTTTCATTCTTGTGAATGCATTAGTTTTTTTCTCTTTTTTTTGTGACGACGCGCCTGTATTTTCGTCCTGTGTTGTGGTTTCACATGATGGACTTGAGTTCCTGTAGGGAAAATGAATAATTCAGCAGAATATTTAAAATCTTTTCGATTTGGCAGTTTAACACGGAAAGAAAACTGTTAAATTAAAGCGCACAGGAGACCCACCCCTAGGGATACGCACGAGACGAATCGAGACAGGATATTCCTTACAAAATTCGAGTCGAAACACGACTCTTCCAATGGTAAAATATACATTTTTCCAGTCGAGACATCACTTTTACAGCACATTTTCGAGACGAGACAGCCACAAATCTTGTCTCGTGCGCATCCCTACCCACCCCTATACTAAACATAACACAAACTGCACTAAGCCGTCGAAAACAAAAATGAAAAATGAAATGAAATCTTTGAGTTTTACGTCCCACGGTTATGCCGGTTAGGCTAAAGGAGACGGTGATGATGAGAGATGAACAAAGTGGTGGAATGAAGAAAGTGGGAGGAAACGGGAGAACCCCGAGAAAACCCGCGCGCACGGTGTTTGTCCACCACAAAGTTCACTTGGCGGGGGTTGGGATCGAACCCGGGACCCCAAGTACCAGAGATTAAGGCTCTACCACTGAGCCACCGCGCCCCCTCAGTAGACTTGATGTTTCAATACTTTAAATATACGAGGAATGATCGGAAAGTAAGGTCACAAAGACTGCAGTGAAACGTGTATACATTATTTCATACAACCTATACAACCAACAAAATGTACACGCATTAGGTTATATTTCGACGTAGTCTCCATATTGGTTGAGACACTTGTCGCATCGTGGAATGAGATTGAAGACTCCCCCCTGATAAAATAAATCCTGTCCTTGCGTGTTGAGCCACGTTCTCACGAAGAGACTCGCCAACCCGTCCGAAAGGAAGCGACGACCTCCTAGATGCTCCTTCAAGTGCGGGAACAGGTGAAAGTTGCTTGAAGCGAGTTCCGGACTGTAGGAAAAGGTGGTCGATGATCTCCCAGCGAAACTTCTTCAACAGTGTCGTAGTCTGCTGTGTTGTATGCAGGAGCGCGTTGTCGTGAAAGAAGATGACGCCCTTGTTGAGAAGTACTGGCCGTTTCCTACTGATTACTTGGCGTAATTGTGTCAAATTCTCACAGTATCGGTTAGTTGTAACTGTGAGCTTTTTTTTTTCAAAAACTCTGTGAATATGATACCTGCACTGTCCTTCACGAGAGCTGTGCTCAAATCTGTTAATGACGTGCTGGATCTGTCACTGCGTTCTTTGCCGATGATGTTTTCTCTACCAGTCGAAAACTTTCGACAAAATTCTGCAACATGCTGACGACACATTGCAGTCTCTCCGTAAACCCGTAACAAATCCCGGGAATTTCAGTTGCGGTTACATCTTTCGCTCATAGAAATCGAATAATTGAGCGGACCTATTCTAGAGACTAGTTTCCTAATCGAGTAGCCATTTGTGTTTACATACAACTACCTCCGTAGGTGGCGGGTGGCAGAAACTACGCACAGTTGCCAACTCCATGTATTAAAATTACCGCACACGCCTCATTCCTCTATAACAGACAAAACTCCAGAAATATCGGCCATGTAACCTTAGTTTTTGATCCTCTTTCGTACAACAAATCTGAGTGGATATGAAATAAGAAACACACTTTTTTGTTTCCTTTGTTAGGGATCAACGATGACGCAGCAAAGATCCCCTGGGTTGAAAAGGAGTTATCGTATTTGAAGAAACTTCATGAGAAAAGCCATAAATATGAAATGTCAAAGAAGTATATTAATAGATGTACTATGTTAAATTTAGCTGCACTTGGTTCTGTGAACGTCTAGACAAGGGCGCCGATTTCTCTGTAAATTTGGGGGGGGGGCATTCACATGCAGAAGGTATATATATATATATATATATATATATATATATATATATATATATATATATGAGGATTTTAAGACAAATTGCATTCAAATTAAGCCAAATATTGTATATTCATAAATACAATAGGGGGCCCACATGAGCTTTGGGGGGCCCGGGCTCCCTGCTCCCCCTCAGGGTTGGCGCCCTTGCGTCCAGACATGTTTCAGTCAAGCTTATGTTTGAACCCGATTGAACACCACAATAGTCAGTTCCAAAAATAAATAGGAACATTTTCTTAAAAATCATTAACTATGTAAAATTTTATGGTTTTCATGAACTAGGATTAAGGGGTCATGAGCGTGAAGAATCAAAAAATCAAGGAGTGTTCATAGGGTTGATTAAATTTAAAACTGAACTACATTCTTTATTGAAATCCCATCTCGACAGTACGTCAGCAAGAAGTATTTAAAATGAATTACTGCTATGTATGCTAGAAGTGACCAGAGAAAATATAATAGAAAAAAATTAAAGCTGCCAAATACGTTTCTCTCATGAGTAATGAGACAACTGACATTATAGATATGTTTCAGCTTGTTATTGCGTTAAAATACTATGCTACAAAAATGTTCCTGTGGAAAGATTCTGGAGTATTTTAAACCCAAATGACCAAAATACTCCATTGCTGAATGCTTTCTGACAAGGAACGGACATGAACCTGTCATCTGTACATCCGAATAAAATCTAGTTCATTTGATAAACATGATATCAATAACATGTATACCAATACATGCTTTCCCCTCATACCTATCCTGTATATCAAAACAAAACTTAGTACACACATTTCCCCTGTGGTACTTTTCGAGATACATTTGGATTGTGTGCTTTTACCTGGGGCCACTCCAGAGGGGTCCAAAGTTGATGGAGGGAGTTTCTGGAGGCAATTTTCCCGACATTCCTCCAATTTCCTCTGTTCAAGTACTTTAAGGGCCCAACTACATAGCACCTCCAAAGGGATTGTTTCATGCTGAAGAGTATGAACTATAAACCATGACTTTCCAATTAACGGGTATTGATGCAATAGCTATTTTACCGCAAGTGTACGATTTTCTTTATACTAACAGGGTTAATGAGAATCAGGGACTTACTCCGTTGTCCATGGCACCTAAATTTCTGTGCATGCACATATGGTTTGTTATGTTTATCGAATGGACTAGGCTTGATTCGGATGTCTGGATGACAAGTTCATGTCCGTTCCTTGTGAGATTAATCAAGTCTTGAAACACGAAACTAAACTTATTGCCCAAAGCTCTGATGGCGCAGCTGTAACGAGTGGGGGTATAAATGGAGCCCAAGTCAAAGTGAGAGAGGAATACTCTGATGCTTATTTTGTGCACTGTTTTGCTCATTAGTTAAATCTTGTAATAGAAAGAGCTACCACGTAAAACACTAAAGCCAGAATACCCTTTTCTAATTTTGTCTGATATCTCGGGTTTTTCTCTCGCTTTTATAACAGAATAGCAGTTTTAGATTCATGTGTTGCCAAGCGGATATCCAATGGTGGACTGTTAATCTGGTGTACGAAAAGCAGGAAGAACTAAAAGAATGCTTCCAAATTTTGTCTGAATCCGAGACTTCACACACTACAGCCAATAAATGAATCGTCTGCCTTGTTGGGTTATCTTCAGAATGAAGAATTTTGTTTCTGGCTAATTTTTAGTTTTTAATTACTTATGCCACATATAGATATTCTATCTAGGGCCTAACCAACTACAGAGTTGCTATATAGATGCAGCAAATGTTCAATCATATTTATCTGCCTTCACTACTGAAATTAATAAGATCAGGGAACCAGTAGGACTAATTGACACCGAAACGCAAAATCAAAACAAAAGAAGAAATGTTTCAAACATACAGTCAAGAGCAGTCGCAGCCAAACAAGTGCTCGACGTCATTTTAAAGCAAGTAAATCTGTGCTTCCATTTTACAGACAACTTAACTACATCTTCACTTCTGCCAGAATCTAATTTTAGTACTTCCTTTCCAGAAAAAATTTCAAATAAATGTATAGAGATCTTTCCTGTTTTTGACAAAGATAAAATTAATACTTAACTTAGTGTAGTTTATGCTAGAAAAGAATTCAGAAATTGTGGTAGTGCTGTGAATTTCCTTCAGTATATTATAAGCGCTAGTCTAACTTCTACATTTTCTGAGTGTCCAAACTTCCGAAAATACTCATAACGCTGATCCTAATTACAAGAGAAACTAAACGATGCTTTTCTGTCCTTAAAAGAGTGAAAACTTTTGTAAGTAATACAATGGGAGAACAGTTAACAGTACTTGCCATCATAGACTAGAATACAAGTTTTCGAAAGAAAAGGAAATGTTTGGAAAGATTCCTAACTTCAATGGTAAACTTATAGACAAATTTGCCACAGGGAAGAAACACTGTAGGGAATTAACGTGAAACATAATCCAATCCAATCCAATTTAAGTCAGTTTCCACTCTCACACGCAGATGAGGGGGGTGGAAGGGTGTCTAGCTTCAGCTACTTTACCCAGAGTTAAATAAAAATATGTATATTGTGTGTTGGACAATTAGAAATAACGGCATCTTATATGTAGTGGCTTAAACTGTGGGTCTGAATGTATATTGATGGTGAATGTGTGTGCTTCATTTGTTTTGTTTAAAATCCGTGGAGTTTGCCAGTCCGAAGCTCCGGCATTGAGTTCAAAAACAGGCGTGTGTTCTGTTTGTGGTTATGATTGATGGTTTATGTGGGGTGACGAGTTCTTCTTTGGTTTGTGGATGATTGTGGATGATTGTGGATGAATAATATATATGTCGCCATGCGTAGATGTTAAGATTTTGATTTCTTCATTGAGAATCTGCTTGGAAGCACGGTGAATGGCCTTCATCAATGTTGGTCGCTGTTCTGGAGCAGTGGTCATCGTTAAGATAGAAGCCACCCAGGTCATAATCTTGTGTGTGGCAGTTTGAATTGCTTTCTGAAGAATGGTGGCGATTGGTTGAGTGTCAAGAGCAGGCTCTTTTCTGATTGGCTGGTTTGTATCCTCTTGTTGTGTTGCTATTGGAGACTCCACCAACTAGAACTGATCCTGATAAGAGCCGGTGTCACTATGGGTTAATGGTGGTTTGGCAGTTATGATGTTAGGAAACCGTTTGTAGGCTGTTTGAGTGGGTCCTCTTGGGCCGCTGATATGGCCGGTTCTATGGTCAATAGTCTTGCACGTCGCACGAAACTTTGGATGGATGAGCCTGTCACACTGATAATCGTGACTCTCACCACACCTGTAGCAAATCTTCTGATTGACACAAAAATGAGTTGGATGATCATACTGATAACAACTATAACACGGTTGTGGTCTTGCTGTGCCCTTGGATGCTTCTGAAATAACTGGATTCCACTCTTGATGAGATGATTGATCTCCACAGGATTTGTAGGAAAAAAGACAAACCAGAGGGGGTGGAAAGTCTGTATTTGCTGTGAGGGTGGTTCAACACTCCTCCTTTCGAAGGAATCTGCTTTGGCACGTCTCACTCATATGTCTCTCTCAGTACGGAGATGACTGCATAAGATAAAATTTATACCTTGTGTTTTAGATACGTAATGTAAAACATAAGGTATATGTTTTATTTTTTTGCAGTCATCTCCGTATAAGTATTAGGAGCTGCTAGTGGAAACCAATTTATGTATATCAAACGATGGATTTTTCTAAACCAAACGAATTGGTTAGGGCAAGTGTAAAGTTTCGTGCATAATTTGTGTGAAAATCAAGGGAAAAGGATACTTTGTTTATATACATATCTAAACATTGTTATTACACAATCATCTTACCATCTATTAAGACAATATTGAAAATAAAGTTCAGTAGGATTAAGATTTTTATTATGTCACTAGAAAGACACAGAATGTTTACTGAGAAATAGTCCAAAATTCTGATGGGTTTAAATTTTAATTTTTGGTTACTGTTGTGAAAAGATTATATGATTATTTCGTTTTTTATTAATGCCTCATCTTGTTAATGTTGCCTCATCTGTCAGAAGAATGGCTGGAAGAAGGTTTCATTCGTCTTTATAACCAATGACAGAACTGAAGAGGCAAGAGACGATCTTCCTCAATTATGTGCTTTACTTTTGCAGGCAAGGGCGCCGATACTGGGGGGCCAGGCCCCCCAAAGCTCATGTGGGTCCCCCCTATTGTATTTATGAATATAATATATTTGGCATTTGAATGCAGTTTGTCTTAAAATCCTCATATATATATATATATATATATACCTTCTGCATCTGAATGCCCCCACCCTTAAATTTACAGACAAATCGGCGCCCTTGTTTCCAGGTGAAATGGATAATAACCAAAGATGTTATAAAATAGAGGATCTGCCATACGTCACAGGTTCGCCACACCTACTCTGTCCACTCCGCACCACTAAGATCGCAATGTTTCGAGCCAACAATCATGCTGGAAACGAGAGTAGCCAATCAGACGTGCCGGCTCAGACGATGCTTGGTTTTTGGGGGCTTCATTGAGTTCATTGAGTTCTTGCTCTTAACCGTCGCATACTTAATTGACGGCTTCTTTTGGAACCTTCCAGTATAACATTGTTATAATTAAGGCCCGGATTTATGTGTAAATCCTCTTTTTTTTTTCACACACAAGCCCAAAACAAAGTTTATTATCCCAAGAGTCTGCAAGTGTAAATTACAAATTTTGTTTCACATAAAAATACATATTTTCTGAAAGAAAATATTTTGGACATTTTTGTAATAAATACGTATTTTTAATAATTTCCCATTATTTTATTCTAAATTTCACAACGAATTGTTCTTCTTTTCTCAAAAGAAATTAACATCGGGAAAAGAATAGATTTAATAATGACATGCTAGCTACATATGATAAACAACCCCGAGCTCCAAAATTTTCTTACTAAATATACGAACTTAAATCTTGCAGACGAACTACGAGAAACTATCTGTCCAAGTGCTATGAAGAAACCTTAACATATGTGAAATGGAAACATTTTGGGTGAGCATTGATGCAACTGGTAATTCTGTTAGTGTTAGAAAAGTGGGGATGAAATAACTACCAAACAACATTTCTTGCTAGACTCTAAAGAATTTTCAGTTACGAATCACGTGACAGTTGTCAGGCCGTTCAATGAATCTTTGCACATTTTGTGGCCGAATGATGTGAAATATGAAAATATTTTGCTTTTTCTGATTGATGGTGCTCCTTTGCTCCTTATATGAGCAAAGTTGGTGAAGCTCTCTTTGTATGCTGCCCTTATATGATTTATGTGACGTGTATCGTACACGCCCTATATCGATTGTGTGAAAAAATCCTAACTCTTTGTCCTAAAGTAGACAAGTTAGTGTCATTCTTAGAGCAAAAGATAAATGCAATCAAACTTTTGGTTGCGCGACTTTACGGACACTCTGTAATACGTCTATAGTATATCCAAGGGATTAAGGAGCTGCCAGGAAAGTGGTAGGATATCGAATAAAATAGTGTAGATATTTGTGGTTTCATAATGATATTTTCAAATTCCAATGAATTTACTCTCAATTTTAACTTTTGAATCCCAAATTAATCCCAATTAATCCCAAATCTCAATCCCAATCCTAAAGGCTCAATACTTTTTAGACAACCTGAGAGAAAAAAAAAATATATTAAATTTCAGGAAACAAGAAATAAAGATATTTGTTAACCTTACTGTCAAAATAACTGACATCAGTCACAACTGTTTGTTGTATATGTAATTACTTTTACCTATATCGCCATTTTTTTATGGTATCATTTCTCTCTTTACTTACAGGAGTTCGAACTGAAGACCATGCGCACTAATTCTGCACTTGATTAAAGAATTCGATATCACTTATTATGTAACGGTATATTAAATTTTAACGACATTGTTAAAATCAGCAGTTGGTTCTTAAAGGTAAGGAATATCTAATACCAAAATCTGCTGGGAATTGTTGAGGACATATAAAGTTAGGAGTGTTTTATTAACCACCCATATCTTGTTTAACCTAGCCCACAAATCCAGAAATTACGATTGCATTTCAGCTGCAGACATTCTTTTATTGCCAAACAATATTGCACTCTTTTTCTTTTCAAATAACCTCTCGTAAACGTACAGTGCAGTGGCTGTAGAAAGGTCAATTTATAAGCGGTAACATCTTGGTCCTTCTTAGTGGAATTATTTATATGTCCTATAAACTGCAACGGGTAATACATTGAATTTAAAGTAGTACACAAGGAAATTGTTCTTGTTCATTCCATAGCTGTCGTCCTAGTTGTGATAGTCTTATGTGCGACAGGAATTGTTAACTGTCCTCTGAGCAACCGATTCGATCTGTTAACTGGCCTATGAGTCACCGATTCGTTCATACTAAGAATGGCGTTGATTGGGAATAGTTAATCAGATGTAAGGGATCTCAAAAATTGACTTTTATTATGGAAATGATTTTCTCGTTTTATTCATAGAATCTTAGGAAGTCTAGAAAGTACATAATTCGCTAAACAGTTACATGTTTAACTTTTCTAAAATATAAATACTGCTTTGCTTAGTGAGTAATTAGATTTGAATTAAATTAAGTAGAGAAGGCAGAGCTTTTGAAGCAATTGGATATTACAATTGGATTTTCAATAATTAATTATATATTAATATATTTTTCATGGAAATATCCTTGTTGTCTCGTTAAGTTATTTGCTATGTTTTATGTCAAATCGACTTCAAAATTAAGATAAATTTTATTTGCACTCACAGTATAGGGAAAATATTTTTGACGAACAGTATCACCGGCACGTACATTTTTCATGGAAAGGTTGTTCGGATGCTAATAACGCCAGAAGCAAACATATTTTACAAGAGGGAATCTTTTATCATCTTCCATAAACTCCGTAAATGAATCGGTCGCTCATAGGACAGATAACCATTCCTGTCGCTAATAGGACTGTCGCTTCTAGGACTAATAACCATTCCATAAGAACAAAATAGAGCAGCAAGTTTATCGTTGGTCTCTCTCATTCCTCAGGAGTTTCCCATTTTCACTTTCGTGATATCATGATTAGCCATTATACTATTTACTGAAGAATACAACTGTTTTTTTTTTGTGTATGTTGGGTGTTCAAAAAATGGCGCCCACACACTACAGAGCACTATTCTACAAACCAAAATAAAGCGATATATATACAGGGTGTTTCAAAACAACACCGACAACGTTTGGCAGGTGATCCCTGACACCAAGATAAGATAAAAAGTGCACAAATGCGTCCTTTCGGAGTTATAGGCTGCCGAAAACATGAAAAAATGAACTATAAAGGTTCATAGCTCCACAAGTATGAGACCTACCGTAATCGGGTCAAGACTTCATTTAGGAACTAATATATGCCCTATCCAAAAACACATGTTTCAGAATCCTAAAGTATTCATGCAACAATTTTTATAGAAGGGGTTTGGCTACAGGCATATAATTTGAAGTACTCACCAACTACAACTATAAAAGTTGTTGCGGAAGTACTACATGATTCTGAAACTTGGATACTTGGATAGGGCTCATACTAGTTCCTAAGTAAAGTCTCGACGCGACTACGGTAGGTCGTATAGTTTTGGAGCAATGGACCTTTAATTTTTTTTCTGCAGCCTATAACTCCGAAAGGAAGCATTTGTGCACTTAGGTTGGTCTATACCTAATGTTTGTTCTTATTCGTTGCGTTCAAAAAATCGGTACGAGGTGGCTTATGACAAAGAGGTATATGGAAACACTACAGTACACTAAATATGTTGAAAGTGGTTTATCTCAGCTTGAAGGCACAGGTCAATCTTGCTACATATTTTTGCGAACACTCCAAGTAAAGATCAGTGATTGATAGAATTTATGTACCTTATATGTGATAACATATCTTAGTACCATCATAGTTTTAAGTCGATCCCGATTCGTTCAAGAAATATTGAAGCGTTTTTCCATTTTTAACATTATAACACGTACCCTTGTATTACTCGTTACACAATAGAACTTTGACCAACCTTAGACCACAATAGCTGATTCCAATAATACGTGAACTGTCTTTATTGCATAATATGCGTCTCTATTGGGTTGAAATCTAGGGTTTCGTCTCGTTTATGTCTATGGCGTTTATGTACGTTTATGACATTTCCATAACATAACATGCACATACACAAGGAAAAAAAAATGAGTTTTTCAATCATTTTCTCAAAATAACAAGCACCTAGATCCATTACAAAGTCTTTTTTTGTAACGCGTTGTGTTTCTCTGCTAAACTTTTATTACAATTCACTAAAATTCTCTGATTTGCCCATATTCTTAACCAATTGATTCATACTAGCTTTGCTGTATTGAATAACTTACACTAAAATACAAATTGCTGAGCAAAGCAACGTTTATTATAAAATAATAAATGTGTAACAGTTTCGCCAACTAAGTGAACATATTGGCTTCATCAGACACTGTCTACACTGTCTTCACAGTGTCTGACAGTGACTGTCTTGACACTGTCTGATGAAACCAATATGTTCACTTAGTTGGCGAAACTGTTACACATTTATAATTTTATAATAAAGTCAAGACAGTCACTATCAGACACTGTGAAGACAGTGTAGACAGTGTCTGATGAAGCCAATATGTTCACTTAGTTGTCGAAACTGTTACACATTTATTATTTTATAATAAAGTCAAGACAGTGTAGACAGTGTCTGATGAAGCCAATATGTTCACTTAGTTGGCGAAACTGTTACACATTTATTATTTTATAATAAAGTCAAGACAGTCACTGTCAGACACTGTGAAGACAGTATAGAGAGTGTCTGATGAAGCCAACATGTTAGTTGGCGAAACTGTTACATATTTATTATTTTATAATAAACGTTGCTTTACTCAGCAATTTGTGTTTTAGTGTAAGTTATACGGTATTTTTAATTTATTTGTCTCATGTTTATATTCTTTAGGCTAACGTATTATTTTGGTCTCCTCCGGGGGGGACTCTCAGAGCTCCGGAGGGCAGTGCCCCCAAAAAACAGGTCTGGAAGAAACACTGCTGTCCACCATAAACTCATATCGAGTGGGTTCAAAACAGGGACATCTTGCTCTACAGGTAAGCCTCAAGTTGTTGAGTAAAAATATACAGTGAAACCTGTCTTCAGCGGAATCGAGCGGGACTCGCAAAAAATTTCCGCTAAAGAGAGGTTTCCGCTTAATGGAGGTAGACCTTTCCGTTAAAAAATATATATGCTTATAACGGACATAATGAGAAAATATATTGACGTACGCAACTTGTTCAATTACAGTACTTTTTCTTTCTACGGATTAATACCCAAAAAACTTAAAATAAACACAAAATATGCTGTGCACACTTTCCTTTATTTTTCCCAATAGTCAAGCAGGTTTTTTTGCATACATTGCTACTACTTGGCTACGGTATACTTCAGGAGACAGAAAAGCTTTCTCTGGAATTTTGAAAGTCCTCTGAACTCTTTCCTCCTTGTTTTCACGACACGTGATGGAGATATATAACTTCTGCTTTACCTCAATTCCTTTTTTCCAGAACTTTGTTTTGTCAGTTTTCTTCTCATTTTTGTTGGCTGTCGCTAGTTGCTACACAAGCGGAACAGAAGTACGCCTACAAAGAAGACTGACAGCTGACATGCTACGTAGGACTAGCGAAAAATTGTGGGAGCTCAATATGAGTAGTGATTGACGAAGGTCAACACTGCCCATAAAGATTTAACAAAAGAATGAAGTATTTATCGCAGACAGTATATGTATACCCTCTCACAGGATGTTTAAAAATTTTCTAAACGATGTAGTCTGAAACTCAGAATTTTCCGTTAAAGGTTTATTTTGCTTTCCGTTGTCCGCATAACACAGTTTCCGCTTAATGAAGGGACTTTTACATGTCTTTTACTCCAAAATCCATGGGACCATGAAATATTTCCCTTTAAGACAGTTTTCCGTTTAATAAAGGGTCCGTTGAAGGCAGGTTTTACTGTATTTAGATTATAACTTGTTATTAAAGTTGAAACTAACTTGCTCGTCCTTTGCTAGTATTTTCTGATTGTGAACCAACAGGGTATTTTATTCGCTCGTACACAGTTGTGATGGATAAATACCAAATATACGGTGAGACTAAAGTTCTAATACCTTCTTCATATGTGAGGTATTAATGATTACTCTGTATGTGTCTCTTTACAGATACTGACGTAATTGTTGCATGCTTCATTGCAGGTATTCTTGAATTGTCTCATTCAAACTAACAAGGGACCTTTTTCTGGTGTGACACGAAATTTAGAACGAGACTATAGTCAATCGATTTGTGTTAGTGAATAAGAAAATCCATAGGCGGAAAAAACCCTCAATCTCAACCGTTTCGTAGTTATGGCGGGAGTAGTGGTACTGGCAACACAACACGTTGTGGATAATGAGACGAAATGTGGAGCGAGTTCAATGAAAAATATGCATAGAAGCACAGTTAAACATATATTACAATGTAATATTACATTCAACAATACTCTGACAAATGAGGGCGGTTGCGATCGAGGGTTTTTTCCCGCCTATGAATTTTCTTGTCCACTAACATAAATCGATATACCATAGTCTCGTTCCACATTTCTAATGAAACAAGAAAAAGACCCCTTGTAAGTGTAATTTACTGTTACATTACAGATAGTTGTGGATGACTAATAAGTGACTTTATACCGTGAACGGATTGTAAATTAGCACGTAGGCTTATGAACAATTTCAAAGGTAAATCATCAACGGACATCCAAAGCGTTGGTTTAGTTAACAATTTAATTGTTAGCTTTACAATTTCAACAAACAGCACTGTAATAGAAGAAGCTTTTCAAACCAGGTCGCCTCAAATACAGTCTCCACCCAGGATGACCTTCAACGAGAGAAGAGACTTATGCTACGGCTGCTGCATCCGTTCAACACTCATCCAAAAATTAATCCGATTGTGAGGTCAGGAAACGGGGATGCCGTACACATCGATTACGAATGTTTAAATCTAAGTTAGGAGTCATTTAAACTATCATAAATAAGTTAAGTGACGATGATAGAATGAAACGACATGCCGTATGTGATCAATTGACCAAGGTTTTTCTAGACAATTCTACTACCACTGCCACTTACATTGCCGAAGTAAAATTTTATATTCCGGTCTCTCGCAGACTACTACTACTACTACCAAATTGAAATAGTAATATTTCACATACAATTTTATGTAGGGGGGCGCGGTGACTCAGTGGTAGAGCGTTCACCTCTGGTGCTTGGAGTCCCGGGTTCGATCCCAGCCCCCGCCAAGTGAACTTTGTGGTGGACACACACCGTGCTCGTGGGTTTTCTCGGTGTTCTCCCGTTTCCTCCCACTTTCTTCATTCCAGCATTTCTCTCATAATTACTGTCTCCTTTAGCCTAACCGGCATAACCGTGGGACGTAAAACTCAAACATTTCATTTCATTTTCATTTCATTTACAATTTTACGTACGCCAAATAAAATTTTATCTTTTCTGAGTGTAATTTATGTAAAGAGCAACTGTTTAAACTTCGCACTTCCGATCTAGTATTCTTTTACAATTAATGCTAAAAACACAAAAATGAAGTTTATTATGCTCAGCGTACAAAACTCAGAGAAGATCCTGATGTTGCTGATTCTTCATAATGAGTTGGTGGCCTTGCAAGTTAATAAAAGTTCGACTTGTTGAAGTTCAGTTGTTGAATGACATGTGGAATGAACAGTGGCATCATTCATTGCATTAAGTCGATTGCATTACACTCAACGAAAATTTGTTTAAAACACCAGATTTTATTTCCCGCATTACTATATAACGAATAAATTAGTTTCCGGGAGTAGGGTATAATCACAAACAAAATACAATATCAGTCGATTCAGCTTGAAAAAACAAATGAATCGATATCGATTTTTATTACTTTCGGTTTACGGAGTCTATTTTACTAACCAAGTATAATCAACAAGAAACATATGCAATCTACAGATCAATTGATTCAGCTTGATAAAACAAATCGATCGTTACCGATTTAAACTACTTCCGGTTTACAGATCCTAATTTAGTTATCGGGAGTGGAGTATAATCAGCAACAAATGAGACAATCTATATATTAAGGGTTTTCACTACAGCGAAATTAAACTACCGCTAATTTTAGAGTTTTTCTGTAATATCTTCAAAATAAATAAGAATTTTTAAAAGGAGAAACGTAGTGAACTAGACAACACGATTTTCCATATGATACCGTCATCACAATTCATCTATCTGATTTCGATTTGAAACTGTAGATAGATTTAGCATTTTTTGCGGGTTCTGAATTGTGGTAAAGGTATCACATGCAAATTTCTATTGTCTACTTCAATACGTTTTTGCTTTTCGAATACTTTTATTTGTTTTGAAGATATTACAGAAAAACTCTCAAATTAGCGGTAGTTTAATTTCGCTGTAGAGAAGACCCTTAATCGATTCAGCTTGACAAAACAAATCGATCGATACCGGTTTTAACTACTTCTCTCCGAAATCGACATAATACAGCTCCTAAAGCAGATACTATGACTTACAACTAAATTCGACAAACCCTGTCGACATTTTATACTGTCCTAGCTCTGCTCTATATGGCTATTCTTACTACAGGCTTTTTCCCTACCTTCTGGAAACTCACCAAAATAATGGTGTTTCTAAAACCACATAAAGATTCTACGAACATAGGCTCCTACCGACCAATCGATCTCACAAATGTCTTCAGCAAAACATTGCAACGAATTCTGGTCAAACGACTTCACTCTTATTCACATACTTATTCTCTTTTGCCATCTACACAAGCCGGGTTTCGACCATTATTTAGTATTGCTGATTAACTTCTGAAACTATCTAGCTATATCAATAACCATTTTAATAAGCGACTGCCTTCTGTACTAATTTAATTTGATATTGAACTTGCATTCAATACAGTCTAGCATCAGGGATTTCTTTTCAAGTTTCTACGTATTGTACCGTTAACATACGCCCGACTTACAGCCAATTTTCTTCATCACCGTTTAGCCTTCACACAAATTAATAAGACTCAATCTTACCACTTTGTACTTCGTGCTGGAGTGCCACAAGGATCTGTTTCGTTACCTCTACTTTACATTGTACATGTTGCTGATATGCCATATCCTCAACCACTAATATATTCTCTACAATTTGCTGATGACACTGTATACGTAGCATTATGTTCCTCAGTGGTTCATATTAACGCTCAAATGCAATTTGCAATCGATGAACTTGTTAGTTGGTGTCTCAAATGGAAACTGAAATTAAACGCAGCAAAAACACAAATAACGTTATTTGGACTCGAACAAAACAAATATTGTCCAACTCGAAACCCTAAGCGTTTATATCATACACTCTTAGGTTCCCCATTAACCTTACAAAATAGTGTGAAGTACCTTGGCGTCATCGTTGACAAACATCTCACTTGAAAAGAACATATTTGCAACCTCAAAGCTAATGTTCGACATAGAATCAACTTGTGTAGTTTACGAGGCACCAACTGGGTCTCAATACGAGACTGATACTTTATACTTACAAGGTCTTTGTATATCTTGCTCTAACTCACGGAAAAAGTCTGCCACTCATGAAGATACCATTGTACAAGTGAATGGCGCCATCTTAGAGGAACACATCATAACCACAACCAACTAGCTAAAAATTTGAAGATAAATGTGAGGTACGTTGGAAACATAACGCATTAGCATTTTAATATGCATAAGGTGTATGCCGGATGCGTATTTTCGAAATACACTGAACTATAGCCATAAGGCATCGTGAACGGGTTACGCTTGGCAACAAGGTAGGAAAAATAAATGACGTGTATATCGCGATCATGTTTCTGACATCACATCACCTACATATAGCACAAAGTAAACCCCAAGTGCGGTCGGCTCTCGTAGCTGAGTGAGCTAGCGCAACAATATAATAAGGAAAACCGTTGTTGGTGTGTGTTCGAACCCTGCATAAGGAAATTCTTTTTTATTATTTTTAAATTTTTTATAACACTTCTTTAATAAAATTAAAAATAATATTCAAAAAGTGATCTAACGTTTATTTTTTTTTAAATTTTCATTAAACTTCTTTCATTAAAATAAGTTTGCCCTTGTCTATACAGATCCATAGCAAAAGTAGTAATAGTACTTGTAAAAGTATTAGTATTAGTATTAGTATTTGTAGTAAAATTACGCTGGCTACAACATCCGAATGAAATAACTACACAAAATTTCACAGATATCAGGCGGGAAACTTCCAAAACTTTTAGAACAAAGAAACGCGACTTTCTGAAAGCTAAAATTAAGGAACTTGAAGATAATAGTAAAAATAAAAACATCCGGGACATGTATAAGGGAATCAACGAATTTAAGAAAGGCTATCAACCTCGTGCTTATATATTAAAGAAATCTGACGGTACAGTTCTCACTAACACGGATAGCATCTTAAATAGATGGAAAGATTTCTTTGACGATTTGCTTAACACGCAACCAAAAACTATTCTGCGTGGAGAAAAGGCGATACACAGCGCAGAACCGTACATTCCAGAACCCAACCGAATAGAAGTGGAAACCGCTATAAAGAAATTAAAGAAACACAAATCTCCGGGTGTAGATGAAATTCCGGCTGAGTTAATTTTAGCTGGAGGCGAAAAATTGTGAAACAAGATACACAAACTCATTCTCCTTATCTGGAACAAGGAAAAATTGCCACAAGAGTGGAAAGAATCAATCATTGTTCCAATTCACAAGAAGGGCGACAAAACTGACTGTAATAATTATCGAGGCATTTCTCTTCTGTCAACATCCTATAAAATCCTTTCAAATATTCTGTTAGTAAGACTGACCCTATACGCAGATGAAATTATTGGAGATTATCAGTGCGGATTTAGACGAAATCGATCAACTATCGACCAAATATTTACCATTCGCCAAATACTCGAAAAAAAGTGGGAATACAATACCGCGGTACATCAACTATTTATTGATTTTAGAAAGGCGTACGACTCGGTTAGGAGAGAAACATTATACAACGTTCTTACAGAAGTTGGAATACCGAGAAAACTAATCAGATTAATTAAGATCTGTTTAAATGAATCCCAAAGTAAAGTACGACCAGGAAAATTTTTGTCCACGAGCTTTCACATCGAAAATGGCCTGAAACAAGGAGATGCGTTGTCGCCATTATTATTTAACTTCGTTCTGGAATACGCTATAAGGAAAATCAAAGATAGCAACCAGGGCCTAGAGTTGAACGGTATTCACCAGGTTATGGCATATGCTGATGATGTAAATTTAATAGGGGATGATAGGAGAACAATAGAAAGAAATGCAGAGATCTTATTAAACACTTACAGGGACATGGGTTTAGAAGTAAATGCAGAGAAAACTAAATACATGGAAGTGCGTCGAGACCGGAATACAGCAAATTATGGATGCGTTAAAATATTAAATAATACTTTTCATAAAGTGGATACTTTCAAATATCTAGGATCAATATTAACAGAGAAAAATCATATCCACGAAGAAATTAAATGTCGACTAAAAGCATTGAATTCGTGTTACTATTGGGTTCAAAATCTCTTGTCGTCGCGAATTCTGTCGAGGAAATTGAAGCTTAAAATATACAAAACGATAATTATGCCTGTTGTTCTGTATGGCTGCGAAACATGGTCACTTACTCTGAGGGAAGAACATAGACTGAAAGTATTTGAGAACAAGATCCTGAGACGAATATTCGGACCCAAGAGGAATGGGAATGGGGAATGGCGGAAACTTCATAACGAGGAACTACATAATTTATATGGTCTACCCAACATTGTTAGGGTCATCAAGTCTAGGAGGCTTAGGTGGGCGGGTCATGTAGCTAGAATGAAAGAAAGTAGAAACGCTTTCAAAGTCTTGACTGGAAGACCAATCGTAAAACGACCATTAGGAAGACCTAGGCGCAGATGGGAGGACAATGTTAAGATGGATCTCACAGAGATTGGAATACAAAGTAGAAACTCGATGCAGTTAGCTAAGGATAGAAGTCAGTGGAGAGCTTTTGAGAACGCGGCATTGAACCTCCGGGTTCCATAGGCCATAGAGTTAGTTAGTTAGTTAGTTAGTTAGTAGTAGTAGTAGTAGTAGTAGTAGGAACGGGTTAGAATGCAATTCAGCACACATTTGTTTCCGTGCGATGTTGCCAAACGTAACTCGCTTACAATGCCTTCTGGCTAGGGCCGAGTGTATTTCGAATATATGCATGCCGGATGGGTTCCGTGGCTAGTGACGCCTTTTTAAAAGCAGGAATGAGTCACTTGCTCAGAGAAAATTTTGAGCTTCTACCACGAAAACCATTGTTATTATTATTATTATTATTATTATTATTATTATTATTATTATTATTATTATTATTATTATTATTATTATTATTATTATTATTATTATTATTATTATTATTATTATTATTGTCAAACTTATAACTCAGGATTAAACATGGGTCAATCACTATAATAATCGGTTTGTAAACTGTAAATCAAATCTTTTTCCGGTTTGGGTTTTACGAGATTCGTTTGATTAAAAATCCTTTCGACTTCTACATTTGACCAAGGAAGTACCAATCGAGACATTGGGAACAATGTCAATTCGTTGAAAGGATTATCATTATCATTATCATGTGAGTGTCCGAATATTTCGCACCAGAAACGTATACTGTATATTGTCACTTAATAAAAGTTACGTTTCGATACTGCAAAACGACTTTCGTAATTTCGTCTAAATTTGAAACACATATTACAAGATGGGGGCCAAAGATTCCTTATTTACTAGAGGCGCAGTAGATCTGCTTTGATTGTCAGTTTATGCCTTTCAGTAGCGAGGCTATATGAGAGCTGGACCTACAGCTTAGCGTGGAATCAGAATCACATAAGGTTTCGTCAGGAATCGAACCAGGGTGTCCCACGCCAGAAACGCAGTAAATGCTGAAAGTAGGTACACATTACTGAGGACTTCAATATTATACGGATGTCTTTTGTTGCAATTGTTATGTTATAAAACAGATTTTTTTCTTCTTTCTTGCCTAAACGTGATTTTTAAAGGCACACTTTTTTTTTCCGCAAATCCATCTCATCGGTAATTCGACGGTGTACAGACAATACTTTGTTCAAAGTTGCTTAATCGAATAGGGAGAGGGCGGTATCAAAAGGAAAATCCACCCGATGTAGTGGGAAAATTCGCAACGTTGTATTTATTTAAGTACAGTGTGAAACAAGAAACTGCAATAGGAATGACATTATTTTCGTAGAATAATCTTTCTCGTAATAAAATATTAAATAATATTTTTGATAAAGTGGATAGTTTCAACTATCTAGAATCAATATTAACAGACGAAAATCATATTCACGAAGAAATTAAATGTCGACTAAAAGCAGGGAATTCGTGATATTATTCGGTTCAAAATCTCTTGTCGTCGCGAATTCTGTCGAGGAATTTGAAGCTTAAAATAATGCCATAATCACAAAACGATAATCATGCCTGTTGTTCTGTTTGGTTGCGAAACATGCTCACTTACTCTGCGGGAAGAACATAGGCTGAAAGTATTTGAGAACAAGATCCTGAGACGAATATTTAGACCCAAGAGGAACGGGAATGGGGAATGGCGGAAACTTCATAACGAGGAACTACATAATTTATACGGTTTACCCGACATTGTTAGGGTCATCAAGTCTAGGAGAGGGCTTAGGTGGGCGGGTCATGTAGCTAGAATGGAAGAAAGTAGAAACGCTTTCAAAGTCTTGACTGGAAGACCAATCGGAAAACGACCATTAGGAAGACCTAGGCGCAGATGGGAGGACAATATTAAGATGGATCTCGCAGAGATTGGAATACAAAGTAGAAACTGGATGCAATTAGCTAAGGATAGAAGTCAATGGAGAGCTTTTGTGGACGCGGCATTGAACCTCCGGGTTCCATAGACCATAGAGTTAGTTAGTTAGTTAGTTAGTTACTCTTTCTCGTAAACGGGATGACATAAAATAAAAACAATTCTTAAACAATTTAAACCCTATCCCAAATTTCAAATATTCTTTGCAGCAAAAGCATACTGTACTGTTACTATATATTTTATTCTTTTTGTAGTACGTAATTCAGTAATATACGTAATACAGAGACTGCAGACTACATCGTCAACGATAGTACATTACATTTTAATGAGCTTTTTCTTCTGTTGCAGCTGGAGCAAGATACATGGAGAGGGCGGAGCTAAACAGCCAATGCGGAAAAATCATAAATACTTTTCATCCCGCCTTCTGGAATCATTTATAAATGCCACATAGTTACTTCAGCAAGAAACAACACTGCAACGAAGTTACTTCCTATTTCCGGGGAAGAATTACGGAAGAACACCGAAGTTATTTTCTTCCGTAACTCGTGCAGATTCCACACAATTGGTTTCTTTACACTTGTTCGTGAAGATATTGCTAGAAACATATCTCGTACGAACACCTGCAACTGTATAGAGTTCTTTTTATCTTTAGAAGCATTACTATAAAAATAATGTTCTATTTTGGTCCTTTAGTTTCTTGTTGGATTTTTCTCTGTTGTTTCTTACAGCGAACGCGACATTTTAGACTTCCAAACTATATTATGCGAAAGCATGGGCGCCCGAAGAAAATGTTCTAGGGGTGGCCATCTCCATGGTTGCTATATTACATTTGGTACTTCTTATTTGTATTAAGAAAATCTTAAGAAAGGACATCGCACAAAAAGCATTGCATTTCTTCGTTTGTCCGATTTGGGTGATTTTTGGATATGTTGTAGCTGAGCACCCCCTCGTGAATTGTTTTTATGAGGCCAACTCCCTGTGACCTCCAAAGGTCACCAAAAGTCACACCATACAAAAAGCATTGCATTTCCTACTCTTTCCGATTTGGTTTTTTTTTTTTTTTTTTTTTTTGATATGTTGTAGCTGAGGACTCCCTGGTCAATTGTTTATATGGGTTCAACTCCCTATGACCTCCAGAGGTCATCAAAAGTCACACCGTTATGTGGATTATCCTCATTTGTCGTAGCCCAGTATAACATACAACTATATTTTGTATGCTAAGTTTGAACCAGTTCTACCAACACCCGTTGTGTGACTTTTGGAGAGCACGGGGCTAGTTATAGGGAGTTGACCCCATATAGACAATTTCCTTCCAAATCGGACAGAAGAGGAAATACAATGCTGTTTGTACGGTGTGACCTTTGGTGACCTCTGGAGGTCACAAGGTTGATCATAGGGAGTTGACCCCATATAAACAATTAACAGGGAGGTCCTCAGCTACAGCATATTCAAAAGCCACACAAATCGAACAGGCGAGAAAATTCAATGCTTTATGTACGGTGTCCTTTAAGACTTTCTGAGCCAGGAGAGTGCCCATATGCGGAAGTATTGGAAATCTTATAGCACGGTATGGTAGTCCGTCCGTTTGCGACAGATATCGGAGCAAAAACCTTGAGACGATATCGAGAAGCAGCTTTTCGGAATCGATTCAGCGTTCTAAAGGTAGGTTCCATTTTTTCCGATAACATTCTAAAGGGTGCCCCATAAATAACGCGAGTTTTAAAGTGTCCACCATTTCTGTTCTAGTCAGTTGGCAACACGATTTTCATCTGTTGTTGTTGTGGTTGGTAGTCACGGAGGAATAAATGGCGAATGATCTTCATCTGTTTTCTGCACGAATAGGAATGGAGCGCGTCACGATCAAGGATGTTATAAAATAGATGATCTTGCCCATAAGTATCTTCATCATATGAACTCAATGAAGCCGAAAAACAATCTAGCATCGTCTGAGCCGGCACGTCTGATTAGCTACTCTCGTTTCCGCCATAACTGTTGGCTCGAAACATTGCGATCTTAGTGGCGCGGAGTGTGCAGAGTAGGTGTGGCGAAGCTGTGACGTATGGCTTCACGATTTTGTTGTATGGGCAGATCCTCTATTTTATAACATCCTTGGTCACGATGAACAACTACGCCGGTCACTGTGGCAACACGCAGTTCCGCTTCAACCTTGATCAACATAGAAATACAAATGGAATAGAAAGCGTTTTTCTTTTAGTCGATTCAATGCTGTAGGAAAGATGTTATCTTCATCTATATTTCTCTTCTACTACTTCTGGTTTCAATATTAATTTCCGTAGAGCAAAAACTATAAGAGACAGACCAAAAAGGAGTCTTCTTTCCTTTGAGTCGACTCAGGGTCTCACAAATAGGCTCCACCTACTCCGTTAATCCACCAATCAAAGCGATAGTGACAGAAATTAACAATTTCAGGTTTCAACGTTGATTCCCATAGATCATATAACAGATAACGAGAAATTGTCTGTTTGAATCGATTCAACGTGCAACTAATACACTCCACTTCTTTCCGTTAACTCTGCATTCGTGCAGAAAGTAGTTGAAATTACGAACTTTCGGGTTCAATGTTCATCACTATAACAAGGTTAGAGTAGTATTCTAGCTGAACCTGTACTTTCTACACAGCGCATCATTCACTAATGAGCACGAATTTCCTTGACATTCCTGACAACATCTGTACATGTCCCTTTACAGACACAAGTGAAGGACGCCAAGGGGTATCATAAAGGGGGATTTTTTCAATTATTTTTTTAAATATCTCGCACTGTTTGCAAGATTTGAGCCTACTTCCGGTTGGAGTTTCTAATTCATGTATGATTAGTGTTTTCTTTCTTCTTGCATGCAGTATGTAATAAACAAATACATTACACACACAATTCATTATCATGTCAATGATATATGGTGTTCATTGGGAAAAACACTCTAAACAATAAAGATTCATCGTAGACAAGAGAAATGGTTATCCTTCTTTTTTCATTATCATTTGGCCATGAAACAAACGGTCCTGAGAGATATACAACCCATGTATACAACTGTGTGGTGTTGGAATGTATAACTCGTAGGATAATATGATTTTTAAAAATCCACATTCGGTGCACCCCTAAATATGTATTAAACGAAACACGGCCATGTTGTTTTTAAATATTCAATTAGAACTGGCCAATCTTAAAATTCGGAATCGATCAGTGAAAACGGCACGTTTCTAGCACTTGTGGTTTTCGAGATCTCACTGTCGAAAGGATTGGAGACAAACATATAAACTTTTCTTTGGAGACAAACATATATCCCTAGTATTTTAATATATAAATAGCGACAAGTGGCTTTCTTGAAATCGAATCAGCATTTCAAAAAAAGATAGTATTTTCACCTGCACGTCTCTACTAATATCGGAAGTGGTAGTAATTTACTATTACTCCCGATTTCAAAATTGATTTTAATACATAAAAAAACTTAGTGATAGTAGGAATGCATTTTTCTCTTTTTTGTAATCAATTGAGCATCCCAACAATGGGTACCATCTCATCCGTAATTCTTTACAAGCCGTAAGTGATAGAAATTAACTATTTCCACTTTCAACGGAGATCACCATACAAAAAAAAAAAAAAAAAAAAAAAAAAAACTATAAATAAACGGCTACAAGTCTTTTTCCTTTTTTCAAAGCGATATCGCGTCTGAAGGAATGCTTCAATATTCACGTGCATTGCCTCTATTAAAACCGGAAAGGATAGACATTTACTGGTACCACTTCCGGTGTCACTATGAGTTTCCATAGAGCAGGAACGGTAAGAGGTAAAGAGATGGCATTTTCTGTGATCGATTAAGCGTCCGAAAAATATCTTCCATCTTGAACTTTATTCCTCTAATGCTACCAAAAGTTGTACAAATCTACTTCCATTTTCGATTATGGTCTTTACCAAGGATGTTACAAAATAGAGGATCTGCCCATGCAACAAAATCGTGAAGCCATAGGTCACAGCTTCGCCACACCTACTCTGCCTACTCCGCGCCACTAAGATCGCAATGTTTCGAGCCAACAATCATGGCGGAAGCGAGAGTAGCCAATCAGACGTGTGGGTTTAGACGATGCTCGGTTGTTTTTTTGGCTTCATTGAGTTCATGTGATGAAGATGCGTATGGATAGATCCTGTATTTTTTTTTTTTTTTTTTTTTTTTTTTTTTTTTGCTCAGATCGCGCCTTTCAGTTTCGGCACCTGAAAGTTTAACCGAAACAGGGCTATCATCATTGCAATCTTCTTTGCTTTTCCTGTATTTTATAACATCCTGTATCCTGTATCCTGTATCCTGTATCCTGTATCCAGATCCTGTATTTTATAACATCCTTGGTCTTTACGCTAAGGGAGGCGATGATTAACACTTTGAATACCAATGGTCATTTTTGAGAATGGACCATGGCGCCAACGTATATTTGTTTTATGGTCACCACCAAGCCACGAAGGAGTATTCAAATAATACGTACCTAGGGATCTGAATATTCAATATTCCAAGTTGTTTGAACCAGGTTTGGCTCCTGGCGAAAAAGAAATGCGTGAGCCACATATGGCTCACGGGGCCTCAGAGGAACAAATTTACGTGTAGGCACTGTGAGTCATATGTGAGCCGGCCTAGACGTAAATTTGTTCCTCTGAGGCCTCGTGAGCCATATGTGGCTCACGCATATCTCCCCCCTTCCCCAGGTCAGATCTGGTTCAGAAACATGAAATATTGAATATTGAGGTCTCTAGGTACATATTATTTGAATATGCTAAATTCTCAATTGCAAAGTACCACGGCTGAATAAAAGCCCAAACAAGTTGCATTTTCACATCTTCAGCAAGTTAACATTTTCCCATATTTTCCATGGATATGGATGTATAGTTCGAAAAGCTAAAGTGCATGCAATATAGTCGCACATTTGACCCAAAACATCGTATTGAAAAAGAAAACATAATCCTTTCAGTAGGGCCTCAGATAGATGCCAAACAAAAGACCACGCGTGAGACATATATGGCTCACGGAGCCCAACGGAATGTTTTAGTGTGAGCCATGTATGTCTCACGGGGCCTTACGAAGCAGTTTAGTCTGAACCACATATGGTTCACATGGCGGTCAATGTGTTAAGGCAAGTGAATGATGACAGAAGAATCACTGGAATGAGATTATAAGAAGAAACGGGAGTACCCAGAGAAAACTCACGAACACGAGGTTGTCCACCACAAACCTACTTGGATGGGAATCGAACCACGGACACCTATATAAGCGCTCTACCACTGAACCACTATGTCCCTCCAAACTTTGTTTTAATGAAACAACAGTTCCTAGTCAACACTTCACGTATGTTACTCTGCTAGCTTGCACCTCCTTGCTTGCTCTTCACTTGTCTTTCAGGTTGGAAACCAACACCGTAGTGAAAGTAGGCAGAATTCCTTACGAGGCCCCATCACTGCAAAATTAAAATACCGCTAATTTTACAGTAGACCTAATTATGCAATATCTTCAAATAAATAAAAGATAATCGAAAAGTGAAACAAGACCTCCCTAGACAATATTATTTTACGTGAGATACTTACTTATCTGTTTTCGATTTCCAGCCATTAAGAAAATCGGCATTTATTTTCGCGTTTCTAAATGGCTGCAAACAGAAAGCTACTACGTGGCTCGTGATAACGGCATCTCACGTAAAATAATATTGTCTAGGGTAGGGGCGGATCCAGGACGGACTTCTACGCGGCGCGGTGGGTTGTAATACTGCCATTTTAGAGCTACTTTTAAGAGCTCCAAACTCTGGAATGGTTTTATTTACATATAAAATAAGAAAATTTCCTCTTCTGAGGGGCGACTGCCCCCATCGCCTTCCCTGGATCCGCCACTGGTGTTGGGAGGTCTTGTTCCATTTTTCGATTATTTTTTATCTATTATTGATATCACATAATTACTGTAAAATTAGCGGTATTTTAATTTCGCAGTGATTAGGCCTCTTAACAGTTTTTAGGGCAGTAAATTGGGAACATAAAAATAAGTGGACCAGGGTAAGTAAAAACCATTATAGGCTATATATATCCCAGAAACAGAGACAAAGACACATTTACATTCCATTATTGATAAAACCATGCTTAAATTACATAATATTTATATTAATAATTATAAATATAGAAATACCTTTTCTGGGAATACTGCTTTTCATTTTCCGCTCGCTTATTAATAATACATGTAATAAATAAATTGTTTACATAAACTCAGCCATCCTTGAAAAAATATCAACAGTTTTCACACTCAAGTGATTATTTGAAATAAATGAATAAATGGAAACCATTATTAAAAAAAAAAAATATATCCATAATGTGGAAGAAAAAATTTAAATATGATGTGATGATCAAAATACTGGTGACTACTCTTTTCCATTATATAAAAATGTTTGTATGCTATGGTCTGTTTGACTTGGTAGCATTTATCGTATGGTTATTTGTAGGAGATATAGTGTCAAAAAACTTATGATATTTTGACACCTTGAAATGGCGAAGTTTTCACACAATAGTATTTCGATTAGTGTCATCTTGTGACGGATAAAAGAAATGCTAGCAGAGCACTGATATTTCGACACCTAGAAATAGCAAAACTTTCACACGGAAGTATTTCGATTAGTTTCGTCTCGTGACGTACGAGCACTGATATTTCGACATCTAGAAATAGCAAAGCTTTTACACGGTAGCATTTCGATAACTGTCATCTTGTGACGTATAAAAGAAATGCTAGCAAAGAGCACTGACATTTCAACACCTAGAAATAGCAAAGCTTTTACACGGTAGCATTTCGATTAGTGTCATCTCGTGACGTATAAAAGAAACACTAGCAAAGAGCACTGACATTTCAACACCTAGAAATAGCAAAGCTTTTACACTAGTATTTCGATTAGTGTCATCTCGTGACGTATAAAAATGCTAGCAAAGAGCGCAATCATGGATTCGAAACTGAAATATGAGGTAGCGAGGGCTATTGTGGCTGTTATAACTACAATGATAATAGCGTCTACAGTTCCTGCCAATTTTACTTTCGAGCTATAAAAGGAAAGTATTTATTTGTTTATTTATGACTTCTTTTGCGTGCGAAGTTAAGGTTCTGCAGCCTTCTCCGAGCATACCTTACACACACACACACACACATACAAAAAAAAAACTATACATAGAAAGTATGATGATTGTGAAAAAATCGATCGAATTCGAGATTTTAACTTATTTAAACATTTCATAGCCTTTCAAACTGAAGATTCCTATGTGATTCTCCAGTGAGGCTTATCAAATTTTCTTCCTACCCCTAAAAGTAAGGGTGGTTTACTGAAGGGTGGAAATCAAAATTTGCGATTTTCTCAAAAATAGCTCTAAGTGTTTACATTTTATAGATATTTTTTTTTTAAAAAAAATACTCCATACTGTGGTATAAGTCATTTCTTTGAGAAAAGTCGAGAAGGGGGTAGTTTACTCTTGGGGTGAGTTTTCTTTTCGAACAATTTTCTCAAAACCAACTAAAGTGATTTAGTTAGTTTTACATATAAATTATAAATAATACTTTCAATAAAGTGGATACTTTCAAATATGTAGGATCAATAATAACAGACCAAAACCATATTTAGGAAGAAATTAAATGTCGGCTAAAAACAGAGAATTCATGTTATTATTCAGTTCAAAACCTTTTGTTGTAGCGAATTCTGTCGAGGAATTTGAAGCTTAAGATATGTATATAAAACAATAATCACGGTTGTTGTTCTCTATGATCGCGAAAGATGGTCGCTTACTCTCAGGGAAGAACGTAGACTGAGAGTATATGAGAATAAACTCCTGAAACGAATATTTGGAAACAAAGGGATTGGAATGGAGAATGGCGGAAACTTCCTAATGAGGAACGTTTACCAAAGATATTTAGGGTCATCAAATCTAGGAGGCTTAGATAGGCAGGTCATGTAGTCAGAATGGAAGAAAGTAGGAACGTTTTCAAAGTTTTGATTGAAAATCCAATCGGAAAGCTACCATTAGGAAGACCTAGGAGCAGATGGGAGGACAATATTAAGATGGATCTCTCAGAGATAGGAATACAAAGTAGAAACTGGATCCAATTGGTTACGGATAGAAGTCAATGGAGAGCTATTGTGAACGTGGCATTGAACCTCCGGGTTTCATACGCTTTAGAGTCAGTTAGTTATAAATATTTAATTAATAACTCTATACTGTTGTGTAAATTATTCCTTATGAAAAGTTCGTAAGAGGTAGTTTACTTTTGGGATGAGTTTCTTTTCAGATTATTTTCTCAAAAACAACTGAAGCAATTTTGTTCAGATTTCACAAATAGATACTTCATTGGTATTTCTATTACTGTATATTGCATAAATAACTTTCACGCGAATAACCACAAGAAGTACCGGCAGTGGCGTATTTACGATTTTGTTTCGGGAGGGGCTTTGCTAACTTTTGGGGTGCTTTGCCTGAAAATGTGAAAATTCTGCAAGATATTTCATATACTTTACTATAGTAAGTAAGATTTCGGGGGGGGGGCTTAAGCCCGGAAGCCCCCCTAAATACGCCACTGGGTACCGGTAATTTACTTTCGTGAGTGAGTTTTCTTTGGGCGAAATTTTCCGGAAACGACTTGTAACTGTGTTCGTATCTCACAAAAAAAAAAATTAAAAATGAAATGAAATCTGTGTTTTACGTCCCACGATTATGCCGGTTAGGCTAAAGGAGACGGTGATGATGAGTAATGAATGAAATAGTGGAATGAAGAAAGTGGGAGGAAACGGGAGAACCCCGAGAAAACTCACGCACACGGTGTTTGTCCACCACAAAGTTCATTTGGCGGGGGCTGGGATCGAACCTGGGACCCCAAGCACCAGAGGTGAACGCTCTACCACTGAGCCACCGCGGCCCCCAGCTATAAGATTGAATTTCTGTAGAGGAAAGTTAGACAGCAACAAATTATAATTTTCCAATTAGCTTTCGGGAACCGGAAAATTTTCTAATATTTCAAGTTGGAAAGTAAAAACTTATATAGTGTTTCTCTCTCTCTCTCTCTCTCTCTCTGTGTGTGTGTGTATATATATATCTGTGTGTGTGTGTGTGTGTGTGTGTGTGTGTGTAAAGTGCAGAGAACATAAATCGAGTTCATTGAGTACAAATATATCATGTCATTGTTTAAAATGTAACAAGGAAGCGAAAAGAAACCTTTATGAATTTATCAATTATTTCAAGAAACATAAAATTCCACTATTTCTTAACATATAGGCCTGAATATTTAAAGAAAAAACTACATATGATTTCCTTATGAAAGATTAATTTTTCTTACAGAAAATAAGAGGAAATTCTTTGATTTCATTTTGTTTAACACTTGTAAATAAGAACTTGAATATTGTAGTTTTGAATAGTCAATATCTTAGAGCAAATATTTTGTATTGTAAAACTACCATTATTATGTATAAAAAATGTATTAGAAATAACTATTCGATAGAACAAATACGTATGCAGGGTGTTTCAAAACAACACCGACAATATTTGGGATGTGACTCCTGACACCAAAATAAGATAAAAAGTATAGACCAACCTGGGTGCACAAATGCTTCCTTTTGGAGTTATAAGCTTCCGGAAACATGAAAAAATGAATTTTAAAGGTCCATAGCTCCAGAGCTATGGGACCTGTCTTAGTCGGGTCAAGACTTCACTTATGAAATAATATGTGCAGCACACTATTCAAAATTACATGTTTCAGAATTCTAAGGCACTCACGAAGCAATTTTTATAGAGGAAGTTTCGCTACGGGAATATAATTTGAAGTACTTTCCAACTCCCTCTGAAAAATTGTCGTGGAAGTACCACAGGATTTGTAACTTGGATATTTGGATAAGGCACATACAAGTTCCTAAGTGAACTCTTGATCCGACTACGGTAGACCCCATACTTTTGGAGCTATAGACCTTTAAAGTTCATTTTTTTCATGTTTTCGGCAGCTTATAACTCCGAAAGAAAGCATTTGTGCACCCAGGTTGGTCTATACTTTTTGTCTTATGTTGGTGTCAGGAATCGCCCACCAAAAGTTTGTCGGTGTTGTTTCGAAGCACTCGATATAACAAAGAAGAAATATATTTTTTTATTTTGTAAATTAAAATGAAATTACTTCTTGCTTTTAGAACACAGCCCTAATAGCGCAGCTTTTTACGTTTCTTTTATTATTTTATTGGAATTACAACCACAAGTTTACTTATTACTTACACTTCATTTTACTTTTTCTTTTAAATGATTTTTTAAAGAAAATGTTCAATATTTGTTTTCATGAGTTACTTAAACTGAAATTTTGGGTAGTCAAAAATTTACAGTAGGTACTTTATATTATCACGACTTATTATCTATGTTGCCAGTATGTATATCCAGAAAAGTAGTAAAGCTATGAGAAAACTTCGTCTTACGCGTATTAAACTGACGAAAGATGATTTTGTGAGATCAAAGGTGAATTCTGAGGAAAGAACACATTGAAGTTTTTGAAACATTTTTGCAGAAATGAAGAATCGTTAGATTTTCACTTTATGAAACTTTTTTTTTTCACACAATATTTATCACCAATAAATTTTACGGCTAAACAGCGATGCAGGAAGAAGTGGAATATGTTGTTATGAATCGGAAAATTTTCTGGAAAATTTTCATGATTGGTGAGAGGTTCCTCACCAGTCTCTCAAGCCAGATGAGTTTGTAGTGCACAACATTGTGCTTCTTGGTTCTCCTGAAGTTCTCCCATTTTCTCTTAGACTCTTTCGATTCTTTCATCATAATCAATAATTTTCATTAATCACCCTTCTTCTTTAGCCTAAAGGACATAGACTTGGAACGATAAATTAAAAATATCATTTTTATTAACTTAAGATCACAGTAATTCTAGAGGAAATTGATGATATTAACTACATCCCTTAGACAAAGATTCACCACTATTACGATCATTCAAATGCGAATTACATTATTGCAATGATAGCAGGCACGTATGTTACTTTACGACAGAACAGAAGCGAGCTTTTAAATTATGTTTCCTGCAATACATTGCTGGAGTAATTATCTCGGTTGACTTTGTTAATACAGTCAATCCGTTTGCATCTTAACTTATAACGGTGACTTATAGCTCGAATGATTAATCCAGAATAGTTCATTAATGGAGTCAATCCGTTAACATGTTATCGAATAACGATGACATATAGCTAGAGCGATTATCTCAGAAGAGTTCATTAATGGAGTCAATCCGTTAACATCTTAACGAATAACGGTGACTTACAGTTAGAGTGATTTTCAGAAGAGTTCATTAATAAAGTAATTCCCTTAATATCTTAACGGGCGACAGTAATATGTCCCTCCGTTAGTCCACACGATAACTCCTAAACGAAAGAGAATTTTTGAGTATTATTTTTTGCAATGGTTGGCTAGAGCAATTATGTAGAAACAAGATTATTAACGGAGTCAAAAATTAAGATCTTCACTGATAAGGGTGAATTTAAATGTAGCTATTTATATCCTATGTTCTAGTATTGAAACAAAGGTAGTAGCAGTTACATATCTTGCCGTTAAGGGGGCCATAGACGCACACACTAGCATGATCAACTTTCATGAAATATTTGTTTCATCATGCATGTTTTAAGAATTTCTTTTTACCTACACACGTACCAACTTGCTGTCCAACTTAGTAGAAGAATGAATCGAAGGAAAGAGTTACGTGATTTCTTCTGCTGTTGTGATTGGCAGACCTAAATATGAAACAACCAACTTGCATGAACAAGCGCATACACGGTAAAACATGCATGAAGAACGGTAAAACCATCATGCATGTTTACAGAAGATTTTGAAAACTTTCTAACTTTGAACATGCATGAACAAGGCATGAGCGAGGCATGAAGGAGGCCACACACAATCAACTTGGCTGTAGTTTTATCATTTTTCATGCATGTTGAAAGATTTCTTCGTATATGTGTTTGCGTGTATGGGTCCCTTTAGATGCCAACAAACATCCTACAGCATCTGACATTTACCGTACGAAACTCAAAATTCTAATGGGTTATCCTTTTTACTGTTTATCAGAGTTTATTATTATTATTATTATTATTATTATTATTATTATTATTATTATTATTATTATTATTATTATTATTATTATTATTATTATTATTATTATTATTATTATTTAAAATTGGCACAATCAAATTTCATCAGTTAAAGAACAGTTCAAAGTAGATATTACCGTTCGACCAATTTTAATTGAAGATAATGTAAATCAAATGCTAAAAATCGAATGCTTCCTAACACATAAAATAGGACATGTTTAGCGAATTTTACAAGTTACCCAACTAGATAATTTAAGCCTTAGAACGAAAATTAAGAAAATTATTGCACGGAAGAAGAAATTTATTACAATAGATACAGTAGAATCCGGGAAACTCGATCTAATGTGGACCGAAGCAGGCACGTAGCCAAGGGGTGGGTCCGAAATCAGAAATGAAAAAAGGAAGAAACGATAAAAAAGAAGAATCAGCGTTAAAAGTACAAGATGATCGATAAACCGGTTCGATCAGATAGACTCTCATGTAGAAATTAAGAAATGTCAACAATTACCATTAATATAAGCGTGACAACATAGATTCCACTGTTAAAGAAATTTTCAATTTCGTGGCAATTCTAGGATGACTTCACTGCCGAAAGAGATCTCGTTGCTATCTTTAACACCATTAAACGAAGATAAGGAAAAGAAGAGGAAAGAATAACCGAGTTCGAATGATCTCGGAAGACTATGTCTTTTTGAATTCTTTTTTTACTCGAGATTTTTTCATAGTTTTTTACTGAAATACTTACTAACATATCGTAATTTTATTGCCCTAACAAACCAATATGGGTAGCCTATGTTGGCAGTAAAATGGTTTAGATTGATCGAGCCTCTTGTGGAAACCCCACAGTATTTCATGTCACGCCCACCCCTTACCCCACATTACGAAATCCTGGCTAAACGAACCAACATATGTTGCCAGGAGAATAGTTTAGAATGATCGAACCCCAGGTGTGATAACCACAGTATTTCGTCACGGACCCCCTCTATTACGAAATCCTGGCTACCTGCCTGACCGAAGGGTGGCCAAGTTTGTGAAAAGCCCGGGTTTATGGGGAATGGGGTTAAGAAAGAATAAACGAGTGTTTCCCCAGTAAATACAGTACTCTACTTGTATGTATTGGTTGTTTCAGAATACAGAGAATAAACTACTCAAGTATCCTTAAACAAACTAAATGTAGCTAGTACTTCATCAAGACATGGAGCCTTTACTACACATGAAACTGAAAATTAATGAATACACATTGTACAATAATTTACCTGATAAGACAGTCCTCAGGCAAATACCTTATGAAGGCATAAAGCTGTGTACAATGGACGCGGGGTTTGCGCGCTTTTTTTTTTTTTTTTTTTGCCCTGCCTGATTAAAAAATTATATATATATCTCAATATTTTATATTTAGGACCATACCAATTTAACATTATTTGCCAGTGATTATTTTGTAATTTCAAGGCTATCAACAATTTTAAAATGTTTGCTTGTTATTCGAAATAATCAAATATAATACAGCGGCTATTACTACGTTCGAGGCTGTCTTTTCGTACTTTTGATTTAGAATGTTTGATTGTAATTTGTGAACCTATGTGTTGTAAGACGTAACGGTTCTCTTACAGTTTATAGGACACGCGACTCTATTTTTATAGTTCTTCGACAGTTCTTTCTAAGAGCTCCAGTTCCTGTTGCCATATAAATTCCTTTATAGTTCGAATAAAATGCACAAACTCTATGTAAATGCACCAAAACAATTGATTCTTTAATAATAGTTAACGGTAGTTTTTATTGGTATTTCTATGACAACATGCGCAATAAATAATGATAATTAAATGTTTTAGTTTACAGTTCATTAACAGAAACCATTATAGATTTATTTTCCTTAGGATATACAATACAAATATATATATATATATATATATATATATATATATATATATATATATATATATATATATATATATATATGTATGTATATAGATGTGTGTGTGTTTCTAAAATAGTTTATAGTTTTGTTTGTTTCTATCTAAGTGATTAATAAAATTGGTTACAATAGAGGCTTATCCAGAGCTGGAAATGGAATTCCAGAAGTAAGAAGACGGTGAATGAGAATCTGATGAGGCTACGTCACGAGAACACAAGTCCAGGGGTGCGAAAGACAGCAATCTTTGGTGGTTAACACTAGCCTGCAAACTAAAGGTCACTAAAAAGTCTTTAAAATATAATTGCTGATCTTTATGTATTTTGGTACGCTAATGTCATAAATGACATTCATACTTCTGTATCATGTAACGTTTCTGAATAAAAAAGAGTCATAACTGCAATGGAAAATAGCATTAATATTCTTACTTTATGAACATACTTTATGAAAAGTTTACAGTCTACCTTTCAGTTTTCAAATAATACTGGATCCAATATGTATACAGGTCCTAATGTTTTCTACAATGAGCTTGAATTTAAGATCCTTCAAGTTACCAAGAAATTTGTGAATGACTTTAAAAAAAAAAAAACGAATTCCAAGCCTCTTGCTTAGGTACGGTCATTGTATCCTCGAACTCTTTACCTTTCGTTAGTTTCCTGATGTCTGGACCATAGAGAGCTGCACGGGCCCGGCCCGATAAGTTTTATAAAGTTCTTGGCCCAAGCCTGGCCCGGGCCCGATAAATTTTCGTAGTTTCATTTTGTAAGATTTTTCAACGGCACACTTCTTCAACGTTTGCCTTTATTCTAATTATCGTTTAACGAAAGTCAATAATTATTAAAGAATTGCAATTAATCGGCCCCAGCCCGGCCCGACCTGAAGAGACATTAGTGTCGGCCCGCCCAAGCCCGGCCCGTGCAGGTCTCTACTGGACCAGTAAATACACTCTCTTAATCTTTAGCTTCTGAATGTCTTGGAAACTTTTCATTCAAGTACTGAAAACATTCTCCCTGTTTCTACAGATCTTTTACGAACTGTTTCATGATGCCAATTTTAATATGAAGTGCCGGGAGCAGGATTCTACTAGAATCAGCTAAGATTTATCATACTTTTACCTATCTGTAGGGATGTTCGAGATGGCCAAATTTTCTGGGTTCAGACTTGAGTTCTATCCCTATTACCCAATTCGCAGAGTAACTATGGATGTTTGATATAACCTACCTCTTGTCTTAGAATCATGGAAATAACTTTTAAATCATTGCATGTTATCCAACCACGTTCATTGTACTTAAGGTTTGAGAGGATCAGAGAGAGTTTCGTAACTTTCTTTTAGAAACACCGAGTGAGCAACTGGAACTGTGGCGTATCTACTGCAATTATGAAGCAGCATTGCTTTGATGTTTCTTTTCGGGGAGTTTATGAACAGTCTCCAGTCCTTAACGTATTCAACTTTTCCATTAGTACAACGACATTGTAACAATATAATAAGATTTCTTCTTTATAAAAGTAAGGAATGAAATCTCCTTTTGTAAACCAAGGAAAAGTAATACCTGGTGCCAAAATATGTATTTCCTTCAGTTGAGAATGCAGTAGCTTTGCGCATTCCTTTGTAAGACCCAAAAAAATCTTTAAGTTATGTCTGTGAAAATAGTTCAGGCTCGTTGTTTCCTGCAATAGCTTCAAATACGTCTGTATCCTAATAATCATCTTCAGAACTTAGATTGGCATCCTCTAATATTTCGGGACGGGTTCTTCTGACAGGATCGAAAAGGTATTTCTGACAATGAGCAATCCAAAGAGAGTGTTTTGCTGGACGTAGATTTGGTTAAACAACGTGCTTCTTCTTCATATATTTTTGTTGTTTAGGAGCAGAAAACTCAATTACAGAGATCGGGGATGAAACGTCAAGGGAGGTAATGTTATGTTCAAGCGCGTCTTTGAAACAAGTGCTCTTTCGTCTATTTCCCATGTTACACTGAAGAAAGCGTCCTCGAAGCCCTGACTGCTCAATTTTTGTTTAATTTGTTATTACTATGGAAGATTGGAACTTTTTGGAATATTTAAACTTACATTGAGAAAGGTGAGTGTTATATTTGGAGTTTTTATATGCAAATTTCGTAGTTATTGCAATATGGGAATTTTCGGTACAAAATGGGAGTTTTTGCCTCACGAGATGGGATTTTGAAACATTTCAGGTTAGCATCACTGATTACACCCACATGGATGCCACTGGTACGAAACAGTTTAAGTGTATATGATGTGTACTCTGGACTCTAATTTAATAACTATATTACAATAGGATATAGGATAATGATTTGGTATAATTTTACTTAAAATAAATACTTCTTGAACAGAATTGGCGATTGATTTTTCAAAAATTTACTTCTTTTCTCTTTTAAATCAAATAGTGTACATGTTTTAAAGAAATCGCAATTCAGAAAGTTATTGTAACACAATAGTCAATGATGACATAAATACACAAAGTTACATGGACAAAAAGTATATTGTACATAATGGTTCATTTCCGAAAAGTTATACAAAAAGATACAATTCGTTGTTGTTAGATCTCTACTAAAAGTGTGTTCAAAAATTTTAAAATTTGCAAGAATTATTTTTTTTTCTTTTCTTTTTTCTTTTTTTCTTTTTGGCTAAGTTCTGTTATATCAGCTTCTCTTACAATTACTTTATCCGTTACTAGAAATAGATGAAAATGATTACTTATATTATACATTTAAAGCAATACAACTTTGCAGGGGCGGATCCAGGACAGGCTTCGGGGGGGGGGGGAGATGGGTTATAATATGCTACTTAGAGCTACTTCTAAGAGCTCCAAACTGTAAGATGGAGTTATTATTATTTATATATATAAAATAAGAAAGTTTCCTGTTCTGAGGGGGGGGGGATCGCCTCGATCGCCTCTCCTGGATCCACTCCTGCAGCTTTGCTTCCTCGTTTATTAATTCTCCAGTTAAAATTAATCCCTCTCCAATTTTGTATCATTATTGCATTATTATTATCGGTTCGCTTTTGTTTCTAGATTTTAAGACTATGTAAGTGTTTAAAACACCTAAATCTACCTACAAATTTTCCAAAATGAACCACCATGTACAAAACTTTATTCAAAAATAATATATAAAAAATATAATCTCACAACTTCAGGTTAATATTCACAAGTCAGACGTGATAATTTGCAATAGTTTTTGTTTTATATATTTACACATCCATATATGTATTTCGTTATGTGTATAGTTTGTATGGTAATTCCGTTGACGCCTTTTTTTCAGTTCAGATTTATCACATAACCAATAAATTTCCTCATAATCATATACAAAAAGTAATCGTTCCAGTTTGTGTACGTCCTTTATATGTACACATATTATTATACACATATACACATGCCACGCACACATACACACACACACATTTAAAGGAAGAAAGAAGCTTGGTCGGTTTTCTTTGTTGATAATGAAATGCACAACACTGTATTATATATCATCACAATGTCATACGTCTTGACCAACGGTGGGATAGTTACTTGACAGCAAAACTTTCGAATCGGCATTGCTGTTTCTCCAAATGCATCAGAGTTCTATGGCTTCTGGATCCTTCCATGAAATGCCAGCACGAAGCATGTTGTAAAACCTCATAACACCATATATTGCAATCACCTGTGTTAAAAAGAAATAAAATCATGTTAAGTTCAAAACTACTTTTTATGAAAAGAAAAAACTATTCTGAAAGAACAGAATTACTTTCATGGAAAACCAAAATATTATATAGGGCTAGCATAAATGATTCATACATTTCGAAAAGGTTATATTTTCAAAAGTATTACAAGAACACACACAAAAGATATATGAACAGAGCAATAAATCCACCAAGTTTATACATACTCTACAAATATTCACTATGCAACCTTTCGGTGATACGACACACGTCCAGGCGATACTCGAGCTCATTCCATACATTTTGTAGCATAGTCCTGTTGATTGTCTGTACTGCAGCACTGATGCGTTATTTGAACTCGACTAAGGATTGCGGCAGTTTGGGTACGTAAACAACGTCCTTAACGTACCCCCACTGGAAGAAGTCGCAGGGTGGTAAATCAGGAGATCCGAGAGGCCAGGTCCTTTTCCCTTTAGGCCCGTTACGCAGTCAAGCGGAGCTCCGCGCTCCGTCTTCCGCCCTCCGCGCTACGCGTGTGTGCTTACACAGTCATCCGTAGCTACGCGCTCCGCGTCACGTAATTACATACACAATTCTCCTCAGTCAGTGTTGCGAGTCAACATGAGTAAGATCGAAACGATAATAGTGGCTTCTTATTACCTCTGTAAGGAAAGAAAACGAAGAACACAGAAAAATAGGAGGTTCCCCTTAGTTACTCAAATAAGTTTGAAGGGAGCTTTTGTGACTCTTTATGTAGGTTTGCGGGAAGATTAGAAAAAATTCTTCAATTATTTTCGCATGTCAGTCCGGTCGTTCGAGGAATTAATTGAAAAAATTGCGAATATCACGATGTTTGTATTCTACGCAAGCGAGATCTCATAAACATAGTCTTAATTCAACTTCTGTAATAAGTCTTTCTGGATCAATCTTCATTTTGGTTTTGCTACTATGCACCTTGCTCTTTACATTTTAAAGGAAAGTTACTGCTCCGCGCGCGGAGTTCCCCTTGACTATGTAAGCACCCATTTGCTCAATGGCCCTATCCGCCTCACGGAGGACGGAGCGCGGATAGGGCCACGCGGAGGCTGCTCCGCGCGACTATGTATGCACCCATAGGAAATAATAGAACAATCTTGCCACGCGGGACTCCGCGCGCGGAGCTCCACGTGACTGTGTAACGGATCTTACACAAGCAACCAGTGTCCTTGAATTACCGATACCACTGCAAACTGCTTTGTTTACATGGTGGTTCTTTTCCATATTCTCTTCTGAAAGTGCGTTGCACAGCTATAACAGACGAACATTTGGCATATCCAAGCACAAAATACTTTTTTTTCTCTTGCTTTCCCTCCAATTTCGACATATACTAACCTCGTACTGCCTAGTGATGGGTCGTTCATGAACGAACTGACTCTTTTGAACGACACCATCATGTGAACTAGTATGGAACTAGTTCATACATTTGGAACTGTCCGTTCAAAGTAACGACAGCTCCGCAGACGACACCAGCAGTTGAGTAATGAGAGCACCGTACACAATTCCAGCAGTTCAAAGTAACGACGACTCTGCTCCGAAACAGCCAATAAGAATGCAAGAAACTACCGCACAAGCCTACCGACACCGATATAGCCAGAAGCCACTAAGAATGCATACACGGAACTCAGTGAACGTAGTCGTTACCTTTTGAATGACATAATACCAGTTAACAAAGAACTGGCACCTTTGAACGACGACTCCCAACCATTCAAAAAAAGAACAGGCTCCTTTTTGAACGACAACTCCCAACCGTTCAAAAAGGAACTGGCACCTTTGAACGACTCACGTATCGTTGCCGGAGCGAATGAGCTAGCTCCGCCAAATGAACTGCCTCGACCCATCACTAGTACTGCCACACTGCCCCACCGATCGAAAACACAATGGACTCGTGCTGCCACATAGTACAAACTTGGTGAGTTTGTGGTTCTTTTCATATATATATCTTTCATGCGTGTACGTGTAGTACTATGGAATTATATCCTTTTCAAAACGAATGAATCATTTATGCTAACCTTGTAAGCAAGAAGTTAATCTGTGGAAAGCAATAAAGAGTACTTTGTAAATCTAACAAAATACGATCAAAATTACAAAATAATAAAACGAAACTCACTTTTAATCTATTCTATTCTATTCATCTCCTAGCGGGAGATTTTATAATTAAAAGTCTCAGTACTAAGGCCAAGTTGACTGCTTCACTAGAATTGTTTTAAATATTTTTGTTGTAATTATAATTGTAAAAGATGGCCCGTTCCAAAATGGACGAATTGGCCTGTTTCAAATAGTTCTGTTTCCACACTAGTTTGTGAATTAAAAAGGAAGGCAGAGGCGTAGAACATACAAAAAATATGTAAATCACTATAAAAATTGTAATGCACTAAATTATGTCCAAAATTGAAATTGTTGTTAAAAATGAAATTGAAATAATTGAAGAGCATGACGCTCCATTGTGTAGAACATTCTACGCCCCTTAACATTCGTGAACTCACTTTTAAAGCAAATAATTTAGCACAACAGTTATTTCTATGGAAAGCAACAATGATTATATCTTGTAAGGAATACATCCTTACAACACATACAAATTACTTTTATTTTAAAGAAGCAATAATTGTTGCGATGTAGGTAAGTACATAATTAATTACATAAATACTTAATTACTTTAGTAAAAAAACTTTCAAATTTTATCGTGAGCGATAGTGTCATCTAGTAAGTACAAACTTATGCATTTCTATGGAAAACAACAATGACTGTTTTGAAAATAATACAGAATCATACACTATGCGCGAAAATATTATGGTAGAGAATAACAATAACTATACTTGAAAATAAATCGAATTATTTGTGTGAAAAACAAGACTGTACTGAAGGAAACACGATTATTTAGAAAGTACATACAATAAGTATTTCCTTCCACATGAAACAGTAATGATTAACTTAAAAGGAAAGAACCAAAGAATTAGTACAAATTTAATTATGTATATAAATCAACAATAGCTACTTTCGAAGAAATATAATTATATAAAGATAATTATATAGAAGAAATGTAAATTGTGCACTGTTCAAGGAATGTAATCTTTTGTAGTTTTGCCAGCGGACTTAATGCAAAGTGGGTTCTGTGCGTAAAATTGTTCATGTCTGGTTCCTTATCTTTTGCTCTTTTGCTTACTGTTTTGCTGTTTTTCTATCGCTGTTAAAATTTGCATAATATTCACATTTATAAATGTTATATAATACTTTGTTAATATATATATTGTACTATTGTTTTGATGAATTTCCAGTTTCTTGATGCCAATACATATTTGTATGTGAAAAAATATATATATATAAAGTACAAAATTACTTTTGTGGAAAACAGGAAGACTCTTTTGAAAATAATAGAATTATCTGTACGCTACAAAATTACTTCTGCGAAAAACAGTAATGGTTATTTTAAAAATGGACAGGAATATTATTACTGTTAAAAGAAATAAGTATAAAATTTTAGAGAAAATAACATGACTAAGAATAGATTCATAATTACTTGTATAGAAAAAAAAGCGATGATTATAATCATTTTGAAACCCATAGAACCATGTAATACAAACACAACTACTAACTACTTTTATGGAAATATTTTGAAATAGATACAATCAGGGGCGTCATTTCAGACTTCACTGAGGGGGGCAAGAGCACCACGGACATAAGATTGTAACGTTTTGTACTAGTATATCAGTAGACAATCGATTAAAATATATGTATTCCTCAAACTCTTGGGGGGCAATTGCCCCCTCCTGGCCTCCCTAAATGACTCCCCTGGATGGAATATTGTAATAAAAGTACAAAATTATTTTTGAAAGGAAGTTGAAAGTATTGAAATGGACAAAACGATGTTGTAAAGACAAAATTGTTCTTGCGAAACACAATTAATGATTATTATAAAATTTGATTTGAACAGAATCGTACTTGAAAAAAAAATAAGTACAAAATTACCTTTACAGAAAATAAGTTTAATTCGATAAGTATAGAATTAGGCTCAGGTACTTCTATGGAAAACAGTAAAGATTCTTTATGAAGGAATACAATCGTATAGTACACACAAAATTACTTTTATATAAAAATAATTCCTTGGGGTTAAATAGAATTATGTGAAGACAGTACGAAATAACTTTTGTGGAAAACTCGAAGACTATATTCCAAGAAATAGAATCATTTAGTAAGTACACAATTTCTGCTATCCAAAGAAACAATAATTATTTTGATAACAGGAAGAAAAATAATCATAATTGTAAGAAGTAGGTGCAAAATTATTTTTTATAGAAAACAATGAGGCTAATTTGTTAGAGACAGAATTATTCACATTTGTTTCTATGGAAAACAATAATTACTAATTTGAAATTTATACAATCAATCATACTATGTACGAAAATAATAAAAAAGTATTATTTTTAACAAAACAAGAAATACTTTCAGAGGGATAGAATTACGTAAACCTAAAACTACTGTCATTAAAACAACAGTAACTATTTTGAAACAATAAAATTAATTTTATGAAGAAGCATAGAACTACATTTACAGAACTATGATTATCTGATTATATCAACAGCAGACAGATAAAGAAGTCATTCCGACTTCCCATCAAATGCATAGAATAGTTTGAAAGCATTATTATTAACTTAATAACGATTGTTATCTGCCATATTCCGAAAGACTACAATTAAACAATATGCCGATTTTTCAATTTTTGACAGTACTGCTTGTGTAGTTTTACAGGAAAAACACACACTATGAAACTCTTTTGCGGAAAAACACTTATGATTTTCTGTGTATATTACACTGGATATCACTAATTATCAGAATATTTTGGCACATTAATAAATTTTTGGAACAATTCAAAATTACAGTTTGGTAAGTCAAAGGTATACGCAAGATATCCTAACTTGATACTCTATTTACTGGCACGAATTTTTCTTTCGATGAGTGTGCAATTATTCATTTCAATACAAAGTTCACATATAGTTGTGTCAACCCTTTTGTGATGCGGGGTTCTAAATCACCGCTTGATCGTACAGTTAGAGGAGTATTTAAGTTTTGTTCCCTTAAGTTGCATGCATATTCACTCTGTGACGAAGAAATCCCGACTCAAATATGTTTAAGTTAGAACTTGCACCATTTCAAACATTGCACTGCAAAATTCATTATGACGTAGTGATGTTGGAAGTATGTGAAGAAGAGGAGATGACTGTCAGGTAGGTAACTGGAAATAATGTTATGAAGAGGATATCAATACCACGAAGGTAGGAGTAATAACTGATGGTAGATATCTCGCCGAATCAACAAAAAAGTTTTGGTGTTCCTTGCCTCCAGACCCAGGTTCAATGACCTAGGCTTACATTAGGAGCCCCTGTTCTACATTTTGGCGGGGGCTCATTGCTTCATTCCCTAAATTTTGAAAGGAGTACATAAGACCACTTTCTTGAATTTTAGAAATTGCCAAAACGAAAGAAATAGGTAAGGGATAAAATTGGTAGTATAGGAACGGGGTATACACATCTATAAGTTTGGATTGTCCATCTTGTTCAATTCCATGGACAAAAATTACTAATATTGTAAATTCCAGTGGTTTTTGATCTAGTTTATTCTCTTCGTGTGCGTTTGTCACATTATATGAATATAAATATAAGAGAATTCCATTCCCTTTCATAAGATATGAGTACATTGACGCTATCTTGCCAAATTTTGGAAAGGATGTATTACCATCATCTAAATTTAGAAATTGTTAAGAAACAAAATTTGGTAAATACTCTAGGATGCAAATAGGGTAAGTTTGGGTGAATCCAGGCAGTTCTGATGTTTCTTTCTTTTAGTACTACCCTCTAAACTAAAATATCCAATACTTCGTCATATTATTTAATGATATGTTGGTATGCATACGTATATACAACTGAAATAGTTTTCCTGGAATGACATGTTAAGAAATAAAAAATAATTTTCCGAAAGTTGACAAAATCTTTGATTTGCAAATTTGGAAGGGTGAATCCGGACAGTAGATTGTCGATTCCGGACACTGAACTTTGAAGCTTACTATCTTGCTACACTAACATTCTAACATGATAAGTACAGAATATAAACACAAATACATGATAAATACATACAAATTACTAACATAGCAATTTCTATACTAATTACTGTTGAAATTGTAAGCTAAATGTACAATAGTGTAACTATCACTATAGTGTTTAATCATTAAGCATAGTAATCACATTTGTTTCCATTACAACTACATTGTACTACTATTTTTTGCTAATAACAACTAGGTTATTAGTAAAATGTATAATATGTGTGCACTGAGACTAGCATTTATTTTTATTTTTTATTTATTTATTTATTTATTTATTCATTTATTTATTTTTGCATTAATGACGTCAGCCAGTTTCGTGAAGCACTAGTCATAATTCAGACATATCGTCCACAAATAAAATATAGTTCCTTATCACCTCCCACACATCTTTCATGAAACTAGGTCTTACACACAGTACAGGGCACCCAGGAACCATATTTGCTTGATGATGGTGCATAATAATTCTTCCCACAAAACTCACAGTTGATTTCATCCCTACCTTCGATTGTGTTTGAGAAGACAGTTTGAAACAAACTGCAATTCATGATGCTTAATCTTTCAGCATCGGCGGACCTTTGGGATGTGGGATTGGAAGAAGCAACAGCACGAAAAGATAGGAACTGTTTAACTGAGGACTCTGAAGGCGATTGAGACGTGTTTGGGATGAGTCTGATGACATAGAAAAGGAATTGTTTCCAGCTACTAGCGGATCATGTTTATTCGACAAAAGAAATTCATGTTCCCGAACTTGTTGCGAGTCAATTGGGAATAAAAAAGATGATGCAGCCATTCTGTAGTGTAGAATATTTAAGCACCTTATGATTAGCATCTTGTAATTTAGTTGTGTTTGTAGATCCTACGATAATTTTATAGCTTTTTCTGGTGATTCCTCGGAGTCCATTTATGGCAAAAATGAATAGACGCTAGATATAAGCAATAGACCTCACGTATTTCACACTCATAAATGTGAAAAGCGAGAGAGGATAGAGTGTTCTGAATCCTCTTAGTTCATTAATCACATTGTCCGGATTCATATTAACGTAATAAACCTGTCCGAATTCACCCTTCCCTAAACGTCCGGATTCGCCCATTTTGAGCAATGTAAACTTGTGCAAGCGTTGAGCAGGCACTCGCAAAGTAATAGAATTCTTCCAATATGCAACGAGTAAAGTAGGGTCTTCGCTTCGATATATGTCTTACTTCACCATATGCTGACAACCACTTCTATGTAAAACCTTAACATATACCACTAAAAAGTTTCATCAGATCAAAAAACGTGTTTGAACTTTCCTGTTTTTTGTTCTCCCCCCCCCCCCCCATCAAAACTACGTATAACACTCTTTGCACTTCCTACTCAGCACTGAACTGCAGGAAAGTACGGTGCTTCAAATAGGCATCACAACAAGTCTCCATATTACTCATGCGAAGAACAGTATTATCGTAAGCTTAGGATGTCCGGATTCAACGACTGTCCGGAATCACCCAAACTTACTATATATATTTATGTAAATTTGGGTGGTCCTGTTTATTCCCTTCTATAGGTAAAAAAGATGCCAAAATATTCGTATTTCCATGTGGTCATTATGTGGTCACTTATGGACCTAATTTATCTTGTTTGACGAGCCTTTAGCACGTAATAGTGGTGTTTGGTTGAATATAGGAGTCTATTCCTTTCGTAGACTATGCATACACTAATACTCCTTTCTCAAAATTTGGGACGGCTGTCTTGGCCCACCCTCTATGTTTAGGGATTGTCAGGAAATAAAACTGAGTAAATGTTCTCTAGGACTCGAATATACACAGTGAACCTAAAAGAGTTTGTGCACATCTTTTAGGTTAACCCTATATATTCGAGTCCTAGAGAACATTTACTCAATTTTATTTCTTGACAATCCCTAAAATACATGTTTCATAATCCTGTGGCACTCACGACTTTTATAGAGGGAATTTGGCTACGGCATATAATTTGAATTACTCACCAACTACTTCTATAAAAAAATGTTGCGGAAGTACTGTAGGATTGTAAAGCTTGGATATTTGGGTAGGACACATACTAATTCCTAAGTGAAGTATTGACCCGATTACGGTAGGTCCCATAGTTTTGGAGCTATGGACCTTTAAAGTTCATTTTTTCATGTTTTCGGCAGCCTACAACTCCGAAAGGAAGCATTTGTGCACCCAGGTTGGTCTACATTTTTTGTCTTATCTTGCTGTCAGGAATCACCTCCCAAACGTAGTCGGTATTGTTTTGAAAAAAAGAGACAGATAGTAGATGGATAGGTAGACAGATACAAGATATACAAACCATACATAGAAACAAAGCATACAATGTATACCAAAGCAAATTTTTTACTGAATACCATATGTGACAAGTAGAGACCTTTGTAACATCCTAATACAAGGTAGTGTGACGAAATTAGGTAGCTCTGTGAATACCTTGGAAACGAAGTATCCAAGATAGATGGTTGTCAAAAAGTATTTCGAAGACTTTAATCCAGTAATGGATTAACAATTCTTGATAACGGTATGTATGCGTTTCAAATATTAATAACCCTCACCACTACACTCATGCAATTCCAGTTCTCATTGTTAATATCTGAGCATTCGAGAGTAAGAAATAAACCCTTATACCTTGTTCTGAGAGATCATATATGAAAGTCTGCAGCTGTAAGAACTTCCAAAAACAGAGATAGTTAAACTAAAATGTACTGTTCCTGGGTATAACGGTAAAATTTACTGTTATGTTGGGTATAACAAGCGGTTCTGCGAACTCGAAATATTTTAACAACCGGTTCTAGCGAATCGGTGCGAATCGGCTGAATAGCACCAAATGTCTATTGATCTGTCCCGATATCTAACCAACAAACTATTGACTGATTTCTGGATATAAAACTTTTCTTTGCGAATATGAAAGTTACAATTATTTTGTAATATTTTTTTCAACTTTAGTTATGCAAAGATGCTTAGTTGACTTTAAAAAAATGTGGAATTTAAAACCGAGGGAAGCCAGGATTTTAGTAATGACGTATCAACAGTCTCAAAATTCGTGTAATATTTTCTTCCTTCATAGTTTAATATTTTTTCTGTATTATTTAAGATTTCTTTTTACGTAACAGTTGTGTCAATATTTCTTTTTATATAATAAAACAAAGATAGCTCCTTTCTAATAATTATCTGTAACGTCAATGGACTAGTAGCACGAGTATTACGACAGACATTATCGCATTAGAAGATTTCTGCTTGAAAACGAAGGAAAACCCGGAAAAAGAGGGTGAATCGGTCAGATTGTTAATCGGGATACAAGAAACAGGCAGTTCAAGCAGCTAGCCGAAAATATACATTCTATTTTCTTAGAGTAGTATCAGATACTGAGGCTGGTCGTTCAAAAAGTTGATTACACGATACGACAACTAGTGCATTAGGGACTCGAACACAGACAGTTCAAGGTCCATACCCGAGTAGGAGATTTAGCTACCTTTAGGCTAGTAACGCCGACTACAGGAATTCTGCACGCCAATTTCAGTACAAAAAGACCTCAAACCAACCGAAAAGAGATTCACGAGGAGCCAAGTTGCAGGATAGAGTATCATGAGGTATCCTAATACCCTGTAACCTCTCTTATTCCCACTCTCTCCATAATATTTTCTAGAGTTTATAATTTCCATTTCATCTCACATTACAACCTATTAATGTATGCTCTTAAACGAGCGCCGCTCGAACTCCTTGGCAGCGAAGTTTTTCTGAAACTTAATTTCACAGATAGCACTCGCAAAACCATATACACGAAAGCTACGGAAGAAGGCAAAGCTCTCCGACTTAATGAGTTTCACGGTTTACTTTATTAATAAAGAATTTATTAAAAAATTTAGATTTCTTAAGCCCAAAGTATAAGCAAATTCTGCCTCTCTCCTCTTCAAATGATGCTACTGGTTTGAATTGAAGTTTTAAACTACAGGTCCTTCATATAGATGTGTAGCACTAAAATAATAATCAAATTACTAACTTACGTTTAGAACTGCTCTGGATAAGAAGAATGCCACTTCTGCTTTACATAAAGCGTCAAATTGCTGCAAAGAAAGAAAAGAAAACGCATTTTAACATGTGTTGCAAACAGTACCGTTGTTTCTGATACAATCACATCATCAAATTTCTCCTCGTGTACAGAAATATCATTATCTGTAAATTATAATTGTCTGAAAAGAATGCAATTGTTTTTTGCTTTCATATACTGTAGATCAGTGGTTCTGAACACCGGGTACACGTAACTTATAAGTATGTCCTGATTACAGGCCTGCACGAGCTCGGGCCGGACTCGAGCCGTAAATTTTTAAATATTTCTCGGGTGTTTTCCGGCCTAACTTTGTAAATATACTGTACAAGGATATTTTATCCATTGTTCTCTCTGGAGAACTTCTAAAATACAACTTCGAAACAAAACCTCTAATTCCTGTAAATAAAAATACAATTGTGCGTTTATTATTATCATCATCATCATAGATATTCTGCCTTTATTGGCAGGTCACTTGCCGCAGCTGACAAGCTTCCATGCTCCACGGTCCTCCGCTAACTTCTTCGTCTTCGTGTATGATCTTTCTGTTTTTATATCATCCATTAATTGTAATCTCCTTCGCCCCCTCCCTCTCTTTCCCGCCACCATACCCTCTAGGACGTTCCTCATGATACAATCTCTTCTTAGGCAATGTCCCAACCAGTTTCTCTTCCTCTTCCTCTTCCTAATAATATCTAAAAGTGTTCTTTTCTCACCCACCTTTTCTAACACTCCCTCATTCGTTTTCCGCTCTACCCAACTAATTCTTTCCATTCTTCTCCACACCCACATTTCGAAGGCTTCCAGTCGATTTTCATCACCTTTACGTAATGTCCACGTTTCCTCCATACAGTACAACACTCCACACGAGGGATTTTATGAGTCTTTTTCTCAACTCTTTATTCAAGGTCCCACAAAACAGACTTTTCTTCCTCCTAAAGGCTTCGTTTATTATTAAGTTTCTGTAATTCGGGACTTATTTCGGGCTCACTTAATTATTACACTAGCTCGTTCCGAGCTCGGCACTAAATGCTGAAACATATTTCGGACTCGGGTCGGGCCTCACACTATAAATTCACGGGTCAGGCCGGGCCCGGGCTAAAACTTCCGGCCCGTGCAGACCGCTAGTCCTGGTCTGTTAGTAGATTCGCGGAAAACAAGTAGTAAAATCTAAAAATAAAATAAAAATATATAAGCTATTATCAATAACGACACAGTTCCGGTGGTATTTCACTAGCACCGGCTTAACACTCTGGCACTTAAGTATAAGTAGACAGGTATGCACCCAAAAAATTTCGTTGGAGAGGGTCCAAGCTTTCAGAGGAGTTGAGTTGATTTTTAGTTTAGCGTCCCTTTCAGCAGCGAGGCTATATGAGACGTAGGCCTACTGATTAACCTGGAATCCGGACCACATGAACTCCCGCCGGGAATCGAACCCGGGTCTCCTACGCGTACGCTAACCGCTTAGCCACGAGGGAGGTCAAACTTTGAGAGGATACAAGCCACTAAGTCTATATATAATTGAATAGGTATTATTCTGCAACCGAAAAGAGGATAAGTAATTATAAAATACTTCCACCTTTATTTTCAGAAAAAAAAGTTGGACTCCGTGTGAAAGAGTACAGATGAAACTTAAGATCAATTTTTGTTACTACACCATTCATTTCCCTGTTAAACAAATATAGTGTTACAATATTGCGAGTGGTAATTATATTAAATGAGAAAAAGCGGAAAAGTTTTTACTCACCGCAAAATAACGGTGACTAATAGCCTTTCCACTTTTCTTCATTAAGTATAATGTTATTGAGATAGTGTAGAAATATATGTTGAGTTAGGAAAATTTTTGTGAGCTGGGTTCGAACCCGGTAGACCCCGTGGTTTCTCCCCTGAACAGAGCCAGCACACTGATAACACCAATTTTATTTTTCTGGCTCAACCACATAGGTGATAGCATGGTTACCAAATCGGTCGGATGTAAACTGATTAACATAGTGTATGGACAGTTTATATTTAATGTCCTAGAAGGGAGAATAAAAGAGAAAATAAAAAGTGTATCTGAAAAGTAACTGAACTTCTCCCCATCTATTGAAGCAACATATCATCGGAAAGCTGGATATCTGCTCAACAAAACGAGACCACAATCAAGTGAATCGATTAACGGAGTGTCAAGTTATAGGAAGAAAAGTGAAAGTATATGGTGTCACTTCGTCACAAAAACACGTGAAGCAAAGAGCCAAGCTAGGTAAAACATTTACACAAACATTCGAAATTATGAAACAAGTGTATGGTGATAAGTAGTTATCTCTTACACGTGTGTTCGAGTGGTATACGCGATTCCGGGACGGTCGTGGGTCCTTGGAAGACGACCGAAAAGTTAGAATCGAGACAAGTTGGTGGAACAAGTGTGTGAAATGATCGTCCACGATGCGAAGTCAACTGTATGAGATGGATGGCGAATGAATTAAGTGCGACGAAAGACATGATCCACGAAATTTTGACAACGGATTTAAAGAAATGGAAAGTCCGTGCTCGATTTGTTATGCACACATTAACTGACGACCAAAAACTTGCTCGCATTGAACATTGCAAGAACCTGATTAAAACAGCCAGACGGAACAGAACATTCCTGGAATTGATTGTAACTGGTGATGAAACTTGATTAGAACAGCCAGACGGAACAGAACATTCCTGGAATCGATTGTAACTGGTGATGAAACTTAATTAGAACAGCCAGACGGAACAGAACATTCCTGGAATCGATTGAAACTGGTGATGAAACTTGATTAGAACAGCCAGACGGAACAGAACATTCCTGGAATCGATTGAAACTGGTGATGAAACTTGGTGCTTCATGTACGACCCGCAAAGGCCATGAAAGGAACATTTTATAAGTGTTACACATGCCAGTCAGTCGGGAAGAGTTTCATTGAGGCGATTCCGAAAAAGGACATTAAAAACTCTATGGTGTACTGATGCGTCAATGACGTATTTTGAATAGATAGAACTACACTTGATAAAATACCTAATTCTTTTGTTTAATTTAAAAGTTCCGTTACTTTTCTGACATACTGTGCAGCAGAAAGAAACTTTACATATCTTAACCCATATTTATGCTACTGAGAGTGCTCTCTTAAAGTTAATTAAAATTTGAATGACACGTGTTTATATTTTAGTATCACAATTACCTTCACATTACTGTCACATAATGAAACCCTGAAGGCCTTAGTCTAGACGGTTTAATTAAATGAAATTACATACAAGTCAAGTGTCTGGAATGTATACATAACTCCAGTTCACAAGACCGAAAATATTGTTACTGTAATTAACGTTGTCATTGCAGTCATCTAACGAGCACGCAGTGCATCACAGCAACAAACGTTACCCTCTAATAGCCCTCGTTACCTATCGCTGCTCACTCACGCTTCCTTTCAACAAGTTTTCTAATAATTTCCACATACGTTCATCACTACAATAAATACATGAACTCTGCTTGTTAGTTTGAATTTACTCTCAACTTGAAACTTCTATGAGTTTCTGTGTACTGAATATTATTTTCTAATGATCGCATTCTGTTAACATAGTTTTAGATCTAGTTTTTGTGAGGCTACCAAACTCGTATGGAAAGTTTCAAAGAACGAATTTCCTCATCCATTTGTCCATCTATGTTAAGAGAACAGAAACGGCAAGAGGGAGGTAGGAGCGGTTTTCTAACGAGCATTCGTCGTTGACGAAATACGTGCAATTTTTGATCTTATCCCTCTAATAAAACAGGAATTCCAAGTCCTATCACTTCCAGTTTCGAGGCTTGATACCCGTAGGATAGAAACGGTAAAAAAAAAGGGGGGAAATATATTAAAATGGCTCCCAATAACCCAAGAATATTGGGTTGCCTATAATTATGTATGTGAAGTTTCAATGGTTGTAGTAAAGAAACTAGCAACGGAACTTAATATAAAATTGAATGCTTAATATATAAAAGCATTAAAATCATACCTTTCGTTCAAAGAGTTTTAATCTCTGTTCTCCATAGCATGGTCCATCAATGCATATCATACATGCCTGGAGACAAAGAACAACCCCCATGCCGTAAGCGTCGGAGGGGTAGGACCACCGATGGGTAACTAGAGATATCTCGCCAAAAATTGACGGCTCCGCAGCGACGATTCGCGGTGTCTCCACTTCCATTTTCAAAATTATACCACCAGCGGCCCAACAGCGGCAGAGACGCGACGAAACGCCAATGAACAATAAAATTACTCCCCCAAAATATGTTAAATCGCCTATATGCGTAATTTGTTACATTACAGAGAGTCTAAAAACCACTTTTAAAAAATACCCCAGGGCAGGCGCGAACCACCAACCTCTGGATTAGCAGGCCTGTGCTCTTCCAACTTGGCCACGAAAGCGATATACAAATCACCGCTTGTAGAGGCATAAATTATTGAGGCATTTCTAATTGTAACATGTCACTCTGTTAGTTACCAAAAAAAAAAAAAAAAACAGTTGTAAGATATTATATAAATTCATTCTATTTCGAGTCTTCGATAAACTGGTTTCGTTTGTCAAATTTTGAATATAGCGCCTCTAGTGGCGATTGTTGTTACTTCACCCAGCACCTGAGTTATTCTCATCAGATGTCGCACCCCCAGAATATTAGTGTCGTAACTCAAAAAAGTTGATTTTACAGGAGAGGCAAAAAACAGTTTTTACATTGAAATAATCCTTAATATTTTTGTTTCTATTTAAAACCATAACTTTATTTGAACACATGTATTAGTACATACTTCGTTGAAAATAGCTTGAGAAAATAAATGCGTATTTATGTATTACAAATTACATATTCACGATGATTTTTACTTGCCTTGTGAGTTGCGACAGTTTTATTCGTATAGAGAAACATATTTTTCTTTGTAATTAAATGACACAATCTTCAAAGTGATTCTCTAATCGTTGTAGAATTTCACTGATTTAGTTTTCATTCTGTAGATTTCAACCCCTCATAGAAGCTGTGGTATTGTTTAGGTATTAGGTTGTTTTTACACAATGTTAACAAGTCTGTCTTCTTGCTGTGGGATATAGCAAGATCTCCATCTTTGTAAGCAAGTCGTAATTGAGGTTGAGACTTTGTTGTGTCGCGCCGATCACGTCTAACTCGAATAAGTTTGTATTTTTGATCATCATATTCAGTTTTGTACATGATACAATTTTTTGCTGCCTTCTCGACTCTCAGAATTTTAATGTCTTGCCAATGTACTTTCTCACCATCTTCATTCACAGAGAAATTGTTACCAATTTGAGACGATAGGTCTTTAAGGTCATAAAAGTCTTCTATATCCATTTCTTTGACCAAGTAGGGGGTTCCACTCTTCTTACTTAACTTGATTACAGAAACCCATTGACTAGGAACGTATATTGGACCACTTCTAAGAACCAGTGTTGGGCAAATTTCAATTGAATTAACAATTAACAATTAATCTGTAAATTTAATTGTTAATTGCAATTAACAATTGAAATAAGTAATGGTTAATTGTTAATTGCAGTTGGCCATTGAAAAAGGAGAATCAATTGCAATTGATCAATTGATTGAAAGTAATTGCAGTGGAAAGTAATTGCAATTGAATTCTGTAATTCAATTGCAATTGAAATTAATTGGCAATTGATTCAATTGCAATTGATTTCCACAGCAATTACTTTCAATTGATTGATCAATTGCAATTGATTTTCACTGATTAATTTTCAACACTGTAGTTCAGAGAGGGCGTGGGGCAATGAAAACTTTAGCTACGACCAATTGACTCACCACCCATCGTGACCCACGACCCACCGTGACCCACTCTGACCCACCACCCACCATAAACCACTCTTACCCACTGTGACCCACAGACCCACCAAAACCCATTGTCATCAACTCTGACCCATGATTCACGACCTCTTCTCTACTGACTAAAGAGTTTAAACTTGTAATAAAACAAGCCTATAAAATTATCACTCATCGGAGTTTGAATTTCTACGATCAATCGCTCAATCACCGCACTAATACAATAACGGCGGATCTGACCTTTCTAATATAAATAAAATAGAGTTTGTTCGTGTGTCTGTCTGTCTATCTTTGTGCGGCCTGTGGACGATACGAGTGGACCGAAACTTTTCAAAATTTGGTAACGGGTAGCTTGGTCTAGGCCCCAGACAAAGATGAAGAGTTTTTTTTAATTCCTTACTAGGGGGTCTCCAGGGGACGCTTACCGGGACCGGCCTGGGGACCAGAAAAGTCGATCGAGAGTTACCAAATTTTGGTCAAAGATACCTTGGTCCAGGTCCCACACCAGGGCAAAGCGTTTTCAACAAAATTCGTTCCAGGGGGTCTCAGGGGGGCGTTTGCCGGGACATGTAAAAGTAGAACGATATCAGTGTCGATTTCATAGTTTTCGCGGTCGCTGAGATCCATGGTGAAACTCCGATCGCATTAACTTCCAAATTCACCGTGTTCGGCTGCGGGCCGTGGGTCAACGGGGGGGATACCGAAACGTAAAAGTAATTCAAAATGACCGATATTAGTGTCAAATCCATAGTTTTAGCGGTTGCTGATATCAATGACGACACTACCATTAGCGATGACTTTCAAATTCATCCACCGTTGTATGCGGGCCTTGGGTCACCAGAGGGGGGAATTCCGAGACATGTAAAAATAATCGAAAATGACCGATATTAATGTCAAATCCATAGTTTTCGGGATAGCTGAGCTCAATGGTGAAACTCAAGACCACGTTTACTTTCATATTTAGTTCCCATCAGCTAAGAAAGGGGGGAATTATAAAGGGGATCACGAGACATGTAAAAATAATCCACAATGACCGATGTCAAATCCGTAGTTTTCGCGGTGGCTGAGATCAATGGTGATACTTTCATTAGCGATGATTTTCAAATTTAGCCACCATTGTATGCGGGCCGGGAGTCACCGGGGGTGGGGAATTGCGAGACATGTAAAAATAATGGAAAGTGACCGATATTAGTGTCAAATCCATAGTTTTCGCTGTCGCTGTGATGAATGGTGATACTTCCACAGGTGTTGACTTCCAAATACAGCCCCCATCGGCTGTGGGCCAGAGGCATTTTTTTTTTTTAATTGGAACCAGAGGATTATAGGGACTTTTACCGGAATATGTAAAAAGTAGTAGAAAATGGCAGATGCTAGTGTCACATTCATAGTTTTCGCGGTATTGGTTGGGGGTTGGTGGGGGCCAGAGGAGATTTTTTCACAATACGAACCAAGGGGGTCTGAGGGGTGGTTCACCGGGACATGTAAAAGTAGTAGAATTTGTGTCGAATCTATATTTATTGGGGCTGCTCAGACGTATAGTGACACCCCTGATAGTGTATACGTTCAAATTCAGCCCCCATCGGCCTTCCCAATGAAAACACATGTACATTGTTGGATATATATTCACACAAAATATATCCAATTTTAGAAATGTTTCTTTTTGTTCTCTCGTTGTTCAGTTCGTTTACATTGATATTTTCTATTTTATCTGATCCATGCGAAGAACGGGCATAACAGCTAGTACGAAATGGTAAAGTGTTTGTTATGGAACAAATTACAATGAATTCAATTATATAGATAATAATTATAATTAATAATTATTTCCTTGTTGAATTATAGATACTTTTCAGTGGAAAACTGAATAAAATTTAAAAGTCCCAAATCAAGGTAAAGTAGACCAACATAAAGAAAAAATGTATAAAATTTTCCATATAATTAAGCTTACAATCTTAAATGGAAATTTAGCTTAATTACATGGAAATTTTTTGTGTCGTTTTGTGCGCCTATTTCCTCGTTTTCTGCGTCACCGGAAATGGGTCAATGTTATCCTACAAATATGGTGGAACAAGTTAATGCTGTTCCGTCAGGAACGATTTCGAGGTCGTTTCCTTCACATCATCTTGTGCGTGTTTTCTACCGTTTTGTAAACCTATTTCCACGTTTTGCGAATCAATGGTAGTGGGTCAAAATGGGCATTCAATGTGGGAAGAAAAATGATCCACTCTCCCACCAGTATCGAATTTCAAGGTCGCTTTTACGCATTGTTTAGTGCATGTTTTTACCGTTTCTGCGCATATTTTCACGTTTTGTAGGCCAACGAAAGTGGGTCAAAGACGACCTACAAATATGGCAGAAAAAGACATATCCATTCCACTTTCAAGGTCCATTTTGATCCTCTCCCACTGATGCACAAAGCGACACAAATCATGCAAAAAAAAAAAAAAAAAAAAGTGAAGAAAACGACCTCGACATTCGATTGTGACGGAACAGCATTAAGTTATTCCGCTATACTTGTAGGCCATTTTGACCCATTTTCATTGTCGCACTAAAGTGGAAATAGGAGCACAAAACAGTACAAAGCAGGCACTATACAATGCAAAAGAAACGACCTCCAAATTCGACAGTGGCGGAACAATGGCTCTATTTCCTCACACATTGATCGACCATTTTGACGCATTTCTGGTGATGCTCAAAACGTGGAAGTAGGCGAACAGAACTGTACAACGTACACACTAAACGATGCGAAAGAACCAACCCCGAAATTCGATAGTGGCGGAACAGTGAGCCATTTAACTCCCACTTTAAAGCCCCGTTTAACTCACCTCGGGTGATGCACAAGACGAGAAACAGGCGCAGAAAACTTTAAAAAAAAAAGGCACTAAACGATGCGAAAGTAACGATCTGGAAATTCGATAGTGTCGGAACAGTGGGTCATTTTCGTCACACCTTGGAGGCTCATCTTGACACACTTCTAGTGACGAACAAAACGTGAAAATAGGGGCAAAACGTAACAAAACAGGCACTAGTCAATGCGAAAGGAAGGACCTCGAAATTCGGTAGTGGCGGAGGAGTGAGTCATTTTCGTCACACTTTGGAGGCCCATTTTGACACACTTCTGGTGAGGCGCAAAACGTGGAAATAAGGGCACAAAACGGCACGAAACATTCACTAGTCGATGCGAAAGGAAGGACCATGAAATTCGGTAGTGACGGAGAAGTGGGTCATTTTCGTCACACTTTGGAAGCCCATTTTGACACACTTCTGGTGACGAATAAAACGTACAAACAGGCACTAAACGATGCGAAAGAACCGACCCCGAAATTCGATAGTGGCGGAACAGTGAGCCATTTAACTCCCACTTTAAAGGCCTGTTTAACTCACTTCCGGTGACGCACAAGACGAGGAAGTAGGTACAGAAAACTTTTTTTAAAAATAGGCACTAAACAATGCAAAAGAAACGACCTAGAAATTCGATAGTGTCGGAACAATGGGTCATTTTGGTCACAATTTGGAGGCCCATTTTGACACACTGCTGGTGACGCGCTAAACGTGGAAATGGGGGCACGAAACAGCACGAAAATTCAGTAGTCGATGCAAAAGGAAGGACCTCGAAATTCGGTAGTGGCGGAGAAGTGGGTCATTATCGTCCCACCTTCGAGGCCCATTTTGACCGTCTTCCAGTGACGCACAAAACGTCGAAATAGGCGCACCAAAGGGTACGCGGTGTGAAATTAACGACCTCGAAATTCGATAGTGGCGGAACAGTGGGTCATTTTCGTCCCATCTTGGAAGCCCATTTTGACCCACTTCTGGTGACACACAAAACGTGGAAATGGGGGCACGAAACAGCACGAAAATTCAGTAGTCGATGCAAAAGGAAGGACCTCGAAATTCGGTAGTGGCGGAGAAGTGGGTCATTTTCGTCCCATCTTCGACGCCCATTTTGACCGTCTTCCAGTGACGCACAAAACGTCGAAATAGGCGCACAAAAGGGTACGAGGTGTGAAATTAACGACCTTTAAATTCGATAGTGGCGGAACAGTGGGTCATTTTCGTCCCATCTTGGAAGCCCATTTTGACCCACTTCTGGTGACACACAAAACGTGGAAATGGGGGCACGAAACAGCACGAAAATTCAGTAGTCGATGCAAAAGGAAGGACCTCGAAATTCGGTAGTGGCGGAGAAGTGGGTCATTTTCGTCCCACCTTCGACGCCCATTTTGACCGTCTTCCAGTGCCGCACAAAACGTCGAAATAGGCGCACAAAAGGGTACGCGGTGTGAAATTAACGACCTCGAAATTCGATAGTAGCGGAACTCTTGGTCATTTTCGTCCCATCTTGGAAGCCCATTTTGACCCACTTCTGGTGACGCACAAAACGGAAGTAGACGCACAAAACGGCACAAAACGATGTGAAGGAAACGACCTCGAAATTCATTGGTGGCGGAAGAGCAATAATTTGTTCCGTCATATTTGTAGGCCCATTTTGACCCACTTCCGGTGATGCATAAAATGTGGGAATAGGCGCACAAAGCGACACAAAACACGTACAAAAGATGCAAAACAAAGTATCTCGAAATTCGTTGGTGGTGGAACAAGTTAATGACGCCGTGAGCACCAATATAAGTATATACTTTAGTTCTTACCAGGGGGCGCGGTGGGTCAGTGGTAGAACGTTCACCTCCGGTGCTTGAGGTCCCTGGTTCGATCCCAGCTCGCGCAGTTTGGACTTTGTGGTGGACAAACACCGTGCTCGTGGATTTTCTCGGGGTTCTTCCGTTTCCTCCCACTTTCTTCATTTCATTCATTTCCCATCATCACCGTCTCCTTTAGTCTAACAGGCATATGCGTGGGACGTAAAACTAAAGATTTCATATAATTTTTTGTAGTTCTTACCATCAAAGCTGAGAACTGCACGGTCCAATTTTTTAGCCAAAGTAGAAGCCCAACCGGAATAGTGATGTCAACCAGCCCGGCTCGGTTCAACTGAGCGTACAGCTTGAGCTGGCTTGGTTGGGACTACCCATCGACTGGGCTCAATTGATCCAATGGCTTGAACCGGCTCGGTAAAGGCGAGTTATCGACTCGGCTCGATTGGAGCCAATGGCTCGAACCAGCTCCGTTGAAACGAGTCCATAGGCTGGGTTCGAGTTAGCTTAACTGAGCCAATGGCTCGAACCGGCTCGGTTGGGGTAAGCAATCAGCTCGGTTCGGTTCGGCTCGTGTGAGCCTTCGGCTCGAGCTGGCTCTGTTGGATGAGCTGTTGGCTCGGCTCACTTCTCGGTTGGGCTCGATAAGTGAATGAACTGTGAGCGAGCCGCTTGAGTCGTTGACAACCCTAAACCCGGGTCGAGCAGTTTTAAACATGTTTGGCTGGAGTCCCATAACTTCTAACAATTTTTGGCTCGAGCCCGAATACTTGCTCCTCCTGAACTCAAGCCAAGAACCTCGTGACCGATGTCCTTGCCTCCTGAAGATTTCTTGACAACCGAGATCGACAGTTAACTAATTTTTAGTATTCCGATACAAACCGCCTATATTCCATGTTTATACAGGTACACGGTGTTATAATAATAATTAGTTATAGTAGTAGTAGTAGTATCATTGATAATTATATTGTCTATGTAGGATACTTGAAGATAGTAGTACTTGGAACTACACAAAGGATTTAGCTCGAATTGGCTCGACTCGACTGGAAACTCGATCCGAATTCGAGTCGAGTTGGGGGAAATTTTTCGAGCCGAGATGTCGAGTCGAACTCAAAGATGTCTGCTTCGAGTCGAGTCGAGTTTTAAAGAAAACTCGCTCGAACTCGCTCGTGCTCATTCCTATTGTATGCATGACGGGCATATAGAGTTCTTTCGAGGGGGATATAACCATAAACATAATATATTTAAAAAATACTTAGTTTCACGGTTTTCTTCCCAGGGGGGGAAAGGGATGGTAGGTATCCAGCATTTCTTATAAGTACCTTATTTGAAATATGTAAAACAGTAACAAGTTGACAATACAATATACACATATCTTCTTATCTTCAGTTTTAATTGCTGATTTCAATTGCAATTAACAATTACAATTAACAATTACAAGTTTCAATTGTCAATTGCAATTAACAATTGAATGTTTTAATTGCACCCTTTGCAATTGACAATTAACAATTAAATGTTTCAATTGCCTGGTGACCAATTAACAATTAACAATTGACGAAAATTTAATTGCAAATTTTATGATTGAATTCAATTGCAATTGAAATTAATTGTCAATTACAAATTGAAATCAATTGCAATTGAAATCAATTGCAATTGATTTTCAGAGCAATTACTTTCAATTGATTGATCAATTGCAATTGATTTCAATTGATTTTGCCCAACACTGCTAAGAACCCTCTTCTTCTGTTTTTCTATACAAGAATGCATGCTATCACCTTCATTCTGTGTGTGGCCTGTAGTGAGGAATTTGTGAGTGATTGAAGGAATATCAAGTGTATCAACAGCGAACAGAAACATGGATGCCAAATGCCTATTTTTATTTTGTCCAATACAATTGTCACTGTAAAATATTATGTCCTGTCCACTAGTTTGCTTTAAGAAGCTGTACAAACAACTACCAATCTCATTTGCCCCTCTTCTTCCAAGAGTTTCATTCCACACGTAACAAAATCCTCTTTTGTCTTTAGTGCAGTAAATAGTGAAGTTATAAACTAATAATTTCCTTGCATAATAGAAATGTGACACGTCCCCACATGGCGTTGGTAGTACTGATTGAAGATCAAAACAATACACTGCAGCTCTGTCATTAGAAGAAGTATCCTTAACTTTCATCTCCCGTGATAGTTCTTTGTTTCTTTGGTGTTGAGCATATGCTTCTTCCAGGTCTGCTGTTCTTTCTTCTTCGGGAATATTTTTCCAAGATTCACAAATATTACATTGATCTTTCTTCGGTTTGTAAAAGCTAAGATTAAATTCTGTGTTGAAAATTGTTTCGTAAACGTGCTTTTTGGCGAAAGGTTTACCTTCTCTTATACATTTCTCTTTATACAGTCTATACATTTCTGAAATAGATAAGTTACCTTCCAGATATTCCCTTTGTGTCTGATTTCTCAAGTAATGAGATTCTATTTTCGGAAAGGAATTGATATGTTCTCGAATGTCATACTTTACACTGTCGTCTACTCTGTGATGTTTCCCATGTTTTCCTCTTAGGTCCCCTTCCAGAATATCAAATTTCCCTTTCTTCTTCTGAGCGGTATACACATATCTTTCACTAATACCCAAAGTATTAATAAACATTGTTTTGCACACTCGTATCTTGGTATTATTGTCTGTCTTTAAATAGTAAGCAAAATTTGATGATCTGGAACTGCCTTCTTTCTTTTTTTGATAAGGAGGGCAAACCTCAGTCATGCTGTTAATTAGAAATTCACGCTGTCTGTTTATATCACCGATTTTCCAGAAAGCACTATGAATTGAGATCCGAACATTTTCGTTAATCTTGTTATTACATCTGAGACGACATCTGTCACTACAAGGCAATTTTACTTTACGTTCTTCAACGTTTTTTCCAGTTTGTGTGACGTAGCTTAGTCCCATGTTTCTCTTTCTTTTTCTTACGTTCACTTTCTACTCGCTAACATTTTTCTGCCTCTTTCTCGTACGCTGTTTCTCAATTTGAGTAACACTAGCTTCAGAGTTGATATTCCCATCTTCTTTGCTTGTTCCTGGTTCTGCAACAACTTCTATATTGTTCTCCTTTCTGTTCACACTTTCATTAGTCACCTTTTTGATTACGAAATTACTTGATTGCTTGCTCGATACTTTGCCTGGAGATACAATGAATGTATCATAATTGTCTGGAACTGGCTCCAAGCGTGCGTATGTTCTTGTCTTCTCATTTTCCTCTTGTAAGCTACACTCTGAAGAGTCCTCAGGGATAGGTTTCCAGGTCTTATCAACATCACTATCATCATAATCACTGCCCAGAGGTGTTAATGCTGATGAAAGCTGAAAAAAAAGGGAGAACGACTGCTAAGTGTCACTATAGATGCTACATTGTAAGACTGGAAAGTGTTTCTTCCAGGCACACATTTCGATTTCTATCTTAAAGGACTGTCCCCACGAAGATTAAATGTTCTTTTAACACAATCTACCCAAAAATTGAAAAATATAGTGATTGATGCACATTATAAGACATTCCGTAATAACAACAAAAAAGCAATTGAAAGAAACACTATACCAGGATAATTCACTAACGAAATGAAAATGAGAACAGGAACTAGATATGAATTTTGGCTCTAGATCATATCCCATACATGGCAAATCCTAATTTTATCTAAAATGGCCAAAAGACCCAAAAAATTAACAAATTTTAAGATGAGGTAAAATTACGCTCTCAGAAGATTGCTAGCTTTAGAAATAAAGCCTTCAACTATAATATACATTAACAGCTGTACAAGCTCACAAACGAACTGTGGAACAGGAATAATACTTGCGGAGTCTCTGACTCAATTGGGGTGTACGGCGCTCAGTAGTAGAGCGCTTACCTCTGGTTCAAAGGGTCGCAGTTCGATCCCTATGTAAGTTCGTGGTGGACGACATCGTATTCGTGAGTTTTCTCGGGGTTCTCCCGTTTCCTCCCACTTTCTCATTCCATCATTTCTTTAATCATCATTCACTTGTAATTTCATCCGTCTCCATTAGCACTTTGCTTTCATAGCCATGCGATGTTAAACTAAAGATTTCATTTCATTTCATTTCATTTCTGTCTCAATTGTTCCAGTTTCTTTGTAAGTTTCCACAAATGTTAATGAAGATTATAGGTGGAGTCGCCATTCGTAAAGCTAGTAATCGTCTGAGGAGAGTACTCTTACTTCACCTTAAAATGGACAAAACCCATCACATATCAAAACAGTCAGAATGCCCTAACAAAATCAGAGTTGTTAGTTACATGGAAATTATAATAATTTTCCCGACGTATGACACCTGTATCAAGTTGCGTTGAATATTCAGTATTTTAGCAGAAGAATTCTTACCTCTTCATCCATTGATACATCTTCGTCATCATCTGCAGTACGTTTTGCCTTTAATGCTAATGATAATATTCTCGTTGCTCTTGTATCATAAGGAACACGACTCATCTTGCAGCCTCCTTTACCAAAGGACTACAGTAAGTTTATGAGACTAGATTACTCCTGCAGTTTGTTATAAAGAATGTTTTGCTTCTAGTGGGTAAAGTAAGAAGGTGTTTCACCCTTAAAGCGTTGTTCTAACAATTATCGGCCTATTTGATGTAATAATAATAAAAGAACACAAAACGAAAGCCGATCTCTTTTCGGAAGGAAAGTGTTTTACGACAGTATTATTCTGGAATTGTAATCTGAAACTTGAACTAGGTGGTGAAAAAGACTGTCGTAACAGGTTTACGACAGTATTTCACTGAGTTCTATAAAACATTTCTATTAATGTAAAACTGTAGTTTCGTCCCCCCTTCCCCCTATATTAGGAGTATGACTTAGTACACTCTTTCATTGATGAAACATCACAGCATAAGCCTAATAATGTGAAAATCTCAAAAATCGAATTTTTGGAGTTACGACACTATTATTCTGGGGGTGCGATGTGTGCTGGAAATGTACTCGGTAAAACCTTGTAATAGTAAGCTCTATTTTTTTTGAAAATTGGTAAATTATTCTATTAGAGTTGTGTGTTTATTACAAGTGAATTCAATTTGACATTCTAAAGTGTGGACTGTTATTTACTTAATATTCTGGTGAGTTGTTTAATAATCTTCTCAAATTTAAATCAAGTTCATATGGAAACTTAACTGTTTGATTAAATGGGATATAGACAGTTGTGTGTTAACCATACTTATAACTTCTTATATTCGATATATGTATATATATATTTGAAAATTCGGTACAATTATCCAAATTATTTTAGGTTAGCGTGGAGCACGATTAAGTTGAGATTTATTGGGACTCATATTAATTTCACTTGCATTTGATTTAATGTGTCCAATTAGTAGCAGCGAGTTTAATGATTTGTAAAGAAATTTGTAATGTCGATTGATTTTGTTATAAAGAAGAGCTTCCTAAATCATTGACTCATTACTTAACGAAACTAATATTAAAATCCTCGACCTATTTATGGTTTTGCGATTGGCCTAAATTTTAGGAAGGTATTTATAATTAAGCTGAACATATGGTGGTCCTTAGGATTTCTGGCAACTATTCTTAATTTAAAAATATATATATTGTTTCTCAAATGTGGCGGGTCTTCACCGGTGGGAGTCCCGTACCGAGTAATGAGCTCCTATCTAAATAGGAACGTTACATAATTTAGCTAATCAGAGTGCTCCTGTAACCGTGTATATTCGACGATAACGTAACGATATAACGATAACGTATATAACGTATATAACGATGACGTTTGAGATTAGATAAAATCCGTTCGCCATGTAATTTTATAACAAAATAACGCGCGTCTATTTACTTTATTTCATGGTTCTCCCATATTCACTTTCAAATGATTGGCAACAGTTGTAATCTAAATTCATACAATTATACGCACACATCTCAAGATTTTTCACTTCATGATATAGAGGCAGGGGTTATTCTTGACCCCCGTAGCTCACTTTAGGAACAATTCGTCAGAAAAAATAATATATAACAATAACCGCATGCACATGTCTGACGATAGTTCGTGTTAGTCCCTTCGCGATTCTCCGCGACGAATCGAAGAAGCGCGGACCGAAATGAAGTCCTCGCTGCTACGCGGTGGTAACTTCTATACTGCGGCTCTAGATATCTGTTTCGACTCGACGAAACCCTGCCGCCAGTGGCACACTAGCGGCAGTCCTTCGACGTGTCGCTATAGCGACGTTTACGGCATGGGGACGTTGTCACAAGCAGCTTGACAGACTCGTACTGGTATCCTGTGCAAATTTTTGTGATAGCTTCCCGTAGTTCGGCCAAATTGCGTATGTGATGTTGATACACTTTATCCTTTAAAACATTCCATAAGAAAAAGTCAGATGGTTCAAAGCGGGAGATCGAGCTGACCACTCCACAGACCCACGTCGACCGACCCAGCGGTTCAGGTATGTTTCTTTCAGCTACTCTTGCACTGTCTGGCATACACTAACTGTTCTAAGTCAAGTGACTGTTATCCCCAATCTCAGGTTACACAGTGTTGCTATATCGAAACTTTTTGACCGGAATTACAAATACTACAATCAGTCAATCATCATATACATAATTATGGGACATTCTGTAGATTCGATCTTCTCCACATATACTGTATGTTTCTACTAAAATCCGGATGAGACAGTTTCGCGGTAGTTCGGTGGTAGAGGGATTACCTCTGGTCCCTAACTCGATCCCGAGCAAATTTTGTAGTGGACAACATTGTGTCCCGTGGGTTTTCTCGGGGTTCTCCCGTTTCTCCCACATTCTCATTCCACCATTTCCTCCATCAGCATTTACACGCTTTAATCATCATCTCTTTAGCCTCAAGGGCATAATTGTGTTACGTTAAACTAAAGAAATAATGTTCTAATGATGACAATGCTCCAACTCTGACACACATATTTCCTATAATAATAATAATAGTAATAATAATGACATGAATATGTTATAAAGCTCAGTAGCGTGATCCTTAGAAACATCAAAAGGCAGTTAACTGCAGGGGTTAATTGTTTAGGGGGAATATTAGCATTCTTGAACTTTTTTAGTTTGATCTCATATATCTATATCTATATCTATATCTATCTATCTATCTATCTATCTATCTATCTATCTATCTATCTATCTATCTATATATATATATATATATATATATATATATATATATATATATATATATATATATAGAGAGAGAGAGAGAGAGAGAGAGAGACTTTATAGGATTTACAACTTCAATTAGTTATGATTCTTTATTGGAACTACATACAGACTTAGTTTATATGTCATAATAGTGCAAAACACTTGAAGTTTTTAGTGACAAATTCACTATGGCTCAATGTGTGCACCTACGGTCATCCTGGATACACCGTATCGAAAGTCAATTTCCTGCCAAACAATAGTCAGCATTTCGAGGGTAACGTCCACGATGGCTATTGTGATGCGATGTTTCACTTCATTAACATTATCAGGTAGGGGAGCGGTGTACACCTTATCTTTCACAAACCACCATGGAAAGAAGTCAAGTGGCTCGTAATTTGGAGACCGTGGTGGCCAAGCAATTGGTCCACCACGGGTGCACTGAAATTGCGCAAACTTTCACCCCCTTCTCTGTTGACAGAGATATAGTCTTAATGAGCAGGCAACAAAATTCGAAATTACACAAAAAATGTTGTGCAACGTTGCCATCATTACTACAAGCATTTCGACTAATAAGAACAGTCACCAAAACGCAAGTCATTTTGAAAAGAAAAATACAATGTAATGGACAACAATAGCATTTTCAGTTTCGCTATTATATGTTAAAGGCCGTCGTTAGAGAAGGGGGACGGGGGACCATGTTCTAGTCATCATGTCTAACTGTAAGATTACCTGTAAGAAAATAGTTATTGGAAGCAAATAGCTATTGAAAAACTGTAAGTAAAACAAACTTATATAAAAATAAACAAAACATATACATATTTCTAGAAGTTCCTTTTAAATATCATGCATGGGCGTTCGACCAATTACAGATATACTTTTTTTTTTTTTTTTTTTTTTTACATTTTGTTTACATAACGTCAGGGATTTGTTTACATTTTCCAGTTTTGGCCAATCACAAACAAGCATTTCTTTATATATTTCAGATGTGTCTAGTAGCTGTTCTTTCACCTTTCTATAAATGATCCTTATGTTTGCATTTGCATCATAGTTACTGTTCTTAGGTGCTTATATATTATTATCGTATAAATTGTTACAAAACGGAGTAAAATACCCTGAGTTTAGGATTTCACAGATAAACCATGAGAAGGCAGCAATGCCCTTTTTCAAAGCTGTAGGATTTAAATTCTAAGGATTCAAGCTGTAAACGTGAAATGTTCTGTAAATATATAATTTTGCTTTGTAAATATTAAAATACAATGCAAGTATATCTCACAGAGGAATGGCGTTTATACATTTCATTTCGGTGCAAAATTTCACACAGTTTCCTGAATTCTGTTGTTAGCAACGTCGCCGTGGAAATTTGCGCAATTTCACCACTTTGTCTTCCTCTTTAATAGGTCATAGATTACAGAGATTATCACCGATCTAATCCTTAGAAAAATTTGCGCAATGTCGTTGCACCGTCCAGCGCGACCTATCCACTTGTCTGGGAAACGCCGAACAAAAAATTCCCTTATATCTATCAGGTAGTGTGGCGGGATGAGTAAATTGCCGGGAAGATATTTTTCGAGAATATTCCCGGGAAGATTCCCCAAAATGGGAATATTCCGGGAATTTATACACAAGCACAAAGAAAATTGAATTCTACTACTATTTTATCATTTCAAAGGTAAGTTCGTTTCTTATCACTGTATATTATTACTGTTATGTTCAGAGGATTCTTTAAAATGTATATTCTGAACGGCGTTATGCTATTTTATTAATATTTTATTATATTTAGAGAGTATGCATAAATGAATATTTACTTACAATATGTTCTATACAAGTAAATATGTGGAAAAATTGGTATAGTAAGTCCACATACTTTTACACCACTAAACAGTTTAAATTTATATGTAAGTGGATTTTCTAAACTTGACTCTACGACTGATATTATAAACATATTAATTTTTTAATGTTATAAACAAATTAGGTTGGGTAACTGTCAGAAGACACGTATCTCACCATGTCTCAGAAGACACATTTGCGCATACATATTTATGTTCACAATATTTGCAAGATACTGACCTAATTTTATAATTTAGCACGTAACATTGCCACACACGACCTTTCTTCCTACCTATTTTTCGACATTTCATGCGTTAATTCACATGTAAGAGAAGTCCGAGCACCTTTTCAGAAATTCGAGTCAGAGAGAGGAGACAGACCGACGTCTATTACTAATGCTGGTTCGGGGTGTATTAATAGTACTTCATCTCTATTTCTACATAATTTATACATTACTTCACAAACTGGTTCCTTTTCATCATTTGTAAATTAGTACATTGATACATTTTAGTCAAAATGGAAATGGAATTTAAATAAAATACTGTTCACCAGTTTCAATTCTAATCTCCAAATTATTTAAAACCTAGAAGTACATGATAATAAATGAAAATAAAGTAATTAGTCACATGGTTCTTATAATTTGGAAGATAACCTAAAGAAATGAAAATAAATTCCTTCCCTGGAATTTATACGCAAGGAAAAAAACCCGGAATATTCCCATTTTTTATTTTCCTTCCCACCGGGAATATTCCCACTGCCCATCACTAAGTGGGGCGCCATCTTCTTGCCATCATAAGCGGCTAACGTTGTCATCTTCATCTAACTGTACAACAAGGAAGTTCTGCAGTATATCAAAATAGGCGATGCCGGTGATGGTGCTCTCAGCCCCAAAGAAGAATGGTCCATACACCTTTGCTCTGGAAACAGCGCAAAACACGTTCACTTTGGGGCTGTCACGAACCAGCTTGTGCACGTGGATTTTCCGTGCTCCAAATAGTGTCGACTCGGCCGGAAAGGTGAAAAGTTGATTCGTCACTGAATACCACAATGTTCGAGAATGACTCATCACCACTAATGCGATCCAACATGGTAACACAGAATTCATGTCGAGTATGTTTATCCGCTTCACTCAGTGCTTGAACCAAGGACAGTCTGTATGGCTTCACGGACAAACGTCTACGCAACACACGCCAAACAGTGGTCTGAGGGATACAAGTTTCTTGTGATGCACCTCGTGTAGATTTTCGAGAACTGCTTACAAAACTCTCCCTAAATACTTCCACCACATCGTCAGTCATGGGTGAGCGTCCTGGAGCCTTTGTGTGTCGCACGGAAGAACCTATTTCAACAAATGTCTAATGCCATTTGTACACTGTTGGTCTGCTGAGTGGTTCCTTGCCGTATTGCGTGCGAAACTTCCGCTATACACTCGTTGTTGACTTCGTTTCTTCAAATCAAAACACGCACTTAGCTCTTTCCGCACCAGTGAAAGTCTCCATTTTCAACGACTGACCGGTGGCGCGCCACGTGTGGTCAACTCCGCAACTATTCACTACGTGAGTCAAATTTGAAGTGCTTTGCAGTATAATGAAATATAAACGAAGTTTGTATGTGATTCCAATAAATAATTATAACTGAAGTTGTAAACCCTATAAAGAAACACCCTATATATATATATATATATATATATATATATATATATATATATATATATATATATATATATATATATATATATATATATATATATATAATAGGAAAGTAGGAATATATATAGTATGAAAGAACCTAAAGTTTAATTCACCTAGTCCATATATAGGTATCGTTAACACTTATACATATTTAAACGAACAAATCGAATGGTATTTTCCTAACTTAAATTTGTATGATTTAATGCATCGTTCCATTTTTCTATTGACAACTTATTGGTAATTGAAATGACTTATTAAAACATTGCATCATTTTTTTAAAAAAAGAAAACTATTTCGTGCAATATTTTATGGATTGAACATACTGTATAGTCTATATAATTAATGAGATCATATCCCGTCAGGACAATTGAAATAAATCAACGTTAATTGATAAATGTGCCACCCAGTGCGGTCTCATTAATAAAGAGGAATGCTGGGTAATTTTTAAATCAATACCAAACTCTACGACCACAACATTTCATCATAAAATATTATTAATTGGATATATGTACAGTAGGTCAACAAATGATGTGAAATAGGCAATTCTATTAGCATTCAGCATTCTATTAGCATTAAATGCTTATTATTATTATTATTATTATTATTATTATTATTATTATTATTATTATTATTATTATTATTATTGATTATAAACTTATATTTTCAAAAAAAAATGTATATGTATTTGTAGAAGTAACTACGTATAAACGATGGTATCATTTGAGGCTTCATGAGAGGATACCCAGACAACACGTACGTGTACGACACATGTGCAGTATCCATACATAAGCCGTACATTTGCACATGTGCATTTGTGTGGATGATGAACACATACATAACCCGTGCATAACCCGTAAACGTGAATTTGCGTGGATGAAGCACATATACATAACCCGTGTATGTGCACATGCGCATTTACGTGGGTTATGCACACGTACATAACCAGTGACTAAGTCGTGCATGTGCACATGTGCATTTGCATGGATAAAGTACACATTTACATAACCCGTGCCTAAGCCGTTACATACACATGTGCATTTGCGTGGATGAAGCACAAGTACAGAACCCGTGCTTAAAGCCGCTATGTGCACATGTGCATTTGCATGGATGAAGTACACATTTATGTAACCCGTGCTGTAGCCGTTATATACACATGTGCATTTGTGAGAATTCAGTGCACGCACGTAACCCGTGCTTAAGCCGTTACGTACACATGTGCATTTGCGTGGATGCAGCACACATTTATATAACCCGTGCCTAAGCCGTTACATACACATGTGCATTTGCGTGGATGAAGCACAAGTACAGAACCCATGCTTAAAGCCGCTATGTGCACATGTGCATTTGCATGGATGAAGTACACATTTATGTAACCCGTGCTGTAGCCGTTACATACACATGTGCATTTGCGTGGATGAAGCACAAGTACAGAACCCGTGCTTAAAGCCGCTATGTGCACATGTGCATTTGCATGGATGAAGTACACATTTATGTAACCCGTGCTGTAGCCGTTATATACACATGTGCATTTGTGAGGATGCAGTGCACGCACGTAACCCGTGCTTAAGCCGTTATGTACACATGTGCATTTGCGTGGATGCAGCGCACGTACAGAACCCGTACTTAAGCCGTTATGTGCACATGTGCATTTGCATGGATGAAGCACACATTTATATAACCCGTGCCTAAGCCGTTACATACACATGTGCATTTGCGTGGATGAAGCACAAGTACAGAACCCGTGCTTAAAGCCGCTATGTGCACATGTGCATTTGCATGGATGAAGTACACATTTATGTAACCCGTGCTGTAGCCGTTATATACACATGTGCATTTGTGAGGATTCAGTGCACGCACGTAACCCGTGCTTAAGCCGTTATGTGCACATGTGCATTTGCATGGATGAAGCACACATTTATATAACCCGTGCTGTAGCCGTTATGTACATAACCCACGCTTGAGCCGTGCATGTGCACATGTGCATTTGCGTGGATGAAGCACATTTAAATTACCGTTGCTTAAGCCCTTGTGTGCACATGGGTATTTGCACGGCTATTGCACGTGTATATGAGACGTTCATATTACCGTGCAAGTGTATAATTTTACTTTCATTCTTTTACTCTCATTCTCATCAACAGAAAGTAACCTCCATTTTTGGTAGGTGTCGTTTTTCCTCCAGACGGCGTTATAGAGATTTTTCGACGAATAACAGCTGAATGATTGTAAAAACTCCATAACGTCCACTGAGCTAGGATACAATTTCAACAGGTGGCAGCATTGTACTAATGTAACTACAGTCAGACAGTTCATAGGTTTACAAAATTATTTTCGTTGACCTATTACAGCAAAATATGTTGCGTTATTTGTTACTTGGCAAACATGTCAAAGATACTACCTAAAGCTTTGCTTGTTGCAAATAATAAACTCCATAACTACAATTCTCACTGACAATTATTAGTTACTTGTTATATACTTTGAAGGTGATGTCTTTGCAGTTATAGATGGTGTTACTGCGTAAGACACTAAATATATAAACTCCTTTTTTTCGTTGCATCTCGAATTTGCTTTTACATCACCTCTGTACTACGAGGAAATCACCTGTGCACTACATGTAAGTCATCTGGGTACTGCTTCAAATCACCTCTATCGTACATGTAAATCATCTGGGTACTGCGTGTAAATCACCTCTGTCCTACATGTAAATCACCTGTGTGTTACGTGTAAATCATCCCCGTCCTACATGTAAATCATCTGGGTACTGCGTGTAAATCACCTATGTGCTACGTGTAAATCACCTCTGTCCTACATGTAAATCACCTGAGTACTGCGTGTAAATCACCTGTGTGTTACTTGTAAATCATCTTTGTCCTACATGTAAATCACCTGGGTACTGCGTGTAAATCACCTGTGTGTTACGTGTAAATCATCTCTGTCCTACATGTAAATCACCTGGTTACTGCGTGTAAATCACCTGTGTGCTACTTGTAAATCACCTGTGTACTACGTGTAAATCACCACTGTCCTATATGTAAATCACCTGTGAACTACATGTAAATCAAATACGTGCTACTTGTAAATCACCTGCGCGGTAGGTGTAAATCACTTGTGCAGGACGTGTACGTGTGCATTGCACATGTTCTGTGCACGTGAAGATGTTGAATAGGACCGGGCATGTATATGTGCATCACATGTACAGGCGTGCATTTATACAGATGATGCACATGTTGCATCCGTGCAATTGTACATGTACTATACGGATACTGTACGTGCATTGTGCTGTCTGGGTATTTGTCCCTCTTAGTTTGAGAAATATTATATATATTGCAAACAATCATCATAAGAGGTATTCTGCCATTACTGGCAGGTCACTTGCCACAAGTTAGAAGCTTCCATACTCCACAGCCTTCTGTACGATTCTTCTATTTTGATTTCGTCCATTGATTGTAATCTCCTTCGCCTTCTCCCTCTCTTTTCTGCCACCATACCCTCTAGCACATCCCTCATAACACAGCTCCTTTCTAGCCAATGTCCCACACAGTTTGTCTTCCTCTTCTTAGTATTGTCTAAAGTTGTTCTTTTCTCCCCCATCATTTGTAAGACCCTCTCATTCGTTTTCCACTCGACGCAGCTAATTCTTTTCTACGCCCACATTTCGAAAGCTTCCAGTCAGGAGCGTAATTTCAGATTTTGCTTGGGGGGGGGCAAAACCCCTCGATATAAGTAAAATTTCGCATTTTTCTCTCATTTACTACTACTCTATTGATAAAATCTATATAAATCTCAAACTCAGGGGGGTCAAATGCCCCTCCCTGTTCCCCCCAAATGACGCCCCTGCTTCCAGTCCTTTTTAATAATTTTTGTGTAGTGTCCATGTTTCTGACACAGTTCAATAGTCTACACGAAAGCATTTTGTGAGTCTTATTCTTAACTTTGTATTCAAGGTTGCTCAAAATACTATTTTCTTCCTCCTAAGGGCTTCTTTCACCATTGCTATCCTTGCTCTTATTTCACGTTCATACTTCACGTCATCACTAATAATACTACCCAGATATCGAAAACTAGTCACCTGTTCTATTTTCTTCCTCCCACTTTTATATTTGACACAGGCTGCTTCATTCCAATCACCATGCTTTTTGTCTTTCTCACATTTATTTTCATCCCGTATTCTTCATAAACCTTCCTGAAATTTTGTAACATCATAATTGATTTTCTCTTCAGAATCCGGAACAAGCCCCAATATCATCAGCAAACCGTATATATATCTACATTCTATCTCATATTGAAATGGTGTCTTTATTATATAGGCTCTTTTTCACTATCTCTTCTAGATAGATATTAAATAATGTAGGTGAGAGATTGCATCCTTGGAGAACTCCCTTTCCAATTGCACTGCTCTAACACTTACTTTGTTGGTTCATACATAACTTTCTTATGAGTCTTCAATCTTTCCATTCCAACCCAACTGTCTTTTGAACTTCTAACAATAACATAGTTATATATGAGCGAAAAACGTCACCTCCAATCTTGGAACTGGAAAGAGGGGACTGTCCCCTCCCTGATAATTCGATGTTGAAGACCCACCTCTCAATGTAGAAGACAACTCTGCTAACCTGATCCTTCACAGCATTGTTTTTAAACTTCATAAATATTTTGATTATCGCAAAAAGAAAAAAAGAAAAAAAGAAAAGAAACGGTCCTACCCGTCCCCCGCAACGTTGAAGACAGATTTGCGCCGCTGCATAGCATTTCTCCAATTTTGACTATCAATAGAATGTGTAAGAAAGTAATTTGTAAAACAATTATGTGTAACAAGTTAGTTTCATTTCATATTGCGAAATAATGGTGTGTAGCGGTATTAGGTCACAACAAAACGTTTGGATTCTCCTCGCACACCATCTTTAAGTATTGAATAAGCATTCTGTGTTTGTAACGAGAATAAGAATACAAATTCTTTAAGTTTAACGTACCAGGATTTTGCTCTTTAGGTTAACGGACACCTGAGTTAAAGGGCAAGTGAAGAATTTGGTAGAGTAAGAATGTGGGAGGGAACGGGAGTACTCTGAGAAAACCCACGTACACGATGCTGTCCACTACAAATTTACTTGGCCGGGGACTGAACCAGGGGCCCCACGCACCAAACGTAAGCACTCTTATCTCTAAGACCCTCACCCGCAAATAGGAACACAAAATACTTTTAGCAATACTGTTTTTTAACCTTTCCTAACTGCTAACTTATTATTCTTTGGTTTCCTAACTTTTGAAATGATCTCAGCCACGATTATCTCAGCATAACTTTTCACTGCCTATTTTGCAAATCTTACAATATTATGTTGAGGTGGGCAAATACATGTGGACAACCCAGGGGAAATAAGAAAGAGACGTAGAACAAAGCTAGTGGACAGGGACCACTAGGGACATTTTTACTAGGGATGGCAACAAAGATCCGGTTCCGGTTCCGTGAAAACGGTTGTCGGAGATCCAGTTTTCAGAACCATTTTCGGACCTGGATCCGAAAACCTGGTTCCAGAACCGGATCTTAGGAACCGGTTCCAGACCTGGATCCGAAAACCAGGTTCCAGAACCGGATCTTAGGAACCGGTTCCAGACCTAGATCCAAAAACCCGGTTCCAGAACCGGATCTTAGAAACCGGTTCCAGAACTGGATCTTGGGAACCGGTTCCAGAACTGGATCCGAAGAACCAGTTCTATACCTGGATCCGAAGAACCGGTTCCAGACCAGTATCCGAAAAACCAGTTCAGGACCTGGATCCGAAAACCGGTTCCGGAACTGGATCTTTTGGAATCGGATCCGTTTAGACCCGAAATCGGAACCGGTTATGGCCATCCCTAATTTTTACACGAGGTTGGAGAATCAAGAAGGCAGCACGAGCTTAATTCTAGAAGAAGCACCTTCATCAAAGACGTGAGGCCAACCATAGCCTCATATCACTGGTATGACAAAGATGTCATACTGACTAGGAGCCATCACTATTCTAAAATAACATAGTTCTTCCATGATCTCGTGCAGGACGGAGAAATTGACGTCAATACTAGAGATTAGGATTGGAGTACCCGTCAACTGGATACCAGGAATACGTGAAGCTATAGGCACTGTTGCAAGATTGTGTTTCACACCTTATCAGCTTATTTAAGGATTCCATCACTCCTTCATGGCTGAAGTACAGTAATTCCTTTTCTTTACCTTACTTGCGTGTCAAGGATCTTTTCCATTAATGAATTTAGCGAATCTCATTCATTGTCATCCCCAATCTCTTTCATATAATTGCAGTATTAATTCAATCCTAGATCACATTCTCTGACAATGTTAAACACTATCCCTACTTACTCTTAGGGGATTTTCCCCTCAAATATAGTACTGCTAAAAGTAGGCTTCTAAAATATGGGAATAACATACCGAAATTGGAAGTAATACATCAATAATTTCCAGTTTAGTAGGTATTAGGATTAGGATTTAGATTTCTGAACTTTCGGCACCTAAGGCCATTTAGCCCTTCACGATTTGAGGAATGACGTCCCTTGGCGAGCACACAATCTGGGGAAAGGGAAGGAACAAAGGATGGGGGAAGGAAGGAAGCGACCTGGGACCTATGGGTTAGGTACCACCCCGGCATTTGCCTGGTGTGAATGAGGAAAATCCAGGAAAACCTCATTCAGGGTGGCTGGCCTGAAAAAGCGTTTTACACTTTTTCGACCGAGTGACTCCACCGGGAATCGAACCCGGGACCGCTCGCACTTAGTAGGTATTATCAACTATTAGTAATGTAGGGATGAAATAAGTACAGGTGTAAAGAGACTTTGTGGCCACCCTATATTCTAAAATCCCGCCTCTTGCTATCTGTGGTTTTGCTCATTTTGATGAACGTTGAAACGAAATGTTGAAATAAAACCGGCTTCGGTAGATTTCCGGTGGGAGACCATTGAAATTTAAACGCATTTCGATGATTCGGATTCCACCTTAAACTGTATACCCACGTATCAAATAGCCTCGCTGCTGGTAAGGGACGATGACCTTCAGTATAGAAATAAGTGGGAGAGTGTATTTTGTGTTTGTGTGAAAGCAATAAACCTGACGCTGGTATTGAAAAATAGCTTTCTCCGATTTTTAAAGGCGACAAAGTATGCTGCATAGTTGTATTAAATATTGTCAATGCGGAAGGTACATCGTGTATATACTATTACCCTTCGCTTGAAAAACCAACGAGAAATTCATATCAAAATTTGGGCGAAACGCAAATTTTCACGAGTCTCACGGGCAACACTCAGTGGCGTATTAAGGGGGGGTCCGGGCTTAATCCCCCCCCCGAAATCTTACTTACTATAGTAAAGTAAATGAAATATCTTGCAGAATTTTCACATTTTCAGGCAAAGCCCACCCCGAAAGTTAGTAAAGCCCCCTCCCGAAACCAAATCGTAAATACGCCACTGGCAACACTATTTCGCCCAAATATTAGATTCCAAACACTGCTTTAGTGTTCCATGATTCATAGTATAAGAACAACAAACAGGTCCGCAACCAGCACACAGGTTTGGGAAGCATGCATATGTTAGGGGGGCCAAGTCATCAAAAATTCCCTTACAAATATCTAAATTGTGTTTCTTGAATAAATAGTAGAATTTTGTATTAAGGTGTGGAGGGGCCATGAAACGTTTAGGGGAGGCAGTCCCCCCTAGCTCCTTCTGGTTGTGGGCCTGACAATAAATAGATAAAGTGAATATACGAAAACAATGAAGAGTATTTATCAACGTTTAAAGATATGTAAGTCAGTACAAAATATATTCAACAAATAAACATCATGAAACTCTTTGAAATTTTATCGAATATTTTTATACGATAGGGTTAGTATCTTCATTATTCGATTAAAAATGTACTAATAAAGTCTATTACTTCGTTTATTTTTTTGTTTGTTTGTTTGTTTCTTCAAGGCTAGACGCATTGTAAAACACGTTACATATGGTTTCAGGCCTTCCTGTGTCGGGTCATAGGATGTGATGATGTCATAACTTTTAAAAAATAGTTTTTTTGTTAGGCCTATTTTTATTATTTTTTGGTGGGATTACTTTTCGACCTAGGATATTGAAATTTTGCACACATATTAAGTGCACCCCTTAGTATTTCTCAGATTTCTTTCATCTGTCTGCGTTAACACAGTGGAGCTAAAGAGGGGCAAAACGTGAAAAGGGGATATATTCCCGTCTTAGATACATGATGGAGACATGTGAATGATACCTTTGAAAGACTATTCTATTCTGAACAGAATAAGTTACAGAACGTGACCCTTGGATAAATAAGAATGTCTCAGGACATTTTTGCATTACATTCGAGTCTTTTGGGGTCATCTCGGGCATTGTCGAGATACTCTTAGCTCATTGGTAAATATTTTTTCCCACCCGTACTGTTCAAGATAGAAACTTGATATTTTGTACACATATTTAATACACGCATTACGATTTTTCAGTTGGTCTTGAGATCTGTGCGTTAACACAGGGACGTCCAGAGAGGCTCAAAATTTGAAAAAATCAGAAAAAATCCCAATTTCCCGCCTCAAGGACATCATAAGGAAATGTGAATGGTACCGTTTGAAAGGTTGTTCTATCCTGAAGACAATTAGGTACGAATTATAATTCTAGGATAAATAGAAATGATGCTATAGCTGCTTAACTGAAAATCCTAAGGCCAAAATTTAAAAGGGTGAAATGTTCTTTCAAACCTTCTTGGGCCCGAAGATCCTGACAACTTCTAGTGAAATTAAGAAAAAAAATTAGGATATGAGTTTTGTTGTACATAAATTTACAAAACAAAACGAGAAAATGTGGTTCTAAGAATTGAGACGAATCTTCTAGAAAATTTACAAGATTGGACGAGAAAACCTTTTATCTTGCCTTGCAAGCAGCACTAATCGTTAGAAACATGGTCCATTTAATGGTGGTACTCAAAACTCATACTAATAAACATTCAGAGAAGATACATAGTTAACATAAACTAATCCTAGGTAGCAGGAATTTCACATCATTAAAGAGAACTATCACATAGAACTGTAGAGCTAATGGTGAGCAATGGACTGAAAAATTTCAATAAGCACTTGAAACCACATTTTCTGTAATCACAGTTCAATGAGAGTTGTATGTTCTAATATGTTATATAAGGTTTGCGAACTAGAAACCTTCCACCATTACCGCTAGCGTAGTAGTATAAGAAAACAAAGCATGTTTGTTAACATATTTTTTGTCAATATCTTCCTTTCTTAAATTGGCAATATAAAACAGCTGTATAAACAGTTTATCAGTTCATTGTGTTGAAGTTAAAGGTCATCGTTTCAAAAACAAAGAAAAATTTTTGAAAAACTAAACGCAGGGAGGAAAGGTTAGCAGACACTATATTCCAAGGTTTAACACTAGAAGCACGAAGCAGTCATTTTGACTGCTTCAAGAAATATAATTTCGTATCACTTCTGCAATGTTTCCGCTAACGCCCTGAAATTCATTGACTTTTAATATTTTTGTGCCCACTTGCTGATAGTATTAATAGTAAGTTTATGTCCCATTCTACAGGGGCGCTAGTGTCAGTTATACCTAGAAGCACGAAGCAGTCATTTTGACTGCCTTATAAAAAATATGGAAATATTGTGTATCTGTTTCTGATTTACAAATGGCAGTTTAAAACACTCCTTGTTTCTGGAGAAAAGAAAAATTGAAACCTTTATTAATTGTAATTTGAAGCAGAAAAAAACAACATTACATCACAATAAAAACAACATTTATTGTGATATCTAGTTCCAACAATAATTTTATAGAAATTTTTCCATTGCCTTATCAGATATCTCGTAGTGATTTATCGTCGAAAACCAAATTAGTTAAGGTACACATGCCCAATATCTGCATCTTAGTTTATACGTGAAGTTGGTTAAGGTGAACTGTGTACATGTGACATTTTACGATGAGACCTCCAGAAATGTTTCGAGTTTTACGTGATCTCTCAGAAGATGAATCTGAAGAAAATGACTATTTGCAGGATTCGAGTGAAGAAGATGGAAACGGAAGTAATTATCAACCTAAAGAGAACATTTTATATTCAAGTGATGAAAAAGTGGAAGACAGTGATGGGAAGACAACGCCAGTAGTGGTGACAGTTTATTGCTCCAGATGGAACAATGTGGACAAAGTTGGATTTCGGGCAAGGTGACGTTTGCCGTATAGCTAAGCAGAATATTGTTCACGAAGCTACAGGACTGACAGATTTTGCCAAGCGACGAGTGTCTGAGGAACAATGTAGTAGTGTTTTTCGTTTACTATTTGATGATTCAATTATGAATCATATCCTAAAGTGTAACATTCCTGAAGCAAATAGGCAACTGAAGTCAACAACATGGCTCTTTCAGAACTACAATCTTATTTGGGCCTTTTTATTTACCAAAGTGCTATTGGTACGTCAGCAATGTTCATTACGGTCTTGGAGAGAACAACCGGGTCACCAATTTATAGGAAACAATGAATAGAGATGGGTTCTGTGAAATAAGATTGTACATGAAATTTATTGAAAAGGTGACAAGATCCACAAGACTTCAAACGGACAAATTCGCAACCGCATCCGAACTGTGGGACTCATTTCTTGAGAACTACGTAAAATGTTACAAACCACATGACAGAGTGACTGTTGACAAGCAACTCCATTATACGAAAGATGTCAAATTCTGCAATATATGCCAAATAAATCCCATAAATTTGGCATTAAGATCTGGTTACTTGCCGATATCAATGGTTTCCATATCTAGGCAAGGATTTGAAATAGAGTAAAGTGAATTTGTAGTGGCTAGCTTGATAAATCATTTTACTAAAGTGACGAATAAATGTGACATGTAATAACTTCTTCACAAGGAAACTTGCTGAATCTGATACGGCTAAAAGTTCAGTTCTACTGGTCTGGTTGCGACAATAAAGTAGATCTGAACAGAGCACTTTCCTAAAGCACCACCACTGCGTGCTTTCCCCCCAAAAAAACAAAGATCTACTTCACTGTGATGTTTACTGCGATCAGAGTGGCAATACATTAACTGCCAACAAATGTAAGCGAAACAAAAGTGTTTCTGTGTTGAGTTCCATGTATAAATCAGTGTTTATTTCTGTGACACCAGGGAAAGACCCGAAACTATAGCACATTACAATCAGACACTGTTTGGTGTAGTCATCGTGGATCAAATAGAGAAGAAATACACTCTGAGATTCGCGTGGAAACGGTGGCTAAAGTACGTTTTCTTTAACATGGTTGATTTGGAATGTTTTAGTTCCTGGATGATATACAGAGAAGCCACCGAATAGAAAATCAGTAGGGACAATATCTCCAATGTTTGACCGAGGAGTTGATGGTCAATTTCGCTGATGACAATTACAGTGTATCTGAAGATGATGAAGTTCCTTCCACAAACACGTGACAATGTCAATTACAATTGTATAAAAGAGCAAAACAGTTGAGATATGCTTCAAATGTTGAAAGTATGTTTCTGGAATGTGTACTAAAGATATCTGATAACGAGTTCTCTGCGCCAAGTATAGGCGACTTCGAAATAATCTCCTCATAAGAAGATATTTAGAAATATATCATAGGAGATATTATTTTACATAAACATTTAATATAAAAGAATTGAGAGTAATCTTTGATTAGTTTTTCATTATTTTAAAAATACTGATATCGAACATATTTTATTCTTAATATTTTTAATATATCATATTAAAGCACTTAATACATATAAATAAAAATAATAAAATAAATAATATACTTCCTAGGCTTAGTTGTGAATGTGACTCATTACGAAGGTCATTAAAAACGTTCATCTTGTGTCACCATTACTCTATACTTTAGTCAGAAAAGGAAAGCAGTCAATTTGACTGCTTCGTGCTTCTAGGGGGTTCAAAATTTCCGTGCTTCTAGTGTTAAATGGAAACTCAACACACAAATAAATCTATCCCGACACCAAGATAAGACTAAGAAAAGTAGGGTCTATAGACCAACATGAGTGCACAAATGCTTCGTTTTGGAGTTATAGACTGTCGAAAGCATGAGAAAATGAAATTTAAATTTTCATAGCTCCAAAACTATGAGACCTACCGTAGTCGGGTCAAGACTTCACTTAGGAACTAATATGTGCTCCTATCAAAAAACCCATGTTTCAGAATCCTACGGTACTTCCACAACAATTTTTATAGAGGTACCGGTACTTGAAGAGTACTTAAAATTATATGTTCCTAATCAAATTCCTTCTATAAAAATTATTTCGTGAGTACCTTAGGATTCTTAAACATGTATATTTTTGGGCCGGGCTCATACTAGTTCCTAAGTGAAGTCTTGATCCGACTACAGTAGATCCCATAGTTTTGAAGCTATGAACCTTTAAAGTTCATTTTTTCATGTTTTCGACAGCCTATAACTCTAAAAGGAAGCAGTTGTCCACCTAGGTTGGTTTATACTTTTTCTCTTAACTTGGTGTGAGGAATCACCTCCCAAACGTTGTTGGTGTTGTTTTGAAATACCCTACACACACACACACACACATATATATATATATATATATATATATATATATATATATATATATATATATATATATATACACATCAGCGTTTCCCAACCGGTATGCCGCGGCACACTGGTGTGCCTTGAATGGGCCGCTAGTGTGCCGCGAGGAATCGAAACAAAATTATTAATTTTATAACAATCAAATTGTAAAACGTAGGGGAAAAGTATATTTGTATTTCACATTACTATGAACCTCTACTACGAATCTACAATTTTAAGTTTCATACTCTGTTACTGTTCTGTATATTTCTAATGTTGAAAAAAGTATTTGTTGTCATTGTTATGATCATTAATGCTTCTTTATTGTTGCAACTTGAAAATTTAAAATATTATTCATTCCTTTCGACAAATTACCTACATTTGTGTTTTAAAAGTAAAAGAGATTTGTTTGTTCGTCGTTATATAGTGATTTTCCTTCTTATTAAAAGATTGGATACAGTTTTTAAAAAGAAAGCGTATTTTTAAAAACCTGAGTCCAATATTTCATTGCAATATTTTCTATTTTTAAATTAGAATGAAAAATAAGCACAATGATATACCACGGGGAAAAACCAGTGTTCGAGCTTTCTTCTCTGGGAGAAGATCAATAATCACAGAAAAATATCACTGTGTTTTATATTTACAAATAATATCTATAAGTGTGCCGCGAGAATCAAAGTAACAAACGTAGTGTGCCGCAAGTTGAAAGAGGTTTGGAAACGCTGATATATATATATATATATATATATATATATATATATATATATATATATATAGATAGATAGATAGATAGATAGATAGATAGATAGATAGATAGATAGATAGATAGATAGATAAATAATAATCTCTAAACGCAAAACAGAATTGCCATTTGTTCGTTCCTGCCCAAGTTATTACAGGTAAGGGAAACAGGTACCGGAAGTACTTCGTAGATTTTTTCGAGCTTTTGAACTCCTTCTTTTCTTACTCCCGGGCAGGCCCACCCATTTCTTAACCCTTTGCTGACCTAGAAGTAGGCGGCTGCCCCATGCCGTAAGCGTCGATGGACCACCGAAGGGCAACTAGCGATATCTCGCCGAAAATTGGCGGCCCCGCAGCGATGATCCACGGTGGCCCCTCTTCCGTTTTGAAAATTATACCACCAGCGGCATAGACGTGAGAAAGCGCCAATGAATCACAAAATTACTCCCCCAAAATATGTTAAATCGCCTATATGTGTAATTTGTTTACATTAATGTGAGTCTAAAAAACACTTAAAAAGTACCCCGGAGAGGGCTAGAACCACCAACATTATGATTATTAACTCGCGCCGTGTGGACTTTGTGGTGGACAAACACCGTGCTCGTGGGTTTTCTCGGGGTTCTCCCGTTTCCTCCCATTTTCTTCATTCCACCATTTCACTCATCTCTCATCATCACCGTCTCCTTTAGCCTAACTGGCATAACTGTGGGACGTAAAACTTAAAGATTTCATTTCATTTCATTTTTTTAATGATTATTAGGAGGGTGTTCTATTGACTTCGCCATGGAGACGTTGAAGGAGACGTGGTTTGTAAATCTATAAATCGTTGAGATCTTTCTAATTTGGTCAATCAGAGTGCTCCTTTAACCGTGTATATTCGACGATAACTGTTTGGAATTAGATAAAATGTGTTCGCCATGTAATTTTGTAACAAAATGACGCGTGTCTATTTACTTTATTTCATAGTGCTCGCATACCCACTTTCTAATGATCGACGACAGTTATCATCTAAATTCATACAATTATCGCACTTATCTCAAGATTTTTCACTTCATGATGTTGAGGCAGAGGTTATTCTTGACCCTCGGAGCTCAGTTTAGGAACAATTCGTCAGGAAAAATAATATATAATTAATAATAACCGTATGCATATGACTGGCGATAGTTCGTGTTGGTTCCTTCGCTATTCTCCGCGACGAATCGAAGGAACGCGGACCAAAACGAAGTTCTCGCTGCTACGCAGTGGTAACTTCAACACCCCGACTCGAGATATCTGTTTCGACTCGACGAAACCCTACTGCCAGTGGGACAGGGAAGTACCGACGATCGACATTTACCCGCAAGTGGGCCACAAGGTGTTGGCGACGTTTACGGCATGGGTGTGTTGCAATTGAACTTGCTCGAACAGTTACAGCTGTGCAGCGTTTGCTTGTTGACGTGGCGTGGCAACAGCCAAGTGCTTTCAAGAATATGACGTCATCAGCTAACGAGAAGTGCTCTGTATTCTTCTTTAGACGATAGTGCCATGTGATTGAAGGAAGTTCAAGCAGCGTCACGACTATATATTATTATTATTATTATTATTATTATTATTATTATTATTATTATTATTATTACCTATATTTGTGCTCATTGATGGGTTGGGTAGGAAGGCTGATTTGAAGTTGTACGTTCCATTCAGTGTCGAGGCTATGTGAGATGTGAACCTACAGCTTAACGTGGGATTTAACCCTTTGAGTACCGATTTTTTAAAATGGGAATATTCTTTTATACGTACATGTACGACTCCTTTTGTGTGGGATATTCATGACATCTGTACACAACTTTGTAAACTAAACACAGTCTCCTAGTCACATCTGAACCGATGGGAGAACATGTTTTTTTTTTATTTTTTGAATCTAAAAAAACATCCCACTATGTTTGAATTATTCGCATGGGACACATGTATCCCATTGATAGTCAAAGCGAACCAGATTAGCTCTTCCGAGAGTCGAACCATGGTCTCCCTGGCCTACTAGCTATACAGTCTAACTCTTATGGAGAAGATTAAGGCATTATTCGTAAATTCTGTGGACCTAGAACTACCTCTATTAGACAACATACACCCTTGTTTTTAAAAAATGGCCATCTATCTATCTTTGCAAATCCCTGTACTCTTACTTACAGTTGGGAGAGGCTGATTCAGTTATTTTGAGCTAAATTCAATGTCCATCTCTACGGCACATGCACAACCCATCACCGTCAGTTTGTTACGGGAAAAATAACACTATCTTGCTAGTCATGGAATAGAGCAGAGTAGTCGAACGTTGTCTGATGCACCGAAATTGAACGGATTCTAGAAGGGGTTCATTGTGGATTTCCCCGACGGTAAGTTCACTGCCTCGTGCATCGTAGTAATACGTAAAGTACGTAATTTTCGTGTTGTAAATCTTATTATACGGAAATTTGCAGCACACAGTCCTGGTTCCACCACGTCGACGCGAACAGCTTGAACCGTTTCTCTAAAGCGTTCATGATTGTAATCGATTTCTCATTTGGGGGCAAACTTCCCCCGAAAGGTGTGTGAAATGTCAAACTCCATGCTGCATATTATCAGAGTCATCTCCTCACTGAAATGTGCCAGCATGGAACCCCAGCAATGGAAAGATAAAACTTAAATCTACTTGAGCTGTGCCAAGACAAGGCATCAGCCACACGGCCAAAACATCACTGGAATTCTATCAACGTCTAGAACAAGAAACTTGAATTTCAGCAATTCCCTTCTCTGAGATCCATGTCAAGAGTCTAGATGCCTGGTTAACGAACTATTGTGCTTTCGGACTCCTCAAGCGGCATCCTTACCATCGTCGAGTCCAGCACTGTCTAAGACCTGTAAACAGTAAATAAAGGAAGTGGTATGCTCCTGTAATGGAAACTCCGAGGCCAAGCAATAGTCAGTAGAAATGCCTGCAGCTTGAACACAACTAGTAGTGAAAACGCGGGTAAGTAAGAGGTACACACCTTGAGCTCAATATAATTGACTCAGCCTCTGTACAAGAAATTAAACAACTGTGAATGTTGTTTTGCCAACTAAGATCTTCATTTAGAGCCAAATTATCAGAGCTTCTTGTGTACTGTTAGCAGAATAGGGTTTTTTAAAGTTAGATGGGTGGGTATAATTTTGTTTTTTAAAGAAGTCTGGCCTTCGGTACGAGCGGTTCCGGGTTTGATTCCCGATGGGAGTTCTCGGTCGAAAAAGTGTAAAACGCTCATTTTCAGGCCAGCCACCCTGAATGAGGTTTCTCTGGGTTTTCCTAATTTATACCAGGCAAATGCCGGGGTAGTACCTAACTTGTAGGTGCCAGGACGCTTCCTTCCTTCCCCAATCCTTTCTTACTTCCCTTTCCCCGGATAGTGTGCTCGCCGAGGGACGTCATCCAGCAAATACGTGACGAGCTAACTGGCCTTAGATCCCGAAAGCCCAGAAATCTAAATCCTAAATTCCTTAAAGAAGTCTGTGCATCACTTATAATTTCATAAAATACATTATTATAAATAGCACGTTAAGAGTATGTGAATTAGTGTTATAATAGTTGTAGTAGTAATATGAGTTAGGTGTATGAGTCAATGTAAGGAGTGCATGAGTCAGTGTTTGAAGTATATGAGCTAGTGTTAGGATTATGTTAGTCAGTGTTAGGAGTATATGAGTCAGTGTTAGAAGTATGTCAGGCAGTGTTAGGAATATGTCAGTGTCAGTAGTATGAGTCAATGTTAGCATTATGTGAATCAGTGTTAGGAGTATGTATGTTAGTATTAGAAGTATATGAGTCAGTGTTAGGAGTGTATAAGTCAGTGTTAGGATTATGTGAGTCAGTGTTAGATTTATGCGAATCAACGTTAGGAGTATATAAGTTAGTGTTAGGATTATGTGAGTCAGTGTTTAGGAGTATATGAGTCATTTTAGGAGTATATGAGTCACTGTTAGAAGTATATGAGTCAGTTTAGAAGTATTTCAGAGTTTTAGGAGTATATGAGTTAGTGTTTAGAGTATATTAGTCACTGTTAAAGTATGCGAGTTAATGACTATATAAGTCAATGTTAGGATTATGTAAGTCAGTGATACGATTATGTGAGTCAGTGTTAGAAGTATGTGAGTCAGTGTTAGGAGTATATAACTCTGTGTTAGTAGTATATGAGTCAGTGTTAGGATTATGTGATTCAGAGTTAGGAGTATGTATGTTAGTATTAGAAGTATATGCGTCAGTGTTATGAGTATATGAGTTAGTGTTAGTAGTATATGAGTCAGTGTTAGAATTATGTGAATCAGTGTTAGGAATATATATGTTATTATTAGGATTATATGAGTCAGTGTTAGGATTATGTGAATCAGTGTTAAGAGTACATGAGTCAGTCTTAGGATCCTGTTTTTCCTTGTTAGGAGTATATGAGTCAGTGTTAGTATTATGTGATTCAGGGTTAGGAGTATGTATGTTAGTATTAGAAGTGTTCAGTGTTAGGAGTATATAAGTTAGTGTTAGGAGTATATGAGTCAGTTTAGAAGTGTGTGAGAGTTTTAGAAGTATATGAGTCAGGGTTAGGAGTATATGAGTCAGTGTTAGGATTATGTAAGTCAGTGTTAGGGGTACAAGTCAGTATTGAGAGTATGTGAGTCACAGTTAGGAGTATATGAGTCAGTGTTAGGAGTATATGAGTGAGTGTTAGAAGTATATGAGTCAGAGTTAGGATTATGTGAATCAGTGTTAGGAGTATGTATGTTAGTATTAGAAGTATATGAGTCAGTGTTAGGATTATGTGAGTCAGTGCTAGTATATGAGTCAATGTTAGTAGTATATGAGTCAGTGTTACGATTATGTGAATCAGTGTTAGGAATATGTATGTTAGTATTAGAAGTATATTAGTCAGTGTTAGGAGTATATGGGTCAGTGTTAGGATTATGTTATTCAGTGTTAGGAGTATATGATGTTGTATTAGGAGTATATGAGTTTAGTGTTGTTAGTATTGTGATTCAGTGTTAGTAGTCGATGATCGAACCAGGGTCCTCACGCGCCAGAGGTAAATGCTCTATCACTGAGCCACCATTCTCTTCTTCATTACTCGCAAGGTTCTCAGTGTGACTTATTGATTACTATGTCTCATTTTTTGACAAATGTTTTTTTTTTTTTTTTTTTGTCTTCCGTTAAACATTAATAGTCCCGTAGAATTTATCTGCCCATGATGATTTAGTATTTCCCTTTGTAAAACATTAGACAAATGGGAACAAAACAGAATATGCAGAGTCATAAAAGAACACAACGTAGTAATAATTCAAGCGTTTTCATTCTGAAAAAAAAAAAAAAAACCATTACACCGTTCAGTAAAATCTTTCTTTGTGAATGCCAAGTTTTAATTTAACATCGTAGTAATAAGTACGTAACAAAATAACGAAAAAAAGAAACATTAGAGGGAAATATCAGTGGGCAGTTGCTGAATAACATTCTCTTTCTCTTTCATACCACTACACCACATATCACTCTTTACATTAATAACAAAAGAAGAGGGGGAACGGGAGGCAGACATAAAGGATATATACATATATATATATATATATATATATATATATATATATATATATATATATATATATATATATATATATATATATATATCAATTAATTAATTCTCTTAATGAAAAGTATCATATTCTCTTCATTAAATCTGCATGAATGGAGAATACTATACCAGCTGGGAAAATGGCAACTCAGACACACATTGTTTCGAATATTAAAGAAAAAATTGAAACGTATGGGCGAGCGAATGCAAACAATACATTATACAATATATGCGTATATATAGGGTGTTCTAAAATTCGCGCCTGTGCCCGAGTAAAAGAAGACGAAAGAGATGTAGGTAAATGGAAGACAAAAAATGTATATAATATGACCTTTAATGTCCGGGGACTTGATTAGGCTGTTAGATCTAGGAAAAATACAACGAACTGGCAACACCGTACTGTACATGGCTAAGAAAATGTTTGAACAGAAAAATGTTCTTATTGGTTGGCGTGGAGTAGGAGTAACGTATGTACGTACCGGGCGGTTCGGGTTTGAATTTCTTCATTGTTATATATACACTATGTGATCAAAAGTATCCGGACACTTAGCTGAAAATGACTTACAAGTTCGTGGCACCCTCCATCTGTACTACTGGAATTCAATATGGTGTTGGCCCACCCTTAGCCTTGATGACAGCTTCCACTTTCGCAGGCATACTTTCTATCAGGTGCTGGAAGGTTTCTTGGGGAATGGCAGCCCATTCTTCACGGAGTGCTGAACTGAGGAGAGGTATCGATGTAGCTCGGTGAGACCTTGCACGAAGTCGGCGTTCCAAAACATCCCAAAGATGTTCTACAGGACTCAAGTCAGGACTTTGTGCAGGCCAGTCCATTACAGGGATGTAATGGTCGTGTAACCACTCCGCCACAGGCCGTGCAGTATAAATAGGTGCTTGATCGTGTTGAAAGATACAATTGCCATACCCGAATTGCTCTTCAACAGTGGCAAGCAAGAAGGAGCTTAAAACATCAATGTAGGCCTGCGCTGTGAAAGTGACACGCAAAACAATAAGGGGTGCTACCTCTCTCCAAGAAAAACACGACCACACCATAACACCACAACCTCCGAATTTTAATGTTGGCAATACACACGCTGATACATGACGTTCACCGGGAATTCGGTACACCCACACCCTGCCATCGGATCGCCACATTGTGTACCGTGATTCTTCACTCCACACAACGTTTTCCCACTGTTCAATCGTCCAATGTTTACGCTCCATACACGAAGCGAGGCGTCGTTTGGCATTTACTTGCGTGATATGTGGTTTATGAGCAACCGCTCGACCTCGAAATCCAAGTTTTCTCACCTCACACCTATCATAGTACTTGGAGTGGATCCTGATGCAATTTGGAATTCCTGTGTGGTGATCTGGATAGATGTCTGCCTATTACACTTTACGATCCTCTTCAACTGTCTCTGTCAGTCAACAGACGAGACCGGCCTGTACGCTTTCGTGCTGTACGTGTCCCTTCATGTTTCCCCTTCACTATCACATCAGACACAGTGGACCTAGGGACATTTAGGAGTGTGGAAATCTCACGTACAGACTTCTGATACAAGTGACACTCAGTCACCTGACCACGTTCGAAGTCCGTGAGTTCCGCGGAGCGCCCCATTCTGGTTTATCACGATGTCTAATGACTACTGAGATCGCTGATAATGAGTACCGGATACTTTTGATCACATAGTATATATATATATATAATTTGTTTTATGGTTCAAAACGTTGTTTCACGATAGAAATTATGCGACACAATCAAACAAACAATTGTAGAAAAACAGAAATAAACAATTTGTGGTACTATGTGCGTGGGATGACCGAAAAGTTCTCAGCCTACCCAATAAAGATCGTCAGTAGCCCAAATTTTTGCACCGGTCTTGCAAGGCCATTATTTCCTCCTTGTAGAAGATTTCTCCCTGCATGTCAAAAAAGCTCTCCACCGCATCCATGACATCATTATGTGATGGAAAGTGGGTATCTGCTAGATGTTTTAAGATTAGGGAAAAGATGAAAGTCTGAGGGAGCCAAATCGGAGGAATAAGGCGGATTTCGAACCAGCTCGAAGCCACAGGATTCGATAGCAGACATCGCAATGATGGATGTGTGCGCAGGTGAATTTTCCTGATGAAAGAGGACTGTTTTGCCAACATTTCTGGGTGTCTGAATTTGGTTGCATCCTTAAACAATTAATAAGTTCAGCAGGATAATATGTTCCATTCACTGTTCACCTTTCTTGAGGCACTCAGCGAGAATAATGTCCCGCGATTCCCAAAAAGCAAAGGCCATCACCGTTGCAGCTGATGGGACTGATTTGAACTTCTTGGGAGGCGAGAGTATGTGCCCTATCCAAGTATCTAAGTTTGAGAATTCTGCAGTACTTCCGCAACAATTTTATAAATGTAGTTGGTGAGTACTTCAAGTTATATGCCGTTGCCAAACCCCGTTTATAAAAGTTGTTTGACTATTCTGAGTATTGTCTCAGCATTCTGAAAACATGTATTTTTGGATAGCGCACATATTAGTTCCTAAGTGAAGTCTTGACCCGACTACGGTAGGCCCCATAGTTCCAGAGCTATAGGCATTTAAAGTTCATTTTTTCATGTTTTCAGCAGCCTATAACACCGAAAGGAAGCATTTGTGCACCCAGGTTGGTCTATACTTTTCGTCTTATTTTGGTATCAGGAATCACCTCCCAAGCGTTGTCGGTGTTGTTTTGGAACACTTCGCACGAGAAGAATCCGTTTCATTTTGGATATAATGTACTATTGGTGAATTTGGACTTAAACGGCATGGGAAGTGTCACTGTTCGTCTCCGAAAGCTATAAATTCGACAGTAATTGCGGTCATTTTAGATCATTTTTATTATATCTCTCCCCTCCCACATTTTGCGGGGCTGAATTTAATTTAAACGGCAACGAAGTATTAATTATCATCTTAGAGACCCCAAAAGCTATGGATTCGACACTGATATCAGTTATTATCGATCATTTTAAATATCTCCCTCCACCCTCCCCTAAGTTACTCCGTCAAAGTGAAATTATGGAAACCATCCCATGCCCGAACCCCATCCATGTTGAGAATTTGATCGAGATCAGTGGAGCGGATCAAGAATTACTAAATAACAAACGTAGTCACTTTTATTATCATATAGATAGGTTAATAACACTTACTGCGAAGTAAGTGGGGATTCTTCAAACATCCACATTGAGTAGTTTACTGTTGAGGTGAGTTTTTCTCAAAGACGACTAAGATGATTTTGCCCATTCTTCATAGATAAATGTTCAATTACTATCCTGACAATATCGCGTAACTTACTCGCTTTGAAAAACCCACATGGGGTAGTTTAATCTCGGCGGGGATTTTTTTCTCGGACGATTTAGAAAAAGAGATTCTGGTAGTTTTGTTCGTATTTCCTAAAGTTTCATTAATATGGCACAATATGGTATAATTTCTCTTGTCCTGAAGAAGTTCACAAAGTTGTTCACTCTTGGAGGGTGAGTTCTTTTCGGATGAATCAATGTAGGCAATTTTGATCATGTTTCATAAACATCATCATCATCGTAGGTATTATGCTATTGATAGCACGTCACTGGCCGCAACTGAGAAGCTTCCATGCTCCACAGTTTTCCACTAACCGCTTCGTCTTCACATATACAATTTCTCTGTTTTGATATGGTCCATTAATTGTAGTCTCCTTCGTCCCCTCCCTCTCTTTCCTCTCACCATACCGCCTAGCACGTCACTCACGATACAGTTCCTTCTTACCCAATGTCCAACGAGTTTCTCTTCATCTTCTTAATAATATCTAAAATTGTTCTTCTCTCCCTCAACGTTTCTAACACCCTCTTATTCATTTTCCGCTCGGCCACCAGATAATTCTTCTCAACAGCCACATTTCGAAAGCCACCAGTCTTTTTTCATCATTTTTGCGTAATGTTCATGTTTCTGACCCAAACGAAGCATTTTATGATTCTTTTTCTCAACTCTTTACTCAAGGTCCCACAAAATAGTAATTTTCTTCCTTCTAAAGGCCTTTTTGCCATTCCTATTCTCGCTTTTATTCCACGTTCACACTTCATATCATCACTAGTAATAATACCTAGGTATCGAAAACTAGTCACCTGTTCCAGTTTCTCCCATCCTACTTTTATAATCTGATACGACCACACTGTCCCAATCATGTGGAGCTTTTGCCTTTCTAACATATATTTTGATCCCGTATTCTTCACAATTTTATATTGATAATCCCACAAAACGGGATAAAATCATTTATCATGAATAAATTTTCAAAGACAGTTTTCCGAAAACAATAGTGTAGTTTGGTCACTTCTCTATTAAATAGAAATTAACATTTGTATGTGTACCGGTAATAATTAGAGAGCGGATTTTAAGGTGCAGCACCTTTTCTAAAAATGTACATTTTTTTTTTTCATAACAACCAAAGTTCAAAATATGTATTTCCGGGTATAAAACGAACCGAAATGAAAGCACTCTGTTGCACCTTTTTCGTGAATGTTGCACCATTTTTGCTAAATTAATAAAATTTCTCCCCTTTATTTTCTTTTACTTTTTCTAGCCTTCAGCATCTTTATTGTCCCCTTTTTCATTTTTTTTTTTTTAATTTGAACAGAACAACATGTTTTATTTTCAATCTGGTTTACACATAATATTCCATAAATTTAGACGCAGTCTTGACTGATTTGCTAGGGACAAATTTGAACTGAATTTGAGAAACAATCCGGACGTAGAAACCTTTGCCACGTCAACTGAACTCCCTGTCCATGTGCTTACAAGATATGCACCATTGGTTTCCATTGATGTCAAGCAATGTTTAAGGATCACCTGAAATCCAAACGACAGAAATTAACAATCAAAACCATAGAAATGTTGTGCATAATCAAGTATAACGAGTTTCCAAAAACCCTAGTAGTATGTAACGGTTTCTCAAGACAGTATATCTCTAAATTAATGTTTTTTTTTTTCTTTTAGCACCGAGTTGGTTTTCACCACAATCTTATTTACAAGAATGTTGAATGTTGTACAAGTTTGAGATTAAATAAAACAATTTTGCAATTTATGTCAAATGTTTACAGCCAAGATTTTAACAATATTTGCTGGTGTAATGTATAAAGAATGTTCATGTAACTGTAAACTATAGCACTTAATAAAGATATCCTATTACCACCTTTTTTTGCACCGTTTTGAATAATTTTTCAGCACCTTTTATTCCCTTTTTCCTACCACATTTTTGCACCTTAAAATCCGGTTCCTAATGTTCATGAACAATAAAAAGATGAATATTTTTGTTGGTATTTCACAACAAAGATTTTAGTAATCTAACAGGATTTAATTTGACAAATTGAAGGGGAAAACTGTAGTCTTTTTATTTGATTTGTTTTAAGGTCATGAAGTAATTAATATGTTACTTGTCTTTTGTTTGTTATAACTTCAACAACTTCAGTCGAATAAAAATATTTTATTTAACTTCTTTACTGCGTAACCAATGTTGCTAAATCAAATACATTTCTCATTTCATTCCATATAGATTGTTTACAGGTGACGGTTTGATCAAACATATTGCTAAAGGCATTACCGAATTATATTGTCTTAGTAAACGAACTTAAGAAGTAAAGTTTAAACACATTTAATGCTGCTCTAAAGCGGTGTAGGATAACAACAGTTGACAAAAGAGAAGAGAAACATCAATAGTGACATCTGTAAGCAAACTGATGTACTAGGAAGAAGAAGAAGATATTTGAAGGCTGAATTTTTCATCTTCAAATCCAACAGAGAAGTGTTTGTGTACCTTTTATCTTTCGCCGAGCAATCTGTGTTATTAACTTCCGCTGTTTGACTCCAAAAAACTTCAGAAGCTTTAGCAGTTGATCAGATATTGTTACAGCAGTGTTGCCAAAAGGTTAGAAGAGAATTTCCACCAGATTTTCATTTATTAAGATATACTTTTTTTCAGAGTAACGCCCATGAAAATTTGAATTCTTCGGTAATATTTATTTTGAGAGAAAGATTGTATCAATAAGATCATGTTTTAGAAGAATAAAGGGACATTAAGAATGATTCAGTCAGATTTTAATGATTGCTATTTCAATGAACTAAATAGACTTACAGGCCAATTTCTTGAACGTTTGTTTCACTAATGTTGTTTTAAATGAAAATTGTTTGAAATAAGATTATGTATTCAGGTGGCTCGTGCCAAAATGGCCGAATTAGCCTGTTTTAATAATAATTGTTTTTCATACTCTTAATGTAATAAGGAAGGATAAGCGGCGCATGTATATATTGAAATTGAATAACAGTATGTTAAAATTGTAACAAATAACAAAGTTGTCAAAAATATTGAAATGTAAATAGTAAAAATTGAATAAAAAAACTGAGAGCAAAGCTCCCTAATACTTAGTGTTTATAGCGCCATCTCTTATCATTGAAATATTAAGCTTTTTAACAAAATTCTGTTTCCATGAAATTCCTTTAGATCAAACATTTAACAAGCGATATAAATAACTCAATTTCGTTAAGAAAAAATGGATTTGGCGGGTTTTGATACTACGCGCCTCCTATCATGGTTTTGGATTTTTATTTACAATTTCTTAATATACAGCGCGCCCATAAAAATTCTATCATATTTTGAAGTGGTATTACGTCACTTAGGATAATCATATTTTTTTTTAAAAAATGGTCACATTTGAAAGAAAATCTCAAATATTTTTGAGAGTGTCAACAATGTACAACAATGAACAGTAATGTCAATAACGGATGGGATTAAACACAGATAAAGTAAATTCACTCAAGTTTTCGTTTGTGATTAGTCGATATGGATTCATTGTTGGATATTTAGTAGGCAGTTGCTGTTTCTGCTCGAAGTAACTTGGGAAGCGTTTATGCTTCTGTACTGTTATGCCGTAGTGTGCTAATGTAAATTTATTTCCTTTCGTTCTGTTGTTATTAAAGAATAAGTCTTAAGGAGTTAAGGTCACTCGACAAGCACGAAGTTGGCGTGTGTTCGAATATCACCTCACACAGAGTCTGGTTCAGGTTTAGCATACTCATAGGCGAAGGATTCAACATCAGACTCCTACATACACGTCAAATTTTGAAGTGGTACCGTGATTTTGTAGATCGTTCCTGCATATGCCATCAAATTCATTTCATTAGATATGTTGGAGAGCGTGTGGCTTGAATGGGAATATCGTCTTGATGTCTGCATCGCCACTCGTGTGCTCCACATTCAAAGTCTATGAGAAATGGTAAAAAACATATTGGAGTTTTTCTTTGAAATGTGACCAATTTCGTTTAAATATGATTATCCAAAGAGCCGTAGTAGCACTTTAAGTATAGTAGTATTTTTATGGATACCCTGTATAACAATTTCTATTGAATTGTTAAAAACTGAATTAAATGTTACTCTAGATAAACGCAACGATGCCCAATGATTATCCTATTCTAAAACTGAGGGCACGGCAGATTATTGGTAGAGTGTTCACCTTTGGCGCAAGGAGTCAATTTCGTAGCAGGGGCAGATCCAGGGTGGGGGCGTACGGGGCGATTGCCACCACCAGAAGAGGAAACTTCCTTATTTTATATATAAATAAAACCCATCCCAAAGTTTGGAGCCCTTGAAAGTAACAGCATGAAAACCCATCGCCCCCTTCCAGAAATCGGTTCTGGATCCGCCCTTGTAGGGTAACATTATGTTTGTGTGTTTTCTCGGAGTTTTTCCGACATTCATATCCCACTAATTATTTCGTAGCCAATTATTCACTTTGATAACTCATCTGTTTTGTTTTTGCCAGCATTGCATAATCATTGAACATTAAAATCAAGATGCCATCTCATTTCAGTTTCACTTAAAAAGAAAAAAAAAACACTATCTCATCACTTTCACGACAGAATACGTACATAGCAAGTTACCATGAACTTTTATCATTAAAATACTGCTTTCTTTTCTGACAAAGCATTGCTAATAGTTGGTTGCCTTCAAAACAAAAAGATGGGCTCATTATTATATTGGTTCATTCACGTCACTTCCAGTAAACAAGTACGTCTAAGATAAGCAAGTATAAGTTACCCGTAATTTCCGTTGATAGACTTAACTTTAGATATTCTCTCTATGTATGCCCTTGACAAGTCTAAAGTTTAAGTTGTGCTTGATAAGTATGACAGTTTAGAGAAAATTTCAGATCACACTGAAAAAAATCTGTTACATGGACAGCGGTATATTGTATAAATATATGGAATCCATATGTTTGCTACGGAAATCTGTACGGAGCATATGTTATCCATATGCTAGAGACGTACTATCTTTTTCCCCTTAGATGTTGCATTATGCCGCCGCGGGAAGTCTGACATCCAACAATCTTTCTTATATTACATACGTACACCTATCTAACATACGTCAGCTATATTATATATACGTCCATCTGTATGTTTGACTATTACCGCCTGTATAGTGTTCTTTCTTTCATATGGACAGTAAGTATAGATGGATCATTTAAATTGAAAGAATTATAAAACATATTTTTTCAGTTATACGTTTGAAATGAAATTAAATCTTTGAGTTTTACGTCCCACGATTATGCCGGCTAAAGGAGACAGTAATGATGGGTAATGAATGAAATAGTGTAATGAGGAAACTGGGAGGAAACTGGAGAACCCAGAAAAACCCACGCACACGGTATTTGTCCACCACAAAGTTCACTTGGCGGGGGCTGGGATCGAACCCCAAGCGCCAGAGGTGAACGCTCTACCACTGAGTCATCGCGGTCCCGGTTATACGTTTGCTGCAGGTAGTCGTAAGTTAAGTCCAAAAATATAGGATTTACGCATGTTACCTACGTTTTTACGTACGCCACATATTTTTTTCACTGTGTATATGGTTCGTATGTTAACTTAAACTGTACGGCGATATACAGCTTTAATGATGAAAAAAAAAAAAAAAAAAAACACTTCAAGTTCCAAATAGATAATTTATCAATGTATACCTACAACATCTAGTAAGAAAAGAACAGAATTGGCAACCTTGTGGGCAGGATGTGTTTTTCTTGTCTCAGTTCTCCTACAGTGGCAGCAGAAACTTTTTATCATTTTCTGGGAATCAGAGCAGAAAGTTTGTGAACAAAATTTTACCTATAATAAAACTCTTTTGCTTCGTGCATTTCTCAGATTAAGAATGATATTGTTTCTCGAAACCAAAAGTAAGAAAAGAAATATTAACTCAAATTTCTTTTGTATAGATTTATATGGTGTACAACTTTAAAAATCCGTGCATGTTATTCTATCTACCAACATATAGGGGAAACCGGGGTATTCACGAACATTTAAGCTTTGATTACAAATAACTCTTTCGTTTTTGAAGGTAAAATATAGATTTTTTATGTACAGAAAGCTTGAAGATTTTCCTGTTTACTAATGTACAGAGGAAGGTCAAAATTAACATTTTTCAACACATCAGTGAGATGTTTTAAAAATGTACCTATGTTCGGAATTGCCTCCAGTGGTCGGGGTAATCTCGAACATACTGTCTACTTTCAACTTTCCTTTACGAAAGAAGTGAAATGCATTAAAATACATTAAAAATATACCGTAATTTAATATTTAAATTTTAAATAAGAATTATAATTACAGACATAACTAATGAACATAGCAAATAATAAATATAGCAAACTATTCTAATTAATAAAGCTAACAATTCTTATTACCAAGACATGATCTATTTCCAAAACCAATTTCATTAACTTATTACTTACTTTTCAATTAAAAATATTAATTTTTTTAAATAATTTATTTCACACCATGATGTAATACCAAACACTCCGAGGTAATGGCGAATATTCTGTCTGGCATTTCCCCATGGGACACCATTTTATTGTTAAAGTTGAAACTAATTGTTGACTGCATATAGGCTAGTAAGATTACAAAGAACTAATGCTCAACTATAGGGAATATATAGCCTCATCTGTAACAATATAAATAAGATAATATCCAACTTACTTTGCCCACATTGTTGAATCAACGTTATAAGTAAGTCGACAAAAACAACAACACGTCTTCTTCCTGGCAATCTATTCAACTGACTGTCTCCAAATTTATGCTACACTTTTCCAGGTCTCACCGCTAGCGCGCAGCAAAGCCGTCTGTTTTCTAAGCCTAGGCGTAAACTTGGGTGTTCGGCATTACCTTAGTGTTCGCGAATACCCCGGTTTCCCCTACGTACGAAATTAACTTTTTTCATCCGAAAGATATCAGAAAATATTCTTGTCCTCAATCAACGGGAATTCTCTTTTTCAAACTTTGATACATTTTTGTCAATATTTGGTCAATGATAGAAATGAATGACTGATATTCATGGAGAAAAATCGAATTATGAATTTGGTGAAACACGTGTTACGATACATGTATCTGTCACAAAGTAATGGTTTTTCAAGGGACGTTATATCGGTAAACACTAAAATTTCATCTATTTAAACTAAAATAGACAACTTATGTCATGCACTAATTCTTGTGTACACTCAGCGACAAAAGTACATTCTGTTTGGTAAAATCTATTTTGGCAATAACGGTGGTATGGGTTGAACGTACTACGTTGATATGGTTGGAGCGTACAGAAAATTATATATATATATATATATATATATATATATATATATATATATATATATATATATATATATATATATATATATATATATATATATATATATAATTTACTGGAAACTGTACTCAAATTGCCCTTTCATTCTGAAGTTATTTTCCCATCAGGAAGTCGCCGTCAGAAAGAGGGATTGCCGCCGGAGGCAGCCGGCACCCGTCTGAGGCGGAACGCCGATCTACTTGTTCAAAGTTGCCCACCTTTTGCCGAAGTGGCAAGCGGTCGAAAATCTTCAAATAAAATGCTATTTGCCGACTCTTTGCCGACTGTTGCCGACCGTCAGAGTCGGCAAAACAATCGGAAAGGCCTTTTGCCGAACCTCTGCCGACTCCTTATACTGGCCTCTTTTCGACAGCGACGCATTTAATGCTCATTTCCACCTGTTTGCCGACTGCTCGGCAAGGCAACTATTCGTCGCGGTCGAAAATCGCGGGGAAAGGTGCCGGCAATCCGACCGCGGCATCTGGTTGGCATGGACAAATTGTCCGACTGTAGGCGGCAGGATCCTGATGGGGTTATGAAACTAATTTCATCAAACGGAAATAGCTTTTGACGCTGACTATACAAGAACTAACGTACCCCTGGGTGTTACCGCGAACAATAGTTTTAATCCCTTCCTCTAGCTACAAATCATTTAGGGGGCCACGGTGGTTCAGTGGTAAAGCGTCCACCTCTGTCGCATGGGATTATTTGTTCGGTCCCAGCTAGCGCCAAGTAAACTTTGTGGTGGACAAACACCGTGTAGGGGGTTCTCGGGGTTCTGCCGTTTCCTCCCACTTTCCTGATTCTACAATTTCCTTCATTTCTCATCATGACCGTCTCCTTTAGCCTACCCGGCATAACCGTGGGATGTGCAGAAAACTCAAAGATTTTGTTTCATTTCATTTTTCATTAATGTGCTATAATAAATTCAGGATTTACTATAACTAAGACAGTCAAAGAGGTATTGCTAAAATACCAAGAGTGTAATCAAATTTCGGTACTTTTTGCAACATCCAGATTTAATATAAGCAGATTAAAATTTGCAATTTTAAAAATACCAGCATAGAGGCATTTTTAAAATTGCAAATTCGTAAGCTATTTTGTGTAGTTTTTCAGTGCCCAAGGGATTAACATAAATGGAACAAGAATTCAGATGTTGTCATTACTAGAATTTAGAAAGATAAGTTTTCAGAAGTACAAATATGAAAAATCAGAAATAAGCATTTCCGTAGGAACTATTAGATTTGAAGTGCACATTTTCAAATTGTACGTGCCCTTTAAGAAATCATTGCTTATTCCAGGTTGAACACTAGTTGTTGAAATGTTGGTTTAACCATTTTCATATGAAATATTTTTATCGATTTTATGTCTCTCTCTTTCTCTCCCTACGGGAGGCGCATACTTCTCTCTCGAAAAGCAGTTAACGTACAATTACCAGCCTTATTTACGATTTTGGTCTTGACCACAACCTAAATTCTCTTCGGAGTTTGTTAATTGCTCTCGGAAAACACCCATCTGGCCTGTTTGCTCTCATATTTATTAGCTTGAAGCTAGAGTGCGGAAATTTATTCTATTTCCAGAATATTGTTTTTTTTTTTTTTTTTTAATAAAAAAGAAATTACAACCCAGGTTGATTTTCTCGTTTTGTTCACGGTTTCTACACAGGTTCATTTTCATAAATAATATAACCAAGAACAATTATGTATTTTGTATGAAAATATAATTGAACAGTTCGTTAATTGAATATTAACTAACTAACTCACCCTACAGCCCACGTAACCTGGAGATTAATAGCCACATTCACGAAGTTTTCCATTGACTTCTGTTCCTATGCAATTGGATCAGGTTTCTACTTTGTATTTCTATTTCTGCGCTATCCGTTTTAACCCTTCTATACCCGCCAGGGATTTGAAGTAAATCGTAGGCTCTAATGTTGGGAGACCTGGTGATCCCTCTAATTATCACAGAGTAATGATTGATAGACTACATGGTTGGAAAGCTTATGGAACACAGATTAAAATGAGGTAATACTTGTGGAATTCCCATCCTATTCGTAGAAGAAGAAGAAGAAGAAACAAAAATGTGATTTACGGCAAAAAACTGAGACTCAAAAAAAAATGGTCAAATATGCTCCCCTCCTCCTTCGCCATATAAGGAACAAATAGGGTATTACCATATAGTGGACTACTTCATTACTTCACATACCAAGTTTTATGAGTGTATCCTCAAGGAGGGGAATGCCGCCCAAAAAAACTGATGCTAAAAACAAAAAACATGCGAACTTTACCTGGCTCCTACGTACATAATATATATATATATATATATATATATATATATATATATATATATATATATATATATATATATATACAGGATGGTAGGTAACTCCACCGACAAACTTTGGGAGGCTATTCCTTATACGAAATGAAAGAAAAAAGTTCTAGTAAACATGGGCCGAAAAATGCCTTCTTTCAGAGTTATGATCTATTGAAAATTCGAAAAATCATTTTTCAAAACTCCCTAGCTCAGAAACTATAGGACCTATCCCAAGCGGTTTAAGGAATTACACAGGAACTAGTATGTTCTCTACCTAAATATCCATGTTTTACCATCTTCTGTTATCGGTGAAAGGAACTCTGGAAAGGAAGTTGAAGTATAGGGATACTCCTTTAAGACAAGTTGAAGTATAGGGGTACTAATGGTGCGTTTCTTTCGCTGGTGCCGGTGAATTCTGAAACATGGATATTTAGATAGAGCGCATACCGGTTCCTGTGCAATTCCTTAAAACGCTTGGGATAGGCCCTATAGTTTCTAAGTTAGGGAGTTTTGAAAAATGATTTTTCGAATTTTCAATGTATCATAACTCTGAAAGGAGGCATTTTTCGCCCCATGTTTATTAGAACTTTTTTCTTTCATTTCGTATAAGGAATCGCCTCCCAAAGTTTGTCGATGGAGTTACTTACCACCCTGCATATATCGGCGAAACACTTCATCCTCCAGGAATATATTGATAAAATTTTCTTCCTAAGCTTAATTATTGGCTGAACCGCTACAGTTGGGTCAATGGGTGATTACAGGTTAATATTGTTCTCCCGTCTATGCCTAGTATTTCCAATGGTCTCTTTCGGATTGGGTTTCCAGTTAAAATTTTGAAAAACGTTCCTACTTTCTTTAATTCTGGTTACATGGTCTCTCCACGTGAATCTCATTTACATAATGACTAACAATGTTAGGTAAACAGTATAAATTATGCATTTCTTCGTTATAACTGGAAGATAACAGTACACAACACAGTTAACACAGATATAGCAAGCGGCGCAAATTTGTCTTTAACATTGGGGCGGAAGACGGGTAAGACCGTTCCCATACAGGATATCTATCTATCTATCTATCTATCTATCTATCTATCTATCTATCTATCTATCTATCTATCTATCTATCTATCTATATGGATTTATATACAGGGTGCAGCACGTAAAACCGGCCCGTCGTAATATTCTGGTATATTGTGTTTTTGGCAACTCTTAAATAATATACCTTCCTACCAAGAGATGGCGTGTTGAGGTCGGGTCGACTTACGTGACCTGCAGTAGTCACGTGCAGCCGCAGCCAGTGAAACTTGTCGAAACCAGTTGAGAAAAAGGCCTCGTTGTGTTAAGCCGGGCGAGTGTCAGTGTGTGATAATGCCGTATTCGATACCCGAGCGTGTTGCCATTGTTGAAGGGTTCATTCTCACTGGATCTTTTGTGAAAACAAAGAATTTGTTTCGGGAGAAATTTCCAGGACGTTCTGTGCCAGCAAAAAGCACCATTCAGGAATTGATTGAAAAATGGCGGCGTACAGGATCGGTTCAAAATGCTTCCAGGAACAGACGACCATCTGTCTGCACACCTGAATTAAAGATGCAGGTGGAGGAGATAATGACAAGAAGTCCTCGAAAGTCAACCAGGAGATTGAGTCAACAGGTTCATGCGAGTGAGAGAAGTTGCAGACGTGTTTTAAGGGGACTGAAGTTAAAACCGTACCGGATAAGTGTTGTGCAAGAACTGAAGGAGCCTGGCCTGCAGAAGAGGGTGCATTTCTGTTCATGGCTGTTGAGCAATGTTGCCAGTGGTTTCTTGGATCCACTAATGCTCATCATGAGTGACGAGGCGTGGTTCCACCTGTCTGGGTACGTAAATTCCCAAAACAACCGGTATTGGTCGACAGAAAATCCACACGCAATCCACCAGGTACCCTTGCATGATGAGAAGATTGGTGTTTGGTGTGCAATTTCCGCCACACGCGTTATTGGGCCCATATTCTTTGAGACGACAGTGAACAGTGACGTGTATATGGGAATCCTGGAGGAGTTTTATACACACTTGACCGAAGAGGAGCGTCAGTTATGTTACTTTCAGCAGGACGGTGCAACATGCCACACATGAGCTGCATCATTGTTTCTTGTGCATGAGATGTTTACACCAGAGAGGACAATCAGCAAAGGCTTGTGGCCTCTTCGGTCACCAGACTTGTCCACGTGTGACTTTTACTTATGGGAACTGTTAAAGGGAAGAGTATACGAAACAAATCCACACACAATTGAAGAACTCAAGACCAGGATCCAGGATGTCACGGTAGCAGATAAATACGGTAATAAAATTTAGAAAAAGATAGCAAGAAGCGCTTTTCTGTAATCAATTAAGCATCTCAAAAGTACATTTGTACTCCATTCTCATCTCAGAAATCTACTACAAATTTCTTGTTCAATATTATGAAAATGTTACACGATACATACATATGTGTTACTTTTAGGTGTGCATTTATCACTGTTAGTAGTAATGTGCATGTCACACTTAGGAGTACGTGTGCCACTCTTAGAAGTACATGTGACACTTAGGAGTACGTTTGTCACTGTTAGTACTATTTGTGTCTCTTAGAAGTATGTGCATCACTTTTAGGAGTATGTTTTTCACTGTTAGTACTACGTGTTTCACTGCTAGGAGTACGTATGTCACTGTTAAGACCAGTGTGTCACTCTTAGGAATTCATGTGTCACTTATTTGTCTTCATGTGGTGTACACGTGCACTATTACTTGTGGTTTAAGTATGATATTCTGTAAATGGAATCAATGGACACACGGCGTTGAGCTGAACAGAATTAAATGTTTGAGCGTAAATTCCAAACTAGTAACAATGGATAGTTGTTTCTCTGTAGGAACGAATCTTTTCGTCTTTTACGTACTCTAAATGTAATAATATATATACATTATTATGTTATTAGGTTGCTTGGGTTCGTTTCCTGTGGGCTACCGTTTGAGTAAACAGATTTAATGGTATCGGGTTTGATCTCTGAAGATCCTCATACTGATTCATGAAAGAAAACAGACTTTTGGACTAAGAAATACCAACCCACAAGTAAACATTAACCAACTAAGAACTAAACTGGTGAAACTCAGGATTCGAACCATGGACTTTTGATATATACCGTGTTCGTGATTATTCCCTGCGTCCACCTCAGCTGGATCAGCTGATCGTTCCATTCGTGGTTACCCAGTATACGGTCAGTGTTCGGGGAACGTTGGGTGCGATATATATTTCTTTCTCATGTATTCCACAAAAAACAATACCAACCTGTTGCACTGCTGAAACTGCAAACATAATAAATAAAATACATGCACAATACTTATCCTCTAACGCAAAATATTATTATATAGCATGCACACTTTTACGGCACTTGCATATCAATTAACTCACACAAAACATATATTTGATACGTATATTTTAAGCTTTTCACATACTATGATACTTTACATTTTACAAGCACTCAAATATGTTTCAAATTGTAATGATGTGGCCCCCGTATTACGCGACGACCGAATATTGATATTTTCGTGCACGTATTCTCGGTTATGAAAATCGAATAATTGATAACGTAGGCATGAACACTGTTCACTGATGACGAGAGTTTTTAGCACTGTTTATTAGGATGTTCACTCCTCCTGCATGCTGGTTCCATTCTTGCTAGCACTGGTTACTCCGCTACATCATTTTCTAGTTTTTATCAATAATTAAAACTTAGATTCATTTTCATATTGAAATCTTCCTTTTAAATTACTTTTTTAGTTAAAACATTTTTGATGAAATTAGCACAACGAATTGTATCGAAACTTTTGACTTTGCAATTATCACTACAAAATATTAGAGTGGTTGGTGGTATATTTTAATCTTTTCGTTACCAAAGTTCCACTTTCCGCGTTCTTGATTTTGAGTGTCCAGAAGCACTGATCGCTCTTCTTGCCTCAACGCATTTTCACAGACAAAGAGAGCGGATTGATACGAATGATGTAAGCATATAGTTCCTATAAAACTGCACATTATTATTAAACATTTTAGTCACTTAAAGATCATTAAGCAAGTGTTATGTCTATTAATTGAATGACCAATACGTAGGCACTAGATTGTTCATTGAATCAATAATTGAAGATATTCATATTTTAGACAGCAGACTGTGTAGGTGTGAGTGATGGAACGAGCGAATACGGTAACTTCCCAAATACGGTTCGGCGAGAGGTGCTGAAGTCTCTTGAGAACAGAGGCACCTTCTGGGTAGAAAAATTTTCATGGTTTCGCTCTTTTGCGAATTTCGACTGGCTAGGTGCTAGTTCCAAGAATTCCCCTTGAAAATACGAGGGTTGGTTAAAAGATACACAACTTTACTGTCACAAAGTGTCATATTGTGTATACAAAACATTGTTACACATATTCCTAAGAAGGACACCTATACTCGAAATGGCTACACATGAAGTCCTAACAGTGACATATGTTCACCTAAGAGTGACAAACGTAGTATTAAAAGTGAGACACGTAGTCCTAAGTGACACATGAATTCCTAAGAGTGACACACGTGGTTCTAACAGTGGTACACGTACTCCTAAGAGTGACAAACGTAGTACTAACGGTGACAAATGTAATACTAACAGTGACAAATGTAGTACTAACAGTCACAAACGTAGTACTAACAATGACAAATAAGTGACACATGAATTCCTAAGAGTGACACACTGGTCTTAACAGTGACATACGTACTCCTAGCAGTGAAACACGTAGTACTAACAGTGAAAAACATACTCCTAAAAGTGATACACATACTTCTAAGAGACACAAATAGTACTAACAGTGACAAACGTACTCCTAAGTGTCACATGTACTTCTAAGAGTGGCACACGTACTCCTAAGTGTGACATGCACAGTACTACTAACAGTGATAAATGCACACCTAAGAGTAACACATATACTCCTAAGAGACCGAAGTAGTCCTAACAGTGCCTCACGTACTCCTAAGACTGTCACACGTAGTCCTAAGTGACACATAAACTCCTAAGAGTGACATGTAGTCCTGACGCACGTACTCCTAAGGGTGACACGTAGTACTAACAGTGAAAAACGTACTTCTAAGAGACACAAGTAGTACTAACAGTGACACATGTACTCCTAAAAATGACACACGTAGTCCTAATGACACATGTAATCCTAATGACACACGTACTACTAAGAGTGACACACGTACCCATAAGAGTGACATACGTAGAACAAATAGTGACTCACATACTACCAACAGTAATACACATGCTTTTAATAGTCATACACGTACTTCTAACGGTGACACAGTATTCCTAACACTGGCACACAGTATTGTAACAGTCACATGCGTATTCCTAAAAGTGACACACACATACTTCCAACAGTGACACAATACTCTAACAGTTGCAAAGATACTACTTAAAAGTAACAAATAAAACTAATGATTTTAAAGTGATGATCTTATTACTATGCAATCTGCAGAATGACATGAAGAGAAAAAAAAGTAGCGTTAATTCTATTGCTAATTTCTCAGCCGGTTTCATCTGCCGAGGATAAAATACGTTAAGTAAAATGATACGACTGCATAATGAGATTTCCCCTTCTCTCTTTTCTTTTGTGCTATTACTACGTGACTAGAATACATAAGAGAGTTAATCTGGTAAATTGCATTACCCTGTGAGAATCAGTTGTTGAATGGGAACTAGAAACCAATTATCTAAAAGGCATTAGTCATTAACTTAAGGGACACGGAGAAAGAGAGAGTATGTGTGTGTGTGTGTAACACTGTTTCTGTTTCATTGCCAAAGTACGATAATAAGAGGTACCAATAATGGATAGTTACAAATCATGCTACAACATGTATTGCTTAGTGATAGTAATTTTGAAATAGTGAGCTTTAGGAAAGAAAATCTGGAACTAGTTTCTGTAATGAGAATTATATTTACTTAAGCTACACGGGTTATCATTTTCACGGTACGTACTTTCGATTAGGGTTAGGAATTATATTTCCGAGCTTTCGGCATCTATGGCAACGTTAGCCGCGGTACTTCTGTTTCGGGGTACTCCCGTTTCCTCCCGCATTCTCATTCCATCAATTCTTCTATCATAATTCACTTGCCTTAATCATCCGTCTTCCTTAGCATAAAGGACTCAATCATGGCCCACATAGCACACCGCAATGGACAACGGAACATCTCTGGATCATCCGAATCTGCTCCCAGGACATCCATAGGACCATTGCGGGATTTCCCGACGTCCGCTAATATCCCGGAAAACGGGATATTCAACTGGACTTCAAAGGGATATTCACTGGTAAATCGTGGGATAATGTGGTCCTAGGTGTGTCGAGTGTGGAATTTCCCTGGGATCTCCTGTCCCATACGGAACGTCCTGTGAACATCCTACGTGGGAATCCCTTACGACGTCCCATACAGGACGTCCATGGGATGTCTACTCATTGTCCCGATAATCCCGGAAACTATAATTGGGATAATTGAGATTAAACTGTAACGTCTTAGCTACGTCGTGTGCTATGTGGGGGAGTTAAACTGAAACGTTTCAATTTTTACCCTTTTGCACTTTGCAATGGACTTTTGCTGTTAATTCAAATTGGTATTTCCCGATCTTCTATTACCTTGGTACTCGTCAGTTTACCCAAACCTTATTATTATTATTTTATGTCTGACTTAACGTGTTTATCATTTGCGTTCTTCTGTCTATTGACAGATAAATGGATAAATTGACTCGCTTTATAAGGCTTCTATTACTTTTGTATAACCATATTTTAGCCTAATACCTAAACCAACTTAACTTTCCACAGACATATTCAATAAGTATATATGTATAATTTTTTTGGTCTTAAATACTATATTAACCAAAAAATTATTTAATTTTTCTGTTTAGAAACATTTTCCCACTATATTGTTATAAAACGGAGAAATCCATTGTATTGATGCTCTATGTCTCTCTAGTATATTCTCCAATCACAATCCAATCACAATCCAAACTTCTTTTTCACTCGTGCCGAATTGGTATACCCTGTCCACAGCTTCAGACTCCGCATCTTTTTTTTTTTTAAATCGAAAACACAATGTTTCGTCCCCTAATTTAATTGAACTGTCCCTTATGAATAATGTGGAGTTGGTGGAAATGCGATAGAACTTTTCACATTTGACCTTTAGATTTATACTCTGAAGTATCGAACACTAAACGTACAAATAAGAGAAAATGAGATAGCTGCTTACCCTATTTACATGGTCTCTCAGCACATTGGAGTACACCATGGCAACAGCTTCAAGAGCCATGAATGTTATAAAACCAATGATCCAAGGAACAACTAATCCTGAATTCTCCTGCAAAACAACAAACAGAAAACATATCTTATAATACATTCTAAAATCATGAAAATTAATACTGCTAGTGGTTAATAATGAACAAGTAGACCATTGCAGCGAAATAATAATTTAAACCAATCTTAATGTACAATGTTGTAGCAATAAGACGTTCTACTTTAAAAACTGTAGGTCCATGTCTCGTATAACCTCAGTACTAAAAAGAGACAGTAAGTTCTGATCAAGTTACCAATTTAGCCTAATTAATATTTTATTTCAGTAAGTTCTGATCAAGTTACCAATTTAGCCTAATTAAGATTTCATTTCAGTAAGTTCTGATCAAGTTACCAATTTAGCCTAAATAATATTTCATTTCAGTAAGTTCTGATCAAGTTACCAATTTAGCCTAATTAATATTTCATTTCAGTAAGTTCTGATCAAGTTACCAATTTAGCCTAATTAACATTTCATTTCAGTAAGTTCTGATCAAGTTACCAATTTAGCCTAATTAACATTTCATTTCATTTCAAAATCTTTTCTCTTCTCTCAGTTTCTTCCCTTAACAATAAGGTAGAAGATGGTGATCTATAAGGGTCATTTCAAAACTCTTGCACACAGCGCATGCGCGATCGTTTGAGTGGTATGATCAAGTTCAATTTTATGTCAGTTTTGAGTCAGTGTTTGGGGTTGACAGTTGTGTTTGTTTTTGCTCATTTTCGTGGCTGTGCTCTGAGAAATTCAGTGTTAAAATGAAAGGTGAGTCCGACTTAGGTCGGTTTAAATATAATGATCAGCGTTCCTATATCAAAATCGAAATACTACGTGGAAAGAATCCAAGTGAAATTTACAACGCTTTGCAAGAGGTTTGTGAGAATAGTTTAGTGGATCGTAGGACTGTATCACGGTGGTCAGGTCAGTCCGTTTCCATGAAGATCTTCTAAGCACTGCGGACAACCCAAGAAGTGGAACACCATCAACTGCAACAGACTACACATCTGAGATTATTGTGAATGACATTTCGAAAGAGGATCGACGAAAAATATGTGAGGAAATTGCACATGACGTCAGATCGTATCTGCCACTTCAGTTTACAGAATCATTACTGAAAAGTTAAAGATGAGAAAATCGCTGCCGGATAGGTTCCGCATGATCTGAGTGAAGAGCAGAAAGCATGTCACTCGACTCACTCGACAAGTATGGATGGGAAATACTTCCCCACTCACCATATAGTCCTGATTTGAGCCCACCAGACTTTGATTTGTTTTCCAAATTGAAGGAGCCAGTCCGTGGAAAAACGTTTCTATACAATTGACGAAGCTTCCAGAAGCTTCCAATTGACCCGAATGATCAGACAGCTCAACAATGAAGGTGCCCTATCGGGAATATAGAATTTACCAAACGGTTGGAAAACTGTCATAAGCAAGAATGGAGATTATGTTCAAGGTCTGTAAAGGTATTTTGTACAATAAGTTATTTACTTCCATAATATCTTTCAGTGTGGAGAACTTCTGAAATGACCCTCGTAGTAATTGAATGAATCCAATAACATTAACATTATAAGGTAGTAGTAGTAGAAGAAGAAGAAGATTGTAATACAATGAAGCAGAGTTTTAGAAAGAATAAGCTCTAAACAGAAGCCATCGCTATATATTCGTTAAAAATACAAAAGGAAAAAAGAAGCACACATAGAACAATGTTTTTTGTCTGGACAACTATGAGCCGCCATTTGCCCTCGCATGGGAATTGGTAGAAAAATAAGTTCCAATGTATACAGCACAAAAAGATAACTAGTTCTGATGTTCTTCTTGCCATAATGTTCGAAGAGAAGAAAAAGGAACTAAAGGAGACAATTGGGAGAGAAAATTGAAAAAGGAGTTTCAGTTGAGTTGCAGTAAGTCCTTCGCATATATTCTATATTGTATGTATACTGTTATTAAAAATTGATTCAGCGGGATGACAATATTGGGTATCATAATGCTAATAAAGCAATCCGTCTGTTATTGCAAACGATAACTTTTGAACGGAGGTGAATTTTTTATTTATTTATTGTTGCAATAGATAGCTACAGCACTTATCCCGTCCGAGACAGAGACACGTTTATCCGTTAGTGTACATGTCAACTCTTCAACGAAAGCACATTTTTGAACTATTATTATTATTATTATTATTATTATTATTATTATTATTATTATTATTATTATTATTATTATTAATTATTATTATTATTATTATTATTATTATTATTATTATTATTATTATTATTATTATTATTATTATTATTATTATTATTATTATTTGCAATATATGCCAAGAGCAATTATCTCCCGTTGAGTTCTCAAACGAAGTCCACCCGTTATCATCTTAACGGGTAGCGGTGGCTTATGTCTGTTCGTTATTCCATAGGATAACTCTTACACAAAAGAAACTTGATGCATTTTGTTCCTTGCAAAGGTAGTAGACGTTACACATCTCGTCGCTAGATGGCAGCAAATGTCATCCAGTGACTGACATCTACCAGCTATAATTGGAAATTATCTACTAGAATTTATTTTTTTATTATCTACTAGAATTTATTCCTTTATTGTACCAACGTGTATGTTAAAAAATGGCAGATTGCATCCGTTATATTTTGGTATCTAACAGTGACAAATGATCCTAAACAATAACCAAATAGACATAACGGTGAAGACACATTCAAATCGTTACTACTAGAAAAAGAGAATATGAGTCTTGTGAAGTACCATACTCGAACTACCTGAGTATATCATTCCATAGAAAAACTTGCGCGATGCAACAAGTGTTATACAGGGTGACCTAATATGACGTCTCACACATTAATGACCAATTAAAAGCAAAAGAAATATTGCAGATAGAAACGTATTTATTGAAAAACATAAAAGAGTACTGTAACACTATCCATGGTTTTGGATTGGGTATTGGAACAAAAGAAACACTGATCAAAGCTTCAACATGCACTGTGGGGGAGAGTTCCGCAGTGGCTCATTGGTAGAGCGTTCACCTCTGGTGCTTGGGGTCCTGGGTTCGTTCCCGGCCCCCGCCAAGTTAACTTTGTGGTGGACAAACACCGTGTGCGTGGGTTTTCTCGGGGTTCTCCCGTTTCCTCCCACTTTCTTCATTCCATCATTTCATTCATTACTAATCATCACCATCTTCTTTAGCCTAACTGGCATAACCGCGGGGCGTAAAACTTAAAGATTTCATTTCATTTTTCAACATGCACTGTATTTTAAACTACAATGTGTTACAGTTTCATTTATGTTCTATGGTGTCTATATAGTGTCTGATGAATGATATGTTAGATATCCGAAATCGCAACATATAATAGTTTAAAATATAGTGTGTGTTCAAACTTTGGACAGTGTTTCTTTTGTTCCAAATGAGTATTGAAAACAGTTTGGAGTCGATTTGTTCTGGTTTGAAATTAAACAATTGCGAAAAACAATTTGACGACGATTTCTGAAGGCTACAGTTTGTGATTATTCTCAGACATACGAGCGTTTTTTAGGTCGGGTAGATTACTTTCTTTCAATGCTGAGCCCGTTGTTCGGAAATTCTCAATTCACTGCACGTGCAATAGTAAACGTTACGCAAGAAGCTCTTTGCACAGTCATAACGAAACTGCTGCTTTTCAAAAAGATTTCGACTTCATACGGTCGATGAGCTCCACACCTAACGATAATGATTTCTGAAAACAGCAGGGAAGTGGTGAGCGGAAGGGATAAGGACTCCTACCGCCCTTCCACTGACAGTGCAACAGCAGATAAAGAAGGCGGGAGGTATTGGGTATTATTGACAATAACTATACTGTTAATTGATGTGTCACACGAGAGAACAGAGTAGTTCGAATTAGAACAAAGTGATTAGACCCAAACTGTTATCAACACCATAACGGCCGGATTTAGGAGGGGTCCAAAGATACACGTGCATCCCGCTTTGTTGTAAATATACACTACCTAAAGTGAGTAACTGGCAGTGAAAATAGCAATACTTTAAGGAAATTTCTTGCTATGTTTCTGTTTGGCCTTAAAAGAAAACAAAGTTTTGCAAAATCTACAGTTTAAGTCGATTTTCTGAAGGTTGAACGAAAATGATTCATCGAGAGCAGACACTTAGCACTTTCAGGGCAATTCCTCATTCACACCATAGATGCCTAAAGGCATTTAAAAAATTCTAATGTACTGGTAGTTATTGGTGCACCCCCCGTCACAAAATCCTGAATCCGGCTCTGAATACCGTTGTATATTTTCAAATGAAGAAGTTTCTATATGCAATACGTTTTGTTTTATTAGCCTTTAAAATGTATGAGGTTTTATTGATTCACCCTGTATTAGGTAAGGTCTTTTCGTTAAACACAACACAGCATAAGGATTTAAAATACAAAATCATCTCAGTCTATAACGCTAATTTCTAATAGTGAATAATCGCCGTTCCGCGACTTTCAGTGACTGTCTAACCTGCATGCCTTTATTTGAAAAGTAGATGTAAGACCTTGGCGTTGCCAGTCCTTCACTTACAGAACCTGAATAAAAAGCAAGAGAGAGCGAGAGAGAGAGAGAGAGAGAACAATATATTACCTAACGTTAGAAAATGCTCCCACTACAATTTCATTACCTGAATATTTATCCTGTTTCGTTATGTAACCCAACATAACAAATAAGAATTTTGGTTGCATACATACAAGGCATTGTTAGAAACACCCATAAATGTCCATAAAATGAGATTCTCGCCGATGACCCGATCTCCTCGTGTTAGAAATCGAAAATAAACACTTTCTTTCGTGATTAGATCTGGTGATAATCTATCTATGCAGATGCGAAAAATTTATGACACACATATACATTCTTTTATTATTATTATTATTATTATTATTATTATTATTATTATTATTATTATTATTATTATTATTATTATTATTATTATTATTATTATTATTATTAACCCCTTGAATGCCAACAATGTATATAGAGTGCAGAACCGGACGATCATGCTAAGCGGATAGCATTGGGCAACAAATAGTGCAAATCATCAAGTACATTGGTTTCTAATACCATAATTGTTTTAAAATTATTGCAATGAACATTTGGGTCTCCTGTAGTCTACTGTAGTTAGAGCGTTAGACTCATGTTCTACTGTTTTTGTCATACAAAGTACATAAGAACAGGTCCTTCCCGACCAAAATCATTCGCACGTTTTCGTGGCCATTAGCATGCAAGAATATTTTTTCTTCAGCCATTGGAACCAGCTATATACAGGCCGTACGTAGTGGTAGGAAAGAATGTAGGCTTGACTACGTACAGGCCTTACGTATTGGTGGTTAAGCGGTTAAAGATAGTGTACTGATCCTGAACATGAATGTGTTTTAATATTTTTTATTAAGACAATGACAGTATTAATACGGGTTCAATTTCTTATATAAAATCCACAAGTATTTGTTCGGTGTCAAGCACTACATATATTTTTATAACTAAATAGTATGATCACAGTATATAAACTACAGACAGTTGTTACCGTTTACAGTTAGGATATTGCAATACTTTAACAAGTTTTAACGCCAAATCACATAAAGCATATTAGTATTACGAGTAATAGGTTGTAACAATAGAATATTTATGTCATCATCATCATCATCATAGGTATTCTGCCATTATTGGCAGGTCACTTGCTGCAGCTGAGAAGCTTCCATACTCCACGGTCCTCCGTTAACCTCTTCGTCTTCACGTATGATCTTTCTGTTTTGATATAATCCATTACCCTTTTCTGCTATCATACCCTCTATTATGTCCCTCATGATACAGTTTCTTCTTACCCAATGTCCCAACCAGTTTCTATTCCTCTTCTTAATAATATCTAAAATTGTTCTCTTCTCCCCTCATTATTTCTAACACCCTCTCATTCGTTTTGCTCTCTACCCAGCTAAGTCTCTCGATTCTTCTCCACACCCACATTTCGAAAGCTTCCAACAGTTTTTCATCATTTTTGCGTAATACCCGTGTTTCTAAACCATACAACACAATACTTCACACGAAGCATTTTATGAGTCTTTTCTCAGCTCTTTATTGAAAGTTCCACAAAATAGTATTTTCTTCCTCCTAAAGGTTTATTTTATCATTCCTATTCTTGCTTTTATTTCACGTTCACATTTCATATAATCATAATACTACCTAGATATTGAAAACTAGTCACCTGTTCTATTTGCTCCCCTTTTACTATTATATTTGACATCGATCCCTTCATTCCAATCATAATATGAACATTTATTTAACCGCAAATTAAGTTGTTGGTTAAGATTTTAAAAAAAAAAAATCGTTAAAAGTAAACCATTAGAACTTTCAGTAGATAACGATTTTAACCTACAGCACAGAGCGAACCGAAGGCTTACGAAGACGCCTGATATGAATATAATTGAATGAACTTTGCTTGAATATCCCCACACCCAAATTATCAACACAAACCGCAATGGTCCTAGTTACCAGTATATGAGCAATAATTAACATTAATCTGAGAGGAATTAAGTTGTTTGTAGAATCTAAAACGCATACTAGAAGCTCCTTTCGTTGCCAAGGAGAAGAGACGTGAAAACAGTCCAGAGTAATTAACAGAAGTTTTTATAGAAACCAGTTCGACCATATTTTATGTTTCTCTCTCTCTCTCTCTCTCTCTCTCTCTCTCTCTCCCGAGACACTTGCTTCTTCCTAATTAGTTGCTAACTTAAGAAGAAGAAGAAGAAGGGGAAGAAAGAGGAAAATATAGCTTATTAACTCTTTCCTTCACACGGAGCTAGTGATAGAAAATATTAACGATTCACTTCTTGTAACCGATTCCATTCGAAACAAGGATTTGCTCATTTGAATCGATTCTTTCGGTTCCAGTGAGGTGACGAACGATTAATACGTATTCCTATCGCCAATCTATTAGTCTTTACATGTGCGTTTAAGAGGCCTTATCACTGCTAAATTAAAATACCGCTAATTTTACAGTAATTATGTGATATCTTCAAATAGGTAAAAGATAATCGAAATGTGGAACAAGAGCGCCCTAGACAATATTATTTTGCATGAGGTACCGTTATTACGAGTCACCTAGTAGCTTTCCGTTTGCAGCCATTTAGAAAAGCGACGATTTTGTAAATGGCTGGAAATCGAAAGCAGATAAGTAAGTCGTGATAACGGTATCTTATGTAAAATAATATAGTTTAGTGAGCTCTTGTTCCACTTTTCAATTATATTTTTATCTATTTGAAGATATCACATAATTACTGTATATTTAGCGTATTTTAATTTCGCCGCGAAGGGGCTTCTTAACGGTACTGGGGAACAGAGTACTGTTAGCAACATGGGCAATGAGGGATTGGAACATTTCTAGTTAATGCATAAATCGTTTCCTTTCTTACCTTCTTTACCTTCAGGGACGACAGGAAAGAAGAAAGTACATTGACCGTGTGCGAAAGAAATTCAATTCGTGATTTCAAAAGATTTACCCTCTTCATGGCCCTTACACCATGAAGTTTTGAATGCCTGTTCATCCGTTCTTTTGTAACAATGTCGTACTCGCCTAAGAGGTAATAGCATTCATTGTATCAGTATCAAATTTTAAATTTGATGTTTTTTTTTCTTAAGATTCGCCGTGCTATCAAATTTTCTCCGTACGACAAAAAATAGTGATAGTTTACTGAATGTTTTTTTTTTTTTTTAATCAACTTTATCGCAAACGGATCTACGCTTCTTGCACAATCTGAAGAGAAAATCAGTAAGATGTTAGAAAACGTGAGAAAGGACTGTGAAGAACATAGGATGAAAATCAATGTTACAAAGAGAAAAGCCATGGTGATTGATAAAAAGCAGTCGTGTCAAATATAGAAGTAGAATTGAAGAAAATAGAACAAGTGACTAGTTTTCAATAGCTGGGCAGTATTGTTAGTGATAATATGAAGTGTGAACAAGAAATAAAAGCAAGGATAGGAATGGTGGAAGAAGCCTTTAGGAGGAAGAAAAGACAATTTTGTGGAACCTTGAATAAAAAGTTGAGAAAAAGACTTATAAAATGCTTCTGTGGAGTATTTGTACTGTATAGACCAGAAACATGGACATTACGCAAAAGTGATGAGAAACAACTGAAAGCTTTCAAAATGTGAGTGTGGAAAAGAATTAAAAGGATTAGCTGGATCGAGCGGAAAACCAATGAGAGGGTGTTAGAAATGGTGGGAAAGAAAATAACAATTTTAGATAGAGGAAGAAAAAGTGGTTGTGACATTGGGTAAGACAGAACTGTATCATGAGGAACGTACTGGAGGGTATAATAGCAGGGAAAAGAAGGAGGGGACGAAGGGTACTACAGTTAATGGACAATATCAAAACAGAAAAATCGTGAAGACGAAGAGGTTATCAGAAGACCGTGGAGCACGGAAGCTTCTCAGTTGCAGCAGGTGATTGTTAATAATAGCAGAATACCTATGATGATGATCATGACTGTTTCATTAACAATCCTAGACCGTGGTATAAATCATTTACTCATAGTTTACCGTAGAGGGATAGATTACTCATGGAAATAGGTGTGTCATGAACAGTTTCCTCAACCAAAGCTCAGTTGATATTGCTCGTACTCTATAAATAAATGTTTTATAGCTGACTTGATAATATAACTTAACTCATTTGTTCTTTTAAAAAAATCCACAAAGGATACTGTGTTGTACTTTATTATTTTGGTGTAATATTAAAATTTTGATAGCCAAATGCCGTTAATAAATGTAAACAGATTATGTTGGAACGAGTTTTTGGTTGTTTTTTTAAAATATGCCTGTGACTACTAAATAAGATACACCTTTAGTTTAATTATGGAAACGTGAATATTTAAATGATGTCACAAGGATTGCTTGTATATTTACAATGATTTATTGAAATATAATAAGACTTAATATAATATTAATTAAATGAAGATACAAAAGTGTGATTTAGATGGGAGACATTTTTTATTACATGGTAAGAATTTTGAACATTTCCAATTGAAAAATCACATTTCAACGTTTATCCATATTTTAGGATAAAAAGAATGATTGTCACTTACATTAATATTCGGCAGAAGACACCAGAAGATCCAACCCTTGATGGGCAGCAGAGATTTATCTCTATGCTTTGAACTATGGAGACTTCTTGAAAACAACTGCCTTGCCTCTTCACCGTACTGACTGGACCCCAAAGCAAATTTATGGCATTTTTTTTTATATCAATTGTGTAACTGTGGTTAAATTCCTCTTAACCTATTTCTGTTATGACCCACTGACCTACTGAAGTCACGTTAGGTAATATTCAGAAGTCAGAAGTTATAAAATAATATTTAGAATTTTACTGTTAGATGGACAGTTCTGGTCTTTTCTAACTCAATGAACATAAAGAAATACCTGGTTTTTCATGAGGTATTTCTCAATGAATATTACCTCTCAATGTAATACACAATGAATATCTCTGGTTTTTCAACCTGTATCACAACATATTAAAAAATATATAACTTTTTTCTCGACTGTCATTTACACCACAATACTTTATTCTAAGAATTCGTTTTTGGACGATTTTCTCAAAAATGACTCATATTCATAAATGATGTTTTATTAATAACCTGACAATATGGTATAAGTCATTTGTCCTTAAGGAATTAATACGGGATAGTTTAAACTAGAGGTGAGTTCTTTTCGAGAGATTTTTCAAAGAATTCAGCACACTGACCGACCCCGCGTTTGTCGTTAGGCTGAAAGTAATTCGGCCGATCGCTAGCAGATGGCGTTGAAGCTGCTCAGGCCCACAAAAAGGGGTGTTGCGCCAAGTGGTTAGTGGTGAACCGAAACAATTTTATCAATATATTATAAATAAATATTTTATTACTAGCCCTATAAAAATTGGGTAAATTATTGCCATAAACAATATTTACAAGCTATTTTCTCTTACACGTTAGATTCATTTTTTTTTTATTTTATTTGTTGATATCTCAAAATAAATAATTGACAAGAGATCATCATCAACTCAGAATTCAGGGTCGAATCATCGATTCATATATCTGAGCTTGATTCTTAACGCTCTGTGAGCATCTAATTGTGTTTTTGTTCATTTAGGGAGGATTGTTCTGCTCCAGACAATCGACATCCCCTTGCAGTCCGTATTGCTGACTCAAGTGGGAGCCCGTGGTCATCATCATCTAATCGTTTCTTCATCTCTTGTTGTGGAGGGCCAGTGCTTGCGCTGACCGACATCTCCGCGAGGACGTATTGCTTCCTCAAGTGAGAGCCACAGTGGGCTTCCTCTCGCTCTTCATTCATACTACTGCCTAACAACACTTTCATCTGAATCGCATCGTTGCTAGTTTAGATCACCATCATGCCCCCCTCCCCGACGGGAGCGAAGGGTACAACCACGAAACCAGGTCACTCTGCTGGTACGAAGACCACTAAAGCAGATACCTCTAAGCAAACTGAATCTCGATCTCGCTCACGATCTCCGATTGGGCACTCCAAGGAATCAGACGCTAAGAAACCAAGACACTATAGCTCTGATGGAGAATGTTCCAATGCCACAGTGACTGCGAGAAACTCCGAGATGGACTGGGCTAATGCGCCATCCTCTCCTACTTTGCCAGCTAACAGAGAAACCATGTATAATTTCATCCTAAAGAATTTCGATACCAAGTACCGGACTGCACGTGCCATCTTTATGCAAATCAATAAATATGTTCCGCGCGCTGATGTCCACCAAATCATTCCTACTAGGGATGGAATCATATTGAAATCGCCTAACCCTAACTTTCATATTCATGTTAGAAACAAAGCCACCTATGAAATTTTTGGACCCCAGGCTGTGTTGTCACCTCTCAATCCGAGTCAACGGAAAACACCTCCGCCACCTCGTCGTCCACCACTTCTCTCAGTCGTTATCCGAGGCATTGAACCCGAACTCACTGACGATGAGATCTTTGATGAGTTGCGATACGAGGGCCTGGAAATCAAAAAATGTATTCGAATTCGTAACAACAATGGCCCTACCTACCTTGTGCGTGTTTTGACCGACCAGCAGCAAATAATTGATCATCTTTTGGCTAACGGTGCTTATATATATCGCCGCCGCTACAAGGTAGAGCCTTCTCGCACGCCTCCACCTCTTCCAATACGATGCGAGAAATGCCAAACCTACAACGATCATTACATCCATAATTGCACAAACACCGTCAAATGCGGGTACTGTAGTGGCAATCATCTGACCAGAAATTGCCCCAATTCAAGCGCACCTCCTCAATGCACCACTTGCCCTGAAAAGCACCCTACATACAGTTACCGTTGTCGTGCCAAGCCCGCACCTGCACCTGATAAGCCAGAATTAGTAGCACCTATCAAAACTTCCGATGACAGCACCCCACCTGCAAACTCACTGACACATCCTGTCACAGTAGAAGACCTCTTACGATTCATAACTCTTACTTTACAGAACATCCTGCCATTTCAGCGCCAGCACGTCCTCAACCAAATCATTCACTCCGCTAAACTTCTTTACAATCTCACATTACACGCCACATACAGTGGATCCAACGTTCATTTCCAAATTCAACCCATTGAAACGGCTGTTTGAACATGCTCCGTAGTATCAATGCTATTTCCATACTTCTGGTCCACATCATTATGGCTTACAATTTCTTATTTTTGAACATAAGATCTCTTCTTACGCATCAAGTACTGTTTCAACAACTTCTTCTGGAGGAAAACATCACCGCTTTTGCTCTCAACGAAACGTTCCTGGCTCCCTATATACCCTGCTATATTCCTAAATACGTTCTCCACAGACATGATGGACCGAACGGCGCTCGTCTCCATGGAGGTACAGCTATTGGCTTGCAATCTCGCATTCCCCATCGGTCTATTATCCTACCTCCTGCCTTTCAGTTGCCCGAATACAATGTTGTTCTCTTATATCTCAGGAATCATACTATAGCTTATGCAACCATCTATGTCAGGCCGAGACAGGATATACCATATCAGTTTTTTTAGTACCTCTCTGACACCTATCGTAAATTCATTATCATGGGAGACATCAATTTTCACAGCCGGCCTCAACACGAACAACAACGATTTTTGAATTTCGTCACGCTTAATACGACCGGCCACTTCCATGTACTTCCTCGGCCAACTCGGCCATCTAGCAATACCACACCTGATATCGTTATATCCTCTACAACACTCAACTCTCATATCAATATTGACGTTTTGGATTCCTTGGGGAGCGACCACGTTCCTATCAAGCTGTCTCTTGCTACCAACACTTCTTCACACCATACCATACCGAAGAGAAAAGTTTATATGTATCATCAGGCCAACTGGCCAGCGTACCAAGCGACCATCACCGCAGCACTTTCTGATACTTTAGAGCTAACATCACAACATGACCTAGACACTGCCGTGCAACATCTCACTCAGACCTTACAAACAGCAGCTGATCACCACATTCCAACCGCATATATTTCCCCGCACAAACCGAAACTTCCTCCACGATACCTTTCTCTCATAACTGCAGCTCGACGTGCCTACAGAGAATACACTCGCAGCCGTAATTTAGAAGCACTTCGCCTTCATAGACAATATCTTCGAATCACTCATAACTACATAATCGCATACAAACGCCTTCACTGGACCAGAACTTGTAATAAACTCAACGAAACATCCCATCCTACCAAATATTGGCGACAGTTCAATCAACTCGTTGGCAAATTCCAAAGGACACCATACCCACTAGTTGTAAACCAGCAAGCACTCTCTTCTGATCAGGACAAGGCCAACACCTTTGCCGCCCACTTCCAAAATATCTTTACTCCCTTACCTGGCTGGCATACTCCACAGCGTTTACTTGCAGAAATCGATCGGTTATCTGATCCTAACTTAACACATTTGCAACCACATCATAGTCACGCTCTGGAACCAAATAATGCACTCACAGTACCCATCCAACCGCTAGACATCCAGTCTACTCTCCTTAAAAAACGAAATACTGCACCAGGCTTTGATGGGCTTACCTATACTCTCATTAAAAACGCACCTCCTGTTGTCTTCACCATCCTCAGTTTTATTTATACATTTATACTCCGTACTGGTTTTTTCCCCATCACTTGGAAGTACTCAAAAGTATTACTCTTTCCTAAACCTAATAAACCACCCTCTGACGTTACCTCTTATCGACCTATACAATTGACGTCTACGTTCAGCAAAATATTTGAACGTATATTAGTGCGTCGTCTCCACGATCACTTAGAGACTAACGCTCTTCTACCATTGCATCAAGCTGGATTTCGCCCCAATTTCAGCATTCTGGACCCCCCTGTTACGTCTCAGCACCTCTATATACCATCAATTCAACCAGGGTCATCCATCATGTCTGGTTACATTCGATCTAGAAAAAGCATTCGATAAAGTTTGGCACCAGGGTCTTATATACAAGTTATACTCTTTCCAACTTCCTCTCTCTTACATACGAACTATACACTCCTTTCTCACAGCCCGACTTGCTTACATATCGATCAATGATGCTCTGTCGTTTCCAATATTCCTTAATTCTGGCGTTCCTCAGGGATCTTCTCTCTCTCCTCTGCTGTATTTGCTATATGTCTCCGACTTACCAACCACTCCTGGTACACAACTTTTCCAATTCGCTGACGATACTGCATTTCTCGCTGTCGGACGGACAATTACTGGTATCCAACAACGCCTTCAACAGTCAATTGACACATTTGTTGACTGGTGCAACGTTTGGCGTTTGGCTATCAATGCTACTAAAACACAAGCTATCGTTTTCTTACCATCTGGTCGTCGATCTAGAGTACACCGAAATCCTCATTTGTTACGACTTCATGTTGAGAACTCACCAGTCACCATCCATAACACTCTTAAGTATCTGGGCATTGTGTTCGATTCCAAGCTTACTTGGACACCGCACCTTCTCACTGTCATCGAGAAAGCCAAAAACAGACTTAACTTACTGAAACGACTAGTTGGTACCACGTGGGGTCTACATTCAAATCTCCTCCTAAACACTTACAAAGTTTTCATGCGTCCGGTCTTAACCTATGGTCACACAGCTTGGTTGCCAGCTCCTCCTAGGTACTATCGAAAGCTAGCAATACTCGAACGCCATACATTTCGTTTAGCCTTCCGTATCCAGCTCCCCCACCCAACCCGTCTACTCTACGACGTATTCATTTTCCCCCGCTCTTATCCCATCTTGAGGCTCTACGCTTAAAATACATTACGAAACGCATTACAACTGCTCATCCAGTATTCCTGAACATTCTCCGCTATGATAGAGACTATGACACCCCTGCTGTTTATTATCCGACACCTTTACAACATCTGATGACCCTGTATCATTTGAACATCGGCCGCGAGAACGTCGATCCGGAAGTTTTCGACATTTATCATCCTGGCACAGTTTCACCGCTCATCTATCCATCTCATGCACAGTAAATCAACCACTAACAGGGCTGCCTTTGTCTTCATTAGTTCCTGAGTCGCCCCAGGAACAGAAGCTAACAGCATTCGTCTTACTAACAATACCCATGTGTTGTGATGTCATAGCACTTCACCCTCATGACATCTACCACTCTTCCTGTCTTGCCTACCGTCTATTTCTGTGATTTCACCGTATGTTTTATAGCTCCAGATGAACCTGAATCACTGCAACTGTGTTTTGTTATGTTCTCTTCATTTCAGGCGACGAAGTTAAGGAACGACTACGACTTATATGTCAGCCAGACGATCTTCCTTAGCATCCACGGCAGGTGAAAATTGCCCTCACTTAATTGATGCCCATCCCTATGAGTGAACTGAATAAAATGTTAAATAAAGATGACTAAACACCACCTAGACCCTCTCATATTAAAATTGATGCTCCTATACAATCCGACCTCTTCCCGAAGAAAGGGCGCAACCCTTTAAGCGGGTAAACGTAAAATAAAAAAAAATAAAAAAAAATTGACAAGTAGCTATAATTTGTTGCTTGGACTATTTCTCATTGTAGCGAAGCTCCTCTACTCAACATAGGGGTTCGTTTATGTGGATACTCCTTCGAGATAACTGAACAGTTCTCCAAATTTGACATGGTGATTCGATAGCGCGCGCCGAGTATCGAAAGTGGTGCATGTCCCAATCGGATATACCATTGAGGAATAATCACCGAAAACCCGGATATCCGAGATACAGTGCTCGCTGAAGGTCCTAAGGGTGATCGCATGTCTCGATCGCACATACCATTGAGGAATAATCATCGAGAAACGAAATTCCCACGCACATAACCTTGGAAAAGCATTTAGTGCGGGAATTCGCATTGTAAACAATAGAAAATAGAATTTTTAGCATTAGAAATAGGGTAAAGCGCCCTAATACCCATTCTAAACCATAGAAATAAGAATTTTCGGCCTTAGAAGTAGGGGAAACCCTTTTCGTTTGATTTTGCGAACACAATTTTTCAAAGCAATTATGCATTTTGCTGATATGCCAAACTCCTCTGTTTGCATGGCGTGTTCGTTCACAAAAACATTTGATGCACTAAAAATTTTTTTATGAATAATCAATAAATATCGATCGCTTCCCGCTCCAAATGTTCAATTATTACAAACCTAGTTTTTAAAAAAAATGCACAAGGGTTAGTTTACTGTCTGATCGTGAATAGTCTTGCAACGAAGTTTTTCAAAAACCGAGTATCGTAATTGTATTAGTATTTCAGAAATAAAAGTTTCAGTGCAAAATAACGTTATTTACTTTAAGAAAATGACGCTGCTCTAGAACAGTTTAGTGCAGCGATTGGTGTCATTTATTTCATGTCGAATCCAGCCGAGTTAGTCTGGGTTTGTTCACATCAACTTATTAAGCTTGACGCCTTTTTTGTGGAAAGGGGGCACGGTAGCTCAGTGGTAGAACACTGGTGTATGGGGTTCCTGATTCGATCCCCGACCAAATAAGTTTGTGGTGAACGAGATCGTGCTCGTGGGTTTTCTCAGGGTACTTCCATTTCCTCCCTCTTTGCAATTCCACCAATTCATCATTCACTTGCTTTAATTATTGGCTTCCTTAGCCCAAGAAGCATAACCGTGGGACGTTAAACTCAAAGATTTCATTTATTTTTTCCCCCATTTTTATTGACTTCTCTCAGAATTGGCCAGTTACTTCCAGTTCCTTTTCAGAGACTCGATACTTCTGATTCAGCGAAAGATTCGTTCTTTTGGAACGAATTATCACATAACTGCCCGTCAGTACTTAAACGAATCGTACGTTGTTGTTCCTCTTAAAAATTAACAAAGAAAAACGAAGAAAAACAACCTAATTATTATTGAGAGGACATTTCCCAACTTTAAAGTTTGTTATTCATGTAAACTTTAAGTTAGTTCAAGGAAGAATAATTACCAAAAAAAAAAAAAAATGAAACGCAACAATATAATGAGACTTTTACTAAGTTGCCTCGAAGAAATAAGTTTATTTTCCAAGATACGGCTTAGAAACCGCAAAAGAGAACGAAAACCAAGAAAAGTAATTACTCCCAAGTCTTAATTAAACTTAAATTAAAACACTTTGAACGTTTAAACAGCCCAGTAAATTAAACGATTGTTATTAACAGGAAAGAAAGAAAAATAGGTTCATTCCTTTTTTCATATGGAGCGCTATTTCTTGATTATCGTACTTAACTGTTCCTACAATCCCACGTTATGAACTTAATATACGCAATATATTTTATCCACATGGTTATGACAGAAAATAGTCTTAAATTAAATAACTTTCAGAATAAGGAAACTACAGATATACCGCATTGACTTGACACCTAGTCTTCCATTCCAAGCGCTGCTATCGGCTGAAGGAATTCCACTCCCTTTCGCTAAGACTCTCTCGCTTAGCAACAGCTGAAGCTTTATCGGCTCAACGCGTGGGTGTGTAGCCGGTGTGAAATTTAGTTCACATTTTTGCCACGGTTCAAGACATGTTGGCAGCACTATAACTTGCATAATAATCACATTATGACTCTAAAAGGGAATGTTTATGTAGGAAAATTATATCATTAAGAGTTAAGCACTGAGTAGGGTTGTGACCAGTCCAGATTTTGTAAGGACAGTCTCGATTTGGAAAAAAAAAATATCTCGCGTCTCAAATTTTCGCCATGATGTAGAGAGTAAAAAGTTGAGAAACATGTTCGTTGTTGGAGGTGATAGAAATCAATCATTTCCGGTTTTGGCGTTGACCACTATAGCGCAAAAAACAATAATATACAGCAAAAAAAGCGGTTTCCTGCAAATGGTTAAGCATCCCAAGCAGGTACTTACACAGGAATTTATCTCGCAATCGGTCCAAAGCTTTATCATCGTCATAATCATCATCATAGGTATTCCTACCATTATTGGCAAATCACTTGCCGCAACTGAGAAACTTCTTTGCTCGGCGGTCTTCGTCTTTACGTACGATTTTTTTTTTGGTTCAATATCGTCCATTAACTGCAGCCTTTTTCGTCCTTCTTTTCCTGCCACCATATCCTCTAGCATCTCCCTCATGACACAGTTCCTTCTTTGCTAATGTTCCAACCAGTTCCTGTTCCTCTTCTTAATATCTGAAAGTGTTCTTTCGCTCCCCATCATTTCAAAACACCCTCCCATTCATTTTCCGTTCGACCCAGCTAATTCTTTCCATTCTTCTCCATACCCACACTTCGAAATCTCCCATTGTTTATTGTTTTTGCGTAATGTCCACATTTCTGCCCCGTATAATATAATACCCCACACGAAGCATTTTATGAATCTTTTTCTCAACTCTTTATTCAAGGTACAGCAAAATAGTCTTTTCTTCCTCCTAAAGGCTTCTTCCACCATTCCTACCCTTGATTTTATTTCACGTTCGCACTTCATAACTTCACTAATAATACTACACAGGTATCGAAAACTAGAGACACCTGTTGTATTTGCTCTCCTCAACTTTTATATTTGACACCAACCACTTCGTTCCAATCACCATAGCTTTTGTCTTTCTACTGTTTATTTTTATGCCATATTCTACACGGTCCTTTCTCACGTTCTCTAACATCTTATTGATTTTTTTTTTTTTAGATACCTCAACAAACGCTGATTGGGGGTCATTTCGTCCAAAGATATTTCGTCCAGAGACATTTAGTCCAAACACATTTGGTCCAGGGACATTTGTTCTATCAAATGAAAATTGCGGAATAAATCTCTATTTCAAATTTCCTTTAGAAATAAGAAGCTATTGAGTCATAATGTTATAGGCATTATTTTTTTACTTTTCTAATAGAAACAAACGCCCAAGCGTTATCGGACCAAATGTCCTTTGGACGAAATGTGCTTTGAACTAAACATTCCTGGACGAAATGTCCCTTGGACCAATTGTCTTTTGGACGAAATGTCCTTTGAACCAAATGTCTTTGGACGAAATGTCCTTTGGACCAACTGTCTTTCGGACGAAATGTCTTATGGACGAAATGTCCTTTGGACCAACTGTCTTTTGGACGAAATGTCTTTTGGACCAATTGTCCTTTGGACGAAATGTCCTTTGGACCAATTGTCTTTTGGACGAAATTTCCTTTGGACCAAATGTCTTTTGGACAAAATGTCCTTTGGACGAATTGCCCTTTGGACCAAATGTCCCAGGACCAAATGTCTGTGGACTAAATGTCTCTGGGCGAAATGTCCTTTGGACGAAATATCTTCGGACGAAAAGTGTGGTCACCACAAACGCTATATCATTTGCTATATGAAACCGTATACACCTAATCATTCTACTTCCTACTGAAATGCCGCCTTCATTATGTAGGCACTTTTTCACTATCTTTACTATTAACGATATTAAATAATGTTAATGAGAGACAGCATACCTGTCGAACTCCACTTTCAATTGCACTGTTCTCTCTCATTTCGTCTCTAAATCTTGATGGCGTTGAGCAGGCCCGTATTTATATGTTGTGCGCTCTTGTGCTCTAAATAATTTCCGCCCCCGCACAAAATTTGCCGCCCCCGCTCATCGAAAGCGACTATATTAGACTTGAATTTACAGTTTTTGGGATCGCTGAGATGAATAGTGACCGTTTTAATAGAATTCAAGGTCATACTCCACTCCCCAGGAAGGGGGGCGAGATTTTAAAAGTAATCGAAAACGATAGATATTACTGTTGAATTCATAGTTTTCGAGGACGCTGAGTTTAACGGTATCAGTTTTAACGATGTTCAAGTTAATCCTCACCCCTTAGGGTGGAGGTGAGAAAGGATGACTTTTTAAAAATAATCAGATAAGCGAGCTAATTAGTAACTACTATAATTAGTGAATGAAACACATGAAGATATTTTCTCGCTCTTGTGCGGGACTCTGTGGGTTGCTAGTTTTAAGTATTACTTTATTGTGAATTTTAAAAAATCCAAAACTTTACCGCCCTTTAAATTCTGCCGTCCTGTTCGAGCACAGAATAGCACTTACCTAAATATGGGCATGAGAGTGAGTCCAAATTCAGTATAAGGATAAACTAAATTAAAATTTAAAAAATCATCCTTAAAATTGGACTAAATTTATGGAAAAACCGACAATTCGAAAAAAAGGTCTGGGCCCCAGATCAATTCCCTTTGTATGTCACCGGTCCCAACAGTACATTTCATTTCCACCCCTAACTCTCTAGTAAAACCAGAAGTACAGGGAATTTATTAAAACTCCCGGTTTGAAATATTAATTATGAAATGATACTCATTCATGAAGTATAGGCTACACGTGAAGAATTCTCATGTGTAGTTTTTGAGAAAATTGACATGACCGATTTTTATAAACCTAAAACTTGTACTAAAACTCCTTCACTTACTAGTTAGTATACACGTAACGCTGTTAGTTGTCTTTTTTCAACTGGAAAACCACCTAAGATAGACGTGGCAATGCGGAATTGCTAGGCTCAATTTGATTCTATTGGACTTATTGAGTCCATCTGAGTTGGTTACAGGGGCCACGATGGTTCAGAGGTAGAGCGTTCACCTCTGGTGCATGGGGATCCTTAGTTCTATTTCAGTTCGCGCCAAGTGAACTTCGTGGTGAGCAAACACCGTGTACATGGGTTTTCTCGGGTTCACCTGTTTCCTCCCACTTTCTTCACTCCACTATTTCATTCATTTGTCATCACCACCGTCTTCTTTAGTCTAGCTGTCATAAGTAAAGGACGTAAAACTTAAAGATTTCTTTCTGAGTTAGTCACATATGCTATACCTACAGAATGGGTCGAATTTTTTCTTTTCGATTTTGATATATTAATATCCGTAAAGGATGCTGAATATGACTACGTTTGCTTAAGACACATTGTTGCAGGTAAGTAGATAATCTCAACAATGAATGCAGCTTACCTTTAAACGTGATGCTTTTGTATAGGTGGAAATGACGTTATGTCCTAACGGAAAACACACGGCCGCAAATGACGCAATGCCGTAACGGAAAACAATATCCAAAAGTGAGACATGTACAAATCGACATATCTCATTGCGATTAACTAAATAATGTGGATGACTGTAAATCCTGACAGTTTTTTTTTTTTTTTTTTTTTTTGCTTGCAAAATCGACATGAACGGTTTCTTTGTTAAACTTGAAACTTGATTATGTACTATAGCCTAACTACACTACCTGTTAAGATAAAGCTGATACTGAAATATACGCTCATCAAGGTTTTCACTGCAACACTAACAAGATAACAATACAAATGTTGTTATTATGTAAGTGAAAATAATGCGGCTGCAAATGACAGTATGCCGTAACGGAAAACACTCGGCCGGAAATGGCGCTATGCCATAATGGAAAACAATTAGAAGATGACTAAACAAGCAGTATATACCTTGTAGTATAGTTAATAATAAATGCCCCAAAGTTGTGATTAACCCTTTAAATTTAATTTTTGTTTAACTATAATATCGGACATACAATGAACGGATTTGTACACTAAACAAAATGACACAATAAGGGTAAATTCCGATGAGTAGGTTTCGAGAAAGTATCTTTTATGGTGCTAAGGTATATGGTTTGTTCCTAATAATAACATACAAGTAGTTTTTATTCTTCCAAAACAGATTGTTTATTACAATCACAGTCAGTCTTACAAGGTTGTAATGTTTGTACGTCTATCCGTTTCTCCACACGATAACTTTTGAACGAAAGCGATTTTCTTTAGTTCTGTTTTCTTTTTGCAATAGACAGCTAAATATATTATCTAGTTTAGTTCGTTAATGGAATAAATTCGTGAACATTTACATGGATACCTAGTTAATTAATGGACTCAATCCGTTAACATCTCCACGGAGGCCTAGTTCCTTAATGGAGTCAATTCTTTAACATCTTCCCCGAAGCCTGGTTTGTTAATGGAATCAATCCGTTAACATATTCATCGAGGCCTATTTCTTCGATGAAGTCAATCCAAGGAGGCCTAATTTCTTAATGGAGTCAATTCATTAACATTTTCACTCAGCGTAGTTTGTTAATGGAATAAATCCGTTAACATCTTCATGGATACCTAGTTAATTAATGAAGCCAATTCGTTAACATCTTCATGGAGACCTAGTTTCTTAATGGAGTCATTCTTTAATATCTTCACCGAGGCCTGGTTTGTTAATGGAGTCAGTTAGTTAACATCTTCATCGAGGCCTATTTCTTCAATGAAGTCAACCCATTTACATCTTCACAGAGGCTTATTAGTTTAATGAAGTTAATATGTTAACATCTTCCAAGGAGGTCTAGTTCTTTAATGGTATCAATTCATTAACATTTTCACTCAGACATAGTACGTTAATTGTGTTAATTTGTTAATATCTTCACGGAGACCTGGTTCATAATGGAGTCAATCCGTTAACATCTTCAAGGAGGCTTAGTTCGTTAATGGAATTAATCTATTAACATCTTTACGGAAGCCTAGTTTGTTAATGTAGTCAAATCGTTAACATCTTCAGGGGCCCTAGTTCATTAATGAAGTCAATAAGTTAACACTTTCACGGGGGCCTAGTTCGATAATCCGTTAACGTCTTCACAGAAGCCTAGTTTCTTAATATAGTCAATTCGTTAACATCTTCACGGATGATTATTTTGGTAACGGAGTCAATTCGTTAACATCTTCACGGGGCCCTATTTCATTAATGGAGTCAATCCGTTAACATCTTCACGGGGGTCTAGTTCGTTAATGGAGTTAATCCGTTAACATCTTCATGGATGCCTAATTTGTTAATGGAGTCGATTCATTGACATCTTCACGGGTTATTATTTGGTAACGGAGTCAATTCGTTAACATCTTCACGGGGCCCTTTTTCATTAATGGAGTCAATCCGTTAGCATCTTCACGGGGGCCTAGTTCGTTAATGTAGTCAATTCGTTAACATCTTCACTAATGATTGTTTTGGTAACGGAGTCAGTCCGTTAACGTCTTCACGGAGCCCTAGTTGATTAATGGAGTCAATCCGTTAGCATCTTCACGGGGGCCTAGTTCGTTAATGGAGTCAATTCGTTAACATCTTCACGGAGCCTAGTTTGTTAATATAGTCAATTCGTTAACATCTTCACTAATGATTATTTTGGTAACGGAGCCAATCCGTTAACGTCTTCACGGGGGCCTAGTTCGTTAATGGGGTCAATTCGTTAACATCTTCACGGAGCCTAGTTCGTTAATGTAGTCAATTCGTTAACATCTTCACTAATGATTATTTTGGTAACGAAGTCAATTCGTTAACATCTTCACGGAGCCCTAGTTCATTAATGGACTCAATCCGTTAGTATCTTCAAGGGGCCTAGTTCGTTAATGGAGTCAATCCGTTAACATCGTCACAATTAACGGTATCTATCCATTTCTCATACCTGGAGATATGTGCTGAGGTCAGATATTTTTTGAAGTTATAAGTTAATTTGTTTTCAACTAAAAGTTTTCTTTTAGGTTAAGACCTCAAAACTATTGCTGAGATTAAATTCTTACACACTTGGGGTAGAGAGTTATGCCTCACTTACGAGGAAAAATCCAAAAATAACAGGATTTTCATGAGAAAAAGCATGAAGTTTATCTTTTTCTTTAAAAAAAAAAATGTTTCAAACACAACTTTAATCACCCTGAAAGTACTCTTCATGAGTACTAATGCGCATGTCAAAACGTTCATTCCATTGTTGTAAACACTTTGCAAATTTGGCCTCTTTGATAACTTCTAGCGCCGTCGTGTCATTGGCTTCGTCGACATCGGCGAAAAGCTTGCCTTTCAAGTCCTTTTTCATCCGACGGAACAGGAAGAAATACAGAGGAGCCAAATCTGGATCGTCTGGGACTGCTTTCTTCAATGTACGGTAGGATGTCTTTGCTCTTCAGTGAGAAGTCTGAGGACAAACTTAGCACCTTAGCAGCCACTAATAATATTCCCACATCGTAGTGCAAAATGCGTCATTGTCGGTTGATGCCAGTTGGCATACTGACTCAGGAGCAGCGTTGCCAGACTAAAGAAACAAATTTATCGTCACAATAACTAATAATTATCGAATACCGGAAGAAATTATCTGATTTCTCGTACACACACAAAGTGTATAGACCTAAAATATATATCTGGAGGGAAATGGGAGGAAGGGAAAAGTAAAAAAGCAGTTAGGATCGTCAATTCGCAATATTTGATGTACCGCTATTCTGTTGGATTTGCCAGAAAACATGCTCTCTGTTTCTTCTGCAGAGGTACAGACAGGCAAGAACAATGCTATACTTGTTCCCCTTACCCACCAAAAAGATAACCGAATTTCACTGTGATTTTATGGTCATTTTCCTGGCTAGAGGTTTGTCCGCTGAAGTGGTTAAGAATTCAAAAAGAAAAGTGTTATTTTGTTTGCTGTTTCGTTTCAAGTCGAGTTTTTCCCTATCTATTTCTGCATAAACAGCTGTTCTTCGTTATGCGAAAAGAAAATACCAGTGAAAAATGTATATTCTATCCAATCTTGAAATTATCGTGCATTTTATAATTATTATTTTCTATTAACCGAAAAACAAAATTATCGTACCCTCTGGCAACGCTGCTCAGGACAGGTCCTACAAAAGCGCTCTAGCGGCACAATCTAGTACTACCAGTGATGCCAATTTAGCCTATTTTTGCCTAAATCTAACATATTTAGAGAGGCATTTAGCCATAAAAATCAACGAAATGCTTATAGCCTTAAATATAGCTTTGGCGTGGGGGACCCGGGTTCGAATCCCGGCGGGAGCTCATGTGGTTTGGATTCCACGTTAATCAGTAGATCCACGTCTCATATAGCCTCGCTGCTGAAAGGGACGCTAAACTAAAATCAATTCAAAAAAATAAATATAGCTTATTTTATGAAACTCTTTTGCCATTTATGGCCTTTTTATTAGCCGTTATATTAATTTTAAAAGTACTTTTTTCTTTGAAAATAAAGTGTAATTTTTAAAACTTAGCCTATTGGTCATGTTATTTATTTTAATTGATTTGTCTAGATACAGGGTGTTTTATTACACAACAAACATTTGTTTCACATCCTTCTCTCTCTCTCTCCACCCACAAATTTACAACAGCTTAACAATCCTTTACTAATTTCTTATCGACTCAGAAGGAATTTTAATGTCACTCCCTTATCGGTCCCGTTTCCTTCTTTTTAATTATTTTAATTTTCGCATTTCTTGCAAGAATGAAAGTTTTGAATACAAATTTAGTAAACTGCTCGGTTCTTCATGCCACAAATTTTGTTTTTGTTTATTGAAAGATACAAATAGGATATCTAATTAGTTTGAAAACTCTCAATGCAATACCGATGATTCATATGGGTGTACGGAGAAACAAGAAGAATGTAAAGACTATCGTATGCCGAAAAAAGTCCTACTAAAAATTGGGACAATGACAGTCTACACAAACACAATCAATCCACAATCCAACTATGGTGCATCCAGTACGGTCCAGGTAGCTGCGACGTCGTCGAGATGATGACTTACAGAGATGGGCACCCTCACTCATTTTTGCCCTCAAGAGGGCCGCCCTCACCCTCACTCACCCTCATTTCGGTAGATGAGGGTGAGGGTGTCTGAGAGTGAGTGTGAAAGAGTCTATTGAGGATGAGGGTGGCTGAGGGTGAGGGAGTCAACTGAGGGTGAGGGTGTCTGAGGGTGAGGGTGAGAGATTTTATTGAGGGTGAGGGTGTCTGAGGGCGAGTATGAGGGAATCAACTGAGGGTGAGGGTGGCTGAGGGTGAAGGAGTCGATTGAGGGTGAGGGTGGCTGAGGGTGAGGGTGAAGGATTCAACTGAGGGTGAGGGTGAGTGAGGGTTATCAAAAATGCCCATCTCTGATGACTTATTTCAATTCAACTGATAATATGGCTATTGACTTTCACAAATCAAATGAGTTGTTGGTGAATTTTTAATTTAAAGTCATACATATTGCTTGTTAATCTTCAGCGAATAAAATTCAACATTTCAAATTTTACTAACTCATCTACAATCCTACACACAAAAAGGCGTATAAAATCTCCAATGTCGGTTATAGATTATCAGTTCATTTTTTGCGTAAGAAAGCTTATTTCTGAAGGTCATATAGCCTATTTTGTTCAGAGGTATTTGGCAGCACTGAGTACTACAAGTACACGATGCGCAGGAGTACGATACCGGTTATCTTTGGGCCCCCTTGTACTTTGGGTATGAGAAAGTAGGCTATAAAAAGACTAGAGTTTTGTTGTAACTTGGGCATCAGTTCAACATCGAGCATAACATTTTTTGGTTAAACCTAGTGATGAAGTTAAAACCTCACGTACTTAGTGTATCAGAGAGTATATAATATCGACCGCTTTAACTGTTAAGTTTTGGTTGATCCACTTTACTGTCTGTACCAAAACTTATTTATTAATTTATTTAATGTACTGTTTATTTTGTCTTAACCGTGCCATAAATACTCTATACCGCGACAGACATGTTAAGCGAAACCTCAGTCAGTAGTACACATTTACATTAGATTACACTTACGAGGCTATACAATGTCACAAAATTAGCTGATTTTGCGTTACTAGACTAGACTACTGCCGTTAAATTAAAGAGCTTTGAGTTTATCGCATTACGTAAAAGCGACTGAGAGGATGACTATGCATACATACTGTGTATATATATCTAATCCTTAATCCTCCTAATCTTTTATTTGACCTACAAAACTTTGTAGAATAATATTTTGATGAAACATTAACTCCCAGAAAGTTTCCCCTCCCACCCCTTTGCCTCATAGTTCGTGTGTGTGTGTGTGTGTTTTGTCCTAGTCACAGTCACTTTAAGCTATTTTCCACTTTGCATCTTGTGCGTTTGCATTATCCAATGAAAGGACGAGGGTAGAAGTGTGTACTGCCAGGTGATGGGGAGGGGGTGAGGGTGGAAACTAGATGTCGAAACATGAATCCATTAGTTTTCAGATGCGTTGCGACGATGGGGGCAGCTCGTGTGGTATATATATATATATTGGGTGGAGCTTTAAGTTTACCCTTGCACCATAATATCACGTAGGCTTTTCTCTAAAGTAAACACCAAGCCACTGTAGACAGAGAAGAAGATGAGACGAACGAAAAGAGAGAGAGAGAGAGAAAAGGAAAGGAGAGATAGAGAAAAGGAAGAGAAAAAGGGATAGATAGACGGAAAGGGTTGACGTTGGGAAAGTACCAACGAGGAGTCGGATGAGACAACTTGTGTGCCTCTGCCAGTAATGTCCAAGTTTGTAAAACCATTCTGAGAGAAGGTCTTCAAGGACTTAACAGAGGAGAGGATCTGGTGAGACAGGAGAAAGAGAGAGAAAGAGAGAGAGAGAGAGAGGAAGAGGGAGAAGGAGGCTTAGAGACTTTTAGATGACTCAGAAAAGTTTCAGACTCCCCAAAAGCTTTCACGGAAATAACTCTAGAACAGTGGGATGTTAAAAGGAATGAAAAAAATCAAGAAGCCAAAAGCGAGGGAAGAAAGATTTTTTGACTGATAAAAATTCGGTTGAAGGAAGGTTATGTATTTGTGTCATGTATTTTAAAGAATGTACAGTCATATTCAGAAAAAAAGACCACCTTCTTTCATTTTGTAATATTCTTACTGGTATCCAGTGTCTAGCATGCTTGTGGTTGGTTGGATTGGAATTCTGCGTTTCTATGTGTGACACTGGGATCTTAGTTTAAGGTGATATCGGGGCCACCGTAATATGTTCTATGCTTCTTATCCGCGAATTGAACCGATACTAGATCAGCGAAGAAGACTAGCTAGCATGTATGCGCGCGCGCGCGCGCGTGTGTGTGTGTGTGTGTGCGGCTGTAGGTCTGTAAGGAGTAATACCTGTTAACTTGAAATCCTCTCAAAGTTGACTATCTAATTCGTCTTCAGTTTTAGAGAAATGAAATGAAATGAAATCTTTGAGTTTTACGTCCCACGGTTATGCCGGTTAGGCTAAAGGAGACGGTGATTATGAGAGATGAGTGAAATGGTGGAATAAAGAAAGTGGGAGGAAACGGGAGAGCCCCGAGAAAACCCACGGTGTTTGTCCACCACAAAGTTCACTTGGCGGGGGCTGGGATCGAACCCGGGACCCCAAGCGCCAGAGGTGAACGCTCTACCACTGAGCCACCGCGCCCCCTCAGTTTTAGAGAAACTATATTTTTCCACAAAATATACACCTCACTTTACAAGGCCTACGCATTTATCCGGGAGTTCGTCTGTCCAAGTATCCGACGGCACACGTATCTCCTTGCTAGAATCATTCAAAATTCGTCCGGGCGTTTGCGCACATGACATTTAAACGGGATATTGTAGGCAATGGAAGCATGTACATCTGTTTGGGATTTGCCCGTCCGAGTGTTGGAGTGTTGCAAATCGTATAGACAGTTCGCTAAACTAAAAAGAAAGATGGTTCCAGAAAACTAAAAAGAAGGATAGAAAGCTGTTAATTCATTTTCATAAAATGTAATAATTATTGAAACACGTGTATTAAAGTTGAATTAGTTCATCAATTTCTTACTATTTTCTATGTATTGTTTTATTTAAATAACAACTTAGTGTACAGAACGTCGTTACTCAAAGGTCCTCAGTGCTTAGTTTTATACGAAAACCACAATAAAACATTTTACACATTGCATTTTATATATTACCTTTTATTATGTATATATTACCATTCACTCCTTAAAATGGGCATGTAGTTTATATAAGATGGATCCGGTATTATATCTTATTTATTCTTCGTTGCTATGACAACGAATCTCTATTATAACAAACAGCAACGTATATCAACTGCAAAGAAATTACATCTACATATCCTTTTTTTTAATATATGCTTCTTTTTCCTTTCCTTGAATAGCTTGTGAATAATTAAAAACTTATATTCTGCCAACAAATACAAATAAAGGTTGAAATACAAGTATTGTTATATATGGCGTCTTGAACTAAACGACTTTTTTTTCTAAAAAAAATAAAAAAGAGAAATCCTGAGCCGTTAACTATTACATATTACGTACTGGAGTTTCCGAATGACCCTCGTATATATATATATATATATATATATATATATATATATATATATATATATATAAATATAATTCACATAATCATATAACATATTTTACTTTTATAACAATATTATTTTAAATTCTTAATCCACTTCATTTCAAATATTAATATGCTTTAACATCGATAATATAAAGGTACATTCAGATTACGGCATAGAATTTATTCAATTTTAAGGTACTTTTGTGGCCATTGATACATAATATAAGTTGAAGTTAACAAAACTTATATCATTTTAGCGGGCAGAACGAACAAAGAAAAAAAGAAAAGAAAAGAAAAAAAGAAAATGAGAAAATGATGTAACATTTACAAAATGGCTATTTTACATAAGAAACGATCAAATGTAGAGTATAATCAAACAAAATGTAAATTAAGATTAAAATATCGACAATATTCAGAACATAATACAATAATTAATATTACAACAAAATTAACACAAGTAAAGAGATTATCATATTAAGAATAAATTCAAGGATTATGTGTTATCCATGTTAACTTTAGTCACAATTTCAGAAGGAACTAACGTTTTAACTAATTGCATCCATTTACCTTTAGTATATTTTGAAGGACACCATAAATTAAGTTCATCAATATTACGTAAATCCAAAATTCGAAAAATTTAGGATTAAGTTCTTTGATACCTAAATGTGTTACTTCATAGAATTCAAATACAGTACAAATAATAAAAGGAATTATAACGGTATTTACATTGAAGTGCAACAAAAATCAATTGAATACTGTTTCCTCGGACGCCGCAACTTTAGCTTAAGTTACATGACCAACGAATTCATTCAAGTTGCATTGGAAGTCATAAACCGGAATACAGTCTTGTGCGTTATTTACCTCTACATTTCTTAGTTTCTTATTTTTAGAATTTGAGCCATCTACGGAATTTCTACGAAATTCACTTCGGGTAAATTAGATCTAATGATTACATGCTTTCTAAGTGTAAGTAATCGTACTACACTAGGATTAGATTCGGGTTAAGTTCCAAAGTTGGGCGTCCGTTTCCAGCAAAAGTTTTAAAATATGCAGGAAAGATATGGATAATTTGATCGTTTGTGTACTTGATAATATATAAGAGTCTCGAAAAATATGTTTATTTGTTATATATAAGCGGTTATAAACATGGGACTATACGGCAAGCGGAGGGAACTACTTGGCGCAAGGTAACCGAACAGTTGCATTGTGGGAAAGAAATGAACATTTATGTTATCAACATGGCAAATGTACAAGGGCAATTAACTAACATTCTTAACATTTGTGAAGCAATACGTTGATAACGAGCAAAATCTTTTAAAAGTTTGTGAAGAGCACGGATTAATGAACCAAATAACATATTGCAAAAAATGTGAAAAGGAGACGACAGAAAAAAAACGTGGCGAAAGCGGACGCCCAACTTCGGAATAAATGCCTTACATTCGGTTACACGATTACTATTATTGTTACTACCAAGGTTAGGTTCGCTTATCTTACTGGTAAAATTAGGTTCAGTTCTCATTCGTTTACTGATGGAGAAATGTCGTGTCTCCTAACAGATCTGTACGTATTCTTTCCATAATATTCACGGTAATTTGTCCTACCACGGCAGGAAGTAAGATCAGCTGGCAAGCAGTGCTTTATTTTAAGTCAAACGGCCATGAACGGTGGTGCGGTGGTTCTGTAATAGATACTCTTATAGTCGAAATATCTTGGTGGGAACTGACCAAAACTGCGGGGTTTTATCTTGAATGTTGGTCTGTGCGTTCGTTAACTGCACCAGATCCAAGCTCCAGTCATACTTAGGAGCCCATGTTAACAATAGGTCCCGATCCTTCATAGCCACGACGTTGCATAATGGACGCAAAAAAACACAAAAACTCATATAAAATAAGTATCAAACTTTATCGTTACTCTACGTTATGGCACCCAGGAACTTATTACTCATTCTTCTATCTTGTTATGAACAATATTTCTCAACCTTGTTACTTTTATCTCTACTTGTACCGTTATCAAAGGATAGGCGAGTCTCCAAATGACTTCTACTTGATACGAAGATTTTTCAATTAGTTGATTTTATCGCTGCTTTTTCCGTTATTAAACGATAGGTGAGTCTTCAAATGATTGTAACTCGATACGAACAAAATTTTTGAATCTTGCTGCTTTTGTCACTGCTTATGCCGTTATCAAACAATAGGCAAGTTTCTAAATGACTGCAACTTATTGTGAACATTCTTTATTCAATCATGTAATTTTTATCGCTGCTTGTGCCGTAATCAAAGGATAGCCAAGTTTCTAAATGATTGCAACTTGTTACTAAAAAAAATCAATCTTTGTTACTTTTATCGCTGCTTATGCTGTTATCAAAGGAATACAAAGTCAAAGGATAGCAATTTGTTATCAACAAAAGTTTTCAATCTTGTTATTTTTATCTCTGCTTTTGCTGTTATCTAAGGATAGCCAAATCTCTAAATGAATGCAACGTGTTACTAACAAAAATTTTTAATCTTGTTACTTTTATCGCAGTTTGTGCTGTTTCCAAAGGATAGGCGAGTCTCCAAATGATTGCAAGTCGTTATAAAAGGATAGACAAGTCTATAAATGATTGAAACTTGATACGAACAAGATTATCCAATCTTGTTTCTTCTATAGCAGCTAATGCATTATCAAAGAATAGGCAAGTCTCGTAACTGATTACAACTTGATACGAACAAGATTTTCCAATCTTTTTACTTTTATCGTTTTTAGTGCCGTAATAAAAGATTATATGGCAAGTTACTATAACGTAAAATTAAAATACTCTAACAATTAAAATTGAGTAGCTCGAGGAAAGATAAAAGTGCCATTTTCCATGAAAATTGAGTTATTAAGTAGAAATTATTCGGATCGGATCACAGAACAGCGTTGTAGGTAGCTAAAGTTGGGAAATGTCACTACAGATGACAGTGAAAGATTGCTTGGTATGTGCGTTGCACTGCCTTGCAAGGAAACGTTGAACTTCCTCTTCCAAGCTATCCAAAAGTTGTTTTTTAATGTCGTTTCAATGTATCTTTCCGTGGGACACTTAATTATACCGCAAAGACTGTACAACATATTCAAAATTAGTGCAATTCCAATGATGAACATAGTCGGTGGGCTATAAAAGGCCAGTTAAAATCGATTTTATAATATTGTTAGCGTTTTTTGAATTATTTCCACACTTAATGACAAGAAATCGGGGAACGTGAGGTAATAAGAGACAAAGTGGCTGGTAGTTTGATTTTGCATCAGAAAAACCGAAAAAATCCACATATTTCTGTATACAAGCTAAAAAAAAACATTGTTTTTAGGAAACGTTTTTACCTTCATTTCTGCCTTCCAAAAGTGTCTATCAAAAACTTTAGTTACCTAAAGTCAGTCTTTTTCGTGAAGATTTTTTTTACAACTTAGTTACGTTTCTAAAAATTCGGTTGCGTAAATTTGTACAGCATTATTGATATTCAAAGTGGAATTATTCCAGCTGTTTTCTAATAAATGAGCTTGCGAGAAAATGCGTGTCCTTTATTACTCCATTTTCCCGTTGTGTCGGAGCAATAACAGTCTTTCCAGGTTCACCACTGGCCTCCTGAAGATGATATTCAGGAAGTGAATGAAGTGTTTATCTTTTATGGTCCTGTAATTTTATTAGGAAATGATCCGTCCGTTGTTAAAAGAGCAGAACTTGTAAATATTGAGAGGCTTTATTCTGTTAAAAAGAAAGAATATTTGGTTTAATAAGTTTTGGTCTAGGCCTATTTTCTGTTTTAAGGCTTAAAGTTTCATTCCATTATTGTTAGAAATATTCACGCAGGCTATTTTTGATGTTGATGTAGCCTTTTTAATTTTGTATAGTCTAGTGTGTAAGAAGTCACTGTAGCATAAAGAGTTCTTTTACGATGTAGGCCGTACCTTTTTAATAAAAAAGGTTTATATGACTACAATGTGTAATTTTATCGTTCCAAAATGTTCAGAATGAGTGAGAAACTTCACAAATTATGAAAAGATGTAATTTATAAGGTGAAGTAGCTGTGTATTAGATGTGAAGTGACCATGTGATAATCGTATAAACTCTTAACTTAATTCGCTAAATTCAATTATTTTATTAAATTACATTTTATCAACGACAGAACTTTAAGCTCTTTAAAATCTATCGGAACAAAACTTTTATTAATGTTGTACAGTTGGAGAGTGCTTCAAATTATATGTCCATACCAAACTCCCTCTATAAAAATTGCTTCGTGAGTACCTTAGGATTCTGAAATATGTATTTTTGGATAAGGCGCATACTAGTTTCTAAGTAAAGTCTTGGCCCAATACGGTAGGTTCCATAGTTTTGGAGCTATGGACCTTTAAAGTTCATTTTTTTCTGTTTTCGGCAGCCTGTAACTCCGAAAGGAAGCATTTCTGCACCCAGGTTGGTCACTTTTTGCCTAATCTTGGTGTCAGAAATCACCTCCCAAACGTTGTCGGTGTTGTTTTGAAACATCCTATATATATGCAAAGAATCATAAATGTGACTTAAAAACTTTAACATTTTAAATTACTTTTGTCTCTTATTACCCCATCCTCCCGTATATAGCTGATGTATCTCATTCATTATAACAAATGCAAAGCTCATACGTAGCTTGCGAGAAAATTCAAAATTGATATGGGCCGTGAACCACATCACATATTAACCCTACGAATTCCAAGGGAGGAAGAGCTCCTCCAATCCACAAGCTACCTTTTGTTTTTAAAAAATGCAACGAAATATTATCAATCAATTTCTTTTTTATTTAGCTATTTGTTAACACAGTAACTACTATTGTATTCACTGCCCGTTACTGACGGATCAGATCCATTAGACTCTCTTGGCTTGGGGCGTTTTTCCTAAAGTCATTGTTTTTAATAATTTTAATGTGTTTATTGATGAATTTACATTTTCTTGGTTATACCTAGTATTTACAAACAATCAATATGCTTCTTACAACGGAACCTTCCGAAAATGATAGTTGCAGTGAAAGATATGGCCTATGCCAATTGAAAGAGCTGTAACAGAGATGAGCATTCCCAAAAAATTAGCTGCCCATAGCAATAGGTTCGAGAAATACAAGGGGTAGAAATTTGGGAAACAGCAAGGTTGGACAAGGGGAAAAAGTGCAAATTCCGCAAAAAAAAAAAAAAAAAAAAAAAAAAAAAAGGACACGGCAAAATACAATGCTGACAAGTGATGTATAGAAAGAGACTTTCCACAATAGGGAACAAATGAAGGCCACGAGTGGGGTTAACAGTGTTGCCAACTGCAATAAAAATACATGTTTTGCAAAGATAAGTGAGTGCAATATTCAATATTCAGTGTCCCCCTTTTTTTTGCGGAATTTGCACTTTTCCCCCTTGTCCAACCTTGCTGTTTCCTGAACTTCTACCCTTTATATTTCTTGAACCTATTGCTATGGGCAGCTAATTTTTTGGGAATGCTCATCACTGTTACAGCTCTTTCAATTGGCATAGGTCACATCTTTTACTGCAACTATCATTTTCGGAAGGTTCCCTTGTTACCCTTGGTTACAACTAAGCATCCACTAACATTTGTTACACACAAACGTTGAATGTTCGTTACACACATTTCTCTTACATTTGAAGCACACTGTTTTGCGTTTTCTATCTAGTTTCGATGAACAAATGTTATATCTCTTCTTGCAATTCTTCTTGGAGATATGTACGTCCTCAATGTGGCTGGGCCAATAGACCCGTCCGTCCGTAAAGCGAGCCAGCCATAATTGTGACGAAACTAATTCAATCTGAAAACAAGATCTTGGCTGTATTTAAAAATGATGAAAAGTCGCGGGAGCTGAGATCGCTAGCTTGTGGTGTTAAAATATAAAATATTTTTAAAAATTGAATTCGGGTTATAAGGTTAATTACAATTACTTAGACAATTGGCCGTACTGATATGTAAAGAAATCATTAATAAGCAGGATACAAAATAGGGCAGTGGATCCGAGGATCTTCCTTGAGATTATCTAAAATAGTTTAATTTGAAGATCATACATAAGAAATCTAATTTAAATACCAGACTATGATCTGCCTACAACAAAAGTGGTTGTGCTGAAATTTATTGTGTAATCATTTGGAGACTTACATATGCTTTCATAACGGTATAAGCAGCGATAAAAGTAACAAGATTGAAAAGTGTTGTTCATTAACAATTTTTTTAATCTTTTAGAGACTTGTCTTTCATTTCATAACGGTATAAGCAGTGATAAAAGTAACAAGATTGAAAAATGTTGTTCATTAACAATATTCAATCTTTTAGAGACTTGTCTTTCATTTCATAACGGTATAAGCAATGATAAAAGTACCAAGATTAAAAAATGTTGTTCATTAACAATTTTCAATCTTTTAGAGACTTGTCTTTCATTTCATAACGGTATAAGCAGTGATAAAAGTAACAAGATTGAAAAATGCTGTTCATTAACAACTTTCAATCTTTTAGAGACTTGTCTTTCATTTCATAACGGTATAAGCAGTGATAAAAGTAACAAGAGTAAAAAATGTTGTTCATTAACAACTTTCAATCTTTTAGAGACTTGTCTTTCATTTCATAACGGTATAAGCAGTGATAAAAGTAACAAGAGTGAAAAATGTTGTTCATTAACAACTTTCAATCTTTTAGAGACTTGTCTTTCATTTCATAACGGTATAAGCAGTGATAAAAGTAACAAGATTGAAAAATGTTGTTCATTAACAACTTTCAATCTTTTAGAGACTTGTCTTTCATTTCATAACGGTATAAGCAGTGATAAAAGTAACAAGAGTGAAAAATGTTGTTCATTAACAACTTTCAATCTTTTAGAGACTTGTCTTTCATTTCATAACGGTATAAGCAGTGATAAAAGTAACAAGATTGAAAAATGTTGTTCATTAATAATTTTCAATCTTTTAGAGACTTGTCTTTCATTCCATAACGGAATAAGCAGTGATAAAAGTAACAAGATTGAAAAATGTTGTTCATTAACAATATTCAATCTTTTAGAGACTTGTTTTTCATTTCATAACGGTATAAGCAATGATAGAAGTAACAAGATTTAAAAATGTTGTTCATTAACAATATTCAATCTTTTAGAGACTTGTCTTTCATTTTATAACGGTATAAGCAGTGATAAAAGTAACAAGATTTAAAAATGTTGTTCATTAATAATTTTCAATCTTTTAGAGACTTGTCTTTCATTCCATAACGGAATAAGCAGTGATAAAAGTAACAAGATTGAAAAATATTTTTATTAAGAATATTCAATCTTTTAGAGACTTGTCTTTCATTTCATAACGGAATAAGCAGCGATAAAAGTAACAAGATTGAAGAATCTTGTTCGTATCAAATTCCAATCACTTACAAATTTGTCTGGTGTGAATGACGAAAACCCAGGAAAAGCCTTACTCAGAATGGCTGGCCTAAAAATCTGTTATACCTTTCCGATCAACTGCCTCCACTTGCGACCCAAACCCGGGTCCACTCGCACCCAAGGCGAGAGCGTTTGCCACAACGCTACGCGGGGCCACTTCATTTTGATAAAAAACGCAAACAATACGTAGAATTTGTTACTGACATAGCTCACCATGTAGTTTGTCTTGTGTTCGTTCATTTTGAAGTCAATTGCCTTTCATGCTGCTAGGAAACTATCTACATTTCTTTTCAACTTATATTACGGCGTGTATTAGGAAGTGTACATTCAAAGGCGTTATTTTACTTTCATTCTCAGTGAAAAAGAAAAAGCGCAAAATTGACATTTTTGTTTCTTTGTCTTATATGTTGACGAGATTGGACGGGTAAAAGAGATTGGTTCATTTGAGGTAGAAAATGGTAAAGGCATTGTTGTATGACTTTTGCAATCAAATGCCAATACCAGCTGTCGCACAGAAGAGCTCTACAATTACTCCCACGAGCGACTGAAAATTGGTTCGATTATTCAGTTCACTCCTAAGAGTTCTACTATAAAGAAGCAGGGTGTTCAACCCTTAAACTTTCATACTAAATGTAGTACTCTTAAAATATTTAATATCATTAATACACTAATACGCTGTAGGATGATGACCTTGAAAAAAAAACTTCAAACTCAAACTACCTCATATCTCTTTGTACATCAGTGCTTAAATTCGTCACACCACTTGGCATAAGGATCAGAAATGCACGCAGGAATATTTACAAAGTGGGCAGGGGAGGAAGTAGACCGACATATAAGCAACTCGCTAATACACACAATTTGATGCCCGTAAACTTCAAATAAACCAATTATTGATGGCACATATTACATAACTTCAATTAATTAGACCCCCTATAGTAAATATATTAAAATGCTTTAGTGAGTGAGTAAGCAAATCTAACATTCTTAATGTCCGGCTCAAACCTCTTGACGTCTGTCGAAAGCGAATGGGGTGAAGTTGCGATGTTGTCAGATTTCGCTTCCCTTCGTGTACAGGGCATAATGACGCAAGAAATTAAGATATTGAAAGAAAAATACATTTATTCTTACAAATTCATTAATGCTATAGGACAAACCTGTGAAATTGCTTTCTTCTAATCCGGGAACAAAGTTATTAGACAACATGGCCCAGCTTGCATTGGATATTGTGAAAAGGAGGACATGCCTTAAACGTCAGGAGGATTGAGCCGGACTGTACATGCATTCTGTTTCTATTTCAAATAACCGTATCTCTTTCAGAAATCCAGGGAGGGCAATTGCCCCTTGCACCTACTGTGGGCATCAATGATGAGGCCGTTCTTTATATCAGTTCTTGATTCTTGGTATACGAGGTCTATTCAAACAGAAAACCAAACTTTTAAAATAGCACTCCAACCGGCAGAGGGAACGCATTACACCTACTGACCGCACCTAGCGACATGTTTAGATAACGAACTGTCGTTTGATTTGTCTCGCTATGACCGTTAGTCCCTGAGCTACAGCCATTGGAGTAAGCATGTGTACAAGCTGTTTGTCGGTGTAAATATACAATGACAATGAGCTAGCTTGAGGAACAACGTTTTTGTGTGTGAAATTTTGCTACAAAGGGACATTCAATATAGTCGAGACGAGATATCTCGAAATTCGAGTCGAGTCAAAATATACGAATTAAAATATATGCAAACATCAGCCAGAACATTATGACTACCTACCTAATTCTCAGTATGTCCATCTATGGCACGGATAACAATGGCGACGCGTCTTAGCATGGACGCAATGATCCTTGGTAGGTCGCTGGAGAGAGTTGATACCACATGTGCATACACAGGTCACCTAATTCCCGTAAATTCCGGGGAGGGGGACAATGCGCTCTGACGTCACGTTCAATCACATCCCAGATGTGTTCGATTGGGTTCAGATCCAGCGAGTTGGGGTGCCAGTACATCACTTGGAACTTGCACCAGTGTTCCTCGAACCACTCCATCACACTCCTAGCCTTGTGACATGGTGCATTATCTTGTCGAAAAGTGGGGGCCGCGGTGGCTCAGTGGTAGAGCGTTCACCTCTGGTGCTTGGGGTCCTGGGTTCAAACCCTGCTCCCGCCAAGTGAACTTTGTGGTGGACAAACACCATGTGCGTGGGTTTTCTCGGGGTTCTCCCGTTTCCTCCCACTTTCTTCATTCCACCATTTCATTCATCTCTTATTATCACCGTCTCCTTTAGCCTAACCGGCATAACCGTGGGACGTAAAACTCAAAGATTTCATTTCATTTTCATTTCTTGTCGAAAAGTGCCACTGCCGTTGGGGAACATGGTCGTCATGAAGGGCTGCACGTAGTCTGCAAGCAGTGTCTCGGCCGTCATGGTGCCTTGCTCGATCTCCATTAGACACATGGATGCTCCCCAGAGCATAATTAAGTCGCTGCGCCGCCAGCTTGTCTTCGCCCCGCAGTACAGGTATCAAGGAGCTGTTCTCTTGGAACATAACGGATTTGTACCCTCCCATCTTATTAAGAAAGTTCACTTTATAGCAATAGTTTTATACAAACTAGATAATTAAATTTTATTGTTATTACTATGTTTGAAGTACAGTCAAATATCACGACATTAATTATTAGTTTGAATTAACTGAATTGAGCTGAAAACTGAATCTCGAACTCGAAAGATTAACTATTAAGTGTGTGCGTTTTGTACCTTTTTAAAGTAATAAAAGCTGGAATTGATTTCAAGGCTGTTTCTGAGTGAATACTTTTTTCAAAATAATATTAAAATTATAGAAAGATTTTCGAGACATTTGAGTCGAGTCCAGATTTTTACGAGCAGTCTGGACTCGAGTCATATCTCGACTTGAAATTCGAGTTGAGAAAGACGTTTGCATCGTCTCAAATTTTACAAAGAAAGTGTGTCTCAACTCAAATCTCGATTCTAATTCGAGTCAAGATTCGAGACATGTCTCGACTCGTGCGCATCCTTAGAACTGGGAACTGTCTCCCGAAATAATACGATTTGAAATGTGTATTTTGGGGGGAAATGTGATGATTTGTGTCCGACTGCGTCCTCATTCTACATCGGCTGATGTATAATTTACAATAGATTTACCTCAGAAATCAGATTCATCTTCTGTAATATGAGTTTCATCTTCCCCTTAGAATAAGCCTCAAATTTGTCCACCTCCCAATGTTGAATGCAACTCTGCTCCCCTGATCCACCACAGCATTGTTTTTCAACTTAATAAATATTTTGAACATCGCTAAAAAAGAAAGCTCGAACGGTCTTACCCGTCCCTCCAAATGTTGAACACCGATTTGCGCCACTGATTACTATTTGAACTAACCACTTGTGTTCACGATATTTTATAAGGTCCAGAACGCGTTCCAACATGGGATAACTTTCTTTACCTAGGAGTTCATAAGCAACACGGATTGATACTGATATCTCCTTACTGTTGTACAGGAGCACAGCCTTAAGGCTTGTTTTGGAGGCGCCTATAAACAATCTCCAACCTTCTTTGTATGGAATTTTCAGTTTTTGCATCAAACCTGGAACATACCAACTCATCGGTGCAGCAAAAATAATTTGCAAGATCTTTTTGACGATCGCGTAGAGTTCATACCCTAACTGTATCTTCCAGAAGGTTCCACTGCTGTAACTTAGATGCTAAGAACGCAGCTTTATTCTTTGGCGCTTCCAAATCTTGAATCAGGTCATGAAGCTCCGCTTGTGTGAATCGGTGTGGTTTTAGGCTCAAATGAAGGATCAGTGTCACTACCATGTGGAGCAGTTTCACTTTCACTTTCATTCCCTGTATCACTTTCCGTCGGAATGGTAGCTGGGGAATCGGGAACAGGCAAACCTTCTCCATGGGCCACTGGATGATCGACAGATGGTATCACTTGGTATTTGATCTTCCTCTTCTTCGTATTTATACCTTTCTTCAACCAGGGTAGCATGCAAAAGTGGCAGTCTCTACTATGGTTTGTTGGTTCACACCAAATGGCAGGCACAGCAAAGCGCATGGAAACGTTTTTCCCATTCATCCAGGCATGGAGAGTAAATGAACAACTCGTACAACAAACGTGGGAGCCTATGATTTATCCTGGTCTCCAGAACGACACCCATAGTATAATAAATATGCTCTTCGTACCGTGAAAAACAATAATTTCAAATGATATACCCATAATGTCCCATAGCGTTATATGCAAAATATAAAACCCTAAATTACTCAGAAACCTAAGCCAGGAGAGACTTTTAAGTGCGATTTTCGCGTTCTGTGGTCAAAAATCAATAAAGAACGACTACTATTTCTGTAAAAAATAAAAAGTGAAAAAATGTTGAACAGTGTAATCAATTGTGCCTCGTGATTGAAACTGTAACTCCCGACACCACTCAGCTATTGCCACCGGCGACATCTACACCAGCAGGAAAGTTACATATGCAGTTTGTGTCATAATAAACAGAAGATGTACAAGTAATGTCAACCCATTTTCCAAGCAAGAACAGAATAGCCAATGAAGAACACAGAAACAGATGATAAGCCAATCGAGATATCCGAAACAATTCCTAAATACCCCCAAAATTACTGCTATGTCATTACTCGTATAACTTATATTTACTCTGCTTTGTAGCAAGCTTCAAAGCCATTAACACCGGTAGCGGGCAAAATTTTATTTACTACCGTCTATTATAGTTAAGTGGATACACTGCATAAATGTATGCTAGCTATGTAGGGGACAAAACATGCAGGAAAGGAAAAGATACAAAAGGAGTTAATTCTCTATCCTGCTTCATCTCAGCCTTCGATAACATCCAGTTGGCCTCATTCTTGTGGGGTTCCTACGAAATATGGAAAAGAATAACATTCTATTATCGTTTTTCCCCTTTGTTTTCTACAATCTCATCTGAAAAGCTGTCGTGTGCACATGCAAATTGTTTAAAACTTCATATACATGCGTGTGTTTTTGATGCAAAGAAAAGCGTACGTGAAAACGGATGGAAAGTTATTTTGGGGGAAAGTAACAGAAATTGGTTCTTTGATGTTAAGAAACAAAATATAATAATGAAAGTTTGACGGTGCAAGTAAATTCCTCAAAGGCGTTTTGTATTCTATGAAATAAACCTGTCTATGTCAGGTCAACAGTTAGAATTATCATCCTATGTCATTAAAGCAAAATACAAACTCTCGTTACGGAAAAAGCTGTAATCAAGCTATAATTGTTACACACAGAAGAGGCAGAGAAATGGTTGAAGGTTGGAATTTATGGTGGAGTAGGTGGAATCTCAACTTAATCGAGGATATTTGTGTTTTGTGTACATAACTTTTACAAAGGCTACTTTTGTTTCAATCTCCACTAAGTATAAAAGGAGAACAATATGAGATGACGGAACCGGAATAAAACGAAAGTATTCATTGGACGTCTCCCATCCCCACAAATTGATTTCCAATGACCAATAGCCACAAACAGATTCAAACATTGCAGAGTAGCAAGCATGAAAATATATCAACCGCAATCGGGCACCCGCCAAGTATGAACTACGTAATGTAATTCAATTTCTCCAGGCAGAAGGGCATATAATACAGCGGCAATTTATCTTCTAATGAGCAAGGAAACTTTAGAAGTGATTGCTGTATGCACGAGTGCTGCAGAGAGTGAAAAGAAAGTGCTTATCGACGTACATGACAAAAAGTAGCCAGCGTTAAAACATATCGGCTTCAATTGCAGGGTCCGCCTAGGTAAACTATGTCATGTAATTCGATTTCTCCAGGCGGGAAGACATATAATACAGTAACAATTCACCGTCTATGAGCAAGGAAACTTTATACGTGATAGCTGTGTGGACGAGTGCAGAGAGCTTCAAGAAAGAGCTGTCAACGTACACATTGAGACCAGCCAAAGTTGGAAAACTCTGGCTGCAGATGACCCAGTGAACGCATGAATCGTGTGGTTCCTGAAAACTGTAGAATATAATTTTTGAACTGTTTGATCTTAGAATTCCAGGCAACCCAGCAACCGCGTGAAGAAATCGAATTATATGATGTTGTTTACACTTGGCGGGCGCTTCCATTCCACTCGATATGTTTCCACGCATGCTGCTTCACAGTGACTGAATGATAAAGTCTAGTTTCACAATGGTTGAAGAACAGAGTCTAGGTTCACGATGATTGAAGAACAGAGTCTAGCTTCACAAATGATTGAAGGACAGAGTATAGCTTCACAATGATTGAAGGACAGAGTATAGCTTCACAATGATTGAAGGACATAGTCTAGGTTCACAATGATTGAAGGACAGAGTATAGCTTCACAATGATTGAAGGACATAGTCTAGGTTCACAATGATTGAAGGACAGAGTATAGCTTCACAATGATTGAAGGACATAGTCTAGGTTCACAATGATTGAAGGACAGAGTATAGCTTCACAATGATTGAAGGACAGAGTATAGCTTCACAATGATTGAAGGACAGAGTATAGCTTCACAATGATTGAAGGACAGAGTATAGCTTCACAATGATTGAAGGACAGAGTATAGCTTCACAATGATTGAAGGACATAGTCTAGGTTCACAATGATTGAAGGACAGAGTATAGCTTGAAAATGATTGAAGGACAGATTCTAGCTTCACATATAATTGAAGGACAGACTTTAGCTTCACAATGATTGAAGGGAAGATTCTACCTTCACATATAATTGAAGGACAGATTTTAGTTTCACAATGATTGAAGGGCATACTCTAGCTTTACAGTGATTGAAGGACAGAGTCTATCTATTGGTGCGCAGGGTGGACGACGTCCATTGAATATCTTTGTCTTATGCTCGTTTCGTTGTCATGTGGTTTTCTTCTGGTGACTTAACGGAGGTTGAAAAAAATAACTCTCGTACGTGAAATTTAACCCTCTGTTGGTTACATATATTATTGTTGATCGAGGGATAGTAATGTGGGGTTACTGAAAACTCCAACCTATATATACAACTCTTTTAATAGAAGTATATGTACAACAATTCGAATTGCTATTTTTATCTTTCTTGGTGTACCTCTTTACTGCATTTCCTGAACGATCACTTACTTAAGTCTCTAAATCTGATACATTTATTTCCGCGCTGACTCAAACTATACCTCAACATTGCCCTGTTCATTACTAGAAAAGCCATCACTACTGCACTCAGAATATACTACTTCCGACTCAGAAGAATTATTTCTCAAAGTTAAAATCAGATAAGCTTTTAATTGCAATTATATTTAAACACATGACATTAAAGAAATGCAAGAACGGGAATACTAATAGGGGTGGGTAGTCACCCTAACACTCCGGTAATTAACTAAAGAAAAATGATGCCGAAGAAGAGCATATAGACGCTAATAAATATGTTACTTCTTAAGTTTATATGAAGGCGCAAAATTCTGAGAATCTGAGTATTTCTAAAATTAAACAATAAAATATTTAATCCGAATTGGGTTCACTCGTCATCCCTGTTACCTACGGAGGGTTAATAAAAGGAACTACAGTTAATGTGTCAGTTTCGATATTGATACTTTATCGAACTATCGCATATGTGTAGTTGTGCAAGAAGTATGTTTGTCAATCTTAGAGATATTGGCGTCACTTACAAGAACATAATATTATAACGTATTATATCGTACATGTGTTTTATCTTTGACAAACAATATGACATGTTCCATTTGTAAACAAAACTACGTTCTTCTTTAGATCTACTGCTACGAGCACGGAGGCGATAGCTATCATCATCATCGTCATTAGGGCACGTGAGTAAGAAGGAACACTAGCGCCTTTACTGTGCATGGAGAGGATGTAAAACACGCTGTAGGACTTCTATCTGCATCACTTTTGGCTGGTGAAATCTCTCTCTTAGCTTGCCTACAGCTCTGTGGGAACTTTAAGACTCCCTTAGCTTGCTTAAAGTACTGGGAGATCCTAAATCCCAACCACTTAGCTTACCTGGAGCTGTGTGGGTTCCCTAACTGTTTATTTTCCCTTGAGCATTGTGGCTTCAAAACTCCTCTCTTTTCTTGCCCGGAGCAATGACAGATCCTAACAGCAACACTTATGTAGCATGCCTGGAGCTCTGTGGTATCCATAGCGCGGCTGCCTGGGGCTTGGGACACCCATTTACCAGAGCAAAATACCCAAATAGTATTGTATCAGTCTTCGGACTTCAATTACAGTGATTTTGTGTGTTATATTTGTATATACGAAGGTTTTTTTTTTTTTTTTTTTTTTTTTTTTGGTAATAAGAGGTTGTGGGAGAAAGTCCAACGTCCTATGTGCTCGTTGTTCTACATTCTACCTTAAGAAGGTAATTTTTCAATAATCAATGAAAGATAAAATCTGTTACTTGGGAGCTATTATTTTTAACGAGTTTGTTTTATCAACACTCTTTTCATATGTATATTTACTCCTTCCACCCGTCCGCCTGGAAGACAAAAACTAACGGGAAGCTGTATTATGCAATTGATTAACTGAACTAATCATTGCGAAATTAAAATACCGCTAATTTTACAGTAAATGTGTGATATCTTCAAATAGATAAAAAAAGAAATTATCGAAATGTGGAACAAGAGCGCCCTAGACAATATTATTTTGCATGAAGTACCGTTATTAGGAGTCACCTAGTAGCTTTCCGTTTGCAGCCATTTAGAAACGCGAAAATAAATGCTGATGTTCTAAATGGCTGGAAATTGAAAGCAAATAAGTGAGCCATGATAATTTTATCTCGTGTAAAATAATGTGTCTAGCGAGCTCTTGTTTCACTTCTCGATTATCTTTTATCAATTTGAAGATATCACAGTCATCAACTGAAGCTACTTTGAACATATTAAAAAGCAGAACACTAAAGTGATTGTGAATTTCAATGTGTGATCAAGGAGTTTTTGAACGTTTACATTATGATTTAGGAGAAGTGTCACATACAGTAGCGTACCCAGGAATTTATTTCGGGGGGGGTCCAAACTAAATATGAAGGTATTTTATATTAAAATTCTTAAATTGCCCCTAAAATTAGGCTAAATTTTAAAAAGACTCGAAATTTCGGAGGGGGGTCCGGACCCCCAGGTCCGCCCCTGCGTACGTCCCTGGTCACATAATTTGTGAGGTCATTTTACATATGAAAATAAACCGAAGAAGTCCCATCAACATTTGTCCGATTTTCAATCGTTACTGAACTGGAGCGGGTTTGGGGACTACACACATCCATGAATGATTATGAAGACAAGTGTGAATATTTCCGAAATGCTATATAGGTGCTGTGGTGGGACAGATGACTGATCCATACTACAATAAGTGTTCAATAAGTTCCCCACCCATCTCATTGCACTTGTCAACATGTTGGAGTGACTGTTATTTTGCACATCGAACATCACCTCGGCGGGCTTTAATGCGGGCAACAGCATCGGTTATATGAGCAAAAAGTTCTTCACGTGTAACCGTCTTCGTAGCATACACATCCCCCTTTAACCAGACCCATAAACATAAGTTTAATGGGGTTAGGTCGGGTGATCTGTGAGGTTAGTTAATGGGTCTGCCACGACCAATCCACCGTTGAGTAAATGTGTTATAGATAGATCCACAAGTCTCTGCCGCGGGTTGCGCGAAGGGGTGGGACTCTCTTCGTAAGAAAGTGTTGCCACCTAAATAGGCAAAGGAATCGCTATTTCGTATCAAAATGTTCACAGAAAAAAAAATAGAATAGCAAGGAAAGATGTGACATACCTTTAAACTGTGCTCTTTAAGTGTAGGTCCACTATATTTCCCATTAATCAGAATCCAGTGCTTCTATTCCTGACAAGTCCTCCTCAGATGTGTTAGAAGATTCAGACTCCAGATTGATGATGAAGGGTGCCGTTGCAGCAGCGTCTTCGTAATTGTCTATCAGTCCCTCGTTTTCCATATACTGACGTTCTACCTCTTCCACATGACGACATACTGAAGACCATTCTTCGGACGTAACATTGTTAAATTTTTCTTCTGCAATTTCCATAACGTCGTCCAATTTGAACGTCACATTATGTGATGCCACCCAGTTCTTTACCAGTGCCCAAATTTTTTCTATAGGATTTAATTCTGGATGGTAAGGGGGAAGCCTCAAAACGCAATGCCCATGTTCATTCATTAATGAGTCTACTTTGTACGTAACGTGTTTTGGTTTGTGGAATTTTATAATATCATACAATTCTGGTTTTGTCATATCAGGGGCGAAATTGACGCCTCTTTCCTGTAACCAACGCTGCATATCTTTTTTCAATGAGTCTTGAGTAGGGGCAGGATTTATTTGAGCGTTATGATATGAAGCATTGTCAAGAACGATCACAGAACTCGGGGGGAGATTTGGAATTAATTTTTCGCGAAGCCATTTGATAAAATTATTTGTGTTCATTTCATCATGATAGTCTCCCGATTTGGTGCTAGATTTGAACATGAGCAAAGCGTTTGGAACGAAGCCATCCTTGCTTCCTGCATGCACTATTATAACACGCCGTCCTTTAGACAAAGGCATTCGAAGACCTTTCCCGGAATCGTCCGACCAAGAATACGACGCGGTGTGGCTACTATGCAAATAAGTTTCGTCAATATATATTATTGGTCGATTTTGTTGCCTATAATGAAATATTTGTCTTAAAAATCTAATTCTTTGAAGACGGATATCTTGCCTCTCTGTTAAAAGTGTTCTATTGTTCTCAGTTTTCCTCCACCTAAATCCAATGTTTCTTAGTAACCGTCGTAGACTCGCTTTACTTCCGGTAAAATGTATCTCTTCCTGCAATTTTGCATGCAGTTTCTTCAGTGTAGGCACTTGTTTTTCTTGTAGAGCATAATCATATATACACCTACGGATAACATTTTCATCGAAACTGTCTACTGTTGATTTTGTCGCTGGTCTTGGTCTTTTCTTTCCAGGAGTAGCGAATGATGTGGAAGGTTCTTCTGATGATTCGAGAACGTGTCTTTCTTTTACTATTGCTCTAATTGTTCGTTCTGAAACTCCCGTCGCAGCTGCTGCTCTTTTCCCAAAGTTTTTGATCGGAATTCCCACCCCACTACTAGCTTCATTCTTCATAAATTCGTGTACATTACTTAATATTTCTCTAGCTTGACTGTGCAAGGTTTTTGTTTTTAGTTTAGATAGTACCGGTGGCATTATGATATTTACACTAACTACGCTCTAACTACACTTACACACGCAATAATTACTCTCACACAAACACACACGTACACAATATAAAACAGATTCCACAGTTAACACAAGTATAGATATCCTGAGAAAAATGCGATGTATCCAGAAGACAGCTTGTTCACTTTTGAAGCTTATTCGCAGCTCTTACGTGAAGCAGCAGAAAAAGTTGTCAGCTTCATAACAGGGGGTTTTGTTTAGGTTCCAGCAAGAATTATCACGTTAGTGCTAAGAGGTCAGACAGTTGTTTGCTTCAGCGAATATGGAAGGGCAAAAATGAAAGCTGCTTTTGTTTCTCAGTTTCTGGCATTCGAAGGGTTCATTTCTTTGCTTTCGTGGATTATAAATATTCCCTGTTCGCTCTGTCTCTGTCTCTGTCTCTCTCTCTCTCTCTCTCTCTCTTAGAGAGAGAGATATGTATGTGTATATATGTGCTCCATAGGTCTCGGAGCGATGTATCAACTATCAACTGCACTCCTCTCTTCTTGGGCATATATATATATGGCCGAATGCAGAATTTTCTGACGGGGGTGCACCAGTGCTACCTCCTCATTTTATATAGTCTATATTTACTAGTCTATATTTACAATAGAGGAAGGTGCACCAATGACTACCAGTACATTTGAATGACAAGTACTACATCCTCATTATATATAGTGTATATTTCATAACAGAGGTGCATGTGCACCGGTGCACCCCCTGGATCGTATATGGCCCGCGTGTGCGCCTGCGGGATGTTTGATCTTGGTTCGATTCCGTGTCAGAGAGCATTGAACGAATCACAGTAGTTCAAGTAGTCTCGTTGCTGAAACGGGACGTTAGCTCCAAACTAGCTAGCCTTATTGCGTATAGTATGAATTGAAATCTAAGAAATTTTAATATAAAGCAATATAATATTCAAAAAACAACTTCATAAACTTTTGAAATGTTTCAAATGTGTCATTTTGTCAACCATTTTCAGTTTTATAATTTAAAAATTCATCAATAATAATATTTATCAATATAAAAATATTACTGTTATAGGAAATATATCTATAGGTTATTGTTAATTGACATAAGAGTTGAATTATGTTCTAAAATTTCAATTTGTACATTTTGTTATATGTAATTATTTGTAGTGAGTAATAGTTTTGATATATTTTTAACACTGAAAATATATCAAAGGGAGATGCAGGTGACTGAGTAAGGACAAAGATATTGTGTAGATACGTTTCAAAAGTTTATACATAGGCTATAATTTTAAGTAACTTGTCATTTCTCAAAAGGTTTTTAGCTTTATATTAAACTTGATTGGCACTTATATTGAAAATAGAATTGTTACCTCCCTTTCCCCTTATTGCATATAGTTATTTGTGCTTTAAGTTGGCAACAACATCTTAATACTCACAATGTTCATTGGAGATTGTGACACAATCATTCCACGAGTCGTGCTACGTTGCCACAACTACATGCATGTGACTGTGGGTGCGAGAGTGCTGTGGCTGTCACTCTGCATATTTAAATTATGATTTCACCAGCGTGTCGCGGATTCAAATGAATATTGTGGCAACAAGAAAAAAGAGGCGAGAACAGAGAAGTGCGGGAGGCCAGATATATTAAACAAAGAGGCGTGACAGAACAAAATCTGGTCTCTGCAGCGCGGCAGAGACTCGTGAAACGGGGTCTATTCAGATTCTGGGATACTTGTACGTGAATTGGTGCTCCATCATGTTGCAAATACATTTACACGTCACGCACACGACCTCACGACTGTTCACTGATCCAACTCACGATTGCACACTGGGTACGCTGGCTGTTGTTGCCTTTGTGCGAAGTAATAGTGCTGCTATCTGTCGGAGAACCCCCACATCTCCTGTAGGATGAATCAGTCATTTGTTCCACCATCATTCTGTCTACTACAGCGCCTACACAGCATTTCGGTAAATAGTATTCGGTATTCACTTGTCTTCATAATCATTCATGGATATGTGTAGTCTTAAACCCACTCTAGTTCCGTAACAGTCGAAAATCGGACACATGTTCATACGCCTTTTTCGGTTTATTTTCACATGTAGAATCACCTCAGAAATTACGTGACATTCCTCCTGTATCACCCTGTATACACAACATGAAAGAAACGGGATTGTTAACAGATGCAAATTCTTAATTAAAGTATAATTAGAAGGAAGAAAACATTTATGCAATTTACCTTTTTTATTTTATGTTTTGCAATTATGTTTATCGAAATTGCCCTAATTTCCAATTAAAATTAGTTTACATTGCTATGTGAAACCACACATGTGTTTATTAAATGTAAATTCTGAATATCGCATACCTTCTGTTTTTCCCTCTAAAATTCGTAGAGTCCTCCCTTTTTCTGCGATAAATCTCAAAAAACCTACAATATATGTTTTCGCCATTATTGGATTCATATACCAGAAACGATACATTTTCTAATTTGTGATCACACAAAATCATTTCGTCAAGCGTTTGCTTACTTGTAAAGAGGAAAAATTCAGTTTAAAATACAAAAGTTGTTTTAAAATGTTATGTAACACGAATACTGTATGTTGAAGCAAGTTTCAAGCTAATGTAATTCATGTTTATTTTGAGCTAGAACGTACACATTAACTTTTTTTAATCTCATGTTTATTATGGGGTAAGCAGGCCCGTATCCAGTGGGTCTAGTGGGGCCCAGCACCCCCTAAATTTTTGCTGACCCACTAAAATTTTCACGGTAGGCTTGTTAATGAATTATGATATGGTGATGAACTATAATATAATTGGATCGGGTCCCCCTAACTTAGTGTAAATCCATAGGCGGTATGGCATACCACTACATACCGTCTCACTTCGACCACCGGCAACAATAACAAGATTACAACAATGGCAAAGGAAACGGAATGTAGTTGCCCATGGTTTATGTTGGAAGTTGCCATCCATATATTTGCCTAATGGAACCAGTGACGATGCTAAAGAGAGTTAAGAAGACGGGATCCCCCCTGGCTACTCCCCGCTCAGATATTTTGTATTGTAAGGTACCTCAAATAATATAAAACTAATAATATAAAAATTGACTACCTACCAATAAATTAATGCGGGCGTCGTCAATGAGGAGAGAATTTGACGGGGACGTATGTTTTTACTTTTTTTAAAGTGTTTTTTGGACTCTCCTTAATGTAACAAATTACGCATATAGGCGTTAGGCGCTTTAACATATTTTGGGGGAGTAATTTTGTTGTTCATTGGCGTTTCATCGCGTCTCTGACGCTGGTGGTATAATTTTAAGAACGGAAGTGGGACCACAGCGGATCGTTGCTACGGGGATGCCAATTTTTGGCGAGATATCTCTAGTTGTCCATCGGCGGTCCTCCGACGCCTACGGCATGGAGTAATCAACGATACCAAAACTGAAAAATTGTGTGTTAGGCGTGCAGACGAAGACGAAGAGGCTAGCGGATGACCGTGCAGAATGGAAGCTTCTCAGCTGCGGCAAGTAACCTGCCAATAATGACAGAATACCTATGATGAGGATGAGGATGTAGTGCATATGATCAGTTTGATTGGTTGATTAGCGTTTCGTGTCTCTTTCAACAGCGAAGCTATATGAGATTTGAACCTACAGCTGAAGGTAAGATCGGAATCACATGAACCTCTGGGGATCGAGCCCGGATCTCCCGCTCTACAGAAGCGTACGCTAACCATAAATATATCTACGACGGAGTTCATGCATAGGTAAAGTATGGTGTATTTTGGTTTCATTATTTTTTGATGTGTTTCCTAAGTAACATGTTACATGAATTACCTAATATGTTATTTAAGGTAATGTCGAAGTAGCTAACTCTATGACCTATGGAACGCGGAAGTTCAATGCCGTGTTTATAAAAGCTGTCCATCCACTTCTATCCTTAGCTAACTGGATCTAGTTTCTACTTTGCATTCCTATTTCTGAGAGATCCATCTTAATATTGCCCTCCCATCTGCGACTAGGTCTTCCTAATCGTCGTTTTCCCATTGGACTTACAGTTAAGACTTTGAAAGCGTCCCTACTTTCTTCCACCCTGGCTACATGACCTGTCCACCTGAGCCTCTTAGATTTGATGACCCTAACAATGTTTGGTAAACCTTATAAATTATATAGTTCTTCGTTATGAAGTTTCTGCCATTCCCCATTCCTGTTCCTCTTAGGTCCGAATATTCGTCTCGGGCTCTTGTTTTAAAACCAATCTACGATCTTCCCTCAGAAGAAGTGACCATATTTCGCAACCGTACAGGACAACAGGCATGGTTATCGTTCTGTACATTTTAAGCTTTAAATTCCTCGGCAGAATATTCGACGACAAAATATTTTAAACTGAATTTTAACACGATTTCCCTGCTTGAAGTCGACATTTGATTTCTTCGTGAATATGGTTTTGGTGAGTTAACAGGGTAATGTCTATATGAAAGAAATGTTATAACTATAAACATAACCAAGAAAGTTCTGTCGCTTTTGTAGAGTTATGTGTTCAATAGGACCTTACACCGTGAGTTGAATGCGAATGGAGATAAGGTGAAAGTCAGTTGTTGATGTGGATATATCCAACACAATACCCGGTTGAGGCAGTTCAATTACACCGTGAACTTGCGTCAGACATTCAGTTACACCATTCTACGCCTTGAATGGGAAACATTCTTGCATCCGCCATACTGCCCGGACATTGCACCGTTCGATTATCACCTGTTCCATTCTTTGGATAACCACTTTACAGGACGCCAGTTCAAATCCCTAGTGGAGGCGCAAAATGCACTTGATACCTTGTTCACTCCACAGCATATCAATTTCTACCGCGATGGAATTCATGGCCTCCTAGAACGTTGGCAGAAGGTCGTCGATGCTGATGGGAACTATTTTGATCTTCCAGGTAGGTCTTAGGTGACATACCGATGTTCGAAAGTTGTAGGTGAAAAAGTTACAGAACTTTTTTGGTTACCTTTATATGAACAAAAATAAAAATTTAAGAGTACAAAATTAGACAAAACATATTTTTGAGTCAAGAGTAAGAAGGAAATGATTTCTACGGTGAAAAGAAGTCTATTGTCCGTAGTTTCAATACACGATCAAAATCCGTACCTGTCACTACATCTATTCAGAACTCAAACGGTTTCAAAATGTTCATTTGACGTTGAGAATCAAAGGATTAGTAATGAATGCTTAAATAATTTGTCATTTACATGTTAATGACTTGGTTTGGCAGTATAAATAAAACATTCTCTTTAAATGCGTTCCCTGAACAAGAGAGATAAAAACGTCAACTGTTCTCTCTACTGGCATTTTGAAGTAATAAATTTGGATTGATTGACGGAATTGGATGGTGGTTGTTGTACGGGTTTATCTCATGACGTTTCATAGATTTTATTCTCTCTCCCTTCCTCCCTCCCTCTCTCTCTCTTTTCATTTTATCTTTAAATAAAAGATCAATGAATTAGTTAACTCCAAGTTATCACCTGTATTAGCACTAATCACCATTGTTTGCATACTCATATCTTCAACCACAAAAACAAATTTATCAACATCTGCTTTTGTTTTAAAACATTATTTTTATCTTTCTTTTCGAAGGCGATTTATAGTTGGTTTTAGATTTTTCAAAAGGAAAAATTAGTTCTCATTAAAATTGCCATTAAAACTGTTAGTAGTTCACTTGTTAAACCTGTGCTCTCTACACAATGCATCATTCACATATGAGGATGAATCTTCTTGTCTTCCTCTCACAATATATGTGCCTTTAGAGATATAAGTAAAGGACGTCTTGATAAAAATCAGCAAGGGCTATCATAAAGGAGCGGAGTATATAATTAATGTATGATCAGTGTTTTCTTTCTTCTTGCATGCAATATGTAATAAGCAAATACATTGCATATACAATTAATTATAATGTCAGTGATATGTGTTGTTCATTGGGCAAAACACTCCGAACGATGAAGATTCATCTTAGATTGGAGAAATGGTTATCCTTCGTTTTTCATTCTCATTTGGCTATGAAACAAATGCCGGAGAAATATACTACTCCTGTATACAATTATGTGGTGTTGGAATGTATAACTCGTAGGATATGATGCTTTACTTTTTTTAAATTTCAACCCTTCCAGTGTACCCCTAAAATGTAATAAAGATATAACTACCACGTTTTTTTAAACATTCAATTAGTACTGAAGAATCTACAGAAAATTTGCAATCGATCAGTGAAAACACTACGTTTCTAGCACTTGTGGTCTTCGAGATCTCATTGTCGAAAGCATTGGTCACAAACATATAAACGTCCACAAACATATAAACTTTTCAAGCATTTTAATGTAAGGATGCTCATTTGTGTCAGCCATATAGATGCTAGGAGGGAACAAAGTAGGGAAAATGAAGTAAAATAAGTGCTTTTCAGTTCAATGTCCCACAATGACCATTAGGCTAAGAGAGACAATCATTGACGCAAAGTACTGCTTTATGGCTTTAAATCTCAATATAGCTCAGTCACTAATTAAGCTAGGAAGACGATTTTGGTAACACTGTATTCCTGAAGAACGGACCTTTCTAAATATGCATTTTATCTATGTGGAGGAGTATCAGGATAGAGAGGAAAGGGGAAAGTTTGTGTATATATTTTTTGCACTTTTTTGGGGGGAGGCGATTTCCCCCACACTTCTCGGGTGTACACTCATAAAAATTGGTATGTGAAGGAATGAAGTAATCCACTACATAATAGTACTTTCTATATGTACTTGTTGCTTAATGAGAGAAATAGGGGGAGGGCAAAGTTGGTCAATTGTTTGATTCTCAGTTTTCTTTGACGTAAGAGGTTTATTTTCAGGACGATTCCATATAAGATAAGGTATCTTTTGTCTGAATTGGTCTAGAAGCATAACTGTTTTTGGAATTTATGCTTCATAAGCTTTACAAAGATCTATTAATCATAACTCTGTGATAATTATAAGGGGATTTCCCAATGTGAGAGTCTATGATTTCGTTCAAATCCCTGGTGGGTGTATAGGAAAGTTAAGACAAGTAAATGATGATGGAAGAATTAGTGAAATAAGAAAATGGAATTAAACAGGGGTATCTGGAGAGAACCCACCAACAAGATGTTGTCCTTCACAAACTTACTTGGCCGGGAATCAAACGAGGGACCCTACACACTAAAGTTAAGCGCTCTACCACAGGATCACCGTGCCGCTTGGAACAAAATAGGAATTTCGCAGCTAAAGATGTTAGTTTTACCTTAATTATGATAACTATTCCTTTCTCATACATACTTTATTATGTATACTTTGTCCCTTCGTGTCGAATGAATAATTCCTCTTCTTTCTGAGTATGTGGTCCCTGGTACGAATCCCGATGTCAGAGCTTTGAACGTATTGAGATGTTTCAGATCCCATTTTAACTCTTCGCATACCTCAGAGTAACAGAGATGGCATGGCGTCATAAAACTGAACCTAAATTCTTCCAGCTCAATGAGCGTTAGACGCCATATTGAACCAATATAAGCATTATATGTCCCAAAATAAGCTATATGATGTACCATTATTACTTTTATAAAGAAATGCACAATGTAAACAAAAATGAGCATACATTAATTTGAATCAAGAGTATCAGTAGTTGTATTACAAAATGAGTGTACTGAACAAATATTTGACTAGAAACAGAAAAAAAAGGAAATATAGAAAATAAATTATCCCTAGACTGTTTCATAAATGATTCATCATAAATTTTCTCGATAATGGGACAAGTTTGAAGCATAAACTGTTTTCGCTTTATCGGCAGTAAGCAAGATAATCAAATGGTATGAGCGTGAGATAGAGTGCGCGTTATGTTGAAATGATATTGTGGGCGTGAGGTTGAGTTGGTGCTCTGAGTGTGATGTTGAAATTATGTTGTGTGGTAGTTAGGTGAGCGTGACGTTGAACTGGTGTTGTGTGAAAGTCAAGTGAGCGTGATGTTGAAATGATGTTGTGTGCTAGTTAAGTTAGCATGATGTTGAACTGGTGTTGTGAGGAAGTCAAGTGAGCGTGATGTTGAAATGATGTGTGCTAGTTAAGTTAGCGTGATGTTGAACTGGTGTTATGTGGAAGTCAAGTGAGCGTGATGTTGAAATGATGTTGTGTGCTAGTTAAGTTAGCGTGATGTTGAACTGGTGTGTGGAAATCAAGTGAGCGTGATGTTGAAATTATGTTGTGTGGTAGTTAAGTTAGCGTGATGTTGAAATTATGTTGTGTGGAAGTTAAGTGAAAGTGTTGTTGAAGTGATGTTGTGTGGAAGTCAGGTGAGCGTGATGTTGAAATGATGTTGTGTGGTAGTTAAATTAGCGTGATGTTGAAATAATGTTTGGAAGTTAAGTGAGCGTGATGTTGAAAATGATGTTGTGTGGAAGTTAAGTTAGTGTGAAGTTGAAATGATGTTGTGTGAAAGTTAAGTGAGTGTAATGTTAAAATGTGTATGGAAGTTAAGTGAATGTGATGTTGAAATGATGTTGTGTGGAAGTTAAGTTAGAGTGATGTTGAAATGATGGTGTGTGGAAGTCAGGTGAGCGTGATGTTAAAATGATGTTGTGTGATAGTTATGTTAGGGTGATGTTGAAATGATGTGTGGAAGTTAAGTGAATGTGATGTTGAAGTAATGTGAACGTAATGTGAGTGTAGGGTTGAATGAGTCATGTTAGATTGCTGTAAAAATAAGGTCTAATGAGTGTGATATCGAAATGATGTGAATATTAGGTCAAATAGGTATGGTGGTGGATTAATGACATAAGCGTATGGTTGAGTGTCGTCAGATAAGAGTGTACATCCTTTGGTAGTGCACAGTACAAGCGAGCGTGGATTTAGTTTTAAGTTAGTGAGGGAGAATGTACCCTTACCCATACCCCAGACAATAACGATAACCCTGCCGGAGTAATTCCTGAATTGTGTGGGAAAATATAGCTGGGAGTCTGAAACCTCATGCACTGATTTACAAAATTGCGTTTAGGAATATCTTGGCAACATACTCTTTGAGTAACTGAAATGACTGGAAAGAGATTAAAATATATTGGATCCCAACTCAAAATTGTGTGCTGTTTCCAAGTACCTTCAATATACCACGTGATCAAAGGTAATCTTCATCCCCGCTTCTCCGTGTACAGTATAAGTATATATTCGTGACTATGGTTGCCCTAGCAAAATCATTCCACCAACGTATGTGTAACGTGACCGTGTACAACTTTTGAGTTAAGATAATTTTTTATTTTTTCCCAATATTCGAGACGAGATTGTAACTTTCAAGCAGTCTTGGAAAGTAACGCGTTACTTTTTAAGTAACGTTCCCTAGTAACGCATTACATTTTTTCCAATTGTAACGGTAACGCTTTACAATTTTTAAGTAAGGCGTCTAGTTTACTTTACTTTTTTGCGTTACATTTTGGAAGAGTAACTACAATATATGTATTTCCCCCCCCCCCCCGAAACAAATGTTTCATTCTTGTAAGTGAATTGCTCAGAATGGAACAATGGAGCATGAACTACGTATGTCGGTGACCGACAGTCAGTCATCGACACAAAGAAAAGCAGATAAGATCTCAGTGCCATTGCTGTTTTTGGAAGATGAGTACAACCTCAGGAAAATCTCATGTGATGCATATATTGCCAACAGTGACACACATGCTCCTAACAATGACACAAGTGCCTCTAACAGTCATGCAATACTCCGAACAGAGACATAAATATTGCCAACAGTGATACACATGCTCCTAACAATGACACAAATGCCTCTAACAATCATGCAATGCTCCTAATAGTGACGTAAATGTTGCCAACAGTGACACACATGCTCCTAACAATGACACAAATGCCTCTAACAGTCATGCAATGCTCCTAACAGAGATATAAATATTGCCAACAGTAATACACATGCTCCTAACAATGACACAAATGCCTCTAATAGTCATGCAATGCTCCTAATAGTGACGTAAATGTTGCCAATAGTGACACACATACTTCTAACAATGACACAAATGCCTCTAACAGTCATGCAATGCTCCTAATAGTGACGTAAATGTTGCCAACAGTGACACACATGATTCTGCTAATGAGGCACGTGCTCCTAACAATGACATAAAAGCCTCTAACAATCCTGCAATGCTCCTAACAGTGACGCAAATGTTGCCAATAGTGACACACACATCTACTAACAATGACATACATGCTTCTAACAGAATACCTCTAACAGTCATGCAATGCTCCTAACAGTGACATAAATGTTGCCAACAGTGACACACATGATTCTACCAATGAGGCACGTGCTCTTAACAATGACATAAAAGCCTCTAACAATCCTGCAATGCTCCTAACAGTGACGCAAATGTTGCCAACAGTGAAACACACATCTACTAACAATTACGCACATGCTCCTAACAGTGACACAAATACCTCTAACAGTCATGCAATGCTCCTAACAGTGACACAAATACCTCTAACAGTCATGCAATGCTCCTAACAGTGACATAAATGTTGCCAACAGTGACACACATGATTCTGATAATGACACACATGCTCCTGACAGTGACACAAATGCCTCTCACAGTCATGCAATGCTCCTAACAGTGACGCAATGCTACTAACAGTGATATACATGCTCTTAATAGAGATATATGCTCCTAACAGTGATCCATATACTGCTAACAGTGACATAACATATTTGTAACAGTGAAGTAATGACACGCGTGTTATTTGTGTTTTTAAATTGAAACTTAAGATAATAATAAAAAATAGGGTAATAAATTTAAGGCTAGATCTACATTTCGTTTTATGATTTTTCAAAATCACAATATCAGTACAAACAATTAAATAATTATTTTTGTTATTTTAGGCCATCCATTGTAATATTTGCTGTGACGATAAGTAAATCCATTTGTAATAAATTGATACAAAACTATATTTTATGAGTTTCACAAAATTTAAGTATAGTCTACTGTTTAATAATTTATTACGTAAATATCAGTTACTGAATTATAGTAACCCTTTGTTTACTATAGGATAAAGTAAACGAAGCAAATCCTTGTGCTCCACCAATAACAGAATTAAAATAGCTGAAGAAAGAGAGGAAATGATGAAGAGAATAATATTAGATTCATTTGGCTGTCCCTTTCAGAATGTCAGGCTCTAAAGATGATAAATATTATTAAGTGATTCCAATTGTCGCTGTGATTTGTTGACAAAAAAGAATTATGCCTTCCGAGCTGCTAATTAAATTCGTAATATCGTGTGGTGCCAGAAGATTTATAGGGATGAATTCTAGTTTATATTCTCAGTTCAGAAAATGGGATTTGAATAAGTTTTAACAAAGGTCCTTTTCTATAGATTAGAACGAAAGATGATGGCAGAAATATTTTAATTCTGTTTTCTTCAAAGCATATGATTGATCTAATTATGCGATAGTAGGCCGGGAACGCACAAAGAAGTGGGTATGTTCAATCGTGGTATAAAGTATGTACCACGAGGACACAAAATCCATTGTTGTGGTCCCGCATCGTGTAAAACAGGTTTTATCATTAATAGACATTTTCTTTTCTTATAGGGGCCGCGGTGGCTCAGTGGTAGAGCGTTCACCTCTGGTGCTTGGGGGTCCCGGGTTCGATCCCAGCCCCCGCCAAGTGAACTTTGTGGTGGACAAACACCGCGTGCGTGGGGTTTTTTCGGGGTTATCCCGTTTCCTCACACTTTCTTCATTCCACCATTTCATTCATTACTCATCATCACCGTCTCCTTTAGCCTAACCGGCATACCCGTGAGACGTAAAACTCAAAGATTTCATTTTTTCTTTTCTTATAAAAGTATCATTTATTACCATTAATACACAATCCCATATCCGCAATTTCTTATAAGTGGCAAATATAGTAAATAAATAACGTGTATGGATAATGAAAATACATTTTAATTAAAGAAAGAGAAGGCAATGGAACAAAGACCGAGATATTCGGGAAAGGGCTTTGCATACGTTGTGATTGCGGGGGCACAATTTCCGCCAATTACACAATGCAAAACTAAACAATTTTAAAGTAAGTTAACACATTGCACTTTACGTCTTTGTTCTCATGTTATTTGCACATACATTTTTTTTAAAAGAAATATAAAATCTATCAATTCACAGGGTAAGAATTTTCAAATGAACCAGTAATGGTATTTGTGCACAAATGAAATGGAAGAAACTTTAAAACTTGTGAAAATTTTGTAGTACACATATGTTCTGTTGAGTTTGAGTTTAACGTCCAGTTCAGCAGCAAGGCTATGTGAGACGTGGAGATACTGATTAACGTGAAATCCGAACCACATGAATTCCCACCGGGAATCGAACCTGGGTCTCTCACGCCAAAGGCGCTTACGTTAACCGCTCAGCCACGAAGAAACTCAGTATACACGCGAACATAAAGATGTCTCTTTCACAAGCATACTTTTAGCAGCACTTAGGTCTATGTTTTGTAGTAGCCTTTCGTTCTTACATGTTTTTTCTCCGTAGATACACTGAGAAAAATCCGTTCTCTGAACAGCAGTATATTGTACAAATATACGGAATCCTCTTGTTTACTATAGAAATCAGTATGAAGCATACGTTATCCAGGGGGTCGCGGTGGCTTAGTGGTAGAGCGTTCACCTCTGGTGCTTGGGGTCCCGGGTTCGATCCCAGCCCCCGCCAAGTGAACTTTGTGGTGGACAAACACCGTGTGCGTGGGTTTTCTCGGGGTTCTCCCGTTTCCTCCCACTTTCTTCATTCCACCATTTCATTCATCACTCATCATCACCGTCTCCTTTAGCCTAACCGGCATAACCGTGGGACGTAAAACTCAAAGATTTCATTTCATTTCATACGTTATCCATATGCTACATACGCACTGCTGTTAGATGTTACATCATGCCGTTGCAGGATGTCTGACATCTAACAGTTTTCCGTGTATCACATGCAAATACTTATGTTACCTTCGTCAGTTATATGTTATATACGTCTATTTGTATGTGAGATCCTGACCACCAGGCCCTTATCAAGGGGGGTCTAGGGGGGCCGCCCCTTAAGTTTTTGCTGGCTCCTATAAACTTTTCACGGTAGGCTTGCAAATGAACTATAATACGGTGATGAACTATAATATGGTTGGATCGCCCCCCCCCCTAACTTCAGCCTGGCCCTCCCTACATTTTTGGGCTGGCTACTAGCCTGCTGACCGCCTATATTGTTTCATACGGAAAGTACGTATAGTTGGAACACTTATACAGAAAGTATTATAAAGCATGCGTTATCAGTTACACGTCTGTTGTACATTAAGTCCAAAAACTAGAAGAATTACGCATATAACCTATATTTTTAAGTACAGCACCTAAATTTTATTTCTCAATGTATGTGCTAAAGAAAGGTAAATCTTAATTGAACATAGATTGTGGACCTAAAATTGAGTGTAATAAAATTACGTTTGTTATACTTATTGATATGCAACTTTCTATGCAACTTCACATTTGTCACATTTGTCAAAAATCTAAATGTGTCAATTTCTTGTGTTATAATAATCGCCAATTATATTTATTGGCATTTTAGGCGTTGCATGGTAAAGTGGCGTTAGTTACTTTTGAGACATTTTGAGATATTGCTACTTTTATTAGAATCGAAACAGAAAAATCTGACAAAAACTATAAAGTTTTGTTATGAATCATTTATGTTGGTAAGGCATGTTACCTACTTGAAAACTGCAGAATGTCACAATATATACACAGAGTTCTTGTATTTTCAGTATAGTTGAGGGGTTGGAAGGAAAAGTGGTCTTGTCAATTCTATATATTGAGATACATATCAAAGTAAATCCTACAAGTAATACAGATTTTTATCCCTATATAACAAGATGTTTATCTGTGAAGACTCGTTATGTAGGTATAAGTTCATAAGTTTGTAGAATTACCTGTATTTTACTCTAATAAACACATCAGTATCTAAAATGAGTAATATTGACTTATGCCACTTTAACATTCAACCCCTTGTGTAACAGAACAGTACGTTGACAGAAACAATGCACAGCAGTAAATGAACGTAAAAATAAGAAATAAAAAAAAGTGACAACATCAATTAAAACATAAATATGAATGAGGAAGGCATACTGGAACATTATGCATCATCATTACTATCACAGTACATGTCATCATCATCATCTCCATGCTGGTCACTGTCCTTTAAAGACAAGTGGTGATGACGGATAGGTTTTTGATATAAATGACAACATTGTTCGCTAGTGTTCTACTATGCCACGCTTAATTGCATGCATGGAGAGCATGCCCGCGACCTTTCGGTCTATTTAATGGACGGGTACCGCTAAAATGTGTCGCACCCTGCCCGTAGTTCCTCAATACGCTATTGATTTCTCGTGCACAAGTGCACCGTCAGAATTTGTCCCCTAATTCTCACTCGCCGAAGCAATGTAACCCCCATTCACTGACGGAGTGGGATACGCCCACTGCGCGGCCAGACCGAAGTCCTGAGTGCCTACCAGTTAACCTACTGGTTGAGGCAGACTTCTAGCAAGTCAGTCCTACCATGCTCTGCAGGCATGGCGCCCGAGCGTTTCAAGGCAAGCTCACCTCCCCCACACGCCCACCGTTGCCCAGATTCCTGGGATCAGCTCCCGCATGGTACCGAATCCCATGGTATGACTACAGCCCGGCAGAGTCCAACCCAAATCCGGGGCCCCAGGCAATGCCGGGGGGGGGGGGGCTTGTTCAATCCCGGCCCTGCCTACCTCTATCGTTCAACTGGCAACCGCCTTGTCGTGTATAGGTACCACGCACACGTCGAGATACTCCCGTATCTCATCCCGGACCCAATGGTACGCGTCAAGTCACCATTTGAGTTTGGTGCCGACCCTTATCCCACAGAGTTTCCTCCCTTTAGCAGGATCAGAACGTTACCCAGATTCCTGGGATTGGCCCCTCCCCCACCTCCGTTTGTTCCCCCTCAGGCTGGAATCCGACACTCCCCCTTCCCCCGGTAGGGTCGTCCAAGCAATACGGGACTTCCTCTAATTACGGTAGAGGTACACCGTACATTAACAGAGACAATGACTGATGTAGACCGTTTGCTCAAAGGCAGACACTGTCAATAAATGGCAACAAGTCAATTATGTACTTCTTCTTTAGCTTGCTGATGACTCGAGGCCTTTTGTAAAGTAATTCTTATAGAATGTTGTCTGACTTACTCCACTTTGCCGTACCGGGCATAGTGAATTCGAATTTACGACGCTTTGTGCTACCATCTGTTGGCCTACTTTTTAACTCTGACTATGAGATACGCAACTTTGCTATCCAACAGGTTATGGTTTCAAGTTCACGGAAATGACTTAATCTCATTAAAAAAAAAAAAAAATGACTTAGGCCACTTTACCATCAAACGCCTCTTTTTCTTTTTTAAGTAACAAAAAACAATCTCTTGTCCACATATGCATATTTGTCCAAACACAGCATCGGATATTGTGTGCATGTACCCCCGTGACATATTTTATATCGTGAGCGAATGCATTCACTTCCTTGTGCGCTAATGCATTGCATCTTCTTGTGTATCTCTTGCTCGCATAGTGCATCTGATGAGTAGTTGTAAACACTTGTTTTCGTCGAGTAGCTTATGTTTGCGTTGAGTGAACAAAGCAAGCCGCAAGCGAAGCTTCAGGAAGGCAAACATAGGCGTTTATCTGGTTTAACTATCAGACTTGTCAGACCAAAGAAGCAGTAAATATCAGAATATTTTTTGAGTATGTTGTACTTGCTATTAACCGGGTAAGGAATAAAATTACTCTTACAATATACAAGAAGCAATATTGGATTAATTCGAAAGATTACCGGTATTAGAGATTTTAGAGATGTATCTTCCCTCGCCGTCGCTGAAGAAAGTGTGCACTGGACTGGACGACAAATAATATAATAATGCTGTGGAAAAAGACTTGTATGTACCCATTCCACGCCGAATCAAAGTTAATATGGTAGTATCAAGACATATTAATCAAGTCAGTTGCATTTTTTTTTCGTGTCTTTGGATTATTTTGCTAACCATGTGTAAATATACATTTAATTTTTAGAACATACTTGAGTTAAAGAATGGCAAAAAAAGTTAAATAAAAGAATTTCAAATTTCGTCCTATATTTTTATGTACTGTGTAACCCAGGCCCGTATCCACGGGGGGGCAAGAGGGGGCCGGCCCCCCCTAAATTTTGACTGGCCCCCATAAAATTTCACGGTAGGCTTGCAAATGAACTATATATGGTGATGAAGTATAATATGATTGGGTCGGGTCCCCCCTAACTTCTACCGGGCCCCCCTAAATTATTGGGCTGTCTACGGGCCTGGTGTAACCCCGATTTTCGTTCACGAATTTAACGAAACCTTGTGTCCCGAAGATTAACACTATATACATAATGTATTTAATTTCGCATTAGGGCGATTCTCTGGCAAGTGGTCCATAGTCAGTAATTTTTCAAAATTAATTTTAAACTATGATGTTTATGTTTTTCTATTAAGAAATAGTGTAACTATATACTGAGACATTTAAAATATTTTTATAAAATACATTTACTAGGTTTTGACCACATAAACTTTATCTGTTCTACATCATGCTCAATGCTGTTCACATATCCCCATTTTCAAATAATTTTTCAAACTAAATTCTAAATCTGAAATAATATGAACAATAGCAAAAAATATAAAGTAGACCTTTGGCAAAAAATTGGCAATTTTGTTTTAATTAATGTTTTATTCTGATAGGCAAAAATTGTATATTTCTCATGCCATGTTTTGCTGTCCCGTGCGTAACGGAAAACATGTATTTTTTGTGTTTCCTTTGTAATTATAGAAGATAAAGTACTGAAACTTTTGCTCCAAAGTAGAATTATTATTAGCCTGTTAGTGGTACTTATTAAATTTGTTTATTATCCTCCTTATATATTTCATGAGGTATAGAAATGTTGTCCCGTGCGTAACGTTACGCACGGGACATTTACAGATTTACCCAAGGAAGTGAATAAAATTAAGTTATTAAGATTTCAATACGTGTTTATTGTTATCGATGTTAAACAATGAGTAATAAAATAAACTTTTATATTAACTCAAAGAAACATGAATTTGCTGAGAGAAACTAAATCAAACATAACTATCAAAAACGTCTACGTTAAGTTACATAGAAACATTTACCAGGAGGCTTAAAAACAAATTATCATGGTAAATCACACCCTTTTCTTTTAATTAGAAAGGTAGGTATCTAAGTTGGTTGGACAGTCTTGTAGGGGGCAAATGGATTCGCTTCAAAACTATTTAGTTCTTTACAAAAACGGGTATTGGTTCTGGAACTTTATAGTATATTCTTTCACCCTTTATCAGCAAATTAGGTGCTTGAAGTATATTTAGAACGTGATCGAATGAGACATAAGATCTGTTCTTTTCATCAAAACAAAACTTTGTACAACTGTTGTCCATGCATTTCAGATTTGTTACTCTAATATCCCCATCTCCTTCTACATCACTTACAGATACACATGCATACCGATATTTAATCCTATTTCTGGAAGAACCACAATCGAATTTCACTAGGAAAAATACAGCTGCTCTAATATTGCCCATTCTGAGCTCAACAGTTGGAGGGTTGGAATATCATTATGAACATCGTCTTCAAAGTTGTATTCTGAATTAATGTTATTCTCACCACTTTAATATATTCTTTGCACTGGCACTCTTTTCGTTTTCCTTGAACCATTCTAACTTGAATTACCTTGTTCTTCTTCACATTTTAATGTGTTTCTCTCTTCTAAATGGCCAACAACGAAACAATGCGGAATGAGTTCCGCAAAAGGAACACGAGAGGAAAAGAGTTAATATTTTAACTTGCCTATAACGCTGCATCCTCATAAAAATAGGTGCTCTACTTGTAAGTGTGGTGGGCCTGTGAGTTGGCATTTTATTATCAAGTTATTTTTCAGTTTCACCTTCTTGCTATGTTTAAGTCTATATTTTCTAGCCCTTTCAGCGCCACTCATTGCTTTTGTTGATCAATTCAGTTCATCACTTATAATATTACTTGGAACAGATTTACTTCCATGTGAATTCATATTACTTATTTAAAAAATTCACACTAAAGCAAATCTTCTCTATGAAGTAACAATCATGCCAAATAACCAAAAATCAACTGTTTCCCTTCAATTCAATTTTTCGTATTTCATCTGACAATGGCACCATTCAAATGACTCAATATTTGGTAGATAGCATAGAGGATCGAGCAGCTCAACAGTTGTACAACATTATGTGGTTTGAACGCAACCAATCAGTGTTCAGACAAATACCCCAAATACATGGTAATAACACTAAGCGAGTTGCCTAGCAAAGTTCGACTTTGATACTTTGGAATGTAATTTAATTCATTTAAATTAAATTTTGGATGCAAATATTTTATGTTTGTTAATGTCCAAATGTTAATCTTAAAATATTAATATCTTTAGTAAGGATATTACATAATAACAGTCTTAGAACAACCAAACAATTGCATGGTTACTTTTCTGTCCCGTGCGTAACGTCCCGTGCGTAACGGTGAATCAAAAAAGAAAACGTAATGTGAAGCTAATTAAATTCTATTTTCCTATTTAAAAATATAATGCACAGTAAGGAGAATGAATGTAGAACATAAGTGATGACATATAAAATGAAAATGCTGCCATAAATCGCAGAGAATGTCCAATGAAATTGAGGTTGTCAAATGAGCTTTTCGTCTGAGTCCCGTGCGTAACGCTCAATTTTGGCTTATAACTCAAATTTGCAATTGTTTTGACTGTTTCATTTTATTTAACTATGCACTAATAATGTCCCCCTAATTTTGACATATTTTAAATTTTATTTGAAAATACATTTTCGTTTTAAAAGCAGTTTTTGTGTACAAATGTCCCGTGCGTAACGCTGAGAATCGCCCATTAGTGCATTTACCACCTTTAAAGGGAAAATATATATAGGAAACATTATTTGTAAACAGGAAATATTGGTATACATTGAGCACATGACACCGACACCATATTTACTAGAAAGTACTGTAGAAGTCTACTTGTGTATGAATATTTCTCTAACTACAGGCAAAAGCTAGTGTCAATTTTTCGAAACCCTTGACAGACATTAAAATCGTTATTCATAGGCGCATCAAAAAAATGTTGATGTTAAGGACTCGTTTTCATCAGTTTTTTTTTTTTTTTTTTTTTTTTTAATTTAAAATGTTTGATAATTTTTGCTGTGGATTTCACTACGGTATTCTTCAGTCTAAGGATTGGAGTTACGATGAAAACCCCACATTCAAGAAATGTTAAAATTCCTACACATGGATACATGTCCCCATATGCCCATCACAAATGGACAAATCCCTCAAATGCATGGACAGTCATAACCACCACAACCAAACCCCCCCACACCAAGAAATGTCAAAACGCCTACACAATTGGTCATAACCTCCATACAAATGGACAAAATCCAGCACACAAATGGACATATCTGTTGAGAACCACTGGATGATACTATATAGGGTAGATTTTGATTGTTATCTTTTTCGTTTTCTATTTCTAAATGAGTGAAACATGATTACACTGTATATTGGGGTCTTTATTCTTTTATTAGTATAACTTTTCTATTTCTAAATGAGTGAAACATGATTACACTGTGTATTGAGGGTCTTTATTCTTTCATTAGTATAACTAGATACTCAAAAGTTTCTTTTAGAGTCTTCATCCCGGCGAAATTAAAATACCGCTAATTTTACAGTAATTATGTGATATCTTCAAATAGATAAAAGATAATTGAAATATGGAACAAGAGCGCCCTAGACAATATTATTCTGGGTACCGTTATCACAGGTCACCTAGCAGCTTTATGTTTTCAGCTGTTTAGAAACGCGAAAATAAAAGCCGACTTTCAAAATGGCTCGAAATCGAAAGCAGATAAGTGAGCCGTGATAACGGTTTCTCATGTAAAATGATATTGTCTAGGGCAGCGTTTCCCAACCGGTGTGCTGCGGAACACTGGTGTGCCTCAAATGGGCCGCTGGTGTGCCGCGAGGAAATCGAAACAAAATTATTAATTCTATAGCAACCAAATTGCAAGAAGTAAGAAATATATATATATATATATATATATATATATATATATATATATATATATATATATATATATATATATACAGGGTGGGCCATTTTAATTAATCCACGGAAATATCTGAAAAATGATAAAACATGGAAGAATTTTTTGAAGTACACGTTATATATTGCTAAGGGGGAAAACCAATTCCGCCAAAAGTACCCCTCCCCGCCCCCCGTAAATAGGGGTAACGGGGGGTAACTTTGAAATGTCAAATGGGAACATGGGTCGAGTAATACATCGTTCGAAAGGTCTTGGAAAACTAAGTAACGCTGTACCAAAAGATGTTTCATATTGTGCACCAGTTTCAAAATGGCCGCCATGATATGGTTCGGAAACTCCAGTACCCGTAGTATGAAAACCATGAAAGGTAAATGAATGGAACAACATTGAAATACGTAAATATCATAGGGCATATCGAATGATGTAATCCCTGTGATCCCAGTGGCCTCCCTGAAGGGGTCTTGTGGGCTAACTTCAAAATTTCAATGTCCGACCGGACAACGGTTCGGGCGTACGCTTGACCTACCCAATGCTGTTTGGAAGGCAGACTTCATGCATAGAGAATTGGTGCACTAAGTTAACGCGGATGGCCACAGTTACATTTTGATTAATTATTAGCATTCATGTCATATTGTGAGATTGAGGGACGAAACGGTGTGTACGTATATCCCCGAAATGCTTTCTGAATAACCAGCACGCATTGCATAAAAGTTTCTCTTTTTTTAATCACTACAGCGTCATCCTTACAAACAAATGTTTCAACCACACCATACCTATTTATAAGGTTAGCCTTAATTTACGAATTAAAGTAGAGTTCTCGTTTGAACTTTCACTTTACTTTCCACCCCACTCACATACAGAGCGCAGGGGGAGATTATTTTGCAGGAATTGGATTTCTCTCTATACATTATGGCAATTTTACTCTAATATTTTATCTCTGTTGTATTATTCTCGAGCCTTGGAACGCCTCCGTGGTTTTCCTATTTAATTTTCGTTATTTTCATTTATGTCTAACCGTATTCATACTATGGGCACTAGACGTTTTCTTAGACACAGTCACCATGTCTTTGCGATCATTTTGAAAACGGTGTATCATGTCGAAAATTTTCTTACAAAAGCTGTTTGATATTAATTTGTCTATGTAACGTGATGTTACTCGCTTCAAGCTGCTATTTGAAATTTTCAAGTTGGCCCCGGATACCTTTCAGTTGGCCCTTGGAGTCACCCCGACAACACCTCTCGATGTGCCTTACGTCAGTTAGCTACTCCAGGTTTTCTTTTGTTGATTTATCTCCAATCGCTTTCATACTGCGGGTACTAAACCTTTTCTCTGACACGGATACTATGTTTCGGCGGCCTTTTAAGAACACTGCCATTTCACATCAATCGTTTTCTCCTGCAATATGTTAGATTTTGCAAGATTTATCGAACGAGGTACCACTCGACCCATGTTACTATTTGAAATTTTGAAGTTAGCCCCCAAGACCCCTTTAGGGAGGCCACTGGGAACACAGGACGACACCGTTCGATATGCCCTATGATATTTACGTATTTCAATTTTTTTCCATTCATTTACCTTTCATGGTTTTCATACTACGGGTACTGGAGTTTCCGAACCATAATATGGCGGCCATTTTGAAACCGGTGCACAATATGGAACATCTTTTGGTACAGCGTTACTTAGTTTTCCAAGACCTTTCGAACGAGGTATTACTCGACCCATGTTCCCATTTGACATTTCAAAGTTACCCCCCGTTACCCCCATTTAGGGGGGGCGAGGAGGGGTACTTTTGGCGGAATTGGTTTTCCCCCTTAGCAATATATAGCGTGTACTTGAAACATTTCTTCTATGTTTTATCATTTTTCAGATATTTCCGTGGATTAATTAAAATGGCCCACCCTGTATATATATATATATATATATATATATATATATATTTGTATTTCAAATTGTTATGATCATCTACAATGGAAAAAAATACTGTAATTGTAATATATTATTGTGCATACATTACTTTGTAGCAGGTAGTATTTCGAAAACAGAATTTTATTTGCCACAGCTTCTTACACATTTCTATAGCCATTTCTACAAAGGCTGTGAAAGTTGCCATTCCCTTTTCTACATCTTACTTAAGTAAAGCAGGATTTTCTGCAATGAACACAATCAAGTGTAAGAACAGGTCACAACTGTTAACTCTGGAACACGATATGAGGGTGTGTTTATCCATCCACAATTGAAGAAGACTATGAACGAATATTGTACTCAAGTTGCACATTAATTTTGCTTCGTGCACCAACCTGTTTTCCTTATTTTTTAAAAATTGTAATCGTCATATATTAGAAAATATTATTGAACAATTCTAACCTTTGTGTAATATTTAAAAATTGTAACGTATATTAACCGTGTTAGTAAATTATAAGTTCCATACTGTGTTACTTTTCTGAACATTTTTAACGTCGAAAAATGTACTTGTTATCATTGTTATAACCATTATTGTTTCTTTATTGTTTCAAACTATTTCGTAACTTGAAATCTTAAAATATCATTCAATCCTTTCGACAGAGTAAACATTGCATACAAATTACCTACATTTATACTTTTAAAGTACAAGAAATTTGTTCGTTCGTTCGTTATTTAGTGATCTTCCTTCTTAGTGAAAGGTTGGATCTAGTTTTCGAAAAACAAAGTGTATTTTTGAAAAACAATCCTATATTTCATTGCAATTATTTTCTATTTTTAAATTGGAATGAAATAATAAGCATAATGATTTACCACGGGGAAAACCAGTGATCGAGCTTTCTTCTTTGTGAGAAGGAGATCAGTAGTCACAGAAGAAAAAAACACGGTATTTTATATTTACAAATGAGTGTGCCGCGAGAATAAAATTACACCCGTGGTGTGCCGCGAGTTGAGAAAGGTTGGGAAACGCTGGTCTAGGGCGCTCTTGTTCCACATTTCAATTATCTTTTATCTATTTGAAGATATCACATAAATAATGTAAAATTAGCGGTATTTTAATTTCGCCGGGATGAAGACTCTTAAATACATGTACTGTATTTATCACAACTAATACGGGGGGGAAAATTTAACTATTGAAATAATAATTCGCAGTACAAATCTTTTGTAGTTGGCATCAATCATTATAGTACAAACAGTTTTTTTTAAATCTTTTTACAATTTTATTCAAAGCAGAAAGCTTTTATTTCTAATATGATATTGGATTTACTAAGTTGCATCTCTCAGCTGCCTTTAATCAAAGTGTCCTTTACATATTCGTTTATTATATTAATCTCTTCTATATGCAAATAAAAAGCAGATACAAAATGACAAAAGAGAGACAACGAGAGAGAGAGAGAGAGAGAGAGAGAGAAGAAAACACTAAAGGGAAATCGTAAGCTATATATATATATATATATATATATATATATATATATATATATATATATATATATATATATAGATATATATATGATTAATTAAATTTTTAACTCTTAATTTTTTTAGCTTTCGTTTTGGGAAATAAAATCTGCTTTTGAAGCCTCTATGGATTGGCTATGAATAGATATGCTGCTATCACATATCACGATCAAAATAAAATCTAGATTCTTTTTTTCCTTTGATATTCATCGCCCATATGCTCTCTGTTTACACTCGCTCTTTTTTGTTAATTTTACACATAAGAGTGATTTTGAAAAGTGCAACGTAACACATTTTCAGTTATATTGAAGAGTATCTATATATATTTGTAGTTATATTGCGTGTTAAAATCATCTATAACAAAAACGTAAATTTATCCAGTTTACTCTATACACACATACATCTCTCTCTCTCTCTCTCTCTCTCTCTCTATATATATATATATATATATATATATATATATATGTGTGTGTGTGTGTGTGTGTGTGTGTGTGTAATGATTTTCGATATATAAGTCACCCCTGGCCTGGCTTTTATGTCATTTTTGCAATAGAAAAAAGAAAATAACATGTAAAAAAGAATAGAATAGACCGATATTAGTGTCCAATCCATAGTTTTCGGGCTCGCTGAAATGAACAGTGCTACCCCGATTCAGTTTTTAAGTATAAATTCATCCCTCCCATCGGTATGGAGGGTGTTCAGTTCACGTGAAAGCACATATATACTTGCGTGGCTGTCGCTAATAGATATCACCACCTCTTTATGGGGTGTTAAAGTGTATAAGAAAATTATAGCTATTGCTGCTCTATAATTTTGGAATTTTAAAAAAAAAGCTGTATTGATTTGAAATAATTGTTTTAAAATTGATCAAATGTCATAACGGGGGCGTCATTTGGAGAGGGCAGCGAGGATAATCGCCCCCACTGAGTTTAAGAAACTTGTGAATGTTTGTGAAAAGAGTGAAACTTTTACATCGATGAGCAACGTTTTTTTTTTCTCTTTGATAAAAGATGAAATGATGTTACTGAGTCGTAACTACATTTAGATTTGAGCATTAATATGGTATGGAGTTTCTGGTAGTTGTTGGACAAACTAAATGAGGAGCAATTAAATGTAACCTATTAAAACTTCTAATTAAGCATGATTCTCACAACTATATCACGATCTGGAACTTTTATTTAAGCATGGTTCTCACAAGTACATCACGATCTTGAACTTTTATTTAAGCATGATTCTCACAACTACATCACAATCTTGAACTTTTATTTAAGCATGATTCTCACAACTACAGCACAATTCCTGGCTTTCAATTAAGCATTATTCTCATAACTACAGCATAATTCTTGGCTTTTAATTAAGCATGATTCTCACAACTACATCACGATCTTAAACTTTTATTTAAGCATGATTCTCATAACTACAGCACAGTTCTGGACTTTTAATTAAGCATGATTGTCGCAAGTACAGCACAATCCTAAGTTTTCAATTAAGCATGATTCTCACGACTACAGCACAATCTTGAACATTTAATTAAGCATGATTCTCACAACTATATCACGATCTGGAACTTTTATTTAAGCATGATTCTCACAACTACAGCACAATCCTGGACTTTTAATTGAGCATGATTCTCATAACCACATTACGATCTGGAACATTTATTTAAGCATGATTCTCACAAGTACGTCACGATCTTGAACTTTTATTTAAGCATGATTCTCACAACTACAGCACAATTCTAGACTTTTAATTAAGCATGATTCTCACAACTACAGCCCAATTCCGGACTTTTAATTAAGCATGATTCTCACAACTACATCATGATCTTGAACTTCTATTTAAGTATGATTCTCACAAGTACAGCACAATCCTGGACTTTCAATTAAGCATGATTCTCACAAGTACAGCACAATCCTAAATCCTCAATTAAGCATGATTCTCACAAGTACAATACAATCTTGAACTTTTATTTAAGCATGATTCTCACAAGTACAGCACAGTCCTGAACAGCCTTTTGCTTAGTGTACAGCAAGCCCAAAGCTTGGTGATTAAAATTAATTAAATTAACTTTTATTATTTTGTACTTTAGTATTTTACGTTAACAAAAATATTTTGATTATTGCATATACTCGTAGCAAACAAGAATGGTAACTACGGTAACAACAAAGTGAATTCGAAGAATGAAATCTTTCAATTTTGTCTCACAAGGTTTATATACTACGTAGGCTAAAAAAGACAGACAGTGGTGTGAGAGTGAACAATATGGTGGAATGAAGAAAATGGAGGAAACACTTGAAGACTCCGAAGAAAGAACGTACACCATATTTGTTCACCACAAAATCCACAGAGTATCCCGTAACTAACCAGACAAACTTCAGGTATGAATTCCTGAGGCCCAAAGGAGTGAAAATCCATATATAGGTGTTTAAAAGCCTCTAAAAAGGAGATACTCATAACGAATCACATAAAGCCAAAATGTTAGTTACGTTTAGAGTAAATGAACAAATTGTTGACCATTACCTCGAATGCACGCTTCAGCACGCATGTGTTCACACGCAGCAGTTACTAAAAGCTGTGAGTTACAAAACACCATCTCCAGATAAGATCTTATAAAGTTAAACGCTGCACATTACTAAATCAGGCTTATGTATGGATCAGCTCTAATGGTAATCATCCAACTTACTCCTACCAATGTGAAAATAAACATTAACCTCTAACTGACAAATAAGAGACTGTTGTTCCACTACAAACTGACTGGTCCTCCATATCTATCCATGTCTCAACAGTTGTTCAAACCTCGTTTCTGCCTTCTCCAAACTTGGAAACATCTCACAATTTATCCAACTTCACGGGTAAAAAATTGCGAAAAATTCAAATTTCGGAGGTTTTTGACCTAATTTATCCCCTTTGATGAGGTGTTATTATCCTATATAGTTATATGGGCGTATACAGGGGTCCATTACCTTTTATAAGACATGGGTATATTAATGCCCCCTTGAAAATTTTGGGAGGGTACCTTGGCCCACCCCTTAAATTTTAGAAATTGCCCAATTTAAACATTTGGTATAACAGTATAAAACCCTAACATATATTATGATAAATTTGGGTGGTCCACCTCGTCCCCTTTTAGGGGTACAAACTTGCCAAAATATAAACGTAAGCAATACGTTGCCAATTCATCCACTAGTGCTGCAACATGTGTTTCCATTTCACGTGACGTTCTTGTTACGCAGGTCTCAAAAGCTGCATTCGACATTTTTATCTTCATATGGCAACCACATATTCGGCTATTATTCACATTTTCATTTTCCCTTTGAATCTAATCCTCATGGACTGAATGCACAGGAACAGGAATAGAAAAGTAATCCAACTGTTCGCACACGTTCGCTTCCAACTATTGTTTCCCGTCGATAACTGTTGGTGGAAGACTTTGATGTTTCGTCTTATTGGAAAATGCGAGATATGAGTCATTGTCAATGACTTCATAAAGACAAAGCATTTCGTCTGTCAATTCAAAATATGTACATAAGCAAGCAAAAGTCCCCTAAAAGATGTAAAATATTGTTTTGCCAATCCTCTAAGTGACAAATGATTTTCTCTTGCCGGCTAGCAAATGCTGGTTACTACCCAGGCGGTAGCTAGCCCAAAATTTAGGGGGGCGGTAGAAGTTAGGGGGCCCGATCCAACCATATTATAATTCATATGCAAGCCTACCGTGAACATTTTAGGGGGTCCAGCAAAAATTCAGAAGGGCCCGGACCCCCTATACCCCCCGTGGATACGGGCTTGTTACTGGTCTAAAAAGACTTAACCCCTCTGTTGAGGAAGAGAAGCAGAAATACTACTGTTTTCAAGAGGGAATAATAAATGGGATATGAGTGGTAGGTAGACATCTTTATTTACGAACAATTTATAGACTATGGTCAACCACAACCATTATTTAGGTACAATTCGTACAGATACAGTTTGCTAGTGAAAGGAAGGAGAATCATAAAAGCTGGATGAAAACAAATGAAACGTAATGCTGACCACTCACAACACATAGGTTTTATTAGTATGACAAATACATGTTATCTTCTCGCCTAGGAGTCGACGCTATCCATCAACGACGACAAGATGACCTGTTAGGGATTACGGTGCATATGATGACCGTACGTGAAGAAGATAAGCATCTGTAGAGTATGGTTCGTAATATAGATTGTAAGGATGGTCTGGAGAAATAGTGTAGCGGTACACAGGCCCATATCCAGGGGGGTTAAGGGGGCCGGGCCCCCCTAAATTTTTGCTGGCCCCCTAAAATTTTCACGGTAGGCTTGCAAATGAACTATAATATGATGATGAACTATAATATGGTTGGATCGGTCCCTCTAACTTCAGCCTGCCCCCCTCTTCCCCCTACATTTTTGCGCTGGCTACATGGTTGGATCGGTCCCTCTAACTTCAGCCTGCCCCCCCTTCCCCCTTACATTTTTGCGCTGGCTACGGGCCTGGCGGTACAAAGTAAACAGTTATGAAAGTGAAGGGGTGAGAATAGCTAAGGGGAAGAGACTATGAGCGTGATCTTCAAAAGTTTGCTCTAGAAGTGGATGATTGTAGTGCAGACGGAGGGTAATATATTTTCTACGAAGTGTTTGCAGGTGATATAGGATATGTGGAAATATAAAGTGAGCATAAAGATCCCGAATTAGACTGGGCAAATTAATAAGAAAAACGAAGCGCAAAGCATGGCCTTCAAAAGTGCATAGTTCTCATAGTATGATGGTAATGCAGATAACCAGGCTGTGAAACCGTAGACAAGTATACGTATAAGAAAAACATTATAAGTGTTCAGCATAGTACTGGCAGATTGTTCTCAACTTATTCCAGCAAGATCTTTTAGCAAACTTAAACGACCATACACCATTTTTACGATAGCTTCCAGAAGTACTGACCAAGTGAGGCGGTGATCGAAGTAAGGCCAAGATATTTCGCAGTACGAGAATGTTTGAGTGATATATTTTAACGATGAGATTCAAGAGAATCTCACTTGCGGTGTATACGAGAACAGTATTCGAAGAAGGAGATACAGTAGCTTCAGGCCTGTAACCAGCCCAAAAATTTCGAGGGGGCGGTAGAAGTTAGAGGAGGCCGATCCAACCATATTATAGTTCATTTGCAAACCTATCGTGAAAATTTTAGGGGGGAAGTCCCCCTAGACGTCCCTTAGATACGGGCCTGAATAACTTGCGTTTTCGCCGGATTCATTTTCAGGCGGCAGGGAGAGTACCAATTGACAAAGGCATTGATAACATTTTATAAAGCTAGATTGAGTTGTTGGATAGTTTTATCAGTTGCAAACAGTACAGTGCCGTCTAATTAATAAAAGTTTTAGAGTAACTGAAACAGTAGAAAACACTGGGAAAATAAAGAACGTATAGTGACCCAGTAAAGATCTCATTTATAATGTTTACCTACCAAAATGTCTTATGTGCAACCTTGAGTTTTCTTTAAACTCCACAATTAATTTCTCTAATATTCAATAAATGATCAGTATTTTACACTTTATTTCCTTAAATTATTAAATGACATTCTTGTTGTCACGCTCTACAGAACTTTATTCTCTGATGTTAACCATTTTACTGCTTCAACAATTTAAACTCTTGATTCTGCTATCTACTGGACTTATTTCCAATTTCCTTAATTATCTGCTTTCAGAGGCTTTGAAACACATATATTCGTATGAACCTTCTTACTTCTTTAGGCCTCAGGAATTCACACCTGAAGTTCATGTAATTAGTTCCTTCTATAGAATCTCAGCTTGACAGCGGTTTTGAACGTTTACTGAATTCGTAATGTAATTCAAGAAATGGAGGCATAGAAATTACACCAACTACCTCTATGTAAAGGCTGCGTACATTTAGCACAAAATTCAATTTTCTCACTGCATTCCTTATTTTTGGGAAATATCCTAGCTACTACAAGTGTATATATATATACACGGCCTGTCTAAAAAGTATCCTACCTTAATTTTTTCCACGCAAAGTAGTGATTCTCAGGCGGCGCCACCGTGCACGGTGGAAGGAGGAACCTTAATGCGCATGCTTGAATTTTTTCACCGCGTTCGCGTGTGCCAGTCGTGAGCTGGTGGTCGCGAAGTGAGGTGCTGTTGGTAGTGTTCGTCGGATTTAGTGTTTCTCGCAAGATGACTGAACGAATTGAGCAAAGATACTGCATCAAATTCTGTCAAAGGCTGGGTGATTCTCAAAGCCAAACAATTCGTAAGATTCAGCAGGTGTTTGGAGAAGATGCGATGGGTGTAACAGAAATTAAACAATGGTTCAACCGATTCAAAGATGGCCGCACATCAGTCGAGAGTGAGCAGCGTAGCGGCAGGCCCCAATCTGCTCGGAATGCAGCTGTTGTTGAGCGGGTGCGAAATTTGGTGATGGCAGATCACCGTTTGACAGTGCGGGAGATTGCAGAAGATGTTGGAGTGAGTAAAGATTCTGCACATGCAATTTTGCGTGACGATTTGAACATGAAACGAGTGGCTGTTAAATTTGTACTCAAGTTGTTGTCTCAGGAACAAAACGACACCCGTTTTGACGTTGCACAGGACCTTCTGGACACCACCAACACTGATCCTGGGTATCTGAATTCCGTGATAACTGGAGATGAGTCATGGGTGTACGGGTACGACCCAGAAACAAAACAACAATCGTCTCAATGGAAGCATCCCGATTCTCCAAGGCCGAAGAAAGCGCGACAGGTGCGAAGCAAAATCAAGGTGTTGCTGACTGTTTTCTTCGATGCCCGTGGAATTGTGCATCACGAGTACGCACCGGAAGGACAAACAGTGACAAAGGAGTACTATCAAGATGTTCTCAGGCGACTCTGTGACGCAGTCCGGCGCAAAAGACCAGACATGTGGACAGCGAAGAACTGGCACGTCCATCATGACAACGACCCAGCACATTCATCCCAATTGATCCACACGTTCTTAGCCAAACATGGAATTACAACCGTTCGCCAACCTCCCTACTCTCCAGACCTGGCTCCTTGTGACTTCTGGTTGTTTCCAAAATTGAAGACGCCTCTGAAGGGATCCCGTTTTGAGAGTAGAGAAGACATAATGCGGAACACGACGACGGAGCTGAACAACATTCCAAAAGAAGACTTCCAGCGGTGTTTCCAGCAGTGGAAGGATCGGTGGGCTAAGTGTGTGGAAGCACAAGGGGCCTACTTTGAAGGGGATTAGTGTCCCAAATCTGTCAGGTATTCGCAACTATTTTTCTGGCCGAAGGTCGGATACTTTTTAGACATCCCTCGTATATATATATATATATATATATATATATATATATATATATATATATATATATATATATATATATATAACCGTGTAATACTGCCAGACTGACCATATACACTGAATCGTTTTCCTCTCTCTTTACATTTAAATTTATAATTATCAGAATGCTTGTGCAAAACGGTATTAAGTCACAAAACTCCATTTTTAGTTTTAAGTACTACAGAACAGAGAATTTTTTTCCTAAATATATGTGTGTATACAGTAGACACTAACCAGGGAACCTATCCAAGTGTAACTCTGACTTCGAGGCGATACTATGGCCGTTGGATACCTTGTCCCAAAAGAACACAACACGAAAAGGGTTGCATCCTCGATCGCAACCGTTGCGGAGATATAAGCGTGAAAAGTTAGAAATTGAGCTCCATACTACACATTACAAAGTCAGATTCCGGGTCAGATTTTTCGGAAACGGTCAGGTAAGGAAGCTCAGCGAATACATATCAAATTAGTGTGGGGAGTACAGCACCTTTTGAATGAAAAAGTTGTGTCCCCTGGAATCGCAGGGTCCCAGGCGGGGTCCAGCTCAAAATTTGCAAATGGAACCAGCGGTCAAGTAGCATATTGTATGAAAGCTATTGTTAAATAAAAGAAGATAGAAGAAATCTCAACTCTCTACGATAACCCTGTGCAAACCCTGTGAAGTTCCTAAGTGAAGTCATGACAGGACTACGGTAGATCCCATAGTTTTGGAGCCATGAACCTTCAAAGTTCAAATTTTCATGTTATTGGCAGCCTATAACTCCAAAAGGAAGCATTTGTGTACCCAGATTGGTCCATACTTTTTGTCTTATCTTGGTGTCAGGAATCACCTCCCAAACGTTGTCGGTGTTGTTTTGAAACACCATGCATACATAATATTACCTAACCACCCCTTGCACAAGCACCGCAGAATTACGATCACTTAGGTGGTTAATTAACATAATGGCAAACAACGTAGATGAAATGTAATATTTCATTATTCATTGGCGGATGCCCAGTAGATAATCCACTCTATATTTTACTAGTCAAGTGTTCTTTTATGTTAACATGGGTTCTGGAAATTGCAACTCTCGTGTGTACTTGCAAAATACTGTTCCGTGTATTTATTTTAAATACTATTCCGTGTATTTTTTTTTACGGTCTAGACACTTAAAAAGGATCTGAATTTATAAGCGAGTCCATCAAATATATTTTTTTTATAAAAATAATCTTTGTTCCTTTTAATTTTTAAAGACTGTTCTTCTAACTTAGGAGTTTAATTGACTTTTTTTTCTACGTAGGTATATATTTTTTCTTAAAAGCACAAGAACGTAAATGAAAAAGTAATCAATTTACAGATTCTTTTTGTGACAGCTTTAGCAAAATGTTAAGAAGAAAAAAATGACCGTAAATTAATTAGTTTTTATAAAACAACATTTCGTATTCCCTTTTTCATAATACTGTGTAAAGAGGGACTTCAGCTTTGCCTTTATAACGTATATAAAGTACGGGGGATATTAAAAAAGGGGAATTTTTTTTTAAATGTCGGTAATGGAAAACTCTGGAAAAGTTGTTTGAAATATTAATAATAGATCTCAAAAAAAGAAGCTTATCTCGAACATGATGGTCCTTTGATGCAGACCAAAGTACAGGATTTGTATTTAATAATCACTAGCCAATAAAATTTACTATTTATTCATTATAGATTCATTTCTAGTTTTCGGATGGGGATAAAATAAATGATAATGACCATTTTATATATATTCAGAGCGCTTCAATGGTATATCCCAGTTTTAATGGTGATTCACTGGTATGGCACACTATTTATGGAGTTTCCGGATTAGTTAGGTTTTTGAGCTTAACATCTCGTTCAATAATAGGGCTATATGAGGCGTGGACCTATAGCTTAACGTAGGATAAGAACCACATGAGCTCCTTCCGGGAATCAAACCAAGGTCTCCTTTGTCAAAGCCGCATACGCTGTCCACGTATGCTGTCCACGTATACGCTTGAGGGAGCTCCAAGTATTTGAGGAGATGCTCCGCTTTTTAAAGATTTTTAATCAGATTGTCCACTTTTTAAAGTGTTTCAGTGGTATGTCCCACTTTTATGGGTGTTTCAGTAAAATGTATTACTTTTTATGGTGATTCAGTAGTGTGTCCTATTTGTAATGTTCCACTTTTTAGTATGTTTTAATGATATGTCCACTTTTTTACGGTGTTTCAGTGAGATGTCCTATTGTGAAGATATGTGTATTTGGACACATAATGAAGCATTTTATTTCGGACTTTGGGACATTTTATTTTAAAATTTTATGCAGTAAAAAGCATAATTGTTTATTTAAAGTTCAATCACTTTTATTATATTCTAAGTTCATTTACTTTTCTTACAAGGAAGTTTTCAATTCCTTCAACGCAAGTAATTTCTTAATCAATAAAAATGGCAGATTGTTTCCCTATCAGCATTCCTGTCATCACCTCACCTTTGGTTAATCTATGAGCACGCACTTTTCATCGAAACTGAAGAAATAGTCAACGACCCAGGATATTAACCCGGAAGGGACATCGAACAAAAACCATTGAGAAACTTTTGGGAAGAGGTAGTCCGGATCGTATGAGAGACGAGTCAACATGTAGAAAGAAACACAAGCTACAATTTCGAGTTCATGAGAAGTTTACCTTGCTCTAACCTAGAGAGCACCTTGTCTTAGCTAACGTTATAGCTATCAACTACGATGGATAATTCGTTAAAGGCCAATTTCGATTTTGATTAAATTTGCTGTTTTCGCAACGCTAGTTTTCCTGCCCGGGTTTCGCAGATTCTTAACCCACGACTACCTGGATGCCCAGCTGACCAGAGAGAAGGATGAACGGACATCAATCCACAAGGAAAAATCGTCGAGAAGGAAACGCCGAGACCTGCGAGTAAGTGCAAGTAGATTAACCAATCCTAAAAGTTACTCCCTTTTCACCCCTTTCAACCCCTTCGACATCACAATCTGTTTCTTTTGTGCATGTTAGATTTTATTTGTGTGCAACCCAAGTCAGATCCCGTACTTTATGCTCTACCAGGCTTAATGTTTACAAAATCCTGGGCGCAACTTGTCAGTTCTGACATCCCCAATTACACCATTAATTAATGCGTTATCTGAGCATTCAGACTGACAAGGGGCGACTGCACATGGTGGAGATGCTGGGTAGATAACCTGATCTCGCAATGTTCCTAAAATCATGTATGGCCTTTGAGGAATATAAAATAATTTCCCTTGGTGAGGTTTCGTCAGTATTCCTCAAATAATGGCCACAACTCTCCCAGGCACGTAGCCAGGATTGCGTGAAAGGGGGGGGGGTCCATGACATGAAATACTGTGGTCATCACAACAGGGGCTCGATCATTCTAAAAAATTTTTACTGGAACATATATTGGTTCGTTTAGCCAGTATTTCGTAATGGGGGGGAGGGGGAGCGTGACATGAAATTCAGAAGGCCCAGGACGTCGATCAATCTAAACTACTTTACTATCAACATATATTGTTTTGTGAGGATATGTTGGTATTTTAATAAACTATGAAGAAATCTCGAGTAAAATAATAATAATAATAATAAAAAGTTTCAAGAAGATTATACAATATTTACATTCTTTCTCTGTTTATTCAAATATAATAATTTTCCTTTCATTATGACCTCAACTATTATAAAAAATACATACTCAATAATGTCTTGTAAAATATTTTGCAATATCTGCGTTCCTTTTTCTGTTGAATCAAATGTTAACAGAACTTTATTTTCACATATATTTTTGTTTTTATTATTCCGTCAACTACTGTCTGTTTCAAACGACAGGTTAAAGGAGCAGTAGAAAATTGCTTTAGAAATAACAGTTTAATATTGCAAGGATGCGATGACGAAAAATTATCATAAAAAATGTCCACACTGTTACACAGCGGCATTATGCTTTCGGAAGCTTGATATCTCCCTGACTAGTAGCAGAAATTCTGAGAATTCCGCAACTTGTCTAGAAATTTCAAAATCCCCTGTCTCTTCCAGTATATATCGCTCACCTCGCAACCATGTATTGCAAGTAATAGAAATTTCCTCATAAGAAAGAGTAACCAAAAGCTTCCTGTAGTTTATTTTTAACGCTGATCCTTCTTTTTCTCATTTCATTTTGTTTCATCCTCCCTTAATTTTTTCATTTCTGGTCTCGAAGGGGGGTCTGGACCCCCCGGACTTGCCCCCCTTGGCTAGATGCCTGACTCTCCTAAAATTCGAAACAAGGACGACTTTCCACAGCCATTTGGTCCACACACCAATACGTTCATTCCAGATTTTACTTCAAGTGAAATCTCATGAACTAGAACATTACCATTAGGAGTAATAAGAGGAACTCTGTCGAATTTAATAATATTATCCTTGTTGATAATTTTCCCACATTGTAAGTTGGTTTTCACCTTATGATCGTTTATCATTGTTCTCTCATAGTGTCCTAAATTTAAATCACACAGAACTTTGAGGAGTTCTGTTACTCGAGACTTATAACCAACTAAACGAGTCATCTCTCGACCTGCCAACACTAATCGTCCAATAGCCTCTGCTAATTTAACTAACATACGGCCGCTGGTGTAGTAATTGCAACCTTTCCTGGTGTTCTGCTTTAGACAACAGTTTGATGTGTTGGAGACAGAAACAGTATACTCACAGTCCAGTAACCCACAGCTGTGGCAATATATCTTGCCACTATATTATCGACTATGCCCATGAAAAATTTGAACTCCAAAAACCTTTGAAGATGGCCAATCAATTTGTGGAACGAAGCTAAGATTGTAGTCTTTTTCTCTCTGATTCCCTTTATAAAATGCAATCTTTTCTGAATTAGTTTTCAACCGTGAATTGATATACCTAAATTCTCCTTCAAATTGTTGCTCAACTACAGTTAGTCTCCCTGTAGGCCTTCTCAAGTGTGTAAGGAATATTCCACTCGCAATCAGGTACAGTATCATGACAGATGGAGTCATACTACCTATTTTTGAAGTTAACCTATACACATATACAGGGACGTACGCAGGGGGTAGGTCCTGGGGGTACGGACCCCCCGAAATTTCTACTTTTGTGTAAATTTAGCCTAATTTTAGGGTCAAGTTTAAGCATTTTAATATAAAATACCTTCATATTGAGTTTGGATCCCTCCCGAAATAAATTCCTGCGTAGGCCACTGCACATACATGAAAATATCAACGTTGGTTGGAGGATATTCGAATACAAATCTGTGACAGAATTACAAAATTTCTCAACATCTGTTGTTAGAAGTTGGTCCGCATTGGATATTCTATTATCTAAATTGCTCATTTTGTAGTATGTAAAGCCATGTAGGTACTGATCATACAAGTGATGAGTCAACCTCTTTCTGAATCGCAGCTTCAATTCTTCTATTTCATACTTGAAATGAAAAAAATGAAATTTTTGAGTTATACGTCCCATGGTTATGCGACTAGGCTAAAGGAGACGGTGATGATGAGTAATGAATGAAATGGTGGAATGAAGAAAGTGGAAGGAAACGGGAGAACCCCGAGAAAACCCACGCACACGGTGTTTGTCCACCACAAAGTTCACTTGGCGGGAGCAGGGTTTGAACCCGAGACCCCTAGCACCAGAGGTGAACGCTCTACCACTGAGCCACCGCGGCCCCCTATTTCATACTTGTGTACATTGTTCACGAGTGATATCACTGGCATTGCGGCAAAAAAAAAAAAAAAAAAATCCGTAAGCCTTTTATTGAAAAGACCTTTGGTACATGCCAATAATAGCGCTTTCGATAAGCGTTCCATTGTGTATCATCCATATGTCGCACAGTGGTATATCCTACTCTTTAGAGCATTTCAGCGGACAAAATTGCCAAACTGTTCAAACGATCTCGCTGAATTGATGATCTCAACTCAGTTTTGATTTGATTCAACATTTTAAAAAAGAAAACCTACTTTGTCCAGTTGCCATAGTTAGTGGGATCGTGGACAAAAATATATATTTCAATTGGTCTTGTGTATATTTGACAATCGAGAAAAGATTACAATCTATTTGTGGCTCCCCTTAGGCACGGAACCCGATTCGAAGCAATCGTCGCAAAGGGGCTTAAGTTCGGGTCCGGTCCTCTTATAACATTTTGCTGACTGATCAGAATATTATTTATAACACTGATATAATGATAATTGGCGGTAATTTATGACAGATTATTCGGAAATTTTTATGGCAACTAGTTCTTCCATTCGTTATGAAAATATTACTTTAATACAATGTTAAGCTGAATCGTGATTTCGACTATTATAAGAAAAGTGCAAAAATGAAATGAAATGAAATGAAATCTTTGAGTTTTACGTCCCACGCTTATGCCGGTTAGGCTAAAGGAGACGGTGATGATGAGTAATGAATGAAATGGTGGAATGAAGACAGTGGGAGGAAACGAGAGAACCCCGAGGAAACCCACGCACGCGGTGTTTATCCACCACAAAGTTCACTTGGTAGGGGCTGGGATCGAACCCGGGACCCCAAGCACCAGAGGTGAATGCTCTACCACTAAGCCACCGCGGCCCCAAGAAAAGTGAAGTATTATAAATGTACACACTAGGAAATGTTTTTTGTCATAAGCATAACTGGAGGGGAGAGAGAGGGCCAGAACCCCTTAAAGCAATGTTGCTCTCTTTGTAAGTTTTTATTGAACATTTATCGTAATTTGCGCACTGTGATTTTTGTAGTATTTGCAGTATGTATATTTAATACTGATTCTACTTCGTCTCCTACTTCGCATTCTTTTTTAAATGCGTGTGACTTTGAAACCTGAATGTCATAAAGTTGCTGCTACACTCTGATAGTGGTTGCTGATGCTCTCTGATAGTAGTTACTACTGCACTCTGATAGTAGTTGCTACTGCACTCTGATAATAGTAGCTACTACACTCTGATAGTGGTTAGTGCTACACTCTAGTGGTGGTTGCTACTGCATTGACAGTAACAACTACTATCAGAGTGCAGTACTTGATGCTGCACTCTGATAGTGGTCGCTGCTACAATCTGATAATGGTTGCTAGTGCACCCTGATAGTGGTTGCTTCTGCACTCTGATAGTGGTTGTTGCTCAAATTGTGTCTTTCCAATACGGAGATACAGTTTAAAATACGCGAAGAGTCAATTAGGATTAAGTGACCAAGGGTAACCATAATACAAGGGAAATGAAGCGAAGAGGAGTTCAGAATTAGTGGAGGTGAGATGTAAGACTTTTCGTGACAAGACACGGGACGAGACAGAATCAGTGTGCGAAATCTTAGCAGTTGAAGTATGTATTAGGAGAGTAGAAGTGAAAAAAGAAACCTTCTTCGTATTGGAATGTCTCGACGTGGAGAGCTCACGTTTAAACATCCATAATTAGTAAACTTTGTAAGATTAGTTATATAATATTTGTGAAATATGTGCTAATGAATTACTGTAATTAATTTGCAATATACTCAAAATGGTATCATTTTATTCACAACCCCTCAGCAAGTTTTTAGTGAGAAAGAACTTTCTTCCAGAATATAAACGAGGTAGAGTTCCTGCTCATCATCCCCAAGGATTTCGCAAATTGCACAGAACGCTTTCAAGGTAAATAGTGAAATTTTTCGAGACGAGAGAGTAAATTTCACGACGCTCTTTCCTCAATAAGACGTCCTCAAATCTCTTCTTGTGGACAACACTTTCAGAATGTATCAGGAAACGAGAACCTGAAAACGTCAGTAATTTCAAGTATCTGGGAAGTATTTTGACGAAAGATTTTTACTGCACCCAAAATGTCAGGTCAACTATTGCCATAGCCAAAGAAGCATTCAATAAAAAAAGATCACTCTTAACTAGCAGCCTTAATATTGGACTACGGAAGAAGTTGGTCAAGTGCTATATCTGGAGTATTGGACTGTATGGTTCAGAGAGACTTGGACATTACGGAAGTTAGAGAAGAAATATTTAGAGAGCTTCGAAATATGGTGCTGGAGGAAGATGGGGAAGATAAACGGAACAGTGAGAGCAACAAACGAAAATGTTTTAAAACAGATAGGAGAGAAGAGGACACTTCCAGCCAGCATCCTTCTTAGGAAGGCGAATTGGATTCTACACATCTTGCGAGGAAATTACCTTCTTCATACTGCCATTGAAGGAAAGGTGGAAGGAAAGCCAGGAATAGAAAGAAGAAGAACACAACTGATCGATGATTTGAAAAATAGAAGAAAATATTGGCGTTAAAAGAGGAAGCTGAAGATCGAGAAACACGATCAAACTCTAAAATACTACTACTACTACTACTACTAATATTAATAATAATAATAATAATAATAATAATAATAATAATAATAATAATAAGGAGGAGGAGGAGGAGGAGGAGGTCTTCTAGCAAAATAAGGGGCCACAGTGGCTCAGTGGTACAGCATTCACCTCTGGTGCATGGAGTCCTTGGTTCGATCCCAGCTTGCGCCAAGTGAACTTTGTGGTGGCCAAACACCGTGTGCTGCGTTTTCTCGGGGTTCTGACGTTTCCTCCCACTTTTTTCATTCCACCCACTTCCTTCATTTCTCATCATCACCATCTCCTTTAACCTAACCAGTTTAACCATGGGACGTAAAACGTTAAATATTCCCTAGCAAAATAATATTAGTATGCTAATGTGCTCTGTGTTCACTCAATGTTATGGAATGCATGTAGGGATAGCGATATTAGAACATTATACAGTGCTTGAAGCAATTTCTTCAAGTGACTCAGAAATGACGCAATGATGGAGCTAGACAGAAGAAGAGAGGAAACACGCTAACGACGAAATAAAACAAAAACGCAAACTCATTTCTTGCGAACAAAACAAGGAGCGCCCCAGTTTCAGTGACTGTTTTTATGTCTCCGCCAGCCTTTCTTTCTGCTGTTTGTTGCGTATCGGCTATCCACCAGACACATTGGCATCCGAAACATCCTAAGAACCATCGACGTCGTAAAAGCACAGGCCATAAACTTTTGCAGAAGAAGTGGATTTACGAAGGGGTACTAAACTGGAGCATGTCACCTTTCCAAATGGCCGATATATATATATATATATATATATATATATATATATATATATATATATATATATATATATATGTTTCTTTCCACGTTTCTCTTCTTCATGTAGAACGAAATTCCCTGCCTCCTATCACCAAGCTATAGAGTCCTTAGTTGAAATCTCTGCAATGTCTATTTTTACAGTTAATGGCAACACCCTTAGCTTATCTCCTTTCGTATTGAGCAACTGATGCGTGATGGTGGGTGTTTGCAGCTCAAAGAACACGGCTATAACCTCTTATTATGAGGCGCCGTAATAGCTTCGTGGAACAGAAAAGGAAGCCATTTTCAACTCCCAGTGTTAAGGAGCGAACAGTTTTTTTTTTCTTTTAACCCCCAGAATATTTGCATCCACGTAGCAAACTAATCCGATAAAAAAAATACCCTTCTTGAATTGAACGAGGTGTCATTGGCTTAAAGAAGACAGCGAATTGTCGTACGATAGCTAGAGAAGATAATTCCACAGTCGAAGTATGTAAATCACATATTCGTGGTTACTTTCACTTCGAAATACTATTACAATGCCTTAAAATTTAAATAACATTCTATTACCAGAGACCAGTGGTCATTTCAGGATGTGGGGGAGACTTTAGTGCATAGGGGATGAAAATAGTACTAAAGAAAAAACAGGTAAGCTACTTGAGCACCATCAGAGGTTACTTCGGTAAAAAAAAAAAAAAAAAAATCCTAGTTCTGTTGAGTGGGATTTTTCTCGGGGCACCCCCAGCATTTATCATTTCTAGAGGCAACGTTCATTGTGTATCTGTTTGTCTGATTTTGTACATAGATATGCAGTGGTGTACGCCTAAAGGGATTATGGATTTCAATCATCCCAATTTCAACATGAGATTATGAAAAAAATAATGAATAACATACGAGTACTAAGACATGTACTAAAACGGACCCTGAAAACTATGGATTCGACAGTAATATCGGTAACATTTTATATATCTGCCCCCTTCCCCTCTCCCTAGGTGTGCTAGGGGGTGTTATATCAACAGTACTCTTTTTTTAGACTGTAAATAATATGTGTACCAAGTTTGATTAAAATTCCTCCAGGCGTTCCAGAACTATGCTGGAATATACACACATACAAACCTATTATATAGTATATATATATATACAGGGTAGGATCCAGGATTTTCTGAAAGGGTGCACCATAACTACCAAAATAACCAGTGTCATTAAAACTCTTCAAAATGACATGTGACGATATTCATTACACTTGACGACGCTGATACATAGAACGGATGGGGGAGGAGGAGTATTTTAAAGAGGGTCGCAAATGATATACAGGAAAATGGTTCTTCTCTCTTCCTGTCTTCTGTTATCTTCCCTACTTGACAAATGTTATATTGCTTTTTTTGGTGAATCCTTTTCCTTCAATCTTCAGAAAATCGACTTAAACTATTGCTTTTGCAAATCTCCTCTTTCTTTTAAGGCCCAAACGGAAACATGACGGCAGAAAGTTTCTGGAAGTGTTGCTATTTTCACTGCTAGCTTCTCATTTTAGATAGTGTATATTTCTAACAAAGAGGGAGGTACACCCCCAAAATCCGGACATATATATATATATATATATATATATATATATATATATATATATATATATATATATATATCGGTAACATTCTATTTAAATAACATTCTATTACCAGAGACCAGTGGTTATTTATATATCAAGAATTTGCATATGAATGTACAGATCCCAAGTTTGCGAAGACGATCTGAACGCACTGGCCCCTCCAAAATGTCCTCCTCTCTGCTCAGGAAGCATAACAGAATCGTTCTTCAAAATTCTATGACATGAACTTTTAACGAAAGAAGGCAACTAAAGTATCCAAAGATACATCTGATTGCGATGAAGAAAATGATATGTGACGTAGTTTCCGGGAAAGCGAAAAACAAAAAAAAAAAAGGTTTTCTAAGGTTAAAAAATGATGTTGTACGAGAACCGTATCACCAGAAGCATACGCAGGAATTTATTTCGGGAGCGATCCAAACTCAATATGAGGGCATTTTATATTAAAATTCCTAAAATTGCCCCTAAAATTAGGCTAAATTTATAGAAAAGTCGAAATTTCGGAGGGGGGTCCGGACCCCCAGGATCAACCCCCTGCATACGTCCCTGCCTATCACTTACTGAGATGAAATTGATACTGAAACATATCCTCATTGGATTTTTCATTATGACACTAGCAATACGATAGAACGTAGTATAGTTAATGAATTACAGGGTGTTAATGAACTATTCCGACAAACTGTAAGAAGTGATTCCTTACATCAAAATAAGAGAGAAAGTTCATATGGACCTACGGGGGAAAAGTGCATAGTTTCGGTGCTAGGCTGTCCAAAATCACGAAAAAGTCAAATTTTAACAGGCCCTATTTCGAGTTCCAGAAACTGTAGATGGTGGTCCTTATCAGCGTAAAGGAAGTCATGCATATGCAATCCAGAAATGCATATTTCGTTAATGTTCAATGGGTGTACAGAGTATTCCATGCAGAGTAAAATTCGCAGACATGCCATCAACTAAAAGTAGGCAAACGATAAGCCTTGATAGCAGTGAACACGGAATCGTTTGGCGCGATGTCGGACAGTTCCTGGAGCTCCAAATATTGCCTGTTGAAATTTAGCTTTTTCGCGATTTTGGACAGCCCTAACTCTGAAATTATGCACTTTTCGCCACAGGTCCATATGAACTTTTCGTCTTATTTTGTTGTGAGGAATCAGTTCTTACAGTTTGTCGGTATAGTTTATTAACACCCTGTATATTATTAATCAAATGTATAAGTGTCAATAATAATTTTGAGATATCCTTACTATAAATAAAACTACACGAACTGATATAAAATAACGGCTATTTCTGGTTGACGTGGGAAGTTGAAATTCGACATGATTGTAGCTTTTCGGGACTAACACACAAGAAAATTGCCGAAAGTGAATAATTTGAATTTTTAGGGTGTCTTAAGGGGCGTGGAAGAAATTCCCCATGTTATTGAAATGGACATATAATCTCATGTTTTAGGTACTTGGAATTGGAATTTAGTGCGTTTGTACGTTTATTATTAGTGTTACCTAAGTAAATCACTAAAAGTAAAAATGTCCAACTTTAGAGTGGTTTTATGGGGAACTGAAAGAATTTTCCATTGTTATTTATATGGGACATCCTCTACACCCCAAAATTATAAAGCACTTCCAGTAGGGCTACAATGATCAAATTGAACGCTGTTTCGATAGCTTGCAGTCCATGCATATAACCCTCACCGGCATAGGATCGACAGAAGTTCTGATTGATAGTAGCACAAATTAAACAGATTACAGAAATACCTTTGTGGGGCACATGATTAAAACTTTAAGTTATTGTAGGACAGCGGTGTAAGACCGAAATAGCATATGACTAGAACGTCGTACGACCAACACAGCCGTAGGTTCGAAACAGGTTTCCAAGCTGAAATTTCAACCATAAACCGGTTGAGAGGCTTTTGACCTTACGACGTTTTGGTCCTACATCACATTCCTAGTTAAACAAAATGGCCGTTGTAGGTTTCACGTTAATTAAATGAACAGAGGTCAATTTGAAAGTGTAGTATTTTAAATTTAAAAATGTCGGTGAAGTTAAGGATCAGTGGACGTGCGAGGGTGACGTATATCATACGAAACAGGTTACGCTGAGGGATTCTTTGCAAAGAAATTACATCGGTATGTACAAATATTCCCGTGAACACATAGACCAAGATTGCTCAAGCAACCACTTACCATTGTGGTACATGTCTATCTTGCCGCTAACAGCAAGCACCTTGAGTATTTTCAGTAATTGTACAGGTGTAGTAATCCAGTATTTTGCTGTATTGTAAAATATATTAAAATATGTGATGCATAATTAAGTTTAGTACTAACACACAAGAGATTTTTTCGTTAAAGTGCGTATACATTTTTTTTATTTTTGACGGACTGAGCTGAAGTTCAGGATGTTTGTTACATGCAGAGTGTCAATAAAAGGATAGTTAAAGCCATTATTGACCTCCGTTCGTAGGCGGAATGTAAACATAAATCTAATAGTAATTCAAGTTCTTCTATGAAAACATAGATCAACAAGTACTTCAAGTTCTATGTAAACGTGTCTAGCAGTAATTCAAGTTCTATGTAAACGTATCTAGCAGTAATTCAAGTTCTATGTAAACGTGTCTAGCAGTAATTCACGTTCTATGTAAGCGTGTCTAGCAGTAATTCACGTTCTATGTAAACGTGTATAGCAGTAATTCGAGCTCTATGTAAACGTAAATTTAATAGTAATTCAAGTTTAGAAGTTGGAAAAGTAGTCAGGCGCCTATCATTAACCTCTTAAATAGTGTATTTCTGCTACGTTTATATTTCTTCCGTATTGTGTTTGGAATTACATAGTTGACCCATAAATACTTTTAGTTATATTTTTTAGAATATTCTTTGTATTATCTACCGTATTATCGACAAAGAAAACGGTATTTCGATATTTTTAATTATACAGTGTATAGAAATATACTTTAATTTCTAACAGGGGCGGATCCAGGACCGACTTCTGGGGGGGGCCGCGGGTTGTCACACTGCTACTTTTAAGGGCTCCAAACTTTGGGATGGATTTTATTTATAAATATAAAATAAGAAAGCTTCCTCTTCTGGGGAGGGCAATCGTCCCGATCGCCCCCCTGGATCCGCCCCTGACTTCTAAGTACCAAACACAATATTCATTGAACTACAAGATTTTTCGGTAGCACAAACTACAACAATGTTTCTACCTGTATACTCAAAATGCTATCGAATTGAATGAAATTTGGCACGTGCTTTGTTTCAGGTTTCCGAAATAAGCCTGCTGTTTGCTGTTTAAATTATATGTTTACATAACTTTTCCAGCTATTATGTACTACCGCAATATATTACCAGTTGTTTACTTGAAAACAAAAATCCAAAAATGCATTACATCCAAAATAGTGTAGTATACCAAATTTGAGAATCCCGAAATTGGTGTAAATATTTAAATTTTTGTAAAGATTTATGTACACAATTTAAAGCTGGCTTAAGTACCAAATATTAATTGTCTGAATTGAATGAATTAAGTTTGGGTTGTTTCGAAAATCTAACCCGGTTTATTCAAATAAACCCAAAACTTATTTTACTCTATCAGACATTTTGAACGTGTAACTTCCAGACAAGAAAACATGAAAAGCATACGGATTGCATTCCGCAATTTTATATAAAATGATCATCTACATTCACTCAACATACACTTCAAGTCTACGCTTCAGCTCTAGACTTCCCATTCGCCTAGAAGTTACAGAAGTCACGTAAGTCAAGAAGAGGTCGAGTCTTCGAGGTTTACTTTAACTCCCACAGGAAATCAATGTCTAAGTGCCTTTTAATATTAACCTTTCCTGATAGTTTCAGATTCCTTGCTTCGTACCTCAAGCACAACCTTTACACACGTTATAAGAGCAAATAGCGAAATTAATACCTCTTTATCATTTAGTTATCAGTTCCCTATTTTCTTCAATTCATGTTTGTCTCTCAATTTTCTGCGAGAAATCAACCTAAGATTTAGGTAGACTGGTAACCTACAATCAAGGATTCGACTCTCAATTTACACTCCAGTATTAAGTATTCTTCACAGAATGACAGTAGGTATAAATGTCGAGTTCAGAAGGTCAATTAAAGGCCGTTATAGTTTTATTGCATGGTACAATTGTCACCCTTATTATAATCTCAGTTTACCATCCGAATGCTGTTATTTTATCAACGAACTTAAAAACATCGCTACTGGATTCTCTATGTCTGTCTGTCTGTTATTTACGATTTTTTTTTGAATTTTGAGCCCTCCATTCAATAGAGGATTTAAAAAATATCTGAGAAAGTGATGGAATTTTTGGCGTTATTCGTACCATTTCCGAGATACTGGCCAAAAAAATGGGCGATTTGGGGAAATTTAAGGAGACATATCTCGGAAACCTAACTTATAGAGAGATGATATTGGTGTTGATCAATACCTAATAGAATGATGAATATTTTGGTCCCAAATAGTAACCGCTGGCTACTGACTAACTAGCCACCGACTAACTGAATACCGTTTTTCAAATATTGGCTAAAAAGTTTCGAATTCCGGGAGATTTAAGGAACCATATCTTGGGAACCGTAAGTCATAGAGAGATGTTGCTTTGCCAATTTTTTTTGTAAGAAACAGAAGAAACTACGGATAAAAAGATTTACTTTTACATGTAGGAACAATCCCAGTTATCCTTCCCGCTCCTTCTCTCCATTCTTTTTAAGTTCGTTCTTGCAATGCTCTTGGAGCACTCTCAAATGGCTTTATTATATATTTTTTCCTTTTCGTTTTAAAATATCTATTCTATGGTCGCTGATTGAAGATTTGATGCCCTAGTAATGAGAACTAGACAATATTCCTAGAGACTAGATAACTAATGGTTGATTTCAAGACTATTATACCAAGGAAATCCTTTTATAGGAATTTTTCTTTTTCATTTCGTGGCAGCTGTTCACCAGATTCCATCTTCCGTTATTATTTCTTTTTCTTTGACCTTTTCGTTGAGAAACGCAACGTATGGTCTACTGAGTCACTTCTATCTTGACGATCAAGAATAGCAAAAGCTAAGCTAACTATGGAGCTAAAAGGGTCTCCATTTTTCAGTTGCTCACCCGGTTGCACTTTTCACACTAACAGTTGATGACGGTCGACCGATCTCTGCCTGCAATTACTATCGCTCGACTGCCCTCTAATGAAGGCTTTCTTTCTCTAACTTCCTCTAACCCTTTTCTTCAATATCGGAAGGAGATTAGTGGCGTGATTAGGAAAAGAAACGAGCTGAGATTATTTCCTCCTGGATTTAGGATACTCTTTTTCCGCTCTGATGATGACGACGAAGAAAAGAAGATGAAATATAATTATTTGACAAGAACATTAGGAGTAAAGAAAGTTCAATAATCATCTTTCCATGTTGTAATTTCTACCACGTTTTATTTTCCCTACTGCTCATTAACATTTCAAATTCTAAGAACTTTCTTCATGTAGGTGGACAATTCATCACTTAGAATTCTAATCAAAAAATAAGTAATTAATTATTAATATAAGCTTCAAAGACTTTATATTAGAAGCAAAATTGCATGACTAAATTTTCGCTTGGTATAGTCATGTGTTCTAGGTCACTAGGCTGGTATTCATACGTCATACTCTTCCCGGACTCTAGTCCCTATTAAAATTGAATAATCGTGCATAAACGATTTTCTAGTTGAGTTAAACTCGTAATTTGTAAAGCACGCCTAGCACTAGCAAGGTACATCCGTTTTGTATTCAAATGGACATAGGAGATTTTGGCCGCGCGAGATTTTGATTTGAAGTGAAATGAAAGTTTTAAGTTTTACGTGTCACGATTATGCCGGCTAGGCTAAAGAAGGCAGTGATGATGAGAAATGAATGAAATGGTGGAATGAGGAAAGTGGGAGAAAACCGGAGAATCCCGAGAAAACTCACACACACGGTCTTTGTCCACCACAAACCTCACTTGGAGCGAGCTGGGATCAAACTAAGGACCCCATACACCAGAGGTGAACACTCTACCACTGAGCTACCCTGGTCCTCGTATTACAGCTGAATAATCGTGCATAAACGATTTTCCAGTTGGATTGACCTCGTGTTTTGTAAAGTACGGCTAGCATTAACAAGACATATCCGTTTTGTGTTCAAATTCAAGTTTTGGACATACGAGATTTTGGCCTGACATATTTTGTACGCGCGAGATTTTGAATTGATATTTTTAAGTCTAGTTCCTCTCAGCAGCCATGGCTATGTGAGACATGAATCTAAAGCTTTACGTGGATCCAATCCACATGAGTTCCTCGGGGGGAATCAAACCCGGGCCCTTACACCAAAGGTGTGTACGCTAACTGATTAGCTATAAGGGAACTCGCGCGAGATTTTGACTAGACAAAATTGAACTCGTGAGATTTTTGGCCGCGTCAAATGTAGATCTACGGGAATTTTGGCGGCGATATCTAGGGCGGACTCAGGATTCTCTAAAGGGATGCACCAATAATTACCATTACATTTGAATTAAATTTGAAATTTTTAATGTCTTTAGCCAGCTATGGTGTGAATGAGGAATAGTACCTTGTTTCGTGAATCCTTTCTCTTCAACCTTCAGAAAATCGACTTAAGCTATTGCTTTTACAAAACTGCGCTTTCTTTTACCACGCCCCAAAGGAAAACATGACGGCAGAAAGTTACGGAAAGTGTTTGTTGCTATTTTGAGTGCTTGCTTCTTCTTTTAGATAGTGCATGTGCTCCGGTGTAAGCCGGCCAGTATATATATATATATATATATACTGTAATGTACCAAGTACTTGTGTTTACAAACACCTAATACATGTGTGTCTACGATATTTTATTATATAAATGTACTTCTTTATTAAAATTTAATTAATTCATAACAGTTTCCATAACGTAACGTTATTTTCCTCAGACGTTAATTGGCATATGTATGTTCATATTAATATAGGTAATAGAGACATCATAATATTCAATTATTTTTTTTTTAATTTTTTTTTTCAAATAACAATAATTTATTTCAAATATAACAACAAAACTTGGATTTAATTGTTAAGATATATAGATATATAAAACGATTCGTAAATCGAAACAATCCAGTTTTTAAATTACAATTCGATACTTATATTAATATATTATATAAATTATATATTTTCCCAATGAAGGCTTAGTTTAAAGAAAACGCATAGAATAGGCAACATTAGACACTAAAGCAATTTTTAGACAGTAAGGGTCGGAATAGGAAAATTAAAATTGGCTTAAATCGAAATTATAAGCCCCTATATAAACTTTAAAACGTTATTTTTGATCATATTTTTAATATTAAAGAATGGGCATTTTGCCTAACATCTGGTCTCTATTAAATAACGAACTTCGTCACACACAATATTAAACGACTTTAGACGATAGGCCTAGTAGAAAATAATACGAAAACGCTAAAAGTAGGACATAAGTCATCTATACTCATAACATATATATTTGCTTAATTTAATGTATTATAAAGTAATGACTTTATGAATCTACCTATTTAAAACATATATTTTATCTGACTATTTAATATTTATTATATTTTATTATCATTAATGTGATCAAAATGTCACGCAACTCATGGCGAAGATTTAAGGTGGAAGATCGTTGAAATTGGAAAGCGTTTTAAAGTTCAGATTATACTTGAAACTGTAAGTTAACGTTTCATATAACTTTGGTGCTAAACTGAAAATCAGGGAGTATTTGGAACAGTGTTACTAGGGCTCATCACTTTCAAACGAATGTAGCCTTTTCAGTTTCCAGAACTCACTCCACGAGACTTTTCTTTTTTTTTAAATGAGGATATCTGAAGTCAGGAGCTTCCACAATCTACCCACATACTTTGAAAGAACTGCAGACAAATATTCATCAAACTATAGACAGCATTTCATGTGATACACTCCATTACATATACAGAAGAAGGATCCACTTGTATGAAGCTGTAAATGATGGGCCTTTCTCAATATTGCTTGTAAAAAGTGTCCCATAAACGGTGCAACTTTAGAAATGCCCGCCATTTCAGTTGTAGTAAGTTGGCAGCACTGAATGTTACATGATTTTCATCTGTTCTCTTTTTGGTTAGTAGTTACGAAGGGGCGAAATAGCGCATGATCGTCGTCATCTGTTTTCTGTACTGGTAGGAATGAAGCGCTTGACGACGTAACAGAATGTTGTGATAAGTCAAAATTTATTACAAATATGATTAATAGGGCAACCCAAAAGCAATTTAGACATATGATAGTCTAGCAATTTAGACATATGGTTGGTACCTTGAACATGGTTGTGGTTGTCTAAGGGTCCAGAAGAAACTAATTTTAAAAGCATAATAAAGCATAATTTTATAAAAAATAAAGCATAATTTAAAAAAAAATATATAGCACAATTCTTGGTAAATTCTGTTTAACTGCAAGTTTAACATACTGTATTAATATTTTTAAACCAATATTTACAATGCAAAATCTTTGCGAACATAACAGTAATTTCTTACAAAAAATTGGACTCAATGCTAGACCAGGCTATCTACGTAAGCAACATCTGTTGACTGTAGATGTTCCAAGAACTGAAATGTATAAAGGCTCACCATTATATAGAATGTGCAGTAGGTTTAATAGCATATCAGTATTAAACAAAGATCTAGATATAGCATTACCTCTGTCTCTGTATACAAAGAAGTTGAAAAATATATTGTATTAGAATGTGAATACATGTATTTGCATATACATGTGTAAACCAATTATTTGACTTTTAATGGTTTCTTGTAATACTCTTCACGTTTTAACGGTTTATACTCTTACGATAGTTATTATTGTCTTTGCCAGATATCTACAGGAGTTTTGTCAGTATGATTATATTCACTATTATGTATAATATTATATTATATGAACTATCTATATTATGTACCTTCTGTAATTGGAGATTCTATTCTCTGTTGAAGGACAATAAATAAATAAATAAATAAATAAATAAATAAACACAATGATGAACAGCTTATTTCTATTTCGGTAAATTTTTCGGTGTAATCCCTTAATGTGGAGAAAAGAAAAAAGAAAGAAAAAAAAAAGAAAACTTTTCGCCAACAATAAATAGTAGACAAGAACTCCACACTATATTGTTATGTGTACCTCTTGAACTTGAGCACTTTCTGTACTTTTTGGTGTCATCTTTTACTTTCCCGTTCTGCATATATGCACCGATAAAGCGCACACAAGTGATAGAAAAAACTGACTCGAGTAGAGCATATTTCTTTATAATGCATTAAATAGAAAGTTAATTAAATATGAAAGAAATCGTTTACATAAAATATTAATAAATAGATCAAGATATTTAGAATATTTCATGTATAGTAAATATTATACATTATACACGATTAATGTAAAACAATGATTGAAATTAACAATAAAGTATAATTTGCAAAAAATAAAGCATAATTAAACAAAAAATAAAGGATAATGTGGTTTCCTCTAGTGATTAATCTTGTGCAGATACTATTCGCAAACTCCGCGGAATGTTTGGTCGAAGTAGTAAACGAAGTAAGTCGACTGTGATTAGACTGATTGCTAAATTTGAGAAAACCGGTTTGGTCATGGACATTAAACGATCTTGTAATAAAGTATGACTACTCGCTGTTCCCCCGTCATGAAGCGATTCATTCTCACCCGCAGAGAAAACAGATAACGATTGGCGCTCCTTGACTACTAACCACAAACACAACAAATGAAAATCGTGTAACATTCAGTGTTGCCAACTTACTAGAGCAGAAATGTCGGGCATTTCAATCTTGCGTTCTTTATGAGAAATCTTTAAGAAATCTTCCGGCGTTCCACGGTTACGCCGGCTAGGCTAAAAGAGACGGTGATAATGAGAAATGAATGAAATGGTGGAATGAAGAAAGTAGGAGGAAACGGGAGAACCCAGAGAAAAATCGCACACACGGTGATTTTCTACCATACGGTTCACTTGGCGCAAGCTGGGATGGAACCAGGGACCCCATGCATCACAGGTGTACGCTCTACCACTGAACCACCACGACCGGTCCCGAGTTCTTTATTTAATATTCTTTAGTACCAGCGTGAACTGTGAGGCTTTTGATCACCCTCTATCATCTCTGAAAAAAAAAAAACTTGAAGTAAAATAAAGTAGTGCCTCGTAAATTTACAATTGAAACTATGCAGTAATTTTACACTACGGACACCAAATGCACAAGCTGTACCTACTGGAACAGCGAGGAAGGCTCACCATTTTCATGATTACTCATGTTTATACAGGGTGGCCCAGATATACAGTCCAGTACTGATCAGCTCATTGATTATTTTTTTTAATTTCTTATTGTTATCCATCAAGTAGACTTAGCTTCCTTATTATTTGTTCTTAATGTCTTTTCACATATATCTTAAGCTCGGAACAGCCGAAGCAAATAAACCTATAAGCTAAAATGTTATACTTGATCAATGCAAGGGTGTATACCTACCTTTGGGCCACCCTATATTTTTAAACTACTCGTATAACAAACAAGAGTGTGTACTTACCTTGAAAATTCCAAATAGTAAGATGACGCTGAGTACCATCATGAATAATTGAGTACCGATGATAGCGAAGTAAGCTATTTGAACTCCTGTAATTACAGAACAAAGGATACATGTATTATATGATATAATCGGATTACAAGTACATTACATCTTTAGTATGTATATAATCAAAGTCTCATCAGATATTGACGTCAGAGAAAAAGCAAAGTTTTAACGTTGACTAACTTTTCTAACTTGTAGTTATGGTGTTTCCGTGCAATATCCAAGAATATTTGTCCTGAGTACGAATATTTGTTCCAAGAATATTTGTCCAAAATATTGTTACTTAAGAATTTTCTAGAAGTCACTGAGATTTCTCAAGCTGTTTTATGCTGAAAGATCCTTATCTGTATTGAATAAAGAATTTTTTTTAGCAGACGTGTGTTACCTTAATATTAGAACACTTATTTCCAGTATGAAATATCATGGCATAGGTCAAAGGTCATCTGGATCAAGTTAGGGTATGAGATTAATTCAGGTCACCTGGGTCTGGAACTCTCGTCTCTGACCAGGAGAGATCAAATCAGGGGTACCCATAAGTGTAGAGACTTTTCTAAAGAGTGGCTTACCAAACAAAAGTTCTTTACATGTTTACCCTATCTGTCCGACCAACCAAAATTCCTTTCCATATTTACACTGTCTGTCCGACAAACCAAAACTCCTTATATATTTACCCTGTCTGTCCAACCAACTTAAACTCCTTTTCATATTTACCCTCTCTGTCTCACCAACATAAACCCCTTTACATATTTACCGTCTCTGACTGATCAACTTAAACTCCTGTATACATTTACCGTGACTGTCCAACCAACGAAAACTCCTATACATATTTACCCTGTCTGTCAGATAAACCAAAATTCCTTACATATTTATCCTGTCTCTCCGACAAATCAAAGATATTTTACATATTTCCTTGTCTGTCTGACCAACCTAAGCTCCTTTATATATTTACCTCTCTCTCTGTCCAACCAATCATTTTGTGAACGCGACACAACACCTTCGGGTTCTATGGGCCATAGAGTTAGTTGGTTACATAAAAGTGACATGAGTTATAAATAGCTCCGTTACCCGTTAAGATTATAATAAATTTACTCTACTCATTAACGAGCTCGGCCGGCATCATTGTTCTTGTTCATTGTCCAACCAATCAAAACTCCTCATATTTATCCCCTCTGTCTCACCAACTTAAACTCCTTTACATATTTATCCTGCCTCTCCGACCAACCAAAACTCCTATACATATTTACCCTGTCTGTCCCATAAACAAAAACTCCAAAACTCCTATACATATTTACCCTGTCTGTCCCATAAACAAAAACTCCAAAACTCCTATACATATTTACCCTGTCTGTACCATAAACAAAAACTCCAAAACTCCTATACATATTTACCCTGTCTGTCCCATAAACAAAAACTCCAAAACTCTTATACATATTTACCCTGTCTGTCCCATAAACAAAAACTCCAAAACTCCTATACATATTTACCCTGTCTGTCCCATAAACAAAAACTCTTTACATATTTATCCTGTCTCTACGGGCAGAAGGTTCAACCTCATAGAGAGAGAACTATTACTTGCAGGAAACTTACTTATTTGTAGCATAGTGCACAAAGAACTTGTATAGAAATTTTGTAATAAAAAGGTGAGGAAAAACATACAGCCCGTGTACCGTCTCTACCATACATTACAAAGTAGAGACAGTCTAATAATAGATTCTATTTCTAGCAGTACAGTTGACCCTAGCATTATGAATTTAATATGTCTGTAACGCTGCTCCTTAACCGAAATGCTTCGCTAACCTAATTCGTTTGCCCCATTGAAATTATTCTATCATCACGCCTAATATTTTACGATTTTTGATTCACATTTGGTGCTTTCTTTGATGAATAATACAGAATTAAAATGAAATTTTCGTGTCAATAACGAAATAATAACACTATGTTAAATTTAACAACATGATGGATAGAAACACAAGAAGTGAAAATAAGAATAATTTTTTATCTTTTATTTTACTAATACATTCTGATAAACATAATGTTTACAGTAGGATGGCTATTTATGTCATATCAAACTGAGGATACTCTTCCATCTGGCGGGGGGGCACGGTGGTTCACTGGTAGAGCGTTCACCTCCGGTGCTTAGGGTCCCCAGCTCGCGCCGTGTGAACTTTGTGGTGGACAAACACCGTACTCGTGGGTTTTCTCGGGGTTCTCCCGTTTCCTTCAACTGCCTTCATTCCACCATTTTACTCATTTCACATTGTCACCGTCTCCTTTAGCCTCACCGGCATAACCGTGGGACGTTAAACTTAAAGATTTCGTTTCATTTTTCTTCCATCTGGCGCCCCTTGTTATACCTCCGGACGGAAGAATGATAAGTTTTAGCTTTCAAGTTTTCTTTTAAATCATTGTATTTACACCAGGAGTAAAAGTGAGGGGGGCAACGTTGAGGACGGCGTCCCCCACTTCCAGAAAGTATCTGTTATGTTACCCCTTTCTAAAAAAAAAAAAAAAAAAAATACAGTGGGTAAACATAGTCACGGTTGCGGTATGACATCATGGTTCCCTTTAACTTTTCAGATCCACTTTTACTCCTGATTTACACAGCATCGTGTTAACTTTTCGTATTCGTTTTTATCAATGGGTCTGATTTTTCTTAACAATTCTTCTCGACACATTTCAACTCCAAACATTGGGGATTATGTGAGACCTTTAAGAGCCCCTGACATACTAAAAATAACACAAATTTACCATTTTTTAAAAGACTTGTTTTTCATTAAGTGAAAGAAGATAATGAAATGTAACGTACCACAATCATAGATAATGTTATTCTACAAAAGAAAACATGACCCTGAAGAATTTTTAGTGTTCCCTTCCATAGAAATTACAGCGTTGCCAGAATAACCTTTCCCCCAAAATCTAAGTTAAGACAGCGACTAGAGGAACGAACTCAACTGTATTTAATTATGTATCATGTTATTTCGGAGTCCTGTGAACTACTTTTAAAATAACGGGTATTATTTAATTTTAATAACTGTATGCTAAAACTATTGTGTTTGTTACAAACTAAATATAACTATTATTTAAGACGTAGTTCATATGATTCCAAGACATAATCAAATGCAGTTGAGTTCGCTCCTTTAATCACTGTCTTAACTTAGATTTTGGGGGAAATGTTATTCTGGCAACACTGTAATTTCTATGGATGGCAACACTGAAAATTCCTCAGGTTCATATTTCCTGTTACAGAATAATACTATTTATAACTATGGTAAGTTGTATTTCATTATCTCCTTTCACTTACGAAAAATAAGCAAAAGGAAAATGGTAAATTTTGCATTATTTTTAGTATGTGAAAATCTTAATAAGCATATACGTACACCATATTGTATCAAAAAGGAAACAACAAATACGTAGGAAATCAAGTAACGTATTTTCTACATTGGAAGGGGGAGAGGTTCACTCTGTGCTTGTCAGTTGATTATACATCCAAGTAATGAAGCACAAATTTTAAGAAAAACTAACTAAACGTAATCATAAACAGAACTTAAGAAGCACTAATTTGTCAACACAAAAATACACACAATGTTACCAGGCCGTAATGTTATAAAAAAATCTCGAAAGGCCGAAATTTTCATTTGCTCTAGAATTTCCCACTTTAAACTAATAACAAATTTTCTAAACTTAGAAAACATGAACAGCGAAATAAGTGTATATGAGTATGAGTGGATTATTCAAAATTTCGATAGTCTACGTTCATCGAGCAGATTATGAACAAGCATTTTCCTTAATGAGAAGAAAGTGAAATCTTTGAGCTTTGCGTCCCACGCTTACGGCGGCTAGGTTAAAGGAGACGGTGATGATGAAATGATGAGTTAATGGTCTAACGAAGAAAGTGGGAAGAAACGGGAGAACCCCGAGGAAATCCACGCATATGGTGTTTGTAAAAAAAAGAAAAGAAAAAGTGACTTTATAAAGTCAATGCAAACATTATTTTAAAAATACTTCGCGTTATATAATAATAAACTTTGACAATTAGCATTAGTTTCAAGATTATTAAAGACTCATTTTTCTACTCCTCATCCATAGACAATTTTGTAGACTTCATTGGAATTGATATATGAAAAATCCCATAAATCCTGCCAATTTTATGAAAATTCCCTTTATCACATTTCAAGAAATCGTTGTCAAAAATCCTAGGGTCTACTATATAATTTTTCCCCACGGATTAGTATCAGTGATTACACATGAATTTAGGAATGAGAGGGACCGCACAGCACAAACTGTGGCCACTTTCTGACGGTGAGTTATAGATTACTTCGGATGTATAAAGGTAACCAAGAAAGTTCTGTCGCTTATGTAGAGGTCTCTGTTCCATTGGCCCTCACACCGTGAGTTGAATGCCAATGGAGACAAAAAGAAGGTCAGTTGTTCATGTGGGTATATCCAACATACTGCCTGGTTGTGAATGTTCACTTACACCGTGAACTTGCGTAAGGACAGAGTGAACATGAGATCTCCATAGAGCATCATAGGGCAGTGTATGCTGTGCGAGTTAAAACTGGGGTCAAACGCCGCTGCGGCGGGGCGGAAGATATGCCAGGACTTTGGTGAGAGTGTTTTGACTACGCGGACAGTGCAGCGGTGGTTTAACAAGTTTGAGGACGGCGATGAGTCACTTGAGGACGCACCACGTGACGGAAGACTAACATGCATAAAATGAAGATCTTCAAGCAGCAATTGAGGCGAACAGTGGCCAGACATGTGAGGAATAGGGATTACAATTCAGTGTGGGAGAAACAATTCGGCAGCACGCCCACGAACTTGGGAAATACTACAAGTTGGGTCAATGGATCTCACATGATTTGACTCCTTCCCAGAAGGCAACGCCAGCAGACACCAGTGTTTCTTTGCTGTCTCGTCTGAGGAAGAAGCCATTTATGGACAGGGAGTTGACATGTGATGAAAAGTGGTCCTGTACGAAGTTCCACGGCGCCGTCAGCATTGGTTAGCATCCCATGAACCGTTTACAAAACTACTGATACCAGCAATGCACCAGAAGAAGGTCCTCCTGTGTGCTTCGTGGATTGCTCGTGGCGGCATCGTACATCGGGAACTGTTACCAGCTGGCCAGAGAGTCAATGCAAATGTGTACTGTCAGTACCTGAGCCGTGTTCAAGAAATCTCAAAACTCTGGAGCCAGCACTTCTGAATCGCAAAGGGGCCCTTCTGTTAAAGGGTAACACTAAGCCCCAAGTGGCTAGGATGACCTGGAACAACATTCAACGTTTTGGATGGGAAATACTATTGCATCCGCCAAACTACCCGGACATTGCACCGTCTGATTATCACTTGTTCCATTCCTTTGACAATCACCTTAGTGGACGCCAGTTTAAATGTCTAGTAGAGGTGCAAAATGCACTGAATACCTTCTTCACTTCACGGCCAACTAAGTTCTACCGCGATGAAATCCATTGCCTTCTAGGATATTGGCAGAAGGTCATCGATGCTGATGGGGACTATTTTTGATCTTTCAGGTACGTCTTGGGTGGCACATCGATGTTCGAAGGTAGTGGATGAAAAAGCGACAGAACTTTCTTGGTTGCCTTTATAATAAATTTACTTGGAAATAAGCGAAGAAGTGCAGAAAGTTTACAATGTTGTCTTAGTCTATTTTCTGCAGCTGTTAGTTTTAGGCTCTCCAAGTGTATTTAAAAAGTTCAATACATTTCACTTCATTTATGTTTTACTCCATCGTGTGTGACACCCAAAGAAAAATCCGTTCCCCTGGACACCGGTATATTGTACAAATATACGGTATCCTCTTGCTTACTATAGAAATCAGTACGGAGCATACGTTATCCGTATGCTACATAGGCACTGCTCTTAGATGTTACATCATGCCGTTGCAGGATGTCTGACATCTAACAGTTTTCCGTATATCACATGCATATACTTATGTTACCTTCGTCAGCTATATGTTATATACGTCCATTTGTATGTGAGATCCTGACCGCCTACATTGTTTCATACGGAAAGTACGTATAGATGGAACACTTATAAAGAAAGTATTATAAAACTTGCGTTTTCAGTTATACGTTTGCTGTACGTTAAGTCCGAAAACTACAGGAATTACGCATGTAGCCTATCTTTTTAAGTACGCCACCTGCAATTTTTTTTCTCAGTGCATCTAAGAAGATAGTATTCGTTAGCACATTTAAATATTTTTTCCAGTATCTTCACTAATATATAAGTTTAACAATTTTCCCAACAATTCAAAGAGATGGCGAGATTTGAATAACTACATTCTTAATTTTTCTACTTTGTATTTAGACGACCCCAAGAACACATATTGCTAAGGGTAATATGGTATGAAGTAAGAAGTATTCAATTTTAAAAATACGATATTATATTTTTTTTTTCGAATCTCATATCAATAGCGGCAATTCAAAAATTTGAAGTATTGATTTTGAATGTTACTGTATTATATTTTGATTATTTGGAGAATAATTATTATTAATAATAATACTAAGTATTCCACTTGCTTTCAAAACAATCTAAGAATTTATATATATTAGAACAATTGCGGCATCCAGTGGCGGATCTAGAAAGTAAAAACTGGGAGGGTCAGCCAGAAACCAGATTATGATAAGTATATCATGAGTTTATTATAAACTTTCAAAAATATATAAATAATAGCTTCAATTATTTTTGTCTCTCAAAAATGTGGGGGACTAGGGACTGGATCCCCCACTGCCAGTACCTAAAAAAATCAGGTATTGATTTAAATGTTATTCTATCTTATAGCTGGACTATTTCGAGAACAATTATAACTAAGGGTAACATCTTATAAAGTAATAAGCATTTGAAGAAAATTTTTGTTTTCAAATTTTAAGACAATGGTGGCACCTTTTAGGTATGGATTTGATTTTTTGGTTATATAAACTCTATTTGACTAAAAGTGTCCATTAAGAATAGCATGATTTTGTAAGAAACGTTTTTTTCTCGGTAACCCCGTTGACCAGGGTGGAAAAAAATCTTGGTTTTTTAAAATCACTTTTGTTGATTTTTTTTTATTTAAATAAAATCTTTCTCCTCGTATAATACAAGTCGCGAACTGAAGAAAAAACATTAGGAATTAGAATTAAATGCTAATTATGCCATTTAAGTGAAAGTATTGGGGTTGATTTTTGAATTAATAACAAATTGTTAACCTATTTCAACCCCAAATAATGTTTCTTAAGCATTTTAGGGAAAAGTACAGCAATGTTTCTCAAAATGACTTTTTTTTTTTGACATAGGTTACTGTCTTTTGGCAGGGTGCATATTTTTTTAAAATCAGAACTAGCTTGCGGCACGAGATACATATAAAATACATAAATTTCTCCTAAAGTTATAAATTCTAAAAAAAAAAAAAAATAAATAAATAAAAAAAATAAAATAAAATAAAATAAGTTTCGGAGAGGAATTGGATTTCTCTGAATACACCCCTATTATCTGGGAGCAAACAAACAGATGAGCACACAAAGTAATTTTCATCTTAAATGTCGATGGTGATTTCCCTGTTGGAATAGTTAACGATTTGCGAATTCTATGTTAGGAAGAGAAGAAAGCAGGATTGCCTCGTTACCCGTTCAAAATGTGATTTTCCCTAATCATCCTATGCATGATACTCGTTTTCATACTGTGCTGTACATACATTTGAGTCTAATTGTATTATGATTATTATCTTTCATAATCGAGATAACAGAACAGGAACGGGATTTTACTTATTTTCACTTTAAATTAATTTTATTTCGGAATTTGAATTAAATCAACGATTTTATTAATTTGTTTAAATCTTGATTTGCACGATTTATTTAGATCTTCATTTAAATCAATCCACCCTGCTATTGACCAATCTTAAATCAGTTATTTATCTTTGACGTAGCGGGAAAGAAATTCTCTGGACAATGTTGAACTCTGTTCTTCAATTTATGAATGCATTTTCCAAAAGCCATTGACAAAATAAATATGAAATTTTGCGAATACTGCTTTTCTTACTGCTAATTTTATATTCCCTTTTCGTGGTCAAGAGAATAATTCATGTTGTCTTGAGTTCAATCTTCTGTGCGAACACTAAACGATAAACTAAACTCCTGACGCAACATCCTTTAGGGGACCAGAGCCTACCAGCTGTCTTCTGGCACTGAGACTTTTCGGCTAATGTGTGGTCAGGTAATGGACTCCCCTCACCATCAATACTGGTTTTCTAGACCCGGAGTTTTCACTATTTCTTTCTTTCCAAGTAGTCCCTCAGTTGCCCTCAGGACGTTTGGTGGACACCGCAATGCCAACATTATTTAGTGACTCTCATCATTGCTCTGTCCAGACACGGTACAGCTTGACTTCACTGATTGAACGAGAAACAGTATTCCAGTGCAGCTAAACCCTTATAGAAACACCGATTTAGGAATTAGTTCTTTTCCACATAGTGTCCACAGAAAACAAACACAAAATTAAAAAAAAAAATACTTGAAATTACTGTGTGGGACTAGTTGGAGGTTCTCGACGTAAAAGGAGAAGAACGTTGCACAGTGTTGGCAGCCGTACAATAATTTCCAAACATGTGAAAAGAAACACTTTAGAATGACACGAGATGGAAAGGGAAAAGTTTTCTGGTATGCTTTTAAATTAAATTAGTGAAACCATATATATATATATACAGTGGCGGATCCAGGATATGATCAACGGAGGGGCTAAACCATAATTTGCCGTTTTATCCAGTGTAAAGCAGAATTGAAGCCCATTTTACTCAGTGTAAACCTGACCGTCAAGAGGGGGAGGCTATAGCCCCTTAGCCCCCCTTGGATCCGTACTTATATATATATATATATATATATATATATATATATATATATATATATATATATATATATATATATATATATATATATATTATGACGTCAAGAATGTTGTTTTCTTAAATCCATTTGTAACGTCGGTGTAAAAAAAATGTTAACAGCAGTATATTAATAAATCGTAAATATAAAACTAAATAATTAAAATAAATATCAATAAATCGTAATAAATCGCTATGTTTATTTCTTGTTTGTGTGTAACATCGCTGTGAGAAAAATATGACAAACAGCAATGGACCAAGAATTCGTTACTTCTACAATTTCTTCAGTGCAGAGAAAGGAAGTCACACTTCAATGAATCAATAAATTGTAACTTGTATGATATATATTTCTTATCTATGTTTAACAAGGGTGAAGAAAGAGGATACCATACTTTAATGGATCAATAAATTGTAACTTCTATGTATATTTCTTGTCTATTTGCAACGTCGGTATAGAAAAAGGATGTCACACTTTAATGAATCAATAAATTGTAACTTGTATGATATATATTTCTTATCTATGTGTAACAAGGGTGAAGAAAGAGGATACCACACTTTAATGGATCAATAAATTGTAACTTCTGCAATGCATATTATTTTCTTGTCTGTATAACATCGGTGTAAGAAAGAGATGTTGAAGTGCAACGATTTAAGAAATCAAAATATGTACGTATGTATGTGAAGAAGAAGGCAAAACATAGTGTCACTTTATGGCCATTTTCTGATTTTTTGCTTTGGTAGTTGGTCACACTGTTATCTATATGCAGGAAAAGTTAAAAAAAAAAAATAGTTTCTGTAAAATGTACGGTACCTATCTAGCAGTATATTTAATTTTCACCAGTCAACTGAGTTTTTTAAAATTAATCCTTAGAGTTGAAATTTTCTTGCTTGTATAAATTTTAATTATTAATTTTTGTCATGCGTGTATAGACATTCTTCTTGTCGATGTTAAATTACAGTGAATTAAGTTCAAATTTCGTAGTAATCTCCTAGGTGCATTTCGCCAACCCCCCCACCTTGGAGTTTCGAAACAAAACCTATGTCAATCGTTTGTGCTACGTTTGTGCCGGAATGTACCGCAAAAATTTTCGTTTGTACCACTTCCGATACAAAGTTATAAGAGTTTTAAAGTGAGGAGGGGCTGAGGAAACGGCAGCCCCCAACATTGGAATTTCGAAACAAAACCTATACCAATCGTTTGTGATACCTTTGTGCCATAATGTACCGCAAAAAGTTTCGTTTGTGCCACTTCCGGTACGAAGTTACAGGAGTTTTAAAGTGGGGGCTGGGGAAACACCAGCCAACAACCTTGGAATTTCGAAACAAAACCTATTCTAATCGTTTGTGCTACGTTTGTGCCGGAATGTACCGCAAACATTTTCGTTTGTAGCACTTCCGGTACGAAGTTATAAGAGTTTTAAAGTGGGGGCTGGGGAAACGGCAGCCCCTAACCTTGGAATTTCGAAACAAAACCTATACCAATCGTTTGTGATACGTTTGTGCCATAATGTACCGCAAAAAGTTTCGTTTGTGCCACTTCCGGTACGAAGTTACAGGAGTTTTAAAGTGGGGGCTGGGGAAACACCAGCCAACAACCTTGGAATTTCGAAAGAAAATCTGTGCTAATCATTAGTGCTAAGTTTGTGCCGAAATGTACCGCAAAAATTTTCGTTTGTACCACTTCCAGTACGAAGTTATAGGAGTTTTAAAGTGGAGGACTGGGAAACGGCAGCCCCCAACCTTGGAATTTCGAAACAAAACCTATACCAATCGTTTGTGCTACATTTGTGCCGGAATGTACCGCAAAAAGTTTCGTTTGTGCCACTTCCGGTACGAAGTTGTAGGAGTTTTAACGTCGGGACTCGGGAAACGGCAGCCTCCAACCTTGGAATTTCGAAACAAAATCTATGCTAATCATTAGTGCTAAGTTTGTGCCGAAATGTACCGCAAAAATTTTCATTTGTACCACTTCCGGTACGAAGTTGTAGGAGTTTTAAAGTGGGGGACTGGGAAACGGCAGCCCCCAACCTTGGAATTTCGAAACAAAACCTATACCAATCGTTTGTGCTACATTTGTGCCGGAATGTACCGCAAAAAGTTTCGTTTGTGCCACTTCCGGTACGAAGTTGTAGGAGTTTTAACGTCGGGACTCGGGAAACGGCAGCCTCCAACCTTGGAATTTCGAAACAAAATCTATGCTAATCATTAGTGCTAAGTTTGTGCCGAAATGTACCGCAAAAATTTTCATTTGTACCACTTCCGGTACGAAGTTGTAGGAGTTTTAAAGTGGGGGACTGGGAAACGGCAGCCTCCAACCTTGGAATTTCGAAACAAAACCTATTCTAATCGTTTGTGCTAAGTTTGTGCCCAAATGTACCGCAAAAATTTACGTTTGTAGCACTTCCGGTCCGAAGTTGTAGGAGTTTTAAAGTGAAGGCTGGGGAAACGGCAGCCTCCAACCTTGGAATTTCGAAACAAGACTTATGCCAATCGTTTTTGCTACGTTTGTGCCGGAATGCACAGCAAAAATTTTCGTTTGTAGCACCTCCGGTACGAAGTTATAAGAGTTTTAAAGTGGGGGCTGGGGAAACGGCAGCCTCCAACCTTGAAATTTCGAAACAAAACCTATGCTAATCATTAGTGCTAAGTTTGTGCCGAAATGTACCGCAAAAATTTTCGTTTGTGCCACTTCCGGTAGGAAGTTATCTGAGTTTTAAAGTGGGGGGCCTGAGGAAACGGCAGCCCCCAACCTTGGAATTTCGAAACAAAACCTATGACAATCGTTTGTATCGGAATGTACCGCAAAATTTTCGTTTGTACCACTTCCGGTACAAAGTTATAAATGTTTTAACTATGGGGCTGCCGTTTTCACAGCCTCGCCACCATTCAATTTCGAAATAAAACGTATGCTAATCGTTTGTACTAATTTTGTACCGAAATGTACAACAAAAATTTTCGTTTTCACCACTTCCGGCGCAAAAATATAAGAGTTTTCAAGTGCGGGCTGTGGAAATGACAGCCCCACGCGTTTCAATTTCCAAATGAAAAGTATCTGAATCGTTTGTACCGGGATGTACCGCAAAAAGTTTTCGTTTGTACCGCTTCCGTTAAAAAGGTATAGAAGTTTTAAAGTATGAAGCTGTGGAGACTGCAACCTCCTAGATTAAAACTTTTATATCTTTGTACCGGAAGTGGTACAAACGAAAATTTTTCCTGTGCATTCCGCTACAAACATAGAACGAAACGTTTTATTTCGAAATTCAATGGTGGGAGCCTGTGGAAACGGCAGCCCCACAGATTAAAACTCCCTTCTCTTTGTACCGGAAGGGACACAACCGAATTTTTTGCTGTACGTTCCGGTACTAACATGGTAAAAGGGATTGACATAAGTTTTGTTTGGAAACTCAATGATGAGGAGCCTGTGGAAACGGTAGCTTCTTAGTTTAAAACTTTTACATCTTTGTACCGGAAGTGGTACAAACGAAAATTTTTACGATACATTCCAGAAATAATGTAGTACAAACGATCGTCATAGGTTTTGTTTCAAAATTCGAAGATGGCGGGCTGTGAAAACGACAGCTCCCTAGTTAAAACTTCTATGTCTTTTTAACGGAAGTGGTACAAGCAAAAGTTTTGCAGTACATTCCGTTACAAACGTAGTACAAACGATTGGGAAAATCTACAATTTTGGAAATTCCGTTTCTACAGCCCAGACTTTTAAACTCTTATACTTTTGTAACGGAGCTGGTACAAACGAATTTTTTTTGCGGTACCTTCCGGTGAAAACGTACCACAAACGATTGACATTGTCTTATCTCGAAATTCCAAGGTGGGGGGTTCTGGAAACGGCAGCCCCCTAGTTAAAGCTGTCATACTTTTGTACTGGAAGCGATACAAACAAAAATGTTTTGCTGTACGTTCCTGTTCAAAAGTGGTACACAAACGGTTGGCATAGGTTTTATTTCGAAATTCGTAGGTGCGGGGCTGCCGTTTCCACAGCCCCTCTAGTTTTAATTTTGTACCGGAAGTTATATAAACGAAAACTTTTGCTGTATATTCCGGCACAAACGTAGCACAAACGATTTGCATAGGTTTCTTTTCGATATTCCAAGGTGGGGATGCTGCCGTTTCCACAGCCCTCCATTTTTAAACTCTTTTATCCTTGTACCGAAGGTGGTACAATCGAAAATATTTGCGGTACGTTCCGGCACAAACGTAGCACAAATGATTGGCATAGGTTTTTTTTTTCGATATTCAAATGTGGGGATGCTGCCATTTCCTCAGCCCTCCATTTTTAAACTTTTTTATCCTTGTACCAAAGGTGGTACAATCGAAAATTTTTGCGGTACATTCCGGCACAAACGATTGGCATTGTTTTGTTTCGAAACTCCAAGGTGGTGGGGTTGGCGAAATGCACCTTAATCTACTGACAACTGCAATCCGAGATCAATGTGTTTCTATAGCAGTACGTCTGAAAATCTAATTATAAAAAGAACGCTCACAAATAAGTATTGAGTATGAAAATGTTTGTTTAAATATTTTCACTGTGTCTGCTAAATTGTAAACATATTGTTGAATCCGAATACAGAAGATTATATGTTTTAAGAAATTTAAGAGCGTATTGTTTATATGTATACACTGTTATCGTTCTAGCTTCTAAAAGATGTAGTTTTCTTTATGCGTCACCTAGGAAGCATTTTTTAAAAAATCTTTTGAGCTAGTGAAAGCAAATCAATTGCTTTCTCTTGTGTGGTTCACCGCACCAAGAAACAATGCGGGAATGTCTTTTCAAAGGGGATAGAAGAACTCTTAAAAGAGCGCACCGTTTGCTCTTGTTTGTTTTTTCGATTTGGTTCCTCTGTCGTCGTTTTAGTTCCTCCAGGAGGTAATATTTCTTCTACTTTTTTTTTCTTCAGTTTTTTCCCCGCTTACTTTACAAGGACCTAACATCTGCGATAAGCCTCCCTGTAGGGTACGAATTTGTGACGCAATATTGAAGTTCACATTTCTCCGACACTGCCAAGAAAAAAAAATGTTTTTCTTTTATCTTCGCAGACTGAGGGTGTCTCAATTTTATGCTTCCAGTGATCGAACATCTTTTCCTTTCATTACTTTGTATGTATCTGTAAGTACTGTCTTTTTCATAAAGTATTTGAAATTAGTTCATACAGATTTTTTAAAAATTTTTTCTTTCCTTTTCTTTAAAGAAATCAGTCGAGGCAAAAACTTGTCTGGTGTTCTGGAAAGTATGTAGATTTACTTTAGGCGTGCCCTAAATGTATAAGAAGAAATTTAGTGCTTATTATGTAAATATACTTCCTATACCTTAAAACTTGTGTTGATTAGTATGGTACAGGCCCGTATCCACGGGGGCTAGGGGGCCAAGCCCCTCTAAACTTTGGCTGGCCCCCCTAAAAGCTTGCACTGTAGGCTTGCAAATAAACTATAATATGGTGATGAAGTATAATAGGATTGGGTCAGGCACCCCTAACTTCTACCCCCCCCTAAATTTTTGGTCCGGCTACGGGCCTGGTATAGTACTATACAAGGACACAAGGGCGGATCCAGGGGGCAGCGATCGGGGCGATAGAACCCCCAGAAGGGGAATCTTTCTTATTTTATATATAAATAAAACCCATCCCAGAGTTTGGAGCTCTTAAAAGTAGCTCTAAGTATCATAGCAGTAATACAACCCACTGCCCCACGCACCCACGGGTGTCCACCGGGTACGGCTGCTCCCCGAAAAAATCTTTTTAGCTCAACATACATTTGTACACTTTCTCAATAAAACCTATACTTGTTTAACAAGGAGATGATTGATGTAGCATGAAAATATGACATGACCTTACGTTTCATATGTACTTTTTGTTTCAGAAAAATATTATAGTTCAATATATGTATATATATATTTTTTTAAATATAGGTTGAAAAATTTTAGTTACTTATCGTCTTTTCGGGTGCAGAGTAATATCTGTTCAATACGACATAAACGTAGTGGCTTGTAGGATTGAACATCCCCACCCCCCTCCCAAAACTTGGACACTTTCCATCAAAAAATCCTGGGTGCGCGCATAGTACTATACATGGCCAGCGGCGAAGCTATAGAGAAATTGGGGGACAAGATCCTCTATTATCCGCAAAAGTTGTCTCAAAGTGTCCTTCCCCCTTGCTCAATATAGTGGGCATGTTGTTACTTGCTGGAATATTGAAGAAACATACTTTATTATCAAGGATCTTATAAAAAAGAGGAACTGCCCTTACAACAAAATCTTGAAGCCATACGTCAGAGTTTCGCCACCCCTACTCTGCCCACTCCGCCCAATAGGATCGCGATGTTTCGAGCCAACAATCATGGCAGAAACGAAAGTAGCCAATCAGAGGATGGTAGAAACGAGAGTACCCAATCAGACGTGCCGATACTCGGTTGCTTTTTGGCTTCACCAATTTAATAGGATGAAGATACATATGGACAGATCCTCTATTTATAACATCCTTGGTTATTATACTTTCTAGCAACAATGCATAATTCTTAAAGTACATCGAGGGATCTTTAAAAAGAATGAAGTAGTACAAGTAACACTGTTCTCAGATCATGGTTATTTTCCCTCCGCTCTTTTTCATAGCAGATATGCAGTAAAATTTAAACAAAGAAGGGCAAGAGGGGATTGTGTTGAGGGTAAACAGTCAACTTGACGTCTCCCGGAAAAACGACAATCGAATCATAGCAGTGTGGCTTTGCCACTTCAATCCAAATAATTCATATACAGTAGAACCCCTCTCGTCCGTCCTCTAATGGGCATCTCGCTCCAGCGGATCTGACCGTGCTCGAGCCGAACTTGTCCCGACTCGTCGGTGAGTCACGAAGCCCATTGTTGTTTACTGCTGTCACGGCATTGTTGTTTACTTGCTGTTACCGCTTGTCCGTTTTACTGCTTCGTCATCTCTTGTATCGTTTCTTTTGTTGTGCGTGTTTTCTGTACTGTACTGTATAGTTCTCTTTGTGCTTACTCTTCGTTGGATTTTACTGTAGGGAGCAATACAGTCATTTTTGAGTTCAGAGATTGTTTTATTTTGCTGTAAATTCGTATTTTACTATATTTTCTAATAATCCGACCTTTTTTTCATTCCGATCATACCCTCAGTCCCAAAGGTAACGGATTAGAGAGGTTCTACTGTAATACGACTTCGTCACTTTATACATTTCTTCGTTTACCCAGCTCTTCTTATTCTTCTGTATTAAAAATAGTCTTTTAAACAAATATTTACAATATATCGCGAAGGGGACAGAGACGTGGTAAAAAGAAAAGCGTCTCTTTTAGAGGTGCAAACCCAACATTCACTTGATGAAACAGGGGGTAAAATTGAGTTGATTTTGACGTCCCAATCAGCAGCGAGATTATATGAGACGTGGGCTTACTGATTAACGTGGAATCCGAGCCACATGAGCTCCAGCCGGGAATCGAACCCGGGTCTCCCGCGTCAAGAGGGTAAAATCTTAGGAAAAGTTCAATTAGGGTGATGGTCGGACAAGGAACCAGGACCTCCCTACAGGTGCGGATGCAGAGGCGATCGGGCGATCCCCCCGCATAAGAGGTAACTTTATTTTATATATAAATAAAACCCATCCCAGAGTTTGAAGCTCTTAAAAGTAGCTCAAAGTAGCAATATTACAACCCTCTCCCTAGAAGTCCGTCCTGGATCCGCCCCTGCCTCTCTAATGCTAATCAATAAGTGTCAGCTGAAGCATAGACATTCGATTATGCACTGTCCTACAGTCAAGTTATTTTTCATCTTTTAAAAAGCAAATTGAACACGAAGGATCCCCTCAGTGGCTCCCGGTTTTAAAAGATACTAGCTATGTCACTGTTTTTGTCTGCAATCCTGCAACACTAAGTCTTCGTAATTTTTACGAACGGAGTTGATAAAACTGGCATAATAAGACACCGTATCCCCATACTCCTTCCTCTCCCATGATAGGTTCTCTCACCTTAGCAGTAAGCCAGTCGCGGGCGAGCTGTCCTGTAGTTCCCTTCGTTGTGGGTGTAGTGGGTGGCGTTTCGTAATTTTTACGAAAGTTTATTACTTATAGTAAATTCTTAGTCGTAATAAATACGAATGATTAATACTCACGTTTGTTTTTCTAGTGTACCGTACAGTTTATCTAACTCCATTTGACACAGTATTTTATCTGATTTTCATTACTTTACTGTGTCATTTTCTCAAAATGGCCCATAATGGATCACTAGATTCGGATGCTATCAGCAAATTGTTGCTTGAAGAAGAGAGTAAAGAAGAATGGGAAAAAATAATTTACAGCTCTGTGACCAACTGATTTCTCCTGGCATGCATTGTCGACTGAGTAACCTCACTTGCAGCGGAATGTTCGGATGTCAATATCAGATTTCCTGAGAGTTCCTATCAACCCTGAAGGAGGACAGCTTCCTGGAGCCAGGAAAACATGCTTTGACTGCCCCTTATTGTAAGCAGTATCACCTGCCTATTTGTATGGAGCATAAAGCAACATGTTTTGTTCAGTGCAATAAGGAAAAATAAGAATCTAAACTAGAAACGTAATAAGACTTTCGTTTAGTGTACTAAACCTTCAACAGTATAAACTAAGTCAATTTTCCATTGATACAGAAGAATTATTACGTCTGACGGTTTTGTATTTTTACAGAAACATTTATGTGTCTCATTTTTCATTTTGAACATATACGAGATCTAAGTATACATCTAAACTAGAAAAAACATAAAACTTTACCTTATATCATATAACACGATGTTTTTGAATCCTTTCTGTATAATATAAAGTAATTTATTTACATATCCAGCATACTATTCCTACATATGATTAAATAAAGAAGAAATCATAGCATATGCATTTACTTCATGTATAGAAGTTTGAACTTCGTGGCTACAGAGATAGCTTGGACAGAGATTTTTTTCTTCTTGGCGACATCAGTCTGAGCTGCAGAGTTTGTGTGGGGTCTTTGACTCCTAGTGGGTGGAGAAATCCCTAAATAAACAAGGAAGGATGAAATATTGAGTATAGGAAGTATACTGGTAACTTCCTGTTGTATAGCAATGACTAGGTGGAAACATTGTTTACAGACACTCTCCAGGCTTTGTTTCAAAAGCCATAACATTTTTAGCGTCAACATGATATATTTGCTATTTCTAAAGGTGTTGTTTTCACACCTTTGAAAAGAATCTCGCAAGTCCCAAGCTCTTACCTTGGCTTCACCCCAAGTTCGTTACCGTCAGCTATCTGGCCTATGATTTTCTCCCATGATGCACTGCACTTTTGAAAACTTGTATTTTATTTTGACTTATTTTATGTGTGAATTATTAATATTAACGTATTACGCTCACCAGTTCTTGGAAAGACCGTTTAAAATTCATGACTATATTTTGTCATCGTGCTTCCCACCGTTCAAGACATTTAGATCTTGTATTATTGTCAAAATTAATCATAACACAAATGTTTCTATCTCTCTCTCTCTTGAAGTAATGGCGTCTGGATGGCAGCAGACAGTTTTGAGGGAAGCCAGTGGAAAAGAGACTTCCTACACATACTCGAAGAGATGACAACTGTATATAGTGATACTATTGCATTCTGTATATATTTTACTAAATTTATGTGTGTTTAATCAGGTGTAACTATTCTTTGTAATGTTTATTTCAGTGAAAATAGTAATTGTTTATCTATGTGTTGTTATGGACTTCTGTTTGGGCAGAAGCTTTTGAAACTGCCGCTCTCAACAGTGGTGGCAGCACCTATCACGCAGTGTATGCTTGTTTGCAAGCGCAAGCTGGTTTTCGAAGTGCTGTTTGGTGAAGGACCACACACAGACGTTGCCTCAGGCATCAAAACCTTTTGTCAGTGATTCTTGGGAGAGCGAGCCTCTGCTTCTTCCAGGAAATGTGGAGTTTAATAACCCCGTTCGTGGTCATTGTGAAGGAGTTGTTAGTTGTGGCTGAAACGCGAAGGAGTTAGTTCCTAAACTCCAGAGTCTGAATTTGCTTCAGACTTTTCGATAGTCGAAAGGTTACAACCCGGGACAGTGTGAAGATCGTCTTCCCGTGGAGTCCCGTGAAATTTTATAGTGGTAATTACTACAAAGTGCTCCAGAACAGTGAAACTTCATAAAATTGTTAAACACGTCATGTTCGAATTTTCAACTCAATCAATCTTCGACCACTAATTCCTGAACAGTGGCTAAATTTGCTATGACTGTTTCAGCATTGTTAAGGAACAGTTCTTCAGTGGACACAATTATTTATAGTGCAGTGGCACTATTATCCATTCCTGTTATGGAATAGTAAATATCGTTTACCACCAATCTCAAGTGAGATTGCAAGGCCTGCCACGCTATACGGCAGTGCTCTCCTGAACTCTTAAACAAGGCGACTAGTAAGACATAAAGCATTTCGAGCCTTAATCAGACATACTTTGGGTCAGATGTGACATCGTTAAAAACATCTCTAGTTTTCACCTTCGAGGAACAATTGGATTTCTGGTGGAATGAAAATGTGCGCAAGTACAATTGGCGTGTGAATTCAGCATAGACATTTCTCCAGTTCCTCCTTTAGCTGAGACTACCTGTGTAGTGGACATTAGGGCAACATTGAATCACCAATGCAACTGCATCATATATTTTAAATTTGAATTTAACCATATAAAATTTTATATCAAATTTTTTTATTCCTCCTCTCTGTACTGAACTGTCAGAGACACTGAACTCGTTAACATGAGGAGAATGATTTTGTTCGCTTATCTGCTTGGCAGATTACTTTAAGAGGTCAGACAGATCTCTAGTGTAAATATATATCAATCTTCTGTAATTTTGCTGTGCACAATGTGTATCTATATCAATTAGTGTGAGTGGTGCATCATTGAAGGAAAATTTCTAATGAGGGTTTATAATATGAGAGTGGTGAGTGTTTACTTCCGTCACCTATTATTTCATGTGGTGAAATAAATATCCATCTTCCAACAGTAGAGTGAGGGTGTCTACTTTCCTGATTGGTGAGTACCCGAATGCTAATCCATATGTTTTTATTTCAGGAGTGAGAGTCAAGGAAACTTTCTCCTTACTCAAGTACATCTGACCACCTTCCTGAATGGGACCCGGGAAGGAATACGCCCAGAGAAAGGTCCGTGAACTTGGCCCCCCACTTTGAGCACTAACGATAAAATTAGTGTCAATCGTTAGTGTATCGTTAGTCCTTCTTAGTGCACCAACCCCTAACGTTAGTGCTTAATTAGTGTAGGAGCTACAAGCAAAAAACCTTTGGGGGGGCCAAGTTCACGCTGCCCCCCACTTCAAGCACTAACGAAATAACTAGTGCCATTCGTTAGTGCATCGTTAGTGCTTCCTAGTGCACCAACCCGTGACGTTAGTGCTTCATTACTGTAGGCTCTAGAGCCAAAACAATGGTACACGCTGCCCCCCCCACTTCAAGCAATAAGGAAAGGAATAGTGCCATTCGTTAGTGCATCGTTAGTGCTTCAAGAAAATACTAAAAGTTTCGTTAGTGCTTCACTATTAGTGTAGATATAGCCAATTATATGTCACGAAACTCCCATAAGAAATGCATGGGGAATTTTTCATTGCGTTAAATTACCGCTAAATTCAAAAGCACTAATGATCTCTTTTAGTGCAATCGTTAGTGCATCGTTAGCGCTTCTTACTGCAAAAACCGCTAACGTTAGTGCTTCATTAGTGTAGGAGTTATAAAGAAAAAACATTTGGGGGGACCAAGTTCACGCTGCCCCCCCACTTCAAGCATTAACGATAAAATTAGTACCATTCGTTAGTGCATCGTTAGTGCTTCTAGAAAACACTTATAGTTTCGTTAGTGCTTAAATATTAGTGTGGTTATGACTTATTACATGTCACGAAACTCCCATAAGAAATACATGGGGAATTTTTCATTGCGTCGAATTACCGCCGAATACAAAAGCACTAATGAATTTTTGTAGTGTAATCCTTAGTGCATCGTTAGTGCTTCTTAGTGCACCAACCCTAACGTTAGTGCTTCATTAGTACAGGAACTACAAGTAAAAAACACTTTGGGCCTAGCGTGAACTTGGCCCCCCCACTTAAAGCACTAACGAAAAGATTAGTGCCATTCGTTAGTATATCGTTAGTGCTTCCACAAAATACTAATAGTTTCGTTAGTGGTTCATTATTAGTGTAGATATAGCCAATTGTAAGTCACGAAACTCCCAGAGGAAATGCATGGGGAATTTTTCATTGCGTTAAATTACCGCTAAATTCAAAAGCACTAATGATCTCTTTTAGTGCAATCGTTAGTGCATCGTTAGTACTTCTTAGTGCACCAACCCTAACGTTAGTGCTTCATTAGTGTAGGAACTACAAGTGAAAAACCCTTTGGGCCTAGCGTGAACTTGGCCCCCCCACTTAGAGCACTAACGAAAAGATTAGTGCAATTCGTTAGTATATCGTTAGTGCTTCCAGAAAATACTAATAGTTTCGTTAGTGGTTCATTATTAGTGTAGATATAGCCAATTGTAAGTCACGAAACTCCCATAAGAAATGCATGGGGAATTTTTCATTGCGTTAAATTACCGCCGAATACAAAAGCACTAATGAATTCTTGTAGTGCAATCATTAGTGCATCGTTAGTACTTCTTAGTGCACCAACCCTAACGTTAGTACTTCATTAGTGTAGGAACTACAAGTGAAAAACCCTTTGGGCCTAGCGTGAACTTGCCCCCCCACTTTGAGCACTAACGAAAAGATTGGTGCCATTCGTTAGTATATCGTTAGTGCTTCCAGAAAATACTAATAGTTTCGTTAGTGCTTCATTATTAGTGTAGATATAGCCTATTGTAAGTCACGAAACTCCCATAAGAAATGCATGGGGAATTTTTCATTGCGTTAAATTACCGCCGAATACAAAAGCACTAATGAATTCTTGTAGTGCAATCCTTAGTGCATCGTTAGTGCTTCTTAGTGCACCAACCCTAACGTTAGTGCTTCATTAGTGTAGGAACTACAAGTGAAAAACCCTTTGGGCCTAGCGTGAACTTGGCCCCCCACTTTGAGCACTAACGAAAAGATTAGTGCCATTCGTTAGTATATCGTTAGTGCTTCCAGAAAATACTAATAGTTTCGTTAGTGCTTCATTATTAGTGTAGATATAGCCAATTGTAAGTCACGAAACTCCCATAAGAAATGCATGGGGAATTTTTCATTGCGTTAAATTACCGCCGAATACAAAAGCACTAATGAATTCTTGTAGTGCAATCGTTAGTGCATCGTTAGTGCTTCTTAGTGCACCAACCCTAACGTTAGTGCTTCATTAGTGTAGGAACTACAAATAACCACCCTTTGAGACTAGCGTGAACTTAACCTCCCACTTTGAGCACTAACGAAAAGATTAGTGCCATTCGTTAGCATATCGTTAGTGCTTCCAAAAAATACTAATAGTTTTGTTAGTGCTTCATTATTAGTATAGATATAGCCAATTGTAAGTCACGAAACTCCCATAAGAAATGCATGGGGAATTTTTCATTGCGTTAAATTACTGCCAAATTCAAAAGCACTAATGATCTGTTGTTGTGCAATCCTTAGTGCATCGTTAGTGCTTTTTAGTCCACCAACCCTAACGTTAGTGCTTCATTAGTGTAGGAACTACAAGTAAAAAACCTTTGAGCCTAACATGAACTTGGCCCCCAGTTTGAGCACTAACGAAAAGGTTATTACCATTCGATAGTGCATCGTTAGTGCTTGTAAAAATACTTATAGTTTCGTTAGTGCTTCACTATTAGTGTAGATATAGCCAATTATAAGTCACGAAGCTCCCATATGAAATACATGGGGTATTTTTCATTGTGTTAAATTCCCGAACGTAATAGTAATCATTACACTAATATATTGTTATTAGTGCTTTTAAATTTGGTGGAAGAATTTTAGAGTGTGTAAAATGCTACGTCTAAATTTAGCCCCGCACGCATCTCAAATACTAAAGATACGTTTGACATGTTTAGTGCATCGTTAGTACCCATTAGTACACTAAACTCTAACGTTAGTGTTTTGATTCAATTCTATATTAGTGAACATTATTTGCAAGACTAAATTGAAATTTTTCTAATTCTACAATTATTGTCCTACAAAGGTGAGATAGACGTCAAAAGTTAGTGCATCCTTATTGCTTCCCGAAACACGAAGCATTAGTGTTAGCGCGATTATAGTTTAAGAGTTATAAGTGAATAACTCACTCTGTGCTAAATTTAATTTTAGCAAATTTTACAATAATTGCCTCACAAAGGTTGAATAAACGTCAAAGATGAGTACATCGTTAGTGCTCCGAAAGACACTAAGCATTAATGTTACTGCTATCTTAGTTTAGGGGTTAAAAATGAATAACTCGGGGGGTGGAGGGCTACTTTAGATCTTTAAATTTTGTACAATTTTACGCTAATTGTCTGACAAAAATGGACCAAACCAGCCTTTAGTCCTCCGTTGAATAAGCACTAATGCTAGTGTTATCATAATTTAAGTGTTATTAACGAATAACACGCACGAAACTAAATTCAAATTTGTCGAATTTTACAATAATTGTCATATAATTGCTATATTCCTTTCCTTATTGCTTGAAGTGGGGGGCCAGCGTGTACCTTTTTTTTGGCTCTAGAGCCTACACTAATAAAGCACTAACGTCACGGGTTGGTGCACTAGGAAGCACTAACGATGCACTAACGAATGGCACTAGTTATTTCGTTAGTGCTTGAAGTGGGGGGGCAGCGTGAACTTGGCCCCCCCAAAGGTTTTTTGCTTGTAGCTCCTACACTAATTAAGCACTAACGTTAGGGGTTGGTGCACTAAGAGGCACTAACGATGCACTAACGATTCACACTAATTTTATCGTTAGTGCTCAAAGTGGGGGGCCAAGTTCACGGACGTCCCAGAGAACAAATAAGACACAATTATGAGTGTAAAGAGTAAATAAACAGGCTGCTACCTGTTAGTTTTGAAATCATTTTTTTTCTAACCTTATTACATTCTTGAAACTCTTTACAATTAGCTGCAGAGACCGTAGCTGTTGTCAGAAAACCCTGAGATTTTAATTTCGTTTATATTTACTAATGCTCTACCGACTATCAATTGTGGCAGTGGCGGTTCAAACAGGAGATCATCCTTATCTCTCCAAAGGGATTTACAGGGATTTACGGGATATGAAAAAGCATTTTATTTACATTTTTGTGTAAGTTACATAATATTTGAATATCCCTCGCCACTCCACCACCTTTTATCTGTATTATTGTGTTGGTGTTTCATCGTGTATGCAAAGATTATTTCTAGTGCTACTTGCACCTCACATAGCGATAGTAATTGCTTGTGCTTTGGAAGCGGAAAGACCTGCGAAACCAAAACGGAAGGAGAGGGTGTGGATGAAAGAGTGGTTCAAGAAACGGTCTCAGTTTAGTCATCAAAATTTACCTAGGTAATACTCGAACTTGAGATAAGTTCGACTGTAAACTATAAAAATTATTTACGAATGGATTCAACTACATGTGGTGAAATACTGGAAAATTGATTTTATTCCTCACTGACTCTCTATCCGCCTTCTAATCTATTTTCTTCATTTTATCCACCAATTTCTCATATGCCGCATTTCTCAGATCCCTATTTTTATAATCTTCACTCTTAACCTTCTACAGTTCAGGTAAATTTCGATAAAGTTCAATAAATTCTCTCCAGAATTCTTGATTCCTATTCAATGACGCCATAGCGCAAGAAATAAGTGTCTGTATACTAGGCCTCTTAGTCGGAAATAAAGCTCGTGTTTGCACAAACACGCCCATACACGGTCCACGTGTTTGCGCAAACATCATGTTCGTGTAAACAATTTTTGAATGAGTTCGATGTGGAAAAGGTTTGCACAAATGTTTGCGCAAACAATTCATACAGCACCATACACGGTCAAACTGTTTGCACAAACAACCTTGTTTACACAAACCGTGGACCGTGTATGGGTCCTATAACGCTGGGATACTTTGATAAGGGAAGGCCTCGTGAGAAAAAGGTAGGTGAAGAAACACACACCTACTAACCTATGTTAAATTGTTGTCAATACAAACAAGACCTACACTATTATATTAATAACATTTTCAATTCTGTTTCTGTGTTCATAGATGGCTTACGTACTTCCACTTTCATAAATAAGACAAACATTTTGTTCCTTTGTGAATTAACAGATATAGGTTGCTACATGCAAATTTTTGAAGTGACCTCGTATCCTTAATCTACACCGGCTAGCTTAAATTGGATAACTTGTAGATTTAGTTTGGATAAATTTAGCACCAGGAATTGAAGCTTGCTTCCCAATCATAAAATGGTAATAGCATATTGGAGAAGTGAATTTACTTGATTATTTTTCAGTTCATTTTCAGCTCCGAGGTTGTAGAAGACGTAAATTAGTTTAAGGTAGAGAGGCAGTCACCGTAATAGATTTAAATTCTAATGCTTTTCCACCGTGAATCAAACCTGATACGACGTGCACCAGCGACGCTGCCATTAGTCAGTAGTCCAGTTGGGAGGGCGAAAAATGCATTTACTACATCTCACATAAAAATTAACGTTTTGTACAACTGCAACAACTAATAATGCAATATGGATTTGAAGTTCGTTAATTCAGTTCATGGTACGGACAACTGCACTAAACATTTCTCAGTGGCGGATTTAGAAGATAAAATGTGGAGGGTTTGTAGCCAGAACCTAGAATATGATAGGTATAGACTATAATGAGCTTACAATTTTTCATTGGCCCTGTAAACGTTTCTAACTTAACTCTCTCCCAATGAACATTATGGCAAGGTTGGACGTTGATATTGTGAACCTCAAGTATTATTTTACACATTGTGTGATAGAAAAACTGCAATGTTTCAAAAATTTTCCGATTAAAGAATAAAAAGCTATGCTTACTATAAACTTTCAAAAATATGGCACTTGTACCGATTATGGCCCGGGTCCCTAATATGGCCCACCCACCATATCACTGCAGATTTACGTTCGTGCTACTAGATTACAATATAAAGTATGTCCTCATGACAAGCGTAAACATATTTGCGTGGCTCAGAGAACATAGTTTTTATTGCAACCTAGTAGCACCAACGTAAATCTGCAGAGATATGGTGGATGGGCCATATTAGGGACCCGGGCTGTAATCGGTACAAGTACCATATATAAAAAATAGCTTCAATTATTTTTGTGAGTAGCCCTTCGCTCCGGCCCCAGGCTGGATCAGGTACTGCCTTTCATTTCTTAAATTAAATGATATCCTGCTGCAGTTATTTCTGTAACATTTATTTATGAAGTTAGAACATAATCGGCCGGGTCCTTTTCCAAAAATCTTCCGAGAAAAAATCATTTGCAATAGTAAACTTCTTCTATTTTTTTTTTTTTCATGAGAGATGGCTACTGTCATATTGAATGATTATTACTGAAAATATATATTTAAGAAATATGAACAGAATCATCTGAGTCGTTTACGAAAAACAAAAACTGAAAAAAAATGACTCAACTGTAGGAACAAGCTATTTCTTAAGAATTTTTGTGAACGGAAACGACATATGCTTCCGCCGTTTTCCAATAGATAGCTCTAGCGGTAAGTGGTGATGTAAATAAACAGATGTGGATGTCATACAAGAAACTTGGGCATTGGTCAACAGGTCCCCATCGAATTATAAGACGATTTGTATCCGCATCGCAAAGTTATTCTCGATGTAAAATGTCAGTTTACGAGCCAAATTCTCGTCATTTATGGGATATTTTAATTTTCTGCTTCAATATGAAGAAATCTGTGGCCGAGGCTCATCGGATGCTCTCAAATACTTACGACGAGACCGCTATTAGTGAAAGAACGTGTCGTGATTGGTTTTAACGCTTGAAAAATGGTGGTTTTGACATCGAAGACCGCCATGGCGATGGAAGAAATAAGGTTTTCAAAGATGCAGAATTGGAGGCATTACTTCTGAAAGACTCGTGTCAAACGCAAAAAGAATTGTTAGGAGTGACTCAACAACCCATTTCGAAACGCATCAAAGCCATGGGAATGATTCAGAAAGAAGGAGATTGGGTGTCATAGGAGTTGAAGCCGAGAGCTATTGAAGATGTTTGTTTGTTCGTGAACAGCTGCTTGAAAGGCAAACACGAAATGGATTTCTGCATTGCATTGTGACTGGGAACGGCAAATGGGTTCATTACGATAACCTCAAGCTCAGAAAATCATGGGAATTTTCCGGCAGTGCTTCCATGTCGACTGCAAAACCAAATATTCAGAGTTCCAAGGTCATGCTCTGTATTTGGTGGGACCAGCTCCGCGTAGTGCATTATGAGCTGCTAGAACAGACTGAAACAATCACAGACGCTCTCTATTAAAAGCAATTAATGCATTTAAGACAAGCACAAAAAGATAAACCACCGTAATACAATGAGAGACGCGGTAAAGTGATTGTGTAGCATGACAATGCTCGACCTCATGTCGTAAAGTCGGTCGAAACATACTTGGAAACATTGAAATGGGAAATCCTACCCCATCCGTCGTATTCTCCAGACATTGCTCCCTCTGACTATCACTTGTTTCGATCAATGGCACACGACCTGGCTGATCAGCACTTACGTTCTTATGAAAAAGACCGATATGTGGCTCGCCTCAAAGGATGAATAACTTTTATGGACGCGGGATTCGTACGTTGCCCGAAAGATGGGAGAGAAGCAGTGGGAAGCGATGGACAGTATTTGAAAGGTAAATGAATAATCATTTTTTTTTTCTAAATAAAGCTTTGAATATCGAAAAAAAGGGGGGAAGCCAAGTTGTAAACCTAATATATTATAGGGCTGTTAATGGAATGCTAGTTTCTGAATTATAAACAAAATCGTCAAAGCAGTTTTGTTAAGAAGCAACATAACTCAAACTGACTTTAGTTCTACTGTAAAATAACCTTATGGCTAAGGTAATATTTTTTATGCAATGAAGAATCTCGTAAAAGCATTTAAGTTTAAAATTGATGCGAAATCCTTGCTTATTATGGCTATTTTCAAGTGTACACGGAACAAATAAATAAACAAACATTTACTTCAAAATCAGTTATCTCGATATGAAGATGCAATGACACGTATAAATCTTTTGAAATCTCAAATCTTTCTTTTCTAGGGGCCGCGGTGGCTCAGTGGTAGAGCGTTCATCTCTGGTGCATGGAGTCACGGGCTCAAACCCTGCTCTCGGCAAGTGAACTTTGTGGTGGACAAACGCCGCAATCGTGGGTTTCCTAGGAATTCTTCCGTTTCCTCCCACTTTCTTCATTCTATCATTTCATTCATTTCTCATCAACACCGTCTCCTTTAGCTTAGCCGGCATAACCATGGGACGTAAAACTCAAAAATTTCATTTCAAATCTTTTTCGTAGTCACCATACTTTCTTATCTCCTATCGTTTCTGTCAACTACAAATAAAGAAGTGCAATAAATAATAAATTTAAAAAAAAGCGTAAATAGAATGTATTTAAAAATGGACACTTTTATCATTGGTATAAGCAGCAATTCAAATATTCTGAATTTGACGTCATGTTCTCGTGACTCGATGGACAGATAAGTTTAAAAACAGTTCCTTTGCATTCAGCGCCCTCCAATTACTATAAAAAGCCCAATTAGAAGTTTATCAAAGCGTTTGCATTTTCTAAGAGGCATGATGTAATGTACCTGTGAGTTCAATACGTTAGAAATTTCTCATACTTTTCGAATAATACTATGTAACAAGGTACAAAAATACTGTTTATACTTCACACAGTATTGCATACTTCGCACAATACTTCGCACAAAAATACTGTTTATACTTCGCACAAAAAATATTGTAAAATTCTAGATAAAACAAAATAACAGAACGGTATAACTCCCACATATACAGTAAAGACCATGTTCACTTAATCGATTTTTTGTTGCTTCAGTTGAACTGGCATCGCTTGCGGTTCAGTTGACTGCATTAACAAAACTCGACTAAATCGTCCACTTATTGAATGCGACGAATTTACATTCCAACAAAACTGAAAGAGATTCTAGTTTCTGGGACTGATTTGACCTAAGCTGGAATTATTAGATTGGTGCGAATAAAATGTCCTTCCAAAGGCGAATCATTTCCAAAGGAATGTCTTGTGTAATGAAATGTATAACTCTGTGTAATGTTCAGTCCAGCCCCAACGTACAGTTTTGTTTAAAAAAACTGACCACCCACTTCTCTTTGGTAAGACTTGTTCTCTAACCAGCATTCGGGATTAAACCAAACACTATCTATTTTCTAACGTCAATTAAGGCTTTTATTTAGAGTAGGCGTGCATCTTGAGTATTTTTTTTTTTTTTGAGGGAGAGAGGTTAATACAAGTCACTACATCTTCATAGTATTGAACGGGTACTATTCTACACCCTAAAAGACGAGAAGTAATTATAAAATACTTCCACCTATATTTTCAGGGAAAAAATGATACATATAAATTATTTCTATAAGATAGAGAATACAGATCAAGTGTGAGACCAAATTTTCATGCTACATCAATCATGCTCTGCTAAACAAGTATAGTTTTATTTAGAAAATGTACAATTGTATGTTGAGTTAGGAAATTTTGTGTAGGGGATCCAGCCCCGGTGCTACCCCGTGGGTGCACCACTCATTTAGAGATAAACTATTTAAATTTCGTATCTACGGCGAGAAAATATGTCCTTCTAAAGGGAATTGGGTTCAGTGTTTCTTCCAAACCTTTTTTTTTTTTTTTTTGAGGGGCACTGCCCTCGGAACTCTGAGAGTGCTCTCCGGAACAGACCAAAATAATGTATTTATAATATAATAATAAATAGAATCGTATCAGCAGTGCCCCCTAGAATACTAAGTGTGCCCCCCGGAACATTATTTCTGAAAGAACCACTGATTGGGTCGCGTCAATTTTTTGAAGAAAAGCTGTACATGCATGTATTCATTTGGAAGTGGGACGAACCCCTACTCCTCCACCACGGATATATAAAGAGAATTTTGACTCATCAACAATGAATTTTCCTCATTCTCATTTTCGTAGCATGATTTTTATATAATCACATCATTGTAAGATAATTGTTTGGATTATTCGCAATTAAAAGTAAACAAATAGTCTAAAATGAATGGTGTGTGTGAAAATAATGACAATATAATTACTTCTCAAGTAATATATATTACATACCGTAGTAGACGTCTTCTAAATTCGTGTACTGCTTAACGTTCACTCCGATTCTCCAACTGTACAATAGAACTACCAGAATGGATATATTCTGAAAACAAACAAAAATATTATAATAATCATTTTTAGTATTTAAAAAAAGTTTGCAGCAACCACATTTACAGATTTTAAGACTAAAAACTATCTGCATATATATCAAAGAATCTGACAGGATAAAAAAAAAAAAAAAAAAAAAAAGCATATGAAGTTTCAGTATCACTTATTGAGGTGAAATTGATATTTAAGGGGAAGAAATTCCGTCCGTGTTTGGGGAAGAAATTTTTGATTTTTGAAAAGTATCATTTTCAGAATCTACACTCTTTGACGTTTTATTGCGGGAAGTTTCGTGTTCATACGACATGCGATTCCCTTCGAGAAATGCAAATTATTGTGTGCTTCCGTTGTATTTTCAGGCTTAAATATATCTATTTTCCGTTTTGACGTTCATTCCATGTTGTTTGATTGTCCCAAATCTTCAGTAATGATGTGGTAGAGATATTTTTGTAGTTCCGAAAAGAATACACAGATCATTTTGTTTACTGTTGTTTACTGTTCTGAGTTCACAGTTCTTTGTTTCTCTTGTTAGTGTTTGTTAGTAAACTTAGTGCCAAAGAAATTCATAACTTAGAAGTACGTATATTCTGTCAAAGCAATCAGGGAAGATGTTTGCAACCTGCAGGAGATGAAGAAAACAATGTGGGCAACTTACTTGCATGAATATTCAACTGACGACAAATCAAATCAACGCATATGCTTTGTCTCAAAGGAGGAAATTTTGGTGTGATTATAACAGATCTCAAGCAACTCAAGAACATTATGAACATAAGCGTTCATTGCGTGCTGCAGTGATGGATGCTATCAAATCTATCTACAGAGCTTTTGCAGACAGGCCGGTAGCCAGCCCAAAATTGTAGGGGGGCCCGGCCGAAGTTAGGGGCTGCCCGATCTAACTATATTATAGTTCATCACCATGTTATAGTTCATTTGCAAGCCTGCAGTGAAAATTTTATTAGGGCCAGCGAAAATTTAGGGGACCCGACCCCCTAAACCCCCTGGATACGGGACTGCTTGCGGATCCCGCTCTTTTGGAAAAATGTTTGCATGGGAAAACACAGAACCCCAATGAAAGTTTCAATGTACTGATATGGCAACGATGAACAAAAACTACAATTGCGAGTTCAAAAATCGTACAACTTTCAGTGTATGATGCTGTTCTGTGTTTTAATAGAGGCTGTGTTCTGGAAAAGATGCTAGTTTCAAGCGGTAAATACACCTCCAAATTACTGCGAGACATGAACAGAAAGCGTATAGCGAAACCTAAGTTGGCAATCTTGAAGCTTACCTAGGAATCAAGAATGAGGAAAAGAAGGTATCGAAAGGTTGAAGAAGACACGGCCAAAGATATAAAATATGGTTATGGTGCTTTCTGAATGTTGTTATCCTCCTTATTGATAAAAATCCATTGTAAATTTCAAACTTTTAACTTCTCAAAATTGCACTTTTGGATATTCATGTACCATTTTCCCAAGGGCGCCGATCCTGGGGGGAAGGCGTGGTGGCCCGGGCCCTCTCAAAGCTCATGTGGGCCCCCCATATTGTATTTATGAATATACGATATTTGGCATAATTTGAGTGCAATTTGTCTTTAAAGCTTCATATATATACCTTCTGCATCTGAATGCCCCCCCCCAAATTTAAAGAGAAATCGGTGCCCTTGCATTTTCTCACAAACTATTAATGCTAAAGTAGCCAAATTTTGCACAAATCTTACTGTTATGTATCTCTATGTATTGAACTAGAATTATAGCATAGTTACTTTATTTCTATCAATCACTGTTTGCTGAATATAAAAAATCACATTAATAAAAATTCTTCGATTTTTTTTAAAAAAATAATTATTAGCTTTGTATGTAACCTAGAAAAATAATCCTAGTTCGGTAGCATCAGGTCTGTAGCCAGCCCAAAAATGTACGGGGGGCCTTGCTGAAGTTAGGGGAGCCGATTGTAACGATCTCGTTACGATGAGCTATGGAGGGAGGACAAAATAAGAAGAAAAAGGATTAAAAAACATCTTGTCAATGTCAATTTTGCTTTCCTCATGAAAGAGAATGTAAAAATTTATCTATCTTTTTGTCTTGATTCTTTTTTTTTAAAAAAAAAGGTAAGAGAGGAGATAGGATGAAAGAGTTTGTAAATTGCGAGCTTTTTATCAGCTTGAGTTGTAGTTAAGGAGAGAGAGGGGAGGTATTCTATCATAATGCCTCAAGGCCGTGGTCGTTACGTGTGTATCTCGTGACGCGATTGTGGCGCCAGGAACTATGGTGGGTTCGTCCGTCCGTAATGACGACGAACTAACTATGTAGTGTCGGAGACGTGCAGGTGTCTTGGTTTTGGTGTCTGAGGCATGAGTTTGATTGTTCGAGGGAAGGAGAACGTCTATTCTGTTAGCGTTCGATATGGTAGAAGCGGACTACTGTTAATAGGACACTTGATTCATCATTTGATTCTAACTAGAGTCCTTGTTGGATTTCATCGTTGTGTGTAAAGTAACAGGAATGAGAATAGTGAGTTGTTGCTGTGATTTAGTTTTACGAAATTTTCATAAAAAGAAGTGCAGCGAAAGAAGTGAAAGAAGAGGGTTACTTTGTGAATGTGGTTAAGTGCTGCTTGTGCCCAATTGTGTTTTCCATTCGAGTGGAGTTTCTTTCTTTTCCACTCTTTCAGTTAATTTCATTATTTCTTTTCCTCGCTTTCTGCCGTGTTCAGGAAGAGTACAAAAAGAAAATATATTAGACTAAGTCTGGTCAAACCGCCGAGTTACCTTGTTCGAGGAAATCCCTCGCTGAATGTTATTTTTCAGTTCTCTAATTTTAGTGAAATGAGAACGTGGGTAACTTGCACATGAATTGGCAGAAAGATCCCACTTTTGTCTGCTTAAGCATTCCAAAGAGTTATTTGTTGAATGCAATTCACTTAATGCTATTTTTCAGTGAGATATAGTGGATTCATTTTTGAATGGTGAAATGGGGATGTGGGAGGCGTAAGTGCGCATTGCAATTTAACCTTCAGTTTGTATTAATAAGGTTTATTCCCACCATCTCGAGAAAGTACTTTCACCTTTTTCATGAATTTGACGTTTTTGCAAACGGTGGAATGCGAATGTGGGAAGTCTCAAGGCAGAAACTTAGTGAATTGATCAGAAAGAGGAGTATATATATTGGAAATATCCTCATTGGGCCCAATTAAAGTATTCTTTAGAATATTAAATATTTGCCACTCAATTGTTATTTCTTACAAGGGAGTGTTGCAAAGTGCAGCAACTTGTATGCTGACTGAAAAGCTGTGCTTTCAATCAAATTGACTAAGGATAGTCAAAACTTTAATATTTCCTGTCCAGATTATACAGCGACGACCAAATTATTCTCGATTCCTCCTTTTCACTTGCAAGACGACATGCAGTCCCAGGTCCAATGTATAAGGAGGTAATTATAAACCCAAAGGAAGTGTGAGGTGAGTGTTGAACTATTTATTATTTTTTTGGCTTGTCCGTTGTGTGTGTTTTATGTTGGTTGGTTGTCAATTCGCATCCATTATTGGTCGTTATAGTTCGATTCGTCACCCATATGTTTATAGTTACCAAGATATTGATAATTCAGCATTTAACATTTTTTGGCTGCGAGCCGATATCATTATTTTCATATTTGTGAGAGTATTGTTATTGATTAAATATAATTCGTTTCTTGAAATATTGCTTTTATAGTATAATTAGATTTGGATTAATTCATTGATTAGATTGAGGTTTAATTGGAAAGATTACGGAGTGAGATACGACGTTATCATGTTCGACGTTGAGTTTTTGCTAATGACACCCTTGCTGAAACTTTATATATATTAGAAGTATTATTATTGAAATTGCATTTGCTTATTCATTCCCCCCCAGAGTTTAGACTATTTCGAAGTACTTTATGAATAGCATGATATTGATAATACTGAGGCATTATGAATCTTTACCTCTCTCCTTAATAGAATATTGAATATAATTAATATCTTAAGATTTGAATATTATATATAACTTTTGTGAATCGACTATTTACTATTTGACTTATTATCAACTTGAGTTAATATTGAACGCAATTAATTTGGAGCTGAAAAATAGAATCTACGACATAGTATTTCGACGACGAATTTATTGTTGTTTGGATATCTGAACGATCAGATATCACCCTGTAAATAAATTGTTAATAAATGTTTGTTAAGTTGAATTGTGTCTGTTGTTATTTATAGATTTAAGTTACTTTGATATCTGTGGTATTTTTCTGGTTTGTTGCTGAATGCTGAATTATCTATTTTTGCCTGCTCCTGCTTTGGATACCGAGAAGGACATCAGCTCGTGTAGATCCCTCTGTAGTTGGTTGGGGGTGTTGCTAATTGATCAACATATCTTGCGACCTTTTACTAATCCATGTGTGTTGGACACTTGGCAGTTTTCCTGACTTTGACGGCGGATGGGAACGCTACACGATCCAATCATATTATTGTTCATTTTCAAGCCTACCGTGATAATTTTAGGGGACCAGCAAAAATTAAGGGGGACACCCCCTAGACACCCCTGGATACGGGCCTAGGTAGCATTAACAGCTAAGCTAGTCTAGGGTGCGTGGTATAAAAATTAAACGAATCTCTTCAATACTTTTCAAGAAAAAGGTACACACATTTTTAGAACTCTGCTAAAAATTTGAGATCATGCCATATGCGTAAAAGGCAAGATTCAGGGGGAACAATTAACACAGAGACGCAGAACTACTACAGTACACACATCTACCGACCAAAAATTGTCATCTACCGACATCTACCTGCAATAACAAAATGTTGGTTGGTAAATTTCTCGTAAGCAGCCAAAACACACACATATCTCCTTAAACATACCATTGTTAAGCTATTTAATATGTATGAGACCTGTAAGATGACAGTACATAACATAGTTAATGAGTTACAACCTAAATTTATCATTAACCCATACATATTAATGTATGTTTTAACTAAAATGTCGTCCAAATATAAGACACATATTGGCCGATAGTTGAACAAATTTACAACCTTAAGGGGAAATTGTCATACGTAGTTTTAGAAAAATCGAAGAAATGAATCTTTTGTAGTCTTACAAAGTATATCGTTCTGTGTAATAATTGATAGATTTTGGGTACTTATTTTCTGGATGTGTAGTAAACAGACACTATTAGCAAGCAGTTCGTTTGTAGCTTGACTTTTCCCATAGATAAAGCTTACATTCTTTATGTATTTACTACTCGTAAGGGTGCGGTAAAAGAAAGTGAAATACAGGGTGGCCTAAAAGTAGGTATACAGTCCCGTACTGATCAGCTCAATGATTTTTATATCATTTCTTATTGTTATCTATCAGGTATACCTAGTTTCTTTATTATTTGTTGTTAATGCCTTTTTACTTATGTCTTAAACTCGGAACAGTAGAAGCAAATAGTATAAGCTAGGATGTTATACTTGATCAATACAGTGGTGTATGCTTACTTTTAAACTACCCTGTATATCCCAAGCTGGGAGCAAATAACTTAATATAATTACAAAACACAGTTTCGCTACAACTTTGGCAAAGATTATTCCATTTCCAAGACATGCGGTGTATATTGATTTTAGGTATTATCGATTATCCACATTGTGGTTATATGTTTAGCGTAGGTATCTTCGGCGCGGGAGAGCTTGCTTCGATTCCCAGTGGTAACGCATGCTATTCAGAAATGAAACGAAATCTTTCAATTTTACGTCTCATAGTTACACATGGTGATCAGAAAAATTGAAAACACCTGAACGAAATTGCAAGGTACCAGATTAATATGGTGCCGGGCCACCTTTCGCCTTCAGAACAGCCTTGATGCGACGTGGGATGGAGGCATAGAGGTCGTGAATGGTAGCAAGTGGAATTTTACACCATTCCTCGTGCAGGGCATCGACCAGTTCTGTGAGAGAGGATGGAGGTGGAAATCGTCGCCGGAGTCGTGTTTCCAAGACGGACTACAGATGTTCAATTATGTTAAGATCTGGGGATTGGGCGGGCCAGGGGAGGTGTTGAACTTCATCCCGATGTTCCTCAAACCACGCTGCAACAACGCCAGCTGTGTGAATGGGTACATTATCATCCTCGGAGGTGGCGTCATTGTCCGGGAACAACATCCGGACCATAGGATGCAAGTGGTTTCCTAAAATTGCAACATAATCTTTGGCAGTGATTCATCCGCTAAGTGTGACCACAGGACCCAATGAAAACCATGATATGGCGGCCCACAGCATCACCGAGCCGCCGCCATGTTTCACAGTTGGGCGGAGACACTGCAGATCATAAGCTCCTTTGGGCGTTCTCCACACATAAACACGGCCCGTGGTTGGGAATAGGGTGAAAAATGACTCATCCGACCATATCAGACGTTTCCAGTCCTCAACGGCCCAAGTTGCATGGTCGCGGCACCATCTGCGGCGTGTGAAAGCGTTATGGCCCCTGATAAGCTGTTTGGCCCGTGCAACACGACCCCGTAAGTTCATGTCATGTAATTCGCAGCGGACTGTGATTGCGAAACAGGGTGGGGGAGGTGCTGATTGAGTTCCTCCGTCACTTGCTCCGCAGTGACACGACAGTTCTACGTGACAATGCGCTTTAATACCCGGCGTGACCTGTCACTCATGATTTTCTTCCGCCCACTGTTCCGCTTCCCCGATGTGGTTTTCCTGTGTGTTGTGTAGGCCGTCATCACCTTCGATACTGTCTCACGCGACACACCTAGCACAGTAGCCACTGCCGTCACACTCACTCCAAGTAACCGCGCACCAATAATTTGCCCTCTTTGAAAATCTGAGAGGTCTCCCATTTTACACTACCTCCGTCTGCTGCAGCCACTGGACACTGCTGTTCCACTGCGCCTGACGTAGTATGGAAACCGACCTAACACACCACCACCAGCGGTCCGGCACTGCGGGCGCCACGACACCACTGCCAATCCATACATCTGGCGTGTTGCCAACTACAGGTGTTTCCCTTTTTCTGATCACCATCTGTATGTCGGGTAGGCTAAAGGACACGGTGGTGATGAGAAATGAATGGAATAATAAAGTGAGAGGAAACGGTAGAACACTGAGAAAACCCTCGAATGCGATGTTTGTCCATCACAAAGTTCATCTAGTGCGAACTGGGATCGAACCGGGGACCCGATGCACCAACGCTCTACCACTGAGCCATCATGGTCGCAGTGTAAGCCTCCCTCATAGTAAATAATAAATAATCTTTTTAGTTTAGCGTCTCTTTCAGCAGGAAGGCTATATGAGACGTGGACCTACTGATTAACGTGAATCCGAACCACATGAGGTCCCGCCGGAAATCAAACCCGGGCCTCCCATGCCAAAGGCGCGTATGCTAACCGCTTAGCCACGAGGGAGCTCAATCAGGTCTTGGCATCAAACAGCACAATAAGTATAATTGTCGTTTTATATGTGTTAAGCTTAAGCTTCAAATACTTCGACAGTATTCCCGAAGACAAAAGAATTTGTACTGAAAAATAACGATGGTCCTAAATTAGTTAACATTGAATTTCTTTGTAGACATAGTTTTGGTTTGTAATCATTAACTCCAATCGTAGTTAGATCTAGCCCTTTTAGACGGGGAATCACTAAATCATAATTGGAGTTCTCTCTAAATGGCATATTATGCGAGATCAATAATGTATATTGTATATCCATTGCGATATGATCCCAGAATCACCCATACCAAAAGCATTCGTGCCCACCCGACTACCCGGTAGTATACACTAATCCTCTGAAACACATGTTAAGGATCCCGTAAGTGAACGAGCGCCGGCTATTACAGTGGTACAAAATTGACGCATGCAGACATTGAGGCAAACGAACAGAATCGTATGAAACGATGAGTCATGCCACTTTTTGTGAAAATCCGTCGGATGTGTGTGTGGACATGGTGCATGCCAGTAAAGCGCTACTTACCGGGTTGGTTTGTTCATACTGTAAAATTTGGCGGTGAACGAATGATGGTGTGGGATTGTTTATCATGGATTGAACTGAAATCCCAGATGTTTGTGCCTCGAACAATCAATCCCGATGTCTATCAAACAAACTCAGATAGTTACTCGCTACTTAACCTTCAGAAACTATTTGGTAGCGGGTAGTCTGTGTTTCAACATGGTAATTCCAGCATCCATAAAGTACACAGCATCACAGAGTGCTGTGCACTTTATGGATTTTCCATTGCAATATGATCCCAGATTCACCCGCACCAAAAGCATTCGTGCTCACTCGATTACACGGTAGTATACACTAATCCTCTGAAACATATGTTAAGGATCCCGTAAGTGAACGAGCGCCGGCTATTACAGTGGTACAAAATTGACGCATGCAGACATTGAGGCAAACGAACAGAATCGTATGAAACGATGAGTCATGCCACTTTTTGTGAAAATCCGTCGGATGTGTTTGTGGACATGGTGCATGCCAGTAAAGCGCTACTTACCGGATTGGTTTGTTCATACTGTAAAATTTGGCGGTGGACGAATGATGGTGTGGGATTGTTTATCATGGATTGAACTGAAATCCTAGGTGTTTGTGCCTCGAACAATCAATCCCGATGTCTATCAAACAAACTCAGATAGTTATTCGCTACTTAACCTTCAGAAACTATTTGGTAGCGGCAGGGGTGTAGCCAAGGGGGGGCCCATCGGGGCCGGGCCGCCCCAAATGGTTTCCTGGCCCCCCCAAATGACCAACTTTTAAAACATCATAGTAAAATTATCTCGCTTCATTCATTTAAAAGTAACAAAGTTTATTGACAATTAATAATTTATGGTAAAATAGTATGGAGAAATATTGTTTTTCCATACCGATCGAAAAATAGTATAGTATCTCTTCCTTATACCGATCGAAGAATAGGATACTTTTTGTGACAGCAGATTACACAATTTACTGCGATTTATATTTGACAGTTTGAAGACAAACGTTTTAATAAGGTACTACAAATACAGTCATAAAACAAAGTACTAAACTGATTTGTAAGTACAGTGTATTTTTATATGCTTTAACAAGTATTTTAAAAGACATAGAATGGAAAGAATGGAAAATTTGGTGAGAAACAATGCTTTTATTCAATTTGGGTTTCATTCGCTCTCTCTTTTATTTCTACTCACGAGGAAACGGTCTTAAATGTAAACAACCGATTTGGCTGGGGTCGGGATATGTGTTACGGGAGATCAAAGTAGGAGACACGCATTTTGGCGTTTGGGCCCATACGCAGAAATTTCCGAAATACGGGGCCCCAAAGTGGCCCTACATGCTATAACTAGGAAGCGAATGACGTTACTGGTACAGAATGTTGGCTTGGATTGGAATATGTTATAGGCCTAATATATCCAAAAGTATGGGACTTGTGTTTGTTGTTAGGTCCCACAAAAAGGAATGTCGAATGTACAGGGTCCGATATTGCTAGATTTTCAATAAGGCCATGAAGTTAGAAATACAAGCGAAAAACGCAAACATTCTTTCGCTCCGTTGACACCCTCGTGGTCAGCAGATCCCCCTCGACGGCTCGTGCCAGCTGAACATCTGTTCAGAATTGCATGGGTACCACATACGCCAACTTCATGGCGTTATTGAAAATCTAGCAATATCGGACCCTGTACATTCGACATTTCTTTTTGTGGGACCTAACAACAAACACAAGTCACATACTTTTGGATATATTATAACATTCCAACCCAAGCCAACATTCTGTACCAGTAACGTCATTCGCTTCCTAGTTATGGCATGTAGGTCCATTTTGGGGCCCCGTATTTTGGAAATTTCTGCATATGGGCCGAAAAGCCAAAATACGTGTCTCCTACTTGTGTCTTCCGTAACACATATCCGGACCCCAGCCAAATCGGTTGTGTACAAGTAACGTCATTCGCTTCCTAGTTATAGCATGTAGGGCCATTTTGGGGCCCCGTATTTTGGAAATTTCATGTATGGGCCCAAACGCCAAAATACGTGTCTCATACTTTTTGGTCTTCCGTAACACATATCTGGACCCCAGCCAAATCGCTTGTGTACAAGTAACGTCATTCGCTTCCTAGTTATAGCATGTAGGACCACTTTGGGGTCCCGTATTTCGGAAATTTCTGCATATGGGCCGAAAAGCCAAAATACGTGTCTTCTACTTGTGTCTTCCGTAACACATATCCGGACCCCAGCCAAATCGGTTGTGTACAAGTAACGTCATTCGCTTCCTAGTTATAGCATGTAGGGCCACTTTGGGGTCCCGTATTTCGGAAATTTCTGCATATGGGCCGAAAAGCCAAAATACGTGTCTTCTACTTGTGTCTTCCGTAACACATATCCGGACCCCAGCCAAATCGGTTGTGTACAAGTAACGTCATTCGCTTCCTAGTTATAGCATGTAGGGCCACTTTGGGGTCCCGTATTTTGGAAATTTCTGCATATGGGCCGAAAAGCCAAAATACGTGTCTCCTACTTGTGTCTTCCGTAACACATATCCGGACCCCAGCCAAATCGGTTGTGTACAAGTAACGTCATTCGCTTCCTAGTTATAGCATGTAGGGCCACTTTGGGGTCCCGTATTTCGGAAATTTCTGCATATGGGCCGAAAAGCCAAAATACGTGTCTCCTACTTGTGTCTTCTTCCGTAACACATATCCGGACCCCAGCCAAATCGGTTGTGTACAAGTAACGTCATTCGCTTCCTAGTTATAGCATGTAGGGCCATTTTGGGGCCCCGTATTTTGGAAATTTCATGTATGGGCCCAAACGCCAAAATACGTGTCTCATACTTTTTGGTCTTCCGTAACACATATCTGGACCCCAGCCAAATCGCTTGTGTACAAGTAACGTCATTCGCTTCCTAGTTATAGCATGTAGGACCACTTTGGGGTCCCGTATTTCGGAAATTTCTGCATATGGGCCGAAAAGCCAAAATACGTGTCTTCTACTTGTGTCTTCCGTAACACATATCCGGACCCCAGCCAAATCGGTTGTGTACAAGTAACGTCATTCGCTTCCTAGTTATAGCATGTAGGGCCACTTTGGGGTCCCGTATTTTGGAAATTTCTGCATATGGGCCGAAAAGCCAAAATACGTGTCTCCTACTTGTGTCTTCCGTAACACATATCCGGACCCCAGCCAAATCGGTTGTGTACAAGTAACGTCATTCGCTTCCTAGTTATAGCATGTAGGGCCACTTTGGGGTCCCGTATTTCGGAAATTTCTGCATATGGGCCGAAAAGCCAAAATACGTGTCTCCTACTTGTGTCTTCCGTAACACATATCCGGACCCCAGCCAAATCGGTTGTGTACAAGTAACGTCATTCGCTTCCTAGTTATAGCATGTAGGGCCATTTTGGGGCCCCGTATTTTGGAAATTTCATGTATGGGCCCAAACGCCAAAATACGTGTCTCATACTTTTTGGTCTTCCGTAACACATATCTGGACCCCAGCCAAATCGCTTGTGTACAAGTAACGTCATTCGCTTCCTAGTTATAGCATGTAGGGCCACTTTGGGGCCCCGTATTTCAGAAATTTCTGCGTATGGGCCCAAACGCCATAATACGTGCCTCCTACCTTGGTCTCCTGTAATACATATCCGGACCCCAGCCAAATCGGTTGTGTACAAGTAACGTCAATCGCTTCCTAGTTATAGCATGTAGGGCCACTTTGGGGTCCCGAATTTCGGAAATTTCTGCGTATGGGCCCAAACGCCAAAATACGTGTCTCCTACTTTGGTCTCCCGTAACACATATCCGGACCTCAGCCAAATCGGTTGTTTACACTTATGACCGTTTCCTCGTCAGTGTAATAAAATAATTATGTTTTTTTTAGTCACGAATAATAAGTAAGTATATTTGTCAGGAAACCGTAAAGAAATTAAGTGAAATTTCAAAGAAAATCAATCTTGTGTAGATAGGTTCTGTATACAATGTCTTAAATTTAAATATAAAGGTAACCAAGAAACGTGTTGTTGCTTTTTCACACAGCGCCTTCGAACATCGATATGTCACCTAACCTGGAAGATGAAAAATAGTCCCCATCAGCATCGACGACCTTCTGAAAACGTTCTGGAAGGCCATGGAATTCATCGCGGTAGAACGTGGTGGGCCGTGAAACGAAGAAAGTATCAGGTGCATTTTGGACTTTTACTAGGGATTTGAAATGGCGTCCTCTAATCTGATTGTCCAAAGAATGGAACAGATGATAATCGGACGGTGCAATACGCTGGGAATATAATGGTTGCATTATTGTTTCCCATCCAAGGCGAAAAATGGTGTCCTGAGTCATCCTAGCCACGAGGGACTTAGCGTTGTCCCGTAAACGAGGACACATTTGCAATTCAAAAGTGATGGCTCCAGAGTTTTGAGTTTTTGTTGAGCACAGCTCAACTGCTGACATTACACAGTTGCATTGATACTCTGACCAGCTGGTAGCAGTTCCCGATGCACGATGTACCAAACACACAGAAGGACCTTCTTCTGGTACAGTGCTGGTTTCGGTTGTTTTGAAATCGGTTCTTGGGACACTAACCAATGATGAGACGCCGTGGAGCTTCGTATAGGACACACTTTTTATCACATGTTAACGCCCTGTCCAGAAATGGCTCTGAAACAGTAAATAAACACAGGCGACTGCCGCGTTGCCTTCTGACCCGGAGTCAAAATATGAGAGACCCATGGACCCAACTTGCTTCACAAGTTGATGGATGTGCTGCTTAATGGTTTCTCCACACACTGAATTGTAGCCCCAGTTCCTCTTTGTACATGTGTTGGTCTTCTGGCACGTGGTGTTTTCGGGTGTTTCGTCATCGTCCTTAAACTTGTTAAACCATCGCTGCAATGTCTGCGTCATCACGACACCCTCACCAAAGGCCTGGCATATCTTCTGTCCCGCTACAGTGGCGTTTGACCTCCATTTGAACTCGTTCAGCATACATGCTCCTATGACGCTCTGTGGAAGTCCCATGTTTCCTCTGTCTTTATGCAAGTTCACGGTGTGTCTGAATTGCCACAACCAGGTAGTATGTTGGATATACCTACAACAACAACTGACTTTCGCCTTATCTCCACTCGCATTCAACTCACGATGTGAGGTCCAATTGAACACAGACCTCCACGAAAAGGGACAGAACTTTCTTGGTTAAATTTATAGTTATGCACAAAAGTATAGCGTTTGGTCCCGGGCAGTATTTCTGTATTAAGCATAATAAAAACTATCTTCAATATAATTTATGGATAATAATAATAATAATAATAATAATAATAATAATAATAATAATAATAATAATAATAATAATAATAATAATAATAAGAAGAAGAAGAAGAAGAAGAAGAAGAAGAAGCTAAAATAGTGTTTTTAGTTTTGCAGATTAGCAGCAATACATTTGTTTTGGTTTTGTACATTGTAGCTGGCCCCCCCTCAAAAACGACGGCCCCCCCCTACACAAACCTGCTGGCTACATTCCTGGGTAGCGGGTAGTTTGTGTTTCAACATGGTAGTTCCAGCATCCATAAAGTACACAGCATGACAGAGCGGTTTGTAGAGATAAGGTACAAATACTCGACTGTCCGACCCATAATCACGACCTCAATCCTGTTTAAAACTTTTGGGATTAGGTGGAGCATCGTTGAGGGACCGACTACAACGTCCTAAAATCACAGTTTCACTGTTTGACATTTTGCAGCACGATTGAAGAACAATACTTTCCGAAATCTACCACAATATTATATAAGGTCTTCCCAGGAGGTTGGAGGTTGTAACTACGACGAATGGCGAAGATACGCCATCGTAACATACTTATAAACGCAATATTAACAAGTTCTTAGTGGTGGCCGGTTACTAGTGACACTTTACTGTAGAACTCACTACTTGACGGTTTGATTATTTTTCGAAAATGATAATAAAAACATGACATTTTTGCTAGACGTTTATGGCAACCCTGACTCCAATCCCGAGACGTCAGCTTCCAGAAGAAGGTTAACCGTATTCCGCCTCTGACCCCGCGATTCAAGTCTCTCTATCCTTTTACTAAAAGGATTCTCCCGTTTACCTTAGCGCTCCATTTCTACTGAATTTCGAATGATGCAATAAATCCTTGTCTGACATTTTTAACACTTCGGTTGGTTTACAACCAAACACGGATTGAATTCCAGGGTAATCCATCACGACAGAACTCCCCTTGGGAATATAATTAACGCAGAAGCCTCATCACAGATTTTGTCAATACCGACGCACATCAGATAATGTCTTCTTATTTACGTGAATGCTTTTGATTTAAGTGTGTTCATCTAAATGTGTTTACCACAGCAGAAGATGTCTTATCTCATAATTTGTGCTCAATTTACTACATAAGGATGTTTTCTCTCACGTCTACAAGAATAAATAGGTTATAATATCTTCAATGGCTTCAAGGGGAACAATCTTTAAGAAAATAATTCTTTGTAAGCGCTTTTCGATTTTCAGTGTTATTTTGGTTCCTCCTGGAGGAAAAGCCCACTCCAGTAGCAAGAAAGCTTTCAGTTAGTTGGCACGTGCTTGGATTTTGACTTTCTACGCTTGCACTTGAAACACATACTTTCATACAATCTGCCTTTTGTTGTACTTGCAAGCAATGCTTTAGACCCTTTGCAGAGCGTCATTGTGTCACTGGCCGTTCATTGGCTATTGACTTGACTTGTAAAACGCTTGCGTCAAGCTTGAATGGAACACTGAAGGCAAGGTTGCCTCTATAATTAAAGTAATTCGGGGGAAGAGGCCATAAGGGTGAAGTGAATAGAGTTAAGGTTAATGATATGTGGCAACAAAGTATGATCGACGCTGATCTTGCAAAGCCCCTGTGTGTGTAGTATTGAGTCTGGGGCTGTGTGTAGTAGGGTGGACCGAAAAAATTTTTTTCAGATATTCAGGATTGAGTAGCTATGAAAAGTTGTGCATTGGTACGAAATGAAGCCATGTCAAATATGTTGATTTTAAAACAATATTTAACCGGGTCCCCGTGACCCTAAAGTGCCTAATTTTTTGTTCAAATAAAATGATTTTAGGTAATAAGAACATTTTACTGGACAATACTATTAATACATAAAACATGAAATACATGGCTTCAATATACGCAAATAACTATTAAGAGCTTAACTAACTTTCATAACTACCATATTAACACACGAAAAACCTTCGTGTTGAGCCCAGCTCAGAACTCTCAAACTTTAAGAGAATATCACTTTTTCGCATCTGGATGCAAAATGCACAACACTGGCTTTCCGAAGGCGGCGCTTACATTGGTGAATTCAAATAAACTAGAAACGATATGGCTGCGAGCCTCTCTTCCTGTATTGTCTTGCCTTCGAATTAAGGATATGATTTTGAATTACAACTCAAAATGCAAAACAATCATTAACCCCATTAAGAAACAAGATACCTCCATTAAAAGAAAAATTAAAGAAATTTAAGAACGGTGCTCACAAGTTATTTGATATTTTCTCTTGCAAATGCTGAGATAGATTAACCTGTAAGTGTGATAAATCAAATTAAATACCGCCGTGGGAGCTCATATTAGATCACAGAAATCAGAGACAAATGACGAGTTACAATGTAGATAAAGCAGAAACCCATAGGCTCGAAAGAGAGCATGACACACAGATCGATTATGATGCTGCGATACCAAATAAAAGAGGGTTACAATCATTAGCCTCAATCCCGCACTTGGAACATACATTAAGTGCTTCCACCCCGAATTCAGACGATGAAGAGTTCGCATGGAGCTATCGTTTATAGAATAAAATCTAAAGTAAACCTAAATAAACAATAGTGAGCCCTAAACAAATGAGTACCGCAAAAGACTTAACAGGTGTCTCGAATAGGTCGGCTGCTAAAATTGTATCCGCTGTTTTAGAAGATATGAATTTACTGAACAAAACTAACCAAGCGAAGGTTGTAGACAAAAACAAAATCCGTAGGAAACTAGCAAAAAAATAAAAAGAGAAAGAGAAAAATAGAAACCGTCTACAGCGTAAAGCTACTAATTTTAAGGGTCTATTTTGATGGCCGAAAATACCAAACTATAGTTCTAATTGACAATTGCAATAGGCAAAGCACTGAAGAATATGCGGATTATATCAATTTGACCGATTGGTCAGAAGTAATAGTAATGAAACCTCCAATTTCGGTTAACGTATCGACAGAAGAACTAACCGAAATGATTGTGGAAAAGAGGAGGTTTCACAGTTTGTCACGTTCCCCTTCCACACACAGGCTTTGGAGAGGTGTGTAAAGGTAGTAACAGAATGTTCTTCAGAAATATGCGGTAGTGTTGCACGAGACGGTTATATTCGCGCAAAACTGGAAACACGAAAGTATCTACCAAGCTTCGAACATAAATCTCAATATTTTGTTCCAAGATTCAACTAAGGAGCTTTAAGTAAGAGGAAGGTGGGTGGGAGGAACTCGCTATGTAGCCATCTCCACGTGGTGAGTTCTGGGCTGGTTTCGTGTTTGTTGGTCAATTTTTCAATCTTACCTTATGTATTTCTGTCCGTACTATTATATCTACTAAATACCAATCAGACGAAGAGCTGCACATCAGATCAGAACATTTAAAATCCTGGGGTCAAGTTAAAGTATTAGGAATCTTAACGAATTTTCTATACATACTAAAATAATGGTACATATTTAAAAAAAAATAACTTTTCCTGGTGAAATTTTTTTATCTGCCTCTGTTTTGGAGAAGAAACATACCATTATACAATTTTTGCACAGTACTCAAACTTAATTTTCTGAAAACAAATATTTCAATAATATTTTTACTACTCACAACCATATTTTTTCAGCATTAACGTTCTTTCGGGTTCCCGGGGCCCGGTTAAATATCTTTTTATCCGGCTCTGTTTTGGCGAAAAAAACATGACATTATAAATTTTGCGGGGTACTCAAACTTAACTTGCTAAAAAATATATATATTTCAATAATATTTTCACTATTTACAACTATCTTTTTTTAAAAAATAAACATTCTTTACGGCCCCCGGAGCCCGGTTAAATGACTTTTATTCCGGCTCTGTTTCTGTGAAGAAACATAACATTATACAACTTTTGCACGGTACTGAAACTTAACTTTCTAAAAACATATTTTAATAATATTTTCATTGGTCGCTACTTTTTTTTTTCAAAATTACCGTTCTTTCGGGCCCCTGGGGCCTGGTTAAATATCTTTTTATCCGGCTTTATTTTGGTGAAGAAACATAACATAATATTATACAACTTTTGCATGGTACTCAAACTTAACTTTCTAAAAAGATTATTTCAATATTTTCACTACTCAAAACTATTTTTTTCAAAATTGACTTTCTTTGGGGCCCCCGGGGCCCGGTTAAATATTTTTTATCCGGCTCTATTTTGGTGAAGAAACATAACATTATACAACTTTTGCACGGTATTGAAACTTAACTTTCTAAAAATATATTTTAATAATATTTTCATTGCTCGCTACTTCGTTTTTCAAAATTAGCGTTCTTTCGGGCCCCCGGGGACCGGTTAAATATCTTTTTATCCGGCTCTATTTTGGTGAGGAAACATAATATAACATTTTACAACTTTTGCACGGTACTCAATCTTAATTTTCTAAAAAAAAAAAAATTTTTCGGCCGTTTTCGGCCCACCCTAGTGTGTTCAAAGGAAAGAAGTGAACTATTTTATGCAGCGAGCACGGACAGCAGGAAAGTTGAGTAGATTGGGTAGGCTTTTTTTGTTGTTATTGTGATATGGAACAGTAAGAAAATAGGGCAATTCTTTCTTGAAGTAATTAGGTTGTACCCAACACTTCCACAGCAGCAAGAGGCGATTATTAGGTACATGCGTATGTAGATATGCCTCAATATATTGCGAACATAAAAGATACAACACGTGTTTTGAAAAAAGACGACGAGGTGGGGGTGAAGTGCCTAGCATATTTTGGGGTGATGTGAATAGTCCTGTTAATCATTCCATATATTAATCAGTCCATGTATACAATATGGACCAAAGAACATATTTGCATCTATTTCTTGTCTGTCCTTCAAAGCACAGTCTTGTATAGGAGAAATCTAGGTTCAAGACCCATTGCGAACTCGAATATTGCGCTTTTTTTTTTTTTTTTTTTTTTTTTTTTTTGTAAAGTCAGACAACTAAATGCCCCCGAGACGGTACTTTGGACACGATCTCGAGTTGCTATGTCTATTTACTTCTTAAGCATTTCTATAGCAATAGCTTATGTACTTGTGCACCATGTAGGTGTTCTTCGTTAGCTGTGTACGCATTATATAGCAGCTTATATCTTGTTATTTACATTATGTCAAGGACACTTCTTCTCACCACTTCACCCCATATGTGTATTCACTTCATTCTGTACACGTTACTTAAGACACGATATGAATCATACTTTTATTTTCAGAATACACAAAGTCTGTCCTATTCATATATAATTGTCAATGAGCCATGCTACCATTTTTGTTTAAGATTGTTTTTCACTTTCACGCTTACTGTGTTCACTTCCGTCCAAATTACTCTAACTTCGTTACTGGAATCCAGCTTGCGGCATTCTTGCACATTTTCCAATCAAACTGAATGCAAGCTTATCTGACTTGCAATTCAAGCTTACAGTAAACGGTTTGTAATTTCTCTCTGCTACTAGGGCAGTCATTTATGCCAACATTTCTAATGAACGACGGTGAATGAATAGATTTGAAACCAAACAAATGTCTTGCAAAAGATACCTAGCTTCAAATTCAGTTTAAAATAGTTAAGGAGAAAGATGTTGAAAGGTATCCCTTCTGAAGGAGGAGAGGTTCTCTCATTTTAAATTGGGCAAATTGAACATGCTATTAGGCCCAGTAATACGAGGTTTGATTATTTTCAACCACCGCTAACACCACAAAGGAGAACTACTCATACTTTTCCTCCTATGGGCAAAATAGCGGAAGCTTAACGCCCTTGTTTTCCTGATAGAGAAGTAAACATATGTTACTATTGATTGATTGACAGCCACTTCCACAAAACCGAGAACTACTATCCAGTCCAGATATCAAGAACTTCCGCAACAGCAGAACACGTCAGCAAAGCTATGATTGTTCCCGCTTTAGATAAAAATGCACATACCGACACTTTATATGAAATCTTACTTTACACGGAATGCACGGGCTTAGAAGAAGCTCAGAACTCAACACACACAGAAAAAAGTCCGTTCTCCCGACAACGGTATGTTGTACAAATCAGTACGCAGCATACGTTATCCGTATGTTACATAGGCACTGCTCTTAGATGTTACATCATGCCGTTGCAGAATGTCTGACATCTAACAGTTTTCCTTATACACATGCATATACTTATGTTACCTTCGTCAGCTATATGTTATATACGTCTATTTGTATGTGAGATCCTGACCCTACATTGTTTCATACGGAAAGTACGTATAGATGGAACACTTACACAGAAAGTATTATAAAACATGTGTTTTCAGTTATACGTCTGCTGTACGTTAAGTCCAAAAACTACAGGAATTACGCATGTAACCTATCTTTTTAAGTACGCCACCTACAATTTTTTCTCAGTGCAGTAAACGGTGATATAACATTTACCTTTCAGTTTTGATGTTGGGACGCCATGGAAAATTGAGCTTGCCTGTGTCGACGGTCGACACGTCTGTAGACTTTTGTTTCCTAGGGAAGTATCTTCCACAAGTAAGCAACTGTATGCTTAGGTAATCAGGCAGAGGGCGTATCCGCTTATATTTCATCGGAAAAAAGTGAGGAACCGCCCTAAAAATGGGCAGAGAATTTTTTGTGGGCAATGTTACTTAAAACAGTTCACATCAAATAATTTCGACCAATGGTAATGGTAGAGAGAGAACACTCGTCATTCGCGTATCAGACATGTCTTAATTCACTATCCCATCTTCCAGTGGGTGGCGGTGAACTAATAAGTGATAGTAAAAACTTGAGGAAATCCATGTTCAGCATTTGTACCTGCACAAACATCGAAAAGTAAGAAAACAATGTTGTGTTTGAAATTAATTAGTCATTAGAAAGACCAAAAATGCCTGATGACTTGAAAGTAGAAATGATGAACTGTTAAGTGATTTTGAAGAACATGCAGACGAAAGTTGCTCAACTAAAGCCAAATTTGTAATGGACGAAACCAACTTGAGTATTGAGTTATCAGGAGTTGTCACTCTAATTTAACTAAAGTCAACATGCACTTTATCGATGACCTACTAAAATTAGTTGAAAATCAAAGTAGGTCAAGATAAAAGCTTCAGTTTGTAACCAAAATTGGGTTAAATGTCAAGACTTATTCCACTAACTTGTCAGATTAGGTTGAGGTCGGCCGGAGTGAAAGGTCAAACTTGTTTAGAGTTCAACTTTCGTCAAAACCAAAAATAAAACCTATAAACCATAAAAAAATGAGCATTATAAAGCATAATTTACATAAGTAAAGCATAAAGCATAATGCTTAAAGTTTTCTTTATTCCAGAACCTTGTGTCTGTCTACTAGAGACCTGTACGGGCCGAATATTTCGGTCCGAGCCCCATTCAGCCCGAATGTACCTAAGTCCTGCCCAGCCCGGGCCCGAAAACATTTGGAGATTTTCGGCCCGAGCCCGGCCCGGCTCGATAGGTTTTTTTTTAAAATTCTTGGCCCAAGCCCGGCCCGGGCCCGATAAATTTTAAAAGTTTCATTTTGTAAACATTTTAACGGGCACACTTCTTCAACGTTTGCCTTTATTCTAATTATCGTTTAACGAAAGTCAATAATTATTAAAGAATTGCAATTAATCGGCCCCAGCCCGGCCCGACCTGAAGAGAAATCAGTGTCGGCCCGCCCAAGCCCGGCCCGTGCAGGTCTCTACTGTGTACAACAAAGAAAAATATGTTAATATACAGTATTTTGTACCAAAGAAAAAAATATCAACAAAGGTTGCTATCAATGTCGTAAACAATGGAAATAAACTGGCAATTGCCTTTACGCGTAATAATGGAATGTTCGAATTCCTCTCTCCGCACCTTGATGCAATTTTGCATCACCGTACCTTGAATCATCGTACTGTTGTAATTACCATAGTGGGGAATATTAATAGTTTCATATAGGGTCTATATATTTAATGCTCGTGTAATGAAAGCGAGTAAAATAAAACAAATATATAATAGAAATTGGTAAAAATGAATTCCAATTCAAGTAACAGCATGTTAAAGCATAATTTGAGAAAATATAAGGAAAAATAAAACATAATATACAGCTGTATAAAGCATAAAGTTGATTGCCCTACAGTTGAGTTGATTATGGGTTTAACGTACCGTTCAGCAGCGAGGCCATATGAGACGTTGACCTACTGATTAACGTGGAAGCCGAACCACATGAGCTCCCGCCAGGAATCGAACCCGGGTCTCCCTCGCCAAAGGCGCGTACGCTAACTGCTTAGTCACAAGGGAGCTTCTGGTTACCCTACAAATCACTATTCAAACCGAGAGTACTAGTAAATTATAACCATTTCCGGTTTTGTTACAGTGTTGTGGGTTGTGATGTTATATTGTCTTGATATATCGAATTTATTACAAAAACCGCTTGTCGCTATCTATTACAGTTTTTTGTTCTATAGTGATCAATCTTAAAACTGGAGACAGTATGTATAGTTCTATTTTCGGTTTGAAAGAGGGCTAACAAAGAAGGTGGAACCTATGTCTGGGACGTTGATACGATTGCAGGAAATTGCTTGTCGATATCTTTTACCGTTTTTTGCTCTGAAATCTTTCGGCAAATGGACGGACAGTGAGAATGATGGACCGTTCTATAAATCTTCCACACTTATGCATCAATTATAAGTACACATCGGTCAATTTGACCGATGGGCATTTTTACGTTCTGATATTGGCAACACTGATTCATTTTGGCGCTCGTCGTTCACAATACCTTCCTGGCTCCCCCGCCCCTATCACCACCCAGAATATTGCAAAATAATACTTCTCCCCATGTTGAATGGTGCCTGATGATCGATTCCAGAAAAGAAAAACATGTGAGAAATGTCCACCAAAAAGTGATAGAAAATGAATCAAGATAGCACAAATGCATCAAGTGCAACCTCGCAAAATATAGATAATGTGATAGAAGAGTATGTACAGACTATGCTGAAGAATGTGTGTGAGTGTGAGCAAAGAAACTGAGGGAGTTTGTGAACTTTACCTTACACAGTATAGATCTATAATATGTCAATGTTTGATAATTTTCAATAACAACAAGTTTCTGCTTTTGTAAGTTTTAAAATTGTAAGACATTTATTATCAGTCATGTGTAATAAATCTTTGTTTGTTAATTTAAATGTCCTTTAATCTTTTTATTGCCTTACGGCGTTTTTAAATAGTAAAATAGGTAAAAAAAAAAACATTAAAAATGCATACACGGTCAAAATGACCGCATGAGTACCTTTACGTTATAATGAACATGTGTTCCTATAGGTGTTAGGAGTCTAAAAATGGACTATGCTGATGAGTATTAAGCTTAAGACTTAAGATCAATATGAAAAAGCATGGCCATATCCAGGATTTTCTGAGGTTGGTTCACCAATAATTACCAGTACACTTGAATTGAATTAGAATTTTTAAAATGCCTTTATGCACCTGTGGTGTGAATGAGGAATTGCCCCGGAAATGCTAAGTGTCTGTTCTTTCCTTTTCTTTCAACTTTTAGAAAATTGACTTAAACTATTGATTTTGCAAAACATCCCTTTGTTTTAAGCCCAAACGGAAACATGACAGCAGAAAATTTTCGGAAAGTGTTGCTATTTTCACTCCTAGATTCTCACTTTAGGTAGTGTATATTCATAACGAAGGGGGAAGGGGGGGTCACGTGCACCTTTGCACCCCCAATAAATCCGACCCTGTGAAGAAGACGAAAGGAATGACACTAACTTTTAAGAAAATGAAGACAGGAAAATTAAAAATTATGAACGCAATCATTTAGTTACTCAGAAAGTTGACATATTTAATTTTTTTAAAAAAAATAAGAAGAACGAAGAAGAAGTAGAAAAAATGAAAACGATAAAATAGTCGATAATACGATATATTATTTCCTTCGAATAGGTTTAAATCTAAGTCAGTGGTTCTCAAAGTAGGGTACGCGGACCCCTAGGAATCCGTGGGACGTAGGCAAGGGATCCGCGACGCCTATAATTTGAAATGTGTTATAATAAAATGGAACTCAAAGCTGTTATGCAAGAAGTATTTTTTTTCAGTTACTAAAACGTAAGCAATTAGAAATTATACTTACGTTTGTAAATTTAAATGTTTTCCTACTTTATTAAATTTCTGCTCTATGAGTATAAAGAGTTGACAAAAAAGGCATTGCAACATTAATTGTCTTTCCCTACTTAAATGAACAGACATTTTCTGCTCTTTGCAGTATTAAAGCCTGAAAGCGAAGTCGTTTTAATCTGGAATCGGACTTAAGATTAATGGTGACAAAACTTATTCCGGATTTCAGTGCAATTGTGGAAAAACAAAAATGACTTCATACCTCACATTAGTGACCCCACTTTTGAGAAAATTGTTTATCAAGTGAATTTCCTTTTTAAAAAATAAAAAAGAAAGAAAAATACATTGATTTTCAGTCTTGAAATTTACTGTATTTTCAATTGAAATTTCGTTCACTAGGAAACATTCATGTATCTTTAGAATACATTAGGGGGCGCGGTGGCTCAGTGGTAGAGCGTTCACCTCTGGTGCTTGGGGTCCCGGGTTCGATCCCAGCCCCCGCCAAATGAACTTTGTGGTGGACAAACACCGTGCTCGTGGGGTTTCTCGGGGTTCTCCCGTTTCCTCCCACTTTCTTCATTCCACAATTTTCACTCATCTCTGATCATCACTGTCTCCTTTAGCCTAACCGGCATAACCGTGGGACGTAAAACTAAAGATTTCATTTCATTTCATTTAGAATACATTACTTATTGCAATATCTCTCTTGATCTTTTTCTTGTCAGTGGTAATTCTAATCAGTATAGCTTTTAATACCATGTGAAATTTCAGATAGCATTGCAAGGGGTTCCGCGGATCACTTTAGGAATGCACAGTAGGTCCGCGTTATCGGAAGGTTTGAGAACCACTGATCTAAGTAGTCGAGTAATAACACAATCGAAATTACAATATATTAAGTGATGATCAAAGAAACAATGTACTGAACTGACGCATGAATGCTAACAGCCTTAACATATGATAAGCTACTTCAATTTGAAAGGAAAATACTAACAAAATTTTATGATGGAGGACCAGGTGAAATCAGCAAGAATTCAAAGATACGAACAATGCGTGGAATACAAAGATATATATATATATATATACAAAAAGTCTTGCATAGTGCAGTCCAACGAGCATCCGCCCTATACAAAGCCATGTAACTAAAGGTTTATTTACAGGGTGGTCCGGAAGTGGGCGTACCCTCTCCCTTTAGTTTCAAAAGTATAGTGTTAGAATGTATGTTACGGTAGAATGTATGTACAAAGTTACCTTGAAGTCTTGAGAGTCATAAACATCGGTATGATCAACATCCATGTCGTAACACAGCTGAATTTTGCGCCAAGTTCTCACAGATATTTTGCGGAGATACTCCACAGTCACGAGGGAGAGGGTGTGTTCCACAGCTGCTTGTAGTTCCAAAGTGGTCTGTAAATTTCGCTTTAACGCTATCCGCGGTGTCACCTCTGTAACGCCTTTCATGAAGTCAAACAGCAAAAAAACTAATCTTTGTTCAGTGCTATATGGACTTACATTAGAAAACAAATGAACATGGATAACAATGTTGCCAGACAATGCCAAGCAATGTTACCAGACAATTCCAAGCAATGTTACCAGACAATGCCAAGCAATGTTACCAAACAAATGTGGATAAAACCTAAAAACCGTCAGAAAACACCAATTAGAGGTACGCCCACTTCCGGACCACGCTCTACAATGATTTTGACTGAATTTGTCCATTACTAAATAATAATAATAATAATAATAATAATAATAATAATAATAATAATAATAATAATAATAATAATAATAATAATAATAATAAACCAAATATTACAGAAAGTCCTTTAAACACATGAAAGATGTGAAAAGAAACATTTCTTCAATTAAAATGGAAAATGATACCTTTCAGTTTTACTTCATACAATTATGCCCTCTATGCTAAGAGAGACGAACCAAACTAATTGATAGAATGAGCATGTGGGAGGAAACGGGAAAACCCAGACCAAAACCCATGGATGCGATGTTGTCCACCATAAACAGGTATGTCTTGGGATCGAATCGAGGACACCTTGCAGAAGAGGTAATCGCTCTAGCGAAGAAGTTCGTGTGGGATAGCATGGTGACTCAATGGAACAGCACTTACCTCTGGCGCCTGAGATCCCTTGTTCGATTCCCGGCAAGAGTAAGTTTGTAGTCGTCAACATAGCGTTTGTTTATTTTGTCGAGGTGCTCCCGTTTCCTTCTACTTTGTCATTCCATCGATTATTTAGTCATAATTCACGTGCCTTAATCATCTGCCTCCCTTAGCTTAATGGGTACTTAATCGTGGGACATTAAGCTGAAGTCCTCAAAATTTTAAAACACCCTGTATATTTAAAACTAGAAACTAGAAATAAGGGGGAAAATGGCAACAAGGAAAATAACACTACGCCATAACAATAGCTTTTAATTACAATTATTTTCCTTTTATTAGATTTGCAATAAATTTGCCTTGAATAACGGGAACGTGGAAATATTAAACTTAATAAGAGAAAACTGAGGAAAATGAGAATTTAAGACGAAGGAAAGGAAGAAAGAACAGAGAGAAATGAACATAAGACGTAGAAGAAGAAAGGGTAGCTTTTTTTATTATTATTGTTTAGTTTGAAGAATATTCTAGTCCTCGTGGTACCGTCTTGGAAGCAATATAAAGCGTTGCGGGGCCCGGAGTAAAAAGAAAATTACACCGTGTTTTCCTGTAGCGTAATTTAATCAACGGAAGACGAACCCCAGAGCTTTCATCTCAATAGCTGCCTTGCTGTACTCCAGTCTCAGACGGTACATATATATACATATACCAAATGTATATGCGCATACACGTTGTATGAAAGTCTCCCCCTTGTTTGCCTCTTATCATAATTGAATTGATCTTACACCCAGAGTGTCACAAAGTCAAGAAATTCAAACACATACACGCACATTTATGCATACACAAATTTACTTACTGTCAAATACAAACTCTATACTGGTTGATGGAAAAAGGGCTTTAACAAAATTTCCTCACTCAAGACTAACAAGAAACAAGAAACAGACCTGTGTGTATGTTTAGCAAGCCTGTGTATGAGTGTTGCATAACTCCTTAGGATATACTAAGAACAACATATTAGAATTATATATCATACAGGGTGCTACAACAAATTTGACAAAATATGTTGGGAATAGGTTCCTTAAATCAAAATTAGAAAAGAAAGTTCATATGGAGCTGTGGTCAGAAGTGCATACTTTCGTAGCTTTTGGGTGTCGAAAACGTAAAAAAAAAATTAAAGGTCTATAGTTCTACTACTATAGGACCGATCGTAGCCGGGTCAAGACATCACTGAGTATATGAAGTTGTAGTACGTGGAACTAGTACCCACTGTTTCAGACTCAGAAGGATTCTATTATGCACATTACAAACACGCTTGTAATCTTAGTTCCGTATATAAAACACGATAAGGACATTACTTAATCCAGAAGACCTTATATTCCAAGTCTCCCAAATGAGGTCACTAGTAGCATCACTAACATTCAAATTTTAAGACATTGAACATAGTCAAGAGAATCGATTTCAAATCTGAAGGCCGTTTTCGATAGCTTTTTCCCTTGACGACTTTCTATGTAAGCTCCTCAACATACGAAATCACGGTGTCATCAGGACATGACATTGAAAACACGAATTGTGTCAATTTTAAACCTTCGTACTCTTATTTTAGCTTTTGTGACCTAGGTTCTTATCTAACACCGAGGACATGAAAGACTAGACCTAATATTTACGTGAGACCAGAACTTCGACCGGGGCTTGAATCAGATTCAATTAAAGGATTCACAAAACAACATGCAAGACAAACCGTGACAGCATAGATCATTCCGCAACACGCAACCTTTTCTCTAATAGAGATGGACTAAAAGACCTCGTCACGAGTCTTGGCCACTCTGAGTAGGATTTTTGTCAACATACCTTTACGTTCTCGAAACAGAGTTGAAGTCCAATTAAAGTAGTTTAATGGGACACCGAACACAGTCGAGTAATTCAAGAATAATTGCTCTGATTCTTGGATTCCTTTTTCGGTACCCCTTAAAATATAGGAGTAGCTCAGAAGTCTGCCCTACGAGAAAATCAGAATTCCTTATTTTATCAGGGATTGTAACGAGACAGTCATCGTACCTTGAGAACCTACAGGAATAGTGTAATGCTAGAGCCTGAGAAGAATCCTTGTACCGCAACTTTCCGCCCATTATTTGGCAACAGGATGGTGCACTACGAGGTTCCTATTCGTAACTTTTTTAAAATTAAACTTCTCTGAAGAAATCGAATGTTAGCGACATATTTGACTTGCCTTTTTGCTCCTGCAATCTCACACCGTGTGCGTTCGCTTCATGGGATGTAATTAAGAATGTTTTCTGCCCTGGAAACCTCAAAATTTGAATGATGGGAACAAGGGATTGAAAATACTTTTCGTGAACTTGACACAAATAGAAGTTTATTATCAAATATTGTGAATATGTGTATCCTTGTTTACTTTTGATGAACTTGGCACAAATAGAAGTATGTTATCAAATATTGTGAATATGTGTATCCTTGTTTACTTTTCATGAACTTGACACAAATAAAAGTTTCTTATCAAATATTGTAAATACGTGTATCCTTGTTTACTTTTGATGAACTTGGCAGAATTTAAGAGTTTGCTATGAAATATTGTGAATACGTGTATCATTGTTTACTTTTGATGAACTTGGCACAAATAGAAGTTTGCTATCAAATATTGTGAATATGTGTATTCTTGTTTACTTTTTGAACTTGGCAGAAATAAAAATTTGCAATCAAATATTGTGAATATGTATATCCTTGTTTACTTTTGATGAACTTAAGGCAAATAAAAGTTTATCAAAGATACCTGAATATGTAAGTCGTCGCTTGATTTTGATGTACTTAACGCAAATGAAAGTTTGTTATCATAAATATGGGCATTTGTATATCATTGTTACACAAAATGTTTTATTAATGATAAGAAACATATGGAACATGTATAGCAGATTGTGTATCTCTTACCTTTCTTCAGCAATAAATACAAATTTCTTTATTGCAAGTATGATTATTATGATCTCTCCTAAGGAACTAACTTACTGAACGTGAGGTATATTCATGGGGTACGTTTTCTTAGTCAGTTCGCAACGCTGAATATAGCATGAATGCTCACCATAATTAGATTACCATAGGTCAAATGGTCCTTTCGTTTTCGTGATAAGATGAAAAGATTCCCAAAATAAGATCTTGGATCGCTACCGACAGAGAGATCCTGCTTTTGAAAACTGTTGCAAATTTAAGAAATCTTTCGTGACTTCAAAGAAACATAGGGTAGCAGTTTCTCAGTATTGTAAAACTGTCCATTTAGAGGACAAGTTATATATTGTGCTTTAAGGATAAAATTATATTTAGGTTTTACGTCAAGACATGTAAGACTTGATATTCTTTCTATATTATCTATTTGTTGTCGTTAAAGTATATAATTAATATCTTCGATAGAGGATGAGGTTTCTGTCATTACTCTACTCAGAGGTAATAGGGAATGTATTTTACACTGAAACAGAAAAGATAAATATTTCTGTCTACCTTAGTAATCACTGGTCTAGTAGTTAGTGCGCGAGTCATTTGCGAAATGAAATGAAATGAAATCTGAGTTTTACGTCCCATAGTTATGCTGGTTAGGCTAAAGGAGACGGTGATGATGAGAGACGAGTGAAATGGTGGAATGAAGAAAGTGGGAGGAAACGGGAGAACCCCGAGAAAACCCACGAACACGGTGTTTGTCCACCACAAAGTTCACTTAGCGGGGGCTGGGATCGAACCCGGGACCCCAGGCACCAGAGGTGAACGCTCTACCACTGAGCCACCGCGCCCCCCTGCGAGTCATTTGTGTATGGAGACCCGGACTTAATTTATGATAGGAGAGTCTTCAAATTTGAATGTATTAAAGCGGCTTGGTTTCCACATTAAACTGAAAGTAAGTACCTCATAACCTCAACACTGAAAAGGAAAGCTAGATTCCAACTAACCAAATCAGACCAAAGTAAATCAAGTGAAACCAAAAATAGTCAAATCAAATCAAATCAAACGAAACCAAATTCAACCAAACCAACTCAAATCAAATTACATCAAACGAAACCAAGCCAAGCCAAAATAAATCTAATTAAACGAAGCAAAATCATTCTAAACTAAACCAAAACAAATCAATTCAACCTAAACCCAATCCCATCAACCAAATTGAATCAAAACAAATCAAAGTTAGATAAACAAATTTAAATCAAACCAACAAAATTAAATCAAATCAAACCAAACCAAATTATATTAAACCTAACCAAACCAAACCTCATCAAATTCCTCGTCTCTTAATGTACAGTAAGTTGACAGACAAACGAAGTAAATAAAGAAACCTCACATATAGCCTCTTTGCATGACCTTTAACAATGAACTGAAATAAGAGCGTCACCAAGAAGCATATATAGTACTCGGTAAAGAGAATAAGCAAACAGACTACAAAACCTGAATGAAGCAGTCGAGTAATTATTGACTTAGGAAAATGGAATACTAAATGCACTACGGCTGCTTTTGAATAATACTGGAAACAGAGAATTTATCCTTTATTCATAGAAAAGAGTATACAACATATTATTCAAAGAGAGAAATTATTTTTTGTTTATAATGTGGACTGTAATTAATTTTTAGGAGTAATGAACATTTATATTTAAATGTTACAGCAGGTAAAATGTTAAAAATGCCATGTGTAGAGAAAGAATGAATGTATTAATGAAATATAAGGTCGTTATAAAGTCACTGTCAAATAAAAGTTACAGTGAGAATATTCAACAGAGCCCAACAGAAATGTAAATGAGATTATAATGAATCTTCGTAGCGTTCATGAGTAATTCAAACATAGGAAATCTTAAAGGAGAACATACGTTAAGGTTGCTCAGGGATAATGAACTTATCTCTGGTTGATCGAGTTCCGACCAATTATGCTACAGTGGACAACACTTCGTATGTAGTTCTCTTGAGATTTTCCTGGTTTCTTTCCCTTTGTTCTTTCCAGTAATTTATCCTGTAACATTCACTTTTATTTATTATCTGTCCAAAAAAACATAATTTTGGAACGATGATCTATTAAAAATTAATTTCAATTGATTTGAAGAAGAAAATCAATCATTATATTTGCAGTTCAAGTCCTCTATTTGTACTACGTATGAGTGTAGATTAGTTGTATCATTCTACAATATTATTTGCAATAATTACTTGGAATTTTCTACCATTTTATTCTTTGCATTTAATATTTAGAACATTCTACAATTTTTTTTTTGCATTTAATAGTTGGAACATTCTACAATTTTATTCTTTGCATTTAATATTTAGAACATTCTACAATTTTATTCTTTGCATTTAATAGTTGGAGCATTCTACAATTTTATTCTTTGCATTTAATATTTAGAACATTCTACATTTTTTCTTTGCATTTAATAGTTGGAACATTCTACAATTTTATTCTTTGCATTTAATATTTAGAACATTCTACATTTTTTTCTTTGCATTTAATAGTTGGAACATTCTACAATTTTATTCTTTGCATTAATATTTAGAACATTCTACAATTTTTTCTTTGCATTTAAAAGTTGGAACATTCTACAATTTTATTCTTTGCATTTAATATTTAGAACATTCTACAATGTTATTCTTTGCATTTAATAGTTGGAACATTCTACAATTTTATTCTTTGCATTTAATATTTAGAACATTCTACATTTTTTTCTTTGCATTTAATAGTTGGAACATTCTACAATTTTATTCTTTGCATTAATATTTAGAACATTCTACAATTTTTTATTTGCATTTAATAGAACATTCTACAATTTTATTCTTTGCATTAATATTTAGAACATTCTACATTTTTTCTTTGCATTTAATAGTTGGAACATTCTACAATTTTATTCTTTGCATTTAATATTTAGAACATTCTACATTTTTTCTTTGCATTTAATAGTTGGAACATTCTACAATTTTATTCTTTGCATTTAATATTTAGAACATTTTACAATTTTATTCTTTGCATTTAATATTTAGAACATTCTACATTTTTTCTTTGCATTTAAAAGTTGGAACATTCTACAATTTTATTCTTTGCATTTAAAAGTTGGAACATTCTACAATGTTTTCTTTGCATTTAACATTTAGAACATTCTACAGTTTTTTTCTTTGCATTTAATAGTTGAAACATTTTACGATATTATTTGCATTTAATAGCTGGAACATTCTACAATATTCTTTGAATTTAATCGCTGAAACAGTAACTTGAATCCATTCCTTACTCTACACGATAACTCTTGAACGAAAGTTTATTCTCGAATTCTACTTTCGCAATAAATTCTCAGAGTGGTTATTTCGGCTGACCTCGTTAATGCGGTCAATTCCTTTAATATCTTAATGGATAACGACCGGATTTTTAATACGGTTAATCCTTTAATATCATAATGAATAACGATGGCTTTAACGGTACCTATTCAAAAACCATTTTCTGCTATTAATAGAAAAATAGTAGAAATTACACATTGCACTAATCCCTCTAGTAATTGATATCTACCGGACAAAATTGAAATTTCTAACGCCTGATCCCTTTTACTGTCTACCAGATTCATTGTTCTTATTCTTATCACTGTTTTCCTGAAATCTAGTCTGCATTCAAATCCAAATGCATATCTACTTTGGGGCGCTGCCTGTGTGAACCGTTTAGTAAACGCACACATTTCAATCACAATCCAAATACGTACGTATGATCTAACAGACAATCGCTTTGTAATATCTCTGACGGAGTATTGAGTTCTGTTTGAGATTATCGTATTAATGATTGTGTCCTTTGATCTATAGTGAACATGTAGACAGTTACAGTAACACGATATTACACAATTTGAATCGCATAAATGGTCTTGGGTACGGTAAAATTATACATTCACTTAGTTTCTCAAGGGACGGTTCTATTTTTGCCTTGATAAAAAATACAATTGTAAAATCTCTTGTTGGCCATTATACTTAGAATGAAAAATGTGGACTTTTTTTTAACTAGCTGTCAATTCATGTTTATAATTATTTAGACGCGGTTTTCAAAATAATAATAATAATAATAATAATAATAATAATAATAATAATAATAATAATAATAATAATAATAATAATAATAATAATAATAATAATAATAATAATAGTGTAGTAATTATTTGGACCAATGGTTCCCAACCTTTTTTCACCGATGACATAATTATATATATATATATATATATATATATATATATATATATATATATAGGATAAATTTAAGTGACTATATTTAAGACTTCATAACCATTGAACCACTCGACCGATCTCGAAATGAGGTTCGGCCCGAGGATATTTTTTACATTTCACTTTGATTTTGCAACTTAGGGGAAAGAGATGTATTTAATAATGGTTGAAAATTACTGATATTCGGTATCGAAACCATAGTTTTCGGTGTCTCTGAGATGAACAGTGACACTTCCGATGCCGTAAAAATCCAAATTCAGAGCCACAACTTGCGGAAGTGGATGGTGCGATACATACATATGATCGAAAATGACCGATATTAATGTCGAATTCGTAGTTGTCGGGTTCCCAGAGATGAACAGTGGCACTTCCGATGCTGTTTAAATCAAAATTCAACCCTTTATGTACACGTATGAAACGTATTCTACCCGTGCGAAGAACAAGCAATCTGCTAGTAAGACCATAAATTATAATACTGTAAAGCTACCAGTTTCTACCAAGTGTATCAAAATTCACGCAAGGTGTAATTTTGATAGAAAATATAGGTTTATTATTTAAAATAATAATACTTTTTTATTGATTCATAAAATACATACTATAGGGCTATGTATGGAATAGCATATCGTGTAGATGGCCTCCACCGTATTACTGACACACACGCACTGTTTCGTTGGAATTTTCCATGAGAGATTAGCATAAATTTGGCTGAAAATTGTTGATACAACGCTGAATTACTTCCTTCAAAACATGGGTGGTCATGGACTTATTTGCATGTCCAAAGACGTTAAATCGCATGGCTTGCGTACCCAATTGTGATCACCAAAAGGAGAAATTACAGGGCCAGAAAATTATTCATAGATTAATTGAATTGCTTTTCGTGCACCAAACTGTTATTACGCTGTAGAGAGCTTCTCGAAATGCCCAATTCTTGACTACAATGCCGAATTAATGCTTCTGGATTCTCAGCAACACTCTCACGAACTGCTTCGATGTTTTGTGTTTAACCACTTGTTGAAGGACGTCAGTGAAGCCATATCTAGCATCTTGGTGCTAGATCTAGCATAATTCATACGCATTTAGCATCTAGCATCTTGACTTTAGCACCTTGGCCAAATCTACCATAATTTCATTCTTCCCTCTGGAGAACAGAAACAAAACGAAAATTTGGATGGTTCAACGATCAAAATCCCTTTTAGTTGTAGCGATGGTTGGAGCAATAAAACCAGTTAGTATTTCTGCTGTTGTATTGTTGAATTCACAGAAATGTTCAAAAATTAGCAAAACGTGACTCTGTACAAGATGTTTATTTACCCATAGTTTTACTCCTGTCAACTGAAACCTGAGTGTGGTTATCTGGGATATTTCTGTTCCTTCTCACTTTACAATTTGTGAGGGAAAGGGGTATGAGCGTCAGGGGACCACTAGTAAGCCGCTAAAAGAAATGCTTCAGTGCTGTGTCGGAAGCGGTATGTTTTGTATATATTTCTTAAAATGTTATCCATTCATATAACATAAATTCTCCCTCCCTTCCCTGATTCTCTTTCCAATACAGAGAACCGATTCTTTAAATGAAGAAAGAACCCTAAACCTTCCCTGAAAATGCTAAAAGCAATGATGCGTGCAAATGACAAATCTGTAGATGAATCAAATAATGCAGATACATGGGAAGATGATGATGAAGTTTGTTTGAGGATAACAGTGCATGATGCAGCGAAAGTTCACCAGATGTAAACAGATTTGAAGGGTTCATATTTGTGTACGTGTACATGGGTATGTGCTTGTTTCTGAGTATTTATACGTGTGCCTGGTACTTGTTATATTAATTACCACTAGATTAAGTGAAAATATAAAATGGATTTGATGGCTGCCATTTCACGTCATCTCGGTGTTATTATTTTTTTAATACACCTATTTAGTGATATTAAATTAGATTATAGTGTAGAGTCGCTTTCAGGAGCAAAGCTTTACAAGACGCAAACTTACAGCTTAACGTCGGATTTGAAACACATGAGCTCCTACTGGGAATCAAACTCTGTTCGCAAAAGACGCATACTCTAAGAACATAGCAACAGGGAGCTCAACATTTAGTAATATGTATATTAAGTTGTAAAATTGCATTTGTATAACTTTCACTAATATAATCTTCATAATGTGAAGTCTTCGCTAGGCACGTTACGTTGTTTAAAAACAAAGCCCATCTCTTATTTTTCAGTCTCGGGTTCGACTGAGGGATGATAGAAATTCGAATTAGATGTTTTTATTATATTTTGTTCAGTAATCTCCGTGACTGATAAGAATGTCCCCCTCCTCTGGCTCACGAAAATTTATACGTAATATAGCAAACCACCAGACATAATATAGCAACCATGGAGATGCTCCCCTAGAAAATTTTCTTCGGGCGCTCATGTCTCGAGGTACACCATTTCGCAACTCAATGGATATGATGTGAATGTATTCAAAGTCTACTGATTTACCCATGAAACTTAAATTTTGTAAAAATAATCTCTGTGAATACTAACCTGAGGATAACATTTCTTTTAATTCGATCGCTAAAGGGGATTTTTTTGCTTTTGTTCAGGTATACACTGGATAAAATGGGCTTCAATCCTACTTTACACTGGATAAAGCTGCAAACTATGATTTAGCCCCTCCCTTAATCATATCCTGGATACACACACACACACACACACACACACACACACACACACATATATATATATATATATATATATATATATATATATATATATATATTAGGGGCAGGTCTTTAAAATTAGTACGGAAATATAATTTAAAAATCTGGCATAATTTACAAAAATCTAGCATAATTCAGGCCCGTGTTTGGCATCATCGCGAGTCTCGAGTGTGGCAACCCTGAAGGACGTCCAGAATGTTTAAGATGGCAGTCTTTCTAATTTTTTAAATTAATCTCTTCACAGTTGATGAATTTAAATCACCATTCCGACCATATTTTGTACGAAAATGCAAACTGTTGCTGAAAAACCTTCGTTGTTTTTGAAATATTGCTGAACAATGAAAACATGTTGATCTTTCGCGTAGTGCTTCGTTTTTATTAACCTTAAACTATCAGCTTTCACGCTGTCTTCGTTTTTGTTACAGTTCTCTCAAAATTGATTTAAATTATTTATTAAACGCTTCGTGGTTTCTAAGTTCTGAAATTTCGCGACATATTGTATGAGGATGCGCACCACACTGGTGTGTCGCAACAGACTAACGATGGGCATAACCGTTTTTATTATATAAACCGGAAACCGGTTTCTACAAAGAACGAAATCTGAAAAGTCGACATTTCGGTTTTATCCAAAACCGGTTCGGCTTTCACCGAAACTGGTTTCGGTGAAACTTTTGGGAAACACTATTTCTGTGGAAACGAAATCAGTTTCCGAAGAACAACGAAACACTATTCTGGGCAGAAATAGAACCAATTTTTTTTAAAAAGAACGGAACCGGTTTAGTAGAAAACCGAAAACGGATCCGGTAAACAACCGAAGCGGTTTGGTAGAAAACCGAAGACGGTTTTGGTGAATAACCGGTTTTTGGAATTAAAAAACGTTTTCGGTTTTTCTAAAAAACGAAAACCGAAAAACCGGATTTTATGCCCACCTCTACAACAGACCGGTTGGGAACCACTGGGTTACACCATACGTATAATAGATAAAGTTTCAAAACTCTATCATTAATTTTATAATATTTATATATTTGACAACTTTACCCTATCATGCATGTGATGATCACACTAGTGATAACTAAGATTGTGTTGTTATTACTTACGTTCGTCCAGTCGTTAGCTCACACACTATAACTCTTGAACGAAACCGAATCTTTTGAATTTTGAATTCTACAATAGACAGCTAGAGCAATCATCTCAGCCGAGGTCGTTAATAAAATCAATCCGTTAACATCTTAACGGGTGACGGTGATTTTAACGGTTGAAATTCATATTTCATCCATAATGGTGATTGTAACGGTTGGTATTCAAATTTTACACATAAGGGTTGCTATTCGTATCTCGTACATAAATGTGATTTTAACAGTCGCTATTCATATACCATACATAACAGTGATTTTAACGGTTGTTATTCATATCCTATACATAACGGTGATTTTAACGGTTGATATTCCTATTCCATACTTAACGATGATTTTAACGGTTGGTATTCATACCTCATACATAACGGTGAACTTAAGGGTTAATATGGGTTGATATTCATATCCCATACATAAGGGTGATTTTAACGGTTGCTCTTCATATCCCATACATAACGGTGATTTTCAGGGTTGATATAATATCCCTTACATATAAATTTGCGATGACGTTAGATTTTTTGGTAAAGTGCTTGTTTCTAGTGTGTGGAGTCCCTGGTTCCATCCCCGGCCATCTTAGTTTGTGGTGGACAACATCGTGTCCATGAAGTCTCCCGGGGTACTCCCGTTTTCTCCCAGATTATCATTCCATCAATTGTTACATCATCATTCATTTACGTAAATGATTGTGTTCATATCCTTGAGCAAGCCTAGATCTTACGGAGAAAAGTCTATGACATATTCGTCTTGGAAGAAAGGTACGAAAATTCAGCACGGAGGAAAGGAAACCTCACCAGAAGGAAAAGCTACGGAGTCCTTCCACATCTTTTCCTAGTATTTTTTATTGTATTTATTATTAGTAAAAGTGTGTAATTTGACCTAAATAAAGACTTTATGAAATTGTGTGTTTCGTCTTCCGTAGAACTTCTATATTATTGATTGTTCCCTGATATAAGTTTCCAGGAAAGAACAACAAAAATGAAACATAAAAGACGAAAGTAACTGAAGAAGAATCAGGAAAAATAGTAGTAAATTTCGAAAGAAGGAGAAGAAGAAAGAAGAACTGAAGCAAACGAAGTCAGAAATATCGGAAAGTTGTTCTATTCCATTAGAGACATTGAACACGTGACAAATTGCATGCCTTTTAAGATTCTTGAGCCTGAAGCGAACGTGATCCTCCGAGACTGTACGGAACATCCGCCAACGGGAAAGGATTACCTTAGTTGCAAGAATATCAGGTCTTGTCCCATCCTTTTTTTTTTTTGTTTTTTGTTATATTCCTATCTTAGTTCATTTTCTTTTTTCTTTTCCTAGTTCATCCCTTTCCCTTTACTTGTTTGATTTCTCGAAAGATTTTCAGAGAAAGAGACAGAGAGGCAGGAAGATACACAGTGTTGCCAACATAGAAATAATGAAACCAATTTCTACATTATTCACGTTTTAAAAATTACAAAGATGACATAAATATATACAAGGGTAAATAAAAATTACAAAGATGACATAAATATATACGAGGGTAAATAAAAAATTACAAAGATGACATAAATATATACGAGGGTAAATAAAAAATTACAAAGATGACAAATATATACGAGGGTAAATAAAAAAAATAAAAAGATGACATAAATATATATGAGGGTAAATAAAAAAAATTACAAAGATGACATAAATATATACGAGGGTAAATAAAAAAATTACAAAGATGACAAATATATACGAGGGTAAATAAAAAATTACAAAGATGACATAAATATATACGAGGATAAATAAAAAAACAAAGATGACATAAATATATACGAGGGTAAATAACAAATTACAAAGATGACAAATATATACGAGGATAAATAAAAAATTACAAAGATGACATAAATATATACGAGGATAAATAAAAAATTACAAAGATGACATAAACATATACGAGGATAAATAAAAAAGTATCTGCAATGTTGATGTAACTCTTCCTACATTGTTCATTCTGAACACTGTCCTCATTTATTCTATTGTTGTGCTGTTGTGTTCATGTTATGACAGTTTCTTCCCAATTCCTCTATTTGTCTTCCTTTTGTTGCAGATAGATCACGACCGCTGCATTAAAAGTTTGCATCAAAGAAGAACAGTGATCCGGTTTTTGTGTTCGGAAGGGATATCAGGGGCTGCAATCTATCAAAGACTTTCTCCACACTACGGACAAGGTGTCTTGCCGCAACGGAACGTCTACGAAGAGATTGAAAAATTCAAAAATGCTTGCACAAGTGTTACACACGAGGAACGAGCCTGACGACCATCTTACGGACACAAATGATAACAACATTGAGCGTGCACGTGACACGGTTCTGTTAGACAGACACGTGGCTATTGATGAAGTGGCACACCGTCTGGAAATTAGTCACGATTCTGTGTACGAAATCATCCACAACAGACTTTGGTTTCATAAAGTCTTTGCAAGATAGGCTTCAAAACAACACATAGTGTTGCATAAACAAATGCGCTTGGACGTCTGCCAAAACATTCGAATTGCTATTGTCATGGATGGATTAAGAGTCTTCATCCCGGCGAAATTAAAATACCGCTTATTTTACAGTAATTATGTGATATCTTCAAATAGATAAAAGATAATTGAAATATGGAACAAGAGAACCCTAGACAATATTATTTTGCGTGAGGTACTGTTATCACAAGTCACCTAGTGGCTTTCCGTTTTCAGCTGTTTAGAAACGCGAAAATAAATGCCGATTTTCAAAATGGCTCGAAATCGAAAGCAGATAAGTGAGTAGTGATAACGGTTTCTTATGTAAAATAATATTGTCTAGGGCGCTCTTGTTCCATATTTCGATTATCTTTTATCTATTTGAAGATATCACATAATTACTATAAAATTAGCGGTATTTTAATTTCGCCGGGATGAAGACTTTTACCCCATCTGGAGGCTCGGGGCTAGAAAAAAATATGAGGCCCCTGTAGACTATACCTTATATCTGCGAAAGTACAATAGGAAAATTAAGAGAATATGTTTCATATTTTTGGTCATGCTTTATTTTATGATGATGATTGTAACTTCATGATTCTTTTCAGATAGCCAGTTGAGATATTAATAAGAGTGAGACCTCTTTCCACCTACAGGCCCGGGGATATAGCCCCCTTAAGACCCTCCCTTAATCCGGCCCTGGCTATGGTAACGAACGTGACGGCTTCTTACAGTTAGGATCATCGCGAGTCACGTATACAGACAGAATTATAATACTTCGGTCTACGACTTGTTTCGTCCACTCAAAGAGATATTAAGAGCCTTCATCCCAGCGAAATTAAAATACCGCTAATTTTACGGTAATTTATGTAATATCTTCAAATAAATAAAAGATAATCGAAATGTGGAACAAGAGCGCCCTAGACGATATTATTTTACATAAGAAACCGTTATCACGACTCACTTATCTGCTTTCGATTTCGAGCCATTTTGATAATCGGCATTTATTTTCGCGTTTCTAAACAGCTGAAAACGGAAAGCCGCTATGTGACTTGTGATGACGGTACCTCACGCAAAGTAATATTGTCTAGGGTGCTCTTGTTCCATATTTCAATTATCTTTTATCTATTTGAAGATATCACATAATTACCGTAAAATTAGCGGTATTTTAATTTCGCCGGGATGAAGACTCTTAAGCGGCCGTCGATTCACCTCGGAATAAGAAGTGAAGGACGCAGTGTATGCGTGGCTCGCTGCTCAGAAGAAAATCTTCCTTTCTCATGGCTTCAGGAAGCTTGTGCAACGATGGACCAAGTGCATTGAAAAGCAAGGGGACTATATTGAAATATGATGTTAAGTTGAGTTTCCTATTTGTATTGCAAAAAAAAAAAAAAAAAAAAAAGTTATAGCTACATTACGGATAATTATTGACTCACCCTCGTATATATCAATTGATAGCTGCCATCAAGCTGAACAAAAAATATATGATTGAGTGTAAATCCTCATGCATAGTTGGTGAGAAAATCCAGAAAAAGATTTTTCTTGCTTTTTGTAAACCTCAAGGTTATTTTAAAGTATGATGTCCATGTCACTTATTAAAGATAAAATTCATACTTAACTTTACCCTTTCATTACATTTCATTGAAAGATTTCATTTTCATTTCATTTCGAAACTAGATTTTAAAAATTGAAATGAACAAGCAAATGAAAAAAACAAGCAAATATAAATTCCAGGGGGTTCCACTAAACGTAATTAGATGCTATGTAACATCGGTAACGAACATTTATGAAGACCATTGTTTTCCTTAAGAAGAGCCTGACATACCAAAAATACTACAAAATTTACTATTTTTCTTTTGCTTGTTAAGTGAAAGGAGATAATGAAATGGAATGGAACTTACCAAGATCGTAGATACTGTTATTTTCCAGCAGAAAATATGAATCTGAAGAATTTGCATTATTGCCATCCATAGAAATTAGAGTGTTGCCAGCCTAACATTTTTCCCATAATCAAAATTAAGACAGCGACTAGAGGAGCGAACTCAACTGCATTTGATTACATGTCATGTTATCACCTGTGAACTACTTTTTAAATAGTAGTTGTATTTAGTTTGAAATAAATAAAATAGTTTATAAAATTAAATTATAATGTTATTTAAAAAGTAGTTCACAGGATTCCAAAACAACATGATACGTAATCAAATGCAGTGGAGTTCGTTCCTCTAGTCGCTGCCTTAACTTAGATTTTGGTATAAATGTTATTCTGGCAACACTGTAATTTCTATGGATGGCAACACTGAAAATTCTTGAGAATCGTATTTTCTGTTGTAAAGTAGCATTACCTATGATTGTGGTAAGTTATATTTCATTTTCTCCTTTCACTCATGAAAAACAAGCAAAAGAAAAATAGTAAAATTTGTATTATTTTTAGTATGTCATGGGCTTAAATTGTGTCTTTAGCTTTACAAGCAAATTATATAATGACTTATGTCTATGATTGATAGTGGTGATTGGGAGAGGTTGAACAACTCAATTCAGATAACAATGATGTGCATGTACGAGTTTACCATCCTGAAGGACTTAGGAACATGATTTGGGAAATCTACTAGTGATCATGTGTGGGTACTCATATAAAATATTCTAAGAAAAATATTAGTTCTTGCATTTACAGATTACATAGCGTTCTATAAAACATTTCTGATGACGTAAGCATGCTCTTTAACAGTTATTAAAATTAGAAAAAAAATGTCAATCAGTTTTGTAACTAAGATTAAAATAATATTTCTGTAAAAAAAAATAGTTTTTTTATTCCATATCCTATCAGAAATATACTTCAAAGTTTATAAAATTACAAAATTTCAATTAAAAAAAAAATCATATAAAATTGTAGGAAGCACATATCAGTGTTGTAACCTTAGCTATAGTAATATAACACCATATGTAATTATGATAAAAATCAACTTTAATGTTTCACCCAGCTTCGTTACAAACTTCAGCTATGAAAACGAAATTTGTTAAATTTCAATACTAAATTTAAGGAGTAATTTTCACCTATTAAATTTCAATTAACGTTTCGTAAGCTAAGAAACAAAATTAAGCAACAGAAAGTACTGAAGAAAGTGGTACTTATTGCAATATTTTTGAATAAGTCAGTCTTAAAATATGCAAGTTTAGACCAGTGGCGTAGGGAAGGGGGGCCCAGAGGCCCCCCCCAAAGAGGTCCGACAATGTACTTTGGTACTTTGATGTTTGTAATTTTTTATATATATATATATTTTTTTCTTTGTAATTACTCTATATGTACCTATAACAGCACTTGGGCCTCCCTCAAACACACATCCTGGCTACGCTACTGGTTTAGACAAACGTCTGCAAAGTCATTAAGTGCACGCGGAGCTCAACTAAATTTTCCGCCAGTGACAAACAGGCTGAGATTAAAATTTACAAAGCCCAGTTTTGTGCTGCTGCCAATAAATATTATAGTACTATGTGGTATGTACAGTATATATGATAATAGTATTTGTTTTGCAAAAAATGAAAAAAATAAAATGGTTAAGCAAAAATTATTAAATCGCTTCATATGGATTGACTGTTATATATGTTACTTGCAAAATAGCCCTTCTTCGCATGGACAGAATACCTATCATTATGGATATAAAGAACACCAAAATGGTCACCAATCAACTTAGGGACTCCAAATACTATGAAAAAGACACTAATATAGGTAATTTTCAATTATTTTTACGTTACTATCTCCCTTCAGAGTATTAATGAGGGTTGAATTTTGATTTAGACGGCATCGGAAGTGTCACTGTTTGTCTCAGCGTCCCCGGAAACTATGGATTTGACACTATTATTGATCATTTTCGATAATTTTTACATACCTTCCCTGCCTTTCCTCAGTGGTAGAGCGTTCACATCTGGTGCTTGGGGTCCCGGATTCGATCCCAGCCTCCGCCAAGTGAACTTTGTGGTGGACAAACACCGTGTGCTTTGGTTTTCTCGGGGTTCTCCTGTTTCCTCCCATTTTCTTCATTCCACCATTTCATTCATTACTCATCATCACCGTCTCCTTTAGCCTCATCGGCATAGTCGTGGGACGTAAAACTCAAAGATTTCCTTTCATTATCCTGCCTTTCATCTAAGTTGCTCCGTCGAGGATAAATGATAGAAACCATCCCAAGCCCGAACCTCATTTATGTTGAAAATTTGATCGAGATGGGTCGGATGGTTCAAGAGTTAAGTAAGTAAGTCACAAGCATAGTTTCATTTTTATTTATTTATTTATTTATTTATTTATTTATTTATTTAGATAGATAGATAGATAGATAGATAGATAGATAGATAGATAGATAGATAATTACATAATTTGGATTGTATGAAAGATTTAAATAGCTGTATAATAAAAGTTATATTAAATTTCTCTATGTCCTTTTCCCGATCAAATATTAAAGATAATTTTCGTTACTCACTTGTTAATATGTCTATCGATTATTCATTGTGATCTTAGATTTAATACATCTAATAAATATTTGCATAGAATTTATATGTGAATATAGAGGCATTTGCCTTTCCTCTGCAACGCTACCATTGGCATCATTTTCATATGTATTTCATTTCTACGTTCGAGCGGTGATAGGCGAAAAGAAAGTATAGTGATCGTTAAAAGAAAAAAAAAATCAAATTCGAGATTTCAAAGGATTTAGCCGTTTTATGGCCTCTGTATATCAAAAAAGGGATTTTTGGATATCTAACCTTCCGTCCGCTCGTACCGAAATAAATATTATAATGTGCCAAATGCTTGTATTTATAAACATTACATGTGCTTCTGTTTGTAAAGAAGAACTACATGTATTGACGATGGAATACTACACCCCAAGTTGGATTACTACAGAAGGAGACGACGAAACACCAGCAGCACCTAAAAGTCACATGATGACCAGAGAACAGCAACACCACCGCCGATCGAAGCGCCTAGGTAACGAAGAAGATTAAACGGACAGTCACCTCTCTGCGATTGGTCATCCCTCCTCTCGCTTGCTTGGAGCTCTAGGAAAAACCCAACCTAAAACCCTCTAGTTTACTGCAGAACTCTAGGCTTCCCTTCCACCCCCTTAGATTGCTCGGAGCTCTGTTGGGATCCCAATCTCAGTTGCTTAGCCTACTTCGGGGTTCTGTGACTCTTAACCCCTTCATTGCTTGCTTCGGAGCATTGAGGATTTTTACTCCACTCTGCTTAGCTTGCTCCGGACCTCTGTAGAGATCCTGTTCTAAGGCTGTCAGGTTTTGGGCTACCTTTTCTCTACCTCACATTAGACAAAGTTATATTGTAATATTTCTGTAGATACTTTTGTATTTTATTAGAGGATGTTTTAAAATATAAACCGGCAGTGGGAGTCGATTCCAGACTCTGATTTACTCAACCTATCTTTACCTACCCTTTGAAAGGGAAGAACTTTAGAATACGTTCACTCACTTAGAGGTAAACGTATCAAGACCAAATTTTAAACTTCAAAATTTTATAAGGTTCTCCAAATAATTTTTTTGTTTTAATTTTCCTTCTATCCTTCAAAGTAAGGGTAATTTATTAAAGAGTGGCAATCAAAATGAGAACTTTCTCGAAAGTGACTCTAACGATTTTGTGTATACTTCATACGTCAATATTTTGGTAACAACCTTTTTTTTAATACAGAGTGGTCCGAAACTAGGTGTACCCCCTTTAGTTTCAACAGTATAGCGTTAGTTATGGTAGAATGTCTGTACACAGTTACCTTGCAGTATTAAGAGTTTTAAGAGTCATAAACGTTGGTATGATCACAATCCATGTCGTGACACAGCTGAATTCTGCGCCAAGTTCTCGCAGATGTTTTGCGGAGATAGTCTGGAGTCACGAGGGTGAAGGCGTGTTCCACAGCTGCTCGTAATTCCTGCGTTGTGTGATATCGAGTGTCTCTTGTTGTTTTATCAAACCCCAGAAGCATTGACTGGTGTCGTCAGATCGAGACTTCTTGGAGGCCAAGAAAAGGAAGTTGTTGAAGATGCACAACCTCTTCAATCCAGCGGCCAAGAAACGTGTGTATCAGATAATTGTGCACATGAATAGCGAAGACTTAGAACAAATGGACATATATAGCAATGTTGCCAGGCAATGCCAAGCAATGTTACCAAACAAATGTGTTTAAAACCTAAAACCGTCAGAAAACACTAATTAGGGGTACGCCCACTTCCGGACCACTATGTAGTGGTAACATTCATTTTTCTAAGAAAATCCAGATAAGGTGTTTTAGGTATATTCTTTTGGAACGATTTTCTGAAAACAAACTCAAGCTATTTTGTTAATATTTGCAGTGGCCGACCTACAAGGTAAAAGGTTGGGGGGCCAGCCAGAACCTAGACTATGATAGTATATCATGAGTTTACTATAAACTTTCGAAAATATATAAATAATAGCTTAAATAATTTTTGTCAGTCAGAAAACCGGAGCGCCTAGCACCACCACCCCCCGGCCTCAAGCTAGATCCGCCTCTGGCTATGTCTATAAATAAATGTTTCACTAATAATCCTATGTCGTTGAGCACATCACGTCTCATGGCTAATACCTACGAGGCTAAGTAAAAAATTATCCACATAATTCTTCTTACATTGTTTGGCATAACTCTACTTACATTGTTTGACATAACTCTTCTTACATTGTTTGACATAACTCTTCTTACATTGTTTGACATAACTCTTCTTACATTGTTTGACATAACTCTTCTTACATTGTTTGACATAACTCTTCTCACATTGTTTGACATAACTCTTCTTACATTGTTTGACATAACTCTTCTCACATTGTTTGACATAACTCTTCTTACATTGTTTGACATAACTCTACTTACATTGTTCATATTGACCTTTGTCTTCGTGTACTTTATTGTTATTATTGTGGTCATGCTATGAAAGATTAATCCTAATTCCTCCATTTGTCTTCCTTTTGTTGCAGATAGATTATAGCCGCTCCACTACAAGTTTGCACTAAAGAGGAAGAACGAGCAGTGATCAGCGGTCGCAATCCATCAAAAACTTTCGGCACAATACGGGAATAGTGTCTTGCCGTAACTGAGTGTCTACGAGTGGGTTGAAAAATTCAAAAATGGTCGCAGAAGTGTGCACGAGGAAGGAGCCGGACTAGCATCTACACCCACAAATGATGACAACATTGAGCCCACACGTGACATGGTTCTATTAGACAGACGGGTAACTATTGACTATTGTGCGGAAACTCTAGCGGATTGTGGCCCCTGATAAAGTTACGCCTTCCGATTCCAAAAACCAGATCACTGCTCGTTGTTCCTCCTTGATGCTAACTTCTAATGAGCGGCCATGATCTATCTGAAACAAAAGGAAGACAAATGGAGGAATTAGAATCAAACTTTCATTTCATGACCACAACAGCAAAACAATAAACTAAACGAGGACAGAGGTCAGCATGAACAACGTAAGAAGAGTTATGTCAAACAATGTAAGGAGAGTTATGTCAAACAATGTAAGAAGAGTTATGTCAAACAATGTAAGAAGAGTTATGTCAAACAATGTAAGAAGAGTTATGTCAAAATAGCGGATTATTTTTGACTTGCCCTCGTATAAGGGCTTATTTATTTTTAGAAATAAGTTTTCTTCTGACGATTGTTTTAGAAAAGTTTTGTAATTTTGTTTGTGTTTCACAAATAAATATTTCAGTAATAATTGTTGTGGCACAAACTAAATTAGTCTAAGAAATTGGAATAAGAAAGTTTAGTGCGGTGGGTCGGACCTTTTCTCTCCTTTTCTTTCTCTCCTTTTCTTTCTCTCCTTTTCTTTCTCTTTTTATATATATATAACAATCATCACTCAAAACATTATGCCGGTAGGAATAAAAGTTATATCATGAGGAATTCACTAGATGGTAGAGTAAGAAGTATCTCGCGTGGTGGAAGAAAAATCTATAATTTGCGATCCGTAAATGACACTATCGTAATAATTTGCTATGAACAAGTACTATTGGTAACAGTAGTAACTGTAGTCATGAAGGTGAGTACAGAATATAGGCTGAAAATTAACCTAAGTAAGTCTAATCTCGCAGTAATTCACAATTCAGGACAGGATAAATTCATAGATTATTTGAGCCCATTACATGTATTTCCTACTGAATTGTTTCCTCGTCAATTGTCTATTGACTTTTGGGTTTCGGATAGATCAACGATAAATTTCGAAAAAGTAATTATTGAGGCTTAACAAGAATTCAAAATGTATTATCGTACAAAATTTAATGGGTACCCCAATGGGTTCGGGGATACCATGGGTTACCTAATTTCTGCATCTTTAAATATTTTGAAACGTACGTCTCCGATATGTTCTATAGAACGTCACAGATACCAGTTAAACGAAAACAGCAAATCGCTGCACCTCATGGTTCTCGAAATAGGGGAAATAAACAGTGACACCATAGACGTGTGGGGTTTGTCTACTAGATGGTACAATTTGGAAAAACTAATTACTGAGGCCTAACAACAATATCAGAAGAAGTTAAAATCTAAAAAAAAAAAAAAAAAAAAAAGACACAAACATCTGTGGGGTTTGGGGGGGGATACCATGATACCCCTATATGTTAAATGAGAACCCCATTACAGTTTTTACAGAAAGATTACTTCAGTTTTCAATTTCTTACGGGAAGCATAAAAAGTACACACATTATGTTGAATAGTGAAAACTTTATCTCGATATCTAATAATGTAACCGAGATATTAGGAATTCTATTTTTGATGACGTACACACACACACAAATAAATAAACTTTGATATTTCACCTTTTCATTATAAACTTTGACTGTTAAAGGTGGAATATTTTGTGTTTTATTTCGTGTACTTCATTAAGAACCTGTCAATATGGCTAAATCGTTTTCCTTTAAAAGTCCACAAGGAGTAGTGAGTTTTTCCAAGACGATTTCCTGAAAAATGACAAACAATTTAGATCATATTTTTATAAATTCTACAATTGTATTAGAGTTTAACAAAAACGAAATGTCCATAGACGAGTCATATATCAATCTGTATATTTTATTGGTCTGGACAAAACAATATACATAAGTGGAAAACTCGTTAGTAGTTTCCGAGAAAATGAAGAAAGATCTATTAATTTATAAACCTAAAAATTAATGCTATACCAAGAACATTCCATTTATTTAAGTAAAACTTGTCTAGTAAAATAGGCTCTCATTATCTTCATAATGATTCTAGGAAGAGAACAGCACAGTATGGGTAATGAGATATGGCTTAACATTATGACAAAATTTGAAATTTTAATTTTGTTGAACTAAAATATGATCTACATATAAAGAATATGCAGTTGATAGATCATGTCGATTGAATGCGATATGTTTGAGGTAAATTCTAATGTGTAGTTTTACAGAGAGAAAAAGTAATACAGAAAGTAAAAGTACAAAGAGAAAAAGTAACTTTTATGGCGCTAAAAAGGCCATTCGTTTCCAATAATAATTAATAGATTTTATTTTACTAAACTAAATTGTTATATAGGCGTATTTGTTCGTATTATAATACAATGTTAACTAGGAGATCGTTATATTTTCATAATGATGATACACACTCTTTACGCACATACCACTTGTAAATATTTAGCTAATAACCTGACAATATACCATAAATAATTTATTTAAAGAAAAATCACAAGGAATGCTATTTAGAGTGTTTTCCAGGCTGACTTTCTCAATTTCCTCAAATACGACTAGTTCAATTTTGTTGATTGTTTATAAACAAATATTTCATTAATATCACTAATAAATGGTATCAATAATATCTCGGAAATATCGAGAAGGGGTAGTTTACCTTCAGGGTGAATTTTCTTCGGACGACGGTTTCCGAAAACGCCTTATAATTTTGATCTATTTCATAAATAAATGTCTCAGTAATAACAGCAACATAACTTTGTTTAGTTTAAGAAATTGGAGTAGGGATGCGCACGAGACAAGATTTGAGGCTGTCTCGTCTCGAAAATGTGCTGTAAAAGTGATGTCTCGACTCGAAAAATGTATTCTTCTCTATTGGAAGAGTTGTCTCGACTCGAATTTTGTCAGGAAAATTCTGTCTCGACTCGTCTCGTGCGCATCCCTAAATTGGAGTGAGAAAGTTTAGTGCGGTAGCCCCTAGCTTTTATTTTTTCAAAGTTTTTTTTCTGCTTCTTAATGTGTTTCCTTACTAATCGTCTTGAAACAGGCATGTGGAAGTTGTAATAGAGGGTGAGCCAATGACAAAAGCCTTACTAGTGTCGAGGGCCTGTATGACAGGCACGTAGCCAAGGGGTGGGTCCGGGCATCCGGACCCCCCCCCCTTCAAGACCAGAAATTTAAAAAAAAAGTAATGAAGGATGAAACAAAAAGAAACGAGAAATAGGAAGATTCAGCATCAAAAATAAAAAGCGAAAAATAAAAATAATTTTTCATCATCGCTTCTTTGTAGATCAAACATGTTATTTCAGAAACGGTTTTCAACTGCTGCTCTAACTTGTCATTTGGAATAGGCAGTAGTTGACGGAATAATAGAAACAAAAAAATTATGTGGAAAGCAATTTCTGTTAACATTAGATTCTACAGAGAAAGAAAAGCAGATATTATAAAATATTTTACATTATTGGATACGTACTTTTTTAAAAAAAATAGTTGAGGTCATAATGAAAGGAAAATTGTCGTATTTGAATGAACAGAACAAGGAATGTAGATATTGTAAAATCTTTTAAAATCTTTTTAATATTCTTTTATTCGAGATTTCGTCATAGTTAGCTATTAAAATACTTAGTAACATGTCCTCATTTTCTTGTCCTAACAAACCAATATGTGTTGCTAGTAAAATAGTTTAGAGTGATCAAGCCCCTGGTGTGATAACCACAATATTTCATCATCTCCCCATTACGAAATAGTGGCTAAACGAACCAATGTATGTTACCAATAAAATAGTTTAGAATAATCGAACTCTGGTGTGAAAACCACAGTATTTCATGTCTCGGACCCCCTCTATTACGAAATCCTGGCTACGTGCCTGCGTATGAGACAATATACGTATGACATTTTTACAAAAATGAATAGCCGAAATGGAGAAACTTGTTCACCGTACAGTAACACCACAGAAACAGAAAGGCTACTATAACGGTAGCCAAAATATGTATATTTACTTACTAGACGCAGAAAATTCTATTTACTTACTATTTTAGTGGGAAACTTGATCCTTTATTTTTTGAACTTTCTCTTAGTGTAAGATGTTTTTAAGGTGGACATCAGTTATTAAGGTAAAAAACTCAATTCAAGTTAAGAGGTTACGTAAAAAGAGGCGCCTGGTGAATGAAGCCAAAGCCCACCCAGGGCTGTAGAGCTGTATGGTAAGGTAAGGTAATAACCAGGGCCCGGATTTTGTTGACTTAAAATTTTCAAAGAAATGACCTATAAAATGACACTAAAATTCCTGAAAAATGACCCTAAAATTCACAAAAATGGACCTTAAAACTTCCGTTTCTTAAAACGTTTATTTCGTTAAACATTGTCATTTTTTCAATATCTATTAGATTTTAATTACCATTTTTCTTTCTCAAAAGTTTCGTTTCAGTTAGTTGAAGTCTATTGATCAGTCCATTATACGGCATTGTACGTTCTGAAAGCGTCAATTCACTTCTGAGTTGAAGCTAGGAAGCACACTGAAAGAATAGATGTTCGCAAGTGTAGACTGTATACATGACAATAATAGATAAAAACCCTGTTTAAAATCTTTGTACGTGTTCTAATCCATTTTAGTTATTCACGTGATCACCTTCTTTGTGGTCAATAATCCAAAACCATCTGTTTGGCCACCTACAAACTCCTACCCCTTACTCAATCAGCTAAAGTTTAGTGTTCATTAACTTTTTAGGAATGCTGCTTTTCCACTCCAATAGTCAGGAAGCAGGAAAAGAGGTAACTTCGTATTTTTCAAATCCGTAAACAGTGTTCATTTTAAGATTTCCTTGTAGAAGGAAAAGACTAAAATGACCATAAGTGACCTGAAAGTTACCTTAAAATATTTTTAAAAAATGGCCTGAAACTTCAAAACAGCAAAAAGTGACCAAAAGTTGATCCTAAAAATATATATTTTTAGAACCTTGAGTTGAAGGATACGTTTTGTTTGAAGTTGCTTTGTCCTATGCGTAACAGAAAAAAGTTGACTTGTCAACAAGATCCGGGCCCTGGTAATAACGGATCAGGCGGGCCGGTTGAAAGAGTTCAGTGGGCCATAAACGGCCCAAGGGCCGACTGTTGGACATGGCTATCTTACAAGCTGCTGCTTGTAGGTTATTAAAATGTTCTTTTAACTTTAAACTTTAACTTAACTCAACACACAGGGTCAATTTGTTAAATTAGCATATATCATTATGTTATGATTTTTTATCAGTAATAGGTTGTGTTTTCGTAGATTTTGAGGTCAATGTGACATGAATATAGGTAATATACTTAATGGTTTATTTGTACAAATCGAATATCTCTACACTAAGGATTTGATCTGTTATTGTTTGCAAGCCGACCTTACTTATTTCACGCTTACCTTCTTCCCATGACAAGTGAGAGAGAAAAAAAGTCACTCAGTTTCTAGTCCAAAATCCCTTTTCAATTTTTATTTTCTATTCTTATATTGCTGGCAACTTTTATCCGAAAAGTAAATAATAAGTATGCAGAGACATAGAAATACCTGGTGTACTTCTTAATTCAGTTAAAATAAACAGTTTCATGTTTGCCAATGCTATATCAAGGGCGGATCCAGGGGGAGCGATCGGGGCGATCGTCCTCCCCCCCAGAAGAGGAAACTTTCTTATTTTATATATATAAATAAAACCCATCCCAAAGTTTGGAGCCCTTAAAAGTAACAGTACGACAACCCACCGCCCTCCTCCTAGAAGTCGGTCCTGGATCCGCCCCTGTGCTATATTAATTTCTTACTTCATTCAATGGTGTATTTAATTTTTATTCGTTATTGCTAATCAATTTGATTTAAGTTTCAAAATTAACATTTTTAAAAAATTAAAATTTCTAAGCTTATTCTAAGATATAAGCCATTCAACATCAAAATAGAAATAATAAATTCAAACAATGTGTTCTTTGATTCAAGTTAGGTAAGTATTTAGTTCAGACACAAACGCTTGAGAATAGCATAAATATGCGTTTTCTGCGCATTTTTTTTTTTTTAACATTCACAACCTCGTTCACAGTCAAATATTAAAGTTGAAATTTCAACTATAGTTTTATCTTGTATACATAGATATTTATTCCATGTCCCATCAGAGGTATCATGTATGACACATTGCATTAATTACAAAATTTTAAATTAAAAAAAAAAAGATATAAAGATTTCAAGAAAAATTGTATCAATGTTGTTTCTCTAGCTATAGTCACTATAGTACCATATTTATTTATTTATTTTATTTTATTTAATAATCATCAGATACAGCTCAGATGTCATTTTATACTGGATGTCTAACAACAACAACAATAACAATTGAAAAGGATTTTTGGGAAGATATCGGCCAGGACCTGTTTTAGTAGATACCATCACGGTATTTGCCTGGTAGGACTGAGGAAAATCCTGGAAAACTCCAGTCAGGATGGTAGGCAGCGGGAACCGAACCCACGACCTCCCGAATGCGAAGCCAACGCTCTACCACTTGAGCTACTTCGCTCGGTATGAAATTATAATAAAAGAATATCAACTTTGATATTTCACCCCTTCATTACAAACCTTAGCTCTAAAAAATAGAATTTATTAAATTTTGATACTAAAATTAGGAAATAATTTTCACCTATTAGGGTTTTTCATGCTAAGAGTTAAAATTAAAGAAGAAAAAGTGCTGAAGAAAATTGTTTGTTATGATGTTTTTGAATAGCCCAGTTCTAAGATATACAAGTTTACGCAAACAAGTTTTATTTCCTCATATTTCGGTAACCGTTAAGTGTACCGACTTGGGGTTTTCAGAAAACTCACACTGGTATTGTTCTTAAAAACTTTGTTAAGGCATATCCCCGTAATGTTTAGAAATTGATGCTTTGCGACCCCCATGGTATCCCCCAAACTCCACAGATGTGTAAATCTTTTTGGATTTTAACTTCTTCTTTTATACTTTTCTATTGTTCTAAAAAAATAATTATAGATATTGGATGACATCTATACAAGTTTTTGTCATGTCTTTTATTCCCGTAAGTTTAATATTTACTTGCGAAGTGGAGTATTTGTTTCATGAATATATTTCACTCGTAACTGGAATTAGTCGTTAAGATAAGACATTCAAAATTAAAAATGAAATGAAATGAAATCTTTGAGTTTTACGTCCGACGCTTATGCCGGTTAGGCTAAAGGAGACGGTGATGATGAGTGATGAATGAAATGGTGGAATGAAGAAAGTGGGAGGAAAAGGGAGAACCCCGAGAAAACCCACGCACACGGTGTTTGTCCACCACAAGGTTCACTTGGCGGGGGCTGGGACCGAACCCGAGACCCCAAGCACCAGAGGTGAACGCTCTACACATTCAAAATTAAATTAAATGCAATTTCTATTTTAACGTCTTATTGTTACGTTCTTTAGGCTAAAGAAAATGATGATTAACGAAAGTGGATGATAGATAGAGAATTTTTTGGAATAGAAGTCGGAGGAAATTAAAACAAAATAACTCTAGAAACCCTACGAACAGTATGTTGGCCACCATAAAACCTATAGACAGGATATTGGTTACTACATAATCTACAAACAGGATGTTGGCCACCACAAAACATACGGACAGGATATTGGCCGCCACAAAACCTATAAACAGGATGTTGGTCAATACAAAACCTATGGACATAATATTAGCCACCACAAAACCTAATCACAGTGTGTTGATCACCACAAAAAATATGAAAAGGATGCTGGCCACCACAAAACCTATGTACAGGATGTTGGTAACTACAAACCTATAGACAGGAAGTTGACCATCACAAACCCTATGTACAGAATGTTGGTCACAACAAAACCTATGGATAGAAAGTTGGCTACCACAAAATCTATGATTTTGACCAACACAAAACTTATGGAGACTATGTTGGCTACCACAAAACCTTTGGATACAATGTTGGCTATCAAAAAACCTATGAACCGGATATTGGCTACCTCAAAACGTATGAAGAGGATGTTGGTCACCACAAAACCTATGGACAGAATTTTAGCCACCACAAAACATATGAATAGAACGTTGGTCACCATAAAACCTATGGACAGGATATTGGCCATCACAAAACCTATGGAGAGGATGTTGGTCACCACCACTAATCATATAGACAGGGTATTAGTCACAACGAAACCTGTGGCCAGGATTTTGGCCACCACTAAGTCGTCTTACCTGGGTGCTATCAGGGACCTCTTGTAAGAAATATGAGCGCTTTTCCACTACGTCATCGTGCCCCTTCTTGGCAGTCGTAAATCAAATAGCTGCACTTATCCATAAGATAAATTTTAAAATTATGTTCTTGTGTATGCTATCACAGGAAACAAGGCATATTACACACACACACACACACACACACATATATATATATATATATATATATATATATATATATATATATATATATATATATATATATATATATAGACAGATAGATAGGTAGATAGATAAATAGATATAGATATACTACCAGATTATTTATCCTCAAGTTATAGATAAAAATCTAGAGAAAAATAAAAATGTATTACCGTATTGAACGGTAAGAAAATATCTGCCTACGCTACTAATTAGAAACGATAAATTTGAAGGAAATCAATAATTTGCTTCCGTTGATACAATACAGAAACTTGAACTTAGAGAGGTTGACAACACTGAGAACGAGGAAGTCCATTAGAACGCCTGCAGTTCTTCCGATGGCAGTTACTGTCTCTGGTGGCATAATAGTTCCGAAATAATCCACGGACTTTGAAGATGACAGCTCGTTTCCGCTAGAGTTAGTGTGCATCCGTCCTTTGGCGTTCCCTCATAGTCAGCAGATCTTCAGCAGATAAAGGCGAAGAAATAACGCTAGCTACAAATCCAATTTGACAAGTAAGACGTTAATGGATATTTTTTTTCTTTGCCTCTAAATTGGACACGTCTGGCAAACACAAAGATTGTAGTTCCTGGTCTTATCGCGACTATAAATATACAGGGTGAACCAAAAATAGGTGTACAATAAATGATAACGTTTCCTTTGAGATTGCGTAATTATTTGCACGTTCTGTGAACTACGTGAAAAGAAGGAAAATGTAATATAACTCAAACATTATAGTCATAATGCAACGTACAACGTATTTTTATCGACAATAGAAATTCAATTCAACTTTAATTCCAAAATTCACTTCCATTTATATCCAAATTCCAATACTATCTTGCTCGTTAAACTACCCATCTAACTTTTGTAACGGTAAACACTTTCCATTCTTCCAGAGTTGAACTCCCACTTCGGCTATTTCAGGCTGAATGGCGTAAACGTCATTCAGGGCCAACCGGCTAGAAAAGCTAGTTGGCGATTCAGCCAGATATAGCGCTCCAATTTCGCATATCTGGTTGCATAACTATCACTTTCAATTGAAGCAATAAAGGAAAAAAAATCGTAACGTCAATACGGTACAATAATAAAGCATTGTTATAGTGCAACCCTAACGTCAACCCTATTCCATTTGCTGTCCACCGAGTTTTTCTTTATCCCCTTTAAAACTGAAAACGTATAAAAGTTTTACCGATATAGCATATTTGAGAATGTAAACTATTGTACCCCACCGTCGCAGTTGAGCCATCATCGGCTGCAGGGGTGAAAGTAGATCTGAAAATGTAGAGAGAAGCATTACGTCATGCCATCCCTCCTGCCTATCTTTGTCCATTGTATTTTCTTTTTTTCTTTTTCTTTTTTTTAAGGAAGTGGAGAGACGCCACAGATACTTTCTGGAAATGAGCTAACGACGTCCCATCGCGTTCCCCCTCACTTTTCCCCCTGGTTACGCCGAGAAAAATCCCTTATCTGGACGGCGGTATTTTGTACGAATATACGAAATCAATAAGTTTACTATGGTCATCTGTGCGAAGCAAATATTATCCATATGCTACGTACGTATTGTATTTTACTTGCTTAACTGTTACACCGTGCAGCTGCAGGATGTCTAACTTCTAACAGCCTTCTTTATATTACCTACGTATATGTATGCTACATACGACAGCTATATGTTATATACGTCCACCTCCACCTGTATGTGAGATCCTTATCGCCTTTATATATTTCTTTGTGTCATACGGAAAGTACCGGTACGTATAGATGGAACGCTTGTGCTAAAAGTATTATAAAATATACGCTTTCAGTTTTACGTTTGCTGCGGGGTGTTACCTATAATCATACAGTAAGTCCAAAACTACAAGATTTACGCATGTAATCTACGTTTTTACGTACACCACATAGTTTTTTCTGTGTATTTAATACGTAATTCGAAAATATTCTACATAGAATCTTCGATTTCTTGTAAAATCCTTGTTTAGGCGTTGCGTATTACCCTCTGTATGGTACACAACATCAATTACAACCTTCTTATTCCATGTTTACCTTCCACTCAGTGACGGCGAAATAAGCTTTGCCTCATCTCCGCACAGCCGTACATCAATCTATACGGGAATCGAGTTTCGCAACTTTAGGGGATCTTTAAAGTTCGGGTGTCAGCCGCACTGCGTAGTCTGCGGGACCGTTATCGACGTTACTATAAATCCATTTTCGCTCTACAGAATACAACTAATACCAAGCTTCTCTTCCCCTTGGTAATTATCGCTCTTTTGTACCACTCAGTATCAATCACCAATACCCACGGTACCAATCACCATTCAGTTTCTTTAAGCATGGTTCTCCCTTAGCCTAAAAGAGATAAGCGTGTGAAATTCAACTGAAATATTTCATTTCATTTCATATATGTCTCATGTATGGACAATATTTTTTTAGGTTAGAGAGAAATTAAAATTAAGAGTTAATAATAATTTTAGGCTATAACTAATTATCTCGTAACCATACTAATAGTAAACTACCTGTATATTCACGAAGAAATTAAATGTCCACTAAAAGCAAGGAATTCGTGTTACTACTCGGTTCAAAATCTCTTGTCTTCGCGAATTCTGTCGAGGAATTTGAAGTTTAAAATATATAAAACGATAATCATGCCTGTTGTTCTGTATGGTTGCGAAACATGGTCGCTTACTCTGAGGGAAGAACATAGACAGAAAGTATTTGAGAACAGTATCCTGAGAAGAATATTCGGACCCAAGAGGAACGAGAATGGGGAATGGCGGAAGCTTCATAACGAGGAACTACATAGTTTATACGGTTTACCCAACATTGTTAGGGTCGTCAAGTCTAGGAGGCTTAGGTGGGCAGGTCATGTAGCTAGAATGGAAGAAAGTAGAAACGCTTTCAAAGTCTTGACTGGTAGACCCATAGGAAAACGACCATTAGGAAGACCTAGGCGCAGATGGGAGGATAATATTAAGATGGATCTCGCAGAGATAGGAATACAAAGTAGAAACTGGATGCAATTAGCTAAGTATAGAAGTCAGTGGAGAGCTTTTGTGAACGCGGCACTGAACCTCCGGGTTCCATAGGCCATAGAGTTAGTTAGTTAGTTACCTGTATATTTATACATGTATATACTGTATATATAAACTATAACAGTGCTATTGATTAGTATCCAGCAATCGCACTCTGAGAAAGGTTATTATTCAATTGAGCACGTTTCTTAACTACCTAGTTAGGTTTAAGCTTGCTTAAAACAACCAAGCATAAATACACTCATTACTAATGAGATGATTATTGTATGATACTTCCTTAATCCGCATCATAGATTCTGTTACCAATTATGATGCAACTAAACTTCCAAAATATTCATTAACATAATTAAAGATTACAGCTAAAGAGAACATACAAGAAGAGTCGGTCCTGGATCCGACCTTGAAGGCGCGTATGCTAACCGCTTAGCCACGAAAGAGCTCTGTGCAAGTATTCCGTAACACATTCTGTCCTTAATTATTTCCAACACATGTACTGTCGCCTTGTTAGTCTCATGATGTGGAATAGTTCTTGCAAATACTGATTTTAGAGTTGCAACTTAACGTGTTTTTCTTCATATCCTCGAAGACTATGCATTAGTTTTTGCACATACATATTCATTTTGTTCCGCTTAATACGACCTATCGATTTAAGTAGGTCTCATCTTTGGTGATTTTATTATTTCGTTTAACGATAAAATTTCTGCTCGATATGTTGAAGAATTGTAAATATGCAATTTTGACGCAATTTTCAGACACACCCTGTATATAAATTGCATAATACATTTTTTCTCAGATATATTTACGTTCCTTCCGAAGATATCCCCCTGCGAAAACAATTTTAAATTGTCAATTTAGTCTCAGCGACATACTGCTTACATTACCATTGGTAAAACATCTATTTTACCAATAAACCTCATCCCATACTACAGGGAGAATGTGAACCTGTGTGTATATTGATAAATTTCTTTTCTAGCCGTAAGTACTAGACTCAACAAAGCAGATAAGGTTATACGAAACCCGATTCCACACTTACTCCCTCTGTGCCGTCTGGGGGGTCCTTCAACCGGGCGCCAAGGAAAATTGAAATCCGTTGATGCGTTCACTTGAAAAAGTAGGATGAGTATCCTTCTCTATCCACACCAGAAGAAGGCTAGCGAAATAGGAAACGGGGAATTTCTCCTCTTATGTAGCTACGCCCAATGTATATATGATGAAGGCTTTCTTATTCACGATTCTGACATACGGTGCTCTGCGACACACACACGGGCAAGAAATCGTGGTTGCTCAGCAAATATTGGATGCCAAGAGAGAATGTTAAATGTTGTGTGCAAATCGATTCCATGTGTGATGTACGCTTCGTGATTCAGAATTTTAAACTTTAAAATAAGAAAACAAGAAGCAATGTTACTTTGCAAAGTACTTTGAAGCATGAGCACAAGCATATACAGTATTAATTTGCATTTTAAAAATAGTTTTGCATGTTTCAGTTATGAGTAGCATAGTACAACTGTTGGAAATAAAAGTATCAATGTTAGATCACAAAAAAATAATAGATACAGACCGCTAGTTAACCGTGGATTTTTGCATATACAATACATAAACAATATTTTCTAGCAGAATAAAGAAAAACTTAATTAATATTGTCAAAGAACCAGGGTTGGCTGGTTTAAACCAAACAAAAAAAGAACGAAAAATGCTTTAAATCGTGTGAACTTAATGGTGACGTCTCCACATATGAAACCATCTGCATTACTTTTATGTACTTTTCACCTTTTAATCAAGGGGTCCCGTGTTCAATTCTCGGTCAAACCACAACCCATCTTTTAAGTGTAAACCAAGTAGCGATTCGAGGTGTCCCTTTAAGCGAAAGTCTTCTCCGTGATAACCTTGGTATTTCATAAGGACGTTAAGGCTAAACATACGAAACGAAACCAAATTATATATTTCTACTTGCCTGAATGCCTTGTTTTATAAAGAAGCCAAGGTTGCTTAAATATATTGATATAAATTGGCAAAATTTATCAACTGCCTACGCAGCTTCCAACATCAGCCTGGATTTGACTTTGTTTTAATTTTATTGAATGATATCTACATACCAAATTTGTAATTTAATACCTCAGTTTTAGCGTAGTGATTATGATATGTTGACCTTAAAATTTTATATACAAATAAATTTAAAGTAATAACAGGATTTTCCCAATGGCTAAGGCGGGAGTTTCCCAATTTATATATAATTGTATAATGTCTTTACTTGTGTAACTGTTTATCTTTTTGTACTTCTGAAATGACTGTTGACAATTATATTAACAACTAGGCCTGTGTAAAGATCAGTACAACGCATTTTTATCAGGTGTCCTTCGTGAGTGAGTCGGCAATCGCATTTGTGACCAATTAGTCTCGGTTTCGTGTCGAAATTGAAAATTTTTCTTGGATGAAGCCGAAAAGCGATTTGGATTACGCTTTAAGCTTATGTGACCCTTTCCAGCATAAGCTTGTTGTTGTGTAATAACACCAAGGCGAAACAAACTAATTTCTGTTCATATCTAATATAAATACATAGAGTAAATTATTTAAACCAAAAAAAACCTGGTTTAAACAAAAAAAAAGGGTTTAAACCCAAAAACCTGTTTTTTTTGTTTTTTTTTTCAATAAAAACCATGGTTTTTCCCAACCCTGCAACGAACGATATACAGGGTATTTCAAAACAACACTCACAACGTTTGGGAGGTGATTCCTGACACCAAGATAAGACGGAAAGTATAGATCAACCTGGATGCAGAAATCCGTGATTTCGGAGTTACAAGCTGCCGAAAACATTAAGAAATGAACTTTAATGGTTCATAGTTCCAAGACTATGTAACCTACCGTAGTCAGGTCAAGATTTCACTTAGGAACTAATATGTGTGCTATCCAAAAATACGTTTCGGAATCCTGCGGTACTCACGCAACAATTTTTGGCTATTGAAATATAATTTGAAGTGCTCTCCAACGACCTCTATACACTGAGAAAAATGATTGGGTTGAAATTGACCCTATTGGTGCATATTTTAACCCAACCACGTGGCTAAAACTGCTCCGACCCAAATAGGGTCAAAGCGTTTAGTTAAATTGGGTTGAAATAAATTCAACCCAACGTGTAGTTAAATATAGGAGTCCAACCCAACGACCCAATTGGTTTAAAATCGCTTAACCGGTTAATACATTTAACCCAACTTGGTGTACAATATGACCCAACAAAGTGTAAATTCCATTAACCCGATAATGCGTTTGACCAAACGTGTAGTTACAAGTAAATAAACATAGGGTAAGAAATGACCACAGTGTGGGGTCGCTTGGAGAAGGGGAGTGTAAATAACCCACCAATGAGATAAAATTGACCATGGTTGAGTTAAAACATGACGAAATAATGGGTTAAAAGAGTAAATATCACATTAACCGTTACGGTATTTAACAAACCATGCGTTGGTTACAAAGGTGACCCAACACTACACAATATAAAATCATTACCACTTAATCGTGTTACTTGGAATTTTATTCAACACCAACGATATCGCCTTCCGAGTATATCAGAAATAATTCCGTACTGGCTGTGAATATTTTCATTTCTCATAGCCAGTAAGTAGTTATTTCAAAGTTTTTCGCAGTATATTTGACATTTGTGCAAAGCTACAAATAACGTTCTAAGTTTCCTGTAATTGGCCAAAATAATCGTTTTTTAAACTTGTGAACAGTCTGACAATAGTTACACAGTAACGGTGGCGCCATCTGTTATTGTTATATGCTAGGACATAAGAATAACATTAGGAAAAAAGATTACAGCACTGCTATTCATGCATTGTGGTTTCGATGCAATGATTTTTTTTCTTTTTGGCGCTGCTTTCTTCCTCCGCAGCCTTCCGCTTGGACCGGAGCTAACGTTGCTATTGTAATCGTGCTCTGTCAAGATATAACTCTGTATAATTTCGACTGAATAGACAGTAAATAACAAATATGTGTTGTAATTTTTGTAGTACTTAATAGTCCACTTAAATCAGCTTCGATTAGACTATATGTTTCACGTATCATGACACTTTCCGTTAACCAGGTATGACTCAAGTGTTGGTTTAAAATACTCTACGGTGACATATAGTCATTTTGTTGACCCAACGGTTAATGCAGTTGGGTTGCAAGTGACCACCCATCGTTCCTAAAAAACCCAATTTGGTTTAAATCTTTTTAACCATACCGCATGGTCACGTTTCAACCCAGTCATTTTTCTCAGTGTATATATATATATAAAAACTATTGCGGAAGTACCGCAAGAGTCTGAAACGTGGATATTTGGATAGGGCACATACTTGATTACTTACACACACACTTACTATCATTACTATAGATGTAAAGGTGGTCTTTTCTCCATAGACTTGTGACAGTTTTTGGTTTGGTTAACAATGACTATTTGTAGCAAATAATGGAAGAACATCAACTTAATCCAACTGTGATCACTCATGTCGAACTCTTGTAATGTTTGCGTGATCTAAAATCCAAGCTAATAATTACTTAACATTGTTTGTACAAATCAAGAGATCAGTTCAACATGGCTGTCCACCATCTATGGCTTCTTTTAATAATTGCATTTTGCCATTAATTTACTAATTACATGCAATGCACATAGGTATTTCCTTTCTAATCTCAACGTCATAGTGCGCTCATACACTATGTGATCAAAAGTATCCGGACTCCTGGCTGAACATGACTTACAAATTCGTGGCGCCCTCCATCGATCCTGCTGGAATTCAATACGGTGTTGGTCCACCCTTAGCCTTGATGACAGCTTCCACTCTCGCAGGCATACTTTCAATCAGGTGCTGCAAGCTTTCTTGGGTAATGGCAGCCCATTCTTCACGGAGTGCTGAACTGAGGAGAGGTATCGATGTAGGTCGGTGAGGCCTGGCACGAAGTCGGCGTTCCGAAACATCCCAAAGGTGTTCTATAGGATTCAAGTCAGGACTCTGTGCAGGACAGTCCATTACAGGGGTGTTATGGTCGTGTAACCACTCCGCCACAGGCCGTGCAGTATGAACAGGTGCTCGATCGTGTTGAAAGATGCAATCGCCATCCCCGAATTGCTCTTCAACAGTGGGAAGCAAGAAGGTGCTTAAAACATCAATGTAGGCCTGCGCTGTGAAAGTGCCACGCAAAACAATAAGGGATGCTAGCCCTCTCCAAGAAAATCACGACCACACCATAACACCACAACCTCCGAATTTTAATGTTGGCAATATGCATGCTGATAGATGACGTTCAACAAGTATTCGCCATACCCACACCCTGCCATCGGATCGCCACATTGTGTACCGTGATTCTTCATTCCACACAACGTTTTTCCACTGTTCAATCGTCCAATGTTTACGCTCCTTACACCAAGCGAGGCGTCGTTTGGCATTTACCTGCGTGATGTGTGGCTTATGAGCAGCTGCTCGACCATGAAATCCAAGTTTTCTCACCTCACGCCTAACTGTCATAGTACTTGGAGTGGATTCTGATGCAGTTTGGAATTCCTGTGTTATGGTCTGGATTGATGTCTGCCTATTACACTTTACGACCCTCTTCAGCTGTCGGCGTTCTCTGTCAGTCAACAGATGAGGTCGGTCTTTACTCTTTTGTGCTGCACGTGTCTCTTCATGTTTCCACTTCACTATCCATCAGACACAGTGGACCTAGAGATGTTTAGGAGTGTGGAAATCTAGCGTATCTACAGACTTCTGACACAAATGACACCCAATCACCTAACCACGTTCAAAGTCCGTGAGTTCTGCGGAGCGCCCCATTCTGCATTCTCACGATGTCTAATGATTACTGAGGTCGCTGATAATGAGTACCTGGCAGTAGGTGACAGTACAATGCACCTAATATGAAAAACATTTTTGGGGGTGTCCGGATACTTTTGATCACATAGTGTATACTGACGGTATTTCTGTTGTAGTACAAGACGAAATTAATTTTCGTTATAATATTCCAATAATACAAGATATTGGGCAAAGTAGTGGGGCATGCATCATTTTTTTTTAAATGCTAGCATTCGGTTCTTGGAATTTTGAAAGAATTATTTTCCGTAGCTTGGAAGTTGACGGAATAAAGATTCTATGTGTATAATTTTATTGCACGGTCTACGAGATGATCTTCCCAAATTGGGCTATAGCCACTCACAAGGTGAAAAGCTTATGTTAATTGTGCTAATTTCTTAGCTATTATCTTGTACAACGACTTTGGATTTACTAACACATATATTGCATTTCATTTTTGACATTAAGTTAAATTATACTGTTGGAAAGATATGTTGTTCATTCTATGTAAGCTGGAGTTTATTGACTTGTTTGGAGAGGTAACATTCCTGTAACACCCATCTTTGTGTTCTTACTCGTCCAAAAATGTTGGAAGTCTGGTATATATATATATATTGTAAAAGTACTGTTTTATTGTTGCTTAATTGGAATTACAAATTACATCTCCATTTGCCTAGTTTCAAAATGAAAGTGAAATCTTTGACTTGTACGTCCCACCGTATGCCGTCTAGACTAAAGGAGACGGTAAGGATGAGAAATGAATGAAATGTGGAATGGAGAAAGTGGGAGGGAACGGGAGAACCCCGAGAAAATCCACGCACACAGTGTTTGACCTCACAAAGCTCACTTGGCGCGAACTGGGATCGAACAAAAGATCCCATGCACCAGAGGTGAACGCTTTACCACTGAATCACCGCGGCCGCTTGCTTAGTTTCACTAAACTATGGGGTCTATATTAAGTATTGAGTCTTTCCCATACTGTAAAATATTTGTATAATGTATTATTGAATTCTAGACAAATGACCCTAGACATGGATTTCCAAACATCAGCATATTATATTGATAGTATCAGTATAAAAATTTGTTTCAATTAAACAAAAAGACAAATTCCCTAACTATAATTGGAATAAGATCTTAATTAAATGTTAATAACAAGATACTAAATGTCATTCAGAACTCTACATGGTATCGAAATTGTACATGACATAATACCAGTCCATGCGAAGTTATAGAAAATTTAGTTCGTTTTAATAGGGATGTTTTCGCATTGTATTAGGGACAACAGTTTATAACAGTGGTGTCCAATTATAATGAGCCTGAGGGCCATAACCGTCTTTAGTAGTAAAGTGGAGGGCCGCACCGAATTATTATTATTATTATTATTATTATTATTATTACTATTATTATTATTATTATTATTATTATTATTATTATTATTATTATTATTATTATTACGCTACAAAAGAAAAATATAAAAAAGGTATTTGAAGTATTACCTATTAAATCTGTGACAAATGAGGTTGACTAGCAGCATTTACAAGGGCTGGGATATCTACATCCATTCCTGTTGTTCTGAGCCACAGGAGATGTAAAAGGAAAAGAATTTTCGAGGCAGTTTCTGAAGCGATTCTTCACAATTTCCATGGTGGTAAATGCAGTTTCACAAAAATAAGTACTATCAAACATTGACACTCTTTTCAGACCAAACTCACAGTTTTTAGGGAAAGGTGCTGCCGTGGATATCCGCGCCTTTTTGTTGTACAGAAGCGCTAAATGGATGCATTATTTCGAAAGAAGAGTGGAAACATTAAACGAATGAATAAATATAAATGAAACTACTATCAGTAATAAAAAATCGTGAATCGTGAAAGCTTTGTGGGCCGCAGAAAATGGTTTGGCGGGCCGTCATTTGGACAGCGCTGGTGTTTATAACATATACTCTCCAGTTGTGACTTGATGACATATATTTGGTTGATCTTAGCAAATTGCATGTGTATTCTCTGCTATTGTGTGATCAAACATATTTCAACGTTAATGCTTTTACTTCCTGACATTTCAATACTATACTCTCTACAGACAAAACAGTGTAATCTGGTTGTGTGATGTAACTGTGGAATATTTGGTTCAAAAATCCGAAACCACCTCTACAGCCTATTAATTTCATCTCTTGAAAGAACTATGGAAGATCAGAGAAAACATCAAACGGAAATGGTTTGCGGGCTACTTTATCTGTTGTAGATGATAAATTAAAAATGGCGTATCTACACGGTGTATAACTTTTTGCACTCCATCTTCATGGGTGTTCCTGTGTTCTAAGATTAATATACATAGATTAATATGTTCAAAATTTGTTACAAGATTCATTTTTACTGGTATTTATTTATCATACATGCTGTATACAATGTGCAACATTTTTAAACATTGGAATATATAATACAAAGTAGTTAAACAAACAATAAAAAAAAGTGGTAGATTGCGTGGGCCTAAAGTCCGTGGTTCGAACCCAGGTCTTATTTTTCATGTATGTAGTTGATAACGTTAGCATGATTTTGTTTTAAAAAGCATTAAAAAATAATTTGGAAAACAGAAAACTTTGGTGCATGGCCAGACAAGTGCGAAAAAATATTTAAAAGACATGATTAAGTGCCATCTGTTGATCTTCAAACAGGTTCAATAATGTGTGAAGTGACCTAACAAAATGTACAGAAGTCGTTTATAAACGTATACTCACGGATACATTGGAAACGTGCACTGAGAGAAATGCATACTCCAGTCGGCATGTAAATGCTGTTTTTACCAGGTTACGCGCGTCACCTCATTAAGTAATGTTGTTTCATCCGTAGTACTGTCTACACCACCGTCCAGCGAAAATTTTGTATTGTAGGACCACCATTTCAAATCTAGAATTAACGCCATACCCATTCCGACGGTGGTAACTTACGTATATAATGTTGTTACCACCTTCCTACGATTGTTCCGTCCTGCTTCTTTCTAAATCTGTGACTCCCTACCTTACGAGAGTAATAGTTTTTAACGCGAAACCAATCATGTGAATAAAATTATCCAATCACAGCGAGTCTAGTTCGACGCCGAACTCCAGACTTGGCATGGTGTTCCCACTTGCTGTACTTTTATACATGAAATTACATTACTTAAGGAGCGCACCCGCGTAAATACGATGTATCCACACGGAAATCCTAGTCCTTTTTTTCTCAGTGTGTACATTGTGATCAGAGGCGGATTTATCCCCTAGACCCCCAGTTTTTGAGTGACAATTTAAGCTATTATTTATATATTTTTGGAAGTTTATAGTAAACTCATACTGATATACTTACCATAATCTGGATTCTGGTTGTCGACCAAGTTTTTACTTTCTGGATCCTCCACTGATTGGGATGCACTTTAGGAGACTTTTTGACATGTTAAACAATTATCAAGAATCGTTTCTAAATGGTGTCCAAAAAATGTTCAAACACTGATTTCTTTTGTACAGTAGAATTATCAAAATATAGGTTACAAAAAAAAACCCTTAAACATAAATTTTAACGTTGGTATAAACTGGGGTTTCAACAAAAGTGTCTTTGTTCACAAACGAATACATACAGTTTCCATTTGAATAAGTTTTATTTTGACAGTGTACTTTTTTAAAAAAAAATTCCTTGACGACCCAGATGCGAACAGTTCGGATAATTAGTTAATACTGTATAAACATATATTCTGTCTTAGAATACAGAGACTTTCGAAATAGGATCTTAAAGAATCCATTTCTTGTACGTGGTCTGTTGGCATTCCCTGAATAGTTGGTTATTTTCGACCACGATAGTGTTTTTTTTTTTTTTTTTTTTAAAGAAGCTCCTACTATGTGCTTCTCTTTGTATGTGTATTTTTGTTCAGCTTGTTGGATCCAAGAACTTCTTCTTGTGTGTATATTTATATATATGTGTGTGTGTGTGCGTGTGTGTGTAAGGAAAGAGGACACTCGACGCTGCTGTTCGTCTACAAACGGACAATGAGGGAAGCGTAAGGTTCTTTTCAACTCAAAGAATTTCCCTCTTTTGTGACCAACCAGTATCCCTTTGAAGTTTTTCTTTTTTTAAATAGAGTATTACGTTTTTCTTTTATTCATCCGGTCTCTATATTTGAAGTTGAAGAGCCTCTTCTTAAGCTTTGTTTGTCATCGTTTCTTCTCACAGATCCATCTTCTCCTAAAGAAGGAAATCCCGGTCTCCAAATATTTCCCTTTTCGTCACAAAAACGTCTCTTTTTTTTTTCCTGTGTTGGAGGTATCAACACAGGACAACGACTGCTGTAATTTCTTTCTTTCGTGATGTTTAACATTGCATGTAAGATGGATCTACTATAAATTAACGTCACGTATGCGAAATAACGTCTTCGGCGAGCACACTATGTCAGTAAGGAAGCGGGCTAGGTCCTGTATGTTAGGTAAAATCCCGGGATTTCCCTGTTGTAAATGAGAATAACATAAGAAAATCTCTCACGGGACTGCTGGCCTGAAAAACATGTTACATATTTTAGACCACATGTCGTCACCGGAAATCGAGCCTGAGACCGCTCATACCATTAGCAAAAGCATTAGCAATTGCACTGCGGGGAAGCATTGAAACTCTTATTCGTACCTCTTATCAAATAACACCAGAATTATTCAGTGAAACACAAAACATTAGTGTAAAGTACCGGTATCCACATTTATTTTGTTGCGATGATAACCTGATTTTTGATGTGATATATTTTTTGGCGGCAAGTAATTCAGTCTCGGAGACACTTTAATGCAATTGTTTCCGGTACTATCTTCTGCTCCTTTTGCGAAAGTTGTTTTATGAACTCAAAATGTTTTCCAGTAGTGATTGAACTTTGGAAACAAAAAGGTTACATGCGTTTCTTTCTGGCGTACTGAATAAGTTTTATTAATGCCTGTACAAGAATTATAATTGGAATACAAAGTAGAGACTGGATCTAGTTAGCTAAGGATAGAAGTCAGTGGAGAGCTTTTGTGAACGCAGCACTGAACGCTCGGGTTCTATAAACCATAGAGTTAGTTAGTTAGTTAGTTAGTTAGTTAGTACAAGAATTATCGGGATGCAAAATCAACAATTTTTCTTCCACAAATCTGGACTTTTTCTGCAATCATTCTCTCTCAAACGCCTAATAACTACCTGGTAATATTATTTGTTCTGTTTCCGTCTAGAAGGAGTATCTAGTAGACAACGTAACAACAGACAGTAGAGATAGTCGGTGTAATTGATATTCGTATGATTTTGACGTGTTTCTTTTCTTGGTTTCGACTTGTTATCGGAGCTCTATTGTAAAGCACATTAGATGGTTTTCATGTCAAGTTGACAAACCCACATCTCGTCACAGACTATTATGCGATTTCATTAATGTAGGACACAAATTGTCCTGTTGAAGAATGTTTTAGAAATCTTTTAATTGTATTCAACTTGAAGAAAATGCGTGTATTTCCCAGCAAGTTGTACAGCATCGTATCTCTTGTTTAAATCATCAACTGAAATGGTGCAAGCGGAATCATGAAATATTTCCATATCATCAGACAAATCTCTTAAGCTTGAATGGCGATTTTCCATTACCATTTTATTTTTCATTCTGTTAATGATTTATTTAGAGTCGAGGGTGTTGATGGTCGACCAGAACCGGCAATCTTGAAGAAATGCCCCAGCCCTTCTTAGAAGGTTTTCGAACACTCATGTCTTTTTCTAAAAGTTGAACTTTTTTCAACGACTTCGCGAAAGTAACTTTGTTGACAAGATAAAATCTCAGACAAACTTTTTGTACGGTGTTTTTTTCTATCCCGTTTAAAAATCGGAGAGCTTTTGTGAACGCCTAACCTAATCAACGTATAAACAAACTGGTCGACAGATCGTGCCGGTTAATTTACATGACAATTAGGTATCATACTTTGGTGCCAATGTACAGTAATACACAGGTTATTTAAATGAAAAATTGCTGATATGTTCTTGACAGTAGATACAACACGGAAATTTTTAAGACCTCAAGATTGTGCTATTATGCACAAGTATGGGAAGTCTAATAGAAGGACGCTGTCTATCTGTTGACAGATGAAAAGGCAGAAACAGTAAGAGACAGTAAAAATCATTTTTGTGTTATGAATTCAGCTTTACAAAAATAGGTTCCATATCTCTACCAACTGATATGCCCGTCCTTCGCACGAAAGGAATAAGAATTACACAAAATACGTGAAAGTGAAGGAACGAGTGATATAAATAAGGAAGGGTTCAGATCAGCTGATGCATGCAAAAAATAAGATATATATGGAATTTTTAAAATAAAGAACTGAGTAAATTGAAGAACGAAGAACAACGCCTTCGGTATTGTCTCTCTCAATTTCTGGGCCAGCTGATATGTTTCTTCTTAAATGAAAATGACGAAAGGCCACTGGCGCAAATCCCAGGGGGTTGAGGGGGAAATGTCCTCTCCAATCTTGGAATGGAATGTGATGATTTGTGTCCGATTGCGAAAAATGTGATGATTTGTGTCCGATTGCCACAAAGGAAAGTGAGATGAAATTGATGTCTTCCCTGAATAAGCCTCAAATCTGCCCGTCTCCCAATGTTGAAGACAACTCTGTTCCTCTGATCCCCCACAGCATTCTTTTTCAGCTTCATAAATATTTTGAGCATCTTACTTCCCCTCCCCCCCCCAATGTTGAAGACAGATTTGCACAGCTGCGAAGGGCAACACCTTTGGCGTTGCCTCCTGCTTTCCTTTCCAGGCCAGGCAACGTACACGGGAACAATAAGGTTTATGTAATTATTGGAAATAAAGAAATGGTTGTATTCAACAAAGAAAATAATTGTCGTCGGCGTTATCGCGTAACGGTTCCCACCCAGCTGACATAAACGGGAAGAATAAAGGTTTCGACGGTTGAAAATAAAGAAATAAATAACGATGAGGAACGCCTTTCGCGTTGCTCCTATTGATTCCTGGGCTATCTGATATCTCCGTTCTTGCCTAAATTTGGATTTAAATCATCGGGGCAGTCACGAATCAGATTGGCGACACAAAAACATTGGATTCCATATTAATCTATTCGCTGGTAGTAAAAGGACAACAAGATCGTATTGAAGTTTAAAGTACATAAGAATAGTCTAAAGCAGTGTTTCCCAACCGGTGTGCCGTGAATGGGCCGCAAGGAATCACTGGTGTGCCGCAAGGAATCAAAACAAAATTATTAATTTTATAGCAATCAAATTGCAAAACGTAGGCAAAAATGTATATTTGTATTTCACATTACTATGAAACTCTACTATGAACCTACAATTTTAAGTTTCATAGCGGGTTACTATTCTGTACATTTCTAATGTTGAAAAAAGTATTTGTTATTGTTATGACCATTATTGCTTCTTTATTGTTGCAGACTATTTTCTAACTTGCAAATTTAAAATAACATTCATTCCTTTCAACAAATTACCTACATCTGTGTCTTAAAAGTAAAAGAGCTTTGTTTGTTCGTTCGTTATTTAGTGATCTTCCTTCTTAATAAAAGGTTGGATACAGATTTTAAAAAGAAAGCGTATTTTTAAAAAACCTGAGTCCAATATTTCATTGCAATTATTTTGTATTTTTAAATTAGAATGAAAAATAAGCATAATGATTTACCACGGGGAAAAAATCAGTGATAGATCTTTCTTCTGTGTGAGAAGGAGGTCAATAATCACAGAAAAAATACCACTGTGTTTTATATTTACAAATAATAATATCTATAAGCGTGCGGCGACAATCCAAGTAACACCCGTAGTGTGCCGCAAGATGAAAAAGGTTGGGAAACGCTGGTCTAAAGGGCAGAACCCCGGAAAAACGGAGTAAAGATCTCAATTCACTTCATATAAAAATAATAATTTGAGTATCTAATAAGGGAAACTAATTAAAAACTATGTACCCCCCTCCCCCCATGAACCACAAACCAAAATTAATATTTGAGCACCAATTTCAGATTAAAATCACTACGCACTGGAAATAAAACGGGCTCTATTTGCTTCTGCAATAACCTCTTCCGTTAATTCTGCAGAGTTCTGCTAGAACGAGAATAAAAGTAACAATTTAACAACGCAAATATAGCATTACATAATCTTAATTAAATTTAATACTTGTATAACTATGCACCCTCATTTCATGTAATTTCTACAGGGTTATATGACTTCCTTTTTCTGTTTTTAAAAGAGAAATGATGAAACATATTTAGTTTCGTATGAAGATACCATAGGAAAATAAAAACGATCAATATTTTGTTGTTAGTAAAGGATTTTGTTTCTAACGATACTGTATAATTAGATAGAAACCATAGAGAGATCAAAAAAAAAGGAGAAAATGTTTGGCTGGGTTGCAGAAACAGCAAGGATACTTGGTAAAAGTTAAAAAAAAAAAGAAATTAAAAAAAAGAGAGAAACGAGGAATACTAGTTGGGAATACTGCCAGAAAGAGGGCTCGTATAAGCGAAATTCTAACAATAACCCACAGTTCTACGTCCTTTTTAATTAGCTGTTATATCCTATGACAGAGAAGCGTGAGATTTTTCTCGCGTAATTACGGAAAGTTTCGTCTATGTGCAGCGAGCTATTAAATTTTCAGATTTTTTTTGTTTTTTTGTTTTTTGCTGTTCGTTTTACAATTTTGTTGCTGTACTTTCTGTTCAAGTACTGTACTCACAAATGCACTGGTTTTTTTTTTTTTTTTTTTTTTTTGTAAAAACTTTTTCTATAGTATTTTGAACCTTTTTAAAAAAAAAAAAATCTGAACGTGCTTTTTGATCAAAACTCACGACCCCACTTTACGGTAATTTCTATCTAGCATCTATTTTATATCTCTATGTTCTGGGGGGGGGGGGGCAAACGAGGAAGCATGACAGACATTATTCTGTGATGCATGTCATTTCCGAAATTGGCAAAAGGTTCCGTGATTAGTTTTCTGCCCTCTTGAGCCAGAATGTGAGCTCCTCTTTTGCAGTTTTCATTATATTGCCAGTCCTGTCTACTCATCTTCTTTCAGATAGAAATTTTTATACAATTACATTGCGTCCTCTTTTTTCTCTCTTTTCTCATTATTTTTAATTTTATAGAATTCTTTGACAGCCCTTTGTGTATATTGCCTCGAGTTGTTCAACTATTGATAGCTTAATGATCAACTTCCCGTATGCACTTCATGTCCAATTTTCATGTAAACGAAAAAAAAAAAAAAGGTAATCATCTGTCTTCCTTCGGGTCTATTAAGCTGACCTATTGACCATTTTATTACATTACAACGTTACATTATAGCCATATAACTTCGTACTTTTTCATGGAAGCGGAACACACTGGGTATATATATATATATATATATATATATATATATATATATATATATATATATTTCTTTCTTTCTATCTATCTATCTATCTATATTGGTAAAAACTCCATCTAATACATGTTGGTAGCCCTGAAGGACTCGTTTAGACCAGTTGTTGAATTTAGTTCTGTTTAGACCACCAACGTTTTCATTGGACCAGTCTGTAGTCCTGTATAAACCACTTCGTCCCTTTTTGACCACTTGAATATTGTAGTACTTCCCGAAACTGGTCTAAACAGGACGAAAACGTCCTGTATAAACCACTTGCATCTACCTATCTATCTATATATCTATAGATAGATAGATAGATAGATAGATATAGATATATAAATACAGGGTGTTAGAAAAATTTGTGACAAAAAATTTGGAAATAGTTTCCTCGCATCAAAACAAGAACAAAAAAAGGTTCATAAGGACATGCGGTCGGAAGTGCACACTTTCGTAGTTCTAGGGTGCCGAAAACGTGAAAAAAAAAAGAACTTTAAAAGTCCATAATTCCACTACTATAGAACCGATCGTAGTCGGGTCAAGACATCACTGAGGAACTAGTATGTGAACTATCCAAATATCCATCTTTCAAAACCTCCGGTAATTGCGCAATAATTTTTAAGAGAGGCTATTTGGGATTATTTGATTACTTTCCACCTACCTCTCTAAAAATTGGTGTGCAACTACTGGAGCATTGTTAAACATAGATATTTGCATAGTTCACATACCAGTTCCTTAATGATGTCTTGACACGACTACGATAGATCACATAGTAGTTGAAGCTATGAACTTTTGAAATTCACTTATTTCACGTTCTCGGCACCTTTTAACTCCAAAACTATCCACTTTTGAGCGCAGGTCCATATAAACATTCTGTTCCCAAAGTATTGTGACACACATTTCTAACACCGTGTATATAATATATACAAATATTGAAACATGAAATAAGCCTCAATAGGAACGCCATGTTAGTTGTAAGAGGATAAAAGATACGGGGCACCGCTCCAAACCTTTCCATTCCTTTTCTTAAACTAAACCTCAGCATGCAGAAATTAATTTTGAAATATATGCAAGTAGTATGTGTGTGTGTAATTGTATGGAATATGTTGTGCTATTATTTGCATGATTGTCACCATTGAGAGAACACTGACATCATTAGATACAATCTGGTCATTAACAGTGTAGTTTTGTGTTTACACATGCTGTATATAAATACTTAAACAATATTTTATATTGTAAAATTACCCTGATAAGATAGTACGTAGAGCAATTTTTAAGATAGTACGTAGAGCTGATAGTACGTAGATAAGATAGTACGTAGAGCAATTTTTAAGATAGTACGTATAGCAGATAGTACGTAGATAAGATAGAACGTAGAGCAATTGATAAGATAGTACACGGGATTCGCTTTTCTTTCACAACCTTTTAATATAAAATTCTTTTTATATACAAATGTAACACACAAGGTCACTATAATTGTGAATTGGGGCCGCTCGAGTGGGCCCAATTTTAAGACAAAAATTTTCATACTCCATATACGATACGAACATGAAATTATAAATTAAGCATCAAACAGGTTCACTACATTACATAAACAAAACAGCACACAAAACGTAAATAAAACAAAAATAAGTCTTGGGCCCATTTCAATTAAAAAAAATGTCTACTATTATTGACCCTTAAAATAATATTTATTCATATGGCTTTGAGATTTATCAATATTGTCCTCTTAATTAACGGGCCCAGGGGCCCAACGAACGGTCCCGCAGACCTTACCGTGCGGGAGGACCGGGAGACTCCTGGGGCCCATAAAGAGTAAGAGACAGATGGAAAGAGTAAGGCCAAAATTAAAAAAAATAACAACTATTCTAAGGGGCCCAAATATGCCCCCCCCCAGAAAAAACCTAAGCTACGGCGCTGCTATGTAGTTTGCCTGTGTAAATAGGTGTTCCAAGTTCCAGGCAAACAAGAAAAGGCTACCACAGAGATCCAGGCAAGCTAAGTGGTAGTGATTAATGGAGTCTCAGAGCTCCAGGCAAGCTAAGAGAACAGGGATGGCCAGCCGAAACTATTGCCGATGAAGGTTGTACAGCTTTTTTATACCCTCTTTTGGACAGCGGTGGCGCTAGTGTTCCATTTCTGTCACATTTCGTGAAGATGATATGGATTCCTGTCGTCTGCTTCTTGAAGTAGTTGTTGTAAGAGAGCATGTTGTTTTGTTTGCAAATAAGAAGAACATGTTAATGTTTATAAATATAGATCACGTGTAGGATATTACACTCAGAAAAATACAAACTTTTAATTTTTATAGACTGAAATAGTATGACGTCACATCCTTATCATTAGCATGGTGATCGCATTTTGCTTTCTAAACAACATGGGCTAAGAACATAAACAAAAAACAAAAACACGGATTAGTTAATTTCTGGACTGATTTTCCATGAACGAAACTACAAAAATATTTTAAAAAGCCATATTGTATAACTAATCTGTTTAAAAAAAGAGAACTCATTAGTCCTGTAAACTGTCAACAAGCAGAGTAGTTCATAATAATCTGTTAAATATACTATATCAAACGGGTAAAGTGAAATAAACGAGTTGTTAATCCTGTGAAATGCCTCTCCCTGATATCATAGATTTTGAGTGTTCATACATTTTGTGGTTACATAAAGCGTTCAAATGTACCCTCCTTGTTCACTATCAAATATTATAAATTTAAATAATTTTTGGTAATATAGACTCTGTAGGGTCGGTATTACATATTGAAAAAATATATAGAATTACTGTTTCATAGTTGTTTAAAATCTATGCTGCATAACTGAATCACTGATTGGAAAGGGAATAAGTGCATCAGACCTAACTTTTCAAAAACGCTAAAAAAAACCTTCCCGAAGCATTGTTTGTATTTGTTGCAAAAAGCGTATAATTGAATACTTGTAGCAAAAGAACTAACAAACACTAAGACAAGGAGAAGAATCTTGTATTGCAGCACTGCAATTGATTAGATAAGCTTAAAAACGGAAAAAAATATTCCATTTCCAATCAATTACAGTTGGACGCAATTGTAATTGTGTGTAGGGTATGTAATTTGCAGTTTATGATAGGGATGGCCAAAAATTTTCGGATCCGGATATCCCGGATCCAGTGAGATCCGGATCCGGATCTTGCCGGATCCGGACCTAGATCCGGATCTCGGATCCGAATCTCAGATCCGGATCTCGGATCCGAATCTCAGATCCGGATCTCGGATCCGAACCCCAGATCCGGATCTCGGATCTGGATCCGAAATTCGGATCTGGGTCCGGATCTCGGATCTGGATCCGAAATTCTGATCTCGGACCTGGATCCGGATCTCGGATCTGGATCCTAAATTCGGATCTCGGATCTGGATCCTAAATTCGAATCTCAGATCTTGATTCGTATCCAAACCTACATCTGAAATTTTGGTGATAAAATTGAATTTCTTAAATTCGTTAAAACTTTTTTTTTTTTTTTTTTTTAGGATTCACTGATATAGTGCTTTTAAATGTTTCCATAACACGTTTGTGTCACCTTTGTTTTCTATTATATTTTAACCTTGCAATATTTACATGTTACACTTTCTGTCGAAGTCTCTTTAGTAAACTGTTTTCCAGTTTGATTTCTTCCCATTTCAGAGTATAGTGAATTGTCTGAAAACTGATGTAAATGGTAACAAATTCTTCTGTTTAGCTCCTCTTCGAAACTTAATGTTAGCTTCACATTGAGAATATTTATTTTATTCTTAGAAAATAAACTTTCTTCTTTTCTCATATACAAATGAAATATCTGTTAGATAAGGCCCTTCTAATCGCAGGGATAGTAGACAAAACAAACTTTATTAATAGTAGTTTCTGACTCACGAGTCCAACCACCAACAAATGTAATAATGAATATCTTTCACTTCGAAGGTATATACAACAAAAAATATAGACTGGTTGGCGTGGAACAACCGTAGATTTTTAAACATACACACGAGAATTTCAGGAGAGCGATATGGTTGTGTTCGTTGTATGACTATATTACCTAACTTATGGCTTACCCTTCTGAGGTCGGGAGTTTGTTGAAGGAGTAAATATAAAAGAGATTTTTGTTATTTTTTCTTCACCCTCCAAGGTTCTTTAATCATACATTGCAGAACGTAACCAAAACATATCCATGCATCGTATCATTGAAGCGTTTTGTGTTTTGTATATTAAAGTGTTCAAAAATATTTAACATATTCGCATTTATTCATGTGATCTCAGGTTCAATTCTCGGTGGGAACATACATGAGAAAATTGAAAGCTGAAACAATATGAAAATAGTATATAAAAGTCAGGAAATTGATATTAAAACTTCAGCTATCTATTTGGACTGTAAGGCTGTAGTTAAATTAACCCACACGTTTCGTGAAGATATATTACGTCGTTATTGTTTATTTACTATAAGCTACCAGATACATCCTCAGAGGCCATTTTACACTGTAGTAATCAACAGATGAAAACATTGGAAAAGAAATGAAAGGAAGGTCTCCAGAGCCTTAGATCAAGGTACTAACCTAGCATTTGCCCAGTATAACTGAGGAACAACCCTGGAAAATCCTCAGTCAGGATGGCTGGTCTCCGAATTCGAACCCGGTATTATCCAGTTGCGAAGCAAGAATCCTAACAAGTAGCCTGAACTTGCTCCGTATTATTATTATTATTATTATTATTATTATTATTATTATTATTATTATTATTATTATTTAATTAACGTAATGTTTTAAAATTAGTGCAAATTAAACCGTACTTTCTTTATTGCTGATGTTATAGTTAATAAGCCTACATGAGACATCAGTCCTCCATTAAGAAATAATACTAGAACTGGAATTCAGGAAGCGGGGGTAAAGAGATTAATAAGGATGAGGAAACTATTTACGATGCAAAAACTGAGTAATTATGACTTCGTCACAGATATATTCACTTACATACGTCAATTAATATTTCTCTGATACAGTGCACTCTTACTTTCTATAGTGACAGGAAAATGGCCCGCTTTTGTAAACGAACACACTAAACACGTGCGTATAGGCGCAATGTCCGTGCAAAGAAACATAGGTAAAACTAGAAAAAAGAATAGGGTAAGCGAGGGGAAAATGATAAACCGCCCTTCAACTTGAAAAAAAAAAAAAGAAACTAAAAATAACTAAACTTAGAGCTACGAAAGACGCGAGGCGAATTTTATTGAAAAGATTGTTTTTCCTTAGTGATTAGTTTTGCTAACTATGAACATGAATTAAAAAGAAAACAAGTAGTTTCCCAAACTAGTTGAAAAGAAAATATTGGATAAAATCTAATAATAAAGAAGCCATTTATGATAATTAAAACAAACTAAATTCTTGGCACGACAGTCCTTTGGTTCCTACCAACGGGCTTACGTTGAAAGTGGAGATGTGTAGTCAACGCATCGACATCGAAGTCCCTAATGCCGGCTTTCTAGACTGCAGTCCGCTACCTCTTACTTAAGATAACTCCCCAATTGTCCTCACGATGCTGGGTCAACATCGAAATTGTTGAGTGTCTCTCCGGAAATTGAACCCATGACGACGGACACCTAAGGCACGCTCTCTGTCTTCTATAGACGAAAAGCAATAGTTACCCACATTGTCTAATACAGAAATAAGTTCTGATTCTCTAATAGCTGCTGATGGTGATAGTCAAGGTTCACCGAAGCATGATCCCAAACCCAAACTGAGATATTGATATCACTGGAATGCCTGAAAAGTCATTGTAAGTGAATTGCCCACTTGTCAGGATGAAGAGCGATGGTGATGTGAAATGTATGAAATGTGAAATGCCAACACAACACTCATGAAAAGTCATGTTAAAGCGCAACTTGCCCCTGAAAAAGAATATTTATCTGTTTTTAGTTTCTCGTGTTCCCCAAAGTACCGGTACATGCCGAATTAGTGCTAGCCTTCCGCTCGCATTACCTAGGTAAAACGGCTACGATCTTGGTACTAGCACTTGTTTCGGTGTCCAGATCTCAAATATTTATCTTTCAGCCTGATTCTATGTATGAATCCGAAATTTCAAATCTAGATAAGGGGCACCAAAATTCATAGTTTATTCTCGGTGCTCATATTGTGATTTACTAAATAATTATTAAATCTAATTGTAAGGTATACATTTGATATTTAAAGCAGACTGAGCAAGATAAATATACGTAAAATTGCACCTCAGGGAAGGTCTTCACACTGTTCGTAGCAAATGCACGTTTTTTTTTTTTCAACCCAGCATTGTTGCTTTTCTTGATGGATTAATACCAAAGCGGTCTGTAAATTTCGCTTTGACACTTTCCATGGTGTCATCTGTGTAACGCCTTTCGTGAAGCCAAACCGCAATAACTAATCTTTGTACAGCGGGGGACACTTCTAAATGGTACAGCCATATGGAGATTTACGGCTAAGGTGTACCATTTAGAAGTGTCCCCCGCTGTACAATGCTATATGGACTTTGATCACACGTTGTTGATTACTCCAACTTCACGGCAAACAACTGTTACCAAGCAGAAAACAGCAGAAAACAAATGAACATGGTTAGCAATGTTGCCAGACAATGCCAAGCAATGTTACCAAACAAATGTGGGTAAAACCTAAAACCGTCAGAAAACACGAATTAGGGGTACGCCCATTTTCGGACCACACTGTACGTCATATTGTCGGGATACGGACAAAATCTCGCGGCCGAAACATCGCCGCCCAAAATCTCGCCCGCCAAAACCTCGCGTGGCCGAAACCTCGCCGCCCAAAATCTCATGTGGCCAAAACCTCGCCGCCCAAAACCTCGCGTGGCCAAAACCTCGCCGCCTAAAACCTCGCGGGACAAAATCTCGCCGGGCCAAAAACTCGCCGCCCAAAATCTCGCCGGGCCAAAACCTCCCCACCCAAAACATCGCGTGGCTAAACTCTCGCCGCCAAAACCTCGTGAGCCAAAATCTCGCCTGCAGCTTAATTAAAATTCAGTGTAGTATAACAATATTTGCTGCTTTTCTTATAAGTAAAAAAGAAAAAAGGAAGGAAGAGCTTGGTGTGGTGAGAGTAGGGGCGCCGAAATCTCTAGCTACGGCTCTGTATATATATATATATATATATATATATATATATATATATATATATATATATATATATATATATATATATATATATATATATATATATATCCCCTTCCCTTTTGTTGTGCCGACAAAGTGAAATGATAGAAGACATCCTAGGCTCGAACCTCATCTATGTTGAAAATTTGATTGAGATCGGTAGGATGTCTCAAGAGGTATAATGTAACAAACATAGTCATTTAATTTTTATATATATAGATTTCCAAAGCATGCATTAGAATTTTTCTTGTTATTATTTTAATGTAATTATCTGTTATTACTAAATATATACATATAGTAATATATAGAACATTCTACATTGAAGAAATCGTCGTGAAGAGGTTTTATCCTGACGACATTTCTTCCCAGGCGACACTACTTTTCGCTTAATTTAGACCAGGCGAGATTCTGTGTCGCGAGATCATTACAACGAGGTTTTGGTCAGGCGAGATTTTGGATATGGTGATATTTTGGGGCGCGAGGTTTTGGAAGACGAGGTTTTGGCAAGGCGAAGTTTTGGCCCGCGAGACTTTGGCCCGCGACGTTTTGGGCCGCGAGGTTTTGCCCAGTCGAGATTTTGTCCCGCGAGATTTTGGGCGGCGAGGTTTTGGCCAGGCGAGGTTTCGGTCCGCGAGATTCTGGCCGCGAAGTTTTGTACCCAAACCCATACTGTCAGTAGATACTTTATAAAGTTAATAGGAAATATAAAGAAGGATCCTATTTATATTTACTGATCAGAAGTTAATCCAGACTGAAAATTCTCAGCAAACATGTGGTGAGAAACCGACTAGCTTTTAGTTCGGTTTTGTTGCAATACTTTGTTGTCATTGAAATTATACAATAACATTGTAAAGAGTAGGTGTAAGAAATGTAAACGAACCAATAAATCTTTCATTATTCTACAAACAATTTTTCCTTTTAGACAAGTCGTATATTTGTTCTAGTTTCTTTCTGCTGACAACTCATCAATCTGCACCTTATAGTTTTTATATTGCGTATAATTCCTTCTACGTGTGAAAGATTACACTGTAAATTGTGCTAATTTTAATAATGCACTTTCTGTCCCAGAGATGTGGTATCTGAAGAAATAAAATTCTTAGAGTTTTCACTGTGAATTACTAGATTTCACTCGTAAATTTTCTAAAGTGTATGTTGTTCAATATTACCTTTCCTCACCAACTTTATTAATTTTCTAAGTATCCAACGTGAATATTTGTGAATCCTTGTGAATAAAGTTGCAACCATTGTGCTTTTTCATTTGTTAATAGTAGATTTCACAGTACTGTTTCCGCTTCACACGTTTGTTAAAAAAAAAAGAAAACATGGTGATCACCATGGTAACGGAGAGGAAAGGGTGACATCTATTGGCAACGAACATTATATTTAACGCCATAAGAATCGTTTTGTTGATTTTGTTAAAAACTATACGTGGAAGTTTACCACATTTGGTTTGTCTTTATATAATCTATTAACCATTATATGTCCTAACTGGACATTTATTTAGTTAAAGAAAATTTTAAGTTATTAGCAAATGACAATTTAGGGCGCCGATTTTGGGGGCAGGCCCCCCCAGAGGTCATATACGCCCCATGTATTTTTATGAATATTCTATGTATGTTTATATATAAGTTTGTATGTCTTATTGACAATATCATGTACTGAAGTCAGTCAACAGGGAAACACTGATTCAATGACTAAATAATAAACCAATAAATTATCATTTATTAATAAATAATAAACAATTGAATAACTTATTAATAAATTAATTCACGCATAATAAACTACATAGCAAAACTGATGGTGTTAAAAACAAGTCTTTCAATATAGGTTATAGTCTCACAGTGGCTACCTTTTCAGCGAGTTATTTGAACACTAAGTGGTCGGTATTGCGGTTAACACAGATCTGATGTTACCGATTTCATGTTCTTTTTGAACACTAATAGGCGATGGTTGTTGCAGTTAACACAGGCCAGATATTACGTATTTCATGGTGTTATTTAAACAATAAGGGGACGATGTTGCGGTTAACACAGGTCTGATGATACCGATTTCACGTTCTTAGTTGAACACTAATAGGCCGATGTTGCGGTTAACACAGGCCTGATGTTACCGATTTCACGGTGTTATTTGAACATTAATAGGCCGATGTTGCGGTTAACACAGGACTGATGTTACCGATTTCACGGTTCATTTGAACACTAAGGGGCCAATGTTGCAGTGAAGATAGGACTGAAGTCAAAATTTAATGTCCATGCCAAGTATATGGAAAACCATACACAAAGAAATTTATGAACAAAGAACATTTATGGGGCTTAAACAAAGGCCAAAACAAAGTATTACTGGCGAGTGTTGCCCGTGGTGCACAGGTGATAATGGTCAACCGTTTTAGATTTAAACAAATAGAGTTTTAATTAAGCACGAATTGAATTTATAGTATACAGTGGGGAAGGCTCAGGAGTTCGCTAGAATCGTTACAATATCGAATCCCATGAACTGCACTGCAAACCTATCCGCAAAACCTCAGCAATGTTCAACAGATATTGTGTTCTAATGTTCATTTCAGTGCAAACCTACATACGAACTTCAATTCTTGCCTCAAACGAAGGTGCAGACTATTCATGATTTGCACTATTATTATTATTTAAATAAAATTCTCGCGAACCGTATTTCTAAGTCCCTCTCTCTCACCCACTGAATTTTCCTAACATGTCTCCCATGTTAGGCTTACTTAAAAACTTTTTCTTTGCACCGACGTGTCATCTATACCTTAACGTTGGATGAAAATACACTAGCTGTCACCAGGAATCAAATCCAGAACCAATGCACTTGAACCATTTGGTCACAACAAGACACATTTAAAAAGAAGTTTCAATTTTGTTAGGAAGATTGTGATTAGGTGCAACATTTAAAAATACATTTAAGAAAGGGTACGGAATATACACAATGAACTTTCTCTCTCGAATTTCTTAAACTGACTCTGTTGGGCTGCAGCTATTATTGAAACATTTATTTGAAAAATGCGAATAAAATAATGAGTTTTAGAAAAAAGAAATGTTCGAAGAAATTTTAGGCCCAAAAGTAAAGTACCCATTAGTCATATTTTCTTACAAATAACTTATACCATATATTATAATTATTTTGGAAATAATTCTATGTGAACTATGACCAAAAGCGTCTGATTAATTTGTGAGACAGTTGTCGAAAAAGTCATTCCCCAAAATAAACTATTACTTGTGGATCTTTTCAAAACAAACGAGTTGTACTATGTTGTTACTGTTTTCTTGAAATACTTATTTATAAAATACGAACAAAATCGCCTGAGTCGTTCTTGAGAAAATCGCAGGGTAAAACTTATTCCCAAAAGTGATTTAACACTTCTAGATTTTCAGGATGATGGAATTATATCATCAGGTTATTTATGTAACGTTTATTTATGAAATATGAACAACAAACATCTCCTGAGTTGTTTTTGCGAAGGTCATCGGGAAAAGCTTACTCCGAAAAGTAAACTATTTTATCTGTAATTTTGAGGATAAACGACTTATGTATATTTTAAATTATTTATAAAATCTTTAGCAAGTAGCTCGAATCTTTTTAAGCTAATACTTGGAAAAAAATCACCGTCAAAGTAAACCTCTTTTGGATTTTTCTTTTCGGGACAAGCAAGTTATACCATATTATAAGGTTACTACTGAAATATTTATTACTGAAATTTGAACAAATTCGTCTCAGTTATTACTAGAGACCAGATGTTAAGCAAAATGCCTATTCTTTAATCTTAAAGATAAAAAAGCATTTTAAAGTTCATATGGGGGTATAGTTTCAATTTAAGCTAATTTTATTTTGCCTATTTTGCCTATTTCGCCCCTTCTTCCCTAAATAATTGCTTTAGTGCCTAATATTGCCTATTCTTTCCATTTTGTTCAAAACAAAACTTTATTAGGAAAATATATAATTTAGTATTTCAAGAAATAATTCTGCCTCTTTCGAGAAATATAAGATGCCGTAAAACTTTGGACTGCTATGTGTACTGATAAAGTGTTGTAAAATTTTGGACTGTTATGTGTAATGATAAAGTGCTGTATGGAATACATGTCAATTCGTTTTTATATATACAGTATAAGAAGACATTAACAAACAGGTCTGTTTCTATATTCTTGGAACATTGTCTATGACGAATTTATTTCTTAATTGTATTCAGTTTTTAATTTATTTACATTACTTCGAGTTACATTTTAGTGACAATATTTTAAATTTTAAGTGTCCATTTGCCTGCTGTTTTCCAGGTTTTTAATGCCTAAACATTCGGTATCTAGCTATTACTAGGAAAATTGTCAAAAACAAATCACTAATTGAGAAAACCACTCCTGGATGTTTTCAGAACAAACGAATTATGCAGTATATTAGGTTTTACTGAAACATTTCTTTACGAAATATGAACAAAATTTCCTGAGGCATTAATGGGAAAATATTAAATAATACTTTTGATAAAGTGGATACTTTCAAATATTTAGGATCAATATTAACAGACGAAAATCATATTCACGAAGAAATTAAATGTCGACTAACAGCAGGGAATTCGTGTTACTATTCGGTTCAAAATCTCTTGTCGTCGCGAATTCTGTCGAGGAATTTGAAGCTTAAAATATATAAAACGATAATCATGCCTGTTGTTCTGTATGGTTGCGAAACATGGTCGCTTACTCTCAGGGAAGAACATAGACTGAAAGTATTTGAGAACAGGATCCTGAGAAGAATATTTGGTCCCAAGAGGAACGAGAATGGGGAATGGCGGAAGCTTCATAACGAGGAACTACATAGTTTATACGGTTTACCCAACATTGTTAGGGTCGTCAAGTCTAGGAGGTTTAGGTTGGCAGGTCATGTAGCTAGAATGGAAGAAAATAGAAACGCTTTCAAAGTCTTGACTGGTAGACCCATAGGAAAACGACCATTAGGAAGACCTAGGTGCAGATGGGAGGATAATATTAAGATGGATCTCGCAGAGATAGGAATACAAAGTAGAAACTGGATCCAATTAGCTAAGAATAGAAGTCAGTGGAGAGCTTTTGTGAACGCGGCACTAAACCTCCGGTTCCATAGGCCATAGAGTTAGTTAGTTAGTTATTGATGGCAAAATCGTCGGGGAAAAGCTCACTCTAAGAGTAAACTACCCCTTCCGAATGCTAAGTTTAAACCAATAAATGCAATATTTTACTCCACTTTCCAGTTCCTTCATTCAACTTCGCGACTACCAATTTGAAATTCCCTGCGCAATCGTGCTGTGTTACTGCAAAAATCCCTGGAAAGCCTGATTGCCATTATACACAAAACCAAGCATAATCTTGTTTTCTGCTTATATTTTTATTATTTTATTATATTATTTGGAAATATCTTCTTAGATGGATTGTTTTCTATTATCTCCACTTACTAATAACAGAATTTTGTCCATAAATGTAAGGAAAATGGAATAAATGCAAACATTCGTCAGTTACAGTATACGCGCATTTTTTTGTGTGCATGGAGGTACATGACAACATATATATCCCATTTTCTTATCTTTCAAAAAGTCATATCGAAGAATTGAGAGATATTGACCCTAAACCTGTTCCTTTTGTTGAAGTGAGCGAACAGAAACAATTTCAATGAAGTTCTTGTCACCTAAAGACAATGTGATCGGATTGAATTTGTATTGAATGAGTTGGAACAGGACTAACTCCATAACACATTTTTTGCGATGTATAATAGCTTATATTTGCTTGATTTAGAACAAAGACATTATTGTGATATATTAATAGTGTGCTATTTCTTCAACCGACAAGGATTTTCGAAAAAAGAGAACATAACATTTTATACAAATATGTTTAAAAATATATAAAATAGCATATATTTTTCATTTAATACAAGCTATTTCTTAAGCAAACAGATTATTTATATTAAGAAAACCTGTAATCGGTATTTGCAAGCTTATATTATTGTTATATAGTCTATTAAAATCTTTTTTCATTCACTAAAACAGTCTATATGCCCTTATTCCAAAATAGGCCTCAACTTATGTCACATTTAATTATCCCTCGAAGTAGTCATTCCCATTTAATAAAAACGAAATGCTATAGTAATAGTACTTGTTTGGCAACTATATATAAACATATAAACAACACCAATAGTTTGTAACTAACATGACTCCTCATCATGTTACTAGGTAGTTTATTTATCGACTACCATTTTAACACAAAGTGCAATGGACTTTAAAGTACGAGGTACATTGAAATTATAACACTTCCAATTTTTTCTCACAACTGGAAACAATTAGAAACGTGCTGATTTTATTAAACCATGCGAGCAATCATTGTCAATGCGTGACAGAGATGGCAACACTGTACGGGACACAGAACTCCAGGGGCAGCAATAAGAGTAATGACTGTTTTTGATGCTTATGATACCTGTAAAAAATGACGAAATAAGCATTCGTTTTCTCCTTTGCGTGGTGTGACATGACTTGATATTTATGGCCAGTTGAGTGAAACATGCTGATGGTGTCATGGATGTGTCTAATGTGCGTTCGTGGGTGCGACAGTTCAAAGATGGCAGAACGTCATGCAGCTAGAAAGACGAAGACAATCTCGGCCTCGTACAAGTCGGCCTGACGATATGATCGAACGAGCGGAGAAAGTTGTTTTAAAAGATCGCCTACAAGCTTGGCATTTCTGGGGGATCTGTACACGCAATCCTGCAGAAAGACCTGAAAATGCGAAAAGTGTCCTCCTGCTGGGTGCCAAGAAGACTGAAGGACGACCACAAGGCTTCGCGCGTGGCATGTTGTCAGGCAGTGTTTACAGCATGAATGGAATTTTCACGAAAATGGAGAAAACGAATGATTACACGCTGTTCTTGTAACGAAAACGTCGCCATTTTGCGAATACCGTATCAAAAACCAAGGATATTATAAAATAGAGGATCTGCCCATACAACAAAATCGTGAAGCCATACGTCACAGCATCGCCACACCTACTCTGCCCACTCCGCGCCACTAAGATCGCAATGTTTCGAGCCAACAATCATGGTGGAAACGATAGTAGCCAATCAGGCGTGCCGGCTCAGACGATGCTCAGTTGTTTTTTCTTTGGCTTCATTGAGTTCATATGATGAAGATAGGTATGGGTAGATCAACTATTTTATAACATCCTTGTCAAAAATAGTCATCACTTTCACTGCTGCGGGCAGAGTTCTGTGTGCCGTATTGTGCTGCCATCTCTGTTACTCATTGATAACGCGGATTTTAAAACAGACAGTACATTTCTATCTGTTACTAGTTCTGAGAAAGAAAACCTGGAGGTATTATAACTGAAATATACGACGTAACATCAGGCGTGTGTTGAAATTAACACAACTGAGGTAACACAGAGCTATTGTGTTGAATTGACACAACCATTTTTTTTTTTTTTTTTTTTTACTGTATAATCCAGGAGCGTTATTTCAGACTTCGCTTGAGGGAGGCGAAAGCACTACAGACATAAGACTTTCCGGTTTTGCACTAATATATTAGTAGACAATCGATTAAAGTATATGTATTTCTCAAACTCTTGGGGTGGGGGCAATTGTTCCCTCCTGCCCCCCTAAATGACGCCCCTGGCATAGTCAATAAATAGCAGAGTAGTAAATAAATTTATTTATCTATGTTGAGTTGGCAACACTTTTTCACTTAGTCCCAAAATTGTCGTTGATGCGAAGAAACAATTGAAAAACTAAAAGCGTTTTGCTACATTGAAAAGAAAAAGAATAACCCGAAACAAGTAAAAAAAAAACAAAAAAGAAGAAAAAGGAAACTTACAAAAAAAGGAAAGATATAAAAGAGACTCCTTATTTAACAAAACTGCGAAAAGAACAGACCATTGGAAATCCCCGTTGGAAGCATCATGTTCGTTTTTAACACTGATGAGATAGTTTCTCTCTTTTTTTATTTTTCTCAGAGATAAAAAAAGAGGATATAAGAAACGTTGCAGCATTACTAATCTTCTTAGTGGAAAGGGCAAAAACGGTTTTTTGGACGAGGAAAAATACGAAGTAAAAAAAAATCGAAAAGAATGAAGCTGTAGAAAAGGGGATTAAGGAATGCTGCTCTTCTGTTATGGCAACCTTTTCGTAAAGTTGGATATCCTTATTTGAAAAAAAGAACGTTCTTTTTTGGAAACTAAGTAGTTGAGGGGATGGAGTTTTTTTTCAAGTAGTCCGTTTACTCATTTACCAAGTCTTTACCTTCACGTTCCTTCAGAATACTCAAATATGGAATGTGTCTACGTAATTACGTTATGGAAATAAAGAGATTCAAGACATATACAAGGTTAATTTAATTCATCTATATGTCTATTGTATGTTTGTTACTATTAGTACCACTACCACTACTACTACTTCTATAATAATAATAATAATAATAATAATAATAATAATAATAATAATAATAATAATAATAATAATAATAATAATAACTTTACTTTGAGCTCCTTCGTGGCTAAGCGGTTAGCGTACGAGGCGTGGGAGACCCGGGTTCGATTCCCGGCGGGATCTCATGTGGTTCGTATTCCACGTTAATGAGTAGGTCCACGTTTCCTATAGCCTTACTGCTGAACAGGACGTTAAACTCAAGATCAACTCAACTCAACTTTATTTCAAGTGCTACGAACATCAAATAGGCAAAAAATACAGCACTATGTTAAATCCATTATATGATAATTTTAAACAGACCAGAAAATTTTAAATGTAGAATGAATGTTGGGGCCCTTGTCAGAAGGTTAATATATTCAAATTATAAGGTTGCAGCTGATTTAGAAAGCAAGATTAAAATAAAACCAGTTGGGAATGCTTCAAGAGCATTGTCAGAACGATTTTTAAAAGAATGGAGAGATGAAGCGGGAAGGTTAACTGTGATTGTTCCTTGATGTAAAAGTAAATCTTTCTATCCGCACGTTATTCTGTTTGTCGCAAATATTCTCAAAAAATCATCTTTCTATGACTTACGGCTCCCGAGGTATGGCTTCGTAAATCTCCCAAAATCGGAACTATTTTTTTGGCCAATATCTCGGGAATGGTAAGTCATAGAGTTATGATATTAGTGGTAAGTAATATCTAAAAGCATGGTAATCATTTTGGTACCGACATTAACTGGTGGCCACTGGGCAAAGCATTGACCAATTGCACCGTGGCCACCGGTTATTATTTGGCACGAAAATATCACAACCCTCGTAGGTATTGATCAACATCAATACAGGGGCGGATCCAGGCCCCCCCCCCGAAGACTAAACTTTCATATTTTATATATATAAATAAAACCCATCCCAAAGTTTGGAGCCCTTAAAAGTAGGAGTATGACAACCCACCTCCCCCCCCAGAAGTCGATCCTGGATCCGCCCCTGCATCAATATGATGTCTCCATGACTTATGGTTCCTGAGATATGGCTTCTGAAATTTCCGGAAATCGGCCATTCTTTGGCCAATATCTCAGTGGTGCCCACCTTCCCTTATGTCCATGACGCACCCCCCCCCAATTGTCTATCCGTAGGTGTTCTTCCATGAAAAAAATCTTCTTTTCGATTAATTTTTACACCCCCTCAAACATATACATTATAACCCCCCCCAAATATTTCAATGACGCAGTTTGCGTCATAGCCCCCCTCTGTGGGCACCCCTGAATATGTAAGGAACAGTAAGAATCAGTTAAGTAGCCTCAGTTAAGTAAAACATTAGAACGATGGTGTATGGGCTAATTGTATTGTCCAAATTACCTTATAGATAGCATCAGTGATTAATGTCTTTAGATTAATAGATAATAACACGTCAACAATATTGAGAATGAAATTAAAAAGAACTTTTATTTCGCTTAACGGAAAGCTGCGAATTTCAATGCTCTGTTCTTTTCTTTCTCATTATTACGGAATCTACTTATGCATCATAAATAAGATTTTGCGGTACAAAAACTATTAGAGTATAACAAATTTCGGTAGAGGACGAATTACCACAAATCAGTATAATAACAGCATTCTCATTCTCTACATTTATTTAAGTTTTTGTACGTTCTTGCTTTTGAATTGTATTTCTTTATATCTGTCCTCATTTCTAAATTTGCGGAACTGAATTTCTGTATAGTGAAATTACCAATACTATTAAAATTCCTTATAATACTTCTAACAGCAGAAATGTAAAAATCTACTTTTATAGTGTCTAGGATCAGCATTAAGAGACAAAAACCGTACCCACGAAGAAATTAAATGTCGGTTGAAAGAAAGCAATAAATTCATGTTATTGTTCAATGCGTATTTTTCGCAAATTCTGTCGAAGAATTTGAAGCTTACACTGTCCGAAACAATAATCATGCCTGTTTGTACTGAATGGTTGCGTAACATAATCCCTTACTTTGAAAGAAGAACGCAAGCTGAAAATAAAACGTGGAACCTAATATTCAAACTATGAACGCTGCCGTGTCCTTCATTACTATAATTACCTTGAATTATCAAAAGAGGAGATTTGAAAGTTCGATTTAGTTGAACTTTATTTATTTATTTATTTATTTTTGTTTCCAAGAAGTACGTATAGGCTTTGGTTCGAATTATCCATGTTCGAAAGTGAAATAAAATGAAATCTTTCAATTTCTCCGACTATTATGCCCTTTAGGCTAAGAAAGACTAATGATTAAGGCAAGTGAATGATGATGGAGGAATTGGTGGAATGAAATGTGGGAGGAAAAGAGAATACGCAGAGAAAACCCACGGACGCGATGCTGTGGATTGAACCAGGAATCCCACGCAACAGAGGTAAGCGCTTTACCAATGAGCCACCATGTTCGAATCTCTATCCATGTTCGAATTTATGAGAATCCGTGATATTTGAAATACATCTGAACAATTAACACAGTTCGGCACCATATCTCATTTTTTTTTTCTTGGGGGGCAAGCATTAATATATGTGCCTCCTAGAAAAAGTTATTTTGGGCCCTCCTGCACTGAGAAAAATCCGTTCTCCGGACAGCGGTATATTGTACAAATATACGGTATCCTCTTGCTTACTATAGAAATCAATACGGAGCATACGTTATCCGTATGATACATAGGCACTGCCGTTTGATGTTACATCATGCCGTTGCAGGATGTCTGGCATCTAACAGTTTTCCGTATATCACATGTATATACTTATGTTACCTTCGTCAGCTATATGCTATATACGTCCATTTGTATGTGAGATCCTGACCGCCTACATTGTTTCATACAGAAAGTACGTATAGATGGAACACTTATACAGAAAGTATTATAAAACATGCGTTTTCAGTTATACGTCTGGTGTACGTTAAGTCCAAAAACTACAGGAATTACGCATGTAACCTATCTTTTTAAGTATGCCACCTACAATTTTTTTTCTCAGTGTGCAACATTCAAAAATAGGCCCCTTCTTTCCATTTTTCTGTTATCTTTTGTGGGCTCCCTGTGCCTGATCCATACATGGCAAATTAATTAAAATTACAATATTTAAAAAGCTCAAAGCCATACGAATAAATATTATTTGTAGGCCCCTAATAGTAGCCTTTTTATTACTGAAATCGGCCCACGACTCATTTTTGTTTTATTTACCTTTTGTGTGTTGTTTTATAGTGATGTAATATAGTGAACCAGTTTGATGCTTCAATTATAATTTCATATTCGTATCGTATACCGGTATGGAGAAAGAAAATATTGTCTTAAAGTGGACTCCCCTCGAATGGCGGGAAGCTTCGCTGGAGTTGTTCCCCCTGCCTCCCACAAGATACGGCCCTGACACAGTTTAATGTAATTTTAAGGTGGATCACCACCCGGAAGTCAGTATATATTTTAGCTTATTGTCGTAACTACTGCGCAATAAAAAGTTACATCTTATAAATATTGTACTATAAGATAGAGTAATGTTTCAGCTACAGCACAAGACACTAATTCATTTGGTTGTGTCTTCTGATAGCGAAAAACGTAACAAATAAAAGAAAATATTTGATTCGTTTTACAATGAACACGCAAGGTGGCACTTGCTGTTAGATCTTACTAGAAGTGCTCCGTTTCATGAAATGTTTATTTGTGTGCGTAAAGTATTTTAAACTAACAATCTTATCACGAAATAGATATATTGAATGACCGTTTTCCTTGTTATATTTAATATTTTATTTAAATATTAATTTACATTTAAGGAAATAGATTTTGAGACGAAACTTGCGCAGAACGCCATAATGCGTTGTTGCCAAATTTGTACGTTTACTGTAGTAATCACAATAAGAAAATTCCTGTATTCTAGCGTTGCAGCTCGAGAAGCGGAATTGCGGTAAGGGTCGAAAACTAATTTCTCCAATAAGTATCCAAGCAGAATTCCGTGATTACCTCCTTTATTATCTGGCATCAGTAAACACTCGACACTATCTGGCAACGCCACACTATGTAAGCAACGTTTAACATAGCACTGGGAACATCTAGTGATCCTTGAATATCAACTAACTAATGAATGCTAACAAGTGAAAATAGAGTTTCCTATCTGCAAAAGACAATATCATCTGCAACCTCCATGAGAAGAAAAAAGTAAACATCAGAGCTACAAGCTTAGCACAATATATGGAATCCTTCTTGATACAAATTAAAATATTTGAATTACTAAAAGAAAAAAATGGCTGAAAATATCAAACTTATCAATGACACAAAGAATCGTTGTCTAGTCAATAATAAAAATCTCTAGCATAAGAGACCGGTTAATTATACAAAGAGATATTTTCCATTAAATATTAATACGTTAAATTGGCTCTTTACACGTTTTTTAAAAGTACTGATTTTAGAAGCTATAAAAAACACATAGAATAAAAAATAATTTTAAAAAATGCAGTAATTTCAGCTAAAATGAAACAAATATGTTAGCTGCGTCCACCAGTGTACATCATTTGAATGAGTTTAATTTGCATTGTGTGATATCACAATTAATATTGTAATCGAGAATGGTTGCAAGATTTGAGCGGTTGGGGCGGTAATAATCATAAGAACCACTTCCAGCTAAATTGAAATGAAATCTTTGAGTTTTACGTCCCACGGTTATGCCGGTTAGGCTAAAGGAGACGGTAATGAAAAATGAATGAAATGGCGGAATGAAGATTAGTGGGAAGAAAAGGGAAAACCCTGAGTAAACTCACAGACAAGGCGTTTGTCCACCACAAAGTTCACTTGGCGGGAGCAGGCTTTGAACCCGGGATTCCATGTACTAGAGGTGAAAACTGTTCCACAAAGCCACCGCGACCCTCCAGTGAAATTGAGTTATTAGGTGTTATGGGTTAGAATCGAACAACAAAACAGTATGTAGGTAGTTTAATTTAAGAAATGTACCTCACAGTGCCCGTTAAAGCATGTTTGTTATGTGCTATTGCATTAAAGTGCCTATACATCGTTCAGCGTAAGCTCTAAACTCCGATAAACAAAATATGTGTATCCTTCCGCTTGCCACAAATACGATTGGCTAGTGATGTATCACTCCCTCCCCACGCTTTGAGGAGCAAATTATACACGTGCATTTTGACAATACTGTTTCGTGTTGTCCAGATACTTACAGCAGCAGCAGAAAAGAAAGAAAAAGAGACTCGAAAGATTTATATAAAAAAAGTATTTGAATTTCGCTCGTAAACAATTGTTGCTTAGTGAGTAAAGGTTTTCCTTGTTGGTGTTTCACCACAATACTCGCGGAACCGGGATTCATGCCAGTCATCTTTCAGACTTTAAAAGCAGAACAGCCGTCCACAGTTGAGTTGGCGCCATAATTACTGCGCATGCTTACTATTTATTTCTATTGTTTCATTAGCCACACTCGATTGAAGTATTATTAGATAATCCATATTATATTTTTTGTAATTTATAATAATATAGCAGTTTTATATGAAGCTTCATAGTAAAAGTAATAATGCAATCACATGAACTATTTTGCGGAGGAGTACAAGCGTCGGTAGGACAACAGCAAATCAGCGAGATTTAGTTTCACGTGGCTTTGTTTATCGCAGTTTAGAACTTACGCCGAATAATGTATAGAAACATTGAATCTTTTTTTCCCCGTTTATTCGAGATTTGAAAATTTGACTCATGTTTCCGCACATTTCTATCCCGTTTTTAGTAAAAATATTAGAGTGAAGATAGAACATACCTTCGGATCAGCGCCGTAAATTAGATTTTTTTCTGGGGAGGCAAGCATTAATTATTGGGACCCTAGAAAAGTTGTGCTTCCATTCTTGGGCCCCTTTTCTCCATCTTTCTCTTACTCTTTATGGGTCCTCCGGAGCTTGAGGGCCCTCCTGCACGCCAAGGTCTGCGAGGCTGTTAGTTATGCCCTTCGGCTCGTTCCATACATGACAAATTAATTAACGGGACAATGTTGAAAAATCTCAAAGCCATACGAATAAATATTACTTCTAGGCCCCCTAACCTTTTTAACTGAAATGGGCCCACGACTCATTTTTGTTTTATTTACATTTTGTGTGCTGTTTTGTTTATGTAATGTAGTGAACCTCTTTGATACTTCATTTATAATTTCATGTTCGTATCATATATGGAGTAAGAAAATTTTTGTCTTAAAATGGGCCCCCCTCAACCGGCGGGAAACTCTCTTCGGGGGCAGTTGCCCCTCCTGCTTCCCACAAGTTACGGTCCTGCTTCGGACGCTTAATTGATTAATAAAAAGCTTTCCTCGTTATTCTAACTATCGTTTTTACTCTATAGCAGTGACTGCCAAACCGTAGATCGTGAGCTAGTAGTGGCTCGCGGAGGCATTTTGAGTAGATCTCGTTAACGCTCTGGTTGGCTAACCTTGATTCCTGTACTGAGCTGATGCTAACGACAGGGGCCGCTGAACACAACTGCTTGTTTGTCTCGCGTAATTGGCACTGTCAACTTCATCTCACAGTTGATTTTATACGCGTGGGGATGTGCACGTTATGTTTTTCGTGTGTATATTATACATTTGCTAAACGTTATGTTTTTCGTGTGTATATTAGACATTTGCTAAACGATATGTTTTTCGTGTGTATGTTAGACATTTGCTAAACGTTCTGTTTTTCGTGTGTATATTAGACATTTGCTAAACGTTATGTTTTTCGTGTGTATATTAGACATTTGCTAAACGTTCTGTTTTTCGTGTGTATATTAGACATTTGCTAAACGTTATGTTTTTCGTGTGTATATTAGACATTTGCTAAACGTTATGTTTTTCGTGTGTATATTAGACATTTGCTAAACGTTATGTTTTTCGTGTGTGTATTAGACATTTCCTAAACGTTATGTTTTTCGTGTGTATATTAGACATTTGCTAAACGTTATGTTTTTCGTGTGTATGTTAGACATTTGCTAAACGTTCTGTTTTTCGTGTGTATATTAGACATTTGCTAAACGTTATGTTTTTCGTGTGTATATTAGACATTTGCTAAACGTTCTGTTTTTCTTGTGTATATTAGACAATTGCTAACTGGACAGTTTGATTTCATATTTACTGGAAATGCAAGTGTATAGGCTATAAACAAATGTAAGATTTTTTAAAAATAAAAATTGGTAGTTCTTTTGATTGGTAGCTCAAACTAGGATTTACAAACGTTACGGTAGCTCATAAGATTCATAAATTAGGCGCCCTCTGCTATATAGGAATCAACGTTAAAACAACAAGCAATTTATATTTGTCATTTCCTTTTTGATTAGAAGGCTGAGAGAAATTTTAAATAGATTGTAAGAAGACCGCTTCTCGATACATTTTAGGTATTTGTTCTATATAGATCAACATTGAAACGGGAAGTTCTAGTTGATTTATATCCGTTTTGGTTTAGTACAAAGTTAAAGATGGTGATAAAATGTATTCTTGATGACGCTTAATCGGTTGCAGAAGACTACTCGCTATCCATTATCGTTTTTGCTCTATAGTGATTAACGTTAAAGGAAGAAAAATTGTTTATTTCTACTACATACGGTGAATAAATCATTTACATTAACGAAGTCTGCTCCTAAATTTTGATCATTCAGTGAATGAATCACTTCCATTAACGAAGTCTCCTCCTAAATATTGATCATTCAGTGAATGAATCATTTCCATTAACGAAGTCTGCTCCTAAATATTGATCATTCAGTGAATGAATCATTTCCATTAACGAAGTCTGCTCCTAAATTTTGATCATTCAGTGAATGAATCACTTTCATTAACCAAGTCTGCTCTTAAATTTTGATCATTCAGTGAATGAATCATTTCCATTGACGAAGTCTGCTCCTAAATTTTGATCATTCAGAGAATAAATCACTTCCATTAACGAAGTCTGCTCCTAAATATTGATTATTCAGTGAATGAATCAGTTTCATTAACAAAGTCTGTTTCTAAATTTTGACCATCCGGTGAGTGAATCACTTTCATTAACGAAGTCTGTTCTTAATTTTTTACTATCCAGTGAATGAGTCACTTCTATTAATAAAGTCTGTTCCTAATTTTTAATCATTTAGTGAATGAATTATGACGTCTGACTCCGTTAATGACGTCTGTTCCCAATTTTTGACCACTCAGTAAGTGAATGATTTCCATTAAGGGAGTCTGTTCCTAATTTGTAAAAAAAATCAGTGAATGAATCATTTCCATTAACAAAGTTTGTTCTTAAATTTTGACCACCTGTTGAATGAATCACTTCCACTAACGAAGTCTGTTTCTAAGTTTTCACCATCCGGTGAATGAATCATTTCCATTAACGAAGTTTCTTCCTAAATTTTGACGTTCTGATGAATTAATTACTTCCATTAACGAAGTCTGTCTCTTGAATAGACGGAAACACAGACATACAAGACAGACAAGGTAAATATATCAAGGACTGTTGGTAAAAAGAATTAAAAAGTAAAACAATGTATATAATGTAAACAAAACATAATGACAAAGGAAAAATTAATTGTTGCAACAAAAAAAATTAAAAAAGAGTCGAGTATAGTGTATTCCTAGTACGTATTGGTGTTTAGCTGTTTCACGTTCAGTAATTCTTAATCGAATTGTAACGTAATTTAACTCAGAATGTTAGGCAACCAACAATTCACCACAAGTTGACTACTTGACAAATATTAAGCATTGATGTACATAGAAACTCGTCTGGCATTTTGATAATCAAATTATCTCAGTTCATGAGAACAATTCAATCAAATTAAATCAATGTAAAGCTTTACCAAAATAAGCTATACCCTTATGTAAAGCTCAATCAAATATTTTAACGTGATTGTGCAATATGCATCATCCTTGATTATATATATGAAAAGCTAACCTAGCATTCCATTTAATAGCTAATATAGGGAAGTATATGAGAAGCTTACGAGCGTAACTACTAAAAGCAGTTAAGCTTTTATCATCCATTTTTTCCTACGTAAAGTTTATTGTGAGTTCGAGGATAAAAAAATATAACGGTTCTTGAAACTTTGGAGATGATATTAGTATCTCGCGGGTATCAAATACCTCGGAAACAGATTCCACTTCAAGATACTTCTCTCTCTCTTTTCCTGACTCTTTGTCTCATAAACAATGCAGTAAACTATTTTGCGAGAACATCACAGAAGCATATTTTAGGAGCTTTCGAAAACAATCTGATACAGGAATAAACTTCCCTCCGTCATACTGGTATAATATGAATTTAGAGATTTCTTTTTTTAAAGAAGAAGATAAACATTGAGGGGTGGTATAAGGGCAGAATGCAAAAGACTTTTTGAGTTATTTAAAGTTCGTTCATCTTTTTAACATAACGGTCATCTAAGTGAAGTAAAAGTTTTACAAGGATATGTACACTCAGCCACAAAAGTATCTCTCTAATTACATTACTTGGGGTCCAGGTCTTTTGCAGTTGTGAGAACGCCTCGACAGACACAACCCAACTTACACGTAACTTTGCTCGGCACTGACAATAGTTGGTAGCCCTGATCCAGATGTTTATCCAGATAAAAATGTAAAGTAGGTGTCTAACAAAAAAGTTCTCCATTTTAAGATGAATCTCTATGGTTCAGATCGTGTTTTCCAAAGAACACCATATGTTAATCTCAATATTGCTGTGTATGTAATGTATTATTTCTTTATATACTGTAGGTTTAGAGAAATAAAAATACTGACCACGTATGAATCAGAAAATGCTTGAAAGAAGCTGAAAATATCAACTCTAGAACAACTGCTGGAAATAAGTTAGTAAATGATTGCCTTCATTGAGAGACCTTCTCCAATTCTCCTCATTTCAACATCTTTTTCTTTCTGGAGGAGAGAAGATCTTTCTTGCCACACTAAGTATGTATTAAAATTGAAACATTTGAAAAGGTTTCAACCTAGCCGAGATTCGAACCCGGGCCCGCCGAACAGAAGTTCAATACGCTAACCACTTACCTACCGCGTCACTAAACCTTTTATCTAAGCTTTTAGCTAGTTAAAATCGTTGCATGTAAGACTATACAAACTACTAATGTCGTATGAGAAGACGTTCCTTATGAGTGTCACAATGGCTTACTCGAGATTTCCTTTTTAACTCAAAAACAAGTTATATAGACCTTCGTCAATAAAGAAAATATTACGAAACGTTCTTCAAGTTAAGGCTACCTCATCGTTTTGAACTGCTCCCGATTTACATTACTACTATTCTTCCTCATCGTAACTTCTAATTTCGAAAGAAGAAGAGCTGGCACCAAGAGTTTCAGTATTCGCGCGCTATGCTAGCCAGCTGTTTGAGGTTGGTCATCTATAAAATGTACAGAAAAAATTTGAGCAAGAGAACAGAACCTAACCAACCCCTGCGGAGCTTCTAACCCGTTCCTATTATTATTATTATTATTATTATTATTATTATTATTATTATTATTATTATTATTATTATTATTATTATTATTATTATTATTATTATTACTTTTACTATGGATCCGTATAGTAAAACTACAAGCTTATTTTAATGAAGAAAGTGTTATGAAAATTTAAAAAAATCCTTGGGCTGGGTTTGAACCCACGCCAAAAAACTTTTTAGTATTAGAACGTTGCGCTTGAAAGCTTTTATTTTGTTTTGCTCACCGCCACAACTATCGCACAGTTTTGTCTTATCACACATTTGCACTTAATTTTCAATTTATATTTCACTCTTTATCTTATAACACAGTATTTATCCTTTTCTTATCTTATATTTAAAATTCATTATATTTCACTTTTCGCACCTCCATTTCACAGCCTGTTCTTGTGTACTTTATAATAAAGATTTGTTTAATTAACATAAATTATGGAAAATAAATGATGATATACCCTTTCTCAACTGATGACATTACCCAAACTTCCCTTAGCCCAACAAATTATTTTCCAAATTGTATTTTTGTTTCGTGAACCACATGCCAAAGAGAGGGCGTAACCCTTTGAGAGGCTGGAGAAGTAATAAAGTTTTTGAAAACCATCATCCTTATAAGAAGCCATTTTTCTCTCTTCTCCTTTCTAAAAAAAAAAAAAAAAAAAAAAAAAAAAAAAAAAAAAAAAAAAAAACGTTAGTAGTATTTCCTATGTGAATTACAGTTTATTCTTGGGTCGAATAGCGGTAGTTCTGAAGATATAATTAAGTGCTGGTGGTAAGTAACGAAGATTGCATGACATTATATAAACCTCCCCTCACAGTGGGTGAAATAGTGAATTTATTACAAGGGTACGATAGTGATTGGAATTGATCGACAGTAGAAACAATAGAAAACTGTTTCTGAAATAACATGTTTGGGTCTGAAGAGAAGCGATGACGAAAAATGATTATTAAAAAAAATGTCCACACTATTACAGAACGGCATTATGTTTGCGAAAGCTTGAAATTTCCCTGATAGTAGCAGAAATTCTGAGAATGCCATAACTTTTCTAGAAATTACAAATTCCCTGACTTTTGCAGGATATTCCGCTCATTCACTACCATGTATTGAAAGTAATTCGGCTAATGCGTTTCTCATAAGGTTTGAGTGGTGAGGAAACAATAAGAAGGACACATGTCGACAACGTTATGTTCAAGTTTGAATATCATTAGCTACTGCTTATGTAACTTATCATTTGAAACATACAGTAAAACACACGTTAATAAGTTCTTAAAACTGATTCTTTTCTTTCTCGTTTCTTTTTCTTTCATTCTTACTTAATTTTCTTTCATTTCCGGTTTCGAATGGAGGGCACACACCCCTCGGACCTCCCTTGAATACGTACCTCCCCTGTTAGTACAATATTATTACTGTGGTTGATATGATGGAAATACGAAATATCAATAAATATTGAGATGAAATGCGCTGAGAAGAGGAATGTCGGGTAGTTTCTTAGCAGTATAGAAATTTATCGATTTTCTCAAAAATAACACATGAGAATTCATCTTCAAGCATGTTGTTCAGTTCGACGTCATCTATGAACGGTGTTCTGTCTTCTTGATAGTGTCGTAATAAAAAGGTTAATGATTATATAGTTCAATATTATTTTCATGTTAATAGTTGTCCTGCAAACATTTAAGTTTACATTTTTTATTTTATCGAAAACTGCTCATGAGGACTTCCATTCCTACCCACTTTGTTAGCCACAATGATATCTAACACATAGTCTTAGAACGTTAACCTGAAAGATTTTGATTTTTGATTTTCGATGGTGGGGCAAAGACACTCCTGAAACTCGAATGGCACCCCTGTGACTTACCAACAAAGCTTACTCAATACATCATTGCTACTTTTTTAAAAAAGGATACCATAATGGAGGTAATTACCCTAAAAATTTGATACTTCAATAACAGCAGGTCTTCTACCTCTTCATAAGCGTGATATTGCTCTCAAAACGGTACACTTATTTTTTGAACAACTCTCGTACCCAAACAGAAACTATTTTTGAGAATTAAAAAAGGAAATAATAAATTAGTAATTTTGTTTTAAATGTGTTTCTTCAATGCTTCGCTGAGTCCATATGTTCACAATGTTCTGTCAACCTACGATGTGATTTTCATTTTTCTTTCTTTTTATTTTAAATCATCCGACGAATTCACGCATGCGCAAATGTTTTTATCTCTTTTCTCTCTATGGGAATTATTTGTCTGGCCTTCATTCTCTCTCTCTCTCTTCTCTTTCTCTCTCTCTCTCTCTCTCTCTCTCTCTCTCTGCTCTCCCATCCTATTAGAAATGGGAACGGTCAAGTTGCTAATGGAGAGGCAATGGAGAGATTTCCATCAAGGCATATTTTCACCTCTCAAATACAGCCATTGGAATTTTGATAATGGTTTGGGGTTTAGGATATTTTTTTTCTCCTCATGATTTCTGCCCTGAATTCCTCTCATATCTCCAGTTATGCCTGTCAGCCATCCTTTTGCCAACATCAGAAGTACTGTAGGTGTACATGTGTGGGATATTTTCATATGGGAATGTAGGCGAGCGAATAGGTCGTATTAATATTTTAACAACAGAGTCTACTGAGATCTGCATATTGTAGTATATTAAAATTTGAAGTTGTTTTAATAGGTATTAAAATGAAGAAGAATACTTTATGAATGGGGAATAACATGAATGATCTTTTTATTTGGGTAAATTAATATGTTATAAGTATTGGAAGTCGCATTATTGATTCTAATATATATATATATATATATATATATATATATATATATATATATATATATATATATATATATATAAGGTCCATTCAATAAATAATCGGAAAAGTTGTACGAAACATCGACAAAGTTTGTGCTTGTTTGTTTGGTGATGCCCTAGAACTATTATCAGAAGGGCCTGGCGCATCTACGTCAGGAATGTCATACTGGGAATTAGTGAAACAAGATGGCGACACCTTTGCACGTTTGCACCAATGTGGAGCAGCGGAGGTGGCGTACTATGTCACATCTATTGCTTTCTGATCTCCCCAAAGAGTGACACACTTACCTCTAATAATGATACACATACTCCTAACAATGTCACACATACTCCTAATAATGACACACATACTTCTAATAATGTCACACATACATCTAACGACACGCATACCCATAACAATGTCATACATATAAAAGTGACACACATACCCCTAATAATGTCAAACATACTTCTAACAATAACATGCATGCCCATAACAATGTCATATATACTTCTAACAATGACACACATACCCCTAATAGTGTCACTCATACTTCTAACAATGACACTACACTAATAATGTCACATATACTCTTAACAATGGAATACATATTCCTAATAATGCCACAATACTCCTGACACACATACCCCCAATACTTCTAAGAATGACACATACTTCTAAGAATGACACGCATACCCATAACAATCTCATACATACTTCTAACAGTGACGCACATACCCCTAATAATGTCTCACATACTTCTAACAATAACACACATACTCCTAACAATGACAAAATACTTCTAATAATGTCACACATACTTCTACCAATTACACTCGTACACTAATAATGTCACATATACTCTTAACAATGGAACATATACCTCTAAGAATGTCACACATACCCCCTAATAATGTCACACACTCCTAACAGTGACACACAAAATCTTAACAGTAACACACATACTTCTAATAGTGGCACACATACTCCTAACAGATAGATATAGTCCTAACAATGAGGTGTATACCAACAGTGGCACACCTATTCCTAACAGTGAAACAGACACTAATTGTAATACGAGTAAAGAAACTTAAAATAAAATTTAAAGAAAACATATTTTAAACTATCAAAAGTATAAAATTGAATTATCCAAACTATTAGTACTGAGGAGAAACTAACCGTGGATAAATATTTAAAAGAGAAAATACGTGTATACAGGGTGGTACGATAATGCGTAGACAAACCAAAGGAGGCAGAAATAAAAGTTAAGCAAGAAATATTTCATTCAAATGAATCGAAAGCAGTATCATGAGGGTGTTCAGAAACGGGAAAGGCGTCGAATATATAGTGAAGGCGGAAAGATACAGATGTCTGGTCACAGAAGAATACACAGAAAGTTGATCCTGACAAAAGGGGCCGCGGTGGCTCCGTGGTAGAGCGTTCACCTCTGCTGCATGGGGTCCCTAATTCGATCCCAGCTCGCGCCAAATGAACTTTATAGTGGACAAACATTATGTGCGTGTGTTTCCTCGGGGTTCTCCCGTTTCCTCCTACTTTCTTCATTCCACCGTTTTATTCATTTCTCATCATCACCGCCTCTTTTAGCCTAGCCGGCATAACCGTGGGGCATAAAACTCGAAGATTTCGATCCTAAAAATCACAATGACGTATCGACTCGAGCGAAGTCGTTACTACGTAACGGGGATCCCCATTATTGGTAATACGTATGTGAATTTTCCACCTATTTAGGGCTCCCCATAACGAGACGATTGCTCCGTTACCAACTATTATCATTTTCTTCAGTTTGTCGGTGTACTATTGTACCACCCTGTGTATGTAAAACCAGAATAAGAAGTGAACAGACGTTTTTCTACACCTAAAATGTTGACATTTCTAACGTCATGCGCAAAGGTTGAACCATAATCGTGTATAGTCACTTAAACTCTTATTTTGTACTAAATTTGCCCTTGTTTCTTCTATTTTACGATATTGTATATACTTCTGAAAAAGGGACATGTACAATTTTCATATACATATTCTGATTTAGCTTGTAAATATACTTCTTACGAATATGAAAAGTGAGAATCTAGTCTCGTGAACGAGGAAAATCATGAAAAATACACTCAAGGAAACAAAAGCACACCATCTCGTATTTTGTTCGCCTTTTTGGATTTTGCGGACCGATGCGTCAGAGCGATCAATATTCCCTGTAAGCCTAGTGAAAACCAAATATGATATTCTGTGTATTTATAAGCTCATTTATGCCAGGTAAAGAATTAAGCTACAAATTCTCCATAGATAAAGAATCAGGAAATACTGAGGGCATAGATGAAGTAAGATTTTTGATACCATTTTTTTTAGACTATAAGTTAACTAATTGGATTTCATTATTACTAATATTGCTACTACTACTACAAATAATAATAAAAATAATAATAAATACTGTCTGTTTTACGAACAGAATACACAATGCTCTCATGAGATTATATGAAGATAAATTATTCTGAAATACAGTCTATAATTTGATGCTGAATTCATGTCGAAAAGTATGTCGTTGTCTCGGTAGAGAACCTATTCTGAGGGTTTTGAATCCATTTATCTTTATCACCGTTTTACCCTTTGTGATATTGCTCAGTTCGTGCTGTTTGGAACAAATCTGGTTTGAGGGTTGAACTAATTAGGCAATCGATCATTGGTGTATTGCCCCGTATTATTTAAATACTGTTCAATGTTTAATCAGTTCGTCAATATCTTCACGGAATAATCTCGGTACCTTGGTTATCTAGAAATGATCTATGACATTTTACAGCTGCTCTTTGTTTTCGGAAGATGTGTGGTGCAGTGCATTCAGCAGGTATCGTAGAATATAGTATGCTAATCTACGGAAGCTAGATTTGGAGAATACGCCGGATGAGTAAGAACCTTCCATTGAAGCTCCTGAATGACAACAGTTGTCATGTGTGCCACATGTGTGTGATCTTGGTTGGCCATGTGGATGATGATGTCATGTCGTTTATTAGGTCTTCTTTGTTTACATACTTGATGAACTCGTTGGAATTGATCTCAGTATACAGCAGCAGTAATGGTATGATTACGGAGTAAAAGTTCACTGCCGAATATCCCTTCTATTTCCCACCAAATACACAACATTGTCTTCTTGGAATATAAAGCCTGTTTGGGACATTATGTTGCATTTTTGTTTGATCTGACCTACTCCTTTTTCTGCTTACAGTTCATACACAGGCATCTTTTCTCATCTCTAGTAACAATACGTGAAAGTAAAGCTGATGTTGCCGACAGGACTCACGATGGCGGAAAAGCAAAGAACCATATATGACAAAACGCTGGATTTTGTAGTCTGCATTGAGTGAACGAGCTATCTATGTATTCAGCCTCTGAACCCTCCACATACGTTTAAGGTATGGTACAGTCCGCAGCAGAAAATCTGCAACATGAGCATGTAAGTTTATTGTGAAACGACGAAGTCTTTTGCTTCAATATAAGTGTGCAAGGGAGGACACCGAGGTTTCTCCTGGCGTGATTCGTGCCACTTAGAAGTTATGTTGATTCCCTGGGCTATTAGGAGTAGTTTCACAATAAACTTATATGCTGATGTTGCAGGTTTTAGCTGCGGACTGTAAAACAGTTCCCTGTCCACTGCTCCTATTCATAGCTAATTCCCGGGTGCTTTGACGAGGATCACTGTGAATCAAGTTGTTTAAGTGGTTCCCGTTAATGTGGAATGGGCGACCAAAACCAAGACATCGCTCAGGTCAAAATTTTCACTTCAGGACCTGTCAAACAACTTCCTCTGAATGCTTCTACGGCACTAGAACCTTTGTGAAACTCGTGCAGGAGAAAATATCGGATTGACACTCGATACTTCAGACCCAGAAAGACAAAAAACTTATTGGACTTAGTAAAACCAAAAATAATGCTATACATTACTGACAACGTAGCTACAATTTGATATATTCAACAGCACTGCCATTATCATGACGCCTGGGAAAAAAATCTGAAGTGAAAAGCACAAATTAAGCACTTTGAGTGCTAACTCCGTATTTTTACGGAGTAACTGATCTTTCGTAGACTGCGGTTTCCGTGTGTATACGTGATGTGATTCAAACTGTATTTTCAATGGTTTTGCTCCTTTATTATACGGAGTTTGCAGTTTTGAAATATCCCTTGGACTTCGTAGTTTGCGTGAAGATCCTAATTAATACCTTGTTACCGCCAGGATTTAAAAACCATGTGCTTATTGTTTCACCGTCAAAATGGCGAGAAAGAGCCTGTCGGACGATTCAATATGCTTCAGTTTAGAAGCAGAATTGAGCGACAGTGATGCTGATTTTTTTAAAAGGAGAGTTATTGGACAATTGTAAGAATGATCCTGACTATGTAGCAACAGAAATATCGGATATATCAGGGAAGTAACCTTGAGATAATAATTCTCATATTAGCATTCGTTTTCCTTGGACTGCATGCAAATATCATTTGCAGGGATGGAAAATGAACTGATTCCTTTGAAAACGCTCCAGACAGGTTCCTGAAACGGTTCTGGGTTGTGGCTGTTGTTCAGGAACCATTCTGTGTTTTCAGGAAGTGATTTTCGAACCGGTTCTGAGATGTTAATGGCAGAGAGTAGTGGTTCTTGAACCGGTTCTCAGACATAAAGACAATGAAGAACAGGTTCAGAGATGTTAGTAAAATGGTCGAACTGGTTCTGGGAACGGTTGTCAGTTTCGGCTGTTGTTCAAGAACCGGTTCACAAATCATTTTCATACGAAGTGGTTCTCGGCCCAGCTCTGAGAGTTAAGACAGGAGCGTTTCTTGAACCGGTTCTGATATGATAGGAAAACGTCAAACCGGTTCTAACAGCGGCTTTTACATGTTTGTGAAATATATATCGAGTATGTGCTCAGTGATACTGATACTAGATTTCGGTATGTATACATTTATTGAGTAATAGCGCTTATTTCTAATATTCCACAAAATGTAATTTATCTAATATTAATATTATGTATCTTAAAATCAATTCTTTGCTTTATTATATCTTCCTTCTTTCTTTTCTTTTTTGCTTTTTGTACTATACATTCATACAGGGTGTCCGAGAAGTCCTTCCCTGATTACAGAAATTGATAACTCAGGCTAGAAATAAGATAGAAATATGAAACTGTTGTTGAATTGTTTACAAACTATAAAAGTTTGGTCACATCAGTACACTTCCACATGAGCACCCTTGGTAGCACGTAGCACATCTAGGCGATATTCAATTTCCATCCACACATTAGCCAACATCACTGGAGGGATCGATGCAACGACTGTGGTTATTCGTTGCTGCAGGGTTTCAAGATCTGGTACACGTGTTCGGTAGACCTCATCCTTGACATAACCCCATAAAAAGAAGTCTAATGGGGTTATGTCAGGAGAGCGTGGAGGCCCAGCTGTTGGTCCATCACGACCAATCCATCGCCCAGGAAATGTCCTATCGAGATAGGCACGGACGTCCAAACCCCAATGAGGTGCTGCACCGCCTTGCTGAAAAACGACATCGGGGCGATACTGAAGCAGCTGAGGAACAGCATACAGCTGCAACATATCCAGGTACACTGCAAATGTGATGGTATCCTCAGCGAAGAAGAATGGCCCGATAATTCGATCGTGCAATAACGCGCACCAAACATTCACCTTTGGACTGCCTCTGGGGAACTCCCTGACCTCCCTGGGGGGTTCTGAACCCCAAATGCGTACATTATGGCGATTCACTATTCCACTGACAAGGAATGTCGCTTCGTCGGAAAAGGCAATTCGTCTGGAATAACCATTATCGTCCGCAATACGTGATAGCATTTCGACCGCAAAGTCATATCGACGTGTACCGTCGTCGGGCAACCAGGCCTGAACGAGGTAAAACAGAACAAACCTAACACAGACAAAAATTTTTATAGTTTGTAAACAATTCAACACCAGTTTCATATTTCTATCTTATTTCTAGCCTGAGTTATCAATTTCTGTAATCAGGGAAGGACTTCTCGGACACTCTGTATATCATCTCGACATGATCTTATATTAGAGCTTTAGCACAAGTTCATCTTCCTCAGATTACTGTACATTTCTTTTTTCGATAGTTCCACTAATCTTAGTTTGTTCTATTTTATAACGTTAATTCTATATTATCACATATAGTAATATATAGTTAACTAATGCACATATCTTATACAACGATTATGTTATCGTATTCCACAAAAATACCTCATATATTTATTTGTATATACACGTAAACTGTACGCTTTCTGTAATTGGAGTTATATAGTCGACTGAGGGAATAAATAAGAAACTAAATAATGGAATAACGAAATAAATCACTCTATCATTACTTACAGAGTAAACAACATCTGGTTGAAAAAGCAACGCAAGGTAGCATTGACTCTGAATACCTCTGATGACAAGTATGTTTGAAAAATATGTGCGGTCAATTGATCAGTCTGTTTGGTTGCACATGAAACAAATAGCATTCATCGCCAATAAAAATAACAGAAAGACTTGGTAAGCGATTAGATTCTGTAGGCTACAGAACGTAACAAGTCGTTTAGTCCTTTTTGTTGGAAAGCGCGATTGCACCGTACAAACACCGGTCTTTTGTTTGATTTTTCAGATCTGGTACAAACACTGATCCTTTCTTCTTCTGACTTCTCAGAAAGAGCATCAGAACCGGTTCTAGATCTTTCTTAGATTTAAAAACCGAGTCCACTTTTTACCTTACATAACAGACTAACACAAGAACCCGTCTCTGTAGTTTCTTGACACGTCAGAACCAGTTCAGGTCTTTTTTCATATTCCAGAACCGGTTCCACAACCACTTTGTCATAAACCAAGTAGGTTTATGAACCGTTTCCTGAACCATGGTCAAAACACAGAACCGGTTCTGAGAGCGGTTTCTAGAGTTAACAAAAAATAAAACCGTTTCTGAGAGCAGTTATTAAATTCAACAAAACAATGAAACCGTTCTAACTTTAGGAAATCGTTCTAACTTTATCATGGGTTCTTGGTTCCTGAACCGTTTCAGAAATTGTTCTGGAATAAACGGAGCGGTTCTTTTTCCATCCCTGGTTATTTGTGATTTGTAATGGTTTTGTGGTTGGAATACAGAATATTATACGTAAGAATAAAGAGCAAGCTCTGTACTTTCAAACGGTGCATGTTGCATTATTTTAACTTTTAAAGATTTTCAGATATATGCTTTTGAAAAAGGTCGCAAAAAAGCAAGAGATTCTTGTTAAATCCTTCACTTCAGAGCCCAGCACTCAAAGTGTTAATAAATCAACTTCACATAAGATTTACCATATTTATATATACTATAATTCGAAAGACTTTTTAAAAAACTGAAAATTTACATACATCCAGAGAGTTTTCCAGCTATGTTGCATCTAAAACCTGATTATGAATTCACTTTCAAAATTCATCCATGCGTTTCTATGTCAAATTACCTACAGCATCCTACCCAGAGGAAATATCAGTACATGGAACATTTGGCAAATAAATCTTTAAAAATATACGCTGACTCAGTACTCGTTAAGGAATTTTTAATTTTTTCCTAGAGGGTTTATTTTTTCTTTTTCTTTTTCTTTCTTTCTTTTTTCTTTTTTTTGCAAATTAAGGGAAAGGATCGATGGAGAAGCTTCTGCGGCTAAAGCATTAAAGGAGAAAGTAGGGAGAAAGGCTTTTCCTCCTTTCCCTTTCACTCTCTGTGAAAAAAGAAGAGGAAAAGGGAGGCTGCTAGAAGAGAAATGTAATGTAATCAATTACTCAGTACGAGACAGCTCCTAGTTTTATAAGACACCTTGGTGCGGCTTCTCTTGAGTTTTCCCTCTTCGATAAATTTTCATTCTGTTTCCGGGATGAAAACCGCTGTGGAAAGTACGCATGGTAAAGCTAATAAGGAACGAAACCTTGTGCTGTTTAAAGGCTGCGGGTAAGGGGAGAGGTTTAAAATACGAAAAGATCAAGTGTTAGTCAGATTGTTTTGGTATTGATTTGCCTTAGGATATGAGAACGTGACAGTTTCATAATACGCTAGAGAAGGGAGCAAGATGACGCAATGGTAACGTTTACCTTTGGAGTATCGGATTTCTGAGTTCTAATTTGTGTGTGTGTGTTTTGTGACATCATGCAACAGCAAGATAATGAAGGACGTGATGTAGATTAACATGTACATTGCAGTTGTTAGATGCACAGACCGTCACATTGACACAATACTTCTGAGAGTGACCCAAATATACCTAACATTGACAAAAACACTTATAACAGTGATACACATATTCCTAAGTGACATGCAATTTAAGAGTTATACTTACCGCTAACAATGACACATAAACTACTAACAGTAACACATATACTCGTAACAGTGACAAACTTACTCCGAACATTAATACACACATGCACACGTACTCGTAATAGAGACATAATACTTCGAACACTGACACATATACTCGTAATAGTGACGTAACACTTCTAACACTGACACACATACTCGTAACAGTGGCATAATACTTCTAACACTAACACACATACTCGTAATAGTGATATAATACTTCTAACACTGACACACATACTCGTAATAGTGACATAATACTTCTAACACTGACACACATACTCCAAATAGTAATATAATACTTCTAACACTGACACACATAATCGTAATAGTGACATAATACTTCTAACACTGACACACATACTCGTCATGGTGACATAATACTTCAAACACTGACACACACACTCGTAATAGTGACATAATACTTCTAACACTGACACACATACTCCAAATAGTAATATAATACTTCTAACACTGACACACATAATCGTAATAGTGACATAATACTTCTAACACTGACACACATACTCGTCATGGTGACATAATACTTCAAACACTGACACACACACTCGTAATAGTGACATAATACTTCCAACACTGACACATTTACACGTAATAGTGACACAATACTTCTAACACTGATATATTTACTCGAAATAGTGATATAATACTTCTAACACTGACACGAATACTCGTAATAGTGACATAATACTTTTAACACTGACACAATACTCTTAATAGTGGCATAATACTTCTAACACTGACAGACATACTCGTAATAGTGACATAATACTTATAACACTGACATACGTACTCGAAATAGTGACATAATACTTCTAACGCTGACACAGTTATCACTTCTTATGTGTTTGGGTGCCAACCAGAAACTCCTGTTACAACACAACAGGGGTGCATAGTCAATATAGGTCAGTGCAAAGTCACTTGAGCTATTGTTTTAAAATCATGTAGAGAAAAGTAGTATCTTATATCGAGCGAAGATAATACGAAAATAAAATTCTTCAAGCAACTGAGTTATGGTTAGAAGAAAATTTTCTTTAGATATATTGTATGTTGTTTCTGTATGAGAATTGTATCTTGTAAAACTAGCAGTGTCGCAATGTATAAGTATAATGTCACAGTACATAGCACCTGCAGGCCGTACTGTCATATGTACAACACATGCATTTGCACGGGGCAGCAAAATCTGTCATAACTTACAACGAGATACTTTGTATTTTGGGCAGAAAGTGCTTCTACACAAGCACTATATCGGATATAATGTTAATTTAAGATAACAAAAGAAGAATGTTTTTAATATATGTAAGAAATATATTATTATTGTATAATTGGTTGCTAAGTGGTTGTTTATAGATACTCAGTGGACATGTTTGATTGCAAAACAGTTTGTGTAAATATACGTTAAAAAGAGAATCAACGAATAAATTATTTACTACTCATCATCGACTTGTAATTTCAGTATAAAAGGTGAGAATACTAGTGTATATAATTACGGAAGATATTTTAAGGTGTGAACAATTACTGCCACTAAAAGATTTACTTATGTTATTAGCCGAACCAGGGTTGACGACTACCTTTAGTGAGTCGTTGTAAAATTTTTTTTATAAACTATATTATTTAAAACTAGCGTCAATTATGCGCTGCAATGAAAATAAAATGATTAAAAAAACATCTCAGGTCTGAACCTCATCTATTTTGAAAATTTGATCGATCTCGGTCGGGTGGTTCAAGAGTTATTAAGTCATAAACAAGTGACTTTCATTTTTACATTTATAGATAAATATTACTTATTGGAAACACTTCATGATGATGGTAGTTAAATTTACTAAGTAGACGTTCCATTTGAATACTACATTCATAAATCATACTAAGTCGCACTAGTTTAAGGTCACATGGACAGTGCTAAAGCAAATGGTCAAACAAATCCCTGTACAAATTGCTTGATTGTTGTCAAATACAAGAACTCAATTCTCGAACAGTAGCGAACACCTTTCCCATTTAATTAGTTATCACAGTTTTGATATGAAAACTAGACTTGTCTTTGTCACAAATAAGTTCCTTATTATTTTTTAGTTTGTTAACAGATGTAGAGAGATAAATCAAGAAATAAAGATAAAAGAGCTAGTTCCACTACAATTGTAAACTGATATATTGAGATTGAAGGTCGATATTGGATTGTATAAAAATGACATCTTTCCTCTGCAGGTATGTTTGCTTTATCTTTTCACTAATACAATAGATTATTATTTAAAAAAAAACAGACACAACGAGATTGTGTTTAGGCCTTTCTGAGTGCAAGTGCTCTTTGTCTCCTCTTCGTTGTTCATGATGGGGTAGCATACTTAAAATGGTCACTTTTAAGATTTATTCTTTCTGGAGAAAGGGAGGAAATGACACCATTGCACGGGGTGCCAAATTACCTAAGGCTGGCGCTGAGCACGTGAAGAAGTGTAAACATCATAAAAATTCAAATTTGATTTTTTTTTAACTTTTTAACAACCGAAATTACCTTGCTGCTGTCTATCTAGCAACGTTTATTCTTCCCATCGCCTCCCCTCAGGCAAAATCTACGATGTACTTGAAAGGAGACTGGTTCCGGCACTAGAAATTTAAGTTGTAACCCGCCACTTCCACTCTCTTCGCAACAGTGCATTTCAATTCGCTCTTTATTAACAACTTAAAATCTTTAGTGTTGCCATGACAATCGATTTTTGTAAAATTTCATTTAACACATTTACAACCAGCACTTACACAAGATATTCAAAATACTTAGGGCAACCATTTTTAAAATTCCTATGTCAGTCACTCCTAATTAAAATGTACCTCAATTGGAATTGGTTTTACTTCTTTACTATAAATCAGAAAAATCTGAAATTTTGTACATACAGTAGAGCGTCGATTATCCGAAGTAATTGGGGGACATGGGTGTTCGGAAAACTGTTTTGTTCGGATAATCGAACTGTACATGTTTATTTGCCATGCGCGGAGCGGCACGCCTCAACTCTAAGCTGGCGCAGCTGTTGCTGTGAACAGCTTTGATACTGCCGCTACTTCTACAGCCAGTGCCAAATCGACAGAAGCGTGCTGATTGTTGAAACACAGCGACTGGCGGCTTGGCCGGTCAGCAGCGCCTTATGAAGACCCATTAGAAGCAATGTTCCGCCAGCGGTGGCTCAGTGCGGCGACTACTGTGGGAAACTTGGTTTGGGAGTGAGGGGGATGATGGACGGTAGGGTGGGAGAGTAACAGGTGCGAGCGAGTACACAGTTCGGTTAAGCGGTCGTTCGGTTGACCGACGTTCGGATAATCGACGCTTTACTGTATCTTCAGATGACAATCAAGAAAAATATGAATTTGTTCGAATACTCCTAACTGTGAAAAAAGTACTCCTGACATTGATACAATACTTCTAAGTAACACATATATTCCTAACAATGGCAAAACATACTCCTAAGAGTGACACGTATATTCTTAATAGTGGCACACACATGATCCTAAAAGTGACACAATGTTCGTAAGTGATACACATAACCCTAACAGTATTGTAATATTCGGTAGAGTAACGATACACTAGTTTTTGCTCACCTTGTTTTCAATTATAAAAGACACATACAGTTTGTACACAAGATTACAAATAAGTAAATTTCTGAAAGTTGTTTTCTCTATAATTGATTCTCTACACATTGCAGCTCAGAGGTTTGAGATTTGTTGGTTAACAATGGTCATGCCTGTTGCAACTGGATCTAAAAGGAACCTCTTGCCCGTAGCAGCTGAGAGGTATGGTTGGTATCTCCTGCCCATTGCAGCTTGGAGATAAGTGAGGATACTACTCGCTCGTTGAAGCTTATACGTAGGGTTGGTATCTCCTGCCCATTGCAGCTTGGAGATAAGTGAGGATACTACTCGCCCGTTGTAGCTCATAGGTAGGGTTGGTATCTCCTGCCCGTTGCAGCTTGGAGATAGGCGAGGATACTACTCGCTCGTTGAAGCTTATACGTAGGGTTGGTATCTCCTGCTCGTTGCAGTTCGGAGATAGGTGAGGATCCTTCTTACCCATTTCAGCGTCAGAGGTAAGTTTAGAGGAGTGTCTCCCGTCCGTTGCAACTTGAAGACATAGGTAGGATATGACCAGTTAACAACTAATGACATCTGCCTCGATGTGTCTATTTTTACAGCAAATCTTCGGAGGGGGAACCTGTGGAGGGGGTTGAAGGCGTACTCTTCGTGTTCCTTCGGTGTGATGGCATTCGCAGACTGCTTTCTGAGGTTTATGCCAAAACACATGGTTTTATTTGCTAATACGGGATGCTTCCAATATAAGGGAATATTGCGATATTCTTGGGACGATTAATCAATTGCCGGAACCGCTTCTAAATATCTATTATCATTTTCTGAAGTATAGTGATCGACGTTACAACAGAAAATAATATCTTTTGTTTCCAATTTTCGGCGGATTGATAATGACCTATATCAATGGACTCCATTCCTAAATTTTGATCCTTTACATTTCGGGGCAAAAATTGATGGTCATTTATAAAGGAGTTCTTGAGCTTTTGCGTCATGAGAACGAACAAGCATACTAACAGATAAAATAAACATTTACAGCAGAAGGGAGATTAGTGAAAAGTGTCTCATGGTATTGTTTTGATAGAAGAAAGTGTGTAATATTTTGTGCCACTTAATGTAGGACGGGACAGAGTCCTCTAAGTTGGGTCAGAAGCATGGGCATTACGCAAAAATGATTTAAAACGACTGGATTTCGAAATGTGGATGTAGAGAATTAGCTGGGTCGAGCGGAAAACTTATGAGAGGGTGTTAGAAATCTTGGGGGAGGAAAGAACAATTTTAGATATTATTAAGAAGAGGAAGAGAAACTGGTTGGGACATTGGCTAAGAAGGAACTGTATCATAAGGGACATTTTAGAGGGTATGGTGGCAGGAAACAGAGGAAGAAGGCGAAGGAGCTACAATTGATGGATGGTATCAAAACAGAACAATCGTGCGTGAAGACGAAGATTTCAGCGGAAGACCGTGGAGCATGGATGCTTCTCAGTTGCAGCACGTGCCACAATGCTTATGGTGATGAATGTAAGATGAGGTAGCATTTCGTATAAATAATGTAGAAGTGAAACATAATTTGAGAATAAAATCCTTCCAGGAACTAAATTGTCAGATATAGTTAGAAGAAACTTTTCTTTAGCCGTAAGAAAACGTGTTTCCGAAAGACAATTATAAATAATAATAATAATAATAATAATAATAATAATAATAATAATAATAATAATAATAATAATAATAAATGTAGAAAAAGCAATGGGGTAAACCAGAAATAAACGTGATGGAATCCAAGAACTTGATTACACATTGTCCAATTAATCAGAAACTAACAGTCAACTTGTTTTGAGTATAAAACTACAAAACCAGGTTAATTTTCTATGCATGTATCGCTATACTTACACTGTTAGGTTTCATTAGCGTTCACTATAGTGGGATGTTTACTTTATGTGCTGTGGAGTAAACATTAGTATTTAACGTTGTTCCTGTTTGGTGTAACGATGAAATCAAATGTGTACCCAAAATATAATGAAATTTTATCATGTTAATTTGTGGTTTGCTTTCGGAGTAAATAAAACCCGTGTTAACCGAAGGGAAAAGCCACAATGTACACAACTGAAAATGGAATTTTATCTTAATCCACCATCGGCGTTGTGTATATGGAGAGGATATCGTTATCAGATGAAGCGGGCGATGCTTGCATGGAAATTTTTCCTCTTTCGATCGTTTCTTCTGCTTTCATTTTCTCTCCCTGAGAGCTCGTAGCTCGGAGCTCGTGAATTTTACCCAGTCGGCTTAGATTGGTGGTCAGCGTTATTGTTTGGTAATGAGCGATTCTTGTTTCGACTCTGGTGTCTTGGAATTTTGAAGAAAAAGTTTATTTTTACGCCGTAACTTGGAAGTTTTCCTGGGAACAAGTATTAATATTTGTCCCTCCCCCCTAGAATAATATGAAGTTGGACCTCCTAGAAAAAAACTTAATACTTAGGGCCTCATTTAATATAAACATTAATAAATATTTTTTTATTATTGTAGAGATACATTGAACGTCTTGCTGAAATAAAGTTCAGATTACGTTTATGCTTCACCGTAGGGAAATACAGGATGCCCACAAAGTCCTGGAACCGTTAGAATGAAACATAGCTCGTGAACTATAGCAGATAAAGACATGTGGTTTTTTGCAATGTGCTCTACAACTCTCCAAGTTTTATTCACAATTACAACACTTTCAGTCGCGCCACGTTAGTTGCCCTCAGAAAGTCGAGACGATATTCAACCTCTATCCATACACGCTGCAGCGTATCAGCCTCAATCTGTTCGACAACGTTGGCAATTCGAGTACGAAGTGGTACAAAGTTTTCAGAGACAGATGGACGACCAGATGTGGCTCAAGAAGTGATAGACAACGTGCAAGCGGCATTTGAGCGCAGCTCTCAGAAATCGGTCCGCTGTGCTTCACGCGAATTGCATGTCCCGAGATAAACAGTTCGTAAGGTCCTCCACAAGCGGTTACGGCTACATAACTACAAAGTGCAAATTACACAGGCTTTGGAACCAACTCATCTTCCTCAGCGAGCTGACTTTGCGTACAGTTTTTTTTTTTTTTTTTTTTTTTTTTTTTTTTTTAAAGATTGAATATCACTTCGACGTCCTGAGGGCAACTAAAGGGACGCAAGTGAAAGAGTTGTAATTGGAAATAACACTTAGAGAGTTATAGAACACGTTGCAAAAAACGTATGTCTTTATATACTATAGTGTATGAGCTATGTTTAATTCTAACGGTCCCAGGACTTTGTAGACACCCTGTATACCTTGTTCAGATGATGAGGCAACAGTAGTACCTTATATTATTTCCAGTTGTTTTGCTAATGATATGAAAGACATATTCCACGCTTCAGTAGTTAAATTGAGGGAACAATATGTGACAAAACAAAAAGACTTACCATGTTATTTCTGAAGACCATTATAGTAGGTATTTTACTGAAGTGGGAACAAACCATATTTCCGTATCTTTTTTCTTTCTTTTTATGTGCTGAATCTATTCTCAACATGCAGGTAGAGAAAATAAGTTGAAGAAATAAATATAATTAGAATCTAATACCGGCTATTACAAAAAGTAGCGGCCTCTCGAAAATTAAAATAATAAGCTTTTTAACACTGTCAAAGTGTTTTGAACCAAAATTAGAAATTACTTTTTATTATCATATGACCAAACCTTACGGGAGTTTTGAAGTTTTTAACATTTTCAAACGGCCTCCATTTTGAAACAGTATGGCGAATCGGATTGTATATTTGTAATATGAATGAACTGACCAATTTCTTTTAATCCTTTCGCTTTTACGAAGTTACTGTATCCACTATATACAAGAAATGGATTCTACCATTATAGCGAGTTCTCCACAATAGGGGTGGGAAGTTAAATGGGAGAACGGTTGGGCTCCCAGCCTCACAAGGTACACACTAGTTTCTTCATGTCTTTTCCATCATGAAGGTGGATATGGGTACGCATATCATATGAGAAGTTATAAAGAGGGGCTACTGTCGTTCAAGGGTAGTGTTCACCTGTGATGCGAGATGACTCTGGTTCGACCATAACAGTTTGCGCTGGGCAACATGCTATTTGTAGATGTTGTTGGGATTTCTTCCGGTTTCATCCACGTTTTCATTCCACCATTTTTTCACAATCTTTCTCCTTCATTGACTATTTGTCACTTTCCCTATGGGCATAAACGTGGTACGTAAAACTTGAAGATCATAATATGTCCCAAACAATTTTCTATAAAAAGAAAATACTAAAATAGTGTATAATGTTTTCAAACTAGGCGTATGCTAGCAAAATGTTTCTAAAGGGTGCCAGTCTATTTTACTACTTTGATTATTGAAATAACTGATCAAAGCCTAACCTACTATATAGACTAATCTAACATAATACCCAATAAAATCTAATCTACGTACAATACTGTAAACTTGCTAAATAAATGTGAGTCGACAAGATTGTAATGTAATTAGTCAATTTTGTTTGACAGAAATAGAGAAATATTCCGATTAGCGTGCATTTCGGTGACAGATAAAATTTCACAATAATCGAGTCCAGTATATAATTCAAACCTCTTCACGTTTAGGGCGTGTCTAATTTTTTTGCAATACCCAATGAAAGTTACGACTGAGGTAAATGTTATATGACTCAAAAAGGTCTTTGTTCTTAGAATGCTACTGTACGTTTAGGAAAAAAGAAAATTGTTTGTAAATAATTAAGAGAGAAAAGCATTATTTTAAGTACAGTGGTTTACTAATTTATTATAAGACTATTTCTTTACATATATATTAACCTAAATCAGTGTTGATCCTTTCATATTATCGGTTTGAAGCATTTACTTCGTTCTTCCATCTGGGTTTTACGAAAGAAAAGTTTTACGTTATACTTGTACACGAAAGGAAATAAAATCCGACAACCTCGCTCTTACACGCCATTGGCTTTCGTAAAGCGCCCAGAGGTTTCAGCTGGACACTGATCTATAAAATTAGTGATTATTACCAAGGATTTTCCATGCCTATTAATTCAATCTTATGTATGAAATTAAAAAAAAGGAAAAAAGATTTGACTTAAATGTACTAAGTAGAAAAAAGTGTACTTTTCTTTTTATGAACACAAGGTTATTCTTTAATATATAAAGAGTACATAAGTACATTAAGTTCTATCTTTCTTGGATAATAAGTAGGAGTGTAATGTGTATACCACGAGAGAGTGTTTGGTTTGTTTGAAACGATATTTTCTCAATTAATATATAAATCGGAAATAGAAATAGATTTTCCAACAGTTTCGTTTTCCTTACCGAGATTATTCGTCATTCTATACTTTTTCTAGAAGATTAGAAAAAATGAAATGAAATCTTTCATTTTACGTCCCACGCTTATGCTAGTTAGGCTAAAGGAGACGGAGATGTTGAGAAATCAATGCAATGGTGCAATGAATAAAATTGGAGAAACCCCACCCAGATGATGTTTGTCCTCCACAAAGTTCACAGGGGGCGAGCTGGGATCGAACCAGAGACCCCAAGCACGCTCTACGCTCTACCACTTTTTTTTTAAAAAAAAACTTCCTGACTTATTTTCTACTTTTCAGGACTACTAGACACGACAGGGACACGAACACAGAAACATCGAGGACAATTAAAATTCCACGCTTGCTACAACAGAGGGACTCGAACCCCCAATGGGCTTCACCTCACAATCATCAGCCTAACGCCTCAGACCGCTCGGCAACCACTGAGCCACCGCGCCCCCTTAGACAGATTAGAGAGTATACTTGTGAACGCTTAATTGTTGTAGAAAACCGCTTTTCGCTATCTATTACAGTTTTTACTTAACATTAAAACCGGAAGTAATTGATCTCTGCCACTTCCGGCTTCAATAGAAGGTTATGAGAATACATGAACCTATTCTTAGAACGCTAAATACATTATAAAATATCCACTTCTCGTTATCTGTTATCATTTTTGCTCTACGTAGATATTTATTAAGGAAATGTGTTACTAATACGGATACAGTGTATCAAGGAATGCACGTATAACCTTGTAGGATAATACTGTATATTCTCAAGAGTGGATGTCTAGCCGAAAGAAAATACAAACTAAGAAGATATGCATCTAGGTTATTCTGCTGTTTGGTTACCAAAGTAACGATAAGTGTCAGAGTAGATCACCCGTTTAAATTTTGAAACCAACAAATCTTATACTGAACTCTATCTTGATTGTATTGTAAAATTATTTTGGCAAGATACTAGGTAAAAAAAAAATTCGCATAAGTAATTCTCTTTTCTCCCACAATCTTTTTTTATTATAAAATTCCTGTTATATACAGTACAACACAAACCCACAACAACACAACACACAATAAGTTTGGCCCTAAGGTCAATACAAAGATCTCTATGTACTTTGGGTAAATAGGTGTCCCAAGGTCTTAGCAGCTAAAGGAAAGATTCCACAAAGCTACAGGCAAGCTAAATGCAAATGTTTAATCTCAGTGCTCCAGGCAAGGTAAGAGAGGTTGATGTCCCTCAGAGCTTCAGGAAAGCTAAGCGGACAGGGAAAGCAACAGCTCCAGGCAAGCTAGGTGGTTGCTATTAGGATCTCTCAAAACTCCAGGAAAGCTAAGAATCGGGTTGAATTTTCACAAAGTTCCAGGGAAGCTAAGCGTACACGGAAACCAAGAAACCACGCAAAGCTAGGTGTTTGCGGTTACGATCTCTGAGAGCTCCATGTAAACTAGGAGAGGGGTTGAATTCCAACAGAGTTCCAGACAAGCTAAGTGGGCAGGAGACCTAAGAGCTTCAGGCAAGCTCAGAGGGTTGGGTTAGGTTAGATCTCGCAGAGCTCCAGACAAGCCAAGAGATGGGGTTTCAACAAACCGAAACTGATGTCTATAGAGATCTTACATGGAGTTTTGTACCCTTCTTTAAATGCAGCGGTGGCACTGGGGTTCCTTTTATGTCACATGACCGGATGATGATGAGGATTAGTGTAGTCTGTTTCTTGTAGTAGTTGTTGTAAGACAACATGTGGGTTTGTTTATAAATAAGAAGCACGTGTTGCAGTTTACAAATATAGGCAACGTGTAGTATATTACAGTGTTGTTACCGTAATGCTTTCCGTGTGGTTCATTGTTCCTTGGGAGCTATTGTTGTTTGCATTCAACATTAAACTGATGATCCATGTCACAAATAACCTCGGTGTTGAATGATATGCTCATCTGTAGACTAAGGTCCAACCAACCAATCATAAAGGATTAAGTGCAAACACATCTAAGGGGCGAAAAACTTGTACAAGGAGAACGAAATGTGTACACTGAGAAAAAAATCTAGATGGTGTACTTAAAACGATAGGTTACATGCGTAATTCCTGTAGTTTTTGGACTTAACGTACAGCAGACGTATAACTGAAAACGCGTGTTTTATACTACATTCCGTATAAGTGCTCCATCTATAAGTACTTTCTGTATGAAACAATAGATGCGATCAGGATCTCACATACAAATGGACGTACATAACATATAGCTGAGGAATGTAGCATAAGTATACGCATGTGGTATACGGTAAATTGTTAGATCTCAGACATCGTGCAACAGAATGATGTAACATCTAAGGGCGGTGCGTATGTAGCATATGGATAACGTACGCTCCATTCTGATTTCTGTAGTGAGCAAGAGGATTCCGTATATTTGTACAATATATCGCTGTCCGGAGAACGGATTTTTCTCAGTGTAGCTTTACGTTCCGCGGTTATACCTCTCGGGCTAATGAAGACAGAATATTAAGAAAAGAATTGGGAGGAAATGGGAGAACCTACAGATACGAACTCACATGCTTGGGATCGAACCAGCTAGCCATTGCAACAGAGATAAGCGTCATACCAGTCTTTTATTTCTCCCCAACCGGTCATCTATCTGTTCGGCTATCTATTTGATCTCTTTTCTACCTCATTAATTACGATAGAGACACGAACACAGAAACTTCGAAAATAGTTCAAAATCCTACCATACGGATTCGAGCCCCGAATAAGTTTCTTCTCAAAATCGTGACCACTAGACAACACTGAGAAAAAAGCATATATGACGTTCATAAAAACGTAGGTTACATGCGTATTTCCTGTAGTTTTTGAACTTAACGTAACCCTATGTAACCCTATGTAACGTCCTGCAGCAAAAATATGACAGGAAATGTATGTTTTATACGTACTTTCGGTATAAGTGTTCCGAATAAAGGTACTTGCCGTACATACTCACATACAAATGGACGTATATAACATATAGATGACGTATGTAATATACGGAAGACTGTTAGGTGTCAGACATTCTGCAGAGTTATGATTCAACATCTAATGCGGGAAACCGACAATACGTATGCATATGGATAATGCATGCTCCGTACAGATTTCCGTAGTAAACATAAGAATTAAGTATATTTGTACAATGTACCGCTGTTGGGAAAACCGATTTTTCTCCGTGTAGACCAGACCGGTGTCCCATACCCACCCTCCCCTCCACAATAAAAGAATCGAAACAGTCAATGAAGCAGAGTTACTAATGACAAAAGCCCATATATTAAAAAAAAAAATATAAGTCCTTAAATATAGGTAATACAAGCTTGTAAAAGTATATTTCCTTATCACTCGCTGGTATTTTTTGAATATTATCTGTGTATTATATACACTCCAAGACTCGAGGCGCCCTATAGTGTGCAACATAGTGATCATACTAAAGTACTTACCAACGTGTAAACAGCACTTGTGATCGCCGCGTGACGAGCATGGAGTCGGCAACAACCTCTACCATTGAGGGCTTCGTACGGAGATAAAATGCTCGCCTTCATCTTCTACATCACGAACTCTGGCTGTAAAAGATACAGAAAACTTTAGTATATATATTATTGGTTCTAAGCACAATTAATCAATTTAAATTCTTACTCGTATCTAAATTATAAAAGTGGGCAGAAGTAGGGGTAGAAAAATGAAAAATTGTACGATTGGATGTCCAGCTTTCGATATTCTTTTGTAAAAATAAGGGAGATTTTGTTACGATTCTATGCAATTATTTAGTACAATGGAAACATTATTTGACGTACTCTGCAGACAGCCAACATACCGTTATGCGTTTTTCAAAGGCACTTCGTCAATTTATTACACACGAAAATACACAATACCACACATATTGTTCAGTGTTTTAAACTAGGGATGGACGGATCCTGATCTGCCCAGATCCGAAGATCCAAATCTGATTGGATTCGGATCCTTCGGGTTCGAATCTCAGATCTAGATCCAAAATTCGGAATTCCGATCTGGGTCAGGATCTCGGATCTGTATCCGAAATTCAGAACGGGATCAGAAATCTAATATCTCTATTTTTGATTCGTATCCATTAAACTAGGGATACTACACTATCACTAACATCAAAATTTTGGACGGCTGTACGACTGTAATAGCCCAAGTGAAATGGAAGGGGGCAATGTAAGTACATCCGAAGTACCTTAATATCGAGTACCACGATCTTGACATGAGACATTTTGAAAAAAAGAACAAAATTACAAATAAGAGAATATTTGACTTCTTTAAAAAAAAAGTTTTATTTCGAAAAAAGTGCTGAGACAAGTACCGCATCCTACCATCTGGAAGGTTTTCAAAAGACAGAAAAAACCATAGTAACAATTTACAGAAATTTGATCTCGGAAGTCGTTCCGGAGATATGATAAACATTGCTAAACTTTACAAGAGTGCTTGAAAGCATGTGATAGGAAGACATTGTTGCAGTTGCAACTTACAAAGAATGTCCTGCTTTAATGTCAAAGAAGCAAACAAAAACAAAAATATTTTTTTTAAAAAAAATTCCCACAAATACGCCATTTGTAACAGCGCAGCATCTTTTACCGGTTTTTACTTCAAGTCAGAATATGTTTGAAAATTCTGTAGAGAGCTTGGCTGGGAATTATACCCTATGGGGAATCCCCTGCACACCCATTTATACATTGCTGAAAATGCACTTTTTGAATTGCGTATATACGACTTACTTTGCGATTATATGAACCGCTACACCATCGAATTCGAAACCACGTGCTAATTTTTTTTTTCTTTTGCCCATTGGTCCATATAAACTTTTCTCTTATTTTGATGTAAGGAGTCATGTCGGATAGTTTGTCGATATAATTCATTAATACCCTATATATATATATATATATATATATATATATATATATATATATATATATATATATATATATTGTGGCAGTATCCGTTTTAAATGGAAAGATTATGTATAATAATTTTATTTTATCAATCAATGTTTATTTATTTTGCGAAGATCGCGTTTTATGAAAATAATTAGGTGAAGGTGAATAATGGTTACGAGTTGAGTTTAATGCAAGCTGAGGAAAAGTTATTATTTAATGGTCAGCGAAATTATGTAAATAAAATGTTTCATTGAGAGTCTGCCAATGCAGGAAGACAATGCATGCAATGCGTCAATTCCTACATAGGCAAAATTCTGTAAATTATGAAAAGAGAGATTGTAAGCTTTTGTGAACATTTCACACATTCACGGATATGAGGAAATTGCTTAGAATCGGGAAATCGGAGTGTGTCAAGAGTTGCAGTTTTTGAGTCTTGACACAAGGAAAGAATTTGTTCTTCCAAGTGAAAGGAGGTCACACGTGCCGTTCAGCAGACGACAGGAGAAAATTCTAGAAGGACCAAGTTGAACAAAACCAGGAGACGGGAGGTTTTCGGGGCAGACAAGATTAGTTTGACAGACAAGATCAGTTTGGGCAGACAAGGTCAGTCTTAGCAGACAAGAGTATTAGTCTTCGAGGAGTCTTTGAGCGATCAGTCAAAGTGATCAGTTGGAGCGACAGAGAGCGAGACAGTCAACTGACAGTCAACTTAGAATCCAATATTCTATCTACGGAGATCGTCGATTCATCTTTAGCATTTGGGAGTAAACTAGACTCGATGCTCATCTACAGCAACCATTCATAAGAAGTATCAACTTGGCGATACTGGATACAACACCTAGGTCATCAGCGAGCATCATCTGAAGAGATAAGGTATGTGTTACTCCTATTCAGGGCTCAAATGCTCAATACTCGATAGGCGATACTCGACTGGCAAAGTTTCCGATTATCCGTAATCACCTCACAACACTTACATTCACAACTTTTATCTAAGAGAAATATAATTGTTATTGAATGATTGAAGTAAATGTTTTATTACCAGAATTAATCCCCGATTGGTATGTGTAAGTTTAGTTAACCTCTCGCACATGTATATGAGATCATTCCCACTCATTCTAGATGGTGAGTGGAAGGCGCTCAGTATCACTCAATTAGCATCCCCAAATTAGGCACAGAGTGACTGGGTTGTCAATATATATATATATATATATATATATATATATATATATATATATATATATATATATATATATATATATATATATATATATCCAAAAGTGACGAGGTGTGTTTGGACAGCCAAATATGTAAAAAAATGTTCCCATAAACATGGATCCGATGCCGCTTCTTTCCCGAGATACAGAAGTTCAAATGTCGAGTCCCTCCAATGTGCAGGACTACGGGAACGTGCTTGGAAATCCTCAATATTACAGGAGTAATACAATCAAGTGGAATTATACCTGTACAAATAGATTTACACCAACATAAAGAATGAAACTAATCAACATTTCAGGTTATTGGGTTGTCATTTTTGCCAAACTGGTACAAAGTGTTATGCTTTCAAACGGCACTAGACGTCCATACGTTAGTATATGATTGCTGATATAAAAACGTTCTTAAACATGAGGCAAATTCCGCTTCGTTTTCGAAAGACAAGGTGTCCAAGTGTGAAGTCAATTAACAACTCACGATAGTAAACAACGGTTCACAGATCACAACTATTGTTAGTTTCCAAAGATAAGTAATTGAGAAAGGTATTTGATGGAGGCTACAGTGTCCGTTTATACCACACATAAAGTTCGAAAGACTGTGTCCCATATTGAGGAACGTTTTATTTCAGCAATCATATGTTAACGTGTGAACGTTTAGTGCTATTTGAAAATATAACACTTTGTATCAGGTTGGCAACATTGACAGCCCAATAACTTCAAATATTGATTAGTTCCGTTCTCTATGTTAGTGTAAATGTATTTGCACTTGCATAATTCAACTTGACTGTATTATTCCTGTAATATTGACTGTATTATTCCGTTCATTTTTCCATAGTGAGCCATTGGAGGGACTCGACATTTGAACACCCTGTATCTCGGAAACGAAGCGTCATCGGATCCATGTTTATAGGAACATTTTTATTTATTTGGATGTCCGCAATCACCTCGCCACTTTTGGCCATGCATTTATGTTACACCCTGTATAGTTGAACGTCGCCTATTTATGCTCGGAGTCGATAATGGTCATCATTTAAATCAATAAAAATCTAACCAACACGGTATTTGTCCACCACAAAGTACACTTGGCTCAAGATGGGATAGAACCAGGGGCGGATCCAGAAATTTATTTTTGTTGGAAGAAATCCATGCTTTGAGTATAGGTCCAATACTATAAGCCACTACGTCTATGTAGTATTGAACGGGTATTATTCTTCACCCGAAAAGACAATAAGTAATTGTAAAATACGTCCACCTATATTTTTGTTGGGAGAGATCCAAGCTTTGGGGACGGGGCTCTAATACTATAAGCCACTACGTCTTATGTAGTATTGCACGGATGTTATTCTGCACTCGAAAAAACTATAGGTAATTGTAAAATACTTCCCCTTATATTTTCAGAAAATATGATAGAACTAGAATGATTTTATAAGAGAAAGAGTTCAGAGGAAGTGTAAGATCAAATTTTCATGCTACATCTATAATTTCTCTGTTAAGCAGGTATATTTTTATTTACAAAATGTACAAATGTATGTCGAATTAGGAAGTTTTTGGGGGGGACAAGCCCGTATCCACGGGTGGGGGCTAGGGTGCACCGGGCCCCTCCTATATTTTCACGGTAGGCTTGCAAATGAACTATAATATGGTGATGAACTATAATATGGTTGGGTCGGCCCGTCTACCTTCTACCAGGCTCTCTACACTCTTGGCCTGGCTACCGGCCTGGGGGGATCCGAATCCGGTAAACCTATCCGTGGGTACGCCTAAGCATACAAATATGGACCCCGTACACTAGATGTGAGCGCCACGTCTAGTACAAGTCAGACACTGCAGACTCCAGGGGCGGATCCAGGACGGACTTCTGTGGGGAGTAGGGGGTTGTAATACTGCTACTTAGAGCTACTTTTAAGAGCTCCAAACTCTGGGATGAGTTTTGCTTATATATATAAAATAAGAAACTTTCCTCTTCGGGGGGGGGGGGGAAGGCAGATCGCCTCTCTGGATCCGCCACTGGCAGACTCAGTTTATATGATATTGTATTACACAGAATCTTACAGAAAGATTATTTTTTTTAAATGAACATCTGGCTTTAGTAACCACAAACTAAGTAGTACAAAAGTAAAGAAAAAGAAAAACAAAGCAAAAAATAAAATAAAATAAAATAAGGTAATAGCATATTATTAGTAAGTCTACAGAAACCTGAGAAGGAAACGAACAGAAAAGATATAAGAACCAAGTTGTATTATTAAGATATAAGAATATAGAAGAGAGATATAGTATCAAATTTCTAAAGCGGTTGCGAAGCAACTGCTCATTTTAGATGTTTTGAAGCTGCAATCTGATTCCAGATTTTGTGCCTCAGCATTTCTTGTTTTTTTATTTTTCATAAGAAAAGAAACTTTTTTTTTTATTCGAGAAAGAGACCTTGAAAGAAACTGATATTTCCTTATATATATATATATATATATATATATATATATATATATATATATATATATATATATATATATATATATATATCTTTCATTCGGATTTCTTTTATAAGATTTCATGTAAGAGTCGTCCAAATATATGAGTTTTTTTACAATGATTTTTTTTATTTATTTGAATCCTGTATATCACTCATATATAGCAGCAAGTTTTGCTATAAATGTTTATATATAGCTACCTCTCTATCCATTATCTAACCTGATATTATTAGCTTCATTGTACCCTTAGGGAATATCCAATATCTAATAGGACAATAAGTATATATACTGAGATATGAATACATACGTATGTGTACTGTATGAGAGAGGTCGGACGCTACACACACCTAAACATACAAACATACACACACACACACATACAGGTGTATATATATATATATGTGTGTGTGTATGTGTGGAGGGTGGGGGGTTGTGTCCCATCTCCCTCATATATATACATAGGTCGTTCAATATGTAAGTTTTCCTAAGCTGTAAAATATTTATTTTTTAAGATATATTTACAAAATATACATACTTATTTAGGTAGGTCCTTCCTTACCTCTGCACATAGACCCCATTGAGATTTAGGCACTTATTTTACCGTTGGACCAATTTGTCTATACCCTTTGCAAAAAATCAGGACTATTTAGCAGGGCCGTGCCGTGTGGGGGTGAGCGGGGCGAAGGCCCCGGGCGCCGAAGTAAGGGGGCGAAAAATTCGGGAGAAAAAATAAAAATATAGGAAAATTGCTTGGAATATATGTATGGGGGCGCCCTCGTATACTCTCGCCCCGAGCGCTGATTTTCAACTGTACTTCTCTGCTATTTAGCACTCTCTTCCCATTCTGCTTCACTTTTTCATCTATTTCGAAACGTTCGCCTTGTAATGCAGGCTTGAACTCCGAAGAAAGATGGAAGTAACTGCCTCTAAATTGAGGTTGTATGGAGAGTGGGATAGCCGTTCCCACTCTAATTCTTCGATTTTGTGTCTTGTTTATGTGCTGATAAGTAGGGGTGGGCTTTATCGTCAAAGAAGAAGAGATCAGGTTGCTTTTGTCGAATTGCGAGTGGTCTCGCGTAGCGAAATCACTAACATTCTTGCCTTCGGTGCGAGCGGTCCCGAGTTCAATTCCTGGTGGGGACACTTGCTCAAAAAATGTTTTCGTAGTCGGAAGGTGTATTAGGTGCCGCAACATCAAAGACTTCCGGCACAATACGGGAACAGTATCTTGCCGCAATGGAGTGTCTACGAATGGATTGAAAAATTCAGAAACGGTCGCACAAGTGTTACGGACGAGGAAGTAGCCGGACGATCATCTACGGCCACAAATGATGACAATATTGAACGTTCACGTGATATGATTCTGTTACAGATATACCACATTGACTTGATCCCCAGTCTTCCGTTGCAAGCGCTGCTATCGGCTGAATGAATTCCACTCGCTTTCTTTCGCTTAGCAACAGCTGAATCCTTATTGGCTCAACGCGTGGGTGTGGGCTTTAGTTCGCATTTTTGCCACGGATCAAGACATTTTGGCAGCACAATAGACAGACGAGTGACTATTGATGAAGTGGCACATCGTCTGGAAATTAGTCAATTCTCCTGATGTATCCTCTAGCGCCGTCACTGTTCTTATGTCGAAATATTCCTTTCCGAAAATCTTCTCTCTCTCTATCTTTCTTTTTCTTTTTTCTCTCTTTCTCTCTTTCTCGTTTTCTCTGTTTCTCTCTCTCTCTCTCTCCCTGTCTTACTCAATTCCTGTCTCCCCACACTAGAATTCCCCCTTATTGGCGATTTCGCATCTTCCGTAGTACTTGCAACAATATCTAAAAAGTGCTGAATTAAGTGTTAACAGTTATGTTATCGTATTGAAGCATTTAAAGGTGTTATCTTTGGGGGGAAAAGCCATTAATGTGAAATTCCCTTTTTATGTATTTCTGTCGAAGCATGTTTGGTAATCAGTTCACAAACATTAAAAAAAAAAAGAGTAATCATTGTAAATGCTATATTACTAACTGTTACGCCTTTTATCGATTCGTATTTGAAATTTTATCGGCATCGTAAAACTTTCCATTCTATGGCAGCTGACGCCTTTGTTCTGTTCAATTCAATATTTAATTCTATTCTCTCGGCATTTTCCAATTGAAGTGAGATACTTTCTCTTTTATCGATTTCACGACACACATTCTACGATGCTATGAAAATAGAAAGAGAGTTGGCAGTGAATCTCGTAGAGGTAGAAAAACATGTAGTTTATTTCAATGGATTGTTCAGCGCCATCTAATTCTACTGAACGATTCGTACAAAATTTAGTAGAAAATTATCTGAATGCGTAGCTTAACGAAACTCGAATGTTTGTTTCGCTTTAGAAAAGTTAAGAAAAAAATCTCCATTGGATTTTGTCCTTCGTGAAATCGGTTCAGTGAGGATTAATGTCCAGCGCATTTCTCGGTCCATCTTTAGGCTATATTACTAACATTTTCCCAGGTTCCTGCCCTGCTAAAAGGATAAAAGCCTTAATGGTGGACTTGGTAAGGATTATCCCTACATACTGGACGCTTAAGGTCAATTCCCTGTGTGAGAGTTATATATCCTCGTTGTTCTACCCTCTTCCCAAAGAGTCTCAGCATTTTCCCAGTCTAAGTAAAATAAATTTCTGTTGGACCATTAGAGGTGACGACCATAGTTGCAGACAGGGTGAGGGAAGTTAAGGAGGTAGGCTAATTATCGTCTTCTGGATTTTCGAAGGGTGTTCAGTTATTTACCGTGTGACGTGGGTTCCTGTCATCACGGCATGGTGCGTTCTCAATTTACGAATCGAGGAGAAGGTCTCTAAAGTCTTTCCAGCCTTACAACGAAGTAGACGTAAACAAAGCGAAATGTATTACTCACGTGTGAACACACGTGCTCACACGTGCTTCGGCAGCGAGAGACGTGAACAGCAAGATCGTCTGCTTACTTACTGTCGTCGCATAATTTCCAAAGTGTAAGGCTACAGTTGGTTGGTAAATAATTACCGCACTCACTTTTAACTACTGCTATGTTCGAAATATGTATTTTCTTAAATCTTTATATAAACGAAATCTTTATATAAATCTCTATATAAACCACTCTTCCTGTTATCCTCTTTTGTGTTTTATAACACGAGGCGAAAATAGATTATTGTCACACATCGGCGCCATGAAACTCTGCATTCTACAATAATTTTAAATGAGTGTAGTAGGCACGCGAACGCATACCCATGCGCAGTAAATACTATATGTCCAAATACGGGTGAGATTGAAATAAAGCAAGATCTCTTGTTAAATATTTTATATATATATATATATATATATATATATATATATATATATATATATATATATATAGTGTTTATTATCACAAAATGCAGGATAAATTCAGATATCTTTATTTGAAATTATTATTTAAGTAGGGATTATATTCCGAGTAAATTCCGGGTAGGAAAAGTTTTGTCCACGAGCTTTCACGTCGAAAATGGCCTGAAAAAGGTGATGCGTTGTCGCCATTATTATTTAACTTTGTTCTGGAATACGCTATAAGCAAAATCAAAGATAGCAACCAGGGCCTAGAGTTGAACGGTATTCACCAGGTTATGGCATATGCTGATGATGTAAATTTAATAGGGGATGATAGGAGAACAATAGAAAGAAATGCAGAGATCTTATTAAACGCTTGCAGGGACATGGATTTATAAGTAAATGCAGAGAAAACTAAATACATGGAAGTGCGTCGGGACCGTAATACGGCAAATAGTGGGTTCGTTAAAATATTAAGAACAAGGTTTTTCGTTCACAAACGAATAATATAAACGATTAACCGTGTTGAATTTGTTAATAATAATAAACTACCATTTATTACTCTTCAGGGTCGGTGCTGTTATATTATTATTCTCTACGTTCATATCGGACAGAAGATAAGGATGACGATATAAAGAACAGTTTTTACGAAAAAGTAGAACACGTATTTGACAAACTCTCGCGATACCATATGAGAATTCTACACGCTGTATTAAGGGATTTTAATGCGAAGATAGAATGAAAGGACATGTTCAAAGCAACTAAGTAGCTAAACTCCGAAGTAAACAGACCAACAGTTATCCTAGAGAAAAAATCGTATGTGGCTCATGTCAAAACGCAGGTTACATGTGTAACTCCTGTAGTTTTTGCACTTAACGTGCAGCAAGGGTATAACTGACACAGTATAGTTTATACGTACTTTCCTTATAAATGCGCCGAATAAGCGCACTATCCATACGAACGAAAATACTGTACGTAGACGGTCAGGATCTCACATACAGATGGACGTATATAACATATTTCTTACGTATGTAACATACGTATACGTATATAATATCCCGAAGAGTGCTAGATGTCAGACATCCTGCAACAGCATGATGTAACATCTAAGGGCAGTACATATTTAGGATATGCATAACATATGCTCCGTACTGATTTCCGTAGTAAATATAAGGATACCGTATATTTGTACAATATACTGCTGTCCGGATAACGGACTTTTCTTAGTATATTTCCATTGTATTATTATTACTATTAAGTATTCTGCCTATTGGTAGGTTCTGGGACTAATGAGAATTTTTCTTTTCTTCTTCTTAATTTTCAGTTTAGGCTTGAAAATGTTTCTTGCACGTTTTTCGACCTTCAGCTACCTCTTTTAACTCCCAATATTTTCCTCTATTTTTCAAATCATCGATCAGTTGTGTTCTTCTTCTTCCTATTCCTTGTTTTCCTTCCATCTTACCTTCAATAGCGGTATTGTGCATCAAAACGTCTTTGTTCAAAGATTTAAAATTTGAATCATGTGTCAAAGCTTATAAACAATACCATAAATTTGATTTGATCGCATGGTCTGTTTCAATGTCAATTTTCTTCATTACTGATGGACATAGAAAGTGAGTTTCAGAGTTTGGGTTGCTACGAAAAAAGCTCACTGCCTTTCTTGCCACAACGTTTTGAAATAATTTGCGCTGTTCCGTAATGGAATCATTTTTTTTTTAATGATTTTCAGATAATTAACGGCACGAAAACAATATTCATAGTAGAACATGACGGGCCATCTAAATAATTTGAATTTAAGATTTTAAGAGAGAGATCAGATTGTAAGTTTGATATACACTATGATTGTATTAAAGCGTTCAAAGTTAAAGTTATTTTTGGTAGACATCAGCTGTAAAATGGTGATTTAAAGCAACTTTCCAACATGTAAGGATTTTCAATTGTCAATCTCATCTTTTGATTTCAGTTAATACTTCTGCAAAGTGAATTTTTATTTACAGACTTTGAAAATAGACTTGAGGTTTGTGTGTGCGGAACGGTTTTCATTGTTCACTGCCCTATTTTGTTTCAGTATTAAGAAAGTAAGTTCAGGTTTTCAAATAAAACTTTTTTTTCTGATTTTCAAATGGATACTATGTGAATCATAGCTCAGAAAAGGATATATCAAAGTAGGAGTTCCAAAGTGCCACTCATATTTGCCAAAAAGAGTATCTCAAAATGCTCTAGAGGGCAAGGTTGTTCAATGATAGAGCGCTTACCTCTGGCGCGTGAGGTCCTTGGTTCGATCCCAGGCAAAGTAAATATGTGTTGGATAATATCGGGTCAGTGGGTTTTCTGGAGATACTCCCGTTTCCTTCCACATCATCATTTCACCAATTCTTTCATCGTCATTCACGTGCTTTAGTGATCCGTCTCCCGTAGCCTAAAGGGTATATTCATGGGATTAACCTTAAAGGTTTCAATTTTAAAATGCTCTAGTTTGCTTCTAAAATCCTAGCAATGTTTGAAAATATGTATGTTTGTGAAAAGAGGGTAAGGGAAAAAAAAAAGAAGGAATGTCACAAAACTACATTTTCGAGAAAACGGCACTTTAATATTGAAAAGCTGTATAAAATGAATAGGGTGTCAAATCTTTTCCCCGTTTTACATGGACATTTCTACATCTACGCATGCATGCATATACAGTCAAATAGTACCAACAGTTACCAACAGATAGGACAAAGCACCCGTTAAAGCACACACATGGACATTCCTTGTTTTTTTCCCCTTACCCTTCAATTGGTTTAAATACATGCATATACTGATGAGCATTTATTTCTGTATTAAAAGTTGCATCTTCAAAAATTCTCCTCCGTAACACTGATAAACTTGTCTTTAGAAACAAGTTTCAGTTTTCTCGTAAATATCCTATAATAGATTGATTGCATTAGAAAACATCTACTTTCTGGAAAACGAAACACAATCTTATAAAAGCACTCATATTATTTGTAACAATTTTGTAAGTAACGTAACCTTAATTAAAATTTTAAAATACTGTTTTTATACGTTATTTGCTTTCTTAAATTTTTTGCTACATATAATTTTTTGCTACATTTGTCTCTGGTGATTGAGTTGGATCTAGGTTCAATATTAACAAATAAAAACTATATTCATCACGAAGAAATTAAATATCGTCTAAAAGCAGACAATTCGTGTTATTATTCAGTTCAAAATATCTTGTCATCGCGAATTCTGTCGAGGAATTTGAAGCTTAAAATATATAAAACGATAATTATGCCTGTTGTTCTGTATGGTTACGAAACATGGTCGCTTACCCTGAGGGAAGAACGTAGACTGAAAATATTTGAGAACAAGATCCTGAGACGAATATTCTAACCCAAGAGGACGGGGAATGGAGAATGGTGGAAACTTCATAACGAGGAAGTACATAATTTATACGGTTTACCAAAGATTGTTATATCCTCAAATCTAGGAGGCCTAGGTGGTCAGGTCATGTAGCTAGAATGGAAGGAAGCAGGAACGCTTTCAAAGTCTTAACTGGAAGACCAATCGGAAAATCACCATTGGAAATACGTAGGCGCAAATGGGGGGACAATATTAAGATGGATCTCGCTGAAATAGGAATACAAAGTAGACACTGGAACCAGTTGGCTAAGGATAGAAGTCAGTGAAGAGATTTTGTGAACGCGGTATTGAACCTTCGAGTCCCATAGGCCATAGAGTTAGTTAGTTACTTTGGTGGTTGAGTGGGTACGTTTCTCACCTCTTAATCAAGGCATCTCCGATTCGATTCTAGAAAGAAACGCAAATGATTCGGGTCCCATATTAAATTGCAAGTTGCACCGTTTTATGTCATTATCATTCCCCATCGCATGAAAGGCAATAGTAAAACGAAACAGGTTCACCTTGTCTAAGGATGATACGTCCAGAGATATTTAGGTTATATATAAAGTACTTCTTACATGCAACAGTGACGGATCTAGGCTGGGGCCGAGGGGGGACTAGGCCCCAGTTTTTGAATGTCAAAAATATTTGAAGCTCAAAAATAATAAAATATTTATATGTTTTTAAAAATTTATAGTAAACCTTTAATATAACTATCAAAGTCTGGATTCTGGCTGCTTCGCATTTTCCCAAGTTTTCCCTTCTAGATCCGCTACTGATATGCGACCCTTTTGCTCGTGACATAATCCCTTAATCAGAGCCGGATCCAGGATTCTCTGAGGGGGCGGGGTACACCAAGAACTACCAGTACATTTGAATTAAATTTGAGTTTATTAAATGCCTTTAGTCATGTGTGTTCATTCCTTGGGAAATACTGAGCGTCTGCTCTTGATAAATTCTTTTCCTTCGACCTTCGGAAAATTGACTTAAACTATTGATTTTGCAAAACTCACTGCTAGCTTCTCACTTTAGGTAGTGTATATTTACAACGAAGGGGGGTATACGTGCACCTTTGAACCCCCTAAATCCGGCCCTGCCCTTAATGGTCCCATATGAAAAATGAGTTTGATATGTGGTAAACCATGAAAGGTACCTCAGGATTGAAGAGATTACAGTAAGATGGCCACCCAATGTATTGTGGTTCTTTATCTTTATCAAATAATTTTGCTGACTGAATATTATAACAGAAGCCTACAAAACGTCTTCTATGAGAAGTTTAGGCTATTTATGTTACGTACACAAGTGTTCTATTGGGCTGTAGGCAGATCAATAACGTATATTAGCTATAAAAGAGATCAATTGGATGTTCCGAAAGCTCTGAAATACTTCTTAGCATTTGAGTGAAGCAGTATGCTGTAGTTAGAATGCAAGTTGATGAAAAAGAAAACATAATCCTTGAAGCTTATAGGGGTAGCGAATGAAGAAAGGCTTCCCCACAACAAAGGAGCATGAAACCCAAAAGAGCAAGTTAATGCTTTTCTCGATAAAAGAAGAAAAAGTCTTTGTTGTCAGCCATCATATACGACGATAGGGGCCAAACAATAACAAAGTGGGAAATTGCGTTCGCTTGTCAATATCCGACTATGGAAACGTCAATTTTCTTCTTGGAAAAAATTAGGTAAGATTTTTTCTCCTTTCAAGAAGATTGTTTTCAACAAATCCTTGCCAATATCCTGTGTAGGATTATCTTTTTCTTTAATACTGGTATACTCCTTAAAATTGAATTATTGAGCACGTTTTGTTACAAGAAATAATAATGAAACGTTACTCAGACTTTTATTAATCGAGTTAATACGAATTTCAATGTCGCCATCGTTTTATAATAATTATTACAGGTGTCATTAATAAAACCGGGATTATTATGTAATTACGTATTTTATTATTCCTTTTGTAGATTTGTGAAAAGTAAACATCTTGACAATTTATAATCATATCATGTATTTAATTTATATACTACTTTCACTTGTCGGTTTCCTCTGGACATAAGTAATGTTTCAAAGATATTTTGTTCGCGAAAGTCATCGAATTTCATACTTAACTACAAAATTTGCACTGGTCGACGAACTTTAAAAGTTCCTTACTGTATTCTCTATGTCTGTGTGTGTGTGTGTGTAAAATGAAATGAAATTAAATCTTTAAGTTCTACGTCCCACGCTTATGCCGGTTAGGCTAAAGGAGACGGTGATGTTGAGAGATGAGTGAAAATGGTGGGATGAAGAAAGTGGGAGGAAACGGAAGAACCCCGAGAAAACCCAGAAGCACGGTGTTTGTTCACCACAAAGTCCACACGGCGAGAGCTGGGATCGAACCAGGGACCCCAAACACCGGTGTGAACGGTCTACCACTGAGCAACCGCGCCCCCTGTGTGTGTGTGTGTGTGTGTGTGTGTGTGTGTGTGTGTGTGTGTGTGTGTCTATCTGTCTGTCTGTTTTCAATTTTGAGCCCTCCATTCGATAGAGAATCAAAAAGTATCAGAGAAAGTGATGGATTTTTTTTTTTGCGTCACTCTTACCATTTCAGAGATACTGGCCAAAACGTGGCCGATTTCCTGGGATTTAAGAAGCCATATCTTGGGAACCGTAAGTTATAGAGAGATGATATTTGTGTTGATCAATACCTAAGAGGGTGGTGAACATTTTGAAGGAGCTCACGAAATGTCAAAATCAATGTATGGCGATGAAGCTGTGGCATTGAGGAGTGTTTACAAGTGGCATGAGCGATTCGAAAGAGCAAGAAGTCAGTTGGGAACGAGTAATGATCGAGACGTCCTCCGACGTCAAAAACACATTAAAAAAGATGCAAAAAATGGCACAACTGATGTTTAAACAGGCTAACGACTGTTCGAGAAATTTCCAAAGAACTAAACATCTCATATGGGTCGTGAAAAACATTTTAACCGCCGATTAAGTGAGCAAACGACTTCCTTCTTCACTACAAAAACGTGCTGTGCCACACTATACTTTTGATCCGCGAGCTTTTGGTCGAAAATATTTCTGTCTGTCCACATTTGCTATGCTCACCACATATAGCACCATGCCACTCCTGACTCCTCTCAAAAATTAAAACTGTGCTTAAAGAAAAACGTTTTGACACCATTTCTGTTATTGAGAGAGCTACGACAGAGCAGCTGAACACCCTTTCCAGCAGGGCGGACCCAGGGGGCGGTGATTGGGGCGATAGCTCCCTTTAGAAGAGAAAACGTTCTTATTTTATATTTAAATAAAACCCATCTCAGAGTTCGGAGCTCTTAAAAGTAACTATAAGTAGCATTATTACAACCCACCGTCCCCCCAGTTGTCCGTCCTGGATCCGCCCCTGCTTGTCAGAAAGACTTCCAATTATATATTCAACTTGTGATAAGTGCCAAGGACACTACTTTAAAGGTGATGTTAGCTATGTTAGCTATGTTATGTAATTCTATGTTAGCTTATTACTTTGTTTGTAAGAAAACTGTTCACCGTGTTTTTTAATCACACTTCATAAAACTTCGTAGCTACTACAATGCTCATTGTCGCTAGGAATAAGATAAATTACAGTAGAATTATTCCTTTAGCACTAAATATTGTATTCTAATAGGGTACAAAACGGAATAACATTTCGCATGGTCTCTCAAATGGTCAACGCACCTGCCTCCTGGAGTGACGACCGCAAACTATCGTCACTCCTAGAGGCAGGTGCGATGACCATTACCATAACATTACCACAACATTAAAGTAGACAAACATTACCACAACGGAGCGTTGAAATTGCAATTTTGATTGATGTCTCATCTCTTATCTGCACACCTTCCGTGCGTTATGTCCAATGAGCACTATTGTTTATAATATTAATGCAAAAAAAAAAAAAAATATATATAGGGTGTTTCAAAACAAGACCGACAACGTTTGGCAGGTGGTTCCTGGCACCAAGATACGACAAAAAGTATAGGACAACTTTTGTGTAGAAATCCATCATTTCGGAGTTAAAGACTGCCGAAAACATGAAAAAAAATGAACTTTAAAGATCCATAGCTCCAATACTATGAGACCTACCGTAGTCAGGTCAAGACTTTACTTAGGAACTAGCATGTGTCCTATCCAAATATCCATGTTTCAGAATTCTGTGGTACTTCCTCAACAATTTGTATACAGGTAGTTGGTGAGTACTTGAAATTACATATCCATAGCCAACCTACCTCTATAAATATTGTTGCTTGAGTATCGCAGGATTCTGAAACATGTAATTTGGATGGCGCACGTATTAGTTCCTAAATGAGGTCTTGACCCGACTACGGTAGGTTCCATGTACTGGAGGTATGGATATTTGAAGTTACTTTTGGATGTTGTCAGTAGCCTATAACACCGAAATGACGGATTTCTGAACCAGGTTGGTCTATATTTTTTACCTTATTTTGGTGTCAGAAATCACCTCCCGAACGTTGTCGATGTTGTTTTGAAACACACTGTATGTAATGAGCATTTACGAACAGGATAGCTTTTCTTGAATACGATTAAGATCTGCGTTACGATAAAGAAAAATTATACACGTTCGATTACTAGAGACATCTCTTATGTACAATAAGCATACGAAAACAGTAAGTAAAACTCACTGGACGTCGTAATCTCTAGCTAATTTAATTCAATTCTAAAATTTTGCTAAATACATTTGAAGAAGCTGACAATACAATCGTGGAAACTAATCGATACGTAATTCAAATTTATACAAGATAGAATCAAACATTGTAGTTGATTCTAAACGAATTAGTTATTCAATTTACTGTCTTTATTTTTTAGAATTATTTAATAGAATGAGGACGGAGTGAATTCATTGTAAGTGCGAACATTGAGATAAATATAACAATAATAATGGCAAAATGATTATTTAGGAAAAAAGAATATATAGTTTGTGAATGTTTAAATAAAGCATTATACGGAATCCATATGTTTACTTCGGAAATCTGTAAGGAACATACATTAAGCATATGCTACACACATATTGTCTTTCCCTGCTTAGATGTTTCATCATGTCGCTTTACGATGTCTGGCATCTAACAGTCTTCTGTATATTACGTACGTACATGTAAGTTATATACCTTTGCTACGTATATAGGTTATGTCCGTTAAGTACACAAACAACATGATTTATGCATATAACCTACGCTTTTACAGACACTACACATGTGATACGCAATCTAAGTTGAATTGTTATTAATTAATTTTGAATTTAAATGATAAGCTAGAGGAAGCATTATGCCGTATTGTTGTCACAATTAATTTCGAGCGTCTATTTTTTAAAATGCGTGAAATTTAAGTTGGAACATTTGCTTCTAACAAAAAAGCAAAATCTTTTATCATAAAAGAAAGAACATGAAAATTTTAGCTTGTATAAAACATGTGTATAGCTGGAAGGCAAATTAACAAAACTGTAACGGTGAAAAAATAGTGATGGTAGTGATTTTTCAATGTGATTCAGACGAAATTATGTGAAATATTACAATTACGTAACTACACATAGTGATTACCGTGGCAGTATTCTCCACCATGATAGCTCAATATATCGCAGACAATTCTGTGAAATACCCTGAGGCTGGTAAATACGTAATATCCAATTGTGGAGAATGGGGGCGTGATGACAAATAGCATCGCAAATGCGGGTTGACAAATCACCCACATCTTTGGTGGAGATACATATACACACACACACACATGGTTTATAACCAATGCTATGGGAGAAATACACGCATACAAGAGAAGAGACAGACAGAGGGAGAGAAGTACTCAAACTCTGTAGTGGTCTCAGATGGTATTGTCACAGGCTTGTAGCGATATTTCTCTTCAGAAAATTAAATTGCAGAAACAGAAACATGGAGTACTGTGGTCAACCAGGTGAAGCATGATGCGTGTTGGCTCAGTGGTAGAGCGTTCACTTCTAATGAGAAGCATCCGGAGCTTGATCACAATTCGCTCAGGTCTAGTGGTTAGTAAATGCCTTAGATACACGAAGTCTCGGATTCGATTCCCAGTCTTTCAAACTCCACTTTAAACTGTAGAGCTAACTACTTTAGTTTTAACGTCCCTTGATTGTGCACCGAAGATAAGAGACAGGAATGACGATATATGACTGAAATACTAGAACGAAGAAAGCGGAAGGAAACGGTAGAACTCTAAGAAAGCAAACTTAGAGATTTTTGTCTACCACAAAGCTCACAAGGTACGAAACGGAATCAAACTAGCAGTCTCACGTACTAGACATGAGCGCTATATCTCTGGGCCGCCGTAGCCCCAAATTGTGGAACTTCAGCTATACGATTCTTGGTTCGATTCTCGGTGGGGCCACTCGGTCAAAAAATGTAAAAAGTTTTGTTAGGCTAGCCATCCTAAATGAGGCTTTCCTCATTCACACCAGACAAATACCGGCGTGGTACTTAACTTATAGGTCCCAGGCCGCTTCCTTCCTTCCTTAACCCTTTCTTCTGTCCCTTTTCCCGGATCGTGTGCTCACCGAGGAACGTCATTTCGTATACGTGACGGGCTAAATGGTCATAGATGCCGACAGCCCAGAAATCTAAAATCCTAAAATCACCTATCCGAGATGCTATTCAGAATTTCCGAAAATTTGTTCACAAAAATGAGTCCACCATCATCTTGCAAGGAGTCATATCGTGCTTGTATGTCATGACTCGAACGGTTGTCCCATCGTTGGATGCAGTAGTGAAAATATGCTGACCATAGCATGATCAAGAATCATTGCGATGCTAATTGAAGTTCTTAGATAGTGTTGGATTACCGCTTTCAAATTGAAATTTAATTTCAGAGAAGAGATCTAGATTGTCCTTGATATCACAAAGTACTATGCCGGGCGAGTAAGGTAGTAGTAGCACTGATCAAGTTAATTTTTGACCTGAACCAAATTGTCGCGTTCAACGTTGTTTAAAAGACAAGTAACAAACTTTTCTGCACTTCATCTTATGTTCAGTTAATTAGCTAGTTCGTATTTAACAGTTCAGGACTATTATAAACATAATGAATTATCTGCCTTCTGTTCTAAAAAAAAAATCATTCCACGTGCTTTGATGATTGTTTGCATACTTGACGTAATGACGGGCAATCCGAAGGTTTCTCATCTTGTGTATACTCCCTACAATTTTCGAAACACTTAAATTCCTTATATGTTCTTTTTTGGTTTAAAGCCCACTCCGCATTCAATGAGCATTAGCCGCCGTTTTCCTTAGGTATTTCTATATTCAGTAACACTACAGAAAATGATGTAACGAAACCAGAAAAAAAAAACTTAGAAATTCTTGCACTCTTACAGGAAATCCAATGTTGCAGGCAGTTAATTGAAATGCATCCAAAAATGATTCTGTAAATTTGGAGTTGAGTTGAATTGATTTTAAGTTTAACGTCCCTTCCAGCAGCGAGGCTATTTGAGAAGGAACCTACTGACTAAAGTGGAATCCAATCCACGTGAGCTCCCTTCGGTAATCAAACCCGGGTCAACCACGCAGAAGGCGCGTACGCTAACCGCATAGCAGTGAAGAAGCTCTCTGTAAATTAGGAGTTAATACTGCTACTACCTTGGATGTAATACATAAACTCTGAGAAATTTGGAATAGCACCTCGTATATCCTTGCAGCTGACCAAGACTTAAAATACAAAATAAAAAAGTACCAAACTCTGGTTCTATGCTAGACCGTGGGTGCTTATTGTGGACAACATAGTATCTGTAGAATTTATGTGCATTTTACTGCATATTGTTCTTCATCAATTCTTCCGTAATTATCCAGCTTTCATTTAATTATCCGTCTACTGATATTCCAATAAGTTGACAGGTTTCAGAGTAAAAACAGCAAGAAATAGCAAAAAAGGGTTTTCTGGTATGGATTCAGCATCACAAAATGAAGATTCTATCTGAGATTTTGTTTCTGAACTCGAACAACAGGGAATCATAGAAATTTAAAATTTTCGGTATTAATATTCATTACTATAGAGTATAAGTTGTTTGCATGGGTTCAAGTTTAGCATCCTTCCTTCACCGAGATAATATTGGACAAGAACTTATAATTTAACGTGGGTTTCGATCCAAATTAGCTCCTACGGGGAATCTAATCTGCTCCATGCTTGGTTGGTTGAATTAAAGTTTAGAGTTCATGTCAACAGTGAGGCTCTCTATGAGACATGGACTGACAGTTTAAGACTGGCTACATATTGACTAGACAGCCAAGCCAAGCAGCAGTAGATGTAGGAAACTGTGAACAATGGAACAATATTTGTATCATATATTAACCCGGGCTTTTGCTTGAGAAAGGCCTCTTCGAATGTTGTGATTGAAAGACACTGTTAGTACGCACAATCCTCTCTCTTCGTATCCTCCCTGCTCTCTCTCCCTCTCTCTGTCTCTTCTTTGTTGTCCTGGTTTTTGGTCAATTTATAGGTAGCCTAACGTGGATTCCGAACCACATAAACTCTCATTGCGTTGGTCAGATTGGTGCGAAGGTTACCGTTTTCTTTACCGAAATTACATGAGACGTAGACATGCAGGTCAAGATGGAATCCTTACCACCATAATATGTTTAAATTTAAATGATTTCCTATCTCGAGTAGAATAAGAGATTCAGCGCAGCTAAGACATGTATGCTAGGCCGTAGATAGGCGAGGAAGACTTATCGTTTAAAAGAAGAATGGTGGGAAAATTCAGTATTCCAAGAATAAAAGTCATTTCCCTTATGAATTTTATTTTATTTGATGTCAGTTACGTCCCTTTCAGCAGCGAGGCTATGTGAGAAGTGGACCTACGGTTTAACTTGGGATCCGAACCAGAGAAGGACCATCCAGGATTCGAATCAGGGTCTTAAGAGGCACATACTCTAACCGTGTAGTTATGAAGAAGCTTGGTTTGCCGTCATTACTCTATACTATAAGCAAAAGAGATGAACATGTAGCATTCCTATATATTTAATATGCCAATCTCCATATTAATCATCATAGACCTAAAACGGAAATAGGCCTAAGTATCGAGGACTAGTTTTGTCAAATATTGAATTTCTTATTCTAGCCAATCATTCAATCCTGATGAAACTTGACGATGTGGTAAACCTTGACCTGCTCTCATACAACTTATGATCTGCATCTGCAGACTATTTTCATATCTAAGTTGTACATAAAATAAAAATTAAATGAAAGATGGTTTAGAAACTATACGTAATCCACTACAATAGTTTGTCTTCAAGCTTTTTCGTCCATGCCTCAAATTACGAAATCTTAAACTCATGAACGGATAGAATTCCAATCCGCACTAGAATAAACTATTATTGAACTGTAATTTCTCTCCTATTAAGAAAAACCTATTTCTCTCATGATGTCCGTTTCTCTCTCTGTTTCGATATATATATATATATATATATATGTATATATTCAATAGACAGAGAGTAAGGAACTTGAGAATGAACTAGGCTTTGACAAGGAATCCTATAACCGCAGTGCAAACCAACGAACAAGGTCTCTCTCTTCAACAAAGTAAGGATATATGGTGAAAGAGAGCTGTAAACGGAGAACGTGATAGGGCTTACCAATTCTACAGACTCTTCTTCTTCTACTCCCTCTTTTTTCTCTCTCTCCCCCCTCTCTTACAATGCAGTCGTTGTATGTCTCATCCCTCACTCCAACACCCACAGAAGCAAAACCTCTCAGCGGTAACTTCCAATGCTCTCAGCTCCAATAAATAGTGTAACAGTTAAGAAGGCTTCAAAATTTTTCGATTTTTTTTTCCCTGTAAGAAAAAGGAATATGTTTGGTAATTGTATTCTAGCCATGTCCTGTGTATGCAGTAGTTTCTTTCTCTACTTGAACACAACTGTATATATATATATACCCCATTGGATACCTGCAGAGCGAGAGAGAGATAGAGAGAGAATCGACCTTATTCTCCAACTATGTGTTTTTTCTCGATCCTACTATTTGCGAATTGCACATAGTTTCCATAAAGCCAACCACTACATTCTCGTATCAACTGTTCAGGATTTTGCTTTCTTTACTCTGAAAAATAAATAATTTTCTATAAAAAAGAAAAAAAAGAAAAATGAAAACAGAAAAAGAAAATAAATAAAATGCAATAGTTTCTTTTGCAAATCTGAAATGAAATGAAATGATTTTTTTAAAGTTTGAATGTTATGCCAGCTAGACTAAAGTAGACAATGATGATAAGAAATAAATGAAATCGTGGAATGAAGAAAGTGGGAGGAAACGAGAGAACCCCGAGAAAAACCACCACAAAACTCACTTGACACGAACTGAGATCGAACCAAGAACCCCATATTCCAGAGATGAACGCTCTAACTTTTTTTTTCAAAAAAGTCGACTGATTCACCGAACGTGCCTCACTAAATTGCTTAACTACTTATTACTAGGTTTTTTACTTAGTTTTACTCGCTTAAACCTATAACGACCGAGACACGAACACAGAAACATCGAGGACAGTTAAAATTCCAAAGGCTCTCCCACCGAGAATCGAACCCGGGACCCCTATACCAAGGGCGAACGTGCTAGCCACTAGACCAGCGGGGAGGGCTACCACTGGGCCATGCGATGACAACATTTATGTATATTTAGTCACAGGGCAGCAAGGAAAATAGTCCGTACCTTATGGTAACAAATGTTGTAGCCATACTTGTTGAAACTTGTTTGATTTATGTTGTTGAAGATATAATAAATGAGAAAGCCATAAGTGATTGAAGTGTACTTTTAATTTCTGCAAAATGAATGATAAGTTTTAAAGAAATACAAAGTTTATAAGGAACAAAAAGAGTTTAATTTATTGAAATAACTGTCGTAGAGAGTTTTGGTGGATACTAAAGTAATTTTAAACGAAGTGGAACAGCAGTATTTAATTGTATATGTATGTTACAGCCACCGCGACCCTTTCTCAGAATCAATTGGCTCTACTGAATGAAAATTAGGAGAAAAACATAATAAGGAGTGATAAAGAAAATATAGAAGATATGATAAAGAAAATATAGAAGATATGATAAAGAAAATATAGAAGATATGATAAAGAAGGAAACTACAATTGCGATTGTAGTTTTAACCAGGGATAAAAGTGGATCTGGAAAGGTAGGGGTTCATAGGTAGCGGCATGACGTCAGGCCGTCTCCCTGACTACCTTTGACCATTGTAATTTTCAAAGAACTGGGGGGACGCCGTACATATTTTGGGAGTTGAGGGGACGACGTACCCCAGCTTTCTCTTTCACTTTTACCCCTGGGTTTAACACATAATCATATCACTTAGATTGGAAAGTAAATTTCTTTCAACTTTCAAGTTTTCAAACACTGCTGTACGTGTCGTTGAAATTTCAATTGCATTTTAGAGAACTTTTATTTCTCTCTCTCTCTCTCTCTCTCTCTCTCTCTATATATATATATATATATATATATATATATATATATATATATATATATATACAGGGTGGTAGAAAACTCCACCGACAAAATTCGGGAGGCGATTCCCGACACCGAAACAAGAAAAAAAGTACTTTTGCAATTTTCTCCAGGACACATAGTTTCCGAGCTACATGATGCCGAAAACGTGGCAAAATACACTTTGGAGCGCTATATCTCGTCTCTTTCGAAACATAGAGACAAGATGGCATGGTCACCTCAAAGGAATGGAACCTGCTCTATTCAAAGTTGGATATGTCGCAATCGTAAAATCAGTGCACAAGGGATTCTCCAAAGGAGCGTAGGGACTCCCGGAGAAACTGTCAGGCAAAGATACGTCAAAATAGGCGTGAATGGATAGGTTTCCCACCTGGTAACCATAATTAGTTGTACCATGCCGAGATCTCAGAGACGAAATGGTGGACACGTCATATTCGCTATGTGTGGTTGCATAAGGGTCTTCACCACAGCGAAAATTAAACTACCGCTAATTTTATAGTTTTTCTGTAATATGTTCAAAATAAATACAAATACAGGGAAAACAAAAACATAGTGCGCTAGATATTATGATTCTGCATGTGATACCGTCATCACCACTCACTTATTTGCTTTCCATTTGCAACTGCCGAAAGATTTAGCATTTTTGCGGGTTTTGTAAATAGCGGCACACCCAAAGAAGATAATTGAGTTGTGATAACGGTATCACATGGACAATATTATCTAGTGCACTATGTTTTTGTTTTTCCAATAATGTTATTTGTTTTCAAGATATTATATAAAAAGAGACTTTAAAATTAACGGTAGTTTTATTTCGCTGTGCTGAAGATCCATAACCACCAGGAACTGCTGCTAACCAACTGGTATTAATTATTCCTGCCAGGGATACTATGTTATTTTCATGATATAAGCCAGCGATAAGCTTTTACGTGAGGGTGATTTCCCCTGCACCCCCTCATTTATTCGAACACTTCTGACAGCAAAGCATTGACTATTTTCGGGAACATTGCACGGTCACAAACAGAGGGCCGTAGCTACCATACAGCTAAACTACACTACATACGTACTTCGTTGATTTGCCTCGAGAGGACCCCCAAGTTGCCAGTCCAGGTCATTCTGATGCACAAGGAGTTAACACTGAAGAAACACTGAGTGCACAACCAACAAACAATACATTACCATTGAGCAGACCTACTTTGTCTGTCAAAGTCATCCGTGAAATTCAAGTGGACAACTACTATGTTGTGTGTTGTGAATCACGTTCATAATGTAGTATGTAGTGACAGTAGCCCTTTACCCCAAACAGGAACAGGCCGAGATGATTTTTGTGTATGGAGAAGCACATAGAAATGGTAGGCAGGCAGGCCGATTATACAACGATCGATATCCCAATAGACACCAAACGCAATATACAACATTTGCAACTCTGTTTCGTCGTTTATGTGAGACCGTAACGTTTCACCCTGCCATGTATGACACAGGAAGACCACGTGAGGAACGCACTGTGCATGCCGAAGAACGTATTTTACGACATGCGCTCGATGACCCGAGTGTAAGTTCCAGGGAGCTTGCCCGTCAGCATAATGTCAGTCATGAGAGGATGTTGTCGATCCTTCATGCCAAAATTTTCTACCCCTATCACTTGCAACGGGTACAGTGTCTATCGCCAGGGGATTTTCCTCCCAGGCTGGACTTTTGTAATCAGGTTCTGCATTTGGTGGCAACAATTGTCGGTTTTCTCTCCTCTATTTTGTTCACAGATGAAGACCAATTTGGAAGGGATGGTATACAGAATGTTCATAATAGTCATATGTGGTCTGTGGATAATCCACATGGAATGGTACAGTCCGGCCACCAGCACCAGTTTCGTATCAACGTTTTCGCAGGGATTCTGGGTGACCATCTCATTGGACCAGTTGTTCTTCCACAACGACTCACTGGGCTTATCTATTTGAACTTCTTGCGCGAGATACTTCCTACACTTCTGGAGGATGTGCCGTTGGTCTTACGACAACGTATGTGGTATATGCACAATGGTGCTCCGGCGCATTTCAGTCGCCCCGTGCGTGATTATTTGAACACTGTTTCCCGGCAAATGGATCGGCGATCCTATGTCATGGCCTGCAGCGTCGCCAGATTTAAATCCTTTTGATTTCTATTTATGGGGGCATCTCAAAACTGTTGTTTATGCTACTCCGGTATCTGATATCCAAACGTTGGAACAACGCATCCGAGCCGCTTGTGACACTTTGTGGGAAGAACCAGACACGTTTCGACGTGTGCGCCGGTCTGTGCGGGATACGTCTGAATGCCTATGTTCAGAGTGGTGGACGTCATTTTGAGCATCTTCTTTAGTGTTGCCACAGGTAAGAGTGTTGTAAGACTTCTCAAACCTTTAGTGTCATTCGTTGTGATACTTATTCATCACGGACACCAGTACGAGCTGTAGTGTATCATCCTTGAAAATACAGTCCATATTTGCCTGTACGCATGCTTACTTTTGTCCATGTCTTCCATGCCTCAGTTGCCTACTCGGTAGGGCCTACAGCGATTCTCGGCCCTGCAATGTCTGCGTACTCTGCTTGTTGCGGAACCACTGCACCAACATCCATGTCCGGCGGTGTTCCCTTGAATTCGTCCCTGATCCTGCAATGGGGAATCCCCACTTTTCCAGCTCTCACCCCCAGTTTGTACGTAAGCCATACATAACACGTCATAGTATATACGTCTGTTTCACTTTTCACTGCCCGTACCATGTCTGCTTTACGGAATCACCTTCTTCCTGTATGGACTCCCATTGCGCAGTTCCATCTGCTCCATTCAGTTTGCACCATCAGTTCCCTTGAGTATGATTTTCTTTCTCATTTTGTGGACCGACGTCACTATCTCATTTCGTTCGGGAGATATTCTACTTTATCCACGGTGTGTGGGCTATCTTTTGCTCGGTTCCTGCTGGAACACGCCGCCTCTTTCGATTTCTGTTCATGACTTGTTTCCTTGATTCCAGTTGTGGAGTGTATTCATCCACACTTCATATCCACAACTTCATTGTTGGTCACCATCAGTACCTCGTGGTTATGCAACCACACATACCTAATAAGACGCGTCCATCAATTCGTCTCTGTTTGAGACCTCGACATGGTTACAACTAATTATGGTTACCAGGTGGGAAACCTATCCATTCACGCCTATTTTGACGTATCTTTACCTGACAGTTTATCCGGGACTCCCTACGCTCGTTTGGGGAATCCCTTGTGCACCGTTTTTACGATTGCGACATACCCATCTTTCAATAGAGCAGGTTTCGTTCCTTTGAGGTGACCATGCCTTCTTGCCTCTATCACTCGAAAGAGAGAAGTTATAGCGCTCTAAAATGTATTTTGCCCCGTTTTCGGCATCATATAGCTCGGAAACTATGTGTCCTAGAGAAAAGTGTAAAAGGACTTTTTTTCTTTTTTCGGTGTCGGGAATCACCTCCCGAATTTTGTCGGTGGAGTTTCCTACCACCCTGCATATATATATTATATATTAAAAATCATAGAGTCTTAATGGCATATAACAGAAAGTATATATCTAAATATGAGATATATACCGCTCGACAGAATTCATTCAGCTGAACAAAGTTATATTTTACTATCTCTTACCATTTATGGTTCTATAAAGATCAATATTAAAACCGGAAGTTGTAGTGGATTCTTTGACACTTCCGGTTTCAGTACAGAGAGAGGTGAGAGTTGAGATTGAACGTATTCTTGGAATGCTGAATATTTGCAGAAAACTACTGCTACTACTAGAATATAGGGAGTTCAGAAAATTAAAAAAAAAAAAAAAAAAAAACGAAAATAAAATAACATTTTTAACGTCCCATGATTATCCTTTTAGACCAAAGTTCAAGAATTATTAATGAAAATGAACGATTTTGAAGAAATGGTAGGATGATAATGCAAGAGAAAACGGGAAAACTCCGGGAAACTATGTTGTTTACTACAAACTTATAAATCAAAGAATTGAACCAATAACTCCTTGCTTCTAAAGTAAGCGATCTACCGCTGAGCCACTGTTCTGTCATCTATCATTCTAGTACAAATGCACAAATGTATTGTACTGTAAGAAGTTTATTATAAATTATAAATAAATTTATTTTTATTCATTTTCTCAATAAACCTCAATTATGACAGCTTTCTCAATTCTTTTCTGACGTATCTTGTATTACATGTGGAAATTAATTAACTATATATTGAACGAAAACATTTTTTGAATATTTTATTATTACAAATAGGTATAAAGTGCTTCGTATGGAATATTATGCTGTATGGGGTCAGAAATATGAAAATTACCGAAAAATGATGAAAAATTACTGCAAGCTTTTGAAATGTATATGTGGAGAAGAATGGAGCGAATTAGTTCGATCAAGCGAAAAACGAATGAGATCTTAGAAATGGTGGGGAAGAAAAGGACAATTTTAGATATTATTAAGAAGAGGAAGAGAAACTGGTTGAGACATTGGCTACAAGGGAACTAAATCATGAGGGACGTGTTAGAGGGTATGGTGGCAGGAAAGAGAGAGAGTTGGGGGGGAGGATACTACAATTAATGGACAATATCGAAACAGGAAAATCGTACGTGTAAACGAGGAAGTTAGCGGAAGACCATGAAACATGGAAGCTTCTTAGTTGCAGCAAGTGACCTACCAATACCTATGAATATGAATCAAACTTTAACGTCTCTTTCCAGCAACAGAGCTATGTGAGATGAATTGTACTTCTTTTACAGTGGGTTCGGAATCACTAGCCTCATTTCATATAGAACTCAAGTGGTTCCAAAGAGACTCGAGTACACGTGTTATAAACTTGGACTTGAAGGGGTACCACAAAGAATGTAAATCTAAACTATTTTTTTTCATTACAGTCGTCTCTCACATTCTGTTTTCAAATTCTATGAGAAACAAGCATCGGAATGTTGTTGTAGAACATATTCTTCTTTTCGGGGTTAATTATACACAGATGAAATTTCCTCACACTGAACTAACTTCGTTCTGTATTAAGATGCCATTCTTTGGCAGCTAAGGAAGAAAATTAACATAACTTAAATTTAGGATGCGAAGAAAACAATTAAATATTTTCTTCTGTTCCTCTTATTCTACAAATAATAGAAAAATAAATAGTGCTTTAGATAAATTCTGACTACTGTAACCATCTAACGCAACTGCTAAGAATAAATAATTCTCAACTTTTCTAATGCACAAATTACGTATTTCCATTATGACTAGTGGATAGGCAACCAACATTTATGCTCAGTATTTTTGGTTGCATATATTACAAGGCGTCGGACACAAAATCCAATTATTAAAGCTTCAAGAGACGTTCTAACGTCCGATTGGTGTTACTGTGGCCTTCGAAAGAAAAACTATTTCTGGACCACCCCTGTGTAGTACATATAGGGTGTTTCGAAACAACACCGAGAACGTTTGGGAGGTGATTGCTAACACCAAATAAGACGAAAAGTACAGACCAACCTGGGTGCACAAATGCTTTCTTTCGGAGTTATAATCTGCCGAAAACATGAAAAAAAAAATGAACTTTAAAGGTCCATAGCTAAAAGACTATAGGACTCACCGTAGTCGGGTCAAGACTTCACTTAGAAACTAGTATGTACCCTATCGAAATATCCATGTTTCAGAATCCTGCAGTACGTTCGCAACAATTCGTATAAAAGCAGTTGGTGAGTACTTCACTTATATGCCTGTAGCCAAACTGCCTCCATAAAAATTATTGCGTGAGTACCTTAGGATTCTGAAACATGTATTTTTGGATATGGCACATACTAGTTTCTAAGTGAAGTCTTGATACGACTACAGTACGTTTCATAGTTTTGGAGCTGTTAACCTTTAAATTTCATTTTTTTCATGTATAACTCCGGAAGGAAGCACTTGTGCACCCAGGTTGATCTATATTTTTCGTCTGTCAGTAATCACCCTCCAAACATTGTCGGTGTTGTTTGGAAACACCCTGTATATTTTCAGAAGCATTGCAATGAATCACCGTTAAACGCTAACATAATACTTGTTACACAAGAATCAAGAATGTATCATTACCCCAGAAATAACAACTCACTAATTTATACAATTACAAATAATTTTTATGAAACATTGTAATTTTAATACGAGCCATATTCCTTGTGCGCAGTTATTAATTGCAATTTAATCTTATAACATGTAAGGAAGTCAGTGTAATCCAATACTGATTTGAAACATTTCATTATATAATATTTTACAAATTAAGAGACGGCAACGTACTTTGGACAGAACTAAATTCAAATAAATTCAAAACCTTCATTTGAATTTGCACTAATAGATTTCCCAACTATGTAATGCATACATTTAGCAAGTATTATAGAATGGATACCTCCGTCCGTATCGACAAGTATCATTGTAAAATTAGTAAGAGAATTGTCTGCAAGATCGGACAGGTTTTAAGAGAATTGTCTGCAAGAAACTCTTCTTCAAGACTAGACTAGTCCTTGTGAATTTATTTTAAACAGATATGACTTGTGCCAAAAGGGTAGGATTGTAATTAAAATGTTTATTTATAGAATACGTTCAAATTATCCCTTTCAAATTTTGAGTAAATTGTTCAACAGAAAACTCATTTCCAAATGTAAATTATAACTTGTGCATTTTTCAGAAGAAATTATTTAAACGATTATGTAAGGTTATTTACGATATATTGATTTATGAAATATAAACGAAGAGTCGGAGCAGGTTTTGAGCAAATTTCGAATTTTTGATATTCATTCCCCAGAAAGTTACTTTAATATGCCGATAAAATATTAAATTGATACATTAGAAAAAAAGTAGCAGTGTTATGTATACAGTATGTAAAATAGTTTGAAAACCTATAAACTATATTCTCAAATAATATTGAGCTCAGTGGTAGAGCGTTTACCACTGGTGCTTGGGGTCCCGGGTTCGATCCCAGCCCCCGCCAAGTGAACTTTGTGGTGGACAAACACCGTGTGCGTGGGTTTTCTCGGGGTTCTCCCGTTTCCTCCCACATTCTTCATTCCACCATTTCATTCATTTCTCATAATCACCGTCTCCTTTAGCCTAACCAGCATAATCGTGGGACGTAAAACTCAAAGATTTCATTTTTTTTTCAAATAATATTGAAACCATAGTAATTTCCATCACTTCGGGTTTTAATTGAGAGATTAGAATGCGGATACAATATACGTACTCTTGAGACTCTTACTTGATTGCAGAAGATTGATTCTTACTATTTCTTGCTGTTTTACTTTATTGTCATCAATGTTGAAACCGGAAGTAGTTGACTTCTGTCCCTTCCGGTTTGAGTAGGGAGTTAAAAGAGAATATGGTATTTATCCTTACAAAGCTAAATCGATTAAAAGAAAAACTTATTACGGTCTATTATCGTTTTTGCTCTATGTATATCAACAATGAGACCAGAAATCGTAGTAATTTTATGTATATTCCAGTCATAGCAAAGAGTTCAGATTTTTGCATGATTAATCTATTTCACGAAATAACTTCGTGCTATTTATTTATTGTATATACATTGAACACAACAGGTGTATACCCATTGACAGTGTTCAGTAGTATACATAAACGATTTCAATATATTTGTTCTGCATGCTAAATTGTGTAGTCAAATTACCGTTTTGGGTCTATTGTGATGAACTTCAACAACTGAAATGTTGATTTCTTCTTATTTCCGTTTCGACTTCAACTTTTTCATTTCTGCTTGAGTATCACCTTAATGAACGAACTCGAAATTCAAATTTTGACCCCTTTTATCCGGGCCAAAATTAATGCTAATCCATCAAGTTGATCTTGAGATATCTTGTCTTCGGAATGAACACATAGGATAAGTAAATAAAGAATTTTGGATGCACATATGGACAGACGGGTAACTATATATCTAAAGGTGTTTGGATGGATATATGGACAGACAGAGTAAATATATAAATAAGTTTGGATGGACATATGGATAGTCAGGGTAAATATGTCGAGGAGATTGAAGAGAAACAGACAAGGCAAATATATAAAGGAGTTTTCACAGGCATATAAACAGACCCAGTCAATATCATACATAAAGGAGTTAAGATGGACACATAGACAGACAGCGTAAATATACAGGGTATTTCAAAACAACACCGACAACTCGTGACACTAAGATATGACAAAAACTATAGACCAACCTGGGTGTACAAATGCTTCCTGTCGGAGTTATAAGCTGCCGAAAACATGGCCTTCGGCAGTAATATGTGCACTATCCAAAAATACATGTTTCAGAATCCTATGGTACTTACACAATAAAATTTATAGAGGGTGTTTGGCTACCCGCACATAATATGAAGCATTCACCAACTACCTCCATAAAAATTGTTGCGGAAGTACCGCAGGATTCTAAAACTTGGATATTTGGATAGGGCACATACTAGTTCTTAAGTGAAGTCTTGATACGACTACGGTAGGTCCCTTAGTTTTAGAGCTATTAACCTTGAAAGTCCATTTTTTCATGTTCTGCAGCCTATAACTCCGAAAGGAAGCATTTGGGCACGCAGGTTGGTTCATACATTTTGTCTTATCTTGGTGTCAGAAATCACCTCCCAAAAGTTGTCGGTGTTGTTTTGAAACACCCTGTATAAAGAAGTTTGGGCCTACACATGAACAGACAGGGTAAATATATAAATAAGTATGGATGGACACAGGGATAGTCAGGGTAAATATATAATGGACTTTGAAGAGACACATGAACAGACAAGGTAAATATATAAATGAGTTACCACAGACATATAAACAGACAGAGAAAATATATAAGGAAGTTTGGACCTACATATGAACAGACAGGGTAAATATATAAATAAATTTGGATGGACATGGGGACAGACAGTGTAAATGTATAAAGGAATCCGGACCTACATATAAACAGAGAGGTTAAATGTATATCTGTGTTTGGTGCGTAATAGGTGTTAAGTCCAAAATGTCCTAAACGTTTGAACTTTTTTTTAAAAAAAAACTTTTTAATAATACTTTCTGGGGAAGAATTTATGCAGAGATTTAAAAGAGTCAACACTTTGCCAGCAGTGTAGAGCGCTTAATAAACTTTGTTTTTGTTTATGGCTTTATACAAACAGAAAATTTTCAATACAACTCTTTGTCAAATGACTACGATTTATGGTTTTTGGACTTAACATATTTTACACAACAAACACGGATATAAAGAATTTGGACGAGCACATGGACAAATAGGTTAAATATGTAAAATATTTGGACTTACAGATAAACAGACAGGGTAAATATATAAAGGAATTTGGCAGACACATGAACAGACAGGGTAAATATAGAAAAGAGTTTTGATAACTCGAACTCTTTAAAATGTAATTCCACTTAGAAAGAACTAATATAAGTTTTCTTGCTTTGACGTAAGAACATCATAACCCCGAACTTTTCTAGAGTACTATCAGATGGGATAGACATAATTAAGAATAAGTGAGAACGAAAGATAGGGGAAAGCGTGATGCGTTTCAGAGCAAATCTAATAGAAAAAGGAAGTGTTGGAAAATTTAGTAGAATCAAAGTCCATCAAGTATAAAGTAAAGACAAAGAAGAGGAAGCATTAGGAAAGGAACGCAGAGAAGTGAGTTTCCTTCCCTTTTTCTTTTCTTTTCTTCTTTCCTTTGTTTTTTGGAAGAAAGAAAAGAAGCAACTTGGAGAAGTTACACTAAAATCTTTTGAGATAGGAAGAAAAAAAAGACTTTTTTTTTCCTAAAGCCGAAACCCATCTTCTCTTCACACTTGTATCTTATTCTTGAGGAAAGATGGAGGAGCAAAAAGCTTTTATACTATAAATGAACGGAATGCAAGATGTAATAGAGACGAACATAAATTGTAAAGTGCTCTGAAAGCAGATAATCTAAAATCAAACGAGAACAGACAAAAACTAAATTGAAAGAGAATAATCTACTTTCCTTATTCTTCAGAGTATTTCTCATGCTTTCATATTTTCCTTGCTTTTAGCGCCAGACGAAAAAGAAAATATGTGCTTTTAAAGAAACATACTCTTTTCTTTTCTTACTGTTTTGCATATTCTTTTTGATTCATAGAGATTTGTGTTCAGTCCATTTGCTGCAAATGAATCCAATTTTTATGCTTTACACTGTATAAAAGGAGTACGGGTTAGATTTGGAAGCAAACATGGTAATCTCTTTACGAAGACAAAAATCACCCCCGTTGGTCTAGTAGTTACCAGGTGCTCCTTTGATGAACCAAGACTCGGGTTTTATTCCCTGCGAGATATCATTGAAATTTGAATGCTTTACAGTCGATTGGATTCCGCCTTTTAATGAATACACGTAAGTCATCTCCTCAAATAGCCTCAGCGCTAACAAGGGACATTAACCATTTGCTTTCTAGGTGTCATTTTCTTATGTGCGTGCTGTAACACCAGATTTTCATTTACTGTTAAAAGATTGTTTTGATCGTTATATAGGGTACAATTATTGTAGCATTCACGTTACTGATTAAACAATTGCATTGTGGAACATTCGGATCGAGAAAGGGAAGTCATGTTTTGAAGGCATTTTATGCTGCTTCAGGTTGGCAACACTAACTGGAGATCAAAGACAAGGTTTGTTCCTTTTTTTTTTCAATCTCGAAATACGATATAGAAGTTGCCAATTGTTTATCGTCAAAACAAACACAGCTCCATTAGGCCTGCCATCTACTGAGAAAAAATATTTCTTTTATGTCAGTAAGGAGCTGTCACCTAACGAGAAATAGTAGAACTAACTCGTGTCTTGAATCCACTAAAAAAATCATCATCTCCAGGATTAATATGATTCTTAATAAACTGTATGTTTTCACGACATCTCCGTGGATGTCACTGGTATTTTGCAACCGAGTATTTTATGATATCCCCATGGATGTCACTGGTATTTTGCAACCGAGTATTTTATGAATCCACATGGATGTAACTGGTATTTTGCAACGGAGTATTTTATGGACTCCCCATGGATGTAACTGGTATTTTGCAACTGAGTATTTTATGACATCCCCAAGGATGTCATTGGTATTGGCAACCGAGTATTTTATGACATCCACATGGATGTCACTGGTATTTTGCAAGGGAGTATTTTACAACCGAGTATTTTATGACATCCCCAAGGATGTCATTGGTATTGGCAACCGAGTATTTTATGACATCCACATGGATGTCACTGGTATTTTGCAACCGAGTATTTTATGACATCCACATGGATGTCACTGGTATTTTGCAACCGATTATTTTATGACATCCACATGGATGTCACTGGTATTTTGCAACCGAGTATTTTATGAGATCCACATGGATGTCACTGGTATTTTGCAACCGAATATTTTATGACATCCACATGGATGTCACTGGTATTTTGCAAAGGAGTATTTTATGAGATCCACATTGATGTCACTGGTATTTTGCAACCGAGTATTTTATGAAATCCACATAGATGTTACCGGTATTTTGCAACCGAGTATTTTATGACATGCACATGGATGTCACTGGAAAGCAAGCGGCTAGACTTCTACAAACAACAAGGAGCCAAGCAGAGACGTATATACAAGGAGTGTATAAGTGAAGAGGTACTAAACATCGTACAAACCACATTGCTTGAAATAGGAATATGCGGCTTTGAGATAACGTAGTGCAATATCTAAGGAAGAGAATGTAATGTCCGGCGTGGTTATGCGCATGCGCAGCGCCTCTCACATGACCAAGTATAGAAGCAGGCTGTTGTGTGTTCCGTCCAATTGAACCCTCATCAGCGTAGAGATGAGAAGAGTGAGAGGTGGGTATGGAAAGGGTTTTATGTCATACTTCCATTGAGATGGGGATTCCAAGTGAAGGGGCACAAATACTTTCCATAAATCTACAAACGTGTTCCCCCGTGCCTAGAAGGGTCATTTTAAGAAGTGAATTTAAAAGAATTAAAAACTACTTACATTTCTGATAGCTTGATAAAAAAATACGATCATATACCTAGGTATTTACAGGTATAGATGTTTGTTCAGCATATCTAGTTGTAACGTTGAAATACCATTGAAATACTACTACATACCATGCGATATATATATATATATACTTTTAACGTATTTAATCTTGGTGAGTTCTCAATTCACGACCCATATCGTAAGTACTTGAAACCTTATCTAGGGATTACTAAACATAAGACATAAACTAATTGTTTCAGTCTGACAAATTTGTCATAACAAGTAAATATACAGGGTGTTAAAAATGTGTCACAATATTTTGGTAAAAGATTCGTCACATCAAAATAAGGAAAAAGGTTAATATGGACGAGAGCTCAAAAGTGAGTACTTTCGGAGCTATAGAGTATCAAAACGTGAAATCAGTGAACTTTAAAAGTTGATAGCTTCACCACTGTTTGACCTATCGTAGGCGGGTCAAGACATCTCTGAGGAACTAGTATGTAAACTATTTAAATATCCATGTTTAGGAATACTCCAGTACTTGCACACCAATTTCTAGAGAGGTAAGTAGAGGGAGATCCATTATTCCCAATCAGCCTCTCTAAAAATGGTTGTGCAAGTACCTGAGGTTCTGAAGGATGGATATTTCGATAGTTCACACTAATTCTAATTCCGATACTAATTCCTTAGTGATATTTTGACTCGACTACGATCGGTCCTATACTAGTGGAACTATGGACCTTTTAAAGTTCATTTTTTCACTTCTCCGTCAGTTTATAACTAAGAAACTATGCACTTTTGATCACAGGTCCATGTGAACATTTTTTTTTCTTATTTTGATTTGAGAAATTTGTTCCCAAAACTATTGTGGCAAATTTTTCTAACACCCTGTACAATATATTATTCTAATGTGTTTTTCTTAGTTTATCGTAAGAAGATATACTACACACATATATACAGGCTTGCTAAACATACATACAACTCTGTTTCTTTGTTAGTTTTGTCTGAGGAAATTTGTTGAAGTCCTTTTTCATCAACCAATGTAGAATTTGTATTTGACAGTAAGTAAATTTGTGTATGCACAAATGTGCATATGCATGTTTGCAATTACTGACTTTGTGACTCTCTTGGTGTAAGATCAACTCAATTATAATAAAAGGGAAACAAGTGGGGACTTTCGTACAACATGTATGCGCATATGTATATATATATATATAGGGTTGATTAATTCGTATGTCAATTTCATTTGTTCACTGTGCAAAAGTGGTATGAGGTAAAGCCCTGAAATTTGGTGTAAGTTTAGACGAAGGACATAAGTTTTGTTTCGTCATAGAAACATGTTACTTGTTCTAAAGATTGAAGAGATATAGGATCAAAGGTCAAATTTCGATTTTTTCCTTATGGGATTGCAATGATAAATTCTGAATGAGCCTGGAAAAACGTAACGCGAAGTGATAACAAGGAAAAAGCTGTATGGTATGATTCTATGTACCAAGCCGACCAAATATGCGTCAATCAAGTGTCATGGTCAGAGGTCACTGTCAGATCAAGGTCACAGGTCACCTTGAGAACTCATTTGACATGATGAGGTACGCACATTGCGTTGTTTTCAGAGTATTCAAACGGGTTCTCAAGATGAGCTATGACCTTGATCTGACAGTGACCTCTGACCATGACACTTGATTGACGAATATTTGGTCGGCTTGCGACATAGAATCATACCATACAGCTTTTTCTTTGTTATCACTTCCATTTACGTTTTTTCAGGCTCTTTCAGAATTTATCATTGCAATCCCATAAGGAAAAAAAAATCGAAATTTGACCTTTGACCCTATATCTCTTCAATCTTAAGTACAAGTGACATGCTTCTATGGCGTAACAAAACTTATGTCCTTCGTCTAAACTTACACCAAATTGCAGGGCTTTACCTCATACCGCTTTTGCACAGTGAACAAATGAAATTGACACACGAATTAATCAACCCTCTGTGTATATGTATATATATAGATAGATAGATAGATAGATAGATAGATCTTGAAAGTTCATTTTTTTAAATGCTTTTTGCACCATGTAACTACAAAACTATGCACTTCCGACCACAGGTCCATATGGACATTTTTTCTTATTTAAATGTGAGGAATCTATTCTAAAATATACTGTGACAACTGTTTGTAACACCCTGTATATATTTCATCGTCTTCTATCTAGCATAATAGAAACGATGATCCTGATGTGGGATACACGCAATGAAACACCATGTTTGTTTTGTGCTGTTGCCAATATGGTTTATTTATTGTCTATAACGTTTGTGTATCATTTAGGTACTAAAACATACCGCCTGAAGGAGGCGCTATATGCTGCGTGTTTACGGAAGCTACTGGCAAAAGCATGAATTCCCATGATGCAATGTTAATGTTGACGTTTCTCCTACATTTGTTACAATGAGTAAGTCAATACAATACGATAGTGAAGAATAATAATACATGCTATTGTTTGCTAATCACTAATATAAAATTGTGTAAAACAAATTTTTTTTTTCATAAATAGATAAAATTTCTTGTAAGTATATTGTAAATTTGTTACACAAAATAAGATTGAAAAAGAAACCAAAACAATAAAGCATGTAGATATATGAACTTACAAATTGAAATTAAATGTTTCATGATATAGGATTTTGTCGATTAGAGTAAAAATCTGTTGTTACTTTATTTTCGGCGTAATTAACTTATTCTGCCACCAACGAATGTCGAGGTCGTTTCCTTCACATCGTTTTTTTTTTTTGCGTTTTCTGCCGTATTGTGTGTCACCGGAAGTGGGTCAAAATGGTTCTCTAAGGTAGTAGGGAAATGACACACTATTCCGCCACTATCGAATTTCGAGGTCGTTCCCTCCACATTATTTTGTGTGTATTCTGTGACGTTGTGTGCGTTAACGGAAGTGGGCCAAAATGTGCCTCCAAATATGGTAGAACAAGTTAATGCTGTTCTGCCACCAACGGATTTCGAGATCGTATCCTTCACATCGTTTTGTGCCGTTTTGTGGGCTTACCACATTTTGTGAGTCACCGGAAGTAGGTGAAAATGGACCTCCAAGGTGGGAGGAAAATCACCCACTGTTCCACCACTATCAAATTTCGAAGTCGTTTACTTCACATCATTTTGTGAGTGTTTTGTGCCATTTTGCGTTCCTATTTCCACGTTTTATGCGTCACCAGAAGTGGGTCAAGATGCGTCTACAAATATGGCGGAACAAGTTGATGCTCTTCCGCCACAAACAAATTTCGAGATTGTTACAATCACATCGTTTTTTGTGTGTTTTGTGCTCCTATTTCCACGTTTTGTGTGCCACCGGAAGTGCATCATCATGGACCTCCAAAGTGAGAGGAAAATGACCCACTGTTCCGCCACTATCGAATTTTGAGGTCGTTTCCTTCATATCATTTTGTGCTTGTCTTGTGCCGTTTTGTGCGCCTATTTCCACGTTTCGTGCGTCGCCGGAAGTGGGTCAAAATAGACCTACAAATATGGCGGAACAAGTTAATGGCAGTTAATGCTGTTCTGCCACCAACGAATTTTGAGGTCGTTCTTTCACATGGTTTTGTTTGCGTTTTGTGCCGTTTTGTTCGCCTACTTTCACGTTTTGTAACTCACTGAAAGTGGGTCAAAATGGGTCTCCAAGGTGGGAGAGAATGACGCACTGTTCCGCCACCATCGAATTTCGAGGTCGTCTCTTCCGCATCATTTAGTGGTTGTTTTGTGCGCGTATTTCCACGTTTTGTGCGTCACCGGAAGTGGCATGGTATAACATCTAAGAGGGGAAAAGGTAGTGCGTATGTAGCATACAGATAACATAAGCTCAGTACAGATTTTCGTACTAAACATATGGACTTCCGTATATTTGTACAATTTAACGCTGTCCGGATAACGGATTTGTCTCAGTGGAATTTCAATATTACTTTTGATTTCCAATAGATACTGTTATATTAAAAAACTGAGATTATATGTCATTAATAATTAAATCTTATAACATAACTATTTATACAAATTTTTTGTACATATGTAGGACACAATGTATATTATTCTATCGTCTTTGAATCGTAACTAATATCATTGCTATAAGCTGGTACTTATTAACACAAATTTGCTCCTAACGGTCCATCACAAAGCACACCAGCACTAGCTGGGATCGAACCAGGGAGGCACGCGTCAGAGGGAAACGTTTTCCAACCGAACCATATACAAGCACCGCACACATGTTCAGAACCTTAACAGAAGAGAGAACTTGACCCGTTACTTTCGTTAAATATGTCTTTCTGTTCTTTGTTGCTGCAGGGTGGTTCGCCTATTCGATCATATTGTCCATTCGAGGATATTATATTCAAATATTTCGCCTATTCAAAGACTTTTATTTTAGGCAGATAGGTTTATATTTAATAGTTTTACGTACACAAATACACTGTTGGGCCTGCGGTTTTTCAGTGGCAAAGAGTTCATCTCTCGTGCGTGGGGTTCCTGGTTCTATCCCAGCTAGCGCCAAGTGTACCTTGTATTGGACAACTACCATGTACGTGGGTTTTTACGGGGGTTTTCCGTTTCCTTCCTTTTCATTCATTCCACCGTTGGATTCATTTTTCATCATGACAGTCCCCTTTAGCCTAGCCAGCAAAAGCGAGGAGCACAAAACTTCAGCAAATTTCAAATTCACTCTAGGTGGAACTTTCATCGGGTTACATGCGTAGGATCGAAACTGCGTAGCGTCGAAACTGCGTACGATCGAAACTGCGTACGATCGAAACTGCGTATGACCGAAACTGCGTACGATCGAAACTGCGTACGATCGAAACTGCGTACGATCGAAACTAAAACCGGCGTAGGATCGAAAACAGATAAGGTTATATGATCAAGCAATAAAAAAACAATTATTTTATAATCACAGAATATTAAGTAATAGTAATTTTTTGAAGTTATATAGGGAAAAACCGGAGTAGGATCAAAACTGTATACGACCGAAACTGCGTAGGATCGAAACTGCGTAGGATCGAAACTGCGTAGGATCGAAACTGCGTACGATCGAAACTGCGTAGCGTCGAAACTGCGTAGGATCGAAACTGCGTACGATCGAAACTCCATAGAAACGAAACTGACAAATAAAATAGTGACAAATATAATTAAATAATCATACAGGGGTGTACCCAGGAAGTTTTTCTTGGGGGACTATGACTTATTCAGGAGGACCAAAAAAGCTAAGTCTTGTCTCAGCAGGGAGAAAGGAGAAGCCTCCCCCCAAAAGCCACTACTTCTGATCAAGTTGGCAAATTCCTTGTTCAGAAGATTGCCGTTAAGTTCAATTGACTTAGCTTAACATTTTCTTAGTTACCTAGTTGCTGTGAATTGTCACTTCTTTTATAGACTTTGCAGGTGGCACAATCGAAGGTTCATGTAATTAGTTCAAGTTTTTGCTAGTTTGGGCTTCGTCCCAAATTTACTAACTTCCAGGGTTGTTTTGTTTAAAACAAAATATTTAAAACAAATGATTAAAACTTTTTTTTTAAACAATTGATTTTGTTTAAAACAAATTTTGTTTATGTTTTAAACATTTTGTTTTAAACACGTGTATTTTGAAGACTTGTCTTAAACATATGTTTATTTGCATTTTATTTTATGTTCGTAAAACAAAAAAAAAATCTTCCAGAGCAAGAGAACTGTCCAAAAGTGCTCCCCAATCAGAAGACTATTTTCTTCCCATGTGAATGGTTTGATTTCTCGTGGCTACAGCAGGTCAATGTGGTGATCTACAATTTATTTTGTCTCTTTTCCTCCTTATTTTTAACGTATATTGTATTGTTTAAATGCTTCTCAGTTAACTTGCGAGAAAGTGTAGTAGTCGAAGGTTGGACTACTTATAGAACTGATATTAAAAAATAAATAAAATAATTATCACGGAAACAAACTGTTGTGTTATATTCATTGCGACGTTGAGGTTCTGAAATTAAAATATCGCAAGCATTCGTTTGTACAGTACATGTAGTTCTGTCTCCGTACAACATGGAATCGTTTAACATGGGTTATACGTGAAGAAAAGGACATGATTTGGTACAAATTTATTAGAGTAACTCAAACTCAATCAGGTAAGTAAACGATCAAACGAGTTTGTTGCAAAACGTGTAAGAAAGAAATGGGTGGTTTAGCTCCAAGAACGAAAATCATTATGAAAAATACAATGCTTGGTACAAATGGAAACCCAAACAAATGGTAAAAATGTTGATCCGAAAATTGCTTCTGATGAATCTAACGTCAGTGGTGTGGCTGAGATGCAACTGGAAACTTCAGGTAACAATTAATTTTGTATCAACAATATCTTTTACATTATATTATGAAAATTTTATTTCGTACCTCTTCCCCACCACAGTTCTAAATTTTCTTTGAAACTTTACAACTTGGCATAGCTTGTATGAAGAGACCAGGTGAGAAACGCAAGGTATGGCAGTCAATCGTGTAACTAACCAAGCGTGATACTTATTATAACGTTAGTGCTGAACGTCAAGGTCTGGGACAATTTGATCTCAATTTGTTTGTTTGTATGTATGTACCACGCTACAGGGTGCAATATTCAGTCTTTTAACATTAATTTTTGAGGATAGAGACACGAGGCGTCGGAATTTGCTGTATAGATTTTGACTGCGATCCCACGTAAAATTTCAAAATTAGTGGGTCAGATCCCACTTTAAACAAAAAGCCCTGTCTCATATAGCCTTGCTACTGATGCAAGTTGTAATCAATCAAACTAAACAAACTAATTTTATATGTTTCGAACAAACTTGGGTTGCAGGATAAATTTGGCTTCAACTCAACATTTAGAGCACAAGGGATCCAAGTTCATTTTCAGAAAGGTTCACTTTTGCTCAGCAAACGTAATATCTTCGTAGCATAGGGTATGAAATAAATGAAACAAAAACCACGGGAAAGCGTATGGACTAGAGTTTCATAGGACAACCGCTAGACAAGGGCGTTGACGGAATGGGGAGGAGGGCTAATTTTCCCTTCCCCCTCCTTGCTCATACATTTAAGATATTAACATTATACTTGTATTGTGTATGTTGCAGCGTTGGAATGATTAACAAGTCAAGCTCCGAATGTCATAGTCAATGATGCATAATTACGTTACATAAATGCAGAATGTGTTCAAAAGAATACATCGACGTAAAATGTCATATTTTCACAACCACGAATCCGAGATGAAAGAAAGAAAAACTACCTAACAAAAAAAAAAGGAATCTAGAATTTTCTTTATGATTGCCGCTAGATAGGGGCGTTCGTTTAGAAATCATCCGTCTTCTACCCTGAATTTCAGATTTTTGGGGGCAGTAATGCAGATTTAGAAACATTTTGCTTAGCAAAGTCCAACATTTAAAAATTGAAGTCCTTGCACCGAATAAATACGGATTTTGATCATTGGCCGTAAGGAGCTATAGGCCTATATTGCTTTCTTGTATATTTTTTTTACCCAAGGATTTCAAAGGTGGCTCTACTTTCGAGTTTCGGGCCTGCTTAAAATTCAGGAAATTGGACCTAAGCAACTTCCCAGTTTTAATCATCTGTATGTTCTTCGTATTTATTCGGTGTAATTACCTCAGGCTTATTCTGTTGGACTTTGCTTATCAAAAGATTTCTAAAACTGTCTTACCGTCCCCAAAATCTGAAATGCAGGGTGCGGATGAGGGTGGTTGCCCTCCTGTTCCACTGACGCCCTTACTAGCGGCTGTCATATGAAACTATCCCACGCCTTTTCGCATGGTTTTAGTTACATTTGTTTTGGATTCTTGACTGCGAAGTATTATTTTTTGAAATAGAATTCATTTGCTGAGGAAAACTGAAGTTTATTGAAAATGGATTTGGATCTATTGTGCTCTGAACGTCCCAAATATTACCTTTCGTCAATAAATTTTTGACTCAAAAAACAACCAATTACATAGACTTGCAGAAAATATAAAGTTAGCACAATATGAAGTGTGCTTCAAACATTACTTTTCGAAAACGTAGCCCTATTATTATAAAATAATTTTATTAGCACCAGTGTTATGAAATAGTAATCAAATTTTGCAACAAAAATCTCACCCGCCTCCACGAAACGCTAGCTTAGCCCCTAAAGGCATAACTACAAAACTTTTAGAAGCGGTAACTCGAAATGATTTTCTTTATGGTTAAAATAACCGCACAACAGCATTTCTGGTAAAATTCTAGCTCTCATGTAACATGACACCATTTGCATTTGAAATTTCGAATACTAAGCACAGATGTTCGCCATGATGCTTGATAGCACCATCTGATGTGTCAGACCACTTCCAAGATTCATCATTCTCCCTCAACCCGTTGTCAACGCACAAGGATGGTGAGGACTTTTGTTTTGCCATGTATATTGATAGATTGTGTGAAACCTCTATAGTTGGTAAATTTTAAAATCTACCTTAAAAATTTATTATATCCAAGAAAATACTTACTGTATGAGAGTCGCTGGCAAGAGGGTGTAATAAAAGGGGTCGTTATATGAAATAAGTTCAAAATTACTAATCTATACGGAAATGTTCTGTACCCAACACTGTGTAGTCTTAAAGAGAATAAAATAAATGAAAAGATCGGTTGAAAGAGCAAAAAGTCTTAATAAATACGTGATTACACGATTTTGAAATATGTTTAAAATAATATTTTAAACTGTTCAAAATGTTTAAAACATGTACTTTTTTGTGTGTTTTTTAAAACATCTTTAAAACATTTTAAACACTTTTTTCATGTTTTAAACACGCGTTTTGTTCTTTTTTTTTTTTAAACTGTATTTTTTCCAACCCTGCTAACTTTTGACCAAGTTGGAAAATTAGAATGCGTTGTTGCCAATATTTACTTAAAAGACTTCCGTTTCTTTCAATTGACATTTGGATTAGCATTTTCTTACTTACCCAGTTGCTGTGATTTTCAATTTCTTTATGAACTTGGCAATTGGCAAAATTGAATGTTTATATTATCAGTTTAGTTTTAAGTAGGTGGGAATTTGTCGCCAGATACAAAATTTCTCATCCTACGGCCTCGCGCCTCATAAACCTACTAACATACCAAAATTCCTAGTTTTTATTCCGATTTCAATTACGGTACCTGAAATATGAGATTTTGTACATCCAAAAAGTCTATTTAAATTACACAGTTTTTTGTCTCTTTAAAGCTGCTAAAAATGGAAAATATTCACTTTTGGAAATTTTCTATATAGTCCCAGGAGGCTAAAAACTTTGCCAAATTTAATCCTTGTAGTTCTACTGGAAGTGCCTATCTGTAAAAAATCGTTGTATTATTTCAACGACATGCCTATGTGTTAGCACGATTGTGTTAAAATATAACACAAACAAGTGGTTAGAACAACTCACTCTCCGTTTGGAGTTGTGTGTCAAATGCCGCTAGTTGAAATGACACACAGCCTGTGTGTTAATACAAGTGTAGAATCTTCGGTGTTGTTTTCTGCGTGATTGCCAAATATGTTGGGTATCTAATTATAAAGGCTTATGAACTGAAGCTACAGGCAAACACAGTAGAAAGAAATACTTAAACAAATCCAAGTATACGCAAAATTTCAAAATACAAACCGCGCGATGTGTTTTCAATTGTTTTACAAAATGTTTCTGAAGAAACCCTAACAGCACAAGATGTGCTAGGCATGTACCATTTTGGTGTTCTAAATTCATCTCCCACATTTGATGCATTTATTGCTTCGTTTTTCAAAGTGGTTGTGTACTAGAAGCAACAAACGCATCAACTTTATTAGATGGCAACTGGCGCCGATCATTTGAAAGTGAATATGGAAGAACTATAAAATAAAGTAAATAGACAGTCGTCATTTTGTAATAAAATTAGGTCTACATGGCGAGCAGATTTTATCCCGAACGGTTATCGTCGAATATACGCGGGTTAAAGGAGCACTCTGATTAGCCAAATAGAAAAGACCTTAAGAATTTATCCCTCTACAAGCGACGGTTTACGTGTTATAGGCTGCCAAAAACATGAAAAAAGGAATTTTAAAGGTCCATAGCTCCAAAACTATGGGACCTACCGCAGTCGGGTCAAGACTTAACTTAGAAACTAGTATGTGCCCTATCCAAAAATGCGTGTGTGAGAATCCTGAGGTGCTTCCACAACAATTTTTATAGAGGGAGTTTAACTACGGGCCTATGATATAAAGTATTCTCCAACTACCTCCATAAAAATTGTTGCGTGAGTACCTTAGGAATATAAAACATGTATTTTTGGATAGAGCACATACTAGTTCCTTAGTGAAGTCTTGACTCGACAACAGTAGATCCCATAGTTTTGGAGCTATGGACCTTTAGAATTCATTTTTTCATGTTTTCGGCAGCCTTTAACACGTAAAGAAGGAACTGCCATTTCGCCCCGCTGCTACAACCGTCAGCGTCTTGTATCGTGTTTACTGTAGTTTTTCTTTCAGTGGTCGACGGGATTGCAATGATTGTTAGTGACTGAATAGGTAATTATTACTCCTTGTTGCACATTTCATGACTTACGTAACACAAATGAACATACTAATACATACATAAAATAAACTATAAAATTGTATTAGTTTAGCGATGCCACGCTTTTCATACTCGATACATGTGGGGTGAAACCCGATTAGCATGTACACCTGGTCTTACCTCACCATTAGGGTACTTGCGGGTGATTTGCTTTTTTGTGAAAAACATATATGCAAAACAATAGACAGAACCTATCACATTTTTGTAGTATTCACGAATTATAAGTCAAGAGTAATTGTTCTGATCATCATTCCATTTTGTTGCCAATCTTGACTTTGACAACACATCAAACCTTAGTTACCCATTTCTATCCCACTTTCCCCTATATAAAAATTACTTTAATATCCTTTTTCATTCATACATTACAATATACGACTCAATTTCATTCATATAGTACTTTATAATATATATATATATATATATATATATATATATATATATATATATATATATATATATATATATATATATATAAAGCCTGTCATATTTTTTCCATGATAATACGGGACACCTTCGATCTCTTCCCCCACTTAAAGAACTTTACAACGCAATACATTTTTTTGAAACATTTTCACTGCAATATTTGAAATGGATACAAAGAAATAGCGAACAATCTAAAGCGTTCTCAGGAAACTTTATGCTTCTGTAGAGTGTTTTTCATTTACATGAGATTTTTATTTGAAAATGCTACCCAAATAATGTTATTTAAGAATCTAGCAGACGAAAAAATCATCAATCTACAATGTCCTACATAGACATAATAGTACCCATTCTAGGATGACTCAAGAAAATTGTATTTACCCAAAAAAAAAAAAAAAAAAAAAAAAAGTTGTTAATGGATTTTCACAAAGAATATTAGTACAAGAAATGCTATTCATTTATTATACGAAACATAATTTTCCTTTCTTAAACAATGAACGTTGCATCTTGCTCATATTGATATAGATAAGCTTATATTGAGAGCTGAAATGGGACGGAACTAAAATACGGGACACTTGCCTGTCCCGTCTAAATTGATGGGGACGCAGGACACTTGAGTCCAAAATCGGGACTCCCGTTTTTTACGGGACGTATGGCAGGCATTATATATATATATATATATATATATATATATATATATATATATATATATATATATATATATATATATATATATATATATATATATATATATGTGTATATATATGTATATATATATGTGTGTATGGAAATCACTGTAAATATGGATAATTGTAGTAGTGTAATGTTGTTTTAATTTTTAATGGCATCAGTACATCTGTTTGAATTTAAATCTCTTCTACTTATTGTTTGGAACTTCCAGTTGTTTTGTCTTATATGCAGTTTATAGAAATACATTACATTGGTGTTCTTCATGAACAACCTTCCCCCCCCCCCCCCCCCGACTGACTGATCCTCGTACAGGCCAAATCGCTTAAGGTAGGAACTTGAAATGTGCACAGTATGTATAATTTATGACGTAGGGTACCACTAAGGAAGGGTTTTTGGAAATTCGATGTGGAAGAGGGGGAGGAAGTGGGGTTCTAAGAATTTCAAAAAATTGAGCGTATCTCCAAATCACTTATCATCAGAAATCACTATGCCAACAGACGTATAGTCAGGCATAACCAGATTGTTCAAATTATTGAAAGACATTGCGCGTTAAGAGGCTATCGGAGGGGTAAAGAGCTAGAGTTTGATATTGAGAATGTACAATTGAAACAAGACCTAATTGTTGAGAATAACTGTGTTAGTATGTAATTGACATTATCATTACGTTTGAAGGAAATGACATGGATGTAAGGGCAAAAGAAGAGAAAATAACTAAGTATGAAAGACTTAAACATTAGGTCCATGATAACAAGCGATTTGAGGTTCTCCCCTTGGTCATAGGATCCAGGGGAGCTAAAACACATGTTGCAAGAAACGTGTTTACAAAACTTGGGGTGCCTAAATTCACCCAAAAGAAAATTGCTTTTGCTGCTTTGAAGTCTACGATTGAAATGTTAAATTGCCATTTTCATTATGTTAGTGAATGTATATTTTATGTGGATGTTTAAAAAAATTAAGGGACATTTCAATTTATTTTACTTTAATACGTATTTGAATTATGAGTAGGGATGCGCACGAGACAAGATTTGTGGCTGTCTCGTCTCGAAAATGTGCTGTAAAAGTGATGTCTCGACTCGAAAAATGTATATTTCTCTATTAGAAGAGCCGTGTCTCGACTCGAATATTGTAAGGAAAATCCTGTCTCGACTCGTCTCGTGCGCATCCCTAATTATGAGCAATGATGCCGAATGTAATTGGCTATGATAAATATTGTAAATATGTTTTTTTACACTGCAAATATGGTTAATTATATTGTAAATTTTATTATTTTTTTAATTGACTGGTTTCGTGAACAATATTTTATTAATGTGGTGAATGTAATGCTTTTTTAAATTGAGAAAAGAAAATATGAATTGCACAACTTTTATGTGGAATTTGTGTGTGAGAGGAATATTTTGTACATTTTGAAAACTATTGACAGGCTTTTCAACATTACATTTTGATCGGGAAGAAAAATGTCATTTTCAAAATTTATCGCAACTAGGACTACGTTATTTTAGGAAATATTGGTAACTTTAACAATAATTATTATACCTCCAGAACGGTTTGAATTATCAAATTGCCGTAAACAGTATTATGATCCTCACAACCTTTAAAAAGAATCTACGTAATTAGACATGGTACGTATCTAAGCACTATTTTTTTTTTTCGAAATAGTCCTTGGAAATGCAATTTTCAATTCCTTGCAACTGTTCCGTCCGTCTTACTTCAGTTATTAGCATTGTAGAGGCCTCCAAAATTTTCGCGTTCCTGAATATTGGTGATGCTGTAGCGTCCTCGGTTTGCAACAATGAACAATGAACAATGAAGTTTGGTTTGGTTTGTTTTTGCTTTGAATGTAGATTTGAAATTTATAATAACCTGACGTAGTGCCATTAAAAAAAATAACTTTGTGATGGGTTGGCAACACTGTTAATTTGGTGGTATTGAAGAGTATGCCAGAAAATGTCACCCTGCTGATATTTGTATGTGCAAAATCCCAGCATTATATATCTATTCGCTTAAAAGTTATAAAGGCGTATCAAGATGAATAGTTCACCCCATATCCGAACACAAAGATGCCGCCTGTCGACAAACACAGACTTTTACATGGGAATGGCTGACCCCACGGTTTTTGTGTCCAATAATTTATATAACCTACATGGTTTCATTTAGATTCTTCCGTCCGAGTCCAGATACATCCCTTGTTAGTAAAATTAATTTTCAAGCTTATAAGAGTAAATGGTACTTAAGATGCATCAAAGTGCTTTTTTCGTGATTTTCGGTGATGCAGCGATGTGGATAAATATTTTTTGTACGATGCCCCTGTCATTCCATTTTGTTATGTCTCATGATGGAGACATATTTCCGAGCCTACATTTAGTTACCTAATAATGACCTAACCACAATTTGTAAATAGAAAATGCACTAGAGAGAGTTTGCGAAAAGATCTTTTCTATTACTCAACACATCCCGTTTAAATATGTCATATACCTAGGCAGTGGCGTACCGAAGAGGGGGGATTGTAACCCCTCCCATTGAGTCCTTCATATACTACAGATCAGTTCACCCAAGGTGGTTTACAGTGCTGATAACGAGCACAGCGTAGAAGAAGGAACCAGAAGTCAGTAGCCCGTAAATCCAGTAGTGAGTAACGTACACCGCTGTGGAAGTTGTTGTGGTGAGCAGCTAGTATTTCTGTTAAAGTGACACCTTATTGCGAAGGTCACATATGTGCACTTCCCGATGCAAAATGCAATGAGTCAGTGATTGTGAAAATGTGTGCGGCAAGCAGCAACAACATCATCAAGCGTGCAGTAGGAAGGGTAATAGCGCTGTAAAAGCACCAGCCCTAAATGTCAAGATCAAGTCGTGAGAGTGAAGAAAGGAGTCCAGCCAGGAAACCACGCGTTGTGAGAAACATCAGGACAGCAATTGTGAAGAAGAACCCACCCACCCAAAGCAAACGTGCCATCTCATGCACTTATTTGTATGGCAGCCAGCGACTTCAGGTTTTTACTGTACCTTGTCAACATACCAGAAAATTCTTTTTAGGTGACTTGAACTCCTGTGGCTTCGGTGTTCCCAGCTAGAAAAAATCATGAAATTCGGCTAGGGATTTTTTTTTTTTAAATTTCACTCCTACATTTTTTCAATAATCCCTCCCGTTAGCAACACTGCAATCTAACTTACACCAAAAAATAGCCATGTCCCTCTTCTAAAATACAAGACGTAAACGATATCAATCGGGATAACAGTGTTTGGGCAATAAATCATTAACTGAAAGTCTACCAAAAACCCCAAAATCGATTTTGTCCCGAAAGGGTTAATGAGATATGCGCGCCAAAGATTTCGGGCTCTAATTTAACGTGACCCCCCCCCCCCAAAGTTTCTGGGCTGGTCCAGAGAATGAATGGACTAAATAGTACTGTCTACGGGCTGGATAGGCTACCAAATTTCAGCTTTCGTTCTCCCATAGTTAATGTGATATAGGCGCCGAAAATTTGGGGGCTAACTTCACCAGAGCCTCCCAACTTTCTGGGCTAATCGAGATAAAGATTGATGGGCTAACAAATTTCATCTTTTGGGCCAATATAGTTAATAAGGTGTGAAAATCAAAGTTTTGGAGCGTTAACTTAACGTGAGCCCTTAACTTTTTGGGCAAGTTGAGATAATGAGTGTACCAGGTACTAAACTTCATGGGCCTTCCAACCCATTATTATTTAGCATTTGGGGCACTCAAGGAACACAGATACAGGGTCTCCAAATGTGAAAATGAAAATGCAATCTTTAAGTTTTATGTCCGACTGTCATCCTGGGTAGACTAAAGGAGACGCAGATGATGAGAATAAATGGAATGGTGAAATGAAAGAGTTGTGGGAAAGGGAAACTCCGAGAAAACCCTCACATACGGTGTTTGTTCACCACAAACCCCACTTTGCGCAAGTTGGTATAGAACCAGGGCCCCGCAGCATGTGTGAACCCTCTGCCACTAAGCCACTGCGGCCCAGAAGTCCTCGAGACGAGACACATAGGCGTATACCTAACGTGTAATTTGTTCGTAGCGGGAATTTCTGTTATGGTATAGTTAATTACATACAATGAAAAACCGAAAATGTGATGTGGACAATCGCGACCGAAAATGTAATGTGGACAATCTCGAACAAGCAATAAACAATCTGCGTGATTTGTTTTAGATTTCGGAAAATAGGTTCTGCCAGATTTACGCTTATCGACTGTAATCGTTTATTTATTTATTTATTTATTTGGGAGGGAAGCAAAGTATAAAACATTTCAGTCATTACACATGCAAAGAGATGTTTTATGGTAATTGTTTTTTGCTGAAATATAACTTCGGTATCTTTTATACGTGTTTAGGAGCTGAGATTATTATCTAATAATTATAAGTAAGATACAAGTTTTTTTTTTCTTTTTTTTACGAAGATACAAGTTTTTCACCTTCGTACAACAATTCATGTTTAATAGGCGTATAGAAGGGGCTCATGCCCAAAACATTGGGACTCCATTTCTGGGGCCCCATGTTGGGGGCCCGGTTCCTGACCACCACTGTGCTGAGGGGTATCGGATCTTTCCAACGTCACCATCTGTATGCAACAACTCCATGCTGAAACGAGAAATAGAGTGGACTCAAGCCCAACATTTCGGAACCACATTTTCTGGAGCTTCGAGGCCAGGGCCCAATTTCTGACATTACCGCTTTCGTTAATCGACCCCGACCTTTCAAACGCTAACACTATAGTACAACACCATGTTAAATAGGCAAATAAAAGAGACCTGAACCCAAACTTTTGGGATCTCATTTCTGGAGTCTCAGGTCCCGGAGCTTTCCAACACCACAATATGTATCCAATAACTCCATGCTTAAAAGAAAAATATAATGAAGCCAAGCTCAAAATTTCGGGACACCATTTTTGGACCTTTGAGACAAGGGCCCAATTTCTGACGTTAACACTGTGCTCAGACGACCCGAACATTTCCAACTTCACCACCCACATACAATTCCATGTTTAATAGGCGTATAGAAAGAACCCGCGCCCAAAACTTCGGGACCCCATTTTTCTGGAGCCTCATGGCTGGGGCCCGGTTTCTGATATCACCACTGTGCTCGGGAGACCCGGACTTTTCCAATGCCACCATCTGCATCCACTAACTCCATGTCTAACACGGCTTCCCCATTGTAGGAGGATTTTGACGAATTTTCTGCAGGTTCTTTACAACTATTTACAACGTTTCAAACTATTCATAAGAAATGAAATTTCAATACATTAGAAACTATGTTCTTTTAAAATGTTCAAAATGGATGACAGCATTGATTTCCAGTAATAGTTGTAAACTTTCGTAATTTTATTCTCTATTTGAATAGTAGTTTAATTTCGAATCTTTTACGGTTAAAAATATTTTTGTGAAATGTAACGGAATACATTGAAATGCTCCTACTCCCACGGGTACGTGTTCCAATTATAAATCGATTTGAGGTTCATCGTACAAATGAGAAACTCCCAAAGCGAAGTACAATATTGTAACGTTGTTGACATACATATGAATAACTGGTGATTAGGTCGTTAAGCTGTACATAAAATCATATAAATTTTCATTCATATTACGCAGACAAGTACACACAGAACAGCATATGAATCTTTATCTGACTTTTGTTTCTCTAACTTTCTGATAGCCTTTAGAAATAATATCTTTACAATCGAAATATTCGTTAAACATTATTATTATTCTTATCCTTCAATATTCATCATACATCATATTCTTCATTACTTTAAATTCTTCATATTACATAACTATTTTACATTATATTCCGTCGAAGCTGTTTCAAAGTTAGTATTACACTTCTGACATAGTCATCATTACAAATCATAATTGATTCTCAATCCATACGCCTGTAACTTGTCCATCCTACCTGCAGTGTGGATCCTACGCAGTTTCGATCCTACGCAGTTTCGACCGTACGCAGTTTCGATCGTACGCAGTTTCGACGCTACGCAGTTTCGACCGTACGCAGTTTCGATCCTACGCAGTTTCGACGCTACGCAGTTTCGACCGTACGCAGTTTCGATCCTACGCAGTTTAGGTCGTGTGGAGTCCATGAATATAACCCTAATTTATAGCTGCACAGGTTAAACAAATTAAAGAGAGAGAAAAAAATATATATTTTTTGAGCGCATGATTAAAACTTAAATTATTTCAGGGCAACTGCGTAGGATCGAAACTGCGTACGGTCGAAACTGCGTAGCGTCGAAACTGCGTAGCGTCGAAACTGCGTAGCGTCGAAACTGCGTACGATCGAAACTGCGTAGGATCGAAACAGGTTTTGAGCTGAATTTTTCGATCGTACGCAGTTTCGATGCTACGCAGTTTCGATCCTACGCCGCATTCCCCTTTCATCTTGGTGCGGTGGTCCCTTGTTCGATCCCAGGTAACGCCAAGTAGACTTTGTATTGGACAATAACATCTACGTGAATTTTCTCGGGGTTCTCCTCTTTCCTCCCTCTTCTTTCATTTCATCATTGCATTAATTTCATCATCACCGTCTCCTTTAACCTAGCCTACATAATCGTGGAACGTAAGACGGAAAGATTTCATTTCATTTTCATATACACTATTTATCTCAGAACTGAATATAAAACTAAGTTTTTTGTTGGACAGATGGAAACAATTTTGTAAATAAGCCATGTTGGGTATGAAATACGTAAATTCTGTTAATGAGTGAAATTTAACAAGACCATTTTTCAACTCTGTTTACCCTTTTGTGACAAAATTCTTTTATCTTTATTTTCCAAACGTTTTCGTAGACGTGTTTCTACAAGGTGTCTAAATGTTAAGATGATTTGCGTAACGATGATTAAAAAAAAAAAAAAAAGTCGTCCAAGCGTTTTCATCGTCGGCTACAAGTGAGTCTTCGTATCTCTCTCTCTCTCTCACTCTGATTACAACAAACCTTGCTCGAATTACATTTGACTTGCAAAAATATTTCTTCGTTCTTGTCTTTTTTGTGTGTAAACTTCTTCTCACAGACTACAAACTAACCTTGAGTGTCTTCTTCTTCTTATCCTTAGCAGCAGTTGTTAAAATTTGAGAAAAGAATAGAAAAGATAAAAAAAAAATCAATTTATTTTAAGAGTATTTGGTGTCGAACAAGCTCTTCTACTTTTGCTTCCTTTCTTCTCGGAGCAAATTACACTGAACTTCTTTTCTTCTTCTTAATTTTCTCTTTATGTTTTGTTTTCCAATCCTTTTTTGTTTTCTCTTCCTTTTGCAAACGTATCAAAATTACTTTTTTTAACTCTTTTTTTTCTTTTTACTACTCAAACGAAAGAATTAAGATTGAGAAAAGAAATTGTGGAGTGTCAAATATACAAATTTTTCTTTGTGAAAAATTACGCATTGCATTTCAATTTCACCTTCACTCTTTCTCTCTACCGTCCTGTTCCTCCACATCTCTGGTTCTATCTTCCTTTCTACCAGTGTGTTGAACAATGAAAATTGAATTAATTTTTCTTAGTGTTTGCTTTACCGTTCAAAAGAAAAGAAAATATTAAATATTCCGATGACAGAATTCCTGAATTTAGCGTTTTGTTCTTAAACTAGATCTCTAATACGTTAGTGTGACAGAAAGAAGAGAAATTTTAACCATGCTCTGTATCGAATTGTGGGGTCTGCGGTGGCTCAGTGGTAGAGCGTTTACCTCTAGTGTGTGGTATCCCTGATTCGATCCAAGCTTGCGCCAAGTGAATTTTGGGGTGGACAAATACCGTGTGCGTGGGTTTTCTCAAAGCTCTCCCACTTTCTTCACTCCACCATTTCCATCATCTCTTATCACCACTGTCTCGTTTAGACTAACCATCTATAGCCATGGGACGTAAAACTTCAAGATTTCATGTAGCTCTATTGAATTGTTGATCTCGCTCTCCAAATTATATTTTCTACCGTTGAAGCTATGTTATTACCAAGAATTGGAACTTACTAATATAATATTAGTTGCTAGCAATAATAATCTAACTAAAGTTTTTAGTAATGAACAAATTGACGTTTTGAGCCCCTTTGTGGCTAAGCGGTTAGCGTAGGCGCCTTTGGCGTGGGAGACCCGGGTTCGATTCTCGGCGGGAGCTCATGTGGTTCGGATTCCACGTTAATCAGTAGGTCCACGTGTCATATAGCCTCGCTGCTGAACGGGACGTTAAACTCAAAATCAACTCAATCAAATTGACGTTTTTTTACCTGACTTTCGCTTTCGCAGTATATATTGAAATATATCGCGTGCTTATGTATACAAACAATACCGTGTGCCTTTGTTTGTAAACATCACCACATCGATATATTACACACCACGTGTGATTACTATGACCAGCGGACGACGGACCATTGGCAGGCACCTTCTACTAAGCACATTATGAGAGGGCAGCAGCAGCGCCTCCGCCACCCTGGAAGAATATAAATTCGACAGCAACGAGCCGACCAGTGCCAGATCTCTGGTTTTCCTCCTACTGCTTGCTTCGGAGCATTAGGAGAACTTAATCCCAAAGCCTCCAGTCTGCTTCGAGACTTTTGTCTATTTTTTTCCCTTCTGGCTTAGCCTGGTTCGTACCACAGTTGCTTAGCCTACTTCAAGGCTCTGTGATTACTAACCCCCTCACTGCTTTCCACGGAGGATTGGGCATCCCTAGCCTATTTCGGGGGTCTATGACCACTAACCCCCTTACTGCTTGCTTGTTAGCATTGGGGTTTTCTTGTACACTCCACTTGTTCTGCCTCGGATCTCTGTTGAAATCCTGTCCTCGGTCACACGGTCAAGAATTACCTAATTTAAATCTAATAAATTAGAAGAAAGAACATTTGTAATATTTTCTGTAAATACTGTTATACAAGGGAGCCAATTTCCCTGTAAATTTGGGGGGGGGCACTCAGACGCAGAAGGTATATATATATATGAGGATGTTAAAACAAATTGCATTCAAATTATGCCAAATATTGTATATTCATAAATACACTAGGGGGACCACATGAGCTTTGCGGGGGCCCTGGCCCCCCTACTCCCCAGAAATCGGCGCCCTTGCTGTTATATAGTGAATTTTTATAAATAAAACTGTAAATGGAGTCGATTCCGAACCTTGTTTTATTACCTAGCTCTACCTACTAGAAAGTTTTACGATATAATACAGTAGGAAAGCACAAGAAGCAAATAGTTCAAATTGTCATATTCTTCTATTGTGGCGTTTACAGATCTATCAGCTCAACAGAAATGGAGGAAACAAATGGGATGAGGGTGGCACCGAGCGACGTTCTACCACATCTATTGAAAAAGGTTTTGTGTTTCTCGTTTATTTTTTATTAGGTTGATTGATTGATTGATTTTGAGTTTTACGTCCCGTTCAGCACCGAGGCTATATGAGACGTGGACCTACTGATTAACGTGGAATCCGAACCACATGAGCTCCCGCCGGGATATTTTTTATTAGGAAATATATATACATACATACATGCATATATATATATATATATATATATATATATATATATATATATATATATATATATATATATATATATATATATATATATATATATATAAGGTAAACAGGCACCCGAATTCGACATACCTATGCTTAAATGTTGTGAAATAAGCGTAAGATGTCATCCCTGCGATCCTGAATAGAAGTGGCAACATTATGGGAGTGTCTTTTCTCGTGTCAAAAGTACGGTTACAGTAGATGTGTCATATGTATGGAGAAAAGAAGTACATTGTTGTGTGTGTGACACACTCTTCGAGAAAAACATATAATCTTAAGGAAAACATAAGACGGTAGATTATTTTCGTAAGACTTTTATTAAAGTTAGGTTTGCTTCAAACAAATAGTGGTACTTTAATGTTGTAAAGGAGTTTCAATCATTGCCTTTTGTTTTCTTCTTTGAGGACAAACGTTGTGATGTAACATGAACGGGGAGTTGTCGAAAACACGAGCCTTCATTTGTAACGTGAACCGGATTTCGACAAGGTTGTCGAATTCATACTCAGTAGTGCAAATATAATTTTAACTGAATATCTAAACGTACAAGTATGTTCAAAGTCTTTCATAAAGCTATTTGTTGCATAATTCTCCGATAGTTGTAACCTCAGTTCGATATGGGATGTCGAAATCAGGTTCCTGCATGTCGAATTGAGGATCATCGAAGTAACTACTCAGTTCACAAAATTTAAGTTGTGTTCTTTTGCCCGTCTGATAATTTCTGCATAATAATAAAACAATATTTGAAGCTGAGAAGAGATTACTACTAATAATAATGCCGACTTAATGTTTTACATGGATATAATTGAAGGTATCGAATTCAGATACCGCAACTGTCGAAACCAGGTGAAGTGTGTCGAATTCGGGTTCCATTGACGAGTTCCAGTTTCATAAAAAATTTTAACATTAGCATTTGAGCCTTGAAGTGACTTTTAGTATTAGTAGAGACTGTACATTTCAAGGAAAAAAAAATGGGCCAACCGACCAATATTATGGCCACAATAGGCAGTTAATTTTGAAAAAGGTCCTTAACCTGTCGAAATCCGGCGCGTTTACCTTATATATATATATATATATATATATATATATATATATATATATATATATATATATATATATATATATATATATATATATATATATATATATCTTTACCACATGGCGCGCCTAATTTTTGGGGGGGTTGAAATAAAGCTTAACTCATATGAAACAATATTCTTACATACAGTATGATTTCAGCGTTCAAAAAATAGTGTCCATTTTCAACCTTATCTCCACTTTCAACCCACCTATTATTTATCACTCACAACTAAAATTGCGCACACGTCTACTTGTAAGGGCAGTACATGTATCTATATACCATGTTTTTACACATAAAATGTCAAATGCATATAAAGGAGAAACAGATGAAGATAAAAAGTGTCAAAGAAAAAGTGAAATATGAAATCGAATAAAACGATAATTTTTCCATAAGACTCTCATCATGAAGCCCCTACCGGCCACTTAAAAATTTAAATAACAAAAAGGCTATGATTGTTTATGTCATTGTACAGATCATTAAAAATAATAACTTTAGTAGGAAAAGCTTTTTTTGTTTGTTTGTTTGGGGCTCCGTTTACAAAATGGACCATATAATTATAAAGTTCTTGTTGACATTCAGATAAATCGTCCAATGCTTACACGAATCACCACCAGCTAGAGATAATAGGATGAAACAAAACGTGAGAAAGAAATTTATGAAAAGATGCATTGATTGCAGCATTGTGCTTAACAACATGCACCCCATCATTGGGCGCCGGAAGTGGAAGTATTTCGAAAACTGTAAATAGTACGATATTTACTTACACTGTTGAAAGAAGAACGAAAATAGTTTTTGTAAGGAAACTCTCGATCTGTAGAAGTTATTAATCGTTGTTAATCGCACATTACGCAACTTAAATTTTATTGGTCTGATAGAGTTTGAGACACCTAACTCAGAGAATTGTCAAATATATTTTAGAAGTAACTGTAAACGTAGGTCAACCAATTTTAACGCTTTAATTCTAATTTTCTTTCAATCGTTGAAAGAAATATTTCTACCTTTGAAGTTTTGAAAGGGATGTCAATAAAACAAGTTACCCTATTGACTCCACCATCTTGTGTCCGTCTAAAGTACCAAGTCTTCTCAACTGAAATATTTCATTATAAGAATTAAAATTAACACCATAAACTACACGTTCATTGGGAAGAAAATAAAATGAGATCTTTGATATTTGATATTTACGTCCTATGGTTTTGCCGGTTAGGCTAAAGGAGATGGTGGTGATGAGTAATGAAATGAAGAAAGTGGGAGGAAACTGGAACCCCAGAGGAACGGTGTTTGTCCACCACAAAGTCCACCTGGCGCGGACTGGGATCGAACCAGGGACCCCACGCACCAGAGGTGAACGCTCTACCACTTTTTTTTAAAAAAAAAAACTTCCTGACTTATTTTCTACTGCAACCACTTTTCAGGACTACTAGACACGACAGGGACACGAACACAGAAACATCAAGGACAGTTAAAATTCCACCCTTGCTACTACAGAGGGACTCGAACCCCCAATGCGCTTCACCTCGCGATCATCAGCCTAACGCCTCAGACCGCTCGGCTACACCCACCGGCTTACCACTGAGCCACCACTACCCAACACACGTTCATTGGAATGGACTTAGAGACTACAAGGGTAAAGTGAGATAAAAAGCGATATATTAACAAATATCTGGTCCAATCTGGCTCAAAAGCAGGTCCAATAACAAAGACGTAGTTCTATAATTATTTGTTTTCCTCATTCCATACCATTAGTAGCACCACGTTTTAGACTTCCAAACTATGCTGTGCTTAAGTGTCCAAAGTCTTGTAGAACGGCTATGTCCGTCCGTCCGCCTATCTATCGACAGGTATCAGAGCAAAACGGTAAGAGATATCAAAAAGCGAATTTCCGCAATCGATTCAGCGTCCAAGATTAGGTTTCCTCTCCTATGTTAACCATTCATTCAAATTGGAAGCAGTTGAAATTAGGCATTTCTGTTTTCATCGTGTTTCACTGTAAAACTGAAATGGTAATACATAACAACAAACCGCTTAAACACAAACTAAATACAACTTTCTTACAAGGCTGTCTATAATCTTTTTTTATAAATTAACTAGAAATGTTACAGTTTCGGAAGTATATCACTTCCTTCTTCAGACTACTACTCCAACTGAAATCATAAATAACATTACGTCATTTGTTATCTCTACCACTCAGTAATCACTTTTCATTAAAATTCAATATACAGTATATGTCCATTGTTAGAAAGACAAAAGCCATGGTGATTGGAACGAAGGGGTCTGTGTCAAATATAAAAGTAGGAGAGGAGAAAATAGAACAAGTGAATAGTTTTCGATATCTGGGTAGTATTCTTAGTAATAATATGAAGTGCGAACGTGAAACAGAAACAAGGATAGGAGTGGCGAAAGAAGCCTTTAGGGGGAAAAAAAAGTCTGTTTTGTGGGACCTTGAACAAAGAGTTGAGAAAAAGACTCCTAAAATGCTTCGTGTGAAGTGTTGTACTGTATGGAGCGGTAACGTGGACATTACGTAAAGGTGACGAAAATCGACTGGAAGCCTTCGAAATGTGGGTGTGGAGAAGAATGGAAAGAATTAGTTGGGTCGAGCGGAAAACGAATGAGAGAGTGTTAGAAATGGTGGGTGAGAAAAGAACACTTTTAGATATAATTAGGAAGAGGAAGGGAAACTGGTTGGGACATTGCCTAAGAAGAGATTGTATCATGAGGGACGTCCTAGAGGGTATGGTGGCGAGAAAGAGAGGGTGGGGGAGAAGGAGACTACAATTAATGGATGATATAAAAAGAGAAAGATCATACGCGAAGACGAAGAGGTTAGCGGAGGACCGCGGATCATGCAAGCTTCTCAGCTGGGGCAAGTGACCTGCCAAAAATAGGCAGAATACCTATGATGATGATGATGTCCATTGTTGTGACAATTTTAAATTCTTTATTAACTTTTATTATTAAAAAATTAACTGGATATTATTAAAAAACAATGGATATATATATATATATATATATATATATATATATATATATATATATATATATATATATATATATATATATAGAATTTTAATAAAAAGTGATTCTTGATTGGTAGAGATAACAAATTACGTAATGTTATTTATGATTTCAGTTGGAGTAGTAGTGTGGAGGCGTTAAAATATTAAATAATGCTTTTGATAAAGTGGATACTTTCAAATATTTAGGATCAATATTAACAGACGAAAATCTTATTCACGAAGAAATTAAATGTCGACTAAAACCAGGGAATTCATGTTACTACTCGGTTCAAAATTTCTTGTTGTCGCGAATTCTGTCGAGGAATTTGAAGCTTAAAATATATAAAACGATAATCATGCCTGTTGTTCTGTATGGTTGCGAAACATGGTCGCTTACTCTGAGGGAAGAACATAGACTGAAAGTATTTGAGAACAGGATCCTGAGAAGAATATTCGGACCCAAGAGGAACGAGAATGGGGAATGGCGGAAGCTTCATAACGAGGAACTACATAATTTATACGGTTTACCCAACATTGTTAGGGTCGTCAAGTCTAGGAGGCTTAGGTGGGCGGGTCATGTAACTAGAATGGAAGAAAGTAGAAACGCTTTCAAAGTCTTGACTGGTAGACCCATAGGAAAACGATCTTTAGGAAGACCTAGGCGCAGATGGGAGGATAATATTAAGATGGATCTCGCAGAGATAGGAATACAAAGTAGAAACTGGATGCAATTAGCTAAGGATAGAAGTCAGAGGAGAGCTTTTGTGAACGCGGCACTGAACCTCCGGGTTCCATAGGCCATAGAGTTAGTTAGTTAGTTAGTTAGTTAGTTGGAGTAGTAGTCTGAAGAAGGAAGTGATATACTTCCGAAACTGTAACATTTCTAGTTAATTTATAGACAACCTTGTAAGAAAGTTGTATTTAGTTTGTGTTTAAGATGGACACAAGGCCTTTTTATCATAACAACAAGCAGCTTCTTTCTTGCAGTTGACTCAGCATCTAAAGGAAACATATCATTTATCTCTCCGCAACACTCAGCTGAAACCGGAAGTGGTTAAATTTTACTATTACCTCCGCTTTCAATACTGATTTCAGTAGAACAAAAACTATAAATAACTATAAATGATATTGAAATGCAGCGTCTTCCAATAGATTAAGAATTCCAAGAAAAGGTTCCATCTCCTACGTTGACCATCAATTCAAACCGGAAGTAGTATAAATCAATCATTTTTGGTTGTAATGTTCATCGTTATAGAACAGAAACCGGATATGGTTGAAATTTAATAGTTCTTCCGATTGCAATATTGATTTTTATTAAGCAATAACGGTAAAAGATATCGAGATCCAATTTTTGTTGCAATCGATTCCGTGTCTCAAGTATATGTTCAAAATGTACCATTAGCCCTCTACTCCAGCGTTTCCCAACCGGTGTGCAGCGAGGAAATCGAAACAAAATTGTTAATTCTATAGGATTCAAATTGCAAGACATACGAAAAATGTAAAATTGTCTTTCAGGTTACTATGAACCTCTAGTATGAATTTACAAAAGTTTCATACTTTGTTACTTTTCTGTACATTTTTAATGTTGAGAAAAGTATTTTTTTTTTTATCGTTGTCATGACCATTATTGCTTCAATGTTGTTGCAGTTTAGTTCGTAACTTGAAATTTTAAAATATCATTCAATCCTTTTGACAAAGCAAACATGCGTAAAAATTACCTACATTTGTGTTTTAAAAGTACAAGAGATTTGTTTGTTCGTTCGTTATTTAGTGATCTTCCTTTTTAGTGAAAACTTGGATACAGTTTTCGAAACAGAAAGTGGATTTTTAAAAGACCCGAGTCCTATATTTCAATGCAATTGTTTACTATTTTTAAATTAGAATGAACAATAAGCATAATGATTTAGCACAAAGGAAAACCAGTCATCGAGCTTTCTTCTCTGTCAGAAGATCAGTAGGCCTAATCACAGAAAAGAAATATCACGGTATTTCATATATACAACAATAATAATAATAATAATAATAATAATAATAATAATAATAATAATAATAATAATAATAATAATAATAATAACTACATATATATGAATGTGCCGCGAGAATTCAAGTTACACCTATAGTGTGCCGCAAGTTGAAAAAGGTTGGGAAACGCTGCTCTACTCAAATCGAAAGTGGTAAAAATCATCCGTTTCCAGTTTTAACGTTGATCGCTATACAATGGAAACAGTAATAGATATTTGTAAGTGGTTTTAAAACAATCGATTCAGCATCTCAAGAGAACACGCCACTATCATCTTTCACAACCGTGTGGTTGGAATTTACTAGTACTTCCGGTTTCAATATTTGTTTCCATATTTGCAAAAGCTGTAAAGCATACGAGTATCAGAAAATGACTTTTGGTAAGGTTTCAGCGTCCTAAGAATCAGTTTGGTCTCGTTTTGTATACATCTATTGAAAAAGGAAGTTATTAAAGCCCACGTTTGTTCGAACACAACACTGGAAACATAAAGGATAAAACGGAAATAGTTAGCAACGAGATGATTTTTTATATGGATTCAGTACAAAGAATAGAATGTTATCTCTACTTTCATTCTTCTTATTGCATTACGAGACAGCGGTTGCTCAATGGTAATGCCGTTCACCTTTGGTGTGTGTGTGTGTCCTAGATTGCACCAAGTGAGCTTTGTGGTGGACAAACACCGTGTGTGTGGATTTCCTCGAAGTTCTCTCCGGTTTTCCCACACTTTATTCATTCCACCATTGTATTCATTGCTCATCATAACCGTCTCCTTTAGCCTACACGGCATAATCGTGGGACGTAAAACTTCAAGATTTCTTGTGATAGACATTAAATACAACATTGAGGTTTAACCTTTAATGCTCACTGAACAAAAAGAGTAAGGCCCAATGGCTTTCTGATATGAATTCAGCGTACGAGAAACATTCTATCTTTGATCTTAATAATCTATTGCGAACAGTAGATAAAGATATTGCATTTCAAGTTTGAGAATTGAATTTCCATAGTTTCCAAGTCTACCGTAGTTTCAAGCTGTGAAACAAAACCCACATTTTAGATAGCAAAATCCGTTCTTATTCATATTTTCTGAGCTCTTAGCGCAGACCAGCACTTAATAAACGTTTGCTATGTTTTGTACTATACGTTTTAAAAATATTACGAAAGACGAAAGCCCAAGAATAGTCCAGGGTAGGAAAGAGAGAACTTACATTTTTAAAATGGACAAAGCTCTCCACTAGATGGAGTCAGTGTTCATAGGTTTCCTTATGAAACGAAACTCCTACGTGTGAAACAAAACCCACTTGTTATATAGCAAAATCCGTTCTTATTCATATTTTCTGAGCTCTTAGCGCAGACCAGCACTTAATAAACGTTTGCTATGTTTTGTACTATACGTTTTAAAAATATTACGAAAGACGAAAGCCCAAGAATAGTCCAGGGTAGGAAAGAGAGAACTTACATTTTTAAAATGGACAAAGCTCTCCACTAGATGGAGTCAGTGTTCATAGGTTTCCTTGTGAAACGAAACTCCTACGTGTGAAACAAAACCCACTTGTTATATAGCAAAATCCGTTCTTATTCATATTTTCTGAGCTCTTAGCGCAGACCAGCACTTAAGAAACGTTTGCTATGTTTTGTACTATACGTTTTAAAAATATTACGAAAGACGAAAGCCCAAGAATAGTCCAGGGTAGGAAAGAGAGAACTTACATTTTTAAAATGGACAAAGCTCTCCACTAGATGGAGTCAGTGTTCATAGGTTTCCTTGTGAAACGAAACTCCTACGTGTGAAACGAAACCCACTTGTTATGTAGCAAAATCCGTTCTTATTCATATTTTCTGAGCTCTTAGCGCAGACCAGCACTTAATAAACTTTTGCTATGTTTTTTTAAATATACGTTTTAAAAATATTACGAGAGAAGAAAGCCCAAGAATAGTCCAGGGTAGGAAAGAGAAAAGTTAGATTTTTGAAATGGTTAAAGTTCTCCACCAGGTGGAGTCGGTGTTGGTAGGTTTTCTTAAGAAATTTTCTCTCGACTGACACAAAAGTTTCCCTTGTCTTGTCAAATTTTCCCTAGTTTGTCGAGTTCCAACTCCAATGACAGAAGTAACGTGATAAAATAACTTCATTGTATTAAAAGAAGTGCTAAACACATTTATTTTATTCGTTTTCTTTCTTGCTTCTGTTGTTTTTACTTTTTCTTAACTCTAACTCTCGTAGCACCAAGGTTACCAAGTTTCGTCAAACACCAAGGAAGGGGTGCAGGTACACCCCATATGGAAATAGTTAAATATTTATAGAACACTGTGCTTATGCTTTACAATTACTCTTGAAACTAACATATAGGGTCTACATGTTTTTAACAAATTTTAGCTTACTTTTTATTGTATTTAGGCGCTTGCATTGTATAAATTTATGCACAAAACATACGGGAACAGTGCATAAATATTGAAGCTGAGGTGCATGTACACCCCTCTTGGTGCTACGAGGGTTAAACACACACAAAGACAGACAGAGAGAGAGAGAGAGAAATAAAGCTACCCAACAATGCAAATTATGCTACTTTGAACACAAACTTTTGCTATTGTATTGGTTTTCGAAAACCAAAGAAAATTTTAAGAATTTATATTGGTCAACCAACCAGTGCGAGAATTTCCCTGGATTTCTATGTTTTATCGAAAAGTTCCATTTTCACTAAACGTACCTACGGAATTTCCTTGGAGTAGGGAAATTTCCCTCCAGCTACGAACACTGGGTAGGGTGATAGAGGTACGAAAGTGTCTTTAGGGTTCTGAAGTCTTAGCGGTTTAGTGTCTGTTATTTGATTTTAGTTTCTGTAATGCTATTTGATTTTATTTTCTTTCAAGAATAAAGCATTGAATTGTGTATGATAGAGCACAGTGTTTCAAGAATAACGACTCTTATCACACTAGTTCATCGCCATTTTAGTATCCACGAGCATCAAGCTGTTCCAACTCGTAACACTGCCCTTCGTTTGGTTAAAGCACTTCACACACCAGTGGCGGATCTAGAAGGTAAAAACTGAGAACAGTGACAGCTAGAACCCAGATCTAAGATAAGGTGTATCATGAGTTTACAATAAACTTTCAAAAATATATAAATAATAGGTTAAATTATTTTTATCACTCAAACTATTGGGGGTCCTAGGCCCAACGGCCCTGCGCTGGATCTTCCAGTGTCATACACGAGATATACTAATGTACAGAAAAATGTCAGGAGCCACACGAATGGCACGTATTTTTAAAGTGTAGAAAATGTTGGACAAAATGCATTGCGCAATTTGTGTCGAACCGCCAGAAAGCATGTGTCTGAACTTAGTGTTAGCATTCGTTTGGTCAGGCGTGTTTAGTATTTAGACCTGGACCCATGCAAATTGGCCGTTGTGACAGTTAAAGCGTAAGGATTGCTCAAAGCGATTGAACTGTGCAAATGTAAACAATCTTTGATCAAAATTACAACTTTCATTTGTTCATGATCGACGAAGCTCATTTTCATCGCAATGGCATTGTGAATCAATAGAACTTCATCTAATAATCCAAAATATTACAAGAAAGACTGACGTATAGCTCTAAAGTGATAGTTTGGTGTACTATAGGCAAAAACTGATGTCATCGGTCCTTAGTTTTTCGGCAATGACAATAGAAATGGTGTTTCCGTAACTCTGAGCGCTATATCGAGGTAAACAACAACTTCTTACCTGGACTACGACGAAAACGTATACCCATTCGCCGTGTGCTCTCAACAAGATAAGGCGACGGCCCACACAGCTAGAGCACATATGACCGTTCTTCACACATTCTCTTCTGGTCACCTGATTTCCAGATTTGGATATATTCGTTAGCCTTCTCGATACCCTGAGCTGTTCAAGTGTGATTATCTCTTGTGAAGTTCACTCAAGGCACGTATATACAAGCATACCTCATCACATTGGAAGACCTGAATTAAGTTATTGCGTGGAAGTCTCCCAAATCGACCGAGCTATGTTGTAAAGAGTTGATGTCAACTTCGAGAAAATATCTTCAGAACCATCAGTGATGGCGAACAACATATGCCAGATGTTGTCTTTTACACTTGATTTTATACAATGCTATTTCAATACAAACTTGAATTTATCAGTAGATGTTTTCGTGAAAACAAATAACCATTTTATGATTTAAAAGAAGACCGCCCTTTCTGCTAATATTTTAATATTGTACACTCATGCCCAAAATTATTGTCGCATGTCTATAAATATGTTGTTGTAGCAATATAATTTGATAACGAATTCGACCGGCATTTCCTAAATGTTAGTACGTGTATAATCGGAAAAGACATATATGTGGCAAATTTTATGTCAGAAGAGAAGTAAATACGAACAATAAAATCAAAATAAAACTTCCTTGTCCATTTAGCAACATTTTGTTTTACTCATTCTAATTTTCGTATTTATAGTAATTCTTTTCCTATGAAATTTACCACAAATATACATTTCCCGATTATACACAGAGTATCAGTATTAAAAGTACTCTGCAAAATCATTATCAGATTATATTCTTAGAAGAAGACAGCTATAGATGTGCGACAATCATTTAGAACATGTGTGTACTTTTTTAAAGATGAATGTTAAAATATCTAACTTCATGGCAGTAAACATAAAATGAAGTACACTTTGTAGTATCAGGGATGAACCCACGGGACGCGTCTACCGGGTCCGTACCCTCCCCCCCGTAGTAAAAAGTTGGCAACTCAACATATCTAGGTATATTTATAAAGTTTCTCAATAAAACTATACTTGTGTAAAAGGGAAATGATTCATGTAGCATGAAAATTTGATCTTTCACTTCATCTGTACTCTTTCTCTTATAAAAAACAATCTAATTCTATACAGCAAAAAATGAGGTGTTGAAGCAACACAAAATGACTACCATTTTAACGTGTTACTTGTGTGCCAATTCAATTTTTTTTTTTTTTTTTGTCGTCTACTCGGTTAAAGGGATGCGCCCTTTCTTCGGGGCCAATTCAACACCAAGCACGTCGCCTTAGAGCATATCAAAAATACCTCGTTACTGGCTGTAAGTATTGTTTTTTATTGGCTGGTACGAGTAAAGCTTTGCGAAGTATATTTCACATTTGTGGCAAGTAACCAATAATGTTCTATGTTTTCTGTAATCGGTCACAAAAATATTGTTGTAAACCTGTGAATCATCTGACAAAAGCTACACAAAGAGCGGTGCTTCCATCTGTTTTCTTTATCTGTAATTCTTGTGTCTTAGCACGTATGAACAGGAGATGGCAGAATGGTTGAATTTTTAACTGTTATCAGACGATTCACAGGTTTACAATAATATTATTGTGACCGATTACAAAAAGCATAGAACACTATTGGTTACTTGGCATAAATGCCAAATATACTTCGCAAAGCGTTGCTTATATTAAACGATAAATACCAATAAAAATTCTCGCAGGTAGTAGAGAGTTATTTCTGATATACCCGGAAGGCGATATCCACCCTAAATTCGCAACCATATTCTAACTCAAATCATGCACGCAGCCAAACTATTGTTTAATTTACAACTTCAGGCAACTTACTCCGGACCAACAGTGCATTTCCAAATCCAACCACTTGAAGTTTATGTTTAATATGGATCATTCAACCTATTCACTTATATTCTTTATCATTATGAGTTACAACATACTGTTTCTTAACATACGATCTCTGTTGACGCACCAAGTGCTCTTCACACAGCTTCTCCAGGAAGAACAAATTGCCGCATTTGCACTAAATGAAACTTACCTTGCACCATATTTAACGTGTTATATACCAAAGTATCATCTACTTCGTCACGATGCTCCAACAGGTCCACGTCTCTACGGAGGCACAGCTATTGGTATCCGGCACAATCTTCCTTATCGTGCAGTTACGGTTCCACCTACACTTCACCTTCCCGAACTTAACATCACGACGATCTATTTTCGAGGCCGCACAGTTACCCTTGTCACAATTTACTATCGTCCAGGACGAGCTATCAACTATGATTTCTTCCGCCATATTGATTCTAATTTCCGGCATTATATTATCATGGCCGACCTAAATTTTCATAGTCGCTCACAACGCGACAAGGACAATTTTTTAGATTTTGTTCAGAATGAAACATGAGCTGAATTCCATAATTTACCGAAACCTACACGTCCTATCAGTGCCACTACTCCTGACGTAGTCATAACCTCATCTTCTCTCTCTCAGTCCATCCATATATCTGTACTAGACTCCATAGGTAGCGACCATGTTCCCATCAAAGTCGAACTTCACTGTTCTTCTAGCACTCAGCTTAGGCCTTCTCCTCAGAAGGTCTACTGCTACCAAAGGGCAAATTGGGGCCAATATCGTTCTGACTTAGACGCTGCCGTAACTTCGCTCACTATGCCTGGTTCACAATCCGAACTTGATAGAACAATAACTGCTCTAACTACAGCCATTCAGGACGCAGCACAACGTTCCATTCCAACAATCGAAGTTCAGTTACATAAACCCAAGCTACCTCCACAATATTTACCATTTATTACAGCCTCACGCAGAGCTTTCCGTGAATACATAACTACGGGCAACCTTGAAGCGCTGCGACTTCATCGCCAATATTTACGGATCACTCATAACTATATCGTTGCGTTTAAGAAACGTCATTGGATCGAAACTTGCAACACACTTGCTAACGAAGCCCATCCTACGAAATACTGGCGCAAATTTTATCAACTAACTGGTAGAGTTTCTCGTACGCCATACTCCATTGTTCATAACCATCAAGCAGTCCTTACGGATACGGACAAGGCCAATATATTTGCTTCTTATTTTCAAGGCATTTTTACACCACTACCTGGTTGGTACACACCCGACCGCCTACAGTCAGCTATCAACCGACGTACTGATGCAACATCTGCTTCCTTTCGACCATCTGCTGATCATACTTTAGAACCAAATAATCCTCTGACCATGGAAATTCACCCCGAAACTATTAGTAATGCACTTACAGGCAAACGGAATACTGCACCAGGCTTTGACTCTGTTACATATGTTCTCGTCAGACAGGCGTCTCATTCTTTCCTCCTCTTTCTTAGCAGCATTTATAACTTTATCCTACGAACTGGATTTTTTCCGCTCGACTGGAAGTACTCCAAAGTTCTTCTTTTCCCTAAACCAAAGAAACCTCCATCAGAAGTCACATCGTACCGTCCTATTCACCTCACAAGTTGTCTCTGCAAGATCTTGGAACGAATCCTTGTACGTCGCATGACGACCATCTCAATTCACATAACCTTATTCCAATTCATCAAGCTGGATTTAGGCCACATTTTAGCACTCTCGATCAATTATTCCGTCTCACCACAGCAATTTATAATCAGTTTAATACAGGATATCCTTCTTGCCTTGTAACCTTTGATCTAGAAAAAGCTTTCGACAAGGTTTGGCACCCTGGTTTACTATACAAACTTCGTAACTACCTTCTACCAACCTCCTACATCCGATTCGTACATTCCTTCTTAATAGGGCGAATAGCTTATATCTCGATCAATGGAACGTTATCTCATCCCATCTTCTTACAATCTGGGGTACCGCAAGGCTCATCTTTGTCTCCTTTATTATACTTATTGTACGTCGCGGACCTAGTCGTTCCTAATACTACCACAATATTTCAGTTTGCGGACGACACTGCATTTTTCACAACTGCCCGTACTGTACGATCTCTTAATAAAACCATGCAAGTAGCTATTGACGCATTCGTACGTTGGTGTCATATATGGAGGTTGAACATTAACTCTTCAAAAACACAAGCCATAGTTTTCTTGCCACGTAGACGCCGCTCTCGAACACATCGAAATCCGAATCTACTTCGTCTTCAGGTTGATCTTACGCCTGTTCCCGTATCAACCACTATTACGTATCTCGGTGTCATTTTTGACACTCATCTTACATGGATTCCACATCTTACCAAACTCGTAGGCCAAGCACAAAACCGACTTAATCTCCTGAAGCGACTAGTTGGCACAACCTGGGGGCTTCGAGCACGTACCGTAATCAATACATATAAAAAATTCATGCGGAGTACGTTAACATATGGACATACAGCTTGGATATCTGCACCGTTAAAATTCTACCAAAAACTTGCTATCCTCGAGCGTTTGGGGGCTCGAGCCTAGCCTCGATCTCGTGCCTAGCATATCGTATAAGACTGCCGCATCCAACGAGATTACTTTATGAGATGATCGACTTTCCGCCATTACTAAATCATCTTGAACAACTTCGTATACGTTATATCTGCAAACGATTTGCTCAGCACCATCCCCTGACGCTTGAAATCTTCCGCTACGACCGTGATAACGATGCACCGCCCAATTACGTTGATACTCCTCTTCAGCATTTCATGACACTATATCATTTACAGTTAGATAACGCTATGCTGGACCCCGAAATCTTTGCAATTTATCGTCCGCATGAATTTTCATCTCATATCTATCCATCATACGCACCGTAAGAACCTATTAACAAGGGCCTCCTCTGTCAATCATCAGTTCCTGAATCGTCCCAGGAACAGAAGATAACTTCATTCGTCTAAACTAACATAACCTAGTGATGTGACGTCTAGAGCACTTCATTTCATCTATTTCATCAACTCCATTTGCACCTTTATTATTATTATTATTATTATTATTATTATTATTATTATTATTATTATTATTATTATTATTATTATTATTATTATTATTATTATTACTTTTGAGTCCAATCACCTTTTATTCCATGCTTTGTGTTAATGTAATGCCTGGCAATGTTAACATGTTCATTTGTAGCACTTAAAATATTCCTGTTCATGTATGTGTGTTTCATTTTCTGAATAACTTCACTTAATCCATGTTTAATATGATGAATGAATGAATAAAGAAATAATAAATATGAAACCTCTTAGACCACCTATATTTCCTTCAAATCAATACATCAAATTGAAGCACTTACCCGAAGAAAGGGCGCAACCCTTTAACCGGGATGACGGACAAAAAAAAATCCACCCTAAAGTGGTGGTCATTTTGTGTTGTTTCAACACCTCATTCTTTACAGTGTATAATTTTTTTTTCTGAAAATATAGGTCGAAGTATTTTAGAATTACTTATCGTTTTTTGGTGCAGAATAATACTCGTTCAATGCTACTTAGACATAGTGGCTTGTAATATTGAACCCCACCCCTAAAGTCAGAAGTAGTGATGGGCAAAATGGTTCATTTCGGAGAATTGATTCATTTAGTCTGATTCACTGAAATGATTCGATCATTTAATTCGTTCATATGAATTGGTTGTCAGCGCATTCCCTTCGCGCAAGTGAATTGGTTGGGAATGATTCGCTCATTGAATCAGTTAGGTTTCCGCGCATATATTTTGCGCAGATGAATTATTCGATCATATGAATTGGTTGGGAATGATTCGCTCATTGAATCAGTTAGGTTTCCGCGCATCTATTTTGCGCAGATGAATTATTCGATCATATGAATTGAGTGGGAATTATTCGATCATATGAATCGCTTGGGCTACTGCACTTCTTTTCTGCGCAACTTAATAAACTCCTCGTGAGGAGAGGAAGCACACCACATGACACGGCCAGCGTTGCATTGGGGTGAGTGGTGATTCAGTGCTATTATGAAGTTTCAATAGTATGGTGTTGCTCTGCTCCCATTGTTGTTATTTTTGCATCTTGTTTTGATATTAGGGCTTGAGGCAAAAACTAACACTGTTGCAATCTCCACGTTTTTTCTGCCAATTTCAGTTCTCGAGGAAGTACTTTGTTGAAATATACTCCATAAAATTTTCACGGGATACTAGCAGTTTTAAGAATTTATTTATATATTCTAATAATAATAAGTTACATTTATAATAATAAGTTATAATAATAAGTTACATTTATTTGTAACTTCTTATTGTCGTACATATTAATATGGGGAAAAATACAAAGTCCTAAGTGCAATGTATAGGTTACATTCATGTTTTTGGTTTTAAATACAAAAGTACTATGCTATGAGTCCGTAGTAGTATATTCATTTCTGATGCGTATTATTTCCCCAAGTACACTTTGTAAAGTACACATTATGTTAATGAATTTTATTCTGTTGTTACGTCTTACAGTTTTGCACTATAGGCTAAAGAAGAGGCGGATGATTAATTAAAATAAATTGTTATCTCGAAATCCATTCTATTCTATCCTGAGGTCACCGTGGCTCACTGATAAACCTCCGGTGTGTGGGGTTCTTGGTTTGATCCACTGCTAAATAAGTTTGTAATGAACATCATGATGTCCGTGGGTTTTGTTGGGGTACTCCCGTTTCCTCCCACACTCTCATTCCACCTATTCTTCCATTATCATTTACTTACCTTAATCATTCGTTTTCCTTAGGCTAATGGACATAAACGTGGAACGTTAAACTGCAAGATTTCTATTTTATCCTATTTTATTCTTGACAGGCAAAAAATAATGATCTTTTTGAATTGTTTTGAGCTAGAGAAGAAAGGGAGTTGACACATCAACATATACTTAATATTATTGTGATCATTTTATAAGGTTTCCCTCTGGGAGACATTGAGTAAACGCGGAATGAAATGAAATGTTAAAAACTTTTACGTTCCATGGTTATCTTCGTCGAGACTAAAGGAAACGATGATGATGAGGATGAATGAAATGGTGAAATGAAGAAAGTGAGCGAAAACGAGAGAATTCAGAGAAAACCCATACATATGGTGTTTGTCCACCATAAAGCCCATTTGGCGTAAATAGGAGAAAATCAGGGACCGCATCCACCAGAGGTGAACGCTTTACCACTGAGTCAATACTACTTCAATAAGCAAGAGATGAACTTCTATTTGCGAAAATACTGGTAACCCCAATTGAACCCAATTTGAGAAATGCCCCAGGGGATAATCCTTAACCTCATGGTATTTTCTCCTTGCCTACCCCTGAAATCATCACTGTTCATCTATATTCTTAAGAGAAAACCATTAGCTAGTTAAATTTGAGTTGAGTTGATTTTGAGCTTAACGTCCCATTCAGCAGCAAAGCTATATGAGACGTGGACCTACTGGTTAACATGGAATCCGAACCACATGAGCTCTTGCCGGGAATCGATCCCGGGTCTCCCACATCCTCTTGTTTACATGGAAGCTCAGAAAATCGTTTGTCTCTAAGTCCATTTCAATAGTAGTAAAGCGAAAAATATGTACCACTAAATAAGGGCACCGATTTCTCTGTAACTTGGGGGGGGGGCGCATTAAGGTGTGTTTGGTTGCAGACAAGGGTCTAAAGGATTTTAAGACTAATTCAAGTTATGCTAAATATTGAATATTCATAAAAATACATTTAAGCATTCAGGGGTCCGGTCCCCCCAGAATCGGCGCCCTTGCCATTAACTTTTTTGCATGTGGACAAGTGTTTCTACTGAAAGATGCAATGCATTATCTTCCCAGAAAGAATCTGCGTCTTTCTATACATGTATATACATTTGTGAAATCCGTTATGTACAGTGCAAATAGTTTACAGTGCACTTTTTCTGTGTAAATATTGCATTTAGATTGAATATAATATAGTACTTTGAGCTGATTATGAAACATTAATATTGACCTTTTTGGCTAGTTGAAAATGATGGTAATATCTTTATCCAATGAACGTATAGTATCTTGATAAAATAGGTAAGCGATCATCAAGAATATGTTGAAACTAACTACGAAATCGTATTATATCTAATTGAGCAACACTGTCAGTACTTCACGACGAGAAGCAAACAACAGAAAAGTTTATTTTGAAAGTAATCTGCTTCTAACAACGCGGCTTCCTCTCTTCGCAAGAAGCAACCCTATCACGCAGGAAGAAAAAAACGCACGCCATCTACGAAAGCAGGAAGAAAAAGGGCGCGTACGGTTTTCGTTCTTTTACCATTCCCCGTGAACTGCAAGCGCATTTGCAGAAGCAACCCTACCAATTCTCTTACACAAGCTGGCACTTTGTGATTGTCAATTCATTTCGATCACGGCAAGCAATTCTTTGGAAAGTAAAATGATTCATTGGAAGAATCGATTCATTTCTGGCAAGAATCATAATTCATTTGATTCACGCCATGATTCGTTCATAATGATCGAATCGTTCATGATCGACACAACACTAGTCAGAAGCGAATCTAGAATATAAAAACTGGGAAGGATAACCAGGGCCCAGAGTATGATACGTATATGATGAGTTTACTATAAACTTTCAAAAATATATAAATAATAGCTTCAATTATTTTTGTTACTCAAGAAACTGGGGGGGGGGCGGGGGCTAGAAACTTGGACCCGACCTAGATCCGCCACTGCCTGAAGTTTGTACCTCTCTGAACAACATTTGTGTATGCTCGCCTGTTTTAGTATAGTATGAATAAATTCAATTTCAAAGTAAAAAATAAATAAATAAATAAATAAATAAATAATATTAAAAGTTAAGGTTTGTGTAAAGGAACAAGTTTTGCCGACAGATGTCATTACAGTCTTCGTATCTCTCTTATGTATTTTTTACCTTTCACGAAAATTAACGATTTCTCTTACAAATTTCAACGTAGAGACTTCAAATGTTTAGAGAAGGAATTTCATAACCTATCGAAGGCAACAATCCGTGTCGATTTTTTATTTAGAATTTTCTTCATTGTTGAAATGGCTTGATTGTTGAAATGGATATCCAAACCTTTAACAATATAACTGTTTCAACAATGAAGAAAATTCTAATTAAAAAATCGGCACGGATTGTTGCCTTCGATAGGTTATGAAGTTCCTTCTCTAAAAATTTGGTCTCTACGTTGAAATTTGTAAGAGAAATCGTGAATTTTTGTGAAAGGTAAAAAAATACATAAGAGAGATACGAAGATTGTAGTGGCATCTATCGGCAAAGCTTGTCCCTTTACACCAACCTTAAGGCCTAATTATCAAAACGTGCCTTAATCACATTTTGCTGTTCGTTGCTTACACAAATTACATAATGATTAAACAAATGTGAGAAAATAGGTCTACGGTAAAGAGAGTTAGAACTGACATATTTCACTGTTTGAAGCAGTCCTTCATAGACACTTGCTTCCCCTACGCAAAGTCGCCATTTTTTAAAAAATAAAGACATTGTAAATCGAATATATCGTTAAAAATATTTCTTGTTTTTTAGCAGAAATTTTTTTAACTAGTCCGGACAGTGACATGCAGGATAATTGAGAGTTTACTATATTTTTTATTCATGATATTAGCGTCAAAAAAACTAGTTAACACCCTTCTATCTTTGATTTTAGACTGTCTCTTCATCTTTATATGTCAGTGCTTATTCTGTATTAACGTAATTGAGCGTCCAATGATATTGATAGAAAAAACTTACCCCCACCCCATCAAATGAAAAATTAATTCCATCTCTGAAAGGGGGTTAGCTAGCCTTACGTCATCACTCTCTTAATACTTTAATACTCCTTTAATGAGAGTGAGAGAACGCAGAGCGTTAGGCGATTTTCAGTTTTGTTGAGAAGTAAAGGAACTTGACGGCGGCGTCTGACATCCGACGAGAGGAAAAAAGAAATTGGTGACAACCATTTCAGACGGAAAAGATAAAAAAAAAAACCCTGAGGGATATTTGTGACATCCACACACAAGAAAAAAAGGGGGAAGAAATAAAGAAAAAAGAAGTTAGATGACAAATAGTTATTATGAAGTTGTAAAAAAAAAAATAATAACAAAAAATGAAAGGAGACGCAATGAAAATTGCGTGTGAAGACAAATAAAGATGATTGCTGGCCTTTGATTAGGGAAGGTTTTTATTATTTTTTTCTTTTTTTATTTCTCTCATTCACTGACATTTAAGAAGGGTATAACTCAGTCAGGTCAGTGTTGCAAACTCCAAACAGAAATGAGCTTTAAAAGTTAATGTTTTAATACGAAAACTTTACTAATAATATGTGTGCAAGGGCGCCCATGTTGTGGTTTCCAAGGGGGGCAAGAAAAAGCGACATTTCAAATATAGTTTCAAATTTTGCTGTAACTATTTTTTAAAATTCCATTAGGTTTTTGATATTCTGAAGTACAATTTCCTCTAGGGGGCGAGCGCCCCACCTTGCCCCCCTGATGGGTGCCCTTATATATGTGTGTCAGATTTTGCGTATCATTATTAGAAAAAATCAAACAATACTATATAAAACATGATAATTAACACTGCACAAGGTGTGATCGGAAAGTAAGGTGAATGTAGTTGCGCAGTGCCATCTATCGATGGAACTGGGAAGCCCGGTAGTCTAAACCTTTGGTATAGTTAGTGTCGAGTTGAGTTGAATTTGAGTTTAACGTCCTGCTCAGCAGCGAGACTATATGAGACATGGACCTACTGATTAACGTGGAATCCGAACCACCTGAGCTCCCGCCAGGAATCGAAAGAGTTGTGACATGTTAGTTGGCTTTCCAGAGGCAGCAGAGTGAGAACGTGTTAAGGGTGTCGTGTGCCAGCATTACGTTTTGTTCCACGCTGCAAAAAAAAAAAAAAAAAAAAAAAGTCAAATAAGCTCACGAAATGTCAAAATCAGGGTATGCCAATGAAGGAGCGGTATTGAAGACTGTTTACAAGCAGTGTTGCCAACAAGTTGATACAAAAAGTCGCTAAAAAATTATTCGTAGAATTTCGTCTTTCTCCCTTCCACAAATTCTCATCTCTCTATCTATCTATCTATCTATCTATATCTATATCTATCTATCTATCTATATATATATATATATATATATATATATATATATATATATATAAAGAGAGAGAGAGAGAGAGAGAGAGAGAGAGAGAGAGATGAACTGATTCGAGGTAAGGGCCGCGGTAGCTCAGTGGTAGAGCGTTCACCTGCATGGGGTCCCGGGTTCAAATCCTGCTACCACCAACACCGTGTTCGTGGGTTTCTCGGGTTCTCCCGTTTCCTCCCACTTTCTTCATTCATTTCTCATAATCACCGTCTCCTTTAGCCTAGCCGGCATAATCGTGGGACGTAAAACTCAAAGATTTCATTTCATTTTTGATTCGAGATAGTAGTACTTGATCACAGGACAAGTTGTTCGCAGCACAAAAGTAGCTAGACTTGTAAGTAAGCCGCCAAATTGTAATTCAAAAATCACCAAAAAAGTCGCTAATCGGAAAAAAAAATTTTTTGTCGCTATCCTGGTAGTCAAATCCCCTAGTTTTAGCGACTTTTCCCCCAAATTGGCAACACTGTTTACAAGTGCTATGAGCGATTCAAAAGAGGCAAGGAGTCAGTTGAAAACGAGCAAAGATCGAGACGTCCCTCGACATCAAAAACAGAAGGAAACGTGTAAGAAGTGTCACAAATGATTTGTTCAAACAAGTGAATGACTATTTGAGAGCTTTTTGAAGAACTAAACATCTCGTAAGGATTTTAACCGCCGATTAAGTGGGAAAATAGCTTCCTTCTTCAATACGAGAAGGCACTGTGTCACACCTTGCTTTTGATCCGCCAGTTTTTTTTTTTTTTTGGCCTGTCTGTCCACATCCGCTGTGCTCTCCAGATATAGCACCATGCAGTTTTTAACTCTACTTAAAAATCAAGAACGTCCTTAAACAGAAACTTTTTGACACCATTCCTGATATTGAGAGGCCCACGACAGAGCAGCTGAATGCCCTTCCAAACTAAGCCTTCCAGAAACGTTTCCAGTTTTGGATTCAACGTTGGGATAAGTGTTGCCAGCCAACGACAGTACTTTGAAGGAGATTAAATTTTATGTGAGCTTATTACTTCGTATCTAATAAAATTATTTACCATATTTTTTTAAAAAAAATCAAACCTCGTACATGGAAAATACAGTAAATAAGTAGGAAGGTTCCATAGTCTAGTTGTCAAATAGTTGTACTCACATCCGTGAGGTCTCGGGTTCAATCCCAGTCGGTACAACCCCGCAGCGACGTGAGACACACTGTCGTGATCGGGTGACTCGACGCGCGGATTACGTATTCGTCGTTAGACTGAACCTAGTTCTGGCGGTCGCTAACAGATGGCATTGGAGAGGTGCAGCTCTGTGATGGGCTGGTACGGCAGTGACTTACTTTCGTTTACAGGACACAAATGAACCTTCATAATCTATTCCAGAAAAATAACGGCATCAGATCAGCACCGAATGACATATACCTCTTTTTAACTCCATAAAGAAGTGTTTTTCCTCATTTGTTTTCGAAAATTACGCATAAGAATTTAGCCTCAGCTCGAATGGATGATATTGTAATTACACAAAAACAAAGTTTTAAAGATTGTAATACTTTTGTTTATATGTCGTTAACCGTACTGCATAGATATCGTTTCTCTTATGAGATTATATGGTTATCGGACAACATACATGTTTAGGTTTACCAAAAAAAAAAGTTTTCCCAACTTTCTTAAAAACTGCGCATGATCTAGTTTGTCCGCATCATTTTATTCCGTTGAATTGGTTTTATGAATTGACATATGTCTTATCTTGGAACACTTATTCACCATTATACGATAAATTATATTGTAGTAGGACAGAAAGGGATTTATTCAATGTTCCACTGCCAAGGGCTTCAGAAGGTAGACATTGACGAATAGGTGTAATATTAAGTAATATCAGGTAAGCCCTATCTAGAGGTACTGTTAGTTTGGCCCGAAAGCCTCAGGCAGTTGGTCAAAAAGGGCAGGGTTGGTAATTAGAAAGCTATCAAGCGAAGACGTACTGTTATTTTGGCCCGAAAGCCTCAGGAAGTTGGTCAAAAAGGGCAGCGATGGTAATTAGAAAGCTATCAAGCGAAGGCGTACTGTTATTTTGGCCCGAAAGCCTCAGGAAGTTGGTCAAAAAGGGCAGCGATGGTAATTAGAAAGCTATCAAGCGAAGACGTACTGTTATTTTGGCCCGAAAGCCTCAGGAAGTTGGTCAAAAAGCGCAGCGATGGTAATTAGAAAGCTATCAAGCGAAGACGTACTGTTATTTTGGCCCGAAAGCCTCAGGAAGTTGGTCAAAAAGGGCAGCGATGGTAATTAGAAAGCTATCAAGCGAAGACGTACTGTTATTTTGGCCCGAAAGCCTCAGGAAGTTGGTCAAAAAGGACAGCGATGGTAATTAGAAAGCTATCAAGCGAAGGCGTACTGTTATTTTGGTCCGAAAGCCTCAGGAAGTTGGTCAAAAAGGGCAGCGATGGTAATTAGAAAGCTATCAAGCGAAGACGTACTGTTATTTTGGCCCGAAAGCCTCAGGAAGTTGGTCAAAAAGGACAGCGATGGTAATTAGAAAGCTATCAAGCGAAGGCGTACTGTTATTTTGGTCCGAAAGCCTCAGGAAGTTGGTCAAAAAGGACAGCGATGGTAATTAGAAAGCTATCAAGCGAAGGCGTACTGATATTTTGGCCCGAAAGCCTCAGGAAGTTGGTCAAAAAGGACAGCGATGGTAATTAGAAAGCTATCAAGCGAAGGCGTACTGTTATTTTGGTCCGAAAGCCTCAGGAAGTTGGTCAAAAAGGGCAGCGATGGTAATTAGAAAGCTATCAAGCGAAGACGTACTGTTATTTTGGACCGAAAGCCTCAGGAAGTTGGTCAAAAAGGACAGCGATGGTAATTAGAAAGCTATCAAGCGAAGACGTACTGTTATTTTGGCCCGAAAGCCTCAGGAAGTTGGTCAAAAAGGGCAGCGATGGTAATTAGAAAGCTATCAAGTGAAGACGTACTGTTATTTTGGCCCGAAAGCCTCAGGAAGTTGGTCAAAAAGCGCAGCGATGGTAATTAGAAAGCTATCAAGCGAAGACGTACTGTTATTTTGGACCGAAAGCCTCAGGAAGTTGGTCAAAAAGGGCAGCGATGGTAATTAGAAAGCTATCAAGCGAAGACGTACTGTTATTTTGGCCCGAAAGCCTCAGGAAGTTGGTCGAAAAGCGCAGCGATGGTAATTAGAAAGCTATCAAGCGAAGACGTACTGTTATTTTGGCCCGAAAGCCTCAGGAAGTTGGTCAAAAAGGGCAGCGATGGTAATTAGAAAGCTATCAAGCGAAGACGTACTGTTATTTTGGCCCGAAAGCCTCAGGAAGTTGGTCAAAAATGACAGCGATGGTAATTAGAAAGCTATCAAGCGAAGGCGTACTGTTATTTTGGTCCGAAAGCCTCAGGAAGTTGGTCAAAAAGGGCAGCGATGGTAATTAGAAAGCTATCAAGCGAAGACGTACTGTTATTTTGGCCCGAAAGCCTCAGGAAGTTGGTCAAAAAGGACAGCGATGGTAATTAGAAAGCTATCAAGCGAAGGCGTACTGTTATTTTGGTCCGAAAGCCTCAGGAAGTTGGTCAAAAAGGACAGCGATGGTAATTAGAAAGCTATCAAGCGAAGGCGTACTGTTATTTTGGCCCGAAAGCCTCAGGAAGTTGGTCAAAAAGGACAGCGATGGTAATTAGAAAGCTATCAAGCGAAGGCGTACTGTTATTTTGGCCCGAAAGCCTCAGGAAGTTGGTCAAAAAGGGCAGCGATGGTAATTAGAAAGCTATCAAGCGAAGACGTACTGTCATTTTGGCCCGAAAGCCTCAGGAAGTTGGTCAAAAAGGGCAGCGATGGTAATTAGAAAGCTATCAAGTGAAGACGTACTGTTATTTTGGCCCGAAAGCCTCAGGAAGTTGGTCAAAAAGGGCAGCGATGGTAATTAGAAAGCTATCAAGCGAAGACGTACTGTTATTTTGGCCCGAAAGCCTCAGGAAGTTGGTCAAAAAGGGCAGCGATGGTAATTAGAAAGCTATCAAGCGAAGACGTACTGTTATTTTGGCCCGAAAGCCTCAGGAAGTTGGTCAAAAAGCGCAGCGATGGTAATTAGAAAGCTATCAAGCGAAGACGTACTGTTATTTTGGCCCGAAAGCCTCAGGAAGTTGGTCAAAAAGGGCAGCGATGGTAATTAGAAAGCTATCAAGCGAAGACGTACTGTTATTTTGGCCCGAAAGCCTCAGGAAGTTGGTCAAAAAGGACAGCGATGGTAATTAGAAAGCTATCAAGCGAAGGCGTACTGTTATTTTGGTCCGAAAGCCTCAGGAAGTTGGTCAAAAAGGGCAGCGATGGTAATTAGAAAGCTATCAAGCGAAGACGTACTGTTATTTTGGCCCGAAAGCCTCAGGAAGTTGGTCAAAAAGGACAGCGATGGTAATTAGAAAGCTATCAAGCGAAGGCGTACTGTTATTTTGGTCCGAAAGCCTCAGGAAGTTGGTCAAAAAGGACAGCGATGGTAATTAGAAAGCTATCAAGCGAAGGCGTACTGATATTTTGGCCCGAAAGCCTCAGGAAGTTGGTCAAAAAGGACAGCGATGGTAATTAGAAAGCTATCAAGCGAAGGCGTACTGTTATTTTGGTCCGAAAGCCTCAGGAAGTTGGTCAAAAAGGGCAGCGATGGTAATTAGAAAGCTATCAAGCGAAGACGTACTGTTATTTTGGACCGAAAGCCTCAGGAAGTTGGTCAAAAAGGACAGCGATGGTAATTAGAAAGCTATCAAGCGAAGACGTACTGTTATTTTGGCCCGAAAGCCTCAGGAAGTTGGTCAAAAAGGGCAGCGATGGTAATTAGAAAGCTATCAAGTGAAGACGTACTGTTATTTTGGCCCGAAAGCCTCAGGAAGTTGGTCAAAAAGCGCAGCGATGGTAATTAGAAAGCTATCAAGCGAAGACGTACTGTTATTTTGGACCGAAAGCCTCAGGAAGTTGGTCAAAAAGGGCAGCGATGGTAATTAGAAAGCTATCAAGCGAAGACGTACTGTTATTTTGGCCCGAAAGCCTCAGGAAGTTGGTCGAAAAGCGCAGCGATGGTAATTAGAAAGCTATCAAGCGAAGACGTACTGTTATTTTGGCCCGAAAGCCTCAGGAAGTTGGTCAAAAAGGGCAGCGATGGTAATTAGAAAGCTATCAAGCGAAGACGTACTGTTATTTTGGCCCGAAAGCCTCAGGAAGTTGGTCAAAAATGACAGCGATGGTAATTAGAAAGCTATCAAGCGAAGGCGTACTGTTATTTTGGTCCGAAAGCCTCAGGAAGTTGGTCAAAAAGGGCAGCGATGGTAATTAGAAAGCTATCAAGCGAAGACGTACTGTTATTTTGGCCCGAAAGCCTCAGGAAGTTGGTCAAAAAGGACAGCGATGGTAATTAGAAAGCTATCAAGCGAAGGCGTACTGTTATTTTGGTCCGAAAGCCTCAGGAAGTTGGTCAAAAAGGACAGCGATGGTAATTAGAAAGCTATCAAGCGAAGGCGTACTGTTATTTTGGCCCGAAAGCCTCAGGAAGTTGGTCAAAAAGGACAGCGATGGTAATTAGAAAGCTATCAAGCGAAGGCGTACTGTTATTTTGGCCCGAAAGCCTCAGGAAGTTGGTCAAAAAGGGCAGCGATGGTAATTAGAAAGCTATCAAGCGAAGACGTACTGTTATTTTGGCCCGAAAGCCTCAGGAAGTTGGTGAAAAAGGGCAGCGATGGTAATTAGAAAGCTATCAAGCGAAGACGTACTGTTATTTTGGCCCGAAAGCCTCAGGAAGTTGGTCAAAAAGGACAGCGATGGTAATTAGAAAGCTATCAAGCGAAGGCGTACTGTTATTTTGGTCCGAAAGCCTCAGGAAGTTGGTCAAAAAGGACAGCGATGGTAATTAGAAAGCTATCAAGCGAAGGCGTACTGTTATTTTGGTCCGAAAGCCTCAGGAAGTTGGTCAAAAAGGACAGCGATGGTAATTAGAAAGCTATCAAGCGAAGGCGTACTGTTATTTTGGTCCGAAAGCCTCAGGAAGTTGGTCAAAAAGGACAGCGATGGTAATTAGAAAGCTATCAAGCGAAGACGTACTGTTATTTTGGCCCGAAAGCCTCAGGAAGTTGGTCAAAAAGCGCAGCGATGGTAATTAGAAAGCTATCAAGCGAAGACGTACTGTTATTTTGGCCCGAAAGCCTCAGGAAGTTGGTCAAAAAGGGCAGCGATGGTAATTAGAAAGCTATCAAGCGAAGACGTACTGTTATTTTGGCCCGAAAGCCTCAGGAAGTTGGTCAAAAAGGACAGCGATGGTAATTAGAAAGCTATCAAGCGAAGGCGTACTGTTATTTTGGTCCGAAAGCCTCAGGAAGTTGGTCAAAAAGGGCAGCGATGGTAATTAGAAAGCTATCAAGCGAAGACGTACTGTTATTTTGGCCCGAAAGCCTCAGGAAGTTGGTCAAAAAGGACAGCGATGGTAATTAGAAAGCTATCAAGCGAAGGCGTACTGTTATTTTGGTCCGAAAGCCTCAGGAAGTTGGTCAAAAAGGACAGCGATGGTAATTAGAAAGCTATCAAGCGAAGGCGTACTGATATTTTGGCCCGAAAGCCTCAGGAAGTTGGTCAAAAAGGACAGCGATGGTAATTAGAAAGCTATCAAGCGAAGGCGTACTGTTATTTTGGTCCGAAAGCCTCAGGAAGTTGGTCAAAAAGGACAGCGATGGTAATTAGAAAGCTATCAAGCGAAGACGTACTGTTATTTTGGACCGAAAGCCTCAGGAAGTTGGTCAAAAAGGACAGCGATGGTAATTAGAAAGCTATCAAGCGAAGACGTACTGTTATTTTGGCCCGAAAGCCTCAGGAAGTTGGTCAAAAAGGGCAGCGATGGTAATTAGAAAGCTATCAAGTGAAGACGTACTGTTATTTTGGCCCGAAAGCCTCAGGAAGTTGGTCAAAAAGCGCAGCGATGGTAATTAGAAAGCTATCAAGCGAAGACGTACTGTTATTTTGGACCGAAAGCCTCAGGAAGTTGGTCAAAAAGGGCAGCGATGGTAATTAGAAAGCTATCAAGCGAAGACGTACTGTTATTTTGGCCCGAAAGCCTCAGGAAGTTGGTCGAAAAGCGCAGCGATGGTAATTAGAAAGCTATCAAGCGAAGACGTACTGTTATTTTGGCCCGAAAGCCTCAGGAAGTTGGTCAAAAAGGGCAGCGATGGTAATTAGAAAGCTATCAAGCGAAGACGTACTGTTATTTTGGCCCGAAAGCCTCAGGAAGTTGGTCAAAAATGACAGCGATGGTAATTAGAAAGCTATCAAGCGAAGGCGTACTGTTATTTTGGTCCGAAAGCCTCAGGAAGTTGGTCAAAAAGGGCAGCGATGGTAATTAGAAAGCTATCAAGCGAAGACGTACTGTTATTTTGGCCCGAAAGCCTCAGGAAGTTGGTCAAAAAGGACAGCGATGGTAATTAGAAAGCTATCAAGCGAAGGCGTACTGTTATTTTGGTCCGAAAGCCTCAGGAAGTTGGTCAAAAAGGACAGCGATGGTAATTAGAAAGCTATCAAGCGAAGGCGTACTGTTATTTTGGCCCGAAAGCCTCAGGAAGTTGGTCAAAAAGGACAGCGATGGTAATTAGAAAGCTATCAAGCGAAGGCGTACTGTTATTTTGGCCCGAAAGCCTCAGGAAGTTGGTCAAAAAGGGCAGCGATGGTAATTAGAAAGCTATCAAGCGAAGACGTACTGTTATTTTGGCCCGAAAGCCTCAGGAAGTTGGTGAAAAAGGGCAGCGATGGTAATTAGAAAGCTATCAAGCGAAGACGTACTGTTATTTTGGCCCGAAAGCCTCAGGAAGTTGGTCAAAAAGGACAGCGATGGTAATTAGAAAGCTATCAAGCGAAGGCGTACTGTTATTTTGGTCCGAAAGCCTCAGGAAGTTGGTCAAAAAGGACAGCGATGGTAATTAGAAAGCTATCAAGCGAAGGCGTACTGTTATTTTGGTCCGAAAGCCTCAGGAAGTTGGTCAAAAAGGACAGCGATGGTAATTAGAAAGCTATCAAGCGAAGGCGTACTGTTATTTTGGTCCGAAAGCCTCAGGAAGTTGGTCAAAAAGGACAGCGATGGTAATTAGAAAGCTATCAAGCGAAGGCGTACTGTTATTTTGGCCCGAAAGCCTCAGGAAGTTGGTCAAAAAGGACAGCGATGGTAATTAGAAAGCTATCAAGCGAAGGCGTACTGTTATTTTGGCCCGAAAGCCTCAGGAAGTTGGTCAAAAAGGACAGCGATGGTAATTAGAAAGCTATCAAGCGAAGGCGTACTGTTATTTTGGTCCGAAAGCCTCAGGAAGTTGGTCAAAAAGGGCAGCGATGGTAATTAAAAAGCTATCAAGCGAAGACTTGGTTAGTGGATTCTTTAAAGAAACTTCAACCTATACTAACCTATGCAAACAAATATAAACAAACTGCTTTCTAATTGGGCAAGTTTTCTAAGAAGTCAAAATGGAACCACTACTGTAAAATGATCTTTCACTAGTTTTACCCTGTTCCTGAAGTTTCCTTGAAACAAATCGCATGCCATTGTAAGCATATACTCCAACTTATTGAATATAATTGAAAAAGAAAATAATGTTTTAAGTAAAGCTCGTGTAAAAGAACTTCTCAAAATTTTTCTCTCAGCAAACAGACGAATATGCATACATGTGTGTGTTCGTCGCGTCTGCGACGGAAGTCTTGATGGACCCTATCGCTTCTCCAAATAAGGTGCTAAAATCTAGCGTAAAAAGAAAACTTCGTCTCCAAAAATTCCTGCCTATAGCTTGTCATAGTTATTTTTAGCTCTAACATCAACAGGTTGCATTGCGAGCCTGTCCATTGGATTGAAGCACGAAAAAATGAAAACAAAAACAAGTTAATTTGACTGGTGCAACGAATCTAACAACAACATGTAATCACGTAGTGTCTAACAAGTTATGTATTATTTAACTAGCGCAATCAAAATTAAACATAAAATGTTGTTGACTACGTTTTCATTATTAAAATAAACGTAAAAAAATCGCTAGTGCAACATATTATTCTAAATAAAAAAAATGTAAAACAATACAATCAAAATCCCTTCAAACATCTCTCAAAGGTTAACTCCAAAACAAACTTAAAAAAACATCAATTGAATATATATATATATATATATATATATATATATATATATATATATATATATATATATATATATATATATATATATATTTATATATAGCTTAACGCTATCTTCTAGGGATGTTTCTCACACATGCTAAATGCGATTGTACAATATATATTGATCTTATTCCTATTTTGATTTCATTCCTAAAAACCTCTTAGTTTCTCTAAATCATCAATAACCCCCTCATTTTTGCTGGCCTTTTTGGCCAACTTCCTAAGACTTTAGGACCAAAATAACAGCACCTCTAGATAAGGCTTGATGAGTGTATCTATTGATCAACGTATACCTTGTGAGGCCCTTAGTAAATGGAAATGTGAATAAATCTATTTAGTAAAGGGGAAAAATGATTATTTAGTTTAGTATAGGCCTACTTATACGATGTTTGTCAATACTCATAACTTATGTTTGAAAATAAAGAACACTCTTTTGCTGGTGCTATCGGTGAATCACATAACATCTTTGGTAACGAGGAAGCTTACAGACTTACATTCAAATTCTTTACGTACAAGACATTGCTTCATCTAGGAAATGTGTCTTGGTTCGTCACAGTTTGCTGACTCGGAAAATTAAGTCGTCTTCCTACATTGATGTAATAAGGAAAATAACGTTTTCCAATTAAGCGGGATAAAAAGCATCAGACCACGGAATATAGAACAGAATATTCAGGACAAACAAACAAACAAACAAACAAAACTAGATGTTTATCTCGATTTTCTCAACTGCTCATGATAAATATCATACATGTTTTTTTTGGCCACCTCAATAATATCTGCTAAGTGCCAGTGTTCCGTCGTTGGAGTCGCTTACGTTCTCGTCTTTAGTGCGAGCAGTTTCGGATTCGATCCTTGGTGGAAACATCCTGACTGGGGTTTTCCTGGCTTTTTATTTAGACCAGGCTAATGTCGCGATGATACCTAACACACAGCCACTCCCTTCCCTCCTAATTTCAGGGTAGTACAATCACCAAGGGACATCATTACTAATATGTGACGGGTTCATATGGTGATAGATGCCGAAAACCCAGAAATCTATTTCTTAATTCTATATTTGAAATTACATTTTCTAAGGAAAAGAGAAACTATTTCCACGAATTATTCATATATGCAGATGAATTAGTTGCCACAAAGCAGTTTGGTATTACCAGATGTGAGAGGTCTGCACGGACCGGAATTTTTAGCCCGTATCTGGCCCGGCCCGTGAATTTAAAATGTGAGGCCCGATCCGAGTCCGAAATATGTTTTAACATTTAGGCCCGAGCCTGGCCGAAGCTCGTGTGATAATCAAATGAGCCCGAAATAAGCCCGAATCATACAAACTTAATAATTCATGCAAAATTGTATTTTTATTTACAGCAATTTAGAGGTTTAATTTTGCAGCTTTACTTTAAAAGTTCTCCAGAAAGAACGGTGCAATATATATCGTTGTATTTACAAAGTTAGGCCGGAAAAGGCCCGTAAAATATGGTTGTATATTTAAAATTTCACAGCCTGAACCCGGCCCGGGCCCGAAGTGATATATTCTTTGTAGGCTCAAGCCCGGCCCGGGCCGAGCCCGTGCAAACCTCTACCAGGTATGCACCCAGAAATTTTTGTTTAGGGGTTCAAGCTTTTGGGGGGGGGAGGGGTTCAATACTACAAGCCACTACGTCTCTTGAATTGCTATTTATCTGTACACTATAAGTAATTGTAAAATATTTACACCTATAATAATAGGTTAGGCTAGGATTTAGATTTATGAGCTTTCAGCACTTAAGGCGGTTTAGCCCTTCACATTTGAGGGATGACGTCAATCGGCAAGGACACTATCCGGGGAAAGGGAAGGAAGAAAGGATTGGGGAAGGAAGGAAGCGGCCTGGGACCTATAACTTAGGTACCACCCCGGCATTTGCCTGGCGAGAATGAAGAAAACCCAAGAAAACCTCATTCAGGGTGGCTGGCCTGAAAAAGCGTTTTACACTTTTTCGACCGAATGCTCCCACCGGGAATCGAACCCGGGACCGCTTGCACCGAAGGCGAAAGCGTTAGCGATTACGAATAATAATAATAATAATAATAATAATAATAATAATAATAATAATAATAATAGAACGATATTGTTTTTAATAAGAGAAATGTAAGATCAAATTTTTGTCCTGCATCAATCATTTCTCTGTTAAACAAATACAGTTTTATTACGAAAATGTACAAATATATGTTGAGTCAGGAAGTTTTGCCTGGGATTCGGAGACGATGGACCTCGCGCCCCTGGGTATTACAACTCGAATATCTCAAACCTAATTTCCAAATATTCAGATTGCACATAAGTAACGTTACCTTCGTTCTAGCTATACCAGGAACGTTTCCAGTCTTCCTCCTGAAGTTTCGGCTTCAATTGACTGCAAAATGAGTAACGTTGTGTGCTGAGATGGAAACGCTGTTTATTAGTTTCTTGGAAGGCCCAGAAAATGAGGATGTCGTGCGCTTGAAGCCGGAAAGAATGGAATGTCGAATGAGAAGTCCTAGACATTTTATGTGCGAGAAGAAGACACAAAAGAAATTCATTCCACAAACTCCTTTTCGTTTCTTATTACTTCCACCAGGAAGGCATTTCAGAAGAACGCTTATTGCGGTTCATTTGAGAGATTTTGGGGTCGCGGTCTGGAAGGAGAATGGGATTATAGCAAGTAGGAGAGGCGATGTACTTATCATATATCTTTGTGACAGGAAATTTAATTGGAGCAATTCATTTATTGTGTCACTACGTTCATAGTATCAGCGGCATGCAGGAAAGAATTTTAATTTTCAACATCGTTTATTTTTAGTTGTAACACAGAATCTATTAAAACTCTCTGGAAAGTTATTAGGAATTTGGGTAGGAAGCAATTTCGAACTTTAAGTTTGATATACAGTAAAATAAAATTATATAAAAAAAAAAACTAACTATATGGCCTATAGAGCCCGGGAGTTCAATGCCGCGTTCACAAAACCTCACCACTGACTTGTATCCTTAGCCAATGAGATTCAGTTTCCACTTTGTATTCCTATCCCTGCGAGATCCATCTTAATATTATCCTCCCATCTGCGCCTGGGTCCTCCTAATGGTCGTTTTCTGATTGGTCTTCCAGTTAAGACTTTGAAATCGTTCCTACGTACTATCTTCCATTCTGGCTACATGACCTGTCCACCTGAGCCTCCTAGACTTGAAGACCCTAACAATGTTTGGTAAACCGCATAAATTATGTAGTTCCTCGTTCTGAAGTTTCCGCCATTCCGCATTCCTGTTCTTTTCGTCCGAATATTAGTTTCAGGATGTTGTTCTCAAATACTTTCAGTCTATGTTCTTCTTTCAGAGTAAGCGATCATGTTACGCAACCATATAGAACAACAGGCATGATTATCGTTTTATATATTTTAAGCCTCAAATTCCACGACAGAATTCGCGACAAGAAGAAATTTTGAACTGGAAAATAGCACGAATTCCATGCTTTTAGTTGACATTTAATTTCTTCGTGAATATGTTTTCGTCTGTTAATATTGATCCTAGATATTTGGAAGTATCCACTTTATTAAAAGTATTATATTATTTGATATTTTAACGCATGCAAAATAAAATCAAAGTTAATTCTAATAGGGCCGTAACTTGTGAGGGGCATTTTGCCGTGCGGGAGAGCCAACAGGCTGTGGGGAAGGGGGAAGGACATAAAAAGCAAGAGAAAGATGAAAAGAAGGGGCCTATTTTCGAATTTTGCGGGGGCCCCAAACAATGTTTTCTACGGAGTCCAAATGTTAATCCTTGTCCCCCAGAGAAAAATCTAAGTTAAGGCTCTGAATTCTAAATGAATAAAATTCGTTGCTGGGTTTGCTCTTCGTCGGTATTCCTTTCAATGATAGTATATGTTTTTATCGTTACATCATATTAAATATTACATACTGAACCTCAGCAGTAATTACTTATAGTAGAACTAATGTGAAAATATTAGTATTTGTTGTTGATTAATCTCCCAATCTATTGCCCAAAGTAAATAAGACTTTTTTCTCAGTAAAAGGAAATTGTGAGACCGGATGTTAGGCAAAATGCCTATTCCTTAATATTAAAGATAAAAAAGCATATTAAAGTTTACATGGGGGTTTAGTTTCAATTTAAGCAAATTTTATTTTGCCTGTTTTGCGTATTTGCCTATTTCGCCCCTTTTCTTCCTCGATAATTGTTTTACTGTCTTATGTTACCAATTCTATTCATTTTCTTCAAAGTAAGACATTATTATGAAAAATTATATAATTTAGTATTTAAAGAAAGGATTCTGGCTCTTCCGAGAAATATAAGTGCTGTTTGTAATAATAAGATGCCGTAAAACTTTAGACTGCTATGTGTACTGATAAAATGTATACAATTTGAACTGCTATGTGTAGAGATAAAGTGCTAAAGAGAGTGTATTTACTAAAACTACATATTAACAAACAAGTATGTTTCTATATTCTTTGAACATCGTCTATGACTTGAATTTATTTTTAATTGTATTGAGTATTTATCTTCATTAGTTTGAGTTACATTTTAGTGCATATTGTTTTAAATTTTAAGTGCTTATTTACCTACTTATTTTTCAGGTTTTTAATGCCTAAACATCTGGTCTCTCGTTATTGTTTTTGTAAAACTGTTCTTTTTTTGAGTTACATAAAAATAAAACTGTTTTGCGGAACATAACGAATTACGGAAGAATAGATCTTAGTAATGAAATCATTATAGTCTAAGAATTCATGATAGTTTTCTTCTGCATATTATTAAGTTTTCTTGTGGAATTGAATATGTGTTTGTCAATATTATGTAAGTGTTATGTCAGTTCTACTTTTTTTGTAATTATGTAACCTTTCTTACTTCAAATGCCTGTTGTCACAAGATTATCTGATCATATCAACAACACCTCAAGAGAATTTGGCTTTAAATCCTAGATGAACCCGGAGGAAGGCAATCAGCTGGGATATTCTGTACTGACAGTTGCAATCATCCGGGAGAAATCTTACTGTCTGTCATCAGGAGATTCTTTACGAACAGTCAGTCTGTCGAGAGGTTTGTAGACCAGCGATTACATTCTGGCGAGAGTAGTTAGTTGGACAGACGATCGATCTAGCCTTTAGCTTGTCAGCGTAGCGAACGTCCTACGAGTTTATACGCCAGTCTGAGATACAGTCGTTTCTAGGTCTAATTAGAGCAGACATTAGGAGCTCTGCTCATCTAATAGAGGACAAAAAGACAACCAGCAGAACGACAAATAGGAGCCCAACAGAGAAATGGATAGTTAACAGGTTCCTTGATTTCTACTGTTCTTTTCTTCCATCTCTCAAAGAAATCTTCTTACAAAATTTGCTATAACTCTCATTTTCATTTCTTCACGTATTCATACGGGCGTCGCTCGATCTCATATTCAAATCTGAGTAGCATAATACACTATGTGATCAAAAGTGTCCGAACACCTGGCTGAAAATGAATTACAAGTTCATGGCACCCTCCATCGGTATTGCTGGAATTCAATATAGTGTTGGCCCACCCTTAGCCTTGATAACAGCTTCCACTCTCGCAGGCATACTTTCAATCGGGTGCTGGAAGGTTTGTTGGGGAATGGCAGCCAATTCTTCACGGGGTGCTGAACTGAGGAGAGTTATCGATGTAGGTCAGTGAGGCCTGTCACGAAGATGGCATTGCAAAACATCCCAAAGGTGTTCTATAAGATTCAAGTCAGAACTCTGTGCAGGCCAGTCCATTACTGGGATGTTATGGTCGTGTAACCACTCCGCCACAGGCCGTGTAGTATGAACAGGTGCTCGATCGTGTTGAAAGATGCAATCGACATCCCCGAATTGCTCTTCAACAGTGGGAAGCAAGAAGGTGCTTAAAACATCGGTGTAGGCCTGCGCTGTGAGAGTGCCACGCAAAACAAGGGGTGCAAGCCCCTTCCAAGAAAAACACGACCACACCATAACACCACCACCTCCGAATTTTACTGTTGGAAATACACACGCTGACAGATGATGTTCAACGGGCATTCGCCATACCCAAACTCTGCCATCGGATCGCCACATTGTGTACCGTGATTCGTCACTCCACACTACGTTTTTTCACTGTTCAATCGTCCAATGTTCACGCTCCTTACACCAAATGAGGCATCGTTTGGCATTTGCCTGCGTGACATGTGATTTATGGGCAGCCGCTCGACCATGAAATTAAAGTTTTCTCACCTCACGTCTAACTGTCATAGTACTTAGAGTGGATAATGATGTAGTTTGGAATTCCTGTGTGATGGTCTGGATAGATGTCTACCTATTACACTTTACGACCCTCTTCAACTGTCGACGGTCTCTGTCAGTCAACAGACGAGGTCGGCCTGTACGCTTTAGTACTGTACGTGTCCCTTCACGTTTCCACTTCACTATCACATCAGACACAGTGGACCTAGGGATGTTTAGGAGTGTGGAAATCTTGCGTACAGACTTCTGACACAAGTGACACCCAATCATCTGACCATGTTCCAAGTCCGTGAGTTCCGCGGAGCTCTCCATTCTGTTTTGTCACTATGTCTAATGATTACTGAGGTCGGTGATGATGAGTACCTGGCAGTAGGTGGCAGAACAATACACCTAATATGAAAAACGAATGTTTTTGGGGGTGTCCGGATACATTTGATCACATAGTGTAACTATTCTAACTGGTGATGCAGCTTTACTGAAAATCAATTTTGATATTAGATCCTGTAAAACTAAGGATAAACGTATTGTAGTCTTTCGATTACCTTGCGTTGCTGACTTTTGTGATATGCAAATATCACAAATATTACTCTTTTATCACTTACAATTAAGCGTCTCTATCCCAGTGGAGAAGAAGAAAGGAATTTTAGATAAGCAAATCTGATAGGGAAATGCACCAAAAGACTCCAGAAGGGTCATAGAAATAAAACTGAAAAGTGCACCTAATGCACAATAGTGTTACGTTGGTAGTAGTTTTGATAGGCCCAAACATACGCCAGGGAATATTTATAAAAATAGTGTTTATAGCAACTTGAAATCTCTTCCAATACTTCTGAATTTAGAAAGTGATGTCAGGGATGAGGCTATGTATGATGAGATCATCATATGGTAGCAAAAGTCTTGTCAGAGTTAATGATTATGACAAGGATATTGATAGTGATGTATCAGATTATGAAGAAAAATGAAACAAAATCAGCTGTCACCAATGAATATGAGATTGTCTGCAACTGCTGGAAGTTACGCCACTGAAAAAGAATTGGATTTTTCTGAGAAGCTAACAGGTTTCAGCACATTCTAGATGTTCCATAATATTGCGTGATGATAGTACCCAATTTTGGATACATTTCGATTAGTCTAAGAGAACCGCAGAGCAAAAATTATTGTTTTCCAAAAGATAGTTCAGGATGTTCACGTTTTAAAGACTGTTTTAAAGGAAATAATGTCAGACAAAATATTTCCAGAACATGGCAGTGCTACGTTCCATTCAAGAAATCATTGTTTATATTTGCTCAACTCTATTCGCTGATAGGGATGCGCACGAGACAAGATTTGTGGCAGTCTCGTCTCGAAAATGTGCTGTAAAAGTGATGTCTCGACTCGAAAAATGTATATTTCTTTATTGGGAGAGCCGTGTCTCGACTCGAACCTTTTTACGAAAATCCTGTCTCGACTCGTCTCGTGCGCATCCCTCTTCGCTGATGAGAACATGAAAAAACACAGTTTCTTATAGAGCTGATGGTTTCTCAAATTAGAAAAAGATGAGTCCCGACAGATCACGATCACGACAGCAGCTCTAGCCCTAGGTAAAAAAAAATGGTGGAAGTACCTAAAAGGTTGCATAAACAAATTTGAATTGGTCGATGACAATAAACAAAGGCAAATAGAATCCTCCGCTGAAAGTCACGGAGGCATTTTGGAACGTATATCGTCTCATGGATTTTATTATTTGCACAACAAAACCTTTCCTTCCGCGGCCACAGAGAGTCTTTAACTCAAAAGCCGAACGCGGGAAACTTTTTCTAGCTCCAACAATAGCTACTAGCTAAAATAACGTTTTTGTCTAGATGTAATCCGATCATGGAAATGCACATCGATTTAATAACCACAAAGCAGGCAGAACCAAGAGCATTAGTTTCTTTGTATCGTGATATTCAAGATAAACTGATTGACATTATTGGATGAAAAGTTTGTCAGTACCTCCTCAAAGTTGTGTGACGTGTGGAATGCTTCCACATTAGATTCAACTCCTGATTGCTTTCGTGTATAAATAGTTATCACACATTATTGGATTTGTGGAGATACAGAGAAACACACTGAGAAAAATCCGTTATACGGACAGCGGTATATTGTATATAGAGAGGTGTGTCCGGAAAATACGTATAAATGTTGAATAATAACTTTATTTTACAGGTTTCAGTCACCGCCAGGTGGCACTACTGCTGTAGCCGATCCCATCAACGCTCATTTCGAGTCAGAGCGCTCTGCGTGTCAGTAGGAGTGTGTGGTTGCTTGTTGAAAGTTACCCTGTTTCACCTGCCGTTAGCATGGAGCTCTCTTGATTGAGGAACGGCGCATCAACATCAAGTTTCTTGCAAAGCTAAGTAAGAATGGCCGTGAGATTTCTGAGTGTTTGAAACAAGCGTACGGAGACAATTCTCTGAAGGAACCAACCGTGAACAAGTGGTTAAAAAGGTTTCGGGAAGGCCGAGAAGACGTGAAAGGAGACCCTCGCCCTGTTGACATCGAGTTCTGATGAAAATGTTGAACGAATTCGAACTTGTGTTCTTAAAGACCGTAGATTGACAGTCAGAATGATTGCTGACAAGCTGTCAATTCCCAAAACAACTGTTCACGAAATTCTGACACAAAAACTTGAAATGAAGAAATTGTGTGCGAAAATCGTACCGAAGCTCTTGACTCCAGAACAGAAAGCAAAGAGGGTTGAGTGCTTGGAGGATTGGTTGGAAGCAGAGGAAAGAGGGAACTTTCTCAATCGAGTCATCTCTGGAGACGAGTCCTGGTTTTACGAATGCGATGTGGAGCTCAAATCTCAAAGCAAGGAATGGAAGCTACCAGGATAACCAAGAACAAAAAAAGATCCAATGTGAAGACAATGTTGATTGTTTTCTTGGATTCTAGGGGCATTGTTCACAAGGAATTTGTCCCTCCCGGCCAGAGTGTGAACGGACAGTTTTACGTGGAAATTTTGAGATGTCTCAGAGCTCTTGTGGCCCGAGTTCGACCGGATTTGGCACAAGGGGGTAGGTGGATCCTTCTTCACGACAATGCGCCCGCTCACACGTCGCTCGTTGTGCGTGAGTTTTTGGCCCGAAGCTCAATCACCGTGACAGACCACTCGCCTTATTCATCCGATTTATCCCCTTGTGACTTCTTCCTGTTCCCGAAATGCAAAATGGTGCTTCGGGGACGGCACTTGGGAGATGTGGAAGCCATCAAGGCAGAAACGGCACGGCAACTGAACAGTATCCCAACTGAAGACTTTCAGCAATGTTATCAGCAGTGGTACTTTGAAGGAGACCATATTGCAATACCTGAATACTTGTAAAATAAAGTTCTTATTCAACTTTTGTACGTATTTTTCGGACAAACCTCTACATTAACTGATGTGGCGCTGAGGAGAGATAAGGTAGACAATACCACATTCTGAATTCTTTATTTCTCCAGGTAGGCCAAAGTGCGCATTTTAAAAAGTATGAGAGGATCTTCAGAGAACCATTGAAATGAGAGTGAAGTTATACAAATTTCTTACTTCCATCTTGGATCAAATTCGGGCCACTCAGATGCAAGGAAAACGCCTTATCTACTACACTTATTGACATTAGTTGACAGAATGAAAATCACAAAATAGAGCATCTTAAAAATTAGATTCGTTGAAAAACTTTTTATTTCTTCATGAAGTTAAGTTTTCAAAGTCATATACACACCCAGATATATATATATATATATATATACACAATAAAGTTATTCAAGAATATATTCATAGATATGTAAATTCATATGTATAATAAAATTATTTGGAAATTGCCTCGCTAATTCATAATAATAAGTAGTCACGCTGATAGATGGCACTTTCTCCCTGAAGACAATAGATGTCACAACCATACAGTCAATTTATAGATTTAAAACTATTCTGACGATTTAATTACAACATATAAGCATCCTCCTACCAATTTAATTATTTCAAAATATCGTAAATAACATCATATTTAGAATTGAGCATTAATATCTGAGTAACACCAAAGTTAGTTGAAACGCAAGCCGAAAAGAAAAAAAAGAAAGAAAGAAAGGAAAAGAAATTAACTGTAAACCATTCAAGCTCTTCACCAAGCAGAATCTTAACTTCCAATATGCAGCTGAGCGAAGGCTCACGTGTTACAACTACAGTAGTTTCAATACATAGAAATCCAACAGCCACTTAACTACCTTCAGAAACACAATATAAAATACATTCTGCGAAATTATTATGCTTATTTTTTCCTGCACTTAGAGCCACATTTAAGAAACATTTCAATTACAAATGTCATTACACTCAAAGTTAATCCAAAAATAAGCAATGCAAAAGCACCCATCAAATCCTTAACAGAAATTACTCTCGAACTTTGATCTTTAGCTGCAAAAGCTAAATGTCGACTTTTCATCAATACATCAAGTAACGTATCAGTTTTCCACTTGTTACGTAATCCGTATTCTACACAATCTTGAATCACTTGATTAAAAGAATTCACATAAGGAGAATTTCGGCGCAAGAGGTAAATACTAGGATATGAAACAACAATCTGCTGGACCTTATGAATTAACGGTTTGCCTTGTGAATCAAAAAGGGAGTGTGAATATACCAAATAATCAACACCACTGGATATCCAAAATATCCCCCAATTTTTAATTCCTGCTAAATCTACTAACGCTTCTGTCACAGCTCTTATAGAAGTAAAATCCTTCCACTTGTCTAGAATCTGTTTCATTACGTGATCAGTAGGATCAGAGAAAAATTGCCGATGGAATGAAAGACCACCCAACGGAATACCTGAGTCCAGAAGATCATTCATAGTATTAATTAACTTATATTTTATTGGTTTTGTAACAAATCTAAAAAGCGAAGCCTGATAGCTGTAATTCAAAATGAAAGAACCTAGGACCCAGATTAGAAATACTACTCTAAGGAAAGGTATATGAGGTGGCTTTAGGACAGATATCCCTAAAAGTATGGAGAAATTATACATGAAAGGAGATCGGAATATTAAAGTGTTTCTATTCCGTATAAGTGATTTAATTAGTTTTGTGGAGATAATAACGACACCATAAGCAAATGAAATTAGAATCCAGCAATGTAATTGGAAAGGGAAGATTATACTCATCCATTTAGGATATAGGGAAGGTTGGGGAACAGCCCACATCATTCGGTAGGAATCTCCACTGAGTATTGGATGAAAATGTACAAAGAAATTCAATTTTGGTGACCAACCTATAAAACTTCCTTCTAATTCTCCTGATATTATTCTTGCCAAATCACCGCTAAATGTACCATTGGGCAATGGCATACCATGATCTTTTGCGTTATTTCTTTTCAAAAGCTTCAAAGTAAAATTCATCATCTTTGCAATTGTATACAGTGTGTTTGGAGTTGGGCCCCTAGCAACAATACTACCGTTTGTGGTCTTTTCTAATATGGAAACCGGAGGTAAATTAGTTGTTGTGACGCTCAATTCACACGAATGAAAATTTCTTATTTTATTCGGAAATAAGTTACTCCCTTTGATCATGTGTTCCTTATGCCACTGATCGATGAGTATTGATCTACCAGCTGACTTACAATGAGTTTGTGAGAATGGAAAATACGTGTATATGTCGATGGTTTTCAGTAACTTTACATTCTCCACTGTAATAACAATCACATTGAATATATTTTCCTGAAATGCACTGCGAAAAATATTTTCTGTCTCAGTTGTCGTTTCATTTACTGCAGAAACAACAATGAATTTACTTCTGGGACTTAAATAAAATAACTTCAACTTGTAAATTGCTTTCAAAAATTCAACATTGCTTTGCAAGTAAAGCAAGTAAAGAATTGAATCTTCGGACCATTCAGATAAAGAAACCTTCGATTTTAATGCAATTAGTGCATCCGGCAAGTTGCTGTTAACAATTACAAATGCACCGTTGTAACTTGGTAGTAATACATTCAATCTAAGAGTTGTATTATCTGCAAATACTGTTACAGCTCGTGTATGGTTGTGATACATGGATATAATGTGCGAAAGACAACCAAATAATTCACCATGGGGCTGGTTTCTTGGTAATTTTGGAATCAGATTTTCTCTCGCTTTTGTTGAGTTAGCCATTACAAAAATTATAACAACATTCAAATAGTGTATCCTCATTTCGTCGTCAAGGTTGCCTAAAAGAAATAAGAAAAATATTCTTAATTACAAAATAAGCATTCTTTATGTTAAGGTTGGTGTAAAGGGACAAGTTTTGTAGATAGATGTCACTGCAATCTTCATATCTCTCTGCTGTATTTTTTTATCTTTCACAAAAATTCACGATTTCTCTTACAAGTTTCAGCCTAGAGACTTCAAATTTCTAGAGAAGGAACTTCATAACCTATCAAAGGCAACAATCTGTGCCGTTTTTTATTTAGAATTTTCTTCATTGTTGAAACAGTTATATTGTTAAAGGTTTCGATATCCATTTGAACAATCAAGCCATTTCCAACAATGAAGAAAATTGTAAATAAAAAATCGGCACGGATTGTTGCCTTCGATGAGTCATAAAGTTCCTTCTGTAAATGTTTGAAGTCTCTAGGTTGAAATTTGTAAGAGAAATTGTGAATTTTCGTGAAAGGTAAAATATACATGAGAGAGATACGAAGACTGTAGTGACATTTATCGGCAAAACTTGTCCCTTTAAACCAACCTTAATTACCAATGTTTCATTTGATAATTGGGCTTCCAGAAAGAAACATTATACAATATATTATCAAAATTTTTAAAAAGAAACAAATCTATAACACATTTTTTTTACATGATGAGATGTGTGTACAGAATCTGATCATGAGTCTTCTAAGCTCTGAAAGGAACTTAAGATTCAAATTTTAGGGTTTAAATACGATGAAAACGACCAAGAAGGTCTTGATACCCCTTGTACAGTGAATTCTTCAGTTACAAAATCACCGCCAAACGGGAGGTAAAGTGAGTAACATCAGAAGTGTATTTAACTCTTATTAATAGCATCATTAGGAGTCTTCATCCCGGCGAAATTAAAATACCGCTAATTTTACAGTAATTATGTAATATCTTCAAATAGATAAAAGATAATTGAAATGTGGAACATGAGCGCCCTAGACAATATTATTTTACATGAGAGACCGTTATCACGACTCACTTATCTGCTTTCGATTTCGAGCCATTTTGAAAATCGGCATTTATTTTCGCGTTTCTAAACAGCTGAAAACGGAAAGCCGCTAGGTGACTTGTGATAACAGTACCTCACGCAAAATAATATAGTCTAGGGCGCTCTTGTTCCATATTTCAATTATCTTTTATCTATTTGAAGATATCACATAATTACTGGAAAATTAGCGGTATTTTAATTTCGCTGGGATGAAGACTCTTAATGAGAAGAATAGTAAAAAATAGTGACAGTATTTTAACCATTAGTGGAATTAGTTTTACTGATGGTTTAACTGGAACAAGAATTGAGTTTTACTTCATCTTAAAGCTGAAACTTCTAAACTATAAGAACAAAATGGTGATTGATTTACTACCTCCGGTTTCAAACCAGAGACAATGGACAAGAAACGTTTGATAAGGTTACACTACAGTATGCGTAACTTCACAGACGGCGTAGTTATCGTACGGCACTAATGTTTAGGTTTGCAAAACGAAAATATTTTTTCTCGATTTTCTCGAACACTACACATGAATATTTACACTCACCTATATTAGTTGTTCAGTTGAATGGAATCTGTTGATTGTCATATCTTTGGATATGTCAAAAATTATGTGACCTAAAGAACGACTGGGAAAACATTTAACACTTTCACTTCTGCGCTGATATAGTTATGCAAGTTACAACTTCCTGTCATTTAGTGCAGGGTTTCTCAACCTGTACATGAACCACTGACGGTACATGAACCGCTTTTGATGGCACCTATGGCTTATGGCGGTATCGATACTGAATATTCTTTGGTGGTACGCCTGTGGAAAAGGTCGAGAACTTTTGATTTAGTGCATTTCTAAAAGATGACATTCCTTTTTGTAAGAAAAAAGTAGGCATCCAAAATATGTTGCTAATATATATTTAAATATCCTTTTTTTAAGAAGATAAAATGTGTTCGCATTAATGGGCGAAATTACTAAAGTTTTAGAACATAATCATAATGTGGAATACAGTCAAAACTTGATTATTACTGTAATTGTTCGGTGAATTTGCTACAACGTTCTCTATTGGTTCGTCATCCATTTACATGTCTTCACGTATTACAAGAGAAAAACGTAAACTTATCTTAAAACAGAATAGTCATCGATGTTTGACAAAGAAACATCGCGGAACAACAAAACTAACAACAGTTTTCAGCATTCAAGGTATTCATAACTACATCGCTAGATATCAAGCATATAATGCTTTCTTTTCCGGAATAATTTTCCCTTGCAGCCAAGAATTGACAATATCCACAGAAGATATTTAAGAAATTTATGTTTAACACCAGATCCAGACTTGAGCTTTCCCCATTTACATTTTTAGTGCATCTCGAATTCAACTCAGGCGTAAGATAAAAACTGTTCACTTTGATATTCACACATATGTTTGTTCAACGTCCTATCCAGTCTTCTTGATTGTGACGAGAAAGGAGGAGACGAAAGCTCTAAGTGGAAGATAATTTGCATGATACACTTGTATCCTCAAAGTTTTGGGACAACTCAAGAACGTCGGGGACAGGAATTCATCCACTCTAACATGTCTAAGGAAAGCACTACGTTTATCTATAAATTGTGAATAATGTCAGCAAAGATAAAATTGATGGTGGAGGTCTCTGCGTTGAACAGAGCTTGCGTACTCTAAATAAATATCTCTCAGATTTACTCGAAAATGGTTTTAACGATATTGTTTATATTTAACATATTATTATTTCATTAATAACTCTACTGCGGTATAAATAATTTGTCCTAAGAAATTCACGAGAGGGCAGTAGAACATTTTGGGGTGAGCTTTGTCGGCAATTTTCTTGAAATCGACTTAGTTGAATTTGTTAATATTTTATAAATAGTATTTGAATGATAATTATGTAAAATCGTGTAAATTTCTTGTTAACGAAAATATTCAAATGAGGTAGTTTACTCTTCGAGAGATTTTTCTTTAGTTTTAGTTTTCTCCCATATCACTCATGTAATATTGTTGATATTTTACAAACAAATATTTCACTAATAATTTCAAAATATGATATAAGTAATTTCTCATGAATTAATTACCCTAAAAGTAACTTACTCTAAAAGTAACTTATCCTAAAAGTAATTTCTCATGAATTACTTACGCTAAAAGTAACTTACCCTAAAAGTAATTTCTTATGAAAAATCTTCAATAGGTAAGTTACCATTACGGCAAGTTTTCTTCAGATGAAAATCTCCGAAAATGTCTTATAAATTTGCTCGTATTCCACAATAAAATATGCTATTTATAATTGGAGTATAAAATGATAGATTGGAGTATAAGATGATAGTTTAGCGCATTGACCCGTATGTTATATGGCCCGTATGTTGTATGGCAATATGCTAATGGTCACTTTTGTTAGGAATTTATATCAATGCAACAACGATCACCATATTTTCGTTTTCCATTAGATTTTTTTTTTCTGACAAATTAGTAACGTTAAATTTTAAAAATGTGAAATACTGTGTTAATGACATTAAGTTTAATAGAAGTAATCCTATCAGAATGAAACTTTCATGGTAGCATGCCTTGACCTGCTATATAACCGTTGAAACATTACCATGTGGAACCTTCGTTTCGAATTGTGAGTGGTCAAATTGTAAGTAATATATTCAAAAAAAGAAAGGAAAAGAAAAGAAAAGAAACCAAACTCGAACTCATATAATCGGAATCAACTTTAACCGTTAGAAATAAAGGGTCAGCTATTAACACAAACTACTACGTGTAACGGTCTGATTTGTGGGTCTGAGCCGATCCACGACATCTGTTAGCGAATGGTGGAACTACGTCCTACCTAGCGGCGAACGTGTGGTCAAAGTGCTGCGTTGTCCGATCGCTAACCAGCGTATCGGGAGCTTTCTAGACTTAGTGACCGTTACATCTTTTATTCACTTGACTCTCCAATTTGCGTCACGACGCTGGGTGGACGTTAAATATTGGGAAAGAACCGGTTGGGAATCGAACCCAAGACCACTCAGATATGAATCCAAACGCTATAACAACTAGATTGCGGTTATTTTGAGCGTTATCAAATTATGGATGGTCAAATTTAGAGTCGTATATTCGGAAACAACAACAAAGGAATCAAACTCACCCGACCAGGATCCAACTTCGCATAAAAGTAGACCCTATTTGTCTCTATATAAACTTACTAAATGTGTTGTACAGTGTTTCAATTTCCGAGTTATGGGCAATAAAATTATCAATCATATTTTTAAAAACAAAAATACATCAACGAAACTCATAGGATAAGCATCTAACTTTGCATGGTGATATATATCTACCTGATACGTAAACAAATGGAGTCCCAGAATGCTAGCGCATTACTGCTGGACATTGAAGAGAGACATCCCGGAAACTAAATATTATTTTGTGTAGTTTTTTTTTTGTTCTCGAATTATGGATTCTTTTATTTTGACTCACAGTATCGAAACCAAAAACAACAAACATGTTAATAATCGAATCGGGATATAACTGTGGATGGTGATGAACTATATTCTGTTATATAAGTTGTGCAATATACATTGTGCAGCCTTTCCGTTCCTTAGATATACAGTCAAATTTTGACTCAAATTTTAAGAAAAAAAAAAAAACAACTCAACCAATTGGAATCAAACTTTGCAACGTTCTGTTATAAAAATGTGTCAAACATTATGCTATGAACTCCTTTATTTTTAGAGTTGTGTGTTGTCAAATTTCAAGTCATAGATTCGAAAACAAATTACACTGGTCAGCATGATTTCTCTCACAAAAGATTCTGAAGTAGTGATTCTCCTGAATTCAAATATGCAATCAAAATGTTTCTATTAAGCATCGTTTCGTTGTGACATTCACTTGTTTTTTTCACCCTTATATACGAAATGAAACGTATTTTCATGAAACATCCATATGTTTGAATCGGCATAGTGCAGTGGTTTATTGATGTAGAGGTAATTGAATTTAGGTAAATATTGTGGAAATTGTGTTTTGTTTTCATTAAGCAATTCCTCCCTTACCTCTTGCCGTACTTCAACGACGGCCGATAAAGTTATAAACTTTATGAGATCCACTTGGTGTTTCCGAAAGTTTCTTTGTTGTGCAATAAAAAAGTAGAAAATAATGGAGCAAAAGTGTTTGTCTTTGTGGACTTGACAACACTGTAAATGTCGATCAGGATCAGACCTGTTTTAGCATAAAAATAAATTTGTGAACGTGTAGTGAGTTTCGTAGTTTTTGTCTGTGTAAGTGGAGTGCTCTTTGCTTCATTTCTTGTGTTGTTAAAAAGAACTGGCATAATGCCAAGAAAGTGTTTGAATCATCCGGACAATTTCTGTTATACTTCTGGTGAACCAACTTTTAAATCTCAGAGACGAAATTTTACACCACTTGCGAAAAAAGAGTGTTACGAGCTTTACTTTGGCTGCAAAGCGGGTGATTTTGATAAACCATGGGCTCCGAATATATGTTGTGTGACATGTGTGCGGCTTTTTGACAGGGTAGATAAAGGGCACACATCATATGCCTTTTGCAATTCCCATGATATGGAGGGAACAAAAAGACCATTCCAGTGACTGCTACTTTTGTTTAACAAACATAAAAATAATTACAAATATATATATATATAAAACTAAACATACCGTTACATATGCAAATTTGCCATCTGCCATGAGGCCTGTATTACATAATGACGAGGATCATGTGCCGAAGTGTCCAGATTTTGTGACCTTAAATGAAGACTCTGACTCCGAGGCAGTGCATACTGAGGAAGAAACTCATTATGGAAGTGAACCTACATTCGAGGTTTCTACATAAGAACTCAATGATCTCATTCGGGATTTACAGTTGTCAAAACAACAAGCCGAACGTCTAGCTTCGAGGCTCAAATTTTGGAATCTATTACACAAAGAAACAAGGATATGCGTGTATCGTAGTCGCGATAGTGATTTCAAAGAATATTTCTCGACAGAGGATGGTATTGTGTTCTGTAATAATGTTAGTGCAGTTATGGAGGTTCTTGGACATGAACACTAGCCACATGAATGGCAATTGTTCATAGACTCCTCGAAAATTAGTTTGAAGGCGGTGCTTCTGCATAATGAAAAATAAATTACCGTCAATACCTGTGGTCCATGCAATTTACATGAAAGAGACATCAGAATATGAAATTGTTGTTAGATAAACTCCAGTACACAAAATATAACTGGAATAGCTGTGGTGATTTAAAGGAAATAGCTTTACTTCTTGGCTTGCAACTGGGATACACAAAATTTTGCTGTTTCTTATGTGAATGGGACAGCAGATATAGGAAGTCGCATTACATTACGAAGCAATGGCCTAGCTTCCTGGGAGCAAAAATGTGTCTCACACCCAATTGGTGAATCCCTAACGAGTGTACTTACCACCGCTGCATATCAAATTGGGCCTTATGAAGAATTTTGTAAAAGCATTTGGCAAAAATTCTCCTGCATTCATGTATTTGCAATCTAAATTTCCCAAAGTCAGTGACGCAAAACTGAGAGAAGGAATATTTGTTGAGCAGCAAATCACATCATTACTGGATGACGACAAGTTTGAAGAACTCTTGAAAGCGTGGAAAGTCTTCGTAGGTATCTGTCGTGGTTTCCTTCGAAAACAAAGCAGAAAACTATCGTGAAATAGTGAATGATCTTGTGAATTCGTACCAAGCTATGGGATGCAATATTTCTTTAAAGATTCACTTCTTAGACTCTCATTTAGATTCTTTCTCGCAAAATCTTGGTTCAGTAAGTGATAAACACAGCGAGTGATTCCACCAGCAAATTTCTATAATAAAGAAGAGGTATCAGGACAAATGGAGTCCCAGAATGCTAGCCGATTACTGCTGGACATTGAAGAGAGACATCCCGGAAACTAAATACAGCCGGAAATCATCATTCAGGCCTACAACTTCATACGTAAGTAGAAGTGATATTCATACTGTAGTCGTATTTGTGATTTCTTTAATGTACAACAAGAACGAAAACGGCAAAATAAGATGTTCCCTTTACTTTGCCAATCTATTCTTAAAATGAGCAATGGAAATGTACAATTTCCAAATTTTACACAATTTAATGACAATTTCCCCCATTCATATGAAATCGAAGACAACAAACTCCATATATGATATGACCTTTGTCCTTCCACTAGCATCAACATTATAAGCTTATGTTAATAAACAGCTGAGCTATGCCGCTACAAACACAAGGATGTTTTAAAAAAATATGGTCCATTTCGCGTGCAAACGTGAAAAAAAACAAATGACTCTCACAAGAAAACCGTGCCTGACGAGGAAATTCTGATTTCATTTTTAAATTTAACAAGACAAGTACATTTATACTTAGTAATACTTGTTCTTGTGAAAAAAAATGTAGACCAGTATTATCAGCCAAATTCATTCGATTTTAATAGTTCTTGCATGATGTTCAAATTTAAACTCATATAGAAGCGTATGATATATTATATTGTGCAGGCCTTCGGTTCTAGAGTCATGACCGGTCAAATTTGATTCATGTTTAAAAAACACGTACAGGTAACCTGTATAATAGAAATATAATTTGTCATGGCGGCAACTTTACTTCCTATATAATAGTGTAAATTTTGTGTTATCTAGCCATTTGGTTTCCGGCTTATGGACTGTCAAATTTGAGTCATAATTTGGAAAACAAAACAAATATACAACAAACTCATCAGATTCTAATCAAACTTGGCATGTTTGCAGGCCTTGGTCTATTACATTAACGTATGAAATTTTATATTGTGCAGTGTTTCGTTCCAGAATCAAATATTGAGTTATATTTTTGAAAGCAAAAATTCGCTCCGAATTCGTCCGATCGGAATCAAACTTAAGACAATAGTTGTCCTTGACCTGCTATATAAGAATATAAAACATTATGTTGTGCAAGTCTTTCGGTGCGAGAGTTATGGAGGGTTAAATTGAGTCATAGTCATATTCACTGGGTCATATTCATAGTTACAGCCATTGAGTCATACTTAAGTCATATTTTGGAGAGAAAAAAAAACACATCTTATGTCGATAGCGGTTCGCATAGTGGTAGTCCTTGAACTGTTATAGAAGTGTGTGAGACATTATGTTATCCCGGTTTCTTTTTTTAAGTTATGCACAAATCATTTCCTAAATCAATTAATTGAGCATCATAAAAATATAATAAATACTGTTTAAGTAACTTGGACAGAAAATCAAAAGGTCAATCATAACCTTTTGATGGCCGAAGTGGATATTCAGCTGAAAAAATGTATTCAGAAGAAAATTAGGCAAAAAGATGTTGAATACTGAACATTTATAAATCGATAAAGTAAGAAATCTTTTCGTTGAAAACTTCAAAAAAAAAGTACTCAAAAGAGGAAAGGATTGGTGAAGAGAAGTAACGTGGAGAATAAGTTTATGGGAAATATTTTAATCCCCTTCCCCCATAGAACATCTATTTGAATGGAAGTGAAATGATAAACTTACAGAAGATACTCTATTTTGGCATAAATACTGAAACACTTTCAAGTATTTACAAGTACTGGCAATTCAATATTGAAGCTTCAAACAGTACATCTATAACTGTTTGTTACAATAGAAACTAATGAGATCAAAGATAGAATCTGTTCCTTGAAAGCTGAATCTATATCAGAAAACCATTACTCGCTATGCGTTACTGTTTTCGTTCTATGGCAATAAAGGTTGACACACGAGATCGTTAATTTGAACCACTTTTGAATGAAGAGGTTTTAAGGAAGAAGGTCTAACCTACTCTTGGGAATGTGAGTCAATTTAAAAAAAAAAATATCCATCTCTGATATCTTTTACTCATTTTTATCCTACGGAAATCAATATGGAAAGCAGAAATAGTATAAAAAAGAAACCAATTCTGTTTTCTATAGAGTATTGTGGACTGTGATGACATCTTCACTTCAGACCTTAAATCGATTGCAGAAACCTGTTTGTCGCTACATATTCCTACTTTTGTTCAATGCTGATAAGTGTTGAAACGGGTAATGGCTAATTGGAACCATTTCCAGTTTGAGAGTAGAGAATTAATGAAGATGATTAGTCTTATTCTTGGGACAATGAATTGATTGAAGAAAACCAAATCTCAATATTTCTTACAACTTTTGCTATGTGAAAAACAATATTGAAACCGGAAGTAATATTAAATTTAAACCATTTGCGGTTTTGGTTGGGTGTTCGGGATAGTGAAGGTATATTGCCTTTAGAGACTAAATAGTGAGCAAAACATAATATTGTTACCGTTTTTGTTCTATAGTGATAAACATTGAAACCGGAAATGAATAATTTAAAAAAAATTCCCTTTTCGACAGAATTATCGGAGGAGATGGAATCTATTCTGCAAATGATGAATCGATTGTGAAAAGCAATATATTGATATATTTGACGAATTTTGCTGAAATGCCTGCTAATAGACAGACAGATGGATGGATGGACCGATGGACAAATATCTATTGTTTCACATCATTTTTCTCCCCTAGGAGGGTCAAACTCCTACTGGTATTTGACTCGGCACTTAAATATCACCAAAGCTGTCGCCAATTAATCTAGGGACAACGAAAATAATAGATTCAACACGAATATATCACGTTTGAATTATTTTTACATGTCATCATCACCCCATACTGAAATACTAATGGCGGATGAATTTTGATTTAAACTGCATCGAAAATTTCACTATTCCTTTCAGGGACCTCGACAACTATAAATTCGACAGTAATATCAGTCATTTTTCATCATTTTGTATTTCCCCCCTCCTACTCCTCTTAGGTGGGCAAGCGGGAATTGCCGTAACTCTGAGGTCGAACTTGGACTTAAAGAACATAATTTTCACCAATCAAATCATGGATCCATAAAACTTTTATGAATTCAACATTTATGTATATCGCTCAATTCCACTCTTGACTACTAGCCACGACAATTATCTTTTCCAGAGTCTAATACGTGTATGTGTACAAAGTGCGGATAAAGTTCCTCCAGGTTTCCTTGAGTTATGCTGAAACATAGACACCCACAGATGCAACATTTTTATACATGTAGCACGTCGAGAAAGAGCTGATATTTTTTTAAAAATCGTAGGAGAAGAAATTTATTGTGTTCGATATACAAGTACATACAATATTTATTTCTGACGTAGCTCAACAAGAACCACTCGATATTTCTGGTATCGTAGCGCAAACTTCCATTAACTCTATTTGTAATTATCTGCAACCATTTCAGAACTGATATCTTGAACACTTTACTGTCACGGAAGCACTTCGATGCAAGTCACTTTTTCGGGCGAATAAACAAAATCTATGGCAGAATGACAGAGCTTATGGGAGATGTTTAAATAGTTGTCGTGGAAATTTTGAATTGTCTGAACAGTATCAGCATCTGCATAGATAAGAACTATTATCAATCGTAATAATTCTCTCCGCCGATTTTGGATGGCATGTCGGCGATTATTTAGTGTTTCGCAATACACGTCTACTGCAATTAATTGTCCTGGTTCCAAAGACTTTTGCAAGAATCACCGGGTTTTATGTCCTAAGACAACCTTGGCATTATTTTGTGAACTGACGGCATAGGTTTGAATTTCTTTGCTTCAAACAACCAGAGTGCTGCCATTGCATTGACTGCTGGTTTACTGACCAGTGGCGTATGATACCCAGGTTTCATCTCCCCTTACAATGTGTGAAAAGAGGTCGTCCTCCCACTGGGTAAAGAATCACATGCAATGGATTTATAATTCTTTGATCTTTGTGAGTATGTTAGCATTTCTTGCACAAACCTCACGCACAGTCAACCCAACTTGTCAATCCTAACTCAATGTACTGTTTCCTCAAATACTTTTGGAAACTCTTTGGTGAGTTCAGTTAATGTGAATTGGCGATTGAATCGAAATTTCTCGTCATTTTTTCGCGTCCGCTAAACTCATGGTCATCAAATTTTGAAGCCCCTTTCCGAAACTCTTTGCACCATTGATTGACCTTCCGTTTACTCATTACTTACAAATCACATACAATTCCCGTGTATGTCAGCTACATTGTGTCTTTGGCATTCAAAAATCATAGATCATATCTAAATTCATATTTGGCAAGATTTGTATATAAACATCCATTTCACCTTACTCTTACATGCACGTACGCAATTCCACTCGGACGATTATATACCTGTTTCAAGCACAGAGTACTAAAGCATGCTCCTGCATGTGCTAACGTCATCAGTGTTGCAAACCCCACGTAATAAAATGGGCCCTTCTTTTCATGTGCCTCATATATATATATATATATATACACACACACACACACACATATATATATATATGTATATATATATATATATATATATATATATATATATACGAGAAAATCGGGTTAGAATAAGAAGATTGAAGACATATAAAATGCACCAAGAACATATATATACGAACAATTTAGGTTCAGAGTAGGAAAAATGAAGCAAATTGAAAATAAAATTAAATAAAGTGGTTGCACACTGAAAACAAAATTTGCGTGTTGTGAATAATACAGAATGATACAAAGTTGAAAAATAGATGACTAGAATAAAATCAGTGTAGAAACAAGAGAGAGGAAATAGAACAAATCACTAGATGACGCTATCTAGGCAGGTTGTCAGACTTACTTTCTAAGTTCGAATGTATAGTTTAAACAAAGGTAATGGTGAAGTAAATACTTTCGAAGAAGAAAATAACTTTATTTCTTGGTACTTTTGAATAAAGGATTAAGAAGAAGACTGCTACTAAAACATATGTGATGAAAGAAAAAACTAAGCGAGGCGAGATTCGACAGTTAATACACATTATTAAAACGGAAGACAATTCCGTTTATGCTGGTTGGGACACTCTTGTACAGGAATTTTTACCGCTTTTAAGCAAGTACTTCGCAAGCAATAGCAAATGACCAATGAAAAGAATTAAGAGTAGAGATTCCCATAGAAACATCATGCAATCCAATTTCTTTCAATGTTTCTCTTCCTTTGTTATTTTCATGTTACACACTGTATTCTCAAGAGCGTAGTGTTTGATCTGATTCACCTAAGTAGGTAATAAATTACTTAGACTTCAGTTTAGGTTAGCCCAAAAGCAGTCGCAGATGGAAAATTAAAGTTCAAAGGTAGGACGACTTTACACAAGATTGTGATAACTCGTTTAGGAAGTCAATGTAGACTAGAAAGGAAGTAATTATCAAAATTATCTTTAAAGACAAACTTACCGTCTACAGTCAACAAGAAATTTCTCAATAATACTGCTCAGTATACCCAAATTGACATCAATAGCTATTGTTCTTTATTCTAGACAGAGTGAGAAAAGAAACATTAATAATAAATGAGGCTGGGTGAGGAAAATACTGTGTATGATAATCACTTCTTGAATTCTTTATAACGTTTGCACTATATTTCATTCTAATAGCGTACACAGCCACAAGATAAATATCAATGCCATTGATATGTTCTGAAATAGAGAAAAATGTATTATTACAAATACAAATAGAATGCATTACGACCAATATATAATATTCATTTGTGTACGAATTATTGGAAAAGGACATAGATCTATTTCGGATATAATTATATTTCAATTTTTTTTTTGCTACTGAAAACTACATTACACGTTATCTTTTAACTTTTTATTCAGTCAATAAATTGTTGAGAGCGCGTTATGATGAAAAATGTATTTTGTTGATTAGGTACTGCATCTTACCCAGTCTCCAGAACTCCAAAGAAGAAAAGCATACATAAGTTTCAAAGATGAAGGTCGACATTTGTGTACTAAGAAAGGGCAACCAACTTTCTAACTAATCATTTAATCCTTTATAATTATACTACTTGGCATTTTAAATAGCATTAATAACATTTAAATAGTAAAAATAAATCTATACCACTTCCGGTCTTAGTAGACAGACAGAAGGGAACCTTTTCCTTAAGATCCTGAATAGAATCCAAATATCCAGCTCTCGTTTGCGTTTTGTAGCGATCAACCTTAATAAGCAAACAGTAGATTTCTGCCACCTTCGGTTTCAATAGAGAGTGAATGCAGAAGATTGAACCTAGAAGCGGTAATTAGTAGTTAATTTTAACTGCTTCCGGTTTTAGTATCTGTTGAGGGTATTGTGACGTTATCTTCCCTTGAAACCCTGAATCGATTGTAATATCTCCTTCATGCTATAAGTTAACATTTAATTATAATTTGATAAATGTTCAAACTTGAACACCACGTTCAAGTTGAGTTGAGTTGATTTTGAGTTTAACTTTCCGTTTAGCAGCGAGGCTATATGAGACGTGGACCTACTGATTAACGTGGACTCCGAATCACTTGAGCTTCCGCCGGGAATCGAACCCGTCTTTCCCGCGCCAAAGGCTCGTACGCTAACCGCTTAGCCACGAACGAGCTCCAACACCACGTTCGAATAGAGAGTCAATTCAGGAGACGATTCCTATTGTTGGGCGCTGAATCGATTACAAGAAGCTGCTTCCTGATATTACGTACCGTTTTTGCTCTGATACCTGTCAACAGACGGACAGATGTATGGACGGACGAACGGACGAAGTTGTTCTATTATATTTCCGATAGTTATGCATAGCATATCTTGGGATTGTAAAAACAGCTGAAAGTAGGTACTAACTATCTTCGAAAAGTCGTTTCAGACGTTTCGCCGACCACCAAAATTATTAATTTGCACAAATTCCAACCCTTGTCGACATTTATTTTTCAATATCCTTTAGATTCTGCTAATGGAGATGAAGTTGACCTTAAACGGCATTGTGAGCATCACTATTCATTTCAGCCACCCTGAGAATTTTGAATTGCATATTAATATCGGTCGTTTTGGATCATTTTAAATTATCTTTCCCTCTTTTCCCCTAGGAGTGCTATGGCAACTTATTCAAACTGGCATTTGACATTGCACTTAAATATTACCAAAATTGTCACCACTTGTTTTACGAACGCCGAAAACGATGAATTCGAAAGAAATATAAGTCACTTTCAATTATTTATACATGTCACTATCTCCGGCTTCGGAAATATTAATTGGGGCTAAATTTTGACTTAAACAACATCGAAATTTTCACTATTCATGACAACAACCCCAAAGATTAAGAATTCGATGCAAATGTCAGATATTTTTCATCATTTTCGTATGTCGCCCCTCCTACTTCCCTTAGATGAGCGTCCACGAGGTCTTACCGTAACTATGGGGTTGAACTTGGATTTAAAAAGTACCGGAACTGCCACCAATGAATCTCATAGACCCTAAAAACTATGGATTCGACACTAATAGCAATCGTTTAAGATCATCTCTCGCTCCCGCTATCCAACTCTAACCATGACAATACTCTCTTCCAGACTCTAATATGTATACGAAGGATGTATAAAATTGCTCCAGGCGTTCTAGAGTTTCGCTTTAACACATGCACCCACACATACATAATTTCTTTTATAAATGTCGAATGTCGAAAAAGAACTGATATTTAAAGAAACCAATAAAATGATAGGAGAGGACATTTTCTTCTTGTTGATATACAAGTGCTACAACAGTTATATTTAACGAAGCCACGATGAACCTAAATACATTTCTGGCATCATGGCGCTACTTCCCATTTTATAATCTCTGTAAATATGGAGCAGCTGAGATTGCTTCCAGTCGAAAACTGATACATTAATAAGTTTACTGTAACCGAAACATTTCGATGCAAGTCATTTTTCAGATGAATGGAAAAATAAGTCGATGGTGCAATGTCGAGACTAAAGGGAGATAACTCAACAGTTCTCGTCGAAATGTTTGGAATTATCTGAACAGTATGAGGAACAGCGTGACTGCGATTATTGTCATAAATCAGAAGAACTACCGATCGTAGCAATTTTCTCCGCCGACTTTTTATGGTATGCCGGCGATTATTTAGTATTTGGCAATACAAATCTACTCCAATTAATCGTTCTAGTTCCAAGGACTTCTACAAGAATCACCGGACTTTATGTCCCGAGATAAGCTTGGCATGATTTTGTGAACTGACGGCATTGGTTTGAATTTCTTTCCTTCGTACAACCAGAGCGCCGCCATTGCATTCACTGCAGCTTTGCTGACCAGTGACGTACGATATCCAGGTTTCATCTCCCTTTACTATGTCAGAAAAGAAGTCGTCCTTCGAGTGGGCGAAGAAGTCTCGTACAACTATTATTCTCAAGAAGAAGAAAAAAACCTTTTTCCTTGCGAATCTTGAGTAAATAATTAAAAAAAGACTCCTACTAAAACATGATAACATATGTAGTGGAGAAAGAAACTAACCGAGGCAAAAGACGCTACAATTAATAAATATTATTAAAACAGAAGACAATTTCGTTTCTGCTGGTTGAGAACATTCTTGTATAAAAGATTGTACTGTTTTTAAGCAAGTAATTGACATGCAATTCCGGCATACCAATGAAACTAATTACTGTTTGGGGATCCTACTAAAATATCTTGCGTTGAAATTTCGTTGTAAGTTTCTTTTTCTTCTCTATTTCCATGTTAGTGACCGTTTTCTCAAGAGTGGAGCGATTGATATGATTCACTTAAGTTCGACATACATTACTTTGACTTCAATTTTGGTTCAAATTAGCCCAAAGCAGTCGCAGATGGGAAATCAATGTTCAAGGGTAGGACGAGTTTATAAAAATACTCTGATAGTTCTTTTAGGATGTCAACGTAGACCATAGTATGTATGTAATGACCGAAACTAACTCTAAACACAGACTTACCGTCTACAGTCAACACGCAATTTCTCAATAATACTGCTCAGTATACCTAATGTGACGCCAATAGTTATTCTTTATTCTAGGCAGAACGAAAAATAACCATTAATATAAATGAGGTAATATGAACAAAATATTGTACATAATAAGCACTTCATGAATAGTTTATAAGGTTTCAACTATATTTCATTCTAATAGTGTATACAACCACAAGATAAATATCAATGCCCTTTGTACGTACTGAAATAGGCTAAAATGTATTATCACAACAAATAGAAATAACATTCTTTACTACAAATAAAGAGGGTGTTCCGCAATTCCAATGCAGCGTTTCGGAGTTGAAAATAGACATCAAAATAAACAACAAAATCTATGGACGAAAACTCGAAAGCGGCAACGTTTACGACTTAGGAGCGTGAGAAATTTGGCAGCACGGAACGTTGACACGATATTATACAAAGACGAATAATCTTAACACAGTCAGTGTGGGATTGCACACAGGAAGTTTTATTAGTAGTATCCAACAATATCAAAATCAAATCTCCAGAATAATTGCGCAAGGGATTTCCCAAATGGAGTAGTGGATTCCTGCTTATGCTTGCAAATAGAGATCGATCAAAATGAGCTGGGAAAGAAAGAGTATTTAATATTAAAGTAGAATTCGTCTGTATCATGTCCATAGTGAAAACAAAATCAAAGATACGGTATGGAGAATTGAGGTTTGCTATAAGTGGTTGCATAACTACCGGTAAACTTGTTGCAACCACATCAGAAACATTAGTATATTATTGAAAGTTAGTGCATCAATGTATGCAACGTTCCACTCTTCATTGGTACTACCACAAACAAGCAAAGAGTCGATTTCATAATACTTTGTTGCTGAACTCATTGAATAGTATGTTCTACGTCATGTATTAACGTGTTGTCAAACTTGTTGTCTACATTATATGTTAATTGTTCTGTGTACACTGACGCACACTCTACAGTGGAAATGACGTACGTTGTTTGAAAGTTTGCACTAAGAAGAAACTGCATGGAGTGATACATGAAAGAAAGTTAGGACGTCTGAAGAACTATTCACCGTCTGTTCGAGATATGGCCATCCAATTATAACAATTGTAGCTTCACCCTATTTTTTCTCTTTCTAGGGCAAATATCATAAAATCGCTTACACACATATCTAATTGTTTTAAATGAGTAGTCCATATACTAAATTTAATGTCTTTAACACTCAAAAATTCCAAAGTATGGTCATTTTAAGATAATAATTGCCACTCCTCTTTCTTCCCTTTTCCTTCGAATTTCGACAAATTATTCTTTTAGTGGGACCTTACATTAAAAATCATATGCTCTTTCTAAAATTCAAGTTTTTAGCTTAAACGGTTCGGCCTAGGAGTTGATCAATCAACCACTCAGAACTTATTCTTTTCTATAGAAAGATACATAATAAGCAAATTAATGACAAAAGTATTCTTACAAAAGCAGTATAGCAAAGAACTCATATACTGTGTTAAAATATGTAGATATTCATTCATTTGGTAAAGTTCATAAAACTAAGGGCATAAGCTTAGCGTACGCGCCTTTGGAGTGGGAGATCCGTATTTGATTCCAGGTAGGAACTCATGTGGTTCGGATTTCACGTTAATCAGTAGGTTTACGTCTCATATAGGCTCGCTGTTAAACGGAACGTTAAACTCAAAGGGAGCTCGTGGCCGCGGTGGCTCAGTGGTAGAACGTTCACCTCTGGTTCTTGGGGTCCGGGGTTCTAACCCTGCTCCCGCCAAGTGAACTTTGTGGTAGACAAACACCGTGTGCGTGGGTTTTCTCAAGGTTCTCCCACTTCCACCCACCTTCTTCATTCCACCATTTCATTTATCTGTCATCACCACCGTCTCCTTTAGCCTAACCGGCATAAACGTGGGACGTAAAACTCAAAACTCAATGCCTCATGTAGTGTGCACGGCTTTAAAATGAACACAAGAAATAGAAAAGTTGGTGAAGAGAATGTCAAGTTCCGTTCATTTTCAAAGTAGGAAGATTTACAGTAATTGTAAAACAATAGAGGTGTAACGTTGTCATCTGTGGTTGGACCCAAAAAGCCGTACGTCCACCCTGATAATGCCCTTAGCTGAGCTGAGCTGATTTTGAAAATAAAAATGAAATGAAATTTTTGAGTTTTACGTCCCACGTTTATGCCGGTTAGGCTAAAGGAGACGGTGGTGATGACAGATAAATGAAATGGTGGAATGAAGAAGGTGGGTGGAAGTGGGAGAACCTTGAGAAAACCCACGCACACGGTGTTTGTCTACCACAAAGTTCACTTGGCGGGAGCAGGGTTAGAACCCCGGACCCCAAGAACCAGAGGTGAACGTTCTACCACTGAGCCACCGCGGCCACGAGCTCCCTTTGAGTTTAACGTTCCGTTTAACAGCGAGCCTATATGAGACGTAAACCTACTGATTAACGTGAAATCCGAACCACATGAGTTCCTACCTGGAATCAAATACGGATCTCCCACTCCAAAGGCGCGTACGCTAAGCTTATGCCCTTAGTTTTATGAACTTTACCAAATGAATGAATATCTACATATTTTAACACAGTATATGAGTTCTTTGCTATACTGCTTTTGTAAGAATACTTTTGTCATTAATTTGCTTATTATGTATCTTTCTATAGAAAAGAATAAGTTCTGAGTGGTTGATTGATCAACTCCTAGGCCGAACCGTTTAAGCTAAAAACTTGAATTTTAGAAAGAGCATATGATTTTTAATGTAAGGTCCCACTAAAAGAATAATTTGTCGAAATTCGAAGGAAAAGGGAAGAAAGAGGAGTGGCAATTATTATCTTAAAATGACCATACTTTGGAATTTTTGAGTGTTAAAGACATTAAATTTAGTATATGGACTACTCATTTAAAACAATTAGATATGTGTGTAAGCGATTTTATGATATTTGCCCTAGAAAGAGAAAAAATAGGGTGAAGCTACAATTGTTATAATTGGATGGCCATATCTCGAACAGACGGTGAATAGTTCTTCAGACGTCCTAACTTTCTTTCATGTATCACTCCATGCAGTTTCTTCTTAGTGCAAACTTTCAAACAACGTACGTCATTTCCACTGTAGAGTGTGCGTCAGTGTACACAGAACAATTAACATATAATGTAGACAACAAGTTTGACAACACGTTAATACATGACGTAGAACATACTATTCAATGAGTTCAGCAACAAAGTATTATGAAATCGACTCTTTGCTTGTTTGTGGTAGTACCAATGAAGAGTGGAACGTTGCATACATTGATGCACTAACTTTCAATAATATACTAATGTTTCTGATGTGGTTGCAACAAGTTTACCGGTAGTTATGCAACCACTTATAGCAAACCTCAATTCTCCATACCGTATCTTTGATTTTGTTTTCACTATGGACATGATACAGACGAATTCTACTTTAATATTAAATACTCTTTCTTTCCCAGCTCATTTTGATCGATCTCTATTTGCAAGCATAAGCAGGAATCCACTACTCCATTTGGGAAATCCCTTGCGCAATTATTCTGGAGATTTGATTTTGATATTGTTGGATACTACTAATAAAACTTCCTGTGTGCAATCCCACACTGACTGTGTTAAGATTATTCGTCTTTGTATAATATCGTGTCAACGTTCCGTGCTGCCAAATTTCTCACGCTCCTAAGTCGTAAACGTTGCCGCTTTCGAGTTTTCGTCCATAGATTTTGTTGTTTATTTTGATGTCTATTTTCAACTCCGAAACGCTGCATTGGAATTGCGGAACACCCTCTTTATTTGTAGTAAAGAATGTTATTTCTATTTGTTGTGATAATACATTTTAGCCTATTTAAGTACATACAAAGGGCATTGATATTTATCTTGTGGTTCTATACACTATTAGAATGAAATATAGTTGAAACCTTATAAACTATTCATGAAGTGCTTATTATGTACAATATTTTGTTCATATTACCTCATTTATATTAATGGTTATTTTTCGTTCTGCCTAGAATAAAGAATAACTATTGGCGTCACATTAGGTATACTGAGCAGTATTATTGAGAAATTGCGTGTTGACTGTAGACGGTAAGTCTGTGTTTAGAGTTAGTTTCGGTCATTACATACATACTATGGTCTACGTTGACATCCTAAAAGAACTATCAGAGTATTTTTATAAACTCGTCCTACCCTTGAACATTGATTTCCCATCTGCGACTGCTTTGGGCTAATTTGAACCAAAATTGAAGTCAAAGTAATGTATGTCGAACTTAAGTGAATCATATCAATCGCTCCACTCTTGAGAAAACGGTCACTAACATGGAAATAGAGAAGAAAAAGAAACTTACAACGAAATTTCAACGCAAGATATTTTAGTAGGATCCCCAAACAGTAATTAGTTTCATTGGTATGCCGGAATTGCGTGTCAATTACTTGCTTAAAAACTGTAAAATTTTTATACAAGAGTGTTCTCAACCAGCAGAAACGAAATTTTTTTCCGTTTTAATAATATTTATTAATTGTAGCCTCTTTTGCCTGGGTTAGTTGCTTTCTCCACCACATATGTTAACATGTTCTTAGTAGGAGTCTTCTTTTTAATCCTTTACTCAAGATTCGCAAGGAAAAAGCTTTTTTTCTTCTTCTTGAGAATGATAGTTGTACGAGACTTCTTGGCCCACTCGAAGGACGACTTCTTTTCTCACATAGTAAAGGGAGATGAAACCTAGATATCGTACGTCACTGGTCAGCAAAGCTGCAGTGAATGCAATGGCGGCGCTCTGGTTGTCCGAAGCAAAGAAATTCAAACCAATGCCGTCAGTTCACAAAATCATGCCAAGCTTATCTCGGGACATAAAGTCCGGTGATTCTTGTAGAAGTCCTTGGAACTAGAACGATTAATTGGAGTAGATTTGTATTGCCAAATACTAAATAATCGCCGGCATACCATAAAAAGTCGGCGGAGAAAATTGCTACGATCGGTAGTTCTTCTGATTTATGACAATAATCGCAGTCACGCTGTTCCTCATACTGTTCAGATAATTCCAAACATTTCGACGAGAACTGTTGATTAATCTCCCTTCAGCCTCGACATTACACTATCGATTTATTTTTCCATTCATCTGAAAAGTGGTTTGCATCGAAACGTTTCGGTTACAGTAAACTTATTAATGTATCAGTTTTGGACTGGAAGTAATCTCAGGTGCCACATATCTACAGAGAGGATAAAATGGGAGGTGGCGCCACGATGCCAGAAATGTCTTTAGGTTCATGGTGGCTTCGTTAAATATAACTGTTGTAGCACTTGTATATCAGCAAGAAGAAAATGTCCTCTCCTATCATTTATTGGTTTCTTTAAATATCAGTTCTTTTTCGACATTCGACTTTTGTAAAAATTTATGTATGTTTGGGTGCATATGTTAAAGCGAAACTCTAGAACGCCTGGAGCAATTTTATACATCCTTCGTATACATATTAGAGTCTGGAAGAGAGTATTGTCATGGTTAGAGTTGGAGAGCGGGAGCGAGAGATGATCTTAAACGATTGCTATTAGTGTCGAATCCATAGTTTTTAGGGCCCATGAGATTCATTGGTGGCAGTTCCGATACCTATTAAATCCAAGTTCAACCCCATATTTAGGGTAGGACCCCGTCACTCATCTAAGGGATGTAGGAGGAAAGACATACAAAAATGATCAAAAATGTCTGATATTTGCATCGAATTCTTAGTCTTTGGGGTAGCAGACATGAATAGTGAAAATTTCGATGTTGTTTAAAGCAAAATTTAGCCCCAATTAATATTTCAGAAGCGAGAGATAGTGCCATTTATAAATAATTGAAAGTGACTTATATTTCTTTCGAAACCAACGTTTTCGGTGTTCGTAACCAAAGTGGTGACAATTTTGGTAATATTTAAGTGCAAGGTCAAATAACAGTTCGGATAAATTGCCATAGCACTCCATCTAAAGGAAAAGAGGGAAAGACAATTTAAAATTATCCAAAACGACCAATATTAATATGGAATTCAAAATTCTCAGGGTGACTGAAATGAATAGTGATGCTCACAATGCCGTTTAAGGTAAAGTACATCTCCATCAGCAGAATCTAAAGGAGATGAAAAACAAATGTCAACAAGAATCGGAATTTGTGCAAATTAATAATTTTGGTGGTCGGCGAAACGTCTGAAACGACTTTTCGAAGATAATTAGTACCTACTTTCAGCTGTTTATACAATCCCAAGATATGCTATGCATAACTATCGGAAATATAATAGAACAGCTTCTTCCGTTCGTCCGTCCATACATCTGTCCGTCTGTTGACAGGTATCAAAGCAAAAACGGTACGTAATATCAGGAAGCAGCTTCTTGTAATCGATTAAGCACCCAACAATAGGAATCGTCTCCTGAATTGACTCTCTATTCGAACGTGTTGTTGGAGCTCGTTCGTGGCTAAGCGGTTAGCGTACGCTCCTTTGGCGTGGGAAAGCCGGGTTCGATTCCCGGCGGGAGCTCAAGTGATTCGGAGTCCACGTTAATCAGTAAGTCCACGTCTCATATACCCTCGCTGCTGAACGGGACGTTAAACTCAAAATCAACTTGAACGTGGTGTTCAAATTAACTTTTACAGATTTGAATATTTATCAAATTATAATTAAATGCTAACTTATAGCATGAAGGAGATATTGCAATCGATTCAGCGTCTGAAGGGAAGATTACGTCACAATATCCTCAACAGATAGTAAAACCGCAAGCTGTTAAAATTAACTACTAATTACCGCTTCTAGGTTCAATCTTCTGCATTCACTCTCTATTGAAACCGAAGGTGGCAGAAATCTACTGTTTGCTTATTAAGGTTGATCGCTACAAAACGCAAACGGTAATAAGTAACGAGAGCTGGATATTTGGATTCTATTCAGGGTCTTAAGGAAAAGATTCTCTGCTGTCAGTCTACTAAGACCGCAAGTGGTATATATTTTTTTTACTATTTAAATGCTATTGATGCTATTTAAAATGCCAAGTAGTATAATTATAAAGGATTAAATGATTAGTTAGAAAGTTGGTTGCCCTTTCTTGGTACACAAATGTCGACCTTCATCTTCGAAACTTATGTATGCTTTTCTCCTTTGGAGTTCTGGAGACTGGGTAAGATGCAGTACCTAATCAACAAGATACATTTTTCATCATAACGCGCTATCAACAATTTATTGACTGAATAAGAAGTTAAAAGATAACGTATAATGTAGTTTTCAGTAGGAAAAAAAAATTTGAAATATAATTATATCCGAAATAGATCTATGTCCTTTTCCAATAATTCGTACACAAATGAATGTTATATATTTGTCGTAATGGATTCTATTTGTATTTGTGATAATACATTTGTTTTTATTTCAGAACATATCAATGGCATTGATATTTATCTTGCGGCTCTATACGCTATTAGAACTTAATATACTTCAAACGTTATAAACTAATCACGAAATGTTTATCATGCACAGTATTTCCCTCAACCAGCCTCATTTATTATTAAAGTTGTTTTTTCGTTCTGTCTAGAATAAAGAACAGTAACTATTGATGTCAATTTAGGTATACTGAGCAGTATTATTTTGAAATTTCTTGTTGACTGTAGACGGTAAGTCTGTCGTTAAAGATAATTTTGATAATTACTTCCTTTCTAGTCTTCGTTAACTTCCAAAACGAGTTATCACAGTCTTCTGTACATTCGTCCAACCTTGAACTTTAATTTTCCATCTGCGACTGCTTTTGGGCTAACCTAAACTGAAGTCTAAGTAATTTATTACCTACTTAGGTGAATCAGATCAAACATTACGCTCTTGAGAATGCAGTGCGTAACTTGAAAATAACAAAGGAAGTGAAACCTTGCAAGAAATTTGATTGTATGATGTTTCTATGGGAATCTCTACACTTAATTCTTTTCATTGGTCATTTGCTATTGCTTTCGAAGTACTTGCTTAAAAGGGGTAAAATTTTTGGACAAGAGTGTTCCCAACCAGCATAAACGGTATTGTCTTCCATTCTAATATTGTGTATGAACTGTCGAATCTTTCACCTCGCTTAGTTTCTTCTTTCATCACATACGTTTTAGTAGCAGTCTTCTTCTTAATCCCTTATTCAAGAGTCCCAAGAAATAAAGTTATTTTCTTCTTCGAAAGTATTTACTTCATCATTACCTTAGTTTATACTATACATTCTAACTTAGCAAGTAAATCTGCCAACCTGCCTAGATAGCGTCAACTAGTAATTTGTTCTATTTTCCCCTCTCTTGTTTCTTCACTAATTTTATTCTAATCATCTATTTTTCAACTTTGTATCATTCTGTATTATTCACAACACGCAAATTTTGTTTTCAGTGTGCAACCACTTTATTTAATTTTACTTTCAATTTGATTCATTATTCCTACTCTGAACCTAAATTGTTGGTATATACAGTACATGTTCTTGGTGCATTTTATATGTTTATTCAATCTTCTTATTCTAACCCGATTTTATATATATATATATATATATATATATATATATATATATATATATATATATATATATATATATATATATACAGGGTTTTCATAAAGTCTGGACGGATTTAATTCGTTTTTAATTTACATAAAAATGCTCATATTGAAATCAAATAAAGTGCAAACGGTAGCGGAAGGATTAAATTTTTACCTGTAATCTGCACCAGCTCAGTTCATTCACCGCCACACCTCCAACTGGGCGAAATTTACGTCCACACATTCGCGTAGGCGGCGCTGGAATCCACTCACAGCGTTCCGCCGTGTTTGATCCGAAATGCCACAGAAGTTGAACCAGATGTCCAAATCTTCATCATGCAGATCGTGGACTATTTTGATTTTGTAACCTTTGGTCTTGATCGTCTTCTTGGCTATCTTAAACACGGTTGTCTCTGGAATTCCGAGTTCCATGGACCGTCTAGAAATCGACTTCTGTGGGCTGTTGAAACTGACCCTTGTCCTCCCTCTCCCTCTCTCAACGTGTTCAGAGTTGCCGCTAATCTAACAGTGTTGCCAAGTAAAAATTTAATCCTTCCGCTACCGTTTGCACTTTATTTGATTTCATTATGAGCATTTTTATGAAAATTATAAGCAAATTAAATCCGTCCAGACTTTATGAAAACCCTGTATATATATATATATATATATATATATATATATATATATATATATATATATATATATATGTGTGTGTGTGTGTGTGTGTGTGTGTGTTTGTGTGTGTGTATGTATGAGGCACGTGAAAAGAAGGGTCCATTTTATTACGTGGGGTTGGCAACACTGATGACGTAGCACATGCAGGAGCATGCTTTAGTACTCTGTGCTTGAAACAGGTATATAATCGTCCGAGTGGAATTGCGTACGTGCATGTAAGAGTAAGGTGAAATGGATGCCTATATACAAATCTTGCCAAATGTGAATTTAGATCTGATATATGATTTTTGAATGCCAAAGACACAATGTAGCTGACATACACGGGAATTGTATGTCATTTGTGGGTAATGAGTGAACGGAAGGTCAAGCAATGCTGCAGAGTTTCGGAAATGGGCTTCAAAACTTGATGACCATGAGTGTAGCAGACGTCCAGCAATGACGAGAAATTTCGATTCAATCGCCGGTTCACATTAACTGAATTCACCAAAGAGTTTCCAAAAGTGTCTGGGGCAGTGTTGCCAATTTGGGGTAAAAGTCGCTAAATCTAGGGGATTCGACTTCTAGGATAGCGACAAAATATAATTTTTCCGATTAGCGACTTTTTTTGGTGATTTTTAAATGACAATTTGGCGACTTATAAATGTAGCTACTTTTTTGCTGCGAACAACTTGTCGTTCTGTATTAGAGCGAATCAGTTGTTGTTTTCCTTTGGTTTATTTGAATCACCGCAATTGTTGACTAGCTGGGAATCTAAATAGCATTTATCTCCATATTCTCGCTGTGATTGCTATTATATTTTGCCCTCTAACGGCGACCAACTCCAACCTTTTAGTTTCCAGAACTTTCGTTTAGAGGCACAGTTAATACATTACCGGTAGTAATGTTCGGTTTGAGTTTGTTCGTTTTCTAAACTCATGTTTTACTTCGTTAGAGTGAAATCGATCATGGAGTAAAACATATATATCGTATTAAAAGTAAAATTATTGTTAGTTACATATGACTCTTTCAATTACGTTTTTGTAGCGTATTGTATATATATATATATATATATATATATATATATATATATATATATATATATATATAGAGAGAGAGAGAGAGAGAGAGAGAGAGAGAGAGAACTGCGCGAATAATTTTTTTAGCGACTTTTCACCCAAAATTGGAGCCATTTAATGTCCCATTTAGCGACTTTTTGTATCATTCTGTTGGCAACACTGGTCTGAGGAAACAGTACATTGAGTTAGGATTGACAAGTTGGGTTGACTGTGCGTGAGGTTTGTGCAAGAAATGCTAACATACTCACAAAGATCAAAGAATGACAAATCCATTGCATGTGATGTTTTACCCACTGGGAGGACGACCTCTTTTCACAGGGGAGTTGAAACCTGGATATCATACGCCACTGATCAGTAAACCAACAGTCAATGCAATGGCAGCACTCTGGTTGTCCGAAGCAAAGAAATTCAAACCAATGCCATCAGTTCACAAAATAATGCCAAGCTTGTCTTAGGACATAAAACCCGGTGATTCTTGTAAAAGTCCTTGGAACCAGGACAATTAATTGCAGTAGACGTGTATTGCGAAACACTAAATAATCGCCGACATGCCGTATTCAATCATCTCCCATAAGCTCTGACATTCTGCCATAGATTTTGTTTATTCGCCCGAAAAAGTGAGCTGCATCGGAGTGCTTCCGTAATAGTAAAGTGCTCAAGATATCAGTTCTGAAATGGTTGCAGATAGTTACAAATAGAGTTATTAGAAGTTTGCGCTACGATACCAGAAATATCGAGTGGTTCATGTTGAGCTACGTCAGAAATAAATATTGTATGTACTAGTATATCGAACACAATAAATTTCTTCTCCTACGATTTTTAAAAAAAATATCAGCTCTTTCTCGACGTGCTACATGTATAAAAATGTTGCATCTGTGGGTGTGTATGATTCAGTATAACTCAAGAACACCTGGAGCAACTTTATCCGCACTTTGTACACATACACGTATTAGACTCTGGAAAAGAGTATTGTCGTGGTTAGTAGTTGAGAGTGGAATTGCGTGATATACATAAATGTTGAATTCATAAAAGTTTTATGGGTCCATGAGATGATTGGTAAAAATTATGATGTCCTTTAAGTTCAAGTTCAACCTCAGAGTTACGGCAATTCCCGCTTGCCCACCTAAGAGAGTAGGAGGGGTGAAATACAAAATGATGGAAAATGACTGATATTACTGCTGTCGAATTTATAGTTGTCGAGGTCCCTGAAAGGAATAGTGAAATTAAATCAAAATTCATCCGCCATTAGTATTTCAGTATGGGGTGATGATGACATGTAAAAATAATTCAAACGTGATATATTCGTGTTGAATCTATTATTTTCGTTGTCCCTAGATTAATTTGCGACAGCTTTGGTGATATTTAAGTGCCGAGTCAAATACCAGTAGGGGTTTGACCCTCCTAGGGGAGAAAAATGATGTGAAACAATAGATATTTGTCCATCGGTCCATCCATCCATCTGTCTGTCTATTAGCAGGCATTTCAGCAAAATTCGTCAAATATATCAATATGTTGCTTTTCACAATCGATTCATCATTTGCAGAATAGATTCCATCTCCTTCGATAATTCTGTCGAAAAGGAAATTTTTTTAAATTATTCATTTCCGGTTTCAATGTTTATCACTATAGAACAAAAACGGTAACAATATTATGTTTTGCTCACTATTTAGTCTCTAAAGGCAATATACCTTCACTATCCCGAACACCCAACCAAAACCGCAAATGGTTTAAATTTAATATTACTTCCGGTTTCAATATTGTTTTTCACATAGCAAAAGTTGTAAGAAATATTGAGATTTGGTTTTCTTCAATCAATTCATTGTCCCAAGAATAAGACTAATCATCTTCATTAATTCTCTACTCAAACTGGGAATGGTTCCAATTAGCCATTATCCGTTTCAACACTTATCAGCATTGAACAAATTTAGGAATATGTAGCGACAAACAGTTTCCTGCAATCGATTTAGGGCAGCGTTTCCCAACCGGTGTGCCGTGAATGAGCCACTGGTGTGCCGCGATGAATCGAAAGAAAATTATTAATTTTATAGCAATCAAATTGTAAGACGCAATTTCACATTACTATAAACCTCTACTATAAATCTACAATTTTGTTTCATACCGGGTTACTATTCTGTACATTTCTAATGTTGAAAAAAGTATTTGTTATCATTATTATGACCATTATTGTTTCTTTATTGTTGCATACTATTTTGTAACTTGAAAATTTAAAATAACATTCAATCCTTTCGACAAATTACCTATATTTGTGTTTTAAAAGCAAAAGAGATTTGTTTGTTCGTTCGTTATTTAGTGATCTTCCTTTTTAGTAAAAGGTTGGATACAGTTTTTGAAAAGAAAGCGTATTTTTTTAAAACCTGAGTCCAATATTTCATTGCAATTGTTTTCTATATTTAAATTAGAATGAAAAATAAGCATAATGATTTACCATGGGGGAAAAACCAGTGATAGAGCTTTCTTCTCTGTGAGAAGGAGATCAATAATCACAGAAAAAATACCACTGTGTTTTATATTTACAAATAATAATATCTATAAGTGTGCCGCGAAGATCCAAGTAACACCCGTAGTGTGCCGCAAGTTGAAAGAGGTTGGGAAACGCTGATTTAGGGTCTGAAGTGAAGATGTTATCACAACCCACAATACTCTATAGAAAACAGAATTGGTTTCTTTTATTATACTATTTCTGGTTTCAATATTGATCTCCGTAGGATAAAAATGGGTAAGAGATATCGAGATGGATATATTTTTGAAAATTGACTCACATTCCCAAGAGTAGGTTAGACCTTCTTCCTTAACAACTTTTCATTCAAAAGTGGTTCAAATTAACGATCTCGTGTGTCAACCTTTATTTCCATAGAACAAAAGCAGTAACGGATAGCAAGTAATGGTTTTCTGATATAGATTCAGCTTCCAAGGAACAGATTCTATCTTTGACCTCATTAGTTTCTATTGGTAACAAGCAGTTATAGATGTACTGTTTGAAGCTTGAGTATTGAATTGCCATATTTTAGAAGTAGTTTCAAGCTTTGAAAGGTAACTTCCTTGGCTTCTTATCGTATCAATTTGGATAAAGGTGTATTGTGTGGGAGAATGTGTTTCAGTATTTATGCCAAAATAGAGTATCTTCTGTAAGTTTATCATTTCACTTCCAATCAAATAGATATTCTATAGGGGAAGAGGATTAAAATATTTCCCATAAACTTATTCTCCACGTTACTTCTCTTCACCAATCCTTTCCTCTGTTCAACGCAGAGACCTCCACCATCAATTTTATCTTTGCTGACATTATTCACAATTTATAGATCAATGTAGTGTTTTTCTTAGACATGTTAGAGTGGATGAATTCCTGCCCCCCGTAGTTCTTGAGTTGCCTCCAGATTTTGAGGATACAAGTGTATCATGCAGATTATCTTCCACTTAGAGCTTTCGACTCCTCCTTTCTCGTCACAATCAAGAAGACTGGATAGGACGTTGAACAAACATATGTGTGAATATCAAAGTTAACATTTTTTATCCTACGCCTGAGTTGAATTCGAGATACACTAAAAACGTAAATGGGGAAAGCTCAAGTCTGGATCAGGTGTTAAATATAAATTTCTTAAATATCTACTGTGGATATTGTCAATTCTTGGCTGCAAGGGAAAATTATTCCGGAAAAGAAAACATTATATGCTTGATATCTAGCGATGTAGTTATGAATACCTTGAATGCTGAAAACTGTTGTTAGTTTTGTTGTTCCGCGGTGCTTCTTTGTCAAACATCGATGACTATTTTGTTTTAAGATAAGTTTACGTTTTTCTCTTGTAATACCTGAAGACATGTAAATGGATGACGAACCAATAGAGAACGTTGTAGCAAATTCACCGAATAATTATAGTAATAATCAAGTTTTGACTGTATTCCACATTATGATTATGTTCTAAAACTTTAGTAATTTCGCCCATTAATGCGAACACATTTTATCTTCTTAAAAAAAAGAATATTTAAATATATATTAGCAACATATTTTGGATGCCTACTTTTTTTTCTTACAAAAAGGAATGTCATTTTTTAGAAATGCACTAAATCAAATGTTCTTGACCTTTTCCACAGTAGGGATGCGCACGAGACGAGTCGAGACAGTATTTTCCCGATAAAATTCGAGTCGAGACACTGCTCTTCCAATAGAGAAATATACATTTTTCGAGTCGAGACATCACTTTTACAGCACATTTTCGAGACGAGACAGCCACAAATCTTGTCTCGTGCTCATCCCTATTCCACAGGCATACCACCAAAGAATATTCAGTATTTTACCGCCATAAGCCATAGGTGTCATCAAAAGTGGTTCATGTACCATCAGTTGTACGCTTACCACAGGTTGAGTAACCATGCACTAAATTACAGAAAGTTGTAATTTGCATAACTATATCAGCGCAGAAGTGAAAGTGTTAAATGTTTTCCCAGTCGTTCTTTAGGTCATATAATTTTTGACATATCCAAAGATATGACAATCAACAGATTCCATTCAACTGAACAACTAATATAGGTGAGTGTAAATATTCATGCGTAGTGTTCGAGAAAATTGAGAAAAATATTTTCGTTTTGCAAACCTAAACATTAGTGCCGTACGATAACTACGCCATCTGTGAAGACAGATCTGATACTGAAGTGTAACCTTATGAAACTTTCCTTGTCCATTGTCCCTGTTTTGAAACCGGAGGAAGTAAAACAATCACCATTTTGTTCTCATAGTTTAGAAGTTTCAGCTTTAAGATGAAGTAGAACTCAATTCTCGTTCCAGTTAAACCATCAGTAAAACTAATTCCACTAATGGTTGAAATACTGTCACTATTTGTTACTATTCTTCTCATTAAGAGTCTTCATCCCAGCGAAATTAAAATACCGCTAATTTTCCAGTAATTATGTGATATCTTCAAATAGATAAAAGATAATTGAAATATGGAACAAGAGCGCCCTAGACTATATTATTTTGCGTGAGGTACTGTTATCACAAGTCACCTAGCGGCTTTCCGTTTTCAGCTGTTTAGAAACGCGAAAATAAATGCCGATTTTCAAAATGGCTCGAAATCGAAAGCAGATAAGTGAGTCGTGATAACGGTTTCTCATGTAAAATAATATTGTCTAGGGCGCTCATGTTCCACATTTCAATTATCTTTTATCTATTTGAAGATATCACATAATTACTGTAAAATTAGCGGTATTTTAATTTCGCCGGGATGAAGACTCTTAATGATGCTATTAGTAAGAGTTAAATACACTTCTGATGTTACTCACTTTACCTCCCGTTTGGCGCTGATTTTGTAACTGCAGAATTCACTGTACAAGGGGTATCAAGACCTCTCTTGTCGTTTTCATCGTATTTAAACCCTAAAATTTGAATCTTAAGTTCCTTTCAGAGCTTAGAAGACTCATGATCAGATTCTGTATACAGATCTCATCATGTAAAAGACTGTGTTATAGATTTGTTTCTTTTTAAAAATTTTGGTAATATATTGTATAATGTTTCTTTCTGAAAGCCCAATTATCAAATGAAACATTGGTAATTAAGGTTGGTTTAAAGGGACAAGTTTTGCCGATAGATGTCACTACAGTCTTCGTATCTCCCTCATGTATTTTTTACCTTTAACGAAAATTCACGATTTCTCTTACAAATTTTAATCTAGAGATTTGAAATTTTTACAGAAGGAACTTTATGACCCATCGAAGGCAACAATCCGTGCCGATTTTTTATTTACAATTTTCTTCCTTGGTGAAATGGCTTGATTGTTCAAATAGATATAGAAACCTTTAACAATATAACTGTTTCAACAATGAAGAAAATTCTAAATAAAAAAGGGCACGGATTGATGCCTTCAATAGGTTATGAAGTTCCTTCCCTAGAAATTTAGTCTCTAGGCTGAAACTTGTAAGAGAAATCGTGAATTTTTGTGAAAGATAGAAAATACATCAGAGAGATATGAAGATTGCAGTGACATCTATCTACAAAGCTTGTCCCTTTACACCAACCTTAACATAAAGAATGCACATTTTGTAATTAAGAATATTTTTCTTATTTCTTTTAGGCAACCTTGACGACGAAATGAGGATACACTATTTGAATGTTGTTATAATTTTTGTAATGGCTAACTCAACAAAAGGGAGAGAAAATCTGATTCCAAAATTACCAAGAAGCCAACCCCATAGTGAATTATTTCATTGCCTTTCGCACATTATATCCATATATCAGAACCATACACGAGCTGTAACAGTGTTTGCAGATAATACAACTTTTAGATTGAATGTATTACTACCAAGTTACAACGGTGCATTTGTAATTGTTAATAGCAACTTGCTGGATGCACTAATTGCATCAAAACTCAAGGTTTCTGTATTAGAATGGTCCGAAGATTCAATAATTTATTTATTTTTCTTGGAAAGCAGTGCTGAATTTTTGAAAGCAATTCACAAGTTAAAGTTATTTTATTTAAGTCCCAGAAGTAAATTCATTGTTGTTTCTGCAGTAAATACAACAACAACTGAGACAGAAAATATTTTTCGCAGTGCATTCCAGGAAAGTATATTCAATGTGATTGTTATTACAGTGGAGAATGTAAAGCTACTGAAAACCATCGACATATACACATATTTTCCATTCTCACAAAGTCATTGTAAGTCAGCTGGTAGACTAATACTCATCAACCAGTGGCATAAGGGACACATGATCAAAGAAAGAGACTTATTTCCGAATAAATTAGAAAACCTTCATTCGTGTGAATTGAGCTTCACAACAACTCACATAAAACCTATTTCCATACTAGAAAAAACCGCAAACGGTAGTATTGTTGCTAAAGGCCCAACTCCAAAAATTGTGTATACAATTGCGAAACGGATGAATTTTACTTTGAAACTTTTGAAAAGAATTAATTTAAATGATCATGGTATATTCTTACCTAATGGTACATGTACTGGTGATATAGCACGAATAAGATCAGGGGAATTAGAAGGAAGCTTTGTAGGTGTCACACTACAGTTTAGTTACTTTGTACATTTTCATCCGATACTGAGTGGAGATTTCTATCGAATGATATGGGCTGTTCGCCAACCCTCCACATATCCTAAGTGGATGAGTATAATCTTCCCTTTTCAATTACATTGTTGGATTTTAATTTTATTCGTTTATGGTCTCATTATTATCTCCACAAAACTAATGAAATCCGTTATTAAGAAGAGAAACAGTTTAATATTCCGATCTCCTTTTATGTATAACTTTTCAATACTTTTAGGGATATCGGTTTCAGAACCACCTCGTATACCTTTGCTTAGAGTGTTATTCCTAATCTGGGTTCTAGGTTCTTTTATTTTGAATTACAGCTACCAGGCTTCGCTTTTTAGATTTGTTACAAAACCAACAAAATATAAGTTAATTAACACTATGAATGATCTTCTGGACTCAGGTATTCCGTTGGGTGGCCATCCATTCCATCGGAAATACTTCTGTGACCCTACTGATCATCTAATGAAACAGATTTTAGAGAAGTGGAAAGACTTGACTTCTTCAACAACCTTGGAACAATCGTTAGTAAATTTGGCTGGATCGAAAAATTGGGGGATATTTTGGGGATCCGTTAGTGTTGATTATTTAATATACTTACACTCCCTTTTCGATTCAGAAGGTAAACCACTGATTCATAAAGTCCAGCAGATTGTTGTTTCTGCTCCTTCTTTTTATCTCTTGCGCCGAAATTCTCCTTATGTGAATTCTTTTAATCAAGTGATTCAAGATTGTGTAGAATACGGATTACGTAAAAAATGGGAAACTGATACGTTACTTGATGTGCGGATAAAAAGTCGACATTTAGCTTCTGCTGCTAAAGACGAAAGTTTGAAAGTAATTTCTATTAAGGATTTGATGGGTACTTTTGCATTACTTATTTTTGGATTAGCTTTGAGTATAATGGCATTTGTAATTGAAATGTTTCTTAAGTATAGTTCTAAGCGCAGGAAAAAATAAGCATAATAATATCGCAGGATGCATTTTACATTGTGTTTCTGAAGGTAGTTAAGTGTCCGTTGGATTTCTATGTATTGAAACTACTGTAGTTGTAACACGTGAGCCTTCGTTCAGCTGCACATTGGAGGTGAAGACCCTGCTTAGTGAAGTGCTTCAATGGTTTACAGTTAATTTCTTTTCCTTTCTTTCTTTTTTTTTCTTTTCGGCTTGCGTTTCAACTAACTTTTGTGCTACTCAGATATTAATGCTCAATTCTAAATGTGATGTTATTTACGATATTTTGAAATAATTAAATTGATAGGACGAAGCTTATATGTCGTAATTAAATGGTCAGAATAGTATTAAATCTAAAAATTGATTATATGGTTGTGACATCTATTGTCTTCAGGGAGACAGTGCCATCTATCAGCGTGACTATTTATTATTATGAATTAGCGAGGCAATTTCCAAATAATTTTATTATACATTATGAATTTACATATCTATGAATATAGTCTTAAATAACTTTATTGTATATATATATATATATATATATATATATATATATATATATATATATATATATATATATATATATATGGGTATGTATATGACTAACAACTTAACTTCATGAAGAAATAAAAGTTTTTCAACGAATCTAATTTTTAAGATGCTCCATTTTGTGATTGTCATTCTGTTAACTAATGTCAATAAGCGTAGTAGGTAAGGCGTCTTCCTTGCATCTGAGTGGCCCGATTTTGATCCAAGGTGGTCACTCTCATTTCAATGGGGCTCTGAAGATCTCTCATCCCTTTTAAAATGGGCACCTTGGCCTACCTGGGGAAATAAAGAAGTCAGAATGTGGTATTGTCTACCTTATCTCAACTCTTAGCGCCACATCAGTTATTGTATATACAATATACCGCTGTCCGAATAACGGATTTTTCTCAGTGTGTTTCTCTGTATCTCCACAAATCTAATAATTTGTGACAACTGTTTATACACGAAAGTAAATCAGGAGTTTAATCTAATGTGGAAGCATTCCACGCTTCCCACAACTTTCAAACTGGCAAATTGGAGATACTGACAAACTTTTCATCCAATAATGTCAATCAGTTTATCTTGAGTATCACGATACAAAGTAACGGTCTTTGTTTGCCTACTTTCTGGTTATTAAATCGATGTGCATTTCCATCATCGGATTAAATATAGACAAAAACGTTATTTTAGCTAGTAGCTATTGTTGGAGCTAGAGAAAGTTTCCCGCGTTCGGCTTTTGAGTTAAAGACTCTCTGTGGCCGCGGAAGGGAAGGTTTTGTTGTGCAAATAATAAAATCCATGAGACGATATACGTTCCAAAATGCCTCCGTGACTTTCAGCGGAGGATTCTATTTGTCTTTGCCTATTGTCATCGACCAATCACATGTGTTTATGCAACCTTTTAGGTATTTCCAATAAAAAAATCTGACCTATGGCTAGAGCTGCTTTCATGGTCGTGATCTGTCGGGACTAAACTTTTTTCTAATTTGAGAAATCATCAGCTCTATAAGAAACTGTTCTTTGCATGTTCTCATGAGTGAAGAGGGATGCGCACGAGACGAGTCGAGACAGGATTTTTCTGAAAAAATTCGAGTCGAAACGCGGCTCTTCCAATATAGAAATATACATTTTTCGAGTCGAGACATCACTTTTACAGCATATTTTCGAGACGAGACAGCCACAAATCTTGTCTCTCGCGCATCCCTATCATCGAATAGAATTGAGCAGATATAAACAATGATTTCTTCTATGGAATGTATCACTGCCATGTTCTGGAAATATTTTGTCTATTTGACATTACCAGTATTTCCTTTAAAACAGTCTTTTAAACGTGAAAGTCCTGAACTATCTTTTAGAAAACTATACTTTTTGCTCTGCGGTTCTCTTAGACTAATCGAAATGTATCCAAAATTGGGTACTATCATCACGCAATATTATGGAACATCTAGAATGTGCTGAATCCTGCTAGCTTCTCAGAAAAATCCAATTCTTTTTCAGTGGCGTAATTTCCAGCAGTTGCAGACAATCTCATATCCATTGGTGATAGCTGATTTTGTTTCATTTTTCTTCATAATATGATACATCACTATCAATATCCTTGTCATAATCTTTAACTCTGACAAGACTTTTGCTACCATATGACGAACTCATCATACGTAGCCTCATCCCTGATATCACTTTCTCAATTCAGAAGTATTGGAAGAGATTTAAAGTTGCTATAAACACTATTTTCATAAATATTCTCTGGCGTATGTTTGGGCCTATCAAAACTACTAGACATACCAACGTAACACTATTGTGCCTTAGGTGTACTTTTCAGTTTTATTTCAATGACCATTCTGGAGGCTTTTGGTGCTTTTCCCTGCCAGATTTGTTTATCTAAAATTCCTTTCTTCTTCTCCACTGGGATAGAGACTCTTATTCGTGAGTGATCAAATAGTAATATTTGTGATATTTGCATATCACAAAAGTTAGCAATGCAAGGTAATCGAAAGACTACAATATGTTTATACTTAGTTTTACAGGATCTAATATCAAAATTGAGTTTCAGTAAAACAGCATCACCAGTTAGAATACTTACACTATGTGATCAAAAGTATCCGAACTCCCCCCAAAACATACATTTTTTTATTAGGTGCATTGTGCTGCCACCTACGGCCAGGTACTCATTATCAGCGACCTCAGTAGTCATTAGATATCGTGAGAAAGCAGAATGGAACGCTCCGCGGATCTCACGGATTTCGAACGCGGTCTGGTGATTGGGTGTCACTTGTGTCAGAAGTCTGTACGCGAGATTTTCACACTCTTAAACATCCCTAGGTCCACTGTGTCTGATTTGATAGTGAAGTAGAAACGTAAAAGGACACGTACAGCACAAAAGCGTACAGGCCGACCTCGTCTGTTGACTGACAGAGACCGTTGACAGTTGAAGAGAGTCGTAAAGTGTAATAGGCAGACGTCTATCCAGACCATCATACAGGAATTCCAAATTGCATCAGGATCCACTCAAAGTACTATGACAGTTAGGCGTGAGGTGAAAAAACTTGGATTTCATAGTCGAGCGGCTGCTCATAAACCACACGTCACGCAGGTAAATGCCAAACGACGCCTCGCTTGGTGTAAGGAGCGTAAAAATTGGACGATTGAACAGTGGAAAAACGTTGTGTGGAGTAACGAATCACGGTACACAATGTGGCAATCCGATGGCAGAGTTTGGGTATGGCGAATGCCCGTTGAACGTCATCTGTCAGCGTGTGTATTGCCAACAGTAAAATTCGGAGGTGGTGGTGTTATGGTGTGCTCGTGTTTCTCTTGGAGGGGGGTTGCACCCCTTGTTTTCCGTGGCACTTTCACAGCGTAAGCCTACACTGATCTTTTAAGCACCTTCTTGCTCCCCACTGTTGAAGAGCAATTCGGGGATGGCGATTGCATCTTTCCACACGATCCAGCACCTGTTCATACTGCACGGCCTGTGGCGGAGTAGTTACACGATCATAACATCCCTGTAATGGACTTGAAACCTATGAACATCTTTGGGATGTTTTGGAACGCCGACTTCGTGCCAGTGCCACTCCCCAAGAAACCTTCCAGCACCTAATTGAAAGTATGCCTGCGAGAGTGGAAGCTGTCATCAAGGCTAAGGGTGGGCCAACACCATATTGAATTCCACCAATACCGATGGAGGGTGCCACGAACTTGTAATTCATTTTCAGCCAGGTGTTCGAATACTTTTGATCACATAGTATATGATGCTACTCAGATTTGAATATGTACTTTCGGGATCGGGCGATGCCCGTATGAATACGTAAAGAAATGAAAATGAGAGTTATAGCAAATTTCGTAAGAAGAGTTCCTTGGGAGATGGACTTGGAACGAAAGAACAGTAGAAACCAAGGAACCTGTTAACTATCCATTTCTCTGTTGGGCTCCTATTTGTCGTTCTGCTGGTTGTCTTTTTGTCCTCTATTAGATGAGCAGGGCTCCAAATGTCTGCTCTAATTAGGCCTAGAAACGACTGTATCTCAGACTGGCGTATAAACTAGTAGGACGGTCGTTACGCTGACAGGCTAAAGGCTAGATCGATCGTCTGTCCAACTAACTACTCTCGGCAGAATGTAAAAGCTGGTCTACCAACCACTCGACAGACTGGCTGTTCGTAAAGAATCTCCTGATGACAGACAGTAAGATTTTTCCCGGATGATTGCAACTGTCAGTACAGAATATCTCAGCTGATTGCCTTCTTCCGGGTTCATCTAGGATTTAAAGCAAAATTCTCTTGACGTGTTGTTGATATGACAAGATAATCTTGTGACAACAGACATTTGACGTAAGAAAGGTTACATAATTATATAAAAGAAAAACTGATATAACACTTACATAATATTAACAAACACATATTCAATTCTGCAAGAAAATTTAGTAATGTGCAGAAGAAAACTGCCTTGAATTCTCAGACTATAATGATTTCGTTACTAAGAACTATTCCTCCGTAATTCGTTATGTCCACAAAACACTTTTATTTTTATGTAACTCAAAAAAGAACAGTTTCAGAAAAATAATGACCTGAGACCAGATGTTTAGGCATTAAAAACCTGAAAAATAAGTAAGCAAATAAGCACTTAAAATTTTAAAAAAAATAGGCATTAACATTTAACTAATGTAAAGTAATGAAGATAAATATTCAATACAATTAAAAATAAATTCAAGTGATAGACAATGTTCAAAGAATATAGAAACATATTTGTTTGTTAATATCTTATTTTACTGTATATATATGAAAACAAAGCTTGACATGTATTCCATGTAGTTTTGGTAAATACATTCTCTACAGTACTTTATCTCTACACAACAGTTCAAATTGTATACATTTTATCAGTACTTACAGCAGTACAAAGTTTTATAGCATTTTATCAGTACACATAGCAGTCTAAAGTTTTACGCCATCTTATTACTACAAACAGCAGTTCTCGAAAGAGCCAGAATCCTTACTTTAAATACTAAATTATATATATTTCCCAATAAAGTCTTACTTTGAAGGAAATGAATAGAATTGGCAACATTGGACAGTAAAACAATTATTTAGGAAGAAAAGGGTCGAAACAGGCAAGATAAAATTTACTTTAATTGAAACTATAACCCTCATATAAACTACTTTTTTTAAAATCTTTAATATTAAAGAATAGGCATTTTGCCTAACATCCGCTCTCACAATTTCCTTTCACTGAGAAAAAAGTCTTATTTACTTTGGGGAATAGATTGGTAGATCAATAAACAATAGATACTGATATCTTCACATTAGTTCTACTATAAGTAATTACTGCTGAGGTTCACATATACTATCATGGAGAGTAATACCGACGAAAAGAAAAACCCAGCAACGAATTGAGTTCATTTAGAATTCAGCGCCGTAACTTAGATATTTCTCTGGGGGACAAGGATTAATATCTTGGCCCCCCGCAAACTTCGAAAATAGGCCCCTTCTTTTCGTTTTTCTTTTACTTTTTGAGGTCCCCCCAGAGCCAGTTGGCCTTCCGCACGACAAAGTCTATGGGGCCATTAGTTACTTCTCTGGACCCGTTCCAGACATGACAAATTAATTAAGGGTACAATATTGACAAATCTCAAAGCCATACAAATAAATATTATTTCTATTGCCCCTAATAGTGGACATTTTTTACTGAAATGGGCCCAAGACTCATTTTTGTTTTATTCAATTTTTGTGTGCTGTTTTGTTTATGTAATGCAGTGAACTTGTTTGATGCTTCACTTATAATTTCATGTTCGTATCGTATATGAAGTAAGAAAATTTTGTCTTAAAGCGGCCCCACCTCGAACGGCAGAGAGCTTCCCTGGGGGCAGTTGCCACTCCTGCCCCCACAAGTTACGGCGATGTTAGAATTACCTTGATTTTATTTTGCATGCGTTAAAATATCAAATAATACAATACTTGTGATAAAGTGGATACTTCCAAATATCTAGGATCAATATTAACAGACGGAAACATATTCACGAAGAAATTAAATGTCGACTAAAAGCAAGGAATTTGTGTTATTATTCAGTTCAAAATCTCTTGTCGTCGCGAATTCTGTCAAGGAATTTGAAGCTTGAAATATATAAAAGGTTAATTATGCCTGTTGTTCTGTATGGTTGTGAAACATGGTTGCTTCTCTGACGGAAGAACGCAGCCTGAATTTATTTGGTGACAAGATCTTGAGACGAATATTCGGACTCAAGAGGAACGGGAATGGGGAAAGGCGGAAACTTCAGAACGAGGAACTACATAATTTATACAGTTCACCAAACATTGTTAGGATCATCAAGTCTAGGTGGGTTAAGTTCGCAGGTTATGTAACAAGGATGTAAGAAAGTACGTAGGAACGCTTTCAAAGTCTTAACGGAAGACCAATCAGAAAACGACCGTTAGGAAGACTAGGCGCAGACGGAAGGACAATGGGTTCGATTCCCGGCGGGAGCTCATGTGGTTCGGATTCCACGTTAATCAGTAGGTCCACGTCTCATATAGCCTCGCTGCTGAAAGGGACGCTAAACTAAAATCAACTCAACTCAACGGAAGGACAATATTAAGATGGATCTCGTAGAAATAGAAATACAAAGTAGAAACTGGATCTCATTGGCTAAGGATAGAAGTCAGTGGTGAGGTTTTGTGAACGCGGTATTGAACCTCCGGGTTCCATAGGCCATAGAGTGAGTTTTATATATATATAATTATATTTTACTGTATATCAAACTTGAAGTTCAAAATTGCTTCCTACCCAAATTCCTAATAACTTTCCAGAGAGTTTTAATAAATTCTGTGTTACAACTAAAAATAAACGATGTTGAAAATTAAAATTCTTTCCTGCATGCCGCTGATATTCTAAACGTAGTGACACAGAATAAATGAATTGCTCCAATTAAATTTCCTGTCACAAAGATATATGATAAGTACATCGTCTCTGCTCCTTACTATAATCCCATTTTCCTTCCAGACCGCGACCTCAAAATCTCTCAAATGAACCGCAATAAGCGTTCTTCTGAAATGCCTTCCTGGTGGAAGTAATAAGAAACGAAAAGGAGTTTGTGGAATGAATTTCTTTTGTGTCTTCTTCTCGCACATAAAATGTCTAGGATTTCTCATTCGACATTCCATTCTTTTCGGCTTCAAGCGCACGACATCCTCATTTTCTGTGCCTTCCAAGAAACTAATAAACAGCGTTGCCATCTCAGCACACAACGTTACTCATTTTGCAGTCAATTGAAGCCGAAACTTCAGGAGGAAGACTGGAAACGTTCCTGGTATAGCAAGAACGAACGTAACGTTACTTATGTGCAATCTGAATGTTTGGAAATTAGGTTTGAGATATTCGAGTAGTAATACCCAGGGGTGTATCCATGAGAGGTCCATTGTCTTCGAACCCCAGCCAAAACTTCCTGACTCAACATATATTTGTACATTTTCGTAATAAAACTGTATTTGTTTAACAGAGAAATGATTGATGCAGGACGAAAATTTGATCTTACATTTCTCTTATTAAAAACAATATCGTTCTATTATTATTATTATTATTATTATTATTATTATTATTATTATTATTATTATTATTATTATTATTATTATTATTCGTAATCGCTAACGCTCTCACCTTTGGTGCGAACTGTCCCGGGTTCGATTCCCGGTGGGAGCGTTCGGTCGAAAAAGTGTAAAACTCTTTTTCAGGCCAGCCACACTGAATGAGGTTTTCCTGGGTTTTCATCATTTACACCAGGCAAATGCCGGGGTGGTACCTAACTTATAGGTCCCAGGCCGCTTTCTTCCTTCCCTTTCCCCGGGTACTGTGCTCGCTAACGGACGTTATCCCTCAAACTTGAAGGGCTAAACGGTTTTAGATGCTGAAAGCTCATAAATCTAAATCCTAACCTAACCTATTATTATTATTATTATTATTATTATTATTATTATTATTATTATTATTATTATTATTATTATTATTATTATTATTGAAAATATAGGTGGAAATATTTTACAATTACTTATCGCGTACAGATAAATAGCAATTCAAGAGATGTAGTGGCTTGTAGTATTGAAAACGTCCCCCCCTAAAGCCTGAACCCCTCAACAGAAATTTCTGGCTGCACACCTGGTAGAGATTTGCAGGGGCTCGGCCCGGACGGGCTTGGGCCTACCAATCATATATCACTCCAGGCCCGGGCCGGGCTCAGGCAGTGAAATTTTAAATATACAACCATGTTTCTCGGGCCTTTTCTGGCCTAACTTTGTAAATACTGTACAACGATATATATTGCACCGTTCGTTCTGGAGAACTTTTAAAGTACAACTGTAAAATTAAACCTCTAATTGCGTGTAAATAAAAATACAATTTTGCGCTTATTATTAAGTTTGTATAATTCGTGCTGATTTCGGGCTCATTTGATTATCACACTATTTAATGTCTATCTAGAAGAGATAGTGAAAAAGAGTTTACATGATGATGATGGTATTTCGGTAGGAGGTAGAATGATTAGATGCATAAGATTTGCAGACGATATGGCGCTTCCTGCAGAATCTGAAAAGAAAATCAATAAAATGTTAGAAAAAATGAGAAAGGGCTTTGAAGAATATGGGATGAAAATAAATGTTAGAAAGACAAAAGCTATAGTTATTGGAACGAATGGGTCTGTGTCAAATATAAAAGTAGGAGGGGAGAAAATAGAACAAGTGAATAGTTTTCGATATCTGGGTAGTATTCTTAGTAATAACATGAAGTGCGAACGTGAAATAAAAGCAAGGATAGGAATGGCGAAAGAATCCTTTAAGAGGAAGAAAAGTCTGTTTTGTGGGACCTTGAAGAAAGAATTGAGAAAAAGGAGTGTTGTACTGTATGGGGCGGAAACGTGGACATTACGTAAAGGTTGGGACATTGCCTAAGAAGAGATTGTATCATGAGGGACGTCCTAGAGGGTACCTAGAGGGTAGAGGGTCCTCGAAAGACTTGAAGGTTTTTGTGCTAGGAAAGGTAACTCTAGTACGTACTTGCGGACAGAAGTTTTTTTTTTTCTTTTATTGTAAGATTCCCAGAAGTTGATTTCTGGCAGTACTTTTGAATTTATGTTGTGTTGTTTGAAAACTGCGCGCTCTGTCATTTCGCTTAAAAAAGCTTTGTACTCGTGTGCATAGTTCCGAATCTGAATATACTTACTCTATGTTCTTTACAAAAGAATTTTATTGTTAAATTTTGAAATTTCGTCTTCCTTTACAGCACCGAGACTACTCGAAATGTGAATACAGTTTAAAATGGAATTTGAAAATGAAATCTTTTAAGTCTTACGTTTTACGTTTATGCTGGCTAGGAGTTAGGATTTAGATTTTCTGTTCTTGGGACATCTATGGTCATGTTAGCTCGTCACGTTTGAGGGATGACGTTTGTCGGCAATCACACTATCTGGGGATAGGGTAAGAAGAAAGGATTGAAGAAGGAAGGAACCGGCCTAGGACCAATGTGTTAGGTACCGTTCCGGCATTTGCCTGGTGTGAATGCGGAAAACCTCATTCAGGATAGCTGCAGAAAAAAAACATTTGACACTTTTTCGATGTAGTGCCCCTACCGGAAATCGAACCTGGAACTTATGTCGGCTAGGCTAATTGAAATAGTGATGATGAGAAATGTATGAAATGATGGAATGAAGAAAGTGGAAGGAAAAGGGAGAACCCCGAGGAATCCCCCCACACGCAGTTCGTCCTCCACAAAGCTCACTTGGTGCGAGCTGGGATCGAACCAAGGACCCCATGCATCAGAGGTGAACGCTTTACCGTTCAGTACGTTCTACCGTTATGCTGAGAAGGTGGAATTCGAATCGCTGTAACATGTTGAATTTCTTTATTGCTCTTCTCCCGAACCCATGACTAAAGGCGCATACACAAGTCACTCTACTAGCGACAACGACTTTTATCTCACTATGATCATTATTCTAGATAAAAATAGGCCAGAATTGATTGAGCCGTTTAAACTCTATAAAAGGAAGTTTTTAAGTGATTGCTCTTTTGTGCTGTTTCCCATTCTGTCTCACTACCCAATCTTCGTTTTCAACAGTGGCTATAATACCGTACAGAATTTTCATCAAAATTGGTTAAAATTTTTACGAGTAGAAGTGTATTTTCTTTGATTATTCTTCCATTATGTTTTCCAGTCGAATCTCACCATCTCATGTTCCTCCATCAGTAATCAAAGAACGATAAAAAAAATGGCCAGAATTTACTGACCGGTGTAAATGTAATGCCTTATCAATCAAATCGGTGTGGAAAAGCTTGGTTCATTTATTGGAGCTTATACGGTTGATATTCCATATTAAGCTATAGGGCCATGTCTTATAAGCTCGGCACTGAAAGAGTCGTTAAACTCAAAGTAAATACACAAACAAATTAACGACCTTTGTTAGCGTGCAACTTAATATGAGAGAATTGCTCAAGCAGTAGCAGACGGCTTTAGTTTCCCATGTTCTTTATTCTACAAGGAATATACGTGATATTTCCAATAAATATGCGAACTGATGTTATAAACACTGTATTGTACAAAATTAAGGTACAACAATCTTATCTCCGAAATACTTCTGATTTGTAGCAATACACTTGTCTCACCGCCGTTCTTATTCTTGAAAACATACCTGGAACTATTCAGAAGTCAGGTTCTCCAGATACCTTGTCCTGACACGTTTTATCGTCTCCACGTCGTTCTAGTCCATTTTACATTATTTCGGAAGCAAAAGGAAGTCGCATGGGGCTAAGTATGGAGAATTGAGAAGGTGATCTGACGTTGTGATCGAAGTAGGAGTCAGAAACGTGCGGACAATGACTGATTCTGGCCTTATCATAGCCTTATAGTCTTCACGATCCTCACGGAAACGCTTGGTCCACTTTTTTTTCAGTGTGTTATTTCCATAAACAATCCTCAACATTTCTTGAATTTCCTGAGAGCTTTTTCTAAGTTTTACCAACCATTTGATGTTGATTCCTTGTTCCATCTGTTCATTAATATCCATCGTCGACAAGAACAAAAACAGGACACCTCGAAACCAATGCCCACCTTCAGCTGTACGCCCGCCTCGCGGTTACTGCAGCTCCAGTAGATTCTTTGCGAACAGAGCAGCAAGTGCGCATGGCACCTAAATTCAACTCAGCTCCAGTAGATTCTTTGCGAACAGAGCAGCAAGTGCGCATGGCACCTAAATTCAACTCAGCTCCAGTAGATTCTTTGCGAACAGAGCAGCAAGTGCGCATGGCACCTAAATTCAACTCAGCTTCAGTAGATTCTTTGCGAACAGAGCAGCAAGTGCGCATGGCACCTAAATTCAACTCAGCTCCAGTAGATTCTTTGCGAACAGAACAGCAAGTGCGCATGGCACCTAACTTCAACTCAACTTGGGTCTACTTTTGTTCTTATTAGCGCCCTGATATCATAGCTCCCCCCTCTCTCTTTCTTTGTTACAGGCCAGGATTAAGTAATTCGATATTTATGAAAAGGGAAAGACACCTTGAAAGATGTTCAACAAACAAGCAACTGCTGAAACCTCTGCTGCCTTTCGACTTTTATTTACTTTGTTACTTCGTGTACGGGAAACCAAATATCTCAAGAACTTCACAATGGATGATCATTATTTTTTGTCAGGACGTAATATATCAAAAGTTAAGAGTTAAGCTCGTCAATGGGAGTGATCCATCTAACCGGAAGTGGTAGATATCAACTGTTTCCGGTTTCAATGTTGATCAGTGTATATCAGAAAACGGTAATAGATAGCGAGAAGCGGTCTTCTATCCTTAATTCTCTACTCAAACCGGAACTGTTTCAAATCAACTATAAATTCCGGCTTCAATATTGGTCCACATATGTTGCAAGTGAGGTAGTTGAATGGTAGAGTGCTTACCTCTAGTGTGTGTGTGTGTGTGAGGTATCTGGTTTGATTCTCGGTCAAGTAAGTTTGTGGTGGACAACATCGTGTCTTTTCCCGAGATACTCCCGTTTCCTCCCACTTTCTCACTCCACCAATTCCCCCACCATCATTCACTTGCCTTATTCCTCCGTCTCTCTTAGCCTAACGGACATATTCGCGGGACGTTAAACTGAGAAATGTCATTTCATCTTCATTTTATTTCATTGGAATATACACAAAATGATAACAAATAGTTAGAAGTGGATCGATTTAGTATTTTAAATATAGGTACCAAGGGCGCCCATCAGGAGGGAGGGAGGTGGGGCGCTTGCCCCCTTAGAGGAAATTGTACTTCAGAATATCGAAAATCTAATAGAATTTTTACCTTAGTTACAGCAAAATTTGAAACTATTTTTGAAACGTCGCTTATACTTGCCCCCCCTTGGTAACCACAACATGGGCGCCCTTGATAGGTACCATCTTCTCTTTTAACCCTCTACTCAAACCAGAAGTGACGGAAATCAACCGATTCCGGTTTTAACGTTGCCCGCTATAAAGAATAGAAACGGTTATTGATAGCGAGAAGCGGGTCTTTACATTGAAATATCGTCCCAAGAGTCAGCTGCATCTGCACTCTAATTTCTCTTCTAAAGCCGGAAGTGGTAGAAATATACTGCATCTGTGGTTTCAATACTAGTTGAGAAATATCACAAAACACAAACCAATCTCCTTCACGTAGTGTACACGTGACACAGCTATTTGTTGTACAAATTGAAAACAGTTGAAGCGAAACGAAAGAAGTTACATTTTGGCGTACAATTGTTTATGTATAGCATTAGAAAAAAAACTATTTATTTTCATGATTTGCCTAATTATATCTTTTAATAATATTAATGGAGGTGTAATTAGTTGTTTTATTGATGGTGTCAATTCCATTCCATTGAGAAACATATAAAACGTATAATTACGTTGATTGAATGAGGTTGTTTATCCTTAAAAAGAAAAAAAATGTTTGAATTGTTCAATAATTAAATCTCTCTGTTTCATCACTTATCAGGCATTTGAAACCGAAGTTCCTGCAGGTATTGTGTTTCCCACAGAACGTTTTATGGATATGCTATATCATAAGCTATTCATACTTCGCGGTTAATTACAATCGATAATGTTGGTATGGTTAATACATTTTCACAAATAGAAATAACTGAGGAACTCTAAACAAATGCATTTGAAGGAACTTGATTTACCAAAGAATTCTTCCTAATTATCTATCTATCTATCTATCTATCTATCTATCTGTTGTATGTAGGTATACGATATTTAATTTCTAGAAAACTATTGGCCGGGTAGAAGCCAAATTTTGACAAGTAGCGCATAGCCTAAGGAATAATAATCGCTATATCTGGTCACCGGGCTCGGGAAGAGGCAGGCTCCCAGGGCCGGATTTAGCATTTTTGCGCCCCTAGGCCCAATAATTTTTTCCGCCCCCTAGTCTGGTTAAAGTTACTTTCTTAAAAACCTACATTAAAAATTATATTAGGCTTATATGTTAATTCCTTAAACACCACTCCACGATACAATTTTATCTTTAACTTTACCAACAATTATTTGTTCCAATGAACTTCAAAATCAGAATGCTTTATTGGCCTGATTTTTAAAAATCAATTCAAAAAATATGTTAAGTTATGGCTATTTATTTTTATTTCTAGATATTTTTTTAATTTTTTTTTCTCTCGGCCGTGCGCCCCCTGGGAGCTTGCGCCCATAGGCCCGTGCCTACCGGGCCTATTGGGAAATCCGGCCCTGCAGGCTCCGTTTGACTTGTAAGTGGTACTTTATTCCTCGGTAACTATTTTCCAGTGCTGAGCCAAATCTAGTGGACCATCGTCTGGGAGAACGAAATATCGCTATACTTGGTAGCCGACCTCGGCCACAGACAGGCAGACAGGCTCGATGCGCTACACCAGGAGCCTTTGAGTTCGGTTTATCTCGACTTGTTTGTTACATAATATATTTATTCTGTCTGCCTGTGGTGTCCATCCAGGAAACATACAATCACACGAACTATTGGATTGATATCACCGTTAATTTTGGCCACCTACCATCAATGTAGAAAGTCAAAAGTTAGAAATGGAATTGGTTCATTGAAGTAATCGATCTATAGAAAGTTGTACAAATCAAGTATTTCCGATTTCAGCCTTAATCTCTATAGGGAATAAACAATAATCACGATAAGCTGATTTTTTTCTAACCGATTAAGCGTCCCAAGAATATGTTTCATCCGAATCCGGAACTTTCTATTGAAACCGGCTCCAGTTTCAATACTGTAAAGCTCTGTGTCCGCAGGTTTTGGTAGAGATTAGGTAGAGCAAATTACAGTCCGGAATCGTTTTTCCCACTACAGGTTTTCATTACAAAATTCACTATAAACAGTATATTACAAATGTTACTATGATGTAAATTCTCTAATATTAGGTTAATAGAGAGGTGACCGAAGGTCCGAGTAGCCTAGGGGAGGATCTCCCAAAACAAGCTAAGTGGAGTGCATTTTAGAACTCAATGCTCCGTGCAAACAGTGTCAGTGTTAGGAGTCACAGAGTTCCATGCAAGCTAGGTGACTGAGGTTAGGATACCCAACAGAGCTCCGAGCAAGCTAAGATGGCAGATGGGAAACCTAGAACTCTTAAGCAAACTAGGGGCTATGGGATAGGTATCTCCTAGAGCTCCGAAGCAAGCTAAAGAACGGGTGACTAGTCGCAGACTGATGTCCTTGGAATACCCTCGGTTATATGGGTGCTCTAGCTGAAACAGTGGCACTGCTGTTTCCAGGTCATCATGTGATAGTGGTGTTGATGTTGTGTCTGTGGTCTGCAGCCATAGTAGTGAGTCTGCAGACTCACATGGTTGCTATTTGTAAATATAAGCACATGTTGAGTGATCGTAAACACAACCATGCAAGAAATTGCAATAAGAATCTACAGGCAAATCTTAAAAGCAGTATTGAAAAGCGTGCTTCTTTTTTGATTCTTTTTTTTATTTGAATCTTCTCTTTTATGCGAAGATAATAAGCATATAAGGCCCTACATTATATTATGTTAAAATCGAATAATGTTTACGAAAGTTAGTGTGGAGATGGACGGTCGGACACTTAATTAATTACAGAAAACTATCTATAATCGTTTTTTTGCTCTACAGCAATTCATGTTGAAACTAGAAGTTATTAATTACTGTCACTTCAGTTTGGAATAGAGGGTTAACCCTTTGGAGATATACCAAACACTATTTATCACATTTTTTAGAGATCTCTACGTTCACACAGGGCCGCTCCAGAGGGGCCCAAAGTGTGAAAAAAAATCCCCCAAAATGTTCCATTTGAGATCATTTTCCCCTCTCCTGGTATATGGTATGAGCATGCAAGTGGTACCATTTGAAAGCCAGCTCCATTCTGAAGAGAATGAGGTATGAACCATGATCCTAGAATAAATAGTGACGATGCAGTAGCTGCTTGACTGAAAGTCTAAAAAATACCCCCCAAAACCCCGGATCCCTTAAGGGATAATGCCCACTCTTGTGGTAGAAGGCAATCAAATATCAGAACTCACTCCCTTGAACATTTAAATAGAAATTCTATCTAAAGTTATGTAAAAATAAATGTCGGATATGATCTTATACAGTCTAACATTTTCTCTGAGAATTCCACATCATCTAAACATCCTTGCAGTTGAAATGGCAAAATATTAAGAAAGCGTTTTGCACGTAACATATTTTCTTCAATATTGTGCCTGAAATTAGCAATTTATCCCTCTAAAGATAAATTTGTAACGCAAAACTATAAGGGAAATGTCACTCGCTTCCTTAAAATAATTATTTATTTACATTCTTTTTGTGATTGTTGTAAATTATACTGAAATTGCTTTTCTTTCTTCAGCACTTTCAGTATAAGTTTCTTTCTTTATTGCATATTAGATAAGTGTAATTTCTGGCACTAATGGTATTATTTCAAACACAAATTGTTTAAAACTACCTTAAATTCTGAGCCTTATTCCCTCCCGTCATCTAGTGACAGAAATTTGGGATTACCATGAGATGAAACTATATTGAAATAGGCAGTATGTTTTCTTTATAAAGTGAAGCATCACTTAACCCCTTTGTAAAAGTGTACCTTATCCTAAAGCGTCTCTTTTTACTCACGCCGAACATTAATAAACAGTGTATTTTCTGAACTTCGACTGACAACACTATAAGATACCTGTTAAAGTCACCAAGTAGTTATTATGTGTAATTTCTAGTACCGAGTGTAAATTCTAGTGCATTGTGTAAAGAATTCACGAATTTATGTTCCGAATTTTGTGTTACAGTACGTGCGAACTACTGTATGTTTCTTTTGTTCCTCGTTCGTCATACAGTGGATCAGAGAGTAGCCATCGACAGTGGACATGATGTAAACAGTTTACAACAATGATGTTCTTTCTTGAGCGAACATTTTTACGCGGCATCTTCGTTTCCGTGAGGGTCGATAGGTGACCACGATCGCCCTTAGATATGGCCATCCGGTAACCGTTCGATCTGACGAAAATGTTGAAAAAGTGCGGGGTAAAACTGGATGAAAATGGTTGTTGTCACTCAGGATGAATGCGGGGGACTTGATAATGTGCGTCACGAAGATTGAACTGGATACTGCCGCACTAGTGAAATCACACCATGCTCAGGTATCTCATTAGCTTTCAATTTTAATTGTATTTCAATATGCAGGGTTTGTTGCATTTGTATTTTTCTGGTATTTCAATATGCAATTCTCATTAGTTTCATATCGGTACCTCTTTCATTTAAATGACTTTTAAACAATTTTGCACCTGTTGAAAACGTTTAGTAGAGCTATTTTGTTGTTGTTCTTAACAGTATGTACAAAAATGAAAATATGATCCTATCACAACAAAATTTAAAATATTTTAAAAATATTTTTTGGTATTATATTCTAATTATACTTATCTTTTAGGCTTACCATTGCTACCGCAGTGAAAACATCTCGTGACTCCCAGGTTGAGAAACCCTAATTTAAGGTAACAGAAGATGAAAAGTAACAATTACCTGTTAAAATGTTAACGAATCGGGTTCGATTCCCGGCGGGAGCTCATATGGTTTGGATTCCCCGTTTATGAGTAGACCCATGTCTCATGTAGCCTCGCTGCTGAAAGAGACGCTAAACTAAAATCAATACAACTCAACTCAATGTTAACGAATTTACTCTGTTAACTCACTCGCCCGAGATATGATTTCTAACTACGTACTCACAATAAAAAGAGTTCAAGCAACAACTTTTGCTCGAAAGTTATGAAATAAGATGATGCAGTTTAACGTTCCACGATTATGTCCTTTAGGATAAGGGAGACGGATGATTAATAAGGAAAGTGATAATGGTGGAAGAATCCCACAATTATCTCCTTTAGGCTAAGGGAGACGGATGATTAATAAGTAAAGTGATAATGGTGGAAGAATCCCACAATTATCTCCTTTAGGCTAAGGGAGACGGATGATTAATAAGTAAAGTGATAATGGTGGAAGAATCCCACAATTATCTCCTTTAGGCTAAGGGAGACGGATGATTAATAAGTAAAGTGATAATGGTGGAAGAATCCCACAATTATCTCCTTTAGGCTAAGGGAGACGGATGATTAATAAGGAAAGTGATAATGGTGGAAGAATCCCACAATTATCTCCTTTAGGCTAAGGGAGACGGATGATTAATAAGTAAAGTGATAATGGTGGAAGAATCCCACAATTATCTCCTTTAGGCTAAGGGAGACGGATGATTAATAAGTAAAGTGATAATGGTGGAAGAATCCCACAATTATCTCCTTTAGGCTAAGGGAGACGGATGATTAATAATGAAAGTGATAATGGTGGAAGAATCTCACTATTATGTCCTTTAGGCTAATGGAGACGGATGGTTATGGAAGAATCCCACGATTATGTCCTTTAAGCTAAGGGAGACAGATGGTTAATAAGGAAAGTGATAATGGTGGAAGAATAGAGTGATAATGTTGGGCGAAATGGGAGTACTATGAAAAACCTTACGGAGACGATGTTATCCACCGCAAACTTTCTTGCTTCTGGGGCTTCGAACGAAGGACCTGACACACGAGAGGTAAGCGCTTTACCGCTGAGCCACCGTGCCCCCACTATAAAGTAGAAATCGTAATAAATAACAAAAGAGATTTCCTGTAATCAATTTAGTATTTCAAGAATATATTCCATCTTTTCTCTAATCTCAACTAAAACCCGAAGTGGTAGAAATTTAGTATTACTTCCGGTTTCGATAATAGTTGAAAACATATAACCCCATACAAACCAAACTTCTTCGCATGGCGTACACGTGACACAATTACATGTTTTGATACGGCAGTTTCACTGCATGAACGCATATAGTTCATACACCGCACTCTACTCTGTATGATGAATTTTGAAAGAACAGAAACGAGAATATAAAGAATTCAAAAGTTATCTGAAAAAAAAAAAATCGGTTAGTTTCGACCTCAATTCCACTCACGTACAATATTTCTTCTTTGTGTGTTATGTTGTTCTTTCCTTTATTAACTTTCCTTTTCTTTATCTATTATTATTTTCAACTTGAATCCTTTTTTTTCCCTCTCGTGAAGATGGTGACAAACCAAACTCAAAGTCAAAGTCAATTTGGTTTCGATGCAACGAAAGAGTAAAGAAAGTCATACAAGCAATAAGATGGAAAAGAAAGCCAAATTTGAAATTTCTAATATATAGGGCGTCCTTTATTTGTCCGATCTGGATCATAGATGGTAGATCTTGATGTGCCATTCATGAATTTGATATATTGTGCAGATTTTAGGTCGTTTAAGTTATAAGTAAAATAAACAAATACTATAAAGCGCGATTTTTTTTTAAAAAAAAGACTAGTTTTCCTTGTTTCATTTCTCTTATGTGGCGAAAAAGTCGTTTTATAAGCCTTTTCATGTTGGGGCCTATAGGTCACGTTATTTTATACGAAGAGAAGTCAAAAAGCAAATGGACGTAATTTCTTGTACTAAGATTTGGTAACACTGCTAGTATTCAGCGCTGAATTAGTGTCGTCTGCAACACTTCTATGCAACGTATCAGTCTTATTCCCGCGTTAATCGTTGGTGTGTAAAACACCGTTAAACATGGCAGCTCCATTGTCGATCTGCACCAAAGAAGAAATGAGGGCAGTGACAAACTTTTTGTTTGCGGAAGGTGTTACACCTGCGGAAGTTATTCGTCGAATGCAACTGCAGGATGGTGACAGCTGTTTATCGCGAAGCAAGATCTACGAAAGACTGAGTAGGCCATCGACGTTAACGACTAAGGACAATTTGAAAGTCGATGAGAGTATGGTGATGAAAAACAGACGAATCACAGTGGACGAAATCGCCGATATTTTACATATCAGTCATGGTTCAGCGTGTTTCCATCTTACACGTCAAGCTAAATTGTCTGAAAGTGTGTGGAAGGTGGGTGATGCAGTGCAAAATTGGTTACAGGAGCAACCGAAAATCTTTTTTTTTTTCTTTCTTCGAAGAACAATTTGTGAAACATTGCAAAAGATGCATTGAAGTGCAGGGAGATTATGTAGAAAAATAATGTATTATCAGAGTAAATGTATATTTTCTCTAAAGTCTCTTCACTTTTTGACTTCCACTCTTATGTTAAAAATATATACGTTTACTTTTAATTTATACAAAATCTATACCGGTAGCTTGGCATACTTTTCAAGGATTAAAGATTAGAAATTTGATTTCTGGGCTTTCGGTATTTATGGTCATCTTAGCCTACCACATATCGTCGCATGAGAACTAGAGGAACGTAACTCCATTTTCGTAGGTTTACAGGCAAGAGGACAAAAATATTATTTTCTTAGAAAGATGTGTTTTTAATAAGATGGTAGTTGAGCTACATTACAACAGATGATCGACAAGGAGAACAGATGGCGTTACGTTCCATTTACACCAAGTGGGGCTTTCAAAATTATGTCCAAACATGAAGAAAACGGAAACCGCATTTTTGGAGTTACGTTTCTCCGGTTCTCATGAGACGATATGAAAGATGACGTCCCTCGGTGATCATACTGTCCTGGCTAAGGGCGCCCATCAGGAAGGCAAGGTGGGGCGCTCGCCCCCTTCCCTTTAGAGGAAATTGTGCTTCGGAAAATCCAAAACCCAATAGATATTTTAGAATAGTTATCGCAAAATTTAAGACTACATTTGAAATGTCGCTTATACTTACCCCCCTTGGAAACGACAACATGGGCGCCCTTGGTCCTGGCAATTAGGGAGGAAGAAAAACAATAGGAAAGGAAGGATAACAGCTTGCGCCAATCATGTTACGTATCATCCTGGCATTTACCTGGTGCGAATGAGGAAACCCCAAGAGGCTAAGGGAGATGGGTCACAGGCACGTAGCCAAGGGGTGGGTCCGGGGGTCTGGACCCCTCCTTCGAAACCAGAAATAAAAACAAATTAAGGAAGGATGAAACAAAAAGGAACGAGAAAAAGAATAATCATCGTTAAGAATAAAAAAGCAGAGCAATCGTTTTGTTATTCTTTCTTATGAGGAGCTTTGTGTGGAGGAAACAGGGGGGGGGAGGTCAAGTTAAAAATGGATATTACTGTAACGGAGCATTCCGAATTCCATGTAGCTCCATGTTAATCCTATGGATTACAAATGACGATCGATAGATGGGTTCGATCAGAGAGACTCTCAGGTAGAACTTAAGAAATTCCCCCAATCACCAATAATATGAGCCTGGCAACATAGATTCCAGCTACACTTGTTAAAGAAATTTTTAATTTTGTGGCAACACTAATCCATTTTATAGGATGTCTTTACTGCCAAAACAGATCTCCTTACTATCCTTGACGGCGTTAAACGAAGGTAAGAAAAAGAAGAAAGAAGACAAAGAGATCGAATTCGAATGACTTCGGAAGACTTTTTCAATACTTTTAAAAATATTATTTGACTCGAGAATTCTTCATATTTTGTTATTAAAATACTGGCTAACATATCTTCATTTTATTGTTCTCAATATCGGTATGATGCCAGTAAAATGGTTTGCATTGATCGAGCCAATGGTGTGTAACCACAGTATTTAATTTCACCCCCCCCCATTACGAAATCCTGGCTAAACGAACAAATATAAGTTGTCAGTAAAATAGTTTAGAATGATCGAACCCCTGGTGTGATAACCACAGTATTTCGTCCCGGACCCCCCTATTATGAAACCCTGGCTACGTGCCTGTGGGTCATCAAGGCAAGTGAATGATTATGGAAGAATTGGTGGGATGGTAATGGAGAAGGAAACGGGAGTAGCCGGAGAAAACCCACTGACACGATGTTGTCCACCACAAACTTACTTAACCTCTTATCGAACCGGAGATAAGAATTCTGATCACTAGGCCACCGTGCCCCATCGACTTCGTTCGAAAATGTAGGTACAATGTTTGGAAGATATCTCTATGAGAAGAATAAGACATGAAGTTCACGATTTTATTCAAAATCAAAATGCATATTCCAGGGGAGCAGAAAGGAGTTCGGAAAATGTAAATTGATTTATTTTTATTAAAGATAGTCTCATGAACCCCTTATGTTAGGAACAGGGATAAAAGTGGATCTGATAGTTAGGGGGCGGTGGGTAGCGGCATGATTTAACTTCGTCCCCCTGCCTATCTTTGCCAATTGTAATTTTTATGGAACTAGGGGGACGCCGTACGTATTTTTTCGAGGTTGGGGGACGGCGTCCTCTCATGTTCCCTTTACTTTTACCCCCTGGTTAGGAAGATAAAATTCGGTATACAAACTCGTCATTAAACATACGCTTCTAAATGTTCCAGCGTTTTCCAAAATTCCACTTCTAAGAAATAAGTGTGATTTTTTTCTATTCATATATTTCTCTCAATTTGAAAAAAATAATTAACGTAGCTTGGTGTCGTTATCGCGTGAAACTGTTTGAAATAAATTATTAAACATGTTTAAGTGGCATTTAGTCTTTATAATTTCAGTTTAAATATGTATACTAAAGGGGTGAGAAAAAGATTCAAAAATATCTTCCATTCAAGTATTTTCCATAAATATATTCAGCCCGTCGAGCGCCAGTTACCATAGTATACTATAAAACTATAGCAGAATTAATTTAAGTACACTATAAAGAAAATCAAAGACAGAAACCAAGGCATAGAGCTGAACGAAAGTCACCAGTTTATGGCTTATGCTGATTATGTAAATATGGGATGATAGGAGAACAATAGAAAGAAATATAGAGGTCTTATTAAATTATTCCAGGAACATAGGTTTAGAAGTAAATGCAGATAAAACTAAATACATGGATGTTCGTCGGTATTGTAATGCTGCAAATTATGGATGTGTTAAAATATCAAACTTTCGATAAAGTGCATAATTTTAAATATCTAGGACCAATATTAACAGACCAGAACCATACTCACGAAGAAATTAAATGGCGACTAAAAGTAGGGAATTAGAGTTATTATTCAATTTAAAATCTTTTGTCGTTGCGAATTATGTCGAGGAATTAGAAGCTTAAAATATAAAAGAAACGATAATCATTCCTGTTGTAATGTATGATTGCGAAACATAGTCGCTTAATCTGAAGGAAGACTGCAGGCTGAAAGTATTTGAGAATGACATTCGGACCCAAGAAGAACGGGAATGGGAATGGCGGAAATTTCATAACGATGAACTATATAATTCATACGGTTTACCAAACATCGTTAGAGTCATCAAGTCTAGGAGGCTCAGGTGGGCAGGTCATGTAGCCAGAATGGAAGAAAGTAGGAACGCTTTCAAAGTTTTAACTGGAAATCCAATCGGGAAACGTCCATTAAGAAATCCTTGGCCCAGATGGGAGGACAATATTAAGATGGATCTCGCAGAAATAGGAATACAGGGTAGAAACTGGATCCAGTTGTTAAGGACAGAAGTCAATGGAGAGCTTTTGTGAACACTGCCTTGAATCTCCGGGTTCCATTGACTGTAGAGTTAGTTAGTTATTACTCTTTTTTAGTATAGTCGTTTCAAACGAAATCGTTTATAATCAATTCTGGATATTTTGTTTCCAAGTCCTTATTAGGAAGGTTTGTGACAGCTACCATTAAAATCGGGTTCACTCGAGCAGACGGCTCTACCAAAAACAAAATTTATTGGTAAATTTCGATGTCAAACACTTTTCGTAAAAGAAGAGGAGTGTGAATATAAGTAATTTCAGTCAGTGGATATCATTGAAATATATTTTGAATGGTAATGAACGTATTCTAAGTTTAACTATTTACTGAAGTGGAAGGCGGAAGAGTACAAGGGCGCGAAAAAGGTGGAAATAAACGGAGGTAATATTCTGTACGTGTTAGCAATGGACGTTTGTGATGCATGTAATGCAATATACGATTCTATTACAAAGAATTGTGCGATAAAGAGCATAATGTTATTGTGGTTTAAGCATTAGCTCCTCATTTAGTGCATGGTGTGCAAGATGAAACCGGAAAATGCAATAGATGTGTGAAAATTTGGTAGAGCCATCTGCTCGAGTAATGTCTTAAAATCTTACAAGCCTTCGGAAAAGAAACAAAATAAACTGGGTTATCTACTTCTCTTAGGTAGCAGTTTTTTTTAAATTGGTGTTGACAAAGAAGCACTTGAGATTAGCCTTCAGAAGAGTGGATATTGTCGAATTTGCAACATCCCCAAGCTCGCATTTTGAGTGAAGCTCAATATCTGAATGTGGAAAGAAGTATTAGCACCTACAAAGGCGATTCACCATCAAGTAGAAATATGCTTACATTCAACATCTTTAGAGATGCTTAATTTCACTAACTCCATTATTGGGGGCTTGATTCTCTTGCTTTGGTCAACGAATTTAAAAAGGCGCCCTAGATGGCAGATCGACGCCATAGATCCGAAACAGAATCTTTATACACACTCCTTGAGGATATACCATCATTTTTGAACTACACGTTTCCAATTAAAGGAACGAAGTAAAACAATTTGTAGTGTTAGCTAATATATATATCTAGTCTTTATAATGTGTAGTGTGTTATAAACTTTCCATGTATGAAAAGTTGTTTTCGTTTAATTAATACGTCACATGTGGAAATTGGTTAGGGACATGACATATCTATAATTTTTACATTTTTCGCTTTATTTTAATAGATATTCCCTTATTTTTCTTCTGAAAACTTGAATTATTAACTATCTTCTGAGCAAGCTAATATAACATTCTAACCGATCATCGATAATTTGACTCTTCTGTTTTTGATGTATGTGTTCCTGTCATACACTTGAAATTGGTATTGCAGAAGTAAAATAAATAGTGATGTACGCCAAGTAAATTTCAGGTTTTAAGATCCACATGTATAAGATTTTTAAAAGAATAAATAATCATATTAAGATATGAATACTATAAAAGCTCCATATTTACTAGACTTTGGTGCGAACCAGAGGTGATATTTTCAGCGTCATTCTTCGGTCGATGTTTTGCCTCAGGTTTACCAGTACTCATACTTCAGAGTTTGGATCCAATTATGATTTCAGGGGTGACCAGAGAAACTTCTACTCGGAACAACGAAATTCATTCGGGACGTGTCTCCGATTGTGCTTCATGTATGGACTATCTGGGAAGTCTTTAGTATTACAGAGATAATATCAGCTCGTCTTAGTTTATCTGTTTAGTGCATAGCATGCTATAGTTTAGTAGGGGTCTATATACATGTATGAACCTGCATTATTTTTGTCCTGTGCGTGGTCGTTCGTGTACCGACTTCTATGCTAGTAACTGTACTGGAATTGTTCAATATTAACCACTTACGTCAGCAATGACATCACAATTCAAATACTCCACGTATCATTGAACGGAGGGGTACCAAACAGTATTCTAAAGCGGAGATACAGTGCTCAGAAGCAGGAATACCAGACAGCGATATATTTGACCATTAAAACATTGTTACCAATACCGCAACTAAAGCTACGCTACCATTGTTCCCTATGATACACAAATCTTGAGATACTGGAACTTCTAGGTATCCTGCAGATGATCGGTTTTTCTCAGTACTATTTTAACCTTTTCTGTACAGAAAATACCTCCCCCTCCCGGTGAAAATCGTTTGGAGACATCCGTTATTGAGTGAACTTCTGAGCCACATTAGAAAATAAACTATGAGTCTTGCAGCTACTAAGTGAATGCCTTATCGATTACGAAAACTACAACATATTTTATGAATGAAAATTTCCTCAAATAACCTCTTTCTTTCTCTCTTTTCCAGGTATAAGTAAATGGCATTTTTTTCTGAACTCCCAACGCTTTAAGAGATGAAGTTTTATTACATGACGCCTTGAAATATACTTCCCAGCTAAACTGACATGTTGAACGAATTCCAGCAAACTTAGGATACCCTTTCATTCAATTCCATTTATTCTGTTAATATTGCTTTTTATGTAATCTTAAGGGTATATAACTGGCTTTAAAAAGACATAAGGGACCACTTTATAACGTTTCGTTTTATGTCCAGATGAAGAAGACTAATGAGACACATTAAAATGAGATATAAAATCTTGTTTCGTGGGTTAAGACAGAATGGATGAGTTTTCTGTCTTTTCAACAAAATGGAAGAGTTTCATTGTTGAATGAAGAAATTGATGAGAACGAGGGAAAAGAAAAAGAACAAAGGCAATTCTAGAATCGCTGAAACAACCCACAAAACTTATCCCCTGCCAAACAATATCTTCTCGCTCAGCCATTTCTCAGTCGCTAATTTTATAAAGGAAGTTAGAAGTTTTGTGGAGCTACCTCTCTCTCTCTCTCTCTCTCTCTCTCTCTCTCTCGCCTTTTAATTTTATTGAAAAGGTTTAAATGACAATTGAATTGAATTGTACGCTGCTAGTTTAGAAAAGGGTTTCAAATTACAATTGAATTGTACATGTCTTTTTTTCTTTCTTTATTGCTATTCACGAAACCACTTGTCAGATTCATTGTTTGATTTTCTGTAATTTTTCTTTACTTCCAAATTATACTGTGAATAAGAATGAAAAAGTTTTTAGAACAACATGGTTTGTACCGTGTGTGTCGACTAATATTTGAGCTAAACTGGTAAGACATACCGAGGAATATTGTAGTACACAACTTACCCACTAATCAGGCCATTTTTTACTCAGAGGGTTACCAAATTAGCGAAAAGTGTCGGATTACTCAGAACGTTTATCTTTTTGTACTTATACCGTACGATTTCCTCAAGAACAATGGGTTTCTGAGAATCCTCTCTTCTTATCTTATCTAAGATCTCCAATTTCTTGGACAGATCAAAACAGCGGTAGCTCTTAATGGAAATTTCATAGGTATAAACCAATCTTGTATCGCTCAAAAATTAAGGGAAAAACCCTTTCCTAATTTTCTAATTCTTACTTGTACAGTAATTAGAATATTAAGTAAGACTTTTCCATTTATTTTTGGCAATAAAATCTTAATTTAAATCAATGCAAGTTTCCTCAACATTTACTGCCACAGTGTTACATATTTCCTTTTGAATTTCATGACTGAACTTGCTGGCGAAGGTTAGTGAGATGTACCCCCAAATTATCAGTAATTCCTGAACTTTAACTTTTTTTTTTTTTTTTACTTCAGTATAACACTGTCAGAAGAGTAAGACACACATCAGAGGGTCACGATGTCTCAGTGATATAGCCGTTATCTCTGATGTGTGGGGTTCGTGTCTTGATCACTGGCCACGTAAGTTTGTGGTGGACAACATCGCAACCGTGGGTCTTCTCGGGGGTACTCCTGTTTCCTCCAACATTGTAATTCCACTATTTTTTCCATAATCATTCACTTGCCTTTAATCATCCATCTCTTCTAGCGTGAAGTGCATAATCGTGGGACGTTAAACTGAATGATTTTATTTCATTGCAAGCCACATATCAACGAATAGGTGACGTCGAGCTAAATAAATATGATATATTTGATGGTAAACTCTAATATGTAGTTTCGAAAAAATATTTAAAATTTAATATTTGTTGTGTTAAAATTATATCGTTGCCAGTGGCGTATTTACGATTTTGTTTCGGGAGGGGCTTTTCCTTTTTCGGGGGGGGGGGCTTTACTTAAAAATGTGAAAATTATGCAAGATATTTCATATACTTTAGTAAGTAAGATTTCCGGGGGGGGCTTAAGCCCGGAAGCTCCCCTAAATACGCCACTGATCGTTGCATCTGCAATCTGATGCTGTGGGTAGGCGTTATGCTACTAGAATAGATTACTTATTTACATATTTGAAAACAAAATACATGATTATTACAAATGATTGACCTGATGTCATAAATTCACTGTAGGTTTATTGGATATATTGTCACAAAACTCTGCAGTCAATTTTAGTGACATATTATAAGTGTTTTCTATATGCTCTTCTAGTAATTCTGCAAATATCAAGTCAATCATCAAGTTCTTACCGCATTCGGTAAAAGCATGTCCTTATTAATAAGTTGGAAAGCATGTGAGCTCTCAGTCTTGGTAGGTTTGTTTTTAGAGGAAGAACCGTATCTTTCACATAAGCTCAGAGAAGAAAAAATCACATAGGGTTAAGTCCGGAGAACGTGGAGGCCATCACAGAAATTGCTGATCATCATCCGCACCACAACCGATCCATCGGCCTTTTAATCCATTGGGAGCGGTACGCCGATTAGTTGATTTCTCCTTATAGAGGTGTCCTACAGCTGAAAATTGTGCATATCATCGCCGAATGGACTTGGTGGAAATCTTTGTTGAACTTCGTTGGGAAGTGTCCTTGCACTGTTAGGACAGACTGATGTGAATAGAACTCCAGCACAGCATAAGCTTTCTCTACACCTATCGTCATCTTAAATAAATACTCGCTGCTGAGTTCTAGTGGCAGAAATCAGAAAGTAATATGCAATACCAAAAAAAAAAAAAAAAAAAACCTTTTGAGAGTTTCAATATGTCTACAAAATTTTGTTACAGTATGTCAAATAATGAAGCTACACTGAATTTATGAAATTGGATCATTTTTTTTTGTAATAACCTGATACAGTATTGTATCTATATTGTTATTTGATCCCTGCTAACGATGACCTACCTACTTCTAGCTTTCAAGAACATTCACCGTCAGTTTTTTTTTCTAATTTAGCTGCAAAAAGAAGTGTTGGTGATATTCTTAGCAAGCTGGAAACACTGCATTAAATCCTTAAGAAAAGTAGAAAAAGAAGAAAGCACCTCGTACGAAGACAAAGAGTAGAAACAGTGAAAGAGCAGCCAGTGGTTGAATAGAACTAGAGAGAAAGAGTAAAAGAAAGAATACATTATTTGATACCTTGAAAAAGCAGAAGAAGTGGAGAACACACAAAGAAGAAAGAAATAGTTACAAAACCCGCATTGTTAGAAAACCAACCAATAGTCCAAAGAATTCTTCTCCTGGTATTGTTAAGAAACACGCCCTACTGTTAGCAGAATAGAGAGGATCCTAGGAAAGGAATTTTCCAACGGGGTATTGTGTCTTGTGTATGTGTGTGTGTGTATTTCTGTAACAAAAAAATACCATTCGTAGCATTACGAAAATATATCCATTAAGAAAAAAAACTGTATTTTGCAAGATTATTACCCCTTAATGAAAACGAATATCCAACTATGATTCTAACATTAATCGATAGGTGCAATTGAGTTAAACTAGATGATCTATGAATTCTTATGCGTACTTTTCGCAAGAAACATAAAAATCGATCAGTTCAAGAACCACTGGACCTATTTTTAGATGAAACTGATAGTGTAGTATATTTTTTCATCAACCTTATTTCATTTCGATTTGATTTGACTTGATTTTAGCATCCCTATTCGACAGCAAGGTTATGTGAGACCTGAACCTCCTACTCAAAGTGTGATACAAACCCACATAAGCTCTCGTGCGAGAATAACCAGCAGGACCTCCATGTGGTTTTCATCTATCTAGACAAAGCGTATGGTAGAGTGCCACGAGATGTTATTTGATGGGTACTGAAAAAGAAATATGTTCTGAAGATATAGATGTGTATAATTCAAGATATGTAACATGTATGTAGGACAGGAATGAAGAACGTGTGTGGAATAACAGAAGAGTTCATAGTTAAAGTGGGACTTCATAAAGGATCTAGTCTTATAAGGGACGTGTGCGAACCGTGATAACTAGATATTTATGAAAATTGGTACCCTGATTAATTGTGGATAGCTAACTATCGTGGTGATAGTCATTCGTTGCGGAAATGCCTTGTTTACCCGCTACGTATAATATATATACCAAGCAGTGGCATGCCGAGTTATATCCCAAAAACGCCGGGAAAAGGCAGAAAATGAAAAATGTATGCAGGTAACTTGATACTTATGAGAGAGGGACACATGACCAAGAACAGAGTAAAGTAAGGCTATAAAGTTGAGAAATTATGTGGTCCATACAGAGAAACGAACAAATGTACAAGAACAATAGGAGTGCAGAAGGAACAAATGTAATATAGGGAGAAAACTACAGCAGGTACAGCATCCATAAACTAAAGGGCTTGATACAGGATTCATGCAAAAGGGTACATGTAACAGTAGCCGTAGGAAGAAGAAGTCTCATGTGACAAAATGCGGAAATGTGAACAGCAAGTCTTCCTCTACGTGACAATAGCGTTTGTGAGGAATCGATATCTCGAATCGTTCCCGAGAGCTATAAAACGAATTGTACTGGGGTTGCAAGACTGCATAAAATCCTGCATGACTTCCAAACCACAGAACGAGAACGTAGTGCCTAAAAATAGTACAGAAAAACTGTGGCACGAAAGGTAACAAATCTGTGCCAAGCAAGTACGTCAGAATCGATTCACAAAGATTAATGACCTGTGATAGGTGTCGGTCTAGAGTATAGGAAAATTTAGCGTGTGAGACAACGATGAAGCTAAAACATACTGCATTCAGGTTACCAGTATTACACAGGCGCAAAATATTTTAAAGTAATACCAATATACACAACAGAAAAGTCATAGATAGTATGGCAAAATACGTACATTTCTTGTTCTAGCCACACACTCGATGGCATGTCAAGCCCGTTAGTTATTGGATGCTGTAGTTTACTCCATACTGTACATTTGCTCCTTCTGCAGTCTTGCTGTTGTTGTACACATGTTGTACATATATTCGTTTCTTTGTACGGGTGCCATAATTTCTCAAATCTAGAGCCTCATATCTCCCTTATTTGACGACACTGTCAACCCACATTTTGCTTATTTTCTTTCAGGTTTATGCCAATTGTTTTAATGCCATAAAATGGTATACGTTCTATTAAAAAAAAAAAAAAAACTATGAGTTGGTATTGGGATAGCAACACTGATTTTGAGAAACTTCTGCCGTGTTCTTGGTCAACTATCCCCCTGCAGTAGGTATCAAGTTACATACATTTTCCATTTTATGCCTTTGTCTGGCGTTTTTGTGGTATAACCCGGCACACCCCTACTCGACACAGCTCGAAATTACCAGGAGGGAATTTGCAAACTCATCCCACGATGCGACAAGTGCCTCAACCCAGGGGTGAATGTGAATCTGAAAAGGTGAGGGGACGGTAGGTAGCGACATGACATCACGCCATCTCCTCTGCCTATCTTTGCCCATTGTAATTTTTTTTAGGAACGGGGGGACTCCATACATACATTTTTTAAGGTGGGAGGACGGCGACCCCCACGTTCCCCCTCACTTTTATCCCTGTCTCAACCTATATTGAGGCTATGTCGAAAAATAATGTATGTATTATTTGTTGCCTACATTGGTTGTATGAAATAATATATACACCCTTCACGGGATGCTTTGTAACCTTAGTTTTTGATCGTTCCTCGTATATACAGGGTGGTAGGTAACTCCACCGACAAATTTTTGGGAGGTGACTCCTTATATGAAATGGAAGAAGAAAGTTCTGATAAACATAGGTCGAAACACGTCTCATTTCAGAGTTATGAACCACCGAAAATTCGAAAAATCATGTTTCGAAACGCCCTGCCTTAGAAACTATAGGACGTATTCCAAACGGTTTAAGGAATTACACAGGAACTAGTATGCAAACTATCAAAATATCTACGTTTTGCCATCCTCCGTTATCGGCGAAACGAACGCGTTATTACAGTAGTTCTTAAAGGAGTGTCTCTACACCGCAATTTTCTTTCTACAGTTCGTTTCGCCAATAACGGACCGCGGTAGAACATAGATACTTAGATAGAGCGCATACTAGTTCCTTGGTAATTCCTTATACCGTTTGAGATCGATCCTGTAGTTTGTAAGGCAGAGCGTTTCGAAATGTGAATTTTCGGCGATTCATAACTCTGAAAGGAGACTTTTTCGTCCCATGTTTATTAGAACTTTCTTCTTTCATTTCATATAAGGAATCACTTCCCAAAGTTTGTCGGTGGAGTTACCTACCACCCTGTATAAGCAACTGACGTTACTCATTGTTCTCTTGAAACAACAGCTTATTTGTTCCACGTGTTTAGAATAGACTTACGCAATGAGATAGATTTACCAATATTATTATAATAAAATTCCTTTTATGTTCTGAACAGGAAAATGCGCTCGCGGCTATGAACATTTCACGAACCATCATAGCGTATGAATGTATTAGATCTATCGCCTGTTAGAAGAGAATGCACCATTATAATAGTGTTCAAATAAAACATCGTCCTACAATAGAGATATTTGATGTATGTTCATGTCAAACAATATCTTCAGCATATAATTTAGCATGTAACACAAACATTTAGGGATTGTAACCATGTAACCAATGTCAGGGAAGTCGCGGGGCTTGTAAGAGCCCGGGACAAGAATTCCAAAGCGCCTCCCCCAGTGTATTATGAAAAAGAACCAGAGTTTATTCTGTACTCCTGTATTTAAATATGAAATTTGTGATCATAATGTAAGATAAAAGAAGTTGGTATTATGTCATTTTTTGTTTAAAAAAAGTGAATGGCTTTTGTAGTTAAACCACAAAAGTTAATAAAAACATGGTTTTGAATTATTGAAACTAGTGCTATTTTTGTTTATTTTAAACTGACATCAACATAGGAATAGCGCAGAATACACAAAGGACGGTACAAATATTACATTCCAAGATTTAAAGAAAAAAAACTTCTCACAGAGGGCTGGAGAGAGTTCCAGTTCAATAAGCCTAGACGATGTTTTACATTACCGGTAATTTTCAAGTTCAATACTCTATCGGGAGTCCCTCAAGGATCTAATCTAGGTCCTCTGTTGTTTCTTCTTGTTATTAATGATATTCCTCTGTGTATCAAAACTTCTCTTTTTGCCGACAATCTCAAATTATACTCCAAAGTATGTTCAATTGATGACTGCGTGAAACCTCAATAGGATCCACAAAGAGTTCAAATATGGCGTGATAAGAATAAATTAGTCCTGAATGTGTCCAAATGTAAATCTGTATCTTTCACAAGGAAAGAAAATCCAATTAACCTTACAATCAGTGGCATTTCCTTGTCTACCTCAAATACTATCAAAGATCTAGGAGTTATATTTAATAGCAAATTAACCTTTGGTCAACACGTTGACGCAATAACGAGTAGTGCATATAGAAACCCTGTTTTAATTTATAGCATAGGATAGGATTTCTAGAAAGAATCAACATTTATAAGGTTATATTTTTAGTATGTCAGGTCAAAATGAGAAAACGGTTGTATATTTGAACACCAAATGTCATTAAAATACTCCGATGAAATAAAAAATATAGGCTATGGTTTAAATTTTTAAAAATACTTGCATACAAGAAAACTGGTTTCTACCCAAAGTTTATCATCTATGAAAACATAGTAATGAATTTTGGTTTTCAAACATTAGAAAAAAGAAGATGGATGTTTGATTTGTTGTTTTTACATAAATTATTAAACGGTAAAATTGACTGTCCAGAATCAGTTTCAGAAGTACTATTACGTGTCCCACTGGTGTAGATCCCGCGGGATGAGGGAGACATGTCCCCTTTAATCTTGGAACATGAGGGGACTATCCCTCCAACAATCCAATTTGAAATATCTTTTTTTTTTTTTTTAAGGGAGAAATGTGATGATTTGTGTCCGATTGCCACAAAGGAAAGTAAGACGAAATCAATGCCCTCCCTCCCCCCAGAATAAGCCTCAAGTCTGCCCTCCTCCCAATGTTGAAGAAAACTGCTTCCCGGATCATCCACAGCATTGTTTTTAAACTTCATACATATTTTGAACATCGCTAAAAAAAAAAAAAAAAAAAAAAAAAAAAAAAAAAAAAAAAAAAAAAACAAAGTTACCCGTCCACTCAATGCTGAAGACAGATTTGCGCCGCTGCATGTCTCAATAGGTAAGACTAGAACAGCAAACACTGGGACATACTATTGTAGAAAAGCAAGAACTAACATATTACATAAGTCTCCTCTGTGGAGAATGTGTGTTTCATACAACGAGATGGTTAGATTTAATGTAGTAGATGTATTTAGTATGTCCGTTATAATTTTGAGCCACAATATATTTCAAATTTGACTAGGCTGGCTGATTTTTACTATCAGAAGAAGAAGAAGAAATGTTTAAAATAATATAATTGTCAATGTATAAAGATTTTAAAATGTTTAAATAATGCGATTTTGGATAGCAGTTGTCAATAGCAACCAGATATACAGATATTAATGAAAATGGAATTAAAAACGACGGAATGAAATGTGTGGTATTTTGATGGCTCGAATTAATTTATAAAAGAACCAGAACAGCGATATTTTATCGTTGTAATACTATAACTGTGTTGTCCTTATGAAATAATATTTTACTTAACTGTGGCCTGATCATTATTAAATTATCTGGTTTAACATTATTTATATAAAAAAAATCATTCACCAACATAAACTTAATTCCTTGAAGTTTGTTAAATTGTCTTTCCGGTGCCCCAATATACGTTTGTTCTTTCGTAAATTTGATGTGAGTATACGCTGTGCTAGTGGTTCGCAACTAATATGTCACGAAACACTGGTGTCTTACGTAGTCTTCTACGGTTTGTCGTTAAATTTTAGAATTTAAAATTCATGAAGAATTTAATAATAATTAGTTAAAATCGGGACAGACTGTACCAGCCTCCGGTACGCCGTGGCGCACAGTGGGAGATTTCATCGATCTAAAAGAACTTTATTCAATTTTGCGACCATGCAATACAGCAAAGAATACCTGCGATGTAGGTAGCTAAATATGCCGTTGGTATGAAATTGACATGAATTCGGGCGATGGACGCGTGCAACGATTGCAAATATGGCCTGAAAGGAGACAACCAAGTGCATTCGCGTAGAGCCTGCAACAAGTACGTTCTGAACTATCAGTTCATTTGACTTGTGTCCTGTTGTGCTTACACAGAGTGGTCACTGGAGTTCTGTAATAGCATTGAGGGTCTCCGAAGGAAAGATCGAGCACTTGAACTTTGCATTACATTTTAGGGTTCCTAGGGGATAGCCTGGGAAAAGAGTGTATGTGAACGTGTGTGAAAAAATGCTATGTGTGAATTAGATACAAGTTTTCAAGTAGGTGTTCTGTGGTGTTCAGCCTGCGGATTAAGTTCACCTGAAAGCTTATTGAGGTTAGAAGTGAAAACAATCGAGAAACCTTGCGCAAGTTTGCGCAAAAACGTGAATACGTGGTGTAAAAATGTCTCCCGTGTTTACAGGGCATGTTTGGTTGAAGTTTTAACAAATTACATAATGGAACAAACCGGGTTTGGTTGAAGTTTTAACAAGTTACATAATGGAACAAACCACTAGTTCGCGAGCAAGGATAGGAAAATGTATTAATGATATACGTAATAATTAAACGGAACAAAGTCAATCGGCACCAGGAGAGGTTGATAGAAGACAATGTAACATGGTTGGAAAATGAAGTGGACTTCAACTTAGCGCCTGTTCTGCCAACGATACTTCTGTTGAAAAAAAATGCGGTCGATCCGAAATGTACCTCAAAAGTGCAATGTAGAAAAGTTAAAGAACTTATAGAATCAACCAGCAACGAGAAACTGATGATGGCGACTGAATTAAAACTACGGAGGGCATAAAAACGCGACTCGGCAGCGATCGTTAAGGAGTTTTGTTGTTCTTTACCCACATGGGGTACGAAAAATCAAGAAATCTGGAAGCGCTGCACTTCCCGTTCCGGCGAAATTATCAGAAGATGAAGTTTTGGCGTTACTAGTTGATGCGAATCTTTGGAAAAACCAGTAAAATGTCATGCGTGATGAGGCAAAATAAGCAGGCTGTAAAATGTATCCATCCTATGATAAGGTTAGAGATGCTATGCAACGTTGTTATCCAGTTGAAATTAAAATCACAGAGACATCGGTTGATATACCGGTGCAATCCCTTCTTCATGATACCATAAGAAGACTCAGTAAAACACAAGAAGATGTGTTTCGAACTTTGTCCGATGTTCGCAACATTAATATTGGTGTTAAGGTGGATTGTGGTGGTGCGCAACAAAGTATATATCGCCAATTAAGGGGGACTGTGGTGGTGCGCAACAAAGTATGTATCGCCAACCTTTTTTAGATGAGCATTCAACTGAGGAGAGTTTGGTGTATCTATGGTCCCTATTCTACTGTACAGTGTCACTAACAATCGTAACTGTGTTTTTTGGCAAAATCCCGCTCCATCCTCTACCAGATAAGTTTTGGGATAAGATATGGGATCTGTCATCCCATAAGTTTTGTGTTTGCAAAAGAAATGGTTGAGGTTGTACAAAACGAAGTCCAGAAAATAGAAGACCAAATCGAGAAACTCATTTCGATCATAATAACTATAGGTGACAAGAAAATTATCGTTCGACCTAAGATGACTTTTTGTTTGATTGATGGAAAAGTGTGTAATTTTGTATCCTCATGCGCGTCTACACAGACGTATTATTTTTGTGGAGCAAAACCGAGAGGGATGAATAATCTTGGTATTCTTTCTCATAAAACTGTAGATCTGAACTTTTTGATTTTTTGGACTCTCTCAACTTTATTGTAGGATACGTTTAATGGAATGTATTCTCCACATTGTCTACCGCCTAGATATTAAAGCATGGCATGTACGAGGCAAAGAAAATCGGATGAAAATGGAATAAATAAAGAAACGGTCCAAACAAAATTTTCGCCGTGAGCTTGGACTATTGGTAGATATGCCGAAACAACAATCAGGAAACACCAATGACGGCAATACAGCCCGCAAGTTTTTTCGGAATGCAGAAGAATCGTCCGAAATAGCTCGGGTAAAATGTCCACTTAATTAAGCAATTACACATTATTTTAGAATGCTTAAATTGTGTTTTTCGGACTGATACAAACAAATTTAGTGAGTGCGCTCGTTGCATTTTGGAACGGTATTTGCAAAAGTATTCTTGGTATCGTATGCCCGTAAGCGTACTCGAAATTCAATTTCTACCGATAGGCCAGCTTTCCGAAGAAGTTCTGGAGGCTCGAAATAAAGACAATAAGAAATATAGGAAACTCTTTACAAGAAAATTATCCAGAGTGAATACCAACACAGATTCCTGATCACCTCTGATCCATATATTGCTAGTAAATGTACTCCTGCTAAAACCAAACGTTCAAACACAATGTCCGAGGTACTACGATTGCTAAAAGCGCCTTGCGTGAATGAGTTCTTTGATCATTCCGAGTGACTAAGACTAATGAACTTGTTTTTCCCGTCAGTTTTGCGTGCTCGCTGACTCTTGTTTATTGTCCTGACTATCTAATGTAATGTAGGCCTACTCATTATCACTAAACGTTTCTTTAGATATAAGCTGATCACATCAATCCTATTGTTGTCCTTTTAACAATTATGTGTAATCGTGTTTATCTTTCTCACACATGTGTTACTTCTTTGGTAAATAATACACAAACAACGTTCTTTATCAAAGAAATTGCATATTTCAATCCAATAGAACGTTAAAACCTGCCACAGGCAAATGTGCATTACTCACTGAATAAAGTTCCCCTAGATCGATGAAATCTCCCACTGTGTGGCGGTAGCAATAATGCTCAGTGCTATGTAGAGTCATTATAAAAACTAATTGGTTTCACTATCATAATATATATATATATATTATTGTTATTATTATTATTATTATTATTATTATTATTATTATTATTATTAATCATAAAATATCAAACAAGTGTGTCGCAAAATACTGGAAGTTCATAAAATGAGACGTCAGTCAAAAAAGGTTGAGAACCACTCTGAACTATAAAAAAATTTGGTGGGTATATGGCGCATACTTCCGTATGAGCCCCATTACATCCTTACGCTTAATAGGTGTACATGTGTTGTGTACAGTATACAGTAAACAAAAAAACTGCTTCAGGGGGTAAGGGGCGCGGTGGTTCAGTGGTAGAGCGTTCACCTACGTGCTTGGGGCCTTGGTTCGATCCCAGCTCGCACCGTGTGAACTTTGTGGTGGACAAATACCATGCTCGTAGGTTTTTCGGGGTTTTCTCTGGGTTCTCCCGTTTCCTTCCACTTTCTTCATTCCGCCATTTCACTCATCTCTCATCATCACCGTCTCCTTTAGCCTAACCGGCATAACCGTGGGACGTAAATGCTACCTATCGCTTTCCTTGGGTGCTGGCTCCCGAAGAACTCCCTAAGAAAACAGCTGATAAGAATTCTGGTCCAGGCTCATACTCTGTTCAGGCGCTGATTGATAATATTGAAATATAACAAGTGATTTGGCATCAGCCACGTTGGTGCTTTTGAGACTCAGGTTGTATTATACTTACTTTTGCGCATGCACACGCATACATATACGCAACTGACAAGTCGTCTGCTCGTAGGAATTCACACACACATGAATGAAGACGATGATATTTACTTAGGTAAATTCCTATTTATTGAGTATAGATATATGTGGGTATGGAGCGGAATAATATATATATATATATATATATATATATATATATATATATATATATATATATATATATATATATATATATATATATATATATATAGGGGTCTATATATATATAACAACACACAAAATTCTCACTTTATAGAGCTAAATGCTCATACAGAAGGAATTGCACTGAGGCAATCGAATGAACGAAACGAAAAATAAAACACTTAATCCTGCGTGATAAAGGTAGATATGCACACTAGATACGAACACTAGAAACATAGCCCTGGTTTAGATATCATTTGCACTATAAATTTGCTACTGAGATAGGACTTTCACTTCGTGATAATGGCGAGGGGAATGGGGAAATACAATTGAAGAAATTTTTTGACTTCACAAGGATGTTACATGCCCAGGAGGTATCTGTTTGTTCTTTAGCTTCACATCCTATATATTAATTTAGCAGCACAAAGATTTCATTTCATGTGCTTCAGGGGTCATTTAGGGAGGCCAGGGGAGTCTCAAAATCATTCTCTTTTTAATTAGGTTGTGTACAGTATACTAACATATTATTTTTTTTATAAGAGTGAAATTCTTGTGTTGCTGAATAATATTCACTTCCAGCACCCCGTCCCTTAATTGGGAAAATCTTGACATCACTTCTATCGTTCTTATGGGAAGTCATGACCGGGCCTTTGAAAACTGAAACATTTGAAATGAAATGAAATCTTTAAGTTTTACGTCCCATGGTTATGCCGGTTAGACTAAAGGAGACGGTGATGATGAGTGAAATGGTGGAATGAAGAAAGTGGGAGGAAACGGGAGAACCCCGAGAAAACCCACGAGCACGGTGTTTGTAAACCACAAAGTTCACTTGGCGGGGGCTGGGATCGAACCCGGGACGCCAAGCACCAGAGGTGAACGCTCTACCACTGAGCCACCGCGCCCCCCTCTGAAACATTTGCTCTGTGTGTGTGTTTGATTTGTCAACAGGGTTGTTAAATCTGAGAAAGAGTATCATCATCATAATAAAAAAATATTCTTTTATTATTAGTAGGCTACTTGTCGCAATTCAGCAGCTTACATACTCCCCGGTCTTCCTCTAACTTCTTCGTCTTCACGTACGATTTTTCTGTTTTGATATCACCTGTTAACTGTAGTCTCTCTCGCCATTTCCCTTTCTTTTCTGCCCACCATACCCTCTAGCACGTCTCTCATGATACAGTTCCTTCTTAGCCAATATCACAATCAGTTTCTCGTCGCCCTCTCAATAATATCTAAAATTGTTAATTTCTCCTCCAACATTTCTAACACCCTAATATTCGTTTTGCGCTCGACCCAAATAATACTGTTCATTCTTCTCTATACCCACACTTCGAAAACCTCCAGTCATTTTTCATCATTTTTGCGTAATGTCCATGTTTCTGCCCCATACAGTACAATGCTTCACACGAAGCATTTTATGTTTCACTCCCCCCACTCTTTGTTCAAGGTTCGTCAAAACAGACTTCCTTCCTTCTAGAGGCTTCTTTCACTATTCCTATCCTTGCTTTTATTTCAAGTTCACACTTCATATCATCACTACTAATAATTAGGGTTACCACCTTTCATCTGGAGAAATACCGGACATATCCAGAGTTAAAGTCAAGTTAAAAGATAGACATGCAAAATTAGGAATAATAGATTCCTTTTACACACCCAGATGCAAGGGCCTTGTTCACCTCAACCACAGGTTGGAGGGCTACATGGAAATCTTAATACTTTTCTCTCCCTTGGCAGAACTGTTTTATACTTTGATAAGGTCTCTTCTTCATAGCTGTATCTAGATATTCTATTCGTGTTCTTCCTCTTCCTTCTGCCTTTCCTTCTATAAGCACGATGATCCAATCGGAATGCCGAAAGTAGTAGAAAATGGATCGATCTGGGCCAGTTTTAATCAACTCACAAGCCCCTGGGAAAATGACCACCTTGCACCGTGAGACCACGGTCTTTTACGACCTCCATTTTAGGGGTGAATTCGTTCCCTTTTATGACCACTTTTTAAGGGGTGTATTCGTTCTCTTTTACGAGCCCATTTTAGGGGGTGACCTCGTTCTCTTTTATGAGCATATTTTTCAACCCCTATGAACATCAGACTACGTAACATAACGAACATACAGAAGAGCAAATTGAACTCGTTCTCTTTTACGACCTCCATTTTAAGGGTGAATTCGTTCCCTTTTATGACCACTTTTTAGGGGGTGTATTCGTTCTCTTTTACGACCTCCATTTTAGGGGGTGAACTCATTCCCTTTTATGAACACTTTATCAACCCTTATTTTAATATAGCAGAAATTACGAACACATAAAAGAGAAGATAACACTACGAACACATAGCAGAACACGAACATACAGCAGAGCAGATTGAACTCGTTCTCTTTTATGAGCACATTTTAGAGGGGTGAACTCATTCCCTTTTATGAGCATATTTTTCAACCCCTATGAACATCAGACTACGTAACATAACGAACATACAGAAGAGCAAATTGAACTCGTTCTCTTTTACGACCTCCATTTTAAGGGTGAATTCGTTCCCTTTTTTCAACCCTTATTTTAACATAGGAGATAACACATAAGATTACGAACACATAGAAGAGAAGATAACACATAACACTACGTAACACACAGCACCTCCCATACAATATAGTAATACTTTATTACCATTATTTGAAAAAACCAATATAAAGTTTCCCGTCGAAGTAGAACACATAAGCAAATTTGAACATATGTATAATTCCATATTTCCTAAGCAACAAAAATCCATTAATATATATGGCATTAACTATGATAATGAAACTATTTTCCCGTTACGTATAAACGAAAATGCAGGTGTATTTAAACATATTGATTTATTATATTTAAACTCTCATTATTGTTTAATTACAAATTTAAATGGTTTAGTCAGACATCAGTTAGGTAGTCATCAAACATTTATTTGTAGACGATGTTTAATATCTTTTTATAACAAATCAAAATTAGATGAACATGACAAATTATGTAAAGAACACACTCCAACCAAAATTAACATGCCGAAACAAGGAGAAGTTTTAAAATTTCGAAAATTGAAATTGTTATTACAGAATGATGTGATAATAATTGCAGATATGGAAAGTTTATTAAAACCTATAAATAAACAAAGTGGATCTCATACAGTACAAATTCACCAACATATACCATGCAGTTTTGGTTATATTGTATGTTGGAGTAACAACTATATGAAATCAGATTTAGTTATTTATCGGGGAGAAAATGTATCGATGAAGTTTATGTCTGCTATGGAGAATGAATTAAGAAAAATCATAAACATATTAGATCAAGAAAAACCATTAATACCATTAAATAGTTCTCAGTTACAGGAGTTTAACCTATCCACTGAATGCTCAGTTTGTGATAGTAAATATACGAGTGACAATAGAAAAGTTAAACATCATAACCATTTAACTGGTCAATTTATTGCCACGGTATGCAACAAGTGTAATTTACAAATTAAGCGTCAAAGTAATTTTATCCCTGTCTTCTTCCATAATTTGTCTGGGTATGATGCACATTTATTTGTGAAAGAATTAGGTTGCACCCCTGGAAATATTTTTTGTAATTGCTGAAAGCACTGAGAAATACATAACATTCTCTAAGCACTTTAATTTTAATGGTAGACCTATCGAGTTACGTTTTGTAGACTTATTTAAATTCCTACCGTATAGTCTCGAAAATTTGGTGTCAAAATTAAAACCTGAGCAATTTGTCTATACAAAGCAATATTTTTCTGATGAAAAGTTTCCTTTAATTCTCCGTAAGGGAATTTATTTTTATGAATACATAACAAATTTAGATACATTTAAAGAAACTGAATTTCCTGGAAGAGAGGCGTTTAGTAGCAAATTGAATGGAACACAAATTTCCGAGACTGATTATCAATATGCAAAATTGATTTGGCGTGTGTTTAAATGTGAAAATTTAGGGGACTACCACGATCTATATTTAAAATGTGATGTACTTCTCACAGCAGATGTGTTGGAGAATTTTAGAAAGACATGTTTAAATGCTTTTTGTATTGATCCGATTAATTGTTTTACTGCACCTGGGTTGGCATGGCAAGCCATGTTATATAGAACAAAAATTGAACTTGAACTTTTATCAGATATCAATATGTATATGTTTGTAGAAAAATCGATTCGCGGAGGTATTACTCAAGCTGTGTTAAGATATGCCAAAGCTAATAATCCTTACGTACATGATTTTGATGCGGAAAAAGAAAAATCTTATTTACTGTATATTGACATGAACAATCTGTACGGACTATCAATGATTGACTATTTACCATATGGTGGTTTTCGGTGGGAGGATAAAATTGACAATTGGCAAGACAAACATAAAATTATCAATTGGCCCACGGATAGTGAATGGGGATTTTTTCTAGAAGTGGACTTAGAGTATCCAACTGATTTACACGAATACCATTCTGATTTTCCGTGTGCTCCAACTAATGAAGTTCCACCGAATGGTAAATATTCAAAATTACTATTGACACTTAAATCGAAATCGAATTATATCTTGCATTATAGAGTATTACAATTTTATCTAAAACAAGGTTTAATATTGGTAAAAGTACATAAAATATTATGGTTTCGTCAATCTAAATGGCTTGCATCTTATATACAAGAAAATACTCAACGCCGTGCAAATGCTACAATTGAATTTGAAAAAGATTTCTATAAGTTATTAAATAATTCTGTATACGGAAAGACAATGGAGAATGTACGAAAACGAATTGATATAAAATTAATTAACAATGAAAAAAAGTGTAAAAAATTAGTAGCGCAAAATCAGTTTCAAAATTGGGTAAAATTGGCTGATAATTTGGCATTGTTTCATATGGTAAAAAATCGGTAACCCTTAATAAACCAATTTACGTAGGAGCAACAGTTTTAGAATTATCAAAATTAGCTATATATAACTTCCATTATAATATAATGAAACCGCGATATGGAGATAAAATTAGAATTGCATATATGGATACTGACTCTTTCATTTACCATATTAAAACTAACAATATTTATAACGATATAAAAGATATGAATGAGTATTTTGACACCTCAAATTATCCTGAAAATAATTCTTTATATAGCACAAAAAATAAACACGTTTTGGGTAAAATGAAAGACGAATTAGGTGGAGTTCCTATGATTGAATATGTTGGGTTACGAGCAAAAAATTATGCTATAAAAACTGGTGAAAATAAAGAATTGAAAAAATGTAAAGGGATCAAGAAAAATATAGTTAAAGAACAAATTACGTTTGACGATTATAAATCATGTATATTTAAAAACGAAACGATCCATAAAACACAATTTGAAATTAAAAGTAAATACCATAATTTAACAACAAATCAGGTGACAAAATTAGCATTAGATCCGTATGATGACAAAAGAAAAATTTTAAATTGTAATATACACACTGTTCCTTGGGGGTATAATAATAATAAAGATGTAAAATGTACGATTTGTATATTGTAAATACGATATATTTTTTTTTGGATATATTAGTATTAAAAAAATATGTCACAATCAGTTCGAGAACAAATAGTTGCAGAATTACATAAAAGTGCAAGACGAAACTATCCTCGAATACCTGTTATAACGAAAGGGATTCATGATTTATGGCAAGCTGATTTAGTTGAAATGAATAGTGGAAAATTGAAAGGTCTAGCAAAAATTAATCGAAATTTCAAATATTTATTAACTGTGATAGATACATTCTCTAAATATGCTTGGGCTATTCCTGTGAAAAATAAAACTGGGAAAGAAATTACACAAGCATTTATAACAGTACTGAGAGAAGCAAACAAAAGCCCTAAATTTTTACAAACTGACAGGGGTCGAGAATTTTATAATTCAGAGTTTCAGACGACGATGACCCAAAATAACATTAAACATTATTCCACGTACAGTGATGTGAAAGCAAGTATTATTGAAAGATTTAATAGATCGTTACGTAATTTAATGTGGAGAAATTTACACTGCAGGGAAATTATAAATGGATTGGCATTCTGCCGGAATTACTACATAATTATAATAATACTATTCATTCCACTATTAAAATGAAACCTATCGACGCTGTTAAAAAAGAAAATGAAAAACATCTATTGACAAACATCTATTGCAAAAAGTTTTCTGTGATAAAAAGAAAAAGTAAATTTAAGATAGGTGAATATGTAAGAATTAGTAAACTTAAGCGTCCTGGTTTTGATAGAGGTTTTACACGCAATTGGAGTACAGAAATTTTTCGAATTGCTAAAGTTTTCTTCACTAATCCTCCGACATATCACTTAGTAGACTCAAATAATAAACCTATTGAAGGAAGATTTTACGGACACGAATTACAATTAACGAAATTTCCAAACACATATTTAATTGAAAAAGTGTTGCGAAAGAAAAATAATAAGGCCTATGTGAAATGGTTAGGTCTGCCAAAAAGTGAAAATTCTTGGATCGATTTAAAACATACTATATTGTAAAAAAAAGAGAAGTCAAGAATTTATAGGTGAAGCATGTCGTCACAAGTATTTCTTGTAGATTTTATAATTTCAAAAGGTGAATTTTATATTTTAAATTCTAGCAACACTGTAAATTTTCGTTGCTTAGTTAAATTGTCATCATCATCATCATCACGAGGTCTATCAGTATCACAAGTAAAAAGTATATTAAACCAAATTTGTTCTTCCACAAACGCTGTTTTTTTATGTAAAGGAGAAAAGAAAGCAAAATATTTAAAAACGCTATTTAAAATAAATTCAATATATCTGTAATAGAGATGGAATGGAAAATTCCTTTTACATGTATGGTAGCAGGTCCCACAGGTTGTGGAAAATCATATTTTGTTAAAACATTTCTTGACCATTATAGCAAGTTATTTAAAAATATTTTATGGTGTTATGGTGAATGGCAACCATTGTATGATACTCTTTCAAACTGTACGTTTAAAGAAGGTTTACCTCAAAATAATGAATTTCAAGCACATGAGGGTCCACATCTTGTCATTATTGATGATTTAATGCGTGAGTGTGACCATCGGATTGTAGATATTTTTACTAAGGGTAGCCATCATACAAATATAAGTGTAATATTTATCACACAGAATATTTTCCATCAACAAAAAGGAATGCGGGATATTTCGTTAAATTGTCATTATATTGTTTGTTTTAAAAATCCTAGAGATCAAGCTCAAATTAATTATCTCGCACGACAATTGTATCCAGGTAATACAAAATTTATTCAAGAAGCATATCAAGATGCAACACGAATTGCACATGGTTATTTACTTTTTGATTTAAAACAAAATACTCCTGATGAGCAGCGAGTTCGAACAAATATCTTTCCAACAGATTCTTTTAATTATGTTTATGACCTGTAAAAAAATAATAATTGTAATATGGTTTATATTCTAACAACTATTTATGCTTTAATAGCCGTAAAAAATGATTAGTAAGGAAAATGCACATATGTTAAAACGTTTAGCAAAGTCAAAACCGAAAGCACGTAAGGCAATTTTACAAAATGCAGATCCTGATTTAATTCGCTCTATTTGTGAATGTTCCTATAACGTATTACAAGGAAATGTTCCATTAAATAAAACAGAGATAAATAAGCTAAAAAAATATAAAAAGGAACTGAGATATTTGGTGAAAAAAGGTCCGTCATTAAAACAAAAGAAAAAACGAATAATTATACAAAAAGGTGGTTTTTTTACTGCTTTGCTTGCACCTATTATTGGAGGTATACTATCTAGTTTAATTAAATAATTATGCAAAACGCACAAAAACTTATTTTAATCACACCAGAAAAATTACATCATTATCAAACGATATCTAATCTTGATGATGAAATGAAAGAAATTTTAAATAATAAAAGTTTAAATGCAGAAGAAAAATGGACAAAATATAGAGAAGTCTTACAAAAATATTTAAATATAATTCAAAAACCGGCAGCAGTTACAACAACAGCAACTACCACTACCACTACTAAGGAGGAAGAAGAACAAGAGGACGAGGAGGAGGAGGAGGATGATGAAATAATATCTACTCTCCCTGAAATTTGTAAACGTAAAGTGAGACCTTTATTACGTAAATTGAAACAAAATCCAAATATTCAATGGGACGATAATGGAAATGTGAATATTAATAATAAATTAATTCCAGGTGCAAATATAGTGGATTTGATATCCGATTTTGTTAGATGTCGTAAGAAAAATATTTCAGTTGCCGGCTGGAAACCTTTTGCTACATTATTAGCAAAAGCCAATATACCCTTAGAGTACATTGGTAATCCTCAACGAATAGATTATATTAGAAAACTAACAGAAGAAGACGAAGAAGACGAAGAAGAAGATGGTCCTCCACCCCGTAAACGCAAATGGTGTACTTATAAGCAATAATAATAATATTCTATTGTAATCTATTGTTATTTTTAAGTATATAGAAAGAAAGAAAGATGAATGAGCCCTACCTCAACTATTACATATATCAAGCAGGAGGTGATTATAACGTGTATAGAGGTACACCATATCAAGAAGGTTATGGAATTGGTAGTTTACTAGGAGGTTTATTTCGTACTGTATTTCCTTTATTAAGACAAGGTGCAAAAACTGTTGGTAAAGAATTGATACGTACAGGAATTAATGTAGCAGGAGATGTACTAGATAATAATAGACCTATTGAAGAGTCTTTGCATGATCGATGGCAAGAAGCTAAAACAAATTTAAAAAATAAAGCTCAAAATAAATTAAATCAGGTGTTGGAAGGATCTGGAAGAAGAAGAAAAAGAAAGAAAGTTCATTTTAGTGGTGCTGGTGTGAAACGGATAAAAAGATCCAAAGATATTTTTGATTGATTGACTATGGAGCAAAGTGATAGTTTTTATCTCACACTTCCTAGCAATAGTTCTATGAAATATTTTCCTCAAAATACTCTTGCTTGTTATACTACTAAATTATATCAGCCTATTGTACTGGAGAAAGGAGTGTGGGAAACAGCTGTTGTTGAAGTACATTATACAAGTTCATTTCAGAATGTTTCCAAATATACAAATAATATTTATTATCGTCTCATGAATACAAAAAACTGGAACATAACTCAAATCTTACCAGGCCACTATTATCATGTTGATGATATTCTATCTCAAATTAATCATAAAAGTGATATATTAAATTTACAATTAAAAGTCAAAGCATCAGTGAAACGAATTGAGGTTAATAGAGTAATAAAAGATCAAGAGAAGCATATAGAAGTACGCCTATCTCCTGAACTAGCCAGAATACTAGGTTTTGATCATATTCAGCAAGAAGATATTGCAGTTGTTCATCATGCTCGTTATCCACCTGATTTACAAAAAGCGCTACCTACACTTATGTATATTTACAGTGATATTGTAGAACCACAAATAGTGGGTGACACCGTAGCTCCATTGTTACGTATTATAAATACAAATATTACAGAGCATGGTATTAATAATGTACATATTTTTGATAATCCTCATTATGTCACTGTGCAACGTAAACAATTTGATCAAATTATTATTGATTTAAGAGATAGTACAGGTAATCCACTTCCTTTCCAATATGGCAGTGTATGTGTAAAATTACATTTTCGTAGACGTAATACGGTATTGTAAATTTTACCATGTGTGAATATTAATAGTAAGAAAAGAGAGAAAAAAAATGCAGTGTGAGTGTATGAAATCAGAATTAGATTTATTTGCTGGTTTACCCACTCAAACCAGTATTATAGGTAATAAAATAGTTCCATATAAACCTGTGGCTTCAATAGCTGATAATGCACCAATAGAATTTGTAGTCCCCGGTCATGGGGATGACTATATTGACTTACCGCACACAATGTTATATGTTAAAGGTAAAATTACTAAATCAGATGGTTCTAATTTAACTTCTGCCGATAAGAAAATCGGCCCTGTAAATGATTTTCTCAATGCAATGTTCAGTGAATTGCAAGTATATTCAAATAATCAAATTATTTCCTACTCTTCACATACATATCCATATCGATCGTATATTGAAAAACTACTAAATTATAATACTGAAGCTAAATCAACGCATCTTCAAACATCAATGTGGTTTAAAGATACTGCAGGGCATATGGACAGTGTGGCCGATGCTAATGTAGGATTTAAACAACGTTTTCTTCTCACTGCTTTAAGTCAGTCATTTGAATTATTGGGCTATATTCATGCTGATATTTTCAATCAGGAGAAATTTTTACTGAATGGTGTACAATTGCGTATTAAACTAATTCCAGCTAAACCTACATTTTGTCTAATGGGTGACGCAGATGCTGATGGAAAAGTTGTAATTACAGATGCAACATTGCTTGTGAAAAAGGTTGATGTATCACCAGCAGTTAAAATAGCACAAAATAAAGTATTACAAAATCCTAAATTTAGAATAAAATATCCTATAACAAAAGTGCAGGTGAAGACAGAAACTCTGCCACAAGGAATTATGGATAGTACACTTCCAGATCTGTTTTCAGGCATAGTGCCTAAACGTATTATTATTGGTTTTGTTACTAATACTGCTTTCAATGGTACTTATCAAACAAATCCATTCAATTTTCAATATTTTAGTATGTCATTTTTTACATTGTATGTTGATGGAAATCCAATACCCTTCAAACCTTTACAACCAGATTTTGATAATAATCTATATGTACAAGCATATTCTACGTTATTTACAGGTTCAGGTATTTATTATTCTAATCAAGGTAATAATATTTCACTCGCTGAATATCCTAATGGTTATACTCTACTGGTGTTTGATTTAACTCCTGATTCAAGCGCAAGTGCTGCATTTCATACTAGTCCGCAACGGCAAGGAAGTGTACGTTTAGAGGTTCATTTTAAAGAAGCACTGCCATCTCCTGTAACAACAATTATTTATGGTGAATTCTCTTCAGAATTAGAAATTGATTTCCAGAGAAAAATATATATTAATTAAAGATGTTAAATACAATTGAGCTTTATGAAGCATTACAACAAAATTTGCCTAAAGATCATTTTATTGGTGTATATGCTGCTGATGAGTTACCTTTGTTTATTCATACATTTCCAGCCGCCATAATTATAAATACTGATTCTAATGATAAGCCTGGTGAACATTGGGTTGCTGTTTATATATCTAATATGTGTGTGGGAGAGTATTTCGATAGCTATGGTATACCTCCCTATATACAACATCATATAAGGTTTTTAAAACGAAACTGTCTGTATTATACATGGAATAATAGACGTATTCAAGGTGATTTATCTCAATTTTGTGGACATTACTGTTTCCTATATCTAGCATGTCGTGCATCTGGTTATTCATTGCACGATTTTTTAAACAAATTCTCACTCACTACTATTGATGCTAATGATATTATGCTTTATTCATTTATGAGAGTATGATGATGTTATTTTTTTAAACTCCGCCATTGCCGGTCCCAAGCCCTGGATGAGAAAGGAGGAGGGTTGGGGGTGTTCCTACCCCCGTAAAAGAAAGTAATGTTGGGTTGGAAACGAGTACACTTGTATTCTCTGCTATGTTCAAATAAGGGTTGGAATCCAAAACGAATACACCCCTATTCTCTGCTATGTTAAAATAAGGGTTGGAAAACGAGTACACCCCTAATCAGTGCTCATAAAAGGGAACGAGTTCACCCCTAAAAATATGCTCATAAAAGAGAATGAATACACCCCTAAAATGGAGGATGTTGTGTTTATTATCTGCTATGTTAAAATAAGGGTTGGAAAACGAATACATCCCTTCTATGTTATGTGTTATCTTCTCTTCTCTGTGTTCGTAATTTCTGCTATGTTAAAATAGGGGTTGGAAAATACGCCATGCTCTTTTATTAGCTGTGCTATCTGCTATGTTAAAATAGGGGTTGAAAAAGGGAATGAGTTCAATTTGCTCTTCTGTATGTTCGTTATGTTACGTAGTCTGATGTTCTGCTATGTGTTCGTAAGGGTTGGAGAATGAATACACCCATGTAGTTTTATGTGCTCTTCTATCTGTTCGTAATTAACATAGGTGGTTGGAAAACGAATACACCCCTTCTATGTTTCATATTCTTATCTGTTATCTGTTCTCCTGTGTGTTACGTAGTCTGATGTTCTGCTATGTGTTCGTAGGGGTTGGAAAATATGCTCATAAAAGGGAATGAGTTCACCCCCTAAAATGGAGGTCGTAAAAGAGAACGAATACACCCCCTAAAAAGTGCTCATAAAAGGGAACAAATTCACCCCTAAAATGGAGGTCGTAAAAGACCGTGGGCTCACGGTGCACGGTGGTCATTTTCCCAGTGGCTTGTGAGTTGATTAAAACTGGCCCAGATCGATCCATTTTCTACTACTGCCGAATAAGATGACCAAGCATGCTGTTTCTTCTTTTTGCTATTATCTTCACGATCTGTCGTCCTTCATTAGCTTCCTTTAGTACGTCTTCATTCCTTTTCCTTTCGGTCCATGATATGCGCAGCATTCTGCGCCAACACCACATTTCAAATGTTTCTAGCTTGGATATTTCAGCTTTCCTCAATGTCCACGTCTCTGATCTGTAAAGTTCCACGCTCCATACTTGCGTCTTAATAAATCGTTTATGAACATCCAACGACACATTTCTTGATGTTAGCCGTTCTCTTTTGCTACTGAATGCTTATTTAGCCTGCGCTATTCTGAAATTTACGTCTTTTTCACTTCTTTCGCCCGAGGATATTGAACTTCCTAAATAAATTTAGGGATACGTCTTAACGTCTTCGATTTTCTCTTCATCTCGCCATGCGTTTGCTTCTTCCTGTTCTGCTCTTGTTAACTTTATCACTGGTTTCTTTTTATTTATGTTCATTTTGCATGTTTTTTACAGTTGCTCGTTCAGGTTTAAAAGTGCTTCCTGCAAGTCCATTTCGCTCTCCGCTATCAGTACTATGTCATCAGCGAACCTTATTATGCTGAAAACCTGGCCATTTACAATTACGCCTTTCTCGTTTTTATCAAAGAATTCTTTCATAGCCTCTTCTAATAGATGCTGAACAGGAGAGGAGAAAGTCCACATCTTTGCCTTACTCCTTTACTTATTCTTGCTTCCTTCTGATCTATTCCTATAACAGCTATCTGGTTCCTATAAAGTTGGTATATTATTCTTCTGTCTCTGTAATCCACTTTCAGATTCTTCAACGCTCTGACCATGATATTCCAATCTACGTTATCAAAAGCTTTTTCTATATCTACAAATGCTATCACAGTTGGTTTGTTTATTCTGATGTGCTGTTTCCTTATCAACCACAGACTCAGTATTGCTTCCTTTGTTCCCCTTTCCCCCCTGAAACCAAACTGGTCCTCCGATAACCGTTCTTCGATTTTCCCTTCTATTTGTTATGCGATAATTTTGCACAGTATTTTTTATGTATGTGAAAGCAAACTGAACGTTCTGTTCTTCGTATTTTTGTGCGCCTTTTCTCTTCGGGATAGGTACCAATATGCTTTTCTCGAATTTTTCCCGAGATGTACATTTCATTAATAAGAGTAACTAGTTTCTTCTTTGTTGCTATTCCGAGATTCTTAATCATTTCCGTTTGTATTTAGGCTATTCCTGGGGTTTTACCATGTCACATTAGACTCTCAGTATTAAAAACATGTTTTATTTATTATTAGCATAACAAGGTAAAAGAGAATAAATGAGAAATTGTACTTTTAAAAAAGAGAATCCAGGAGTCCTATTGGAAAACGAAAAAAAAAATCAAAAATGCGTTTTCCAAGAAAGTGACTCTTTCTTGAAAAGAAGGATTTGATCTTTTTTTTTTTTTTTTTTTTTTTTTACTTATTCGCTTTTAGCAGTGATCTCAGATTTTTCTCTCGAGTATCACTTTTTACGTATTCTCTTTTACTTTGCGACTCCAGTTTATCGAAATTAAACATGTATGTACATAGAATGAAATTCAGTTACGTTAAACATACACATTGTATGAAACATTACTAAAATGTTTACCAAGTAACTTCAAACATGATCTCAAAGCTCATACTAGCACTTAAAAAGTTAACACTCATTTAAGTTTGCTTATGCTTGAATGAATATTTTCTGTTCATTTTCGCAGCTTCAAGAAGGATGGGTTTTTTCATTAGTTATAAAATTCTGAGCAGTTCTGAGAAAAAATTAACTTTTTCATTTTTTTTTTTAAAAAAAAAGAGGCTACCGCTATTTAAAATTTTTGAAGCAGGAAATTAATGGACAAGAATTATGAAATATTTGGTAATGTTTGTTTGAACCGCTACTTCCAGGAGCGGATCCAGGACGGACTTCTGTGGGGAGGGGGCGCTGGGTTGTAATATTGCTACTTAGAGCGATTTTTAAGAGCTCGAAACTCTGGAATGGGTTTTATTTATATATATAAAATAACAAAGCTTCTTCTTCTGGGTGGGTGGGAAATCGCCCCAATCGCTCCCCCTGGATCCACCACTGGCTACGGCTTACGTATTATGATACAGATATGAAATGTAGATTTATAAATTCGTATTCCCGGACATTTGGCGTTCGGAGTAGATGTTGCTCCAGACTCCAAACGAACTGTTTAATTCCCGGGTCAAACCCGGACGGGTGGTAATCCTACTAAAACTACCCGTATATCGAAAACTAGTTACCTATTTTGTTTACTCCCCTTCTGTTTCTATATTTATCACTCACTGCTTCATTCCAATCTCTATGGCTTTTGTCTTTCTAACGTTTATCTTAATCCAATATTCTTCACAGCCCTTGCTCGTATTTTCTAATATATTTTCTGACATCTTATTGAAAGAATAGATGTTAGCCCATCTGAATTGTACTATACTGTAGTTCTTGTTGTAACTATGAAAATAATTCTTGCATTTAAATGTTCAGATTTAAAAGAAAAAAATGAGTGCTAAAGAAACAACTATGCATGGTATTTAAGACCAATAGCAGAGAAAATATCATACATAAATTAATGACTTTTCTCACTAAATAAATGCTCTCAGCGTGAGTATTTATAAGTAAGGTAACTGTATTGTCTATATTACCATAAAATCCTGACTCTCCGTAATGGGACAATGATACTGTAATAATAGAAGAACATATTATCGCGATCACACAAACAAACACTCACTTTTGTTCTTACCTGGAGATATGAATTATAATAATTGGTCCCGTCCAGGGCCGTAATTTGTGGGGGAAAGTTGTTCGCTCTTCGCTGTGGGTGAACTTTAAGACATGATTTTCTTACTCCATATACGATACGAACATGAAATTTTAAATGAAGCATCAAACAGGTTCAGTACGTTACCTAAACAGAACAGCACACAAAAGGTACAAAAATGAGTGGTGGGCCCATTTCAGTAAAAATTGTCTACTATTAGGTGCCCTAGAAATAATATTTATTCGTATGGATTTGAGATTTGTCAATATTGTCCCCTTAATCAATTTGTCATTTATGGAACGGGTCCAGGGGCGTGCGGGAGGGCCCACAGGCTCCGGGAGGCCTAACAAGAGTAAGATAAAGATGGAAGAAGGGGCCTATTTTCGAATTTTGTTGGAGGGAACAAAACAACTTTTTCTAGGGGCCCAAGTCTTACTGCTTGCCCCCGCCAGAAAAAAAAATGAAGTTACGTCTCCGGTCCCGTCTTAAGCAGCAGATCTTAGGTAAAGGGTGGTATCACAACTTTCAGTCGCATATATACGCTCAACCCTAGCCGATGGAACTAAATACCCACAACATAAGTGAATGAAGTTACTGTCTTTTACGTGTTGATGGCCAGCTCTCATTTCAATCAATTATTCATTCACTTATGTTGTGAGTTCAGCCCAAATGGTTCGTCCGATTTAAAAATATCCTTTACTTTATACTGAAAACATCATATTTGGAGACGGTTTTTCCTCTTACATTGTGTTGTAACTCTGATAATACCAGAGTTACCCTATGTTAGGGGACTTGAGACACGCTATATATATATATATATATATATATATATATATATATATATATATATATATATATATAATGATGGAAAATGAGCAATATTAGTGTTGAATCCATAATTTTCGGGGTCGCTGAGGTGAACAGTTACAAATTAACCCTTTTATCTCCAAAATGAAACATATTCTCCCCGTGCGAAGAACGGGTATATAGCTAGTATTAACTAAAAATTATCAAGCTACTGTTATTCCATAGCACACCTAACCAAAACTGTTTACAACTTGCAAAGGTTTGTTAATAGATAATAAGTTAATTTTTATTCCACTAAGAGAGAAATTTGTAATCATCTGCACACACAGAATTTTTGTTTCTAGTAGTGTACGGAAAAGTTTGTCAAAGGGGGACGGATCAAGCTTCCAACTGCCTGTAACTTCAGGTGCTTGTTTTGTATACATATCTTAATACGATATTGCCTATTTTTGCATAATATATTGTTCAAGGGGAAGGGGTTAAATATCGAATCTGTACCTCTGTTTCTATCGTTACATTATTACTGCGAGGTATATTCAAGTTATAACACATCAATTTTTTCTCAAAACTGGTAACGTGCTGTTTGCATTAAAATACACGAGCATTCGTTGTTAACGAATAAGAGAAGTGGCATTTCCGTGGGATCTGTACACATAAACTTGCATATAGACACGAAAATGCGAAAAGCTTCCTCCAAGTGTGTGCCACGAATGCTGACGGACGACCACAACGCTGCGCATGTGGCATGTTGTAGAGGCAATGTTTGTCTGTTTCCAATGGTGAAAGACACTGTCCGTGGTCGCACATTTACTAGCCGTGCCGCTTTTGCATCAGCAATTTTCCAACGCTTAAAACTGAATCCTAAACAATCGTTCGTTCCGGCCATGGAATCAGAGCGACCAGGTTGTGAAAAATATGTACGGCTGCAGGGAAATTACATCGAGAAGTGACATGAATTTCATAGTTTTCGTGCGATTAGCAAGTGACACAAAAAAAAAAAAAAAAAAAAAAAAAACAACATAAATTGAATGCACCTCGCATAAAAAAACAGTTAAATTTCATGTTGAACGCTGGTCGTTTTACTTTTTATTTTCGTATTTCCTGTAAAGATATTCATGGGATCCAATAAACGGATACAATATAGAAGTGCCGTGCCATGGGGCAGCGAGCGGAGCGATGTTTCCGTGCGCCGAAGTAAGGGGGCGCAAAATTCGGGAGGAAAAGTGAATATATATATATATATATATATATATATATATATATATATATATATATATATATATATATATATATATATATATATATATAATGGACGGAAAAAAGAAATTAAAAGTGCTCAAAATAAAGGAAAAGCAGGGTTTATTTTTGAAAATTTTCTTACGCTTCGCGCCAAGCATGGTGGTGCTTCGCACCCGGTCTGTCGACCTCATTCATAGTACGGGCGAAGGACACCGTCGTATACTCTCGCCTCTGGAGCTGATTTTTCACGGCACGACACTGCAATATAGACAAAACAAATGAAATATATATATATATATATATATATATATATATATATATATATATATATATATATATATATATAGAGAGAGAGAGAGAGAGAGAGAGAGAGAGAGAGAGAGAGACACAAACTAGAAGTTAATAAAGTGTGTCCATTCAAAGTAAATTGGATGTAAGATAGCAAAAAGCTGAGATTGAGAGAGAATCAAGTTCCTTTGATGTTTCATCGAGACTAGAGGGCTACTAACTTACAGAACAAAGCAAAACCAAAAAGGAAAACTTTGACGCTTCTAGGTAAACAAAAAAAAAATGTCTTTTTGCAGAGAGTAAATCAATTTAACAACTTCTTACAATTTTCTACAGCTGTCCCTGTGAGTCCTTCTTTGTTTCCTCTACTCGTCTCCCCCCTCGCCCCAAAAAAACTTAGGACACTAATGCTTCTACATTTTTTTCTTTTCCTAAACTGTTTCTTTCTCACAAATTCTTCAGTTCTGAACTCAAGAGACCATTAAACATAATGACCAGAAATAAAGGACAACAAACTACGTAACAATGTTTGCTCATATCCTGAGAACACTCAATGAAATTAATTTACAGAAACAAAAACAAACAAAATAAATGTTTACGTCCTTTAAAAAAAAAACACTCTAACTAGAGTAAATAACAAAACAGAGAATATCGTCGGCGGCAATTCAAAACCTGCTATGTGCATTTTGCAGGAGAAGCGAAAAACAGTATCCTGGTTAGCTTTTTGGCTTTATAAAAGTGATGTTATAAGTAATATTTGATGCTGCACGTAACTTGATACCTTTTCAAGTAACTTGAGAAGGTACCAGTTACGTGCAGCATCAAATATTACTTATAACATCACTTTTATAAAGCCAAAAAGCTAACCAGGATACTGTTTTTCGCTTCTCCTGCAAAATGCACATAGCAGGTTTTGAATTGCCGCCGACGATATGTTCGTTTAGGTTTCCTTAATTTTATGATGGGAAAATGTGTTTAAACAAATAAATATATACATCAGAAGCTGAAATATTCATTCTTCGCATGGGTCAGAAAAAATATCTACTTAAACAAACTGAACAACGAAAGGGAAAAAAATATCGACCATTTTCACATCCCGGTAAACACCCCCTGATACCCCCTGGTTTGAAATTTAAAAAACAAAAACATGCCTCTGGCTCCCAACCGACAGGGGGGCTGCATTTGGAAGTCAACGCCTGTGCGAGTATCACCATTCATCTCAATGACCGTGAAAACTATGGATATGACACTAATGTCGGTATTTTGGATTACTTTTAAACGTCACGGTACCCTCTCGCAGATGACCCCCGGCCCTCATACAATGGTAAGTGAATTTGAAGTAATCACTAATGGAAATGTCACCATTGATCTCAGCGACCACGAAAATTATGGGTTTTACACAAATATCGGCCATTTTGGATTATTTTTACATGTCTCGTTACCCCCCCCCCCCCCACATCGGTGACCCTCGGCTTTGCAGCCGAATGGAGTAAATTAGGCAGTTAATGCGATCGGAGTTTTATCATTGATCTCAGCGACCGCAAAAACTATGAATTCGACACTAATGTCGGTCATTTTCTACTACTTTACATGTCTCGGTAAACGCCCTCTCCCCTGAGAGCCCCTGTTCGAGTTAAAAAAAAAAAAAAAAAACGCTGCGTCTTGGACTGAGGCATGGATCAAGGAATTCGTGGCCAAAATTTGGTAACTCTTGGTCCACTCGTCTGGTCCCCAAGCCGTACACAGACACACAAAGAAATTTTTATTTTATTTCTATTAGAAGATGAGATTTTAAAAATATTTGTGAGTTATTGGAATAAGTTCAACCGAACGCCTTACACTAGAATACTGTTCTTCGTGAGATCAGGGAAGTCAAGCAGTTGTGGGTCAGGTCAGAGAAAAGATTGTTGTCCATTCGTACTCACCACTTGGTGCTCACAATGCGTCGTTCAACCAGATTCCTGAAGACAACTGGGGATCTACTTTAAAGAAAGAAAAAAATAGCAACCTCTGGTCTACAAAACCAGTCATAACGGCAAAGTGGGACGATGTGCTGGCCACACATCATGCCCAAAGCTGGATGATAGACGTTGCGGCTCTAAAGGTTGCTGAGCCAGGAGATTAGTTTTTAGTTTTTAGTTTTTTATAGAAGTGAGTTATTATATTTGTTAACTGTTTTGTTTAACGTATCTTCTGCCATTGTCTTGTCGTAATATGAACAGTGACGTAACTAAGGGGGGTAAAACAGGACTTGTTTCCCGGGCGCCTTATTTGGGGGGCGCAAAACTGTGCAAATATTTATTTTCACTATAAAGCAAGGAAAGGAGTTTTAGCAAACTAAAGATCATTTAGAAATTTCCTCAGAAACTTAACAGGACAACAACGACTCACCGACCTTACGATCATACCCATAGAGCGTAAGTTAGCTTGAAAGCTACCTTTTGAGGATAGCTATTGTAAAAATTTTTGCAGCCAAAAGAGCCCGCAAAGGTAAATTTTAGTTCCAGATTTTGATGCTTTTGTTTAACTTACATTATACTTCTGACAACAGCTTGGCATATTCTATTCTAAAGTAACAGATTGTTGATTTATTCTACACGTATGCACACACCGATATACAGAGGTTGTTTCCAATCTATGGTGACGAAATTACACATCTTGTGCAGCACCACAAACCAGGAGGGGAAGGACGCTGCCAGTCGTGTAGATGCCATGGACCATTGACTCTGCATGACAGGTGTTGTAATTGCATAACGGGACAAATGCCGCCCAAAATAAGTGCTTATTGGGAAGGTTACATAACTGGCCTTTCTGACTTGAACTACAGTTATAGCGCCCATATCAAACTGTGCAAGGAGCGTGGATTCACTGTCCAAAAATGGCATATCACAGGAGTTTAAAGGGGCAGGTAAGGCGAGGCATGGTATGATCTCTGTGTGGTAGAAACTGACCAATCCGCCGGCCTGCCACTCGCTGCACACGAGCTAAAATTCGGAAAATCGGGCTCTGGTCACCAGGGAGAAGTCACCCGCACAGAGGAGTATTGCAAACCGGCTACAGACATAACTGAAGACAGTGCACACCATCATTCACCGCGATTTGTGGTTAATAAAGCGACGGAAGGGGCGTGTTCATAAGCTCTCGCGAAAACACATCCAAGAAAGTCGCACCAACTGTGGAAAGCTATATGAGCAGTACCTGGCCGGTGAAAAATGGAAGTTTCTTGTAACACTGAATGAGACATGTGTTTATCTGGATGACTGTCACAAGCCACAAGCATTTTTTTTATCGATCGACAGGTGCGAGGGACTTTCAAAGATGGTTCACTGAATGCAAGGAACGTTTTGTTACAGGCTTCACGATCATGCTGGGTGTGTCAAGACAAAGCGTCAAGCCGCTTCTTCCTCCAACAAATGGCAAAAGAAAGTGGAATTCGTGCCATTCCATTCACAGACATTCCAGTGAAGTCCGCTGATGCGTCATCAATGGACTTTTGTGCCATGGGCCTCTTGAAACTAGCCTTGTTTCGCAGGAGACCGCGCACCGTTGAAGATCTTTGGGAGGCCTGTCTCTAGGAGCTGTTGCGAAGCTAGTTTCCTCCACTGCAAATTTCGCTGCCGGCCAGTTGCCCAGATGTTGGGCCACCCTGAATGGTGACGATATGGTTTCTTTTAAGGTAAGGCAGTTTTAAATCGTCACCATAGATTGGAAACAATCTCTGTAAGTCCAAATACAACCTAATTTTCAGTTAATATGATAAGATCATAATCATATGTCGAGTTCGATACTCTCAGATTATTTGGAAATCAAATATTAATTAGTTTAGTGTTTTATTTTGTACTAAAAATAATTATGTTCTGCAATTTTGAAACCAAGCTTTACCACTTGAAGAAAAAATGCAATAGGGTAATTACTGTGTGGTGCCAATATCAGATCTAGTCGGGAAGTGTTTTAATTTGATTGGTCAGGAGAGGCACTAAGACGAGGCAAGGCCCCGGGCGACAGCTGGCCTAGTACCGTCGCTGAATATGAAACATTTTCCTGTTACTTTACCGCAGTTAAAACAGTGAAGCATGTGAAACAGGAATAAGTTTAGGCCAACAATGAACGTTATGGTGGATGTGGGAATTTCTCCAGTACTTACCATTAAATAATAATAATAATAATAATAATAATAATAATAATAATAATAATAATAATAATAATAATAAAATTTTTGAGTTTTACGTCCCACGATTATGCCGGCTAGGCTAAAGGAGACGGTGAAGATGAGAAATAAATGAAATGGTGGAATGAAGACAGTGGGGGGAAACGGAAGAACCCCGAGGAAACCTACGCAGCACACGGTGTTTGTCCACCACAAAGTTCACTTGGCGGGAACAGGGTTTGAACCCGGGACTCCATGCACCACATGTGAACGCTTTACCACTTAAAATACTCCCAGTAGTAAGGTACTGGAGTGTGAGTGAAATGACAATTGTATTGTCAGAAGATTTCAAATTAATACAACATTAATTCAAAATCTTAATTAGCACGTATTTCAGATGTGAGTAACGGAGGTCCTAAGGTTTAGCGGTTTCCTAAATTCTACATTGTTTTCAGGCAGTTTTTTTTTTAAATATTATTATTTAGATGATATGTTGTCATCACACCAGTTCGCATTGGTAATATTTTTGGCTTTGTAGCTCAGACTCTATAGCTTCTCAATTTCTGTAACTTCCAATTCACAACACGTTTCTGGGCCTGTACTATTGATTTTGAGTTTAACGTTCCTTTCGGCAGCGAGGCTCTTTGAGACAGGACCTACTGATTAACGTGGAATCCGAACCACATGAGTTCTCGAAAGGAATCGAACCCGGGTCTCACACGCCAAAAGCGCGTACGCTAACCGTTTAGTCGCGAAAGAGCTCCGGGCCTGCAGTATTATTGGGAAATTATTTCCATGCTACACGCGCACACCAATCATACTAATATACAGAAGTGCATTCATGGTTTAACATAAAATTTATTTGTGTCAATAAACTAGATCCAACACACAACACTCCTCTATGTTAGCAACAAATAGATTCTGTTCGGTCAAGGTTGTATGAAAAATCTTACAAGCTGCTGAGAAAGATAGCAACCGTTTCTTTTTTCTTTTAATCGAGAACACCTTTTTACTTGGTTTGTAACCTTAGAACGAGACGACCACAAACTCCATATATCAGCCTGACGCATTGAGAATGAATTCGAGGCCACTTTCAGTAACAAGGCTTCCAGATGTATAAATTTCCACTACAACTTCCATCAGATCATGTGTTGTTGTTGCTAGAATGGAGAACCAATTTTTCCACCAGATAACGAGCCCTGTCTTCATTTTATATTAGCTTTTCTGTCCTGTTCAGAAATATTACCTTTCAGTATTATCTATACTTCGTTTGTTTTATGTCTCTTTGGAGAGATTATACAATTAAGGGTAGTGTATAAAGCTAAATAATACTTCTTCTATCGAATAAGTAGCAGGTGAAACGCATGTACAGATTTACTTTTGACGCACAACTAGAAAGAATAATTGACATATTGTAATCCTTTCACTAACTTCCTTCTTATTGTTCCCTTGTTTTCCACTGAGCGACATGAAAATATGTTGCTTGTCATAGATAAAATTCAAGGGGTCTACCAGAAGTAATTGAGAAAAAATTACAATTCTCTTGCGATTTGCGTATAAATACGAATTTCGGATGTATAACATAAAAAAAATATGGTGCGAAAACCACAAAGCAACCTGTTTTAGGTGGCAACTAAAAAGCACGAAAAGCCTTAACCGAGTCAGGGCAGGACGAAGCTCGTGGGCCCGAGCAGGGTTACGTCCGAGGGGAGCAGGCATTTCATCAATGGTGAGTGAGGATAGTAGAAAGAAGTGTTTTTTGGCAATGATATGATTTTTTTCAATAGCATTTGTCATGGTTTCATAGTAGTAACGTTCCACTTGTAAATATAAAATACAGGTTCTGTACACTGTGCAGAAATAATCCACCGGTGGAAAATAGCATCTAATAGAGTCATCTTCCAAATGCACTCATTTATTTTATCAGTCATTCAAGCGCTTGTAATGATTTTACACTAGTAACCCTATACTTGTAAACCTAAATACAATTGTGTTACTTTGTATTTAATTCTGTCGTCTGCAGAAATTTGTTTCTTATGTACATGTCTCTTCATGTAAAGTATTGAATTTTACCTGTAAATCTTCCAAAACTACACCTGCACCGAGACTAACTCGAAAGAATATCTCTATGAAAATAATACAGTAAATAAAATTATCAAAGCATTCGTAAGGAGAAAACTTGAAAATATTATTCTTAATTTTTATATTTTTTAAGTTTAACATTACTTTCAGCAGCGAGGCTATATGAGACGTGGACCTACTGATTAACGTGAAATCCGAACCACATGAGCTCCTGCCGGGAATCGAACCCGGGTCTCCCACGCACAAAGGCGCGTACGCTAACCGCTTTTTTTTTTTTTTTTTTAAAAAAAGAACTTCCTGACTTATTTTCTACTGCAACCACTGTTCAGGACTACTAGACACGACAGGGACACTAACACAGAAACATCGAAGACAGTTAAAATTCCACCCTTGCTACTACAGAGGGACTCGAACCCCCAATGGGCTTCACCTAACAATCATCAGCCTAACGCCTCAGACCGCTCGGCTACACCCACCGGCACCGCTTAGCCACGAAATAGCTCAACAATATTATTCTATTGAACAGTTAAACATAATAATAGTGAAAAATAATTCTTATTCTTATACTTATTCTTAGTAACGGCATTAGTGCAATATCGTTGGACCATACGAAAAATCGATGAAAAGTTTCCATATGTATGAAAGTAGGGAAGAAAATGTACTAAATTAGTTAAGGTTAGACTTCCAAGACAGTGGTGTGTAAACTGCTCCAGGAAACCGAGAAATGGGGTATTATTTAATTTCTCCATCAAATCACTTGGTAGTAACTCGGGTTCAAGTACTGGCTCCGGCGTCGTGAATGGGGGTGTGGACTTGCATTTCTCGGTGCAGATTCACTTTAAGAGGACTTAAATGTACGTACGCAATAAGAACTATTGTGCAAAATACCTAACCAACTTATGCTAGGAGACCACTAAAAAGCACGAATGCTCACCGAGTCAGGGCAGGAGCGCAGCAAAGGGTACCGAGTGAGAGGGTGCGTCCGTAGGGAGCAGATGCGTAAGTATAAACCTAAACGAGGCTAGCGCAAAACGTAGTATATCACATAAAACATCTTTTTGTAGATTTGGGGGAAATAGTAAACTATGGGGAAGATGCTAAACTAGGTTAAATCAGATTAGAACTTCAAAACGGAGGAGTTTATGAGTAAAAAATCGAGTACAATCGAGTAGAAATATACACGCCATTTCCACACTGACTTTCCCGGAACCAAATCATAACAAATGTATCTCTCTGACAAATATTCCCCTCGTCCTCCACATGCAGTGCCTCTTAGAACATGAAAAACAACCAACAACGACAACCACTTTATGAACTTCAACTATTCTCCTCACCTGATTTTCGCTCACTCTTCCTGACAAAAAAAACCAAAGTAAATTCTCCAATTAACCTGGTAAATTTCCTAAAATTCTTCCTGAGACACAGCACTCCCTTAAGAGCATTTACAAAAGTCCCTTTTCGATTTTCGACTCAAAGTACTATTGGGGGATCACATGATCTGGAGGTTCAATAACTATATAGGGTATTTCAGAAGCCCTTCCAGTTAGAAAATTAAAACTACTCGAGTCTGTTGTGATTGAATACTACTCGTGCGGAGAACGGAAACTTCTGCTACTAAAACACGTAAGTATGTAAATTTACTAATTAATAATTAAAAGTACACCGTCCAACAAATAAGTAATGATACTGATTTTATTTGAACCAAACAAAATAAGGATAATGTAATAATAACACCTGTTTATTATTCAAAGTACATCAATCCTGTGTCAATACAGCGAGTGGCACGATCATACAAGAAGTAGAAAGATCTTTGCAATTCAGTTTAAGGTATATTCTGTAATGCCATTGTTACAGTTGCTTGGATATCGTCAACGTTGTCCTTTTAATACTAGCTTCAGTTCAGGAAGCAGAAAATAATCGCAGGGGACATATCTGGAGAATAAGGTGGTGCTGCAAAACACACACACACACTTTTTTTTTGGAAAAAATATTCCTGAACAAGTGATGCCCGGTGAAGGGGTGCACTGTCATGAGTAAGGAGCTATCTACCTAGGGCTGAGTATTTACGCCGAACACGACAAATTCTCTTTATGAAACGCTCCGAAACACTTAAATAAAACCGTTCACCGTTTGACCTTCTGGTACAAATTCATTGTGAACAACACCCTTACTGTCGTGGAAACAGAGGAGCATCGGAAATACAGGAGAAATTTTTCATGGAAACCAGGGAAATAATTTGCTGTAATCCATTAAAATCAATTGGGCTCTGTAATTTTAGTCTTAGCATTTCTTCATATTATCTCAAAAAAGAAAAATATCTTCTTTAGTGGCAAGTTTTCAAGAATTTTTACGGCTTTCACGTTTTCTTACTTTTGATTATAAGCTGTTTTTCAGATTCAGTTAGTTCCCAATTTAATTAGAGGAGAAGGATATTAGAGTAGATATCCTACCACAAATCTTACTTACCTGTCTTACTATCTTGAATAACCATTTTTAAAAAAATGCAAGGCAATTCTGACTTTTTCGATAGATGCGCCATATCAGTGTTGTCAATTTGGTGGAACTGTTGCTAAATCTAGGGGATTCAACTTACAAATTAGCGACAAAAAATCACTTTTCCGATTAGGGATTTTTTGTGATTTTTAAATAGCGATTTTGGCTACTTACTTACAAACCTAATGACTTTTGTGCTCGAACACTTGTCCTATGACCAAGCATCATTAGTTCAAAGTAGTTAATGTGCCTTTTCTCCCCCTTTTTTTGTGTTCTTAATCTGCACAAGACAGGACAAGCTGGATAAATATACAGTGTGACCATCTTTCCACAATCTCGCTTTCTTTTCTCTTACTCATTCCGCTCTTACGAAGAACAACTCCACCCTTCAATGTCTGTTAATTTGCATAGCTTCTACTGAGAGACACAAATAAAGCAGAATTAATAGCAAGCAAATTAGCTGTAAAGGCATGAGTTAAGTGACATGGGTGTTATACGGTGATGATTTCAGGTGGTGTCTTGGGCTAAAAATTCCCACTTCCCGGATACAATTCTATGATCATGCCCAACCTAGTTCACCAATATTTTCTCACTCCTTTTCATTCAAAGCCTCTTTAAATCTTCTGAAATCATCACTGGTGTTAAATTTTGTCTTTCGTAAACTTAAATTCTCGTTCATTTTTAAAAATCGTATAACGTAAGTTTTGACAACACTACGCCACATAAAAGTCTGGAACCAACGTAGATCCACTGTCACCAAACAGGACCAAATCTTTTCATGAGCCACAGTTCTGGGACACTCATTGGCAAGACCAATAGCCAATCACCAGTGACTTCTCGTTAAATTCACCAATCATTTAGAATAACCCTCATTCTTCATAATCATCGTACTTCAAATACAGCAACGAAGGTGCGACAGTTGCCCTTCGACATTACTTCACATGCGTTCAACTCATATGCCTTTTCAGCTGAAATAGGAGGCAGGGGTTGAAAACCGAATCCGGTACTCCCACATTAGAAACTGTCAGTTAGAAGAGAGAGAGAGAGAGAGAGAGAGAGAGAGAGAGAGAAAGAGGAAGAGAAAATCTACTATCTATTGAATTACTACATACCTTTTATCGCTTTTGGGAATGCTCAAACTTATCAATATAAAGTCAACAAAACTTCTAGCCGTCTACGACCAACTAATCGTCTGTGAGCGTTTGCATGGTACAAGCGTTTTATATAGCTAAATAATTAGTTTCACATTAAAACTGAAAGCTGGCGGTGAAAAGTACGTGAAAATTGTACTGTCATCGTGTTTTCGTTGCGTGAAGTTTATGCTGCAGATTTAGCATATGTTGTAGATTTCTTGTGCCATCTTCAATTTTGAATTTGATTTGATTTTACGTTTAATTTATCGTCTCTTGCAGAAGCGAAGCAATATTATAAGACATGAATTTACATCTTAAAGTAGAATCAGAGCAACACGAGCTTCTACCGTGGATCGATTTCCGGTCTCCTACTCCAATTGCTCGTACCGTAACCACTTCGACATCTAAAAGCTCTCCCAATTTCGGAGAAAGTGTCCCGAGTTCCGACATGGCTCTATCGGAACTTTAAAATGTTCCGAGTTTCATATTTATTCGTGAAGTTTGTGATTTATTATTATTATTATTATTATTATTATTATTATTATTATTATTATTATTATTATTATTATTATTATTATTATTATTATTATTATTGAGATTTAGCTTCCAAATTATTGTGCAAAGCGACCAAGATAGGTAATTTTACAACAGCAGCAGGGAGGTAGCTATGTGATCAGCAACTGAGAGTCTGTACATAGGTTACATACCAGTGTTCGAAGTGGAAAACAAGCAGAGGCAGCATAGTATCTTTTATTACAATTTTGACTCGACATACCAGCTATCTAAATGTTGAATTGCAGTGAGGGTATGTTCCCTAAAAGATTGCATTTCTATTTACATAATTGACTGAAAACCATTGGAGAGCTTTCTGTAAGTGGAGCCCACGGACCACAGAGCACTCTTCTATAAGCCAAAACAAAGGGAAAATGTTATATGACGAAATGCCCTCTGGGACCTCCTTCAGCCGCTATGGGAAATCAAAATTTCACAATGTGGCAGCATCACAGATTAATTTGTAGCCATTAGCATTACTCTACGAATACAACAAGCAGTTGAATCGATTGTTACACTAATAAGTGATGCTAGTATCAATCAATATCGACTTTAGTTGCCATATGGAAAGAATCGATAGAACTATTTGATAGATTGGTACATCTAATATATGGTTCTTTATTTGCGACGTTGGCACATGGTGCAATTTGTGTCTCCAGACGACTCGAAAGGTATACAAATATATATATATATATATATATATATATATATATATATATATATATATATATATATATATATATATATATATATATATATGTATATATATATATATATATATATATATATATATATATATATGTGTGTGTGTGTGTGTGTGTGTGTGTAATAATCTGTTTCGTAGCTAATTTTCTACAGAGAAAAAGAAGTTACATAGAGATTGCACTCTAAACTCAGTATTCAAAAGGCATAGCATAATAATGTGTCACTTCGAAAGCTTCAACGTAACACATGCCAATCAACAGGGGATCTATAGGAGTATCACAATGTCTGCAAGGAATACAGAAATACGTTCAGGAAACTAAAACCCAATAAAGTTGCAGCTCTGTTATGTTTATAATATTTTGGAATGAGGAAGGTGAAATTTTAAGTGTTGTTCAGGCCACACTGCTCAATGACGCTTGCGCTAGTGATTACATATTTTAAGATGACATCCATATAAAAGAAGCTAATCTGTATGTGTTATAAGTTACGGAGTTGAGACGTTGAGTTTCGATGCGAAGAATGTTTCAAACAAAGTACGGAAAACCACCCCAAGCTCATATTAGTATCGAGAGATGATATAAAAAGTTCAATGTTATGTACAGAAGTGTTAGATTTACCAAGCACTGAAAGGCCAGGAACTAGCGACGATGTGATTCAGATAGTGAAAGAGAGCTAATGAAATTTAATGAAATCGTTTAAGGTGGATCACCACCCGGAAGTCAATACATATTTGAACTCATTACCTTAATTACTGCGCAATGAAACGTTACATATTATAAATATTGTACTATAAGATAGAGTTATGTTTCAGGTAGAACACAAGACACTGATTCGTTTAATTGTCTCCTAATATCGAAAAAGATAAACAAATAAAAGAAAATATTTGGTATGTTTTACAATGAGCACACAAGATGGCACTTGCTGTAAGGTCTTACTAGAAGTGCTCAGTTTTATGAAATGTTTATTTGTATGTTTAAAGTATTTTAAAGTAACGATCTTATTACGAAATAAATATGTTGTTTGACCTTTTTTTTGTGTTACGTTTCACATTTTATTTAAATATTAATTTGCGTGTACGGAAATAAATTTTGATAAGAAACTTGCACAGAACACTATAATGCGTTGTTGCCAAATTTTGGACGTTTACTGCCGTATCCACAATAAGAAAATTTCTGGATTCCAGCCTTGCGATTTGAGAAGCGGAACTTAGCTGTGAATTGCAGTTAGCATCGAAAACTAATTTCTCCTGTAAGTATCCAAGCAGAATTCCATAATTACTTCCTTTATTATCTAGCATCAGTAAACACTGGACACAATCTGGCAACGCCGCGCTATTCAAGCAGCGTGTAGACTGAGGAAACCTAGAGGTTAAGGTTACAAAGGTCATACTAAAGAAGATGAAGTGCCTACAAGTTTAACTTTATACATGATCTGATAAACGAGAACTGATATGAGAATTAGATAAACTTTATCTTTACAGGATAAATTGTCTAATATACAGAATCCTCGAGAAAGATCAATTATATTTTCAACACAATTTTTTGAAATAAAACACTCAGTTAGTACACGTGCAAAGACAAATAAAGAACTTGAAAAACCAAAACCACAATTAAATTATGGCATCAAAAGCATCAGGTACCAATGTATTAAGGCCTGGAATGCCCTTCCCCTAGGTATCAGAGAACTACAAACTTTTAGCAAATTTAAAAAAAAAAAAAAACAGCTCAACGAGTATTTAAAAAATTGAGACAATACTATGTTAATGTGTCATTATTATTGTTATTATTTTTACTATGAACTAATTAAATATTTATAACCTCATGTAACTTTGTGTTATCTACATATATTAAGTATTTATCCGCAATCCTATAATATGTAAATAAATTCTGAAAGGGAGAACCACAAATAGCAGAACCTAGGCTTCTCTCTGAATCGCTATAAAGATTGTTAAGTAATTGTTTTGTTGAATGCGAATTTATGAATCAATGCTTACCCATGTAAAAGATGGTAGTGACTTTTTGACTTGGGTCCTGTTCTCAGATGAGGCCACGTTCTATGTTTCGAGAATATGTACAGGAATAAGGGCCAAATTTGGATGTTTGAAAATACACTTGATTTTGAGGTGCATACTCCGGGTAGTCCCAAAGTCAATCTGCGGTGAGCAATTTCAATAGACTACATAATCGGAAATGAAATGAAAATGAAATGAAATCTTTAAGTTTTTCGTCCCACGGTTATGCCGGTTAGGCTAAAGGAGACGGTGATGATGAGAGATGAGTGAAATGGTGGAATGAAGAAAGTAGGAGGAAACGGGAGAACCCCGAGAAAACCCACGAGCACGGTGTTTGTCCACCACAAAGTCCACACGGCGCGAGCTGGGATCCAACCAGGGACCCCAAGCACCAGAGGTGAACGCTCTACCACTGAGCCACCGCGCCCCCCAGACTACATAATTGGATCATTTTGCTTCGAGAAAGACACAATAAATGGCAATAAAGATCTAAACATGCTACAGACATTTCTTGAGCCAGAATGTGATAGGTTACACATCGTCAATGAGGACCGGACCAGGTGTAGCATTTCTTAAGGCAATTTCTGAAAGGATGAATTGTACCAAGTGCACCAGCATCTTGGCCTCTATGCTCATCAGATTTAGCACCTTGTGATTACTGCCTGTAGAGATAAGTTAAGACCGAGATGTGTGCATAGAAAACTGGTAATCGTGATGACCTGAAGAACAAGATAAGTAATATAGTTCTGGATACCACGGACAAGCAACGTCAGCTGACAATTTTCGGTTTTAAAAGAAAACTGCAATAGTGTCTAGACGTGAATGATGCACAATTGGAGGTTTAGCAATTAATTTTAATAAGAAAATTTATAAGTAAAAACAGAACGAAATACACGCTTTGAACCTTACTGTAAGTGTGCACAAAATTTTATGTTAATAAATCTAATAATTTTTAGTCACAAGGTTTTAGTATTTTACAAGACATACGAAAAATTGGAAAGAGGTAGAAACTCTCCTAACAACAGAGATACTATATCCACTAACTACATTATACTTCAAAAGATTTAACAGAACACCCATAAACAAATAGTAGCACTCAAAAGTTTTAACGGAACTTTGAGTAGGGCTCTATGTTACAAAATGTTTTATAAGTTGATATTAGAACTGAAAAAGAAAAACATACGCTACAATTACTGAGTAAACCCGTCTCTTTTTGTGGTATGCATTCAATATCTATAGTTGTTCAAAGATTTTAGGTCTAACAGATCAACGTAGACACACGAAACACAGTATAACAAATATGGTGTTCTTACCAGTTCATACATTCAAACGAAACCACTTCAAACACTTACTGGTCCGAACGTCCATGTTCTTTAATACATATCTGCTTAGTGTCATGAATTACGGGTAGCACTGTAGTTGGATAATCAAACACTCGACTATTGTCTGCTTGGATAACATCTGTTCTTCTGCAAAATTTTCCCACTTCTTTCCTAGCAGGCCCATTGCCAGCTCAAAAATGTACGAGGGCCCGTTAGAAGTTCGGGGGAGCGATCCAATTGTATTGTAGTTCATCACCATATTGTAGTAAACCTACCGTGAAATTGTTAGAGGGATGTAAAAATTTAGATAGACGACCCCCGTGACCCCCGTGGATACGGACCTATTTCCTAGCAAACTACATTGTAAAATCTGAATACTTACTCGTTGTTTTTACGTTTCTTTACCTTTGGGGATCCTAAGATACAATTTGTACCATACGGGTGTTTCATGGTACATTGCGTTATAACTCTTCTATTTGAGCTTTTTCGTCCGGGCTTTTTTGTTTTTCAAGTCCAGAGGCATTGTAGAAGACATTACGTATGGTTTCACACCTTCCTGCGTCCAGACATAGGAGGTGATGACGTCATAATTTTAAAATATATATTTTCTCTTATGAAGCCTATGTTCATGATTTTTGGCGGGCTTATTTTTGCACGTAGAAGAATGCAATTTTGCACAAACATTTAGTCCGCCAAGTAGTATTTACCAGATTTTCTTCTCAGATTTCTGCGTTAAAACAGGGGGATCCAGAGGGGCTAAAAATTGAAAAAGGGATATTTTTACCGAAAAATCCCGTTTTTCTTCATTTTCCCGCCTTAGATACATGATGGAGACACGTGAGTCATACCGTCTAAAAGGCAGTTCCATTCTGAAGAGAATGACGGTCGAATTATTATCCTAGGGTAATTAGGGATGTCTGAGGGAATTTTTATCAAAATATACTTCTGTATAGGGAAAAATGGGACATGGTCGGTATATTTTTTGCGGGATTATTTTTTCACGTAGAAGATTGAAATTTTGCACAAACATTCAGTTCACTGAGTAGTATTTGCCAGATTTGTTCCGATTTCTGTATTAAAACATGGGGGTCCAGAGGGGCAAAAGTTGAAAAAGTAATATTTTTACTCAAAAAATTCCGTTTTTCCTCATTTTCTTGCCTTACATACATGATGGAGACACGTGAGTCATACCATCTGAAAGGCAGTTCTATTCTGAAGAGAACAGAGTATGAACCATGATCCTAGGATAAATAGTGACGATCCAGTAGCTGCTTGACTGAAAGTCTAAAAAGTACCCAAAAACCCAGGATCCCCAAAGGATAGAAATCCCACTTATTCTGCTGTTCTTAGCAGTGACAACGCCAGAGGGAGAAACGAAGATAAGTGCCCCCTCCTCCAGGAACTATGCTCGTTCCCGGATATATTATATTTTGGATCAGGTGTTACAAAACTATCCTTTGCGGTATACAAAATTAGCTGTCCTTCTAAAAATTGATCTGCTCCCTCTTCTACAAGAAATTAAAGCTGATTCTTAGGAATGTTCTGTTTCTGTAAGATGTGCGTTTGGCTTTTACAGACACAGAAACATCTTCGAACATAATCGTTTAATCCCAAGTCATTTGAATTAACGTTTGGGGCAATTTGCACGCATGTGCATTTTACCACCATATCATTATGTTCATTTCACACAAAGACGTAATTTTACTAATAATGGCAAAGCAGAGCAGTATCTTTCCCTGTGACGCCATCAATTGTATAATAGGGAATGTAACCCATTCAGTTGAGTTGAATTGATTTTAGTTTAGCGTCTCGTTCAGCAGCGAGGCTATAAGAGACGTTGACCTACTGATTAACGTGGAATCCGAAGCACATGAGGTTCCGCCGGGAATTGAACCCGGGTCTCCCGCGCCAAAGGCGCGTATGCTAGCCGCTTAGCCACGAGGTAGCTCTGTAACTCATTCACACGTTAGTAATCTAATACCGAATTCTCTTCAGAGGATAAAATATTGCTTTTAGTATCTACTTCAGGGGGTAAAAGTGGGTCTGAAAGGGTGGGGGTTAGGTAGGGGCATGACGCCACGCCGTTCCCCTTGTTTATCTTTGCCCATTATAATTTCTTAGGAACTGGGGGGACACCGTACATATATTTTCGAGGTGGGAGAACGATGGCTTCCCACGTTCCTCCGCACTTTTACACCTGCTTCTACTGTATCATGAAATTAGCTACATCAGACCATGTGAAAATATACACAATACGTTTACATCTTTATTTGTGTACGAATAATCACTACTTTTCTGCGGTGTATTCATCCAAGTTCAAGGACTTTGCAAATATTACTCTACTCATCCAGTTTTGTACAGAAACCTTAACTTGCCTATTTTTTCTGTATGTGCATTTCCCCCTGAATAACTATACAACGAATGACTATCCACTCCGCCAACTTGAGGGTATCCTTAAATTAAACATTTTCTGAATAAAGTGATATCTTTATATTATAGAAATTATCTCCCTTACCTTATTTAGAAACAGAATTTTCGCAGACGCTGAAATACGTATATAATTATTTTTATTTGAGAGGGTATGTGCAGATGTCACGTCTCAAACGTGAGAAAATCCTCACAATGTGCAATTTCCCAATTAACAATGAGATATTTGCATATGATAGTAATTAATCAATTTTCCCTCCTAAGACTAGGAATTTTCCAAAATATTGAGAAACGTGTCTCAATACGTGTTTCAAGAGTTTAAATACCAAATTTCACATTTGTAACTTAACCAAATCCCTCCATATAGCACTTGTGAACAAGTAAAGGCAAATTTCAATGTCAGAAAAACAAAATTAGTCTTTCTTTATTGAAGCGGAATTCGGAGCCTGTTGATACACGTATTCGCTTAGTATTAGTTAACAATAAAGCTGAAATATACAGGGTGTTTCAAAACAACACCGACAACATTTGGGAGTGATTCCTGACACCAAGATAAGACGAAAAGTATAGACCAACCTGGGTACACGAATGCTTCCTTTCGGAGTTATAGGCTGCTCAAAACATGAAAAAATGAACTTCAAAGGTCCATAGCTCTAATACTATGGGACCTACTGCAGCGGTTCAAGACTTTATTTAGGAACAAGTATGTGCCCTATCCAAATACGCATGTTTCAGAATCCTGCGATACTTCCGCAACAATTTTTATAGAGGTAGTTGATGAGTACTTCAAGTTATATGCCTGCAGCCAAACTTCTTTAATAAAAATTGTTTCTTGAGTACCTTAGGATTCTGAAGCATGTATTTTTGGATAGAACACATATTAGTTTCTAAGTTCAGTTTTGACCCGACTACGATAAGTCCCATAGTTTTGGAGCTATGGACCTTTCAAGTTCATTTTATCATGTTTTCGGCAGCCTATAACTCCGAAAGAAAGCATTTGTGCACCCAGGTTGGTCTATACTTCTTGTTTTATCTTGGTGTCAGGAATCAGCTCCCAAACCATGTCGATGTTGTTTTGAAACACCCTGTATTTCTCTTTAGCTTTATGTAACGACTAGATTACGGTTAGCACAGGGGTTCAGCCGCCAGATTCTCGAACCTCTTAAACCCACAATTCTAAGTAATTTCTAGTGCCTTTTCGTATTTCAACCATCTAAAACAGAGGTTCTCAACCTGTGGTACGCGTACCACTGGTGGTACGCCATTTACTGTTAGTGGTACGTACGACTTATGCTTTTTGGTACGCTGGTGGAAAAGGTTGAGAAACCCTGATCTGAAAGATAAGATTTTGTATCCCAAGAAAACTCCCAGAACACGGGAATGTCTTCATCCTCCCTTTAGGCCCCTTACAAACTAAAAACATTCACTTTTGGCAATATTCGTGTGGGTTAGTCCCGGAAGGCTACAACCATGCAAACTTTCACCATTCTATCTAGATAACGCCAACGAAAACTTAAAACCATACCGAATTTCAAGTTTTAATTCAAATTCCAAGTACTTTATGTGCAAAAAGAAAAAGACCCATTTAAATAACATGGCGAATTTTTTCATTATCCCTTTACACCTAAAAATTAAAAATATTCGCTTATGGCAATTTTCCTATTGGTTAATCCCGAAAAGCTACAATTATGTCAAAGTTAATCATTGTAGCCCTGTAGGAAGTGCCTAATAATTTTGGGATAATAAAGATGTTCCATATAAATAACATGGGGAAAATTCTTCAGTTCACCATGAAACCATTCTACAGCCGGAAATTTTCATTTTTAGTGATTTATTTAGGTAACAATTACGAAAACATATAAGCATACAGAATTTCAAGTTTTCATTCCAATTTCAAGTACCTAAATCATGAGATTATAGATCCAAAAAAGGCCCATTTAAAAAGCATGAGAAATTTCTTCATCCCTCCTTTAGAAACCCAGAAAATAAAAATGTTTACTTTTGGCAATTTTCCTGTGGTTTAGTCCCGGAAAGCTACAATCATGCCAAATTTCAACTTTCCACGTCAGTTCGACCTTGTCATTTTATGTAGTTTTCTATATAGTTAGGATATACACAGAATTCGACATCTAAAGAGTCAGCAAAATCTCACTTTCGACCCCTTCTCAATGAAAAAAAGGAAAATTTGAATGTTACATAATCAACCCCACTTTTTCTTCTTAGGAGCGGGATTTCTGAAAGCGCTGAAATATGTGGTTCCTTATTTTTATATAACAGTCCATGCGCCGAATTTCTCATTTCCAACTGAAGCAAATCCCCACATTCGGCACGTTGTGAATAAATAAAGGGAAATTTGATTATTATAGATATAACCCAAGGCCAAAGTACATATTCTCATGTTTTTAATTAAAAGTCCATATATAGAAGTGTACATATTCAACTTTAGTGATTGCTCACATTGAGCACTTGTGGGTAAACAGAGGAACATTTAAGAGGGGAATTAAGTAACTTTTTCACCCTTTTGGAGCAGAATTTTTGAAAACACTGAAAAGCACTCTCCCTTCTTTGTAATGAAGAGTTAATATGTCGAATTAAATCCCTATATCGTAAGGAAAATTTTGAACCTGTCTTTATCCCTCTCCCTTAGAATGGGTATCGACAAAAATCCTTTATCTCTTACTTCATGACAAAGGGAGCATTTTACGTTTCTACTTGTAGTAGTATGGCCTGGGTGATGATTAGTCATCTACTTCTATAGGAGTATATGTAAAGAAAATAGGTTAGCAGACTCATTTCTCCCCCATTAGCTGCATCAAATGTCCCTACGTTTTGTTTTCTAAAGGTCACAAGCATCTTTGAACAAGCGGAAATGTAACCTGACAAAAGCATTGGATAACTGAATAATTGAACGAACTACTTTGCTTACAAAGATGTTTATGTTCTTTGTGGACGACTTGAGCAAAGAGGACGAGTTGCTGACTCGGACGTAATGGGTATCATTCGATTCTTCTTAGACAAGTATAAGGTAACCAAGAAAGTTCTTAACTTTTTGTGGAAGTCTGTATTCAATTGGCTAAAACACCATAAGTTGAACGCGAATGGATATAAGGCGAAGGTCAGTTGTTGGTGTGGATATATCCAACATACTACCTGGTTGTGGCAATACAGTTACACCGTGAACTTGCGTAAGGACAGAGTGAACATGATACCTCCACAGAGCGTCATAAGGTTGTGTATGCTCTACAAGTTCAATCTGGGGTCAAACGCCACTGTAGTGGGGCGAAAGAGATGCCAGGCCTTTGGTGACGGTGTGGTGACTACTCGGACAGTGCAGCGGTGGTTTAACAAGTTTAAAGACGGTGACGAAACACTCGAACACGCACCACGTGCCGGAAGACCAACACATGTGGAAAATGAAGATCTTCAGGCAGCAGTTGAGGCGAACAGTGGCCAGACATGTGAAGAATTGGGACTACAGTTCAGTGTGATTAGAGAAACCATTAGGCAGCACCTTCATCAACTTAGGAAGCACTACAAGTTGGGTCGATGGATCCCACATGATTTGACTCCGAACCAGAATGCAACGCGAGCAGACACCTGCGTTCCTTTGCTATGTCGTCTGAGGAAGGAAGCATTTCTGGACGAGGTGTTGACATGTGATTAGAAGTGGGCCCTGTATAAAGCTCCACGGCGCTGTCATTATTGGTTAGCATTACATGAACCGGTTCCAAAACATTCGAAACCAGCACTGCACCAGAAGAAAGTCCTCCTGAGTGTTTGGTGGACTGTTCGCGGAATCATGCATCGGGAACTACTACCAGCTGGTCAGAGCATCAACGCAACTGTGTACTGTCAGCACATGAGCCGTGTTCAAGAAAAGCTCAAAACTCTAGAGCTAGTACTTCCGAATTGCAAAGTGGTCCTTCTTTTATATTACAACGCTAAGCTCCGAGTGGCTAGGATGACTCGTGACACAATTCTACACCTTGGACCGGAAACACTATTGTACATACTCCCCGGACATTGCACCGTCCTATTGCCACCTGTTACATTCCTTGGACAATTACCTTAGAGGACGCCAGTTCAATCCCTAGTAGAGGTGCAAAATTCACTTGACAGCTTATTCGCTTAAGTTTTCACCAAGTTCTACTGTGATTGAATCCATGGCCTTCCAGAACGTTGGCAGAAGATCGTCGATGCTGAGGGGAACTATTTTTGATCTTGCACCTACGTGTTAGGTGATATAGCGATGTTCGAAAGTGGTGGGTGAAAAGGGAACAGAATTTTCTTGGTTACCTTTATAGATCATTTTCCCGAAAATTCAATTTTTACCGGGAAAATTAACAAAAATTTGGGATTCTGGTCATTGGGGACCAGTTGTCGATTGGGGCATGATTGATATCACTCGATTCGCATTTACAAGTACATAGATAATTTGTATGACATATTCAAGATAATTCTATTTTCTGCGAGAAATAAATTAAACTTCGGGATTTTGGGCAATGGGGACCAGTTGCCGACTAGGACGTAATGGATATCATTCGATTTGTATTGAGACGTAGCTCAATAATTTGTATTACATTGTTCCGAAAGTTCAATTTTTACGCGGGAAATTTGAAAAAATTCGGGTTTTGGCAATGGGGACCAGTAGCCAACTTGAACGAGATGGCTAGGCCTACCATTTGATTCATAGTGACAAGTAGATACTGGTTCCCATTGTTCAAAATCCCAAAGTTTTATTATTTTCCCAGTAAAAATTGAATTTTCGAGATAATATAATATCATTGATCTACTTGTTAATACGAATTGAATGATACTCATCACGTCACACGAATGATACTCATAAACTGATCTTCATTTCCCAAGTCCTCCTGCTTTTTTCCTCTCTAATATTAAGAAGTTCCCCAAGGATCGGTATTATCTCCACTACTGCACGTAACATAAGGAAGTAATTGATCAACAACTTAATCTATAAAATGTTAGTTAAAATACCTTAAATCTTTACTAAAAACGTTTTAAGCGCTTAGGATTTTTTTTTACATATTCACTAAACTTGTATAAATGAGTGCTAGAAATGTTTAAATGTTTACTAAAAGTGCTGAAATGGTTTCTGAAGCGTTTGATTTATAATTATTTAAAAAATAATGTACATTTCAAACATTTATATTTAAGCTTTTAAATGGGAAACCGAACTCAGGTCGCTAATAATTTCAGTATATAGCTAATCGATTATTTAATTAAAACTGTGTAAAAATGTAACGAACTGTTCTTTATCCCATTACGGTCAGGCTTTGGGGAAACAGGTAGTTCTTTAACGAGCCAGAAGTGATCGTAAATACTATGTTGAAAGCATTGGTTGCTGTTGCTACCAGCAGAAAATGAATGCATATGTGAGCTTTAATTTTGTTTATATGTAACTGCGTAGTCACTTTGCTGAGGAATAACACTTATATTTATAATGTGAAATATCAAACAAATTACTCTTAACTAGTTTAAACACTATTAGTTATCTGAAGTGACTGTTTGGTGTATCTTAGGCTCTTATTTATATAATGCCTAAGAAACTTTTTGTCTGCAAGCGATACAACTTTATCTAAATAATAACGTAGAAATTACAGAAATAGTACAAGAATCACTACCTAGTTTAATCCGATATAAGGAAAGAAATGAACACAGCATACATAATCCAACATTTTACATTAGTTTCTCAAAATTTTAGTAAGTGACCATGACGGCAATTGCGCCCTCCTTTATGCATCTGCACCCTTATATCCTGAGCTATTGACATCTCTTGCGATTGTTATTGCTGGATGCAACATTTGGATTGCCTTACAAGTTCCTTCGTGTAAGTATAGCTACAGACAAGGTCTCATTAACTGCGGGGGATTACGGGGATTGTTTGTAGATATGGACAGGGGCCTCCATTGTGATTAAAATCTCAACTAGCTGTCTAGAAAAGAATCATACAAGAAACAATCACTATCGTAAGATAAAATATGACCAAAAATATAAAACAAGTTGCTTTGTTTCTTACATCCAGCGGCGCAAAAACTGTCTTCAACATTGGGGAAAGGGGAGACGAGTAAGATCATTCCGATATATATATATATATATATATATATATATATATATATATATATATATATATATATATATATATATATATATATATATATATTTTTTAAAGCGATGTTCAAAATATTTATAAAGCAGAGTTGTCTTCAACATTGGAAGGTGGGCAGATTTGAGGCTTATTGTGAGTGGAAATCATTTCAACTCACTTTCCTTTGTGGCAATCGGACACAAGTCATCACATTTCTACCTAAAAACACATTTCAAATCAGATTATTGGAGGGGAAAGTCCTTTCAGTTCCAAGATTGGAGGCGACATGTGTCCCGCATCCCCCTGGGGATTTGCGCCAGTGCTTACATCCACCGTCTTAATAAATTAGCCTAAATCAGTTTTTAGAAAAAGGTCAAATATAGTGTATGAGAATCGTGTTGAATAAAAGTGATCTACAGTCTCATGTAATTATAGAATATTCAGTCACAATCCGCCCCCTTCCCCCCCCCCCAAAAAAAAAAAAAAAAAAAAAACCTGCGTAGATGCATAATAGGTTATGTTTCTTTTACGTTAACAAGTTCCGCCTGTTTATAAACTCTGTATGCGTGGAGTTGGGTAAAATTTTTAATCAAAATAATAGGCGATTTACTTCAAACACATTTGTGCGCTATGAGATATATTCACCCCCCTCCCTGATTCCCTCCATTTTTTTCCGCTGCGATGTCAGCAGAGGCCATATATTTTTTCTTGCCGCGGGCCTTCAGATGAGTTAATCTGGCCCTGTATACAGAGTAAGTCAAAATGATGGACCCAATTTCACAAAATTTATTCTGTGAAATCTAATGATATAAAATGGTAAAATGTTTGTCGTGTGCGAAATTACGATAAATTTCAATTTAATTATCATATATTATAATTTTATTTTTGAATTACAGGGACTTTTCAGTGGAAAATAGGATGAAACTTAAAAGGTAAAGTAGGATAACGTAAAAGGGGTAAAACTTAAAAATTCGACTGTCTCTCGAAAGACAAGTATAAGTCCTATTGCTATTATTACAATTACACATATCAATATCCAAAAGAGGTTGAAGTTATTTTTTTTTTTTTTCACTTAGATATACTCATCTGAGGTAAGTAAATACAAACAAATGAAAAAGGTACAAAAATGGAGGCCTTGAAAGTAAAACGTATACAAATTCACCAGTGTTCGGAAGATGCTGTCTTACAATGACCTGTGTAAAGTGGGTCGGTGAGTCAGAGTGGGTTACGTTCTGTTGACCCACGAAACATTGACCCACTCGCAAATTTTCACGCACTTAACCCACGAGCAACTGACCCAACTAATCTCTCGTTTACGCAATATTTCAAGATCCTACTCATAATACTTCCGGAGATCTGAAAACTGCCAAAAAACAAAGGGAACTCTTTAAGCTCTTCCTTTATTCTTTATGGGTTTATCTGATAATTCTTTCTCATTATAATTTACAATACAAATAGGTCATTTCTACAAAATTTGAAAGTTCTATGCCAAAATAGCATCAGAGATTTAGAGAACTAAAAACGAAGTATCTTTCTCCTCGAAGTATCTCTTTTCTTCTTTATGGGCCGTATTTGATCACATCTTGTTCTATATGAACCGATTGGATGCCAAACGTTAGTGCAAATTCCAACATTTCCAGGAGAGATCTTTAGTAAATCAACATCTGATGTAAATCGCATCAAATGAATTGGTGACTACTTTTATGTACCTGGATAGTGTTAATAGTGGTTATATAAAGTGCGAACATGAAATAAAAGCAATTATAAGAATTGCGAAAGAAGAAGAGGAAGAAGCGATTATTTTGTGGGATCTTGAATAAAGAGTTGAGAAAAGGTCGTATAAAATACTTCGTGTGGAGTATTGTACTATATGTGTCAGAAATATGGTTATTACGGGGGAAAAAATGATGAAAAGTGAGTGGGAGCTTTCGAAATGTGAGTGTGGAGAAGAATGGAGAGTATTAGTTGTGTCGAATGGGAAAAGGAATTAGGGGTGTTTTAAATGGTGGGAGAGAAAAGAACTATGTTAGATATTATTAAGAAGAGGAAGAGAAACTGGATGGGGCATAGGCTAAGAAGAAACAGTATCATGAGGGACGTGCTAGTGGCAGGAAAGAGAGGGAGGTGGCGAAGGAGATCACAATTAATGGACGATATTAAAGCAGAAACATCGTACCTGAAGACGAAGAGGTTAGCGGAAAACCGTGGAGCTTGGAAGCTTATCAGTTGCACCAAGTGACCTGCCAATAGTGGTACAATATCTATGAAGATGATTACAATTACGCTTTCGGTTGCAACAATAAATTAAATATGAAGTTTTCATGAAACATTTAACTGTAAAGTTCTCTTTTTAAAAAGATGTCCACTTTGGAGTTACACCATAGGCATCCAAGCGATCCATAGGGTACAAAGACACCATTTAGATTTAAAGGTTGCTTGGCTAACACTAGTATTGCGTGGCTATTTTTGAGATCTGGTGATCGGAAAAATATTTAAAGCCTCCTACCCGTAAGTGGTCTATTTCGCGAAATATTGTTTTACTAATAGCTAGTGTTGTAAAAAAACGTTTTTTTTCTGTGAATTTTTTTGAATAAAAAACATCGTTCTTTTTCATGTTTTTTTTCAAAAATCTGTTTTTTTTCTGGCAACTATTATTTATTGATTTATGTTGCAGATTATTGAAATAATCAACAGAACTTGTGTCGAAGCCCTCGTAACTTACAAATCGTTTGTTTCTTTGAACCTATACGAGCAAAATTGTGTGATTATTCCTTTCGTTCCCAGGTCATTTTTGGCGTTTTCCTACATTTCCAGTTACTGACTTATTGCTCAAAAACTATTCATTCGATTGATATGGTTAAGGCCTTGTTTTTAAGAAAATGGATGTGGCTATCTTTTGGTGTAAGTTGCATTGCAGTGTTAACAACGAGTGGGAAATTATTGAGGGAAATGTAGGGGTGAAAATTTACAAAAAATTCCCTAACCGAATTTCAAAAATTTTTTGTATCTAGCACCACTGCTGCTATATGGGTTCAAGTCACCTAAACACATCTTTGGTGTGTTGACAAGGTACAGTGAAATCCTGAAGTCGCTGGCTTCCATTCAAAGAGGGAAAAAAAATTCTGTCATATACATGAAATTTTGACACTTTTTACGCCTCAGAGGCAAAAATCAAATATGCCGGGGTACAGCTTCTCTAATTATCCTATTGAAACTTTTTATGGTGCGTTCTGTAGAGCAAAGAGGAAGCTTTCAGGTAGTGGTACGTTTGTTTCAATGTAGCCAGTAAGAGGGTAATAATTGAGGGGAAAAGGGAAATTTTCCGAATTTTTCACCTAATAGCGGGAATTAATTGTTTTGGCTGGAAACGCTGCCATCAGAAAGACGAAAGCTATCTGAAAATAAACCGTAGTACTCGAAGAATATATCCTACAAGTATCATGGCGATATATAACAAAGTAAACATCAAATAAAAAAAAAAAAAACAACTCTCATTCTACCTCAGAAATTCACCATTTTCTTACAATTTCCAGAACATGGTTTATTATAAACCTCAACTGTACTTCCCCTAATTATTCTAGTGAAACTTTTTATGGTGCGCTGTGTAGGCTAAGGATGAGGCTGTTAGACACTGGTACATTTGTTTGAATGTAGCCAACAAGAAGGAAATAATAGAAATAAAAAGGGAATTTTTCCCAAAATTTGCCCCTAAAATCTGGAATTAATTTTTTTGTAGCTAGCAACACTACTATCAGACACACACAAACTATCTTAAAATAAGCTTTGGTATTCCTCTAATATATCCTACAAGTTTTGTGATATATCTAATAAAGTAAGCATGTCAATAACAAATATCTCATTCTACCTTAAAAAAAATCACAGTTATCTTTTCAATTAGAGAACAAGGTCCACTGTAAACCTCAACTGTACTTCCACTAATTATCCTATTGAAACTTTCTATAGTGCGTTGTGTAGAGCAAATACGAGACCTCCAGATACTGGTACGTTTGTTCCGATATAGCCAACAAGAGGGAAATAATAGAGACAAAACATATAATTTTTCCAAAATTTCCCCCTAAAATCTGGAATTAAAATATTCTGTAGCTGGCAACACTGCAACCAGACAGACCCAAACTATCTTAAATTAAACATTGGTACACCACTAATATATCCCACAAGTATTATGGCGATATTTAAGGAACAAAGCTTCTAATTATCAAAAATATATTACGGTAAAGAGAAAGGCAAGGAAAAACTAGAAAAATCAAGGGCTAGAACCTAAATGCGAATTTTACGTGCGTTCCCTAATTGCCCCATGTAACGATCTGTACTTTCGTTTGTTAAGTAAGGACAAATGTTCGATTGGCGTAAGTTGACTTGCACTCGGGACGTATAGCTACGGATTTATAAACAAAGATTTCTAATTTTTTGCCCAAATATAGGAGAATTTTAAATTCCCTAATTAGCAACACTACGCGCAGGCCCGTCCAATTGATGTCAATAGTTAGGTATCCATCAGAGGTATCTACCTGGCAAGTCTTAAGGATGTCTTTCTACAACGAAGGAAGCTACAGGGGAAAAAAGTAAAGGAAATTCGAAATTAGAAAATTCTCGAATTTTTTACTGGGGTGAAATTCGACACCAGAAGAAAAAGAAATTAATATGATAAACTATAGTCCAACCACATTCTGCAGGAATAATATCCCGATATCTTAATTAGTGTCCACACTGGAGCGGATTAAACAAGTGACACACCTGTGTGTGCCACTTTGGCCACCTTGACCACCGAGTATACACTTGATTACATTTTTTTGACTACTAACTCGTGTTGTTGTTGTAGTTATAGTCTCGACTAATAATAATATCGTTGTAAACAATAACTTTATAAGGAAAATTTTTTCTCCTTTTTACATCTTAGTTCCTACACTGTTGGTGAGAAATGTAGGGTGTTTCAAAATAAATTTTGGGGTTTTAAGTCTTCGTAGTACTTATTACATTTTACGAACAATTATAAGCAATGCATGAAGTAAAAGAGCACCTCAAACAGTCTTTGCTACAAGTGTTCAATGTGAGATTCATTCATCACACGGCACACATCTAGTCGATAGGCGAAAAAGGCCCATAAACTTTCCGCCATATGGCACAAAACAAATTCAATTTAGGGGAGTTTCGTTTCAATTGTACCATCTCCTGAGGATTTGCTGACGGCCAGATGCAAACATTGTGAGTGTTCACATTAGCTCTTAGGTGAAAAGTCGATTTATCACTGTAGACGACACGATCCAGAAAATCTTCATTGTTATGCAGCAATATTTCACTTGCGAAATTGGCACGTAAACCGTAGTTTAGGTTTTAGACCTGTAGCAACTGTAAACAATAAAGACGTAGTTGCAAGCGTCTCCTTAATATTCTTCACACAGACGGTTGCACTGTACAGGTTCAGTCTTTATTAAAACACAAAAAGCTTTCTGCTCTCTAGTCTCCATCTTTGCTACTTGCTCTTTCTAACGGCAGCCAGAAGAAACAACGTATGCACATGCGTGCGTACAAAACTGTTTGAGTTGCTCTTTCATTTGATATAATATTTAGAATTGTAAGTTAATTGTAATAGATACTACAAAGTGTCAAAAACCTAATTTTAATTTTGAAACACCCTGCATTACTTCAAATTGAGTCATCCTATATTCAGATCCTAGTCAATTTGTCGCCTCGTGCAATGGCATAATTTGCCGCCTCCCCCTTTCTCCAGAAAGAATAAATCTTTGAAGTCATTATTTTAAGTAGCTATGCTACTCCAGCATGAACAACAAAGGTGAGGGTAAGTGCAGTGGCACTCAGAAAGGCTTAAATACTTACTAAAAATGCAATTCCGTTGTATCTATTTTTTTCTTTAAATGTTAATCTATTATGATAGTGAAAGATAAAGCAAACACACCTGCATAGGAAAGATGGTAATCCTTTTTATAGAATTCACTATCGAGCTTCAATCTCAATGTTTCAGTTTGCAATTCCAGTGCAACTAGCTCTTTTATCTTTATTTCTTGATTTTTCTTCTACATCTTCTAACATTTAAAAAAAGAAACTTATTTCTATCTTCAATAATAAGGAACTTGCTTCTGACAAAAACAAGACTACTTTCATATCAAAACTGTGATAACTTACTAAATGGAACAGATATTCACTACTATTCGAGAATTGAATTCTTGCATTTGACAACAATCAAGCAGTTTGTGCTCGGATTTATTCGACCATTTGCTTTAGCATTGTCCATGTGGCCTTAAACTAATACAACCTAAACATAATTTATGAATGTAGTATTCAAATAGAAGGTCAGCTTAGTAATTGTAACTACCATCATCACGAAGTCTGTTTCCAACAAGAAATATTTAATTTAAATAATATACTTATGAAAGATTTTGCCGGACCATCCAAGCTTGCCGTTCCACGCAAATGCACGTGTTGCATATATATAGTGGCGTATTTAGGAGGGCTTCCGGGCTTAAGCCCCCCCCGAAATCGTACTTACTGTAGTAAAGTATATGAAATATCTTGCAGAATTTTCACATTTTCAGGCAAAGCCCCCCCGAAAGTTAGCAAAGCCCCTCCCGAAACAAAATCGTAAATACGCCACTGCATATATGGTAGAGCCGGCTCTGCATATCATATATATCTAGTCGACAAATTATTTGAGGCGTATAGTTTCTAAATCCGCCATCTCCTTCATAAACGGTTTCGAGAAAAACAGGAAAAACTGATAACTCAGAGATTATGTGAGATAAAATTTTCTTTCTAGAAATATTTTACTGCTTTCTGGACATTCATTATAACTACCAAATGACAAAAATCTCTCTCATCCCATTTCTCGGTTATTGCAGAAAGCAGTTTGGAGATGGCGGATTTTGAAAACAACTTTTGGAGATGGAGGACTTTGAAAGAAACGTACTTAAGTTTTTTGGGGTTTATTTGCTTCCAAGTCATTAATATTATAATTTCTGACAACTATTTCAGAACAGAACAGTAGATGGAGATAAACTGAATCTAAACAACGATATTAACTTGTTGGGTGACATTATAATGTGCACAAACAAGGAAAAAAAAATGAAGCTATAATCATAGTACGTTAGCTATTTACGGTCAAGTTCCGAAGTTCCCAGCCCGTTTAGAAATATCGTCTCCTAACATAAGCTTACTTAACCTCACCTCACTAACTTAATCTAACCCATTGGGACCTAACCTAACCTAACCTAACATAGCCTGACATAACAGGATGGGAACTTCGGAATAAATGCCACCTTTACCAACAAGAAAAGGATTGAAAGTGATCTTTACACTGTTTTCAGATATAGTTCTCATCAGAATCATGTTCGAAACACTGGCATTCAGCCTAATCCTTATCTACACTTTCTTCTGTTGAAGCAGTCAGTCTCTTTTCAGCATCAACATAAATGGCTAAGTTTGAATTAGAACGCCACTTCTCCCCGAAGTGTTTCGTTAGGAGTTGAACAACATCTTGCAACATTTTTTCATTAACATCGGTCTTCAATTCATAGCATAGAATAGAATAGAATCGAGATGATGGGGTTTAGAAACACACTGCTGAGTGTAGATGGCGGCTTTTGAAGAATACCCTGAACTTTAAAGCAGTAATTGAGGGTGGAGGTGGCGACATTTCAAACAACTCTTTTCACCATCATGTAGGGCATGGAAAGGAATACCAGTAAATCTACTTAGCTCATTTTTTTTTTTTTGAAAATTGGAGATGGCGGATTTAGAAACTATACGCCTCATTTATATATGACATTTAGAAAAATACTATTAGGCAAATTAGTATTAGTTTTTACCTTTAGACAAGTTATTGGAATTTTATACTGTTCGTGACATTTTCGTGCTTATTAAAGGCCTGCTTTCACGAAAAAACAAAATTTCATTTCTACTTTTATTTCTTAGTTGATATTGATGAAAACTGCTGAAACCCGAATTGTTAATAGGTATGGTATTCATATAAATTGTAAAATATTTGTAGCGTATCAGTATCTAGCGTTTAATTTATGTTGCATTTTACGGTGATTACATCTACATAAAAATATTTCATTCTTAAATAGACGTAAGATGCATTACAAATGACTATTTGAAAAAAAAAACGAAATTTAGAAAAAAAACGAGAGGCAATGTTTTTTTTTTCTTAAAAAAACGTAGATTTCTGAAAAAATACGAACCGTTTTTTTTTCTATTTACAACACTACTAATAGCCTATGGTTGAAGAACAATGTTAATAAAACGTTTTAAATTTCTCCGTCTAATATTTTCGGAAATCAGTGAATCAGAAATTTACACTTTTACATACAGTAGCCTATTTATATACAAGAAGATGGTTTTGTTTTCAGATTTGGAATTATATAGTATATCGTAGCGTTGTGAAGCCTAGAATTTAACGACCTTTTTAGCACCGAGGCTATATAAAGAGTGGACTTATAAAGAGTAGCTAACGTGGAACCCGATCCACATAAGCCCCCATCAGGAACCGAATCCGGGTATCTAGCACCAAAGACATGAACGTACTCTACCAGTAGTATTCATAAAACCAATCTGGGGCCACTTCCTCAAACCAGGCTTTTTTATATATGAAATCCTCCAGCATAGAATCACATCGAAAATTACATCTTCACCACATTGACCCCATACATCTTCAATCTACTTTTATGATATATAACCATAAAAGAATTTTACACCTAAACTTACATCTAAAAACTTACAATGGAAACCTACACAAAATAAATTTATCGCATCTTAATCTCCAGTTTATAAGCTTTCATTTGACGCTTGAATCATGAAAATCCGTTAATAATTAGCTTTAAAAACTCAATGAGAAGGAATGTATAATAAAATAGCATTTACTGGAATAGGTGATCTGTCACTGATTCATTTTGAACGATTCCAGTACCAGCACAGGACCTTCCAATCCGATTCTCTTTCCTTCTCCTCACATCAATATATATACACATCAGCCTCTATCTTCAACACAACTTCTAGCTAGCAGTCGAGATGGCGCTGTCAATGACGTAGTCTCCTTCGGGGAGAATACATCATACATGACGTCATTGAATCCGTGACGAAGTATCTCTCGAGTGTCTTTCTTTCTTTCCTTCCCATCAACACTCAGCAATACCAGAATATCAGAACTAAATCCTAAGTTGCAAGACAAAAAAGAAAAAAGTCAGGGTAGCCAACTCAATATTTTTTTCGGAATGTTCCAGGATTTTAATTTTTCAAGATATCGCTTTAAAACATATGGGGATGAATTCACCCCATTACTAATAAATATGATAATTGTTAAAAATGAGATGGCAACACTGATTAGTTACACCCCCAAATAACGTTTTTATTTAATACCTCGGCCCCTAATTAACCGATTTAAAAAATTCAAACGGCAAATAAATACTAGTAACATAACCAATTTTATAAAATGCATAAATGGTTGCATAACCCTCAGGATATGTTTCCCTTTTTCAATATCTCCACAAAATTTCAACAAATCGAAAAAATAAAAATACTATCATAAGTCAAATAAAATTTTAAGACTTTTTTAAAGAATAACATTTTCCCGAAAACTCAAAAATAAACCCGTAAAAAAATCCCGAAATTTTGAACTTGCTATAAAATCGTCAAATATTAACCGATTTTCAAAATTCAAACGGTAATCGATAGAGAAACCAATTGAATTTTTTGAATGTATTGTGGGTTGCATACCTCTAAGGACAATATTCCGAATTTGTTATATCTCCGTTGTTTATTAACCGATTTTCAAAATTCAAACGACAATCAATAGAGAAATAAATTGCCTATCTATTGAATGTTTTATAAATTGCACAACTCTAAGGATATAATTACAAAAAACTAAAATAAATCCCTTATTTATATATGTATCTTCAAAATTTAAATGACATTATGTTCTGTATATCCAAAGGTCTTAGTTTTTATAGTCTTGATACTATAAAAACACTTATACACTTAAAATTACAAGTTCGGATATTGATAATGAACACTTATACACTTAAAATTACAAGTTTTATTTTTTGGATTCATTTCTAAAGTAAAACTGATGTATTTTATAACCATTATCGAAATCTTTCAAACCTTCATACTTAACAAACAGCTTACTCTTTTTCAAATCTTTCAATAATACTTGCTCAGTTTCGTCATTATATCTTTGTGGTAATAACGTCTTATATTTCTCATCTAAATGTACTAAAACTCTTTGACCATAACGCTGTGTTTGAATCAATTTCCATAATGTTATCTCGTACGCTTTACCTTTTTCTAACTCATCTATGCGAAGGAATCTCAATGCTTTAACATCATTTTTTTATTCAAATAATTAGCCATAGTTTATTTATTATATGGAAAATGTTCATAGAAATTCATAAAACCAATCCTCATTTACATATAGAAAATTTACATAAAATTTACATACAGAACTCAACAGTTGGATAATTATCTTTTAAACCAGTGTATTTGATTTTTATTCCATCTTTAACGATCTCATCAATCATTTTATCTGTTAAGTGTTTTGTAAATCTAGGTGGAAGAAAAACCTTGAACTCCTCACACTCAATTAATATGCTCTTCCCAAACTTAGTTTTAATCTTTTCCATTTTCACAATCTTTTTATTCTGTATTTAATTCTAATTCTCTTAATCCAATAACTTGTTTTTGTTCAAGACTTCCAAGTTTATTTAAAAGCTCAATATGACTTGACATCGTATTTATTATATAGAAAATCAACGAACACTTAATTTTTATCTTCACCAAAAAATATTTAATCATTTTTTTATCAATTTTGTTTATGGAAAAACTTTAATACATTTAACTATCTAAAACTCTTCTACTACTTTCTCATTCTTGGGATCATATGTAAAGTTCTTTTGTCCAATTAAAATCGCATAACATATAGTATTAGCAGCCACAGCTTCTGCAAAGTCTACTACAATCTTTATGTTTGTTCTCTCATTTACCGATACATTCTTCCTCTTACTACAATTAATCACATACATTGGTCTGTTATCTATAAACTCTTTAGGATCATAGTACATTTCGATATTGCCACATGTTATTCTCTTAAATGCAGTATAATCTTCGTACATCTTAAAATAATCCTTGTTAGCAATATCTAAGTTTCTTGATTCTTTTGGAAATACCTCATTCCTTCCATTCTTAAGATAGATATTCTTTACCTTACAATGATCAAACTTACTTGCATGTGCTGTTTGTTTGCCACTTCTATCAGTTTGGAACATTACAACTACGAAATCAGGCATATCAAATTGTCTTGAATTAAATTGAGTAGTAACATCAAACTCCAAGAAAGAACCTACAACAGTCTTCTGAACACATTGATAAGTATGGAATGAGAACATGATTTTAGGTTCTTTAAGAATATTCAACTTTAACTTGTTTTCATAATTAGATTCGTATTCAACAATAGGCATTCTTATCTCCATACTTTTTATTGTTATTTTTCCATCATGAGGAGCTGCTGCACCTGCTCCTGTTCCAACCCATTTATACAAGACATCGTTATTGTTGTTAGCTTTTGTAAATGTTATTCTCAATCCACCTTTCCACATAACCTCTTTATAATCACTTAAAAAGCCTGGAATTAATCTTAATGGGTACAAAACACTAAAGTCCTTTCTTAGACCAAGTTTATCATCTGTTTCAAATCCTGCTTGTTTTAGATATTCAACTTCTGGTTTGGAAATCTTTAATGTTCCAATAGCTGTTGATGTTATTCCTGGTAGCTCAATCTTATCTATAACAACCCCATGCTTTCTAACCTCAATTTGAGAAAAGAAGAATGGGAAGAAGTTATCTACAAGTTTTATAGTATCGTTTGCACCAAATGTTCCTCCAACTGATGCACCAACAACTTCAAAAGTCATATGACAATCTGCTTTGTGTGGATGTACGAACCCATCACCCACGTCGAAATCGAACTCAATATCTTTGTTAGCTTCATTCAAATTATTAAATGTTCTTGTGTTAGCTTTAAAACTCTGTAACTCGTAACTCTCAACACTATCCATTTATTATAAAGAAAATCTTGAAACAACACTTTTATGGGATATACCCATAAAAGAATCATACATAATAACAATTAAATACTTATAATCCCCATCCTAACTTAACCTTAGCATTCATAGCAGTACCAACCCCAAAAGCAGCTAATCGTTCACCAATTGACGCATCAATACTAAATGCTCTTTTCCATGCTTTATTTTCTAGTTCCTTATCTGCAATATGTCTTGACTCTGTATCTTTATTATCCCTATAGTATATATCGTGTTCTTTACAAGCCTCATCTAATGGGTTAATGCCTTCATCACCTCTCTCTAACCTTTCTTGAAGCTTCGTAAAAGGCCCACAAAATCTGAAGCCTGGTATATGTAACTCTGGTATACCCTTCATGTTTAAAATCCTATTCATTAATCCTTTCCCAAGCTTCTCATCATTCCAGAATCGTGGTGGTAATGTATTTAAGATGTTAATCAAATAACCTATACCTTTTGGATCATTAGGAATAAATTGTGAAAGCTTATTATTAATCATACTCACTATACCTACTTTTTCATTATAAAAGTTATTATTACCAGCCTTTTCTTCTCCATCTATAACTATTAACCGATCAATTAACTTTCTCACATCATCCATCCATATATATTCTTTAGGTATCTCTGTATATTGTTTAATTCCTTCACCAGTCCTTTTAGGAGTTGGAGGTAAAGATGGTTTAATATAATTATCCCAAATAGGCTTGATAATATTAATGTACTTAGAACCTCTATTAGATGCTACTTTTTTATCTCGATTATATTTTTGGAAGGCAGCATCTGATTCTATTATTATTTCCTTGTACTGTTCAAAATCATCATCATCATAATCTTCAATGGTTTTATTAGTATTCATCGTTAACAATTCCCATAGACCTTCTGTTCCCTTATAAGTTTTACCATTAATTATCAAATCATCGCCATTCACTTTAACTTCAGAATTTCCTATCTTATTTATTATTTTTCCATCTTCTTCTACAGTTCTTATTCCAAATACACTATCATTTCTTTTACTATAATATTTCGTTGCAATCTTACCAAATGATTGTGCTGTTGTTAAAGGTTCTACTCCTTCCACTTTGTCTTTAATTTGTTTTCTCATTTGTTTTATTTCTCCTGTTATAGGCGTATCACTACTACTTGGAGAACTATCATAAGTTATCTTTTTAGGTGTTTCTAGTAGACTAGGATCTATTGAAACCGTCTTATGTACAACTGGAACAAGTTCCGTTATTAGATTTTTATTTTGTTCTGCTACTTCTTTGATCTCACTTCCTAAGTTTTGAATAGCATCAATTACAGGTTGTTCTTGTGTTTTAAATTTATCATATATACCTGCTCTTTCTTTCTTCCAAGATTTGAAGCCCTTTATCAAGAACTCCTTTAACTTGATATTCTTATTAATATCTTTCTCATCCATTTATTATATAGAAAACGAACAAACGTCAATAAACGTCAAAGAACATAAATAAACGTCAATAAACGTCAATAAACATCAAAGAACATAAATAAACGTCAATAAACATCAAACGTTTAAGAAGTGTTTTATCTTGTTCCTATACTTACCATTGTTTACCTTCCTTGTCATATCAATTACTATAAAACCATAATCATCTTGCCAACATTTTGAACATATCTCTTTAAATTTATCATAAGACATATCTCCTCCAACAAACTCATTATACACATGTTTAAGATTAGTATCATCTTGTCTGAATATGCATAGGAAGTTAACGTTATCTCTTATAAACTGTTTAGGTACTTTTGAATATGTTTGTGCAAGATAGAAACAGTCTAAATGTCTATGCCTACCTCTTGTAAAGTAATTTCTAACAGTATATTGATTCTCCAAAATGTAATCGTCAAACACAACAACAGAGTATTTTTCACATTCATCAATACGTACAATAGAATCATTACCGCTTAAGAACGTTGCTATTTGCTTCTTAAACTTTAGTTCTGCCTTTTCAAATCGATCTTTTAACTGCTCATACTTTGGCTGATTCATGCTTTTAGAATATATATAGAAGTAATTATTGTTTAACCAACCTGGCTGTAATAAGAAGTTAAATAACAAAAACGTCTTACCACACCCCGATGAACCTACGATAAGACAACGAATATCATCAGGTATAAGCTCTCCATTTCTTTTCTTAGCTGTTGTTTCTTCTATCATCTCTTTTACATCCCAATTAATAGTTTTCTTACTCATTTATTATAGAGAAAATCGACTCTTTTATGATCTTATATCTTTAAGTTGTTCTCTGATCTTAAGCAACGTATCTTTTATATATTCGTTATCCATTTCACCATTTAATGTTATTATCATCTCTAACTGTTCTTTAAATGAGTTAATACAAGTGACAATGGTTTTATATTCGTCTTTTCTTTTGCTTATGTTTAACTTAGAAGACAAACCTGTTATTATAGCACTTCCAGTTGCAAGAGATGTTGTTAATATCGAGTAAATTGTTACAGGTATAAAAATATTAATAAACCCAGTTGTTGCAGAAAGTATGACTGATAACGTGATCAAAGTGTAGTATGCATATTTAACAATTCGTAGTTTTCTCTTTTTCTTCTTTAAACTGTATTCTAACTTTTGAATAACATCTTCTATTAACTTGATTACTTTCTCTCTCGGAATATCTCTAGGTAAATCAAACTCATTCATTTATTATATAATAAATGGCTAAGGTATTTAAGTTAACGGGTGATACTTCTGTTTTAAAGAAGAAACTCCATTACGAATTAGACAACAGTAGCAACTATTTAAGTATAGGACTAGTTGGGTTTTACAGTACATATCTGACACCAAACATAACAACACAAAAAAACAGTTTCTCATATGGTGATTGACAAGTTTTTATACCAGAAGGGATATATAATTTAAAATCACTTAATGAATATTTAAAATCTCAATCCATCAACATAACATTATCAGAAGATCATTTAAGAAATAGAGTTAAAATTGAGACTGATAGTAATGATGTTACAATTGGGAGTCCTCGGGTTTAATGTTTTTGAAGTTTTAGAAAAGAACAAAACACATATTGGAAGTAAGTTGCCAAAGTTTCATCCGTTTGATACTATAAATGTTCACTGTAATATAGCAGATGGTATGTTTGTTAAAGATACAGAATACACACATAGAGAAACAGGGATCATAGCATCATTCAAAACAGATGCCGAGTTTAAACATAGCATCATTTACGAACCTACTTATCCATTATTTTTCCCTATATCCAAAGACAAGGTTGACAATTTTGAGATAAGGATAACAGATGAGAATGATTCCTTAATTGATTTTGGTGGAGCAACAACAACTGTATTTTTACAAACTAAGATTTTCTCTTAAATAAATAGGAAGATGTGTTCTATTAAAGGTTGTATGTTTAGTGTTCCTTATAACGAACTAAAGGATTTAAATATTGATCATGTATTAACATAGAAACAACTTAACCATAAAGCCAAGAAAATTAAAGAAGGTAGAGGAATGGATTTAACTTTAACTGCTGCACAAATGAAAAAGATTAAGAAAGAGCATATGGGTGGTTTTATCTTTACAATTCCAGCCATTTTAGCAGCTTTAGGAGCAGTTGGCTCATTAGCAGGTGGTGCAGCAGCGATTACTAAAACTGTACTGGATGCTAAGAAGAATAAACAAGAACTTGAAGAACAAAAAAGACACAATATGGCATTGGAAGAAAAGCAAGGAGCAGGTAAACCAAAGAAATCAAAGAACTAAAACCATTGACCAACTTCGATATAGAGAGGTTGGTTAAAGAATTAAAGATAAAACAATTTAGAGGCGTATTTATGAGTGATGAACTTCCACAAAAACCCTATATAAATGAATGTGGTGTAGTTAACTTTGATAAATCAGAAAACATTGGTACTCATTGGATATGCTATTGGAAAGATAACAACATAAAGTACGTGTTCGATTCTTATGGTGGTGTTCCTCCTAAACAACTAGTACAATATCTTGGTACCGAAAACTTATTTTACAATGACGAACGAATACAAGACTTTAGTTCAGTTATATGTGGTCATCTTTGTGTTAAGGTTTTAAATCTTCTAAATCAAGGGTATTTTTTTAGTGATGTTATGTATATGATTAAAAATGATTAAATATTATTAAGTTTAAGTACTTTTATGGTTTATATCCATAAAAGTTTTGTTTTAAGATAAATATGGAAGCTATACACAATAGATTTGTAGATTATTATCAGAAGCATGTAGATGAACTAGATCCACTAGTTAGTTATAATTTTTATCAATATTTTCAAAATATTAGTAAAATAAACTTAAAAGATAGAAACAACGTATATGATGTTATTGATTTTTGGAGAATGTTAATACCTAAATTTTTGTATACGGAAGAAGAGTTGGAAAAGTTACGTCCAATAATTACCTTAAAGGAGTTGTTGTCAAATTATAGCTCTAGACCATTAAAATGCAATAATTGTGGTTGTAAGTCATTAACAAAAGGTAGGGGTACATATATTTGTGATAATTGTTCTGTAGCGAATGGTTTTGTTTACAGTACTTGTGAAGGAATGAGATCTTGCGTAAGAAAACCATGGTATGATGCTATAAAAAGATTTAAGTTACAGTTATCTCGTTTACAAGCTTTACAGTATAGAATTATTCCTGAAGATGTGTTCAAGGTGTTAAATGATGAATTTAGAGATATATCAAAACATTTAATATCAACAAAAGATGTTCTAAAAGTACTAAAGAAAAACAAATACACAAAATTTTATGATGATGTTTATTTAATACACTATCACCTTACCGATCAAAAACCATTAAACTTACGACATATGGAAGAAACACTTATAGACGACTTCGAAAACTTATACAAGACCTTTAAAGAACTGTATCCGAAAAGAGTATTGTTTATTAACTTAAAATGTGTATTGTACTATGTGTTGAAAAAGCACGATGTTCATGTTGATATTGATTTTAAACATTCATCTAAACAAATAGAGATGTTAAAGAAATGTTTTGAAAAATTAGGATGGACATTTTCTGTATAATAAATGAGTATGGATATATTTGGTAATGTTAAAGATAGAAAAGGTGATGTTGATATTAGTGAAGAAAAATTAAAATTGTTGGAGAATTTAAATGATGTTGTTAGCGTAAGTCAACTTAGGTCAATAGAAGCCCAATTAGAGAACGATAGAAAACGATTTGAAGATGCATTAGAAACGTTACAAGACACATACGTTAAGAAAGAAGATTTTCAAAAGGTTAGGATGGATACTACTAAATTGATTATGCAGAAAGAAACTGTATCTCTACTATATCGATTAAGAGCTAAAAACGTTAAGGAGCCAATCTTTAGAATATTTAATCTCTCTAATGGTTACAAATTTCTCTATAATGGGAAAATAATGCACATGGATTTAAGTTTGGATAAATACTTTCTAGAGATATATTTAGGTGATACTTTGATTGAAACTTTACCTTTTAACTTTAACAAGAACGATATAATTACAATTAAACCAAATAAAAATTCAGCTATGGAAGAAGGGCAATTATTGTTTGTTGTAATGTACATAGAAAGAGAACTTTCCTAAAGACGTATAATTTTTAGGTAATGATAGATTTTATTTTTTTTCGTTGATTTTCTATACAATAAATAATGATGATGTATTGTGTTAAGTGTAAGAAATTGACAGATACGGAGAAAGATACCATTAGAATAGAACAAACAAAGAATGGAAGATATCTAAAGAAAGGTATTTGTTCTGTATGTGGTGTTACTAAAACTCAATTCGTTAAAAAGCCCGATTGACTAGAAGAAGGTAAAGGTGTTAGAGAAGACATTATAGAAGAAATTCACAAACCATCTAGAAAAAACTTTGACAGATTAAGCGTAGTTATAAAAGGTATCGATGATCTTTGGCAAGCTGATCTTGTTGAAATGGATAGTGGAGTATTAAAAGGTGTTTCTAAATTAAATAAAGGTTATAAGTATCTGCTAACGATTATAGATGTGTTCTCGAAATATGCGTTTGCTGTTCCTGTTAAAGATAAGAGTGGTAAGAATGTTACAGAAGCATTCGAATCCATATTAAAAACGAGAAAACCTAGTAACTTACAAACTGATCAAGGTAAAGAGTTTTACAATAAAGAGTTTAAGAAGTTGATGGATGAAAATAAGATTAATCATTACTCAACCTATAGTGGTAAGAAAGCTTCTGTTGTTGAAAGATTTAATCGAACACTTAAACAAAACATGTGGAAAAGGTTCACAACACAAGGGAATTTTAAATGGATAGAGATATTACCAACATTGGTTAGTGAGTATAATCATCAAATTCATAGAACAATTGGTTTAAAACCTATAGAAGTGAATAAGAAGAATGAGCGAACAATATTGGAAAAAGTGTATCAAAAAGAATATAAGCGTGTTAAGCCTAAATACAAGTTAGATGATCATGTTCGTATAAGTAAATCGAAAGGGTTATTTGAGAAAGGATATACACCTAATTGGTCAACAGGAGTATTTGTTATTAGTGAAGTTATTCCATCTAATCCACCTACATATAGAATTAAAGATTTAGAAGAAGAGGATGTACAAGGTAGATTTTACGAACCAGAACTATTAAAGACGAAACATAAAGATGAATACTTGGTGGAAAAGGTGTTAAGAAGGAAAGGTGATAAAGTATATGTTAAATGGCTAGGTTTTGATGATTCGCACAATAGTTGGATAGATAAGAGTAATGTTGTAGTGTAAATATAAATGTTTGTCTTTTATGGTTATTATTCCATAAAAGGATAGTTCGAATGAGATAGGGGTATCGAAACGCTACCCTTCATAGCATACATTTCCAGCGCTGGTAAACCAGCTGTGGAAATTATCAAAAATTAACAACATAATGAGAAAAAAATGCAATGGAGCTGGTAACGAAAATGAAGTTAAAAATAAAAATTTTCTATATAATAAATATAAGTACTATGGATAATTCGTATAGTTTAAATGATATTTGCTATGAACAGATTAAAGATGATTACTGGTACGGTCTGTTTTGTGATTTTAAGTTGATTATCGATAAGAAAACTGGCTACTTTAATGCTACTAAACTGTGTCATGATGATGGAAAAAAATTTAAACATTGGCTGAGAAATAAAGAATCAGCAACACTAATAAAAAGATTAGAAGAAGAGCATCAATCTCAAAAAATATATTACGTGGTTAGTGGAGGAAGTCAAAGGATAATCAGTGGTACATATGTTCATCCAGACTTGTTCCAAGAAATAAAAGATGGTCTCAATTGAAAAAAGATAATGATAAGTCAGGTTTTGTTTATATAGCAACTACCAAACAGCACCAAGAGAAGAATATATATAAAGTGGGTTATACAAAAAACCTTGAACAACGCTTAGGTCAGTTTAATGAGTTTAGACTTGACTTCGAGCTATTTTATTATGAAGAAACGTATAAGACAAATGATGCTAAAAAGTTAGAGTCACTTGTACATAAACAATTAGATGAATTTAAATATAAAGGTGAATTTTTCAAGTGTGAACTCAACACGATCAAAGAAGTTATAGAAGAAATTCAAGATGATGAAGTAATCGAAAAATTAAAAGGATTGGAGTTAAAAGTTGAATAGTTATGTAAGGGTGTAACGATTTCGAAAATGAAGTTAAAAATCAACATTTTCTATATAATAAATATGAGTACTATGGATAATTCTCTTAGTTTAAATGATATTTGTTATAAACAGATTAAAGACAATTATTGGTATGGTATTTTTGGTGATTTCAAGTTGATTATAGATAAGAGTACAGGATACTTCAATGCTACTAAACTGTGTCAAGATGGTGGTAAAGAGTTTAAAAATTGGTTTCAAAATAAAGAATCTAAAGAACTAATAGCATACATTTCCAGCGCTGGTAAACCAGCTGTGGAAATTATCAAAAAAGTAGCAGGTGGCAAAGGAGAAATATGGAATGAAATAAGAGGAACGTATGTTTGTAAAGAATTGATTCTAGATATATCACGATGATTATCTCCAGAGTTTTATCTTAAATGTAATCAAATCATTATCAATTACTTCGTTAAAGACTTTCAACAGCTATACCTTACTAACAACGATCAACTTCAAACAAGACTACAAGAAATAGAACAACAAATGAATGAATTACGTATAAACAATGAGAAACAAGAAAAAGAAATAAATCATCTTAAAACAATCGCAGCACCATATACAGACGATGTTTCAAAAGATAATTGTCTAATCATATATAAGAAAAACAAACCTAATGATCCTTTCCCTTATTATGCTATCAGATGTCAAAAGAGAAGCCTATATAAGCCTCTTAATGAAGCAGAAGAAAAATATCCGAATCATGTAATAATATATGAAAAGTTTAGAGATCCTAACAGTATTAAGCTATTCAATCTAATGCAGCAAGAACTAGATATTCGTAAAGGTAAGGGTAATGAGTTTTGGACGCCACTATCAGAAGAAGAATTGATTAAAGAAATTGATTGTCTATATGATAGGTTATTATCTGATAATTAAGGTTAATATTAAATAATTAAAGTTACAACTTTTATGATATAATAATCATAAAAGATAATTAAGGTTAATATTAGATAATTAAGGTTATGACTTTTATGATGTAATAATCATAAAAGTTAATTAGTTAAACATTAAACAAACCATCTGTTGTAACATTGAATGCTAAATTCAATATACCACCTAAATCAGGATTATTATGATATTTTCTTATTATAACTCTCCAATCTACGTAATGTCTAAATAAATATATAAACTCTACAGAGAGGTGTTGAAAAATTGAAATGTTATGCCAATGAACTCTGTCTTTGAACTCTGCAATAAATCCTTCTGTTAAATCTTGAAACAATGAAATTATTTCCCAATCTACTTTGTCAGCGTAATCTCTTATAAGGTTTTCTGATAATTGTTGAGTTCCAGATAAGCGTCCCCAAGAAACTTTATCTGCATGTTTTCGTATAAAAGCTTCAGAGAGTTTGTTTCTATAAGATATAGCATCAAAATCAACTTTATCTATAAACTCACTAATAAATTCTTCAGATAGCTTTTGGTTATACGATACTTCCTTCCAATCAACTCTATCTGCAAATTCTCTTATAAAGTCTTCTGATAAGTCTTGGCTTCCTGAAATAATTTCCCAATCAACTTTATCAGCTAATTCTCTTATAAACTCTTCCGATAACTTTTTCCATAAACATATTTCGCTCAAATTAACTTTATGCAGATATTTACGTATGAAGTCTTCTGTAATGTGATCATAGTTATATTCCTCCTCATAATCATCATAACCTATAGATAACCATTGCTCTTTAGTTAGTGAATCTAATATCTCATCAGACAAGTCCATAACGTTTGTATAGAGAATGTTTTGTATAAGAAATGAGTTGTTTTCTTTATTGGCTTTCTTGAACAAATGATTTAACATACCTATGGAGATGCTAAAATTTATTTTGTCTTCATCATTATAACCACCAATATCTAAATATTTACATACACAATCAAATATGGGTTTGTAAGATAATATTTCCTTAGCACTAGTCATGTTCGTTTTTTATTCTTAGTTTTTTAAATTTATTTCATTTTTGTTGGTTTTGTATATAATAAATATGGAGAAAGAATTTGATTTATTACATGATAGACTTAAACTTATTCATCATGATCTTAAACTCTTAGCAGCACTAGTAGAGAAGCAAATACTGTTAAAGGAAAAAGAATTATTAATAATGCAACAAAAACATTTGATTTGAATAGTGATGATGAATATAAATATGGCAGTGATGATTATGATGATGATGAGTAAGTTTACAAAAAATGAGTTAATTTTAATATGTGTATATGTGACTTTGATGGGTTATTCCCATGAAAGTTTTAGACTAACACAGTTTAAACATATGTAGGCACATGCAGATGTTTGAACGATGTGTTAAAAAAATGGACGAAAATGAAGTAAAAAATTTTGGTGTAGGTAACAATTGAAGAGTATAAAGATTTTCTATATATTAAATAAGATGAGTAATTATAATAGATTTACTGTAGTAGAGTTAAGGCGACAATGTAAAGAAAAGGGAATCAAAAGATATTCCCGATTAAGAAAAGCAGAACTAATAAACCTTCTTAAACAATATGATGATGAACAAAGCAGAAGACAGATTAGAGATATATTCCCCTTTAAAGAAGAAGTAATTGAAGAACCGAAACCGAAAAGACCTAAGCTAAAAGTTGAATTGAAAGAAACATCATTGAAATATAGATTACAGACATTTAGAATAGAAAACATTGACGGATATAAAGATCCTTTGAAATTCTTAAGTGCAAGTAGTAGGATTGTTAAAAATAAAATCAAGGACAGTTTTAAACTTTTCAATGCGCTTAAAGTTAATATGTCATTTATTTGTAAATTTAAAAAAGAAAATACGATACAAGAACATAATTTTAAAACTTCAAATGAAATAATACTCGAATTTACAGATTTAGATGACTTTTGTAAAAAAGCTTCATACAAACTCATAAGAGAAATGGAAGAGTTTCAAAGTAAAGGATCTGGATGGATGTTACATTCTATAGACTTTTTAGAATTAAGAATTAATAAGTATGTATCAATGAGAGGTTCCTCTTACAAAGAACTTCCATACATGATTAAGAAGAGAAGAGCATGTGTTAATATAAAGAATAATGATCAAAAGTGCTTCCTATACTCAGTCATATCTGCATTATATCCAGTTAAACATGGGCAACATGGAGACAGGGTATCTACATATAAAAAACATGAAGATAAGTTTAGAGATGTTTTTAAAGATATCCCATTTCCTGTACAAATCACTGATATAGCCAAGTTTGAAAAAAGAACTGATATTTCCATTAGTGTATTTAGTTTTGATAATAACTATTCAATTTTTCCATTTCGAATCGCACAAGAAAAGAAAGAAAAACATATTCATCTGTTATATCTTAAAAGTGAAAAGAAAACTCATTATTGTTGGATTAAAGACTTGTGGAAGCTTGTAGGCAATCAAATAACTAAAGATGGTCATAAAAGATTCCTATGTGAAAGATGTTTAGCTAAGCATTTTAAATCAGAAGAGTTATTAAAAGAGCATGAAAAATACTGTGGATTATATTCAGCTGCAAAAATCGTTTTACCAAAAGAATGGAATAAGGTACTTGAATTTATTAATTATAAACGATCTTTGAGAATTCCATTTACAATTATTGCTGACTTTGAATCACTATTAAAGGAAATTATTACATGCCAACCTGATCCAGAAAGATCTTATTCAAACGCATATCAAGAACATAAACCAAATAGTTTTACATACTATGTCAAAAGCACTTTAGATTCTTATGAAAGCAAACCAGTAGAATATATAGGAGATAATGTATCAGATGTATTTGTAGAAAAATTAAAAGAAGAAGCTATTAAAATTGCAAAGATTTATGATACTTATAAACCTATGAATCACCTTACAGAAGAAGAAAGAAATATATTTGAATCATCTGAAAAATGTCATATTTGTGAAAGAACTTTCGAAGAACTTCCACGCTTATTAGAAAAGAAAATAGAGAGGTTAAATATTTTAACTAGTTATTTAAAAAAGAAAATCGAAGAAGGTTATAAACATCTAGAAGAGGAATTATATTTGAGAAAAGATGATGATATTGATGATATAGATGACATATTAATAGATATAAAAGAGCAAAAGGAGGATATAGAAGTTATACTTGATGAATGTACTAAAGAATTGAAAAAGACTATAAACAATATAAAATCATGTATAACCAAAGTTGCTGATCATGATCATTTAACTGGAAAATTTAGAGGAGCTGCTCATTCTTATTGCAACATAAAATATACAAACCCAAGATTTATTCCTGTGTTCATTCATAACTTATCTGGATACGATACACATCTATTTATAAAAAGTTTAGGAGGCGGAGAATTAGAAGAAAAGATAACTATAATACCTAACACAGAAGAAAAGTATATTACATTCTCAAAAACGATAAGATACAAGAATAAAGAAAATAAAGAACGATCAATCCAATTAAGATTTGTAGATTCGTTTAGATTTTTATCAAGAAGTCTAGCTGAATTAGCAAAAAATTTAAAACCAGAACAATTTAGAGAAACATTAAAATTCTTTCCTAAAAATGTAATTGATTTAGTAAAAAGAAAAGGTATCTATCCATATGATTATGCTGATTCACCTGAAAAACTAGATGAACCTGTTCCACTATCTAGAGACAAGTTTAAGAATAGATTAACAGGAGAAGATATAAGTGACGAGGATTATAACCATCATCTATTAATCTGTAAAATATTCAATTTAAAAACCTTAAGAGAATATACTCAATTCTACAACAAAACAGATGTACTTCAATTAGCAGACATTATTGAAAACTTCAGAGATACAGCTCTTAATACATATAAATTAGATCCTGCATGGTATTTCACAAGTCCAGGCTTCTTCTGGGATGCAATGTTAAAGATGACACAACAAAAATTAGAATTGTTAACTGATTATGATAAACTGCTCTTTATAGAAAAAGGTATAAGAGGTGGAATTTCTCAATGTTCAAATAGATATGCAGTAGCTAATAATAAGTATCTAGAAAATTATAATCCTAAAGAGAAAAGTTCTTACATAATGTACATGGATGCAAATAACGAATATGGATGGGCTATGAATCATCATATGCCTTATGGAGAATTCGAATGGAAAAAGGTTATTAATGGTGTAAATGATAAATACTGGATAAATAAAATATTAGAGACAGACGATGAGTCTAATACTGGATATATACTAGAAGTTGATTTAGAGTATCCAAAAGAACTTCATAATAAACATTCAGATTTGCCATTAGCTCCTGAAAATTATATAAACAACAAGAAACTTCCAAAATTATTAACAACACTTTACGATAAAGAAAACTATATATTACATTATCAAAATTTAAAATTCTATGTGTCACAAGGTCTCAAAATTAAAAAGATACATAAAATATTAGAATTTAAACAATCAGGCTGGTTAAAGAAATATATAGAATTAAATACAGAACTTAGATCGCATGCAAGGAATGATTTTGAAAAAGACTTCTATAAACTAGCGAATAATGCAGTATTTGGAAAGACTATGGAAAACATAAGAAAGAGAGTAGATATAAGACTAGCACATAATGTAGAATTAGCAGAGAAACTAATAGCTAAACCTACTTTTAAAGATAGAACTATATTTTCCGAAGATCTAACTGCTATTCATATGTATAAGACAAAAATTACTTTTAACAAGCCTATCTATGTTGGGATGTCTGTTCTGGATATATCTAAAATTTGTCTATATGATTTCTATTACAATGTGTTGAAGAATAAATATGGAGATAAAGTCCAACTATTAATGAGTGACACAGACTCGGTTATAGCACATATAGAAACAGAAGATGTATATGAGGATATGAAAGCTATGTATGAGCATCTAGATACATCTGATTACAAAGATAATAACAAATATGGGATAAAACAAGTTAACAAGAAAGTATTAGGAAAATTCAAAGATGAACTGAAAGGTGAAATCATAGGAAAAGTTGTAGGTCTCAAATCAAAGATGTATTCAATACAAGCACCTCAAATAGACCTCGAAGATAAAGACTTTAAAAGTAAATTTGATAAAGATAAATGTTGTAAAAAGGCAAAAGGAATAAAATCGAATATTGTTAAATCAGATATAACTTTCAAAGATTACGAAGATTGTGTCTTAAAAGATTATGAATTATATAAAATGCAAAATACTATTAGGAGTAAAAGACATAATGTATATTCAGTAGAAGAAAACAAGCTAGCTTTAAGTTCTTACGATGATAAAAGATACATATTAGAAGATGGGATACATACTCTAGCTTGGGGTCATTATTCGATAGATTTAAGGAAAGAAGATTTACTAACAAAGCTAAAAGAACTAATGGATAGCTATATCAAAGGGAGACAAGAAAAAGAAAAGCGAAGAATAGAAAGTTTAAGAAATGTTTAGATGTAAGTTTTAGATGTAAGTTTAAGTGTAAAATTCTTTTATGGTTATATATCATAAAAGTAGATTGAAGATGTATGGGGTCAATGTGGTGAAGATGTAATTTTCGATGCGATTCTATGCTGGAGGATTTCATATATAAAAAAGCCTGGTTTGAGGAAGTGGCCCCAGATTGGTTTTATGAATACTACTTCTACCTGTATATTAGTGGGGCAGGTAAAAAGAAACAAAGGTCTCAGTAGCCCCAGAGTTGAAGATTAAAACTCTCATTACAACTAATATCCTATGTATTTCTGTTTTGTTATCTAAATTTCACTTCATCATTTAAATTGTCATACATGCCATGCTTATGTATGTATTAATTAAAAATGCAATTAATAAATACAATTCTGATACCCATCTCCAAATACATCGACAAGTAAATAGATGCTCGTGGCCCCAGAAAAGGCGTTATACTACGGACCTCCGATCTTCGAATGGGAATGAAGCTTCACTTTAAAAATCAGTTACACATTTAGAAATTTCTGTTACACATTTACACGAGCAGTTAAACTCTTTTAATTGAACAAATCTTTTATTAAAATTTAATTAACATAATTTTTATACAAAATTAATTCTTCATTTGAATGAATAATGTAGTATGGGGAACATTTTTTTTGAATATGCTGAGTAGATGTCACCCTAATGTAGTTGATAGCAATGTAAAATTATTTATTTAAATTAGTGTCTATTTATAAATATATCTATGAAATATGTAAGCATATAAATTTTCAATTGATACAGTGTAACGATATTTTAAATTTGGACTGCAATTTCAGTCACAATTTGAAGAAATGCAAATAGTTACGTAGATAATTGATTTCCGTTTTGTAACAATACTAACTATCTTGAAATTTATAGACGCTAAACTTCCTTTGGCGCAATTGCGCGGATTCTTTTTGGACAGGTGGTTTGTAACGAGGAAATCACCTACTTAAAATACGCTATTAAAGAGCACTTTGCTATTTTAGATCTGAAGACTGTGCTCTGAAATGTATAAGCATACAGGAAGAAGGTTTCTCAGGTGGCTCAGTGGTAGAGCGTTCACCTCTGATGCTTGGGGTCCAGGGTTCGATCCCACCCCCTGCCAAGTGAGCTTTGAGGTGGACAAACACCGTGTGCGTTGATTTTACCGGGGTTTTCTCTTTTCCTCCCACTTTCTTCATTCCACCATTTCACTCATTTCTCATAATCACAGTCTGCTTTAGCCTAACCGGCATAACCGTGGGACGTAAAACGGAAATTTCATTTCATTTTTTTTGTAAATTATATTCATTACAGCTTTGGAAAATTCGAAATTGCTAATATAGCTCCAAAAGGGTATGTATCTGTTTTACAGTTTGGGTATGTTACATAGCCTTTCGGGTATGTTACATTATCATATAATCACACTGACATATAAGAACAGTCATATAAAGACAGTATGACAATGTGTCTGAGGAAGGCTTTGTTAGTCGATAGTCGATAGTATACTGTAACACAGACATATACTCTTAAAATCAAAGCTATATATGACTACTGCGATTCAATATATGGTAGCTCTCTCTCCACTCAAAATACTAGGGCAATTCAGGAAATACAGAATTACTCTATACGCTTCTCTCTCAATTACAGAAAGTCTCAGCATATTCTGCCGGTACTTAATGAAAACAATATCCTAACCATGTCCCGCAGACGATATCTTCGATATTGTTGTTTACTATACAAAATAAATTCACATAAAACACCACCTTACTTGCATCATAAATTAACATGTAAATCAGAAATTCACAGACCACAATCAATCACTCACAAACCGTATAATTCATTTAAATTATCACTCCAATCATTACTATTTCGAGATCAGAGATAAAGCATTGGCACACATGAAAGGTTTACTACAGTTTGAAATTGGACTGAAATTGGTATGAAATTGGACTACTAGTATGAGTATAGTTTTTTTTCATTTACATTTACTGAGTGTTTTGTTTATCATTAGTATTATTGAATGTATCATGTTATGTTGTTATTTGTATCTTGTATCTTATTTGTGTCTTTATTTTTTTCTTTCTTTTCTTTGTAATGATGACAAGGGTTAGGTGGCAGAGCAGCTTCCGGCTGAACCTCGCCCGCTGAAATAAAGAGAAATTCAATTCAATATATATATATATATATATATATATATATATATATATATATATATATATATATATATATATATATATATATATGTGTGTGTGTGTGTGTGTGTGTATGTATATTGAATTGAATTAATAGTGGTTAAAATAAACTAAAGATGTATCGCTAATAAATTTCTCCAGTTTGATTTTCAATGAAAAATTGTGTCCCTTCAAACATTCTCATGACTGCAACCTGCTTCCTAAAACCTCCCGTGAAAACCAGTTATAATGGAATATTTTTGCATCCATAACTCTGTTGAGCCATCACCTCAACACTAATTATTAGCACAGTTCAAATGGTTCAGATTTTATTTTTAAAATTTGTTATATAACGTGTGTGTGGAGGTGTGTTTTTAAACTTCAATCTTCGATTAAAGACTTTTTTTTTCGTAAATTTTACAGTGAATGAATGACATTCTATAGCGCCAAATTTTCTGAGGTAAAATTTTTGTCATTTTTTTTTTAACATATTCTTCTTATTTTCACGCATCAAAAAGTATTCCATGGCTACCAACAACAATTAGTCTCGGTTGCAAGGAAAATTTATTTAGAATGAAAGGGTGTTGCACAAACTTTGTTTGAGCACAAGTTTGCCCATAAGATTATTTGGAGGGGGTTTAATTTTTCATTGAAAATGGTACAAGTAACTGGAGAATGGTAAATTTGGGGAAAGAAAGATATATTTATAAAAGAGAATTTTGAATTTGGGGAAGAGAAAGATAAATTTGGAGGGAAGAATGGAAAAGCTTGGAGGGGAAATTTAGGGTTTTAGGGAATGAAAGGCAAATTTCGGAAGACGAACGGCAAATTTGTTGGAAGAAAGGTAAATTTTTAAGGAAAGATCACTTTGGAAGAAAGAATTGTGAATTAGGGGGTACAATGGTAAATTTGGGATGAAGAATGGTAAAGTTTTGGTATAACGGTAAGTTCGGGAGGAAGAATGGTAACTTCCGGGTATAGCAATAAATTTGGGTGATAAAGGTACATTTGGGGGTATATCGGTAAATTTGGGATGACGAAAGATAAAGTTTAGGGTAAATTTGGTTAAATAGGTAAATTTGGGAGGAAGAATGGTAAAATTTTGGTATAACGGTAAGTTCGGGAGGAAGATTGGTAATTTGCGGGTGTAGCAATAAATTTGGGTGATAAAGGTACATTTGGGGGTATGACGGTATATTTGGAAAGAAGAAAGATAAAGTTTAGGGTAAATTTGGTTAAATATGTAAATTTGGGAAGAAGGATGGTAATTTGCGGGTATAGTAGTAAATTTTGGTGATAAAGATAAATTTGGAAGAAAGATTAGTAATTTTAGGGATATAACGGTAAATTTGGGAGAAAATAGTAAATTTGGCTATATAACGGTAAATTTGGCCGATAAAGGTAAATTTAGGAGGAAGAACGGTAAATTTTGGCGGAAGAAAGGTAAATGTTTGGGAGAAGAACGACATGCTTTCGGAGAAGAATTGTAAGTTTGGAAATTAATGGAAAATGGGAAAGGATGGAGTAAATTTGGGGAGGAAAAAATTTGAATTTGGGAGGGATAAAGGTAAATTTAAAGGCATAAATAACACATTTGGAAAGCAAAATGATATTTTGGATTAATTGTGCCCAACACCTTTCAAAAAGAAATCTCTGATAAAATTGACAGTGTCGCTTGGCTTGGATGAAAGTGAGTAGTTTTCTTTCCCCTAGCCTATGGCTTTTACCATAATGGAAACACCTATGGTAACATTTGTGAAGTGTATACAGAGTCACGGTGTTATCTGTGGTAAGGACGAAGTATATCAGCATGGCTAGAAAGAAGGCGTGCGTTCATCTGCTAATTTGTAGGTGAACAAGTAGGGGATGCAAGTGTTTCTACAATGACGTTTGTATTAGGTATTAGGTATGCCGCTAATAGCAGTGTCCAAGGCGATAACGCCCTACAGAACTCACGATAAAACAGCATCGGCGATGAATAACAGTCGAGGGAAGGGAAATCTCAGTGACAGAGATCGCCAAGTTTCAGTGATTGGGAATATGTAATATGGTCTGATGTAGTGATGAGTAATTCTGAAACGATTCTTCCGAGAAGAACGAATAATTCAGTGAAACGAAAGGATCGAATCCCTGAAAACATGTGACGTAGAACGCCGATGATTGGATACATGTAATACAATGTAAAACGATGTAGTGATGAGTAATTCCTAAGGGATTCGTCCTAGAAGAACGAATCCTTCGATGGAATGAAATGACCGAATCGGTGTAAACACGTAAAGTGCACCAACGATGATTAGAAACACATAATATGAATCCGATATAGTGATGTGTCGTTTCGGAACGATTCTTCCCAGAAGAACGAATCCTTCAGTGGAATGAAATGGTCGAATCTGGGAAAGAATACCGATTGACTTTGGGGGAATGTAAAGTCGGATTTACCTAGGACAACAGAAAGATGAATTCATTCAGTGTAACTGACTGATTGAATCAGTGGATTCGGTTGATGGAAGCAGATGGCGTAGAGAAACAACAGATGATGGACTCAGTTTATAGATTGATACAGATAGAAATAGGTAAAAGTAATGCTTCAGAACAGAGGAACGAATAACGAAGAAGCATATAATGCACCTACCCTAGAAACAACCGTTTCTTTCGCTTGTTTGCATGCAACTAGCAAGACTAAGAAATAAGCAACTTTCTTGGCATGACTCGGAACATTGCAATCCTTTCTTATACCGTTATACATATTCCCTTCTACACTACTAAAAGTAACTTCGTAATAGTTTATTAGTTGATAAAATAGGTTTGATTAGCTTGGACGAAATGAGAATCATATTGGAGAATCGTTTCGGAGCTCGAAATTATTCAATTCATCGGAACTAAAGCATTTGATCTAACGGAAGAATCGAATCTAATTTGGAGGTATCATGTGGGAAAAACAAAATGTCGGAATCATACAACACACTGGTACCATAAGGTTCGATGTGGAGAATTGAATCTTTGTTCAGACTAAGTTGATTCCGGAAACAGAGCCAAACTGCCCATCACGAGTCTGATGACTTCTTCCTTTTCTTCTATTTCCAGCAATAGACTGTGTATATTTATGGCGGACACTTAGAGAAACTTATATATCAAACTCTATCCATCCTCGTGAAACAGAGATGGGATTGCGATGCAATGGGTCGCAATTTCTTGGCATTCCGCACCCATAGCCCTATAATTATGCTAACAGAATGAATTTGTTCTTAGTAATTATGTAATGTGCTTTTTTTTAAAATGTAAAGCGTCGCGCGCACTAGCCAATTCTGTGTAATGTTTCGCGCGGTGTTGCCGGATCGCAGACTCCCCTTCCCAACTTGCTCGCCTCCACGCAGATTCCTGACACCGCAAGCTTGTGCTGTTAGGCTTCGACAGTTTTGAAAGTTATGTTTCTCTCTTTCTTCTGGCGACGAGTATTTATTTAAAAAAAATTGTAAACACAAAAAATAATTCTCGGAGCTTGACTTCGTATCATTTTTTTTTTTAAAAAAAAGAAAACTCCGCACTTGTACTCGGTTTGCTTAAAGCCATTATCAACCATAAATTTGGAGAACACACGAACTATCACCAAAGAAAGCAACCCAGCACTGACGAATTCTGTTTATGGTAGAAGAGAGGTCTCACAAAAACAATTCCTAAGCAATTCGATATCATCTAGTTTGTTTTGGGTTACGATAATTTATGACAGCATTCAGACGACTGGTGTTTTTGAATCCCTGTTAGAAGAGAAAATATTGATTAAGTGGTCGCACATATGTAAGGTAGTGAAACGTGAAGGAAAAAAAAATAAACAGAAAACATACTGCATTTCTTCTGTCGAATAAGGAAGAATCTGTTTTGAAGTGAATTTCAAAACAATACTACGAACTTCCCATACTTTGTTCTTACGATGCTAGAATATATGAGTCAGATTGCAAAGAGGCTTTTTATTCAATTCGCTCGCTTACTATTCTCAGGGGTGTAGCCACGGGAGAAAAGGGGGTCCATATTTTTCCAAACTATTTCCAGCCCCGAAATGAGGTTCGTCGGTCAATAGTTAAAGCAAATGAGGAATGTTCATAATAAAATATGAAAATTTAAAAGAAATCAAACATTATCAACACGGTTTCTACACCTAATTTAAACAACTAAAATTAATCATGTGCTTTATATTCTCATTTCCCTAACTGGGCGCACATCGTGTGAATTCACTAGTATGTTACTGCATAATAATATCTGAATTTCCTTTTTCCTTTACTATTCTCACCCACATAAACACGAAGTCAGATAAACAGGCTGCCGTAAATAGCATTTGTTTTCTTATGAATAACTCAATGATTCATCTCTTATAATCCGTTTTTAACTTCGGAATTGTCAAGATCCGGCTTTTGATGAGGCAGCATCGTGAAAATATAATATATGTGTTTTGTATGTATATGTATGTACGGTAAGAACATGTGAAAAGCTCACCTTCCCCTGAAAGTGATGTTCCCCTAGAACAATCTGCTGGCTACAAACCCTGATTATCCTCTAATAAAAGTTGTGAGTTCTATTTCCAAATTGAGACAAAATCCACTGGAAATTAGACTCAACGCTCGTTTTACTAATCATTTTATATGGAAACATTTAAAAGCGTGTATCATAACAACCAGTTCACTAAAAAGATGTAGTTTTCAAGTATGTGTTCGTAATTCTTTTCTCTGCTTCCTAAAGTGAGCAGTTAATGTGCTAACAGAATATTTCTAATAAAGGCCTATGGTATTGTAAAGTTTTGCAGTAACGCGAAAAGTCAGCGTATAGAACTGCATAGAGAATAATCCGTTCTCCGGACAGTGGTATATTGTACAAATATACGGTATCCTTTTGCTTATTATAGAAATCAGTACGGAGCATACGTTATCCGTATGCTACATAGGCACTGCCCTTAGGTATTACATCATGCCGTTGCAGGATATCTGACATCTTACGGTTTCTCGTATATCACATGCATATACTTCGTCAGCTATATGTTATATACGTCCATTTGTATGTGAGATCCTGACCGCCTACATTGTTTCATACGGAAAGTACGTATAGATGGAACACTTATACAGAAAGTATTATAAAACACGCGTTTTCAGTTACACGTCTGCTGTACGTTAAGTCCGAAAACTACAGGAATTACGCATGTAACCTATCTTTTTAAGTACGCCACCTACATTTTTTTCTCAGTGTGCTTGTCGCGAATTGGTAACACGGCTCAAAGCCAATTGGACGCCGCGTGAAGCCAACTCAAGGTCAGGTCATTTTACAACTGAAACACATACCGGTATTAGATATTTAGCTGACCATATGGATTATACGACCAAATATTTCTTTCTAATCCCACAATTTTCCAAAATGAAAATGTGTCCACTCGCACTGCTGGAGCTGTTAAGACATAAATTTCATGAGCATCCGATTTGACTACGAATTTCTTGTTTTGCTCACCTTCAAGCGAGAGCATTATTAATTACTTCCGGTCACGTCTGGAGCTCAGAGTTCGGCTCAGATATCCTCTTTCATTCTTGTTGATTGGAGTGCGTAGAGTAGTACAGTAATCTTCAGGAAACCAACTATGGTTTGTATTTCTCCATTTCAGGAGGAATTAGAGCTGTTCTGCGGGCTAACTATGGTCCTAGGATATATTAAGGTGGATCACCACCCGGAAGTTTGTACACATTTTAGCTCATTCCCTTAAGTACTTCGCAATGAAACGTTACATATTATAAATATTGTAGTATAACAAAGAGTTATGCTTCAGCTACAACACAAGACACTGATTCATTTGATTGTGTCTTCTGATATCGAAAAAAGTAACAAATAAAAGAAAATATTTGATTCATTTTACAATGAGCACACAAGATGGCACTTGCAGTTAGATCTTACTAGAAGTGCTCCCTTTTATTAAATATTTATTTGTATGTGTAAATATTTTAAGGTAACAATCTTATAACGAAATACATATATTGTTTGACCGTTTTTTCTGTTATGTTTCATATTTTATTTAAATATTAACTTACATTTAAGGAAATAGATTTTGAGACGAAACTTGCGCAGAACGCTATAATGCGTTGTTGCCAAATTTATACGTTTACTGTAGTAGTGACAATAAGGAAATTCCTGGATTCTTGCCTTGCAATTCGAGAAGCAGAATCGCGGTAAGGGTCGAAAACTAAGTTGTCCAGTAAGTATTTAAGCAGAATTCCATGATTACCCGCTTTATTATCTGGCATCAGTAAACACTTGACACGATCTGGCAATGTCGCACTATTCAAGTAACGTTTAACATAGCACCGAGAACACCTAGTGAGCCACCTTAAGCAGGTCACGTATATTCATATTGATATTTACAAAACGTTAGTCTACATACTGGCAAATTGTAAAAGGTAATTCAATACCATAAAATAAGAAAATAAAGTCTATGTGGAGAAAAGTGCATGGTTTCGGAGCTAGCAGCATTCAAATGGAAGATAAAATGCTAAATAGCAGGCATTTTGCCTAACACAATAGTCCATGAAGCTGGCGGTCCTAACATCTCCGACTTCCTACCAATGTATTATGTATTCACTGCTGTCAACGTTTACTTTTGACCTACTTTGAAATAATCTTTAAATCCAAGCATACCAATTTATTGTTGAGAGCCTGTCTTGAATTATATTCTCTCTGGGGAATCCTTTGTGCATCCATTATGAATTGTTCCTGAAAGATGCATTTTTGGATGTTGTACACTGAGAAAAAAAATGTAGGTGGCGTACTTAAAACGATAGGAGTTTTTGGACTTAACGTACAGCAGACGTATAACTGAAAACCCATGTTTTATAATACTTTCTGTATAACTGTTCCATCTATACGTACTTTCCGTATGAAACAATGTAGGCGGTCAGGATCTCACATACAAATGGACGTATATAACATATAGCTGACGAAGGTAACATAAGTATATGCATGTAATATACGGAAAACTGTTTGATGTAAGACATCCTGCAGCGGCATGATGTAACATCTAAGGAGAGCGTCTCTGTAGCATACGCAACGTATGCTACGTACTGATTTCTATAGTAAGTAAGAGGATACCTTATATTTGTACAATATACCGCCGTTCGGAGAACGGATTTTTCTCTGTGTATGTATGACGTCGTTTACGTTAATATGGGCTATCACCACAGAGTTCCTTCTGTTCGAAATAACTCTTGTTACAACGTATTTTTTTTTTTTTCGCTTTCCGACAATCCTAGTTCAGAAATTATGCAGTTTGTCCTTCATGTGTATATAAACTTTAGCTTCTTAATTTGATTTGATTAATGGCCTGTTATAGTTAGTTGATATACTACATTTGCAATTTGTACTGTTTGAGGTAATTAATCTGTACAGTGTGACCACCCAGCAAAAATATTTTGTACTAGCCTACAAGAAGCCTACTAGCCTACAAACAAGAAATATAAAATGGGCTTACTGAGAAAATTGAGTTTTTAAATCCTTAATAGCCTACTCTTTAAACGGATCACCCAATAGGTAATATTAGACGACCGGGCGGTACCTATGTTCCACTTCCGCTCTTGTAATTTACACTTTGATTAAAAAACAGGCTGAAAAAGTTACCAGAAACATATGAAATTTTCATACATTGCCAAATTTTCATCAATTTCTTTTTCTCTCCCAAATGTATTTATGAGAAAAGAAGAGGGGGAGGTTTGGTGGTGAACGTTCTAGAACTCTAAAATATAAAAATGTACTAAATATAGTACGAAAGTACTAGCGGTGGTCACACTGAATTTGTGTTTGGGATGAAAACTTGTTGGAAATTGATAAACGATTTTTTCTTTGTTGGAAATTGATAAACTAAACAAATGGTATAACTAATTCATCTGCAATATTGTCACTAGCCAGTTCTCAATTATAGATGCAATTCAATACTTTCATTGGGCAAGCAGAGATATTAAAATCTCTAAAGTGATATAGCAGAGAGAATTTGCAAAGAAATTATTAATATTTAACCACAAGAAGAAAACTATAAAAAGTGTGAAATCCATAAGAAGTGATCTATGAGACTCATGTACTTACATGTATAAACAACTGAAATAGCGTTTTCACTAACATCTCGCGTGACTAAAAGCTACAACAGATCTTTAGCTGAAAGACCAGATCCCGTTTGCAGTTTTAGTATATGAACAGTCGTCACGAAATAACGTAATTGAAAAACTGAAAAAGAAAAGGTAGGGTCTTATTGTGATTAGCATTCTGTTACATTTCTCTTCTTTCATTTATCAACGTTACGAGCGTATTTGAAAGGTCTTTCGTCTACCTACCTTTTCTTCTGTTCGCTTTTCTTTTTTAATTTAATATTTTTAAGCGGGAACCACCCTACGTTTTTACATTTCATTTTTGCATGATCAAAGTTTATTTTAAAGAAAGGAAAGCTAATTCATTTGGACATATCTACAAGAGTGAATGTGTATTGAGTTATACTGACAATCGTTGATCCATTTAGGATTCCCACTTTCTGAGGTAAATTTTAGAAATTCAGTCACAAAACTACCGCTTCCTTAGTATTTATCGTCATAGCCCATACCTCGTTTTCTTCAGAATAGAACATTCTTTCCAACAGTACCACTCGCTTCTACGTATTATACACCAGAAATAAGGAAATCGGGGAAAACCAGGATTTTTTTCCGAAAACAATGCAAAATTGTTGCGCCCCTCTGGCCCGTACCTGGATTCACGTTGGGATCTGAAAATCGCATGAAAAATACGTAGTAATATACACAATAATATACATCGCACGTGCAAACTTTCAATTTGGCATCTTGAAAACAAAAGACAGAAAAGATTTTGAAAATCTGAATGTGACCCGAAATTTTATTTACTGTTTTAAAGTAATTGAAATGTTTTGCAGAATTTTTATATTTCCAGGAATAAAGTTAGCAAAGGCCCCGAAACAAAATTGTAAATACCCCACTATCTATCTATCTATCTATCTATCTATCTATCTATCTATCTATCTATCTATATATATATATATATATATATATATATATATATATATATATATATATATATATATATATTCTACAATTTACTGCGTCATTATTATTTGGCCTAGGGTCATGATTCAAACGCGATTTTCTTCATTATTTCAGTACACTTTCTGACCGTACTACTCACAGGTCCGTTTCATACACCTAAAATGAAATTCGGGAAGAAACGGAAATTTTTCTGAAAAATTCATTCCCTCGGAATAGTTGCGCCCCTCGGGCCCGGGTCCTGGTTCACGAAGGGATCTAAAAAAATTTAGAAATACTCAAAGGTGCACACAATCGGTATGCAAAATGTCAATCTGATATCTTGAAAACTAATTGCGTGAATTTTTTTTAAAAAATACGGTACCTTAAGAAAAAAATGACACCCATCCGACGCCACTTGGTGTAGCCAAGTTGACCATCCGGTTCCGAAATGCATTAGGGGTGTTCTTTTGTCCATGATTGATTTGACCATTAAAAGGGAAACCGGCTTAAATACTTGCTATAGGACCTAAATAAGCAGTCAAAGATATCACTTTGCTATGGTAACAAAAGTTACCATAAATTCCAAAAAGGCTAATACAGCACGTACAAGGTGGACCATTTTTCTGGAAATGTTCTTGTAAATTTTAACCGTTTAACGGGCAAATTTTATGCAGGAGAAATGTTTCGGTAAAGTAATATTTCTAGTCTATGTTTTAAACCTATCATAACCACGTCCTTTCGTAACGAACACTTCCAATTTGAGTTACTTCTGTAAATAATAATAATAATAATAAAAATCTCAAAGTAATAGGGGAATGTCTGGTACAATAGTTCCCTTAAGACAAATTAGCCTTCAACATGTTGGACATTATTTCCACTTATACAAGGAAGCATCCGAAATCAAGATTAGAATGCCAATATTTCTGAAATTTCGTCTGTTATAGAGAAAGGAGGGGTATGCGGTAATTTTAATACATGAAGTTGGCAACTCTGCAGAGTTTCAGCCACCCGCCAACTACTGCGCTAGTTGCAGGTAAACACAAATGGCGACTCGTTTGGAAAACTAGTCTCGCAAAGAAATTCGCTCAGCTATTCGGTAGGCGAAATTCGCAAAGAAGTTCGCTCAGCTATTCGGTAGGCGAAATTCGCAAAGTTCGCTCAGCTATTCGGTAGACGAAATTCGCAAAGAAGTTCGCTCAGCTTTTCGGTAGGCGAAATTCGCAAAGAAGTTCGCTCAGCTTTTCGGTAGGCGAAATTCGCAAAGAAGTTCGCTCAGCTATTCGGTAGGCGAAATATGTAACCACGGCTGGAATCCACCAGTAGCTAGTAGAGGTTTTGTCGAGAGACTGCAATGTCTCGTCAGCATGTCGCAGACTGATGTCCAAAATTTGTGGCTGTTGGAGAAAACGTTACTACGCTGTTGAAGTAGTTTCGCTGGGAAATCATCGACTATCCTATTTCTTCTCGCACTTGAAGGAGCTGGATACTTTCAAATATTTAGGATCGATATTAACAGACGAAAATCATATTCACGAAGAAATTAATTTTAACAAAAGAGACACTGACCAAAGCTTAAAACCCATTTTATTTTAAATTATAATTTGTAACTGTTTCGGATATCTAACATATCCTTCTTCAGACACTATCGAAAATAAATGAAAATACAGGCATATATATAAATATTGTTATGACAAAGTTTAAACTTATAAATATTGTTATGACAAATCGTCCAAACGTCCAAATTCATGAGCCTTGCTTTTTAGATCAATGAATGAGGAGCGTGCGCACATATTAGCTCGAGTTCTATAATTGAATATCGAGATATTACGAGCCCCAATAATTGCTAATGAGCGGGAGCAAGAGCCAATGCTAGCCTCCAGTAAACATGAGTTCCAATTTTTCCAAAGACCGTGAATCTAATCGAAAATTGCCAGCCCGAGCTGTAACAAGTGCGAGTCTGGAGACAGCGAATTCTCATTCTGGTTAATTTTAAGAGCTACACGGTGCTTGGGGTCCCTGGTTCGATCCCAGCTCGCGCTGTGTGGACTTTGTGGTGGACAAACACCGTGCTCGTGGGTTTTCCCGGGGTTCTCCCGTTTTCTCCCACTTTCTTCATTCCACCATTTCATTCATCTCTCATCATCACCGTCTCCTTTAGCCTAACCGGCATAACGGTGGGACGTAAAACTTAAAGATTTCATTTCATTTCATTTAAGAGCTACAGTTTAGACCTCCAAACTGTGGTATAAACGTGATTAATAGAAGTCTAACATAATGCGTATGTCCATCTGCCAGTCTGCGGACAGCTATCAGACCAAACTTGGTAACAAATAGCGGGAAGTTGTTTCTCGGATCGGAATCGATTCAGCATCCCAAGGCAGGGTCGGATTTAAGGGGGTGCACGTGTACCCCCACTTCGTTGTAAATATACACTATTTAAATTTAAAAAGCTAGCAGCGAAATAGCAATCCTTTCCGAAACTTTCTGCCGTCATGTTTACGTTTGCGGCTTAAAAGAAAGATGAGTTTTGCAAAAACAATAGTTTAACTTGATTTCCTTAAGGTGGAAGGAAAAGGATTCACCAAGCAAAGCAATACAACATTTGTCACGTAGGGAAGATAACAGAAGCCAGTAAGAGAGAAGAACAATTTTTTTCTGCATATCACTTACGACCCTCTTGAAAATAACCCTCCTTCCGTTCTATGTAGGGTACAGCGGGGTAATTCGAATAGGCGGGGAATTTGAATAATGTTAAGCATTTTGCCAGCTGGAGTGGAAACGCGGTTCGCCATGTTAGTGAACCTGCGGTGGATTTGTAGGTGATGGTTTGCAGAAGTCGCTCTCAGAAATACAAACTATTCCTTCGGTACTGAAGGCTTATACGATTTTTTGTTTGCTGCAAGGTAAGTACGAATGTGTGTATTTTTAGGTCGTTATAATTTTCAACGTTGTTTTCTTAAGCTTTCCTTCTTATTAACTGGATAAAATGAAACCGCTCTGGGTTATAATAGTATCAGTAGCATGTGGGGCATTGATATACTGTACACTGGCGTCAACTAATCAGCAGTTTTCATACCACGTTCTGAATGGAGTATTCGTCGGCTGCGGGGCAATTTGGATAATTCGAAACGGGGCAATTTGAATAGCAGTGAAATTAGACCAACCCATACAAGTGCTTCCCAGCCCAGAAAAAGTTTGTGTGCAGAAGAGACGTCGTGTCGCAGGAAAATCATGCCACTCAACTTCTGAAAATATTCGGGCAATGAGAATAAAACACCTCCGAGGAAAGACGCAAGCATCGGGTGCAACGAAATCCAATGACACTACAAGAAAGAAGAGTGCTAATACAGAACCTGCCAAGAAAAAAACAAATGAATGCTCGAAAGAAACTGATATCCTCTACCCCTTCCAGTGACGAAAATGTAGGCCTAAGTCTAAAGATGGCTGCAGGCAATGAAAGTCAAACAAGGAATTGCTGTTTTTGCCTTCTTAATTACTATTCAGAACGTTCTGCTAGAAAGGGAGACTGGATTCGTTGCCAGCGTTGTAAGACATAGTTCTACGAAGTCTGTGTCGATGCAGAAGGTCGAAAACAGTTTATCTGTTGTCGTTGTCGTTAAATACGAACGATGGAAGATGAATTAACCAATTACGGTTCTTTACCTTAGACAGTGTTCTGAACATTTTTTTTAGTGTAGGCCTACATTCAAAAAGATAGCTATAGGTGACGCATATTTACAATTTATGTAGGCCTACTTCTTTTCATTCAAAACTAGCATATTTCAACTACCATAGAAATTGCAATCTAACTATTAAATAGTTTATACATTATTTCTATAAGACTTGTTTATTTTGTTGGTTATTCATATTACCCCACTCGTTATTCAAATTGCCCCTCACTTTTACGTTTTTCCAAATTTCGGCGGGGAAATTGAATACCCAAATTTCACAATGATGTATCTCAGATACTATCTTAAGAAAAATTGTTAAGTAATAGTAAGATTCAAAGTTTTTGTTCACAATTTTGTATTTGAATACCAATTACAGTTTCCGAGATATATGAGAAAATGTCTGAAATTATTCAAATTACCCCGCTGTACCCTATCAGGTGTAAAGAATATTGTTACATGCCACTTTGAAGAGCTTCAATGAGACTGTTTATTTTTGTAGTTATGGTGCACCCCCCAGCTTAGAAAATCCTGGATCCGACTCTGTCCCAAGGACAGGTTCCATCTCCTTCATTAAAACTTTATAGAAACCAGACATGATAAAAATCAACCATTTCTAATTTTTTGTTGATCGTCGTGCGATAGATCGTCATGCGATAATACATACAGATAACGAGAACCGGTTTGCTGCAATCTAGTCTGTGTCTCAAACATAAATGTCTGTCTTCACCTATATTATCTTTGCTAAACCCAGAAGTAGCAGCAGTAGACTTCAGGTTTTAATATTAATCTCAAAAGAGATGCATTTCACATCTGTTCTTATACTTTTTTTGTGAAACCGGAAGTAGTAAAACTGGTACAGTTTCCGGTTTCAATATTCGCTTCTATGTAGTAAATAATATATGAGATAGTCAGAAACGGTTTTTAATGTGGATTCAGCATTTCACGAACAGGTTCTATCTCTGATCTTATCTGTCTATTGGAACCCGAAAGTTACATATGTACCGCTTCCGGTTTCAGTAGTGATGTTGCATAGCAAGACTACTTATTCAGTACTAGCAGAATACTCGTTCTTCTCACGCGAAGAATATGTTTTATTTTAAACATAAAGGCGTGAATTTGGATTTAAACGGGATCGGAAGTGTCACTGTTCGTCTTAACTGTCCCGAAACCGTTGGGTTCGACAGTAATGTCGGTTCTCTTTTTGATCATTATATATATATATCACTCCTCCCCTTCCCCAAGTTACCCAGCTGAATTTTGATTTAAACGGCATCGGAAGTAGTGATGGGCAGTGGGAATATTCCCGGTAGGAAGGAATTTAAAAAATGGGAATATTACCGGGTTTTTCCCTGGCCTATAAGGAATATATTTCCATTTCTTTACTTTATCTTCCAAATTATAAGAACCGTATGACTAATTACATTATTTTAATATATTATGATTTACTTCTAGGTTTTAAAGAATTTGGAAGTTTTTTTTTTTTTTGACTGTACTTCATATAACTAATAATAGTTTCTTAAGTTACATTTCCATTTGCACTAAAAAGTAGAGTAATTCTGTAGTATTGCGGGCCCAAAACTACCAAAAAGTAGGACAATTTACGGGAAAAATGAGTTGATAGTGGTGTTCAAGTAGTCAAGAAAGTATCGTAGCAATTTTTTTAGGGCAGTAGGGGATTTGTACAAACCGTAAGGTGAGTGGAAGTGATTTATGTGAGAAAAGAAAGTGAATTGTTGGTAACGAAGATAGAAAACAAAGTGCCCCTAACCCGCCTTCACTTGCTAACGCTCGCTCTGCAATGCTGTCTGAATTTAATGTTGGTAACGGATTTTAACGTATGAAACCATAAACAACCCCATTGGAATAGAATATCGCAAAAAGTAGGTGCAAAAGCTGGCTCCCAAAAGCTAAACAATGGCCAAAAGTAGCAAGGTACTAATTTACAAATGATGAAAAGGAACCATTTTTAAAGTAATATAGAATTACGTAGAAATAGAGACGAAGTACTATTAATAAATCCTGAACCACCATTAGTAATAGACATCTGTCTGTCTCCTGTCTCTGACTCAAATTTCTGAAGAGGTACTTGGACTTCTCTTACATGTGAATTAACGCATGAAATTTCGAGAAATGAGCAGGAAGAAAGGTCGTGTATGGCAATATTACATGCAAAATTAAAAATATAAGAAAGCATCTTGCAAATATTGTGAACATACATATTTATGCGCAAATGTTGACGAAATGGTGGAAGATATGTCTTCTGGCAGTAACCCAACCTAATTTTTTTATTACATTTAAAAATTTAATATGTTTATATCAGTAGTAGAGTCAAGTTTAGAAAATCCACTTACATGCAAATTTAAACTTTTTAGCAGTTTAAATATGTGGACTTACTACGCCATTTTTGAAACATATTTACTTTCATAGCACATATTGTAAATAAATATCCATTTATCCGTACTCTTTAAATATAATCAAATATTATTAAAATAACATAACATTGTTCATAATATACATTTTGAAGACTCCTCTGGGGACAACAGTAATAATATACTGTGATATAAAAACGAATTTAAATTTGAAATCATAATATAGTAATATAATGCAATTTCATTTGTGATTGTACATAAATTCCCGGAAAATTCCCATTTTTGGGAATCTTCCCGGGAATCTTTCCTGGGAATATTCCCGAAAAATATCTTCCCGGGAATTTATCCATCACTAATCGGAAGTATCACTGTTCATCTCAGCAAATCCGAATGGATTCGACACTAATATCGGTCATTTTCGATGAGTTTTAAATGTCTTTCGTACCACTTCCCTAAGTTGCACCGTCAAAGTGAAATGACAAAGATATCCTAGACTCGAACCTCATCTATGCTAAAAATTTGATCGAGATTGGTCGTGTTGTTCAAGAATTATTAAGTCACAAACCTAATCACTTTCATTTTTATATATACAGCACAGGTAAGCAAAAATCAGAATTCCGAGAAAGTGAAACAAAATAACATGTACACCTTGTCTCAAAAAGGTTGAGCGCATTCTTTACTGGTGTTTTGAGGCAATAATTTTCTAAGTCCAGCTTCGGGTATCTTCGGGAAAAAGTAAGCCAGGTTCGAACCTCCAAGCCAGCCTTTGCAATCGGGAAAAAGTTTGCAGATGTGTTTTTCTTCTTTTAAATATAATAAGACTTGTTACCAAGTGTTTAAAAAAGCAACATTGATTGAAATACTTAATGATACAATATTTCGAAACCTTTTTTTTTTTTTTTTTAATGTCAGCACATGCTTGTTTGCCATTTAGCTCTCCATACGTAATGGAACATTTAAATACATTAAAGAATCTTTCCATATGTAAAAGAATGCTCAAAGTTAAGAAATAGAACATAATTATCGCCTGAGTACTAAAAAAAAAGTCAAAGTAGAACAGAAACAGCGTTTGTAATGGATATGAATGTCATAATTATCTTGAGATCCGTTATACATCGCTAGAAGCATAGTTCTAGAAGTCCTTGGGCTAGCTCATTGGTAAGCTGTCGGATTTCAAATCATAAGGTTGAGAGTTCGAATCCGGTTTAGGTTAATCCTTTTTTTTAAATTATATTTTCCGCAATGCATGAAAAATTATATAAAATAATTACATTAGAATACATAAGTTGTGTATATATAACATAATCATTGCAGAACATAGTAATTATTATGTTTAAAATATAACATCTGAGATAATTTTCACAGTAGGTCGGTATTATATATGAGGATGTAAATACAACTTAAGAAACTCGTTCAATAGCAATAAATAAATCATGTAGTGTATTTATTTGCAGCTATTTGTCATATAGAGGGTAATTCTCAACATTCATAATACAGAATGTCATTTATGTTCTTGAAAAGTTATTCGATGCATAAACAGAAGGTATAAACAGAGAATCCAAAGTCGGAACGCTCACAAAAAAATTCATGAACCCCAAAGGTCACGTGAGCAGACTGGAATTGTCCTTATGAAGCATGCCACAGCAGAAAGTCTTTACATAGATTTTCAATTCAATTCCTGATATATGCTTTTGCAATGTGGAAATGGTGATGCCTTCAGTCGCTCTCTCTCGCTCGCTCGCTCGCTCACTCTCTATTTATACAGAATATAAAAGTGGATTTATGTGTGTATTTCAACATAATTCTGATATATCTAGAGCAATTTTAACTATATTTCTTACAGTCTGGAAAAAGAGTACTGTCGGGATACATATAAAAAATGCTAGAAACGGGTCGATATTAGTATCGAATCCATAGTTTCGTGGTCGCTTAGGTGAATGTTTCTACTTTCAATTCAAGTCCAACTAAGCTACCATTAGCACCCAGGGTGGTTACGTAGCGACATAAAGATATCGAAATCATTCGATATTAGAATCGAATCGTAAGTTTTCAGCGCCGCTAACAGTGCAGCATTTCCCATTAGTCCACAATAGTCCACATTTCACATTAGTCCCATTGCCTAGAGGGCAAAATATTTGCAGAGTGCAAAGTTTAAAACTTGAATAATATTTTATTTTTTTCCGTATGAAAAAGTTATAAATCAAGAGAAAATATACTATTTCACGAACAATCCTCTTTTACTATTCTAATATGTTTAATAATAGCGTAAGAAATCTAATAGTAATTCAGAACATGTTTCACAGTTGTTATTTTTTGTTACATAGTTGTAGCTGTAGCATGTAGTGAGTGGAATTTAACTGTAATAAATTCACTAATTAACCATATTCGAATTAAGTTTTATTTTTAAGTTCGGGATGAAGGGGCGGAGAAATATGTAGTTATTGGGGGCACCGAGCTTTTCTACATTTTACTTTCAAGATCTCCATTTTTCTTTTGTCATTTGCTCCTAATAAAAACAGTTCAGTCACTTTTGGATTGTCATAGGATAGTAGGAGTTGGATTTTGGGATGCAGCCTGTGAGATTCTAGAGGAGCTAACTGCTTGAAAAAGTATTTTTGAATCATCTGTAACATATGAAATAAGGATATGTATCATAAAAAATTGAAAGTAACTATGTCTGCGTAATCATCACGGTCAAATTGCAAAGTCAAATAAATTGACGTTTGGTATATAATCAGGCTCCAATCCCAACTGGGAAGTTATCATACGCGTGTCACTTTCATTATAATACATATCCTTAGGGGGAGTAGAAGTCCGAATTTTTGCGAAAAATTGAGTTGAGTTGAGTTGAGTTTAGCGTCCCTTTCAGCAGCGAGGCTATATGAGACGTGGACCTACTGATTAACGTGGAATCCGAACCACATGAGCGAAAAATTGAGTATCTCACAAGCCGTTCAACTGAGAGCTGAAATTCAGCATATAACTCTTTATTAAAAATAAAGAGAATATGTCCTGGCATTTTTTTAAATTATCTTTTATGAGCGGGGGGACGGGGGTGCATTTTCTATATATTGGAAATTGGTAGTGGGTTGATTTGTAAAAATAATCGAAAACGATTGATATTAGTTGAGAAACAGATTGAGTAATGCAAATTAAAGTTCTTTTTGAATTTTATACCCACTGCTTTCTATTTATAATTGCTGAAGCTGGTGTTTAATATATGGAGCGTTCCGAGCATAAGGCAATCAAGCCATAAAGTTAGAGAAAAATGGCCATAAAATTTGTATTCTAAACTTAATTACATGGGCATTTTCAATTAGTACGGCATGCTTAATTATATAGAAAATTAGTTTCTCTCTCTCTCTCTCTCTCTCTGTTTTTTTTACGTTGGTCTACTTTTCCTTGATTTGAAACTTTCAAATTTCACCCTATTTTCTACTGAAATGTGTCTGTAAGGCAACAAAGAAATAATTATATATGATAAATTTAAATTCATTTTAATTTGGAAGATGAGAAACACTTTGCCATTATATATCGTAAAGGTCAGACCCACCAGTATTGTAACAGAGAGGTGCTTGAGCCATTAACGGTAGAAATTCAAACTCCGATAAGTGATAATTTCACAGTCTTGTTTTATTACAAGTGTAACCTCTTTAGCCAATGGAGAGGAGGACGTGGGCCATCGGTCAGAGTTGATGTCGATGGGTTTTGGTGGGTCGGAGTTGGTCACAATGGTTCAGAGTGGTTCATAGTTGGTGGTGGGCCAGAGTGGATCACGATGGTTGATAGATCAGAGTGGGCCAATGGGGCATTTGGGTGGTGGGTGATAGTGGGTCATGGTGGGTCGTGGATCAAATTTTCATTGACCCACACCATCTCTGGTTAAAATTGTACTAAAGATAAGAGGCACCGAAGATGCATGTCGGCTATTATGCTCAAATTTTGCTCATGGATAGTACTCCACCAGGAAGCAATAAATCTGAAACGGTTCACGGTATCACCTTCTAGAACTCGAGATGTAGGGGTTTGTCTGATTGGCTAAATTAAGACGTCAATGATTTATCCTTCAACAACCAAGCTTTTTATGATCGTTTCCGTGGGGAAGTCAGAAGAACACGTGCCTAGTAATCGTAATATTGATAGTTTGCGTCCACCCCGGGTATTTGTTTTGTGTTTTTTGATTCACCTAAATATAAACAAATCACACATATAGGCATTTTGACATATTTTGGGAGAGTAATTTTGTGGTTCGTTGGCGTTTCATCGCGTCTCTGCTGCTGGTAGTAAAGTTTTCAAAATGAAACTTGGGCCACCACGGATTGTCGCTGCGGGGCCACCAATTTCTGGCGAGAGGTCAATAGTTGACCATCTGTAGTCCACCGACGCTTACAGCTTAGAGTGATGAACGATGTCTTTGCCTTGTAGAGTTCATGACTACCGACGTCGGCAGTCAACTAGCTTTTAGTATTCCTTTACTAACCATCTATTGTTCATGTTTGTACACGGTGTTGTCATAATAATAATAATAATAATAATAATAATAATAATAATAATAATAATAATAATAATAATAATAATAATAATAATAATAATTATTATTATTATTATTATTATTGTTATTATTATTATTATTATTATTATTATTATTATTATTATTATTATTATTATTATTTGTAGTAATAGTAGTATAATTGATGATAGAATAATTATTGTCTATGTATTGTCCAGGTAGGACTACACACAGGATTTTGCTCGTTTTGGTTCGACTTGACTCTAATCCGAGTCGAGTTGGAAGATATTTTTCGCGCCGAGTCCAAGAGTAGACCTCAAAGATGTCTGTTTCGAGTCGAGTCGAGTTTCAAAGAAAAGTCGTTCGTGCCCATCCCTACTAATGAGAGCTTAATCGGAGTTAAGCGAAATTGAAAGTCTCACTATTTATCTAAGCGACCCCGAAAACTATGAATCTAATATCGATCATTTTCTACCAATCTTTTATATGTATCCCCCTCCCATTCACCATAGGTAACCCGACAGCACTCTTTTCGAAACTATAAGAAATGTGGTTAAAATTACTCTAGGCCAGTGGTTCTCAATCTAATTCCTATCACGATCCCCTTTTATCACACGCTCTTGCCAGCGACCCTTTTATAATTTGTTTTATAATAAGCTTGTGTGGGATTTTTAACATGCCTATTTCTATAATAGTAGAATCCATTTTTTTGTTTATAGTGAACAGTGCCATGGAAAATCAGCGCCCGGGGCGAGAGTATAGTACGATGTCACCGTATATATGAGTGACGTCGACAGACTAGCTACGAAGCGCCACCATGGTTGGCACGAAGCTCAATAACATTTTCAAAATAAACCCTACCTTTCCTTAATTTTGAGCACATTTTATTAGTTTTTTCCTTCTATTTTACCCATGTGCACATGCACTTTCCTAACATGAGTAACACACTTCCTCCGAAATGTGTGGCCCCTTTTTTCGGCGCCCGGCACTGACAGTGGATACAGTAACTGTAATATCAATATTCCCAACGACGAAGGTGCTGGTTCAAGATGGATGTTAAACTCCTTCATTGAAGAGGCCATTAACGTATCCGATCTAAGCCCACAACTTCTCTACCAAATAATAGAATGATCATGCGACAAGTCTTTGCAACTGTTTTTTTGTAACGAAGACTTGGACAAGTTCTGCCTGATGAGGAGAGAAGAATATCCTGGTCTGGGGATTGCTGCTTTAAAAGTAATAATTCCATTTGCTATATCGTACTTGTGCGAAAGTGTGTTTTTTATGGTAAACATTAAAACAAAGATAAGAAATCGCTTATCAGTTGAAAGTGGCTTGATAATGTTCGTCATGAAGATTGAACCGGACATTGCTGAACTAGTGAAATTACACCATGCTTAGGTGTCTCATTAGGTTTTAATTTTAATTGTATTTCAATGTGCAGGTTTTGTTGCATGTGTATTTTTCTAGTATTTCTATATACAGTTCTCATTAGTTTTATATCATACCTCTTTGATTTAAATTCATTTTTAAACAACTCTACTAACTAACTAACTCTATGGCCTATGGAACCCGGAGGTTCAATGCCGCGTTCACAAAAGCTCTACACTGACTTCTATCCTTAGCCAATTGGATCCAGTTTCTACTTTGTATTCGTATCTCAGCGAAGTCCATCTTAATATTGTCCTCCCATCTGCGCCTAGGTCTTCCTAATGGTCGTTTTCCGATTGGTCTTCCAGTCAAGATTTTGAAAGCGTTTCTACTTTCTTCCATTCTAGCTACATGACCTGTCCACCTAAGCCTTCTAGACTTGACGACCCTAACAATGTTGGGTAAACCGTATAAATTATGTAGTTCCTCGTTATGAAGTTTCCGCCATTCCCCATTCCCGTTCCTCTTGGGTCCGAATATTCGTCTAAGGATCTTGTTCTCAAATACTTTCAGTCTATGTTCTTCCCTCAAAGTAAGCGACCATGTTTCGCAACCATACAGAACAACAGGCATGATTATCGTTTTGTATATTTTAAGCTTCAAATTTCTCGACAGAATTCGCGACGACAAGACTTTGAACCGAATAGTAACACGAATTCTACACCCTTTGAAAATGTTCAGTAGACTTATTTTTTATTGTTCTTTACAGTGTGTATAAAAAACAAAAGTATGCCTATCAGAACAAAATTAAAAATAATATTTAAAAATAATTTCTGGTATTAGATTCTAACTATATTTATCTCTTCCGCCTATCTTCGCGATCCCCTAGGGGCCGCGACTCCCAGGTTGAGAAACCCTGCCCTAGGCATACATGAGTTATGTTGGAACATACATACATACACTTTTATGTGTATAAATGCAGATAAGAGAGAGTTGAGAGAGAGCGATTAAGGAATTACCGCTCTCAATCTCTTCACTTTACTTTTGCGATTCGCGAATTTCTTACGTGACAGTTTGGGGCTAGCTAGTTTTTTGTCTTGGACCACGATCCGATTTTCTATATGCTCTACCTAAATGCTGTAATGCGAATATTGAGAAGTTATCTGTGATGAAAGTAGCTGCAAATAAATACATTACATAACTTATTTATTGCTATTACACGATTTTTTAAAATTTGTATTCAATATTCACACATAACACACCGACGTTCTGTCAATACCTCAGATGTTATATTTTAAAGATAAGAATTACTTATGTCGTGAAATGATATGAATATATATATTCAATTGATATATACAACTGATGATATGAATATATATATTCAACTGATATATACAACTGATGAATTGTAATGTAACTATTTTACATAATTTTCATGCATTGAGGAAAGTAGAATATCATAAAAGAATTTCACCTGAACGGGTATCGAACTCACGATTTAAACGCTCGGTGGTGTACCACTGAGCTAACATGACCGCTTTTCGGAAGCTGCTTCTGAAATAATATAACTGAGCTCATACATAAATGCTCTTTTCCGTATGGAAATCACAATGACGAAACGAGAGTGTGAATACATAGTCTCGAAATATTGTATCATTAAGTATTTCAATGTTACTTTTTTCTACACTTAATACCATTTCAACATGTCTTATTATATTTAACAGAAGGAAAAACATATCTGTACATCGTTTCCCGATTACTAAGGTTGGCTTTGGAGGTTCGAACCAGCAGCTTTAGTTTACTGTTTTCCGAAGATACCCGAAGTTGGACTTCGAAAGAGTTTGTCTCAAAACAGCTATCATCATATCGCTCAATCTGTTTGGTATATGTTTTTATACGTGTAAAGTCAGTATAACAATTCATTCTTTAAACAGCTTTTCGTATGTATTAATATTCCTTTATAAAAACTGTTTTTGATATTATTATTACGGCACACCATTTTCAGATTTCTTTCGCGAGTCGTTGACCAAGTCGTTCCCCACCAGCGTTGCCAGACTCACAGCTCGGAATTATTCCAAAACCTGATCGAACTTATGCTAGATTCGGTCAAATTATGCTAGATCCTCATAATTACTAATTCAGGAGTTTAAAAAAACGAAGTTGAGATACGATAACGTAACTTAAAATACACAGAGAGCAAGAATGCAATACTTCACGCACCAAAATTTTAACTCAGCTAAATTAATGCAGTCGTTGCCAGACTCAATGGCGTATATATCGTATAAATGAATGCAAAGTTTTTGTTTACATATTTTGAAAGAAAATTACTTCGCAGCATAAGGGGAGTTGGGAATCGTCTGCTAGGGGGGGGGGCGGCAGATTTTTGGTCGGTCTCGGAGCTGTCATTTCAGGAATAAATATGATCATGAAGTCAGAAATAAAGATGGCGAAGTTGTCAAAAAGTTGGGGGGAGAATGGCCCCCATGGCTCCGCCCATGCCTCGGAGTTAAAGGATTAGAAAACCCTGGGTGGAGCCACAAAAAATCCCAAAGACGTTTCGAACTTACTTCGGAAAATAAGACTGCCTGTATGGTTTACCGACTGTATGAATCAATGGAAGAGGATACATTTCTGCCGTTCTTTTTCTTCCCACGACCAACTTCTTTCTCATCTCCAGGTTTTACGGCTTTCTGATAAACTTGCTGAAATTGTGCTAGATTTGGGCAGGATGCTAAAAGCAAGATGCTAGACATGCAAATTATGCTAGATCTAGCATCATTATGCTAGATCTGGCAACGCTGTTCCCCACAATAGGCGTGTCGTGCAAGTAACCAATCACACGTCAGGTACTAGCTTTTACCTATTGCTTCCTTCTCACAGCTCAGAACATTGGTAACTATGGATAGACGTACAGCAGTAATTACTTTATGGGAGTTGGAAGGTTATTCTGCAACTGCAGCTAGCAGGCGAGTAGGTGACCCGGCCTCTACAGGAAGGCTATGGATTCGGAAATATGGTGCTACAGGTCAGACTGATAATTTACGATCTCCTGGTCGTCCGCATGTGTCAACCGAAGCCCAAGATGCGAGATTAGTAAACGAAGCCCGGTTAGACCCACTAAGGACGTCTAGACAGCTAAGGGAAGTTTCTCTCTTTCCTGGTAGAAAGCATACAGCTCTGCGAAGGCTTCGTCATGCTAGGTTACGTAGCCGTGTTGCTGCCGTGAAGGAAAAACTCTCAGACGACCACAAAATTTACCGTCTCGCGTTTGCACAGGCGAATGTGGGTCTCAATTGGGAAAACGTAGTTTTCTCAGATGAATCCATATTCACAACATCAAAGGAGGGACGCCGTTTTGTGTATCGTCCGAGAGTCACCCGATATGACCATGGATATGTGGCTGCTTGCAATCGCAGTGGCCATGTATCTATTTTATGTTGGGGTTGGATTTCCAGTCGCGGAGCAGGACAGCTTCATAGAATTGAAGGACATCTGGACAATGCTCAGTACTTAGACATTATCAGTAATATCATGGTGCTATCTGTACGAGTATTTCAGCCTGATGGTGTAATTCAGTTCCAGCAATACCAGTCGCCAATACATACTTCCCGTGTGATTCAGGAATGGTTCGCAGGGCATCCTGAGATTGATTTAATCGACTGGCCGCTCGTGGAGCAGACCTCAATCTCATGGAAAATATGTGGGCAGAAGTGAAGCGTACTCTAAGGGAAAGTTGGCCTGAGGCAGATCCACCAAGAACTCAGGATGACCTGTGGCATCTTGTTTCCGAAGCATGGCTGGAGGTAGGGGAAGGAGATAGATTTGTCACCCATGTAATAGATTCCATGCCCAGAAGAATGGAGCGTGTAATAAATTCAGAAGGGTCTTGGACACAATATTAATGTCCCCGCCTTAACTACCGAAAACAGCCCTTTTCAGGGCTACCTAAACGCTTCTGAAAATATTTCTAGAAATAAACCACTCCTTGTATCCGATTTCTGTGCAATCCTACTAACAAAAGAATGATTATTAGCTGTAGGCTTTGAACTCAAGACCTCTTTATTGTCAAGTCCATACTCTACCAGTGAGCTAACATGAACACGCAAACCCAACCTGAAGAAACACGACTTTCAATTTCTGGTATTCGATGACAATGATGCTCATATACTTGGCAAATGTTGTATTCAACTTGGGATATTCCGCAACACACACACACACACATACATAAACAAAGCGAAAGAGAGAGAGAGAGAGAGAGAGAGAGAGAGAGAGAGAGAGAGAGAGATGAATACACAAAAGCATATTCAACGTATTCGAATGAGACTCTAAGTAATGACATTCCGTTCTAAAGAGAGTTTGTGTTTCTTCCCGTGACGTTAAGGGGATCGGGAAAAGTTATGTGTCTTGAAGGAGGATACGACTTTGGATACTCTGTTTATACACTTTCTATATCCGTAGGAATATATTGTATTTCACGAATGTAAATGACATGCTGTAATGAGAATATTGAGAAGTTACATCTGTATGACAAATAGATGCAAATAAATACACTACATAACTTATTTATTGCTATTGAACGAGTTTCTTAAGTTGTATTTACATCCTCATATATAATACCGACCTACTGTGAAAATTATCTCAGATGTTATATTTTAAACATAATAATTACTATGTTCTGCAATGATTATGTTATATATACACAACTTATGTATTCTAATGTAATTATTTTATATAATTTTTCATGCATTGCGGAAAATATAATTTAAAAAAAGGACTAACCTAGACGGGATTCGAACTCTCAACCTTAAGATTAGAAATCCGACAGCTTACCAATGAGCTAACGCAAGGACTTCTAGAACTATGCTTCTAGCGATGTATAACGGATCTCAAGATAATTATGACATTCATATCCATTACAAACGCTGTTTCTGTTCTACTTTGACTTTTATTTTAGTACTCAGGCGATAATTATGTTCTATTTCTTAACTTTGAGCATTCTTTTACATATGGAAAGATTCTTTAACGTATTTAATGTTCCATTACGTATGGAGAGCTAAATGACAAACAAGCATGTGCTGACATTAAAAAAAAAAAAGTTTCGAAATATTGTATCATTAAGTATTTCAATCAATGTTGCTTTTTTAAACACTTGGTAACAAGTCTTATTATATTTAAAAGAAGAAAAACAAATCTGCAAACTTTTTCCCGATTGCAAAGGCTGGCTTGGAGGTTCGAACCTGGCTTACTTTTTCCCGAAGATACCCGAAGCTGGACTTAGAAAATTTTTGCCTCAAAACACCAATAAAGAATGCGCTCAACCTTTTTGAGACAAGGTGTACATATGGTACAGTCGGCCCTGTATGGTATTGAATGTTAACCCGTGAGGAAATTTCCATTTCGTAAAATTTTTGAAAACTTAATTTTTCATGAACAAGCTAAAGGAGCTTTCATCAAAATCACTGAAGAAAGCCTTCGCGGAACGAAGGTATATGAACAAATTCCAATTACATGCCATTTTTATGTAGACTTTAATAAATAGTACTTCCCCTTCGAACACAATTTGATGGGAAAAATCCTGGTAACATATACGAGATTTGTCACTCATCTAGAAGAAGACATTCAAGTTAAGAAACACGAACCACAGTTGTTATCCATCATCTATTTAAGCTACAGCCTGGCTTTCAATACCTTTTCGTGGCGTGTTGCGAGAACTTACTCAGAGTCCTAAGAGCACAGTGAAGCTAACAGTAAGAAACGCCGGGTACTTAATTGCCAATGCCGGTCCTACGTTGTAATTGGCCGCTTTGCTGAGCATTTGCCAATCAACTCAATTGCCAACGTTGTCCCTACGTTCAAATAGCCGCTTTGGCGAATATTTGTCAACCAACTCAATTGCAATCGTTGTCCCTACATTCTAATAGTCGGTTTGCCGAGCATATGCAAGCAATCCAATTGCCAATGTTGACCTTACCTTCTGAGAGTCGCTTTGTCGAGTATTTTTCAACCAACTGAATTATCAACATTGGACCTATGTTCTAATAATCGCTTTGCCGAATATTTGCCAACCAACTCAATTGCCGACATTGGCCCTACGTTCTAATAGCCGCTTTGCAGAGTATTTATCAACCAACTCAATTGCCAACGTTGTCGCTTTACCGAGTATTTGCCAAAAACTTAATTTCCAACATTGTTCCTACATCCTAATAGACACTTTGCCGAGCATCAGCCAACCAACTCGATTGCCAACGTTGGTTCTTCGTTCTAATAGCCGTTTTGCCGAGCATTTGTCAACCAACTCAATTGTCAACGTTGACCATATAGTCTAATAACCGCTTTGCCGATCATTTGTCAACCTACTCAATTGCCAGTGTTGGCCTTATGTTCTAATAGCCGCTTTGCCGAACATTTGCCAACTAACTCAGTTACCAACGTTGGTCCTACGTTCTAACAGCTGCTTTGCTGAGTATTTGGCAATCAATTCAATGGCCAACGTTGGGTCTTCTTTCTAACAGCCGCTTTGCCGAGCATTTGACAACCAACTCAATTCCCAACATTGTTCCCACGTTCTAATAGCCGCTTGGTCGAACATTAGTCAACTAACTCAATTCCAAACATTGACTCTATGTTCTAATAGCTGCTTTGCCGAACATTTGCCAACAAATTCAATTGACATGTAGTGCCTACGAAAGACGTAAAATAGCGACTGAGAATGGGAAATCAAAACTGTTGGATAAACGACGGCAACTTGTCGTTTTGTCAACGTATACTTTCAACTACGTTGGACCAACGTACCAACAGTTAGCCCGCACGGGCTCACACATATACTGAGCCCGAGAGCTGGGCTCACGAGTTTTGACATTGTGCGTACATACTTCCTCGGGTGTTTCTTGAATTGTCTTGTGGTAAATCAGTATCCCTCATTGGTACGAGTAGGATAGCCGCCAACTGGCTGCTATTTTACCGGCAAACCAGTGTTTTTGTCAGTAGAAAATTTATATTTCACGGTTTAAAATACAGTTATTCTTCATGTGTTTTGTGGATTATGAGCAAGTGCTGGTAATTTTATTTTTTAGAGTTGGTAATCGTAGGTACAGGAGATCGTAGTTTGTTTCCCGAATGGAGTACATGCTATTCAGGCCAAAAGTTAACACTTTCAATTCTAAGCCCAAGTAGAACTCCAGATACCTTTTTAATGCAAATGGATGAAGTCCAAGTGTAACTAAACTTCCTCATGGCTATGTGTCTATGTGTCTTTGGCGCAGGAGACCCGCGTTCGATTCCCGGCGGAAGCTCATGTAGTTCAGATCCCGCGTTAAGCTATAGGTCCATGTCTGATATAGCTTCGTTGCTGAAACGGACGTTGAACCCAAACTCAACCAACAGAGTCTAGCTAGAGGATTAAGGTTATGAATTTCCCAGTCACCTTCCGTGAATAGTACTTAATTCTGAGTTGTGTGGAAAATTTATTTGGGCTCGCATCTAATTGTATGCTGAAAGCTGTTATCAGTGTCGTTGTTTTACGGTACTTTGCTGATGAATATAGCAATATTTTCTGTTAAAATCGTTTTAAGTTTCTCTGTACTAATACCTGAATAAATATTAAAGGATAAAGAATAAGCAGTTAACATAGCAGTTTCATCTATTGATAAAAATAATGGTAACGATAATGATAAAAATAGTTAGTTTTTGCCAAAGGTGTCCAAACTCATGAGGTCGGCGCTCACGAGTTCGGAACTCACGCTCACTCGACCTCAACCTCACGAAGTGAGCGTGAGGTCAGACTGATTATGTGAGCGTGAGGTCAGGCTGGTGATGTGAACGTGAGGTCAGACTGGTGGTGTGAGCGTGAGCTCGAAATGGGTTTGTGAGCGTGAGGTTGAGTGAGGTTAGGTCAGAGTGGTCACCTCTGGTTTTTGCACCTTTCCCATATTAGGTATCTGTTGAAAAAAATCTTGTTAGCAAAATATAATTTGTTTTAAATAATGTTGTAGCAATTCCATCGAACAATATCAATAAATTTATATATCTATAGGTATAACAATAAACACAACAACATACTGAGCAAGGCTATGTGATAAAAATATATAAAAACAATAACGTAACAGTTTCAACACACTAATTGAGTCTTCATCAGACTTCTATTCTTTCTGGCTACTTGGAATTTAGTCACCTCATATTTCCGGAGATCAACTTTTAATTAGATTCCGTCCCTTCATTAAAAAGTAACACACTTGCATTTTTCCACTTTCATTTGTTCATCTCCACTTTCATTTGTTCTCCAATCAAAAATATATTCTTTTGCTGGATACATTTTTGTTGTTTAATTATCCGTGTTTATGTACCCTTATTAATTTGTTCGTTTTCTTTCTTTTTCATTTTCCTTTCCTCTTTGGGTAAAACTCTCCTATTCTTTCTTCATTGCAAATCTTACATTCCAATTCATCACGTTGTTTCCTGCCTTCATGATTTCACTGGCTTCTTTCCATTTTTTTTACCAATGTTCTCTTCTCTACTTCTATGACCTGAGCTCCATCCTACCTTATCTTGTGTTTTTTCTCTATCTGATGCTTATATATTACGTTGTTGTCCCTTTTCAATCTTATGTCATCCTTGTCCTGCTTTATCCTTTCTTCCATCTTCTTTTTTGTTTCTTCTATGTACTCCCGCTATTCTTCGTAGGGCCTATATCTCATTTTATATATTACCCCCTTTGACTTTTGTTGATATAAAATAAGGTTTGTGGCTCTCTTTCTCTGCCTCTGTGTGTGCATGGGTCATCAGATTTTCGCATAGAAATTTAATACACACATAGATTTTTACTAGGTCTAATTCTGTACGAAGCCATTTTTCTTCTTTTTCTCAGGGGGACATATTTAGGAGAGGTAAAAATGTTTGCACATTTCTCGCAATTTCTAAGAACACATTGCGTACATGCAACCCCCATTACATCAAGGTTCCGCGGGATTACATAACAACAGGGGATACATATAAGGGAATGGAGTAGGAACTTCATTTTTTTTTTTTTTTAAACTGGTAATCGATGTTTCTGAATTAAGAGTCGGTAACGACGGATGCTTATTCTTTTTATCCTGGCTCTGAATTAAGATCTGACAACGATGAATGTTGACATCTAGTTTTACCATGTATTCCACATGCTTACGTTTTTTTTTTATTACCCCATAATAAGGCTCGCAGACGTCCTAATTTAGCCGAGACACTCCCGGATTTACATTATATGCTTCCTCCCGCCGAAAAAGATTCAAAAACAAAAATATCTCGGTTTTTCTCTAAAACATAAGTTAAATTCGGACGATATTTAAAGAAAAAAACCTTTATTAGTCATCGATACTCAATTATCACCAGCCTGCGAAATAAAACTTTTTTTTTCTGCGGCAAAAGCTTGAAGAGGTGATTTAATCTAATTTAGATGTGCTAAATTCAAATATCGAAACCGTTTTTGCCTATCACATACCGTTCTTTTGTTATTTGCAATCGATTATTTTTATATTATAATTTCGATAGAAAACACCATAATAGAGAATACGTGTAATTTCAATGGGACATGATCAAATTGCAACGAATATACATATAAACCACTACTTTATGTAACAGGTTCATTTGTAAAAGGTATAAATCTCACCACAAGAACACTATATTTTTGCCTATCATATACAGTTTTGCTACTATATGAAACCCATTTTTTGTGCTATTTTAATTTCAACACAAAGTTCACCGTAATAGACAATATCTGCAATGTGAATAGAACATGACCAAATTGTAACGCATATACAAAAACAAGTACTACTTAATGTAACATGTTCATTGCTAGAATGTATGAATCTCACTACAAGAACACTATTTTTTTGCTGGCTTTGATGTGAGTGAACGTTGTGTTGATTTGCGTTTCTGTTCCTGAGTAGGATTATCTCGCACTAGACACCAACAGTAATCTGACATCATGGAGGCGTCCCATCACCCCTGATATCTTCGTTCCATTTCTTTTATGTCTTGATGGAACCGTTCGCCATGTTCCTCGCTGAATGCTCCTAAATTTGCAGGAAAATAGTTTAGATGACTGTGCAGGAAATGTAATTTTAAGCTCACGTGGCAACCTAATTTCTGGAATTTATATAGCATGGTTTCGACAATCTGTTGGTAGTTAGTATCATCTTTAACATTCCCCAGTAATTTACTGGAAACATCCTTGAATGATTCCCATGGTTGAAGCTGTGTTTCGTTCATTGTCGTAGTGAATATAGGATCCTTATAAACTTCCGAATTTGGGGGCCGTCAAAAACTCCTTCCTTAATTTTGGCCTCCGACAGTCCTGGAAATTTCTGACAGAGATACAGAAAGTAGGGACTCTAAAGGGAGCAATAACACATTTTAAGGATTAATTAATGGAAGATTTACAGTGTTTTTTGCTCCTGGCACGAACTGTTTCCTCTTGGGCCACTCAGAAACTAACCAATGTCTATCCTTGTCCCAAGAGTATCACTCACACAGAAAACACTGGAACTTTGTATAACCTGCTTGCTGTCCCAGTATACCGCACAGTTTTAAATCTCAGCATAGTAACCATTTGTGTTCATTGTATTTCATGGGCGACTGGCACTGGAACAAGTTTATTCCCATTGTACAAAAGAACACCTTTGAGACTTCCTTTACTCGAATCAATAAATAGACGCCAGTGCTTTACTTGGTAAACTAATCCAAGACGACGAATTAAGCCAGGGATATCACGGCAAAACACAAGTTCTACTTCTTGAACGAAATACTGCCTGAATTCTTCCTCCCGATTTTTGTAACAATATGAATTTGTCCTAGGAAGTAAAAAGATTTCTCTCTTTTAATCTTGATCCTAGAAGTTCACTCTTTTCTTTAGTGAGGCCTAGGTCACGGACCAAATCATTGAAGTCACACTGATTATAAAGACATGGAGTTTTATCTTCAACATCCGGTATAAAGGTATCATCATCACCATCCTTCGCACTTAAAGATGAGGAAGACACACTCTCTGGTAACCGTATTGGTGGGTTTGGGATAGGAATATCGGGTCCATGTGGTACGGGGGTTATGGCTGATGGAAGGCTCGGATACACAATGTGTTGTTTTTTTGTTTTTCGTATTGAAACCGGACACTTTACATACACAAAAATAACAGTCGTCAACATGATTTCTTTGTTCCCACCAAACCATTGGGATTCCGAATAGCATTGATGGCAACAACCCTTTGTACCATTGCCGCAGGTTTTCTACACACATTTTACACACAATATGAGGTGCGAAATTCTTGCCCTGATCACCTAACTTCATGTTAAACTATGCCAAGTACAAGCTTTTTATAAATCATATATATCATATATAACTAAAGCAAGTTGATGCTTGTGGAAGAATTGGTGGAATGAGAAAGTGGGAGGAAACGGGGTACCCCGAGAAAACTCAGACACAATGTTGTCCACCACAAACATACTTGGCCGAAGATCGAACCAGGGACCCCACGGGCCAGAGGTAAGCGCTGTACCACTGAGTCACCGTGCCCTCCTGGAATAATCTGTTCTCTGTCACTTACTATCGGTGAGTGCTGACCTATTTTTTTATTTAATTAATTTTAATACTTCAGGAAAACGCAAGAGCATAATTATGACTAACTGTAAATTTTCATACGGTGTCCCAGCTTTTTAATATGTAAATCTGGAAGCCGTGGTCTTAAAAAAATGCTTTAGTGACAGGAAGCTGGAATCTGCATAACTATATAAGGTGCCTTCCATTTCAACTCAGGCAAAAAAATATAAAATTGTACCATCACCATCTCAGATATTGTTGAAACTTTTTTTGTAGCAACTAGACATGTTTTTAAGAGACCCATATTTTTTTGTTTTGTCGAAAAAAATTTTCCCGCCAAGTAATGGGCCATCAAAGACGGGGAGTACAATTTATGAATTGTAGAAGACATGGAAAATGGTCAACTTCGGAGCCTCACCATTCGGCTATGGAGACCAGTAGAGCTATAATTCTTGTTGTGGTATGTACATAGGGATATAAATAAACTATATTTTATTATAGTTTGGTTTGCGCATGCGTATCTTTTTGTACATAAATTAACAAATGAACGTAAATTTATCTGAAAAGTCGAAGTTTGCGAATTTTTTTCGAGCACTTCCGGTTCGAATTTTAAAATTCTGTTTTCACGGTTAGTAAGACCTGGTTACCCGCTTTCCGAAAAAAATTTTGTATCGCTTCTGTGTGCAACCGTTTTGTCGCAAAAAATTCGAGAAATTGTAAAATTTTCAAAAATCGCCATTTTTGGGCGCCATTTTCTCGAAAACACCATCTTTTAAAATTCTGAAATTTTGTCAGATGGTTCAACTTTACATGAATAATAAACACACCAAATACCATTCTCGACCAATGCTTCATGAATTAACTGCAGCCTTTTAAAGTTAGCAAAGTTTCGTTAACTTTGATGTCACAGTTAGCAACACTGGGAACAATAAAAGTGCAATGATTTGATGATGTTTGTGGTTCACATTCATTAAATGAAGAATAAAAGGTTTTCTTGACTGTTTTTTTTTTTTTCATTATTTTGATCAAGAAGGCTCTCAAATAGTAAAATGGGCCTCCCCCTACTCCTCCGTTTTCTTAAACCGAAATAATCTGAGGTGGAAATTACGATTGCGAAACGCACAAATTTCAAGTTCACTTACCTAAAATGGTCTTCGGAAACAAAATTTCACTGATTTTTTTATTTTTTACATGGACCAATCATTTGCTTGATTGATGTCTAATAGCATGTAACCGTGCAGGTGCTCCATAGGTGTTGGCTCACTCACAACTTGTCCAGGAGTGGATCTAGGGGGAAGAAACTTTTTTTATTTTAAATATAAATAAAACCGATTTTTAGTTTGGAGCTCGTAGCTCTAAGTAGCAGTATACCCCCCTCCCCTTCCAGAAGTCCGTCCTCTGCGTAGCACATTGTCTATAGTCACAAATGCTGATCGTCCATGTGGAAGCATAAACAGCACTTCAACTTCACGTAATTCATGATTTATTCATAATATTTCTGCTCCGCACCACTGGTTAACATGTATGTAACAAAAGTTCCTTTTTGTAGATTTCTTAAATCTATACTTTGAATTGCAGAAGTTCGATTCTGGGGGAAGCATGAAGTTAGTTAATGGTGACCCATTACTGCCACAAAAACTTCGCCATTTTCCGAAAGCCAAAGATGACTTCGTTGAATTCCAGTTACCGGTCGCATACTTTCCCTTTTTTTCTTCCGGAAGTCGTCGAATTCAGTTCCAGGCAACAAAACGAGAGTAATACCCGGAGTTTGTACTTGCACTATACTCACGAATTCTTCTGCGGTTTTAATGGGGGCGCGGTGGCTCAGTGGTAGAGCGTTCATCTCCGGTGATTGGGGTCCCTGCTTCGATCCCAGATCGTGCCGTGTGGGCTTTGTGGTGGACAAACACCGTGCTCGTGGGTTTTGTTGGGGTTATCCCGTTTCCTCCCACTTACTGCATTTCATTCATTTCTCATAATTACAGTCTCCTTTAGCCTAACCGGCATAATCGTGAGACGAAAAAGTTAAAAGATTTCATTTCATTTTTTTGTCTTCTGCGGTTTTAATACTGTGTATCTGTATTTGCCTAAGGTTATGCCACGTTGCCACATTCTTTACACCTCCTCCCCCCCGTCAATACCGTCGCAGAGACCATGCATGGCCGGTTTCACTGCAAAACCACTGCTTTATTGGACCTGTCTGCATCTCGAACATCTTAAATCGATTTTTAAAGTGGGATGCAGCGCCATCAGAAATCACTGACACGGTTTGGGAAATTATAGACACTTATTTTCTCGTATTCAAACCTTTTTCTATAAAGTATATTTTCGCTTTTCTTCGAGTATTTTTAGAATCTTGTGTATGGTTATGAGTATATGTGCCGAATCGTGTGTTTTATCGTCGTTTATTACAACAAAACTGTCAGATGTTTCATATTCCGGTGATAACTCGGAATTTCACTTTGCAGAATAACAGTCCAGTTTTCAATGAAGTCCACATGAAGTAAAATAGAATTTGTATCTTGAAATTTTATACGGTGCTTTTCGGTAGCAATTAACTCTTGATGTAGTCATGAATTACAATTCTTACAGTTAAACAAGCAATGTACGATACGAAAACAGAAAGTGTCAGTTTTTTTAACGAGATTATTGTTTTCCCATATGGCATACGTAACACTTTCATTTTCATCAGGATCAATAATTAAAGATTCCACACTTACTCCTTCCACTCCAGGACATTCACCACATTCTTGAAGAAGACAGTTGTCATTTTCTACGGATCATACTACTAAAGAAATAGGTCATTCATGACAGCTTTAATACAGGCAGCACCTTTGATTTGTAGCAACGCAGTAGCAGCTAACTTAAAATTTGCACAATACACACACACACACACATACACACTTCCCTCGCAGGTTGCGGACTGACCCACTTTAGTCGAATACTGTAAAATTCCGAGTGACCCATTCTTATGTTGGGATTGTTGTGTTTAAAAAGTCAGTAAATTTCTTTAGAAAGCGTAAGAAAACGTTTCGATTTTTTTTAACTTTTTGCCCTTTTTCGATCACTGTAATGACATCGCACTTAATTGAGACTTTATCAGGAGCATTCCAAATCATCATTGAGGTAATAGTTCAGGCTTTTTGTAGATCATCAGAATTTATTGGATGGCCATTTCAAGTAAACTTAAAATTTGTGTGTTTCGTAATCGTAATTTCCACTTCAGATTATTTCGGTTTAAGAAAACGGAGGAGTAGGGGGAGGCCCATTTTACTATTTGAGAGCCTTCTTGATCAAAATAATGAAAAAAAAACAGTCAAGAAAACCTTTTATTCTTCATTTAATGAATGTGAACCACAAACATCATCAAATCATTGCACTTTTATTGTTCCCAGTGTTGCTAACTGTGACATCAAAGTTAACGAAACTTCGCTAACTTTAAAAGGCTGCAGTTAATTCATGAAGCATTGGTCGAGAATGGTATTTGGTGTGTTTATTATTCATGTAAAGTTGAACCATCTGACACAATTTCAGAATTTTAAAAGATGGTGTTTTCGAGAAAATGGCGCCCAAAAATGGCGATTTTTGAAAATTTTACAATTTCTCGAATTTTTTGCGACAAAACGGTTGCACACAGAAGCGATACAAAATTTTTTTCGAAAAGCGGGTAACCAGGTCTTACCAACCGTGAAAACAGAATTTTAAAATTCGAACCGGAAGTGCTCGAAAAAAATTCGCAAACTTCGACTTTTCAGATAAATTTACGTTCATTTGTTAATTTATGTACAAAAAGGTACGCATGCGCAAACCAAACTATAATAAAATATAGTTTATTTATATCCCTATGTACATACCACAACAAGAATTATAGCTCTACTTGTCTCCATAGCCGAATGGTGAGGCTCCGAAGTTGACCATTTTCCATGTCTTCTACAATTCATAAATTGTACTCCCCGTCTTTGATGGCCCATTACTTGGCGGGAAAATTTTTTTCGACAAAACAAAAAAATATGGGTCTCTTAAAAACATGTCTAGTTGCTATAAAAAAAGTTTCAACAATATCTGAAATGGTGATGGTACATGCTCTGCCTGAATTGAAATGGAAGGCACCATAAGCACAAAAGCGAAAGTATTAAAGCCCAAGAGCGAAAGTAGTAAAAGCAGATCTATAACCACAAGAACGAAAGTATTAATGGTAGATCCATAAGCATAAGAAGCGAAAGTATTAAAGATAGACCTATAAGCACAAGAACGAAAGTATTAAAAGTAGATCTGTAAGCACAAGAGCGAAAGTATTAAAGGTAGATCTATGAACACAAGAGCGAAAGTATTAAAAGCAGATCTATAAGCACAAGAACGAAAGTGTTAATGGTAGATCCATAAGCATAAGAAGCGAAAGTGTTAAAGATAGACCTATAAGCACAAGAACGAAGGTATTAAAGGTAGATCTATAAGCACAAGAGCGAAAGTATTAAAGGTAGATCTATAAGCACAAGAGGAAAAGTATTAAAGATAGATCTATAAGCACAAGAATGAAGGTATTAATGGTAGATCCATAAGCATAAGAAGCGAAAGTATTAAAGATAGATCTATAAGCACAAGAGCGAAAGTATTAAAGATAGATCTATAAGCACAAGAGCGAAAGTATTAAAGGTAGATCTATGAACACAAGAGCGAAAGTATTAAAGGTAGATCTATAAGCACAAGAACGAAAGTGTTAATGGTAGATCCATAAGCATAAGAAGCGAAAGTGTTAAAGATAGACCTATAACCACAAGAACGAAGGTATTAAAGGTAGATCTATAAGCACAAGAGCGAAAGTATTAAAGGTAGATCTATAAACACAACAGCTAAAGTATTAAAAGCAGATCTCTAAACACAAGAACGAAAGTATTAATGGTAAATCCATAAGCATAAGAAGCGAAAGTATTAAAGATAGACCTATAAGCACAAGAACGAAAGTATTAAAAGTAGATCTGTAAGCACAAGAGCGAAAGTATTAAATGTAGATGTATAAGCACAAGAGCGAAAGTATTAAAGATAGATCTATAAGCACAAGAGCGAAAGTATTAAAGGTAGATCTATAAGCACAAGAACGAAAGTATTAAGATGTCGATCTATGTCGTAAAGAAAGGAGTTCGGTATTAAACCCCTTTAGCAAGATATTATGCAAAGCTAAACATTTATTATATTGAGATGGATATACACAAATCACGCTCGTTCTGAAAGAATATGAGGTTGAATACATGATCCCCCCTTGATAAAATTCTGTGTACGCCACTGTTTAGCTTTTATACTGAAAAACGAACGTTAAACTCTAATGTGAAACAGAATTCCCTAGTTTTTTAGCCGTTCTTCTTCATGAAACAATTAGCTCTCAATTTTATCGATTTCACTTTCTTTACGTTCAGTGCTGTAAATTAACGGTATTTAATTGGATAAAGGAACATTAGAAATTATTAATGGTGCTTTCAAACCTCAGATGAAGATAGCAACTGTTCAAAGGGTAAGAGCAATGTTTGTTACTACTGAAGCATGTAATTGGAAGAGTGGCTAACAGATGTCAGCATCCTCATGAGCGATTGAAGAGATCGTCTTGGCGTGTGGTTGTACTATTTCAAAGCGTAATTCAATATTTTCACACCTACACAGCGTCTTTCAATCTTTTCCAGTTTTGGCTCACTGACTGTGCAATTTAAAATCCTACGGTATCAAGTACCAACCATATACACTGTATATAACTAACGCTAGGTAAAGCAACTTACTCCGTAATTGTGATAATAAAAAAATCAGGGCTAAGAAAGAATTTGCTGAAATATTTATCCTAAGGAGAGGGATACAATGTTTTTGCCAAGGATAGTCTAACGAATCCTTGAAGCTAGGGAAATGAAACTTGGTACACCTTGTCTCAAAAAGGTTGAGCGCATTCTTTATTGGTGTTTTGAGGCAAAAATTATCTAAGTCCAGCTTCGGGTATCTTCGGGAAAAAGTAAGCCAGGTTCGAACCTCCAAGCCAGCCTTTGCAATCGGGAAAAAGTTTGCAGATGTGTTTTTCTTCTTTTAAATATAATAAGACTTGTTACCAAGTGTTTAAAAAAGCAACATTGATTGAAATACTTAATGATACAATATTTCGAAATCTTTTATTAATATGAGCACATGCTTGTTTGTCATTTAGCTTTCTATACGTAATGGATTAAATACGTTAAAGAATCTTTCCATATGTAAAAGAATGCTCAAAGTTAAGAAATAGAACATAATTATCGCCTGAGTACTAAAATAAAAGTCAAAGTAGAACAGAAACAGCGTTTGTAATGGATATGAATGTCATAATTATCTTGAGATACGTTATACATCGCTAGAAGCTTAGTTCTAGAAGTCGTTGTGTTGGCTCATTGGTAAGCTGTCGGATTTCAAATCATAAGGTTGTGAGTTCGAATCCAATCTGAGTCAATACTTTTTTTGAAATTATATTTTCCGCAATGCATGAAAAATTATATAAAATAATTATATTAAAATACATAAGTTGTTTATATATAACATAATAATTGCAGAACATAGTAATTATTATGTTTAAAATATAACATCTGAGATAATTTTCACAGTAGGTCGGTATTATATATGGGGATGTAAATACAAGTTAAGAAACTCGTTCAATAGCAATAAATAAATCATGTAGTGTATTTATTTGCAGCTATTTGTCATATAGAGAGTAATTCTCAACATTCATAATATAGAATGTCATTTATGTTCTTGAAAAGTTATTCGATGCATAAACAGAGGGTATAAACAGAGAATCCAAAGTCGGAACGCTCGCAAAAAAATTCATGAACCCCAAAGGTCACGTGAGCAGACTGGAATTGTCCTTATGAAGCATGCCACAGCAGAAAGTCTTTACATAGATTTTCAATTCAATTCCTGATATATGCTTTTGCAATGTGGAAGTGGTGATGCCTTGAGTCGCCCTCTCTCGCTCGCTCGCTCGCTCACTCTCTCTCTATTTATACAGAATATAAAAGTGGATTTATGTGTGTGTTTCAACATAATTCTGATATATCTAGAGCAATTTTAACTATATTTCTTACAGTCTGGAAAAAGAGTACTGTCGGGATACATATAAAAAATGCTAGAAACGGGTCGATATTATTATTGAATCCATAGTTTCGTGGTCGCTTAGGTGAATAGCTCTACTTTCAATTCAAGTCCAATTAAGCTCCCATTAGCACCCAGGGTGGTTACGTAGCGACATAAAGATATCGAAATCAACCGATATTAGAATCGAATCATAAGTTTTCAGCGCCGCTAACAGTGCAGCATTTCCCATTAGTCCACATTAGTCCCATTGCCTAGAGGGCAAAATATTTGCAGAGTGCAAATTTTAAAACTTGAATAATATTTTATTTTTTTCCGTATGAAAAAGTTAAAAATCATGAGCAAATATACTATTTCACGAGCAATCCTCTTTTACTATTCTAATATGTTTAATAATAGCGTAAGAAATGTAATAGTAATTCAGAACATGTTTCACAGTTGTTATTTTTTCTTACATAGTTGTAGCTGTAGCATGTAGTGAGTGGAATTTAACTGTAATTAATTCACTAATTAACCATATTCGAATTAAGTTTTATTTTTCAGTTCGGAATGAAGGGGCGGAGAAATATGGAGTTATTGGGGGCACCGAGCTTTTCTACATTTTATTTTCAAGATCTCCATTTTTCTTTTGTCATTTGTTCCTAATAAAAAAAGTTCAGTCACTTTTGGATTGTCATAGGATAGTAGGAGTTGGATTTTGGGATGCAGCCTGTGAGATTCTAGAGGAGCTAACTGCTTGAAAAAGTATTTTTGAATCATCTGTAACATATGAAATAAGGATATGTATCATAAAAAATTGAAAGTAACTATGTCTGCGTAATCATCACGGTCAAATTGCAAAGGCAAATGAATTGACGTTTGGTATATAATCAGGCTCCAATCCCAACTGGGAAGTTATCATACGCGTGTCACTTTCATGATAATACATATCCTTAGGGGGAGTAGAAGTCCGAATTTTTGCGAAAAATTTAGTATCTCACAAGCCGTTCAACTGAGAGCTGAAATTCAGCATATAACTCTTTATTAAAAATAAAGAGAATATGCCCTGGCATTTTTTAAAATTGTCTTTTATGAGCGGGGGGACGGGGGTGCATTTTCTATATATTGGAAATTGGTAGTGGGTTGATTTGTAAAAATAATCGAAAACGATTGATATTAGTTGAGAAAAAAATTGAGTAATGCAAACTAAAGTTCTTTTTGAATTTTATACCCACTGCTTTCTATTTATAATTGCTGAAGCTGGTGTTTAATATATGGAGCGTTCCGAGCATAAGGCAATCAAGCCATAAAGTTAGAGAAAAATGGCTATAAAATGTGTATTCTAAACTTAATTACATGGGCATTTCCAATTAGTACGGCATGCTTAATTATATAGAAAATTAGTTTCTCTCTCTCTCTCTTTTTTTTTTTTTTTTTTTTTTTTTTTACGTTGGTCTACTTTTCCTTGATTCGAAACTTTTAAATTTCACCCTATTTTCTACTGAAATGTGTCTGTAAGGCAACAAAGAAATAATTACATATGATAAATTTAAATTCATTTTAATTCGGAAGATGAGAAACACTTTGCCATTATATATCGTAAAGGTCAGACCCACCAGTATTGTAACAAAGAGGTGCTTGAGCCAATGACGGTAGAAATTCAAACTCCAATAAGTGATAATTTCACAGTCTTGTTTTATTACAAGTGTAATCTCTTTAGTCAATGGAGAGGAGGACGTGGGTCATCGGTCAGAGTTGATGTCGATGGGTTTTGGTAGGTCGGAGTTGGTCGCAATGGTTCAGAGTGGTTCATAGTTGGTGGTGGGTCAGAGTGGATCACGATGGTTGATGGGTCAGAGTGGGCCAATGGGTCATTTGGGTGGTGGGTCATAGTGGGTCATGGTGGGTCGTGGATCAAATTTTCATTGACCCACACCATCTCTGGTTAAAATTGTACTAAAGATAAGAGGCACCGAAGATGCATGTCGGCTATTATGCTCAAATTTTGCGCATGGATAGTACTCCACCAGAAAGCAATAAATCTGAAACGGTTCACGGTATGACCTCCTAGAACTCGAGATGTAGGGGTTTGTCTGATTGGCTAAATTAAGACGTCAATGATTTATCCTTCAACAACCAAGCTTTTTATGATCGTTTCCGTGGGGAAGTCAGAAGAACACGTGCCTAGTAATCGTAATATTGATAGTTCGCGTCCACCCCGGGGTATTTGTTTTGTGTTTTTTTTGTTTCACCTAAATATAAACAAATCACACATATAGACATTTTAACATATTTTGGGAGAGTAATTTTGTGGTTCGTTGGCGTTTCATCGCGTCTCTGCCGCTGGTAGTAAAGTTTTCAATATGGAACTTGGGCCATTACGGATCGTCGCTGCGGGGCCACCAATTTCTGGCGAGAGGTTAATAGTTGACCATCTGTAGTCCACCGACGCTTACAGCTTAGGGTAATGAACGATGTCCTTGCCTTATAGACTTCATGACTACCGACGTCGGCAGTCAACTAGCTTTTAGTATTCCTTTACTAACCATCTATCGTTCATGTTTGTACACGGTGTTGTCATAATAATAATAATAATAATAATAATAATTATTATTATTATTATTATTATTATTATTATTATTATTATTATTTGTAGTAACAGTAGTATAATTGATGATAGAATAATTATTGTCTATGTATTGTCTAGGTAGGACTACACACAGGATTTGGCTCGTTTTGGTTCGATTTGACTCTAATCCGAGTCGAGTTGGAAGATATTTTTCGCGCCGAGTCCAAGAGTAGACCTCAAAGATGTCTGTTTGAGTCGAGTCGAGTTTCAAAGAAAAGTCGTTCGTGCCCATCCCTACTAATGAGAGCTTAATCGGAGTTAAGCGAAATTGAAAGTCTCACTATTTATCTAAGCGACCCCGAAAACTATGAATCTAATATCGATCATTTTCTAGCAATCTTTTATATGTATCTCCTCCCATTCACCATAGGTAACCCGACAGCACTCTTTTTGAAACTATAAGAAATGTGGTTAAAATTACTCTAGGCCAGTGGTTCTCAATCTAATTCCTATCACGATCCCCTTTTATCACACGCTCTTGCCAGCGACCCTTTTATAATTTGTTTTATAATAAGCTTGTGTGGGATTTTTAACATACCTATTTCTATAATAGTAGAATCCATTTTTTTTTGTTTATAGTGAACAGTGCCATGGAAAATCATTGCCCGGGGCGAGAGTATAGTACGATGTCACCGTATATATGAGTGACGTCGACAGACTAGCTACGAAGCGCCACCATGGTTGGCACGAAGCTCAATAACATTTTCAAAATAAACCCTACCTTTCCTTAATTTTGAGCACATTTTATTACGTTTTTCCTTCTATTTTTCACATGTGCACATGCACTTTCCTAACTTGAGTAACACACTTCCTCCGAAATGTGTGGCCCCTCTTCGGCGCCCGGCACTGACAGTGGATACAGTAACTGTAATATCTATATTCCCAACGACGAAGGTGCTGGTTCAAGATGGATGTTAAACTCCTTCATTGAAGAGGCCATTAACGTATCCGATCTAAGCCCACAACTTCTTGACCAAATAATAGAATGATCATGCGACAAGTCTTTGCAACTGGTTTTCTGTAACGAAGACTTGGACAAGTTCTGCCTGATGAGGAGAGAAGAATATCCTGGTCTGGTGATTGCTGCTTTAAAAGTAATAATTCCATTTGCTATATCGTACTTGTGCGAAAGTGTTTTTTTTTTTTTTTTTATGGTAAACATTAAAACAAAGATAAGAAATCGCTTATCAGTTGAAAACGGCTTGATAATATTCGTCATGAAGATTGAACCGGGCATTGCTGCACTAAATTACACCATGCTTAGGTATCTCATTAGGTTTTAATTTTAATTGTATTTCAATGTGCAGGTTTTGTTTCATGTGTATTTTTCTAGTATTTCTATATACAGTTCTCATTAGTTTTATATCATACCTCTTTGATTTAAATTCATTTTTAAACAACTCTACCAACTAACTAACTCTATGGCCTATGGAACCCGGAGGTTCAATGCCGCGTTCACAAAAGCTCTACACTGACTTCTATCCTTAGCCAATTGGATCCAGTTTCTACTTTGTATTCTTATCTCAGCGAGATCCATCTTAATATTGTCCTCCCATCTGCCCCTAGGTCTTCCTAATGGTCGTTTTCCGTTTGGTCTTCCAGTCAAGACTTTCAAAGCGTTTCTACTTTCTTCCATTCTAGCTACCTGACCTGCCCACCTAAGCCTCCTAGACTTGACGACCCTAACAATGTTGGGTAACCGTATAAATTATGTAGTTCCTCGTTATGAAGTTTCCGCCATTCCCCATTCCCGTTCCTCTTTGGTCCGAATATTCGTCTAAGGATCTTGTTCTCAAATACTTTCAGTCTATGTTCTTCCCTCAGAGTAAGCGACCATGTTTCGCAACCATACAGAACAACAGGCATGATTATCGTTTTGTATATTTTAAGCTTCAAATTTCTCGACAGAATTCGCGACAAGAGACTTTGAACCGAATAGTAACACGAATTCTACACCCTTTGAAAATGTTCAGTAGACTTATTTTTTATTGTTCTTTACAGTGTGTATAAAAAATAAAAGTATGCCTATCAGAACAAAATTAAAAATAATATTTAAAAATAATTTCTGGTATTAGATTCTAACTATATTTGTCTCTTCCGCCTATCTCCGCGATCCCCTAGGGGCCGCGACTCCCAGGTTGAGAAACCCTGCTCTAGGCATACATGAGTTATGATGGAACATACATACATACACTTTTATATGTATAAATGCAGATAAGAGAGAGTTGAGAGAGAGCGATTAAGGAATTACCGCTCTCAATCTCTTCCCTTTACTTTTGCGATTCGTGAATTTCTTACGTGACAGTTTGGGGCTAGCTAGTTTTTTGTCTTGAACCACGATCCGATTTTCGATATGCTCTACCTAAATGCTGTAATGCGAATATTGAGAAGTTATCTGCGATGAAAGTAGCTGCAAATAAATATATTACATAACTTATTTATTGCTATTACACGATTTTTTAAATTTGTATTCAATATTCACACATAACACACCGACGTTCTGTGAATACATAGTCTCGAAATATTGTATCATTAAGTATTTCAATCAATGTTACTTTTTTCTACACTTAATACCATTTCAACATGTCTTATTATATTTAACAGAAGGAAAAACATATCTGTACATCTTTTCCCGATTACTAAGGTTGGCTTTGGAGGTTCGAACCAGCAGCTTTAGTTTACTGTTTTCCGAAGACACCCGAAGTTGGACTTCGAAAGTGTTCGTCTCAAAACAGCTATAATCATATCGCTCAATCTGTTTGGTATATGGTATATGTTTTTATACGTGTAAAGTCAGTATAACAATTCATTCTTTAAACAGCTTTTCGTATGTATTAATATTCGTTTATAAAAACTGTTTTTGTTATTATTATTACGGCGCACCATTTTCAGATTTCTTTCGCGAGCCGTTGACCAAGTCGTTCGCCACCAGCGTTGCCAGACTCACAGCTCGGAATTATTCCTAAACCTGATCGAACTTATGCTAGATTCGGTCAAATTATGCTAGATCCTCATAATTACTAATTCAGGAGTTAAAAAAAAAAAAACAAAGTTGAGATACGATAACGTAACTTAAAATACACAGAGAGCAAGAATGCATGGATAGAACTCAATACTTCACGCACCAAAATTTTAACTCAACTAAATTACTGCAGTCGTTGCCAAACTCAATGGTGTATATATCGTATAAATGAATGCAAAGTTTTTGTTTACATATTTTGAAAGAAAATTACTTCGCAGCATAAGCGGAGTTGGGAATCGTCTGCTGGGGGAGGGGGCAGATTTTTGGTCGGTCTCGGAGCTGTCATTTCAGGAATAAATGTGATCATGAAGTCAGAAGTAAAGATGGTGAAGTTGTCAAAAAGTTGGGGGGAGAATGGCCCCCATAGCTCCGCCCATGCCTCGGAGTTAAAGGATTAGAAAACCCTGGGTGGAGCCACAAAAAAAAAAAAAAAGCCCAAAGCCGTTCCGAACTTACTTAGGAAAATAAGACTGCCTGTATGGTTTACCGAGTGTATGAATCAATGGAAGAGGATACATTTCTGCCGTTCTTTTTCTTCCCACGACCAACTTCTCCAGGTTTTACGGCTTTTTGATAACTTGCTGAAATTGTGCTAGATTTGGGCAGGATGCTAAAAGCAAGATGCTAGGTGCTAGAGACATGCAAATTATGCTAGATCTAGCATCATTATGCTAGATCTGGCAACGCTGTTCCCCACAATAGGCGTGTCGTGCAAGTAACCAATCACACGTCAGGTACTAGCTTTTACCTATTGCTTTCTTCTCACAGCTCAGAACATTGGTAACTATGGATAGACGTACAGCAGTAATTACTTTATGGGAGTTGGAAGGTTATTCTGCAACTGCAGCTAGCAGGCGAGTAGGTGTCCCGGCCTCTACAGGAAGGCAATGGATTCGGAAATATGGTGCTACAGGTCAGACTGGTAATTTACGATCTCCTGGTCGTCCGCATGTGTCAACCGAAGCCCAAGATGCGAGATTAGTAAACGAAGCCCGGTTAGACCCACTAAGGACGTCTAGACAGATAAGGGAAGCTTCTCTCTTTCCTTGTAGTAAGCATACAGCTCTGCGAAGGCTTCGTCATGCTGGGTTACGAGGCCATGTTGCTGCCGTGAAGGAAAAACTCTCAGACGACCACAAAATTTACCGTCTCGCGTTTGCACAGGCGAATGTGAGTCTCAATTGGGAAAACGTAGTTTTCTCAGATGAATCCATATTCACAACATCAAAGGAGGGACGCCGTTTTGTGTATCGTCCGAGAGGCACCCGATATGACCATGGATATGTGGTTGCTTGCAATCGCAGTGGCCATGTATCTATTTTATGTTGGGGTTGGATTTCCAGTCGCGGAGCAGGACAGCTTCATAGAATTGAAGGACATCTGGACAATGCTCAGTACTTAGACATTATCAGTAATATCATGGTGCCATCTGTTTCAGCCTGATGGTGTAATTCAGTTCCAGCAATACCAGTCGCCAATACATAATTCCCGTGTGGTTCAGGAATGGTTCGCAGGGCACCCTGAGATTGATTTAATCGACTGGCCGCCTCGTGGAGCAGACCTCAATCTCATGGAAAATATGTGAGCAGAAGTGAAGCGTACTCTAAGGAAAAGTTGGCCTGAGGCAGATCCACCAAGAACTCAGGATGACCTGTGGCATCTTGTTTCCGAAGCATGGCTGGAGGTAGGGGAAGGAGATGGATTTGTCACCCATGTAATAGATTCCATGCCCAGAAGAATGGAGCGTGTAATAAATTCAGAAGGGTCTTGGACACAATATTAATGACCCCGCCTTAACTCCCGAAAACAGCCCTTTTCAGGGCTACCTAAACGCTTCTGAAAATATTTCTAGAAGTAAACCACTCCTTGTATCCGATTTCTGTGCAATCCTACTAACAAAAGAATGATAATTAGCTGTAGGCTTTGAACTCAAGACCTCTTCAGTGGCAAGTCCGTACTCTACCAGTGAGCTAACATGAACACGCAAACCTAACCTGAAGAAACACGACTTTCAATTTCTGGTATTCGATGACAATGATGCTCATATACTTTGCAAATGTTGTATTCAACTTGGGATATTCTGCAACACACACACACACATAAACAAAGTGAAAGAGAGAGAGAGAGAGAGAGAGAGAAAGAAAGAGAGAGAGAGAGAGAGAGATGAGTACACAAAAGCATATTCAACGTATTCGAATGAGACTCTAAGTAACGACATTCCGTTCTAAAGAGAATTTGTGTTTCTTCCCGTGACGTTAAGGGGATCGGGAAAAGCTATGTGTCTTGAAGCAGGATACGACTTTGGATACTCTGTTTATACACTTTCTATATCCGTAGGAATATACTGTATTTCACGAATATAAATAACATACTGTAATGAGAATATTGAGAAGTTAAATCTGTATGACAAATAGTTGCAAATAAATACACTACATAACTTATTTATTGCTATTAAACGATTTTCCTAACTTGTATTTAACATTCTCATATATAATAACGACCTACTGTGAAAATTATCTCAGATGTTATATTTTAAACATAATAATTACTATGTTCTGCAATTATTATGCTATATATAAACAACTTATGTATTTTAATGTAATTATTTTATATAATTTTTCATGCATTGCGGAAAATATAATTTTAAAAAAAGTATTGACCCAGACAGGATTCGAACTCACAACCTTATAATTTGAAGTCCGACAGCTTACCAATGAGCCAACACAACAACTTCTAGAACTAAGTTTCTAGCGATGTATAACGGATCTCAAGATAATTATGACATTCATATCCGTGACAAACGCTGTTTCTGTTCTACTTTGACTTTTATTTTAGTACTCAGGCGATAATTATGTTCTATTTCTTAACTTTGAGCATTCTTTTACATATGGAAAGATTCTTTAACGTATTTAATCCATTACGTATAGAAAGCTAAATGACAAACAAGCATGTGCAAGGTTTCGAAATATTGTATCATTAAGTATTTCAATCAATGTTGCTTTTTTAAACACTTGGTAACAAGTCTTATTATATTTAAAAGAAGAAAAACACATCTGCAAACTTTTTCCCGATTGCAAAGGCTGGCTTGGAGGTTCGAACCTGGCTTACTTTTTCCCGAAGATACCCGAAGCTGGACTTAGAAAATTTTTGCCTCAAAACACCAATAAAGAATGCGCTCAACCTTTTTGAGACAAGGTGTACTTAAAAGAATTTCACATATCTTTATCTTCACATATCTATATAAAGAATGCACATTTTTATATCTTCTGCTACTTGTCGTTGTACAAGTTAACAAAGCACTATTACACGTTAGGTAATAAAAGAAAATGTTAGTGCATTTTCTCCTTCGTTTTATCTGTAGATCTACCCAATTCCATTTGTTACAAATTTCGTTTCCGACGAGTTTATTTCGTTGTAACAGATGCAGAAAATGGATTATAGGGGAAGGTTTGTTAGTTGCCTCAATTTCTCCAACCAAACCCCCTTCTTCTTTTCTACGCCCCATTCTCTTCTCTGGAGTTTTCTACTAATTCGTAATTACTTTCGCAATGAGTTCCCAAAATTTCCCCCCCTTTTTTTTTCAAGTCTCTAATGGCGAGGACCACTTTCATTTGTTCTATAATGGCTACAAACATTTTCAGGATGGTAGTTGTCTTAAATTGGAATGTTTTTTTCCTTTCCTGTTGCAATTCTTAGAGAACAAAGCATTTCTATTCCATTTACATTTTGAAATAAAGCGTTAAGATGTGTTACGTGTTGAACACGTAACGAGGTATTGTACGAAGTTTACTTTCCTTTCTGAGGAGTTTTCGTTTCTACAGCAGAATGTCGTACAGTGTTTGAGAAAAAGGAAAATTGCTGTAAGCTGTAGCGAAGAACAAATTGACCCATTCGATACCCTAAAGATTTAAATAAATAAAAAAATATTCCAACAGTATTGCTTGTAAAATATTTCAAACTGATATATATATATATATATATATATATATATATATATATATATATATATATATATATATATATATATATATATATATATATATAATCTTATGTGAGAAAACTTATCAGACTTTCAGTACCGAGGCTGTATAAGACATATATCTTCAATTTAAAGTAGAATTCAAATTTCATGAGCTTTCACTAGGAATTGAGTCGAGATATCCCTACCGAAGATACATTCACTATCCACATAAGTAACTAACTAACTCTATGGCCTATAGAGCCCGAAGGTTTAATGCTGCGTTCACAAAAGCTCTCCATGGACTTCTGTCCTTAGCCAACTGGATCCTGTTTCTACTTTGTATTCCTATTTCTGTGAGATCCATCTTAATATTGCTCTTTCATCATATTGTCCTTCCATATGTGTTAGGTCTTCCAAATGGTCGTTTTCCGGTTGGTCTTCCAGTTAAGACTTTGAAAGCGTTCCTACTTTCTTCCATTCTAGCTACGTGACCTGCCCACCTAAGCCTCCTAGATTTGATAACCCTAACAATTTTTGGTAAATCGTACAAATTATGTAGTTCCTCGTTATGAAGTTTCCTCCATTCACCATTCCCGTTCCTCTTGGGTCCGAATATTAGCCTTAGGATCTTGTTCTCAAATACTTTCAGTCTACGTTCTTTCCCCAGAGTAAGGGACCATGTTTCGCAACCATAACAGAACAGGCATGATTATCATTTTATATACATGGTGATTTTTTAAACTCACGGATTTCATTTGAATTTAGAAGTTCTAACTAAAGTCCGATTTTTCATGCGGTTTGAGGCACATGAACTGAACAAGGAAGGATAAGATATTTATGGGACTACGTTAATCCGGGGTAATATCGGACACGTCTCAAGGAAAAATAGCAAATATTCGCCAGTGTATCTTAGAATTGGAATGAGGTTCGGTACTGTACGGTGTGGAGATTTTAGATGGTAACCTCGCCAAGGTCAATAAGAAACAGGAAACTCGGCCATTGTCTTGAGAATTGTGTTGTACCGTTCTGTGCTATCATGTGGGTATAGCCAGGACAGTGAGAATAGTGTACTCCTTGGAGCAACATGAGTTTATCGTTAAAAGTTTTTGGAGAACGGAATCTGTTGTTGCTACGAAAGGGGCATTTAGAATCAAATTTATCTCACATTCTGCCCCAGACAGTAATATAATATGGTCGCTAGTGAATTAATTGGAAGAAACAGGATCACTTCGGAGTGACACAGGAAAACATCGGACCCCGCAGGCGAGTGTTGTGGAAGATGTCAGTTATCGACTCCTTAGGTCACTCAAGAAATCATTCCGTCGTTTGTCGCAAGAAACCGGATATAGCTATTCAACATGTGATTTATGGGTGTTACCACTAACACTTAATTTGTATCCTCAGTAACATTTAATTTGTGTTCTGCATTTTCGGTTCATAAATCCAAAGCCTCATTCCAATTGTAAAGTACACTGGCGAATATTTATTGTTTTTCTTGAGGCGTGGTCGATATTACCCCGAATGAACTTAAATCAGTAAACATAGTTCCATAAATATCTCATCCTTCCTTGATCATTTGTCACAAACCGCATGAAAATCGGACTTTAGTTAGAAATTCTAGATCCAAATGAAATCCGTGAGTTAAAAAAAATCACACTCTATTTTATGGAAACCAAGAAACAGTAATTGAAGTTGACAATTCTTTTTTGGAAATATTCATTGTTCAGGTAATATCTTCTGTCTGGTCCGTTAAGGGGGCAGACTACTAAATATTCGTCAAAAGCTAACAATTTTTCTTTTGCCTGTTTTTCGTAAGAGAAAAGAGATAATGAAAGGTAACTTACCACAGTAAGAGATAATGTTATTCTACACCCGAAAATACGAATCGGAAGAATAATCAGTGCTGTCATCCGTAGAAATTACAGTGTGACCAAAATTTGAATTACCCAAAAATCTAGATTAAGGCAGCGACTAGAAAAATGAACTCAACGGTAATTGATGACTTATCATGATATCTGTGTTTCTTGTTAACTACCTTTTGAATAATAATTATATTTATTTTGTAATAACTTATTTATTTTGTAAAAAGATATGTAAGTTATTACAAAATAAATACAATTATTAATTAAAAAGTAGTTAACAAGGGACACAGACAACATGATAAGTGATCAATTACCGCTGAGGTCATTTCTCTAGTCGCTGCCTTAACCTAGATTTTTGGGTAATTCAAATTTTGGTCACAGTGTACTTTCTACGGATGGCAACCCTGAGTATCTCAAGAAAAGGTGCAATCTCCAGCCACATCACTTTGCTAAAACTGGAAATGATACAAATTTCCTAGTGCTTTCTGCTTCAATGTTTGGTTCCAAGAAAGCAAAAACGGTATCGAGAAACCATCATTCGGAATCGATTAAGCGCCCCAAAAGTGTCTTTCTTTTCAACCTATAGTACTGTATATCAACTGAAAGTGGTGAAAGTTTACGCTTTGTCGGTTTCAACGTTGATAAGTGTAGTAAAAATGGTAATATAAAATGATGTATCAAAACGTTCGTGACATCACCTGCAAGAAATCCACTCTGGAGAAATCTGAGTGTTATTAGTTCCTTTCCACATAGTCACCGTGCCTAGCGATACATTTTTGTGAGCGGTTCTTTACTTTCCGTAAGCTCTTTCTGTAAAAGTCTGCAGTTTCGTTTTGAACCCATAGTTCAACCTCAGAAACAAAGTCATCCCTATACTGTCAAAATGGCATCTGAGTGCATGCTTCATTTTCTTAAGAGAAAAAGGTCACTTGGTTCTAAGTCCGGTGAGTGTGTGGGTGAGGCAATATTTCATATCCCAATTCTACTGCCTTCATCATGGATTCATGGACGGAATGAGCTTGTGCATTGTTTTCCAACGGTAGCAGATTACTAATATTTACGTCCACCAGATTACTAATATTTATATAGATACAGTACCGCATGAATATTTCGTATATCCGAGAGCTCCTTCGTGGCTAAGCGGTTAGCGTACGCGCCTTTGGCGTCGGAGACCCGGGTTCGATTCCCGGCGAGAGCTCATGTGGTTCGGATTCCACGTTAATCAGTAGGTCCACGTCTCATATAGCCTCGATGCTGAAAGGGACGCTGAACTAAAATCAACTCAACTCAACAATTCGTATATCCGACAATATTCCTCTATTGTAAGCGGGAAAGTGGAAATTTACTATTACTTCTGATTTTAATATTAATTCTCATAGAGCGCAAACTGTAATAGGAGACAAGAAACAAATTTTTATATGAATTCAGTATCCGAAAAAAAGAATTCATCTCAGCTTCATTCTTCTCCTGAAACCGGAAGTAGTAAGAACTCGTAGACCTTCCGGTTTCTATACTGATTCCTAGGTAGTAATAACTGTAACTGGTAGCGAGAAACTTTCTGGTGTGGATTCAACGTAAGATGAACAGGTTTCAGCTATCATATTGTTAGCGAGAAACTTTCTGGTGTGGATTCAGCGTCTTATGAACAGGTTTCAGTTATCATGTTGTTAGGAGAAACTTTCTGTTGTGGATTCAGTGTCAGATGAACAGGTTTCAGCTATCATCTGATAGCGAGAAACTTTCTGGTGTGGATTTAGCGTCAGATAAACCGGTTCCAGCTATCCTCTTGTTAGCGAGAAACTTTCTGTTGTGGATTCAGCGTCAGATGAACAGGTTTCAGTTATCATTTGATAGCGAGAAACTTTCTGATGTGGATTCAGCGTCATATGAACATGTTTCAGCTATCATGTTGTTAGGAGAAACTTTCTGTTGTGGATTCAGTGTCAGATGAACAGGTTTCAGCTATCATCTGATAGCGAGAAACTTTCTGGTGTGGATTTAGCGTCAGATAAACCGGTTCCAGCTATCCTCTTGTTAGCGAGAAACTTTCTCTTGTGGATTCAGCGTCAGATGAACAGGTTTCAGTTATCATTTGATAGCAAGAAACTTTCTGATGTGGATTCAGCGTCATATGAACATGATTCAGCTATCATGTTGTTAGGAGAAACTTTCTGTTGTGGATTCAGTGTCAGATGAACAGGTTTCAGCTATCATCTGATAGCGAGAAACTTTCTGGTGTGGATTTAGCGTCAGAAAAACCGGTTCCAGCTATCCTCTTGTTAGCGAGAAACTTTCTGTTGTGCATTCAGCGTCAGATGAACAGGTTTCAGCTATCATGTGATAGCGAGAAACTTTCTGATGTGGACTCAGCTTCAGATGAACAGGTTTAGGCTATCATATTATCCGTCTGTTGAAATGAATATGAAAAAATGAAGTAAAATATTTTAGTTTAACGTCCCATATTTACACTCTTTAAGCAAAGGGAAACGATGATTAAGGCAAGTGAATGAAGATGGAAGAATTGGCCGAATAAAAATGTAGTAGGAAAGGGAGAATACATATAGGAGAAAACGTAATTTCGTATGTTTCATGCGTAAATCATGTGGTCTTGCAGCGAACGTTTAACTGAAAACGTATGTTTTATCATACTTTCCGCATAAATATTCCATCTATACAGTGGTTTCTATACGAAAGAAAAAAATGTATATGGGCGGTCAGGATCTCACATACAGATGGACGTATATAATATAGAGCTGACGTAGGTAACATACGTATACGTATGCAATATACGGAAGACAGTTAGATGTTAGATCCTGCAGGGCAACGTATGTTCCGTACAGATTTTCGTAGTAAACATGTGGATTCTGTATATTTCTACTGCACAATATACCGCTGTCCGGATAACGGGTTTTTCTCAGTGTATCCCGAGAAAACTCACGGACCCGATATCCTACTGTGGTAGTCGGTAGTTATAGAACATCTGCTCCCTAAATATTAATATGCAACTCTCATCGTTTGAAAGTCTATTGTAGTTTGTAAAACGTGGAACGGAACTTACTTATATGGCAATGAAGCTTTATTGTTTAAGGATGCCACTTTCCTCGAGATTCCAACACTGGCTAGTACTAGTAATAAAAAATAACACAAACCATGCAAATTGCATCTATTTAAAACTATGTTCCAGTACTCTCTCCCATAAATGCCATAGTTTCTACCGATAAGAGCCCAACAACAGAGTTAATCACTGCTAATCAGAGTTGAATTCATTGCAATTTGCAAAGTGCTTATCGTCTGATTTATGCCTGAAGTTTTGTTCGTCCCTTTTGTTTCTGTTTATCTTGCTTTCCTCCTCTTCTCTTTCATATATATATATATATATATATATATATATATATATATATATATATATATATATATATATATAATACGGAACGTGTCAACGTGTATTTTATACGCTACACGTCATTGTTTACGGAAACAAAAGCTTTCCACAAGATAATTTATGCAATAACTCTTCATAACTCGTATGCTCCCGTTTGTCTGTGTTTATAATCCTCCTTCTCTTCTATTCTCTATGCCTTTGTGTCCAATACACGCAATGTCCACTTACGAATAGAAAGACGCAGATAGAATGTTTCAGAAGTCACATAAAAGGCTCGTGCTTCACCATGAAATGGCTACAAACATTTAAAACCAATGTTGCCAACATGTTGCGAAGATTTTCCACCGAAGCAATTATTTGCGAAAACAAAATCCTCGTAGATACATACTGTAACCAACTAAAATTACAGCTTCCAAGATGTAAGCCCAGTATTTTGACCTCTAATTTGGTTTTAACAAGTGGGCGTGGTGGCTGAGTGGTAGAGCGTTCCCCTCCGGTGCTTGGGATCCCGGGTTCGATCCCAGCTCGCGCTGTGTGGACTTTTTGGTGGACTAACACCGTGCTCGTGGGTTTTCTCGGGGTTCTGCCGTTTCCTCCCACTTTCTTCTTTCCACCATTTCACTCATCTCTCATCATCACCGTCTCCTTTGATATAACCCTGGGACGTAAAACTTAAAGATTTCATTTCATTTTTTTTTGGTTTTAATACATAGTATAGTCAAAGTTATTAAAATATTTAATCTTATTAAGATTTAATGAACTTGAATTATATTTTTATACTACTAAATAGATTTCTTATTTTCATAACAAATTTTCATTAAACCTAAAACGTTTAAATGACCGATTGAGCCAAGGCCCACCACTGTGTGAAAATTGCCCCATCAGGATCTTGCCGTCTACAGTCGGACAATTTGTCCATGCCGACCAAATGCCGCCGTCGGATTGCCGGCGCCGGACACCAATTTCTTTTCGCGCGATTTTCGATCGCGACGAATAGTTGCCTTGCCGAGCAGTCGGCAAACAGTCGTATAGGCGCAGTAAATGCGCCGTCCCTGCCGTCAAAAAAAAAAGGCCGACTTAAGGAGTCGGCAGAGGGTCGGAAAGAGGCCTTTCCGACTGTTTTTGCCGACTCTGACGGACGACAACAGTCGGTAAAGGGCATTTTATTTTTACGATTTTCGGCCCCTTGCCGTCTGGGCAAAAGGTCGGCAACTTTGAACAAGTTGATCGTCGTGCCGCCGCGGACGGGTGCCGGCTGCGTCCGGCGGCCTGCCACGGTCGACGGCGTCAATTCCTCTTTTCGATCTCGACTTCCTGATGGGGGGCTTTTTGATTCCATAACATGTGAGATTAGAGATTCTTCCGGGAGGGCTTCCTTCCCAAATTCAATCTGGTTTGGAGTTCAATGGAGCGTGGGCCTACAGTTTATGGTGAAAGTAGGGGGCCACGGGGGCTCAGTGGTAGAGCGCTTACCTCTGGTACGTGGGATCCCTGGTTCGATCCCTGTTCAAGTAAGTTTGTTGTGGACAACGTCGTCTCCGTAGGTCTTCTCGAGAGACTCCCGTTTCCTCCCACTTTTGCATCCCAGCAATTCTTCCATCACCATTCATTTACCTTTGTCATAAATCTCTCTTAGCCTAAAGGCCATAACTGTGTGACGTTAAACTCAAATACAGTAAAATCCTTAAAACTCAGCTCGATAACCCGGCAGTCCTGATAACTCTGCAACACCCTGATAGGGCGAAAAAACCTATACGTAGACTCATTTAAGGTCATTGCTGGGTATTTTTCTGAAATGTACCTATATTATCAGGTAAATAAAATATAGTGTCTGGGTGCAGTCCCTCACATTCTGTTTTTGTATTCTAGAGTAAAACTTCCTAAAAGAAAGTCCGCCTGTGGGTCTGTGATTGACCAAGCAATAAATATAGGTAGCAAAATATACTAGATTTGGTGAGAAAACCTCTTAATTGGTAACCTCGTGCAGCAAAACAGTAGCTCTGAGCTATGACCATCAAACGTTATATGTTTTTAGAAAATTCATGGTTAAAATGTGTAAATGGAAGGTGTATGAATATATACAAACGTTCATCATCTCTCTGTTACTGTCTCTTTGTGCATATATATGTAAATCTCTCTCTCTCTCTACATGTACAGTATATATACATATATGCGCAGCGTGAGACTGATATGATATGAAATGACTGCTAAAAGCACATTCATTACAGAATCTCAGATGATGGTTGTTTTCCAGTTATGTGTATATGTAGGTGAGCTAATAGTAAATGGAATTGCCACTCGTGAAGAGCAGTGCAATTAATAGGAATTAATACAACCCACAATCCACAGACGACAAATAGGTAACTTGGTTACTGTCCTAGATTTTATTGCAGTGAACAATTAAACGTATGTAGTGTATATTGCTTATCCTTTTTTGATGGTGGATGGAGTTGGGAATCTACCAAATAAACATCAATAGTCACGAGGGGCGGGTGCATCCTCACAGAGGGGCCACCGTGTCCGGACACTCCCTCAAAATAAACTTTGGAACTCGACATATACAGAGTCCGCTAGAAAAATGTATTCAATCTTTGTCATCCTGTATCAATTTACTTGCATTGAATATTGTTCTGAAATTTAAGTATGTTGTAGTATGGTTTTTTGCTCAAAAGATGTCGGTACTGTCAGAGATAAGAAAATGGCAGGAGCACGCTTGGAGCTCGAGCGGCGTAAGTACATTTTGAGTGTTTTATCAGGTTTCGGAATGCGATCAGTGTTGACAGATTGGGAGATTTTTTTTTAAAGTAACCTCTCTACCAAAATTTCAAATTGGGCCACACGCTACTTTTGGGCTACTTCTAATTTTCAACAGGTTGTAACTCTTAAGAATCCGCTACCTTCTTATTTTCATATACGAAATCACAAATTATTAGTTTCATATATACACAATAAAATTTTTTACTGTTGGGTATTCTATTCACATTGAACAATAGTTTTTCTTTTGTTTTAGTACTTTTTTATCTCTTGTTTTAGTACAAGAGATGCTTTAGTACTTTTTCATCTCTTATTTTAGTACATGAGATATTTTAGTACTTTTCCATCTCTTGTTTTAGTACTTTTCATCTTTTGATTTACTACTTTTCCTCTTACGCTCCATACACCAAGCGAAGCGTCGTTTGGCATTTACTTGCGTGATGTGTGGCTTGTGAGCCGCTGGACCATGAAATCCAAGTTTTCTCACCTCACTCCTAACTGTCATAGTACTTGGAGTGGATCCTGATGCAGTTTGGAATTCCTGTGTGATAGTCTGGATAGATGTCTGCCTATTATATTTTACGACTCTCTTCAACTGTCGGTGGTCTCTGTCAGTCAACAGACGAGGTTGGCCTGTACGCGTTTGTGCTGTAGGTCCACTTCACTATAACATCAGACACAGTGGACCTAGGGTTGTTTAGGAGTGTGGAAATCTCTCGTACAGACTTCTGGCACAAGTGACAGCCAATCACCTGACCATGTTCGAAGTCGGTGAGTTCCGCGGAGCGCCCCATTCTGCTTTCTCACGATGTCTAATGACTTCTGAGGTCGCTGATAATGAGTACCTGGCAGTAGGTGGCAGCACAATGCACCTAATATGAAAAACGTATGTTTTCGGAGGTGTCCCGATACTTTTGATCACATACTGTATATTCTCCATGGACGGAAATAGATTAACGAGACATCAATACTCTTGAAATCGGTGATGATTGTCAAGTTTTTTTAAAGCGGAAAATTCATGTAGTTAGTGCTGCAAGAACTTGTGATTTTAAAAAAATACTCAAAGAAAAGGAAATCGTGCTCTGGTATTTTTTTAAAAAAGAAAATACTTATCGGTAAAGAAGTAAAGTACGAAATGAGAAACAATAATCTTGGGAAACGTTTCACACAAAATAACCAGAAAATAAAATTGTTATGTATCATTACATTCCTTAGAAGGTGATGACTTAAAGTCATAATACAAATAGTAAATCCTCATAATAAGATGTAAACACTGATATTATGTTGAAAAAAAGTGAGTGACATATAATTGTTTCATTACATATATTGTAATTAATATAACGTGGGTAATTCAAGACCAAAAAGAAAATTTCTTTGCAATGCTTTAGGTTGTCATTAGCGAATATAGCCTAATTCCTTCTTGTTAACCTTTGGATACCCATGATAGCGTTTAACTCCGGATTCGCAACAGGGGTATAGGTGTATCCGAATACAAATTTTTGCAATTAGAAACATTCTTATTTGTGGCATCGATAATACTGGTATGTTAGTTTATATTAGGTTGTGCTTTGTTAGGTTACGTTTGTTTTGTTAGTGTAGGTTAGTTTAGTGTAAGTTTAAGTAGGTTAAGTTAGCGAAACGGAAATTTGTTTATACGCGATAGAAGTCTATTAATTTCGTGATATTTTTGTGGCAGGCAAGGTTACAATATTGGAATATGAATGCAACATTGCCATGACATATTGCAATAGGCTCTAATATTACATGTTATTTATTTTGCTCTTTACAATAATAAAATACAAGAATAAACTACTTGAAACAAATATCATAACATAGATACCCAAGGGGGTACAAATGTAGCCCAGGGTAGTTTTAGCCACATACGTAAGCAGATCACCTTATAATATAATTATTATTAAGGAAATAAGTTTCCTTACAGTCCGGCCCACAATGTATAAAACGTTAATCAACTTCGGGTGTGTGGCAATATATACATTAAACATATGCATGGGGTACTCTGGTTCACGGAAACCAATTTCTTCTTTCTTCGCAAGTACTGCTTTCAGCAGTAATTTTATACACATTTACTTATAAGAATCATCTGTCTACTTTAACCAAATGCACATAACCATTGGATGTAAGTCTAGAAAGTTCATTTCATTTCCTTTTTCTATTCTATGCATTTAAAAAGAAATAAAATTTAACAAATTACTATTAGCAATTAAATATTAAAGCTATATACATTTTTGTTTGTATATAATTTAGACACACACTGTCATCTTTTAGTCACTGAGTTCACGCAAGAAGTTAAATTTTCAGTTTTAATCAATGTGATATTTTCTTCTATTAGATTCAGTTTCTTGCGAACAGAAAATTGTTTGTTGGTTGTTTAGTTTCGAGTTTATCGTCTCTTCAGCATCGAGGCTCTCTGAAACGTGGATCTACAGCTTAAGATTGGACTCGAACGAATGAACTCTTACCAGAAATCGAACCTAATTCTCCTGAACCAAAATTGTAACTATTTTACCACAATGCATCACTAGGAACTTGGTGTACTACATAAAGTCAAAAGTCACAACTTGCACACTGAGAAAAATTCGTTTTCCGGATAGCGGTATACTACAGAACTTACAAATGTAACATATGATTTTACGTACGCCACATACCATTTTTTTCTTAGTGCAGTCTAAACCAATACTGATGCCTATGATTGCTGGTGTGCTAACCACATAACTATATGAACTTTTTATAGATCGTATAGAACTGATTTAAACTTGTACTTCGTGCAATAAATAAACTACCTTTCCGTGCAATATATAAACTTCCATGCCGTGCAATACGTAAACTTCCTCACCGTGCAATACAGAACCTTCCTCGCTGTGTATTGCAGGTGTGAAAACATACGCTTCCTCGAAGAGTATTACCTTATTCCCTTTCACAAACGAACAATAAACACAGAATATAAATGTATGAAGACGGAAAGTTTATAAACTACTAACAAAAGGTTCCAAATTTTACTCCAAACAATATTTTGAGTTTCTGCTTCTTCGCCTTTCATATTTATATTACTTGAAGACATTGGCAAACGAAATTCAAACACCTCGTATATATTTCTTAATGAACCACACAACTCCACTCCTTTTCCTTCACTTTTAGCGTTAATGTTATAAAAATGTGCAGAAATATGTGTTTAATTATAATTTGAAGCAAAACGTTTAAGTATGAAATTTCAAATATCTCTAACTTTAAGACTTTCGGGAGATGTGGGCATTAATACCTTAGTATACAGCGATACTTTGTTGTAAAATGAATAGTGAACCCCCAATGCCGTTTAAAGTGCAAAGTTTTTGTCTCCATCGGAATGAGACGTGAAAAGAGAATAAATAAAATGTTCAAAAATGATCAAGGTTAGGGTTAAATCAACAGTTTCCAGGATTAGGAAGTCGTGGTCCGCAATATATATAAATGCTTCCTTTCGGAGTTAGAGGCTGTGTTATGGAAGTACCGTAAGATTCGGAAACATGGATATTTATACAGGGCACATATTAGTTCCTAAATGAAGTTTTGACCCGACTACGGTAGGTACCATAGTATTGGAGTTATGGATATTTACATTTGTTCTTTCATATTCTCGGCAGCCTATAACTCTGAAAGGAAGCATTTGTGCATCTAGGTTGGTCTATACTTTTCATCTTTTCTTGGTATCAGCATTTACCTCCCAAATGTTGTCGTTGTTTTCAAACACTATATATATATATATATATATATATATATATATATATATATATATATATATATATATATACATGTATATATATATATGTATAGATATATATACACAGTTACCTAACAGATTGTTTCTATTTTGCTTGTGTTCTGCTAATGATAACACCCATACTGCTAACGTATTGTTTGTAATTTATGAAAGTTGTTAGCGTTTAATGAAATACAAATGTTCAGATATGAGACATATAACACTCGATGTATCTTATTGATCTTAACTAAATGCTATTCATAAGTGTAAAAGCACATGAGCTGAAGTAAATGATATTCATGCGTGTAAAAGCTTATGACCTGAAATAAATTATATTCATGCGTGTAAAAGCTCATGAGCTGAAGTAAATGATATTCATGAGTGTAAACGCTCATGAGCTGAACTAAATGATTCATGAATGTAAAAGCTCATGAGTTGACGTAAATAATATTCATGCGTGTAAAAGCCCATGAGCTGAAGTAAATGGTATTCATGAGTTTAAACGCTCATGAGCTGAACTACATGATATTCATGCGTGCGTGAGCTGAACTAAACGATGTTCATGCATTCGTTTTGAGAAAATGAAAAGAATAACAAGTTGTAAACTTTAGAATTGAAGCTTTACGAAAACCATGTCATTGGTTGAGGTAAAACTGATGTTAAAATATGCTCTTATTAATCTCTTTACTGTGATACCAGCAAGACAACAGCACATAGTAGTATAGTTAATGACATGTAGCCAAACATTCTCATTAGCATTAAATTTTAATTTACATTTAAAATAAAATATTGGGCAAATATAAGTCATATACCGGTTGATAGATCGCGGTTGAGTGAAATAAGATAACATGCTTCATAGCAGTGGCGAACCTAGTCTGGGACTGGGGAGCTTAGTCCCCCTTCCCAGTTTATCGAGAGACAAAAATAATTAAAGCTATTTTTTTTATACTTCTGAAGTTTATAGTAAGTATTACCTCGTATTCTTTATCGGAATTTCGCGGTATCTCAGTAGTAGAGCGATCGCCTCTTTTGCATGGGTCCCTGGTTTGATTTCTGCTTGCTCCAAGTGAACTTTGTGGTGGGCAAACATTGTGTGTGTGTGGGGGGGGGTTCTTGGGGTTCTCCCTTTTCCTCTCACTTTATTTATTCCGCAATTCCACTCATTTCTCATCCTCACTGTCTCCTTTAGCCTACTCGGATTAACCGTGGGACATAAAACAAATACTGTATTTCGTTCCATTTTTTTATTGCGAAATTTTTTGAAATAGGCTTTTAGACATAGTTTCAATTACATTTTTTTCTGTTATGCAATGTGTAAAACGATACTTGAGGTCCACAACGTTAAGATCCAAACTAGCCATATAATATGCATCGGGAAAGAGTAAAGTTGAAAACTTCTGCAGAATTCATGAAAGATTGTACATTTTATGATAGTCGGGTTCCCTCGTTTTTTAACTTCTAGATCCGCTGCTGCTGCAGAGTAAATTGCCATATGTAGTTTCGGAGAAAAATACCGTAAAATAGGATAATTTCGTCTTTGGGGTTTCCTCGGGTTTCTCCCGTTTCCTCCCACTTCCTTCATTCCACCATTTCACTCATCTCTCATCATCACCGTCTCCTTTAACCTAAGCGGCATAACCGTGGGACGTTGAACTTAAAAATTTCAGTTCATTTCATTTCGTCTTTGGGGATAATTCTCATTCGAACGATAGATGACCCTATAAGCATTTATAGCAGAGTATTGCAGAATCTTCATGCAAATACCTATACTACTGCGACACAGAGGAGGAAGAGTGGCAAAAAGATTGTTCCTTGTTAAGGTATTGAGTCATGGCAAATGGGAAATGCTAGTGATAAAAGTGGCTATACAGAGGAATCGTCCAATGAAGGTGTCTGTACAAATATGAATACAGCTCGTACAGGGGACCAGGCCCGTAGCCAGCCCAAAAATGTAGGGGGGTCGGCTGAAGTTAGGGGGCTCTATTCAACCATGTGATAGTTCATAATCATATTATAGTTTATTTGCAAGTCTACGTTGAAAATTTTAGGGCCCCCTCCTAGACTCCCTGGATACGGGCCTGCAGGGGACAAGATTGGCTTCAGTGTGTTTCACGTTGAAAATGGGTTTGTGGAGTATGCAACAAGAGAACCAAGGGCCAACACTACATGTGTGAGCTGTGTGACGATGATCTTTTAAACTGGCCATGCTGATGTGTATTGTCTGTGACTGATCTCTATTGTCCATGTGTACTGTGTACAGACCCATTTACAAGTACAGCATTCCCTCTATTAATGTTTTCGCTTGTAATCTTATTGTCGCCTATATTTGTAGAGTAGACCTATAAGTAAGTCAGTAACTTTTTCTTGTACCGTAGGTAATAGTAATTTACAAGGGCGCCCATCAGAGGGGCAAGGTGAGGCGCTTTCCCTCCCCCCTTAAGAGTAAATTGTACTTGGGAATATCGAAAACCCAATAAAATTTTTACATTAGTTACAGAAAAATTTGAAAATATATTTGAAACGTCGCCTATACTTGCCCCCCTTAGAAACTACAACATGGGGGCCCTTGGTAATTTATAATAGTCTCTACAGTGTCTTTTCTATTATTTTGCATGACAATGTTACCTCGTTTTGTTACCAACGTACTCACATATGACCAACTTACCCCATTATACGGATTAACTTCGTCACTAAAAGGCTGAAATATTTAACCCACCGAATAATATGAAAGTGTCAATCTTTCTTTGGCAGATTTGTAAGAAGCAATATGTGGCTCGGACCTAAAATGTGTGTCGTCAATCGTCGCAGATTTCCCTTGACAGACAGGAGTATTCCGAAATCAAGTTGAAGTTGCCCTTCTGACAGTACTTTTCCATCGGTGAACTGTGCCTTTTGTTACTAATAATCAGTGGCGTATTTAAGGGAGCCCCGAAATTTTATTTACTATATTAAAGTAAATGAAATATCTTGCAGAATTTTTACATTTCCAGAATTAAAAATAGCAAAGCACCCCCCCGCCCGAGACAAAATCTAAATACGGTACTGCTAATAATAAAACTCACTTTTTAAAAAGAATGCTACAAGAAGTATTTGCTTGTTTATTTATTTGTTAAGTAGAGATATACAGTGTTAACTATGCTGCGTTTTTATCTATTTTAATTGTCGTTACCTAACAGACATTATCATTTAGGCACTCGTCGCTGCGCTTCGAAGAACTGCTATGTGACATTTTTGTCGAAAATGAGTTATGTCGTGCAAATAAATCTGAAAGATCTCAGGCGGCGTCCCTTACAATGTGATAAGTGAATATTCAATTGCTTCGCCACAACAATGGAAAAATAAAAGATTGAAACAAAAGGCTTCAGGTTCTCATCACGTACGTATTGATTAAAGTATACAAATCCTCTATGTGCTTATAAAGGCGCAAAAGGTTCTACACAAACACAAAAATAGTAATATAATATTGTTGAAGCAAGCTACAACAATATCCATTGCATAATATATGCAGAACCAATTTTTGTTATATTTTGCAAGTGTTTCCGTGTACTATATTTGGCAAAATTTTATGAGTTTGGAATTTTTTTTTTTTTTTTTTGCTTCTCCTGAAAAGTTGTGGTTTCAGCACATAGCGGTTCTTCGACGTACAGCGACGACATACTACTTTTAAAAAGCAAAAACGAAAATTTCAATACGTTTGTAAACATAAGAAAACCGAATGGAACGTAACTATTGTACAAGAGTTGGGAGAACGTTTAATAGTTTTAACGCCGATGAATTGGTGTACTGACAAAGAGAAGTAACATTCTATTTTCAACTTAAAAGGCTTCGCCGACCTCGTTAACTTTCTTTTTACCAATACAAGGTAACTCAATTCTTCCAGCGTCTGTTTTTGTGAAAAAAATTAATAGAAATATTTTAGTAAAGGACTGGATTTCCTATATGTTCTCTTTTGTAATAAATATCAAATCCTTTAGTATTTTTTAAATTAATATTCTACAGTAAGTGTTATTTCAGTTTAGATTAGAGGTAGTTCTCCTTTACCTTGTTAAGTGCTAGGCCCTATTTCCTTCTAGAGGTCTGCACGGGCCAGAATTTTTAGCCTGGGCCCAGCTCGGCCCATAACTTTCTAATAATTGACTCCCGGCCGGAGTCCGAAACATGTTTTAGCATTTAGTCTCGAGCCCAGCCCGAGCTCGTGTGATAATCATCAAATGAGCCTGAAATAACCCTTGAATTACAGGAACTTAATAATTAACGCAAAATTGTATTTTTATTTACAGCAATTAGATGTTTAATTTACAGTTGTACTTTAAAAGTTTCCCAGAAAGGACGATTTTAAAAATATCTTTGTACAGCGGGGGACACTTCTAAATGGTACAGCCATATTGAGATTTACGGCTAAGGTGTACCATTTAGAAGTGTCCCCCGCTGTACAGTATATTTACAAAGTTAGGCCCGAAAAATATGGTTGTGTATTTAAAAATTTACAGCCCGAACCCGACCCGAGCCCGAACTGGTATATGCATTGTAGGCCCGAGTCTGGCCCACAGGCCGGGTCGGGTTTAGGCCGAAGGGCTCGGCCCGAGCCCATGCAGTCCTCTACCCCCTTCGTATACCCTATATGGTTTATCCCTTTCCGTTTATTGGTCATACATGTGTGTTATCTTACCCCTTCTGCGTTTTCACATATAGCATTTAAATCTAAAATGTTCAATACTACTACTACTACTACTACTACTACTACTACTACTACTACTACTACTAATAATAATAATAATATAATTTACTGTTACTAAAATAAGTTCTTGAAGTCCTTGTTGAACAATAAAGTAGATTTTTGTAACAAATTTTGATTATTTTGTAAAGTAATTTAATTTACATAATTGTTTTCTTTTCAGTAACGTAGAACTCTTGAGTAGAGTACTAAAACAAAGTATCAGACATCTAGCATCTGTGTTCCTAAAGCTAAATTATGATTTGTCATTACCTAGTATCAAAATATGCCACATCCATTTCGCTTAGTTTCGAGTAATCTCGCAAAACATGCAGTGAAGCTCTATATACACGCGTACAAAGTCCCATATTTGGACTAGTTTTTAGTACGATAATATTAAGCTTTTAAACAAAATTCTGTTACCATGGAATTCCCTTAGATCAAAGATACAACAAGCGATATATAACTCAGTTTCGGTAAAAAAAAAAAAAATGGTAAAAAATTTCGGCTTTTGACATTAGGCGCTTCATTTTCTAGTTTGTTTCTACCACTGACTAACTCTCTCTTTTTCTCGTCTTTCACTCCCTCTCGTCCAGGGGGGGATGCCTCCACATTTTGAGAACCATTGGTATAGATTAAGCTATTACGCAATCAGGTAACTAAATCATCCTTCTTGGTATATTACGTATTATTTTTGGTATGGGATGTTCTTGGCATGTTAAAAATTATAAACACAGAGTTGACAAAAGAGCTGTAATATTTGTATTTTGCAAAAACAACTAAAATTAGACAAACCTTGAAATAAAATTATTGGAATAACAGTACGTTAAGATGCACTATATGTAATATTTCCACATGAATAGATTTGAAGATGATCCACTTTTTCAGCCCTCTACGCTGTTATAATAATGTTACATTAGTTTCATTAGCGCCTTACGATATGAAGAACAAGATAGAAATTAATCCAATGTTCTCGGGATTGCTGCCAGAGTGAGTGTTGCTGTGCTGAGCTTTCGTTACCATACAGCGGCAACACCTTCAGAGCTCTGAAGATGTTGCCGCTGTATGGTAACGAAAGCTCAGCACAGCAACACTCACTCTGGCAGCAATCCCGAGAACATGGGATTAATAGTAGACGCCAGCAAAGCTTCAAGATCATAAGATAGAAATTGTATTTATTGTATGTTACCTGCAAATACTTGTGTGGTAACCTAGTTACAGTCATCTTACAAAGTGGCACGCTACAACCTCCAGTAAGGCAAAAGGGCAACAACGGTCTTCATGCGATCAGTGACTATTTGAGATTACAACAATATTTTACAAGGGGCCGCGGAGGCTCAGTGGTTCAGCGTTCACCTCTGGTGCATGGGATTCTGGGTTCAATTCCAACTCCGGCAAGTAAACTTTGTTGTGGACAAACACCGTGTGTGTGGATTTTGTCTGGATTATCCCGTTTCCTTCCACTTTATTGATTCCACCATTGTATTCATTTCAGATCATCACCGTCTTCTTTAGCCTATTCAGCATAATCGTGGAACGTAAAACTCAAATATTGCCCAAAGATGAATATTATAGAATCGATAACTGCCACTAAAGTAGATAAATGGTAGGTATAAGTGATGTAAATTTACATATGTAGTAGTCTTCATACGTACATAATCTACATGAACATGTTTTAAAAACGTATCATCATCGTAAAAATTTATATTGTACAGTAATAAACATATGTAACCTACCAAGCAGAAAATGAAATTAAATTTTTGAGTTTTACGTCCTACGATTATGTCGTCTAGGCTAAAGGAGATGGTGATAATGAGAAATGAATGATAATGGTGGAATGAAGAAAGTGCGAGGTAACGGGAGAGCCCCAAGAACCCGACGCACACGGTGTTTGTCCACCACAACGTTCACTTGGTGGGGGCTTGGAGGATCGGACCCGGGGCCCCTAGCACCAGAGGTGAACGCTCTTCCACTGAGGAGGTGTAGCCCAAATATTAAACTCCTAATTGTTTTATTCAGTATGAAAATATCCAGTATGAGGCATGTATGAAACATCAGATCATATTACTCCGAACAAAATGAGGCGCTTAAAAATAAATTTTCATCTAAAATTTTGCAGAAAATGAAGAATAAAAATGTTTTTTTTACGTCGTCAAAAAATCATGTCATCTTTGACAATTTGCTTCAGTTGATAGTTCTTTTTTTTCAATTCTCCTCGAATGCATTGGTAATTTACCCTCTGTACAACATAATATATGTAAAACTGAAATCTGTCAGTTTAACGTTAAAAAATTATGTTTGTTATACTAAAGGATACGGATGATTAAGGCAAGTGAATGATGATGAATAAAATGGTGGAATTAACATGTAAAAGGAAATAGGAGAATACCGAGAAAACCCACGGAAAGAATATTGTCTACGTACCACGATGTGTTAACAAGAATTTTAGGAATGATCAAAAAAAGAATAAAAAAGTTGCGATCTAAGCCAATATTTAGTTCTTGGATCAGTGGTAAAAAAATTTTAAACGACCCCTAAATCGAGTTTTCGTATTTTTTTAGAGGAATAAGCACATCATACTGAGTTAACTAATAGTTTAGGTTTGACTACACTATATGTAGTTCTCCAGATATAGCCTAAGGCCTACAAGAAAATTTTTGATTGAAATGTATTGGGCCTGTTGATCCATAAATGATACACTGTTAAAGTAACAGACTGTGTCCATTATTGTTTGGATTTCTCTTAAGAGTGACACACAAACTCTTAACAATGACACAAGTGATTTAAGTATGACACACTTGCTACTCGCAACACTAAGGAGACTCTTAACTGAAAAAAAAACTTTACTAAAATGAAAGTAGACAAATGTCATGTAACATCTAAGTATGACAATTACGTCTAATTCGTGTAGCATAAACTTACCGTTTTATAGTTACAATTTTGCTGTAATGTTGTACTTGCAACTTTGACGCTAGAATATTGGTGATGATGACACTGATAGCAAAGAAGATAAGCTGTCAATAATTCTTTTTCAGTTCTTCCATCACCATCCATTGCTTGATAAAAAAAAAAAAAAAAACGACGCGCGCGGGAGTTAGTGTTCTGTTTGGAAGAAACCCCGAACTCTCGGCTCTAACACCCGACGCTGCCCGATGCAAACACACGACTGAACACAACGCGACGCCGCTTTCAAGTTCAGCTAAGCCAATCTCTCTTTCTCTCTCTCTCTCTCTCTCTGAGTGTGTGAGTCTCGTCTCTGCTGCGTACAAGTCTCTCCTATCTTCAATTTAGTCAGTGAGCTGACTGTTCTTTTGGGTCTTCTGTTATAGGTATTTTATGCGGAGTTGGCGCAATGGTGCGTGTATAAATAAGAAAATCTTTTCAAAATGCCGTGTATCTGTAGTAGAATAATGTTCATTAAAAAGTAAACTGTAAAATTACAATATCTATAAAGCAAAAAAAAAAAAAAAAAAAAAAAAACAAATTATGTGTCCTCTTTATTATTCTAATTGAATGAGAACAATTTAATTAAAAAGAAAATATCAACAAATGTCAATTAGCTCCAGGCGAATTTAGATACCAAATTGTTTTACACAAAACTTCACTACTCTGTGATCCGATGTAACCAAAAGTATAGCTTGTATATCTATGATAAGTGTTGTTCGATGCTGGATATCTAATGAAGCAAAATATCTTCCCAGTTTGGAGTTTAACTCCCCTTTCATATCGAAATGAAATGAAAAAATGAAATCTTTGAGTTTTACGTCCCACGGTTATGCCGGTTAGACTAAAGGAGACGGTGATGATGAGTAATGAATGAAATGGCGGAATGAAGAAAATGGGAGAACCCCGAGAAAACCCACGCACACGGTGTTTGTCCACCACAAAGTTCACTTCGCGCGGGCTGGGATCGAACCCGGAACCCCAAGCACCAGAGATGAACGCTCTACCACTGAGCCACCGCGGCCCCTTTCATATCGAGGCTATACGAAAACTTTTACATTCAGCTTAAGAGGCCTCATCCCGGCGAAATTAAAATACCGCTAATTTTACAGTAATTATGTGATATCTTTAAATAGATAAAAGATAATCGAGAAATGGAACAAGAGCTTGATAGACAATATTATTTTACATGAGATACAGTTATCACGACTCACTTATCTCCTTTCAATTTCCAGCCATTTAGAAAATCAGCATTAATTTTTGAGTTTCTAAATGGCTGCAAAACTGAAAACTACTAGGTGACTCGTAATAACGGTACCTCATGCAAAATAATATTGTCTAGGGCGCTCATGTTCCACACTTCGATTATCTTTTATCTATTTGAAAATATAATTACTGTAAAATTTACGATATTACTGTAAAATCCACATAATTACTGTAAAATTCACGGTATTTTAATTTTTTACTGATTAGGCCTCTTAATGAGAAATCTGAATGGCGTTATGTTGTACATAGAACTGTTCTCGTGCGTGAAAGGCTCAATACACCAACTGTATACAGCTGGAGTCACTGATGTTGTCCTGTAGTCCAGGTCTTTTGTGGTGAAAAACGGCTCCGCTTGGTTGAAATTTAACGTCTCTTTTCAACTTCGGAGCTATATGAGACGTGAAGCTAGAGTTTTATCATAGACTATAATCACCATTATTTGTTCAAATTGCAAGGCTCTTCTTGCGTGGATTGGGCCTAGGATTCTGTGCACCTAAGGCGCATGCGCTTGTTACTAGATGTGAGGAGAGGGCTGGTGTAAAACTGCATTTACTCTGAGGGTTGAGAGCTCCCTCGTGGCAAACCGGTTAGAATATGCGCATTTGGCGTGGGAGATTCGGGTTCGATTCCCGGCGGGAACTCATGTGGTTCGGATTCCACGTTAATCAGTAAGCCCACGTCTCATATAGCCTCGGTGCTGAACGGGACGTTAAACTCAAAATCAACTCAACTCTGATTGTTGATCTTGCCCCTAGAACTGTGCACCCACCAACTTCTTTGGATTTGTCCCCTATCGTTGTTCGGAATTTTCGTTAATGGTAGTGTCTGTCACTAACCTCGGTGTGAAATCTGTATTTACTTTGTAAAGGGTGCTAAGTTCAAATTCTGCTAAACGTTTTTACTTCGAAACATTTTGAAGCATAATTTAAAACATTCAGATTTTCATCAACAGTGTAAAGCGCTTGTAAGAAAAATGTGTGGAAATTTTTAAATCTGATCTTTCTCAAAAGTATGGTTTTCGATTTGATATCTCTTAAGCACCAAATATAGAAAAACGACGTAAAACACCAAACTGTCGGTGGGATAGCAAAATAAAATCATATAAATACTTATTCACTTTTACCAATCAATCACTTTCATGCCTAGAGGATATAACTGTGCGAAGTTAAACTAATTAAAATATTTTTTTACAGCAAACTTTTGCTTAAAGGATACTACACTAGAAAGAAGTGTCTAAGAGAAGGAGAAAGAACCATAAAGAGAAAGAAGTGTCAAGAAAAATTTTAGAAAAAATATACATAGGCAAGCAACATTGCAGTGTCGTTGTGCTGGTTGCATAACATTGCAGGTTGGTACGATTTAATTTATAGATTTGGGCCCGGAAATGATTCACGTTTCTCCATTTTCAGCTTTCGCTCTTAACTCGCAATACTTTCTTCTTCTTTTCAAATCATCAATCAGTTTTCTTCCACCTACTACTTGTTTTCCTTCCATCTTTCTTTCTATGGCTGTATGAAGAAGAAAATGTTTTTGCAAGATGTGTCCAATCCAATTGGCCTTCCTACTAAGGATGCTGGCTAAAATATCCTCCTCTCTCCTAACAGTGTTAAAACATCTTCGTCTCTTACTATATCCGTTCATATTATCTTCTACATCTTCCTTTAGCACCGTATTTCGAAAGTCTCTTAATATTTCTTCCTATTTTCCGTAATGTCTAAGTGTCAGAACCATACAGCTCAATACTCGAAATATACCTCAGTACTAGACCAGATTTTTTTTTAGTCCAATATTAAGGCTGCTAGTTACAGGGACGGATCCAGGACAGATTTCTGGGGGGGGGGGCGGTGGGTTCTAATACTGCTACTTAGAGTTGCTTTTAAGAACTCCAAACTCTCGGATTGGTTTTATTGTATATAAAATAACTTAGTTTCCTCTTCTGTGTGTGTGTGTGTGGGGGGGGGGGTGATTGCCCAGATTATCTCCTGGATCTGCCTCTGGCTAGTTAATAGTTTTCTTTTCTTGTTGAATGTATCTTTGCCTACGGCAATTCTTGACCTGATCTCTTTGGTACAGCATGCGTCTCTCGTCAAAATATTTCCTAGATAATTGAAATGATGAACCTCTTCGAGTTCTCTTTGTTCTACACTGTTCTACGGGTGTATTTCCACGGGGTATTCTCATGACTTTTGAATTTTTGTGTTGATTTACATTAAATAATATTTCTCAGCATCAACTAACTTATCCATCATCTGTAGTCCTTCTTCGATTCTAGCTATTATATAATAGCAGTGTCATCTGCATGCCTGACCTTGTTAGTGATTCGCCTTTCAATCTTGAAGACTCGAATTCTCATTAATGCATCCTTCATTAAACTTTCACTGTAAATGTTGAAGAATTGGGTTGACATACTATATCCTTGTCTGACTCCTCTTCCAAACTTCACACTATTGGTTTCTCCTTGATTCAATAGCAGCTTCACTCGTTTCCCTATATACAGGTTGAGAATGAATCGTTGGTCTCACCAGTTGACCCCCGATTTCTTTAAGTGTTTTCAGAAATTTAGTCCAATTGACCCGGTCGACTCATCAGTGTACGCCCAATAATGTTTAAAGTGTGGGAAATAAGGCAGACAGTTTTATGATTACTGCATTTCTCTACTAGCTTTTTCTTGGACAATTGAACCATTGTAACATTAAGAATTTTTTTAGCCATTCTCCACTTAGGTAGATCATGTTAATAAGTGAGGTAATTACTTTCATCGCACTGTTTCCTAACGCGTTGAGCCAATCTGCTGGTATGTCGACGTCTCCAGTGGCGTTCCTCGTTCCCATGCCTTTGAGGGCATGTACTACTTCACTAATCAATATATTAGGTCCTCTTTCTTCATCATCCGTCTCTTCTTCGATCGCAATATCTTCGGAACGGTTCTTCTGATGATGCAGATCTTTATGTATACCTAATGATTCTTTTATGGTCAGTCGCTAGACGTATGATCTTGATCTTCAATTTCAAACATGTATATTTTGTTAGTTTTTTCTCATGATTCTTGTGTCTTCTGATACATCAGATTATATATGGCGCGTCGTTGAAGTTCCGTTATTTCTTCACATATCAGTTAGACGTACTTCTCTTTGGCCTTGTTCGTCTCTCTTCTCAATTCACTATTCAGCTCTCTGCATTTCTTGAGATCTGTGGTTTTCGCTCTTCTGCGTTCGTTCATCTTCTTAAACATCTCTTTACCTACTCATAGTTTCCTCGGTGCTGTTTCTATTCTGCTAATGTTGTTGTGGAGTGTTTCCAGTAGAACGTATTTAATTGTTTCCTAAAATTCATTTAAGTTTTCCCACACTATGTTCTACACTACCTACCATATCACTTGTAAAACAGATTTCTCTTCAATCTCTTTTTCCACTTCACTATTCAAACATAGAGAAAAATCCGTTCTCCGGACAGCGGTATATTGCACAAATATACGGTATCCTCTTGATTACTATAGAAATCAGTAGGGAGCATACCTATTCGTATGCGACATCGGCATTGTCCTTAGCTGTTACATTGTGTCGTTGCAGGATGTCTGACATCTGACAGTTTCCCGTATATCATATGCATATACTTATGTTACCTTCGTCAGCTATATATTAATACGTCCATATATATATGTGAGATTCTGACCACCTACATTGTTTCATACAGAAAGTACGTATAGATGGAACACTTATACAGAAAGTATTATAAAACACGCATTTTCAGTTATACGTCTGCTGTACGTTAAGTTCAAAAACTACAGAAATTGCACATGTAACCTATCTTTTTAAGTACGCCACCTACAATTTTTTTTCTCGGTGTACTCCTTAGGTCCTTTTAGTTTCATTTTCGATTTCTCCTCCCATTTTTCTTGATTGACTTTAACCAGGTTTACACCTCCGCCACTAGGAGGTTGTGTAAAGTTTTCACGTTTCACACACAGACACTATTTCTGAAGCGTTTCTTGATGAGAATATAAGGGACTTAATATAGGTTCTTGTCTCTAAGGCTTTCTTACTTGTACAACTTGTTTTTGTTTTTAACCACGTATTCGTCACCACTATATCATGTTGCTTATAGACGTCGACAAGCATATGGCCCTTTGCGTTACTTCTAAATAGTCCAAACTGTCCCACCATCTTATTCGCAGCTCTTTCCTCCCACTACGCTGTTGAAGGCTCTCATTACTATGGCGTTTATCCTGATGCAATATGTCACTAATCTTGTCATATATTACTAATACTTCATTGTAATCATGGTCGGTTATTGACATATACACTTGTTCTATCACAATATTCAGTGTTTTTGTACTTTGCTTTACAAACATCAAGTGGTCATTGCAACACTTGTTACGTTCTTTGCCATTTCGTTCTTCATTGCTATCGTTCTTCAACACAGTTCTCGGCCATAACGACACAAGCCGGTAGCCAGCCCAAAAATGTAGAGAGCGGCTGAAGTTAGGGGGGTGGGGCGATCCAACCATATTATAGTTCATCATCGTAATATAGTTCATTTGCAAACCTACTGAGAAAATTTTATGGACGGATACGGGCCTCTAACGACATTCGATTATATTACTGTAACATTCTCAATACATGCCAACGATCTATGTACTCAATCACAACAACAAGCAGATGACGAATGCCATTATTCAATATGTGGCCCGAAGAGGACAACGACGTCACAACCAACGAAGATCATCGAAGATTCACGAAGATTCTATATAAAATTAGGAGCAGCACCTTTAATGGCATCAGTCTCGCCAGACTGATCGTTTCTGTCCACTTGGTTGCGTCTGGGCTCTTCATAATTCAGTCTCTCTTCCTTGTCTGCGTATGACCTCTGAGAACAAGTGATGTAACTAGGGTTGGGGTAAAACGGGGTATGTATTCCGGACGCCGGATTAGGAGGGCGAAAAATTGGACAAATATTTGGGGGACCGTTTTGGTTTGGTTGGTCAGGGGGGTGCTAAGGTGAATTCTTGCCCCGGGCGACAACTAGTGTATTTGCGTCACTGCCTGAGAGAAACCTAATCCAATTCTCTTGACTGTGTCTAGGCCGTGAGCTTTATTTTTCAAAATGCTGTATTTTGAAAAATTCAATTAGATAGACAGTTGTAGAAATAATAATGCTCTTTATAGCAACTTTAATGCGTCAAACTATTCCGAAGACAAAGTAAATATGGCTAAATTTCAAATTCAGAAAACTGATTGTAATTCAGAAAACTGATTGTAAATACACCTACCAGAAACTATTGATGTGATGTTGTGGAAGCAACGAAAATAAACAATTGTTTCAGAGAGCTTATAACAAAAGAAACGTTTACCAAAGCTTCAACACACTGTATTTTAAACTATAATGTGATAGAATTTCGGAAATCTAACATATTTTTCATCAGACACTATAGAACATAAATAAAGATAGAGACATAGTAATTCTTATATAAAAAAGTCTAAATTCTATTGGCTGAAGCCTTCAGCCAATCCCGTAGGTTCAAGTGTCCATTTTCCAGCCAATCACGTTCAGCCATTTTTGGTCCTTATATGTACTTCATTTATATTCTATAGTGTCTGTTTGAGGACATGTTAGATATCCGAAATGGTAACACATTATAGTTTAAAATACAATGTGTTGAAGCTTTGGTCAGTGTTTAATTTCTTACAATATCCAATCCAAAGCCATGGATAATGTTGTTTAGAGAGCTGCCATAAATACGTCATTTTAGGCAGAATAGCAATCGTTACAATGGATTTCATATCTTCTGAATGGTTTGAGATATCGAATTGGTGTAAACGGCATTATAACCTTTATGTATATTGAAAACGTAATTGGTCACGGTCCTCGTATTTCAGTAGTGTTTTTACAAATAAAACCCACTCAAAACAATCAAAATTGCAATTCGTTGGTATCTCGTTTCTACTCTTTCAAAATAGTCTTATAATAGACACTAACTTGTATGGTACTTTAGATACTTATTTTCCCGACCGCCACACGCGAGTTATTATTCCTGTAGAAGAAACCAGACTTGGAATATTTTTCGATGTTTCTGGTAATGTAGCCCTCTTAGTTTGTAACATTGAATAATACATATAATATTGTCAGCTTTCATTTAACATTCATATTATAAATATACAATGTGTTCATAAAAATACTGTCAAATTTTAAAAATGGTATTGCGTCGTTTTGGATCATTGTATTTAAAAGTAATTTGTCACATTTGAAAGAAAAGCTCAAATATATTCGTGCATGTCAACAATGTACAACAATGCCAATAACGAACAACGGGATGAAACACAGAAAAAGTAAATTCACTCATGTTTACTTTGTGATTAATCGCTATTGGTTTATTGTTGGTGTATTTAGCTGGCAGTTGCTGTTTTTGCTTGGAGGTCACTTAGGAAGTTTTTTACTTTGGTGACTGAAGTCTTTTTTGCATGAAATAATTCATGTATTTATGTTTGCTTATTGAAGTTGATTGATAATTTTTAGAACCGAGTCTACAGGAGACGTAACCTTACAGTTAAAAGTGGAATCTGAACTTTCGAAATAAAATCAATTCCGGGAATTGAACCCGATACCTCCTGCACCAAAGGAGCCTACACTAACCACTAGACCAACACTAAGACGAATTTACATAAATCTCAAAATATGTGATAGTTTTCGAACACTAATGTAGTTGAATCTATGGCCGAATGTTTTTTCTTCCATTTGCTGTTTACCACTCAAAGACGGTTTCGAATTTCTTAGACTAAAGCACGAATTCACTCTCTTCTATCTTCTGCATAACGTTGTGGAGTGGTATATTCTTAGAGTCCATTATTTCAAGGATCGGGGAGGGTAAATAAAAAGTATTGGAATGACTAACAAAGTATTGAGTACAAAGAACCGTGCTGGGGACTCGAGAAAGAGAACTTTTAGCTGAGGAAGAAGCGAAGAAAAGCAGAAATGGAGATTGAATTTCTTTGTTGAAAGATGTAGATCGATAATGGATAATGGATTCGTCCATGAGAACAGATTTCTGTTCTCAATTTCTTAATGGAAATGATTTAGAGAAATAAAGTCTCTTGCGTGACGTAAAAAGTTCCATTTGAAAAGAAACAAGATACAATTCGTATCCATGTCACAATTAGGAGAGAGAATCTCCATGTAACTTATATTATTAAGAGCATCGTAATCTGTATAGTCTTAATTGTAGAAACCACCGCTTGTAGTTTTGCCTACAGCCTTCTGAGATTTTCTCTATATCAACAAATTGTTTGAAATTAGTCAAGTTCCCGATGTGTTACTGTGAGTAATGTTTTGTGTTCCTCCTGAATTCCAAGTCGCACTGGAAATTGGAGCACCTCATATTGACATCTTAGTGCACCTGCCCTCACCCGTTTCCTTCCCATCTAGGTCAAATTGATGGGCGAGCGAAGTGCTCAATCGATACAGTGTTGGCTTCGCATTCCGAAGTTCGTGGGTTCCATTCTCGCTGCCGACCATCCTGACTGGTTTTTCAGGTTTTCCTCAGTTCTACATGCAAATGTCTTGATGGTACCTACTAAACATTACCTGACCGATACCTTTCCAAATCCTTTTCACTGTTATTGTTAGATATCCATTATAAAATGGCTGTGAGTTGTATCTGGTGATTGTTATTGAAATAAAAGAAGTATGAACTATCTTAAAACGGTGAAAGATTTTAAAAAAAATATTTTAAATGAAAAGTCTAATTAACAAATTTGATGTCTTGAAACTTACAGATTTCTGATATATGAGCATCTTAATAAGGTATAATAATTGCATCGAGTACCTTTTTTTTTTTCCTTCTTGGCTAAATATCGGAAAACGCTGTGACACGTGGTAAACCCTTCAGAAACGGTCATAGCAAATAAACAGACAACATATAGTTCCGTTGAGTACGGGTGTAGTATATAAACACAACACTGTATGGAAAGGGCGAGGGTGGTTTATAGTCCTTATTCACATTTGATTTGTCAGATAACGGATTCAATACCCAATAACGCACTTGGATTGGTTTGAGAGAGTCTGTTGTTTGCGTCTATGAAGAAAGATTAATAGCCATCCCTAAATATGTATGTATTTAATATACGGAGAACTGTTAGATGTCAGACATCCAGCAACGGCATGATGTAACACCTAAGGGCAGTGCGTGTGTAGCATATGGATAAGTATGCTCCATACTGATTTCTGTAGTAAGCAAGAGTATTCCGTATATTTGTACAATACGAAGCAAAAAACTTGCAACATGAAAGTTTAAGTTCATTGTGAAACTACGCCTAATAACATAGGCAACCAACCTAACGTCTTTGTGGCACTGATCACGCCAGGATAACCTTTGGATACGTCACCCTGCACACTTCGTTCGGAGCAAGAAATGCATAGACCACGTGACTACAAACCACAAATTTCTCACAAGATGGAGTAATAGAATGAGGTTCATCTCACTTCTCTTCTCATTTTACATCCTCAGCTTTAAAGAGAAAGACGTCAACGTGATAAAAACTAAATAAAGAGGAATATAAGAAATACAAAAGAAAAGAACACGTGCGCATATATTGACAAATGACACATGCACTTCAAAGAGGACCACCATAAATTTTGTTATGAACCATATGTAATAAATAACTGTGAGAATAAGCAAACCACAAATACATAATTACACGTTGTAAGTGTTATATTACACATATTTATTTAAACAAATAAAAGTGCTTGCAGAAAGCTGAAAATTTCTTTAAAACCTCAACCATAACTGAAAGAAAAGATTACTTCTCAATTGTTTTTCTTCGTAGCATCCATTTACATGGAGAAATGAGAAAGAGAGAACATCTTAAGAGATTCGCACGTATACAACATCGGAAACTACTAAATGGAAAAAGTTACACGCTTTGGGTGGGATCTGAACCCAGAACCGTAGCATTAGAAACCCCACACTCTACCGATGTAGCTATTCTGACACAGATACCCTGTTCCCTCCATCATTACCTTTGAAAGATGGAATGGAGTATGCAGAAAACTAGGTCTAACATGTCCATGACAGACCGCCTATACCCTATGTCTAATTGATACTTTAAAAAGCTAGCTATACACGTGCATAGAAAAGTAAAATCAAATGAGTAGTTAGTGAAAATGTTGTTGGTGCCACCTAATTACACATCACTTTGTCTGTCTCACTCTATCTCTGACTATATAAATCGAGGAAGAAGAAAAATATTAAAGTGAGACCACAGGAAGAACAAGCAAAAATAAAATGGGACTGAGTTTCGAACATGAGTCTGCAGAATGGAAAATTAGTCTTCTAACCACGAAGGATACGTTCCGATCAACCCTAACGTTATCAACAGATTACAATGGTGAAAGTATTACAGTGATACCGAGGAAAGTACGCCTATATATTCAGATATTTGGTTTCAATTAAGTAGCCCTGAAGAGGGCTGGGAAGGGTGTAGAAGGTATTGTATTTAATATCGGGTATAGTCGCCATTGACTTCCCTTATGACTTCTAATCGCCGACCCATTGAATTAACAAGGCGAGCGATGAAACATGGAGTGCAACAAAGTTCCCAAGCTTCTTCAACTTGCTCCCATAAAGTTTCAGCTGTTCGCGGTGGATTGAGCGACCAACGTTCACGAAGTATTCTTACAACAGCAGCCCACATGTTTTCAATGTTATTCAAATCAGCATCTCGAGGTACCCATTCGACCAGCTTGAGATCAGGTTGCCTCTGGATCCATGATTGAACCACAGCTGAATCATGCACGGAACTGTGGTCCTGTTGTAGCTGAAGTATGTCGTCACCAACATGTGCTTTTATTTCAGGGAGCATAAAGTCGAGAAGGTCTACATATTTTTGACCATTAAGCCGGCCTGTAATTCGGTAGATACCACCACCACCTGCAGCCTTGCATATCCACTCCCAACAGTGAATCATCACATGACCCATTCGCGCTGAACGGGCCATATATTGTGGATCAAACCGTCTTCCAGATGGGCGATACACACGTGCCAGCCCGAAGTTTCCAGTGGAAAATATTTTCTCATCTATAAAGACAACAGTGTTTCAGTGACGAGCAATATTTAGCTCCGCAAACGCCAGTCTATCGACTTTGTGATCTTCTGTCAATCTCTCATTAACAGCATCCCGGAAGGACCTTAAGCCTGCGGCCCGAAGTAGCCGTCGGAATGTCGTTACATCACCTGAAAAGGCGGTTGACTCTTGCAGTTGTCGGGAACACATGAAAGGCTGTCGGCAGCATTGATCAACTAATCGTTGCTCTTGTGTCGGTGAGGAAACTCGTGGCCGACCACTTCCAGATTTTCGAGTTAGACTTCCAGTTTTCTCATATTTTTTCCACCACCTGAATGTTGTTGCACGATACACACCTAATCGAGCGCCCGCTTCAGGAACACTCAATAAGAGCGATAACACTCTCATGTACAGAATTATCATATTGTGCCATTCTTACACACGAAAGTAAAAGTTCTGGAACGTCTTTGAATATAGGATAATGCACAATATTGCTAAACATGACGTCGTATTATGAAAGGCATGCGCAGAACAAGTAGATGTGCCTGTAATCAACTGTTGTTGCACGCAAAAATACTCACTCACTGTTAGTAACAAAATATTTTCAATTTCTTAAATCCAATACATTAGAATATCTTTTAAGAACATAACTTTCATCGAGTGGTAAGCATAAACACAAACTTGTAACTATGCAATAGTTTACTTCCATCAAACCCTAGATGCACTTTGCAGATTTAATCTGATTTATTTGTGCAATTTAGATACATATAAGATTACGACTTGTCCGGGAAAATTGTTCATACTCGTCTAAAACAATTCTATTCTATTATTCGCCACTCGCATGCATTATATGAAAAACAACAAAACATAAACAAGTAAAGTGCAAATACTCTAGACCAGCGTTTCCTAACCTTTTTCAACTTGCGGCACACTACGGGTGTTATTTGGATTCTCGCGGCACACTTATAGATATTATTATTTGTAAATATAAAACACAGTGGTATTTTTTCTGATTACTGATCTCCTTCTCACAGAGAAGAAAGCTCTATCACTGGTTTTTCCCCGTGGTAAATCATGCTTATTTTTCATTCTAATTTAAAAATAGAAAACAATTGCAATGAAATATTCGACTCAGGTTTTTAAATATACGCTTTCTTTTTAAAAACTGTATCCAACCTTTTACTAAGGAGGAAGATCACTAAATAACGAACGAACAAACAAATCTCTTTTGCTTTTAAAACACAAATGTAGGTACTTTGTCGAAAGGATTGAATGCTATTTTAAATTTTCAAGTTACAAAATAGTCTGCAACAATAAAGAAGCAATAATGCTCATAACAATGATAACAAATACTTTTTTCAACATTAGAAATGTACAGAATAGTAACCCGGTATGAAACAAAATTGTAGATTCATAGTATAGTTTCATAGTAAAATGAAATACAAATATACATTTTTCCCTACGTTTTGCATTTTGATTGTTATAAAATTAATAATTTTGTTTCGATTCCTCTCGGCACACCAGTAGCCCATTCACGGCACACCAGTGTGCCGCGGCACATCGGTTGGGGAACTCTGCTCTAGACAATATTTATCAAAACGCTTCTAGAGAATTAAGATATAGCCGAGCGGTTTCATAGAGTGGTCTACTACCTCTACCTTTTCGTGTTCAAACCCATATGAGATTTGTGTCTTTTCTCTATTTCTTTTTTCGTGTGCCTTCACAATGAACGATCTTTCTATAATTCCTATAAACTATGACTTACAAACCCTAAACAAAATACATATGTTTATTATAATATTCTAATCTGGATTTTTATGTTATTCTCTTCTTTCAGCTAGTTGGATTTCGTATGCTTTTATAATTTCGATTAATGAATATTTCCAACAAGTTAAGAATCGAAGTGAGAACGCTAAAATCTAGAGCTAACACCGAACCTATACGACATTGAATTGAAACAAGTAAAACGATATGATCGACAGTTTAATATCAAGTTCTCTCATCACTTTGTGACTAGATATCGCCATATGGATGTACTGATTTCACAATAAATTCTCTTTAAGTAATAGTTTGCACAACTAAGGTTTCATATCGATTCATGTATTTTGCTGATCAGTTTCTTCTTTTGCTTAGAAATTTCTTACCAACATTATATGGTTGCTTCCATTCCCGGCAGGAGCTCATATGGTTTGGATTCCACATTAATAAGTAGGTCCACGTCTCATATAGCCTCGCTGCTGAACGGACATTAAACTCAAAATCATCAACAACAACTCCATGGTTGTTCTGTGAAAATTAGTAATTTATTATGTTGCATAAACCACATTTTTCACTATTACTGAAACAGTAAGAAAACAAGACAACGTGGGTAGACAATTTGCTACGTTTTTACAAATTACTATTTGTCACCTACCAAGCAATTTAGAAGAAACAGATTATTCAATACATTAAATGTATAGCACAGTTGTGAACCTTCTTTTCGGATGTATATTAAATTATTTGCTCTGTTCCCTCTAACTTTCACTCTGTCTGTCTCTCTCTCTCTCTCTCTCTCTCTCTCTCTCTCTCTCTCTCTCTCTCTCTCTCTCTCTCTCTCCCTCTCTCCTTCATATTCAGTTTCCTCCAACTTTTATTTTTGCTTGTTCTTCCTGTGTTCTCATCTCTATATTTTTTTCTACTTCCTCGATTTATATAGTCAGAGAGAGAGTGAGACAGACAAAGTAATGTGTAATTAGGTGGCACCAACAACATTTTCACTAACTACTCATTTGATTTTACTTTTCTATGCACGTGTATAGCTAGCTTTTTAAAGTATCAATTAGACATAGGGTATAGGCGGTCTGACATGGACATGTTAGACCTAGTTTTCTGCATACTCCATTCCATCTTTCAAAGGTAATGATGGAGGGAACAGGGTATCTGTGTCAGAATAGCTACATCGGTAGAGTGTGGGGTTTCTAATGCTACGTTTCTGGGTTCGAATCCCATCCAAAGCGTGTAACTTTTTCCATTTAGTAGTTTCCGATGTTGTATACGTGCGAATCTCTTAAGATGTTCTCTCTTTCTCATTTCTCCATGTAAATGGATGCTACGAAGAAAAACAATTGAGAAGTAATCTTTTCTTTCAGTTATGGTTGAGGTTTTAAAGAAATTTTCAGCTTTCTGCAAGCACTTTTATTTGTTTAAATAAATATGTGTAATATAACACTTACAACGTGTAATTATGTATTTGTGGTTTGCTTATTCTCACAGTTATTTATTACATATGGTTCATAACAAAATTTATGGTGGTCCTCTTTGAAGTGCATGTGTCATTTGTCAATATATGCGCACGTGTTCTTTTCTTTTGTATTTCTTATATTCCTCTTTATTTAGTTTTTATCACGTTGACGTCTTTCTCTTTAAAGCTGAGGATGTAAAATGAGAAGAGAAGTGAGATGAACCTCATTCTATTACTCCATCTAGTGAGAAATTTGTGGTTTGTAGTCACGTGGTCTATGCATTTCTTGCTCCGAACGAAGTGTGCAGGAGGACGTATCCAAAGGTTATCCTGGCGTGATCAGTGCCACAAAGATGTTAGGTTGGTTGCCTGTTGTTACGATACTATACGTCGGAGGTCCCTGGTTCGACTCCAACATCAGACTTTTGGATTTACGTCATCTACTTCGCTGGATTATTTTTATTTTTTTTTCTTTCCTCGGAAAGTTCAATTATGTAGTCTCAAGCTTCCTAGAAGCATATTTGTATACCTTTGTGTTTTATTAAAAGATAAGTGCAATAGCAGATTCCTTTAACCTCATATAAAGTCACTACCCTTGTTTGTTTTCCTACCTTTGTGCAATTTATCAACTTTCTACCTGTGTCTGGCTACGTTTCCATGTCTTGGCAGTGTCACTAGTCTGCGTTTGAGGACATTGCTCACATTCAACTTATTTGTAAATATTTCGAGCGCCTAGTTAGCTCTTCTCTAGCTGACTCATTCGATTGCCTCAACTAAAAGTTATTGTCTGGTAACTACGTCAACGATTATTAAGTGTGTATTCTGTATTTTCTACTTTTCGCTGAGGTTTAGCTTTGCACTTGGAATTCCTCAGAAAGTACAATTCAGGATTTGGAGGTGAAGTCCCCAGCGTGTGAGGTCTTCGACTCTCAAACGTTTTGACTCATGTGACGTCACGAACACGGTGTTAGGAGAAGGTGAGTTATGGAGTGACCATATTTGGTATTGAGGAAATGAGGAGGTGGGGTTTGAGGCCTGAGTCCGGGAAACAAAACTGGATGGTGAGTGTTTCTCGGGGCACTTCGTTTGGAGTTGGAAGAACAGCAACGAGCCAGCGAGAGGGAGAGAAGAATGGAGTTACTAACTTTGAAAAAGGTACTGTTTATTTCGTCGAAACAATAAGTGACTACGCCAGACTAATTACTCTTATACTTTATTTTCCTTTCCTTATCTGCTGCACTTTTAAAAGCAAATTTGAGAATGAGTTATGATTTCTAAATACCATGAGCTACATTTTCCACATGCTCTAGTTGTAGAATTATCTTTCAGATGAGATATATTTTTATATTCCAGCGCTAGTTGCTGGTGGTGGAGAAGATACCCCAAAATCTAGTCATCTATCGGTCTCATATTGACCAAAGCGATAGATGATATCAAGCAAAACATAACTACTATTTAGTCATGTTTCATGATGGAGATGCTTTAGGTTTGATCTCTGTAGTACCTGTGCAGCTGGGTTAAAAAAAAAAAAAACAATTGGCGTTTTCACTTTTTTGTTCTGACTACATTTATTTAGAGATTATTTTTATATGTTGCGTTACTTTGCTGAGGACAATGTGTTTTTATCTGATTTTTGTGATGATTTAGATGCTACTGAATTTTTTGAGCCGATTATTACATCATCTCCGGGTCGCATACATTTTACGCGACAATGTTTTGATAAGATTAAAAAGCAATTACAGTTTACGCATTCGCTTTCGAGTATTGACACTGTTTCTTCATTAGATTCTGACAGGTTTGAGTTTACTGTAGACATGGCTGTTGGGGGAAATCAGGATAATATTGGCATTTTGAGTCATATCCTTCGGTCAGAACCATTTTTTGGACGTATGGGCGATGATATTGTTCGCTATATCGATCAATTTGAAGTATTGGCTCAGGTAAATAATTGGACAGACGTAAAGAAAAAATGGATTCTGGGTTCGCTTTTAAAGGGGTCAGCAGCCTATTGGTTTGACACTACGTCAAAACAAGCAGATTTTCCTGAGTTGTCATACGAGCAGTTTAAACAGAAGTTAATAGCTGCTTTCAAGGACGCGCTTTTGCCTCAACTTACAGAACAGGAAATGCGGATGCGAGAACAAAATGAGGGAGAGAATATTCTGTCATACGTTTACGCCAAGCGTAATTTAATTTTACGTAATGATAAGGACGCGCCAGTAGCTAAGCAAGTGCAGTTAATAATCGATGGATTATCTCCGGAATATATGAGATTGGCAATAAAAAAACAATATGTTACTGTTGAAGCTTTAGTGCAAGATTTGTTGGACGAGGAGAAGGCGCGCGTGTTGTTGGAAAGAAAAGCAATTGAAAAGCTGATTAAGAAAAATCCGTTATTAGCAAATTCTCAGTTAATGCAATGTAATCCACCTGAGAATACTCAAGTTCAATCGGCTTCTGTTCCGCAAAGTCAGCTTTCCCAGGCTGTAGTACGGACTTTGCCCTCTCAAGCTACGAATACACAGGAAACTGATCAGGTTAAAGATCAGCTGGCTGCTATACAAAAGCAATTAACGCAATTGTCTTTGCAAGCAGAAAATAAGAGGACAGATGATCAACGTTCGTTTTCGAGACGTAATACTAATAATAACAATAGTAATAACAATTATGGACGTAATTATAATAGACGGGGCAATGGCCAACGGTTTCAGCAAAATCGTTCCCGGGGTGGTCAGAATAACAATGCAGGGAATAGGACACAGCAGAGGGGTCCTATTATTTGTCATAAATGTGGAAAAGAAAACCATATTGCCACCCACTGTAGAAGTAATTTAAACTGATCAATAGAGTTGATGACGCAGGGCCATCAGCTCTTCAACGTCTTAAAGTCCCTATTCAGATTGATCGTGCGCTTCCTCATGTTAATGTTACTATTAATGGGAAAGAGAGTCCTTTATTATTGGATTCTGGATCACAGGTGTCTTGTATTGGTCAGGCCATGGTCCCGCGTTTTGCTAAAGTTCAAGCAACACATAGTTTTTTGAAAGGCGTGACAGGGAATACTTTGTCTGTTAACAAGATAGCTTTGGTTCGATTCAAGCTTGGATCTCAAGTTTTTTGCCATCCTTTCCGGGTTATCCCAGCGTATTCCCACCCACCCCTATTGGGGCAGGATTTTTTATTAGCACATAAGGCAAATTTAAATTTACATGATTTATGCTTGGAAGTTACGCGGTTTGGTAGGATTCCTAAATTTACTCTGCCCACCGATAGTACAGTTAATTCTGTGTCTAATGAATTTGCAACGCTCGTATCTCCTGTGTATAAGGTTTTTTCGTCTGTTTGGTTGCCCCCACGTTCGCGAACATGTGTTAAAGTGAAGAAATGTTTTGATTTATTGGGAAATAGAGATTATTTGGTACCTAATAAGTTCGTAGTGGGTGCTGTACATGTTTTATTAAGAGATACTGCAGTTGACAGCGTTAATTCACATATTTGGGTTTCGAATCCTACTGACAAGCAATTTTTGCTATGGAAGAATAAAGTTTTAGGGCATGCTGTTCTGAATAGGGAAGAACATTTTTGTAGTAATGTTACAGAAGATACTGGTCTTCAAAAGACTCAATCTGATAAATTTGATTGTACCAGGGTGGATGTGAACCCTGAACTCTCTGAACATGACAGACAACGATTTTATGATTTAGTTACGGAGTACAGAGATGTGTTTAGTTGGTCTCCGGACGATTTTTCAAAGGCACGGGACTATGTTCACGAATTTCAGTTAAAGGATGAAGACCCAGTATACATCCGCCAGTTTCCCATCCCGTTCCATCTTCGTGATGCTGTTCACGAGCAAGTTGAACAGTTACTTAAACAAAACGTCATTCGTCCTTGTCATAGTAGTTACAATAATCCCATCATATTAGTGAAGAAAAAAAATGGATCTTGGAGGTTCGTGGCAGATATGAGATTTACGAATGCTAAGATAAGGCCTATTAATTTTCCTGTACCACCAATTCAGGACATATTAGTGCGTTCTAGTGGTAAAAACCTGATTTGTTCGACAGATCTCTCGCAAGGTTTCTTTCAAGTGCCTTTGTCTGAAAAAAGTCAATTAGTAACTGCTTTTTCAGTTCCTGGACTTAAGCAATACTGTTTCACTTCCATTCCTATGGGAGGAGTTACTTCTCCAGCGGCGTTAAATGATTTAATGAAACTAACACTAGAAGGATTAGATGAAAATAAAGTATTTTATTATCTCGATGATATTTTGTGGTCAGACGATACGATAGATGGCATTATTAATACAACACGTGAACTATTTGAACGATTAAGACGCAGAGGTTTAAAAATATCTCCTGAAAAAACCAAATTAGGCCATTTTTCATTGGAAATATTGGGTCACCGCGTTTCTAAGCGTGGTATTTCTATTTCTGAACGTATTACTGAATCGATTCAAAATTATAGACGTCCAAGAACACAAAAACAGTTGAAAAGTTTTTTAGGGTTGTGTTCATTTGTTAGAAACCACGTTGCCAACTTTTCGTCTATAGCGGAGCCGTTACAGCGTCTCTTGAAAAAAAATGTTCCATATAAATGGACGAGTGAACAACAACAAGCTTTTGAGAAGCTCAAAGAAGTGATCTTGTCTGCGCCTACTCTTATGAATTTTCATCCAGAAAGAGACGTGTATGTCGTCACGGACGCCTCACAACGCGGTTTAGCTGGGGCAGTCCTGCAACCTGAAAGTGATGAAAAAGATGCTCCTTTGGTTCCAATAGCTTACTGTTCTCGTGCTGTAGGGCCACACGAGAAATCATATCACCCTTTTCATTTAGAATTAGCAGCTTTGATCTTTACGCTAAGACGCTTTAGATATTTTTTATTAGGACGTCACTTTTATTTGCGTACCGATTGTAGGTCACTGGTTTTTTTACGTCAAACTAAGAATGTGGCTAAATTTTCTCGAATTCTTGCGGAGTTGGAGACTTATAATTACACTATTTCTCATATTTCGGGTGCTTCCAATAGTCTTGTAGACAGTATTAGTCGCCATGTAGATTGCACAAGAGACGAAGCGGATGAACAGAAGAATCTAGAAGATCCCCGGGTCTTTACTATAGAAGAAGATGATAAGTTAAAGGAAGAACAGCGGGAGGATTCCTGTTACAAAGATATCATTCTCTTTTTAGAAGGGAAAATACCGCAAAATTATGATATTGAACGTCAGGCACTGCGATATGAGATGAAGGATGGTTTGTTGTACCGAAAACATAGACGTCCAACTGGTACTCAGTTGTTGGTAGCTATTCCTGCTTCCTTACGAGAGAAAGTGTTTCAGTCAGCTCATAGTTCTTCTTTGGGTAGTTCACATTCAGGATTTACAAAAACATATAATTTGTTGTTAAATTCAGTATATTTTCCATACATGAAAAAGTTCGTCATTGAGCGATGCAAAAGCTGCCAGGTGTGCCAACGTTTCAAAAAGGTACCGGGTTCGCCTCCAGGTGTTTTACAAACTATGCCTAGCGTGCCTCCTTTCTTTCGTATTGGTATTGATGTAGCTGGGAGGTATTCTGATGCCAATATTCTGCGGCACAAATATTTAGCAATCGCAATAGACTACAATACTCGTTACGTAGTAACGGCTACGTTGGGTGAACAGACAGCCGCTGCTTTGGCAGATTTTTTGTACAATCATGTAATTTTACGCTTTGGTCTGTTCAAAGAAGTGATTTTAGATAGATCTACGGCGTTTACTAGTTCGTTGTTTCAAGAACTATGTAATATTTTAGATATTAGAATGAACTTTGTTAATCCTTACTTTCACCAGACCAATGGTCTTGTTGAGACTTCTGTCCGCCATATTGAAGCACTATTGAAGAGGAAAGTGGATCCTAACAATCATGGTAGTTGGGTGGATCACGTGCCAGCCGTCACCTTTGCCCATAATATCACTGTGAACCATTCCACGTCATTTAGCCCATTTAAACTGTTACACGGAGTGGATCCTTATTTAGAACACCAGGCTATCATTAATGGACCGTGTGTACACAGTGTGAATCAAGAGCGTCTAGCCACTCTTGTTGACATTAGAGAACAGGCTCAGGATAAACTTTTTAATCGATTTCGTACTTCAGAGAGATCTTACAATAAACATCATAGATCCGTACAGTTCACGGAAGGACAGCGTGTATGGATTTTTGACCCTTCAAGACGGAGAGGTAATGCCAAAGCATTTTCAGGGTTATTTTTTGGACCTGCTGTTATTGTACGAAAAGATTATGAAAATGCTTATTTTGTGAAATACAAAACTTCAAAGGGAAGAGAAAAAATTGAGTCGATTGCCATTACTAGACTTAAACCGTATTACCCGGATGTAACCCCAGAACCGATGACAGGCGAGGAAGAAGAAGAAGAAATACGTGACATGCAAGTGATAAATGTTGCCAAAGATTGTTCTGAACATGATATAGAGTTTAACAAGCTAACATTCACCACTGCACTCAGTGATCCCGTGGAAATTCAGCAAGTTGTGGATGTGTTGGAGCTTCCAACTTTAATGGATTCGTCTCAGAAATTCGCATACAAGAAACCATTATATAGTTATAATGAGGACATTAACAGGAAAGTGAGTGTATATTATGGTAATATTGCGGATCTGAAGTGTGACATCGTGGTTAATGCAGCGAATGAGACCCTTACTCCCTTGTCTGGAGTCGACGGAACAATTCACAGAGGGGCAGGGAAGGAACTAGCTGAAGTTTGTAAAAAGCTAGGTTCGTTAAAACCTGGTGAAGCTAAGATCTCTTCGGCTTTTAATTTACCAGCGGAATATGTGTTATTCACTTGCGCGCCTAGAGATAATAATAAGAGAATTTTACGACAATGTTACACGAATTGTCTACATCGCGCTTTGGAGAATAATTGTCGAACGATAGCGTTCCCTAATTTGGGGACTGGGAAATTCAATTTTGATAAGTTTCAGGCAATGAAGATTGCTTTATCCACGATTCGAAATGTTCTGGAAGCTAATTTGCAAGATTTCGATCGTATTGTGCTGTGTATTTTTGATAAAGAGAACCGGAAATTATATGAAAATAATATGTTTGCTTATTTCCCAGTGCGGATTAAAAAAAAAAAGACAATGGTTAGTAGCGCATATATGAAGGTTAGTAGAGTTCTTACAGCTATTCTTACCTACATGTATTACTAATGAGTTAAAAGTAAAAGAAAAAAATCACTAATGTTTCACATATTGCTGTATCACGCACTCACGGCACTGTATCACGCACACACTCTCACTGATCACTAGTCTTCGGTTATATAGATTCTGGACGAAGGGTTTTCCTTTCACTTACCTGTAAAGGAAAAGAAAGAAATTCAATTTGGATATTTATTATACTTTGATTTGACGTTAGTTTATTTTCTATTCAGATCATAAGCTAAAAAAAAATACCAATTATGACATTTGTATACTAGCTGGTCTAGTACTTATTTTATTTATTTATTTATTTATTTTGCAATTTTCATTATGACTATTTTACTCGAGTATAATTGCGTAGATCATGATCTATATCTATATATATTACATATTTACCTAATGGTGTATTTTACCCTGGTCTGTGACGTTTGAATTTCACCGAATTAAGACTTTAAACTGCAGTTTTCCTATTTTTGACATTAGTTTTCTCTATTTTGACATTAATTTCCTGATTATGACGAATAATATTTTTTTTAATCCTAATTTAGTCAATATGCGCATTTTATGATATAAGTTTTGCTTAGTTGTGTTATTAATTACAATATATGCCTGTTTGAGTATCAATTTTAGTGTTAGTTTTATTACAATTATGCCTTTATGACTGCTACGTTATGGTTTTTAAGTAATTTCAACATTTTATGAGAAGTATAGCAGTTTGATTTAATGGTACTAACCTGAGTTATTTTGTTTGAATGCATCTATTTGCTTTAGTATTTAATGAATCAAGTTACACTATGGTAGTTAAGATATATGTATATATATACATTCTATACGTTAACGCACTTGAATTTTATTTGAGTTTTGTTCTGAGTTTAATTTTATTTATTTATTTTGGGTGTTATATGTGTGTTCGTCTGTATTTTTTACAGATGATCCTGGTTTTATCCATTGCCTTTGGTACTTCTGCCAATTTTGATGTGTCGATTTCAAGTGGATTTTTTTTAATGAGTTACATGGCCACATATTATACCAATATGCTATTCCCATCATGTTTAACGTAAGTTTCACTTTTCCGCAATCCCTGCCTGCGTCTTCTTTATTTAAATCATTACACTGTGCCGATAATTCTTCGTATTCTATTCAGACATGCTCTTTAGCTCATAGTCTTGACGCATTACATTCACATATAGCGAGTAATTTTTTGAAAATTAATGAACCTTATAGATACCGAGAACATTCGCGTTCTAAGAGAGGTATTGCTATTTTAGGGAATCTTTTTTCATTTTGCTGTAACGTGGCTACCCAAGGACAGTTATCGTCTTTTCAGAAGAAACAAGATAAATTAGAATCTACAGTTATTGAACTAAGACAGCAGTTACTGAGGAATTCTGTGTATATTCAGAATGCGTCTGTTGAATTAACGAATTTCCAAGCGAAATTAGGTAAAAATTTTCAAAAGATGGAAGTTTTTTCTAAAACATTGTTGGATCAATCGAAATTTTTGGCCAGGACCTTAGAGAATTTATCAAATAAGGACCAATTGGAAGTTTTTGCGATTTTGGGTGAATTATATCAGTTATCGATGCACATTTTGAAAGTATTAGAATTTCAGCGTTATCAAACGTCCATTCAAAGCTGTCGAGCAGGGAAGTTAGATCCAGTATTGGTACCTTATGAAGTTTTGCAAGCTCAGCTTCACATTTTACAGGAATCTATAACTAAACAACGTATGATTTTGGCTATTCCTGCTGAAGATATTGATATATACTATTCTTTGAAATTACTTTCGTGCACTATTACTGATAATTACATTTTTGTGCATTTTAAAGTGCCACTTAGAGAACAAGATGTGCAATTTAAATTATTTTCAGTTAAAGCCATTCCATTTGGTTATCATAACCAAACATGTTCAATTAGTATTTCACCCAGTTATGTTATTTTTCAGGGTCATATTTTAGCCCTACCAATTACTGGATCAGACCTTTTGTCATGTAATTTGCAAGTTTCACCCTTATGTAAAATCCCATCACATGTTTCTGTGTCCTCTCATTTAGCGCAATGTTTATATAAAGGATATTTTGGTATAACTGTCCATGATATAATTTCATCTTGTTCTTATATTTGTCATGAGAATTCTCAAAGCCAATTGCTGGAATTACAACCACATACTTATGTGTTAACTCATCCGCCTGCTACGGTTCAATTAGTGACTGGTACTAACACTAAACTTATAGACATTACAGATAAAGCTAAGTATGGTTCGATTATGATTAAATTGTCTTGTGGTACGACATTAAGAGTTAATAGTCATTTATTTGCGAAAGCCGTCTTTCCTTGTTTTCAAACGGAATTAGTTACGCCGACTGTGGTGCATTTATTTCCGGCTTTCTTGTCTGCCAATAGTTTTGTTCACCTTAATCAGAAATTTAAAACTCATGAAGTTTTCAATTCTTCAAATTTATTAAATCTCAATTGGCACTATTCTGTACCTCATCTAAATCTTTCTAGCTATTCTGTCGCTACTGTGGTTCCCTATACTCCAATTTATTATAGAGACAATTTTATTCCTATTTTTCTCGTGGTTTGGAATATTATTTTGACATTAGCCATAGGTTACTTATTATATAAACAAGGGTTTTTCTTGTGTACTCTCTGTGTGAAAGGCGCTAGAGCAGAATCTATGTCTTTGGATCAGGATGTATTGTGGATCATTGTTCATATTGTGGAAATTTTATTACTGTTGTTAGCAGTTTTTCTGTTATTTAAAATTTATAAGCGACGCCCCATGTTACGTCGAAATCCTAAAGTTTTTAGAAGCGCTAGCTTGCCTCCACCCCCTCCACCAACTACTAGTGAGAGCAATAGAACTAATGTTCATCCTTCGCCTTCAGTTTCTTATTTACATGACTATATAACATATTATTGATATTTAGTGGAACTTACTGCAACTTGGGATTAGGTATTATTATTAGAGAGATATTTATAGGCGTTGATATAATAACTTTGTATTAACATTGTACAGTTGTATTGCGACATATATATTTTAAGAATTCGTAGTGGCATATGATACATTAGTATTTTGATTATATTATTTGAAGGATATTGAGATTATAGTTACCTTGTGGAAATCCTTGGATGCATTGAAGCCTACGTCCCGTTACTGGATTCAAGTAGTATTTCTGGAAAAAGAAGAAAAAAGGTAGAAATGGAATAGTATCATCTTTATTGTATATGCATATGTTGTATAAACTTTGAATTTAATGTGATTAAAAGAAACTAAGATATTTTTTAAGAATAATACTACATAATTTGTATGCTACGACAGATCGTATTTTATTTACATTATAGACTGTGATTTTATTAGTGTTTATACTTCTACCACTAACTACGAACATACTTTTCACTTCCAATGCTTCGTCTGGGCTTATTTTGCCTTTCTGATATGGACTACAATTGAGAAATCTACGCCTCAGCCTTGCTATTGGACATGGAAGTTTCTCGCCTAGTGGATTTGATTTATTGTGATCTTCGATCCTGCCGACTGTTTGTCGTCACGTCGCCCCGAGCAGTAGTTTCACCTTGGATATTTCACCTGGACATCTTCACTTATAGGCCGCGTTAGGTTAGGAGTAGTTTGGTGGTGGTCTGTCGTGTCCTATTTTTCTTGTCAGCAAGTGCGAATATGGACCGCGCTAAGTCCATTTCTACGGACACCGTGAAGATTAAATCCTTCATGGTTCAATTTTCTAAAGATTAATAGGACTACTCTTTGCCCCCCGGTTTTGTTCCGCCAACATTCTGTGCTATTCTATGGGTAGTTACCTAGTATTGCGTAAATTATTAAGCTTTGTCTTCCATTAGAGTGAGATCTACATTAGAGACTTTACATTGTGGATTATTTATTTTATCCCATAAAAAAAAACTTTAGTGCAAGGCTGATTGGATTTCAATTAATTATTTTTTTTATTATTATTACTGCCCTTCGTTTGCTGTATACTGCTTATTAACTTTTGTTTCAGTAAGGAAGGTTAAACATAACAGAAATATTATCATTATTTTTCTTTTAAGTTTGCTTATGCTTTACACATTTCAATACCGGGTTTGTTTCCGTTTACTTTGGCTTAGTTATTCGTTTATCCATATCAGTTTTTTCCCCTACTTCAAGACTATACATATATTTATATTATAACTTTGTTTTTTTTGTTGTTGTATATTTGTAGGACTTACCTTTAAAATATCTTTATTTTGATTTTTCTCATCACTTTTTTAAAATCTTCTTTTGTTTTAGTTTCTCGTACTAGATGTATGGCGTCGCCACTTTCGCTTATTTGAGAACTTGTCGTCTGCCTGGATTCGTCGTCCGATACAGCCTATGCCATCTAGTGTTTTTTAATCTTAACTTCGAGGTCGTAACTAAGTATGATTTAGGTTTTTTTTTTGGTTGTTAATGTTGAATATTGAGAAAAAATTTGAATGTATACTTACATGTGTTTTTTAAGTTTCTTTTAGATGACGATGATTGTTCTAGATCTTCCATGTATTCAGCTCTTAGATTCAATCATCTTGTTTGCGGAGAGGGCATGTTACGATAATATACGTCGGAGGTCCCTGGTTCGACTCCAACATCAGACTTTTGGATTTACGTCATCTACTTCGCTGGATTATTTTTATTTTTTTTCTTTCCTCGGAAAGTTCAATTATGTAGTCTCAAGCTTCCTAGAAGCATATTTGTATACCTTTGTGTTTTATTAAAAGATAATTGCAATAGCAGATTCCTTTAACCTCATATAAAGTCACTACCCTTGTTTGTTTTCCTACCTTTGTGCAATTTATCAACTTTCTACCTGTGTCTGGCTACGTTTCCATGTCTTGGCAGTGTCACTAGTCTGCGTTTGAGGACATGGCTCACATTCAACTTATTTGTAAATATTTCGAGCGCCTAGTTAGCTCTTCTCTAGCTGACTCATTCGATTGCCTCAACTAAAAGTTATTGTCTGGTAACTACGTCAACGATTATTAAGTGTGTATTTTGTATTTTCTACTTTTCGCTGAGGTTTAGCTTTGCACTTGGAATTCCTCAGAAAGTACAATTCAGGATTTGGAGGTGAAGTCCCCAGCGTGTGAGGTCTTCGACTCTCAAACGTTTTGACTCATGTGACGTCACGAACACGGTGTTAGGAGAAGGTGAGTTATGGAGTGACCATATTTGGTATTGAGGAAATGAGGAGGTGGGGTTTGAGGCCTGAGTCCGGGAAACAAAACTGGATGGTGAGTGTTTCTCGGGGCACTTCGTTTGGAGTTGGAAGAACAGCAACGAGCCAGCGAGAGGGAGAGAAGAATGGAGTTACTAACTTTGAAAAAGGTACTGTTTATTTCGTCGAAACAATAAGTGACTACGCCAGACTAATTACTCTTATACTTTATTTTCCTTTCCTTATCTGCTGCACTTTTAAAAGCAAATTTGAGAATGAGTTATGATTTCTAAATACCATGAGCTACATTTTCCACATGCTCTAGTTGTAGAATTATCTTTCAGATGAGATATATTTTTATATTCCAGCGCTAGTTGCTGGTGGTGGAGAAGATACCCCAAAATCTAGTCATCTATCGGTCTCATATTGACCAAAGCGATAGATGATATCAAGCAAAACATAACTACTATTTAGTCATGTTTCATGATGGAGATGCTTTAGGTTTGATCTCTGTAGTACCTGTGCAGCTGGGTTAAAAAAAAAAAAAAACAATTGGCGTTTTCACTTTTTTGTTCTGACTACATTTATTTAGAGATTATTTTTATATGTTGCGTTACTTTGCTGAGGACAATGTGTTTTTATCTGATTTTTGTGATGATTTAGATGCTACTGAATTTTTTGAGCCGATTATTACATCATCTCCGGGTCGCATACATTTTACGCGACAATGTTTTGATAAGATTAAAAAGCAATTACAGTTTACGCATTCGCTTTCGAGTATTGACACTGTTTCTTCATTAGATTCTGACAGGTTTGAGTTTACTGTAGACATGGCTGTTGGGGGAAATCAGGATAATATTGGCATTTTGAGTCATATCCTTCGGCCAGAACCATTTTTTGGACGTATGGGCGATGATATTGTTCGCTATATCGATCAATTTGAAGTATTGGCTCAGGTAAATAATTGGACAGACGTAAAGAAAAAATGGATTCTGGGTTCGCTTTTAAAGGGGTCAGCAGCCTATTGGTTTGCATTTTGATTGTTATAAAATTAATAATTTTGTTTCGATTCCTCTCGGCACACCAGTAGCCCATTCACGGCACACCAGTGTGCCGCGGCACATCGGTTGGGGAACTCTGCTCTAGAAAATATTTATCAAAACGCTTCTAGAGAATTAAGATATAGCCGAGCGGTTTCATAGAGTGGTCTACTACCTCTACCTTTTCGTGTTCAAACCCATATGAGATTTGTGTCTTTTCTCTATTTCTTTTTTCGTGTGCCTTCACAATGAACGATCTTTCTATAATTCCTATAAACTATGACTTACAAACCCTAAACAAAATACATATGTTTATTATAATATTCTAATCTGGATTTTTATGTTATTCTCTTCTTTCAGCTAGTTGGATTTCGTATGCTTTTATAATTTCGATTAATGAATATTTCCAACAAGTTAAGAATCGAAGTGAGAACGCTAAAATCTAGAGCTAACACCGAACCTATACGACATTGAATTGAAACAAGTAAAACGATATGATCGACAGTTTAATATCAAGTTCTCTCATCACTTTGTGACTAGATATCGCCATATGGATGTACTGATTTCACAATAAATTCTCTTTAAGTAATAGTTTGCACAACTAAGGTTTCATATCGATTCATGTATTTTGCTGATCAGTTTCTTCTTTTGCTTAGAAATTTCTTACCAACATTATATGGTTGCTTCCATTCCCGGCAGGAGCTCATATGGTTTGGATTCCACATTAATAAGTAGGTCCACGTCTCATATAGCCTCGCTGCTGAACGGACATTAAACTCAAAATCATCAACAACAACTACATGGTTGTTCTGTGAAAATTAGTAATTTATTATGTTGCATAAACCACATTTTTCACTATTACTGAAACAGTAAGAAAACAAGACAACGTGGGTAGACAATTTGCTACGTTTTTACAAATTACTATTTGTCACCTACCAAGCAATTTAGAAGAAACAGATTATTCAATACATTAAATGTATAGCACAGTTGTGAACCTTCTTTTCGGATGTATATTAAATTATTTGCTCTGTTCCCTCTAACTTTCACTCTGTCTGTTTCTCTCTCTCTCTCTCTCTCTCTCTCTCTCTCTCTCTCTCTCTCTCTCCCTCTCTCCTTCATATTCAGTTTCCTCCAACTTTTATTTTTGCTTGTTCTTCCTGTGTTCTCATCTCTATATTTTTTTCTACTTCCTCGATTTATATAGTCAGAGAGAGAGTGAGACAGACAAAGTAATGTGTAATTAGGTGGCACCAACAACATTTTCACTAACTACTCATTTGATTTTACTTTTCTATGCACGTGTATAGCTAGCTTTTTAAAGTATCAATTAGACATAGGGTATAGGCGGTCTGACATGGACATGTTAGACCTAGTTTTCTGCATACTCCATTCCATCTTTCAAAGGTAATGATGGAGGGAACAGGGTATCTGTGTCAGAATAGCTACATCGGTAGAGTGTGGGGTTTCTAATGCTACGTTTCTGGGTTCGAATCCCATCCAAAGCGTGTAACTTTTTCCATTTAGTAGTTTCCGATGTTGTATACGTGCGAATCTCTTAAGATGTTCTCTCTTTCTCATTTCTCCATGTAAATGGATGCTACGAAGAAAAACAATTGAGAAGTAATCTTTTCTTTCAGTTATGGTTGAGGTTTTAAAGAAATTTTCAGCTTTCTGCAAGCACTTTTATTTGTTTAAATAAATATGTGTAATATAACACTTACAACGTGTAATTATGTATTTGTGGTTTGCTTATTCTCACAGTTATTTATTACATATGGTTCATAACAAAATTTATGGTGGTCCTCTTTGAAGTGCATGTGTCATTTGTCAATATATGCGCACGTGTTCTTTTCTTTTGTATTTCTTATATTCCTCTTTATTTAGTTTTTATCACGTTGACGTCTTTCTCTTTAAAGCTGAGGATGTAAAATGAGAAGAGAAGTGAGATGAACCTCATTCTATTACTCCATCTAGTGAGAAATTTGTGGTTTGTAGTCACGTGGTCTATGCATTTCTTGCTCCGAACGAAGTGTGCAGGAGGACGTATCCAAAGGTTATCCTGGCGTGATCAGTGCCACAAAGATGTTAGGTTGGTTGCCTGTGTTATTAGGCGTAGTTTCACAATGAACTTAAACTTTCATGTTGCAGGTTTTTTGTTTCGTATTGTACAATATAGCCTACTACTCTCCGGATAATGGATTTTTCTCAGTGTATGCACTGGCGACTACATGACGCCATCCATCCCTTTACTTTTTCAGTTCTGCGTTTACCCCTGGTGGAAACTGAAACTAAGCTGAAAGTTAACTTTTCGGAACGTATCTATCATAATAACATTGTTTATTAGATTTCACTGAATACATTTCTGAAATCTGGTCCTCCATTTTGACGTACCTTGTTTGTTTTACTTTGTTCGACAATAATCACCTAGCAACTACGAAGCAAAATTATAACCGTGAGAAGAAAAAAAATGCATGCAACGTAGTGAAGGACCCTAATTAGACAACGTTAATGAGAAATGCTTAAATCTAGTTTAATCCGGCTTACAAAATCCGTTGTTGTTACCTCGGTAGGCCTGTCATAACAACCCACACACAAAATAACCTTGAAGCTCAGGAGGATCTCCAGAGATGGAGGATATTATGCAATTTAATTTAAGTTTTCGATTGGATTATTTCTGAGTTCTCCAGAATTAAAATGATAAAAAAAGAAACGGAAACAGAATTTCATGTACGTTTTCTGTTTGTGTTATGTAACAGGCTACTTTCTTTTTTGTGTTATTCAAATAAAGCTTTATTTTTCCTGCTAGGTGCAGGGGTAAAAGTGAGAAGGAATACGGCAGGACGTCGTTCACCCACTTCCAAAGAATACCTATGGAGTTGCTCTACTTCCTTAAAAAAAAAAAAAAAAAATACAAAGATAGGCATGGGGGTTCAGCGTGACGTCATGCGTCCACCTACTTTTTCAGATCCACTTTTATCCCTGACTATGCGAGTGGGAGATCCAGGGGGCGATCGGGGCGATTGCCCCCTCCAGAATAGGAAACTTTTTTATTTTATATATATAAATAAAACACTCCCAGAGTTTGAAACTGTTAAAAGTAGTTTTAAGTAGCAGTATGACAACCCATCACCCTCCCAGAAGTCGGTCCTGGATCCGCCTCTGGACTAGGCGTATTTGTCTCAAACCGCACCCTGTAACCTAACTCCAATGTCCATTTGTCCTATCAAACCAGTATATTTTTTCTTGAATAAATGCTAATTAATCGGTTTATCTCGAAAACTGTGAAATAACTTCAAGTCCAACAGTTCATTTCTGTACATTTTAGTTTGAATTTTTTATTAAATAATGAATATTTATGGCATGAAAATAACGAATATTAATAATGAAATTGCTTATTTGATGAACTGAATTTCTTCCGCTGACAAATTGTGTAATGAAGGTAAATTTGAAGAAGATTGCCTATAAGAGCTCACAGTATACAATAAGTGCTATCCCCGAAGTCAGAAATTTCTGACCTTATGTCGATTCTTCCAGGGGCGCATCCAGGACGAACTTCTGAGGGGGGGGACGGTGGGTTCTAATACTGCTACTTAGAGCTACTTTTAAGAACTCGAAACTCTGGGATCGGTTTTATTTTTTATATAAAATAAAGAAGTTTCCTCTTCTCGGGGGGGAGGGGGCGATTGTCCCGATTACCCCCACTGGATCCGGCCCTGGATTCTTACCTCGAGAGTATGACGAGAACTATCTTTTAAAATTACAGATGTAACGAGGAACATAAAAAATTTCGTCTCCTCTCCGAGACGAGATACCATTTTTTTGGGGGGGTCTCGTGTGAAACACTAGTTTACCCAAGTATACCATGAAATACTAGATCACCATTAAAATATAATTAAATGAAATATTTCAGTTTAACGTCCTACAATTATGCTCTTTACGCTAATCGAGACTATGATTAAGGCAAGTGAATGATGATGGAAGAATTGGTGGAATGAGAAAGTGGGACGAAACGGGAAAGTCTCCAGAAAACACACAGGCAATGAGCTATTAGAACAGTGCAAAGTGTTTTAAAGGGTTAATCTGTTAGTGAAGCATGTGTTTAGCTCATGGTCGCCGGTTTCTTCGTAAATTTGGGGGGCCCATTTAGATGCAGAAGGTAGGGGGGGGAGGTGGGCGATGGCGATCACCTAAGAAAAATTTAGTTTCTACTTAATAGCTAAAAATTTAGTTATTAAGTAGTTTCATTTGTAAAATATATTGAAACAAATTTGTAAATACGTACTCCAATCCTTCTACAATAAGTGTGTATCGGGAAGGCGATGGAAAAAACTCAAATTGCTACTTTGGTCGCCGTTCCCATTATATGTTGGTAATGGCGATCACAGTACAAGCTTCATAAACACACATAGTTTGATAGGCACTTCAAGTTTTTTTTTTTTTTCTAAACTGCACCTTCGAAAGACAGAAACGTCAACTAAATGCTTTATTGACGTTTTTCAAAGACACGTCATAGATATATCCACGTGGTGAGTCCACAACAGTACAGTCAGCATGCACCCACGATCCTCAAAGGTTAAACCGGTACCAAAGTTTCAGTGTTTGACTCAAGTAGGCGTATTACCTATCTTAGGTCTAGCCTCTTTTATAATTTTTGGTTAGAGAAGTATTCCAAATGTTTGTTAGGAATGGCGAACACCATGATGGTAAACCGATCACGTTGATCGGCATTCCCAATATTGCGCCATTTTGAAAATTAAACTGGTTATACTGTAGAACGTAGTTTATTTGAAAAATAACTATGTGTCGTGCATTAGACGTAAATATAACTTTTTATGAATCTTAGTAACTTTAAGATCTTACAACTTAAAGGTGTACATATCGTGAGTAGAAATTAGCAGATCCTTATAAGAAAATCAACAAAAACGAGTTTCAGCATGCTGTAGACTTCAGTCTTCTCTGACAACTTCCTCGACAATACACAAGAAACCTTGCTATAAGAGGCAGATGGCAGCACTAGTTTGACTTCTCCTCGGGTCACGCAAGAGAGCAAAGTGGGCTGATCGCCATTCCCAACTGATCGTCATTCCCTTCCTCTCCCCGATATACATATATATATATATATATATATATATATATATATATATATATATATATATATATGAGGACTTTAAGACAAATTGTATTCAAATTATGCCAAATATTGTATATTCATAAATACAATAGAGGGGCTTGCATGAGCTTTGGGAGGGGTCTCGCACCCCCGGCCCCTGCCAGGATCGGCGCCCTTGCTTTATCTTAGAAATTCCTGTGCAAAAAGTAAAGTTGAACAGCTTTTCCTAAATGAATACGTTCGTTATTTGCCACAGACGCTTCTAATATTAACTTATTAGAAACGCAAAGAAACATGCTGGCAGTGTACACCACGAAAGAGTTTATTTACTTAAAGTGTACAAAACCTGAAAATTTACGTTTAAATTTTTAATATTTCAGTAATGGAAGTTTCTCCCACCCTCCATTCCCCACTCATGAAACTTCAGTGTTGCCATGCCAATTGATTATTATTATATATAAGGTTTACTAAAAGCGAGATATTTTCTCAGTATTGAAACCGGATGTAGTAGTAGAATTCTTCTACTTCCTGTTTTAATAGAGTCAATACAGTCGAGATGGCATATTTTCTTGAATCGCTTAATTTATTGCAGAAAATTGTTTCTCTTTATCCCGCACCGTTTTTACTGAATATCAATTAACCTTAAACCGAAAGTGGTTAATTTCTACCACTCGTTTAGACTCCGGTTAAGAGAGAAGATGGTTTCTATTCTTGGAACAGTAAATTGTTTCCAAAAATATACTTTTCGATATCTAAGATACTGGAACCATATATGGGCACTGTAACCAGTAGGGCACCTTTCAATATTTCACAATGGATGTTTGAAAAAGGGTTTGAGCAATATAGAAATGTTCATGGTGTTCAATACTGAAGGAGAATTGAGTTGGCTCTGAATTGTGAACATGGTGACGGGCGCAGGAGCCTGTATTGTTTTGTGTTGAGAACACCTGTGAGGTCCATCTAATATTTGGTAAGTGCATTTAAATCTATAAAGTTACTAATTAAAGAGACTTTACACAGCAAGATATCTTAAATTGTATAAACTTCCTTATATATTAAAATAGAAACACCAGAATTCACGTGATTTTGTTGTGTAGAAGCCGTTTTTTTTTAAATTACGCAGTAGCAATTAATATGAGCACCTATCATAACGATGTGCTTCACAGTGCCCGCTTTAATGCCCCAGTGCCCATACCGTAAAACAGTTTCAGGTTTCTTCATATCTGCTACAGAGTTTGTAGACAAACGATTAGATTAAGGGTTATTTCTGTCCATGACTATTATTGTGGTTTTATTATTTTTTATCTTAGAAATTTCGACTAAAAAAGTAATGTTTAATGAATATCAATGTTTTCCATTATATTGTAACGCATAATATGCTTATAACACTGTTATTGTGCTTCTGACACTGTTTGATCACTTTAATGTCAGTGTTTCCCTTATTATAATAATTTCTAACTTACTAACTGAGTCTTATTTTCACTTATGTAAATTGTGCCCATATTAGATTACCCTCTTCCAAATATGGGCACTTTGCAAGGGTCCAGTTTCAAATTTTTCCTTCTCCAATGTATCATTATTTATAATAATTAAATCCTTCATTACATAGTGATTGGTTCAAGGAATATTATAAGTTAATTTTGAGACTGATAGCTGATTCTTTTTTCTCATACGGACCCAAAATGTCTTGATTCCACTACCTTATTACGATTTTTACTCTACAGGGATACACATTAAAAACTGTAGTAGCTAGTTGGTTTCTGCCATTTCCAAGTTGAACAGAGGATTGGGAGAAAGTACTGAAATATTCCCTCGGATTAGTAAACAAAATAACATTCTTCGGCACAAGCATCAGCAAGCAGACAGCGGATGCCGTTCCCAGGGAAATACGAGGAGGACACGAAGGAATACGAAGGAATACGAAGGAAACCCCTTCGACTCCTACAAAGGCATTGTCTCCGAAGGCTGACTATATATACGGATACCTCGGGACAGAAGGCATAAGTTGTTAGGTGGTCATCCCCTATCTTTGAGCTGCAACGGACAAGAAGTATCCCCACCCATCTCCAAACCAGGGGCGGATCATGACAGCGGTTTCAGGCGGGGTTGTAATACTGCTACTTAGAACTACTTTTAAGAGCTCCAAACTCTGGGATGGGTTTTATTTATATATATAAAATAAGAACGTTTCCTCTTCTGGGGGGAGGGGAGGGCGATTGCCCCGATCGCCCCCTGGATCCGCCCTGCTCCAAGCTGCAAAAGCGAGGAGATCTTACCCTACCTCTGAGATGCAACCAGGCCGGTAACCAACCCAAAAATGTATTGAGGCCCGATCCAACCACATTATAATTCATTTGAAAGCCTACCGTGAAAATTTTAGGGGGGCAGCAAAACTTTAGGGCCCCCCCTAGACACCCCTGGATACAGGCCTGGATGCAACTGGCAAGAGGTTCCTTTAAAAGCAGCCGCAAAACGATTCTTTACCAGCAAACCGAAAAGTCTCTGAGCTACAACGGAAATGAGGTCCAATTGTAGGGGAAAAAACTTTTTGAATCATTACCGTGTAGAGTTGCGCTTTGACGTCATTGTTATCAATATTGAAACCGGAAGTTGTAGTGGAGTTCTATCATTTCCGGTTTTAGTAAAGGGATTTAAGGGTAATGCAAAAGGTATTATTATGACACTTAATCGATTGGATGAAGCCCCCCGTAACAACATGTTTATTTTAAGATTTTAAATTCTAGACTGTGAATAGGCAAATTTCACCTTACATATTTTAATAGAAGACTCAAACTTCATATTTTACTAGGGGGAGTGGCGGCAAATATTAATTCTTGCCTCTTCTCGAAACTTTACCAAGCTATGGTACTGATTATAAATAGATACCACTACAATTCCGTTTCATTATTTTTGAAAATATTCGTTTTACGAATTATTAATATTCAGAATTCTTCGACCAAATTCAATAGATGTATCTTAGCACTGTACATAAAACACAGAAGAGTTAGAATCAATTACTTGAAGCTAATTCGAGGAAACATTCATCCAATCACTAAAAGAGAAAAGGCATTCCATTTTATGCTTAAAAATGTGTTTCCAATGAGTATTTGTAGAAAATCAAACTTAAGAAGATGACATTGCTTCCTGGTAAATAGTGAACTAAATAGAATAAAATTTTGACATTGCAAAAGAATGAAATATTGCACAGTTTCAACATGGAAGGAGGGATTTACGTGACTATTTTACCCCCAAAAAATGTACTATGTGTAGTATGTAGATTTTGTGCTGTAGTGTATGGATAAACACTAAATCTACTTGCCTGAGTATGTAACTTAGCCCTCAGCTCTTGCACATCTGGAGGTAAGGTAATGTGTTAAGGAGCAGCGTATACTGCGAAGGTTGACTTTGTATAATTGCGCATACAACAATTGCACCGGATTTACGTCCGTGGTTACGTACGTTGTCACGACCTTCCATAATAATAGGATCCATCCTTCTTAACCTCGGTGTTCTACCTTAAAACACAAGAACTCCTTCGTCCTAAGCGGTTAGCGTACGCGCCTTTGGCGTTGGAGACCCAGATTCAATTCCCGGCGGGAGCTCATGTGTTGCGGATCCCACGTTAATCAGTAGGTCCCGTTTCATATAGCTTCGCTGTTAAAAGGGACGTTAAACTCAAAACCAACTCAACTCAATGTAAAACACAAGAACCTAAAACACAATAATAAGTTTACATACATTATAGTCAACTTCCGACTCCTCCGAACAAAAAATTCTGGGTGAGCTCCTGTGAAACGAGTATATCTTTCCTAATGTATAGGAAAGTATATTGCTGAATACTTACGATTTGCCCAAGATGATGACAATGATACTTGTATAAATTGAAATGCGTAACTAAAAAAGAAGATATGACACATCTTTCGCGCCGAAGAATTTACATCAAGATTTTGTCAGTGTGATATTTTTACTAGATCTTCCAGCAAATAAATTCCGATGCATATTTTTTTTTCTATGCCTGATGCAATCTCACGCACCATTTAAAGTTTCCAACCTTCTTATCGTTCTCTTTTACCAACTCGTATCCTTAGCAGGACGTTTCCCAAGAGTATTAAAGTATCACGTCCTACTTTAAGAAACGGCGGAAGAATATTTGAGTTCTCCTCTTCGCAGAAATGGGTGTTTCTTTACTTTTTTATTATCTGTTCAATCTCTTTTGCAGAAAATGTAATGGTTTTCACGTTTATTAGCGTTCTTTTAACCTAAAACAGAATAATATATGTGACTATATTATCTTACATCATATACAGTTTTTTCTGTGTATTACCAATAGTTGATTTTAGATCACATGTTCTATTACTTAAAAGCATTCGGAAATGGATGTTTCTTTCCAGAGAGTTTGTTTTCCCACCTTAGCATTAAGGTTAAATGGAATTTCAAATACTTTCCATGCTTTTTACTACAGAAAAATATCACTAAGAATTAGGAAAAATTATTTCCCCTATTGTGGCGTAGGAATGAGACTGTCCACGCCATCCAGAGGATTTTTTTATTGTTGGCATTTCCTGTTTCTCGAAAGTTTCTCAGTGCCCGGAAAATCACTTTCCAGGATGATGTATTAACCCTTTAACGCCCAGCTTTGCATATATGCAAAGTTTACTTTGAAATTGTATTGCCCTTTCACTAATGAAGTTCTGGGTTTCCCGCTAGATGTCATAGTAAGCCAGCGTTGGTCTCTTTGTATTACTTGCTGCACTCGGAGTTGTCACCTTGTCATCTTTGAGTTTTGTTTACTCGTTTAGGTGGAGAGGATTTTGAACTGTTGATTTTTTTTCTGTGTTAGACAGAAGTGTAATGAGTGCAAAAGTGCAAGTACGTTGACATTCGTCGCGTTTTGTTGGTTCTATCTGGTTTAAGTGGACTTTGCAGATGTCAACGCGCAACTTTGCGAAGGCCCTATATTCAAACACCATAAAATATTCCATAGACTACATATTATTTGCATTAATTGGTTTTTTTTTAAATCCTTTGTTTCCTACACAAAAAACACTCCAAATTAAGAAAAAATAGTTTGATCATTAAAAATGGTGCGTTAAAGGGTTAAGTTATTGAAGAGTTGTTTGAATTTCGTTTGTGCTGCAATGATCAAGGCTTGGAAAGCTAAGGATTATCACTGAAACGCAGCTACTTTCCTTGGGGTCCATGGCATCATTAAGTACTAGACTCTGCAACAAATAATGATAAAATAAAGTTACTTGCATTGGCTTTCAAGCAACGGCGCCGATTTCTCTGTACATTTATGGGGCCCATTCAGATGCAGAAGGCATATATATGAGGATTTTAAGACGAATTGCATTCAAATTATGCCAAATATTGTATATTCATAATTACAATAGGGGGCCCCCACATGAGCTTTTGCCCCCCCCCCCCGGATCGGCGCCCTTGCTTTCAAGTAGTGTAGCGTACAAGTATGTAAAGTTACTCATGTCCTTTCAAATTACAAATAAAATGTGTCCTACTATTATAAACCAATCTATGTAATCCCATTGCTACAATATTTGAACGTGCATTTTCTGTAGATAGAAATTCATGGATATCACAAGATTTGATCCATATGTTTCCACCGCTCTCTGAAATTATACAGGCAGGGGCGGACTGGCCCACCCTGCTACCCTGCAAATACAGGGTGGGTCCCCCAAACAGGTTGGCCCCCTCCACCAATTTTAAAAAGATGTGCTCAATTAAACCTACCAGCATCAAATATATGGCAGGGTAACTCCCACAAACTTGTGTTTTTGCATAAAAAAGTCGTAAAGTTAAACTTTCATGAATAGACCTTATTCTTCTTCAAGTTTATCGACTTGAAAAGGTTCCGTCTATGAGAGAATCAGGCCCTAAAACATTGCGGGGTTTGTGATACAGCAGCTGTTAAAAAAACGAGCACGTTAACTACTACTTTTTTAAATATAAGAAACACAATAGATTTCAGGCTGTTATTGGATTTGGTTACCATTGCCTACTCCGGTCCTTTTACAAGCCGGCGAGTGGCGATGTTTTAAAGAAACAATAATTGTGTAGATATTGTTATTGTGGAAAGTGGAGGTGCAGCCGAAACGCTTTTGAACTGCATTGTCCTCAGACCAAGCTTCGAAGAAAGAAATCGGATCAGGCTTCATAGTTTTTTTTTCTAGTGCGGTAAAGCGAAAAGAAATTAGTCGCCACTATAAACGATTGTTTTATACAAACCTCAAACAATTACTATCAAGTTGCTGCCCTCGGCTCGTGTTTTATTTGTGTATTACATCGAAGGGGAAATGCGATAGCAGCAATTCAATTATTGCAACACCAGTTACGTGTCGTTTGTCGTGGAAGACAGATGTGGTTGTGTCAGTATGGATGGTAGGAGTGATTGTAAAATTACTGTAAAGAAAAAATGTAAAAGTGGTGCTAAAAAGCGAGAACATAAATGAAGATGTCATTTACAAAAAAGCTGCATCTGACCCAAAACAACATAGGCTATTTGAATCTGTGAAGCCACAAGAAACAAATGAGCGTGATGTGACTCATTCGAGTACTGCAGGACAGTTGCCAGGTATTTTTTTGTTTTTCTATCTAAGGTGTTTATAAATTATAATGCATACACCACGTCTTTGGATGATTTCAGTCAATTATAGCTTATCTTTTATGGCTATTTTTACTTGAAATTACCCAACTTTAATAGGCGAACACGAAATTAACTGAACTGTTTGCTGCCGCGTAGGGCTTTCAAACGGGTCAGATCAGGCTTTCATGGGTCAGGGGTCGAGTCAAGCCTGCTTGAGACACGGGTCGGGTCAGAGCTGCTCTAGCCACGGGTCGGCTCGGGTCAACTTTCTTGTGCGCCGTTTCTCGATTATGAAAGTGATCAAAAATCGGTTGCATTCATCGCTTGGACAAGATTTGTTGGAAGACTTTATTCTTTTATACATAGAAAGACCATATACGTTTGATTATGACAAAGTGATTGACGATCTTGTATCTAGCTCCAAAGAATTAGGTAGATATTTGAAATTGTGAGTGTAACTGGGGCATAATGAAGATATTAATATTAGGATACATTTCTGGCATTCATATTAATATTATATTATATTAGGTTACAGTATGCAATTCAGTAGAAAATTTCAACCAATTTGATATTAGAACTGATTTATGAGGAAAGAAACTTATATTATTTCTGTCAGTGCTTTAATTATTTGGTGTTTCAAAGTTTACTTATTAGTTTTTACTTATTCCACATGTATATATTTTGGGTTTTCTAAAACATGGCATTCATTTGTTTAAATAAATGGTTTAAATTCATTACATAAAAAACAATAGCACTATATAAATAACTGAAGGCATCAATTCCGGTATTGTGTGTGTTTACAATAAAAAATGATAATGCCAATTACACACTGTATGAGTTACTATTAAAATCTTCCTACTTCGGATTTTTTGTAATTACTGTTTTGCTTTTGTATGAATATATGGGACACTATTTATGGGTTCGAAGATAGACTTTTATATGTAATACATATGAAGAATGCCAAATACATTTTTTACATTTTTATACAGTGGGCCTTCATTTCAGTTTAGCAGGGTGGGCCCTATTTTTGCCAGTTCGCCCCTGTATACAGGTTTGCATTATTGTAATTTTTCATGATTTACAATTTAATTAACATCAAGAAAGCTTAAGGTGGATCACACCCGGAAGTCAGTACATATTTTAGCTCATTTCCTTAACTATTGCGCAACAAAACGTTACATATTATAGATATTGTACTATATGATAAAGTTATGTTTCAGCTACAACACAAGACACTGCTTCATTTGGTTGTGTCTTCTGATATCGAATAGGAAACAAAATAAAAGAAAATTTTTGATTCGTTTTGCAATGAGCACACAAGATGGCACTTGCTGTTAGATCTTGCTAGAAGTGCACAATTTCATGAAATGTTTATTTGAATATATAAAGTACTTTTAAGTAACTATTTTATTACGAAATAGGTATATTGTTTGACTGTTTTTCGTGTTATGTTTCACATTTTATTTAAATATTAATTTACATTTAAGGAAATAGATTTTGGAAAGAAACTTGCGTAGTTCACCATAATGCGTTGTTGCCAAATTTGTTCCTTTAATTCCTGGATTTTAGCGTTGCAGTTCGAGAAGCGGAACTTAGCTGTGAATTGCGGTAAGTGTCGAAACCTAATTTCTCCAGTAAGTATCCAAGCAGAATTCCATGATTGCTTCTTTTATAATCTGGCACCAGTAAACACTCAACACTACCTGGGAACGCCACATTATTCAAGCAGTGTTTAGCATAGCACCGACAACACCTAGTGATCCACCTTAAAATCTTCTCTGTCTCTTTACTCTCTTATTCGCTTGTTCTACGTGTCTCTTTTCTCGCTTTGCTGACCTCAGAAAGCTTTCTAACATACATGACTCCTCGAATTACTACCCATTTGAATTATTAAGAAAGTGATGACTAATATTTATATTTATGTTTTATTTCTATTCTGAATATTTTAACTAAGTAATAAATACTTACAACCGTTTTTAAATTTCACCTTCAAAGTTTACAATTGGCAATACAATTTAGAAACCTTTATAAAATTCTTTACGTTTTTTCTTAGTAACTTCATAATAAACTTAAGAAATTTCACACATTATGTTACAAAATTTTATATGCCATCTGTCCAGTGTAGTTGTAACTATATAATTATGTATAAAATTTACATTTATTTGTTTTGTAAATCGGATATCATTTGGAAAATATTCATCTCTTGCAACATTTTCAAGAATAAAGGGGTTTGAGTCGCTTCTATGTGTCCAAATTTGAGCTCAACACCACTTTAGGAATATCACGGTGTTACCTTCTGTTGGCTTCAAACTAACCTTGCGAGTCTTGATAACACTAGTTAACAAAGGTTTTGTTACATAAAAGGAAGTACCTGTTCTTAAAGGAACTTTTTGCGCTGAATTCGAATATGCACTCGATTTTTCTCCATCACGTACGATTTTCCCGTAACAGAGGGATTTTCGGGAAAATCCCTCAAAAGTTTCCCTTTTCGTTTATTTTACACGCCAAGATCTTGTCCCCTTGCATATACTAACATAGTAATTATACCTAAGTATACTTTGATTCATATTTAACAAACCCTCCAAGTTTCGTAATAATCGCTTTATTCTTTCTAGAGAAATAAATATGTTTGTATGTATACTGTGTGTACTGTTTATTGCACCTTATAGTAATGCTTTCAGATCTCTTAAGTTGAGGTAAAACGTTTTGCTTTATTACCACAAACACATGTATAAAATATAATACAATATAATTTACAAGTGTGACAATTTACAATAAACAATAATACAAATGTACCAAAAGGTCATGAAAAGACAATCAAAACTATAACAATATATGAAACTTCCATTGGGTTACAAAAACGTACACTACTTCCTTCTTTTGTAAGAAATGTTGCATTCTCTAACAAGACCCCAACAATAGTCCCCATCATTGAAGGATCCCATCGTCCCTGGTACCTTTTCTCCATTGCCATTATATCTTGGTGGAATCTTTCCCCCTGTTCGTCGCTGAGAGCACCTAGGTTAGCAGGAAAGAAGCTGAGCTGGGAGTGCAAAAAATGGATTTTTAAAGACATCCTACAACCCAACTCTTTGTATTTCTGTATCACATCCTGTACGATTTCTGTGTAACTCTCAGCTTTGTTATTGCCCAGAAAGTTGCGCACAACACACTTAAATGCTGTCCAGGCAGCTAGCTCAGCACTGTTTAACTTGCTGTCAAAGCTATCATCAAGCATTAATTTCCTAATTTGGGGACCAATAAACACTCCCGCTGAAATCTTAGCATCACTCAGGTTAGGGAACTTATCTCGCAAATACTTGAAACCTTCACCAGATGTGTCCATGGCTTTGACAAAGTTTTTCATAAGTCCTAACTTGATATGAAGTGGCGGTAGTAATATCTTATTAGGATCTACCAAAGAAGCGTATTTGACGTTGCATTCTCCAGGTACGTAATTCATTCTAGGTTCCCATTCCTTTATTTCATAATATTTGTCATCAGCTCGGCTATCCCATAAACATAAAAAACATTGGTACTTCGTGTAACCGCACTGCAGTCCTAATAAAATACCAACTACCTTGAGATCACAACATATTTGCCAACAATGGTCCTTGTAATTTATAAGATTTAGCAAAGTTGACATGGTGTCATAGGATTCCTTAATCTTCAGTGAGTGCGCAAGTGGTATAGAAGGTTTTTTATTTCCATTATGTAAAAGGACAGCTTTAAGGCTGACCTTTGACGCGTCGATAAATAACCTCCATTCTTCTGGAACGTAAGGAATTCCTAGCTCCGCCATCAACCCATTTATATCCGTACATACGCACACATTATCTTGCATTGAGAAATAGCTTGAAAATTGAACATGCCTTTTCCTGTACACTGATATGTTCGTTTCTGCATCCAATAAGTTCCACTGCTGGAGCCTTGATCCCAGAAGTTCCGCCTCTTGTTTTGTCAGGTGCAAATCACGGACTAGGTCATTAAGTTCACATTGCCGGATGAAATGTGGCTCGCGAACACAGTCAGGAATGAACGTTGGATCCTTGGATGTACATGTTGATGTCGATGGTTCATCAAGGTCATGATAATCATCAGAGTCTTTTGGCCATATCTCTTCCCAGTTGGTAGGGGGCTCGGGAAGTGGAAGTTCATCCCCGTGCGGAATAGGTCTAATTGCGGATTTAACGTTGGGATAACTTATTGTGTATTAGCTTTTTTTAGAATGTCCCTTAACTACTGTGAGACAAAAATAACAATCATCCAGATGGTTGGTGGGTTCTCTCCACACCATTGGTACAGCAAATTTCATGAACCTCCGTTTCCCTTTGGCCCATGCAAGTAAAGTGACGTAGCACGACGCACAAATTATGTTGGGTGCCCAATTTTTGTCCTGATCTCCCACACGACCTCCGAAATATATTTAATATGCTAGTTTCACCGATGGCGTAATGGATCTACACTGTCCTTTAACTACAAACTGGCCACACACATAGCAAAAAGTATTTGGTGAGTTAACACACGAACGCCGTCCTCTTGACGCCATTGTACTGATCACAAACTAAACTTCTGGTCTTAGTTGGGTATAATGCCGTTAAGATCAAACATGAAAGCACTCTTAGCAGCAAAGACAACTTTGAAAGTGAAGTAGTGTTAAACCACACGTCAATATAAAAATGTACAAAACTCCCTCACCAGGTGTCAAGAACACAAGAAAGAAAGAAATGCGCGGGGGAAGGGGGGAAACGATACCGTAGTGGAAAATTCACACTGCATTAGTTCATTGTTGTCAACAATGAGTCTGTATTCCATTCTTTCTTTCTTTTGCATTCTGTTACATTTGATAACAAATATTGATAACCATTTCATGAACAAAACGAAAAAACTTGGAGAATTGTATATATATGTATTAAGATATACATATACTGTACGTTTAAAAAAATATACGTTGGAAGTACATTCTACTTTTATACACGTTTCTAATTTACAGAGAGCAATACAAGTGTTTTGTTGACTATTGTAAATATTCATTTTTATGTCTGTGTTTGTAGTAATAAAGCAAATCGTTTTTACCCCAACTCAGGAGATCTGAAAGCATTACTATCAGGTGCAATAAACAGTGCACACAGTATACATACAAATATATTTATTTCTCTAGAAAGAACAAAGCGATTTTTACGAAACTTTTAGGGTTTATTAAATATAAATCAAGGTATACTTAGGTATAATTTCTATGTTACTATATGTAAGGGGACGGGAGCTAGGGGAATAAAATATCTGAAAAATGGAAATTTTTGAGGGAATTTCCCGAAAATCCCTCTGTTACGGGAAAACTGTACGTGATAGAGAGAAACCGAGTGCATATTCGTATTCAACGCAAAAAGTTCCTGTAAGATCAGGTGATTTTTCTCATGTAACAAACAAAAAGTTTAAATTTGTTAACTAGTGTAATAGCCTTGTACGGCGGGGGACACTTCTAAATGGTACACCTTAGCCGTAAATCTCCATATGGCTGTACCATTTAGAAGTGTCCCCCGCTGTACCAGAACATCCATTGTAGAAGATTTCGAAACACAAAAAGCAGAATCTCACAGGCCTTCCAAAAGCCCCAGATAGTGACACGACACGACACTAAGAAAGTGCTTACTTTAGAAGACAAAATGTGCTGAAATCAATACGACTATCCCCTGATGATTTCACCTAGTGGTGTAGCCAGAATCTCAAAGAAGGAGTAACGTTCAGAAGTATGCATATAAATACTACAGATCTTATCAATGTAAATGAAACATCAAGAGTTTAAAAGCACGTCAGATGCTTGGGTTAACAACTGTCAAGTAGCGACCGTACTGATGTGCTGAAAGTGAAATGAAATATTTAGTTTAATGCCCCACGATTATGCACCGAAGCTAAGGGAAACGGTGAGGGCGAGAAGTGAGCGAAATGTTGGAATGATGAAAGTGAGGGGAAACAGGAGAACTCCGAGAAAGATCCATGAACTAGGCAGGCAGTAACAGTAGGCTAATACAATTGACGACCTCTCTGATTTTCTGAAAAGGTGAATTATTGTTGCTCGGTTATTTGGTACGAGAGTGACGAAAGTAGATATTGGATTGAGAGTGTCGCGAGGGACAATGTCCGACGTGGTGATGATCTACAAACCTCACTGCAAAACCATAGAGGCAAAGAGGCAAAAGAGGCAGAAGAAAAGCCTCAGGGACAAGCAGGTCCCGGTGAGTATTCAAGTAGATTGGCAGTTATAACTGTCGTGCAACTGCGGTGAAAGTAAGAGAGAACTCAAACATTACCTCCCAAATATGTTGTAGACAATTACAATCTGCTGCGAATTACAAGATGAGGTCATGAGGGTTTATGTTACACTGACGAAATCTCTCATTAAAGACCATAACACTTTCGTAATAAGTACTCAGAACACTTTAAACTTTTAGTTGGTTGTTGATATGCATGAATAAACGTAAGATTAACTCAATTTAGGCCCCAAAATGATCTCAGCGCTTGTCTTAATGTTCTAGCTACAGGTCTGAACAACCATCTCCTTGAACTGATTTATATTTCATGTTTTCCTTTTGGTCCTGCTAGACTTTTCCTGCTCTGAGTCCTTTACTCCAGCAGGCACGTAGCCAGGATTTCGCAATAGGGGGGATCCGTGACGAAATACTGTGGTTATCACACCAGGGGCTCTATCATTCAAAACTATTGTACTGTCAACATATATTCGTGCGTTTAGCCAGGATTTCGGGAGGGGGGAATGTGGGAGGGAGGACGTGACATGAAATATTGTGGTTACACACCAGAGGATCGATCAATCTAAACTATTTTACTGGCAACATACCCATATTGGTTTATTAGGACAATCAAATGAGGATATGTTAGTAAGTATTTTAATAAAAAAATATAAAGAAATCTTGAGTAAAAGAATATAAAAGAGTGTTGAAAAAGATATAGTCTTCCAAGGTCATTCGAACTCGGTCATACTTGTCTTCTTTCTTCTTCTTTTTCTTATCTTCGTTTAATGCCGTCAAGGATAGCAACGAGATCTCTTTCGGGAGTAAAGACATCCTATAAAATGGATTAGTGTTGCCGCGAAATTCAAAATGGCTCATATTATTGGTGATTATGGGCATTTCATAAGTTCTATCTGAGAGTCTATCTGATTTAACCAGTTTATCGATCGTGATTTGTGGTCCATAGGATTAGTATAAAGCTAGATGGAATTCGGAATGCTTCGTTACAATATCCATTTTTAACTTAACCCCTCCCCATTTCCTCCACACAAAACTCCTCATAAGAAAGAGTAACCAAACGCTTGCAGCAGCTTCATATTTTTGACGCTGATTTATCTTCTTCTCGTTCCCTTTTGTTTCATATTTTCTTAATATTTTTCATTTCTAGACCCGAAGGGGGGTCCGAACCCCCAGGACCCACCCCTTGGCTACGTGCCTGACTCCAGCAATGACTGGTCGCCTTCTTCTGGAACGATAAATGAAAAAAAAAAAAAAACATTCAATCGAAAGAAGCCAGCTCAACAGACATATCAAATATAAAGTTTTGATAATTATCAAAATGATATATTGATGATCGATTTCGCCATCACTTCAATGAATATTTTGCTATTCTACATTCAATGACTCACAAGGAAACCGATTCAAGTGTGACACGAAATTGTGGACAAGTTTATGCGCAAACGAAGTGCTTTTGTGTACAATTAAACCCGTTAGAGGGAAGAACCCTCAATCTCAAACGTTCTGGAGATATATAAGGGGAAAGTTGGTGCTCTGATATTTTGTGGATTTTAGCTATGTTGCGAGTGAATACGCTTAAAAGTTGCATTGAAACGTTGAGAAAGATGCACTAGAGCGAATAAAAGTGGTGTTGAATGTTGCGGTAACTGCCGTAGCTTTTACCTGGGGCCGAAACAAGAAGGGGCTATGAGGAATAACAAACGCCATTGAGACGAAGAACAAAATTGTATGATATTATTTGCTAACATATCATGTCTTTAGTTCGTAGAAAACGAGAAAAAGTTACATGAAAATGTATTAATTATATTGCCAAAAGAACAGAGACGTTATTATGTGAACAAAAATACAAGGTCATATTCTGTGCAAAAGCGCTTTATAAAAACAAATCAAATAATATGAAATATAAACACATCTTATTGCGAACGCAAGTACGACAGTGTATAGCTGTGTGATATACATTAAATCGCAAAATATGAATCGATAAACAAAAATAGTATCTTCCACTTGAAAAACGAACATCTGTACGCGTGATATACTGTATATTACGTACAGTTCCGATCGATTGATAATTGTAAAAGTTATAAATATTTGGAAAGTTCGGACAGCCACCATTTTTTATATTTTTCATCCTATTTGACCTGATGATGTTTCTATTCGATTCAGCGTATCAAGAAACCTATACATAGACACCTTACACGCCTATTTCAGGCAACAATGGAACTCCAGTATTTTTGTCTCCCCCTCCAAAACATTCTTTCCCTAAAATATTTATGGACTCTTCGGTTTTGTAACCCTCATATTACTACAGTTTCGTGGAAGAAGGAACTCAACTTTTAAAAGCCTTTTTTTTTTTTTTTTTTTTTTTTTTGTAATATCGCTTCATATTCAAACATTCGCAAAATATCGGAGCACCAGCCTCCCTCTTATTCTTCTATATCTCTGGAACGGTTGAGATCGAGGGTTTTTTCCTCTAATTTGTTTAATTATACACAAAAACACTTCGTTTGCGTATAAGCTCGTCCACAACTTCGTGTCCGGACACTTGAATCGGTTTCCTTGTCCGTCTAAGGTAGCTATCTGCAAGATATTGTACAGTGTACAATGTGAGATCAATTAATCGTTTCAATATTTAAATGATTTTAACGTTTTGAACATTACTAGCACTTGAACAATGGAAATGTATAAAAAACAAGTTTCTGCTATTAATTAGAAATTTTATAATGTATTAATCTCCCATATAGGTCTACAAAGTGAGTAATCAGGGTAAGTTAAGTATCCAAATAGATAATATAAACTTTAAACAGCGGGTATGGGACCACTTGCACTGATTGTTACAGCTCTGAATAGAATTTACAAAACAGTTAAAATTTACTTTATGTTTTGCAGTACATGATATATGGTATATTTCATTGAATAAGTGTTTATCGGAAAAGATATAAAAGTTTTGATTAGAAATAAGTTTCAAACTTATGTTTAGCCAATGATTTTTCATTATATTTGAAACTGAATAGTATCTGAATATTATAGTAATGATATTGAATTTAAACCTCAAACAAATATATTATTCGGCCCGCATTTTTTGAATATTGAAGTAATATTTAGAAGCGGGGAGCACGCCTTCGTATATGCACTGAGCTTTGATTCAGCGATCACTGCTTTTACAGGTCACAAATCACTACTGCCAGCTAGAATGTTGAGGTAATTTTTGGTCAGATAAATTATATAAATTTTTTCATGTGACTATAAGTGACTTCTTGGTGAAATTTGAAGAGTCATCAGCTGGTGAGGTTTTAGTGGCAAACAGTAGATAGTATCAGAGCTATATGCATGTATGTTGATATATTTTTAAGTCAAGCCTAATTTGTGTAGCTACTTAAAGAAGAGAGATGGAATGTAATGTTTATTTTAATCATATATGCTATACTCAGTGGCGTATTTACGATTTTGTTTCGGGGAGGGGGCTTTACTAACTTTATTCTAGAAATGTGAAAATTCTGCAAGATATTTCATTTACCTTAAGATAGTAAATAAAATTTCGAAGGAAGGGGACTTAAGCCCGGAAGTCCCCTTAAATACGCCAGTGGCTATACTTCTTCTGGGAAATGAAACCTTGCAGTTCTACATCTTACGATTATGACCTATAGCAGGCTTACTCAAGCTATTTCATATAACAATTAACTTTTATCGTAATCTCTTGAAAGGGATTTCCATAACTAATTTGCATTTCGTAATACGTTTTTTTTTTTTTTTTGTTATTGATGCTTATCGTCTACAGGTGTATATGTGTGCAAATATTACACACACATATAGAACTTGGGAAAGAGTGACAAATAACCCCCAGCGAAAGAAATCCCTTTACAATTGTCAACAAAACAATTTCTCCATTGTTGATTTATCAACACACACAGGATAACAATTGTGAATTGGCGCTTAGTCTTTGTAATACGTTTCTCGGCTACTAAATCCTAACTACATTTTTCTTCTTCTTTCTTTGCTTCTGCCATACATTCCTCTCGCGACCTCCTTAGTCTCCCGACCTCCAGCTTGAGCAACCCTGCGCTACAGAATAAAGGAGAGTAGTGATTAATTAAAATAAATGATTATCAAAGATCTGGTGGGATGATAATGTTGGAGGGCGTGGAAAAGCCCCGAGAAAACCCATGAAAACTATGTTAACCAGATAATCACATGGCTAGGGATCCAGTCAGGAAACTCCAGCACCATAGGTGAGAGCTCTACAACTGACAAATGAGTTACCATTATAACTAGTATTGTATAAGACTACACTTGATAGAGATTGTCTACTTTGTCTTCCACACCTCTGAAAAAGTGAAATGAAATCTCTCAGTTTAACGTCCCACGTTTATGTTCTTTAGGCTAAGGGAGACGATGAGTAAAGCAAGTGAGTGATAGTAAAATGAGAAAGTGGGAGGAAATCCAGGGACTCGGTGTTGTCTCCTATAAACTTACTTTGTCGTGCGTTGAACCAGGAACCCCACATACCCGAGGTTATTGCTCTACCACTGAGCCACCGTGCCCCTGCTCATCTTTGAATGCATTTGCAAAGTAAAGACCAAAATTACTGTATTTTAATTCAGTGGCTTTATTCTCTTAAGGGAATTCCTCTATCTTTATGATGAACGTTTTGACAACTTTATTTTTCCCTTTTTGTATATACTAATCTATCTTTTAAATGAAAGCTATTCTACACAGAGCAGTTCGGTGTTTTATGATATCGTTCCCCGGACAAGCCACAAATCCCGATCTCTTCTATCTCGATGAAGCACCCACTCACTCCAGTCGATTCTCGAGATTAATTGCTTGAGCTTTTACCATCCACAGTGGGACCGGGAGGTTGAGGCGGGGAGGGTTAAGAGGGGATAGAGGAGTAACGGGGTTAACGAGAGACTCAGCTTCTCTTGAATTGACACCGACAAGTTGCGACGTTGACTGACACAGTTGACGAACTCTACTGACAGCGATGGTAATCGATGAGTCGTTGAGTTACTTTGGACTAGGTCAACCTTCCATCCTACCTTAAACACACACACAGGCAGAGACGAAAGAAGATGAAAAAAATCTCTAACTGAAATAGTGTTTGCTTCGACTTAATAGCAAAGTTTCTTCCGAAGAAATAATTTCCACAGAGAAGAAAGAAGGGGAAAAAATAAACGATCGAAACACTTTCAAATTTCTACAACAGATGACCTTTCACAACATGTTTGAAACTTTGGAATGAAACCTCGGAAGGGAATGTTTAAGAGCTTTCCCTTTAAATCAAATTACTTTCAAAAGTTCACATTCAAGTTACTTTCTTGCTTCTCTTCATTCCATTTAAGCTGATAGCAACCAAAACATATTTCTCCCAGCCTTCTTCTCATTCATGTTGTAATAGGGGAAAAGAATAATTGACTGTAGAAAAGAAATTCTTTGAAGTGAACAATATTGCCTTCTGGTGAAATATCAATAGTTAGTTCATTGTCCATTTTGACCATCAGAGTAAAATAGAAAGTGGTGAAACATGTAATCTTTAACCTGTAGACGCCCGCCAGGTTAACAAAATCGGTGGCCCTAACGTTGCGGGGACTGTGGCGCCCCTTCTAATTAATACAGAGCCGTAATTCATACACAGGCATCTATCCAAGGGGGGTCTAGGGGGCCAGCCACCCAAATTTCCGCTGGCCCCCCTAAAAAGGTTCACAGTACGCTTTCAAATGATCTATAATATGATGATAAACTATAATATGGTTGGATCGGGCCACCCTTAACTTCAGCCGGGCCCCCCTACATTTTTTCGCTGGCTACCGATCTGTTCATACACCGTTAGAAAGCTTATAGTCCACAAATTCCAACAAGATAACATTCGTGCACTTCCCGCTTGGCTGCAAGAAGAAACAAAAATCATAAAAATTATTTTGAAAAAAATGGTTTTGCGGGGCCCTGGCAACCCTTACAGTCACCCTACGCTGACAAAATGATGCCAATATGTAGATCGGACGTTTGTGACAAAAATATTGAAAAATGATAGCCATTGCTGTAATACAAAGCGAGATAAAAGCTCATAACGAAATTCCTATAAAAACGCCCTGTGTATCATTTTCGAAGGGATATTGTAGACCTTTGTGTTGATAGCTTTGGTGATTATCACAAAATCATGATTCATACATCGTTAGAAAGTTTATAGAACACAAATTCCAACGAGGTAACATTTATTTAATTCACGTCATATTCGTAGAAGAAAAAGAAGAAACAAAAAATAACCAATATGAAAATTTGATTTTGAGGGGCTCCGACAATAAAATTTCCCCCCTCTACCCCTATAAACAAGAAGTACACGTACAGGTTGTCATGTAGGGGAGTACTTCATTGCTTCAGATCTTCATATACCAATTTTTATGGATGTATGATCTGTCAGGAAAGTAAATGTACACCTATTTTTCGAGTCTGGCATTCCTGCGCTCCATCCGTGGAGAGTATGAGAATTAAATCAATCAAATATTTACTGAGGGGCAAAAACAAAAGTTTAATCTGAATAAGACATTGCAGAGGGACACAAGCTGTGAATACGAATAGTGCATAATGTAAATAAAGGACGACAGCGAAAGAGAAAGCCAGAAACAGCTATTAAACTTAGAAAAAAGAGTAAAAATTGTTGAAGTGGGAACATAAAACACAAATACAACAAATACGCCGAAAACTAAACGTTCATCATGCTATGATGTTGGTGTAGTGGCTAAGGTGCTGGCTCACAAATGCAAAGGTCGCCAGTTCGAATCTTCGGTGAGAACATTTTTAAAAAATTTAGTTTATAATACATGCAGCTCATGAGAGATGGTGAAAGAGATCGTATTTAGTCTTTCGTAGCAATTATTATTGGTAAGGTTTAGTACTGATAATACTTTTTGTCTTTGCGTATTGCTTTTATTCTTTTCTTCATTTCAAAAGAGAAAAATATCCGAACAAATGCCACCAAAATTCCTCATATATTTTGAATGTAAACGCTATTTGCAATTAGTAAAGAATAAAAATTGAACGTTCCGATGTAGCTGCAAAAAGTAAAAAGAAAAACATGGAAGTAAACCATACTAATGGTTATTAAAAATACAATTTCTACATGCCTTACACCTCCCGACCACGTTTCTACGTTAGCAAGTAAGAGGTTTGTGTTTAGGTGAGGCTGGTCAATACGTTTTACAAAGGGGCCCTGTTTAGCTCTGACGCACCACAGGCGCGAGAAGGGAGCAAAACACTTTTTCTCTCCCCCTCTGTGTGTCTGTTTATCTATCTATCTGTATATATATATATATATATATATATATATATATATATATATATATATATATATATATAATATATAACGCTATTTGTGAATGTCGTAACCACCCTAATTTTCAGCGGATTGAGATGTAACTTGGCACAAACATTAATTGTTGAAATATCTTCAGTTCGTTGAAATATCTTCAGAATAATCAGACGAAAATGTTCAAAATGGCGGCCCTTTAAACTCTTAAAAACTTCCAAGGGAACCAAATTTCCCCCATAAATGGGTATTCAGAAAGTTTGAATAACTTTTCCTCTTTTACTGAAATATTTGTGTGCAGAGACTTATTGAAATATTGGACCCGATTAATCGCATAAAGAATGTTCACGCCCTTTCGCTAAGTCCAGGCTTTTTTTTTTTTTTTTTTTTTTAAAGGAGGGGTTATTTTCGTATCGGAACAAGATGATTGCTAGTGATGATATGAAATTACACATTGAAAGTGAAGTAACTTGTGAAACGTGTTATTTGAAAGAATAATATAATAAATGTGCTTTCCTCTAACACAGAGAGCGTGAATGGCGAGGAGTGTTATTTGGTTTGCTTTTTAGTAACACATTGCATTGCAAATAAAGGTAGGCAACATTAGTGGTAAGTAAAACAATAATAATAATAATAATAATAATAATAATAATAATAATAATAATAATAATAATAATAATAATAACAATAATAATAATAATAATAGGTGTTGTTTGTGGCAATATCTTCCTCAATTCTTCTTCAAACGTAATGATTGTAACGCCATATCTCCCTTACAAACAAAATATTAGCAATTTATATCGAGAGAACGGGAAACTGTTGAGTGATGGGAGCAACGTTGGACAGTATGCACTCATAGTACTCAGAAAAATAAGCGATTTCAATGAAAAATGAACGAAGAGTCATTGCCGTGGGTAGTCACGGAGCCAAGCAGATCCCTCTTTAGGCAAAATGTCGATAACTTATATCGAGAGAACAGGAGGTGATAGTGAGATGGGACCAACGTTGGACACCGTGCACCCATAAGGCGCATCGAAAAAATTAGGGGGGCTGGCGCCAGCCAGCCTTACTTATTTCTACATAATAATATAAAATTATATTGTCGAAATACACACACGAGTTAGCTAGTAATATTTCATATTATTATTATTATTATTATTATTATTATTATTATTATTATTATTATTATCGACAGCGTCTTTTCATTACGTGTGGATGTTTGACATGAAGCCAAAGAGAAGATCCATCATTCGTAGAAAGAATAAGAATAGCCAGTTACTTTAATTGTGAACGACGGCGAAAAATACGAAAAGAGACAACCTTAGCGAAAAGAAACAATACTTTCTCTTAAATGGATAAACAAATCAAGCCGAGATAGATTCGAACTTGCATGGACGGCGCGAACAGCCAGTTCATTGTCCACTCTTTTTTTTTTTTTTTTAACTGACTCACCGAATGTGTTTTAGTAACTTACTTATTGCTAATTTTACTTGCTTCACTCGTTTAACTTGCTTTTTCTAAGAACTTATAACGACAGGGACACGAACACAGAAACATCGAGGACAGTTAAAAAACATAAATGCTCTCCCGCCGGGAATCGAACCCGGGACACCATGCACGAAAGGCGCACGTGCTAGCCACTAGACCAGCGGGCAGGGCAATGCTCACTCTCTGTGTCGTTAGGGATTACGACCACTGTATTGCCAGCTATCACTTCTGTGGGTTGTATACTATGATCACATGTTTCTTCTTTGCTGGAAGAGTTAAACCTACATTCTATGTAATACATGAGGTATTTAGACCTACATGCTCTTCATATAATGTAATAAAACTGTCATGCTGGGAATAAGAAAAAGAACATTCCTTGGACAAAACGGAAACTATTGGCATCATAAATATTTATCTACGAGGCACGCGCAGTAGTATATTTCAGAATAGTTACTGTTTAGTTCAGTAAACGAAGAAAGGGGTACTTTATACGTAAACGAAGCAAATATGTCGAGTCAACGAGATCGACCAGAGTTGACAGAGGCGAAGTAGTAATACAACAACTTCGTTAAATTGATAATTGGTTCTTTATTCTGTAGTAGATCGTATCACAACTTTACGGGAGAGCAGAGAAAGACTTACTAACGCTGTCCTATAGTATGCATTAGTAACACGATCATACAGACACAAATGGATGTAACTGTGAGTACTACAACTTGGATTTAACGAAAGCCGTTTAGATATTCAGTGGTTTGCAGGGTTGTATAAGACACAAAAAGTTAAGACACAATACAATTCTTCATACCTCAGCTTCCAGTAACTAGATACATGCAATTTCAGGATAGATACTGAAACTGCTGTCAGATTTTAATACATGACGTATTGCAGGATACAAAATGCTTTGCATTACTTTTTCGTTTGTAAACAGCTACTAGCTTAGTGTTCTGAAAGATTGTGTATAAACTAGAGATAGCCAATTCCGGAATATTACTTTCCGGACTCCCGAAAGTAAAACCGGACAAATTCCGGAATTCGGAAAATTCCGATTTTGGAATAATTCCGGAATTCGGAAAATTCCGATTTTGGAATAATTCCGGAATTCGGAAAAATCCCGAATTTAGAAATTTCTGATTTCGTTTACATTCCGGAATTCGGAACAATCCGGATTTTTTCGAAATCCGGAATTTTTCTCAATTCCGGAATTTTCTAAATTCCGGATTCTTCCCAAGTTCCGGAATGGTTCTGAATTATGGAGTTTAACTGAATTCCATAATTTTCCGAAATCCGGAAAGTGAAAGTTCCGCTTCCAAAAAGTGTATTTATTTTGGTTAATATGAATCATGGTGGAAATAAATCTTTGACCAGGTAATGGCGACTGCTTTGAAAGAAATAGAGAGTATGAGAATTCAATCTGTCATATTTGTAGTTTCGTGTGGAGAAAATACAAACTTGTGAACCAACGGTTTAAGGAAAACTCAAGTTATTAATGTAAATTTTTCGGACATCATAAAAGAAATACGAAAGACATTTTGAATCGAAGAAATATAACATACAAGTTTGCAAGCGGAGACAAAGAAACCTAACGTAACCAGACTAAAGACGAATCGTTTACCGCGTAGCGATCAAGGTCGAGCTGTTTTCCAGGGCGAGTTTCGAGTTGAGTCGAGTTTGATAATGGCTCGCTCGCTCGTTCAGCTCGTTTTAACTTTTAAATAATGGCCTGATTAGACTGGAAAGCGAAAGCCATGAGAAATGTAAGCACTAATATGGAATACTTTTTAGTGCTGCTCACGACCGGGGTGCGTCTCGTCTCGTAATTTTAATGCATCTCGTGGGGCAATTTTTGTGTCCCTCGTCTCGTCTAGATAACGAGAAGACAAGGGTTTTTTTTTATTATTACGAGACAGTCTCAAGTGTCGTAATCACCAATATAAGTATATACTGTTGTTCTTAAAATCAAGGCTGAGACCTGCACTGTCGAATTTTTGAGCCCAAGCAGAAGACCAACTCGGGTAGCGATATCAACCGGCTCTGTTCGTATCAACTGAGCGAACGTCTCGAGTCGGCTCGGTTGGGATGAGCCGATGACCCGATCCGGCTCAGTTGGAACGAGCCATCGACTCAGCTCAATTGAGCCGATGGTTCGAGCTTTCTCGGTTGGGATGGGTACCCTACTCGGCTCATGTAAACCGGTTCAAGCCAGCTAAGTTGAAATTAGTCCATCGGCACGTTTCGATTCAGCTCAACTAAGCCGATGGCTCAAATCGACTCGGTTGGGTGAGCTGTTGGCTCGGCTCACTTCTTGGTTCGGTTCGATAGTGAATGAGCTTAAGCCGAGCCGCTCGACCCGTTGAGAAGCCTAAACCCGATCCCAGCTGTTTTGAACATGTTTGGCTGAAGCCTATAACTCTTAACAATTTTTGGCTCGAGCCCGAAAACTTGCCCCTTCGGAACTCAAACCCAGAACGTGACCGATGTCCTTCCCTCCTGAAGATTTCTCGACGACCGAGATCGACAGTCAATTAGCTTTTACTATTCAGATGTAAACCGTATATCTTTTAAAGATTATACACGGTGTTGATATAATAATAATAATAATAATAATAATAATAATAATAATAATAATAATAATAATAATAATAATAATAACAATAATAATAATAATAATAATAATAATAAAAGTTTTAAACTTGCCGTTGAAATTTGGCAAAACTTACTTAAAAGTAGAGATTTCGGGGAAAGGGTTCAGTACCTTCAAGACAGTGGCGTAGGGAAGGGGGCCCGGAGGGGCCGGCCCCCCCAAAGAGGTCCGATAATGTACTTTGGTACTTTGATGATTGTAATATTTTTATATATTTTTATGTTTATATATTTTTGTTTGTAATTTTTCTATATGTGCCTGTAACAGCACTTGGCCCACCCAAACACACATCCTGGCTACGCTACTGCTTCAAGACACACCTCTGCAACTACCAACATTTTAAACTACAACGTTCCATTGAAGTTTCATGTAGAAAGTATTCTACTGTATGTTTTAAGGAAAATAATTGTAATAAATATAACTGAATATCACGCAACACTAAGGCATATAATAAACTAATTTTTAGGATATGCAGAGGTAAATATAAAAGCTTTGCTACAAAATACCTACACATAGCATAATTCAATGAGCTTTGAAACGAAATAGCCTATGAGATTCAGTCTACAGAGCAATTGTTACTTAAAGAATGGACATACACTATTTCGATAATCGAGACAAGAAGGGAAATGTTTACGATACTTTTCGTCTCGTCTCGATTCTCATCTCCAAAGAGAAACGAAAATTTTGTGTTGGTCTTGACCCGTCTCGAATGTAAAATGTTAATTCTCATGTTATTTTATTTATTTTAGAAACGAGATGAGAAAGTCCTCTTCTCGTGAGCAACATAAAACCAAACCGAAATATTCTTTCCAAATGTCACGCTTCTGCTTGTAATGTATGACCTGAGCGATAATTAGCTCCTAGCTTTTAATCTTCTACGAGATAATAATAATAATAATAATAATAATAATAATAATAATAATAATAATAATAATAATTATTATTATTATTATTATTATTATTATTATTATTATTATTATTATTATTTTTATTATTATTATTATTATTATTATTATTATTATTTTATTATTATTATTATTATTATTCCTGAAGATTTGATAGTTCAAATATTGCATCCGAGTATTCAAATATCTGAATATAATAAACATATGTTACCGCTGATCAATCGCCATCAAAATCCTAAAGTAAAAAAAAAAAAAAACATTACAATGTGCATTCGCACAAGCACCTTGACCACTCAACCGCGATCGCTATGCGGTAAAAGATTCGTTTTTAGTTTAATTACGTAAGGTTTCTTTGTCTCCGCTTGCAAACTTGTATGTTATATTTCTTCGGTTCAAAATTTCTTTCGTATTTCTTTTATGAAGTCGGAAAAGTTTACATTAATAACTTGAGTTGTTCTTAAACCGCTGGTTCACAAGTTTGTTTTTTCTCTACACGAAACTATAAATATGACAGATTGAATTCTCATACACCCCATTTCTTTCAAAGAAGTCGCCATTACCTGGTCAAAGACTTATTTCCGCCACGATTCATATTAACCAAAATAATTTCATTTTTCGGAAGCGGAACTTTCACTTTCCGGATTTCGGTAAATTATGAAATTCAGTTAAACATCGGAATTCAGAATAATTTCGGAACTCGGAAACAATCCGGAATTTAGAAAATTCCGGAATTGAGAAAGACTCCGGATTTCGAAAAAAATCGGATGTTTCCGAATTCCGGAATATTAAAGAAATCAGAAATTTCTAAATTCCGGATTTTTCCGAATTCCGGAATTATTCCAAAATCGGAATTTTCCGAATTCCGGAATTTGTCCGGTTTTACTTTCGGGAGTCCGGAAAGTAATAATTCCGGAATTGACTATCCCTAGTTTATACCCAACCTTTCGGAACACTAAGCTTGTAGCTGTCTACAAACAAAAAAGTAATGCAAAGCATTTTGTATCCTGCAATACGTCATGTATTAAAATCCGACAGCAGTTTCAGTATCTATCCTGAAATTGCATGTATCTAGTTACTGGAAGCTGAGGTATGAAGAATTGTATTGTGTCTTAACTTTTTGTGTCTTATACAACCCTGCAAACCACTGAATATCTAAACGGCTTTCGTTAAATCCAAGTTGTAGTACTCACAGTTACATCCATTTGTGTCTGTATGATCGTGTTACTAATGCATACTATAGGACAGCGTTAGTAAGTCTTTCTCTGCTCTCCCGTAAAGTTGTGATACGATCTACTACAGAATAAAGAACCAATTATCAATTTAACGAAGTTGTTGTATTACTACTTCGCCTCTGTCAACTCTGGTCGATCTCGTTGACTCGACATATTTGCTTCGTTTACGTATAAAGTACCCCTTTCTTCGTTTACTGAACTAAACAGTAACTATTCTGAAATATACTACTGCGCGTGCCTCGTAGATAAATATTTATGATGCCAATAGTTTCCGTTTTGTCCAAGGAATGTTCTTTTTCTTATTCCCAGCATGACAGTTTTATTACATTATATGAAGAGCATGTAGGTCTAAATACCTCATGTATTACATAGAATGTAGGTTTAACTCTTCCAGCAAAGAAGAAACATGTGATCATAGTATACAACCCACAGAAGTGATAGCTGGCAATACAGTGGTCGTAATCCCTAACGACACAGAGAGTGGGCATTGCCCTGCCCGCTGGTCTAGTGGCTACCACGTGCGCCTTTGGTGCATGGTGTCCCGGGTTCGATTCCCGGCGGGAGAGCATTTATGATTTTTAACTGTCCTCGATGTTTCTGTGTTCGTGTCCCTGTCGTTATAAGTTCTTAGAAAAAGCAAGTTAAACGAGTGAAGCAAGTAAAATTAGCAATAAGTAAGTTACTAAAACACATTCGGTGAGTCAGTTAAAAAAAAAAAAAGAGTGGACAATGAACTGGCTGTTCGCGCCGTCCATGCAAGTTCGAATCTATCTCGGCTTGATTTGTTTATCCATTTGAGAGAAAGTATTGTTTCTTTTCGCTAAAGTTGTCTCTTTTCGTATTTTTCGCCGTCGTTCACAATTAAAGTAACTGGCTATTCTTATTCTTTCTACGAATGATGGATCTTCTCTTTCGCTTCATGTCAAACATGCACACGTAATGAAAAGACGCTGTCGATAATAATAATAATAATAATAATAATAATAATAATAATAATAATAATAATAATAATAATATGAAATATTACTAGCTAACTCGTGTGTGTATTTCGACAATATAATTTTATATTATTATGTAGAAATAAGTAAGGCTGGCTGGCGCCAGCCCCCCTAATTTTTTCGATGCGCCTTATGGGTGCACGGTGTCCAACGTTGGTCCCATCTCACTATCACCTCCTGTTCTCTCGATATAAGTTATCGACATTTTGCCTAAAGAGGGCTCTGCTTGGCTCCATGACTACCCACGGCAATGACTCTTCGTTCATTTTTCGTTGAAGTCGCTTATTTTTCTGAGTACTATGAGTGCATACTGTCCAACGTTGCTCCCATCACTCAACAGTTTCCCGTTCTCTCGATATAAATTGCTAATATTTTGTTTGTAAGGGAGATATGGCGTTACAATCATTACGTTTGAAGAAGAATTGAGGAAGATATTGCCACAAACAACACCTATTATTATTATTATTATTATTATTATTATTATTATTATTATTATTATTATTATTATTATTATTATTATTATTATTATTATTATTATTATTGTTTTATTTACTACTAATGTTGCCTATCTTTATTTGCAATGCAATGTGTTACTAAAAAGCAAACCAAATAACACTCCTCGCCATTCACGCTCTCTCTGTGTTAGAGGAAAGCACATTTATTATATTATTCTTTCAAATAACACGTTTCACAAGTTACTTCACTTTCAATGTGTAATTTCACATCATCACTAGCAATCATCTTGTTCCGATACGAAAATAACCCCCTCCTGCAAAAAAAAAAAAAAAAAAAAAAAGCCTGACTGTAGCGAAAGGGCGTGAACATTCTTTATGCGATTAATCGGGTCCAATATTTCAATAAGTTTCGGCACACAAATATTTCAGTAAAAGAGGAAAAGTTATTCAAACTTTCTGAATACCCATTTATGGGGGAAATTTGGTTCCCTTCGAAGTTTTTAAGAGTTTAAAGGGCCGCCATTTTGAACATTTTCGTCTGATTATTCTGGTTAACGAACTGAAGATATTTCAACAATTAATGTTTGTGCCAAGTTTCATCTCAATCCGCTGAAAATTAGGGTGGTTACGGCATTCACAAATAGCGTTATATATATAGAGAGAGATAGATAGATAAACAGACACACAGAGGGAGAGAGAAAAAGTGTTTTGCTCCCTTCTCTCACCAGTGGTGCGTCAGAGCTAAACCGGGCCCCTTTGTAAAACGTATTGACCAGCCTGACTTAAACACAAACCTCTTACTTGCTAACGTAGAAACGTGGTCGGGAGGTGTAAGGCATGTAGAAATTGTATTTTTAATAACCATTAGTATGGTTTACTTCCATGTTTTTCTTTCTACCTTTTGCAGCTACATCGGAACGTTCAATTTTTATTCTTTACTAATTGCAAATAGCGTTTACATTCAAAATATATGAGGAATTTTGGTGGCATTTGTTCGGATATTTTTCTCTTTTGAAATGAAGAAAAGAATAAAAGCAATACGCAAAGACAAAAAGTATTATCAGTACTAAACCTTACCAATAATAATTGCTACGAAAGACTAAATAGATCTCTTTCACCATCTCTCATGAGCTGCATGTATTATAAACAAAAATTTTTAAAAATGTTCTCACCGAAGATTCGAACTGGCGACCTTTGCATTTGTAAGCCAGCACCTTAGCCACTACACCAACATCATAGCATGATGAACGTTTAGTTTTCGGCGTATTTGTTGTATTTGTGTTTTATGTTCCCACTTCAACAATTTTTACTCTTTTTTTTTAAGTTTAACAGCTCTTTCTGGCTTTCTCTTTCGGTGTCGTCCTTTATTTACATTATGCACTATTCGTATTCACAGCTTGTGTCCCTCTGCAATGTCTTATTCAGATTAAACTTTTCTTTTTGCCCCTCAGTAAGCATTTGATTGATTTAATTCTCATACTCTCCACGGATGGAGCGCAGGAATGCCAGACTCGAAAAACAGGTGTACATTTACTTTCCTGACAGATCATACCAGAAAGGGGGAGGAATGACCCCCAAATCCTCATGAAAAAATAAAAGAAGGATCTGCACCCTCCTCCTCGGCCGTGGTAGCCCCACTTACACAAAACGAATACTGCCTGAAATTTTCATCCCTCAGAAATACATCGATATCAAATCATCTTTTTAGCTTAATTACGGGCTGAGCTATTGATGTTTGTTATAAAAATAAATGTAATTTATGTAAAAAAAAGATATTGAAACTCCAAAAATGGAAAACCTTTGAATCTCCTTAATCCCTACATATAACCAAGTACAAATACAGAATGTTACCATGCAGTGGTTACTTTATTGCTACACATAACAATTTTTACGAGTGTATTCCAAGGGCAGAATGCCCCCATAAAACCTGTTGAAAAATGAACACAACCTTTATCCTCCTGCCCAAGCCGTAGTACCAACCACATACCTAAAATTCTCACCTGCGGAAAGCTGCATCCTTCAGGAATATATTGGTACCAAAATCATTCTCCTATCTTATTAGGGGCTGAACTATTGAGCAGTGTTCGAAGTGGGAAGAAACCAGAGGCGTTATCTTTTATTAACATTTTGAGTAGACATACTGTTCATCTAAATGTTGAAAGACAATGAGGGTATGCTACCCAAAAGATTGCATTTCTATTTACACAATGATTCAAAACCAAGAAAAAGAGTCTCTCCGTAGTTACGGGGGGAGGACATGGAGAGTCTTTGTCCTCCGCCCCCCAACTTTGTGAGAAAAATAAAAAAAAATATCTCCTTATGTTGTATTATAGAGAATCATACATAAAAATTATCAAAAACTGAACTTTTATATTAATTTTTAAACACTTTCCCGCGGCGAATTCGCAGACCCCTCACATGACTGAGGGGTATTCCAGACTCCGGAAGGTCCACCCCCACAGCAGACAATCCTAAATCCGCCTATACTCGTAATATGGCAATTATGTGCATTAAGACAAGAAGATACACACATATATATGATAGAAACAATTGAATATGACAATATAAAAAATGCTTAAAATAAAACTATAAGCAAACCAACTAATTTACATTAGACACTTAAGGAAAACAAAAGATTTTTTGATTGCATGAACTATATTTTTTTCTCGTAAATACCATACTCAGTTATGTATTATCTGTCAGGAAAGTAAATGTACACCTGTTTTTCGAGTCTGGCATTCCTGCTCTCCATCCGTGGAGAGTATGAGAATTAAATCAATCAAATGTTTACTGAGGGGCAAAAAGAAAAGTTTAATCTGAATAAGACATTGCAGAGGGACACAAGCTGTGAATATAAATAGTGCATAGTTAAAATAAAGAACGACACCGAAAGAGAAAGCCACAAACAGCTGTTAAACTTAGAAAAAAAGAGTAAAAATTGTTGAAGTGGGAACATAAAACACAAACACAACAAATACGCCGAAAACTAAATGTTCACCATGCCATGACCTTAGTGTAGTGGTTAAGGTGCTGGCTTACAAATGCAAAGGTCGCCAGTTCGAATCTTCGGTGAGGACATTTTTAAAATTTTTTTGTTTATAATACATGCAGCTCATGAGAGATGGTAAAAGAGGTCGTTTTTAGTCTTCCGTAGCAATTATTATTGGTAAGGTTTAGTACTGATAATACTTTTTGTCTTTGCGTATTGCTTTTATTCTTTTCTTCATTTCAAAAGAGAAAAATATCCGAACAAACGCCACCAAGATTCCTCATATTTTGAATGTAAACGCCATTTGCAATTAGTAAAGAATAAAAATTGAACGTTCCGATGTAGCTGCAAAAAGTAAAAAGAAAAACATGGAAGTAGACCATACTCATGGTTATTAAAAATACAATTTCTACATGCCTTACACCTCCCGACCACGTTTCTACGTTAGCAAGTAAGAGGTTTGTGTTTAGGTTAGGCTGGTCAATAAGTTTTGCAAAGGGGCCCGGTTTAGCTCTGACGCACCACAGGTGCGAGAAGGGAGCAAAACACTTTTTCTCTCTCCCTCTGTGTGTCTGTTTATCTATCTATCTGTATATATATAACGCTATTTGTGAATGCCATAACCACCCTAATTTTCAGCGGATTGAGATAAAACTTGGCACAAACATTAATTGTTGAAATATCTTCAGTTCGTTAACCAGAATAATCAGACGAAAGTGTTCAAAATGGCGGCCCTTTAAACTCTTAAAAACTTCGCCAAATTTCGCCCATAAATGGGTATTCAGAAAGTTTGAATAACTTTTCCTCTTTTACTGAAATATTTGTGTGCAGAGACTTATTGAAATATTGGACCCGATTAATCGCATAAAGAATGTTCATGCCCTTTACCCTACGGTCAGGCTTTTTTTTTTTTTTTTTTTTTTTTTTTTTTTTTTTTTGCAGGACGGGGTTATTTCGTATCGGAACAAGATGATTGCTAGTGATGATATGAAATTACACATTGAAAGTGAAGTAACTTGTGAAACGTGTTATTTGAAAGAATAATATAATAAATGTGCTTTCTTCTAACACAGAGAACTGTAAATCATGTAATTCGAGTTCGGGAGCCTGAATGGCGAGGAATGTTATTAGATTTGCTTTTTAGTAACACATTGCATTGCAAATAAAGGTAGGCAACATTAGTGGTAAGTAAAAAACAATAATAATAATAATAATAATAATAATAATAATAATAATAATAATAATAATAATAATAATAATAATAATAATAATAATAATAAAAATAAAAATAATAGGTGTTGTTTGTGGCAAGGCAATATCTTCCTCAATTCTTCTTCAAACGTAATAATTGTAACGCCATATCTCCCTTACAAACAAAATATTAGCAATTTATATCGAGAGAACGGAAAACTGTTGAGTGATGGGAGCAACGTTGGACAGTATGCACTCATAGTACTCAGAAAAATAAGCGATTTCAATGAAAAATGAACGAAGAGTCATTGCCGTGGGTAGTCATGGAGCCAAGCAGGGCCCTCTTTAGGCAAAATGTCGATAACTTATATCGAGAGAACAGGAGGTGATAGTGAGATGGGACCAACGTTGGACACCGTGCACCCATAAGGCGCATCGAAAAAATTAGGGGGGGGGGGCGGGCACCAGCCAGCCTTACTTATTTCCACATAATAATATAAAATTATATTGTCGAAATACACACACGAGTTAGCTAGTAATATTTCATATTATTATTATTATTATTATTATTATTATTATTATTATTATTATTATTATTATTATTATTATTATTATTATTATTATCGACAGTGTCTTCTCATTATGTGTGCATGTTTGACATGAAGCCAAAGAGAAGATCCATCATTCGTAGAAAGAATAAGAATAGCCAGTTACTTTAATAGTGAACGACGGCGAAAAATTCGAAAAGAGTGCCCTTAGCGAAAAGAAACAATACTTTCTCTCAATTGGATAAAAAATAAAGCCGAGATAGATTCGAACTCGCATGGACGGTGCGAACAGCCAGTTCATTGTCCACTTTTTTTTAAAACTGACTCACCGAACGTGTTTCAGTAATTTACTTATTGCTAATTTTACTTGCTTCACTCGTTTAACTTGCTTTTTCTAATAACTTATAACGACAGTGACACGAACACAGAAACATCGAGGACAGTTAAAAATCATAGATGCTCTCCCGCCGAGAATCGAACCCGGGACACCATACACCAAAGGCGCACGTGCTAGCCACTAGACCAGCGGGCAGGGCACTGCTCACTCTCTGTGTCGTTAGGGATTACGCCCACTGTATTGCAAGCTATCACTTCTGTGGGTTGTATACTATGATCACATGTTTCTTCTTTGCTGGAAGAGTTAAACCTACATTCTATGTAATACATGAGGTATTTAGACCTACATGCTCTTCATATAATGTAATAAAAGTGTCATGCTGGGAATAAGAAAAAGAACATTCCTTGGACAAAACGGAAACTATTGGCATCAGAAATATTTATCTACGAGGCATGCGCAGTAGTATATTTCAGAATAGTTGCTGTTTAGTTCAGTAAACGAAGAAAGGGGTATAAAAACGAAAATATGTCGAGTCAACGAGATCGACCAGAGTAGACAGAGGCGAAAGCAGATGTGTAGTAATACAACAACTTCGTTAAATTGATAATTGGTTCTTTATTCTGTAGTAGATCGTATCACAACTTTACGGGAGAGCAGAGAAAGAGTTACTAACGCTGTCATATAGTAAGCTTTAGTAACACGATCATACAGACACAAACGGATGCAACTATGAGTACTACAACTTGGATTTAACAAAAGCCGTTTAGATTTTCAGTGGATTGCATGGTTGTATAAGACACAAAACCTTAAGACACAATACAATTCTTCATACCTCAGCTTCCAGTAACTAGATACATGCAATTTCTGGATAGATACTGAAACTGCTGTCGGATTTTAATACATGAAGTATTGCAGGATACAAAATGCTTTGCATTACTTGTTTGTTTGTAGACAGCTACTAGCTTAGTGTTCCAAAAGGTTGTGTATAAACTAGGGATAGCCAATTCCGGAATTATTACTTTCCGGACTCCCGAAGGTAAAACCGGACAAATTCCGGAATTCGGAAAATTCCGATTTTGGAATAATTCCAGAATTCGGAAAAATCCGGAATTTAGAAATTTCTGATTTCGTTTACATTCAGGAATTCGGAGCAATCCGGATTTTTTCGAAATCCGGAGTTTTTCTCAATTCCGGAATTTTCTAAATTCCAGATTCTTCCCGAGTTCCGGAATTCTTCTGAATTATGGAGTTTAACTGAATTCCATAATTTTCCGAAATCCGGAAAGTGAAAGTTCCGCTTCCAAGAAATGAATTTATTTTGGTTAATATGAATCGTGGTGGAAATAAGTCTTTGACCAGGTAATGGCGACTCCTTTGAAAGAAATAGAGAGTATGAGAATTCAATCTGTAATATTTGTAGTTTCGTGTGGAGAAAATATAAACTTGTGAACTAACGGTTTAAGAAAACTTAAGTTATTAATGTAAACTTTTCGGACATCATAAAATAAATACGAAAGACATTTTGAATCGAAAAAATATAACATACAAGTTTGCAAGCGAAGACAAAGAAACCTAACGTAACCAGACTAAAGACGAATCGTTTACCGCGTAGCGATCAAGGTCAAGCTGTTTTCCAGGGCGAGTTTCGAGTTGAGTCGAGTCTGATAATGGCTCGCTCGCTCGTTCAGCTCGTTTTAACTCATTTTTAAATAATGGCCTGATTAGACTGGAAAGCGAAAGCCATGAGAAATGTAAGCACTAATGTGGAATACTTTTTAGTGCTGCTCACGACAGGGGTGCGTCTCGTCTCGTAATTTTAATGCATCTCGTGGGGCAATTTTTGTGTATCTCGTCTCGTCTAGATAACGAGAAGACAAGGGTTTTTTTTATTATTACGAGACAGCCTCAAATGCCGTAATCACCAATATAAGTATATACTGTTGTTCTTAAAATCAAGGCTGAGACCTGCACTGTCGAATTTTTGAGCCCAAGCAAAAGACCAACTCGGGTAGCTATATCAACCGGCTCTGCTCGTATCAACTGAGCGAACAGCTCGAGTCGGCTCGGTTGGGATGAGCCGATGACCCGAGCCGGCTCAGTTGGAACGAGCCATCGACTCAGCTCAATTGAGCCGATGGCTCGAGCTTTCTCGGTTGGGATGGGTCCCCTACTCGGTTCATGTGAACCGGTTCAAGCCAGCTAAGTTAAAATTAGTCCATCGGCACGTTTCGATTCAGCTCAACTAAGCCGATGGCTCAAATCGGCTCGGTTGGGTGAGCTGTTGGCTCGGCTCACTTCTTGGTTCGGTTCGATAGTGAATGAGCTGTAAGCCGAACCGCTCGAGCCGTTGAGAAGCCTAAACCCGGTCCCAGCTGTTTTGAACATGTTTGGCTGAAGCCTATAACTTTTAACAATTTTTGGCTCGAGCCCGAAAACTTGCCCCTTCGGAACTCGAACCCAGAACGTGACCGATGTCCTTCCCTCATGAAGACTTCTCGACGACCGAGATCGACAGTCAATTAGCTTTTACTATTCAGATACAAACCGTATATCTTTTAAAGATTATACACGGTGTTGATATAATAATAATAATAATAATAATAATAATAATAATAATAATAATAATAATAATAATAATAATAATAATAATAATAATAATAATAAAAGTTTTAAACTTGCCTTTGAAATTTGGCAAAACTTACTTAAAAGTAGAGATTTCGGGGAAAGGGTTACGTACTTTCAAGACAGTGGCGTAGGGAAAGGGGGACCGGAGGCCCCCCCAAAGAGGTCCGATAATGTACTTTGGTACTTTGATGTTTGTAATTTTTTATATATTTTTATGTTTATATATTTTTTGTTTGTAATTTTTCTATATGTGCCTATAACAGCACTTGCCCCCCCCCAAACACACATCCTGGCTACGCTACTGCTTCAAGACACACCTCTGCAACTACCAACATTTAAAACTACAACGCACCATTGAAGTTTCATGTAGAAAGTATTCTACTGTATATTTTAAGGAAAATAACTATAGTAAATATAACTGAATATCACGCAACAGTAAGGCATATAATAAACTACCGTAATTTTTAGGATATGCAGAGGTAAATATAAAAGCTTTGCTACAAAATACCTACACAGAGCATAATTCAATGAGCTCTGAAATATAATGTAACGAAATTGCCTATGAGATTCAGTCTACAGACCAATTGTTACTTAAAGAATGGACATACACTATTTCGAGAATCGAGACAAGAAGGGAAATGTTTACGATACTTTTCGTCTCGTCTCGATTCTCATCTCCAAAGAGAGACGAAAATTTTGAGTTAGCCTTGACCCGTCTCGAATGTAGAATGTTAATTCTCATGTTATTCTATTTGTTTTAGAAACGAGATGAGAAAGTCCTCTTCTTGTGAGCAACATTAAACCAAACCGAAAAATTCTTTCCAAATGTCACGCTTCTGCTTGTAATGGTATGACCTGAGCGATAATTAGCTCCTAGCTTTTAATCTTCTACGAGATAATAATAATTATTATTAGTTTATTATTATTATTATTATTATTATTATTATTATTATTCCTGAAGATTTGATAGTTCAAATATTGAAACATCCGAGTATTTAAATATCTGAATATAATAAAACATATGTTATCGCTGATCAATCGCCATCAAAAATCCTAAATCCTAAAGTAAATAATAATAATAATAATAATAATAATAATAATAATAATAATAATAATAATAATAATAAAGACATACAATGTGCATTCGCACAAGCACCTTGACCATTCAACCGCGATCACTATGCGGTAAAAGATTCGTTTTTAGTGTGGTTAGGTAAGTTTTCTTTGTCTCCGCTTGCAAACTTGTATGTTATATTTCTTCGATTCAAAATGTCTTTCGTATTTCCTTTATGAAGTCGGAAAAGTTTGCATTAATAACTTGAGTTGTTCTTAAACCGCTGGTTCAGAAGTTTGTTTTTTCTCCACACGAAACTACAAATATGACAGATTGAAATCTCATACACCCCATTTCTTTCAAAGAAGTCGCCACTACCTGGTCAAAGACTTATTTCCGCCACGATTCATATTAACCAAAATAAATTCATTTTTCGGAAGCGGAACTTTCACTTTCCGGATTTCGGAAAATTATGAAATTCAGTTAAACTCCGGAATTCAGAATAATTTCGGAACTCGGGAAGAATCCGGAATTTAGAAAATTCCGGAATTGAGAAAAACTCCGGATTTCGAAAAAAATCGGATTTTTCCGAATTCCGGAATGTTAAAGAAATCAGAAATTTCTAAATTCCGGATTTTTCCGAATTCCGGAATTATTCCAAAATCGGAATTTTCCGAATTCCGGAATTTGTCCGGTTTTACTTTCGAGAGTCCGAAAAGTAATAATTCCGGAGTTGACTATCCCAAGTTTATACACAACCTTTCAGAACACTAAGCTAGTAGCGATTTACAAACAAACAAGTAATGCAAAGCATTTTGTATCTCGCAATACGTCATGTATTAAAATCCGACAGCAGTTTCAGTATCTATCCAGAAATTGCATGTATCTAGTTACTGGAAGCTGAGGTATGAAGAATTGTATTGTGTCTTAAGTTTTTGTGTCTTATACAACCATGCAAATCACTGAATATCTAAACGGCTTTCGTTAAATCCAAATTGTAGTACTCACAGTTACATCCATTTGTGTCTGTATGATCGTGTTACTAAAGCTTACTATATGACAGCGTTAGTAAATCTCTCTCTGCTCTCCCGTAAAGTTGTGATACGATCAACTACAGAATAAAGAACCAATTATCAATTTAACGAAGTTGTTGCATTACTACACATCTGCTTCCGCCTCTGTCAACTCTAGTCGATCTCGTTGACTCGACATATTTGCTTTTTTATACCCCTTTCTTCGTTTACTGAACTAAACAGTAACTATTCTGAAATATACTACTGCGCATGCCTCGTAGATAAATATTTCTGATGCCAATAGTTTCCATTTTGTCCAAGGAATGTTCTTTTTCTTATTCCCAGCATAACACTTTTATTACATTATATGAAGATGATGTAGGTCTAAATACCTCATGTATTACATAGAATGTAGGTTTAACTCTTCCAGCAAAGAAGAAACGTGTGATCATAGTATACAACCCACAGAAGTGATAGCTTGCAATACAGTGGGCGTAATCCCTAACGACACAGAGAGTGAGCAGTGCTCTGCCCGCTGGTCTAGTGGCTAGCACGTGCGCCTTTGGTGTATGGTGTCCCGGGTTCGATTCTCGGCGGGAGAGTATCTATGATTTTTAACTGTCCTCGATGTTTCTGTGTTCGTGTCACTGTCATTATAAGTTATTAGAAAAAGCAAGTTAAACGAGTGAAGCAAGTAAAATTAGCAATAAGTAAGTTACTGAAACACGTTCGGTGAGTCAGTTAAAAAAAAAAGTGGACAATGAACTGAGTGTTCGCGCCGTCCATGCGAGTTCGAATCTATCTCGGCTTGATGTTTTTATCCATTTGAGAGAAAGTATTATTTCTTTTCGCTAAGGTTGTCACACTCTTCGTATTTTTCGCCGTCGTTCACAATTAAAGTAACTGGCTGTTCTTATTCTTTCTACGAATGATGGATCTTCTCTTTGGCTTCATGTCAAACATGCACACGTAATGGAAAGACGCTGTCGATAATAATAATAATAATAATAATAATAATAATAATAATAATAATAATAATAATAATAATAATTATTATTATTATTATTATTATTATTATTATTATTATTATTATTATTATTATTATTATTATATGAAATATTACTAGCTAACTCGTGTGTGTATTTCGAAAATATAATTTTATATTATTATGTGGAAATAAGTAAGGCTGGCTGGTGCCCGCCACCCCCCTAATTTTTTCGATGCGCCTTTTGGGTCCACGGTGTCCAACGTTGGTCCCATCTCACTATCACCTCCTGTTCTCTCGATATAAGTAATCGAAATTTTACCTAAAGAGTTCTCTGCTTGGCTCCATGACTACCCACGGCAATGACTCTTCGTTCATTTTTCATTGAAATCGCTTATTTTTCTTGAGTACTATGAGTGCATACTGTCTAACGTTGCTCCCATCACTCAACAGTTTCCCCTTCTCTCGATATAAATTGCTAATATTTTGTTTGTAAGGGAGATATGGTGTTACAATTATTACGTTTGAAGAAGAATTCAGGAAGATATTGCCTTGCCACAAACAACACCTATTATTTTTATTTTTATTTTTATTATTATTATTATTATTATTATTATTATTATTATTATTGTTGTTGTTGTTGTTGTTGTTTTATTTTTTTACTTACCACTAATGTTGCCTACCTTTATTTGCAATGCAATGTGTTACTAAAAAGCAAATCAAATAACATTCCTCGCCATTCAGGCTCCCGAACTCGAATTACATGATTTACAGTTCTCTGTGTTAGAAGAAAACACATTTATTATATTATTCTTTCAAATAACACGATTCACAAGTTACTTCACTTTCAATGTGTAATTTCATATCATCACTAGCAATCATCTTGTTCCGATACGAAAATAACCCCGTCCTGCAAAAAAAAAGAAAAAAAAGCCTGACCGTAGGGTAAAGGGCATGAACATTCTTTATGCGATTAATCGGGTCCAATATTTCAATAAGTCTCTGCACACAAATATTTCAGTAAAAGAGGAAAAGTTATTCAAACTTTCTGAATACCCATTTATGGGCGAAATTTGGCGAAGTTTTTAAGAGTTTAAAGGGCCGCCATTTTGAACACTTTCGTCTGATTATTCTGGTTAACGAACTGAAGATATTTCAACAATTAATGTTTGTGCCAAGTTTTATCTCAATCCGCTGAAAATTAGGGTGGTTATGGCATTCACAAATAGCGTTATATATATACAGATAGATAGATAAACAGACACACAGAAGGAGAGAGAAAAAGTGTTTTGCTCCCTTCCCACACCTGTGGTGCGTCAGAGCTAAACCGGGCCCCTTTGCAAAACGTATTGACCAGCCTAACCTAAACACAAACCTCTTACTTGCTAACGTAGAAACGTGGTCGGGAGGTGTAAGGCATGTAGAAATTGTATTTTTAATAACCATGAGTATGGTCTACTTCCATGTTTTTCTTTTTACTTTTTGCAGCTACATCGGAACGTTCAATTTTTATTCTTTACTAATTGCAAATGGCGTTTACATTCAAAATATGAGGAATTTTGTTGGCATTTGTTCGGATATTTTTCTCTTTTGAAATGAAGAAAAGAATAAAAGCAATACGCAAAGACAAAAAGTATTATCAGTACTAAACCTTACCAATAATAATTGCTACGAAAGACTAAATACGACCTCTTTTACCATCTCTCATGAGCTCCATGTATTATAAACAAAAAAATTTAAAAATGTCCTCACCGAAGATTCGAACTGGCGACCTTTGCATTTGTAAGCCAGCACCTTAACTACTACACCAAGGTCATGGCAAAACGTTTAGTTTTCGGCGTATTTTTTGTATTTTTGTTTTATGTTCCCACTTCAACAATTTTTACTCTTTTTTTCTAAATTTAACAGCTGTTTGTAGCTTTCTCTTTCGGTGTCGTTATTTATTTTAACTATGCACTATTCGTATTCACAGCTTGTATCCCTCTGCAATGCCTTATTCAGATTAAACTTTTCTTTTTGCCCCTCAGTAAACATTTGATTGATTTAATTCTCATACTCTCCACGGATGGAGAGCAGGAATGCCAGACTCGAAAAACAGGTGTACATTTACTTTCCTGACAGATAATACATCTTTTTCACTGTAGACACCAAAGGAATCCCGGAGAACTCATATCGATGATGATACTTTCCGATTTCAGTTTAAACTAATAGCTTCTGCAGCAGACTGCCTCTTGTTTGGATCAGGACCATGACTCAGATCTTTCTGTTATGTGGTCTTTATCTGTAACCAACACGATTCTTGCATAGGAACACGGGCTGAACCTTTTTTTTTTTTTTTTTTTTTTGTAGACACCTCAATTTAAAAGCAAGACAAAGAAAAACAATATAAATGTCGGTGTTGTCGACTTAAAATCTTTAATGTGCAAAGCAATTCGTCAATTACTGTGTATAAAAATGGATTTACTAAGCACCCACTTTCCAATGATGGTATGTGTTGATCACCGAAAAACCAGAGCGCGGTATGTCTTCATCACGGAGAAACAAGAGGCCGTATGGCATACCACCGCATACCGTCTCACTTCGATCACTGCTATTGAGGTTTAAAGCTCCAGTGTCGCATTTGTAACAATGAGCGTGAGTCATGTTGAACACAGATTTACGAATAGTATGTGCGTGAATACTAAGAGTCGTGGTGTAGCCAGAAGTTGTTCTAGAACGTTACATTTTCCTGAAGAATTGACTTCACATCACACACGTACATCTTCTTCTTCTTCTTCTTCTTCTTCTTCTTCTTCTTATTATTATTATTATTATTATTATTATTATTATTATTATTATTATTATTATTAATATTATTATTATTATTATTATTATTATTATTATTTATCATATCAATATGTTATCGTTTGATAACAAGCCTAGATAGTGCACAAAGTTAGAATCACAGGTCGTAAAAATGTAAAAATGTACAAATAAGCTCTCCATATATATATATATATATATATATATATATATATATATATATATATATATATATATATATATATATAGTGTTTTTGAAGTCTATTTGTTTGACTATGTTTATATGGGTACTACTTTTCGGCTAGTTGGGGAATTCTCTTCCAAATTCCCATATTTGTTCAGCGTATGGCACTCCACCTTATACTTCAGCCTTTTCCCCGTTCTTCCCACAACAACAATACGTTTGTGGCATAATTGTATGTCCTTTAGAATACGCAGTTCAACGTGAAATGATATACCAAAAAAACTCACTTCGTCCTAAAAGCTAACTCTGTTACAAAATGTATTTCATTGATTCATCCAATCTTCCCGTGATAATGAGACTCACATTTCGAAGTAATTTTTATATAGGGCCTACTGAGAAAAATAATATTTCTTTCTTTAAAGCAGAATTTCTGCTAAAGCTATAGCGGAATTTCGGGAAAAACTGTAGCATATGCCCATTTGTTTTGACTAAGAAGTTATATATCAATTTCCATATCCCTAACGTGTCTCTAATGTTGAGAGATTTCAAGATATCATCATCATATTGTAACAATGCAACATTAAGACTGAAACGTGTCATATTATATCTACTCCGATTTCGGAGATAGTGTTAACTTATCTGCTTATCTTGTGAAGAATGATCGCTCACTAGTTTCACCCTATTCCTGAAGTTCCTTTGAAACAAAAATGAAAATGAAATGAAATCTTTAAGTTTTACGTCCCACGTTTATGCCGGTTAGGCTAAAGGAGACGGTAATGATGAGAGAGGAGTCAAATGGTGGAATGAAGAAAGTGGGAGAACCCCAAGAAAAACCCACGAGCACAGTGTTTGTCCACCACAAAGTCCACACGGCGCGAGCTGGGATCGAACCAGGGACTCCAAGCACCGGAAATGAACGCTCTAGCACTGAGCCACCGCGCCCCTCCTTTAAAGTAAATTGCATGTCATATGCAAGCCCTTGAAAGAGTCTATACTAGACAAAACTTACTCTTTCGTCTACCTTTGTTTTCTTTTCAGACATCTAGTTTTGAACAAATCATCTACGTACCACCTTTGCCGATATCTCAACTTAGCACTATCTTCTATGGATGCTTGTGAAATATGCTAAATGCGGTTGTAAACTGACGTGATTCCTATATTGATTTCATTCCGAAAAATTCTGTTTCTCTAAATCACCAATGACTCCCTTAAGATTGCTGTCAGTTTTGACCAACTTCTTGAGGATTTATTGCCAAAATAACAGTATCTCTAGATAGGGCTTGACGAGTACTCCATATTAAACCTATTCTTCAACGTCTACCTTCTGCAGCCAATGGCAATGGGGCTGTGAATTAACCCCTTTTAGAAACAAATGAACAAACACACTAATCTCATTTGCGGGACCAGGATATGTTCTTTTACGCATAGAATATTGTTGCGCGAGACCTTTAACAGTCCTAACAGGGAGTTATTGTTCTCAGTAAACCGGTGATTTAGTGGTTATTATAGGCAGAGGTAGAGGTGGATCTGAAAAAATAGGGGGACGGGTGACGTCAGGCCGTCTCCCGTGCCCTTGTTTGCCCATTGTAATTTTTAGGAAGTCCACTGAGAACACAATTTGTACGTGGCGTACTTAAAAAGGTAGGTTACATGCGTAATTCCTATAGTTTTTGGACTTAACGTACAGCAGACGAATAAACTGAAAACACATGTTTTATAATACTTTCTGTATAAATGTTCCATCTATACGTACTTTCTGTATGAAACAATATAGGCGGTCAGGATCTCATACAAATGGACGTATATAACATATCGCTAACGAAGGTAACATACATATACATATAAGGAAGACTGGTAGACATCAGACATCCTGCAACGGCATGATGTAACATCTAAGAGCAGTGCGTATTTAGCATACGGATAACGTATGCTCCGTACTGATTTCTGTAGTAAGCAAGAGGATATCGTATATTTGGACAATATACCACTGTCCGGAGAACGGATTTTTCTCAGTGTGGAAGGACGCTATAGATAGTTTAGGAAGTAGGGGAATGACATCCTCCACCGTTCCCCCTCACTATAACCCGCTGATTATAGAGTAAATAATTCGTAGACTAACATTCTTATTAAAAAAAAAACAATATCGTATGAGTCTCAAGGAAATGTCAGTTTCTTGGAAACAACTAAAACTGTTAAGCAAAGGAACCAATTGTTAATGTACGAAGGATTAAGTATTTCTTATTATAAAAATATTTGTAAAATATATTACTTCATGTTTCCCTGTGAATAGCGCGTACTCAAGAGTTTTTGAGGGGGTACAATATCGTACTGAAAATATTAAAAAAAAAAAAAAATACTTGCCCTTTACGTAGTAACCTAAATAGATGATGCTAAGTGAATCGTTGAGACATCAATTGTCGTGTAGCCATCAGAGCCTTGTCATTAGTGATTATTTCCGGGAATGATTTTTGATTAGACAAACTATGTTCAAATCTCAGATATAGGTTTAACTTTAAATAACACAAACACAACGCTGAAATAAAACAATATAAAAAATCATGAAGGGATATAATAAAAGAAACTATAAGCCCTTTGGGAACCCGAAGGGAGAGGCAGGAGGGAACCCGGCCCTCCTGGCTCACGAAAATCTGTACGTAGTGTAACAAACCACATATACCAAATACAAGAAATACCATACATAACATAGCAACCATGAAGATGCCCCCCCTAGAAAATTTTCTTCGCGCCACTGATAGGCCCTACTCACCTACAAAGTTACATGCGGGTGAGATTCAACACAAAAGGTGATTACTTCATTGTTCATTATACGAATGTTTCTGTGTATATATAAACTGCTAGTCCATTGAGTCTGTTGTCGTTAGACCGTCTCCTTTAGTCTAACCGGCATAAACGTGGGACGTGAAACTCAAAGATTTCATTTCAAAGATTTTCTGTTGTCGTTAGTTGTGTTTCTTAAATACGTTTTCAGTAGCTTCAAAATAAAGAAGCTTCTTTCAACTGCCATTGTGCTTACGAGTATATGTAGAACTGTAGAAATGTTCGGAATCTGAGATGCAGAACAAGCTGCTAGTACGGCAATGACTGTTATTAGATAATATGTGCTCTCCCTCCACTTACATCTTCACAAGTTCCACTCCGTCAGAATAAAATTTTCAAATGGGTTACGAAGATCATCTCTGCAGAAGTCAATACAGTCTCTGACTTTTTTTTTCAAATGGAACATGACGGAAGTGAGGGATGAAAAACTGCATTGATGATATGATTTCCTCATGATGTCCGAAACGTTCTTTCACTGCAGAAATGAAATCGTCAACAAATTGAATGAAATTGTAAGCGCGGATGTAAATATCCAATTCGAAGTGGATTTTTTTTTTTTTGTAATTTGCTCACTCATGGAATAATTATTTCAACTTTCGTTACTGTAGCAATGTTTGTAAGATCTTTAAATATTTATTAAAATTCTAGTGCCGAGCAGTGTTTCTTCCAGATGTGTTTTTTTTTTTTTTTGGCGGGGGCACTGTCCCCCGAAGTTCTGAGAGTGCTCCCCCGGAGGAGATCAAAATAATACGTCTATAATATATACGTCTATAATGAAATGAAATCTTTGAGTTTTACGTCCCACGCTTATGCCGGTTAGGCTAAAGGACACGGTCTAACGAATGAAATGGTGGAATGGAGAAAGTAGGAGGAAATCAAATAACCCCGGGGAAACCCACGAACACGGTGTTTGTCCACCACAAAGTTCACTTGGCGGGGCTGGGATCGAACCCGGGTCCCCAGGCACCAGAGATGAATGCTCTACCACTGAGCCACCATGGCACCTATATAATAATGAATAGTACCATCGGTGTCCCCCGGAATACTAAGTGTGCCCCCGCGGAACATTTTTTGTGAAAGAAACATTGGTGCCGCGTTTTCTATTATAGCTTACTAACACTTTTTAACAATGGGTCAATGTCATTCTTCTGTAACTATTTTAGGTACCATAGCTTCAAGCCTCTCGCACCATCGAGTTTCGAAGACTTTTTGTAATCTATTTTTGTCAGTTTGGCTAAAGCTCTTTAATATTTTCCTCAAAATTTTTTGTTCGTCTTGTACTTGCACGAATAAAAGTACAGCATTCAGATACAACCTACATTGCATTCAGGGACGGATGTAGAAGGTGAAAACTTGGGGGCGGGGCCAGCGAGAACCCAGACTGTGGTAGGTAATATTGAGTTTAGTGTAAGCTGTCCAAAATATATAAATAATACTTTCAATTATTTTTCTCACTTAGAAACTGGGGGCCTAGGATCCCCCGGGCTAAATCCACCACTGATTACATTACGACTATTTTGCACCTTGCAAGCAACAGAAAGGCAGAAATTACAGTAATGGGATATATTGTAAGTACAAGGCCATACGATACCATTTCTTGATTAAACCCTGAACTCTAAACTCCTTACTGATGGCCCCAACGTTGGCGTAGCATTTAACCCTTAAATTGTTCATGCCCAACCCCAGACTATTTGCAATGTCTTCTATCATCATCATTGGTAACTCCTTCCGGTCACTTCCATCTCAACCAAAAGGATTATTTCATAAACCTAAAAAAAAAAAAAAAAAAAAAAAAAAAAAAAAAAAAAAAAAATTCAAGATAAATTTTACTAAAATCGTTAATTGTAGACCATAAATTATTGTAGAAGAGGCTAACCGACAGCAAAACAATAGTATGTTCAAATTTTCTGGTAGAAAGTCACTCACATCACTGTTAAATACGTTTATGCGTTCTAAAGATTAATATTAAAGGAGTAATACTGCGAAACAAAACATGTTATATACTGTCGTATAGGATAATGATTAACGCACATGAGTTCTGTGCATGTAGTCGGTACCGGTTTCATTCAAAATAGAACAGAGGATTTTCTGGGCTAAAAAGCGAAATTATTTTCATTTGATCTAAAGACCTATGAAAACTAATTTATGTTTGAAAAATCTTTAATGAAAATATATTTCTTTAATATCGAATATACAGAGAGTAATTGAGTCGTCCAGAACGGCTCTTGTCCATTTATATAAAATTAGAGAAAACCGAAAAACAATGAAGGATTGATGCATTTTGTTGAACTGGAAATATTTGAGAATGTTCAAGTTTTCCACATAAATACATTGAAGTACTCCCAGTTCCAGAAAACATGCAGATCCTACATTTTTCTAAGTTTTCCTGGGATTTGTTGTAAATGGACAACAGCCGTTTTGGAACTGAATGACTCAATTGAATTATATTCTGTAACCACTTCACCACTTTTTTTTTTTTTTTTTTTTTTTTTTTTTTTTTTTTTTTTTTGTAGTTTACAACTGCAATAGTTTTGAACATGTACCTCAGAACTTTCTGTTCAACCACACTTAATTCCGAACTTATGGGGGTAGGAAATCTTAAGCAGTAGTTGAAAAAGTATTTTTAAAAATAATACATAATTATTATAATTTCAAAAAATGAATACGTTTCAATGTAAAATAAAAGGAAAAAGAAAATAATACCTCAGAGTTATTATCCACCTGTATAAGCATATTATACAAAAGTCCTGCAAAATGCATGTACAGTTTCCACGTTTGTGGAGATGGTTCGGACTCACTGAAATATTATCATATGTGTATCTCTGTTATGGAAGCATAGAAGATAGAGTCGTTCTTCAAAAAAAGTAATATAATTTTCTGCATCAGAGCGCCCAGCTTTTAAGTTCTATAAAGGACAAAGACACGCTAGAATTACATCCAATCACATCTGTTGTTACATACGGCTGTTGCTCCTGTTGTTCACGTTGAAATATTAATCTTCTTTATATATTTTAGTAAGAAAACTGCCTTAGATGCTAAATATCCCTCGCTGAATGAGCATAGGTGAAACGGGAATACCCGTTTCGTCTACATCTGAAATAAGATAAAGGCAATAATGTAAGCTGTTACTTAGGTCAGAGGAGAAATAAGCCAAACCTGAAGACACTGTAGTTCTTTTCCGAATATTCAGGGAGGCACATAATAATGTATCTATATATGATTTTTGACTGACTGTAGTATTTGTAATTCTGGACAAAAAGCTTCTGTACCGGAACATTAAGAGTGAGGAGAATGGTTACTGAACTTAAATCACTAGTGTACGCCAGGCAGGATGGCTAACGATTCTCTCATGAAACAGCGTGCTTGTTTGTATTTTACAACAATTAACATCGGGAGTGGCCTATATAGGCCTATAGAAAAACTGTACCATGAGTTTCCATTGGTACGTATTTTGAAGAAAACTGTCTAGTATCCTACATATTTGGAAGGAAATATCCCGCATTCCCTCTACTGATATGAATTTACCCTTTTGTGGGAACTTTTTGCCACCGGACAAGACTGCTGACATGTAGAAGCATGCTAAGAGAATGAGTAAAGAGTAGAAATGCTTATGCAGAGTGAGAAAAATGACAAGAAATCGTACTGTGTGGTAGACAAGACAAATAAAATATCCTTCACGTAAACAGCGAAGACCGTGTCATTCAAGACTCAGACAAGAAGCTGTTTATTTCTAGTTGACAAATAAAGAATGCTATTGTAATACAAATGTTGTTACATGGTACGCAGCGGTGCTATTCGGCCGGTTCGCCAGAACTGGTTGTTAAAATATTTCCAGTTCACAAAAACGTTTGTTATACCTTGACATAACAGTAAATTATACCCAGTTATGGCAGGAAACAGTAAATTTTAGTTTAACTATTTTTGGTTTTGGAAATTCCTACAGCTACAGGGTTAAACATATGATTTCTCAGAAAAAGGTGTAAGCGTTTATTTCTTAATTTCACATTCTCAGATACCAAGAATGAGAACTAGGAACACATCAGTGTAGTGGTGAGGGTTATTTATATTTGAAACGAGTACATACTATTATTAATAATTGTTGATCCATTGCTGGATTAAGGTCTTTCCAATAGATTTTTTTTTCAATCATCCCACTTGCACAATTCGCTTCCAAGATATTCACAGTGCTACTTAATTTCGTGACACCACCTTGTATTAGGATGCTGTGTAGGTGTCTACTTGTCACTTGTGGTATGCAGTAAAAGAATGCTTTTGTCTACCTTGTATCATTTGTTTCCTAAGAAAATTTATGTATATCAGTGTTTTTAAAACGGTATCGCATCGCAATTTGCGATGCAAAAACATTGAAATGGGATACAAATTGAAAAATGTTGAGTTGAGTTAATTTTAGTTTAGCGTCCCTTTCAGCAGCGAGGCTATATGAGACGTGGACCTGCTGATTAACGTAGAATCCGAACCACATGAGCTCCCGCCGGGAATCGTACCCGGATCTCCCATGCCAAATGCGCGTACGCTAATCGCTTAGCTACGGAGGAGCTCAAAATGGAAAAATGTATTGCAAATTGCGATGTATCTTTGCATCTGTCATTATTACCACAGAAGCCAAAATAAGGAGTAAGCTAAAAAAAATACTATTAATTCAAGAAAATTTTCTTTGAAGAGTCAGGTAGTGCAAGAAGAAATGCGTTGGCTTTGCGTTACAAAACAGTTTTGCACTCTGTCATTCCTTCCCATTGTCGGTCCCTTTCTCCGGCTTCTTAGGTTTCTGGTCATCCTATCCTTGTTTCTGAATGTGTATTAAAAAAAAATAATGTCCCTTGAAGAAAAGTCGCATTGGCAGCAGAGGAAACAAGTTCAATCTATACTGGACCTAGCCGATATATGGTGTAACATAAATGAGGCTTGGATATGGTTAGTAAAACAGAGAAGTGCGTACAGTAGATCACTGAAATAGTAACAGCATTCTTCAGATCCAAATATATAGCAAAATACCTCGTCTTTCTCTCCCTTTTCTTTGTGCTTTTATTTCACACCGGATGATATACCGGATGGCTATTTACGCCCCTTGTTAACACCAAAATATAGTATTTGAAAGATTTCTCCTCCCGAGACGCCACGAACCTAACTCAAGGAAATATCCCGACCAAAGGGACTTTCTCTCTCTCTCTCTCTCTCTCTCTCTCTCTCTCTCTCTCTCTCTCTCTCTATATATATATATATATATATATATATATATATATATATATATATATATATATATATATATATAGAGGGTGTCCGAGAAGTCCTTCCCTGATTACAGAAATTGATAACTCAGGCTAGAAATAAGATAGAAATATGAAACTGGTGTTGAATTGTTTACAAACTATAAAAGTTTTGGTCACATCAGTACACTTCCACATGAACACCCTTGGTAGCACGTAGCACATCTAGGCGATATTCAATTTCCATCCACACATTAGCCAACATCACTGGAGGCATCGATGCAACGACCGTACTACAAACCTAAAACAAACAAAATTGAGACTTGGTAAAACAGAACAAACCTAACACAGACAAAAACTTTTATAATTTGTAAACAATTCAACACCAGTTTCAGATTTCTATCTTATTTCTAGCCTGAGTTATCAATTTCTGTAATCAGGGAAGGACTTCTCGGACACCCTATATATATATATATATATATATATATATATATATATATATATATATATATATATATATATATATATATATATATATATAATCATTATAGTACAAAAAATGTGATACAGAATTTACAATAGCAAGACTATTTACATATTACGATACAAACTGAAATTTGTATTGCAGTTTCCAACACAAAATATAAATTGTAAAAAAAACCTGATATATATATATATATATATATATATATATATATATACAGAGAGAGAGAGATAGAGAGAAAGGGAACCGGTTGTTAAAAAATTAGAATAGCACCACTGATGATACGTATATTAAAAAAAAAAACATCCCTAGGCCGACGACCGGAAAGAGGAAGAACAAATAGGAGAAAAGTTAAAATTAAACATTTATGGTTCGAATATGACCCAATCTCCGTTGGGCTATTATTAACATGCAAAATTAGTTTCATTTTCTTAAGCTATATGTTTCTGATTTTTCCTTTCGTTCTAGCAGCATACACGTCCTAGGATAGTTGCTAAAAAAAAAATGGGTTCGATAAACTGACATATTATTCTCTATTATACGATACTGGAATGTTAGTTTTGCATTTCAGGAAAGAAAACTGTATTTGAGGATTTCAACCAACGAAACCATTCTAGGATTTTGAATAACAAACACTGACAATACAATTACTAAAGTGAGAACCTTGGTTGCATTCTGACATAACATCCAACATGTTTTTAGAAAACGGATTGTGATTTAAAACGGATAAGAAAAGATGCCGGAAAATGATTAAAGTAAGGAAAGGTAGGATCTAACATCTACACGGGTGCGTATCCATATCTTTTTGTTGTTAAGGATCCAGGCTTTCGGGGCGGGATCCAATACTACTAACCAACAGTGTGGATCAAGGACGGACTTCTGGGGGAGGCGGTGGGTTACTGGTACTTAGAGCATACTGCTACTTAGAGCTACTTTTAAGAGTTCCAAACTCTGGGATGGATTTTGTTTATATATAAAAAAAAAATAAGAAAGTTTTGTCTTCTGGGGGGAGGGAGGGCGATTATCAAGATGGCCACCCGTAGATCAGCCTCTGCTAATCACTACATCTATGTAGTACTGAACAGGTATTATTCTGCATCCGAAAGGACGATAAGTAATTGTAAAATACTTCCACCTATATTTCCGAAAAAAATTATAGAACTAGATTGTTTTATAAGAGAAAGAATACAGATGAAGTATAAGATCAAACTTTCATGCTACATCAATCATTTCCCTGTAAAAGAAGTCTTGTTTTATTGAGAAAGCGTACAAATGTATGTTGAATTAGGAAATTTTGGGGTTTTCGGATCCTGTGCATACCCAGCGGTGCGCCCTTGCACCTTTATGTGTCGACGGCAGTGATCCTACACAGAGCTTGCTGTATGTGTGGTGATATGTCGATCAAGTGCGGAAAAGTGACGTGAGTTATGGCTAGCCGAAATCTCACGATGATGGATTAAATGTCGGAGGCCAAGTAATCAGAAAATAGATCTTGGGGATATACGAAATCAAAGTCTATTTCAGGACGAAAACATAGATGCTTCCAAAGATTTGTACTTGCAACGTCAAACTCGCTGCGTCTGAACTTCGGCAGAAATCTAACGATGAACAATAGTGAAATACAAAGACTTCCTTACAACTCGCAAAATCGGGACGTAATCCTGTATTCCACACTTCTCCTTGAGTTTTGTTCATCCACGACGGTTAATGAATTCATTGATTTGATGATGTACTAATGGACGGATGCAAATAACCACTCGCCCACTCGCCCGGGACGAGTGGTTCATCGCTGCGGTCGAGTATTTAATATCATACTGAAGGTAAGTAAATGATTTCTATTGTGGGATGTGGGCTAGTAACATTTTGTTGTTTATTTGAATTCATGTGCTAATGTAATCATACTGCATGTAGATATGTCATGGCAGGTGTTATTGGAAATGCAGAAAGAGGGCTGTGGCTTTGTTTTTATTCCAAAATATAGAAAGAAAAAAGATTGAACTGATATAGCAGCGAAATTCTTCTAAGTCGGGAAGCGAATAGAAGCATTCATCGCTTAAAACAAATGAAAGTCTAAGAATAAACTGTTTCTGATCGAATTATTGATATCACAATATCTATCACTTCAAATTGATAATGTCTACAAATTTATTTTCTATGTATATGTATATATATATTCTCTGAATATGTATTTTCTAACGTATATAAATCAAATTATTATTATTAATGTTACTATTGTAATTAACATACGGCTCGCGTCTTCTATACATCCTGTTTACCTAATATCACATCAATACATACATTTATATACTCCTCAATTTAACCTCGTTTTTGCTGAGTCTCTATAAAACCACAATCAATCAAATCAATTAAACCTCATATCTCTTGAGACCCTATAAAACCTAAATAAATCAAATCAATTAACTTCATTTTGGATGAGTCTCTAATAAACATTATTCAATCAAATCAATTAATCTCGTTTTCGCCGAGTCCCTATTAAATCTCAATCAATAAAATTAATTAACCTCGTTTTTCCTGAGTCCCTATTAAACCTCAGTCAATCAAATTAATTAACCTCGTTTTTTCTGAGTCCCTATTAAACCTGAATCAAATCAACTTGATATAACCTCGTTTCCTTCAAAAATTTCTCAGTGAATAATAGGGATGCGCACGAGACAAGATTTGAGACTGTCTCGACTCAAAAATGTCCCGTAAAATTGATGTCTCGACTCGAAAAATATATATATTTCTATTGGAAGAGCTGTGTCTCGACTCGAATTTTGTCAGGAAAATTCTGTCTCGACTCGACTCGAATGCATCCCTAGTGAATAATAACGACGTTTATTACCTTTTTTCATAGTCTTATGCTGACATTTCGTCTGATTGTCTTTCTTTCTCCGTTTTATAATATTTCGAGGCCGCTATCTTCATCAGTTAACCCACCTATCACCCGAAAAGAAGAATACATGAAAAAAGTTTACTCAGTTTAAGTTGAAAGCATCTACGTGTCTTTAGTACCTATGGTAAAAATTTCAATCAAAATATACTTCCTAGTAGGCACGTAGCCAAGGGGAAGTATCCGGGGGGTTCGGACCCCCATTTTGAGACCAGATATGAAAAAATTAAGGAAGGATAAAACAATAAAAAAAACTACAGGAAGCTTTTGGTTACTCTTTCTTATGAGGAGATTTGTATTATTTGCAATACATGGTGGCAAGGTGAGCGAGATATACTGGAAGAATCAGGGCATTTGAAATTTCTACAAAAGTTACAGAATTCTCAGAATTTCTGGTACTAGTAAGGGAGATTTCAAGCTTCCGAAAGCATAGTGCCGTTGAGTAACACCGTGGGCATTTTTTATCATAATTTTGTCGTCATCGCATCCTTGCAGTATGAAACATGTTATTTCGTAAGCAATCTTCTACTGCTCCTTTAACCTGTCATTTGGAACAGACAGGAGTTGACGGAATAATAAAAAACAAAAGTTTATATGGAAAAGGAGCTCTATTAGCATTTGATTCAACAGAAAAAGGAACGCAGATATAAAATATTTTAAAGACATTATTGAGTATATACTTTTTATAATAGTGAATATGTAGTGTTCATAATGAAAGGAAAATTGTTATATTTGAATGAACAAAGAAAGGAACGTAAATATTGTAAAATCTTTTTCAATACTTTTAAAATTCTTTTAATACTCAGAGATTTCTTCATAGTTTGTTATTAAAGTACTTATCAACATATCCTCGTTTTATTATCGTAACAAACCAATATATGTTGATAGTAACGTAGTTTACGTTGATCAAGCTCCAGAGCCTTCAGAATTCCATATTACTCCCCCCCCCCGTTTCGAAATCCTGGCTAAACGAACCAATATATGTTCCAGTAAAATAGTTTAGAATGATCGAGCTCCTCGTGTGAAGATTACAGTATTTCATGTCACGGACCTCCCTCCCCTTCACGATATCCTGGGTACGTGCCTGCTTCCTAGAAACAGACACTTTCATCTATATTATGCTGGCTCACTAGCAATCACTAGATATGTCAATCTGACTCTGGTAACAGAAATCGTTATTCAAATGATCGGATAAAACAGAAGTTAAATTCTAACAATTCCCATGATTAAATTGCTTTTAATATCAAAGTTCTATTAAATTGAAACATTCGAACATACTTAGATGTCGCTTCCAGATTGTAGTAATATATTGGAAAATAATCGCAACAAAATTAACATTATCTCAACGTCTGTCAGTGTTGTTCTGTTGCTTAATTGTAAGTAACTGAATAGTAACAAAGAAAATAAGAATTTTTAACAATTGTTACTTTATAATATCAAAATATAATTAAATACACTGATGACTTATGTAAGCTTCTCTATATATTATAGAAATGTCAGTGTAAAGTATTTAAATATTTGTTCTGCTTTTTTGGTGAGTACATAAGTAAGTCACTTAAATAGGTCATTAAGGGGATTCTCAACCTGGGAGTCTCGACACCTAGTGTGGTCGAACGAGTGTTTTATTGGGGTCGCAAAGATAAGAGGTAAATGACTGGGAGTATGTTTAGTACAAGGTGTCCAGAAGCACGTAAAAAACACGAAATTTACAGGAGAAATGAATGATGCAAGTATTTAGACGTAACATAACGTAACCAAATCTAACCTAACCTAACATAAGCTAACCTGAACTAACCTAAAAACCTAAACTAACCTAATATTAGTAGAAATAAGCGAAAGTCTATCATTTTTTTGTGGAAAATTATGCGGGACCCGTCCACTAATATAACATAAACTAAACTAATCTAAACTAACCGAATGTGAACAGAAATTACCGAAATTGTATTTTTTTTTTTTTTTTTTTTTTTTTTAGAGAAAAGAGCTGGATCCCTTCTGCTTAACATAGGCCGATGAATGAACTGACCAAATTTAGTTTTAATGCATTCGATTTTAGGGAAGTTACTGTATCCATTATATATGTAGGAAATGTATTCTTGTATTATAGAAATAGGTGGATATCGTGAGATCTCCGCAATAGGCATATTAAAAATCCCATACAAACATGTTAAAAACCATAAATTATAAGTGGGTTGCTGAGAAAAGGATGTAACAAAATGGGGTTCGTGATAGGAATTAGGTTGAGAACCACTGGTCTTTTGTATGTCAAACTTGCATATATATTTTTGGTACCGGTTACTAAAATATGTAGTAGTAGTTTCGGATGTTACTAACCTGGCGCCCCATTAGTGAACTAGTGAAACTTCTGCATATGTCTCTATGTTAGAACATTCATGATATTTATAACTAGCTGAATAACATGTTGTTCCCACAGGGGCAAATATGGAAAATGTTATAAATTATTTCCCTCTTTAGGATAGATATATACACAAAAGTTAAACGATGAAAGCTCCCAGGATACTGCATTTTTGGTATAAGTTTTGAACTTCTACCCCCTTCCTATACGCCGTCAAAGGGGATTAAATTGAGATGATAAAAACTAGATTGAATTAGACATTAAGTTCCAAAATTCAAACCAATCGGCTATTATCTCGTGATATAATCAGAAAGAAGAGACAAAATCAATATTGTAATGTACCACGCGCTTCTGTGTACAAACTGTCATATGCTCCTAGTTGTAAACATCACCACATGCATTTACGTCGAAGTACTACACACCACGAGGGATTACTACGAGTAGAAGACCAGTATTATACGGACCACATACACCTACAAATTACACGATGGTAGTAGTGCTACCATCGCTTTGGTACGCCTATGTATTGGACAGTAACCAGTGGACCGGCATCAGTTACCTGGTCTTCCTGCTCTTGCTTCCTTGCAAACTAGGAGTAACCTACCCTGAATCTCTATCTTCTTCGAGATTCTTGCCTACTCCTTTCTCTCTGACTTATTCTGCTGCGGGGCTCTGTGACTTTTATTCACCTCATTGCTTGCTTCGGAGCTTTGGGATTTCCTATGCCATTCTGTTTAGCTTGTTTCGATGCTCTGTTGAAGTCCCCTCTGCAACTGTACGGTCAAGGACTACCTGATTTCTACCTTACAAATTAGAGAAAGGTTTTTACAATCTTTTCTGTAATTACTGTTATAGAGAATTTTATAAATAAACCGGTGGTGGGAGTCGATTCCGGACTCTGTATTAATCTAACTTTACCTACCAAGAAGTTTCACAATAATTATTTGAGGACACAAACCATTATAGAAATTTAAGAGCGGAATTTCGGAAGCGCTGAAACATGTATCCCTAGTCGGGCCGCGGTGGCTCAGTGGTAGAGCGTTCACCTCTGGTGCTTGGAGTCCCAGGTTCGATCCCAGCCCCTGTCAAGTGAACTTTGTGGTGGACAAACACCGTGTGCGTGGGTTTTCTCGGGGTTCTCCAGTTTCATCCCACTTTCTTCATTACACCATTTCAGTCATTACTCATCATCACTGTCTCCTTTAACTGTAGGACGTTCAACTCAAAGATTTCTTTTTATTTATTTATTTATTTATTTATTTATTTATTTAGAAAACAACACAACAGGCTTAATGCCTAATTATAGTGTCGTATAATACATACATATACATATATACTTTTACCCATACAATTAATCAATGCACTTCGAGTGTCAGGTACTCGGTAATAATCCTGTTTCTAAATACATATTCTGACATACTGAATATATCTAATACATCAGTTTTATGACTTAATTCATTGTAGGAGTCACACATTCTCCACAGCGGAGATTTATTGAGAATATTTGTTCGTGCCCTTTCACAGAAAAATATACCAGTATTCCCTGGTCTTGTTCTGCCTGTTGGAACGCTCAGATATATTTTCGTGAGTAGCTCTGGACAGTCAATTTTATTATTTAATACTTTATATAAAAATAGTAAATCAAACATCTTTCGTCGATTCGTCAGCGTTAGGAAATTCAAACTCCTTACTAAGTCCACGTAGGGAATCTGTTTGGGATAGAAAGCTGTTTTCTTGTACGTAAGTATTTTTAGAAATTTAAATTGTATGTTTTCTATCGCTTGTAAGTATTTATTTACATTCGGTGTCCAAATAACGCACGCATATTCTAATCGGGACCTTACGTACAAATTATAAAGTTTAATGAATGTTGACTCGTTTCTAAACTCGTTACCCATTCTATAGATAAAACCGAGGTTTCTGAATGCAGCGTTAGAGATTGCATCAATGTGATGAGAGAAGGTCAATTTTGAATCAAAAATTACACCTAAATCTTTAACTGAATTTGGTTTACACAGAGATATGCCATTAATTATATACAGATGATTGATGGGATTTTCTTTCCTTGAGAACGATAAAGACTTGCATTTAGAGATATTCAATGAAAGTTTGTTTTTGGCACACCATTGCCCAACACCCTGTAAATCCTGCTCGAGTTGTGTGCAGTCATCTATTGTGCTTATTTTAGAATATAATTTGAGATCATCGGCAAACAACAGAAAGTGAGAGTTTTTAACATAGGTTGAGATGTATCCCTATATTTGTAATGAGGAGTTTCTTTACTGAACTGTATCGTTCAAAATGCAAATCTATAAGTTTATGCGTGCAACGTAAAACTTAAAGATTTCATTTCCCGGTGTGCGTGAAACACTCTAGTAGTAATTGAAATTTTTATCCACGCACCCATCTTAGAATACGCAGTTGGATCAAAGTGAGATTATCGTAATATCCCACGTGGTATTGTGTACAAACAACATTTTACGCTTATGTTTATAAAGACCACCACATGGTTTTACTTGAAGCTACTATGCAACCCATGGATCCACTATCACCTGCAGACAACGGACTTCTGTCTCCTCCCACGAAGCAGACAACGACATCGGAGCAGCAGCGCCACGGCCGTCTGGAGATTTATACATTCGGAAGCCCACAGCGGACATTATCATTTCACTGGTGTCCCTCTTAGTGTTTGCTTCGGAACATTAGGAGTAATCTAACTCCGAGCCTCTAGTCTGTTACGGGACTCTTGGCTTTTCCTTTCATCTGGTTTTGCCTGTTTCGGGGCTCTGTCGGGAATCGTACACCGAATTGCTTAGCCTGCTTCGGGGTTCTGTAATCACTAACCCCCTCACTGTTTGCCACGGAGTTTTGGGGTATCCTTCGCCACTCTGCCTCTAGCCTGCTACGGGGCTTTGTGGAGATCTCTGTCAAAGAATACCTGTTTTAACCTTACAAGTATAAAGAAAATATCTTTGTAGTGTGTGTTATTTAGAGAAAAGCCGGTAATGGGAGTTGATTCCGGACACTCTTTTTACTACTTCGCTCTACCTACATCGCATACGGGACAGAGTTTTACATAGTGGAGGCGCCGGATTCAGTATACAGTGTCACCAGACTCCATTTAAAACAATGCAATTTTTCCTTTTTCCATCCTGCTGAAAGAGGAAAAGGGAAGTATGAAGTCGAAAAAATTCCTAAACGTACCCTGATGGTTAACTATAATTTTCGGCTGTCTTCAACTATCCTGTAGCCAATGATGCCAACCTGAAACAATATGAAATCCCATGTCGAGAGGCAAAAAAAATCCCATTTTATGTGTGAATTTCCCACGTTATACTAATTAAAAGTATGCTGTAATATTAAAAATTAAATTTCTTTGTGTTAGTCACTTTTTACAATATCTAAATGAATAAGCCGTAAATTTCTATCTTCTCGATATTTCTGGAAATCCTATAGACATTTTCATTTTATTTAACGTTTCTGTTGTAACAAAGCACATCCCACTGAAACCCAATAAAAATACAATTGATATTTCAATTACCTTTAGAGTTTTTATTATAACAAAGGGCATCCCATTGTATTCCAAGGAAACCTGTCAAGGCTATTTCTATAACCTTTAAAATTTCTACTGCAACACATCCCATTGAGTTCTAAGGATAACACTCTATGGGCATTTCCATTTTCTTTCAAGTTTCTTTTGCTACCGTAAATTTCCCGGAACACTCATGAGACTTGCTAGATTTCAAAAGGATGTCCTGCGAACATGATGCCCTTAGCAGAAAAAGAACTCCCAACCACGAACAAAGAATCCTTATGCGCTCGGTTGTAAAGAGACACAACTATATGGTGCTGAGCTATCACTATGGTCAATGTGTAAACTGATGATGTTTTGAAACATCATCATTTCTGTACACGTTGAACTATGCTAGTAATGTTTACTGTGAGCACGCAAGTAAAACTTATGTAAGGTTGTAATGCTAGCACGAAATCATGTATGCCCATTACCTCATACAATAACTATTGTAGTAGACAGCTATAACAAATATCTCGGCAGAATTCATTAATTCAGTCGATCCGTTTGCATCTTCATGATTAACGGTGGCTATACATATCCCGTTATTATTATTTTTTTTTTTTTTTACAATGAAACATACTATATATAATATTGCAGAATGCAAGAAGCTATTCATCGTGTTGTTAGATGCCAGAAAATATTCTCTGACTGCTGACATGTATCAGACGAAATTGAAAATTTTACAAGTGATTCTTTTTACTGCCTTTAGCAGATCTTAATTAATTAATTTTTCAGTTAAGCAATTTAATTTCCTTTCAGAATTTTCAAACTATGGTAGACTTCCGGATGTCATAGAGAGATAGTGAGAGATGAAACCTGTTAAGTAGTAATTCGTCTCCTAAACCTAGTGGCCCACTTGCCGGTAATATAGTGACGTGTCGAAGAATTGCCGCTAGTGTGCCACTAGTGGTTGGGTTTCGTCGAGTCGAAACAGATATGTAGATTCAGGGTGTTGAAATTAGCACCGCGTACTTCATTTTGGTCCGTGCTCCTTGATTTGTCGTCGAGAATCGCAAAAGGACAAACACGAGCTATCGCTAGTCATGTGCATTTACGTCTTATTACATATTATTTTTCCCTGATGAAATGTTCCTAATGTGAGCTCCGGGGGTCAAGAGCAACCCCTGCCTCTATATCATGAAGTGAAAAATCTTGACATGATTACGTATAATTTTATGATTTTAAATGGCAACTCTCACTCATCATTAGAAAGTGAATATGGGAGAACTGTGAAATAAAGTAAATAGACACGCGTCATTTTATTATAAAATTACATGGTGAATGTATTTTATCTGAATCGAAAGAGTTATGTTCGAATATACACCGTTAAAAAGTACTCTCATGGGCCACATTAAAAAGACCTCAAAAATGTATCCCTCTACAAGCTAGGTTTTCTTGATCGCTTCTGTGGCAAAGTCGGAAGATCAACAGCCTAGTAACCATAAGGTTGGTGGTTCGAATATTTTTCTTTAGTGTTTTCTAGACTCACCTTAATGTAAATAAACACTTACATATGCGATTTAACATATTTTGGAGGAGTAATTTTGTGATTGATTGGCGTTTCGTTGCGTCTCTGCCGCTTGTGGTATAGGTCTAATTGTCAAAATGGAAGTGCGGCCGCCGCGAATCATCACTGCGGGCACACCCAATTTTTGGCGAGATGTCGCTAGGTGCCCATCGGTGGTCCACCGACGCTTATGGCATGGGGAAGTTTCTACTACTTTAGGTCTTAGTAGAGAGAGAGAAAGACAGAAGATGGAGTCTCTTCTTAAGACGCTGAATCGATTGTTGTTTCAGTTCTGGAGGGAAATAAATAAAAGGTTAAACGGGAAATAAATAATTTGTACTATGTCCGATTTAAATAAAGGGTAAATGTAGGATATGAAACATATGATTGGGATGCTAAATTGATTCAACCGTCAAGCAGGAATGATTCAAGATAAATCTTACCACATTTCACGATATAGTGTCTAAACAAAAGACATCATGTTTTCTTGCATCTCTCTACAAAAACCGGAAGTGGTACACCCTTTACTTCTTCCAATTTTTATACTGATCATCAGGGCCGGATTAACCCAACTGGAGGCCTGGGGCTAGAGTGGTCCTTGCTGACTTCGCCTATTACTTTTCTATGAAAGTACAGAAGGAAAGTTAAGGTAATTTGTTTCATCTTTTTGGTCATATTTTATTTTATGATGATGATAGTATCTTTATGCTTCTTTTCAGATAGCAAATTGAGATTTTAATCAGAGTAGCGGCCCTGTCCATCTGGACACCTCGGGTTAGAGCCTCCCCCCCTAATCCGGCCCTGCTGATCGTTATAGAGGAGAACAATAAAAGATAACGACAAGTATTTTTTTGGAACCAATCCAACATCAGAATAGCATATTCTCTTCAACTCGGTTAATCCTCTGATGCAAGCCGGAAGTGGTAGCAATCAATAACTTCCGGCTTCAACGCTCGTTGCTGTAGAGCAACATCTGTAGTAGAAAAAGATAAGCTTGTTTTTGGAATCGTTTCAGTGTCCGAAGAAAATATCTCCACCCGTATGGTTTTACTAAAACCGGAAGTACAGGAATTTTACTATTACTTCCGACTCCAATATTGATTTCGATAGACCAAAAACAGTACGGGATAGGAAGTAATTAATTTTTGATATGAATTCAGGGTTAGTGGAACAGGATTCATCTCTGACCTTAGGGTAACCCTCTTTACTTCCGGTTTCAGTATCCAATGTATATACATAGTTTGGAACTTTACTGTAGTCATACAACATGAAACTAACATTTTAACGTGTTCTGAATATTGACCTAGTTTCTTACGCACAATAGCTATGATATTCGAAGTACATCGACTGGAATAAAGCACTTGATTTTTAAAATAGTAAACATTATCTTCAAACAAAGACACTAAAATAGTTGGTTGAAAGTTTCAAAATGTACGTATATCTCGATACAACCATTCATTGTATGGTGATGTTCATGCATTATTAATTGGTCAAATCTACGTTTACTGTTCACTTCAACGTTAATTCCTTTGGGAGCACTAGGCACGCTTTAATAGATTGATTGAAATTCTCGTCAGACAGTTGAGCATTAGTTAACACGTCAGACGGTAGTGCAAATCCAGCCGCCTGTGATCCACATTCAAGACGCTTCACCCTTCAACTTGCACAACATGCATATTACTAATTTCGTGCATACGTGTACAGCGAGTTATGAAGTACGGCGTTTTTTTTTTTAAATGATTGTTTAGAAATAAAAACAAAACAAGGAAAGCGATTTTAGTGTGTTTTTGAGAGGCGTGAATAACTCCTGACTCCAAATCGTATATTTTTTTGTAAGAGTTTAATTCATTGAAACTCCTTTACATACATTTGTTCTATTTATCTATCTAGTCTCTCTCTCTCTCTCTCTCTCTCTCTCTCTCTCTCTCTATATATATATATATATATATATATATATATATATATATATATATATATATATATATATATATGTGTGTGTGTGTGTGTGTGTGTGAGTGTGTGTGTGTGGCCTTTCGTCCGGCAGACAAAATAATCTTAAGAACTATTTCATAGGCAGTGGTAGATCCCAGACAGAAAACTGGGGGCGATATATATTACTTATTTGGGATCGTAACAAGTCTTATGCGAGAATAGTAAGAAATTTGTGTATGCACTGATGAACTAACATTTGATCGAATTAAATGAACAGATTCAAGTTTATACTTTTTACATACGAATTTATTCCCTTCCTATTGACACATTACTCTATTGTCATGCAAGTATTTTAATATTTAAAAGTTGCTCAACGCGCTCAAATTTATAGCTACGTTCACATTATTTAAGCATTACATACGAAACTCAGCGTGTCTTCACCCAACTCTTTCTCTTTGAGTTACAGTTTTCACACGGTATATGACCTTCGGATGTATTCGATACATATTGTAAAGTTTGGTGACGATATGTTTAGAGGTTTGATATATAGGGTGTGTGACAAGAATATTACATTGGGCTATTGTGGGGTCATTTGACTTTGTCATTTTACCTGAAAATTGTTTCTTACATCTAGCATTTATTACAATTATTTGACATTTGAAAACAAGATACAATGTGAAATATACTTTTGGAATCTTGAATACACTCTGGGAAAGTTATTCTATTAAGACCTTGGTCGCTATATTTCTGTTCTTTCCAGGGAGAACTCGCTGAAGGACGTTATCTCTTAGATGAGATTATTTTCTAGAAATAAATTTTGGAGAGAATCGATGGAAATTGATGAAAGATTGGAACTTAACCACACGTGTACATTTCATGTGCTTTGACACAACAGCATCTAACACGGGGTCACAAAATGGAGTTTGCACCCTGCAGAAACAGAAAATCAAGGACCCGATTACAGTCTCTTGCAGGCATTACATAATAGAACTCATTTTGGCGAGAGTGTTCGACATGTTTTTTGGTGCTTCAATGGCTCCACACATGAAACTCTTTCAACGTTTCTCTGAGGAATGGAACTTAATTGACAAGCTGAAGTTCGATACCGAAAGTCAAAACACTATATATATATATGTTGTAGAAGTTGTCACAGAGGTTTTGACCCCAGTAAAGTATCAACTGATATATTTCTTCAAGCAGCAAATTGACGCACTATCAACCCAGGCTTGGCGAAGGTCTTCCAAGAGGTATCACATTCTTTGTTCCTGGGACTGATCATCGTGCACGATGTATGGCGAAATTGATTTATTGCCTGAAGATATATCTTTTCCGATTACAGCTTCACCATACATCTCGTAAGCTGAATAGGTTTCGTGAGTTCAACATATTTGTCGTCGCAGTGCATTTGAAAGCATGGCATTCCTCTCTACTTGCGCTTTGAACTCCAAGGAATGGCCTGAATCTCTTAAGACGTATGCATTCCTACAAGAAAATTAATGCAAAAAATTGCTGAAGCAGCAATGCACAGTTTCTCACCTCTGTGGTATTTGAGCGAACCACTTCCCGCACCAGTGAAGATAAACATGGTTGCAGCGTTATTTAGGGAAGGAAGTGAAGAAGAACCCGTGCTCTTAAAATATGACGAGACCACGAAGAATAAAGCTCTTAGTGACTTCGTTTCCAGGAACACCAGAAAGCTGTTTGAAGCACTGGAGATCTCCACGGAGTTTTTATTTGAAAACCATAAAATAAGGTAAATGAATGATAGTTTCCTTTAGACTCGAGAGTGTGTAAAAGCTCTGCATATTGTAAATGACCTGACAGAACAAGGAATTGCATTGATTCAAAACTTCAATGGAAAACTTATCAAACAGGATGATCAGATTTAATTTCTTCTCCAAGTTGTAGAGCAGCACAGAGGGAAATTTCCTTACCCCAAATAAATTCATTACCTATCAAAGCATTTTTTTTTTTTGTTTTTTGTGTTGAATATACTTTCGCAAATTTAAATACTGAACAAAATAGACATTCGTAAAACAAATATTACTAAAGGATGTTTCCAAACATAGCTTTAAATTTCGGAGTATTTATTTGTGAATTTTACATTTTAGTGGTTTTAGGTGAATTTATGAATGAGTTGAGCGGCCACTACATATTGTGTAATTGTTTCAAAATTTTTGTAATAAATATTTGAGATAAAAATAAATAAAAATTAATCCTGAGAGCATAAAAAGTGCGAAAGTGAATTTTCGTTGCCACCCTTATATATATATCTATATAGTACATATATATATATATATATATATATATATATATATATATATATATATATATATATAGTGGCGGATCCAAGGGGAGGGCTATAGGGGCTATAGCCGCCCTCCTTGACGCTCAGGTATACACTGGATAAAATGGACTTCAATCCTGCTTTACACTGGATAAAACGTCAAAATATGTTTTAGCCCCTCCCTTGATCATATCCTGGATCGTCCCTATATATCTATATATATATATATATATATATATATATATATATATATATATATATATTCAGTTTACAATTTTTCATTGGTTTTGCAGACGTTTCCAAGTTAACCCTCTTCCGATGGACATTATGGGTAGTTTGGACGTTGTATAGACCTCAATTACTGTTTTACAATGGAGGGATAAAAGTGGATCTGGATAGGTAGGGGGACGCATGGAGTCACGCCGTCCCCCGTGCCTATCGTTGCCCATTGTAATTCTTTTAATAAGTGAGAGGACGCTACAGATATTTTATGGAAGTGGAAGGACGCCGTGCACCTTCACGTTCCCCTGCACTTTTACCCACTGCATTGCATAACAGAAAAACTGCAACTGAAACTAAGTCTAATGTTTCAAAAATATTCCAATAAAGAATAAAAGACAATGTTTACTATAACCTTTTAGAAATATATCGACAATAGTTTTGATTATTTTTGTCACTCAAAAAACCTGGGGATTTAAGTTTCCCAGCCACGGGGTAGATTAGCTATTGTTAATAGGTCACCATTTATTTGGGCATAATGTAGAAACCGCAAAATCACGAAGTTTTGTGCATTTTATACTAAAGTTATATATGTGCCCCTTTGATCACACGATACACGGCCATATTGTAGTGGACTAGGAGAAAAACTTCTTTCTTGGAAACCATTTAGGACAGATACTAATCTCGTGCTGTCATCTGGTGAAATACACAATACAATCTTGATGGGTTTGTGGTTGTATATATAACAAAATTCATTCCTTTGTGTTGTAATCTTTAATGTCGTAACTTATGGGGAGTAGCAAGAGGTGAAACTTTCAGTGATGCCAACCTGAAAAGTTACAAAATCTCATCTCCAGAGGCGAAAATTCCCATTTTGCTCTTCAATTTCTCACGTTAAACTAATTACAGAATTTCTGCATGAAAAATATTGTATATCATTCACTTTCGTTCATGTGTTACTAAATTAGCCTATTTGTGAAATTTCAGCGTCTGCGTTTATCAAATAGTTCATGAAAAATTATTTTCCTTAGTTGAAAGAGACAATATAGACGAACTGAAAATATAGACGAAAGCAAGTATGTTTCTGCTAGTATTTAGTATTATGTTTTTGTGAGATCACGTTTTAATGAACGTACTAACGATATTAGAAGGACTTTGTTCTCCAGTCAGTCTGGAACATTTTCTCAGTTGGTTGTTTATCATTTTATGTTTTACTTTTTTCCGTTAGTTTTTACGAAATTAGGAAGTTCATTACTGAATTTTCTGTCTTTGTGTGTGTATGAGTCTATTGTTTGTGATTTTGAAAAAAAAAAAAAAACTTTAAGCCGTACATTCGACAGAGGATAAAAAAAAAAAAACTATCTCAACGAAGTGATGGCATTTTTCACGTCACTCTTACCGTTCCCGAGATATTGGGCAAAAGAGTTCCAATTACGGGAGATTTAAGGAGCCATATCTCGGGAAATGTGTCATAGAGAGATGATATTTTGCGAATTTTTCAATTTTGAGAATGTGTCTTCTTAAAACAACACATCGTAGAGCATTTTAATAGAACTCCTAAACAAAACATGTGCAAAAATTTAGTACTCAAATATATTATAAATGGAGAGACGTATTACAAGAATTGAAGGGATGGATTTCAAAAGAGGCTAAGTAAATTTTTCTCAATTTTGAGATATTTATTTTATTAAGTTACATTTCAGTATCTTCGTATATTACACTGGGTTTTATGCCAAAATTCCATAAATGGCATAATTCTATAGGAAAAAGAAAACAGCGTTTGTTTTCCGTAATGTCCTAAGTCAACAGTATTCTGTGAAGTTATTTTCTGACTCATGCCTAAAAACGCTTATAAAACTCTTGCTAAAGAACCGATAATTTCACCGTTACCTCACGAAAAGTAGGCAATTGCAATTTCCTTTGATGTAGATTACTTCTCTTTCAAAATAAAATAAAATAAAATAAAATAAAATAAAATAAAATAAAATAAAATAAAATAAAATAAAAATAAAACGATGGAAACACACAAAAAATCGTCTCCTGAAAATCTTCCTTTTTTGATTTAGGCTCTTTTGGAATGGAGCTCTTTAATTGTTTAATGAGTATAACAATAAAGTACATAGAACAACTGGTATAAAGCCTGAAGAAGTTAATAAAAAATAATGCTTTTTAAATTTGTTCTGGCAATGCTCTTGGAGCATTATTAACTGATTTATAATTAAATTTAGTTATTAAATAGCACACCATAATTCTTGGAGTTAGCTTTTCTGAGAACCACAAGTTACTTCTGCACTAGTGTGCATTTAGTCTACTTCCTGACAATAGAGAATTTTGTTACTGACGAATATGTATGAGAAATTTGATATATGTTGCCATTTGCGATGAAATTCCCTTTATCCTATATCGAGGGTAAATTAATGTCAAAAATTCAACAAAAGGGATTTTTTCCCACACGAATTGGCATCAACACCCCCATTTAAGCTTCCTACTGTTCTAGGACCTCACTTGAAAATAAAACGTTCTCTTTCCATACTTTTGTAAAATTTGAAAAATGAAAAGAGAAGGATCCCGGTGGTGGTCGCTTGTAGCGCCAGGTTTTGTAATAATAAAAAAAAAATGAGATGGCGGGTTTTGGGTTCATATTCCGTTTGTCACTATTTATTCCCTGTGCACCACCGTTAAAGTCTCCGTTCCCCGAACTAACATGGTTTGTGACTCGATAAGGATAGGTCTCACGGTTAGGAAATCCTATCTCCCCGCGGTGTCCCAGGGCTTTAGGAAAATAAGATCCCTCTAAAACCGTGTAAGCAAATGAAACTTGATACTATTCGCACGCGTATCCTGAATTCACATGCTGCAACGCTGAAAGAGAATTTTGCTCTACTGTTTGGTTTGTGTGGAAGAACTAGACTGACTCTCACTTTCCAAGTGGACTGAATAATAAAAGTAGTAATAATAATACCAAAAAATAAACGAATATCTAGAATTTAGATTTTAGATTGGAAATTCTGAAAATCAGTCTAATCCCCACTAGAAATGCTTACATTGCCTAATTTGCCTAACAGATCCTTTGGAAACCAATGATATGCTTAAGGTTGGGGATACAACTTGTTTATGAAAGAAAAAGCTTGCGAATTTGAGGTTAACAATGTAATAAAAGTTTTAATAAGTAAACGAAAACAATAACAAGAAAATGTTTTCTAAAAAAACTAAGCAGTCCGAAAGTTAACATTGACTTTTGGTTTTTCTGACAACCAATGTTCAGAATAAGGCATAAGGCCTTAACACAAAACGAAATCAATTTAAGTAAATTTACATCTGGGCTTTCTTTCTTGAACTATGTAGTGAATGAATTGTTATCATTAACCTGACACAAATAAACAAACTGTGGAATTGATGTTTATAACCAGTGCTAGATGCAATCTTACATTGTTTACATTTTATATAGAGCTTTCCTGATTTACATAGATATCATACCAAACTGGTTAAATTACAATTTTGCATTTGAAAAATACCTGATTATTTGACATCGCATGCTAAGTATATAGTTTACGTTGATCAGCTGATATGTTTTGACTATAACCTTTTTAATATTTACGAGATTAAGATATTATATAGCTTGACGGAATTTTGAATATAACAACCTATATTTTATTCGTGTGAAAACTAAGTATTGAAATGATTTAAAATAAGTTAAACTAGTTGAAGTAAGTGGGAATGAGTTGAAGTAACTTGAACTAAAATAAAATAAATCGAGAAACAAGTCATGACTTTGATTTGAGATTTGTGGGAAGTATGAAAGAAACATAGAATGGTCTAAAGGAGTTAAGTAAACCTACTGCCTGACTGCTAACCATTTCTAATTATTTAAATTAATAACTGAGAATGAGAACAAGTGCACTAAATATGCAATTCGACATTTACCTAACAAGAATACACCATCAAATACATAAAATCAATGAGCGTAGCATTACCATTTCGTTATGCATAAAGGCTACATATATATATATATTCATATTAATACAAGTAGAAAATTAATAGACACAAACACACACACACATATATATATATATATATATATATATATATATATATATATATATATATATATATATAATCGTAAGTAAATAAATGCATACACACATAAAAATCAAATAACATATGAATATTAATAATGAATGTCAAGACGTCTCTCGAGATTTTCTTTAATCTGAATATATTGAGTTTTTCGTGATTTTCTCTTTATCATTAATAGGATTGGTATACGGCCGGACATTTTCATGTATTCATCTAGTTTGTTCGTCTAGTTTATGCGCATAAACGTCTGATCGCTCGATTGTTAGAGGATCAGACTGACGTAATAATTGCGGCTTTACTTAGCCTACTTCGTATTTTTCATCTGTATTCTACCTGACTGTACTAATGTCGGTTCCGCTTTATTTATGGATTACGTATCTCTAACCAAGAAAATGATTAATTGCGAGACTAGTCGCATATACATCATAGTTACTAATTAATCCTTTAGCTCTCTTACGTAACATATTTTTGATGACTCATTACAATATCATTTATTAAAGTTTTACTAGTATATAGATCGAAATAGACTCATTTAGTACGTTCACTTCTATGCAAAATTACTTTACAAACACTATAATCTTTGGACAATTGAAGCAATGTCTTGAATATATTTTCTAGGAATATCTATTATGTCTTGTTTGAAATTATCTTAAAGTTCTCATATTACATGTACATAGCGCAGATGATGCATTTTTACTTCATACAAATTTCCATATGTTAAAGGAAATACTTCTTTCATGACCAATTTCATAGTTCAAGTCGTTAAAGGTCTACAACTTGATATTTAATCTACGTTTACATTAACTTTCTTGATATATTATTAAAAAAAATCTAAGTGACCAATAGAGTACTGACGTAAACTACTATCTCCTTAATAAATACAACGACATATTCACTAAAGTCACAGAATATATAGATATATAAGTATCATTGTAAAAAGTATCTCTATTTTTAATAAGCCTTGCTCAAAAAGAAAAAAAAAAGAATTCTAATGTTTAGTAATTACAGTTCGAGTTGGAAAATCTTTTCTCCATGCGGTGTAAATGCGTTAACAGTTTTCAAATAGTTCCGACTTTATATCGCGAACGTCTTGCATTTTATTTAATGACGAAAATTTCCCTTTTGGAATCAACAAAAAAAAAATAATTTGGATGGGTCCTACCTTTCGCCGTACACACTGCTCTCACCACGATAGATCTGATCACACACATACAGATGTCCCTGCGTTTGCTGGCTTCCTTCTTTCGTGAGCAGTGTCCTGGATTCGGAGTTCCTCTCTTCGATTCCCGCTGCGTCTTCCTCTCAAACTGGAAGGGGCGTCGCTCTTGGGCGTCTCCTGATCCATCAAGGTGGGGCTTCTGTTGGTCCATTTCTGATAGGATGCACTCTCACTAAAAGCACTTTCAGACGTCACACTGCACCAACATCACTCTCGGTGTTAAAAGTGTAGTGTTACACGGATAAACAGTGTTTATTGTTTTTAAGCCTTGTGTACAATACTTCAAAACTGATTAAATATGATGAAAACTAGTTCAAGTGCTTTCGGTGCGTATGTAGGCTATCCTAATTGTCTGTAATAGCTCGTGATTATGTTTACAAGTATGAAACTCTGTCACTCAAAAACAATGTTTGTAGGCGTTTCGTGATATATATATATATATATATATATATTAGCAGCGTTAAAAAGTTTATATATGTTTATATATGTAAATATATTCTGAAGAAGATCAATGTGTAAGTCACTATGCTGAGGAAAGATTGTAATTTCGTACACTCGGCTTCGGTGAGTTTAGCCGCACATTGTTCTTGTGAACTTAACTTTTGATTATGAATGTGGTGTGTGTGTAAGTTCCGGGTATGTTTTTGTGTTGCGGTGTTACGATGTTTCCCGGTGAAGAATTATTCTACGACTGACTTGGAGTTTTGAATTTTTAACCTCCGATCTTTTGGATACGCCTCTAACGGTGTCTTGGATTTCGTCTCTCTTCTCTTATTCGTTATGTTAATTTGGTGTCCTAAATTTTGATTCTCTTGGTCTCCGCCTATTTACGGTGTTCGGGCGTCCCTTCTTCAACATACGTGCTTTCTTCAAATTTCACATGTTATATCGAAAATTTTTATGAGAGTTGATTTGGCACCTAGTTGTCTCGTGCGTGGTTTTGGACCATTTCACAGTTCTATGTTAAAATTTTATCTTGCTTCTGCGTGGCGACGTATGGTCTGTGCTGTGATTTTGACAAATTTGCAGAGATTATATTTCCACTTGGATTCTATTCAACGTGTTCAGAGTTTATTATTTTTCTCAATTTCACAAAAAGATGCTAAAAGCTGTTTTATTCTTCTTTCTTGGTTTCACGCCGGGCAATCTGCTGTGTGTGGTCTACGTATGTGGCTTAGGCAGTGGTATTGAGAGACAATAGAAGGGTCTTTCAACTGTCCTCGCCGCACGGACAGGTATACAAAAAAAATAAAACATGTTACTTCTCGGATAGTAGGGAAAAATAGAAAATGTTCTTTGGCTCTTTAAACAAACAAAAATGAAAATGAAAATTATATGCACTAATGTTCATAATTAAACGCAAAATTGGTTTTAAAAGATTTATTTAAAAATTAAATAAAAATGTTAATGATGCAACTGTCACAGTTATCCCCCTCCTAAGATGGAGCAGATGATGCAACTTAGTTGCAGCAGATCTCCATCCTAAGAGAAACTTTGTGATTAACATTGCATCATGAATTCTAAGTACAAATTGAACATTACATAAAAATCCGAACCTTAATCAGAAATTTCAAAGTTCACAAAAATATTCTCATCTCCAAGCACTAAATTCATTGCATTAGTGAAAGATTGCGTCCCATTGCAAAGGCCAAAAGGCATTACTTGAAATTCGTAGAGTTGGTTCTCGAATGGGAACGCTGTGTAGGGTTTCGAGCTTTCGGTCAACTCGAGCTGCCAGAACGAGGAATTCATATCAATTCGGGCGAAGTATTGTACGCCATGAAACTTCTGTAAGATCTCTTGAATGTCCAAAGGTCTAGTCTGTAACACCTTCGTCTGCTTGTTGAGAGCCCGAAAATCTATGCATAGGCGCAAGGTCTTGCCGCTCTTCATCACTACTAGCAGTGGATTTAGATGACACGATTTGGAGGGTCGAATGATGTCCCATTCCAACATTTGTTGTAACTGCTTCCGCACCTCCGCCCTATGTGCCAGTGCCACTGGATAGATCTTTGAAACAATGGCGTCGTTCGTTTCTACGGCAATCTCATGTTTGTATACTCGGCAGCGTCCTGGTTTTTCAGAAAATAGCTCACTGTGTTTTCGGAGGATGCGTTCCAATTGTCTTTGTGTTTCCAGCGAGGGCAAGGCCGCTGCTCGCACTTTCTCTTTGATGCTGCCTGCAATGTCTTCCTCCGCCACCACTGCAGCCACTTGAAAATCTCTTTCTTTGGTGCATAATTCTTCTTCTACATCAATATTCAAGAATTTGCACTGAAGTTGATTGTTTTCCTGTAACGTTCGCAGCTCAGAGCGACTGAAGTCCAGCTCGGCGCGTATTTTATACAAGAAATCAACTCCAAGCAGAAGGGGTGCGTTGAGTCTCTTCACAATTAGTACTTCTATCGCTACCTCTACTTCTGCGAGCTCAATCGGGACAATCGTTCTTCCGAAGGCTCTGGACTGGCGCTTCCCAGTAAAATCAACTAATCGAATTTCGGTGGCGGGGCGTAAAGTCGGATTGCGTACATCCGAAGCTATTTTCCTCCAAGTCTCCTCCGTCATCAGTGTTGCTTCGCTGCCTGTATCAATGATTGCTTCTAATAGATGACCGCTTATTTTCACCTCTATTCTCGGCGTTGTACAATGCTGGAGTTCTTCCTCTTCTTCTTCTTCCTTTTGGTCTGCGTCATCGCAAGTGAGCCAGGTTGCGGAGACGCGTACGCTGACTACGGGAGGATCAATTTCCTGTCTTCCTTCTGCTGACACTTCTCCCTGTTCGTAACTCTTTTGCTCCACGCAACCGTTTCTTTCCACTTCACATCTCTGTACGTGGCACTGTAAGGCGTTGATGCTTGCGCTATGCTTTGATATGGTGGACTCTACATCTTCGTTCTGGTGCAGACCGTCAACTCGAGCCCTACGTTGGCGGTCCTCCCCTAGTTTTCCGAGGACTGTTCAAGGACCTGATTTAAATCTGGTTCACTGTCACTCTGGTTCCTGGAAGTCGCGTTCTGCGAACGGTTCTGACCACGTCCTCTGCGATTACTGGCAGTTCCTCTTTGCGACACTTGTTGTGTCCTGATTCCTCGAATTCCATTCGTCTGTTCCCCTGTGGAACTCCCTCGTCGACTTTGATTTCCTCCTCTGGAGTTTCTTCTAAAGTGCCGCCCTGTGCTGGATCCTCTTTGCAACCCTGGTCGTGTGTCCCTATGTGCCTGACCATCTGGGACGGGTTGCTCTTCAGTTCGTGTCCTGGTTCCCCCTCGTCCATGGTAGGGGTGTGGACGTTCTCTCCTTCTTCTCTCTCCAGGGGAATTTTGTTCTCTGCTGACGGGTGTCTGCGCCTGTTGGATTCTCCTGGGACCTTGAACTGCTCCACCCCGTTGACCTCGCTGAGCGTTTCGTTCTCGCTGCTGGCTCTCGATGCGATCCAGCTCCTCACTGTCCCACAATATCATGGACAGCTGTTCTGTATCCTGTAGATGGATCCCAATAAGTTGTCGCTGTACCCGTATGGGCAACATGTTCTTCACATTGGACAACACCTCGGTCTCCGACATTGTCGGACTTAGCTCCTTGAATGACTTCACCTGCTCCCAGAAGAATTCTCGGAGCGATTTTCGGGAGTCAGGGCGGTATTGGGTGTTGCGGAGTCGAGTCAGCTTTCTCTGTATGATTGCTTCACTCTGGAAGTTCCTGAGGAAAGCTACTCTGAAATCCTCAAAGGTCCGGAATTGGTGTAGATGGTTGTCGATCCACATTTTCGCGGCACCTCGGAGGATTCGTGGAAGGATTGTGAGGAGTTCGGATTCAGCAATCCCATAGAGCCTACAGTCATCCAAGAGTCGTCCTAAGAAGGTTGACGGCAAACTCGCATCTGCGTCAGGGTCGAAGGTTGGCAGTTCATTGATTTTTGGTGCTCTCAAAAAGCTTCGACCGCTGCCGTGCGTGTCCAATGATCTTTGGGACTGCGCAGTGTCCCGACCTAAATCCTCGCCAATGACAGATGCATTCAATGGTGGAGGTGTGGCAGTTCGACTTCTTGAAGTCTCTCCTGTATCCGTAGTTGGGTGTGCGCCGGTGCCCATGGTTTGACTCTGGCTTGGCATCCTCTGGGAAATCTCTTCGGCTAATCTGTCGACGCGGTCGGCCGTTTTTCTCTTTTCTTCCTCCTGCACCCGTTGCAGCATGGCCATTTGTTCGGCATGAACGGAAAGTTGCCTTTCTACATTGTGCATGCCTCGCTGCACTTCTTCTCGGTTGGCTTCTAGACGCCTCTGCAATTCCTCTTTGTCTGTTTTAGCCTGATTTTCCTGTTGGGAATGCATTCTTCGGACATCTTCTAATATTAATTCCTGTCTCTGTTCAATTTTCTGGGCGAGCCGTTCTTCGGTCTTCTCCGCCTCCTGCTGAATTCTCTCTTCAAGCAATCGCAGCTGTATGTGACTTTCTTCTGCTTGCACTTCCAGCCTTTCAGCGAGTTTGGCAGCTATGGTCTCCTCTATGCGTTGGCATTGCCTCTGTTGCTCTTCTCGCAACCTTTCCATTTCCTGTCTTTGCTGTTCCCTTTGTTCTTCGAACTTCCTTTCAAGTTCTTGCTTTTGCTCTTCTCGGAACTTTCTTTGTTCTTCAAGTAGCTTCCTTGACTCTTTTCTTCGTTCTTCTTTTTGTTCATCTAACTTCCTGTTAAGTTCTTCTTTTTGTCCGTCCAACTTCTTGTTAACCTCTTTTATTTCTTCTCGTAGTTTTCTTGATTCTTCCTTTTGGTCTTCTTTTTGTCCGTCTAACTTCTTGTTTACTTCTTTTATTTCTTCTCGTAGTTTTCTTGAGTCTTCTTTTTGGTCTTTTATCATCGTCTGCAGTATGGCAAATATATCGGCAGTGGTGGGACTTCTGTTAGATTCGTCCTGCTGCTCTGTCCTTGGCGTTTCTTCTGATGCCTGAGAGCGCCTTTCCTCGATGGACGCCACTGTTGTGTTTAGGACGCCGCATGTAACACATTCAAGATTGGAAGATGATGGGGTTATTTCTTGCTCCCAGACATCTCTGCCGCAATCTGGGCAAATCTGTTGCTCTCCCGTCAGCATCTTGGTCCTTATTTCTTCTGTCTGTGCCCGCAGTCTTGGCATCTGAAACTAAAAATATACGGCTTTTGCGCCGAATTATTTTTGCACGTACACAAAAATATATTTAATAATTGCTAACTTAATTTTTTTTTACAAACAGTATTCTTGAGGTATACTACTGAAATGTTAAGTTTCGTCGTTAGTAATAGTTCACACACACACAACACGGTTTACGTTATTTATTTATTTATTCATCAAATAAGCCTGAGTGTACGATCGTTTGCAATAATTCCAAAGCACAGTAATTTACACTTTAAATCATCTTATCTTAAAATTTACTAAGTGCTATACTTAATCTACATTAGTGATGATACATTTCTAGCTTAATCCTATACATACTGAAAATTCAAATGATAAACGAATATATGCACACCTTAAATATAAACTAATAGAAGAAAAGTTATTCCTATTTAAATATATGAATGGATATCTTACAAATACATGAATGGTAGCAGGTTCGAGTTGATTTTAGCAACTTGTAGTTATTATCCTATTTCTATATTCCTCACCTGGTTACCTTATTTTTCTTCTTTTTCTTCTTTTCCTTCTTGTTCAATCACCCATTTTCAATACAAATGAATTCTGTAAACTGAATATTCTCGATTGCTAGCTCAACGTAAACATAACTTGCATTCTTCTGGCTGAAAAAGAAATGAAATTGGAGGGGAAAAGAACGTTGATCGTTCCTGGAAGTACTGTTCAACTTCCGTTGAATTTAGTTCGATTCCAAGGCTCATTATGTAGCTGATAATAATCTTAGCAAGAAGTTACTTTTTTTTTAAAGTCCTAAAACGGTAATCGAGTTCTTAAAATAATGGAGTGTATTCGTCGAGACTGTAAAGTAATTATCGAGTAATTATCGTGTCTGACGATTAATTATCGCATCTAAAAATAAATTATCGAATCTGAGAGTTAATTATCGAGTTTAAAAATTGATTATCGGGTCTGAGCATAAATTATCGAGTTCGAAAACTAATTATCGTGTCTGAAGATAAATTGTCGAGTTCGAAAATAAATGATCGAGTCTAAAAATTAACTATCGAGTTCGAAAGTGAATTATCGAGTCTGAAAAAATTAACTATCGAGTCCCTGTTCGGGCGCCATATTTGTAAAATTTGAAAAATGAAAAGAGAAGGATCCCGGTGGTGGTCGCTTGTAGCGCCAGGTTTTGTAATAATAAAAAAAATGAGATGGCGGGTTTTGGGTTCATATTCCGTTTGTCACTATTTATTCCCTGTGCACCACCGTTAAAGTCTCCGTTCCCCGAACTAACATGGTTTGTGACTCGATAAGGATAGGTCTCACGGTTAGGAAATCCTATCTCCCCGCGGTGTCCCAGGGCTTTAGGAAAATAAGATCCCTCTAAAACCGTGTAAGCAAATGAAACTTGATACTATTCGCACGCGTATCCTGAATTCACATGCTGCAACGCTGAAAGAGAATTTTGCTCTACTGTTTGGTTTGTGTGGAAGAACTAGACTGACTCTCACTTTCCAAGTGGACTGAATAATAAAAGTAGTAATAATAATACCAAAAAATAAACGAATATCTAGAATTTAGATTTTAGATTGGAAATTCTGAAAATCAGTCTAATCCCCACTAGAAATGCTTACATTGCCTAATTTGCCTAACAGATCCTTTGGAAACCAATGATATGCTTAAGGTTGGGGATACAACTTGTTTATGAAAGAAAAAGCTTGCGAATTTGAGGTTAACAATGTAATAAAAGTTTTAATAAGTAAACGAAAACAATAACAAGAAAATGTTTTCTAAAAAAACTAAGCAGTCCGAAAGTTAACATTGACTTTTGGTTTTTCTGACAACCAATGTTCAGAATAAGGCATAAGGCCTTAACACAAAACGAAATCAATTTAAGTAAGTTTACATCTGGGCTTTCTTTCTTGAACTATGTAGTGAATGAATTGTTATCATTAACCTGACACAAATAAACAAACTGTGGAATTGATGTTTATAACCAGTGCTAGATGCAATCTTACATTGTTTACATTTTATATAGAGCTTTCCTGATTTACATAGATATCATACCAAACTGGTTAAATTACAATTTTGCATTTGAAAAATACCTGATTATTTGACATCGCATGCTAAGTATATAGTTTACGTTGATCAGCTGATATGTTTTGACTATGACCTTTTTAATATTTACGAGATTAAGATATTATATAGCTTGACGGAATTTTGAATATAACAACCTATATTTTATTCGTGTGAAAACTAAGTATTGAAATGATTTAAAATAAGTTAAACTAGTTGAAGTAAGTGGGAATGAGTTGAAGTAACTTGAACTAAAATAAAATAAATCGAGAAACAAGTCATGACTTTGATTTGAGATTTGTGGGAAGTATGAAAGAAACATAGAATGACCTAAAGGAGTTAAGTAAACCTACTGCCTGACTGCTAACCATTTCTAATTATTTAAATTAATAACTTAGAATGAGAACAAGTGCACTAAATATGCAATTCGACATTTACCTAACAAGAATACACCATCAAATACATAAAATCAATGAGCGTAGCATTACCATTTCGTTATGCATAAAGGCTACATATATATATATATTCATATTAATACAAGTAGAAAATTAATAGACACAAACACACGTATATATATATATATATATATATATATATATATATATATATATATATATATATATATATATATAAAATCGTAAGTAAATAAATGCATACACACATAAAAATCAAATAACATATGAATATTAATAATGAATGTCAAGACGTCTCTCGAGATTTTCTTTAATCTGAATATATTGAGTTTTTCGTGATTTTCTCTTTATCATTAATAGGATTGGTATACGGCCGGACATTTTCATGTATTCATCTAGTTTGTTCGTCTAGTTTATGCGCATAAACGTCTGATCGCTCGATTGTTAGAGGATCAGACTGACGTAATAATTGCGGCTTTACTTAGCCTACTTCGTATTTTTCATCTGTATTCTACCTGACTGTACTAATGTCGGTTCCGCTTTATTTATGGATTACGTATCTCTAACCAAGAAAATGATTAATTGCGAGACTAGTCGCATATACATCATAGTTACTAATTAATCCTTTAGCTCTCTTACGTAACATATTTTTGATGACTCATTACAATATCATTTATTAAAGTTTTACTAGTATATAGATCGAAATAGACTCATTTAGTACGTTCACTTCTATGCAAAATTACTTTACAAACACTATAATCTTTGGACAATTGAAGCAATGTCTTGAATATATTTTCTAGGAATATCTATTATGTCTTGTTTGAAATTATCTTAAAGTTCTCATATTACATGTACATAGCGCAGATGATGCATTTTTACTTCATACAAATTTCCATATGTTAAAGGAAATACTTCTTTCATGACCAATTTCATAGTTCAAGTCGTTAAAGGTCTACAACTTGATATTTAATCTACGTTTACATTAACTTTCTTGATATATTATTAAAAAAAATCTAAGTGACCAATAGAGTACTGACGTAAACTACTATCTCCTTAATAAATACAACGACATATTCACTAAAGTCACAGAATATATAGATATATAAGTATCATTGTAAAAAGTATCTCTATTTTTAATAAGCCTTGCTCAAAAAGAAAAAAAAAGAATTCTAATGTTTAGTAATTACAGTTCGAGTTGGAAAATCTTTTCTCCATGCGGTGTAAATGCGTTAATAGTTCCGACTTTATATCGCGAACGTCTTCCATTTTATTTAATGACGAAAATTTCCCTTTTGGAATCAACAAAAAAAAATAATTTGGATGGGTCCTACCTTTCGCCGTACACACTGCTCTCACCACGATAGATCTGATCACACACATACAGATGTCCCAGCGTTTGCTGGCTTCCTTCTTTCGTGAGCAGTGTCCTGGATTCGGAGTTCCTCTCTTCGATTCCCGCTGCGTCTTCCTCTCAAACTGGAAGGGGCGTCGCTCTTGGGCGTCTCCTGATCCATCAAGGTGGGGCTTCTGTTGGTCCATTTCTGATAGGATGCACTCTCACTAAAAGCACTTTCAGACGTCACACTGCACCAACATCACTCTCGGTGTTAAAAGTGTAGTGTTACACGGATAAACAGTGTTTATTGTTTTTAAGCCTTGTGTACAATACTTCAAAACTGATTAAATATGATGAAAACTAGTTCAAGTGCTTTCGGTGCGTATGTAGGCTATCCTAATTGTCTGTAATAGCTCGTGATTATGTTTACAAGTATGAAACTCTGTCACTCAAAAACAATGTTTGTAGGCGTTTCGTGATATATATATATATATATATATTAGCAGCGTTAAAAAGTTTATATATGTTTATATATGTAAATATATTCTGAAGAAGATCAATGTGTAAGTCACTATGCTGAGGAAAGATTGTAATTTCGTACACTCGGCTTCGGTGAGTTTAGCCGCACATTGTTCTTGTGAACTTAACTTTTGATTATGAATGTGGTGTGTGTGTAAGTTCCGGGTATGTTTTTGTGTTGCGGTGTTACGATGTTTCCCGGTGAAGAATTATTCTACGACTGACTTGGAGTTTTGAATTTTTAACCTCCGATCTTTTGGATACGCCTCTAACGGTGTCTTGGATTTCGTCTCTCTTCTCTTATTCGTTATGTTAATTTGGTGTCCTAAATTTTGATTCTCTTGGTCTCCGCCTATTTACGGTGTTCGGGCGTCCCTTCTTCAACATACGTGCTTTCTTCAAATTTCACATGTTATATCGAAAATTTTTATGAGAGTTGATTTGGCACCTAGTTGTCTCGTGCGTGGTTTTGGACCATTTCACAGTTCTATGTTAAAATTTTATCTTGCTTCTGCGTGGCGACGTATGGTCTGTGCTGTGATTTTGACAAATTTGCAGAGATTATATTTCCACTTGGATTCTATTCAACGTGTTCAGAGTTTATTATTTTTCTCAATTTCACAAAAAGATGCTAAAAGCTGTTTTATTCTTCTTTCTTGGTTTCACGCCGGGCAATCTGCTGTGTGTGGTCTACGTATGTGGCTTAGGCAGTGGTATTGAGAGACAATAGAAGGGTCTTTCAACTGTCCTCGCCGCACGGACAGGTATACAAAAAAAATAAAACATGTTACTTCTCGGATAGTAGGGAAAAATAGAAAATGTTCTTTGGCTCTTTAAACAAACAAAAATGAAAATGAAAATTATATGCACTAATGTTCATAATTAAACGCAAAATTGGTTTTAAAAGATTTATTTAAAAATTAAATAAAAATGTTAATGATGCAACTGTCACACTTTATTTCCTTATTTTTATTACAATGACGAGTGAACAAATGAAGTATGAAATTGTTTCGTCACATAGAAGGAAACATTAGACCCTAATGAAGCAAACAAAGAAACAAAAACATGTGATCTGTTCCAAAGGTGGATCACCACCCGGACGTCAGTGCATATTTTAGCTCATTCCCTTAACTACTGCGCAATGTAACGTTACATATTATAAATATTGTACTATAAGATAAAGTTATGTTTCAGCTACAACACAAGATACTAATTCATTTGGTTGTGTCTTCTGATATCCAAAAAGGTAACAAATAAAAGAAAATATTTGATTCGTTGTACAATGAGCACACAAGATGGAACTTGCTGTTACATCTTACTAGAAGTGCTCAATTTTATGAAATGTTTATTTGAATCTGTAAAGTACTTTAAAGTAACGATCTCATTACGAAATAGATATATAGTTTGACTGTTTTTCGTGTTATGTTTCACATTTTATTTAATTATTAATATACATTTAAGAAAATGGATTTTGAGAAGAAACTTGCGCAGAACGCCATAATGCGTTGTTGCCAAATTTCTACGTGTAATTCCTGGATTCTAGCGTTGCGGTTCGAGAAGTGGAACTTAGCTGTAAATTGCGGTAAGGGTCGAAAACTAATTTCTCCAGTAAGGATCCAAGCAAAATTCATGATTACTTCCTTTATTATCTGGCACCAGTAAACACTCGACACTACGTGGCAACGTCGCATTATTCAAAGAGTGTTTAGCATAGCACCGAGAATACCTAGTGATCCATCTTAAGGCTCTAAGTTATGGCAAATAGTGCCCGTTCAGTTTAATTATTGAAGCATAGAATAATTCCATCATACAATTAAGAAAAAGAAAGAACATAAAAAAGAATGCTACTCCGTTATCTGAACAAAATGTTTTCCCTTAAGATCAAATATAAATGTATAGTGCGTTTACTCAATACGTAGAAGTGTAGTTCGGCAGTTTCTTTCAAGTTTCCATGCTGATTTTTACAACAGCATCCCCTCTACCCTCCAAACCTCTTTGGAGGGGTTTGAACGTCTTACCACCCACTGTGTCTGTTCCTTGTTCTTACCAGATGTACTGTAAGAACAAGTACCTGGTCTTGGGAACAGGGATTCGACTAGTAACTTGAAGGACAGCATTTGGAACTGTGGCGATTAAGACTCCACGTGGAGTTGAAACACGACTGTCAATTGTTTGAAGTAGGGGTCCTGATTGGCCATTTAGTTATGGGGATGGTTTCGGCAAAGATCCCTCGAACGATGGCTTATTTATGGCACGAGCCATCATACGTAGAAAGCGGCACTTCGATTGAAGAAACGAAGTATAATCTACGTCCTAGTTCACTATAACCGCATCTACGTCCGTTACAGGCAATAAAAATGTTTAATTAAAGATTAAATTCTAGGCGAAGGTTCAAGTTTAATATTATTTAATTTTTTTCTGGAGGACAACTTCAGGATTTTTTCTAGGTAGGCCCACATTTTAATGCTTGCCTGTTAGGAAAATCTTCAAGTTACAGTACTGTAGTGGTGCATTATTAAAACGTTACTAATGAAATAACTGATCGTTTTATTTTAACTTTAAATCCATTTGATGCTTGTGCGTAACCATTTTGAAACATTGATAATGGTAGGAAAAAAATGCGTGTTAGCTTGAATACACTTTCAGTAAGCCTGCAGCACCGCTCTAGGGCAATAACATAGTTTCTACTGCAATTCGTTAGAAGAGATCAGATTACTTCTGCCAGTACATACGTATCAACATTTTAATGTTTTAAAACCACTTATTCAAATGTTAAACATTGTTTGTTTTCGGTTAATTGAGCGTGGAACTGTAATATCGTATTTATAAAGCATTCCTTCGGGTGTCCAGTTTTGCAAAGTAAATTGCAGATATTAGTTTGGTGAAATGTATCCAAGCGATTGGGTTTCAAATACGCAATTTTCACATAATCCTTTCATCCAATCTGTAAAATAGCTTCCAGCTGATTGGAAGGAATCAATGCTTAAAATTGATGGCGATTTTGCGATCGTTCATTTCCCTTGCGTACTATATTCAATGTTTGGTTTTAAGAGACAGATATATATAGAAATATATAGATAGGGAGAATGGAATTGGATCGTCAGAATAGAATTTAGCGCCCATTTCGACATTCAGGCTATTTATGTATGAGATAACCGTGGCCAGTAGAACTCAGAGATTTCATTTCATTTTTCTAGTTCAACACTTTCAATCTTAAGCTTGAGTAAGACTTGTTCCGGAATGGAAAGGACAGTACTTATTAATGCAAATATATCAAGGCCGAGTTTAACTCAGGCAATCTTTACGTGGTTTGTAGTTTTCTAATCCTAAAACGTAAATTTCTCTAATCTATCCCGTTTATAACGGACGACTTGTTGACGACTAGAGCGTCGTGTGGTGGCCAGTTTTAGTACTTTCACGACGAATCCTGCATAAACATGTAATTCTGACCAATTTTCTCTTGAAAAATACGTTTCAGCGGCCTTTAGTTACATAATTATATGCGTAATAGTAATTATATGCGACGTAGAAATGTTAGAAAATTTTTTCTCATCATCTGCATGTTTCTCGAAAAATGTACGTACTTTGGTATAACAAAATATACCCTATTAGTTAAGCTATTTGCTTACACCGAAAGCGTTTCTGTGCAATGCAGATTGTACATAATTTGGAATGGCTTATTCTTCTGTCTTCTCAAAGTTTCATTTTACAGTTTCTTCCTGTACAAAGATGCTCCTGTCTTATTGAGTAACTAGCTGAGATAAGTTAAGGTAAATATTTTAATTCCTTTCCTTCTCTTTGAATAAGCAGTTCAGTAAAATTGAAGAACCGCTATATTCGTAAAATTGCTGAACCGAATGATTCAGACCTATAAGATAGGGTCTAATATATTTTGGGAATACGTTTTGTACTTCCCCATACCCAGTAATGCTAATTTTTACATGGGTATACGCTCCATTCCTTGTCACACACACACACACACACACACACACACACACACACACACACACATATATATATATATATATATATATATATATATATATATATATATATATATATATATATATATATATATATATGTACTATCTGGCCATTCCTCACCCGACACCCCTAACTAGTACAATAATCCGGTTTCAGCAGTCCATCAGTATCGTGTGGGGTCACCTTTCGCCGCAATTATGTCCGCAACTCTTTGAGGAAGACTTTCCACCAACTTGCGATAGGTTTCGACGGGAATCTTGCTCCGTTCCTCTTGGAAAGCGGCGAACAACTCTAATGTTTTTTGGGCGGCATGGCCTAGTTCTCAAACGGCGCACCAACTCGTCCCAAAGATGCTCAATAGGGTTCATATCAAAACTTTGGGCTGGCCAATCAAGTTTTTGCACACCCATGACCTCAAACCAAGTGTTTATAACATCTGCAGAGTGACATGGATCATTGTCTTGCTGAAACATATGGACCAATACTGAATTGTGCCCACAGTGTCGGTAGCGCATAATTGTCCAGGACCGTTTGGTATGCATCAGCATTCATGTTTCCTGGCACTAAAACAAGAGGACCAAGACCATATCACGAGAAGCACGACCACACCATGATGGCTCCTCCGTCGAATTTCACTGTGGTACGATACACTCTTGTAAACATCTTTCTCCGGGCATACGCCACACCCACACACGTCCATCGGACCGCCATATCTGGTAGCGCGATTCATCACTCCATAGGACGGATTTCCATTGCTCAAAAGTCCAATGGTGGCGTTCCTTGCACCACTGCAAAGGACGGGTCGCATTGCGGGCTGTGATAAGCGGCTTGTGAACTGAAGCACGACCATGGAAACCAAGTGCGGTGATCTGCCGGCGGACAGTACGATCACTTGCAACGCTACCGGAAGCCGATAAAAAGTTTGTGCCACAATCTGTAGCTACGCCTTCCGATTTGACTTCACCACACGTTTCAAGCTTCGACGATTATGATCTGTTAATATTGTCGGTTTAGTTGGTCTGGTTCGGTATGTGATGAGCCCCTCCGGCTTCCACTTCACGATAACATCGCTCATTCTCGATCGGGTACCTGAAATTTGTTGGAAATCTCACGGGTCGAATGCCCAAACCTATGGGCTCCAATGATCATCCCTCTTTCCGTTTCTCCAAGTTCGCGTCGTCTGTCCATATTGACTGCTGTAGCTAATGTGAGTATATTCTCCAGCGGCAACACCTTTTAGAGCTAGTGTCACGTGCACAGACGATCTCAAGCACTTTTGGAGGGGTGTCCGGTGACGAATGGCCAGATAGTATATATATAGCGTGCTTCATAATTACTACTACAGCGCTTGGAGGTTGAAGGTAGATAGGAAAACATGGAAAAACAAGTTTATTTCACAGAAGCCGAAAGTGGCGTCCTTTCCGAGTTATGAGCGCGGGAAAGGGCTGAAAATTGAACTTTGAGCATTAATAGCGCAAAGACTAATAATGTTAGAAGAAGCAGTATAGTGAATTTCAGAGGAAACCTTGCTTCTATTTTTTAAAATTGCCACATTCAAAATGCTCAGGAAATTAAGCAAGATTTCATTAAACCTTGCTCCATTCAATACACAATTATCTATGAGACTTGACTGAATTTGTGAAATTCCGTATCTACTTGGGCCATTCACACAAATGTAAAATCCAATAATAATAGTAAATCGCTCAAGAAGGTGTGTAAAAAAAACCTTTGCACATCAGCTATCCTAAGAGAGGTTTATCTTTATTCGCACCAGGCAAATGTCGGAATAGTACCTAACTTGTAGACCCCAAGTAGTCTCCTTTCCAATACCTTTAACGAAGAACATTATTCCTCTATCTTCGTTATCGTCGAATGCAGTCGTTCAATTCATCTACAAGGATTGTGGTGAAGAGACCGGAGTTAAGTGAAGATGAAGTGAAGTCTGTTTTCTTCCCAAAAGGAGAAGGGACATCAAGCCTTAAACGGTTACATTGTCCAAAGTGTATATTTTGTGTTGATGTGTTTATTTCGGACAAAATGCTCTGGAAGTTAAGGTATATTATATTTTGTATAGATAGTATTTTATAATGGAAGCAGGCATCATCTTTGGTAGTTCTGAATCATATTCTTTAAGTTCATCCAGATTGAACGCCCATACACGCGAAGAACATGTAAAGCCCACAATATGGAATTCAAGTGAAAAACTTTTTATTATTACCTAGGTACTATTTTAATGTTTTCAAATAATTTGCGAGGTTGGTTATTGTTTCGACTATTGTTCCCGAGTTTTCTGTGACCTTGGCTTCATCCAAATTCTCCTTGTAGAAATTTGATTCTACTAATCTGTGCGAACTTTTTGTTAAGGTATCTTATGAAGTCTTCTAGTTTTGTAACGTCACATATACGATGCGCTTCCTGCATTTCTGTATATTCTCTGGTGACTCTGACCCAGAAATTTTCTGTGCTTTGTAGTTGTTGTATATCATGAAGTTTAAATAGTGGGGCGCCGTATGTTAAGTTTGCTCCTATTACTGGCTTGTATATCCTACTATTTATGTTGGCTGAAATATGTTTTTTTGATATTCACATAATATCAATAATATAATATTGATTCTTTTATTGAAGACGTCCCCCGTTGTTCTCCTTCTGATATTTATTAGGCCCTTGTGCAGTACTGTGAGAGTGCTACTCACACATGTTACGACATTGTCCTGTAATATTTGTAATTCAGTTCTAATCTGTCCGACTAGCTTGTTAAGTAGACTGGGTTTGAGTAATTCATCATCCCTAGACTTCTTACCACTGTGGTTTTTATGTTCTTCATCCTTTCTATATTGCAGCGTTGAGACTTTGGTGTTAAATGTTGTGATGACCTTTTCGATCTAATTGTCAGCATTCTGGAATGGTCCGTCTGGGCATCGGCTACTTCCGGTTCTGTGATTACTAGATGTGCTGGTGCTCAGTGAGGTCCCTCTTCATATACCGGGACGACCCTAACAATGCATGTCAAGGTTGCTTGTTGTGGCTGTTTGTCGGAGTTTGTAACGATTGCAAAATCGTTACATTTTGGTTCATATCTTTATTTTGGAAAATTACTTTTTTGTTTTCTTTTTTTTAAAAAAAGTAAGAAAGTTTATTGTTTTTGTTTTTGAAGAATTACTTTGTTATTCGTTGTTGGATTGAAATGAGATTACTTTCTTTGTAAAGAGCGTGAAAAAAGCTTGAAAACGATATATATATGTCTATATGTTAAGTTGTTAATACTTGTAATACGGCAGAGAATCAATTCTGATTTTTTTTTTTTTAACATCACAACCACTTCAGTTAGCGCAGTGGTCTGGAGTGACGTATGTAAAGAGTTGGGCGCTGCGCAGTAGCGAGAGTCTTGCTCTTATATATGGCATTCTGATCCGCTGCGCCTCATAACTGTATTGTAGTTTATTGCGCCAACACGGGTTGGACTCGAGTATTAGACATCATTAATTCGCGCCGAAAATTGTTCTTTTTAAAAAACGTGGTCGAGAGTTCGTTATAGCTGTGCCTCGTTTAAACTTGTGAAGTGTGTCTTAATTACAACTGTGATTCTAAAACTCAGTGTTAAAATTACTAAGAGTTCAGAAATATAAAATTAAATTGTGTCTAAATAAGTTCCGTAAAGCTAAATAAGTTAAAAGTGAAAAAGTTACTTGTGTTTTCTAGTGTGTGAAGTTGTGTTAAAGGAAGACGTATCTTGCAAGTGAATGAAATTAATAAGGTCTAAATTTCCTCTAAATAATACTTCCGTGTTAAACCCTTTTAAAGGCTTAAAACTACGTTAAATTCAAATGCTGTTATGTGAGAGACGGAACACGTGTGTTACGTCATCGAGTTTAGTGCGTTTCTTGCTTTCGTTGTGCCACTTAAGGTCGAGTAAGAAATTTAACTGGGTAACTTTAAATGGGGGAAGAAAAATAAAAAGTAAAATCAAGTATTAAAATTCCACTTTTAAATTGCATACTCGCGTGTTAACTAATATAAGAAGGATTTCCATAACTTCTTTTCATTCATTACTAAACTTTGTCGGTAATTAATAGTAGTTTAATTTCCTAATTACTTTTGTTTTCGTTCTTTTAAATTTAAAATCTAAAACAGTTTCTAATAACGTGCTTAAAGTTTGAAGAACTAAAGTAAAATATAAATTGGTATTTCCTGCTGTGGAAATAGGTTAAATAATTTACAGTGCTGTTAATGAAAACGTCACTAGTTACATAATTCATTAATTAACTGCTGTTAAATGCATATATTGCTATTTTAGTTCTCTTGGAATTCTCGACTAGGTGTCAATAGTAAATTTGAAGTAAAATGAATAATTTTAATTAAATCTAGAACATGCTTTCCGACCGTATAAATTTTTTGCTTAATTTTTAAAAGCTTGAAATATTCGCGTGCACTGTACTGTATGGAATGGTATTGTAAGGTAAAGTCTCTCAACCCAAGAGGATCTGGAGTGAGAAATGGTAACTACCTCTGCTATACTGTCACTGTTATTTCCTGCTGTATTACGGTAAGTGTTAAGTAGTAATGCTAGTTAAAAGTATTGTAGTTAGTTAAATAGTTTCATAGTTGTACAAGCACTGCGAACATTTCTTAATTAAGAAATACTGAGAGAATTAAAGAGATAAATAGTTCAAAGGTTAATTTTTAATAATTATACGAGGCTACTTCGAAAGTCACGATACCTTTTTGTTACAGTTAGATTAAATTGATTGACGTGGTTGTTACCTTGCTGTTTATGAATTATAGAATTCAATTTAGCGTTTAATATTTAATGAATTGAGAGTTTTGATTGTGTTATCTTCATTCAAAATCTAATTACTGTAAATGATCTCTGCCTTGCAAAAATTAACTGTAGTTGTTAGAGTAAAGGTTTTTCAATTAAAATTTTGAACACCTCCTTTGAAATTAAGAACCTATTAAGAATTTGTTTGTTATAACTGCTCTGAAGGAATCTGAATTGCATTAAATATTTTAAAATTAACACTTCTGGAATTTCATTAAATAAAATCTGTAATTCTAATCACCCACCTTCACTCAGTTTAGGTATTAAGATTGTGTGCTGGTGTGAATGGTTCATAGTTATAAATTACTTGCCTTAATAATATCTTTTTTACAGGATTTGTCCAATCAGGTGTGGTTAAGTCACTCGGGGTCACATTTAGTTTCCTTTTTAACTATTAAGGCTAATAGATACAGGAAACATTCTGACCGCGATACCGAGAATTGTGACAAAAAAGATAAACTACAATACAGTTATCTATTTAGTTTCGGTGATTCATAAAATAGTCTGTAGATTAAGTCTATTGTAAGGTCACCGACCAGAGTAAATAGAATTACAGTAATTGAGAATATTTTCATGATTGAAGTTAAATTTCGGAATTACGAGAGTTGTTTAAAAGTTAAGGTGTGTAGGATCTTTCATTGTGGGAATCATTTTCGGAATTTAGATTGGGGGATAGGATTTTTAGGTCCTAAATTAATATTAATCTCCGCGTTTGCTCTTTTGAAGTCATTGTTGGTTAAAATCAGTTCAGTTGATGATTGCAATTATATTTTTGCTAAAAATTGGGTTTGCTTATATAGAGTTTGAAAATTTAAGAGAATTTAGTTGGAAATTATTAAATATTATCAGAGTTAGCTCTTTTGAGAAACAGTTTGAAGTTTTTCATAGTTCAATTAATAAAACACGAGTGACTTGCAACTACACAAGCTGTCAGCTGTGGATGCTTTCTATTTACATTTGTTGTTAAATAAAGTAAAATTTAATAAAAAATTTGTCAAACTTTATTTGTACTGGCTTGCGTGCTAGAGATTGAATGAATGAGTTTGATTGTAGAAGTAGTTGTAGCATAGCTAAATTGGAGCATTTATATATTGTAATAGTTGAATTTATTTCTGTGTTACTATTTCCTTATTTAAATTGTACTGTGTGTTTAATTTACATTTTGTTTATTTATTGTGATTTAAATATGGAATTTGACAATCGGTCTGTTGTTTCAAATGCTAATTCAGTTAACATTGAAGATCCTATGATAGAAGTAGTTGAAGTTTCTGACATGTCGACTCAGTTTCTACAGGAGAATATTGTAGCGCCACCTAGGTTCGAAAATGATATTGTTTACCAACTAAGCGATGAATTGAATAAACTGAAAATAGAAAATGGGGGTATTAGTAAAGGTGCAAACAGATGTTTTGCTGGATTAGGTGCTTCCAGTAAATTACAACAAAATTCTGAATCGTTTAATCGAGTTGTTGGTTCTCATCGCTATGCGAATAGAAATTTTACAGTACAACCTAACTTTGTTGATAATTATCTTAGTCGTAGAAGCGAACAGGCGGTAAGGTTTGAGCCTGGTAGGTCATTTGAAGTTAGTCATCAAGAACCATTTGTTGAAGGTCATGATTTAGGTAATCCTAATATACCAGTGGTGTTTAGTGGTTTAGGATTAAATGATCATTGTCACATGCCAGATCAGAATCAACATTTAAATAAGAAGGAAATAAAATTTGATAATTTAAATCAGGAAAGTCAGGGAAATGATAGAAAATTTATTGTTCCGCCTCCTCCCTTGTATTATAAGGGTGCTATCCCTAAGGTAAGAGACGTTAGGTCTCAAATGAAGTTTGGTGTTCACAATATTTCTAAAAAGGACTCTGAAATTGAAACCGAAGTAAAGCAAAGAGTACTTGAACAACAAAACTCAGGGAAATTTGAACAACCGCCTCAGTATGTAGATAGTGTGGGAGCTCAAGTGTTTGATGGTATTCCTAATACGTATAGACATAGTCACGAATCAGGAAGGTCTCAATATTGTGAACCTCCTAGAGCCTTTATGCCTTTAAACGCATACAGTGTTCCTGAGGGAATTCCGGTAGTAACAAATTGTGGGGATAATTGGAAATCTTTTGATCCTTTAATAGATAAGTATGTTTTCAATAAGATTAGTCTTCTTATTGACACTAAACTTGGTTCTTTGAAAAAGATTGATGGTAATGACAGTTTTCAAGTATTTGAATTGATGTTTATTTTAAACGATCTTGTTTTAAATTACAACTTCCCTTTAAGAATGATTTTGTATGCAGTTTCTGTTAAAACTTCAGGGTTGTTGTATACAGAAATAATGAATAGTCTTACATTAAATAAAACTTGGCCAGAATTAAGGATAACCTTGTTGAATAAATTTATTTCTTTAAACGTTAGGGGATATTTAATAGGAGTTAAAGTATATAGGCCCATGAAACCTAGTGAACATGTGATGGAATTTATAGATGACGTGTATAATTCAGCCAAGGTCTTAAATGTGGGGTCAAGCGAGTTTGAAATCTTGGAAATTATCATTCATGGTTTGAATCCTGTGTATAGGTACAAATGTTTTTCAGATAGGATTCCACGAAACCTTACTGAAATGAAAAATATAATTGAGCAACTTGATTTGTACAAAAGATCAAAAAGGGAATACTTAGAAATTAATTCATCTAAAAACAGAAACTTAAAAACTTGTTTTGTTGCAAATGAAGATCAGGAGGTAAGGGTGGCCAGTAGTGGTCCATCAACTAAGAATGCTTATAAAGGCAATAGATTTAAGCCTAATTATCCTAATGGAGGGAATAGGTTTAAGGATACCATGAATTATAGATTTAATAATGAATCTAAAAAGGTTTCTGAAAATAAATTTTCAAATAATGTCAATAAGAAAAACTTTGAATCTGAACAGGGTAAGACATGTGTAAGTGGTAATAATGTGAGATTGTACTCAGGTAAGTCCAACCAACTCAGTCTCAACACAGGAGGTCCTGGGAAATCCATAAATGACAGAAAGAGTGTAAATGCTTCTCCTACGTACAGGGTGCCTTCTAGTGGAGATAATTGTTCTGCAACCTTTGTGATTGGGTCCATTAGTGATAAGAGACTTCCTCTTTGTATTGACAGTGGAAGTTCCGTAAATTTAGCATCGTCGACTCTAATTAATCAAATTAGTCATCTGATTAAGAGGCAACGAACGATTCCGTCGATGAAAATGAACTCTATGATGTGTTCTAATGTGACAGAACCTAGAGAAGTCACTGTGGACTTAAACTTAGGTGGATTCAGATTTGAAGTGGACTTCGTAGTGATAGCTTCATTACCCTGTGATGCGATCTTGGGTACTCCGTTTTTGCGTTCAACTGGTGCCATGCTTGACGTACTTGGAAATAAACTTTATTTTCGAAACCAAAGAAGATACATTCCTCTGAGATCAATGGAGACTTTAAAGAATTTCTTTGAAGTAGATGCCATCAATGGTTCGAGCGGCTTGAAGGATGAGGGTCTGAAGCCTGTTTGTATTTATCTACATGGCTTCCGTCGTCGAAACAACTTCATCCCTTCCGTTCCTTCAGTGGTGTCTGGTGCTAGGGAGATTGGAATCCAGTGTGAACCAGTTCCTAATTTGGACTATCCGGAACCTGAAGATACAATAGTTAACACTTTTCCAACATCAGTTTCTGGTCTTGTGGATCAACTTGGACGTGTTAATGGACTTCGTGATCATACTAGAAAGAACCAAATATCTAAAATCGTCTTAGCAACTGGTGAAGTGTACGCCGATAAGGATGGAGTGTTAGAACTGGTGGATTCAGGTGAAACCAAAAAGGTTAACGAGTGGAGTGAATCCTTTGAAGAAGAATTTAGTGAAAGATTTAAGAAGTTAAAACAACAACTTGGACTGGAATCTTCGAGTGACATAATAGTTTGTGAGAAACCACCACTTGAAGAAACTGAAATTAACTTGGATAACAAAGAACTTCATGAACCTGAGGATGAATCTCCTATTGGTAGTTCTTCGGAGGATGATAGTGATTATTGGATTGATCCAGATATAGAGTCATTTGTGAGATCTCTCAAACAGGATTTTCCTGATGTTGTGAGTGAGAAGGTGGGCTGCCTCAAAGATTTTAAATGTAAATTGTACCTTCGGGAACAAAAATATTTTAGAGAAAAACCTTTTCCCATACCCAGGGAAAAGAGACAAATTTTTGAGAATGTTATTAAAGAATTAGTTGAACAAGATGTGTTAGTTGAAACTGATCATTCAAATTTTGGTAGTACATGTTTCATTGTGAAAAACCGAGATGGTTCATACCGCTTAGTTGCCAACTTTGTAAAATTAAATAGTATGTTGTCAGATTATGTTTTTCCGACACCTCACATGGAAGAATGTTTAAGTAACCTATCTGGGTGCCCCTATATATCATTGTGTGACCTAAAGAAGGCTTATTTTCAGCTGGAGCTTGATGAAGCGAGTCGAGATTTAACTACGATAGTCACTCCGATTGGTACCTTCCAATATAAGAAGCTCCCAGCTGGAATTAAGGTTGGAAGTAGTGTTTTATCTAAATGTATGAAAGATGTACTTGGTGACCTTGAACCATATGGTGTTCATGTATACTTTGATGACATTTTAATCGCTAATAGGGATAAGGAGTCACATAAAAAGGCGATTAGAATGGTGTTAAATAGGTTTAGAGAATATGGTTTGACTATATCTCCTGATAAGAGTTTTTTCTTTAAAAAACGGATTAAATACTTAGGTTTTATAGTCGATGGGGAGAATATCACTATGGATCCTAAACGAGTTGAGTCTATTCTTAATCTTCCACCTCCTAAGACCAGAAAGGCTGTGCAGCGATTTTGTGGAGTAGTTAATTTTTATTCAAGGTTTATACCAGGATTTCAAGAAATTATAGGTCCTATATCTGACTTAAGATCTATTAAGAAGAAATTTGAGTGGGGGAAAGCCCAAAATAACGCCTTTTTAGAAATAAAAAGAATTTTCTCAGAAGAGCTTATTCTAAAAACACCTGATCTTTCAAAGAGATTCGTAGTTCACGTCGATGGGTCCTCGCGAGGCTTAGGAGGCGTGATTTCACAGAAAAATGATAAAGGTGACTTAATTCCTGTGGGTTTCTTTTCGAAGAAACTAAGTGAGGCCGACCGGCATAGATCAATCTACGAGATTGAATTTTTAAGTCTAGTTAAAACTATAGTAAGATTCAAACATTTTTTGTTTAATGAGTTTGATTTGTATACTGATAACAAGGCCTTAAGCTGGATAATTAATAACTCTAAAAGACTATTAAAGTACGGCTCACTTATAGAACAACTTTCTCAGTTCTCATTTAAAATCCACCATTTGAAAACGAATGAGAATAAAGTAGCAGATTTCCTTTCTAGGCAGTATGATATGTTTAATTTTGACCATAGTGTTAAAGTCAAAGAAAGTAATGATAAAACATATTTAGTATTGACAAATCTTTGGAAATTACCTTTTCTAAGTGAACCATTGATTGAATTACAACGTAAAGATCCTGAAATAAATGAGTTAATCGTTAAGGTAGAAGGTGGTGAGAATAGTAATGAGTATCAAATCAAACATGGGTTTTTGTTAAAAAAGACTAGGGCAAAGAACAATGAGTGGAAAATCGTTGTTCCAAAAGATCTTAGAAGAAGTCTGGTCGAATACTACCATTTAGAATATCTTACAGGTGGTCATTCTGGAATATATAAAACCTTACGTAAAATTATGAAGAGATTTACATTTGATGGTTTAGTAGAGTACGTAAAGGAATTTGTTAGGTCTTGTCCAGAATGTCAAAAGGCTAAGCCTTTAAACACTAAGAAATATGGTAGACTAGGGTCTCATGTAACTCGCAGGATAAACTCAAACTGGATGATTGATACTGTAGGGCCTCTACCTTCTTCTGAAGGGTACACTTATCTTCTAATAGCAGTAGATAATTGTTCTAGATATTGTATGCTTGAAAAACTAAGGAGATTATCTTCTAAAATAATTTGTGACAAATTGTATGATTTGTTCTCCCGTTACGGTTTTGTAGAATCAATATCTAGTGATAACGCCTCAGTATTTACATCTGAGTATTTTCAGGGATTTGTGTATAGTTTGGGTATTAAGCATATAAAACTGAGTCCTTACCATCCGGAGGCAAATATTGCTGAAAGGTTCATAAAAACTCTGAAATACTCTTTGAAATCTTACTTTGCTGAAAGACAAAACAAATGGAGTAAGGTTATTCGTGAGCTCCAGTTTAATCTTAATTTGTGTGAGCACGAAGGACTAAAAGCTGTACCTTCAGAATTATTTTTTGGTAGAGAGTTAAATAGTCCATTAGAGATCAAATGGAAAGTTATGGATGCTGATCTTAAAGGTCTGAATTGTCAAGATCTTTGGAAAAATGCAATGGACAACATGGTAAAATCTTGGGAGAAACGTCGTAAACTATTTGAAGGTAAACGAAAGGATGTAAATTTAGTAGTAGATGATCTTGTGTTAGTTAAAAACCACGAAAAATCATCTCTGAAAGATAACGTAACTAAGAGTTTAACGTATCATTGGATTGGTCCATTCAAAATTGTGAAATTCTTAACTTATAACTCCGTGTTATTAGAAGATTTAAACAATGCTAACAATACTAAAAGAGCTCATGTAAGTGATATTAAAAAATACTTTGTGAGAAGGAATGGAGCAAACACCAACTGAACAGATGAAAATGAGAATCCTACACATGTAGAGTTAAACTAGAAGAAATTAAACTTTCATTAGTTATGTAAGGTTAGGTTAAGAAAAATTTAGATTTAAGTTAGGTTTAGAAGTAGGTTAAGGTAGGAATTAAGATGTCATGTAGATTTAAGATATGATCATAATCGTTTCACGTTCATTTTTTTCATGTTCATTAAAAATTTTCAATTGTAAATCATGCATTAGGGTAGATTTATATCATTTATAGTGTTAATAATTGAAATGTATAACATCTGAATAAAATATTATCTACATGTGAAAGGGAAAATGTCGAAGATCTTTTTCTCATTTTGAAATTAAATCCTTTGTTACCTTACAGGACTAACATCTTGTAATTGCCTGAATTTAATGTTTCTATTTATATTTGTAGATTGCCTTTTGTTTTCCTTGCATTGATGTATTTTTATGGAGACTGTCAAGATGGTCAACGCATCCTGTAGAATGGCATATGGTCTCGAATGGAACCTAAGCTGTAAACTTGGAAGTTTGGAAATCTCTTATCTGGCTGGCTGTTCTTAAACCCAGACATTGAAAATTGGTCTACATTTGAGTGGAATGTTGAATCAAACTGGAATGGAAATTCTACTGAAATGACAAAAATTCCGAATGGACATTTTGAGAAATATCGTTAAAGGAATCATATAAAATCTGAAAATAATGGAAGTAACATGGAATTGTATATTGTATATAAAATTTTGTTCTACCTTAAAATTTTATATTTAACAAGGAGGTGGTGTTTGTAACGATTGCAAAATCGTTACATTTTGGTTCATATCTTTATTTTGGAAAATTACTTTTTTGTTTTCTTTTTTTTAAAAAAAGTAAGAAAGTTTATTGTTTTTGTTTTTGAAGAATTACTTTGTTATTCGTTGTTGGATTGAAATGAGATTACTTTCTTTGTAAAGAGCGTGAAAAAAGCTTGAAAACGATATATATATGTCTATATGTTAAGTTGTTAATACTTGTAATACGGCAGAGAATCAATTCTGATTTTTTTTTTTTTAACATCACAACCACTTCAGTTAGCGCAGTGGTCTGGAGTGACGTATGTAAAGAGTTGGGCGCTGCGCAGTAGCGAGAGTCTTGCTCTTATATATGGCATTCTGATCCGCTGCGCCTCATAACTGTATTGTAGTTTATTGCGCCAACACGGGTTGGACTCGAGTATTAGACATCATTAATTCGCGCCGAAAATTGTTCTTTTTAAAAAACGTGGTCGAGAGTTCGTTATAGCTGTGCCTCGTTTAAACTTGTGAAGTGTGTCTTAATTACAACTGTGATTCTAAAACTCAGTGTTAAAATTACTAAGAGTTCAGAAATATAAAATTAAATTGTGTCTAAATAAGTTCCGTAAAGCTAAATAAGTTAAAAGTGAAAAAGTTACTTGTGTTTTCTAGTGTGTGAAGTTGTGTTAAAGGAAGACGTATCTTGCAAGTGAATGAAATTAATAAGGTCTAAATTTCCTCTAAATAATACTTCCGTGTTAAACCCTTTTAAAGGCTTAAAACTACGTTAAATTCAAATGCTGTTATGTGAGAGACGGAACACGTGTGTTACGTCATCGAGTTTAGTGCGTTTCTTGCTTTCGTTGTGCCACTTAAGGTCGAGTAAGAAATTTAACTGGGTAACTTTAAATGGGGGAAGAAAAATAAAAAGTAAAATCAAGTATTAAAATTCCACTTTTAAATTGCATACTCGCGTGTTAACTAATATAAGAAGGATTTCCATAACTTCTTTTCATTCATTACTAAACTTTGTCGGTAATTAATAGTAGTTTAATTTCCTAATTACTTTTGTTTTCGTTCTTTTAAATTTAAAATCTAAAACAGTTTCTAATAACGTGCTTAAAGTTTGAAGAACTAAAGTAAAATATAAATTGGTATTTCCTGCTGTGGAAATAGGTTAAATAATTTACAGTGCTGTTAATGAAAACGTCACTAGTTACATAATTCATTAATTAACTGCTGTTAAATGCATATATTGCTATTTTAGTTCTCTTGGAATTCTCGACTAGGTGTCAATAGTAAATTTGAAGTAAAATGAATAATTTTAATTAAATCTAGAACATGCTTTCCGACCGTATAAATTTTTTGCTTAATTTTTAAAAGCTTGAAATATTCGCGTGCACTGTACTGTATGGAATGGTATTGTAAGGTAAAGTCTCTCAACCCAAGAGGATCTGGAGTGAGAAATGGTAACTACCTCTGCTATACTGTCACTGTTATTTCCTGCTGTATTACGGTAAGTGTTAAGTAGTAATGCTAGTTAAAAGTATTGTAGTTAGTTAAATAGTTTCATAGTTGTACAAGCACTGCGAACATTTCTTAATTAAGAAATACTGAGAGAATTAAAGAGATAAATAGTTCAAAGGTTAATTTTTAATAATTATACGAGGCTACTTCGAAAGTCACGATACCTTTTTGTTACAGTTAGATTAAATTGATTGACGTAGTTGTTACCTTGCTGTTTATGAATTATAGAATTCAATTTAGCGTTTAATATTTAATGAATTGAGAGTTTTGATTGTGTTATCTTCATTCAAAATCTAATTACTGTAAATGATCTCTGCCTTGCAAAAATTAACTGTAGTTGTTAGAGTAAAGGTTTTTCAATTAAAATTTTGAACACCTCCTTTGAAATTAAGAACCTATTAAGAATTTGTTTGTTATAACTGCTCTGAAGGAATCTGAATTGCATTAAATATTTTAAAATTAACACTTCTGGAATTTCATTAAATAAAATCTGTAATTCTAATCACCCACCTTCACTCAGTTTAGGTATTAAGATTGTGTGCTGGTGTGAATGGTTCATAGTTATAAATTACTTGCCTTAATAATATCTTTTTTACAGGATTTGTCCAATCAGGTGTGGTTAAGTCACTCGGGGTCACATTTAGTTTCCTTTTTAACTATTAAGGCTAATAGATACAGGAAACATTCTGACCGCGATACCGAGAATTGTGACAAGTTATGATTTTCACATAGTCGTTTATGTTCCAATGTGCGTGTTTTCTAAAACGTGTTGCTTGGAAACCGTCTAGAAATCTTCTCTTGTTCGTCTTGCTTTCAAAGATTATTTTCACTCTATTGCAGTTTAGGTGATATTTAGTCACTTTTGTGTTGCGAAGTCGTTGTGTAATCGCTCTTTCCAGGGCGAGTGGTCCTGTCTTATGTGGGTCTGCGTTTAAAATGGCCACTGAAAAACCCTTTGTAAGTATTCTGGTGAGTTTACGAGAGGTGCGGCCAATGAAAACCAATATGGTAGTAAAGAAATAATCCTCACTCTTAACTTTTCTGATCACTTTGTGTTGGGATGTAACGGCCCTTTTATGGCTATGTTGATACATCACATATAAGACTGTAGCCATTCTCTTGTAGCGTTAAACGAAGATGGTTGAGTTCCTCTTGTGAACTTTCCTGCTCATTTACGGAGACTGCTCTATAGATCAAGGTGTTGGGCAGGATCTGGTTCCATCCCATAATGCCTCGCTGAAATTGTATCCCATTGGCAGACTTTGAATTTGGATCAAAGAGGGAATGAAAACTGTGGTCATTCCTATGTTAAAAAAATGCAACGTCACCTCATGAATATAGGCCCTACTCCTCACTCACAACTCTATCTCCCACTGATCTTTAGAAACAAAAAAATTTGTAAGAGTTTCCAAGAAAAACATTTGGAAATAGCTTGACTTTATATAGTAATACCAGAGGTCAGCTTTCAGAAGGTAGGGGCAGCGCCTCTGATATTTTGAGGAAAAAACACTGCAGGTTCAGAATGCTGTTTTCCATTATGGAAGGGGTTCTTGGAAAACTCGATTCCCACACCCCGAAAACGCAAACATTTTAAAAGATTTTAAACATTATTACCGGCAACAGCATGGCAACGAACTGTTTAGAGAGATTTTTTGTTTTGAAATAGAGTAAATGAAAAGCAGTTGTTGTATGTTCCAATGAAGTGTGTACACTATGGATCGAATGTAGCGTATACTCGGGCACTTCCTAAATTTTAGATGGCTATACGATAGTTTCCAAAAATTAGAAGTGGGTATACGCCATATACCCGCGTATAGCGTTCATTACATCCATGCCCATACTCTTTAATCAAAGTGACATGGAAGCCCAGTTTGAGGAAGGTGTCAACAATGATCCATAATTCATTTCTAACTGATCATCCATTTTCCCGTGATGTGAGCACAAATAACAGACAACGTCAATTTGTGAGGGGCGAAAGTAATTACAAAAATTACCCCCTTCCTTCTTTAAAAGCAGAATTTAAAATAAACCTTCCAGAGCAATTACCGGTATCCGCTTATTGCTCTATCGGACTAAACTTGGACTTATACAGTAATCACTGAGACTGTCGCCTATCAACATAGTGATCCCTAAAACTATTGAAACCGTACTAATCTCGGTCGTTTTGAGCATTTTTCACCATTTCTAACTCTGTCCAGGTCAATGGTGGCTGAACCTGGAATTAAACGCTATCGGAAGTGTCATTATTCATCTCAGCAACCCCAAAAACTATGTATTCGACACTAATACATGCTGTTTTCGACCTCAGCATTCCTAAGACTGCAAGTGCTGTTTATTAACCATTTTTTCAGCTTGTAAGTGATATGTGTATCAAGTTTGAGAGTTCCACAGATTTAATAAAAATGCTAGAACATACACAGACACACACATTATTATATACAAACAGTCCCTTGCAACGTTTCAAAAAAGCCTCATGCATGAAGCTTCATTGAATGTGAGACAGGTGATACATATTAAGCCCAGAGGGGAGGCTTACGGAAGTGTCATGCGAACGTCCACCATCTTGGATTTGAAATGTTTAACAGGAACGATAAGTATGATATTTGATGATGATTTTTTCACGATGTCAAATATGCTGTTAGATTTCATATAGCTTAAGGTGTAAAGTTGTTAGCAAATGAAAGTTATGTTTACATCTTTGTTACAGGTGTGAAATCAGTGTCGTTAATTCGTAAGGAGCGCATCTACATAATTAAATTGTAGGGTGGAAAGAATGTCCTGCAATGGCTTCTGATTTTAACTAGTGTTATGTTCAACGAAACCCTGTGTCACATGTTGCAGTGTCGCCGTTATTCGCCAAATTTGAGGAAATGGGCAAAGTTCTGCACAGACGAGCCTAGACAGCCACGGATGAAGCAACAGCCACGACAATGATGGATCGTCGATGTCACCCCAGCAAAGTGCGTGTCGTTTATCAATGCAGTGTCGGGTAAGAAATAGTTTACAGGCTGCTGCATAGGCATAAGTATCATTCGTATAAAGTTGTAATGCAACGTGTAAAACGCCGTCATTACAGACATGATTTATCGCCATTTTTCACTTTATGCTGATTGATTATACTACATTTTTAATACTTTTATTTCTTCGTTCTGGTTAATAACTTTAATAACTTCTGTTTGTTTTATACTTTGTCTCATAATCTGCGATGTTTCATGTTCTGCGTTATTTATTTTGTATATTTGTTCATCACAGCGCCATCTTCTTTTCTTATATATATATTCTGACAGTATATATTTTTGTTGTTTTTTCTTTTCGCTGCTCTTCATGTCGCACATAATGAAGTCTATGTCGCCAACTCCTTAGCAATATACTCACACAAATATTAAAAAAAAACATGGCGCTGTGATAAAAATTTATTAATTATTGTAAAAACAATTTATATCAACATTTTGAAACAATTTATTGTTTGACTATTTTCTCTGAAGTGGCAATATTTTATATTTAATTTTAAGATCACGGCATCCAGTGTCAAAAATATTACAGGAAAGTCACCAAGTCGGACCCCCGTTTTTTCTGACCGTATCTCTAATTATTATACTGTTTTTATTTGCATATGATCGGAATAATATCTTTGACATGTTGTCAAATAATAGACGTTAGTCAGTTCAGCATTTATCTCATAAGATTTTGTTAAAGAATTATTTAATGAAAAATCACGAAAATAGCGTTTAGGAAAAAGGTCTCCAAAGTCGGATCCCCCGTAATAACTGACATGAAAGTCACAAATAAAGTATCAAAATTGAACAAAACTTAATTTCACCAATGTGTTACACATCTCTGAATAGAAAAGCAAACGATACACTAAGTCAAATGAAAACAAAACAAATTAAACCTTATTAATCGTCCCTTTTAAGACACAAGTGACAAATATATATATATACCACACTCATTCACCATGCACGCATCGTGTATCCACATGCCACACATTGTACATTGTATCCACAATTCATTCCTAAAATTCATAGAGAACTTCTCCCCAGAAAACAAGCAATCAACATAAATGTCGTTTGGCACTCCTGGTTGTGAAATATTGTATTACTCTAAATTGTGTTATAGACACTAAGTTTAAGGAGAACTAGAAGTAATACCGGGCTAATATATATATATATATATATATATATATATATATATATATATATATATATATATATATATATAGGCCTATATGCCGCAATCCCAGAGAAATCAAACAAATTGTTAAAAAACAATAACAATATCTTATTACAATTAACGTATGTGGCTGCCTGATTTTTGTTAGTAACTGAGAAAGAAGAAATACATGGCCACTTAAGGCAATATCTCAACAGTCCAGCAAAACCCTAAACGCTCGATAATAATACGTTATGTGTTAGTATTTGACAAGGCGAGCCTACGGCTCTGAAAACACACACACACACACACACACACACACACATATATATATATATATATATATATATATATATATATATATATATATATATATACGTTACTTAAATTTCCTCCAAGGATTAGCCCGCCATACAATCTGCTCACCAATTTAAATTTAGTGTATATATATATATATATATATATATATATATATATATATATATATATATATATTGCTAATTCGCTATTTATTAAATGCAGTTGACTATATACACTCGAATTCAAGACGCTATACATAAAGCCATGTAAGTTACCAGTCTCCATTCACAGTTACAGCTAACTTGGATCCATTCATTCCAAATATATAAAAACGATTGCTATTACGTCCAATTGTTTATACTGTTACTAGCGTTCAATAGTAATTAAATGGCATCGAACATAGAGCCCTTATCATTCAAATGCAAGACGTAACTCACCACCTACAGTGAGCAAAATAAGTATTCGTCCGGCCAGAACTGAAATGTTTGTACGCATATAATTTGCATTCAACTCAATAGTAAAAGGAAGAACGAAACACAGATATTTCATTACACTACATATATATATACTAAACATAGAAATGAAGTTATTTCATATTCAAAGCATACGAAAACGTACAAATAAAATGAACTAAACATATTTCACGCCTAAAAAGTATTCGTCTACTAAGAAATACTATTCATCTGCAATAGCTTGGGTGTTGTTCCCCAACTTTTAATACTTCGTGGGTTCTCCTTTTCACCGTATGACCTCCTGCAACCTCCTTGGCATTGATCTAACTAGATTTTCTCTTGTTACGCTGGTAATTTTCCTCCATTTTGTCAACATTGCGTTTTAAAGATCAGTCTTATTTGAAATATGGTGTTTTCGTATGTTTGTTTCCAGACAGTGCCATAGATGCTCAATTAGATTCATGTCCGGTGAAATTGGAAGGGTTTTCATCCATTTCGAAGGATGGTATAAGAGCCACAGCTTCATATTCAGCGCAGTGTGTTTCGGATCGTTATCTTGAATGAATATGTAATCCCCTGCCAGGCCCATTTGCTCAACGCTCATGAGAAGATGTGTCTTCAGGATGTTGATATATACTCCATTATTCTCACAATGAAACAATTTTCCAACCCCTTACGCACTCATGCACCCCCACACAAGTACTGAGCCGCTCCTGTACTTCACTGTAGCTGTAAGATTATTTTCCTCAAGCTCACAATTCTTCTTCCTTTATACCAGAACTCGTCCATCTCACTGAAACAAATGAAATGTGCCTTCATCAGTGAAAAACAACTTTTCCAGAAGTCAAATATCTCGTTTCTGTGTGATATTGCATACTCCTGGCCCTTCTTTCTGTTGATTTTTCTGATATATGGATTTCTGTGGGCTATTCGGAGTATGCCCACAGAAACGGGCAGGAGTTTCTCACGGTTTGGACTGACACTCTCTTTGGAGACTCTTGTTCGAGCTTCGCAGCTATGAGTGGTACACTCACTTCGAATTCTTCTTAACTTTACGTACGATGAGACGTCTATCTTGCTGCTTTAGTTGTGATGGACGCCCAGATCTCGACAGATTCTTGTATGTTTTTGTCTTTTTAAAGTTATATATGAGGCCTTTAATGGTGGTAATAGGCCGACCAATCATAGGGGTCTAACACTGATCTCACTAAACGATTTACTCTTACCAAACAATCGTATCATCATTCGTCTTTCCTCTTCACTTGTTTCTTTTGATTTCCGGCCCATTTCGTCTTCCCCTGGTTGCTTTCTGTTCGTTGTTGACTCCAATAGCAGCACACACACACACTCTTTGACTACAGTTCACCAATTGACACAAGCCTTTGCAGCTATAGTACCCAAAGACACGCGTTACGAAGAGTGTGTTGCTTCTGGTATAGATACAAGACGAATACTTTTTTGGCAAATAAATGTTACGTCTCTCTTCTTTATTGTAACCTGTAGAAAACGAAAGACAAAGTTTCACTTGTTTCTTCCTTTATTTCATGCTGGGAAATATAGACAAACCTATGAGCAGATTATTGTGCGATAGAGCTTTCTTTCCTTTAATATCTGAGACAATTTATATTGTGTGCGCTTTGAGACGAATACTTTTTTTGCTCACTGTATCACAAAAATAATAAAGTCTTTTTGTAAATCATTTTCAGTTGAAAATTTTCCCCATTTAAAACAAGATTTTTTTAAAAAGAACTAATGATACGAGCAGAAAGTAATCCTCACACTCTTTAATAATCACGTTTAAATAGAACAAAGCATGAACCAATATAGACTATTACTCCCATATACGCTTCTTTTTTTTGTGCTTTTGCCTTTCCTCTACATTATGATGTTATTTTTTAAACAGCGATGTAGTTTTGAGTCTTAAATAAACGCAAATAGCATTTGTAATGATAACTGTATTAGAGACTTTAAATTACTTTTCGTTTTTTTAAAACATGTTTCAACAAGAATTCTATGTTACGAACGTTCATTTTGACTCAAAACCCTGATTCCATATTTTCCCTTACTATTACTTGTTTACACTACAACGAGATACTTGTAGCAGCCGGGCAGGTAAGTGGCAGATTACGTCATCGCGCGAAGCACACACGAGTTCCTTAAGGGGCGTGGCTTCCTACAAACACAAAAACAACTGTCTACGTAACATCTGATGGTTCGGAACGAACAACTTTCATAGCTTCAGTTCACAGAGCGGACGGACGGAAGATGTTTTCTTTTCTTTTTGTTTGGAATTAATATATTTCGCTACAATAGCCAAGTCGCTATCTCTTTTAGAAATGAACGAAACGGGACTACTCTCTGAACTGTCATCTTCCCGATCACGAATTGTGCAAGTAAGATCTGTAGTTCACTTGCTTGCAGTGCGTTGTCTTGATAACTGTTGTTCTGTTCATGACACCTTTCCTGTAGTGGGCGAAAATTTCTTTACCTTTTCCTTTGAGCTCACCACAGATTGAATTGAATTGATTTTGAGGTTAACGTCCCGTTCAGCAGCGAGGCTATATGAGACGTAGATGTATTAATTAACATGGAATCCGAACCACATGAGCTCCCGCCGGGAATCGAACGCCACAGATTGAAGTAGATCATGTTTGTATGGAGAAGTTGTTAAGACAAAGGATGACTTTACCTTCTGAAACAATATGTATAATGTATTTATAGTAACAGGCTGCAATCCTTCGTTGACAATAAGGGATGTCTTGCACAAGGTAATCAGGGGTCATCCCTTCAAATATGACATGTGGCCCGACTGAGGGAACCTTGTTGTTTGCATTTCACTCGACATTTAACCATTTTCAACTGTATGTGTTACCGAACAAATAGCACAGTTACAAATAATAGTACTTCCTAAAGATTAAACTGTACAAAGTCTGTGCACGAACCTCCTAAAACTTTCCCAAATGACAGGTTTTTGCACTGATGCGGAAACTTTCCTCCACACCAAAACAAAGAATGTCTCAACTTTGCGGGTGTTAATTACTGTTTGGTGCTCTATCCTCCCTAACGTAACGATTACGTCTTTGTCGTTTCGTTCCTATCTATTCCAATAGACAGAGCCACTTGTCTTTCGAAATAAATGAGGGGTGAGACTTAGGGAACGGGTCCAATTATGGTGACATGGTTATTTGCGTCTCATCGGGTGTACGTTACGGCTAAAGTTTTGTAAAATATGATAAATAAATCCAGGCTTCATCGAGTATGGGAAGGAATTTCCATCTTTCCCCTGATAGATGGCGTTCATAGAGGCGCCTGCAATGTTTCTTTCCCTTCCTCCTATGGGATGCAGTAAGGATATATCCACGACTTTTGAACACCATCCGGAGCTTTAATTTGCCACTTAGGTTGTGGTTCATAGTTGACTATGCCACGTGCAATAATCTTGCCATTACATGTTGGACTGGAGGGTTTTCCTGAAGGGCCATTCCGAGCTAGAGTTGCCAAAACCAAACTGCGAAGACATAGTTACTTTCTACTCCTTTTACTGGGTGAAGGAAGTGCTGGAACTGCATGATGTTTTTGGTGGTTGTTGAGCCCAATGCACATCCTGCCCATTTTTCTGCACTGTTCTTGAATCTGTGTCGCGGAAAAATTTGCGGAAATGTGCTACGATTTAGCCTTCCAAAAATCGGTTTGCCTTGGCAGTCATGATGATCGGTTGCCTTGGCAGTAAGTCAACCACATAAATACCTGGGTCCCTGACTATTATAATTCCATTAATTGGGATCCAGGTACTTATGTGGGTACCTGGATCCACATAAGTACCTGGACACACTATTGTCTGAACCATTGTACACACTTCACATTCGCAAACTTGTTTCAGTCATTCGGATTGGTCAATTTTGTGAACAGTGGTGAAGGTTTGAAATCGGACACATATAGACGGATCAACCTTCTGTATCAGGGCTATGTAATTGTAAGCCGTTCGGACCCAGCAGGATCTTTGTATTTCGCAATGCTTCATCCAAAGGTTAAAATGGTATTTTAATTAAATTAACGCATTTCAAAATTCCAGTAATATACAGATTAGTAATATCTTTCAGCACATGTTTAGGTAACTTAATTCGTGTACCTGACTGTATGCCTTCATAGCAACGGAATTTACTCCCATTATTTGTGACATCAGCTAACGACATGTGAAAGAGAAAAAGTGAAATTAATGAATATTCATTAGTTGAGAATGAATATGCATAAATTATAATGGAATAATTAAGCAAATGTACACATATGTATATATAAATAAAAATAAAATATATGATTAAATAAAGTATGTGATAACAAAATATACAATTAAATAAGTAAATAGTACTTTATATAATTGGTATTCGATTAAGCTTTCTTTTGAACATCAACGAAGCTTCTACTATCCAACACGATTGGCATTTGTGTGTCGATTCGTCTGCCTGTTCCACAATAACTCTTGTAAAACTTTCCCGATTTTACAAGTTTACACATGGATATGCAAGAGAAATATCCAACATATATCATGTAAAAAAAAAAAAAAAAAAAAAAAAAAAAAAAAAAAAAAAAAAAAAAAAAAAAAAGAGAGAGAGAGAGAGAAAGCCTAACACACAGGGTGGCCCAAAAGTAGGTGAAAACCCCAATATTGATCAAGTATAACATCCTAGTTTATGGGTTTATATGCCTAGGTTCTTCCGAGCTTAAGATGTAAGTAAAACCACACTAAAAACAAATAATAAAGAAACTAAAAATCTTTGAGTTTTACGTCCCGCGGTTATGCCGGTTAGGCTAAAGGAGTAAAGAAACTAAGTCTACTTGATGGATAACAATAGGAAATGATATAACATGCAATCAACTGATCAGTACGATACTGTATACCTAGTTTTGGACAATCCTGTATATTATGTTTATGATATTACAAATATCCTCAGCCATAGAGTTAAAATCAACCGAGAATTAAAGTGTGAATTCACGGCAATAATTTCAAAAATATGTGCAACTCTAATTTATGTTAAGAAATGTTCGACTTTAATTTAATATGATATACATTTTCTGTGACGCTTCCCAAACACTACCACTGAAAGGAGTTAATTAAAATCAGTAAAGAAAAATAAATAGCGGATTTCCCCTTCTATCACCTCATCTATTTCTTGTAGAGTTCCAAGATAAAATTTTCTAAAATTCGTTCCTTTATGATAGCAATATAATAAATATTTTCTGTTAGCCTCTTCCATAGTATCTAGTGGTCAAATTTTAAAAGAAATGATCGTTCAGTTCAATAACACACAGCTTCCCTACTAGGTTTATATTTCATTACTTTACTGTGCGAAAGAACGTAATAAGTAATTGCACAAACGTTAGCTTTTGAATGCATCACTATCATAAAACGTGGCCAAGCAAGGTACACTGAGAAAAATCCGTTCTCCGGACAGCGGTATATTGAACAAATATACGGAATCCCCTTTCTTACTACACAAATCAGTATGTAGCATACGTTATCCATAATGCTACATACGCACTGCCATTAGATGTTACATTATGCCGTTGCAGGATGTTTGACATCTAATGGTTTTCCGTATATTACATACATATACGTGTGTTACATTCGTCAGTTATATGATATATACGCCTATTTGTATGTGAGATCCTGACCGCCTATATTGTTTCATACGGTAAGGAAGTATAGATGGAACACATACAAAAAGTATTATAAAACATGTGTTTTCAGTTATACCTTTGGTCAAGGGCACCGATTTCTCTGTAAGTTTGGGGGGAAGGGTTCATTCAGATGCAGAAGGCTTTTTAGGATTCTATATGAGGATTTTCAGACAAATTGCATTCAAATTATGCCAAATATTGTATATTCATAAATACAATGCGGAAGCCCTTGCCTTTGGCGTGCGTTTAAGTCCAGAAAATAACAGGATTTACAAATGTAACATACGTTTTACGTACGTCGCATATGAGTTTTTTTCCCAGTGTACTTTATTAAATTTTAGCAAATGCTTTCATGCACAAAATGAGCATATCATAAACCTTAATTTGCATAAACAGAATAATTGGCTCTACACCTATATGCCATAATAACACGTTAATTATTAGGGGATGCAAATTGGCTAACTTGAATTTGAAGCAAAAATTAATACTTAATATCTTAATAGGCACTGCAAACGAAGAGAGCTCGCCAAAAAGTAACAGAATCAACTAACCAAATTGTATAACATATATTTGAAAGGTATGTTCTTAAGGTATTTTTCCACATAATTGCCAATACCGTCACGGTAGAAAAATGCCGCCTGTGATTTGAACCCTTGGCTTACATCGGCATGCAGTTCGGCGTCAGTATCAAAGCGTTGTGTAGCGAACCATGTCTTCATCGCTGGAAATAGGTGGTACTCGGTCGGAAGCAAATCCGGGCTGTATGGTGGGTGATTGAATACCTCCTATCCAAAACCAGCCAAGAATTCTTGGATATGCTTCCCGTGTGTGGACGTGCCTCACCTGGGTTTCTCTCATTATTCCATGTCAGTACACTTCACACAGTTGGCGATGGATTTCAATTGACTTGTGTGTGTGTGTTTTTTTTTTCAACAAAAACCTAATCACAGAACACACCTCACAAAAGGCGGGATTTTCTATTGCAGCGTGCACTATAACACGTCACAGAAAGCACAGTAAGAGCGTCAGAATACTCACGCTACCACAGTTGGGTGTGTACTGAGAATGGCAACGTTCTGACACCAAGATGGCAACTCTAGCTTAGCTTACTGCCGCGATACGCCAAAACGTCTACCACTTTCTTAATAGCCCTCGTGTTAAGGGAAAGTATAGCAAACAAATCTTGAAGGATGAGCTATTGGTGCGTTTGGTGTTGAAATTTCAAAAATCTTGGTTTGGTGGTTTGAAATCTCTACATTGCTCACAACTTAGATTTTAAATTATAATTACAAATTTTTGCTACCTACGTAAGTGCATACCTGCTGTAGTTACTGAAATTTTATCAATATGCTTTAAAAGAGGTAGTCCTGAATATTTAAGGTCTTATTTACGATGCAAAAGCGTTGCTTGAAGTGAACATATTAAAACGCATATTTCAAGTTTTATCAAGGTTGTATTTTCATTGTAGTGATGGGCAAAACGATTTATTTCGGAGAATCGATTCATTTACTTTGATTCACTAAAATGATTCGATCATTTAATTCGTTCATATGAATTGGTCGTCCGCGCATTCCTTTTGCGCAAGTGAATTGGTTGGGAATGATTCGCTCATTGAATCAGTTAGGTTTCCGCGCATCTCTTTTGCGCAATGAGTTATTCGATCATATGAATTGAGTGGGAATTATTCGATCATATGAATCGCTTGGGCTACTGCACTTCTTTTCTGCGCAACTTAATAAATTCCTTGTGAGAAAGTACAACCTCGTGTATCATCTTTGCCACATGACACTGCCAGCGTTTCATTGGGGTGAGTGGAGTGGCTCGGGAACTCTTAAGCTTCAGTACAATTATGAAGTTTCAATAATATGCTGTTGCTCTATTCATATTGTTGTTATTTTTGCATCCTGCTTTCATATTAGAGCTTGAGACAAACACTAAAACTGTTGCAATCTCCACGTTTTTTCTGCCAACTTCAGTTTTTCGAGGTAATATTTTGTTGAAATATACTCTGTAAGATTTTCACGGGATTGAGCAGTTACAACAATTTATTTTCAACTTCTTATTGTCGTACATATTAATATGGGGGAAAATATAGAGCTCTGCATAGGCGACATTCATGCTTTTGGTTTTAAATACAGAAAGTATTACACAATGAGTCTGTAGTATTATATTCATTTCTAGTGGCTATTATTTGCCCAGGTCATATAAACTTTTAAACTTTGTAAAGTACACATCATGTTAATGGATTTCTTTTGTTGTAAGTCAGAGTTATACCCTGTAGGGTAAAGAAGATGCGGATGATTAATTAAAGTAAATTGTTATCTCGTAGTCCATTCTATTCTATCCTAGGGGTCACCGTGACTCACTGATAAAACTCTTGCCTCCTTTGCGCGGGGTCCCTGGTTTGATCCACTGCTAACTAAGTTTGTGGTGTACATCATCATGTCCGAGGGTTTTATCGGGTAAACCCACTCCCCTTTTCTTCCATATTCTCATTCTAACTATTCTTCCATCGTCATTTACTTGCCTTAAGCATTCGTTTTCCTTAGGCTAATGAACATAAACATGGAACGTTAAACTGCAAGATATCTATTTTATTCTATTATATTCTAAAATATGTTCTATTTTATTCTTGACTGGAAAAGATACTGATCTTCGAGATAGAGAAAAAGAGGGAGTTTACACATGAACATATATTTAATACTATTGTGATAATTTTAAAAGATTTAGCTCGGGGAGACTATGAATAAAAGCAAAATGAAATAAAATTTTAAGTTTTGCGTTCCATGATTATCATCGTGTAGACTAAAGGAAATGATAATGATGAGAATGAATGAAACAGTGAAATGAAGGAAGTGAGCAGAAACAAAAGAACCCGAGAAAATCCACACATATGGTGTTTGTCCACCATAAATCCCACTTGGCGCAAATAGAAAACCAGGGACCCCATCCACCAGAGGTGAACGCTTTACCACTGAGCCACTAAGCAAGAGATGAACATATATTTGCGAAAATACTGGTAACCCCAATTGAACCCAATCTGAGAAACGCCCCGGGAGAAACTTCTTGGCCTGGCGGATTTTCTCCCCGGCCACCCCTGTTATCATCAGTGTTTGTCTACATTTCTAAGAGAAAACCGTTAGTTAGTTGAATTTCAGTTGAGTTGATTTTCAGTTTAACGTCCGGTTCAGCAGCGAGGCTATATGAGGCCTGGACCTACTGATTAGTATATAATCCGAACCACGTGAGCTTCCGCTGGGAATCGATCCCGGGTCTCCCACATCTTGTTTACATGGAAGCTCCAAAAACTATTTGTGTCTTCATGTATGTTTCAATAGAAGTAAAGTGAAATGTAGGTACCACTAAGCTTCGTTCCATGTAGACCTACTGATTCATATGAAATCCGAACCACGTGAGCTTCCGCCAGGAATCGATCCCGGGTCTCCCACATCTTGTTTATATGGAAGCTCAGAAAACTATTTGTGTCTTCATGTATGTTTCAATAGAAGTAAAGTGAAAATTAGGTACCACTAAGCTTCGTTCCATGTGGACAAGTGTTTTTACTGAAAGATGCAATACACTGTCTTCCCAGAAACAATTTTTATTCGTCTTTCTACATACACATTTTTAAAATCAATTATGTACAGTACGAATAATTTACAGTGCACTTTTTCTGTGCAAGTACTATATTTACATTGAATATAATATAGTACTTTGAGTTAATTATAAAACATTAAAATTGACCTTTTTGGCTACTGCAGTTGAAAGTAATTAAAATAATTTTATCCAATGCACGTACAGTATCTTAATAAAATGGATAAATGCTCATCAAAAGTATGTTGAAATTAACTACGAAATCGTATTACATCTGATTGAGCAACACTGCCAGTACTTAACGACAAGAAGCAAGCAACAAGAAAGTTTATTCTGAAAGTAATCTAACAACGCGGCTTCCTTTCTTCCTAGGAAACATCCCTACCACGCAGAAAGAAAAAAAAGTCGCAAGCACCTACAAAAGCAGGAAGAAAAGACGCGCGTATGGTTTTCTTTCTTTTTCACTCCCCGTGAACTGCAAGCACATTTGCAGAAGTAACCTCACCAATTGTCTCTCACAAGCTGGCAGTTTGTGATTCTCAATTCATTTCGATCACAGCATACAATTCAGTGAGAAGTACAAATGATTCATTAGAAGAATCGATTCATTTGTGAAAAGAATTACAATTCATTTGATTCACGTCATAATTCGTTCACAATGATCGAATCGTTCATGATCGACACAACACTATTTCATTGACATCTCTTTTACATCTAATAAATCCATAATCACAAAATTGGAAATTACCATAAAAGTTTGTTTAACTTAAAAAGTGCTAAATCAAATTCAAATAATATATATATATATATATATATATATATATATATATATATATATATATATATATATATATATATATATATATATATATATATAACACTTTTGCCGTTGAATTGCCATGTGCACCGTTTCTGCGGGTCGAGAGGGGCCAAAATTTGCTTGGACTCAATGACGTAAGATTTAGGTATACGAGGGTATTTATTTGCATCATGCTGGGGTACCTGACAACGAGTTACATATACCTAAATCCCCCCTCCCACCAAAATTATACATAAATTGTTTTTGTTGTATATGCTTAATTTTGGATGTTCATATGTTTGTTTCAGAAGGATCTAATTGCTTTTTTCTTTACTCCGTTTTCATAAATTAACATTTGGAATTCTATGTACAGGGTGGTCCGGAAGTGGGTGTACCTCCCTTTTGTTTCAACAATATAGTGTTCGCAGAGATCCTTCGGATTCACGAGGTTGAAGGCGTGTTCCACAGCTGCTCGTAATTTTTACGTTGTGTGATATTGAGTGTTTCTTCCTTGTTGCTTTATGAAACCCCAGAGAGCATTGTCTGGTATCGTCAGATCGGGACTTCTTGGAGGCCAGGCAAAGGAAGCTGGTGAAGATGCACAACCTCTTCCAATCCAGCGGCCAGGAAACGTCTGCGAGAACTTGACGGAGAATTCAGCTGTGTTACAACATGGATGGTGATCATACCGATGTTTATGACTCTTAAAACTCTTAAGACTTGAAGTTAACTGTGACAGACATTCTACCATAACGAACACTGTACTAAAATAGGAAGGGGGGCGGGAGTATGCCCACTTCCGGACCACCAAGTAGATTAATGAAGGCAAATAAAGTCTTTACTAATTCATATCAACTTGAGAAATCTGAGGAATCGATTACAATTTATAATAGTTGCTAATATCGAGAAACAAATGTATTCAGATACATCTTTTAAAAGCAAATTCAGGTAACAAATTCATTTACGTCATTGAGATTTATAACAAATACAACATACGGAATGTAAACATGAAACTTATAAAATTTGGAATTTGGAAATTAGAATAATTCTGTCTGTACTAGACCAATGCATTCAAGGAACGTCTTGTTTTATATCTTTTAAAGTAATAGCTGGGGTAAAAGTGAGGGGGAACGTCGGAGGACGTTGTCACCCCACCTCGAAAAAACATATACGGCGTTCCCCAGTTACTAAAAGATTACAATGGACAAAGATAGTCAGGTGGGAACGGTGTGACGTCATGTCGCTACCTGTCGTCCCCTTATCTTTTCAGATCCACATTTACCGTTGCGAAATAATACAAAAAAGGGGTAAACTTACAATATACTTGAAACTGATCCTAGATTAATGATCTCTGTAATCCTTGTTCAATAGTCTCAAACGATTCTCGCATGATGAGTGATGACTCTATGATATAGATAAACAAAATGAGATCCAATAAGCTCTGGTTTTCACCTGTATGATGTTATTTTTCCATAAGTTGATTTCAGTCTTTAATTTGTTTGTTACTTTCCGTTTTTGACTTTTCAGGGAACGAGCTTTGCCTATTTTCTTTCTAGATATCAAATATTACATTTACAAGAATTATAAACTGTAATATACCTAGGTTTTTTAAAATTCATATTTACATCAAAGTTCAGAACTGAAATCAGATGAGGTCAGGAAGTCTTGAATATACAAACTAGTTTCTTTCAAATTGTGAGAGGGGCCGCGGTTGCTCAATGGTAGAGCGTTCACCTCTGGTGCTTGAGGTCTTTGGTTCGATCCCAGCCCCCGCTAAGTGAACTTTGTGTTGGACAAACACCGTGTGAATGGGTTTCGTCGGGGTTCTCCTGTTTCCTCCCACTTTCTTCGTTCCACCATTTCATTTATTACTCATCACCGTCTCCTTTAGCCTCACCGGCATAAGCCTAGGACGTAAAACTCAAAGATTTCATTTCATTTTTTTTTATTGTGACACTATAGTAAAGTTCCAAATTACGCAGATGTTATACTGAATCCGTAAACAATGTATCTAATATTTTCTGTCTCAATAGATGGATGTGGAATCCGTTCTTTGAACGCAGAATTCCATTTCATAAAACTTTTTCTCGCACTTGTGTCTTACAGTTATTACGATATACGAATCAGCCCTCTAGGATATACGAATCTAGTGGTTCGCGCGTGCAATTTCGCTGCACGTGGTCACGGGGTCGATTTCCAGTAAGATAAAATCAAACAATCACTTCACAATCATTAACTTTTTATTTAGCATCCGACTTCTAAAGGACATAAGAGTAGGACGAATTCCTTAAAATCTTAATTCATTATACAGCTAACGAACTATGGAATGGCCTATGGAAACCGGAGGTTCAATGATGAGTTCACGAAAGCAGTGCCGTGCCGTGGAAAATCAGTACCCGGGGCGGGAGTTTGTGACGGCCCCCGGTGTCGACCTCCCCCACCACGGCACTGCAGTGCGCAAAAGCTCTCCATTGACTTCTGTTCTTAACTAACTGGATGTGGTTTCTACTTTGTATTCTTGTTTCTGTTAGATCCATCTTAATATTGTCCTCCAATTCGGGCCTAATTCTTCCTAATGGACTTCTTCAGATTGGATTTCAAGTTAAACTTTTGAAAGTATTTCTACTTGCTTGCAATCTGGCGACATGACCAGCCGACTTGAGCCTCCTAGACTTGATAATCATCACAATGTTTAGTAAACGGTATAAATGATGAAACTCCTCGTTATAAAGTTTTGGCCATTCCGTTTTCCCATTCCTGTTGGGTCGGAATCATCGCCTGAAGATTTTTATTTTCAAGTACTTTCAATCTGCGTTTTTCTCTCAGAGTAAGCGGCCATGTTTCCGAACCATACAGTACAACAGGCATGATTATCGTTTTATATATTTTAAGCTTCAAACTTTATTAGATATGAATGAATATTCAAAACGGAAGTTGTGCCGATTCTTACTACTTTCGGCTTCTTTAGGAGAATACGGTCTGAAACGAAATCTATTCTTCAGATGCTGACTTTAAAGCTAAAAAGCTGTTTGCCGTCTTCTATGATCATTTTCGCTGTATGGAGATTATCAATAATGAAACCGAACATTTTACAAACATTAATCGCCCCAAATGTTGCGGTATTTTTTGGTAGCAGCAATAACAATTAGAATTGAAGTTCCCTTGTTTTACAGGCACTTATAAACGGACACGATATTTACATTTGCATTATCTATCGTCCAATGGCTCACCCACGGGGGATCCTCCGGGTACAACCCCCACAACAAAACTTCTTATCTCGACAAATTTTGTACACAAATTTTGTTTTTCGTAATAAAACTAAACTTGTTTAGCAGAGAAATTCTTGGTATAAACTAAAGATTTAATCTTACACATCATCTGTACTTCTTTTTGATAAAAACATTCTAAAATAATCATATAGGAGTCAGGGACGTCATTTAGGGGGGGCAGGGAGGGGCAGTAAGTCAGTGAAAAACGCGAAATTTTACTTATATCAAGGGGTCTTGTCCCCCGCAGCCAAATCTGATATGACGCTACTGATAGGAGTGACAGTACTTAAAAATTACTTATTTTTTTTTCGGCTTTAGAATAACATCTGTTTATACTACATAAAAGAGAGTCTTGTATTATTAGATCTCCCAATCCCTTCCGACAAAAAAAAAAAAAATCTGGGTGCAAACTATTTGAAAACCAATTGGCATAATGTTGTCCATTGCAAACTTACTTTGTTAGGGATGGAACCAGGAACTCCAGCCTACTACTGAGCTTCCGCACCCCCCAGTAGTAGAAAATAGATCGATCTGGAACATATGAGGCCAACCTAGGCCATAAGAGAACAACTCACAAGCCCCTGGGAAAATGACCATTGTACACCGTGAGCCCACGGTCTTTTACGATCTCCATTTTAGGGGTGTATTTATTCCCTTTTATGACCACTTTTTAGGGGGTGTATTCGTTCTCTTTTACGACCTCCATTTTAGGGGGTAATCTCGTTCCCTTTTATGAGCATATTTTCCAACCCCTATTCGAACATAGCAGAATATGAACAGATTCGTTCCCATTTATGAATACTCTTTCAAGGGTGAACTCGTTCTCTTTTATGAGCACATTTTAAGGGGTGAACTCGTTCCCTTTTTCAACCCCTATTTTAACATAGCAGAAATTACATAGCACAGCTAATAAAAGAACATGGTTTATTTCAGAAATTACACTGAGACTACGTAACACACAACATCCTCCATTTTCTCGTTTTCCAACCCCTATTTGAACATAGCACCAGCCAACAGATAATACGTAAAACTTGTTCCCTTTTATGAGCATATTTTCCAACCCTTATTTTAACATAGCAGAAATTACACTGAGACTATGAACACATAGCAGAGCAGATAATAAACACATCAACCTCCATTTTAGGGGTGGACTCGTTCTCTTTTATGAGCATATTTTCCAACCCCTATTATACGCTCTTTGAACCGATTTGGATGAAACTCGGCATATGGGGGATTTCGACCATGCTGAGTACGAATATCATACTTATTTTTACCTGGGTCCTATAGTTTATGTGGCATACGCCCTTTCTATGACAATCTTAGCCGATTTGGGTGAAACTCGTTATATGGGGGTTTTCGGATATGCTGATTACAAATATCATACTTATTTATATCTGGGTCTGATAGTTTATGTGGGATACGCCCTTTGTATGACACTTAAAACTCAAACACTCGTAAACGAAGCCACATATTGAGGTGCTGTTTCCACATTTAGTAATCGGCCACCAACTACTATAAGTTCCAAAATAGTGACCATCGAGGTCAAAGGTCAAAACTCGAAAATGGAGCCAAATATCTAAGTGGTGTTTCCAAATCTAGTAACTGGTCATCAACTACTACAAGTTCCAAAATAGTGATCATCGAGGTCAAAGGTCAAAATACTTAAAACCTAATAACTGAAAACCAGAGCCACATATTGAGGTGCTGTTTCCAAATCTAGTAACTGGTCATCAACTATTACAAGTTCCAAAATACTGATCATCGAGGTCAAAGGTCAACATACTTAAAACCTAATAAGTCGAAAATGGATCCACATATTGAGGTGCTGTTCCCAAATCTAGTAACTGGTCATCAACTACTACAAGTTCCAAAATAATGATCATCGAGGTCAAAGGTCAAAATACTTAAAACCTAATAACTCGAAAACTGAGCCAAATATTGAGGTGGTGTTTCCACATTTAGTAATCGGTCACCAAAGACCACATGTCTCAAAAGTGTCAACCATCGAGGTCAAACGTCATACTCGAAAACGGAGCCAAATATTGAGGTGGTGTTTCCACATTTAGTAATAGTTCATCAATCACTGCAAAATCCAAAATAATGACCATCGAGAGCTTGTAAACGGAGCAACGGATAAATTTTGTACAAAGCAGAAAAAGTGAAGGAGGAATAAATTTGAGTGGCCTATTGAATTTTGTACCAATGAGAAATGTCATTTTTTCTAGACCATGTTCTAATATTTAAACAAACGAAGGGGTGAATTTGAGTGACCTATTCAATTTTGCACCAACGAGAAATAATTGTGTATTTTAAACAAACAATCGAATAAATTTGACCGGCTCAGAAGTTCAATACTATTTTGTACTCTTGAGTGAGCTTTCCAATTTTGTAGCAAGAAGGACCATTTTTTAAACTAACTCAGAATTTCATTTCATTTTGTAATACTCAAATTTGGATGGAGTGTTTAGTTTTGTACGAACCAGAAACATTTGATTGGATTATTTCCTTATGTACCAACTGGAAAAAGTGAAGGGCCATTATTCAAATAAACGAAGGAATACCAACTAGAAAAAAATAGGTGAAGTATGAATAAAATTTAGGTGGACTATTTTCTTTTGTACCAACTGGAATGTTCTATTTTTGTATCAATCAGAAAAAAAACGAAGAAGAGCCATTTTAACAAGTTCATAATTTCGATGTTCTACTTTTTATACCAACGAGAAAAAAATGAACTAGCTGAATATTTAAATATACGAAGGAACAAATTTAAGTGACCTATTCAATTTTTTACCAATGAGAAATGGCTCAGCAAAAGGCGAAGAAGGACTATTTTATATAATTTTACTACTCAAATAAACAATGGAGTATTTAGTTTTGTACCATTTTGGAGTATTCAAATAAACAAAGGACTTATAATTTGCGTCAACTATAAAATCAATTAAACGAAGTAATACATTTGAAAAACCGAAGTTGAGTATTTTATACCGTTTTGTATTATTTCAACAAACAAAGGAATAACCAAAAACAAAAAGGATCATTTTATATCGTTTTAAAGTAGTCTAATAAACGAAGGCATAAATATGAGTGAGCTATTTAATTTTGTAGCAACCAAAGGATTTTCACGAAAGAACAAAATTGTACTAATCAGAAAAAACCGAAGAAGATCCATTTTAACTAACTGAGAATTTCTGTACCTTTTTGTACTATTTAAATAAACGAAGGGATAAATTTGAGTGACCTGTTTTTTGTACTAACCAGAAAAATCGAAGAAGGTACCTTTATACTAGCTCAATGAACGAAAGAACAAATTTGGGTGTTCTACTTTTTTATACCAAACAAGGAAGAACCATTTTAACTTGCTGAGTATTTTATACCATTTTGTACTACTTAAATAAATGAAAGAAAAAGCGAAAAAAGACCTTTTTAACTAGCGCAGAATTTCTGTAACGCAAAAATTAATTTGGATGGAGTAACAAGAAAGAAAGCAAATATATGCCATATTAACTATTTAAATAAACGAAGGGATAAATATAAGTGATCTATTCCATTTTGTACCAAGGAGAAATGTCATTTTTATCTAACTTAGAATTTCTAGTGCATGTTGTATTATTTAAACAAAACGAAGGGCTAAATTTGAGAAAGCGAACATGAACTATTTTACCCAAATTTGGATGGAGTATTTATCTTTGTATGAACCAGAAAAAAATGAAGAAGATCCGTTTTAACTAGTTCAATATTTCTGTACAATTTTGTACTACTCAAATAATCACAAGAAAATCAAAGAAGGGTCATTTTAACTAGATCAGCATTTTATACCTTTTTGTGCTATTCAAATAATAGAGGCAACAAATTTCAGTGGTCTATTTTATTTTTGTACCAATCAGAAGAAAAGCAAAGATATGCCATTCTCACACTTTTATACCATTTTGTACTACTCCAATAAACGAAGGAATACCAACCAGAAAAAAAAGGTGAGAGGATTAGGTGGATTATTTTCTTTGGTACCAACTAGAAAAGGGAAGAAGAGCTATTTTAACTAGCCCATTATGTACTGTTTAAACAAACGAAAATTGACCATTATGTAACTTTTGAAATAGTGAAATGTTCTATTTTTGTATCAATCAGAAAAACCCGAAGAAGGATCATTTTAACAAGTTCATAATTTCTGTGACGAAAGAATAACTTTGATGTTCTACTTTTTATACCAACGAGAAAAAAATGAACTAGCTGAACATACGAAAGAATAAATTTAAGTGACCTATTCAATTTTGTACTACTCAAATAAACAATGGAGTATTTAGTTTTGCACCATTTTGGAGTATTCAAATAAACAAAGGAATTATAACTTGTGTCAACTCTAAAATCAATTAAACGAAGTAATGCATTTGAGTGAGCTATTTAATTTGAAAAACCGAAGTTGAGTATTTTATACCATTTTGTATTATTTCAACAAACAAAGGAATAAGCAAAAAGGACCATTTTAAACTAGTCTAATAAACGAAGGCATAAATATGAGTGAGCTATTTAATTTTGTAGCAACCAAAGGATTTTCACGAAAGAACAAAATTGTACTAATCAGAAAAAGCGAAGAAGACTCACTTTAACTAACTGAGAATTTCTGTACCTTTTTGTACTATTTAAATAAACGAAGGGATAAATTTGAGTGACCTGTTTTTTGTACTAACCAGAAAAATCGAAGAAGGTACCTTTATACTAGCTCAATGAACGAAAGAACAAATTTGGGTGTTCTACTTTTTATACCAAACAAAGAAGAACCATTTTGTACTACTCAAATAAACGAAAGAAAAAAGTGAAAAAAGACCAATTTAACTAGCTCAGAATTTATATACGTTTTGTTTAGGTGTCCTACTTTTTGTATCAGCGTGAAATGCCATTTTAACCAGCTCAGTAGTATTAAAATAATCAAAAAAAAAAAAAAAAAAAAAAAACGAAGAAGGATCATTTTAACTAGCTCATAATTTCTGTACTTTTGTGTCATTCAAACAAATGAAAAAACTAAATTTGGATGGAGTATTATTTTTTGTGCCAAGCAGAAAAAGGAAAGAATTTGTACTGACCAGAAAAGGCGAAGAAGGATTTAAATAAACGAAGGAATAAATTTGAGTGATCTATTCAATTTTATACCAATCAGAAGAAAAGCAAAGAAGGGCCATTTTAACTAGCTGAGTATTTTTATGCTACACAAATCAACAAATGAATAAATTTGAGTGACCTATTCAATTTGGTATCACCAAGAAATACCATTTTAAATAAACGAAGAAAGCGAAGGAGATCCTATTTAGCTAACTCAGAATTTTATACCGTTTTGTACTAATCAAATAAACGAAGGAATAAATTTTTGTGACCTATTCAGTTTTGAAAACAAGCAGGAAAAGAAAAGAATTAACATTTTGTACTAATCAAATAACCATATTAACTAACTCAAGGAAACGAAAGAATAAATTTTGAGTGGCTTAAGCAAAGAAGGTCAATTTGTACCTTTTGTGCTATTAAAACTGAGTGACCTATTCAATTTTGTTTGCAATTAAAAAAAAAACGGAGAAGGTCTATTTTATGAACATTTTGTACTACTCAAATAAACAAAGAAATACCATATTCTGCTACTCAAACAAACGACGGAATAAGCTTAGAATTTCTATACCTTTTTGTGTTATTCAAATAAACGAAGGAATAAATTTGTGTGACTTATACCAACCATGAAGGTCCATTATAACAAGCTCGGTATTTTTATACCATTTTGTATTACTCTATTTCATTTTTGTAACAATCAGAAGAAAACAGCTCAGAATTTTATACCTTTGTGGTGTTACATTTTGTATATGTTTGTGTCATCCAGAGAACAATGTAAATTGACTCTCACTGACAATTCAGTTGCCAGAGTCCAATGTTTGTAATATTACAGTACTACAAATTGATCCAGTTAACAGTTCAAGTTCTTCTATTCTTACACAATCAAATGCATATGCTACAGTGGGCTTAGTGTTCATTTACAGAATTAAATAATTGTTTATCTTTCTCTAAAAACATTTCTACTATTTTGTTGATATAATAATCACACTCTGTAATGTATTCATATACCAGATTAAATTTTTTCTCCAAAGTATAAGTGTTCTTAATATTACAACCTTTAAAATGCTTCTTTATATAAAGTTTATAGATTTTCTCTCTCATTTCACATTTAATTAAGATCGTCCACACCTTTTGTAATGATTCGTAATCATACTGCAGCAAACAGTTATGATCTTTTTCATTTTCATTATGTTCAGAACATGCTTCACATAATAATACTGAATTTGGTGTATACTCATTAAATAATTGTATAACACATGTATGACTAATACTTTCACTAGTACACTCGCACTCATTAGCTTTCAGTTCAAAACAGGTAATATTTGAAACACTGTCATCATCACTTTCCGGGAGTATTTCATCATTATATCTATTATAGCGTCTAAAATAATACACTTCTTCTATTTCTTGTGTTGGATATATGATTCTCACTTTATCACGTAATTCATCTGGCAAATCGGGGTCAGACGGCTGGATTAACAGTATAGGTTTTTCGTTTTCACGCTGAATTTCTTTTTCTCTAGGTGAAACATAAACAATTTCCATGCTAGTCATTTTTTCTGCTCTTCAGCAAAAACAAATCAAGTGTGATACATCTATTTATATACCTAGAATAAAAGCATTCTATGCATTCTCCGTGTTTAATAATATGTTTCAAAACAATACAACATCATGATGTATGTTCTATTATTTCCAAATATACTCCATAAACTTATATTCCATTATAATAAAGCACATAAATGCAAAAATATATATATTTGTGTTTTCGGACTTGGACGAGGAAAGAAAGTTCTAAAAAATAATTGAATCGTTGAGCAATAGGCAGTACGTTAGCAATACAAATGTTAGGTAACGCATTCGCAACGTTGCTTAAATATCTACTTTTCTTACTTTTATATGATCTTTTCTTCTGCTGTGATTCAAATTGGCCAAGCAGGCTGTCACGATTGTCGTCCTTCATCAGTTTTCTTTAGTACGCTAATTGCTATGGAGTCTGCTCTACAGAATTATGACTCAACTCTGGTTTGTTAAATCTTACGTTCAAATATGTAGTTAATGACCGAAAAATTGAGACTTCAGTGTAACACCACAAAGATATAAAATTCTGAGCTGTTTTCTTCTGATTGTTACAAAAATGAAATAGAGTAATACAAAATGGTATAAAAATACCGAGCTTGTTATAATGGACCATCATGGTTGGTATAAGTCACACAAATTTATTCCTTCGTTTATTTGAATAACACAAAAAGGTATAGAAATTCTGAGCTTATTCCGTCGTTTGTTTGAGTAGCAGAATATAGTATTTCTTTGTTTATTTGAGTAGTACAAAATGTACATAAAATAGATCCTCTCCGTTTTTTTAATTGCAAATAAAATTGAATAGGTCACTCAGTTTTAATAGCACAAAAGGTACAAATTGACCTTCTTTGATTAAGCCACTCAAAATTTATTCTTTCGTTTCCTTGAGTTAGTTAATATGGTTATTTGATTAGTACAAAATGTTAATTCTTTTCTTTTCCTGCTTGTTTTCAAATTTATTAGGTCACAAAAATTTATTCCTTCGTTTATTTGATTAGTACAAAATGGTATAAAATTCTGAGTTAGCTAAATTGGACCTCCTTCGCTTTGTTCGTTTATTTAAATAGCATAAAAAGATATAAAATGCTGAGTTATTTAAATGGTATTTCTTGTTGATACCAAATTGAATAGGTCACTCAAATTTATTCATTTGTTGATTTGTGTAGCACAAAAATACTCAACTAGTTAAAATGACCTTTCTTTGCTTTCCTTCTGATTGGTATAAAATTGAATAGATCACTCAAATTTATTCCTTCGTTTATTTAAATAGCACATAAAGGTATAAAATGATCCTTCTTCGCCTTTTCTGGTCAGTACAAATTCTTGGCACAAAAAATAATACTCCATCCAAATTTAGTTTTTCTCATTTGTTTGAATGGCACAAAAGTACAGAAATTCTGAGCTAGTTAAAATGATCCTTCTTCGGTTTTTTGTTTATTTGAATACTACTGAGCTGGTTAAAAAGGCATTTCACGCTGGTACATAAAGTAGGACACCTAAACAAAACATATATAAATTCTGAGCTAGTTAAATTGGTCTTTTTTCACTTTTTTCTTTCGTTTATTTGAGTAGTACAAAATGGTTCTTCTTTGTTTGGTATAAAAAGTAGAACACTCAAATTTGCTCTTTCGTTCATTGGGCTAGTACAAAGGTACCTTCTTCGATTTTTCTGGTTAGTACAAAAAACAGGCCACTCAAATTTATCTCATCGTTTGTTTAAATAGTACAAAAAGGTACAGAAATTCTCAGTTAGTTAAAGTGAGTCTTCTTCGATTTTTCTGATTAGTACAATTTTGTTCTTTCGTGAAAATCCTTTGGTTGCTACACAATTAAATAGCTCACTCATATTTATGCCTTCGTTTACTAGACAAGTTTAAAATGGTCCTTTTTGCTTTTTCCTTTTGTTTGTTGAAATAGTACAAAATGACCCTTTTTAGAGTTGACACAAATTGTAAGTTCTTTGTTTATTTGAATACTCCAAAATTGTATAAAAGTCTAAGTTAGTTAAAATGGTTCTTCTTCACTTTTTTTCTGCTTCATACAAAGCTAAATACTACATCCAAATTTGAGTAAAATAGTTCATGTTCGCTTTCTCAAATTTAGCCCTTCATTTTGTTTAAAATAATACAACATGCACTAGAAATTCTAAGCTAGATAAAAATGACATTTCTCCTTGGTACAAAATGGAATAGATCACTTACATTTATCCCTTCGTTTATTTAAATAGTTAATATGGCATATATTTGCTTTCTTTCTTGTTACTCCATCCAAATTAATTTTCTTGTTACAGAAATTCTGCGCTAGTTAAAAAGGTCTTTTTCGCTTTTTTTGTTTATTTGAGTATTACAAAATGGTATAAAATACTCAGCAAGTTAAAATGGTCCTTCCTTGTTTGGTATAAAAAAGTAGAACACCCAAATTTGTTCTTTCGTTCATTGAGCTAGTATAAAGGTACCTTCTTCGATTATTCTGGTTAGTACAAAAAACAGGTTACTCAAATTTATCCCATCGTTTGTTTAAATAGTACAAAAAGGCACAGAAATTCTCAGTTAGTTAAAATGGGTCTTCTTCGCTTTTCCTGATTAGTACAATTTTGTTCTTTCGTGAAAATCCTTTGGTTGCTACAAAATTAAATACCTCACTCATATTTATGCCTTCGTTTATTAGACTAGTTTAAAATGATCCTTTTTTTGCTTTTTCCTTTGTTTGTTGAAATAATACAAAATGGTATAAAATACTCAACTTCAGTTTTTCAAATTAAATGGCTTACTCAAATGCATTACTTCGTTTAATTGATTTTAGAGTTGACACAAATTATAAGTCACTCAAATTTATTCCTTTGTTTATTTGAATACTCCAAAATTGTGCGAAACTAAATACTCCATTGTTTATTTGAGTAGTAAAATTATATAAAATAGTCCTTCTTCGCCTTTTGCTGAGCCATTTCTCATTGGTACAAAATTGAATAAGTCATTTAAATTTATTCTTTCGTATATTTAAATATTGAGCTAGTTCATTTTTTCTCGTTGGTATAAAAAGTAGAACATCGAAATTATTATTTCGTTACAGAAATTATGAACTTGTTAAAATGGCTCTTCTTCTCTTTTCCAGTTGGTACAAAAGAAAATAGTCCACCTAAATTTTATTCATACTTCACTTCTTTTTTTCTAGTTGGTATTCCTTCGTTTATTTGAATAATGGCCCTTCACTTTTTCCAGTTGGTACATAAGGAAATAATCCAATCAAATATTTCTGGTTCGTACAAAACTAAACACTCCATCCAAATTTGAGTATTACAAAATGAAATGAAATTCTGAGTTAGTTTAAAAAATGGTCCTTCTTGCTACAAAATTGGAAAGCTCACTCAAGAGTACAAAATAGTATTGAACTTCTGAGCCGGTTAAATTTATTCGATTGTTTGTTTAAAATACACAATTATTTCTCGTTGGTGCAAAATTGAATAGGTCACTCAAATTCACCCCTTCGTTTGTTTAAATATTAGAACATGGTCTAGAAAAAATGACATTTCTCATTGGTCCAAAATTCAATAGGCCACTCAAATTTATTCCTCCTTCACTTTTTCTGCTTTGTACAAAATTTATCCGTTGCTCCGTTTACAAGCTCTCTATGGTCATTATTTTGGATTTTGCAGTGATTGATGAACTATTACTAAATGTGGAAACACCACCTCAATATTTGGCTCCGTTTTCGAGTTTGACCTTTGACCTCGATGATCATTATTTTGGAACTTGTAGTAGTTGGTGACCGATTACTAAATGTGGAAACAGCATCTCAATATGTGGCTCAGTTTTCGTGTTATTAAGTTTCAAGTATGTTGACCTTTGACCTCGATGATCATTATTTTGGAACTTGTAGTAGTTGATGACCAGTTACTAGATTTGGAAACAGCACCTCAATATGTGGATCCATTTAAGAGTTATTTGGTTTTAAGTATGTTGACCTTTGACCTCGATGGTCATTATTTTGGAACTTGTGGTATCTGCTGACCTATTACTCAATGTGGAAACAACAACTGAGTATGTGGCTCCGTTTTTGAGATATTAGGTTTTAAGTATTTTGACCTCTGACCTCGATGGCGACTTATTTTGGAACTTGTAGTAGTTGATGACCTCTTGCTAAATCTGGAAACAGCATCTCAATATATGGCTCAGTTTTCGTGTTATTAGGTTTTAAGTATGTTGACCTTTGACCTCGATTATCTTTATTTTGGAACTTGTAGTAGTTGATGACCAGTTACTAGATGTGGAAACACCATCTCAATATGGTGCTTCGTTTACGAGTGATTAGGTTTTAAGTATGTTGACCTTTGACCTCGATGATCATTATTTTGGAACTTGTAGTAGTTGGTGGCCGATTACTAAATGTGGAAACAGCACCTCAATATATCTCTAAGTTTTCGTGTTATTAGGTTTTAAGTATGTTAACCTTTGACCTCGATGATCAGTACTTTTTAACATGTACTAGTTGATGACCTATTACTAGATTTGGAAAAAGCACCTCAATACGTTGCTTCGTTTTCGAGTTTTGACCTTTGACCTCGATGACCACTAATTTTGGGACATGTAGTACCTGATGACCAATTACTAAATGTGGAAACACCATCTCAATATGTTGCTTCGTTTACGAGTGATTGGGTTTTAAGTGTCATACAAAGGGCGTATCCCACATAAACTATCAGACCCAGATAAAAATAAGTATGATATTTGTAATCAGCATGTCCGAAAACCCCCATATACCGAGTTTCACCCAAATCGGCTAAAATTGTCATAGAAAGGGCGTATGCCACATAAACTATAGGACCCAGGTAAAAATAAGTATGATATTCGTACTCAGCATGGTCGAAAACCCCCATATGCCGAGTTTCATCCAAATCGGTTCAAAGAGCGTATCGAATCGCTATGTTACATAGGTATTCAATGTCTTAAAATAGGGGTTGAAAAAAAATCTTATGTAATTTCTGCTATGGTAAAATAGGGGTTGGAAAAGTAATCATAAAAGGGAATGAATACAACCCTAAAATGGAGGTTGTTGTGTTTATTATCTGCTTTGCTATGTGTTCATAGTCTCAGTGTAATTTCTGCTATGTTAAAATAGGGGTTGGAAAATAAGCCGTGCTCTTTTATTAGCTGTGCTATGTATTATCTGTTCTGCTGTGTGTTCATTGTCTCAGTGTAATTTCTGCTATGTTAAAATAAGGGTTGAAAAATATGTTCATAAAAAGGAACGAGTACACCCTTGCTATGCTACGTAGTCTTATGTTCTGCTATGTTAAAATAGTGCTATGTGTTGTCAGCTCTTCTATGTGTTCGTAATCGTATGTGTTATCTCCTATGTTAAAATAGGGGTTGAAAAATATGCTCATAAAAGAGAATGAATACACCCTTGAAAAAGTGTTCATAAAAGGGTACGAGTCTTATGTGTTATCTGCTCTGCTGTGTGTTACGTAGTGTTATGTGTTATCTGTTCTTCTATGTGTTCGTAATCTTATGTGTTATCTCCTATGTTAAAATAGGGGTTGAAAAATATGCTCACAAAGAGAATGAATACACCCTTGTTATGTTACGTACTCTTATGTGTTATCTTTTCTGCTGTATGTTCATAGTCTCAGTGTAATTTCTGCTATGTTAAAATAAGGGTTGAAAAATACGCTCATAAAAGGGAACGAGTTCACCCCTTAAAAAGTGCTCGTAAAAGAGAACGAGTTCACCCCTTAAAAAGTGCTCATAAAAGGGAATAAATTCACCCCTAAAATGGAGGTCGTAAAAGACCGTGGGCTCACGGTGTACGGTGGTCATTTTCCCAGGGGCTTGTGAGTTGTTCTCTTATGAGCCAGATCGATCCATTTTCTACTACTCCTCCCCCCCTCGAATATTCGAGTAAGAGATATTCTAAGAATCCATTTTTCAAATTCGAAATGTTTTAATTTTAACACCATTAGAATTTAATACTACTTTTTTTTACTTATTAAGTTAAACGATTCTTCTTTCGGTAGGAACGGGCAGAGTGCCTGCTACATGTGAGGACAAAATTCTCTAAGTTGAAATCAGCATAAAATATATGTTGCAATAATTTTGACGTTAAAAATAAAGTTTGCTTTTCTTCTTTTGAAATTATTTAGTTGATATTAATTTATTCTGTTTGCTCAAAATCATTGCAAGTTACTTTGATGCTAATCAGCAGTTTAGAACAGAAATTTATATGGTATAATCTCTTATAAACCAATCCTACTTTGATTCTCTCATTTTATGTGTCTGTTTTCATCTATTAACGAAAGACTTTACCAAGGTATGTGAAATAACAGGTAGACCCAGTTCGCGTTGAGCGTTCTTATTGGATCCCTGTCCGTTGCGTCATGTTGAGGTTCTTAAACCCACCTTGATACAGTAAACCAAGATTATCTAATTGCGTATGCCATGCGCGCCGACTCCGTGGGTGCTTCGGGGCTCCGGTACCTACAAGAGTTTTAGTTTGGACCCAGGTTTGAACCCGTTTCTCTTGCGCTTAAATCAGCCGTGTTACTGACTGAACTAGGCCAGCTCAAGCTTACCCTTGTATTAGCAACAGTGGCGTATTTAGGGGGGCTTCCGGGCTAAAGACCCCGAAATCTTACTTACTATAGTAAAGTATATGAAATATCTTGCAGAATTTTCACATTTTCTGGCAAATCCCCACCTGAAAGTTAGCAAAGCCTCCCCGAAACAAAATCGTAAATACGCCACTGATTAGCAGTATATTTTACTTTATCATAGCACAGCCCTTTATGACAGTGTTAATAAAAGATTGTAACTAAAATAAATCAACCAAATATCGAGACTTGTTCGAAAACATGTAGTTTAACATGCCCCGGCATGGATATGCAGCCACATAAATTTTGGAAAGTCGGCGCCGTTGGCGTATGCAGTATTTCAGTTGTTCTCTTGAACGATAGTTCTCGATAACCAAGGAGTTATAAAATAGAGAAACTGCCCATATGTATCTTCATTCTATTAAGTAACTGAATGACCGCCATATATATTGGCTCAAAACATTGCAATTTTCATATGTAGACATGTAGTGAGTCTATCGTTTATGTTTATATAAGTCTTTGCTTTAGATTTATATTATACAATGGTTACATGCTGCACATATGGCTGTACAAATAGGAGTGAGAAAAAAATATCTGAAATAAAGTTTCATAGATAAGAAAATCATAATCATAGGATATGTGGCTGTGACGTATGGCTTCACGATTTTGTGGTATGGGCGGATCCTGTATTTTGTAACATCCTTAATGATAACTCCACGTGATGTCACCGACTGCAAAGTATCCTAGGAAAAAAAAAATACACCATAAAGGCTGAATCTAGAGTCCCCTGGGCCTAACCATCTAACAGGGTGCTTGTCATTCAAAAGTGGCTAGCTCTGGCTAGCTAAAGAAAACATTAATCCGTTTGTAGAATGCAAAGTAGGCGCGTAGCAAGAAATGTTTATTAGGAGGTGTCCAAAGTTTTTCTTTAGGGAGTCTCATAGGTTTATGTAGTATTGAATCTGTATTATTCTGGACTCGAAAAGATGACTAGCAATTGTTAATTATTGCCAATTATATTCTCGGGAAATTGATAGATTATTTTTATAATAAAGAATGCAGATAACATGTAAAATCAATTTTTTAAGGTATATTAATTATTTATCTGTTAAACAAGTATACTGCGTAACAAGTAAACAAGTTGTTTTCCAAATGTACAAATGTTCGTCAAGTTACAAAGTTTTGATGTCAATAACCGGTAGATCCACATTTTGGTACCAGGGGCGTCATTTAAGGGGGCAGGGAGGGGCATTCCCCCCGAGTTTGAGATGTATATAGATTTTATCAATAGAATAGTAGTAAATCGGTGAAAAACGCGAAATTTTACTTATATCAAGGGGTCTTGCCCCCCGAAGCAAAATCTGAAATGACGCTCCCGATTGGTACGCTACGCTCCTATGAGCATTTATGTTATTTCACTTTGCGAGACAAATAATTTTTGTTTGTGCTACATTTCTGCACGTTGGCGCAATTACTATAAAAATTATAGCAATTTTAAAACTACGGTTCCAGCTTGATCTTATGACAGAATTATCAATATTAAAAGGAGGAAAAAGGTTTGAATGAACTAAGAGTCTGAGCCAATAAAGTTTCGTTTGCAGAAAAAAAATACCGTTTATGCAACTATGAATCCAAAAGTTATGTCCGTTTCCATGTTGCGGTTCTAGTTTGACGTGAAGATAGAATCTGCATTATAGAAGCAACGAACTTTTGTAAAACTAATTGTCTTCAAGGGCGTCCATCAGGGTAGGCAAGGTGGGCCGCTCCTCCCCTTTAGAGGAAATTGTGCTTCGGAAGATCGAAAACCCAATAGATATTTAGACAAATTATGGATACGTTAAAATATTAAATAATACTTTTGATAAAGTGGATAGTTTCAAATATCTAGGATCAATATTAACAGACGAAAATCATATTCACGAAGAAATTAAATGGCGAATAAAAGCAGGGAATTCGTGTTACTATTCAGTTCAAAATTTCTTGTCGTCGCGAATTCTGTCGAGGAATTTGAAGCTTAAAATATACAAAACGATAACCATGCCTGTTGTTCTGTATGGTTGCAAAACATGGTCACTTACTCTGAGGGAAGAACAGACTGAAAGTATTTGAGAACAAGATCCTGAGACGAATATTCGGAACGGGAATGGAGAATGGCAGAAACTTCATAACGAGGAACTACATAATTTATATGGTTTACCCAACATTCTTAGGGTCGTCAAGTCTAGGAGGCTTAGGTGGGCGGGTCATTTAGCTAGAATGGAAGAAAGTAGAAGCGCTTTCAAAGTCTTGACTGGAAGACCAATCGGAAAACGACCATTAGGAAGACCTAGGCGCAGATGGGAGGACAATATTAAGATATATCTCGCAGAGATTGGAATACAAAGTAGAAACTGGATGCAGTTAGCTAAGGATAGAAGTCAGTGGAGAGCTTTTGTGAACGCGGCATTGAACCTCCTCGTTCCATAGGCCATAGAGTTAGTTAGTTAGCGCAAAATTTGAAACTACATTTGAAATGTCGCTTATACTTGCCCCCTCTTGGAAACCACAACATCAGCGCCCTTGATTGTCTTATACAGTAATGAATAGATCTGTTTGTATGCTGGATTGTGCAGCAAAGAATTTGTTTTAACAACTATAATTACAAAATTTTATTTCAGAATTGCAGATTGAATATAAAATCCGTGCTAAGTGCCAAAAATATAGAAGTTCTGTTTAATGTAAAAAGGTGGCCTATGTGCCTAACACTACTCAGTGAAAAACTGGCTATCTAGTGTTCACTATGGAAGTAGTTTAAATAATCCTCAGAAGAATACGCATGCCTATATGTCCCATCAGTTCTGAAGTTACATCTTGCCTGTTTATTCATTATTCTCGTTTTGGCACTTGTGGCTACATTTTGGTTATTCCACATTGGATGCATTCCGCTACTTTCAATATTAAAATGTAGGCTGATAGTGAATGGTTGTATGGCATTAGTGGTTAGGAAGAGTATTGCTCCGATAGGCGATACAAGGACGCTAATACGCCTTGCACTATGGTTTACCTGTGAGTCCCCCAGCTACACTCCGCCCGAGCCCACCATGCAATAGTACCGTAAATTATTGCATATTGGACCCGAGCTTAGATTCACTTAGACGCACCCACAAAGCTTAACTGTTACAACCATCTCTTGACCTATGTAACCCAGAGTCCGGGGACCAGAGTGTACTGGTGTTACCCTGTGTTAGGGCACAATATAAAGCTGTATTACCAATATATATATATTAACATAACTTATACACTATCCTTTTAGTTTCATGCACATTTCTCGTATTCTATTTCCATCCTTGTGGAAAGTCACAAAAACACAGAGATATCATGCATAATTACGTATTTATATGAATATCAATTAAAAATTTTTACACGTTTTGCACAGGTATGTTTTATATTAGTAACATTATTTCAAGTTTGTTAAAAAAGGTCCACAAATTTCACTTCGCGCAAGTAGGGTTTGAACCCGGGACCCCAAGCACCAGAGGTGAACGCTTTACCACTGAGCTACCGCGACCCCTTTTTAAATAACGCATCACGAACTATTCTTCCCGTGAAAAACCCTTTCAACTGTAACTTATCTGATTTTTTTTTTTTTTAATTTTCTGTCCATCCTCTTCTTATTTAGCCACACTTTCGCAGTATCTCTGTTTCCGTTTACGACATTATTATTTCATTTGTCATTAGAATTTACTTATTAAAAGTAATTAATAATTTTCTCATTGACAAATTAAATAGTTCGAAGTCCCTCCTCACCGAGGTGCTCCCAGCCACCAGCGCAACGTAATGGATAACGTAGTAGTTAAAAATAGCCATGAAACATTGTGGTTAAGAATGCAAAAGGAGTATCTAGATTTCCTCTTTGGGTCACATTTCATAACCATATTTGTAGAAGCGAAAGGGTTATCTACGTCGCGAAGACGTACACATGCATATACACTTTTGTATGTTTGCGAAGAGAAATTTCTCAGCGCTGTCTTTATACGAGGTTCACTTAGAAAGTTAAAATTTTCTTAACTAATAAGAAATGAGTTATCCTTTAGTGTTATACACTTGGCACGGATTTTATATTGTCTACAATTGAATACAGTATTTCAGTCTATACATGCATAGATGTTATTTTCCTGCTCTTACTTGCTGGTTAAAATAAATGATTCAGTCATCTCGTAAATATAGTGTGTCTCAAAAGTCCCCTGACATAGGGTAACTTCTTATCAGAGGTACAACGAAATGTAAGAGGGGGGAAAAGTCTTCAAATATGTCGTTTTCAATCTAAAGTGAAGGAATTTTTTAAATCGGACGACTGAAAGTGAAAGGTTGCCATTCACCTCGACCCACAACATTAGTGAATGAAGTTACTCTCTGTTACACTAACGTGTCGATGGCTAGCCTCAATTTCAAACATGCCCCTATTCACCATGCTCTTATAAAATTTGTCAACCTCCTGTTGCGTTCTTCCCAACTCCACCCCCAGATAAATAGCAACAATATATTTGCATTTACTATTGGGCCCATAAAGAGTGTACAGCCCAAACGGCTCGTCAGATTTAAAAAAAATCCTTCACTTTAGATTGAAAATGTAATATTTGAAGATAATTTCCCGTTCTTACATTTTGTTGTAACTCTGATAATAACATTGTCACCCTATGTTAGGAGACTTTTGAGCCAGGGGACTTTCTGTATATGTAACAATAAAAGTCATGTTAGAGCGAAAACTGAATTCTTCTAAACTACGTTATAGAAAGCATTTCTGAATTTGAATAGTTAAGAACACACAAAGAAACATTAACTATATGTTACGTTCAGAATGGTGAGGAATTACATTTGCAGCTAAAGATTCATTTTAAAGGGGGAAAAAAAATCGAACAGAAATGTATTACAAAGCTGATTTCATATTCAAGTGATAGATTTAGCCTTGGAAACGAGAAATGAACCACTTTCCGTGACATTTAGTCAATTTGAAATCTTTTTATTTTTCATATTCCATTCGTGAAAATGTATTGAGACAGAGAACTGTCATTTTGCGTTCTCCAACTCGCAAATTCTCGTTGAATCCAAAATGGTTCCTCTTCGCCGTTTTTTTTTTAATATTTCTGTCGCCCCCCCACATGAGAACAAATTGCGGAATGGAAATAGCTTTTCCTGTCCGCAGGCATCATTTTACGTCATCTTCTTCTCATTCTGCGTCTGTGTGTCCCTTTCCTGTCCCTGTGCATGTCCCATAACTCACTCTCATCTGCTTTCCCACTAATACGTCACCTGCAGCCATAAAAAAAGAGAAAAGAAAGAAAGAAAAAGGGGTGAAGAGCGACTTGAATGCTAATCCTGACTTTCAGAAGTGGTTCTCAAATGCGAGAGGAGAAATAACACTGGATGTCCTCAATACTGGTTATTACCACATCTGTTGTATGTGTATACTGATCTGCAAGTTGTTTTCTGTTAAACAATTTGAAAGTTCGTTACTATTTGTGGGTTCCAATTATGATTGAAAAAGCTTTACATTTCCAACCAAAGTTGAAATTTGCTACAAATTTCACATTTATTTCCAACTTTTCTCGCTGCTTACGTTAAGGACAGTAGCTTTTCTGAACGTATTTCGAATGTTCTTTTTACTTCTCGTTTTTGATATGATTTCTTAAAAAGTGGGAAAGAATAAAAAGTCATTTCACCTTTCATTTCCGAACTCAATACTGAAATTAGAAGTACAAAATCCAATCCTTACTGTAGGAACAGAGAAACAATTTTAGAGATGAAACCAATTGGGAGATTCGAGTTCGATTACCGGTGGGAGCTCGGATTCCATGTTAATCACGAGGTCCCGTCTCATATCACCTCGCTGCTGACAGCGACGCCAAACTCAAACTCAACTCAACTCAACAATAAAAAAAAAACAGTTCTTCCGACGCTGAATCTGTACCAGAAACAGTTTCTCGCTACCTAATACAATTATTGTTATATAAAAACCAATATCGACACCGGAAGTTAAAGTAGATGTTAGTACTTCCGGTTTCTAAGAGCTGAGATGAATCTCTTTTTTTTTTCCTTGGAATACTTAATCCATAACAGAAAACGGTTTCTCGATTTCTTTTCCGTTTTTGCTCTATAAGAGCAAACATTTCTACCGGAAGTGCTAGTATAATTGTACCAGTTTAAGTTGCAATAGAGAAACAACGTCAAAAATGAAACCTATTTCTTAACGCACTGAACTGGGGAACGATGGCTTAGTGATAGAGTGCTTATCTCTAGTACGTGGCGTCTCTGGTTCGAACCACGACTAAGTAAGTTTGTGGTGGACAACTTCGTGTCCGTGGGGTTTCTCGAGGTACTCCATTTTCTTCCCATATTTCCATTCCCTCTAATTCTTCATTCATTTGTCCTAATCATTTGTCTCCCTTAGCCTAACGGGCATACTCTTGGGAAGTTAAAAAACTAAGATATTTAATTTCATTTATCATTTTTAATGTACTGAACTCATATCAGAATACGGGGGGCCGCGGTGGCTCAGTGGTTGAGTTCGGTCTGTGCAGTCGCGGTGTGCACGTCGCTCGTCTGCTGTGTGCTTGTAAGCTGTGTGCAGTTGCGAACGCTTCGTTTTTGTTCCTCGTGGTTTGCACATTTGTGTGTGGTATTGGACTGTGAACGTCTTTATTACGACCCAGTGCTATTCTTTTGGTCATTTGATAACGGTTTTGCGACATGGTTAGTTTACGAGTGAATACTATACGAATTAATTTTCGTCCTGTCAGTAATCGTCCCACGTCGATTAAACTCCATGAGTGGATTGCTTCAACCTTCAAATTATCCCTGGACCAGGTTATCTCAATAGAAATGGACTTCAACAGGAAAATATTGTATATTAAACTCTTAAACCAGATTACTTATGAGCAAATACTACGTGATTCACAAGGTAAAGTTGTATACAAAGATGATGACAGTGAATTTGTTCTGGACCTTGATTCTGCTAGTAATATGTCGCAATTAGTTAAACTACACGTCTGTCCTAGTGAACTAGATAATGCTAAAATCATCAGTGTGCTTTCTAAGTACGGCGAGGTGCAACATATTGAAGACGAATATTATGATGCAGGTCACATTTATAAAACTCGTACTGGCAGGAAGTTGATACGCATGAACATTAAGCATTCCATACCTTCCTATGTGACAAGCGCAGGTTTACGATTCTGGGTCACATATAATGGTCAAATCAAGACATGCAGTTTCTGTGATAGTCCTCTACATTTTTTCCAAGATTGGGATAAGCGTCGCTCTAGTACCCTTCCCCTATCCTCTCGTTCCGTACTCCGATCTTCCCCTTTGTCACGCCCTGCTCCTGTTAATCTTCCTTCCGCAACGCCCACACCACAATTACTTAATTTCAACACCTTCCCACTTTTGACCTCGCCTCGTGACATTCCTGCTGTCAAATCGCCCGATCCTCCCGTGCACCTTCCTTGTGATTCCATGATGCATACAGCTCCGTCGACTTCTGATACTATGGATTCTGCCAACGACACAGTGAATATTGAAGAGGCCCCTCCCATTAGTGATGACCATACTGTTGAGCCTCCACAGGAACCTGATACAGGTTTATGTTCACTTTCTGACCAACGTGTTCTCAGCAGTGATGACGTTCCTTCTGTGCACCGCCAATTTGATGTGACAACTCTCACCTCTCTGTCCCCTTCTGGTGCCCCACCTAGTGTCAACGCCCCACCTACTAGTGATACTGTTTTGCCCAGTGATGTGGTTGTTTCTACTGCTAGTAACCTTAGTGCAAGTGAAAATGTGTTTTTGTCCCAAACCCGGCGCAAGAAAAAGAAAACTGAAAGTGGCGACAGTGATTTTTCTTTGAAGTTAATAAAGTCTCAAGATAGTTATATTGTAGAGTCCGCTCGTACCCGTTCAAAGTCTCCTCCTAGGAAAGGGATTGACAGTGCATCGGATCTTTCGTAATATCCCTTCTCTCTCTAATGTCCTCTTCTTTCTCCTTTCTACAATTTTTTTTTCTTTGGTGGATCCAAATGTATAGTTTTCGCATCGCCACTCTAAACTTAAACGGTTTAAGGTCCTTGGTTAAGCAACATGCCTTGAGTGATTTCATCCGCAAAGCAGAGATAGATATCCTCTTCACACAGGAAGTGGCTTTGCCTGAATTTTCCAACCTATTTACTCACTCCTGGTGCTCTAATTTTAATCCACAAGGCTTAGGAACTGCAATTATATATAGAAGTGATATAGACTTTATTGAACATCCTACTCCTCTAACTGATAGACTTACTGTGGGCCAACTACGGACTATACGGTTATGTAACAGTTATGCTCCTGCTGGGAACTCTCAAACTAGGGCACGGAACAATTTCTTCGAAACTGATCTCATGCAGGCGTTATATAATGGGTCCAACCCCTGTATCCTCGCTGGAGACTTCAATGCAGTACTTTCAGAGATAGATGCCCAGCCTCATTACCCCTTTTCACCTTCCCTACACAAAGTGATTGAAACATATGACCTCGTCGATGTGTGGCGTTTCTATTTTCCCAGCGTTCCGGGTCATACTTTTTGGACATCGCATTCCTCCTCGAGACTTGATCAAATTTACGTAAGCCGCATCTTATTGCCTTACGTCAAGGACATCAAAATTGAACCTGTGATTTTTAGTGATCATTATTGTGTCGTTATGACTATCAATTTACCTGCAACAAAATTCCTTAAAAGTAATTCATTGTGGTGTTTTAATACGTCGATCCTCGCTGAAGCGGACTATCACTCTGTCATCCGTGCTGAGTGGGCATCCTTAATGGAGGAGAAACGCAGCTATAAAGGTACTGTTATGAACTTTTGGGAGAAACGTGTAAAACCTGTGTTTCGTTTTGTTAGTAAACAATACAGTATTCATCGTCATCAGGCCTTCTGTGAACAGTATACATACTATTCTAAGCTTTTACGGGACTATGTGAAGGCACAGGTTCAAGGAGAATCTGTTCGGCCTCAAATTCATCAAATCAAGGCTTTTCTTCTCTCTATGCATCGCCGACGTATGTACGGCCATATTGTTCGTAGCAAGATTCCTTCGACTGATTCCACAGAATCTGTTAGTACTGTCCACGTACAGCGAGAACGTAGTAGAGGTAAACAACAGCTGATTTCGCATCTTAAAGACCCCGATGGACATTTATATGAGGGACCTCACGTGACTGCATATCTTATAGAACATTTTAAACATCTCTATGCCACGCCTTCTTCGTTTGTCAGTGATGATACTCTTTTTGAACACATACCAGCTACTTTAACCGATGGTGACAGGGAGCGTCTTAGCCAGCCCTTCACGGTAGACGAGGTCATGACCTCCATTAAACTTGGTAAGCGAGGCAAATCCACTGGTGTCGACTCCTTGCCCGTGGAATTCTATGTCACTTTTATTGACATCCTTGCTCCCTTTCTCACTGACTTTTTTAACGAGTATCGTGATAGTTGCATTTTAGGAACCTCCTTAGGAACGGGTATCACTGTGTTGGTTCCCAAACATGCAAACGCCCATGACGTTGATGCCCTTCGACCTCTCAGCTTACTGTGTACGGACCTCAAAATTTTGACCCGTTGCCTCACTCTGCGAATGAAAACATACATTGAAGATCTCTTAAGCCCCTTTCAATATGGCCATGGACAGACTCGCCGTATGTATGAAGCGCTATCCAATCTTCGAGATTTTATAGCATATTATTAGTGTAGAACTGATCATACAGTGGCTATTCTTTCAACGGACTACTCTAAGGCTTTTGATATAATTCAGCATCCATATTTGTTTAATGTGTTAACTCGCTTTGGCTTTGGTGACAAATTTATCTCTATGATTAAAGGTGTCTATTCTCAGAGAATCACTAAGATGAAGATTAATGGTGGCTTAAGTGTAGCGATTCCTTTTAATAATGGAATCCTTCAAGGCGATAGCATGTCCAGTATTTTATTTAGTTTATCTCTGGCTCCTTTGTTATTTTCTGTTCAATCTCTTTTACCAGGGGTCCCTGTATATAATACTAAAATTGTTGCACAAAGCTATGTCGACAACACACATTACTTCGTGAACAGCCCTGTAGAAATGCAACATATTCTGTATTTACTAACCAAGTATCAAAGAATATTTGGTGCAAAATTAAATGACAGTAAAACGAAAATTATGTGTTTAAATGACAATTGTACTCAACAGTATGGGGTTTATTTTGCGGTTGTCGACTCTCTTAAAATATTAGGTATTGAATGGTTTTCTAATACCACACGTACAATTACTAGTAACTTTGCCCACGTTGCTGCAAAAATTAAAAATATTCTTTATTTTCATAAACATCGTCATTTTAGTTTATTAGGCAGAATGTTGTTTCTTAAACAGACTGGGTATAGCGTACTCTGGCACCTCGCCCAGATTTATCCCCTCCCCCACAATATCGCCCGCTCCTTACATAGTTCTGCGTTGTTTTTCCTTTGGCACGGCAAATTATTACGTGTTACTTCCACTCAGTTACGTTTGCTTCCCAAGGACGGGGGCATTGGCTTTCTAGATGTAAACATTCCAGCCAAAGCTCTCTTGTTACATCGCAGCTGTCAGGTCGCGTGTTCTACTCACAGCACTGTCTCTGCAGCGGTGTTTGCAGCGTGTTTTGCCTGTATTGACCTTGAGTGACCTATCAATGCCTTCCCGTGGAGTTGGAAATATCCTCACCTGAAAGACGTCATAATACACATGGCTTATGCCACTTTTGACAAAATGTGAAATAGAATGCATGTCTGTTAAGGACTTGTATTGGTACTATTTAAACATTCATCCCGCAGTTACACCACATATAATAGTCAAGCAACCCTCTCATAACTGGTCTCGTATCTGGTGTAATGTTCATGCTAAATTTCTGAACTATACCCACAAATCTCTTTGGTATGTTATTGTTAATAACGCATATGAAACAAAAGAACGTTTGTATCACTTAAACATTGGTGCTGATAACTTGTGTAATGTTTGCCAACAACCTGACTCTCTTAGTCATAGATTCGAAACTTGCTCCTCAGTCACTAGTATTTGGCAGCAGTTGTGTGTACTTTTAAGCAAAATATGCCGTCTTCCTCCTTCCTCTTTTCGTGCCACTGCTTTAATACTTTACCCAGATTTTAATTACTACCCTGTTACAAAGAATAATACTGTTATTTGGTTTGTGGCACACACTATTGTCTATTTGTTAACCACCCCCGGACCTTATCACCCTGATCTTTACCTTGCTTTCCTAAAATCCGCTGCTACCAGCATTTCTATTGTTCGTAAGCGGAAATATTTTGCTAATTTTTTAACAGTCTTAACTTAATCGTCTGGTCTTTTGTATATACTATCAATATGTATTGGTGAGTTTTTTTTTGTTAAACCTTCCTGTGATCTTTATGTACTACTAAGCATGTAAATAAATAGTTAAAAAAAGTGGTAGAGCGTTCACCTCTGGTGCTTGGGGTCCCGGGTTCGATCCCAGCTCCCGCCAAGTGAACTTTGTGATGGACAAACACCGTGTGCGTGGGTTTTCTCGGGGTTCTCCCGTTTCCTCCCATTTTCTTCATTCCACCATTTCATTCATTTCTCATAATCACCGCCTCCTTTAGCCTAACCGGCATAAACGTGGAACGTAAAACTCAAAGATTTCATTTCATTTCATATCAGAATACTAATCTGCGCTTTTACTGTATAATGAATAGTGTTGAACTAAGAAATTACTGATTCCTACCGTTTCCAGTTTAAGTAGAGTTTTAGGAAAGGAAGTGTTAATCTCCAGTTACTTTCTCCCGTCGTTTTTAAAATAAAATGTAAATTGGTAGATTATGAAGCTAAAATAAAGTAATGAATTGAAAATTAAAAATTTGAAGTAGTATAATTTTCTGAGTAGAATAACATTTATGTACTCATTTTAATTATTGCTTTGATAAAATGACCTACTTCTTCTTAGAGTACCAAGTTTTTCACTGCTGTTTACTGTAGTTGCAATCATCTAAAGTTATGAATCAACAAATTTAACCTTTCCGACCTTTTGTCGGACCTCACCCGACATAATATTTTTCCTGTTCTGAACTTATATCGGAAGGCGTCCGACATGCCTTTTCCAGTTACGTTTATTCATCCCCCTCTTAATCAGATTCATGCCAACGCGTTTTTCCATGTAAATACGGACCTTAGTTAACAAACAGCACAAGTTGTGTTTTTTTCTGTTCCCCAGCAAGCCATGCGTTTTGTTCTAAACAGGAGATTGTATCTTGTATTTCCGCGGTTTGTGCTCATTTGAAAAGGCGTGCAAAGGACGAGAATATTATAACGTGAATTCTGCAAACTTATGAACAAGAATAAACGGAAAAGAGAATAGTCGATTATTTTATGTTGCCTAACATTTATAATAAGAGAATCAGGTTGAATTATCGTATAGTCAAACATTTTTTTTTGTTTTAAAAGCGTCAGGTAATTATTAATAAAATGCCATCGTCGCCTAGGCCCAATATTGTACATTTTTAGCATTTAATGGAAACAATGTCAAAAAGTAAAACATATTCCAATATGCAGGTCTTAGTGAGCTAAACATTTTCGCTAAGATTGATAACAACTTATTATTATTATGTTTCTTTTGCAAATCTATGCTCAATGATAATGACATCATCAATTAAAATTAAATTCATACTAAAGTATACCCTTATTAAATTTCTTTTTATAATGTTAGCAAAAAAGATAGTATACAGAGAGATTAATGAAATATAGCCCAATATAATGATAATTTCTTATACAACTTACTCAAAGATAAGGCATATGTTAATCGAGTTGCTCAAAGATAAGACATGTATGAATCTATAAGCTCAAAGATAAGACCTATCTGAATCGATAAGTTCAAATATAAGATGTATATAAATCGATATGCTCAAAGATAAGACATATATAATCGATAAGCTCAAAGATAAGACATATAGAATTGATATGCTCAAAGATAAGGCATATATGGCTCGGTCTGCTCATAGATAAGACAATATGAATCGATATGCTCAAATAGAACACGTGCTCAAAGATAACACATAAATGAATTGATATGCTGAAAGGTAATACATATATCAATCGATAAACAGAAAGATAAGACATATGTGAATCGGTAAGCTCAAAGTTAAGAGATACATGTATCGATGTTCTCAAAAATAAGATATATATCAATCGTTAAGCTCAAACATAAGACATGTATAAATAAATAAGCTAAAAGATAAGACAAATATGAATCGATAATCTCAAAGATGTGGCATATATGAGTCGATATGCTCGAAGATATCACATATATGAATTGACAAGTCTCATGAATCGATCGATAAGTTGATCAAAATGATATGCCTGAGCATAAATTTTGATTCATAATTGTTGAGAAAATTCGAGATATGCACATTTATTGCTACATCATTCTTTCTCGATATGTGATATTTTTTAATTCTGCTGAAACAGATTATTTATTTATTTATTTGTTTTTTGTTTATTTATTTAATGTTATGTAAAAGTGTATGCTCCTAAGGATCACAACAATATTCCTAACAGTAATACATATACCATTTGTAAATATGAGCTGAAAAGTATTCAGATACAAGAAAAAATTGAATTGAAAAGAATTAAACAGAATAAAGTTTGTAATTTGTTCGTATTTTGTGAGCGGAAGAGAGACACTGTAAACAAAACGTCTTTAAAAAAATAAAAGGAGAAGATTGTGTTGTTGACCTGATTTAACAGCGAAGATTGACTACCAATTTGACCTTTACTCCCTGTCTTATGTAAAACCACTTTGACACATTTAACCTCTGAAGTGTTGAACTGAGGAAAAGAAGGAAGAAAGAGAAAGGAAAGGAAGTAATAAAAAAAAGACGCTGAGCGATACGAAGTGATGGATTCCCCAATCTTCTCGAGTGAATACTATCGATTAACTGTGGAACACAAGGATAAGCTTTCAAAGAGAATGGATGGATGTTCAGAGACTGATAAACCAAAAACACGAACGAAAAGTCAAGTGGAGAAAAGATAACGGACACAAGAAAGTAGCAGAGAAAAGTTCAATTGTAATAGATAAAGAGTAATTCAGGAAACAAATTTTCTTCTTATGTTAGATATTTATAATCCATTTGTCCATTGCTACTATTTCTAATTACATTATAAGTAATAATAATAGTAATAACAGAAGTAATTTGAACTTAATTTTAATGTAATCTCATTAATAATCATATAATGTCACTTAATTTCATGTTTAGAAGAAGGATCGGTATGCACTAAAATTTACCTACATAAGCATGCAAATATGCGCAATAAACCTTTAGGAGATGCACTGAAAATTACGAATTATGCATTAAAGGAAATATATAAGCTAACAAAATAAATAACGAAATCCATATCTATTTCAGCACTTCAAATAGGCTGCACATAATATATTATACTTCAGCACATTTGATCGTTTACAGTTGCAATAAATTGCAATGTGTTTTCAGTACTTTCTGTGAGAAAAATTTTGCGTTAGTCTGAAAGTATTTTTTTCATAACTGGAAAACGATCTTCCAGTGTCAACTTGTAGCTGTACAGAATTAAGTGATGCTATTTCATCACCAGAATGTTCTTCGAAAACTTGAGCTGATACACCACTTAATACTCCATTTACATTCTGCATGAATTCCAGTCCTGGGTTTCTTGCTATTACTCATGTTTTTTTTTTTTAAAAAAGTGTTTTCAACTTGCCCAGGTGGGGTTTGTTTTACAACACTACCAAAGATTTCCAGTGATGTTGAAAGCTGCAAATCTTGTTCTTCTGAAGGAGTGATCGTCTTGGGTTGTGACCCAAAATGAGCACTAATAAAGGCTAGATTGGACTCAATATTATCAGCGCCGCACGTGTTCCTTGCTTCTTGTATATATCTAGCTTCTTGTGGATCGAAACAATCTAGTAATCTTTTGACGTCTTGTAAATGTTGGATGTAATGACTCATCTTGATTCCACTCATTAACGTCTTAACTTAATTCAGCTTTAGTTTAAGCTTTCTATTCATCTTTAAATTTGACTTAATTTTAATTTCAATTTCTAAACATTTTCAATTTTAAATTGCAATCCTTATTCATTAGCTGATTTTATAAATTAAACTTTTCATTTACCACGACTTAATTAAACCTTAATTTTAATTAATACCTTAGTAATACTAAATTTTACCTTCAACCCAAATATTGTTTTTAAAATTTTGCTTAAACAAACTATAATTAATTAATATCTTAATTTCACGTAATTTAAAATTCAATTTTTAAAATTCAATTATTTCTTACTTAAATATCTATTATTCTGTTATTATTGCTTAATTTCAAATGTAACCCTAATTAATATCTAACTTCAATCAATTTTAACTAGATCATGTTTAACCCATCTGCACACAACTATAACTTCACTTCATTCATTCCGTTTTAAGCTTTCTTTGACTTTAACTTTTCCTTGTTTATTGAACTGTGTTTTCACTCAACATCAACCTTACAGGGAATAAGTTTTAAGCTTCCTTTAACTTTAACTTCTTGATATTTATTTGCCTGTGTTTTCACTCAACATAAATCTTACAGGGAATAGGTTTTAAGCTTTCTTTAACTTCTTTGTATTTATTGACCTGTGGCCTCACTGAACATCAACCTTACAGGGAATAGGTTTGAAGGTTTCTTTAACTTTAAATATTCGATATTTATTGACCTGTGTTTTCACTCAACATCAAGCAGGGAATAGGTTTGTACGTTTTCTACGTTTGATGTATGTGCTTTTATGCAAATATTTGTAATATATTTAATACCAAATGATTTATGAAGATTCCTATTTTCTTAAAACAAGGGATTGCTACTTTAGCTCCGTTTGAATATGAGAAGCGATATTCAAATACTTTCTGTGCATTAGAGTTATTAAACCATAATATCTCGGAACTATAGTTTACATCTTCTTGAACTATAATAGAGGCTCTTTGGGATGAACCAATTTGAATTAATTTGAAACAATTATACTGAACATAATAAACAACTTAAACACCTTTGATAGGTGTTAGATGGTAGATTATCTGCGGAAATTTATTTTTATAATGTGATATCAAGTTAATTTTTATTTTAGTTTTATTTCAAGTGATGAAAACCGATGAAATTTAATTAAAAAACTGAAACAATGCTGAAACAAAACACAGACCGTGTGGTGGTATGTAGAACTATAGTCCATTATTCAAATTCTACGGCGTTTCTGTGCAGAGTACCATAGAAACTCTCTCGATGCCAAGATAGTCAAGGCATTAGACGCAGTGCTTCCAGAGACAGGATCTGTTGCTAAAAGGCATGGTGGTGGACCATCAAGAACGTCAGAGGAGATTGATAATAGTATTTCAAATACGTTGCAAGAAGTACTATAATTCCATTAGTAGGAATCACGTGAGCTTGAAGTCTCAAACCAACTATTCACAATGTGTTACACAAGCAGTTAAACCTTTATGCATACAAAGTACAATTGGTACATGATGTGACACCCAAGATAAACAAGCAACGTTTGCTAAAGACATTTTTCAGTGCATCGACGTAGGCAACATCGTTTTTCTCCAAGATATTTTTTTTTGATGAGGCAACATTTTATCTCGGTGGAAAAGTTAACAGACACAATGTGCGAATCTGGGGTAATGAACATCCTCGGGATGCCATAGAGGATCAACAAGACAGCTCAAAAATAAACTTTTGGTATGGTTTAATGGAGAATAAAAGTATTCTACCCTTTTTCTTTGCACACACAACTATCAGTGATCATACATATCGAGATATGTTAGTTAATTTTTTGTTTCCTCAGATAAGATATTAACACCCACACCTGCTCCTACATCAGGATGGAGCACCTCCGCACTGATATATGGAAGTTCTTAGCGTATTGAGTGACGAATTGCAACAAAGATGAATTGGGAGAAGTTGTCTAATTTCATCACCATCCCGGTCACCACTCATTACTCCCTTGGAATCTTCCACTGAGGTATGTTAAGGGCAGGTTATACTCGACCAAAGTGCAAACTGTGGAACAGCATCTTGAGAGGATTATTACTGCAACTGAGACAGTTACGTTCCAGGATCCATGGTAAGAAATCGAGTGTTGATTGCACAACCTCCATGCCACTCTTGGGGCTAATGTCACAATAGTGTAATTAAAGAAACAAAACTTGAAAACTTTGCGTGTACATTGTTGTATTTAATCTTTATTTATATAATTGATGTCGTATTACAGACATTTGAAATTATTACGTTTAGTCTCGGAAACCCTGTACCTCCGAACTATTGTGATGAGAATCAATAACCTTGCCATAGAAGTCTCTATTTAACAGAATCAATCAATTGTTCAAAACCTCTGCTAAATTAATTTCTTTTATGGACTGAAAAATTTTAAAATTCTTTAACAAACTTAATGTATTTATTACATAAGTACTTTAAACATTGTCTCGGAAAAATAAAATGTACCTCAGTTTGTACCCTGGTACTGATAGAAAGCTTTCAAACGAAGTCATCAGTTTTCCAGACACTTGTAACGTATTCAAGTTGTTTCTTTTGTCGAAAAGATATGAGACAGATTTTATCGTCTCTATTACAGTCTACCTATTATGTATTGTTTATTCTTGTTTCCTTTGGTTTATTGGTTCTGATTGCCCCGTGTCAACATATTTTTAATCTATATCTCAATCTTAATGGATTATCTAATTTTTCAAATTATGAGCATGTGGACAGTCATTTAGCTGTGTTTTTACGAATTATTCTATTTCGCTGTAATATTCTTATTCTGTACCGAAGTTTATAGAAATTATCCTTGTTTCGTACATAAAGCATCTTCTGAATTACAGACTACTAGTGCAGTAATGGAGATACCAGATCTATTAAAAAAAAGTCTATTTGCTCTGTGTAACTTTTACCTCACTTTTTACTACGGTTACAAATGGAAAATCTAAACAAAATACACAAAATGAAAGTATTAGAAATTGACACTTATGAATAAAATATAAATCTAACCGACAGAAATGACAGATATTTGTTTACAACTCTACTACTAAAACTTTTATTATCTCTGAGACAAACTAAAGGTAATTTGGTTGTTGGGGAAGACTGACTGGATGAAATAATGCAACGCTAAAATTTCATATTATGCGTTCTGAGAATTGACGTAATCTTGGTCATTTTGTTAGCTGATTGTATGGAATTATGTAACACTTTCTTACGTAAATATTATCCTGAAACTGGCTATAAAAGTATAATTGAGGGTGATTCAAACCAGTATCGAACAAGAAATGATAGAAGAGTAAATATAGTAATCTGCACAGCGAAAGAACCAATCCACGCTCTCGGTGGGCGGGATCAGTGTCGTCGAGTGTGGATGGTGCTGCCATCGGTCGTGGAACGTGGTGTCATGAGTTGTCATAGTTACCGTCGGATTGTTTTCGTGTGCTTTGCATCGCAGTGTTAGATGTAGTGCACAAAGACCAGATAAGCTACTTTTCAATTTTTCTTGTACCGTCTCTGGACTGGACATTCCTTTCCAACTTTTTTTTATAGTAACAAATTTTTCTTCCTTTTAAAGAGTTCAATTTAAACATGTCTAAGTTCCGCGAAGAACGTCAACAGAAAAAGCTGTTCCCCAAATGCAACTAAAGGGGCAAAATTTCCAAGTAGATGACGTCAGATCAACAGGTTAGTTTCATCGTAGCGTGTTAGAAACGCTACTGTCGTCAAGTTTCCGTTTTTGCGCTGAGTTTGCGGTCTGCATATTCTAGTCTGTGATGGTAGTAACCTCACGAATCAGATAAGGAGGTGGGCGGATAAGGGCAATTTTTCGCCCATCAGACGACGGAAAAATGAAGTGTCCGATTCCGACAAGTTTGCAATATATTTGTATTCTAGAAGATATGTTGCATATGTAAAAATAATAGATACGTGATAAAGAAAATAGTAAGTCATAGAAATGAGTGCCCAAAAAGAGTTCGTTTCAGCGTTTTGCGACATTTTGGTAATGTTTGCTGTCTTTGATGGAGGCTTATAGGAAGAAGGAGTCGATGAACCAAAATAAATCTGACTCGTCATAATATAACGCTGTGTAACCTTTGATATGAGTACTAATTGATTTTGCTTCAGTGTGTTCTTCTACCTATTAGAGAACAAAATGTATTGCGCGAGAGTATAGAGCGATAAATACCGTTTATACGCTGTAATGTACGAGTTCAACTGGAGACTCCAGCTCTGATGTTAGTTACCGATTGTGACTGAAAATACATGCTCAGCACGTCAGTAAAATATATAAAGAAAATATATTGTTTGCGCGGATATGTGTGTAGGGCAGCAAAAATAGAGACAGCACGTTATGGAGTATTGAGAAGGCGTGTCATTTCTGAAAGTGGTATGAGTAAAAGTGAGAGCAGGAAAACCAGTCGCAGAATGGCATGAAATTCTGCAATAGATATATATATATATATATATATATATATATATATATATATATATATATATATATATATATATATATATATATATATATCGAAGAATCATACATACCACGCGTCAATGAAGTACCGATGGGAAGTCATTGATACGTTATATTGCAATACTGAGGGAAAGATGAAAACAACGACCAACAATAGCTACGTGATGTATCCGATCCTTACATTCACTAGCACTTAAGTGACAAAGGTATGTACTCTCTGTACATACATCATGACAATGCTTCTGTTCTTCGAGCTCAGTGGTACTGTCAATGTAAAGTAGGCGCACGGGTGGTCGGATGTTGTGGGCATGTTGCTTCCGTACTATGGTTTCTGGCTTACTGGCGCCACAATTCCACCGCAGTTAAGAAACCAAGTCTAGAATATACTCATACACTACAAGATGCCGCCGCTGCACGATGGTCCAGTGGCGATTCGGATGACGACAGCAAGCACGATGCCTAATCTGCAAACTAGCTACAAGTGTCTCCAGCTATCTGATTATTATCTATGCTTGATTATTTCCGATGTAATATATTGATCTCATAGTCGTAGTAGACTTCATTCTTCTTATTCTTGCCGTTAGTGTTCTATCTACTATTGCTTTCTCGGATTCCAACTCATGACATTAGTGTTTACGTTCCTTCATTAACACACGACTTACGTCCTTGTTTATTTTTTTTTTACCTCTCACTTATAGCGCTTTCCGTCAAAATATATTTGTTTTCTTATTTTTATAAGATATACTATTGGAAACCATGCAATTCACATCTCGGGTCTGATGGGCGAAAAATGGCCCTTATCAGCCCACCTCCTTTGCAACTTACTCCAGTAAGTGCTTTATAGATACCATGAGAATTCACAATTGTATTATCGTTTGATCTCTTGTAGTTCTATACGTTGGCAAATGATAATTATTGTTCATAGTAGTATGCATTTTTGCTAGTAAAATTTGAGACAAGTCTTTACTTTGGCCATTTCATTCAATGAATCGTTCAGTGAACAGATTTGTAAACAACGTCCCTCGCGGGACTCTAAGGGCCTTATGCAGAGTCGTTTTGACGTATGATTAGCGTCATACTAAACGCCTGACTACTGCAGGAAACATATGTTAGTCGAACTCTTTAGTATGACACTAATAACGCGTCAAAACGACTCTGCATAAGGCCCTAAAACTTGCTCACTCACTAATGCTGGCTCGGCAATACTACGTGAATTAAATATTAAACTTTTGTACAGAATGAAGCCAACCTATCTACTAACACCTCTAAGCTATATATATGGGCTAACAGATAAGTTCTCTAAACTGGAAGCGGAAGATGAAATCACTGAATCGAAGAATCGAAAAAGCAATGAATGAAATATCCAAAGTAAAAACGTAAGAAGTATTATAACGTAAAAATACTAAATATCTACAGTATTATTTCAAATTTGGTAAGTCTTTACTTTGGTCATGTCATTAATTTTTCTTTTGATTCTTCGATTCGGTGATTTGATCTCCCAGTTCCGGTTTAGAGAACCTATCTGTTAATGGCCCCGCGTAGCGTAGTCGCTAACGCTCCCGCCTTCGGTGCGAGCGGTCCCGGGTTCGATTCCCGGTGGGGTCACTCGGCCGAGAAGTCAAGCGTTTTTCAGGCCATTCATCCTGAGTGAATTTTCCTGGGTTTTTCTCACTTATACCAGCCCGGCTGGTACCTAAAGTACGGGTCCCAGACCGCTTCCTTCCTTCCCCAATCCTTTCTTTCTTCTCTTTCCACGGATAGCGTGCTCGCCGTGGAACGTCATCCCTCAAAACGTGAGGGGCTAAATGGTATTAAATGCCGAAAGCCCGGAAATCTAAATCCTAAATCCTAACTTATCTGTTAGCCCATATACAAAAAATAGATTACTAGCTGGAGTGGCTCCTTTCTGTACAAAAGTTTAATATTTAATTCACGTAGTATTACCGAGCGAGTGAAGAAGGGTTACACTCCCGCAGGGGACGTTGTTTACAAATCGCTTCATTGAACGATTCATTACATGAAATGGCCAAACTAAAGACTTGTCTAATACTTGAAAAAGGCTATATATAATTTTATTGAATATTCTACATTAAGCAGTGATACGAGGCTCGATTGAAATGTTGAATCCACTCAACATAAATTTATTGGTCATTTTGCAATTGTGGTATATAGACAACACTGATTTCATGTTGAGAGTTTTTTGTACCTTCTTTAGGCTGAATGTAAATGAACTGCTTTAATATTGGTATGTATTTAATGGTAATTATGGTGGGCAAAATATATGGCTTATGTTTAGATGGAGGGAGCCAAATATTTTAACAAAGGTAAATGCTAATTGAAAATACCAATTCTAACCTAACAAACACTAACCTAACCTAATATAACAAAAATTAGCGAAATCGTATTTTTTTTTTTCAATTCGAAAAACGCTAAATGCCCCTCAACTAAACGTTGGCCAAATTTGTTGTTTACGTTTTGCAGATTAAATACATATGCTGTAAAGCTATTTTAGTTAGCGCAATATTTTCTAAATTTCATAATTGAATAATTATTTTACCGAAAGCCATCCTCATTTTTGCCACAGTGTTGTAATCACATGCGGTTCTGAAAATATATAAAATTTCATCTTTTTTCGTTCGTGATGTTTCCCTTCAAGTACAATAATGTACCGGAAACATGTGAGGAGTAATAATTAATTGCCATACTGTTAACATGCCTCTCACCTGAAGAATCAACATTACAAATAGGAGTTCCAACAACGTCAGTTAAATACATTACCAAGATTGATCGATGTATATCAACCTGAGATATTCACATCAGACAACAAGCAATTATAATCCAAGCACAAAGTTATACATTTGTTTGTTGCTAATGAATGAACAGCGAATAGATCAAATATGGCGGTGCTATCTTACACAAGTTCTACTTGGATTATAGAACGAATATACTGAGAGCAAACAAGTTCTATATGTGTTAATTTCAAAGGATTTAATAATGGCTTGTATAATTGTGGGCAGAAGGGAATTTTGGACTCTTGAAGCAATTAACTGGAAAATTAATAGTCGGACAATTAGTCGCCAGTTTGAGAGAACAGGTGCTCCAAACAAGGCAAATCAATAATCAGATAATGTTGTAACTTCTCTCTACACGGGAAACGTTGAGGATTGTTCGTCATCGGTATTCTCTGCTCCATGTTCCCTCAATAACCAAACTGAGTCCGACAATATTTTAAGTTATATGCTGAGATTTGTCATTGAAGGGATCTTTGGTACAAATATTACCAAAGAGGAATATTGTCTCGCTTTACAATCGATTCATTGTGGTTAGAGTTCCATCCCTATAACTGCTATTATTGATTCAGAAGCGAAGTTAATTTTCCGATTGCAATGAAAGCATATAGAAGAGGCACTTCCATTCGCTAAACCGAGAGAGGATAATAACATTTTGTTTCTAGCCTTTGTTGGAAAGTAAAACGTTCATGTCAAAGGGATGTACTTACAAGAAAACTTCAGATTAAAAGAACATTTCTTAGGAGTACACATTTTTGTTGTAAATATCAAGTGACCACAATTATTTGATAGGTCTTCCAACAAGGAAAGAGAGGGAGTTTATATATCGAAGTGGAAGATGGTTTATACACAAATCGAAAGCACTAACGCCACCTATTAAGAAACTGTAATAAAAAGTTTTCAAATGCATATACTGCGCGAGTTACATGAATATACAGGGTGTCCTGAAAATCCGTTTCCAGCCCTAGAAATCGCAAACGGTGAGACAGATGTCAAAACTGGAAAACAGGTGTTTACTTATTTTAAAAGCACAACGTACCAAAGCAAAATGTGTTATCCCAGGGCCATCCATAGGGTCCCAGGCGGGTTTCAACTCAAAAATTGCAAATGTTAAAGGGGTCAAGTAGCATAGCGTCGGAAACCTGTTGGGAAATGATAGAAGATGGAACAAGTCTCGACTCTCTAAAATTACCTTGTGCAAAATGGCGGCCGGTCAAAATGTCAGCAAAAACGTAATTGTAAAGTTTATGACCACCCCCATAAATCTGAAACTGTGAGACAGATGTCAAAACAGAAAAACACATATGTCATCATTTCAAAAGTACAATGATTAAAAGTAAAAATATTTGTTCGAGGGTTCTCCACAGGGTCCCAGACGGGGTTCTACTCAAAATTTTCAAATAACAAGGGAGATCGAGTAGCATATCGTTGGAAACCTGTTGGGAAATGAAAGAAGACGGATTGAGTTTCGACACTATAAAATTACCCTATGCAAAATGGTGGCCGGTCAAGTTGTACATCCTCATTTCGATTCTCCGAGCGCATTCTCTTTCATTTTCCAGTCGCTACTTGTTGTCATTGTGAGACACTTGCACATATTCAGTATTCTTGGTTCTTTTTATTTGAATCATTTTTGACTTGATAATCCAGACAAGGAGCATAAGTTCCACTATTGTAAATTATATGATAACTAGTTAGTTCTATACTGAAATATGTCAAATGTTCTTTTCTTTTCTTTATTCCTTAATTTTCTTTTATTTTATTTCTTTAGATAACACTAGGCCCAAAGAGCAGAATCTCACAGTAGGGACATTTTCTTTCTTTCCATTCAGTACAAAAACTAAAGTGGAAACAAACTAAAACCTGACTACCAAAAGAACTAAAACCTAGATGTTTGCACAGTGTTATCGTAGGGCGTCCAGACGTGATCCATTTGCTTTCATTTAACAACAGCTTTCAAACGAGATATCCTACTTGATCCCCTTGCCATTTGAAAATTTTTTGGTAGGACCCCGTCTGGGACCCTGGGGCAAATATTTTTTTCTTTCAATCATTGTACTCTTGAAATGATGATACACATTATAACCATATAATGCCTCTGTAAGTACATGCATTTGCATATATTTTATATGCTACTCATATTTAAGATAACCTAAAGAAACATATACCATTCACAGAGCTCTATATTCTACGATATATAGCTATTAATAATATCTTGTTTAACTTCACATTTCAAAATTACACGTCTAACTATAATGGCGTTTCACATAATTATATATTATAAACATGCCCTTGACAACGAGTATATGTTATAAACATATCCTTCACAACGAATACCATTACCATAGCAACGTACTAACAAAAATATTACTCAATCTACAAATATTACTTACATTTTTCTTATTCTTTTTTCTTGTAATTGTCTGGCTAGTGTTTGTAAATATAGCACTTCTGCCCCGATTAGTAAATATACAACGTACAATGTTATCGTTGTAACGAGTTTTCCTGTTTTGACATCTGTCCCACCGTTTCAGTTTTTTTTTTTTTTTTTTTTGGTGGCCATAGAATCTACAATGACGTTTTTGCTGACATTTCTACAGGGTAATTTTAGACAGTCGAGACTTGTTCAGTTTTTTTTTTTCATTTCCCAACAGGTTTCCAATGATATGTTACTTGACTCCCTTACCATTTGCAATTTATAAGTTGGACCCCGCCTGGGACTATTCAGTAGGCGCCGGGACAATACTTTTTGCTTTGATACGTTGTAATTTTATAATGATCAAACACATGTTTCCCTGTTTTGGCATCTGTCTCATTGTTTGCGATTTCTAAGGGTGGTAACGGATTTTCTGGACACTCTGTATATTCATATAACTCACACAGTATATGCATTCGGAAAATTTTTATTACAGTTTCGTAATAGATGTCATTAGTGCTTTCAATTGGTGTATAAACCATCTTCCACCTCGATATATAATCTCCATCTCTTCTCTTGTAACAGTAATGGGATGATTTTAACTCTTGGTTTAGCTAAACCATCATTTCTATTTTTATCAATTACTAAGGACACCTAATAGGCATCTGAACCTGCATATCATGATAGAGTTTTATATACTATGTGATACTTGAAGACAACTGGACAGTGTCTGATACCTGAACCTAATATAATTTAGGATTAATTCAAGTAATTAATTAATTCGTTGCAGATATGATCTAACCGAGGAAGCTACAATAAGATTATTACAATTGCTTACAATTAGTTAGGAAAATATAATTATTGAATGGCCACGTCGAATTCGAATGGAGTAGTCACGTTAAATCGAATTAATTGACGACGAGCCAGGAGTAGGGCAACTATATGTTATTTCTGAGTTCATGAGAGAGAAATTTGAGAAAAGACTTTGATAAGTGAGTAAGATTGCAGAAGAAAGATTTTCCTCTTACTGCAATCCTATACGATATGTTCGTGGCTCGCGATCGGTGTTGGATGTACGAGGGCCATACTAAAATCATATCATCCAGAATTCAAGTCGAACATATGAAAGAGTTGGTATCCCGTTTGTTTTGTGTTTTTTTATCTTTCCATTCTACCTATCAATATTATTGTGTTCGATTGAACCCATCTTCTTACCCACGTACAACTTTCGTTCACTTACAACAACGATATTGTATTCTTACACTCCACATTAATATATGTTCAGCTAGTGGAATCTTACAAAATATGATACATCAATTTTTTGGAATGGCAACAAGACGACAAGGCAATGGGTATTTAAATAATATCCTGTGTTGTTTGATGACTACTTTGAAATCAATATTTAGAATTTTCAATGAAGGAAATTTATCTCTAAACTTAAACCGATGTTGTTTCATCTTGCACCAAATGAATTTTCTAGGACACATGTTAATAGTTCATATATAAATTTTGATTATAAGTTCAATGAACAAATAATATGGTTTCCGACATGAAAGGCGAAGAAACACTTCGAATACTTCCTGGGATTAAGTTGATGTCTCTATCAATGAATGAATTAGTTGTGATATTCTCTGTGTTTTTGCTCGATTTACTAATGAAAACCAGAGCTTATTTATGCATGATACAAAGATGAAATCTTGAAATATGTGTCGAATTTAAGTGAGAAAACTCCCAACTTTGAGGCAACCAGATTTTACCCCAACATTTCAGATTTTCTCTGATGTATAAAGGTAACAAAGAAATTTCTCTTGCTTTTTGCGGAGGTATGTGTTCCATTGGTCCTCACGCCGTGAGTTGAATGCAAATGGAGACAAGGCGAAGGCTAGTTATTGTTGGTTGTGGAAGTTCAGTTACACTGTGAACTTGCGTATGGACAGAGTGAAAATGGGACCTCCACAGATTCTCATAAATTAGTGTATACTGCACGAGTTCAAACTGGAGTCAAACGCCGCTGCAGCGGGGCGGAAGATACGCCAGGCCTTTTGGTGAGTTTATCGTGACTACGCGGTCAATGCAGCGGTGGTTTAACAAGTTTAAGGATGGTGACGAAACACTCGAAGACGCACCACGTGACGGGAGACCAACACATGTACAAAATGAAGATCTTCAGGGAGAAGTTGAGGCGAACAGTGGCCAGCCGTGTGACGAACTGGGATTTCAATGTAGTGAGAGAGGAGAAATCATTCGGCAGCACCTCCATCAACCTGGGAAGCACTACAAGTTTTGCCGATGTGTCCCACATGATTTGACTCCGGGACAGAAGGCAACGCGAGCAGACACCTGTGTTTCTTGGCTGTCTCGTCTGATGAGGAAGCCATTTCTGAACAGTGTGTTGATATGTAATGCGAAGTGGGTCCTATACGAAGCTCCACGGCGCCGTCATCATTGGCTAGCGTCCCACGAGCAGTTTCCAAAACAGTAGAAACCAGCACTGTACAGGAATAAGGTCCTCCTGTGTGCATGGTAGACTGCTGGCGGCATCGTGCATCGAGAACTCCTATCATATGGTCAGAGCATCAATGCAACTGTGTGCTATCAGCAGTTGAGTCATGTTCAAGTAAAACTCAAAATTCTAGAGCCAGCACTTCCGAATCGCAAATGGACAACAGTTCAACGCTACAGAACAATGCTAAACCACACGTGACTAGGATGACCCGTTACACTATTCTACGCCTTGGATGGGAAACAATATTGCATCCGCCATACTCCCCGGACATTGCACGGTCCGATCATCATGTGTCCCATTTCTCGGACAATCACCTTAGAGGACGCCAGTTCAAATCCCTAGTAGAGGTGCAAAATGCACTTGATACCTTCTTCGCTTCAAGGCCCACCAAGTTCTACCGTGAAGGAATGCATGGCCTTCCAGAACGTTGGGAAAAGGTAGTCGATGCTGATGGGGACGATCTTTGATTTTCCAGGTACCTGTTAGGTGGAATTTCGATGTTCGAAGGCTGTGGGTGACAAAGCGAAAGAACTTTCTTCGTTAACTTTATACTAATTTGGCGGAATACCTTACATGGTTTTAGGGTCCTTCTAACGAGCTGACGGTTATTAATTTATTTCTAATCGTCGTGTAATATTACTTAAGATGTTGTTATTCATCTTTGTGTTTGAGTTGTCTGTGAGTTCGTATCTATGTGAACACTTTACAAGTCCTATACTTGGAAGGAGGACGATTTTATTGTAATAAAAATGCTACTACATATAGGGTACATTCATACTCAAATTTCTAGATCCGAAATAACTTCGTTGATACTGTTCGACCTTTACTTTTTATTTCTCTGGAAAAGGTACTATCACGAAGGATATCTTAAGAATATATTGCTAAGATTATAGCAGATCTTTTCCCAAATTAACTATTTTCGTTATAGGGTATATTGATTGCAATCTATTTATTTATGCTTGAGTATTAATTTGTTTGCTGATTATTTGATTTTTATTACGTTATAATCTTAACTTGTACCATTACTGTTAGTTTCTTAGCTCATATTGCTAATAAGTATTGTGTTCGTTGTATAGCTTTTGCATGTTATTAAAATTTGCTAATTGTTTATGTTGCCATTAGCTATAACATTGTTTATTTGCACCAGACCCCTTATGAAATTATGTTTCTACTACGTTTAAAGGGCCATTGGAATTGTTTGTATAGTAATTTACAATCACTAACTTTCAAAGAATCTATTTGATAAAAATACCCCTATTTATTATTTTCACTGATCACAAATTACTTTTTCTTTATCATATATTTTTAACATTTATTTTTATTCAGAAAGTTGCTTAAAATTTACCCGTAGACTGCCACGTGTATGGAATTTCATACATACGGCTCTCCCAAACAGCGCAATGTGTAAATAGTTTTTCATACACAAACAATATATTTCATTTCTGTCATATATGTCATACACAAACAATATATTTCATTTGCTTTATAGGTTTGTATCCAATTGCACACACATGGCTTAGAAATCAAAAATTTATATTCATACCGCATGTATCAAAACCATACACAGAGGAAAGCATACATATATATGCACATGTGATAAAGGCTAAAGTATATGGTAAAAGTCAAGATGCTTATATATGTTGTTTAAGGAATTGTAAAGTTATAAGGCAGAAACAAAACTAAGTTTTTGGTAAAAAGAACACAAACTTGTATACGACTGTAATATTTACTTTTGTGATTTTCTTTTGATAATTTGGACGGAATATTTTATTATCTAGGAGGGAAATATAAGAAAAATAATGAGAAATTGGTCAAACCCCACAATCTGGCTAAGTAGTGTATGCGAGGAAAATGCAAGATTTTGTTGCAGCAGTGCTTTATTAATGAATTTACCAAGTAAGTGTCAAATATATTACTTAAATATTAACATATATTCCGTTCATTAATCTAAGGATTTGCATGAATATTCCCGAAAGCAATGCAGTTCACATAGATAGATGCAGATAAGAGAATGAGCGTAAATGTTACTATAGTCTGGTTCAAACCTCTTAACGTTTAAGGCGTGTTCTTCTTGTCATGATAACCAATGCAAGTCGGAAGACAGTTGTCTAATAACTTCGTTCCTGTATTAGGAGAAGACAATTTCAAAGATATGTCCTTATAATATATGTCATTATAGCTTTAATAAATTTGTAAGAACGAATTTGTTTTACAATATCTTTATTTCTCGCGTTAAAGTTTCAAGTTATGTCTGTGTACGAAAGGAAGCTAAATCCGACAACGTCGCACCTGAACACCATTGGCTTTCGACAGACGTCAAGAGGTTTGAGCCGCACTTTAGTGTAGTGTTTTTTTTTAATTCAATGTATATGCATGAAAGTTGGTGACTATGTTGTATAGTAACGCATGTGCATAAGTCAGAGAAGTATGATTCTAATTTCGATGTGTATTCTTTCCGAAAAATGAGTAAGTCGAAGATATAAATAGTTAATCACGCTATATTTTATATACTATTTAGTTATGAAATAATGAAGTATATTATTTTGTTATTATATTTTATTTCATATTAAATGTTCTAATATGAAAAGTATAGATATACAGAAGTTTACCAAACTACTTCAATCTATTACCATTACTTACTAACAAAGTCACGAATATTTTGCATGAGGTTTTCGATTTTATCTGTATTCTCTCAAGCATGTAATGAATATAACGTAATATGTAATACCATTATTACATTTCTATGGCTTTTAAAGGTGAAAATACTAGAAATGGGCGTCTATTTTGATAATAAATAAAATGTATTGATGTTTTTCACATATTTTGCTTACCACTGAGCTAACGTATATAATTATTAATAATATTCAAATATGGAGAATAATACCTCCCCCATCAGGATGCCGCGGTCGGCAAGAGGGATTGCCGCCGTCGACGGTGGCAGGCCGCCGGTAGGCAGCCGGCACCCGCCCGCGGCGGCACGACGATCTACTTGTTCAAAATTGCCGACCTTTTCCCGAGGCGGCAAGCGGTCGAAAATCGTAAAAAATAATGCCCTTTGCCGACTGTTGCCGACCGCCAGAGTCGGCAAAACAGTCGGAAAGACCTCTTTCCGACCCTCTGCCGACTCCTTATGCCGGCCTCTTTTCGACGGCGGCGCCGGCGCATTTACTGCACCTTTACGGCTGTTTGCCGACTGCTCGGCAAGGCAACTTTCCGACGGCGGCGCCGGCGCATTTAATGCTCATTTCCGGCTGTTTGCCGACTGCTCGGCAAGTCAACTTCTCGACGGCGGCGCCGGCGCATTTAATGCTAATTACCGGCTGTTTGCCGACTGCTCGGCAAGGCAACTTTCCGACGGCGGCGCCGGCGCATTTAATGCTCATTTCCGGCTGTTTGCCGACTGCTCGGCAAGTCAACTGTTCGACGGCGGCGCCGGCGCATTTTATGCGCCTTTCCGGCTGTTTGCCGACTGCTCGAAAGGACCTCTTTTCGATGTCGGCTTCCCGATTCTCCCACTGGCGGCATCCGACTTCTTGCCGCCGTCGAAAAGTGGCCCTTTGCCGACTGGAAATCAACGCTTCAGGAAGGCAAAATTTTCATCAGCTTTTACATTAGTCTTGCCTAAGTCTTCCTCCATGCTATGATTTCTCGACAAGGAGCACCCTTGGAAGTTCTTGAAGTACAATACTTGCATTTTTTTGTGTGTCCCAGTACAAAATTTGTTCTTTTTGCTTTTTTGCAGCACTTTCAGCCAAAAAACAAGAAATTGAATGGGACATGGAAGTATTATATACTTTCAGAACTAGCAATTGTGCCCTTCATGAGAAATCATAGCACGGAGGCAAACTTAGGCAAAGCTACTCTAAAAAGTGGTGAAAATTTTGCCTCCCTGAAGGGTTGATATCCAGTCGGCAAAGGGCTACTTTTCGACTGCGGCAAGAGGTCGAATGCCGCCTGTGGGAGAATTGAGAAGCTGACATCGAAAAGAGGTCCTTTCGAGCAGTCGGCAAACAACCGGAAAGGCGCATAAAATGCGCCAGCGCCGCCGGTGGAAAGTTGCCTTTCCGACCAGTCGACAGACAGCAGAAAAGATGCGTAGCACTGCAATGAAAATTATGGCGGATTCCCACCAGTAATAAAAATGAAATGAAATCTTTAATTTTACGTCCCACGGTTATGCCTGTTAGGCTAAAGGAGACGGTGATGATGAATAATGAATGAAATGGTGGAATGAAGAAAGTGGGAGGAAACGGGAGAACCCCGAGAAAACCCACGCATACGGTGTTTGTCCACCACAAGGTTCACTTGGCGGGAGTAGGGTTTGAACCCGAGACCCCTAACACCAGAGGTGAACGCTCTACCACTGAGCCACCGCCCCCCCCCACCAGTAATATTGCACTCGGTACATACGCAGTACATTTCTACAATTCTCAGTACGATTTAAGTGCTATATAGAGGAAAAGTATCTGGGAATGACTTACAAATGCTTAAAAGCGAACTAAAAATAACAACTGAGCAGCTAATAATGAACGTTAAGAATAATTCAATTAACATGTCTGTGCGCCTAATGTGAAAAACTTATAACAGTCAGTACATTTTCCCCCTGAAAGCACATCTTTCACTATCACGACCACTAGGAACAACACTGTTCTATGCAATCAAAATTTGCTAGTTGCAAACGCTTTCTTCGAAAAAAAAAAAAAAAAAGCCGCAGCAATCCGTCGGAAATACGGTCTTTTTAGGTTGTCGTTTTCCCATCAACTATTGGAAAAGGATTTTAAACGTCAATGATTTTCTAAATTTTTTTAAAGTACAGGGGTCACACTACCAATGGAAAATGAGATTTAAATAAAAATTAATGAAGTAAAAATTATAAATAAAAATACTGTAATAAAAGGTATGTGGTGGCGGAGAGATTTAAACCGAGCCTACACGCAAAAAAAAAAAAAAAAAAGGTTAAAGTAAACAAGAAAAAGGTGGACAGTAACCATGTTAGTTTGTCAATATATGGAAAACAGAGACGTGTATCCAAGCAGCCAAGCCAAAATGTCTCTGCATTTGTTGTAACTTTGGTATTAAAAAAAAAAAAAAAAAAGTGGCCGGAGCGATCACTTGTCTGCTTACACCCATGACTATATTCGTAGAAACCAAACACTGAAATGCACTAAACACAAGTTCTAACGACTAAGCTGTCAGTTCTAACTCTATGCCTTAAATATTTAGTTAAATACACTTTAAAAGTGGAAATCATATTAAGATAAAATAACAATTAAGTAGGTAACTAATTGTTCATTTAATGCGTTCCTATATGATTTATACATTAATTGTATACAATGAAACAGAAAAATGTGAGAAAATAATTTATATCGTAAATGAAACAGCCACATGTACAGTATACTCATAGTGCATACCCATTATATAGAGAAAAAAGGTTAATGAAGTCATTTACATAAAAAATGAAGTGTTTTAACATAATACTTTGCAAAGATCCTTTGTTTTAAAGGAATTCTTTAAGAGAATACATGAAGGGAAGATCACAATTTTTTCTGGTCTGTATTAGCACTAAAAACACACCAAATTGTATTAACAAAATACAATGCACATCGTATTAACTTATATACATTAGCCTATGTAATGAACCTTATCATCATTTAGAAGTTATATGTAATATACCTTCGGATGTACTACTACTTTTTTTTTTAAACAGAAATTTGTAGCATTCCATAACATTGAGTTTTAACACAGATAGCCTTCATACAGTATGTAAAATCAGAAAAGCAAATATATATGAAGTGATTACAATGTTCAAAAAAGCACTATATTATTCTAAAGAATTCCTGCTATCCATATTTTGTCTTGAATAACTCAGCCATTTTTCTTTTTTAGCCCATTGATATATACGAGGAAATCTTCCTCTGTTTCTTTGAGATTTTAAGGGTTTTACTTTTTATTATTTTTCTTCAGGTCTATTTAAATGTCTCTTACTTTGTGGAAATAAAATTCTGTGTTGTATGTTTTTAATATTCATAAATGACATCTAATTTAAATAATAATATACTTATATATACTAAAAGATCATTTTGACAAAGCAAGGGACATTTAAATAGATATTCAGAAGAAATCAATAAAATCAGAACATCAAAAATTTTATTCATTTCAAAGAAAAGGAAGAATACTTCCCCTACAAATCAATGGGATAGAAAAGAAAGGAGGCGATGGTACTGAACCTCACCGTTAAGGAGCTTGTACTCTGAGAAATATAATTACACTTTCTCTCTTAACTGATTCCACGCAAAAAAAAAAAAAAAAGTTAAGAACAATATCAAACAACAGTTGTCTTTATAATTGAAGAAAACTTCAAACCTATGAAATAGTAATGTAGAATTTAAATAGCTCAGAATCAGGATTGTGAGAATATAGAGAGATACAGAAAATTTTACAACACTGCATAGAAAAGATGAAGTAATAATAAAAAAAGAATTTAACGACAAAAAATGGAATAGGGAGACTAAGGTAATATTGGCAAAACAAAAATCAATTTCAAAGCCGTAATTCTCAATATTCGCTTCAAAGGTAAGTGATGACCATAATTCCCGTGTGTTTTGAAATAAACCGCATTAAAATGGGAAATGTTTTACAAATGTTATGATTGAATGAAATTCACCCGTTCTAAAAGGAAAAAAAAACTGTAGTCCCACATATATCCTACCACTCTTCACAAATATCTTTAAGGATGTTAGTACATATGATTTTTGTCAATACTCTCCCTTAGTGGCGTAGGGAAGGGGGGCCCAGAGAGGCCGGGCCCCCAAAGAGGTCCGACAATGTAGTTTGATGTTTGTAATTTTTTATATATTTTTATGTTTATATATTTTTTGTTTGGAATTGTTTCATATGTACCTATAACAGCACTTGCCCCACCAAACACACATCCTGGCTACGCTACTGCTCTCTGTGGGTCTTCTTCCATTGCAACACTTCTGTATTTCTTGAGCAACATTTCCCCTTGCTTCCAGAAATAAATGAACTATCTAAAATAGAACAAATATAATGCTTTGTAAAATATACTCTTCAATGTGTACGGCGTTGGCACATCACGTATATTTATTACACGAAAATATACTTCATCACACCAAAACCAAACCAAACTACACAGTGTAATAGACCTTGTTGCAATGAACCGGCTTCAACGCTATATGTTACAAGAAAACCTGTAAGATTAATGAAAACTATAGTCACTGATGAAGAATTCAATTACGTCGAAACAGTTAACTTTTACTTAATCTTTATTACAACAGTACGGTCGCCACCCCAAACGAGAATCAGAAAGAAAAGAAATCCTGCCGTATATCCAATGGTAGGAATTTGAGTTTCTTGAGAAATCTTTGAAACATTACCTTGAAGCTGCAAGTTAAACAATAAATCCCTAAGTCCCTCACCAGACAAAAAGATGTATTAAAATAGAATATTATATTTAGTGAAGATAGCATTATATTACTTTGAAATAGAACTTCGATACGCGTCAGGGTTTTGCGACACTATTGTATTGGCAATTGAGAATTTTGTATTCGGCTGAATACAAAATATTACATCTTAAAATAAAACCTTGTTAATGGAACAAATAAAATGCACATATACTTAAATAAACTACAGGTAAAATCGATCAGGTGGGCAAAAATGATAAAAGTTTCAAAACAAATACATTTTATGTTCTCCTAGGAGTCAATTTGAGTAACATATCTAAAACACAAACCATCTGTAATAAGAATTCAATCGAATGAACATAACTTTGAGAAACGCTATAAAAAAAAAATCACAAAACTATAACTTTACATTTGTTCGTTTGTCTGCCGAGCTCCTTTATGGCTGAGCGGTTAGTGTACGCGTCTTAGGCGTGGGTGACCAGGGTTTGCTTCCCGGAGAGAGCTCACGTGGTTCGGATTCCACCTTAATCAGTAGGTCCCGTCTTATATAGCCTCGCTGCTGAAAGGGACGTTAAACACAAAATCAACTCAACTTTCGGCCTTTTAAGTTAAAATTTTCAGAGTACAAGCACAAGACACTCTAAATTCCCTGTTTAGATTTTGGCGGCATACCAACGTAATATATCAAAATGGCGGCCATTTTGTCAAATGAACGAGTATCTACGCTACGAAGCGCAATTTTCAGTCTTTTAAGTTGAAATTTTGACGGTAGAAGCACAAGATATGCTAAATTTGCTGTGTAGATTTTCTCGGCGGTCCAATGTAAAAAAAAATAATCAAAATGGCGGCCATTTTTTCAAAACGGCAGTGATTAGAAAATTGTTGCAAGTTGTGACAATGACAATATTGAAATATAAATCACATTTTAACACTTTTACCCCAAAGACATTGAAATATTTCAAAAAAAAAAAAAAAAAACGATTAAACCCGAAAAAAAAACAATTAAACTCGAAAAACACCCGAAAAAATGGGCCCAGGTGGGTTTGGCTTTTTCAAAAAAGCCCAGGTTTTTTCAAACCCTCGTTCATGATGAGCTTTTCTCCTGAAAAAAGTTTTAATAGTAGTCGCTAATGGTTTTCTACAGATGTTAATGTTAAATTGTTAAATTTTTTCAAACTTCCGATGTCCAAGTTTTTGTACCTACACATCGTGAAACAGTGTCAAGAGAAAGGGTTAACACTCGGAAAATGAAAATGAAATATTTGAGTTTTACGTCCCACGGTTATGCCGGTTAGGCTAAAGGAGACGGTGATGATGAGAGATGAATGAAAATGGTGGAATGAAGAAAGTGAGAGGAAACGGGAGAATCCCGAGAAAACCCACGCACACGGTGTTTGTCCACCACAAAGTTCACTTGACAGGAGCAGGGTTTGAACCAGGAATCCCATGCACCAGAGATGAACGCTCTACCACTGAGCCACCGCGGCCAGCAAAAAATCAAAATAAGACAGTCTGGTGCAGGTGTAGTTTTGGTGCACTACATTTTGGAAGACTTACAGGTAAAATTCAATACTTTCCATGAAAAGACATGTTTATAAGGAACGAATTTCTACAGGTAACTTAATTACATACAATGTAATACAACTGTATCTTACGTTTACTAATGTTAAACCATTACAAGTGCTTTACGACGAATAAAACAAATGAGTGCATATGAAAAATGGCTCTATTAGATGTTATTTTCCACGGGCGGCTTATTTCTGCACCGTGTACACCGGCATCATATTTCTGCACAGCGTGCAGAACCTGTATTTTGTTTACAAGTGGAGAGTTACTAGTATAAAACAACAACAAGTGTTGTTGAAACTTGTATTATTCTCAAAACGCACTTCCTTCCACTACCCTCACTTCTCCGCATACACACTATCGCAGACGTGCCTGCTCCCTTCGGACGTATTCCAGCGCGGGCCCACCAGCTTCGCCCTATCTGACTCGGTTCGATAGCATTCGTGCTATTTAGTGGCCACCCAGCACAGATTGTTTTGTGCTTTTTTGCGTTGTTTTTATGCTAGACATCTGGAAGCCTTATTTATACGCAAATCGTAAAAGAATTATAATTTTTCAACAATTACTTCTAGAGGTCCCCTTGAATTTTATTTATGCCAAGTAAAATATATTCCGCCCATTTGAAACCGACTAGGGGACAATAAAAAAGAAACTGGTGAAAGAATTATAATTTTTCATTTTTTTTAGTATTGCGCCACAAGTAAACCTGTACACAAGAGCGTTTAACCACTACCTCATTTCTCCTGTTTTTTTTTGTTTTTTTTAATTGGAAGTTTTCGCTCACATGTGAAACAAGTCCTGCAGTATATAATCTAGTGGATCTTATTAGGTTACTAAAGATACATTAACTATTGGAGAATACTAAAGGAACACAAACCTTGTCATGGCACAAGCATTATGAGAAATTGTCCACGTTTCTCTAAGATAATTTAGCACCAGGTGCTAGTTGGCCACTAAAGAGCACGAATTCTATATAACTGAGTCAGAGCAGGGCAACGCTGATGGGCCCGCGCGTAGCGCGGGGGTGTGTCCGAAGGGAACAAGTGCGTCAGCGACGGTGGGTATACGCGTAAGCGAGGGTAGTGAAAACATATGGGCTTTGGTAATCATACATTTTTCAATATCACTTTTTATGGTTTCATACTAGTAACGCTTCAGTTGTAAACATAAAATACAGCTTTCGTACACTGTGCAGAAATACATTGGCGTTGAGTTAGAAGACACTTATCTTAAAAACTAAGACATGTAAACTTTTGTAATTTCAAGAAGAAAATAATGTACTACAGTTTCTTAACTGTCCCTCGTTTTGTAAATAAAAATTAAGTGAAACCTTTAAGTTTTTTGTCCAACGGTTATGCCGGTTAGGCTAAAGAAGACGGTGATGATGAGTAATGAATGAAATGGTGGAATGGAGAAAGTGTAAATAAACGGGAGAACCCCGAGGAAACCCACGCAGACAGTGTTTGTCCATCACAAAGTTCACATGGCGATGGCTGGGATCGAACCCGGGACCCCAAGTACCAGAGATGAACGTTCTACCACTGAGCCAGCGCGACCCCTACAATTGTAAGCGAGTTCTTGATATACCGGTAACTCTTTACTTTGGGCAAGGCAATGATATCCTGTCAGTACATAGTATTGCCGAACGAGCGTTAGCGAGTGAAGGCGGGTTAGAGCCCCGCAGGGCACTTTGTTTTCTGTCTTTCCTTCTTGGGAACTGTAACTATAATTGCGGGAACCAGTTCAGATGACTTGGTTATTGTCACTGCCTTGCCTAAAGTAATGACTTGCCGATATACCTTAGGGGGTTCGTGAAGGTAAGCAGCAAGGCAACAAATAGAATCGAAGTTAATACACAGGTTGGGCTAGGTAGTACCATTTAAATTACTTTCTTTGATACCCGCCCCCAAAAAATTTTATATGCCAGAAACGCCAGTGCGCGGGAACATACTATAACCGAATCTTTTTCATGCGCAGCAACAATTAACACATGTAACACAACATATAAAATTCATGACAATTTGAAATGTATATGCATAATATTAAATTAACTCACCCCATGTATATGCATAATAAATGCAATAATATATGCAAATGTATATGAATAATATTAAATTAACTCACCACTCTCTCACTTCATGTTTTCGTGGTATTTGCTTAACCAGCAACTGCGTACAGTTCCAATGAATGAATATTTTTATGATAAACATTATTTTCCCCATTTGTAAACTTATCTCAACGAATTCTTTTTTGAAGGACTTTACCCACACTGCATCACAATGTGACAAATGAAGAACGCGAACCGAACATACAGGCAGCGCAACCAGACTACGATTTCTGCAATCAGGTTCTTCAGCGGCAAAGGCGGCTCGGCGCCTGTCCGAGCATCCTTTCAAGGTCGGTCCATCCGCTGTTTGCCGACCTTCTTTCGGCTCCTTTACTTGTCGGCACGCCGCCAACGTTTCGGCGTCTTTCCGACAATATTTGCCGCGGTCGCCGTCCGCTGTTTGCCGTCTCCTTGCAAAATGTTTGTCAAGGATCCTCTCGTACTTGTAATTTATTTTAAGTATTTCCTTCTCATATACCCTTTACGTGCAGTCCCTTTACTACATTTCTTTTCATGCATTTACCTTTTTCGTGGTCGGCACGCCGTCAACGTTTCGACGTCTTTACAACCATCCTTTGACGCTGTCGTTCCGTCCGCTGTATGCCGACTTTCTGCCGACTCCGTTTTCACAAGACATATTTTATGGAATTAGTGCCCACCCACAAGAAAAACCTTCGGACAGTTTCAATTTTTACTTCATCATTAAAGAAGATACAGGCTCTATTCATTTTCCAAAATTCGACTCTTTGCCGCTGGTACGCGTTATTGCAACTTTCGCCGACGTCGTGCCGACGTCGCTTTTCAAGAAATTGCCGGCAGTCTCTTTTTGCAGTCGTCGTCCGACTGTCTGCCGGCTGTTTCGAGAAAGCTTTATACGAGGGAAATATAAGCCCTAATTCGTATTTTAAAGCAACAAATTACCTTCTAACTCTCTTTGTTTTCTATTGGTGAACGAATCTCTTTTTGCTCGTCGCGGTCGAAAATCGAGCGGAAAGACGCCGGTGTCCGGCGCCGGCAATCCGACCACGGCATCTGGTCGGCATGCACAAATTGTCCGACTATAGGCGGCAGGATCCTGATGGGGTCATTATTGGGATTTTCCACATAGATGTTTTTGAGTGACTACTATTACACTGATCACGTAGGTTATTATTATCGAGGTTTGAACTAATGAAAAACCGATATTTTAATGTCACAAGAAGTTGTTTACTATACACTCTATGTCATACATTTTCAAATAGTGTTCCTCGACACCAGTTTATATTGAGGTCTTTCGAGCCCCTGGATCCATGAAAATTCTACTTTTGTAGTCTCTTCTTCTTGTTTGTTCGTGTTCAATATAAGCCTCACAATATGGTTGGATACACTTACTTGGAACATAAGGTTGAAACATTTGATCTGTCTGTGTTAGGAACATAATTGTCAGTGTAGATCTTTCTTAAATTTCTTTCTAGTAAACAATTTTTCTTTGGTGCATACTGCTGGCGAAATGGATGTGGTTTACTTGCAATGGAGGAAATAAATGTGGAACAATTAAGATTAAACTCTCAGAACATTGGAAAGTGCAAATAGTTATTGACTTGTCCTCATATAAATTAAAGTAGTGAATATTCGAAACTCGTGGATTCATGGAGTCCGGACAATCCCCAAACAATTGTACATCTGTACACTTTCTTAACACAACTATATATATTGAATAGAGAGATGATAGATGTATGGTATGCTAAAGATTCGATTTTATACTTCATCTGTACCTTTCTTATGAAATAGTCTAGTTCTATTGAGACCGTGGTTCGATTCCCGGCGGAAGCTATTGTCGTTCGTATTCCAAGTTAATCAGTAAATCCACTTATCATATAGGCTCCCTGTCGAAAGAGACGGTGACCTCAAAATTAACTAAGCTCAGTCTAGTTCTAGCATTTTTCTGATGATATGGGTGTCAGAGATCAACAATTGCTTATCGTCTTTTCGCGTATAGTATAACAGGTTCAATATCACACAGAAACATCGAACTCTTTCTTCGCAAAGAATAACTTTGGACCAAACCCAACAAAAATTTCTTGGTCCACACCTGTATAGAAGAGATAAAAATTAAGTTCCTTCATTTTTATTACGTGCAACTTTCTATCTCTCCGTTAAAAGATGGTTAAATCTTTAAATTCTGAATTCAACTTATTTTGTTCCTCAATTCAGTTTGGAACTAATTTCGGATCATAAACGTTTCTCAGTCATGTATTCTTTTCTAATTTACTTTAACACTGTGTGGTATAAATGGTCTGTAAACAAAATTACATAAGCCAAACACATAAAGAGAAACTTGAACTGGACAACGGACATACAAATGAAAGATGTATTAACATCGTCGTGGATATGGATTACTCCGGACGAAGTTCTAGTGGTGGCCACTAGAGTGCAGGCTTGATTAAGAATTTCACAGCATACTCCTACAACGTGAACAAATTGCTAACGACATCTTGTAGCGAAAAGATGAACTTCAAGGATAATAACAGTATTTCATTTCTAAAACACGAGTTCAGAAAAAACAAAAGGTCTGAAAACGTTTCTGAAAAGAATCTATAGATACAAATTACTTTCTAGAAAAGGCATAAGATTCTGAAGACTGCCAAAGCTATTGAAGGAGTGGCTCAGTGATAGAGCGCTCACCAGGTGACGTGAGGAGATCCTAGTTCGATGCCAGTCTTTACGAGTTTGATGTGGACAGCGTTGGGTTTTCTCAAGCTTCTCCCATTTCACACAAAACTCATAAAGACGAATTACATTTTACGAATCGTAAAGAAGATACATTTTACGAATTATTATCTTTATATCTTTTGAATTTGCACCTCTGTGGCACTACTTTAAACCCGACACATCTCGATTATAACGCGGGAACCATAATGATTATTCTACGACAGTTTGGTCTTGAAATTTACTTGTTTCTCATTATTCTAGTTAGGCAATCTGCTTTCATACCATAATATATTGTAACAATTTTAAATTTTACTCGCGATGTTAGAGAATTTTGGTAAACAAATACCATATACGGGTGCGTTTTGTGGTTTCCCCTGTTTTCTCCACTTTCTCATTCCATCATTTCATACATTTTCATAATTTACCACCGTAGTATTTAGTCTACATGGAAGATAAAACTGCAAGCTTTAATTTATTTTCAATGTTAGAGTTAATCCATTCTAAGTGATCAAGCATGTGCCGCTCGACCATTTCCAAAAAATGTATTTTTTTCAGAAATGTTTATACTATATCAGGGTACTTCAAAACCATAATTAATTATTTTTAAAACATCTCGTAGCGACGCAGCTTCTGCCGCTATTTTGCGTTTTCTCCATTTCAGGCGTTTACGTTGTTTTGAATATTTCAGCATGTATTTGTCCTAGAAAATTGAAAACTGCTGGGAGTGTCCAACATGGGCAGAGCTAAAACATTGTTCTCTTAACATTTCTGCCTAACACCACTTGAAAGGGGTGAAATCAGGACCTACAGTAGCAACATTGAAGACATGTTTGAAAAGAGGAAACAACTGACATAGAGGTCTGAATTTGTGTGTGCAGGTAGTCCGAGGTCATACATTTATACTCGAAACTTTGCAGAACTGTAGCTGTTCCCAAAAGCCTGAAAAAATATCGTAAAGTTGAGGAATTATGCCAATTTGGCATATTTCACTGTCCAATATCTCCAATTTGCCTTGAAAAGGAAACTGAAATTTTGGGAATAGTTACTCCTTTAGCATACCATAACACACAAGAAAGCGCTTTTTGTGTTTTTGAGTAGAAGGGTGTCAAAGTATTTAAGAATGTCATACTCAAGGAAGTGTATTGTTCACAAATTCAACTGGAAATTCGTTGTTGTGAAGTAAAATAAAGTAGAATGAATTTCTAGTCCAGTCAAGGTTCTCATGCTCCTTTCTTTCCTCTAGTTGTGATTCACTGTCTTATCACCTACAGCAGCACTGATGAAGAATGCCTCTATCAGCAGAATGCGAGAAAAGTCAAAATGCATGCTTGGCAAAAAAAAAAAAAAAAAAAAAAAGAGTCTGTAATTACTCATTTCTCTTGCTGCTTGCTATTTCAGTGATATTCAATTCAATGATATTTCTTTTTATTGTTGTTTGAACTGTCAACTCATGCAGGAGACTATTGTTCTTTCGTTAAATTTACAGTCCCTTCTCAGTGTTTACAGTGAGTGAGTGTTCACTGATTGGGGTTGGGGAATGTAGATCAAACGAAAGGACAACAGTCTCCTGCATGAGTTATCAGTTAAAACAAGCGTAATCATGTTTGAATATCATTTATTTAGCAAACAACAATGAGTACTTACGGACTTTCTACCAAGTGTGAATTTTTAAACTCTTCTCGCCTTCTGCTGATAGCGGCATTCTTCAGCAATGCTGCTGTGGGTGATAAGACAGTGAGTCACAACTAGAGGAAAGAAAGGAGCTTGAGACCCTTGATTGAACTAGCCAGTCATTCTACTTTATTTTACTTCACAAAAACGAATTTCCAGTTGAATTTGTGAACAATACACCTCCTAGAGTATGATGTCATTCTTTAGTACTTTGACCCCCTTCTACTCAAAAACACAAAAAGCGCTTTATTGTGTGTTATTGTATGCTAAAGGAATAACTATTCCCAAAATTTCAGTTTCATTTTATCTAGACCCATTGGAGATATTGGACAGTGAAATATGCCAAATTGGCATAATTCCTCCATTTTACGATATTTTTTCAGGCCTTTGGAAACAGCTACAGGTCAGCAAGGCCTTGAGTATAAATGAGTGACCCTGGACTATATACACACACAAATTCAGACCTCTACGTCAGTTACTTTCGCTTCCCAAACATGTCTTCAATGTCCAAAAATGTTGCTACTGTAGGTCATGATTTCAGCCCTTTCAAGTAGTCCTAGGCCGAAATGTTAAGAGGACAAAGTTTTAGCTCTGCCCAAGTTGGACACGCCCAGCAATTTTCAATTTTCTAGGACAAATACATGCTGAAATATTCAAAACAACGTAAACGCCTGACATCGGGAAAACGCAAAATGGCGGCAGAAGCTGCGCCACTACGAGATGTTTTAAAAAATAATGAATTGGGTTTTTGAAGTACCTTGATATAGTATAAGCATTCATGGAAAAATTAGATTTTTTGTGAAGGCCGAGCGGTAGATTTTCTTTTTTCTCGATCACTTGGCATGGATTGACGCGTTAGTGACATATAATTAGTAAATCTATCAACACTTCATAGGGATATCTGAAATGAAATTTAAATCAAAGATAAAGATACACATAGCTTAATAACAAAGTAAAGATCATTACACTATCTGCATGAATATACCTAACATACAATATTTGAGATGGGGAAATAGCAATCGCACGATATGGTAACAATGACTTCATTTACCGATAATTGGAATAGTGATTCATTCCAAATATCTATTAGAACTCCAACTGACTAAATTAGTATATATATATATATATATATATATAAGATTATAATTCAGTGTTATAGTTTTGGATATGTAACATAACCTTTCTCTGACACATTATGAGAGAAATATCGAATTATGACAGCTTATATACAATCTGGATGTCAGACACTTATTCCAACTTTCTCTTTACAAAACCTAAACTTTTAAGTGCTGTGAAAAGCACTTAAATTAATTAGATGTAGTCACTTTCTATTTTTGCGCACCTGTTATGAAACTCTTAATTAGGTATTTGTAACTAACACTTTTTATTTACTATTGTCCTTCTGCTGTTCTCCATGGTACACCTGTTCTAATAGCTTGTGTTGATTTCTTTTAATTCTTTTCTTCTATTTTGCCTATAATCTTTTATCGTAGTTCATGTATCTCAAGTCCACTAGACCAATTCATCAACTCCTCCTTCCCATATTTCTTAATCCAATGGGCTTCTTTCCACTTTCTTATCACACTTCTTTTCTCCCTTTCTAATCCTTTTAATCCTTTCCAATGTGTCTCATGTCCCGTTTCTTTAATGTGTTTATATATTGCGTTGTTCTCTGTTTTTAGTCTGGGGTCGTCTTTATGTTGTTTTATTCTTTGTTTTAATCTCTTTCCTGTTTCCCCTCTGTACTTCATATCGCACTCTTTACAATTAACCTAGTACACTACTCCTTACTCTTCTGATCTTATCTCCTTTCTTTCTTCTTTCCTTTCTCTCTCACTAATTCTATTATCCACTTTCCTCCTTGCCTGTATGTTTTAATCCCTTCATTCCTCATCCCGTTCTTCAGGATCTCTGTTTTCTTGCCTCAACTTTCAATATCAAACCACCTCTTTCCTTCATTCTCTGCTTCCTCTTCTTGTCTTCTTCGTTTTCTTCCTTTTAAATCTTCTCTTCTGTGTCCGTTTCCATTTAATTACTCGCATAGTACTTCTATGTCTTCTTTCCTTCTTTCTTCCTCGCTATCTATCATTTCTATCCTCCTTCTCGTGTTCTGTATAAAATTTTTCTTAGTGCCCCTGTCTACGTCACTCCTCTTGTGGAAGTATATTCCGGCAACGCATTCTTTTCTGTACCAGCTCGTCTCGAATTTTCCTTCTATTTTCTCTATAGTCATGTCAATGAATTTAAGTTCTTTCCTAAACTGGAGAGTTTTATTTCAGATTGTATGATACTTCTGTATAACTAAAAACTAAGGGGATTCCACATCCACCACTTCCAGTAGCAATAGAGGGATAGGTGTAGAGTTAAAAAATTTTCTTTGGACGCTTAATGTATACGAAAATACAGTATCTTTCGATATATTTTACATTTCAAATGTCGTTTCCCAAACATTGTTGGGGTCATAAATTCTACGAGGCTCGATGGGCAGCCTATGTAGCCAGAATGGAAGAAAATATATATCAACGTTTTCAAAGTTTTAACTGGAAGAAAAATCGGAAAACGACCATTAGGAAGACCTAGGAACAGATAGGAAGACAGTATTAAGATGGAACTCGTAGTAATAGGAATACAAAGTAGAAAATGGATAAAGTTGGCTAAGGATAGAAGTAAATAGAGAGTTTTTGTGAACCTGGCCTGGTAAAGCTTTAAGTGATTAATTTGTGCCAGTTCCAGTGGATGGGTGATATCTCTCGAAGAAATCGATTCCTAACTATCGACCTTCTGCATCCTGGTGAAAACTTTCGACGAGTCGTTAAGTACTTCTTGAGATTTTGGTCTCCCGAATAGACATACACACAGAGTAAATGCGTGTATCAAAAATATAACGGTGTTTTCGGTAATCCACAAGCCTTACCAATTTCTTTTTATCTTTACTCTGATATCCATTGATAGCAGGACACCATTGTGGGATGGCAAGGAGGGCTATTTCCCACTGAGTTTGAGAAACATATTTATAAAAATAAACTGTATACTAATATACTGCTCTTATGTCGTTAAATTCTTATGTCAGTGATCTATATTGAATCTTCGACTCCTTTGACAAACTCTGAAATTTTTGGCGCTAATGATAGATAGTCAGAGGTGAATGACAGACCGATTGGTAGATATTGCCATCTGTAAGACTTTATATACTTATATGGAATAGTTTGGAAGTATAATAAAATCAAAATCATTGGATTTGTTTTCCATACTCATGCAAAGCAGTGACGTACTGTCAACAACGATGTCTTTCAAACTGCACGGAAATATAACGAGAAAAATCTAGATTTATTGTCTGGAAGAATTATCTTGCTCTCTCTCTAAAAAAAGCAATGTCATACATTATTTAAAGAAAAACAAATTTCAGAGAGGTTCTCAGAAAAGAAACCTTCGAAACTTGTAAATACAACAATTTATTATCTGAGGATGAACGATTGATGACAAGCCAACAGACACTTTGCGAAATTGAAAGTTTCATCTGTCAGACAAGAAGATAAATTATCACTTGGAGTCTTCCAACAAACGCAAGAGCTAGGAAACAGTTTTAAAACAAAAACACAGAACAAGTTGTAATCTTGACGTTTGCATAAGATAAATATTGTTGCTTTGTTTCTTGGGTATGTTGTAACTCTGGCTACTAAAATCATAACACACATACTTTCTAAAAAGTTTACGAGGAAGAACAAAACAATTTTGGAGATTGAATCAAATGGAAAAGAAAAGAAGCGAGTTTCTTTTCACATTGTAAACCTGCGGTAGACTTCCAAACGTACACATATTCAATGTTGAATTTGGAAATGGTAGATAAAACTATTTTAGACTGAAATAGACAGGTAACGTTAATGATGGCAACTGACTTTGAGACACTAGATCCAAATCACAAAGAATTTGTCGCTATCCTTTAAATCTTTTGCTATAGGAATCAACAGCAAATGTTTGTTACTTTTAACAGGCTTTGCTATAGGAATCAATAACAGAAACAGAATTCTGGCTATGCATAACAGGTTTCCTATAGGAATCAACTGCAAAACCATAGTTTTCGCTATCTTGAACAGTTTTTGTTATAAGAATAAACAGCAAAATCTGAAATCTAACTATCTTTAACAGTTTTTGGTATAGAAACCAACAACAAAACCTGAATTTTAGCTATCTTTAACCGTTTTTGGAATATAGAATCACTAACAGAACAAGAATTCTCGCTCTTTTTAACAATTTCTAATATAGAAATCAACAACAAAACCTGAATTATAGATATCTTTAACCGTTTTTGGAATATAGAATCACTAACACAACCAGAATTCTATCTTTAACAATTTCTGCTACAGGAATCAATAACAAAACCAGTTATCCTACCTTTTACAGTTTTTGCTATAACAATCTACAGCAAAAGTAGAGTTTTCGCTATTGTTAACAGTCTTCGGAATAAGGAATCAACCACAGAACTAGAATTCTTGCTATCTTTAACAGTTTTAGCTATATTAGTGAACAACAAAACCAGAATTGTCGCTATCTTTAACATTTTTTGCTGTAGAAATCAACAACAAAAACGGAAGTTTCACTATCCTTAACAGCGTTTCCTTTATTAGTCAAGAACAAAACAAAAATTTTCTCTATCTTTAACAGTTTTTGCTATAGAAATTATTTGCAAAGCTAGAATTCTAGCTATCTTTTACAGTTTTTGCTATCAGAATCAACAGCAAAAACAGAATTTTCGTTAGTTTTAACAACGTTGAGTTTCAATAGCTGAAATGGAGTTCACTCTTGTGATCTAGAATCAAGATAATCCGTTTGGTGCCTTTTAATCAGAGAATTATTTCCACCACTTCTGAATTTAGTAGCGATATAAGAGTAGAGATGAAAGATATTCCTCGGATTAGTAGCATCATTTCCGGTCTTTCTTTTGGAGGGATGGAACAATACTTTCCAGCATAAATATATTTTCACACTTTCAAATAATATATTATCATATTATTGCTAAAAGTGTTGTAATATCTTCATGCACTTCTTATTTGTAAACAAAACTGCGTACTCTCTTATTATAAGTACTATGAATAAGCAGATCGTTTCCGTCGTACAGTCATCTGATAGAAGAGGAACACTATTGCCACTGGTGTTCAGAAGAGGGTATAAAACAAGCTGTAGGACCTTCTCATTTGCATCAGTCTCTGCTAGTTATCACCTCTGTTAACTTGCCTTGAGCTTTGAGATATATAACCTACCCCCAGCCTCTTAGCTTACCTGAAGATCTATTGTTCCCTTGACTCTTTAGCTTCCGTAGATCTCTGTGGTTCTCTTGCCTCTTTAGCTTTCCTGAGCTCTGTGGTTCCCTTAACCATTTAGCTTACCTGGAGTTCTGTGGTTCTCTTGCCACTTTAGCTTGCCTGGATCTCTGTGTTTCTCTTGCCTCTTTAGCTTGCCTGGAGCTGGTTTGGGTACAAAACCTGGCGGACCGAAACCTCACCCGGCCGAAACCTCGCCTGTCCAAAACCTCTCCGCCCAAAACCTAGCGGAATAAAATTTCGCCGGGGTAAAAACTCGCCTGTGCAAAACCTCGCGGGTCAGAACCTTGCCTTGGCAAAACTTCGCGTACCAAAATCTCGCCACACCCAAAATCTCTCCTGACCAAAACCTCATGGTCCTGATCTCGGGACACAGAATCTCGCCTGGTCTAATTTACTCGGGACGTAATCTCATCTGGGAAGAAATGTCATCAATCTAAAACCTCATCGACGATTTCTTCGATGTAGAATACTTTATATATTGCTATATGTATATATATTTTGTAATAACAATAATTGTATTAAAATAATGACAAGAAAGTATTCTAACGCGTGCTTTGAAAATCCGTGAAAATGAGAATGACTGTTTGTGACATCATATCTCTTGAGCCACCTGACCGATCTCGATCAAATTTTCAACATAGGTGAGATTCGGGCCTGGGATGTCGTTTGTTATTTCACTTTGACGGAGGAGGGGGAGATATATAAAAATAAATAAAAGTTAATAACTCTTGAACCACGAGACCAATCTCGATCAAATTTGCCATACAGATAATGTTAATGCTTAGGATGGGTTTTATCATTTCACTTTGACTGGAAGGAGAAGACATAGAAATACGCAATAATTAAAGTGGCTATGTTTGTGACTTAATGACCCTTGAACCATCCGACCGGTCTCGATCAAATTTTCAACATAGGTGGCGTTTGAGCCTGGGATAGTTTTTATTTCACTTTGACGGTAACCTTAGGAAATTCTAACAAAATCTAATAATATTTATGAAAGTATGAAATATTATGTGAGTTTGTGCGTCTCTCGATTACGTCCTGTAGGTTGAAGGACACGTAGATAATCAGAATGAAGAAAATGATGGAATGAAGAAAGTGGGAGAAAATGGGAATACCCCGAGAAAACACAGGATATTTTGTATCTTCTTTTTCTTTTTTTTCTTCTTCTTCTTCTTTATATTATTATTATTATTACTGTTGTTGTTCTTATTATTTGTAATATGGGATTGCATATTCAGAAAACTATTGGGTAAATTTTAAGGAAAGATTTCATTCCTCAAGTTTTTGGCTAAGCGAGATTCTGGTCCGCGAGGTATTGGACGGCGAGGTTTTGACCAGGCGAGATTTTGGCCGACGAGGTTTCGAGTGGCACGATTTTGGGCGGTGAGGTTTCAGCCACGCGCGGTTTTGGGCGGCGAGGTTTTGGCTCGCGAGATTTTTTACCACGATGTTTCGGCTGTGAGATTTTTTCCGTATCTCTCTGGAGCTCTGTGATTGCGTACATCCAAATAAGTAAAAATGTTCCTATAAACATGGGTCCGATGCCGCTTTGTTTCCGAAATACAGGGTGTTCAAGTGTCGAGTCCCTCCAATGCCTCACTGTGGGACAGTGAAGGAAAATGTTCAATATTACAGGAATAATACAATCATATTGAATTATGAAAATGCAAATACATGTACATTATATATAAGTCGTATATATAAGACATATCTATAAGTCTCTACGAGAAATTATATGAAAATACATCACAGATGCAAAATTACTTCGTAAAATTATTTTATACGTGTATGTACTTTATTGTTCATCAGAAATCTTTTATGGCTGCAGATATTTCCTGTGCATTACTTTTTTCTATGAAAATTGAAAGCACGCTGTGTTCACATAAAGTTCTTTTCCAGTACTACTGTGCTCGAATCTCTTGAAGAATAAGCAAATCCTTCAAATCCTTACATTAATTTGATTGTGGATAGATATTTGGTAATCCATTACGTGAAAAGTTCTACAGCTTTTTTTTGTGCAATCAGGTAGAAATTTATGGTGAAAATCATGTTATCCATTGGTTTTCTCGGAGTACTTCCGTTTCCTTCTACATTTTCATTCTACCAATTCGTCCATAATCATCCTCGTACGTTAATAATTTGTCTCCCTTAGCCCTTTGGGGAGCCTATGGTACAATTTGTACCATACAGGGGTTTCAGGGTACATTGCATTATAGCTCTCCTATTTGAGCTTTTTCGTCCGTTTTTTTTGTTTTTCAAGTCCAGAGGCATTGTAGAACATGTTACGTATGGTTTCACACCTTCCTGCGTCCAGACATAGGAGGTGATTACGTCATAATTCTAAAATATATATTTTCATTTTATTAAGCCTATGTTCATTATCTTTTGGCGGGCTTATTTTTGAACGTAGAAGATTGAAATTTTGCGCAAGCGTTCAGTCCACCGAGTAGTATTTACCAGATTTTTCAGATTTTTGAGTTAAAACAGGGGGGATCCAGAGGGGCAAAGCGTTGAAAAAAGGGATATTTTGACCAAAATCTCTTTTTTCGTGATTTTCCCGCCTTAGATAACATGATGGAGACACGTGAGTCATACCGTCTGAAAGGCAGTTTTATTCTGAAGAGAATGTTTGGCGGATTGTAGTCCTAGGGTAATTAGGGATGTGTCAGGGAATTTTGATTAAAATATACTTCTGTATAGGGGAATATGGGACATTGTCGGTATATATATTTTTTGGCGGGCTTATTTTTGCACCTAGAAGATTGAAATTGTGCACAAACATTCAGTCCATCGAGCAGTATTTAACATATTTTTTCAGATTTCTGCGTTAAAACAGGGGGGTCCAGAGGGGCTAAAAGTTGAAAAAAGGGATCTTTAAACCAAAAAATCCCTTTGTTCGGGATTTTTCCGCCTTAGATACATGATAGAGACACGTGAGTCATACCGTCTGAAAGGCAGTTTTATTCTGAAGAGAATGTTTGGCGGATTGTAGTCCTAGGGTAATTAGGGATGTGTCAGGGAATTTTGATTAAAATATACTTCTGTATAGGGGAATATGGGACATTGTCGGTATATATATTTTTTGGTGGGCTTATTTTTGCACCTAGAAGATTGAAATTGTGCACAAATATTCAGCCCATCGAGCAGTATTTAACATATTTTTTCAGATTTCTGCGTTAAAACAGGGGGGTCCAGAGTGGCTAAAAGTTGAAAAAAGGGATTTTTAGACCACTTATAAATAAACGTGAATTAAGAACTTCTGGCTCGATTTTGTTTCTTTTTTTAAATAGTATATGGCTCTAGATGTGTCTCATCCGTCATATCCGTAACTAAATAGTCTCATGAGTTTTTCAGCAGTATTCGATGCTGAGAGAGAATGGAAAGAATCATAAATATTAAAGCAGGAGAGTGAATAGTATAAAATAAATAAGATACTTTCTTCCAACTTCACCCGATTCTTTGCAACAATACCCCGCTTCTCGAAGGAGGATCAGTCACTGTCACATTATACTGGAAATATAGAATTTCCTGGAACATATAATTACAGGCTCTGTTAGTTTATTGAGTAATAAAATCTTGTGTTAAAAACTTACAAATATTAATATAAATAACATATGCGCGTATATGTTTTTTTTTAAAAACTACAATGTTTGCTAATTTTGCTTTTAAAAAATCGAAACTTGCTACACAAGTTCTTGATATATGACTATGTTGAAACCTTAGCTTAAGGATAAAATTTGGCAACATTCAAATGATCTTACACTCAAATATTGTGAAGTTTCAGTAATCTGCGCAACTAGTCTTTAAAAAACACGGAGAACACGGAAGACAACAAATTACAAGTGATTCTATAGAAAACGGAACTTCTAGATGTGTCCCTATTCGTCACTTAGTTGATCGTATAATAGTTTTAGACCAATTAGCAGCAGTTTTTTGCGAAAGTACCATCGCTAAAACAACTGATACAGTGCACATTTGTTTTCCTAAATACGAAGGACGTGATTAGTGCTTTTAACTCTTATGAACATGTTATAATGCTTTTGAAACAAGTCAAAACATACGGATTGGTCAGCAACAAAACGAGCAAAATCTTTTACTCTTCGTGAAGAAGGTTATACCTATTAAGAAATGCCCAACAACTTGGGCGATGGTTCCATGTGATCAGGCGTGGTGAAAGTGTGTAAGTGCTATCATGACACAGGGTCAATACATTGCACCAAAAGAACTGACAGAAATCGAAAATTTTCTGAATATGATGTACGAAAGATTTGTCGCTCGTTTTGTAAGATCTTCGGCGATCAGCAAAATATATTTATAACATTATTAAATAGTCAGCTTTAAAATATCTCACAGAACAATTCGAAGAAAGTTGTGTGAAAATGGATTGTGAGCGAGGACCCCAAGGAAAAAACAAAATCTAAAAAAAAGAAAAAAAAGAAAACAAAGACAAACACGTATTGAATGGGCTGTAGGACACAGAGAGTGGGCTGATGAACAGTGGAGTAAGGTTATCTGGAGTGAGGAGGCAAGAATCAGCACCTTTGGAAGTAATGGTGAAAAGTTTGTTTGTAGATAACATGACTAAGTAAGACCTTTGACCATAATGTACTACAGCCATCATGAAGCACTCTGTGAGTGACGTGTGTTTTTGCAATGACTTCAATGGGGTTAGGCGTTTCGCTGTAATAGAAGGCAATATTAACGCGACAAAGTATCAAGATAATGTGCTGGAAGACAACATTCTGCCAACAATCAGAAATTTGTTTGGAGGTGTACCTAGGAAATGCGTCTTTCAGCAGGATGGGGAACCCCTTTCAAACTGCCGAAAAATGAATGAAATCCTTCCGTGATCATCAAATTACCGTTCTGCCAAGTTACGACTTATCCAAATATGTGAAAAGAAAGGACGTTTTACGTAGTATGTATAGCGATTCGATTGCCTCAAAGCTTTCATCTCTGTCTAAACTTGGATTACTATATCAAAATGTGAAAACTGAAATCAGTGAATTGAAGAGAGCTAATAGTAAAAGCGAAATGAACCTAGAAAAATAATTGAGTCTTGAGTACACAATCTGGATATCATATCATGGAGACAATGCAATGCGAAAACATAAGGAAGTGTATGAAATTAACAGAACAATTAAAGGATAAAAAAATCATCAAATCAATAAGCATTAGAGAAACATAATATAGGTATTGTCTATTGGAACAAAGATTGTATGCTCGAGAAAAGATCGTATCACAAATCGTACAAAGGTATCATAGTTTGCTTAATAATACATTTTGACATATATTTTTGTGTCAATATTTCATACTGTAAGTATATCCATTTTAATTTTGTATCTAAATGACTTTGTGTGGAGTGTTGTACTGTACGGGGCGGAAACGTGGACATTACGTAAAGGTGACGAAAAGCGACTGGAAGCCTTTAAAATATGAGTGTGGAGAAGAATGGAAAAAATAGTTGGGTAGAGCGGAAAACGAATGAGAGAGTGTTAGAAATGGTGGGTGAGAAAAGAACACTTTTAGATATTATTAGGAAGAGGAAGAGAAACTGGTTGGGACATTGCCTAAGAAGAGATTGCATCATGAGGGACGTCCTAGAGGGTATGGTGGAAGGAAAAAGAGGGAGGGGGCGAAGGAGACTACAATTAATGGGTGATATTAAAACAGAAAGATCATACGCGAAGACGAAAAGGTTAGCGGAGGACCGTGGAGCATGGAAGCTTCTCAGCTGCGGCAAGTGACCTGCCAATAAAGGCAGAATACCTATGATGATGATGATGAAATGACTTCCTATACAATTAGTAGGAACTGTTTGCATAATTATTCAAATGTCATACAATACTTCCTTCTTATGTTTTTTTTGTTATTTCATGTAGAAAAAAATAGGTGAATCGATTGTTGTACATGCATGTAGAAATTAAAACAATATATTTTTTTGTTTTTCATTCTTAATTACATATAAGACAAATAATTAGGTTAAATAAATGGCGTACTCAAATAAGATATTTTGTCAATTACAGGTAGGATCTATTCTGCAACATAGTCTATAATAAAAGTTCTAGTTATTTGTAATATTCCATAGACGAAAAGTAATTTAAGTGACCATAGACATAACAAATAGGCTACAGTGCAAAAAGATCTCAACTTGTCAAATCTGTAGCACTTTGTAACTAATCTTACTAGGATCATTTGAAAGGTGATTTTGTTTTATAAGTAGCTGAGTATATTGAAAGTTAAGATATGTCTAGTAAACTTTTCATTCACTATGAGAAAACTATTTCTCGCTGATATTGCCATCATTTTTCCATTTATTTAGGATATTATGATTTAGAGAAACTTAGAAATTGGATTTACACGAAATGCGAATTTAGGTCAAACACACTTATGATAGTAAGAGTATTATCAACTATTCCTTACAATATATCACTTACTTTCCGTAACTAAAGTGTTCAAATTGGTATATATTTAATATTAAAGTAAAGGCTACTTCCATAAAAATGTGTTTTAGCTAATAAACTGTAGTTCTTATTCTTCTGTCTTTAACTGATCGTGGTAACTTTTCACACTATTTTATTGGCGACGCCCTAAACTCTAAACTTCCAATTCTGCTTTATCCACAAATGTTACCCGTATTCAAAAGCCTTGATCACGACATGTTAGTAGATTCTTTTTCACGAGTAGAACAGGTAAGTTCTCGTCATGTTGCACTACGCCGTGTAGCATTTCAAAGAGATGTAATTTACTTTACTATATATTTGACTAATAAATCCGAACAAAATATTATATATCTTCTGATGGATATGTCTTGTTTCACTTCTCAAAGCAAAGTTTTGGCAATGCTTGGGGATCAATTATTCTTGGTAAATAATTCACCTTATTTGCCACGAGTGAACATATTAGTTGAAAGACTTACAGAATCTGGTTTTTGTGCTTAAATGGTTTGTGGAATCTATCGCAAGAAAATCAGTATCAAATACAGTAGAACTTGATACCGTGGATCCGAAACCCATAACTATCGTTCACGTTCTCCCGGTGTTTTATACACTCATATTAGGATTTACTATTTTCTATAGTATTTATCTTCTATAGTAGGTGTAAGTTAAAAACGACGTTAAAGATTTGTTTCCTAATCTATGAAGTTTAAATTATTATATTAGAAATCTATGCACAGAATTAGGAACTGTAACTTAATGTTAGAATTGTTTGTCATATTTGTGGTTGAAATAATTTCATATTTTTGTTTTATTTTCTAGGTTGAATACACTCCATGAAATCAACAGGAATCATCAAAGGAACACAAAACAAATAATGCTTTTATTTATAGTAACCTTATTCGAACTTCACTCATATACAGTTGCTTCAAATACTGCTTTGATACGGAACTTTACAATGAATTTATATCTTGCAAAACTGGAAAATACGAACAGGACAGAATCATGTCACCCCATTTTTATCGATGTTGATACGTTATCCATATTATTCGAATTGAAACAGTCATACATTGTGGAAACTTTTATTAATCACATATTTATGCATTGCAATATGGCGATAACAATTCATGATATAACCGAAAATATATCACTCCCCCTCCGAAGTAAATTAAGATATTATCAGTCTCATTTCGTTTTGTTTATGAAAAATATTAAGTCTTGTGATCATGTCATCTCTGTAATAACTAAATTAAAATTCAATTTAAGGGCACAATATTATGTTGTTCCCATAGAGAGGAATATTAGTGAAAACGAACTTAAGAAGATATTTGACTTGTTTTGGAAGCTAAATATTTTAGGTGTTTACGTGTTGTTTACAGAGTTTCCAGCACGTCTTTTTCACAACGCATTTACCGGACAAGACAACATCATTTCAGTGTCATACAACCCCTTTACTAATCAAACAAATACTGTTTTTATTAATAATCAGAATTCTGATGAAACGAAACGACACAAACAACTGGTAATACGTAACACAATGGGGCATCCTCTCTATATAAGCACAACACATTTAATGCCCTTTCTTTCATTAAATAAATCGTATGAAAGAGGATCTGAAATACCAGGATATTGTGGGAAGATATTGGAAGTAATACTAAGTACCATGAATTTTACTCCTGTTCTTGTAGAACGAAATCAACCAAGAACAGTGGTCCATAAATTGCCTAATGGGACATGGACTGGAGCTTTTGCAGAATTAGTGGACGGAATCTCAGATATTTGTCCCTTAATAGCGTTACTGTTTGAAGATAGATACGAGGTGGTTGATTATACTAATGTAATAACATTTAGTTCATATTTGTTCATATCACCTAAAGCTAAGCTACTTCCGTCATGGAGGAAATTTTTGCTTGCCTTTAATACCACTACTTGGATGCTTATAATTTTTGTGTTTATCTTTCATCTTTGCTGTAATACCATATGTCATTGGATGTTGAGAAATCCAGTAAGTGTAGGAAGAGGATTTTTATATACTTTTGCCATGTTCTTGCAGATGAACGTAATTGAAAATTCTGGAAACCATATTTTAAGAGTCAATTTTATTTTGATGTTCATTGCAACTGTTTCACTTAATTCCATTAATCAAGGGTCATTATTAAGCTTTATCCTTTGTCCTCATTATGAAAGAGACATCAACACTCTTGATGACGCCCTAAACTCTAAACTTCCAATTCTGCTTTATCCACAAATGTTATCCGCATTCAAGAGCCTTGATCACGACATGTTAGTAGATTCTTTTTCACGAGTAGAACAGGTAAATTCTCGTCATGGTGCACTACGCCGTGTAGCATTTCAAAGAGATGCAATTTACTTTTCTATATATTTGACTAATAAATACGAACAAAGATATTATATATCTTCTGACGGATATGACTTGCTTCACTTCTCAAAGCAAAGTTTTGGCAATGCCTGGGGATCATTTATTCTTCGTAAATACTCACCCTATTTGCCACGAGTGAACATATTACTTGAAAGACTTAGAGAATCTGGTTTTGTGCTTAAATGGTTTTTGGAATCTATCGCAAGAAAATCAGTATCAACTATAGTAGACCTTGATAACGTGGATCCGAAACCCATAACTATTGTTCACGTTCTACCGGTGTTTTATACACTCATATTAGGATTTACTATTTGTTTCATTGTATTTGTTTTGGAAGTTTTACTTTTAAAAAAATATACACCCATATATTTCAGAAAATAACGGTTGAAATGTTTATAATTTAGTGGTAGATGCTAGGTAAAACACCTTTGGCTATATGTTATGTCAGATTAAAGCTGAGTTTTGCAATGACTCCCCTATTTTCCTTTCTCCCGCACTAAATAAATTCGGTGTACCAATTGATTTTTGTTCCTATCATGGCAATGTTTGAAACATTCACAGCATAAGTGAATCAAGTCCAATTATAGAAAGGAATGTAAGGAGAAACAAAGTTCGTACGGTGTGTTACGTACATTAAAACTTACACTGTTAGCTTTATAATATGAGTTATATACAATATCGGTGTACGAATCTATTATGATTTGAAATGAGTGGTAGATAAAAATCTTTACGATAAAATAGCCAAAAGCAAATTTGATTTATAAAATAAGGTATTAAAAGTGACGTATTTTATGCTTCTGAAATGTTAATGTTCTCGTTTTCTGACATACCTTGGTAGCAGAGACAGCTTGCAAACCATTTGCTGTAAGCTTGAATTGGAAGTCGGCCAAGCTTGCATTAAGCTTGTTTGGAAAACGTGCAAGCATGCCGCAAGTTGGATTCCAGTAACCAAGTTACATGGGGACAGCCTTGCATTCAGTGTTTCATTCAAGTTTGATGCAAGCGTTTTTTAAGTGAAGTCAAGTCAATAACCAATGAAAGGCCAGTGATGCTGTGAAGGGTGTAAAGCATCGCTTGCAAATACAACAAAAGGCAGATTGTATGAAAGTATGGGTTTCAAGTGCAAGCGTAGAAGGCCAAAAGCCAAGTACGCGCCAATTTTTCCGAAAGCTTTCTTGCTATTAGGCTAGGATTTAGGGATATTGTATGATTTCATTATTAGACCTAAGTATTCCATTTCAGTGCCGATATTATACGAAACGTGGACCTACCGATAAATTTGGAATTCACACTGCCACAATGCATTCAAATTTCAAGACTTGACTGAGCCACACGCGCTAGTCACTATGGTATCGGGGAGACACAATATTTTTTATTCATACTTTGTATTATAAAACGCTAGTCTTCATAATGTCTGGTTGTTGCCAGCAATCATTAAGTAAGCATTCATAAGGAATGATATTACTATACTCTGGAAACATGTTTATTACTAGCATTGTACAGATATAGTTTTGTGATTGTCATTTTGATAATCATACTACAAATACACCAACATTGGTTTGTAGAAAACCTGTAACTTTTGTGCTTATAAACACGATTATATTCAATGTCATTATCATAATTATCTCATATTGAAAGATATGTTTATAGCTTCGTTGAATCTTTTGTTATTTGACCATAATTGTATTATTCCTTACAGTGTATCATGTTTGAATTATTGCACATAATATCGCGTAGTACTACAAACAATGTGTTTAGTAATAACTCAAGACAAATACATAATCTTTCAATAGCCTCCCCTTCTTTATCCATTACTAATATATCGTTACTCTAAATTAGGGTTTCTAGTAATTTGATGCTTTCCGATACTTGAACTATACTATAGTTGATGGACGTATCCATCCATCTATCTATCTATCTATCTATCTATCTATCTATCTATCTATCTATCTATCTATCTATCTATCTATCTATCTATCTATCTATCTATCTATCTATCTATCTATCTATCTATCTATCTATCTATCTATCTATCTATCCCCGCCCCCGGCCACGCCCCTTCACACTGATTGGCTCGCACAGGTCACGTGACCCCGCCCCTCTAAGCTGATTGGCTGGTCCCGCCCCCTGGCCACGCCCCTTCACGCTGATTGGCTGGCGCCGGACCCCGCCCCCGGTTAAACCCACTGTCACGCCCCCGGCCAACCACGGTCATGTACGACCTCCATTTTAGGAGTATCTACTGCGCTGATTGGCTGACGCCGGACCCGTCCCATTTACGCCGATTGGCTGGCGCCGGACCCTGGTCCTCGGAATGCCGCGCTGATTGGCTGGCGCTAGACCCCCACCGCGCACCTCGGGATATGGGGGTTTTCGAACAGGCCACATACCATAGCAGATAATACATAAGATTCTTTCCCTTTTATGAGCACTTTACGAAAACATAGCAGAGCAGATAACACATTCTCCATCCGCCTATATAACATAGCACATAGCAGAGCTAATAAATGAGCATGGCTTATTATCAACATTGCAGTGGAGACTACGAATACATACCATAGCAGATAATACATAAGATTCGTTCCCTTTTATGAGCACTTTGAACATAGCAGATCGATAACACAGCAGAGCTAATAAAGAGCATGGCTTATTATCAACATTGCAGTGGAGACTACGAACACATACCATAGCAGATAATACATAAGATTCGTTCCCTTTTATGAGCACTTTGAACATAGCAGATCGATAACCCAGCAGAGCTAATAAAGAGCATGGCTTATTATCAAGTGGAGACTACGAACACATACCATAGCAGATAATACATAAGATTCGTTCCCTTTTATGAGCACTTTACGAACACATAGCAGATCGATAACGCGTGCTCCATCCACCTAATAACATAGCAGAGCTAATAAAAGAGTATGGCTTATTTCTCAACCCCTGTTTGCGCATAGCAAAAATATAAGGGCGTGTACTCGTTCCCCTCTTATCAACCCATTGTGTAACATAACATTCGTCAATTACTGCATGTCCCAAAAGTAATGACCATCGTGATAAAAGGTCAAACATATAAACTAAGCAACATATTGAGGAGCCGTTTCCACATTTAGTAATTGGTCATTAACAGCTACATGACCCAAAAGTACTGACCATCGAGATCTGTAACAAAAGCCGCCACTGAATCTGAGTTGGAGGAAAATCGTCAGGACGACTTTTATTACAAAATCAGAAGAATTAAAACTAATATAACTTATATTGTAAAACATCGAAGGAAAGAGAGAAAAATTGTTGTAACATATTTTTAAAAATTTTGAAAAAGTAAAGATCCTGGCGATTAAAAAGAAGAGAAAAATAAAAGGTGATATATTGTTATAGTATTTCCAGACGGCAACACTGATTTCTTCTTTCCTCCGGGCGTAGCGGACTCCCGGCCGGTGAGTTGCGCTCGGAATTGAAAGGTGTGAAGATGTCTAATGGAGGCTAGTGTGAACAAGAGGAAACGTGAAATCGTAATACGAACACGAGTTTGTGCAATCGGTATTAGTAACTTCGTGAGAATTTTGCATGTTTGGTTCAAAGGAGACAAAGTTTAATAATTATTAATAACGGTTATATCTGGAAGTAAAAAAAGAAAGAGTGAACCGAAACACTCTCGTAAAAAAAAAAAAATAAGTGGAGCAAGAAAGTGGGGTCGTGAAAATCAAGGGATTGTTTTAATTCCTAGTGCAATTCAATTCTGGTATTGAAAAGAAAGAATTTAAAGTGAATGATTTTTTTGGATAACTACTTATATTACCAGATCGTTGATTGCAGCAAGATTCGATATAAATTCGAATACTCCACTTTATTCCGTTTACTTGAATACGTTATTTGATTCCTTTTGAGAGGATAGTATCTTACGTCTTTTCTTACTTATTTGTGGTATTTGGAGTTGGTTTAGTAAGCCAGACCGAAGGTCGATTTCCATTCAGAGGAGGACAGCGAGACAGAGTTGGTAACGAAAGGTATAAGACCATTATTGAGAAGGTAAGAACTATTTCAATTTTACTTCCTTGTGACCCTCGTTAACTGTTAGGGATATGTTTTCATTAGTTCTTGTTGGTTGTCTAGTAGTATTCGTTCTTTAAGCAGGATTCTTCCTTTGTTCGATAAATGCGAAGTTGTCTGATCCGTTATCGTATTCAATTACCGTTTTTTGACTATAAATCTCAGCTCGATCCTTGGTAATGACATTTTCAGCATTGGAAGAAGGAGAAACATTACATTGTTGTCTGGAAATACTACGTTTTGTATTAGAAAGAGAGTAATTGAAAAAATTAATATTAATAAATTGACTGGATCAATCCCAGTACCATTTGATATTAGTGTGTGGCGTGACCGCTCATATATATTGTCTCTTGTCTATACAGTCTTGATTTGCTTTTCAAATTTTTCAATAAAAGAAAGAAATTAAAGTACAATTATATAATACATAAGGTTAGGTGGAGGTTTCCCCCCCCTTAATTTGTGAATCAGTATCGATTGACATTTGCTTGTTTCAGATTGTCACTAGATAGCTTTAAGAACTGTTAAGAATTCGTATATATACAAAGAATTAAATAAAAGATTTAAATTTCTCCTTGGAATTGCTGTTGATTAACGTAACGTTCAAATACGTCATATTATATATATATATTTATTAATCGTTGGAATTTTTGTTGATTCACATCTCATTCAAATACGCATTTTGCTTATTTGTTTTTTATTCTAATAAAATATTTGTTATCTACTTTTGGAATATAATAAAAACAATAAAATCAAGGATTTGGTGTGATTATTTCCAGAATTTGTGTGTATGTATGTTTGTGTTATATTTTTGCAGCCGAATTTTTGTACGCTATTTTCTACTGAAAGTTGAAGGAGAAAGAAACACTGATTGAACCAATAAAAGGTAAGGGTTGTTGGGGAGGATTGAGCTGAGATCTTGTATAAAAGAAGATTTAGATGTCCCGCACCCAAAGCGCCCGATTGATGAAGGTTTTTTTTTTCTGCTGACCGGATTCTTTACGGGCGCGTTATAAGTTAGTTCCGAGCGCAACTCCGGTTCATTCAGTGAGTTTTTTTTTGATTCATTTAGTAGTAAAAAAAAAACGAGTTTATTTAGAAATAGCGTTCATTATTTTTTCAATATAAGATTAATTTGTACACTCAACCGCATAAGTGTTTACTCCTTAGTAGAGTTCGGTTGCTTTGGACTGTGATGTTAAGTGAATAAGTATTAAGTGTTAATAAACAGTTTGTTCACGGAATTGATAATCAGAAACTTGAATTAATAAGTATTTGGATTTAATTTGCATTAATATTTATGAGGATTTCATATTTATGAACGAAATTTCTGATCGCAGTCATAGTTACTTTTGTTCAGTTGATATTGAGTGGTGTTGCTGGTGTAGTGGTACTATCTCTGTAGTGTTACCGTACTTTAGGTATTTTGTTGATAATATATTATTTGTTTATATTAATATTTATGTATAAATTGTTAGTTATATTATTAATCATGTGTTCTTCGCAGTTGAATGATTGTGTTATTGATATTCCTGAGGAATTTTCGGAATACGTTACGGTTGATCGTACTGGCTTTCCCGATAATAGTAATATTGGTGAAATATCAATGTCTCTTACACCTCCATCGAATATAAGGGGGATTAATAATTATTCAAGGTTGGGAAATGTTAGCCTTAATCTTAGTGAGCATAATACAGGGTGTTCCAATTTGTCAAGGGCAAGTCGAGATGTCAATGAATCCTCTGTAAATAACGTTAATCCCTATTCTAGGCGAGTTGAATTTGAAATGCCAAATCAGAATAATACGAGTAGTCAGGCACAAGATCATAGATATTTAAATATGCGTAATTATTATCAAAGAGTAACTCAGATTAGGAATTCATCGCCGAAAGGTTTTACTGCTCACACTACATACTTTAACCCTTTGACATCCAGATTTCCCGAGCGTAATGATGTTCAGTTTTCACAACCTAATAATTTGCAGTCAAATGAAGCTGGAGTTTCTAGGCAAGATTTATATCAAGGTATTGAAGGGAACTTGATGTTAAAGTATACTTTTAATAAAACTAGTCAATATCTTGAGGAAAGGTTCCGGGATATTAAAAATTTTAGTGGTGAAGATAGTTTACAGACCTTTGAGGTTTTGTATAGAATTGAAGAGTTGTTGAATTCCACTAGTTATTCAATACAAATGATTCTGACTGTTCTTATATCGAAATGTGATGGAGCCTGTTTGAGAGAAATACAGTGTGCCCTACAAAATCATTTAAATTGGGATCAAATTTGTAAGAGATTTACCTCATTATTTATGACTTCTGTTTCTAAACATTCTTTAGTATCGGAGAAAATATTTCGTAGGCAAGGTCTTTCGGAATTAGTAGACCATTATGTTCGGTCAATTATATATTCAATTAAGGTCTTAGGATTTGTAGGGTCTGAAGGCGAATTAGTTGAGTTAATATTGAATGGTATGAACCCTTCAATACGTTTTAGAATGTTAGATGATTATGTTCCTAAAAGCCGATCAGAACTGATTGAAATTTCTGAGAGATATGTATTAAGAAAACGTAGTCAATTAGACTTTAATAGAAGAATGACATCTAGTAAAGATCAAAACAATATTATTCCTAGTTCTTCTCGGAAATTTGATAATAGAAAGTTTTCAGGACATAATGTATTCTCCGTTCATGATTTTTCGGGGTCAGATAAAAATTTTGTAAAACCTCAGAGACAAATAATCGAGTCTGAAGTACCGTGTTTTCCAGGTCGAGAGATTATTCCTTCCGAACGAAGTGATACAGTAGCTTCTTTTATCGATGGAATTATAAATGGACAGAGAGTTGATTGTTGTTTGGATAGTGGGTCATCTTTTAATTTAACAACATATAGGTTGGTGAAAAAGTGTGGTGCACTTCAATATATTAGAAAAGTTCCCGAACGAACTGTAGATGCAGCATCTGGTTTACAATTTTCGACGAATGCGGAAATTATTTTATTTCTTAATTTTTCCGGACACTTTGAAAAAATTAAATTTAAAGTGGTAAATGAATTACCATGTGACTGTATATTAGGAACACCATTCTTACGTGGAACTCAATCGAACATAGACTATGCATCGAATTGTTTAGTGCTTAGGAATGGCAGTAAACGTCTTCGATTGAAATTTAAAAGAATTAATCATGTGGATGGTGATTATGCAGGATTTAGATCCGGAGATAGGGGTGACCACTCAAGACAGAATAGTAATTCCGGGAACTTTAAGGTTCCGGGAACCTTAAGACAATCTTCATCGGAAGTTAGATCTGGCGATCGGATTGACCATCGGGATCCGCAATCTAGATTTAAATCAGGAGATGTGGTAGGCCACTTTCGAAAGGATAGTTCTAAAACATCTTTTGGAAGTTCTACGAAATTTAAATCGAAACAGAGAAATTTTTCCAGATTACCATCGGGTGATCGTGATGGCCAACGTTTGGATGGTCGAATTTCAATAATGATGGATAATAGAGAACGTCGTAAGGATGATGGACATGTAGCTATGAAAGAGAGTGATGATCTCTTGTACTCACATCCTGGTGTATCCTATGGCGATGAAGAACATATGGTTTCGTTGTATCTTCGTTCGGAGAAGAAATTGAATCGATTTCAGAACATTGGTGTGCAATGTGAAATAAGTTTAGATGACGTTGAACGGAAATTATTGCATATTACTGCTCCAAGTGATTCCAACTTAAAAGAACTTAGAGATCTGGTTCGTAATATGGAGGAGAACCCTATAGGGGATCGAAGTATATGCGATAATGGGATTGAAGCAGACGTTTGTAACATTTCAACTAACACATCGCATTATGGTTTTGCTTCAGTAGTCCCAGGCCGGATGGAAGATCTAGTTGAACCCAGTGGTGTTGTGAACGTCAATCAACATGAAAGGGACCAGGCACTCCAACAGGTGTTGTCACCTGTTGAGGTTATGAATATTCGGGAAGAAGATATAGTTTCTTGTGTTGAACAGAAAAAGAAGAGGAAAAAGAATAAAAAGAAGAAAAGGAAGGTTGAAAAGAAGAGTGATGATGTCACCTGTAACCAGATGGTATCAAAAGAGAATCCATTAACACAGAGGGACGTTTCTCCGGTGGATAATTTTGAGAGTGATTCGCAAGCTTCGGACATTGATCTAGAACAGGCTAATAACTTTTACAAATTATTACATCGAAATAAAAAGTATTTAGACCCGGAGTTAACTCACAAGGGGAGGAACCAACCTGAACTAAACACACAGGTGAATAAACCTATTAAAAGTGATTGTATTAACACACAGGTGAATAAACCTACTCAAGAGGAAGATAAACTTAAGACTTGGAAATATTCGGGTTCGGATATTGAGGATTTTGTATCTGAGGTTAAAACATCTTATAATGATGTTATAAATAAAAGAGTAGGATGTATTAAAGACTTCGTTGGTCGATTATACTTGAAAGAACAAAAACCTTTTAAAGAAACACCATTTCCGATACCTCGACAAAAGGAACAGGTTTTTGATTCTCAAATTAAGGAATTGATTGATCAAGGGATTTTAGTCGAAGTCGATCATTCTAATTATGCCAGTGCGTGTTTCCTCGTGAAAAACAAAGACGGTACGCATCGTCTAGTCGGGAATTTCTGTAAAGCGAATTCATTGATTGTTAATGACGTATATCCTTCGCCTAATCTCGAGGAATGTTTGACTGCCTTGGCGGGTAATACAGTGTTTTCCAGACTGGATCTTAAGAAAGCATATCTACAAATCTACCTCCATGAAGACTCCAGAGAAATAACTACCATAGTAACACCTAAGGGTAGTTATCAATTTACTCGAATTCCGGTCGGAATTAAGACTGGAGGTAATATACTCGCCCGGGCAATGGAAAAGATTCTCGGAGATTTGGTTAGTGAGGGTGTACGCATATATTTTGATGATGTCCTTTTAAGTACAAAAACTATAGAAGAACATAAGAAATTGATGATTAAGGTGCTTGATCGTTTTCGAAAATATAATATAACAATTTCTCCAGAGAATAGTTTGTTCTTTTATAGGAAAATTAAGTACCTTGGCTATATTATAGACGGTAGCACTATGGAAATAGATCCATCTAGAGTTTCTGCGATAAGAAATATACCTCCACCCAGGAATAGAAGGGGTTTAATGAAGATATTAGGACTTTTTTCATATTACTCTAAATTTGTTCCTCAATTGCAGGAAATTATGGTTCTTTTAAGTGAACTTAAGTCTATTAATAGAAAATTTACTTGGACAAGTGAGGAACAAAAGATTCTGGATAAGTTGAAAGATCTGTTGATTAACAATATAGTTCTTAAAACACCAGATTTAAATAAAAGGTTCATAGTTCATGTTGACGGGGGAGGACGTGCGATTGGAGGGGTCCTCGCTCAGAAAAACGATGAAGGTATAGCTGTCCCTGTCGCATTTTATAGTAAACGACTCTCGGAAGCAGACAAACATAGGAGTATTTACGAGATTGAGTTTATCAGTCTCGTAAAAACAATTTCAAGATATAAACATTATTTAATTTCAGAATTTGATATATATACCGATAATAAAGCCTTGAGTTGGATCCTAAACAACTCAAAGAGATTGTTGAAATATGGCCCTTTGGTAGAGACCTTGTGTCAATTTAATTTTGTTATTCACCACATCCGCTCAGGAGATAACATTATAGCCGATTTTTTAACACGGATGCAAGATCCTTTTGAGTTCAATATTTGTGACAGTCCTATTGGTTTGCCTTCATTTAGGAATAATATGAAAATAGCAAATACTTGGCGTTTGCCATTAGTTAGGGAGCCAATAGATGTTTTGCAAAAGGAAGATCCTGAACTATCGAGAATAATAGAAAGACTAGAAACAGGTGAACAAGTTACAGGTTATTCTTTAAATAATAAGATTTTGATGAAAAAAACGAATTCTGTCATAAATCCTTTCAAAATAGTGATTCCAAAAGGACTACAACGTATTATTATTGAATATTTTCATGATGATCGACTTACGGGCTCTCATTCTGGGGCTTTTCGAACTTTAAGGAAAATCATGAAAAGATTTACGTGGAATAATGTCGTGATGGATGTAAAGCAATATGTGAGATCGTGTGATATTTGTCAGCGTGTTAAGGAATCGAATCAAAAGAAGATGGGTCCTTTAGAATCTAAAATATCAAAAAGAATAAATTCTTGTTGGGCTTATGATATTATTGGTCCACTCCCATCCTCACAGGGCTACAAGTTCATTTTAATAGGGGTCGATTATGCAAGCAGGTTCGTAGTCTTAGAGAAAATGAAGAAGATTACTTCCACCTTGTTAGCTAAGATGTTTATGGACATTTTCAGTCGTCTAGGGTATCCGGAGACTCTAGCAACTCATAATGCTTCGGTTTTTGTATCGGAGTATTTCTCTAAGTTTCTCTTTGGACTGGGTATTAAACATATAAGAATTAGCCCATACCACCCAGAGGCGAATCCAGCGGAAAGATTCATTAAAACTCTGAAATCGGCGATGAGAGCTTATTGCTCAGACAAACAAACACAATGGTCAAATCTTATTCCAGAACTCCAGTATTCTTTAAACATCTGCGAACATTCAGGACTGAAAGGTGTTCCAATGGAACTTTATTATGGACGTCCGAATTTTACACCATTAGAAAACCGTTGGCACATTTCAGATCTTGATCTTGAAGTTAAATCAAGTAGGGAGTTATGGCAGACTGCCCTATCCAATATGGAAAAGGCTTGGAATAAGAGGAAAAAACTAATGAATCAACGGAGAAGACCAGTTGTTGTTCAAATTAATGACAGAGTTTTAGTTAGAAGTCATGTAAAATCGTCCATAAGAGAAAATATATCTAAGTCGCTTAGCGACAAATGGATCGGACCTTTTGTGATTAGGAGATTCCTTACACCCAATACACTTTTACTTTCGAATGAAAATGATGACCAAGAGTCATATAGAAGGGCTCATGTTTCCGAAGTGAAGAAATATTTTCAGAGGAGAAACCAGAATGATAGTAACGCTTAAATAGACAGCAATGCTCGGTATCAACTGACAAAATAGTGTTTTAGTATCTTTGTGTGTATTAAATGTATTTTATCTTTGGCCAAAGATAAACTTTTTTAAAGGCATCAGTAAGTTGTATTGTGTAAATAAATATTTCCAAAGATAAACTTTTTTAAAGGCATCAGTAAGTTGTATTGTGTAAATAAATATTTCCAAAGATAAACTTTTATTAAGGTATACGTAAGTTGTTGTATATTTCAAATAAGTCTTTCCAAGAATATTACTTTTAGTAATACATATAAACAGATAAGTTTGACATGTTAATTATAAATAAATGCAAATTTATTAGTCGAAATAAGGTGCTTGAAAGTTTTAAAGAATAAAATAAATTTTAATGTGTTTCTCTAATTTTTAACAGAAATTTCTAATATATGCAATATAATAATGAGAACTTTTATGTTCCTAGCATTGTTTTGTATCCTGAGTTCATGATGTTGCCAGATGTGTCTTTTTTCCCTCAAGGCGGGGGAAATTGTAACAAAAGCCGCCACTGAATCTGAGTTGGAGGAAAATCGTCAGGACGACTTTTATTACAAAATCAGAAGAATTAAAACTAATATAACTTATATTGTAAAACATCGAAGGAAAGAGAGAAAAATTGTTGTAACATATTTTTAAAAATTTTGAAAAAGTAAAGATCCTGGCGATTAAAAAGAAGAGAAAAATAAAAGGTGATATATTGTTATAGTATTTCCAGACGGCAACACTGATTTCTTCTTTCCTCCGGGCGTAGCGGACTCCCGGCCGGTGAGTTGCGCTCGGAATTGAAAGGTGTGAAGATGTCTAATGGAGGCTAGTGTGAACAAGAGGAAACGTGAAATCGTAATACGAACACGAGTTTGTGCAATCGTATTAGTAACTTCGTGAGAATTTTGCATGTTTGGTTCAAAGGAGACAAAGTTTAATAATTATTAATAACGGTTATATCTGGAAGTAAAAAAAGAAAGAGTGAACCGAAACACTCTCGTAAAAAAAAAAAATAAGTGGAGCAAGAAAGTGGGGTCGTGAAAATCAAGGGATTGTTTTAATTCCTAGTGCAATTCAATTCTGGTATTGAAAAGAAAGAATTTAAAGTGAATGATTTTTTTGGATAACTACTTATATTACCAGATCGTTGATTGCAGCAAGATTCGATATAAATTCGAATACTCCACTTTATTCCGTTTACTTGAATACGTTATTTGATTCCTTTTGAGAGGATAGTATCTTACGTCTTTTCTTACTTATTTGTGGTATTTGGAGTTGGTTTAGTAAGCCAGACCGAAGGTCGATTTCCATTCAGAGGAGGACAGCGAGACAGAGTTGGTAACGAAAGGTATAAGACCATTATTGAGAAGGTAAGAACTATTTCAATTTTACTTCCTTGTGACCCTCGTTAACTGTTAGGGATATGTTTTCATTAGTTCTTGTTGGTTGTCTAGTAGTATTCGTTCTTTAAGCAGGATTCTTCCGTTGTTCGATAAATGCGAAGTTGTCTGATCCGTTATCGTATTCAATTACCGTTTTTTGACTATAAATCTCAGCTCGATCCTTGGTAATGACATTTTCAGCATTGGAAGAAGGAGAAACATTACATTGTTGTCTGGAAATACTACGTTTTGTATTAGAAAGAGAGTAATTGAAAAATTTAATATTAATAAATTGACTGGATCAATCCCAGTACCATTTGATATTAGTGTGTGGCGTGACCGCTCATATATATTGTCTCTTGTCTATACAGTCTTGATTTGCTTTTCAAATTTTTCAATAAAAGAAAGAAATTAAAGTACAATTATATAATACATAAGGTTAGGTGGAGGTTTCCCCCCCCTTAATTTGTGAATCAGTATCGATTGACATTTGCTTGTTTCAGATTGTCACTAGATAGCTTTAAGAACTGTTAAGAATTCGTATATATACAAAGAATTAAATAAAAGATTTAAATTTCTCCTTGGAATTGCTGTTGATTAACGTAACGTTCAAATACGTCATATTATATATATATATTTATTAATCGTTGGAATTTTTGTTGATTCACATCGCATTCAAATACGCATTTTGCTTATTTGTTTTTTATTCTAATAAAATATTTGTTATCTACTTTTGGAATATAATAAAAACAATAAAATCAAGGATTTGGTGTGATTATTTCCAGAATTTGTGTGTATGTATGTTTGTGTTATATTTTTGCAGCCGAATTTTTGTACGCTATTTTCTACTGAAAGTTGAAGGAGAAAGAAACACTGATTGAACCAATAAAAGGTAAGGGTTGTTGGGGAGGATTGAGCTGAGATCTTGTATAAAAGAAGATTTAGATGTCCCGCACCCAAAGCGCCCGATTGATGAAGGTTTTTTTTTTCTGCTGACCGGATTCTTTACGGGCGCGTTATAGATCAAAAAGCCACGTATTGAGGTACTGTTTTCACCCTCGGAGCAGACTACGTGCAACGAGTAGGTCGTAAAAGACTATGACCTATTTTTCATCCCCTTAATAACATAGTATACACAGTTGTTACCGCCCCCACTTCCTGTTCTGATTAAACACACACACTTGGTTGCGTATGCCAAATCCGATTTAGTAGAAATAACACGCATGCGCAGAAATATTTACATTTCCGATTCGATGCGCCCTTTGAACCGATTTGTATGAAACTCGGTATATGGGGGTTTTCGACCATGTTGATTACGAATATCATATTTATTTCTACCTGAGTCCTATAGTTTATGTGGGATACACCCTTTCTATGACAATTTTATTCAATTTGAATGAAATTCGGTATATGGGGTTTTTCGAACATACTGATTACGAATATCATATTTATTTTTACCTAGGTCTCATAGTTTATGTGGGATACGCCCTTTGTGTGACACTTAAAACCCAATCACTCGTAAACGAAGCAACATATCGAGATGGTGTTTCCACATTTAGTAATTGGTCATCAACCACTGCAAGTTCCAAAATAATGACAATCGAGTTCAAAGGTCAAAATACTTAAAACCTAATAGCTCGAAAACAGAGCCAAATATTGAGATGGTATTTCCATATTTAGTAATAGTTCATCAACTACTACAAGTTCCGAAAATAATGACCATCGAGGTCAAAGGTCAAAATACTTAAAACATAATAACTCGAAAACGGAGCCAAATATTGAGATGATGTTTCCATATTTAGTAATAGTTCATCAACTACTACAAGTTCCAAAAATAATGACCATCGAGGTCAAAGGTCAAAATACTTAAAACCTAATAACTCGAAAACGGAGCCAAATATTGAGATGGTGTTTCCATATTTAGTAATAGTTCATCAACTACTACAAGTTTCAAAAATAATGACCATCGAGGTCAAAGGTCAAAATACTTAAAACCTAATAACTCGAAAACAGAGCCAAATATTGACTAAAGCAAACGTCGTTTCATATTTCACGCATAAATCTTCTGTTCTATTTTTGGAGTATGGAGTGATAATTTTTCTGATTTCCATTCACTGATCCTATTATTTTCAGTCTTGAGTCCTCTCACGAGGTAGGTGGGTTTTTGATTGCAACGGTAATGGAAGAAAAAGAGCAATAATTACGAAGGACAAGTCTCAAATAATAAAATAATAAATTTAATAAGACTTCATTGTCTTACTCTAAGGATACAATTTTATTTCACTTTATTCTTATTTGCTCTGTATTTATCATTGTTACAGGTTTAGAACATGATATATATAATTTATTTTCAGTGATAAATTGTTGTAAACATGATTCATGTTTTGTACATAAACACAAGAGTAAGGAAAAGGTTATTAGTAGGGCCCGGATAATTATTTAATTACATATTTTTGTAGGTGTTATATTTTTATACAAAATCAGTGTAATAATGTCATTTGTGACCCATAGTGCCTAAAAACAGCCATTTGAAAGTACATATATTTACATATTTTACACTTATGTACATATAATTACATATTTTACTCATAAGCACATAATTTTACATATTTCTTGATAGTTTCATGTTTTATAGGAATTTTTCATACAAAAACTGTTCACCAATAACTTCGAAAAGAAGAAAACACTCACCTCTCTTTGAATTTAAAGCGCTTGCTTTATTTTTAATTTTTATTTATTTATTTATTTATTTATTTATTTATTTATTGTTTCACTGCGTTACACCCTTTTAAAATAGTATTGAAGCGTAGTTTGGCGGATTGATACGGAGAGTTGGACACAACCTGATTTGATTAGCAATCGTACACTCTCGGTCGCGGTAGTAGGGCTCACATTCTTACGTGAGATTAATAATTCAATCGAATTACTATCGCGACGCGGTTTTACGATTGCTTATCGTGTTGTTGTCGCCCCACTAATATTTTCCTTCGGCGAAAAATATTAAATCTGATGGGGAAGTTTGCATTCACGCAATTGGTAACACTGAACTCTTGATTGACAAACGTGAAACGTGAAGCGCCTGCCGCCACAGCCATGCTGTGCTGTCAGCAAATCCTGTTTCCAAGATGCCAAAGGACAAAACCCCGTTGTCAATAAGACTTAAGCAGTTCACGGAAGAGTTTGAGCATTTTTCCACCTATGGAAAAGTGCTTTATTGCCAGGTTTGTGAGAAGGGTGTCTCATGCGCTCAACGTTCCCAAGTTGTGCAACACATATCCATATCACGCCATCATACCCGAGCTTCTAAACCTAAACCACAAAAGCAATTGCTAGTAACTGAATCTCAAGCTCAAAGTAGTCCACGGCCACAGAAGTCTCAGTTTTCAAGTGATCTGTGCCGTGCTATGGTGTGTGCTGATATCCCTATTTGGAAACTAAACAATACAGTACTTCGTGAATTTCTGCAACAATACACACACGAAACAGTTCCAGATAAATCTACAATCAGAAAGCATTACGTGCCTGATTTATATGTGGAAACAATGAACTCGATTCGTGGGGAAAGCGATGATGGTCCTATTTGGGTGTCAATTGACGAAACAACTGATGTAGAGGGGCGACATGTTGGTAATATTGTAATAGGTTTGTTGAAAGATAATTAAGTCAGCAAGCCTATCCTGTTAACTAGTGATTTGTTGCCGCGATGCAACCATCAAGCCATTGCAAAACTCGTTAATGATGCTATGGGACTTATGTGGCCTGATGGTATCAAGCCTAACAATGTCTTCCTTCTAGTGACTGATGCAGCAACGTACATGTGCAAAGCTGCAGAAGCTTTGCAAGTATTGTATCCGAAGCTGTTACATCTAACTTGTCTTGCCCACGTATTTCATCGTGTTGCAGAATTTGTTCGTTCTAGATTTTCACATTTGAATTCATTAAATTCAAATACAAAGAAGGTATTTTTGAAGGCTCCCAGTAGAGTCCCAGTTGAGAAATTTAAAGAACTGTTCCCTGAACTACCTCTTCCTCAGCCGGTACTAACGAGATGGGGAAGCTGGATTGATGCTGTGTGTTCCTATGCTACGAACTTTGATGCAGTGAAACACGTGTTACAACATTTTGATTCTGAAGATGCATCTTCCATAGAAATAGCGAAACAAATGTTTGATGACGGAAAGTTGAAGCATGATATTGCCTACATTCAGAGCAATTTTTCGCGTCTCAGTAGTACTATTGAATCCTTGGAGAAATCATCATCTAGCCTTTCAGATAATCTTGAAACTGTTCGCTCAACAGTTGTTTCTCTAGTAGGTGTAAAAGGATCGGTTGAGGATGCAGTGAATAAGAAAATAGCTTTCGTTTTGGAGAAAAATCCAGGCTATAAGACAATCTGTGCTATTAGTGGAGTGTTAAGTGAAGCTAAATCCGATGTCGTGGCTATTGAATACACATCTTCTGATTCGTGCAAGTTTAAGTATGCACCAATTACTTCGTGTGATGTTGAACGATCGTTTAGTCAATACAAAGCTCTGTTGCGTGATAACAGGAGAGGTTTTGTGTTTGAAAATTTGAAACACATTTTCGTTCCTTACTGTTACGAAGATCGTCTGTTGAAACAGTCAAAAAGACTAATTGAGAATGTTTTGTTCTTCCGATATTTTTTACTAAAATGTTTTGAGTGTGTAATGTACGGGAATGTTCTATAACGCTGGACGTCCATTAGAAGTACAATGGCATAAACAAAGTTTTCGTAAAAATTCCTTCCTAAATAAGGTTAATTAAGATTAATTAGAGATTAGAGAGGTTAGACTATGTTAGGTTAGGACAGTATCTGTTGTACAGGTAGACTGGCCAGTGTTCTAGAATTCTCCCGTAATGTACGGTTGAACGATCTTTGGATGACTTCTGAAAGTATAAATATGCAGCAAGACTTTGTGTGAAGTGAAATTACCATTTAGTGCATAGAAACTCTTTTATACGCGATAACAAGATAAGTTTTCTAACTGAAAATTTGAAACTCATTCTCTTTCTTAGTGTTGCGGAGATCATGCTGGAAAAGCAACAGGTAGTAAATATCGTAATTGAATAAATATTGTATTTACCACATTAAATGTAGAAAACAATAGAAAATGCTGGTACTTTCATTTTACATATTTTGCTCGTTTGGAAGGGTTTTATTACATATGTTTGAGATTTTATGCGCATATATATGTACATATTTTCATTGTTTTTAGTACATAATTATCCGGGCCCTAGTTATTAGGTATGTAATATTGACTTTGAACATAAAGTGTCAATTAAAATATTACCATTTTATAGATTTTACCTTCGTCGCCCTACGGAAACCTTAGAAAATTTTGAACTATCAATGTTTCTGATATTGTCTAAACTATTAAGTATAATAGGAAATCAATATTCTATATTTGTATAGTTGTACAAATATTTATCTTCTTCGATAAAATATTAATATTAAATACCTGATAGAACTTTCAAAGGCAGAGTTAAAGACAGAGCAAATTCCTATTACGGTGAAGTGAATGGAGTTAAAGCTGCGATGTCGTTTCTTTATTATTGTGAACTGATTTTAGATTTGTTGAATCTGTAAATGATAAAAGAAACTTCCTTCTATTTAGCAGATTAGGGATAACTGATGGGATTCAGTGTGAAAAGATTCACCAAAATATGAAGAATTGACTTAGACCAATTAAGTTAAAGTAGTTTGCCCTGATTTAACTTGGAGGAGTAAGCCACAGTAGGTTAAGCTTAAATAAGTTATAATTAGATAACTTGTTATTTATCAATGACCACTATGTGACATGTGCGTGAATAACCACATTTTAACTTACATATTATAAAAATAAAGAGTGGCTAAGATGATTTATAAAGCTTATCTATTGTTTTTTATTAGGTTTACCTAATAGTTCCTTTCAGTCTTAAAATTTTGGTCCAAGAACGAATCTACTATGCCACTCAGATAACAAAACTAAGCATATAACAGGAAAGAACAAAAAAAAGGAATTGTAATTAATATACTTAGTTTAAATAGCCAGGTGGGCCTCAAATTAGAGAGACAAAAGCAACTAAATAGGGAATTATAAGTTACCAATTTTAAGCCTATTTTGTAATAGTTTCAGAACATATTTTAACGATTTCGAAACGTCATGAAAATTAATTAGTTACTTACTAGCGAAGACCTTCTGCAGCAAAACCAATATATATAAAACAAAGGTTGAGTTTTAACATAAAGTCTGAAGGTCTTTGCCTCAAACCATTAGATTGTGCACACGATAGCCAAATCCGTTAGTCACTTGAACAATAGCGTTTGGTTGTAATTGGATGATTTTTAAAAACCGAACTATCATAATGAAACATGGTAGAAAGCCACCCACTAAGATTGCACATATTAAAAATTAGAAATAACAATAACATGCACTGAATTTTCTGTTTGCATTATTATGTTAATCAGATACATACCCCAAGAAGATTCGTTTGTGAATTTTATGTACATTACAAGACAGGAGTTGAGATTGAGAACACCACTTGGACACAAAATAATTTATTATTTCATGTAATATTAAATACTGTATAGTATTAATTAATAATCTCGTTGCAATGTTCTTTAATATAAATCCATACTGCAACAGACAAACAAAAGCATAGAGTTTCTTCCTCCAATGCATTAGAAAATCATAGGTGGAGAAGACAGTTAAGTGCTCTCACCACAGAAGGATAAAAGCCTCTGTTGAGAGGAGTGAATTTAAAAAGGTTTTAGAAAGTTCTGCTAAAATCAAAGCTACACCTCAATTGTCCATCATATTCCACTTTGATTCCTTCCTAAAATATAAATTATGAGTTTGTTAAGGCTGAGTTTCTACCTAAAGACGAAATTCAAATTCAATATTCTGTCTTATCAGAAAATACACTGACATATTTCTTTCTATGATGTGATGCTAATAATTGTAAGTTCGTTATCTGCTACCCACCATACTGACAAATGTGCCAGTCTTCAAAGTATAATAATTATATATAACTCAATAGATATCTCAATAACGTGAACCCTGATCTATTTTCGACGGTGCGTATTTGAAATTTGATAAAATGGCCCTAGTTTTATCTTTATAATTATACACGGATTAAATTGTTAATAGCAATATTTTGTGAATTCAAACAATGAAACTTCCACAGTCAACGGATACGTCTATTTGTATTACGTCTCAAAACGGTTAGGGTACGATATGCAAGCACAATATCAGCCTTAGTTAAATTACTCATTTTACTTTTCAAAATAACTAATTACAATTTATGCAGTTTTACTTGACTTCTTAGATTCTTCATTTTTTTCAAGTCATGAAAGTATGACTGCATCAATATTCAATAATCATAGGTACTCATCGTAACAAAATGCACTATTAAATTTTAATTTATAATGTTCAAATGACTAACAAAGAAACTTCCTTACCATAACATCTAAAATAATTTCGTTTATCTTCTACTTCTGGCACCTTGCCCATTGAATAACACTATCATATATCCACAACTACTTCCTCCTTATACTTGATTTTCTAACGATGATTCATAATACACCAACAAATTTTCGAATTCCTTAGATATCCTGATTTCAGATGTCTTAGCTTTCTTTAGGATCTTTGACACCCTTAACTCTTTAGGTAATATATACGGGGTATTCCTTCTAAAACTACGTAATATTGTTCACAAATTTACTTTCGTAGTTCTTAGGAATTATAACATATTCAGACAAATTGTACAAATTGTGGAAGATAGTAATGCCGTTAGTACCATAAAAATTCCCTATTTCTTAATTTGACGTGTTTTATATTCTAATCAGCCCTTTTTCCTGCTTTCTTGACCTGCTTCACCTATAGCGAAATGGTTCAGGATCCAATTAATGTTGCACATTTTTTAACTTGATATAATTCAACCTGTTTTTGAAGCTTTTTATTGATTGAGGAGTAATGTACGTCAAAAGCTTCAACCTTAGATAATAAATGGGAACTTGGGAGGTCCCATCATTTTCCAGCTGCACATACAGATCTGAAACTCTTAGTGAGTTGATGGCACCTTCTAATCTTTAGGGTACGTTTATATTGATAGACTGTATGTCGGTGATGACTGGCGAACCAAGTTTCCCAATCATGACTACCGTTACATTCTATTTAAATCGAGGTGCCGTTCTTTGGACACCACTCAGGACTTCTAGACTAATTTGTCTTTGACACAGGTTGGTATTATTGTCATACGTAAATATAATAACTTTGGAATTTGCACTTAAAACCCTTGACAGGCATTTTCGTCAACCGTAGGACTTAAAAGGCAATTTGCAGAACTATCAGAACTTTTGTATGGAAAAAGGTTACATAAAATGCATTGATAATGTTGAATATTTTCTTCGGTATACCGTTCCAGTTGCTTAATTTCCTCCTTCATTTTCTCAGTCAGGATATTTATTTGATCTATACTCTGAAAATTAATTTCGCCACATAGGACCAGACTAATGTAGGTCATGGTGATAATTAAGTATTAAGTGAATATTACGTTAACTTCGTTTAAAAAATAACTGCAAACATCTACCACATACGACAGTAATAGAAGTTAGGAGATAAATTCAGAGGGAAGTAGTTGATTAATAATATAAAATGAATAGTGAGTTACAAACTAAAACTTGTTAGGAACTTGTCAGTAACTTATTGTTAGATGCAGCCTAAAATGATGCTATCAAATCTTTAAGGTGGTTACATTTAAGAGTAACAATACAAATTTAAGATATTTTAAATTTGAGCTTCAATCTTACAATTATCTGGTAATAGTGTAGGTATGTGAACTTGACCACTGTGAAAACACTAGTCCTGTTTTTTTTAAATAAGAATACTTTTAGTTTCAAAACTTATATGTGGGTATATATCTCAGTTGGAGAAATTAGGCAATATTTAATGATGCCGTTGTGCATGTTTGTCTTTCCCAAATAAAGACATTCACAATCAAATATTAATCTGAGATATGCTTCTTTATAAAAACAAAAGTAAACAACAAAACATCTTAAAATATATAAAGTATGTCCGAAGTGACGCTTCACTATTTAAACATAGGCAATATAAGTACTTTTCAGTTCTGGCGATACGGGTGCGAGAACAATTTCTGACTCTCTGAGTCTATTTGGAGTTTTCAATTCTGGCTACTTAGAGATACCCCTTATAGTAAATAAGATTTAGTTGGATCATGTTATTCATTTTAAGAGGATTGTGTATTTAGTTGGATCATTTATAAGATAAACCTTTATAATCTTATCCAGTTTTTATACGGATCAAAAATTCACTTAATGATGGAATATTGCTTACAAACACAACATTCATCTTATTTTTGAATGTGATTTTTTGCTGCTTAAAATGATAGTACATGATTGTGTCTTCTTACTAACATGTCATTTTAAGGTGTTACATGATTGCTGTATGTCCTGTTCATGAAATAAAATGACCATATTTCAAAACTACTGTTCTTACTGTAAGCACTGGTCAATCAACGGAACTCTTAGGTTTACAATTCAAGTTGATAACTAAAGCACGTGTTTCAATTATTAATTGTAATGCGTTCGTTCGACATTTTATGATAAATTACATTTCTTAATCAACATTGTATTTCTATGCGTGATAAGCATTAAACATGAAGGATTGTTTCCCTCCCATATTCTTGTGTCTCTGTATGTATGTACTAAAATTGAATGAAACGAATCAGAATACTTACCAACTAACCAAGATACGACATTTAAATAATAATATGTAATATACATATTATTATTTATGTCATATTATTATTTACGTGGCCGTTTTATTTTGCCTACCTGTCGTAATCATGAGCAACAAACGGAAAGAAGTTATTTCATTTCGTCATAAAATCCAATTGTTGACTGAGCAATAACAAAATTACATGGCTACGATTTGAGCCTACTTTGATTTTAAACAATAGTTCTAGTTTAGCTTTTTCATGTCATTAAAAGTAGCCTACATCGGTCCAAAGTTTCAAGTGAGTACATGTATAATGCTTTCTCGTATTCATTGACGAGATTTCATTTAATGTAACTAGTTAAAGATGTTTCAAAGGTAAAAGAGAAATACGCTATTTAAATCAGGAATTATCGCCTTTTGGTTATACCAATTAAATTAGAATGTAATATGATTAATACGGGTGAAAAAGATGAAGAATTTTTTTTCATAAATATGTTCAAGCCATTTGTGTAGCATGCTTACTATATAATTTACAACTGTGATTCTTTTCTTTCTAAATGTATGTGAGCAAAGAAAAAGTGAAACACGTCTTGGCATAGAATCGCATTTCTTCGTCTATTAAGAGTTTAAATCGGAGAGCTTTAATGCACATGAAACGTCACTTATTTCAAAATCCTGTTGCATAGCTTGTTGTAAGAGAACATCATCCATACTGTTCATATTAAAATTTAACAGTGAATATTGTATTCAGTAAATCGACAATTGTGGATGTCTCTAAAAGTGATTTATGATAATAATTCTTTGAAACTGTAAGTAAGGTTGCAACGGTCTTTAGAATGTTTGTGGCATTATTTTTTCCCGGCAACGTCGAATATTTCATAATGTATATAATTTTCATTTATAAATCTTTCTCTTCGGTGGAATTATCAGTACCTGAAAAATGATATTAAAACGTAGAATTATTTGTCTTCCAATAATAATCCTTCCTATTCTGTAAGATATAGTGTTATTACAGATATTTCCACCAGATTTCGTAAGATATTTTTATCTTCAAATAATTGTTACTGAAACTACCTGCAACGAAATCTTATTTATTACTCTTGCCTGTTTTTGACAAGAGGAATACAAAATTAATATCTCTGTGTTGTGAAACTAATTATAGTAAAAGTGGAAGTTGCCACATAAAGAAATAATAATCGAAAAAATAAATGATTGATACATATTGGAAACAATAGGTGGTAATTATACCTTTTTGGAAACAGAACAGTCGAACTTTATGTAACACACAGAAATATCTCCAATCCAGAGTTTCTCAAATATTTTTTCTCTTAGAATGTTTTTCGCAACACCACCGTATCTTTGTTTCAAATCGGTCCCAATTTTAAGGTGTATCTTTCTTAATAGCACCATGCTGAAACCTTCCTTATTTATTAATGACAAACACGGTATTACTCATCAATCCATAAAAGTAATAGTTCCCGATAGGCTGCGTGCCTGTCTGATGCAAATACTTATAGCAAGAAGGCAGGATATTTGTAGATTTAAGGCTACTGTTACGATTTAACTACTTCTTGGAAACTATTGTTCAACTTTGTTTCAAAATAGGACAAGGCCCACTACCATATTTAGATTTGAGCATTAATCTGTGTAAATTTGTACTGGAAAATATATGACGATTTAATTGCAATATATAGTATGATTTTGAAATTAATAGGTTGAAAATGAAGATGTAATTTTTGTGCTGTTTATTGTTAATCCTATATGCCCTTAACATTTTTTGTTTTGTATTTTGATTTATTTCGGGAAATAGGTAATTTTAGACCTATTCTTGGAGAATTTAGTGCCATTTCGTCTTGCTGATCTTCCATTGCCTAATTATAATACTAGGTCTAAAACGACCCTGGGCAAATATATAAGCTTTAGCAATAGCAAAATACTTAAGTGGGTCGTTTCCGTCCCGAGGTGATTAAATGGGTTAACCTATTGCTAGTTAATCCATTTAGATATGAACATTTCCAAGATTGAGCTCTCTACTAAGAATGACTTTATTCTGAAGTGTACAGGCGGTAGTATTATTGAAAAAGCTCTTAATTTCATACTATATAAATATAAGAAAAACACAATTAAATTTGAATTTAAGGCTTTCAAAAATACTTTATAAATATTTTGTATTTCTACTGCTGCGTCTCACCCCGTGAAATTGATGTGCCCAAAATAGGGGTTCCGTCATGGTAAGCTGGTTGTTAACTTTAACAAGAAACTGACAGTTTTGATGCCACATACTTCTTATCTGTTTCTGGTGGCGTCTGTAGAGCAGATTCGACTATTCCTGCCCAATTTATTCAGTTCTGACTAGTAAGTAGCTTCTTAAATTCTAGTCAAACGAATTTTCATCAGTGACGCTTTTTGCGCCGTTGTGCTCTTTTTCCTTATCTCTTTGTTTTCAAGCTACCGTTTGATTACCTGCTTCCATGCTTGCAACTTCACTACGAGCCTAGTAATATGGTTGTCCATAATTCGAGTTTTAATGATTGAAGTCTTCATCATCACACCTTGAAATTGCTGTGTCCTGCTGCCCAACAACCTCTTTCGGCATACTCACACCCACCGTTTCTCTATTCGTCCATTTACAAGGTCTTTTGTTGAGATGTGGTTAAAAAGGAGGAAATGCGAATTTTGTGAATAAGATTCTCTTTGTTATTGGTTTGATTTGCATCATGCTCGATACAATTGAATCGTACTCCTTTTGATTTGCAGAGGTGGAGTTTGTGACAGGATTTAATATTGAGTATAGAGCAGCCTTTTTACTCTTATTTTTATTGCAGAATTTACTACAATGTTATTTAAACGTGCATTGCTTAGAAGTTTTGAATGGGTCGTAATATCTTTCTATATTTTTAAAGACAGTATTAATTTCTTTTGGATTTACTTATTTTCGAGGAACTAATGGACTTCGATCTCGTGAAAGTGATTTATGTCACTTTCTTTAAATTGTCTTTTTTAATGGCTGTGAAGATTCTTTACATTTTCCTTTCGATTTGACTGTATTAAATTCGGAGGAAAGGTTCTTAGAGTTATATTCTATTGTACGTTTTCAAGAAGTGTTTGGTTATATTCAGCCAAAGAACTAATTTTTATTCATTATAATCTCTCATAAGCTGGATAAATAAGGGATAAATAAGAAATAAGCAAAATAAATGATAATGATAATTTGTCCTGTCAAAATGTATCTTCTACTTTGCGAGCACCGATTCAAGTTAGTAAAATAACAATGCCTAATATGATACTATGATTTGATTAGTATGGTAAAACTGTAATCCTGGCATTCTTCTAGAAAATAATGGTATAATTTTAAAATAAGAATACGAGTTAAGTAACTCCTCCAAGTTTATTAGGAATAGTGGGGAGGATAACATATGGAAAGAGATAATGTCATTCGTGTTGAGTATTGACTGGAGTTATTAATGGATTTACTTATGTGAAGTTTTCAGTTTCACCTAGTATGTATGAATTTCATAGTGACAGTAATATTAATGGTACAATTAAGAATCCATTAGTATATTTTATTGAGAAGTATGGATGAAAAGGAATACCATCCTGATTTCTATTAAGACCTCAAGGGTTGTTAGAGTCTGTATGGTAAAGAATTAGTAAGTAGATCATTGATAGTACTGCTACAAGTAAAGGTAAGTAGATGTGAAAGGTAAATAATAGATTTCTGGTTGCGTTATCTACAAAAAAGTTCATCAATTCCATTGAACTAATATTGCGTTGCGGAATAGCAGACAACAGATTTGTAATGATTGCTACTCCTCAAAATGATATTTTCCCTCATGGACACACATATCTATCAAATGCTGGGGTACAATCACATAATTGTTGAAAGGGGGAGCTACTATGTCACAGAGAAACAAGCTGTAATGACCCCTGATCAATCAATATACGCTACAGAAGCAATGCAACCCTAGCATGGAACAAGAAACATGTAGACTAGTTAGCCAACTGCACACAGAAAAAACAAGTTGGGAGTAGTGGTATGATAGTAGGGATAACAATACAGCTTTGGGACTTACTCACATAAAACGGAACATGGCATGCTGAAATACTATGGTACCCTAACGTTTAACAGATTTACAAAAAAGAACTGAATCTCAAATGGTATATTGAATAATAGGAAGTCGGATATTCACCAATAGCTTTCGCACTATGTGTTAAGAATGTCAAACGCCTATCCTCGAATCAGTTACTAGACTACACATTCGAATATTCTAGGATATGCTCGAAAGCTGCACACTAGTGAAATACTCATAGGTATATGTGCCTTTGATCTTGCGCAGGTTCAATTCTGGAATGAAAATCTTATTAAGCCAAGACCGCATTTGAAGAACACTCTGACGTATTCATTTGAAAGAGTTCGCCGATTCAACTGCCAGCGATTAGATTTGGTAAAGTGCCCTGTCATAAATGACAGTCGTCTCAGTAATTGTACATTTACCACCGCCTTCTCTAGAACACTTGCATTTTTTCCTGAAGAAACTGTGACCGTGGGTGTTGAGCCAACGCATATGATCTCAGAAAAGTATCACTTAATAACATCAGCCCACAGAGTGATACGACATCACAGGTAGTGTTGGTTTTTAACACGTGGATTATACTTATATATGGTTATCAAAAGAATCGTTGAAGCCACAGCTAATTCAAATTCACTTCATAGATGAGAACCAGGGATAATATAATTTGTTCATGGTTGATGGCCTGCTGAAAAAAAAAACAGCCACCATAACAATTAAATGAGACGTAATAAACCGGCAAACAACCTTGCATATGTAAGTAGAATGGATAAATGATGCTTCGACATAGATAATATATAACTAACGTCATAAGGTCCGAGCCTAAATATAAATTTCACAGTGAGCTCGAAGATGATTGCAGGTCTTTGTGCTACACCTTGTGGTCCTGGATTCACACCTTGCTGTTTAAGTGTCTTCGTCTCATTCTGTTGAAGGTACACAAATAGATCGCTGCAGGATGGGGATGTTAATCATCGTTATTCTTAACGTAGTTTAATTGTGTTGCAATTCTTACTGATCTTTGATCATCCATACATGCATGGAAAATATTTGCGCCTGTTTGAGAAAATTTTATCGTCCTATCTGCTCATTTGCACACTTCACTACCTTTAAAAATTAATTAACTTCACACCACCTAGTTACTATAATGTTGACTTAAAGTTTCCGCTCATGCACATGGTAAGGTACAAGATGATAACAAAATAAAGCGAGTAATAGTTGCATCTCGACAAATCTTCCGATCATCCACCAAATATATATGGCATATCCTTCTATTTACGCTGGAGTTTCGGTGCTGTAATGTTTAAAACGCAACTTACAGGCAAGTATTTTTATACTCTGCTCTAGAGGTACGTTTCTATGGTGAATTGGAAATACTGGCGGCAATTTCTTGCAGCACTCTGGTGTTCTGCTGCATTCCTGACGTCTGTTCGTTTAATCAGGGATGCAAACATCCTATGCTTCTGAAACATGCCCGATTTTTCTGGTTCCATGTCACTTAATGCATGTCTCAATAATTTTTTTTTGCATCTGTTAGAGGCTCCTGTTAGTACATTGTAACACTTTATAATATATTATACCTCTGTTTTATGCATTTTTGAGTACTAAGTTTCTTTGCAATCCTTGTCCGTCAATATGTCTGACCTTTAGTGATATCTTTCATGGTTTGTGAGATATTCAGAATTATATCTGCTTCTTTGCTATTGCCAAACGCTATTGGCGTGAAAGTTGTGGAGCTTTGAACTAATGTTCATTACGTATTTTTTGTTTAATATCTATCTCCATCGACTTGTCGGTGCTTTATCATATCTCAATTTCATTTACCTCCATGATATCAACCAATTCGGTTTATGTATAGTCTTTGACTGTCAATCGGTCTATTTTCTATTCCTATTTGTAACAATAATGCAGAATTATCTTTGATACTTACAGAAAGGTTTACAATACGTAAATAATGTTTACTTTCTACTCCTGTATCAAGTTTTCGTACCAGAGAATCAAACTATTTCCTGATTATTAACATAATTCTTTAATATGATTTCTAATTTCTTTCTCAATAATGACATGCTACAAAATGTCAAATTTACATCTAAGTGCTACTGAAATATGAGATTTTTCAAACACCTACCTCCAGAAATAGCGAAAGTTTCTGTGTGCGACTTAAACCGAAATACCTTATCAACAGTTAAGCATATTTCTTCCCTGTTTAAAACACTTCGTTTCACCATACAAACCGTTGTTGCATATGCTGGATTTCGAAATATAAATCTGTCTCTTTCATGGAAATTATAACTTCATCCTTGGAGATAAGAAATTACAGCTATTTATTTTACAAGTGGACCTCTTCAATTATATAGCGTAAAATATTATTAATATAAACTTCACTTAAAGCTGAAAAGAACATATCATTTCAAACTTTATAATGAACGTTGGTTGCAACATAGTCAAATCTATTTCATATTCATATTATATACAGGGATACTATTACATTAATTTTTCTACGAAATGGGAAGTGCAATTAAGAGCATTAATTTTAAAACGTAAAAAATAACGAATATTGAATTTTCTAAAATTTAGTGAGTTATTGCTTATTGTTGATAATTTTCTAGAAAAACAATGAAATCTGAGGGGCAAAGAATTGACTGCTTTGTACATTTTGTTGCAAAGAAATTAGGAGTAAGCAGACTGAAATTACATATTGCTTAGGAAAGACCTTTAACTATAAGGTTTTACTGCGAACTGGTGTAGGACTATATCACACATACTTATGTGTATCTGTATGAATTGAATTGATTTTTCATGAAATACTAGTGGATAGTGTAAAAGTTCTTACTGACCTAATCCAGTACAAATTACCACATCGTTCATAGTTAAAAAGCACGAAGAATACTTGTGTGACATCATGCAAATGTATTTCAAATAATATTTAATATTTCAAATAAATTTCATAAAAATAGACAGAGATTTTCACGCAGTGTAGTATGCATACGTCGATAGCTATTTCATAGAGTTTAAATGAGTCATTAAAATTCAATAGATTCTTATTATGTTTCGGAATACGTTTCTCTTTGTTTTCTGAAAACACTGTAGTAGTAAATATATGTGCCATATTGGCGTCTTTCTAATATCGGATGCTGATTGAATCTCTTCCAACTGGTTTAGTGGCTATCCTACTCGCTTATGGGATTAGGAGCCCATGATTAGAATTCCGCTGTAACAGCTTGATTCTTTCCGTATATACTGTTCGTGACTCCTCCTTAAACTGCAGATTCTAGTCCTGCCTCATTTGAGTTGGAAAGCCAGGTTTTAATTTAAGTTTCTAAATACTATTTACTCAAGAACCACACCTATAGATAAATAACTGTGTGTTTGTTTCGAAACTGGTATTAATGCTCGGGAATTTTGTTCAGTATCAGGCAAGGGCAAAATTATGATTCAATTCTGTTCCGAAATACACTATAATGATAATAAAACATTGGAACTAAGATCAGAGGTACTCAGAAAATTAAGACTTAATTTGATCATGTAAATATTAATTGCAATCATGGGGGCAATAGGAAGAAATGCATATGCTTTATTAAACATCTACAGGTACATGGGTTTATAATTAAATATAGAGAAAACTAAACATGGTGAGGGGTAATAATGCACATTAGGCACATGCTAAAATACCAAATAATGGTTTTGATTAGATTGTAACTTTAAATATCTAGAATCAACATTATTGCAGCAAAATCGTATCTATGAAGAATATAGATGTCGATTGAAATCAGATAATCCGTGTAACAATTAGTCCAAATCGTCTGTCTTCGCGAAATTTGTCTTCAGAACTTGGAACTTAAAACACATAAAACTATTATTATGTCTGCAAAGAAGTTTCAATATAAATTCAGCCCGTAAACAATTTGGTCTGTTCAATAATTGTCAGTGGGAAATGGGTTGATCTTTGTTTTTTTAGTTTAGTGTTGAATTCTCACTTACTACGCTCATTAACCACGTATTGTAACTTTGTAATTAATTCTGTTCTGTACCCTTGTACGTATGTCGGTATTGACCAACTTCGCTATAATTTAGTTTCATCCTAAAGTGGAGGTCTGCACTGTCATGGCTGATTCCCAATTACGAATTACATATTGTAATGAAATTCTTGTTTGATATACTCATTTAGTTCGCACTACACCACCTTTGAATTTAACCAGATTTGCTTTATAGCGGTTATTGTTAAATATCTATACTTTCTCTAAATCAATTATACAGTTTATTGATACTGAGAACTTCCGTAGTAAAAGTTAAAATAATCTCCTCATTACCTTCGGGATGGCAACATACGTAGTTATGTCCAACAGCATGCTTATTACCTGGAAAACACTGTTATAGTGAGACTCACACTTATTCTACTGTGTTTTTGTTTAATATATCGTCGTACGCTAACTACAAGAAAAACCTAAATACTACTTTACGTCTGAGTGAAGAGCTGTTTACTGGCACAAATGTGGGTAAAAGATTATAACGCTAAATTCTTGTGATCAGATAATTTGCTGGGCTCTAAAAATGAAGCAATGTTTGTAATGGTGTAATATTAATATCATTACAAATACGCTCGCTATACTGTTATGTGGTGTTACAAACTCATTTAATTATTTTAATTATAAGATCTTTTCAAATAAATGTGAAGATAGCACCTAGCATGGCGAGGGAGGAAACATAGTGATCTGAATGGTACAGCGCTTAACTAATTAACTAGGGATGAATGAAATGAAATGCACGTTTTCTCTTGAAAAGGCCACAGAGACGCAAACAGTTTTACTGTACTTCAACCACACCGATGAGATGAGCTTCTTTTAATGCCTGGTGGTACCTTGTCCTCCAATCGGTTAAGATAAGTTGATTGACTGTTTCCTTCTGGGGTCCACTCTGGACCTTACATTCGAGAATAAAGAACGTCTCGTCTCAAGAGTAATAGCTGCTAGATGTCTTGGCTTCTTTCAAATAACATCACTGTCATGAAATGGATTAAGAGTGCCCAGGCGTACCAACCGTCGTCCAATCGCTATCAAGACGACTGTTCGGAATAGCAGTCCAAAAGTGTTCCCAAGTATTTCTGTCACACTTCTTACCTCGAGGATTCCATGTCTCCTGATTTTGTTTCATTTTCCTGCTCTCGTTTCTTCCTAGTCCTGAGTACGTACCTAGGTGATTAGCTTATGAATTGTAGAAACTGCGTGGCTGAGTTTGTTTTGGGGACATAACAGAAACTAGGAAGATAATAGTAAGCATTAATTTGTATTAGGATGAAGTGATAACATAAAAAAGTGCCTTCTTTATTGCTAAATGATTATAATTTCTGATTTGTTGAATAACAAAAACATACAGGAAGAATTCAAAATATACACTGAGCCTAATATCCTCTACAATACATTAACATGTTAACTATTGTCTCTAAAAGTAACTCAAAGTTTGGAGCATCGTGTATTGGAATTATCTGATCTTTTATTTTAAATGAATAATGAACAATCTTTAATTATTTCCATGACAGTTAACTCGACGCTGTCTCTCGTTTGTCGTTTGTCGAAACTGGCTGAACCGTTTGTAATATAGTTTAGAATATTATTCGTGCTAACTTCAAACTGCTTTTAATCATGATACTTTGATAAACCGGTGTATTATAAGGCATTACCTGGGTTTAAACTTTATCCGAAAAGTGTACCTATTAGTTTTCAACATCGCACTTTCATATAGATATGTATCCAAAAGTGGGGAAAGAGCCTGAAGTATCCCCTATAAATCTATTTTCTCTGGTATTTCAGATAGTAGGCAATACATATTTATCTAAAATGCACCTCTATTTTTTCCTTTAAAGAGCTCAGATTATCGCAAAATAACTAAGTTAAAATTGGGTAACCGCAATGTTGATGTTAATATAAAATAAATTATGTTTATGGAGCTTTTTCACTCCACGCAACTGGGAATCACAGAGAAGAAAGGTGTATACTTAAATTTTCTTTATGGTGAGAAACATTAATTTTAATCTTTGAAGCTACAGCCTATTTATTGTAAACAAACAAAATTATTGTCAGTACCTCATGAAAAAATTGTATATAATATTTGTAACTCTTAAGGTATTTATAATATCCAAAATTGAATTCTTATCAAACTGTGACATTAAGACATTCTTCAATGTCATTCTTATCTGTTTATTCGTCATTAGAAGTCAGTCGGTTTCATTTATTAGAAGCCAAAATGTATACACTTATACTGCAGATTTCCAATAAAAATTGATTTCTTTAAGATATATTCTTTAAGATAGAACCAAAAAGTATACATTTCTTTTCGGGCAGTAGCTTATGTTTTCCGTTTGACAAAATTCAATTATTCTTTACCTGTGGAAGGTAAACTATCCCTGTACAGTGAATTTGCAGTAATGTCATATGCTTAAAGTTTCATATGAAATATTGAATCTTGGTTTAACATAATTTTACTGGTAGATATGCATAATCATTAAATTAAACAAAACCCGAATTACTAATTCATCTTATTGCTGAACAAGCAAAGCTCAAGATGTGATCTCATATCATTTAATATTATATGGGATTTTTAGAGGTTTGAATGAGTACACAGCGCAAACTGAAATGATAATAGAGAGATCATTTTATTTTTCCACAAAGCAGAAGACTTGAGTGGACTGAAGTACGTCATCATGCAGTGACAAAGCTAAATCAAGTCTACGGAAGAAACTATTTTATAATGGAAAACGAAACGTAATTTTACACTATGACTTAAAATAACTGATGATGTTTAGGATTAGAAGTTTCGTAAGTTTCACTTTTTGTCATTTTTTGTCAAATGATAAAAAGCTTCTTGATTGTAACATTGAAATTAAATATTTTGAAATACTAAAAAATGTGAATTTTTAGGTTTTGAATTATCTTAATTTTTGAAATCAGAATAAGTTGAAACAAGATCTAAGAAAATATTTATCCTTTTGTAAAGTATGATTTCTCATGAAAATCAAATAGTATGAAAGAGTAAATTCGTGGTTATGCTGAAAGCAGTTTATAGATTGAAGAGTAAAAAAAATATTTTTTTGCTGCAACACTAAAATATTTTATTTTGAAATTCATACACGAATATTTAACATCACATGAATATGTCATCAACTCGTACACAGTATCAATTGTTGTCAAAATCTCCTTTATGTTATTAGATGACAAAACATTATGAAAGTTATACACATTTTTAGTTTAGACTATAAATCTTACAACATACAGAAAACATTATCACTATGATATATTCATTTTTATTCTACATTGTACGACAAAAAATACATTTGAATAAAACAATAACATCTTTTCACAAATTCATTCTGTAAAAGTAAAGATATACCAGACTTGAAAAAAATAATTGTAAAAATTGTAACTGTAATTTAAAGTGAAAATATATTGCATATTTATCACACATTCATTTAGATGTAAATTGTCTGCGTAATTTTGATGGCATTCGATATTCGAAGATACGAAGATGATATTCGACAAGTTGTAACGTTGCGAGTGGAAATTATGGAACATTTCTTATACATAAAGTTACGAGCTACCACCTACAAATGAAAACGTGTCTTAAAAGTCTTGTTTTCTATACAAACAAGCTCCTTGCTTAGAGCTACCATATATATTTATGCGTATTAACCGCAAGAAAATTAAATTGGACATTTAAGGTATAAATTTATACAGGTACATGATCTAGAATCCAAACTGAACCTACATATGAAAACTAATGCCACCTTCAGAAAAGGTTGGAAAACGTTGATATGTATTATGCTTCGTCAAAAATGTAGGAAATTGGCCTAGATTTAAATATCATGCACCTAACTAAAACATTTCTAAGTTTAGGATTATCTAATGTCTGTTGAGCTACATTGACTGGTATAAGGTAAATATTTTAAAGGAGAAACAAACATGTGTGATATAAAATAACACAGTGACAATTTCTTTATATAAATTTGTGTAATTCGGTGCAACATATTTACTTTCTTTGAAGTATTATAAACAAGAACACTCAATAATATTTGCTATTATACAGATAAGTAATGATCTGACTGAAAACAGGTGAGAATATTGAGCTAATTTTATGTCTGGGAAGCGGAACTTTAGTCACAACCGTGTGAAAGTTCGCGCTAAAATATTTCATTTAATATAAAATTTCTTATTATGCTCTGTTTTAAACAAACATAAGGTATAATCTTTGTCACGATATTAATAAATTTACAAGTAGTACACTACACCTAATTCCATGTATATGGGGCATTCAGAGTACAAGGAAATCATGTTCAATTACCAAAGGTGTGAGAAGATGACATGAAATTAATTTTCTTAGCAGAAATGTATGGAAATTTTTATATTGTGGTTTACACTGTAAGAGATATTTACAATAACCGAACTTTAATTTTGTAACCTCTGAATGGAGCTTAATTAGAGATCTTATATGAAATATGCCCAAAAGTGACAACATAAAATGTCTTGATTCACCTGTACTTTGATACCACCAAATAAAACAATGTGCTATATTATCACTATTCCAGAGTAGATACAATCACTTACGAAAAGATCTGTATACACAATACGACAAATGAAGTATATGTTCACCTCTGGAATTTATAATCCGTACATTTACTAAAATGTTATGTACACATGGCTGAAATTTCAGTTTCTTGTGAAAAATATTACTTTAATCTTGTCATTTCTGCTGCTGCAGATGGTTGTCGTACATTCGTCGATCCAATGGCAAAACCGCGAATGTGCTAAATTTGATTTTGAGTTATAAGCATTTAAATATTCACCTTACTCCGAAAAATCAGTATATAGACTTAAGTACATGTTTTAGGAATTGATGATAACTTCTAAAATATTCATATTTCACAAACGGGACTCTGTTATTGGAATCTATGTGCCACAAATAACATGAAAGTGCACTTAGGGAAAATAGCAAAATTTACACATTTGCGGTTTTGGCATTGGACCGACGAATGTAAAGGTATTTCCAGCAACATATATATAAATAATTTTCTCAATTGGGAAATACACAAGATATTAAGAGCAAGAGTCACTGGAAAATGATATCGTCAATTTCAGCAGCGGATTGCTGAAACACATAAATGCTTTTTGGAAAGTTATGAAAATATAAGTTGATAAATTAAGTTCCAAGTTATTTGATTTGTAAAACACCAATTTGGAGTTAATGTATTTATTTAATAGGCAGACAGTTGGAGTAGTGAATTTGCTTATTTGTATATTTATGTAGCACAGTAATCTAATGTACTGATTATGACCTTAAAAGAGTTGCGAGTATTGTCACACGCAGTTCTTTGAAGGAAATACCACTACATCATCAACATGAACGAAACATTTTACCAAGTAATTTGAGATGTTTTCCAATTTCTTTCACTTAAATAGGTAAAAAACTATACCTAAGTAGTTTACATCCTTAGTTTCATTAGTCCTATTTCTTCATCATTTAGTATGTATCTTACTTCAATCCTTTCGCTATAGGCGTTTTACCATTAGTTAATGTCCAGTAGGTAAACAGGGGACGAATCAATATAAAGTATATCACTTCCACAATACTCATAACACTGGCTCCTAGGAAAAGAGATATCACTCCGCCATAATACACTGTAAGTAAAAAAAAAGCTTGAATATCACTACACTTCCCTTGTGATTTGGTACTTACATACTATTTACTACTATTTTGTTTAAAACCAACAAAAATATAAGATTTACGAAAAGATGACATTCTGCTAGTAGTCACTTTGCGAGTGTGAATTATTCAGCGTTTCTTATACATATAGTTCAGGGCTACCATTTACAAATGAAAGCGTGTCTTCATTCACAGTGCCTCAATCTCTTAAGGGTATTATGTTATATATAAGAGACCACCTTAATTAGAACTTCCATATATTTACGAGTATTAACCGTGCGTAAATTAACTTACAAGTACAACATTTCAGGGATAAATGTTTACACTGAGATAGAATCCAAACTGAACACTCAAACAGGAAATTATATCATTTTCAGAAAGGTAAGGATTTTTAAAATTTTCTTCCAAATTTATGAATATAAACAAATGAGTAGAATATATTTCGAAATACTTCCTCATTATGATTACAAGGACTCCTGTAGTAAGTACCTAAGACCTTTAAGACAGCAACATTAGCTTCCTAAGTTTATATTTATTTATTGTCGTTTGACTTGACTGAAAGCAGAGTAAACTAAGTACCTAAAGTTTCAAGTTTTGTTGAAAATTATCAATCTTAGAAAAAAAATAATAGATAAAATACCATGAAATAGAGATGTTGAAAATGATATTACTATGGTAATTTACCTAGTAAGTGGGGTTAATCGTACAGTATTTGTGAAGCTAGATGCTTCTGTATATAGCTATCAGCAATATTGAAACTATCAAATGTAGCTTACTTCCTTTGGTTGAGAAATGTATGGTAAACCTGATTTTATGGATGAAATGAAATCAGGTTCATTATCATTGAAGTCTTCTATTAGCAATAGTATAGGCATGTAAAAATTGAAATCTGGGAATAATAATAAGTTAATATCTAATGTTAGGGTGCTTGGGGTTCCTGATTCTATTCTAGTTTACACTAAGTGAGCTTTATGTTACACAAATACTGTATGCGTTTTTTTTTCGGAATTTTTTCACACTCTTTTATTCCACAATAGTTTTTATTGTCATCATATTGCACCTTATTCTACACGGTGTGTCTGTGAGAGAAAACGGAATGATTTAATATAATTATCATGACTAATCTCTTATAGTCATTCTGAAAACAAGGAAAGAACTTACATTTCCGAAGTTGTGAGAAAAAGACATAAAATGTGTAGACTCCAAAGACATATCCGAAAGGGATATCAATAGTTTCCAAACCTCAACAAAAAGTAATGTAAAACAAAAAATAAATTAAAGATGAAAAGCAACTTTTAGATTAATGTTTTATTAATTTTTTAAAATTGTAATAGTTAGTCTCTCCCCGAAATGAAGTTTCTAACTACAGGTATGTCTGAACCCTTATTAGTGTTAATAGCAATATTTAAATATTTATTGTTTTAGATCTAAAAGAAGCTTCAGATACGGATCCCAAAAATGAAATATTTGCAAAATTCCCAGAAGTGAAATAGATCCTTTGTGTGATATGCGGCCCATATACACTCATATTTATTTAGTGGTAAAAATAAGAGAGATATTGCAATCATTCATACAAAATAATTGCCGTTACTAGTTTTCAGCTAGTTTTTTTCTTTCAAGAATTATCTAAGTGTTACTTACTTTTTGAGCAATTGTCACCATGAGTTACAATATATATTCTTACAGAATATAGCAGTGGATACTTTTGATAACAAGTGTCAATGTTACATTATTGCTGAGAAGCGCTTCCTTCTACCGCAATAAACTTAACGAAAGAGTTATTGGAACATTACTTGAGCAAAATGAAAAAAATAATAAAATTAAGTAAGCATTAATTTTAATTTTAGAGTTATATATAGTCGATCTATATTTCATTGCGGAAGTAGTAGTATGACGGTCTTCATGAATGACATATTTTACACAACCCGTACAATTTCTTTCTGAGCATTAAACATACTGTGTTTTTCTCTTTTATATCACAGTTTAATTAATTCACAATGGTTGAGGCCAACAAATTTTGGCCAATGTTGCTGTGCGAAGGTAATACGTATATAATTCTATAATATTCAGTTAACTGTTAAGACGTACTAGATTCTGTGCTTTGGTATTATTCTTCATAACTTAATATAGTTATTGCCTTTGACGATACGTCTAACACAGTTTCTGCTGTTTGTAACTGACTCTCACAGTCTGTGTGCTTGTTATTACACGCACATTGACTTTATATAGGATTCACTGTGACTGAAGGGAACAACTGAAAACGGACCACTGCCATTGGAAAGTTGGCTTATTGTGACGGTTACATCCATTTTATTGTGTTATTCATTTATTTCTTCGAAATAAGTTAGTTTTCTAGGAACCTTCTATTTGCAATAAATAATCGCTTTTTGCATATATATATATATATATATATATATATATATATATATATATATATATAATTTCGGGTCTAGGTCAAAACCTCCACAGCCAAAACTCCCACACTCAAGAAATGTCAAAACGCCCACACGATCGGTCATATCTCCCACACAAATGGACAAATCTCCCAAACGCACGAACGGTCAAAACCCCACAGCCAAAACTACCACACTCAAGAAATGTCAAAACACCCACACGATCGGTCATAACTCCCACACAAATGGACAAATCTTCCAAACGCACGAACGGTCAAAACCACCACAGCCAAAACTTCCACACTCAAGAAATGTCAAAACACCCACACGATTGGTCGTAACTCCCACACCAATGGACAAATCTCCCAAACGCACGAACGGTTAAAACCCCCACACTTAGGAAATGTCAAAACACCCACACGATCGGTTATAACTTCCAAACAAATTGAGAAATCTCCCAAACGCACGAACGGTCAAAACCCCCACAGCCGAAACTCCCACACCAAGTGACGCTGGCCTCTTAATTTTCGGCGCCAAGTTAAAGTTTGCGTTGTTAGCGTCGTTTTAGCATTCATCTTGAGTAAAGAACAAAATATTTTCGTATCATTCCGTGCTTATATCATTATCGCATTATTTGTGTCTACTGCATCTACATTATCTGCATTATTTGCAGTGTTTGAATAATAATATTAAGAAGGTGGAGTTACAAAGAGAAGGAGGTAATTCAGAATTTTCCTTAGTAAAATGTAAATTTTCTCACTTTGTTCTTGACATCCACTATATATGTCTGAATCACTATATATGTCTGAATATCAATTTCCTGTGCATGTTACTGCCGTACTGTGGTACAATGATATACATGCAGCAGAAATATATCTATGTTTAAATTCGCTTGCTGCAGGCATACATATAGCTTGTTTGACATGTCTTTCGCTTGCATTTAGCTTAATCAGGCTTGCCATTGATGAGTTGCACTTATACTTTGCTTGTGCTTGAGATAATATGACTTCCGTTTCATTTGTGAAGACAAACTTGCAGCAATTCTTGCCTTGATATAACTAACTAGCTTGTCACGATGTTGCAGCAAGCAAACTGGCTTGTATAGTAGAGCTTGCGGCAAGTCAATTTACCTGCAACTGCAAGTTTGGTGCAACTTTACAGCAAGGTTAAAGTGCTATCTGGGACACAATATTGGTCTATCACAAATATATATATTCTAACAAGAGCATGCAATGCAACAACATTTGCAATGTAAAGAAAATACAATGCACATATGCGAGTCTGAGACATACAAATAAAATTAGCTTTTAAGTAAAACATGAATTCAGCTGTGGGCTTATGGAACCGTTCTGGACTTAGGGGACGAAATCAAGGCATAAAGTTTCCTATCTATATTATTAAAAGTATCCTTTCCCTTATTTATAATATTTTACTTGCATGTGCTGAACTATTTAAAGTGAGAAGTGGCGTTGATATACATGAAGATAAGCTACTACAAATCCTGGAAGGAATAATTTTAGAAATATCGTATCCCTTTGCCTATTGGCAATACATTATTAGTTTTTCAGTGTATAGGGATTATTTTAACCTATAATTAAAATTTTTTTTCCATTTTAAAAGAATCAAATTTTCTTCCTGGCAGAAAAATAGAATTGGCATAACTTTTAGTTTCCAATATTCTCTTGTGTTCTAACTTAAAATTGGAGGTCAGAATAGAGTCACTATATATTTTATATAGTCTCAAAATTTTAAGTATTCATCACACCGTGTTTGAATGTTTATTTTGAAATCGAATTAGAGAGTTACCTACCATAGAAACTTGCAGGAATTCCTTTATGTTGCTTGTGAATAATACCATAATAGCAGAAAATATGCTGCAAAGGTCATTAGCTGTTTTCGTTAAAGAATTATTGTTTTAAGGGCTAAGAAAATAATAAAAAAATAAATACCTCTTCGCCGCAGCAAAATGTATTAACATTTGTTGAAGTGGTGGTTCTCTTTATGTTCTATTACATTCTAACATAAATTAGCTTTACACAGTCATGAAAGTTAAACTAATATTCCTACTAAATGATTTTACTTTGTTTCTTGAGATCTGCAATCTTTTTGGAAACAAAAACAAGTTTCCCTCTCAACTTCTTACACAAACGAGGAATGGGATTAATCATTCTACTTGAAAATATGAGATTCCTTTCCAATATTGTTGCTGTGAACATACATATCTTATTTTTTAAAAATATAAATGAGGGGTCGCGGTGGCTTAGTCGTAGAGCGTTCACCTCTGCTGCATGCAGTCCCGGTTTCGAACCTTGATCCAGCCAGGTGAACTTTGTGGTGGACAACTAGCGTGAGCGTTGGATTCCTTGGGGTTCTCCAATTTCCTCCCCTTTTTTTCTTTCCAGCGTTCACATAATCACCGTTTCCTTTAGCCCAGCTGGCATAGCAGTGGGACGTAAAACTCAAAAATTTCATTTCATTTTTAAATATAAATAACTCCAAATTTTTTTCTTGAAGGAAAGTTATTCATAGAAGGGCATGTTATGGAAACACCTCCATTGATAGTGAAACGATTAGGAAATTCGTACAACAGAAGGTTTACTAATGCAGTATTTTTTTGGTTATCCTATTTCTTTTACTTTATTCTCTCTCTTTCTTTAATCGTTCTAAATTAAGGATACGGATCATGCATCAAATTTAAAATGACAACAGTTACTTGTAAGTTTATATTATCGCCGTACAAGCAACAAAATTACAATATGCATACAGTAATGTAGTTTTCTCCTATCCATCCATGACTCAAACAAAGATGTTGGAAGGATGGATCAAACCTACAAGGAACATCATCTCTTTGGAAGTATTTAGAAGGTGGTGTAAGCTTCTGTAAACAAAGAATGTATTCGTAACTGAAAGAATATATATTTGCATATTAAACTGGCATAAGAACTTATTTTGATTTACCAATGTTTCAGTACTCATCATTTGTCTTTTTTCTTTGTCAATCTTCCCAATAGAATATTACTTCGGCGAGCAAATGAATATCATACAGAAATATATTGCTTCCAGGGAACACGTCATGCATTTTAATTCTTTCGGACCTTACTGTATGCTATTTCATCTTTAATTTAACATATCTCAAGAAATTTATTATATCGAGCTATAATTGCATGCCATTATTTGTATTTGGGAAATTATTCTAATATGCTGCATCCTTAGAGTACATACCAAATATATCCAAATTATCTTTGCTTACAGTCAAAGTTCTTCTAAATTTACTTGCTTCAAAAGTGAACAGAAATCCCGCTGCATTTTGATACTCTTCCCATCCATATCTAAACAAGAAAATATCATATAATTATAAGGTTTACCCTGGTAAGAAAAGTTTTTCACACTTTTTAAAAGTAATGTAATTTGTATAAACTTTATATTTAAAACCTTCATGATCTGGTTTTTGAAGACTTCTTTTTGAAACTAAATGAACCAAGATATTATCAAGATTTGATTTCTCTATGAAAACACTGATTACTATGGAGCGAAAATTACGAAAAATTGTTGTTAATCTTATTTCAATAAGTATGCATTTTGAAAATCCCATGCAGTGTCTGAAACATTTGGCAGTATTCATAGCCCATTACCTGCTTCAATTGCGTTTCAGAAAACCAAACTAACTGAATCACTATCTGGTATCACATAGTACTGAGATTCTTGAGAAATTAGAAAAAAAAACATTTTTCTTATTTTTTTCGTGAAGTGCAGCAAGAATAATTTTGTTTTCTAAATTTTGATAGATGGACCAGTATATTTTACTATGAAATTTTAATAGCTTTAGGCTATCCCTATTAGGGAGCTCCATTGCACATCTGAATTTTGAAATTTAAGTGAAAATCAACTCTATCATTATCTTTGTCTGGTTTGTCCCTTTATATGTTTTCAGATCCAATAAGCAGTCAAAGTATTTATTATGGTCCAAATATGTTCGAAAGTGCTGTTCAACATGTACAAGGTTGCTCAAGGAAACGGAAAATTTAGAATCTTAGAGTTGGAAACATTGCATTGAAGGCAGTTGTTCTGAACTGCGCGCAGTTGTTGTGAAATTGTTGACATTTACTAATCATGCAGCATTAAAGCAGTGGGGAACGTGCTGTCGGGGTGAGAGCGCTTTACAAGCGGGATGATGATATGATTACTGCGCAAAGAAGTATTTCGACAGCATCTCCATCTAAGACAGCATCACCATCTGGCAGACTAGCCCCATCTGCACACGCGATTACAACTTGAATGCGTAATTTTCAATAAGCTGGTTCAGCTTTGGAAAAGAATCCTACAGCTGCCGTGTCACAACAAAACGCTGTAACTTGAGTTACATTGTTTTGTCGCTATAAGCATTTTTGAATTTCCCGCCACCGATATTTGTGTTCACCAGGCCCAGTATTGAGCTGGGTCAAATACTTTTGAAAATACAGCAAAGGAAATTTCGATGTAAGTAGGAAATTAGCCTGTCTGTAGCGACAAAACGATGCAAATCGAGTTACATTGTTTTGTCACTACTGAACGACTGCGTAACTGAAATTACATTGTTCTGTCAATGTCATTGTAAGTAGTAAATGTGCATTTTGTAGCGACAAAACGATGTAACGCGAATTACATTGTTCGGTTGAAAAATGAATGTAGGATGCTCTGTTTTTACGCGTGTCTAAGAGTGACGTCACCGTTGTATAAACCAATCAATGGTTCAATCTGAATCAAAGTGGCGTGACCAACGCCCCGAATCATGGGAACAAACCGGCCAAATAGGCTCGAGATCATGAACCCGCTGGTATCACATTACAATTTAGAGCATGCTCCAAACAGGAGATATCTCCCCTGCGGCTACACTGCGTCGAAAGCGTACGAAGAGTACCTCGAAGATTGCAAGGAAAAGGAAAGAAGGAAATGCAGGTGGCCAGTTTTCCACGAGGTGATGAAAGATCTCCATATCTCCACTTCAAGACCCACCCAGGATGCCTGTTCCAGATGCGAGAAACATCGTTTGGACGTTCACAACGATAACGACGGGCCGCAGCAGGAGCACTCCTGCGAAGCCTGTGGGTGCGCGTTGTGCAAACAACAGATCTCCCACCTGAAGAACCGTGGTCTGGCCCGGGGGCACATGCACGACTTTCAAAGCAATGAAGAAACTCGTGTGTCAGTCTATACTGTCGATATGCAGAAAGTGCTCTCGATGCCAAAACTTTTTACCAAAGACAGCTTCTTCTTGCGAAAACTTGTACTGTTCAATGAGACGTTTGCTCAGGTTGGCCAAGGCGCGGAGGCAGTTTGCGTGCTGTGGCACGAAACGGAAGGCGGGCGAAGGGCAAGCAACATTGCGTCTGCCTATGTGGCTTTCATCCAAGGTCATGCCAGGGATTTGGAAAATATCTACCTGTTTGCAGACAACTGCGGCGCCCAAAATAAGAACCGAATCCTCTTCGGGGCGCTGTTACGAGTCGTCAACGATTGCACTGTATTCTGTTCCAGGATCTGACTGGAATATCTGGAGCCAGGTCACACCTACATGAGTGCCGACAGCGTGCATGCGTGCATCAGCAACAAAATTCGACTAAAAGACCTGTACGACATGGATGACTTTGTGTCGACGATACAGGCCAGTCGAAAGAACCTCAAGACGGTAACGCTGTCCCACAAAGATATGATATTGTTCCGGGATGAAACGAAAGCCAAACTTCCGAAAGGATGGTCCTTCAGCAACATGAAGGTTGTGGAATTTCGGAGAGGTAGTTTGGCAATCTACGTGATAGTCCTTGCTAAGGAGTTGGGGAAACAGAGCCCAGATCTGCTGTCAGCACTGCCGAGGCAGGAATCCCCAAGAGGCATCAGTGCGGAGAAGAAGGAGGATCTCCTCAAGCTCTGTCAGTATGCCTCAAACCAGACGAGGGTTTTTTCAGAAGCTTCCTGTCACGAGCGGAGTTTTCGATCTCGACAGGGTCGTTGACGTCGATTTTCGAAGTGACATTTGACGTTGATACATCAAAGAACTGTCTAGTGTGTAAATTCTGGTAAATAAGTTTTTCAAAGCACAGACTAATTTGTGACAGATAAATTGGTCACTTGTATGTCATTTTCCCTTTTTTCGCTATTGTGTGAAGGAATAGTATGTGATCGATAAGTACGTTTTTCAAAGAACAGCTTCGGTTTTCGTTTTATATTCTTCTTAAGGTTCTTCACCACATCGAAATTTAACTGCCGCTAATTTCAGAGTTTTTTGTAATATCTTCAAAACAAATAACAGTACAAAAAGTGCATCCGCAGTTTGCTAGAGAATCTCATTTTGCGTGACTCACTTCTCTCTGCTTCCGTTTTGTAGCTATTCATAGATTTGTCATTTATTTGCGATTTTCTGACTAGCTGCACAGCGAAAGCAGACAGGTGAGCCGCGACAACGATATGACATATAAAATAATATTGTCTCGTAAGCTGCGGATCCATTATCCTATACTGCTATTTGTTTTGAAGACATTACAAAAAAAGGTGAAATTAGCGGCAGTTAAATTTCGATGTAGCGCAGAACCTTAAATGTTTTATTTAATAATGTTAAAGGAATGTAACGAATATATGTTCATACCGAGCGAAATATTAAAAAGGGTTACAAAACTAAATCAACATGCATGGTCGTTCAAATTATGTACTAGCAAATATAGCATACTCAATCCTTCAGCAATTTTATTTTGTGTGTCTATTTATGGGCTTTCTTTGGTTATTAGCAGTTTTCCCCAAAATTTTGCAATAAACATTCAGTTACCATTTAACAGTGAATTTTGTGTATGCCATGAGCTGCCAATACGAACGAAGGAAAACATATGTGATATTCATGGGTATCTTAAGTTGTGTATAGAAAGCCGATTTGGTTATACTTGGTGAATGGAACATGACCAACACATTGAACACAAAATATGTTGTATATATCACAGGCAAATTCGATTAGGCCTATTACAATAAACGAAACAAAGAATCTGTGTGAGCTCGCTATTATTTAACATAGGAATTGCCTCTATACCGTACGACTTTCCCGGCCTGGAAAAGTGGGGTTCTTAACAAGTCCCTATGTCTAAATTACAATTACGTACTCCTAACGCCTGGGTATTTCAGTTATTTAATTTATTAAATAGGTACTATTTGCTATTAAAATGAATTCAATTTCAAATAATGCTGCTAAATCGTGTACACTGTAGCCACAAAATGATGTAACTGTAGATACATAGTAGATGCTGTAGCCACAGATTGATGTAAGTCTAAATACAAGCTCAGCGCTATAGCGACAAAACAATGTAACTAGGCAATAATAATCAACCAATCAATTTTCACCAAATTTAATCACACAACATGCATTTACGTAACATTACATGCAACCACGTGTTTCCAAAGTCAAGATACACCGGTCCTACACGATACAAATCAAATTTTCGGATGAAAACTTTCTGGCTCTTTTTCTCAAAACTGCTCCGCCAAAGTTACAGCGTTTTGTCACGACACGGCAGACAGGTGGTATTCGAACAGTACGTGCCCAGGAGAACATTGCTGCTGTTCGGGTTTCCATCTAGTGAAGGTATCTCCGCTCCGCTCGACAACATGCATTTCCACTAGATATTGCGCGATAAACTGTGCAAAGAATACTGGACGAATTAAAGTTTTACCCCTTAATGTTACAGACTGCACAGAAATTACACCCAGGAGGCACTGTGTTTCATATGTAGTTTACTGAATGAGTTCTGGCTAAGCCAGGCGAGTGTCAGCAGAAGCGCCTTTTGCCTTGCTCGACACAGGGAAATCCTTTTGATCTTTACGAGTGTCCAATAAATAGCTCCACGTTTACAGTATGGTGCAGGATGACATTGGACCAACACCAGAATCATCCGCTCAGTATTTTGACATGCCTGAAACATTCTTTACACCGAGAATCCAAGATCTTAATGTTAATAAAGAAAACATCTGGCTTCAGCAGGACAGAGCAACATCAAATACGGCTCGATAATGAAATGGAAGCCATTTTCCAACTGTTTGTAGGGTGCCTCTTTCCACGCAACAATGACATTTCATAACCTGCGAGATCCCCTGATCTTGATGTGTGCGATTTCTTTTTGTGGGGACATCTTAAAGGCAAGGTATCCCGCACATGTCCTGCTACTATCAATGAACTGAAACAGAAAATTGACGACGAAATCATTGCTACTCCCCGAGACATGCAACAACCAAGCATTCAAGAATTTTCATAGCAGGCTCTAAAAATGTAAAAGCCGAAAGGAGCAAATTATTCCAATGTCATCTTTAGGAAGTATAGATATATTTTGTGACATTTAATAATAAAAACATAAATGACACACAGTTAACTTCCAGTTTAGCCAACAAAATATGCATTTTTCGGTGTTAAGTTTGATAAAATACGTTACTTCCAAAATTGATCGTTTCACTGCGTCATCATTTACAAATAATTCTTACATCTATCTTGATTCTTGTTCGCTTGTTCTTTAATAAATTGCCGAATTACACTCATTGTGATCCCATTTTTTTTGGCGAGGGTATGAAATGCAATTTTGTTCAAATCACATTGTTATGACAATATTATGTTTTATACTGACTCGTTTCAGAGCTGAAGTAACAAAACATTTCATTATAGTAACGGCTTGTAATAAATCACATATCTTTGCTCTCGGGTGGATTTGTGGGGGTAAAGACGAGAAGAATGCGTAATTTCCCTATGAATTTCATGACAATGTTTAATATGTATTCGTTACGGTGATTTCTACTGTGATATATTTGTTTAAACATGAATGTTCCACCATTATGTAAGTCATATCACTGACTAATACGAATTTTCTGTAACCGATCGCTCAGTCTGAAGTAATATACTTTCGTGGTCACAATATAAGTTATTGGTAATATACCATAATTTCGTATTACACAATCCTGTTTTCAACTCGATGGCGTACCAACATGTATTAAAAAGAGTCAAATAAAATTTGCATAAAATGTCATACACATTATGTCGATAAAGGAACAACATTTACATATTTTGCTCTAAATTAGTTTAGTTTCAGACATTCTTCATAATGGTGAACTTGGCGCGTTACTTTGCGAAGATTTACAAAACTCTCTGGGTCAGTTTTTCAACAGAGTGACGCGTAACACTGCTAAGTATAGGCTGATAAAGTGGTATATTTTCACCCTTTGAACAATGAAAATAAATATGCGTGTGTACTTAGCGACAGTTGAGATATGTCTCTGATTTATAGAAACTACTGGGCTTCAAGTTGACGTGTTCTAAAATGTGATTATTTCTGGAAAAGCACTTGCAGAAGATGGTGAGAGTTCAGGTTCAACTGGTGTTTATTGTAAGAGCTTGGAATCTTCATCCAGGGAAAGCGTGGGTCATCTCTAATAGTGGCCTACAACTTTCATTGTGTCTTGGATAGTTTTGTGCATCTAATGTGTACATGATACCTAACATATGAAACGGAGATAGTCCCGTATTACTTGGAGCTTACAGAGACAGGGCCTTGCTTCTCCATAAATGGTAACTTAAACGTGTCATTGTGTCTGGAATAAGTACTTAGTAGCTGATGTGTACGCACTAGTTTAGTATTTAAGAATGAAGTAGTATTCTATTGCTTGGTCGATCCTACTGGCAGATTGGGGTTTGGCTGACTCCCAAATTACATTCGTTGCTTTGACAGTTTCACCTACATCAGTCATTGTGTCCGGTAATGTACGGTGACTCGTTGGTAGAATTATTTGATATTATTTGGGCAATCTTACCGAGAGAATGAGGTATTTTGATATCGGAGAGAACTAAACAGATCCCGCTCATCTGGGGAAAGGTTTCTGATTCCGGTGATGGTGCAAATCTTGCACAGGTAAAATGGTGGGATCTAAGAACCAAATAGCGATATAAGGCGTATCATTATATACGGGTGGAGGTGGAAGCAGATTGATATTTTTGATATATCACTGGACGATAATGCATTTGACAGAATCTTAAAACGATAGATGTAAGCATAATTGAGACTAGTGTACTTCTTGTTTCCCGAAGTTTCTAGGTAGGGGTTGGACTTCGTTTTCCTGTCAGGAAACTCAATACTGCGAAAACTGATCCAGCGAATTATGTTGGACTTATAATTATAATGTCAAATACAAGAGATCCTACAGTGGCAATCACAGGGAGAGGGAAAATGGTTACTCGCTAGTCAGATTTACATCTACTTCGTTAACTAGTTAATGGTTGGTAGTGAGTTCAAAGTGTCAAACACCCATTAATATGATGTCTAGGTCACCCAGAAAAAGGGGAATGCTCTGGTATCCCTTCAAACAATTACACTAAATTTGCAAATATAGGGTATATGTTTGAATGATTCAAAAGCAAGTTTCAGGGTAATATTAGGTACGGTGGTGGAATTATGTGATAAATGAAAATGAAATATTTAACAAAACGAAACTTTAGGCTCATCCAAGCCCATAACGTAGAGATAGTTCTGATTGTTTGAACAGAAGATTATTTGAATGTTACCTTACTTCGCTTACTCCCCAGACTTGTTCTCTTCCTCGAAGAAAATGTGTCTATCAGTTCATAATTTTAAGAACGTTGACTTACCTAATAGACTGTCTTTTTATAATATACCATTCCTTCAAACAGGACGACAAGCAGTTGCATTTCTCCAGTACTTCTGATGAATAAATTTTGCCTAAAATATGTAGAAAGCGTTAATTCTAACATGGTAAAAGAAACGGTTAATAGTAGCTAACCAGTGGAGGTAAGCTTCTGAGTATTTTATTCAACTATTTGAAATACTGGAACGCACTGACCTAAATATTAGTAATTTATATGAAATCAAGTTTTATATCAATACTTACTGAAGATAAATGATCAATAACAAACAATCTAAAATAGCGTGTACTCTTATTATTAGAATATAGATGTTTTTAATCATTAACCGTAGTATTATGTAATATGATATATTATTACTAGAAATATACATTTATAACATGATATTTAGATTCTACACTCTTACGGATAATTTATTGACTTTGCATATGATCAATATTTGGATGTTGTATTTGTGTTATATCAAATAGGAGATAACTACTAATGTGGTTGAAACCTAACTCTCTGTACGGTTGAGTGATAAGAATCTTATTATTATAGTTGGATTGGAATGGATTCATTTTGTAGTCATAATTAGAATAATTATATTTCTTACTAAGGTGATTTGTATCGACCTTTGAGCTTAGAGACGATTTGTTATACAAAGATATTATCACGAACTTGTTTACGATAGTATTGAAGGGGTAAATAAATATGACATCTAAACAATTAACTGTAGAAGCTAAATTGTATTCATTATGAAGAGAGCAACATACAAGGTAATCTACCTAAATCCTTCAGTTGCTATCCTATAGCAAGATGTACTTGACATATTTGAGGTCACACTGGGAACGAGCAATCTAGCAATCTACACAAATTAAACAACAGCCATGCAATTAAAAAAATTAATATACAACTTAAATGTAACATTTGCTGTAAACACTATTGCTTTTTTACTCCGTATTATGATGCTTAAGTAGTTGTAAGTGAGCCTTTTTCAGTATATATAATTGATTTCTTTAACACCCACTAGATACAGCTCAGACGCCATTTTGTACTGGATACTTAACAACAAATATAATGGAAAGGATTTTGTGAATTATCTGCCAGGACCTGTTTAGTAGGTACCATCCTGGCATTTGCCTTTTAGTAATGAGGGAAACAATGGGAAACCTCAGTCAGGATGGTCGGCAGCGAGAATCGAACTCACGTCCTCCTGCATGCGAAGCCAACGCTCTACGATTTGAGCTACTTCCATATATTGGAGCCATATATATCTGTTCCACTTCCGTAGAATAATTTCAAGGTAAGTAATAAATGTGCAACATAAGGTCTAAAATGATTCATAATATAAATATTTTTAAACAGTTGACAATACTCCGCATGGCCTTTTAAGCATTTAGCATTGAAGAACACATACTTCCGTTATTGCGATTCAATCAAGGACACACTGTATTTAAATACGATTCGCTTCCTGAGACACAGGAAAAACACAGCATCGGAAATGTAACGAAAGGCTCTAAAAAAATGTTGCAAATTTTTGAGAGATTCAGAATCGTACTCTGACGTACAAAAATAATAATTCCAAAAATACTAAAAGCACACTTTTTTTAAAAAAAATTAACCATATCATATATGTGCTAAACTGATCCTATAAAAAAGTTTCCCAAGTTTCACAGGTGTGATTTATGAGCAATGAAAATTTCTAACAAAACTTAAAACTGTATATTTCCATACCTGTAAAAACCAATAAATAATAATTACAGAAATACCAAAATAACCCTTTTTATTTTAAAACCATATCATGTGTGTGCTAAGATGACTGTATTAAAAAAGTTTCAAAGGTTTTATAGGCGTAACTTACGAGTAATGACAAAATTTGTAACAAAATTTTAACTCTATATTTCCGTACACAAAAAATAATAATTACTAAAATCCAAAAAGCACCCTCTTTATTTTTTAACTAAATATGTAGGTATTAAGATGAATGTATCAAAAACGTTTCAAAAGTTACACTGTTGTAACTTTTGAGGAATGCCACATTTTATAAAAACCCTAAAATTTCCTTTTCATGCCCATTAATGTTTGACAGTGTAACCTTTTGAGATGTTACTTAGAATCTATTGAAAGAGGAAGAATTAAGCTTTCATTTGACCACTGTATGAGTCCAATAACTTCAAACATTAGTAAGTTATCGTAATTTAGTTCCATGATGCTGAGTGCCAAAAAGTGAAATTGAAGCAAAATTCACATTTTTCAAAAATTTCTCCTAGGGCCATTTCTTTCGAAAAAAAACGAAGAAAAAAATATTTTTGCATACTTTGATTGGTATTTATGTACGATACATTTTTGAAGAGAATCAGAGATCTTGAAGAACAGTGCTCTAGATGATTTGACATGGAACGACCCGGAAGGAAGATTTCAACACAACTGCGTTCGAATATTTCCCTATTTGTACTTGTGCAATCCGGCACAGTTGCTGTCATCTTTTGCTTAACATAAAATCACAGTAATGCAGGGGCACTTGAAAATATAGCAAAGTCTGTGGAATTTTGAATGAAGCAACTATATATGCTTGATGGCGATAGATAGTAAATGAGCTACAAAATCTGACACAATTGATGAGACATCGTCCTTTGATGTAACCGCAGCGTACCAATTTTAAAATAGTTTGTGGAGCGCGTAGTACGTGACTCATGGTAGGAAAATACTCATTTCTCCTTCTTTTCCATCCAAACGTAGATGAGACAGGGAGATCAGATTGTGGAGGATTTGCCCGTTGCCAATCCATCACTTTTTAGGGTGTTCTTAAGATGTGTTTGTGTAAATCTGGCTTTGCTGACGGCAAATTTTAAATTTGAACGTCTTTTGTTTTTTAAACAATCACCACCGGTAAGGTCTAAAAATTCTTTACCTTTTAAATATATACAACAAATTAAATTTACTTCCCATTGTTCAACATCAGATGTAAAACTTTCTGGCTAGACTAATCTACAAAATGTTTATAGAACATTTTATTCAGAAGATTCAAAAACGCTCCAGAAAAATTGTATTTGTCTGTTCTTAAAGCAAGCTACTACGTGTCAGCAGGTAGAGAAGGTAGTCCTAATAATATCTTAACTTGCTTAGGATTAGGCATGAGTAAATACGATTAAATTCAATTGATCTCCTATTAGCTCAAGTTCCGGTGACAAACACACTCTCTTATGGGATGAACTGTAACCGCAAAAATAACGGAAGCAATACGACTGCCTCTGGTGACAGAAAGATGCTCAAAAGATTTATAATTCTCTTTTGAGAATGCCAAATCACGTATTTTTTAAAGGAAAAGACGTAATTAATATCACAACAAAACTAGTTTTTTTTTCTCAGAATTTATACAGAACAAAACAGTAAGAATGTCTGATGAATTGCTTCAGATGTACAAGGTTTTCAAACAAAAAAGGATTGAACAAGTTAAACATAGTGTATGGGCACCAATGATAAAAGCCATCTTTAATTATGAAGCAAAGCTCACAAAGTTGTATTGACGAAATTGTCGGATACAGTATTGAGGTTAAAGGTAGATCTTTCTATGTTCACTACGTTACTAACTGTTTCGAGGAGTTAATCCTACATTGATCTGTAGCAATGTCTCACTGATTACGAGTTTTCAGCTTTTCCCGATTAAAATTTAAGACGGACCAACGATTTTTCCTTCCCACAAGAGTGACTCGATGAAAATTCTTGAACACCTTATATCGCCAATCTCTGACAATACAAATTAACAATATCAATACACAATGAAAAAGCAGCTCACTCAAAATAAACCACTGCCATATCTCTGTAGCAGTCATTGGTGGCATGGCAGATGTACAATGTATGCAATAAAAATCAAGTGTAAAGACGAGTTGAGACCTTACAGTTGAGTTCATCAAGAAGACAGATCGGTATCTAAGGAAATATGACGAAACTTACGTAACACATTTCAAGTACATCGAACAATCAATGAAGACCTTAATGAAAAAGAAAATTCATAGTCAAACAACGCCTGTGCAATATAAAATCACAGACTCCACAGATACAAGGAGACTAACCTTGAGATCTTTACTGTGCCATTACAGGACTAAGGATGAGTTGGTATCTTACCTTGATATAAAGCATTATTGCATGCAGAGAAAATAAAGCAAAATTTAGTTGTTAGTTTCAGGAACGATGCAAAGTTTTCAGATGAAAATGATGTTACACAACTTACAAGTAAACACGAGGAAAATGACACAAAAACTATTTTACATTGTTTACATGTATTGATGGACCGTGCTTCTACTCTCCACAGCTATTCAAGAGACAAAGACGTGTGGGATCTATTATTGTGATGGTTATAATTCCTCCCAACAGGCAGTGTGTTTGCGACCGGAACTTGAGCTAATACGAGATCAGTAGAACTGGCGTTACTTGCCTTGTATTTACTCTCGCCTAACCCGAAGCAAATTAAGGCATTTTTAGGACTTCATTCTCTACGTGGATGACACATAGTAGCATGCTTTAACAACAGAGGAAAACAATCTTTCTGAATCGTCTTTGAATCTTTTGAAGAAAATGTTCTATAAACATTTGATAGATTTGGCTGGCCAGAAAGTTTTACATCTGAAGGTGAACAATTGGAAGAAAATTTAATTTGTTGCAAATATTTAAAAGGTAAAGCATTTTTAGACATTACCTGTGGTGACTGTTTAAAAACAAAAGACATTTTACGTTAAAATTTGCCGCCAACAAAGCCAGATTTGCACAAACACATCTTAAGAACTCCCTAAAAAGAGATGGATTGGCAACGGGCAAATCCTCCACAATCTGATCTCCCTGACTCATCTACGTTTGGATGGAAAAGAAGGAGAAATGAGTATTTTCCTACCATGATTCACGTACCACGCGCTCCACAAACTATTTTAAAATTGGTACGCTGCGGTTACATCAAAGGAAGATGTCTCGTCAATTGTGTCAGTTGGAAGTGTCGTACTCAATAATTTAAATGTACAGAATTATGCAAAAATGGAGTCGAGAAAGAACCTTGTGACAACAGTGAAAATGGCCAGAAGATGTAACTGTCAACCTCAGATAATGACTCATAAATCGAATTTCTATTATTGTTTTCCATTCTAAAGAATTGTCTAATAATGTAAATTTCTTTTGTGTATTTCAAGTATGTTATTATTTGTTTTGCTTTTATAACATAACATACTTACTACGTTTAACTTTTTTAAAAAAACATCATGTGGCTTATCTTTTTTAACGGTAATAAGGGAGCGCTCCACTGCAATACGAAACTAAATTACCGTATATACGGAAACTTTTTATTTAATTAAATGTATTTATCGGTGTAATGATTGTTTAACGTTATATACCTCACAGCATTTTCATTGTTCATATGTGATTACATATCTTTCAAAAAGACTGAATTGTGCTGACTTTATATTAACTTTCTAAATAAATAAAATTATCTATTTGACAAATATGTATGCAATATATACAAATAAAAGCCATCGGGAAAAATGAGACACTTATTAAAGAATATTCACTAGTTTAGTCGGTTTGCCTATTGAAGTTCGAAAAAGTAATTCAATTTTACCTCAGTTTTGATAGTTTTCTTAATTTTTGAAGTAGTGAAACTATTTATTTGGTAAATATCTATTGCAAAAGCACATGCGGTAGTTCGAATAAATAAAATGAGCCATCTTCCATGAATATCGGTTGAGAACCTTAGCTTGTATAGCGCAAAAAATGTATCTAAGTCGGTATTAGCGCCTATCTTACAAGTATGACGTCATACACTGGTTCGTCCCCATTTTGAGACAAAACAGCCGGTAGAACACCACAGCTCATAGTTCATAGATTCTGTAGCTCATTACCTATGCGTCGCCACCCATCATATAATTGCTTCATTCGAGATCTCCAGCTTTACATTTGTCCCCTGAAATTGATTAGGCATCACGTCTTATCTTTGATGATGTGAAAGAAAATTCAAAAATAGTTATTGCTCGCTTACTTTGATTTTTATTAATGATTGTCTTTATTATCCCTCTCTGAATATCGTTACAGCCAATGTTTAAAAATGGAATATTTTAAAGAAGATACCCAGTCAATTAGGATGTAAAACAAAAACAACCAAAACTTCATATTTAAACAAAGCTACATTAAAAGTAACTAATTCATACATTTCAGATTTTTTTCTTTCAATTATGTTGCAACCTTGGAAGAGAAAACATCCAAGATTGTTGAAATAAAACAAAGAATTTCTCAAGTTTCGCTAAATCTAACCAAGAAAGTTATGTAGCTTTTTCATCCACCTCCTTTGTACATCAATATGTCACGTAAGAGTCAATATGTCCTTCGTACATCAATATGTCTGGAATATCTAAAATAGTCCCAATCTTGATCGACGACTTTCTGCCAATGTTTTGTAAGGCCATGAATTCCAATAGTGATGAGCAAATGGAAGACCAAGACCAAGACCCGTTGTGTTGCTCTTGCTCTTGGTCTTGGTCTTGCATATACAGTCTTTGTCTTGGTTTTACATTCGAACCCTTGGTGTTAGTCTTGGTCTTCCACACCCAGTCTTGGTCTTGGTCTTGCTGAAGGAGTCTGGCAAGTGTTGCTTTTAAGAAATGTTCTGCTTTTCATAGATAAATTTTACTCTCGATAAATGCTACAATGCGCCAATAATAACGGAAATACAATGTAAATTTCTAAATGTAATATAGTGTACCCTCGTGTAAGTATGATGATAATGTAAAACATAGGTAATAAACTTAATTTTTTTCAGTGGGTCCCTACGCTTCACTACTCATAAGACAAATTACGTTTCATCATCTTTATATACAGAGTGTAACATTAATGCATGTCCAAAAGTGCGGTGTGATTGTGGACATCCAAATAAGTCACAATGTTCCTATAAACATGGGTCCGATGTTACGCTTTATTTCCGAGATACAGGGTGTTTAAATGACGAATCCCTCCAGTGGTTCACTATGGGACAGTGAATGGAAATGTTCAATATTGTAGAAATAATGCAATTAAGTGGAATTATGCGAGTGCAAATACATTTACACTAAAATAGAAAACGAAACTGATCAACATTTAAGGTAATTGGGTTGTCAATGTTGCCAACCTGGTACAAAGGATTCCGTTTTGAAATAGCACTAGACGTCCACACGTTAGCATATGGTTGCTGACATCAAAACGTTCCTAAACATGGGGCAGATCCCAGTTCGTTTTCGAAAGACAAGGCTTTCAAGTGTGAAGTCAATTAACTACCCACAATTGGAAATAACGGTTCATAGATCAAAACTCTTGCATCAAAGTGTTATTGTGTCGTTACAAATGAATGCATATGAGAATAACTTATGTATGAAGCCACAAAGTAATTAAATGCTAAAAGGCATGAAGTAATGTTATTGAGTAAAAATGTTGCCCACTTCATCTGGATGTCGGAAAACTTAACATTTTCTACCAGGTTTGCAACACTGACAACACAATAACCTAAAAATATTGATTAGTTTCATTCTCCATGGTAGTGTAAATGTATTTGCACAGCCATAATTCCACTTGATTGTATTATTACTGTAATATTGAACATTTCCATTCATTTTCTCAAAGTAAGCCATTTGAGGACTTGACATTTGAACACCATGTATCTCGGAAATGAAGCGTCATCGGATCAATGGTTATAGGAATATTTTTTACTTATTTGGATGTCCGCAATCGCATCATTACTTTTGGATATGCATGAATGTCACACCCTGCATATATATTTTTAACAGATTGAATACTCCACTGGTTCTCAAATTATGGGCGCTACCTCTGAGACGCATGCAAGAAAATCAAGACGGCACAGATTACTGAAATATCATGAATTGCTAAAATATTTTTACACTAAAGGAATCAGATTCGTTTTCAACCAACATTAACTAATCTTTGTACTGAACAAACTTCCAATTAAATATTGAGATTTTGTTTTACTGATTCCAATATATACCCTATAGAACAGAATCATGTACATTACGATGGACAAAAGCGATGAAAAAATATTGGAGTCTTTCGAAAAAAGGAGAGAATTAGGTGTTTTGAACAAAAAATGAATGAGGTGTTAGAAACAGTAGCAGTAGGGGAGAAAAGAAGAATTTTAAATGTAATTAAGAGGAGGAAAAGGAATTAGTTGGGGCATTGGCTGAGGAGGAACTTTATTATGAGGGATGTGCTAGAGGGTACGATAGAAACAAGTAGAGACCGAGGGCAAAGGAATCTGTAGTTGAAGGAGGTATTAAAACAGTAAATTGCAACGTCAAAAGGAAGAGACTAGCTGAGGACCACCGTACATCCAAGCTTCTCAGTTGCAACAAGTGGCCTGCCAATAATGGCAAAATAGCTATGGTGATGATGATATGTTAGCAATATTGGCCCAAAGAGAGAGAAAAAATAAAATAATTAAGATTATAATCAAACCTCTAAATAATTTAGTATAATTTGAGTGAAAACTTAAAACGACTCAACTGTCCATGTCTTTTGTGCAAACTCATTTTATACAAATACTTTTGGCCTATATAAGAAATACAAAAACACAGCATCAAACTCCAAGTTATTTGTCATAAATATACAAAATCAATCTACATTGTGAATATGGATTATTTATTGTTGTATAATGTTATATCGCTAAATCCTTGTGTGTCGTATACCTGAGGAGGCTTAATCGTACATTGATAAACAATTATTCAACGTATAAGCACCTGCCCATGTCCACATGCACTAAGTTTTTGTCAATGCCATGAAAATGTTATTTCGTTATTAATTTTTTAAGCACACATTAAAAATTTTTAAAAGATGCTTGATCTATGGAGCCAAGGCCATACTCATGTAGAAGCCTATGGTGTACGGAATTACCGATGTAGAATACTACATTTCTCTTTAGTTTTGGAAGAAGAACACCTCTAATGAAATCATGTAATATTTAGTTTCACGTGTCACGATTATGCACCGAGACTAAGCGAGATGGTGATGATGAGAAATGAATGAAATAGTGGAATGAAGGAAATAGGATTAAGCAGGAAAACCCCGAGAATACCTAAGCACATGGTCTCTATCCACTAAAAGAGCTTACATGGTGCAAGCTGGAATCGAACCACGGACCCTAGCACCAGAGGTGAACGCTTTACCACTAAGCCGGTACTTGGACAAGACACTTGCGCAAGAGTCTTGGTCTTGGTCTTGCAGGTATGGTCTTGGTCTTGCATCCCTTGGTCTTGGTCTTCATCTTCCATCGGAATTCCTGGTCTTGGTCTTTGTCTTGCATGCAAGACCTTTGCAAAAAATGCAAGACCTTTGCAAGACCAAGACTTTTGAGCTCATCACTAGATTTCATCGCGCTAGAAGTTGATGGGTCTTGAAGCAAAAGTACATTTTGCACCTCTACTAGGGATTTGAATTCACATCCTCTAAGGTGATTCTCTAAAGAATGAAACAGGCAATAATAAGATGGTGCAATGTACGAGGAGTGAGGCAGATGCAATAGTGTTTCCCATCTGAGGCGTAGAATGGTGTCACCGGGTCATCCGAGCCATGTGAGGATTAACGTTGTCCTAAAACAGGAGGGCCTGTTTGCGATTCAGGAGTACTGGCTCTAGTGTTTTGAGTTTTCCTTGAACACGGCTCAACTGCTGACAGTACATAGTTGCATTGATGTTCTTACTACCAGGTAGCAGTTTCCGATGCTCGATACTATTAGCAGGCCACCAACACACAGGAGAATCTTCCTCTTTTGCAGTACTGGTTTCGGCTGTTTTGGAACCGTTTCATATTATGCTATCCAATGATGTTGGCACCGTGGAGCTTTGCACAGAAAGCTCTTCTCATTACATGTCAACATCTTGTGCAGAAGTGTCTCTTTCTTCAGACGAAATGCGAAGAAACATAGGTATCTGCTCGCGTTTCCTTCTGGCCAGGAGCTAAATCATATTGTACCCATCGACCGAACTTGTAGTGCTTCTCGTGTTGACGGAGGTGCCGCCGAGTAGTTTCTCCACTAACACTGAATTGTATTCTCAGTTTCTCACAGCCTGGCCAATGTTCACCTAAATTGCTACCTGAATATCTACATTTTGTACGTGTGCTGGTATTTCGTATTTCGTATTACCGTCCTTAAGTTTCTTAACCATTGTTGCACTGTCCGCGTACTCACGACATTCTCAAGAAAGGCCTTTTATATTTTTCGTTCAGCTGCAGCGAGGTTTAACCCAGTTTGAACACGTACAGAATACATGCCCTTATAACGCTCTGTGGAGATCCTATGTTCTCTCTGTCCTTACGCAAGTTTAGGGCTTGACTGAACAGTCACAACAAGGCATTATGTTGGACATACCAACCTACAACTGACGTCAGCATTATCTCCATTTGCATTCAACTTACGGTGTGAGGAAAATTGGAACACAGACTACCAATAAAAGCAACACAACTTTCTTCGTTATTTTATAAATCCACAGACAGTCAATGAATCATAAGGAACATTAGCTTTTAATATAGCTCTGTAAGCATGAACAATTCTGAAATTAGAACACATATTTCTTCTATTTTGGAAGCCTTTGAGATAAGTACATGAAAATGTATTGATAAAAATATTCTAATCATTAAACATTGCCTTGGGAAAGGGAAAATTCAAGTGCGCTGTCTGAGAAAATCAACAAAATGATATCACAAACTTAAATATAAACAATACATAAGAAACACACCTGTATTTGGTTCAAATTGAAACTTGAATGTACTTTGATCAACGTTTTTAATATTGACGGTACACTCAGCCACAAAAGTATCTCCCCCTAAGTGCACCAATTCCATTACTTGGGGTCCAGGTCGTTTGCAGTTGTGAGAACGCCTAGACAGATGCAATCCAAATAACACGTAACATTTCTCGGCACAGACAGCAGTTGGTAGCACTGAGTGAAGTCTGTATGGAAGTAAAATTGTGAGTAGATGACGCACGAAATATTTCACCATTCTCAGATCAATCTCTCTGATTCTGAGCGCGCTGTGCAATGAACATCATGTGTTAATCTCAATATTGCTGTGTCGGTAATGTATTTTTCGTTATTATAATCTGTATATTCAAAGAAATAAAAACACTGATCAGATATGAATCAGAAAATGCTTGAAAGAAGCTGAAGTTAGAACAACTGCTGGAAATATATTTGTAAATGATTGCCTCCATTGAGAGACCTTCTACAATTCTCCTCATTCTAACCTCTTTTTCTTTCTGGAGGAGAGAATACCTTGCTTATCACACTGAGTATGCATTGAAATTGAAACAGAAACACTTGAAACGTTTCTGCCTGGCTGGAATTCGGTCCACCAAATAGAAGTTCAATGCGCTTACCGCGCGATTTAAACTTCCACTCAAACTAATACCTAGTTAAAGTCGTTTCATGGAAAAATATAAACAACATATAACAAAAATATAACAAAAACAAACATAAACAAAATATAAATGAAAAATGGACACGAAAATATAAGCATCATGTGTGAGTGTCTTAATGACATTCTCGAGATTTCCATGTTTAACTCAAAAACAAGTTATATAGACATTCCTCAATGGAGATTGTAACACGAAACGTTCTTCAAATTGAGGCTACGCCATATGCAGAGCCACACCTTGTGGGGGCAGGGGCAACTGCCCCCAGAGAAGCTCCCCAACGTACGAGGAAGCCCATTTTGAGACAAATGTTTTTACTGCACATACGATAGGAACATGAAAATAGAAATGAAGCATCAAATAGTGTCACTATATTACATAAACAAAATAGCATACAAAAAGTAAATAGAAGAAAAATGAGTCGTTTACCCATTTCAGTAAAAAATGTCTACTATAGGGGCTCTAGAAATAATATTTATTCGTATGGCTTTGAGATTTATCAATATTGTCCCCACAATAGTTTTGCCATCTATGTAATGTGCCCAGACAGTAACTAACGGAACCGCAGACCTTCCCGTGTGGCAGGGCCCAAAGGATCCGAGGGGCCCATAAGGATTAAGAGAAAGTAGGAAAGTGGAGGCCCAAGAATTAGAACAACTTTTTCTATGGGGCTTAAATAAGCTTATGCTTGCCCCCCAGAAAAAAATCTAAGTTACGGCGCTGGTAATGGGTTGCAGTGATGGTCCCGATTTACATTACAATTCGTCTGTACCATAACTTGTAATTTCCAAAGAAGAAAAGACGAAAAACATTAATTTTGCATCCTTTAAATTGTATCAACACGTGTAGAAATAGACAGTTCTATGTTTATGTTCGATAAGTACTAGTTTATTTTCTTATGTTCATATGAAGAATTTTTGGCAAATTGAGGCTACATGCTCATGAGGCTGCTGAATATAACTTTAAATTGACAACTCATATGTACGGAGGCGCTGTGGTATGCTCTCGCCTCAGACCCTGATTTTCACGGAACGGCAATGGACAGATACTCATATTGATTAGAATCTGGTGTTTCAGGGCACTGGATTATTTTTTAATTTGTTCAATTTAATGAACCTTCCTCATTACACCGTTTCCTATTTTTACGCGTTTTACTCACTCTTACAGTTTTCCCACTAATTGTTTTAGTACAGGGACAAAAACAGAGAAACATTGAGGACATTACATATCACAAAAACTTTTCGCTTGTTCTTCCCTTGTCTGAAGTAAAACAATAAAATGGAGAATATGAAGAATATGCAATTTTTGGTCTTCCATCTTCCATGTGTCAAATCTGTAGAACAAAACCAAACAAAGAGCAATATTAATACAGAAAACGCTCAACATCTTAGGTATTCATGGCATTACTATTGCATGATAAGAATAACTCCAGTATATTCAGGTATCATCATTTGTCATATTTTACCGAAAAACGTCATGACTTTTCAGACAACCTGATATTTTAAATACTGTTAATACACAAAGTTCGTTGATCTCAGCTCTTATATACTTTCTCTCTTATGATCATAACAACTTTTAGGGCACTTCCCGTGTGCATAGAAAGGTGATATGTAGTATCCAGACTTGGTGTAGCATGCAAGTAAACAAATAAAAAGCAACTGGATGATATTTGCCTTCGCCAAGTCCCCTTCAATGGAGTGTTGATTATTGAACAAAAAGGCCTGAAATCCAATCAGAAAATTCATAAAATATAAAATATGTTCCGAAGTCTCGACTTTGCAATAATAATAATAATAATAATAATACTTGAAAAAAATAAAAAAAATAAAATGAAATCTGTAAGTTTTACGTCCCACGGTTATGCTAAAGGAGACGGTGATGATGAGTAATGAATGAAATGGTGGAATGAAGAAAGTGGGAGGAAACGGGAGAACCCCGAGAAAACCCACGCACACGGTGTTTGTCCACCACAAAGTTCACTTGGCGAGGGCTGGGATCGAACCCGGGACCCCAAGCACCAGAGGTGAACGCTCTACCAGTGAGCCACCGCGACCCCAGTGAAAAAAAGAATTACAATATCAATTAATATCAGGTTAGAAGGTAAACTAGTAGTTATGTTAGACAATCATAGCACATTCTCTTTCTACGCGTGTTGATATAATTCAAAGAATGTGAAAATAATTTCCATCGTCTTTTCTTCTTTGGAAACTAGAAGGTAAAGAAGAATTGAAGGGATGGGCACGAGAGAGTTCGAGCGAGTTTTCACTCAAACTCGACTAGACTCGACTCAAAACAGACATCTTTGAGCTCGACTCGAGAACTCAACTGGAAAAATTTCCTCTAACTTGACTTGAATTTGACTCCAGTTTGGATTCGAGTTGTGTCAAAACGAAGAAAATCGAGCCAAATTCTGTGAGTAGTTTCAAGTACTTTCTTCAAGTATCCTACATAAACAATATAATTATTATCAATACTACTACTATTACTACTAGTACTACTACTACTACTACTACTACTACTTATTATTATTATTATTATTATTATTATTATTATTATTATTATTATTATTATTATTATTATTATTATTATTATTATTATTATTATTATTATTATTATTGCAAAGTCGAGACTTAGCTAAATATTTTATATTTTATAAATTTTCTGATTGGATTTCAAATCTTTTTTGTTGAACAAACTCCACTTTAGGGGGTTTGGTGGACGGAAATATCCTGTTGCTATTCATTTGTTTACTTGCACGCTACACCAAGCCAGGACACTATATTTCACCTTTCTATATCTACAGAAAGTACCCTAAAAGTTGTGATGATCATAATAGAATAAGTGAAGAAGTGATGGAATCAATGGACTTTACTAGAGTTATACGGATCATGCAATAGTTTGTCATGAATACCTAAGATGTTGAGCGTTTTGTGTATCCATGTTGCTCTTTGTTTGGTTTGGTTTTACAGATTTGATCAGAGATGACGTGGGTTAATGAAAACTTAACCCACCACCCACCGCAAACGACTCTGACCCCCTACGCACCATGACCCGCTCCGACGCACCACCCACCATGAACCACTGACCCACCAAAACACATCGTCATCAACTCTGGCACATGATCCACCTCCTCTTTTCTACCGACTAAAGAGTTTATACTTGTAATAAAACCAGATTGTCAAATTCTATCTAATCGGAGTTTGAATTTCTACGGTCAATCCCTCAAGTACCACCCTGTTACAATAATGATGGATCTGACCTTTACGATATAAAATGGTAAAGTGTTTGTAATGGGCAAAATTACGATGAATTTCAATTAAATTATCATGGTCCAGTTATTTCATTGTTGAATTATCCATACTTTTCACTGAAAAAACGGAAGAAATTTGAAAGTTTCAAATCAAGATACGTAGACCAACATACAGAATCTTACATTACAAATTTTATGTCTATTTTTCTCACAAGTTTATGAGGTGATTGCCCGGTGCTCTAAGCAGTCCATATAATAAACAAACTTCAGCAATTATTATAAAGCGCATGGTAAGCATATATGGATATATGATCAGAAGCACTGTATTTTTTGTTGAGTTGTGTTGAGTTGGCTTTGAGTTCAACTTCCATTTCAGCAGCGAGGCTATATGAGACATTAACCTACCCCAGGCTGTAAACGTGGCCAACATCTATTGGCCCATTGGGGGTAAACGTCGATGATCAATATAGAGAAGGGTCGAAGGATTGCCGCTAGTGTTCCATTGCCGGCAGGGTTTCGCCGAGTCGAAACAGATATCTCGCGTCGAGGTGTTGAACTTACCACCGCGTCGCAGCGAGGACTTCGCTTTGGTGCTCGCTCCATCGATTAGTAACGGAGAATTGCGAAGGAACCAACACGAACTATCGCCAGTCATGGACATGCGGTTATTATTATATATTATTTTTGCCTGAAGAATTGTTCCTAAAGTGAGCTCCGGGGACCAAGAATAACCTCTGCCTTAAAATCATGAAGTGAAAAATCTTGAGTGCGATAATTGTATGCATTTAGATGGCAACTATCGTCGATCATTAGTTACTGAGTATGGGAGAACTATGAGATAAAGTAAGTAGACACGCGTCATTTTGTTATAACATTACAAGGAGATCGCTTTTTATCTTATCCCAAACTATTATCGTCTCATATATACGCTTAAAAGAACACTCTTATTGACCAAATTAGAAATATCTCTCTAAAGACTGCCACTAACAAGCGACGTCTCCTTGATTACCTCCGTGGCGAAGGCGGAAGAACAACCGCCCAGTAATCATAAGGTTGGTGGTTCGAGCCCAATTCGGGGTACTTTTTTGGTACACTTTTACTGTTTTTTGGACACCTTGATGTAAACAAATCACACATATAGGCGATTTAACATATTTTCGGCGAGTAATTTTGTGGTTCATTGGTGATTTGTCGTGTCAGAAGATGCTGTCTACAATGCAGTGAGAAGAGATGGTTGGTGGGTCAGAGTTCGTGATAGTAAGTATGGGTGGATGGTCACGGTGGATGGTCACGGTGGATGGTCCGTTGCAGTGGTTGATGAGTCGCAGTGGGTCACATTCTGTTGACCCACGACCCACTGAGCCACTCAGAAAACTCGATCCATTTGTCCCACTGACGTACTCCAACTGTGGATTTGACACCATATAGAAAATGGAAGACAAAAAATTGCATGTTTTCCATATTTTATTGTTTCACTTCAGGCAAGGGGCGACGCGCAAATAGTGTTTGTGATTTGTACTGTCATCAATGTTTCTGTGTTTTTATGCCTGTTCTAAAAGTGTTAGTGGGAAAACTGTAAAAGTGAGTAAAACGCGTAAAAATAGGAAAGAAGGTACTGAGGAAGATTCATTTAATTAGATAACTATAAAAATAATCCAGTGCCCTGAAACACTAGATTCCAATTAATATGAGTATCTGTGCATTGCCGTGCAGTGAAAAATGAGGGCCTGAGGCGAGAGCATACCACAGCGACTCCGTACATATTAGTTGTCAATTTAAAGTTGACTTATCTGTACTATTCTTTCTGCATAATACTTTACTATTTTATCATGACTAAACTCAGAAAATTTCAGCATTATTACAGTGGAATCGTAAAAGTGTGTAATTACTAAATTTACTGAAGCTCCATTTTTTCCTTCTCCCGAAACAGCGATGTCTTCGAGTAGTGGCTTAAGCGTTATTTTCTTAATGTTGGACACGTGACAATTCAGTAAATTTTCACAATCTACAAAGGTGATACTTCTGATGTATACTAACATACAAAATATTCAATTTCCCTGGGTCTAAAATTTGAGACGACCTCCTTCCAAGGTGAAATGCCAACAACACAAAATTACGTTATCCGTACCAATATCATTCGTAACCGTCTGAAAAGTTACGTGTTTGGACATGAATTGATGAATATATCCTTACTGCTGTAGTATGGGCCAAAACTGAGTTCCAAAGGATTCATCGTTACTGTGCATAAATTGCAAATAGTGATCGAACTTAGAACGCTAGTCACGCGAATGATCCTATTTAAGACGTCACCTCACCTTTCTACCTAGAAGGGCAAAAAAATACATTACTCTTATCAGCAAAGAAATCTTTATATTTCTTTATTTCGTTGTCTTAAAATGATAAATCTATCTGTAAATCTATAAACGTAATAATAATATTGCGTTCATGTGTGAACGTAAGAAACGTCTGACATACTGTATATCTTTTCTGTTCCTATGTATACCTTCGACTATGTTAAATTTTCTTTTGATTGTGGTAATAATAATAATAATAATAATAATAATAATAATAATAATAATAATAATAATAATAATAATAATAATAATAATAATAAAGGCATAACATAATTACAATACCAATTATATATCCATTATCTTCCCATTCAGAAAAATATACTATTTACCACGACGGGATTTGAACCCAAGTAACTACGTTGGGAGTTGCCTGCTTGCACAATTTTTTAAACAAATCGCCTCAGCCGCAGTATTGTTCGCCACTGGTACCACATGTCCTTTCGACGTATTTCAAACACTACAGGAACACGAACACAGAAATAGTGAGGACATTTACAATTCTGACTTGCTCTTCAGAGGAATTCGAACCCTTAGTGGATTGTGCTTCATGATCAGAAGGCGAACTCCTTGGATCACTCGGCTAGTGCCACTGGTTCAATTTACCACAAACTCCTCATATGAATGTAAGAAAATAAACTAGTAGTTATGAAACATAAACATAGTACTGTATATTTCTGCACGTGTTGATACAATTCAAAGAGTGTGAAAATAATTGATGTCTTTTCTTCATTGGGAAATAGAAGTTACAGTAAAGGCGAAAGGTAATGTAAAGTGAGACCATCCCTGCAAGCGATGACTAGCGCCGTAACTTAGATCGTTTTCTGGTTGGGGCAAACATTAATAAGCTTATTGTCCCTCCTAGAAATAGTTGATTTTGTAATTCTTGGGCCCCCTCTCACCAACTTTCTCATAATCTTTATTCGCCCACCGGAGCCAGTGGGCACTCCCGCACGGGAAGGTCTGCAGTTCCATTAGTTACTCTCTGGGTCCATTTCTTACATGACAAAATTATTATGGGGACAATATTGATACATCTCAAAGCCATACGAATAAATATTATTTCTAGAGCCCCTAATAGTATACATTGTTTACTGAAATGGGTCCACGAATCATTTTTGTTCTATTTACTTTTGGTGTGCTGTTTTTTAATGTAATATACAGTCCCTATTTGATGCTTCATTTCTACTTTCATGTTCCTATCGTATATGTAGTAAGAGATTTTTCTTGTCAAAATGGGCCCCCTCAAACGGCATGGAGCTCCTCTGGGGGCAGTTGCCCCTGTTCCCCACCAGTTACGGCTCTGCCGAAGACGTAGGGACAATTTGAACATTTCATGATATTCTTCTCATTGAGAAACGTCTACATAACTGTTTTTGAGTTAAACAAGAAAATCTCGAGTAAGAGATTACTCACAAAAGTTGCTTTTATTTGCTTATTTATATTTTTATTTAAAGTTTGTTTATATTTCTTTGTTTTTGTTATATTTGAGTATCTTGTTTATATTTTTCCATGAAACGATTTTAAGTAGTTATTAGTTTTGATGGAAAGTTAATTGGTGCGGTAAGTGACTGGTTGGGAGTTCGTGGCTGGTAGCCGAGTGAGCTGGTTCTCGGCGTGGTTCGCTCGAGGTCACTGGTGTTTCTTTCGAGCAGCTACTACTGCTAGCGTAGTGTGTCAGTTCCTCTTTCTTGTGTGTGTGTTATCTGACTGAATTTAATTGTATTTTTCACCTGTTCTAATTATTATCACATAGTATTTTTTGTTTTGTGTTTTTGGAATCCAGTTTTCTGACTTAAGTTCGATATGAATACGATTCGCCTCAACACACTTCGTATCAGTTTTCAAAGTGTGGCAAATGTCCGACTTCTATTATTTTGCATGAGTGGATTAGGGATATCTTTGGGTTACCGTTGGAAACTGTGCTCAGCATAGAAATGGATTTTTCACGTAAGCTATTAAATATTATATATACAATTAAAAACTCAGGATGATTGTGAACGCATTTTAAATGTATTTACCTATACTGTTAAGTATTCTGATGCGGTAGGTTTGTATAACCTACCTATTGATTCGGCGTTATATTTGATTAAATTGGTCCGCATTCATGCGGTTCCAACGGAACTTTCCGATTTACACCTTACTTACACCACAGTTTTTCTTTCCTATGGGGAAATTCTAAGTCTTACCGATGAACACTACTCTACTGGACTTTTTTACCCGGTGCGTACCGGGCGGAAATTACTTAAGATCGTCCTCAAAAAGAACATTCCGTCATATGTCTCAGTCCATGGTCTTCGTTTATGGGTGACATATCCTGGACAAATTAAAACTTCTGCGCGATGTGATAGTGATCAGCATTTGATTTCGCAATGTGATAAACGACTGCCTAAACGTGCTCTTGTGACTGTTCCGGTTTCTGGAGGTTCTCCACTACCTTCCGAGTAAAATTCACGCTTGACTCCGCCTCCAGTGCAACTTAAAGCTGTTCCAGATGTTACTAACTTCAGTGTTTTTCCTGTACTTTCTAGTTCTTCCCTAGTCCAGACTATTAGTGCTGATGGTGATGTGGAGAATAACCCTCCCTCTCTCAGTACCCCTGGAGCTCCTTCTTTCGAGAAATCTTCTGTAACTATTCCGCCTGCTGATGTTTCCAGCACAGGTGTGATACTACCTTCTATTTCTTCTGGGTTGAAGCAGGTAAGTTCGGATAATACTTTAGAGGCTGCTGCTGTGATGTCGTTAGTAGTAGACTCGTCTCTTTCAACGCCCTCAGTTAACGTTTCAAGTGACCACTCAGTACATGAACAACACGCTGCAGTATCTAGTCCGGAACTTGTTACCTCTGCAGTATCTAGTCCGGAACTAGTGTTTCTGTTATTACCACCGCAAATTTGCCTAGTGTGAAGAATGTTGAGATGGTACCTTTGGATACTTCGAAGAAAAAGAAATGCCCTCTCCTTGATAGTAAAGCTCCTAAAGTTCAAAAAGTGCTTGACGCATCTCTGTCTGATAAACTTAGTATTGCTCTCCGCACGCGATCTAAACAACTTTCACAACCAGAGGTGCCCCCTGTGTCTAATGAACATTCCTTTTTGTCCAACCAAAATGCTGAAACGCCATCTTAATTTTTGGTTAATTTTTTGTTGGTTTAAATTTTTGCGGTGTGGTTATTTATCTGCTTCGTGCATAGGCTTTTTATTTTGTATATTATTTCCGTATGTTTTACATTTTTACTTTTCTATTTTCTGTATTATGTATGGTGTTATAACCGCTACCAGGTTATAGAAGGATTTTTTGTGGACACTCTGTATATCTCGTAAAGACAGTAATCATTATTTTCGATTTATACTCTATTCTGCAACGCATATAAGTTCTTTCTTCGGTGGGAATTGCTTCTTTCCCACACAATTGGACAAAGAAGTATTTCATCTTTTTTCATATATATATTTAAAACATTGATTTTGCTTAGAACATTTCAGCGAATGACTAACCATTTCAGTGTTTCTCCCTGACTCATTATATGCACAGTATATATTCTATAGTCATTGGGAACTGAATTAAGTGCTTTCTTTAATCGCTTATGGAAACATTATAATAGATTAGAGAAATACGGGCTGACCAGATGTTTCAGCAATCAAAGTGGCACCAACTGCGTCGTATTCCAGCCCGTTATCTGTACTTTCTCACGCCAGTGTTATCGCCGTGTCTAGTGCATTATAGAGAGTTGACTAAAATTAACATAAATTGTTTTCCGTATTCTGTTTGTATGTGCATACAGGTGAGTTAACTGAATGATTTTTAGAACGAAGTGCCAACACTTTTAGTTGATCATTGCAACCCGTAGCTTGAGCTTGGATGCTCAAGGAGTTCGACTCCAAGTCGGGAAGCCGTAACCACGCATCTCGCGTCGAGCTTCAAGTCTTACTTTTTGTTAAGGGGCACAAGCTATTTAGCCGTTGAAGGACGTTTTATTACGGCTAGCCCCAACTAGTGAAGTCCCAGGTCCGCAGACCTTGTGCGTTTAAAATGTTATACATGCGCCCTCCAACCTCGGCATTCTTCTTTTTCTAATTTGCTGAAGACGCATCTTTACGCTTTAAGATTGTTCAGCGTAACAACTGGATTCATCGTGGGACGGTCCAGACCACTTTTCCCCAGCGCTAATCCCCCAAGTGTGTCAATGGTGTGACAGAAGCATTTGTAGTGATATCTGAATCATAATCATATATATATAAAGGGCTATATTGCCCGAAAAGGCAAAGTGTGATTTCAGCGACGAAAATTATTATAATATTCAGTGTTCAGTGTTGTGTTCATTCCTTTTCGCTATTTTTTATATAATAGTGTTCTAATAAATAAGTATAGTGTTATTAAATCCAGTGTGTTTTCGTTGTTTGTATGAGTGATGTTTGTGTGCGTTATGGTCTGGATGACCATCTGATCGTCCGTGAGGTTTTCGAGACGAGACACCCGAATCTCTCGGCGCCTAATGCTCATCTCATTATTGAGACCGACGAGCGATTTGGGAACAGTTCGTAACTCTTCTTGGAGAGGTCCTTCATCGTCCTGTCCAGGTAAGTTCCAGTCTCAGGAGAATACTTATTGGTAGGACTACGAACCACGAACAGCGACCAGATTACACGGAGTGGTTACGAAAAAGTGTTCACCCAAATAGAGACCTCGAACTGAATCGAATTGGTTACAAATACATGGAAGCCCGAACAGCGACCCGACACCCGGGCGATTACAGTGTTAGGATTGGTACTATAAACTTTAACGGACTTTCTTCCGCTACCAAACAAGATGCAGTTGCTGCCTTATTAATACTAGAATGATTGATATTTTGTTTGCCCAAGAGGTTAAAATTACTGATTTACACGGTTTACATACTTATACTTTTCTTAGAAATGAAAGTGTCGCAGGTACAGGTACTGCACTTATTTATCGCAGTGATTTACACCTCGATCAGGTTTATAATTATCCTGATGGTCGCATTATTACTGGCAATTTGGAAACTATACACCTTTGCAATTCCTATAGTCAATCTGGCTCGCAAAACCGTATTCAACGTAATAATTTTTTCAGCGATGACGTTGCTACTGCATTGCATGCTGGTACTCGATCTATTATTTGGGGAGGTGATCACAATGAAGTTCCCGGTTCTCAAGATTCCTTACAGAACCGTGCCCCTTCCACAAATTTGCTTCATGTTCTTACTCAATTTGGTCTCGTGGATGTTTGGCGTCATTTTCACCCTCACGACCCGGGTTATACGTATGTTCATTCTCAAGGATGCTTTTTTCATCTCTGTATCCTTGCTTCCTCATGTTCAGAGCATAGAACTGGTCCCAGTCTGTTTTTCTGATCATCATTCTGTTATATTAACTGTTAATTTACCTGTAACACAATATCTACGAAAATCTTATTTTTGGTATCTTAATACTAGTATTTTGTCTGATCCATCCTTTGAAGCACTTCTTTGACATATATGGAATGAAATAAGTAAGCAATCCTTACGTAACCGTAACATTATGTAGTTTTGGGACTCTCGGGGTAAACCTACCCTTAGACATCTCTGTCAAGACTATTGTCGTGAGCGAAGTAAAACCTTTCATGAGCAGTATAATTATTATTACCGACTTTTGCATGAGTACCATCTTGCTTATCAACAAGGGGCTCCTGTTTTATCACAAATTAAACAGGTGAAAGCTCTCCTTTTATCATTACATCGTACCAAGTTATCCGGTATTAGTGTGAGGAGTAAACTTATTTTGAGTCAGCCCACTGGATCGCCCGGTCTGGTATCAAGTAACTGCTGAAAGACGTCGGGGCAAGCAACGGCTAATCGGAAAGATTCAAGATGAGGAGGGTCGGTTATGGTTGGGAACCAATGTTGCTCCTTGTTTTACCCGTTATTATACCCGTCTTTATAGCCGGCATCCTTCTTCTCCGTGCCCTGATGATTTGTTTTCTGAGTTGACTCCCTTAGAAACTGCTTCTCAAGATGTTTTGAATGCCCCTTTTACTGAAAATGAAATCAAGCATGTTATAATGACCGCGCCAAAACATAAATCTAGTGGTGGGGATGGCTTTCCTTATGAATTTTATCAAACTTTTGCTGATATTTTTGTTCCTTTTTTACCGACCTTTTTAATGATTTTCGTGTCATCTTACGTTTAGGGACCTCTCTTACGCATAGTATCATAGTTTTACTTCCGAAGAAGTCTCATTCCCGTTGTTTCACTCAGTACCGACCTATGAGTCTTACTTGTTGTGATTATAAACTTTTAACCAAGGTTCTTGCTTCTCGTTTACGTAATTTCTTTCCAAATATTTTACATTTTGCCCAATTTGGTCATGATGTCCAACACCCCCTATATTTGGCGCTATCAAATATTCGTGACACCATCGCTTTTTTTGAGCGCTATCCCACTCTCGCCACAGCAATATTAAGTACTGACTTTTCCCAGGCCTTTGATAAAATTGATCATGACTATCTTTTTCGTGTTTTGCATGCATTACATTTGGGCACCAGTTATTTTAATATGCTCCGTGCTCTTTATCGAGATCGTACGGCACAATTGAAACTTAATGGAGCGCTTACTTCTTCATTTTGGCTTGAACGTGGTCTAATCCAAGGGTGTCCTTTATCCATCCTTTTGTACAGCATTGCAGTTATGCCTTTTATTAGTAAAATTTATCGTGAAATTGATGGCATTTGTGTTAATCAGGCGGTTCTCAAACTACAAACGTACGTTGATGATTTTAGCTTTTTTTCATTCTCAAAGTGACCTTGATACGATTCAATATAATTTGCACTTATTTAGTCAAGCATCAGGTGCGACCCTCAATGTTGATAAAACTAAATTGTCATGCCTTTCCGACCAACCAGATACGTCCTTTGTTTCCCCATTCACACCTGTTTCTTGTCATAAAATTCTTGGTATTACCTGGTATCCCTACGTTAAACATACCATCTCGGTAAATTATAATCTTGTTGTTTCTAAGTTGGTTACTTTATTCTATCAACATAAAAAAAAGGAATCTTACCCTTTTTGAACGTGCCAATTTTATTCAGATTTATGCTCTTAGTCTTTTATATTTTATTATGCAAATTTTCCCGCCCTCGGTTGCTGTTCTTAACAAAGTAAACAAGCATATGTTATATTTTCTTTGGTATCAACATACTATTCGGGTAAATCGCCAGGTAGTTTGCAGTCGACCTTCTGTTGGAGGCCTTGGTATCAAGGACATTGCTTTACAGGCCAAATGTATTTTTCTTCATAGAACCTATAAATTGCTTTGTGTTTTTACCAATTCCTTTTCGTCACAATACATCATGCGCTGTCTGTGTCACATGACGCTTACTGCTCCTGTCTCCGTTCATGGATGGTCACAGACCTATCCTTATTTAAAAACGGTAGTTCTTGATATTGCATATGGCCTTATCGCACGGGCTCGGCTTGAAGATATGACCGTTTCACAATTATATCAATATTATGATTCTCTCTCTTGCGTTCCGCTTATAGTACGTAAATTTCCTAATAATAACTGGCCTCAAATTTGGCGTAACATTGGTTCCCCGGTTTTATCTTCCCCTTTACGTTCGCTTTGGTATTTATTGGTGCATAACTTATTTTTAACAAATGCACGAGCTTATACCCTGGGCATCTCTCCTGCTTCCCTCTGTCATATTTGTGGACAAACATACACCCTCTCACACCGTCTTCATACATGTACTAGGATATACACTCTTTGGCAAAAATATACGCAGATTCTTGCCAGAATCCTTCGCACTAGTACCGAATATATATGTTGTGACAATATGATTTTGCGTCCCGATTTTGCTTTCTTCCCTCCAGTTAAACATAATTTTGTTGTGTGGTTGACAATTACAACGGCTGATCTTTTTCTTCATCTTTCTACGGATTTCTCCACGGATTTACACATTTCTTGGTTATCTTATTCTCTTTTGCGTATACGTGTTCTCCAACGTCATCGCTGGTTTGCTCAGTATTATCAGGCGATCTATTATTTTTTTAATTTTTTTTTGCTTTAACTACTGGTATATGTTTATTTTTTGCATTTCTTGTTATTAGTTGCATTTTTCTAATTGTTATTATTGTAACTATTATGTAATTGATCAATAAATACTATTAAAAAGGTTAGCACATTTAACTTCTATTCGGTAGACCCGGGTTCGAATCCCGTTCAGACTGAAATTTTTTCAAATGTTCCTGTTTTAATTCCAATTTAAATGCTTATACTAGTGCGATAAGCAAGGCCTTCTCTTCCCTAGAAAGACAAAGATGCTGGAATGAGGAGAATTGGAGAAGGTCTCTCAATGGAGGCTATCATGTACAAAGTTACTTCCATAAGTTGTTTTAGATGTGATATTTTCAGCTAGTTTCAAACATTTTCTGATTCATATGGATCAGTATTTTTTATTTCTTTGAATATACAGTATATAATTTAAAAAATACATTACATACACAGCAATATTGAGATTAACATATGATGTTCATTGGACAACACGCTCTGAACCAGAGAGATTGATCTGAGAAAGGAGAATTATTTCGGGCGTCATCTACTCACAATTTTACTTACATACAGACTTCACTTAGTGATACCAACTGCTGTCAGTGCCGAGAAAAGTTATGTGTAAGTTCGGTTGCATCTGTCTAGGTGTTCTCACTACTGCAAAAGACCTGGACTCCAAGTAATAGAATTAGAGCACTTCGGGGGGAGGGGGGAGATACTTTTGTGGCTGGGTGTAGGAAATCCTAACAGAAGTATTTGTGAAGATCAAATCTTTATTTTTATGAATATGAGATGCCAATCAATTAAGTCATATTTGAGGAAGTTGTAACAAGAAGGATGAGCTCTCTCGTTAATATTATCATGAAAGTGATTTACACAACACTATATCATTATTAAAAATACATTTGTTCGTGAAGTTTGATAACAATGACCAGAGCTACTCTTAGAATGGTCATCTGGGAAGAAACTCACCCACAAGCACTTTTTCAGAACAAAATATGTTATGCCATATTAAAAAGTTAATAATGAATGGTTTGTTAACAAACAAGCTCCCCTCCGGCTAAAACGTGAGCATACACGCTTTCTCTAGCGTAACCATGAATTTGATTTCTGGCAGAATCTCACATGATTCAGGTCTCACGTTTAGTTGTATGTTAACGTCTCATTGTACCTTGCTGCTGAATGTATCGTTAAAATATAATTCAACTGATCTGATTTACTTATGAACAAAATCACAAAAAAATATTTTTGAGAATATCGTCCGAGAAAGTAATTGTTAACAAGATTAAATATCCCTTATGAAGTTTCTCAGGACAAATTAATTGTTTGTTATTGCCAGCTTTTTAAAGAAACATTTGTTTATGAGGTACGAACAAAATCGCCGGACCTCTTTTTGAGAAATTTGTCCGAAGACAATAACTCTCAATGATAAATTACTTTTGGTTTTTCTTCCAGTGCTTTTATTAATACTGCAATATAAGGTTGTAATTGATACAATACTCTAAGACATATAAACTAAATCGTTTGAGCAGTTTTGGAAAAAATCTGATGTTTCTACCTTCATCCTTCATCAAGCTGTTATTATTGTTGGGAAGGGAGAATGTAAGAAGGGAAAAGCCAAGAAAAAAATTATCAAAAACTTACAGTTAAAAATTTGGTAGGATATTTTCAACTATAAATACTGTACATACATCAGGACGAACAGACAAACTAAAAACGTTTTTGGCCTGTAGGGGGTATCAACGTGTAAATGCGTTTAAATCTCGAATTGTGGCGCCTATTATAAAAAACCGCTAAATCCATTTTTTAAACGAAATTGAGTTATATATCATCTGTTTGATGTAAAGGAATTCCCTGTAAACAGTATTTTGTTTAAAAGCTTAATATATCATAGTAAAAACTTGTTCAAACATGGGACTTTGTACGCGTTTATATGCAGATTCACTGGACTTTTTGCAAGATTTACTCGAAACTAAGCTAAATGAATGCGGAAGATTTTGGTACTAGGCTTGTCAATTCGACCATTTTTCACGATTAGGATACCTCCTTTTGTCCCATCGTGTTCGAACCTATATTATGAAAGTTGCAATGTATGTAAATTATGAGGTTATATTAAAAGACTGACATATCTGTAGAAGTTATGTGATATACCGTAATATTAAATAAATCATTTTGTACTATATATTATCATGTTTCAACCAACGACAATTTTGCTTCAAATTTAGAGAGCGTATCGCTTTGTACTTAACGTCAACAAATTTACCTTCATCAAGGTGTTATGATTATATATAAAAATAAGTTTCAAAGGTTATCATGTACATACTTTATCACCAAAATGTAGTGACCCATTGTAACAGAAATGCGTAAAATAAAAAAAGACAGAAATGTCGATAAGGTCTGAATATAATTGCACTCGTCTTACAATCTAGATATTTTTATAAAGAAATTTCTATTCTTGGAGCGTTTGAATTCTAATTTTTTCTAAACTATGATGAAAATAAAGCAAGAGTATGTTATTGTAAAACCATAAAATAATCTCATGCTTCTACTGAAAGTAACATTCAAGTTTGTCTTAATAAATCTATCAATTTGTCTTAAAAATATGAAAGACTGTCCAGAATAAGCAACCTATCAATCAAGTTTCGAAATCAATCGAAGACTTTAGTATTTAATTAATTAAGACAGGATTTTAGCTACTGTAGAATCTGGTTTTTATTATAATACGTTCAGGGCAAAAAAGTATTTTCTGACTCTTGGAAAACACTTTCTTGTTTTACTGGAAAAATAGCACATATTTAATGATGGACCGTCTGATTTGGTAAGCCAAGTAGGCCAAAGATTGCTGATTCATCCCTGATATCTAGCCTTTATCCATCAGATGAAATAATTGATTTATGTTTTTTTTAATGGTATATAGGTAATGTTTGAAATCCCAACATGATTGACTCAACTAATTTTCAATTGCAGCTTGATAGAAACACAATCTTGTACCAAGTAATTACTGTTGTTAGTGATTAGGATCTGAGGCCAGTCCAGGGACTAAATTTTTATATCTAACTGTAATTGGTTATAACATTTCCCGCTAACTGTTACCAGTTTGACTCTATGTAGATCAACAGTGAAAAGAGGAAAGGTTTGATTTATAACAGTCCGATTTAACTAGAAAATCTAGAAAAGAATAAGCTATTCTTCTGACGATGAGATCATATATATATGTATATAAATATTTATAACTTTATCTTACCGATTTTCCTCTGAAACTTGCAGACAGGCTGAGGAATATTTTTCAATGTCACCCATACAGTAAGCTTAGTATAGATTTGAAGCATAAAATGTTGAAAAATTAACTTTAATATGATTATTCAAACAACGCTTACATCACTAATCCTAATTACAAAAATACAAAGGTTATTGTCACAATAATAATACATACTTTCCATTTTCTTGAGGCATATCAATCCCTCTAAATTACATCTCGTGTTCATCCTTTCAGAAGGACCTGAAATTTTAAAAACAAAACAACAAACTACCTTTACCATAAATTGTTTTCTATGTTACTATTTGAAATATGCATGTAACTATTTTCTAATAAAGTAATTAAACAACAATATACTGTCGTTTAACGAAGGTTAGTAGATAAGAGTCTACATAAGTAAAACAATCTATCTAATGCTACAGAGGAAAATGTTACACACAGGAGATCACAGTTTTTTTTACTTTAATCTGTACTTCTATACTATTATATAAAGTAGTAGAAGTGTGTGACTTATCATCGCCCAGACCACACAAAAGTAGGTAGAAATGAGAAATTAGGAGATAAGATTTCTTACATCACGAAAGGAAGGAATAATGAAGGATTTTTGGATATAGCCATTCTAAGAAAATAAAGTGGGGTTCAAAATTCATCCTAAGCATAATGTATGTCACGAGTTACCGGAACTAGAGAGATAGTGTGACATATGAACATATGATTAAATATAATGGAAAACACTTATTTCAGCGTTTTCAAAATAATCTTGGTTTACATTAATAAAGCGCCAAAATTTCCTTTTGATTCATCAAAAATTCCGAATATTTGGATTTGTCTAAGTTGAAATTCGGTACGAATTCTTTTAATTATAAATAAGAACACACGTATTTGAATGTTTCTGATAACTCTAATGGAAAGGAGAGAAAATGGTAGATGTGATTAGTCAGAAGTACAACAATGAAATCTAATGATTCGAGATTAAAAGGTTCTTAATATAGTTAAATTTAGAGTTTCTACTTTTGCGTCTGTTTTAGTGAATTGACTTACGCTATGGCCGAAGGCTAGCACAAACAAATTTCTCTGACACATCCATCCTAGATCCTAATGATGACTAATATTCCTATTGGTTTTGGTTATCGTTCAGTCATAGCGCTTTGAAGAGAAAGTGTGGATTCTCCCGCTCTAGTCCATATAAACTGTCAACCCTCTGTTGTCCCCAAGGCTAGGATGGCGCTGCGATCGTTTTCAGATTTCACCAGAGCATAGTTTCCTCCCTGACATGAATGGCTTTGCCGAGGATTTGAACACTAAGATCCCTTCCTCTGGACTCTTTTAAAATTGCTCACACAATAAAACTGCAGAACATGTATTTAATCAACAACACAAAAAACACTTTCGCATCTGAAAGAACACTTGAATATCTTCGTGTCACCATTCAAAGTACATTGGAAAGAGCCGAATATTTGTGGAATAATAGTTTTCCTACATATTAACATCAACATTTAATCAGGATCCACTGGAATGACATTTCGGAATTATAAGATCATTGTCATGTGATGATTGCCCTTATACCCTTGACTTTCTTCATTTGCATATGTTGCTATCTTTGTACTATGTTCCTGTAAAAAAACGTGCTTTCTTCAAGTTCAAACTGCGAACCTCAAATAATATTTCTCTCACGACTTTTGTTAATCAAATTAGAAAATTAGCAAAAAAAAAATCACTGAAGAAAAAATAAATAACTAAAGAAAAAGGCGTTACAAAATATTATTTTCAAGTTGATTTTGGTTGAAAAGGGTACAGATACATGTGACTGGATAAGTTATTCTCCACCACTTCCAAAATGCAGTACTGCAAAAGAAGGCCTCGTTTATCATTTGTCAGGTTACATAGTAAAGAGTCAAAATTCACTAAATGTACATGCTGTATAAGCAAATTACGAAGAATATCTTCAAAAGAAAATAACGGCGCTATCTTCACTAAATTAAAAGACTGGAGATTCATTTCTAATGTACTCAACTCAAGAAGTGTTTAGAGTGTTATTACAGGCAGAAAAGTAGTCACCGCTAACATTGCATCTAATAAAAGCATGTAAGGTGACATATTTTTATGATACTTTGGACAGTTTGAATGAAATCAAAGTTGATTCCATAGTGCCGGGATGTAGGAAGGAACATTCATTCCATGGAACTCATTCCCAAATTGATTTTACATTATATAAAATGCCGTTTCTCTTTTCGCTCAAAGGAAATTCCGAAGGAGTTACCGTCGTCAAAAATCGCAAAATCATCACTCAAGTTTTCAAAAGTTGCTAGTGTCTAATTACTGACCGAGAGCTCAACAAAGAAATCTTGCAGTATAGTTATAGGTAGGCCTATATTTCCTACTTATAATAAAATATTATCTATGTTATCAATTTATTTTTATAATGAAACTTGCATAAAGCACAGAAAGCAATGGGTCCGACATTTTCGTCCGTTTTGGACAGATTTCCGTTTTATACAAATTTGAAGAGCAATATAAAGACACACCGGGACTTTGAAAAGTTTCCGTTAATGATAGGTTTCCACTTTTTCAGTTTATACAAGTTTCATTATATTTTAAAATGTAACTTGGGTTTTGTCTCAATGCCATGTATAAAATATACAAAGACTTTATTAATAGATGGAAAAATATTATATCAAATTTGAGAGTTTGGAAATTTGTTGGTGCAGAAGTTCTTTTTCAGTTATTTTTAAAATTTTATGTTTATCTACAAATTACTGCTACACATGTATTAAATATACAATTTAATACTGAAATCAATTAAGTACACGCTACATTTCTGTAGGCGAATTAACGAACTGTTAAAAAAAGAAGAAAAATGTATGAGATTTACATTTATTTCCGTAACGTTTCATACGAAGTGGGATCGTAAAACTACGACAGCGCCTCTCTGTGGTGAACCACTCCAACTAACTGAGTGTTCACACTTTCTCTTCAAAGCGCTATGGTTCAGTTGTGATTCTAATATAGTATTGATTGGGACGGTTACGTTTTGTGGAGACGATGTAATGATGGACTAGTACTCCGTTACAAGTTATTTGTAAACTACGTAACTCATCCACTGTATAGGTGATAACGAACGTTTGGCAATTACGGTAGTTATACATCTATATCTGCTATACTTTAAAACTAAGTCTGCTAAACGCAAATTATTAAACTTCGTTTGTATCTATGATGATGGCAAACATTGATCTTCCTTTTAACAAAAGAGACACTGACCAAAGCTTAAAACTTTATTTTAAATTATAATTTGTAACTGTTTCGGATATCTAGCATATCCTTCTTCAGACACGATCGAAATTAATGAAAATACAGACATATATATAAATGTTGTTATAACAGAGTTTAAATTCTTTAACCGTCGTATATATAGCCATTGTTATAAAAAATTTAAATTCTTTTAACAGTCATATATAGAGTCTCTCTGTTATAACAACATTTATATATATGTCTGTATTTTCATTAATTTCGATCGTGTCTGAAGAAGGATATGCTAGATATCCGAAACAGTTACAAATTATAATTTAAAATAAAGTTTTAAGCTTTGGTCAGTGTCTCTTTTGTTAAAACAATTAATCCAAAGCCATGAATAATCTTACTATTGATCTTCCGTGGTTTACGTTATGAATAGGACTGGACGTCTTTTTTCATTTTAGCTAAGATTTTCTTTCAGAAACTTTGCTGAGATGAAAAACATCGACCCTCGTGGATTACGTAAAGCCGTGAACAATCATAAATGTTTTCGAGTCCAGGACCCTAAAGTTGCAAAACAAAGTTCCGGAATTTAGAAAGTAAGGACGATGTCTTTGCCAGATTTCCTTAATGAACTCTAGTTATGTGACTAAAACTGTCACCAAGTGCATAAGATGGATTCTAAAGCGTGATTGTGTAACAGAGTGTTAACATCATGATCCAATTTTGTTTCACGTACAATTATTGACAAGTAAACTTAGTTCAGTATTTTCTGATGTTTCATGATATTCATAATATTCATGATGTTTCATGATATTCATGATATGATCACTAGAATAAAAATTAGATTTAACACGAAATAAGAAAAAGGACTATACCTTCCAAACTGGGAAAATGCTTTTCGAAGAAGTCTAGTTTCAATGTTTTGAATTCGGCGTAACAACGTCCACTAAACAGGCAAAGATCATGTGCGTTTTGTTATCCAGAGATATTGTACGTAAAATTAGGGGAAAAGTTAGAACATATTTTGTTCGTACAGCGATTGGTTCCGAAGACAACTATTTCGTAACACTGTGTGTTATTAAAATAACAACACAGATACATCAGGGAGAGGTGTACGCAATGTTAATAAAGGTTTCCCCGAGACCAATTATAATGAGTCAAGTCTGTCTGTTAATAGTAATAAATGCATATATTAAGTGATTATTACTTCAAACTAACTCATATGGGATTTCGAATATCATTTTCGTCTATAGGATAGTTTCAAGAAAATCTGTGAGAATATATGGATATTCTAACAATAAGAGTTCCAACAACATTAACGATACAAAAAATAATAATTCAAGTATATCTTTAATTACAGTAACGTTTTTTTCAATAAAATTACCATGCCAGAATAGTATTTTATATATATTTATTTAACAGACTATACTAAGTTAATTCCGTTGTATTTCGTCACTAGAGCGGGTTATTAACCAGAAATAGCTACAACGTTTAATTATGATATGTCACGTTAATAGGTAGTGCAGTATAGAGCAGCAACAAGTGTCCCTGAGCTAAGAAATGTCAAAAATCATTCACGTACGGCATTATTGATATTATTGACTTATGACGTTTCTCAGTTAAAATGTCAAACCAATACTCTTGATAATGCCTTCACTTAAATATTTTCAGCCCACTGTGCACACTATGACTATCCCGAACGTCATGTCTGTATGGAAACATAAAGACTTCGTAAAATCTTCATTTGCGATAATGACATCAGACAGGTCTTTCCTCATTTGGGCACCCAGATTGGAACACATTGCCGGCTGCACTCGGTAGTGATCCCACAATTCGATCACATGAGCCGAAAGAAATTCCTGGTCCTCGTCCTGTGGACGTATTTGTTATTCTTGAACCATAGTACCCCAAAGATGTTATATGGGATTAAGATCTGAACATTTCTGAGACGTCTATGCTGATGAGTTCAAGATGATCACTGAACCATTACGTCGTCTGTCGTGATGCATAAACAGCACTATTGTAGTGCATACAAATGAATTCTTTTGGTGCCGGTAAATGTCTTCGAAGAGATAACAGTAGTGTGTTCTTAAATAATTAAAAATAGAAGCACTCGTCATCCTCCCAGGAACAGGCATGAGCTCTCCAGGACTCATAGCTATCGTATAACCCTAAAATTGAGCTGAAAGTCGGCCAGAGTGCTAAGTTCGGACTACGTGTCCAAGTGACACAGTGTTCCACGTTGTCGGTAAAATATTACCTTTCCGTATTGGCCGGAACGGCATACCTTCTCGTCCGACAAGGTGGCTAGGTACCAATATGCTTGAGGAGTATTCACATGCAACTGAGCCCATTTCAGAGGGCTTGCCTTGTGCTCTTCTGTTAGAATACTTTTCTTTGCGGGACGAACAGGTTTGATTCCACCTGCTTCTCTTTCAAAACCTGCTTTTGATAATGATTGCAAAACTTTTACTTTAATTTCCTCACACATAGACCTTTCACTCATCACTTCGTAAGTATCGTTACGGTAGCATTCAATTTTTTCTCTGTGCAATTGATTTTCCATCACCACAATGGCGCCGCCTTTCTCCGCTTTTTGCACAGAATGTCTTTTCTTTTCTTTATATACTTCAACACACTGTATGTCTGCTTTGATAGGTTTCCTTTTGGCTTCTTTATGGTCCTTTCCAGAATCATCTTAGCATATCTTGTTATCTTATCACTTATTTCCTTGTCATGAACTTGAACTGTGGATTGCTCTACCGAGTATATAATCTCCTCAGCGTCCACTCTTTGTTCTTTCACTTTAAACTTACAGCCTAAACTCAACACTTTCATCTCATCATCTGGCATCGTCCCATCACATATTCCTACCACTTTTTTGTCAATGCCTTTCTCCTCCTTTGCCTCCCACTCTAAACGCCTTCCTATTTTCACCCATTCTTCCTTCACTTTCTTATTAAAATCCGCTTCCCGCATTTTCAGTCTCTTCCTCAACTATATCCCTAGTAAATATGAACAAACTATTACTAATGTCACTTCTTAACTTCACTGTCTTTTCTTCGTTCAGAACTAAAAAAGTTCTCTAATCCTAATTTCATTCCAAATCAGTTCTTTTTCTATCTTGTTAATGAGTCTTTTGCTCAATCATTAAGCCTGATAGTGTAACCTGTTTCACCAGGTATGAGGGAGCCTCCCAAGACTATATGGGATAACAGTTACTGTGTTGTAGATGATAAGTTAGTAAAGACAAAGGAGGGGCTAAGCATAGCTCCAAGAATGAGTCCATGGCTAGCAGAAATTACTATGAAAGATTGGGAGAAGAAAGTAAGGATGAAAGGAAGTGACAAATTAGTGTTTTTGGTAGATATGTTGATGATTGCTTGGGGATTTGGAAATGAACTGTAAGGCAATTGGAAAAGTTTGTAAAAGAAATTGCGAATACAGAGAAAAGCATACAGTTGGAGCTAGAGCTGGAACGGGAAGATGCTATAGTTTTTTTGGATATTAGAATAAGGAGGAAACAGGGAGTGCTACATACAGAATGATATTTAAAAAAAAACTGCGGATCAGGGAACTATTGCCACCCCAGAAGTGATGTAGATTACTCGACTAAGAGGAATTTCTTCATTAACATGGACAGCAGAATTATGCAAATAAACAGGAAAGAGACGAGGCAGAACAGAGTATACAGCCATTTCATAAGCAGCTAGAGAATAATGAATATGATAGAAAGAGGTTAAAGTACAGAAAAAATGGGAGAACAAAAACGAAGAATGAGAAAAAAGAAGCCAAGAAGCAGAACAAAGCGAAGGCGGAATAGAAGAAAGAAGAAAAATGTGATGTGGGATTGAAAGTTTGGGATAAGAAACAGGAATCACTAAAAAATGCTTATGAAGGTGGGGGCATCTCAACATATAGAAAAAAGAGCAAGAAGCTACTGAAAGTAATAAGTGGAAATGAAGGAAGAAGAGAGAAGAAGAGAGTATTGATGGAGAAAAAAGGGTGATCTATAAAATTCAATGCAGTGTGTCTGACGTGTTGTATTGGTTAAACTGGAAAGAGACTAAGAGAATGTATAAAATAACATAAGGATGACGTTAGGATAGAGAGGGACGAAAATGCAGTATATAGATACGTAAGGGACACGGAATATGGAGTTAATTAGAATGAAGTAAAAATTCTAGACCAAGAAGATACAAGCATAACCAGCAAATTTAAGGATGCATGGTTTATACAAATGGAGGGTAATAAACAAACGAACTGGTACTTAGGACTGATAATCAACCAGCAGTGGAAAAGGTTGTTACAAAAGCCTAAAGCATAAGGTTTAACCTTCTTACGTCCCTCGGGTCCATTTTGACCCAAAGCAATTTTTCAACTTGATTATCTTGGACCCTATTTGAGCTGTGATCATCATGCTTCGTGACTTTTAGTTATTTTACCAAATATGTGTTTTGTAAAAATTTCGATTCAAATCTCCGTCCTGTTACGTCACAGTAGAAAAACTAACACATAAGTTCCTCGGGTCCATTTAGACCCATTAGTTCAATGAATATTTAAGTGACTGAAAAATCCTTATTGAATGGATTTCTGATGATAATAATCCACAAATCAATGCAAAAATTATTATTATTATTATTATTATTATTATTATTATTATTATTATTATTATTATTATTATTATTATTAGTTATTCCACTGTCTGAAAATAATTTAGTTTCTTCCAGTATACTGTACTGGCAAAGTTGTTTAGTTTCTTTCAGATTCCGTGTATTGGCAACATTGTTTTGGTTCATTTTGGATAAGTTTTTATTCGTAGTGTTGCTTGTTTCCTCGTTGTGCAGTAATTACAGACCATTTTGGTGTCCAAAATGACTGCTTTGACACCAGAAGAATTCAAAACTTTACTTTTTCTGACGATGAACTGACATCTCAAACGGAGGATTAATTATCAGTGCAGGATTCTTTGTCTTCGTCTTCCCTGTCTGATGAAAATTCTTCGGAAAGCCCTGATTGAAAACTGCATCAAGATCTCCCTCGTGGCTAAGCGGTTGCGCCTTTAGCGTAAGACACCCGGGTTCGATTCCTGGCTGGAGCTCATGTGGTTCGGATTCCACGCTAATCAGTAGGTCCAGGTCCCATATAGTCTCGCTGCTCAAAGGGACGCTAAACTAAAGTCAACTCAACTGAAAACTACATAAAACAAACAAAAATGTGCTAAGAAAAGTGCAACGCAAGAAATCGTACGATCGCTCCGTGAAGAGACACAGGAGGAGTGTGTTCATCAAACGACGAGTAGCCCTGATGTTCTGAGGAAAAGAGGTATTCCCACACGTGAAAGGGAACAGACGACAAAAATACGATCAAATACAGTTTGTGAAACAAATGTATCTGTAAAAGACATCCCAATCGTATTTGTGAGCAAGGCAAAAACAGTAAAATGGGTGTTCACATGTTTCAAGTAGCATAAAAGAAAACAACCACTTACGTGGATTTTGTTCTCAGAGGTTTTCAATAAAAGTTAACAGGAATGCATGACCTAACCTAACCAAAAGTAACCTAAATAAAACCTACTTGCAACAGAAGTCAAAAGTATTTTATATATAGAACACTAATATATATATATATATATATATATATATAAATGTGTGTGTGTGTGTGATGTTTTAGTGTTCTAGATGCAAGGGCATCTCTGGCATGGTTAAATTTCGGTGAATAATAAAACAATTGTACAATTATTTCTAAATATTTGAGGACGACTGGAAAATATATCATGTATTTAAAAAAATATAGACACCCCCCAAACAGTGACGCTTGTCTAGATTTGACCCATCTTTTGTTATATTTGACACAAACCAGTCACAACGTTATTGCATGTACAAATGTTTTGTAAAGTACAAATTGAAACATATAAAAATGAATGGGTCCATTTTGACCCAGAGGAACTTATGTGTATGCAAAAATCGAGGGACGTACAAGGGTTAAATTCGCATATTGATTAGGGTTGTTATATGTATATATTGATTGTTTTCCATATGTTTATGTATTTATTAGTCAATATTGCTTATCTATATTATGGGTGTGTATATATGTATATACGTAATTGCATATTACATATAGATATATGTGTCTGTATATCTATATGTGCATATGTCTACATTTTTAAGTGTATATCATTATATGTTTATCTGTTTATATATATATATAATTATTCAATTATTTATGTTAATTAGCTATTAGTTTAGATTAGTTGGTTTAAAATAAAGAGTTTTGTATGTGAAAACCTCGGTATAGAGTTACTTAACTCAGAATACTTGAAGGAAACTGGCTCTTACCAGGAGCCAATCAGAAGCAAGATGTCACAGCTTTCTTTTATACATAAGAATGTACATTTCTCCTGTAAATTATATTGTCGGATAAAGCCGCTAAGTGTTAGTTAGCGAAACTGTAACACGTATGCAGTTTTTAAATGTGAATATATTATTTTCCTAAGCAAATAGTTTGTTTGTGTTTAAGAACAGGTCGTTTGCTTCGAAAAACTTTAAAGAGTTATTGACAAAATAAAATTGGGAAGCCAAGTTCACATTTTTATATTTTTTCAATAGAAAATATTTTTTTAAGCATTTTCTATTCATGTCTTGTTATGCTACTTTAATAGTTAACTAATAATTGCCTCCATATCTCAAAGAGAGAGGTTTTAGTTATATCGTTATCTTCTGTTGATGTTTCCAAACGCGAGAGAAAAGTTGTCTCTCATTCTCACGCAAACTGAAAGTTTATTTCTTTGTTTATATATTATTATATGTTTTACCTTTTTCGATCGATTAAGAATAAACACAATCCTCTTGTTTTCCAACAGAACAAAACTATAGTTGTTTCTTGTTTTATTTACACTCCTTTCCTAGACACAGACAACATATCTTTCCCCCATTTTGTTGTTTCCTTAAGGAAAACAAGTAATGACTCATTCATGTTCGTTCGGTTATTTTTGTTAGATCTAAACTTCATGTGTCTCCATTCTTTTTTTGCCTTTTCTACTTGTGCTCGAGAAATGAAAATGGTTCGGAGCAGGGGAGAATTGATCCGCAGACCACAACACCTTCAAACAATCTTGCTATCGAATACTGTGTGAGTTACGAGGTCCGGAGCACAGAAACTGATTTATTTGTTGAAGAGACATATAAACATTACCCTAGCTTTGTAAGCTTGATCTGTGTCTAAATTTACGCAATTCACTGAGTCTTCAAATGTTACTCGCGATATCTCCTAGAAGTTATTATTAGCTTTAACGCTACATGCAACGTTATAAAGTATTAAAGGAATGCAGAACTTACAACATGTGTTCGAACATACAACTCTAGTCACAAGAACGATAGTATTCAATGTGTCACATCACCTTCCTACCTAGAAGAAGACCCAGGTTCTCTTTCCGGCCAAAGGCGCAAATCTGTCTTCAACATTGGGGGGGACGGGTAAGATGGTCCCGTATATATATATATATATATATATAAGCGATGTTCAAAATATTTATGAAGTTGAAAAACAATGTTGTGAAGGATCAGGGGAGTAGAATTGTCTTCAGTGACGAATTTAGGAGGCTATCGGGCTCATTCTCCCCTCGAAATAATTTGTTAGTTTTACGCATTCCACGTACAACAATAATCCTTCTTACCATTTCTAAGAATGTCATTGACTTTCCATTTTCTTATGCTTTTTGTTTAGAAATAATACTGTATTTGTCAAATTTCATTCCATGTAAGGACCGCGTCCTTAATTGTTCTTTCTGTCATCCTTTCTATTTTTCTGTTTCTTTTTCTTGACGTTACTACTTTCATTTCGCCTATCATACTTTATCGACCGTTGTCAGTTGTGATTCAAGTTGGCCGTCATCAGTCACACCAAAACTAAGAGGAGTTGATAAGCGAAACTAGTGTTCCACACCAACATGCGCGGATATCAACATGACAAGACTTTAGTTATTATAACAAAGGAACAATTATATCGTTTAGTTATTTTTAAAAGAAGAAAATGTTTGAATTAAAGAAAATCAAAACGGGGAAATAATTAGCCCGGGAAATTAGGACGGCCAAGAGGATGCTTTCTTTTTCTTGTATGAATAGAATAAAGGGTTAGATTCACTTTTAAATTTTTGTGTCATATCATATAGGATTTATCGATCTGTAATTCTTGTCATTATAACTTCAATTTATGCATAAATTAAAATATATTTAATTCTCAAACTCAGGTGGGCAATTGCCCACTTCCTTCCTTGTATTGGCCATAGCCCTCAAAAGAAAATCCTAAATACGCCATTGGTTGTCTTCAACATTGGAAGGTGGGCAGATTTGAGGCTTATTCTAGATAAGGGAGATGAAACTCATATTACGGTAGATGAATCTGATCAACTGTTGTAGAGTATATTATATATTAGGTGATGTAGATGAAGTAGTAGTACATATCAGTATTACAAATCACTGCCGTGAAAACATTCTGAAATCTGAATACATGCACATTTATAATTGGTATGTTTCTAATTAGGCATCCACAAAGATCCACGTTAAAATTGTTTTATAGTAATATAATAATATAAATGACGACTTCTCCAAAACTATGAAGAAAGAATATCAATTATGTGTGACGCAACAATACTCTTTGAGCAAAATGATTATAATCTCAATAACATTACAGGAATCGTTTCAGAAATCTGACGCATGTCATACTCTTTACTTAACAGATGTAACCTTAAGATTAGAGAGAAAAATATTCCAGCAATTGAATTCTTTTCTTTGCTTACGAAACATCCTCTCTCAAAAGAAAAATTGGGACACGCGGAAATAATACGTAGGAACAAACCATGGTTCGAACTAGCAGAGAAGAGAAAACAGGCAAAATTATGTTGGCTACAAAATCCGAATGAAGTAACTACACAAAATTTCGTAGACGTCAGGCGAGGAACTTCCAAAACTTTTAGAACAAAAAAACGCGATATTTTGAAAGCTAATATTTAGGAACTTGAAGATAGTAAAAATAAAAACATTCGGGACATGTATAAAGGGGTCAACGAATTTAAGAAAGGCTATCAACCTCGTTCTTATATATGAAAGAAAGCTGATGGAACAGTTCTCACTGATACAGATAGCATTTTAAATAGATGGAAAGATTTCTTTGACGATTTGCTTAACACGCAGCCAAAAACTAATGTGCGTGAAGAAAGGAAGATACACCCCGCAGAACCATATATTCCAGAACCCAATCGAATAGAAGTAAAAATCGCTATAAAGAAATTAAAGAAACATAAATCTCGGGTGTAAACGAAATCCCGGCTGAGTTAATTTTAGTTGGAGGCAAAAAAATTGTGGAACAAGATACACAAACTCATTCTCCTTATCTACAACAAGGAAGAATTGCCACAAGAGTGGGAAGAATCAATCATTGTTCCAATTCACAAGAAAGGCGACAAAACTGACTGTAATAATTATCGAGGCATCTCTCTTCTGTTAACATCCTATAAAATCCTTCCAAACATTCTATTAGCTAGAATGAGCCCATACGCAGATGAAATGTTTGGAGATTATCAGTGTGGATTTAGACGAAATCGATCAACTATCGACCAAATATTTACCATTCGCCAAATACTCGAAAATAAGCGGGAATACAGTAGTCCCGTACATCAACTATTTATTGATTTTAGAAAGGCTTATAACTCGGTTAGGAGAGAAACATTGTACAACGTTCTTACAGAATTTGGAATACCGAAAAAGCTAATTAGATTAATTAAGGCATGTTTAAATGAATCCCAAAGTAAAGTCCGGGTAGGAAAAGTTTTGGCCACGAGCTTTCACGTTAAGAATGGCCTGAAACAAGAAGATGCGTTGTCGTCATTATTATTCAACTTTGTCCTGGAATACGCTATAAGGAAGATGAAGGATAGCAACCAGGGCCTAGAGCTGAACGGTGTTCACCAGGTTATGCGTACGCTGATTATGTAAGTTTAGTAGGGGTTGATATGAGAAAGATGGTTGATATGCTGAGGTCTTATTAGACACGCTTGCATGGACATGAGTTTAGAAGTAAATGCAGAGAAAACTAAATACATGGAAGTGCGTCGGGACCGTAATACGGCAAATTATGTATGTGTTAAAATATTAAATAATACTTTTGATAAAGTGGATACTTTCAAACATCTAGGATCAATATTAACAGACGAAAATCATATTCACGAAGAAATTAAATGTCGACTAAAAACAGGGAATTCGTGTTATTATTCAGTTCAAAACCTCTTGTCGTCGCGAATTCTGTCGAGGGATTTGAAGCTTAAAATGTATAAAACGATAATCATACGCTTACTGAGTACAGAGCATAGACTGAAAGTATTTGAGAACAAGATCCCGAGAGAAATATTCGGACCAAGAGGAACGGGAATGGGGAATGGTGGAAACTTCATAACGACGAACTACGTAAATTATATGGCTTACCAAACATTGTTAAGGTCATCAAGTCTAGGAGGCTTAGGTGGGCAGGACATGTAGCCAGGATGGAAGAAAGTAGGAACGCTTTCAAAGTGTTAGCGGTAAGACCAATCGGAAAACAACTATTAAGAAGACCTAGGCGCAGATGGGAAGACAATATTAAGATAAATCTCGCAGAGATAGGAATACAAAGTAGAAACTGGATCCAGTTGGCTAAGAATAGAAGTCAGTGGAGAGCTTTTGTGAACGCGGCATTGAACCTCCGAGTTCCATAGGCTATAGAGTTTTTTAGCTTACGAAGCATGAGTAGATGCCTAGGCTGATACTACAAATAGATTAAATGCGCATTTACTGAAAAGATGGGTTCTACTGACATTGGATAGTCTATATACTCTTCGTGTGCTAGGGCCTAGGGGAGAGGAGGAGATAAGATTTCATATGAAGTTACGTCACGCACAGTCGCACGCCTTCATTTTCATTATAAATGGAAAAGCCAAGAGAAACAAACTTCATCTAACTTTCCTTTGTGGCAGTCGGACACAACTCATCACAGTTATCTGCAAAAAGCAGTTTTCAAATCGGATTATTGCGAGAGCCTCCAGTTCCAATGTTGGGGGGGACATGTCTCCCCATTTCCCCGGAATTTGTGCCCGTACCTACAGCTGAGACAACTTTCCAGCATGAGGAGAGGGGCATATCCTCCTCTGGCATTTATTGCAATTTGTGCCCAAATAGCGGAAGTGAAATTAATACATATTGATGAGACTACTAAACTCACTACAGCACGAAGTTCAGTTTGAAATACAATAGAATACGATTCTTTTAAAAAAAAAATGGAAAAGCCAAGAGAAATCAATTTCATCTTACATTCCTTTGGGGCACTCGGACGCAAATCCGAAAAAGCGCTTTTTAAATCAGATTATTGGGGGGGGGGACAGTCCCCCCCAGGTCCAACATTGGGGGGACATGTCCCCCTCGTCCCCCCGGGATTTGCGCCAGTGTTTCCGGCAGGAGCTCATTTGGTTCGGATTTAACGTTAATTAGTAGGTCCCGCCTTATATAATAGTCGGTTCTGAGCTTTTTTTTTGGTGAAATGATCAAAAATGTCTGTATTTGTTTGAATATATAAGCTGCTCCGCATGCATGTGATGGGAGGTAACGGGTTACAGTATTGGCAGTGTTGGGGGTCTGTGGTCAATGGGTCAATGGGCCAAAATTATTAAACAAACCATATATATCTTATGGTTTAATTAAGGAGTATTGACAGTTATTTTTCTTGAATCGCTTATAAATAACACAATAGAATTTTAATATTTTAAAAGTAACACAATAATTTTAGAGCTTATAAATGATTTATTTTGTGAGAGGAAGAGGCATTAGGCATATATGCAATTTTACAATATTTTTTGAATCATGTTAAAACAGTTTTTCGGATTTTGTGATACATGTTGAAGTAGTTAATCTTTTCATGGATGCATAGAAGCATTTTGAAAATTTCACAAGATCGTGCAGAATTGCATGAACATCCGGGAACCCGACAACGGTTTTCTGTTAAAGGCTGGAAAAATGGCTTATGATCTGTGTTTTGTCTTCGTGTTCTTTCTGGTGGGTGTCGAGTTGGTGCCCAATTACGCCTTCGTGGGAGTAGTAGATATTCTCCTTCTTCTGCTCGTAAAAAGAACAAGTGGGTACTTCGTGCAGAAAGAAATCACCTATTTGCTGTCGAAATCTAAGATAATCAACAATGTTTTTGAAGGTGTTCGGAGCGCTGCTTGAGTAAGTCGATATTCGATCTAGGGCCCAGCTATGGAGAAATCGAACATATACATTATTACCCTTATCATACACTTACTCGTTCTTCCATCAATTCTATGCATACATATAATTATGTTAAGTAAATCCGCTTCCCTCATTTATCCATTGTATTATGTCACAACAGATGGTCGTTTCACCATAATATGTGTTCAGTGCTCTTTTGACCACCGGCGGCATTCATCTTGTGATTCAGATCTTTGCTTTGTATAAAGTAAAGTCAAGGTTCAAATATCGAACCATTTCACAATAGAAATATGTCCATTGAATCGACTGGTTGGAAGTTCCTCTGATCCTTTTATTATTTCTGTTTCAATTTAAAATCCTCAGGAATTGGCTTTATGTATTGCACCTGTGGTCTGACACTCAGCATCTAGGTGCAAAATTTCAAACAATATATCCTCCATATTATCCTGTTCTGGTACAATTCGCAGCATAGAAACTGTTACAAAAATTCTAAGTCCAAATTAATAACAAACTCTTGCCGCGTTTTCTTATGCATCCAGAAATACATGTATCAATGGACTAATTGCTTCTAGTACGATCCAACTTCAGTTCCTCCCATACTCCACCACCCATTGTCTAAAGCACTGTGTATGACGTAGTACACTCTCTCCATTCAGATGAAAAAAAACATGAATCAAGTTTACAATGTTACACCTCTAAAACAGTCTTTTTCATTCTTTTGTTCTGACATATCTTTCAAGAGTATACTTTTTTTTTAGAAAATGTCACAGAATCTTCCCATAGCTTCATTAATATATTTAGTTTCATTCTTTCCCTTCTTTAAAGACTGCAAGCTAGTAAGATGCTCCCTAAGAAATCTATAGAAATTGCCAATAACGGCAGTAAGTTTGTGCTTCCTAAAATCTGTAATGCATGCAGAGAGCTCGAGAATATCTACTGATAGAAATAAATGTTATTCAATGTTTCATTTCATTTCTTTTCAGTAATTGCAAGCAAATGTTCCAAGAACGTTATTTGTGCAGGACAGGAGGGTGTAATTACCCTTTCCTTGAGCTTCACAAATACATATTGTTTGAGCAAATGTATAGTAATACACTAATAAAACAAGTGAAAAATTTTTGTCGGCCGAGAATCTCACTCCCCCCCAAATAAAATCTAAAATGACACTGCTTTTAGCAACAAACCTATAGAGTTATGATTGCACATTGCTAGAGAGCTTACATTTGGTTTCAAGAGTCGACGGTTTGATCTCAAGGCATATAAGTTCCTGGGCGACATTGAGAGAGAAACAGGGAAAGGGAGAGAAAGGAGAGAGAGAGAGAGAGAGAGAGAGAGAGAGAGAGAGAGAGAGAGAGAGAGAGAGAGAGAGAGAGAGAGAGAGAGAGAGAGAGATTGAAATCTGAAGACAGGGAGGAATGACTTATATACACACAGATTTAGAACTGGGAAAAATGATCGGACAGCATTCATATTATGACGAATATTGTGTCTTTGTAAAACAGAAGAATGGAAGGTTTTGAACTGCGAGCATCATATTAGGAAGTTTTCGAATTAAGGTCGAGAACACTTTTAAGAGCATGAGATGATTACGAATGGAGATAAAGATCTTGAGAACTGGGTAATTAAGAATTTAAAAAAATCCGCAGCTGGCGAGCGGGTTTCGAACCGCGAATCTTTTAGTTACCGAACCATGACTTTATCCATTCTGCTACGGAAAACTCTTTACTCATGCACACACGTTTCCTTTAGCTACGTAGAAAGCTAATTTAATGCCATATTCCAAAAGTTGACTTGGTGGATACGCCGTTGTGATAGGATGTAACCTCTTGCAACTTAGTTACAATATGCATAATGAACTTCTCTTTGTTCAGAACACTTCTTAGGGCAGTAAAATTTCTTACTATTGTGTTATTTAGATTACATTTTATAGAACCATCATATAAAGTAGTGCCACATCCTGTGCGTCATTGTCTGTTAGGTGAATGGTTAATGTAAGATACTCCTACATGTATGGTCCTACTGTAATGTATATATATATATATATATATATATATATATATATATATATATATATATATTAGAAAGTTTGACCCAACAAAAAAAGTACAGTGCAACATTGACTCTTAGCGGAATTTCAAACGAATTTACTATACGTATAAATTACCTACTCAGGAATCTATTGTGGGAGCTAAGACACTGAAACCGTGACAGGGAAGGAAAGGGGTTATAAGTTAAAAACAGTAATAGAATACTGTTGCAGAAAAATATTGCTCTTAAATTCATAGTTTTTTCGTTCGAAGAGATTAATAGTGCCTACCAGATGGCACTCCTCACTTATTTGTAGCCTTTCATTAATGGAAAATTGGTTTAAAAGTATATTTTACATGCAAGTATGATTATTTATAAAAATGTTTGTCCTTCAACATTGTCTTTTATAATTATTTTCTACTGTATTTGTTATTTATGATAACATATTTTTTATATATATTGTATTCTATGTTATACGTTTCTTAATTACATTTTACGTCTTACATTTGAAGAGGAGCTTATGACAATTCAGAGCAGCAGGGACATACACAGAATGGAGGCCTTGGCAATCCAGAGCTCCAGCCCAACGAAATCATTACTTTTCTGTAAAATATATATCTAATTTTAGAGATGATTATAGACTTTTTAGCAAACATGCCCTCAAAAAGCCTTCTCTACGCCCCTGGAAAGCAGTAATGTTAGTAATGTTTCCCCAGAAGTTATATATCCGATTTTGCCGAGTGTGATATCAGTATTAGTGCATTATCCCTCGTACGTCCATTCAAAAGTGAAACAACACAATCATAATACCTTCATCTAAAACGAAACACGACTACGATTCTGGTTTTTTTCTACATATATTTTTGTGAAAACATTTTAATGAGCAATAATATGCAACTGTTTTGAATGGGATTTGTTTGGGATAACAGCTAGAAAATGTAATCTTTACGTCTAATGTCTTACGATTATGCCATTTAGGTTGAGGAAGCCTATGTTTAAAGCAAGTGAACTATGATGGCCAAATTGGTAGAATGAGAAAGTGGGAGTATCCCGAGAAGACCCACGAGCATGATGTTGTCCGTTTCAAGCTTACTTCCCTTGGGAACGAACCAGGTGCAACATTAATCAGATAGTTCAGTTGGCGGGGTCTCAGATTCGATTCCCGATGGGAGAAGCTTTGAAATATGAAATGTCCTCGATGTATTTGTGTTCGTGTCCTTGTCGTTCAAGGTTACTGAAATAAATGTAAAACTATAATAACCGAATATAATAGAGGTAAGTTACGGAGGTACTTTCGGTCTTTTTTAAAAATTTACACTTAAATTCTCTAGACTAAGGTATTTTGTCATGACCGAAATCAGTGTTTCATCGCTAATAAAATATTGCAATCGTAAACGTTTGCAATTTGTTATATACACGAGTGTTTATTGACTCTTACTTAGAAGAGCAGTCTTAGTATAGTAGCTTGAGCAGTCGTTTCGTGAGTCAGTGGCTTGCGGGTCGAGTCCCTCCGACGAAATTCATAAATATTTATAATTTACAAAGTTGATATTTCGGATGTATTATAACATGAAAAATAGTCAAATTCTCACGTTCTTACAAGTTAGAGTTGAAACGACTTCCTTCACAGGGGAAAACTATCATGACGTCACAGTCTACACTCTCGATTCCTACTGTCTGAAAACTTGGCGTGTTTCGCAAACAATTCATGAATAAAAACGGTCATCCTTAAGGTCTAGTACGAATCATAAATTTATCTGAGACGTCATTGTGGAATTGTTTCTACGTTCTTCCACTCTTACCAAATATAATAATATTTCCGTTCGTCATGTTCAAACACGTTCCATATATTCGTTCTTCCAACATTGGTAAATAATAAGCATTATATATATATATATATATATATATATATATATATATATATATATATATATATATATATATATATATGTATATTACCCAAAGAAATGGCGTTACTATGTATCGTGATGAAGACAAATCCTACTTAGTTTCTGTTAAGGCATCAGAAGGTTCAATTTTCATATTGTCCAGTAGCTGACACCTTCTTTTCCCCCTCTTTTTCTTCCAAAGTATCTCTTATAAGGCAATTCATCCGTATAGCGAGTCCAACAAATCTCTTTTCATTTTTCTTAACTTCAGTATGCTTATTTGCATTGGAATAGGACCTAATATTTAGGTCTCAAATATTCAGTAATAATAATAATAATAATAATAATAATAATAATAATAATAATAATAATAATAATAATAATAATAATAATGGTATTAAAAGTTTTAAAATAGGCATACAATTCGGAAAAACTTACTTAAACGTAGGAATTTTGGAGAAGTGTTTCCGTACCATCAAGACACATCTGCAGCTACCCACATTTTGAATAAAACCTTTCCACTAACGTTTGAGGTAGAAAGTATTCTACTGTATGTTTTAAGAAAAATAATTGTAAAATATTAATGTAAAATATTAATTCTCATGTAATTTTGTTTGTTTTAGAAACAAGATCAGAAATTTCTCTTCTCATGCGCAACATTAAACAAAACAGAAATATTCTTACCAAATGTCACGTTTCTCCTTGTAACGTGTTGACCGGAGCAATAATTAGCTCCTAGCTTTTAATCTTCTACGAGATAATAATAAGTATTATTATTACTATTATTATCCCTGAAGATTTGATAGTTCAAGTATTAAAATCAGAGTAATCAAATATCTGAATATAATAAAACGTGTGTCATAGTCGATCAATCGCCATCTAAAATCCTGAAGTAATAAAGTGCCCAACGCGGATTCGAAACACGAACCTCAAGATAACTGATCCAGTGCCTTGACCACTCAACCGCGATCACTACACCGTAAATAATTCGTGCTTAGTCTTGTTACGTTAGGTTTCTTTGCCTCCGCTTGCAAAGTTGTATGTTATATTTCTTCGTTTCAGAAAGTCTTTCGTATTTCTTTTATGATGATATAAGTGAATAATCTTCGGCAAAGTTTATATATTTTACCTTGAGTTGTTCTTAAACCTTTGGTTCACAAGTTTGATTCTTCTCCACACAAAACTACAGATATGACATTTAATTCTCATATTTTGCACTTGCTTTCAAAGCAGTCACCATTAACTTGTAACGCAATTTTTCCGCCAGGACTCATGAATTTTGTAGCAAAACACGTCAAGAAATGAGTTAAATGAAGGCTGGAAGAGTTGATATCAAAATTGTGTACTGTAAGCTAATGAAAAGCATGTAATAACGTCTCGTGTTTCAAAATAATGTCAGCTACTTTTAATTCACTAACTGGTATTAGATTTGGTTCAAGCTTGAAGATCTGGAATGCACAAACCTAGTGTAGCTAAAGGAAAAACGCAACAAGAATGGACGAGATTCGAAGGTAGGGCCAGGAGCAGAAGAATCGCTTTCACTACCCTCTCATCTAACAAGCAAACACCTGTTACAAATTTGCATGCAAATGATACCATTATAAATTACGTTTGTGCAATCAATGTTTTGCTCATTTTCTATTCAAAAACGTAACATGTATATCGACGATTTGTTTCGTTTTCCATTAGAGCTTTGAAATATATTATTTGTGTTCGAGTATAGGATCTTTCGTCTCCTTTAAAAATCAGTTTTAACAAATACAACTCCATTCACACAGCAGTAAAAAAAACTCGTACTGCCTTAGAAAATATTCATAAAAAGAGCAAACTGTATCATGCACCCGGCGTAACTAACGGGAGTGTGGTGAGTTAGTCCTACAGCGAAAAAGGACCCACTGAAGTTTCGTAATTCCACTTTTTACGTTTTTATATAATTTCACACTTTTTCATCAATGTCTAAAATGCAACTACTTTAGCCTTAGCTGAAAATGAAATTGTGAAGGAGCTATAGACTGTGAAGTATACTGAAAACATTTATCACGTCCTTGCAGCAACAAATTAAATTTTGGAACAGTAATGAAGAAAATTGATTGAAATTTTACCTTAGAGCGAAATAGCTAAAGATCTAATCTTATATAGCTCTCATTGATAGTAATGTTCCGTATTTGTTTAGACGTCTATTCTTTTATAACTTTACCTATGGTCCTTGGCTCGATCCCCACCCGCGCCGAATGAACTTTATTATGGACAAACACTGTGTGCATAGGTTTTCTCGGGTTTCTACCGTTTCCTCCCACTTCTTAATTCCACGATTTCATTCATTTCTCAGCGCGAATGTCACCATTAGCGTAATCGGTATTACCGTGGGACGTAAAACTTATATATTTCATTTTTCTTATATAACTGTATCTCACTTTTCCTGTGACGAGAGCAACATCAAAGCAAGCATTTACTGAATTAAATCACTAAAACATATATTCATAGCTCAATTGTGCAGATGAAGTTGAGCCCTTTGGGAATTTTCAGAATGGAAAGCAAGAAAATGCAATACATTGATATCGAAAAAGTAGTTCACTAATTTCCCTCCGAAAGAGATCACCTGTACAGATATTTTTCAAATAGTAATTTATAATTATACTTACGTTGGTTGAAATTTCTCCATAGTTATGGGGGCGAGACACTGAAATCACCCCTACCGAGAGGTGAAGATGACATGTAAAAGACGTCAAATACGAACGATATTAGTGTCGAATTCATGTGTAAAGATGAGTATAGACATTGTGGATGCTGCGTAAGTCCAAATCAAACCTTGGTTGGCATAGAGTTGACAATAGGAGAGTGACAGGCAAAAGAATCGAAAATATCCTATATTTGTGTGGAATGGATAGTTTTCGGAATCACTGAGATAAAAAGCGATATTTCAGATGTAGATATGTCCAAGGTTAACCCTATTGGCATGAGATCGTCGATATAAACAAAATTTTCTTTTCAAATAACCATTTTCTAGACTTTTTTTAAGATATATCTGTTCCGAACATTCAGCATTGATTTCATCTCTTGCAGATATAACGTAATTTACACAAGTAGAATGAACACGCTAGAGCTCAAGTGGATCATCGTGTCCGTCGGATGGAAACTAGCGAAGACTTCAGAACCGTTCCTTTTTAGTGCGTTTCAATACACTGCGGGAGAAAAGTGATAATGCACAAATACTGATATCACACTCGGAAAAATCGGATATAGAACTTCTGGGGAAACATTACTAACTGCTCACTCTCTAAAATTTTGCTTTGCAGGAGCGTAGACAAGTCTTTTTGAGGGCATGTTTTACTAAAATGTCTATTATCATCTCTAAAATTGGATGTATATTTTACAGAAAAGTAGTGATTTCGTGAGGCAGAAGCTCTGGACAGCCAAGAATTCATTCTTTGTTTGTCCCCGCTGCTCTGGGTTGACATAAGCTCCTCTTCAAATGTAAGACGTAAAATGTAATTAAGAAACGTATAACATAGAACACAATATATATAGAAAATATGTTATTATAAATAAGAAATATAGTAGAAAATAATTATAAAACATTGCGATGAAGGACAAGCTTTTTATTTAATAATCATACTTGCATGTAAAATATACTTTTAAAATAATTTTTCATTTACGCAAGGCTACAAAGAAGTGAGGAGTGCCATCTGGTAGCCAATATTCATCTCTTCGAACTAGAAAACTATGAATTTGACAGCAATATTTTTCGTATTCTATTACTTTTCTTTTATTTATAGCAACTTTTCCTCCCTGGAATGGTTTCAGCGTCTTAACCCACACGGTAGACTGTTGAGATAGTAATTTATACGTATAGTAAATTTGTTTGAAATTTCTCCAAGAGTCAAGGTTGCTTTCCACGGATTTTTCTAAGTCAAACTCTCTAAATATATATACATACATCACAGTAAGAACTGCATTTTGTATTAACGCCTGACTGTCGTCGTTGTGCAAACATTCATGATGATATGCCGTAGGGAAACGATCTGCAATAAGGTTGTAAGATTTAATACAAACGCCCCTTGTGCCACTAGTGACCCACTTTATTTTTCACTACGTTACACGGGCTATATCATTTATTTAGCCAAACCACCGTTGTTCCACTTCAGGCACACTACCCGTTCTCTTGTTGTACGAATTTCGTTGAGTTTTCTTCTCAGGTTTTCGATGTAACACTGTATTGTTCAAGGCAGTTGCTAACGAATAAAACTGGTTTTGGGCGTTTGTGGGTTAAAACATCGCAAGATAAAGAAACGCATGTAATAACAAGTATCATATTTGAAAATAATTTCGAATTAAACTAGCTGTGACTATATTACTTCAAAATTGATCTTGTGGAATGCACAGTATGAGCTTAGCTCAAAGAAAATAATCAATAAGAATGGTCTTAATACGAAGCTCGGACCATACACGTAGGAATAACTTACATTAACCATTCACCGAACAGACAATGACGCATAGGGCTTGGCACTAATTTATCAGATGGTTCTATCAAATGTAACCAAATTAACACAATAGTAACAAATTTTACTGCCCTAATGCCCTAAGAAGTGTTCTGAACAAGGAGAAGTTCACTATGCACATTGTAACTAAGTTACAAAAGGTTTATATCCTATCAGAACTGCGCATCCACCAAGTCAACCTTTGGAATATCACATTAAGTTAGCTTTAAACGTAGCTAAAGAAAGGTGTGTGCATGAGTAAAGAGTTCTCCGTAGCAGAATGGATAAAGTCATGGTTCGATAACTACAAGGTTCGCGGTTCGAAACCCGTCTCGCAAGCTACAGATTTTTTAAATTCTTAATTCCTCAGTTCTCAATATCTTTCTTTTCATTCGTAATCATCTGATGCTCTGAAAGGTGTTCTCCACGTTAATTCGACCACTGCCTGATTTGATCTTCGCAGTTCGAAACCTTCTTCTGTATCACAAAATTACAATTTTCGTCATAATTGGAATGCTGTCCGATCATTTTCCCCAGCACTAAATCTGTGTATATAAATCATTCCTCTCTGTCTCCATATTTCAATCTCTCTCTCTCTCTCTCTCTCTCTCTCTCTCTATCACTACCCTATGTCTCTCTCAATGTCGCCCGGGAACTCTCATATGGCTTGAAATCTAACCTTTGACTCCTGAAACCAAATGTAAGCTCTCTAGCAATGCGCTATCGTAACTATATAGCTTTGTCGGCATAAGCAGTGTCATTTTAGATTTTATTCAGGGGGGGTTTCCGCCGACATAAGATATTCACTTATTTATTAGTGTATTACTATACATTTGCTCAAACAATATGTATTTATAAAGCTCAAGGGAATGGAAATTACACCATACTGTCCTGCCCAAATGACGATCCTGGAGCATTTGCTTTCAATTACTGAGAAGAAATGACACGAATCGTTGAATAACACTCATTTCTGTCAGAAGATAATCTCGAGCTCTGTGTGTGCATTACATACTTTAGGAAGCACAAAACGTACTGCCGTTATTCGCAATTTCCATAGATTTCTTACGGAGCACCTTACTAGCTTGTAGTCTTTAAAGAAGGGAAAGAATGAAACTAAATGTATAATGAAGCTATGGGAAGATTGTGTGACTTTGTATTTTTTTTAAATAGGCTCTTAAAAGATATTTCAGAACAAACGAATGAAAAAACTATTTTAGGGTTATAACATTGTAAACTTACTTCCTGTATTTTTTCGTCGGAATGGAAAGTGTGTACTGCGTCACACACACTGCTTTAGGCATGGAGAGGTGGAGAAGGAGAGAAGTTGGAGTTGGTTCGTACTAGAAGCAACTAATCGATTGAGACATGTATTTCTGGATGCATAAGAAAACGGGGTAAGAGTTTGTTTTTAATTTCGACTTAGACTTTTTGTAACAATTTCTATGCCGTGAAGTGTACAAAGGTCTTGTCCTCGTCAGTATCATCGTCAGATAGATCCAAGTCTGATGTGTCTCCAGACAGAATCTCAACTATAAATTGTGCCATAGATTTACGATCAGAAACACAAATAAAATAAGAATATATATATATAATGAATAGCATTTCTTAAACACACACACACACACACACACACACACATATATATATATATATATATATATATATATATATATATATATATATATATATATATATATATAAGATTTGCCCTCTTGAACATACTCTATGCATGATTTAGATATGGGAATCGGAGATACCTTGGCGGAATAGTTGAGCACCTAATTACTTAACCAGAAGGGAGATGAGATTTATTTTCATGAAACTGTTGATTTGTTTGGACTTTTTCTGGTTAGAACTGAGCATACATAATCATCTTGTTGTAAAATGTAGCAAGTTACTTTTAAGTGTTGAAATATAAATTAAAGGGTATATAATTTCCAGACAATTATCAGTGGGAAAAATTCACACCCTAAAATGTAGTTCAGAAGGTAAAAGATACGCGTGTGATGAACTCATTTACATTAGAATACATTGCTTCTGTGACTAGTTTTTCCTTCTCCTATAAAATGAATACAATTCTCATGTTACTTTTTATACCAGGACCGTCTGAAAAGATTAGAACAACCAAATATTATGTCTACTCAGCGTAATGCTCTTCTATTGAACATCTGTTCGTAGTGCTAATAATGCAAGTGTACAACACGTACTAACTCTGAACAAAAACTTATATTAAAAAAATGATCACATCTAAGATGTTTCACTTTTGGAACATCTTGTACATGCGTGTGTTAGTTGGTATAACATTAAATAGCACTTTCCCCAAAATCTACCATCTTAGCTTCTTTAAAAAACAACACCCTTTTTTTTCTAAATCGCAAAATCACATACATGATAAAATATGTACCGTTAGCATCATTGAGTTCTAAAGTCTCCCAGAGGAAAAATATAGGACTTTCTTTCTCTAATTTCCGCTACCAATATGATTTACATATATGAGTCGATGGAATGTAGAAAGTAGTACTTCTTGCTTCACAAGAAGAATCAAAACATTTACATACGTCAATACAGAACAACAATAGAGACGAACTTACAACCAACGCATACAATTTTTCGTCTTCTAGACGTCTTCCCCTTTTTTCAATACACACAAAGAAAACTTAGCTGGGATCTGAATTCTCAACATAAGTCGAAACACTGCTGCCAACATCTGTACAGATACTCACCAGTGTTGGGAACTCATTGAGAAAACAGTTAAAGTCATTTTTGAGACTACTATGGCTATGCCTCCTACAGGAAATGTGGGGACCGAAGAGGATATAGCTCTTTGCTGAAAGGGACATTACCCTCAAAATCAACTCAACCTATCTAGAAAAATGACACAAAATTCATTACTGTTACTAGCTAACAAAGATTTATATCCCGTTTCTTATTGTCGTAAAACAGTAGTTGTATATGTCAATCCACATATGTAATAATATTATTACTTTCATGTGTAAACCTAAAAATCCTCTGACATAATGTGTATCTCTTCTGTTCCTATCAATAGCTACGATTATTTTGCTTTTTCTTTTCTTCTTTTGTCGTTCTAGTAATACTACTATTATTATTATTATTATTATTATTATTATTATTATTATTATTATTATTATTAACGCTTTATATAGTAACTACTATGACACAGTTAAATGTGTCAAAATCCTTGGTGTATGGCGGTTCAATAATGTCAACTAAACCATAGAACATTCTTATCATGTTACAGCAAATAAAATCCGAAGTCTTCTTATCACTCGCAGAAACAGGAATATTTTTAGTAGAAATTTATTTCTCAAAACATCTGTTTTTAGTATTTTAAGTCACATTGTCCGGATTTTACCAATGTCAGTTAAACTATGTAACCAGTCAACCATCCAAGCTTTGCTTTATTTGTTTCATTCCAAACTCTTACTTGTGGCAAAGAATTAACTCTACCACCCCTCACATGAAGGAGGACTAGCTTCTATACACATCGAAGCATAGGCACGTGCCCTTCTTATGCACAGAAGTTGTAAGCTTGTCCGTGAACACGAGACTTAGATTACGACTGCCGTTATCAATGGCTGCTTCCACTGTTTAGACCTTCAGGCGCCAGTACAGGTCCTTTCTTGGAGCTAAACATTTCTTCATTTACGTAATGTCATACTCGATTCGTTATACGCCTTGCTAACAACAGGCCCAATCGAAACCGGCTCGGTCAACAACCTTTATTGGCACTATGTTCTCTTGCTAGTTCCTAGTATACTTAATGTCGTCTTAAACCACCCACACAAAAATTGGACTGCTATATGGAGAAAAATCAACGCTTCCTTTCTATAGCTAAAGGTACGGTCTTAAAGACGGAACACGTTTCTTCGAGTAAACCAGTATCAATTACCGTAGAAACTGATGATACGAATGTTGATAGATCTGGTGCGGTGTTGGATGTTATGGGTGCTGCAATAATTTTAGTATCCTGAGTTTCTTCCACTTCAATGATATTAGAAGGCACAGGTTCTGCAGGAGCCGATTCGGAGGGAATGTTGGGATCATTTGGTTGGTTGTCTGCTTCGTTCGATGAGTTTGAAGAAGTTGATTCTGGAACATCCTTATAAAGCACTAGAAAAAACACTTTAACTACGGTGGTCAGGAGCTGATGGATCTAATGGTAAATTACGAGGTACTCGTAGAATGTGAGAAATGGAATTGGTTGCTGTATATGGCACAGTAAGACGTGAATTACTTTTCTTGTAACACTCCTGAACAAAATGGTCGTTGGAGTTGCAGATGGCGCAAGTTTGAAGTTGACCAGAAAAGCTGGTAAACAAGCGTAAACCACAGACCGTGATAGACGAAGGAATGTTTCGTTTAATAGTCATTTTAACAAGCTTACTATATGTTTGGGTAGCATAAATATGTTTCTTTGAATATTATCTTCGACAATACTAGTGACATCGCCATATCGGGAGAGTTCACCTTTAATTTCGTGTCACTAAGTTCCATCTGACATAAGGACACCTTGACTATCACCACAGATATACAAGTCAAATCAATAATCAACATATGGTCCCCATTATTATTTGTTCTAGCTAGCTAGTATTCGTTCACATAACACTTTGTTAATAAATTTCAGATATAAGTTCTCACGTATAAAGTCCACTTCAATGGACAACACGTGGTTAAAAGTTAAACACCTTACGAGTTCACTCATGAATGACAATAGATGTGGGCTTCTGACTCACCGTGACAAAGTTGATTCGCAATGTATTAGCTCTTATGCAACTCATGGCAGTAATTCGACAATAAATGTCACTAAACTATGAACAATAATTAATATGCACTGAAAATGCTTATAAAGTTATAACGTTTAAACTGAAAATGACACACACTGTAACTTGAAGTTCTCACAAGAAAATAACGATGTAAACAATTACTCGAAACTAGAGTGACTGCAGAGACGATGTTGCCTGAACTAAGCCCTGCTTACAAGGGAAGCGATACATTGAGTGATTTGTCGATAAAATCAAAGCACATTACATTGCATTGCATTTTTTCCTTGTTTCGATTTATTACGTCGACTCTTTGTGTTTTTCGTAGACTGCCTGAAAAACCAAATTCATTTTTCGCTATTAATTACTGTTTTAGCTGATCAGCAAATAGGAAGGTACTGGCGAAATTTTGCGGGGTAATGTGTAATAGTTTATTTTGATAGTAGCAAGGGACAATACACTATCCGGCAGGAAAACATGCATTCATAATTGTTTGATATATAATACGTTACTACAGAAGTACTAGAAATTTGCACCGGGAAAGTGACTAGATTACTAAACAAGTCATCAATTGTCATTTAAAAATCATCAAGAATTCCTTTTATCGGAAACAATTCTTTTGTTGTTAATATAAAAGTTGAAATAAGCTGAACGTTCAGGCTTCTTAAAAAGGATTTCTACACCGCTGATATGTTTCTCAAAATAAGTAGTAAATTAAACGTTGTGAATAGCTTTGCTACCTATGCATTACAAGAAATGTAATATATTAAGGCAAATTATAAATGAATCATTGTTTAAAAATTAAAAATTATGCGTATCCATTAACAATACAAATATAATTCAAATGTTTAACATTTGTTGTCACATTACAGAAAACTTGCAAAAATATATTTCATATTTTGGAGGTAAATTTTCATCTTTCGTAAAAAGTTCCATACCTTATTAATAATTATAACAATAAGTTAGCTCTGCCAGCAATAAAGAAAAAAAATGCTACAGACATAACGTTTGCATCTCATATATGAACAAGAATCAGTACTCTTAAATTGCTAAAAGTAAAGTATTGTAAGAGGAAAAAATATAAAAATCTTTTATTATTAAAAATTGTAAAGTATTGATCAAAAACATGTTATATATGTTATCAACAAAGAGGGAGAGTAACTTACATAAATTATCTTTAATTAATACCTGGGAAAAATCCTGGCTTCACTTCCGTACAATTACATAATTCAACTTTCTTCTCAGCATAACATTGGGATTCACACGCATACAAAAGGTAATACTTAAAAGCCCACAATCCCTCTGTCTCATCTGCAAATTTACATTTCCTCAAATTAATTGGAACTGAAGCTTTAATTCTGTCCTCAACAATATCTTCATAAAATACAATATGGAATTCTACTGTAATAGAACGTTTTGGAGCAGAACCTTTGATTGTCGTATTTGAGTTCCAGGGTAATCCTATACCTGGAAATGCAAAAATCTAGAAAAAAGTAAGAAAACAAACGTTAAGTTTAAAAAGTAATCATACATATGTTGATTTTACGTTTTAGGGAAGAATAATATGGTTTCTTTAATAGAACACAACTAAGTGTCTAATAAAATGTGCTAAGTAAAGTATGGTATGTTCCGTGCAGAATAAAATTTGAACAAAAATCTAGTTTGGAAATTTGTTATAAGTTTCTTAAATTATTGCAATTTATAAATGTTTCATAAACATATTCAAGAGTTTTCTACATTCCACTTTTATGCTGCTTATATTTAGGTTGTTGCTATGTTGCACGTTCTTAAAAATAAAATCTTAAACGTTTTTGACTTTCGTGGACTAAATTAGGTATAACATATTTATATTTTACTTATAAAAGGTGGGGTATATAAAGGTGGCCCGAGAACGGAGTTGCAGGGTAAAAAAACACAGCAAAAGTAAGAAAATAGTTCGCTAACTTGCCTATAGCAGATGTTGAAAATGACCAGCATTCATTTCTTGAATTTCCGCATGAATTAAAATGCCCACAATTTCAGATGATTGAACACGATTCGGAATATGTTTTCCCTGTTAAAAACATATCTTGTCTGACTCCATTTTCTGATTAATCGTTGCATTGCACTCTTTGCTGACACTTTAACACTTCCTTGGAATTTATGCGCAAATAACTAACCACATTCTTTCCACGAATTTATTTTCACGTGACTCTCCACAACGAAAAGCCTCTGCTGAACTGAAAGTACCATATTCACTTGTGCACTTCTCAACTCATACTGACACAGCTAGCACTAAGATAAGAAGCAGTTGTGAGTGTAGAGGTCGCGTCATATTTTCCATGCGTATATTCACGCCCAATCGCATAAACTCGTCCGGGCCACTTTTATTTGCCCCATCCTGTATAATTATATTTATCGGCGTTACCTCCAGTTGACTGGTACAACATCTACTCTAATCTATTTGAAACGGTCGTTAATTCTTTTGTTTCAAGAGTAGTTTTGACTATTAGAAGCTTAATAGGAATGGAATTTGATCTCCCTCCCGTAGGAAAAATATTGGATTAAAAGGAACATTCGTTAAGAATATGTGTTCCTCACTAAGTGAATTTGAAGATAAGGTCAAGCAATGTACACTTCTACCAAGTAGATTGAATATAAAAACGCTGTAGTGAGAAGTCAAAGTAATGATGCTAAAATTCAAAATTCTTCGTTTGTGTATTTTGGCTGCCTTGAAGAATCCAATGTTTCGGAGTTAGATTGCTAATCGTGTTAGGCACTATAAAACAAACGTGAATTAAAGATTGTCAAAATTTCAAAACAATTTGACCCGCTATCAATTTGAGATGTTAAACCGCATCATCTTAACCTTGTGTGCGTACATGGAATCGGGAGTCATATTGAAGCCGAAACTATTTTTCTGGATTGCATGTAAGTAATATAGGTGTAAGTGAACCTAGTAGTACTAATACTTTGTAATTGATCTTTTGTGTATCACTCCGGGACAAGAATATTCTTATTATTTTTTAATTCGTAATTTGCCACGCTTAAATTCATAGGCAAACTACTAAACATGAATGTTGAATGTTTATCTATAGACAATGCTTGCTACTCTTTTACACCAAATTTAAGAAGAGAGAACATTTATTATAGTGTAAGCAGCTATTTACCAGACGACCAGTCCTAGTAAGATTAAGGAGAGAGGATACGAGAATGGATAGTCTCTCAAGCTTCTAGATAGCATGATAGGGATTATAAAAACTTGAAAGAATGAGTATAGAAATAGAGCTGATAATGAAGTGGAAGATATAAAACTTTCGTTGTTATTTTAACATTGATCTCAATATCGATGAAAAACTTAGAACATTAATAGTTTACGTACCATAAAATCGCAATATGATAGGATCTATAAATAGCTACAAGTGAAATGAATATGAAAGTCACTAAAACGGAAATAGAACCAAACAAGCTACAGTTGGTTTAACGGATATTTACTCAGTAGCATCTTATAAGCTGTACATAATAGTGGATACGGTATGACTGACATTTAAGTTACATTGAGTGTACATAAGATAAAAAAGACTTTGAAGATCGAAAAGTGGTTGGCACTATTTTCAGGATTTCAGCTTTATTAGGTGCACTGGAGGTGTAGCAGAGAGATCATCCGTTTTGGAAAGAGATTAATAGATCCTGAAATGTAAAGCGGTATCTCCCAAAGTTCCTAGCCAGTGAGGCATTGAATGTACATTGTAACATAGCTCGAGCTACACTCATGTCTAGATATAAAAATGAACATAAAGCAATCAACATCAAAACTAAGTATAAATACTCAACTCATTTTTGAATTTATTTTACACGAGCGACATCTTCTATTATTCTTTCCGTTGCAAGGCAGTCATATCAGCAGACATTTAAACTAAATCGGCCGACATTTAAACTAAACAAACCCTATTAGGACATTGAGTTCGACATTGACATAAACAATGCCTTTGTTCATCCGTACAATTCAGACATTTATATACAGTATGAACGGATTGGCGAGGGTGAATAATTTGCTCAAGGATAATTTTGTTGATAATTTTGTATCGATTCTGTTAGCGAAGGTGAATATTAAGGAAAACGAGATAGTTATTGACCGTATTGACAATCCAGGAATTATGTCTACAGTCTATTATGGCTACATTAAACTTCTCGGAAACCATGAAGATGTGTTATAAGTAAGGCCCGGATTTTTATGTTTTTACATATTTTTTCCTTTGTATGTACGCTGGTGAAAATATGAAATGTTCGCAAATTACGAAGTAAAGAGCCAAATAAACCAAAATCACGTTACATATTTTTACATATTTTGAAGTCTGTTACATATTTTCCATCTACTGTACATATTTTTACATAAACTCAGTTTCCTTGCTCCTTTTCGCTAATTTTCTTTAAATAATACGCAAATAAAAATAGGCCTATATATGGAATAATAACTCAAAAAGTACTTTATTTAATTATCTGTATTTTTTCTCTCACTTTGTTCAACCGATTTGCATTGCGGGAAAGCTGGGTTAAAACAAATCGTACACCCTACAATATGCAAAGAAACATCGTCAGTTATCGCTTCCAATCCTGAAAAAATGTTTTTTTATATATAAAGAAAGAAAACCCAAAACAATGTAAGGATTTTTGTGCTTATCGCCTTTGCAAGCAGACGCCACTCGGATGTGTGCCGACAAAACAAACTAAAACGCACACAGTTGGCTGGCTTTCTCACGTTTTTTTTTGTATGTGTGTGGGGGTGGGGGTGGCGGTGAGAGGGAGGTGATTGGAGCTGCTAGGTTTTATCACTTGTTTCTTAAATCGATTAAAAAATCGCTTTTGTATGACTCGATGGCTACTCCGCCACTTCTTCCTTCAAACAAAGGGAAAAAGGATTCAGTTTCGCGACCGGTTTGTTACATAGATAGTAATCTAGCAGCTTGTGACCGAGTCAGTTTCTTGTTTTCAATGATGGCTTCCTATTTAGCGTCAAAATTGAAATCGTGGATAGCTATGGATAACGCTTATACCACAGATGGTAAAATTGTATTTTGTCAAGTATTCGATAAGAAAGGGGGCTGTTCAATGAAGTCGCAAATGGATCAGCACATGAAAACAGCTATTCCCATGAAAAACAAGGTGTTACAGCGTGCCACAAAGTAAAAACTTTTAACCCAAACAAAGCCAGCATCTGAAAACAGTAGTGAATTTTACAAAGACCTTGCCAATGCGTTCATAGCAGCAGACATACCGTGGTACAAATTGCAAGTCCCACAGTTCGTGTCCTTTTTGGAAAAATATTGCAAGAGACACATTCCTGACGAATCTACTATCCGCAAGAATTATTTGGATATGTGCTATGAAGATACTATCAAACACATTCGAGCTGCAATTGGTGATTCGCATATATGATTTACGGCGGATGAAACTACAGACGTATTAGGATGTTTAGTTGCCAATCTGGTGGTAGCAAAACTTGACCCTGATTCTCCATCACGGCCATTTCTGATCTGTTCAAAAGTTTTGAACAAAACAAACCATTCCATACTTGCACGTTTCGTAAATTATGGACTGAGAGTGTTGTGGCCAGAAAGTGTTCCTGCAGAAAAAGTGCTTCATATGTGTTCTGATGCTGCGGCGTACATGTTAAGAGCTGCCGATGCGCTTAAAGTGTTCTACCCAAACCTCATTCATATGTGCTGTTTGGTCCATGGATTACATCGTGTAGCAGAGGAAGTGCGGATCAACTTCCCTGAAGTCAATGAGCTTGTGTCTTCTACTAAGAAAGTTTTTGTGAAAGCCCCTGGTCGTGTGCAGTGCTACAACAATATGCAACCAAATATGTCGCTACCACCGCAGCTTGTACTGACACGGTGGGGCGCCTGGATACAGGCTGTTAACTTCTACAATGAAAATTTTGATGCTGTAGTCAGTTGTCACCACATTTCCTGCAGAATCCAGTGCAGCAGTGCGTGATTCTCAAAGTGCGTTCAAAAATCCTGTTGTTCAATGTTCACTAGCGTACATTGCAAGTAATTTCGGGTGGATTGCAAACGTTAGCGAGAAGCTAGAAAAAAAAATTCAATATTTTTTTATGTTCAATAATGTGATTTTTTACTTTCTTGATACATATTTTCATTTCTCTTGAAAATTTTTACGTATCTGTAGGAAGTTATTAACACTTGTTAAGCTTTTATTACATAAATATGTTACAGTATATTTATTAGCTAAGAAAATAGCACAGACACAAAATAAACACGAAAAAATATTTTTACATATTTTCATATTTTTAACATATTTCTTACATATTTCATTGATTTTTGTTACATATTTATGTACATATTTCGGTACTTTGTACTACATAAAAATCCGGGCCTTAGTTATAAGGCTAGTGGTTTGATCGTATCCTCAAATTACGTTGGAAAAAAGACAGAGTTTATTTCAATTACAATTATTGTTTAGGTTGTTCAGTGGTGGAAATTATGTGAAAGGAAGGACTGGGAGTAACATTTATAAAGGTAATGAAGAATATTCTGTCGCTTTTCTTAGGTCTATGTTCCATTTGTTCTCACACCATGAGTTAAATGCGAATGGAGATACGGGGATGATCAGTTGTTGGTGTGGGTATATTCAACATACTACTTGGTTGTGGCAGTTCAATTACACCGTGAATTCAAATAAGGACAGAGTGAAAATGAGACCTCCATAGAGCGTCATAAGGCATGTTTGATGTACGAGTTCAAACTGGGGTCAAACGCCATTGTAGTGGGGTGGAAGATGTGCCAGGCATTTGGTAATTGTGTCGTGACTACGTGAAAAATACAGCGGTGGCTTAACAAGTTTAAGGACGGTGACGAAACACTCGAAGACGCACCACATGCCGGAAACCAACACAAGTACAAAATTATTTTGAGGCAGCAATTGACTACAAAAATGGCTGACATGTGAGGAACTAGGACTACAGTTCAGTGTGAGTGGATAACCATCCGGCGGCACCTCAATCAACTTGGGAACACCACAATTTGGGTCGATGGGTCAAACAGGATTTGATTTCGGGCAAGACGGCAACGCGAGCAGACATCTATGTTTCTGTGTAGTTTCGTCTGCGGAATGATTCATTTCTGTACAAAGTGTTGATATGTTATGAGAAATAGGTCCTGTGCGAAGCTCCATGGCTCCGTCATCATTGGTTATCACCCCATGAACCGGTTCCAAAACAGCCGAAACTGCAAGAGAAAGAAGTCCTCCTGCGTGTTAGCTGAACTGCTCGTGGCATCTTTCATCGGGTACTGCTACCAGCTGGTCAGAGCATCATCGCAACTGTGTACTGTCAGCAATTGAGCCGTGTTGAAGAAAAACTCAAAACTCTTCAGACATCCCTTCTTAATCTCAAAAGGTTCCTCATGTTATACAACAACGCTAAGCTCCACATATCTAGCATGACCCAGGACACAATTCTACGCCATGGACGTGGAACACTATTGCATCAGCCATATTCCCCGAACATTGTACCGTGCACTTATCATCTGTTCCATTCCTTTGAAAATCAACTTACTGGATGAATGTTTAAATCCCTAGTAGAGATGCAAAATGCACTTGATACCTTCTTCGCTTCACGGCCTAATATGTTCTACCGCGATGTAATCCATGGCCTTCGAGAACGTTGGCAGAAGGTTGTCGATGCTGATGACCCTTTTGATTTTTCAGGTACGTCTTAGGTGACATATGAATGTTCGAAGGTGGTGTATGACAAAGTTATAGATCTTCCTTGGTTATCTTTATAATAAAATTACAAACAATAGGATATTTTCTACTGTTGAAAAACATGTAAAGTGATTAAAATCTTTAAGAAATCATAATAGTGTAGAGGATATCAGACTAAGCGCCTATTTTGAATTCTCCCTGTATGTAGTTATTTTGTTTTTCAAACAAGAAATTGTAATTATTAAATAATAAAGAAGAGACTTCCCTATGTTGTCACCTCATCCCAATACAAATTCATGCTTACCATTCTCTTCCTAGTTTCCGTAACTTCACCAAAACAAACTCAGCCACGCCATTTCAGCAATTAAACTTCCCTATTGACCAAGATAATTGTGATGAGCTAGTCATCCACGTGCGGAGCACCAGGAAGAAGCGAAAGCTAGGAAGTAGAACAAAACCAGGGGACACGGAACCCTCGAGGTGAGAAGTGTGACAGAAGCCGCCAGAAACATACTTTGGACCCCTATTCAGAAGAGTCGTCGTAACAGCAATTGAGAGACGGTCGGCACGCCTGGGCCCTCACCATCCACTGCATGACAGAGGTGTCATTCCGAAGAGGCCAGGACATCTGGAAGCTGTTGCTCTGAGATCGAGAGGTTCTTCACTCTCGAACGTGAGGTCCGGGATCGATACCAGACGGAAACACTCAAAGGATTGGAGGATAAGGCTTCACCCGATAATTGAAGAGGCTCATCACATCGAAATGGCTGAGGTACAGTAAACCCTTTCCTTTCCTAACCTTTGCGTCTCTGTGATTTCTTCTATTAGAAAACATGCATTTCATTTCACTCATCCCCAATTAATTACTTCAGCGCTGTACTGCTCAGATCCCCACGTACTTTCTCTCTTGCCATGCGAAGAGCTATTCCCACATTCTTTCAGTAAAGAACTGATAATAGAGCAAATAACTGTGGTTGTAACCCCACAGTACAGTACAGCAAGATGGTGGAGATGTGGACCTTCACTTTGTGAAGATTTTTCAGGCCTTTGCCTAGCATTTAGGAATTTTTTTCTTCTAATATAGAAATGCAGCTTCTGTGAGACATTGTTATTATAAATTCCGAACCGTAAGACTTTTAAATTAACGTCAATCCATCGATTTTTATCGTATCATTTTTTTGTTACAATTCTGTTACATCAAACCATGTTTTTCTTATTATTTATTTTTTGAAGTGACGCAAAGATTGGGTTTATTTTAACTTTAAGTATGTTGTGTTGACACTGATTTTATGTGCATGTTTACTTAGCATTTTCTGCATGTTTCGATTATTAGCTGAACAGTATCTACAGCCTTTTGATGATCTAAACGATATTTCCACTACGCAGTACTTTGAACCTATAATTTGTTCATCACCGATTGGCATTCCGGTTACTAGAAATTTTTATACCAATCTTAAAGACAATTTGCATTTATCTACCCCAGTTTCAAGTATTTCTTATTCTTTCACACCGGACAGTTTAAACATGGCCCACAATAATAGTGAGAATGTAGAAGGTTCATTGACCTCGATTCATACGATAGTGAGGTCCGAACCATTTTATGCTAAATTAGGAGAAGACATCAGGCGGTATTTGCAGAAATACGAGGCTATTGCCTCCATCAATAATTGGACAGGCATAAGAAAAAAGCTAATCCTATGTACATTGATGAAAGGTCCGGCTGAATTTTGGATGGACAATACTTCCAAAAAACCCGAATTTGCTAATTGGACTTACGATGAGTTCAAAGCGAAATTAATAGAAGCTTTTGGGAGCAACACCGTGCCTCAGTTGACAGAAAGTGAAATGCGTGCTCGCGAACAAGGAGAAACTGAGAGCATATCTGATTATGTTTACTCTAAACTCAACCTCATTTTGAGGGTAGACCCTCAAGCCCCCCCAGCGAAACAAACACAATTAATCATAGAAGGTTTGCAACCTGAATATTTTAGGGCCGTTATTCGCAAGGAATATGATTCAGTTGAAAAACTGATATCAGACTTAATAACTGAGGAAAAAACAAAAATCTTATTAGAACGGAAAACCATCGAGAAATACATTAAGCGTAATTCGTCAATATTGCAGTCTTCATTAGTCCTAGTAATACGAATGTTGACCCGATGAATACGCATTCTTGCTCTCAGCCTACCACACAGTCCAGAGCTGTTGAGAAAATTTCTGCTCAGAAAAATGCTGACGCGCATGTAAACTCTCAGGTCCCTGACTCCAATGCACTGCAGCAAATACAGCAACAGTTAGAGAAACTTTCTTTAAATATTACGTCTCTCACTGCAGATCAAGGTCAATCGACAAACACAGGAAATGCAAGTTCATCTTTTCGTGGTAATAACAAAGGAAGAAGAGGCCGAGGTAGAGGGGGAAACCAAGTTCGCTACTACAACAATTATGCTCAAAATCAAGGGAGTAATAGTGACAGGGGTAACGCGATTGACAATAACTCGAGTGACCAGGGTTCAAGCCCCGCTGCGGGAACTTCTAAACCACCACGTTCTCCTATTGTCTGTTGGCGCTGTCAAGGATTAAATCATATAGCCCGAGATTGTCGCGCATTTTTAAACGAAGAAACGGAATAGTTGGTCGGGACACAACTATTCGTCATTCTGTGTTACAAGCCCCTATATTCAAGGAATCAGAACTCCCATACATTAATATTAGAGCAGGGAGCGTGTACACTCCATTGTTAATCGACTCAGGATCACAAGTTTCTTGTCTCCCTGAAAATTTAGTAAAGGAGCAAAGAAAATAGCAATTACTACAAAATTAAAGGGAGTGACGGGCAACACAATTGAAGTATCTCATATTGTTTTTTTGCGTTTCTTCATAGGAAAAAAGAGCTTTACGCATCCGTTCAGAGTAATTCCTCGGTTTCCATTTAAGCCCTTGCTTGGTCAGGATTTCTTAACATCCCATAATGTTTTCCTGGATTTTCAAAACAATATTTTTTCAGTTAATAGATTTGGGAAACCACCTGTAAACCAGCTTCCACGTAATAACAATGAGGGTGTAATTTCTGAAACTCTAAAAGAGAAATTAGCGTCTCTTTCTAAAGCTGTTTACACACTTTCTGAACGAATAGTGCTTCCAGCGAAAACACATACTCGAGTTTCTCTCACTAAACGTTACGATATAGGAGGAAATAAGAATCTTTTAGTGCCAAATATTTCTTTGCAGAATAAATTAGAAATTTTTATTCCTTTTTGTGTGTTGTCACCATCTCAGCCTTGTGTATGGATTACGAATCCTACTATTAATGACATAACGTTAAACGAGGGTCAAGAAATAGGGTTAGCCGAAGTATTTGAAGAAATATCAGAGGAAGACTCTGCTTATCTAGTAGGTCAAATTCAGGAGGAATTGTCACCGGAAATTTTAGAAAAAAGAAAACTGTTTGATAGGTCACAAATTCAGGTTAACCCCGAACTTTCTGAAAGTGATAAAGAGAAATTTTATGATCTCGCTTATCGTTATAGTGATATTTTCATGTGGCACGACCAAGATTTTTCTTTTGCTAAGGATTATGAATATCAAATCCAGCTCAAAGACAACACGCCCATTTGTAAACCAGCCCTACCTATACCGTACCATTTGCGCGCTGTAGTTAAAAAACAGCTGGATAATTTATTACAAAGAGGGATCATTTCGAGAACTATATCCCCATGGAACTCACCTATTCTCTTAGTTAAAAAACGAACAGGTGATTATCGTTTTGTTTCTGATTTTCGGGCTGTAAATGTAAACTGTAAGGTGGATTCCTTTCCGATTCCTAGCATGGAGGACGTGTTAAATCGTGTTTCTGGAAAGAAATATATTACAATGTGTGACCAAAAAGATGCCTTCTTCCAAATCCGCATTACAGAAGATAGCAAACCAATCACAGCATTCTCTGTTCCGGGAGAGGGTTCCTTTCATTATAATGTGGTTCCCCAGGGATTACTTTGTTCTTCTGCGGCGTTGAACCGGCTCATAAAACTGACATTAGCCGATATTCCATCGCCCCATATATTGAATTATCTAGATGACTATTTTATAGTAGCTGACACCATACCGGAAATGTTAGAATTATGCACATTACTTTTTGATGCTTTTCGCAAGCGAGGTTTAAAATTGTCTCCAAAGAAAACCAAGTTTGCACAGACTTCTGTAGTTGTTCTTGGACATAAAGTGAATAAATATGGTATTTCTGTGTCTGACAAAGTAATTGACACTATAAAATGTTACAAACGTCCTAAAACTAAGAAACAACTAAAGTCATTTTTCGGCACTTGTAGTTTCGTGAGACGCTTTGTAAAGAATTTCAGTGAAATTTCAGCTCCTCTCTTACAATTACTTAAGCGTGATGCTAAATATAGCTGGAAAAAGCCACAACAGGATGCTTTTGAAAAACTCAAAGAAGCAATCATAAATTCACCAACTTTAATGAACTATCACCCCAACAGACCATTATTTCTGTACACGGATGGATGTAAATCTGGGGTGGGGGCGGTTGCTAAGCAACCAATTGATGATAACCCTAACAGTGAATTAGTTCCTATTGGGTATTGTTCCCGGTCTCTAAACGCCACAGAAAAAAATTACTCAATATATGAGATTGAGCTTCTTGGGGTGCTATATGCACTACGTTCTTTTCGTTACTGGCTCATCGGAAGACATTTTTTTCTAAAATCAGACTGTAGAGCGATCACATTTCTGAAACAATCTAAAAATGTTAGTGGCAAGCTAGCTCGGTGGCTTTCTCAACTAGAACAATTTGACTTTACAATATCCCATGTCTCAGGAACCGCCAATATAGAAGCCGATAATATCAGTCGTTTTGCTTCCAATAAAAGAGATCTCGAAGATGAAAAGTTAAGTTCAGAGGACCCCTGTGTTTTTTTTCTAGAAGATAAAACCGATATTAATATTAGCGACGCTCAGAGAAAAGATAATGTTCTTAAGCACATTATTGACTGGCTTGAGGGCAAATCTAAAGACAATCAGTATGAAAGACAAGCTTCCTGTTATGAATTGCGCAATAATATTCTTTACAGAAAAAACAAAACACCTATGGGTATGAACTACTTGCTTGCCATTCCTTTGTCATTGCGGGAAACAGTTTTTAAGAAATGTCATGAGGAGATTTTGGGAGCCAATCACTCTGCTTTTAGTAAAACATATAAATTATTAGTTAACAGTGTATATTTTCCTGACATGAAACGTTTTGTATATAGACGCTGTACAGAATGTCTTCACTGCCAAATGTTAAAGAAAAGAGTTGGTTTGAGTTATGGTAAGCTGCAAACTCACCCTAGTGTTATGCCCTTTTACCGGCTTTATTTGGACGTAGCTGGGCCTTATTGCACTAACAATATTTTGAAACACAAATATTTTGTAGTCTGTGTGGATGAAGCCACAAGATTTTGTATAACAGCTAGTATTCCAGACACCACTGCCAATACTTTGGCATCATTCCTTTTTAATGACGTCATTTTAAAATATGGGTTATTTTATGAACTTTGCCTAGACAGGGCAGCTGCTTTTACAAGCGCCATATTTAAGGAATTGTGCAATATTTGTGGTGTTACGTTGAAATTTGCAGACGTGAAAGCACATTTTTCTATTGGGCTCGCTGAGGTAACAATACGTAATTTGGAACAAAAATTGAAGCTCAACATTGACCCAAATAATTCAGGAAACTGGGTGGAATTACTTCCCAAGGTTACATTCAGCCATAATATTTCTATTAACACAAGTATGGGATACTCCAGTTTTGAATTACTCCATGGTTTCAAACCAAGGTTAATACATCAAGCTATGTTTGACACACAGTGTCAATTTCAAGACAACGCAGTCAGGCTATCTCATCTTAATGATATTCGAGAGCAGGCTGCTGAAAAATTATTCAAAAGGTTCCAAACTTCTGCGAAATCATATGACAAGCGTCATAAACAAGTGCAATTTCAGAAGGGAGATCTTGTTTGGATATATGTAGATAACATGAAACGGGGCCAGACACGTGCTTTCACTGGGAAATACATTGGACCAGGTGAGATACAGGGCAAGAATAACGAAAATAGTTACTTCGTTAAATTCACTACTGGCACAGGAAGACAGAAAATAGACTCCATTACGGTTGACCGTCTTAAGAAATATTACCCTCCGTCGCCTATGGACGAGTTAGGAGATCACGACCATCAACGCAAGAAGCCTCCCACCAGTGACGATATTGAAGCCAGAGACTCAGCTATTCAAGGAGAGAACGTACCCCCTGAGGAGAACTGCACAGAAGATGAGGAGGGACGGAATCAGCTGTCTCCACGGAATGATGAAGAGGAAACAGGCTTACCAACATCTAGATTTATTACTGAATTCACTGGAAGGAAAGAGGGAAAGGAAGAAAAAGATGATCAAACTGACAATTACACGTGCCTCAATATCGTTAATGCCATTTCTATGCTCCATTTACCGGCGTGGGATGTCACAGCCAGACGTACGCTACATAATGCACCTAAAGTTCCTTCAAAATTTGGTGTGAACACTGAGATCAATTCTAAAGTAGCTTTGTACCATGGAAGCATTGTAGAACTCCAGGGTGATGCCATTGTAAACCCAAGCAACACGGATTTATTACCCATAGGGGGCGCAGACAGGGCAATACACTTAGCAGCAGGGCCACAATTAACTCAAGAATGTGCACGCATTGGGAAATTAAAAGAAGGTTCGTGCATAATTACAGAAGGCTTCAATCTTCCAGCTAAACACGTAATACACACTTGTGGACCTAAAGGTGAAAATAGCAAATCATTACAGTCTTGTTACGAGAAAATCTTATTTAGTGTTTTAAACAATGATTTTCGTACAGTTGCATTGCCCACCATTTCAACAGGTGCATTTTTATATCCTAAAATACCAGCATGTCACATAGCCTTAAGAACTGTGAGAAATTTCTTGGAGGAAAATTTGGATTCCATAGATAAAATATTTTTTTGTGTTTACGATGTACAGAATAAACGAATCTACGAACATTTGATGCATGAATATTTTCCTGTGGTGTAAAAAAAAAATAGTAAGCTTGAGCATATGAGTGAATAAGCTAATCTTATTATTACGATACATTAGTAATGTATAGTGAAGTATTGATACTCTATTTTTGACAATTTTGAAACTACTTTTTAGTTTCTGTGGGATATTTTTATAATCCTTTTATTTTGAGTATTATTTATTGTGTATGAGTAGTGGGTTGCATGCCAAGTGTTCTTTGAATATGTTTCATATTCTTTCCTGACCTTTTTGTTGGTCGTTTTTTTTCACTGTCAGTGAGCCTTCAAGGTAACATGGAAATAAATAAAAATATATATGTACATATTAGATGAAAAATAAGGGAAAGAAGCACTCAAATGTTTCTAGTGCTGTATATAGTAGATAATTTTAATATTGTTTTATTATTGCTCATAGCTCTTCACCATGAAGTTAAGAAGTAAACACAGGAATACTGCTTCAAATCTATATTTCATTGTAGAAATAGGCATCATTTCTATTCACCGTTTCAAAGCTTTTTAGGGATTACTGACCTAGTTCTCATGTTATTTGTGTTAATAAAAATCTTCCGATTATTACAAAAGAAACCATCATCTCTTCATCGTACTTTTCCAAGATTTTTGCCTGCTACTGCTAGAAACAACGCCTCGACAGAAACACGCGAGGACTTGCATCACTCCACGCTAGAACTCACTCCGAGAAATATCTCAGCATCGTATTTAAACAATTACATCCCTTATGTGTAACGTAGTCATTTAACTAATCTGGAATAGTGCTACTCTTCATATACCGTTACCGAGTAGTCCGCGGTATATCGGACTTTTCAGGCACTTAGTAGAGGAAATGCTACTAACCAAATTAGTTAATCTAATTGTATCCTCCCATATTCTAACACTCCCACGAATATCAATTTTAACTAACACAAACTTTTACGAATACCTAAACTTAGAGAGATTTTACTTTGCATATGTATAAAATATATATTATTTATCTTATTTATTATTTATAATTTATCTTATTATATTACATATATTCATATATTTATTTTATATATCACAATTTGGTTAAGAAATCATATAATTATTGTATATAAACAAGTTACAATTAATTTTTCTTTCAAATGTCATTTTTTTCGTTCCCACTTAACCCCTTACTTGTATCTCAGCCATAATCTATATTAATAATCCCATATTAAAATTATTACACTTACCTCCCATTAAGATTGCATAACACCACACTTCCTGAAGTACTATTAACTAATTCGTTTTATTTTTCTTTCATGTAAAAAAAAATCTGAATCAGCGCAACCTTGAATTCTATCCTTCTACATCTTCAGTTTCTACGTAGTAATGGGAGCGTCCGCCAGAGGGCAACCTTCGACAACATTATAATTAATTCATACCTGACCGCCATCTTAAGGACATTGGAGAATTACTACAGCATCTTTGGGTCATCAACACTCTTCTCCAGGAGAACACTCCGAATTTTTTTCAAAATCGTCGTGGAGAAATAGAGCAGGGAGTGTAGAGGATATCAGACTAAGCGCCTATTTTGAATTCTCCCTGTATGTAGTTATTTTGTTTTTCAAACAAGAAATTGTAATTATTAAATAATAAAGAAGAGACTTCCCTATGTTGTCACCTCATCCCAATACAAATTCATGCTTACCATTCTCTTCCTAGTTTCCGTAACTTCACCAAAACAAACTCAGCCACGCCATTTCAGCAATTAAACTTCCCTATTGACCAAGATAATTGTGATGAGCTAGTCATCCACGTGCGGAGCACCAGGAAGAAGCGAAAGCTAGGAAGTAGAACAAAACCAGGGGACACGGAACCCTCGAGGTGAGAAGTGTGACAGAAGCCGCCAGAAACATACTTTGGACCCCTATTCAGAAGAGTCGTCGTAACAGCAATTGAGAGACGGTCGGCACGCCTGGGCCCTCACCATCCACTGCATGACAGAGGTGTCATTCCGAAGAGGCCAGGACATCTGGAAGCTGTTGCCCTGAGATCGAGAGGTTCTTCACTCTCGAACGTGAGGTCCGGGATCGATACCAGACGGAAACACTCAACGGATTGGAGGATAAGGCTTCACCCGATAATTGAAGAGGCTCATCACATCGAAATGGCTGAGGTACAGTAAACCCTTTCCTTTCCTAACCTTTGCGTCTCTGTGATTTCTTCTATTAGAAAACATGCATTTCATTTCACTCATCCCCAATTAATTACTTCAGCGCTGTACTGCTCAGATCCCCACGTACTTTCTCTCTTGCCATGCGAAGTGCTATCCCCACATTCTTTCAGTAAAGAACTGATAATAGAGCAAATAACTGTGGTTGTAACCCCACAGTACAGTACAGCAAGAATAGTTCTTGCTGATAATTTTGCTGTTAAGACTGTGTATCTTAAAATGCTGGATGTGTAGCACAAAATGAACGTCGTCTTGTATCTTGTTCAGTACAGTTTTGTCATTATTCACACCATTAACAAAAGAGATAACTAACTAAAACTCCTAATGTATAAAATAATAATAACTGTGTAGTAGCTTCGGTAATATAACATTCCTTTCATCATATTCATTAAAATATGTCTGATGAAGACCATGGTGCACAGGTATTATTAATATATATGCGTTATTTGGTTTACTTTTGTTTTAATAAACCTCGTCTTAAAACTGGAAGCAAATATTCTCAATGCTCTCAAATGCCCCTGCTAATTGAGTTTCATGCGTATATATGTATGCAAAAAATGTAACGGGTAACCACTTTGAAATCAATATTATAACGCAATTTAACAGTTTGAAAATAGATATCCTTGAACTTGTTTTAGTTGGTCTCCAAACAGCATTAGAACGCTATTTTGTTTGAACATTAAAAAATATGCAGGTGTTCGCCGATAATGGATGAAATGAATATATTCATAGATAAAATCTCAATCTAAATTTCAATCAGTATAGTGTTCTAAAGCACATGCTGCTTATAAACAATTCCAACTTGTTACTCAATTAAATATACATACGTTTTACTCTGCAGAAGAATATCTTTTACCACCCTGTATATATAATAAAATACAAGTGAACAAAAGCAAGTGGCGATTAACGATCGAATAAATAGTGGTATCACCATTTACTTGATGAAGTAGTTTTAATGACACAAATTTATAGCGTTGTTCTTATCGCTAGCGTGTTCTTATTGCTGCTACAAGTTACGTATATGATATCAAAAATGAATGTGAAACAATTTTAAATTACAAAGAAGGTGAACTGATTTGCAAGGTTTGCTGGAAACTTTACGGAATCAATATAGTATAGAGAGGGATTTGAATCCAAACTTGTGATGAAAAGGGAACCGATTCGAATTCAACTGACTCAAAATTATTTAAGCAGTGAGTTAGTAAGAGGAGAAAACGGTTCCGCTACACAGCAGCTGTGGTAGGGAGCAAGGTAAAAAAATACTATCCCAGAACTCACATAATCACCTATGACTTCCATAAGAGAGAAGTTTTCCAACATTTTCACACTTTCAATCTACTTCGAGACACTTATCGTATCCTTTCACCCATTTACGGCTTACTGCCAGTTTGCTTCTGGGTCAATTCCTATTTATTTCAATTCTGAAACCTATCAATGATTTGAAGATCACGTGACTAAAAATCAATTAGATGTGGAGCGAAATTCGTAATTTAGGGTCGACGTTTTCCATCTGAAATGTGATCCACAACTACAATGCTGTATTTACTTTCGCCACTCTATCCACTTGATAGCCAAGAAGTCGAAAACAACCTTTATTAAAACTAATATTATCGTATATTAAGGGCTAAATTTGCTTCCTATTATATACGATAGCTACATGCCATATTTGAGAGGCAAATGAGCTTTAAATCTTATTTGAATTTTTGAATTTGATGAATCCATAATATACAGGATACTCACCTATTTGGCAACATATAGTTTAAGTGAGACAGTATCCTGTTTGTTATTGTACCACATCCATTTTTGTTGCAGGTAAACATGGCAAACCCTACGCTAACCCAGGAAATGAAAAGGCTTGTACTCATCGTCTTCTTGGCCGCAGAACATGCAGATTCCAAGTTAGCTGCCTTCCTGAACGTCTCCCGGTCATTCTCTTCGAAGTTCGGAGAGAACCGGGGGCAGCTAATTGTGATATGGAACCTGTTTTCCACAGGAAACAACATTGTCAGCGCTTGGACAGGACCAGAACGACCGAATTCATTGCCTTCGTCCAAACTGTTGACGAAGTGGAGCAGGGAAGTCCATTAGGGCACTCTCAAGGGAGAAGCAGGTTGAGGAAGCCACTATTCGACGTGTAGTGTATGAAACCACCGTTGCAAGTTGTGCTTGATGCGGAGAGGTCCGTTTATGTCCGCGAAAACCAGAGACAATAGAGTAACCCTCACGAGGTGCGTTTTGAACAAACTGAAACATCCCGATCATCCAGATATGCTCTAGTATTTCTCGAATGAGAAAAGCTTCGTCCAGGCTTAGAAGGCGAACCGCAGAAATGATCGCTGGCTGTGTAAAGTCCGGGGAGGCTCTGATCGTCATGCACATCAAGTTCTGGCCTCCGTGATGGTTCTGGGGGTCGTGAGCAGTAAAAGCGACGTGATGCCTCCACATTTATTTTGTCAAGCTGCCAGAGACAACGCCGGTGCTTACACCGATGTGTTGTGCAGCCCTGAATTATTTCTATAGCATGTGGTAGGCAATATATTTTTCAGATTGACTCCGCTTCCGTCCATACTGACCATTGAACCCACGAATGGTTGGGCACGATTTTTAACGACCACGTCACCCCAAACTTGTGGCCCCCAGTTCCAATGATGTCAAACCTTTGGATTTTTACGTTTGAGTGCTGGTTCAGAGGGCCTTTAATAAACATCCACAGAACACCGTTGCTGCTCTCAGAGCAGCCATTGTGGATGATGCCATGAGAAACATTCCCAGGACCTACCTTAACCTTCGAGTAGTCGCGCCGCGGTCAAAAGCACCGCAGGGAAATTATTTTTGATCGTGTGTCCATTCTGTTTGTCTGACATACTCCTCCGTCTTCCGGAACATTCCTGCTCAATCACTCCGTTATTCGTTGTTTAGTTTAACTACTAGAATTCTTTAGTGATTCTGCGGTGCTTTCCACCGCGCGCAACTAACCGTGTAATGTTTTTTCTCAGTGTTTCGCTCTGCACGTGACCTTTGCTTTGGACATGTTTTAAGCTTTATAAACAAAAATATTATTTTAAATGGACGGAAGAGAGGTTGACAGAGTTAACAAACTGATACCAAGTGTAAAAAAAGAGAAAATTAGAAATAAGCAGCTTAAAACAACGGAGGGAAATGTTAGGAATGGACTATTTGGATAAATCAGCCGAGATGATTTCGTGGGAGCTTTGTCTGAGGAAGATCATAGCAAATATATATAAGTGAGTGAACACGAAAGGTGAAGTGAGGAGTCTGCGAGCGAGTCTGAAGATCTTAAACCCAGAAATGACCAGCGATTCCCCGAATGTAGTCAGAACAGGAGAGGACGAAATAAGCGACGACGAAGCATAGAACAGTGTAAATTTGAAGATCACCTAAAATAATTCAATGTAGTGCTGCATAGGTGAAGTTACAAAATAACAGTACCGTAAAATAATTCAATGTAAATTTGATTTGATTTCAATTTAGCGCCCCTTTTAGCATCAAGGCTATGTAAGACGTGGACCTACTGCTTAACGTGGGATCCGAACCACATGAGCTCCCACCGGGAATCGAACCCGGAAGTCCCAGGCCAAAGACGTGTATGTTAACCGCTTAGCTACGAGTGAGATCTAATTGAATGTAAAATACGTTGTGAAGCTTTGTTTTAGTGTTATGTTTATATACTATTTATTTTACTAATTTACTATTGCATTTCTAATTTTAGACAAACCAAAGAGTTTACAAAAACAAAAGATCGTCACAGATTTAGAATTTTCAATAAACCCAGTGCGTAGCTATCTATCTAAAGAAATATATAAAAAAAACATTTTATTCCAAATAAAAAATTAAAATAAACAGTAAATGCCTAATTGTAGGTTCCTCTAATAGTTATTACTGTAAAACTTATTATAATAATAAAAATGTTATTCCCTCTTAATCAGAAAATATACAAAATTACGTTTCTAATACAAGAAAAATGTTTAAAATGATATTTGCAACACATTATGTTCGTGCGGTCCTTTTGACCGCGCGCGACTACTTGCGTTACTTTTTCAACGCGACTTCTCGAGGGTTAATCATGCCTGCCTACGGTTTCGACACTGCCCATAGACTGTTATTGCGGCAGTTTGCAGTTTCATAGAATGATATCCTGTATTGAGACTGCCTTCACGTGTATAGAATGTTGAATGGTCATTAAATGCTCTATCACCCGTCTATGTTTCTTTTCCCGCGGATGTTACTTTTCCACAAATAGCTGTCGCACCCTGTATATCTTAATTTATGATTTCTGATATTTTGCGTTGGGCGTCTTTAAAGTGTTTTCTAATGATTACTGATTATTAATGCTAGTCTTTGTTCATTGATTATTTTATTGTTTGAAATTGATAAAACAAAATGTATTTTTTTGAGTGCTATAAAATATTTATAGGTCAGGCCCACTATACACGAAGCTCTTGTGCCACCAACTCGGTTTTTTGAGAGTCGCTTAAAATATTTTTACTCGGCAACAACTACACGCAGATGCCAAAACCCGATGCTTATTGCACAACTAAAAACCCATACGTAAAACTGAGATGTTGTCCGTTTAGTTGATAGGTTCCTCCCATTAAATGTGTGTATATGTATAAGAAATACAAGTTAATTTAAAATTATATTGTGGTTTTAGTTCGCATCTTGTATCGAGTCACTTCGAGATTATAACATATTAATCTGTAATAAAGATAACTTTTGTTAAACTGTATTAAATAAATGGTAAGTATGATAATTGAAAAAGTTTTATTGTGGCCTGTCCATATGTTAATAAGTTTATTCTTTCATAAACACATACTTTGGAACATATTGACTTGGTTTATGAAGGGCTTTAGACGTACAGAATAGTCCCGGATGGACTTGCATGAGTCTTAATAACTTTGGTTTATTCGGGACGCTTTCTATGTTATAGTAAACTGACGTGATGCGCTACCCGAAAAACATAATATGGCTCTTGTATTAATCTCTGGAGATGGTAATCACTCATTTGAATCTTATTTCTTTTCGTTTGTGATTCGTTTTGAGCGTGATCTACATTTCTAAATAAATGTATTCTTTATTGTTGTTGGTATGTATGTTCGTTAGTCCACATATTTTTCATTAATAGAAACTGATAGAGAACACACGATTCTGGAAATCACGTTTTATATACGAAGCAAAATGAAATCAAAATCACAATTAATTTTACCACTATTTTAATACAGAGAGAACTTTTGCTTTACGTCATTTTCCTCCACTTGCGTCTTTCAATATGAGGTATTTTGTAAGAAAAGTTATTTCTGATGCTATAGTCACAAGTACAATGCCGATTAGACGTCTTCATTGGACTTGTCTTCTGTCCTCCTTCAAGGTGCTCTTTTAAAGAACCAGAGAGGTGGGAATCTAATTGTGTCAAATTTGCAGAGTATAGCGGATGTGGACAGCACTTGAACCGTAGGCCGATTATGGTTCCAGGGGTTGCACGAGTAACATGTAGACGGGTAATATTATCCTGAAGCAAAATAAGTTCCACTCAACAATTCAATTCCTTTGGTGGACATTGTTGTCTTCAAATGATTTTTGAGAAGTTAACTGTAAACCTCACTAGTCACTGTGATGCGTGGAGACACGTGGTTTTGCAGAATATTACTACTTTTATCCTACAATAATCTCAACATAGTTTTCCTTGTAGAGGGTATTCTGAGAAACTTCTTTTGTTTTAGCGAAGAAGAATGTTGCCCTTCATTCTTTGCGCAGTTCGTCTCCGGTCGAAAATGATACACCCAACTTTCATCCAAGGTTGCACTGTGAACGAGAAAAGTCCTCGCCTTCTTCTTCATAATGCTCCAGCGGCTCTTGACGTGTATCAACTAGACGATCCTTAAGTCTTTTCTTCAGCTTTTGAGGACCACTCCTGGTGGCTACATTTCTGTAATAGAATACATCATGCTTATGTGATCATCTCTAACAAAACTCACATTTAGAAAGGAAACAATTTCATGCAGGGTGACATAACGGTTATTCTGAATAAGTCGATTTGTTCTTGCTATTGACTCCTGATAATTTATTGCTTGTAGAAATATCGCTGTGAAGGACAGTTTTAACATATTTCATTTTCTGTCTCCGATGAATATGTACTGGTTTCCAGAAATTGTGTCTGCAAATGTACAAACGCCTACGAGAAAATATGTCTTTTAATGACACTTTGGCTTTTTTCATTTAAACCTCCTTTGCATAGCAGATAGACATCGCACGTAGTTAATAATTCATATTGTGCACTTGGAATTGTGTCGGTAAGTAAAGATTTGGTTTGCTAGTACAATGAGTTTGATGGTAAAAAACTTGCTAAATCTTTTCCCATATTTGACCATTGGAGCTATCTATTAACTCATATATGTTCCAGAAATTTCCACCTTATATTTTCACAGACCTCCAAATAAGTCAGTAGAGTTCTGCAATCATCAATTGAAATGCAATTTCTAACAGAGCTCTCCGATGAACATAACTTGAAGGACAAAATATAATTTGATAACTGTATTTTCCTACCCACGTATTGATCAGTAACAACGCGGTTACTATACTGATTGCTCAACGACCTTAGCTAAATATACACAACGATTACAAGACTTTTATTTGAATATTCTTTTAAAAATGAAGTCACACGCCAGTGAAGGTATCAGTCGCACATCCCCCGTCGCACCCTCGCGCCGTCCAAATGTATATACGCATACGGTCATGTTCAAACTAGAACTAGTTGTGTCACCTTACACAACCATCATAAGTTTTTATTATTAGTAAATTATGTGATATTTGTATCAGATAGCAAGGTCTCAAGAGGAAAAATCTGTGCTGCTGATTATATCCTCGAGTGGCTGTCTAAGAAAATCAAGGATCGTATTGCAATATTATTATTCGAAGGAGAAATACAACGTCACTCCGGCTTTACTTTTCAATAATAGTATAAATTAATAGTATATGCACCAAAAAATGTAATACAAAAGAAAACATTGCTATTATTGTACAGTGCAGAAAAAACAGCACTATTCCTCTTCATAATTTAAATAAAATACAGAAATAAACAAATGCATACATACACGTGTATTTCAAATATTTTTATAGCATGGAATTTTATATATAGTGGAACTTTTACATACAACAGAAAACATACATTCTACCACCACCAAATTACAACATTCCCATCCAACCATTAAAAATGCATACGAACTAATAAAAAATATTATGACGAACTCTTTGTACAATACCAGTTCTTCATATTCTTCCTTGAGTCACCCTATACCAAACGAGGTAATAAACATTTATAGTATTATATCTCTCATAAGAAATACATAACAGTAGATATTTTAATACCCTACTTCTGTTACGTGTAACCGGTGATGTGTCTCATGCAGGACATTATCCACGGATGGAAGACACAAAGAAGTTGCCTGAGAGGCACGTCCAGGTCGAGAAAATGTAACATGTGCCTTTTGGAAATAAAAAAGTAGAAATTTTTCACTCCGGGAGATTGATCTTAAAAAGCTATTAAATCTTTTCGAAGAAGTGTCTGTATTTGAAGTCATACCCAGCATCATTCGCATCAAAAACTAATTTCTAATTATAGTTGATACGCTTCGATGCAAAAGTAATAATGAGAATAAAACCAATTACACCTTACTGCAATACGTTCTTAAATATACCGATGACTGAGCAATGTTAAACATTACAAAATGTTTAGATTAAAATTTTCACCATGTGAGATTACAAATTACGAAATCACAGGGTTCTAACTGTACATGTCTGTGGTATTTCAGTTAATCATTTCCTTTCGTTCTCAATACAACTTGAGTTTCCACAATAACAGGGTTCTTTAGAGACTAAAAGATTACATTTCACTCTTGACATGCTGAATTATGACCTCATTATTTAAATATAGCGAGACGATGGGATTTGTGTAAATGGAACAGAAGTATATTTAACTAGCATATAACATATCCTGATACGACGAATTGATTTTGGAGCAGGCTGCACTTTAAAGTAGGCATTATTTGTATCAAAAGGATTACAGGTTTCAAGGTTAGTACGTGGAACAAGAACTCTTCTTTTATATAAAAGCGTGATTGCATTTTGGTTAGATTATTTTGCAAATATAATGCTGGTCTATATTGTGCTTGAATTTATTGTTACTAATACTTTTCAAGGAACTTCTACGCCCTTGTTGAAAAGCATGAAAAGCAGATCTGAAATATTTTGTTAGTCTGATGATAAATTCCTCCATATTCCATTACCGGGAGAAGATTTGGATATCCTAACGAGGATTTCAAACTATATTGAAGAAGTTGTTCGTCGTTGGAAATAACTACAGTTACTACAAAGATGTCTAGTTATTCCATTGATTTAAGATTAACTTATTTGTACGGATTAATTGAAGTTGTTATACGTTGAATGTAGATCCAAATGCAGACATTAGAATGTGATTTGCTCCACTGAATTAGTTACTTTAAACACCAATCGGTCGGGGCTATGTTGCAGAGTCGAGCTTCCAAACGAGCACGTATGAATGGATACATTAAAGAAGGAAGCATTTATTTTGTAGATTAATGATTAAGGAACGACCACTGCATTCGTTATTTTAGGCTCTTTCTGTGGCTTGGCAAAAAAGTTTGCATAATAAATAATCAATGTAAGCGTCCTCAACATCAACTTATTTTATTTGGAACTTGCAGAAATCCGCTTACACATGTGAATAGGCTGATGATAATGTACGTGAATATATATTATCATAGATTTCACTTGGATTTTTTTTGCATTAGCAATAGAGATCAAGGGGTCCGATATTATATTGGAATGCAATATTTTTTTTATTTTTCTACATTAACTATAATTTAAATGTAACTTTAGACGTGAAATAAATATTAGTGTAATATTAATAATAACATTTGCATATTTTCAATATGATATAATAAATTACTATCAACAGAAACTTTTATATTTCTGTGGTGAAATGATAAGTGCTGATTTGTGAACAATAACATTTTACTCAGCCTATCAAGTATGTATATTATATAGTATCGTCGTAAAACTTACATGTAATAACCTCTAATATCTTTAATTATATTATTAATGTAATTTTGTTAATTTGTGTATCTGTAAGCCAGAATAATTTACAATTTAAGGAAATAAGTTTCAAAAGCGAACTAACATTTGCCAGGTTATCAACAGAATAAAGCTGAATTAAAGATCTTTAACACGTTTTCTGGCAAGGACAAATTGTGTAAGCAGTTTGGTGTTTTTTCATCTGTGATGCACACAATTTTTCAAAACACACAAAAATGACGTTGGCAGTGCAATTTGAATTTGAGACCCACTCGTAAGAACTAACTTACCATACAAATGCATAAATAGTTGTTTTGAAAATAAACAAAAATGAGCTCATTGTAAACAATAAGAAAGCAATTCTTTATTACAACAATGCTAGGCACGATTTCACGCCATTGTTGTCAGCACGTGGTGCTCTCTGGCCTCGGGGAAGAAATGGAATGTAACATTCTGATGCCAAAGATTAATTTTGATCCGAGAAACAAATAGTATGTGAACCCCCGTGCGGGTATCGCGACCTGACGCAGTAGCCGAGATGATACTCAAAAGTGGGTATCATGGCTCCACGCGTGACATTCACTGAGACCCGTTTTCGGGTCTCATGGCACCCAACGTGTTAATCTGAATATGCTATTAATATGAACATACTTACCTTATAATGTAAACTATTAATAATAAATTCAAAACTGATCGTGCTTCCGCTTGTAAACTCTACAGGATATATTGCAGAGCTGCAATATAAACAAGCAGTTAGCATTATTAACTAATTTTAAGCACGGCACATTATAGCAGTAAATATCATATACTATTGTTAATATTGATGTGCATCAAACATGAAGTAAATTAAATAATTATTTCATTGAAACTATCGCTGAGTAGGAAAATTATCTAACGATATGATTTCTCTTAACGTTATTAAACTGTATATTGTATATAAAACAGAATTATATATTATTATTGAACACAAATTATTCAGTTATGCTAAATAAAAAAGGAGGGCAAAAAGAATTGCTTAAAAATAATTTCTTACAAAATATAGTTTACGACTACAAGACATAACCTCCAGGTGATGTATTAAGATTAACACCATAAGTGACAATTTAGTTTAGTTAGACCATTGGATTTTTTTGTCTTGAGAGTTAGTTTCATTTATCAGTAATTTAGTCAACTTTCATGATCACGTCGTTTACCTAGGCATTCGGAACAGAATACCATTGCAGCACTTGCGAGTAGTTGTTGGCATTACAGGATAAGGATGAGTAGTGAACATTCAACGTTATTACCTCCTTGTGTCTAATTCAAGTATTCACTTTTTTTTTAAAAAAAAAGAACTATTAAAAGATAAAGCTTGAAATAGTTGAAAGTTTTCTGCGCCATTTTTCTATGTTCTTTTTTATATTGGATTGTGCTATCTTAATTCTGGTATTCGCTTGCCTCTCATTTTCTTTTCATTTTGTTGTACGAATATGTGCTTTCCTCGAATGGTTGTTTGATGCGCTTCGCTTTCTCCTTAGCGACAACGGCACCACTCTAAATCTTCGGAAATGGTATGCCTACGGGATTACAAGGGGAGTAGTGTTTGTTCTCGTAATTAAGGTCTCAGTGTGGTGTGGCTGCGAGAGTGTAAAGTTTCATGTAAAAAGATAATAAAACTATATTATATTACTAGTGAGGTCTCATCTCTTAGCTGAAAGTAAAACTCTGATCTCAGCGAGTCGTGAACAATGACTAGAGTGTTTCTACTTGAAGTATATCTTAATTGGTTCTGATGCCCATTGTTTGTTTTCCAGTACATTCCCTCGGAATATGATTTGGCCAAGGTCCCTTAGTAGTTAATGCGGACAAGTTTGTCACATTGAAATATTCATAATTATTTCACTGGCTTTGCTGCACATTCTCTTGTTAGCCATTCTAAGTAGTTTGCGATCTTCACTCGCAAAGACCAAAAAACTAAGTGACAAATTAGTAACATATCCGCCGTAATTCACTTCTTTCCCCAAAGAAAGGTAAAAGTTTCCTCTGTAAGAGGGTGGCGACGGCGGGGTCGAAATATGTTTCATATTTTCCGAAGGCATACTTGAAATACAAAGACTCTAATGTAGCTAATATAAAACGGTCAATTGTGATAATTCCTGTGGTGCGATGTCTTGTTATAGAATAAAAGAAGGGATACTAGAAATTCTGAATCTAACTGTCGGAGTCATATTAGTAGGTGTATTTCCACTCAAACGAATATCATTTTAATCCAAACATCATTTATTGAATATAACACTCTAAGAAACATAAACCGCGGACCCCACCTCATTTAACGAACCACAATAAATTCCACGTACTGCTCCTAGTGGTTGTTCAATATAACTAACTAGCCACACCACCACTAGCTGAACATTAGAGTTAGACAAGTTCGCATATTGATCATTGCCTTAAGGATCTCAGAGAGGAAACGAAACCTCCAGTAATTCAGAGGTCACTTTCGACTCTAGAGAAATCTGATGTGGTAAAGGACGAGTAAAGGGATCGTGACTGACGGTAATAGAATAACGGGACAAAGCTTAACTTAAACTCTGGTCTTTTCAATTTAGTACTCCTCAAACGAATTCGTATGGCTTCAGCAGTTATCTTGAGGAATACAACTTACATCTGAGAACACAACAGGAGTGGCGAAGCGTAATCCAACAAGAAGGGTAGGCCCGATAAACTAATATCGCAAATAATATTTAATGTATCTTAAAATGTTAAAAACATAGTCATAATTTTATTTTTCTTACTGAATAAAACAAACAAAAAATTATCAAATATATTTATTTTAAACAACGTTTTTATCTGTATTTCTAGCACTGTTTAGAGTTAAATTTATGTCCATGTGTACATAGTAGAATTTTTGTTGAATTTAGCAAAGACAAATGAAAATAGATATAAATAAAAGTAGACGAAAAGTAGTGTACGTTATTATTATTATTATTATTACTATTATTATTATTATTATTATTATTATTATTATTATTATTATTATTATTATTATTATTATTATTATTATTATTATTATTATTATTATTACTTTACAAATATACACATGAGGAAAACACGCAATGTATATTAATGGAATATTTTCAATTAGCTTCACTAAAAATATTTTGAACTGCATTTCATAATTTCTTCTGTCGGGGATTTGCCAGGGGGATAAGGAAAATTTCCTCCTCATTTGCTGCTTTCATTTCCTGCATATTTAAAATAAGGGGAGAGAAAAAACATTCTTACAGTTAGCTGTCAATTTTTTCGATAAGCGTTTGTACTTGCATCTCCCACTTTAAAGTAAATACAAGACCGCTTTTAGTTAATGCATCACGTTTTAGTGACTTCACTAGAAATGCTCGGCAGGAACTTCAATGCAAGTCATGTAATATTGTATTCCATGCATATTTAAGGGAACTTAAGCAGTCACAGAAATTTTATCACAACTTTTTATTGTTTTATATGTATATTACAGAATTTCCACATTTCCAGGAATAAAGTTAGCTATGTCCCTCCTGAAACAAGCAAAGCCTTCCGAAACAAAATCCTAAATACCCCACTGATTCTATGAAATGGAAACCTTAAGAAAACTTGGACAGAAATATTATTATTTTATTCCGTACGGTAGCGTTTGGTAAATTTATACATATGTTTAATGTATCACACATATATTCTACAAACTATAGTGGACCAGGCCTCGTGTAGGAAACGAATTTTATTGTGAATAACTCCTGAGAGAATACACCTAAACTAAACAAGTTATCATTAATAGAAATACATACTTCTGCACCGAAACCTCTTATTCTGCGTTAAGGAAATCATGCTGTAACATGTTAACATTAAAAGATGCCTTCAACGCTAAAACTAAACTCCCAGAGGCGAGCCTTCTCAACTTCCCTAGAATGCATGCAATCAATGGTAACAACAGATTCGCTTCCTGAGTAGCACGGCCCGTAAGGATATCTAGCAAGCTGGTGAGGCTCAGATGGAAGGGTCTTTAAGTGTTTCCAACTTCCTGTTTACTTACCAAAGAGCAAAAATTTAAAAATATTGAATTCATTTTATAGAATAAAAAATTAAAAAATATACGGTAGAAAACAGAGTAGGCCGGGCTTCAGAACCCTATACTGCGCGTCGCCACTGGCATCAGGTATTATGTACTGGCAAGAGACAAATTTTCTGCACATGAAGTCTTTTATTTTAGCTTATTGATCTCTTTGTTGAACTGATAAACGTAGTAATAAAGGAGGTTTAGGCGTTGTCGACATCGATGTATAGAATTGGTTTTGTTCCAGATAGGTCAATAGAAGTTTCATTTTCTTCATCGTCCATTACGATCTACTCACTGAACATTTCTCCACGTACAGCATTTATGGCAGCCGATTTACGTCAGAGTTAACAGCAACTAGAAGCTCCTAACTATTGTCGGAGATTTGAGCACATACTATAGTTTTCCAGGCTTCATCCGATATGACAATTATTAGCGAGACAGTTCTACTCGCATCTCCGCGAGCTTCGAAACATACTTGATATTTGCTTTCTGTGACTAGTATTATCCTCAGTGATTCATTCACTTGGAATGCACACTTCTACACAAAAGCTAGAAACCCTTTCAGAGACTAAGTACACGAAGGTGAACCTAGAACCATCACAATTTTCACAAATCTGAACAGAGGGAATTACATTTTTTCTCAGTTCTTTACATAGATACTAGGAACAAAAGTTACTTGTGCCGACGGTAGCCGAGTCCACTTAACGAACTTGTGAAATTTGATGGTCAAGGGTTCAAATCTCTGTCTGGGATATTTTTTATTTTTTAAATATGAAGATTTAATGAAATATATAAAAGTGTAATATTTGTTAAACAAGTAGATTTCAAATTTAATGTTTTGATGTTAAAGTTCATGTTAAATTGCTGGATATTGCGTGTTTTACTTTTAGTTCCGAAACAAGCTCTTATAGGACTTCTCGGTTTAAAGTCTTTGGAATAATCAGTGACACTTGGATGGGTGTGAAAGTAGGCTGAAATAAAGTCAAATCAGCATGTAATTGGAAATTTTTCAGCCAAATTAATTTAACTTTTGATAAAATACATTTTTACTGCAAACGTATCTTATAATCAATTAAAAATACAATACTTTCAAACTATATATATGCCAGAATCTTATTATATGCACACATTGCAATGAAATAATCTTTAACTTCTTTACTAACACGCATATAGATTTCCTTGACTTACTTAGAAACGAAGAATTATGTTCCCAGCTTTATGATAAATTTCCACATCCTTATCTCCTTTTTGTAAATAATTATCCGATATTAATTTTAAAAATATTTGGTAATTTTCTACTGAAAACAGGTACGAAATTTCCGCTAGTAATGAAAGAAAGATCTCTGCTGCGAATAAAAAAATTATAACTGTAAATGGTATATTCGGATCATAAGAAATTCATTCAGTAATTATAAGATGCTGTCTTTTGGAATAAAACTTCTGCCAGGAAAAGGAATACAGGCCTCTTCCTTTGCGATTCTCACCTTTCACTTACTCTCTCTTGTAGAGAGGTAGATGAAATCAAAGATCTCAAGAAAATTAAGATAGTATGTATATTATTAAACCATTTTAGTAAGGATCTCTGTAGAATCAAAATGCTACTTGTTTGGGGTGGTTATGTGTTAAGGATCTGAACAGTTAAATTCAATTTTCCGTAAGTTGTAAATATTTATGATATACGAACCAAGCTGTCACGGTTTTATATAGCTTTTTTCTGGCACCTGAAAATCAATAAGGGAAACACGCCTCATACCAATGGTATCGTTTGGATATTGTAAGTGCAATTATCATTAATAATAAAATAAAAGGTAAATTTTCACACAAATAGTTATAAGACGTATTTAATAAAATCCAACTCTGGTAAAAGTGGTTATGAGTATAGGCCATGGCACTTCCTTTCAATGTTATAGTCTAGAACTTGTCACTCATACTTACATTAATGATCTTTTACACATGTGTTGACTATAATTATGGTTATGTCCGCTATAGTAAGATTCGAGATGTAGATACGGAGAAGAATTAAAAATTAGCTGGAAATAGAAAAAAGGAGTAATGAAGATCTGACAAGAGTGAATGAAGACAGAACAGTACTGAAGTTAATAGAAAAAGGAAAAAGAAAATGGTTAGGAAATTGTCTGGATTAAATGCCTTACAACAAATACTTTGAGAGGATTAGGTTCTGAAAAGGGAAAGAGGGGAAGAAGAAGTTGTCAGCTCCTGAAATATACGTTTGCTGCAAGATTTGTTTGCTGTAAGGACTTGTCAATATAGCAGAACACTGATGATTATAATAAGGATATAGCCATACTCAAAATAAAATACATAGGATTTGGCGTCTTCAGCGCGATACAATGTAATATATTATCTTTGGGTAAAGGGTTGCGATTATTTATGCATTATATTCATATTTAAACAACATATACACGTACCAATTATGTAAAATTATGTTCAGGATGAACTGCTTAAACTGACACCGACTTGGTACTTCTAGCCTAATTGACAGTAAAAACTGAAATGTTGTACCGAGCAATTATCGAGATTTGAAGTAGTAAGACAATCTCAACAATAAATTCAGATTATCAGTGTTTTTGAACCAATATAAAATTATATTAGTCATACTGCACTACTTTAACTTATTACACATTTCAATTTTGCACTCCAATCGAAATCTTACAGCACCACCTTTATTGTCAATGATAAAGCATCATAGATATTTAAATTTTGAGAACTCTAGAACAGTAATAATTCAGCTGAGATAAACGGGATGATTCATATCAAAAGTAAATAATAGGGTAATATGGCCAAAAATGACGCACTTTGGGCAGATACGATGAAATTTATTAGGGATTTAAAAATACTATATTTTATGAGAAATTTCTCTCCAAATCTGCATAAAAATAAAATACTTTCTGAAAATTGCGCTCTCGTACATGGTTTCGTTCTATAACGCAATTTTCACTGTGTCCTGTAGGATTGAAATCCCACTTGTGATTGGACAGTCCACAGCAGTACAAATTAACGAGCCAATCATAGTTTTTATTGCTGTCGGATGGCCATTCACTCTAGGTATTGTAAAAGCTGCTGCCCGAACAAGTTTAAAAAGAGCACCACGCCAGACGTTTATTAACTTAAGATTATAGTGTAATTCTTTGGCATTTATGAAATACCGTGTTTATGAGTAAGAAAATAGTTATTAACAAGTATCTTAACATAATAGAAAATTAAAAGAAAACAATGGACGAAAATATCGTATGGGATTTTTAACGAATCCATTTGAAAATTACATATTAATGTCATCAAGGAATATCACAGCAATATATATTGTTGACAGATGTTTCAAGAATCATATTAATTGGGTAAGAATAGGAAAACGGAGACTGACAGAACTGTAATTGAAGCGTTTACATGTTGTGTAGTCAAAAAGTAAGATTACTTAAGATAGCTCACACGACGCATATTTAGAGCAACATCACTACAAATGATTGCAAAAACTATTCATGTTAACATTCAAAATATGAGTATAAAATGCCGTTATTTGAAGTAGTGTTTCTTAGTTTATTGTTTGTATCTGTATGTTCTTGCATGCATCTTCTTGCATGTTTCTCGAAGTGTATCTATTAGCATTAATATATGATAACAGAAATGTTAAAGAACTGTAGTTTTAACCAACTTTTGGAAATATTTTTTTTAAGTTAAAAAATAGTATTATATATCGGGTGATTTCCTTAGTCCGTACTAGGCCTTTAAATCGAAAACTGTACGAGTTATGTACAAACTGAAAAACACGTATCCTATTAGTTGCAAAGGACAACAGACCGAAGTAAAAAGTTTCGTCCCAGGGTACCCCGCAGGGTAACAGACGGGGTTAACTCAAAATTGTCAAATGGAAAGAGGGGTCAAGTGGTATATCGCTTGAAAACTCTTGTGAAAAGAAAGAAGCTACATCAAGTCCCGACTCTCCACGATCACCCTATGTAACATGGCGCCGGGTCAAAATGTCATCAAGTGTTGCATTGAAATGAATGGGGAAAAACACATATTCCAGTGGAATTGGCGGTAAAATTGCTGGAAGGCCCGATAGCCCTGGAAAGTTGTGATGTTCATCATAAAAACACTTCAGCGAGTGGTACACACAGCCGAGATATTGAGTTAATGACACTAGTCGGTCGGGAGAAAGCAACTATGTTCACTTTGCTTGCACAGAATTCTTCGAGATGTGGAACGAGGCAAGCATGCTCTACCAATGTTTCCTGCATGCGTTTTGTAAGAGGTTTCGGGCTCTCCCCAGATCTTGACCTTCGTTTCCGCAGGATGTGTGTTTGAAAGCCCTTTGTCGGTAGTTGTGATATTGCTTCTTAGGGTGGACGCTCCCCTCTCAGACCTCCGACACTATGGGATCAAGGAAATGGAACACTGTATCTTCCCGACTGGCCAGTGCAACGAACAATATGATTTGTTTCCATGATGCATACCATAACTCTCCAGGGTTCAGCAATTATATGGAACATTCCCCTGGGACATGTTGTTTTGCACCATTTGCCCGCATTCAGCCCAGAAACAAAAAAGGCTGTATAAATAGACCTGTATTCCGGACTTGCCGTGTGCTATCTTGGCAATCCCCGAGTGTCACGTTGCGACCCTCTCCGCGTTATTATGTTATTTCAGTTCGAGAATGCATTTCCCGCCCAATTCTCGACCTAGGTTTGAATGATGTCACAGCCTGGTTCGTCTGTATACTTATCTTGAGCTCAGTGTTCCTCAGTAACAACAGGAGAATAATGGGATTGACGCAAGGTTCCAGCCCTATCCTTAATTGCCCTTTTCTTTCCTATGCGTCGTGTAAAATTGAAATTCATGAGACATTAATGTCGTGAAACGTATAACTTCAAACGAAATACCGAAATGAATAAACGTACACATCTTTGATAACGATTACTGCAAGTGGATTGTGCTGTTTGCTGCTAAATGTTTGTTGTACCAAACATAAGCCTTTCGAGAGAAACAGTCGCAGACAACCTTGAATTGAATGGCGCGGACGAGAGGTACACTGGAACACAGTTTGTTTCACAGTAAGTTGAGCAGGCTTTGCTGAAGGGTCGTTAATATGAATTACAGTGAAATATTTGTGGTGTGCAATACTAATACACGCTACGAATTGAGTTGTGTGTGTGTGTGTGTGTGTTAGAATGTTTCCATTTCATTGTAGAAGGTGGCACGTACTACCCTAATATCGTGTGTTAGTGCAGTCCGCTAAAGATAGCATTGAATTAGAACAATGCCATATACGAAATGGGATGCATTTGACATTTTAATGGTGTTAGGGGAATGTAGGCCGACTATAGAAATGCAGCCCGAATTTATAACGCAAGCTTCCCACAGAGACAATCAATTTCCCATCATGTACTTCGACGGTAACCAAATCGTCTGAAACAAACAGGGCGCATACCTCCTCAATATGGGGGTCACAAACATGCCCCAGTTATAGGTGACAACGATGTCGTTATTGATGTTTTGACTGCTGTCGACGTACGTCCTAATGCATCCTCAAGAGATATTGTCCGGGTTCGCGGGATTAGTAAAGCAAGTGTACTGCGTATACTGTGCAAGCATAAACGCCACCCGTATCATATCTCCTTGTGCCAGGTGCTAACAGATGCCGACCGTAATAAGCGCCTCCAGTTTTGTAATTGAGCCCGTCAGAAATTGAGGACAAACACAACATTTTTCAGTATATATGTGCTGTGGACAGACGAAGCAATATTTACAAGTGATGGTCATGTCAACCTACACAATGCGCATTATTGGGCTGCGGAAAATCTGCACTGGACACTACAGATCGACTGACAACGACGTTGGAGCATCAATGTGTGGTGTAGTATCATTGGAACACATGTAATTGGCTCCAGGTTTATTGATGGAAATTTAACGTCGGCTCTATCCCATCAATTCTTCACGTGCTGGAAAACATCCAACTTCATGTGCGGCGAATATGAGGATGCAATTCGATGGTTGTCCATCACATGCTGTTCGTATATACAGAGGTGCATTAAATACTTTATTTCCGCACTGCTGGTTAGGAAAAGGGTCCAATACTCCTTTCCCTCCTCGCTCTCCAGACCTTACGTGCATGGACTATTATTTCTGGGGTCGACTTAAGGAGCTTGTTTACACGAATAGATCAAATACACCAGAAAAAATGAGGCAACGTATAATGACCGCATTTCGAAGCATAGGAGATGCAGAGCTTGAAGCTGTGGGCTATAATTATTATAGCCGTGTGTCTTGCTGTACATGGACGACAACTTCGGTGAAACGTGATGTAAAACGTGCTGTGTGAAGTGCACATCTGTTACATAAGGGACAGCAGCCGTCTCCAATGTAAATATGATATATATTTTGTACGTTATGCGATGGTAAATTGATTCTTAGAACAACGTTAAACGTTTCAATATATTATGCTTACCTGTCCACCATAACGCTTCCATTTCCATACTGTGTATGTTACCAGTGTTGACTACGAATGGAGACAAGAAAACACTTTTCAGTAGTGTCACGAAAAAGGACTGAACAGTCTCTGTAGTATTGTTCTCGGAAAACGTATGTTACCAAGGAAATATAGCTGTTCAACATTTTCTGGGTCTTTCCTCCAGCACAATCAAACAGCAGCTAATTTGGAGGTGGACTCTGCCTTGATATCTCGAACTGGTTGCCGTGATATGTTGTACTTTTGAAATAATGAGACACGTATATTTTAGTTTTTACGTCTGGCTGCCCGTTTCAGATTTATATGGGTAACCATGTTGTTTTCAAAGCAAATCTTGATGACATTTTGACCCGTCGCCCTTTTGCATAGGGTGATCGTAGAGAATCGAGACTTGTTGTAGCTCTTTTCTGATTACAAGAGCTTTCAAGTGATATAGCACTTGACCCCTCTTTCCATTTGACAATTTTCAGTTGGTCTCCGTCTGTGACCCTACGGGGGAACCTGGGACGAAACTTTTTACTTCGCTAACTTGTTCTTTGGAACTCCATAGGATGATAATCTAAATAGAGCAAACATTACATTAGGTAGTCGTAAATAGGATGTTTGCTCGAGCGTTGACAATGAAACAAGTTATTATAAGTAATAGCTTCTTTCAACGCCAACTACACATAAGCAAAGATTCTAAATACAACCTTAAATATGCTTACACAGCAAACATTCAGCGCCATATTTTTCGAAAGATAATAAACAATCACAAACAATAAGCAAGAATTATTTCCAGTACCATGCACTTAAACTGATTAACCCGAGGCTTGAGGGCATGACATACAAATCACAATCAATACGCACAAATGGACTTAAAATTTTAATAATTGATCATATTTACATCCCTGTCGTTAGGTATTGGGTATTACACTGATTTTTATATCCATGTTTTATATATGATAAAATAAATGTAGATGCAATTGTAGATTACATTATTGAGAAATTATTTTTGCAGCAGGGTTTCTTTAGCTGTTCTCCTGTCCTTGTATTCGCGCCGAATAGTGCTGCCTACCACCAAATTTCTTTAGTTCTTGCTGTTCGCATGAGTTTCTCGTGTTGGGTGACGTAAGAGCGTACAGATCTGTGATTGGCTGGAGAAACGCTGGCCAAGGTCAATCCAGTCGTCTGCATCTTCTGAGCGAGAAAACACACACATAGAAACGTAGTATGCTTGCAACTGACAGTCTCTTTTAAAATAAAAGAGAATTAAACTGCTTATAGTCATGTCATTATATTATAGCCATGCTATTATTGTCATGATAGTTCAAATGCAAATTCACTCAATTAATACTTATAGAAATTGAATATTTAACACATACATTAGAATATTGCAAATAATATGAATAAAATAAGAAAACACTTCAAACAATGAATTAATTTCAACTTATAAAACACTTTCACCTTTGCCATTAATTGAACATAAAAAAGAAATGAATATATATATATATATATATATATATATATATATATATATATATATATATATATATATATATATATATATATATTTCAGTTCGAATAATAACACTTCACTGTTCATTTATAACACACTGTTTATACTTTTACTATATGCACACGTCACACTGTCCAAGTTGTCCACTATGCACAATCTACACCATGCTCCAGAACCATATCCAGTCTCATAGAACATCCTCTTCGTTCATTCTTTTCCCATTGAATGAACACTCGACGATTAAATCTTTTTCTCCTATCCTCTTCCCATTGGATAGGGCTAGGTCCATCGGTGGAAGTTCTTGAAGTTCTCAGCGGGCCATAGTACTTTATGTTAACATAGGACTATTTTCCAAAAATTTGGCGCTAATATGGAGATGCTTATAGCACTATACTTTATTGCGTATAGACTTATTCAACGTATGGTTAATTGATTGTTTTTAATCTGCTGCACCTGCTACTCTAGCATTCGTGTTAAGTGGAGGTGAATAGGATGTGTGTTCTTCTTATTGTTTGGACCTACGTGTGTTCTTCCTTGTGTTAATTCTTCGTGTATGTATATCAAGTGTATGTTCTTTACATGTAAACATGTAATTATTATAATAAGGTAAATTGCATAAATATGGTTAAAAGAAAATTGACTTGGGATGGGTTAACAAAAGAAATGTAAGTATTTCTTCTTTCATTTTTTTTCAAACCCCTTCATGAGCATCAACTATGACAAACACGTCTCAATCCTCAATGCCTACGTACAACTTCATCAAATAAGTACATGGTACACGATAAATTAATATTAAAATACACCTATATAGGACATGATGCTGAATAAAATATATATATATATATATATATATATATATATATATATATATATATATATATATATATATATAATAAGCCTATAGATATAATCTTAATGATGACTGTTACATGTATACTATAATGAAGAAAGAAAGAAACCATTGTAAACACGATTGATGGAGAATTATATTGAGGCGATGTCAGATGTCTACAGATGCCAACCTGTATCCATCTTAGGGATGGTTTGACGACTAAACGAAGAAGAGCCAACCCGCAAAAACCATATAAACCTACCCACTATAAGCACGACCACAAAGCCACAAGAGATGTGGTTAACAAAAAGAAATTACACTAAGGATATCCCAAAGAGTTTTTATAGAAGACCAAAAAATGATGCGCATGAAATTCATTGCGAAACGTGTTCTTTGGTTTTAAGGTAAAACTTCAATGTTGTTCCAAAAACAACAAAATAATACTCTAATAACTGTAATAAAATAATACTCTAATACTCAAATAATTCCTGACAAATCTAGAAATTTAAACTGACTTCTTCGAAGTGCTAATGTTAATATTTCTCTAACAAGCTAAACAACTTTCGCTCGTCAAAATAACCATGTTGCACATACCACAAAACATATCGACGAAAATGTTCGGTAATTTCAGTATTTATCATCTTCATTTTCTTCTTTCGCTTGTACCGCGCAATCTTCATTTGTCTTCTTCTTGATTTACTTGGAGACGTTAATAAACTAATCTTCGTTCGTTGGGATTCAATAGTGTTCAACTTTCCTCCTTTTTTAGCACTACATGCAACGACAGCAGATGACGTGATGAACTAAGTCTGATTACACCCCACTTTAACAATTTTCGGATCTCTTCACGCACTCCTTCCTTATATTTGTGCGGAATATCGTAAGGACGAGCAATGGTGGGTTCACTAGTATCTACTTCTCATCGGTACTGAAATTTATTACACAGGCCAGGAAAATGGGCGAACACTTTTCTATATTTCAATAAAAACTGAAATACTTCTTTCTCGTTCTCATTAAACAGCGTAGCGCGTGTAACTGCATCCCTTATTTCATCTACAGTAAAACATAAATCTGGTGGGAAGTCCTCCATTAAGTCACTAGCTTCTATTTTCTCTAAGAGCTCGGCGCACCTACTGCGGAACACATTCACCGTTCTCGCATAAAACTCACTAAGGTCCTTTATCTCGGACAACACAAAAATAGGGGCTACCTTGCACTTAGCTTCGCATACATTAGCTACAATGACATTTTCACTATTTCTCTGTATTAAATGCACTTCACCACTAATTCTTTGAAACTCAACACGCAAGTTACTTCGCTTAAAATCGATGGCACTGTTTAATTTCTCAAGAAAGTTTGCACCGAGTATTACGTCTTCGTGCAGTTCTGGTAACACAAGAAATTCAACTGGCACTTCCACATTTTCAATTCGTACCGGTAAAATAACTTTTTCTTTCACGCTCTTTTTCTTTCTTCCAAGAGAATCACACAAAACTACATGCTCTCCTTTCTGCAAATGCACATTCGTTACACATTTAGTTACTTCTCGCAATATGTTATACCGTAACAAGCACAATTCCGATCCACTATCCAATAAGCAAATTTTGGGTTGATCGTTTAACAAAAATTTTACCCTCATTGTATTACGACCTAATTCGCATTTAACTATGTCTTCTTCACTAATATTATCTAAATCATCATCTGCTTGTAAATCTTCCTCGTTGCACATATGTGGAAAAGTAATCCTACTTACACTACTGAAATCCCTCCCCTTTGCGTCGACCAACTGGAAGGGCGATACTAGTTTAAAGGCACAGAACCTTGCGGATAAAACCACCTTGTTGGTATGTATACTGACGTTACTGATTATTACCGTTATTTACATTAGGATCTCTATTGAACGTTGGAAACCAATTATTATTTTGATTCGAACTACCTTGGGGATTCGGCGCACTACTTTGGTTTTCGTTTGCCCATGCAACTTGCGTTTCATTTTGATTTTCACTTGCACTCGTCTTTTGTCGACCATTGCCTTATGACTGATTACCACCGTTCAAGTTATTATTATTTCTGTTAAAATTACCTCAACAATTATGAATAATCCATATTTACAATATTATAAAAAACGGGGCTTTTCTGGAACTGAAAACGTTTATGTTGGATCACCTTATAAAGTTAGACACGGTACTGCAAGTTTCCTTGGTGGATTATTTTTTTCTGTCATGCCATTAGTAAAACAAGGAGCTAAAACAATGGAAAAGGAATTACTAAAACCCGGAGCAAATGTCATTAAAGACATCATAATCGATAAACAATCTATAACGAATCCTTTCATCAACGAATAGGTGAAGCGAGGTCCATCTTGGAAGAAAAAGCTTAATATAAATCAAAACTACGCTAGGATCAGGATATCAGCGAAAGAAAAGAATTGCACATCATTCAATCTTAAATACTCCATCATTACACATCATCAAGAGGAAGAACTGCAAAAGTAAAAATAGGAAACTTACACAGAAAAAAGAAAATGGCAAGAGGAGAATATCAGACGATATCTTCAATTAAAGTTTCATCGTCATCATCATGGCTTTCTTACACATCAACCCTGTGAGTGCGTAAAAATTAAACTAGATATTTTTCTACAACACCAACGCAAACCAGTATATTAGATTCGCTTGTTTTTACATATAAACCAATCAGATCACTAGCCGATGATGCACTTATAAAATTTGTCATACCAGGGAGAAGTAATGAATACATAGATCTACTACATACCCTCCTTTACATTGAAGCTCATATCGTTAAGCCTAATGGATAATCATTTGGTGAAAGTAATAAGGTTGTGGCCTGTGTTACTGATTTTCAAATTTTTGTTCAGTGAAGTGGAAGTGTGTTTAAATAACAAAGTGATTTCATTTCCATATCATAATTATGATGATTCTGCTAAAAACACTCATCTTCAATGTGGATTATGGTTTCAAGATACTGCTGGACATATGGATGCAACATGTAGTGGTAATAAATTATTTCAACAGAGTTATGAATTAACAAAAACAGTGAAAAAATGGAAATACTTGGATATCTTCATTGCGATGCTTTTAAACAGGAATTTTTTTTTAATCCAAGGAGTAGAATTACGCATCAAGTTAATTTCTGGAAAGCCAAACTTTTGTCCCATAGCTAGTGATTTTCTTTGTTGAGGCAAAAGTGAATATTTCAAACGCTGCTTTATATATTAAAAAGATTGATGTTAGTCGTACAATAGAATTAGTACAAAACAACAGCAAGCGCCAAATATACTCGCACAACAATGCAAATGAAGTCAGTCGTCATTCCAAAGGATCTTTAATCAAAACAATTGATATTTTATTTATGAGAGAATTACCAACTGGAGTCATTTTGGCATTTAATCAAAATGATTCCTGTACACAAACGATAACTAAAAAATATATATTTCATTTCAAACATTTTGACATCAATATATTTTCATTATACATTGACGGAAACCCTGAACCTTCAAAAACTTTACAAGCAAATTTCGAAAACAAACTGTATGTTTTTTTATATTACACCTTATTCTGTGGATCAGGTATTCACTTAATAATCATGGCAACAACATTTCTCGCTTTGACTTTCCTCAAGGACACACTATCTTTGTTTCCGACATTACGCAAGATGGAGAAGCTTGCGGTGTGCAGCATAGAAACATCATTAGCTGGCATGGCTGTGTTAGTCTGGATTTCATTTTAAGAACCTTCTACAAGCACATGTCTCATGCATCACCAGAGGAACATCATCATGGATTTCTATGGGTATATCATTGTTATTACTATTTAAATACCACAAGATATATGTACATGTGTGGATTTTTATACATGATGCTCTTTACAGCAAAATTACTAAATGTACTTCAAACAAATTCTTCTTTTTAAAATCATTAAGTTGGCGTATTTTCTGCAATCAATTACCATTACATATTGTGGTACTTGCAGCTATAATAAATACAGATCCATCCTGTAAATTCAGTACCCATTGGGTATACGTTTATATTAACACTGATTTATGTGCAGATTTGGATATATTTCGAGAGATTTGAATTTTTTCCAATGTAATGTATCACATTCAATTTCTAGTTCGATTTCTCTTTATTATAAATTCAATAATAAACAAATTCAAAGTGTGAAATCGTCCCTATGTTGACATTACTCACAAATATTTTTGTGCTATATAGCTAAAGAAAAGTCGTTAAAGGATTTTCAACATACCTTCTCATCCACATCCAAGAAAATGGTCTTCGATTATTCTATCTATTACTGCATGTAATCATTTCTCCTCCTTCTTCTTCATTTCATGTCTGTTATTTAGTCTTCTTCATTGTTTGTTTTATATACTTATTATTATCAGTCTTATTTGTTCATTATTCTTATATTAAAATAAATTTGAAATTGTATCAATTAATTCTAGTAATCGTTTTTCCTTCTTCTTTGTTAAAACATGTGTACATATTATCCTTTCTTTTTCTTCTTCATATGTTTTCTATACTATTTTTATCATTACTTTATTTCTTCATGATTTGTTCATAAAATAAATTTTAAATTGTGTTTTTCATTTTTTTCATTTTAGGGTAAAAGAACGTCATGAGGTCAATATTGTACAGCATGACTTCTATCTACGTTTCATCATTATCAATACGAAAAATAGTATGGACTCTATGGAATCATCATAATCAATGTGAAAGAATATAATTATAGTTTGTGTTTAAAATGACTTGAAATCATTCACACAGTGAACACGAATTTTTTTAAAACTCTGTGTTCATTAAAAATAGTTTAAAAAACTTTTTAAAAAACGAGGTAGTATACGTACCATAACTTTTTCTGTAAACACTATTATCGTCGTCAATAAATAGTTTGTATTCTTTCTGTTTTCAATAATGTTTTATTTATTGTTTTATTCCATTTGCTAATAAATATGTTTCATGATCAATTATGTAATTAAATAAATATATCATAAAAGATATTTTGTACTTCTTTTAAACTCATTGAGTTAAAGCATTTCATACCATTTAAAAAGAATAGAGAACTTTTTAATTCAATAATGCAACCATAGAACTCAAAATAATAATTAATTCAAATACTTAATACGTGTTTCATTCCTAATCAAGCATGTGAATTCAATTTTCTCTTATTATTATGGTAGGACTTTGTTTTTAAACTTTCATATTAATTATTTTGAAGTTTTGCAAAACAGAAATGTCCTATCACACGTAAGACAGAGTCTACGTATGATAACAAATGCAAATATGATTTTTCTCTTTTATTTAACAAACAACTAAAATTTGTGAACTAATTATTTTACATAATACTTATAGTATACAAGAAAAAATATCATAGGATTTTTGTCGTAAAAACATTAATACAATAATTAAAAAACCTTCTCATATTGAACTTTATTAGACGGTCACAAAACACAATTTTTTAAATAAACGAAACACTTCAATTTCCATGTATTTTTATTACTATTAAATGCACTAAATTTATTACTACACTGTTCACTACAAATGAAAAAATATTATCTTTTTCTTCTTCTTTATGAACAGACGTCCATCCCATCGATACCCTCCGAAGGTTGAGTACCAGTTTCCCCCGCCATGGCTGTGTTTGCACGGTATCATATAATTCAGCCATAATTGTATCTATGTGTTTTGTTTGCAAAATACTTTCATTTCCAATTTTAGTCTTTCACCATTAATGTTCACATTTCTGTTCTTATCATTTGGAAAACTGATGTCCATTCCATCTATAATACTGTGTTCATTCAGAAATATACGAATTCCAGCAAGTCCTCTACATGTAAGATATTACGATTGTACATTATTGCGGATAGTATCTGTACATAGGTCAAAATATTTATGTAGCACAACACTACAAGCTTTACTGTTTTTCACAGTATGTTCAATACACGGTAATTTCCAGGATATAAATACAATCACTAGAATTTAAGTACACAATGTTTCGAGGAACAAGAAGTGTTTCTTTCTTGTCTAACATTACTAATTGTTCACTCAGTTTTCATACCACCAAAATCTTTATTCCGTCTAAGAGATTTAAATAGTGCGAAACAAACGGGATCACACATACAAGTTCCACCCACTCTGCCAAATTTAACTTCTGTCCAAACACACGTCATTTATCAACACGAATCACTTTCTCAATTGTATCACTATCGAGTCCAATACAAATTAATTGGTCCTCATTGAATTAAGACTACATTCCACATTTAACAAGTACTCTTTCCTAGGATGCATAGTTGTTGCACTTGCACTCACAGATATGTTACACCAGTAGCTGATCAACACGGCACTATGCACACAGATTTCTGTGCATGCATGAAGGATGGACGAAGAGGGAAATTCATGTTTCATCTTGTTTATACATGTAATATACACTTACTATTAAGATACCAATTCAGTAAATTCAATATCCTGCATGTTACGTCCAGATAAATTAATCTCCATTCCTTTATACGTTAAACATACATTTCCATTTTGTAAATACGTTAATAGTGCACTGCAATCTTCTTCCAATTCTTCAGTACAGCGTCCTCGTGAAATTACTTTTCCACCTCTTTCAAATGTCACACATTATTAAGGTTATCTAACAGATCCATTGACGTAGCCAACTTTAATTTGAAGTTTCTTCCTTTACAACAGTTGGTAGTGGAATGATCTACACAAACACATACGTGTACTTTTTACGATCGGTATCCGACTTCATCATCCCTTCATTCGCTACTTTTTATCACGTGAAGGTATTCACTCAAGACCAGGGAAATGACCATTGCACCTATCAACGACCAATAAGTCATTTTTCATTTTCTTTGTACAGGCGTCTCAGGGGAATGTTACCAAGACTAAATTTCGATGTTGTTGCTGTTGCTGCTGCAGTTCTTCAAATAACAATTCTTACGTGTAATCCAAGGCCACTTCAATGCCTATGGGGGACTTGAATATATGAATTCTCATTCTACGGTTTGAAAAAAATCATGGAATGTGATATTCACCTTAGCAACTAAAAGCAATTCGATCAAAGGACAAATTTCATACAATCTGGTAACAACCCTGTTCCCATGGACATTTACACTCTTCACCGGGGGCAGGGGTCCAAAATAACTACAAATATAGGACGAGAAGGAGAGGGGAAAAATCTTGTTTCTATTTATCCATACAGCCGCCCAAGATCATGCACGCGTTGTATCACCTAGTCTCATACTAGTTTAGGCCGGTTCATTCGGGGTCTAAGGATCAAAGGTCAAAACGACCATAGTGCCTGATCTCTACTCAGGTATAAGTTTGTAGGAGCTGTCGTCGTCCAGATAGGTGAACAAGATTTAATTTTACGAGGAAGTAATGCCTTGTAGAAAGTAATTATAAAATAGTTGTTGCCTTGTATACGATGTTTGGTTACGCAACAAATCTAAAATTAGAAGGTAGCCATGATACCAGTAACAGTAGAAACTTACAATGGCCATGAAAGTACATTTTATTTCTAATTGTTAGAGCATTTTGTTAATTTCGTTTACCTGGTCATGGGAGAATTGAAAATGTAGCATGGATCACCTATTTTCTCTTGGATATCAACATAAGAACAGCAATCTACTGGTTTGTTGTTTATTTCGCACTTTACTATCAACGTTTCACATGGTCTGAAACAAACAATGCCGTAACGCTTTTGTTAGAAAATTGGCTATAAAAAATACAACCATCGAGACAAATGAACAGTTAATTAACAAAACGTTCAATATAAATCATGCAAGTGTTGACTTTAGAATTTAATCAAATTTGCATTAAATTAAATATTTGAGGAAAATAACATTCTATATAAAAGACGTATATATAATTTATTCACATAATTATTTAAAGCTGTACGTAAAAATTTAATTTTTTAATTGTACATCTATAGTTAAGGCGTTCGCCATTGATATCATCATTCTTTTTTCATATCTCCGCATTTATTATATAGTAACTCATTGTATTTATGTTTTTGTCTTGAGAAGCGTTAATAAAGTGTTTGGTGGTCATTGAAGGGAAATGTCTGATGTATTATGGCTACTTTACAGGCAGGTGGAATGTTTGATAAGTGTACTTACATGCTTTAGGGTGGATTTCATGGAGAAACATTCCTGTGGCAATGCTTTTGCTGAGAAGTACGATGTTCAAATGTCAAAATAGCAAGATTTGTTCTATTTAATTTTTGACAGGCAAAGTGATTCATCTTGACAAGGAGATAGCAAAGAACACGATACCAATGTTACCTTTAGGCCTGATTCACTATTTTTTTACAGTCTTGTTTTTTTTGTCACGCTTTATTGTTCGTGATCGCTTTCGTGATCTTTTTTATTTTAATAAAGGAGTAATCATTGGCGTTTTCGGTGAAAAACGAGCAAAGTCTCAAGAGCGTTTTTTTTTGTTCTCAAGGATAAATTAAATCTATAGTAGAATACTTAAATCTGAATAAAACATATATTTTTATCAAACGATTTATACGAATTTATGAGTCAAAAAGGTGTACATGGGATGTTTGACTTTGAAGTTGTTATGCAGTGGAATACTACTTATTGAGAGAAATTTTATAGACTCATATAGGATTAGCACGCGATAGTGATTTTTCTACAGCCCACAGCCTAAACCAATATATCGAGACCAATCGTCCTCAATAACAAAGATCTCCATATATTTTGTAATCCATGTGAATGAATAGGCTGATTATTAATCTAGGCAGAATTGCGGAAAGTGTGATATTTAGTACTGTTGCTGAGTAATGTAGTGAAGGGAGAGATGAATGTAATAATATTAGACACATCAACAAGTATGGAATAATGCATCATCTGCAAAGACATTTATTACATCTTCTCTGCTAAGTTTACACGTTCCGTTTTTACATCAAAAGAAATTACCTACTTGTAATTCCCCACTCCAAATTATTATATACTTAGAAATATTAGTGTTAGAGTTAGTGCTTTAAAAATGTATGAAGTTGGAACATGTAATATCTTGCGATACTTCATAATGTAACATCTTTAAACATCACTTCAGTTACAATTTATCCGCTCAATTATTGTTTATAAAACGGTCAGATTTTAGCATGTAAATTTACTAAGCTACACGTCCGTAAAATTTAGGTTCAGTCACAGTGTAGAAATTTATTTTGTGTTCTAACTTTGCGTGTCTTATGGAACGTAATAAAATATTTTTGAGTTAAGTAATGTCCAAAATGCGCTTTTTTAGTTATTATTAGCAATAATTAGCAATAATTCCACTTTTTTTAATTCGTATTTATTGCGTTTCGAAAAAAATAAAACGATAATATATAGACGCGAATTCAGGTTTTGAAACAAAAAGTTTGAGATTTCCTGAAACACATACGAATTTTTATTTAACGTTTCGCACATATCCCATTAACGAAAAAGTAAAGTATCTACTTATGATACATGCATGAATAATTAACATAACTAATATAAAATAAAAACAATGAAATAGTAATACGACTATTTCATTACGTATGCAAAGTCATGCTTTGGTGTTTAACGGTCCGAAGTATATTTTCATTAACATGAACAATGTTCAACTCATACTTAAACATTTGATCATACAGAAATGTTAAAATAATTTTTATTATTCCTGTCCCTTCTAAAATGTATATTTTCTCTTTTTGTTGTTATTCCGTTTTGAAAATACTGCTTCTGAAAGCATTTCTTGCATTGAAATATCAATCGCTTCGATTCCCGATGTATAGGTGTGCGATTTTGCTGACGAATCCCAGCACGTTTTGGTTGAACTTCGAAATTTTGTATCACAATAGAATGTGGCGGGTCCACCCATGAGCCAGAGTTGATGATCAGAACGTAAGCTTGCTTTGGTGCTCTCTGGTGGATATATCTTGAAGTAGAAAGAATTGTTTATATTCATGCTAAACTCTGTTGAGACATACTGGGACAATGCCACCGGACTCTAGCCGTGTTGTTAAGTGAGAAAGCTCTTTACGTAACTGTCTTATTGCTAATTAGATAATTATAAATACTTATCCATTAAAGGCTGATTAATGTGAAAAATAATGTATTACATATATAATAAATGAATATTTGAAGTTTAAATAAATTAACTCTTTCCACCCTGTTCAGTATATAAGTAGTTTCTGATATAATTGGTTCATCTAAATCCTAGATCTTTCATCGAAATATGGAATTTAAATTTCGTTATATGAATTATTGTTAAAGTATTTGTTACTATTGAAAATATAATCTTACAGGGCGTTTCACCCGAAAAGCCATGATTTCTAGCAGCTACAATATTTATTTGAATAATAGTACATTATCTATCTATCTATCTATGTATATATATGTATACATGAAACAAAGTATAAATGTTGTTCTACAATGTCCTCTTTTTTCAGGTTGCATAGTCCAGTATAATAATGGGCGACCGTAGACTTACTTTGCAGCAGGAGATCTCACTGATGACTTGGCTCATTGAATCACGCTCCCTTGTTGGCGTCCTATGACGATTTTGGGTTGCGAATCATTGTCCACGGGCACCGTCCATATTGTGTTGTTTTGATCAGTTCAATAACACTGGTTGTGTTACAGGAGTTCTAAAAGGGAATCGAGACCAACTGTGCGTACAGAACAATGTAGTGCAGTAGTACAAGCATCTGTTGTGAGTAGCCCAAATACGAAAACCTCTGCGACGGTTCTTAGATGATAGCGCAATATCCGTAACATCATGCTGGGGTTTTCTGCGAAAAGACCTGCAAATATCCCACTATAAAATGCAGATGATTTAAAATTAACGAACCTTGCAAAACGAAGGCGTCTGCGTTCTGTAAATCAGCTCAGTGGGTTGATTGTTGAAATTATTGAAAACAGATATATATACAGAAATTATTGAAACCTTTTGTGCACAGACGAACTATTCTATCAGGGCTTGTTTCCATTTTGTACTAATACACAACAACACAGTGAGCAAGGCTATGTGATAATATGTAAAAAAAAAGTATCACGCAAGAGTTTCAGCACAATAACTGTGTCTTCATAGCAGATGGGATGGAAGTCTGATGAAGACACAGTTACTCTGAGAAACTGTTACGTTATAGTTTTTTTTTTTTTTTTTACATATTATCACATAGCCTTGCTCAGTGTGTTATTGTATATTAGCTTACTTTTATCTGTTAGGTGAAGTACACAAACTAAACGTAAGATTTTGGGCTACAGAAAATCCGCATGAAATATTAGACTCACCTCTGAACCCGGAAAAGGTTTTGTTTTGATGTGCTGTATCAACACGTTAGATAATTGGGCCTTTCTTCCTTGTGCGTTGGGTTATGTCACATCAGAAAACGATTTTTAAATTTTTGAGCATCACTTCTATGCTGGCCTTCGTCGTAAAATGTGTCTTCGTCGCAATGGTTCCAGCATGATGGAGCTAAACCGTGCATATACCTTATTTCTTTCTCACAAAATTCCGCAATCGTGTGATTTGTAATCGCTATACATTGTTTTGTGGAACAGACTAAGGTTGGCTTCCATGCAACCCAGACAATAACACTTTTGATAATGTTTGTGGGAGGATCTTTACATGAAATAAGAGCAAACATTGAGTAGTGTACTGTAACAGTTATTCACATCAGCTTTTGTAAGGTTTTTGATAACATGTGTATCACAGTCAGGGAGGTGTCCATTCGTCGGGTAGAAACTTCGAAAATGTTTTATGGTAGGTTTCAATTTTAAATCTATCTTGTATCTGTTATAAAGAAAACTTGCAACCCGATCTTTCTATTTACTGTTTACATACATTTACTACAACTCCTTGAAAGCAAGAAAAATATCTCCACCCATGCAGCACTGCACTCTAATGGACAAATAGTAACCTTCACATTAAAGACGTGTATTTTAGCGAACTTCCGCTCCATGTAATAAAGAATCCGTTGTTTCGGAAGCGACGAAACTGTTTTTTTCTTTATGTCATCGGGAAGGAGATAGCAGGTAGCAAGGAAGACGATCGAGAAAATTGCACATGGTTCAACTCCTTGCAAGATGCAAAAAATGTTTTATCACCCTTTCAAGACTATGTTTGCATGGAGAAATATGTATTTCAAGATCTTTTATGACATGTACAAGATTCGTGTACCGTGGAAACATACCTTTACATTAAATTTGAGTCCTTCACTTTTCATACCATGTAAATTTCTCTTACTATGGTCGTCAATAAAATACGTTGTTGTACCTCTAAATTACGGCTTTTTTAGTGAAACACCCTGTATAATCTACGACATGTAAGAAGACAAAATTATTCTTAATATTATAGGTAAAAATTAAGTTGGATTCTAAAGTATAAAAAGATTAACTGTTACTAATTTGGATCTTGAAATCATGACACAGAATTAACGTATATTAATAGGTAGAAGAGTTCAATTCTGAAACAAGCCGTCTTGTTTCTAAAACAATGTATAAAATTGTGTACACATTCAAAAGCATTTTCATAAGACGTTATACTATATATTATGCATTAAAACGAACACTTACGGTAGTTTATATATGTAGGTTTCAACGTTACATATTGCGAAAGCTGGAGGAGTAAAATTTTTGTAAACTGTACTTCTCTCTTCAATGAATATCAAAGGACTCTCTATAAATTTTACCCATAACGAGTTTAATGTCATACTCCCAAGGCCAGCAAATACTATCAGCATTAATATCCAAAAGAATCTGAAAACAAGATGCATTGTCATCGTTCAAAGTAATAATTCAGATATATATACAGGGTGGTCTCAAACGTCCGCTAAAATAGAGTATCTCTGTTGTTATCATATTTACAACAAAATGTAGGAGAAAAACATCTCCAAACATGACGTTTTCAACCTAAAGTGAGGGAATGTTTTAAATCGGACGAGGCGTTTGGGCTGTATACTATTTATGCGCCGATTGTTAAATGAAAATGCAACATTGCCATTTACCTCCAAGTACAACATAAGTAACTAAAGTTACTGTCTTTTACGGTAACACGTCGATGGCCATCCTCTATTTCAAACAGTAATTTCATTCACTAATGTTGTTGGTCGAGGTAAATGGCAACGTGGCATTGCCATTTATCATTGGGAGCATAAAGAGTGTACAGCTCAAACGGTTCGTCCGATTTTAAAAATTCCTTCACTTTAGATTGAAAACGTCATATTTAGAGATGGTTTTTCTTTATATTTTGTTGTAAATCTGATAATAGCAGAGTTTCACTATGTCAGCGGAATATTTAGACAACCTGTTTATACACTTTAATTTATGATACATAATAACGGTTCCAGGCGTTACGACTAAAGCAAAAAAAAAAAAAAACTGGTGAACGCAATTAACCTTTTGTCACTCGCGCTGTTGAAAAAAAGCAAACAGGTGAATAAAAACTAATGATTTTTACGAACGGTTGCATTAGCGGATTCACCCTCAGTGCTATTCCTCAAGTGGTTCCCCCCTTCTTCCACCTAAAAGCTCACTAACGTGCTGCAATTGTAGTGGCTTCCAGTACAGGTTGAGGAAATAGTTTCATCTGTGTTTGCTTTTTTCAAACGCGCGAGTAGTTCCGTGATAAAAGTAGCAACCATATATTTCTATGGAGTTTGAAATTTTCCAACGCGCGATCGTTAGTGTAATAATTACTGTTTATAAGTGAAGTCTTGTTTTTCTAAGCAATGTTTCCCTTCTTGAATACAAGTGAGATACAGAAATGGCTTGACAATATTAACGATGAGTTTGATGTTAATTATCGAAAATTAGTGGCTGCTAAAAGTGATGCGGATTTAAGTAATGAAAAAGTGAATGAAGCTGATATTGATCATGATAGTGAAGCAGATAAGAACAGTGTAGATGCAAACGATATGGATGTGAGTTACAGTTGCAGTGAAAATAGTGAAGATTGTTTCATTGGGAAAGACAGAAAAACAAAATGGAAGAAGTCACTGGCAGCATTGGCAAAGACAAAGTGTAAAAACATTGTGAAAAACATGCTACGACCGAAACTTACTGCTAAGGGTATCACTGAGTAAATTCATGCTTTTTTTAAAATTTATCTATACTGCCGTGATTGATAAAATTGTAAAATGTACTAACAAGTATTTGGACAAATTACGAACAAGTTTCGAGGAAGAACGCACTGCAACTGTACAGCAACTTCAAGAGCGGAATTAATGGCTTTATTTTGACGTCTTTATTTGATTGCCACGAAGAAGGGAGCACGTGATGATGTAAGATCACAGTGGGCATGTAACGGAACAGGAATTCCAATCGTAAGAACAGCAATGAGTTACACGAGCTTTTTACTGCTACTCAGGGCATTAGATTCGATGATTTCGAAACCCGAAGTCAGAGAAGACATATTGACAAGCTATAGATATACCACATTGACTTGATACCTAGTCTTCTGTTCCAAGTGCTGCTATCGGCTAAGGAATCCACTCCCTTTCGGCAAAGCTCTCTCGTTTAGCAACAGCTGAACCCTTATTAGCTCAACACGCGGGTGCGCGATGGTTTGAGCTTTAGTTCGCACTTTTGCCACGAATCAAGACATTTTGACAGTATTATAGCAACCATTCGAAGGGTTCTAGTAATTTACTCAACAATTGCATACAATACTTTATATAAATGTTACTAAATATATTGTTTGTATCTCAAATTGTCAATGTTAGAAAAAAGCAAACGCGCGAGTAGTTATATTACTAAATTTGGCGCGAGTGACAAAAGGTTATTATTCTGTTAGTTAAAGGTGACTTACTTCATTAGTTAAATTTTCTTTATTTAGTTTGTAGTGAAAAATATATTTGGAAACATAACTTTAGTCAGGGGGCACAACCATTTTTGTTACATATTTTATCTCTAATGTACTTCAATTCGTGCGACTTTCTTGAATTGAATTATAAGTAAACAGGATGAACGGTAGTACTCATTCACTTCGCAAAAAATTTCAAGCTTCATACTTAATCTTACTGCAGCGTTTATCAGCACATTTTTCTACTCTAATACAATTCATCAAAATATATCCATATTTGGATTTCAATATTTAACTCTCCTAGCCCACTACGATAATATATATCTGGACGTATCTATATAAGATATTTCCAATTATAATAAGTAAGTTTTTAAATACATACTTACCACCTGAAAGTATGCACATTTAGACAAACATTATATAAAAATAAGATATATTCAAACGTGTTTCAACAAGACATCCAATGTACGTGGGATATGTTTGATTTTAATCAAATTTCCATTATAACAGACTAAGTATTATAAACTGAAGAACACATATTATCCAATCTGAGAAATCATCTAAAAATTTTTGTCTGTGATGAAGCGAAAAAGATTGTAATTACATTAGGATAGACCAGGTATATTTGAAGGGCACACATTACTGCAAGTCCGCTTCACTGCATAACATGTACACGTGGGCTGCAATACTTCAGAAGCATCACTCATCCATATTATAACGTGATGAATGCATTTTTTGAACATCTGTATGCACCAGCATGATAGTTCGTTTCATATGTGCCTCTTATCGTGCAAACTGGCTAATCGATGCCTACTCTCAATTTTGCTAGACAAATCGACTTGATATTTTTTATATTAATGCAGGGCTAGATTAACACGTCTGAAGGCCCGGGGCTACAAAAAATATGTGGTCCGTGCGGACTTGACCTTGCTACCTACCGTCTCCCTCGGGTACTGGCTTCCGGAGTATTTCCTAAAGAAACAGCTGATAACAATTCAGGTCAGAGCTCATGTCCTGTCCAAGCGCAAATTGATGACAGTAAAATAAAACAATTTATTTGAAATGAGTAGCTTTAGTGATTTCGAGACTTAGGCTTAGTTATACTTACTTTTGCATACGCATATATATATATATATATATATATATATATATATATATATATATATATATATATATATATATATATATATATATATACGTGACTGGTAAGTCGACTATTCGTAAGGAGTCGCACACAGATAAATAAAGAAGATAATATCACCTTAGACGAACTCTTATTTATTGAATAGACACATACTTGTGTACGGAGTAAAATGAAAGGTATTAACAACACAAAAAAATTTCACTTCACATAGCACGAATGTTCAATCAGAAGAAATTATACACACAAATTGAATGAATGAATTGGAGGGAGATAAAACACTTAATGTCGCAAAATAAACGTAAATGTGTATATGATAGATGAAAACACTAGAAACATAGCCCTTTTGTTATTGTGATCACTTGAACTGTATTACTATTCGCACTAACATGAGACTTTCACTGCGTAGTTGGGGCAATTAGTGAGGGAATGGAGGGAACACTAATTCCTGATGAAGCTCCGCAACTCAGAAAATACGGTACTTCAGAAGATAATTATTAAAACATCACTTTGTTCACTTTTATGATTTTATCATACGCTTAATTACTCTTCGTAATCATCCTTTACTAATACGCAAGTAAATTTCTCCGCAAAGAACTTTTCGTTCCTTTTTCCCTCGGTGGTAAACGCCAACTCCTCGCTTTTACTAACACTCGGGAACATTCCGATCACCATGCCTCGGGTTGGGAGGATATTAAAAAATTTAACAAGAGAAGTATCGAAGTTTGTATATTCCTACAAAATACAAATATAATGGTGGTAGATTTAAGAGCTCTGGCAACACATGTTTCAACTCTATGGGAACAAAAACTCGAAGACGACGACTAAACAAGTGTTGCAGACTAAACTTGAAGATTCCTTCCACGACTGATGGATTTTTCACCCTGTGGTTCTATATAAAACAATTCAGTGAAGAAAAATGCACATTGGCAATTGTGTGGCTTAGTCATTTCGTCTGCGACTCACGCATGCTATGAGCACTGTTCCCACGGTAGGAAAGATGACGAAACGTTAATGCGTGGGAACGCAAAATTCGACGAGTATTCACTCACACACTGTAACAACTTCATATCCAAAAATATTTCCAACTATAATAATTGTAGTTATGAAAAATATATACAAAACAGTCACAGTTGCGAAAACCATGGGTTGGTAACTTCACTTAGGGAAAGAAAAAAAGTGTGCTGTTTTGAAGCACTCTGTTAAAATGATATGGGTTGAGTTGAGAAACAAGAAATCGTTTGTTTTGTCGTCAGAGGCGATAAAAGCTGAGGAACATCTGCAGATAAAGAAAGAACTGAGTTTCTTACTAGCTTGAAAGCATTCAGAAACAAACAAGAAAAACCACTTTTCTTTTCAGTGAATGAAACAATGATTTTGTAAGATGAATAAAAGTTAGAAAGAAATACACTGTCTGTCCAAAAGTGTAACCTTGTGACCATGCGGACGGTCAAAACTTGGTGATCCGTGAGGGACCAACACATTGCAAGTAAACGAAGTATGAGTTGAGAATACTGGGTAAATGCATGCAGAAAAATGAGTTTGGAGATTATTAGCTCCTTTTCAAAGTGTGGTATTTGCAACACTGTCATTGATTCATTGGGTGTGGAAGATTATGGGCAAACACTGACAATATTGTTCTCGCTGAGCACTATTCGCAGTGAATAATTAAAATAATATGGATTTCTCGCTATGAATCACTAGGGCTAATTATTTTGTTTGAAACATTGTTGATCTTGATGGATGACTGTCAGCTGATTCCAGATTCCATGAGTGGTTTCTGAAAATTCCATATCCAGATGTATTCTTTCTTCTTTTATCTGCGGTGAGAGTTCCAATTGGTAAAATCCAGTTTCCTTGGCAATTGGGGTTATAGGGTACGAAGACAGTTGTAGCACATGGGTGAAATCCTTGTCTTTCTTTTCTTAACACTGAGAATAAATATTCTCATTTCACTGCAAACATTTGCTTTAAAACAAGGTTTTGGTATATTCACTATTCGTTTGTGATGTGTATAACACTTTGGGCTGAAGTGATTACGTGAAGATAAATACGTGGTTTCACCTGTATGTGTGAAAATGTTTATAGAGCTATTTAGTTTTGTTTCTATTTATTTACTTTTATTTATATTTTTAGTTCCGTTAAGCATTCATGCTTGAACCGTTAACATATTTGGATAAAACTGGCAGATATAGACAAAATGTAGAGATATAAACATACTGAATATTTTCAAAATACTTGAGTATATCGAATGAATATGCTAACTCCAAATAGAATTATATAAAAAAAAGTTTGATTTATTAATCCGATAATAACTAATCGTAAGAATATGGGTTAATTCTCCTGAAAACGGATGTTAATTCGTAATAATCCTTAGGATTTACAGGAACAAACATTCGTGAGATAAATTTTATGTGCACTTTAAGGACACAAAATCTTGCATAATGATAAACAAAAAAATTAAATTCCCAAATATGGGTAGAACACACATATATACTTTCAACAAAGAATAATTCTTTTGAAAAAATATTTGCAAGTTATCCCTTCATCCAGGTGTACCCGAAACACCTAATGAATTCACATGTCAGTACGCATATATCTTGCTGAATCATTTTAACTAATCTCATCCATTAACTATTGAAGATGCCAGGTTTCAACTAAACCATTCCTTGATCCTGTTAAAGTAAAGATAGTTAACCATTATCGAAGAATGAATGCGAAAGAATATTAATTAGTCTTTATGTGGCAGTGAGATGTTACACAAGACGTGAGTGGAAAATAATCGTGTTCAAAACAAAAGGTAAGAATGTAAAGGAATACTGATCTTGAACACTTCCAAGGATATTCTTGATGTCTGGTTCCTAATGCTTATAATAGGATAGTAAAATTTTGTTAACACAAAATAAACAATGCATGACAACAATGTATAGGCATATTTATAAATGCAATCGTCTCTTATGACGCAAAATTACATCGTAAACAAACACCTAGCCTTGACGTAATGGATGCTCATCGGCACTTCCAGAACGTCCGCAAAGTCTGCAATAATATTCATCAACATGTTCATTTAACGACACATGTTCATTCACACATTCACATATTCGCCATCTCGAATTGTGACTTAACGTATGCCTAAAATAAAATCATATTAGCAATTCATTGCAATGATCACGCAGAGAAGCGTAATGACAAGTAATTCCTTAGAATAACAAGATAAAGACACAAGATGTAAACATTCCTAAAATATTCATTATCAATGAAAATAAGACGCCGTAAGTTAGAAACATAAAGACTTCAGTAATATTTCTCGGATGAGCTTTCTAACTTTTCAGCTGTAAATCCAAATAAATGGCTAACAACCAGAATATTAACATTAATATTATTTCACATTGATATATTTTAAATTTTCGGCATCGACAGAAATTAATGGAGATTAGCTGGCATGGTAGGAATAATTAGTTCTTAAAATTGTATGCGTTCTTGTTTCACTAAATAAACAAAAGTTACAATAACTGCGTAAAGAATGTGTATAATATATTACAATACATGCAAACATAATTTTAAAATACATGAAGTAAAATATCACTACACAAATATTTCACAAATTTAAAATATTAGTTATACAGATATACTTCAGATTTTTCGTAAAAAAACTGTTAAAATATGAAAATGGCATCAATATGTATCATAAAATTCACAAACGTGGAAATATTCATCAGAGCATAAAATACACTATAATAGTAATACATTGGAACATCATTAAATTTTAATATTGAATATACACAGAAGCGTATGTTTAAAATACAGGATATGAATTCACAAGTTACGATGAAATTTCAATGTGTGCATAGAGAAGGGGAAAATATTTCCAACAATTACTGAATGATGGGTTAATTATTGGGGTGTCCAAGTATTTAATGGTTCACCACACCATGTCTACCTACAATGTTGCTTGGAAAATAAATTTAATCTTACCCTCAATAATATACCCTAAAATTCCTTCCCAAAGGATGGGTCGCATCAAGATGCTAAAGAAGCAAAAAGAATGTCAATGTGAAGTCCAAATAGTTGGGATACATTACAAAAGAAATGTTTAGTTACGGCAACTACCGAAACCGAAAAATACGACCGTAAGTCTTGAATACACATACTTTTGTGTTTCCTATGATAAGGAAAAAACTACATGAAATCTTAACGTAAAATATCTTGGACTTAGCAGGCTACACTGTTTGACGGATCTAAATATAGAGTATCAATATACTGCATTAAACACATTTATTCTATATTCTGCAAACACATTCGTTTCACACATATAAAGTAACATGCTTCAATCAAAATGACCTGTAGGTAAGATAAGTACTAATATAAAGTTTAAAAATTCTACAAATACACTAAATCATACCTGAGTAATTTAAAAGCGAAAACTGAATACTAAATCTAGTTTTCCTGAAAGTCAGACCTTTCATAATTTCGTTCGTCGTTCCGGAGATTTTTGTCATCGTCACGATCACAAAATTGTCTATTCTTTTATTTTTTCGGTGATCATTCCTTTCATTCTTAGAATTACCATTGGGCGGTTTTGGTCGTTTGTTGTAATTGTGAGGGTTACGATTCCGATCTTGCTCGTAGTTAGTGTTCTGATTGCGTGAACGTGGTTGTCGATCGTTGTTGTCACGATCATTTGTATGTCTCTTGTTGCAGTTACCGCCTCTTCGAGTCTTGGTATTATTAACTTTTTGAAAAATGAAATGAAATGAAATCTTTAGTTTTACGTCCCATGGTTATGACGGTTAGGCTTAAGGAGACGGTGATGATGAGAGATGAATTAAATGGTGGAATGAAAAAAAAGTGGGAGGAAATAGAAGAACCCCGGGAAAAACACGAGCACGGTGTTTGTCCACCACAAAGTCCACATGGCGCGAACTGGGATCGAACTAGGGACCCACAGCACCGGGGGTGAACGCTCTACCACTGAGCCAGCGAGTTCAAATTAATTTTGTTTATACTATCTATTCTGATTATTATTACTATAACTCAAAGATGTCTTACAATTTTGAGAAGTTTTGTTTTGTCTTTTGTTAAAATTGTTACCCTGCGAATGTTTTTCCCCACTGTTTTGTTGGAAATTCAATGTTTCTAATTTCTGAATAGACGCCAAAAATTCCCTGATATTAGTACAAGAATGTAAATAAAGTTATGTACGAAATGTCTGAGGCAACATGTGTATGATGTCCGTTAATATCAAGTTCTCTAAGTTTATTAAACTGATCTAGCATGTACTCAGCAAAAGCATGTACTGAGTCGTGGGTCTTGGGATTGAACCGAGTTGCCTATGCTGTATCGTTGCGTTTCCAGCAAAAGATTCAATTAGCGCTTTTTCAACCTCTGCTAAAGTCTTAAATTTTTCGTTACCTGTGTAATACCAGCATAAGGCTACACCCTTAAATACATGAGTTATGGCTTGTACTAAGGATTTTTCTGACAATTTTGCAACTTCGGCAGCTAACCCAAACTTTCGCAGGTATGAATGTACTGACTCCGTAGCAGGATCACCTTTAAACTTATGTAAATACGCAATAATTTTCGGTGTAAGGTGGTTTTCCAGCTTAGCTGTTTCCACTTTTCTGTGTCTAGTTTCCCTATTGTTATGACTAAAATTTCTATTGCCATTGACCTTAACATGAGTTTCGTCCCTACTGCTAACTTCACTATGCTCAGTATAAGCTGAGTCACTGTTAGATTTGTATCAAGTTTTGACGTGAATGTCACTATCAGTATTGGGTTCTGATTCCCGAGTTTTGTTTTCAATACTTTTTACTTTATGGTATACTAATAGCTGCTGTATTATGTTTGATTCCCCGCTGAACTCTTTCAATGTTTTGATCTAGTTTGTTCTCTAACGCTTGTAGTCTATCAGCTATTTTGATAGCTCCTTCGTCGCATTTGATTTCAACTGCCTCTATTTTTGCCTGTAAATTAGCAAGATTCTCTTCCTATGCAATTTATTCTCCTGTCTGTCTAATTTCTCTCTTACTTCTGCAAAAGTTATCTTGTTTTCTTTCAGTGCCTGTCCATTTTTCTTAAAATGTTCTGTATTCTCTGCTTGCATTTGTTCAAGTATCTTAAGTAAGTCAACTTGTTGGTAAGCCATAATGAAAATACAATTACTAGTCGCAAATAATAAATGTAAATAAAATTCAAACAAAATACATATACTCCAGAACACTATATGAGTACAAAAATACTAAATTTTACTGTTATTGTCTGCGTTGGGACAACCTGTAGAGAGAAAAAAATATGATTATTATAATTTCCTATTCCAATATTAGTAAGACTTATTCACATATAACTACGATCTCCATGCTCAAATCACTGACGGTCTTGGCTCGAGTCGCTAGTTTGGGTGCCATTACAATTGCTACCTACCGTCTTCCTCGGGTCATACTTCATCATATTTCATGTTTCTGCAGCGTATATAAGCACATTTTTTACTACTCTAACACAATTCATCAAAATGTATCGATATTTGGATTTCAATATTTAACTCTCCTAACCCACTACGATAATCTATATCTGGAAGTATCTATGTAAAATATTTCAAATTATAATAAGTAAGTTTTTAAATTCATACTTACCACCTGAAAGTGTGCACATTTAGACAAACATTATATAAAAATAAGATATATTCAAACGCGTTTCAACAAGACATCCAATGTACGTGGGATAAGTTTGATTTTAATCAAATTTCCATTATAACAGACTAAGTATTATAAACTGAAGAACACATATTATCCAATCTGAGAAATCATCTAAAAATTTTTGTCTGTGATGAAGCGAAAAAGATTGTAATTACATTAGGATAGACCAGGTATAACGGCACACATTGTTTCGAGTCCGCTTCATTGCATAACATGTACACGTGGGCTGCAATACTTCAGAAGCATCACTCATCTATATCATAAGGTGATGAATGCATTTTTTGAACATCTGTATGTTATAAGCTTAACAACTTATCTTCAGTAATCGTGGTAATTCCTACTTCCCCAAGGAAATTTATTTAATTTCATGAATATTGTGTCCAGATACATTTAAAGTACGGTAGACTCCTATTAATCTATCGCTATGAGAGAAAATCTCCACTGGATAGTGAAAAATTGGGTTGAAATCAAAATAACTATTTTGTAATCACTGAACTATATAGCTCCACTATGTTCGTTTGAAAATTCTTATATTTTTTAAATGGAATAATTTAAATTACGAGAATCACTAGTTTCGCCCATAAGCTGATCCATTCAAACTTAGTTGAACAAAACAGTGTCTTCTTAATAAATTAAACTAGACTATTACAAACACTACATAATTATTTACAGTGCAAACTGCTATTTGAAGAAAAGCACAAAAGATAAAAAATACGGAACAATACTGAGTGAGGTAGAGCACTGTATTTTAGAACGCATTTACTAAAGGTAGAACACGTGCAAATTAGCTGTACTCTATGCTCTTGTACATCACCGAACTAATCTGAAAACGAAAATTACGTTTTTCTTGGAGGATAGGAAGTGAAGCAGTCGAACAGTTTAGAACAGATCCGTTGAAAGAGATCGACTGTAGTCATTTAATCGTGAATAATGTTTGGATCTGTTGTACAATAATTATTAACAATGAAGCTACTTTTGAATGGACACGGTACATACGTACGTATAATAGGAATAATAAATCTAAAGCCTATATGTCTTAAAGAAACTATACAGGTAAGTGTTTTTACCTGAGAAATTTTCCTGGTGCCTTTAAAATATACTTTACACAGTCCAATGAACAATGCTGAATGTACGTTTTAAGGGCTTCACCAAATGCATAACGAAATGCTTTAATTCGTTTACTTCTTTCCACTTTGGTTCCTAAGGTAGGTCGTTTTTCAAAGCTGAAAGGAAAGACAAATATTTTATCCAAAAGACCTTCTACTAACCAAACAAAGATTGCACAGATTTATTATATAAATTTGCTTATAGATTTTTATGTGTACAAACAAAATTGTCGTTTCTTTTCGATTATGTATATAATCATATTTTATGTGGTATTTTATTATTGAATATTTTCCATTTCGTTTCGTTAAACAAACTTTAAGCATATGATTATTTTCGGTTGTATTCGTCAGTTAATTCCAAACATCTTCCTTAATTTGCCCAATCATAATATGTACTCAAAAATAGCAAATCTTATATTTTACATACTTTGAAAGGCGATAACATTCTAATATCAATATTAAAACATGCTAACAATAAATGTTATCCATTAATAGAAATAATGCAGTTACAAGTATTCGTAGCCTGGACTAAATGCATAGAAGTCATCATGAGCAGAATCCAAAAGTATTAGGTAGCATATGGTTATCAGACAAATGGAACATATAAAAATCAAAAATTGGTCATCCACTAAAACTAAAAATCCCTGTAGAAAGCACAAGGCGAATTATTACACCACCCAGTAGAAGATATTTCACACTGTTGGGAATTTGACATGGTTGGACCATTTCGGTTTAATATATCAAGTTCAGACACGATTTAGTGGCTATAAAACTAGCCACAAAATACCTTGAGACGTAGTTTTGATTTCAATTATACCAGAAAATATGGAAATAATTTTACAAACAGAAATTATCTTACGCTTTGGGGTTTTCAAAATCTTTATGATCAACACCTGGTTCATAAAGCATGACTTATTCAGCGATTTTACGATATTTTTAACTTCAAATGTAAGTTTTTAACAGCTTTTAACTACGCTAATATAATCCAAGTACAACAAGTAAATAAAACAATTAAAATTCTTTGGCATTCTTCGTTCAGGAACAGCAGAAAAAATGGCAATATTTGTTAGCACACATTAAGTTTGCAATAAATACATATGCACTTATATGATTTAAGCAATCTGCCAGCAAATAACACAGAACTCTGAGTAACTGCAACTTATAATGTCCCATCAAACAGATAGAGAGGAAATGTCTCAGAAAAATTAGGACGTTTGCAAAGACGAATCTTCGAAAGCTATTTTACTGAAAAAAGGATTATGATAGGCATCATAATCAGACAACATTTACCCAGGTCAGGAAATTCTAACCTACTTCCCATTGAGAAATATAGGACAAGAAAAAGCATTGTCCAAGTCTGTTCATGAATTACCAAGGTACAGTTGTAAAGTAAATCCTAAACTAAAGAGTCTAACTAACGTTAATATTTAGAACAAAAATGCAATAATTTCCACCGTTTGCATCAAACCATTTTTCAAGAATAAAGAAGAACAAATTCCTTGACATACTTCTTCTATTACGAATGGTTGGAGTTTATTGTGGCAAGTATTATAAACGTGCCAACCAGACATTTTACTTGTCCTACAATAGAGCAAAAAACCTTCCATGACAACATTGACCTCAACTTTACTCTCAATCTCCATAAGGAACAACATATAATCTCCACATAGACTCTCATAAAAAAGAACAAAATGATTTAACGAATCCTTCCATGAAATTCAATAACATAGTGGTTTCTGCTGGGTTATTATAACCATCAGCGCTGTAATCCTCTTACCTGTCATTGTTGTTGGCATTTTACTTAACTTCCTATACAAAAGCACCATACGAGGGGGGACCCAAAAAACGGGAATTGTGCTGCAGTGGGGAGGGAGAGTGGGGAAACCCATTGTTGTACCAGTTGTCCGTTACGATCACGCAACCTGCGTCAGTGTGCGAAGTTGTGTCGCTGTGAGTGCATCGGTTCGCTCTTGAGAGTATTTTTAGTAAAACAACTTTTTCCAGTTCCGCATAAACGTGATGGCAGATTATCGAGACCAACGAGTGGCTGTGAAATTTTGTTTCCTGTTGGGAAAATCGGCCGCGGAAACTATGTAATGCTGAAGACTGCTTATGGAGATGCTGCCCTAGGTAAAACCAGAGTTTACGAGTGGTTTGCAGTTTTTAAAAATGGAGAAATATCAATTTAAGACCAACCACGTTCAGAACGCCCCTCAACGGCAAGAACTGACGAAAACGTCGAAAAAATCAATGCCCTCGTTCGTGAATACCGTCGCCGAACCATTGATCAACTCTGTGAGGTGACTGAAATATCGTGGAGTTCAATTCAGAGGATTTTATCAGAAGATTTGCACATGAGAAGGGTTGCAGCCAAATTTGTCCCTCGCCTTCTCACAGACGAGCAAAAGGAGTGTCGACTTGAGGCATGTGTTGAACTTTAAAATCAGCCAAAAGAGGACCCTGACTCTTTTGCCAAGGTGATTACTGGTGATGAATCGTGGAGCTATGGCTACGACACCGAAACAAAGCAGTGGAAGACAAGTGGCTCTTCTCGTCCCAAGAAAACTTGCCAAGTGAAGTCAGACATCAAGAAAATGCCAATTTCTTTCTTCGATTGCAGATGTGTAGTGCACGCGGAGTTCGTTCCCCGGGTCAAACTATTAACCAGGGGTTCTACTTCGAGGTTTTGAAAAGATTGAGGGAGAGTATCCGGAAGAAAAGGGCAGATCTTTGGCGCACAGGCGAATGTATCTTCCATCATGACAACGCTCCGGTCTACACCGCGCTCTCCGTAAATCAGTTTTTGGCCAAAAACTGCATGACAACGATTGTGCACCCCTACTCACCGGATCTAGCCCCCTGGGATTTCTCTTTGTTCCCTAGACTCAAACGTGACATGAAAGGAAAGCGTTTTGCCACTGTGGAGGAGGTAAAACAAAGATCGCTGGAGGTCATAAAGAGGATCCCGATAAGTGATTTTCAACACTGTTTTGAACAATGGAAGGATCGTTTGCAGAAATGCGTTGCGGTTCATGGACAATACATTGAAGGTGATGAAAATTTGGTGTAAAAATATTAAGAAATAAAGAAGTTATGACGAATTTTCCGTTTTTTGGGTCCCCCCTCGTATGCTAACTAGGAACACCTCACCAATTCCAGTTTATCAATGTTATACTGGTTTTCATTTTCTACAGAATGATTGCGCTCCTGATTACATCTATTTGTATATCTATTATCATTAGCATTCTTGTTATTTATACATGCCAGATTTATAAAAGCACTTGTATTCAACGAACTATACTTAATCTCAAAACGGAAATATCGGTGAAACAACTGTACCAGAACAAACACCTCAGTTGTATAAATTGTATAATCACCTGAACGTACTACGGTGGACTGGCTGATTTATATTTATGAAACTGGTAGTCCGGCAGTCAGTCCATGGTACTGTGCATGTGCGTCCGCATAAAATATTTTTGCATTTTCATGCCCTTTACATCCTCCTAAACAATATTAGGAAGGGTGTCGCTCTTACACCCTTGGGCATTTTGCATAATACCCATTAACCCTTTCGAGTCCAATGACGTTAAGCAATTTCTAGGACTTTTTTTCAAGTATCTACTGCTTCAACACAATTCATCATAAATTTATGGTTCATATGTCATTCTCTTTAAAATGATGCAGTCTTTCAAATGCTATAAAGATCATACCCTTACAACGTACGTGAAAACGGAAATTTAGAAATAATCGGAAAATTTCTCTGAAAAAATTCCTTTTTCGACGTTTGGGGCCCTGGGTGGAAGCACGGTACCCCAATATACATTGAGGTATTCGTAATGTTCATGCCAATTATTATTTTGATATCTTATATAATGACGTCGTTATAAAATGTTTCTGAATTCTCTGTACAAGTTAAAAAAACAGGTTTCACTGGTGCGTAGGTTAGGTTTGGATGCAAACTACAGGCTTTGGTACAAGTAAGCAGCTAATGTTTGATACTAATTGCCTGTAGTACTTCACGACGTTGTCTTGTCGTCATTGGATTCGAAAGGGTTACTATGGAAACTAAGTGCTGCTATTACTGATAAATTAAATTTTGTGCACATAAGAGAACCTCAAAGTTATTATCCTACCGGAAACTTCCCGTTGTATACACTCAAGGTTTTTTTATCGATCACAAGTGGCTTTAAACATCTTAAAAGTGTTGAAGAATATATTTTAAAAGTAAGTATATATATATATATATATATATATATATATATATATATCGTTTCTGTAAAAAAATATTCTTGGCTTCCTGAAAGCATTGAACGAATTATGTGGTCTTTAGCACTGACCTGTATACTTGTGTATGAAACTAAACAACACTTTCATTTTCACAGACACTGCGAGCAAATAGTCTACAAGTCATGAATAAAATATTCGGTCTCCTCTTCGTCTACGTTTGTATTTGCAGCGGGGATTGTTTTATTTATTTATTTATTTATTTATTTATTTATTTATTTTCGTTATTACACCGTGCTACGTCATGACAGAGATAAAACATAGTACATGACAGTTTAGCTGCATTCAAACGACAATAAGCTGTTAAGAATGGTTTATCAGACGAACAACGACAATGAATCATATCAAACACTTCTGGAGGTGCCAATGCAGTATTTGATAGCAGTAGCACAAGAACAAGAGATTTCGACGCATCTTCACGTTTCCAGCCATACAAAGGGAGATCAAACTTGGGAGGCTAAAATTCGCACCCTGACATCCATATGACAGTTTGAATGTGTGCTCTACGCACATTTAACTTGAACACTTCCGTTGTAGATGAGAGACTTTTCAAATCAGGAGATGACGTACGTAGCCTTTCGCCTTGATATCGTTGCCATCCACGCATCGACTAGTACATCAGACATATTTTCTCTCCTTTTGCTTTCGCAGGAACGAACATGAAATACTTGGTTTCTTTTACAACATCGCCTCTATTTGCATGAAATTTTCCAAGTAGTTTGAGTTTGTTGCCGCAGTGCACTCCCTTTTCGATGCCAAAACACTGGGCAACCGTGTCCCACCTTAGAGAGCACGTGCACCTGGAAGATCTGGAAGAAATGCCACATCTTTTTCTACGCTTGCACCAACGTCGATAACGGTCCTGATAGTCCCACTGCTTTCTATAGTTAACACTCGCGACAGTTTAAGCTTGAGGAAAAAAGCACATGAGAAGTATGAAAATATTGGTATCGTCGCACGTAGCTGTGATACTCTTCACTCCCTTTTGGACAATCCTCACTACTTGTTGCACTATGATCACACCTGCTTCTTCGTATATTGTCCGCAAATTGGTTCTGTGAGCTATCTCTTTGGAGTGGAGTCCTTTCCAGTTATGACCAATTTATAGTCCAGATTTCTGATATGAACATCAGTTAGAAGTTGCTAGATAATTAACTTTGTCAGTTGTATCTTGTTTTCAGTGACAGTAAGTACATTTTCCGGGATGAAAGTGATGTTTTCAAACTCGGCTTTTGCCTCCTGCTACCAAACTGGCCAGCTCGGGCTAATCTTGTGCCACTTTTAATGCTGTAGTTGCAGTATCTGTCGAATAGTAAATACACATAAAGGAACCTTGTCTTCTGAAACACGTATTCACATACGTTACTGGAATAGCCATGAACAGTTCCATTATTCGGACAGTCTACTACTCACAGTATAGCACTTCTATCAATCACTGTATCTTCTGGTCTGAGGATTACTCTTGCAGATGCATCAACTTTTAGCTGATTCATCATGAGTGATTTCGCCTTTGATATTCTCATCTGCCGGTAGTCATCAAACATGGCAATTGGTACCGGGGCAAGTTCATGTTTAAGGACAGGTTGAAAATTGATGTCTCTTGGCTCTTGTAATCCAGGAACACGAGAGCAGATCAACGTGACATCACATAAATCTGTAGTTCCAACGCATATGTACTTCCTGTTAATAGTCATCGTTATAGTTTTCTTTGATATGGAGAAACCTGCCTGCTATTAGCTGAATATTTAACCATTTGATCCATTCCAATATTCAACTCATTGTGAACATTCACTTTTTCTGACGCGATTCTTCCAGCGACTATGTTGGTAAGAGATTGGGAATGATCATTCGTGTCAAACGGATCAATACACGTTTCTAGCTTACTCCTGAGTTTCTCTCTGTCAATTTTATCTGCTCGAATCCTTGCTGGTTTCTCTTCTTTGTGAGTAGTCACTTCATCACTCTGACTGTCGTTGGTCAAGTCGGATAGATCTTGAAAAATACGGCTGAAGTGCGCATGCTGTATGCCCACGTCTTCATACTTTCTGGTTTCATTGTCAGTCCGATGATTCCACGGGATCCTTTACCATATCTCGTAAATGTCTTTTCGATATACATGTCAGACCAGATGCTGTTCCACAACCCTTCCTTGTGGTGCATGACGTGCTCCCCTTCCACGAATTTCTTTATTACATCACCATGACATTTTTGCATTGACTACAAATAATACAAACCGTACCCTGTATAATTGTGATGACCAGCAGAAAAGAAATACGGCAGCATTTGCTTTACTTCCCACAGGTGTAGTGGTCATTCACTTTCACGTTCAGCTCTCACAAACACCATAATAATAATAATAAAAAAAACAGGATTTACTAAATTTTCCACATCATAGTTTGGATGTAAAGCTGCTTGATGCTTTGTTTGTTTTTTTTTAATATAAACTCTTCCTTTGAATTTACCGCAAGAAAAATAAGTCTCTAAACTTCTTCAACAACCAATTGAAGAGCTCTGAAATTCTATGGGAACATATTACCAGACAGCATTTTTGGAGCACTTCCAAATGCTGAATTCAAAATATCTTCAAGACCATTTCATGTCATCAGACATCCAACGCAACCAATAAAGATCATTAGTCTGTGCATTCCCCCAAGTTTCGGAATGAAAGTTGAAAACCGTTTGGGGTAAAACCAGCTGATGTGCACAGCCAACTTGTACAGTTGCTGGTCGTATGTGAATATAGTCACATTTTTCCACACATATTGGTAAATCGTATGGCCTTAACCATTGGTGTGAACTTGGTGTCGTGGTCTGCAGGATCCATGTCTATTAAGGGGGTATATATGACCCTTGTGGCTGCTAGAGAGTCTTGTCCTTGCTGGCGGCACAATTATGTATTAAATCTAGCAAATTTTAGGGTATGGTGCTCAGTTACTATCCGTTTTATAAATTGGAAATCAAAGTCTCTACATGTAGATAGGAGTGTGCCCTAAAATGATTGTCTATAGAAATATTTTTTCTTACTGGCAAATTAATGTTTTCTCGTGCCACGCATACTGTATTTCCTATGGTTAATATAACTTCTTTTTGAATTTTCTGTATATACATAAATTTTACATTATTAAATATGGACTCAATAACAATGGCAAACTGCTCAAAGTATTCTTTGACCATTAAAATATAGGTGTAGACACCTATATTTCTATGATATAACAAGATCTTGGAGAGATATAAATGAAAATAGAAATTCCGTTAATGGCGGTAGCTTTTTTTACATACATAAATTTTACATTATTAAATATGGACTTAACAACAATGATAAACTGCTCAAAGAATTCTTTGACCATTAAAACATAGGTGTAGACACCTATATTTCTATGATAGAACAAGATCTTGGTGAGATATAAATGAAAATAGAAATTCCGTTAATGGCTGTAGCTTTTTGTACATACATAAATTTTATATTATTAAATATGGACTCAACAACAATGGTAAACTGCTCAAAGTATTTTTTGACTATTAAAACATAGGTATACACACCTATATTCATATGATAGAACATAAAGTTGAAGAGAGATTAATGAAACTAGAAATTCCGTTAATGGCAGCAGCCATTTCATATTAACGTGTTTTATACAAATTGCCCAAGGGTGTTAGGGCGACACCCTTCCTAATATTACTTGGTAGGGTTAAAAGATTATGAAAACGTGAAAATATTTTATGCGGACGTGAATGCACGGTACACCCAAAATAAGGGGTTTGACGGCCGGACTATAGAGACAGTGCTAACACACCCTAATCTTGTACGCAAATGATACCAAGTTTTATTCTGCCTTAGTAATTGGAGTCAAAACATTTTACCAGAATTTTTCTTACTAAAAACGCATCCCTTTATTTGGTGTCACCTCGCATCACCTTGTGCGATATAATGTTACAATCAGTGTTAACAGTGTAAATGAACAGTGTTAACAGTGTAAATGAACAGTGTTACCAAAGTAGACACCTTATAGACAACTCAGCAGTAGATACCTAAGCACTACAGCCAATGATTCCAGTGTTTTTATGTGAAGTGTTCTCCTTCTAAAAACAATCTTGCAGATTATTTTTCCCTACCTGGGGGTGGAATATCCCCTCATATTTACAAATAGCATCACGTGATTCTCAATAAGAAATACAAGCAGCCTATAGAAATCGCCTCTAATGAAGTACAAGGTTTGCATGACGAAACATGAGGAGGGCACGATATCTCAAGCTGAGACCCCTACCCATAACAGGCACCAACTCCAAAACCCGGCGTGAAAGATCGTTTTAAAAGTCTAACGGCAATACCAATCAAGTTCTACCTTTCTTTCTAGTATACCCTTCGCAAAATAAACCCCGTTACCTCTCTAATCTTCCCAACTCACTGGGATGGAGATAACTCAAACTGAGACCCCTATCCCCATCAGGCACTGCCTCAAAAATCTGGTGTAAGAGATCATTTTAAAAGTCTGAAGGCAATGACAATGAATTTTTACCCTTCGATCTAGTATACTCTGCTCAAAATAAACCCCGCAATCTTACTAATCTCTTTATTGCTCTGGCTGTAGATACTAACGCACCTCCATACTGCTACAAGACATTTCTGTCCGTCTCCGTGCAGCACTGGGTATTATACGCAATCTCGCCTCCGCGTTGCTTTGGGCAGGACGTTTCTTTCCGATATCCTCGCTACACTTCGCAGTAGACACCAAAGCATTAAACACAAGGCTTTTGCGCTGCTCTGATCGGGAATTCAATACTCGTAGGGAAATGTTATTGTATGAGATATATACTAATTTGTTCTACGTTGTACAGTGGGATACATAAATTCTTGATGTACAATGTCCGCGAGATAGGCAACCCAACTACGCCTGACCCACGATTAATTACGCCTGCTAGTAGCTTGCACAGCAGTGCGAAGTTGCCCCCACATTTTAAAAGCACAAATCGTAAAGATTATTTTTGTGCACAAGTGGAGCGAAACGCTGGCTGACGAAATGATAAAAAGTAGTCCCTGGATGTTTGTACTCACAGTAAACAGCCCAATACCCCCAAAAAAATATATATACGGACACCAGAGGCGCTTATGAGAAGATAACAGTCAAGGGACTTACATAATCTTACAATTAACTTACGTGATGGATTATATAAACACGTTAACATACTTCAAACGACTATACATATATGCTTATCAAATAATACACGGATAGGTTATGCGGTATTTGCATTATGTTATTCCTTTCACTAAACACAAAGCCTTCCGCTGAGTTTTGAAACTATTACAATAGTCCTACCTCCAAATCAATTGAAGTATGAATGGATTATTCAGGGGAAGAACCCAGCCTCTAATGAAAGTTTTGGGTGTCTTAGATTCCCGCGCCACGGATTGATACGTAATATTTCTTAAAATGAAAATCTTGACCGATTTCATTATTCGTTAAACGACTTTTGAAACTTAAATTTTGATATGAAGTAATTTATTTGTAAATATTAAAAATGCAAAATTCGACCACACTCAAACGAGTTAGAGGACCTAGCTTTACTAAGCATATTTCCCCTTAGGATGTAAATAAAACTGGAGATTTTGCTTTGAATAATATTTGTGAAAATTTACACATTTAGACACAAGAATAAAAAAGGAGAATGAAGTATCATTAAACAACAATTTAAAATTGTACGAAATTAACGGTTAATATCAAATAGAGAACCATTTACAGAATTAACTGTCTAACTCGCTTTCTCCATTCATTTTTCTTTCTTTATTTTCTAGATGATATCATCACTGAATTTTTCCACTGGATATTATCTTTCAATTAACAGCATCTAACTGGAGCTCAGGTTTGTAAATGAAACATTTTAAAAAGCTGTAATTGGCCAGGGGGAGACTCTAACTTGGATCACCGATTTACCAAAACACAATGCTACCCACTCACCTAAAGCGTTATTTATTTGGGCGCGATTAAATAAAGAGTCTTTTCTGTTCGCTCAAAACAGTAGCTTGTTAATAGTCAAATTCAAAACACAGGAATATGTAATAGAGAACTCGGAGGGTATTATACCACTTTAGTCACTAAATTATTCACATTGCACATTTAAAAAGAACAAAATAGAAAACTCCTTTATTTTGAATAAAATACGGCCAGTACATTATACTCATAAACAAACTAAACACGAATCAATAATTGCGTTCTAATCGTGGTTCAGTGGTAAAGGCGCTTGATAAATAATCCGAAGGTAATCAAATCTTATCCATGGACGACCAGTACATTTTTTTTTACTTTAGTATTTTCGGTGGCGATTGATCAGCAATGACACATGTTCTAATATCTTCAGATATTTGAATACTCGGATGTTTCAATATTTGAACTATCAAGTCTTTAAGAATAACAATAGGAATAATAATAATAATAATAATAATAATAATAATAATAATAATAATAATAATAATAATTTTTCATTAAAACGTACAGTAGAATACCTTCTACATGAAACTTCGTTCAAAATTTTCGTAGTTGGAGAGGTGTGTCGCGGAGCTCCGGAGAAACTCTCGAAACCCGGATTTATCTGTAAGTTTTGTCTAATTTTAGGGCAACTTTAAAAATGTTAATACAAATGAAGACTACAGGGGAAAATGGAGGTAAGTCAGTTGTTTATGATTTTACACAATTGACCTTTTTTTCCACTGACTTACCTACTTCTTCCCTTGTAGGCGAAGTCTTTAGCATTAAATTTCTTAGTGACTAATTTCCTTTTTACCGTGAGATTTAGTGCATGCAAACTACACCTTTCAGGCTACATTATTCTGCTGTTAACTCATTTTCGACCATATCTTGACTTACCTCCTTTTTCCCCTGTAGTCTTCAAATACATAGTAAGACGCTTTCTTTGCATAACAGACTTTGGATTATGTATGCGTTATATTGATATTTTAACAAAATATACATACGAATATAAAAAAGAATAGTTCCTATTTACAAATTTTGGTTGAACGGATATATGGAACGTGTTAGAAATGGCGAAGGAAAACATTATTATTTCTAGCAGTAGGAATAATAGTGGAAGAGGTTCGGAATAATTGCTAGCAAACATTTATGACCCATACTGGACTCTAAGAGTGATAATCATGTATTCATGAAGTGTTTGCTAACCAAGTTACGTTCTCCTACACAGCGAATCAAGGTTGTAGACAGACACGTGCCATCATATTCCTGGTACAATATTTCCTCTGCGAAGAAAGCTGTTTCCACTCTAACTTGTAAGACCGAAAGAAATTGAATATTTTTCATTTCATTACACATCAGAAGTATTAATATTGTAGTTTGGTAAAAGCAACTTACCCCAGCGGGAATCGAACCCGGGGCCCCTGCATTACAAGACGACTGTTCACGCCACTACGCTAAGACTGCTCTGCTAAGTAAGAGTCAGAAACCTTCGTGTGTGTAGCAAATTGCACACGTTTACGATAACGACGAAATACACTGATTTCGGTCATGTTAAAATACTGTAGTCGAGATACTTTAAATTTAAATTAGAAAACAAAAATAGACATAAACACACACAGGAATATGAAGGAGAAACTGGTTTTAAGAGTAATTTTACACCTTAACTTAAATGTAATGCCTCAGACCATTTTCTTGTCTGATTCACCGAAAGTATCTCCGTAACTTGTATCTATTATACTTTGTAATATTTGTTTCACAGTTATTTTCAGTAAACTTGAACGACAGGGACACGATCACAGATACATCGAGGACAATTTCAAAGGATCACCCACCGGGAATCAAACACGTTACCGCGAGCACTGAACTATTTGAGGTAGTGATGACTTGGGTCAATGAACAACTTGACCCATCACCCATAGTAATCAACGAGTCACAATGACCCCCCACTCACCGTATCAAACTGAAAACAACCATCCAACATGACCGAATCTGTTCTACCACGACCCGCAACTAACCCTGATCCACTATGACCAACACCCATCAGAAAGTCGCGGTCAGAAAGAGGGATTGCCGTCGTTGACGGTGGCGGGCCGCCGCAACAAGCCGGCACCCGCGCGCGGGGAGCGGCCAACAATTTTCTTGTTCAAAGTTACTGACCTTTTGCCGAGGCGGCAAGCGGTCGAAATTCGTAAAATAAAATGCCCTTTGGTGACTCATTGCTGACGGTTGCCGACCGTCAGAGTCGGCAGAACAGTCGGAAAGTCCTCTTGCCGACCCTGTGTAGATTCCTTATGCCGGCCTCTTTTCGACGGTAGCGACGGCGCACTTACTGTTCCTTTACGGCTGTTTGCCCACTTCTCGGCAAGACAAATTTCCGACGGCGGCACCGGCGCATTTAATGCTCATTACCGGCTGTAGCCGACTGCTCGGCAAGGTAAATGTTTGTCGCAGTCGAAAATCACGCTGAAAGAAGCCAGCATCCAGTGCCGGAAATCCAACCGCGGCATGTGGTCGGCATGGACAAATTGTCCGACTGTAGGTGGCAGAATCCTGATGGGGTCTAAAACCTAATAGGCTGTGTGTCTTAAAACAGGCACGTGGCCAGAATTTCGTTAAGGGGAGGTCCTTGACATGAAATGTTATGGTCATCACACCAGAGCCTCGATCATTCTAGAGTATTTTACTGTAACAAATATTGGTGTGTTTTGCTAGGATTTCGTAACGGACGGGGGGGGGGGGCTTGCGAGACATGAAATTCTGAAAGACAAGGAGCTCGATTAATCTAAGCTACTTTACTATCAACATATATTGTTTTGTTAGGAACAATAAAATGAGGATATGTTAGTAGGTATTAATAACAAACCTTGAAAAATCTCAAGTAAAATAATTAAAAAAAGCATTGAAAAAGATTTTACAAATTTACGTCCTTCCTTTGTTCATTCAAATATAACAATTTTTCTTTCAATAAGACCTCAACTATTATAAAAACTACAAATTCACTATTATAAAAAGTACATACTCAACAATATCTTGTAAAACTCTTACACTATCTGTGTTCCTTTCTCTGTTGAATCTGGAAATAAATGTTAAGAGAAATTTATTTCCAGATAAATTTTTGTTTTTATTATTCCGTCAACTAATGTCTGTTCCAAATGGAAGGTTAAAGGAGCAGTAGAAAATAGTTTTTGAAGTAACATGTTTGATGTAACATGCGACGAAAAATTATGATAAAAATGCCCAAGTTGTTACACAAAGGCACTATGCTTTCGGAAACTTGAAATCTTCCTGACTAGTAGCAGAAATTCTGAGAATTCCGTAATGTTTCTAGAAATTATAAATTCCCTGACTTTTCCAGGATATCTCACTCCCCTCGCCACCATGTATTGCAAGTAATACAAATCTCCTCATAAGAAAGAGTAAATAAGAGCTTTTTGTAGTTTGTTTTATTTTTAACGCTGATCCTTCTTTTTCTCATTTTATTTTGTTTCACCCTTTCTTATTTTATTCATTTCTAGTCTGGAAGGGAAGGGGTGCCAGATTGAAAGCAAAGTAGTAGTATAAGTCCTATTGCTATTATTGCAATTGCAAATATCAATATTCAAAAGATGCCTACAGTTCTTTTTTCACTTAGGGATTCTCATCTGAGGCAAGTAAACAGAAACAAATGTAACAAATGTATATATATATATATATATATATATATATATATATATATATATATATATATATACATATATATATATATATGTGTGTGTGTGTGTGTGTGTGTGTATTAGTATAAAAAAATTGATGTACCTTTGTGTGCCTGATCATCACGGCCAGATTGCAAAGTCAAATGATATGAGTTTTGGTGTATAGTTCGGCCTTAATCCAAAGTGGGACGTTATCGTATCACTTTCATTATTATAATATCTTAAGGGGTTGTGGGGATAAGAATTTTTGATAAAAAAGAAGAGTATCTCACAAGCCGTTAAACTTACAGAGCTGAAATTTAGTATATTAACTCTTTACTGAAAATGAACAGAACGTCACGTAGCATCTTTTAAAATTCTTCTTTATGACAGGTTTGGCAAAATAAATATTGGGTTTGTATATATGCAATATTGATAGTTGGTTGGTTTGTAAAAGTAACTCAATTCAAATTCAAATTCTAACTCTGATTCGTTAGAATATAACAATATGATATTATTACAAGTAAAACATCTTTAGCCAGTAGAGAAGAGGGCGTGGATCATGTGTCTAGTAATGGGCAGTAGGAATATTCCCGATGGGAAAGAATGTAAAAACGGGGATTTTCCTGAGATTTTTCCCTGATCTATAAATTCCCGGGAAGAAATTTATTTCCAACTGTTTACTTTATCTTCCAAATTATAAGAAACATATGACTAATTACTTTATTTTAATATATTATTATTTACTTCTAGGTTTTAAAGAATTTGGAGGTTTGAATTTGCACTAAAAAGTAAGCTAAATGTTTATATTGGGGGGGGGGGGGCAAAACTAGCAAAAAGTAGGATGATTTACGGAAGAAATGAGCTGATAGTGATGTTCAAGTAATCATGAATGTATCGAACACAATTTTTTTAGGGCAGTAGGGGATTTGTGCAAACCGTAAAGATAAGTGAAAGTGATTTACGAGGGAAAAGAAAGTGAATGGTTGGTAATGAAGATATAAAACAACGTGCCATGCGGGGCTCTAACCCTCCTTCACTCGCTAACGCTCGCTCTGCATTGCTGTCTGAATTTAATGTTGGTAACGTAATTTAACGTATGAAACCATAAAACAACCGCATCGGAATAGAATATCGCAGAAAAGTAAGTGCAAAAGCTGGACCCCAATGTTAAACAATAGCAAAAATTAGCAAAGTACTAATTTATAAATTATGAAAAGGAACCATTTTGTAAAGTAATTTAGAATTATGTAGAAATAGAGATTAAATACTATTAATAAACCCTGAACTACCGTTAGTAATAGACGTCGGTCTGTCTCCTCTCTCTCTGACTCGAATATCTGAAGAGGTACTCGGACTTCTCTTACATGTGAATTAACGCAAGAAATTTCGAGAAACGGGAAGGAGGAAAGGTCGTGTGTTGTAATGTAACATGCAAAATTATAAAGATAGGAAAGTATGATGAAAATATTTATCCGCAAATGTTGAAAAAAATTGTGGGGCATGTGTCTTCTGGCAGTTACCCAACCTAATTTGTTAATAATATTTAAAAATTTAATATGTATATAATATCAGTAGTAGAATCAAATTTAGAAAATCCATTTACATGTAAATTTAAACTGTTTAAAGGTTTAAAAGTATGTGGACTCACTATACCATTTTTCAAATATATTTACTTTCATAGGACCTTATTGTAAATAAATATTCATTTATGCGTACACTTCAAATATAATAGAATATTATTAAAATAACATAACATCGTTCAGAATATACTTTTTAAAGACTCCTTTGTGGACAACAGTAATAATATGCTGTGATATAAAAATTAATTAAACTTTGAAATCATAATATAGTAACAGAATGCAATTTTCTTTCTGATTGTACATAAATTCACGAATAAATTCCCATTTTGGAAATCTTTCCGGGAAAATTCCCAGGGAATATTTCCGAAAAATATATTCCCTGTAATTTACCCATCACTAGGCCTACCTAGTGATGGGCAGTCGGAATATTCCCGGTCGGAAGGAATTTAACAAATGGGAATATTCTCGGGTTTTTCCTTGGCCTATGAATTCCCGGGAAGGAAATTATTTCCATTTCTTTAGTTTATCTTCCAAATTATAAGAACTAAATGACTAATTACTTTATTTTAATATTTTATCATTTACTTTTAGGTTTTAAAGAATTTGGAGGTTTAAAAAATTAAAATTATTTGACGGTATTTTATATAACTAATAATATGATTTTTTAAAGTCGAGAATATCCAACGGAATATTCCCGAAAAATATCTTCCCGGGAATTTACAAAACACTACATGTGTCAGAGTTTAATGATGTGTTTTTGTGGGTAGTGGGTCGATTAGTTTTGGGGCATACTGGGTCATGGTGGGTGGTGTGTCAGAGTAGGTCACGGTTTGTGGTGGGTTGTGGAGGGTCAGAGTCGGTCATGTTGGGTGTTGGGTTAGAGCGGGTCACGGTGAGTGAGGGGTCATGGTGAGTCGAGTATGGCGATGGGTGGTGGGTCAAGTTGTTCATTGACCCACGTCATCAGTGCCTCAGATAGTCCAGTGCCCGCGGTAACGTGTTCGATTCCCGGTGGGTGATCCTTTGAAATTTTATATCCTCAATGTATCTGTGTTCTTGTCCCTGTCGTTCAAGTTTACTGAAAATAACTGTGAAACAAGTATTATTAATTTTAATAAAGTCAAGTTACGGAGCTTCTTTCGGTGAATCAGACAAGAAAATGGTCTGAGGCATCAGATTCGAGTTAAGGTGTTGAATTACTCTTAAAACCAGTTTCTCCTTCATGTCCTTGCGTGTTTGTATATCTATTTTTGAATTCTAATTTAAATTTAAAGTCTCTCGACTATAGTGTTTTATCATGACCGAAATCAGTGTGTTTCGTCGTTATCGTAAACGTGTGCAATTTGATACATACACGAAGGTTTCTGACTCTTACTTAGCAGAGCAGTCTTAGCGTAGTGGCGCCAGCAGTCGTTTTGTAATGCAGGGTTTCCGTGTCCGATTCCCGCTGGGGTGAGTTGTTTTTACCAAACTACAATATTCATACTTCTGATGTGTAATGAAATGAAAAATACTCAATTTCTTTCGGTCTTACAAGTTAGAGTGGAAACGGCTTTCTTCGAAAAGGAAATATTGTACTAGCGATATGACGTCCCATGTCTGTCTACAACCTTGATTCGTTGTGTAGGAGAACGTAACTTGGTTAGCAAACACTTCATGAATACATAAGTATCACTCTTAGAGCCCAGTATGGGTCATAAATGTTTCCTAGCAATTATTCCGAACGTCTTCCACTATTACTCCTACTGATAGAAATAATATTTTCGTTCGCCATTTTCAACACGTTCCATATATATGTTCAACCAAAAATTGTAAATAGGAACTATCCTTTTTCATATTCGTATGTATATTTTGTTAAAATATCAATTTAACGCATACATAATCCAAAGTCTTTTATCCAAAGAAGGCGTCTTACAATGTATTTGTATTAACATTTTTAAAGTTACCTTACAATTAGACAAAACTTACAGATAATTCGGGATTTCGGGGTTTCTCCGGAGCTCCGCGACACACCTCTGCAACTATGAAAATTTTGAACGAAAGCGTTCCACTATATTTTTATGTAGAAGGTATTCTACTGAACGTTTTAAGGAAAATAACTGCAATAAAAATAACTGAATATCACTGAACAGCAAGGCATATAATAAACTAACTTTTAGTATATGCAGAAGTAATTATAAAATTTTGCTACAAAAATACCTACACAGAACATAAAAAATCTATGAGCTCAGAAATACAAAGTAACAAAATCATGTATAAGATTCAGTCTAAAAAGCAATTGTTACATAAAGAATGGACATACACTATTTCGAGAATTGACATAAAACGAGAAATGTTTACGATACTTTTGGTTTCGTCTCAATTCTCATCTCCCAAGCGAGAAGATAACTTGAGTTAGCCTTGACCCGTCTCGAATGTAAAATGTTAATTCTCGCCTCACTTTTCTTTGTTTTGTTTTAGAAACGAGATGAGAATTTCCTCTTCTCGTGGGCAAAACTAAACAAAACCAAAATATTCTTGCCAAATATCACGTTTCTGGTTGTAATGTTTTGCCCTGAGTGATAATAAAATATTATTATTATATTACTGTTGTTATTCCTAAAGATTTGATAGTTCAAGTATTGAAACATCCGAGTATTCAAATATCTGAAGATATTAGAACATGTGTCATCGCTGATCAATCGCCACCGAAAATACTAAAGCAAAAAAAATGTACTGGTCGTCCGTGGATAAGATTTGATTACCTTCGGATTATTTATCAAGCGCCTTTACCACTGAACCACAATTAGAACGCAATAATTGATTCGTGTTTAGTTTGTTTATGAGTATAATGTACTGGCCGTATTTTATTCAAAATAAAGGAGCCTTCTATTTTGTTCTTTTTAAATGTGCAATGTGAATAATTTAGTGACTAAAGTGGTATAATACCCTCCGAGTTCTCTATTACATATTCCTGTGTTTTGAATTTGACTATTAACAAGCTACTGTTTTGAGCGAACAGAAAAGACTCTTTATTTAATCGCGCCCAAATAAGTAACGCTTTAGGTGAGTGGGTAGCATTGTGGTTTGGTAAATCGGTGATACGAGTTAGAGTCTCCCCCTGGCCAATTACAGCTTTTTAAAATGTTTCATTTACAAACCTGAGCTCCAGTTAGATGCTGTTAATTGAAAGATAATCTCCAGTGGAAAAATTCAGTGATGATATCATCTAGAAAATAAAGAAAGAAAAATGAATGGAGAAAACGAGTTAGACAGTTAATTCTGTTAATGGTTCTCTATTTGATATTAACCGTTAATTTCATACAATTTTAAATTGTTGTTTATTGACACTATATTATCCTTTTTTCTCCTTGTGTCTCAATGTGTAAATTTTCACAAATATTATTCAAATCAAGAATCCAGTTTTATTTACATCCTAAGGGGAAATACGCTTAGTACGGATAGGTTCTTTAACTCGTTTGAGTGCTTTCGAATTTGGCATTTTTAATATTTAGAAATAAATTACTGCATACCAAAATTTAACAGTTTCAAAAGTTTTTTAACGAATAATGAAATCGGACAAGATCTTCTTTCGAAGTAATATTACGTATCAATCAGTGACGCTGGAATCTAAGAGCTCAGGACCTGTTAGACATCAAAAATTTTCATTAGAGGTTGGGTTCTTCCCCTGAAGAATCCATTCATACTTCAATTGATTTGGAGGTAGGACTATTGTTAATAGTTTCAAAACTCAGCGCAAGGCTTTGTGTTTAGTTAAAATTATAACCTAATACATATACTGCATAATCTATCCGAATATTATTTGATACGCATATATGTATAGTGATTTTAAGTAAGTTAACTTATTTATAATCCCTCGTTTGAGTTAATTATAAGATTAAAGTTCCCCGACTGTTATATTCTCATCGGTGCTTCTGGTGTCCGTACATTTTTTGTGGCATTATGCTATTTACTGTGAGTACAGGTATCCAAAAACTCCCTTCTGTCATTTCGTCAGCCAGAGGTCCTCCTCCCTCCCGCACAAAAACACACTTTACAATTTGTTCTTTTAACAGGTGTGGCAACTTCATGCTGCTGTTCTGGCTACCCTACCAAGCGTAATTAATCTTGTAGCAGGCGTTAGTTGGGTTGCGTATCTCGCGGACTTAGTACACCAAGAATTTCTGTGGCCCAATGTACATATCCTGTATAGAAAATTTTATAATAAAAAGTAACGGAGTAAAACCATGTGCAGCTTTTCTACGATACATTACAATGAATACTTAATAACCAGAAGATTGCATCTAATATGTATAGAATTTATTCCATCTTAAAAACTGCTTCCTTGGATCAAAAGTTTGATAGAGTATATACAACAAACAATTATAAAAGGCCGATCTTTTGCATGATGTAAATTTTGTATTCGTGGAGTAATCACTTGAATTTTTCAATGTTCTAACTCTTACGCTTGAATCATACAGCCAGAATTATAACCACAAGCTTACACTTACAACCAGAGTATAAACATTTAAAGGATCCTAAATCTAACTAAAATAACCTTTGGTTTTCTGTGGATTTCTAGAAGGTTGGCAACTGCACATTACTGAAATCTTCGAAACTCATGGTTGTCGACTTGTAAAATTTATATACTATGTTTACTTTATCCTCCATGATTTCTTTACTATTCCAGTTGGTGAAATAGCATACTATTGATTAATGAATCTTGACAGTTTTTGTCTTTTATTGTAATCGCACCCTGCATAATGTGTTGTTTGCTTTGAAGGAACATGAAAATAAAACCAGGATTTCCATGGTAAAATGTGAACTTATAAGCGAATGTAATGTCTCGTTCGGTAGAGGTTGACATTTTATTTTCATTTTGAAATAAAGTAGAACGTTGTCACCTACAGAAACCCTTTACTACCATCACTGTGCAATTATACGGGATACCTACTTTTCTCCTTCACTATTTCAAGATACACAAATTTAAGTTTTTACCAGAGTTCTCTTAGAAGTAAAAAGGTGACCCACTTCTCCAACCCGCATAATAGTCTTTATCGTATTCAGCATAGTAAAATTTCTAATCCCACTTTTAGGGCAGCACGTATCACTGACATTTATTAATAATATTGATGTACAAAATCGAATTTTTGCACTATAATCACAACATAAAATAGCGGCTTATTCTGCAGTATACTCTTCTATAATGGAATTCAAAACTTTGCTCTTTCGACCCATTCTCAACCAGTGTATGAGGTTTAGTTTTCTAATGAGTAATTTATTAATTTTTGTGACGCAAAAGTCTTACACTCATAAATTGTGATAGATCTGATAATGTTATGAGAGTTTAATTCTTTTTTCATTTAGTGCCCTGACACATTATAAATGCGTTGAATATTCGACACAAGAAAGAGTTCCTTCTCCACATTATACGCAAATTTTTAATTTTTTAAAAATGCATGCAAATAAGTTTTATATCCTAACAAAAAATATTGAATAGCGCCGTCGAATGAAATTTCTACTTTCGATCCCTTATTTTAGCTATTTTTGCTTGCAACAGTCATATAGATTTTAAAGTACCCCGTACTCTGGACATACCTGGTAGTACTTGTGTCTTTCCGTATTCCTCTTATTCCGGACACTTTCGTCTTGGCCCATGCTTGACGATAATTGATAGATGTTTTGCGTACCTCATCATATTTTCTAGCATCTTCCCTTACTCTAGTGATATCTGAGATTGAGGAGCATGTTGATTGGTTACTTGCTGAGTGATTAATAGGAGTACTTTTGTTTAGATTATTTAAACTACAGCTAGTATGTCCTAACGTAGAATGTGATGCTTGCGGTTTATTTCTCAAACGTATCAGGACCATAAATAGAGGGTGGACGAGGAAATACACAACTTCCACCAATGAAAGAAAGCTGCCACCAATGCACAATGCGAAGATTCCTCCAAACGAAACTGCAAAAAAATATAATTAGTACAAACAACATAAAGTAATCGTAAGTGTTACTACACATCATTACAATGTATGTGAATTTACACCTATAGATGAGACGTGTTTCTACGCAGAATTTATAATAAAGTATAAAGTAGGTGAGAAGGAGTTGCGCTGAAGTGTTGATAGAAAACTGATGGAGGGGTGTGAGGAAAGCACGGAACAATAGATTCCAGCCGAAGGACAGAGATGAGACGATTAGAGTTACTATTTAACTATGAGCTAACGAATTTCTTGTATTCTACTTAAAATATTTATGTCCGTTATCCATAGTTGAAACATACTACTTGTATTAATTTAAACTAAGACTGGGTTTCCAGTGAGTATTTGTAAAAGCAATAGAAGTCAGGTAATGAAATTGAGCGAACATTAAGTTTAAAAGCATCGTTGGAAAGCACCGTAATTACGCAAACGAAATATTCAAAGTTCTCGATTAATGTAACGTAAAGAATACGACTCTATAAGAAGGCAATTTACTCAAGTACAAAGAAGAAATATTCAATTAAGTGGTTATGTTTTTATTTTACTGATTACATCTATTATATCATACATGTATTAACGTGTTGGTTACAAAACTTTCTTTATTTACGTTTTTACATTGTGGTGTTCATACTTCGTCACACAACATCTTATTTGTGTTATCATGCCCGAATATAACTATGGAAATTATCGCAATCATATGCACAATGATCACTATGGACAACTTATTCTTATAGATGTAAGGTCAATGTTAATGAAAACTTTTAGGGCTTGGTGGAAGAAGGACCAATCCCATTATACATTATTTTCGAACTAACACCAGTCACAATAGTACATACCGAGTCGGTACAATTTTCTCCTATATGAGCTCTTTACGATATTCCAATCATATACAGAGAAATATTACATTGTCATGGAGTAAACTTCAGCAATTCTGCTAAAGTTAGTTCTGCATTCTCCTGCGAAGTTCACATTATGATTTTCAATTGCATTTGTGATATAGGATAAAATATCACAAATCGTATCAAAAATATCAAACATATCACAGTTCGTATCTATTGCCATGTTAGCCCATCACGAATGAATGTTGAAACCTTCGTCAATTATATTACTCAGGGAATAGAGGAGAAGGAAAGAATGAGGAATGAAGTATATATCCTGACAGTATTGTGTTAAGTACCATCCCGGCTTTGCCTGGTGACAACGAGGCAAACCGAGGAAAACTTCACTCACCATGATCGATACATTTACAGTGGAAATTGAACATATGACAGTTCCGCTTCCTGTTGTGATTACCCTACGTAGAACGACATCGCAATGATAATGTGACATTCAGCAACATACTTTTAGTTACTACATTTTGAATAACTACATAAAGCCTTATCAATGGAAACCAAGCTGTAGAGGGTCTGTACGTTAAGTAATGGGAATACTTTCGTCCTGATGCGACTATATGTCAGAGCGCGCTGTGAAAAGTTGGAGTCGGTAGTTGCTTAATTGTTATCTGTCGTAATTTGAAAATTAATTTAATAATGTTCATGTTTGCATTTTGATAAACTAATTTCGATTAGTGTTGAATAAATATGACAGTTTCTAGGAAATATGGTGGATTGTATTTCGGCTGTTATGAGTATATGGATGGAAATGGAACAAATAGTTGTGAAATAAGGTAGGCCTGCCTTTTTCACTTTGTCAATTATAAAGCAAAGTTTTGCAAATACTCGTCACAGAATAAAACAGTATTTAGTTCTTAAAATGGGACAATCATGTAACGTTCCTCTTTGAGCGTTACATTTTCTCAAAGAGATTATTCGTAGAGATGTTTAATCAGCTATTAGTTAGTGTTATTTTCTTTTATATTTTCTCAATTCTCGACCCTCATGAAGGATTCAAGATGGTCGAGAATTGAGCTAGTATGTGAAATCGTAGTATGCTACTTTTCTTTGTATGTCTATGGTTTGTGTCGAGCGGATGCCTCTCAGTCCTGGTAGGTAGCGCTGACTGCTGGAAATAATTTGAAATTTTTGTGTTTCGTTTAAACGGAGGGATTTGTTATAAACGTACATATATAAACATTGATTTATGTAAATTCTATTTTTATTTAGTCATATATATTTTATTATTAAAGTTGTCGTTTCGGTACTACGCTCTGATGCGTAGTAAGGAGCGACCAATCAGAGAACGAGCGGGATGCATACGCGCGCTCCTTTTGTCTTAGCTCTTCGCACTGAACAAACATGGTGGTGGTGAGAATGGAGGTGTAGCTATTCGTCCTGTCTTTTGACATAATTACTGCGTGTCATGCAGTGAAGTGATTGTTTCCTATCACGAACCCTTTAAATAGGTGATGCGGCGACCGAACAGTGATGGTAGATTAGTGTACGTGCAGTGAACTACACTAACTTACCTACGAACACTCAGCTCGTGCTCATTCAGGATATTACTAGGATTGTCTTGAATCTCTCTAATCGTTTGCTGTGATGTAAGTGGAAGTCTGATAGTCCTTCCCCAAGAACTGTCTCTGGGACCAAGTTCGATCTTGTATATGGCCACTTCCTCTTGACGTAGTGATTCTCGGTCCTCTGCCTTTCCTTAATCTGGGACTCCATCCCTTGTTACTCATCGGTTGATTCCACTGCTTCTGTGGGACTCAGATGTATCTTTCAGTGTAAGTTCTCATCTGTGGTCGTTGTTGTGAACGTGAGTGTTTCAGCAACTTTGCAGTGAAATTTTGTCTATCTGGTGAGAGAATTGGTGAAGTGTACTTGGTTGCTATTAATTAAAGAAGGTCGCCATTTGGTCAAACTGCACCTATGGCTATAATTACGAGCATCATGTATCGAGGTGCCTGAGAGGTCGTTGGAGACCGGTTGCTACCCTAGGATGCTGCCCGAAATGGAGCCCTTTGAACTGGCCTGTGGGGCCGGTACTGTCCACTTGTAAGCGTCAAAGGTTGGGTGAGCTTTGGTCACCGTCCCAGGTAACTATGTTTCACTATCTTTTATCTCATTCTATGGAAGGAGTAATGTCGTCCTGGAAACTGTGAGGGAATTTGTCCGCCGTTCATGTAATTCATTCAAGTTGTCTCTGTTTACAATATCCAGTGTTATATTATTACCGTCGTGTGTTTATTCTGTCGTCTTGAATTGTTTTATAAACCAAAGACAATATACATACATGCATTAATCATTGGTTACTCAGTGCATTTACATACTATATGTATATCAATTCTACAATGTCTACAATGTTGTTTCAAGTAAATCTTGTCCGTAACATGTCCGAGTAAACGAAAGTGAGTCTCTATCCAGTAAGTCGAATCATACGCCGACGGGGTAGTCTGATATCGACACCGTTTCTCTCTTGCTTTGAATGGAATCATTTTCCGTGTTGCGTAGATGTATAATGTATCACTCGTTACCAGCTTATTTTCGTCCAGGAGCGGCCACTCCGTATTGTCTATTTTACAAGTACTATGTTTGATAGAGTAAAGATTGATTAGCGATGGCTAGCTCATGTCTGACCAGTAGCGGGCACTCCGTATTGTATATATATATATATATATATATATATATATATATATATATATATATATAGTTCATAATCCAAGTATTAAGTCGCCACACAGAAAATCTATGTAAATCCTCGAGTTTTCTTCATGTCATATCTTTAGCTATAATTCAACTTACTAGTTCAGCAGGACGCGTCGAAGACGGTGGCATACGATAGCACTCACATTTTGATGTGATGGTGTCAGGGGTAGAGTCTAATTTACTGGTTGGTCTTGTACTTCCTATAATGTTTCTGCAGTATGTATTATTATTACCGCCGCTGTTAAATTGTAAGGTATGTCGAGGGAAATGCCCTCTTAACAGCTGGTTGCGGAAGTAGTGGAAACGTTATGTGTTTAGGGAGGAAGGTTAATCGACACTGCCACATGTTTACTCCCTCTGCGGTGATGATGTTTTGTGAACAGTAATGTAATTGGTAATTTCCTCGCTGCAACGCAGCCTACCGAAGATTATGTCCTAATATTTAGTCAAAAATGTAAACTCTTCTATTGTTATTAAGGATACTGTTCAAATATTGTTGTTACTCATCTTGAGTTGTGTTGGCGCTAGAAGTTTTCTAGAATCTTTAAAGACTGAATACATATGACTTTTTTTGACGATTGAGTTTAGCTGTCCATGACCATTAGCGTTGATGTCATTTCTAATATTATACGTTATTGCAAGAGAGTTAAATAAACATGATTTGCAAAGCATATCTCGTGGTTCTAAAATGATTTTTTGAAAATTTTTTATCTTCCTCTTTCTCAGTACCGACGATGCCATTAGTGTGCAAGAGTCTGGAGTTAAATAGCGTTGTGCTCACTGGTCTATAATCGTAGCTTAAGAAGGAAATTTATCGGCGACCCATTTTTTTCTTTTTTCTTTTTCTTTCCTTTCCCCTAACGTCAGCTATGAACAAAAGTGTAAGTGATTGGTAATGGTGACTTTCTAGTCACGATTCTCTAAGGTCGTTACGAGTTTACTTATTCAGCCAGAATTATAATTACTGTAAATTTATATCGTTTTAAGCTGGCTACCCAGCCATAGAATCGAACTAGCTTAAAGTGTAACGCCTCAAGTTGACAACCTAGCAGAGGATGGGCTCGTTTCAAGTTGGCACCCCAGTTCAAAATTTTAAGGTAACGTAAAATTTGATCTTTTCAAGTTGGCTTTCCATAGCCAGGATCTAACCTAGATCGTTTCAAGTTGGTGAACCCAGCTGTAGGATTATTTTATTGTCTAAAATGTCACACTATTTGGTTGTTGTCGTGTTATGTGGGAAGAAATGAGTGAAACAGACTGTCGCGTTGGTGTTGATGAGATATACTGGATAGAGCTCACATATGTTTATGTTCATTAGATTTATAAATAAGTAAGTAAGATGTCGTCTGAGTCGAGGAATCTTCCTCCTAATCGAGATGATATTATTTGCATTTGTTGTAGCGGGCCTCTTGCTGCCGCGAAACGAATTGATTCTGATAAGAAACGTGCGACATCTTGTGACAGGTGTCACGAATGGTCACATTTTGTTTGTGTTAAATTTAAGGATACTTCTAGTGTTTTTGAAGCTGTTAGCTTAGATTCTTTTGTTTGGGTTTGTCCTAAATGTGACACACATACTTCTCCTGAAGTGTTGGAGCGTGAGAATGAATCACCTCTCAAATGCTTTTCTTCGCCTAAATCCCCGCAAGGTAGCGAAAAAGGGACAGAGCGGGCGTATGAACCCTCTCAAATGTTCGCTCTTGTATTAAGCAAAATAGAAGAAAGTAATGCTAATATCAATAGTAAAATAGCAAACGTTGAGCGAAGTAATGCTGATATTAATAGCAAAATTGAAGAAAGTAATGAAAAAGCTGAAGCCAACAATGTTAGAATTCAGGAGTGCATTGTTGAGAATGTACATAGCATTTCCACTCCTTTGCAAAACATTGATGAAAGAATAGGTAGTGTAGAAAACCTTTGCAGTTCTCTAACTGTTAACCAAAAGGATTTGCAAGTGCAGTTAGACAATATAAAATTAGAAGTTGATAGTAATAAGTCACAGATTGAGTCTGTTAAATCTCGTGTTGATTCTATAGAAAATGAGGCTGAATCTCATCATAAAGCATTAAAGGTTGTTTTTGATAAAATGAATAAAACTTGAAAATGAAAGTGATGAGGTAAAAATTGAACAAAAAGGTGTAATACTAGTCAATTTAAGCTTTTCTCTGAAGTTTTGACTTTGAATAACAAAGTGGATAAATTACAAAAACCGAAGTTTACGTCAGTTGAGAGTGGGAGCCTGAGTAAGGAAGGTGTTCCATGTAAACGTCCTTGTATTAGTGTTGACCCTCCTGTGTCATTTTCTGAGTCAAGGGATAATTTGCCTGTTAATACTATTGTTGGCACATCTGCTAAACGCAATGTGTTTGTTACTAGTTCTGTTAGTCATTCAAGTAAACCTGTGTTTGTGCTACCAGAACCTGATATTAGATATGAGTGGCCAGCTAGCCCTAGTGAAACTAAAGTGGTTGCCAGTGCTTTAAATACTTTTCCAAATGTCAATTCTTCTGCTTATTATAATAATAATGTAATTAATAGTACTCGCACCACTGACACTGTCACATGGTCAAATGTCGAGAGGGATCACTTCTCATGTTGGTAATAGCCCACCGGTGTTTAATTCTAGCTATTTAAAGCCTAGTTATGATCCTAGTGTTTTTAACATTACTATTATACCGAATAGTCAGGTACCGCGTAACAGTGTTGCCACCTTCAGTGGTATAACACCAAGTTCACTGCCCTTTGCGATTAAGCGGAAAGATTTACAATCTTTTCCTTCGTATTCTGGGGATATTAAACCTGGAGCCCCAAGGAAGTTTTTAAGGGATCTTTAGAAATGTTTAAGTATGTATTCACTTACGGATTGAGACCGATTACGGGTCGTAGAACATTGTATGGTTCGAGCCGCGTTTGCTTGGTATAGCTGAGTAGCTCCTGAAATCAAAACTTATCAAGACTTTGTGCGTCTTTTTAAGAATCAGTATTCTTCGCCTCAGATAGAGCGTGCACAGAAGAAGTCGTTGCAAACTTTGCGTTATGATAAGACAAAATTTGCTTCGTTGTTAGACTACGTTTGGTTTGTAGTTGAAAGTTACTACAATATATGTGAAACTCCGAGTACTTCGGAACTTGTGGAATTAATTTTGAATTGTTTACCGCCTAGGGATATGCGTTTGCTGTCTGTTCAGCAATATAATAGTGTTGATGAATTAATGAGTAAAGTAGCGTTATTATCTGGGATTGAGGATACTTCCATGCATGAAGTTACGCCTCCGCCAAAGAAAGTATTCGCTAAGCAAGCTAAAATTAGTAATCGTAATTCAGAACATGTTGAAAGTAGCTTTCAAACTGAATTTTTAAGCTATGCTCAGACTGAAAGTAGAAATAATAATAATGATAACCATAACAATAATAGTAATAATTATCAGTATAATAATCGATATCGAGGAAATGGTAGAAATCGTTATCGTGGAAGAAATCGAGGACGTAACGGAATATATCAAAATAATGATAGGAGACGAGATGAGACATCTTCCAATCCAAGGGAAGGTCAGCCTTCATCTACTTCGGAAAACTAAGGTCGCAGTCCTTTCCGGATACGGGGGGAAAGGACTGCTGTATTTCTCCAGTCCCCGTAGATAAGATTCTGAAACTAATGTCAAAACTTATAATGTCTTGGTCAAGTCATTATCTGGAGATGTAAACAATAATGAGAGCAATGATGCTATGTCATTTAACGTAAACTTTGTAGTTGAAGAGGATGAAGAAAAAGAAAAGCCTGGCTATTATTTTTCTTCTTCCCCTGTTGTCAAAGGGAACATTGGAGGAGTCCAATTAACTAGTACTATTGACTGTGGGTCTGAGTTATGCCTTTTGGACTGGAATATTTGGAAACAGTTAAAACTAAAATTTTCATCTGATAAATTGCGACCATATACTGGTTTGTCATTCGGTGCCTTTGCCGGTAAAGAAAAGTTTTCAGTTCAAGGTGTCCAGATATTTCGTTTAAATATTCAGGGTCATTTATTTGATATTCCGTTGTTTGTTATAAAATATCTTGGAACTGACCTTATCCTGGGTTGTCCATTTTTAGACAAATTTAAAGCTGTTGTCGACAGAGAGAGAAAGGAAATGAGATTGCGTGATAATGCTGGTAGTCTTGTCGTGATTTCGACTGATCAACCTAGTATTCTTATGGTAGCTTTGTGTTCAAACAAGGTTGAGATCGGGAGAACTGAATGACCATCAGATAAGCAGGAATTACTTCCCTCTGAACTTTCGTGTTCTGATGTTAATGTTTTAGAATTTTCTCCTCCAGTAGAAATTCAGCTGCCCTTTCTGTGTCAGATGTGCATATATTTCCTGAATCCAATCTTTCAGAAACTGAAATTCAGGACTACATCTCATCTCGAGAAGATTTACATAACAATGTCAAGCAACGCTTATATAATATGTTACTCCGATATCGTAATATTTTCTGCTAGTATCCCCGTAGGATACGAACGCCTTTGTAGAAGATAGAATTAACCGATGAAGAACCTGTCGTAGGACCGTATTATTCTGTGCCAAAATCCATGGAAATGGAAGTTAAGGCAGAATTACAGAAATGGATTGAATTAGGCATAGCCCGTGAACAGACCTCACCGTACCGGAACCCCATGCATTGTGTTTGCAAGGCATCTGATGCTGTTAGACCTGTAATTGATTTTCGCCTACTGAACCTCCGCGTTCGGGCCCCTAAGGCTCAGGTGGAACCAATAGCTGATATATTGAACCGTGTAGCGAAAGCGCAATATTTTTCAAAGTTTGCCTGTTCGTCAGGATATTATGGCGTAGGTCTCCATCCTTCGTCATATCCCTGTACAAGTTTTTGTTTATAAAGGACGCCAGTACGTAATGATGGTTTTACCTTAAGGAATCAAGAGTGCGCCCGCTATTTTTCAGAGCGTAATGCATAGTTACTTCGATCTAAGTACTAAAGATTTTGTTACTTTGTTTCTGGATGATATTCTAATCTCTAGTACTTCTCTAGACGAACACTTCGCCCATCTGGAGCGTGTGTTCGAAATTTTTGAGCGTGGAAATTTTTCCCTGAATTTCCGGAAGTGTTGCTTCCTTCTGACGGAAGTGAACTTCTTGGGACATGTCATTAGTGGTCAAAGTGTTAAAGTTGACCCACGTCATAATGAGCCTATTCGTTGCTATCCCATCCCGAAAACCAAAGATAAAATGCGTCAATTTCTAGGATTATTGGGATGGCGACAGCGGTTTATTCCCAATTATTTGACTCTTACTTGTCCATTGTACGATCTCATTAAGAAGGATGTTAAGTACAAACTCACTCCCGAAGTTTTGGATCTCTTTTTTAAATTGCGGGAAATCGTCAGTAATCCACCTGCGTTGGGACAACCTGATTTTAATTTGCCGTTCCACATCCATTCGGATGCTTGTTCAGAGAATTTGGCTGGTTTTCTGGCACAGTACTCTGACGGGTCTGGTCATCCAAATGTCATTGCCTACGCTAGTCGTAGAGTTAAACCTCACGAACTTTCATTGTCTTCTTTTCAGTTGGAATTGCTCTCTGTTTTGTTTCTGTGTGAACGTTTTTCGCAATATATTCTTGGGAGAACCACGTATATCCATACAGATAATGCTGCCGTCACTCATTCTTTCTCTATGAAGAACTTAGATACTAGGACGACTCGTATGCTTCTCATATTACAAAGGTTTGACCTTGTCTTTGAACACTGTCCTGGGAGTTTGAACTTTTTAGCGGACACATTGAGTAGGAATCAACCGGAAGTGCCTTCTAAGTTAGAAGAGTATCATGTCAATTTCTTGTCTGTTCAAGATTCGTCTCTTTTCAACCTGGAGAAAGTCAGGGAAAGGCAACAGTACGATGATTTGTGTGTTAAGTTAAGGTCTTTATTAGACAGTTCTCCAGAACATGTCACTTGTTATCAAGGTTTGTTATATTTCAAGCATAGGAATTCGAACCAATGGCTTTTGGTTATTCCTCAAGAATTAGTAAAAGAAATAATTGGAATAGTCCATTCGCGTGGTCATTTTGGGGCTAGGAAATGTATATCTTTATGTCGTTCTTTATTTTACTGGAAGAAACAAAGGCTGTCAGTTCGACAGTATATCAGAGATTGTCTTGATTGTACTGAGACAAAGTTCGCCAATCAAGTAATACTTAAAGAAGAAATTCATGTAGAAGCTAGTCGACCTCACGACCGTCTAGCGGTCGACCTCGTTGGCAAACTCCCAGTTAGTAATGGTTATTATTATATTTTGTCTATTATCGATATTTATTCTAGGTTTGTTTGTTTCTTTCCGTTGAAGACTGCTCATGTTAAAGGTATAATTTCAGTGTTGGAAAGGAATTATTTTTATTAGTTTCCCTATCCTAATGCTATTGTCTCAGACAAAGGTTCACAGTTCGTCTCGCGCCCCTGGCAGGACTATTGTAAGAAGCATAATATGAAATCAATATTAACGTCCAGTTATCCCCCTTCTTCGAATGGCTTGGCGGAGAGGAGCCATAAAGAACTCAACCGAATTATTCGTTTAGAGTGTCATAGTAATCATTCTAAGTGGAGTACTGTACTTAAGCGATGTCAGGAACTTCTTAATTGTTCGTTATGTAGTAGTATTGATTGTACACCTGCAGAGCTATTTTTATTTTATTCTGCGATTGAAGCATTTAAAAAGAATTTTCCTTGGCCTGGTGTTCTAGAAAGGACACCTACCCAAGATAGTCATATTTCATTGTATCCTAAAGTTACTAAAAAACGAAGAAATTTTTGAAACGAACAGGAAAGGAGGTTAAGTTAGAAGAAGGAGACCTAGTAATGGTAAGACTTCACCATCTTTCATCTTCAGTCACAGGAGAATTTGCTAAATATATGAAATGTTTCTCGGGCCCTTTCTTGGCTAGAAACATTCTAAAAAACTCAGTGATTTTGCATACCCTCACTGGAGAAAGTGTGGAAACGCAAAATTTTCACAACTTGAAGAAATTCAACTGCTCCAAAGAACGGAGAGATGAACTTTTCGAAATTATCCACATAAGTAATTCCTGTCTTTAAATAGTGATATATAGGGTGTTCAAAAATAACCGATCTTTTGGATAATTATTTTTTCCTGTCCCCTGGATTTATGTAACTTTCCTCTTTGAGCGTTACATTTTCTCAAAGAGATTATTCGTAGAGATGTTTAATCAGCTCTTAGTTAGTGTTATTTTCTTTTATATTTTCTCAATTCTCGACCCTCATGAAGGATTCAAGATGGTCGAGAATTGAGCTAGTATGTGAAATCGTAGTATGCTACTTTTCTTTGTATGTCTATGGCTTGTGTCGAGCGGATGCCTCTCAGTCCTGGTAGGTAGCGCTGACTGCTTGAAATAATTTGAAATTTTTGTGTTTCGTTTAAACGGAGGGATTTGTTATAAACGTACATATATAAACATTGATTTATGTAAATTCTATTTTTATTTAGTCATATATATTTTATTATTAAAGTTGTCGTTTCGGTACTACGCTCTGATGCGTAGTAAGGAGCGACCAATCAGAGAACGAGCGGGATGCATACGCGCGCTCCCTTTGTTTTCGCTCTTCGCACTGAACAAACATGGTGGTGGTGAGAATGGGTGTGTAGCTCTTCGTCCTGTCTTTTGACATAATTACTGTGTGTCATGCAGTGAAGTGATTGTTTCCTATCACGAACCCTTTAAATAGGAGATGCCGTGACGGAACAGTGATGGTAGATTAGTGTACGTGCAGTGAACTACAATCACTTACCTACGAACACTCAGCTCATGCTCATTCAGGATATTACTAGGATTGTCTTGATACTCGCTAATCGTTTGCTGTGATGTAAGTGGAAGTCTGATAGTCCTTCCCCAAGAACTGTCTCTGGGACCAAGTTCGATCTCGTATATGGCCTCTTCCTCTTGACGTAGTGATTCTCGGTCCTCTGCCTTTCCTTAATCTGGGACTCCATCCCTTGTTACTCATCGGTTGATTCCACTGCTTCTGTGGGACTCAGATGTATCTTTCAGTGAAGTTCTCATCTGTGGTCGTTGTTGTGAACGTGAGTGCTTCAGCAACTTTGCAGTGAAATTTTGTCTATCTGGTGAGAGAATTGGTGAAGTGTACTTGGTTGCTATTAATTAAAGAAGGTCGCCATTTGGTCAAACTGCGCCTATGGGTATAATTACGAGCATCATGTATCGAGGTGCCTGAGAGGTCGTTGGAGACCGGTTGCTACCCTAGGATGCTGCCCGAAATGGAGCCCTTTGAACTGGCCTGTGGGGCCGGTACTGTCTACTTGTAAGCGTCAAAAGGTTGGGTGAGCTTTGGTCACCGTCCCAGGTAACTATGTTTCATTATCTTTTATCTCATTCTATGGAAGGAATAATGTCGTCAGGAAACTGTGAGGGAATTTGTCCGCCGTTCATGTAATTCATTCAAGTTGTCTCTGTTTACAATATCCAGTGTTATATTATTACCGTCGTGTGTTTATTCTGTCGTCTTGAATTGTTTTATAAACCAAAGACAATATACATACATGCATTAATCATTGGTTACTCAGTGCATTTACATACTATATGTATATCAATTCTACAATATCTACAATGTTGTTTCAAGTAAATCTTGTCCGTAATATGTCCGAGTAAACGAAAGTGAGTCTCTATCCAGTATGTCGAATCATACGCCGACGGGGTAGTCTGATATCGACACCGTTCCTCTCTTGCTTTGAATGGAATCATTTTCCGTGTTGCGTAGATGTATAATGTATCACTCGTTACCAGCTTATTTTCGTCCAGGAGCGGCCACTCCGTATTGTCTATTTTACAAGTACTATGTTTGATAGAGTAAAGATTGATTAGCGATGGCTAGCTCATGTCTGACCAGTAGCGGGCACTCCGTATTGTATATATATATATATATATATATAGTTCATAATCCAAGAATAATGTCGCCACACAGAAAATCTATGTAAATCCTCGAGTTTTCTTCATGTCATATCTTTAGCTATAATGCAACTTACTAGTTCAGCAGGACGCGTCGAAGACGGTGGCATACGATAGCACTCACATTTTGATGTGATGGTGTCAGGGGTAGAGTCTAATTTACTGGTTGGTCTTGTACGTTCTATAATGTTTCTGCAGTATGTATTATTATTACCGCCGCTATTAAATGGTAAGTTATGTCGAGGGAAATGCCCTCTTAACAGCTGGTTGCGGAAGTAGTGGAAACGTTATGTGTTTAGGGAGGAAGGTTAATCGACACTGCCACATGTTTACTCCCTCTGCGGTGATGATGTTTTGTGAACAGTAATGTAATTGGTAATTTCCTCGCTGCGACGGAGCCTACCGAAGATTATGTCCTAATATTTAGTCGAAAATGTAAACAACTCTTCTATTGTTATTAAGGATACTGTTCAAATGTTCTTGTTACTCATCTTGAGTTGTGTTGGCGCTAGAAGTTTTCTAGAATCTTTAAAGACTGAATACATATGACTTTTTTTTTGACGATCGAGTTTAGCTGTCCATGACCATTAGTGTTGATGTCATTTCTAATATTATACGTTATTGCAAGAGAGTTAAATAAACATGATTTGCACGGTATGTGGTGTTGTTCTCAAATGATTTTTTTATTTTTATCTTCCTCTTTCTCCGTACCGACGATGCCATTAGTGTGCAAGAGTCTGGAGTTAAATAGCGTTGTGCTCACTGGTCTATAATCGTAGCGTAAGAAGGAAATTTATCGGCGACCCATTTTTTTCTTTCTTCTTCTTCTTTCCTTTCCCCTAACGTCAGCTATGAATAAAGGTGTAAGTGATTGGTGCAACTTGTACAACATAATGGTGACTTTCTCCTCACGATTCTCTAAGGTCGTTACGAGTTTACTTATTCAGCCAGAATTATAATTACTCTAAATTTATATCGTTTTAAGCTGGCTACCCAGCTATAGAATCGAACTAGCGTAAAATGTAACGCCTCAAGTTGACAACCTAGCACAGGATGGGCTCGTTTCAAGTTAGCACCCCAGTTCAGAATTTTAAGGTAACGTAAAATTTGATCTTTTCAAGTTGGCTTTTCATAGCCAGGATCTAACCTAGATCGTTTCAAGTTGGTGAACCCAGCTGTAGGATTATTTTATTGTCTAAAATGTCACACTATTTGGTTGTTGTTGTGTTATGTGGGAAGAAATGAGTGAAACTGGCTGTCGCGTTGGTGTTGAAGAGATATACTGGATAGAGCTCACATATGTTTATGTTCATTAGATTTATAAATAAGTAAGTAAGATGTCGGCTGAGTCGAGGAATCTTCCTCCTAATGGAGATGATATTATTTGCGTTTGTTGTAGCGAGCATTTTGCTGCCGCGAAACAAATTGATTTTGATAAGAAACGTGCGATATCTTGTGACAGGTGTCACGAATGGTCACATTTTGTTTGTGTTAAATTTAAGGATACTTCTAGTGTTTTTGAAGCTGTTAGCTTAGATTCTTTTGTTTGGGTTTGTCCTAAATGTGACGCACATACTTCTCCTGAAGTGTTGGAGCGTGAGAGTTAATCACTTCTCAAATATTTTTCTTCGCCTAAGTCCCCGCAAGGTAGCGAAAAAGGGACAGAGCGGGCGAATGAACTCTCTCAAATGTTCGCTCTTCTATTGAGCAAGATAGAAGAAAGTAATACTAATATCAATAGTAAAATAGCAAACGTTGAGCGAAGTAATGCTGATATTAATAACAAAATTGAAGAAAGTAATGAAAAAGCTGAAGCTAACAATGTTAGAATTCTAAGGTAACGTAAAATTTAATCTTTTCAAGTTGGCTTTCCATAGCCAGGATCTAACCTAGATCGTTTCAACTACATCAAGCCTTATCAATGGAAACCGAGCTGTAGAGGGTCTGTACGTTAAGTAATGGGAATACTTTCGTCCTGATGCGACTATATGTCAGAGCGCGCTGTGAAAAGTTGGAGTCGGTAGTTGCTTAATTGTTATCTGTCGTAATTTGAAAATTAGTTTATTAATGTTCTTGTTTGCATTTTGATAAACTAATTTCGATTAGTGTTGAATAAATATGGCAGTTTCTAGGAAATATGGTGGATTGTATTTCGGCTGTTATGAGTGTATGGATGGAAATGGAACAGATAGTTGTGAAATAAGGTAGGCCTGCCTTTTTCACTTTGTCAATTATAAAGCAAAGTTTTGCAAATACTCGTCACAGAATAAAACAGTATTTAGTTCTTAAAATGGGACAATCATAGATAAAACGATAAATACAGAGCACGTTACACAGTTCAGGATACACAAACAGAAAACACATTGAACATGGTTGGAACTAAACTGTTAGTTGTAACATATTGTGTGATAATATATAAAATACAGGACAGGTTGTTGACACACATATGGTTTGTATATAGTTTCAATATAGATTGTAGTAGTTTTTTGCATGTAGAACAGATTTAGTTTCTGATGCTGTAACAGAAACCTCAATTAAAATGGATGGTAATGAAGAGTTACTAAACCCCGGCAAAAATTCATGGGAATACTCTAGTTTAATATTTGTGCAATTTCTTGACAATACTAATGCGCAGGCGACGGATCGGAATATGCACATGAAACGAGTCACTGGAACGATAAATCCCGAACACTGGCAACGAAGTTAAATAAGACATAATTAATCGTTATCAAATATTTAAAATGATATTCATAAATATATTTCATTTAAATCATTAATGAACCGACAAATGTACACCGAAACAACATAGTGCTGTAATATATGATTCTGCATACAAAAACAAGTAAAGTGTCTCATCTGATGACTGTTAGTAGAAAATTGCTTTTATGAGACGTTTCAAAAGAAAAACACTATTAAACATTTCGGTAAGGATATAATGAAAGTTACATTCTAAAGCAGATGTGACGCAAATAAAGTTATAACTTATTCTACAGTTAAGAAACACAAATACTACATATTTGTCCAATTTCTACTATAGCATCTCTTTGTATAAGTATAGATATACCTACCTATGAACTTATTCAAAAGAATGAATCTAATGTGATTATGTCACTAGAAAGAATCACTTTTTTACTAGATCAGCAAATTTAAAAAATCTCAAAGTGTCATATTCACTTTTAAATCACAAACATTGCCGTTAGATATAGATATATATACTTCCAAAAGCTTCTTTTTGAATTGTATGCACCAAGAATTAGACGATGTTAGTAATGTTGGTTGTACATGCATTTAAAGAATAATTGTATGATTCCGAGTTTCAAATGCAGAAAGTGTAGAGGAAATTACGTGGAGAACAGTGCAAAGAATAATATAAGTGTTTACCACTGTAATCAAAATTACAAGGCAAAAAATTCTTACTAGCTAGAACGTATACAACCGGAAAATGTAACACAAATTTTGGTCACACAATATATATCATACAACGGAGATAATCGACCAATTACACTAGTTAACAAATTTAAACTTTTTGTTTGTTACATGAGAAAAATCACCTGATATTAAAGGAACTTTTTGCGCTGAATTCGAATATGCACTCGGTTTCTCTCCATCACGTACAGTTTTCCCGTAACAGAGGGATTTTCGGGAAATTCCCTCAAAAATTTCCCTTTTTCAGATATTTTATTCCCCTAGCTCCTGTCCCCTTACATATAGTTACATAGAAATTATACCTAAGTATACCTTGATTTATATTTAATAAACCCTAAAAGTTTCGTAAAAATCGCTTTGTTCTTTCTAGAGAAATAAATATATTTGTATGTATTTTGTGTGCACTGTTTATTGCCCCTGATAGTAATGCTTTCAGATCTCCTGAGTTGGGGTAAAAACGATTTGCTTTATTACTACAAACACAGACATAAAAATGAATATTTACAATACTCAACAACACACTTGTATTGCTCTCTGTAAATTAGAAACGTGTATAAAAATAGAATGTACTTCCAACGTATATTTTTTTAAATGTACAGTATATGTATATCTTAATACATATATATACAATTCTCCAAGTTTTTTCGTTTCGTTCATGAAATGGTTATCAATATTTGTTATCAAATGTAACAGAATGCAAAAGAAAGAAAGAATGGAATGCAGACTCATTGTTGACAACAATGAACTAATGCAGTCTGAATTTTCCACTACGGTATCGTTTCCCCCCTCCCCCGCGCATTTCTTTCTTTCTTGTGTTCTTGACACCTGGTGAGGGAGTTTTGTACATTTTTATATTGACGTGTGGTTTAACACTACTTCACTTTCAAAGTTCTCTTTGCTGCTAAGAGTGCTTTCATGTTTGATCTTAACGGCATTATACCCAACTAAGGCCAGAAGTTTAGTTTGTGATCAGTACAATGGCGTCAAGAGGACGGCGTTCGTGTGTTAACTCACCAAATAGTTTTTGTTATGTGTGTGGCCAGTTTGTAGTTAAAGGACATTGTAGATCCATTACGCCATCGGTGAAACTAGCATATTATATATATTTCGGATGTCGTGTGGGAGATCAGGACAAAACTTGGGCACCCAACATAATTTGTGCGTCGTGCTACGTCACTTTACTTGCATGGGCCAAAGGGAAACGGAGGTTCATGAAATTTGCTGTACCAATGGTGTGGAGAGAACCCACCAACCATCTGGATGATTGTTATTTTTGTCTCACAGTAGTTCAGGGACATTCTAAAAAGAGCAAATACACAATAAGTTATCCCAACGTTAAATCCGCAATTAGACCTATTCCGCACGGGGATAAACTTCCACTTCCCGAGCCCCCTACCAACTGGGAAGAGATATGGCCAAAAGACTCTGATGATGATCATGACCTTGATGAACCATCGACATCAACATGTACATCCAAGGATCCAACGTTCATCCCTGACTGTGTTCGCGAGCTACATTTCATCCGGCAATGTGAACTTAATGACCTAGTCCGTGATTTGCACCTGACAAAACAAGAGGCGGAACTTCTGGGATCAAGGCTCCAGCAGTGGAACTTATTGGATGCAGAAACGAACATATCAGTGTACAGGAAAAGGCATGTTCAATTTTCAAGCTATTTCTCAATGCAAGATAATGTGTGCGTATATACGGATATAAATGGATTGATGGCGGAGCTAGGAATACCTTACGTTCCAGAAGAATGGAGGTTATTTATCGACGCGTCAAAGGTCAGCCTTAAAGCTGTCCTTTTACATAATGGAAATAAAAAACCTTCTATACCACTTGCGCACTCAGTGAAGATTAAGGAATCCTATGACACCATGTCAACCTTGCTAAATCTTATAAATTACAAGGACCATTGTTGGCAAATATGTTGTGATCTCAAGGTAGTTGGTATTTTATTAGGACTGCAGTGCGGTTACAAGAAGTACCAATGTTTTTTATGTTTATGGGATAGCCGAGCTGATGACAAACATTATGAAGTGAAGGAATGGGAACCTAGAGTGAATTACGTATCTGGAAAATGCAACGTCAAATACGCTCCTTTGGTAGATCCTAATAAGATATTACTACCGCCACTTCATATCAAGTTAGGACTTAGGAAAAACTTTGTCAAAGCCATGGACACATCTGGTGAAGGTTTCAAGTATTTGCGAGATAAGTTAACTAACCTGAGTGATGCTAAGATTTCAGCGGGAGTGTTTATTGGTCCATAAATTAGGAAATTAATGCTTCATGATAGCTTTGACAGCAAGTTAAACACTGCTGAGCTAGCTGCCTGGACAGCATTTAAGTGTGTTGTGCGCAACTTTCTGGGCAATAACAAAGCTGAGAGTTACACAGAAATCGTATAGGACATGATAAAGAAATACAAAGAGTTGGGTTGTAGGATGTCTTTAAAAATCCACTTTTTGCACTCCCACCTCAGCTTCTTTCCTGCTAACCTAGGTGCTCTCAGCGACGAACAGGGGGAAAGATTCCACCAAGATATAATGGCAATGGAGAAAAGGTACCAGGGACGATGGGATCCTTCAATGATGGGGGATTATTTTTGGGGTCTTGTTAGAGAATGCAACATTTCTTACAAAAGAAGGAAGTAGTGTACGTTTTTGTAACCCAATGGAAGTTTCATATACTGTGATAGTTTTGATTGCCTTTTCATGACCTTTTGGTACATTTGTATTATTGTTTATTGTAAATTGTCACACTTGTAAATTATATTGTATTATATTTTATATATGTGTTTGTGGTAATAAAGCAAAACGTTTTACCTCAACTTAAGAGATCTGAAAGCATTCCTATAAGGTGCAATAAATAGTACACACAGTATACATACAAACATATTTATTTCTCTAGAAAGAATAAAGCGATTATTACGAAACTTGGAGGGTTTGTTAAATATGGATCAAAATATACTTAGGTATAATTTCTATGTTAGTATATGCAAGGGGTCAAGATCTTGGGGTGTAAAATAAACGAAAAGGGAAATTTTTGAGGGATTTTCCCGAAAATCCCTCTGTTACGGGAAAATCGTACGTGATGGAGAAAAACCGAGTGCATATTCGAATTCAGCGCAAAAGGTCCTTTAAGAACAGGTATTTCCTTTTATGTAACAAAACCTTTGTTAACTAGTGTTATAGGTATATATATATATATATATATATATATATAGAGAGAGAGAGAGAGAGAGAGAGACAAAGAGAGAGAGAGACAGAGAGAGAGAGCAAACAATGGATATAAAGCGATAACGACTCAGTTACAATGAAGTATACAAATTCATGATGATGTGTTTATAAATACCTACCGATTTATGCAATTCTAAATTAACTTGTATTTAAGGAGTTCTTAGTATTTTCAAATGATAAGAGAAGAAAACTTTCTAGATTCCGGAGAGTTAAGAAGCAGTAGCATCTGCTCGATTTGTGTTAATCTCTTTTGTACAACTAATATTACAAGATATTAATCAGTATATAGAACATATAAATTACATGTTATCTGTTAGGTATATTTGGCCTCAGAAATATTTTTGAACATTCGATTCATTAGCAGCGTTTAATATGTAAAAAATGTATTACCTTTCAAAATCAACAACTACTGTGATTAGTGGTCATATGCTTCAAAAAGACATACGATTTTATTGTATTAGATCATATCTTAGATTATTAGACATTAGACCAAAAGGCCATAGTTTCTCTTTACTAGCATTACATTGGTAAATAGAAAATATGGGTGAGGCCTTGGTGGCTCAGTGGTAGAGTGCTGCCCTGTGGTTCGTAAGGTCACTGGTTCGATCCGAACCTTCTCCAAGTGGACTTTGTGGTTAACAAGTACAATGAGCGTTTGATATCTAGGAGTTCCCCCGTTTCTCCACACTTTATTTATTGCGCTATTATATTCATTCATCATCGTCTCCTTTAGTCTAACCGAATAACCATGGGACATAAAACAGAAATAAGTCATTTCATTTTCTAAAATACAGCTTTTATATACTCTGCGCAATTATTCCACTGGCAGGAAAGAGTATCTAATACAGTCATTTTTCATACCCAATTACTTATCTAAACTATCGCCAAACGTACGTATTGTCAACCTCGGTTAATTTTGTTTTAACTAAAATTAGTGTTGAATGTAGCTATATAATTTAATAGACCCTCTTGCGCAACTCAGATTGAACTAATAGGTATCTGGAACTAACAACATGCTCTAACCCACCTATTATGGGTAAGCCGGAGGTATAAATATTTAAAGATCTTTCACGATTGTTTGTTTATCCGTCAAACAGAACCGTAAAGAAATGTAAAGAAAGAAAATCATGTTAGATGTATATTCATAATAAACTGAATTGTGTGCATGTAATGGTTTGTTGATGTAGCAAGTCTGTAAGCTATAATTTGCAGTTTGAGTGTCAAGGTTTAGAATATTGCATTTAGGTTTCTGGTTGAAATGCACATACCTCCACGCCTTGTACTTTTCCTGAGTAAAGGGAATATTGTATTCTGCTCCAGCGTTGTTTCAGAGTAATAACCCCAGAATTCTGGTCCAAAGATAGTTACGATGAATGCACTTCCATTCGATAAAATGATCTTTAAATACAATCTCTGAATGTTAGTGAGAATAACTCTGACTATCGAAATAGCTACTGAATTTGAGATTCATATTATGAAAACCGACATGACTTTCTATTGCTCTCTATTGCTCTGAATAACTCTCTATTGCTCTGAATAAACCAGGAAGTAAACGGAAGATTATATTCTACTGAAAAGTGATGAATTGCAGTAATACGATTTCCATAATCGGTTTGAAATCTTACGATGAAATCTTGATCAACAAAAGATTTTCCTGACATCATCAGCTTTGGCGTCGCCCTAAGTGAAATATCTATTAATATGCTGTCCCACGGGTGTGTTGCTAACAAACAGATTATTCAAATGCTTTACAAAGAAACAACAAAAGTAGTTTAAAGTATTGCCTTACAATTCCAGATATTCGTTCATGACATAGAAATATACAAAACAGAAGCGAAAGTAAAAAGATTGAAAAATAAAACTAAAAAGACTTTTCCCAAAAATGTATAGTGATAACCTATAACCTGAAGTCTATTGCTTCACAGTATTAATTTTTCGTCTAGATATTCTACAATTTAAAACTTTAAATGTTGGAGTTATAATTACTATTAATTCTGTTTTCTGTTCTCTAGCCCTTCTACAGGGTGGGCCAAAATTATTTAATAGTCATGTAACAGAAAAGTTTGTTACCTATAGTTCCACATTGACCATCTTTAAGTCCGCCATTTTGAATATCAAATTATTTCTTAAAAAATGGAAGCTAGGCATATGTATTAACACTTTCCTGATCAAGAACTAAACGTTGGTTTCGATTTTGCACATCACTAACCGTTGATGAATTATGACCAGTTTAATCGTTGCAGATTCCATTGACTAAACAATAGTGCAGACCCCCCAGTAACGTATTGAGATCATTCTCATGTGTGTAAATCGCAACTCGCGTGTGGTGGCTGTACCCGGAAAGGGAGCTTATATCTCACAATGGTGTAACAAAAATCCTTTGCAGATTTCGAGAGATGTGTTCTGTGGACGACCGACATCGTAGTGGTCTTCAAAACGTCTACAGAGAAGGAAACCGCACTCGCTGCCCTCACATTTTTTAGTAAATTCCTCCAACGTAGCACACGAAGTTTATCCAGGAATGTAAAGTTAATAGAACGCCCATTCGGAACATACTTTGCACTAACAAGTGGCACCCATACAAGACTCCGCTTCAGCAGCATCACACAGGGGACGATGTACACTGTTGGGTGCAGTTTGCAGAATGGGCAACAGTACAACTCCATATTTCAGGCGTTTCGACTTATACCTTTCGGGCCACCATAAATTTATGGTATACGCCGTCAAAATCTGGAATTTACAACATCTCGTGCAGCAGGTTGAGAATACATGTGCTTGTGTACATCCAGAAACACTGTTGCCTGTGCATAGCGAGTAAAAGGCCCGTGTGGCACACACTATTTTTGCACAGGGTGGTCATTTCAAGATGTGTTGTGATGGTAGTGATTAAGACAGCCAAAATTCATCGAAGGTTAGTGATATAACAAAACGTGCACCAACATTGCATTCCTGATAAAAAGTCTATCTTCCAATTTTAAAAAAAGTAATATTCAAAATGGCGCTCATGGTGACCGCGTGTGCTTTTATTTTCACCACACCCACTCACCATCTGTGTCCGATATGGACTTCTAGCCCAGCGGGTTCTTTTTGTTACAGGACTGTCACCTGAGATTTGTTCCACCCTATATACGTAGTATTTCTCTACAACATATTAATTGTACCCGTAAAATGTTTATGCCTAAAGTAGACCAGCACATTTAATTCAAATGTCATGGATAATGTGTTTGCTTTTTCTTAAATAGTGTTACATGTGAATCCCTTTGTCTTTCAAGTATTAAAGTAACTTTATTAGCAGATAACATAAAAAGGAAGAGAAACATTTCATAACGTAAGCTGAAGTTTGTTGATCATAATAAATAGTCAACTGCATTTTAAATTCGTTCCTAGATTACAAATCTTAGGGAAATCCCACATTAAAATTAATTATGTACAATATTTTGACATTTGGGGAAATGCCTAATTTACTAAGATGATCAAGTACAATCACCCAAGGCGGGGGCTAGTTCATAGGATATGCATACAAGAAATTCGAGCTTCATATTTGACGAAACTAATATCAATCCTCAACAATCCGGTACCGTATGAACAGTTCTTTACAACTTTTGGTCTTTTATACATGGAAGCTTAAAATTAAAAACAAACTTACTTAATTACTTGCCTTGAATAGTTAAAAATCAATACAACGAAATTCTTATCGAGAGAATTCGCAACGCACTTTATCACTCAAAACACTTCCTGGGGTCGCAGAATGAACTCAGCGATATCAATCCGAATTATCCCTAATCATTATATCCATCTGTTGGTACTCATCCATGGATCAACTTCCGTTTCCGTGCTCTCACAATAAACACGGAGAACCCAAAATTTACACCGTTATTTATCGTCTCATTACAATAATACATTTTTATCTCAAATTTATCCGGTGAAAGCAAACCAGGAACTTATGTGTTTCATCCATATGATAATATTTTGTTTACGAGAAAGATAGATTTCTTTATCATTTTCAAAGGAACACAATAACTACAAAAGATGAATAAGCAAAGGAAAATAGAAACTTCTTAAAAGACTGTGTGAGTTCATGTTTAAGCAAAAGGTTCGAAACAATGGTTAAAGGATTATAATTCTTTCACTTAGTTTCATCGCATTTCCATCCAAAAATTTACGAAACACGTAGTAGCAATACCTCAGTTAACATAAATTAAGATCAACGTAGTCACCATAAGTAATTATTTAAAAAATGTAGTTCATCCACGTCTGCGAATAGCTACAACATTCTTGCATATATCATAAATGCTTCAGTTCAAAAAACACATTAGCTTTTGTTAGGTAGTCAGAAGATCGAGTAGTTTTGTAAACGAATTGGCGCAGCGCAAAGTTGAGGGACCCGTATAGAAGTAAAGGTATTTCCGAAGACATCAGGCGCTTCCGGAATGGTAGTTGTGCGCAGGAGTAAGTGCAGTGGAAACACATTAGTTTTCGCAGGGATAAGAGGTCTTATAACACTTGTAATTATTTCATACTTGTAACATTTCATCTATAAACGTAAAATCCACGTGTATTTCTTCGAATTTATTTCTGCAGTCTGTAGAAATTTCTTTCATATAAACATGTCTTTACATCCAGAGCATTTTACCCGCAAATTTTACCAAAGAATTGTATACCCAAACTTAACCTGCATCCATGTCTGTATGTTTAGGAATTGCGTATGTGTATATACAAATTGGAGAGTCGTAATGTAATTATACCATATCAATATTCTTAATCAATAAACTCAATCATTCTCCAATGACTTTGATCTAATTTATCATCTCTTACCTAACAACTCAAGTTTCCCAAACATCAAATCACGTCTATATCTCACAGGAGATGCATTAACCATCTGGAAAAATATCCAACTTTCCCTGGAATATCTTTAAATAATTTCATTAGTTATTTACTAAAACTCACATTAAGCTTAGTTCGTATTATATGTAAAAACAATTCGTAATAAAGTATATATATATATATATATACTGTACATTTTTGTTGAGTTTGTTCACTTATTTCGAAATACGTGCATCATTTTCGATTACCATTTATTTTCTTTAGAAAGAGTCCAAAAAAGAGATACACTCATATCTATCTATCTATCTATCTATCTATCTATCTATCTATCTATCTATCTATCTATCTATCTATCTATCTATCTATCTATCTATCTATCTATCTATCTATAGGGTGTTTCAAAACAACACTAACAAAGTTTAGGAGATGATTCCTTTCCTGATACCAAGATAAAACGAAAATTATAGATCAACCTGGGTGCACAAATGCTTCCTTTCGGGTTTTAAGCTGCCAAAAACATGAAAAAATGAATTTAAAGGTACATAGTTCCCAAACTATTGGACGTAGGGCAGTCGGGTCAAGACTTCAATTAGGAACTAATAAGTGCACTCTCCAAAACTACGTCTTTCAGAATCCAGCAGTATTCAAGCAGACAGTTTGGCTACGGGAAGTACACATCAACTACCACTCTGAGAAATGTTGCGAATGTACCGCAGGATTTTCAAACATGGATATTTGGATAGGGTACATACTAGTTGTTAAATAAAGTCTTGACCCGACAACGGTAGGTCCCATAATATTGGAGCTAAGGACCTTTAATGTTCATTTTCTTTGTGCGCTTTCGGCAGCCCTTAACTCCCAAAGGAAGCATTTATGCACCCCGGTTGTTGTATATTTTTTGTCTTATGTTAGTGTCAGGAATCCCCTCCGAAACGCTGTTGGTGTTGTTTCAAAACACCCTGTATTTACAGAATGGATAATTTATCTTGATCATCCGCTACAACAAACGGTGGGAGAAAAGCGAAATTTTGCATGTACAAACTATAAGGAAGGGGACATCTTTTCGTGTATGAAACAGAAACACCCAACACACAGTGCTACCAACTAAGTATTAAGATATGTTTTTTCTTCAAATAGCACTACTTCAGATTATTCCATATTTCAATTCAGCACGTCAAACGGAAACTTAAAATAGCAGATTTGTTAATCAATGTTGCAAACTAAGGCTGTTATAGTGTTACAAACACGAAAAGTTTGGAAGCCTCTATCACACGTACAACACAACGGAGATGGAGAAAATAACGGACATCTAAAGTAACTTAGCAATTGAATAACGCCTTCACGGTATGACTTTCCTGATACGAATAGGAATAAAGCAACCAAGTCTTAAAATTTTGCACTTTTTGAAGCGCTTTATTTCGAAAAACTTTGACATAAGTATCACATCCAGTTACATGCCTGGTTTGAAATGAGCGTGTTAATTTTATTTCGTTAACAGAATTTGGGTATCTTAAACCATTCTGTAGATATGACAACATTCCTGAAGTTTGCCACACTGCTTAAATCATGTAATTGCGTGAACTTCTAATCACCACTACTAAAAGATATTGTTATAATGCTACAAAAGAGAGAAACGGCAAAAATCATTTTGAATATTTTTCATGTCCATTTTAGCTGTTTGCAAATTTTGCCAAAGGACCCCGCACTTTTCTTATGGAAAGTGGCTTTCGGCTAATGTTGTTGAAACTTCGCTGGTTGATAGTTATTAACATGTGGATCAAAAGTCTCAATGGACACAAAGACCGAAATCCACTCCTTCCCCCCAAAAAACCGCCTCCAAGTAGCTGGGGGGGATTGAACTGATTTCAGCATGTATAACAATTTGTTGTTTTAATCAACTCAACAAGGACCCCAAACAACCACATGTTAGACTATCAAACTACCCCACTTGACACCGCCCTTTTCCCCCCACATCCCCTCCGCGAATTACCTTACGGATGTTCCATATTACTGTAGTTTATAGTTGCGCGTATGTGTTGAAATACCTACAGTTTTGGTCTCACCGACGATATAATGGGTTTCACGTATCGCTGATTACGAATCTCAGGCGAGAGTTCTAGAATTCAAGATGGATGATCAATATGGCGGATCAAAAACACGAAACTCCTGAATATAGCCACAAATAGCTGTTTACTAGGGTATTTTGGGTCGTTGGTTACGAATCTGAGGTCAAAATTCTTGAATTCAAGATTGCAGATCCAATATGGTGGATAAAAACGTCGAAGCCACAAATCGTAGTAGACTAGAGTGTTTTTAGATCGCTGTTTAGGTACGCAACATTCCTTGATACTTCAGCCACCATGTAGAATTATTCTGCACCCTTGCCCTTTACCAAAACCCACCACATATATCTTAATGCTGAACGGTGTTAAAATAATTCATCAATTATCTGTTCATTATTTTCATCATTTCGGTTTGCAGCATCTAATGTGGTACTTAGCAATGAGTCATCGGGATATCTAATATTCTGAAATGTCGTGCATGGCCTAAATACCACAAGACACATGCAACTTTGTGCCCATTGAGACTTTTGATCCACATGTTAAGAACTATCAACCAGCGAAGTTTCAACAACATTAGCCGAAAGCCACTTTCCATAAGAAAAGTGCGGGGTCCTTTCTCATATCTACATATTCGTTTGAGATATCAAAGTGCTGTAAAAGCCAAAAGAATTGTAAGTTCATTGCAAACCATACAGGTAACTAGATATAATACTTATCTAAGTACCTTTTTAAAATAAACCCTTTCTAACAAATTCAAATTTTCAAGCCCTGGTAATTTCGTTTGTATCTATTCAAAGGAAGTCATACAACAAACAATGGTATCCGACCCTAAGGAACTATCCATTTGCGTTATCCTGTTTCAAACTTTGGATAGTTGGGATACTATAACATCCTTAGTTTGCAATACTGAATAATAAAAATAGTATTTTAAGTTTTCGTTTTGCATGCTGATATGAAATATTCATTTCCCTGGCGTAGCGCGATTTAAAAAAGTTTTACGTTGGGTGTTTCTGTTTAATACATGCAAATAAGTCAACTCCTTACAGTTGCTTGCTGCAAAGCTTCGCTTTTCTTCTTCGTTTGGTTTCTCCGTTAAACCCTTTTCTCTTAAACAAACTTTGATATTCATGCAAAATTCCGAAATGCATAGACTATTATTAAAAAAAATATGCATATTTATGGGATGTTTGTGTCATACTTAGTAGTATTTAAATAAGATAACTTGGTAAGAAAAAGAAGAAATAATAAACGATCTTAAAGGAAAAATAGTCAACATCAGTAGCTCACTAAAATCACAAAATAATAATACATTGCTTAGAAGCATAAAATAATAAGAATAAATTGCTCAAAAGCATAAAATAATAGAAATAAATTGCTTAAAACCATGAAATAATAACAAAGTGCTCAAAAAGTTGATAATAGATTGTTAACATGTTGAAAATTTCATGGGTAACTGTTCCTTCTAAATATTACTTGTGCAGTTTCATCTACTTATATCAGTAGCTTATTTTTTAAGCCTAACGACATTTAAACTTTATCTTATAAAAATAATGAACGCCAGTAATTTAACACCAATTAGCTAATACCAGACGTGCACTTTAATGTCACTTTGCATTCCACATATACTGATATAAATTATAACATATGTATAAATTTTAGATATAAGAGCCGATCCATTTTATAACTTTAAAATCTTCAAAAACTACAATATAAACAAACACATTCTATATCCTTCTTTTTCTTCTTTTAATAACAATTTTACATTGCAATGATCTGATAAGTATTATTTCAAATAACACGTCTTTCCAATCTCCCAACATAGATTATTACCATTGTCTATATATTTCTTTTTGAATCAATGCTAAGTCATACAATTTAATGACCCGTAAAAACATCATTTCTACTAACTTCATATAAGACATTAATTGATTTGACTCCGGAGAGACTTCAAAAATTGTGATAGTCATTCGTGATCAAATATTTCCTTCGTTTAAGTGCTTGATTGTTGTATTTATTATTATTATTATTATTATTATTATTATTATTATTATTATTATTATTATTATTATTATTATTATTATTATTATTATCTCCTCTTAAGTGATTTTTCTTATTTCTGTTTTTCGGGCACTTTTATTGAAGTTGATTGATATTGTTTTCTTAAAAATTTTGAATGGTAAAATTGGAGTTTCTTTCAAAGATACACGACATCCTTCTTGTTCTAAGTCGTCAGTAAGAAGCCATATATACTTTAATGTAAAACAAATAAATCTATTTTGTGAAATTAATGGAGTAGTAAAAGGCTAACGAATTCAATGGTATTACATTAAATTAGCGCCACTAACAATACGATAATTAACACTCATTTCAAGCACGTGTCGTCTTTGACCCCATTTATCTTTCGCGCCTTTCGCACAGCTCACTCTTGATCGTTTCTGCATTGATGTTATTCACTGTTATAGAAACACACCATAAATAAATAACAATTCGTTTTGGCCTCTACTGCCGAAATTAATTCATGATTATACTAGATCTGTTGCCGGACTATTTTTGAGCTAGAATATAATGCAAAAAAAATCTAAGTGGCAAGTCCAGAGTCTCACTGACATAATCCTTACCTTTGTTCACACTTGCTGTTAATATACGCATCAACCTTTACCTCTTACGTTATATATATCAAAGTTCAGAATTTTGTCTGTTTTTGTCTATAACACTATATCTGTACTAGCTATCAATTATTACCTACAGGATGTCAGAGATAATAATAGTAATAAGTTAAAAATGAATATTTTTTTAAAAAAATGACTGAGTTGCATGAATATTATCTACGAAATGAAAGTAAAATTAAGTAATATATTCTCTAAATAAAATAACATAAGATGCAAATATATATATGGAATTGAGACATTACCCCGAAACAGCCTGTATTTCACATCTTAGCAAACCCGACAGAAAAAAAGTAAGCTGTAATATTCTTCCATATACAGATACATTATCTCAAAATTTGCGAGTGTATCTGTGCCATATCCTCGGTAGTAAAAAAGCAAATCTTTCAGTATATATCAATCATGTTATCTACACTAAAATAACATTGGTAACTTACAAGAGCCAAAACATGACCTAAAGTTTATTCTTGGGTAAGTTTTAATTATTGTGGATCATTGTAACACTGATAATGAATGTATTCCATGAATTCAAAATCAACTATCGTCTCGAATTATAGTTTCAATTGGTTATTATCATCTAATGAAACAATGACAGAGTCAGTTGGGTCACTGAGCTAATGAAAATTTTCCGTTATATTCTACTAGTTGATAGTTTCATGTAATGTTCCGATTTATACAAATTTGAAGCAAAAGAAAAAAGGTATAATTTATCTTTTCTAATACGTATAGAGCATTATCAAGACACTGCAGTTATGTACAAATTGTCTCAAAAAGGCTGAGCCCATTCTTTATTGGTGGTTTGAGGCAAAAATGTTCTAAGCCCAACTTCAGGTATCTTCGGAAAATAGTAAACCAGGTTCGAACCTCCAAGCCAGCCTTTGCAATCGGGAAAAAGTTTGCAGATGTGTTTTTTTTTTCGTTTAAATCTAATAAGACTTGTTCCCAAGTGTAGAAAAAATCAACGTTGAGTGAAATACTTAATGATACAATATTTCGAAACCTTGTATTAATGTCAGCACATGCTTGTTTGTCATTTAGCTCTCCATACGTTATGGAACATTTAGATACGTACACGAATCTTTCCATATGTAAAAGAATGCTCAAAGTTAAGACATAGAATATAACTATTCCCTGAGTACTAAAATAAAAGTCAAAGTAGAACAGAAACAGCGTTTGTAGTGGATATGAATGTCATAATTATCTTGAGAACCGTTATACATCGCTGGAAGCATGGCTCCAGAAGTTCTTGTGTTAGCTCACTGGTAATCTGTCGTATTTCTAATCTTAATGTTATGAGTTCGATTCTCATCTGGGTCAATGATTTTTTATGAAATTATATTTTACGTAATGCCTGAAAAAATATATAAAATAATTACGTTAAGGTACATCAGTTGTATATATATAGCATAATCATTGCAGAACATAGTAATTATTATGTTTAAAATATAACATCTGAAATAGGTAGGTGTTCACAGTAGGTCGTTATTATATATGAGAATGTTAAATACAAGTTAAGAAACTCATTCAATAGCAATAAATAAATTATGTACTTCTTCTCAATATTCTCATGACAGCATGTCATTTATTTTCGTGAAATACAGTATATTCCTACGGATATAGAAAGTGTATAAACAGAGTATCCAAAGTCGGATCATGGTTCAAGACACATAACTTTTCCCGATCCCCTTAACGTCAAGAGAAGAAACACAAGTTCTCTTTAGAACGAATTGTCGTTACTTAGAGTCTCATTCGGATACGTTGAATATGCTTTTGTATATTCTTCTCTCTCTGTCGCTTTGTTTATGCGTATGTGTGTGTGTTGCGGAATATCCCAAGTTGAATACAACATTTGCAAAGTATATGAGCATCATTGTCATCGAATACCGGAAATTGAAAATCCTGTTTCTTTTGGTTGTATGTTAGCGTGTGTATGTTAGCTCACTGGTAGAGTACGGACGTAGCAATGAAGAGGTCTTGAGTTCAAAGCCTGCAGCGAATTATAATTTTTTTGTTAGTAGAATTGCACAGAAATCGGATACAAGGAGTAGTTTACTTCTAGAAATATTTTCATAGCGTTTAGGTATCCCTGGAAAGTGTTGTTTTCGGGAGTTAAGGTGGGGCATTAATATTGTGTCGAAGACCCTTCTGAATTTATTACACGCCCCATTCTTCTGGGCATGGAATCTATTAAATGGGTGACAAATCTATCTCCTTCCCCTACCTGCAGACATGCTTCGAAAACCAGATGCCACAGGTCATCCTGAGTTCTTGGTGGATATACCACAGGTCAACTGTCCCTTAGAGTACGCTTCACTTCTGCTCAGATATTTTCCATGGGATTGAGGACTGCCCACGAGGCGGCCAGTCAATTAAATCAATCTCAGACTGCCCTGCGAACCATTCCTGAACCACACGGGAAGTATGTATTGGCGACTGATCTTGCTGGAAGTGAATTACACCATCAGGCTGAAATACTCGTAGAGCTGGCACCATGATATTACTCATAATATCTAAGTACTGAGCACTGTCAAGATGTCCTTCAATTCTGTGAAGCTGTCCTGCTCCGCGACTGGAAATCCAACCCCAACATGAAATAGATCATGGTCACTGCGATTGCAAGCAGCCACATATCCAGCGTCATATCGGATGCCTCTCGGACGATACAACAAACGGCGTCCCTCATTTGATGTTGTGAATATGGATTCATCTGAGAAAACTACGTTTTTCCGCTTGCGGCCCACATTCGCCTGTGCAAACGCGAGAAGGTAAATTTTGTGGTCGTCTGAGAGTTTTTCCTTCACGGCATCAAAACGGTCACGTAACCCTGCATGACGAAGCCTTCGCAGAGCTGTATGCTTACTACCAGGAAAGAGAGGAGCTTCTCTTAGCTACTTAGACGTCCTTAGTGGGTCTAACCGGGCTTCATTTACTAATCTCGCATCTTCGGCTTCGTTTGACACATGCGGATGACCAGCAGATCGTAAATTACCAGTCTGACATGTAGCACCATATTTCCGAATTCATCGCCATCCTGTAGAGGCCGGAACACCTACCTGGTAGATGTAGTTGCAGAATAGCCTTCCAACTCTTATAAAGAAATTACTGCTGTACGTGTATCCATAGCTACCAATATTCTGAGCTGTGAGCAGGAAGCAATAGGTAAAAGCTAGTACCTGACGTGTGATTGGTTACTTGCACGACACGCCTATTGTAGGGAACGACTTGGTCAACGACTCGCGGAAGAAATCTTAAAATGGTGCGCTGTAATAATAATACTAAAAACAGTTTTTATAAAGGAATACATACGAAAAGCTGTTTAAAGAATGAATTGTTATACTGACTTTACACGTATAAAAACATATACCATTACCATACAGATTGAGCGATATGATGATAGCTGTTTTGAGACGAACACTTTCGAAGTCCAACTTTGGGTATCTTCGGAAAACAGTAAACTAAAGCTGCTGACTCGAACCTCCAAGCCAACCTTAGAAATCGGGGAAAATGTACAGATATGTTTTTCCTGCTGTTAAATATAATAAGACATGCTGGAATTGTATTAAGTGTAGAAAAAAGTAACATTGATTGAATTACTTAATGATACAATATTTCGAAACTATGTATTCACACCCTCGTTTCGTGATTGTGATTTCCATACGGAAAAGAGCATTTACGTATGAGCTTAGTTATATTTCAGAAGCAGCTTCCGAAAAGCGGGCATGTTGGCTCAGTGGTACACACCCGAGCGTTTAAATCCTGAATTCGATACCCGTGCAGATGAGATTCTTTATGGTATTCTACTTTCCTCAATGCATGAAAATTATATAAAATAATTACATTACAATTCATCAGTTGTATAAATCAGTGGAATATATATATTCATATCATCAGTTGTATATATATGAGTTGAATATATATATTTATATCATTTCACGACACAAGTAATTCTCATATTTAAAATATAATATCTAAGGTATTGACAGAACGTCGGTATGTTATATGTGAATATTAAATACGAATTAAGAAAATCGTTTTTAAAGCAATAAATAAGTTATGTAATGTATTTATTTTAAGCTATTTTCATACGCAGGTAACTTCTCAATATTCGCATTACAGCATTTAGGTAGAGCATATCGAAAATCGGATCGTGGTTGAAGACAAAAAAAAAAAAATAGCTAGCCCCAAACTGTCACGTAAGAAATTCACGAATCGCAAAAGTAAAGTGAAGAGATTGAGAGCGGTAATACCTTAATCGCTCTCTCTCATCTCTCTCTTATCTGCATTTATACATATAAAAGTGTATGTATGTATGTTCCAACATAACTCATGTATGCCTAGAGCAGGGTTTCTCAACCTGAGAGTCGCGGCCACTATGGGGTCGCGAAGATAAGCGGAAGAGATAAAAATAGTTAGAATCTAATACCGGAAATTATTTTTAAATATTCTTTTGAATTTTGTTCTGATAGGCATACTTTTATTTTTATACATACTATAAAGAAAAATAAAAAACAAGTCTACTTAACATTTTCAAAGGGTGCAGAGTTGTTTAAAAATGAATTTAAATGAAACAGGTATGATATGAAACTAATGAGAACTATATATAGAAATACTAGAAAAATACACATGCAACACAACCTGAACATTGAAATACAATTAAAATTTAAACTTAATGAGATACCTAAGCATTGTGTAATTTCACTAGTGCAACATTGCCCGATCCAATCTTCGTGACGAACATTATCAAGCCATTTTCAACTGATAAGCGATTTCGTGTCTTTGTTTTAATGTTTACCATAAAAAACACTTTCGCACAAGTACGATATAGCAAATGGAATTGTTACTTTTAAAGCAGCAGATACCAGACCAGGATATTCTTCTCTCCTCATCAGGCAGAACTTGTCCAAATCTTCGTTACAGAAAACCAGTTGCAAAGACTTGTCGCATGATCATTCTATTATTTGGTCAAGAAGTTGTGAGCTTAGATCAGATACGTTAATGGCCTCTTCAATGAAGGAGTTTAACATCCATCTTGAACCAGCACCTTCGTCGTTGGGAATATAGATATTAAAATTACTGTATCCACTGTCAGTGCCGGGCGCCGAAAAATGGGGGCACAAATTTCGGAGGAAGTGTGTTACTCATGTTAGGAAAGTGCATGTGCAGATGTATAAAATAGAAGGAAAAACGTAATAAAATGTGCTCAAAATCATGGAAAGGCTGGGTTTACTTTTGAAAATTTTATTGAGCTTCGTGCCAATCATGGTGGCGCTTCGCAGCTAGTGTGTTGACCTCACTCATATCTACGGAGACATCGTCGTATAATCTCGCCCCGGGCGCTGATTTTCCATGCCACGGCACTGTTCACTATAAACAAGAAATGGATTCTACTATTATGGAAATAGGTATGTTAAAAATCCCACACAATCTTATTATAAAACACAAATTATAAAAGGCAAGAGGATGTGATAAAAGGGGATCGTGATAGAAATAAGACTGAGAACCACTGGCCTAGAATACACAATAACACACTGAGCAAGGCTATGTGATAATATGTAAAAAAATAACAGTATCACGAAACAGTTTCAACACAATAACTTTGTCTTCATCAGACTTCCACTCCTTCTGGCTGCTTGGGAGCTGGTCATCACTTATATACTCTCCGGAGATCAACTATTAATTAGGCTCCGCCCCTTCATTAAAAAGTAACACGTGTGTGGCTTTCATTTTCACTTTTTAGCTGCACACGTGTCCAATTAAAAGTTTACATTTTTTTCGTTGGATACATTCTGTCCTCTAATTATCTTTCTTTCTTCTTCCTTTTTATTTCTTCTTCTTTAAGCAGAATGTTCTCCCACTCTTTATTTATCGAGAATCATGCATTCCAATTCATCACCTTGACTCCTGCCTTCATAATCTCCCTGGCTTCCTTCCATTTTCTCACCAAAGTTCTCTTCTCTATTTCTATAACCTCTGCTCCTTTCCACCTTATCCTGTGGTTTGTCTCTTTGTGATGCTTGTATATCTCATTGTTGTCCCTTTTCAATCTTACATCATCCTGGTGCTGTTTAATCTTTTCTTGTATTTTCTTTTTCGTTTCTCCTATGTAAATTTTGTTACACTCCGCGCATCCTGCTCTATATAGTACTCCCCTTTTGATCTTTGTCCCTACTTCTTTTCTCTTGGTTCTTCTTACTAGTTCAATTATTCTGCTTCCTCCTTTCCTGTACGTCCTAATTCCTGCTTTCCGAAGCATTCTCTTTATCTTCTCTGTTTCTTTGCCTAGACATTCTCTTCCAAACCATTTTTGCTCTTGTCTTCTTCCTCTTTCTTTCTCTGTCTTGCTATGTCTCTTGAGATCTTATCCTCTTCGTTGTATCCATTTCTCCTTAGCTGTGCCCAGAACTTCTTTAATGTAATTTTAACCGCATTTCTTATAGTCTGGAAAAGAGTGCTGTCGGGTTACCTATGGTTAATGGGAGGGGGATACATATAAAAGATTGCTAGAAAATGATCGATATTAGTGTCGAATTCATAGTTTTCGGAGTCGCTTAGATAAATAGCGTGACTTTCGATTTCGCTTAACTCCGATTAAGCTCTCATTAGTAGGGATGAGCACGAGCTACTTTTCTTTGAAACTCGACTCGACTCGAAACATACATCATTGAGGTCTACTCTAGGACTCGGCGCCAAAAATATCATCCAACTCGACTCGGATTACAGTCGAGTCGAACCAAAACTAGGCAAATCCTGTGTGTAGTCCTACCTAGACAATACATAGACAATATAATTATTCTATTATCAATTATACTACTATTACTACAAATAATAATAATAATAATAATAATAATAATAATAATAATAATAATTATTATTATTATTATTATTATTATTATTATTATTACTATTATTATTATTATTATTATTATTATTATTATTATTATTATTAGGACAACACCGTGTATAAACATGAACGATACGCGTTTAGTAAAGGAATACTAAAAGCCAGTTGACTGCCGACGTCGGTAGTCATGAAGTCAACAAAGCAAAGACATCGTTCATTACCCTAAGCTGTAAGCGTCGGTGGACTACAGATGGTCAACTATTGACCTCTTGCCAAAAATTGGTGGCTCCGCAGCGACGATCCGCGTTGGCCCAAGTTCCATTTTGAAATCTTTACTACCAGCAGCAGAGACGCGATGAAATGCCAACGAACCACAAAATTACTCTCCCAAAATATGTTAAAATGCAAATATGTGCGATTTGTTTATATTTAGGTGAGTCAAAAAAACACAAAAGAAATACCCCGGGGTGGACGCGAACTATCAATATTACGATTACTAGGCACATGTTCTTCTGACTTCCCCACGCAAACGATCATAAGAAGCTTGCTTGTTGAAGGATAAGTCATTGACCTCTTAATTTAGTCAATCAGGCAAACCCCTACATCTCGAGTTCTAGGAGGTGATACCGTGAACCGTTTCAGATTTATTTCTTTCTGGTGAGGTACTATCTAGCCTATGTGCAAAATCTGAGCATAATAGCCGAAATGCATCTTCGTTGCCTCTTATCTTTAGTACAATTTTAACCAGAGATGGTGTGGGTCAATGAAAATTTGATCCACGACCCACCATGACCTACTATCACCTACCATCCAAATGACCCATTGGCCCACTCTAACCCATCATCCATCGTGATCCACTCTGACCCACCACCATCTATGAACCATTCTGAACCATTGCGACCAACTCCGATCCACCAAAACTCTGACCCATGATCCACGTCCTCCTCTCCATTGACTAAAGAGGTTACACTTTTAATAAAACAAGACTGTAAAATTATCACTTATCGGAGTTTGAATTTCTACCGTCAATGGCTCAAGCACCTCTCTGTTACAATACTGGTTGATCTGACCTTTACGGTATATAATGGCAAAGTGTTTCTTATCTTCCGAATTAAAACGAATTTAAATTTATCGTATATAATTATTGCTTTGTTGCCTTACAGACACATTTTAGTAGAAAATAGGATGAATTTTGAAAGTCTCAAATCAAGGAAAAGTAGACCAACGTAAAAAAGAAAAAAATAATTTTCTATATAATTAAGCATGCCGTACTAATTGAAAATGCTCATGTAATTAAGTTTACAATACTAATTTATGGCCATTTTTCTCTAAACTTTATGGCTTAATTACCTTATGCTCTGAACGCTCCATATGTTAAACACCAGCTTCAGCAATAATAAATAGAAAGCAGTGGGTATAAAATTCGAAGAACTGTAATTTTCATTACTCAAATTGTTTCTTAAATAATATAAATAGTTTTTGATTATTTTTACATATCAAACCACTACCAGTTTCCAATATATGGGAAATGCCCCCCACCCCCGCTCATAAAAGACAATTTTAAAAAAAATGCCAGGACATATTCTGTTTATTTTTAATAAAGAGTTATATGCTGAATTTCAGTTCTTAGTTGAACGGCTTGTGAGATGCTCAATTTTTCGCAAACATTCGGACTTCTACTCCCCCTAAGGATATATATTATAATGAAAGTGATACTCGTGTGATAACTTCCCAGTTGGGATTGGGTCCTGACTATATACCAAACGTCATTTCATTTGACTTTGTAATTTGACCGTGATTATTACGCAGACATAGTTACTTTCAATTTTTTATAATATAATTCATTTGTTACAGGTGATTGAAACATATTTTTTTTCAAGCAGTTAACTCCTCTAGAAGCTCACAGGCTGCATCCCAAAATCCAACTCCTACTATCCTATGAAAATCCAAAAGTGACTGAACTTTTTTCATTAGAAACAAATGACAAAAGAAAAAATGGAGATGTTGAAAGTAAAATGTAGAAAAGCTCACTAGTGTTCAGATGTTGTCTACAATGCACTGAACAGGGTGAGTGTGAGTCACGGTGAGTGGTGTTTCGCAGTAGGTCACGTCCTTTTGACCCACGATCCACTGACCTAGTCACAAATCTTAACCCATTTCATCCACTTAGCAACCGACCCATTGGCCAACTCCATCTTTGATTTTAACATGTCTTCTTTCATTTAAAAGACGAAACATACATTTACACAATTTTTTTGTCGATTGCGAAGTTTGGCTTCATATAGTAGTTGAAATGATGATTTTTCTCAAGGTGAGAAATTCATATGATTAAAACACCCATCTTGAAGTGGGTACAAACTACCTTCCAAAGTTATTAGAAACGCTCTATCAACCCCGAAAACTATAAATTCAACAAATATTTCAGTAATTTTTGAGATTATATATTTCTCTCTCCCAGGCCATCGTCCTGTACAGATGGGGATGAATTTGGATGTAAAGTCCATTCTGGGCATCACTATCTATCTCAACGACAGAGAAAATTATGGATAAAACACTAAGATCATTCGTTTTACATTATTTTCACATGTCACACCTCCCAACTTCCATAACTTCATACTACCACAATATTTTCTTCTTAGATTGAAAGTAATATGTTCCCGAAGTTTGGTAAGTGTTGCCCCCGACATTAAGGAGTCACGCTGGAATAAACACTTATACAGAAACATTAAAAAACTTAGAGCTGTGCGAGCAATGCTTTCGATGCTGCCCCTGTGAATTCAAAATCCAGGTGACATGTTCGTTCAGAAGTATTGCTATTTATCTCGGTGATAACGAAACTATGGACTCTACACTAATATTGGTCTTTCAAATCATTGTATATGTTACTCGACTCTCGACTCTCCTTATTAGATGTGCTAGGGAATTTTACTCCTGCTGGAGGTTGAACTTAAAGGCCATCAGAACTGCTCCCATTGAACTTGGGAACCCCTAAAGATATGGATTCAATACTAACATTGGTCATTTTCAATTACTTCTACATGTCAAAATTTCACGCACCCCTTCAGGGTGCTAATGACGGCTTAACTTACGTGGCACCTGAAGTGCCACTCTTTATCTAATTCACCCCGAAAATTATGGATTCGACACTAATGTCGGTCTTCTTTTATAATTTTGATGTCAGCCCCTTTCATTTCTTTTAGGAGAGCAAATGGATACTGCCACCGTTAGGACTAAATTTGGTCTTAAATGACATTAAAATTTCTACCAATTAATTTAGCAACGAGTGTTGGATTTAAAAGGTTGGCATCCCTACGCACTTTTACTCTCGGCGCCCCCAATAACTACATATTTTTCCGCCCCTTCATCCCTAACTTAAAAATAAAAATTAATTCGAATATGCTTAATTAGTGAATTTATTACAGTTAAATACCACTCACTACATGCTATAGCTAGAACAAAAAATAACAAATATAAAATATGCTCTGAATTACTTTTAGATTTCATACGGTATTATTAAACATATTAGAATAGTAAAACAGGATTGTTCATAAAATAGTATATATGCCCTTGATTTTTAACTTTTTCATACGGAAAAAAATAAAATATTATTCAAGTTTTAAACTTTGCTCTCTGCAAATATGTTGCCCTCTAGGTAATGGGGCTAATGTGAAATGTGGACTAATGTGGACTAACGGGAAATGCGGCAATGTTAGCGGCGCTGAAAACTTACGATTCGATTCTAATATCGGTTGGTTTCGATATTTTTATGTCGCTACGTAACCACCCTGGGTGCTAATGAGATCTTAATTGGACTTGAATTGAAAGTAGAAGTATTCACCTAAGCGACCACGAAACTATGGATTCGATACTAACATCGACCCGTTTCTAGCTTTTTTGATATGTATCCCGACAGTACTCTTTTCTAGACTGTAAGAAATACAGTTAAAATTGCTCTAGATATATCAGAACTATGTTGAACACACACATACATCCACTTTTATATTCTGTATAAATAGAGAGTGAGAGAGCGAGCGAGAGAGAGCGAATCCTTGCATCACCACTTCCATATTGCAAAAGCATATATCAGGAATTGAATTGAAAATCTATGTAAAGACTTCTGCTGTGGCATGCTTCATAAGGACAATTACAATCTGCTCACGTGACCGTTGGGATTTATGAATTTCTAGCGAGCGTTGCGACTTTGGACTCACTATTTATACCCTCTCTTTATGCATCGAATAATTTTTCAAGAACATAAATGACATGCTGTATTATGAATGTTGAGAATTACCCTCCATATGACAAATAGCTGCAAATAAATACAATACATAATTTATTTATTGCTATTGAACGAGTTTCTTAACTTGTATTTAACATTCACTGTGAACACCTACCTATTTCAGATGTTATATGTTGCTATGTTCTGCAATGATTATGTTATATATATACAACTGATGTATTTTAACGTAATTATTTTATATAATTTTTCAGGCATTGCAGAGAGTATAATTTAAAAAAAGTATTGACCCAGATGGGAATCGAACTCATCACCTTATGATTTGAAAGGTGTTTATAAGTGAGCTGACACAAGGACTTCCGGAACCATGCTTCTAGCGATGTATAAAGATTCTTAAGAAAATTATGACACTCATATCCACTACAAACGCTGTTTTTGTTCTACTTTGACTTTTATTTTAGTACTCAGGCAATAATTATGTTCTATGTCTTAACTTTGAGCATTATTTTACAAATGGAAAAATTCGTTTACGTATCTAAATGTTCCATCACGTATGGAGAGCTAAATGACAAACAAGAATGTGATGACATTAATACAATATTTCGAAATATTGTATAATTAGGTATTTCAATCAAGGTTGCTTTTCAACACTTGATAACAAGTCTTATTATATTTAAAAGAAGAAAAACACATCTGCAAACTTTTTCCCGATTGCAAAGGCTGGCTTGGAGGTTCGAACCTGGTTTACTATTTTCCGAAGATACCCGAAGTTGGACGTAGTTAATTTTTGCCTCAAAACACAAAAAACCTTTTTGAGACAAGGTGTACAAGTTAGTAGTTTTATTGAAAGTAAACATTGTTGTTTAGATTAGATTTCTATGTGCATAATTTGTGTGACTTTTACTAGGGTTTGATTCTCTGCGGGCTTATTAGCATTATATACCAACTAAAGCAGTGTATTTGAGCCATATTTTTATCTACCAATTTCGTAGCACCAAATAATTAATGCTGAAGTGTGTTATAATCAAACTAAATAAAGAAATTTTTTATTTTCATATAAAAGTAACAAATAATATGAACCAAAATTAGTTTCGAAAAACCTATATAAAGTATCATTGATATTTTCATTATAGCACTGAATAGTTTTACGATGATCAAAATGTGAAACTAAATTTACTTTCTAATTGAAGAGCTTAATTCCAAAAGAGACGATATTTTTCTGTTTCGATGATTATGTTTTTGTGAAAGAAAAGTAATCTACGTAAAAGAATATTACAATCGAACACTTTTCGTAAGACAATGTTCAAAATTATCATCTATAGTAAGAATTTTATAAGTGTTTTTAGGTATGCGTCAAAAAATAACTTCTGATAATACTATTGACTAACAACCAACTTACAGAACAAGGCAGAATCAGATCCGACTCAATTTTTATGCAGAGGACACAGAATACAGAAGAAGAAGAAATGCCAAACTGGAGCTACCTCCTTCACAAACACTGTAGATGTACTCCGCAACGTAATTCAGCACTCAACAATATGATATAAGGTAAACGTTCCAAGATACCCGTTTATGTTGAAAGCGGAAAGAACGGGGAGCACGGGATGATATCAAGATATTTGATATGCTATGACACTAACTTGGCGGCCATCATGAAACCGCAATCTTGGATATAGCGTAAGTTATTGAAACGGGAAAGGGGTCGTGTGAAATATCAATATCGGGTAGAATTGAAAACTAAAACCAATGACCCAACTTCTGATAACGTGCATTGCATAGTACGGACATGAATAGTAATTCATGCGAGCCGAGGATAGAAAAACAACGGAAGTTAGGTTGTTAATACGATCAAACAGAAACGGAATTTGGAACGCATGCATGTCGCGGCGAAGAAACATATACACATAGAGAGAAAGAAATCCGTGTGTCTTAATGTTATAAACAAACACACAAACATACTAATATACGTGTTTGTGTTAATGTGTGTGTGTGTGCATGTGTACGTACCAAATTTCTCAAAAGTAAATCCCCACGTTGAGCGGGTTTGCATATCCAGGCTCCTAACCATGAAAACATTTACGATCACTACAACCCCAATCATTTCACAGATTCAACCTGTTCTATATAAGTTATTAGGACTTAAAATTGAATTTAATTTATACGAAAAAGACTTTTATGGATTGCAAGACCTGTAACTGCTAAATATTCACCACAAACTTATAGTTGTATCGACATAAGCAAAAAGAAGTGTGGAGCCGGAAACTGCTTTACGCAAAAGTCAAAACAGTCGCACTGAAGACGTATGAACTGGTTATTCGCGCAGTGAACGTTGTCGAGTAAACACGTTCTCTGTGCTCTCTGCTGCTACACTTCTGTTGTGTGAACTGGGACAAACTCACCCATTAACTGAAGCATTTTTCCTTTTTTCATGTTATTATTCACTGCAATTTTTGTGAATCTTTCGGTAACAGTTTTGGTGTTTTTTTTTCTGGTTTGTGACTGCAAATACCTTGAATATGTCTACACGTCGAGTGAATACATTGAAATTTGATTTCGGAGCGGTTAGCCAGCGGCCTACCTCTCTGACAATTCATGAATGGTTATATGATCGTTTTGCCTTTCATGTTGAACAAGTTTTGAGTCTTGAACTGGATATTTACCGCAAGTGTGTGTTCCTCAAACTATCGTCTCTTGCGTTATGTGAACAAGTTTTGAATGACACTAGTGGTGTAGTTCAATTTACTGATCCCTCAGGCACATACGATATACGGATTTCTTGGGCTGATACTCATGTCAGGTTGTTACTGTGCACTTATATGTAATTCCAATGGAACTTTCCAATGACACCATTAAAAATGTAATGAGTTAGTATGGTACTATTTATAATATTCATGATGAACTATATTCTAGTGACCATGTTTACCAAATTCGAACTGGAGGAAATTATTACGAATGGAATTAAAGAAACCGATTCCATCATCCGTATTGATTCAACAGCACCGTTACTGGGTTACTTATCCTGGACAGGAGAAAACTTGCATACGCTGTCACAGTACCCAGCACTTACATTCGAATTGTCCCCAATGTCCCAATAACGCACCTCGCAGTTCTAATAGTTATGCGAGTAAAGTGGCCCCTTCTACTACTAGTTTGGATGCTGCAGTGAATTCTTTTGTTCCACAATTCTCCAGCCTACCAGTGACGTCTCAGGGTCAGGTTCCCAACCTATTGCAATCTGAGGCACCTCAGTCCCAACAGACCTCGATGGACATTAATGTTCCTTAAACAACAGATAATCTTCATGAGCAGCATGCACCTCGTCTTCAAAATAGCGACTACCCCCCTCTCCCCTCTGTTGCCGTCCCTCCGGATGATGCTTCTTCAGCTGTCGCAAAGAGCAACTCATCAACATCTGTCGATGATCGTCCACCGATCGTCTCCTCATCCTTCTCATCTTTGGTCGTCACTGATTCTCCGCATACTTGTGCTACACCGGCGTCAACTCCCGACGTCCGATTGGCCACTGCGATTCCTTCCGCTTCAACCAACACAGGTATGATGACCAGTGATAGTGAGTTCAGTGCTCGAACTCTCCCTTCTGTGAATGTTTTGCCAGTTTCTACCAGCTCTATGGCGCCGGCAGTCCCTGTGGTTTCCTGCGTGCTCGGATCTGGCAACCCAGAAAGTGTGGATGGCGAAAAAGATTTGTCACTTTCCACTGTTGCTCTGAAATGGGCGACTAACTCGTGCCATTGGATCTGGGAGAGTACGTGTGACCCCATCACGTCCTCAGTTGGGTAGGTAGCTTGCTGCCGCACCTACCGGCGGGGGTGAGCCCTCGGGTATCCCCCGAAATGGGCAACTAAGCCGTGCCCTTGGGTCCGGGAGATAAGGCTGCGTGGTACCCCAACACGCTAAAAAGAGTGGGTAGTTGGTGTGCCCTGGGTGGGCGGATCCAACGCCCTACCGGGAGGATGATGTAGGTACTGCCCTCAAAGAGTGTGTAATGCGTTCTCTTGGGTCCGGGATGGGATACTTAGTATCCTAACGCATACTCGTACCTCAGGAGCGCTGAGAAAGTGGGTCCCTCCTTCGTCCCAGTAGTGTGAGCTGGGTGCAGGAGCCACGACCCTACCAGGGGAGCCGCCGCTCCCAAATGGCCATTGTATTTAAAGGTAGACAGGCTACATCAGCCATTGGGTCTGGTAATGTACGGTTCACCTCTCTCGTAAGAAGAGGTAGTCTCGTATTGTTTGGACGACCCTACCGAAGGAAGGGTGTGGGTGTCCCTTCTAATGGTGGCTTACACGTACCATTGGGATTCGGACAAGTAGCTTTGCTACAACGTCTACGTGGTGCCTAAACACGTTAAAGATAGGTAGCCCCGTATTGTTTGGGCGGGCCTACCAGGGGAGACAAGGCTCCCAAATGACAATGTCTGCCTTGAGCAAACGGTCTACATCAGTCATTGGCTCTTGTAATGTACGGTGTACCTCTACCGTAACTAGAGGAAGTCCCGTATTGTTTGGACGACCCTACCGGGGGGGGGAGTGTTGGATTCCAGCCTGCGGAAGGACCAACCGGAGGTGGGGGTGGGGACAATCCCAGGAATCTGGGCAACGGTTCTGATCCTGTTAAAGGGAGGAAGCTCCGTGGGACATGGGCCGGCACCAAACTCAAATGGTGACTTAACACGTACCATTGGGTCCGGGATGAGATACGAGAGTATCTCGACGTGTGCGTGGTACCTCTACATGACAAGGCGGTTGCCAGTTGAACGTTAGAGGTAGGCAGGGCCGGGATTGAACAAGCCCCCTCGGGCATTGCCTGGGGCCCCGGATTGGGTTGGACTCTGCCGGGCTGTGGTCATACCGTGGGATTCGGTAGCTTGTGGGAACCAATCCCAGGAATCTGGGTAACGGTGAACACGGGCAGGAGGTGAGCTTGCCTTAACGCTCGGGCGCCATGCCTGCAGAGCATGGTAGGACTAACTCGCTAGCAGTCTGCCTTAACCAGTAGGTTTACTGGAAGACACTCAGGACTTCGATCTGGCCGCGCAGTGGGCGTATCCCACTCCCTCAGTGAATGGGGGTGACACACTTAGGTGTCAACGTTAGGGGACAAATCTTGACGGTGCACTTCGTGCACGTGCAATATAGCGTATATTGAGCAACTACGGGCGGGGTGCATTGTAGGCGGAACCCGTCCATTAAATAGACCGAACGGTCGCGGGCATGCTCTCCATGCATGCAATTAAGGGTGGCATAGTAGACCACTAGCTCACAATGTTGCTACTGTCCCTTCTCCTCTCGTTGTGGAACCTCAAGTTGTGTGCGCTAGTGTGAACTCTCCTCCTCCTGCTTCTGGTACTGGGGAACGGTCTCGAATTAAACGTTCGAGGCGCCAAGACCTCAGTGACAAACTATTCAAGAAAAATAAAGAAGAGGCTGAAATCCTTCCTGACGTTGACATTCCAATTGTTACTGCTGCTGTTGACTCTCAACCAGATGATTCCTCGTAGAATCAACTTTGATGCTGTAATATTTATAGGTAATCATGTTTTCCTTTGGCACATGTCTTGATACTGATGTTTGCTTTTTGTGTATGCGTATTGCAGTGCTGGTGCTTAGTGCGAATTGTGACAAATGTGTTATTGTTGGCCTCCTTTTTTTAAAAAAATCTCAGTGCTTTGTTCTTGTTTCTCGTGCCTACTTGAGAGTTCTGTGATGTGAGCGTGCCAGCCATGCACACTTCTCGTTTCTATGTATGTTTCTTTCTTTTTTATATGCCCTTGAAGATTGCTACTATTAATATTAATAATTTACATAGTAGTACCAAGTTCTCGCTCCGTGACTTTTTACTAGAAGCTCATATTGATATCGCGTTATTGCAAGAAGTTGGGCTGGAAGTGTTAGACCTTGGTCCTAATTTTACCGTTTACAATAATTTTACTGTCACTGGCACTGGAACGGCAATTGTTGCTCAGCATCATGTTCATTTCTCCCCCATATTACTACACCCAACTGGCCCTATTATCAGTGGTAGGCTCGGTAATATTCACCTTCTAAATATGTATGCTCCTAGTGACTCTCAGGCACGTGTGGATCGTAACAATTTCTTTGCATCTGATGTGGCTTCCTGTATTATCTCCAACAGTGACATGGTTCTTGTTCCTGGTGATTTTAAATGTGTTTTAAATCCTGGAGACCAGTCTCCCGGGTTTAATTATAGTCCGACCCTGCAGGAGTTAACACAAGGTCTTCATCTCCAAGATAGCTGGCTGTCTACCTCTCCACGTCACCAAGCCTTTACTTATGTTAGCCGTAACAGTGCTTCTCGCATCGACCGGATGTATATGTGTCCCATGCTGATTCGCAACATATTTGACGCTGAAATTGTACCTACCACATTTTCCGATCATTGTGCTTATATTGTTACCTTGTGTATACTTGATGTCAAGGTTGAATGCGGGCCTGGTTATTGACATTTTAATACTTCTCTTCTTGAGGATACTGAATTTTGCGAATCTTTTACTACCAAGTGGGTCACGTGGTTAATCCAGCATAGACATTTTCGGACTGCTACTGAGTGGTGGTACCAATATCTCAAACCACGTGTAGCCAGCTTTTGTCGCTGGTATTGTGCTGAGCGGGAGCGTGATCACCGAACACTTTTCCATTTCTACTATCGTTGTTTGGCTGATGCTAAAAGGGCTGTTTTCCATAACCCTTCTGCCTCACCTCTCATGAAGCAATATCACTTAAATTGTTGTTTCTGACCCGCCGTCGCATGGAAGGAACTAAAGTCCGCAGCAAATCTACAGTCATCAACCCTCAAGAAGAACCGTCGCTCTACCATGTCTTGGCAGAATATAAACGAGATACACGCAAATATATTGAGAACATCAAGGATGACGAAGACTACACCCATCACACTTTTGCAGGTATTAAGAGGACTTTTACACATATAACTCCACTTTATATGGCACATCGGAAACCATTGACATACCATCTTCCTTCTTAGAACGCCTCCCATTTGTACTCGAGCAACGTGAAGCGCAATCACTGGAAACTCCATTCACCAAAGAAGAGGTGCAAACAGCAATTATGAGTGCTTCGTCTGGAAAATCTCCTGGAATTGATGGCCTTCCAGCTGAGTGGTACAAACGTTTCTTTCCACTTATTGGCGATACCTTAACTGCTATAGTGAACGAACATTTTGTTCCTGCTGCAAGGACCCCGTATAAAGCGGCTGGCGTGACTATCTTTTTACCGAAGCAATCACATCCTACTACAGCTTCCCATTACAGGCAAATTACCTTGCTGAACTTTGACTACAAGATTCTCGCTCGCTGCTTGAATAACCGCTTACGCCCCTATTTAGCCAAGTTAGTGGGTCCTCACCAATATGCGTGTGTGAAAAACAAGATCTACCATCTTTTACAGTGCATTCGTGATGTTGTTGCTACCCTTGAAGACTCTTCTGCCTGTCATGGTTTCCTGTCACTTGATTTCCACCAAGCCTTTCACCGCGTCCGCCATGATTACTTGTAGCGTATACTCTCCACCTTAGGTCTCGGGGAGCAGTTCATTCGCTGGATTCGTATCTTGTACGACAATGCTCAAAGTAAACTTAAAATCAATGGATTTCTCACTGAGCCTGTGCGTATCAAACGAAGTGTGCGTCAAGGGTGCCCACTGAGTATGAGCTTGTTTGCCATTTCTCTTTGTCCTCTTCTTTATAGTATTAATGCTCGTCTCTCCGGCCTTTCCCTTCATGGTCATACCTTACGAGTCTGCAGTTATGCTGATTATGTGACAGTTTTCATCCACGATTCCAGTAATATTCGCACCCTTGATACCTGTTTGAAGGAATACACCGCCTTATCTGGCGCTCAGATCAATCAGTCGAAAACTAAGCTTTTGGTTCTTGGCACACACGCTTCTTCTGAGTATCCAACTATCACTAACGTAGTGCCTCAGTTAAAAATCTTAGGTATCACATTTTCCTCTGCCATTCCTGAAACAGCCCATGCGAACTACAAGATACTCGTAAACAGCATCCGGCATATTCTCCAGTCTCACCGCTCAGGCCAGCTGTGCTTATTGTCTCGGATATACTTTTTGAATACTTATGCTCTATCCAAATTGTGGTATGTGTGTCAGCTGCTTCCTATGCCTAGTGATATTGCACAACGCATTACAAGTGTTGTTAATAAATTTCTTTGGCATGGTCACGTCTTTAGAGTTAAGTATCCCTTCACATGCCTCTCGCCAAAAACTGGTGGTCTCAACCTTATCCAGGTTGGTCTAATAGCTCGGGCTTTGTTTCTGCTCCCAGGCTTCCAGAGCCTTACAACCAGCCTTACGGGAATCAGCCATGCAATTCTTTCTTACTGTCTTGACACTGTTTCATATACATTTCCACTTAATATCTGCCATATTCCTGATGTTTATTGGTATTATAGTGATGTTATTTGTTCATATGCGTATATGTCTGCTGGTCTAACTGCTGCGTTGACTAGTTCAGTGAAAGACTTGTATCAGTATTTACTTCGACAACTTTCTCTCCCTCCTCATAGCCTCTACGAAAAGCACCCTGCACGATAATGGACGAAAGTGTGGAGTAATATATTTGCCTCTCATCTTTCTGGACCGACAGTCTCCAGTTGTGACGCTGTAGTGAACGACCTTGTGGACACTCGTGCTAGACGACATCGTTTACACTTCAGTGACAGTGCCCTTTGCATCAAGTGTGGTCGTGTCGATGATTTGGAACATCGGTTAACAATCTGTTGGAATACAGTTCATATTTGGGCCAAGTTACAACGCATGATCAGTAGTATTTGCCGTACAGTGCCAGCTTCTGTTACCAGTGATCTAGTATTATTTCCTGATTTCCGTCTCTTTCCCAGTGCTAAACACAACTCAGTGCTGTTTTTAATATCGAGTACTGTTCATTATATCCTTACTCCTGAGTTACGCCGTATTACCGCATACCAGGATTACTTGTATATCAGATATAGACATTTTCCCCCAACCAGAAGAAAAAACACTCTTTGCCAATTTCCTCGATGTAGCTCTTGTTAAAGCTTATAACTACCGTCCTCACCTTTGGACGTCTTACCAATATGTAACCAATATGTAATCGTATATCCTGATTTCTGTCACTCTAATAATAGAAAAAAATGAACTGTTCTCTGATACTCATGTAATCTGACTGTACTTTATGTTTTATATGTAACTCTACAGCAATAAAGAAAACAAAAAAAAAAAGAAAGTGGTCGAGCGGTTTGGGTCACAAGTCTATCAATTAGAAGTTTATGTGTTCAAACCCTGAAGAGAGTATTAGTTTTTTTTGTTCTTTTTAAAGTGTGATTCTATTTTCATCGGAGGACTTAGAGCATTTCTTTAAATAAATCTTTGGCAACTACTTTTCTCTCAAATTCCATTAGAATGGAACATTATATGAATTGCAAATCTAATATCCACAGCTGAGAACAAAATATTAAGTTCAATATTTCATTATTATCCTCTGATTTGTAATGAAAAACTAATTATAAGCATTGACGATTTCAGAAGATTTTTCCCCGGTAATGGTCAATATATGAACGATAGAATACTGATAAAACATTATTTGTCCACTTTGAGCATGATCGAAGATAGCTTATGGCCACGAAGGGGGAAATTTATGTCGACAGAGTCTCAAATTCTCCCACAGGTCATGCCCTGAAATCATCACTGTTTGAAAGGTTTCCTTAACAAATAGAATATTACATTTATTTCTCGTTCTACGTTTTGAAATGGAAAAACCATAATTTTAAAGTGAATTATAATAAGATAAGCATAAAGATTTCTAGAACTAATGAAGAAAATATTCTTCTGTAAGTTATCGATTTCTAATCGGATTAAAACTCGAATATTCGTTTGCATCGCACTTTAAAGTAAATCCTCTCTCTATATAATTCTTACTGGAAAGTATGTTTAACTGCAATTACTAATCAATATTTTCAATAATATATTTTTATTGTAATACTTTTACTATTCAATGTTGTATACACTACATTTCCCAAAGCAAAACCTCGTAAATGTATAGTGGACTAGTGAATATTATCAAATAAATTATCATTTTGTTTACGTAAATACTGCATCGCCTCATTTGAAACTTCGTACTTTAAATAATAATAATAATAATAATAATAATAATAATAATAATAATAATAATAATAATAATAATAATAATAATAATAATAATAATAATAATAAAATCATAGCCATACCTTTATCAGAATTTCAGGCTTAGTCAATAAATGAATTCAACGTGGTCTCTATTCAAAGTTCTATTTAATCGAATCCGATAGAAATACAAAGAGAAACTTCGAGAATAGGTAAAAGAAAAATGTTACCTTGGTGGGACTGGAACTAATCTTTAAGAATTCCTTTCAATTTACAGACATAATGCCTTAGGCACTTTGTTTCTTTTCTTTAAGTTAACTGATTCACCGAACGTATCTGAGTAACTTGTCTCTATTTTCTACTCCGTTATATACGTTTTGCAATCATTTCCGTTAATCTTGAACGACAGGAACACGAATACAAAAACATCTAAGAGAATTAAAATTCCAAACTCCCCAGCGGGAATCGAAACCGGACCCCATGTACCTTAGGCACACGTGCTAGCTACTAGACCAGCGGGGAAAGCAAGTGCAATGCATTTTGTAGTATCTAAAGTTTACACCTATTTCATTCTGTTGTCATAATGTTTACCATATTCGTTACTTTGAGGAATGATATATGTTATTCATATAGGTTCTATTACGTATTCGTCCGCAAATATTATATAAATTATCAGAATTATTCATGATCTTCCATGGAAATTCACTGGCGCATGCTCAGTAGACAGATAGTGTAATTGAAACTTGAGTTCAACACATATTATATATTTCGCCGACATCATTTAATATGTAGAAGAGATTGCAAAAATGAGTTTTCATAATGAAGATGGAATTTCGGTAGGAGATAGAACGATGAGGTGTATACGGTTTGGGGTTGATATGATTGTTGCAGAATCTAAAATGAAAATTAATAAGATGTAGAAAACTTGAGAAAGGCTTCTGAAGAATATGGGATGAAAATAAATGTTAGAAAGACAAAATCCATGGTGATTGAAACGAAGCGATCGGTGTCAAATATAGAAGTAGGAGCGGGAAAAAAACAGGTGACCAGTTTTTGATGTCTGAGTAGTATTATTAGTGATGTGACATGAGAACGTGACGTACAAGCAAGGATAGAAATGGCGAAGGAAACCGTTAGGATGAAGAAAATACTAATTTGTGGGACCTTGAATACAGTTGAAAAAAGACTCATAAAACGTTTCGTGTATTGTATTTTACTGTATTTATAAGGCAGAATCATGGACATTATGCAAAAATGACAAACAATCGACGGTTTTAGAAATATGTGCGTGGAGAAGAATGGAGAGAAATACCTGGGTCGAGAGGAAAACGAATGAGAGGGTTGGAGATGGAAGGAGAAAATATTTTTAAGAAGACGAAGAGAAACTGGTTGGAATATTGGTTAAGAAGGAACTGTATCATGAGGGATGTGCTAGAGAGCATGGTAGCAGAAAAGGGAGGGAGGTGACGAATTAGACTATATAGAAACATAATTAGGCTATTGGCGATATCAAAAGAGAAAAATCGTATGTGAGGATGGAGAGGTTAACAGAAGATTGTGGAGCATGGCAGCTTCTCAGCTGCGGGAAGTGACCCGCTGGTAGAGGCGGAATACTTCTGATATAATGATGCTGATGATGCACAGTACCAACAGAAAGATCCACTTTACTGTCATTGCTAATACGAATCAGAATGCAAATTTCTACAAGTGGTCAAAATGCTTAGCTCTAAAGGCTGTAGAGAACTGTCTGTTAGTTTGCGAGGAGAAATTATAATCGAGTAAAAGTGGAACAAACTCACATTCAGATCCCTTCGGTTTTGGGCTGTGACGAGAAAGCAGTGCAGAAATTCATTTAGCGGTATGACAAATAATAATACTAATAATAATAATAATAATTTATTTCACAATTCATTTCTGCCAGTAGCTTTCGCCCCCTTACTCCCACTTCATGCTTACTCAGGAGGAATCTGCGCGTCCCCAGGTTGGGAACCACTACTTCCCATTAAGGAATTCTGATAGCCTGTTAGAAATTTGCATTCTGACTAATATCAGTAAACTGCATTCTTCTGTTTCTACTGCGCATGCATCAGTGAATTTCCATGGAAGATCATAAATAATTCTGATAATTTATATAATATTTATGAACGAATATGTAATAGAACCTACATGAATAATAATATATCATTCCTCAAAGTAACGAATAGGGTAAACATATATAAACTCCATTTATTAATTTCTCACCTATGCGATGCCCTCCTTGAGAGATAGTATAGCCTAATATATCTAAGTGATTGAAAAGAAATTTAGACTTGGCAACACTCCAAGGAAGTCCACGTTGTATAATTTTGGCCTCAAACAATTGATTTATATAGTCACGGACTTCATCTTGGAGAACAATAGAAATTGCATAACTCTTACCACTAAAAATGGAATGTTCCTTCATTTGAAACTTACACTGAAAATTTCGAGCGGAACCAATAGTGTCTGTCCATGTCATTGTATCTGCATATTGATATGCTAAGTTCACTATTTTGTCTCTTGTTTCATTACAAACGTTTGGTCTAATTTGTAATTTAGATGCTACGTCCCCCCTCCAAGGTGATATGGGGAGGGGAACTCGGGACAAGACTTCTTCCAACTGTCTTACCCGTAGTTAGTCTAAAGCTGGTGGGTAAATCAAAGATTGGTGTGGCTAGAAGCCCTGAGCATTGGAGACAACTGTCCATTACCATTTGGTTGTGTGGTGGTTTGCATCATCATAGGTTGGGGTGATGATCCCATACCCATAGATAGCGGAATATAAGACATGAACGAATTGGGGTAATAACCTGGAGAGAAAGAAGTGATGGGATAAGAAGGATACTGTTTGTGTCCTCTACCTTTTCCATATTTCCTAAGCTAGCCTTCTTGTATTGCATTTTGCACAGAACATTCGGTTTTAGTGGAAGACGTGGTTGAGGCTATTGACAAAGTTAAGCCTTCTAGGCCTTTCTGTAAATTATCAAATTAGCCTGTGAGGTCCTCCGCTGTTGTTGTTGTTTGGAGGGTGATTATTTGTTGGAGGGTGTGGGGTGTACTTCCACAAACGTGTCAGTAGACTCTGTCAAATAGTTTGTTTTCAAAAAAAGCAAGCTCTTTTTGGATTGTTGCTTTGACTTTATCTTCCAACGTTTTAGCTTGTCTGCGTTCTAGACGTTTTTTGTTTAGTTCTATTTGTGTTAGAACCTCCAAAAGCTCGTCTGGGTCGTTAAAGACATGAAAGCCAATCCTGTCCAAATAATAAGACAAAAGGCCATTTTTAATGAATGACCATTGTTCTTATGCAGATAAAATTGCCATATTTATCCAAGAGAATCATTTTCTCGTAAACGTAATTACGGACCGATTCGCATTCACTTTGTACTTTGTCGTGGAGTTGCTAAAAGATAGAAAGGTTGTCTTTAGAGCGTTTGAAACCTTCTATCACAGCATCTTTGAACTCATTATAGGTGGCATTTTCAAAATTATTTCGCTTAATAAGAATGCGAAGTTGACGTCTACCTTTACCTGTAAAACTTGACACTAGTACATGTTTCGCTTGAGCGAGGGTGAGGTTATTAACAGGTTGACTCTCAAGGGGATTTGAGGGTACTGGTCCCAGGAGGGCATAAATTTCTTCTTACCTTTGGCTCAATTATGGATAGTCATGTAACATTTTTGTCGCGATATTTTGCTTCTCCCAAAAATGTACCAATGGAAACCGAGCACCAAATGTCATGCTTATGGTCTCACAGTAATTTGTGAGAGTGAGCTTCATATATGATACTCAAGAACCTGAAGAGGTTAGTAATTTGTGATACCGAGCATGGGCGTCATATATGGTGCTCATGGCCCCACAGCAAAATAAGGTGAGCACCACATATGATGCTCATGGCAGTCAACTTGTTAAGTAAAATAACATCTTCTATTTCTCTTAAGAAATCTTGAATGTCATCTTTATCCGCATCAAAGGTCGGATTGGGAAAAGCAGAATTGTAAACATATACTAACGACGCGACGGAGGAAGGGGGAGGCTGGATTGGGAGGAGTTTGTTGACCACCTGGGGGAACCACATTCTGGTTAATTATTTTAACCATTATTTTCATCTACATGTCGGACGATGATGAGGAAGAGAATGGCTTTCTACAAATTGTTTTAGTGCGCAAACGGAGTGCAAATAACCGTAGCCGTGCTGCTATTAACAACAGGGAAAGACGCAAGCCGATTACAGTGTATGAGGCTAGTAGGCCAGTAGTATCTCTTTCCATAATCACAGGGTGTTTACAAAACATGAGTAAAATGAGCTAAAAATTCTGCTACAACATGAAGAGGTAATAAAAGGATTTGGTACACCACCAAAAGGAGTACGGTTCGGAAGTTACAAAATTGTAGTACGTCAATAAACTGTCTATATGTATTAAACATCATATATAAGTGATATAATATGTCTAAAGGTCTGTGTTCGATTCCTGTCGAAAGAAACGTGTTGTAACATTATGTATGAGGGCCACATTTACGAGCCGGGACAACGTTCCTGACACCATGTAGGTGAGGTTACTGGTTCGATTCCTAGTTTTAGATGAGCGGCGATTCGTCACCACGTTGTAGGCACCGTTTCGACATCATGTTGTATTCCTGTGCTACTGAGGCGTACCTGGGCTCAGAGACACAACATACACTAAACGCTCTTTTCCAGATGAGGTTTCAATACCTGCAAATCTAGAACATATTTCCATACTTATGCTATTAAGGAACTTATTTAGGTAAATAAAAGGTACACAAATTTCGTGGAGGAAATGTAAATAAATGAAAACATCTATTAATAGCAAAGGTAGTGTGTGAGACTCAATGCGAGTACCTTTGTGATTAAAATGAGTCTAATTTGAAATTTAGTATTTGGGAAAATTTTGATAAGTGTCGGACTGAAGACAACACTTAGCCTAAAAACAAACATTCAGGCGGGAGAGCAGAATTGGTAGGCATTTGTAAAAGAAACTGCAATAGACTCAGATGTGTTAATAAACGATTAATACTTACGGATATAAGTTCCTAAATTTCAGTTTGTCGTAATTGACTCAAACACTCACATAAACACTTCACTAATAACACAGTTGGAAGCAGTAGTTTGGCGGGCACTTGGTTAGTCCACAATGTAATGCGGAAATTCCTTTAGTATATTGGGCATCGAAATTGATTGAAGAACAGTTCTAGGCGATGACCAATGAGAGACTGGGGTTCCGGCATCGAAGTCGGCTAACGAGTACAGTTCTCTTTTCTTCTGCAAGGGCGACGTGTTTTTGTGAAACTTCCCTCTTTTTGGAAGGCCACGAGGGTACGTTCTGATTATTTTTATGGAACCAACACTAGTTAGTCCTTTTACATGTTAGATGTCTTATCTGAACCTTATTTTCATTTTTGATAATATACAAAACAAGAAGAACGAATGCAGGCACAGAGCTGTTGGGGTGATTGATTTTCGTAGTAAAAAGACTAATGTTACATGTTGTCAGTCCTATTTGTAACTTCGCATGGCGTTCTTCAAGAGGTGAAGAGTCCATATCTCAGCCTAATGACAAATTGATTTTCTAGCGAAGAGAAAGCTTTTCTTGGTGCTATTCTACCTTATGTTTGCAGTTTCGTTAATTTTTTTTATATTTTCTGCTTTGCCTGTAGGTCTGCTTCCTGGCTAATGTTGATTCCCGATTGAATGAGGGAAGAAAAGTAATCTTTTTCTAAGCAATGAAATGTAATGAAAATTAATTTGGAATAATCGCGTTTTTCCGCGAATATTTCCTTTCTACTTGTTCTTGTTTATTTATGCTTTATTTCTGAATTTCTGCAAATTACAAATTTGATGAGTTTTACGATATTGTCGCGTGGTGAGTTATGTTGAAGAGTATATCTGTGGTGTTTATGAATGGGGTAGCTCCAATTTGGCATTCTTTTCCTTTTTTGTATTCTGTGTCCTATGGACAAAAATTAAGTTGGATCTGATCCTGCCTTGTTCTGTACGTTTCTTGTAAGAACATTTTGGAAAACATCGTTGTTATGTTTTGCCTACAACTAACTTGATTTATGGAGTTTTGGAGTGAAACCCAGTTCAATATTCGCAGATGCTGGAAAGAAACTTAATAGAACTATTATCTCAAAAATGACACAAAATGACTTAAGCTCTTTTGGAATCAACCACTTCAATTCCAAAATAGTTACGTAAAAGTGTTTTAGCATGGAAAAGTACCATTGGAAGAGAACGTCGTTGGTAATTGATGAAAGAAAGATCTTCCTAAATAACCGTTTAAAAACATGATCAATTACCTAGATAGATGCTATTTGAAACATATTAAAACTTGAGTATAGTTGCGAAGGAAGTTTCTCGAAAAAATGTTAGGATTACCGCCGGCTATTCATACAGACAATAAATCAACTTCTGAAAATTGGAGAAACAATGCTGTTTATTATTAAAACATAGTAGATCACTAGTATACACGAACGAAATAACGAGCATTATAAGACAACAAAGGTCATCGTGTAGAACTGGATTATAATCAAATTTACCTTACATCTTCAAAATATTACAGTTCTCTAACGACGCATGTTAGCTTAAACTGGTATTCCGTTAAGAGACCATGTGTTAGTTTCATATTGTAGTTTACCGTACTATGAGAGATATTACAAAGTACGTTTCATCAAGTAGGATTGATATGAAAAGTGACTTGTATAGCTCTTCAAAGTAGGAGTACGTATCTCTAGTGACTGGTACAGCTACAAGGAAGCATGCTGCAGTAGGAAGTTTGGTAAAGTTAGAAGTCATCAATAATAATAACTGTTATATTGATAACGATAAATTATTGTGGGTTAGAATATCTTACGTAAGCAACTTCATATAGTTCAAACAAAGATTTTTTTTTATATTTTCTAAAGTAATACAAATACGTTTAAATAAATGTTATATGTACTACTTGTATAATAATCAAGAATAATTAAAATCAAGAAAAAAGTGTACTTACCGGTTAAGATTTTCTGCAAAAGCGTTAAAGTAGAGACTCTCAATATTACAATTCTGCCAGCATCGACAGTTACTTAATGCTTCGATACTTGAGCTAGATTCTGTGAAATAGAAACTCGTATCTTAGAATTAATATTTCTTATAAACTAATTATGTAACTTAATTACATTCTTTATTACTTTCGGGAGGTAACGATATAAGTGTTCATACAATAGTCATTCATCACTATCCATGTTCACAATCTATAAACATAAGATGACTTGTTTAGTTTCTTACCCACTTCATTTGTTTTTCTTATATCTAGCTTGTATTGCGGTAGACTTTGATATTGTGTATAACCATATGAAAAGTCATGTTACGGTTTACGGTTTCTGATATGGAGAGATGCAATTTTACAATATATATATAAGTAAATCATATATCCAGAATCAAGTTTTCGAAGATAGTAGATATTGACAAACCAAAAAAGTGTGTGCAGTATTATATGATGCAGACTTGCGGTTTGTAATTATGTGCTATCAAATTTTGTGCTATACTTTTAAAAACAAATACTTGTATACAAATATGCAACCCGATCGCCATAAAAGTTTCTACGCTTGTACACCTCAATCAGTCATATAATCGCGTAAAATATTACGTTTTACAGTTTTAGTCTTTGCCTTGTACTATTTATTGTACTGATTTTATAGTTCAAAAAGATTTCGATTATGTAGTACGGGATGATCATGCCATGAAAAAGGAGATGACTAATCGGCAACACTTACTTTTGCTTATGGGTTCAACACATACTAGTTTATAAAGTCGCATAACCGCAATAACCTATTTCGAGCTCAGTATTACGACTAGGTGCAACAGCTTACAATCCAATATATCTGACTTTGTTATTGTTTCGTGTCTTACAGAAGGTAAGAAATTTGATCACTACCACAACATCAGAGATTTTGATTATTACATTACAAATTTTCGCTTCTTAACGGACGGGCTGTAATATTCTCTATAGAAAAACTTATCCTTAATTGTAGAACACATACTTAACCTAATGCATATATGGCTTACACCCCGTTTTTGGCTAGAGCTCATGAGAATACAAGTGTGTTCTACGCAGTGGAGGACATTTGGTATGTGTCATGGCATTATGTATCGCATACACGTTTTTTTATATATTTTCCTCTTTACTTTTTTCTATCTGCAATTATTTTTGCAATATTTTAACACTTAACAAATTCTATCATCATTACTATTCGCTTAATACAAAATCATCAAATTTCTATTTCCATGTATTGATATTCATTTCTTGCATACTCTTTATCTGCTTGGTACCCCTTTCTAGATTAAAAAGAAAAGTTTTAACTGTAATATCGTTTAAAATATTAATGAAAGTATTGGTCAATGCTTATGTCCATACGTGTTATTTTTCGATCGTAGAGAAATTTGCAGGCATCATTGATATTAATATTTTAAAGATTGAATCTTTAACATTTTATATTCTCAATCGACTCAAGTAGTTTATAATGTTCTTCTGCATAATTAGCTTAACAGTTTCCTTCTTTATATTTAAAATTCCCCTTCGTAACAAATATCTCAATATGAATATCAATACCCTCTCTCTATAAGAATGTGTCTCGTGATGATATTAAAACATCTTTAAATTTGTGACCATTATTTTCTAATTGTCTATAAATATTAATAGTTATCGATGAACACTGTTCTAGTGTTACTATGTCTTTATGATCAATACCATTCAGTACATTAACAAGTTTATAGCTTTTAATATTAATATATGATTCGTTGTTTGTTGTAAAGATTATACCTAGCTCAAAACTTAAAGAGATACAAGTTACAATAGTTTGAAAGGGTTTTCTGTTATTTATTTACTAAAATCTTTCTTGTTAACAATATAAAGTAAATCCTTTTTTTCGTGTTTTTCACTGATATAATATTTTACATCATCGTTTCTATATAAAACATTATCAAATAAACAATTTTTATATATTGAAAACCGTAATTCCTCAGCATTGTAGTGTTATTCAATTTCGGAATTTTAAGATCAGTATCACCGTCTATGCCATGTTTTCGTAATAACCAATATAAGACACAATCGATATTCATAAGGATTATCCTGCCTTTGTAAAGTTTGCAAGAAGTTTAAAGGAAAATGTTCAAAATAACATAACGAGTTCCTTCCATATATATTAAGTTTAATGTTTTCTACCTGCAAGCTAGAAGTGCATAAAATAAACGTCATAATACTTTGAAAACTTATGTAATTCAAAATTTTTAACATGCCTTGCACTAATATTGATCTTTCAAACTGTTTCGAAAATATGTATATACACATTATTAATTCCTTTTGGAGCTCTTTGTTTTTGTTTTGTAAGGCTTTTGAACAATATAGAAGCTACTTAATTCTTTTTTCCTATTCCGCTACGCTATTCTTAATCTACAAACTTGTTATAAAAATAAAGCTAGTGTTCTAGTCTAAGATATTGTACTCATTTACTATGGACATCTTTATAAGAATCTAACATTTTCGTTTTCAATATAACATCAAATTCTTAACAATATTTTCAGATTTTACTAAATTTACAACACCATATTCTCCATAATTATGTTTCTTAGGTAATTCTTCAGTCGCAAACAGTAATTAAAATTTATTTTCTTCGTTTGTTTCTTCACCAAACTCTCTACCTCAGAGTTGATTACCGATTTTATTTTTAGATTTTCTATATCTAACTCTTCTAGCTTGCTTTCTTTCCAATTGTGAGGTGTTTCCTGTTCGTACTTTAATCCTTAATTACTCTTTTTTGAATCAAGCAGGGATCAAGTAATTGTTGAGGACCCTACTGCTAAAGAAACTACATCTTTCAATGCGGCGAGAATTGCAAATATTGTGAAAATACAGATGCTTTCTTGTTATCTTTTGAAACTCTTAATCCTTTTCATTTCTGATGTTTTAAATCATTATTTTCATTTATTTTTAGCTTATCGAAAATTTGCTTGTTCGTAAGCGTGTGATATATTTTTATGTTAATTAACTGATTGTGAGGAATAGAAAGTTTAACATCTGCAATTGAATAGTCTACAGAGAAAATCTTTGCAAAACTTAATTTCAAGCCCACACTTATATTTAATTTTGCTTTCATATCACAACCAGTTCCTAAAACTTATTTTTTCTGTATGCCATGGTGTACGTTCAGAAAATGCTCTTTCCAATGCTTTATTTCCTTAATCCATGTTCGCAATATATATAAAAGCTATATCTGTTTTCTTTGTTGTATATTCCGTGTTCTCTACAAACACCATCTAAAAAAATTATACCTTTAATTTTCTCACTTTCATATTTACAGTAGTTCACTATCTAGAAAAAACCATGAAGCTTCCCTAAACGCTGTACACTTTCTTATTGGATCATACGAGTTTTTCAGTCTCAATATCGAAAAGGCGACATATTACAGTGACCACTATGCGTTTTAACGTACAAGCACGATGCTTATTTCTTCGATTCCAACCATTATTATCCACGTATTCGGTCACTATCCGAGTCCTCCTAAAAATTCCCAAATATACGTCATAGGCTCTAAATGGAATATATTCGCACGTTCAATTAAAACATTACAGTTACCAAATATTCGTAATAGTGACTAAAGATTAGAATAACCATTACAAACAAAGTTTGTTGATCAAATGATTTAATAATTCGTTCCGGTTACTACGTATAATATTCTTCATCTTCTTCATCTAATAAAATTAATTTATTGTTTTTGTAAATCTTAATAATCAGCAAGCATTACGTTCTATTCTTATTTTTTTCCCAAATTTTAATAAAACAGTATTGCTTGAATCTCTTGAAACCAAAGGTATAGTCACATTTTTGCCTTCTTAGATTTTCGCATTCAGATGCCTTCTTAGAAATTCTAGTTTTAGTGAGAGATTGGAGACACAACTTCTGCTTGAGGAAACGTTAATTTCATTCGAAGCGGAATTATTCACCATTAAATAACTCTGGCTAAAACGTCGTTTCTAATGTTGAGTGATTGTAAAATATCCTTTCTTACATCAGAAAGGTCATTCGTTACTAGAGATTTGTTGTTTTGTTTTGTTATTTCTTCAATCTAATTTTGTAGACTTTTTAATACCATCTATTGTGTTGTGATTTTAGTATCGTTCATCCCTTGTTTTGTTTAATATTTGAAACCTTTTATAGGGACCGTTTTCTATTTAATGTTCTCTATTTTTCTCCTGAATTTATTATATAAAAGATCTTTTAATGTGGGAAATTGAAGTATCGTATGTCAGACGTATAACGCTAATGTTTCCTCATTGAACGTTGATGAATAAATATTAAAAGTTGATTTTTTAAAGGGGCTTTCCTAGTAAGATAGTGAAATCGGCCGTTGATCCAAATTAAGTAGTTATTGGCTCAAAAGGTAACCTTGGCCTAAGACTACCTTAAAATTTATTAACCACCTACGCTATCCCCTTAGCAAATTATCGTATCATACATGCTTAAAATGGATATTTTTTTATTTTGGTGAGGATAGTCAATTAATTTGAACGTTTCACAGACATATACAGAATTATTAGGTTCAAATTCAACTGAACTTAGAAATAATTTATTTTTATTCTTCATGTCACAAAGAAAAGGTAGACACGTGGAGTTGATATGGATAAAATTGAATCATCTTGAAAAAGTTTAATTGTAATTAGACATTTGAAAAATTTAGACCTGAACCTTTCTTTTTGTGGAAAAAATCAGTTTCAAAAGAAATTGGAAGTTATAATTAAAAACTATTATTCTTCCGTTACCATTAAGACTGATACCCGACCATTTAGGCAATTGATGATGTTTAAAATAATTATATTGGGTCACTAGCCCTAGCAAATGCTACTCAGAATGTAAACATTAAAATAAGAAATATAGTAATATGAATGTATCCTGTTCATTACGAAACTAATTGTGAAACTAAGTTAAGATTATAATTATTAAAGAACGAAAATCATATATTTATCTAATATGTATCAGTATATTCAAAATGCAGTTAAAGGCAAATCGTTCGATGCGATGTAAGTGCATAACGTAACTCAAGACAAATTCAATTTTACCTGATTTTGTAACTGAATTTCCCATTGATATAAGTCAATATCAGACTGAATATAATAGTAAATTTGGTTACTGTAAAGTGAAAAGCGTTGATTTCAAAAGTGAACACAACGAAGTATTATCTACAGAAAATTCAAATTTAGATATTGGTAATTATGATTATTTTCGAGATGTATGAAGATTATACTCTATTCAAGAAAATAGCATGTAGAAATGCAGAGCATGTGTAAATAATAGAACCAAAAATATGCTCTTGTAAATTTTGCCGAAACTGTAGGAAGTAACACAATTAGTTATGCTTTCCGAATAGGTCAGAACACTACGTATAATTCAAGGACTATGTAAGTGATTGAATAGTTTTGAACGTTTTGTTGTAATGATTTTCATATTGATTTTCTAAATTTTTAAATCATATAAGTACATGACTGTAGCTTGTGAATTTTCAAGATTTAGAAAAACGAAATCTTGACGAACTAACTTTCTAAATTTAATTATTACGAAAAAATTTAGTAGTAAACTATTAATATATTTAAACCGAGAGTATACATTACTATTTGGCTCACAGATATAACGAAAACTATGAGTTTCTTTAAGGTCATAAGAGGACACACAATGTTTAGAAAGTACGAATATAAGACAAATTTGGGTACGAAATTTAAGATTCACAAATTAGTTCTTTAAATAATGTAATTAAGATAATATAACATAATTTCTTTAAATCTCTAAGCAAAATGCGTTTCTATAGTACGTAACAATTGAAAATCGAACAAGTTAACTTAATATAATTGTAAAGGATGCTCAGAATTCAGTAAATTTGTATTTAAAAATGGTTGATATTTTGCATTAAGACGAACATTTGACAAAATTTAAAAAAACTTAATATAAATATAACTCCGAATAAAGTGAATTAAAGTTTTGACTATCAATATCGAAATTTGTAAATGTCATGACAATTTTATTATTTTATATGGTATAAGCGATAAAGAACGACATGCAATACAGTGTTTTTAATTTTCAGAATTTGATATTCATAAGAACGGGCCTAGAGTTGAACGGTATTCACCAGGTTATCGCATATGCTGATGATGTAAATTTAATAGGGGATGATAGGAAAAAAATAGAATGAAATGTAGAGATCTTACTAAACGCTTGCAGGGACATGGGTTTAGAAGTAAATGCAAAGAAAACTAAATACATGAAAGTGCGTCGGGACCGTAATACGGCAAATTGTGGATACGTTAAAATATTAAATAATACTTTTCATAATGTGGATACTTTCAAATATTTAAGATCGATATTAACAGCCAAAAATCATATTCACTAAGAAATTAAATGTGGACTAAAAGCAAGGAATTCGAGTTACTATTCGGTTCAAAATCTCTTGTCATCGCGAATTCTGTCGAAGGATTTGAAGCTTAAAATATATAAAACGATAATCATGCCTGTTGTTCTGTATGGTTGCGAAACATGGTCGCTTACTCTGAGGGAAGAACATAGACTGAAAGTATTTGAAACCAAGGTCCTCAGAAGAATTTTCGGACCCAAGAGGAACGGGATTGGGGAATGGCGGAAACTTCATTACGAGGAACTACATAATTTATACATTTTACCCAACATCGTTAGGATCGTCAAGTATAGGAGGTTTAGGTGGGCAGGTCATTTAGCTAGAATTGAAGAAAGTAGAAATGCTTTCAAAGTCTTGACTGGATGACCCATCGGATAACGACCATTAGAAAGACCTAAGCGCAGATGGGAGGACAATATTAAGATGGATCTCGCAGAGATAGAAAAACAAAGTAGAAACTGGATCCAATTAGCTAAGTTTAGAAGTCAGTGGAGAGCTTTTGTGAACGCGGCATTGAACCTCCGGTTTCTATAGACCATTGAGTTAGTTAGATATTCATTATAAATGCAATATCATTCAATACCTGAAAAATAAAAATCGTTGCAACAAAAGCATTTTCAACTAAACCAAATGAGCAAAATGCTGTAAAATTTTACAAGACGTATACATTTGTAAAAACAAAATGTTTATTTGATGGCATTAAAATTAAGAAAATTACATAATTTTGCAAAATGTCATAGAGTTAATAGAAATCAGAAATACTCTTACCAGTCAAATATTTAAAGAAAATTAATATAAGAAATATGGTTCATATGAGAATTTTGTAAACATTTAGTTTATTAAGGCCATAGTGTTAATAATTCCGAAATGTTCTTACCTGACATATATTGAAAAACGAATATTAAATAAGATAAAGAATACATGTTAAAGGTATAAATATTTAGTTACAAACGACTGCTACTTTTAAACGGTAATCATTCCATAATGTTGAATTTGGATCTGATGATATTGGCAATGTATGTGCCTCGTAAATTAAACTAATGAATTTAAATTGAAAAAGCCATTAAAATTATATAATAAATGTATAATATATGTCGGTTTATGTGAGATTATGGACGAGTTGTTAAAATATTCACCCAAAAATAATTTGAAGGTAACGAATTGGAAGCCTTTATAGATAATATTTAATAAATTGCATTTGATAACAGACAATCTAGCGTAGTAGTCTTTCCAATTTTTTTTTGTGATTATGTTAATATATTTTCCTAAAAATGTGATATTTTGGGTTTTGCTTACAAGGGATGTATGCGAACGCTGACAGCTAGATATTTATGAAAATTGATACACCGAGTAATTCTGGATCACTAATCATCCTCGGAATAGTCAATCCGTGCGGAAAATGCCTTCTTCACCCGCAACGTATAATACATATACCAAGCAGTTACCTGATGAGTCTGTGACGAATTATATCCCAAAACCACCGGAAAATGCAAAAAAAAAAAAAAATTAAAAGTCTATACAGGTAACCTGATACATACGGGTGGGGTATACGTGAGCAAGAACACGAGAGTAGTATGGCACTAGCAGTGTTGCCATCCCAACATAAACCTGTAGTTTTTCAAATGGAACGTATACCATTTTATGGTATGAATGCAATCGGTGGAAGGAAATAAGCAAAAGATGGGTTGTCAGTTTTCGAAGATAAGGTAGATATGAGGCTCTAAAATTGAGAAATTATGAGTCCCGTACAGAGAAACGAACCCTCTAACTTTAGAACCTCATATTCTCCTTATTTGACAACATTGATAACCCAACTTTTCCTAATTTCCTTTCACTTTTTATGCCAACGGTTTAAATGCCATAAAATGAAAAACTATAAGTTTGTCTTGGGTCGGCAACACTGCTTGGGTGATATTACTGTCGTATTCTTGGACACGTGTCCTCCTCCCGTAGGTATCAGGTTAATTGTATAGATTTTTCATTTTTTGTATTTTCCGGTGGTTTTATGGTATGACTCGGTACATCCTCATCAGCTCACAGCTTGGTATATGTATTATACGTTGAGGGTTAACAAGAGATTTCTGCACCGAGTGACTATCACCACGAGGATTAGCTCTCCAGAATTAGTCAGTATGCTAATTTACATAAATATCTAGCTGTCACAGTTCGCATATGTCCTTTCGTAGTACTCCCATATCTCTATAATAAATACGTATTTTCTTAAGTATGATTAGGACGACGTAAACCTTATAGAGTTTCTGGTCGCACTAAGCCTTTCATAAAGAACATACTCAAGTAATATTAAAAGAACTGCTTTTTAATTTTGCTTCTTTCTTTACTAAAAGTGCAAAATATATTAGAATTTATCAAACATTAAACTATTAGAAATGTTCGGCTTTTCGATATTTTGAAAATCTTGGTGTTTTAGATAACCGTTCAATCGTATTTACGATAAAAGATTGTAATATATTTTAGATGGTAATTGGTATTTGCCAGCTTAAAACATGATGCTTGATATCGTTTGTCCTATAGAAAGATTACTCATCTGAGGTGTCTGTTCAACGTTTAATGGAATGTCCTCAGGATACCTTCATTTCAAACATTTTTTATCGGTACCTTAAATATTCTATTTTCTAGTTAACGCCTATTTCTGATTATTTATAAAAATGATGTGTTAAACTAATTAAGTTTTGGAGATGAACTAAGGCCACAATATATGAACGTAACGAGGTGAAGAGAATTTCGTAGATGAAAATTATTAATTGTATTGACTGTGAAATATATTTTAATTTATACCAGTTATATGTCAAGAATTTGAAATGCGTAGTGGGGATCCATTTAGGCAGAAAGAGAGTGAATGAGTATGAAGTACTTAGTGAATGCACTACATTACATTGTGACTGAAACTTTTGGAGAATCACTCACAATATATGAGTCATAGCAGACGTTTACTATAGATTGTTCTGGAAAGTATCTCGTACGAAGCATTCGTTGTAGCTTACCGAAATAAATACCACTATCTAAAATGCTTTCCTTTCGATTTCGGTAGCTACTTCGTCAGAAACTATAGAACAACGATATGTTTTTTGTATGAAGTTATTTCTCCTTTTTTTTTCAAACGTAGGACATTGTATTCATTAATAATCAATATAATTCAATTGTAACTATGCATTGCCTTACAAAATGCATTCTGTCATTTAATGTGTCATTCGGAACTCATTTATCCTTTGTTGCTAAGTGTTTGTTTACTTGCCAGTAACTCTTTTATATTTTTAGTTCAGGCTTAACTAGAATTCCATAAACACACACACACACACACACACACACACATATATATATATATATATATATATATATATATATATATATATATATATATATATATATATATATATATATATATAAGTTATAAAAGATCTGTTCTAAATGCATAAAATTAATTTGTCTAATTTTTTGAACTTTTTACACAAGTCGACAGATAAAGTTTAATATGAAATAAAGGCGATTAATTATTATATGTTGGTGGTAAATGTATCGATTGACAAAGACATTACTATTTGGTTAAAACTATATTCTACAATCATAATATGTGCTTCTGTTGTAACATGTTCTGTTATACATTAACCAAAATCTTCTAAAATAAACGTTACTTACTTAATTCTCGAGCGTAGCATGCCAAGCCTTTCAAATTGCATTCTGGGTACTTTCCTATAATAGAACAGAACTTTGAAACGCAATGAACGTAGATTAATATGAACTATTTAAACATATCTTAAATTAAATGATTTATCAATTATGAATGGTTTCGCTTATTGCCAGAATATAATGACGTGTATCTACAGAGTGATATGCTCTATAGGTACATATAATCTGATGGATTTGGGAACATTTTATCGATGAAGATACGATGTGGATGTCCTAATTAGATTAATTTTAGTGTGTTTTTATTTTTGTCCTTTATTTTAACCAAATCACAAACAGAAAAGAAATTAAGGTTCGGAAAGTAACGACCATAAGTGTAGTGTAATGTACCATTTCCATATATGATCCTTGTACGTCTTCTCCACTTGCGACACATGTTATATTCCTGGTTGGAATTTTGTAGGCTTGTTTTCTATATTAAGATGGAGACATACATCTCGTAATGGATCTATGCTCAAATGTACACTATATTCTAAACCAAAGAAAAAAATTGCCAGACAGTAAGGAACTAGGACTCCAATTCAGTGTGAATGGAGAAATGGGAAGCACTACAAGTTATTTCATGGTCCCACATAATTTGACTCTGGACGAGAAGGCAACGCAAGCAGACACTTATGATTTTTTGCTGTCTCGTCTGTGGAAGGAGCAATTTCTGGACAGGGTGTTGACATGTGATGAGAGGTGGATCCTGTACGAAGCTCCACGGCACCACGATAATTGGTTAGTATCCTATGAAGCGTTTCCAAAACAGCCGAACCAAACACTGTATCAGAAAAAGTTCCGACTGTGTGTTTGGTAGACTGCTGGCGGTACTGTACACTCCGCATCAAAAAAAAAAAAAAAAAATTGCGACAGCTAATGCTGTGCAGCTGGGCCACCCAATATAAAGCTTCTTATCCTACAATCGTGTCTGGTAAAGAGATTCCCTCTGTCTCCTTCTAACTTCTCTCCCATACTAACATGAACTAACAACATGAACGCAATTCGAATTTCAAACTACACATGAATTAGTATCGATAAAATGAAATAACAAAACTGAGACGAAACAAGATTCACACATTGATTTAGGGAGAAACTGAAACACACAATCAAAAATTAAAACCAATGGATGTGTGTTACACAGAGATTAAGAAATGAGGCAGAGAGAGAGAGAGAGAGAGAGAGAGAGAGAGAGCGAAGGCTAGAGAAGAATAAAAACAAAAGGGAGAACAGATAAAAATGTGGAATTTTAAACTTAGTAAGAAAGGAACTTAACATTATAAGGTTCCGTTACGAGAAATCCAACAGTAATATAGAAATAATGTTGGTTTTTATATATTCTTTCAGGACAGTTTGCATATATAGAGGATGCTTGAAACATTCATTAAGTCTCTTTCATAAAGGATAGCATACTCCATTTCCAGTAGAACTGTAAATCTCACAGACACATCTAAGATAATGTCAACAGTTCAACACACATGCTTTGTTTCCGCGTGGTTCGGTTGTAAATTCGGTAGTGGTCATTCGACGTACTGTTGCATACTGCATTGTAATAAACCCAGTAAGTAGCGTACGTCATATCTTCCATTCCAGACTACTAACACAAAGTGAACAAAAATAGAAGAAAGAAATGAAAAGAAAAATAAAGGATAAAAGAAAGGTAAAATTGAACGAGAGCTATTTTACTGGTAAATTTTTAACAGAAACATCCTATGTTAAAAGTCCGAACCGTATCATAGTGAAAAGTTACAAATGTTCAAACGGAAAATTGGATATTCCTTATAGATATAGCACACCTTAAATGTCTCATATTTCAACGTGAATAAATCACATTGAATTATAGGATGGAAACAAGTTTGTGTCAAACTAGTATAAATAAAATTTTGTTTCCAAATAACCAAAGAGGTTGCTATTTTCTAGTCTTTTCCGAAGATTTATCTGTTCCGAACATCTAGCATCACTTCATCTCTTGCGATATAACGTTGTAATATGAACATACAGAATGAACACGCTAGAGCTCAAACGGATCATTGTGTCAATCGAATGATGTTGGTTAAGTCGTGGACCACCACTGGGTCTAGGATTGAGACCCGTAGTGACCCGATAATTCGACTGAGACTCGGTAACATAGATGACAAAAAAAGTATATTTTGTTTATTCCGTTGCGTTTAAACAGTATTTTTTCATAGATGACCATGACTTTAGATATCCACAGAGCAGGAAAATCTCGACGCTCAAGTCGCCAGTTAATTCCATTCCCCAGACCAGACTTATCGGTCTCTTCCTCCGTTTTAACTTTGGAACACGCACACGCACATGAAGTGCGTGTGTGCGTGAGAGGGAGAGGGGAGAGAAGTGAAAGATACGACAGGATAGGGAAGTGTCAAGAGAAAGAGAGAGAGAGAGGGACGAATATAAATATGAAACATACTTTTCATTACCGTGTATGGTGAAGAACACACACACTGTTTATTCGAATTCTCGCCAGTGATGCTTTGTAAGTTCTCCAACATAAGATAAATCTCTGTTTGCAACCATTATTTTATGCGAAAAATTTATACTACCTGACGGCGAATCAAACCCAGATTTTTCGCTTAGAAGTTTGGTACTTTACCACTACACCACTAATTGCTTTACCCAAACTTTGTTCAACAAATGCTGTAATATTACTTTCTGAGAATGATAACACGAAATTGTTTACTACAGATCAATGAAGCGTTTCGAATATTCTGTTAAATCCCTTGCCCTTTCCTACCCAACATTCGTAAATCGTCTCTCTCATGATAAAGGTATTTGCTTCTGCGTTCTTAAGCATTGCATGTGGAATATAAGAATTCGATTCTTCACTATCAGTTCGTGAAAAAAGCAACTTTGATGTAAACAGGATTTGAACCTATGCTCGGAAGCTTTATTAATCGTAACTCCACTTCGTTACCGCTACACTACAGTTTTGTTGGTACTAACTTCAAATACAGAACTTTCACTCAACTATTCGTGATACAACAGAAAAGTATTTAAACAACTTGAAAGTGAGTACTCAGCTTAAAGACATAAGAAACAGAAAAAAAATCAATAATTAAAGGGAAATACAGAATAATAATAATAATAATAATAATAATAATTAAAAAAATGAGACAGCGAAAAATTCATTGCAGAACAACTTCCAAAAATCGGCTAAAATAGTGCCGATCGCGATCTGGAGAAAAAAGCTTGCGACGTGTACGTCTCAAAAAATCAAAATAAGTGCACGCATCCAGAAAAGTTACATATCGCTGGAAATAAGCAAGAGTACTGGCTGCAAGAAAGAGCACGGCCCGATGTTTAGCGGGGGGGAAGAAACGAAAATCAGGGAAGAACATAAGCTCCACCGTAAACTGAGAGGGCGGACGACGAGTGATACGTCCCACTAGTTCCTGAAAAGCATGCCAGACAGGAGGGGCTCCAGCACATTGGGTATAGCGATGAGCCTGAGTGTCATCTTGGTTGCATGTAGAACACAACGCATCAGGAACGCGTTGAATCGCGAACAAACGCGCGCGTGTAGGGGTAAGCTGGTGTACAACCTGAAACCAAAGGACTTGCATGTACGAAGGTAGTACAGGGTTCGAGAGATTGGCCCACACTTGCTGCCAACCGACATATGGACAAAGCTGAACGACGCGCAGTTTCGTTTGAGGATATGTTAACATGGCAAGAGCACAATATAACGTGCGTGCATTGTGTGTCCTCGGGTTGAGGATCACCCCGGAATACGTCCAATAACGGATGAAAGTCCGGACATACGCCGGACACTGGGCTGGGAAATGAATGAGAGGTGGATTCATTGGATGTTCATAATCTGGCCAGAAACAGCTAAACCAGTGATTAGTGAAAGAACCAGTTGAAGAGAGCGCGGAGTAGGAGTCTGACATGAATAAAGTTTGGCATTTTAAGCGAAGCCTGTGTTGACCAAGCCTAACCCACCCATAGAACGTGGCAGATAAAGTTCGGTACGCGGAAGACGGAAATATAATCCACGCCAGATATGCCAAAGGAACAGAGATTCAAAACGTTTGGCATATATCTCAGGTAAGGGAAAAACGCGCGCTCGATACCACAGCTTGGGTGCAACATAAATATTGATAAAGTGGATACGGTGGAGTAAATGAAGTCGACGAAACCGCTGGGAATAAAACAAACGGCGGACTTGTGTTAAAAGAGGTGCCCAAATCTCATCATAGTGGGGAGTGGGGTGGGACGTGAAAGGTATGCCCAATATAGTTAAGGAAGCGACATGCGGTAAATTTGGGGAACCCAGAGTGTTCGCAGGTAACTGAAAGTCATTAAATTGTAACACATGAGTTTTCCGGTCATTGTAGTGAAGACCAGCGCAACGAGAATAGCGCTGCAGAACAGGAAAGACTCCCTGCAAGGACGCAGAATCCACTCCAGTAATGGTTAAATCATCAGCGTAACCGAAAATATTTTGGCTGTGAAAAAGTGAAGGTCCCGAGGGGGATAAGGTGGCCAAACGGTAAAGAAGCGGGTCTAAAACTAAGGCAAACAATATAGTGCTGAAACAACATCCTTGACGCAAACCACGCTGTAACGAAATGGGTGAAGATAAATGGCCATTAATTTGAAGACGGAAATTCGCCGTAGCATACAGATTCACTATTACCTGGCAGAAAGCTGAAGGAAAGCCCCAGGCGTCAAGCGTTAGGCGGAGAAAGTGATGATCTACGCTATCGTAAGCTTTGGCCAAATCAACTGCGAGGGCTCCTGCAGGGACCTGACGAAAATGAAAATATGCAAAAAGATCCCGGAGAGAACGAAGAGTGTATTGAATGTTATGAGTCTGGTGTAGCGCCGCCTGGAACGGACTAATTAATCGTTGAATAATAGGACAAACTCTAGCTGTTAGAACCTTCGTAAATAATTTCAGGTCGACTGGTAATAAGGAAATGGGCCGGTAATCGGAAACCTCACGTGCAGTAGGCGATTTCGGGAGAAGCACTACTATAGCTGTATTGTGCGCAAAAGGGGCACCCGAAAGCCACGAATTAAAGAGTGAAACAAGAGTCACGCGGAGAAAAGGCCAATAACGCTTATAAAAGGAAAAACTCAAACTGTCGACCCCTGGGGAACTGCGGCCTTTGGCACGCCGGAGAACAGAAAAGATCTCTTCCTCTGTGATAGGACGCATCAAGTCGTGACCGTCACTCTCTGACAGCGTGTGAGGGATTGCTGATAAAAATTCAGGGGCGGAAGTGTAATCCATTGTCTGCGCGCTCGCAAACTCGGTGTAGTACCGAGTAAATTCTTGTAACATGTTGAGCGAATCAGTCGTGATATTGCCATCCGCCATATGAAAGTGGCACGCCGTTGACGCAGCAAAAGATCGACATGATACAAGGAGGATGTTTCCTCCGGAAAACAATGATGTAAGTCCTCTGAAAAATATGCCTGAAGCGAGGCATGAGAATCTATCTGTCGCATCCGGCGTTTAAGATCATTGATACTGGCCTGATTGACGGGACGGTGATGCCACCCAAAGGTCACAGAGCGCACGGTAGAAAAAAATAGAATAACTGACGATCCTGTTGACGTACAAGTTTACCACGCCATTGAAAAAAAAACTACGTATTTTGGTTTTGCAATATTGACTCCACCATGCTCCTACCGTTGGATAATATCGTTGCATTTTACACCAGTACTCAAAACGCGAAGTAAAAGTGTTTACCACTTCCTCTCGTGACATCACATCATTGTTGATCTTCCAATAGGAAGGGCCACGTGCGGCAGGAAGAGAAAACGGCAACTTAAAAGCTACTTCTACCGCTGCATGAGTAGACAGCGGGACAGGAATAGTTAAAACACATAACACTGATTTACATAAAGGGTCCGTTAAATATGCCCTGTCTAAACGACTGCGGGTGGTAGAATAGGTAAATGTCATGGCGTGCTTAGAATTAGAGGTGATCAGCGCATCATGTAACTTGAGAGCGCGCACCAACTCAACTAAGGCGTGACACGGAGGGGAAGGGGTGAGAGAGTCACGAGGATCAATCACCGCATTAAAATCCCCCACCACAATACAGTGTTGAACGCCTGGAGGAATTAAAGACGGAATAGTTGTGGCAGAAAACTCTTCCCTTTCTTGTATCTTGAGATATCCAGAAAAAGCATAGATGCAGAGGAAGCACATATCTTGAATATAACAGCGAATTGCCCTACCATCAGGGGACAACAATATTCTATCGTAGGTTAAGCCTTTCCTCACTAAAATAGCAACACCAGTAGAAGAATCACAATTAATAATAGCATGATAATCAGTAAGAAAGTCAAATGAATGGAAAGTCAGTTCTGTTAAACAACATACATCCGGGCGACGCCCCTCGATAAATTGCTTGAGTAGTGCTATATTTTGCGCTGAACTAATCCGATTAATATTTAACGTAAGAAGGGTGAAAGAGTTTATCATTGGCATACTCACATTGAAAAAGAAAAAAATATACAAAAAAGTACTTACGTAAAGAACCCGGAGGTACACTGTTGTAGAAAGAAAGCAAATATATAACGAAAAACTTGCCCGTTAATAGAGAACATACTAGGAAAATAAACACAATACCAAGACAAGCCATAACAGAAGACCACGAGTCGCACACAAAACTTCGTTGTCGGAAGTTGAAATAAACACATTTTTGCACTCACTACAACTCGGAATCAGAAATTGCCCTCTCTTTTGAGCGGGTCTCACGTGATATTGGCTGTTTCGTTTCTTGAGAGGCAGACAGAGAAGCAGTCAGTTCCTTTTTCTTCGTAACTGACCTTGAGACTCTTCTTCTTTTTTGCTGGGAGGCAGGATCTGGTTCCACAGAAACAACTCTTGCTAATAGAGGGGGGGTAAGAAAGGTATCAGTGCCAGATGATAAAGATTCACTCGTAATCGAAGAAGCGTCTTGATTCGCAGAAATAACAACTGCACGCGGATCTTCCAGTGGCGGCTCTGGAGGGAGCAGCGAAGTCACCGTCATTTGTGGAGATTCCCGCTTTGACGTCGATTTCGTTGATAACTCTGGAGCAACTGAACGTCTGGGTAACTCAGGGAACTCAGAAGTATCGGCGAGAATATTGACACCCGCGGGGCCAGGGCCGGAAACCAAGGGGACTTCAGCCACACGTTCCAAGGATCCAGATGACTGCAGGGTACGCGTCACCTTGCCTAATTCAGTCATATTCACAGAACTAGTTTTTTTTCTTTAAAGGACACCTGGAGATGGTATGAAATTCACTCTGGCAAAAAAAAAAACACGTAATTGGTTGCCCGTCATACGAAACACTCATTTTTTACCCTGCACTATTAAACGGTATGGGATATGTTTATTGAGTTTCATATGGATGATACGGACACCACTATCAATCCCAGTAGGGAATGGAGCAGCCCAAAATTGCCGTTCTACACGTCGTACTGTACCATATACACGGAAATGGTCTTCTAATACTTGGAGTGGAGCTTCCAGCGGAAAATCATAAACACGCACCATTTTCACTGGGTCCTCGGCCGACAAGATCCTCACAATACTCGAATTTCCATCGGCGTGGTGAAACAGCAGAGACTCCGGAACGATCGACGCAAACTGTTCATAATCGTTGACACTCTTGAACTTAATATAAATGCTATAAGACTCTTCATGAAGTTGAAGAGCTCAAATTTGCTCGAAGAGACGAGGAAATGTATCATTAACCATTGGTAGACCTGGCTCGAATTGGGGCGTGAACTACGATAACGCTTGTCAAACATAAATTTATATTGCAAGTCCTTTTTATGTGACATTGTACTATCTCGGCCACAGAAAACGACCTAACACACAGCGCAAAGGTGTAGGAAAAGAAACTTATGACGTCACACTCCGGAGACTCTGCGATGTGCGTTGCTCGAAGGCTCGAGCAAAACTGTACTACCATGCCACCACAAGCTAGAAGCCAAATATTACTTACTTTAGCCTTAATCTTTGGAACGATCAAGCTTTTTCCTGTAAGGTTATTTGCACCTAAGTGCACAAAGAATTTCATTTATTCGGCAACTTACAGAAAAATTAATTCCCACTAGTAAAGGAAACAACATACAATCCAAGAAAAATTATAGAAATAAAAACATATTATGCAGTAATTTCGCCGTGCAAGTTCAAAAGTACGTGAATAACAACAACAACAACAACAACAACAATAATAATAATAATAATAATAATAATATAATAGCATCATCATTTTTATTATTATTAATATTATTATTATTATTACTGGCATTAATCGCACGCTTCGTGTGGCTAAATTGAGAAATAATAATAATATGCTCCGTTATTCAGTCACTTTTTACTATAACTAAAGCTTTCTTAGGTATCTGTCATTTTCGGTGAGCTTTGTATATCACCTTCCCTTCTCATGCTGCGGAGCGTGGCATCTTCCGTGTCATTGTTCATCTCAGCCACCCTGAAAACTATGAATTCCACAATGATATTGGTTATTTTGATCATTTTTTGATGTCTCTCCCTCCTCCATGTTGCGGGCTGAAATTAGATTTAAACGGTGTCAGATGTGTCACTGTTCATCTCAGCGACTCAAAAAATTTAGTTTCGATAGTAATATCGGTCAATGTTTGTTCTTTTTTAAATGTTGCTATACTTCCCATTTCCTTTAGTTACTCCATCAAAACGATATGAGGAAAACCATCTCGGGGTCGAACTTAATCTAGGTTAAAAATTTTATCCAGATTGGTAAGGTGGTTCAAGACTTATTAAATTTTATTTATGTTTATATATATATATATATATATATATATATATATATATATATATATATATATATAAATATATATCCCTTTCCTATTCCACTTCTGTAGGTTCTAGCGTCAAAGTGAAATAATAAAAACCATATCAGGCCCGAACCTCATCCATGTTAAAAATTTGATCGAGATCGGTCGTGTAACTCAAGAGACTATAAATCACAGTCACTTTTAATTTTATAATATAGGTTATTATTATTATTATTATTATTATTATTATTATCATTATTATTATTATTATTATTATTATTATTATTTGCGTTTATGAATCTTTTGAATTTACTGCCGAAATTACTGTATAATGTTTTTATTTGTGTATTTTTTCCTGGATTGCATACGGTTTCCTTTATTAGTAAGCACTAATTTCTCTCTAGGTCGTCGAATAAATGAATTTCGTTCTGCAGTTAGGTCCAAATAACCTTACAGGAAGAAGCTTGACCGTTCCATCGATCAAGGCTAAAGTAAGTAATATTTGGGTTCTAGTTTTAGGTGGCATGACAGTGTAGCGGTAAAAAATTATGAAGTTATGACTAATACAGCAGTCCAGCATAGGTTCAAATCCTGTTCTCGCCAAGACTGCATTTTTTTTACAAAGTGATAATAAAGAATCAATTTCTCATATTAGACGTGGAATGCTTAACAATGTGGAAGCAAAACACCTTTATCATGATAGAGATGATTTACGTATGTTAGGTGGGAAAGGGCAAGGGGTTTACCAGGACATTCGAGACACTTCATTGATCTGCAGTAAACACTTTTCGTGTTATCATTCTCAGAAAGAAATATTACAGTATTTGTTGTACAAAGTTTGGGTAAAGCAATAGGTGGTGTAGTGTTAAAGTACCAGACCTCTAACCGGAAAATCTGAGTTCGATTCCCTGTCAGGTAATATAACTTTTTCGCATAAAGTAATGGCTGCAAACAGAGATTTACCTTATGTTGGAGAACTCACAAAGCATCACTGGCGAGAATTCGAATAAACAGTGGGTGTGTTCTTCATCATACACGGTAATGGTAAGTATGTTCATATTTATATTCGTCCCTCTCTCTCTCTTTCTCTTGACGTTTCCCTATCCTGTCGTATGTTTCACTTCTCCCCCTGTCTCTCACGTACACACACACTTCATGTGTGTGTGCGATTTCCAAAGTTAAAACGGAGCAAGAGACCGATAAATCTGGTCTGAAGAGTGTAATTAACTGGCATTTTCAGTGTCGAGTTTTACGTACTCTGATGATAACATTTACAGTCCTTGTTATCTCTGAAAAAATACTGTATAAACACAACGGAATAAGCAAAATATATTTTTTTATCATCTGGGTTACCGAGTTTCAGTCGAATTATCGCGTCACTACGGTTTTGAATTCTCGACCCGGTGGTGGTTCATAAAGTAACCAACATCATCCGACTGGCACTATGAACATTTTGAGCCAAAGCGTGTTCATTCTAATTGTGGAGATTACATCACTTTATCCGCAAGAAATGAAAGTGATACTGGATGTTCGGAACAGATAAATCTTCGGAAAAGACTAGAAAATAGCAACCTCTTTGGTTATTTGGAAACAAAATTTTAGTAATACTAGTTCGCTACACATTTGTTTCCATCCTATAATTCAATGTGATTTATTCACGTTGAAATTTGAAACATCTAAGGTGTGCTACATCTATAAGGAACATCCAATTTTCTGTTTGAACATTTGTAACTTTTAATTATGATACGGTTCGGACTTTTAATATAGGATATTTTTGATATAATTTTACCACTAAAATAGCTCTCATTCAATTTTATCTTTCTATTTTCCTTTATTTTTCTTTTCGTTTCTTTCTTCCCTTTTTGTTCACTTCGCATTAGTAGTCTGGAATGGAAGATATGACGAACACTACTTACTGGGTTTATTACAATGTAGTTTGCATCATAAACTATTGACATCTTCTTAGATGTGTCTTTGAGATCTACAGATCTACTGGAAATTGAGTATGCTCTTCTTTTTGAAAGATACTTAATGAATGTTTCAAACATGTTCTATATATTCGATTATGTTAGATATCAAATGTTACATAAAGTGTATGGCTATTACTGTCACGTCCGGAATTCTCTATTACTAAAACGACAATATCGTTATTGACCTATTTATTCTATATCTGAGCCTTTTCTATAATCTCGAGTCTTCACATCAATAGCATCTCAAGAAACTAAACATCATAATCTTAATGTTCTTAATTGAGTTTTATAATCGTAAATGACTCTTGTTTGAAACATCCATTTATCTTTCTGTTTTCACATGCAATATTCTATCTTCCACTTTTCAACAGTATGTGAAGCATTTAAAAGCACTTTGTGCCACCCTAATATCCAATAGTCTCCCCCCTTTACAAAATCAAAGATATAACAAAATAAATTAAACCACACATTTTTAATATTTACGTTAGATCAACCAGAACTAGACTCACTATACTTTACCAATCCACGAACTCCTTTCTTTTCTTCTGCTGATTCAATTTGGCCATCAAAAAATTGATCCGCGCTTGCATTTCATTTCAATTCTCTATAAGCTGTGAAAAAAATTTGCTCTCGATGTTGTATGTGTTCAAGCACTATGATAGTCTTCGGCGCTGTATAATCTCTATTCTCATCGACCTGCTTCGGCCAACTACCACCCTTAGCATTCCCTCGTTCACTTCTTCTTCTTCTTCTTCGGTTAACAAACCATTGAAATTGTTTTGGTGATGTAACTTGAGGAGTTTTGATTGTTCCCATGAATGGGTTACTTGCTTGTTTTTCTCCCATGGAATCAGAAGTAAACAATTGCTCACATCCCATGTTTGACTCGTCTATGTCTTCATTGCATTTTATCATCTTCTTTCCACTCTGATCATAAAATAAAATGTCAGCTAAACCATTGTCTGTACTCGTATCAGGTAAGTATATCTCTTCTTCCTTTCCACAAGATAAAGTGTCTAAATGCATTAGTCTACCCAAATCGATCAACTCTTCCTGTTCTGGTTGATTGTCGTTATTATTCTGTGACGGCATTTCATCTATTGTGAGAGCTTGCTGTTTAATTTCTTGTGTTACAAAACTGTCGTACTAGCATGCTAATACAAAATGTTTTTTTCTTCAACATTTGAGACAAGTCTTTCCCTAAGCAGGACAAGCTCCTTTCTTATGTATTAACCCGCAATAGTTACAACTTCACCTGTGCTTCGGAGACGCTCTAGGTGATGATGAGCTGGAACTGGATGCCCGCGACTTTTCACGGTTTGAATTGTATTCACTTTATGGTCAGTACCAGGCTTGAATAACCGAAATTGCTGTTCTGTGCTTTCCATCGTTAGTGCAATTTCCGTAGCTTTATGAAAAGCCAAATCACTGGTGTTTAATAGTTTACACTTTATCCCTTCACTTGCCAAACCAAAGACAAACTGATCTCGTAAATTCTCTTCCAAAAAATATGTATATTCACAGTACGAGGATTGCTTTTTCAGGTCTAAACCAAAACTAGTTATTGATTGGTACGGTTTTTTCTTCATCGTGTGAAATTGATGAAGTTCCAATATCTCATTTACTTTAGTGACATAATATCCTTTCATTGCTTCCTTGATTTCAGTGAACTATTTTACAATTTTTCTGCAGGTAAAACTGGCCAACAGATATTGCACAGCTGTTCATGTGCTTCTGTAACCATCACTGTAAACAAAGTTGACACTTTTCTCTCCTCAGGTATTTGTCCTGCTATGCATAAATGCTCAAACAGATCTAAGTAGAATCGTAGACGATCTGTTTCAATGTTAAAGGGTGGAAATGTTGGAATTGTTGACATTCTTGGACGTAGATTTCTTCAAAACAACTGCGCCAATGTTAAATATCTAATGTTACATAAAGTGTGTGACTATTACTGTCACGTCCGGAATTACTGTATTACTAAAAAGACAATATCATTATTGACCTCTTTATTCTATATCTGAGCCGTTACTATAATCTCGAGTCTTCACATCAATTGTATCTCAAAAAACTAAATATCATAATCTTAATCTTCTTAATTAACTTTTATAATCTTAAATGACTCTTGTCTGAAACATCCATTTATCTTTCTGTTCTCACATGCTATATTCTATCTTCAACTTCTCAACAGTATGTGTAGCATTTAAAAGCACTTTGTGCCTCCCTCAATATCCAAGAGATTAGCCCTGAAAAAATGTATAAAAACAAACGTTATTTCTATATTGCTGTTACATTTCTGGCAACGTACTTTTTAAAGTTACGTTCTTTTCTTACTAAGTTTAAAATTTCACATTTTTATCTGTTCTCCCTTTTCTTTTTCTTCTTTTCTCGCCTTCTTTCTTTCTCTCTCTCTCTCTCTCTTTCTCTCTCTGCCTCATTTCTGAACTTCTTTGTAATAGACACCCATTGGTTTGATTTTTTTATTGTGTGTGTTTCAATTTCTCCCTAAATTAACTTATGAAACTTGTTTCGTCTCGGTTTTATTTCATTTTATCGATATTAATACATGTGTAGTTGAAATTAGAATTACATTCATGTTGTTAGCTAATTTTAGTATGAGAGAGAAGAAAGGAGGGGTGAGAAGGGGTCTCTTTACCAGACACGATTATGGGATAAGAAGATGTATATTGGGTGGCCTAGCTGCACGGCGTTAGCTGTCGCAATTTTTTTGATGCTGAGTGTACACCGGGAACTGCTACGAGCTAATCAGAGCATTAAAGCAACTGTGTACTTTCAAAGTCAACAGAATTCAAGAAAAAACTCAAAGCTCTTGATCCAGCACTTTAGAATCGCAAATAGGTCCTGTTACAGGACAAGACTTAGCCTCAGATCGGTAGAATGACCCAACAGATTGGAGACGACATCCGCCATACCATTCGGACATTGCACAGTGTAATTATCGCCTGTTTCATTTCTTGGAAAACCAGTTCCAAGGAAGCCAGTCAATTCCCTAGTAGAAGTGCAAAATTCACTCGATGTTTTCTTCGCTTCCCAGCCCACGAATTTCTACAGCGATGAAATCCGTGATCTTCCAGAACGCTGGCAGCAGATCGTCGATGCTGAAGGGGACTATTTTTAATCTTTCAGGTACGTCTTAGGTTGTGTATTGATGTTTGAAGATGGACGGTGAAAAAATTACAGATTTTTTGGTCACTTTTATAGAAACATCCTTATTTGTGCATCAATGATATTGGTATATTAGTTTGTGTTCGGTTGTGTTCGTAAGGTTGTGTTAGTTTTCTAAGCGTAGGTTAGTTTAGGGTAGGTTTAGGTAGGATAGATTAGTGAAACTGAAGTTTGTTTATAAGTATAGAACTGTATTACTTTCGTAATATTTTTGTGGCAGGAAAGGTTGCAATATTGAAATATAAACGGAATGTTGGAACGATATATTCCAATAGGCTCTAATTTTACATATTAGTTATTTTGCTCTTAACAATAAGTAAAATACAACAATAAAACACTTGAAAGAAATATTGTATGAGAGGTACCCGAGAGGTTACAAATGTACCCAAGTGTACTTTAAGTCACATACATTAAGCAGATCACTTCATTACATAATTGTAATTGAGGAAACAAGTTTTCCTAGATACCAGCCAGCAATTCAAAGAGCTCTAGTCGACCTCAGGTGTCTGTAGCATAAAATATGCATACAGTAAAATTTATTCATGGGGTACATTTTAGCCCACTTGCGTATTCGAAGGTTAACCTTCATGGCCTATTCATGCAGTACTCTGTGGCCGTTACTAGTGGCATTGTTCCAGTTGAAAAGTACAGGTTAATCTTCGTTCTGGTAATGTTTTTTGTGTTAATTCTCCAATTGAATGATGATAAAAATATAATACGTCGAATACTGTGCTATTTGAAAATAAATGGCATATATTTTGCAGTTTCACTGCGTCTTTGTGATTCCTATGCAATAACTATCTACACGGAACACGAATATCATATCCAGTTAACTTAGAAAGATATGACGTTGAATTCTGATGTTAAAAATAGATTTAAGTTAATTTGGTAATTCAGAAATTGCGTAATGTTTTATAAAACTGCGTTAGACATACAATAAAATATCTTTGTTATTTCTTAAGAAAACATAGACATCCAGGCTTTCAGATGTATCTGTTTGCATTTCCTTTACTTTTCTTGGCAGCACCTAGTTCGTTAGAAGTATCTTTTTTTTATGTAATGTGCACATGCTTTATAATAGTAATGTATTATGAAATTTGGAGAATCTTCATATAGCTTAACCTACGTAACTATTGATGTAATATTACATATAAGCAAAAAAGCGACAATAACCTCTATTATTTCTATAGCGCAGCATTTTAAACAATATAGGAAACTCTCCTTATGTTTCCAATTTTCTGGAAGTAAGACGCGTAAATTTCGGAAAGTGATATTTATTCTTTACATTTATCAGAATCAGATAAGTGATTAAGTATAACTTATCTTAGTAGTCTTTTCAACTGAACAAGTTAAATATTGAATCCAATCGAACCTTATTTATTAAAAGTATATCATATTATCAGAAATGTATTATATATTAAGTGACATTGTATGATTTTTGACCTGTCTATTTCAGGTTTATTTTTGTAAAAGTATTATTTCTTTTATGTTGCAGACATTGCTGCTTCATTAGTTTGCTATTTGTTGTTTAATTTGCTGATTTAAAACAGAAAAAAACATATTCATCGGAGAGAAAAATCGAGTTCGGGAAATTATTAATGTAGTAATATCGCAGAGTGCATCGCACACTTCTGTCCACCCTTTTATCTTCTCTATATAGGTCATGTAGCTAAAAGTAGGTCATGTCCATTTGAAAATTTGTAAGGAACAAATACAAGGGCATTTCGACGACCACAATCTGCATTTAATTGTCCACATAACCACGTGGTACTGTAATAAACTTATCAAATTGTTTGCTATTAAATGGACGGCTTCAGAATAGAATAATTAATAGTATATCAATCCACTCTAGCGTAGTCTGCTTTACTTCTTCATCAGCGGAGAAATGGTGAACATCTCTAAAATCAATTAGTCTTATTTTGCATTACAAGAGGAATGTAACACTAACTTCGAGATGATTTCCTGCTGCTCCGAGATGGTTCATAATTCAGAGTTAAGTTATATTTTCGAATACAAAATTATCATTAATGATGGTGTGTACAGGTTTTAAGGAAAATATTTAAAATCCTTAAAATTCAAGGTATAAGACAATAGCTTATAATAATCTGATTAAAAATCTTAACTTTCTCAGCAATTTCTGTTTTCTGCTGGGGTCCAACATGACCTGAGTCGTAAATGACAAATGTACGCCTATCGTTAAAGCTTTCAAAATGCCATAATTTCATTAGGATGTGATAAAGGTTTACTGAGAACTCATTATTTAGTTACATTCAGTTCCTTACTAGTTTGCTTTATCATGTTTACAAGTTTATTCGTTTCTTACGATAATTTTCTATGTACAAATATGACTTCATTCTAAGTTAACATTTCCATTGGGTGCATCTAATTCCAAGAATAAATGTTTCTGAAAAGGAGCATTTTCCTGAAATTATAATAAATTAGTGTTATTACAAACAGAAGAAAAGGTAAAGATAAATTGGAAAGAAATATAATTTAATTTGAAACTTACAAACTAAATTATGTGTAATACTATTGAATATTTGAAAGAAGAAAGTTCAAAACCAACAATTTGTTTATAAGAATAAAGTTATCTGAACTGGAAATAATTAACAATCATTAACAGATTTAGAGGTATTTTAGCCCTACTTATGCCTAAGTAATTTATGAAATTGGTTAAAGATAAATATATGGAAGTGTAAGATAAAGAAAAAAGTGGCACCAAATCTTTTTATGTTCAACGTCTTGATCTGATTTAGTTAAAACTTTAAATTCTCTGTATTCTTTTGGAAATCTATACTTCATATAGTAACTCTGTTATAGACGCTGGACACCGTTGAAGTAAACTAACAAAGAAGGGGAAACCATTTTAGTGCTTAACAAATTACTGTTATTCTTCCAATCATATGCACTAAAGGAACACGTGCATTTACCTTACATGAAATAGTCATTTAACACTTACTTTCCTGAGAAAATCCTGAAATAAACAGTTGAAGGATCATAAATCATTTTAAAGGATCATAAATCATTGAAGGACCATAAATCGTTTATAACATTTCGCTGTTATAAGTTAAAGCAATGATAAAATACTATACAATATTACGATAAATTTATAATAGAAATAAATGAAATGATAAAATAGTATAATTGAAGTATGCTAAATGAATATTAATGACTATTTAACATTAGTAAAGAACAATAACCAACTAATTTTACTTCTCCAATCAGTCAATTATGTTAATATCCCTTTACTTTAAATTGTACTCTACGTTACTATGTACTCAATTTATTTACAATGATACTTCTAACTACAGTTACACTATTTACAAGTAACACAAGCTATTAGTTAAGATTACTAAGACATACTAGAAATTTACACTACATGTAAGGTACATGCAAAATATACTAAAAGAAGGAAATTAAATAGAAAGACACTATAGCGCTAATAATAGTAGTAGTAGTGTAGCGTAGCATTCTTCTTTACAATTTACCAACTCTAAGAATGTACACCTAGGGGAGATACTGACCTCTTCCAAGATGGATATATCCTATGAGTTGGAACATACCGTCAAAAACTTTTCTGTATTTGTTACTTAAAATGACATAAAAGGAATGTATCTAGTCAATGTACATATCCTAGAGCCTTACTCATGTTAGCAAATTAACTCACATTACATTCAAATACACCTTCATTTAAATAATTTCATATCAAAATTCATTTAAACATCTTATTGTAATCCATCGCCTCTTACTGATGAGCTGCACCGTGACCCGAAGTCCTTTCTAATGTGGACACTGAAGGTAAGTAACTTCTCCTTAGTTCCATGAACTACGGCGGTATACAAACTGCACTACAACAGCAAGTGAAATATATCGTGGATTGTCGATTACGGAACAAATTCCTCTGAATGGTCAAATCCTCTGAGTTTTGAGAACATAACTACTATTACCCAGGTATTCTATTTTACATTAAAAATAATATGATATCTAATTCTAGGCTAACAAATAATTTCATAGAATCAAACTATACAACTGTCTATTTCAAATAAAAATTTCACCTAAATATAAAAAATTAGCCCTCCTCATCCAAGTTATAACATAATATACAAAACATAATTTTAAAGATAATGTAGACGTACTTACCTGTTTAGCAAACAATGATGCAATTTGATGTTAATGTTAGGTGACATCCATGATTTTAATGTGACAGCTGTGTTATAATTATCCTCTTTCAGTTCACGCAGTTCGTCTTAGTATTAGTCAATGTCATTTATTATCTCATTAACAGTAGCTCTTTGTGCAATGGATTTGAATTGCATCTTAAGTTATACTATGTTAAATTTCCATATATTATCTCTGAATAACGTCGTAGGGTCTTATGTTTCCTGATGCCGCAGATGTACTGATATGTCTTCGATGAGAGATGTCGAACAAGAAATATCATTACACCGCATGACTTACAAAAATCACTGGTTTTATCCCGTGTATGTCTGTCATACTTGTGTTGTAAGAAGGAACAGGTACCTAAATGATATTGAAGGTTGTGCACATTTTGTATCATTCAAATATCGTAATTGTAGCAGAGGATTTCATCAGCACTTTGTGACTTGTTGTCTATAAATTTTACCTGGTTTCATTCACTTCTTCACTGTAAGCTCTATCACCACACGCAGATCTGTGTACACTTACGTACTGTTGCCCGCAATGTTGAATAATTGTCTCATAACTTAGGTCCGTAATAAGGTTACTGACGCCTACCAGTGACACGATACATTAGCCAATTCCTACTATAATAATTGCATTATACTGATTAATGTTATTGTACAGACAAAATACAAAATGTTGATAATAGTACGACAAATAACCTTATCTGAACTAAAGCTCACGACTAGAGAATTCTGTATTTTTAAAATAACTCATAGAGTAGATTGATTTTTTCAAACACCGAAAATACTAAATAGATATGTATGTACCTGAGTTATAAAATCCTGGAATGATGCATTTACAAATCTTAGAAGCCATTAGGTATTTACATTCTCTTCTACATGATTCATATGAGTAGAGCTTTGTCATCTCCAATTTTATTTCATTTGGAAAGGTACATTTTCTTTGATTGATGCTTAATTCTTGCAATGTTTCCGAGCTGGTAATTCTTATTGATTGTACAATATACGATTTAAGATAATTGTTATTGTATTTCTTACTTGAGTACAGTGCGTAACTGTCTGTTCTCCGAGGGAATTCATGCTTGTCGGTAAGATAAATCTGTAAATAACAATAGACAATTCAAATTCAAAACTCAACATATCCACATACTGTACAAGAATATCTTATCTTAGATAAACTTTGCAATTATACTACTGTAGGCTACAATATATTTCACTGACGATTATTTTTACCAGGAACATCAGCAGCAAAAAAAATGAAGTGAGCGGAACGATTTCCCATCATTCTGTTAAAGTGGCGCCTGTACGTATATCTACTTGTCCATTCAATCTGTAGTTTCGAAGTATTATACCTGATTTCAATGAAATTCGATATGCATCTCTTTCCACAATTCTAAAGAAAGTAAACTCTTTAGTGTTGCAGTAAATTAAGAATTTATTAGAATAAGGTGAGAAATCTACCCTAATTGGGAAATTTGAACATTGCATATAAGCCAATTTTGAATGATAGAATACCACGTAAAATTATTTTAGTAGAAAACATAGCGTATATTTTTATCATTGTCACGTTATTTTCACATCATTAACTCAAATTCAATCAACCAAGAGAATGAGAATCTAGCACCCAACCAAAGTTAGACCAATCTTGCTGGATACTTTCTGCAAATAACTGCAAATAACAAGTATTATTTCCATTCAACTTGATGTGTATTTTGTTTAAATGTTCTGAATTATCTCTCTGTAAGATGTAAGAATTACTGACTAATGATCAAACGGTTGAATTTACTGCTCTGGAAATTATTGAAAAATAACATTTACAGCAACTTTCGGAATAAAGTATTCTAATTTCGTAGGATATTTTGCATATTTTTTGAAGCTCTTCTCTCCCGTCAGTCCTTGGTAGCGACATTTTCAGTATTATACAAATAATATATCAGCTACCAGTCAAAAAAGCTGGAGTAACGAACTAGAAAAGGGAGTAAAATATTGCATTTATTGGTTTAAACCTAGTGTTTAAGTTGTCTGCCAAATATAAATTACCGTAGGTAATTAAGATTTCGTATGCAAATGTAGAAACAAACACGAAAATATTTGACTTGAGGCTGTAATTGACACTCTTCATAGCTATAAAAGACCTCAAATCCTTAATCAGTCCGGAGTCTCCGTGGTTAGGTGGGTAGACTGGCGGAGTAGGAGTTCTCCTACTATTCTGACACCAGATAGAGTACCATCTTTGTTTCTATTTAACAAAATATTATAGGAAGTGTATAAAGTTCATGTTAATAAGAAGTGAAACAATATAACAAGGAAATAAGTTATTGATATATTCCTTCAAATGAGTATTATTTACTCAGGATTGGAGTGCTGTTAGTAATAGCGGTTGTTTCCAGTTTGCGGTCTTCTATGTTTACTCCTCCCTCCCCGTTCTCGCACAGTATACCAGTTTCAACTAACTTAGTGTGTTTGTGTGAGTCATAGCACTAAACAGAGAAAGAAACAGAAAGGCTTCTGGTCATGAAAAGAGGAAGAGCTTATGCCAAATTATTATTCTGTTGTTTAGAGTATTGAAAATTCTTGGATTTTGTAAGAGTCATAACCACAAGTGCAAGAATTGAAATCATAATATTAAGTCCGTGTAACGAACAAAGAATGCTTTCTTTGAACACAAATAAATTATACAGATCTTGCTGCGTGGAATAGGAATATGAACGTGTGAATGAACTATAATCATACCATTGGTCTCGAATATACAGTAGCGAGAAAAATTTTATTAAAAGGATATAACAAACGAGCATAAGCTATTTTTTCTAGCATGACAACAAACTGACTATAACATATTAAATTTTTTAGTGACAGATTAACACCTCGCGTGATGGTGTAGTCTATTCATTTCTTCATTCGGGTCCGCGGTAGCTCAATGTTAGAACATTCGCATCTGAATCATGGGGTCCTTGATTCAATCCCAGATCATGCCTAGTGGATTTTGTGGTGGACAAATACCGTGTGCGTGAGTTTCTTCGGGTTTCTCCCGTTTCACCCACTTACTTCATTCCATCCTTTCCATTCATTTTGCATCAGTACCGTCTCCTTAAGCTTAACCGTCTTAAACGTGGGAGGTAAAACTTAAACATTTAATTATATTTCATTTTCACATTCGAGCGACGATACAAGATTGTGTGGTGATCGTTATAAAAATGGAATTCGAGATTTCAATAAATTTACGTTTAATTGTCCCAACATATCGGGAAATAGGTTTCCAATATATGCCCATCTGTTCCTCATGCTTTTACATGCACTCAACTAGAGGCCATACCAGTCAACGTATTTTGACCAATTTTAGAAATAATTAATTTAATAATATTCTATCGTTCAATTGTTCCTTCTGCACTTAAAAATATGGGTAGTTTAGAAAAGGATGAAAATGTAAAATAATTTAATTATGAAGATTATTGTAAAAATTACAAACATTTATGATATTACAACCAAATTAATTCAACAACATTTGTTAAGACAGTGCTAACAAATAATATAATATAATATAATATAATAACCATAATATAATATAATATAATAGCCTTTTAGATCAACACAACTAAATTTTTAAAAATCAAATACACTAATATGATATATATTGAAAACTTTATTAAACATGGAAATGACAAAACATTCATATATTTATTTTTATGTTATCCTAAACAGCTATCACATATCCAAAAAGTAAAAGAAAAACAGCTAGAAGAAAACCAATTTAACAACTGGTATTGTTTTGAGACTAACTAGTAATTAAAATTTCTATCATTTCACTATCCAGAAAAAACATTTAGTGTATCGTGACTTTTTTCCCAAAAGTTTGATGTATTCAGATACTAACCAAACAACATTTCGCTCTCTTGTTAGTAAGTTTTTGTTTGGGGTTTTCATAACCAATTTCCGGATTAGAATTCCCTGATAAATTAAATCAAACTAGAGATCTGTATTATTTGTTAAGTTATCATAAGCGTCATCCATATTCGCTCACGAAGAATAATTATCTTTTGTTACGATTTTTCATAATTTTATCATAATTCTTTGATCTTTCCACGCTATTTTTGATAGTTCAAAACTTGCTATTAAGTACTCGCGATCTTTTCACAGAACTGTAAACTTTATAGCTGTGCAAGTATTCTCTTTTTATGTAAAATTATTTAATAGATGCTGGAAAATTGTATTTCTTAGCCCTTCAGTTTGCATCTGTCTCGAAATATTTACCTGGTGAAGCAATACTAGGACTGAGCATAGATAAGGACTGAGAATATCTGTTACGCATAGGCTATTATACGACAGGCAGCATAGATAGTTGTAGAAAATTCTCGCTGAAGTTTGAACTAAGAGTTAAAGTTATATAAACTGTTCGTAATTTTACGCTACTCTGTTTTACATCACCATAGATGGTTCCCTCTTCTACATAAGTAGCTATTTGCATTTCCTTGAGCGGTAGGTAATAGCAGTGGTTTATTTGTTGAGTGGGAAGTTGATTGATATCATAATTTATGGAAAAGCATTTGTTGATTCCTGGAGAACTTGGAAAAAATAATTGCAAAGAATCGGTCACTAGAGGTTTTCGCCATCTCTCTGAGCCAGGGGTGTGGGAGCATCAACTATTCTTTATTAAACGCATAGGTGGCGAAGGAAATTTCAAACAAACATTGTTATTTGACATTAACAAAATTCAAAATTATGAATATATTAAGCAACAATAACACAACTATTAATATATCCGTAATAACAAATTAGTGAGGAACGCTGGACGTACAAAAGATAACAAAGATGCTGAAAACTTTGAAACTAACAAAAATCGTAGAAAATGTGAGAACTGATAGATGGTGATAAATGATTTGCTCGTAACGCCACAACACAAGATATAGATGATAAAACGGATAAATGCGATTAATCGTCTGCCCTTGGGAGTGTAAGGCCTGAAAGGAAATATGAGGTAAGCCCTGAGTAGTGTTGTAGAGAGACAAGTGCGATGATGGAAAAAGATGTGACAGATGTTGACGGATCAGTTGGTGATGGAAGAAAATGGTATGGTGACGATCTCCTGGAAGAGTGGGAATATCTACGGAAAGCAAAAGTCTGAGATGTGTAAAGCAGTATTTTAAGTTTCAATTCTTGTTGTAAGTCTAAATATGGTGTCAAGTTCAATATATTTATGTTTAAGGAGATTGGTAAATATAAATTTATGACATGTGGTATATGTTAAACCAGAGAAGAAACGTTAATTTTGTCATACAAGTAAGTATTTTTGCACCTAAGTCCGATCCTAAATGCAAAAAGAATAGCAGGTCGCTCTAGAATTTCAAGTCTGGTGTAAAATTTCGGAGGCGCTGAACACCAGGCGATATGACCAAATGTAAATATATTCCACATAATTGCTTTGCATGTGTTAGTCAATATCTTGGAAATCTGGCCACCAAGAGGAAGAAGTTCTAAAGGATTTTTTGCCTTGGTAACAAGTTTCTGAAGCTTGGGTGTACTTCAGATCTTAACGTCAACATCGGAACCAACAATAATTTGTAAGTATATTGGAGTTTTAGCTGGCTGAGATTCCTCACTCATATCTGAAGTAAATTTGCATTCTATCGGATTTTGCTGCAGCATTTAGTAGGGAAAATAGCGAGTGTTTCTGTTTTGTCTTCACGAACTGCGAATCTCCATTAACTACATCAATTAAGAAAGCTAGTATTAATAGTTTGTGAGTTAGTACTAATATCCTTGATCCTGTTTCCAAGTGTCGGAAAAGCTGAATCATCATCATATTAACTACTTCCCGGTCCACTTTATCCGAAGTAACCAGATCCTGGCAGAGCAACCCAAGCTATTAAGTTTTCCGCATTTGTTTGAATTTGGACCAGAACGAGTAAATTCGCACTTTGTTTCATCGACCGTTCTTTCGTGGTTTCTTGCGAGATATTTCGTGTACAACATAGTCACGTTTGGGAGAAAAATTCGACCAGGACTGACCTACTTAGTAAAACGAAATAACTCGGGTTAAATCAGGAAGCGGTAAAGAAAGAAGTGACGGAAGAAGCCGATGGAGACGGTATAAGGTTAGCATAGAGTATGATTAAAAGAGAAGATAGGATAGAGACTTGTGGTACCATAGTATACGGTAAAGCTGGATGTGATAAAGAGTTGTCTATGCTATTCGATTGAGTATGAAAGAAAATATCACTTCAGAAAATACGAAGACCCAGGCTTAAAGAGTTTATAAAAGAATCCATACTAAAAAAGACGATGGAAAGCGTTTCCAAATCCATTAAAAAGAAACAGGAAGAAATTCATTATAGTGATAAGTAATAATAATAGTTAGAAGAATTAGTTGATCATGCTATAATAAGAACGAAATACAAGTTTAATGGAGAGGTAAAGCTGTCGATTAGTGAAGCAAGGCTGTGAACGTGACACAAGGAATTTCCAAAAACCTTTCCAAATGTCTAAGTTAGAAGGTTAACCGATAGGGTTGCACTAAATGAAGCAGTTCACTCTCTTTTAGAAACTACATATGTTAGATGCCTTTCAAACGAGAGAATAGAAACCAGTTCGAAGGAAAAATATATTTACCCAAGCTAGAAACAGGAAAAAATGACCGAACATTTCTTAAGTAGTAAGTGAGATACTTGGTCAAAATCAGTGGCAACACTCTTTTTCTGTTCGATGACGCATTGTATGCTATCGGAAGTGAATTCCCAAGTTAAAGCATTATCAATTTTTAAAGTGAGCTGGATGGAAGTTTGAAGTAATTGTGTATTTGCCTCTTCGGAAAATTTAGGGCTGAATCGATGTGTGCAGGGTGGAGGAGTAAATACTGAGTGAAGATGTGTGGATAAAGAATGTGCTTTGTCTTTCTCTGTATGTAAGGGTTGGTTTTCCTTTTAAGCATAAACATAAGTATGCCCAGTTAAGAGAAGAAACGTTTTCCAAAATATGATGGGATACGACTGTGTATTCAATAGCATGCTTTGCTCCAGGTACGACGTTTATGAACAATAATATAATTATGAACTGTCCTTTGCCAACGTAAAGTTTGAATCAAATACTCTGGATATCGTATTTGTATATTCTAAAACTAATGAGAGACTTTTTGACGAGCGTCAAATATCGCGGAGCTATCATAGATTGCTATAATTTGCCTCGTTATAGAGGTATGATTTTGTTATCGCAGCTGGAAGTAACTCTTCAAATTCTCAGTGACTGATTTCGATGTTTACAAGGGGGCAAGAACAATATCTATATCAGAATGATACTGATCTTCTTTTGTCTTGTTGTATAGTATAAGGTTTCTTATAACTCGTTCAGATAGGTGTCGTCGATGATAGGTGACAACGACTGTCTCCCGATGGTGGTCACTGCCGATACAATCTAGATCATATATATTACATTCATCGACCATAAAAACATTGCTAGAAACAACTTTGGGTGTAGACTGACAGCTTGGTCACGTATATCTATGCAATATATATACATATCCGTTTAAATGAAGAGTTATATGATCGAAAAACTCAGCTTTTTCACAATCAGAATGACTGTGAATATTGATATCCGATAGTGTGAAGAGGTTTTAAAATGGTGAAACAAGTAGGTGAAAACTGCAAGAGAAATGATATGACCGTACAGTGGAACTACTGTTAATATAAAGTGAGGCAGGTAAACTGTTGTTACTAGGTGTTCCGGTAATTGAATATGTTAAGAAAATGAGTTGAGTCTATAAACGAGTTTATTAGGAACTTCTACTGAAGCACTAACTTTGGCTCTTTCGTTGTTGTCTGCAAAGAAATTGATACCAAGAGAAACGGATTCCTCCAAACTACTCGGAATAGTGTTGCCTAAGCATTTAAATTTAATCGCAGGATTTAAACCATTTACAATTATGGACATTAATTCCATCTCAGATCTCGTAAAATTTAATAATTTCGAAGCATTTACTACAGAATCAATATAGTGTTCTACTAATTCATGAACTCCCATTTTTCTATAAATTCGGTCCGCAATTAACGAACTCCTCACTACAGGCGTAACAAATTTCGTCATTAAACGATCTTTCAAATTCTCCCAGGGAATATTCGATAACATAGCAGTTTGCATTTCTTTTAAAAATTCTCCACTGCACTTTACTGATGAAGCCATTAAAACCATACCTAAAGGATAATAGGAATCACTTAGGATCTCCTGGATTCGCAGCAAGAAATCAAAAACAATAAAACTATTATGCCCATTTACATTACTAAATTCACGGAATCGGCCATCCAAAATTCCAGAAATTTTCTTAAAATTATAATTAATAACCTGCTTTTCATCCAATCTAGACCAAGGTACAGAATTTCCTACACAACCTAATGATGATATTTCTACATTATCGTCTCTACTTTGAACCTGGCGAACTGATTCATTTTCGTATCTATTAGGAAATTCCCTATTTCCTATATTCCCTTCATATACATGTCCCTGATCTGACATTGACCTATTAATAGTACGTTGATCTATCCTATTAGAAGGACCAACTTCCAATGGAAATCTAGGAAATCTACTTTGTTCTGGGACTTGTGGAACAGCTCCTATTCTAATCTGAGGATTAACTATACTACTCTCATCAAAGTGTACAGATAGTCTTCTAGGAGTTGGATTACTAAAACTAGGCATACGATATCCAAAATTATTCATATTTCCAAAATTTTGATTACTCTGCCACGAATTCTCCTGCCACAATGGAGGATTTCCAGTATAACAAGGGTTAAAATCACTAATTCCGCATACCGTAGGCGTTTCAAGCATATCGCTAGATCCCCTTGTCGCCATTTGCGAGTTAAATCCGAACATTCTATTACTCTCACTATGCAGACTTCTTTCAGTACTTCGAAAAGGTACCGACGAACCTGAAGGTATACTACTCAAATATGAATATCCCGTTTGATCTACAGTAAAAACATCATCGGGCATATTTATATATACTGATTCGTCTCGCGATTCCATTTCATTACACAAAACAATATAGGCAAACAATAAATATAAATTTAATTTTCTACTCACACTACTTACTCTACTAGATACACAAAAATACATTAAATAATTACACTCTACACTCTTAGGATTCTCAATCGATCGGCATTCAATAATACGTACTAACAAATTCAAAAAAGAAGAGAAAAAATTTTTTTTTTTAAAATCCTTTTTCAAGAGGGGGGGGGAATATTTAATAACCACCAAATTACAAACGTACGCTTCACTATCTCGAAAATAAGGAATGACTTTACAAATATACTATACAAAGTCATTTATCCTAATATCGTGCCTAGTATACATTAGCCTTATTACTTTCTTTTGATATTCATTTCCCACAGAGAAGTGACCGACATTCACTGTTTTTAATGACCGAGAAATCACCACTCATCAATACAAACTGATATACTAATGATTTAATTTAATTTTTCTTTTATACAAATGAACCACCCTATATTTAAGAACTTCTAGTATCACCTTTCTATCCAATGCTCCCATCAATTTGGATAATTATTCCAAATTAAGCATTCCTGTTGAACTTACCTTGTAACCTCCCTCCCCCAATCTAATCCAAGTGGTACCCCCATTCCTGAGTAAGGTTGATCTAAACCCGCACCTCAGAAACAAGAATACAACAAGGAATCAGAAACGGGAAGAGAGATTACAGGTTGGAGCTTGTGTAGATCATTGAAGTTTGATGAGAGTATTGGATTTTTATTTTTTTTTTTTAAAGAAACTAGGATTTCAAAATTAACAAAAATCTAACAACAATTTTATTTTCTTAACAAAATACAAGATTTCTTTAAATCAAGAAAAATTTTTATTCATTGGTGATACTTTCCGAGTGGTAAGATTTCTTTTTTAAAAAAAAATTAAATTGGAGAAAGAATGAATGGGCCTCAAATAACACTTATGCACAAAAGATACTGAATGAAATATTCCGATAGCACGTCTTAACATAAACCGCGACCAACGTACCAGCTATTCAACAGCCCAAGGAAAAAAAAAAGAAAAAAAGGAATACCTCGTTCCGCGAGTGTCACACACACACGCACACGCTCCTCCATTCAATCCAGTCTACCCAACTAATCACAAAAACAACACAACATTGGACAGACAGAAAAAAAAAGAAAAAAAATACAACTGAATCAAAATTTAAAGAAAATAAAATAACACTTACCAATCACTCGTTCAGGCATACACCTTGCTCGACAACTCCCTCATTCTCTCGGTTTTAATCAAATTCGGAAAAAAAAGAAAAATGCAACATAATTCGCCACGAAACGTTAATAATACCGAACGTAAAGAAAGAAACTAAATACTCGCAAAAATACTCTCTTCGAAGAAAATATGTTACTAATTCCCGAAACAAAAGTAATTTTGGTATACGTGCAGTCCATTCATCCTTTCCTCAATTTGGTGATGTACACAGCTACCACGATTCAACAGGAATGGCGGAGTCGGCCCTCGTGCTCAGCTATCAGCAGACATGCAGGGTTGGAAACTCCTCTGTGGAGAAATATCATACATATAAATTTTAATTATCGTACTTTTCATCTCTATTGTAAACGTACGTTACAATTGACCGCCTGTGTGAGAAAAAAAAATTGAAACAATTTTTTTTTTTTACTCTTATTAATCAATCTCTAAGTTTAATTCTTTAACTGAACAAATACTTTTCTCAAATATATATATATAAATTTTAAATTATTCTTTAATTAATTTACTCTAATTCAATTATTGAATTTACTATTTAATAAACTACTTAAAAATTAAAAATTCTCAATATCTCTCAAATTCAGGAAAAATACAAATTTTTACAAATTCCAATCTATTCAATCTTTAATTTTTGCACATGAATATATCATAAATTTACAAAATTTAGACAATCTACATAATCTTTAATTAAATGTCACCATGGTCCATTATAATTTCTCTAATTAGAGTTCTGCTTGGCCAAGCTTCTGTCAATACCGAGTTACCTAGGACATTCTGATAAGATTTGAATCCCACTGGAAATATAAGACAAGTCATTAATAACAACATAAGTAAATTAATCTTATCTAATCTAAATTAGTCTATTCTATTTTCTTCTAGTCTTTTAGTCATTCCCCACATTATTTATTGATCCATCTTGATTCCTTCTGGCAAAATATTTCTTTATTTCCGATACATGAGCTCTCTTATACTCCTTTTCGTTATTTGGATTCACTGCTAAAATAGTATTCTTCGTAAGAAACCTCTCAATAGTATAGGGCCCTATCCATTTATTCGCCAGGCCTTTAGTTGTCTTATCACTAAGGGAACTCTTTACATGCGATTTAACTAATATTAAATCTCCTACATTAACATATACAGGTTGCCTTTGTTTTTCAAATATTTTCTTACGAGTTTGCCATGATCTTTTCATATTTTCTATTGCTAATTTCCAAATCTGTGCTTGATCTTTTTTGTTTACATCCTGATCGGACACGCACCAATGATTTTCTAAAGGGGTGTTAAACGGTCGACCATAATACAATTCATTAGGTGCTGCCTTCAAACCCGAATGTTCACAAATATTTAAGCTATATTGTAACTCGTAAATATTCTTCGCCCAATCAGTTTGTCGTTCTGAATAATAAGCCCTAAGCGTCGCCTTTAATGTTTTAATGAATCTTTCAGATATATTCGCCTCAGCGTGATAAGGCGAAAGCCTGATATGTTTAATACCAACACTATACATAAAACTCTTGAAGGTTTCTGATGTAAATATACTTGCGTTATCCGTTGACAACGTCTCTGGAAACGCATATTTACAAAATAATTCATACAGTTTATTAACAACTATTCTAGCATTTAAATTTGATAATTTTTCTAACATAACGAAACGAGATGCGTTATCTACACAAATCAAAAGATATTTAAAGCCTTTAGATCGGGGCAAAGGACCAGCTAGATCGCACATCCAGTTCTGATCTATACGACTAATGACTTTGGATCCTAATTCACCCATTTTCCTTTTATTACACTCTTTTACCTTTTGACAGATTTCACAAGATTTTACAAACTCATTTACCTCCTCAATTACTTTCGACCAAGTATACCTTTTAAGTATTTTAGCTAGTGTTCTCCGAATTCCTGAATGTCCACCTGTTAGCTGTTCATTATGATAGTATTCCATAATACCTCTTTTCAAACTGTCAGGAACTACAATTTTATAAGGGTTTGAAACCGCTTTAGTTTTCTTTACTAGCAATTTATCACTAATTAAGTAATTCTCTACTACTTGGCCTGATTCAATTTTCTTAATGATTTGATTCAATTCTGGATCGGATCTTTGTGATTCTGAAATTGGTTTATGAGCGAATGGATGTTTCCAAATATTTACCATAGCTAAATTACTTTCTCTAATTTTACTTCCCAAACCTGATTCTGTTAGATCATAGTCTACGGGATCATAAAGACGTGATAATAAATCAGCTAACTTATTATCACCTGATCTAATATGGTGAATAGTAAAATCAAAACTACACAGTTGTTCAACTAATGGTCCATACTTTAATAGTCTTTTAGGGTTTCCTAATATCCAACTTAAAGATTTATTGTCCGTATAGACTACAAAATGATTAACTAAATAATGTTTAAAACGAGTAATGGTTTTCACCAAACTAATAAACTCTATCTCGTATATTGACCGATGTCGATCTGGTTCACTTAATTTTTTTGAATAATATGCCACAGGTCTTACGTTATTATTTGCATCTAATTGACCTATCCATCCACCTATACTTTTACCACACCCATCGACATAGACGAAAAAAGGCTTACTTAAATCAGGTGTCTTTAAGATAGCATGTGTAGATAATAACTCTTTTATCTCTTCAAAGGCTCTTTGTTGTTCCCTTTCCCATTTAAAGGGTTTCTTAGGTGATCTCAAATCAGTAAGAGGAGCCAATATATCTTGTACATTTGGCAAAAACTTAGCCAAAAAATTTATTACCCCTAAGAATCTCATTAAACCTTTTCTATTTTTAGGAGGAGGCATATTTTTAATTGCCAGGATTCGAGTTGGATCAATTTGAATTGAATCACCGTCGACTAAGAATCCTAGATACATAATTTTCTTTTTACAAAAATAAGATTTTTCCTGTGAGATTGTTAACCCATGTTTTCTTAAACGATTTAATACCTTTTGAACTACCCTTCTATGTTGTTCAAAATCTGAATGAGCACACAATATGTCATCATAAAATATCTTTACTCCTTCATTTTCTAAATCTCCTAAGATTTTGGTCATAGCTCGAGCTAATAAATTACTACCAGTCTTTATTCCCATTGGTACACGGATAAATCTATAACATCCCTTAGGAGTAACGATTGTTGTAATCGACCTAGACTCTTCACTAATGCGAATTTGGTGGTATGCTTTGGACAAGTCCAGTCTGGAAAAGAAACGGCAACCAGCTAAACTAGCCAAACATTCTTCCATATTAGGAGTCGGAAAAACATCCCCTAAGATCATAGAATTCGCTTGAGTATAATTACCAACAAGTCTATGACTGCCATCCCGATTCTTAACTAAGAAACAACTGCTGCCATATTCGGAACAATCAGTTTCCTCAATAATACCTTCATCTATTAATTTCTTTATAAGGTCATCAAAAATTTTTTGTTCTTGTTTAGGAATCGGAAAGGGATTATGTCGAAATGGCTTTTGATCTTTCAAATATATTTTACATTCATAATCTCTCAAACATCCTATTTTTGATGTAATAACATCAGAATAATTAGCTCTTAGGTCGTCAACAAATTGCTGAACTTCAGGGTCTAGGTGATCCCAATCACTATCCTTAGGACTTGTGGGCAAAGTCCTTTCATTTGGTTTTTCACTCTGTGTGTGAGAGTTTTCCACCTGCGTAATTATAGGTTTCTCTCCTGAGGTGTCGTCCTGAGAAGGTCTATTCATCATGCGCAATAATTCATTAAATCGATGTGAAAATTGTTCATCGATATCCGAAATATCAGACTTATTATCCGATAATTGTTGTTTATCCGAACAATCCACGTGTTGCACCTCACTAGTTTCTAAATTGGAATTCAAATTCCTTTCCGAACTCACTATGTTAATCTTAAAATTGTTTTGGTCACCCTTGTCAACCGATCTAATCTGCTTATCGATTTTCATCCATTGGCCAACTAAGTCACCAGAGGTACTAGGTATATCTAATCCTGGAACATGGTTATCCAGACCTCCAGATGTTAAAGGACAACTCAATTTTTCCAAATGGCCATCCCTATTCACAGACTTAAATCCATTTAAACCCTGATCTGAAGAATTAATTGTCTCTTGTAACCTTAACTGTTCACATTGTCTTCTCATATGATCTCCCATGGTTCCCGATGTTAAATTCTGAGATCCTGTATAATGGCCAAGCACGTCTCCTGATTTAAACCCATCGATGTTATTAAATGCTTTATCCTGAAAATTATCTCGTAAGGAGTCCTCTTTTGATTTATAAAACTGGCCATTACGACGTATTGATCTCAACCTCACATCAGATTCCATGAATTGGTCACCATGATCTCCCGATGTGAACCCTTCGACTTGATTTTGGATGTCATCATTCCGATCACTAAAGTTAACTGGCACATACCGAGTTGAAAATAAGTCAATCATATCGCCTGATCTAGGTTTATCATTATTAATATGAGACTGGCCACCACTATCACCTGATGTAAACCCCTGAGTAAAAATTCGAAATTGATTTTCCATCAATTTAGGGTTAACTTCTTCATTCCGTCCCTGTCTATATATATCACTTCCTTCTAAGTTCAACATACTAGATTCTATTTGTGAATGGCCATCTAATTCACCGGATCTCAATCCCGTTCTATTAATCGACAAGTAATCCTCCACCGGATTCACTAGTTCTAATTTAAACTCATTACTATAATTTCGTGACTGGACATCTCGATCACCAGACAAGATTTTTCCTACTGATGGTGTACACTGGCCAACCACATCATCCGATGTCAATCTCATCTTCGATTGCAATGGAGATCGCATTCGGTCATATGTTCTATCACTCTCCGCTGATACTTGCGGACTATAAATATTTTTAGTAGTCTTCCTAGAATGGCCTGACAACTCTCCTGACCTATCACTACTGCTAGGTATAGTCAATAATTTTTCCTCTATTTCCTCCAATGACCGATTACACTGAACACTGGTTTCTAATAAATTTTTAAAAACTAAATTTCGGTAGAACTGTGTTCCCTTATTTTGAGAAGGACGTAAACACATATAAATATATGCGGACAGCTGATCTCCTCGAGTTAAATCACTTCGTCCATTATATGAAAAATGAACTGAAGTCGAGGTTCCCTCTGTTAACCATTGTATAGATGTTCGTCGCAATCCATCGCGTAACCAAAGTATGTCATTGACCAAATCTACCTTTGCTTGTAAAGCTTTCAAATATGGAATGCCTAGCAAAATACTACACGGGAACGGATCCACCACACGAAAACACACTGCTTGTTTAACTCCTGCCACCTCAATGTTCAACGTAATTTCTTTGTTCGAAACTAATTTACCAGCAGCAGTAGCCACTTCAAAAAGTTGAACTTCTTTCGATTGGTTCGGATTTATTTTAAGTTTTTCTAACAATTCGCCAGAGACAAAATTAAAAGAGCTGCCTGTATCAATATATATTTTCACATTCACCCCATTCACACGACCACTCACCAAGGGTGCCGTTTTATTTTGAGCAACAGATGGTACCACTTTTATAGCATTGGAATCACCAAACCCAAAATTCCGCCTATTTGTTCCCGACTGTACATTACTTTCTTTCCAATTTTTATTCCTAAACTTATTTTCATATTTATTTCTTTGTTTACCTGTATTTACACAACCATCACTTGGAGTCCTTCCCTTGTGAGTTACATCAAACTTATTATCAGCGCGACTCTCTTTCAAATTATGGGAGCTATAATTACTTACATATTTTTTATCTTTATTTTCTTTACTTGCTAACCTACTATATTCAACTTTAGAACACTTATACTGTTGATATTCAAATACTTTCCTACGCAATTCCTCCAAACTACTCGGAATAGTGTTGCCTAAGCATTTAAATTTAATCGCAGGATTTAAACCATTTACAATTATGGACATTAATTCCATCTCAGATCTCGTAAAATTTAATAATTTCGAAGCATTTACTACAGAATCAATATAGTGTTCTACTAATTCATGAACTCCCATTTTTCTATAAATTCGGTCCGCAATTAACGAACTCCTCACTACAGGCGTAACAAATTTCGTCATTAAACGATCTTTCAAATTCTCCCAGGGAATATTCGATAACATAGCAGTTTGCATTTCTTTTAAAAATTCTCCACTGCACTTTACTGATGAAGCCATTAAAACCATACCTAAAGGATAATAGGAATCACTTAGGATCTCCTGGATTCGCAGCAAGAAATCAAAAACAATAAAACTATTATGCCCATTTACATTACTAAATTCACGGAATCGGCCATCCAAAATTCCAGAAATTTTCTTAAAATTATAATTAATAACCTGCTTTTCATCCAATCTAGACCAAGGTACAGAATTTCCTACACAACCTAATGATGATATTTCTACATTATCGTCTCTACTTTGAACCTGGCGAACTGATTCATTTTCGTATCTATTAGGAAATTCCCTATTTCCTATATTCCCTTCATATACATGTCCCTGATCTGACATTGACCTATTAATAGTACGTTGATCTATCCTATTAGAAGGACCAACTTCCAATGGAAATCTAGGAAATCTACTTTGTTCTGGGACTTGTGGAACAGCTCCTATTCTAATCTGAGGATTAACTATACTACTCTCATCAAAGTGTACAGATAGTCTTCTAGGAGTTGGATTACTAAAACTAGGCATACGATATCCAAAATTATTCATATTTCCAAAATTTTGATTACTCTGCCACGAATTCTCCTGCCACAATGGAGGATTTCCAGTATAACAAGGGTTAAAATCACTAATTCCGCATACCGTAGGCGTTTCAAGCATATCGCTAGATCCCCTTGTCGCCATTTGCGAGTTAAATCCGAACATTCTATTACTCTCACTATGCAGACTTCTTTCAGTACTTCGAAAAGGTACCGACGAACCTGAAGGTATACTACTCAAATATGAATATCCCGTTTGATCTACAGTAAAAACATCATCGGGCATATTTATATATACTGATTCGTCTCGCGATTCCATTTCATTACACAAAACAATATAGGCAAACAATAAATATAAATTTAATTTTCTACTCACACTACTTACTCTACTAGATACACAAAAATACATTAAATAATTACACTCTACACTCTTAGGATTCTCAATCGATCGGCATTCAATAATACGTACTAACAAATTCAAAAAAGAAGAGAAAAAATTTTTTTTTTTAAAATCCTTTTTCAAGAGGGGGGGGGAATATTTAATAACCACCAAATTACAAACGTACGCTTCACTATCTCGAAAATAAGGAATGACTTTACAAATATACTATACAAAGTCATTTATCCTAATATCGTGCCTAGTATACATTAGCCTTATTACTTTCTTTTGATATTCATTTCCCACAGAGAAGTGACCGACATTCACTGTTTTTAATGACCGAGAAATCACCACTCATCAATACAAACTGATATACTAATGATTTAATTTAATTTTTCTTTTATACAAATGAACCACCCTATATTTAAGAACTTCTAGTATCACCTTTCTATCCAATGCTCCCATCAATTTGGATAATTATTCCAAATTAAGCATTCCTGTTGAACTTACCTTGTAACCTCCCTCCCCCAATCTAATCCAAGTGGTACCCCCATTCCTGAGTAAGGTTGATCTAAACCCGCACCTCAGAAACAAGAATACAACAAGGAATCAGAAACGGGAAGAGAGATTACAGGTTGGAGCTTGTGTAGATCATTGAAGTTTGATGAGAGTATTGGATTTTTATTTTTTTTTTTTAAAGAAACTAGGATTTCAAAATTAACAAAAATCTAACAACAATTTTATTTTCTTAACAAAATACAAGATTTCTTTAAATCAAGAAAAATTTTTATTCATTGGTGATACTTTCCGAGTGGTAAGATTTCTTTTTTAAAAAAAAATTAAATTGGAGAAAGAATGAATGGGCCTCAAATAACACTTATGCACAAAAGATACTGAATGAAATATTCCGATAGCACGTCTTAACATAAACCGCGACCAACGTACCAGCTATTCAACAGCCCAAGGAAAAAAAAAAGAAAAAAAGGAATACCTCGTTCCGCGAGTGTCACACACACACGCACACGCTCCTCCATTCAATCCAGTCTACCCAACTAATCACAAAAACAACACAACATTGGACAGACAGAAAAAAAAAGAAAAAAAATACAACTGAATCAAAATTTAAAGAAAATAAAATAACACTTACCAATCACTCGTTCAGGCATACACCTTGCTCGACAACTCCCTCATTCTCTCGGTTTTAATCAAATTCGGAAAAAAAAGAAAAATGCAACATAATTCGCCACGAAACGTTAATAATACCGAACGTAAAGAAAGAAACTAAATACTCGCAAAAATACTCTCTTCGAAGAAAATATGTTACTAATTCCCGAAACAAAAGTAATTTTGGTATACGTGCAGTCCATTCATCCTTTCCTCAATTTGGTGATGTACACAGCTACCACGATTCAACAGGAATGGCGGAGTCGGCCCTCGTGCTCAGCTATCAGCAGACATGCAGGGTTGGAAACTCCTCTGTGGAGAAATATCATACATATAAATTTTAATTATCGTACTTTTCATCTCTATTGTAAACGTACGTTACAAGGTATCAACTTTGAGTGTAGTCTCATTTACTATAAATAGCAGTAACTGCTGAAATACTATTCAGTGTTGCGATAAAGAGTGAATGTTCTGAAAAAGGAGTGCAAGAACCATATGTATGCACAATTTTACTGCATTAAACTGTAGTATCTCTGGGAGCAATGGGGAAATGAACATACGATCTAGGATATGTAGCATAAAAAATTAACTTGAATTTCAGCCGAGGACACTCTAATAACATGTTGTAGTATAAGTTGGCGTTGGAATGGGAACATATTTTGTGGAATGAGGGTAATGTAACGTAGGAAGTTATCCACAATAATGCTATATGTGATAGATTGTGAAGAAGGCACGTTACAACCTGTTGTCCGAAGCGGAACCGTCATCTCAGAATGGTCAGGAGATGGTGCTGGGTTGCCTTTATATTTGTAGCTATACGTTGGGATCTTGTCATTGGAGGTATAGAGGTAGCACAGGTCAAGTATAGAAGTAATGTTTGCATATTAGGGCATCTTTTAGTATTAATGGCGCCAGCAAATAAGCCACATTCTACGACATTTGAACACTTGAACTTTTATGTTGATTATAAACCTGGCAACTTTCTCATCTAGCTGGAAGAGGGAAACTGGTTCAAGATGGTTCAAGGTATTAATGTAGGATTATCAACTGGTCAAACCATTACGTTGCATGTTACTATTTCTTATATGCATACTTTTGGCCACTTCTATTCCATCAGCCTTTAACTTCTCGATCGCCTCATCATCAGCTATGTCAGGTGAACTACACGAATAACTACGAACATCGTTGGTGTTCTCGAAAAAGGAAGAGTTCGCTTATTTTTGTCTTGGAATCTTGGAGAGTTGCTCAGTTTTACCAACAATCTTGTAGCTTGCATTATTACAGAAAGTGATGACAAAATTTTAGCCCTCTGATTTCATAATAGCACCGCCTTTGGTGTAAATTATCTGCTGGACAGTGGTTTGTGGAAGGTATTTAATGATCTGGTCAAAGATGTGATCAGTGTTACTGTACTTTGTATCGAATTAAGAAGAAATGAATGCAATTTAGGCCCAGCATATTGTAGTAACCGAACAATGGACGTACTAGGATCCCCAACGTCCGCCTGCATTGGTTCCGACTTCCAGCCTTCGAATATAGCTAGAAGATTGAGAACTGAAAAGCTAGATAGCTGACTCTAAGCTGCCCTCCAAGAGCCGTCGGGCACGGTGATTGTTTATTTTGATAACATTAGGATATGATTTGTTATCCACCACTTGCTTGGGTATAGGGCGTTGACATACATAGGGCCCACGCCTTCCCTCTTAACAGAAACAGGAAAGGAATGACCGACTCAGCCAGCAGTAAAAGAAGAGCTGTTTACACTTACATCAAACACTCTTATGAAATTAATGCACGGTTTTATACCATGAGAAGCAATAGAAAGCTTGTTTGTGGACAAGAAAATATCACCTGTTTACTACAACGGCTAACAGTATCCATAGGAGGCATTAACACAGAAATTCTATTTACAGCCCAAGGAAAAGGCCTTAATGACATTCATATAAAAAATTATTAGGAACAGTTTTTAAAACCAGATAGAAAATAAACATTACCAATTCACGAGGTATTAATTACTCGATTTTATGATTCATAGGTTAACGTATGCACTGCATTATGTATAATCGCTTCCTTACTTTTTCGGTTATTGTCTTTCCGTGTTTTTCTTACATCTAAGACACAACTTTCAGAGTTTCTACTAATTTATATTTACAACTAAGAGATTATATTGTGTTCCCTTAACCAAACAAGTATTCTTAATCCAGAATTCCCTTGTAGTGAATGTTGTAGTAATTTCGTTTGTTTAATATCCTTTTGCGAACTTGTATTTTTGTTCCGATCTTCGAGTTGACTAAGAAACTTCATCAGTCCAGCTTATTTCATGAATGTTTCCATACTGTGTTACGTATATTCTTATTGGATAATAGTGTTTTGAACTCTTTCAATTCTTCCCTGTCCTTAGGGTACAATGGAAACTATTGTTCATAATCAAATCGGATCCGTTTTACCCTTCTCTCAGTTTTCTTTTAACGTGTATCATAATAAAGTGTATAATAATCCTGACTCAATATTCTTTCTAAGCCAATTCGCGATCACTCAACCACGTATGCCATATTCAACCAATTCATGGCAATATTCTGAAACTTTAGATGTATAGTCAAATGCTTCCAGCTACATACTTTTCGAATATCGTCTTTGTTACAAAAGTATGTTGAAGCAGTTTTGAATACCTCAGAGAGATTTCTGAAGCTCTATTTCGAAACTTCTCATTGTTGTATTTAATCTTGAATTGAATAGTCTCAAAATGTCTAAAGTCGAGTAGTATCAAAGTACATAAAGTAACAGGTATCCTCAATTCACATTTAGAGTTCTGATGGGGTCACTTTTCTTGACGTCTTGTGGAGGAAGTATTGTCCTGCTTGACACACTATACTAACTAGCACAATTACGTATGCAGTACTTCACTTGTTCTCTTGAACGATACATGACGATACACGAGGATGTAATAAAATAGAGGATCTGCCCATATGTATCTTCATCCTATTAACTAAATGAAGACAGAAAACAACCTAATTATGACACATCTGATGGGCTACTCTCGTTTCCGTCATATGTGTTTGCTCAAAACTTTGTGATCTTCATATGTAGACATGTATTGTGTCTATCGTTTATTTTTGTTCGAGCTGTTACTTCAGACTTATACAATGGTTATATGCTGCATCAATGTATGCTCAGTTTGGAGTGAGAAGAAATTACCATTATTAACATTTCAAAGTTAAAGAAATTACCAATCTTAAGAAAGGAATGAGTGTGACACATGGCTCCACGATATTTTTGGCATGGGCAGGTAATGTATTTTCGAACATCGTTAACGATACCTCCACGTGACGTCACCGACCGCAAAGTATCCTGGGAAAAATGAGAGCGGAAAGGCTGAATCGAGAGCCCCCCTGGTATAGTATGTATACTGAAATCTTCTCCACGATTCCACTATGCAGGGATGTGACATTTTATTTACAACGAACACACTTACACGATCAGTTAATTTTAAGTATTCATATATTTATCATCATAAAACTACGCGCATTGTAAAACTAACTAATATATTTAAATGTGAACATACTGTTATGTTCTTCAAATTCTTCAATAACATTTATCTAACTCTGTTCACAACTTGCGCGTCCAATACGGAAATAGTAAGTTCCGTTTTCATTATGACGACATTATTACATTTGTTTATTTTATTTGTCTTTGAGAGCTTTGTAAATTGAAACATTTTAACCAACCCAAGATTACGTGATATTAAAAGTACTTCAAATTGGAAGATGGAATTGTCCACCTGAGGTAGGATCAATACGTCAACTTGATTTTTTAAAAATATAATCCAGTGTTGCTTCGGCAAAGTGTATTACATTTTCACACAAAAAGGTACAAATGTTTATTTATGGAGGGTCAGTCCTTAAAGTAGTAGGACTGAGTCAATTAAAAATAAGATATTGACAGAAATAACAATTACGCTTATGATCCTCATGCATCCACACACCGCTGCCAGCGGGATTTCCAGTTTTCATACGCTTCCTGGAAGGTGGAAACTGGAATGGTGTTCAGCTGACTCGTCACGGTCTTTTGTAATGCTTCTACCGAGCCGTGATGATGGCCTCTTAGGGTGGTTTTGAGGCGGGGAAAGAGGAAAAAGTATGGTGGGGCAAGGTCGGGACTGTACGGTGACTGGCAAGGTTGCAATATTATGTTGGGCCAGATACGCCACCACTCGGAAGACTGTGTGGCTCGACGCATTGTCATGATGCAGTCGTCAGAAATTGGCGATGGCTGGGCGGACGCGGACGATGCGTTTCCTCAGCAGTTCCAGGACCTGGAGATATAAAAACTGCATTGACAGTCCGTCCGTGTGGAACAAATTCCCTGTGGATCACTCCTTGTGAATCGAAAAGGCAAATGAGCATGCTTTTCACTTTGGATTTCGTCATACGCGCCTTTTTAGGGTATGGGGAATTTCGGGTGTGCCATTCCGCGCTTTGACGTTTGGTCGAAGGGTCATACTCAAACGTCCACGTCTCGTCCCCAATCACCACATTGTCTAACAAGTTCGGATTTGCACTCACTTCTTCAAGAAGGTCCTGGCAGATCCGTTTGTGAACGACCTTTTGCTCGTCTGTCAGCACTCGCGGCACCAACTTTGCACACATTTTCCTCATTTGCAATTGTTCATGCACAATTTCGAGAACTTGGGTTTTAGCAATGCAAAGTTCATCGACAATCTTGCGAACAGTTAATCTTCGGTCACTGTCCAGCAAATTCTTCACTCTTGCAACATTTTCCTCCGTTTGGAGCTCGAAGATCGTCCTGACAGTGCAGCGTCTTCAACTTCTTCTCTCCCCTCCCCAAACAGCTCGTGCTACTCAAAAGCACTCGATCTTCCAATGACGTTATCACCGTACGCCGTCTTGATCATTTCATTAGTCTCTTTCCCAGTTTTACCGAGCTTCACGCAAAATTTGATGGCGTAAAGGTTTTCCAAAAGATTGGCCATTACGCAGCGTGACGAGGGTCACTCGCAGATGTTACGATGACGAGCGATATTTACCCTGTTATGGATGGCAGCCGACTGGCGCTGCTTCCTGTCTTTCCTTAGACCCACCTCAACCAACAAGAGGTGGAGTAACCGCCGTCAGTTTGTAAAAAGAAAAGAAAAAATCAGTCCTACTACTTTAAGGACTGACCCTGTAATTTGGATTTAGGTTACCATAGCACGACACGTTGTCAGATTACGAATCGAGGAAAAAGCTTTTTGGTATAGAGTTTAGCTGCAAAATATAGTTTTGATTAATCAGAATATATTGAAATACGAAACGACATGGTGTGGGGATTCAACATGAAGGATTAATGTTAGGTAACAATATTATCCTGTTTAGAAAAGGACTTGTCAGAAAATATTCACAGAATTCGAGGACAAAGACAAGAACTTGGTACGATAATCAAAGTAACATTGATACGATTTTTGATTCTTGGAATACAGGAAGTCGTTATACGGCACACACGCTACAATCATTTTACGTTAACAATCAAATATTATTAACAATTTAAAGGATTCAATGTGATAAGAATATACTTTCTTCTATCACTCTTAAAGGCACGTGGTGTAATTTTCTTATCCTAAATGTACGTTTTTCAACAGAAGATAAGGAGAACTATATAAAAGACAGCTTTTACGAATAATTAGAACTGGTATTTCACCAACTCACGCGAGAAAACTCCCAAAGGGAATTTCAATGTGAAAGTACGACAAGAGAATATTGAACCGAGGTTAGAGAAAGAAAGTCTCCATTGAGAAAGTAATGACAACGGTGTTAGACTCTTGAAATTAACAACATTCATAAGTTATATCGAGAAGAGTACAAAATTCTCACATTACGATATTCATAAATATATTAGTACCTGAAAAAATACAAACAAATTTATCTCGTTTTAATAGATAGAACAAGACAGTCTAGCATAATTGATGTGCAGTCGTTCAGACGAGCTGACTGTGACACTGATCATTATATGGTATCAACGTTGATAAGAGAGTGCAATTATCGTTGAACAAGTAAAATATTCAACATCTGAAACTGGAAACGTTTAATCTAAAAATGTAAAGAAGAGAAAGGGGGAAGGTAACTAAATTTGAAGTGCCAAATAAATTCTCAGTTTTATAGGGTTTCGAAGTGTATTAGTATGGATGATACTTCGGTTGAACTTAGAAATATAATTACCATTTATCAATTGAAAAATTCGTACACCATACTGAAATACATAGGAAAAACCAGTTCGACCAAGAATGCACTGAATTAGCAGAGAAGATAAAAGAGACAAACAGTGTTGGCCACAAAGTCCAAACAATATAACTACACAAAATATCATTTACATAACACGGACAAGTTCCAAAATATTTACTACAAAGAAGCTACATTTTTGAAAAGCTGAAATTAGTAAACATGAAGTAATAGTAAAAACAAGAAAACATTCGTGACATGTATATCAAATAATTTAAGAAAGACTATCAACCATGCACTTATAAAATAAAGAGAGGCAAAGAAACAATTTTCACTGACACAAATAGAATTTCGAATGAGTGGAAATATATCTGTGACGATTCCTTAACCTCCACCAAAGAACTAATGTTAATGCATACAACAGAACCATATACTATACAGCCTAACTGAATAGAAATAGTAATTATTTTAAAAATTAAAAGAAACAAACATTTCACGGACAGATGACTTTCCGGCTGAGTTACTTTTAACTGAAGACGAAAAATTGAGGAAAGAGATTTACAAACTCATTCCTCTTAACTGAACGAGGGTTAATTCCAACAAGAATGGAATTAATGAATCATTATTCCAATCCACAAGAAAGGCAACAAAACTGTTTGTAATATTTATTGACGGTTTTCTCTTTCTCAACATCTTATAAAATCCTCTGAAACGCTATATTAGCAAGATTAACCAATAGCATAGGTGAAATTATTGGAGATTATTAGTGCAGATTTAGGGAAAATAGATGAACAATCGAGCTGATATTTACCAGTTGACAAATACTCTAAAAGAAATGGGAGTACAACACCTCGGCACATTATTTATTTATTTATTGATTTTAGAAAGGTGTACGACTCGGTTAGGAAGGAAATACTGTAAACAATCTTTGGTTTACCGAAAAGCTAGTTAGATTAAGATGTTCTAAAAGCATCTTCAAGGTTAAGTCTGAGTAGGAAAATTCCAGTCCAAGAGCTCACACATTGAGAATGTAATGAAAGAAAAATATGGAATTATTATTATTCATTTTTTTTCACTCACGAGCTATAAGGAAATTCAAAGATAAAATATGGGCGTAGACTTCAATCTTATCCATCATGTTATGACGTATGCTGATGATATAAATCTGATAGGGGTTACAGGAGAACAAGATCTTAGAAAATGCTCACTGGGACATGGATTTGGAAGAATACAAAAAAATTATAAAAAAATAAAGTAATTGAAGTTCACCTGAATCATGATAATACTCCAAAGTATGGACATGTTAAGATATCAAATAAAACTGTCGACAAAGTGGATTCATTCAAATACCTAGGACTTGTATTGAGAGACCGAAACCATTTTTACAAATTTATTAATTTTTTCCTGAAAGAAGGGAATTTGCTTTATTGTTCAGTACAAAATAATTTACTTTTACCAAGTCTGTCGAGGAATATGAATCTTAAAATATATGAAACAATAAGCACGATTGTTATTCTCTATGGTAAGGAAACGTGGTCGCTATGTCTGAAGGAAGAACGCAGACTAAAAGTACTTGAGAATAAAATCCTGAAACGAATATTCGGATCCAAGAAGAACGGGATTGGGAAATGAAGGAGACCTAATTTCAAGAAACTGCATAACGTATATGTTTATCAAACATTGTTAAGGTAATCAAGTCAAGGAGGGTGAGGTGGGCAGGTTACACAGCCCGAATGGAAGAAAATAGGAATACTGTCGAAGTTTTAACTGGAAATATGCTTGGAAAAAGATCATTAAGAAGACTAGGTGCAGATGGGAGAAGAACATTATGATATATCTTGTAGAAAATAGTAATAAAAAATAAAGGCCAAGGTAGGTGTGAGAAATGTTTATTCATATACTTGTAGTCGCACAAGTTGAAGTTGAAAGCAGTAAATAAAATTGGAGTCAAAGTATCCGAAATAACTTTTATAATCAAGGTGTAATTGATATAAATGTTAGAAGAAAGTTTTTATGGGTGACAACCATACATTTTTGTGAGTACTCCTAATATACCTTCAACGCTAGGTGCACAAATTAATCAATAATGAGACAGTTAATGACCTAGTCTTCGATTGCAAATATTAGGTAAATTCATTATTTTTATACACCATAATCTGTGTCTCTTTCGAGATTAGAAAACTACTCGCATGATTTGGAGCTGAATCTGATGACCAGGAAGAGTGATTTATGTTTTCTTCTAGCACAAACAACGCCAATACACTGTTAGACAGTGTAAGGTAGTCGGTCTTTCCTGACTAGTCATCTCACCAACATGGAATGCTATTTGGTGCTTGATATTTACATCTTCTTACCACATTACTAGATTTCTTCTCCGTAGAACATTTAGATTGCATGTAACACTTTATGAAAATAAGAACGAAATTTTAATCACGTATATAAAATTGTAACTTATGCATGTATATTATCCCAACCTTTTCCAATATATTTGCAGAATAAAGAAATTCAAAGTTTGTAACCAATGCCAATACATATTCACTAACACTAGATTCTCAGACGAGATGAATGAATTTGACTTAAAAATTTATTTGAGGATTAATAAGACTAAATACTTTACATTAAATATGAGACCAAACAAAACCATATTTCCTTAGAAGAATATTCAAAGAAATTTGAAGAAATATAATGCAGTACACAGCCAGAGACTTACTTGATACGTTTCTATGATCTTTGAAAAATTTTTCGAATAAATCCTGTTCAACAGTTTGGTCACAGCTTATAAACCTATTTGCTGGTATAAAAGGTGAAATATCTATACAATCAGGAACAGAAAATAATGGAGCGGGGAGAGGTATAAAGAGTAAGTGAATACGTTCTACTACGCTCGTCCCCATTCACTGAATCCCTTCGCTTTCGAAATATTTCGTACCACTCAAAAGTAGTTGTTCGGCTTGATAGTGAATCACCACGTTTAGTGATTCCTTTTTAATGTGTCTGTTGCAGCAGGATTTAATTGGTACACGTTCTTTCCTTCTCTCTATTTCGCACTTTGAGACAAACAGCAACATTAAGAATCACACGTCTGGGCTTCTAAACTAATGCAACTGCACTGACACCAATTTTGTATTCGTTTTAAGTAGATTTACTAATACATAATTTAGTTGCCGTCCTAGAAATAGTGTTAGTAGGAAATGATTATGAAATGAATCCTGGAAGTTAAAACCACAGTAATATTTTTGAGAGAAAATCTTTATGTGTTAATTATTGATATAAGAATGAATTTAGTAATATTCTAACCAAGATTCTTAATATATCTTATATTTTCTTCTTTTAATCTTTGACACTTCTTTTGCTTATGTTCACGTGGTAGTAGTTTAGTGGTTTTCACGTGATTGGATTTGCTGTAAAATTGAAGCGACCATAAGTCATTTTATTATTTCTTTAGGTCTTTTGTTGTGATATGGAGGGATGTTAGCTTGGTCGATGAGGTCTCGGACATAGAAAATAAGGTTTAATGAACTTGGAAGATATTGTTGTAGACAAAAAATGTATGTTTTAATTTTCCTCAGCTGAATTTGATGGAGATAAATGTATAGCATGAACAAAAGTCGTTATATATGCTAAGGGAAGGTAGGGAGTCTGTTTTATAAAAAAATATCAAAGGTTAACTTGGATATCATCACTGAGAAGAAATATATCGCATGATTAGTGCACAAATGAATCAAAATTCCAACTTGTAAATCTGAAAACTTTTAAACCATAATGTGCTTAATGTAATTTAAGATTTTCTTGTCCATTATAGAAAAATGTGAAAACGAGGATATTTTCAAATTTGCCACTTTTCCATATAAATTCCAACAGATCAAAGTTTAAAATTTATATTAACAACTTTTAAAAATTGAGGTCACAATAAAAAAGTGAAAGCATTGTCTTTCTAAAAATCACTTTTTAAATGTGTCAATGTTTTTGTAAAAGTTTAATACCGAAAGCTGAAAATTGCAGTTGTCTCAATTTTAAGTTTTATCTGTGAATTTAAATCTTCACTCTCTTGGAATTTATATTACAAAGTGGCAAATGTGAAAATATACTTATTATATCGTTTTATTGCATAATGGACATCATTAATTCAAATGCTATTTATTTGAAAACTATTTTAGGTTATCTTGGATAGGAGAACCAAATGGCTTAAGTTTCAGATTGTTTTCATTATGAAGCCCTGTGATTTTCCACATTAAAAGGACCCCAACGATTCATCTCTCTACACGCAATGTCTCCTTTGTGGCGTCCGTGGCGAAGTCCGCGCGCTTACTCCAGTGCGCTTTGTTTTTAGTGTTTTAAGAGTATTTTTAATATAAACAAATCACATATATATTCGATTTAAAATAGCATTGGGAGTAATTTTGTGGTTCTCTGGCGTTTTATCGCGCCACTACCGCTGAAGGCACTTCAACCCAAGTTTTTCATCCGCTAACATATAGTTGTGTCTTAAAATAGTAGGATGACATGGTGATCCTGGGTCCGATTAACTCAAGGTAATTAAAGGAAATTGTTATTATTTGTACGATTGGTTCTTCGAATAAAAGTATTCAATTTCTCTGTGTCTTTCAAGGAGAAACAAAACTTGGGTAAATGAATTTCGGGTTGGAATCGGTAGCATCTGTAACTCAAGTGCCAAGAATCACGGGCTCGATTATCGCTGGAATCAACGTTTCAAAGAAAAAGTATCTACTTGTAGCTATATAAAATGTTAATTCACCATATGTTTATAATGAATTAAAACAATTGAAATATTCAAATCAGTTGTAAAATCTTTCAATGTTACATGTTAACTAGCAAGGAAATATAATCCCTTTCGTAAATATATTGATATCACCAGTTATATTATAACAGTCGTTGTGAAAAAAATGTTCTTGACGTTTCGTGTCAAAAATTTTTTGTCCGTATGACAATTACAAGGGAGGATGAGAAGGAAATCGAATGTAGTAGTACTGGATGTCATTATAACAACATTAGATTTCCCCGTTTTTCCCTTGTAATAAACGCAGATCATTTATCTCCAACATTGGAGGGAGGACGTGTTAGACCATTCGCATATTTTTAAAGCGATGTTCAAAATATTTATGAAGTTGAAAAACAATACTCGGAAGGATCAGGGGAGCAGAGTTGTGTCCAACACCTGGGAGGCCGGCAGACTTGAGGTTTATTCTGAGGGATATCAATTACATCTTATTCTCCTTTGTGGTAACCGGACATAAATAATCAAATTTCTCAACCAAAAACATCAGATTATACGGGAAACAGTCCCACAGTTCAAGATTGGAGAAGCATGTCCTTCTCATTCCCCTCTGCCATTTGCGCTTGTTCTTGTAATACACATACTGTCAACAGATGTAGACACGAAGCGTCAAGAACATTTTTTTCTTGCACAGCGACTGTGGTAAGAATACTATAACTCGTGATACAAACATATTTACGAAATAGTTTATATTTTGTTGCTAGTTAAAATGGAACATTAAAAAATTTTACAACTGATTTCAATATTTCTATTGTTTGAATTGATTATATATAAACTATGGCAAAATAAAAATTTACTTCTAACTACAAGTGGCTACTTTATTGGTTATAACAAAAAAATGTTGAATATAGCGGCAATGGCACCCGTCCCCCTTGGCACGGGGGTCATAGATACTACTGATTCTAATACGCTATAACTTGTTAAATTGGAGCAACGTACGACATATGCGCGAGTTCAACATTTTAAGGTTATTTTCCTTTGCTATATTAGGCCCTTGCGCTCTTCCAGTTTGTAATATGAATATTTTAAATGTGGGCTATCTTCTTGCACAAAATGTCCCTAAAGTTTATTTACCAGTCTGCTTTTTTCTCCTTGTTAGAGTTGAGGCGACCTTCATCTGTGCACTTGCTTTAGAACAGTCCCCTGGGAAACACAACTCTAAGATTACGTAAGCCGTATCAACCTTGATTCGTACTGTCTGGGGACGTAACGGGATTAGCAAAAACTCGATGAATATAAAAATCATATCATTAGTAAAGGCAAAAATATCAATGTTCAAAAACAAAGGTTTTCTCCCAACAATTGCTTATGTTTCTACAACTGCTACTGTTAAAAATATTAATCTTTTCAGATATTCACCATATCAAATACGTTCCATACCAACAAAACGACCTGAAATTTAATAATCTAAAACTTCGTATAATGAAAAATATAGGGCCAAATCTACCCTTTGCCATAATAATAATAATAATAATAATAATAATAATAATAATAATAATAATAATAATAATAATAATAAAATAACATACTTACAATACCATTTACTTAAACAATACCATACAATAAAGAAAAATTAATTGCCAGAATGGGTTTCGAACTCGGGTCTCTGCCAGACGAGATTCATGTTTTACCATTCTTTTTCCTTGTTTAAAAAATGTTCCATCCATGGTGTTCTTCGTCATCGGCACCACAGCTCCTTTCGACTTATTTGAAACACGACAGAGACACAAACACAGAAATATCAAGGAAAGATAAAATTACGACCTTGCTCTTCAGAGTGATTTGAACCCCCTGTTTGTTTCAGCATAATTGTCAGTAATCTGGCACATTTCCTCATTCGAAGATAAGAAAATAAACTACTGGTTACAAAAGATAAAAATAGAATTTTCCTTTTTACACGTGTTAAAAAAATGAAAGAATGAGAATATAATGTCTTTTATTTTTCAAAATGGGAAGTTAGAATGAGAAAGAATAGTAATCTAAATCGAGACCATCGTTAAAAGCTATAACATGGCCTCACTTAAAGAACGTTTTGTGGTATTTTCCTCGTTGACGAAGGTCTATATAACTACTTTTTGAGTTAAGGAATAAATCTCGAGTAAGTCATTGGGCCACACACGTAAAAAATGTCTATTTTACGATCATTAATGTCTTGTGTATATTCTTACATGCAACAATATGAACTAGCTAAAACTTACAATGAAAACTGATGTAACGAGGTAAGTAATTTGTTAGCGGATTGAACTTCTATTCCGAGAACATGGGTTCAAATTCTGTTAGTGTTGACACTTTCTCAAATGTTTCCATTTCAATTTCAATGCATACACAGTGTAAGAAAGAAGATCTCCTCTCCAGAGAGAAAAATGTTGGAATGAGGAGAATTTGGGAAGGTCCTTCAATGGAAACAATTATTTGCAAGCTAATTTCCAGCATTTGTTCTAGATTTTATATATTCTTTTTTTTTCAAGCATTTTCTGCTTCATACTTGTCAGTGTTTTTATTTCTTTGAATATACAGTATATAATGAAATAACGTATTACAAACACAGCAATATTGAGAATAATATACCGGCTCTGAACCATAGAGATTTATCTCAGAATGGAGAAATGTTTGGTGCGTCATCTACTTACAATTTTAGTTGCATAAAGACCTGACTCAGTGCTACCAACTGCTGTCAGTGTGGAGAAGTGTTATGTGTAAGTTGGGTTTTATCTGCCCAGGAGTTTTAAAACTGCAAATTATCTGGACCCCAATTAATTGAATTAGAGCATTTGTGGAGTTGAGATAATTTTGCTAGTGGCTGTACGATTCCCAGGTTATGTTCTTGTAGCTCTTTACAGTATAATGTGGAGGAAATATTTACAATAAAATGGCAGGAGCCTTTGTTGCTTTTCAATTTGAAACCAACTGAAATTTAAACAAACACGAGATAAGCAACGCTACTCTCGCTAGTTGTATTTGTAAGCATTTGAGCTTGTTTTTTTTCATTTTTGTATAAGAACAAACTGTCACTTGGAAAACTTCCAATACGTATCTGTCTTTTTGATCCACTTGAATATTGCTGATTTAGAAAAATAAATTCAAAACAAATTCTTCAAATGTCATCACAATATAATATTAAAATTCATGACTTTTGTTATGTGCTATAACAGTTAAACTGGAAAACGGTTTTCTAGCAGTATTTTCGAATATTTAAAGCAGAGTTACTTGTCGAAACAAAACTGAATGTAATTGTGTTTAAAAACTCGAAAATTCGATAGTAAATTCTCATGAAACTTTTAACTCTAACCAGAACTTTAAAATGAACCAATTTTAAAAATATGTCAAAATAGAAACGAAAAACCTACGCCCCAAGAAACTTACTTTTAATTTTAGAACTCTAAGCTAGGTTTGAATTCTTTTTCTCCGACTAAGATGGAGTAAAATGGATAATCCTAGATTCTTTGGAAAGAGCCAGGGATTGGGCGAAGTAACCCTGAATAAATAGTCAAATTCAGGAGCAGGATAGAGTATTGATATATATTTCATTGCAAAATGTGGGACTAGAAGATTGTGTACCAAATAATTTATTCAACATAGACCATGGGTTTGTCTTAACTACATTTGTACCTTGCATTCTGTGCTGAATATTTAGACGTGTTTTTAATGTCTCTGTCGTGATCCAAATTATGAAAAGCGTGAATTTTTATGTCTAACAGTAGTTAGAGTGCACGAGATTCGCCTGATAATGGATCTCTTCTGTCGGTTTCGAGAACTCTCCATGTAGCGTTCTGGAACCTCTATGAATGTAGAGTTTGAATATATAATGTTTCAGTTAACATAAGGATTTGAATAAGGATTTCATTTTGCAAAGTAGATTTTCATATACTTTCCTCTCTTAGACAGAGTACACTTTTACGAGCGTTACTAACATTTGAACACCAAATGACACTCATTCTCTTACGCTGAATGAATGCTTCCCTAATTTAGTGACAGGAAAAATAATTGTAAAAGTAATTATTTAAATGTAATAAAAAAAACTGCATAGCCGTTCCACTACTTATTGTTTATCACTGTAAGCATAAGAACTAAATTTGTTTATTTACAAAATATAGTATACCTTAGAATATTTAATTGGATTTTTTATACTAATATAGCGATCTGATGATTTATAATTTGGCGGCTTCCCCTCAACGCTCATTCCGCTGTAACAAAGTTAAAAAGAGTATATTAACTTTAAAACACTAGACGAAATGTACATTAAAGTAATGATATATGAACGATTAACTCAAAGACTAAACTATTGTACAGTCCGCGGCATAAAATTTGTTACAAAAATTCTAAGTCCAAATGGATAACAAACTCTTGCCCAGTTTTCTTATGCATTCCCGCAATACATGTATCAATCGATTAGTTGCTTCTAGTATTTATTCCAACTCCTCCCCGTCCTCCACCTCTCCTTGTCTAAAGCAGTGTGTGTGACGTACTACACTCTTTCCATTCAGCTGAAAAAGAAACAGGAATCAAGTTTACAACGATATAGCTTTAAAACAGTCTTTTCCATTCGTTTGTTCTGAAATATTTTCAGGAGCCTAAATCAAAGGAAAGTCACACAATCTTCCCAGAGCTTCATAAATATCTTTAGTTTCATTCTTTTCTTTCTTTAAAGAGTGCAAGCTAGTAAAATGCTCCCTAAGAAATCTATGGAAATTCCCAAGAGTTCTAAAATATCTACGGACAGAAACGAGTTTTATTCAATGATTCATTGAATTTCTTTTCGGTAAGTGCAAGCAAATGTTTCAGGGGCGTCATTTGGGCAGGACAGAAGGGTGTAATTCCCAATCTCTTGAGCTTCATAAATACGTATTTTTTGATCAAATGTATAGTAATACGTAATACACTAATAAAAAGTGAAAATCTTATGTCGCCGGAGAATCTCTTCCTCCACCACCCCCCCCCGAATAAAGTCTAAAAGACACTGGTTTTAACAACAAACCTATGCGATAGCACATTGCTAAAGAACTTACATTTGGTTTCAAGAGTCGAAGGTTTGATCTCAAGCCAGATGACTTCCTGGGTGACATTGAGAGAGAGAGAGAGAGAGAGAGAGAGAGGGATTCAAGTATGGAGACAGAGAGGGATGATTTGTATACACAGATTTAGAATTGGGGAAAAAATGATCGGACAGCATTCGTATTATGACGAAAATTCTGATTTTGTGAAAGATAAGAAGGGAAGTTTTCGAACTGCGAGAATCACATTAGGCAGTTTTCGAATTAATGTGGAAAACTCTTTTTAGAGCATCAGATGATTACGAAAGGAAAGAAAGATCTTCAGAACTGAGGAATTAAGATTTTAAAAAATCTGGTTTTGGCGACGGGTTTCGAACCACGAACCTTGTGGTCATCGAACCATGACTTTGTCCATTCTGCTACGGAGGATTCTATTACTCGTTCACATACGTTTCCCTTAGCTGCGTTGAAAGCTACCTTAAGGGGATATTCGAAAAGTTGACTCGGTAGATGCGCCGTTCAGTTAGAACGTAAACCTCTTGTAACTTAGATACAATGTGCAAAATGAACTTCCTCTTCTTCAGGACATTTTTAAAGCTTTAAAATTTGTTACTATTGTTTTAATTAAGTTATATTTGATAGAACCATCTGATAAAGTAGTGCCAAGCCCTGTGCGTCATTGTCTGTTAGGTGAATGGTTAATGTAAGTTACTTTTACGTGGATGGTCCGAGCTTCCAATCAAGACCATTCTTATTGGTTACTTTATTTGAGCTACACTCATATTGTATATTCCACAAGTTCAATTTTGAAGTAATGTAGTCACAGCTAGTTTAATTCGAAATAATTTTCCAATATTATATTTGTTACTAAATTTACATGGCACTCCTCACTGTTTGTAGCCCTGCATAAATGCAAAATTGTTTTAAAAGTATATTTTCTTTCAAGTTTTATTGTTTTATTTAATTGTCCGTCAACTTTATTTTATAATTATTTTCTATTTCTTAATTATAACATATTTTCTATTTATATTGTATTCTATGTTACACGTTTATTATTTATATTTTATGTCTTACCTTTGAAGAGGAGCTTTTGACAATTCAGAGCAGCAGGTACATACACAGGATGCAGGCCTTTGAAATCCAGAGCTTTTGCCCCCACGAAATCACTACTTTTTTGTTTGTATATATAACTAATTTTATAGATTGTGATAGCAGGGGCGAATCCAGGGGAGTGTGTTTGGGGTGATCGCATCCCCCAGAATAGGGAAATTTTTATACATTTTATTTTAAAAATAAAACATATCCTAAGTATTTTTCATGTTTGTATTATAAACGTAAATTAAAACCTAAAGTAGATAGGCCTTACTTTCTTAAGAAAGTTAATTCTGCAGAAGAGCTACTTCTCCTTTTCTAAATTTGTTTTTTTCTTCTTTTTTCTTTCTTTCTTTCTTTTCTTTTTGCAATCCGCTCTTACCTTGATTTGACTTCGAACGACCGCTCCCCCCTCAAACAATCATCCTGGATCCGCCCCTGGATGATAGACATTTTAGTAAAATATGCCCTCAATCGCTGAAATAAATTCCTGTCAAGCTTTCGATCGCTGAAATAAATTTCTGTCTACGGCCCTGCTAAACAGTGACGATTTTAGGGAGTGATCAGTTAGTAATGCCTCCCTGGAGCAACGACACTTCCCCAGAAGTCATATCTCCGATAATTCAGAATGTGATTTGTGCATTATCACTTTTCACTCTCAGTGTTTTGAAACGCACCAAAAAGGAACTGATCTGAAGTATTTACTGGTTCTCCCTATGACCCCATTTCAATATGGCCAACCTTGGACATATACACATGTGAAATATCACCTTTTATGTCAGTGATCCCGAAAACTATCCATTCGACACAAATATAGGATATTTTCGATTCTTTATTCCTGTCACCTTCCCATTGTCAACTCGAAACCAACCAAGGCTTATTTTGGACTTACGCAGCATCCACAGTGTCACTTTTCATCTTTGCACATGAATTCGACACTAATTTCTTTCGTATTTGACTACTTTTACATGTCACCTTCACCTCTTGGTAGGGATTTTTTCAGTATCTCGCCCCCACAAATATGGAGGAATTTCAACCAACTAAGTATAATTATAAATTATCATCTGAAACACAACAGTACGGGTGATCTTTTTTGCAGAGGAATTCGTTAACTACTGTTTCAATATTAATGTATTGGCTTTTTTTGCTCTGCATGCTCGAGATTGCCAAAGAGCTAAACTTCATTCTGTACTATTGTGCTATGAATATAGTGGTTTAATTCACTGAATACTCGCTTAGATGATGCTTTCGTCACAGGAAAAGTAAGATACAGTTATAAAAGAAAAACGAAACGAAATATTTAAGTTTTACGTCCCACGTTATGCCGACTACGCTAATGGAGACAGTGATGGTGAGAAACGAATGAAATCGTTTAATGAAGAAAGTGGGAGGAAACTGGAGAAACCCAAGAAAACTCATGCACACGGTTTTTGTTCATAATAAAGTTCATTCAGCGCGAGCTAGGATCTAACCAACAACTCCATGCACCATAGGTAAAGTTATAAAAGAATAGGCGTCTAAACAAATACGGATCACTTTCTATCAATGAGAGTTGTATAAATTAGATTTTTATTTATTGCATTCTAAGTTGAAATTTCAATCAATCTTGATCTTCATTACTGTTCGAAATTCAGACCAAACCGTATTCCCTACTAGGGTAAAGATTAATTGATCGCCAACAGAAATCCAAAATCCTCTGTATAACCCCACGTTCCATTATTCCATATACACAATTAAGAGTCTAGCGTAACCTAGCAGGTAATAAGTTTTCTTCTTCTTATTATTATTTTTAACACATCAAAAATATAGGCTCATAATTGTACCACTGATTGGAAAAATGGAATAAGTACATAAAAATATGTTTTCCACTTTTAAGCTTTTCTCACCAATTGCAGTGCTACAATACAGGATTCTTCTTCTTGTCTTAGAGTTTGTCAGTTCTTTTGCTACAATTAATCAGTTATACACGTGTTGAAACAAATACAAATACGCCTCGAGAAGGTTTTATAGCGTTTCTGAAAATTTAGGTCTGATGTACTTATTCCCTTTTGCTGGAAATAGTTGCTGCAAGGACGTGATAAATCTTTTCGGTAGACTTCACAGTCTATAGCTCCTTCACAACTTCCTTTTCATCTAAGGCTAAGTAGTTACATTTTAGACATTGAGGAAAAAGTGTGAAATTAGTTAAAACCCTTCAAAGTGGAGTTACGAATCTTCAATGGACCCCATTTTGCTGTTGGTCTTGCTCAACGCACTCCCGTCACTGTTCAGAGTGCACGATGGAGTTTCTCCCTTTCAGGAATGCTTTCTAAGACAGTACTAGTTTTTTTTACAGCTGTTTCAATTGAGTTGCATTTACTAGAACTGTCGGTTAAAGGAAACAAAAGATCCTATACTCATCTCTGTAGAAGCTCTAATGGAAAACGAAACGAATCGTCGTAAACATGTTACGTTCTTGAAGAGGAAAACAGCAAAACATTGATTGCACAAACGTATAATGGTATCATTTGCTTGCAAATTTAAAACTTATAGAAGTTGATGGCTTGTTAGGTGATGGGTTAGTGAACAGGATTTTTGTACTGGTGGTCCAGGGTTCGAATCTCGTACATTCTTCTTACGTTTTGTTTCTTTAAGCTACACTGAGTTTGTTCATTCCAATTCTTTAAGCTTGAATTAAATCTAATACCAGTTAGTGAATTAAAAGTAGCTAACATTATTTTCAAATACGAGAAGTTATTACATTCTTGTCACTAGCTCGCAATATTCAACTTTGATATAAACTCTTGCAGGTTTCATTTAACTCATTTCTTGACGTGTTTTGTTACAAAACTCATGAATCGTGGCGAACAAAATTGCTTTACCAGATAATGGTGACTGCTTTGAAACCAAATGACAAGTATGAGAATTAAACGTATCATATCTGTAGTTTGGTGTGGAGAAGAAACCAAATAGCGAACGAAAGGTTTAAGAACAACCACGTTATTAATATAAACTGTGCCAAAGATTATTGACTTATATGATTAAAAAAATCGAAAGAAATTTTGAAAGAACGAAAAATACTAACTTAGAATTTTGTAACTGGAGGCAAGGAAATCTAATTTAAACATACTAAAACATACCATTTAGCGCATATAAAGCGTGGATCTGTGCTTAAGGCGCTAGCTAATAATTTGGAAGTTCTCAAGTCGGAACCATGTGTGAATATTTTGTTTAAATTTAGAATTTTTGGTGATCATTAGTCGCCGATGACACACGTTTAATTGTCTTAAGGTATTTGAATATTTTGATCTTTCAATATTTGAATGATCAAATCTTCAATAATAATAATAATAATAATAATAATAATAATAATAATAATAATAATAATAAAATAATAATTGTATTCTATGTTACACGTTTATTATTTATATTTTATGTCTTACCTTTGAAGAGGAGCTTTTGACAATTCAGAGCAGCAGGGACATACACAGGATGCAGGCCTTTGAAATCCAGAGCTTTTGCCCCCACGAAATCACTACTTTTTTGTTTGTATATATAACTAATTTTATAGATTGTGATAGCAGGGGCGAATCCAAGGGAGTGTGTTTGGGGTGATCGCATCCCCCAGAATAGGGAAATTTTTATACATTTTATTTTAAAAATAAAACATATCCTAAGTATTTTTCATGTTTGTATTATAAACATAAATTAAAACCTAAAGTAGATAGGCCTTACTTTCTTAAGAAAGTTAATTTTGCAGAAGTGCTACTTCTTTTCTAAATTTGTTTTTTTCTTTTCTTTTCTTCCTTTCTTTTTTTGCAATCCGCTCTTACCTTGATTTGACTTCGAACGACCGCACCTCCGAAACAATAATCCTGGATCCGCCCCTGGATGATAGACATTTTAGTAAAATATGCTCTCAATCGCTGAAATAAATTCCTGTCAAGCTTTCGATCGCTGAAATAAATTTCTGTCTACGGTCCTGCTAAACAGTGACGATTTTAGGGAGTGATCAGTTAGTAATGCCTCCCTGGAGCAACGACACATCCCCAGAAGTCATATCTCCGATAATTCAGAATGTGATTTCTGCATTATCACTTTTCACTCTCAGTGTTTTGAAACGCACCAAAAAGGAACTGTGGGGGCGCGATGGCTCAGTGGCGTTCACCTCTGGTACTTGGAATCCCGGGTTCGATCCCATCCTCTGCCAAGTGAACATTTTGGTGCACAAACACCGTGCTCGTGGGTTTTCTCGGGGTTCTCCCGTTTCCTCCCACTTTCTTCATTCCACCATTTCACTCATCTCTTATCATCACCGTCTCCTTTAGCCTAACACGCATAACCGTGGGACGTAAAAAACTCAAAAAGGAACTGTTCTGAAGTATTTACTGGTTCTCCCTATGACCTCATTTCAATATGGCCAACCGTGGACATATACACATTTGAAATATCACCTTTTATGTCAGTGATCCCGAAAACTATCCATTCGACACAAATATAGGATATTTTCGATTCTTTATTCCTGTCACCCTCCCATTGTCAACTCGAAGCCAACCAACGCTTAATTTGGACTTACGCAGCATCCACAGTGTCACTTTTCATCTTTGCATATGAAGTCGACACTAATTTCATTCGTATTTGACTACTTTTACATGTCACCTTCACGTTTTGGTAGGGATTTTTTCAGTATCTCGCCCCCACAACTATGGAGAAATTTCAACCAACTAAGTATAATTATAAATTATCATCTGAAACACGACAGTACGGGTGATCTCTTTCGCAGAGGAATTCGTAAACTACTGTTTCAATATCAATGTATTGTCTTTTTTTGCTGTCCATGCTGAAGATTGCCAAAGGGCTAAACTTCATCTGCACTATTGTGCAATGAATATAGGTTTTAGTGGTTTAATTTACTGAATACTCGCTTAGATGTTTCTCTTGTCACAGAAAAAGTGATATACAGGTATAAAAGAAAAATGAAATGAAATATCTAATTTTTACGTCCCACGATTATGCCGACTATGCTAATGGAGAGAGTAAGGGTGAGAAATAAATGAAATTGTTTAATGAAAAGTGGGAGGAAACGGGAGAAACCCGAGGCCACTCATGCACTCGGTGTTTGTTCATAAAAAAGTTCATTCGGCGTGAGCTGGGATCGAACCAAGGACACCTTGCACCATAGGTAAAATTATAAAAGAATAGGCGTCTAAACAAATACAGAACACTACGATCAATGAGAGTTATATAAGATTAGATTTTTAGTTATTTCATTCTAAGTTAAAATTTGAATCAATCTTGTTCTTCATTACTGTTCGAAAACGTAAAGTTGTTGCTGCAAGGACGTGATAAATCTTTTCGGTAGACTTCGCAGTCCCATCCACAGCTTCTTTTTCATGTAAGGCTAAAGTAGTCTCATTTTAGACATCGGGGAAAAATAGTGGAATTACGAATTTTCAATGGGCTTCGCTTTACTCCGGGCTCCCTCAACGCACTGCCGTTAGTTACTTCACTGTTCAGGATGTATGATGCAGATTCTGCTTTTAGGAATACTTTCTAAGGCAATACGAGTTTCTTTAACTGCTGTGTAAATTAAGTTGTATTTGCTAGAAGTGTCGGTTAAAGGAAACTAAAGATCCTACACTCAAACACAAATAATCTCTTTCGAAACTCTAATGGAAAAGGAAACGAATCGTCCGAAACATGTTACGCTTTTGAAGAGAAAAAGAGCAAAGCAGTAGTTGCACATACGCTTAATGGTGTTTCTTGGATACAAATTTATAACTTACAAAAGTCATGTTCACGTCAAGTTTTGATAGATGAAGGGTTAGTAAAAGGAATTTTTACGCTGGTGGTCGTGGGTTCGAATCTCTGCTCTTCTTGTTAATTTTTTCTCTTAGCTATACTTAGTTTGTGCATTCCAAAGCTCGAAGTTTGGTTTGGATTATTTATGAAAGCAGGTAGAGAATTAATTATAGTCGAAATTAGTTTCAAATATGAGATTATAATTACATATTTTGCCTTTAACTTATTACGTATCAATTTTTATATCAAATTTTCCAGTCTTTATTTAATTCATCTTCCGGTGTAATACAATGAACATTTGCAGAGGGACGTCAGTCGGACGAAAGTACTTTATTCCATTCTTACTCTAATATACCTAGGTATTTGTTCATATATTTATAAATTGTTTACTAAGTAAAAACTTATGGCGGTCCACATAATGTGCATATAATAGACCGTACGAAGGCGGACATAGCAGAAGGCGTATTGCAAATGTCCCTGGTGATAAAATGTAGGGGTCTTCTTCACTAGATTCGAACCACTGTTACAGGCGGTTTTGGTTTTCATAGCAAGCATAATACCACTCGGCCACCAAGTCTCGCACATTAGCCTCTTTATTAATGCAGAACATACTGAGACACTTACATTCACTGGTGTCGCGTAATGTATTTCATAAAATTTTGTTAATAAGTGGGTCGAATTAGGTAGCCCTCGAGAGGGCTGATGGTGTTGTGGGCGAGCATTTATTAATAGTGTGTATAGTCCGCTTGGGACTCGATTACAGCTGCCATACGCCGTGGCATTGAATCCAAAAAGGCGAGAGATATAGCGTTGGGTGCAACAGATTGACCACGCAACTTCAACACGCTACTAAAGATCATTAGATGTTCGTCGAGGATTGTTCGACCAGGTTTCCCGCAATGTTCTTGCAACAGAGGCCCACATATTTTCAATAGGGTTCAGATCTGCTCCATGAGGAACCCAGTCAACTATTTCGACATCAGGTTGCCTCTGCAACCATGTCTGAACCACATTTGAATTATGTATCGAGCTATTGTCTCGAGCTATTGAATTATGTATCGAGCCTTGCATATTCATTCCCAACAGTGGACAGTTACATGTCCCATTCGACCAGAACGGGAAACGTATTCAGAGGCATACCTTTTTCCAGGGGGGCGATAAACATGCTTCGGCCCGAAGTTTGCACTGGAAAATATATGTTTTCGTCTGCAAAAACGACCTCGTCCCACACACGTGCAATATTTAACTGTGCAAACGCCAGACGGTCAATCATGTGGTCTTCTGTTAGTCGCTCCTTAACAGCTGCCCTGTATGATCTCAAACCAAAGGATTTGAGTCTACGACCGACAGTCGTAACATCGCCTGGGAAACTTGTTTCCTCTGGTAACTGTCGGGCAGACATGAAAGGGTGCTCACGGCATTGGGCAATTACACTCTGGTCTTCTTCGGCAAAGGAAACTCTTTGTCGCCCACTTCCTGTTTTGCGTCTTACATCTCCTGTTTCCTCATATCCTCCACCACCTTCGTGCTTTAGCACAGTTAACGCCATATCTCGCGCCTGCCTCGCTATAGTTCAGGCCCGCATGCTCAATTAAAGCAATCACGCTGCTTGTAACAGAAGCTTCGTAGTGAGCCATTTTCACACCAGAAGCAAAATGATAGCTTTGCTTAGGTGTTTGAATGGAACGTGCTTCATGTGACGTCACGTAACAAGGCGGAGTTTCCTCTCATTGCTGTAGACTATATCGTACGCCCTCTGCTGGGTGTTTCGTGACGGAAAAAGTGCTTTTAAGCAGTTCATGGCGACCGCTTTGAAAGCAAATGTAAAGTATGAGAATTAAATTGGTCATATCTGTAGTTTGGTGTAGAGACAAAACAAAATTGGAAACCAAAGGTTTAAGAACAACTCAGATTATTAATATAAAACAAGTCAAAGATTATTAACTTGTATTATCATACAAGAAATGCGAGAATTTTGAAACAAAGAAAAATAACTTAGAAATTTGAAACTAAAGACAAAAAAACTAACTTAAACACACTAAAGGGTATGAGTAGGGGGATTAATGGAGACGTCAGCAATGAGGCTATATGTCCCCATCTCGATTAACGCGAGGTATGGATTTTACCATTTCACGTTGACGGAATAACGTAGAGGATGGAGAGGAGAGGGAAGATACATAACAGCTATAAATATAAAAATAAAAGTGACAATGTTCGGTGGTAAATAACTCTTGAACTACCCGATCGTTCTCAATCACATTTTGAATATGCATGAAATTCGAACCTGGGAAGCTTTTTGTTACTTCATTTTGATATTAGAACTCTCGGAAGGGGAGGGGAGGGTAAATATATGAAAATGAATGAAACTTAATAACTCTTGAACAATCCCACTGATCCGAATCAATCAAACATTCAATATACATAAGGTTCGGACCTGGTTTGTTTTCATTTTTTGCCTTGACGGCACACTTAAGGGAGCGGAAGGGGGGACTATGTAAAAAAAATAAATATAAAAATTCTGTCTTGGTGACTTCATCACGCTTAAACCACCGAACTGATCTTAATCAAATTATCAACATAGATGAGGTTCGGACCTGGGGTGGTTTTTATCATATCCCTTTGATGGTAGAACGTGGGGAAGGAGGAGGGGAGGGGAGATATCTATAAAAATGAATAAAACTTAACAACTCTTGAACCACCTGACCGATCTCGATCTAATTTTTAACATAGACGACGTTCGAACCTAGAAACTTTTGTTTTAATATTTTCACTTTGACGGTAGAACATAGGAGAGGATAAGAGAAGGGGAGATTAATATATAAAAATAAATAGAACAACTCTTGAACCATCCAACAGATTTTGATCAAATTTTCAACGTACATGACTTTCGGGCCTGGGATAATTTTAGACATACCGTGCCCCCAACATGGAGAGGGGAGAGGGATACATAAAATCATCGAAAATGACCAATATCAAAGAGTGCTTTAGTAATAGTAAAACCATAACATATTACTATTTTTCTTTAATTTAGCCCAGCGAAATCGGGGTGCGACTTAGATTCGAGGTCGTCTTAAGTTCGAGTAGTTATCGAGAAATAATTAAAGATATTAACGTGTTATTGAACTACTTTGCTAATAATAATAATAATAATAATAATAATAATAATAATAATAATAACAATAATAATAATAATAATAATAATAATAATAATAATAACTATTATTATTATTATTATTATTTTATTATTATTATTATTATTATTATTATTATTATTATTATTATTATTATTATTATTATTATTATTATTATTATTATTATTGAAGATTTGATCATTCAAATATTGAAAGATCAAAATATTCAAATACCTTAAGACAATTAAACGTGTGTCATCGGCGACTAATGATCACCAAAAATTCTAAATTTAAACAAAATATTCACACATGGTTCCGACTTGAGAACTTCCAAATTATTAGCTAGCGCCTTAAGCACAGATCCACGCTTTATATGCGCTAAATGGTATGTTTTAGTATGTTTAAATTAGATTTCCTTGCCTCCAGTTACAAAATTCTAAGTTAGTATTTTTCGTTCTTTCAAAATTTCTTTCGATTTTTTTAATCATATAAGTCAATAATCTTTGGCACAGTTTATATTAATAACGTGGTTGTTCTTAAACCTTTCGTTCGCTATTTGGTTTCTTCTCCACACCAAACTACAGATATGATACGTTTAATTCTCATACTTGTCATTTGGTTTCAAAGCAGTCACCATTATCTGGTAAAGCAATCTTGTTCGCCACGATTCATGAGTTTTGTAACAAAACACGTCAAGAAATGAGTTAAATGAAACCTGCAAGAGTTTATATCAAAGTTGAATATTGCGAGCTAGTGACAAGAATGTAATAACGTCTCGTATTTGAAAATAATGTTAGCTACTTTTAATTCACTAACTGGTATTAGATTTAATTCAAGCTTAAAGAATTGGAATGAACAAACTCAGTGTAGCTTAAAGAAACAAAACGTAAGAAGAATGTACGAGATTCGAACCCTGGACCACCAGTACAAAAATCCTGTTCACTAACCCATCACCTAACAAGCCATCAACTTCTATAAGTTTTAAATTTGCAAGCAAATGATACCATTATACGTTTGTGCAATCAATGTTTTGCTGTTTTCCTCTTCAAGAACGTAACATGTTTACGACGATTCGTTTCGTTTTCCATTAGAGCTTCTACAGAGATGAGTATAGGATCTTTTGTTTCCTTTAACCGACAGTTCTAGTAAATACAACTCAATTGAAACAGCTGTAAAAAAAACTAGTACTGTCTTAGAAAGCATTCCTGAAAGGGAGAAACTCCATCGTGCACTCTGAACAGTGACGGGAGTGCGTTGAGCAAGACCAACAGCAAAATGGGGTCCATTGAAGATTCGTAACTCCACTTTGAAGGGTTTTAACTAATTTCACACTTTTTCCTCAATGTCTAAAATGTAACTACTTAGCCTTAGATGAAAAGGAAGTTGTGAAGGAGCTATAGACTGTGAAGTCTACCGAAAAGATTTATCACGTCCTTGCAGCAACTATTTCCAGCAAAAGGGAATAAGTACATCAGACCTAAGTTTTCAGAAACGCTATAAAACCTTCTCGAGGCGTATTTGTATTTGTTTCAACACGTGTATAACTGATTAATTGTAGCAAAAGAACTGACAAACTCTAAGACAAGAAGAAGAATCCTGTATTGTAGCACTGCAATTGGTGAGAAAAGCTTAAAAGTGGAAAACATATTTTTATGTACTTATTCCATTTTTCCAATCAGTGGTACAATTATGAGCCTATATTTTTGATGTGTTAAAAATAATAATAATAAGAAGAAAACTTATTACCTGCTAGGTTACGCTGGACTCTTAATTGTGTATATGGAATAATGGAACGTGGGGTTATACAGAGGATTTTGGATTTCTGTTGGCGATCAATTAATCTTTACCCTAGTAGGGAATACGGTTTGGTCTGAATTTCGAACAGTAATGAAGATCAAGATTGATTGAAATTTCAACTTAGAATGAAATAAATAAAAATCTAATTTATACAACTCTCATTGATAGTAGTGATCCGTATTTGTTTAGACGCCTATTCTTTTATAACTTTACCTATGGTGCATGGAGTTGTTGGTTAGATCCTAGCTCGCGCTGAATGAACTTTATTATGAACAAAAACCGTGTGCATGAGTTTTCTTGGGTTTCTCCAGTTTCCTCCCACTTTCTTCATTAAACGATTTCATTCGTTTCTCACCATCACTTTCTCCATTAGCGTAGTCGGCATAACGTGGGACGTAAAACTTAAATATTTCGTTTCGTTTTTCTTTTATAACTGTATCTTACTTTTCCTGTGACGAAAGCATCATCTAAGCGAGTATTCAGTGAATTAAACCACTATATTCATAGCACAATAGTACAGAATGAAGTTTAGCTCTTTGGCAATCTCGAGCATGCAGAGCAAAAAAAGCCAATACATTAATATTGAAACAGTAGTTAACGAATTCCTCTGCGAAAAAGATCACCCGTACTGTTGTGTTTCAGATGATAATTTATAATCATACTTAGTTGGTTGAAATTCCTCCATATTTGTGGGGGCGAGATACTGAAAAAATCCCTACCAAGAGGTGAAGGTGACATGTAAAAGTAGTCAAATACGAACGAAATTAGTGTCGAATTCATGTGCAAAGATGAAAAGTGACACTGTGGATGCTGCGTAAGTCCAAAATAAGCCTTGGTTGGTTTCGAGTTGACAATGGGAAGGTGATAGGAATAAAGAATCGAAAATATCCTATATTTGTGTCGAATGGATAGTTTTCGGGATCACTGACATAAAAGGTGATATTTCACATGTGTATATGTCCAAGGTTGGCCATATTGAAATGGGGTCATAGGGAGAACCAGTAAATACTTCAGATCAGTTCCTTTTTGGTGCGTTTCGAAACACTGAGAGTGTAAAGTGATAATGCACAAATCACATTCTGAATTATCGGAGATATGACTTCTGGGGAAGTGTCGTTGCTCCAGGGAGGCATTACTAACTGATCACTCCCTAAAATCGTCACTGTTTAGCAGGGCCGTAGACAGAAATTTATTTCAGCGATCGAAAGCTTGACAGGAATTTATTTCAGCGATTGAGGGCATATTTTACTAAAATGTCTATCATCCAGGGGCGGATCCAGGATGATTGTTTGAGGGGGGAGCGGTCGTTCGAAGTCAAATCAAGGTAAGAGCGGATTGCAAAAAGAAAAGAAAGAAAGAAAGAAAAAAGAAGAAAAAAACAAATTTAGAAAAGGAGAAGTAGCTCTTCTGCAGAATTAACTTTCTTAAGAAAGTAAGGCCTATCTACTTTAGGTTTTAATTTACGTTTATAATACAAACATGAAAAATACTTAGGATATGTTTTATTTTTAAAATAAAATGTATAAAAATTTCCCTATTCTGGGGGATGCGATCACCCCAAACACACTCCCCTGGATTCGCCCCTGCTATCACAATCTATAAAATTAGTTATATATACAAACAAAAAAGTAGTGATTTCGTGGGGGCAAAAGCTCTGGATTTCAAAGGCCTGCATCCTGTGTATGTCCCTGCTGCTCTGAATTGTCAAAAGCTCCTCTTCAAAGGTAAGACATAATATGTAAATAATAAACGTGTAACATAGAATACAACATAAATAGAAAATATGTTATAATTAAGAAATAGAAAAGAATTATAAAATAAAGTTGAAGGACAATTAAGAAAACCATAAAACTTGAAAGTAAAATATACTTTTAAAACAATTTTGCATTTATGGAGAGCTACAAACAGTGAGAAGTTCCATGTAAATTTATTAACAAATTTAATATTGGAAAATTATTTCTAATTAAACTTGCTGTGACTACATTACTTCAAAATTGAACTTGTTGAATATAAAGTATGAGCGTAGCTCAAATAAAACAATCAATAAGAATGGTCTTGATTGGAAGCTCGGACTTTCCACGTAAAAGTAACTTACATTAGCCATTCACCTAACAGACAATGACGCACAGGGCTTGGCACTACTTTATCAGATGGTTCTATCAAATGTAACTTAATTAAAACAATAGTAACAAATTTTAAAGCTTTAAAAAGTGTCCTGAAGAAGAGGAAGTTCATTTTGCACATTGTAACTAAGTTACAAGAGGTTTACGTCTTCTCTGAACACCGCATCTACCGAGTCAAGTTTTGGAATATCCTTTTAATGTAGCTTTCAACACAGCTAAGGGAAACGTATGTGAACGAGTAATAGAATTCTCCGTAGCAGAATGGATAAAGTCATGGTTCGATAACCACAAGGTTCGTGGTTCGAAACCCGTCGCCGGAATCAGATTCTTTTAAATTTTAATTCCTCAGTTCTGAAGATCTTTCTCTCCTTTCGTAATCATCTGATGCTCTAAAAAGAGTTCTCCACATTAATTCGACAACTACCTAATGTGATCCTCGCAGTTCGAAAACTCCCCTTCTTATCTTTCACAAAATCAGAATTTTCGTCATAATACGAATGCTGTGCGATCATTTTTTCCCCAATTCTAAATCTGTGTATACAAATCATCCCTCTCTGTCTTTATACTTGAATCCCTCTCTCTATCTCTCTCTGTCTCTCTCAATGTCACCCAGGAAGTCATCTGGCTTGAGATCAAACCTTCGACTCTTGAAACCAAATGTAAGCTCTTTAGCAATGTGCTATCGTAGCTTTATAGGTTTGTTGTTAAAACCAGTGTCTTTTAACCTTTAATCGGGGGGGGGGGAGGAGGAAGAGATTCTCCGGCGACATAAGATTTTCACTTTTTATTAGTGTATTACTATACATTTGATCAAAAAATACGTATTTATGAAGCTCAAGACAGGGGGAATTACACCCTCCTGTCCTGCCCAAATGACGCCCCTGAATCATTTGCTTGCACTTACTGAAAAGAAATTGAATGAATCATTGAAGAAAACTCGTTTCTGTCCGTAGATATTTTAGAGCTCTTGGGAATTTCCATAGATTTCTTAGGGAGCATCTTACTAGCTTGCACTCTTTAAAGAAAGAAAAGAATGAAACTAAAGATATTTATGAAGCTCTGGGAAGATTGTGTGACTTTCCTTTAATTTAGGCTCTTGAAAATATTTCAGAACAAACGAATGGAAAATACTGTTTTAAAGCTATAACGTTGTAAACTTGATTCCTGTTTCTTTTTCAGCTGAATTGAAAGAGTGTACTACGTCACACACACTGCTTTAGACAAGGAGAGGTGGAGGACGGGGAGGAGTTGGAATAAATACTAGAAGCAACTAATCGACTGATACATGTATTGCGGGAATGCATGAAAACTGGGCAAGAGTTTGTTATTCATTTGGACTTAGAATTTTTGTAACAAATTTTATGCCGCGGACTGTACCTAGAAGCTGGAAATTTAGGCACATGTTTCCTCTTGTCACGGGTGTAAAAGTTCAAAAATGAGTTTAATTGCTTATGTCTCATAAGTATAGACTTGGAATTCCATTATTTTCATTGCCAAGAAGGGAATATTAAAATAATAACTGAAGTTAGGGAAATGGAACAGCGCATCAAAAGGAAAATACAAGACGTGTCACAGTATTGTAAAGTGAGCACGTTTAAAGAGGAAAACGAATAAGTTTTCTATAATATTCCAAATTCTAATTTTTACACATAAACTAAAAAATAGGAATTCGTCTTTTTTACAAGCGTGGAAATCGGTATATTATACATATTTGAATGAACATAAAATAATACTATATCAGTTATTCAGTACTTTTGCTCTTAAAGAAGAAACGTCGTAATGTTTATGATATTCATATTCTGTTTATTTACTAAGCGATTGCACATTGTATGCTGATAACCTGAAGATCTGACTCTACTTTTTGAACTGATGTAATCAATATATAATTTATTTTTCAAATTTAAAATTACGAATCCTTGAAAGATAGTAAGCAACGTGCATCGGCTGGATGTAAACAAACAATCCTTATCTGCTAAGATTTTACTTGGGAAATTTCGCTTTGAATGTTACAAGTAAATAAATTATATTGTAGTTTTAGCAAAAAATATGTATCAAGTAGATGCATTCCGATGCACATAATATTTGTTGTATGGTTATTATAAATCTTCTCTAGAGCGGATGAAAGCAAAATTGAGTATTTTGCTACAGGAGTGAATTCAACGTTTCTGTTTAGTAATTACATTAAAACGTAAGATACTTATAAAGATGTATTTATATATAAAACATATTACATCATTTTACACTGTTAGAAAGATTCAGGCGAATAGAACACTCAAGCTGTGACATTAGTAGATGACCTAACAACAGAATTACGTAGCAGGCATATCCCTATCATGTTCCCTCAGGTACATGGGGATGTGCCCAGTATGTTCTTTATGAACCTATGAGAGAGAAATCACATGGAGGGCAAGTGATAGTCACAGTCTATGTCCGACCTAGGCACATGCATGACATGTGCCTGGGGAAGTTACCTAGAATGTTCTTCCCCTTACCGTAAGCGAAAATTACTCCCAAAAAATATGGTGATACGTCTTCGTACAGTAATTTGTTTACATTACAATGAGCTTAAAACACTTAAAAAGTAAAAACAATAATCCGTGGGGCGCGATACAGCGACCCTTTGATTAGTAGAAGCGTGGTCTCCCTTCTTGGCAACGGAGGAGATAAAGTACAGGTCGCTTTTAGAGGGATAAATCCTTGGGGCCTTTTAATTTATCTAATCAGAGTGGATATATAACGATAACCGCTTGCGGTCAGATAAAATCTCCTCACCGTGTAATTTTATAGCAAAATGACGAGCGTCTCTTTACTTTATTTCACAGTTCGTTAATATTTACCTTCAAATAATAGGAGACAGTTGGCATCTCAAAAATACATTTTTTATCACTAACTGCGTAAATAATTAACTGTTCACTAATGTATGAGAGATTCATGTGAAATTTTATTCATCAGTTATGTCATTTCCTCCTTCTAAAGCAATCTTCCAAATTTGATGGATTTGCTGCTTCTTTTTTCTAAGCGATTGTGTACTAGAAGGGAAGAAGTTGAAGCAGAAAGCACGACAAACCGTTGCATGTTACTGCAAATGAGCAAATACAAACAGCTGACTGTCATCCATTCGTCGCTGCAGATACCAATTATGTGTCATAAGTATCTAAAAAAGTGTGGACGTAAAGGATGTAGCTCGATCATGGAAGATATATGTCCCAAGTGACAACATAAAAAGAAATGAGTATCACAGTGTGAAACTGAGTAAGGTATATAAATGGTACATTTGTGATACACAGTCGCAAATATCACTTAGGTGTAACAAGCACATAAAACTACAGGTGGCTGAAGTACATCCTTAGCACATAAATGCCATATATACGAAGTGTCGGGTACCTAAAAAGTAGCTGGGACACATAAATGGCACTTTCTTAGCAGATCTTGTGCTGTTAGGGTGAACGCTTTAGCATAATTATATTTGGTATAAGATTTGTTTTATGTACGGAGAGTAAATATATTTTTAATTTACTTCAAAGATTTTCTGATATTATTCCCAAATCGATGGAAAAATGTGTAGTGACTTTATAAAGCAAACTCTAATTATAACCCTTAGACTGCAGATGGCATTCTTGCTCAGTGGCAGTACCTTCGAGAACCAAGAAACCCCGCCACATTCAATATAAATTGAACGTTAAATGGACTACCTGCTTTCAAGTAAAGAAAAACGTTACAAACTAAATTGAACATTTAAGAGTAATAAGCTTCAATAACCCCACCAATGTTCTAGTACACACTTAGAGTTAGGCCTCTAACCTTGATGATGATATTTTATGAAATAGGCAAAATTACTCATGACGTTATCATATTTAATAACAATTTACACTAACGGCTGTTAATCCTTTTGTGTGTAAATTAAGACGTCATTACAATTCAAACAGTCTTCTTTCCTTCGGCAATCATACCTATCCTCGTCACAAAAAGTGCCTTTTCATCGCCGTGACGGGTATGTGACCGCGCAGTACTGTAAGGAAGGGATGGTTGTATAAGAAATTGTGATTAAATTTGAAGACTTTTTATTTTTAGTAGGGAAATAACGTAGGTATAGGGAGTAAAGGAATAGATTAGATCCATCAGCGCACTGTCATCTCTGAGAAGATTTGTATTCTCAGTTTTTCAATTTACTGTCTTATATGTTGAAGTAATAACTGCTAACAACCGCTACTAGCGCTTTTCACTATTCAGGACTTCACTACGCAATGTTCGCAGAGCACTTTTCTCAGTCCTAAGCGTGTGCGTGAATTATTTAATTCCCCTCACTATAATTATTTGAGAATAGAAACTGATTACGCTGAACGTGAATATGTTTCTCTGTCGTAAAACAATAACCGTAATAAATGTAGATAAGGTTCTTATTATTATATAAAACACAGGGAACTACGTCAGACGGTCCCTGGTCAAAAGGGGCTCCGCTACAAAAGGGCCCGGTTTAAAACGGCGAGGCGTCAACTGGGCCTGAGTCAAAATGGCCTCGCGTCAAAATATAACAAATCAGAAAGGTCCCGCGTCAGAAGGGTCCGGTAAATACAGTTTCACGGGTAGAAATCTTGAGATCAAAGCAAGAGTGGAGATCAACCATGCGCAAGGGGATTGTGTCCTTTTAGTATATTGAAGTGCTTGTGCAAAACAAGGAAATATATCTGTGGTTATTAGTAACAAATAAGAAATTTGAATGGTGATATTAGTTTGTTTGCTTGTTGATTCTTTTGCAACAATCGCTTTCGCTTAAGTCGTTCTCGATGAGAGTTCCTTGCACTCACGTCATAGGCGGACTGGATATTTTACGGCCTATTCACCAATTTCTAAAATATCGTACAATCAGTGGTGCAACGAGCTATGAGCTTGGGGGCTTACGTCCTCTCCGAAACAAACCTGGTCTATCTTATACAGCCGCGCTGCAGACAAATTTTGCTGAAATTCCAAAATAGATCAATGTATAAATGAACATTAAATGAAGTCAAGTCACTGTCGAAAGAGAAATACCCAGAGAAAATAACTACATTAATTTCCTAGAGTATTAAATGTTAGTAAAGATTGCGTCATTTTATGCAAAAATAAAGATGTACAAAATAATAATTATAGTGCAAATTTTAAAACTTCTAACCGTTAATAATAGGAAATTTGTGAATTGGAATTTTCATTTTAAGTTTTATTTTTTTTATTTTAATAATGATACCTATATTGCTTGTAATGAGGATAATACAAACTTTCAATTTTGTCCATATCAAATAGTGCAGGACGTCATTTGCGCACTACTGTATTGGATATTCTTGGCCTCTACCGAAATAAAATCCTGGTTGCGCCACTGCGTACAATGAACATATGTGATGAGCCATCGCGTTTTGTAGTTGTAAATTCGTTGTTACTTGATAGTTTTTGCAAGCTATGATTTATCATTGGTCATTGGAAATTTGATGTCACAGGAAGCACAGAATAATCAGAAACCAACTTTCAAGAGAATATTTTATAATTATTATTGTATTGCCACACAGGATGCCTAAAAAGTCCCGTAACTAAAATAACTCTGTTATTATCAGAGCTACAACAAAATGTAAGAAAAGAAACCGTCTTCAAATAAAGTTTTTAATAGACAGTAACTTCATTCATTTATGTTGTGGGTCGAGGTAAACGTTAATGTTGCATTTGCATGTAGCATTATGCGCATATAGAGCGTACAGCCCAAACAACTTGTCCGATTTGAAAATTCTTTCACTTTAGATTGAAAGCATTACATTTGGAGACGGTTTCACCTCCTACATTTTGTTATAACTCTGATAATAATAGAGTTAACGTATGTCATGGAACTTTTCAGACACTTTGTATAGTAGCTGAAACACTAAACAAATAATAGCCAACATCTTTTTACTATGGAAAGAACAGGACAGCTTACTGAAAATTGTAACAAACAACTAATAATAACTTTCGACTCTGGAATGAACGCGACGTTTTACTGAAAATGAAGAGACATATTGACCCGGGCCCTCTTGACTCGGGGCCGTTTGACCAGGCCCTTTTGTAGCGGTCCCATTTTTGACAAAGGCCCGTTTGACGCAGGTCCTTTTGATGTGGGTCACATTACGTTATTTGTCGTGGGACCTATTTGACCGGGGTCTTTTTATGGCAGTCGTTTTGATTCGGCCCCTTTTGACCAGGGCCCTTTTGATGAGGGGCGTTTCGATTCGGGACTTTTGACTCTCATCCTTTTGTTGCGGGGAACTTTTGAAGCGGGGCTGTTTGACTCAGGTGCCGCGGTGGCTCAGTGGTACAACCTTCACCTCAGTGGTACAACCGAGAAGGATACCATCACTCCAAACTTTTCACGCAATTCATTATCCAATTAGAACAAAATCTCCTGAGTTCAGACACCTACTAATCTAACGAACTTTCCTACTATACAGAATAAATTCCATTTGAGTGAATGATGACACGTAATCGTATCTTAAAAATGGAAGGTAAAGTCTACAACGCTGAAACAAACGGTAATGTAATCATTAAGCTTGCAACGATTTGTAAATACAGACACTTATTTTATATTCGTGGCTTCTTCTAGTCACAACACATACAATAGCGATATCTTTTTGCAAAGATCAATGAAATAAATTCATAATATAAATTTGAAGAATTGTTCAAATAATTTAAACTTAAACATCAGTTATACGAATGGTACTAGCCTCGAAAACGTAATCTATTCATAGTCTGAAAAGACAAGCACGCCGCATAGCTAATTTACATTACCATAAACACTATCTTAATTAACACACAGTTGAAAGTAATCCATTTTTCAGAAATGTATATTTTTGATGTGTAACGAAACGCGTTGAGACGTTCTTTGTTGTAAATTCATTTTTTATGAAAGCCATTAGAGAAAGAAGAACTTTACTTAAGCCTTTAGATTTATTATATTCTTTAATGTTTACGTAGATATTTGTAGATATTGTAAATTGTTCATTCCACCACCATAAATGATTGCTTAAGTTGTTGCAGTAATTCAGAGTATAAAGTTTACTTAAAGAGACAACATGGAGACATTATGGAGTACAACTTTTTTTTGAACAGATAGATATATGCTCGAACGTTGTCGTATTGGTGATTTCACTTTAGGGTACCATATCACGTTTTATGTTTCCGTAGTTTAGTTCTTAACAGCACAGATAAAATAGTTTCTAAAATGTATACAGTATAGAATACTGAATAAATTTTAGAAAATGTTCATCAATGAATTAAGTGTGTTTTTATTTCTTCGTTTAATATGTATTGCCTGTCACGGAATCAGTAGATCGATCTGCTTTGCTTATAGATTAACAATTAGTGCATACAAAAATTGTTTCCCATTTTAAGGCACATTAATATGTTGTGTGCATGGCAAATTATAAATTTGACAGTTACAATGTGATTGACTAATGATAGATAAGTAAAAGTATCATATGTTAAGACTATTTTCATCATCCTCATTAGGTAATCAGCAGTTATTAGGATTTCATTTGCTGCAACTGAGAAGCTTCTATGCTCCGCGGTCTTCCGCTAACCTCTCCGTCTTCACATGCGATTTTTCTGTTTAAATATCGTTTATTAATTGTAGTCTATTTCGCCCCTCCTGCGAACATACCTTCTAAAACATCTCCACAATTCTTTCTCATTCAATGTCCTAGCCAGTTTCTCTTCCTCTTCTGAATACTATCTAAGATTCCCTTTTTCTTCCCTACCGTTTTCAACACCCTCTCCTTCGTTTCCCGTTTGACCCAGCTAATTCGCTCCATTCTTCTCCATACGCATTTATCGAAAGCTTTCGGTCGTTTCTAATCATTTTTGCTTAATGTTCATGTTTTTGTCCCACTCAATGTAATACTGAACACCAAGCATTTTATGACCATTTTTCTCAACTCTTTATTCAAGGTTCCACTCTATAACACTTCCTCCTCCTCTAGGCTTCTTTCGCCATTTGTATCCTTGCTCTTATTTCACGTTCACATTTCATATCATTACTAATAATACAACACAGCTGTCGAAAATTGGTCACCTGTTCTATTTTCTCTCCGTCCACTTTGATATTTGACACCGATCCCTGAATTAGAATCACCGTAGCTTTTGTATTTCTGACATTTATTGTCATCGCATATTCTGCATAGCCCTTCCTCAAGTTTGCTAACGTCTTTTCTTTTATTTTATCTTCAGATCCTGCCCTATCATCTGGGAACCATATATATCAAGTGGTTGCTTCCTCCTACTGAAATGCCGTCTTCATTTTATAGTCTCTTTTTCACTATTTCTTCTAGCTAGATATTAAATAATGTGGACGAAACACTTAATGCCTGTCTAACTCCCCATCCAATTGTACTCTTCTCAGTCATTTTCTCTCGTATTCTAACACTTACTTGATGGTTCATATACACGTTTCCTATGAGTCTTCGATCTTCCGGTTCCAACCCAACATTCTTTACAACTTCCAACAACAATTCCCAATTTACGCGGTCAAAGGGCTTTCCTAGATCAATAAAAAACCAATACACCTCCTTCCTTTTCTCTATAATCCTTTCGCCGATCACTGTTAATAAATCAATTGCATCTCATGTGCCCTTACTGCTCTTAAACGCAAACTGTTCCTCCTCAACTTTTTCATTTGTTCTTCCATATAACCTTCTATTCAGAATTCTAAGAAAAATTTTTGCTACATGAGATTTGAGACAAATAGTTCTATAACCATCACATCTCTCTCGGTTCGATTTTTTAGCCATCGCCATCATGATTGTCTTCAGGTAATATTTTTGCCACTCTCCTGTTTCATATATTTTACTTCAGAGTCGAAGCAATCCTTTTGTCTCCTATTTTGTTATTCTATTCGATTGGTATATTACTATGCCAGTTGCCTTTCCATTCCGAATTTCCGATATAGCTTTTGCAAACTAAGTAATACTAAACCCTTTATCATCCTCGTCTATTTTATTTTCTACTTCAGAATCTATGCCACGGGGTCAATCCCAACTCTAAGTCTTAAACATATTGTTTTCATCTTTCCAAGACTTTACTTCTCTCGCCGACTATCTTCCCATTCTTATTTTCTCCTGCCATAGTAATAACCCTCTGTTTCCTCCGCAGTCCCATAGATTTCACCTTCTTGAACACTTTCCCTTATTTCCCAATTCTTTCCAATCCTTCTATCTCCACGTATTTCCTTTATAAACCTCTTTCTTTGCTCTGACTTGTTCCCTTCGCAACTCGTTGTTTAAATTACTGTACATCTTTCTGCCTTCTTCCTTATCAACCCTTTGGCACGTCCTGCTATGTTCTCTTTCTGCTGCCAGCAAACTAAGGAAGACTAGAGTGGTGGTTCTCCGTTGTCTTTCACTCCGCAGTTTCCCAGCCGTTAAAATTATGTGACCACGTGTGGAGCTCATACTCAATTTGCCGTAGTAACCACTATGATTTCCGCCAACCTGCCTACTGGAGAACGGCTGTCTTCCCCAAGAACACTCTTCGTCTGGCTACTCCGTTTAGACCAATTCGGTAGGAGTGACCCTTCCGTTATTGAACTAATGCTGACATAAATCTACATTTCATTGTAGCACGCACTCATGCCCATACTGCAAGTAAGTGTCTTCGTAAAGACGGTGTTTATAGGCGAGGAAGAATATTTTGCTGTACTGAAGGTAAGGTTTTCTTTGAAATTTTTAACGTAATGGACGTTTTACATGAGAACGTAGAATTTCTGATTGAAAAATATGCCATTCTGAGACTATTAGTTTCATACGATATCTTAAATTTTGGGGAAACTATATTGTGACATTTGAAATGATATATTCCACGTAACTTATTGTATTTCTTGATCTAGTATGATACCTTTTACTAACAAATGGCACGAAAACAGTAGTACAAGTTTGATCCATTTCTTTAAAGGTTTGTTACATCAGTATTTATAAGCACATATTTCTCTTGAAATCGAACAAGCCAATATTTGCCGTCGGTGTTCATATCATTCCTCGTACCAGAATTAGTCCACAATTCAATTTATTATTTGATAACAAGCGTTTAAGATTTAAGAGCGTGAAGCAAATGTGTTTGACGGTTTTACTATAAAATTGTTGGAGGACAAAAGTAAATAAAATACATTTTGCGTAGTTCATTTTCTTTTGTAAATTTCTGCATCATTGATATAAAGAATTATCGTACTGTAAATGTTTGAGATACAAAGCACTCTTTGATGGTAATATTTAAATATATTTTATTGCAACTCACAAAAGTATGGAGTTTTTCCGATTATGTTTCAGCTGAAGTATTGAGAATTTCTAAATATTGTCATTGTGTATAACGTATTCATGTTAATTTTGTAAAATTGTGCGGGTAAAATAAATATGCACTGAGATATTACCAGATAAAAAAGTCCATTTTTACATTAAATCGCAAAAGACGTTTCTTTTAAAAAAGGTTATTATGAGTACAAAAAATTAATTTTGATCTCCGTCTGCATTTAAATAACCAGGTACAACAGAACGAATAGTCTTTCTCACGACCATGGAAGAAATACTTATAAGAATTTTCCCCAGGTATTTAAATTTGTGATTACAATGGCCGTTCAGCAGCGACGGTATATGATACGTGGACTCCGAACCACAAGAACTCCTACCGGGAATTGAAACCGCTTATCCTAGGCCAAAGACGCGCACAGTAAACACTTGACCACAGAGGAGCTCGAAACTATTTTTACTTTTGTCATATCATATACATTTACATCTACCAAATGCCGTAAACCTTATCTCACGGGTGGAGGTTTCAAAGAGGTAAGAATATTACAATGCACATTACAGGTTTTTTTTCAAGCTGTAATGAACGTATTATACAGTCTTATTTTCTGTCTCACATGTGTTGGGTGTTAAATGTTTAGTACAATTTTATTCCAATTATTACACTTGGTCTTAAGTTCTTAAGAATAGTAACTTAATTACTGATGAGAGTGACTTTTACGTTTTTTGCTCATATTAGTCATCCATTTTGTTAAATAAAGCCAATTGGAGTGAAGTAATTAATTCTATTTTTCTCGACAAATTTTCAAATCTTTTAGAATATAAGGTCAATGACATTGTAGAAAAGATATCGGTCAGCGTTACTGTAAAATTCATTGGCAAATTATATTTTATTAAGTGTTATAAATTTCAACATTTTCTGCTTATATTTCCCAAAGTGACGTAATTATCAGAGAATGTTGTAACAGCAAGTTTCTAACTCTCAATACCTTCTATTTTCCACGGCAATGTAGAAGATACTTTTCCAATATTATCTTAAAATTGTAAATCTTTCCAACTAAACAACTCTCTGTCGGTTTAATAAAGCGGTATCGGGTATCACGTATGCCGAGAGTAATTTTCAGACATAGACGTCATAATAAAAGAAAGGATAGTTTTGAAATTTTGTTTGTTTTATCTTACCGCCTACGACAATAAACGAAACCGAAATCCAAACAACATATTTTATAGCAGAATGACTAGAAACGAAAGTCATACTAGAAACACATGGTAAGAATGACTTTGATATATTACTTTTACATCAATGTTATCATAAAGGTTAAGTTGTGCATTACTTCATTTGACCATTAACGTATGAGAAAACATTTTGCCAGTCATTTTTGAAATATGTTAAATTGAAAACGGAATTCACTGCTTCGAACCCATCGAAAGAACCAAGTATAGAAGTTGATATTTAGGGTTGTGACAATAAATTGCAAGTAATGTTCTCTAGAGAAATTTCGACCATTAAGTGACATGGAGTTTGGTAGTTTAAACTATCGAATAATAATACTGGAAATGAAATTAACTAATAATTTACTCATATCGCTAAATTCAATAACTGCAAGTCAATGGATTAAAGGTTGTAGTGCTTTTTCCTTAAAACTTTGGATATGAAGAATAGTAAATATTCTAAGTTTTCTTATATTTTCTGATAATCGATTTGAGAAAATAGTTTTAGTTGTTAAATATATACTCTAATAATTAACAGCAAATTTCATACTGTACTCTATGGTAATCCTAATAAACAATGACTTTAATAGATATCACCAACTGCGCTGTCCGATGCCAGATAATTGGCCGATTTAAAAGAAATTCCTAAGTGTTATAATCCATGAAGAATTAAGAAAGGAATACTATCACTTTCTTAATATGTTTAAAATTTTGGTTTGGTATAAACACGTCAATAATAGTTAATTCTTTACGGTTACTTCGAATCAAACTTAACGTTAATGTTATGTTATGCTTACCGGGGACAAGATAATTCACCACTTTTGGCTACAGAGTTCATTTGATATTTTTTCAAACGTGTTTCTTTTAATATATAACTAATTAATCTTTGCCGATATACCTATACGTAGTAAAAAATGCGTTCCTAGCGTCTTTCAAATTATTTATTATCGCACTATGTTCAGATGTTTTTGGTAATTATTTGAACCTCCAACAAGGAAAATATCCGATAAAGGTAGCTATGTTTCAAACTTGTTTCTACAATAGTATTTTTAAAAGTTTTCAAGTAAACCCCGTGTTATCTGTAGGTATCACTGACACGTCAGACCTACATTTATAACCATAAATGACGGAGAAATGTCTACATGTATCACATTCTATTTTCACTACGTTTTGACTAAACCGTAGAAGCATATTTCCTTTACATATTAATTTAGAAAATCACAAATTAATTGATGGCTGACCTTCATATTTATGATGTCGAATAAAATTTGACTTCAAAACCATAATATCAAAAGCACATACAAGAAAGATTATGTTATGAAAATAATATCTGCATGAAATCAACAGTGATCTTATAATACAAATTTTTGTAGTAAATATGAATTATATTTTCCTTGCTCTTTCATTATATTTATAACTCAAAATGACATTTTGTCAGGTTTTGAATAAGGTTCCTTGTACAAATATAAATGTGCAAAAATAGGAAAGTTTTTAAAATATAAGATAAATATTTATCAATGGTTATTGCCAATAATTGTATATATTCCTTTATTGAATTTTGAACGGCGTTATTTATCTGGTATATTTGATATTGAAATCCAATAAAATTCAATTTTTGCAATTAGAAACTGTTCCTGAAAACGTATTCTAAGTTATACATTTTCTACGGTAAGTTTCTAAAGCAAACTTTATTTCATATTTCATGCATGGTTCACATTTCCTACTATGGACACAGAAGAAAAAGTTTGCCTGAATTCCACCCGATTGTACTATTATTCTTTTGTGATGGATATTCTGATGAGAACAATATGATACTAATAGCGACGGTGATGCAAGACGTGTAAACAAGAATTAGGATGGACGAGGCTGTATCTCTAATAAATTATCAAATACAACGAGGTTTGACTTCCCTTGCCCTGAGGACACAACTGGATTTCACATTTTTCTTACTTGTATTTTATTTTGTATTATTGCTTGATCCGAACTTCAAATATATAATTTACCTGTGTTGCAAAATTGTCTTAAACATGATGCATGTTTTGCGAATAAACACAAACGTAAGGGAAGCATTATTAACAATTTTTGTTAAATTGACACACAAAGTCCCAATAAAAGGGTTACCGTCTCTTGGACTTTACCTTCTTCATCATTAGGAATTCTTAAAATTGTTAAGCTATCAATGTTCCTGATAGTTAAATCTAAACTTTTATTGTCTACATGAAAACAATGTCCTTTATTTATATATGTCTACAAGTGTTTATATTGTTTTATGAATCAATAACTATTCTTACCGGATGGAACTCTCAAAGGCAGAGTTAAAGACGGAGCACATTCCTATTTCGGTGAAGTGAACGGAATCAAAACTGCGAAGTCGCCTCATTATTAGTGTGAATTGACTTTTAATTTGGTGAATCTGTAAATGATAAATAATTGGTTGTAATTAGTATGTTATGAAAACTTGACACTGGATAAAAGATTCGACAAAATGTCAGGACTTGGTTTAGTTAAACCAGATAAGTTAATGTAATTTCCTTGGGTTTAACTTCAATGCAGTAAGGCACGGCAGGTTAAGTTAGGATAGGTTTTAATTAAATATTGTATTTTACATACCAATAGAAAATATGAAAAAGTCTGAACTATTCAATATTTTTAGTAATTATGTTTCATGAAAATAAACCGTGACTACATATATTAAAGAAAGTCCATCCATTAGATTTTATTAGGTGTTTTCCAATATTTACTTTGATTGTCACAGATGTTGGTTGAGAAACGATTCAACTATGCTGTACGGACAACAAAACAAACCATACAAGAACCATGGCAATAACTAGAAAGGAGTTTTAAATTATAACTGAATTTACCTAGTTTAATGAGCAGGTACGTCTGAAATTGGAAGGTCAAAAGCAATTAAATTATGAGTTTCAATGTTCCCCATACTAGACATCTTTGGTTGTAATTTTAGAGCTCATTTTAACCCTTCGCAAACACCATGAAAGATGATTTAATTTGCTGATGTTCCAGTTTTATTAAAGTATCATCCATGTGTCTAATCCTCTCATAAAGTTTAAAATGGGAACGTGAGTATACGTGGAACTAGCTTTACACCTACTAGGACATCTTATATACATTAAGAATACATTATCTTTAACACTAGAAGGACACAGACCCGTCAATTGAAGGTTTAGATTCTTTTACTACGTGTTATGTGAATGGGTTTGGTATATCGTTTTAAAGTTTTGGACTTATTTCTAATTTCTTCTAAGATTTAATGTCATGGTTTTTATTAAACATTATTGTTTAATACTTTTGAAAAAATAAGGATTTACCATCGGGGACAGAATGTCCGTCAATTGACGGGTTAGCTCTTTTGCAGATTTATCTTTATTCTACCGCTTTAGTAAAATGATCTTACTTGTAATTTGGTATTTGTCAGTAAACAATGAAGCTTTGGATAATTTCCAATATTTGTTTGAGGGAGCCTAACCAAGCTCATCCATACTGTAACAACTACAACCATATATTTTCTTGCTGTCGGCTACATGAAAGAAAGTTCGTATACGTATGGAAGAGTATTAATTTCACTTGTTTTCCAGCAGGTAGTGCTGACGGTTTTTCATTGTTCAGTAGTTGAGTTTTAGAGCGTGCCACGAAACTACAGCAAGTTATGTAAACAAATAAGTCAGTTACGTGATACAGTATTAGCCAAATGAGCATGTCGTCGTATCGTCCGCAAAATTGTTTTACAGAGGCAGAAATTATGGCAGAACTCCAGAACATATCACCATTAAAATCTGAAAATAATTGTGAAGAGGTGAATACCGACATTATTAGTGATAGCAGTGACGATAATTGATGTCCTTCTGATTCTACATTCTATTATTCTCCTTCTTCCTCGTGCAGTGTTGACGAGAAAGAAAGTTGTGATTCACAATGTGAGAATACCCGTTTCTTCAGTGTGACCAGTAGAGTTGTGAGAGGTAGAGGGAGGACAATTGGTAATCCTAGTCGCCGTGTAGGAAGGCGATCGACATCAAGACTTCCGAATGAATATTCTGCGACTGTTGACACTGAAGTTCAAGGCGAAGGATATAATGGTACATCAGGAGGCGTTGGCAGCTGCGCTAGATCGTCTTAATCAGGAAGAGCAGATATCGGAGCGGAAGAACGCAGCAAAAGTGGAACTAATTGGGTTTGAATCACCCCAGGTCATTCAATATTTTGAGCGAAACATGTGGGCCGACTGGACATGCCAAACGATACATGGATTGAGATTCACCAGTTACTGCGTGGAGATTGTTCGTCACTGATTCTAGGCTTAAGTTTCTAAAGTACTGTACAAAAAAGGAGGCCTATCGTGTAACAGGGAATTCATCATAGTCGGTGTTGTAAAGAGAAATAGAACATTTATTGTAATAATGCATGCTCGTGGAGATTACGGGCAAGAGGGCTAAGTATGAAATATATGTGGAATAAGAAATGGGGTCCACCATTTTCCTCTCAGACAATGACAAAGGACAGATTCACTGAGATTATGAAATATTTTTTTTTTGATGATAAGTCAACAAGGGCACAACGAAAGCAAACTGATAAATTCTGCCTTGTATCTGAACTGTGGGACAAGTTTCGCGACAACTGTATTGCGTGCTGCCGATCTACAGAAAACATCACATTTGATGAGGAACTGTATCCTTGTAAATGCAGGTGACCATTCATCTAATATATGGCGAACAAACATGATAAATATGTCACAAAATTTTGGATAACTACCAACGCAAGCAATGGTTATGTTCTCAATGCCTTTCCGAACTTAAGAAAAGAATAAACTAGACCTTCGGGCTGAGTGTTAGTGACAGTGTGACTACAACTTCTAGAAATGTTTTCGAACAAAGGTAGAAACATCACAACAGACAACTTTTTTCAAACATCTCTTTCTTTAGCAAAGAAGATCAAACAACATCGCACTAGCATTGCAGGAACTTTGAACAGAAATAAAAAAGAAGCCTTCACTACAAAAGCGAAAGGATCCCTTGTACCAAACAGTTGTACACCAAACTAGTGTCACCACCTTGACATCATATCAGGGAAAAGTTAACAAAAATATTTTAGTTTTGAACAGTATTCACACTGATGTAGCAATTGACGAAGCCAGCGAGAAAAAAGAAACTTGATTCTGTAACGTTTTATAATGAAACAAAATGTGGCGTAGATATAATTGATCAATTGGCGCGCAAATATAGTGTTAGAGCAGTGACTTGGCGTTTGCCAATGCATGTCTTTTACAATTTGGCAGACATTCCCACGGTAAATGAACGAACGCTGTACAATTTAGCATTTGATTCTAGAATGTCTAGGCGTGTCTTTAGATTAAAAGGTATTGACGGGTAGGAACCTCCTGTAGAATCAACATCAAATATCATTGGTCCTATAGTGGAAGGCACTGTACGAAAGAAACGTCAAGTAGGCTTTTGCAATAAAAACAGAACAAAATAAATTTGTGCAATATGTTGCAGATGTGTTTGTGGAAAATGCGAAAGTGATGTAACGACCTGCAAAAAATGTGAATAAACATTACCAAAAGAGAGTTCAAACGATGTTATTTCTATTGTGGCTGAAAATAAGAACTTATTTTTTGTCCTACAAGTTTGTTACGTATGAGAAATGTAGTTCAGAGGTTTCCTTTTTCTGTTGGTATTAGATCCGAATATTCTAATCCTTGATACATAAATAGATTGAATATAAGTTTCTTTTCAGGTCTATATTCCACTTCATTTGGTATGGTATATACTATTATTTGTAACAATTTATATGTCGTGTTTTTCAAGGAAAGACTGACTAACTATGTATGCATTAGCTTAGGATATCCTAAGCTAATGCAATTTTGTGTTCAGGGAAATGAATACAATTTTGAAACGTATTGGTGTTTATCTTTCTCAATCACTCATCTAACTTAAACAAAATTTATACTACAGCAATCCGATTTTCTTATTAATAAAATCTAATTTAAATTTAAACGAAAATAAATTAATTTGCACGAAATATTTGTAGTAAATGCATCAGCCATCAATTGATTAAAAATACAATTCAAAATGTTTTCAACATTTTTATTGAAAATCGTGAATCATATTGCCTTTATGTTTGAAAAATTAGGTAGGGTAGACCAAACCCTTTTACATTTTGGACATTATAAAAATTTGCTTTCTCTAAGGGGAATATATTTAAGTTTCTTATTAGTAAAGACCGTGTAAGAGTAATGAATTTGTAACGTTTTGTAACAAAAACAGGAAATGAACGAAACAAATTGAGTTTCTAAAGTCTTATTCTAGGTTCACTGTCTCACAATTCCCAATCTCATACATTACATGCAAGTGCATTACTCACTTGAGGAAGGGCTTTTGTTTGTAATTGCATGATTTTCGGAAAAACAAAACTATAGTAATGAGACATAGTACAGTGAAAAATAAGAAAAAGATTTCATTATACATTATCTTTCAAATTATACTGTTTCAAAATGAAATATACATTTCACAGATGTGAAATAGTAATAAATATAATAGACACCATTATTAAAATTTATGTTGAAATTATTACGTTCTATCGCCTGTATACCTCAATTATTACGTTCTATTGCATCTGTTAGTTCGCATTCACATTACAAGACATGGAAGCTGAGATTGAGAGCAAATACTGGACTCATAACAATGTATTTTTCAATATATCTTAATATCAAATACCATTTAAATTTATCTCAAAATCTCTTCCAAGCATCGGTAACATAAATTCCTATTGTAACAGAATAAAGACAAAGAGTGTTTTTATTCTTCGCACTAGATAATCTTACATGTATTATTAAATTATCTCACTACAGATGGTTAAAGGTCTCTAATTGTGGTGATTGAACTTAAAATGGTTTCTGAAACCTTTACCAGTACTTTATTAAACGTCAATTGGTCACTATGTTCAATTTTGGTTTTTCTTAAAGTAGAAAATATGACTCTCGTAACGTTGAGTTTCTACATAATGCTGGAATTTAAGCTCAATATTCTGTCTTATGGGACACAATTCTAACAAACCCTCTCAATGATTTAATGTCCAAATTCATTACCTGCTATATAATCAACAGGTCATGTTAAAATATATATATTGTCAAAATATATCTCTTTCCGAAAGTGTAATAATTTATACCAAACTTCATATACTTGTCATCAAAGTGAACCTTGGCCACTTTTCAACAATGGTGGGGCACACGGTCGAAAAAGTGTAAAACCTTTTTCAGAACAGCTATCCTGAATGAGTGTTTCCTGGGTTTTCCTCATTCACACCAGGCAAATGCGGGGGTGGTACCTAACTTATAGGTCCAAGCCAACCTCCTCCTTTCCCTAATCCTTTCTTTCTTCCCTGTCTCCAGACAGTATGCCCGCCAAGGAACGTCATACCTCATACATGACGAGCTAAATAGTCGTAGATGCCCGTAGCTCAGAAATCTAAATCCTAAATCCTTAAATCCATTTTTCGACAATGTGCATTTGATAAGTTAAAAGATTTTGGTCTTTGATTTCATAATAATACATGGATAAAATTGTTAACCGCAAGACAACGAATCCAATGAGTATTCTTTCATCTAAAATATACAATCACTTGTTTACGTCTCACCATGGCTAACTTAACATACGCATGCACAAAACCATGTTTAGTCTAACTCTTCGTCTTACTTTTCTCAATAGCTATTAATAATAACCTATTACAATGGGATGCTTAATTTCGTCATGCATATATTATATCAACTCAATCAACAATGATTGCATAAATATCCCATAATTCTAGCTACTCATCATTTGAGGAATTCATTACTAAATTATAAAACATAATATTCACACAACTAACCACAAATTTCAAACTTGATAACATCTAAAAAAATCATTTGTCATCTTCCATTTCTGACATCTTACTTATCAAATAAGCCATCATCTATCTACAAACTACTTCTTTTTTAAATTTTAATTATTAGAACTCATATATAATATCATTAACATACTTTCAGATTCATTGGACTTCGTGATTTAAGACGTCTTAGTTTCCTTTCTGATATTATGATTAGCTTTAATTTCTTATATAATTCTCGTGAGGTACTCCTTCTCCAACTACATAATTTTGACCACAAATTGACTATAGTAGCTTCCAGAAAAAAAGATACTCTGATTTATTATCCTTTTGCTACTGAAACAATAATTCCAGAGACTAGAAGGTAGAAATGTCATCCGCATATCAAAAACATTGCATATTAAACAAGTTTTGGCGTGTTTGGTACCTGAATCAGTCGCCTTTCCTTAGTTGTTTCCCCCTACTTTTTTTACCTGCTTCGCCTATGATAGAAAGGATAACCATTCAGTTAACCCCTTTCTGCATGTTTTTTTCTTTTAGCGAAAAAAGTAATAAGTATTGAATATCCTCATATGGGAACTTGAAATAATGAATTAAAATTTGTATTTTAGATTTTTCACTTAATTCCGACGAGAAATAAGTAAGGGCCATATATGACACACTTACAACTCACAAAGAACATACCAGATTACATCAAAATCACTTATTTATTGACGTCAACTTTTCACATAGCAGACAAAACAGTCATTTGATGCCTTTGATAAGTCATAAAAAATCTAAAGTGAAGAAAGGGTTTTGCCATATATGGCAGGGTATGCGGTAAGGGTTAAATCTTGTTTGCTTCTTAACTTGAAGGAATTTAATCTATTCTTGATCCTTTCGTCAAATAACAACCTATATGTGTATAGCACCAATTTTAGAAAACAATGGTGGGCTTGTGAGCTCTCATCATTATTCAGTTGTACTTGGCTTCCTTGAAATTAGCTTGCAACTATGAAACTGTTTATGACTTGGTGGCACCTTCTTGTCACTACCATATTTTTATATTCATGGATTATAGTTCGATCATGATTCGTAACATACAATACTTTTCTCAGCTATGGTTATCCCCGCATTCTATGCAAAGTAAGCTTCCGTTCTATAGATACCAATCAAGATTTCCCCACCGATTTTCCTTTGAAACAGTTTCCAATTGAGAACATAGTTAAACAAAATGACTAGTTTACCCGCGGATAACCGGTTAGACAACACACTTTTGTATGGGAAACCATTTTACGATTTCTAGCTACGTGGCTTAGATTGCACGTTGTGAAGTATGTCCACGCGTTATGTAGCTCTGATCATTAATGTACCATATCCATGAACAATAGGTGCCTTAAATAATTTATCATGTTATTTTTAAAAAGCTAATTGCAATTTAATGTACCCTTACTTGATTGCTTTATTCCCTCATTCATACATTACATCAAGTAATCCAACGTTGACTGTATTTATAGCTCATAATTATAGATACCTATAATTCATAATTTTTTTACTAAATTATAATTCATAATTTTGATATCGTTAACAAAACATTCACATCAGGAGTTCTAGAAATCACTGTCTTTCTCCTCTTCCATTTCTAGCATCTTAGTTAGCCAATAGCATTAACTTATATCTACATACTGCATTAAGACCAGAGTTCAGAGAGAAATTGTTAATATATAATGTCAAATTAATAGTAGGTTACAGTCTAAAATTTGTTACGAACTTCTATCAATAACGAATTGTTAAGTATAACCTAAAATATCACAATTAAAGTTTAAGGAGGTAATTTAAGTATACCAAAATAGTTCTCAAATTTTAACTGATTTAAAATGTAAGCTTGATCTGATGACAGTTTGTTGACATGTGAATTTGACCATAGCCTGTTGTATACAAATAAATATTGGAATTTTTTATATATAAGTAACTGTGAGTTTTAGAACTTGTCATATGTGAGCAAAGTTTTACTAGTGAAATTAGGTAATATTTATTGATGTCTTCGTGTATACGTGTCTCTTCCAAGTAAAAAATGAAATGAATGAAATGAAATCTTTGAGTTTTACGTCCCACGGTTATGCCGGTTAGGCTAAAGGAGACGGTGATGATGAGTGATGAATGAAATGGTGGAATGAAGAAAGTGGGAGGAAACGGGAGAACCCCGAGAAAACCCACGCACACGGTGTTTGTCCACCACAAAGTTCACTTGGCGGGGGCTGGGATCGAACCCGGGACCCCAAGCACCTTCCAAGTAAAGACATTTGTGATTAAATTACAATCCCAAATATCATCGTCATAGATATTCTGCCATTATTGTCAGGTCATTTCCAGAAGTGAGAAGCTTCTACCCTCCAAGGTCTTCCTCTACGCTCTTCGTCTTCACGTACATTTTTTCTGTTTTGATATTGTCCAGTAATAGGTCTCTTTTCCTTTCTCTGTTTTCCTTGCTACCCTATATCCTAGAACATCTCTCATGATACATTTCCTTTTTAGCCAATGTTTCGAAAAGTTTCTATTCTTCATCTTAATTATATGTTATACTGTTTCTTTTTCCCAGACTATTTCTAACACCCCTTTTTCGTTTTCCACTCAAAGCTGATAATTCTCTCCATTTCTTTCTACATTTACACTTCAAAAGTTTTCTGTCGTTTTACATTATATTTTGTTTTTCGTAAAGGCCACTGTTCTGCCTCAAATAGTAAAATTTTCTTAAAGTTTTTTTTTTCTTCTGTCCCATCTTCATTTATTTCGTACTCGCATCATATCACGGCTAACAATCTACCCAGATATTGATAATTAATGCTCTGTTCTATTTTCTCGTTTCCTGCTTCTAAATTTTTCATAGATATTTGTTAAATCCCATATTCCTTATAGTCCTTCCTCAAGTTTTCTAACATATTATTGATTTTCCCTTCACATTCCACAAATAATGTCATATCATTTGCAAAAAGCGTACATCGTATCAATCTATTTCCCACCGCGTTGTTTCCTTAATTACGTAGAGTCTTTTTCACTATCTACTAGAGGTAGATTTTGAATTTTATTGGCGAGAAAGAGCATCGTTTCGAAGTCTTCCTTAAATTACACTGTATTCTGCATTTTCCTTCCCTATTTTTACAATTATTCGTTTTTCTTCATGTACAAGTTTCGTATTAGTACTCGACCTTTCACCAATCACCTTTAACAGTCCAAATGCATTTGGTGTGTAATTATATTCCCTGAACTCGAATTGTTTCTTTCAATCTTTTTGTTTGCTGTTCCATACAGCCTTCTTTCTGCGTCAAGAAACTAGGGAAAATACAGTAGTGCTCTTACAAAAAACAACACAAACCCATGAAGTGCTTCCAGAGTAACGTTTGCCGATCTCAATACAGACAATATGTGCTTTTTTGACTTCTAGTGGTGCGCGTGCAAGAAATTCAGTATTTTTTGATATTTTATTGTGAAAACTTGGGCATAGGCCAGAAACCAATAAAATTCGGTTTGGCATTTATTTGCCTCTTACCAAGATATTAATTAATAAGGCGATTGTAAGAAACGTTTATAGTCATATCCAGTATTTATATAGATTAGAAAAGTTAACTTCAAGAGAGGAGCATTCTTGTACAGTACACAGAATATCCATTTTTAATCGACTTTTTCTAGCTGTGTAAATAGCAGACCATCAATGTTTCTTTCTTACTTATATGTCATTTAAAGATTTTACATGTTTTTATTATATAATTTTCCACATATTATAACTGCAGTTATAACTTCAGAACCTATCCAGTCAACAAAATTGATAACCGGCAGGATTACCATTCAAATTGAAATTAAGGCACGTGTTTTAATATTGGTTATAATAAGTTATCGACATTTTATGGAAAATGAAATTTCTTAAATAACATTGTCTTTATATACATAATTACTACGAAATTAGGTAGTTTGTTTCTGGCACTTCGTAGTGTATAAATCTATGTGAGAAATTTGGACAAAACTCATTAGAAGTTTAAAACCTAATTTTCTTTTAGTAAATTCAACATGATACAATATTTATATAATCATGTGTAAAATCAAAATATTTTAATCAAACGAAAAGAAAATGCTTTCAGATTAATAAGTGTTAAATAGAAATCTAAACGCAATCATACCTCATTATGTAGTTCTGTGATGGAAAATTGAAAGTCATCATAATCCTCGTACTTTGCGAAGTTATATATATTACTTCCATTAACATATGCCATATTCTTCAAAATTCGGAAATAGATCTTCTTTCTCTCTCTCGTTTCATTTCTAAATTTTCTAAATATATTAACAAAAAATATAATTATAATTGTAAAATACTACTGATAAATATTATGAACACAATTTATATTTCTACAGATTTTGAGGAAATAATGTTCATTATACATCATATTTTTATTGTTCTAACAATATGTTCTATAGTTCTGGATTTCTTCATTAACCTGTCCTAAGAAAGAGAGAATTCACAAAACAAGTTGTTTAATATTATTGATTGGAACAATTGTGAATGAGTGCAAACATTCAATTTATATCACATCTTACTCGTTATATACAATTCATGTCATAACGTTAAATGTGGAGTTAACAACAAATTTATTATAAATAAAACAATGTATTTTAATGAATACATAGATCAGAACTCAAGAAATATGATCGTTCTTAATATGTAAATAAACAATATAATAAGTTGTTGGACAGAACGTTATAGTTACTATTAGCAGATCTCATATATATGGCACCGAAAGAAGGATATATCAAGCTTTTAAGTTACATTATATAAAGTTTCCATAACGAAATAAGAAAAATGATCCATTCATTAACTTAAAGTTAAAATGTTACTTTCAATGCTTAGACTTGTGTTTCTCAAACAACAGGCTATCGACTACAAGTGATTTACAAGGCGGTTTCAAGTAGACGAAGCAGAACACAATAATATCAATGTCTTGCTTATCTTTTTAATCTTAATGAGGATGGTTCTTAGAATACGAACTCAGGAAGTCTTATTATTATTCCTGCCGATGAGGCATTAGTCGAGCAATCATTGTCTAAAATTTCTTGTTAGAACTATGGTGAAGAATTGTGTTAATGTAATTAGACAATAAACTAGGGTTAATACTAAAATGTTAAACAAAGTGGGAACAGATATCATAAAAAAGTTAGAGCAATATATCTAATCAGTACTAAAATGTGTGAAAAGAAAGACAACAAGAGTCTAATTGCTACTCGTAATATCTTCCTCTTTGGAGAACTAAATCCACACGTAGTAAGTAAATACGAGAAATGTTTACTTGAAGCAAGACTGTATCTTACGGAATAGGTACAGGAGTGCATTTACTCACAAATTTTTCTTCAAGAATCTATGTGTATTTTATTATATCACACTAAATACAATGAATGTATACTCATAGTTTACTATTTTGAAGGATCTAAAGTTTCAAATGTAGAATATGGTAATTTTGCCACTCAACATATAAAGTAAAGAGTTCCAAATCAAATAAGGTCAGAAATAGTCTTGTTTCCTACCATGGCATCCAGACAGGTTTGCTAATCCATGGCAAAATCAAAATTGTCTTTGTCAAAAACCACGAAGGCAAAACCCAGGGAAAGAAAGCTCTGCAAATAAGAAGTGTGTAGAACTAAAGCTAGCCTTATTGTTCGTGCCAAATCCATATTATTATCCGTTATTGTTTCACAAAGATTATGTGTTTCCGGTATTAAGAAAAGGTAAATTTAAATTTCTGTGGATTTATTTTATAGACAGTTCATTGTAAGAGAGTTTGATTCCATCGATAGAGTGCACGAATTACTCGGTAGTCAAAGAGATTTATTGTAGAAGATTCCATGCATTATGGTTCCAGTCAGGTTTATTATTCGACCACAGATTCGAATGGCCTTATGAAACTCATTTTTGAACGTTTTATATGAACCATATTTCCGAGTAAACGCATATTTGGCCCTACTATTAGTCTCTATGTGTCATACATTTGCTTTCAAGAGCAAAGCGGAAAGTTTATCGGCTATTTCAGGATACTAACTAAGGAAAAATAATCGACAGCTAAATTAATTCAGAAGCGTGTACTCGAATTATATATAGTTATCATTATCCGTTTATTTATCTTTCTTATTTCTTTCTGAATAAAAAGAATAAAATGAATTATAAGAAACATTTTGTAGGTGCGAAATATATTCGGAAAACATTTTATGATATTACAGCTACATCTAAAAGATGGGGAAGATATATACACTACTAATTTAATTTTGCTATGCTTGGAATAACTTTCGAATTATTACTTTTATGCTGTATAAGGAATAATTTGATTTCATGTAAGAAATGAAAACAATAAAATAGTATAACATTTGTTGACTTCCGTTACTGAGACAATTTCTGATATGTTAGTTTTATACCTAGGCATTCACAAAAGTTGCTATTAAAATTATGTATTTCAGAACAACAGAATCATTTAATTATATGTTTCAATTTGCAGTAGTTGGTGTTCAATTCAAGTAAATAGTCTTCTCTGTTCTTAAGGAGTTTCATGCTAAGTAGGAACCACAGTATCTGAATATGGCTTCACCTTGAAATTTCCCGCAAGCAATTAAAGTCTGTCTCGTTTCGGGAAGGTATTTTATTTCATATTACTCAAAGGAAAATTACCGAATGAGCAACATAGGAAAGAGTTCACTGTTAGAATTTTCAGGTTTCCGCTGACGAAAAACACCTTGAATAGCTGTAATGATGATTTATCCTAGAACATTTCCTAAAAGAGAGAGCGAACTCATAGAGTGATATGGATTCATATAAATTATCATTCAATTATTTTGCCATTTAACATCTTTCTTCAGCAACGACGTTATATGTAAGTTTAAACTATAAGCTAGCGTGATATCTGAACACTAAAGACCTCCTCTGGTGATCCATCTCAAATGCTCTCTGTAGAAGACCCATGCGTTGTCCTAGATTAAAATAGGAAAATCTGCTGAAAAATGTTTTTAGCAACGTTGTATTTCATTAAAATGCACGCCATTAAAATTGCAACATCCAGAAGGAGTTATTGGAAAAGCACGAAATTTGCAGTGTGTATGGAATGTTTATAGCAGGAAATGATTTGGTAGCCAACATCTAGGTTAGTCACGTACGCTGCCTTCCATCTAGGAAGAGGTACATACTTAAGGCCAGAGAAGCTTAATACTGCGGTGAATGTATGTGGTCACGATTGGTATGTGACAAAAGCGGTCGGCAATATCTCCTCGTCGAATACGGCAGCACTTTCAGCAGGTTTCGCAGTTCTATCGGAGCCGATTTGCTACATACTGTGAATATGGCTTCTCGTACTGAGAAATCGGTGCCATAGTAGGACGGGATCCATCTACCGTGGCAAGTTTGTGGAACCAAAGGGGAGAGGAAAGCACAATAGAGTGACGTAGAGGTTCCCAACTTCCACGTCAGATGACGGACAGTAATGACAGACTCCTAGAAAGATGAACCTGACAGACTACACGGCCACATTAAGACTTCCGACGAAGAAACTGGGGTGGTTTTGCAACGTACAGTTTCCCCACGATTCTTTATGCTCGATTGGCGTATCCTGCTTAGGTCTACAGCATTATAATGTACTTATACGTGTCTTGCGGCACCGTGGTACTAGGCTCCAGGATATCTTCATCATGGATCATTACACAGGTCCTTACTGGGCATCATGGTATGGAGTACCGTCGCCTTAGGTGTTCGTTTGCGTCTTGAACGCATTTTTGGGACATTAAGTAGTCAAAGGTATACCAGAAAGCTGCTATTCCCTGCTGATGTCCTGTTAACCCGTAGACTGCATAATGGCATTTTCCAACAGGATAACGAGTGATCTCATGTAGGAACGACTGTTCTCGCATTCCTGGAAACTAACAAATTGCCTCTGCCTACGTGAACTGCACGCCCCCCCCCATATCTCTCGCCGATTGAGCATGTCTTATTCATGGTGGGTCATCGATTGACTCAACAGAGAATATAGATACGTATCTGATGTTTTATCTTTTTGGACTGAAATAAAATCTCGCGTTGAGAAAGTGGACTGCTATGTGATTATTCTTGAACGCTCTAATAAATGTTCCTTTTGAGACCATCAATCTTCAATCTTCTTTTGATGTATAATTACAATCAAAATGACAACATTGATTGTGGTCAAATGTGGAAGAAAGACTTGGACGTCAGGTTCCAATCATCAACATTATAATTGGGAAATGATACAAAAACTGCCTTACACCTGAAACTAAATTAGTAATCTACATTTTCCTTACCCTCACCCACACTAGTGTGGCGGAAATCTTCTTTCTTAAGTAACTGACATGTTTTTATTATCTTATGAAAAGATGTAAAGACTATAGGTTGGCACAGATATTTATACAGTAATATTAAGCCTAAATCAGTCCACATCCCATAAGATTTCCCCTCTGCAGGAAACAATATATGAGCAGTAACTTAGTATAGCAGTGTGATCTAACGTAGTCTGATGCCGCCGAAGCCAAACAGATTTCTGGGTGAGATATGAGTTGTGTCGCTATCTAACTTCAATGTCACCATTCGCGCATAGTAGGAAATGTCAAATGTGTAATTTTTAAGCAGGTCGTGTAACTGTGATGCATATTATACGGAAATATGCAGCATAGAGTCATGAGCGGACCCCATAGATATGAACTGCAATAAACGTTTTATGAACTGTTTCATAATTGTACCTGGTTCCCCAAAAGATGGGCAAACTGTATCTGATAAAGGTGCAGTTAAACGTCCAAACTTATACTGCGTACTACCAAGATCATGTTCTCACTGAAATGTAACATTAAATCCTAACATTGTACGAAAAAGACATAAACAACGTTGAAATGTAGGAAGAGAAGTCATCCATAAACCCAAGCAAAAACATTGCTGGAATTGTGCCAACATTGGTAGACGAAACCGTCATAACAGCTATCTTATTCTCTGACATTCATGTGGAGAGTCAATATTCGAGAAGAGTGGACTATTGTGCCTTCGAGTTACTCAAGCGGCACCTACCACATCGTGGAGTGCGCACCGTTACCGACTTGTGGAAATCCTGTAAGATGAGTGTTATGCAGTGACCATAGTCCAGCTCCAAACACAGTCTCGTTTTATGCAAGGCAATATTCAGTACAAGTGGCGAGAGATCGATCACTAATGTTGGTGGAACACGGCATTCCGTAGGTAAACAACGCACACAAATTTGGCTTAACATATACCTAGGTATGAAAGAAATACTGTACAATTAAATTAATTTTTAAGCTACAAATGAAGTACTAGATATGTTCCCTTCTTATTTCCTAAGTTTCCTTTCGTCTTTTCTGCTTAATATGTATTTCCCATTAAGCATGTAATATGTCACCAGTCTTTATCGTTAGTGGAAATTTCGTGAAATTGAAAAAATAAATTTATATTATAAATCTTACCTTCGGAAAAAAATCTTAAACTTTTCATCATCTCTAACATTGTTTGGGCACATGTATACAGACAACCGATTTAACTGTAAATGACCATCTCCTGGCCTTGCTTCTATGTAGGTAACAGTTGGACTATCTTGGAATTTATTCCAGCTTCCCAAAACTACCCAAACACCAAAGAAAAATACCACTGGTAAAGCAAGAATCCAGAACAATCTCCAGAATTTTATTTCTTTGTTATTCAGTAAGTAACTGAGACCATGAAACGACGACTCGCTAAAGTAATGTCGTAAATCTAACATACTTCTTTCTTTCTAGTATTGTTTACTCTGGATCTCGAAATAATCTGTAAGCAAACAATGATATTACACTTAAACATTGTTAAACTACTTGATATAAGCATTATTCTAACATCAGCCGTAAAAAAAAAAGTACAATTGTGGTTCGAAATAAAATGTTCTAGATTGTAGAAATATATTGCAAGAATGAATGAAATTAGATCCGAACAACGGTAAAATATAAGTTATTTATACTGTATATAAGCTTGAAGTGTTGTGACTTTCGTATTAATTTATTCAGGCATCGCGATATAATCTGTATAAAATATAGCCATAACCTGAAAATGTTTAAAATATTTGTTTCAAATATTTGCGGGAAATATATTAAGTTGCCCTATTTAACAATTCCCACGTAATTTTTAAACACATATGATTTTTAAACCCTTTCACCATACTGACTATAGACCCTGCCTACAACATGATAATATTTTAAATGAATATCCAACTGTAAAAGAAATGAAGTGAAGCTCTACTCTTGGAAATATTTAAATACTATGATTCTACATAACACTTAACAGATTCGAGACGGAGCCCGCCACGTAGGCGGGCTATTTTTTCTTTCTTCAGTGGACGGAGCCCGCCTACCCGGCGTGCTTAAGGTTTCGTTACTTTGAATGGCAAACGTATGTCTGTAGAAGGGTTTCGACTTCTCAGTTATACTTTCTGATGCCTCTAATACTTGTAAAAAAAAATTGAGATGGCAGTGCGACCAGTTCAGAATGAGGGGGAGTCGTTGACCTTGTGAGACTGTTTCCGCACGAATTTGTCAATTGTGCTTCAACCGAAGCAGCTGTGAATGATTGCTCTTGCTGTTTGTTAGATTGTTTTCGTTCATAATGGACAATTTGGGCGAAGAAGAGATACGAAATATACTAGATAAGATGGATTTGTATTCTGGATCTGAAATCGATGACTCGAACAATGACCCGGATTTACGTACTCCATAATAATATGCGAGGAAAATTCTTTTTTTATTTACTCGGCAATAATTCGAATATAGTTTTGGGATGGGGACAAAAGTCTTTCTTTGTAATAATTCACAATATACAGCGATGGTGTGTTCAAATATGGAGCTATCCACACGGACAGACAGTAGCGTATTTAGAAAAATATTTGAGGGGTTGAATTAGAAATGTTATTTTATAGAAGTCGCGGATATTTTGACATACCGCGTGGATATTTTGTAGTACCAATGTTTCAAGTTTTCAGGCATTGATGGGAGAGTTTCGTGCATCTGGCTGTTTATACATTTTCTCTAGATAGTTAGTGGCGTATCCAGAAAATCACTGTAAGGTTATTGTATTTCATTATCAATGATGTGGGTGCCTGTAAAAGTTATTATATGTACCTCAGTATCCAATTGTATTGTTCGTCGGACTTTTTTTATAATTGAAAAAGGCTCATTTATAACAAATAAATAAAAATGTATAGAAATGAACAAATGATTTGAGATTTCTGTATTCAATAGTCCTAAGAGTATATGCTCTGAAATAAAAGATTTTGTAATTGTATTCTTTGTAGCAGATTTTTTACAAAATTCAAAAAAACATGGTAGAACCGCCGTCCTCAAGGAGAAACCATGCAAAGAGGGCCTCCGACTCGAATGTGTTAATATTACATAAAATTTATAATAATATTCAACTACTCTGTTTCAGTGTGAATCTTAACGTTTTAATTTAATCTTGCTATATTAATATTTCTTTAAGTATATTACAATAGAAGTCTAACCTATTTTCACATGACAATTGCAAAGAATTATTTCGTGATGAATGGATATTTTTTTCACTGCCACTAATCGAGTTTCAAGAAAATCCGGATATCAACTTCTTTTGTTTCGGTTAACAATAGACAAACTTCACGTTAATCATACAATAATAGATAGTGTGGTTTCCGGGATAAAATAAGGGCCCTCCAAATATTTTCGCCCTCAAAATTTATTACTTTTACTTAAAAATCAGCATATTGTTATTGGTACAAAGAAACCGAAGATTATGGAAAGGATTTGGTTCACATTTGAAATAAAATTAATTATTACTGTAAATGTTATTCCATAGTTATTTTATGGAAATTCCGAATTTTTATTTGGAACTATTTCTGTAAATTAGACAGTGGTTGTATGGATATAATGACTAAAACGTCACGATACAAAGATATTTCATAAAGCAGGTGAAATCACAAGACATACAGAATTACAACTATTGTTTCTTTTAGAAGTATGTCCTGACTTACACAGAATTACGAGTTATTCTGTTTATGAGTTGAACTTAGAACATTATCTACATTTACCACAAAAAGCAGCGTCAGTACACTTGAGCGAAGAGTGTTGAATGAATACATAGTACTTCAGTCATTTGTAATGTTTTCTTCGATTATGGTATCGGAAAATGTTCATCGACGAAAAGCCAATTTAGATTAATTCTTCAGGATGAGTATGACAGCAATCACTTGGTATAGTGTTCATGAAGTTCGAAATGAGTTTGACATAATCCATTCGATTCTGTTTTGATGTCTCTGTCCAATCGAAAAGGTAGATAAACTAGACTCTAAATTTGCACTTGACACCAGAAGCCAAAACCCCTTTTCGGAGGTGTACAAATTTCTGACTCTACAGAATACCTAGGAAGATTAATAGCTTCATATGTACCCATCTGAAGGAAACATGAACGCTCTTCAATTATTGCAGATAATAAACATAATAGTTAAATCGTTGTATGTTCGCTATGATTTTAAAAATACTCTTGTACAGTGAGAGACATTTCTGGATGGTACAGCCATGTGGAGGTTTATGGCTGAAGTGCTTCACCAGTTGAACCCGAAGCATTTCCCGGGAAGTTTTGCAACCGAACTAACTTTAAAAGAAGGCGTGTGGCTTAATCGCCAGGCACTGCAAATTCCTGTACAATTGGCCGAAATTCCCACTATCGTCTGCTGCATCGTTTCTCAAAATGAAATGAAACTTAGACGTCGACTTCTTATGGCAAACATATTACTTGATATTTGTCGTATTTGTGGAGATAAAGGGAAACGAAAAATTAAAGTCCAATCCTGTTGCTGTTGGAACGAACACCCTTTCTGTCGTTTGATCTGAAATTACTTTGCAGAGTCTGAATAAATATTCTGTCACTTCAGGAGGGTAGCAAGAGCGGATACCCCCCACCTTCAGTGTGAAAACACATAGATTTAATCAAATGCTTAGTGAGAGCGAGCCCATTGGTATGGCATTTTATGATTTCAAGTTTTGCTCCCGAGCCATCTCATGCCATAGCTGATAACATTGGACAACGAGAGATGCAAATATGATGCAAGGGAGATACAGTCACATGCGCAAATTTAGAATTTGAGACAAAATGATCGGATAGCATCCGTATTTTGTCGAAAATTTTGATTTGCTAAGTAGCAAATGTTCACACAAACATGAAAGCAGCCCACTACCAATTGTTGAATTCAATTGAAGTTCTCAGTTGAGAGCATCAGATGATTACGGATGGGGAGAAACATCTTCATATATGGGAAAAATAATAAAAAAATCTGAAGGGTCCTGAATAGGACTCGAACCCTGAAACTTATGATTACTAAACAACGACTCTACTCACTCATCCACGGAGTCGCACAGAAAGATAGTCAGTCACAAGTCAGACAGAGAATGCTTGTTAGTTACAAAACGTTTTTGTAATGGGGAAAGCTAAGGAAATTCCCCGTCTCTAGTTTTTCTTTCCCTGGCACTAACTTAATTACTGTTGTCCCAGCCTAGAAAGAATAATTTCCATCCCTCATTAAACTTTCCTAACACTTTTCATACATTTATATATAGCAGCACAAAACAATTATCCATGACTGTTCTGCACAATTATACTTACACAAAACATTTACTTCCAATTCTATTAATACCAGTACCAAGTAAACAGAAATATTGGATATGAAATTCTATATCTCTTCAATAGTCTTGCAGAAAATATCCAAATTCAATTTTTCTATTTGGAACAGGGGGACCATACAAGCAAGTTGCGCCCATGAGATTTGTTTTGAGGAGGAGGGGACAGAAATTTACATTGAAAATGGCAAAATCGTACGTTTGGTTATAACATAATTTTATTTTTAAGAACGTCAAATGCGAAGGAGAACGAATGTTTAATCTTTGCCTTGAAATAATAAAATTATGGCTGAAGGTACAAGTGAACAAAGACTGATGATGTTTAGGAAGAATGCATTCTACCAAACAGTAGCGTAGCCAGGAGGAACCTCCGGATATTTGCACAAGTTGTTAAAATAAGGCCCAAGGGTAGAGACATACCGAAGAGACCTCACGATCGAGGTCGAGGCGTCACTCTCGATACTGACACAAAAACATGGATTCAAATGGGTATGCACATGCAGAATATGTACGCTAGATTGCGACCTAGAGGTCGACCGCGAGGGTGAGTCAATGGTCGCGATGATAAACAACCGAGTTTGTTTTTACATCAATGTTCAGAGAAAGCATCGCTGTGGCTCATGTTCTCTTTTTTGTTCTCCTTGAAGATCTGGAAGGGATAAAGTCTTCATTTGTTTCAAATTTCGTTTGTAGAGGATTCGGTATGTCTACACTCGAGAGGTTTTGCTGCACTGCTAAATGTGATTATGAAAGACATATTAATAGAACTAGTGAAGAATGTTCCAGCAATATGGAATAAGAAGAGCAAAAACATCATAATAAACACATTTTAAATAGAGAATGGAAGAAAATAACAACTGGAATGTGAATGTCGGGTAAGTTATTAATATTTATTTGAGAATTATACTGTAGCTTATTAGAAAAAAAGAAGCTACTGTTAGTTATATATATATATATATATATATATATATATATATATATATATATATATATATATATATATATATGCTTAAAAACTCCACTTCTTTCCCTCAATTCCGTGATTAATAAAAAAAAGGGTTTCTTGTAAATTCGTTACTGTTATAAGGTAAAGAAATATCTGTAAAGACAGGCACATTTCCATAGAGAGAAAAAGTCATATAATGGAATTGCAATGACGAAACTTCATTTGCTACAGTTAATACCGCCTCCAAACCCAAAACCTGAAGTCATACCTGTTTTTTAAGCATCTGGAGGAATGGCCACCAATGGCCCAGGAAGGAAGCCGCAATTTTTAAGTTTCCAAGAGCTAGCCACGAGTCCAAGTTCCTTCCCCTCCAAAAAATCAGTAAACAAAACATTGGTTACTACTGTGTTAGTTAAGATTTATTTGGGAGAACCGTCTGCTAAAAACTACTACCAAATAATCAGACATAAAGCATAGCTAATATTGAAAAATGTCCGAAACATGTAATATTTGCGAAACATGAGAGAGAGAGAAAGAGGTAGAATTAGTCCTACACATAATAGTGCCCTTCGGTGATAATTTTAAACAGAGGAACACTTTCCGTTAGGTTTCTTAGATGAGTGGTTAGCGTACCGGGCTTCTAAATAGAGGGTTATGTGTTCGGGTCAAGGCAAAGTGCATTGTTTTTTTGGCAACATTTATTCTGAGCATTGCAAAAGTTCTGTTAAGACTTATATGTAGTCTCAGACAGTGTGAGCCGAATTTCTTTTCAAATATGAGACTTTTTATTATATGTTTTTCTCTTACTTGCAATATTGCCAATTTGATTTCAAAACTAGCAACGTTAATTCCACTCATTGTCCTATGTCAGATTAAGATGAAATTTTGCACACCGGCGGCAGTCGGGTGGTACTACGCTCATAATATTTGATTCCTACTGTTATACGTTTAAATATAGTGCGGAAACGTAACTAAGAAAAACAATTTTGTTAGCTCGTAAAATACACCACAGACCCCTGGAGGAATTTCATACGTATATATTACCAAGGAGAAATTTACTGAAGTGGTAAGACATTAAAAGAATCTTTGGGAGCTTGGGATGACCAGGGGAAGGGTTCGGTGTGTGTGGACCTCAAACTTTGTAAAAAAATATTTATAAGAATTGAGGTAAGGTTTTGTTACACCTTTTGTCTTGAGACAAATGAATTAAAAATAAACAAGTTCCGAGAGGGCACGTTTATAACAAATAGCACAAAGTGCCCAAATTCGTATTGAGTTAATATGATAATCAAAAATAAGAATCCGTGAAAAAACAACACTTGAATAGCTTAGGTCTGCTTACGGAATTAGCATAAATAAAGGGGAAAAAGTGGGACCATGTGTTCCCACTGCGGGGTCAAAGTTGCCCCCACTCTGGATTTGCAAAACAATTTCGGTTCTTTCTAGATGCGCGTCAAAGCACATTAGATTTACTTACATACTATATTATTGAACGTATTCACTGTAGTTAAGATATGTGCATAAATAATAGCTATTTTACATTAAGTATGGCACAGTCATAGAGCAATCACCTCTTGTAATTGAGGTTTTTAGTTCGATCCTATCTCGCGCCAAGTGGTCTGTGTAGTAGACAAACACGATGTGGTGGGTTTTCTTGTTTTTTTTCGTTTCCTCTCACCCCTTAGATTCCATCATTTCATTATTTTCATGATCACTATCTCTCTTAGCCTACTCGGCATAATCGTGGGGCGTAAACGTGCAAGATTTCATTTTACATTAAGTATTATGTGATTCAAGGTCTGTGTTTTTGCAACTTTTGTTACGTCACGTTTCTCAAAAAAACAATTTCAGTGACCGTACTTCCTAATTCATGTCTCCATTGAATTTCAGGAGAGAGAAATGGGCATCACAATAAAACCAAGTGAAATATCACCACTCAATTGCAAAAGGATAAAATAAAAGAAACTCGGAATAATATCGTACTACTTTCCCACAAATATAAAAACATGACTTGTTGCTTCCAAGTTGCAATTGACGTGGAAACGTATAATATTTTTTCTCATGAACATGAACAATGTCAGAAATGATTAAAAAAAAAAGAAAGGTCCATATCCAGAATCGAATCTAGTACTTTCGCAACTTAAGACAGCCACTCTAACCACACGACTACGAAACAACTACTTCGTACCGTTCTTATTCAATTATTTCCAACTACAAAATTATCTATTACACTTAACAAACAGCGAGGGATCATTTTACAATCACCTTGTTACATATTTTAAATACTATACACGCGTTCTGTTAGAATACTCTGAATTCTGCTGCGAGAGAAAAATACGAAACAAATTCACGTCATTTATTTGTCCATGTTTTCTTTGTAGAAAAGTTGTTGGACAGTTAGCTGTAATATTACAAACATAGTGTCAAATAATTTGATCAGTCCGTCATTGTACTAAAGGGCCTAGCGGAATAAGCTTGTGAAAACTGCCTCCAGGTATATCTGCACTAAATTTACAGTATCAATTAGCATTTAAGAGAAACTCAGTGGCCAAAATTTTCAACCCCCAAGCGCTTTTGGAGGGGGAAGGAAAATTGATTTTTTTTTCGCCTGAGCGGCTCAGCCAATTTTCATGAAGAAAACGTTAGGTGTACTCAATAAGAGAAAATTCGGAAAATATTTTTTTTTGAAATTTTTGGGGGCTGAAATTTTTTTTTTTAATTTTCAAAAAAAAAAAAACAATTTCGTGGAAGACTAACTGGAACACCCACAACTTTTTTTGCCAGTTTCGTCTTGAGAGGTTTCCTAATAACATATATTCTTTTCATTTTGTTTGCAAGTGTACCTCATAGTGAAAAAAGGCAAAAGTATCGTTGCGGACATAAGTTTTTGACCAGGTAATGGCGACTGCTTTGAAACAAATGCAAAGTATGAGAATTAAATCTGTTATGTTTGTAGTTTCGTGTGGAGAAGAAACAAACTTGTGAACGAAAGGTTTAAGAACAATTAATGTTATTAATATAAACTTCGCCGAGGATTATTAACATATATCATTATAAAAGAAATACGAGAGACTTTTTGAAAAGAGGAAAAATAACATACAACTTTTCAAGCGGAGGCAAAGAAACCTAACGTAACCAGACTAACAACAAATCATTTACACTGCAATGATCGTGGTTCAGTGGTCAAGGCGCTGGGAGTAATCTGGAGGTTCTTGCTCGTCGGGCAAGTCTTCTCGGCATTTATTTTATTTGCTTAAAGAATTTTGATGTTGATTGATCAGCGATAAGACACATTTTATTATATTCAGATATTTGAATACTCCGATGATTCAATATTTGAAAAATCTAATCTTCAGGAATAATAATAGTAATAATAAGTATTATTATCCCGTAGACGATTAATATAATTAACGACATATTAATTAACGATATATGGTGGTTTCGTTTTAAGTTAAGGAATTCTGAGTCTGCTGTTTCACTTGTCAATGTAATTAGGTTTCCCCATGTTTTTCTCTATGTATTTTTGTGAAAACAAGTTAATGAACAATAGAAAATACAACTGTTTTTCGATTCGTATTGGTCTGCGTTAACAGCTTGAAAAAGAAATCCTTACGTTTAATGTCCAACGACAATGCCTGTTTGGTTGAGGAAGACTATGATCGAAACAAGTGAATTATAATGGACGAGTTGGTGAATGAGAAAGTGGGAGTGTCCCGAGAAAAACCATGAGCGCGATGTTGTCAGTCTCAAGCAGTACTTGGTAAGTTCCTTGTAAAATGTAACGCGTTACAAGTTACTTTACTTTCTCTTAAAATGTAACGTGTTATTAACGTGTTACTTGCAACAAAAAGTAACTGTTCTCTACTTCGAAAGTAACGCGTTAGTAACGCGTTTCTTTTAGGTCCGAAACATAAAAATGTGAAAAAATATTACTTCAATTTTCCGTACTATTAATACTACCGCTATTATTATTATTATTATTATTATTATTATTATTATTATTATTATTATTATTATTATTATTATTATTATTATTATTATTATTATTATTATTACACGTTCTGAATCGCTTTATGTAAATACAAGGACAAATTTTTACTTGATATATGAACATTTTCATGTAATGTAACATTGATAAAATGCCATACTGTGTTGATACTCGTGGGGATGGAAAAAAGTGAGTTCGAGCGAGTTTTCTTTGAAACTCGATTCGAGGAGAAACGGACATCTTTGAGCTCGATCCGAGAACTAGGCTCGAAAAGTTTCCTCCAATTCGACTCGAATTGGGGCCGAGTTTCGAGTCGAGTCGAGCTAAATCCGGTGTGTAGTTTCGAGTACATTCTTCAAGTATATTACATAAACAGTATAATTATTATCAATGACACTACTACTACTAGAACTTTTATTATTATTATCATTATCATTATTATTATTATATTATTATTATTATTATTATTATTATTAATTATTATTATTAATTATAAATTATAACAACTCTTTATGTAACCATGAAAGATAGGCGGTTTCTATTTGAATACTAAATACTAGTTGAATGAGAACATCGGTGGTCGTGAAGTCTAGGAGTCAAGGACATTGTTCACTAGCTTCTGAATTTGGGATGATTGTCTAGCTTGAGTATTCGGGCTCGAGCCAAACACTGTTAAAACTTATAGGGCATTGGCCAAATCTCTTCAAAACTCCTCGGTCAGGGTTTAGAATTGTCAACGACTCGAGCAGCTCGGCTCACAGCTCATTCACTATCGACCCGAACCGAGAAATGAGCCGAGCCAACAGCTCACCCAACGACTCGTCTAGAGTCCTCGGCTCCGTTGAGCCGAAACGAGCAGATTGTTCATTCCTACCAAGCCAGCTCGAGGCGATGGTTCATCCCAGGTGAGCCGGCTCGAGCCATCTCAGTTGAGCCGAGCCGAGCTGAGCTTGTTATGAAAATTCTCTTGTGGTTTCGCTATCGAGACGAGATGAGATGCGAGCAGTGTCCCCTCTCGTGAGCAACACTAAAAGTATTCCATATTACTGTTTAGCTTACATTTCTCTTGGCTTTCGTTTTTCAGTGTAATCAGGCCATGACTTCAAGACGAGTCAAAACGAACGAACCATTTATCAAACTCGATTGAATTCGAAACTCGACGCAAAAAACTGAATCTGCTCGGAACTAGACTCGAGGTTATTACCTTTGACTTGACTCGAAAGTCAATTTGAATTCGAGTCGAGTAGAGTTTTAGCTTGACTCGTGCTCATCTTTATGCGTTAGAAAAAATGGTTGCTAATTATTATTCTTCTAAACTAATTATATACAAATAACAATGTTGCTATGTAAAATTAAAAATACAGAATATAGAGAAACGTTACACTACAACTAATAAAATAAGAACACATGAACTGGGAGTGAATGAAAACTTGAGAGTAACTCATACATGCTTTTTAAAGCTAGTTTCAAACTCTATAATCAACGGGACTCTAGGATAAGCAAACTGATCTGAAAGAACTCCAATGTTACATACCATCAGCAAACTATTTTCCAGTAATAAAGTAGGCCTGCTCATCAGAACACAGTTTATTCATATTAACCCCTTAGTGTATATCGTTAATTATGGCACACTACTTGTTGATAAATATTTTCCGCCGGGGCTGTACAGACTGCTTACTTTTATATTCTGTCCACCATCATTCTCAGCTCTTAAGAAAAAGTATTCTTTCAAATGTTCCAACGGTAAAATATTTTCGTTCTCCATCTTTATAAAAACAACACCAATCAAAGTAAAATAGACTACCGGTATCATTGCACTCCTAGTTCACTCACTGAATGTATTGATTTTGAGATGTCAAAATCTATGACAAATCTTCCAGGTGCTTGCATTCAGTACATAAGATTTCCCTAATGCTGTCCTCATCTTCCAAAAACAGCAAGTGGCACTACGAACTTGCGACCACATGGTATTTAACTCCATCCAGCTATAACCAATGCCCTCAATTTCCTTCGTGCAGTTGAAACTGATTTTCCTCCAAGCTGTTACACAACGACAATTAATCTAGCTGTCTACGTGTCGAACTGCTGAGCCAAAGGACGAGGGATCGAATCTCGGAGAAGGACATGAAAATTTGTATTTCTTGCTTATACATTTGACACATAATAAAATAAGAATTCAAACAGTTTGTGTTTCCGTGGAAAAGTAAGAATTTATTTCAAGTTAAACTTGTGAGCAGTGAAGCAAAACGAATTGGGCTTATGGTTGTCCGAATACCTGACGATTTGAATAAATCATACGGCACGCCTTTAGCATGGAGTTAAAGAACTTTCTGATACGTATAAAGAAATCTAACTGACCTAAAATTCATTAGGAAATAACACCTACCAGAAACTTCAACACCACCTATGCGTCACTTCGGTGAACGCTGTATCGAAACTTCCTATATAAATTTCATTCACCTGACGTCTAGTCAGTGGATCGTACTTGGTTTGTTAGTACCGTATCTGGTTTGCTGATCTGAGTATATTGAAGGTGTATAGACGAAAAATATGCAGAATCCATTTTTCAATTTTGTCAGGAAACGAAGAAAATGTGACGCCCTTATGTTTCGGAATTGTTGAACTTTTGGGGGGGGGATAGATTTCACTCATCTGCTGTAAGTAGTGACTACTACTGTGAAGCACTGATTTCTTTAATTTTTCATTTACACATCCTATCCTCTTTCAAGTTCAGTTCCACATGAAATTCCATTTGGTTTCATATATTCTGTTCGATTACACACACTTTCCTCAATCTCTTATAGTATGTCCAAATTAACAATACGGTTCTCTTGCTTTCTTTCTAATAATGATTATTTAGATTTCAAGAGAGTTAATTTTAAATAAACATGCAACCAATTTGTTAATTACTACGAGCATTGAGTTCTTCCTTATTGTGTGTTAATATATATTCTCCAGTGTTTACATTCTAATAATAATAAATAATTATGCCAAACTTAGATAGAATTGCAGTATACGAAGGTTACGTGGGTAATACAGCAGTTCAAGCCAATATCTTACTTCAATCTGTATCGTAGATTACAATTTTCGTTAAAAGAAATTGAATATTCGAATCCAAAAATCATTTTATGTAGGTAGGATGGATATGGATGCGCAGGAGACAAGATTTGAGGTCGTCTAGTCTCGACAATATGTTGTAAGACTGATGTCTCTACTCGAAAAATGTATATTTTTCTATTGGAAGAGCTGTGTCTCGACTTGAATTTTGTCAGAAAAATTCTGTCTCGACTCGACTCTGTTCATCTCTAAGAATGGACAGTTTGATGAGCCAAGTATTCCAAACTGGCGGGGTAACCAATTACACCATTACGCAACATCTGTTTCAGATACAACCATTATTATACGCTTCATTTTCACAAGCTTCTTCTTATAATAACTATATCGATTTCCTACTTAACTTCAATTATAGATACTCGTTTTTATGTAGCAGCTAATATTCATGCTATACAATATAAAACAAGTACACATTCAATGTAAATAAATAAAAATGTAAAATATTACAGATTACTGGCATAGAGATTTAATCCGATTTTAAGCAGTACATATTTTCTAAATAATTATTCAAATTGCTTTATAAGAATCCAGATTATGAGGTACCCTAAGTTTTTGTAATGCAAAAGAAATACAAGCCTATATATATATATAAGTGTATTTAAGGGGACTTCCAGGCTTGACCCCCCACCGAAATTTTATGTTTATTCAAATAAAATATTGTAAAGTAAATGAACTATCTTGTAGAATGTTCACATTCCAAAGAATGAAGTAAGCAAAGTCCCCCGAATTATATATATGATTAATTTTAATTTTCGACGTGTGGTTTTAGGTATTCAACTGTGTTCACATTTCTCATTTTTAGCGTTTTCGTATATGAATTATGGAAAGGGCGGGCTAGTAAATGGGACAGGGATTTGAAAAGTGACAGTTTGTCGGATAATGTGTTTCCAATCACTTTACAGTAGAAATTTATATTTATAAAAAAGTTCTCATATATTTAGAAAAAAAGGAAAAAAATCTTTAAATTTCCGCACGGAGGCTCAAACCGTCGCCCTTCGTTCCAGAAATGTTAGTACCAGTACTAAACCCGCTTGACCACAGACGCAACTTACAAGATATTGTATTATAATAATGATAATAAAATTGCTCCAGCACAGGTTTCTACTTGGATGTTTAAATATCCATTTTCTGTCGTTTTGAGGCATTTCTACTTAAGATAATGGTTGATTTTGCATATTGGAACTGTGCATGAGGTTGCAATCAATAATAATCTCAAAAATAAGTAGTTTCATTTAGTTTTAACATTTTAACATCGCTCGGATGATTTGTAGCTAATGTCTATATAAAGAACGGAGGGAACATGCAATTCCCTGTGTATAGATCTGCGGGAATTGTGACGGATCTAGGCTCACTTTTTCGGACTAGGTTTCTAAACGAATTTCCAGCTTTTTGTGAAAAGGTGTGTACAGTTATTTCCAGTAAACTTGAACGACAGGGACATGAACACAGATGCATCGAGGAAATTTAATATTTCAAAGGCTCTCCCACCGGAAATCGAAACTGGGACCCCGCCTACTGAACTATCTGATGGGTGGGTTGCCTGGTTCTTTCCCAAGGGAAGTAAGCTTGAGACCACTCTTGGGAAGTAACGTAACGCAAGTAACGCGTTACATTTTTCCAAAGTAACTGTAAGGGTAACGCGTTACAAATTTTTAAGTAACGTACCTAGTTTGCGTTACTTTTTTCGCGTTACATTTCGGATGAGTAACTACAATATATGTATATATATTTTTTTGGAAACAAATGTTTCTTTCCTTTAAGTGAATTTTTCAGAATGAAAAAATCGAGCATGAACTACGTATGTCTGTGACCGACAGTCACAAACACAGAGACAAATAGATAATTTCGTAGTGCCACTTGTTGTTTCTGGAAAATCAGGAAGATGAGATGGAAAGTGTTCCTTTGTTTAAAATTGTAACCTGAAGGGGACTATTATGTGCAGGACTAATTCTCTCTCTTTCTCTCTCTCTCTCTCTTTCTTATGTTTCGCAAATATTACATACTAGCAGCGTTCACCCCGCTTCGCTGGGGTCAACCCGGAACGCAATAAACTTTGTTACTTAGATAATTTTTACTTTTTCGCTTTCAAGTGATATGATAAAAACCATAGTAGATTCCAGTAAATGTTAACATTATATCGCCTGTCATTTATGTTAACCCGCCCCGCTTCGCTGCGGTCACCCCGGAACGCAATAAACTTTGTTACTTAGATAATTTTTACTTTTTCGCTTTCAAGTGATATGATAAAAACCATAGTAGATTCCAGTAAATGTTAACATTATATCGCCTGTCATTTATGTTAACCCGCCGAGTGACACGGTCATGCGGGTTGCATATAAATACGTTTATTTTTATACCTATGATGAACTAACAAAGGATTTGTACGTTATGAACACTTGAATGGTCAATTATCTCAAGACACTGGTAATTAAAAATTAAAGTGATATGATAAAAACTATCTAGGGTCCAAATCCTAATAACCCCCCAAAAATGAAAGAAATTGGTTCAGCCGTATTAGCGTGATGAGCTAACAAAGGATTTGTGCGTTCTCTTTTATATAATAGATTTCGGACATTTTTGAATATTAGCTATACTTTATGTCTGATTATTTGGTATTAGTATTTAGCAGACGGTTCTTCCAAATAAATCTGAACTAACACATTAGTAACCAATGTCTTGTTTACTGGAGGGGAAAGAACTCAGACTCTTGGCTAGCTCTTGGAAACTTAAAAATTGCTGCTCCCCTCCTGAGCCAGGGGTGCCCAATCCTCCAGGTGCTCGAAAAAAACAGATATGTCTTCAGGTTTCGGTTTGGAGGCGGTATAAGCTGTAGGAAAATGAAGTTTCTTCATTGCAATTCCATTATACGACATTTTCTCTCTATCGATATGTGCCTGTCTTTACAGATATTTCTTTACCTTATATCAGTAACGATTTACAAGAAACCCTTTTTTTTTAATCTCTTAATTGGGGGAAAGGAGTGGAGTTTTTAAGCATATATATAATCAACAGTAGCTTCTTTTTTTCTAATAAGCTACAGTATAATTCTCAAATAAATATTAATAACTTACCAGACATTCACATTTCAGTTGCTATTTTCTTCCATTCTCTATTTACAACGTCTCTATTCTGTTTTTATCCCATATTGCTGCAACATTCCTCATTAGTTCTATTAATATGTCTTTCATGATCACATTTATAAGTGGAGCAAAACCTCTCGAGTATAGACATACAAAATTCTCTAGAGACGAAATTTTAAGCAAATAAAGACTTTATACCTTGCAGCGCTTCAAATAGAACCAAAAAGAACATGAGCCACAGTGATGCTTCCGCTGAACATTGATGTAAAAACAAACTCGGTTGTTGATCATCGCGACTACTAATTCATCCCTTCGGTCGTCCTCTAAGTCGCAATGTAGCGTACATATTCCGTTTGCGCATACACATTTGAATCCATGTGTTTGTGCCAGTATCGAGAGTGACACCTGGACCTCGATCGCGAGGTCTCTTCGCTATCTTTCTACACTTGGGCTTTATTTTAACAATTTGTACAAATGTGCGGAGGTTCCAGACCTCGTGCCTACGCCACTGCTTGGTAGCATGCATATTTCCAAAACATCATCAGTCTCTGTTGACTTCTACCTTCAGCCATAATTTTATTCTTTCAAGCCAAAGCGTATACATTCGTTCTCCTTCGCATTTGACGTTCTTATAAATTAAATTATGTTATAATTAAACGTACGATTTTGCCATTTTGAATGTAAATTTCTGTCCCCTACTCCTCAAAACAAATCTCATAGGCGCAACTTGCTTGTATGGTTCCAAATAGAAAAATTGAATTTGGATATTTACTGCAAGACTATTGCAGAGATATAGAATTTCATATCCAATATTTCTGTTTACTTGGTACTGGTATTAATAGAATTGGAAGTAAATGTTTTGTGTAAGTATAATTGTACAGAACAGCCATGGATAAATGTTTTGTTTTGTTACATATAAATGTATGAAAACTGTTAGGAAAGTTTAATGAGGGGTGGAAATTATTCTTCCCAGGCTGGAACAACAGTAATTAAGTAAATGCCTGGGAAAAAATCTAGAGAAGGGGAATTTTCTTAGCTTTTGTAAGTAACAAACGTTCTGTCTGACGTATGACTAATTTACGTTTAGTGTGGCTCCGTGGATGAGTGAGTAGAGTCGTTCCATAGTAATCGAAAGTTTCATGGTTCGAGTCCTGCTCAGGGCACTTCCATTTTTTATTTGTTTCCATTATCGGAAGATGTTTCTTTCCCTTCGTAATCATCTGATGCTCTGCACTGAGTTCTTCACTTGAATTCAACATTTCGTAGTTGGATGCTCTCAGGTTCCGGTGAGCTTTTACATGTCTACTTACCAAATCAAAATTTTCGACAGAATATGGATGCTATTCTATCATTTTGTCTCAAATTCTAAATTTGCGCATGTGACTGTATCTCTCTTGCATCATATTTGCATCTCTCGTTCTCCAATGTCATCAGCTATGGCATGAGATGGCTTGGGAGGAAAACTTGAAATCATAAAAGTGCCGTACCAATGGGCTCACTCTCACTAAGCATTTGATTAAATGTGTGTGGTTTCAGACTGAAGGTGGGGGGTATCCGCTCTTGCTACCCTCCTGAAGTGACAGAATATTTATTCAGACTCTGCAAAGTCATTTCAGATCAAACTACAGAAAAAGTGATCATTCCAACAACAAAAGGATTGAATTTAAATTTTTTGTTTCAATTTATCTCCACAAATAGGACAAATATCAAGTAATATGTTTGCCATAAGAAGTACACGTCTAAGATTCATTTCATTTTGAGAAATGATGCTTTAGACGATAGTGGGAATCTCGCTCAAGGGTACGGGAATTTTCAGTATCTTACGATTATGCCACCCGCCTTCTTTTAAAGTTAATTCGATTGCAATACTTTCCGTCAAATGCTTCGGACTCTACTGGTGGAGAACTTTAGCCGTAAACCTCTATATGGCTCTACCATCCAGAAGTGCCCCTCACTGTACCTCAGAATATCTTGTTACTAGCATGGCAATCTATGATGAAGAAGATTGATCATTGCCGTTCCGCCCAGGCAAAAACATCACTGAGAATTTTTAGAGTACTAAACTACATGACACTTCAATGCAAGCTTCCAAGTGTAATCAACAGGTATGAATGATATCTGTCATCTTGCTCGAAAATACACAAAATTATTAGAACGTGTTTCTTACAAGACGGTATAATTTTTCCTCAGTTTCAGTAAGAAACTTAATAATCTACTGTAATATTTTTTGTCTCTTGACCAATACTATCCCTTCCTGTATCTGATTCGCATCTTGTTAGGTAAATATTCTTCTTGATAACCCGGTAGTGAAACTTGTAGGTAAAAAATACTGAGCATCCCGAAACACAAACTTGTTTTGTCATTAAATTCTGCGGCCGAGCTGGATCAGTGGTTTCTCTCTTATATGTTGAAGTCCTCGTACGTTGGAGGAAAGCGCCAAGCAGGGCAAAGACGGTGTACAAGATTGCTTATTTTCCACGTTGTCTTTGACTTTCTTCGTTCCATAATTTCATTCTTTCTAATTCTTCATCGTCTTTTTTAGCCAAACGGTCATAAGCATGGGACACCAAACTGAATGATTTCATTTTGTAATACATCCCAATCCTTTACTGAGTAATGGCAATATTAGGTGGTAACAATTGAAGTGTAATTGGTTTTTTAACCTCTTCACGGATATGACATCAAATGCCTCTTCACGGAAATGATGCCAAATATTTATCGGGAAAATAATCCGATTTTTTTACGAAGATCAATGCGAACTGAATGTAAGTAAAATTAAGTGCTTCAGAATATCTTTACTTGCTTTCAGTTTGCACTCTACTTCGTAAAAAATTGGATTATTTTCCCGAGAAATATGTGGCATCAAATGATGCCATATCCGTGAACAGGGTAACTACGAATTCTGGTAACATAAATGACTTCAAAGATTCAACCTGGTGCGTTAAAATGCTTCGCCGATTGACCAGCGTTCATTCATATATAACTCGTTACAAATGATTGAAATGTAGAACCACAATACGAACATTAGATCAAGAGTTAGTGGATTTTGCCTATAGAAAATAAATTATAGATTCATGTAGTTAATGGAGGAACATTTTCGCATTTTCGTATGAATTTTCATTTCATTTGTGTAATATATTTAGTATTATAACTTTCAATTGATTATTTTTCTTAATTATGTCAACAAAACAGATGTCATACATTTCTTGGCACAGTACAGCATTTCTTCATCTAGTACAAATTCGATCGCTGGGAACTATATGAATATGGAAATTACTTACATATTTGATAATCCCATTGTTACAAAAGAACATAATCCAAATACTTCATATAAAGAAATTTAGTGCAAACTGCACTTTCACTATATATAGATAACACTATACAACACTTTCAAAAATTGTCCTTGAGTTCAAATTGTTGATTTCTTAGTCATATTCATCGAACATTTAAGAAAATGTGAGCAATGAAACTCATGAAACTTTGTTTTTGTAAATTTAAGATCGAGTTATAAGCAAATACAAATAACACTATGAAATGTATTAGACATTGCATTGAATTGAAAGTATGGAGTTTGCTACAAAGTTCCTCAGAACTTTCACTGTAACATCAAAAGTGTAAGCTCTTATAATACATACCTTGAACACATAGATACCCTGTGTATACCTTGGAAATGTGTCCTTTCCCTACATTTTCGTTGATGCGTACATCACTTTCACGAATTAACTCCAGATGCAGTCCCCCATCATGTTCTAGTTATATTGTCCTTGATAATGGTGTTCGAAAGTCATAATGTCTTGGTGAAAGCGCTCACCATATTGGTCTGAATATGTATTCCAGCCTTTTTTGCTATCTGTTAGCTGCGCGGAGAGCCCAAAGCACTGGATCATCTTCCTCACTAGCGATCCTTTAAACACTGCAGCCTCCAACCTAGCACGTGGTATCTGCGTAAATATGTCTTGTAAGAACTTCAATGCGTCAGAATCTCTATCCAAGGCTTTCACAAATTGCTAGGTAATACCATGGTTTATGTGTAGTGGGGATACAATACCACTTTAGGATACACAAGTGGCGTGTATTTTACGTTATCTGTTCCCACAGAGTACTCCTCCCGTTGTAGCCAGTACTTACTCCTGTAGTAGGCATCTGTCTCCTTTCTGTCCCAAAACCACATATAACACTGGAATTTCATGAAATCGCCCTGCAAACTCGTGAGTAAGGCAATTATTTCGAAGTCCTCTATTACTTACTAGCAATATTTTGTATACTGCAAATTGTCCATTAAGGCCTTCAAGTCGTTAAACTCTTCCTTCGTACAGACGGGATGAGACACAGGAACAGACGGGTGCCTATTTCCATTTTGTAGAAGCATAGCGTTCAGACTTCTAGTTCAGCTGTCTATAAATAAAAACCACTCTTTCATGATGCAGGGTATCTGTAAATCATTATATCTTGGCAGAAGCACAATCCATCTGTTTAAAATTCTAGTGTTTTTTAAGTAATATTGTTATTTTAAAATGATGTGCAAGGAATTATTGCAGTACTTTTGATAATAAAGTAGAGAAAAATGTAAGTTTTAAGACAAATGAATGATTGTACTGTTAAGTGCATTTAGACTTTGGCAATACTAGTTTATACGGCAAGCACTTTTGGTATGTTATATGAGGTGAACACTCTTCTCAATAAGTTTTCCAAAGTGGTTAAAACAAAGTCTTGATGTGTAACGTAAAATATACAGTATCATAAATACTTTCCAATGTACTTTAGCACAGGTCACAGACCATATGGGGGAACCCATAATTTATCTTGATCATTCACTGGATTCCAAAGTAGGGTTTATAAACCTCACAAAATTTCAATTACGTTTTGAGTAACCTTTGACTCTTTCCTTATGAACTTTCCACAGGCATAACACAATGTATGAACCTCAATAAGACTGAAATATTAGAAATTAGAGTATAGATGTTGTTGCAGATATGTACATTTTAACATTTGAAATGTAATATTTATGGAGCGATTGCATTACTCGTATTCATATTTCATAAAGTAAAACAGTGAAGTAAATTACGTGTCAAGAGGAAGTTAGCATAGGTTGATAACACTGTTCCGGGAAAAGATTGTGTTCCCCACTGCGTGTCTACATTTATTTGCTCAATCAGCTGAATGAAATACATTTTACGAACAATTTTAACAAGATAGACATGCAGTGAACATTCCACTATGACAGGATATTTTAGTGTTATATATATATATATATATATCGTCGTTCCAAGATGGCGTCAAGCTCGAAGTCGATGCAAAGTGGTGCTCTTATTGTTTACCTTTTTTTCGTGGTTGTGTGTAGTGTTTATGTGCGTGCTCTACTGTCTTCATGTAGTATCGGTGCTGTGACTTTCCCAAGTGAAGCATTGCCAATGAAACATGGACTGAAGTGTAGTGGAAGATCATTTCATTTTATTGCTGCTGCCTTCATACCAAGAGGACCGCCATGTGCTCTCTCTGGTACTGCTAACAGTGACGGAGGAACTACCAGTGATTTTGTGCCAAGGCATGAGTCAAAAGCAAAAAAACAGTGCCTCATTCTCGTTTGTTTTCTCCTCCTTTGTGGTGATATTCACGTAAACCCTGGCCCACCCTGTCCATATTACCCCAGTGCTTTCAATATATATTATCAAAATGTTCGTAGTATTAAAAACAAATTACTTGAGTGCTCATTGAACCTAGGTGAGATAAGGGAACTGGATTGTTTCGCAGTGACCGAATCGTGGCTGAATGAATCAGTGAACGACAGTGAAATGAGCTTTTCAAATAATTTCACCATTTACCGTAAAGACCGCATAACTCGTGGAGGTGGAGTGATGATTTGTGTAAATAATAAGTGGAAGAGCAAGAGAAGACTGGATCTAGAACGGGATTGTGAACTCATTTGGGTGGAAGTATTTATTCCAAAGCGTCGTTCTGTGTTTATTGGGTGCTTCTATAGGCCGCACAAGAACACCCCCCAGCACATCTTAGAAGCTTGCCATGACTCACTGTTACATGCGTTGTCACACGGTGACGTCATCCTATTGGGTGATTTCAATCTTTCCATCACGTGGCAGGACAGCAAGCATGGCGTCACTAAAGATGGAAACGACAGTTATTTCATGGACAATTTTATTCATGGACTTGGTCTAGGTCAACATAATATGCATAATACCCGCAATAATAGCAATCTTGACTATATTCTCTCTAACCTAGAACCTCGTTGTGTTATCCCATGCAGAAATCTTTTTCCATCGGATCACGATTCCTTGGATGTTTCTTTCGATTTCCTCCCCTCCACTACTACAAACCAGCCCCTCAAAAGTAGGTCACAACTTCTTTGGAAGAAAGCCCCCTGGGGTGACATCTGCCGGGCTATTGAACTGTTTCCTTGGTGTTTGTTAGAGGTAGGAACTGTTGACGACGCTGTGGACTTATTTACATCTGTTGTCCACTCAGCCATAAAGGACTTTGTACCGGTGAAAGAATCAAAATCGAACAGGTTTCCGGTCTGGTACGACAATGAACTTCGTGAACTTTTTAAAAACAAAAAGCTTGCCTGGACTCTATGGAAATCACATCCGAGTGACTACACATACAAAAACTTTGCTAGAATTAGAAGTCTTGCCAAGAAGGTACAGCGGCGTAAATACTTTGAATACATGGACTCAATTGGTAATTTTACTGTTAGTAACCCTAAAGTCTTTTGGTCTGTAATTAAATCTAGAACAAAATCTCCGGGCATACCGGCAACAGTTCAAGATGAAAATACTGAAGCGAGTGATGATCAAAGACCCGACCTCTTCAATAACTACTTCTGCAAAACATTTACTTCCCTTCCCTCTACACCCCATCTTCCCCCTCTCCGCTCCATCTGTTCGGACACCTTATCCAATCTCTCTACCACCCCGGGCGAAGTTCTGGCTCTCTTGCTATCGTTATCTCCACACAGATCACTTAGACCTGATAAAATTAGTCCTCTCTTTCTCAACAAAACTGCTTCAGTTATTACGGTTCCTCTATCTATCTTATTCAATAGATGCTTCAAGGAAGGGTATTATCCCACCAGTTGGAAACTAGCTCACGTGACCCCAATATATAAATCAGGACTTAAAGATCATGTATCCTCCTATAGGCCAATATCTCTTCTTTCTGTAATATCAATTATCTGCGAAAAAATAATCAAAGACAGGCTACTTAAATTCACCTCACCTTACATCCATAGTTCTCAGCACGGCTTTCTACCGAAAAGCTCAAGTCTCTCAAACTTAAGTACTCTTCTTTCCTGTGCAGTCAAATGTATGAATAACAATACTCAATTAGATGTTATCTATTTTGATCTCTCGAAGGCCTTTGATTCTGTCAGTCACATTCATCTTCTTCATAAACTCTCCAATAGATTTAATGTACATGGCAAATTTCTCTCTCTAATCACAAGCTACTTGAAGGACCGTAAACAGAGAGTTGTTCTTTCAGGGGCGAATTCTAACCCCCAACCCGTGATCTCAGGGGTGCCTCAGGGGAGTGTACTTGGCCCTCTGCTGTTTGTCCTGTATATGGATGATCTCTACACGCACTTATCAGCTCAACCTAGTGGCCTTCTGCTTTTTGCTGACGATTGTAAGTTATACAGAGAAATATCGTGTCTCCATGACACAACTGCTCTACAGGAAGACATAAATTACCTTACAGGCTGGTGTGAAATGTGGCACTTGAAACTCAACAGTAAGAAGTGTGACAGTATTACTATTACTTTGAAAAAGTCTCCTGTTCCCTCCACATACCATATCAACGATTCCCCTATCACACATTCTGCTAGTCATAATGATCTTGGTGTCATCTTTGATTCAAAACTCACATTCTCTGACCACATCTCCTCAATACTAAAGAATTCAATGCGCATGTTGGGACTTCTTTATCGATTCACCGAACTACGCACTGTTTCTTCACTAGCAACTTTTTATAAGACATTAATAGCGCCCAAGATCGAATATTGCTCTCCCATATGGGCCATGGCAGCACCTACACATCTCTCCAGACTTGATTCTGTTCTCAATTTCTTCATCGCTATAGTCCGTTTTCGTGTTCCTGCACTTCGAATATTATCTAAGAAGGAACTCTTGCGACATCTTAATATTCAGACTCCTGAAGTACGCAGAACTATCTCTGACCTGAAATATCTACATAAAATAGTTAATGGAAACTTAAGATCGGAAATATTACTTCAGGAACTATCCTTACGTGTCCCTTCCCGCATCACCCGGAATACCCACCTATTCCATCTTGCCCGTCCTAGGTTGGCTGTTATACAGAGGTCTCTTTTTTTATAGAATACCAAACTGTTATAATCAAGTAACAACTGATGTGGACATATTTTCGAGCTACCCAGTGTTTGAAAGAGCAATTAAGCGAGCTTTGACGGAATAGTTTTACTCTTACACTCTTCTTTCTATGTTGTTGTTATTGTTATCTTGTTTTTTTTTCTTTCTTTTGTTAGAATGTCCCTGTGTAAAATGGCAAAGTTATGCTGTATCTGGGAATTTGTTCAATAAATAAATAAATATATATATATATATATTACCTTTAAATCCTTACAGATAAACTGAAAACTCTGTGCTCAGTGTGACACATGCTGTTTCTATCGTGAATCTCTCAATCAGTGTTGGCAGGTCCTTCAATCAAATTTAAATGCAACTTAACCCAACCAGCGTTTTAACATGAACATATAAATTCATTAATATAGGGCAGAATCCATAGTTTTGGTGCTACTACTTACATAAGCGAAGTTTCATGGAAAAATACACCTTCTCTACTTAGTTTCAAGGTAACAAGGCACAACATCACTATTATAATACAAGGACAAAATGAGTGTTGCGTAGTGTAATTGTAGATGGACAATTGCAGGTGTCTATAAAAGTGATTTATGAAAATAGTACTTCGTAAGTTTTAGTAAGATAACAACGGCTCTTTACTATCATTTGCAACATTTTGTACTCTATCAACGTCGAGTATGCAACAATGTTATGTATAATTTTAACTCATAAATCTTTCCATCCCGTAGAGTTATTAGTACATCTAAAAGGATATTATAACCTAAAATAATTTGTCTTACTGTAGCAATTCCTTCCATTCGGAACATATGGTGTTATTTCACTAGATTTCGTCTTATATTTCTGACATTAAATAACTGTTAATGAGGCTATTTACAACTAAATCTTATTTCTCACTCTTGGATACTTTAACTGGAAAAAAGAATACCAAATTCAAAGCTCTGCATTGTGAAACTATTTATAGTGGAAATGACAATCTAACACGAAGAATACTTATAGAAATACTTAATAGTTCAAACACATTGGAAAGAACAGGAGATATTTACTCCTTTTGGAAGAAAAGTAAAATCATATATATAAGTCAGAAAATATCTCAAATACAAAGCTGCTGAAATATTCTGTCCTTCGTAAAACGTACTAGTACTACCACCCTATCTTTGTCTCATTTCGATATCAAATTGGACATTATTCCTAAGCGCTTATTTCATTTACAACTATACTGAAATACTTTCTCTTTATTAAAGACAAAATACAGTATTACTCAAGAATCAACAAAAGCACTAACACAAATGCCGGAAGGAACCTTCAATCTTGGAACTCGGTGATTGTCCCCTCCAGTAATTAGATTTCAATCGGTTTTGGGGGAGAACTCTGATGATTTGAGTCCGATTGCCACAAAGGAAAATGAGATGAATTGATGTCCCCTCAGAATAAACCTTAAATATGGCCGCCTTTAAATATTTAATGCGATTTTGCTCCCCTGATCCTCCACAATATTGTTTTTCAACTTATACATTTGTTGAGCACCGCTTTTTCAAAAAATAACATAAATTATGTTAACGATCTAACCACCACCGAATGTTGAAGATATTTGCGCCGCTTCCTAAGAGTAAACAGTCTCGATAGTAGGTCTCGCTAATCGTGTTGCGGACATATCTGATGCCTATAATTGAAGCAAGTAGGCGCAATATTGGTAGATTTAATACTATTTTGACGGTTTAAATACAGCTTGAGAACTATTGCCTCAATATAATTAATTCGTCCCTAATGACATTTAGAGAAAAGCACTATTCTTTATGTATTTGTATAGTGAAATATATTAAGATTTGAATGTATTTTATAGTACGACTTCTTGAATAAATTGTTGAAAGAATATTATGATTTTATTATTAATCTATGAACCGCAATTACATTTTGGTATGAGCATTTCTAAATCAGATATCTCTGTTAAGAACGATTTTAATAAGCAGTGTGCAGTGCGATGACATCTTGTTGTCATTAATTTATAGTAATAATAAAGATTCCCTAATTTCATACTACTGTAAATATCAGATTTTCTCAATCTGATACTTTCAAAAATATTTGGTATTTATAGCAGTGTGAAATTTAGGGAATTCCTAGGTGTTCGTGTCGATTTTCAACATTAATTATGAACTGACACTTTCGATGCTACATACTCTTCTATGACTCCGGTATCGACTATGGCGGTAAATGCTCAGAGTGTTATCCAATTAGTTTAATTCCGACTGGTAGATATCTTATTAAATTTTAATAGCACGAACATTCAAGTGTTACGACTTTGGCACAATTCTCTTTGTTCTTCTAATCTTTATGCCTGAGATTAACAGGCTCGCGACCAAAGAATAGTAAGATGGTTGTCCATAACCCTAATGTTGGAGAGTAAACTCTACAGTGCCAGATCTTTCAACCTCTATTCCCTCCACTCAAAACTCCCATTTTCCCCTGTTCACACTTTCCATCTTTTTTTTCATAATTTACATGATTTCTTCAACAGTTCCGAGAAAAAACTTCAAGTCACGTTTATAGTTAGTACTTTTAATATGCCCGATAAAGATAAATAACGTAAGCTGCTACCATTTCCAACTTCCTTAATAACATCGAATTTGATTGTTGTGAGAATGGTACTCGTAACTAAAAAACATAAACACTCAGAGAGTATGATTAATAGCAATTCGCAAGGCACGTTGCTCAGGTCATTAACTATACCGTATCTGTAGTGTACTTTGTTTCACAATTGATAAGCAATATGAAATGTTACTACGTAGTTAAACAGTTAAACAGACTGCTTCTGAAATAATGGCCTTTCACATACACCTTACGTTGTTACATAACTTGATTGAACGTTTTCTATATAGACGGACATTCACAGTGATCAACATGTATCTTGACACTCTCTTATAACTTTTGAAGTACCTAGTAAAAACAGACGAAATTTTGTACAACACAAATATCGAAAGACGGAAATTTTTAGAAAAATCTGCTATACCATCATTATGGCTACATTTAAGGAAACTGGGTCCGTGGAAAGCAAACTAAAGTCAGGCAGGTCTCACAAAGTGACAGATAAAGGTACATTTACTGCTGCGTTGGCATCATTCTCGAAAAGTCCCACCCTCTGTGCCCGTCATATAGTTAAAGAATGTGATGTATCCCGTAAGTCAATCCTGGTTATCACATCTGTTCGTAAGTGGCACCCACAGAAAATATAGCTGTTCCAACATCTAACAGAGGATCATCCAGACCGCTGAGTCGAATGCTGTGAGTAAGCCATGGAACAAGTCAGACAGAAACATCCATTCGCGTATGATGTTATGTTCTCGGACGAGGTCAATTTTTTTGTGACGGGCGAGATGAACGAGCAAAACAACCGAAATTGGTGTGATGTCAAGCCACACTTTTATGATGATTCTTTTGTCGGTGGCTCCGAAAATGTGATGGTGCAGTGGGGTTTGTGCATTCTTCATCGAGGGTAATTTTAGTGTAATTAATTACACTAATATGCTTGAGGAGGAGATAATGCCTTCAGTCGCATTACATAACGGCTCTTTCCCTTCGTTCTATCAACACGACGTGGCACTACATTATTTCGTATTATGTACTCGTGAGTACCACTATAAGTAATTCTTACAGAGCTAGCGAGGAACTGTGGGACACCTACCGCGTTCTCCAGACCTCACTTTATTGATTATTTTCTGTGGGACTACGTGAAATACGTTTTGTGTACTACCAAAATCAGGGACATTAGTCGCCTTCAACTCACGATTATTCACGCGTGTGCAACATCCCTGAGGAAAAGCTGGGCAGGGTAATGGATGACTGGTAGCAGTGGATTGCTCAGGAGGGAAGGCATACTAGATATTAGCTATAACATTAGCTAGTGAACCACACATTGCCCACAGTGTTATCTCCAAGAAATTGCAGAAAATCGATTAAAACTTTTAACAGTTGGTCGTAGAGCCAAAAATATTCCACCTCTGCATTCCTGGAAATTTTTCAGTCCTATTTGATGTATCACACTATAAGGTCCCCTTTAAAAAGTACAAATTGAAGCCCACGGCCTTTTATGCCATATGTCTCTAAATTTTTCTCCCTTTTTCTGTTATATAAAGATTGTTCCAAAAGTGATGGGACTGTCATATATACATGTCATGTAAACTAGTGTAAGGTCCAGGGGTTTTTCGTGAATTATAAATAATTTGAGAATTCCCGTGATTCAGAAGGCATATGCAACTGTGGCGTTGTGTCTTGTATATTTCGTTAGTAATCATGGCAGAAGTGCTATATTTAAAAGCATTAGATAAAAATAGAAGAAGAACAATAAGAAATAAATAATGTAAGTTATATTTTGTAGATTGATCAATATACATTTGTTTGTATGTTGGTATGCTAATAGAATTTGTTGTCAAGGAATGTTTATAGTGCGAGTCGCCAAAACAGTGAGATGTAAAATTTTCAATTGTTAAAGAAAAAAACTATTATCGTCAAATATAGAGTTTTGTTAATTCTAGACTGGTGTATGTTTCTTCAAGTAATTTTAATATGCGTAATAGTTAAAAGATATACGGATACATGTACGAAGAAAGCATTGGGACATTTGGTTTGGTTATATAAGATTAATGCGACCATATTTTAAATTCATAGAATTCTACGGAGTTAATCATCAATATATGAGACTATCCTCCTACAAAAACTATTCTGACAATTCGACGTCACGAAGCTCCACTATATCTGATATACTTTTGTACTACTATCCTAAATCGAACTTAAACTACTATCAAAACTACTAGCTTCTTCAAAATCAAGCTGTTACTATTATTACTCCAATCCGAATTATGCTTATAGTTACCCCATTCTTATTGCTAATTGAATTTTACGGACTTCTGAAGGAATCGTATCAAGTGACGTCTCTGGAGTCTTCTTTGTTGGTAATCTGCAATCACTTTGATAAGGGAGAATAAACAATACTTTCATTAATACGCTCTATAATGCAAATTCAAATTTGTAAGATATTAATTATCGAAAACAATGCACTTTTACTTATATTTTGCAGCATTAGATGATTCGCAAAAATTAAGTGTGGTAGTTTGAATATGACATTTCGATAAATGTATAGTAACCTGTTACATTATATTTCTAGGTTAAATAAACTTGATCTTAGTCATGTTTAAGTATCTCCGTTTGTTGTAATTTCATGTACTCATTTTTCATGGTGGTGTCTTGAAGAATATATTTTACATCCTTTTATGCGGATTCTTTCACGAACGGTGATTCTGAGCATATTCGTTCAATCACACTTACCTTAATGCTGTTTGATAAATGTCGCCTGGCTCGCCTGTGCGGAAGCTGACATTCTACTGTTTGTTGCGTAGTATCATGTTATATTCTACTCGTTTTCTCATCAATAGTTAGTGCGTAAGCCGTGAGTAATGAACATGATTTCAGCTGAATCGATATCTATTAACGGGAGAGGTAAGGGAATGGGTCACATTATAAATACGTGAGACACGATATTAACCACCCACTAATGATGTTAAAAGCATTATATTGACCTTAAATTACTTATCCATAGGCCACATATTGTGTGATAGGAAGAAAGAGAGTCGGAGCGAATAAGAAGTAATAATGCGTGGAGTATTGTAAGTATGAGCTTGAAAAGAATCAGTTTGTTACTAATATGTTGCTATCTAAAAAAAGCGGCTGGTTCTTCAAAGGTGTTGAAAACCAAAGCTACGTACCATAATTTAAGTTTAGTTGACTTTTCTAGTCCAAGCAAATGTATAGTACTTACCAATAGGACACATACAAATTTGGTAGCATTCTAGACATCTATAAGGTTTTTACACCATTATATTTTCATTATGCCTTCATGGAAATGAGACCATTTTGATTTATTCGTTATTTCAGTGTATCAAGCAGAATGCAGCCATGACTATCTATGACATAACAGGTTAAAACAATAATAGCATCACTTATCATGCGCTCCTTTTCAACTCATAAATTATATCTCCATACTTCAGAAAGTAATATCGCCAAATGAATGATTCAACTTAGAGCATGAAGATGTATTGTTAACATGTGGTCTGAGTCAAATGATTGCTAATAATTGATCACATTAAATTATTTTGTGTGTCGTGACCTGGATTGTGTAATTACAACTACCAAACAGAGGATTTTCCTGCTATTATACTTCTTACACAACCACGCATAAAAACATAGGTATGGAGAGTTCAGTTAGTTGATTCCAAGTGGAAGTCTGAAGACATTCACTAGTGAATGGGAAAACCGAGGTATCCATCAAAAAGAGTAAGTCGCCCATTCATAGATTCTTATAAATAGTGGACAATAAGAGGCCTTGATTTCTGTGTGTGTGTGTACTCTAATTAAAATTTGAGAAGGTTGCTTTGACTCACCCTCTGAATAAAGGAAACCACTAGAAAACTTGGTTGTACTTTACCATCCAAAAGCATTAGTATTCACACAATAGCCTGATACCGACATAACGAGAATCACCCATCTTAAGGCTTAAGATGTGCAAGATTCACTCGCTAAAGCTATCAAAAAATCAATTGTAATGTGTGTTGGTGTCTAGTTTCCCATTCGAATGAGTAAAATGTCCATTCATGGAACAATAAGACCACATCTTGGAGGACAGATAACGACAGAAACTTTGAAATGTCGACTTTTGTCAATATTCACTAAAGAAACAGAATGAATGAAAACCATTCGTTTGAATCAGACATGTATTCGTAACCCTCTACACATAAAATAAATTAAGGTACCTTTTATAGGACCATAAACGTCTATACATAAGTATATGATCTAAACCATCCATAACGTAGAGACTTAGACATAAATTTTATAGTAGGTGTATGGTTTGTTACGCCTCAATCACACAGCGAACCATACGAGTAATTAATTTTTCCAATATATACGTTAAAGAGTGTGTTATACCCCTTAACAATAACACCCAAAAATAAATATGAGATCATATGTCCTATTTTGAACCTAAGGCGTACAAGTTTGATCTTCTAACCCATGAAAGAGAATAACAGAGGCACATAAACTGTCGTCAATAGCCATGTAAAAGAGTGAGGTGTTACTCTAATGGACCAAGAACGTTCACTGCAGAGGACTAATAACGTCAAATATCGTAATATGTTGAATTTTTGGCAATTTTTTTTATCCATTTAAGAAAACAAGTTAAGACGCCCAAGCTTCCATTGGTACACATTTATAACAATACATCTCCCTCAAAATTACAAAGTGATTTTGTAGCGTCCTAACACGTTGACAGGTCAATGGTAGGAGACTACATGATTCTATAACGTCATACCACGCAACGAGACCAATAACCAGAAACCTCATGAACTAATGACGTTATATCACTTGACTGGGATATTTGTTCTATCACGTGACTACCAAATACCCTGAAATTAGCTCAGACCAAATGTAAGTGAACTGCGATCCATACTACTTACGTGCTTCACTGCAACGTTATATCGAACAACAACATATACAATATATTCATTAACTGAATTAGGTTCTTATAGGGTATACAAGTAAACGATATATTTTATCAGACTATAAACGATCAACTTTTTCAGATTGATATCAAACAATTTACATTCCCGAACTTATATCTTTCTCGATTTTCTCAAAATCTTTGAATAAGAGTTTAACCAAATCTTTGAGAACTTGTTCACTTCAATTTTGTTTATCGACTAAAATGTATGGACTCTTTGAACAATATTCATTTCACAAGAAATTAAACTTGGAGACATAGTAATTATTTCGGACTATAAACCAGTAACAAAATATGTACTTCAGCGTTGCTAACATCATCATAAAGAGTTTAAAGATGGCTTACTTATTATGAAGTTTATATTAACATATATCGTAGTTCTTGTGCAGAATCAAGTTTTAAGTTCTTACAATAATTCCTGTATTGTTGAAAGTATTTAAAACAATGCAAGATATTTTCAGCTACATATAAACTAATACGTTAATCCAGAAATAGACCCATCACATAATTGAAAGTATCCTACGTTAAATGTTTCGTGATTGGGATGACCCCATTTGTTTTTCCTGTGGTTTAATTGCGACTCCTTGCTATTTTGCACCCACGTTTCACACCTGGTTAATACGTTAATCCACAAAAAGACCCACCAAATGATTGAAGGTATGAAACGTTAAAACTTTCGTGGTTGGGATAAGCCCATTCTTTATTGCTGTGGTTTAGTTGTATGACCCCTTCTATTGGTCTTCAATCATCCATTCATGGGTAATATTTGCTCCTGTTTTAGAATATTTTTTGTACCATTTGCTCATTCAGAAAACATAGGACGTTCAAAATTTAATTACCTTCATAACACACCGTTATTTCTCTGTTGACTTAAACGTCCGATTCGAGAAGATGGTAGAGTAAATAATGCGAGTAATACTTGCCCCTCAGGAAATCTTCCGACCATCTCCCGTCATATATATATATATATATATATATATATATATATATATATATATATATATATATATATATATATATATCACACTCTGACCCTTACGCTGGACATTTGTTACCATAATATTTGAAATTAAATTATTGATCATATAATTTCATACTGTGGTCAAGGTCTACTTTTGTATTTCACTGATTGGCAGCACTGGCAACACATTTTTCGCAGCATGTTCGTATTCTATTGCTCCTGTCGCGTGTATTGATTTTATTAGAGGTGGTATAGAGGTGGTAACATCCTATGTCACAGTAACATGTTCTAATCCTTTTACTGGCTCCATGTCAATTTATGCACATCCTAGTAATCCTCTTTCGTGTGTGTGTTGTGGGCTCCAGTTCGTACACTATCGCTGTTTGTGTATCTCACCACAAAATATATCTTTCTTTGACTGCGTTTTTGTTTAATAACTCCTTTTTGTTGTTGCCATTACGAGAGTACAAATCTGTTTCCTTCAACGTGTCATTAAATATGTCAAATGGATATTTTTGTGCCACACATTATATATAGTAATATTTTGTGACTCGTAAGATATTCAGCATTACAGCAGCCAAACAGCGAAGCTACTTAAATTGAATATCAGTGCACCAGTTAACGTGTTGGTAGATCCACATTATCTATTGAACATCTCTCGCTGTGAGATATCCTGTTGTGACCTCCTAAATGTCACCGAGAAGGATATAAGATCGTAGCTCGCTGACGAACATGTTGTACAGGTTGCTTGCATGAAAAGTAAGAAGTAAAGTGAACTCATTAATACTCAATCACTAATTCTTAATTTCAGTTTGCTACACTTCCGTACTGTATAAAGGCTGGTTATTATCAACTTAATTTCCGACCTTCAAAAAGTCCTAAGTAACCAGCGGTGTATCAAATTTCGACCGTTTGGGTACACCAGCACGTCATATAATGCGAGTGCTGCTTTGTGTGATTTGTTGTTAGGATTGTCATGGTATGGAACCCTGCACAGCAAACAAGCCCTTTTCTGTCAACTGCAAGTGCGAGTGTTCTGCTTGGTTGAGGTCTGTTTGTCCAGCCTTTTAGCGTAATAAACGTATCGGAAGGCTAATTGCTTCTGAGAAAATATCTGCTGTTGATGCCTAACGTCGGTTAAAAATGAGAAACCCTTCCTCTCTTTTATTTCTCTTGATATTTAAACACGTTTTCTTTCTTGTTTTTGTATATTAGTATTCTAATGTATTTTATTTATTCTTTTGGACTTGTATTTCTCTTTTACAGCAGGTTACTGGTTACAATTTTGTACACTGGTCTTCAAACTTCAGTCATGTTAATTGTGACGACATTAAATAGCCACTTTGCTGACATTCAGATTGAGCATCAATCTATTACTGTTATCTATTCTAGATATGATCTGACGAGGACAAATAGCATTGATGTTGATGTCCCCATTAAACCTCAATCAATAAATCTATTACTGATATCTATTCTCGTTATGATCGTGACGTGGAAAAATAACTTTGATGTTGATATCTCCATTAAACCTCAATCAATCAACTACTGTTATCTATTATCGTTATGATCTTGACGGCGACAAATAGCGTCGTTGCTGACGTCCCGATTGAACCTCAATCAATTAACGTTTGATCCTACATACACGAGAAACGTTTCCACCCATTTGTAAAAATAAAAATTATAGGAAGATTTGTTCACCCACACACCTTAAACATTTAAAGTACAACTACATTCATAAAAGACTGTTTATCTACCTATTACAGTACCGAGACGTCCACAAATATCCTAAGGTACAATAGTTCAGCATAACAATGAAACTATTGCCTCCGCACCGTAAAATCATCCAATTACGGACTATTACACTGTGTTATATACTTTATCACAGAAAGCTAATAATGCTGCGTTGATCGTCACTTTATTGTTTAAAATGTCATTAATAAGCGTAAGCTTTCGTATTCTCCTACATGGCTTTTATATCACAACACTGGCTCAGCATCAGCAAATGTTCCTTTCCATATTCTGGTGTTGGATTACTCTTGTGATATGCATTAGTTGTTTGAAGAATGGTAACGTAATATGTCTTTCTTATTCCGCGTGATTTTATCTATGTTTTGATATGTGTTTATTGATGCGTCAGTTGTTGGCTCTTGTTCGTAGAATATCGCTGTTTAGTGATCTCATTATGCTTTCTATACCTATTTTTAAGCAATTTTCTATCTAAGAAAGCTCTCTTCTTCCTGCTATTACGTGGCTACAAAGCCTCTTTTAATAGCTAGTTATTCCATTAGTCATGTGAAACTTTATTAAATTTTTTTTGATTGAATGTGCTTTTTATAGCTATTTTTGATCAGTTTTCTATCTAATAAAGCTTTCTTGATCCTCCCATTACGTATCGACAAAGCCCTTCCAACAGCTTCTTATTCCATTAGTCATATGAAACTTTATGATTTTTTTTGGATTGATAGCGATGTCTTTCTGTCTTGGTGAAGTAATCAGCAACATACAGCTTATTTTCTACTTTTCCAAGGCTCCTGACGTGGAAATTGTACCGCTTTTTACGCATGACCATTAAACATATTTTGAATTAATTTTGAATTAATTTAATACCTATGTTATTATTATTGTTGAGTATTCTGCCTTTCACGACTTCCCCGGAATAATAACGATTTTTTCACTTTCAGATTTGGGCCTGGGAATGTCTGTTCAACTTTTCTTGATCTTAACTTATCCTCTTAACTGCAAACATTTTCCTGTGTTTTTAAATTAATCGATTAATTGTGTTCTACTTCTTCCTAGTTGTCGCTTTCCTTCCATCTTTCCGTTTACGGCGTTATGAAGAAAACTTTCTTTTTGTACGAAGGATTCATCTCCGTTTGTTGCTCTCTGTCGATTATATCATCTCCATTTTCCTTCACACCACATATTAAAGCTTTTCAAATATTTCTTCTCTAACTTCCATAATATTCAAGTCTCTGAACCACACAGTCTAATGCTTGAACAACTTCTTCCTAAGGCCAATATTGAACCTGCTAGTTAAGAGTAATATTTTCTTGATGAATTCTTCTTTGGCTGTAGCAATTCTTGACCTGATCTCCTTGGAGCAGTAAGTGTCTCTCGTCAAAATACTTCCTATATACTTCACATTATCGTCCTCTTCATGTTCTCTTTGTCCTACTATGATGCGTATGGCCGCGTTTTCAGAGGATATTTCGATGATATTCTACATTTTGATGTTGATTTCCATTGCATATTGTTTCCCACTATCAGCTATTTTGCGAATCAACTTCTGTAGATCTCTTCTGGTTCTATTATTATAACTGTATCAGATGGATACCTTTATCTTGTTAATGATGTGCCCTTTAATCTTAAGATTCTCAATTCTCATTTATGCTTCTTTCATAAACCATGGAGTGGAGTTTTAAGTAATTGGTTTGGCATATTAAACTTACCTCTTTCTACTTGTATGTCTTGTTTTGTGACATTTTCTTTTGATTAATATAATAGTATTGTATACTTTTCTGATATTAACCCTTAATATACCAAGCCCAAATTACGAACGTAGGTTACCAAGCTGAGGTCCTTTAAGGACCGCATGTTTTCTTTTATATTTCTCAATATTTTAGTGTGTAAGGTGACTCAGGTTAAGTTCTTTGGGTGTCTTAAAATTTATTTATGGTAAATAATCACAGATTACATGAAATGACGTGTTTATTTTAACAATACTTAAATATATATATTTTATATTTTTGTGCTGTACTTTGTAGGTAGAGATGTTTCAGCATCACATTTACACATTTGAGAGAAAAAAGGATACTCTCCAATTATCGTTAATCTAAGTACGGCAGTTGAATCGTGGTAAATGACCACGATGGTTATCCGTCGAGGCGAAATCATCACTGACAATCTTTAGAGTACTCAATTACATGAAAGTCCTTTGCACTCAAGCAACAGTGGTCAACAAGCATGGATAAAATAGTCATGCTTCTCAAAAATTCAGGCCCACGTGCTTTCCAAAAACAGTAAAGATTCTCATTCAGTTATAGTATGAAACTCACTCATGTCCCGTAGTTTCCTACTGATTCTTACCAACTATTAACTCTTACTGCACCTGGATATCATTTTGCAGGTGTAAATCTTTTGTAGTAACCGGGTTTATAACTTCTGATTAAGCAATATTTTCTCATCTTCCCAAACTCCAAACTTGTTTCGTGATCAAACACAAGGGACCATTGGCTCTGTGTTAGAGCATTCATCTCGGGTGCGTGCATTTTCTGGTTCCTCGCCAGTCAGTACTAATCATAATTTCTGGTAGAAAAATACTGTGTACGTGATTTCTTTGCTTTCTACATTTCCATCATTTTTATCTCTTCAGTATTTGATTCTCTCTCATATTCACCACTTTATTTAGCATACCTGTCGTAACCATGAACGGAAAATGGAAAGATATTATTTCATATAGTTTAGAACCCATTGGTTACTGACCAATAATAAAATTACATTGCTGCGATTTGACCCAACTTTGAGTTTAACCAAGAATTCTAGTTTACCTTTTCCATGTCCGTAATGTAGCCTACATCAGTCCAAAGTTTCAAGTGAGTACATGTATAATGCTTTCTCGTATCCATTAACAAGATTTCATTTAATATAATTAGTTAAACATGTTTCAAAGGTAAAAGAGAAATACGACACTTAAATCGAGAATTATCGTATTTTGGTTTTACCGAATAAATTATAAGGTAAAATAATTAATTCGGATAAAAGATGATGAAGAAATTGTATTGTTTAGCATGCTTTTAGTATATAACTTACAACTGTGATTACTTTCTAAATTTATGAAGAAAAGAAAAAGTGAAACAAGTCTTGCCACAGAATCGCATTTCGTCGTCTTTACAAGACTTTCAGTCGGAGATATTTAACGCACATACAACGTTACATATTTCAAATGCTGTTGCATAGGTAGTTATAAGAGAACATCATCCAAACTGTTCATATTAAAATTTAACAGTGCACATTGCATATAGTAAATCGACAAATGTGGATGTCTCTAAAAGTCATTTCTGATAATAATTCTTTGAAATTTTAAGTATAATTGCAGCGGCCACTTAGAATTTTTTGCAACATATATTTTTTCCTGGTAACACAGAATATTTCACAATGTTGTATATAATTTTATCTTATAAATTTTTTTCTTGGGTGGAATTATCAACATCTGAAAAGTGATATTAAACGTAGAATCCAATAGTAATCCCTCCTATTCTGTGGTGTTATTACATATATTTCCACCAGATTTCGTAAGATATTTTTCTCTTCAAATGATTGTTACTGAGACTATTTGCAACGAAATCATATTTATCACTCTAGCATATTTTTGACAAGAGGAACACAAAATTAAAAACTGTGTTATGAAACTAATTATAGCGGAATGGAAATTGTCACATGAAGAAATATTTATCGAAATAATTAACGGTTGAGACCCATTGGAAACAATAGTTGGTAATTGTACCTTTCTGGAAAGAAAAGAATCAAACTTTATGTAACTCACAAAAATATATCCAATGCAGAGTTCTCCAAATATTTTTTGTCTTAGAATGTTTTACGCTTAGGCACCGTATCTTTGCTTCAAATCGGTCATAATTTTAAGGTGTGTTTTTCATAATAGCGCCATGCTGAAACCTTCCCTATTTATTAATGACAAACATAGTATTACTCACCAATCCATAAAAATAAACAGTCAGATTAAAGGTTCTCTATACTTGTGCTGACTGCCTGTCTGATGGAAATACTTATAGCAAGAAGGCAGGATATTTGCAGATTTAAGATTAATGCAACAATTTAACTACCTCTTGAAAACTAGTGTAAAACTTTGTTTCAAAATAAGACAAGGCCCATAATCATATTTAGATTTTTAGCATTAATCTGTGTAAATTTGCACTATAAAATATATGACGGTTTAATTGCAATTTATTGTATGACTTTGAAATTATAGGTTGAAAATGAAAAATGATGAAAATGAAGATGTAAGTGTCATGCTGTGTATTATTAACCCATATATCGCTTATTACTTTTGTTTTCTATTTTGATTTATTTCGGAAAATAGATAGTGTTAGACTTATTCTTATCGAATTTAGATGTATTTCGTTTTGCTGATCTTCCATTGCCTAATTATAATACCAGATCTAAAACAACCCGGAGCAAATATATAAGCTTTGGCAATAACAAAATACTGTGAATTATCCGTGTAACTATAGTAACATGTCTTGAGAAAACTGTGTAAACTTTTAATTATTTCGCCCAATTCAATTATTTATTAAATTGTGGCTATGTTTTACAGAATAATGAACTCTCTTAAAATTCTACAGAACAAAACATTTTATTAAAATTGTACATTCCCAGACAGCTTCTGTAATCACATATTTGTTAATTCTCACATTCGAAATTGTCAAATAAAATCGACTAGTTTCCCTCTTGCCTCACCGCGTTCCTTTCTGATTAGTTTGACATATCTAAGTTAATCGAACGCTAGAATCATGTCCCAGAAAAAACCACGGAGGACACATCAACTAGGGATGTTCGCCTCAAGGTTTCGGAAGGTGCTGGATCGTCAGAATGAAGCACATCGCACCATTGGAGGACGACTGACTCCATGTTTCAAGAATAGAATTCTGTTCATAGCCACAGATACATTTGGATCGATAACTGAATAGTGGTATGAAGGTGAAGAACATCGTAGAAACGTATCGCGATGGCAATTCGACGCCCCTAGCAATCCAACAGGATTGAGTTCTAGTTGTTGGATGACTCCAGTACATCCAGGTTTCTCCATGGAAAACCTTTCATTTTCCAGGTGACCAGAACGATACCATTCATAACAAAATGTCAGGCTAGTGCTGAAGTCAGCCTCCTTTATTTCTTAATTATTTCCTTTCTCTCACACACTTATTCCCACAACTAGTCTTTCTCTAAGCTAAAACATTTTAGTTTTATTTAAGCTCAAACATAATTGCAAAGTAAACTACCGTATTGTGCATCAGTTTCATCCCCAATTTGTTGCGTTCATTTGATAAGTATTCTGAGCTACAACTGATGGCGCAACACAGGCATATGGTGGCAGATGCCGTACGATCCTAAATCTCTAAATATTTGTCATGTGCCCACCGACGCATGGTGGAAGATGCTGTACGATCCCATATCTCTAAATATTTTACATGTGGCCACTTGCACATGTTGGTAGATGCTGTAAGATGTTGAGATTTTTACGCCGTTGTAACGATCACAAATTCATAACTATTTTCGATAGATAACAGTTTAGATAGATAAGTCAGATACAAAAGATAAATCCCATTGAGGTGAGCAAAATGACGATGTACCTTGAATAACGAGTACAGTGTAATTTATAGTTTTTGGTGAGTAGAAATAGAAGTTGAGAGTAAATGAAATTGAGTAGAAACACTTTTAACCCACCCGCCCACCCTCGCTACGTTGTGCATTTGCTCAGTTTGAAAGATTTTTGTTCGTCGTTTTATTTATTTATTTGTGGGTGAGAAGATTCTGCCGTGTTTTTATATTTAGTTTTTCTTTCTGCTAATATATAAGAAGTGTCATTTATATTTGGTGTTAAATATATATTTATATGCATAGTAGTGTAAGACATTTATTTATTACTGTGATTGGGAAGTATGACTTTGAAAATAACTATAATGAAGAATACTTGTGTTATTTCATGTGCGTTAGATCGTTTAGTATAGACACCAGATTTTCTGGCAAATTTGAGAATTTTTCTATCCTTCATAGCCTTTCTGATGTACAGAAACGTCATTTGTTACCGTATTGTTTAAAACTGCAGCTCGTGCCTTTTGTTGGCTTTACAATCAACCGCAGAATATGATTATCTTATGTATGTTCAGATTAAGAAGAAATTAATAGAGGCTTATGAAGATAACACAGTTTCAGAAATTTTAGAGCAAGAAATGAGAAATAGGGAATAGTTAGATTCTGAGTCTGTCTTAGATTACATTTTTCATGAGTGGAAATTAATATTAGAGTACGATCCGAAGATGCTGATGACAGAACAAATAACTTGATACTTGACGGGCTATTGCCTTCGTTCTATTCTGTAGTCGTAAGGAAATTACTTAAGACTGTTACTGAGTTAGGAAAGTTCTTAGGTTTGGAGAAAAGAATTAATTTTCTTGTCAGCATGCATAGTCAGCGATCGACATCCTTGGCAGTAACAGACGAACATAATATACATGCTTTTGGTAATAATGCTATACAGCGTAAAGAAAATATTTTAGATTTTAACACTCAGAACGTAAATAAAGTTGTCACTCAGCCTAAAGGGAAAAATACCTTGATAGCTCACTTAAACAATATCAAAGTCCAAGTAGAAAATCTCGTACAACAAACTGTGCTTGCAAAAGCTCTCACGCACATAAAGGAAAATCTGTGTGTTCGTAATCTTATGAACGTTTGCGCTGGCAGCGTAGAAATCCTTTCTTTGCATCTTCCTCTCACATACAGCCTATAGCTTCAGTTAATACAGTCAATGTAAATCAGAATGTTTAGTCGAATAACAGGAATAAAGCAGATAGTAATATGTGTAATAATATTAGAAATAGTTAGAGAAATAATGTTCCTATTCAATTTGAAACTAATTTGCCTCATGATAAAGCATATATTGATAATAAGCCGCATTTATTTCTATTGGATTAATTCAGCACTATCAGCATAAATCCTGATAGTAGTTTAAGTAGTACGGCTTTTATTCGTGGCGTTAGTGGAAATTCTCAAGAAAGTGATCAAATCGCGTTAGTGAAACTTCAATTAGAAGAACGGTATTTTACGCATCCTTTTCGAGTGTATAAAGATTTTCCGTATAATAGTATAATTGGCAAAGGTTTTTTGAAAAATCATCTTGCAATGGTTGATCACAATAAGAATTCTTCCAGTTTTGTTAAATTTAGTATTTCACCAAGAGTTGAATTAACGCCATATGTATCTTTTGATGAAATTTCTAATCATATAGCGAAATTATACAAACCTCAATTTTTTAGTGACTCTTTCTGTTATTTTACCTCCGAACTCAAGTGTTCAGTTTACATTGAAGAAAGTAAATAATCTTGCAGGTAATCGCAATTTACTTGTTCCTAATGAATTAATAGATACGCAAGCACAGATGTTGGTAAGTAAATCTATTGTAGACCAAATTCTTCCAGTAGTTTATGTGATTAATCATAGTATAAGTAAACTTTATTTGAAAAATGGTGTTGTTTTGGGTTATGTCGAACATGTTAGCAGTAGTACCAACTCAAGCATAATTGCGCTAACAATAAGGTCCATCAAGTCAATGCAGTAGATACAAAATGTTTTCCTGAAGGCTACGAATGTGAATCGTGTGAGTGTTAACCTGAATTGTTGCTACATCAACTACAGCAAATACATGACTTAGTAGGGAAATTTTATTCTAGTTTTCCTTGGAATGAATTGAATTATGGTAGTCCTAATGGATATAAGTATAAAATTGAATTAGTGGACAATATTCCAGTCAATCTCAGGCAATTTTCCCATCCCATATCATCTACGGAATGAGACAAAAAAAAACAAATAGATATTTTATTGAAAAGTAAGATCACTGAGCCCAGTATTAGTTCATATATGTCTCCGGTAATGCTTGTTAAAAAGGAGAATGGACAGTATCGGTTTATTGAGGTACCAGATATATAACCAAAAATGGTCCCTGACAGTTTCCCGGTTCCTTCTATTGAAGATATTTTGACTAATTTAGCAGGACGCTAATATTTATGTTCTAGTGATGTTTTGGGTGCATTTTTTAATTTTCTCCTCACTAAAGAGTCAAACCATATTACAGCGTTATCGGTTCCTAGCCTCGGATCATACCATTTTAATTTTTTGCCCCAGTGTGTTAAGACATCTACCAGTGGTATGAATAGATTACTAAAACTCAACTTAAAAGGTCTTCCTCAGAAAAAAAAATTGGGATATTTTTTATTAGTTGTTGTTGGTCACACTGTTGTTAAAGATTATTTAAGAGTTTCGAAACGAATAACTAACTCCGTTTCCAACTATCAACCTTCGAAAACTAAAAAGCAAGTTAAAAGTTTTTTGGGATTGGCTTCTATTATTCGTTCATATTTACCTTATTTCAGTCAATTGGCAGGGTCGTTAATTTCTTTGTTGAAAAAAGATGATCCTCTTTGCTTGAAAGGAGCGCAAGACATAGCATTCCATAATATCAAGCAAGCCATCATTTCTGCTCCTTGTTTAATGAGATATAAGCCTGATTATCTTCTCTTTCTCTATTTTGATGCAGGCAAAGTTGCCCTTTCTAGAGTAATTAAGCAACCTCAAAATTCACCAGACGATATAGATCTAGTTCCTATTAGTTATTCTAGTCATGCGATGTCTCCTAGCAAGAAAAATTACACCTATATCAGCTTGAACTACTAGAAGTCTAAATTCTTTACGTGCATTTAGATATTTTATTTTCGGACACCATTTTTATTTGAAAACGGATTGTCATAGTTTACTTTATTTGAATCAACCAAAGAATGTAACTAGAATTTCCAGATGGTTGAGTGAAATTGAATCGTACAAGTTTACTATTTCACATATCAGTAGAACCAGCTACACAGAGGAAGATGCTATTTGACGTTTTTCCACCCCACCTTTGAAATTTGGAAGATGAGGAGAAGAAGCAAGAAGATCCAAAACTTTTGTTTACGCAGAACATAGCGAATTCGCTTTTAATTTTATATAAACCAAATTTGGCAGCAGAGCAGTGTAAAGATCCCTTTTTTAAAGATAATTTTCTTGGTTGGAACAGAAAGAAAATAGAAATCCTTAAATAGAACGCCAAGCTTTATATTTTACTATTAAATATGGTATTTTGTATAGAAAACAGAAAATATCTCAATGTTCGAAACGTTTAATTGCAGTTCCTACTTCTTTGTGTTAAAGCAGAAAGTACTTAGACTTCATTTCTTTATCATAAAGTAATTCTAAAGTTTGGAATTTTGTATGAAATTGTTTTATACAAATGCACTGCACTCACTAGTAGACTATTTAAAAAAAATATGTACTATGGTTGGTGCTAACATGCGTTTTGTAAATGTTCAGGGGCATTAGAGTAATATGAAATTAGTATTAAAAATATAGGACAACGACTGAAATCTGCTTTATGTGACAAAGATAAAAGAGAATGGATTGACTTACTACAAATCAAAGTTTTTTCACTTAACGTTACAAATAATTTATAGTTTCAAATTTTACCATTTGAATGTCTTTTTGGCTTGGAACCTAGTTTACTTCATCAGGCAATTTTAACACCCTGTGTCAAAACCAAGATAATGCCTTTCGATTACAGCAGTTTCAAGAGATCATTTATTAAGCAGAAGAAAATTTTTACAAACGTCATAAAACAGACAAAATTTGTTGACAAGAGATATACGATACCTGCTTTTACAGAAGAAGAACAAATTTGAATATTGGACACTAGAAGGAAGAATGGTGACGCCAAAGCTTTCAGTGGAAAGTTCATTGGTTCAGGCATAATTGAAAGAATGGAGAACCCAAATTCGTATTTTGTTAGTATAAGACCGCCTGAGGATCTGACGAGATAGACAGCATAGCAGTCCAGAGATTGATGAAGTTTTATGAGAAGGATTACCCAGAAGAGGAATACCACCTTGAATACTCTGACGAAGAGATGCCTATCAACGTCTTCACGGAAAACCCTACGATGAAAAAGAAGAAGAGGAGAAACAAAGAAAATCAAGGACCACCAACTAAAGAAATTTCCAACCCCAGGAGATAATGTATAGAATAAGAAGTTTTCATCCCTTCTCTTTATATCAAGAGCATTCTGATTGCCGAAAATCTACCGACGTGCTCAATTATAGGGAAGAATTCTACAGAAGAAGAACAAAATTTGCTTGTAATACTGCCATCAGTCAGAAGATTAGCATTTATAAAAGTAACATAGTGGATATGAAAGCAGATGCAGTAAGTCAGACGAATGAAATCTTAACTCATTTAGGTGGTGGTGGTAAAGCTATTCAAGACGCAGCTGGAACTGAATTATTTGAAGAATGTTTAAGTATATCATTATTGAAGCCAGGAGAAGCTAAGATTGTCAATGGTTATCATTTACCATCCAATTATGTAATCATGGCATGTGGACCACGGAATTCAGACAAGATTTTACGAGAAACGTAAAAAAAATGTTTTAAAGTGATGTTGGAGAATGATCTTTCTACAATTATACTTCCTAACATTTCTACTGCAGCGTTTAAACTTCCGAAGTTAGAAGCTGCCAAATTTGCCTTGGCTACAACAAGATTATTTTTAGAGGAACATCTAGATGACTTAGACCTTGTCGTATTTTGTGCTAAAGTTAGAGACAATTGAGACATTTAGCGATTACTCCCATTATATTTTCCTATTGATGAAGAACCTGTTAGTCTGTCTGTCTGCACGTAACGTCTATATGGATTACTTTTCTTTAAGATTGGATTGTGGATGGAGACACCTTGTAGATGGATGATGAACTTTATTTTAGCACTGGCCACGCTTAGAGGGTAGTTTATCTTGGTTTTGAATTGTGCATCCAAATCTACCTGTAGAACACTTTGAAACTTAGAACTCCTTGAAACTTGAAGTGCTTAAAAAAGTTGAAAGGAAAGGAAATTTTATAATTACTAGGTTACTTACGATCAGCTAACCTCGTTAACATATTTGTTACACGTTATTATGTACAAGAATTCTACCATTTCATTTTATTGGACAACGTATGACTACAAAAATTTCATACTTTATTCTTTTGAAATGTGAGTATGTGAAGAATGAAGAAAGTTAACGTCATTTATATGAATAGATATTTTGATATTGCATCAAGAAGATGCAAGAATATCAATGTCAAGACTACAAGAACCGTGCTCCAACCATTAGATGTACAGGATTTGATGCGGTGATCGATATCCAGCATTCGATGCCCGAAGAGGACAAGACTTAAGACAGAAGATTAAGACAAGAAGGATTTATATGTTAGTTTTTGTTTTAGGTTATATGTGGTGAATAGTTCTATCGTGCTGATTTCATATAGTTTGATTACAGCCAGTAAATGGGGCTATTACAATATTTTTGAATTCTTTTCCAGTCTACGGATGCTTTAAGCCTGAATAACTTATAGCTCATTTTTCAAACTAAAATCGGTACCCTTCTTGTGCCGTCTAACATTACTATCTTTGGTTAGCTAGACAGTCTTAAAACGTTTTTCTTCTCGCGTATTAGTCACGTTAGATATTAAAGCTTTTTTCTACATTAGAGGAACATATATTATATATACATGTATAGAGGTCTATATTTGATTTTACTTCATTTATGTGATATTTATTTACTTGATTATCATTTTTTATTTTACGTAGTTTCTTATCTGTATTAGTGATAATTGAGTTTTGGTAATAGTTAAATTATTATTCCGATCTTCCCCGTTCCACTCTAAAGAGCACTAATGGTACTCGACACTAACACCTTAAAGCACATGTCACCCACTGTGATATTATGAAGGTACTAATGTTTATTTTTCTTTTTTTATCTTTGATTTTCCCGGAGACGCTGTTGACTCACGCTCAAGGCTACCCCGTGACATGAACTGTCTTGCAAATACATACTCAGCAGTTTGAATTGAAGCTTCATTCAAAAGGAACAATATCATATATAAAGAACTCTTTACCATCAACAAACATTTTTCTTTAATTTATTCGAAAATATTATTTACTACGGAGAATTGAAATTTTCGTGTATTTCCGATTTGGAGGAGGGGATGTGAAGTATCAGTATAACTATAGTGACGTGATTGTCAGAAAACTGTGTAAAATTTTAAATTATTTCGCCAAATTTATGGCACAGCTCCGGCACAATACTTAAGTGGGCCGTTTTCATCCGGATTGATTAATTAAGGTAACCTATCGCTAGTAAATCCATTTAGATATGAGCATTTTCAAATTTTAGCACTGTACTAAGAATGACTTTTTCCTGAATTAAATAATACAGGCGGTAGTATTATTTAAACATCCCTTAATTTCATACTATATAAATATAATAAACTTATTTATAGAAACATAGAAAATATAAGAAATAAATTTAATTTGAATTTATGGCTTTCAGAAATATTTTATGAATATTTTGTATTTCTGCTACTGCGTCCCCACCCGTGAAATTGACGTGCTAAAAATAGGGATTCCGTCATGGTAAGTTGGTTGTTGACACAAATAACAAATTGACAGTTTAGATGCCACATACTTCCTATCAGTTTCCGGGGCGCCTATAGAGTAGATTCTAGTATTCCTGTCAATTTACCCATTTCTGACTAGTAGGTAGCTTCTTAAATTATAGTCAAACGAATTTCCATGAGTTACGCTTTTGGCGCCATTCTCTGCATTTTCCAAACCTTAGTGTTTCCAAGCTACCGTTTAATTACCTGTTTCCATACTCGCAACTTCAGTACGAGCCTAGTAGGATGGTTGTCATAACTCGAGTTTCGAGGATTGAGGTGTTCATCATCACACCTTGAAATTGCTGTGTCCTGGTGCCCAACAACTCCTTTCGGGATGCTCCCACCGACCCTTTCTGTCTTCGTCCATTTACAAGGTCTTTTGTTGAGATGTAGTTAAAAAGGAAGAAGTGCGGATTTGTGAATTAGATTTTCTTTGTTATTAGTTTGATTTACATCATGCTTGGTACAACCGAATTGGACTCTTTTTGGTTTGCATTGGTGGAGTTGGAATTTGATACTGGATTTAATATTGAGTATAAAGGAGCCTTACTTGCTCTTTTATTTTTATTGCAGAATACATTACAGTGTCATTTAAAAGTGCATTGCTTAGAATTCTTTCCTGAGTTGTAATATATTTCTATATCCTTTAAAGACGGTATTAATTTCTTTTGGATATGTTTAGATTCGATAAACTCATGTTTCGATGTAATACATTAATTTTACTCTCTGGAAGTAATTTTTGTCACTTTCTTTAAATTGACTTTTCTAAGGGCTGTAAAGATTATTTACATCTTCCTTTTGATTTGACTATCTTAAATTAGGAGGAACAGTTTTTAGAGTTATACTCTATTGTACGTTTCCAAGAAGTGTTTAGCTATATTCAGCGAAAGAATTAATTCTTATAGACTATTATTTCTCATAAGCTGGATAAGTAAGGAAGAAATAAGAAATAAGCAAAATAGATGATTATGAGGACTTCGCTTGTCAAAACGTAAATATCTTCTAGTTAGCAAGCAAAGAATCTAGTTAGTAAAATAATGCCTAATATGATACTATGAGTTGATTAGCATGGTAAAACTGTTATTCTCGCGTCTATCTATTAGAAAATTGGGCATAATTTTAAAATAATAATAGGTCTAACGAGTTAAATAATTTCTCCAAGTTTATTAGGAGAATAACATATGGAAAGAGATAATGTAATTCGCCTTGAATATGGGCTAGAGTTATTAATGTATTTGCTGATGTGAAGTTTTCAGTTTCACCTAGTATATATGAATTTCATAATGAGAGTAATATTAATGTTACAACTATAAATTAATATAATTTATTGAGAAATATGGATAAAAAGAAATACCATCCTGATTTGTATTGGAAACTAAAGGCTTGTTAGAGTCTGTATGGTAAAAAATTAGTTAGTAGATCATTGACATTGCTTGTACAAGTAAAGATAAGAGGATGTGAAAGGAAAATAATTGATTTAAGGTTGTGTTATCTACAAAAAATCCCTCAAATCCATTGAACTAATGTTGTGTTATTGAATAGCAGACAACAGATTTGTGATGACTGTTACTCCTCGAAATATTTTTCCTCATGGACGCACATATCTGGCAAATTTTGGCGTAAAATAACACAATTGATGAAAGGATAACCTACTATCTCACAGAGAGACAAGTTATAATGACACATGTTTAACCAATATACGCTACAGAAGCAATCCCTAGTATAGAACAGGAAACATGTAGACTGGTTATCCAACTGCATGCAGAAAAACAAGTTGCGAGTAATGGGAGTATGTAGAGATAAGAATACAGCTATGGAACTTGCAGGAAATGGAAAATGACATACTCAAATACTATGGCACCCCAAGGTGAGCAGATTTACAGGAAAAGAACTGAAACTGAAGTGGTATATTGATTAATAAGAAGTCAGATATTGACCTATAGCTATTGCTCTATGCGTTCAAAACATCAATCGCCTATCGTCTCTTCAGTTACTACACTACAAATTCGAATATTCTCAAAGGCTACACACTAGTGAATTACTCATAAGTATATGTGCTTTTGATCTTGCGCAGGATTAGATTTGAAAATCATATTTAGATAAACATACAATAATAATCAATTGAAATGAAAATCTTTCTAAGCGAAGACCGCATTTCATAACACTCTGACGTATTTATTAGAAAGACTTCGCCGATTCAACTGCCAGTGATTAGGTTTTGTTAAAGTGAAGAGGTCTAGTAAAGTGTCCTGTCATAAATGACAGTCGTCTCAGTAATCGTACATTTACCACCGCCTTCTCAAGAACACTTGCATTTTTGCAGCAGAAACTGTGTACGTGGGTATTGAGCCAACGCATATGACCTAAGAAAAGTATCACTTAAAAAAGAAAAGTATCAGCCCACACCGTAACACGACATCGTAGATAGTGGTGGGTTTGAACACGTGGATTATACATATATATGAACATCAATGGAATCTTTGAAGGCACAGCTAATTCAAATTCACTTGATAGGTGAGAACCAGGGATAATATAATTGGTCCATCGTTGATGGCCTGCTGTAAAAGCAACAATCATAACAATTAAGTTATACGTAATCGACCGGCAAACAAACTTACATGTGTTGTAAGTGGTACGGATACATGATGTTTCAACGTAGATAATATATAATAAAAGTCATAAGGTTCGAGCCAAAATATAAGTTTCACAATGAGCTCGATGATGATTCCAGGTTTTTGTGCTACACCTTGTCCTGGATTCAGGGTCGCTGTTTAAATGTCCTCGTCTCATTCCGTTGTAGGTACACAAATCAAATGCTGCACGATGGTGATGTTAATCATCCTTATTTTTAACGTAGTTGAATCGTGTTGCAATTCTTACTGATCTTTGATCATCCTTGCATGGAAAATATTTGCGCGTGTTTGAGAAAATTTTATCGGCCTATTTGCTTATTTACACACTTCACAAACTTCAAAAATCAATTAACGTCTCCAGCACATAGTTACTACAATGCTGACTTAACGTTTCCGTTTATGAACATGCTAAGGTACAATATGTCAACAAAATAATGCGAGTAATAGTAGCGTCTCGTCAAATCTTCAGATCATCCACTAAATGTATATGGCACATCCTTATATTTACGCTGGATTTTTGGTACTGTAATTGTTTAAAACGCAATTTACACGCAAGTACTTTTATGCTCCGGTGTAGAGGTGTGTTTCTATTTGTGCATTGGCAATACTGGCGGCAATTTGTCGCAGCACTCTGGTGTTTTGTTGTTTTCCTGGCGTCTGTTAGTTTAATCAGGGATGCAAACATCCTATGCCTTTACAACATGTCCGATTTTTCTGGCTCCATGTGATTTAACGCATATGCCAATAATTATAATTCTTTGTGCACCAGTTGGGGGCCCCTGTTAGTATATTGAAACACTTTATAACATATTATATCCCTGTTTTTTGCATTTTTGAGTACTAAGTTTTTTTTGAATCCTTATCCGTCGATATGTATGACCTTTATGATATCTATCGTTGTTTGTAAGATATTGATAATTATTTCTTCTTCTTTGCTACAGACAAACGCTAGTACCGTGAAAATTGTGGCGCTTTGAACTAATGGGCATTACATGTTTTTTGTTTATTATCTATCTCCATCGATTTGTCGGTGCTCTATCGTATCTCAATTTCATTTTCCTACATGATATCAACGAATTTGGTGTATGTCTGGTCTTTGACTATCAATTGGTCTATTTTTTATTGCTATTTGTAACAATAAAGCAGACTTTTCTTTGATACTTAAAGAAAGATGTACACTATGTAAATAATATTCATTTTCCACTCCTGTATCATGTTTCCGTAGCAGAGAATATAACTATTTCCTGATTATGAACATAATTCTTTAATATGCTTTCTAATTTGTTTCTTAATAATGACTGTGACAAAATGAGAAATCAATTCCAATGGCTACTGAAAAAATGAAGTTTTCCCAGAAACTTACTCTAGAAATAGCGATGTTTTTGTGTGTGACTTATACTTCAATACCTCATAAACAATTTAGCAAATCTATTCTCTTTTTAAAACACCTCGTTGCATCATACAAATCATTGTTGCATATTCTGGGTTTCGAAATATAGATATGTCTTTACCATGGAAATGATAACTTTATCATTGAAGATAAGAAATTCCAGCAATTTGTTTTACACATGATGACGTCTTCAATTATATAGTGTAAAATATTATTTACATAAACTACACACAGGGCTAAAAAGAAAATAGGCCTATCAATTCAAACCTTATAATGAACGTTGTTGTCAACACAGTAAAGCCCATTTCATATTCATGTTATATACAGGGATGATATTACATTAAAATTTGCTACGAAATAGAGAAGTGCAATTGAGAACTTGATAAAACATAAAAAACGATCTTTTTTAAAAAGTTATATGAGCTATTGCTTGTTGTCGAAACTTTGCAAGAAAAAATAATGAAATCTGATTGGAAGGCTAATGACTCTAATTTTGGGAGGAGTTTTTCCGCTAAAACCGTTTTTTTCGGAGAAAATAAAAAAAGGTATTCGTTTATTTTTTTGCGTATTTTTACTACAGAGAGTTATGATCTCATTTTTCTTGTCCTTCAGGAACTTCTAAAATTGTGTTATTAGCACTTTTGATATTTCATGATCAACGGTTTCGAGAGGTCCATGCCCTCTCAACCGTCTTTATAGAGAAAAACGAGAAAGTATTTTCTCATTTTAATTCTACAGTATCTTTGCACAATTTAATTGAAATCGGTCTACTTCTTTTTGCCTTGCCGGATAGAAATTTCATAATTTTGGGTGGAGGCTTTCGCTCCTAAAACCGTTTTCAAGCAGAAAATAGAAAACCTATATTCGTTTATTTTTCCGTTTTTTGACTACACAAATTTCGTTGCAATTCTTTATATCTTTCTGGTATTTCTGACATACTGTGAATAGCCCTTTTCATATTTTGTGATCAAAGGATTGGAGGGGTCCGTGCCACATTCAACCGCTTTACCAGGAAAACACGAAACACGTTTTTCCTCATTTTCCGTCTGTAATATCTGTGCACAATTCAATTCTCTTCGGTTCACTGGTTTTTGTCTTTCGTGCTTCAACTTGCAAAATTTTGGGTGACGTTTTTGCCCATTAAAACCATTTTTCCACAGAAAATAAAAAAAATCATATTTATTTATTTCATATGTAGTATCCACATGCCAAATGTTATCAAAATTGAAGTATTACACCTGAACATTATTACGTCTATGTTAGAATTAAGTGACTGCTATTTTGATGGTAATACAAAAGAAATTATGTTTACGGAACAATCATTTGACGCAATTGGAAGTCACTAAAAAGTATGGCGTATAATCAAATTTTCTTTATGGTGAGAAAAAATAATTTTAATCTTTGAAGCTAAAGCCTACTTATTGCATAACAAAAAATATTGCAAGCACTGCATACAAAATTGTTTATAATATTAGTGTCTCTTAAAGAATATATAATACCCAAAACTTAATCCTTATCAAAATGTGACATAACTCCATTCTTCCATGCCATCTTCACCTGTTTGTTCGTCAGTAGAAGTCGGTCATTTTTATTTAGTAGAAGCCAAAATGTATACAATAACCCAGCAGATACCCAATAAAAATCCATGTGTTTAAAATACAGCTGTTAAGAAAGAATCAAAAAAATCCTTTTCTCCTCGGGTACTAGTTTAAGCTTTCCGTTTGAAAAAATTCAAGCAGGGGTTCCCTGTGAAATTGAGGCGATCATTCTACATTGAATTTGTAGTAAGGACATATGCTTAACGTATTATATGAAATATTTAATCTTGGTTTAATATAATTTGACTGGCATGACTTACATTATCACTGAAGTAAATATTACTAATTCTTCTTATTGCTGAAAAAGCAAAATTCGGGATGTGATCTCATATCATTTACTAAAATATCATATGGGATTTTAAAAGGTTTGAGTAAGTACACAGATCAAATTGCAATGAGAATGGAGATATCGTTCGTTATGAACCTTCATTTTGCCAGAGAGCAAAAAACTTGAGTGGATTGACATACACCATTATGCAGTGACAAAGCTAAAACATGTGTAGGAAATTATGTATTTTATAGTGGAAAATGAAACATAATTTTACAGTGGAACTTAAAATAACTGAGGATATTTAGGATAAATGTTTCGTAACCTTTATTTTTGGGCATTTTTGTCTGAAAATAAAAAAAGTACTTGATTGTAACATTGATATTAAGTGTTTTCAAGTATTGAAAAAATATTATGTGAATTTTTAGGTTTCAAACTGTTTCAATTTTAACATCAGAATCAGCACAAACTAGATCTAAGGGAATATTTCTTCTTGTGTAAAATATGATTTCTCATAAAAATCGAACAATATCAAAGAGTTAATTTGTACTTACGCTAAAAGCAATTTAAAAGTTTAAATATAAATAGATTATTATACTGCAAAATTAAAATACTTTATTTTTAAATTCATACACGTATATTTAACGTATCATATACATATGTATTCAACTTGTATACAATATCAATTGTGTTGGTGCGAAAAATTGAGTTATGTTAGTAGATGACAAAACATTATAAAAGTGATAGATAGTTTTAGTTTAAACGATTAATCTTTAAACCTTTATGAAATATTATCACTATGAAATATTCATTTTTATTCTACATTCTACGACGAACAATACATTTGAAGAAAAAATGAATGTTTTTGTACTGTAGTTATGTACATAGCAGTAAATAATAATGTATTTTCACAAAGCCATCCTGTAAAACTAAATATATACCAGATTTGACAAATGATCATAAAAATTGCACTTTTAATTTAAAGTGGAAATTTGCGTATTTTGCCCATATTCATTTGAAATAAGTGCCGTAAAGAACAATATTCGCGTAGGCATAGCAAGGCATTTAAACTACAATTTATTTACTTGTAAATGAGTTAAAATGATACGGCAAAATCATAAAATAATAACATAATCATGTAAAGTTACACTCCATTTTCTCTTCCAAGTCAGTATTAAAACTAGTCCAATTTCAAAATTATTCAGTTTCTCTCACAAAGTTAAATTTGTTATTTGAATCACTTGTTCGTAGGATGGAGAAGTAAAAAGGAAATTTTTAGCTACAACTTAAATCATTGTAAACAGTTGGCTATAAGCCAAACATTGTGATACGAAGGGTCAAATTTTAGAAGGTGTAAGCTGCAGACCTAAAACTCAATGCCATTTAATGTATCGAAGCTTTCCAATTACTTTTAAGCAGAAATCTGGTATGTATTTAATTAAAGCGGTTAAGAGAGCGTAGAAAAGTCCATTACTACATATTTAATATTAGAAAAAAAAGATAAAATGTCGAAAATTACAAGAAATGTGGACACAGTATGATATATATTTAAGACCTGGATTATAAAGTATCGTAATTAAATTTTGCATATAATTAAATAAATCAATTTAAGAAAATGACCATATCCAGAGCAGACAATTCCAAATGGTCTGGTTGTCACATCGTTTTATTTGTAAAAGCTCAATAGCAATTGAATAGAGACAAATTATTGTAGCATATACGAGTAGCACCAATTTTACCTTGAGGATGGTGGAAATGGAACGTGATATGAACTCTGTAAGATTCCAGAAGCATTGGTAACTTATAATGGTCTACAATTGCTGTAGTTCTCAAAACTTAATTGTTTCAATTGTCAGATCACACACATCCCTCTCAACAGCATCCCAAATGTGTCAAACAAGATTGACGTCGGAGTTTCTTGGGAGCACATGGCAAACAACTTCAGTTTCGCGGAGTGCACATGGATCAGTCAGCCACAAACAATCGATCAGTTACGAGCGATGGGCTGGAAAAAGTCCTGCTCCGGATATAATTCGCCAGCAACGTGTTGAAGGAGAACAACGAATAGTACTCCAGCAAGTTTTCCAAAGTTCGCTGGTTAGTGCCATTGTCAGATGTCTAGACATGTATGCCAGACGTATTGATTTCTCACCTACCAATACCACAGATTGACTGTACTGTGCTGGCAAAAAGCATTCGTTGCTCCATGTGGTTGGCGACTCACTCGTACCTGGCCATAGTGAACTAATGGGTACCTCGGGTTATCTACTCAACAGATACTTCTTATGCTTTGAGTGTCCAATGACAATGTTTTTTTGACCACATCAGTCTTTGTACGTTGTACTGGGTGTTGAGAAGAGCTACAGTAGTGGAACTCATGCTTCTGTAACACATGGTGCGGACAAGGTTTTGGATAGTATGACTGCTCACATGCCGTTGATGTGCAGCGTTGAGTTGAAGAGTCAGAATTGTACTGTGGCCAATTGTACCATCCCAATTAACCGAAGGTAGTGGTTTTGCTGAAATGTACGTTCTGATGGTAAAGGTTTAATATGGTGGACTTTGGAAAGTCCAGGGCATGCACAAGTTCACAAGTGCAGTGGCCTACACGGCTGCCCCGATAGTTTGACTACGATAAAATGCACTGAGTCTCTTTTCTACATATTCTGGAGTCCACTTTCCTCCATACAAAAATATGATGCTTGATGTTCGCGCTGTAATATGTCACGCTCTCCTATATACTCACTGGGACAACTAACTACAGCTCCATTTCCTGAGAATGGCAGTTGTTTCTAATTCAATTGATGATGAGCTCTATTTGAAACATTATGAAAGATTATTAAAATAAAAAAAAATAAATCTGTTCCTAGCTGAAACAGACTTAAAAGAACCAACTACCTAAACATATCTGTGGTTAATGCAACTGAATAAATGAGAGTTATCTTGGTAAAATTATTAAAAACGAATAGTTTACAGCTTGCCACGAAAATTTAAAACATGCAAAGCCTAAATGGCTACAGTTTCAGTCTATTTACCTTGACAATAGATGAGAACGGTTGTTCTTTGTCGGACGTGTCTATTTGGTTGTTGGTAAATTGTCTGGGTAATTTTGATTGTATTTGATATTCGAAGATAAGAGAATGATATTTGACTAGTTGTAGCGCTGCGAGTTCGAATTATGCAACATTTCTTATACATAAAGTTACGAGCTACAATTTACAAATGAAATCGTGTCTTCCTCCACTGTACCTCACTCTCTTAATAATCTTTTTTTCTATACAAACAACCTCCTTGCTGGGAGCTACCATATATATTTATGCGTTTTAACCGAACTTAAATTAAATTGGACATATCATATATTTAAGGGATAAATTTGTACAGATATCTGATCTAGAATTCAAACTAAACATTAAAATAAAAACTAATACCATCCTCAAAAAAGGTTGAAAATGTACATTCGTATTATAATTTGTAACAAATGTAGGAAATTGGCCTAGTTTCTAATATCAAGCACTTAACTAAAACATTTCTAAATTGAGCATTATCTAATGTCTGGTGAGCTACATTGATTCGTATGAGGTAATTTTTTAAAAGAAAAACAAACATGTGCGATATCAAGTAACACAGTGACTATTACTTTAAATGCATTTGTGTAATTCCGTGCTACTTATTTGCTTTCTTTGACGTATTATAAACAAGGACACTCGATAATATTTGCTCTTATACAGATAAGTAATGATCTGACTAAAATCAGGTGAGAATATTGTGCTAATTTTGTGTCTGGGAAGCGGAGCTTTACGTCACAACCGTGTGAAATTTCGTGCTAAAATATTTCATTTAATATGCTATGTTAATGCTATGCTATACAATTTGCTATACAATTTGTTATGCTATGTTTAAAATAAACATAAATTATAATTCTTTATCACAATATTAATAAATTTACTAGTAGTACACTACATCTAACTTCATGTATATGGAGCATTTTGAATATAAGGAAATCATGTCCAATTAGCAACGATGTCAGAAGGTGCCATGAAAGTTATGTACTTAGCTGAAGTGTATGGAAATGTTTACACTGTGTTTTACATTGTAAGAGATACAATTTTCAAAATTCATTTTTGTAACCTCTGAAAGGAGCTTAATTGGAGATATTATATGAAAAATGCCCAAAAATGATAAAATAAAATGTCTTGATTCACCTTACTTTGAAATCACCAAATAACTCAAAGTACTATATATCACTATCCCAGAATAGATAGAATGACTTACGTAAAGATCTAAATATATAATACGACAAATAAAATGTATGTTTACCTCTGGAATTTGTAGTTTGTACATTTACTAAAATGTAATATACACATGGCTGAAATTTCAGTTAGTTGTGAAAAAATATTACTTTCATCTTGTCATTTCTGCTGCTCGAGATGGTTAATGTACATATATGTAAAAATATTTCCAGCAACAACTATAGAAATAATTTTCTCAATTGGGAAATTCACAAGATATCAAGAGCAAGTGCCACTGGAAAATGAATTCGTCGAAAATAGTGGTTTTCTGAAATACATAAATACTTTATGAAAGTTATGTAAATATAAGTCGATAATATAATTTACAAGTTATATAATTTGTAAAACACCAATTTTGAATTAATGTATTTCTTCCATAGGCAGATATTTACGTGTATATCTGCGAATTTGCCTATTTTTATATTTATGCAGCAAAATAATCTAATGTACTGATTACATATAAATGGTTGCAAGTTTTGTCACAGGTAGGTCTTGAAAGTAAGATCACTACGTAGTCGACATGCAGGAAATATTTTACAAAGTGTAATTAGAGATGTTGGCTTTTTTCATATTTCTTTCAATTAAATGAATAACAAATTATTCCTAAGTAGTTCACATTCTTAATTTTCATTATTTCTTGATCATGTAATAAGTATATTACTTCAATCCTTTCACTGTAGGAGTTTTACCATTAGTTAATGCCCAGTAGGTAAACAGGGGACGAATCAATACAAAGTATATTACTTCCACAACACTCATAACACTGGCTCCTAGGAAAAGAGATATCACTCCTCCATAATACACTGTAAGGAAAAGAAGCATGAATACTACTACACTTGCCTTGTGATGACGTACCTACATACTATTTAATACTATTTTGTTTAAAACTAATAAATGTGTTTGATTCACGAAAACATGACAGTCTACTAGTAGTCACTTTGCGAGTGTCAATTAGGCGACGTTTCTTATACGTAAAGTCCAAGGCTGCCATTTACAAATGAAAGCCTGTCTTTATTCGAAGTACCTCACTCTCTTAATGGTATTATGTTATATATAAAAGACCACCTTAATTAGAACTTCCATATATTGGCGAGTATTAACCGTACGTAAATTAAACTGGAAGTACAGTATCTCAGCGATAAATTTGTACATTGCGCTAGAATCCAAACTGAACACTCAAACAGGAAATACTATCATTTTGAGAAAGCTAAGTTTTTTTTTTAAATTTCTTCCCAGTTTATAAATATAATCAAATGAGTGTAATAAAATTCGATATGCTTCCTCATTATGATCACAAGGACTCCTGCAATAAGAACCTAAAATCTTAAAAGATAGAAAAAGGAGCATAAGTTTATATTTACTTATTTTCATTTGACCTAACTTAAACCAGTGTAAACTAGGTATCTACATTTTCAAGTTTGGTCGAAAATTATCAATTTTAGAAACGTTAATAGATAAAATACCATGAAATGGAAAATTGAAAATGATATTACTATGGTAATTTACATAGTATTTGGGATTAGTCGTACAGTATTTGTGAAGCTAAGTGCGTCTGTATATTGCTGTCAGCAGTATTGAAACTATCAAATGTAGCTTACTTCCCTTTGATTGAGAAATGTCTGGTAAATCTAAGGTTATGGCTGAAGTATAATCAGGTTCATTATCACTGAAGCCTTCTATTAGCAAAAGTATAGGCATGTGAAAATACATATATGGGAATAATAATAACATACTATCTAATGTTAGGGTGCTTGGGGTTCCTGATTCTATTCCAGCTTGCGCTAAGTAAGCTTTATCTTAGAAAAATACTATATGCGTTGCTTTCCTCCGGAAACTTCTATCTTTAATGTTCTTTTATTGCAGTATAGTTTTCATTCTCATCATCTTTCACTTTAGTCTATATGCTGTGTCTGTGAGAGAAAACTGAATGATTTAATTTAATTATCATGTTTAATCTCTGATAGTCGTTCAGAAAACAAGGAAAGCAAGTTACATTTCCAAAGTTGTAAGAAAAAGATATAAAATGTGTAGACGCCAAACACATATCCTAAATGGAGATAAACGGTTTCCAAACGTCCCCAAAAAATAAAGTAAAACAGGAATGAACTTAAAGATGAAAAGCAATTTTTATATTGATATTTTAAAATTGTAATAGTTAGATTCTCTCCAAAATGAAACTTCTGGCTACAGGTATGTCTGACCTTTATTCGTGTTAATAACAATATTTAAATATGAATTGGTTTAGCTCTAAAAGAAGCTTTAGGTACAGATCCCAAAGATGAAATATGTGAAAAATTAGCAAAAGTGAAATTGATGCTTTGTGTGATATGTGGCGCATATACACTCATATTTTTTTTAGTCGTCGTAGTGAGAAAGAGATTGCTATCTTTAATACAAAGCAACTGTCGTTACTCGTTTTCATCAACTTATTTCTTTTGAGAATTATCTAATTGTTATTACTTTTTCAGCAAGTGTTACCATGAATTTCAATATATTCATAAAGACGAATATATCAGCGGGTACTTTTGATAACAAGTGTAAATGTTACATTATAGATTAGAAACGCTTCCCTCTACCACAATGAATTTAACGAAAGCATTATTAGAATATTGTTAGACCAATATGTAGAAAATAATAAAATTAAATACCTTTTCTTATTATAGAGTTGAATACATTGGATCTATACTTCATAGTGGTAAGACAGTCTTCATAAATGACATATTTCACACAATGCGTAAATCTCTTTCTCAGCACCAACACATACAGTGTTTTTCTCTTTTATATCATAGTTTAATTAATTCACAGTCGTTTAGGACATCAAAGTTTGGTCAATGTTGCTGTGCGAAGGTAATACTGCTATAATTCTATAATTTTTAGTTCATTATTAAACGCTTACTAAATTATATGCTTTGGTATTATTCGTCATCACTTAACATGGTTATTGCGTTTGACGATATGTCTAACACAGTTTCTGCTGTTTCTAACTGACTCACATAGTCTGCGTGCTAGTTACTACACGCGCATTCACTTTATATAGGATTCACTGTGACTGAAAGGAACAACTGAAAATGGGCCACTGTCATTGGGAAATTGGCTTCTTGTGACGGTTACATCCATTTTGTTGTGTTATTCATTTATTTCTTCGAAATAAGTCAGTTGTCTAGCAAGCGTATATCTGCAATAAATATTCGGTTTTGCGTATATATATGTAGACAAAATGAGTGAGTTTCAGTTCGCTATGGTTCAAAGTCATAATGACTTAAATTATTTTGCAGAGCAAATAAGTGGATTATATTACAGTTTTGGCAATAAATCCATCTTCACAACAAATAGAATAAATATGTGATGATGAAGGGAAAAATATGTGTACCTAGGTATATAGTTTATAATTTTTTAGAAACTTACTGGTTTGAATATATCTGTACAGGAATAAGAAAGACAGAATACCAAATTAAGCAACTAACAGAGCACAAGGATATATCATAAAAAATAAACAATTACTTATCGAAACTAGAGGTAAAAGAAATCTAAGCCTGAGAGTACTAGTTCTAAAAATGCTGCAATTCAGTATCTCCAGGACATTTAGGGATCGTGATCTCACTAGAGAGTGAAGCTGACAATAGGCAAATTAGCACGAAAATATGTGGCCAGACACGTCTAAGGATTTTAGGAAATGTATGCTTAATTGGTCAATATACAAAACAAACATTTAACGGAAAAACTATTATTTTCGTTAAATATTCGAAAAACAGCTAAAGTACCTATTTGTACATATTGTACTGATATTTAGAGGCTATTGCCAACTAATTCAGGCTTTAAATATGTTCTAATTGTAAGAGATGGCACTAGTAGATATTGGTTTCTTGAGCCAGCAAGGCAGTATAATTCCAGAATTATCATTAATAACGTTAAGAAATTATGGAAACACTATGGTTGGAAATATAATCTAGTTTCAGAATGTACTTCACATTATTTTTGGCCAATAACTCTGAAAGGTATCTTTATAGCCAAAATATTAAACATATAACTACCAGTCTTTTTAATTCTAGTCTAAATCCAGTAGAGGAAACCAATGTAATAGAGAAAGAGCTTTTGAGATGTTATATTAATGAAAATCAGACTCAGCCGTGTACCATTCTAGATAAAGTTCAATTTACTGCTAATAGTAAGAATAGTATTCAATATACTTAGATAGAATATCGTTTACGTTACTTGATAGTAACCTAACTTTCAAGTTAAATATTTTAGAGATTAAAAGAGTAAAGGACATAGAGCAGAATTGACTTCGAATAATATAGAGAAAGCCTGGAAGAGAAAGTAGCAGGTATATAGAAGTAAGAGAATTCTATCAATTTTCCAAATAATAGACATGGAACTTGTAAGAAATATATAGAAAAAGGTTTCTTTCTATGAGAAATACAACTCAAATTAAATGTAAAGTTTTCTGTACCTGTTTGGGTGAAGTCAATAGATAATCCTAATAGTAAAATTAAACGTCGAGCAACATATTTCAAGAAATATGTATAAGAAAAATGAATGAAAATGAAGCTAACCTGAGCTTAGAAAAATTAAATAACTGAAAATTAAAAGAATATCGACAACATTTTAACATAGTGAGCAAGGAGTTACAATATAAATAACCATAATCATTTTGTACATTTAGAAATAAGATGGACAAAGAAAGGAAAATATGTTGATATGTCAGATTTTTTGTTTCCATAAGAGTGATATTTGCAGTTTACACTCTACAGTTTTGATATGATTCCGGGAGACCTTTCAATACGGATTGACGCCATATCTTGAGTTATATGGTGATCTATGTAAGTATAGTACTATCATGGTGCCCGTCTAAAAGTCCGCTATCTTGGATTCATATAAGTGTTTGTTGGAAATAAAAGGGAATAATGTGAAATATCCTTTCGTGGTAGCTTTTAACCACAAATACAGCTCTGATGTTCCTAATAAAACTCCAACTGACCAAGGTAGTATATAGGGCTATATATATTAAGATTATATATTTATGTTACAGCTTCGGCAATGTAACACAAATATATAATCTTAAAATATATATACTGCTTTGATCAGTTTGAGTTTTATTAGTAATATGGAATTTTCCAAAGCTCAATGAATAATGTACAAGCTCTGATATTATTTGCAAATTATCTCTGATCACTAGACTTCGGATTTTAGAACATTTGCATGTTTCTTCCTGATGTGATATTGATATACAATTTAACAGTTGTAAGACTAAATTTTTGATCTACCTGGAAAGACCAGGGGCGGTCGGTTTGAAGTTATGGCTTTTGAAGAAAATGTAACGGAGATAAGGCGTCTTAAATTTCTGTTCATGTGAAATATATTTTAATTTTATAAGAACTCAACACAAAATATTGAACAAGTCAGTCCTGTGATCTTGATGGGAAGAATAGAGAGGACAATATAAGAAATGTAACTACAAATATAACTACTAACCACTAAATTTTTACTGAGAATAAGATTAAATTAATAAGTAAAAAAGACATATCTTTCGGATATAGGTTATTTTTTCAGTAAACGCCACATTACGTGTGCTCTTAATGACAATTTTGAGGACAATGAGACAAGAAAATAAACGTAAATCTCGAGAAAACATCGGAAGAAATATATATGCTTTCAAATCACCAAAGCATACTCGCGCAGTTAACATATTCATTGCGAAAAATTTTTTACAGTCACTGATTACTAATCTTCTGCAGCGCATACATTACATGTGATGGTTTTGATTATCTTTGCAGAGCACTTACCACACACAGATTTTTTAGAAACACTACACGGTTACGAAGTTTTGTTTCGGTTGCACTTCGAAAATACTTGACACTGATTTTGCTTACCATTGACTGCTGAAATTGATGGAATACCTGTAACTCTTTGCTTTTGTTCTTTCGATTTCACGTAGTCCAATTTTAGAGCCTCTACCAGCTTCAATAAAAACTGGTACCTCAAAATATTATTCCCTGTTACCTTCTTGAAAATGATTCAAGCGTTGATCCCAGCTAGATCGTGAACATTGAAAAGGACGTACACGGGCTAACGACGACATACTGCTCGATCTGAATACTTCCGAGACATTTGATCAACGACATTAACACCGCACTTAGTGTGATTGTAGAAATGTATTGTTTCAGGTTTCTTCTTAGCCACTCCGGTTACTTCAACACTGCTGTGAAGAGTGCTGAGAACTAAAACATTCTTCTTTTCTTTCCGTGGTAAATAGTTAGCGTAATGTCGCTTGCTGCTTTTAGTACAATTGTGCTGTGAAGATCTATCTTTCGCATTTTGGTAGTGTTCGGAAATTCTCTTCTTACACGATGGACTGTACCAACAATACTTGTTTTCTTTGCTTTTACCCTTTCACATAAATTTAGGCTGCTGACAAAATTGTCCGTCATTACATTACGTCCTTTGTTTACGTATGATTCCATAAGTTTCATGACAACATGCTATGCCAAACGTTCATTGTCCGATCGATGCTTATCTTTACCAAGGTATCAAAATCGATTACAAATATACCTTAAGTCGACATCTACCAGATGCCAAAACTTAATTCAGGTTTCTAACACATGTAGTGAATGAATCTTCATCGTGCTTTCGGCGATGAGTTTTTCACCAGATCTGAACACGCACAACAATTTTCAATAAATCTTTTTCACACTGAGGATGCCAAAGAAAATTTATCTCCTTGGAGTCTATTAGGTCTGGTTGAACACAGGTCGAAACGTAGATATTTCATAATGTCTTTGAACCTATCTTTTTGCATTGTAATTAAGAACATAGGTGGCCTCTAGGTAACTGAGTACATTAAATCCAAATCCGAGAGTGTAGCATTATAAATTTCTCACGCATTCAACAAATATATAAAAGCATCTTGGACAGAAAGAAGAGAAGAATTGTCTTTCGTTTGTTGCGCGCTTCAGTTGATGTACAAAACTTGATATGCCATAACACGGATTCATCACAAAATAACCTCCATGCTGTACTTACATTAGTATCATCACACTTACGTTTAGCGAATGAAGGTCCTGGAGAATGAAGTAAAACATTTTGCTGTCTGAAACTGCCTTCTTGTTTAGTACCCGCATCACTGACACTCCAGATCGTTTACTTATGTTTCCCAAGCGCAATTTCACCGGGATGTAGACCGTACGAATAATTTCTCTGTTACCTTATTCTTTAGGTGGATTACTCATAGATGAAAAACACGAATACACCGTCTTGACATCTTCTTCAGCAGATGGATCCTCGCATGACGAACTGTCTACATGGGACACAAGTTCCTCATTGTAGACAACTTCATCAGATATCGAATCACTATTGGATCTTTCTTCTGGTATGTCCCGCAAAAAAGTCAATATTTGTTCGGGGGAAAGACCTTTTTGTGAAAGAAAGAAAGGAAATAATAATAATACCAACTAAACGTAATGTCCCGAAAAAGCAAAAACGAACTTACCAACCAACAGTTGGAAAATACATCAATATTACCACCGGTCAACTTGACCGCTTCTGGTCTTCCTAGGTATAACGTTATATTATTCAAAACAATTGTCAACACAAAGGTAACATTTTAAAGAAAACATAGCATCGCGTATTCATAAAAAGAAAAGAAATTGTAGACACTAAAAGTTTACCACTCCCTAGGTAAATTAAACTAAACCTTCGAAGCCTGCCCTCATTCAGTATTTATTAACTGAATAACAAAAATAATACCAGAACTTTCATTGGTCACAATGACCGCTCTGGTTTTTCTAGTGTTAAACAAAAGTTAGTTTCAGCAGTCGTGAAACGAATAAAATTGAAAAGATTTCTAGTTCATACCTGTGCATGTTTTGGAGGTTAGTTCATTCTTATGTCGCTGCTGAATATAAATGCATATGTAAAGGAAAGATAAAATTGCTAATTTTTAACATCCAAAAACTTTCCTCATAAAAGGAATTTCAAGTTTCTAATATAAATAGACTAAAGACCTTGAAATGGTTCCTTATTGTTAGTTTAGAATATCTTCCAAGGTCATGTAAAGGGAAAATAAGAACGGGACGAGTGATTGATCCTCCCGGCAATGTTACATGACAATTACCTGTTGGGAAGAACATATAATAACGCTATCAAAACTCGCACACTATCTAGAATCTTACATAGTGGAACGGGCTTGGTAGACTAAAGGTTAAATGTATAGACAAGGTAACAAGAAAACGAAGACTTCTACAGACAAAGTAGTTCATATACGTAATCTCTCATAGAATGTTTATACGTTTACTAAGTACTTGACAATTTCGGATAAAATGCTTATTTTTTACATTTTGTGCATAATCAATGAGATTTAACTCATTTCTACCTCTAAATTCGTGGAACAGCAAAATATCTCTGTTTAAGATAAATCTCTGTTTAATGAGGAGCATTTTGAAGATATCACATACTGTATTAAAAAACCACTATTCAAAACCTTATGTTCTTGTTTAAATGAAAATAATCCATTAGAAATTTTTTGTATCGAATTATTTGTAAATCCTAGAATATTTTCTTCTAGCGGTACATCGTCCATTTCAAACAAGACATTTACAACTCAAGGATAAAATATATATTGGAAAGTATGTGCTAAACAAATAAGTAATATTTTCAAAGTAAGTTAATTTATTTTCATTTTGACTTTCATTTATCAATGGGAGTATGATTTCCATTTTGATCTACATCGAAAACTTGAAATTCAGCATTGGTCCGTTATTTGGCTTTCTCACATTTTTGTTATACTAAATGGTAGCTAAATAGCTCACTAATCAAAAAATCTCTTGCAACCATCTCTAAACGTTGTGCTTCGTAAATACGTCGACATTTTTCTGCACTCTTTTCCCCGTGAGAACATAGTGTATGATTTCTAGTGTAGTGTTGCAACCCTCTGCAGGAAAATGGCCTCCATCACAATTAAGTCACTGAATGCAAGGGGCAGTTAGATCGAGGACACAATTAACAAACACGAAGATAAAATGACTACTGCACTAAAACAACTAACAGGAGATAGTTCGGGCCAGAATCTTGAGCCGAATATCTGTACGCAAGTTCAAAAAGAATGACTATAGCTCTCTGAATGCGAAAAATTACTCAACAAAGAAATATCCGATTTGAAATTGGAAATAAAGGACCAAGGAGAGTGCATCAATCAACTGGAGCAATAAAGCAGGAGGTCGTGTCTGGTCCTCCACGGAGTAGCTGAAACACCAAATGAAGATCCCGCGGCATTTGCTCTTAAGACATTCAGCAAAACGCTTGGTGTAAATCTCACCGTAGACCAAATGAATCGTTGTCACAGGCTGATTTCCCTTGGTCATAGTAGAAGTGCTGCAGAAGTTGTGAGTAAGGGATCCCGTCCCATCATTGTAAAATTTATGTCTTATCGATCTCGGGACTAAATTTGGAAGGTAAAAAACTATTGAAAGGCAGTGGACTCCTCCTTACCGAATCCCTTACCTCCAAACGCCTGGACCTTCTACGACGTGCCGAGGATGCATTTGGAGTACGAAATGTGTGGAAAACGACGGACAAATTGTGATCCCTATCGGACATGAAAAAAATCTGTGACAAACGAACGTGAGTTGCTTTCTCTACTTCCAAATGAAGCACATGGTGTGTGTGTCAATATGAAGGATATGTTTCGAAAATACTGCCAGATTCCGTTAATAGTTGTTCATGTGTCTAGTGTTACGCGTTTTTTGTTATTTATTCCCTGTGTGGTTTGTGTTCTTCCAGTGTATGATTGTGTCTGTAACAATGCAATAGTCCTCAGCGTCTGCTAACAGTTACGAAAGCAAAAGCAGAGTTAGTACAATTATTTTCTTTCACATTATTTTTGCTGCTATTTTCAGTTAAGTTATGTAAAATACAATGTATTCAGTGTTATTAATTTTCATCAAATAAGATCAGGTTCAATTCTAATACGTGGTAGAAAATATCCTGCTTATTCAAAGACCTCATTAGAAAACAGAAAAACTCATAAGCTGCGCACATTACTGTCGTCGCTAATTACAGAATGCAGAGTAACAAAGTAGATAGATTTGAAACACTGAGCCAGGGTTAATCATTCTTTGGGGAGTTGTGTGGTATCGACTTGGTGTCAATGACCGCACTCGTCCTTCCCTCTCCTAAACCCTGGTCTTCAGTCAACCAGCGAAATCCTCAAAGGCGAGATGGCAAAGCAACCATATGATATTCAACTTCTGCACTCAAATGCACAAAGTGTCATACGGCCAATCTTAGCCCTCTCTTTTATTTGTGCATGCTTTATTTATTTATTTATTTATTTGCCAAAGTTAGAGATACAGCAAGGCAGCCATTTTACAACGAAACTATATAACACAGAATATTGTTGGTTTCTGAATCTTGGCTGAAACCTGCCTTATCCGACTCATCAATAAACATACTCAACTACAGGGCTATAAGATGCGACAGAATAGGGAAGGGTTTCGGTGGCGTCTTGGTATATGTTAGAAAAGACGTTAAAGTGAAAATAATAGATCAATCCCCCAGTTTATATTCCGCTTCTGCAGAATACCTCATTCTCGATCGGAATATACAAAATAAGCATATTCTATTGATTTCCGTTTTTTGCCCACCTAATACAAACTTTGAAAATTTTGAAGAAGCGATCTCAGAAGTTATACCTCAGTACAGTAACATCATAATTATGGGGGACACTAGCTATGATCTTTTGACGTCTAAGTCCGAGGTGCTGCGATATAAAAGCTATATTAATTACCTAAATATTTCTTTTTGTACCTTACAACCTACTCACAGAACTGAGACGAACAAGTCTATAATTGAACACATAATAGACTCTGATATTTATAAAGTAACAAATGTAGGTCAAGTATCCGTGCCAGGTATAATCTGACATGACCTTCTTTATCTAACTTATAACATAAAATGAACAAAATACGTTCAACGAGTAACATATAAAAGGAATTTAAAACAAATAAATGACAACACGTTGTACGAAGACACAAATCTCGTGCCGTGGTACTTAGTTTACTGTGCTCTCACTCTGGATCGAAAGGAAAGGCATTTTAATAATTTTGTGCAGCAACTGTATAATAAGGATGCCCCTTTGAGAAGGAAAAGATTGCGTACACTCCCCAATCCTTGGACTAACGATGATATACTCGTGCTCATGGCTCTTCGTGACTGCCCACAGGCATTACAGAGCGGCTTTAAAATAAAAATCAAACAAGTCATTAATACAGGAGGAATATAGAAAATTACGAAACCGTTGTAATCAAGATGTTCATAAGAAGAAATTCCAATTTGCTAGAAGTCTCGTGAGCTATACGTCTGAACCACAAGAGCTATGGCAAAGTTCCTTGTTATTGGTGACAAAGCCAAAATCGATAAGTTTCTAGAACTCCATATAGACACCAAATATGAAAAGTTATGCTATACACCAGATATCAAACCATTTCAAGTGATTCATTGAAGAATATTAGAAAACGAGCCATGTAAAATATATTTAACTTTCACCTCCTCACTGTTCCGGAAGTCACGAGGGCAATAAACAAAATCAAATAACCTGCTTCGGGAGTTGACGACTTGCCTATTATTCTTTTTTAAAATATTTTATTTTTCATTGTAGATGTCATTGTGCATATTTTAAAAGTTCCATCACAACCGGAGAATTTCCATCGATTTGGAAACTGTCTCACGTTTGCCCATTGTCTAAAACCACAAATACAACAAAAGCAGATCTCCGCCCTATTAGTATACTCCTTGCACTCAACTAAGCGTTAGAGCATATCATACATGACCAATTAACTAAGTTTCTTGGAAAAAAAAATAAGATCTTAAATCCGTTTCAGTCAAGTTTCAGATCTCAGCACACCACTTGCACTGCTCTAGTAAATATCACTGATGATATTTGTGCAGCTATGGATGAACGCCAAATTACACTGTTATCCCTACTAGATTTTTCTAAATCATTCCAAACTATATACCATGACATACTAATTGCCAAACTGTCTTCCTTGTACAACTTTTTTCAGTCAACTTTATCTTGGTTTAGCTCCTATTTATCAAACAGAAAACAAAAAGTTGTCGTCATTAATAACATATGTTTCCCTACGGAACTTGCCCCATGTGGAGTCCCGCAGGGCAGCATTCTAGGACCTGTTCTGTTTTTCTTATACATCAACGATTTATATGAAGACATTACCCATTATAAATATCACTTATATGCAGATGATATACAATGCTATTTAACCACTAATCCCACAAATTTAACCACCGCGATTGATAACTTAAACAGTGACATTGAAAGTATCTGCAACTGGGCACGTAACAATGGATTGCAAGTAAACCCAACCAAATCAAAATTTATCATGCTTGGCTCTCGTAAACTATTCTGCACAATCAATATTACAAGCGTACCGAATGTTCTTGTAAACAACGTAGCCATTCCTGTAAGCGATAGCGTCAATAGCCTAGGACTCCAGATCGATAAATTCTTAAATTGGACAAACTATGTTAAAGAGTATGTAAGAAAGCTTATGGCTCCCTTTATTCCTTTCAGCGTTTAAAGAAACCTTCTCCCGGAATCCATTAAAACGTCCCTGGTTCAATCATTGGTAATCTCTCATTTAGATTATTGTGATGCAGCACAAGTTGATTTAACCGAAGATCTGGCAAAACGTTTCAGCGCATTCAGAATGCCTGCGTTCGCTTCATATTTAATCAAAAGCGCTTCGACCATATCTCCCATTGTTATCAGCGATTAGGATGGTGAAATCTAAGCACCCGTCGCCGCATCCATTCTCTAACACTTTTATATAAAATAATTAATTGTAAAATACACCGTGTGCCTGGGTTTTCTCGGGGTTCTCCCGTTTCCTCCCACTTTCTTCATTCCACCATTTCATTCATCTCTCATCATCACCGTCTCCTTTAGCCTAACCGGCGTAACTGTGGGACGTAAAACTCAAAAATTTCATTTCATTTTTAATTGTAAAATACCTACTTATTTATTCTCAAAATTTAAATTTCTCGGAGATACTCACCCACTAAATACCCGCTCTAAAGGAAATGCAACACTCGCCGTTCAAATGCACATATCTAATTTCTTTTCCAAATCTTTCATACTATTTACCACCGAAGCTTGGAATGACACACCTGAAAGCATCAGAAACTCTGGTTCAGTGTTGACTTTTAAACGCCGGTTTAAAGAATGTCATTCTAATGAAGACTTTCAGTAAACAAACAAACAAACGAACAAACAAAAAAAGTTGTTACACACGAAACTATTCCTTGCGTCCCCATGTAGTCGTTCGTTTTTCTTTTCTCTCTTTCTAGTTCTTACTTTCTTTTCTATTCCTTTCTGATATATGTGTATTACGTATATATTATACATAATCACCTAGGTATGTGCATCAGTTTATCTATACATAGTCAAAGGAATGCATTTTATGTGTTATATATAATCAACATTGATTTCTTTGTTTCTCTCTCCTTGTATAGTTTAACATGACCAGCATTGTCGGTTGTTTATTTTATATGTAATAAGTTTCATTTTCACTTTTCATGTTTCATTTTCTTTATATTGTTCTGTATGACTGTTACGTGCCTAAGTGTGTATACCCTTCTAATTCTCGTTGTAAAGAACGGTATTATTAGATTGTAAAAGAAAAAATGTAAATTGTTGAGTGGAAGAAAAGATTAAGCCTTAACTCTGCCATTTTAAATAATAAATAATTAAGAAGTAAGAAATGAGAAATATGTTAAGTAGTTTATAGAATCATGAAACAATCTAGATATATACTTTTTGCATACTCCGACAGAATTCATCCCGAAGAAACCGTTGAGAGCTTTATTTCCGGAAGAAAGGATCAATCGTTTTAAAATAAGCTTTTCAATTAATCAAAATATTTGCTTTAAGAAACCGAAATCTTCTCGCAGCAGTTACTTTCTGATATAAGATAAATTCTTGAGATTTCCATTTGTGGCTTTATTAGAATATTTAAACCCAAGCTTACGTGGCTTTCATATCCATTTCGGAATCTCGAACATAACTTTCACACGAAGTTTTCTGTTATGATTTCGATAATTTCACCTTCTTCCTTCTCATGAACCATGTCTCGCTCCAATCAGTTTACTCGATTTAAAGTATCAATAATATATATAGTAAATTATTGCTATTTGAAACGGAAACTGGTACGCTAGAAGAAAATATTCGGGATTTACACATAATTGGACACAAAAAGTAATTTCAAGGGGGATTTATTTTCTTAACAATCACGAATACAAAGTTTTGAATACAATAAGTTTTATTAAAATAAAAATTATCTTGAAGGGGACTCTGACTGAACGAAAATTTATATTAAACGAAAACATTCAATGGTCTCATGAATTGAGAGACAGAATGTATAAAATTCCCTTCATTAGATGAGACTTGTGATGTAAACAACGGATATTGAAATAAGATTTTTAGTTGAAATTCGAAATAAGTTCCGGAATGCAGCGTTTAGAAAAGTTTTAGACATTCTCTGACAGCTTATGTATGTGACGTTGTCTGTAAGGATCATGTCTGTAATAGGAACCGTGTGAGTTTTTAAACGAAGTGCCATTTTCACAGTTATTTTCAAATACCAGTAACTCATTCTATAGCTGGTCTAGAGACATATAAAAAGAAGCATAATATACAAAAGAGATCAAAAGAGAGGCAAAAGTAGAAGGATGAGTGCCAAAAAAGGGCAAAGCATTTATTTTTGTCTTGCAGTTGAAAAACGTATGTAGTTCTTTGTCCATTGTGAGTTTTATGTGTACTAATTAGTAACAGAAATAAATACTGCAACTGAATACGGCATTTACAGCATTTTAATTTATCTCACTGTGTCCGTTAAATTTATGTACGGGGACCAGCAAAATAATCGACCCATCTCCCTAATTTGACAATATTTTTTTTTGAAAATATCTCCGTTCTCTTTATATCCTGGAATTTTTGGAAGGTTTCCACAGCACGAAAAGTGGCTCAGTGGTACAGCGTTCACCTCTACTGCACGGGGTCCTCGGTTCTATCCCAGCTCGCTCCAAGTGAGCTTTGTGGTGGACAAACACCGTGCGCTTGAGTTTTCTTGAGGTTTTCCCGTTTCCTCTCACTTTCTTCATTCCACCATTTCATTCATTTTTCATCATCACCATCTCGTTTAGCCTAGCCACCATACTCGGGGGACGTAAAACTTAAAGGTTTCAATTCGTTTAATTTTACGCCTGTTCTACTACAAGATATGATTCTCATGTAAGATCGTATTCCAGATAGATAATTTTCATTTTTTGCTTTATGTATATCGAGTTTCCGAGTACAAGAAATGTTAGGAATATTTGATTAAATGTTTTTTTTTTTATTTGAATCCATATTATTCTGGTTGTTGCTGACGTTGTAACGCTCCCTCCTTGAAAACAGGATAACCATGTATAGATATTCAACCAAGTCACTGATAAAGCCGAACTCAATATAGTTGCATGCTTTAATTAACTCAATCGCAATTGTCTGAAGCCAATATTTAAGCGTGAACTTAATTACTATATTCCAGATAATTATAATAAACAGGAAATAATTATTAATTCTACTCTAAATTAACTAAAGTAACTATTATACGATAAAGTTTCTTTCAAAACAAGAATGCAATAAAAGCAATATAACAAACTTTTTCTTTCTGAAACTAAATATATAACCACGCAGTTAATTCTGAAAATTTATTATTACTTCAACAAACGATACTAAATAACCATATTTGTATAACTAGAATAACAAAGTGCACACTCTATTGAGCAGTTACAAAATTATTAACACTTGATTTGATATTTCTTTAAATAAGTCAAATATTCTCTAAAGAAGCAAATATTTAAATTCAAATATCTCACCTACATACGACAGTAATTAAATCTGAATTAATCTGGTTTGAAATACACAAATTACTCATTAAAGAATCAATAGCTTTCATTTTGTTAACCCAGTAAAAAAAAAGTTAAACGATGATTCAATTAAGTACGGTATGCCACAAAATATATACAATGCGTTCCACGAATAACACTAAGGTCCACCTCCTGAAGAAACCAAGGCAAATAGAAACATGAAACCTTTTGGAACCTTCAAGGGACATAAAAGGCAACATTATGCTGAGAAGGAGAATCCCCCACAAGGGGGGCTAAAGGGGATTACTAAGGGTAACTCAAAAATTTTAAATAGCAACCCCCATCGTGTGGTACCTCGTTTGAAAGGTAATCACGAGTAAAGACCACTTGTGAAAATTGTAAGTCGCTAGCATGTCCATAGCCAACATGGCGGCCATCCGTAAAGGACGGTCGAAGTGCGTTCAACGAATAACACTAAAGCTCGTCTCCAGAAGAAACGAAGGCAAATGGAAACATGAAACCTTTTGGAACCTTCAAGGGACATAAAAGGCAATATTATGCTGAGAAGGAGAATCCCCTACAAGGGATGATAAAGGGGGTTACTGGGGGTAACGCAAACATTTTAAATAGCAACCCCCATCGTGTGGTACCTCGCTGGAAAAGTAACCGCGTATAGAGACCAGACCGTGTCCACAACAAACTCTAAAGTCTAACGTAGGTCTTGTTCGGAACGAATGCACAATACACATACCACACAACTAACACTATAACAGTATTGCAAATACAAAACATGCAAATTGAACTGAAACCGATAGAAAAGAGAGTACCATAATATTATTGAAAAATCTGAACCCTACGAGGCTCGAACCCCGGACCGCACGTGTACTGAACCAACACTTTACCATTGCGCTGCTGTCGAACTGCTACTCTTACAGACGAGATGTAGTTCATGACGACAAGTTGCCCGTGGTGGCGCTTTGGTGTTGGACACACGTACTTTGGCAAAGCTACTCTGTTTACTCGTGCACCACTATCAGATGTGCTTTTCCGACCAACACGAAAGAAACACAGATACAAGTGTTGGCGGAGCTGAATGTGCATCCTCAACAGTCCATAACAACTGTGGCTCAAACGTGTGGTGTGTCACGCACAATGACATACAGAATCTTAAAAAACATACCTTCCATCCATACAAACTACATATGGTCCAGGAGGTAAGTGAACATGATCCCGATATGCGTATCGAGTTTTGTGAGCAGATGTGTGAGGCATTGGCACGTGGGACCATTGTGCTGACAAACGTGTGTTTCAGCGATGAGAGTACGTTCTACTTGAATGGCAAGGTCAACAGGCATAACTGCCGATATTGGTGTGACACAAACCCTCATGTATTTCGTAAAGGCAACACTGAACATCCAGAGTCGCTGAATGTCTGGGCGGGTATCTTAGGTAATCACATAATCGGGCCCCTCTTCATCGATGGAATATTAACGGGTGAGAAGTATCAGGCGCTGCTGCAAGACTTTATTGCACCGTTGATTGTCGAGGCAATGGAAGATAATCCGCAAGAATTTGGGGAGATTCCTCTCGTTTTTCAGCATGACGGCTGATTTTCCTGCCCATTTTCACCGCTTTGTACGTGACTATTTAGATAGTGAGTTTCCGCGACGATGACTGTTTAGTGGTCGTCGCGGCATCATTGAATGGACAGCCTGTTCGCCAGACTTTGCTCCACCCGACTTTTTTCTCTGGGGCTATTTGAAGACTATAGTGTTCCGCACGCAGCCGAACAGCATTGCGGAGTTGCGCCAACGCATACTTCATGCCTGTCATTCTATACCGGTAATGACTTTTACCCGTGTTTGAGAGGAGTTCGTCCAACGTTTACATTACTGCCAGGAAGTGGGCGGTGCACACTTCGAGCATCTCCTGCTTTAATGAGGTATGTTCCAAATCATACTATGTTACTCTCTGCTTACAGGTTACCAATGTTTCTTCGATCATAGTTTACGGATGGCAGCCATGTTGGCTACGGACATGCAATCAACATGCACCTTCCAGAACAGGTCAATACACGCGATACTTTCAAACGAGGTATCACACGATGGGGATTGCTATTTAAAATTTTTGTGTTACCCCCAGTAATCCCCTTTAGCCCCCCTTGTGGGAGTTCTCCTTCTCAGCATAATGTTGCCTTTTATGTCCCTTGAAGGTTCCAAAAGGTTTCATGTTTCCATTTGCCTTCGTTTCTTCTGGAGACGAGCTTTAGTGTTATTCGTTGAACGCACTTCGACCGTCCTTTACGGATGGCCGCCATGTTGGCTATGGACATGCTAGCGACTTACAATTTTCACAAGTGGTCTTTACTCGTGATTACCTTTCAAACGAGGTGCCACAGATGGGGGTTGCTATTTAAAATTTTTGAGTTACCCTTAGTAATCCCCTTTAGCCCCCCTTGTGGGGGATTCTCCTTCTCAGCAAAATGTTGCCTTTTATGTCCCTTGAAGGTTCCAAAAGATTTCATGTTTCTATCTGCCTTGGTTTCTTCAGGAGGTGGACCTTAGTGTTATTCGTGGAACGCACTGTAGTACTGAAAATGGCGCATCGCGAATACGTGGTTGCGTTGTCGATGGCGCATAGCACTAACTGCACGTGTTCACAGTAGTAAAGAGGAAGTTGTGTTGTGCAGTTTTTGTTGGAAATGAGTCTCTTGACGGGGAGAAAATATTCATAGTTAAGAATTATTTCCGCTCATACGGAAGCAGTAGCCAAGATGGACCAGTTTCGACCCGTTCCATTCCTCAACATTACTTGATGCCTACTAGTGGGGAATTTTAAAGGAGAGTGTGTCCAACTGTGAAGATCCACCAAGAACTGTGCCTGCATTACATGAGCATATCGTTTCTTTTTCCAGAAGTCTGCAGCAACATTTGTTCCAGGATATGTTTAAGAATCTTCGTTTCACGATACGTTTGAGAATGAGAGGCGCTGCACACTTTGAACACTTACATTACGCATACCGTGGTAAATCAACGTGCTAACAGTGTGTGTATATGTGTGCGTAGTATGAACGTTAATTTCTTTTGAGGAGAAATAAACTCACACATGAGAAGAATGTAATTATGTTCATCTCTTCTTTTCAGTACTGTATATTTAGGATCATATTGTTCTATTCGAACAGACAACGGCTAATAGGGAAAATAGGTCCAAAATATTTTTTAATGGAAGGGCTTCAAAACTAACCCCAACCAAAAACTTTACTTAATTTTCATAATACTCTCTTCTCAATACTTTTCAATACTTAACAAGTTTAGTTGCCAAGAATCGTAAATATTTTATTATTCAATATAATATTCGTTGAACCAATGAATGGTGTTTGACCAAAAATAGTAATTGCCGAATTGGAACTTCCTATACTTCAGGAGCGAAAGTAGAGAAAATTTGAAAATCATTCAAAATACGAATCCAGCACATGAAGGTAATCTGCAAATCAACCATCCATTAAACGCAGAATAATATTATGGTAGCATACAGGAAGTGTGTTAACGGACTCATGAGTGAATCTTAAATTTGGATGATCTTATGAGCAAAGTGTTGGAGATTATTAATAAAAAAAACTAAATGTATGGCCTATGGACCCTGTGGTTCAATGCCGCGTTCACAAAAGCTCTCCACTGACTTCTATCCTTAGCTAACTGCATCCAGTTTTTACTTTGTATTCCAATCTCTCCGAGATCCATCTTAATATTGTCCTCATATCTGCGCCTAGGTCTTCCTAATTGTCGTTCTTCGATTGGTCTTCCAGTCAAGACTTTGAAAGCGTTTCAAATTTCTTCCATTCTAGCTACATAACTCGCCCACCTAAGCCTTCTAGACTTGACGACCCTAACAATGTTGGGTAAACCATATAAATTATGTAATTCCTCGTTATAAAGTTTCCGCCATTCCCCATTCCCGTTTCCCTTGGGTCCGAATATTCGTCTCAGGATCTTGTTCTCAAATACTTTCAGTCTATGTTCTTCTCTCAGACTAATTGACCATGTTTCGCAACCATACAGAACAACAGGCATATTTCAAGCTTTAAATTCCTCGACAGTTTTCGAGAGGACAAGAGTTTTTGAACCGAATAATAACACAAATTTCCTGCTTTTAGTCGATATTTAATTTCTCTGTGACTATGATTTTCCTCTGTTAATATTGATTCTAGATATTTGAAACTATCCGCTTTATCAAAAGTATTATTTAATACTTTAACGCATCCATAATTTGCTGTATAACGGTCCCGACTCGCTTAGACGTATTTAGTTTCCTTTGCATTTGCTTCTAAACCCATATCCCTTCAAGCGTTTAATAAGATCTCTGCATTCCCTTCTGTTACTCTCCTATCTTCCCCTATTAAATTTATATCATCAGCATATGCCATGTCCTGGTGAATACCGTTCAACTCCAGGTCCTGGTTGTTATCTTTGTTTTTCCTTATAGAGTATTCCAAAACCAAGTTAAATAATAATGGCGACAAAGCATCTCCTTGCTTCAGGTTATTTTCGACTTGAAAACTCGTGGACAAAAAATTTCCTACTCGGACTTTTTTTTTGGGATTCATTTAAACATATCTTAATTAATCTCATTAGTTTGCTCGGTATTCCAAGTTCTGTAAGAACGTTGTATAATGTTTCTCTCCTAACTGAGTCACTCGCATTTCTAAAATCAATTATTAATTAATGTACCGGGGTATTGTATGCACACTTTTTGGGAATATTTGGCGAATGGTAAATGTTTGGTCGATAGTTGATCGATAGTTGATTTTTGATACTTATTTTTATTCTATTAGTAATCAATGAAAACCGATACAACCTATATAAATCTGGAGGTTGAAAAGATTTCATGAACAAGGCATTTATTTTCAAAGTTTTAGTAATTAGCCTTGCACTTGATTGCTACACGCATTACATGCAGAAAATTTGTTGCTTATAAACTGATGTCATTTCACCTTTCATATCAGGTCCTCTAATGGTATTTGTTGAAACAATCTGGCATACATAAAGCTACACAACATTGAGCACACTCCCAGTTTCTTTCTTTTCGTACCCTTTTACCTGTGGACACTTTGCCTTTATCTGCACAGACTTTTCATTCGCGGTAAATATATTCCTCCCCAAAGCTCTCCAAAATATTTTTCCTAATACGCCACTAACTATCTAGAGAAAATGCTATAAACAGCGAGATACACGAAACTCTCTTATCAATGTCTGTAAACTCAAAACGTTGGTACGACAAAATATCCACGCGGTATGTCAAAATATCCGAGACATCTATAAAAAAACATTTCTAATTCAACCCCGAAATATTTTTCTAAATACTTCTCTGTCTATTGGTGTAGATAGCTCCATATTTGGACACACCATTGCTGTATATTGTGGAATATTACAAAGACAGATTTTTGTCCCCATGCCGAAACTTTATTGTTCCAATTATTGTCGAGTAATAAAGAAAGAACTGACCTCGCATATAATCATCGTCCACGTAATTTGGGTCATTTCCGAGTTATCGATTTGAGATCCAGAATCCAAATCCATTTGATATAGTATATTTCGTATCTCTTCTTCGCCCAAATTGTCCCTTATGATTGGAAAGAAGCTACTAAACAGCAAGAGCAATCATTCACAGCTGCTTCGGTTGAAGCACAATTGACAAATTGGCGCGGAAATAGCCTCTCAAGGTCAACGACTCTCCCTCATTCTGGACTTGTCGCACTGCCATCTTGATTTTTTTTTTGCAAGTACTAGAGGCATCTCAAAGTATAACTGAGAACTCGAAACCCAGCTACGGACATGCGTTTGTCTTTCAAAGTAACGAAACCTTAGGCCCGTCGGGTATGCGGGCCCCGTCCATTGAAAAAAAAATATATAGCCCACCTACGTGGCGGGCTCCGTCTCGAATGTGTTAAGAAGGGGGAATTGCAAAGAGAAGGAGGTAAGTCAGACTTTTCCTTAGTAAATTGTAAAATTCCTCACTTTGTCCTTTTCATCTTATGTTGTCTGAATTTCAATTTCCAGTAAATTATACTGCCGTATATTGATACAATGATAAAAATGCAATAGAAATATATCTATACCTAAATTCGCTAACTTCAGGCTTACATATGACTTGTTTGACATGCCTTTCGCTTGCATTTAGCTTAATCAGGCTTGCCATTGATGAGTTGCACTTATACTTTGCTTGTGCTTGAGATAATATGACTTGCGTTTCATTTGTAAAGACAATCTAGCAGCAATTCTTGCCCTGATATAACCAACTAGCTTGTCACAAAGTTGCAGCAAGCAAATTGGCTTGTATAGTAGAGCTGGCGGCAAGTCAATTAACCTGCAACTGCAAGTTTGGTGCAACCTTACAGCAAGGTTAAATTGCTGTCTGGGACACAATATTGCTCTATTACAAATATATATATATTCATACAAGAGCATATATTGCAACAACATTTGCAATGTGAAGAAAATACGATGCGCTTATACGAGTCTGAGGCAAACAAATAAAAGTAGCTCTTAAGTAAAACTGGAATTCAGTTGTGGAGTTATGTAACCGTTGTGGACATAGCGCACGAAATCAAGGCATAAAGTTTCTTATCTATATTTTTTTAAGTGTCGTTTTGATTATTTATAATTTTTTACTTTATTGTGCTGAACTATTTAAGTGAGAAGTGCCGTTGACACATGAACATAAGCTACTGCAATTTTACGAAGGAATACTTTTAGAAACATCGCATCTCTTTGTATACTTTCAAGACATTATTAGTTTTTCAGTGTGTAAGGATTATTTTAACTTAACTTACAATTACCATTTATTTTGCATTTTAAAAGAATCAAATTTTCTTCCTGGCAGAAAAAAATAGGTCGGCATAACTTTTTATTTCAAATATTCTCTTGTGTCCTAAAATTGGAAGTAAGAATCTAGTCACTATACTGTATATTTTATATGGACTGAAAATGTTAAATATTCAATAATCGTGTTTGAATGTTAATTGTGAAATCCAATTAGAGAGTTACTTACCATAGAAACTCGCAAGAATTCCTGCATATTGCTAGCTAAGAATGTCATATAGCAAAAAATATGCTACAAAGGTCATTAACTGTTTTCGTTAAAGAGTTGTTGTTTGAAGGGCTCAGCTAAGAAAATAATAAGAAAAAATAACTCTTCCTTGCAGCAAAATGTATTAACACGTGCTGAAGTGTTGCTTCTCTTTCTGTTCTATTATATTCTAACATAAATTAGCTTTACACAGTCATGAAAGTTAAACTAAGATTGCTACTAAATGATTTTACTTTGCTTCTTGAGATCTCCAACCTTTTTGGAAACAAAAACAAGTTTCCGTCTCAACTTCTTACACAAAAGAGGAATGGGATTAACCATGCTACTTGTAAATATGAGATTCCTTTCAACTATTGTTGCTTTCAACTTACATATCTCATTTTTTAAATATAAATGAGGGGTCGCGGCGGCTCAGTGGTAGAGCGTTCATCTCAGGTGCATGCGGTCCCGGTTTCAAACCCTGCTCCCGCCAGGTGAACTTTGTGGTGGACAACTACCGTGGGCGTTGGTTTCCTCGGGGTTCTCCAATTTCCTCCTTTTTTTCTTTCCAGCGTTCTCACAATCACCATTTCCTTTAGCCTAGCTGGCATAGCAGTGGAACGTAAAACTCAAGAATTTCATTTTATTTTTTAATATAAATTACTCCTATTTTTTTATTGAAGGAAAGTTATTCGTAAAAGGGCATATTATGGAAACACATCCATTGATAGTGAAACGATTAGGAAATTTGTAAAACAGGAGATTTATCACTGCAGTATTCTTGTAGTTATCCTACTTCTTTTACTTTAATCTCTCTCTTCTTAATTCGTTCTAAATTAAGAATACGGATCATGCATCAAATTAAAAATGACAACGTTGCTTGTATATTTAGATTATCGCCGTACAAAATTACAATATGCCTACAGTAATGTAGTTTTTCCTTTCCATCCATGACTCAAACAAAGATGTTGGAAGGATGGATCAAACCTAAAGGAAAATTGTAAGATCTAGCATCATCTCTTTGGAAGTCTTTAGAAGGTTGTGTAAGGTTCCGTAAACAAAGAATGTATTCGTAACTGAAATATTATATATTTGCATATAAAACTGGAGTAAGAACTTATTTTGATTTGCCAATGTTTAAATACTCATCATTTATCTTTTTTCCTTTGTGAGTCTTCCCAATAGAATTTTTACTTCCGCCAGCAAATGAATATCATACAGAAATATATTGTTTCCAGGGAATCCGTCATGCATTTTAATTCTTTCGGACCTTATAGTATGCTATTTCATCTTTCATTTAACTTATTATCCAACTATAATTTCCAGCCATTATTTATATTTGGGAAATTATTCTAATATGCTGAGTCCTTAGAGTACGTACCAAATATATCCAAATTATCTTTGCTTACAGTCAAAGTTCTTCTAAATTTACTTCCTTCAAAATTGAAGAGAAATCCCGCTGCATGTTGATACTGTTCCCATCCATATCTAAACAAGAAAATTTCATATAAATGTAAGGTTTACCTTGGTAAGAAACGTTTTTTACACTTTTCAAAAGGAATGTAATTTGTATAAAATTTATATTTAAAACCTCCATGATCTGATTTTTGAAGACTTCTTTTTGAAACTAAATGAACCAAGTTATTATCAAGATTATGCATTTTTCAGTGTTAAGTTTGATAACATACGTTACTTCAAACTTTATCGTTTCCCTGCGTCATCATTCACAAATAATATTTACATCTATCTTGATTCTTTTTTAATAAATTGCCTAATTACACTCATTGTGATCCCAAATTATTTTGCCAAGGTACGAAGTACAATTTTGTTCAAACCACATTGTTACGACAGTATTATTTTGAGTAACTCGTTTCAAAGCTGAAGTAACGAAACATTTCATTATAGTAACAGCTTGTAGTAAGTCGCATATCTTTGTTCTCGGGTGCAATTGTGTGGAAACTGACGAGAGGAGTGCGTAATTTCCCTATGTACTTCATGACAATGTTTCATATGTATTCGTTACTGTGATTTCTAATGTGGTATGTTTGTTTAAAGAGAAATGTTCCACCATTATGTATTTTATATCACTTACTAATAAGAATTTTGTGTAACCGATCCCTCAGTGTGAAGTAATATACTTTCGTGGTCAAAATATAAGTTATTGGTAATATACCAAAATTTCTAATTTCACAATCTTGTTTTCAACTCGAGGGCGTACCAACATGTATTAAAAAAGAATCAAACAAGATTTGTAAAAGTTGTAAAATTTGTGATAAGCTCTAAATTAGTTAAGACTCGGATATTCTTCATAATGGTAAACTTGGCGTGTTACTTTGGGAAGATTTACAAAACATTCTAGGTCAGTTAGTCGCCAGAGTGACGCATAACACTGCTAAGTATAGGCAGATAAAGTGGTATAGTTTCCGCGTTTTAACAATGAAAATTAATATGTGTGTGTTCTTAGCGACAGTTGAGATAGATTTATAGGAACAACTGGATTTCTCGTCGTCATGTTTTATAATGTCGTTATTACTGGAAAAACTTTCGCAGAAGATATTGAGCTCTCAGGTTCAACTAGTATTTATTGTAAGAGCTTGGAATCTTCAGACTGGGAATGCGTGGAGAATTTCTAGTAGTGACCTAGAGGTATCATTGTGTGTGCATGATACCAAACACGTAAAACAGAGATAGTACCGTATTACTTGGACCTTCGTACACAGACAAGACCTTGTTTCTCCTTAAATGGTAATTTAAATGTGTCATTGGGTCTGGAATAAGTACTTGGTAGCTGATGTGTACGCACTACCTTTGTACGTAAAAATAAAGTAGTCTTCTATTGCTTGGCAGACGCTACCGCCAGATAGGGCTTCGGCTGACCTCCAAATTACATTCATTGCTTGAGCAGTTTCACCTACTTCAGTCATTGCGTTCGGTAATGTACAGTGTATCGTTGTTAGAAGTATTTGATATTATTTGGGCAACCTTACCGAGACAAAGAGGTGTTTTGTTATCGGAGAGGGCTAAACAGATTCCACTCATCTTTGTAAAGGTTTCTTATTCTAGTGATGGTGAAAATCTCCCACAGGTAAAATGATGCGATCTTAGACCTAAATAGCGATATAAGGTGCATCATTATATGCGGAAAGTGGTGGGAGCAAATCATTTTTTGAGATATCACTGGACGATAATGTGGTTGACGCTTAAAACGATAGATTTAAGCATAATTGAGACTAGTGTACTTCTCGTTTTCTGAAGTTTCTAGGCAGGGGTTGGTCTTCGTTGACCTGTCAGGTAACTCAATACTGCGAAAAGTGATCAAACAAATTAAGTTGGTCTGATAAGAGTAATATTCAATACAAGAGACCCTACAGTGATAATCACAGGGAGAGGGACAATAGTCACTTGCAAATCGGACTTACATATAATCTGTTAACGGGTTAGTGGTCGGTAGTGAGTTGAAAGTGTTCAAAACTAAAGTTCAAAAAGAAATAGCCATTAATATAATGTCTGACTCACCCAGGACAAGGGAAATGCTCTTGTATCCCTTCAAACAATTACACGAAATGTGAAACTATAATGAATCTAATTGAATGATTCAAAAGCAAGTCTCAGAGTAATATTTCATGCGATGGTGGAACTTTGTGATAAATGAAACTAAGAGATTTAAAAAACGAAACTTAAGGCCCCTCCCAGTCGATAACGTAGACATTGTTCTGATTTTTTGACCAAAAGAGTGTTTGAATGTTACCTTACTTCGCTTACTCCCTAGACTTGTTCCCTTCCTCGAACAAAAAGCGTATCTCAGTTCGTAAGTTTAAAAAAGTTGACTTACCTCATGGACAATCTTTTTATAATATACCATGCTGCCAAACAGTGTGGCAAGCAATTGCATTTCTCCACTACTTCTGATGAATATATTTTGCCTAGAATATGCAGAAAGCGTAAATTATAAAATGGTAAATGAACCGGTTAATAGTACCTGACCAGTACAGATAAGCTTCTGAGTATTTCATTCAAATATTTGAAATACTAGAAAGCACAGCCGTAATTATACGTAATTTATATGAAATCAAATTCTATATGAAACCTCACTGAATATAAATAACCAATAGCAACCAATCTAGATTAGCATATACATTTACTATTAGAATATAGAGGTTTTTAATCATTAACCGTAGTATACTGTAATATGATATATTTTTACGTGAAAGATAAACTCGTAATACGATATTTAGATCGCACACTCTTACGGATAATTCATTGACGTTGCATATGATCAATATTTGTGTTATATTTGTGTTATATCAAGTATAACTATTAATGTAATTGAAACCTAACTCTCTGTACGGTTGAGTGATAACAATTTTATTATAGTTGAATTCCAATGGATTCCTTTTTGTAGTCATAATTATAATAATTATATTTTACTACTTTGATTTTTCTCGACCTTTGAGCTTAGAGACGGTTTATTACACACATATATTACTATGAACTTGTTTCCGATAATATTGAAGGGTAAATAAATCTGACGTGTAAACTGTTAACTGTGTAAGCTAAATTATTTTTATTATGGAAAGAGCTACACAAAATATATTCGAATGAAATCTTTCCTATAGCAAGATGTACTTGACATGTTTGGGGTCCCACTCCGAACGAGCAGTGTAGCAATCTACACATATTAAACAACAGCCATGCAATTAAAAAAGTAAATATACAACTTAAACGTTACATTTTCTGTAAACATTATTACCTTTTCACTCCGTGTTATGACGCTTAAGTAGTTGTAAGTGAGTCTTTTTCACTATATGTAACTTATTTATTTAACAATCAGTAGATACAGCTCGGACGCCATTTTATACTGGATATCTAACAAAAACAATAGTAGAAGCAATTTGGGAAGGTATCGGCCAGGACCTGTTTAGTAGGTACCTACCCTCCTGGCATTTACATTTTAGGAATGAGGGATAGCCTGGGAAACCTCACTCAGGATGGTCAGCAGCGAGAATCGAATCCACGACATCCCGAATGCGAAGCCAACGCTCTACGATTTGAGCTACTTCCGTATATTTGAGCCATGTATATTTGTTCCACTTCCGTAGAATAACTTCAAGGTAAATAATAAATGTGCAACATAAGGTCTAAAATAATTCATAATATATATTTTTCGAACAGTTGACAAATAGTCCGCATGGCCATTCTAATGTTTAGCATTGAACAACACACACTACAATGTTTCAAAGTATTGCGATTCAATCCGGGACAAACTGTATTTCAATATGATTCGTCTTCTGAGAGATATGAACAACACAGCAACGAAAATGTAAAGGAAGACTGTAAAAATTATCGCCAATTGTTGGGACATTATTAGTAGATACATGATAATGTTTAAGTGTAGTTAGGCCCATCTAATAAGCTTAACGCTATATGCAGGATTCTTACAAAATTACTTTTATCATTTTGCCTGACTTTTCCCTAATTTCCAGGTGCAAGACCAGCCTCTTGACATTTAATAAGAGAATAGTGTACTCATGATTAATGCCTGTAAAAGCTAAACAAATACTTGGGCTAGTGATTCCCAACCAGTTTGCTGCAAAAGATCAGCAACTTTCCGTTTGTAACACTATGCAGTAGCTAATAATAGTAGTCAAGCAAACTAGTGTAAGTTAACTAAAAATGCTACTTGAGCTAGTGAAGAAACTTTATGACATCTTCAAATAATATTACAGATTGAAGTTAAATTCCTTTAAAATATACATATTTAAAAGTAACAAGAATTTTAGGAATGAAACAAAAAATGATTCTAAAGGTTGTAATTTGGCTGATAATTAGTTTTTGGATTAGGAACTGCAAAATTTTTGAACGAACCCTAAATCGAGTTTTCGTATTTCTTTACGGAATAAGCATATCATACTGAGTTAAGTGATAGTGTTGATTGGCTACACTACATGTAATTCTCGAGATATAAGGCGTACAAGAAAATTTTCTACTGAAGGAAAAATATTGGATTTTTCGGATCAGGGCCCCAAAATTTTTGAATGGATCCTAAATCGAGTATTCTTATTTTTTATGGAATAAGCACACCATACTGAGTTAAGTGATAGTGTGAGCTTGGCTACAATATATGTAGTTCTCCAGATATAAGAGCTACAAGAAATTTTTAGCCTGAATTATAATGGATCTTTTGATTCAAAAATTATTTAAATGATATTAAGTAAGTAAGAACACTACTTTCCTCCATTTTCCTCCATTTAAGTACTACCTGAGACATCTCAGTTTTTTCTCTCCTTCCAAAGCTGAATTGTATGTTGTTCTCGCGCATTTTACAGAAATTAAAGAGTTCTGGATCTAAAACATTCAGACATGTAAATCCATCTATGTAAACCAAACAATATACCAGTTGTCGTTTGGCTACTGAAGAAGGCTCTTGCAAATTATCTACAAATAAACTTTTGTTAATAGAAAAGGCAGACTCTACACTTACATTTCCATGTGAAATAATCCGTGTCATTTTCACAATTATCAACAAGCGTTTGAATTCACTTTTGCCACTAGGAACTGATTATAAAACTCATCAAGATTTGTTTTGCTTAAACCTGAATTAAATTAATACGCCAACACTCTTTTAGACGGATAAAGGAAAAATTCGAACGTTTTCTGAAGTAGCTCTGCTTTAACATCATAGAGGCGAAACAACTAATGGAGTATTTCCAAACACTTCGTCATTCTTATCCGTACAATTTTAGGTTTATGAAAGAAAACCTCAGGATAAAGGCTAAAATGGCACGAGTAAGAGGATATCTAATTGGACATTTTTAGAGTATTTTTTCATTAGTGCCAATCAAACATTTTTGACAATCACTGAAACTACACTAGTCTACGTCCGTTACATCTTTAAGCTTCCCAATGCATTATTTTTCTGCTCTGAATCCTATATCTACATTACTTGGGCTTTCAGGTTACTTTTAGCTTCTAGAACTTGCCCTCACTCTTCTTCATTGGACATCGTCATTTAAATGTTATCATATATTTAATAAAATAAATATTTACAGTCTAGTACGGCGTAAAAAAACATTGAGTAGTAGCAAATTACCCTCAGTTCCTCAACAGTACTTCTACACTGTTATGTTCCCAACAGAAAGAAGTCCCACCAATTATAACGTGAAGTGTAACAAAAAATATCTTCATAAATTACTTTCTTAATATTAGAAATAATGTTGTGTAAATAAAGTTTACGTACTATAAACACAACTCCTAAAACTCCACGAAAATAATTTATTTGTAGAGCTTCTTTCAACAAATAATGACATATACTAGCGTATCTTAACAAATAGGAGAGACGGACAATAGTTTAATTCCTGAGAAAAATTCCCAATTTTTCCTGATTTCCAGGTTAAGCACCATTTTACTTGACTTTAAAATGACATTTGATCTTCGTTTCATTTTACCTGACTTTTGCTTGTTTTCCCAGTTTTCCAGATTTGTAAGAACCCTGTATATGCAAAGGTCTTGTTGAAATATATACAACGTCACCTACAAGGAACTTAATACATGCATCAATATCGCAGTCTTACTTGTAACCGAACAGTAACGTTTTCTAAAATTTTATGATTCGTCTATGGTGATGCAAGTTTGTTTGAGGTACACAAACTTAAATTCAGTCGAGTCAAAAAAGCAATGGTAAAGTGCATAAGTAAAGTTAGAGACGGGGATAGAATGCGGTAGAGGAAACCTGTGCAAAGATTGGAGATTGTGCTTGGATAGAAAAGTGAGCTAAGTAATCAAAGTGGAGATTTGTACTCATTTGAAAGAGGAGCTAGGTGCTCAGAAGTTTAAAGGTTAATGTGTACTAAGAGGGTTACTGCTCAACAGGATATATGTGCTCAGATGTTTAAAGAAATCTGTCTGCTCAAATGAGCTTAGTACTCAGAATTTTATATGGAGGTTTGCGCTCAAGAAGCTTAGTGCTCACAAGGAACGGACATGACCCTGTCATCCGGACATCCGAATCAAACCTAATATATTCGATAAACATAACAAAGATATCTTCATATACAAAAAATGAGTTGCTATGGATAACGGATTATGTCCCTGGGGCTCATTAATCCTAATAGCATAAAGAAAATCGTAGACTCGCAATTAAATGGCTATTGCATCAACACAGTACATTGGAAAGGCATGATTTATAGTTCATTCTCTTCAGCATGAGACGGGCTTTCCAGAGATGCAGTGTATTAAGGCTCAAACGTACTTGAACAGGGAAAATTTGGAGAATGTTATGCAAATTCTCTCCAGAAATCCCAGCCATCAAATTTGGCCCTCTCTGGAGTTTCCCTGGATAAAAGCATACAAACCAAATGTATATCAAATAATAGTATAGGGCGTAACAAATGTGTATACCAAGTTTTGTATTCATAGACGGAATATATATGATAGAAAAGCTTGTATACCAATACACGCTTTCCTCTGACACCTATTCTACCTAGCAATATAAAACTTGGTATAGCTACAAATTTCTTATCTCCTATATTATTATTTGAGATACATTTGGATTGTATGCTTTTATCAGGTGTCACTCCAGAAGAGTCCAAAGTTGATGGGAGGGATTTCTGAAGAGAATTTTCCCATCATTCTTCCAATTATCAGTTTTTATATACGTTTATCTGCAATTGGTTATTTAACTAAGGATGAGGCTATTGCTTTACAAACATTTACTGAGTCCATTGATCTACGTAGCTCCTTTGATCACTTGCAAAATATTTTGGCGGACAATCCGGAAAGAACAATTACTCATATTACTGACTCAACTACGTTTTAGAGCAGTAATGATCAACTACTTTTTTCAGACATGATTTAATTTAACTAGCGATTTCTCGACTAACGACCACAGACGGATTGACCACCGACTGATTTCAAACTCATTACTGACTGATGATTTATTTGCAGCTGGTTTCGAGTTGGGTTCTGCAATGCCGTTTATAGGTGTTAAATAGCGTAGGGATTCTCACTTCGTTCCCACGTAACAATTACATGTGATTTTTCCACTTGGGATAATGATGTTGTTGTGGGTTACACAGTGATATTATATACACATAGCGATATTATTATATATTTGAAGTAGAAGGCTATATAATTGAAAAACCTTACTTATGGTAAAAGGATGCTGAGGACGTTTCAGATTTAGTTGGGAAGAAATGATATGTTAATTTTTCAGTTATGAGAAACAAGATTGAAACGAAATTTCATGTGAATACTTTCGTGAATGTAATTGTGCAATCCTATAAAGTTGCTTTCATCTTTGGTTTAACAAAAAGACATACGTAGTAGTGCAGGGACATTTGAAAATATAGCAAAGAACGTGGGATTTTGAATGAAGCATTTACAAGGTTGGTGAAGATGAATAGGTGATGAGCTACAGGATCGTGTACTACCGACTGTTTTGTCTCAAATTGTGGCCGAACCTGTGTATGACGTCATATTTCTAAGATGTCCTCTCACATTGACATCGATGTCTCTTTATCTCTGTACAGGCTAAAGTTCTCAACCAATTTTCATGGAATATGGCTCATTTTGTTCATTGTGGATGCTGAATTTCCCTTCCCAATAGATATGTAAGAAATAAATAGTTTCACCACTTCAAAAAGTAAGAAAACTATCAAAGCTGAGGTAAAATTGAATCTCTTTTTCGAACTGGTTAATCGACTATTCATATCGACTAAACTGCCGAATGGGCTTTAATAAGTGTCTCATTTTCCCCTGGCTATTATGTATACATATTGCATAGATATTTGCCCAAAATATAATTTTATTTATTTACAAATTAAGTATAACGTCGGCACAATTTAGTATTTCTGAAAGATATGTAGTCAAATATCAACAATGAAAATGGTGTGAGGTGTAAAATGTTAACAAATCATTACGCATATAAATACAATAAATTAAACAAAAAGTTTCCAATTATAGGGTAATTTAGTTTCGAGTTGTAGTGGTTCACTTCCTTATTACCGTTAAAAAATGTAAACACTCAAATTAATAAAATGGAAATTAATAAATATGTTCGCTTGTTAAAGCAAAACAAATAGTCAAATACTTAGAATAAATAAACAAACCCGTTTAATTATTACGCAACTGTTTAGAAAGAAAAACAATAACAGAAATTCGACTTATGAGTCATTATCTTAGTCCGACAGTTGCATTTGATCGTCATTTATTGCTCTGCCACGACTCCATATTTGCACAATTCTGTACACTAAAGTTATTGAGTACTGCACTTGCAACTGATACAGTTGACGAGACATCGTCTTTTGATGCAACCGCAACGTACCAATTTTCAAGTGGCAAGTGAAGTGCATGGTACATGACTCATGGTAGGAAAATACTCATTCTACCTCAGTTCTCATCCAAACGTAGACGTGTCCGGGAGATCCGATAGTGGTGGATTAGCTCTTTGCCAACCCATGGCTTGGTACGGAGTTCTTAAGGTGTGTTTCTGTATGGCTTTCTTGAGGGCAAATTTTAACTTTGAACGTCTTTCTTCGTAAAGAGTCGCCACCAGAGGTTACCAAAGTCTGAAAATTCCTTACCTTTTAAATACGTGTGCATGCAAAAAACTAAACTTTCTATCAATTGTTCATTTAGAGATGTGAAACTTTCTGGCCAGCCTAATCAATCAAATTGACCCTCTCGTAGCGTAATCGCTAACGCTCTCGCCTTCGATGAGAGCGGTTCCGGGTTCTATTCCCGGTGGGGGCATTCAGTGGAAAAAGTGTAGAACGCGTTTTCAGGCCAGCCACCCTGAATGTGGTTTTCCTCATTTACATCATGCAAATTCCACTACCTAACCTATAAGTCCCATGCTGCCAAGTCCCTTCCCTCCCCAATCCATTCTTTCTTCCCTTTCCCCGGATAGTGTGCTCGCGGAGGGACATCATCCCTCAAAACTTAACGGGCTATATGGCCTGAGATGCCGAGAGCCTAGTAATCTAAATCCTACATCATATCCCCTAATCTATCAAATGGTTCTAGAACATTTCCTTCCGAAGATTCAAAAACGCTACAGAAAGATTGTTTTCTTCTGATCTTGAAGTAACCTACTGTGTCACACCCATGCAGAGAATGAAGTCCTAATAATGCCTTAACTTGCTTCCGATTAGGCAAGAGTAAACACGATTAAGTTCTATTGACGTCCTATTAGCTCAAGTTTTGGTCGCAAACAATCTGTATGATTAGAAGAGGTGTAACCAGCACGATAACAAAACAAACACGACTTTTTCTGTTGACAGAAAGATGCTCAAAAGATTTATAACTCTCTTTTGAGAAGGACAAATCCCGTACCTTTTAAAGGAGAAGACATAATTATCATCTCAACAATACTAGTTTCTTTTTGTCATTTATTGCAGAAGAACACAATAAGTATGTCTGTATAAGGATTTCAGATATATAAGGTTTTAAAATAAACAAAAAAAGGCATTGAACAAGATAAACGTAGTCTATTTGCAGCAAAGATACAAGCTATCTTCAATTATATAGCAAAGCTCATAAACTTGTATTCACGAAATTGTATACTGTATTGCAGTTTAAAGTAGATCTTTCTCTGTTCACTACGTTACTAACTGTGTAGAAGTATTAATCCTGCATCGATCTCTAGCAATGTCTCACTGATTATGAGTTTTCAGCTTTCCCCCATCAATGTTTAATTTAAATCTACCTATGATTTTTCCTTCCAAAAAGAGTAACTCAATTAAAATTCTTGAACGCCTTATATCGCCAATCTCTGACAATACAAATCAACAATCTTCATCTATATACAATTAAGAAGCATCTCACTCAATATAAACCACTCCCATATAACATTCTCTAGCAGTCATTCATGGCATGGCAGAGATACAATGTATGTAAAAAGATTCAATTGTAAAGATGTGTTGAGACCTTTCAATTGAGTTCATCAAGAGGATGGGTCAGTATCTAAGGAAATATGACGAAACTTACTTAATGCATTACAAATATATCGAACATTCAATGAAGAACTTAATGGTAAAGAAAAGGCCTAGTCGAAGAAAGCCTGTTCAATATAATACCACAAACTCCACAGATACTATGAGACTAACCTTGAGATCTTTACTGTCTCATTACAGGACTAGAGATAATTTGACAGCTTACGTCCCTCATGAAACATTATTGCGTGCACAGAAAGTAAAGCAAAATTTAGTTGTAAATTGGAGGAACGAATCAAAGTTTTCAGGTAAAAATGATGTTACGCACTTGCAAGTAGACACGAGGAAACTGGTAGAAAAAATATTTTAAATTTTTTTACATATATCAATCGGCCCGTGCTTCTACCATCCAAATCTATTCAACAGATACTGACGTGTTTGCTCTATTATTGTGATAGTTACATTTCCTCCCATCAGACAGTGCGCTTGTGACAGGAACTTGAGCTAAATGGAGGTTAACATAGCTTATTCGTGTTTACTCTTGCCTAATCCGAATCAAGTTAAGGCATTATTAGGACTTCATTCTCTGCCTGGTTGTGACACAGTATGTTGCTTCAAGAACAAAGGAAAATAATCTTTCTGTAGCGTTTTTGAATATTCTGAAGAAAATGTTGTAGAAACATTTGATAGATTAAAGTGGCCAGAAAGTTTTATGTCTGAAGATGAACAATTGATAGAAAGATTAATTTATTGCATGTACATGTTTTTAGAAGGTAACGAATTTTCAGACATTAATAATCACCGTTTCTGTCTGTTTACCAAAATAGACGTTCAAAGTTAAAATTTGCCGCCAACAAAGCTAACTTTCCAAAAACAAATCTTAAAAAACTCCCTACCAAGTGACGGATTGGCAATCTTTCACAACCTGGTCTCCCTATCCATCTACATTTGAAATGAAATGTTTGAGTTTAACGTCCCACGTTTATGCCGGTTAGGCTAAAGGAGACGGTGATAATGAGAAGTGAGTGAAATGGTGGAATGAAGAAAGTGGGAGGAATTCCGAGAAAACTCACGAGCACGGTTTTTGTCCATCACGAAGTTCACACGGCGCGAGCTGGGATCGTACCAGGGACCCCAAGCACCGGAGGTGAACGCTCTACCACTGAGCCACCGGGCCCCTATACCTTCTACATTTGAATGGGAAAAGAGGAGGGTTAAGTATTTTCCTACCATGAGTCATGTACTATGCGTTCCGGAAGCTATTGTAAAGTTGGTACGTTGCGGTTGGATCAAAAGACGATGTCTCGTCAGTTTTATCAGTTGCAAGTGCTGTACTCAATAACTTTAATGTACAGACTTGTGCAAATATAAAGTCAAGGAAGAGCATTGTAACATCAGTGAAAATGACTATCAATTGCAACTATCGAACTCAGTGACTCATAAGTCGAATGTCTATTATTGCTTTCCTTTCTAAACAATTGCTTTATAATAAAACGGATTTGTTTGTGTATTCCAAGTATTTTATTATTTGTTTTGCCTTTACAACCAAGAATATTTACTAATTTTTATTTTCTAATTAGGGTGCTTATCTTTTTTTAACTGTAATAAGGAAGTGGTCCATTATAATACAAAACTAAATTACCCTATATGGGTAACGTATTTATCTGCGTAATCATTTGTTAACATTTTATACCTCACACCATTTTCATTGTTAATATTTGACTACATATATTTCCAAAAGACTACATTGTGCAGACTCTATACTAAATTTGTAAATAAATAAAAATATCTTTTTGGCAAATATGTATAAATAATAGCCATGGGGAAAAATGAGACATTTATTAAAGCCCATAATCCAATTTACTTGGTATGCCCATTGAAGTTCGAAAAAATGATTTAATTTTTCCTCAGTTTTGATATTGTACTTAATTTCTGAAGTAGGGAAACTATTTGTTCGGTAAACATCTATTCCAAAGCACATGCAGAAGCCAGAAATAATAAATGAGCCACCCCCTATGAAAATCGGTTGAGAACTTTAGCCTATATAGAGCAAAAGGAACAGCGATATCAGTGTGAGCGGCCATCTTAGAAGTATGTCGTCATACACCTGTTCGTCCACATTTAGAGACAAAACATCCAGCAGTTCAAGATTCCATAGCTCATTACATATGCATCGCGACCAATCGTATAATTGCTTCATTCAAAATCCCCAGAATTACTTTTGTATCACAACTATAAGAAGTTCATTGGAATTCTTCAAGTATCAAATCTTGTCTTTGATGATGTCAAAGAAAATTGAAAAATAATTGTTGCTCTCTTACTTTGATTGTTATGCATGATTGCCTTTATTATTCTTATGTCAATATCTTTAGATACAATGTTTAAAACATGGAATGTTCTAAAGAAGAAACCCTAAAAAATAGGATGTAAAACAATAGCGACTAAAACTTCATATTTAAACAGTGTTACATTAAAAGTAACTAATACATACATTTCGGATTTCTTCTTTGCTTTAATTATGCTGTGCCCTTTGAAAAGAAAATATCGAATTTTGTAAAAATAAAACGAAGATCCCTCAAGTTTTGATAAAGGTAACCAACAAAGTTGTTTCGCTTTTCCACTAAACACCTTCGAACATCAATATGTCACCTAAGAAGTATTTGGAATATTAAAGATAGTCCCCGTCACGGTCGACCGGCTTCTGTCAACGTTTGGAAGGCCATGGATTCCATTGCGGTAGAACTTGGTGAACCGTGAAGCGAAGAAGATATCAAGTGCATGTTGCACATTTACTAGAGATAAGGGTTGACGTCCTCTAACGTGATTTTCTAAAGAAAGGAACAGGTGATAATTTAACGGTGCAATGTCCGCGGAGTGTAGCAGATGAAATAGTGTTTCCCATCCAAGGCGTAGAATGGTGGCCCTGGTCATCTAAGTCATGTGGGACTTACCGTTGCCCTATAACAGGAGGACTCCTTTGCGATTCAGAAGAACTGGCTAAACAGTTTTGAGTTTTTCTAAAACAGGACTCAACTACTGACAATACACAGTTGCATTAATGTTCTGACTAGCTCGTAGCAGTTTCTGATGTACGATGCCGTGAGCAGTCCACCAAACACACAGGAGGATCTTCTTCTAGTGCAGTGCTGGCTTTGGCTGTTTTGTAACTGTTTCATAGGATGCTAAACAATGACGATGGCATCATGGAGCTTTGTACAGGATCACTTCTCATCACATGTCAACACCTTGTACAGAAGTTGTTTCTTTTGCAGATCAGAAGAAAAGAAACCCACGTGTCTTCTAGCGTTGTCTTCTGGCCCGGAACCAAATTCTGTTTGATCCATCAACCCAACTTGTAGTGCTTCCCAAGTTGATAACGTAGCTGCCGAGTAGTTTCTTCACTCCGACTGAATTGTAGTCTCAGTTCCTCACATGTCTGGCCACTGTTCTCCTGAATTGATGCCTGAAGATCTTTATTTTGTAAGTTTTTGTCTTCCGGCACGTGGGGTGTATTCGAGTGTTTCGTCACCGTCCTTAAACTTGTTAAACCACCGCTGCACTGCCAACGAAGTCAGGACACCCTCACCAAAGGAAGGCATGTTTTGTGCCACGTTACAACGGGTATAACTCCGTTTGAACTCGTACAGCATACACGTTCTTATGAACCTAGTCTGTCCTTGCGCAAGTATACGGCGTAACTGATCTGCCACAGCCAGGTATTATGTTGGATATACCCACATCAACATCTGACGTCTGCCTTATCTCCATTTGCATTGAACTCACGATGTGAGGGCCAATGGAACACAGATCACCACGAAAAGGAATGGAGATAAATCCATAGAGAGTCAATAAATAATAAGGAACATTACTTTTTAATATAGCTGCCTAACATGAGCAATTCTTAAAATATTAAACATATTTCTTCTATTTTGGAAACATAAGAGAAAATACATGAAAACATATTGGTAAAAATATTCTAATCCATGAACATTACTCTGCGAAAAGGTAAATTTAAATGCGCTGTCTTTGAGAAGATGAACAACAATGATTTTACAAACCTAAATATGAATAATGCATAAGACACACACCTGTATTTGCATCAGATTGATACTTAACCCCTTAGCGCGAAGGTTTGCATATATGCATAGTTTACTTTGAAATTGTATTGCACCATGTAGTTTCTAGTTCAGCAATAGAAAAGCAGCTTTGCATAAGATGTTCTTTCACTAACGAAGTTCTGAATTTCCCGCTAGATGTCACAGTAAGCCAGCGTTAGTTTCTTTGTCTTACTTGCTGCACGCGGAGTTGTCATCTTGTCATCTTTGAACTTTTTTTGCTCGTTTAGATAAACACGTTTTGAACTGTTGATTTTTTTCTTTGTTAGATAGAAGTGTAATTAGTGCAAAAGTGCAAGTACGCTGACATTCGGTTTTATTGGTTTTAGTGGACTTTGCTGATGTCAATGCACAACTTTGCATAGACCCTATATGTAAACATCATAAAATTTCCCATAGATCACATATCATTTGCATTAATGGTTTTTAAAAAAAATCCCTTGTTCCCTACACAAAAACTACTCCAAATGTTTTTAAAAAAATCAGTTTGATCGAAAAAAGTAGTGCGTTAAAAAGTTAAATATACTTTCACAAACATTTTTATAATGACGGTACATAAGTCTTACAGACGTATTTCTGAAGATTAAATCTTTATTCCTTAGTAAGATGAGATGCAAATCACATAAGTCTTATTTGAGAAACTTGCAACATTCAGTTTGACAGAAGCACTATCTTGTACCAAGTAATTGCTGTTATTAGTGATTACGATTTGAGGCCAAGCCAGGGACTAAATTTTCATATCTAACTCGAATTGGGTATAACACTTCCCGCTACCTCTTACAAAATTGACTCTTTGTAGTTCAACAGTGAAACAGAAAAGGGTTCATTCATTTACAAGACCGATTTGGCTAGAAAATCGAGAAAAGAATTAAAATATTCTTGGGATAATGAGCCCACGTATATGTATATATACATATTTATAGCCTTGTCTTACCGATTTTCCTCTGAAACCTGCAAACAGACTGACGAAGATTTCTTAATGCCACCCATAAGTAAAAGTAGTTTAGATTTGCCCTATACGGCTATGAAAAATCTCTTGAATATGATTTTTCGAACAATAACATACTTATCGTAATCTGACTTTTACAAGGGCTAATGTCTCAATAATAATACTTACTTTCCATTTTCTTGATACATTGGAATCCTTCTATATTGCATCTGGTGTTCATCCTTTGAGAAGGACCTAAAATTAAAAAAACAACAACAACAAACCACGTTTACCATAAATTGACTTGGAGGTTAATATTTGGAATGTACATATATTTTGTAATATACTAATTAAACAATAATATCCGATCGTTTAACTTCGGGCAGTAGATAAGTCTACATATTTAAAACTTAGGAAATTAGAATAATCTACCTAATGCTACAGAGCAAAGTCTTACCCACTGGAGAGCTCAGTTCTCTTGCTTTAATCTGTACTTCTATACTAAACGGTGGTCCAACTACAATGCACGATGTTAATTGTAAATAAAACGCAAAGTTTTCAGAGAATAATCTTAACATTTTTTATTATGATAGAAGAATCTATGACAATTATGTGTGAAACAAAATATCGGCCAAATGCTCGCCACGGCTTCGGTGGCAGACTTCTATCCGATGGTCCATATTTTCAATGACTCTGAGACATAATTGAGGTTCAATATCATTAATGTGCCGAATTATCGCATCCTTTAGCTCTTGAATTGTTCTTGGCTTATTGACGTACACTTTTTCTTTTAAATATCCCCACAGAAAAAAGTCCGATGGTGTTAAATAACATGATCGTGTCGGCCAGTTAACATCGCCACCACGTGAGACTACACGGCCATTGAATTTTTCGCAAAAGAGCCAATGTTTTGTTGGCTGTGTGGCACGTGGCACCATCCTGTTGGAACCACATATCTTTCAGGTCCATATCCTCAATTTCAGGCCACAAGAAGTCCGTTATCATCTCGCGATAGCGAACACCAGTCACGGTAACTGCTTGGTCGAACTCATTTTCAAAAAAAAGTACGGTCCGGTGATGCCGCCAGCCCATAACCCGCACCAAAAAGTCTCTCTTTGTGGATACATCGGCTTTTCAACAATCACTCGTGGATTCTCTTTTGCCCAAATGTGGCAATTCCGAATCCACTGAGGTGAAAGTGTGCCTCGTCGCTGAAGATGATTTTCTTTGCGAAGTCACCATTCACTTGTGTCTGTTCAACCAACCATTCGGCGTATTGACGACGCTGAAAATGGTCAGTAGGCTTCACCTCTTGAGTCAATTGAACCTTGTAAGCGTGTAAATTCAAATCTTTCTTCAAAATTCGCATCAGTGATGTTCGTGAGATGTTTTATTGTTGGGCACGACGACGAGTCGAGGTTGACGGCTCTTCTGCCACACTATCGCGAACAGCAGGAACGTTTTCCGCAGAACGAACTTGGCGAGCATGCACAGCTGTCTTCACATTTCCTACAGACCCTGTGTGCTGACATTTGTGGACAATTCTCCCGATTGTTGACACATTTGGTCGATTATGCTGACCAAAAACATCACGAAGTGCACGAAATGCATTTTGATTTGGACGTCCATTTTCGTAAAAGGCTTCAATAATCTTCACGCGTTGCTCAATTGTTTACCTCTCCATGGTTGAATTTGCAAACCCTGAAACCAAGAAATGTCAAATTAAGTTGGGCAAAGACCTTGAAGTTACGGTGTGAGACATCGTGCATTGTAGTTGTACCACCCTTTATTATAAAAAGGTAGCAGAAGTAGGTCATCGCCCAACCCACAGTACGGTAAGTAGAAACGAGAAATTTTAAATACAGAACATCTCATATCACGAAAGTAGGAAATAATTTTTGGAAATGTCCATTCTGGTGAGTAGAGGGGTTCAAACTTTATCTCGAGCATAATGTATCTCACAAGCTACCGGAATTAGAGAGACAAACTTGAACATATGAACACATAGATGAAATAGAAAGAAAACTCTTGTTTAAACGTTTCCAAAAAATCTGCTTCAAAAGGAGTGAAGGTTCGCATTTATAAAATGCCAAAATTTCCTTTTGATTAATCAGAAAATACCGAATATGTAGGTTTGTCCAAGTTGATATTCGTATTAGTATTTTAATTACAAATACGGACACACTTATTGCAATGTTTCTGATAACTCCTATTCAAAGGAGAAAAATGAAAGATGTGCTTAGCGAGATATACACCAATGGAATCTAATGATCCAAGCTTGAAAGGTTATTGATATAGTTAAATTTACAGCCTGAATTGTAGCGTCTGTTAGTGAATTACCTTATGATATGGGCGAAGGGTGGCACAAACAAATTTCTCTGACCCATACTTCCTAGATCCTAATGATGACGAATATTCTTATTCTGTGCTTTTGTTTATCGTTCAGTTGTGATCCGAAGATAGTATTGATTGGGACGGATGTTTTGCGGAGATGATGCTAGTACTCCATTGCAAGTTTTTAGTAAACTACGTAGATCATCCACTGTATAAGTGATAACGAATGTTGGCAAATACGGCTTAACTTCAGAAAGTTACAAATCTGTCTCTGGAATACCTTAAAACTAAATCTGTCAAACGCAAATAATTAAACTTCGGTTATATCTATGATTATGACAAACATTGGTATTCGTTGTCGTTGGTTTACTTTATGAACAGGACTGGACGTCTTTTTTCATTTTACCTAAGCTTTTCTATCAGAAAGTATGCTGAGGTGAAAAATGTAAAATTCGTGGATTACATAAAGCCACATGCAATAAAAAAGTTTTGGGAGTGCAGATTCGAAAAATTTCAGAATAAAATTTGCGGAATTTAGAAAGTAAGAACGATGTCTTTGTTAGCTCTACTTAATGAGCTCTAGTTATGTAACTAAGAGTCCCACACTCAGAAAATGTCAAAACGCCCACAGAAACGGTCATAACTCACACACAAATGGACCAATCTCCCTAATCCACGAACGGTCATAACTCCCACAGCCAAAACTCCCACACTCAAAAAACGTCAAAACGTGCACACAATCGGCCATAAGTAACACAGATGGACAGATGTTCCAAATGCACCATCGGTCATAAACCCAACGGTCATAACTTGTACATAAATGGACAAATCTCCCACATATAGCAACAGTCACAATCCCCATACAAATGGAAAAAAAATCCGAAACGCAGAAATTGTCATAACCACCACACAAATGGACAAAACTCCTACACTCAAGAAATATCAAATCGAGCACACAATTGACCATAATTCCCACACACATGGACAAATTTCCCAAATGTACGAACGATCAAAACACCCTTGTACTTCTTTTTTTTTATTTTCAGCATGCGAAACTTACAAGACGTGCAACCAGGATCATTTCCACTAGTGCATAAGACGGGTTCAAAGATGTGAGTGTGTAACAGAGTGTTAACGTCATGATCCATTTTTTACGTATAATTATTTACAAGTAAACTAAGGTCCGTATTTTCTGATGACTCTTGGGATTGTACCACTAAAATGAATATTAGATTTCACAGGAAATAAAATCTGAGATTATTTCTTCCAAGCTGCGAAAATATTTTGGAAGAAGTCAATTTTTAATGACTTGAATTTGGTATAACAGCTTTCACTAAATAGAAAAGCGAATGCGTTTTGTTATGCGGAGATATTGTTCGTAAAATGAAGGATACGTTTCTAATATATTTGGTTCGTATAGCGATTGGTTCCCGAAACGTCGATTTCGTAATGCTGTGTGTTATTAAACTTACAACATAGATACATCCAGGAGAAGGATACAAAATGTTAATAACGCTTTCCAACAAACATAAATTATAATGAGTCAACTCTGTGTATTAATAGTAATAAACACAGATATTAACCGATTATTTCTTCAAATTAACTCATATGAGGTTTTGAATATCACTTTCGTCTAAAGAATAATTTCCAAAATTACTGTGGGAATATGTGTATATTTTAAGAATAAGCGTTCCAACAACATTAACGATACAAAAATAACAATTCAACCATAGCTTTAATTACAGCAATGTTTCTTCAATACAAGATACCTTACCAGGATGGTATCATATATATATATATATATATATATATATATATATATATATATATATATATATATATATATATATATATATATATATATGTGTGTGTGTGTGTGTGTGTGTGTGTTTGTGTGTATTTGACGGACTATACAAATTTAATTCAGTTGTAAGTCGATGTGTCACTAGAGCATGTTACAAACCAGAAATGCCTCGTGATACAACAGTCAAACAAATTAGTAGGGAATAGGAAGTTTAATAAAAAGAGTATAAATTAAGCTAGCAAAAAGACTAGTTAATTAATAAAAAGGAAGATATTGAATACTTACGTTTTCTGTTTTATCACGTAGGACATATGGTTGACTAATCCGTGTAATGTCAACACAAAATTACAAATAAATCGCTGATTTGAGAAACATCGTAAGTCAGTCATACGCCGAAAATGAGTTTTAATGCAACTTTGACTGTTGAAGGATAGCTACACAGTTTGGTTATGATTTGTCAGAAGCCACGCTAGTAGGTCGTTCAATATCCAGTTGCAACTAGTGTCCCTGAGTTAAGAACCATCACAAATCATTGACTTACGGCCTTATTGACATTATTGACTTATGCCGTTTCTCAGATAAGCCATTCAAATATTCCTGATAATGCCTACACTTAAGTATTTTCAGCTGAAACTATATATAATAATTGAATTATAATATATCTACACAAAATGTCACACTAATTAATCACCCATTTTACTTCGTCCTGCTTACGACAAAAATATTGCACCCGTATTTCAAGTAGATTTCATCGCTTCTAACTGCTCATCTAATACGAGGTTCAAAAACAATGAAAAATTCCCACCAGAAGGCAATGCAGTAGATGCTTGCGTAGATACGTATATACTCCTAGTACAAGTGACACAAGTTCATAAATCCAACTAGAGATATTTAACAAAAATATTAAAGAAAAATCAAAACGTAATAACCTGAATTTATTTCATATCTAGGTAAAAATTATAACTTAAGGATGGAATATCATATGTTGCACCATCAAAAGGTACTAGAAGTTTGTAGCAACTTATATCATCTATCAATATCTATATTTCTGTTGTTAAACAACTTAAACGGGTTGAATGCTACTTAACTTTTCTTTCTCGCGCAACTAGTTCACCATTACACAAGAAAGGCGTACATTCAACATAGTTTTCATATTTCCATCGAAACGACAGATCTTCACTTTCTGTAAGAGGATTTCTATCTAAAGAGGATAATTGACGTGAATAAATGAAATTTAAGAGATTGTTTCAGATACGCAAATTTTGCCACAAGGTTGACACAAAAAGTGCTAACTGGAGAATAAAATTACTACAAATTTGATGAAAGTTCCCACATATTATATTTATCTATCTATCTATATGGATGAACATAGTGATAGGCGTCTTTTTTCAAGGCATTTAAATTATGACGCAGAATGGGTTGGTATTGAATTACAGAAGAATATTTATGTAGTTTAGTTTAGGAAATGTACGTACGGATTTCAGGGGAAAGCTTTTTCAGTATGTATTGCTGTATTGAATTGCATGATAATTTTGAATCTTTTTTGCCAGTTTAATGGGAATTTAGACAATGTGATATGCCATTATTTTTCCATGACCGATATATATATATATTTACATCAGCTAATGCTTCTGGCAACAAATACTATTCGAAGCTTTCTTGCACCCACTGGAAAACGTGAAGTATATTAATATTTATTTGCATATATTGTTATTGTAGACTGTTCCCATAATGCCCACCGACTTCGATTTTACAAAATTTGAGAAATAAATTTCACTTTTTATTTAGTGGTCAATTTGAAGGCATTTTGTTATACTACCATTAAGAAACCCATATACATCATATTACGAATCAATCATTATGGAACAATCTCATGTGTGACACGCAGCAGTGGTACCAATCTTTGAAAGTTTCATTTACAACTTTTTTCTTTTTTCTTTTTTAACTGATTTTGTGAGTAATGGTGCAATCAGTATAAAGGTACAAGAAGATATTCTCTTTCTCTCTCTCTCTGTCCCTGTGTGTGTGTGTGTGTGTGTGTGTGTGTGTGTGTGTGTGTTTGTTTGTTTCCAGTTTCCGGCGTAAGCGTGTGGATACTACCAGGTATACTTTCGTGTGTACAAATGCTAGTGTGTGTGTGTGTGGCGCGGGTATATGAACTATTAATTGGGATCGCGTAGTGGAACTTATCAATATTAGTACGTACATACAAACGGCTGTTACTTCACACGATAACTTTGGACGAATGCGAATTTTTAAATTCTGCTTTTTGCAATAAATAAGTAGAGTGATTCCTCTCGAGGGAGTTCCCCTAAATGGTAGCCCCTACCATGTCCAATTAAATCACAAATTGCCGCAATCGTTTGTACATTGTTTGTACAGAAATGTACAGGCCAAATTTTTGTTTGTACACTATTAGGGGCGCCGCCAGAACAAAAACAAATCGGGGCTGTTTAACTGGTACCCCCCCACCAACATGTTCTATTCAATCACTAATTATCGCAATCGTTTGTACTTCGTTTGTACAGAAATGTGCAGGCGAAATTTTCGTTTGTACACAATTAGGGGCGCCGCCAGAACAGAAAAAAATGGGGGCTGTCTAAGTGATAGCCCCCCACCATGTCCAATTGAATCACAAATTGCCGCAATTGTTTGTACTTCGTTTGTACAGAAATGTGCAGGCGAAATGTATGTTCGCACGCAATTAGGGGCGCCGCCAGAACGAAAAAAATTGGGGGCTGTCTAAGTGGTAGCCCCCGACCATGTCCTATTCAATCACAAATTGTCGCAATCGTTTGTACTTCGTTTGTACAGAAATGTGCACCCGAAATTTTCGTTTGTACATAATTAAGGGCGCCGCCAGAACAGAAAAAATGGGGACTGTCTAAGTGGTAGCCCCCCACCATGTCCAATTCAATCACAAGTTGTCGCATTCGTTTGTGCATCGTTTGTACAGAAATGTGCAGGCGAAATGTTTGTTTGAACAAACTTAGGGGCGCCGCCAGAACGAAAACAAAGTGGGGAGCTGTCTGAGTGGTAGCTCCCCCCACGATGTCCAATTGAATCACAAAGTATCGCAATCGTTTGTACATTGTTTGTACAGAAATGGGCAGGCCAAATTTTCGTTTGTACACAATTAGGGGCGCCGCCAGAACAGAAAAAAATGGGGGTTGTCTAAGTGGTAGCCCCCCCACCATGTCCAATTCAATCACAAGTTGCCGCATTCGTTTGTGCATCGTTTGTACAGAAATGTGCAGGCGAAATGTTTGTTTGAACAAACTTAGGGGCGCCGCCAGAACGAAAACAAGTGGGGGCTGTCTAAGTGGTAGCCTCCCCATCATGTCCAATTGAATCACAAATTGTCACAATCGTTTGTACTTTGTTTGTACAGAAATGTGCAGGCTAAATGTATGTTCGTACACAATTAGGGGCGCCGCTAGAACGAAAACAAAGTGGGGGACTGTCTAACTGGTAGCCCCCCACCAACATGTTCTATTCTATCACAAATTATCGCAATCGTTTCTACTTCGTGTGTACAGAAATGTGCAGGCAAAAGTTTCGTTTGTACACAATTAGGGGCGCCGCCAGAACAGAAAAAAGGGGGCTGTCTAAGTGGTAGCCCCCCCACCATGTCCAATTCAATCACAAATTATCGCAACCGTTTGTACTTCGTTTGTACAGAAACGGGCAGGCGAAATGTTTGTTTGTTCACAATTAGGGGCGCCGCCAGAACGAAAACAAAGTGGTGGCTGTCTAAGTGGTAGCCACCGACCATGTCCAATTCAATCAGAAATAGTCGCATTCGTTTGTACGTCGTTTGTACATAAATGTGCAGGCGAAATGTTTGTTTGTACACAATTAGGGACGCCGCCACAACGAAAACAAAGTAGGGTGCTTTCTAAGTAATACCTCCCCACCATGTCCAATTGAATCACAAATTGTCGGAATCGTTTGTACTTAGTTTGTACAGAAACGAGCAGGCGAAATGTTTGTTTGTACACAATTAGGGGCGCCGCCAGAACGAAAACTAAATGGGGCTGTCTAAGTGGTAGCCCCCGACCATGTCCAATAAAATCAAAAATTGTCGCAATCGTTTGTACGTCGGTTTTACAGAAATGTTCAGGAAAAAATTTCGTTTGTACACAATTAGGGGCGCCGCCAGAACGAAAACAAACTGGGGGCTCTCTAAGTGGTAGCTTCCCACCAACATGTCCAATTGAATCACAAATTTTCGTAATCGTTTGTACATCGTTTGTACAGAAATAGGCATGCGTAATTTTCGTTTGTACACAATTAATGGCGCCGCCAGAACGAAAACAAAGTGGGGCTGTCTAAATGGTAGCCCCCACCATATCCAATTCAATCACAAATTATATCGATCGCTTGTACATCATTTGCACAGAAATGTGCAGGCGAAATTTTCGTTTGTACTCTATTAGGGGCGCCGCCAGAACGAAAAAAATGTGAGGGTTTGTATAAATGGTAGAAGCATTAAAAAAATGTGTCACATTTATGGAGTATTTTTCTAACAGGATTTTGTTCACACTATTGTGTGGTTTGGTTTGTTCTCACTATCGTGTGATTCACTATATTGATCTTATCCTAACGATGATGGAATTAAATGTTTTTTTTTGTTTTTTTTATATTTATATTTATACTTACAATCATTATTGCTGAGTTAGTTTTTCACTCCTCGGCTCTTATTATTAAACTTATTCATTATTTCTTACGTGAAGTGAATCCTTATGAGAAAAATGTATTTTTTTCTTTCTATCTTGCGCAGAAACCGTTATTCTCATCTCGTACAGGAAATTGATAAGTGGAAGATATAACAAAGTCACAAAGTAGACTGTTAAAGGGAAAATTATAACACAGTATTTTGTTTTATTTGATCATCTTCATTAAACTCATTTTGCAGAAACTATAGAATGCATGGTGAAGTATTTTGGTGCATTCAGCATTCTGATTTACTAGTAGAGTTGCTAACTGGCCGGTATTTGCTGTAATTTTGATTAAGGCCGGTGACCGGTACAAACTTGTTATTAGACCCCTTCTGACCGGTATTTTGGAATCTGCAATCCAGAATATAACATTGAACATCGAAATTTTTCAACAGTGCCTTTACAAACACAAACTTCCGTTGTATTATACATTATCGATATTTTTTTAACGTATGGCAGTTTTTTTTATTTATTTAACATAACAAATTTGATAACACTTATATTTTATTGTAAAAGAATTTTATTCATTTATTGAGAGTAGAAAATGACTTTTTAAAGCAATTTCCTTTGTTTGAAGTGAAGTTTATAGAATAAATTTCATTTTATGAATCAACTATTGTTACATAAAAATTAATATCCAGTATTATTCATCTGTTTCGATAATTTTAAACAAGTGGCAATTGCTGGTAAATACAATAACGATCAATACAGTCTTCAGTTTCTCATTTGTACAGAGAATTTTGAGGGTGTGAAGGTAATTTTGTTTTCCTGAGTTGGCAACCTATTTACGAGGTTTTGTTTCAACTCTGCTACGTAGTGGCTCCGTACTGACACTCCGCATGCAAATAAGTATGTAAGGCTACCATACGCCTCAGTTTCTTAAAATTTGTCCCGGTGTGCAGAAATTTTCCTTCTTGTCCTGTTTTTTTCTTTATTATTATTATTAATTACATATCAAAATTTCTGAAAAGATAATAAAATCGACTTATTCCTTTTGCTTTCAATTCCGACAATACTATAGGAACAATTTCATTCTAATCTTTATTATTATTGCAATCGCTGCTTCCCCGGATATAACATGCAATGTTTAAATCCTCCTAAGTAGCACTCTTATCACTAAAAGTAAGAATGTATACCCCGAGGTGGCAACAAATTCTTGTGACGTTGCAGACCAGCCCCGAAAACACATTTTTTTCTGCTTCAGAAAAACAATTATGCAAATTGCTTTCTTTTAGTTCGCATTTTAGGTTAACAAAAATAAATCAGCCTATTGAAATTTTGAAACAACTTCATAAATCTGGATATTTTTCTTTATAGACATGTAGAGCATGTAAAGGTGGTATGCGTAATAATATTGAAAATATAATTTTTGCCTCAATATTGTATGTTCACTGATTGCGTTTATATTGTATAACAGCTTCTAGCTTCTATAATAATTTTTAGCACTGTTGATTAAGTATGGACAGTGGCGTATTTACGATTTTGTTTCGGGAGGGGCTTTGCTAACTTCCGGGGGTGCTTTGCCTAAAATATGAAAATTCTGCAAGATATTTCATATACTTTACTATAGTAAGTAAGATTTCGGTGGGGGGTTTGAGCCCGAAAGCCCTCCCCCTAAATACGCCACTGAGTATGGACTATATTAATACATTATTTTAAGTTGTATAACTAGTGCGATACTGTAGTAAAATTCGAAAGATAAAATTAATACAAAATGCAATATTTACTACTAATTTGTAAGATGTCCCGTTTTTTCTGTTTTCAAAAAGTATGGTAGCCTTAAAGTATGCTAAACCATACAAAATAAATTGTACTGTAAATAGTACCCCTCTGATAGTGCTCTCAAACGGGTCGGGTTACGGGTCGGGTTGTCGGGTCGGGTCAGTCGGGTTAGCTCGTGTCGGGTCACTCGGGTCGGGTCGTCACATTCTTCACTTATTTTCTATACGGAATACTATAAAGAGCTTTGTTGTGGAATTCAATTCGAAGTTGGTGAATGAATGATAAATGTGACTAATTGAAGGTGAAATAGTAATAAAATTTTAATTTTACCCTATATTATCTAATTGGTATTGTAATTGTAATTAATATTACTACTGACTTTTTTCCTTTCTGCGTTTCTATGTCAAGTTAAATGTCACATTAAGTGAAATTGAAAGGAAATATCTAGTTAACGTCCCACGTTATGCACCAACGCTAAGAGAGACAGTGATGATGAGAAATAATTGAAGTGGTTGAATGAAGAAAGTGGGAGGAAATGGGAGAACACCGAGAAAACCCATGCACATGGGGTTTGTCCACCAGAAAACTTACTTGGTACGAGCTGGAATCAATACCCATGGACCTTCGGGTCAAACATCTGCCTTTGGGCAGGACACATTATTATTATTATTATTATTATTATTATTATTATTATTATTATTATTATTATTATTATTATTATTATTATTATAACTTTAAGAGTGCCCAAGAAAGTTCCGCCGCCTTTTTACCAACATCTTCGAACATTTGTATGTAACCTAAGACGTACCTGGAATATCAAAAATCGTCTCCATCAGCCTCGACGACCTTCTGAAAACGTTCTGGAAGGCCATGGATTCCATCGCAGTCGAACTTGGTGGGACGTGAAGTGAAGAAGGTATCAAGTGCATATTGAACCTCTACTAGCTGTTTGAATTGGCGTTCTCTAAGGTGATTGTCCAAGGAATGGAACAGGTGATTATCGGACGGTACAATGTCCGTGGAGTATGGCGGATCCAATAGTGTTTTCCATCCAAGGCGTAGAATGATGTACTGGGTCATTTTAGCCACGTGGGGCTTAGCGTTGCCTTGTAACAAGAGGACCCCTTTGGGATTCAGAACTGCTGGATCCAGACAGTACACAGTGACAGTACACAGTTGCATTGATGATCTGACCAGCTGGTAGCACTTCCCGATGGACGATGCCTCGAGCAGTCCAGAAAATGCACAGGAGAACCTTATTCTGGCGTAGTGCTGGCTTGGGCTGTTTTTGAACCGGTTCATGGGATGCTAACCAACAATGACGGCGCCGTGGAGCTTCGTACACGACCCACTTCCCATCACATGTCAACACCCTGTTCAGAACTTGCTCCTTCCTCAGACGAGACACCAAAGAAACACAGGTGTCTGCTCGCGTTGCTTTCTGGCTCCAAGTCAAATCATGTAGGACCTATCAACCCAACTTGCAGTGCTTCCCAAGTTGATGGTGGTGGTGCCGAATGGTTTCTCCACTTACACTGAAAGGTAGTACCAGTTCCTCACATGTCTGTCTTCGCCTCAATTGCTGCCCGAAGATCTTTATTTTGAACATCTGTTTGTCTTCCGGCACGTGGTGCGTCTTCGAGTGTTTCGTCACCGTCCTTATACCGTCATACCACTGCACTCTCCGCGTAGTCACGACACCCTCACCAAAGGCCTGTCATATCTTCCGCTCCGCGGAGCAGCAATTTGAACTCGTACAGCAAACAAGCCCTTATGACGCTCTGTGAAGGCCCCATGTTCACTCAGTCCTTACGCACGTTCACGGTGTATCTGAACAGCCACAACCAAGTAGTATGTTGGATATACTTACTAGTGTTGCTCACGAGACCTGGTTTGGGGCATTCTCGTTTCGAAAATGTGTCGTGAAGGTAGTCTCGTCTGGAAAAGTGCATATGTTTCTATTGAAAGAGCTCTGTCTCATCTCGTACCCTTTCATGAAAATTCTGTCTCGTCTCGTCTCGTCCAACAACTGACCTTCACCTTATATCCATTCGCATTCAACTCACGGTGTGAGGGCCAATTGAACACAGACCTCCACAAAGAGACAGAACTTTCTTGGTCACCTTCAGATTATTATTATTATTATTATTATTATTATTATTATTATTATTATTATTATTATTATTATTATTATTGCTGGGGTAGTGATTTGACTTTCTCCGCAATAAAATACTTGCTAATTTTATATAACGTTGCAAATATCTTCTAGATAAATTAATCAAGAAAAAATAAAAGGTAATTCCCTACAGAATGATATTTCAGTGCAATTAGTTCCTTATGATTCTATCAGACAGCAACGCTGTTTTTAAATAGAAAAATCGGAATGTTAACGTGATGAAATTGTTGTTTGTTACACAGCAAAAAATATTAAAAGAAGTTCTATATACATTCCTTACTAGAAAATAATGTTGTCTTCAGAACTTTTATTCTTTTAGCCTTCAGAACTTGTCTTCAGAACTCAGTCAAATTTTATTTTGACTTTTGAACTTGATTGCCTAAATTTTAACCTTGGAAATTTGGATGTGGAGTAAAATAAAGAAGGTTAGCAGGGTAGAGGGGAAAACGAATTAGGAAATGCTGAAAAAATGCAAGAGACGAGAGCAATATTAGACGATATAAGGAAGCGAAAAATGGACGGATCACAAGTTTTGATCTTGCTAAGGGATTGCATTCTGAGGGATGTAGTAAAGGGGGTGATATCAGGAGAGCGAGAGTGTGTAAGAAGGTTGGAATTGATATATTGTAATAAGGAGGGTGGTACATTATGTTGGGTTGCGAGGCAGATATTAGCGGGAAATCGCAAAAATGGAAGCTTCTTACCTAATTCACGGAAACTGGCCTGTTTATTAATGGGAGAACACTGAGGAGGAGGAGGAGGATAATTATACTACAAGTAAAAAAAGCCGAAACAATGGTTTATGCATAAGAATTGGTCAGCATTTTTTTCTGGTGGCAGTTTTGTAAAGTTCTAGCTCTCTCAAACTGGTTAGATTGTAAAGTCAAGTCACTCGGGTCGGTTGTCGGGTTAAGTCACCTTGGGTTGGTTCACTCGGGTCACTTTGGGTCGGGCCAATCGGGTCAGCTCGGGTCGGGTTGTCGGGTCGGGTCAGTCAATTTGGGTCACGGGTGGGGTCGGGTCGGTCTTCAACACATATAATTTCCACGAAAATTACAATATATCACGGTTTATACCTCATTGGACTTCCAATAAAACGTTTTCAATGATGTGTACACCATGTCACCATTTTTGTATGAGGGAATGTCTAGAGGGATTTTGTGGGAATTTGATGGAGTGTAGATTCCTGTGTGTGTGTGTGTGTGTGTGTGTGTGTGTGTGTGTGTGTGTGTGTGTGTGTATGTGTGTGATACCTTACAGGATACAAGATGTCGAGGAAGTGTGTAAATAAACCGGACAATTTCTGTTATGTATGTGGGGAGCTGATATTTAAATCACAACGTCGATGTTTTACTCCACTTGTGAGGAAGTGTTATCAGTTATATTTTGGTTGCTGTGTAGGAGACCAGGATAAGAACTGGGTTCCTCACTACATTTGTTGTACTTGCGTGAAACGTCTGACTGGGTGGGCAAATGGTGGACGAAACATGAACTTCGCAGTACCGATGATCTGGAGGGAACCAAAAGATCATTCTTCAGACTGCTACTTTTGTATGACACAGATAAAAGAAATAAGCAGTAAATCTAACCATACAGTACAGTACCCTAATTTGCATCAGCAATTAGGCCAGTTCCACACAGTGCAGAATTACCTGTACCGGTACCTCCTCCTCATCTTACGGTAAATGAGGATTACGTACTTGAGGCAACTATTGAAGTTCCAAATGAAGATGATGATCCTACTTATGTAGGAAGCACATCTACATTGGATTCCCATCTGATAACTCCGGGTGAACTAAATGACCTCATACGGGATTTAAAACTCTCCAATACACAGACAGAACTTCTTGATTCTAAACTTAAGGCTGGAATCTGCTCCATCATGACACTAAAGTGTGTATTTTTCGAAACCTTCATACAGAGCTTCAATACTACTATTCTCAAGAAAATGATTTAGTGTATTGTAATAATGTCTGTGCTGTGATGGATAGACTTGGACATGCACATATAAGTACAGAGTGGAGATTGCTTATTGACTCTTTGAAAACTAGTTTTAAGGCTGTCCTTTTGCACAATAGCAACAAATTTCCTTCAGTGCCTTTGGCTTATGCAACTAATATGAAGGAAACCTATGAAAACATCGAAATAGTGTTAGAAAAAAATCAGTATGAGAAATACAAGTGGACCGTTTGCTGTGATTTACAAGTCATTTCTTTGTTAATGGGTTTGCAGCTTGGTTATACGAAATATTGTTGTTTCCTCTGCGAATGGGACAGCAGGAACAAAGCGGAACATTACATCAAGAAGGAATGGCCAACGCATGTATTAACTCCTGGAGAGAAGAATTCTGTTTATTCCTCACTGGTGAGCCCTGATTAGATAATTCTACCTCCTCTTCACATAAAGTTGGGGCTCTTCAAAAACTTTGTTAGGACAATGGACAAAAGTAATGCAGGATCTTGTTACCTCAAGGAAAAAAATCCTCGGGTTAGTGACGCTAGGGATTTTTGTAGACCCCCAAATAAGATGTTTGATTCGTGACCAAAAATTTGAGGATCTCTTAACTCTGGTTGAGAAAGCAGCTTGGTGTCCATTTAAATGTTTAACAGAGAATTTTTTAGGAAACAAGAAAGCCCCAAATTACCGTGAAATTGTGAGTGATTTCCGGCAATCATTCAATGAAATGGGTTGCAACATGTCCCTTAAATTTCACTTTCTAGAATCCCACCTGCATTTCTTTCCTGAAAAGCTTGGTGCTGTTAGTGATGAGTATGGGGAACATTTTCATCAGGACATTTCCTCCATGGAGAAGAGGTACCAGTGACAGTGTAGTTCAAAAATGCTAGCTGATTACTGTTGGACACTTAAAAGAGATGTTCCAGAAACCAAACACAGAAGAAAGTCGACAACTAAAACATATTAGTTGAGGTAAGTGTCCATTTATTAAGAAGATACCACTCACTTCTTTTGTATTATTTATTAAGTAGATATAAAATGTTGACACGGTGTATACATCATTGAAAATATGTTTTATTTCAAATCCAATAAGATATAAACCGTGCTTATATTGTAATTTTCGTGGAAGTTATATGTGATTTTATCTGCACTAATGAATATTGTAAAATGAACAGTACACATAGCATATTTTTTATATAAATATGTTTATTTCTCTAGATAGAATAATGCTATTCTTATGAAACTTAGAGGGCTTACTAAGTATAAATCAGGCGTGCGTTTATATACCTAAGGTACTCAAGCTACAAGTATGAAAATGGTTTAAAAAAAAGAAAAAAGAAAAAGAACAGAAATTTGAGGGGAAATTTTCCGAAAACACCTCTGTCACGGGAAAACTGAGGGTGATGGAGAAAAACTGATTGCAGATTCGAATTCTACGTGAAAAGTTCTATTAGAATCAGGCATTTTCTTCCGTGTGCCAGAGAAAAAGAATTTTTTTTCAACTAGTGCAATAGGAACCATTTTCAAACTCATCAACCGTTATTCAAACCGGTTAATGTTGATCGCAGATATTAAAAATACTCACATCCGTATATTATTTAATACAAACGAAAATTTTACCTGCACATTTCTGCACAAACGATGTATAAACGATCGCGACAATTTGTGGTTCAATCGAACATGGTGGGGCTAGCACTTAGACAACTCCTCTTTTTTTTCGTTCTGTCCACGCATCTGATAGCTTAGAAAAAAAATTTCGCCTGCGCATTACTGCTCAAACGATGTGCAAACAATTGAGATGATTTTCTTTTGAATCGGACGTAGCGGGTGCTACCAATTAGGTAGCCTATACTTTGTTATCGTTTTGGCGCGCCCGCAATTGTGTACAAACGAAAATTTCGCCTGCAAATTTCTGTACAAAACCGTAACAAACAAGTGCGACAGTTTGTGGTTGAATTCGACATGGTGGGAGGCCTATCAATTAGAGAGCCCATAGTTTGTTATCGTTTTGGCGGGGCCACATTTATGTGCAAACGAAAATTTCAGCTGCACATTTATGTACAAAGGCGTACAAACAAGTGCGACAGTTTGTGGTTGAATTGAACATGGTGGGAGGGCTAACATTTAGACAGCCCCCCACTTTGTTTTCGTTCTGGCGGCGCCCCTAATTGTGTACAAAAGAAAATCTCGCCTGCATATTTCTTTATAACTATATTCAAACGATTGCGACAATTTGTGATTCAATTGCACATGGTGGCAGGGCTACCATTTAGACAGCCCCCCCCCCCTTTGTTTTCGTTCTGAGGTCGCCCCTAATTATGTACAAACGAAAATTTTGCATGCACATTTCTGTACAAACGATGTAGAAACGATTGCGACAATTTGTGATTGAATTGGACATGGTGGGGGGCTATCACTTAAACAGCCCCCACTTGTTTTCGTTCTGGCAGCGCCCTTAATTATGTACAAACAATAATTTAGCCTGCACATTTCTGTACAAACGATATAGAAACGATTGTGACAATTTGTGATTGAATTGGAAATGGGGGGGCTATCATTTAGACAGCCCTCACATTGTTTTCGTTCTGGCGGCGCCCCTAATAGTGTACAAACGAAAATTTGGCCTGCACATTTCTGTACAAACAATGTACAAACGATTGCGATACTTTGTGATTCAATTGGACATCGTGGGGGGAGCTACCACTCAGACAGCTCCCCACTTTGTTTTCGTTCTGGCTGCGCCCCTAAGTTTGTTCAAACAAACATTTCGCCTGCACATTTCTGTACAAACGATGCACAAACGAATGCGACAACTTGTGATTGAATTGGACATGGTGGGGGGCTACCACTTAGACAGCCCCCATTTTTTTCTGTTCTGGCGGCGCCCTTAATTATGTACAAACGAAAATTTCGGGTGCACATTTCTGTACAAACGAAGTACAAACGATTGCGACAATTTGTGATTGAATAGGACATGGTCGGGGGCTACCACTTAGACAGCCCCCAATTTTTTTCGTTCTGGCGGCGCCCCTAATTGCGTGCGAACATACATTTCGCCTGCACATTTCTGTACAAACGAAGTACAAACAATTGCGACAATTTGTGATTCAATTGGACATAGTGGGGGGCTACCACTTAGACAGCCCCCATTTTTTTCTGTTCTGGCGGCGCCCCTAATAGTGTACAAACGAAAATTTCGCCTGCACATTTCTGTACAAACGAAGTACACACGATTGCGACAATTTGTGATTCAACTGGACATGGTGGGAGGGGCTACCACTTAGGCATCCCCGACTTTGTTTTCGTTCTGGCGGCGCCCCTAATTGTGTACAAACGAAAATTTAGCCTTCACATTTCTGTAGAAACAATGTAGGAACGATTGCGACAATTTGTAATTGAATTGGACATGGTGGGGGGTATCACTTAGACAGCCCCACTTTGTTTTCGTTCTGGCGGCGCCCCTAATTGTGTAAAACAAAAAATTTCGCCTGCACATTTCTGTACAAACGATGTACAAAACGATTGCGACAATTTGTGATTGAAGTGGACATGGTGGGGGGGCTACCATTTGGACAGCCCCCACTTTGGTTTCGTTCTGACGGCGCCCCTAATTGTGTACAAACGAAAATTTCGCCTTCACATTTCTGTAGAAACGATGTACAAATGATTGCGACAATTTGTGCTTGAATAGGACATGTTGTTTGGGGGCTACCATTTAGACAGCCCCCACTTTGTTTTCGTTCTGACGGCGCCCTTAATTGTGTACAAACGAAAATTTCACCTGCACATTTTTGTACAAACGATTGAGACCATTTCCGATTGAGTCTGATAAGGGGGGGGGGGCTGTCTAAATGGACGTCTCCTTTTCACCTCTACTGTAATTAAATTCTTCCTCGAGAAAATATGTAATCAACACTGTCAGTAGCTACGTCCTCGACTAATATACCTTAACAAGTACAGCTTTATTTTCGTATATTTTTCAACAGTTAACCAATTTAAAACTATCGCAAACAAGAATATGTAGTCAACTTCTTAAATACTTCGCTCGCCGAAACACGTTCAGCGCGTGCAACATGCAAAAACAACATGTTTGGCGTCTCACAAATGGAGAAGGGGGAAAAAAAGAAGGAAAAGCAGAACGGCAGTGCCTTATCGCAGTCAGAGCTGACAACATAGTTTCGGTCGTTACTAACGCGAATAGACCTACTAGCGGTGTACAAGAGTTATACAGTTACAATATACGTCGTGCCACAGTAGCGCTACAGGCGGAATGTGCACGAACTACAAATGAATATGTTCCCTTACAAGCATCAGTCACTGTTGCACCCTCTTTACATTCTACACATCCTTTTTTCTCCCACTTTTTGACCTTGACAAGCAGAAGTACCAGGCTTTCCGAGTTCACAACCATAAACTGTTTGTGTACAGAGTACGTTTTCAGTTCTTCGAATGACTGTGCGCGCGAAGAACAAGGGTGATGATCGGGCTACCGTATACGGAAGTCAGTAACACCCGGTTGCAATAATAAATGTAAAATACAAATATAGAGCCTTGACAATGCCGTGAGGATGAATATATATATATATATATATATATATATATATATATATATATATATATATATATATATATATATATATATATATCTGTAATGCTTTTCAAGACAGAGTCCTATCTAGAGTATGAAACATATAAGTAGTCGAAGTAGTTGAATGATAGGGCACTAAACTCTGCTTGCGGGGGGTGGGGGGAGGCTGTGCCCAGATTACACCTTCTGTCAAGTTGGCTTGAGACAGAAAACACAGTGCTCATGGGTTTCCTCTGGATTTGCCCGTTTCATCATTCTACTATCATCATGGTCTCCTTTACCCTCGGTGTAGATCTGTAGGACGTTAAACTAAAAAAGTCATACACGTCCGAGCGTAATCAAATGAATTATATGTAACTAACAATAACATGTCACTTAGATTACAGTACATAAGCCAACTTGCTTTTAGTTACTATATATATATATATTTCTTTATTATCAACTTCACTTTCCTGAAATGAAACATGTGTTTAGAAAAATGCACATAATTTATAAACCTACAAAGGAATAGAAATATTGTACTCACTTTACTTCTTCTCAGGCTTCTAAGATAACAAAGATTTCTATCGTTGATGTTGTAATGTGTGTGAAGAGTTTGGTTTAAGATATAATAGAGGTAATTAAAAGTTTAACTGTTCCCCGTCAGAAGGGAGGGGTAAAGAACACAAAAGAGGTATTTTAAAAGTTTCTTCAATCTGTATACTTGCCTAATTCGTTATCACTATTTTGGTTAAAATAAATAGTAGGAAACGAAAGGAACATGCTGATTGTTTGGAACTAACACAGTGTTACGTAGTATATTTCAAATAATTATATTTTCCTCCGGATAGTATCCTGCCATTGCTGCTTTGAAAATAAAGTACTACACATTACCCCATATCACTTCGCCAATACCTCCATTTATGCTGACCAGTTAAAACAGTAATACTCGACATCATAGCGAAAAATATATTTGATTTTCATGCATTGCAAAAAAAAAAAAAAAAAAAAGAATCAAAGCAATGGAAACGAAACAAGGAAAAAGTACAATGCGTTGTAAAGTGCATTGAGTTTTTCGACAAATCACTCAATGTATCAGTTTCCTTGTAAGATGGCCTTGATGGCGTAATCAGTAACAACTTGACTTCAAGTTCATGGCGTTCTCAGATCACTTTCCACTCAAGATATAGGTTTATTTTCTTTACAACTATTGAAAATTGTTTCAATTATCCAGTCATACGAAAAAAGGAAATTGTGTAGAGATTCATTTCGCTTTGGTAATCACATTATCGCGAAGATATATAATTTTTTCCAGTTCAAATCGTGGATAATATGTTAGTGAATAACGTTTTTGTGTCCTTCTTTAAACAATGTCCAGTGTGTTGTCGTCGCCAAAGCTCTACACTATAGATCTTAAAGTCGCAAGTATCTGACGGAGTCTATTTATTACTATTATTATTATTATTATTATTATTATTATTATTATTATTATTATTATTATTATTATTATTATTATTATTATTAGAGCGACAAAAGAAGGAAAGCAAAAGCCACAGAGTCGAAGCTCTTGATAGGAGCAGAAGAGATAAACTTATGTCAGATTCTTTCCAATTTACAAATGAACGTAATAATATTATTACATTTATGGTTCGACATATACCGATAATTTCACCTCACTAAGCAGCGTGCAGTTATACAGAGCCCCGATTTCGTGCCATGTTCTTGAAAGTCTTACTAGGAGTAGGCGACAGAACCTTTCTGCAGTGTGAACTTGGAGGGAATGTTTTCTGCATGGTTAAGCCTGTGTGTTTGTATTGCAGAAAAGAAGTAAGTAAAGAAATATCACGGAATCAATATAATTTTTACTACACTTATCGTATGTGCGCATGCTGCTAAGTTGACCTTCATGCGTTGGTTTAGCTTATTGAAAGCAAATGTCGCTGTCTTTAACTTATCATCAAGTTTTTTTTTGTTTGTTTTCAGTTATGGAGATATAAGACATAAATGACTTCCATTGCGTCATTCCATCGAATCGCCTTAGACACCTATCCAGAATACTTTTTTCAGTCTGTAGTATTCTTTTTGACTCTCACTAACCGCGTGAATGATACGCGTATCTGCCAAAACGAAACATGTAGTGCCATTTCATAGCATAACCATATTCAAAACAACATTAAGCCAGATACACCATTTTCCACACCTATGAATCACTACTACAGATGGGAATGCTCACGTAATTCCAAACTCAGAAATTGCATAGTTGAAGGGAAATTTTAATACTGGTGAAATATAGAGAAAACCTATTACGTTTAAATTAAACTAAAGTACACACAAAGTGCACGAATACATGATAAACTGTGTATTATGTTGCTGTAGCTAACTAGGAATTGCTTTCCTATGTGAGTGATTCAGTTTGGATGAAATTTGATCACAAAGAAACTGGGGTTTACTTTCACTACACAAAATATTGGGTATGTTAGTGGAGTAGAAGAGGATCGGGTAAAAGGAAGACATTGAGCTAAAGTGAAGCCACAAATGCATCCATATACCATAGAAAACCAAGGAACTAGCCGTTTTCATTAACGTTCATTGAATATAATTGAAAAGAGCTCTAGCTAGTGCAAAGTAATCTTGATATATCATGCTGTTCCCACAACATTCTTGAAATATATATGTTTTATGAAATTGTCAATGAAACTCTCCATCAGCTAGAGGTCAATGTAACTTATTAAATAAACAAGTATTTTAAAACATATGTGATTATCTAAGTTAAAGAATGTAAATATATGTGTCAAGAGGCATTCCAAAAGCTAAGTATTTTACGATTAAAAATGAAAACTCTTCACATAACATCTGAAACGTGAACACTTCGACACATTTTTAAACAATAAAAAATAGCATAGTCAAGAGCAGAATACTGGGTCTCTAAGTAGCAGTCTATACGTCTATGCAGTTGCCCCATTCAAATTTCGACTGTAAACCAAAACTTGTCGTTTGTAATTGTTGGCTATTGATTGTTTCCAACAAGAAAAAAATTCATAAGTAGAAGCTTTGCTTTGTATATACTTAAACACAAACAAAATATTTGCTGAGCAAAGCAATATATTCACACGTAAAAAACTACATCGTGATACAGTTTCGTCAACTAACACTTTGGGTCCACCAGGCACTAAGAGATACAGGAAAATTGTACAATCTTATTTAAGAATAAGATCTGAGACATTTTGCTTCTCATTGGCTCCCAGCAGCAGCCAATTCCCTACAAGAATTATGATTTGAATAATTCTATACCGAGGCATTCACACACAGAACTGAATTTTTTAGCCCAACTAATCTAAACTAACAGTTAATTATCATTTCCATTCATGTGTTGTTACTATATTTTTATAGTTAACTAACAATTTCCTCAATATCTCGAAGAGAGATGTTTTAGTTATTTCATTATTTTCTGTTGCTGTTTCCAAACTCAAGAGAAAAGTAGTCTCTCGCGCTCACAAAAATCCCAAGTTTTTACTTTTGTTTACAGGTAGGGTATTTTCATATTTTTTATCTCTTTCGATTAAGAGCAAGTGTAATCTTGTTTTCCAACTGGACATAACTATTGTTGTTTCTTTTTTTTATTTACACTCCAATCCTAGGGACAGGCTACACAGCTTTCCTCCATTTTGTTGTTTTTTTAAAGAAGTCACGTAATGACCCATACCTTGGATTCGGGTTTCCTTGATAGCTCTAAACTTAATGTGTCTCGATTCGTTTTTCACTTTTCTACTTGTGCTCGAGAAATGAAAATGGTTTGGCGCGTGCGGGAATTAATCCGCAGACCACAACACCTTCAGACTAACTTACTATCGAATACTGTATGAGGGACGATGTCAGGAGCAGTGAAACTGATTTATTTGTTGAAGAGACATACAAACATTACTCTGGCTTCGTTAACTTGATCTGTGTCCCAATTTACGCAACTAACTCAGTGTTTAAAAATTTATTGGTGATTTCTCCTGGAAGTCATTATTAGCTTTAACGCTACATGCAACGTTGATACAGCATTAAAATAGTGCAGAATTTACAAATCGTGATCGATCTTACAACTCTGGTAAGAAGATTTCACGTTAATTAGAATGTCCCTTCTCATATCCTCTTCAGTTCTGAGGATATTTTTTTTGAAGAGCTCAAGTATTTCTGAATTTTTTGAATATATAGGCTTGGTCAGCATGCATGTGATGGGAAGAAACGGGTTGAATGGTTGCCGTGTCGGGAGTCAATGTTTCTTGTAGGCGAGATTGGGATTCAACGAGTCAAAAATGTTTAAGCAAACCATATATATTTTATTTAATTTAAAGGGGATTGACAGATCTTTTTTCTTGAATTACTTATAAATACTACTTGCAATAACATTTTAGTATTTTAAAATTATCACAGAAAATTTAGTGGTTATAAATGAACCTTATTTGAGAGGAAGAGGTATTAGGCATATAAACAAGTTTACAATAGTTTTTGAAACATGTTAAAAGAGATTTTCTGATTTTGTGATACATACTGAGGCAGTTCCTCTTTGCATGGAAACACGTTGGAAATTTCACAAGCTCATGCAAAACTGGATGTACATCCGAAAAACCGACAGCGGATTTTTGATAAAGGCTGGGAAAAAATGACTAATTATCTGTGTTTTACCTTCGAGGTCTTTCTGATGGGTGACGAGTTGGTGCACGATTATGTTTTCGTGCGGGTGGCCGATCTTCTTCTTCTGTTTATAAAAAGAGCTTGTGGGTATTTCATGTAGAACTCCTCTATTTGCTGCCTAAATAAAGATAATCCGCAATGCCTTAGCTTCTTTAAAAAGTAACTCCCTGAAAACTTTTCCAAATCACATACATTATAATATATGTAGTTTCAGCATCATTGAGTCTTGAATTCTCCCAGAAGAGGCATATAGGACTTTCTTTCTCTAATTCACGCTACCAATATGATATACGTATATGAGTCGATGGACTGTAAAAGTAGTATTTCTTCCTAAACACGAACAATCAAAACATTTACATACGTCAACACTGAACAGTAAGAGAAAGGAGCTTACAAGCAATGGATACAATTTTTCGCTTCCAGAAGCCTTTGCAATATTTGAATACACACATAGGAAACGTAGCTGGGATCTGAATTCTCAACACAAGTCGACACATTGCTGCCAACATCTTTAAATCGGTACAGACACTCACCAGTGTTGCGATCTCATTGAGAAAATAGATAAATTCACTTTTGCTACTCCTATTGTTAGGTGTCTTACAGGAGATGCGGAAAGGGACGTTAAACTCAAAATCAACTCACCCTATCTGGAAGGAGGGTGAAACAAAATGCATTACTCTTACCAGCTAACAAAGATTTATACTCCATTTTTGTTGTCGTAAAATAATAGCTGTATATGTTTATCCATAAATGTATTAATACTATTACGTTCATGTGTAAACCTAAAACATATGACATAAAGTGTATCTCTTTTTTTCTGTTGCTATCAATAGCTTCGGTTATGTGGCTTTTTCTTTCCTTCTTTTGTCGTTCTAATAATAATAATAATAATAATAATAATAATAATAATAATAATAATAATAATAATAATAATAATAATAATAATAATAATAATGTTGATGATGATAATAATAATAATAATAATAATAATAATAATAACAATAACAATAATAATAATAATAATAATAATAATAACAATAATAATAATAATAATAATAATAATAATAATAATAATAATAATAATAATAATAATAATAATAATAATAATATAGAGGATTTTTCGTCAGAAACTTGGGACTTTAAGATCCACAGTGTAGAGCTTTGAGGACGAAAACATGCTGAACATTGTTCATAAAAAGACCGAAAAGCGTTATTCACTAACTTAATATCCACAGATTAAACTGCAACAAATGATATTTTTTTGCCATAATGTGATTACCAAAGTCAAATGTTGTGTTTTAACACAAATTCCTTTTCTCGTATGACACGATGATCCAAATACTTCTCTTGATTTAAAGAAAATATAACATACGTCTTCAGCAGGAATTGATTTGAGGACCCCATGAAATTGAACCTGCGTTGTTACCGATTACGCCACTTGTAAAATCATCTTTATTAAGAAGCAACAAATAATTAATAAATGAACATACTGAGAATTTTAAGAAAGTGAATCAAAACATTTTTAAAAAATGTGTTAAGAAAACAAAAAAAAAACTTGACATAATGAGCACAGACAATTCATATATACATGTGTGTCTGCACCGGGCCGGCAAGTAACATTATCATTACTAGTTTTATCATCAATTATAGCTACATTATCATTAGCTGATGTAACAAAGGTATGTTACAGATTATTTCCTTTTTTTATTTTTTAATATTACATGCGTAGACAAAGACTCTGTAAAACAGTAAATAGTTCGCAAAAAAGGTTTCTTTTTCGTACAGAAGAGAGAAGGCTGGCCTGATATTTCAATTATTGGTGATATAATTGTATATGATACGGCATATTAGAATGCATAAGAAACATAATTGTATGCATAGTGACACAGATAACAGAATTGTTTTTAACGCCGGAAAGTATTGAAAATCAGACCACAAAATAAGGTTTGTTACAGTAAAGCTAAGAGTTGAAAGACTACAAATTTTACTAATTAAAATATAAAAATATATCCAGATGATTGATACGTTGGAACAGGCATGAAACTTATGAGCTAGTGTATCGATGTTTTTTCAGTATATTCATATATTACTATTTGCAATACCTATATTGTAAAGCTTTTCCAATGTTTCGTTTACATTATTGACTATGAAATACCAGGTTGCACGTGGTTGGTGGGAGAGAATGGAAGCGTTGATGGTTTTCCATATATAGCAGTCTAATTTTTGTGTGGGTGTTTTAAGACCACATTAGGTATAGTAGGAATCTACAATAGAACATAGCGGGAGTAAAGGTTGTTGACAGAGCCAGTTTCAATTCGATCTGTTGCTAGCAAGGTGCATATCATATCAAGTACGACATCACTTATATTAGGATATTTGTAGCTCCAAGAAAACACGTGTACTGGCGCCTGAAGGTCTAAACAGTGAAAACATACATTGATAACAGCAGCCGTAGTCGAAGTCTCGTGTTCACAGACAAAATTACAACTTCTTGCATGGGAAGGGAGCGTGCTTGTGTTTCAATGTGTAGAAAACCTATTCCTCTTTTACGTGAAGGGAGGTAGAGTTGATTCTTGGCCACGCGTAAGATTTTGGAATGCCATAAGAAAAACAAAGTTTCGCTGGTTAACTGGTTACATATTTTAACTGCCATAGGAAAAATCTGAGCAATGTCGCTTAAAATACTAAAAACAGACGTTTTGAGAAATAAGATTCTACTAAACTGTCCATGTTACGCTGGCTACGAGTAATAACTAGACTTCGGATTTTATTTGCCGTAAGATGATAGGAATGTTCTGTGGTGGGATGATATTATTCAATCACCATACACCAAGGATTTTGACAGATTGAACTGTGCCATAGTAGTTACTATATGAAGCATATATTCTGGATGAATACATACTATTTTTGTTTTCCTGTGGTAGAGTTGCGCTCCAGATGCCTGTTGACACGAGGTTAAGAAACGTTGTAGACAATTCATGTCACTCTTGTTTTGTAAACTATAGTGGGAATGATCAATGTAACTTTCTACAGCTATTTTGGTATTGTAGACGGATACTAAAGGGAATAAGCATTAAGTCGCGTACATAAATGGGGTGAGGGAGAAAATGAAAAATAGACTTGACATTGGATCATCTTGTAAAATACCATTATTGATGTTTATTGGGATACTTAACCCACAATTAAATTTATTTTTTTCAATCTATGAGTATAAAATCCTCGTACAAGAGGAATAAAGGACGACCAAAAACCATATTTCTCAAGAACTTTGTATAAGTATTCATGGTTCATCCTATAAAAGCATGAGAGTAGTGCGTGGCTAAAACAGGAACGGGTGAAGGTGCAGTGGATTCGTGGTATTAAATAAAATCTCTAAGATTTGATAATGACTTATAGATCGGATTGTTTTAACCAATTCCATATTGATGTGAACTTAGCACTTTGTCAGCAAATACTTTTATTAGTGCAATAAGACAGCGAGTTAAAACTTTTAAACCCTTACACAGAAGGGAAATAGGTCTTAAATCATTAACACTGGAAGTGCGAAAATGTTTAGGTACTAAAACTATAACACCTGTGCGGAGAGATTCACATAGAACAAGAGTTTGCCTATATTAATTGAAAACGTTTGTAACAAATGGTGCAAATATATCGATAAAGGTTATATAGAATAATAGAGGTAGAGAATCAATTCCCGTAGATTTTCCACGACGTTCGGAACGAATGGCTGATTAAAACTCTTCTGCTTTAAATGGACTAGGTATATATTCTTGATCCAGTTCCTGTAATACTGTATGCACATAGTTGAGAATTTCAGGAGTGTCGCAGAGGGAAGTAGGCTTGGCTTATAACTGTTTAGAATAATTTGTAGTACAATGTATTACTAGCTAACCTTCAAACACGACCTGTGGCATTTTAACCCGAGATGTAAATTCCTGCTTTTCATGCATGAGTTCTTTGTTGACTTATACAATTCTTGGAGCTTCTAAGTAGTCGTATTGATGGGTTTTACTGCGAATCGTGAAACCTTGGATCTGTCGTTTGTGCATGGCTTATAAGTAGGCTTTGATTTCTTGAATTTGAGGTCGAAAATTGCTACCTTGATGTTGTTCTTTCATGCAGTCTCGTAAGAAATGATGTAATATTGATACTGAATACAATATAAAACATTCCTATTTCGACAATATTGACGAGTAACTACTAGGAACTTCGGTTTGATTCACTTTTCCCAGAAATTCATAACGGGTCCTTTGTAATATTGCTGATCGTGTAAAAGAGCTGCCACATTCTTCGTGAATAAGATGGATGTAGTAAGGCTCCTGTACGATGAAGATATTAAAATTCCTCAAACCATTTCGTTAAAAAATTTTGAGACGGGTATATCGATGGTCATTGTAACTACCAGAGGTCACTGAACCACATGAGTATAATTTGTACACCTCGAACCCACCGAAGAAGGGTTTAACTGATATAGAGCCTGTCCTATCGAGAGGAGTACGATCCAGACGTGAAGAATGTATGTCCTGGTTCATTAGGATGAAAATGGTGCAACACATCTACTAGGTTATAAGGTGCTATTAGTAGTCCACCCAATATACATCTTTTTATACCATAATCATGTCATGTAAAGATACCCCATCTCTCTTCTCCTTTCTTCTGTACCAAACTAGAATTAGCTAACAATGTGAGCTCAATTCTAATTTCAAGCTACACATGTATTACTTACGTTAAAATGAAATGAAGCCAAGACGAAACAAGACTCATAAGTTGACTTATGGAAAAACTAAAACACACACAATCTCTAAAATGGAAACTAATGGATATCTATTACACGGAGATTCAGAAATGAGGCAGAGAGAGAGATAAGAGGAGAGAAGAAGAAAAAGAAAAGGGAGAACAGATAAAACTGTGGAATCCAAACGTAGTTAAAAAAAACCTAACATTATAAGGTTCCTTTTTTTCAGAAAGTGCACAGTAATAAAGATATAACGTTTGTCTTTACATACTTTTCGGAATTATTCGAATATATAGAGGGTGCTTTAAATATTCATTATGTCACTTTCATAATAGATAGTATACTCAATTTGAAGTAGAACTGTAGATCTCCGAGACACATCAAGGATAACGACAAAAGTTTAACACATATTCTTTGTTTCCGCCCGGTTCGATTGCAAATTTTGTAGTGTTCATTGGACGTACTGATCGAAAACACATTCTAATATACCCAGTAAATAGTGTTGGTCATATTTTCCATTACAGACTACCAATGCAAACTGAATAAAAAAATAAAACGAGAAGGATGAAAGAAAGAAAGAAAATTAAAGAGTGCTCTATCAGATATTAAATCCATTAAAATTCCTAACTGTATCATAATGAGAAGTTACAAATGTACGAAAGTTATAGTTTTTGCTCCTCAGAGATGTAGAATGATTCAAATTTCACGTTAATAAAACACATTGAATTATAGAATGGAAACTAATTTTCCGTCGAACTAGTGTAAATAAAATTTTGTTTTCAAATAACCAAAGTGGTTATCATTTTCTAGTCTTCTGCGAAGATTTATCTGTTCCGAAGATATACCGTTGATTTAATCTCTTCCTGATATAACGTAATTTGCACAGAGAGACATCGTGTCAGTCCCAGATAGTGAAAATGTTATACACCACCACAGGGTCGAGGATTAAAATCCGTAAAGACCCGGTAATTCGACTGAGACTCGGTAACCAGAGGATAATTTTTTTTACTTATTCCCTTACGTTTAATCAGTATTTACGTCAGAGATGACCAGGACTAGAGATGTTATCCTCAGAGCACGAAAAACACCACGCCGAAGTTCTCAGTTAATTAAATTCTATAGACCCGGTATATCTGGTTCTTGGTCCGTTTTAACTTTGGAATATTAAGTGCTTGTGTATTTGAGAAGGAGAGTGAGGGAGAAGTGAAAGATGTAAAGACAGGATAGGGAAACTTCAAGAAAGAGAGAGGGGGAATGAACACAAAATATGAAACATACTTATCATTGCAGTATATGATGTAGAATGCAAACACTGATTACTCGAAGTATCGCCAGTGATGCTTTTTAAGTTCTTCATCACAAGATGAATTTCTGTTTGCAGCCATTATTTTATGTGAAAAAATCATACTAGCTGATGGGGAATTGAACCAAGGTTTTTTCACTTGGAAGACTAGCAAGTTAAAACGAAACGACCGATTGCTTTAGCCAAACTTTGTTTAACAAATGGTGTAGTGTTTCTTTCTGAGAACGATAACACGAAAAGTGTATACAGCAGATCAATGATGTATTTGGAATGTCCTGGTCATTCACTTGCCCTTTACCAACTAACATTCGTAAATCGTTTCTATTATGATACAGGTGTTTGCTCCCACATTCTTATCTATTGCTTACCCAGTATGATAAGTCGATTCTTGAAAATCACTTTGTAAAAATAGTTTTGGCGTGAGCAATATTTGAACCTATGTTAGATAGCTGTATTATCCGTAAGGCTATTACTTTACTCTTACACTATCATGCCACGTGACATTAGAAGCCAAATATTATTTCCTTTGCGCTGATGTTTGGAACGAACAAAAGTGCACACTGTAATTCATTTATTCGACGGCATTGAGAGAAATTTGTGCCCATTAATAAGGAGAAAACATACAATCGAGGAAAAATTGGGAAATGAAACATATTTTGCAGTAATTTCGCCATGCAAGTTCGAAAGTACTCAAATAATAATAATAATAATAATAATAAGAAGAAGAAGAAGAAGAAGAAGAAGAATACGAATAAGAATAAGAATTATAATAATAATAATAATAATAATAATAATAATAATAATAATAATAATAATAATAATGTTCATTCACAGTATAGTTATCTCTTTTTATATTATTATTATTATTATTATTATTATTATTATTATTATTATTATTATTATTATTATTATTATTAGCATCAATTACACGCTTCGTTGGGTTAAATTGAGAAAAATAACAATGTTCCGTTACTCAGTCGCTGTCTAGTATTACTAAAGAGCTCGTTGATATCGGTCATTTTCGATGAGTTTTATATAACCCCTTTTCACACTTTGTAGTGAGGCACGGCATCTACAGTGTCATTTTTCATCTCAGCGATCCAGAAAACTATGAATTTGACACTGATATTGCTTAAATCGCTCATTTTTATGTCTCCTCCTAGTCCAAGTTGAGGGGATGAATTTGGATTTAAACAGCATCAGATGTGTCACTGTTACTCTCAGTGGCTCCAAAAAATAAAGATTCGCCACTAATACCGGTAATTTTTTGTTCTTTTTTAATATCTTTTCCCTTCCTATCTCTTAAATTTCCCCGTCAAAGTGATATGACACAAACCATTTGAGGTTCCAACTTCATCTATGTTGAAAAGTTGATCGAGATTGGTTTGGTGGTTCAAGAGTCATTAAGTTTTATTTATTTTTGTATATCTCCCTATCCCGTTCCCCTCCCTAAGTTCTCTCGTGAAAACGAAATGATAATAATCATCTCAGGTCAGAACCTCAATTATGTTAAAAATTTGATCGAGATTGAACCTTTGTTTCACGACTTATCAAGTTTTATATATTATTTTTAACTCCTCACTCCCTAAACTCTAAGATATGTCGTCAAATTAAAAAGATAAATACCATCTTAGGTTCGAACCTCATCTATGTTGAAAAGTTAATCGAGATCTGTTGGGTGGTTCAAGACTGATGAAGTCACAAAGACAATCGCTTTCATTTTCATTTTTTAAGATATATATATATATATATATATATATATATATATACTAGCAGCGTTCACCCCGCTTCGCTGCGGTCACCCCGGAACGCAATAAACTTTGTTACTTAGATAATTTTTACTTTTTCGCTTTCAAGTGATATGATAAAAACCATAGAAGATTGCAGTAAATGTTAACATTATATCGCCTGTCATTTATGTTAACCCGCCCCGCTTCGCTGCGGTCACCCCGGAACGCAATAAACTTTGTTACTTAGATAATTTTTACTTTTTCGCTTTCAAGTGATATGATAAAAACCATAGTAGATTCCAGTAAATGTTAACATTATATCGCCTGTCATTTATGTTAACCCGCCGAATGACACGGTCATGCGAATTGCATATAAATACGTTTATTTTTACCTATGATGAACTAACAAAGGATTTGTACGTTATGGACACTTGAATGGTCAATTATCTCAAGACACTGGTAATTAAAAATTAAAGTGATATGATAAAAACCATCTAGGGTCCAAATCCTAATAACCCCCCAAAATGAAAGAAATTGGTTCAGCCGTATTAGCGTGATGAGGGAACAAAGGATTTGTGCGTTCTCTTTTATATATATATATATATATATATATATATATATATATATATATATATATATATATATATATATATATATCCGGCCCCTACATTTCACCTTGAAACTGATATGATAAAAGTGGTCCCAGATCTTAAGCTTATCTATGTTGAAAGTTTGATAGAGATCGGTCTGGTGGTTCAAGAGATTAAAAGCCACAAACATAGTTTCAATTTTATAATATAGCCTATAATAATAATAATAATAATAATAATAATAATAATAATAATAATAATAATAATAATAATAATAATTATTATTATTATTATTATTATTATTATTATTATTATTATTATTATTACCAATTTTTGAATTGCACGGCGATTTACTGCAATGTTTTTCCCTATTTTTTCCTCTAATGTTCGTTTTTCCTTTATTAGTGGACACTAATTTCTCTCTAGGCCATCTAATAAATTAATTTTGTTGTGGACTTTGGTGCAAATAACGTTATAGGAAGAAGCCGGTTTGTACAAAAGATGAGGGCCAAAGTAATATTTGACTTCTAATTTCACGTGGCATGGTATTGTAGGGTTAACGTAACAGCCTTATGAATAATACAACTATCTAACATAGGTTCAAATCCTGTTCGCAATAAAGTTACTTTTTTGTGATTTTGAGGATTCGACTTATCATACTGGACAAGCAATAGATAAGAATGTGGAAGCAAACACTTGTATCATGATAGAAACGATTTACAATGTTAGTTGGTAAAGGACAAATGAATTACCAGGACATTCCAAAGATATGTATTATTGATTTGCTGTATACACTTTTCGTATTATCGTTCTTAGAAGGAAACACTACACCATTTGTTAAACAAAGTTTCTCTAAAGCAATCGTTCGTGTCGTGGTAACATGTTAGACTTCCAAGTGGGAAACATTGGATCGGCTCCCCATCAGGTGGTATGATTTTTTCGCAAAAAAAAAGGCTGCAAACAGAGATTCGTCTTCTAATGGAGAACTTACAAGGCATCACTGAGGATACTTCGAGTAAACAGTGTGTGCGTTCTATATCATACACTGCACAGTATGTTTGATATTTATATTCGTCCCCCTCTCTCTCTTTCTTGACGTTTCGCTACCCTGTCTTTGCATTTTTCACTTCTACCTCCCTCCCCCTCTGAAGCACACACCCACTTCGTGTTATAAAGTTAAAACGGACCAAGAGCTCGATATACCGGGTCTGGAGAATCTAATTAACTGAGAATTTCGGCGTCGTGTTTTCGTGCTCTGAGGATAACAACACCAGTCCTGGTCTTCTCTGACAGAAATACTGTTTAAACGCAAGGGAATAAGTAGAATTTCCTTTTCTATCCTCTCGTTACCGAGTCTCATTCGAATTACCGGGTCTTTACGGATATGAATTCTCGAGGCAGTGGTGGTCTATAACCTAACCAACATCATGCGACTGACACGATGATCCGTTTGAGCTCTTAGCGGGGTCATTCTATCTATACAAATTGCGTTATATCCGGAAGAGATTAAATCAATGCTGTATATTCGGAACAGATAAATCTTCCAAAAATACTAGGCAATGATAATCTCTTTGGTTATTTAAAACAAAATATTGATACTAGTTCGACACAAAAGTTGTTTCCATCCTATAATTCAATGTGTTTTATTCATGTTGAAATTTAAACATGCAACATCTACGAGGAACATAAATTTTTACTTTTGTAGATTTGTAACTTTTCGTTACGATACAGTTTGAGGGTATTTTTGATAGAAATTTTGCAGTAAAAGGCACTCTTCAATTATCTTTCCTTCATTTTCTTTTTCGTTTCGTTTTTTGTTCAGTTTGCATTAGAAGTCTGAAATGGAAGATATAACCAAAGCTATCTATTGTTTATATTAGAAAGAATTTTCAATCAATATGTCCAATGAAAACCACCGAATTTGCAATCGAACCACGTGAGAACAAAGCATGTGCGTTAAACTTTTGACATTATAATAGATGTGTCTCGGACATCTACACTTCACTTCAAATTGAGTATACTATCCATTATGAAAGTGACATAACGAATATTTAAAGCTTCCTTTATATATTCGAATAGCTCTGAAAAAATATGAAAAAAAGCGTTATTTCCATATTTCTTTTGGATTCCTAGAAACGGAATTTTGTAATGTTAGGTTCTTTTTTACTACGTTTGAATTTCACAGTTTCATCTGTTCTTTCTTTTTTTGTTCTTCTCTCCTCTTCTCAGTCTCTCTCCCTCTCTCTCTCTCTCTCTCTCTCTCTCTCTCTCTCTCTCTGTTTCATTTCTGAATTTCTGTGTAGTAGACATCCATTAGTTTCCATTTCTCATTTTGTGTTTCAGTTTCGCCCTAAATCAACTTATGAATCTTGTTTCGTCTTGATTTTATTTCATTTTATCGAAACTAATACATGTGTAGTTTGAAATTAGAATTGCGCTCATGTTGTCAGCTAATTCTACTATGGCAGAGAAGAAAAAGAGAGAGAGAGCAGTCTCTTTACCTGACACGATTATGGGATACGAAGATGTATATTGGGTGGTCTAACTGCACGGCGTTACCTGTCTTAATTTTTTATGCGCAGTGTAGAATTATAATCCCGGGAAGGATGCATGGGGAGCTACCATTATTGAAAGCTCTAGGGAGATCAGTAGCAAAGAAATATTTTCGTTCTCGTTTATACGAGAAACCAGATTTAAAATAGACACTACAGAATCGAACATGTTGTAAATTTCCGGTGGTAATACGCTCACTGGGATGTTGTAAAAGTGCCACTAAATTGAGATCACTGCGGTAAATAATGGCTGTTTCTGAAGCGGGTTCTATAACAGTGGTAAGATGAGAATGATTGGTAGGTAGTGCAATTCCGTGACTGCGACTTTCTGAGCAAACAAGACTTCGATTTCTTCTTGATGTATAAAGTCACTCACGGCATTGTGCTTAACTAAAAAAGTGGACTTATTGGAATTAATAGCCGCTAAACAAAAAGTAAACATAACAACAAGAAGAAACAAAAAAAACATATGCGAGCGTAAAAACATAAGAAACATACGAAGTAATATTACTGCAAATAGACGAAAAGAAAACACAATACAGTATTATGATGCCACTACAGTTTTAAATACTCCCTACTTTGGAATTACCCACTGATTTCTACTTTTTTGGTGATAGCAAGCGTTTGGCGTGCATTATTGATAGAAAGACCATGTAGAGGACTCAAGTTACCGCTATGAATAATTTCTGTTTCTGAGTCACTTGAGGAGTCACTGCCGCGAGAGCGTGAGGGTAAGTTGAGAGGTAATTATGGTAGAACTGCTAAAGCTATGGTCTGAGAGACGGAAGAATTGTATGCGACTAAATCAGTATCACTTACCGTAGAAACTGATGATACAACTGCTGATAGATCTGGTGCGGTGCTGGGTGTTATGGGTGCTAAAATAATTTTAGTATCCTGAGTTTCTTCCACTTCCATGGTATTAGAAGGCACAGGTTCTGCAGGACCCGATTCGGGGGAATGCTGGGATCTGTTGGCTGATTTTCTGCTTCGTTCGATGGGTTTGAAGAAGTTGATTCCGGAACATCGTTATGAATCACTGGATAAACACAGTAATTACCGGTGTCAGGAGCTAATGGATCTACTGGTAAATTATGAGGTACTCGTATAAATGGAGAAATTGAATAAGTTGCTGTATATGCCACAGCAAGACATGAATTCATTTACTTGGAACATCCTTGAACAAAATGGGCGGGGGAGTTGCAGATGACTCAAGTTTGAATTTGACCAGGAAAACTGGTAAACAAACGTAAACCATAGATCGTGATAAACAAAGGAATGTTTCGTTTAATAGTCATTTTAACAAGCTTGCGACCCGTTCGGGCAGCATAGACGTGTTTTATTGAATATTGTTCTTCGACAATACTAGTGGCATCCCAATATTGGGAGAGCACACACGTTAATTGCATGTCACTAAGTACCTTGGCTATCACCATAGACATAGACAAGGACACCTTGGCTATCACCATAAAATTATCCGCCAAATGAATAGGCAACACATGGTCCCCATTATTATCTGAGTAGGTTGCTACTACATTTGCACTAGGTAGTATTTGTACACATAACACTTTTTAATTAATTATGAAGAATAATAAATATGCACTGAAAACGCTTATAAAATTATAACGTTTAAACTGAAAATAAGTTTCACACTCTAAGTTGAAGTTCTCAGAAGAAAGTAGCAATGTAAACAATTACTCGAAACTGGAGCTACGGCAGAGATGATGTTACTCGCCTTGTTGCGAGTGCTGAACTGTCACTAAAGCCTGCTTGCAAGGAAAGCGATACATAGAGGGATTTGTTGAAAAAATAAAAGCATATTACATTGCATTGTATTTTTTGCTGATATGTTTCTGAAAATATGTAGTAAATTAAACGTTGTTAATAACTTTGCTATCTATGCATTGCAAGAAACATGATATATTAATTTAAATTATAACTTAATCGTTGTTTCATAGTTATAAATGCATGTGTATTCATTATCGGTACAAATAAAATTCAAATGTTTAAATACTTCTTGTCACATTAGAGCAAACTTGCAAAAATATACTACATATTTTGGTCGTAAATTTTGATCTTTCGTTACAAGTTTGATGTGGTATTAATAATTATAACAAAGTTTTCTAACCCCTTACCTCGGCCAGCAATAAAAAGATGCTACAAACATAACGTTTGCATCTGATATGTGAGCAAGCATCAGTACTCTCATATTGCTAGTTGTAAAGTAATAAAAAATATTAAAAAAGCATTTATAATTATAAATTATAAAATATTGATAAAAATATGTTATATATCTTTTTTACATAAATTGTTATCTTTAATTTGTACCTGGGAAAAATCCTGGCTTCACTTCCGTACAATTACATAACTCAACTTTTTTCTCAGCATAACATTGGAATGCACAGGCATGCCAAATGTAATACCTATAAGCCCACAACCCCTCTGTCTCATCTGCAAGTTTACATTTCCTCAAACTAATTGGAACTGAAGCTTTAACCCTGTCCTCAACAATATCTTCGTAAAGTACAATGTTTACTTCTACTCTAGTAGAAATTAAATGAGCACCTCCTTTGATTGTTGTATTGGAGTTCCCAGGTAATCCTATACCTGGAAATACAGAAACCTAGAAAAAAGAAAGAAACAAACTTTAGTTTAAATAAGTAAGTCATACATTTATTGATTTTTCGTTTTAGGGAAAACTAAAATGATTTATTTAATAGAAAACAACTAAGTATTTAATAGAAGATGCTAAGTAGAGCATGGTATGTTCCATGCAGAAAGTAAAATTCGAGCAAAAATCTAGTTTGGAAATTTGTTATAAGTTTCTTAAGTTATTGCTGTTTATAAATGTTTTATAAACGTCTTCAAGAGTTTTTATACATTCCAGTTTTCCACCGTTATTATTTAGGTTGTTGCTATGTTGCACGTTCTTCAGAATTAACTCTTAATTTTTTTTAGTTCGGTGAACTAAATTAGGTACACCATCTTTAGATGTTAATTTCGAAAGGTGGAGAAAATTAAACTGGCCCGGTGAACAGAGTTCCAGGGTACAAAGAAACACAGTAAAAGAAAGGAAATAGTTCCCTAACCTGCTTATAGCAGATGTTGAAAATGACCAGTCGTTTCTTGAATTACCACATGAATGAAAATGACCACAATTTCAAGTGATTGAACATATTTTGGAAAGTGTTTTGCTTTGTTCAAAACAGATCCTGTATGACTCCATTTTCTGACTAATCGTTGCATTGCACCCTTTGCTGGCACTTTGGCATAATGAAATTTATGAGCAAATAACTGACCACACTCTTTCCACGAATTTGTTTTCAAGTAACTTTCAACAGCAAAAACCTCTGCTGAAATGTGAGAAACATCCTAATATGTGCACTTCTCAACTCACACTGTCATAGCTTCCACTAAGATACGAACCAGTGGTGTGCGTACAAGTCACGTGATGTGGTTCCACGCATACATTCACGGCCAATCGCATAAACTCGTCCAGGCTTCTTTTATTTTCCCCACCCTGTATAATTATATTTGTCGGCGTTACTTGCGAATTGATTGGTTCAACATCTACCGTATTCTATTTTAAACGTCAGTAAATTCGTTTGCTTGAAGTATAACTTTGAACATTACAAGTTTAATAGGAATGGAATTTGATTCCCCTCCAGTAGGGAAAATATTGTATTAAAAGTAATACGTTAGTACGGAGGTGAAGAATTAAATAAAATGACTTGGAGGAAATAATACATTGTACAGAAAGAGAGAATGGAAGTAAATTGATGTTGACAAATAACCTTAAGATGAAATAATTTCCGCTATATTATGTACGTAAAGTAACATACAAATATTTTATGATATTACATAGTATTTTGTTATATTTGAAGAGTATAAAAAGACAATACATAATGAAAGATGCAAATGACAACAATTTTGAAAAGTCTGTTACTTTATAGATCTGGGATCGACAGGTGAAGTTAACATGTATTTATATATTAATTAATTTATATCTATGTATCTATATATTTCCATACCTATCTATCTATGTATCTATCTATTGATACTACTTAATTGATAGTTTGTGATACACACCGTTAACACTTTTTTTTTCTTGAAATCAAATAAACACTTGTTCTTGGAATGAAACATGCACCGTAAGGATATAAGAATTGTGGAAAAAACACCATATTATTTGTAGTTCCATTTTATATGGGACACAAGTTTTATGAGGGCGATATAAAATAATAAAGTAGGAGCGATGAAAGTAGATTAAAAAAGACAGTTCTGTGTATTCTTTTAGCAAGCATTTTCCTATACTCGCGGATTGTCTGATTTTCAGTCTTGTGGGTTTTGTATCTGTACTTCATGTTTCTGCCTCCCTTCTCTCCTTACCAGGGTCAAATTTAAATCACTCTACATACTGTATTAATTTTGTCTTGGTCGTGTGAGTAACTAGAATTTGGGAACATTGCAACATTTAAGGGACTTCATGTATCAATGTCATATAAAAGTAAATTTACCATACAACATGTTGCAGTAAACCTTACCTAAGAATCTAAATTAATTCAATAAACTTTAAAGTGGTAATATGGGTATGTTGAGAATATTTTACCAATAGAAGGGAATAAGCATGATCACCGAAATTCACAATGGGGTCTGGGGAACATTTAGTAAATTGTATTTTTCACACTTCCAAAAGAAATTTTCCTATGTACTCCCAAACAAATTAGAAAAGAGAAAACCTCATCAAAATCGGCATAATAGTAAAAGCCCTCCATATTTTGTATTCTAAATTTTGTAACCATAATAGAAGATAAGATGTACCATCGACGTTGACAGCAAAATGTAATCGAGTCCTAGAAAACATTTACAAAATTTTGCTTTCTGAAAATTCTTTCAAATTAAAGGGTAGGCAATGTCCCTCCCAAAATTTGAGAAGAATGTATATATGTATCTATGTCTCATAAAAGAAAGTATGCCTCTCTAGTTAAATGTAGAATCATATTAAGTGTTAAAGCGTCATCAAAAGAAATACAAAAGGTAAATATTCAGCCACATGGCGAAAACGTTACAATGCTACTATTTAGCATTGTCCCCATAGATATGTTAAAGAGAACCAACTTAACTTACAGAAATATACAGTTGTGTCCTAGAGAAAACTGATCAAATTTTAGTTTTTGAGAGTTCCTAAATTTAAAGGGTGGATCTATGTATCCTCCCGAATTCTCAGACAGGAGCATCAACGTACACCTCTCCTATAAAAGACAATAGACTCTTGTATCCAACCATATAACAACATGACGCGAAAAACCTTGATCAAAGAAGAACGGTTAGGTTGAAAATCTATTACGTAGTAAAGCGTATTACTTATGTGTATATTTTGCTAATTTTAGACATAACAACTGATAACAATGACCTATGAAGTTTACAAATATGTGTATCTGTGTCGCAAAGAACATTTAACAAATTTCATTTTCTGAAATTCCTAAATATAAGGCATGGTCAAATGTACCCTTGTGAAAATTTAAGAGAAAAGCATCCATGTACGCATGTCTTATGATAGAGAATGTATCCCTGTACCGATGCATATAATCATACAAGATAATACAACCTGATCAAAGCATTTAAAATAGGTAAGTAATCGAACAAGTGGCCATATTAATGTTCGACATTTTTTTTTGTCATGAAAACGAACAATATTGTCCACAAAAATTTACATAGACATTTATTAAGATCCCACAAAACATTTCAAAAATTTTGGTTTTTCACGATTCCCAAATTTAAAAAGTGGATCAATATAAGCCTGCCAAATTTGAATGATGGTGTGTCCAAATGTCCATTTCTTATAAAAGTAAATTGACACTTTACACCCACCCACATGCCCACATAACGTGATAAAAGAGTGTAAATTAGGTCAGAAACTAAAAATTTTCAATTTATTGGAATTGTTTATCCATGAAAGAGGACGAGATAGACTACCTAAATTTTTAGCGGTACATATTGGGGTTTTAGAGAATATTTACCAAATTCTTGTTTTTCAAGGATTTCCAAATTTAAGGACTTTTTCTAGGTCACTCTTTGGAAATTCAAGAACATAGCATTAATGGGCTATGTTAGACAAAAAATCTCTACTCTCCATACAAATATATAATGCAATAAGTCCTCATTAAAGGGAATTAGTTAGGTCAAAATTCTCCGAAATTTATTTATTTTCCCCATGAAAGCGAACGATATGGTCTCCCAAGTATTAGAGAGTTATATAGAAAAGCCCAATCCTAATATACGGAATTTTGAAAATATGGCAAATTCCAAAATTAAGTGGGGATGGTCCTCCTAGGTACAACTACCAAAATTTATTGATGTTGTAGCAAGGTATCCGTCCTAAAATAAAGATGGATAGTCGTAGGTACCCATATGTCATTAACTTTCTGTCAGACTCCGGGTAAGTTGCTACCTCAACTAGTCATAAACCCGTCCCTGCTACTACTATCAAAATATTTTTCCCTGTTCATATAGTCACGTTATTTTCATCTTTTTCTACAGTACATTTACCAGGCAGCTCAAACATTCGAGGCTGAACATGTTTTATCTTTGAAGTGATATCTGATTATCCTGAGTTTCTCTTTCACTTTTTGTCTTCTCGGAAAGTTCTGGTACAACGTTTCAATTCTCTTAACCCCTTGTTTCCTCTTATTTCACCTTGAATTGCTTGCTACCTAAGATTCCTCTCCAGGTTGAAAACATGATTTGTTGTAATACTTTTGTCCATGTCTATAAATCACATATTGGCAGATGTTTATATCTGAAGAGCTAGCAGTAACTGTACTGGATGTACTTCCTTCTGCTGAGGCTATTTTCTTACAAATTGTTTTTGTTCTTCCCAGTGAACTTTTTCCATTTTGAATTATCCTCATCGTGAGATAAGTCACACGAAGAATCTTTGATCGATAGAGGGTCCTTTATAATATCATCAGAATACATTAACTCCTTCTATTTATGAGGTGAGTAATCGCTCTTCTGACATGAAAGAAAGGAAAAACGTCCCTGTACTTGCCCAACATCAGTACAAAGAAGTTATAGACATATACAAGCATTAGAATCTACACACACAAATGCATGTACGCACAAACACATACCCACAGATCCATTACGGGCTTTCCCGTGGCAAAATGTTTAGCGTGTTTGCTTCTACACAGGATGCCCGGAATAGATTACCCGTGAGAGCTCTTTAGATCACTTTTGACGTTATACTGTAAGTTCAAAACTCATATGTGTTTCTACCCGAAAGGGGGGTTAATCTCCAAACTACCAATCAACCAACACAGCTACCACACAGACGCACAAAGAAAAGAAACACACTTACACATATAAATATAAACATGTGCATACACAACAACAAACTTGTACATTTATAACAAAAGAGGCATTAGTAGACCGAACGTTCATTATTATTTTTTTTAATATTAATTTTGTGAAAGGAAAATACTATCTGAACGATATCCATAGATGCTTTGATTTTCCTTTTCCTTCCAAACTTTGAATGAACTATGAAATCACGAATCAATACTTTTCGGGAAACATTTTTTTTTCAAGAGAAAACTTCGAGTCAAACTGACAACATAGCATGTTACGTATAACAGAAATTAGTTGTCCTCATGAACGCAATTTGTAGCTTTAACTCGCAATGTAGTGAACGGAGCTATTTACTCTAGGTATCATACACTTTTGAGATTGAGTAACAGAAAACCCATAGTAATTTCTTCTTTATATTAAAGAAATTTGATTCAAATAAAATTAGATATTTATAGAATGTTAAAATTAGTCTGTTATCCCGAAGAATTCAATGGTGGTCTACGACGTATAGACGCAGAAATCCATGAATGTGTTTCCTAACGCATTAATTATTATCGTACCAGAACAAGTGTCATTCTGGATATATAACTACCTTCATATGTTATACTGTTGGAACAGTAACAATCCTTAGTCATAGCCATCAAGATGGGAATTTTGGCATCTTTTGTAAGTGAATCGCATTGGATTCTAATTACAACACTCACTGAGAAGTCTCGCATCCTCTCAGATGTATTGCGTTTCTCACTACTTATGTGTCTTTGCATTTGCGGCCGATACAGCAGCTTGAAAGACTCACAAGCAGCCTTCCGATCAACACTTCAGCCGCAGCTCCTCACAGCTTACAGCGAAGTAATTCAACTCTGTGTTAATCTTCTGCAACAATTTAATAATAATTGAGAGCTCTCCAATGCAATGCTAAAACGCGCCGGGAACTGAACAATTTTGGTCCAGTAGAATGTCTGTAATCACCACCGAAGGGAACTCATTGCGGAAGAGCACAAAAATGCCATTTCCAAATTCGTTGTGAAAACAAACAATGTGGAGATCACATAGTACGGCCTAACAGTATTAACGTAATGAACTCAGCAGCAGCTAAACAAACATGGGCTTATTATTATTATTATACCAATTATAGATATAATTTTGTGAACAGCAAAATACAATTTATAAAGCATATTGTAGCTCTAGATAATACATGAAAAATTCAAGACAAATAATTTCAAATCACAATAAGTACAATAAATTGAACGAGTAATGTGGAACATGGAATAAATTCTGCATCTTAGTGTCCACAGTGTCATCACTTATCACCGTTCCACGCATTACAATGTTTGATAATATGCTTTAGGTAAGTAGGTATTTTTTATATTTCCGTAGGCGTAGTGTGTACAGTTTGTTTTCTTCATCAAGATAAGTATCTTTTATTTCTTTATCATTAATTTCCACTCATTCTCACGGACTTTAATAACCGTACAATCTAACTCTTCTTTCATGTTGTAACAAGTTAAATATATTTCATTCTATTTATCTATCTATCAGCTGTTCATTAAAACAATTATTTGTGTATCCAATTGTCAATTCCTATCTTTCCTGACTTACATATCTGAAATAGCAATTTTAATATACAGTTCATGCACGAGATATCTACACTTATGTTAATCAAGTACACAACAGTGCACACATTCACCTTTCTGCCTAGTATTGTCTACCGAAAAGATAAAACTATGTAAAACAAGACTATTGAGAAGAACGTTGAACATTGCTTCATGTTCGACAACACAAATAGCTCCGTCATTATAAAGGTTTCCATTATTTAAAGATAAAAATATGTTCTACTAGAATTGAAATGGATACAGTCCTCTCTATAGCCTATGGAATCCGGAAGTTCAATGCGCCGTTATAAAAGCTCTCCATTGACTTCCATCCTTAGCCAACCATACCCAGTTTCAACTCTTTATTGCTATTTTTGAAAGATCCATTTTAATGTTGTTCTCCCATCTGCGCCTGAGGCTTCCTAATGATCCTTTTCCGATTGGATTTCCAGTTAAAACTTTGAAAGCGTTCATACTTTTTTCCATTCTCGCTACACGACCTGCCCATGTGAGCCTCCTAGACTTGATTACCCTAACAATGCTTGATGAGCGGTATAAATTGTGCAAGTCCTTGTTATGAAGTTTCCGTTATTGCCCATTACCATCACTCTTTGGTCCGAATATTCGTCTCAGGATCTTGCTCTAAAATACTTTCAGTCTAAGATCTTCCTTCAGAGTAAGCTACCATGTTTTCCAACCATACAGTACAACAGGCAATATTATCGTTTTGTATGTTTAAGCGACGACAAAAGATTTTCAACTGAAAAATAACACGAATTCCCTGCTTTTAATTTACATTTAATTTCTATCTGAATATGATTTTGATCTGTTAATATTTATCCTAGATACTTGAAAGTATTCAGTTTGTCGAATGTATTATTTGATATTTTGATACATTCATAAGTTTCAGTATTACGATCCCCACGATCTTCCATGTATTTAATTTTCTCAACATTTACTCCTAAGCCCATGCCACTTGAAGCGTTTAATAAGACCTCTGTATTTCTTTCTCCTGTTTTTCTATCATCCTGTATTATAATTACATTGTCGACGTACGGCAAAACAAGCTGAATATTATTCATCTCTAGGCCTGATAGCTATCTTTGATTTTCCTCATACCGTACTCGAAAAGAAAGTTGGATAATAATGGTGACACCACGTTGCCTTGTTTCAGGGCATTCTAGACTTGAATGCTCGTTGACTTGAATTTTAATACCCGGACTTTACTTTGGGGTTCATTTAGATATATCTTAAACTAACTAGCATTTTCGGTATTCCAAATACTGTTAGAATGTTTGTAGAATATATTTCTCAATAACAGAGTAGTAGGCCTTTCTAAAACCAATAAATAACACTGTTTTCGGAAGGTTGTATTTGTGAAATAAAATGTTGTACTACGAAAGGAATGTGACATGGAAGTTCAAACGAGACATCCGATTTGATCCGTCAGGGATAGTTTACGAGTAATTCAAACATTCATGTACAACATATATTCATATACATGCCAAACACAGTATATGATGACAAAAGGGAATTTGGAAAGTAAGATCTTGGAACATGGACAGTTTTCACTTTTCATAGATTGGCAAAATCTTGATCGACAGTGTTTTGTTGTTGCAATGTGATGTTGGGAGTAATTTGTGAGTTAAACTGAGCGTGTGAATCTGGTACTTTATAGGGCGTTAGTACTACTTACTTTATCAAAACTGAATGCTGTGGATTCATTTTGTTTGTGTTTAAGTGAAGTAAAACAAATGCCTCGCACTCGTGGTTGTAAGTGCGCAGCTAACAACTTCTGTTATGTTTGTCGTGAGTTCATCTTCGTGAGGAACAGGAAGAAAATCACATCCATCATCAAGAGAGCATATAAGCAGTACTTTGGCGTCGGAGCTGGTGATTTTGATAAGAAGTGGTCACTTAATATGTGTTGTGCTAATGTTATTCTAAATTAATTAAGTGGTGGCTAGGAAAAAATGTGTTATTATTTGCTGTACCTATGGTTTGGAAGAAACCAAGGGACCATTTGACAGACTGTTGTTTCTGCTTAACCAAAATTTAGGGATTCACGAACAGCAAAATCAAAGAAACTTATTTTTTATCCGGATCTTCCGTCAGCAAGATGACTTTTGGCACATTCTGAAGCTTTACCAGTTCCTTCAAGGCCCACAGATATACATGAGATGAGTGATAGTGAAGAAAGTAGCACTACAGAACTTATACCTTCTCCAAAAAAAGAAGGAACCCCCTTATCAAGGCACGAGTACGCCCACTCCACGTGTATTACAGCAGGATGGTTTAAAAGATTTAGTGCGAAACTTAGGACTCAGTAAACAGAAAGCAGAATTATTAGGCTCGAGGTTACAGGAATATAGCCTTCTCCACGAAACAACCAACCTAAACTTCAGGAACAGAAAACGTGCTTTCGTGTCTTATTTTGCCAATGATAGTTCCGTGATATTCTGCAATGATGTTCATGGATTAATGAAAGCCTTGCATATAACATACGAACCTGGTGAATTGAGATTATTTTTGGATGCTTCGAAGAATAGATTAAAGGGTGTATTGCTGCATATCGGGTATAAACTGCCTTCAATCCAAGTTGCATATGCCACTTTTACCAAAGAGAGTTATGAAATTTTCAGAAAGATATTGACCTTAATTAAGTACAGTGAACATAAGTGAAAGTTGTGTTGTGGCTTCAAGGTAATAGCATGATTATTAGGGATGCAACAAGGTTACACGAAGTATGCATGTTTTTTGTGTGAATGAGATAGTCAGGAAAGATCTTCCCACTATGTGATAAAGCAGTGGCGTAAACGCAATTGGACAGTTGGTGAAAAGAATGTGCAACGAGACAGTCTTGTAGATCCTAGAAATGTTCTTGTTCCACTCCTACATATAAAACTTAGACTTATTAAACAGCTTGTGAAGGCAATGTATCCCAATTGGGCAGCTTTTGCATAACTTGCTGACAAATTTCCTCGAATGTCAGCTGTAAAAATAAGAGATTGCGTGTTTGATGGTCCGCAGATACGAGAACTGCAGAAAGATAGAGATTTTCAGGCATGTCTCAAAGAGAAAGAAAAGCGCGCATGGATGAGTTTTACGAAAGTACCCCAAAACTTCCTTGGGAGAAGACGGGACCCTAAATACAAGGAGATGCTGATGAAATGCTTGCAGCTTATCAGGATTTAGGGTGTAAAATGTTTTTGAAGGTGCATATCATGGAATCACATCTGGATTACTTCCCCAGCAATTGCTGTGACACTTCCGATGAACACGGAGAAAGATTTCATAAAGATATATCCACCATTGAAATACGCTATTGGGAAGTGGATGCCCAGAATGCTGGTAGACTATTGCTGGTGTATCATTAGAGACAAGAGAGACACTCAGTACAAAAGAAAAAGTAAACCATCATCTACGGTCGACAGCTGTTTCGCATACATACAATTCTTTGTAATATATAGTGTCAACAATATATAGTAATGCTTTACAAACACAAACATTACGTGCTGATTACTCCAAAACTATCCCAGATGCAGAAAACCTAAAATCAGATTTGAATTCAGGATTGAAACTCTTTTCAGAATTACTACTTTTTTTACCCAGAAATAGACATTTTTATTTTTTTGTAGAACAGTGTAATTGATGTACCGACATATTGTATTCCCATTTCTTTCCGAGTATTTGTCGCATGGTAAATATTTATTCGACACTTGATCAATTTCGCCTAAATCCGCACTGGAACTGTACAATAATATCATTTGCATATGGAGTCAAACTTGCTAGTAGAAATTTTGAAAGGATTTTATAGGGTGCTGATAGACGAAAACGCCTTCAGAATTACTACAATTGCTTTCATTGGATTTCTTGTGAATAGAAAAATGATTGATTCTTTCCACTATTTTGGCAATTCTTCCTTGTCCCAGATAAAGAGAATGTGTTTGTGTATCATGTTCCGCAATTTTCCCCCTCCAGCTAAAATTAATTCAGCCTGAGTTTCGTTCACAGCCTGAGATTTGTGTTTCTTTAGTTTCTTTAAAGCAATTTCTACTTCTGAACGTTAGGGATATACGGTCCTTTCATGTGCTTTTCGCTTTCTCCATTCACATTAGTTCTTGCATGCGTGTTAACCAAAACGTCACAGAAGTTTTGCCATCTATTCAAGATGCTATCTGTACGAGTGAGAACTGATCCGTCAGCTTTCTTTAATATATAAGAGCGAGGTTGATAGCCTTTCTTAAATTCGTTGATGCCCTTATACATGTCCCGAATGTTTTTGTTTTTAGTGTTATGTTCAAGTTCATTAATTTTAACTTTGAAACAATTGGGTATCTTTATTCTAAAAGTTTTGGAAGTTTCCTTCCTGATGTCAAAAACATGTGTAGTTTTCTCGTAGGATTTCGTAGCCAAGGTAATTTTGCTAGTTTAGAGCATTCCTGATTGAACTATTTTTCTTTTACTTAACTTTAAATGTTATCTCTAATTTCAACCCGAGTATCTTCAACACTAGTGCATTTCGAATTTTCTAGAACTGAAAATCTATTTGACACTTCCATCTGGTATTCTATCTCCCACTTGGCTTTCCTCTAATTTCTTTTAATGAAATTTCTCGGGTTTTAGATGTTTTAGGTCTAGTCTACTATATAAACACATTTTATATTCCATGTTCCAAACATCATGTCCATTTTACTTTGCTAAGGTCGTGCCAAGTTATCAGTCCTGGCCCGAGGCTTCTGTGAATGTTTAAGAACAAGTGTCCTTTTTTTACAGGGTGAGGTTGTTAGCCCCACGCCAAGCAACGAAGCTTGAGAATCATCCTTGTTGTCTGTCCGCGACTGCTTGTTCAGTATACTCACAGCTAACCTCTATATCCAGAGGCCTTCTTCCCGATCCGCAACCTGAGGATGCGCCATGCCGGCTAGATTCAAAGTAATGTGGTTGATCAAGGTTTTTTATGCAAAACCATGATCTGATAATTCTCATGTTGTGATTTATTAAGAAAAATGACTGCTTTACAAAACATGCTAACTCTGAACTGAAGGGGCTTCATTGTCTTTACACGCCAATAAGGCAACGCATCTCCTAGGGTTCATTCGTTTATGCCGTAACGGCATTAGAATGATTATGTTTTTAATATTTTATAATGGACAACATGTCAGCATTCTTTTGAAATAGTCTAGCTGGAATATGGTCAAATTTGGGTCATACCTTGCGTGGATGTATGCCTTACAGTTTTTGCTGTTTCTGATAGTTCAAAGTCTACAAAATCAAAATTCGGATGGTGCCGCCTCGGCATTGTTGAGCATTTTGATTTACGCCACCTTTTTGAATATGGCGAATTGAGCATCATTTTTGTTATGCAAAATTCACACTTGTTTTCGTAATTCACTTACTACTCAGGCAATTTCAATGACTTTTTGCACATTGTTAATATTGACTAAATAAAGTTTTATATCACATTATTATCATCCTGGTATAAGGAGGGAACAGTATTTCAACCTAAAATCTTATAAAAAGTCGAGTTTTGTCGAATCGTAATCCAAAGTACATGCTAAAGAAGATATCGTCAAAATTGTGTAATACATTTGGATTATTTCTGGCACAAAAATCAAAATATGTAGAGTATCACTTAGTCCACTTAAGTTTTGCAACTGCTTTGCCCGTTTTAAGTAACGTTCACATACTAATTATTTCCTATAAACTGAATACAATATTAACTTCGTAAATAAATTGTGAGTTACTACATCAATAAGAAAGCTCTATCCTTTTGATAGACTGATTTTCCGTCAATCGTCGCTATTTCCCAATATTAACTTTAATAGGAAGGAAGCTCTAGGAGAGTTAACCTAATTTATAAAAAGGGAAGTGTATTCTCATAGATGATGTAGTCGTTAAGTTATATTCAATATTAATATTAATTGATTTTCCGTTAATCGTCGCTACTTCCCAATATTAACTTTAATAGGAAGGAAGCTCAAGGCGAGTTAACCTAATTTATAAAAACGGCAGTGTATTATCATAGATGATGTAGTCGTTAAGTTCTATTCAATATTAATATTAATATAAAACCTATTTGTAGAATTACTGGGATTTAGTGCTATTTCGTTAATAATTACTATACATTGTGAGCGTGTGGCCCCCCTCACTCCCATTCCATTTTAAATTTCCCAGTTACTTTTGGCTGAATTGGAATAAGGCTCCATGCACTGTACGTTAACACAAACTGTGTTATGGTTTTATCTTTTTCTATGAGTTGGCAGTCCTCTGAGTGGTGACTTATACTTCCTGTTCACCGAAGAAAAGGGATGTGATGTGGCTGTGATGTTGTAAAATATAGTACCATCGACTCAAATGTAATCGTGAAATATTCTTACTGTTTTTAATATTTTAATTATTTCTTCTTAATGGTGAACTCATTTAACGCCTTTCGAAATGTATATTTCTTAGAAACGATATTTATTATAGATATTTTCAAAAATATTTCTTTGTCATGACTAGCGCAAACTTACTGACGCTGAGTAGAAAACGCGCGAAGGTGTGCTTGGTGATGGTGGCTATGTGAACTGTCCTGCATACATTACGTCCATCGAAAATCTAAGATTTCCTCAACCATCTTTGAAAGTATTGTGAGTTTAGTCATGTGCAAACAAAGTAATATCGAAGTAAGTATTTAGACGTGAAATTTACACAAAACCAATGAACGTATGCCAAAATATCGTCTGATATCCAAAACAACGAAAACCGGTGATTTGTGAGTAAGGAATCCATGCAGGTAATTTGTTGAATATGTTCACAGTTGAGAAGGAAGAACCACAACGGAGCCTAAATCATGACCATTGGTCGGACAACAAGCATCTATGAGAAATCTCGTTACTGGGAATAACTACGTGACCCCCCCCCAAATCCATCAATTTACAGTGCAGTTAAGTGTCATGCGAATAGATAGCGTGTGTTAAATGTTAGTGCATCGTGTAATGTAAAGTCTAGCCGGCATTTTCAGTGCGTTATTTTCTTCTAAGAAAGAAAGAAATGAATAATTCATTATTACTTCTTCGTAAAAATTCTAAATGAGCATAAATATGGGCTTGTAATGTGTTAGTACATGATGAGTAAATTTCTCAATAAAATGTAGTAATGTTGTACACGTAAGTATCATACATAACCTGCGTTAATCGAATAAAGGTTACATATTGTATATGTTTTGTTTGCAATTACCTTTACCGTGTGCTCTACACAAATCACTACTAAAATGGTGGATATTATATCTGACTACTTGTGGTTATTCTGTTGATGTCAGCAGGCGCGTGTAGGACGGTGGGTACCCGCAGTCGCAACGTCAATTGTGAGTCACATTGGTTCGAGATCCTACTTGGAGGCTTGCGCATGCTTTATTTTAGTATTGTCAGCTGTGCGGCGAATGTCCTCTTTCCACCAACTACTAAAATCCACCATAGGTAAGGCGTACCGAACAAGACTCGAAATCAGAAGGGTTATGAGAATTGGTTATCCCGAATGGGAACAGGTAAGGATCACACCCTTCCGGTCATAAAAATGGCTTTTCCCGAACAGGGACAAACGACAATCGAACCCTGCAGGTCATAACATCACAACGAACAATACGAATTTTAAAGAAATACATAAACTTCTGCATACAGTAATACTTCACTATATTAGACACTGAGTTAAACAAATATAAGAAAACTAATATTTAGAAAATTATGCTTATAAAATCAGTTATTTTCCCGTCAACTCTGCTCCAGCCAAGTGGAAATTTCGCAAACTGATAAGCTGATTGGTTTTTGTATCGTTTATCTTGTCACTAATCGTCAGGGTCTTTGATGTTGTAGAAATTTTCGTCTGGTTCTTCAGCTATTACGTTCTTGACTCGCATTGCAGAATTTTGACAGTTTGCTTCACCAGGACAGGCACAAAAAGCAGTACAACTTAGGTTAGAAGATGCGCTGTTATACTTGCATGACCATACAGGGCTTTTTTCACACCCACAATTAATCATTTATACAACTTGTGGCGGAGCAACTTCTGTTGCTGTATGCACCTTTGCTGCTACGAGAGCTTTTGTTGAGCTGTCGTAACACCATCCATATTGTAAAAGATCACGAGTAGGACCAGTTGGTTCCATTATAGTTCTCCATATTGTACACTGAATGTGTGCTCGTTTCACGCGTTCCGCAAAGGCTTCAGTTGTTGGTGGCAATGTTCTAAGAGGTTCAGCAAGTGCTTTACCTTAACAGCATCCCAAAAGTGAATACTTGCGTCTGTCATTGTATCGAAAGATTCTTTTGCATAGCATGATCCTATAAACAGTGTTGTCTCACTGATAAAACTGGTCGACAAAAAAATCCTCGCACACACGAAATTACCTGATTCTAACAGAACTTTTAAAGTAGAATTTGCAAATAGGTTTTTCTCCATAACCCTCAGTTTTCCCGTCAAAGAGGGATTTTCGGGAAATTTCTCCTCAAATTTCCCTTTTTAAAAACCATTTTCATATCTGTAACTCTGGTAAACTTACGTATATAAACACACAAGTTATATTGTGTGTTAGCCTGATTTATACTTAGTAAGCCCTTTAAGTTTCATAAGAATCGCATTATTCTTTCTGGAGAAATAAACATATTTATATAAAAATATGCTATGTGTACTGTTCATTTTACCATATTCATTAGTGCAGATAAAATCACATATAACTTCTACGAAAATTAAAATAAAAACACGGTTTATACCTCATTGGATTTGAAGTAAAACATATTTTCAATGATGTATACACCGTGTTATCATTTTTTACGAGGGAATTTCTAGAGAGATTTTGTGGGAAATTTCCCCCCAAAAGTAGTATATAAGTTTTCTTGTCTTACTTACTATTTGTATATAGTGATACAGAAACAGGAACTGCACTAAAACATAATTTTATGTCTACTTTACAAATAATAAAAAGGAGTGGTATCTTCTTAATAAATGAGCACTAACTTACCTTAATTAAAATGTTTTAGTTGTCGACTTTGTTTTGTGTTTGGCTCCGGGAACATTCCTTTTGAGTGTCCAACAGTAATCAGCTAGCATTTGTGAACTCCACTGTTATTGGTTTCTCTTCTCCTTGGAGGAAATGTTCTGATGAAAATATTCCCCATGCTCATCACTAACAGCACCAAGGTTTTCAAGAAAGAAATTCTGGTGGGAATCTAGAAAGTCAAGTTTAAGTTACATATTGCAACCCAATTCTTTGAAAGATTGCAGGAAATCACTCACAATTTCATGGTACTTTGGGGCTTTCTGGTTTGCTAAAAAATCTCTGTTAAAAAATAAAATGGGCACCAAGCTGCTTTATCAACTAAAATTTTTGGCCACGAATCAAACATCTTATTTGGGGACCTACAAAAATCTCTTCCTTCATTTTAGCGTCACTAACTGGAGTAAATTTTTCCTTGAGGTAACAAAATCCTGCATTACATTTGTCCATTGCCTTAACAAAGCTTTTGAAGAGCTCCAACTTTAAGTGAAGAGGAGGTAGAATTATCTTATCAGGGCTCACCAGTAAGCAATAAACAACATTCTTCGGTCCAGGAGTTAATACACGCTTTGGCCATTCCTCCTTGATGTAATGATCCGCTTTGTTTCTGCTGTCCCATTAGCAGAGGAAACAACAATATTTCGTACAATCGGCTGGAAACCCATTAACAAAGAAATAACTTTTAAATCACAACAAACGGTACATTAGTATTTCTCATACTGAATTCTTTCTAACACTATTTTTATATTTTTATAGGGTTCCTTCATATTAGTTACTTAAGCCAAAGGCACTGAAGGAAATATGTTGCCATTGTGCAAAAGGACAGCCTTCGAACTAGTTTTGGAAGAGTCAATAAACAATCTTCTCTCTGTACTTATATGTGCATTTCCGAGTGTATCCATCACAGAACAGACATTATTACAATACACTAAATCATTTTCTTGAGAATAGTAGTTTTGAAACTCTGTATGATGGTTTCAAAAAATACACACTTTAGTGCCACGATGCAGCAGATTCCATTTTTTAAGTCTAGAAGCAAGAAGTTCTGTCTTTATCTTGTTGAGTTTTAAATCCCGTACGAGGTCATTTAGTTTACCTTGAGTTATCAGATGGGGATCCCAAGTAGATGTGCTTCCTACATAAGTAGGATCATTTTTTTCATTTTGAACTTCAGTAGTTGTCTCAAGTACGTAATCCTCATTTACCGTAAGATGAGCAGGAGTTACTGATACAGGTAATTCTGCACTGTGGGAACTGGCCTAATTGCTGATGGCAAATTAGGGTACTGTACTGTGTGGTTAGATTTACTGGTTATTTTTTTATCTGTGTCATACAAAAGTAGCAATCTGAAGAATGATCTTTTAGTTCCCTTCAGATCAGCGGCACTGCGAAGTTCATGTTTCGTTTACCGTTGGACTACCCAGTCAGACGTTTCACGCAAGTACAACGTAGTGCGGAGCCCAATTCTTATCTTGGTCTTCTACACAACAACCAAAATATAATTGATACCACTTCCTCACAAGTGGAGTAAAACATCGACGTTGCGATTTAAATGTCAGCTCCCCACATACATAACTGAAATTGTCCGAAATTGTGATTTACACTCTTTCTCAGCATCTTATGTCCTGTAAGGTATCACACACATACACAAACGAATCCACACTCCATCAATCATGAGCAGCACAAACGTAATCTAACTCAGAGCATCACCACACAACACAATCTATTCGAACTCCACAATGCACAAACACTTCAACTTACACGCTTCCAAATCTAAAATACGTTCACCTTGGATCGTAACACAACGCTACTAACAGTTATCAGGCTATGTGAGCCATCATTTTTTTAATGAATTCTTGCCAGGTCAAAATATTAAGAAGTGACTTATTTTCTATAGAAAGCATGCGTGTATTTGTGCTTATATTTGAGTAAACATCTATGTGCCGACAATAATACATCAGCGTTAGGTTTTTGTGTTTGGTCAAAGTCTTGCATAGTATATTCTTTAATACCTATAAATAGAAACAATAGTTATTTCTCTAGACAAATTAATGAGATTCACACGAAATTAACGTTATTTATTAAGTAGACATAAAACTATGTTTTAGTGAAGTTCCTGTTTCTGTATCACTATGTACAAATAGCAAGTTGAGACAAAAAGCATATAAATTACTTTTTGGAGGCAAGTTCCGAAAAAATCCCTCTAGAAATTCCCTCATACAAAAATGGCGACATGGTGTACACATCATTGAAAATATGTTTAGTGGAAGTCCAATGAGGTATAAACCGTAGTTATATTGTAATTTTCGTGGAAGTTATATGTGATTTTATCTGCACTAATGAATATGGTAAAGTGAACAGTACACATAGCATATTTTCATATAAATATGTCTATTTCTCTAGAAAGAACAATGTGATCCTTATGAAACTTAGAGGCTTACTAAGTATAAATCACGCTAACACACAATATAATTTGTGTGTTTATATACCTAACGGTACCCGAGCTACAGGTACATAAATTGTAAAAAAGGGGAAATTTGAGGGGAAATTGCCCGAAAATTCCTCTGTCACAAAGAAACTGAGGATGATGGAGAAAGCTGATTGCAAATTCCAATTCTACGTAAAACGTTCTATTAGAATCTAGTATTAATGTTTGTGCCAAAATCTTGTTGACTAGTGTAATAGAATGCATATTGACATCTAGAAGTCCTAAAATGAGTAACTCTTTGCAATCCTGAAGGTTCTTGACTATTTACCTTTACCAATTCCCTAAATGTTTTCTGCACTATCACATCTTGAGAGAGCGTGAACTGCTAAGAGTTGGTCAACTATGTCCTTATGTTTCATAACTGATGTTCCCATGTCTCTTACCATTCTGGTTGGTCTTTTCAATTCCACTATAACATTTGCTTCTAAACCATAAATATTATAAAAGTGAAGTAGTAAAAGAAATGTCGGCATCATCACAAATGACTTTTAAGTTTTTGTAGTTGCAATCTAGTACTCTTTTCACAATATTCTGAACAATATTAGTACATCAGCTCATTCGGAGGTCAATTCGTTCCATCACGAAATAATTCTTAATTTCAGGAGGCACTGCATTTGCCCAATTATGATCAGTGTTTGCGAGTTCTTCTCAGAGAATGGCCACCGTGCTACACATTTGCATATTATGTCTATGATTTGAACTTTATTTTCGTACACTTGCAAAGCAATATTTTGTGGTGGAATTTATGCCATCAAATTGTGGCGACACTTTCTGTTACTTTCTCTGACGCTCTTTTGAACGGTCATACTTTGATTGCTGCCCTTGACATATCGGTCAAATATGAGACAAACTCTTGAGTGCCTATGATGCTTCTACAGTTACTCAGAAAATTAAACAAAGTAATATCTAAATATTCCATTTGCTGGCATTCCAACTATCCACAATATAGCTCAACTATCAAGGAATACTTCATCCGTTGCAGAGTAAAACTTTGACTATCCGTGAATATTCTACAGCAAAAATGGTATTCATCTTTGATTTGCTTGTGCTTCTTATTCTCTATTCTCTTTAACTAAAGCGGTCGGATCAGGCTAAAATAATTTCTGATATCAAAGTCTCGATTTATCAACATGCCGGGTACTCGGGTGTACACAGGATTAGAATCAACTATTGGCTTACTTGAAACTTAATCATTTTCTTCAACTTAACCATAGTGACTACTCATCTTTCTAACCTATTGTGGAAACCTTCTGGCCATGATTTCTCAAAACTTTTCATCTGAGTTTCTTCAATTACAACAGCATTATTCACATTAATGTCTTTGGATGAGGTTACTTCAGATACTATATATATAATTTCTAATGGATATTGTTCAGGTTGTAGACGATCTATGAACTGTACAAGCTTAAATCGTATTTTTCCTCCATCATTGTTATTCACAATAATTCTTGCTAGAGATTCCTCTTTGTGATGCATTACAATCTTTTGCAAGTCGCAGTTCTCTTGTATATCTTCCATGTACTCTCAATTGGGTTGAAAATGTGTAGACTAAGTGCCCATTTTCAATTGCTTTAGGTTTTAGAGTAAGACCGACTATACCTTCTGGGCCATGATCATATCACATAAATTTGAGTTGGCAACACTATTAAACAAAGTGAACATGAAGTTTGCTCTATAATACAAAATTTTCCTTGAGAAAGGTTATTTGCTCTGCAGAATTTCAAAACAAGTATTGAAGGTCTTACTGATTTTTTAAAAAAATGTATCTCCTGAAAAAGAAGCCACTAATGCGCAGGGCATTAATGCGTAAACTGAAGTAGAACAAATCGAGCTGCAGTTGGTTTGACGGATACTTACTCAACAGCATCTCTCAAACTGTACGGAATAGAGGATACGGTATGACTCACATCAGATAAAAATAAACTTGAAGATCGAAGATCTGTCGGAATTATTTTCAGAATTTCCGCTTTATTAGTTGCACTCATCATCGGTTTTGTCAAGATAGTAATAGATTCAGAAAAGAAAAGCGGTATCTCCTAAAATTCCTAGCCAGTGAGACATTGAATGTACATTGTAACATAGCTGGAGCTATACTCATGTCTAGATATAAAAGGGAAAAATGAAATGAAATCTTAAGTTTACGTCCCACGCTTATGCCGGCTAGGGTAAAGGAGACGGTGATTATGAGAAATGAATGAAATGGTGGAATGAAGAAAGTGACAAGAAACGGGAGAACCCCTAGAAAACCCAGGGACACGGTGTTTGTCCACCGCAAAGTTCACTTGGCGGGAGCTTGGATTGAACCCGGGACCCCACGCACCAGAGGTGAAAGCTCTACCAGTGAGCCACCGCGGCCCTAGATATAAAATTGAACATAAAACTATCAATATCAAAACTAAGTTAATTTCTCAATTCATTTTTTGAATTTATGTTACATGAGCGATATATTCCATTATTCTTTCCATTTCAAGGCTGTCATATATGTTAAATCATTTCAAGATCATCGACAAATATTTAATAACCTAAATACATTGATTTAATAACCTAAATAACCTAAATACAAACCCAAGGACATTGAGTTCGACATTGACATAAACAATGCCTTTGTTCATCCGTACAATTCAGATATTTATATACAGTATGAAGTGATTGACGAGGCGAAGGTGAATAATTGTTGAAGCAGCCAATATTGACTGTGTTGATAATTTTGTATCATTTCTGTTATAAAAGGTGAATACTAAGGAAAATGGCATAGCTATTGATCGTATTGACAATCCAGGAATTATGTCTACAGTCTATTATGGCTACATTGAACTTCTCGTAAACTGAGAGGAAGTGTTATAAGGCTGGTGGTTTGATCACAGCATCAATTTACCTTGGGAAAAAGACTGTGTGCTATTTCAATTACTAGTATTGTTTACGTTCTTTATTGGTTACAAGGAAATTATGTGAAAGGAAGGACTGGGAGTTGAAACTGGGGTCAAACGCCATTGCAGTGAAGCAGAAGATATGCCAGGCATTTGGTGATTGTGTCGTGACTACGTGAAAAATTCAGCGGTGGTTTAACAACTTTAAGGTCGGTGACGAAGTACTCGAAGACGCACCACGTTCTGGAAAAAGAACACATATACAAACTGCAGATGTTCTGGCAGCAATTGAGGCGACCAATGACCAGACATGTAAAGGACTAGGACTACTGTTCCGTGCGAGTGGATAAAATATTCGGCGGCACCTCCATCAATTTGGGAACACTACAATTTCTGTCGATGGTTCAAACAGGATTCAATTTTGGGCCAGAAGGCAACGCGAGCAGAAACCTATGTTTCTTTGCTGTTCCGTATGAGGAAGGATGCATTTCTGTACAAGGTGTAGACATGTGATGAGAAATGGGTCCTGTACAAAGATCCACGGTTCCATCATCATTGGTTAGCACGCCATGAACCAGTTCTAAAAAAGCCGAAAGCAGTACGGCATGAGAAGAAAGTCCTCCTGCGTGTTTGGTGAACTGCTCGTGGCATCGTCCATCGGGCACTACTACCAGCTGGTCAGAGCATCAACGCAATTCTGTGCTGTCAGAAGTTGATCAGTGTTCAAGAAAAACTAAGAACTCTTTAGCCAGCACTTCTGAATCTCAAAGGGGTTCTCATGTTATTCAACAACGCTAAGCCCCATGTATCTAGGGTGACCCGGGACACCATTCTACGCCACGGATGTGGAACTCTATTACATGCGCCATACTCACCGCACACTGCACCGTGCACTTATCAACTGTTCCATTCCTTTGGCAATCATCTTACAGGAGGACAGTTCAAACTCCTAGTAGAGGTGCAAAATTCACTTGATACCTTCTTCGCTTCACGGCCTACCAAGGTGATTTTGAAGTGATTTTCAGTTTAACGTCCCGTTTAGCAGCGAGGCTATTATGAGACCTGGATCTACTGACTAACGTGGTATCCGAACTACATGAGCTCTCGTGGGGAATCGAACGCGGGTCTCCCACGCCATTGCCTACCATCCTCTACCGCTATGAAATCCATGACCTTCGAGAAGGTTGGCAGAAGATCGTCGATTCTGATTATGAATCTTTTGATTTTTCAGGTACGTCTTAGGTGACATATCAATTTTCGAAGGTAGTGTATGATAAACTGATAGAACTTTCCTCGTTACCTTTATAATACAAGTACAAACAGCAAGATATTTTCTACAGATTGAAATCCATGAAAACTGATTAAACATTTTAAGAAAGCATGCTGACAATTTTGCTGTTAAGAGAGCGTTCTTAAAATGTTGAAAGTGTAGTGCAAAAGGAACCACGTCTTATAACTTTTTCTGTACAGCTTTGTCATTATTCAAAGCACTAACAAAAAAGAAAACTAACTAGAACTATAAATGTAATCATAATACTAATAAGTGTGTAGTAGCTTCGGCAATATAACATTGCCTTCATCATATTCATTATAATATGTCAGACGAAGGCCATGTTGCACAATTATTATTAATATATACGCGTTGCGTTCTTAATTGTGTTTTACATACCGTTCTTTAATTGCTTTTTGTGTCTTAAACCTGGAAGCAAATATTTTTAAAAATGCACCTGTTAATTGAATTTCATGCGTAACAAAGTAGGCAAATATGTAACGGGTAACCTCTTTGAATTCAATATTACAATACAGTTTAACAGTTTAAAAACTGATATCCTTGATTTTGTTGTAGCTGGTTTCCAAACAGCATTATAAAACTTCACTAAGTTTAATTGACGCTAGTTCGTTGGAGCATTAAAAAGATATGCAGATGTTCGTCCAAAATGGATGAAATGAGTTTTCTCATAGATAAAATCTCAAACTAAATGTCAATCAGTATAGTGTTCTAAAGCATATGCTGCGTATACACAATTCCAACTTGTTACTCATTTAAATATACATACGTTTTACTCTGCAGAATAATTTCATTTCTACCACCCTGTATATATCATCAAATATAAGTGAACAAAAGCAAGTGGCGATTAAGTATCGAACAAATTGTGTTTTCACTCTTTACTTTAATGAAGCAGTTCTCAATGACACAATTTGTTGTGTAGTTCTTATCGCTAGCGTGTTCTTATTGCTCCTACAAGTTACGTATATATCAGAAACGAATTTAAAAAAAAATAAATTACAAAAAGGTGAACCGATTTGGAAGGCTTGGTGGAAGCTTTACATAATAAATATAGTACTCAGAGTGATTTGAATTTAAACTTCGGAAAGAAAGGAACTGATTGGAATTCAAGTAACTCAAAATTATTTAACCAGTGAGTTAGGAAGAGGAGAAAGCAGTTCAGCTAATAAGCAGCTGTAGGAGAGAGCGAGGTAAACAATTATTATCCCGGAGTTCACATAATCAATTATGACGACCATTAGAGAAAAGGTTTCCAATATTTTCACACTTCCACTCTACTTCGAGACACTTATCGTATCCTTCCAGCCACTTCCGACGTACTGCCAGTTTACTTCACTTTCTATTTATTTCAATTCTGAAAACTCTCAATATTTGAAGATTACGTGACTGAAAATTAACCATTTAGATCTAGAGCGAAATTCATAATTTATTGTCGGCGTTTTTCATCAAAAATTTGGCTCCGAACCACAACGTTGTATCATTCCACTTGATACCCTAGAAGCCGAAAACAACATTTATTAAAACTAATAGTATCGTACCTTAAGGGCTAAATTTGCTTCTTATTATATAATTACAAGCTATATTTTAGAAGCATAAAATCCTTAAGACTTGTTTGAATTTTTCTATTTGATGAATCCATAATATACGGGATGCAGCAGCTATTTGAGAACACATAGTATATGTAACACAGTATCTTGTATGTTATTGTAGCACATCCGTTTTTGACGTAGGTAAACATGGGAAACCCTACGGTAACCCAGGAAATGAAGAAGATTGCAGTCATCGTCTCCTTGCCTGCAGGACATGACGATTGGAAGATCGCTGCCTTCCTGAACGTCCCTGGTCATTCGTCTTCAAAGTTCGGAGCGAACCGGAGGCCGCCAGTGGTGATGCGGAGACGGTTTCCCACAGGGAACGACATTGTCAGCTTTCGGACAGGACCGCGACGCCCGAATTCATTGCTTCCGTCCAAGCTCTTGTCGAAGCGGATCCAGGGAAGTCCGTGAGAGCACTAGGAAGAGGGGAGCAGGTTGACGAGGCCACTATTCGTCTTATAGTGTATGAAGACCACCGTTATAAGTTGTACTTGATGGGGGGAGACCCGTTCATGTCAGCGAGAAACAAGGAGACTAGTGACCCTTGCCAGGCACCTTTTGAACAAGCAGAAAAATCAGGAGCACCCAGATATGGTCTGGTTCTTCTCCAATGAGAAAAACTTATCGGTGGCTATGTAAAACGCTCGTCACGCACGCCATGTCCCGGCCTCCGTGATGGTTATGGGGGTCGTGAGGAGTGAGGGCGGCGTAATTCCTCCACATTTCTTTAGTCAAGGTGCCACAGGTATTTATTCTTTAGGAGTAACGCTGTTGCTTACACCGATGTGATGAAAATGGTTGTGCAGCCCTGGATTACTTTTATATCACCTCGCTGACCATATGTTTTTCAGCAGGACTCTGCTTCCGTCCATATGGCATATATAACCCAGGGATGGTTGCCCACTTATTTTCATGACCAAGTTACCCCAAACATATGGCTCCCAGCTCCACTGATGTCAACCCTTTGGACTTTTATGTCTGGGTCATGGTTGAGATGGCTTCTAATAAGCATCCACACACCGTTGTTGCTCTCATGGCAGCCATTGTGGATGCCATGACAAACATTCCCAGGACCCACCTCAATCTTGCCTGCCGACAGTTTCAACACCGTCTAGAGACCGTTTTTCCGGCAGATTTCGGTTTCAGAGAACGATATCCTGTATTGGATTTGTCTTTACGTGTACATAATGCTCTATGGTCATTAAATGATATATATTCCGCTTCTTTTCCTTTTCCCTCAGATATTATTTTAATCTCAAATAGCTGCCGCACCCTCTATATGTTAATTTATGATTTCTGAAATTTTGCGTTGGGCGTCTTTAACATGTTTATAAATGATTACTGACTATTAATGCTAGTCTTTGTTTCTTTATTATTTTTTTGTTTCAAGTTCACAAAACAAATGTTTTTTGATTGCGATAAAATATATACGTGTCAGGCCCACCACACGCGAAGCTGTTATGCCACTACTTTGGGTTTTTGAGAATCGTTTAAGTATTTATACTCGGCAACCCACTGCACGCAGATGGCAAAACTCGATGCTTCTTGCACAACTAAAAACCCATACGTGAACCAGAGATGTCCGTTTAGTTAATGGGCACCTCCCATTAAATGTATATGTATAAGGAATACAGATTAATTTAAAATTGGTATTGTGATTTTATTTCCCATCTTGTATCGAGTCACTTCGAGATTATAACATATTAATCTGTAATATAGATAGCTTTTGTTAAACTGTGTTAAATAAATGGTAAAAAGGATAATGGAAAAGTATTTAATAGTGACCTGTCTATATGTTAATAAGTTTATTCTTTCATAAACACATACTTTGGAACATATTGACTTGATTTTTGAAGGTCTTTGCGTTAAACGTAAGAATATTCCCGGATGGACTGCATGAATTTTAATGACTTATTTATCCGGAATTCTTTCTATGCTGTAGTTAACTGACGTGATGCCTTTCTAGAAAAAATTGTATCGCTCTCGTATTAATCTCTAGAGATGGTAATTAAGCATTTGAAGCCCACTTGTTTTCTTTTCAATTGTGACTCATTTTGAGCATAATGTAGATTTTTGAACACTGTACTCTTTATTACTGTTGGTATGTGTTTCTATTAGTCCATATGTGTTTAACAGATAGAAACAGATAGTTAACATACGATTCTGGAAATCACGTTTTGTATACTAAGGAAAATAAAATCAGAACCGCAATTAATTTTTACCACTATTTTACTGCAGAGAGAACTTTCTCATCATTTTATACATCATTTTCCTGCACTTGCTCCATCGGATAGGAGATACTTTTTGAGAAAAATTATTTCTGATGCTATAGCCACAAATACACTGCTGATTAAATGTTTTCATTCGACTTGTTTTCTACCCTCCTTCAAGGTGCTCTTTTAAAGGACAAGATAGGTGGGAATCTAATTTTGTCAAATTTACATAGTATAGCGGATGTGGACGCACTCGAACCGTAGGTCGTCTGTAGTTGCATTGGTAGCACGAGTAACGTATCAGCAAGACTGTCGTTAAGTTCTTTCTTCAGTTTTTGAGGACCACTCGTGGTGGCTATATTTCTCATATGTAGAAAGGAAGCAATTTCAGACAGGGTGACATTCCGGTTATGCGTAATAAGCTGATTTGTTCCTGCTCTGGACTCACGATAATTTCTTGCATGTAGAAATATCGTTGTAAGAGACAGTCATTCCAATATTCCATCTTCATTCTCGGTTGAATATAAACCGGTTTCCAAGAACTGTAACTGCAAATATACAAACACCGAAAAGAAAATAAGTTTTTTAATGATATTTTGGCGATTTTCATGTGAACCTCCTATACATAGCAGGTAACGATCACACGTGGTCAACAATTCATATTGTGCAATTTGACTTATTTAGATAAGTAAACATTTGGTTTGCTAGTACAATGAGAATTATACTAATAAACTTGCTAAAACTTCTCCCATATTTGACAATTGGAGCTATGCATTTACTCATATATGTACCAGAACATGTCTACCTTATTATAGTTCCTCAGACATCCAAATAATTGAGTACAGTCCTGAAATCATCGATTCAAATGCAATTTCTAACTGAGTCCTTCGATGAACATAACTTGGAGGACAAAATATAATTTGATAATTTTGTTTTCCTACCTACTTACTGATCAGGAATAACACTGTTACTATACTGGTTGCTCAAAACGTTAGCTAACTATAGACATCGATTTCAAGAACATTATTTGAATATTCTTTCTAAAATGACGTCACACGCCAGCGTTTATCATGAAGGTATCATTCGGCTCGCAACCCGTCGCACACTTGCGTCGCGTACAAAGTCCGCCTGTCCAAATGCATATATAACATACGGTCATCTTCAAACTAGAACTATTTGTGCCCCCTTACACCTCAATCACAAGTTTTTATTTTTAGTAAATTATGTGATATTTGTATGAGATAATCCAGTCTCAGGAGGAAAAATCTGCGCTGCTGACTATATCCCCGAGCGGCTGTTTAAGAAAATGAAGGATCGTAAAGCAAAATTATTATTCGAAGGAGAAATACGACGTCATTCCGGCTTTACTTTTCAATAATAGTATACATTATATTGTATATGCACGAATAAATATAATACAAAATAAAAATATCGCTATTATTGTGCAGTGCAGAAAAGCCTGTAATATTCCTCTTCATAAATAAAATACAAAAAATAAACAAATATATAAATATACGTGCTGCCGAGCCGCGACAAAACGCTGTAACTTGAGTTACATTGTTTTGTCGCTATAAACATTTTTGAATTTCCCCCACCGATACTTATGTTCACCAGACCCAGCATTGAGCTGAGTCAAATACTTTTGAAAATATACCAAAGAGAATTTTGATATAAGTATGAAATTAGCCGGTCTGTAGCGACTTTACGGCTCTTTTTCTCAAAACTGCTCCGCCAAAGTTACAGCGTTTTGTCGCGACAGGGCAGCGCGTATATCAATTACCTTTATATCGCATGGAACTTTTCATACAATAGAAAACATGCATTCTACCACCACCAAATGACACCATTCTCGCGTAACCATTAAAAATGCATACAAGCTAATAAAAAAGATTATGATGTCTTTATTATGACGATCTCTTTGTAAAATACCAGTTTTTCATATTCCTCCCTGAGTCACCCTATAACAAACGAGGTAATAAACGTTTATAGTATTAAATTTCTCACAAGAAATACATAACAGTAGATAGTTTAGCACCCTACTTCTGTTACGTATAACTGGTGATGTGTCTCGGGCAAGACATTATCCAGTTAAGGCACAAAGAGGTTGCCTGAGAGGCAGGTCCAGGTCGAAAAGGTAGAACATCTGCCTGTTGCAAATAAAAAGTAGCAATTTTTCACTCCGGAAGGCTGATCTTAAAAAGCTATTACATCTTTTAGAAGAAGTGTGTACATCTGAAGTCATACCCAGCACCATTCGCATAAAAAAATAGTTTCCATTTATAATTAATACGTTTTGACGAGAAAGTAATAATTAGAATAAAGCCAATTACACTTTACTTCAACACGTTTTTAAATATACCGATGACTGAACAATGTTAAACATTACAAAAGGTTTAGATTAGAATTTTCAACATATGCGACTACAAATTACAAAATGACAGATGGTTTTTAACTGTACCATGTTTATGGTACATAAGTTAATTATTTCTTCTCCCTCTCACTAGAACTTGTGTTTTCATAACAACAGGATTCTTTAGAGACTAAAATATTTCATTTCACTTTTGACATGCTGAATTACAAACACAGTGAGACGACGGGATTTCTGAAAATGAAACAGAAGTATATTGAACTAGCAAATGACGTATCCTGAGACGACGAATTGATTTTGGAGTAGGCTACACATTAAGTAGGCATTATTTGTAGAAAAAGCATTACAGGTGTCAAGGAAAGTACGTGGAGCAAATATGCACTCTTCTTTTCTGTAAGAGCGTGATTGCAGTCTGGTTAGATTATGTTAAAAATATAATATTGGTCCATATCGTTGTATGCCTGTGCTACTGATGCTTACCTGGGCTCAGAGGCACAACATACACTAAACGCACTTTTACAGATGAGGTTTCAATACTTACAAACCTAGAACGTATTTCCATACTTATGCTATTAGGGAACTTACTTACGTAAATAAAAGATACACAAAATTTGTGAAGGAAATGTAAGTAAAAGGAAACATCTATTAATAGCAAAGGCAGTGTGTGAGGCTCAATGCGAGTACCTTTGTTCTTAAAACGAGTCTATTTTGACATTTAGTATTTGGGAAAATTTTGATAAGTGTCGGACTGAAGAGAACACTTAGCATAAAAACAAACATTCAGGGGGGAGAGCAGAATTGGTAGACATTTATAAAAGAAACTGCAATAGACTCAGATGTGTCAATAAATGATTACTACTTACGGATATAAGTTCCTCCATTTCAGTTTGTTCTAATTGATACAAACACTCATACAAACACTTCACTAATGACACAGTTTGAAGACGTTGCTTGGCAGACACTTAGGTTAGTCCACAATGTAACATGGAAAGTCCTCTAATTTATTGGGCATCGGAATTGATTGAAGAACAGTTCTAGGCTATGACCAATGAGAGACTGAGGCTACGGCATCGAAGCCGCCTAACGAGTACAGTTCTCTTTTCTTCTGCGAGAGCGACGTGTTTTTGTGAAATTTCCCTCTTTTTGGTGGGCCACGAGGGCACGTTCTTATTATTTTGATGGAACCAACAATGTCAAAATATTAGTTCTAATTAGTCCTTTAACATGTTAGATGTCTTATCTGAACCTTAGTTTCATTTTTGGTAATATACAAAACAAGAAGAACGAACGCAGGCACAGAGCTGTTGCGGCGATGGGTTTTGGAGGTAAAAAGATTAATGTTACATGTTGTTAGTTCTATTTGTATTTTCGTATGGCATTCTTCAAGAGGTGAAGCGTCCATATCTCAGCATAGTGACAAATCGATTTCTTAGCAAAGGGAAAGCTCTTCTCGGTGCGTTTCTCCCATAGGTTTGCAGTTTGGTTAACTTTTTATATTTTCTACTTTGCCTGCATGTCTGTTTCCTGGCTAATGTTGAAGGGCGATTTAATGAAGCAAGAAGAGTAATCTTTTTCTAAGCAATGAAATGTAATGACAATTAATTTGGAATAATCGCGTTGGTCACCGAATATTTCCTTTTTATTTGTTCTTGTTTATTTTTGCTTTTTTTCTGTATTTCTGCAAATTACAAATTAGATTAGTTTTACAATATTGTGTTTGAATTTCTTGTTCATAATACTTTTCAAGGAGGTTCTACGCCCTTGTAGAAAAGCATACTAGGCAGATATGAAACATTTTGTGTTAGATAATAAATTCTACCTTATTCCATGAACGGGACAAGCTTTCTATATCCTATCGAGGGTTCCAAATTATATTGAAGAAGTTGTTCTTCGTTTTAAATAACTACAGATACTAGAATGATGTCCCGTTATTCCATTGATTTAAGATTCCTTTATTTGTACGGGTTTCTTGAAGCTTATATATGTTGAATGTAGATACAAATTCAGACATGAGGTTCTGATTTACTCTACTGAATTAGTTACTTTGAACACCATTCGGGCGGGGCTATGTTGCAGAGTCGAGTTGTCAAACGAGCACGCATGAGAGGACACATTGAAAAAGGGAACATTTATTTTGCAGATTAATGATTAAGGGCCAATCTAGTGCATCCGTTATTTTAGACTGTTTTTGTGTCTTGGCTAAAAAGTTTATATAATAAGTAATCAACATAACCGACCTCAAACGAACTTATTTTATTTGAAACTCTGTGAAATCGTCTTACACATATTAATAGTCTGACTTTAATATATTTGAATATACACTATCATTTATCTTACTTGGATTTTTTTTGCGTTAGCAAATAAAGGGCTTGAATTGATTGATCGTCTCTGAATGCTGTATACTTTTATTTTTCTACATTAATTAGAATTTAAATTTAAATTAAGACGTGAAATAAGTATTAGGGTAATATTAATAATAACATTTGCATCTTTTTAATATGATAGAATAAATGAATACCCCCAGAAACTTCTATATTTCTGTGATGAAATGATAAGTGCTGATTTGTGAACAATAACATTTTACTCAGCCTACCAAGTATGAATATCATATAGTGTCGTCGTAAAACTTACATGTAATAATCTCTAATATCTGTGATTGTAGTATTAATGTAATTTTGTTAATTTGTGGATCTGGAAGCCAGAATAATTTATAACTTCTGGAAATAATTTTCAAAAGAGAACTAGCTTTTGCCAGGTTAACAATAGAATAAAGCTGGGTTAAACATGTTTAATTTGAATATAATATTAATCTGAACATACTTACCGTATAGTGTAAACTATTGATAATAAATTCGAAACTGATCGTGCTATCGCTTGTAACTTCTACAGGATATGTTGCAGCGCTGCATTATAAATAAACAGTCAGCATTAGTTAACTAATTTTAAGCACGGTACATTACAGCAGTAAAAATCATATACTGTTATTAATATTGATGTGCATCAAACATGAAGTAAATTAAATAATTATTTCGAAGCTATCGCTGAGTAGGAAAATTAGCTAACGAAATTCTTTCTCTTAACGTTATTTCAAACTGTATATTGTATATTGAGCACACTTACATATTTTATTGATCACAAATTACTCACTTATACTAAATAAAAAAGGGGTGCAAAAATAATTCCTTAAAAAATAATTTCTTACAAAATATTGTTTACGCCTACAAGGCACAATATGCAGGTGATGTATTAAGATTAACAGCAAAAGTGACAATTTAGTGTAGTTAGATCATTGGATTTTTTTTTGTTTAGAGTTGTTTCATTTATCAGTCATTTAGGAGACTTTCATATTCATGTTGTTTACCTACCCATTCGAGAAAGAATACCATTTCAGCACTTGGGAATAAATGATCGCATTGCAGGATAAGGATGAGTAGTGAACATTCAACGTTATTAGCTCCTTGTGTGTAATTCAAGTATTTAGTTTATTTTTTATAAATATAAGCACCAATAAAAGATAAAACTTGAAATAGTTGAAAGTTTTCTGTGCCATTTTTCTATGTTCTTTTTTATTTTGGATTGTGTTACCATAATTTTGATATTCATTTGCCTCTCATTTTCTTTACGTTTTTGTTCTATAACTGTGTGCTTTCATAGATAGGTTGTTTGATGCGATTCGCTTTCCCCTTAGCGACACCGACATCATGCTAAACCTTCGGAAATGGCATGTCTCCCAGATTACAAGAGAATTAGCTTTAACGCCTAAGTGTGGTGTTGCTGCGACAGTGTAAAGCTTCATGAAGAACGATAATAAAAACCTTAATATTAAAATTATAAGTATAATATTATAACTTTATAGTAATATCTCATCTTCTAGCAGGAAGGCAAAATCTGATCTTAGCAAATCTTGAACGATGGCTAGCGCATTTCTACTTCAAGTATGTCCCTGTTGGTACTGCTATCCATTGTGTGTTTTCGCGTATATTCCCTCAGAATATGATATGGCCGAGGTCCCTCAAAACTGAATGGGGCAATGTTGCTACATTGAAATGTTCATAATTATTTCACTGGCTTTGCTGTGCATTGTCTTGTTAGCCATTCTAAGTAGTTTGCGATCTTCACTCGCCAAGACCAATCATCTGAGTAACAAATCAGCAACACAGCCGAGGTCAATCACGTCTTTCCCCAAAGCAAAGCGAAACTTTCCTCTGTAAGAGGGTGGTGAAGGTGGGGTCGAAATATGCTTCCTACATTTTCTGAAGGCACACTTGAAATACAAAAACTCTAATGTAGCTAATATATAAAGGTCAATTGTGATAATTCCTATGGTGTGATATCTTGTTATAAAAGCAAATAATGCTTGTACTACAAGTTGTGAGTCTAACTGTCCGAGTCATATCAGTAGGTGTATTTCCACTAAAACGAATGACATTTCATCCAAACATATTTATTGAATGTAACGCTCTATGAAACAGAAATCACAAACTCCACGTCATTTAGCAAAACATCAGAAATTCCACGTACTGCTCCTAGTGGTGGTTTAATATAACTAACTAACCACACCAAAACTAGCTGAACATTAGAAGAATTAGACAAGTCAGCATATTGATCATTGTCTTAAGGATCTCAGAGAAGAAACGAAATCTCCATTAATGCAAAGGTCACTTTCGATAACTGAAATCTAATATGGCAAAGGATGAGTTAAGAGAACGTAAATAGATGGTAATAGAATAACGGGATAAGTTTTAAGTTAAAGGCAGGTCTTTACAAGTTTTTGGATGTGAAGCTTACGAAAAATGGGGTTGTGAATTTAAAACGAAGAGATAAAGAGAAAGACGAAAGAACAGATAAAGATGACAATATGAAGAGATGAAGATGTATAATACTTATCACCTCTATACAAAGAAAACTGCATTGAACCCTCGTGGCGTTTTTATGGAGGGCGTGTATCATAAAGCACAAGAGTGTGAACAAGAAAAATTGTGTAACAAAGATGTTAGTAGTCTGTACCCGTCCTTATTTCCATTTCGTCACCCAACTATATATTTGCCTGAAGATTCAAATTTTTCTAGCATTAAAGTGTTTGAAGGATTAGTGAAGCCAGGCATTCTTCCTCCAGAAGCTCTCTTCCACCCAGTGTTACTTAAAAATCAAATAACATGTTAATATTTCCTCTTTGCCGTATATGTTGTGATGAATTAAACGACTCACGTTGTAATCACAATGATGAAAATCGAATTCTGCATGGTATACACACGAGCAATAGTGCAATCACACATTCAATTTTCATATCCTGCAACGATAGACAACCAAATCAACTGATAAGGATCGCTGGTTAAAAATTACATATAGCGTACTACAAATGCACTAATTTGTTTGAAACATGTCAATATAGCTAACTTCAAAAAAAGATAAGTATCCATACCTCTGCGAGGAGTAAAAATCGAGTAAAATGCAGCGATTAGTGTCTTCAGAGCGACTGATATCATGAGAGAGTTACAGAGAAATTTCATTTAAACTTCAAAATACATAGTAAATGTCAATTTTGGCCAAAGATTGATTTCTTTTTACAGGTCACAGCATTTTGTAAAATCTTTGAATGTTTACATTATTAACTTCAACGGTAATTAGTTATCAGTTTTAGTATCTCTACAAAATTTTTTTAAAACAAATACCAAGTCAACGTTTTCTGACTTCAATCTTTCTTTTGCGAGAATACTTTTTATCAGAAAAATCATTCTAGTGTTTATTTCTTTAAAATGTATTATTTTCATTTTTCATTTACAGAAGAAAGCTAACAAGAACAGTTTCTGAAGTTATACTACTGGTTTTCAGTCTGTTCGGAAAATAAAACAAAAAAGTAATACCCGGGTATTTCAGTGTGTCAGTTCAATTTGCCAAAACCAAGCATCAGTAGAAAACTAGTCATAGTCATCAATTATGAAAGTAGTAATATTTTGTGTTCACATAACAGTAGTTTGTGCTATTTAATTTCCATATAATGATACAAGCATGTATTTATTAGAAATATATACGATATCAAAGGAACACAAGTTCTTTCTTTTAAAACCCCGTAATATATTATTCACTATAGCATGCTATATTCTAAGCACTCGGGAAATGTAATTTCGCAAAGACGAATACACAAAAATTAACAAAAAATAATTAAATTTGAATAAGGGTAAAAGTTTCGGATAATATTTCAATTGGGGATATCTCTACTCCCTCTTTCTCTTGGCTAAAATGTGAACGATTCTTGCATCTCAACTATAAATGGAGAACTTTCAGTAAAGAGAAGTCATCACACAACCTGCAAGAACAAATTGAATTTAAAGCTATTAAGGTGGCTTGGAGTTTATTTGAACCGAAGCTCCCAGATTTCTAAACTAGTGCCCATAACACATCCGCTATTCTTTCAATACTTCCGCTACTTCCTAATTTGAGAGTTGTGTCATGGAATGACGGCCGGAGAAAGAAAGAACGCAAACAAAACTTTAATTTAAAAAAAATAGAAACTTTCGGTTACCAAATGATGGTTTAAGTAGCCAAGTCTCGGTTACGACAACACTTTCGAAGAAATCTTCAGTATGACACAAAATTTCTTTTCTAACTTAGAAACCTTTGTGTCTGAGTATGTACCTTATTAATTAGAACGAAATCTAAAAGAAGCGTATTGTGTGGTATAATAATACTTTACTATCTGCCAAAACATTTTTGTCAAAAAGTCTACACTGTTTAACCATTCCTGGAATCTATGTTATGAATAATCAGTCCATACAATACGCATCAACTTCGTAATTAAATTATGTTTAACAAAGATATTCGAGAAAAAAACATGAAGAAAATACTTATTTACATTTATTTTAATGGTTTAGTTCAGAGACCAAAATGTACAGATAACAAAAAACAGAACAAATCTTCATTGCTTAGCACTTAACGTTAATTTAAGAGAATTATTACAACTAGTCCGAGATATTATATTAGTTAAAGAAACTTCTGCTGTGCATCGTTAATGCTTGTTAGAAACACAAATAGAAGGAAACACTTCGGCCATTTCCATTTGTAGCTGACCACGTTATCCTTGTGCTTCAATACAACGTCGAACAACTTTTGTTTAGTGGCGGTTATAAGTCCTTGACCAGGTGATGGTGTCTGCTTTGAAAACAAATGCAGAGTATGAGAATTCAATGTCATATCTGTAGTTAGGTGAGGAGAAGAAACATAATTGAGAACCGAAGGTTTACGAACAACTCAAGTTATTAATATAAACTCTGCCAAATTTTGTTGACTTATATCATCATGAACTACGAAAGGCCTATCGAAACAATCACAAATAACGTACGCCTTTGTAACCGGAGGCAAAGTGACCTAACGTGAAGACACTAACGACGAACCTTTTACTGTATAGTGATAATGGTTCAGTGGTCAAGGTGCTCGGGCTGTAATCTAAATGTCGTCGTGTCGGGTCCACGGAGGGCAGGTATTTCTTTTTACTTTAGAATGTTTGGCACAACCTTGTTATCTTCAAGTATTCGAGTACTCGGATGTTTCAATATTTGCAATATATAATCCTCAGATATAATAGTAATAATAAATAACTAGTAATAATAATATCGTGAAGATTAAAAGTTAAAAAAAATTGTTATCGCTGAGGCCATACCATTACAAACAGAAACGTTACATTTGGCAAGAATATTGCGGTTTGGTTTAATGTTGCAAATGAAAAGAGGAATTCCTTATTTCGTTACTAACACAAAGCAAACAAAATCGAGAAAAGAATGAACATTTTACATTAGAGACGGAAAAAGGTAACTGAAATTATTATCTAGCTTTTTAGATGACTGTCGAGACAACACGAAAAGTGTTAAACATTTCTCATCTTATTTCGATTCTCGAAATAGTGTATGCCCATTCTTTTAATTAACAATTGCTCTGGATACTGAATCGTATATGCTAATTTGTTTCTTTGTATTTCTGAGTTCTTCGAATTATAGTTTCGTAGGTATAGTTTTGTACCAAAGGTTTTATAATTACTTCTGTATATCCTAAAAGTTAGTTTATTATTAGCCTTACCGTTCACTGATTATAAGTTATTTTTATTGCAGTTATATTCCTTAAAATGTACAGTAGAATACTTTCTGCATGAAACTTTAGTGAGTTTTAAATCTCTACGTAAATAGTCCACCACAAAATATTATTTAAACGTTTCTTAAATTCAGACACTTAGAATATTTTGGACTTAGAAACCTTTCCGCAGTAAAGACATTTATTATTTTTCATGACTATTAATCTAAAGGTCCGTGGTCACATCTATCTCGGAGAATAATTTTTTTTTCTTTTCTAAAGTTTTTTTTAGGCAAGCCTTATTATTGTGAAGTAACTGAAGTAACTATGTATTGGATATAAAGAAACATGAACTTTTGAAAACTTATGAAAGAAAACTTTGACTAGAAGTGTACATTCCCAGACACCTGTTGTCAATGCATATTTGTTAAATAAACTCGACTAGCTTCCTTCTTTCCTTTTGCATACCTTCAAGCACAGCCTGATACTTCCCGATTAGGTCATCATTCTTGAATTGATCAAAACCACGAGGAACAGAACAACAAGGGGTATTCAACACACGATTGGGACAGGTGCAGGATCATCAGAGAGAAGCGGATCCCACCGTTGGAGAACCACCGACTCCACAAGTCAAAGAGTACCATTCTGTTGGTTTATCAGCGCAGACTCATCAAGCTCCAGTGTAGTAGAATGTAGATGTAGAAGGACATTGTCGTAAAAAAGCATTATCGTCGCCCCTTGCAGTTCAACAGGATTAAGATCCAGATGTTGACTGTCTCCAGCTAATCCAGACTTCTCCACAGAAAGATATTCATCATTCCAGATGACCAGGACGACGCCACCCTCGTTGGATCTTTCAGGCTAGTGCTCATCCTTTATCTTTTAATCATAACCTTTCACCTTTTCCCCAACTAGTCATTTTTCAAATCAGAAACATTTGAATTTCATTAAATTCAACCACAATTTTACAGGTAAGTACCGTGTTGTGCATCAGTTCCATCCCTATTTGATTGCATTTATTTATTACGTATTCTGAGCTATAACTGATGACACAGCAACGGCACATGTTGGAGATGCTGTGAGGCTTATGCCTTTGTTACGATCCTAAAATTTCGATAAATTCTAAATATTCGGCAGATGCTTTAAGATCCCAAATTTTGAGTAATTTGTACTGTGTAATTTATAGTTTATCGAGAGAAATTGAGTAGAGTTATTTTTAGACTACCCGTCCGCCCTCGCTACGTTTATTCATTTGCTCTGTTAGAGTAATTTTTTGTTTTGTTGTATTTTAATCGAATGATTAAGTGGGTGAGAAGTGAAAATTTTGCCAAGTCAATATATTTTCTTTTTCTTTCTTTTAGTATATAAGATGTGTTATTTACATTTTGGTGTTGGATATATATATATATACATAGTAGTATAAGATATTTATTATAAGTGTGATTTTGAAAATAGATATAATGGAGAATACTAGTGCTATATCTTCTGCCTTAGATCGTTTAGTAGAACCCCCCAGATTTTCCGGCAAATTGAACGAGTCAGTTCAGTCATTTTTAGTCATTTTGAGGATTTTTCTGTCCTTCATAACAAACGTGATGTACAGAAACGTTATTTGTTGCCGTATTGCTTAGAAAATGGGGCTCGTGCTTATCTGCTAGCTTTACAATCGACCGCAGAATATGATAATCTCATGTATGTTCAGATTAAGAAGAAATTAATAGAGGCTTATGAAGATAATGTAGTTTCGCAAGTTTTAGAGCAAGAAATGAGAAATAAAGAACAGTTAGATTCTGAATCTGTTTTAGATTATATTTTTCATAAATGGAAATTAATACTCGAGTACGATCCGAAGATGCCAGTGACCGAACAACTTAACTTGATAATCGATGGGTTATTGCCTTCGTTTTATTCTGCAGTCGTGAGAAAATCATATAAGACTGTTATTGAGTTAGCAAAGTCCTTAGGTTTAGAGGAAAGAGTTAAATTTCTTGTCAGCATGCGTAGTCAGAAATCGAAGTTCTTGGCAATAACAAACGAATACAATATACATCCTGTTAGTAATAATGCTATACAGCAAAAAGAAAATACTTTAGATGTTAATATTCAGAACAAAAATGAAATTGTAAGTCAGCCTGAAGAAAAAAATGCATTGATAGCTCAGTTAGACGGTATCAAAGTCCAGTTACAAGATCTCGTGCAACGAACTGCGCTCGCAAAAGTTTCTCACGCACACAAAGGAAAATCTGTGTGTATACAATCTTATGAGCATTCGCGTTTGGAGCGAAGAAATCCATCCAACGCACCCTCCTCTCATTCGCAGCGTCTTGCTTTTGTCAATGGAGTCAATGTAAATGAAAATGTTAAATCGAATAATAAGAATAAACTAGACAATAATATGTGTAATAATGTTAGAAATAGTAGGCGATATTATGTGCCTATTCAATATGAAGCTGATTTGCCTCATGTTAAAGCACATATAGATAATAAGCCGCATTTATTTCTATTGGATTCAGGCAGCACTGTTAGCATAATTTCTGGTAATAATTTAAGTAATAAGCAAAAAATACTCAGAGGAACTACTTTTATTCGTGGAGTCACTGGAAATTCTCAAGAAAGTGATCAAATCGCTTTAGTAAAATTTAAATTAGGAGGACAGTATTTTACGCATCCTTTTCGAGTGTATAAAGATTTTCCGTATAATAGTATAATTGGCCAAGATTTTTAAAAAAATCATCTTGCAATGGTTGATCACAATAAGAATTCTTTTAGTTTTGTTAAATTTGGTATTCCTCCAAAAGTTGAATTACCGCCATACGTATCTTTTGATGAAATTTCTAACTAGCAAAATTATATAAACCTCGAATTTTAGTGGTTCGCTCTGTTGTTTTGCTTCCAAATTCAAGTGTTCAAGTTACATTAAAGAAAGTAAATGATCTTGCAGCAACTCGCAATTTATTAGTTCCCAATGAGTTAATAGATACGCAGGCAGAAAATTTTGTGCGTAAATCAGTCGTAGACGAAATTCATCCGGTCATTTCAGTAGTTAATCCTACCAAAAGTAAACTTTACTTGAAAAAAGATGTTGTTTTGGGTTCTGCCGAACATGTTATCAGTAATACCAACTTCAAGAAACAAAATAGCACTAATAATAAGGTTCATCAAGTTAATGCAGTAGATACGAAATCTTTTCCTGAAGGTTATGATAAATATCGTGTAAATGTTGCCACATCAACAGCAGAAATTATATGATTTAGTAGAGGAATTTTATTCTAGTTTTTCTTGGAATGAATTTGATTATGATTTGATTATGAATTTGATTATTAAAAGATATAAGCATAAAATTGAATTAGTAGACAATATCCCAGTAAATCGACCCCAATTTTCGATAACATTTCATCTACGGAATGAGATCAAAAACAAGTAGATATTTTATTGAAAAGCAAGATCATTGAGCCTAGTATTAGTCCGTATAAATCTCCGGTAATGCTTGTTAAAAAGAAGAATGGACAGTATCGATTTATACAAGACGCCCGTAATATCAATCAAAAAATGGTTCCTGACAGTTTTCCGGTTCCTCATATCCAGGATATTTTGACTAATTTGACAGGACGCAAATATATATGTTCTAGCGACGTTTTTGGAGCATTCTTTAATATTCCCCTCACTGACGAATCGAAACCTATTACAGCTTTTTCGATTCCGGGCGTGGGATCATATCATTTTATTTTTTTTGCCCCAGGGGGTCAAGACATCTACTAGTGGTATGAACAGATTAGTGAAACTGACCTTACAAGGTCTTCCACAAGATAAAATATTTGCCTATTATTTTTGGTCTAGTGATAGTTTTGATGAAATTGTGGAATTAACTCGTATGTTACTTCTAAGAATAAAAGAAATTGCTTAAAAATTTCCCCAGAAAAAACAAAATTGTGATTTTTTCATTAGATGTTTTAGGTCTCACTGTTAGTAAAGATGGTTTGTCTATTTCGAAGCGAATAATTAGCTCAATCTCCAACTATCATCGTTCCAAAACAAACAAACAGGTCAAACGTTTTCTAGGATTGGCTTCGTTCGTTCGTTCGTGTTTACCTAATTTTAGTCAATTAGCAGAAGCGTTACTTTTTTGTTGAAAAAGACGCTCCTTTTCGTTGGAAGGAACCACAGGAGACAGCATTCAATAATATCAAACAAGCCATCATTTCAGCACCTTGTCTAATGAGATACAAGCCTGATTATCCCCTGTATCTATATTTTGATGCCAGCGAAGTCGCTCTTTCTGGACTAATCAAACAACCTCAAAATTCACCTGACGACACAAATCTAGTACCCATTAGTTATTGTAGTCGTGCAACGTCTCCTAGCGAGAGAAAATTACACCTATATCAGCTTGAATTACTAGCATTATTGTACTCATTACGTTCAATCAGGTATTTTCTTTTGGGACGTCATTTTTATTTGAAGACAGATTGTCATAGTTTAATTTATTTGAAGCAAACAAAGAATGTAAAATTTCTAGATGGTTAAGTGAAATCGAATCCTACAATTTTACTATTTCACACATCAGTGGCTCTAGTAACATAGAGGCAGATGTCATTTCACGTTTTTCTAACCCCCCTAGAGATTTGGAAGATGAGAAAAAGAATCAAGAAGATCCGAAAATTTTGTTTACTCAGACCACAAATTCATTTTCAATTTTAGATGAATCAAATTTGGCAACAGAACAGCGCAAAGATCCGTTTTTTAATGATATTTTTTCTTGGTTGGAACAGAAAGAAAATAGAAATCCTAAAATAGAACGCCAAGCATTATATTTTACTATTAAAGATGGAATTTTGTATAGAAAACAAAAAAACTTCTCAAGGTATAACATTTTTAGTTGCAGTTCCTACTTCCTTGCGTTATAAAGTTTTTAATGCTTGTCACACGTCTGCATTGGGATTGTCTCATTCTGGTTATTCTAAAACCTATGATATGTTAGTAAAAACAGTGTATTTTCCCAACATGAAGAAATATATATATCAGAAATGTAACGAATGTACGATTTGTCAAGTATCGAAATCGAAAATTGGTGCTCCGTATGGCACATTGCTTACTTATCCCTCCGTTCCCCCCTTCTATCGAGTCCACATAGGTGTAGCCGGGAATTATTCCCCCAATAATATGTTAAATATTTGGTAGTTGTAGTAGACAGTCGTACTAGATACATAATTGCAAATTCCCTTCCTGATGTTACAGCAAGTACTTTGGCTTCATTTCTTTATCATAAAGTAATTTTAAAGTTTGGAATTTTTATTGAAATTGTCTTAGACGAAGCCAGTGCATTCACTAGTGGACTATTTAAAGAATTATGTGCTATTATTGGTGCTAACATGCGTTTTGTAAATGTACATGGGCATTATAGTAATGGTGTTTGTGAAGTTAGTATTAAGAACATAGAACAATGTTTGAAATCAGCTTTATGTGACAAAGATTTAGGAGAATGGATTGACTTATTACAATCCATAATATTTTCGCTTAACGTCACCAAGAATTTGTCGTCTCAAATTTCACCATTTGAATGTTTTTTTGGCTTCAAACCTAGGTTACTTCATCAGGCAATTTTAAATACCCCGTGTCAATATGAAGATAATGCCATTCGCTTACAGCAATTACAAGAGATTAGAGATAAAGCGCAAGAAAATCTTTACAAACGTCATAAAAGAGCGACAAAATTTTTTGACAAGAGACATACGAAACCTGCTTTTAAAGAAGGAGAAAAGGTTTGGATATTAATCACCACAAGAAAAAAGGTCACGCGAAAGCATTCAGCGGAAAGTCTATTGGTCCAGGCATAATTGAACGTGTGGAAAATCGAAATTCATATTTTGTTAAGAATAAGACCGCCCGAGGATCTTACAAAGTAGACAGCATAGCAGTCCAGAGATTGAAGAAGTTTTATGAGAAGGAAAACCCGAAGAGGAAGACCACCTTGAAGACTCTGACAAAGAGATGCCTATCAACGTCTGCACGGAAGACCATACGATGAAAAAGAAGAAGACGAGACCCGAAGACCATCAAGGACCACCAACTGAAGAGATTTTCAACCCCAAGAAACAATGTTTGGAAGAAGAAATTTTCATCCTTTCTCTTCATATTTGCCGAAAATCTACCAACGTGGGCAAGTATAGGGAGAATTCCACAGAAGAAAAACCGAAATTTGCTTGTAATACTGCCATCAATTAGAAGATTAGTATTTATGAAGGTAATATAGTGGACATAAAAGCAGATGCCTTAGTAAATCCAGCGAATGAAACCTTAATTCCTTTAGGTGGTTCAGACAAAGCCATTCAAGACGGAGCTGGATCTGAGTTTTTAGAAGAATGTTTGACCATATCATCATTGAAGCCAGAAGAAGCGAAAATTGCCAATGGTTATCTCCTACCAGCTAATTATGTAATTATGACATGTGGACCACGGAATTCAGACAAGAAGATTTTACGAGAGACGTACAAAAATTGTTTTAAAGTGATGTTGGAGATTGATCTTTCCACAATTGTACTACCCAATATTTCGACTGGAACATTTAAATTTCTGAAGTTAGAAGCTGCCAAAATTACTTTGGCTACAACAAGAATATTTTTAGAGGAACATCTTGATGACGTAAACCGTGTCGTACTTTGTGTTTATGATAGAGAGAATTGGGATATTTATCAGCGATTACTCCCCATATATTTTCCCATTGATGAAGAATCTGTTAGTCCGTCAGTCCGCACGTAACTTGTATGTGGATTACTTTTCTTGAAGATTGAAGATTGCATAGGAACACCTTGCATATGGATGATGAACTTTCTTTTAGCACTGGCCACGCTTAGAAGTTAGTTTATCTTGGTTTTGAATTGTGCATCCAAATCTGCCGGTAGGACACTTTGAAACTTGAAGTACTTCAAATAGTTAAACAAGAAATCTTCAAATTACCAGGTTATTTACGATCAGCTAACCTTGTTAACAAATTTGGATCACGTTGGTATCTTCAAGAACTGTACCATTTCATTTGATTGGACAGCGTACCACTACAGAAGTTTCTTACTTTTATTTTTTAAATGTGAGTATGTGAAGAATGAAGAAAATCTACGACACGCATATGGATAGATATTTTGATGGATATATTAAGAAGATGTAAGAAGATTGAAGTCAAGATTGCAAGAACCATGCTCCATCCTTTTAGATGTGTAGAATTCGATGCCATGATTGATGTCCAGCATTCGATGCCCGAAGAGGACAAGATTTAAGAAGAAAGAAGATGAAGGCAAGAAGAATTTATATGTTAGTTAGGGTTGTAGGTAATATGTGGTAAATAGTTCTGTCGTGCTGATTTCATATAGTTTGATTACAGCCACTATAGGGGGCTATAACCATATCTTGGAATTCTTTTCCAGTCTACGGGACGCTTTAAGCTTAGAAAACTTAAAGCTCATTTTTCTCAAACTGAAATCAGTACCCTTCTTGTGTAGTCTAACTTTACTATCTTTGGTTAGCTAGATAGTATTACACCGTTTTTTTTCTTTTCGCGTATTAGTCACGTTTGATATTGAAGTTTTTTTGCATTAGTGGAACATACATATATACATATATATATATATATATATATATATATATATATATATATATATATATATATATATATATATATATATATATATATAGAGAGAGAGAGAGAGAGAGAGAGAGGTCTATATTTGATTATACTATATTCATGAAATATTTATTTATTTGATTATGATTTTATTATACGTACGCTATCGAAGTTTTGATAATCTGTGTTAGTAAAAATTAAATTTAGTATTATTCCTACCTTTTATCTCCCTTCCTTGAGCACAAACGAAACTCCACACTAACGTTTTAAGACACATGTCACTCACAATGATATTATGCAAGCACTAATATTTATTTTTCTTTTCTTACTTTCCATCTTCCCAGAGACGCTGTCGCTACATATCACAAGGTCAACCTACTGAACTACATGGACAATCTCAGAAATATACACTCAGCAGTATGCAGTCGAGAATTAATTCAAAAGAAACAATATGTTATACAAAGAATTCTTTTATCTTCAACAAACATTTTTTTTCTGGAATTTCTTCAAAATTTCTTTTGTACTACGGAAAATTAAAACTTTCGTGTATTTTAGATTCGAGGAGAAGTGTGAAGTAACTGAAGTAACTATGTATTGGATATAAAGAAACATGAACTTTTGAAAACTTATGAAAGAAAACTTTGACTAGAAGTGTACATTTTCAGACACCTGTTGTTATTATTATTATTATGGAAGTTTATTGAATTTTATGCTTCACCCTGTACCGTTGGGCGTTTTCTTTGTGTTTTTTTTCAGTCGTAATCCACTCTGTTCTTGAGCTTGTGTCCCTCGATAGATCCGAGCTACTTCCAGTGTGCATTGAGTTGGACAAACGACGGACGAGCGGTTTTCTTGGGGTCTGTTTCCGCCCACTTTCTTCATTCCACTATTTCTTCCAATCTCATCATGACGTCTTCTTTAGCTCAGCCAGCATAATAATGGAACGTAAAACTTGAAAACATAAATTTTCGTGCGGCTCGTGTGAGTTCATTAGCCTTATTTTCCACTGAAAGTTTCCTGAAAACCTTTCGTTTAACATTTAGCTACTTCTAGGGACGTACCCAGGGTTTATGTCCTGGTGGTATTGACACTTCTCTCTAATCCCGACTACATTGTAACTTTTGCCTAGTGTTAGGGGCGATTTTAATACAATCTATACTCATTCGGAATTTGTATTCTATCTTCTTTCTCTTCTTCTTCTTATTATTATTATTAGTGAAGATTTGAGACCTCAATATTACGTCCTACTCCAACAAGATCGAGGATATTTTCGGACTGTTTTAATGGTACAATTCTGTTCGCATAAACTTGGTAACTACTTCAGATTCCAAAAACGTAAGCCTATATCCGAAACAATTCCCGCAGATTTATACAGAGCGAATTGTATTTTCCCTCTGTTCTTTATATAAGAGCTAGCTGAAAGCCGTAATATGCAGCCACTAGAGAAGCATCTTGGGCCACTCTGTCTTCATAAAGAATTGTGGAATTTGAAGATCGACGCTCCGAAACTCGGTGTGATATGTTTATGATGATATTTCTATGATGAAATAATTAAAAGTGTAATATGTTCTACATCTGTAAATTGCAAATGTAATGATTTGATATTAAAATTAGTATTTAGTGAATATAATGCGTGTTTGTTTACATTTAGTTCAAAAGAAATACTTGTAAGAGTTCTCGGCTTAAAATCTCTAGAATAATTACTGAGACTTGGATGGGTGAAATTTGACTGGGATAAATGCAAACAGGCATATTGGAAATGTAGAGAAAGATAAAGAAATTGTTTCTTTACAGGATCTAATTGTGAACTTCCTTATAGGTGAAACTTCAGAAGAATTAGTGCCTAAGCCTAGGCGCTAAGAATAAGCCTTATGTACTCATATGTTGTTTGCTAAACAAATTACGTTCTAATTGTCAGACAGTACGAAACAAGGTCATAGACAAGTGTCAACATGTTGTTAGTATTTCCTTTGCTAAGAAAGTCCTTTCAACTCTAAGACCGAGAAAAATGGAATATTTTTCAAGTTATTAAAAGAAGTGTCAATATTGTAAATGATAAACATTTCCCTAATTACCTCTGCGGAATCGCATTCAGGATCCTTTCATTACGAAACAAATGCTCAAGTCACTACTCTGAGGTTTCTCTGTTAAGTAAAGAGGGAAAACACTCGTGTATGTAGCACACTGCACACGTTTACAATTCAAAAGTTTTAATAAAAAAAAGAAACAGTCTGATTTCGTTCATGATAAAACATTACAATGCAGAAAATTTCTAATTTAAATTAGAAAACTAAAGAATACACACAAATTCGAAAGGACGTGAAAGAGAAGGTGGACTTCAGAATCATTCGTAACCTTAACTGGAACGTGGTGCTTCAGACCACTTTCTTTTTTGTTTTTCGATTGGCGGAAAATATCTCAGTCACTTGTCTCTATATTGTACGAGATTAGACTGGTTTACAGTTCAATTAATCTTGAGCGACAGGGTGTCGAAATAAGACATGGAGAACATTTAAAATTTCAAAGAGTCTAGTACAGGGAATGCAATCCGGGACCCCGGCTAGTGAACTATCTGATGGGTGGGGTGAATGGTTCGTTCCCATGGCAAGTAAACTTGATGTGGACAACATCATTCTCGTGTGTTTTGTCGGGACACTCCGGTACTCCCGTTTCTTCCCACTTTCTCATTCAACCAACACGTCCTTCATAATTCACTCGTATTAACAATGGTGTCGCTTAACGTAAAAGCCACAATCTTGCGTAACTAAACGCGAAGAATTTATATCAGTTCATTTACAAACGGTTAACCAAAATAAACCGAACCGAAACAATTGTATTTCCTCTTGCTCAATAACGTGCTCTCACAAAAGTATATAGAAAAAAACATTGTGAATTCGTGATTCCATTCAAAAGTGAAACAGCAGGTTGACAATACCTTAACCTAAAAGGAAAGCTTTACGTATCTTTTGGAACATTTCCAAAATATGTATGGATATTCTAGAAAGCGAGAATTAATGACGGTTTTCAAACAAAGCTATACCAAATTACAGTTCGGGTTCGTTAATAAACTGTCAGTATGTGTTTGAACCTTAAACGGAACCGAAAGTAGTTAATCGGGTTTTGGAACGATTCTAGTAGCTAGACTGTAGTTGATGTTTCTATTACCTCATGAAATCAACTAACATTATAAAGTTAAACTTGGAGATAAGGCTGCTATAGTCCCCGATTTCCGACTATATATATTTATATCTTGTAAATATATACTACCTTAAGTGAAAAACTAGGAATAAGTTTTGCAAGAATCAATAAGTTTCAGTCAACTTTCTGAAGGTTGAAGGAAATGTGTTCACCGAGAGCAGACATTTAGCATTTCCAGGGCAATTTCTCATTCACACCACAGATTCACAAAGGTATTTATAAACTTAATTCAAATGTACTGGCAGTTATTTGGTGCACACTCTCTGAAAATCCTCGATCCGGTCATGAAAACATATATATATATATATATATATATATATATATATAGGTTGTTCCGAAATTCGTGTAATTTTGTACAGCACCAAAAGAAGATAAAATTTTAACACTATTGATGTGAAATTCGGCTTTCGTGTTGGCACGTATTTTTAAAATTTTAACAGGAAATGATAGAAAATCGTTCTTTAGCCCAGTTTTGTTAACGTAAACACAAAACTTCATTTTCGTTATGGGAGATTCAATGCTAATTTTTTAAAGCAGTTTTTTTTCAATGATGATTAGTAAGGATTTAGGTGTACATGAGTATTATTTGTTACAAAATACAATATCACTCGCCCAAAATAATAGCATAGTTGTTTTGAAAACTATTTTTAAGGCTCCTCTTTTTGGTGGCAAGGGGCGTTAAACGGTGCTCGGTGGAGTATCACCAAAATCCCAAATTGTGCCAGAAAGCGTCTGCTTAATCGCAAATGTCACAGAATAAAAGCTCGAAGCTCCTTGCATGAGCCAGTGACTGATATGTGGCTATATTCCAACTTGTAAACCTCACATACAAAATCACCATAAACATCTTTAGCGAGACTATAAGAAGGTATTTTCTTTACATCAATGAGTGTAAAATTCGGTGTTATTGTAGTAGAAAGTTATGCATATTTTAAACGATATGTTATTTTGATAACGTACCGGTTTAGGGGAGTACAGGACGCGAAACATATGATTGTGAATCTTTAAATGAATTCCAAAATGTTATTGTTGAAATGCTAATGAGCTTCAGATAAATAATAACTTTCACAGAATTAATATTCCGAGGCTTCTTGCAAGTGTGAGTGACTGGAATGGGGCTACAGCTTCCGTCCAAAATTCACATAAAAATTCGGTATAAATATACTTAGCAAGAACATATGGGAAGAAACTATTTTTGGTCAATTAATGTGAATTTTTTTCTCCCTTGTAGTATAAAATGTATGCGTTTTTGAAGTCTGGATTGTTGGTTTAATAGGGCAGCGCCTTAGGTAGCACAGGGGGCGTAGCATATGATGTTGAATCTTTCTGAAAGCTCCGAATTGTATTTTGATAATGAGAGTAAGTGCCAGATAAATGGCAAATATCACAAAACTAATACTCTGATGCTCCTTGGAGGTGCCAGTGACTAATGTAAGGCTACAGACTTCGTTCTAAAAATCACATGAAAAATATACCATAAATATCCTTAGCAGAAACATACCGGAAAAAGCTATCTTTTGGATCAATTAATTTGAAATTTGATGCTGTCTTATTAAGAAAGTATGAGGTTATTAAATTTGCGATGCTATATTGGAAACGCACCGCCTTAGGAGAACACAGGGGGGCAAAGGAGGTGCCTTTTATATATATAAATGCCATTCTTTTAGAATTAAAATGAGCGTCAGATTAATTACAAATCTCAGAGAATTAATATTCTAATGTCATTAAGATGTACATATGGGGCTACGCTCCGCCTTCCGAAAGTCATATCAAAATGAACGATGAATATCCTTAGCATGGATATACGAGAACAATGTAGATGTCTTTTGTATTTTATTATTATTGAAAACAAATTTTGTGATTTTTTTAAATCTCAAATCTACTGTAAATAATTATCTTCTATCACTGTAACAGATTATGCGTATAGTTTTGTTGTTAAGGTGCCACTGGAATATAATCAGAGAACTTTCATTTGTTAAAAATCAATTCGGACTATTGTAATACCACAAGATGACACACACAAACCACCAACGTGTTTTCTGCACACTTAAGCAAAACAAACTCGAAATAGAACATAAAATGACAATGGAAAATGTTACAATAACCACAAAAAAATCTTAATGAAATGTAACATTTTAAAAGTTACAAGTTTAGTAGGATAGTTTTACATTTCATTATTGTTTTCTTTATTCGTAAATAGAGTGTACTTCTTTCATACTTCTTCCAAAATAACAGTATGGTCCCACTTTCCAGATAATAAACTATTCATATCTACTGGAAACGTAAATACATCAATAAATCGTATACTATGGACAGGTAGTTGTAGAAACAAATGCCTCGTGAGGAATAAGAATCATCTCTTCAAAATTATTGCTTCCTGAAAACAAAACTTTGATTCTATATCATCATTAAAAGATTAAAAATATAATTAACTTAAGTATAGGACAGTTAATGTCAACTTACTGTTATTCAGCACTCTAGCCATTGTGAACACCTTCTTCAACTTACGTGAAGTGATCATCTCTAAACTTTGGACAATTTTCTGTTTTAAGTCATCTGGTAGATATGTTGCAAAATGTGTTGGTGTCAACTACCCATATTAGTAACTGGCACACGCAATGAGCATCGGAGTATTAATTGTCCGAGATTTTTTTCATCAACCTAATGCTCCCTGTGCCCCGTAAGGTGCTGTCTTACTAAAACACCAATCCAGATTTCAAAATACGCATATTTGTTTTTTTACTACAAGAACGTAAATTTTCACATTAATTAAAAACAATATATTTCTTACCGTATGTCCCTGCTAAGGATATTTATACCGAATATTTACTCGTATGTGAATTTTTTGCAGGGGGAGTGTAGCGTCATATCAGTTACTGTCACATACAAGCAGCACCAAGGTATTAATTAAGTGACATTTGTGATTAAGCTGACGCTTACTGGCATTCCCAAAATAAGATTTGGGATCTGGTGACTCTCAACCCGCCACCTTTCTACGTCCCTTGCCACCCAAAAGAGGAGAATTAAAATCTAATATTCGAGATAACTATACAATCATTTCGCATAAGTGTTATTTCATTTTATAACAAATAATATTGATGTGTCCCCAAACACTTATCAATAATAATTGAAAAAAAACTGTTTTAATGTTTACATAGAAATATCCCATAAGGAGAATAAAGTTATGTCTAACGTTCCCAAAACTTCGGTTAAGCAATGACTTTCTCTCTCATCATGTTAAAATTTGTAAAAAGTCATAAATTTTTTAATAAGGATGCTGAATTTCACATTAATAGTGTGAAACTTTTATCTTCGTCCAGTGCTGTAGAAACTTGCACGAATTGTGAAACACGCTTTATAGATATATGGTTAGAAATAGGGGACTATAGCGGCTTTATCTCACAGTTTACACTAAATAATGGCAGTTGATTTCACGAGGTAATAGAAAGATAAACTACGGTCTGGCTACTAGAATCGTTACAAAACCATATTAACTGCTTTCCGTTCCGTTTAAGGTTCAAACACAATGTGACATTTTATTAACGAGCCCGAACTGTAATTTGGTATAGGTTTGTTTGAAAACCGACATTATATCTAGAATGTCCATACATATTTTGGAAATGTTCCAAAAGATATGTATGCTTTCGTAATAATTTAAGGTATTATGAATCCTCTGTTTCACTTTTGAATGGAATTCTGATTACACATGTTTTTTCTCTATATGTTTTTGTGAGAAGACGTTAATGAGCAATAGAAAATAAGCTGTGTTTCGTTTCCGGTTATTTTTGGTTAATCGTTTTAAAGTGAAATGAAATAAATTCTTTGCGTTTAATGTCCGACGATTATGCCTGTTATGTGAAGGGAGGCCATTACTAAAACAAGTGAACTATGAAGGACGAATTAGTGGAATGAGAAAGTGGGAAGAAACGGCAGAACAAGAGTGTCCCGAGAAAACCCACGAACAAAATGTTGTCCACCCCAAGCTTAGTTGCCTTGGGAACGAACCAGGTACCCCATTCATCAGATAGCTCACTAGTCGGGGTCCCGAGCTCCATTCACGATGGGAGAGTCTTTTAAATATTAAAAGTTCTCGATGTCTGTTTCGGAGTCTTTGTTGTTCAAGGTTAATGGAACTGTAAAACGAGTCTTACCAAGTAGAAAATACAGGCGAGTTACGGAGCTATTTTCGGTAAAACAGGTAAACACCACAAGGTTTAAAGCACAAGGTTCTAGATAAGGTTTCAAATGGCTCTCCACTTTGTCCTTCATGGCCTTGCGTGTTTGTATGTCTTTCTTTGATTTCATATTTAAATTAGAATTCTCTGCATTATAGTATTTTATCGTCAGAAAATCAGACAGAAATCAGAGTATTTCGTCCTGAATTCAGAGTGTTTTGTCCTTATTAAAACCTTTGAATGGTAAACGAATGGAATTTGCTACATGCGCGAGTGGTTTTCCTCTTCCTTAACAGAGCCGTATGACAGTAGTGGCTGGAGCGTTTGTTTCGTAGTGAAAGGGTACTCAGTTTGATTCCGCATAGGAAATTAGGGAAATTTTTATCATTCACAATATTGATACTTCTGATGTAATATGAAAATATTACATTTCTCTCAGTCTTTGAGCTGAGATGTCTTTGTTCACAGGGCAATTGCTAACAACATGACGTCATATGTCTAAAAGGCTCATTCTTAGGGCCTAGGGCTTAGACACCAATCCTTACTTAGTATATATTATAAATCAATTAACCCTTCGTAAAGAAACAAATTCTTTTTCCTGTCATTTTTAGTATTTACATTTACTTCAGTTAAATTTTACCCATCCAAGTGGCACTGATTACTATACAGATTTAAACCGAGAAGTCTTTTAAGAATTTATTTTGAACTAAATGTAAACAAATATCCAATATAGGCATTAAACACCAATTTCAATACCAAAATCATTGCAGTTTACACATGTAAAGGGTGTTACACGTTTAATTATATCATCATATCTTCAGTTTTAAAAGTAAATAAAACATCTCAGACCGAGTTTCGAGCTGCCGATCTTCAAATCTCACAAGTTCTTTACGAGGAAGGAGCGGCTTAAGATGCTCGCTTAATTGAGGTATATGTACGGCTTGCAGCTATAGCCTATATAAAGAACAGAGCGAAAATGCAACCCCCTCTGTATAAATCTGCGGGAATTTGGATGGATCTATTCTTACATTTTTTGGACTTAGTGTCTGAACAAGTTTTGATGTTTATATGAACAGGAGTGTACCACTTAGACAGCCCGAAAATTTCCAGTAAATGATGACATGCTGTATGTTTATTGGTAATACATAGATTAAGTCTCTGTTTCACTAGCAACGGCAAACTTTGTCACAGTCGGATACAACAGCACAAGTTAGATTAGAATTGTACAAGTGTTTAGAACAGCTACAAGAACGGTTATTGTAATTTGATACCGATTGAGTAATTTAAACTCAAGAACCTGATGAAAGCACAATTCCAACTGGTGAGTTTTTCGGTGATTTAACAAATGAACTACTCAAACATGGTGTAGAGGCATATATATCGCAGAATATGTATCAGCTGGACCCAAGAATTATGCGTTACGTATTTTTGACCCCAGTATGAATAAATACTATCTATTATGCAAATACGAGGCTTTTCATTAAATTATGAACCTTCTAAAGACTTAAATTATAATGTAATGAACAAACTGATAGTACATAATGAAGATGAAGCATAAGAAGATTAAATTATAAATCTTTCGAAGACTTAAATTTTGATGTAATGAACCATAAGAAGTGAAAAGGGTGTGTTAGAGGGAGGAAAAGGCTACCAAAATTCGACGTATACACAAGACGTCAGAAGATTGAAATGAGGATTCTAGCTCATCATAAGTACTAAGATCGAACGGCTATCCTTTGAAAAGAGAGTACAACTATTCAAAAATGAATTCTGCAATATATTAAAAAAGAGAGACTGGATGTGGGAAGGAGGTTAGAAGTAAGAAAGTAATACCTTCATTTCGACGTTTGGACACTGTTTGTGGCTTCCACTGGCTGGGCTCCTCTGCGGAAGTTTTCGGTTATATTTAAACTCGAGCGCAAGGCTCGGCAACTATTACAAGTGAGCCTAGAAGCGAGTACCAGACGTCACTAGAGGTGTGGTTAAGTTTGTAGGAAGAGTCAGGATGGTGTCTCTGATGATTTTTTTACAGAACAATAACAACAATTACATAAATGACATCACAATTTTAAAAAGTAGATTCAGCGAAAGATAATTCAGTCGGTCAGTGTCTCTTCAGAGCGCTAGTCCACAACATGTTTGTATCTCACAGCATAGTATAGTCATATAGTAAAAGGTCTCTGTCCTTTACCAAAAGGCACGAAAACTCACAAAACACGAATAACTCAAACAAAAAATATGTAGCCCACATCATTGTTTGCTGGTAGACCATTTATGCATGAAAACTATAAATCGATATTAAATCAATCACATCAGTCTTCAATGTGAGACTCAACACTAACACGCAGATTCCTTTACAGAAGAAGAAGAAGAATCTCGTCCCACAGAAGTCATAATTATAGATGAGAAAAAATGCCGCAGTAAAGATCATACTTTCGTTAGTTTTCCCGAAACAAAAATCTATAAGATGAATTACATAATACGGCGCAGAAGTACAAATTCATATGATACTTGTCGATATAGATACACTCCTTTCAACAAAAGAAGGAGAGAAATGCAATACGAACATTTATAAACATAGGGATGAAGAGAAAATTATCATACTCCTTAACATGGATAGAACGTAATAACATCCCTTTTCATGTATTCTTCCAGGCCCAAGTGGATGTGGAAAAATTTTCTTTGTAATACGATTCCTGTCTAATTTATCACGTATTGTTAATACATCGTTTTGTATTATTTATTGGTACTATGGAGAGTGGCAAATCGAATAGAGACAAATTTCAATGAAAGTACAAGGTTTTGAAGGAGTAACTAGAACAAAAATGTTTTACCTAAAATTAGACCTCATGTTATTATTTTTGATCATATGTATGAAATGAACCGTAATATAGTTGACTTCATTACAAAGGGTTCCCACCATAGAAATCTTAGTGTAATTTTTATTACACAAAACATATTTCAGCAGAGAAAAGAAATCAGAGATATGAGTTTGAATTGTTCTTATTTTTATTATTAGAAAACCAAAGACAAGTCACGAATTAAACATTTCAGTTTTCAGCGAACTCCTGAGAATCCATAATTTTTTTCAAGAATGTTTTAATGATGCATCAAAGTTACCATATGAATATTTATTTCTTGATTTAAAACAGGCTACGCCAGATGAAATTCTTTTTAAACAAATAATTTTCTGATGATATTTAACATTACGCTTATGGTAAAACGAGATAGAAGAAGAAGAATGCAAAGTTGTGTTTATAATGCTAGTTTTAAACTGTGTTTCTTCATTCTATTAATTTGTATCAAAGAGTGAAACACGAAGATCTTCGTACGATGTGCAAAGCAAATCCTAAATTACCTAAATCTGTAGTGACCAATGCAGACACTTCAGTGATTCATAGTATTTGCGAATGTTGTTATAATGTATTCAAAGAGAATGAACGTCTTACAAAGACCTAGAAAGCAAGATTAAAGCGATATAAGAGGACGCTTTGATACCTTGTGAACAAAAGAAGCTATCGAGGAGAAGAAGAAGCATTTAGTAGTGCAACAGAGTGGACTCTTACCGGCATTATTAGCTCCTGTTTTATGTGGTGCGTTATCAAGTTTACTATTGCCCTAATGAATTGGAATACGCAAAGAAAATTATTTTATTTCCAATTGAAGTTCTCAATCGTGTACAAACAACATAATGTACCCTAGAGAAACGTGAATCTAGTTTAAAACAAGACATGGGAAAGATTTTACATTTATCCTGGAGAAATGAATATAATAATGTTCTTCAAAAATATTTATATTTAACACGAAAACAAAAACAACTTGTGACACTTTAGATTACGTCAACTAAATCAGAGAAGCCTGATTGAGAAAAATAAATATTGTTATTTGTATACCCAAAATATTTTGTAAAAGAGCAAAAGAGCTGAATTACTACCACATAGAATGAAACATATTGATAACATCACGTGGGACAATAAAGGAAATAGTTGCATCGAAGGTTATAAATTAGATGGATATCATATTGTAGACTTAATTTGTAATGTCTCAAGAACATGGAAACACATATATATCCACCTGGATGCGAGAAATTTTGTAATTATTTATCTTCTAATAACACACCACACGAACATGTTGGAAATTCAAAACTGTTGTCATATTTTACGTAAGTAGAAGAAGAGGAAGCTGAAAGAGAAGAAGAAAAGGAAGAAGTAGTATTTCTTATAACGAAAAGAAACGTGCGGGTAAACGTCCAATATGGTTAAGATGGAAATCATAAAGAAACACTTACACAAAATTTAATTTAGCCCTTCACATCCTGCTTCATTTTCAACTACTAAAAATTGTGGTTTGCTACAAAGAAGAAAATTCCTACACACTGTATAAGAAGTGGTTATTGGAGGTATCAACGTCGACGTTGCACAATCCAGTACGTCGTCGCTTTAAAAGGGATTTCTATGTAATGAATAACATTGATGACGAATGGGAAAACGATATTACTGATCTTCAGTGTCTTCAAAAATTTAATGACGTATATCGTTATATTCTTACAGTGATTGATATGTTCAGTCTTTATGCCTGGGATCTGCTAATAAAATGTAAAAGTACAAATGATGTCTTACAAGCCTTAAGAATTGTTTTCAAAGACAGAGAACCAATTACATTCCGAACAGATAAAGGAAGTGTGTTGACTAATAAAACCATACAGAAGTACTTGAATTAAAGAAAAATAATATAAATAAAAATCCTGATATAAAGGCTAGAAATGTGGAGTATTTTACCAGGACTCTAAAAAAATGTGTATATACTTCACAGTATCAACGTCAATTATGTAAATGTATTACCTCTTCCTGTAAAATCACACAATGAAATTCATCATTCCAACATTAAGATGGTACCTGCAAACGTTTTTCAAAATAAGCTATTGCAAGTATGGCATAATCAGTATATTATAATAAAGGATATGAATAATAATAAGAATCCGGATTGTTCAAATTTTTTTAAAATTGGTGACACAGTACGAATTAGTAAAACTAAACGTAAATTTGATAAGGATAATTTCAAAACTTAACTTGGGAAGTATTTAAAGTGAAGAAGATAGTACCTACAGATCCACCTGTTTATGAAATATAAAATTTAGACCAGTAGCCACTACATGGATTATTTTACAGACAAGAATTACAACCTGTGACATTATCGAAAACAATTTACATAGATAAAATCATACGCACAGGAACAAAAGTTAGCAGAAAAGAATAGCTTGTTCTTTGGAAAGGATATCCTTCTTCTTTCTATTCTTGGATACTTGCAAAATCCCTAAAGGACATCAAGAAGTGCAATGGAACCTGATGCAGATTTTACGTTACGCTTTCCAGTAATAGTTCTATAAAATATTTTTCTAATAACACCTTAAGATAATACACTACTAAACTTCGTCAAAGAAAGGAATTCCGTAAAAAGTGGGAAGTGGCTATTGTTGAGATTCATTATCCTCATTGAACTTTAAATATTAATGAACAAAATAATATTTTTACAAACCTGTCAATAGTGATGAATGAATGTTTGTAACTAAACCTGTGAGTTATTATATATATTTGAGAGTTGCTAGAGATAATTAATAGAACAACCGATTCGCAAGTTTATATATTCCCTATATTCGTGAAAGTGATATCTGTTTTATACGTCGTCTTCATAATGACACAGCTGTGGACGTTGTAATATCACCAAGTGTTAGTGCCATGCTGGGATTTGATCCAAACGTTTATTTAAAGAATATGGAACAAGGCTAAAGAGTTCCAAATTTACGTTTAGAACCTCCATCTACAATGTATGAATATTGTGATATAATTCAATCCGCATTGGTTTTAGATACGGTAGCACCAGTATTATGTATCATAAATATGAATCATGTAAATCATCCATTTGGAAGTAGTGCTATAGAAATTTTTAATCCTCTACATTATGTATCTATATAAAAGATGCATTTTGAACACGTCAAAATAAATATAAGAGACAGTACAGGCTCTCCACTGGCATTTACTTTCGAAACTGTGTGCGTTAAACTACATTTACAACCACTGCGACAACATCAAAAATCATGCATAATCCATATTTACAATATTATCAAAAAGAGGCTCTTTCTGGAACTGGATACATTTATGTTGGATCACCTTATCAAGTTGGACATGGTATTGGGAGTTTCCTTGGAAGATTATTTCGTTCTGTCATGCCATTAATAAAACAAGGAGCTAAAACAATTGGAAAGGAATTATTAAAATCTAGAGCAAACGTTATTAAAGACGTCATCATCGATAAACAACCTATAGCGAATCCTCTCATCAACGAATAGGTGAAGCGAGGTCCATTCTGCAAGAAAAAGCTAAACATAAAATGAAATCTATGCTAGAATCTGGATATTAGCTAAGGAAACGAAGAATTGCACATTATTTTATCTTAAACCGTCCATCATTACACATCATCAAGAAAGAGAAGAAGTGCAAGAGTAAAAATAGTAAACTTACACAGAAAACAAAGGAAAATGAGTATCGCAATGAGAGAAAATTATCAGGCGATATCTTCGAATAATGTTTCATCATCATCATCTCTTTCTTACAAATCAACCCTGCTAGCGTGTACATATATTTTCTACTGGATATATAATAATCAACTAGATATATTTTCTACAATACCAACGCAAACCAGTACATCAGATACTCACGTTGTGACATATATACCAATCAGTTCACTAGCTGATAATGCACCTATAGAATTTGTCATCCCAGTAACAAGTGATGAATACATAGAATTACTGCATACTCTCCTTTATATTGAAGCTTGTTTGTCTGAAAAATATGGGGCCGACTATTCTTATTCTGGATATTGCAATCCACACCCCTACCTTCTGGCCATGGAGAGGAACTTCCTGTATGACATGTGGGTTTTCTGCACACCACAAACGTGAGTTCTGGGTATTGACGTAACCTGATAAATGGAGCTGGGCCTCATCAGTAAAATTAGCATTATCCAAAACATCGTCAGACTTGTCCATAACAAACCGTGGAAACCATTCACAATAATGCACTCGTTTTACACTGTCGGGAGGAAGTAACTGCTGCACCACTCTCACCTTATACGGGATAGGACGCAGTTTTTTATGAACCGCCTTTTGTGTCGTACCAACACTTATTGCTTCTTCCTGGGCAAGTTTTCAAAGTGATTTATGGGGGCTACGTTGCATTGCATCCTATATGTGTAGCATTTTTCTTCATCGAGCACTAACGGTCTACCACTTCGATCATTGTCCATTACCGTTCCAATATCTCTAAATTTATCGATCAGTGTCCTTACAGTGTGACGATTCGGAACACGTGTATCCGGAAACCTAGCTGCAAACTTATCTTTGACTGTCTGTTTGTATTCACCTTGTTCACGGAACACATGTTCAACCATGAATATTCGTTGTTCCAAAGTTAACACCATTGTTTCAGAGACCGCTAACTAGATTCAACAATCACTTCAACGTCACTTTGCCGACTGGAATCTAAGAAAGGAACTTCATGCAAGGTGATAATATAGCAGCGTTGCAAACCTTCGCATAAAATTTTATTTCATGTGACTTTGAATGCGACTTTGACTTGCCACGATTCAGGTGTATAGGGACTTTTAGAACGCTCTGTATTAATAATTCTTTATATTGTATGTTCAGTGAAGTGGAAGTGTATTTAAAAACAAGCTGATTTCATGTCCGTATCACAATTATCCGTATCGATCATACATCGTAAAACTATTAAATTACGATGATTCCGCTAAAAACACTCATCATCAATGTGCATTATGGTTTCAAGATACTGCTGGATATGTGGATGCAACATGTAGTGGTAATAAATAATTTAAAAAGCGTTATACAAAATACTTTCATTTCCAATTTAAATCTTCCACCAAAAATATTGACATCTCTGTTCTTATCACTTGGAATACTGATGTCCATTTCATTAATACTACTGTGTTCATTCACAAATGTATGAATTCCGGCAAGTCCATTACATGCAAGATATTGCGATTGTACATGATTGTACAAGATAGTATCTGTATACAGCTCAAAATATTCACGTAGCACAACACTGCAAGCTTTACTGTCTTTCGCAGTATGTTCAACACACAATATTTCCAGGAAATAAAGCCAAGCAGTAGAATTTAAGTACTTAGTGTTTCGAGGAGCGTGAAATGTTCCTTTTTGTCTAACATTAGTAATTCTTCACTCATTAGTTTCCTCAGCACCAGTTTCTTTATTCCGTCGAAGAGATTTAAATAGGCGGCAATAAACGGGGTCATACGTATAAGTTTCTCCCACTTTGCCAAATTTAACTTCAAACAGCAATTCTTTTACCAACATGAGTCACTGGCTCAAATGTATAACTATCCAGTCAAATACAAATTAATTTGGTTCTCATTGAATTAGGACCATATTTTGTAACGTTATCGTTTTATATTTTAAATTGTTGCATTTATTTTCCAGCAATTCAAATCACAAAAATTGGGAAATACGATTAATAACCGTAATGGTCCTGACTTATATTTTTCTTATTTTATGTTCATTCTGTCGCCATAACTTAACAGACAAATACCTATCTTCTTTTCAACAACTGACATTCATTCTTATCTATATAAAATCAAGAAATATTCTACATCTTTTTCCTCTTCTTCTTATCAACAAAATGTGCACTTTTAAGCGCCGTTGCAAAAAATAACTACAAGACAATGAAAGTAATTTATAGATTAGATATGTAATCTCTTTGTATATATGGCTTTTGACAAGGACTTCTTAAAAATTTTTTGACAATTTAAGAAAGAATCCTGGACCGTTACATATGTCATCTATATGATTACCTTACTTTCCGAATAGCCCTCGTATATATATATTACAATACATATATTAATTTCATTTTATCTCAGCAATAATCGTATATTTATTTAATAATCAATTATAATTTAATTCTATAAATTACCGTCGAAGAGGACTTATTCAAAAAATCGACCAGCTTGTTTAATTATTCAAGTCCTAAGGCATATTCTTTAGTTCAATATCATTGGAGCTCACTAACACATTAAACGAAAATACATAGACATATCTCATAACTTATTTCTTCCACTCGGGCATCAATAAGATGATTATAAAATAATTGAAAAGCACAATAGTGATAAGTAAAGCGAATTACAAAGAAATTATAAAAATACTCAAAACAAAACAAGACTTGATTATTGTAACGGAGTAATTCAAATAAAGAAAATTATCATATTGAGAATCAGCAAAGTTTATATGGGTTAGAATATAACATATTTTATTTATTAAGGCATGGTTAACATAACTTTGATAAGCAATATTCGTTATCATTTATATTAAGAACATTATTTATATCATCTGTATGAAATTCAAACAAAGTACGAACAATAAATGAAATCATAGCTGTATGTAAAGTGAAAATAAACAAGGGTTAATTAAATATGCATTGACGGACGCCACAACTTTGCCTTAGGTTACATTGCCAAAGGGTTCGGTTAAGTTGAATTAAATATCACAATCTCGATTACTATTCTCTATATTAGGTATTCCTCCTGATGTTTGGTTTCCATTTTGATAACTTCTGCCAACTATAAAATTGCTACGAAACGTATTTCGAGAAAAATTGAGTGTACTGTTTGTCTGATTTCTAAACGCTGTATATTTGCTATTCCTGTTTCCTCTGTAATTAGATTCAGTTGTAATACCGGTATAATTGGATGTATTATTACTTCTTACATTAAGGTTACATTTCACACGCACATTAATATTCCGAAAAGAAATATAATTACCTTGACTTCGGTTATTATTATTAGGTTGATTTCCGTTATTATTACTTTGTACCATGGATTGGTTTTCAATATTTTGCGCTATCATAATCGAATGATTGAAATCAAAACATTCTGAAGAAATCAGCATTTGTAGCAACACAAAAGGTAATAGTATGCGGATCAATGCTATAATTTGTGATTCTTGTTGGTAAGCATTAATTAATTTCAATTCAGTATATACAGAAATCACAAAATCAGTTAAATTCTTACCAATTTTTGGATCAAACCGTCTGTTCTGACAAATGCGTCTCGGTTTGCCAACATGAAATCTTTCTCAAAATTGGAAAGCAAAGCATTCTCAAAATCTAAATATTTTCGTAAGCTACCCCTGATTGCTTTGAACCAAACAGAGCAGGGTGATAGTATAATATGGGATAAAACTTTGAGAAACATAGTTTTGTCTCTATAGATTAAGTCACATTCCTCTTCGAATGCAGGTATCTCTTCCGACCATTCGCTAAATTTCGTTAATGATCGTATTTTGCTAAATCTGAAAGGAGGATAAGTATTATGGGATTGTTTGAAAGGATTAGATTTTACGTGTCTGGGTTTTCGCTGATGTACTGGCCGTGATTTTCTTTTCTTTTTTCCTACACTACAGGCACATTTATCCCTCTACGAATAGCTATCTGTTACATCACTTTCTCTCTCTAGGTTCATTGGATATATGGTCCCTGTTGAGGATTGAATCAGGAGTATAATTTACGGAGATGATCTTTTCTTTATAGTGTCTATTTTCTTCCGTAACACTTTAATTTGGGTACTAACCTGAGTTTCAACAACATCCACTGCACTTTGCACAATTGTAAATCTGTGCAACATTTGTTCCATCATACCGTCGCTTCGTTTTAACATAGCATTTTTTGCTGTGTTATTTGCTCTGGTTTACTATCCATTCGCTGAGACATAGCCTGTGTATTTTTTTTCAAATTTAGTATCTGTTTGCTGAAATTGAGTATCCATTTCCTGAAAACTTTTGTCCATTTGTTGAAACCTCTGTTCAAATTTAGTGTCCTTCTGTTGCATTTGCTGCGACAAATATTGACCTAACTGTTTATAAGGTCAGCTACATTTGTTGATGTCTCCATACCTGATGTTCCACATGCTTCTTCATTTACATTTTCATTCCCAGAAACACTCATTTTAATGTTTCTATCTATTCTTTTAATACTCCTAAGTAAAGTATGCTCCGTGTTGAAAGCTATGGCGAGACAGATTTTCTTAACTTCAAACTAATCTCAAGATGTTCCTGGGCGTAAACCACCATCTCTTATGTAACGTTATATTTTTTATATTTCAAATTGTTACATTTATTGTCCCACAGTTCGAATCACAAAAATTGGTAAATACGAATAAACACCTTAATCGTTCTGACTGTTCTTCTTATTATTTTATATATATTTATTCTGTTGCCAAGGCAACAAGAGACAAATGCCTATATGCTTTTAAACTACTGACATTAAATCGTTATCTATATAAAATAAACATATATTCTATATCTTTTTTCTTCTCCTATCAACAAATTCTGCACTTTAAAGTGCCATTGCCCAAACTAACAACAAGTAAAAGGAAGTAATTTATAGATTAAATATACAATATCGTAGTAATTTGACATTTAACAAGTACTCTTTTATAGTATGCATAGTTGATGCACATGCACTCATGGATATGTTACTCCAGTAGCTGATCAACACAGAGTAACGGTAGTATGCATACCGATGTCTGTACATGCATGAAGGAGGGATGAAGAGGAAAATTCATGTTTCGTCTTGTTTATTCATGTCCTATACACTTACGATGAAGATACAAATTCAGTAAATTAAAAATCATGCATGTTACGTCCAGGTTTATTAATCTTCATTCATTTGTATGTTAAACATACATTTCCACTTTTTAAATACGTTAATAATGCACCATTATCTGCTTCCAATTTTTCAGTACAGGGCCCTGTTAAAATTATCTTTTCACGTCCTTTAAATGTCACGCATGCCTTCCTGGCACATGTCGTTGTAATTATCTCACAATTTGCAATACGAAATGGTACGCCAATCTCTAAATCTCGCATTTCTGTAAAGGATACTAATTATGTCATATTAAGCTTATCTAACAGATTCATTGACGTTGCAAACTTAATTTCACGTTTCTTCCTTCGCAACAGTTGCTAGTGGAATGATCTACACAAACACATACGTGTACATTTTACATTCCGTTTCCGACTTCATCATTCTTTCATTCGCTACTTTTCTTCACGTGAAGCTATTCACTCAAGACCTGGTAAATGACCATTGCACAAAGCATGACCAATAAGTCATGATTCATTTTATTTATACAGGCATCCCAGGGGAATATTCCCAAAACTAAATTTCGATGTTGTTGCTGTTGCTGATGCAGTTTTTCAAATAACTCTCACCTGGAATCCAATGAAACTTCAACACCTATCGGGGACTTGAATAAAGAATTCTCATCCTACGTTTTCAAACAAATCACGGAATGCGATATTCACCTTTGCAACTATGACCAATTGGATTAAAGGACACATTTCAAATAATCTGGTAACAAATCCTGTTCCCATGGATATTTACGCCCTTCTCCGGAGACAGGGGCCCAAAATAACAAAAAATACATTACGAGAAGTAAAATCATGTTTTATCTTGCTTCTATTTATGCATAAGATCATGCATACGTCCTATTACCTAGTCACATACTAGTTTACTCTGGTTCAGGCGGGGCCTAAGATCAAAGGTCAAAACAGACCATAGTGTCTGATCTGTACTCCGGTGTAGGTTTGTAGGAGCTGCTGTTTCCCAGATATGAGAAATGATTCCATTTTAGGAGAAAGTAATGCCTTGTAGAAAGTAATTATATAATATTTGTTGCCTTGTATACGATATTTAATAACGCAACACATCTAAAATTTTAAGGTAACCATGATACCAGTAACGGTAGAAACTTACAATGCCTATGAAAGTACATTATAATTCTAATTGTTAGTACATTTTGTTAATTTCATTTACCTGGTCATGGGAGAATTGAAAATGTAGCATGGACCACCTATTTTCTCTTGGATATCAACATAAGAACAGCAATCTACTGGTTTGTTGTTGATTTCGCACTTTACTATCAACGTTTCACACGGTCTGAAACAAAGCAAAGCGTAACTTTTTTGTTAGTAAATTGGCTATAAAAATTGTTATTCCTCAAGACAAATGAACAGTTAATTCACAAAACGTTCAATATAGATCATGAAAGGCGTTTTCATTATGGTTTATTCATTTTTTTTAAAAAAAAACAATATTTGAGGAAAATAACATTCTATGTAAAAGCCATACACATAATTCATTCCTATATTTCTTTACGGCTGTATGTAAAAATATATTTTGTTAATTGTACATCTATAATTAAGACATTCCCCATTGATATTATCATTCTTTTTTCATATTTCCACATTTATTATGTACTAATTCATTATATTCAGGTTCCTGTCTTCAGAAGTGTTGATAAAGTTTTCGCTGGTCATTGAAGTGAATTGTCTCAAGTATTATGGCAACTTTACATGCATGTGGAAAATTTCGTAAGTGTACTTACAAGGTTTTAGGTTGATTTCATAGAGTAAGATTCTTGTTGCAATGCTTTCGCTGAGAAGTACGATGTTCAAACGTCAAAATGACAACATTTGTTCTATTTAATTTTTGAAAGGCAAAGTTATTCATGTTCTGAAAGTGATAGGGGATAGCAAAGAACACGATACAAGTGTTACCTTTCAGCCTGATCCACTATTTTTACAGTGTTGGGTTTCTATCTCTATTTATTGTTAAGCTACTTTCGTGATCTAGTTATAAAGGACTAACGATTGGCTTTTTCGGTGAAAAACAAGCAAACTCCTAAGAGCGACTTTTTGTTCTGAAGGCTAAATTAAATATGAAGTAGAATACTTGAATCAGAATAAAACATATATTTTCCTGAAAACGATTTATACGTATTTATGTGCTAAATAAAGGTTTAGATGGGATGGTTGACTTTGAAGTTGCTATGCAGTGGAATGATAGTTAATCAGAGAAATTGTATAGACTCATATAGGAGGAGCATGTGATAGTGATTTTTTACAGCCTTAGATAGTTTTTTAAAACCAATATATCAAACAAATCATCCTCAATAACAAAGGTTTCCATATATTTTTAATTCATGTATATGAATAGGCTGTTTCTTAATCTAAGCAGAATTGTGGAAAGTGTGAAATTTAGTACAGTTGCAGAATATTGTAGTGAAGGGAGAAGCGAATGTAATAATTTTAGACACACTATCAAGTATGGAATAATGCATCATCTGCCAAGAAAGTTATTACATTTTTCCTGGTAAGTTAACAAGTTTAGGCTTTACTTCAAATGACATTACCTACTTGTAATTCCCCTTTCCAAATTATTAAATACTTAGAAATATTAGTTTTAGAGTTAGTGCTTTAAAATGTAAGAAGTTGGAACATGTAATATATTGCGATACTCGATAATCTAATGTCTTTAAACATCAGTTCAGTTAAAATTTATCCTTTCAATTATTGTTTATTAAACTGTTAGATTTAAGCATATAAATTTACTAAGCTACACGTCCGCAAAAGTTATGTTTTATCACTGTGTAGAAATTTATTTTGTGTTCGAAATTGTTTGCGTGTCTCATGTGATGTAATGAAATATTGGATTAGACATAAACTAATATTACTACCACAGAAACAACTATACCATTCCGAATCAAATTAAACAGTAATAATACATCCTTAATTTCCGAATTTTTTAAAAACATATGAACATATAATGGGTAGAAATCAATGGCAAATCTTCCGAAGGTCTTATTTCTTTAGTAAGTTTATTTACCTCTGTTCATACAAAAGAGCAAAAACGCAGCCCAGCCTACAATTAAAAATTTACACCTGTGCTGACTAGAATAGTAATAAGAATTTCATTATTTGTAATTTACCGGTAAATTGATATCGTTTTCATTTCTGTGATTTATGTTAGGTACCGAGAAAACTAGAGTAGTAAGAATGTCAAAAATTGGTTCGGTGTTTATTTGTAGTAAACTGAGCACACACAACGAAATAATACTATAAGCTATTATGTTCTGCGGTGCTTGAATTTTTTGTGTTGAACCTCGAATGTCACTTTCGGTTCCCAAGAGCTCCTTGTGGCTAAACGATTTCAGTACTCACCACTGATGTAGGAGACATTGGTTTGTTTCCTGGTGGGAGCTCATGTGATTCGAAACCCGTGTTTAGTTTTAAATTCCTGTCTCATGAAATCTCGCTCCTGAGAGGGTCACTAAACTGAAAATCAATTGAGTTTAGTTGATTTTGAGTTTAACGTCCCATCCCGCAGCGAGGCTATATGAGATGGGATCTTGAGTTATAATTTAAAGTTTCTGGTTTACTGTCTCTGTATCTGAATTTAAATTATTATTGTGACTTTTTATAAAACTTATATTTCATTTGTGGGGGACTAGGTTTCCTCAAGAAAACCACGAAGACCCAGCTATCCTATTCTTTTATATTACCTTATTATTAAATACAAAACTCCTTTTCAACGATTTCGATATTTTCCAGCATTAATTTTCAGAATTTTTGCACTTATATTCCATTTCTTTCTTTAAATGTAGCACAATCTTTAAAAATATAGAACTTGTAAACTCTAAATGTTTAGTAGTATGGTGTATATGTAATACAAGAATGAGGATATACCTTGATTAGGTACACATTGTAGCTAATGTATTCACTGAAATATAGAAATATGTGCAAACATTTAAAAACTTCGTCTAACCTTATCCTTAGTTAAAGGATAACATGCAGCAAAACATTACAAATTCTTCTTCATAGTTTGTCCTCCTGTCAGTAACAATCATATGATACTTGGAAAAGAATCTCTCGAGATCAACACTCGAGATTGGCAACCATATTGGCCGTAAAGTGCTTGCAGAAAAAGACTTGTGGTTAACTTTTAAACTGTATAGCAATGATACAATGTCAACTTCCTTAAAACAATTTCAAATCAGAAAATGTGACATCGCGCCATTCAAGTTTGCGGATTTATGCAGAATGTTTATGGTGGTCGTGACAATTTTCGGTACAATGGAAAGATTTGTAAGTTAAGTAATATTGGAAATGTGCTTTTTAGTTATTGTTAGCAATAATTAGCAAAAATTCCACTCTTTTGTTTTAATTCGTATTTAACGCAAGTAAGGTTGCATTTGAAAAAAAATAAAACGATGATATAAGCGCGAATGCTGGCTGTGAAACAAAACGTTTGAGGTTTCCTGAAACATATACGTATTTCTTTAACATTTCGCACATATCACATTAACGAAAAAGTTTAGTCTCTACTTGTGATACATGAACGAAGAATTAACATACCCAATATAAAATAAAAAAATACAAATTTCTAGAAAAAGTAATACGACTACTTTATTACGCATGTAAAATCATGCTTTGGTGTTTAACGGGCTGATGTATACTTTCATTAACATGAAGAATGTTAAACTCATACTTAAATATTTGATCCTACAGGAATGTTAAAATAATGTTTATTATACCCATTCTTTCTAAAATGCATATTTTGTCTTTTTTTATTATTTCTTTGAAAATTCTGCTTCTGAAAGCATTTCTTGCATTAAAAGCTCAATAACTTTGATTCCCAATTTATACTTGTGCGAGTTTGCTGAGGAACACAAGCACGTTTTCGTTGATCCTCCAAATTTGGAATCTCAATAGAATGCGGCGGGTTCGCCCATGAGTGAGAGTTGGTTATCAGAACGTAAGTTTACTTTGGTGCCCTCTGATTTGATATATCTTAAAGTGGAAATAATTATTTATATCCATGCTAAACTCTGTAGAGGCATACTGGGACAATGCGATCGGTCACCAACTGTGCTGTTCAGTGAGAAAAAGTTTACATATATTTCTTATTGCTATTTAGATAATTATAAATAATTATCCATTACACGGCAAAAAATAAGAAAATAGTGAATTACATACATAGTAAATGAATATTTGAAGTTGAAACGAGTTAATATTTTCCACCCTGCAGAAGTATGTAAGAAGGTTCTGAAATAATTCGTTTATTTAAATCCTAGATCTTTCAGCATAGTATGGAATTTAAATTCCGTTATATGAATTATTGTTAACGTATTAGTTACTATTGAAAATACTATTGAATAAAATTTGTTACTATTGAAATATCTTACAGGGTTTTTCATCCGGAAAGCAGTAATTTCTAGTGGCTATATAATTTATTTGAATAATAGTGCGGTGTACAATAATAGAATATATATATATGTAAATACAGAGCAAGCAAGGTATAAATGTTGTTCTGCAATGTCCATTTGTTTCAGGTTGCATGTTTCAGGATAATAATGGTGGACCGTAGACTTACATTGTAGCCGGAGATCTCACTGATGACTTGGCTCACTGAATCACGCTCCCTCTTACTGTCCTACGACGATTTTGAAAGGAGTATCATTGTGCACGGGCACCATCCATCAAGTCCATATTGTGTTATGTTGATCAGTTCATTATGATTAGTGATGTTACAGGACTTCGAAGAGGGAATCCAGACCAACCGTGCGTATAGAACAGCCTAGTACAATAGTGCAAGCATCTATTGTGAGTAGCTCGAATAAAATATCTCTGCGACGGTTGTGAGAAGAAAGCGCAATATCCGTAATATCATGCTGGGATTTTCTGCGAAAAGGCCTCCAAATGTTCCCCTATAAAATGCAGATGATATAATTAAAAATAAAAACGAAGGCGTCTGCATTTTGTAAATCAGTTCAGTGGATTAATTATTGATGAGCCAGAAATTAGTCAAAACTTTTGTGCACAGACGAAGCTTACCTTTATCTGTCAGATGAAGTAAACAAACTAAGTTTAAGATTTTGGGAAACAGAAAATCCATGTGAAATATTAGACTCACCTCTCCATCCGAAAAAGGTTTTGATATGGTGTGCTGTATCAAAACATAAGATTATTCAGCCTTTCTTCTTTGTGCCTTGGGTTATGTTAGATCAGAAAATTATTTGGAAATACTTGAGCATTAATTCTATTCTGGCCTTCGTCGCAAAATGCGTCCTCTTCGTCGCAATGGTTCCAGCATGATCGCAGCAAACCGTACATGCACCTTATTTCATTCAAACAAAATTACGCAATCGTGTGATTTGTAATCGCTATACATTGTTTTGTGGAACAGGTTTATTGTGGCTTCCATTCATCCCAGATATTAACGCTTGTGATAATTTTTATTTGGTTAACTCAAACAGAAGGTATTTAAACATCATATCCGATCTTTACATCAAACAAGGGCAAACATTGAATAGTATGCTTTAGCAGTTATTCACGTCAGCCTTGGTAAGGTTTTTGACGTGTATCAGAGTCAGGGAAGCGTCAAATCGTAAGATGAACACTTCGAACGTGTGTTATGGTAGGTTTCCATTTTAAATGAGTGTTGTAGTTGTCACAAAGAAAACTTGCAACACGATCTTTCTATTTACTATTTTTATACTAGTACTACAACTTTTTGAAAGCAAGAAAAATATCTCAACTCATGCATCACTGCACTCTAGTGGACAAATAGTGAACCTGTACATTGAGGGCATGTATTTTAGAGCGACTGCGCTCCCTGTCAAAAATAATCCGTTGTCTCAGATGCTGCGAAACTCTTTTTTCTTATATGTCAGCGGGAGGGCGATAGCAGGTACGAAGGAAGACGACCGAGAAAATTCCACATGGTTCAACTCCTTGCCAGATGGCATACATATTTATGACCATTTCAAGACAAGGTTTTCATGGAGAAATATGTGTTTCAAGATCTTTTATGACATGTACAAGATTCATGTACCGTGGTAACATGCCGTTACATTAAACTTGAGACTTTCAATTATCATATCATGTAAATTTCTCTTACTATGGTCGTCAATAAAATACTTTGTTGCACTGCAAAATCACGGCTTTTTCAATGAAAAACAATCTATAATCTCTGACATCTAAGAAGACAAAATTATCCGTAATATATTAGGTAAAAATTAAGTTTGATTCCATAGAAGTAAAAAGAAGATTAGCTGTTACTAATCTGCATCTTGAAATCATGACAGAGAATTCGCGTATATTAATAGGCTAAAGAGTTCAATCCTCAGACAAACCGTCTTATTTCTAAAACAATCGATAAAATTGTGAACACATTCAAAAGCAATTTCATAAGACTTTATAGTATATATTACACATTGAAACGAACACTTACGGTAGTTTATTTATGTAGCTGTCAACGTTACATATTGCGAAAGCTGGAGGAGTAAAATTTTTGTAAACTGTACTTCTCTCTTCAATGAATATCAAAGGACTCTTGATAAATTTTACCCATAACGAGTGTAATGTCATACTCCCAAGGCCAGCAAATACTATCAGCATTAATATCCAAAAGAATCTGAAAGCAAAATGCATTTTCATCGTTCAAAATAATAATTCATATATATACAGGGTGGTCACAAATGTATGCTAACATAGGGTAACTCTGTTGTTATCAGAGTTACAGCAAAATGTAAGGGAAAAACATCTCCAAATATGATGTTTTCAACCTAAAGTAAGGGAATTTTATAAATCGAACGAGCCGTTTCGGCTGTATACTATTTATGCGCTGTATGTTAAATGAAAACGCAACAATGCATTTTACCTGGACCCACAACATAAGAGTCTAAAGTTACTTCATTTTATGCTAACATGTCGATGGTCATCCTCCATTTCAAACAGTAACTTCAATCACTTATATTGTGGGTCGAGATAAATGGCAACGTGGCATTTTCATTTATCATCGGGCACATAAAGAGTGTACAGCCCAAACGGCTCTTCGATTTTAAAAATTCCTTCACTTTACATTTAAAGCATCATATTTAGAGGTGGGTTTTCCTCTTATATTTTGTTGTAACTCTGATAATAAGAGAGTTACCCTATGTCAGGTGACTCTTGAGATAACCTGTATATACACTTTCAGTTATGATACATAATAACGTTTCCTGACGGAAAGTTTTGATAAAAAATTTATCGTTACGACCAAAGCAAGGAAACCTGCTTAATGCAATTATTATTGTATTAGGTAAATATAAATTACTTCAAGTTAAATTTTCTTTACTTAGTTTGCACTAAAAAATATTTTTTGGGGACATAACTTTAGAGACTCAAGAGACACAACCAGTTTTTTGCATCGTTTATCCCTAATTTACTCCAATTCATGCGACTTTCCTAAATTGAATTATAAGTAAACAGATGAAACGGTAGTGAATGATTCACTTCTCAGGAAATTCTACCATTATACTTTATCTTACTGCAGCGTAAAAGAGCTCTTTTTGTACCTAATTTAACGCAATTAATCAATATATATCCATATTTGGATTTCAATATTTAACTGTCCTGACCCACTACGATAATCTTTATGTCAAAGTTTCTATATAAGATATTTTAAATCATAAGTAAGTGTTTAAATTCATACTTACCACCTGAAAGTGTGCACATTTAGACAAACATTATATAAAAAAATAAGATACATTCAAAGACATCTAGTGAACGTGGGATATGTTTGATTTTAATCAAATTTCCGTCATAATAAACTAAGTATTATACACAGAAGAAAACATTAACCAATCTCAGAAATCAGATAAAAATATGGGACGGATTTTGTCTCTGATGAAGCCAAAAAGATTTTCATTACATTAGGATTGACTAGGTATATTTGAACGGAACACATTACTGCGATTCCGTTTCACTGCATAACATGTACAAGTGGGCTGTTATCGTTCAGAAGGATCACTCATCCATATTATAACGTGATGAATGAACTTTTTGAACATCTGTATACACAAGCGCAATAGTTCATTTCATGTGTGCAAACTGGATAATGCATGCATGCTGTTAATATTGCTACATAAATTGACTTGATATTTTTTTATATTTAAATCAAGGTCGGATTAACGCGCCTGGATGCCATGGGCTACAAAAAATATGTGGTCCGTCCGAACTTCACCTAGTCATTTCTGTGAAAGTACAATAAGAAAGTTAAGGCAATATGTTTCATATTTTGGTGATATTTTATTTTATAATTGTATCTTCATGATTCTTTTTAGATAGCCAGTTGAGATTTTGATCTGAATGGAGACCCTGTTCACCTAGTGGTACGGGACTACAGTCAATCTAAGCCCCTCCCTTATTCCTGTCCTGATCTCAAGTCATTGATTCTAATAAGTATTGATGAGTCTTTTACTAGCTAATTGTAAATTCATGCGGTTGGATCAGAATGTAGTAAGTTCACTCCATAAAAGCAATTTTGAATAGATTAAGACAAATCCACATCATGAAATCAACATAAGAGTAAGGCATTATTTGCTACACTTTTCTTAATGGTTCATCACCTGATCTCTCGTCCTTTGAGCACAACTCTATCGTCATTACGGAACGCCTTGTAAATCAGAGACCCATATTAACCACAGCCAGTTGGATCTGGTAGCGTATCGCAAGCTTATAGCTTGCGTACACTAACCGGTTAGCTAATGTATTTCTCTATTTCTAACTCTAAGGTAATTCCAAACATTTTTGTTGAGTGAAATATCAGAGCAATATATATTCCAGATAAGACATGTTATATGCTTAACAATTTATGTTCAGTAATCTTGGTAATTCTTACTTCCCAGGGAAATTACTGTTATTTTCCTGAATATGGTGTCCAGATACCTTTAAAGTACAGTAGACTCATATTAAACTAACGTCACAACAGAAAATCTTCATTGGATAATGAAAAAGTCGGTTGAAATCAAAATAACCAATTTGCAATTCATGAACTATATAGATCCACTAAGTTTGTTTGAAAATTCTTATATTATTTAAATAGAATGCATTTAAATTATGAAATTTAGTAGTTTCGATCATAAGCTGATCCAATCAAACTTAGTTGAAGAAACTATTGTCTTCTTAATAGATTGAACTTGATTATTACGCAAACTACACAATTATGTACAGTGAAAAATTATTTATTGAAGAAAAGCACAAAAGAGACAAAATACGGTACAATACTGAGTGAGGTACAACACTGTATTTTAAAACGCATTTACTAAAGCTAAAACACGTTCGACTTAGCTGTACTTTATGCTCTTGTGCATCACCGACCTAATCTGAAAACGAAAATTACGTGTTTGTTGCAGGATAGGCAGTTACGTAGACGAACAGTTTAGAACAGGTCCGTTGAGAGAGTCCACTGTAGTTATTAAATCGTGAACAATGTTTGGACCTGTTGTACAAGAATTATTAGCAATGAAGCTATGTTTGAGCAGATACGCCACATACGTATAATAAGAATAATGAATCTAAAGCCTTTTTATCTTAAAGAAAATGTACAAGTAACCTTTTTTACCTGAGAATTTTTCCTGGTGCCTTTAAAATATACTTTACACAATCCAATGAACAATGCTGAATGTACGTTACAAGGGCTTCACCAAATGCATAACGAAATGCTTGAATTCTGTTACTTGTTTCCACTTTGGTTCTTGAGGTAGTTCGTTTCCGTAAGCTGAAAGGAAAGATGTAAATATTTTATCCATAAGACCCACTGCTAACCAAACATAGATTACACAGGTTTAATATATAAGTTTGCTTTTAGATTTTTATGTGCACGATCAAGGTTGTCGTTTCTTTTTGGTTATGTAGTTTAATCCTATTTTATGTGATACTTTATTATTGAATATTTTCCATTTTCTTTCTTTAAAAGAACATAAACGTTTGATTATTTTCGATTGTATGCGACATGTAATTCTAACATAGCCCTAATTTGCCCATCCATAATACGTACTCAAAAATACTGAATCTTATATTGGACATAGTTTGAAGGCCGAGAACATTCTAATATAGACATTGAAACATGCTAACAATAAAAAATATCCATTAATAGCAATAATGGAGTTACAAGTATGCGTACCCTGGACTAAATTTATTGAAGTCATCATGGGCTGAATTCCGATGCATTTAATCAGAACATGGTTATCTGACGAATGGAACATATAGTAATCATAAATTAGTCATCCACTAAAACTAAAAATGCCTGTATAAAGCAAAAGGCGAATTATTACACCATCCAATAGAAGCTAATTCACACTGTTGGGAATTTCACATCATTGGACCATTTCCGGTTTAATATATTAAGTTAATAACACAATTTAGTGGCTCTCAAGCTAATTTTAGAAGCAGAAATTATCATACGCTTTGGAATTCTCAAAATCTTTATGATCAGCACCTGGTGCATAAACCATCACGGATTCAGAGATTTGACGATATATGTAACTACAAATGTAAATTTTTACCTGCTTTAACCACGTTAATATTGTCCAAGCAATATAAGAAAACAAAACCATCAAAATCCCTTGACATCCTTGTTTCAGGAACACTAGACAAAATGCAACGTTTACTAGCACGCATTTGTTTGTAATATACACACATATACTAATATGATCTAAACAATCTGCTTGTTATTTATTTTTCGGCAACGAGCACAGAACTCTAGGTAACTGCAACTTATAATGTTCCATGAAACAGATGGAAAGAAAATTTCTCACAAAAATCAAGACGTTTGCAGAGACGAATTTTCGAAAGTTTTTTTTACTAAAACAAAGGATTATGATAGGTATCATAATCAGACAACGTTTACCCAGGCCAGGATATTCTAGCCTACTTCTCATTCATTAAAAAGGGCAAGAGAAAGCATTTTCTAAATCTGTTCATGAATTACCAAGGAACAATTCTAAAGTAAATCCGAAAGTAAACAAAGTCTAACTAATGTTCATATTTAAAACAAGATTCCAATATATTTACAGTGTTTATATAAAACCATTTATCAACAATAAAGAACAACAAAAAGATTACTACACATCAAAACTACAAGGAAACTTGTAAAGATCTCTTGATAACGGAACCATAATATGGCGGCGCACACAATCAACTCCTCATTGACATACTTCTATTACGAGTGGTTGGAGTTTATTGAGGCAAGTACTGTAAACGTGCCAACCAGACATTTCACTTGTCTAACAATAGAGCAAAAAACTTTCCATGACAACTTTGACCTCAATTTTACTCTCAATCTCCATAGTGAACAACTTATATTCTCCACATAGACTATCATAAAACAAGAACAAAATCATTTAAAAAAGCCTTCTATGAAATTCAATAACATAGTGGATTCTGATGGATTATTATAACCATCAGCGCTGTAATCCTCTTACATATCATTGTTGTTGGCATTTTCTTTAACTTCCTATACAAAAGCATCATATGCTAACTAGGTACATCTAATAAATTCTAGCTGATCAATGTAATAGTGCTTTTCATTTTCTGCAGGATGATTCCGCTCCTCATTCCATCTATTAGTATATCTATTATCATTTGCATTGTTGTTATTTATACATGCATGATTTATAAATGGACTTGTGTTCATGGAACTATACTTAATCTCAAAGCGGAAATATCACTAAAAGAACTGTACCAGAACAAATACCGCCGTTTGTATAAATTGTATATTCACCTGAACGTACTAAAGTGCACGGCCCGGTTTATATTTATTAAACTAACGACAGTGCTAACACATCCTAATCTTGAATACAAATGATACGAAGTTCTTGTTCTGCCTTAGTAATTGGGGTCAAAACTTATTACCAGCATATTTCCTTGCTACCAACGCAACCCTTTATTTAGTGTCACCTCGCATCGCCTTGTGTCATACAATGTGGCAACCAGTGTTAACAATGTAAACGAACCAGTCTTACCAGAGCGTAATGATACCAGTGACTTTATGTGAAGTGTTCTCCTTCTAAAAACATTTTTTCAGATTATTTTTCCCTACCTGAGGACGGAATATCACCTCATATTTACAAAGAGAATCTCGTGATTCTCAATAAGAACAACAAGCAGCCGACAGAATTCGCCTCTAATTATTTACGAGGTTTGCATGGCGAAAAATGAGGAGGGCACAATATCTCAAGCTGAGACCTCTATCCCCAAAAGACTTTGCCTCCAAAATCCGCTGTAAAAAATCATTTTAAAAGTCTGAAGGCAATACCAATCAATTTTTACCTTTCTTTCTAGTACACTCTGCGCAAAATAAACCCCATCACCATAATAATCTTCTCAACTACTGGGCTGGAGATTATAACCCTTTTCTACACTGCACAAGAGATTCCTATTTGTCTCCGCCCTGCACTGGTTATTAGACACAATCTCACTTCCGCGTTGCTTTGGGCAAGAGCATCGTTTCCGATCTTCGTGCTGCAGTTGGCAGTAGACACCCAAGCACTAACCACGAGACTTTCGCGCTGCTCTGGGCGGTAATTCAAAACTCGTAGAGAAATATTATTGTAGAAGGCATCTAATTTGTTGTACAGTGTACATATCTTGTATAAAACATTTTATAATAAAAAGTGACGGAGAAAAACTTATGTACCGATTTTCTACGATACATTGCAATAAGCATTAGTAACCAGAAGTTTACATGTAGTATGTATGAAGTGGTCACTTGAATATTTCAATGTTCTAACTCATACGCTTCTCTCGTACAGTCAGAATTATCACCACAAGCATACACTTACAACCGGAGTATAAACATTCGAAGGATCCTATATCTACCTGAAATAACCTTTGTTTTTTTTTTTTTTGTGGATTTCCAGAAAGTTGGCAACTGCACATTACTGAAATATTCTTCTTCTAAGTTCGTGGTTGTCGACTTGTAAAATTTATATAGTGTTTACTTTATCCTCCATGATTTCTTTACTATTGCAGTTGGTGATAGAGAATAATATTGGTTAATTGATCTTTACAGTTTTATGTCTTTTATTGTAATCAAACCATGCAGAATGCGTTGTTTCGTTTGACGGAACAGGAAAGCAAAACCAGCATTTCCAAAATAATACGTGAACAAAGAGACGAATGTAATGTCTCGTTCGGTAAAGGTTGACAAATTCTTTTCACTGCGAAATCAAGTAGAACGTTGGCACCTACAGAAACCCTTTACTACCTTCACCCTTATACGGGAAATCTAGTTGTGTCCTTCACTATTTTAAGATACAGAATTTTAAGTGTTCACCACAGTTTTCTTAGAAGTAAAAAGTTGATCCACTCCCTCCATAAGCATAATAGTGTAATCTTGTTCAAGATAGTAAAATGTCTAATCCCACTTCTAGAGCAGCACGTAACACATTTCTATTGATAATATTGTGTACAAAATTAAATTTTTGCACTAAAATTACAACATAAAATCACGACTTCTTCTGCAGGATATCCTTCTAAAATGAAATTGAGAACTTTCCTTTCTTGCCCCATTTTTACACAGTGTATGAAGTTTAGCTCTTTAATGAAAGACTTTTTAATCTTTCGGACTCAAAACGCCTACACACATAAATTGTGGTATTTCTAAACATGTTATCGGAGCTTAATTCTTCTTTCATTAAGTGCACTGACACATTATCAGTGCGGTGAATATCCGACACAAAAAAGAGGGCCTTCTCTACACTATACGCAAATTTTTATTATTTTTAAATGCACGCAAATAAGTTTTATATCCTAACAAAAATATTGAGTAGTGCCGTCCTATAAATGTTCTACATTTGATCCCTTATTTTAGCTATTTTTGCTTGCAACAGACATATAGGTTTTAAAGTACCTCGTACTCTATACATACCTGATAGTATTTGTTTTTCCTCGTATTCGTCTTATCACGGACACTTTCGTTTTGGCCCATGATTGACGGTGATTAGTAGATGTTTCGTTTAGCTCTTCATGTTTTCTATCATCTTCCCCTACTCTTGCGATATCTGAGATTGAGGAGCGGGTTGATTGGTGAGTTGCGGAGAGATTAATAGGAGTACTAGAGTTAACATTCTCTAAACTACAACTAGTATGACCTAACATAGAATGTGATGCTTGCTGTTTATTTCTCAAACGTATCAGGACCATAAATAGAGGGCGGACGAGGAAATACACAACTTCCACCAATGAAAGAAAGCTTCCCCCAATGCATAAGGCAAAGATTCCTCCAAACGAAACTGCAACAAAAATTATAATTAGTACAAACAACATAGAATAATCTTAAGTGTTAATATACGCCAGAAGAATGTATGTGATTTACACCTACATATTATACGTGTTTCTACACAGAATTAATAATAAAGCATAAAGTAAGTGAGAAGGAATTGCTTCATACAGGTTCAGTGTCGATAGAAAATTGATGTAAGTGTGTGAGGAGAACACGAAACGTTACATTCCAGAGGATGGACACGGAAGAGAAGATTATAGTTACTATTTGACTATGAGCTAACGAATTTCTTATATTCTACTTAAGATAATTATATCCTTAATCCATAGTTGAAACTTAGTAAATTAGTTGTATTAATTTAAACTAAGACTGAGCTTCCAATGAGTATTTGTAAAGTTAACAGAAGTCAAGTAATGAAATAGAGCAAACATTAAGTTTTAAAAACTCAGAAAAGTACCGTAATCATTCAAACAAAATATTCAAATGTCTCGATTAATACAATTTGAAGAATACGACTCTATAAGAACGCAATTTACTTAAACAAAGCAAGAAATATTCAATAAAATGCCATGATTGTTTATGTTTTTATTTTACTGATTACATCTATTATATCATACATGTATTAACGTGTTGGCCTACAAAACTCTTTATTTACGTTCTTACATTGTGGTGTTCTTACATCGTCACACAACATCTTATTTGTGATATAATGTCCCTATATAACCACGGAGACTATTGGAATCATATGCACAATGATTTCTATAGACTAGTTGATCTTATAGATGTCGGTTCAATGTTAATGAAAACTTTAATGGCTTGGCGGAAAAACGGCCAATCCCAATACACATTATTTTCGAATTAACTCCAGTCACAATAGTATATACAGAGTCAGTAAAATTTAATCCTATATCAACTCTTTAGAAGCTTCCAATCATATACACAGAAATATTACATTGTCATGGAGTAAATATTCAGCAATTCTGCTAAAGTTAATTCTGAATTCTCCTGCGAAGTGAACATTAGGATTTGCAAATGTATTTGTGAGGTTTTGGTATATATTATTATGTTAGCCCATTACGTATAAATGTTGTGATTTTTCGTCAATTATATTACTCAGGGAATGGAGGAGGCATTAAAGAATGAGGAATGAAGCAAACGTCCAGACAGTATTGTGTTAAGTACCATCCCGGCTTTGCCTGGTGAGAATAAAGAAAACCTAGTAAAACCTCACTCAGCATTATTGGTACTTTTACAGTGGAAATTGAACAGGTGACAGTTCCGCTTACTGTTGTGGTTACCCTATATAGAACGGCATCTCACTGATAATGTGACATTCAGTAACATACTTTTAGTTACTACATTTTGTATAACTACATCAAGCCTTATCAATGGAAACCTTGCTGTAGAGAGTCTGTATTTTAAGTAATGAGAATATTTTTTTTCTGATGCGACTATATGTTGCCTTTCGGGATCTTGGCTTTTTGGGTTATTTTTGAGACTTTCAGTCAAGCAGCTACTGCATCGTCACTATTTATCCTAGTATCATGCTTCATACTTCGTTCTCTTCAGAATAGAGCTGGCTTTCAAATGGTATCACTTGGATGCCAATACCATATACCAGGAGAGGGAAAATTGATGTCAAATGGAAACTTTTGAGGGGAATTTTTTTGTCCAATTTTGGCCCCCCTTCCCCCCTGTGTGTACGTAGAGACCTCCAAAAAATCTGATAAATAGTACTTGGTAAACTAAGTGCGTGTACCAAATTTCAAGTTTCTATCTTGAATAGTAAGGGCGGGAGAAATTTTATCAGGAATTCCCACCATGCCCAAAACTACCGCAAAACACCATGATCTCAGGGAAAAAGTTTCCTGAGACATCCCTAATTATCCTAGGGTCATGTTTCGCCCATCATTCTCTTCAGAATAGAACTTCCTTTCAGACGGTATAATTCACCTGTCTCTATCATGTATGTAAGGCGGGAAAATCCCGACCCAAGGGATTTTTGGGACTAAAAATCCCTTTTTTCAACTTTTGCCCCTCTGGACCCCCCTGTTTTTACGCAGAAATCGGAAAAAAATTCTGGTAAATACTACTCGGTGGACTGAATGTTTGTGCAAAATCTCAAACTACTACGTGAAAAAATAGGCCCGCCAGGAAAAATTTCCCGACCATGCCCCACTTTTACCCTATACAGAAGTATATTTGGATAAAAATTCACTGAGACGGCCCTAATTACCCTAGAATAATAATTCGACAGTAATTGTCTTTAGAATGATACTGCCTTTCAGACGGTATGACTCACGTGTCTCCATCATGTATGTCAAGCGGGAAAATCTCGAAAAACGGGATTTTTTGGGTCTAAATATTCCTTTTTTCAATTTTTCCCCCTCTGGGCCCACCCTGTTTTAATGCAGAGATCTGAAAAAAATCTGATAAATACTACTACGTAGGCTAAATGTTTGTCCACAATTTCAATCTTCTAGGTGCAAATGTAAGCCCGGCAAAAAAAAATATACCGACCATGTCCCATTTTTCTCTATATAGAAGTATATTTTTCAAAAAATACCTGAGACGTCCCTAATTACCCTAAAATAACGATTTGACCGTCATTCTCTTCAGAATGGAACTGTCTTTCAGACGGAATGATTCATGCGTCCCCATCATGTGTGTGAGGGGGGAAATCCTGAAAAACGGGATTTTGGGGGTAAAAATATCCCTTTTTTTACCCCTTTGCCCCTCTGGTTCCCCCCTGTTTTAACACTGACATCAAAACAAAAAATCTGGTAAATACTACTCGTTGGACTGAATGATTGTGCAAAATGCCAATCTTCTACGTTCAAAAATAAGCCCGCCAAAAAATAATGAACATAGGCTTAAAAAGGAAAAAAATACATTTTAAGATTATGACGTCATCACCTCCCATGTCTGGACGCAGGACGGTTTGGAACCATACACAATGTCTTCTACGATGTCTCTGGACTTGAAAAACAAAAAGAAACCAGACGAAAAAGCTCAAATAGAAGAGAAATAACGCAATGTACCATGAAAAACACGTATGGTACAAAATGTACCATAAGATCCCCAAAGGGTTTTAAGTAATGAGAATACTTTCGTCCTGATGCGACTATATGTTAGAGCACGCTGTGGCAAGTTGTACTCCGTAGTTGCTTAATTGTTATCTGTCATAATTTGAGAATTAATTTATTAATGTTCTTGTTTGCATCTGGATAGAATAATTTCGATTAGTGTGGAATAAATATGGCAGTTTCCAGGAAATATGGTGGATTATATTGAGGCCGTTATGAGTATATGGATGAAAATGGAACAGATAGTTGTGAAATAAGATAGGTCACTTACTTTGTCACTTTGACAATTATAAAGCAAAGTTTTGCAAATACTCATGGAATAATAAAACATTATTTATTTCTTAAAATAGGGCAATCATAGATAAAAAGATACATACAGAGCATGTTACACAGCTCAGCTTCAATAACAAAGAAAAAACATTGAACGTGGTTGGAACTAAACTATTAGTTGTAGCATATTGTGTGATATTATATAAAATAGGGGGAAAATTGTTGACACACATGGTTTATACATAGTTTGTATATAGATTGTAAAGTTTTTTTTCATGTAGAATAGATTTAGTTTCTAAGGTTGTAGCAGAAACTTCCATTCAGGTGAATGATAATGAAGAGTTACTAGATCCTGAAATAATATATCAGGAGAATCAAGCTTAATATTTGTGCAATTTGTTGACGATACTAACGCGCAGGTGACGAATCGGGATATGCATATACATAGGCAAAACCAGTCACTGAAACGACAAATCTCAAACATAGGCAATGAAGTTAACACACAATAAATCGATATCAAATGTTCGGAATGATATTCATAAATATACTCTATTGAAATCATTAATGAACCGACAAATGTATACCGAAAACAACATAGTTCTATAATATATGGTTGTGCAACATAAACAAGTAAAGTGTCTCATCCGATGAGTGTTAGTAGAAACTTGTTTTTATCAGACATTGCAAGAATAATACAATTTAAACAATTTTATAATTATTTAATCAAAATTACATACTGAAGGAGATGTGATGTGTATAAAGTTACAACTTATTGTACAGTTAAGCAATAAAAATAATAAATTTTTTACCAAGTTCCACTATAACTTCTCTTGGTATAGATATAGATATAACAACCTATACATTTATTCAAAAGAGTCAGTCTATGGAATTATCTCACTAGCAAGAATCATTCTTTTTACGAGATCAGCGAATTAAGAAATCTCAAAGTGTCATATATTTACTTTTAAGTCACAAACATTACCATTACATACATATATATATACCTCCAAATGTTTATTTTTGAACCGTATTAACCGAGAACTAGACCATGTAAGTCATGTTGAATGTACGTGCATTTAAGGAATAATTGTAAAATTCCGTCTTCCAAATGGAGAAAGTATGTAGGAAATCATGTGGAGAGCAGTGCAAAGAATAATATAAGTATTTACCCCTGTAATCAAAACTGCAAGTCCAAAAATTCTGACTGTCTAGTATGTCACGGGCTATATTTCGTGACCATTCTATATACTCCTAGGTCCTTAGTTCAATTCTCCTTAACTTTATTGGAAACAAAATTTTATAGTTTATTTCTTTGTTCTACATATGCATTGCTTATAGGAACAACAATCTTAATGTTTGATTGCTATTTCCTTTAAAATCATCCAAATTACCTCAAGGAGTGAGTGATTCAAGAAGAGACGAAATAGAGAGATAACGTTTGGTTAACTAATGCATTCTAGTTTCATCCAAACCTGGAAATTATGTAAACACTTCGTTTTCTTCCTGACGCAAAGGCATCGGATGATTAGTCAAGAAAGCATAAACAACAAACAACTCAAGATTATGTTGCACGACCAGTGCATACGTGACATAGTTTGCAAGAAACAGGAATAAGGCTCGATATGAATCAAGTAATGCCACAATTCAAGAAATGTTAGTATGATAATGTCATAAAGTATGGGATATGAGTGATGTGATGCTTCCGATCAAGTGATGAGATACCATCTCCCGAATATCCGACTTTTCCCACTCCCTCCTTAGCCAATCACTTATTTTGATTGTTGAAGTAAACAGATTCCGGATAAGCAATTGCGTATGACTCTTGTCTCATCTTTCTTCCCTCCTCACACTGACACGTGAAGAGGAGACTCATCCTGCTTTCTGAAAAAATCCAGAATATGACACCACCACATGCGTCACCAATGACGGAGTCGGGCATAATAAAATGACCGAACCCGTGAAACATAGAGTGAGTTGAGTGCGATTAAAAGTATAGTGTTCCTCAAGTGTCAACACCTTGTACGACGCCTACCATCAGTTTTCAGGTAAATGTGTTTCTGTTTTAAGTTATTATTTTTTTCGGCAGGCAGCCTCGGAACAAATTCAATATGGCAAAGTTCTAGTGGAGAACTCTCAACAAAATTCATTATCTTTCAAATGTTAGAATAACTTAACTCTTTAATTGATTGAAAGTAATTGCAATTAATATCTGTCATTGTAATTTGATTTTGGTTTTCACTTTATTCTGTTATTACTTAACCTTGAAGACAGATAAGATGTCCTAATTTGTCAAGGCTTTCAAAATATTGTCTCAGTACTCCTCTGATATATTCTGAGTTTGCAAACTATGTTTTGTTCTTTCTCTTTTCTTGTTATCTTTATTTTATTTTAATAAATTGTAGATTGTTAAATGAAGAAAGAGAGTTCTTCCTTTATGCTAGACCTAAACCCATCCTTTCTAGGATAGCAGTGTAGGGTACAGCTAGATGGGTGTATCTTGATCCCTATATCCCTAGACAAAATTTAATCTGTAGTATATCATGTTTCTCTGCCTTCTGGCCGGGAAAACAGAGCCGTGAGAAGTACGTATAGAACAGGAAAAGTAACAGAAATTTTGGTCACACAATATTTATCATACAATGGAACTAATCGGCAATTTGTAGGTGAAATAGATAATTACATAGGTTCAGTCACAATTAAGTATACAAATTCATCAGGATAGATAAACAGGCATCGCGTTAGAATCGCAAGAGAGATCCATCAGCATCATGTCTGACATGGTGGATCGAAATATGTATATAGACACACATTGAAAAGTTTTTATCATTCCTTCGGTAGCGATCACTTATCGCTATCTATAAGATATAATAACGCAAATAACTATTTGGTCTAGGGATTAATTCGTGCGGGTGGACAAGAGATGGCGCAACGAACGGAGCGTCCCACAGTTCCGTGTATCCACACATGTGTTGCAAACCCCTGTCATCGCGTATCGTTCGTAGTATAGGGCAGTGGATTAAAGCGTCAACAACACCAGTTTGTAGTTAAGTGAAAATGGCGCAATTTGTGCTTGATAAAGTGTTTTTGCGGGGTGTCCTGCTGCATTACTTTAACATGCAGAAAAGTGCGACTGAAAGTCATCGTATTTTGGTGGAAGTGTATGGTGACCATGCTCTAGCTGAGCGAATGTGTCAGAAGTGGTTTGCACGGTTTAGAAGTGGTGATTTCAGCTTGGCAGACCAAGAGCGAGCTGGACAGCCAAAAAAATTTCAAGACGAAGAATTGACAGCATTGCTAGAGCAGGATTCGTGTCAAACGCAGGAACAACTTGCAGCAGCATTAGGCGTTGATCAAACAACAGTCTCCAAACGCTTGAAAACCATGGGAATGATTCAAAAGATGTCACATTGGGTTCCACATGAATTGAACGACAGAGACGTTGAAAGACGAAAAAACATTTGCGAATTGCTGCTTCAACGACAGAGCAGAAAGGGGTTTCTGCATCGAATTATTACGGGTGATGAGAAGTGGATCCATTACGAGAACCCTAAACGAAAAAAGGCCTGGGTGAAACCAGGTGAACCAGGTCCATCACAACCAAAACGAGATATTCACTGTGCAAAGGTTATGCTGTGCATATGGTGGGATATGAAAGGTGTGGTGTACTATGAGCTGCTGCAACCGGGTGAAACTATGAATGGAGAACGTTATCGACGACAATTAATGCGTTTGAAGCAAGCTCTGGCCAGAACACGACCAGAATGGGAGAACAGACATGATAAAGTTATTGTTCAACATGATAACGCTCGCCCACATGTCGCAAAACCGGTCAAAACCTATTTAGAAAATGTCGGATGGGAAGTTTTACCCCACCCGCCGTATTCACCAGACGTTGCTCCTTCGGACTACTACTTGTTCGATTGCATGAACAACGATTTGATTGGACAGCGGTTTACTTGTTCAGAAGATATCGAAACATGGGTCTCTGACTGGATCGCTTCCAAGGATGAGGACTTCTTTCGCCACGGAATCCGTACATTGCCTGACAGATGGGCGAAAGTGGTGGCTAGAGATGGACAATATTTTTCTTAAGGTATTTATGTATTTTGTGTTTGTACTACAGCTTCAATGTGTGCGTACCAACCGCACGAATTAATTCCTAGACCAAATATTATATACAAACCAGCAAAAAAAAAAAAAATTACATCTTGCACCGAAACTAATGAAATAAGTACAACAATAACCCTAAGCTGTTACCATTACCAAAGAACTTCACATATAAAGTTTGATTAATATAAAATTAAATGTACTCTTTTAGAAACATAAAATTTCACATCAATTATACAGGAAACACCACTACAACTATTACACAAAACAAATATTTATAGTGAAAAAAATATGAACACTTTTACCAAAAAGAGGTGAGTAAACAAAAATAAGCTTTAATCAAATATATTTTTTTTAATAATCAGAAAGAAAATACAAAAAAGAAACATTTTTAACAACGGAACGGAATTACAAAGAGTATCTCTATAATGAATCAGTGACTGAACTTTATCAACTCGACTTTCCACTTTTTGGAAATCTGGTAACATAAAGCAAAAGTTCAGGGGAAAAAAAGCAATTAATAAACATTGAAAAATTTGATCTTGAATTCCACCAAATTCTGATGCCATCTTATAGCAAACATATGGAGAAAATATTTTATGACAAGAAAAAAGCAAATTGAACTAGATCACCCAATAGCGGGAGCAGGACTTACTTATGTATTAAATAATATACAAAGAAACAAATTTCCCTGAGTAAGTATGATTAAACATCAGCATATCAAAAGGTAAGCAGATGCTTTTATAAATACGTGCGATTTATGCAACTCTAAATTAACTTGTATTTAAGCAGTACTTAGGGGAACAGGCTAAAATTCCCACAGCCAAAACCCCTACACACAAGAAATGTCAAAACGTCCACACAAATGGTCATAATCCCTACAGAAATGAACAAATCTCCCAAATACACGAACGGTCATAGCCACCACAGACAAAACTCCCACACTCAAGAAATGTCAAAACGCCCACACAATCGGTCATAACTCCCACATAAACGGACAAATCTCCCAAATGCAGGAACGGCCATAACTCTCACAGCCAAAACCACCACACTGGTAATCGGTCATAACCTCCAATCGTCATAACTCCCACACAAATGGACAAAAATCCCACACATATCAACGGTCACAATCCCCCACATAAATGGACAAAAGCCCACGCAAATGGACAAAACTCCCACATGCAGAAATTGTCACAACTGCCACACAAATGGACAAACCGCCACATAATCGGACAAATCTCCCACAATCTGAAATGATCCTGGTTGCATGTCTTGCCCTTGTACTTTTTAATAACATTTTTTATTCCACTTAAACTGATGTTGCAACTATTCTTCTTGCACTGTTTTCTAATGACAGAAACACTAAAGTGGACGTCATAAAGAGCCGCAACAAAGATGTGCATTCACGATCATTTCAGAGTGTGTGGGATTTATCCGATTGTGTGGGGGTTTTGTCCATTTGTGCGGCAGTTGTGACAATTTCTGCATGTGGGAGTTTTGACCATTTGTGTGGAAGTTTTGGTCATTTATGTGAGGAATATGACCGTTGCTATGTTATGCTGTCTTGTGCATTTGTGTGCGAGTTATGACCGATTGTGTGGGCGTTTTAACATTTCTTGAGTGTGGGAGTTTTGGCTGTTGGGGGTTTGACCGTTCGCGCGTTTGGGAGATTTGTTCATTTGTGTGGGAGTTATGACCGATCGTATGGGCGTTTTGACATTTCTTGAGTGTGGGGGTTTTGGCTGTGTGGGTTTTGATCTAGACCCGTACTTAGTACTTTCAAATGATCAAAAAATTCAGATTCCGAAGAATTATGGAGCATAGCATTTGCTTGATTTATGTTAACACTTTCGAAACACTAATATTATAAGATATTAATCAGTATATAAAACATATAAATGACATGTTAGTTCTATATATATTTGGATTCAGAAATAACTTTGGACATTCAATTCATTAGAAGTGTTAATATTTAAAATTTGTATTACCTCTCAAAATCAACTTCTATTGTGATTAGTGGGCATATGCTTCAAAAGAACATACGATTTAATTATATCAGATCATCTCTTATATTATTAGACATTAGATCATTAGACCATAGTTTCTCTTTCCTAACATTACACTGGTAAATAGAAAATATAGCTGGGGCCGCGATGGATCAGTGGTAGAGCGTTCACCTCTGGCAAATAAGAATATTGGTTCTATCACAACCTTCTCCAAGCGGACTTTGTAATTGACAAGTACCGTGTGAGGGGTTTTATCGGAGTTCCCCCGTTTCTTCCCACCTTATTTGTTGTGCTATTGTATTCATTCATCATCGTCTCCTTTAGCCTAACCGCTTAAGCATGGGACGTAAAACTGAAAGATTTCATTTCATTTTATAAAATACAGCTTTTATATACTGTGCGGAAATATTTCACTCTCAGGAAATGTTTTCTAATACAGTCATTTTTCATACCCAATTACTTATACTAACCATCGCGATGCGTACGTGTTGTCAACCTCGGTTACTTTTTTTTTACTAAAATTAGTTTTGAATGTAGGTATATAACTTAATAGAGCCTCTTGCGAAAATCAGATTGAACCAGTAAGTATTTGGAAGTAACAGCATACTCTAACTCACCTTTTATGCGTGACCCGGTGGTATCAATATTTAGAGATCTTCCACGACTGTTTGTTTATCGACCAAACAGAACCAAAAAGAAATGAAAAGCAAATCATGTTAAATGTATATTCATAATAAACTGAATTGTGTGTATGTAATGTTTTGTTGATGTAGCAAATCTTAAGCAATAGTTTTCAGTTTGAGTGTCAAGGTTTAGAACGTTGTATTTAGGTTTCTGGTTGAAATGCACATACCTCCGCGCCTTGTACTTCTCCTGAGAAAAGGAGATAATATATTCTGCTCCAGCATTCTTCCGGAGTAATAAACTCAGAATCTTGGTACAATGATGGTTATAATGAAAGCACTTCCATTCGATAAAATGATCTTGAAATACAATTTCTGAATGTTAGTGAGAATACCTCTGAGTAGCGAAATAGCTACAGACTTTAAGATTTGTATTTTAAAAAGCGACAAGAATCTCTCAATGTATATCTGAATAACTCTGTATTGCTCTGAATAAACCGGGAAGTAAATGGAAGATTATATTCTACTGGAAAGTGATGAATTGCAGTAAAAGAATTTCCATAATTGGGTTTGAAATCTTACTCGTGTGCCCAAGATTGTTTGATGAAATCTTGATCAGCCAAAGATTTCCCTGACATCATCCGCTTTGGCGTCACTCTAAACGAAATATCTTTTAATATGCTGTCCGACGAGTGGGTTATTAAAAACAGATTATTCAATGCTTTACAATGAGATAACAAAAGTATTTTGCAGCATTGGCTTACAATATCATATATTCGTTTATGTCATAAAGATACACAAAACTGAAAGGAAAGTAATAAGATTGAAGAATAAAACTAAAAACAGTTTTCCCAAAATTTGATCATGATAACCTATGGCCTGAAGTATATTGCTTCACAGTATTAATTTTTCGACTAGAGATTCTACATTTTTATACTTTAAATGCTGCCGTTGTACTTACTATTTAAGTCTACTTTCTGTTCCCTAGCATTCTGCAGGGTGGGACAAAATTAGATGATAATCTTGTAACAGAAAAGTTTATACTTACAGTTCCAAATTTGCCATCTTGATGTCTGCGATTTTGAATACCATATTATATTTTTTCATTGGAAACTAGACATATGTTTTAAGACTGTTTCCTGATGAGGAATTAAATGTTGGCTTCAATTTTGCATATCATTAACCGTTGGTGAATTATGACCTGTTTAATCGTTGCAGATTCCATTCACCAAAAAACTAGTACAGACTCTCAAAAACGTATTGAGACCATCCTCATATGTATAAATCGCAGCACGCGTGTGGTGGCTGCAATCCGAGAAGGACCCCATATCCCACAATGGTGTGACCAAAATCATTAGCAGATTTCGAGAGCTGGGTTCTGTGGACGAACGACATCGTAGTGGTCGTCCAAAAACGTCTACAGAAAAGGAAACTGCCGTCGTTGTCCTCACATCCTTGAGTAAAAGCCTCCAAAGTAGAACAAGGATTTTATCCAGGAATATAAAGTTAATTGAGCGTCCATTCGGAGGATAGTTTCCACTGACAAGTGGCACCCACACAAGACCCAGCTTCAGCAGCATCTTACAGGGGACGATCCAGACCATTGGGCGGAGTTTGCAGAATGGGCAATAGCACAACTTCAGATTTCACGCTTTTCGACTTACACCTTTCGGGCCACCTTAAATCTATGGTATACGCCGTCGAGATCCGTAATGTACAACATCTTGTGCAGCGGGTTGAGGGTACATGTGCCTCAGTGATTCCGGAAACATTGTTTGCTGTGCATCAGGAGTAGACGATGCGTGTGACACGCACTATTGTTGCACAGGGGGTCATTTGGAGATGTGTTCTAATGGTATACAAAGGGATAAAAAAGCAAAAAAAAATAATCAACGGTTAGTGATATAGCAAACTGTGCAGCAACATGGCATTGCTGATAAGAAACAGTCTATCTTCCAATTTGAAAAATAAAGTGATATTCAAAATGGCGGACTTCAAGGTGGAGCTCCTGGTGGCCACTTGTGCTTCTATTGTCACCACACCCACTCATCGACTGAGTCCGATATGGACTTCTAGCCCAGCGGGGTCTTTTTCTTGTTACATAACTGTCACCTAAGGTTTGTCCCACACCATGTACGTAGTATTTCCCTGCAAAATATTAATTTTACTCGTAAAATATGTGTGCCTAAACTTGAACAGCATGACATGGATAATGTATTAGCTGGTTCTCAAATAGTTCTACATCTGAATTCAACCCTTTGCTTTTCAAGTATTATTGTAACATGAGTAGCAGATGACATGAAAAGGGAAGAGAAACATTTCCTAACGTTACTTGAAATTTGTTGATTATAATAAATAGTCAACTGCATTTTATATTCGTTCGTAGATTACAAATCTTATGGAAATCCCACATAAAAATTAATTATGTACAATATTTTGACATTTGGAGGATTGCCTAATTGACAAAGATGATCAAGGACAATCACCCAGGGCCGAGGTTAGTTCAGAGGATATGGATACTACAAATTAAAGTTTGATATTTGACAAAACTCATATCAAACCTCAACAATCCGGTACCGTATGAACTGCTCTTTACAACATGGAAGCTTAAAATAAAAAAAAAAACAACCTTGTTAAATTACTTGCCTTGAAAAGGTAAAAGTCAAGACAACGACATACTTATCGAGACAATTTGCAATGCGTTTTAGCGCTCAAAACACTTCCTGGGTTCACACAATGAATTATACGTTATCAATCCGAACCATACTAATCATTATATCCATCTTTTGCTACTCATTCATGGGTCAACTTCCGTTTCCGTGTTCTCACAGTGAACACGAAAACCCAACTTTACACTGTTATTTATCGTCTCACTACAAAAAATACATTTTTTTATCTCTTAACTTTATCCAGTGAAAGCAAACTATGAACTTATGTTTTTCATTCGTATGATCTTATTTTATTTACGAGAAAGATAAATTTCTTTCTCGTTTTCAAACGAACACTATGACTACAAAAGATGAATAAGGAAAGGAAAATATAAACTTCTTAAAACACTGTGTGAAGTCATGTTTAGTCAAAAAATTCTAAATAAATGTTAAGGAATTATAATTCTTTCAGTTATTTTCACCGTAGTGCCCTTCAAGAATTTACGACTCGCGCAATCTGTTAACATAAATTAAAATCAACGAAGTCACCAGAAGCAATTATTTTAAAAAAAATGAAGTTCATCCACGTTCTGCGAATAACTACAGCATTCTTGTATGCATCATAAATGTTTCAGTTCTAAAAACGCATCAGCGTTTGCTAGGTAGTCAGCGAGGATCGAATCACTTTGTAACTAAATTGGGGCAGCGCAAAGTTGGTGGACCCGTCTAGAAATAAAACTATTTCCGAAGACACCAGGCTCTTCCGGAATGGTAGGTATGCGCAAGAGTAAGTGCAATGGAAACACATAGGAAGTCTTATAGCTCTTGTAATTATTTGAGACGTGTAACCCTTCATCTATAAACATAAAATCCACCTGTATTTCTTAGAATTTAATTCTGCCGTCTGTAGAAATTTGTTCCATATAAAAATGCCTTTACATCCAGAGTATTTCATTTTACCCGTAATGTTTGCAAAGGAATGGTATGCTCAAATTTAAATAGCATCCATCTGTATGTTTAGATATTGTATATATATATATATATATATATATATATATATATATATATATATATATACACATGTATTGGAGAATCGTAATGTAATTCAACTATACTAATATTGTTTAATCAATAAACTCAGTCCCTCTCCAATGACGTTCATCTTATTTATCTTCACTTACCTAACAACTCAAGTTTTCCAAACAGCAAATCACGTAAATATCTCACAGGAGTTGCATTAGTCATTTGGAATAATATCCTATTTTTCCTGCAATATATTCCAATATCTTCATTAGTTATGTCCTAAACCTAACATTAAGTATAGTTCGTGTTATATGTAAAAAAGTCATATTAACGTATATACACTATGTGATCAATAGTATCCGGACACATGGCTGAAAATGACTTACAAGTTCGTGGCACCGTCCATCGCTACCGTTGCAGTTCATAATGCTGTTGGTCCACACTTAGAATTGATGACAGCTTCCACCCTCACAGGCATCTGGAAGGTTTTGTGACGACGTGGATCGTCACGAATATGTGGGTCACTTGTTATTATGGATTTATTAGGAAGTAGATGGCGCCATCTTTTATTTTTATGGAGACATACGACCTTATTCTCCCTTCGCCCTTTTCCATCCTACCTTTTTGGTCTCGAAAACAGGTTTGTGTTGTATTAAGAAAATATATTCGAAGATCTGGTACCAGCTGGTAATGTAAAATGACGAGGTCCTCGTGATCTAAAATCCGGATTGTGATTGGTTGGTTTTGAACCCGGAATGGAAGCCATGGATCAACTGACGTAGATCGTCAGTTGGTCACTGTTCGAGGTACGTAGTGTTTGATTTTTATAATTTGTTAAATTAAATTGTTGTTTTTTTTTGTGAAAATTGGTGAGAAATTTATCATTGGAAATTTCGTGAGTATGCAAAAATGTATTTGAAAAATGATAAATACTTATGGATTGTCATATTTAGTCACGAGCAAGTGTAAAATATTGCTGATTGAAAAATTAGATAACTGAAAGACAAAAAAATTGGAGGTTGGTGTAGGTATGTTGGAATGGCGATATATTTTTTTAATGTATGCTAGGCTGTTTTTCTATCAGAAACAGTAAGATTGTTTATTCTTATTATTACTATTAACATCCAACTGTTAATATTTTGTGTACTATTTGTTTTTTTTATTTTTATTATTATTTTTTTTCTTTGTTATAATAAATTGGTTATCCTTGTTAAAATAGAAATAGTAGGCTTGTCATTGTTAAGTAACTTGCTTTAAACAACTGAGAAATTTGCTTGCAATTTCGTAAATTAAAGGTGAGAGTTATACATATTCTGGGTGCGCTACGCGGCCTTTTAATACAGTACCGGCGAAAGCTCTCCTCGCTTTTTTTCAGGATTATTCCCCCGGTGGGCGGGTCTGTATTTTGAAGGATAGAGGTGTGCTGTTCTTTTCATTCTTTTCAAGTACGGATTTTGGCCCGGGGTGGTCATTTTGAAAAAGAAGGGGGAGTAAGGGTGTATTTCCTTACAGAACAGTGACCAACTCTGTTAAAATACTCTCACTTATTAAATTTAAATTTAAATTCAGTTGTTTACTTTTCATGTTAATGGCATATAAAGTCAGGGCTGTTTATGTAATTACTTGCTCGTATATATTAATTAGGTACCTTGTAGGAAGTCTTTGTACGGCAGTTCAAGGAATTGGTTCCGGGCATCGAACCCATACTATCTGGTATATAAGTATAGAATCGTATCTAAAAATAATAACAATGGCTGAAGGTTGCGACTCTAGTTTCTTTCTTGAAGAAGAGTTTGTTGATGAAATTCCTGTGGACGTCAATGCGTTTTTCAATATGACTATAGACGAAAGGCAATCAAAAATATTTTCTATGAATGAAAGTGACGCTAAGAAAATGCTGTTGGCCATAACAGCTGATAACAGCAAGATTGCACCTGTTGGTTCGGGTGTTGTAGTAGGTCAAGGTAGAGGCACTGATAACACAACCACACAGCCGGGTGGAAGTGTGTGTGTGCAAACAGCTGGCAGTCAGCCAGGTCATTTACCTTTTAGCTCGGTGAACGAAGGAGCTAGAGCTGAAGCTCTATCTGAATTGACACAAAATAGTTGTTTTAATAAGATGGAACAATCATCAGCATTTTTAGTTTTACGTTCATTCATGGAATCATTAGAGCATTGTGATGGTACGGATCCCTTAAAATTGTATCAATTTATTCAAAAGATTGATGAATTTTGTAATAGTGAGCGTTTTCCCTTTTCTGCGGTTTTGTATTCATTGCGTGGGAAAGTTACGGGTCCACTGCAGGAAATTCTGAACGAGCTGCCACATACATGTAAAAGCTGGGATTTTGCACGTTATTTTGTTTTTCATAATTTATTATCAGAATGTGCTATTCAGAGAATAATAGTGGAATACATGTATCGCCATCAAGAGAATAACGAGGATTTAAAAGCTTTTGTAAAGCGTGTAACAACTGTTGATAAACTTTTGAAGTTGCGTTGTGGGGACGAAAAGCTGATTAGTTTTATTACCAGTGGCGTTCTTCCGAACATAAGGGAGCGGTTGTTTTACCATAGAAAACCCCAGACAATAGATAAACTTAATAAACTAGTTAGTGAATACAGGTATCATGAACTTTATATGAAGCAGTTTAGTTATAAAACGAGGTCCCTAACAGGGTTGCCGGATGCTCCGGTAGGGAGTGACTTTAAGAATTCTCGTAGAACTATAAGCTGTTACAAATGTCAGGGTCCACATCCAGTGGGGCTATGCCCAGAAAACAAAACTTCGAAAACATTTTCTTCTTTTTCAAATAAGAGTAAGAGGAACTTAAATCGTTTAAATCAAAAAGACGATGCGGCATGTATTGAAGTTAAAGTATGTGGAATTGCAGTGAATAGTTGTTTAGATAGTGGGTGTGTGACTAATCTTTTGAATTTGGAGCTCTTCAATAAAATTAAAAACTTTAGTGATGTGCAAGTAAATTATAAAGAGTGTGTTAAAGGAAAGACTATAAATAACGAATGTATGGTGTTGAGACCTTCAGTTTTGGTTCCGTTTACGGTGAATGATTACACCTTTAAATGCAAACTGTTGTTGTTTAAAGAATTGGGATTTCCTATTTTGATGGGACTAGACTGTTTTCGTGAGGAAGGAGTTTTAGTGGATTTCAATGAATCTAAGGTTGTTTTTAGCGAAGGAAATGTTACAACCCCTCTTGTTGACTTCCCCTCTACCTCATCTTTCCAAACGAATTCTTCTGCGGCTTCTTGTCATTCCAGGGGTCCTGGCGACGGAGGGTCATCCGCTAGGCTATTTTTGGGAGATCTCTCTAGTCCTGATGGTACGCCCTGGAGCAAAAGAAAGAACAAACGTGGAGTAAATAGGCAATTGATCTTCGCTCGCTCGAGTTTTCCTGAAACTACTGCTGAGAGGGAGAGCGACACTGGAACTTCGTCTGGTGGTCCAAGGATGTTTGGTAATGGAGACGAAAAGAACAGGTTTGACAAAAAGCATTCATTCCAGAAGAAACAACATAAAACAGTAAACGGTCTGAGAAACAATAAACATTCGGTTGCGGAATTAAAAGAGAATTCCAGCTTTAATTCTAATCGAAAAAGTGTCACGGATGTAGGTTGCTATGTTAGTTCTATGCCAATAGAGGGAGGAAAACAGTGTGTTAATATTGATGTAACGTCTTGTGATAGTAATGACGATTATAATTCTTCTGATGTTTTGGGTCAGGAAGGGGATCCGTTACTATTAGCATTTAATAATTGTAAAGGCGATAAGTGGGAAATTAGTACGGATGAAAAGGTTAAGATTTTGAATGGTATCGATGAGGATATTGTGAAACAAGATCCTACTTTGGTTCAGTATGTAGAATATTTATTAGATAAATATACGAATGTCATTACCCACCGAATTGGTATTGTCAGTGACTTTGAATACACTATTCAATTAAAGTCTGATGAAGTATTTCGTGAGCGCCAATATCCTTTTTCGAAAAGTCAGCAACAAGAGTTATCAAACTTAATTGAACAATTATTAGAAAATGGTGTAATACAACCTTCTAAGTCTGAATATAGATCTCCGTGTTTCCTAGTGCGTAATAAACATGGGTCACCTCGATTAGTAGCCAACTATTCTAAACTGAATCGGCTCATTTGTGGAGACGGCTTACCATGTCCTAATATAGAGGAATGTATTAGTTCGCTCGCTAAAGCTAAATATGTAAGCAAGATGGATGGAAAGAAAGCTTTTTTCCAGTTACAGTTGACTCCGATAGCCGTAAGCTCACAGCATTCGCCGTACAGGATAAATTATATGAATATTTGCGAATCCCCATGGGTATCTGTGTCGGAGTACAAGCACTTATGAGGGCCTTGGATGATATCCTGGGAGACCTACGTGGGCGCGGGGTAGAATACTATGCAGATGACATTGTGATCTTTGGTTCTACAATCCAAGAACATAATCGGTTATTAGAAGAAGTCTTATCGCGTTTTGCGAAAAGGGGCTTAACCATCTCATCAGATAAATGTTTACTTTTGAAAAGTAGTATTGAATTTTTGGGGTTTCTTATTGAAGATGGTGAGATATCTATGTTGCCAGATAGGTTACAAGCCATACAGGATCTCCATCCGCCTGTGAATCGCCGGGGGTTGTGTAAAATGTTAGGATTTTTAAATTTCTACGCTAAATTTTGCGATAATTATGCAGGTATCGTAGAACCGATGAATCGATTAAGATCTCCGAAGGTGAAGTTTGAGTGGGGTCCGTTACAGGATGCGAGTCTTGCACAAATAAAAGAGGCTTTTGCTGAAAAAAAGTATTTTGCGAATTCCAGACATGAGTAAGCACTTTTACTTGCATACCGATGCAACTTTACGTTGCCAAGCGGCTATTTTGTCACAAAAGGATGAGCAAGGTTTATTGCGTCCTGTTTGGTTCTACAGTAAAACTTTGAAACCAGCTGATTTTAATCGCACTATTTTTCAACTTGAACTTCTTGCTATATGTAATGCGGTAATGAGATTTCGCCCGTTTTTGTGTTCGGAGTTTACTATTTTCACGGATAATAGTGCCTTGATTAATATGCTGCGAAACCCTAAGAACTTAGGAAGATATGCCAACATTGTGCAGAACTTATTTGAGTTCAGATTTAAAATAGTGCATGTCTCGTCTTATAAGAACTATCAGGTAGATTTTCTTTCAAGGATTTAAGAGATAAATCCGAATGATATTGATGTTGATCCTTGTCCTCTTAATGACTCAGAGGGATATATGTATAGTCTGTGGAATTTACCGCTAGCACATGAGGACATTAAACAGTATCAGCAACCAGAGGCAGATACTAAGGATATTTTTGAGATGGTAAAGAGCCATGGCGGAGAACATCAACAACATAAGAGATACTTTGTACATAAAAACCAAGGCCAAGGTGTCGCCTTATAAAATACTCGTCTCACGTATTTTGAGACCTCTACTACTAAGTTATTATCATACTTTATTGCCTAATGGCGGGCACTTAGGTTTATTGAAGGTATACAAAAAGATTTGTAGATATTTTTCTTGGCCAAATATATTCAACAAAGTGCGAGACTTCGTTCGCTCGTGCCATGAGTGTCTATTAGTAAAGGCACGAAATACTCTTCCGCAAGGACAACTAATTTCGGAATATTGTAGGGAAATTAACGCCCATTATTACGCAGACTTAGCGGGGCCGTTGCCTTCTAGTTTCGCGTATCAGTATGTCCCTCTGTGCCTAGATAATGCGAGTCGTTATCTACATTTAGTTCCGTTACGCAATGCTAGTAGTAAGTTAGTTGTTAAGGCGTTATATGATGTTTTCTGTAAATATTGATTTATTAGAGCTATTTCCACGGACCGGGGACCTTGTTTCTCATCGGCCTACTTCAGACAATTTTTGTTTGGTAATGGGATAAAGCACATACTGTTCTCCGTATTTTCCAGGAGGGAACGCAGTCGAAAAATATGTGAGACTGGTTAAAACGAGCCTTCGGGCATATCTGGATGGTAAGCAGGAGAAATGGGTGCGTTTCCTGAATGAGCTCCAATTTTGTATTAATGCTGCGGAACATGCGGAGCTTAAGTTTAGTCCATTTCGTCTGCTTTTTGGGAGAGAACCGGTGGTTAATGGTAAAGTGGAGAATTACACATGAGGATTTGGAGGGTCCTAATAATGCCCAAATATGGGAGCAAGCTTTCGTTAATATGGATAAAGCATGGGAAGCAAGGCGTCGGTTGTATAATAATCGGATGCTTCCAGTCACGTTTGCTGTCGGAGACAGGATGTTGGTTAAGTCTCAGTTAAAATCTTCCTTGAAAGATAACGTAACAAAGTCATTGATGCCACAGTGGTGGGGGCCAATGACAGTCGTATCTAATCCTAGTGCCAATACACTTCAATGTAAGACTGAAGATGGTAAAATGGTTGTTACCCATACAAGTTTAGCAAAATTATATAGAGAACAAAGAAATGTTAATAACATCAATGAAAATTGAAAAGCATAATGAGAATTGAGGGGACCGGTTTTGTGTGTATATTTTGTTGTTATTGTTCACCTTCATAATCAATCAATCATCTACTAACACTTTTTCATCATTTCATTTCATCTTCATTGTAAAACGTGTAAGGTACTCCTCAAATCTGGTTAAGATTTGTTTATTTTATTTATTTATTTTATTTTATTTATTTATTAATTTGTTTATTTTATTAAAAATTGGTCAGTAATGAAAAATTTCTTTGGGTAAAATTTTTCATCTACGGAGGGGGATGTGTGACGACGTGGATCGTCACGAATATGTAGGTCACTTGTTATTATGGATTTATTAGGAAGTAGATGGCGCCATCTTTTATTTTTATGGAGACATACGACCTTATTCTCCCTTGGCCCTTTTCCATCCTACCTTTTTGGTCTCAAAAACAGGTTTGTGTTGTATTAAGAAAATATATTCGAAGATCTGGTACCAGCTGGTAATGTAAAATGACGAGGTCCTCGTGATCTAAAATCCGGATTGTGATTGGTTGGTTTTGAACCCGGAATGGAAGCCATGGATCAACTGACGTAGATCGTCACTTGGTCACTGTTCGAGGTACGTAGTGTTTGAATTTTATAATTTGTTAAATTAAATTATTGTTTTTTTTTTGTGAAAATTGGTGAGAAATTTATCATTGGAAATTTCGTGAGTATGCAAAAATGTATTTGAAAAATGATAAATACTTATGGATTGTCATATTTAGTCACGAGCAAGTGTAAAATATTGCTAATTGAAAAATTAGATAACTGAAAGACAAAAAAATTGGAGGTTGCTGTAGGCCATGTTGGAATGGCGATATTTTTTTTAATGTATGCTAGGCTGTTTTTCTATCAGAAACAGTAAGATTGTTTATTCTTATTATTACTATTAATATCCAACTGTTAATATTTTGTGTACTATTTGTTTTTTTATTTTTATTATCTTTTTCTTTGTTATAATAAATTGTTTATCCTTGTTAAAATTGAAATAGTAGGCTTGTCATTGTTAAGTAACTTCCTTTAAACAACTGAGAAATTTTGCTTGCAATTTCGTAAATTAAAGGTGAGAGTTATACATATACATATTCTGGGTGCGCTACGCGGCGTTTTAATACAGTACCGGCGAAAGCTCTCCTCGCTTTTTTTTTCAGGATTATTCCCCCGGTGGGCGGGTCTGTATTTTGAAGGATAGAGGTGTGCTGTTTTTTTCATTCTTTTCAAGTACGGATTTTGGCCCGGGGTGGTCATTCTGAAAAAGAATGGGGATTAAGGGTGTATTTCATTACAGTTTCTTGGAGAATGGATGTCCATTCTTCACGGAGTGCTGAACTGAGGATAGGTATGAATGTACGTCGATGAGGCCTGGAACGAAGTCGGCGTTCCAAAGCAATCGAATTGTGTTCTATAGGATTCAAGTCAGGACTCTCTGCAGGCCAGTTCATTACAGGGATGTTATGGTCGTGTAACTCCTCCGCCACAGGCCGTGCAGTATGAACAAGTGCTCGATCGTGTTGAAAGATGCAATCGCCATCCTAGAATTGCCCCCCAACAGTGGGAAGCAAAAAGAGTGCCACAAAAAAAACAAGAGATGCAAGAAAAACACGACCACACCATAACACCACCACCTCCCAATTTTACTGTTCGAACTAAACAAGCTGACAGATGACGTTCACCGTGCATTCGCCATACCCACACCCTGCCATCGGATCGACAAAGTGTGTACCGTAATTCCTCACTCCACACAACGTTTTTCCACTGTTTAGTCGTCCAATGTGTACCCTCCTTATACCAAGCAAAGCGTCGTTTAGCACTACCTGCGGGATGTGTGGTTTACGAGCAGCCGCTCGACCATAAAATCCAAGGTTTCTCACCTCAGGCGTAACTGTCATAATACTTGACTACCTTCTTCAACTGTCGGCGGTCTCCTTCAGGCAACAGACGAGATCGGCCTGTACGCTTTCGTGCTGTACGTGTCAATTCACTATCACATCAGACAGAGTGGAACTAGGGATGTCTAGGAGTTTGAAAATCTCGCGTACAGACTTCTGACAGAAGTGACTCCCAATCACCTGACCACTTTCGAAGTCCGTGAGTTCCGCAGAGGGCCCCATTCTGCGTTATCACGATGTCTAATGACTACTGAGGTCGCTGAGTACCTGGCAGTAGGTGCCAGCACAATACATAAAATATCAAAATCGTATGTTTGTTGGGGTTTCCGAATACTTTTGATCACATAATATATATATATATATATATATATATATATATATATATATATATATATATATATATATATATATATATATATATATATATATATATATTCTTGTTGGTTTCTTCAATTATTTCGAAATTTGTGCATCGATTCCGATTACAGCTTCTTTTCTTTCGAAAGAGTCCAATACACACACACACACACACACACACACACACACACACACACACACATATATATATATATATATATATATATATATATATATATGGATAGGGCACAGGGTATTTGGATAGGGCACATACTAGTTCCTAAATAAGGTCTTGACCCGACTACGGCAGTTCCCATAGTATTGGAGCTAAGGACATTTAGTGTTCATTTTCTTTGAGTGTTTTCGGCAGACTTTAACTCCAAAAGGAAGCATTTATGCACCAGAGTTGGTGTATATTTTTGTCTCGTGTTGGTGTCAGAAATCACCTCCGAAACGCTGTCGCTGTGGTTTTTGAGACACCCTGTATACGCATGATGGACAATTTATCTTGATCATCCGCTATAACGGAGAAACCAGAGGAGGAAGAAAAGCGAAATTTTGCACGAAAAAAAATATAAAAAGGGGGACATCTTTTCGTGGATTAAACAGAAAGACCTAACCAACAGTGTTGCCAACCCAATATAAAGTTAAGTTTTTTTTAAATAAAACTACGCCATATTATTTCATATTTTAATTCAACATGTCAAACGAAAATTTAAAATAGCATTTTTTATTCAGTGTTGCAAATTAAGGATGTCATAGTATCACAAATATGTAAGTTTGGAAGCCTCTAACACATGTACAACACAACGGAGATGGAGAAGATAACGCACATCGAAAGTAATTCAGCGTTGAATACCATCTTCATGGTATGACTTTCCTGGCATGGATAGGAAGGAAGCAACCAGGGCTTCAAAATTTGAATTTTTTTGAAGTGCTTTATTTCAAAAAATGCTAAGATAAGTATCACATCTAGTTAGATGTATGGATTTGAAATGAACGTGTTATTTTTTTCCATAACAGTACTTCGATATCCTAAACCATTCTGTACATATGATAAACATTGCTGAAGTGTGCCATACTGCTTAAATCATGTATTTGCGTGAACTTGTAATTACAACTACTAAAAGCTATTGTTGAAATGCTATAAAAGAGAAAAAGAACCACCATTTTGAATTTTTTTCATAAATAGGCCATTTTAGCAGTGTTGCAAATTTTATCAATATTTATCATATCTACAGATTGGTTTTGAGATATCAGAGTACTGTAAATGCCAGAAAAATTGTACGTTTATTGGAAACCATACAGGTAACTAGTTTAATAATTATCTAAGCATTTTTCGAAATACATCTTACTAACAAATTCAAATTTTCAGGCCCTGCTAACTTCGTCCTACTTATTGGAAGGAAGTCATACTATGAACTATGGATCCGACGCTAAGAATGTATCGATGTGCATTATCCTGTTCATCTTGGTTATGCAGTATGAGCGGTAGAGGCTTCCAAACTTTGGATGTTTGTGATTAGTTTGCAACACTGAATAATAAACATAGTATTTTAAGTTTTCGTTTTACATACTGATATGAAATATGCATTAATCTGGCGTAGTGTGATTTAAAAAAAGCTTTATATTGGGTTTTCAACACTGTTTGTTGTCTGGTACTGCAAATAGGTCCCCTCTCGTGCAAAGCTTCGCTTTTCTTTCTGGTTTTCTTTCTCTGTTAGAGAGGATCAAGATGATCAAAATAAATTGTCCCCCCTGTATGCATTTTTTTATAGTTTTCAAAGTTAACCATTAAACTATAAACTACCATATATAATCACACTCAGTGTCAATCTCAGTTTCAGCGAATGTTCTTTAATCGAGGATAGAGAAAATCTCAACTGCTAGTGATAGAGTTTCATCAACTTGGGACAGAATGTACAGTACAGGCTTAAAATTTGAGAAGCGAGTTCGCTAGACGAGCTGATACTAAAACCAGAAAATATAAAAGGTTTAACACAAATGGATCATTTTTTTTTTCACGTAGGTCCGACTCGAAAATGATATGTTTTCTGAAGCCCTTTTCTCTTAAAAAAAAAATAAAAAAACTATGATGTTCATGCAAAATTCCGTAATGCATAGACCATTATTTAAAAGTAAAATCTGTATGCATGTTTATGGGATGTTTGTGCCATACTTAGTAGTATTTAAATAAAATACTAATGTAAGAAAATGTAGAAATTATAAACGATATTTAAAAAAATAGCCAACGTTACTAGCCCATAAAATCATAACATAATAACAATAAATTTCTTAAAAGCATAAACTAATAACACCAAATTGCTTAAAAGTATAAAATAATAACAGTAACTTGCTCAAAAGCATAAAATAATAATAAATTGCTTAAAACATATAATAAAAATAGTAAATTGTTTAAAAGCATAAAATAACAAGAAATTGCTTACAAGCATAAAATAAGAGAAATAAATTGTTAAAAACTATAAAATGATAACAAAGGGCACAGGAAATTGATACTAATATATTAAAATTGTCTATTTTTTTTTGAATCAACACTAAGTCAAACAATTTAATGACCCGTAAAAATATCATTTCTACAATTTTCATATAGGGCATTAATTTATGTAGCTTTGGACAGACTTTCAAATATTTAAGTGATTGATTTTTGTTGATTATTATTATTATTATTATTATTATCTTTTGCTTTTAAGCGATTTTAGTATTTTCTGTTTTTCTGGACTTTTATTGAAATTGATTAATATTGTTTTCTTAATATTTTGAATGGAAATTTGGAGTCTCTTTGAAAGATTTACGATATTCTTTCTTGTTCTTGGTCGTGAGCAAGAAACCATATGTACTTTCATGCATAACAAATAAATCTATTTTATGAAATTAATGGAATAGTACTAGGGTAATGAATGCGACATTGAATCAGCACCATTACCAATTCGATCATTAAGACTCAATTCACGCACGTGTCGTTTTTGACCCTATTTATCTTTCGCGCTTTTCGCACAGCTCAAACTTTATTAGTCCTGCGTTGATGTTATTCACTGTTATAGTAACACACCAAAAATAAATAATTATTCGTTCTGTCCTCTACTGCTGAAATTAATTCATGATTATACTACTGTAGATCTGTTGCCGGACTATTTTTAAGCTAAAATATAATACAAACAAAAACATTCTAATTAGCCAGTCCAGAGTCTCGCTTGGCATAATCCTTATCTTTGTTCTTACATGCTGTTAATATAGTCACCTATCTTTATCTCTTACATTATCTATGTCAATGTTCAGAATTTAGTCTGTTTTTGTCTCTAACACTATATCTGTTCTAGCAATCAATTATTAACACTAATACTGACATTATGTCAGAGATAATAATAGTAATTTATTTATTTATTTATTTATTAAATGGAACATAACAGGATAAATCCCAATTACAGTTTTCGGACTATACATAATTCTTACTACAGTAAAAGTATAATATTCCCAATAATGTGTTGATTACCAATATTAGTTGTTTACTTAGTTGGTGGTTTGCTTCATTTTATCTATAACATCTATAACATACATCAATTTTCGGACATAATTTGACTGTGTTATTGTAGGCTGCCTTAGTCTGATGCTGACTGATTCTTGCTATCGGTGCTTTAGTCATTATGTCAGTGCGTGATTTATTGATACTAAAGAAATTATGATTCATTTTCCGTGTTGTAGTCGACGGAAGTGATATACTTAAACTGGATATAATATGTGGACAATCGACTTACGAATGCAAAATATTATATAAATATATAAGAGTATTTGCAAGTCTTCTTTGTTCCTACGTTAACATGTTATAGTTACTAGACTGGGAAGAGCCGCTGAATTTACATGGGCAAAAATCTGTGTCTTTAAACGTTAAAAATCTCAGAAATTTAGATTGAATTTTTTCGAACATGAAGTTATCTTTACTGGTTTGAGGATCCCAAATTGTACACATGTGTTCAAGCTTTGAGCGTACGCATAGTATAATGATTTCAAAGTATTGATATTTTCGAGTTCTTTATCTAACCTTATGACTAGGCCTAGATTGTAAAATGCCTCGTTGGTAATATGGTCAATATAGGCACTGAACTTTAGTTTCGGATCAAAGTACACTCTAGGTCTTTGACTACCTCTTTCTTAAATAGTGGCTGTCCATTAATTACATACTCAAATCAAATACAGAACTGTCTTCTGGTATATGACATTACACTACATTTTTGTTAGCATTTATTTCAATATAATTATTTTTACTCCAAGTGCTTGTGCAGCTCGGTTTGCAACAGTTCACAATCTTGAACTGAGTTAACTTCCATATAGATTTTGAGATCATCAGCAAATAATAACTAATATGGTTTACTTATACAGTCCGGTAGGTCGTTGAAAATAAATGAGAAATACGATTGGTTCTAAATTCGATCCCTGAAGTACGCCTGACCTTGGCGAGAATGTGAATGATTTGTTTAATCTGTACACGACGAATTGTTTACGGTTTGTTAGATAGGATGAAAAGAATTTTACAAGATGTTGATAAAACTTAAGGTGTCCGGGTTTAGTTAGTAGGGTATGGTGATGTATTTTGTCGAATGCTTTCGTAAAATCAGTGTATACAACTTCGACTTCATTGCCATTGTCAAGGGTAGTGGAGATAAAGTTGTTATGAACGTCAAGTTTCTTACCGTTGATCTTTGTGTAAGTAAGCCATGCTGGTATTCAGAGATAGTAGTTCTAGTATGAGCCATTATACGATAAACAGAATGGTTTCAAACACCTTGGAGCATGACTATCATATAGCAATTGGTTCGTTGTCTCCTATTGTTTTACAAATTTGAATTTTAGGATTGGGGCAAATTTGTGATGTTTTCCAAATGTCGGGGTAAATGACTATTTCCAGCGATAAGTTTAAGAAAATAATCAAATTGTAGACACAGATCTTTTTGCATCCTTTTAATATATAGCTCGGTACAGTATCAGGTTACAATGTTTTTGGTTTCAATTTTTTAATGGCAGCCTAACCTCGTCATATGTTATTTTTTCAATATGCAGCATGTCTATTAGATTGTTGGTGTTGTGCTCCACCAAGATGGCGTGTTGTATAAGTGGATTTCTGCTAACCCAGACATAAAAAATGCTGCAAATGAGTCGGCAATGTCCTTCTTACTGTGCAATTCTTTATTGTTAAATGTTAATGCATTGTTGCGCGAGTGTTTCTTTTCTTAGTTAATAAAACTCCAAAGTCTGCTGGGGTGAGAACGTAGTAGGATTCCATTTTTTATGTAATTCGGGTACTCTAATTTTACTTGTTTTTTTAACCCTTTAAGTCATTTGTAACCATTTGGATACATATTTTTCGTAGGCATCTACTACTTTAAAGAAACGTTTAATTGACATTCTTGCACAAAGCACTCCCCGAACATCAGCAGGAAGTGTGTCCTAATGAACACAATGAACACAACGTCAATTAAACGTTTCGTTAAAGTAATATAAGCCTACGAAAACTATGTATCCAAATAGTTACAAATGACTTAAAGGGTTAATGAAGTGTTTATATAAAACGTCATGTTCACCCATCCCTTTAATTCTTTTGAGTTTGCGATGATACATTCCTTTGATGTTGATCATTTTGATAATCTTAGGCGAAAACCAACCGAGATATTTTACATTAGGTTCTTTTACACAAGGAATACATTTATCAGAAATCATGTAAACTATATTATAAAATTCTCAGTTGCCTCGTTGATATCTTGGTACTTATTGAGGAAATTCTAGTTTATATTCAGAAATTCTCTGTTTAGCAAGTCATAATTGGCCTTTTTAGAGTTATATCTTACAGACCCATTTAGTTTATTTTTAATTCTATGATTAAGGTTCACTGTTATATCAAGTGCAGTGTGGTGAGAGCTTTCCGTCACCAGAAAATGTTCTTCCCTGACAACAGAGATAGTTTCAAAATTGGTCAACATTAAATCTATAGTTTTATCATTATTACTTATAACATTGTTTAATGATCTCTGATTGTGATATCCCATAAAATTTAATCAACATTTTGCGTAATAAGTAGAAACTGAATATTTTGCAAAACTAAATGACTGAATTGCAAGGAATAATTTGTACGAAACGAAAGTAGGATTATGTGATATATTCTCTATATGAAATAACATAAGCTGCAAATATATATATGTAATTGAGGCATTACGCCGGAAGGGCCTGTGTTTCACATTTCAGCGAAACTGACATAAACGAAGCAAACTGTAATACTCTTTCATATACAGCAACACTTCCTCAAAGTTTCCTAGTGTATCAGTTTGACATCCTGTGTGGCAGAATATGTCAGTCATATTCTCTAAACCAAAATTACACTGGTAACTTATAAGAGACGATATATGTATAAAACTTCATTCAAGAGTACGGTTTAATTATTGTGGATGACTGTGACACTGATTATTATCAGTTTATTCCAATGTATTACAAGAATTCAAAAATAACTAAAAAGAACTATAGTTTTAATTGGTTGTTATCATCTAATGAAAAAATGAGTCAGTTCGGTCACTGAGCTAATGAAAATTCTCCGTTATATTCTACTAGTTGATATTTTAATGTAATGTTCCGATTTATACAAATTTGGAGAAAAAGAAAAGAAATATAATTTATCTTTCAAATACGTATAAAGCTACATCAAGACACTGCAGTTATGTATTCCCATGCGCAAGAAAAATTGCGCGTACATTATAACTCACGATTTTTCGCAGTTACTCCATTTCCCTTATGTTTATGGGCAAAATTCAGTTATTAGTAAGAGGAGATAATAGAAAGCCACCCATCTAAGGAGATATTTCCAATAAAAATATAAGCAAAAAACAAAATTCTGTTCGGTTTTGTGTATACTGGCAATAATGTTCTCGAGAGATTTTTTGCAGTAGCACAGCACGATTGCAGAGGGAATAACATAATTGATAGGGGGAGAGTTGAATCAAGGAACAGAAAAGTAGAGTAAAATATTGCATTTATTGGCTTAAATCTAGGTTGTAAATTGTCTTCCAAATATAAATTAGCTTCTGTAACCAAGATGTTATACGGAAATATAGAAACAAAAAGAAAAACTGTTGTCTTAAGTTTGGAAGTGACATGCTCTATAGCTATGAGCATTTATTTGTTAAGAAAAAGACAGGGAACTAAAGATAGTATGTGTGGTCAAGTGGGTAGAGTAGCGGACTAGTAATTCTTATAATGTTTTGACAACAGATCGAATTTCTTCCGATCCCTTTCGTTTTTACAAAACATTATAGAAGTGTATAATTTTTATGTTAATAAGAACTGAAACAATATAATAATGAAAAAAAAAACGTTTGTTTCCTCTGATGACCTATTTATTTAGAATTAGTGTACTATTAGTAATACCGATTGCTTTCAGTTTATGCATTGTATAGGTTCTTTTCTCATCCTCTTTTCTTGAAAGGAAAAAAACTTATTTGTCTCCAAATATATATATATATATATATATATATATATATATATATATATATATATATATATATATATATATATATAGACAGAAACATACATCTTAGTATCAAACGTGATTTATCGTAATGAAATAAACAAGTTTACCGTTATTAAAAAATAAAACTATAGAAAATTATTGCATTTGGTCTTTAGGTTTTTAGCATGCTATATATATTCTTTATAAGACTATACTTTATAAGGCAAGATGTGCGATCATACCCACAAATTTAGCTAGTGAGTGAAAGATGTTTTCGGCACAAATATTTTACAGGTTTAGGTGCATGAAACACCAATACGCAATGATCTCGACCTTCGTTTATTCCTCATTAATATCTGACATATCATAACAGGTAAAAAGCAGCATCTATCGGCAAGAAGAACTGCAGGTTGGGGTCTTAGTCTGTTTTTTATGCTCCGGACTCGTTCGCCTAGCACGCCCGTCTATACCATCCAAGAGCCATACGTCTATCATTTAGTGCAGGCACGTATCCAGCTTTTCTTTGGCACGTATCCAGCTTCGTATCCAGCTTCGCTTTGGTCCACTCCTTCAGACACTCAACGCCTAGGTCCACTCAACAGTTTCTCTTTTCAGGAAAATACAAAACACGTATTTCCTCATCTTACCTCTACAATATTTGTAAACAATTTCATTCAGTTTGGTCCATTTCTTCTTGACTTTCGGGCGTCAAATTTCAAAATTCTGGGTGGGACCTTTTGCTCCTTAAAACAGTTTTTTTCACAGAAAATAAAAAGCCGTATTTGTTTATTTTCTGCTTATTGTCCTAACACGAAATTTCGTTCCAATTCTTTATGTAAATTTAGGCACGTCTGACATACTGTTATTAGCACTTTTGATATTTCATGATCAAAGGTTTGGAGGAGTCCGTGCCCCACCTAACCGTTTTTTCCAGGAAAATACGAAACCCGTAGTCCCTCAGATTTGGTCTACAATAGCTATGCACAATTTCATTCACTTCGGTTCACTTTTTCTTGCCTTTCAGGTGTCAACTTTCAAATTTTGTATTAGGGCTTTTACCCCCTAGAACCATGTTCCTCAGAAAGTAAACAAAAACCATATTCGTTTATTTTTTGCGTATTGTTCATACACAAAATGTCGTTGCAATTCTTCATGTCCTTTACACACATCTGACATGTTGTTACTAGCACTTTTGATATTTGATGATCAAAGGTGTAGAGGGGTCTGTGCCCCACCTAACTGGTTTTTCTAGCAAAATACAAAACACGTATTCCCTAATTTTACGTCTGCAATAACTGTGGACAATTCCGTTCACTTTCGTCCACTTCTTTTTGCCTTTCGGGCGTCCACTTTCAAAATTTTGGGTGAAGGCTTTTGCACCCCAAAAGAATTCGGAAAAATATAAAAGCACTTATTTGTTCATTTTATGTGTAGTATCTACCTGCCAAATTCTATCAAAATCGGAGTGATACACTCGGGAAGTGTTACTATTACAATTAGAACAACAACGCATTGCCCACAGTTTGGACACTAACTCAATGTAATATGATATAAAAGAACCTCAAAAGGGAAAAAGTAGGTTTATTAAAAAGTGCTTGAGGTTTGGAAAGGGACAGCTTCAAGGACCTCACGCTGGATACGTCTCTGAGTCAATGCATTATATTTATTTCTTGCAAAACATGATTATTAGATGAGTAATATGTAAAATTATATCATAGTTTGACTGTTAATATGTCTTTCCTTAACACATTCATATTATGCGGAGTTCTGCTGCCTGTTTTATATCGGATAAGCGAAACTCTACTGTATTTCCAAAGATAGCATATGCACTTGGGATAGAGGTCTGCACGGGCTGGAATTTTTGTAGAACGGACCCGGCCCGTCCGCTTTAATTTATAATCTATCGGCATGAGCGAATTAGGGGCGGAGCCAATGGAGCCCAGGCTTCGGGGCCCCAAGCTCAGGATGCCCTTTAAAATCCCTCTGTTTAATACTAAAATATAGTAATCAACTTATTTTATTATAGGCTTCAACCGATGCTAATTTTTTCCCTGTCGTTACGCTCGCGGTATCGGTAGATTTAAGTCTTTCCATCAGCAGCATTTAACTGTTAATAAAGAATGCAATTATTTAATTGTTAATAATGAATTTAACTAAAATAATTATTATAAACTTGGAGCACATTCAAATACTACAGCATTGTACTCGGGAGTTCCATAAGCCCTCGAGGCTGCGGAAGGCAGCAATGAAAATTTATGCACTGGAACTATTCTTAACATAGGGCCCCCTTAAAATAGTCGGTTCTAGGTCCCCAAAAGCCTTAATCCGCCCCTGTCTATAAGCAATTATTCACGAAAAGCTGGAATGTTTTAACAATTGTGTTCATCATCAAGTTTTTATTACGTAGTCCCTTTCTCCTTTAAGTAATTTCAGAGGCTACGGTGTTTCAGTGGTAGAGCGTTCACCTCTGGTGCATGGAGTCCTTGGTTCGATCTATGCTCGCGCCAAGTGAACCTTGTGCTGGACAAACATTGTGTGCGTGGGTTTTCTTGGGGTTCTCACCTTTTATCCGACTTTCTTCATTCCACCATTTCATTCATTTCTTATCATCACTGTCTCCTTTAGCCTAGTCGGCACAAACGTGGGACGTAAAGCTTAAAGATTTCATTTGAATGAAAACACAGTTGCAGAAAATATGTAATTTCGAATAAAACAAACTACTATATACAATTCTGAGTATTCTTTTATGAAATTCTCGAGAACCTTATTTTTAAATCGAAAGGTAAGAAGACTAAATTCACTCTCTTAATATTATAGATCCATTTCAATTGAAGCAGTGGGAATAGTTGGAAAAACATTTATTTGTGAAATACGAACAAAATTGCCTGAGTCGTTCTTGAGAAAATCGCAGGGTATAACTTACTGTCGATGGGATTTTCCGGATGAGGGAATTATACCACATAGCTAGGTTATTTATGTGACATGCATTTTTAAAATATGAACAACAAACATCTCCTGACTTGTTTTTAGCAAGGTCATCGGGAAAAGCTTACACTCAAAGATAAACTCTTCTATCTGTAATTTTGACAGTATATGGAGTAATTTTTAAGAAAATCGTCGGGAAAAAAATCACTGTCAAAGTAAACTATCTCTTTTGGATTTTTTTTCGGAACAAGCGAATTACACCATGTTGTAGGATTACTACAGAAAATATATTTACTGAAATGAGAACAAATTTATCTCAGTTATTGCTGAGAAAATTGCTAAAAAATTCAACCCTTGAGAAAACCACTTCTTCTTTATGTTATCGGAATAAACGATTTATGCTGTATGTTAGTTTATTAATGAAACATTTCTTTACGAAATATGAATAAAATTGCCTGAGGCGTTAATGGCGAAAACCATCGAGAGAAAGCTCACCCTAAGATTACACTAATCCTTCGAACAAGTTGTCATATTGTTAGGTTATTAATGTTACGTTTATTTATGGAATGCGGTTGAGAAAATAATGCAAAAAGAACGCATACCATACAGTAAATTACACCATATATATTTTTTTGACAAAAATTATTCATATACGGTGGACATTTGTTAAGAAAATATATATTTATAAAAAGTAAATAAAACCGTCACAGCTTTTTTTCCTGAGAAAATTGAATTATTTTAAATTTTAATCCTTCAGTAAATTACCCTTACTTTTAGTGTCGAAGGATATAAAATTCGAAAGATAGTATGTTATTAGAACGTTATGTCTAGAATTCGGTCCAGATACGTTGAACAGTATGTCCTCTATTTGAGTGCATATAAAAGCGTGACGAACCGAGAGACAAATAGATGGATAGACATCGAAAAATCATTTTTTCGATATGTGGGAGCCATGTAACTTGAACTCATTGAAATCTGGTATTCGGTTTTTTAAACTACCACCACACCTTCTTCTCTTTCTATAACTACCACCACGCTTGTATGTGAAAACGAACAGGCCTACACCGACACGTAATGTGATAATTTGTAACTAAAAATTTAATTTGTTATGTTTAATGTCACGCTAGAAAAAAGCTTATGCATGTTACCTCATTTTATTATCAGTTTTTCACGCTACTATACAATTCGGTATTATTATAGTTAATATCCATGGCATCTTTTGGAAGCATTCGTATTCCTCACAAATAGAGCTGTAAAATTTAGTTTTGTTTAAAGAAAGCATTATTTATTTCTTAGACAGACATGATTGGATTTGTTGGACTTGTGGGTATGAAACTAAAGGAGAGAGAGTTAGAGTCAATACTCCTAAAAGAAACACACACAGAGAAACACTAGAATAGTAATTTAACATCAGCTTTTTTCTTCATGACAACGAGCTATCACTGTGACTGTAATAGTCACTGTGGGTGTAGGGCTGCAGGTCGCGCATGTTTTATTTTTTACTGTTCCTGACTCACAGACACACTTGCAGTGAGTTGAAGTTACTTCTGCTGTGTAAAAACATAGAGGGAATGATTAAGCATACCACACCATAAACTGAAAATAATGCCTATTAGTAATAGTAAACTAATTCTGAATATATACGTTATCAGAAAAAGACAAAAAGTTATTTCATTGTTATATTGTTTCGGTTCTAATTAACATAAAAATTATACACTTTCTACAATGTTTTGTAAAGACAAAATTCGATGAGATCTGATGGGATTTGATCTGGTGTCAAAACAGTTTAAGTATTACTAGTCCGCTACTCTACCCACTTGACCACACAGACTATCTTTTGTTGCCTGTCTTTTTCTTAGCAAATAAATGCTCATAGCTATAGAGCATGTCACTTCCAAATTTAAGACAACAGTTTTTCTCTTTGTTTTTATATTTCCGTACAACATCTTGCTTACGGAAGCTAATTTATATTTGGCAGACAAATTACAACCTAGATTTAAGCCAATAAATGTAATATTTTACTCCACTTTCCAGTTGCTTGATTCAACTCTCCCCCTACCAATCCTGTTATTCCCTCTGCAATCGCGCTGTGCTACTGTAAAAAGTCCCCCGAACACATTATTGCCAGTATACACAAAACCCAATATAATTTTGTTTTTTGCTTATATTTTTAGTGGAAATATCTCCTTAGATGGATTGCTTTCTTTTATCTCCACATACTAATATCAGAATTTTACTCATAAACATAAGGAAAATGTAATAATTCCGAAAAATCGTGAGTTACAGTAAACGCGCAATTTTTTTGCCCATGAGGGTATAAGTTAGTAGTTTTACTGAAATTAAACATAGTTGTTTAGAATATATTTCTATACGCATAATTATTGTGCTTTGACTAGGTTTTGATTCTCTATTGCCTTATTTGTATTACAATAGAAATAAAGCTGTCTTTTAAGCAATATTTTAATCTACTGATTTAGTAGCATCAAATAACCAATGCTAATTTTAATTTTAATTTTAATTTTAATTTTAATTTTAATTTTAATTTTCATGCAAAAGTAAGAAATTACATGAAGCAAAATTCACTATTATTTTCATTATAGTATTGAATAATTCGTACGACGATCAAAATGTGAAACGAAATATACTTTCTAGTTGAAGAGCTCAATTCCAAAAGAGACGATTTTCTTATGTTTCCGTGAGTGTATTTTGAGAAAGAAATGTTATCTACGTAAAAGAAAATATAATTGCCTGCTTTTCGTAAGAAAAAGTTGAAATTATCATCTATAGTAAGAATGTTATAAGCGCTTTTTTTTCCTGAATCAGAAAATATATTCTGAGAATACTATTGAATAAGAATATATATTTGATTTGTAATTACTGAGATAGTAATTGTTTATAATTATGATTAGTAGTAATAATTTAATGTTTATTCTGCTTAAACTGATCATTTTGTGTGAGTTTTAAAAAGAAAGAAGGAAAACGTAATATTAAAAAGAACGATAGTTTTACTCGCTTTAGTTGTACTGCTGGAGAAAGGAAAAGAAGAATGACGTGGTAGAGGGGTTGGTAATCACGTGATGAAGGTTGCTAGTCAGCGTAATACTCGGTGTACGCTGGCTAGTACCCTTAGAGTTTTACAGGAATGGATCGTCTTGTCTTGTTCTTTTCGTTCGGCTTGTTGTTCAATGTGCTTTGCATAGTGTATTTCTAGGTGGATACGTTTGTGACTGTTTGAAGGTTTGTGTCAGTGAAATGAATAAAGTAACTTTAATAAGTGTAATATATTTCGGGAATATTTACTTCTATACTAATGTTGTCGAATTATAAAGTGATTATTGATATACGAGCGTTCTCTAATATTGAGGCTGGAGCCGTGCCAGGTGGACCATTTTGTGGGCCCACTTTAATGTGCGAAGTAAAGTATTGTCCTTTGTTTCTCAAAGTTGTTCATTTGAGTGCGACTATATTTTCATTATTATACAGGCCCCGTGGTTCGTGTATAGTGCCCGTTATGAAAAAAAAATCGACAATTATACGTAATTGGAGTATCGAGTTGGTGAAGCGTAAAGTGGATCTTTGGACTATTGCTGGACGTTCTACGTTGCATCCCAGCTGTTTTTCGAAGAATAGTTGTATTTATGCAGTGTTTCACCTCGATTACCTCAGGTTTAAAAGCCTTTGTTACTGGTCGAATTACGGGGAATTCATTAGCTGGCATTAAACAACCACATTGCCACCCTTATAAAGGTGTTAGATAGCTCAGACGAGAGAGGCCAGAGGGTAGTATCTTGACCATATTTTATCCGGAGGTAACAAATTAGATGTTCAAACAAGGTGAGTGTAATTTACTTTTTAGAAGTAAAAAGTAGTTGTGCCACATATGACTGTATGTTTCGTGCGGTTGTGAATTTGCTTTCTGCTTTGTTCGGGTTAGAATTTCACAGTTTTGGCCCTAGTTTTCAAAGGTTTGATTATATACTCCCAACCTCACCCCCTCATTTGATGATATTAGTTATTGAGCAGATATATGTGTTAATGAGAGAAAATATAATTAAGAATTAAATCAGATGATCCAATATTTTCTGGTAATATTCTCTTTTTCAGCTTATATTTGGTTATATTTTTCACTACGACGCATTTTTGGTTTTGTGAGCTTAATGCGATTCTAATTAGTTTTCTATTCTTCAGCAATCCATGTATTTTGTAGCGAAAAACTATTCATTAAGAGGTAGACCTTTTGGATTGTTGATATTGATTGTTAATTCGAGCTATTAAATGTTTAGTGAGAGAGTCATTCTTCAAATATTGTTCGAATATTAATCTTACATTATACAGATTGTTCATAGAAATTTTTAGATAAATTATTGCGCGCTTATATGTCACAAATAGACGAAATTCAGAAAAAAATTATTGTTAATCTAGGTAAGTTTGACCGACTACATCATTATCTTGGATATTTTACTATTCTGAATTTGACTCAGGATTGGGAATAAATGTTAATCTCTATTTGAAGTGTAGGAATCTTTATGTCTGATAGGAATCTGAGAATTTTTAATTAATCAATTGAAGATATTAAGGATTTAAAAGTAATAATTTTTTTTAATATTTAGCTTACTACAATATTATTTTTTCGTTTTTATTGAAATTCAAACCATTGAAGCATTTCAGTTGGTGCGTCATTATCAATATTATCTTTAATTGTTATTCAGTTTGTGTACGTATGTTAGTTAAATGTATTAGCACATATATACCGTCGCAATCTTGTTTGAATAAAATTGTTATTGCAAATTGAAAGTTTTGTGTTTAATTTATTTGCATATGTTTTTTCCCTGATTTATGTATTGTACTTGAAAATATTGGATCATATATCGGCCTTGCTTTCAGAACGAGACGAGGAGGGTATTTCCCGCAAGTCCTATCTGTCAGGTTTTGTCTAAATGAGTTCAAATCGACAGTTTGATTATTATTATTATTATTATTATTATTATTATTATTATTATTATTATTATTATTATTATTATTATTATTATTATTATTATTACGCTATGCAACACTCATTTTGTCCTTGTATTATAATAGTGATTTTCTGTCTTGTTATCTTGAAAGTAAGTAGAAAAGCTGTATTTTTTTCATGAAACTTCGCTTATGTACGTAGGAGCATCGAAACTATGGATTCTACCCTATATTAATAAATTAATATCTGCATGTTGAAACGTTGGTCGTGTTAAGTTGCATTTAAATTTGATTAAAGAACCTGGCAACACTGATTGAGATATTCGGTGTAGAAGCAACACATGCCACATTGAGCAGTGTGTTTTAAGCCTTTTTTATAAGGATTTAAAGGTATGTATATAACCCTAAAATATCCTGTCATATTGGAATTTTGTAAAATAAACACACTGCTGAACAAGACTGCACTTATTTAATATAAAAACACATTTACACGTGACGTTTCGATCTTCTAGCCAAGATCCTCATCAGACGTACACTGAGTAGGATGGGAAGGATCAAAAGAAGAGTTGATAGAGTTTGTTAGCAGTATTGAAGATAAGGAGAAGGGAATAGAATTAGAACTAGAGACAGAGCAGGGAGGTGTATTATGTTATCTTGACATTTTAATGAGTAAGGAAGGGAAGAGCATTAAGACTCAATGGTATCAAAAAGAATGTAGTGCTGGTATTTATTGTAATAAGAGAAGTAATGTAGATAGAAGTACAAAAGTTAATTTCATAAGAAATATGTTAGAAAGAATTTCCAAAATTTGTAACAAAAATGTAGAAGAGAACGTGGAAATCTTTAAAGGACAGCTCTATGAGAATGGTTATAGTAAACGGGATATCGTTAAAGCATCTGTGGTCTCGGGGAAAGGTAAAAGTGGGGAGGAAAATGAGGGGGTATGGAAAGGCATTATAGGGTTAGGAGAAGATACCGAGATTTTAAAGAAGATGTTAAGAAAGCAAGGGGTCAAAGTGTATAGAAAAGGTAGCAGAACGTTGTTGGACATGGTCAAAAGCAAAGGGAAGAAAAAAGAAAAGAGAGATCAGAAAGGTGTCATTTATTGTATAAATTGTAAGGATTGCGATATGAAATATATTGGTGAGACGGGGAAATTATTGAAAGAAAGAATTAAACAACATAAAAGTGATGTGAAATATGGCAGAGAAACTAACGCAATCTTTAAACATGTAAAAGAAAAGGGACATGATGTTAACTGGGAAGAAGTTATTGTACTGGAACGGGAAAAAAGATTGTGGCCGAGAAAGTGGAAAGAGGCCTGGTGGATAGAAAAGGAAGGGGATGTAAACTTAATGAATTGGACCAAAGGTATCACCATTAATAAAGAATGGAGAAATATTATTGATAAATACAGAAATATGTATATGAATTAATGTATTCAATGGTTGCTTGCTCCTTGTTGTTTCTTTCTGGTAAAATGTTATGTTATCCCATTGGTCAGTTCAGATAGATTTCCACGCTTCTGATTGGCTGTTTGAACGGGCCAATGAGAGAGCAGATAGGGAGATGAATTGTGTATATATACTTGAGTAATTTTTTGTATCACTCAGTGTACGTCTGATGAGGATCTTGGCTAGAAGATCGAAACGTCACGTGTAAATGTGTTTTTATATTAAATAAGTGCAGTCTTGTTCAGCAGTGTGTTTATTTTTCTGATTTCATTCGCAAGACGTTGACTATGTTTGTGTGTCAGTTTGGAATTTTGTTACTGCATGATTTTCTTGTTAAAATTTTTCGTAAAAAATAGTACATTCAGCCGATTGAGCAAATAAAACATAGTGAAGACACACAGTAGTGGGAACACAATCTTTCCCCGAAACAGTGTTACCAACCTATGCTAATTTTCTCTTGACAAGTAATTTACTTCCTCGTTCACTTTTTGAAATATGAATACGAGTAATACAATCCCTCGATAAGTGTTACATATTTCAAATGTTAAAATGTACATATCCGTAACAAAATCTATATCCTAATTTGTAATATTTGAGTAATGTAGAGGTTCATCCATTCCGTTATGTCTGTGGATAGTTCATAAGGACAAGAGCAAAAAGTTATTGACTCGAAACGTCCTTGAAATTTGGGAGATGTATAAAGCCTACTTTGGAAAGGCAGTAAATGATCAAGATAAATCATGGGTGCCCCCATGTGGTCTGTGGCCTCTGCAAAAATACATTGGAAAATATTTATGATACTGCTTATTTTACATTACATATCAAAACTTTGTTTTAACCAATTCGGATGTGTTATTGAAAAGAGTGTTCACTTCATATAACATACCTAAAGTGGTTGACGTGTAAAACAGCATTGCCAAAGTCTTCCATGTACTTAAAAGTACAATCATTCATTTATCTTAAAACTTAAAATGTTTTCTCTATTTTAATGTCGCAAGTACTGCAATAATTCCTTGGACATCCTTTTTTTAAAAAAAATACAGTATTACTTAAAGAACACTGTTACTTTTCATTTTTTACTTATTAATTTCCAAACGTTTTTAGAAATATTTATGTTTCTTCAGGTTAGTACAGAAGGAACGAAGATCAATTATGTTCGCTATCGCCAGAGTTTGGAGAGAGCCCATGGATCACACTACAAACTGTTAATTTTGTATGGCAGATCCAACAGTGCGTTGTAGAGGCAACAAATCAACTCCACGCTTCTATTCTAACATTGTCCCTTCAATTGTCCCAATTCCAGAATCAAGCGTGTTACCTGTCGCCACTCCTCCCGTGGAGAATACACCAGTGTGTAAAGAACAGGAAGTGCAATCTGATAGTGATGAGAACATTGCAGATATGGTCTACAAAGTATGTCTAATAGCCAACCGTATTATCATAACCAAGCAGATTTTAACGATCTCATTCAAGATTTAAGTAAGGATGTTGACGAACTTCTTCTTTCGAGACTAAAACAGTGGAAGATAATTGATAAATCAGGAAATGTAACAGCCCAAAGGAGATGGCACGAAAAATTTTGCAATTTCTTTTGCATGAAAGATGGATTGTGCTTCTGCCAAGATGTAATGCTTTACAGATACCCTGCATTATGAAAGAGTGCATTTTGCTTATAGACAGCTCATCTAGAAGTCTGAAGGTGTGTTTCTGTAGAATGGAAATAGTTCCGCCTGTACCTGTGGTTCATTCCGTCACTACAAAGGAAGACTAAGAACTTGAAGACCTTATTGGACAATATGAAGTATACAAGATATAGGTGGCAAGTAACAGGGAACTTAGAAATAATTGCCTTACTGATAGGTTTTCAAAATGGTTTCACGAAATTAAAATGTTAACTCTGTTTATGGGACGGTAAGGAGACAGATGCCCACTACCGGAAGAAGTACTGGCCACAACGGGAGGAGCACTCTGTGGAAACACAAAACTTAAAATACAAGCCGCTTGTCTACCCTAAAGTGGTATTGTACAGTTCGCGGCATAGAAATAGTTACAAAAATTCTAAGTCCAAATTAATAACAAACCCTTACCCCGTTTTCTTATGCATTCAGAAATAGATGTTTCAATCGATTAGTTGCTTCTAGTACGATCCAACTTCAACTCCTCCCCTTATCCACCTATCCTTGTCTAAAGCAGTGTGTGTGTGACGTAGTACACTCTATTCATTCAGACGAAAAAGAGCAGGAATCAAGTTTACAATGTTAAAGCTCTAAAATAGTATTTTTCATTCGTTTGCTGTGAAATATTTTCTTAACAGACTATTTTTTTTAAAAAAAAAGTCACATAATTTTCCCAGAGTTTCATTAATACCTTTAGTTTCATTCATTCCTTTCTCTAAAGACTGCAAGCTAGTAAGATGCTCCCTAAGAAATCTACGGAAATTGCCAATAACGGCAGTAGGGTTTGTGCTTCCTAAAGTCTGTAATGCAAGGACAGACCTCTAAAACATCTGCTGACAGAAATGAGTGTTATTCAATGATTCATTTCATTTCTTTTCAGTAATTGGAAGAAAATGTTCGAAGAGCGTCATTTGGGCAGGACAGGAGGGTGTAATTTCCCCTCCCTTGAGCTTCATAAACACATATTGTTTGAGCAAATGTATAGTGATACACTAATAAAAAAGTGAAAAATATTTGTCGGCGGAGACTCCGAATAAAATCTTAAATGACACTGCTTTTAGCAACAAACCTATAGAGTTGCGATAACACATTGCTAGAGAGCTTATATTTGGATTCAAGAGTCGAAGGTTTGATCTAAAACCGCATGAGTTTCTGGCCGACATTGAGACACACACACACACACACACACACAGAGAGAGAGAGAGAGAGATTAAATATGGAGACAGAGAGGAATGATTTATATACACAAATTTAGAACTGGGGAAAAATGATCGGACAGCATTCACATTATGACGAAGATTGTGATTTTGTGAAACAGAAGAAGGGAACGTTTAAAACTAGCAGGATCACATTAGGCAGTTGTCGAATTAAGGTGGAGAAAACTTTTTAGAGCGTCAGATGATTACGAATGGAGAGAAAGATCTTGAGAACTGAAGAATTAAGAATTTTTTAAAAAACCTGCAGCTTCAGAGACGGGTTTTGAAACGCGAACCTTGTAGTTATCGAACTATAGCTCTATCCGTTCTGCTACGGAGAACTCTGTACTCCTGCACATATGTTTCCTTTAGCTACGTTGAAAACTAACTTAATGGGATATTCCAAAAGTTGACTTGGTGGATGCGCTCTTCTGATAGGATATAAAGCTCTTGTAACTTAGTTACAATGTGTATAATGCACTTCCCCTCGTTCAGAACACTTTTTAGGGCAGTAAAATTTGTTACTATTGTGTTAATTAGGTTACATTTGACAGAACCATCTGATAAAGTAGTGCCAAACTCTGTGCGAAATTGTCTTTTAGGTGAATGGTTAATGTAAGTTACTCCTACGTGTATTGTCCGAGCTTCGAATCAAGAAGATTGTTATTGATTATTTTCTTTGAGTTACGCTCACCCTGTGCATTCAACAAATTCAATTTCAAAGTAATGTACTCACAGCTACTTTAATTCGAAATTATTTTCAAATATGATATTTGTTATTACATGCGTTTCTTTAACTTGCGATGTTTCAAACTTGATATTAAATCTTACAACCTTAATGTAACTCATTTCCCTACGGCAAATCATCATGAATGTTTGCACAATGACGACAGCCAGGCGTTAATAAATAATTCAGTTTATATTGTAATGTATATACCCGCATACGTTTAGAGACTTGGACTCAGAAAAAAACGTACAGTGCAACATTGACTCATGGAGGAATTTCAAACGAATTTACTATTCGTATAAATTACTATCTCAACAATCTACTGCGGTGGCTAAGGCACTGAAACCATTCCAGGGAGAGAAAGTGGTTATACGTAAAAAAGTAATAGAATGCAAATAATATTGGTGTCAAATTCTAAGTTTTCTGGTTCGAAGAGATAAATAGTGGCTACCAGATGGCTAAGGCACTCCTCACTTGTTTGTAGCCTTGCATAAATGGAAAATTGTTTTAAAAGTATATTTTACATTCAAGTATGATTGTTTAAAAAAACTTGCCCTTCAACATTAAGTTTTATAATTATTTTCTACTGTATTTCTTATTTATAATAACATATTTTCTATATATATTTTATTCTATGTTATACGTTTCTTAATTACATTTTACGTCTTACATTTGAAGAGGAGCTTATGACAATTCGGAGCGGCACGGACATACACAGAATGCAGGCCTTGGTCATCCAGAGCTCCTGCCCCACGAAATCACTACTTTTCTGTAAATTATATCTGATTTTAGAGAGGATGATAGACATTTTAGTAAAACATGGCTTAAAAAAATCCTTGTCAGCTCCCCCGCAACGCAGTAAAAATTTTAGAGTGTGAGCAGTTAGTAATGTTTCCCCAGAAGTTATATCTCCGATAATTTCGAGTGTGATATCAGTATTTGGGCATTATTACTTTTCACCAGCAGTGCACTAAAACGTACTAAAAAAGAACTGCTCTGAAGTCTTCACTGGTTCCTCCTATGAGCGCATGCCAATAGGGTCAGCCTTGGACTCACCCACATTTAAAATGTCATCTGTTGTCTCAGTGATTCCGAAAATTATCCATTCGACACAACTATAGTATATTTTCGATTTTTTTGCCTGTAACTCTCCCATTGTCAACTGCATGCCAACCAAGGCTTAATTTGGACTTACGCAGCATCCACAGTGTCAATATTCATCTTTGCACATGAATTCGACACTAATATCATTCTTATTTGACGTCTATTACATGTCGTCTTCACCTCTTGGTAGGGGTGGTTTCAGTGTCTCGCGCCCATAACTATGGATAGGTTTCAACCAACGTAAGCGTAATTATAAATTAGCATTTGATAAATAACTGTACAAGTGACCTTTTCGGAGAGGAATTCGTTAACTACTTTTTCGATATCAATGTATTGCGTTTTTTAAAGTAAGAACCAAACGCAAGCACAAATCATGTCTTTCAAAGATCTAATGAAAAACGAAACGAATCGTCGTATACATGAGACGTTTTGGAAAAGAAAAAGAGCAAAACATTGATTGCACAAACGTATAAGGGTATCATTTCCACGCAAATTTATAACTTATAAAACGTGTTGGCTTGATAGATGAGGCGTTAGTGAACGGGTTCTCTGCTGGTGGTCCTACGTTTGAAACTTGTCCATTCTTGTTGAGTTTTTCTTTTAGCTACACTGAGTTTGTGCATTCCAGATCTTCAAGCTTGAACCAAATCTAATTCCAGTTTGTAAATTAAATGTAGCTGACATTATTTTCAAATACGAGACGTTATTATATTATTTTCATTAGCTCACAGTACTCAATTTGATATCAACTCTTCAATCCTTCATTTAATTCATTTCTTGACGTGTTTTGTTAGAAAATTCATTAATCGTGACGGAAAAAGCTGCTTGCCAGTTAATGGTGACGGCTTTGAAAGCAAATGCAAAGTATGAGAATTAAATTTGTCATATCTGTAGCTTCGTGTGGAGAAGAACCAAACTTGTGAACCAAAGGTTTAAGAACAACTTAAGTTATTAATATAAACTTTGCCGGAGATCAAAGAAATACGATCACTAATATCATCATAAAAGAAATACGAAAGACGTTCTGAAACGAAGAAATATAACATACAACTTTGCAAACGGAGGCAAAGAAACCTAACGCAACAAGACTAAATACGAATTACTTATGGCGTATTGATCGTGGTTGAGTGGTCAAGGCACTGGATCAATAATCTTGAGGTTCGTGGTTCGAATCCGCGTCGGGCACATTTTTTTAGGTTAGGATGTTTGATGGCAATTGATCGACGATGACACACTTTTTATTATATTCAGATATTTGAATACTCGGATGTTTCAATACTTGAACTGAAAAATCTTCAGAGATAATAATAGTAATAATAATACTTATTATTATTTCATAGAAGATTAAAGGCTAGGAGATAATTATCGCTCCGGTTAACCGTTACAAGCAGAAACGTGACATTTGGCGAGAATATTTCTGTTTGCTTTAATGTTACCCACGAGAAGAGAAATTTCTCATCTTGTTTCTAAACCAAACAAATTACATGGAAATTCACATTTTACATTCGAGACCGGATAAGGGTAACTCAAATTATCATGTCCCTTTGGAGACGAGAATCGAGACGAGACGAAAAGTATCGTAAACCTTTCTCGTCCTGTTACGATTCTCGAAATTGTTTATGTCCATTTTTTAAGTAAGAATTGCTCTGTAGACTGAATCTTATAGGCTTTTGGTTACTTTGTATTTTACAGCTCATTGAATCATGGTCTGTGTAGGTACTTTTTTTATAGCAAAGGTCTTATAATTACCTCTGCATATCCTAAAAATTTGTATATTATATGCCTTACTGTTGAGTGATATTCAATTATTTCTATTACAGTTATTTTTCTTAAAACGTACAGTAGAACACTTTCTACATGAAACGTTAGTGGAAAGCTTTTGTTTAAAATGTGGGTGTTTGCAGAGGTGTATCTTGAAGGTACGGAAACCCTTCTCCGAAATCCCTACGTTTAAGTAAGTTTTTCCTAATTTTAGGGCAACTTTAAAACTTTTACTACTACTACTACTATTGCTACTACTACTATTGCTACTACTACTACTACTACTACTACTGTTATTATTATTATTATTATTATTATTACTGAAGTGTTGTTAACTTAGTGGTTCACCCTCTTCCATCCAGCTCTCGCCTAGTGGGCATTGTGCTGAGTAAACACCATGTGTGTAGTTTTCTCCGGATCTCGCTTCCTCCCAGTTTCTTTATTTCAATATTTATTTCATTCTCATGATCGACTTCTTCTGCAACTTAGCCAATATAACCATTACTTAAAAACAAATTTTTGTATGACTCTTCTGAGTTCCGTATTCCTACTTTCTACGTGAAATTGCCTGGAAACTTTTCGTTTAACATTTAGCTAGTTGTAGGGGCGTATGCAAAGGGTATGTCCTGATGGTCCTGACAATTGTCTCCAATCCCGACTATTTTCTAACTTTTGACTAACACTAATGGCGATTTTACAGATTTCAATATAATCTGTTCTCATGCGGAATTTGTCTTCTGTATTATTATTATTATTATTATTATTATTATTATTATTATTATTATTATTATTATTATTATTATTATTACTGAATATTTGAGACCTAAATATTACGTCCAATTCCAATGCAAATAACCATACTGAAGTTAAGAAAAATCAAAAGAAGTTTTTAGGACCATCTATAAGGATGAATTGCCCTATAAGAGACATTTTGGAAGGAAAAGAGGGGTAAATATGAAAATCGAACCTTCAATTGGTTTAACAAAAACTAAGTAGGATTTGTCTTCATCACGATAATAGTAACGCCCTTTCTTTGGGTAAAAGACATTGGATTATGTTTGCGTTGTATTGATATTTTAACAAAATATATATACAAAAGAACATAGTTCGTATTTACTAATTTTGGTTAAACGAATATATGAAACGTGTTGAAAAACACGAACGGAAATATTATTATTATTTCTAGTAAGGGTGGAAGAACAGAAACAATTCGACAAAGTCTTTTCAGACAAATGTATGACTTTTACTAGACCTTAAGCATGACCGTTTTGTATTCATGAATTGTTTGCAAAACACGCCAAGTTTTCAGACAGTAGGAATCGAGAGTATAGACTGTGACGTCATGTTAGTTTTCCCCCTGTGAAGGAAGTCATTCCAACTCTAACTTGTAAGAACGAGAGAAAGTGACAGTTTTATGTTATTATACATCAGAAATATCAACTTTGTAAATTATAAAATATTTCTGAATTTCATCGGAGGGACTCGAACCGCGGACACCTGACTCACGAAACGACTGCTCAAGCTACTATCCTAAGACTGCTCTTTTAAGTAAGAGACAAGAAACACTCGTCTATAGAGCAAATACCAAACGTTTACAATTGCAATATTTTATTAACGATGAAACACTGATTTCGGTCATGATAAAATATTATAGTCCAGAGAATTCAAGTTTAAATTTAAAAAAAGACCGAAAGTATCTCCGTAACTTATCTCTATTATATTCGGTTATTCACGTTTTACATTTGTTTTCAGTAAACTTAAAGGAGAGAGACACGAACACAGATGCATCGAGGACAATTAATATTTCAAAGGCTCTCCCATTTGGAATCGAAACTGAGACCCCCTACTGAACTATCTGATGGGTGAGGTCACTGCTTCGTTCCCAAGACAAGTAAACTTGAGACGTACAACATCGTACTCGTGGGTTTTCTCGGGAAACTCCCACTCTTTCATTCCACCAATTCGTCCACCATAATTTACTTGCTTTAATCATAGTCTTCTTCAACCTAACAGGCATAATCGTGGGACCTTAAACGTAAAGATTATATTTTCAAGCTTTTTAACCCAAACCAAACCGGATGAAAAACAATGGCATATTATTGCTCATTAACGTGTTTTCACAAAAATATGTAAAAAAGGAACGGGGAATCGTAATTCCATTCAAAAGTAAAACAGCAGACTCATAATACTTTCACCGAAAACGAAACACGATTACGATTCCCCGTTATAAAAAAACTCGTACTGCCTTAGAAAATATTCCAAAAAGGGCGAAACTGTATCATGCACCGGACGTAACTAACGGGAGTGTGGTGAATGAGTCCTACAGCGAAAAGAGGCCCTCTGCAGTTTCGTAATTCCCTTTTGGAGGTTTTTATATAATTTCACACTTTTCCTCAATATCTAAAATGCAACTACTTTAGCCTTAGATGAAAGCGAAGTTGTGAAGGAGCTATAGACTGTAAAGTCTACTGAAAAAGATTTATCACGTTCTTGCAGCAACAAGTTTAAGTTTTCAAATTGTAATGAAGAACAACATTGATTGAAAGTTTACCTTAGAATGAAATACCTAAAGATCTAATCTTACATAACCCTCCTTGATAGTAATGTTCCATATTTGTTTAGACGTTTATTCTTTTATACATTTACCTATGGTGCATGGGGTCCTTCGTTCAATCCGCTCTCGCGCCAAAATAACTTTCTTATGGACAAACTGTGTGCATGAGATTCTTTGGGTTTCTCCCGTTTCCTCCCACTTCTTCATTCCACGTTTTCATTCATTTCTCAGCATCAATGTCACGATTAGCGTAATCGGTATAATCGTGGGACGTAAAACGTAAATATTTCATTTTATTTTTCTTTTATAACTGCATCTCATTTTTCCTGTGACGAGAGCTACATCTAAGCGAGCATTCAGTGGATTAAATAACTAAAACCTATATTCATAGCACAATTGTGGAGACGAAGTTGAGCACTTTTGGCAATTTTTACCACAGAAAGCAAAAACAGGCGATACATTGATATCGAAAAAGTAGTTAGCGAATTCCTCTCCGAAAAAGATCACCTGAACAGTTAATTTTCAAATAGTAATTTATAATTATACTTACTTAAATTTATCCACAGTTATGGGGGCTTGACACTCAAACCACCCCTACCTAGAGGTGAAGATGACATGTAATAGACGTCTAATACGAACGATATTAGTGCCGAAATCATGTGCAAAGATGAATAGTGACACTGTGGATGCTGCGTAAGTCCAAATTAAGCCTTGGTTGGCATGGAGTTGACAATGGGAGAGCTACAGGCAAAAAAAGAAAAAAAAAATCGAAAATATTCTATAGTTGTGTCGAGTGGATATTATTCGTGATCTCTGACATAAAAGGTGATATTTCGGATGTGGATATGTCCAAGGTTGAAGAGCAGTTCTTTGTTTAGTACGTTTCAGTGCACTGCTGGTGAAAAGTGATAATGCCCAAATACTGATATCACACTCGCAATTATTGGATATATAACTTCTGGGGAAACATTACTAACTGCTCACCAGCTAAAATTTTCACTGCCTTGCAGGGGCGTAGACAAGGATTTTTGAGGGCACGTTTTCTAAAATGTCTATCATCATCTCTAAAATTAGATATTATTTTCAGAAAAGTAGTGATTTCGTGGGGCAGGAGATCTGGATTGCCAAGGCTTGCATTCTGTGTATGTCCGTGCTGCTCTGAATTGTCATAATCTCCTCTTCAAATGTAAGACGTAAAATGTAATTAAGAAACGTATAACATAAAATACAATATATATAGAAAAAACATAATGTTGAAGGACAAGCTTTTTATTTAACAATCACACTTGATTGTAAAATATACTTTTAAAACAATTTTCCATTTATGCTAGGCTACAAACAAGTGAGGAGTGCGATCTGGTAGCCACTATTCATCTCTTCGAACCAGAAAACTATGAATTCTACACCAATATTTTTCGTATTCTACCTCGATGGAATGGTATCAGTGCCTTAGACACCACAGTATATTGTTGAGACGGTAATTTATACGTATAGTAAATTCGTTTGAAATTCCTCCAAGAGTCAATGTTGCACTGTGTTTTTTTCTGAGTCCAAGTCTCTAAATATATACCGGTATACATACATTACAGTAAGAACTGAATTATGTATTAACGCCTGACTGTCATCGTTGTGCAAACATTCATAGGAAAAAGTGAGTTACATTAAGGTTGTAAGATTTAATATCAAGTTTGAAACATTGCAAGTTAAAGAATCGCATGTAAGAACAAATATCATATTTGAAAATAATTTCGAATTAAACTAGCTGTGATTACATTACTTTAAGATTGAATTTGTTGAATGCACAGGGTGAGCGTAACTCAAAGAAAATAATGAATAACAATGGTCTTGATTCGAAGCTCGGAACATACACGTAGGAGTAACTTACATTAACCATTCACCTAACAGACAATTTTGCTCAGAGTTTGGCACTACTTTATCAGATGGCTCTATCAAATGTAACCTAATTAACACAATAGTAACACATTTTACTGCCCTAAAAAGTGTTCTGAACAAGGAGAAGTACATTATGCACATTGTAACTAAGTTACAAGAGGTTTATATCCTATCAGAACGGCGCAACCACCAAGTCAACTTTTGGAATATCCCATTAAGTTAGTTATCAGGGAAACGTATATGCATGAGTACAGAGTTCTCCGTAACAGAATTGATAAAGTCATAGTTCGACAACTACAAGGTTCGCGGTTCGAAACCCGTCTCTGAAGCCGCAGATTATTTAAATTCTTAATTCTTCAGTTCTCAAGATCGTTCTCTCCATTCGTAATCATCTGATGCTCTCAAAAGTGTTCTCCACCTTAATTCGACAACTGCCTAATGTTATCCTCGCCGTTCGAAACCTTCCCTTCTTCTTTTTCAGAAAATCACAATTTTCGTCATAATACAAATGCTGCCCGATCGTTTTTCCCCAGTTCTAAATCTGTGTATATAAATCATTCCTCTCTGTCTCTATGTTTTATCTCTCTCTCTCTCTCTATCTATCTATCTATCTATCTATCTATCTATCTATTTATCTAGCTCTCTCAATGACACCCAGGAACTCATATGGCTTGAGGTCAATTCTTTGACTCTTGAAACCAAATGTAAGCTCTTTAGCAATGTGTTATCTTAACTCTATAGGTTTGTTCCTGAAAGCAGTGTCATTTTACAATTTCTTCGGTAAGGGAGGGGGAAGAGTCTCCGCCGACGAAAATTTTCTACTTTTTTTATTAGTGTATTACTATACATTTGCTGAAACAATATGCATTTAAGAAGCTGAAGGGAGGGGAAATTACACCCTTCTGTCCTGCCGAAATGACGCTCTTGGAACATTTGCTTGCAATTACTGAAGAGAAAAGAAATGAATCATTGAATAACACTCAATTTCTGTCAGTAGACATTCTCGAGCTCTGTGCGTGCATTACAGACTTTAGGGAGCAGAAAATGTACTGCCGTTATTGGCAATTTCCATAGATTTCTTAGGGAGCATTTTACTAGCTTGCAGTCCTTAAAGAAGAGAACGAATGAAACTAAAGGTATTAATGAAGCTATGGGAAAATTGTGTGACTTTTTTTTTTTAAAAAATAGGCTCTTAAAAGATATTTCAGAACAAACGAATGAAAAAGACTATTTTAGAGCTATAACATTGTAAACTTGGTTCCTGTTTTTTTTTGTCTGAATGGAAAGAATGTACTACGTCACACACACCGCTTTAGACAAGGAGAGAAGGGGGAGGAGAGGAAATGGAATTGGATCGTACTAGAAGCAACTAATCGATTTTAACATGTATTTATGAATGCATAAGAAAACGGGGTAAGAGTTTGTTATTAATTTGGACTTGGAATTTTTGTAACAATTTCTATGCGGCGAACTCTACCCCCCTACATATAAATCTTGTTATTACCGAGCAATTTGTGAAAGCCTGGGATAGGTATTGTGACGCATTGAACTTGTTACAAGCCATGTTTCCGCAGATATCGCGTGTTAAGATGGAAGCTGCAATGCTTATAGGACCCAAATGGAGAAAGATAATTCAGTCCACTGAGTCATTCGAGCTGCAAACAGATTAAAATATAGCCTGGAGTACATATTCAGAACAATATGTTGAGCGGTTTCAGCAAGACATTATGACTTCGGTATACCATTATCAAGGACAATATAACGAGAGCATGATGGAGGACTGCATTTAGAGTTAATTCGCGAAAGTGATGATACGCATCAACTAAAATGTAGAAGGACACATTTCCATGTTTTACACAGAGCTACATGGGTATCTATGTACTCAAGGTATGTATTAAAGGAGTCTAGACTGTTGATGTTACAATGTAGGTGCTGAGAAACTTAGTTGCAAACTCCTTTCTTTCATTTCAATGCAATGTCTAATACATTTCATAGCGCTATTGGCATAGACGTTACAAAAGGAACTTAATAGAACCAATATCTCAAAATTGAAAAAAAAAGACTTACGCTCTTTTAGAATCCAACACTTCAATTCTAAAATAGTCATGTAAAAGTGTTTTAGTATGGAAAACGACGTAGGAAAAGTATTGTTGAAAGAGAATGTCGTTGGTGATTGACGAAAGATCTTCCTAAATAACCACTTATAAACCTGATCATTTACCTAGAGGGATGTTATTCTAAACGCATAGTAAAATTTGAGTATAGTGTGAAAGATACTTTCTCGAAAAATTTTACGATTACAGCTGGCTATTCGTACAAAGAATACCTAAATGCAAGAACAATGGCGCTTCTTACAATTTTAGTATATCCCTAGTAATACGCACGACATTGGGAGCACTATATGACAACAAAGCTCATCCTGTAGAATTGGATTATTATAAAATTTACCTTGCATCTTCAAAATATTACGGTTGTCTAACGACTCATGTTAGCATCAACTGGCTTTCCGTTAAGAGACCATGTGCAAGTTTCATATTTTAGCAAGTTCTATTAGACCTATTAAAATACTACTTTTCATCAAGTAGGATTGACATGAAAAATGACTTGTATAGGTCTTCAAAGTAGGAGTATCTATCTTTGATGACTGGTACAGATACAAGGAAGTACGCAGCAGTAGAAATGTTGATATAGTTCAGAACTCATTAATAATAATGACTGTTATATTGGTAACAATAAATTACGGTGGGTTCCGATATTTTGGCTAAGCAACTTCATTTTGTTCAAACGACGATGCGTTTTTGTATCTTCTAAAGTAAAGCAGACCACGTTTAAAAAAATATTTTAAGTTCTACTTGTATAATAACCAACAAAATTTAAAATCAAGTAATATAGTGTACTTACTGGCTCTTTGTTTCTGAAAAAAGGTTAAAGTAGAAGCTCTCAATATCACAATTTTGCCAGCAATGACAGTCATTTAATGCTTCGATACTTGGGCTAGATCCTGTGTAATAGAAAATCGTATCTTACAGTTAATGTTTCTAGTAATCTAATTATGTAATTTACTTACATTTTATTTTGTCCTTTTGGGGATATGAAATGTTCATAAAATAGTCATTCATCACTATACATGTTCACAATCTATAATTGTAAGACTATTTCGTTAGTTTCTTACTCGTTTGATTTGTTTTTCCTACATGAAGCTGGTATAGTGGTAGATTTTGATATTGTGTATAAGCATATGAAACGTTATGTTTTGGCATACTTTTTCTGATATGTGGAGATGAAATTTTACAATATATAGGTATATATAAGTAAATCATATAACGAGAATCAAGTTGTCGAAGATAGTAGATTTTGACAAAACACAAAAGCGTGTGCAGTATTGTATGATGCAGACTTGTGATTGTCCAATTATGTGTGATCAAATGTTATCTTATACTTTAAAAAAAATACTCGTATACACGTATGCAACCCGATCGTCATAAAATTTTCAACGACTGTACGCCTCAATCAGTCTTGTAAATGTATAAAATATTAAGCTCTACACTCTCACTCTTTCCCTTACAATATTTATTGTATTGATATATATTTTATGATTCAAAAAGATGCCGATTATGGAGAAAGAGATGATTCACACCATGGGAAAAGAGGTAAATAATCGGCAACAGTCACTTATGCTTATCGGTTCAATACATTCCCGTTTATAAAGCTGCATAATCTCAATTACCTATTTCGAGCTCATTATTACGACTAGATGCAACAGCTTACAATCCGACATAACTGACTTTGTTATTGTTTCGTTTTACCACAAGGTAATAAATGTGATCACTACCAGAATATCAGAAATTTTTTTATTGCAACATTATAGATTTAAGCCTCATAACGGACGGACTGTAATCTTCTTTAGAGAAAAGCTTATCCTTAATTTTAGTAGACATACTTAAATATGGCTTACTTGAAGCATATATGGCTTACACAGAGTTTTTGACAAGAACTCATGAGAATACAAGTGTGTTCTACGCAGTGGAGGAGATTACCGTACAAAGTGCTTTGTATTCGTCATCACATTATATATCGCATACACCTTTCTTTATATATTTTCAACATTACGTTTACCCATCTAATTTTATTTTTCTTTGCAATATTTTTACACTTAACAAATTACATCATCATTACTATTTATTTAATACAAAATCATCAAATTTGTATTTCCGTATATTGATTCCTATCTTCCATACCAGATACTCTATCTGCTTGAAACACAACTATATAGTTCTTTCTAAAGTCAAAAGGAAAGTTGTAAGTGTAATATCGTTTTAAAACACATCTCAAAGTATTTGCCAATGCTTAGCTCCACACGAATTATTTTTCGATCGGAGAGAAATTTTCAGGCATCATATGGATATTATTAAACCGTGGTGGAATTCTTGATTTTGTAAGGCTTGTTCAGAGTAGAATTGCAAGAAAAGTATCTATTTGTTTTGTTCTTTTACCAAACTCTTTACCTCAGAGTTGCTAAACGACTTTATTTTTAGATGTTCTATCTCTAACCATACTACCTTGTTTTCTTTCCGTTCTTAAGGCGTTTCCTCTTCTATCTTGTAATTATTACTTACTCTTTTTTAATCAAGCACGGTTAAAGGAATTGTTGATGATCCTGCAGCTTAAGAAACTACATCTCTCAATGCGGAGAGAATTGTAAATATTGTAAAAATAAATATGCTTACTTGTTATCTTTTAATCTCTTATTTTTTTTCATTTTCTATGTATTTGAAACATTGCTTTCATTTATTCGTTAGTTTATCGAAAACTTTCTTATTCGGAAGTATATGATATATTTTAAAGTCAATTAACTTCTTATGAGGAATAGAAGATTTAACATCTTCAATTGAACAGATTACAGAGAAAATCTTTGCAAATTTTAATCTGATTTCAAGGCCAATGTACATCTACTTTTGCTTTCATCTGTAAAGCAGTTCGTGAAACTTATTTTTTCTGTAATCCATGATGTACTTTTAGAACATTTCTTCCCAATCTTTTTTTTTCTAATTCCATGTCCGCAATATATGAAAAAACTATATCTGTATTGTTTGTTGTATATTCCTTGTTCTCTACAAACTTCATCTAATGGATTTATACCTTTGGTTTTCTCGTATTAATATTTACAGTAGTTTAGTACCTAGAAAAATCCATGAAGCTTCCCTAAAGGCTGTACTCTTTTTAATTGGATCATAAAAGTTTTTAGTGTCAATATCTAAAAGGATACAATTTACAGTGACCACTACATATATTTTTAACGTAGAAGCACGATGATTAATTTCTCGATTACAACAATGTATTCGGTCACTATCTGGGTACTCATAAGTGTTCCCAAATAAAGGTGGAAATTTTATAGGCTTTAAGAGGAATGTATCTTCAAATTCAATTAAAACATTACATTGACCAAAACTTCAGAGTAGTAACTAAACCCTGGAATATGCATTGCAAACAATGTTTATTGCTGAAATCATTTACTAATCTGTTTCGGTAACTTCATATAATTTTGTTTATCTTCTGTGACAATTTCTAACTCATCCTCAATCTCTTCCATCATTTTTGTTTTAAATGACATTAATCCATTGTCTTTTGTAGATCTTTATAATCAACAAACTTTACCTTCTATTCGTACTTCTTTTTTTCTTCAAATTTTATAATAACGATTTTCCTTGAATCTCTTGCAACCAAAGGTATAGCCACGTTTTGCCTTGGTAGAATTAGGTATTCAGCACCCTTATTAGAAATTCTAGATTTAATGAGAGACTGGAGACACGCCTTCTGCTTGATGAAACGTTAATTTCATTCTAAGTGGAATTTTTCACTATTAAATAAGTCTTGGTAAAACGTAGTTTCTGATGGTGTTTTATTGTAAAATGTTCTTTCTTACATCCGAAAGAGCTTCTCTTATTAGAGATTTGTTGTTTTGCTCTGACTTTCCTTCAATCTAATTTTGTAAAGTTTTAATAATATCTATTGCGCGGTGTTTTACTTTTTTGTATCATTCAATTCTTGTTTTGTTTAATATTTGAAACCTTTAATAATTAACTTTTCCTATTCAATGTACCTCTCTACTTTCCCACTATTTATTATATAAAGTATCTTTTAATGTTGAAAATGAAAGTATTGCATGTCAGACGTATAACACTAATGTTTTCTCGTTGAACGGTGACGGATAAATATTGAAAGTTGACGTTTGAAAGGGGCATTTGTAGTAAGATAGCGAAATCTGCCCTTGATCCAAATTGGGTTGTTAGTGCCCCAAACGGTTACCCTTGACCTAAAACTACCTCAATTTTTTGACCCCCTAAACCCTTCCAATTTTTTGTATTATAGTGCTCAAAATTGAACATTTTAAAATTTTGGTGAGGATGGTCGAATTAGTTTGAATCTTTCACAGATATAATTAGAATTTTTGGTACAAACGCAACAAAATTTAGAGATAATTTATTTTAATTCTGCATTTCACAAATAAAAAATAGGGGCACGGAGTTGTTATGGATAAAATTGAATTATCTTTAAAAAATTTAACTAATTAGCTATTTAAAAATATTTAAACATGAAGCTTTATTTTTGGAACAAGTTAGATTTGAATTAAAATAGAGGTTACAATTGAAAAAAATATTACTCTTCCGTTTCCATTAAAACTGACGCCCAACTATTTATACAATTGATTGTGTTTAACATAAATGTGTTGGACCAAGAGTTGGAGCAAATGTTACCTACACTGAAAAAAATATAATAAGAAATATGGTAATATGAATGTCTCTTGTTGATTACGAAACTAATTATGAAATGAAGTTAATGTTAGAATTATTAAAGAACCAAAAGCCTTGCATTTATTTAATGTGTATCAATATATTCAAAATGCTGTTAAAGGCTAACCATTCTATTTGACGTAAGTCCATAATATAACTGAAAACAATTGAATCTACCTGATTTTGTAACTGGAGTTTCCCATTGAGAGAAGTCAATATCAGAGTGAAGACAATAGTAAATTTGGTTATTGTAAAGTGAAAAACGTTGATTACAAAAGTGGACAAAACGAAGTATTTTCTGAAGAAAATTCAAATTTTCATATTGGTAATTATGATTATTTTTGAGATGTATGAAGATTATACTTCATTCAAGAAAATAACATGTAGAAATACAGAGTATTTGTAAATAAAAGAACAAAAACTGTGCTCTTGTAAATTTTGCCGAAACTGTAGCAAGTAACACAATTAGTTATGCTTTCCTAATTCGTCAGAACACTTTAGGTATAATTCAAAGACTATGAAAGTGATTGAATAATTCTAATGTTTTGTTTTAATTATTTTCATATTGTTTTTATAAATGTTTATATCATATAGGTATATGACTTTAGCTTGTTAATTTTCAAGATTTAGAAAAGCACAAACTTAAGGAACTAACTTTCAAAAATTAAATTAAATCGAAAAATGTTAGTGATAGAGTATTAATATATTTAAACCGACAGTATAAATTCCTATTTGGCGCACCGACATTACTACAACTATGAGGTCCTTAAGGACATAAGAGGATGCACAATGTTTAGAAAGTATGTGAATATGACAAACTTGGGTACCGAATTTAAAATTCACCAATTAGTTTTTCTCGACAATGTAATTAAGCCAATATGATATAACTTCTTTAAAATGTCTAAGAAAAATGCATTTCTACAGTACGTAACACCAGAAAATCTAAAAAGTTAATATAGTGTAATTGTAAATGATGCTCAAGATTCACAGAATTTGTATTTGAAATCAATGGTTGATATTTTGCATAAAAACACAACCATTGGATAGAATTAAAGAACTTAATATTATCAACTGCAAATAAAGTGATCTAAGGTTTGAATGCCAATATGAAAATTTGTAAGTGTCATGAAAATTTAATTATTTTATAGGGTATAAGCGATAAAGAACGACATTTAATATAGTGTTTTTAAATTGCAGACCTTGATATCCATTAGAAATGGAATAAATATCATTCAGTTTAAAATAGAAATGGTTCCAACAAAAGCATTTTCAACTAAGCCAAAAGAGCACAAATACTGTAATATAACTTCTTTAAAATTTCTAAGAAAAATGAATTTCTACAGTACGTAACACCAGAAAATCTAACAAGTTAATATAGTGTAATTGTAAATGATGCTCAAGATTCACAGAATTTGTATTTGAAATCAATGGTTGATATTTTGCATAAAAACACAACCATTGGATAGAATTAAAGAACTTAATATATTCAACTGTCCAACACGTATACATTTGAAATAACAAAATGTTTATTTGATGGCATTAAAGTTACGAAACTTACATTAATTTTCCAAATTGTCATAGACTTCATAGTAATCAGAAATATTCTTACCAGTAAAATATATTAAAGTAATATTAGAAAATAAAATATGGTGCACAAGAGAATGATGTGTACCATGCTTTATAAATTAAATTATTGATATTAAACGAAAAAAACATTACATAATACATTTATAATGTGTGTCGGTTTATGTGAGATTATGGACGAGATTGTTAAAAATATTCTCCAAAAATAAATTTAAAAGTAACAAATTGAAAACCTTTATACATAATATTTAATAAATTCTAATTGATAACAGACAAATTTTGCTCAGTATTCTTTCCTATTTTTTAGAAATTGTTCATATATTTTCATAAAAATGATGTTATTTTGGTGTTTTCCTTAATACTCCCATATCTCTATAAGAATTACGTATTTTTTTAAGTATGATTAGGCCACACGTAAAACTTATGAAACTTTTTGTAGTACTAAGACTTTTATAAAGAACATATTCAAATAATATTAAAGAACATTTTTTTATATTTTGCTTCTTTTTTCTAAAAGTGCAAAATATATTTGAATTTGTCAATAATTAAACTATTAGAAATTTTCGGGGTTTTGATATTTTTTACAATCTTGTTGTTGTTTTTAGATAATCGATGAATCGTATTTACGATTATAAATTGTAATAAATGGTATTCAGTGTTTGTCAGTTTAAAACATGATACTTGATAATCTTTGTCATATAGAAAGATTACTCATCTGAGGTATCTGTTCAAGTTTTAATGGAATGTCGTCAGGATAGTTTCAAGTGTTTTTTATCTGTACCACAAACATTCTACTGTCTAGTTAGCGCCTGTTTAAGTTTATTTATAAAACAATGCTATATATGTTAAGCTATTTAAGTTTTGGAGACTAACGGCACAATATGTGAACGAGACGACGTGAAGAGAATTTCGCCGATGAAAATTATTAAATGTATTGAGTGTTAAATATTTATAATTTTACCAGTAATATGTCAACAGTTTGAAATACGTAGTTAGAATCGATTTGGCCACATACAGAGTGAATGAGTACGAAGTACGTATTGAGTGCACTACATTACAGAGTGAGTGACACTTTTGCAGAATCACTCAGAACGTATGGAGAAGCAATGGAGGAATCATTGCAGACGTTTACTGTAGATTGTTCTGGAAAGTATGCCGTACGAAGCATTCGTAGTAGCTTATCGCAGTAGTTATCATTATCGAAAGTGCTTCCCTCTATATTTCGGTAGCTACTTCGTCAGAAGCTATGTGAATTACGGTATGTTTTGTATGAAGTTATTTCTCCTTTTGTGTTTCAAAATTATCTCCTAAATTTAGGACGTTGTATTCATTATCACTCAATATATATCAATTGTATGTTTGCACTTAATTCCAAAAATCCATTCTATCATTTAATGTGTCATTCGTACCTCCCTTATCCCTTGTTGCTAAGTGTTTTGTTTGCTTGCCAGTAACCCTTGTATTTTTTTTGTTCAGGCTAATTTCTAAAATAGCCTAAACACACAGACACACACACACTCACACATACACACCCACCCACCCACACACACACATATATATATATATATATATATATATATATAGATAGATAGATAGATAGATAGATAGATAGATAGATAGATAGGTGGAGAGAGAGAGAGAGAGAGAAAGAGACAATTAAGTTATAAAAAAACATATTCTAAATGCATAAAATTAAGTTGTCTAATTCTTTGAACTTCTTACGCAAGTCGCCACATAAAATTTAATATTGCTATAAGACAATGGTGATTAATTTTTTATGTTGCAGGTAAATGTATCTATTGGTAATGACATTAGTATTTTTTAAACTGTATTGTACAATCGTAATATGCGCTTCTGTTGAAACGTAAGAGTTATATACATTAACCAAAATCTTCTAAAGGTAAACGATACTTACTTAACTGTCGAGCATAGCATGCAAAGCCTTTCAGATTGCATTCTGGGTACTTCCCTATAATAGAACAGAACTTATAAACGCAATGAATGTAGATTAATATATAATAATTAAACATTTCCTAAATTAAATCATTTTTCAATTAATGAAGAGTGTCATTTATCGCCAGAATATAATGACGTGTATTTACAGAGTGATATGTTCTATAGGTGCAATATAATCTGATGAAGTTGAGAATATTTTATCGATGATGACACAGTGGACGTCCTACTAAAAATTAATCTTACTGTGTTTTAGTTTCGTGTCATTTATTTTAACCAAATCACAAACAAAAAAAATTAGGTTTGGAAAAAAAGTCGTGTAATTTACCATTTCGATATATGATCCTTGTACGTGTTTACTAAAGTTGCGACACATGTTTGATACCTGGTTGGAATGTGGAAGGTTTGTTTTCTATACTAAAGTGGAGACACACATCTCATAAAGGCTGTATGCTAAAATATACACTATATTCTTATCCAACCCAAATAGTTTGTGTAATTTAATTTCGTTTTCTAATTAGGTGTAAAACTATTTTTCTTGTGAAGAAAACCCAACGCTAAAACTGTATTGAACTAGTTCAATCAGTATGCGTAAAGATGTATCTTTTCGAAAGATATTTTGATAATATTCAGTAGAGAATAATTCCAAACAAAGTAATTGGTTAAAACGAAATATGATTACTTCGACATTTAAATGTATCAGAGCCAATTGGAGCAAAATTGGAGCATTTATAAAAATTCGACAACGTTTATGGTAAATGAATAAATGAGTTATATGTGATCTTATTTCCTTCAGGAGGTACGACATTTGAATATCCGAAGTCAGCGTCCGGTCATGCATGAAAATGAGAAAGATAATGCTATAAAAGTAGGAAAAAAGTCTGTGACAGGAGGAGCCGTGGTGGCTCAGTATTAGAGTGTTCACCTCCGGTGCTTGGGTCCCTGATTCGATTTTAGCTCTCGCCGTGTGAACTTTGTGGTGGACAAACACCGTTCTCGTGGGATTTCTAGGGGTTGTCCGGATTGCTCCAACTTTTTTCATTCCACCATTTCTCAAATTCACCGTCTCCTTTAGCCTAACTAGCGTATGTGTGGGATGTAAAACTTAAAGATTTCATTTAATTTTTGTGTCACAGGATAACAAGAGCATTTTGATCGAGTTTGAAACTTTGAGCCCACATCTAGTAGGCCGTTGTAGTAAACATAATGATGATATGATTGTGATTTTAACACACACTTTTTTATACCTAAATCTTAAACAAGAGCCTGTCAAGCATATTCAAACCTTTGTGTTTTAGATCCATTTCATTTTCGACTCTTTTTTCATAGAATGATTGCCTCAAAACATATGATAAATTAACCGATTACAATGAATTGTGTGTTCTTCTAATAACTGTCCTAACCCTATTACCCGAGATATTTTTAACTGCGGATTTCGAGCAGGGGTACAGATGTATCCCAATACAATTTTTTGCAATTATAAAGATAACAAAGAAAGTTCTGTCACATTTTGTGGACGTCTGTGTTCATTTGTTCCTTGGATGGAATTTAGATAAGGCGAAGGTTAGTTGTTGATGTGGGTATATCCAACATACTACCTGGTTCTTGCAGTTCAGTTACACCATGATCTTGCGTATAGATAGAGTGAACATGAGGACTCCACAGGTTATCATAAGGGCGTGTATGCTATACGAGTTCAAACTGGGGTCAAACCCAATGTAGCGGGGAAGAAGATGTGCCAGGCCTTTCATGAGGGTGCCGGGGCTAGTCGCACAATGCAGCAATGGTTTAACAAGTTTAAGGACGGTGATAAAACACTCGAAGTCGCACCACGCGGGGGATGACCAACAGATGCACAAAATAAAGATCCTCAGGCAGAAACTGAGGCAAACAGTGGCCAGACATGTGAGGAACTTGGACTAATTCAATATTCAAAAATCATTTAGCAGTATATTCAGTATCTTGAGAAGCACTACAAGTTAGATAATGAGTCCCAAATAATTTGACTCCGGGCAAGAAGGCAATTCAATCAGACACCTATCATTATTTGCTGTCTCGTCTTAAGAAGGAGCCATTTCTGCACAGGGTATTTACTGTGATGAGCAGTGGATCCTGTACGAAGTTCCACGGCTGCATGATCATTGGTTAGTATCCCATGAATCTGTTCCGAAACAGCCGAACCAAGCAGTATAAAAGAAGAAGCTCTTACTGTATGTTTGGCAGACCAGTAGTATTCATAATACCGGTTTGGGGCCACTTCCTCAAACCAGGCTTTTTTTTATATATGAAATCCTCCAGCATAGAATCACATCGAAAATTACATCTCCCCCCCATACATCTTCAATTTACTTTTATGATATAGAACCATAAAAGAATTTTACATCTGAAACTTATATCTAAACATTTCTTAAACTTTCTATTCTTCGCTTTTCTTTTTCTTGTCTTCCTTTGATATAGCTATCCATTAGTTCTTTTAGCTTTGTTAGTAAATCTTCTTTCCTTAAATCTATCGAATAATGGCCCCCAAGCTAGAGTATGTATCCCATCTTCTAATATGTATATTTTATCATCGTAAGAGCTTAATGCTAGCTTGTTTTCTTCTACTGAATATACATTATGTCTTTTACTCCTAATTGTATTTTGCATTTTATATAATTCATAATCTTTTAAGACACAATCTTCGTAATCTTTGAAAGTTATTTCTGATTTAACAATATTCGATTTTATTCCTTTTGCCTTTTTACAACATTTGTCTTTATCAAATTTACTTTTAAAGTCTTTATCTTCGAGGTCTATTTGAGGTGCTTGTATTGAATACATCTTTGGTTTGAGACCTACAACTTTTCCTATGATTTCACCTTTCAGTTCATCTTTGAATTTTCCTAATACTTTCTTGTTAACTTGTTTTATACCATATTTGTTATTATCTTTGTAATCAGATGTATCTAGATGCTCATACATAGCTTTCATATCCTCATATACATCTTCTGTTTCTATATGTGCTATAACCGAGTCTGTGTCACTCATTAATTGTTTGACTTTATCTCCATATTTATTCTTCAACACATTGTAATAAAAATCATATAGACAAATTTTAGATATATCCAGAACAGACATCCCAACATAGATAGGCTTGTTAAAAGTAATTTTTGTCTTATACATATGAATAGCAGCTAGATCTTCGGAAAATATAGTTCTATCTTTAAAAGTAGGTTTAGCTATTAGTTTCTCTGCTAATTCTACATTATGTGCTAGTCTTATATCTACTCTCTTTCTTATGTTTTCCATAGTCTTTCCAAATACTGCATTATTCGCTAGTTTATAGAAGTCTTTTTCAAAATCATTCCTTGCATGCGACCTAAGTTCTGTATTTAATTCTATATATTTCTTTAACCAGCCTGATTGTTTAAATTCTAATATTTTATGTATCTTTTTAATTTTGAGACCTTGTGACACATAGAATTTTAAATTTTGCTAATGTAATATATAGTTTTCTTTATCGTAAAGCGTTGTTAATAATTTTGGAAGTTTTTTGTTGTTTATATAATTTTCAGGAGCTAATGGCAAATCTGAATGTTTATTATGAAGTTCTTTTGGATACTCTAAATCCACTTCTAGTATATATCCAGTATTAGACTCATCGTCTGTCTCTAATATTTTATTTATCCAGTATTTATCATTTACACCATTAATAACCTTTTTCCATTCGAATTCTCCATAAGGCATATGATGATTCATAGCCCATCCATATTCGTTATTTGCATCCATGTACATTATGTAAGAACTTTTCTCTTTAGGATTATAATTTTCTAGATACTTATTATTAGCTACTGCATATCTATTTGAACATTGAGAAATTCCACCTCTTATACCTTTTTCTATAAAGAGCAGTTTATCATAATCAGTTAACAATTCTAATTTTTGTTGTGTCATCTTTAACATTGCATCCCGGAAGAAGCCTGGACTTGTGAAATACCATGCAGGATCTAATTTATATGTATTAAGAGCTGTATCTCTGAAGTTTTCAATAATGTCTGTTAATTGAAGTACATCTGTTTGGTTGTAGAATTGAGTATATTCTCTTAAGGTTTTTAAATTGAATATTTTACAGAATAATAGATGATGGTTATAATCCTCGTCACTTATATCTTCTCCTGTTAATCTATTCTTAAACTTGTCTCTAGATAGTGGAACAGGTTCATCTAGTTTTTCAGGTGAATCAGCATAATCATATGGATAGATACCTTTTCTTTTTACTAAATCAATTACATTTTTAGGAAAGAATTTTAATGTTTCTCTAAATTGTTCTGGTTTTAATTTTTTTGCTAATTCAGCTAGACTTCTTGATAAAAATCTAAACGAATCTACAAATCTTAATTGGATTGATCGTTCTTTATTTTCTTTATTCTTGTATTTTATCGTTTTGGAGAATGTAATATACTTTTCTTCTGTGTTAGGTATTATAGATATCTTTTCTTCTAATTCTCCGCCTCCTAAACTTTTTATAAATAGATGTGTATCGTATCCAGATAAGTTATGAATGAACACAGGAATAAATCTTGGGTTTGTATATTTTATGTTACAATAAGAATGAGCAGCTCCTCTAAATTTTCCAGTTAAATGATCATGATCAGCAACTTTGGTTATACATGATTTTATATTGTTTATAGTCTTTTTCAATTCTTTAGTACATTCATCAAGTATAACTTCTATATCCTTCTTTTGCTCTTTTATATCTATTAATATGTCATCTATATCATCATCATCTTTTTTCATATACAATTCCTCTTCTAGATGTTTATAACCTTCTTCGATTTTCTTTTTTAAATAACTAGTTAAAATATTTAACCTCTCTATTTTCTTTTCTAATAAACGTGGAAGTTCTCCAAAAGTTCTTTCACAAATATGACATTTTTCAGATGATTCAAATATATTTCTTCCTTCTTCTGTAAGGCGATTCATCGGTTTATAAGTATCATAAATCTTTGCAATTTTAATAGCTTCTTCTTTTTATTTTTCTACAAATACATCTGATACATTATCTCCTATATATTCTACTGGTTTGCTTTTATAAGAATCTAAAGTGCTTTTGACATAGTATGTAAAACTATTTGGTTTATGTTCTTGATATGCGTTTGAATAAGATCTTTCTGGATCAGGTTGGCATGTAATAATTTCCTTTAATAGTGATTCAAAGTCAGCAATAATTGTAAATGGAATTCTCAAAGATCGTTTATAATTAATAAATTCAAGTACCTTATTCCATTCTTTTGGTAAAACGATTTTTGCAGCTGAATATAATCCACAGTATTTTTCATGCTCTTTTAATAACTCTTCTGATTTAAAATGCTTAGCTAAACATCTTTCACATAGGAATCTTTTATGATCATATTTAGTTATTTGGCTGCCTACAAGCTTCCACAAGTCTTTAATCCAACAATAATGAGTTTTCTTTTCACTTTTAAGATATAACAGATGAATATGTTTTTCTTTCTTTTCTTGTGCGATTCGAAGTGGAAAAATTGAATAGTTATTATCAAAACTAAATACACTAATGGAAATATCAGTTCTTTTTTCAAACTTGGCTATATCAGTGATTTGTACAGGAAATGGGATATCTTTAAAAACATCTCTAAACTTATCTTCATGGTTTTTATATGTAGATACCCTGTCTCCATGTTGTCCATGTTTAACTGGATATAATGCAGATATGACTGAGTATAGGAAACACTTTTGATCATTATTCTTTATATTAACACATGCTCTTCTCTTCTTAATCATGTATGGAAGTTCTATGTAAGAGGAACCTCTCATTGATACATACTTATTAATTCTTAATTCTAAAAAGTCTATAGAATGTAACATCCATCCAGATCCTTTACTTTGAAACTCTTCCATTTCTCTTATGAGTTTGTATGAAGCTTTTTTACAAAAGTCATCTAAATCTGTAAATTCGAGTATTATTTCATTTGAAGTTTTAAAATTATGTTCTTGTATCGTATTTTCTTTTTTAAATTTACAAATAAATGACATATTAACTTTAAGCGCATTGAAAAGTTTAAAACTGTCCTTGATTTTATTTTTAACAATCCTACTACTTGCACTTAAGAATTTCAAAGGATCTTTATATCCGTCAATGTTTTCTATTCTAAATGTCTGTAATCTATATTTCAATGATGTTTCTTTCAATTCAACTTTTAGCTTAGGTCTTTTCGGTTTCGGTTCTTCAATTACTTCTTCTTTAAATGGGAATATATCTCTAATCTGCCTTCTGCTTTGTTCATCATCATATTGTTTAAGAAGGTTTATTAGTTCTGCTTTTCTTAATCGGGAATATCTTCTGATTCCCTTTTCTTTACATTGTTGCCTTAACTCTACTACAGTAAATCTATTATAATTACTCATCTTATTTAATATATAGAAAATCTTTATACTCTTCAATTTTTACCTACACCAAAATTTTTTACTTCATTTTCGTCCATTTTTTTAACACATCGTTCAAACATCTGCATGTGCCTACATTTTTTTAAACTGTGTGTGAGTCTAGAACTTTGATGAGAATAACCCATCAAAGTCACATATACACATATTAAAATTAAATCATTTTTGTAAACTTACTCATCATCATCATAATAATCATCACTGCCATATTTATATTCATCATCACTATTCAAATCAGATGTTTTTTGTTGCATTACTAATAACTCTTTTTCCTTTAACAGTATTTGCTTCTCTAGTAGTGTTGCTAAGAGTTTAAGATCATGATGAATAAGTTTAAGTCCATCATGTAATAAATCAAATTCTTTCTCCATATTTGTTATATAGAAAACCAACAAAAATGAAATAAATTTAAAATCTAAGAATAAAAAACAAACATGACTAGTGCTAAGGAAATATTATCTTACAAACCTGTATTTGATTGTGTATGTAAATATTTAGATATTGGTGGTTATAATGATGAAGACAAAATAAATTTTAGCGTGTCCATAGATATGTTAGATCATTTGTTCAAGAAAGCCACTAAAGAAAACAACTCATTTCTTATACAAAACATTCTCTATGCAAACGTTATGGATTTGTCTGATGAGATATTAGATTCACTGACTAATGAACAATGGTTATCTATAGGTTATGATGATTATGAGGAGGAATATAACTATGATCACATTACAGAAGATTTCATACGCAAATATCTGCAGAAAGTTAATTTGAGCGAAATATGTTTATGGAAAAAGTTATCGGAAGAGTTTATAAGAGAATTAGCTGATAAAGTTGATTGGGAGATTATTTCAGGAAGCCAAAACTTATCAGAAGACTTTATAAGAGAATTTGCAGATAGAGTTGATTGGAAGGAAGTATCGTATAACCAAAAGCTATCTGAAGAATTTATTAATGAGTTTATAGATAAAGTTGATTTTGATGCTATATCTTATGGAAACAAACTCTCTGAAGCCTTTATAAGAAAACATGCAGATAAAGTTTCTTGGGGACGCTTATCTGGAACTCAACATTTATCAGAAAACCTTATAAGAGATTACGCTGACAAAGTAGATTGGGAAATAATTTCAATATTTCAAAATTTAACAGAAGGATTTATTGCAGAGTTCAAAGACAGAGTTCATTGGCATAACATTTCAAATTTTCAACACCTCTCTGTAGAGTTTATATATTTATTTAGACATTATGTAGATTGGAGAGTTATAATAAAAAAATACCGTAATAATCCTGATTTAGGTGGTATATTGAATTTAGCATTCGATGTTACATCAGATGGTTTGTTTAATGTTTAACTATTATATCATAAAAGTCGTAACCTTAATTATCTTTTATGATTATTATATCATAAAAGTTTTAACTTTAATTATTTAATATTAACCTTAATTATCAGATAATAACCTATCATATAAACAATCAATTTCTTTAACCAATTCTTCTTCTGATAGTGGTGTCCAAAACTCATTACCCTTACCTTTACGAATATCTAGTTCTTGTTGCATTAGATTGAATAGCTTAATACTGTTGGGATCTCTAAACTTTTCATATATTATTACATGATTCGGATATTTTTCTTCTGCTTCATTAAGAGGTTTATATAGACTTCTCTTCTGACAACGAATAGCATAATAAGGGAAAGGATCATTAGGTTTGTTCTTCTTATATATGATTAGACAATTATCTTTTGAAACATCATCTGTATATGGTGCTGCGATTGTTTTAAGATGATTTATTTCCTTTTCTTGTTTCTCATTGTTTATACGTAATTCATTCATTTGTTGTTCTATTTCTTGTAGTCTTGTTTGAAGTTGATCATTGTTAGTAAGGTATAGCTGTTGAAAGTCTTTAACGAAGTAATTGATAATGATTTGATTACATTTGAGATAAAACTCTGGAGATAACCATCGTGATATATCTAGAATCAATTCTTTACAAACATACGTTCCTCTTATTCACATTCCATATTTCTCCTTTGCCACCTGCTACTTTTTTTAGTAATTTCCACAGCTGGTTTACAAGCGCTGGAAATGTATGCTATTAGTTCTTTAGATTCTTTATTTTGAAACCAATTTTTAAACTCTTTACCACCATCTTGACACAGTTTAGTAGCATTGAAGTATCCTGTACTCTTATCTATAATCAACTTGAAATCACCAAAAACACCATACCAATAATTACCCTTAATCTGCTCATAACAAATATCATTTAAACTATACGAATTATCCATAGTACTCATATTTATTATTTAAAAATAATTATTTATTTCATTTTTGATTAGCTTTTATGGTTATTATTTCATAAAAGACAAACATTTATATTTACACTACAACATTACTTTTATCTATCCAACTGTTGTGCGAATCATCAAAACCTAGCCATTTAACATATACTTTATCACCTTTCTTTCTTAACACCTTTTCCACCAAGTATTCATCCTTATGTTTCGTCTTTAATAGTTCTGGTTCGTAAAATCTACCTTGCACATCCTCTTCTTCTAAATCTTTAATTCTATATGTAGGCGGATTGGATGGAATAACTTCACTAATAACAAATACTTCTGTTGACCAATTAGGTGTATATCCTTTCTCAAATAACCCTTTCTACTTATTTATACGAACATGATCACCTAATTTGTATTTGGGTTTAACACGCCTATATTCTTTTTTATACACTTTTTCCAATATTGTTCGCTCATTCTTCTTATTAACTTTTATAGGTTTTAAACCAATTGTTCTATGTACTCTATTATTATACTCACTAACCAATGTTGGTAATATCTCTATCCATTTATAATTTCCTTGTGTTGTGAACCTTTTCCACATGTTCTGCTTAAGTGTTCGATTAAATCTCTCAACAACAGAAGCTTTCTTACCACTATAGGTTGAGTAGTGATTAATCTTATTTTCATCCATTAACTTCTTAAACTCTTTATTATAAAACTCTTTACCTTGATCTGTTTGTAAGTTACTAGGTTTTCTCGTTTTTAATATGGATTCGAATGCTTCTGTAACATTCTTACCACTTTTATCTTTAACAGGAACAGCAAATGCATATTTTGAAAACACATCTATAATCGTTAGCAGATACTTATAACCTTTATTTAATTTGGAAACACCTTTTAATACTCCACTATCCATTTCAACGAGATCAGCTTGCCAAAGATCATCAATACCTTTTATAACTACACTTAATCTGTCAAAGTTTTTTCTAGATGGTTTGTGAATTTCTTCTATAATGTCTTCTCTAACACCTTCACCTTCATATAGTCAATCGGGTTTTTTAATGAATTGAGTTTTAGTAACACCACATACAGAACAAATACCTTTCTTTAGATATCTTCCATTCTTTGTTTGTTCAATTCTAATGGTATCTTTCTCCGTATCTGTCACTTTCTTACACTTAACACAATACATCATCATTATTTATTGTATAGAAAATCAACAAAAAAAAATTTAAAATTTATCATTACCTAATACTATACTTTTAACATTATCATCATCATCATCACTTGATTCGTTTTCATCTTCTATTTCTACATACATAATAATTAATAATAACTTACCTTCTTTCAATTCAGAATCTCTAGATGGTCTAATTGCTAACTGATCATTTATATTAAAGTGTAATGGAAAACTTTCAACTAAAACGTCATTTAAAAATAAGTTTATAAGATGTTTATTAAAACTCGATTCTATATGCATTAACCTACTTCTATAAAGAAATTTGTAGGCAGCAGCTAAATTATGTACAAAAAAGACTGGTTTCCCAAGATCATCTTCTGCCAACCGACATGGAACTACAAAAATTTCTTTTCTTGTAAGTAAATTAAACTCTTTTTTCACTGATTCAAGCTGTTCTAATGTTACAACATCTTGTTTATCAATAGCATTAGATACATTACCAAAAATATCCATATTTATTATATAGCAAACGTCTTTAGGAAAGCTCTCTTTCTATGTACATCACACCAAACAATAATTGACCTTCTTCCATAGCTGAATTTTTATTTGGTTTAATCGTTATTATATCATTCTTCTTAAAATCAAAAGGTATATTTTCAATCAAAGTATCACCTAAATATATGTCTAAAAAGTATTTATCCAAACTTAATTCCATGTGCATTATTTTCCCATTATAGAGAAATTTGTAACCGTTAGAGAGATTAAATATTCTAAAGATTGGCTCCTTAACGTTTTTAGCTCTTAATCGATATAGTAGAGGTACAGTTTCTTTCTGCATAATCAATTTAGTAGTATCCATCCTAATCTTTTGAAAATCCTCTTTCTTTATGTATGTGTCTTGTAACGTTTCTAATGCATCTTCAAATCGTTTTCTATCGTTCACTAATTGAGCTTCTATTGATCTAAGTTGACTTACGCTAACAACATCATTTAAATTCTCCAACAATTTTAATTTTTCTTCACTAATATCAACATTATCTTTTCTATCTTTAACATTACCAAATATATCCATACTCATTTATTATACAGAAAATGTCCAACCTAATTTTTCAAAACATTTCTTTAACATCTCTATTTGTTTAGATGAATGTTTCAATATCAACATGAACATCGTGCTTTTTCAACACATAGTACAATACACATTTTAAGTTAATAAACAATACTCTTTTCGGATACAGTTCTTTAAAGGTTTTGTATAAGTTTTCGAAGTCGTCTATAAGTGTTTCTTCCATATGTCGTAAGTTTAATGGTTTTTGATCGGTAAGGTGATAGTGTATTAAATAAACATCATCATAATATTTTGTGTATTTGTTTTTCTTTAATACTTCCAGAACATCTTTTGTTGATATTAAATGTTTTGCTATATCTCTAAATTCATCATTTAACACCTTGAACACCTCTTCAGGAATAATTCTATACTTTAAAGCTTGTAAACGAGATAACTGTAACTTAAATCTTTTTATAGTATCATACCATGGTTTTCTTGCACAACCAGCTCTCATTCCTTCACAAGTACTGTAAACAAAACCATTCGCTACAGAACAATTATCACAAATATATGTACCCCTACCTTTTGTTAATGACTTACAACCACAATTATTGCATTTTAATGGTCTAGAGCTATAATTTGACAACAACTCCTTTAAGGTAATTATTGGACGTAACTTTACCAACTCTTCTTCCGTGTACAAAAATTTAGGTATTAACATTCTCCAAAAATCAATAACATCATATACATTGTTTTTAACTTTTAAGTCTATCTCGCTAACATACTTAAAATACTGATAAAAATTATATCTATCTAGTGCATCTAGTTCATCCTCATGCTTCTCAAAATAATCTAAAAATCTATTGTGTATAGCTTCCATATTTATCTTAAACAAAACTTTTATGGATATAAACCATAAAAGTACTTAAACTTAATAATATTTAATCATTTTTAATCATATACATAACATCACTAAAAGAATACCCTTGATTTAGAAGATTTAAAACCTTAACACAAAGATGACCACATATAACTGAACTAAAGTCTTGTATTCGTTCGTCATTGTAAAATAAGTTTTCGGTACCAAGATATTGTACTAGTTGTTTAGGAGGAACACCACCATAAGAATCGAACACGTACTTTATGTTGTTATCTTTCCAATAGCATATCCAATGAGTACCAATGTTTTCTGATTTATCAAAGTTAACTACACCACATTCATTTATATAGGGTTTTTGTGGAAGTTCATCACTCATAAATACGCCTCTAAATTGTTTTATCTTTAATTCTTTAACCAACCTCTCTATATCGAAGTTGGTCAATGGTTTTAGTTTTTTGACTTCTTTGGTTTTTGACTTCTTCCATAGCCATATTGTGTCTTTAATGTTCTTCAAGTTCTTGTTTATTCTTCTTAGCATCCAGTACAGTTTTAGTAATCGCTGCTGCACCACCTGCTAATGAGCCAACTGCTCCTAAAGCTGCTAAAATGGCTGGAATTGTAAAGATAAAACCACCCATATGCTCTTTCTTAATCTTTTTCATTTGTGCAGTAGTTAAAGTTAAATCCATTCCTCTACCTTCTTTAATTTTCTTAGATTTATCGTTAAGTTGTTTCTTTGTTAATACATGATCAATATTTAAATCCTTTAGTTCGTTATAAGGAACACTAAAAATACAACCTTTAATAGAACACATCTTCCTATTTATTTAAGAGAAAATCTTAGTTTGTAAAAATACAGTTGTTGTTGCTCCACCAAAATCAATTAAGGAATCATGCTCATCTTGTATCCTTATCTCAAAATTGTCAACCTTGTTTTTGGATATAGGGAAAAATAATGGATAAGTAGGCTCGTAAATAATACTATGTTTGAACTCAGCATCTGTTTTAAATGATGCTAAAATTCCTGTTTCCCTATGTGTATATTCTGTATCTTTAACAAACATGCCATCTGCTATATTACAGTGAATATTTATAGTATCAAACGGATGAAACTTTGGCAACTTACTTCCAATATGTGTTTTGTTCTTTTCTAAAATTTCAAAAACATTAAACCCGAGGACAGTACCTATTATCCCAATTGTAACATCATTACTATCAGTTTCGATTTTAACTCTATTTCTTAAATGATCTTCTGATAATGTTATGTTGATGGATTGAGATTTTAAATATTCATTAAGTGATTTTAAATTATATTGCCCTTCTGGTATAAAAACTTGTCTATTACCATATGAGAAACTGTTTTTTTCTGTTGTTATGTTTGGAGTTAGATATGTACTGTAAAACCCAACTAGTCCTATACTTAAATAGTTGCTACTGTTGTCTAATTCGTAATGGAGTTTCTTCTTTAAAACAGAAGTATCACTCGTTAACTTAAATACCTTAGCCATTTATTATATAATAAATGAATGAGTTTGATTTACCTAGAGATATTCCAAGAGAGAAAGTAATCAAGTTAATAGAAGATGTTATTCAAAAGTTAGAATACAGTTTAAAGAAGAAAAAGAGAAAACTACGAATTGTTAAATATGCATACTACACTTTGATCACGTTATCAGTCATACTTTCTGCAACAACTGGATTTATTAATATTTTTATACCTGTAACAATTTACTCAATATTAACAACTTCTCTTGCAACTGGAAGTGCTATAATAACAGGTTTGTCTTCTAAGTTAAACATAAGCAAAAGAAAAGACGAATATAAAACCATTGTCACTTGTATTAACTCATTTAAAGAACAGTTAGAGATGATAATAACATTAAATGGTGAAATGGATAACGAATATATAAAAGATACGTTGCTTAAGATCAGAGAACAACTTAAAGATATAAGATCATAAAAGAGTCGATTTTCTCTATAATAAATGAGTAAGAAAACTATTAATTGGGATGTACAAGAGATGATAAAAGAAACAACAGTTAAGAAAAGAAATGGAGAGCTTATACCTGATGATGTTCGATGCCTTATGGTGGGTCCGTCTGGGTCTGGTAAGACGTTTTTGTTATTTAACTTCTTATTACAGCCAGGTTAGTTAAACAATAATTACTTCTATATATATTCTAAAAGCATGAATTAGCCAAAGTATGAGCAGTTAAAAGATCGATTTGAAAAAGCAGAACTAAAGTTTAAGAAACAAATAGCAACGTTCTTAAGCGGTAATGATTCTATTGTACCTATTGATGAATGTGAAAAATACTCTGTAATAGTGTTTGACGATTACATTTTGGAAAATCAAGATACTGTTAGAAATTACTTTACAAGAGGTAGGCATAGACATTTAGACTGTTTCTATCTTGCACAAACATATTCAAAAGTACCTAAACAGCTTATAAGAGATAACGTTAACTTCCTATGCATATTCAGACAAGATGATACTAATCTCAAACATGTGTATAATGAGTTTGTTGGAGGAGATATGTCTTATGATAAATTTAAAGAGATATGTTCAAAATGTTGGCAAGAAGATTATGGTTTTATAGTAATTGATATGACAAGGAAGGTAAACAATGGTAAGTATAGGAACAAGATAAAACACTTCTTAAACGTTTGATGTTTATTGACGTTTATTTATGTTCTTTGACGTTTATTGACGTTTATTTATGTTCTTTGACGTTTATTGACGTTTGTTCGTTTTCTATATAATAAATGGATGAGAAAGATATTAATAAGAATATCAAGTTAAAGGAGTTCTTGATAAAGGGCTTCAAATCTTGGAAGAAAGAAAGAGCAGGCATATATGATAAATTTAAGACACAAGTACAACCTGTAATTGATGCTATTCAAAACTTAGGAAGTGAGATCAAAGAAGTAGCAGAACAAAATAAAAATCTAATAACTGAACTTGTTCCAGTTGTACATAAGACGGTTTCAATAGATCCTAGTCTACTAGAAACACCTAAAAAGATAACTTATGATAGTTCCCCAAGTAGTAGTGATACGTCTATAACGGGAGAAATAAAACAAATGAGAAAACAAATTAAAGACAAAGTTGAAGGAGTAGAGCCTTTAACAACAGCACAATCATTTGGTAAGGTTGCAACGAAATATTATAGTAAAAGAAATGATAGTGTGTTTGGAATAAGAACTGTAGAAGAAGATGGAAAAATAATAAATAAGATAGGACATTCTGAAGTTAAAGTGAATGGCGATGATTTGATAATTAATGGTAAAACTTATAAGGGAACAGAAGGTCTATGGGAATTGTTAACGATGAATACTAATAAAACCATTGCAGATTATGATGATGATGATTTTGAACAGTACAAGGAAATAATAATAGAATCAGATGCTGCCTTCCAAAAATATAATCGAGATAAAAAAGTAGCATCTAATAGAGGTTCTAAGTACATTAATATTATCAAGCCTATTTGGGATAATTATATTAAACCATCTTTACCTCCAACTCCTAAAAGGACTGGTGAAGGAATTAAACAATATACAGAGATACCTAAAGAATATATATGGATGGATGATGTGAGAAAGTTAATTGATCGGTTAATAGTTATAGATGGAGAAGAAAAGGCTGGTAATAATAACTTTTATAATGAGAAAGTAGGTATAGTGAGTATGATTAATAATAAGCTTTCACAATTTATTCCTAATGATCCAAAAGGTATAGGTTATTTGATTAAGATCCTAAATACATTACCACCACGATTCTGGAGTGATAAGAAGCTTGGAAAAGGATTAGTAAATGATTTGATTAATAAACTCCCATTTGAATTACATATTCCAGGATTTTCGTATTGTGGTCCGGGAACTAAGCTACAATAAAGATTAGAAAGAGGTGATAAAGGTATTAGATGAGGCTTGTAAAGAACACGATATATACTACAGAGATAATAAAGATACAGAGTCAAGACATATTGCAGATAAGGAACTAGAAAGTAAAGCATGGAAAAGAGCATTTAGTAGTGATGCGTCAATTGGTGAACGATTAGCTGCTTTTGGGGTTGGTACTGCTATGAATGCTAAGGTTAAGTTAGGATGGGGATTATAAGTTTTTAATTGTTATTATGTATGATTCTTTTATGGGTATATCCCATAAAAGCGTTGTTTCAAGATTTTCTTTATAATAAATGGATAGTGTTGAGAGTTACGAGTTACAAAGCTTTAAAGCTAACACAAGAACATTTAATAATTTAAATGAAGCTAACAAAGATATTGAGTTTGATTTCGATGTGGGGGATGGCTTTATACATCCACACAAAGCAGATTGTCATATGACTTTTGAAGTTGTTGGTGCATCAGTCGGAGGAACATTTGGTGCAAATGATACTATAAAACTTGTAGATAACTTCTTACCATTCTTCTTTTCTCAAATTGAGGTTAGATAGCATGGTGTTGTTATAGACAAGGTTGAGCTACCAGGAATAACATCAACAGCTATCGGAACATTAAAGATTTCCAAACCAGAAGTTGAATATCTAAAACAAGCAGGATTTGAAACAGATGATAAACTTGGTCTAAGAAAGGACTTTAGTGTTTTATATCCATTAAGATTAATTCCTGGCTTTTTAAGTGATTATAAAGAGGTTATGTGGAAAGGTGGATTGAGAATAACATTTACAAAAGCTAACAACAATAACGATGTCTTGTATAAATGGACTGGATCAGGAGCAGGTGCAGCAGCTCCTCATGATGGAAAAATAACAATAAAAAGTATGGAGATAAGAATGCCTATTGTTGAATACGAATCTAATTATGAAAACAAGTTAAAGTTGAATATTCTTAAAGAACCTAAATTCATGTTTTCATTCCATACTTATCAATGTGTTCAAAAGACTGTTGCAGGTTCTTTCTTGGAGTTTGATGTTACTACTCAATTTAATTCTAGACAATTCGATATGCCTGATTTCGTAGTTGTAATGTTCCAAACTGATAGAATTGGCAAACAAACAGCAGATGCAAGTAAGTTTGATCATTGTAAGGTAAAGAATATCTATGTTAAGAATGGAAGGAATGAGGTATTTCCAAAAGAATCAAGAAACTTAGATATTGCTAACAAAGATTATTTTAAGATGTACGAAGATTATACTGCATTTAAGAGAATAACATGTGGCAATATCGAAATGTACTATGATCCTAAAGAGTTTATAGATAACAGACCAATGTATGTGATTAATTGTAGTAAGAGGAAACATGTATCGGTAAATGAGAGAACAAACATAAAGATTGTAGTAGACTTTGCGGGAACCGGTCAAAACCCCCACAGCCAAAACCCCCACACTCAAGAAATGTCAAAACGCCCACACGATCGGTCATAACCCCCACACAAATGGACAAATCCCCCAAACGCACGAACGGTCAAAACCCCCACAGCCAAAACCCCCACACTCAAGAAATGTCAAAACGCCCACACGATCGGTCATAACCCCCACACAAATGGACAAATCCCCCAAACGCACGAACGGTCAAAACCCCCACAGCCAAAACCCCCACACTCAAGAAATGTCAAAACGCCCACACGATCGGTCAAAACCCCCACACAAATGGACAAAACAGCCACACATAGCAACGGTCACAATCCCCACATAAATGGACAAAACCCCCACACAAATGGACAAAACTCCCACACAATCGGTCAAATCTCCCACACTCTGAAATGATCCTGGTTGTATGTCTTGCCCTTGTACTTTTTAATAACATTTTTATTCCACTTAAACCGATGTTGCACTATTCTTCTTGCACTGTTTTGTAATGAGAGAAACACTAAGGTAGGCGTCGTAAAGAGCCGCAACAAAGACGTGCAGAGTGTGGGGGATTTGTCCGATTGTGTGGGGGTTTTGTCCATTTATGTGGAGATTGTGACCGTTGCTATGTGTGGGAGTTTTGTCCATTTGTGTGGGGGTTTTGACCGATCGTGTGGGCGTTTTGACATTTCTTGAGTGTGGGGGTTTTGGCTGTGGGGGTTTTGACCGTTCGTGCGTTTGGGGGATTTGTCCATTTGTGTGGGGGTTATGACCGATCGTGTGGGCGTTTTGACATTTCTTGAGTGTGGGGGTTTTGGCTGTGGGGGTTTTGACCGTTCGTGCGTTTGGGGGATTTGTCCATTTGTGTGGGGGTTATGACCGATCGTGTGGGCGTTTTGACATTTCTTGAGTGTGGGGGTTTTGGCTGTGGGGGTTTTGACCTAGACCCGACTTTGCAGAAGCTGTGGCTGCTAATACTATATGTTATCCGATTTTAATTGGACAAAAGAACTTTACATATGACCCTAAGAATGAGAAAGTAGTAGAAGAGTTTTAGATAGTTAAATGTATTAAAGTTTTTCCATAAACAAAATTGATAAAAAATGATTAAATATTTTTTGGTGAAGATAAAAATTGAAGAGTGTTCGTTGATTTTCTATATAATAAATACGATGTCAAGTCATATTGAGCTTTTAAATAAACTTGGAAGTCTTGAACAAAAACAGGTTATTGGATTAAGAGAATTAGAATTAAATACAGAATATAAGATTGTGAAAATGGAAAAGATTAAAACTAAGTTTGGGAAGAGCATTTTAGTTGAATGTGAAGAGTTTAAGGTATTTCTTCCACCTAGATTTACAATACACTTAACAGATAAAATGATTGATGAGATCGTTAAAGATGGAATAAAAATCAAATATACGGGTTTAAAATATAATTACCCAACTGTTGAGTTCTGTATGTAAAATTTTTATGTAAATTTTTTCTGTATGTAAATTAGGATTGGTTTTATGAATTTCTCATAAAACGAGCATTTTCCTTATAATAAATAAACTATGACTAATTATTTGAATAAGAAAAATGATGTTAAAGCATTGAGATTCCTTCGCATAGATGAGTTAGAAAAAGGTAAAGCGTACGAGATAACATTATGGAAATTGATTCAAACACAGCGTTATGGTCAAAGAGTTTTGGTACATTTAGATGAGAAATATAAGACGTTATTACCACAAAGATATAATGATGAAACTGAGCAAGTATTGAAAGATTTGAAAAAGTATAAGCTGTTTGTTAAGTATGAAGGTTTGAAAGATTTAGATAATGGTTATAAGATACATCAGTTTTACTTTAGAAATTAATCCAAAAAATAAAACTTGTAATTTTAAGTGTATAAGTGTTCATTATCAATATCCGAACTTGTAAATTTAAGTGTTTTTATAGTCTGATACTATAAAAACTAAGACCTTTGGATATACAGAACATAATGTCATTTAAATTTTAAAGATACATATATATATAAGGGATTTATTTGAGTTTTTTAAATTATATCCTTATAGTTATGCAATTTATAAGACATAGATAGGAAATTTATTTGTCTATTGATTGTCGTTTGAATTTTGAAAATCGGTTAATAAACAAAGGAGATATAACAAATTCGGAATATTATCCTTAGAGGTATGCAACCCACAATACATTCAAAAAATTTCAATTGGTTTCTCTATCGATTGCCGTTTGAATTTTGAAAATCGGTTAATATTTGACGATGTTGTAGTCAATTCAAAATTTCGGGAATTTTTTACGGGTTTATTTTTGAGTTTTCGGGAAAATGTTATTCTTTAAAAAAGTCTTAAAATTTTATTCTAATTATGGTAGTATTTTTATTTTTTCGATTTTTTGAAACTTTGAAGAGATATTGAAAAAGGGAAAAGTATCCTTTGGGTTATGCAACCATTTATGCTCTTTAAAAAATTGCTTATGTTATTAGTATTCATTTGCCGTTTGAATTTTGAAAATCGGTTAATTAGGAGCCGAGGAATTAATTAATAACTATATTTGGGGGTTAAACTATCAGTGTTGCCAACTCACTTTTAACAATTATCATATTTATTAGTAGTGGGGTGAATTCATCCCGATATGTTTTAAAGCGATATCTTGAAAAATTAAAATCCTGGAACGTTCCGAAAAAATATATGGAGTTGGATACACTGATTTTTTTCTTTTTTGAACATTAATATTTTAGCTATATTTACCACCTAGGTGACTATGATCAATAAGTTACTCACTCACTCAGTAGATGGTGTTGCATCGCGGTATGTTTCAGAGTAATAAAAGCTAGAGAGTTGCGGACAGATTTTGTTTCAAGAATTTTTTTCAAAGTGATGATCGTGAATCGAAAAATGCGGGACTGACAAGAAGCCGTGACACCTAGGACAGACAGCCTGGACAGACAGCCAGGACGGACAGTTTTGGTGTTGTTATTATTACATACTCAGAAGAAGGAGAGAAGGAAACGATTGCGCTTACATGTTGCTGTGAGGAGAAGAGAAAGAGAATCGAATTCCAAGTCACGTTCTAAGAAGAAAAGAGAGAGTTTATAAATCTAATACATACATGTATGCTCATGCTTCTCTCAACTAAATGTATCTGTGTGCGTGTGTGCGATGAGAGCAAGTGTATATACATGTATCTGTAGCAGCTGTATGTAATATACTAAACTTTAATTTCGTATTACTCAGCTATTAGTAGGCCGATTTTGATCAAACAAAAACTATTTTTTCAATCAAAGACAGCGCTATAAGTTGTAAGTTTTAGATATAAGTTTTTATGATTTTAAATGTCATAAAAACAGTAGTTTATTTATCTTTACTCCCAATTTGAATAAGGCATCACCCTTACCCTCCATTTCAAAAATGTACTTATATAATCACTCCACTTCTTATTATTAATATGATTAATAAAGATATGATGGCTCTTAAAACTAAAATAGTAGTCTAAATTCTTATAGGGTAATGCATTATTCCACAGCTCGTGTATTTTATTAAGATGATATTTTGCTCTTTCATCAAGTTGAGCTTTCCCATTCTTGTAGTCGATGTAAAATTCTAAAACCATTAGTTTGATATAATTCAGTTCGTTTTGTAAGTCTATAAATTCTTTTTCAGATAATTGTTCAGGATTTACAACATGATAAGCAAACGCACCCATTTTTTCTGTTTCGTCATTTTGTTTGCTCATTTTATTCCGGCATGCTTTACACTCATCTCGTCTTGTATTACCATTTCTAGAGAACTCTTGGTATTGTTTTAATTCTCCACAAATTACACACTTTTTCATGATTTATTAAATATAAAATATTCAAAATACTTAGTTCATTTTTGTTTGATTTTTTAAATGTCATAAATACCTATATGCAGTGCAATTACTCAATTTACTTTGTTAAAGTACTATGGTTAGTAGTGGATTTGTAATTTTCGATGTGATTCTATGCTGGAGGATTTCATATATAAAAAAGCCTGGTTTGAGGAAGTGGCCCCAAACTGGTATTATGAATACTACTCAGACCGCTCGCGGTATCGTGCACCGGAAACTGCTACTAGCAACCCAGAGCATCAATGCAACAGTGTAGTGTAAAAAGTCAAAAGTGTTCAAGAAAAAACTCAAAGCTCTAGAGCCAACATTTCAGAATCGCAAAGAGGTCCTCATGTTACAGGACAAGACTAAGCCCCACGTGGGTAGAATGACCCAAGAGATGGGAAACTCTGTTGCATCTGCCATACTCCTCAGACATTGCACCATCCGATTATCGCCTGTTTCATGTCTTGGACAATCACCTTAAAGGACACCAGTTAAATCCCTAGTAGAGGTGCAAAATTCACGTAATGTCTTCCTCGCTTCACGACCCACGAAGCTCTATCGCGATGAAATACATTTTCTTCCAGAACGTTGGCAGAAGATTGTCGATGATGATGGGGACTACATTTGATTTTCCTGGTACGCCTTAGGTGGCGTATCGTTGTTCGAAGATGGTGAGCGAAAAAGCGACAGAAATATCTTGGTTACCTTTATGGAAACATCATTATGTGTGGCATCAATGTTCTTGGTATTAGGGATGGCCAGACGGATCCGGATCTCGGATATCCGGATCCTATAAGATCCGGATCTCGGATCCGGATCCGAATTTTCTGATCTTGGATTTGGATCTGGATATCCGGATCTTGGATCCAAATAAGAATTTTCGGATCTTGGATCCGGATCCGGATATCCGGATCTTGGGTCCGGATCCGGAATTTCCGATCTTAGATTCGGATCCGGATATCCAGTTCCTGGATTCAGATCCGAAATTTCGAAGTTCGGACTCCTGGTTTGAACATTTTAGACCTTAGATTCAGAACCAGAACTAAAATATTCATATGTATAAAATATATATAAACTTTACTAGGTGAATTTTATCTAACTCAGATAGTGGGAAGACAATTCAATTTAAATGACAACAGATGACATCAAAGTTTCATTTTCACATTTCTCGGGGTTAGACCACTGTTGCGCACACCCCATCATTTAGTCTTTAGTATATCTTTAAAGTACTACGAGTATGTCCCTTTCATCTCAAGTCAGTAGTTGTATAGATCTGCCTTTTGTTATATATTAATCGAGTTAGGATTAAAATTCGATTGTTTGTGAGACCTATGATAATATTTTCAGATTGAGTTATAACGTTGAAAAATTGCATAGTAATGTTGCATGTTTTCTTTGACCCACATTGGAAATTAATGTATTCTATTAATATCTTATACAGTCGTCTCTTATGATTAATCCAATGATATGAACTCCTGCTGCATTACGCTAAAATCATGAATGTCTTTGAATTTTCGTCATCATTTCTATTTTTTTATTACGAGCAAAATAAATATCACAAGTGGTATTTTAGATAATACATATAGACGCAGATCAGTCAGTTGATTGCTTAAAGTTTATAGCAAAGCTATTACATCTCTAAGACACTAGAGGTCTTAGAACAAAATCCATGGCTTTCCCATAAAATCTTAAATATCTCTATATAAAAAGGGAAAAGTTCTGGGTGACATTGAGTGAGTGACAGATCACCGTACAGGACAAATCGCTTAAGCTAAAAACTTGAAATTTGGACAATATATAGAATGTGTGACGTAGGATACCACTAAGGAAGGACTTTGGGAAATTCGGCGAGGAAGGGGGAAATGTGGTGCGAAATATTTCAATAAAATGGCCATATCTCCAAAATGTTTGACGTTAGATACTTCAAATTTGGTATATGGGTTTCTCATTAAAAATAACTTGATACTTGTTTAAGTGTTTTTTGATACTTAAATTAGAAGGGGCAGGAAAGATGTAGAAAGTAAAAAAAGGGGTGAAAATTGCAATTATTGCAATTAGTATAATAATATGCCTATATCTAGGAAACTTAAAGGGTTAGAAACATGTAATTTGGTATTTGGACTCCTCACTTAAAATAATTAGATACTTATTTTTCAACTTTTTGATATATGGCCCAGAAGGGAAGAAAAAGGGCGGGAAAAAATTAAGTGGAGATTACAATTATTGTATTAATATGTTCAATCCTTTAAGGTTAGAGACTTGAAATTTGGTATTTGCATTTCTCAATGAAAATAATTTGACACGTGTTTCAGTGTTTTTTTGATGTTTTAGTAAAAAGGAAAAGAAAATATATGGAAAGGAAAAAGGGTGGTGATTGTAATTATTATAATAACATGTCGATATCTGGGAACCTCTGAAGGTTAGGAGCTTGGAACTTGGTATTTAGACTTTCATTTGAAATAATTAGATATTTACTTAAGCGTTTTTTGATGTATGTCTTAGAAAGGAAGAAAAGGGGAGGGAAGAAAAGATTTTTATATATTGGAATCCTGGAATGTTAGAGAAATGAAACTTATTTGAACAAAAATTCGTTATGTTTGTAGGCGTATGATGAGCGAGGCCGTAGACCGAGCAAATGTGTGGGCTGGGGGAAAAGCCCCCACGTACTCGCACTGAAATTCGGTGTATCTCGGGACACCAGAATGCTATTACATACAACTTGATATTTGAACTGAAATTCGTTATGGTTGTAGGATTACAAGGTGCGAGTCCGTAGGCCGATCATATGAGATATCAGAGGGTCTAAGGGCGAATCCCCAAACATTTCTTTTTAAATTGATTATGATTAGAGGCTTTTGTGGTGCGAGGCCGTAGTAACGGGGGTCTACTGGCGAAGCCCGTAACTAGCTGCAGTCTAGTAAGTATATAAAGGTATTGGTGTAATGACTGGAAATTGCTTGTACGCCTACGGACAAATTTGCATAAGTAGCCACGAGAAATGACAATCCTTTAAAATAAAAATTTTAAAAAGCCACCAAAATGTACTCTTGAATAAGTTGTATATTATGTTTGAGCAGGGACGGATCCAGAACGGGCTCCTAGAGGGGGCGGAGGGATTCTTAGGGGGCGGTTGGGGATGCTACTGTAGCAGTGAAAATTTACTTAGATGATCTGAAATTGCCACAAATTACTACTAAAGTACACTGTTAATGGTGCCGCTGAGTAGGGGCGGACGACCTTTCGCCCTCCCCCTGGATCCGCCTATCCTACTATACAACGCTATGCAGACTTAATAGTAGTGGATTACTAATTATAAAGATACGTGTTACTGCTCGAGGCTGCATATGGTATTTTATATACACATACAGCTACATTAATACATTAATTTTGATACATTAATTGATATTTAGAACTATCTCTACTACAACTCTTAATACTAACTGGGGTGGTACGGTCACAGAGAAACGTATTGTTGAAGAAAAAAAGTTCAAGAAAAGGAAGTTGCTCCTCAATTTCATTTTATATATATATTATGGGCTGTTCTATTAGCTAAGGCCTAGCCCATCACGACTAGGAAATGGCCTCATTCAGTAAGCACAATAACTCACAAAGAATTAGGAAAGAAAGCAGCCTGAGCCTAATGAAGAAGTTTAGGATTGCGACTAAGGTTTCATCCCAGCATTTGACTAGTGTTACAGAAAACAAAGGACAAATTTCCATCAGGACGACCGCATCAAAAATATTTACTACCTTCTCGATCGAGTATTCCCACTAGAATCGAATCTGACAGTGAGATTGCTCTCACCAAAGTCGATAGTTTTAGTCAATCAAATTTGAAGTAATTGTGACATATTAAGGCACTAAAACCGAATATCAACAGAATGAAAAGAACGCAAGGCTGTCACACGATTACTTACCGCAAGTGTCTTAAAATCTCATTTTAAGCATAAGATTGAAAATCAAAATCTCTTTGTCAATAATTTCGAAAACTACCCTGATTCGGAACATCCGAATTTTCTGACACGGAATTTCGGATCCGGATTCAATATCCGAAATTTCGGATCCGGGTCCAAGATTCGAACCAAGATCTAAAATTTCGGATATCCGGACCCAATAATATCCGGATCTGGTCATCCCTACTTGATATGTTAGTTTATGTTGGATTGTGTTTCGTTAGGATATGTTGGTTTTGTAAGATTGGGTTAGTATAGGATAAGTTTAGGTAGGTTAGATTAGCGAAACGGAAGTTTGTTTATACGCAATATAACTGTATTAGTTTCGTAGAATTTTTGTCGCAGGAAAGGTTGCAATATTGAAATATAAATGGAATGTTTCAAAGACATATTCAAATAGGCTCTAATATTACATATTCTTTATTTTGCTCTCAACAAAAGTAAAAATACAACAATAAAATACTTCGTAGAATTAACATAAGTACCCAATGGGGTACAAATGTACCCCAGTGTAGATTTAGCCAAATACATAAGCACGTCACTTTACTACGTAATTGTTATTGAAGAAATAAGTTTTCTTACAGTCCCGCCTACAATAAAAAACACTAGTCGACCTCAGGTGCCTGTGGCTTAAAATGTACATTAAAATATATACATGGGGTACATTTATAGCCCCCTTGGTTGTTCGAAAGATAACCTTCAAGGCCCACACATGCAGTACTCTGTCGCCGTTTCCACTGGCATTGTTCCATTTGAAAAGTACATGTTAATGTTTGTTCTGGTGAAGTTGTTTGAGTTATTTCTCTAATTTCATCTTTATCGTTAAATCTTTAAACTCATCGTACGATTCTGTCAGATCTCGAAATATTTCAATCTTAGTAGAAATTCTTCTCTCTGGTTTCATATTGATCTTAATGATGATAAAAAAATATAACACATTGAATATTGCGCTATTTCAAAAGAAATTAAATTGTATATATTTTGCAGTTCTACTGTGTCTTTGTAATGCTAATCCAATAACTGTCGCTATAGAACTTGGAATCTCATATCCAGTTAACTAAAAAAAATGCTGTTCAATTCTGATGTTGAATTCTGATTTGCTATTGGTAATTCAAAAATTGAATAATGTTTTATAACAGCGGATTAGATATACAATAACATATGTTTTTTATTTCTTAAAGAAAACATAGACATCCAGACTTCCAGTTATCACTGTTTGCATTTGCATTATTTTTCTTGGTAGCACCGAGTTCGTTAGAAGTATCAATTTCTATTGGTGTAATGCGCCACATGTTTTAGAATTGTAATATATTATGAAATTTGGAGAATCTTCATATGCCTTCAACTACGTAACTATTGTTGTAATATTACATATATGCAAAATGAAAACGACAATATTTTCTATCATTTCTACAGCACACCATTTTAAACAATATAAAAGACTCTCTTTATGTTTTCAATGTCTCCGGAATGGTAACACGCGTAAATTTCTGTAAGTGATATTTATCATTTACATTTATTTAAAATCATATAAGTGATTACGTGTGACTTATCTAAGTAGACTTTCCAACTGAACAAGTTAAAAATTGAATCCAATCGATCCTTATTTATTAAAAGCATATCATATTATCACAAATGTATTATATATTAAATAAGTTACTTTGCGTGATCTTTGTACTTATTACTTCACATTTAGTCTTGTAAAAATATAATTTCCTTTATGTTGCAGACATGCTACTTCATTAGTTTGCTTCAAAGATCAATAAACGTGCTTTCCTTAATTTTCATTTAATCTGCTGATTTAAAAACACAAAAACTATACAGTATCTCGGAGAGAAAAAATAACATGTTGAGTTCGGAAAATTATGAATGTAGTGCTATTGCAAGGTGTATCAAAAATGTCTGTCGATGCCTTTTTCCTGTATATACAAAAGTAGGACATGTCCATTTGGAAATTTGTAAGGAATAAATATAAGATGTCTTTTCGGCGAGTACAAATACCACGTCGTACTGCAATATACATATTACATTAGCTTGGTTTCGCGTGGACGATTTCAGAATAGAATAATTAACAGTACTTGAATTCATTCCAGCGTAGTCTGCTTTACGTCTTGATCTGCGAAGAAAAGTTGACTTCAGAAGGATTTCTAGGAGTCCGAACATCTCCAAAATCAATTAGTCTTATGTTGTACTATAAAAGGAATGTAATACTAACGCCGAGATGATTTCCTGTTACTCCTAGGTGTTTCATAACTCAGTGTTCACTTACATTTTCCAATACAAAATTATCATTAAGGATGGTCTCTCGTGTGTTTAAGGCGAAGATTGAAAGTTCTTAAAAGTCATGATGTAATATGAGACAATAGCTTGTAATAATCTGATTAAACCCCTTAACTTTATCAGCAGCTTCTGCTGTCGGCTGGGATCTAACATGACCTGAATCGTAAATGAGAGATGTGCATTTTAATTGGTGGAGAATTGTTTCTAGCCCTGTTAGTTTTATCTCTGCATGTTTTCAGTTTCAGTTTCCTAGTATTACATGCTTTTCTTGTGTTCTTTGTTGGCCAATAGCTGTTGTTGGAGCAGGCATTTCGATGCCAAGTCTAGGTCCTCCCCCACACACCCTTTACAATGCTGACCTCTTCCGAAATGGGTACATCCTATGCGTTGGAACCTACCGTTAGAAACTGTTCTCAATTTCTTACCTAAAAAGGCATAAAAGGAATGCATCTAGCCAAAGTTGCAACGGTACTTGAAACATACAATTTTAAAAATAAAGTATACATACTTACCTGTTTATCAAACAATGGTGCAGTTTGAACTTAATGTGGCGTTACGTCTGCGATCACAATGTGACACCTGCGTTAAAATTATCCTCTTTCAGTTCACGCAGTTCGTTGTAATATTAGTTAATGTCATGTATTATCTCATTAAGAGTAGCTCTTTGTGCAATGGATCTGAATTGCATTTTAAGTTATATTAGGTTAAATTTCCGGATATTAACTCTGGATGACGTCGTTGGGTATTATGTTTCGTGATGCCGCGGATGTATTAATATGCCTTCGATGAGAGATGTGGAACAAGAAATAACATTGCATCGCATGCTTTACAACTCAAATCACTCGTTTTATCCCTTGTATGCTTTTCATACTTGTTTTCTAAGAAAGAACTGGTACATCAATGATGTTGAAGATTGTGCACATCTTGCGTCATTCAAATATCGTAATCGAAGCTGAGGATTTTATCAGCGTATTGTGAGTTAATGTCTATAAATTTTAGTTGGTTTCATCCACTCCTTCACCGAAAGATCCATCACCACATGTGTTTCTGTGTACATTTACGTACTCTTGCACGCAATCTTGACTAATGGTCTCATAACTTATGTCCGAAGTAAGTGACGCCTACTAGTAACACGAAACATCGGCCAGTTCGTACTAAATATATTATCTTTACTTTACGACTCGATTTTATACCTGCGATAAAGCAGTGCATTGATTTGAGTGAACGTTGGACAGTATGCCTACACAGGTTCCACAAATAATTACATTATACTGATTTATATTACTGTACAGACAAAACAGAAAATTTTGATAATAGTACGACAAATAATCTTACCTGAACTAAAGCTCACTACTACAGAACTTTGCATTTTAAAAGTAACACATAGATTGAAATTCTCAAAGGCCGAAAATACTAATTAAAACCCTTGGATGCATAAGCAGGGCCTCCGAGGCCCTATTTAGTTTTGTTTCCTTAGCCTTTGAAATATTTTATTGTGTAAAAGGCTGTGGCTTTGCGTAATCTTCGGATTGAGGATGTACATTGTGTATTGTCTTTCTGTACCCATTAGCTGTCAACGCTTTTTAGTAATTTGCATTTATTCATTTATACCCTATCAATGCATATGCAGGGCCTGCGAGGCCCTTGACCAGATTGCGTTCGCATTGCATTATTTTCAAACTTTTTGACGTAAAATATATCTTTCTATAATATTTTCAGACCTGGCATTGAATAACTGGGTGTTTTTATACATTTTAAGATTGTCAATAGATGGCACTACGCACGTTGATAGTGATTTTCTTGTAGATTTTTTCCCCAAAGCATTTTACATTGTAAATTCGCAAAGAAATAAAATGTGTTTAGTAAATTGTATCCAACTTATATCAATTTTGGAAAATGTAATAGATATTGAAAAAGAAAGCATCAGACGAAAATGTCAGCAGTTTTGTGCGTACGTGTCTTGAAGAGACAGCGATATCCGATAGTAGTGCGACCGACTCTGAAGTTGAGGATTGTTCTAGTACTGCTCGGCCTATTAGTGCTCGTGAGGAAAGTGATCAGGACTATTCTTCATCAGGTTCAGGGTATTGTAGTGACAGTGAGTGCATACAACAAACAAAGAAAGATGATACCTTCATTAGCGTAAATGGAACAGTATGGAAGAAGAACACTCCGTCTACTTCACGTACCCGAGCTCATAATATTGTAAAGTGTACCCCCGGTGTTTCAAGGGAAGTGAAAACACCGTGTCCCAAAGACGCATGGGATTGTTTCATAACCCATTCAATAATAGAAGAAATTATACATTGCACTAATTTGGAAGGGAGAAGATTAGCAACGGAAAAGGGGAAGAACGTTTCCGTTGAAGAAATGAATGCGTTTTTCGGTATTCTGTTACAAGCAGGAGTTGAAAAGAGTTGGGATGTGCCTATTCGTGAGCTATTTCTGGACGAGAGGTCTAATCCTCTTTACAAAGCAACAATGTCTGTCAATCGGTTTGAAGATATCCGTAAAGCACTGAGATTTGACGACAAGCGTACACGAAGTGTTCGTCTGCAAACGGACAAGCTTGCACCAATTAGTTATGTGTGGAATCATTTTCTTGATAATTGCAGAAACGTAATTATTCCCAGTGAGTTTGTAACGATTGATGAACAATTAGTGCCATTTCGCGGAAAGTGTAGTTTCATCCAATATATGCCGAAAAAACCTTCCAAATATGGCATAAAGATCTTTTGGTTGTGCGATGCCAAATCATCATACGCTGTTGATGGGTGTATATATACAGGCAGGAAACCAAATGAGCCAGTTCAAAGAAATTTGGGAGCAAATATTGTCAAAGAACTCACTCAAACTGTGAAAAACTCTTCAAGAAACGAAACAATGGATAATTATTTTACCAGTGTTAGTCTTGCAGAGGATATGCTTCAGCAAGGAATCACAATAGTGGGCAAAACACACCTGATATCCCGAAGGAGCTGAAAGCATCCCCCTCAAGAGAAGTGAGATCTTCAATTTTCGCCTTCAAAAATGACGTCACTCTTGTAAGTTACGCACCCAAAAGGAACAGATAAGTAATTATGCTTAGTACAATGCATCATGACAAATCTATTGTTGAAGACCATCCAAAGATGAAACCGGAAATAATAAGTTTCTATAACTCAACAAAGGGAGGTGTCGACGGAATGGACCAGAAAGTTGGTTCTATACTTCCAAAAGACAAAATCGAAGGTGGCCTTTTGCATTATGGACGAATATGATGGATGTTGCAGCTTTGAACAGTTATGTTGTCTTCTCCACTCAACATCCAGGCTATTTTCCTAACAGAACAGACAAACGTCGTCTTTTTCTTAGAGAACTCGCAGAAGAATTAGTGAAACCTCAGATGATCATGAGACTTCCAATACCTAATCTCCCAAAGTCAGTTCAAGATGCCTTGAAAAGATGTGGAGTTTCCAAGCCAAAACGAAGAAGTAGTCAGAGGTCAAGAACGAAAAAGGAGGAGATGCGGATCCTGTCCTTACGATCTTCACAGAAAAAGCACCTTGACATGCTCCAAGTGTGGAAAAAACGTTTGTAAGCAACACAGTAAGTTAGTTTGTAACTCATGCTTCTCATAAGTGAACAGTGTTTCCTGAACTACTGAACTTTGCAAACTGGACGGCACATGCTTAGAAAAGTTAATGTATTGTGATATAGGAACTAATGTTACTTAAGTCATTGTAGTGATAATATAAATGTCATAAAAGGCTTATAATCCCAATAATAATCAAATCACTAAAGCTCTTGGTATACATGCTGCATAGTTAGAGTTCAAAAGCTTTATATATATATATATATATATATATATATATATATATATATATATATATATATATATATATATATATATATATTATAGACTATAGTTCTAATAAAATACATGATTACAAACGCCATAGCATGTTATTTAGGTGAAATGATTTAAAAGCGTATTTTTTCCATTGAAAAATCTACAGGGCCTCGGAGGCCCTGCATATGCATTTATGTATAATTTTCATACCATGAATCTAAGGGTTAAATACGTACGTACCTGAATTATAAAACCCTGGAATGATGCATTTACAAATTTTAGATGCCATTAGGTATTTACATTCTCTTCTACATGCTTGATATGAGTAGAAATTTGTCATCTCCAATTTTATTTCATTTGGAAAGGTACATTTTCTTTGATTGATGCTTAATTCTTTCAAGGTTTCCGAGCTGGTAATTCTAATTGATTGTACAACATACAATTTCACATAATTGTTATTGTACTTCTTGCTTGAGTACAGGGCGTAACTGTCTGTTCTCCGAGGAAATTCATACTGGTCGGTAAGATAAATCTGTAAATAACAATAGACAGTTCAAATTCAAAATTTAACATAGTATGTGAGGATACTTTATATTAGATAAATTTTGTAATTAGAGTACTATAGAATAAAATTGATTTCACTGATGATAGTTTTATCGATATCATCAGGAACAAGAAAAATTGAAGTGAACGAAACGATTTTGTATCATTCTAAGAAAGTGGCGCTTGTAAGTATATTTAATTATCCATTCAATCTGTACTCTCGAATTATTATACCTGATTTTATTGAAAATTGATATGCATCTCTCTCCACAATTCTGAATGAAGTAAACTCTTTAGTGTTGAAGTAAATGAAGAATTTATTTAAAATAAGTGGAGAAATCCACACTATTTGGGACATTTGAACAATACATACAAGCCAATTTTAAATGATAGAATATTACGTGAAATTGTTTTGTCTAGAAAACGTAGCATATATATTTGTTTTAACGTTTTCTTCACTTCAGTAACTCAAATTATATTAACCAACAGAATGAGAATCCAGCTCTCAACAAAAGTTAGACCAATCTTGCTGGATTCCTTCTGCAAATAACATGTTATATTTTAATTCAACATGGTGTATATTTTGTGTAAATGTTCTGATCATCTCTCTAGATGATGTAAGAATTACTAACTAATGATCAAACGGTTCACTTTACTGCCCTGACGGTTATTGAAAAATAAAACATACAGTGACTTTCGGAATAACTTATTCTAATGTAATAGTATATTTGCATATTTTCTTTGAAGCTCCTCTCTGCCGCCAATCCTTTGCAGCGACATTTATTGTATTATACAATTAATAATATATTTATTTCATTTCATTTATTGGCCTGCTTCATTAGCTTACAAAACATGCGAAATTCTCATGTAAGCATTACAGTTTTCACAAAGAAAAAAAACATGCAATACTGTCAAGTACCAGAGGTATACATCATACATCTTTCTAAAATACAAAACCACATAATAGGATATATTAAGTATAAAAACATGACAATTTACATCTAATTAGGTAACAGTTTGCACCACATCAGGCATGTACTCATGGGTAAGTATCTGTTACCAACTCTTCAGTTAATGAGTCATTTAAATGTTCTTTAATTGTGTAATAGCTCTTTTCAGTGAGTAGATTGTATAAAGTCTTACCGAGAATGGAAACATTGGTCATATTTTTCAAGTACAGGGGAAGTATATTATACAATCTGACACAATTCATGTACACGGTTTTGTTTATATTAGCATATTTTTGATGCATCACAAATATGTCACTACATTGTCTTGTATTATGGCTATGAACATTTTGTTAAAGACAAAAGGATGCTTGCTTTTCACATTAAAAAGAATAGATTTATAGATGTATAAGCTGGGGGTGTTAAAATTTTTGCTTCTATGAAAACCTTTTTATATCCCGATTTTGGGGGTAATCCAAAAAAAATATTCTAATCGCTTTCTTTTGCAATCGGAAAGTGTTTAAACTATTTTCAGCAGATCCCCAGTGTATTATGCCGAAGTTAATTAATGAATGAAACTTGGCGTAGTAAAATCTAACATGTGCTTCTCTCGACACAGTACCTTGAAGTTTGTATAAGGCAAAACACACGCTAGTTAGTTTCTTGTTTAAGGTGGAAATATGAGCAGACCATGAAAGATCATTACTTATGATTACACCTAAAAGCTTTGTTATGCAAGAATATTGGACTAAGTTAGAAGATATTTTTATTCTAGATGATATACGCGGTTTTCCTGGAAAATGAAACTTCAAGAGAATCGATTTATCATGATTTATAATTAATCTATTCGCTGTTAGCCATTTTACTAATTTGTCCGTAAAAATTTCAGATTTCCTCTCAACTTCTACTATTGATTTTCCCGATATTATCATACTGATGTCATCAGCATATAGAATACATTTTGCATATAGAAACCAGTTGTTAGCTACTCCTCTAATACCATAAGCATACAACTTGCTTAAAAGAATAGCATGATCAATTGTATCAAAAGCTTTGGATAAGTCGATGAATAGTCCAACAACATATTTACTGTTTTTTTTAATTTAAGAGCTATATTGGACATGTAATCAAACAAGGATATTTCAATATTTTTCTTATTTTGGAAGCCATGATGTGATGGTGATAGTAAGTTACATGACTTCAAAAAATTGCAGAGTCGTGACTTCATCACACATTGAAAAATTTTTGAAAACGTGGAAATAATGGAGACTGGGCGATAATTTCTTACATCATGCATACTCTCCTTTTTATGGAGATGAATTACTTTTGCCACCTTTAACACTGATCGAAAATATCCTTTCTCAAGAGTGGTTTAGTAAATAACAGAGATGATTTACGATGAAAGGAAAACAAAATTTAATAACAGTCAGTGGAACTTCATCAAAACGTGAAGATCCCGAATTAGATATCCTACTCAATATTTTCCATAACTCCTCTACTGTTGCTGGAATTAAAAAAATATAGTATGTGAATGCATTGGAAATTTCATCGAGTCCTCATAACTCGCTTGTATGAGATTAGGTAATGGTACACTATCTAGAAAATAATCATTGAAGACATCTGCAATCCTGCTTAGGTTCTTTAATATTTTCGTTCTCAACTTTAACATACTCAAAGTCACTCTTTTTGTTGTTTTTTCTACTAGTTAAGGTTTTTCACAAAGTTTTAGCTTTATTAGTAGAATAACGTATTGTGGAGCTATTTGATAGTAATTTAGTTGTTTTAATTCCTCTTCTGTATATTTTCCTGTATTTAAAAAATATAAGTTCGAAACCTGTGAGGAAGTGATGCATTTATTTTGAGCAATCTATTATATCTAAATAGGTTACTTTTAGAAATTTTAATGCTTTATTTAACCACGATTTAGTGGACGACGTCCGGAATTTTCGAGTAACTTTTGGAAACGCCATATTGAAGTAATGTAAGAAAGTTTCAAAGAAGTATTTAAACTTACATTCAGTGTTAGACGTATTATATGTGCCATTCCAAGACTCGTGATAAAGCAAGAAATTTAGATATTCCATATTATGACTCGAGAAAATTTTGTTTGTAACTGTGTATATTTTAGACTTAAGAACTATTGTTGGTGATAGTAAGACTTGGTATTGTTTTTAAGTGACTTTTGAAATAATCGCATCATGATCAGATAAACCGGGATCAAATACTTCAAGGTTATAGGCAAATTGTTTTTTTTTTCCTATTGATGAACTGATCTAGCGCACTTTTATTTTGACATGTCGATATATCCACTAGCGCTTGCAGACTGTATACATTCAGCAGATCTCGTAGATCGGATTTTTTTTTTGCTTCCACTATCCAATTTGCATTAATATCACAACAGATGATCATTTGTTTCAAAATCGTTTCGTATGAAGTCCAAAAGACTTTCGAGTTTCTTCAAGAAAACAGTAAATATGCCCAATGGCGACCTATAAATGCATATAATACAAATGTTAACACTTGGTATGTAATGGCTACAGCTTCAATGTCAAATTCACAGGTGAATTTTGTAATATAAGTTTCAGAAGATTTTAGACTATTGTGAACAAAGGTGCATACACCTCCACGTTCGTGTGAAACACGAGCGAATTTAGTGATAAGATTAAAGTTTTCAAAATTGACCTCCTTAATAAGTGTATCATTCAGCCAATGTTCACCAAGACAAATAACCTTACATTCTTTCAAATCGTCAGCTAAAAGTACATGAAAGTGTTCGAGTTTATTCTGGATCCCTTGTACATTCTGATGAAAAATACTTATTGTATTAGCTTACTTGAGTTCGGATTTTTCATCTGGTGTGCTAAATAAGTTACTTTTTTTTTACGTTTTTTGTCAGGCTGCAAACGATACTGTATTATCATTGCTAAGACCTGTACGGGGGAAAGTAAGAGGAATGAGATCCCTGTTCCTGTTCTGAGCCTTAATCTTATTACTTAAATTTTCACATACATGACGCTTTCCTAGATTATTCAAATATAAATCATGATGGGTGTGAAATTCTCGTGGAAGACTACTTACATCTAACTGTACATTTGTAAATTGACTACAAGCTTTACTAATGATGCTATTTGTTTTATGTACTTATGAGTTAACACAAGAACTCTTCGATAGATCATGCTGGTGTGGCAGATTAACTACTATTACATTTGTATGAGTAAGAGTGCTGAGTGTAGTCTTCAAAACACGGATAGCATCTTCAGACTCATTTTTGACACATCATTAGTGCCTCCTATAAGTACAACAGTATCAGTATCTTTGAATGATTTCCGGTCCACACATGAATTTACAACGTTATTTAGTTTTACACCAGGCTCAACAATACCTACTACGTTCATATCGTCACACTCCTAAATTAATCTGGAAGCAAGACCACGACCGTGACTATCTCCTACAATGAACACCTTCCCTTGCACTTTTTTTTACCTGATTCACTGAAATTGAGTTTCCAATTACAACACCAAAACATGACTTACTGCTTGAATTCTGTGACTGAAATCTTCGGCGATCCTGCTGGTTTAAGCGATCTACACGTCGCACTTGAATGGGCCTATTTCCTAGGCTAACTTGCTTTACATTATCACACTGACCACTTAACTCACTGAATCTGTGTTTTGTTTCAATATTATAATCGTATTGTAGACCTGATACTTTATTACCCAGTAGTTTACCCTTATTATTTGAGTTGCCCACAGTGTCGTATCTTTCTACACCTTTGACACTCCATTGGCAATTCGCAATCTTGCACTTGCGTTGTTAATAGGGCTACAAATGATTTGCGGACGGCTTGTATTCCCACTATATTGTGATTTCCAACTGGAAGAAGATGGTATCTTCGCGCTGTTATTAGGTTCACTAGTAGCATTTGGGACTTCGGCTGTAATCCTTACGATGTCGCTCCAGGTCTTTCTATTATGCCTTGTACTAAACGATTCTTGACCCAATTTTTGTAGAGTAAACAGGTGTAACATAAATATTTGAATATGCACCACTATATTCAAAAATGGCGTGTATACTGTAATTCAGGATGGGTCTCATTTATTCCATTTTCCTTACGTATAGATGAAATACGGTTATTAGTTGGTGAAGATAATAGAAAGCTATACATTTGTGCAGATATTTCCAAAATATATAATAAAATAATAAACACATAAGTCAAAAACAAAATTATGCTAGGTTTTGGGTATCATTGCATCGTGATTTTGAGGGATTTTTACACTAGCAGAGCACAACTGTGAAGAGAAATTGACAATTAGCATTGATAAAGCTGGAGCAACGAACTAGAAAGCGGAGTAAAATATTGATTTTTTGGTTTAAACCTACTGTCTTGGTTGTCTGCCAAATATATATTACCGTCTATAATTAAGATTTAGTATGCAAATATATGAAACAAACACGAAAGGACTTGTCTTCAGGCTGAAATGACACTCTTCATGGCTCTAAAATACATCAAAAACCTGAAACAGAATATGAACCTACAGGAGTCACGTGGTTAGGTGGGAAGAGTGACAGGAGTAGGAGTTCTCCTACTATTTTGACACCAAATATAATCCAATCCAATCAGATCTTTGTTTCCTTTAACAAAATATTATATCAAGTATATAAATTTCATGTTAATAAGTATTGAAACTATATAACAAGGAAATAATCTCTTTATATTTTCCTTTAAATGAGTATTACTTAGTGGGGATTTGAGTACTGTTAGTAATAGTGGTTGTTTCCAGTTTAAGGTCTTTTATATGTACCCCTCAATTCCCCGTTCTCGCAGAGCAGACCAGCTTCAACTAACTTAGTGTTTGTGTGAGTCGTAGCACTAAACACAGAATAAGTAGAAATGCTTGTGGTTAGGAAAAAAGGAAAAGCAGATGTCAAATTAATATACTGCTGTGTAGAATATTGAAAATTCTTAGGTTTGGTAAGAGTCATAGACAGAAGTGCAAGAAATGCGATCATACAATAAGTCCGTGTAACGAATAAAGAATGCTTTCTTTGAACACAAATAAATTATACAGATCTAGCTGCGTGGGATAAGAATATCAACGTGTGAATGAATGATAATCATACCATTTGTCTCAAATATACAATAGCGTGAAAAACTGTTAAAAGGATACAACAAACGGGGATAAGATAATTTTTCTACCCTGAGAACACACTGAATATCACTTATTAATTTTTGGAATGACAGATTATCATCTCACCGTTCGGTGTAGTATATTCATTTCTACATTCGGGTCCAGGGTAGCTCAATGCTAGAAGATTTGCCTCTGGATCATGGAGTCCTTCAATCAATCCCAGATCATGACTAGTGGATTTTATGATGGACAAACACTAGTATGCGTGAGTTTCTTCGTTTTTTTCGTTTCCTCCCACTTACTTCGTTCCACCCTTTTCATTCATTTCTCATTACTACCGTCTCCTTAAACTTAACTGTCATAAAAGTGGGAGGGGAATTTAAAGATTTAATTTCATTTCCCTTTCACATTCCAGCGACGAAAGAAGAGTGTGTGATGATCGTGATAAAAACCGATTTCGAGATTTCAATGGATTTTCGTTTCATGGTCCCACGATATCGGAAAAGGTTTTTTTAATATACCCATCTATTCTTGATGCTTTTACCTGCACTCCGCTAAACTTCATGCCAATCAACGTATTTTGACCAATTCTAGACATAATGTTTTTATATTATATCATTACCAATGTTCCTTCTGCACCTAAAAATAAGGGTAATTTACAAAAGGATGAAAATGTAAAATAATTTAATTTCCTCAAAAACAGCTGGACTTTTATTTACATTTCATAAATAAAAATTTTGTTAATAATTCTACACCGTAGTATATATCGTTGTTCTGCAAAAATACAAAATCTGTAATTTACTGTATGGGTTAATTTCTTTTCGGATAATTTTCTCAATTAGATTTCACGAATAAACATTTCACTACTAATCTAACAAAATGGCTATAAAGCGGTGTCGTATACATACATACATACATACACACACACACACACACACACACACACACACACACACATATATATATATATATATATATATATATATATATATATATATATATATATATATCAGTTGCCTGAGTAGAGTCGTAGTTACGTGGGAACGATGCACCCGGGCACATCCTCGCAACGTAATATTTATCAGGTTCAGAATTAATAAGTAAATTACGTACAATGTCAAATACATATATGTAAAGTTTGAGATTTAACGAATGCTCTATTAATATTCAGAACGAAAGTAGTAACAACGTATTAATGGATTTAAAAATTGAGTTTGCGAGAAAATTATAATCAGGGTTTCAACTTTTAACTTTATAACAAACAAAGTATAGAGTGGTAACGTCAACTTCCCGACTCTAGATATTTTTACCAACTCGACTAAATCCTGCCGCCAGGGGTACACTAGAAGCAATGCTTCGACGTGTCACTATATCGACGAACGACATTTACCGGCAAGTGGTCATCTAGGTGTTGGTGCCTTTTACGACATGGGGTATAGTCATGCTCTAAATTTTGGTGAAAATAAATGAAATGGTGATATGTTGTACATCTTCTCATCGATTTAGAAAGTCTTAATTGGCACAACCATCAATTATTAACGATTTGGTTACTACAGGTCCAGAGTTTTGAAAATAGTCGGGTGTAACAATATTTTCGATTTCGGTGAAAATGAATGAAACTGAGAAATGCTGTAGATGATGTGATCCTCGAAAAGGTGTTAGTTCGTTGCTATCCAGTAACGATAAGTAAGTTAGTAGATAATTTACTCGCATTCGGGAGGTTTTTGCTGGCCAGGTCATCCTCCTATGGTTTTTTTAAAAGATGAGCATCGGGATGTTATGTACACTTAAATGGTGACGCCTGCTATCTCCCCATCCGTTTTTCGGGTTGCTAAGGTTTAGACCATTTCAGGGTTTTATTCAATACTACCGAAATCCCAAAATGCAGTTATACCAACTGCTGTTTTAATGGAAATGTCACTCCGTAGTGGCCAAATTGTCAGTGATTGGTGATTGTGCCCATTGAGATTCGTTTCTCAGGATCACAATATCTACAATACAGTATATCAGGATTTCAACAATTTCTATCAAAGTCCAGAATATGGACATTTTCGGCCGTTTTCTAAAAAAGGCCCTGTAATGGGCAAATCATTAGTAATGGGTGGTTGTGTACATTGATACTTTTCCTCAGGATGACAAAATTTACAGCGTATCACAGTTTCAGGCAAAATCATCAAAATCCTGAATATCAGTTTATTTGACTGCTTTCAGAAAAAGTGGCGTCGTACTGGCAAAATGATCACTAATTGATAGTTGTGTCCATTAACACATTTTTTCAGGATCACAATGCATGTAAATGATAAAAAAATGACCTATATTAGTGCGGAATCCATAGCTTTGTTTGTAGCTGAGATGAACAGTGGCATTTTCAATGTCATTTAAATTTAAATTCAGACACATAACATGGGAGAAAAGGGATATATATATATATATATATATATATATATATATATATATATATATATATATATATATATATATATATACAATGACACAAGTAAGAGTTTGTGACTTAATAACACTTACACCACCCTAACGATGTCGATCAAATTTTTCACGTAGATGAGGTTTGAGCCTGAGATGTTTTTTACCTACTAACTTTGGTGTTGCAACTTAGGGGGAGGCGAACATATATAGCAGTGATCGAAAATGTCTGATATAAGTGTCGAATCATATTTTTCGGGGTCGTTGAGACAACAATGACACATCCGATGCATCCAAATTGAGTCACACAACTTGGAGCCGAAGGAGGAGGAGATACATGAAAACTGATAAAAAATAACATTTTTTGTCGAATTCAAATACAAACTTTTAAGAGGTACCAAACAGGCAAGGACGTCTGCATTTAAAGTTTTTATTTTAACTGGGGTCGGAAAAAGTCAGCTTCAAAGTAAAGTACCCTTTATGAATTTTCTTCTGGACGAGGGAATTATGCCACCTTGTAAGGTTACTACTGAAACGATTATAAATGAATTATAAACACATTCGTTTCAGTTATTTGTGCGAACATTGTCAAAAAGTAAATAACACTTCACTGCTTGAGAAAACTACTCCTTCTGGAATCTTTCGAGGAAATGAGTTAAACAGTATTGTTAGATTATTGATGAAGTATTTCTTTACTAAAGATGAACAAAATTGTCTGAAGAGTTAACAAGAAAACAATTTAGGGAAGAAACCACAGTATAGGAAAACCCTCACTTTTACTCACCTTTCTGTATATTTACATGACGAAAGAGTTATGCCATCTTTTTAGGTTATTAGTGAAATATTTATTTATGAAGTCTGATTGAGAGAATTGTGCCAAAAGAAGTCATACCAAACAGTAAATTACAATTAAAATTTTGTATTTTTTTCAGAACGACGATTTATATTACGGTGTAGAGTTCCTAATATATTTCTTTAAAAAATAAATATACTAGTTCAAGCTGTTTTTGAGAAAATTGAAATATTTCAAATTTTAATCCTTCTGTAAACTACCTAATTTTTAGGTGCAGAAGGAACATTTGAAACGATATACACCCTCCATTCCAAAAGAAACCGAACTTTTGAAAACAAATAGTACCACTAGTGCCATCTGTTGTTATATTTTACCGGTAGATGGCGTAGTCCCTCATTGACAACTGGTATAAATGTCATGACATTTGGATGCACGGCAACAAAATTATTGCGTTTCAACTCTCAGTGTGTTGTGTACATCGGTCGGAAAATGAGTTTCAAACAACGAGCTGCAATTGAGTTTTGTGTTAAACTGGGTAAAACTTTTAGTGAAACGCACCAAATGCTACAAAATGCATATGGTGATGAGTGTCTATCCCGTACGCAAGTTTACGAGTGGTTCAGGCGATTCAAATCGGGTAGAGAGACGTTGGATGATGATGAAAGATCAGGCCGTCTCAGAACCGGATTATCGGAAGAAAACAATGAAAAAGTGCGTGAATTCATCAAACATAACAAAAAATCGTCGGTGAAAGTTATTGAAATGGAATTAGGCATTCATCAAACAACCGCATACCGCATTTTGACCGAAGTTTTGGGCTTTAATAAGGTTAAATCGCGGTTTGTACCACACAAACTCACGAAGACCAAAGGTTGATCGAATTGCGCATTGCAAAGACATCGTTAAAAGTGCTCGTTTCGAAATTTCTTGAAATCGATTGTAACTGGTGACGAGACGTGGTGATTTGAATATGAGCCCGAAACAAAGCGGCAAAGTGCTGAATGGAGAGCGCCGGATGAAGGAAAACCCAAAAAAGTCGCTTGATGAAGTCAAAAGTTAAGGTGATGCTGATTTGTTTTTACAATTCAAAAGGAATTATCCACAAAGAATTTTTCCGCCCGGCCAGACAGTCACTGGAGAGTTTTACTTGGGCGTCATGAAGAGTTTGCTGGCAAGAATTCGTCGTATTCGGCCAGAATATCGCGAAATCGGCAGTTGGACTCTTTTGGACGATAATGCACCACCACATCGTTCGCGACTTCTAACTGAATTTTTGGTCAAAAATCACATTATTCGGTTGCATCATCCGCCCTATTCACCAGATCTCGCTCCGTGCAATTTCTATCTGTTCCCGAAACTGCATTTGGCGATGAAAGGAAAGTGGCACGCATCGATTGATGCCATTGAGAAGGCGACGACCGCCGTCCTAAAGACCATTCCAATAAAGGACATGGAGAAGTCGTTTGACAACTTGTTGGAGGGTGCAAATATGTGTATCGATGCAGAAGGGGAATACATTGATTAATAAAAATGATTTGTTCCAAAATGTACATTGCTTTTTTTTAAACGTTCGGTTTCTTTTGGAATGGAGGGTGTAGTATTATAAAATCATCATGTATTGAATTAGTCAAAATACGTCCACTGACATGGCTTCTAGTCGAATGCATTTAAATGTGTAAGGAACAGATGTATATGTATTAGAAAACCATTTTCCGATATATTGGGACCATGGCATGTAAATTCATTGAAATCTCGAATTCGATTTTTATCGTGATCACCACACATTGTTCTTTTGTCGCACGAATGTGAAAATGAAATATAATTAAATCTTTAAGTTGTACCTCCCACGTTTATGAAGGTTAAGCTTAAGGAGGTAGTGATTCTGAGAAATATATGAAAAGGGAGGAACGAAGGAACTGAAGGAAACTGGAGAAACCCGAAAAAACCACGTGCACCACCAGGCATGATCTGGGATTCAACCAAGGACTACATGAATCAGAAGTTTATGCTCTAGCATTGAGATACCGTGGACCTGAATAGGAATATGAATAGACTACACCCTGTTAAGTGTCGTAACATTATATATATATATATATATATATATATATATATATATATATATATAATGAGAATAGTGTTAGAGTTGCGCCTTAATTTTCTTTTGATAAAGAGGTTAATCAGCGCCGCCAAGTGGTTGGTTGACCAACTATACCAACAGATATGTGAAATATGTGTGACGCCGCTTCATACTGAAGTTGGTGATAGCAGGGGTAAAACGTATTTAGTGTAGAATTGGATACTAAGCGAATTCTAAATTGTTACGACGAGTTGGAGCAGATTTTGTAATGGAGTTGTGTTATTTCGCTCTTCTTGTTAATAGAAATTGGATTAATAACATTGATATAAGGTTGTGCTACGAATGATTAATACTGAATAGGAGGATTGTTGAAAAATTTAATAGATTTTCTGTGACTCTATGGACGTTTAAATGGAAGGCGGTAAGTTGCATTAGAAGCATATGTTTGTGGTGGATTAAGCCTCCATTGTTCACGATTTGTCAAGTTATTGTATATTCATTGGTTTATTTAATTACTATAAAGATATATTCGTTTATAAGAGCTTATCATTTAAGCTGAGTGGAGAATTTAGTGATATATTCGAAGGTTTCACAATCTGATATTTTGTGGCAAGTAAGTAATTTTCCGAGTGAAAGAAAGCTTTATGTTATATGGTCTCTGGAATATTCTCATGAATTTAGTGAACTATTATTTTATTCTCTCTGCTTCAGTTTCACAATTTAATGAACTAAACGTGGGGTGATTTCTCGACTGGGATCGCCTTACCCTATGCGACTGTCCATGCTTACTTCGGTAAGGTCACATGAGCACAGCGTACCAACAAACACGTGAAGTGATGATCTGTCATTCCAAAAATCTAATAAGTTACATTCAGTGTGTTGTCCTGCTGGAAAGAAATAGCTTATGCCCGTTTGTTGTATCCTTTTAACAAAGTTGTTCACACTATTATATATTTGAGACTAATGGTACGATTATCATTGATTCACCCGTTCATATCCCCGTTCCACGCAGCAAGATCTGTATAATTTATTTGTGTTCAACGAAAGTATTCTTTGTTCGTTACACAGACTTATTTGTGTGATTGCATTTATTACACTTGTGGCTATGACTCTCACCAAACCCGAGAATTATCAATACTCTAAACAGCATAATAAAAGTTTGACATCAGCTTTTCCTCTTTTCTTGACCACAAGCCTTTCTGTATCATTGTCTGTTTAGTGCTATGACTTACACAAACAGTCAGTTAGTTAAAGCTGGTCTACTGCGCGAGAACAGGGAAGGAAGGAGTAAACATACAACACCGTAAACTGGAAACAACCGCTATTATTAACAGTACTCCAATCCTGACTAAATAATACTCATTTGAAGGAAAATATCAATATCTTATTTCCTTGTTGTATTGTTTCTCTTCTTATTAACATGAAATGTATATATTTCCTATAATGTTTTGTTAAATAGAAACAAAGATGGTGTCAGAATAGTAGGAGAACTCATACTCCGCCACCATACTCACCTAACCATGGAAACTCCTGTAGGTTCATATTCTGTTTAAGGTTTTTGATGTCTTTTCTAGCCATGAAGAGTGTCACTTCCAGCCACAAGACAAGTTTTTCGTGTTTGTTTCATATATTTGCATACTAAATCGTAATTACAGACAGTAATTTATATTTGGCAGACAACCTAGGCACTAAATTTAAGCCAACAAATTCAATATTTTACTCCACTTTCTAGTTCGTTGCTCCAGCCTTTTTTTACTGTTAATTTTCAATTTCCCTTCGCAGTGGTGCTAGTGCAAAGATCCCTCTAAAGCATAATTGCCAGGAAACACATATCCGAGCATAATTTTGTTTTTGACTTATATTTTTATTACTTTATTATATAGTTTGGAAATATCTGCCTAAATGGATTGCTTTCTCTTACATTCACTTACGAATAACATAATTTTATCCATAAATGTAAGGAAAATGGAATCATGCGTTACAGTATACGCCTTATTTTTTGAAAATAGTTTTACATGCAGTAGTAATATATATTTCATTATCATTAAAATAACTACTTTTACAATTTACTCTATCCACTTCTACATAATAAATTTTATTATAAAATTATTAAAATGTTATGTTTATTTTTTCCTTACTTGTACTTTAGCTAGGTAGTAATTTGAAATTTACCTTAGTAAGTAAATTTTCCATTATTCTTCTGATTATCCAATAATCGGAATTGGTTAACTGTGGGTACACTTTGTGTATGAATTATGGATTATTGCATTGGTGTATATAGAACAAATACTTTTATTTATTACAACATGGATATCACACTTCGTATACCTACCCATCCATACTGTTTTTTTTGTAAAAAAATGATTTTAAACTCTGAGCGGTATAAAGTAGTACTTTAATTTCCGATTCTTGTTGTAAATAGAAATATGGTGTCAAGAACAATATATTTATGATTATGGAGATTGGTAAATATGAACTTATGACATGTGCTGTATGTTAAACAAACGAAGAAAAGTTAATCTTGTCATAGAAGTAAGTATTGTTATGCGTAACTCTGATCCTATATGGAAAACATGGCATGTCGCTCTAGACTTTCAAGTCTGGAGTAAAATTTCGGAGGCGCTGAGCACCAGGCGATATGGCCAAATGTAAATATATTCCACATAATTGCTTTGTATGTGTTAATCGAAACCTTGGAATTCTGGCCACCAAGGAGAAGTTGTAAATGATTTTTTGCCTTGGTAACAAGTTTCTGAAGCTGGCTTTTCCTTCAGATCTTAACGTTAACATCGGAACCAATAATAATTTCTAAGTATATTGGAGTTTTAGCTAGCTGAGATCCCGGCCTCATATCTGAGGCAAATTTGCGCTCTATCAAATTTTGCTGCAGCATTTATGAGGTAAAATAACAGGTTTTTCTGGTTTGTCTTCAAAATTAACTAAGAATCTCTATTTAATACATTAATTAGGAAAGTTAGTAATAATAGTCTATGAGTTTGTACCAATATCCTTCATCGTGTTTCCCAGTGTCGGAAAAGCTGAATCTTCAGCATATTAAAAGATAGAACTGTTCGCCGATGAAGACGGTATATCGGAAACAGAGAATATGTATAAAAGAGGAGATTGGATTATGCTATTCGATTGAGTATGAAAGAAAATACGACTTCAGAAAATACGAAGTCCCAAGTTATAGAGTTTATAAAATAATCCATATTTTAAAAAGTAATAATCCATATTATTACGAAGCTTTTCGCAATTCATTAAAATGAAACAGGACGGAAGAAATTTATTATAGTGATTGGTAATAATATTAATTAGAAGAAGTAGTTGATCATACTATAACAAGGAAGAAATCCATTTTAATGGAGAGGTAAAGCTGTCGATTACTGAAGTAAGGATGTTAACGTGACACAAGTAATTTCCAAAGACGTTACCAAATGTGGAAGTTAATAAGGTTAACAGATGGGATTGCACCGAATGGAGCAGTTCGTTTTGTTTAAGAAACTACATATTTCAGATGCCTTCCAATCGAGAGATATGAAACAAGTTCGAAGCATAAATGTATATACCGTTGCTAGTAGCAGGAAAAAATTGAACGAACATTACTTAATTAGTATGTGAGATATTTAGTCAATGTCCGTGGCAGTACAATTTTTCTGTTTGACGACGCACTGAATGCCATCGGAAGTGAGTTCCCGAATTAAAGCATTATAAATTTCTAATATGAGCTGGTTGGAAGATTGAAGTAATTGTGTAATTACCTCTTCGGAAACTTTAGGGCTCAATTGATGTCTGCAAGGTGCAGACGTAAATGCTGAGTGAAGATGTGTGGGTAAAGCATTTGCCTTGTCCCTCTCTGTATATAGGGGTTGGTTGTCCTTTTAAGCATAAGATGAACGAACTGTATGTCCAGTTAAGAGAAGAAAGTTTTTTTTTCAATATATACTGGGATGAGACTGTGTATTCATTTGCATGCTCTGCTCCAGGTATGCCGTTTATGAACAACAATATAATTATGAACTGTAATTTGCCATAGTCGAGTTTGATTCAAATACTCTGGATTTCGTATTTGTATATTCTAAAATTAGTGCGGGCCTTTTTGCCGGGCGTCCAATATCGCGGAGGTATCATAAATTAGTTTGTTTTGTCTCGATATAGAGATATGATTTTGTTAGCGCAACTGGCAATAGCTTCACAAATGCTTAGTGCCTGGTTTGGATGTTACCAAGGTAGCAAGAACAATATCTATGTCAATATGATACTGATCTCATTTCGCATTGTTGTAAGGCATAAGAGTCCTATAATTGGTTGAGATAGGTTTCGTCGCTGATGGCTGATAACGACTTTCACGGAAGATGGTCGCTGCCGATACAATCTAGATCATGTATATTACATTCATCGACCGTAAAGGCAGTGCTAAAAACAACATTATGTGTAGTCTAACTGCTTGGTCACTTATATCTACGCAATAGGTGTAAACATCCGTTTAAATAAGAGTTAAGTGATCGAAAAACTCAGCTTTATCACGATCAGAATCACTGTGAATATTGATATCCGATGGTATGAAAAGGTTTGAAAAATGGTGAAACAAGTAGGTGAAAATGCAAGAGAAATCATGTAACCGTACACTGCAGCTATTGTTAATATAAGGCGAGGCAGGTAAACTGTTGTTATTAGGTGTTGCGGAAAATGTATGCTAAGGAACGGAGCTGAATCTATAAGTGAGTTTATTAGGAACTTCCACTGCAGCATTAACTTGGGCTCTTGCGTTATAGTCTGCGTAATCGCAGCAAAGAAATTGATCCCAACAGAAACGAACATAAGTATCAAGTTTGAGTGTAGTCTCATTTATTAGAAAGAGATCGATATTTCATGAAGCATTAACTGCTCAAATACTCTTCAGTGTTGCGCTAAAGAGTGAATGTTCTGAAAAATGAGTGCAAGAGCCATATTCATGCCGAAAATTATTTAGTTAAAGTGTAGTTTCTCTGGAAGCAATGCGAAAAAGAAACATACCATGCAGAATATGTAGCACACAAATTAACTTGAAATACAGCACAGGATACTCCAATAACATGTACTATAAGTTAGCGTCGGAATGGGGAAATATTTTATAGGATGAGTGTCATGACCGTAGGAAGTTTTCCACAATAACACGAAATATGATAAATTCTGACCAAGGCACGTTAAAATCTATTGTACGAAGCGGAACCGTTAGCTCAGAACGGTCAATAGATGTTGCTGGTTTGCCTTTGTATTTGTAGCTACGCGTTGGGTGCTAGTCACTGCAGCAGGTCGAGTACAGAGGTAGATTTTGCGTATTAGGCCTTCTTTAGTATTAATGGCGTCAGCAAAGAATCCACATTTTACGACATTTGAACACTTCAACTTATATGCTGACTATAATCCTGGCAACTTTCACATCTAATTGGAAGAGGGAAACTGGTTCATGGTAGTTCCACCTATGCGCATTCCAGTAGCAAGGGTTTTATGGATGATTGACAAGTGGTCAATCCTCGTACCATTACGTTGCATCGTTATTATTTCTGATATGTATACTTTTGGCCACTTCTATTCCATCAGCCTTTAATTTCTGGAGCGCCTCATCATCAGTTATATCAGGTAAACTATACGAATAACTATGAACAGCATTGGTGTTCTCGAAAAAGGATTAATTAGATTTTTTTTTGTCTGGAATCTTAGACAGTTGCTCAGTTTTGCCAAACGTCTTGTAGCTTGCATTATTACGGAAAACGATAGCAAAAGATTAACCCTCTGATTTAATAATAGCACCGTCTTTAGTGTACACTAGGTGCTGGACACCGGCTCGAGGAAGGTATTTGCTGATCTGGTCAAAGATGTGACCGGTGTTACTGTACTTTCTATCGAATTAAGAATCAATGAATGCAATTTAGGCCGAAAATAGTGTAGTAACCCAACAATTGACGTACTTGGATCCCCAACGGCCGCCTGCATTGGTTCCGACTGTTCCAGCTTTCGAATATAGCTAGAAGATTAAGATCTAAAATGCTAGATTGCTGACTCTAAACTACCCTCCAAGAGCTGCCGGCACGACGATTGCTTCGAGGAGGAACTGGTTTGTTATTCACAACTGGTTTGGGTGTAGGGCTCTGAAGTAACACCGGTAGCTTATGCATGTTGCTAGAGAGAATACACATCTCACAATTTAATAACCCTATACGCGTAAAGAACGCCCCATTTGGATAAGTGATAGAGGTAGTCCAATCCAAAATCAGAAAATGTTATCATAGCAGGCGTTGACCTACGCCCTTAGTAATATTATTTCTCTATTAACAGGAACAGGAAAGGAACGACCGAGTCAGCGAGCAGGAAATGAAGAGCTATTTACTCTTACATCAAACACTCTTATGACATTAATGCAGAACCCATTGACCATAAAGTTACCTAGGTAGTTAGGTAGGTGTTTACGGATGTTTATTAATTTACTCTTATTCACACAAGTTGAAGTTGAAAGCAGTAAATAAAATTGGAGTCAAAGTATTCCAAGTAACTTTTACAATCAATTTATTATTGATATAAATGTTACACGGAAGTCTTTTGGGCCACAACCATACATATTTATGAGTATTCCTAATACCAGGTGCACAAACAAATCAATAGTAAGACAGTTAATGTCCTAGTGTTTAATTGTAAATGTTATGTTAAATCCTTATTTTTATACACCATAATCTGTGTTTCTTTCGAGATTAAAAATATACTCACATTATTTGGAGCTGAAACTAATGATCAGGAAGAATGATTTATGTTTGCTTCTACAACAAGCATCACTAACACGCTGTTGCACACAGTACGGTGGACTGTCTTTCCTGATAGTCCTCCAACCAAACATGGAACACTATTGGCTGCTTGATAGTTATATCTTATTGAAACATTACTTGATTCCTTCTTCGTAGAAAATGTTGATGTATAATGCATGTTAACTCAATCTTTTCCAATATATATTTGCAAAATAATGAAATTCAAAGTTTCTTACGAATGGCATTAAAACAGTCACTAAAACTAATTTGGCAGATGAGATGAATGAATTTTACTCTATTATTTGATTGAGGATTATTGAAATTATCTACTTTACAGTAAACACAAGACCAAGGAAAACAAATTTCCTTAGAAGAATGTTAAGAAAATCTTATCATTCTTTTAGTTTCTTTATTAAGAATAAGCTCTATTTCCAGAGATACGAAGCAATACGCTGCCAAAGACTTACAGTATTTCTCACGTTTCTTTGGCCTTTGAAAGACTTTTGAGTAAATTATGTTCGGTTGGTTCGTCACACCTTCTAAACCTATTTGCTGGTACCGAAGGTGAAATCTCTTTACATTGAGGAACAGAAAATAATCGAGCGGAGAGAATTATAGAGAGTAAAAGAAATGATGCAAGGTTAAGTTTTCTTGAGCAACGAGAATCAATGTGCTCGTCGTCCTTCACTGCCTCCCTGCGCTTTCAAACTCTTTCGTACTACTCAAAAGTCACTGTTCAGGTTGATAGTGCATCACCAAGCTTTGTGATTCAATTTTAACGTGTCTGTTGCAACAGAATGTAATTGCTACATGTTATTTTCTTCTCTCTATTTCGCACTTTGAGACAAACAACTACCGTAAGAACCACACGTCCTGTCTTCTAAACTACTACAACTACACTAACTCTAACTTTGTACTCTTACTAAGTAGACTAAGTGCTACATACTTCAGTTGCCGTCGTAGAAATAGTGTTAGTAAGAAATGATTAAAGTAATCAATCCTAGAGCTTATAACCACTAATATTTTTAACTTTACATTTATGAGAGAAAATCTTTACATGTTAGTTACTACGATATAAAAATGAATTTCGTAATATTTTTACCAAGCTTCTTATTTTCTCTTACATTTCCTTCTTTTAATCATTGACACTTCTTTTATTGATGTTTACATAGTATTAATTATTTGGTAGTACATGAGTGGTTTTCACGTTATTGGATTTGCTTTAAAATTGAAGCAGTCATTAGTCATTATATTCTTTCTCCAGTCCGTGTATTGTGTTATGGGGGATAGTAGCTTGGTCGGTGAGACGATAAGGTTTAATGAACGTAGAAGATATTGTTGTAGACAAAAAAAACTTGTATTAGTTTTAATCTTTTCTCAACTGAATTTGATGGAGATAATTGTACACCTTGAACGAAAGTCGTAATATCTGCTAAGGGAAGCTGCGTTGTCTATTTTATAAAAGAGAATATCAAATAGAATATCAATAGGGAACTTAGACGTCATCACTGAGAAAACAAATATATAGCATAATCACTGCACAAGGGATTCTAAAGTCCAATTTGTAAATCTGAAAACTTTTAAACCATAATGTGCTTAATGTTATTTAGGATTTGAGTAGGTATTTTTAAAATTTTTGTTGGTTCTGTTTGATAGGAAAAACATCAAAACATTCAAAATTTGGAGTTTTGCGACTAATATTCTCTTTCATGAGGATTTATTGTAATTGCGACCGGTCACAGTTAGATACATATTCTTGTCTATGGCTCTGCAAGACAACTTAGGGAGAAATTCTTTTATATATACCTTTTATGCTCAAGAAAGAAGAAACACTATATTTGTGTCTTGCTTAATATTGATTTGGAACCACATACATTTATTCCGTCGTAAATACCAGAAGAAAGGACATTTTCTTTGCAACTAAATTATTCATAAGTAATCGAAAATTCTTTGAAATAACACATTCTTATACGACGGCGATATTTAATAGTCAGTGTTTTTCAAAATTTGTATATACTAAGTAAACAAAAGTTTAACATACATGAGAAATCATAGCATGGAATCTTCCCGCCTAACAGTTTTCAAATAAGAAAGTTCATATAGCTACATTGTATATTATACTAGAATCACGGTTTACATATGTTCTACATATGGAATTTCGTCTGCTCACTCTGAGTATTTAACACTACGCTGGTAACGTTGGGTCTGTGAGACCCAAGCCTTTACAAAAAATAATATAACTTTAGTTGGCATCACTCGAACTGCTACATCCTCCCCCTACCTTCTGCTCCTAAGTTGTAGTTTAATTATACGTAGCCTGTTTTAGTTTTCGCTTGGTCATTGTTGTGTGCCGCGTGCTTTTTCACAGAGTGGGCCAGACAGACCCAACGTTACCAGTGATGTTATTTTTACTAGAACGATTAAATAATATTAAGTAGCGATTTTAGAAGAGAAAACTTCATATTTCCGTGTGTTGATTTGCATGTTTTTTAAGCACTTGTCGTATAGTTTTTTTATATATATATATATTCAAGTGAAGCATGGCCGAAAGCTATGAGGCATATGTTCAAAGAATAAGGGACATGTTAGAGCAAGAACTAAGTGATGTAGCTTGCAAAGAAGATGATGAAGATTGTTATCCTGACTTTTGTTTGCCTAGTGATCACTATACTAGTAATGAAGAAGGAAATAGTGATGGAAGTTCTGATTTTGAAGAAACTGTGCACAAATATTTTGTAGGTAGAGACAAGGACACGAAATGGAGGAAGAAAAAAGGAAATGTGAATGTTCGTTCTCGTTCTAGTAACATCGTGACTGTTCGTATACCGATGTCTAAAAAATTGTCTAAAGAATTGATACAGAGCCAGTTGATTCAGAGAGCACAAAATAAACGCAATCCTACTGATCTTCGAAAATCAGCTACATGATTATGTGGATTAACCCTTGAAGAGCATGCTCCTATGCAGCGAGAATTGAAACGAGGACGTTGCAACATGTGTAAAGACCGCAAAACCCGGTACTTTTGCCAAAATTGTGGTAAGTGGATTTGTCTGGGTCACGCAAGAATGTTGTGTGGTGAATGTTCAGATCATTACATGTAAAAATGCCAATAATAGTGGCTGCAGTTTTTCATAAATTCCATGTAAACTAGTGCAAAGAAAAATTGAAATAAAGCTAAAAGGCATATTTTCCTTCAGTTTCAAGTAACATCGTCATTACCTAACACTTTTCATTTTTTGTATCATGTCTGGAATATTGTTTTACGTATTGAATACTGTGTTTAAACCAAACCTAACTAAATAATAGCTAAATGAAAAATGTTCGTTAAAAAATTTCATAACAATAAAAGACATATATTAATTTTGTATTTGGCATTCAAAATAAATTACTGTACTCTTTCGTTTAATGTAACTAAAGATAATTTCGTCAATGTAAGCTCGAAGTAATAAAATGTTCTTCTTTAATTGATTTCAGTGCGTAAAAACTTGAATGGGTCCCGTAGACCCAACGTTACCATTTATGAAAGTTCCCTGAACGTTACCACTGTAGTGTTAAACAAATTACTGACAATCATCTGTGACTTTGCCGATTGTAAGAGTAACCCATCATCCTCTCCGATTGATACTCGTTTAGCAATCTTGAAGAAACCAATGTCTTGGCTCATATATTCGTCAAATAAGGAACCTTGACCGCTTGTTGTTTTCTATGAAATATCATTGAGTATGTAGCGAAAAACTAATCATACTATTGAACTATATTATAATAGTTATTCAAGTATTGAGTCTACGAATTAAAAATAGAATGATTTGAAAGGAATATTTTGAATTGTAGGATTATCTGCAACCTAGCAAGTATTCTTTGTATACTCGCAAAGACGTAATTACGTAGATGATTAACTCCTTCTTTGGTAACTAGTATGGAAAAGTATGAAAGATGAAATCGTATATTATTATAGGTGTACAACAATAAAAGAGCATTTAATAAAATGCCGGTAGATGTTTCTTATAATATTTTTACGTTGGTGATCTGGACACGTTTTATGGAACTTGTTGTTTTTCTTTAAGCAGAATGGAAAATTTCTTCTTATTGCTCATGTAATGTATTTTTCGTTGTATGATCGAAGGTGATTACATAATCATATTATGTTTCATGTGCAAATACTCGGCATTTTGAAAGACGAATATGATGCAAATGGATATTTAGTCTGAACTATAGGTCGTCTTCCTAAAAATATGGACGAGTTTAATTCCAGTAAATTACAATTAAGGATTCCAGAACAGGAGACTATGGATGTCGTTCACCGTCAACTTCAAGACAGGAATGCACCTGCATATCGTATGTATTTTTATTTCTTCCAGGAATGATTTACACTTGAAGATGTGGCAAAGAGTTAAGATTTGCTATGAATATTATGGTGACTCTTTATTACAAATAACAGTGTCTCATTTCAATCGGTGATTTGAGAAACATCAAAGTCAACCATATGACGAAAATTAGCTTACATGGAACTACGATTCTCGAAGGGTAGCTACACCGTTCGGTTGTGATATGTCAGAAATCATGCTAATAGTTATTCAATATCAAGCTAATAGTCAATACCAAGCTGCAACAAGTGTCTCTGAGTTCAGAAATGTCACAAATCATTGGCTTACTGCGTTATTGAAATTATTGATTTATGACCTTTCTCAAATCAGTAATTCATTTATGGCCTTGCCTGGATAATGATCTATCTCTTTGTGCAAACCTCAATCATTTGTTACCTATTCAATATCACGTTTCAAAATGCATATTAGTCTAACTATTAGAAGTTTGCTAGGGTGTAGTGAAAAAATACTTTTTCGACATGTTGATGTGGGTAGGGCGAACAAGTGGCCATTTGTGGCTAAAAAGATGTCTGATCTTTTTTCACACATTTTGGGGTTTGTTTAGGTGATATCGACCATCAGACTTTGATTGTGATTTGTCTATGCAATCCACACAAAAATTTCTCAAAGAATGTCATTACTTGGCTTAGTTATGTAGTGTTCTGTGTTAAGGTGATTTCTTGTTTTTTTATGACAAAAATATTAAATTCTTGGCTCAGACGGGATTTTCTATTATGTTTACTTATGATTTTGGTTAGAAATGTTAATTGTAGTCTAAGAATATCATTTATTATTTTTATTTTGAGTTTATGTAAAAGATTTCTGAGCAAAAATACTAAAGAAAACATTTTACTATCTAATTGCTAATAATTGCTTCATTATCATCTAGCGCTTCGATTATTTATATAGTCTAGTATGATTAGAAAATAAACGAGGGCTCACCACAAGGAGGTGGTTGACCTGCTGGGTCCCACATAAATATATCAAATTGTGTAGACGTACATGCCTTTACTAGGGGGCATCTTAAATATAAGTTTTTGTTGTCCATTATGGAAAAAAGTTAAAAAGTTTTCCTATATAGATTCCAACAGAGTAAAGTTTTAAATTTATATTAACAACTTTTAATACTTCAGGCCACATTTAAAAATAGGAAGCAATGTTCTCCTAAAAATGTTTGTTTCAAAATGTGTCAATGTTTTTGTAAAAGTTAAATACCAAACTCTGATGTTTAGTAGTTTTCCCAATTTTAAGAGTTGTAATTGTGAATTTAAAACTTTATTTTGTTGTTTTTTTTTTTGTAGAAAAGTGGCAAATATGAAAATATCATTGTTTTAACTTTTTATTCCATAATGGATATCATTAATGCAAATGCTATTTATTTGAAAGGTATTTTATATTTTCTTGGATAGTTGAATCCTTGGCTTAATTTTCAGGAATGTTTACATTAACCCATTAGTGCACAGTGTGAGATAAATCGGACGCGTGCTTTTATTCATTTTTCGTAGAAACTATATGTTTTCGGCCCTTTAATTCTTTGTAGTTCGTGATTCTATTATCTATTCTTCCTACGTTTCCTATGGTTGACTCGATAACATTGATAGTCTGTATTTCATTTGTCGAAAAATAAAACATGGTGGCGAGGAAGTGTGCTGTTTTACGATTGGCTTTACTTTTTTCATATAAATAAATATAAAGGTGCTCACAAAGCTTTAAATGTTGAATAAAAATTAAAGTATTTATATCAACTGTTATTACTAACTACATATTTAGTAATGATTTCCATTAGCATGAGATAGGTGAGATGTTAATTTTAGGCGACCCATTTATCGGACGCTGTGCATGAGGGCCATTTTGCATTCACTGCAAGCTCAACTTTTGACTAGGTAATACACATTGTTTGTTTTACATTTTGCTTGCATTGAGACTATGGTTATTTTCAGAACCCCTTTACATTAAATGCGTTGTATTTTTTAAATGAGTATCTACTATTACGTGGGGATAAGGCAATTACTTCTAATTATTAAATGTTTATGTAACGTAATAAACAGTGTAACATAATTTGAAATACGATGCCCAACGAGTCGCTGATGCGGATCCTTTATACAAGCTGAAACCATATGTAGGCAACCTTTCGTCTTGGTTCTAAAAACGTTGTGGTCTTGAGGAAATAATTTCAATTGACGAAAGTATGATACTTTTGCAAAACAATTTATAAGAGGTTATATGATGTGTTTCCAATTGAATACAGGAAAAGAAAAAGAAAGAGACTATCAGAATGGAATGGACGGGAGTGTCGTATTATCTTTGCTAACTTCAGCAAGCATTCCAAATAATGGTAGGTATAAAATATTCTTCAACAATTACTTTACTTCTGTAGATATCATGAATCATCTGAGTATTATGGGTATTCGTGCACAAGGTACAATTCAGCAAGGACGAATCCGCATCCTCCCACTAAGGGACCTGCAACCGCCCAGTAAGAAAGGAAGAAAGAACCAGGAGTTCAACATGACTATCCTACCAAGGAAAAGGCCAACCTTGTTAGGTTGAACGACAGCAATGCAGTTACGATGGCAAAGAGCTACGAAAAAAAATCGTTGGCTTCAATAATTCGGTGGTCTCACGAAAAGATGTCAAGGATAAGTGTGGAGCAGCATACCAATATACAATAAAGGAATTGAAGGAATAGATTTACTAGATCAGTGTGGTATCGTACTAAACAAGAACAAGGAAGTGAAAATGATACTGGCCAATATTTGCATATTTCCTACTTGTATCAGTTGTGAATTCTTGGTTATTGGCAAGAAGCTTCAATCCAAGAAATACATTGTTTCACTTCTTAGTTTTAAAAGGCTCTTTCATCATTAACGAAGAACAGTGTTTCGACAAAGAAAGACAATAAGCAAGGCCCTTCAAGATGAGCGCAATGATCGCTATGATCATTGGCCAATAGTAAGCATACCTGAACGAAAATGTGCTTACAATAAATGCTAGGGAAAATCTAAGTTCATAAGTGCCTTAGGGGAGTTCATACCAAATATTTCCATGTGTATCATCAGAAAAATGATAATGTAATGTAAGAATAAACAATGTATACGAATTGAGAACAATCCTGTAATATACAAACTGTAAATTGTATACAAATTTTGTTGTTGGTTTCTTCGTTTCTAATTTATATATATATATATATATATATATATATATATATATATATATATATATATATATATATATATATATATATATAATATACCCGCGGTCTTCGTTATTCAAAATTATGTATATTACCGTCTTTTGTTGTAAGAACATTTTAAGAAAATACAAAATCATTATAAGACGAGTCTTAACGATTTAACTGACTATCGTGCACAGCGTCCAATTTATCGAACGTTACTAAACTGCTATATTATGACATGACGAAAATATATATTGATCAAAATCTCTTTATAGCAGTCCCCTGCATGAAAAACAACCAAATAATCTGAAATAACATAGCTGATAAACTATGTGCACTAATGGGTTAAAGAGCCCTCTGATTTTCCACACTAAAAGAACCTCAACGATTAATCCCTCTACATGGGGCGTCTCCTTCATCGCTTCAATGGTGAAGTCCGAAAAAACATCCGCCTGCAAATCGTAGGGTTGGTGGTTCGCGCTCACTCCGGAGCACTTTATTTTTAGTATTTTTAAAGAATCATTTTAATGTAAACAAATCACGCATATAGACTTAAGCAGCTCGAAGAAAGTGGCAGAAAATAAAACGACACGATCACTGCACTAAGTTTATTGAACAAACAGATGGTTTAGATGCACAATGCAACACAAGTGAAGACGAAAAACACAGTTAGGATGTACAGGGTTACCAAAAAGCATCAACGATACCTCAACAGGTGAAGGTGGATTGTGCGAGGGCATAGGCAGTCAATATGGCTTGTGACCACCACAAACAGCTATACAGGCACGACATCGGGCATCCATGCAGCAAAACAGAGTGTTGCGACTGATGGTGCCACTCCTCGAGGAGAGCACTTTGCAGGTCAGGGAGAATGTGTGCTGGTGGATTGCGCTGCGCTATTCACCGCCGAAGAGCATCCTACACATGCTCGATGATATTTCAAGTCCGGCGAACATGCAGGCCATGCAATACACGTAATGTCTTCTCTCTCCAGATACGCGGACACAAGAAGTACACGGTGTGGGTGGACATTGTCGTTCATGAACAAGAAGTCTGTGCCAAATGCTCCAAAGAAATTCCACATATGTGCATTGAGAATTTCATTCCGGTACCGTTATGCTGTCAAAGTGTCATGTTGCACAATATTAAGGTCGGTTTTCCCATCCAGGATAATTCCACCCCACACCATAATGGAATCACCGCTATAGGACGGCCAATTAGCAATGAAGTTTGGATGTTAGCATGCTCCTGGCTCTCTCCACACTAAAGTCCGACCCGACCCGAATCTGACGATAGGCTGAATCTCGACTTATTGGAGAACATGACACGCGACCACTTTTGTTCACCCTATGCAACATGTTCCTGACACCATGTGTAACGCAAACGTTTGTTCTCCACTTTCAATGACACACACAGCGCAGGCCTTCTTGTATACAGTCCTGCTCTATTGAGCCGACGACGAACAGTTTCATGACTCACGCGTTGTCCTGTAGCCTAAACCGACTCATTGGCCAGTTGCGAGCATGAAGCTTGACGGTTACGTTTGACAGAAATTGTGAGAAATCGGTCCTCGACGACCGACGTCTTCTTCGGACGGCCTTCTCCATGCCGTCTACTGACTTCAGCTCCATTTTGGAAGCGATTCCACAGCCTTGACACAACACATTTCTTCACGTTGAACTCCTGCGCCACTTTCAACCGCCCAACCATTCCAACCGCCCAATTATTCGCCCGCGGTCAAAGCCACTCAAATGTCGTCTATCAGCCATTGCAAGGTGTGTATCTTATACAAGAACCACTAACACAATGCTTGGAGCCTCGGACACTACTGGGCTGTGGTGTACGCCTCATGGCATAAGTTGTTCATCGCGCTTGCAACGATACTGCTTATGCAATTGAGTGGGTGCTCTCCTTGCCTGTGTGTCTCTGTGTATGTGCATGCCACTAACCAGTGTTGAATGGGCCGCACACGTCACTTTTACCATGGTCTCTCGGGTTGCTTAAGTTTTGTGGAGCAGTGTATTTGATTTAACATATTTGGGGGAGTAATTTTGTGGTTCATTGGCGTTTCACCGCGCCTCTGCCGCTAAAGGCACTTCACGCCAAGTTTCCTATCCGCTAACAAGCAGCGATGTCTTATAGTATTGGGATGACACGGTGGTCCTAGGTTCGATTCCCGCAAGGTAATTAAAGGAAATTTCTATCATATGTAACATTGGTAGTTCGAATGTAATGTATCATTGAAAGTTTTCAATTTCTCTCTGTCTTACAAGTAGAAAACAAAGTTTGGAAAAGAATTTGAGGTTGGAATCGGTAGCATCTGTGACTCACGTGCCAAGGGGCACGGTTACGATTCCCGCTGGACTGAACCTTTTTCTTGCTTCAACCAATAAAGTAGCCACTTGTAGATATGTAAAATGTTAATTCACCATATGTTTATAATGGATTAATAGAATTGAGATATTCGAATCAGTTCTAAAATCTTTCAATGTTCCACGTTACCTAGTAACAAACTGTAATCTATTCCACAAATATATTGATATCACGAGCTATATTATCACAGTCGTTGTGCAAAAAATGTTCTTGACGCTTCGTGTCGACTTTCGTTGACATTGTAAGAATTACAAAGGGGGATGAGAAGGAAATCCCTTTTGGTAATACTTGATATTACTATAAGAAAATGATATTTCCCCTTTTCCTTTGTAATAAGGTGCGAAATAATGTCTCCGACATTGGGGGAAGGACGATAAGACCATTCCCATATAATTTTAAAGCGATGTTCAAAACATTCATGAAGTTGAAAATCAACACTGTGAAGGATCGAGGGATCAGAGTTGTCTGCAACATTGGGAGGTTTGTTATCTGGTTTGAGGTTTGTTATCTGGGATATTAGTTTCTTTTTATTTTCCTTTGTGGTAATCGAACATAAATCATCACATTTCTCAACCAGAAAACACGTTTAAAATCGGATTATTGGGTTAACAGTCCCACAATTCAAGATTGAAGGGGATATGTTCTCCTTATCCGCCCGTTCCATTTCCGCCAGTGCTAGTAATACACACACTGTCAACAGATGTAGACATTAAGCGTTATGAACATTTTTTCAGAGAGACTATGGTAACCATACTATAACTCGTGATACCAATACATTTACGAAATTAGTTTCATTTCGTCCCTAGTTAACATGGAACACTGAAAGATGTTACGACTAATTTGAATATTTCTATTGTTTTAATTCATTACAAACTATGATAAATTAAAATGTTACTTGTAGCTAGAAGTGGCTACTTTACTGGTTGAAACAAAAAAATAAAAATGTTGACTCTACCGGGAATCGAAACCGTCCCCAGTGTCACAGATGCTACTGATTCTGATACGCCGTCACTTGATAAATTTGCGCAAAGTACAACGTACGCGCGAGTCGAAAATTTTAAAAAGCTTTCCCTTTGCTATATTAGGCCGTTGCGCTCTCCTAGTTTGTATTATGAATATTTTAAATGTGCACTATTACCTTGCAAAAGATCTCCCCGAAGTTTATTTCCCAAAGAAAACATGTTAGTCTCGAGACGATTTGCTTTTGTGTACTCGTTTTAATACAGTGACCGATGGAACACAATTACAAGATCACGTTAGCCCTATCAACCTTGATTCCTACTGTCTGGGAACTTTACGGGATTAGGGGGAAATTATGAATACGTAAGACTTATCGTTAATATAGGCAAATAATATCACTGTTAAAAAACAAAGTTTTTCCCCCAACAATTGCTTTTATTTCTACTTCTTCTTCTTCTACTACTACTGCTAGAAATATTAAAGTTTTAAGCTATTCACCATTTCAGATACCTTCCATATCAACAAAACGACCTAAAATTACTAATCTAAAACTTGGTATAAAAATTATTTAGCTAAGTCTAGACTTTCCAGAAATAATAATAATAATATTAATAATAATAATAATAATAATAATAATAATAATAATAATAATAATGAAATAAGAAACTTACAATACCAAATACGTAAAAAATAACACCCAATAAAGAAAAATTCATTGCCAGGATTGGATTCAAACCCGTGTCTCTGCAATATGAGCTTGATGCTTTTTCATTATTTTCTCTTCTTTAAATTGCCCAATCCATGGTATTGTTCGTCATTGACACCTGAGCTCCTTTCGACTTATTCCAAACACGACAGGGACACGAACACACAAATATCAAGGACAGATAAAATTCCGACCTTGCTCTTAAGAGTGATTTGATATCCCCTTGAGTTTCACTATAATTGTCAGTAACCTGCTACAAATTTCTCATACGAAGATAAGAAAATAAAGTACTTTTAACGAAAGATACAAATAGGATTTTCTTTTTTTTTTACACGTGTTATTACAATTGAAAGAATGAGAATATAATGTCTTTTCTTTTTTGAAATTAGAAATTAGCGTGAAGAAGAATAGTAATGTAAATCGGGACGATCGCTAACAGCATTTTGTGACATTTCTCTCATTGACGAAGGTCTTTTTTTTTTGTTAAAGAAGAAATGCCGAATAAGTTATTCTGGCACTCACATAAGGAACGTCTCCTTGTAGTATAATTAATATCTTAGGTATGTTCTTACATGCAACAATTTTTACTAGCTAAAACGTACAATGAAAATTGATGTGACGCGGTGAATAAGTGGTTAGCGCATTACACTTCTATTCTGAGGACCTGGGTTCAAATCCCGTCCATGTTGAAACTTTTTTTATATGTTTCAATTTCAATTTCAATTCATGCTCAGTGTAAGAAGGATGATCTCTATAGAAAGTAAAAGATGTTTTAATGAGTAGAATTTGGGAAGGTCTGTCAATGGAAACTATTATTTAGAAACTAATTTCCAACATTTGTTCTAGATTTGATATTTTCATCTTTTTTCAAATATTTTTTGATTCATGCGTGGTTAGGGGTTTTATTTCTTTGAACATACAGTATATAATGAAATAAGATATTACAAACAAAGCAATATTGAGAATAATATATGGTGTTCATTGGACAACACACTCTGAACCATAGCTATTCATCTCAGAATGGAGAAATGTTTCGTGCGTCATCGACTTACAATTTTAGTTGCACAAAGACCTTACTCAGTGCTACCAGTTGCTGTCAGTGCGGAGAAAAGTTATGTGTAAGTTGGGTTTCATTTGCGAAGGCGTTTTACAAACTGCAAATTATCTGGATCCCAATTAATGAACTTAAAGCACTAATGGAGTGGAGATACTTTTCCTGGTAGCTATATGATTCCCAGGTTATGTTGTCGTAGCTGTTTGCTCTATAATGTGGAGGAAATATTTACAACAAAATGGTATGATTCTTTGTTGCTTTTCAATTTTAAACTAGCTGAAATTTGAACAACAAACACGAGCCATAAACACACTGCTCTCGCTAGTTGTGTCTGTTAGCATTTGAGCTTGTTGTTTGTTTGTTTGTTTGTTTTTATTTTTTGTACAGAAACAAACTGTCACTGGAAAAACTTCCATTTCGTATCTGCCTTTTGATCTACATAAATCTTGCTGAAAATAAATTCAAAAAGTTTCCTTCCATTGTCATCAGCTTTTATATTAAAATTTAAGACTTTTCTTATGTGGTATAAGAGATAAAGTGGAGAAAGTTTTTCTAGCAGTATTTTCGAATATTTAAAGCAGAGTTACTAGTCAAAACAAAAATGGATGTGAGTGTGATTATAAATTCGAAAACTCAATAGTAAATTCTCATGGAGATTCTAACTCTAACCACAACTTTAAAATGAAACAATCTTAAAAATATGCCAAAATAGAAACCAAAAGCTATGCCCCAAGAAACTTACGTTTAATTTTAGAACTCTGAGTTAGGTGCTAATTCTGTTTCTCCGACTAAGATAAAATGGACAATCCTAAAGTATTTGGAAAGAGCCAGGTATTGAGCGAAGTAACCCTCAGCAATTAGTGGAACTCAGGAGCAGGATTAAATATTGATATATAATTCATTAGAATATGTGGGAGTAGGAAATTCTGTACCAAATCATTTACTCAACGTAGACCTTATGGGTGTATTTTAGCTACATTTGCACCTCTGAATTTTGTGCTGAATATTTAGGCGTACTCTTTAATGTGTCTGTCAGGATCCAAGTTATAAAAAGCATGAATTGGTATGTCTAACTGTAGTTAGAGTTGAGTTGAGTTGATTTTAGTTTAGCGTCCCTTTCAGCAGCGAGGCTATATGAGACGTGGACCTAGTGATTAACGTGGAATCCGAACCACATGAGCTCCCGCCGGGAATCGAACCCGGGTCTCCCACGCCAAACGCGCGTACGCTAACCGCTTAGCCACGGAGGAGCTCTAACTGTAGTTAGAGTACACGAAATTTGCCTAATAATGGATCTCTTCTGTCGGTCGGCCTGGTAATGGATCTCTCCATCTAGTCTTCTGTAATCTCTATAAATATAGCATTTGAATATATATAGTTTTAGATAACATAAGGATTTGAATAAGTGTTTAATTTTGCAAAATATGTTATCATATACTATCCAGTCTTAGAAATAGAATCATTTCACGTGCGTTACTAACCATTCAACATCAAAACTCACTTATTGTAATATTCTGAATGAACGCCTGTCTAATTATGTGACAGGAAAAATAATTGAAAAGTAATTATTTAAATGTGATAATAAACTGAAAAGCCGTTCCACTAATTATTCTTTAGCACTGTAAGGATAAGAACTAAATTAGTTTATTTAAAAAATAAAACTTACCTTAGAGTTTTTAATTGGATTTGCTATAATAATAAAGCCCTTTAATGCTCTATTACTTGGCCACTTCACCTCAGCACTCATTCCACTGTAACAAAAAGTAAAACGAAAATATTAACTTTGTAATATGAGAAGAAATCTACACTAAAGTAATGATATTTAAACGATTATCTTACAGGCTAAATTATTGTGCCTAGAAACGGGAAATTTAGGCATATGTTTTCTCTTGTTACGGATGCAAATGTTCAACAATGAATTTTAATGCTCATGTCTCATAAGTATAGACATAGAATTCCATTCTTTTCATTGCCAAGAAGATAGTACTAACAGTGATGTTAATTTACCCTATTTTTGTCTAAATCTAGCCCATTTGGAGGAGCATTTAGCTACACATATTTATGAAACGCTTATAGCCTTAAATATAGCTTATCTTATGAAATTATTTTTCATTATTATCTTATTTATTTTTTGCCTTTTTTATTAGTCCTTCAATTAATTCTATTTTTTTTTTCTCTAAGAAACAAAGTGAGATTTTTAAACATTAGCCTATTTGACATTATATATTATCGTATTAATTGTTTTCTCTAGACAGAGGGTATTTTATTATGCACTCTTCTTCTTCTCTCCCCTCACCCACATTTTTTAAACCTTCTCAGTAATACTTATCGACTCAGCAGGAATTTTAATGTCGCTCCCATAACGGCCCCGTTTGCTACTTTTTAATTGTTTATATTTTCCCATTTCATTCTAAGAATAAAAAGTTTTGTAATACAAATTTAGTAAACTGTTCGGTTCTTTAATCCCCTTTTAGGAGATTTTGTTAATTGAAGAAAATAAATAGGATGTCTAATTAGCTTGAAAACTCTCAATGCAATCATGATTATTCATGAGGTTCTACGGGGAAATAAAAAAGTGTTTGTAACGACTATGACTTACCGTAAGACGTACTACTGAAAATTGAGACAATGACAGTTTACATTAACAAAACAAATCCATAATCCAAGGATGGTACATGCAGTTTCAACGACTCGGCTAGCTGTGACGTCATTGATGATGACTTATTTCAATTCAGCTGATAATACGGCTGTTGACTTGCACAAATCAGATGAGTTGTTGATGGATTTTATTGTAATTTAAAGTAATGTATGTTGCTTGCTAGTCTTCGGCGAATAAAATTCAATATTTCAAGTTTTACTATAGCTCGCTTATAATCTTACACACAAAATCTACAATGTGGGTTATAAGTTAGCAGTTCAAAATCAAGCCATTTCTGGCGTAAAAATGTTTATTTCTGAAAGCCATCTATCCTATTTTTAGAGAATGTTGGCAACACTGAGTATTAAAATAATAACTGAAGTTAGGGAAACTCGGTATCAAAATAAAATCACAAGACGTGTTCGAGCATTATAAAATGTGCATCTTTAAAGAGGAAAAAATGCGACTTCTATAATATTCAAAATTCGAACTTTTTACTTATAAAGTAAAGAATGAGAATTCGTCTTTTTTGCTAGGGTGGAAGTCGGTATATTATACATATTAGAATGAGCATAAAATAATACTACGTGAGTTATTCAGTGCTTTTCTCTTAAAGAAGCTACTTGCAATGTTTGCTATATTCACATTCAGGTTATTTGCTAAACGATTGCACATTGTATGATGATAACCTAAAGATATTTTTCCACTTTTTGAATTGATATCAATATATAATTTATTTTTCAAATTTAAAATTAGGAATCCTTGTAAAGATAAGAAGCAACATTCAACAGTAGGTGCAAACAAATAGTCCTTCACTGGCAAGATTTTATTTAGAAATTCGACTTAGAAAGTTACAAGAAAATAAATGTTATTGTAGTTCCAGCAAAACAATGTACGAAGTAGATGCATTGTAATGCACGTAATATTTGGCTAATTTGTATGTTTATTATTAATCTTCCCTAGAACGGATGAAAGCAAAATTGAGTAATTAGCTACAGAGTGAATTCAACGTTGCTGTTTAGGAATTGCATTTTAACATAAGACATTTATAAAGTATATTATTATATAAGATATATTACATCATTTTACACTATGTTAGAAAGTTTCAGGAAAACAGAACAATCCAGCTGTGACATTAGTATATGAGCACTTCAACATTTATAGTTGATAAAGATTTGCTTTTGTACAAATAGTAAATATATTATTAATTTAATTTTAAAACTTTCTGATATTCTTCCCGAAGCGATGGAAGAAAATGTGTGGTAACTTTTTAAACAAACTCCAAATACAACACTTAGGCTGTAAATGTAATTTTTGCGTAGTGGCAGTACATTCAAGCACATAGAAACTCCGCCACAATTAAAATTAATTGAACATCAAATAGACTATCTGTTTCAGAAACTAAATTGCACACTATGAGATATAAGCTTGATTAATCCCACAAATATTGGGGGCGCGGTGGCTCAGTGGTAGAGCGTTCACCTCTGGTGCTTGGGGTCCCGGGTTCGATCCCAGCCCCCGCCATGTGACCTTTGTGGTGGACAAACACCGTGCTCGTGGGTTTTCTCGGGGTTCTCCCGTTTCCTCCCACTTTCTTCATTCCACCATTTCACTCATCTCTCATCATCACCGTCTCCTTTAGCCTAACCGGCATAACCGTGGGACGTTAAACTTAAAGATTTCATTTCATTTCATTTTTCCCACAAATATTCTATTACACATTTAGAGGTAAGCCTCTAATCCTGATGATGATCTTTTATGAAACAGAAAAACGACTTTATCATATTTAATAATAATCAATACCGACACTTAATCCTTTTGCGTGTAAACTAACTAGGGAAGTACATGAAATGGCACGCGGGGATCGGCACGTGTTATATATCGTAGGAAAGGTCACACCGAGTAGATTTCACATGTGGAATATCTCGCTTAAATGTGCCCTGTAGGGGGTTTGGCGTCCATTTAAATATCGGAACAAGGCTCGCTCTGAAACACCAGAAAACGTGGATAAAATAAGAAAGTATGACGTAATTGTTTTGAGACTTGGTGTATGTAGATTTGAAAGGTAGCTGAATTATATGCCTCTAAAGTCGCAATCGCACCTAATTGTTTGCATAATTCAACAAAACATACAAACACCAAATTTAGAACACATGTTCATTATGTGATGTGAATAACGGGAAAATTCTGATATCTTGAAAAGGCTAGATTTTCCATGTAAACGAAGGGTCGAAATTTTTCGTCGTTTCGAACTGCTGTTTTTATGGTAGTTGCACTCATCATAGAAACGTCATATTTTGTCAGGCAGTGAAGCTGACAACATTCCGTAAATACGCGCGTAATTTTCGCCCTGGCATAATTTTTGCATCCCAATTTCGAAGGGCATTTTCTGTATATTTTATTTTCCTCGCGTAATTTATGCACGCGGAAACTTTTTGTGTAACAGCATTTTTCCAGGAATCAATTACGGTAGCTAATAAACAATTGGCAACGCAGCAAAGGCATTGCTGCATTCCATTGAACCCTGTCAACAAAACAAAGCAACTACTTCCATACTCACCCTCAATTTTCCCCACCCCTCGTCTGCTGTGCGAAGGAGCTTGTTTCGCGCGTCTTATCTTTTCCTCATCCCACTTCCAGTTACAAGCTCGTGCTAAGCGTAGTGCTTATGAGAGAGCGTGTGTTTGTGTGTGGAGAGAAAAATGTCGAAGGTGCAGAAGTACAGCAGCTATACTGCGGCCTTTAAACTTCGCGTTATTAATTTCGCCGAAGAGAAAGGGAACCGAGCAGCTGAGAGGGAATTTGGTATATACGAATCTCACGTGAGATACTGGAGGAAACAAAAAGCGTCATTAACCACCGCAAAAAGTTCTTGCCGTGCTTTTCGAGGTCCAAAAGACGGGAAATATCCAGAAATGGAAAATGAGATTTTGCGTTATGTGCAGGAATTGCGTAATGATGGCAATGCAGTCAGGCACGAAATGCTCTAGTGTCGCGCAAGGAAAATCGTACCTTCAATAGGAATTCCGCACCGTGACTTCAAACTGAGGAGGGGATGGGTTACACGCTTCATGAGAAGAAAGAACTTGTCCCTGAGAAGACGTACAAGTTTAAGCCAGAAACTGTCACGTGATTATACCGACAAAGTTGTGGAATTTCACAGATACGTAATTCGAATACGTCAACGGAATAAATATCTGTTGTCACAAATTGGCAATGCAGATCAGACAACCGAGACAGGGATATCCAATGCTGTTGATGGTTCCGAAGATGATGCATGCTTTGAAGAACGACTCGTAGATAATGATAATGTACCAACGTAGGATGTGGCAATAGCAGCGACGATGACAGTGATTTGTAAGGTAAGAAACCACACGGCTTCTTAATCAATTTTTTAATGTTATTTTACTACAAATTTAGAATTAGTTCTTTGTTGTCAATTCTTGCTACAAAGAAAATGTGTATCGGTATTTTCGTGTTATTTTGACTGGAAAAAATATTAGATGATGTTCACTGGTGTGGCTAATTTTTCTCCGCATAATTTATGCACCCTTGTTTCAAAACAACTATTTTTTCTTCTAAAAAAAGTGCGAAAATTACGCGAGTAAATACGGTAGTTTGTGTTAGACAAAAAAGCATTAAATTCGTTTTTCTTTGGCGGCGCAAATCGAGAAAAAGTAAAATTTGTAATGGCTGTTGCTAGAACGTCGAAATTGCGAGCTGATGTTTATTCTCATGCGTAGTTTCCGAACACGTGCTTAAACTTGAAAAAATAGTCATCTTCGTGATTAGAAAGTGCTGGAATGTTTTAAGGGGGCGTCTAATTCTGGTCAACTTGTAGATATGGTGCAAACACGAAATTGCATTACTCGATGAAATTTTCAACATATATGCGGATCGGGCCTTGGGCTTTTTTATCGTTTCACTTTGACGTACCAACTTAAAGGGAGGCAGGGAGAGACATGCAGATGGTGATCAGAAAAATGGAAACATCTGAACGAAATTGCAACTTACCAGATTAATATGGTGTCGGATCACCTTACGCTTTCAGAACAGCCTTGATGCGACGTGGGATGGAGGCATAGAGGACGTGAATGGTTGCAAGTGAAATTTCACAACATTCCTCGTACAGGGCATCGGCCAATTCTGTGAGAGAGAATGGAGGTGGAAATCGTCCCTGTAGTCGTATTTCCCATTTTACACTACCCCCGTCTGCTGCAGCCACAGGACACTGCTGTTCCACTGCGCCTGACGTAGTATGGAGACCAACTTTATACACCACCACCAGCAATCCGGCGCTGCGGGCGCCACGACCCCACTGCCAACCCATATATCTGACGTGTTGCCAACTACAGGTGTTTCCATTTTTCTGATCACCATCAACTAAGTGTATGTAAAAATCAACTAAAAAGGACTGTCTTTGTAATTTCATCAATTTTGAACCACCCAACCGATCACAATCAAATTCTCAATATACGTGAGTTTACAGACAGGGATTATTCTAGGCTATTAATTTTGACGATGCAATGTAGAGGAGAGGCGTGTCGAAGAGTGACATTCCTTAAAATGATCGAAAAAATGAGAAATATCAGTGTGTATTTAAATTATTTACTTCAATCAGCGAAGCTGGTAATATATGCTAGTACCTTCTACTTTCCACGGCATTGTAGAAGATACATTTCCAATATTACCTTAAAATTGCAAATCTTTCAAACTACATAGCTCTCTGTCGGTTTAGTAAGGGGTCTCGGGTCTCTAGTATGTCGAGTGGTAGTAATTCTCAAGATTAGACTTCTTAATAAAAATAATGATAGTTTCGAAATTTTGTTTGTTTTATCTTACCGCCTGCGACAATAAACGAAACTGAAATCCGAACAACAGAATTGTAACACAATGACTAAAATCGAAACTCATACTAGAATCACCTGACATAAATGACTAGGGAACATTACTTTTAGATCAATGTTAGTATAGAAGTTTAGTTGTGCATTAATTCATTTTAGCATAAATGTATGGAAAAACATTTTACCAGTCATCTCAAAAATATATTAAATTTGAAACGGAATTTACTGCTTCGAACCCATCGAAGAAACCATGTACAGAACTTGATGTTTAGTGTTGTGACAATAAATTACAAATACATTCTGTAGAGAGATTTGGACTGGAAGTGCCTTTGTAGTGGCATGAAGTTTGGTTGATACAAGAAAAAAGAAACAAAAATTACAATGGAGGAGGCTGTACCTCTAATAATAAATTAACAAATATAGCAAAGTTTCGCTTTTCCTTACTCTGAGGACACAACTGGATCTCACATTTTTCTTACTTGCACTGTATTTGGTATTGTTAGTTTTTCGCAAATTGAAACATAAAATTTAGTTGTGTTGGCAAATTGAATTATACATGATGTATGTGTTGCAAATAAACAGAAACGTAAGGGAATCATTATTAAAAAAATTGTAAAATTGAAACACAACGTCCCAATTAAAAGGTGACCGTCTCATGGGCTTTACCATCTTTACCATTAGGAATCCTTAAAAATTGTTAAACTATCGATGTTCCTCATAGTTAATTCGAAACTGCTATTGTCTATATGAAAACAATGTTCATTATTTATATAAGTCTATATTGTTTTATGAATTAATAACTATTGTTACCTGATAGAACTCTCAAAGGCAGAGTTAAGGACAGAGCACATTCCTGTTTCGGTGAAGTGAATGGAATCAAAACTGCGAAATTGCCTCGTTATTTGTATGAAATGATTTTTAATTTCGTGAATCTGTAAATGATAAATAAGTTGTTGTAATTAGTATGTTATCAAAACTTGACACTGGAGACAAAACGAAAAGATTCGTCAAAATGTGAAGATAAGTTAATGTAATTTACTTAGGTTTAACTTCAATGCAGTATGGCCCGGTAGATAAAGTTAGGGTAGGTTTTAATTAGAAATTGTATTTTACTTACCAATAGAAAATAGGAAAACGTTTGAACTATTCAATATTTTTAATATTTATATTACACAAAAATAAACATTTTCTCGTATATTAAACAAAGTCCATCCATTGGATTTTTTTAGGTTTATTTGAATATTTACTTTGAGTCTCACAAATGTTGGTTGAGAAACAAGTCAACTATGCTGTACGGACAACAAAACAAATCATACAAGAACCACGGTAAGAACTAGAAAGGAGTTTTAAATTAAAACTGAATTTATCTAGTTTAATTGGCCAGGTACACCTCAAATTGAAAGGTTAAAAGCAATTAAATTATGAACCACATTATTCCCCATTTCACACATAATTATTAGTAATTTTAGAGTATATTTTAACCCTTCACAAACACCATGAAAGATGATTTCATTTGCTTTCGTTCCAGTTTTCATTAATGCATCAAACATGTGCCTAATTCTCCTATAAAGTTCAAAATAGGAACGTGAGTGTATGTGGAACTAGCTTTATATCTACTAGGACATCTTTTCTAACATTAAGAATACATTACCTATAAAGAAATTTACACATCTTCAGAGTTAAATTATAATACCCGTTTTACATATTCAAAATTTATTAATTAATTTTCCTTTTCTTACTGATGGATATCACTTAAACATAGGATTCAAAATATTTTCAACACTTTGATTGTAAATCGTATATCACATTTCTTTTATTTTTGAAAAATTAAGTAAAATAGACTAATCCTTTTTACATTTTTGACATTATAAAAATTTGCTTTCTCTAAGGGGAATATGTTTGAGTTTTTTATTAGTAAAGACCGTGTAAGAGTATTGATTTTGTGAAGTTTTGTGACAAGAACAAGAAATGAACGAAAAAATTGAGTTTCAAAATAAAGTCAATCTAGGTTCATTGTTTCAGAATTCCGAGATCTCATACACTGCATGCAAGTTCATTACTCACTTGGAGAATCGCTTTTGTTTGATTTTGCATGATTTTCGAACAACAAAACTATAATAATGAAACATAGTACAGTGAAAATAATAAATATTTCATTACATATTATCTTTTCAAAGTCTACTGTTTCAAAATCAAACATACATTTCACAGATTTGAAATAACAATAAATATAATATATACCTTAATTAAAATTTATGTTAAAATTATTACGTTCTATCGTATACATACCTAAAAAGCACATCTGTTTGTTCCCATCCACATTACAAGACATAGGAGTGGAAATTGAGAGCAAATACGGGACTCATAACAATTTATTTGTCCATGCAATATCAAATAACATGTACATTTAATTGGAAATATCTTTCCAAGAATCCGTAAGACAAATTCGTATTGTAACAGAATAAAGACAAAGAGTGTTTCTATTCAACGCATTAGATCATCTTACAATTATTATTAAGTACTCTCACTACAGACGGTTAAAAATACTAATTGTGGGGATTGTACTTAAAATGCTTTCAGAAACCTGTACTAGTACCTTATTTAACCTCAATTGCTCGCTATGTTCAATTTGGATTGTTCTTAATGTAGAAAATATGACAGTTGTAACGCTGAGCTTTTACATAATGCTGGAATTTCAACTCACTATTTTGTCTTATGGGACGAAACGCTAACACAACCCTCTCAATGATTTAATGTCAAAATTTAAATTCATGACTTGATATTCAAATCTGTCAAAATATATTTCTTCCTGCAAGTGTAATAATTTATACCAAATTGCATATACGTATCATTAAAGTGAACCTTGGGCGGTCGAAAAATTGTAAAATGCTTTTACAGGACAACTATCCTGAATGAGGCTTTCCTGAATTTTTCTCATACACATCATCCAAATGCCGAGGTGGTACGTAACTTATAGGTCCCAGGACACTCTTCTTTCCCTAATCCTTTCTTCCTTCCTTGTCTCCGGACAGTGTGCTCGCCGGGAGACTTCATCCCTCAAACATGACGGGCAAATGGTCGTAGATGCCAGGGGTCCAGAAATCTAAATCCTAAATCCTCTAATCCACTTTTTCAACAATGTGCATCTGTTAAGTTAAAACGATTTTGGTCTTTGATTTTATAATAATACATGGATAACATTGTTAAGCGTAAGACAATGCCAAACCAACCAATGTGTCTTCTTTCATCTACAATATACATTCACTTGTATTACGTCTCAAAATGGCTAAGTTAACATACCCATGCACAATATCATGCTTAGTCTAACCCTTCGTCTTACTTTTCAAAATTGTTATTAATAATAACCTATTACAATGGGTTGCTTAATTCTGTCATTCATATATTATATCAAGTCCATCAACAATGATTGCATAAATATCCCATAATTCTAGCTACTCAGCATTTAAATAATTCATTACTAAATTATAAAACATAATGTTGGCATCACTAACCACAATTTCAAACTCCATAGCATCTAAAATATCCTTTCTCACCTTCCATTTCTGACATCTTGCTTATCAAATAAGCCATCATCTAACTACAAATTACTTATTTTTTAAAGTTTAATTTTTAAAACTCATACATAATATGATTAACATATTTTCTGATTCCTTGGACTTCGTTATTTCAGATGTCTTAGTATATTTTCTGATATTATGATTTGCTTTAATTTCTTAGATAATTCTTGTGAGCTACTCCTTCTCCAACCACATAATTTTGACCACAAATTGACTATATTAGTTCCCAGAAACAAATACTCTGATTAATTATCCTTTGGCTACTAAAACAATTATTCCAGAGACTAGAAGGTAGATATTTCATCCGCTACCCACAAACATTGCATATTAAACAAGTGTTGGCGTGTTTGGTAGATGAATCAGTCGCCTTTCCTTAACTGTTTCCCTCTACTGATTTGACCTGCTTTGCCTATGATAGAAGGGATAATCATTCCGTTAACCCTTTTCCGCATGATTCTTTTTCTTTTAGCGAAAACAAATAATAAGTATTGAAAATCCTCTTGGAAACTTGAAATAATCAATTAAAATTTGAATTTTATATTTTTCACTTAACTCCGAGGAGAAATAAGTAAGTGCCATATATGACAGACATACAACTCACAAAGAACATGTCAGATAACATCAAAATATCTTATTCATTCACGTCAAAATTTCACACAGCAAAAAAAACAGACATTTGATGCCTTTGATAAAAAAAAGGTAAGGTGAGAAAATGGTATGTTCCATATATGGCAGGGCACGCTGTAAGGGGTTCTCTTGCTGACTTCTTAACTTGAGGGAATTTAATCTCTTCTTGATCCTTTCGTCAAATAACAATCTATATGTGTATAGTACCAATTTGAGAAAACAATGGTGGATTAATGAGTTCTCATCATTATTCAGTTGTACTTGGCTTGCTTAAAATTTTCTTGCAACTATGAAACTTCTTGTCACTACCATATTTTTATATTGATGAATTATACTTCGATCATGATTCGTAACATACAATACTTTTCTCAGCCATGGTTACCCAAGCATTGTATGCAAACTAAACTACCGTTCTATAGATACCAATCAGTATTTCTCCACCGATTTTCCTTTGAAAAAGTTTGTAATTGAGAAAATAGTTAAACAAAATGACTAGCTTCCCCGTGGCTAAGCCGTTAGCATACACACTTTTGCGTGGGAGACCTTATTTCGATTTCCGGCGACGTGGTTCAGATTTCACGTTATGAAGTAGGTCCACGTCTTTGTTGCTGGAAAGGACGCTAAACTGAAAATAAAATGACATTGTAATTTACACTTCTAATGTCCCTTGTCTTAAGCTAGACTGCTATTTTGATACTCTGAATGTCTTAACAGGCAATTCGGAAAACATTAGAATCGATTACATCGATGCATTGACAAAATTTCAACTAATGTGCTTTCTTCTTCATTTTTCCAATCAGAGTGTCTCTTTTAAACACCTCTCGATTCATGCTCTCAAAATTGTTTCCAATCAGATATTTGTGGCCTAAAGTTAAGAATGGTTTCAAACTTATTTGACGTCAATTTATGCATGGATCTAGTCTGCATTTAATGCATGGATCTAGTTAATCTAAAGACAATGATTAAGTCAATTCCATTTCCGCAGATAATATATACAGGAACTTGCATTATGTATAAAAATCATTAATGTACCTTATCCATCATCAATAGTAGTTTTAAATAATTTATCATATTATTTTTAAAATAACTAATTGAAATTTAATGTACCATTACTTGATTGCTTAATTTCATTATTCATATATTACATCAAGTCATCCAACGTTGACTACATTAATATTCCATAATTATAAATACTTATCATTCATATTTCTTTTACTAAACTATAATTCATAATTTTGATATCGTTAACAAAAAAATCCACATCACGAGTTCTAGAATTCATTGTGTTTCTCTTCTTCCATTTCCAGCATCTTAGCTAGCCCATAACATCAACTTATATCTACATACGGCATTAAAACCAACATTCTTAGAGAAATTGTTAATATATAAAGTCGAATCAATAGTAGGTTATAGTATAAAATTTGTTACGAACTTCTATCAATAACGAATTGTTCAGTATAACCTAAAATATCACTATCAAAGTTTAAGGAGGTAACATTTGAGTATACCAAAATAGTTCTCTCAAATTTAACTGATTTAAAATGTAAGCTTTGATCTGATGACAGTTTGTTCATATGTGAGTTTGACCACAGTCTGTTGTATACACATAAATATTAGGCTTTTTATAAGTAAGCGTACTGTGAGTTTTAGAACTTCTCATATGTGAGCAATTGTTGTACTAGGGGAAATTAGTTAATATTTATTGATGTCTCCATGCATACGTGTCTCTTCCAAATAAAGACATTTTTGATTAAAATATAAACCCAAATATCATCGTCATAGATATTCTGCCATTATTTTCAGGTTATTTGACGAAGTGAGAAGCTTCTACGCTCTTCTTCTTCACGTACATTTTTCTGCTTTAATATTGTCCATTAATAGGTTTCTTTTCCTTGCCCCCTTTTTCTTGCTACCTTATCTTTATAGAACATCCTTCATGATACATTTCCTTCTTAGTCAATGTTTCAACAAGATTCTTTTCTTCATCTTAATTATATGTTATACTGTTTCTTTTTCTCAGACTATTTCTAACATCCCTCTTTCGTTTCACACACAAAGCAGATAAGTCTCTCCATCTCCTTCCACATTCACATTTAAAAATTTTTCTGTCGTTTGACATTATATATTTTCGTAAAGGACATTTTTCCCAGTCAATTAATAAAATTTTCTTAAAGTTTTGTTTCTTCTGTCACATCTTGCTTTTACTTCATTTTCGCATCATATCACGACTAACAATCTGAACAGATATTGAAAATAAATTGCCGGTTCGATTTTATCGTTTCCTGCTTCTAAACTAGAAACAGATTTTCTTAAATTCCATATTATTTATAGTCCTTTCTCAGGTTTTCTAACATCTTATTGATTTTCCTTTCACATTCCACAAATAACGACATATCATCTGCAAAATTCATACATCGTATTATCCTACTTCCTACCGCGTTGTCCCCTTAGTTATGTAGAGTGTTTTTCACTATTTACTCCAGGTAGAATTAAATATTTTTGGCGAGAAGCAGCATCCTTTTCGAGCTCTTCCTTCAGTTACCATCTCTTCTGCTAGTTCCTTACCTATTTTAACATTAATTCGTTTTTTCATGTAAAAGTAAAAATCGAGCTTTCACCGATCACCCTGAACAGTCCAACTTAATTTGATGTGTATTTATCTTTCCTGAACTCGAATTGTTTCTTTCAATCTTTTTATTTGTTCTTCCATACAACCTTCTGTTGAGAAGTCGCGGCAATGTTTGATTAACGAAATTTAATACTAATAGTCCTATAATACTCACTTCTCTTTGGATTGGATTTCTTAGCTATAGAATCATGCTCGCTTTCAGGAAGTCTTTTGGTCACTCTCCTAATTCATATGTTTCATTGAATACACGGAACGTTTTCTCTTCTCTTTTTTCCCACATTATTAATGAATTCAATTAGTACATTATCTACCCCACTTGTCTTTCCCTTCTTAATTTCGGATATAGCTATTTTAAGCTCATCCTCAGGAATACTAAACTTTTTATTATCCTACTGTATTTCACTTTTTTACTTCAATAAGAATTTACATTGCAAAACTACTATAATATGAATCGTCAATATATTTTTACATTTTTATAAGACTTCAATTCTCTCACTGACTATTTTCCCATTCTTATTTTTAGGTTCGCCAGAATACCCTTTTGTTTCCATAGACATTTCTTAACTTTCACCTCCTTGCACGTTAATTCTTCATTTTTCCACTTTCTATATCTTCTATGTCCTCGATGTTTCCTTTTGTGAAACTCTCCCATTCATATGTCTCTTTCCCAACAGATCACGTTGTTTAACATCATGTACATCTTTCTACCAGCTTCAGTATCTACATGTTTCTGTGTCTTCTTTCTATCAATATTTTGCAACATTTATTCTGTATCCCTTGGTTTCGTGTTAACCTAATATTTCTTCTGCATCTTGCCATACTTAAAGTTTAATATGCTCTCACACACTGATACTACTCGCACATATTCGTTCTTCCTTTGAGTATTTCCTTCGAAGTTTTCAACAAAAGAATATCGTATTTCCTTGTTTCTCAACTTTTCAGTGTTCAACATGTTGCCTAGTTTTATTCTGACTTCTATTTTTCTGTTGAATGCCCTGTTCTCCCTGCATAAGGTATGATCATAGAAAATGTCAGGCCCGGGAAAGGTTTTCGCGTTGTTCAAGCTAATCCGAAACATGTTCTGAATTAAACAAATTTTATATCTTTGGTCGTCTCTTGATTATATCTGTATATAATCTTCCCTTGGGTGATTAAACCACGTATTCCTAATTATTAGTAACTTCTGCTTATATAAATTGACTATTCTCGTCCTTTCTTTCCAATAGCCTAATCCACATTGACACTCCATGCTGTTTTCCTCCCACAACTGCATTCGAATTTTCCATTAGAAATACATATGAAATCCTCTTCCCTGTTTCTACAATTGTTTGTATTTTCCAATAATTTTCATCTACTTCTTCAGTTGCATGCGGAATCTTCGGTGAACTATCACTATATATGCATCAATACTCCATCCTTGTCATCAAGAAATTCTACATTCACTATCTTATCTTTTAAGGTCTTACAAAGGATTATTCCCACACTATCATGACCACCTTTTCTCTTACCACACTAAAATAGTGAATATTCTACACTCTTCAATACTTTCTATCCCTGTAACATAGTAGGTACGCTACATATCTGTATCCTAAACTTTTCCTCTTGCATGTCTTTCTTCGCAAATACCGGTATATCGTCCCTTTTTGTTAATTGGTCATCCTTTACAAGCCATTTCCCTTGGGATTCCAGTTCGAGGATATTTTACTCCCCAAACTATATTTTTACCTGCAAAGGATCACTACATGTATATGCTCTTTCTGCGTCAAGATGCTAGGGAAATTACAGTAGTGCTTTTACAAAAAAATACAAACCCATGAACTTCTTCCAGAGTAACGTTTGCCGATTTGAATACAGACAATATATGCCTTTTTTATTTCTAGTGGCACGCGTCCAAGAAATTAACTATTTTTGGATATTACTATTGTGGAAACATAGACATAGGCCAGCAACCAATAAAATTCGGTTTGACATTTATTTGCCTCTTACCAAGATATGAATTAATAAGGCGATTCTAAGAAACGTTCATAGTCGTATCCAATACTTATATGGATTAGAAAAGTTAACTTCAGGATAGGAGCATTCTTGTAACAGAATATTCATTTTTAATCGACATTTTCTACCTGCGTGAATAGTAGGCCATCAATGTTTCTCTTTACGTATATGTCATTTAAAGATTTTACCTGTTTTTCTGACATAATTTTCCACATTTTAAAACTGCAGTTATTACTTCAGAACCTATCCAATCAACAAAATTGATAACCGCTAGGATTACCATTTAAATTGAAATTAAGGAACGTGTTTTAATATTGGTTATAATTAGTTCTCTCGGCATTTTATGGAAAATTACATTTCTTAAATAACATTGTCTTTATATGCATATTTACTAAGAAATTAGGAAATTTGATTCTGGCACCTAGTAGTGTATAAATCTATGTGACAAAATTGGACGAAACTCATTAGAAATTTAAAAGCTAATTTTCTTTAGTACCTTCAACATGATACAATATTTATATAATCGTGTGTAAAATTATAATATTTTAATCAAACGAAAAGAAAATGCTTTCAAATTAATAAGACATATAGAAATCTAAACGAAATCGTACCTCATTATGTAGTTCGGTGATGAGAAATGGAAAGTCATTATAATCCTCGTACTTTGCGAAGTTATATATATTACTTCCATTAACATATGCCATATTCTTCAAAATTCGGAAATAGATCTTCTTTATCTCTCTCGTTTCATTTCTAAATTTTCTAAATATATTAACAAAAATATAATTATAATTATAAAATACTACTGATAAATATTATGAACACAATATATATTTCTTCAGACCTTGATTATATATTGTTCATTATACGTCACATTTTTTATTGTTCTAACAATATGTTCTATAGTTCTGGTTTTGTTCATTAACCTGTCCTAAGAAAGACGGAGTTCACAAAATAAGTTTTTTATATTATTGATTGGAAAAATTGTGAATGAGTGCAAACATTTATTTTACATCACATATTAATCATTATATACAATTCATGTCATAACGTTAAATGTGGAATTAACTTATAATTTTCTTATAAATAAAACAATGTATTTTAGTGAAAATATACAATTAGAACTCAAGGATTATGATCGTTCTGAATGTGTAAATAAACAATATAATACGTTCTTGAACAGTACGTTATAGTTACTATTAACAGGTCACACATATATGGCACGGAAAGAAGGATATCTCAAGTTTTTACGTTACATTAAATAAAGTTTCCATAATGAAGTAAGGAAAAATGAACCATTCATTGATTCAAAGTTAAAATGTTACTTTCAATGCTTAGACTTGTGTTTCTCAAACAACAGGCTATCGACCACAAGTGATTTACAAGACTATTCCACTTAGACAATGATAACACAATAACATCATTATCTATTTAATATTATTGAGGATAATTCTTAGAATACGAACTCGGGAAGTCTTATTATATTCCTGCCAGTGAGGCGTTAGTCGAGGAATCCTTGTCTAAAATTTCGTATTAGAACCAAGGTGAAGGATTGTGGTAATGGAATTAGAGAATGGACTAGGGTTAATACTAAAATGTTAAACAAAGTGGAAATATATATCTTTAAAAACGTGAGAGCAGTATAATTAATCAGAACTAAAATAATTTTTAAAAAATATAGTTCATTTTTAATTTAAAAGAGGGCAATAGCTACACGTAATATATCCCTTTATGAAGAATTCAATCCATACGTCGATAAAGACCAAAGAGGTTTACTTGAAGCAAGGTTTTGGGTACAAAACCTCGCGGGCCAAAACCTCGCTTGGCCAAAACCTCGCCTCCCAATAACTCGAGGGACAAACTCTCGCCGGGCCGAAACCTCGCCTGGCCAAAACCTCGCCGGGCCGAGACCACGCCTGGCCAAAACCCCGCCTCGCCAAAATATCTCCGCCCAAAAGCTCGCGAGAGAAAATATCGCCATACCCAAAATATCGCCTGACCAAAACCTCGTTGTAATGATCTCGCGACAGAGAATCTCCCTGGTCTAAATTAAGCGAGACGTAGTGTCGCCTGGGAAGAAATGTCGTCAGAATAAAACATCTTCACGACGATTTCTTCAACGTAGAATGTTCTGTATATTACTATATGTATATATTTAGTAATAACTTATAATTACATTAAAATAATGACAAAAAAATTTTAAATGCATGCTTTGGAAATATATATATATATATATATATATATATATATATATATATATATATATATATAAATTAAATGACTATGTTTGTTACATTATACCTCTTGAGACATCCTACCGATCTCAATCAAATTTTCAACATAGATGAGGTTCGAGCCTAGGATGTTTTTATAATTTCACTTTGACGGCACAACAAAAGGGAAAGGGAGTGGAATATATATATACAGAGCCGTAGCTAGAAATTTCGGCGCCCGGAGCGAAGTAGAATTCGGCACTCCTACTCTCACCACAGCCAGCTCTTCCTTTCCTTTTTCTTTTTACTTATAAGGAAAGCAGCAGATATTGTTATACTACAATGAATTTTTATAAAGCTGCATGCGAGATTTTGGCCCACGAGGTTTTGGCGCCGAGGTTTTGGCCACGCGATGTTTTGGGTGGCGAGTTTTTGGCCCGGCGAGATTTTGGGCGGCGAGTTATTGGCAACGCGAGGTTTTGGCCCGGCTAGATTTTGTCCCGCAAAGTTTTGGGCGGCGAGGTTTTGGCCACGCGAGGTTTTCGGCGGCGAGGTTTTGGCTACGCAAGGTTTTGTCCCGGCGAGATTTTGGGCGGCGAGGTTTTAGCCACGCGAGATTTTGGGCGGCGAGGTTTTGGCCGGCGAGATTTTGGGCGGCTTTGTTTCGGCCGCGAGATTTTGTCCGTATCCCGAAGCAAGACTATAACTAACGTAATAGCTACAGGAGTAAAATTACTCACGTGTTTTACATCCATGAATCTAAGTGTTCTAATATATCATACTAAATACACTGAATGTGTGTTCATACTTTACTATTTTGAAGGTTTTAATACATCGATTGTTGAATGTGGTAATTCTCCATCTCATAGTATATAAAGTAAAGAGCTCCAAATCATATCTGAGGTGAGAAATGGTCTTGGGCCCTACGGCGTACAACGAGAGTATCGATGACAAGCCAACTACTCCATGGCAAGATAAAAAAATATATTAGTCGAAAATCAAGACAGCAAAACCCAGGGGAAGAAAACTGTTGAGATAAGAAGTGTGTCAAGCCGAAGCTACCTCTATTGTTAGTGCCAAATCCATATTATTTTCCGTTATTGTTTTACAATGATTAAGTGTTTTTGGCATAAAGAAAGGTAAATTTAAATTTCTGTGGATTTATTTTATAGACAGTTCATTGCAAGAGAGTTTGTTTCCATCGAGAGAGCGCACGAATTACTCGGTCGTCAAAGCGATTTATCTGTACTGTAATATATTGTAGAAGATTTCATGCATTATGGTGCTAGTCATATTTATTATTGGACCACAGATTCGAATGGCCTTATGAAACTTATTATTGAACGTTTTATATGAACCATAGCTCCGAGTAAACGCATGTTTGTTCTTATTATTAGTCTCTATGTGTCAGGGGCGGATCCAGGACCGACTTTGGGAGGTTGCGGTGGGTTGTCATACTGCTACTTTTAAGGGCTCCAAACGTTGGAATGTGATTTATTTATATTTATAAAATAAGAAAGTTTCCTCTTCTGGATCCGTCCCGATCGCGCCCCCCTTGATCCGCCTCTGTTATGTGTCATACATTTGCTTTCAAGAGCAAAATTGAAAGTTCAACGGCTATCAGAGAATACTAACCAAGGAAAAATAATCGAAAGCTAAATAAAAATAAAGATTTAAAATTATTTCAGAAATGTGTACTCGAATTACATATAGTTCTCATTATCCGTTTATTTATCTTTCTTCTTATTTCTTTCTGAATATTCGGAAACCATTTTACGATATTACAGCTACATCTAAAATATGGGGAAGATGTATACACTACTAATTTAGTTTTGCTCTGCTTGAAATAAGTTTCGAATTATTACTTTTTTGATATATAAACAATAATTAGTTTTTCATGTAAGAAATGAAAACAATAAAATAGTGTAACATTTGGTGACTTCCGTCACTGAGACATTTTCTGATATGTTAGTTTTGTGTATAGGCATTCACAGAAGTTGCTATTAAAATTATGTATTTGCGAACAACAGAAATGCTTAATAAAGTTTCAAGTTGCAGTAGTTGGTGTTCAATTCAAGTAAATAGTCTTCTTTGTTCGTAAGGAGCCTCATGCTAAGTAGAAACTACAGTATCTGAAAATGGCTTCACCTTGAAGTTTCCCGCAAGCCCTAAAAGTCTGGCTTGTTTCGGGAAGGTATTTTATTTCATATTACTCAAAGGAAATATGAGCAACATGGGAAAGAGTTCACTGTTAGAATTTTCAGGTTTCCTCTAACGAAAAACACCTTGAATAGTTGTAATTGTGATTTATTCTAGAACATTTCCTGGAAAAGAGGAGCGAACTCATAGAGTGATATGGATTCATATAAATTTTTATTCGATTATTTTGCCATTTAACATCTTTCTTAAGCACCGAGGCTATATTAAAGTTTAAGCTATAAGCTAGCGTGAGATCTGAACACTAAATACCTCCTCTGGTGATGCAGCTCAAATGCTCTCTGGCGAACACCCATGCGTTGACCTTGATTAAACTAGGAATATCTGCTGAATCATGTTATTAACAACGTTGTATTCAATTAAACTACACGCCATTAAAATTGCAACATCCAGAAGGAGTTATTGAAAAAGCACGAAATTTGCAGTGTGTATGGGATGTTTATAGAAGGAAATGATTTGGTGGCCGACGTCTACGTTATTCATGTACGCTGCCTTCCATCTAGGAAGAGGTATTAACTGCAGGCCAGAGAAGCTTAGAAGTGCGGTGAATGTATGCGGTCATAATTGTTGTATGACAAAATCCGTCAGAAAAATCCCCTCGTCGAATACGGCAGCGCTTTAAGCAGGTTTCGCAGTTCTATCGGGACCGAATTGCTACATACTATGAATATGGATTCTCGTGCAGAGAAATCGGTGCCACAGTAGGACGGGATCCATCTACAGTGGCAAGTGTGTGGAATCAATGGGTACAGAAAAGCAAAATAGAGTGACATACAAGTTCCCAACATCCACGTCAGACGACGGACCGTAAGTCCAGACTCCTAGTACGATGAACCTAACAGGCAATACGGCCACATTAAGGCTTCCGACGAAGAAACTGGGGACGGTTTTGCAGCGTACAGTTTCTACACAAATCTTGCTGCGTCGATTGGCGTATCATGCTTAGGTCTACAACATTATAATGGACTTATACCTGTCTGGCGGCAACGTGGCACTAGGCTTCAGGATACCTTCTCATGCATCATTACACACGTCCTTACTGGGCATCATTGTATGGGGTACCGTCGCCCTATGTATTTGTTTGCGTCTTGAACTCATTCATGGGACATTAAACAGAGAAACGTATACCAGAAAGGTGCTATCCCCTGTTGTTGCCGTATTAACCCGTGGACTGCATAATGACATTTTCCAACAGGATAACGAGTGACCTCATGTAGGAACGACTGTTTTCGCATTCCTGGAAACGAACCAATTGCCTCTGCTTACGTGACCTGCACGTCCGCCAGATCTCTTGCCAATTCAGCATGTCTCGCCCATGGTGGGTCACCGATTGACTCAGCAGAGAATATAGGTGAACATCTGATGTTTTATCTTTGGGGATTGAAATAAAATCTCCCGTTGAGGAAGTAGTCTGCTAGGTTATTATTTTTGAACACTATAATAAATGTTTCTTTTGAAACCACCAATCCTCAATCTTCTTTTAATGTTTAATTACAAGCAAAATGATGACAATATTGTGGTCAAATGTGGCAAGAAAGGCTTAGAAGTCAGGTTCCAATCGTCAACATTATAATTTGGAATGTGATAGAAGAACTACCTTACACCGGTAACTAAATTAGTATTATATTTTTTTCCTTAACCTCACCCACACTAGTGTGATGAAATCTTTTTTCTTAGGTAACTGACATGGTTTTATTATCTTATGAAAGGATGTAAAGTCTGTATAGGTTGGCATAGAGGTCTAGACAGTAATATTAAGCCCAAATCGATCCACATCCCATAAGATTTCCCCGATGCAGGAAACAAAATATCACCAGTCACTCAGTATAGCAGTGTGATCTAACGTAGTCTGATGACGCTGAAGCTAAACAGATTTCTGGGTGTGATATGCGTTGAGTCCCTATCCAACCTTAATGTCACCATATCGCGCATAGTAGAAACATGTCAAATGTGTAATTTTTAAGCAGGTCGTGTAACTATGAAGCATATTATACGGAAATATGCAGCACTGAGTCATGAGCGCACCCCATTGATATGAATTGTAATATACGTTTTATGAACTGGTTCATAATTGCAACTGGTACCCCAAACATGGACAAACTGTATCTGATAAAAGTGTAGTTACACTTCCAAACTAATATTGCGTACTACCAAGGTCATGTTCTCACAGAATGTAAAAACATTAGTAGGATGGCGTCACCTTACCCCCGGTAGCTGAAAAATCGATTTTTTTCAGGGTCTCCTGAGATCAAGGCCTCAATTTCCCAGTGTCTCACGATACGCTATGACCCACGTACCTCGATGGTCAGTATTTTTGGAACTTGAAGTAGTTGATGACCAAATACTAAATGTGGATATACCACCTCAATATGTGGCTCCGTTTTTGAGTTATTAGGTTTTAAGTATTTTGAACTTTGACCTCGATGGTCAGTAGTTGATGACCAATTACTAAATGTGGAAACACCAGCTCAATATGTGGCTCCGTTTTCGAGTTATTGGATTTTATGTATTTTGACTTTTGACCTCGATGGTCAGTATTTTTTGAACTTGTAGTAGTTGATGACCGATTACTAAACGCGGAAACACCACCTCGATATGTTGCTTCGTGTATGAGTGATTGGGTTTTAAGTATTTTGACCTTTGACCTCGATGCTCAGTAGTAGTTCATGACCGACTACTAAATGCGGAAACACCACCCCGATATGTTGCTTCGTGTAGGAGTGATTGGGTTTTAAGTGACTGGGGAGATTTTTTATTATTTTTTGATATTTTTAACCGTTTTCGAGATATGGGCCATTTTATGAATTTTGGACAGTCAAATGAACTTAGAAAATATTTAGCTCATATCTTATTCGTTTTTCTTTGGAGCCAATAGTAAATAGTTTTATTTTAGCCAATCACTCTTGATATTTATAAGCCAATAGTAAATAGTTTTATTTTAGCCAATGAGATACTTGACTTGCAGATTTCTCTCCAATGAAAAAGAGTTTTATTTTAGCCAACCAGAGGAAAGCGGAGCAACTATATAAGGGCTGAGGTTCGAAGCTATTCTCAGTCAGTTATTCATCAGCTTCTAAAAAGTGAACATCGTGTGCAGACGTTAACATTGAGTGAATTTCGAGAGAGAATTAAGGGTAAGTATTTGTTAAACTTGGTCAAAACTTTCGGTGGTAATTTTTAAGTGTTCCTCACAACCTCACAAGCGATTGATTATTTTTTGAAATATACGTTGTGTTGAATATGTTCCTGAAAACCAGAGTTCCCTGCGCTGAGAAATAACTGAAATATTGATTTTTAAAAAATTAAGTATTTCTGGACTAAATTTCAAGGTGGTGACTTTTAAGTTTTCCTCATAACCTCACCCATGATTAATTATTTTTGGAAACATACGTTGTGTTGAAGATGTTCATCAAAACCAGAGTTCGCTGCGGTTAAAAATAACTGAAATATTGATTTTTTTTAAAAAAAATTAAGTATTTTTGAACTTTGTGAAAATTTTGGATAATGTTTTTTAAGTGTTCTTTGTAACTTGCCCTATGGTTGTCTGTTTGATGAAATATACAATGTTTTCGATCATGCAGATTACGAATATTCTTCCCTTTTTCACCAAGAGTTAATGGTTTATGTGTGATACGCCTAATTTGCGATTTTTGGACGATTTTGCAATGTAAGAAATGTAATAATTTGCTTTTTTCTATTTACAGGTTTAGAAAATATCACTAAAACATTAGTAAGAATACCTTATTGGAAAAACACTTTTTGGTGTTCTATAGTGGGAACAACCCCAATTACAGTAAAAGCATCAAACAGCGGAAATACGTGAGATATAGTTTTTGTAAAAGACGCTAATAATACTACTTCTTTTACTACTAATAATAATCGCTAGTTGATAGAATAATATAGTTACTTTTTTGTTACAAACACCTGATTTATATACTATAGTTCTTTAAGCAATAATAGTGTTATATTAAAAGAAAAGGAAAGTTCTAGTAAAATTACAATTATTAAAAATATAACTAGAAAGTACAAAAATTCCGAATGAATGGTACAATGATAACTGCATAACTTGCGAGAACCCCTGAAGGGGAAAACCCAATTACTTGGTTGCGAAGCGGAATTGCTCAGCTATTAAATATGTTAATGGTAGATGTAGATTCCCACCTTCAGGTAGAGCTGACAATATGGAATCAGAATAATCCAGATAGATCGTTTAGGTTTTCATTTCGAGAAGCAGCGAATGTCGGTGAAGACTTCGTCTGGCAGGCTCTGAATCGAGTCATACAGTCTAATGCAAAATTTATGGAGCAAGATCGTTTTGTTATTTATTTTCATCATGTGGCTTTACCTATAGGGGAATGGAGGAAAAGTAAAAAATTTACCTCTGATGAGGAATATATGAAAAAAATGCAATGGTATAGTCGTTATTAAAAATAAAGGTAGTAGTTGCCTAGCTCAAGCACTTGTAGTTGCTAAAGGCCTCATTGATAATAAGGGAGATAAAAATGCATGTAAGCCTTATTATAATAAAAAAAGTTTTATATCTTTAGAAGCAAAATTATTGTGTTAGAGCTCTGGCGTTAATTTGATGCATGCTGGTGGCATACCTGAACTAAACTAACTCACAAATATTTGACTGATTATACGATTACAGTGTACGATGATTTGACGGGGGAGAAAATATTTTTCAAAGGCATCAGTGGTGAGAAGAAAATTAATCTAGTTCTTATAAATAATCATTATAATGTCATTAACAATCTATGTGCTGCATTTATTTGTGTACTTTTGCGATACATGCCATAAGAAATATGATCATAGAGAAAGGCATATAGGTCGCTGTAATGCATTATGCAATAAATGACGAAAAATCCTCCATGTAAGAAAACAGATGAAGTATTAAATTGTAATAATTGTAACATATGTTTTACGGTCACGAATGTATGGCGTATCATATAAAAACAGGTTTGTGTTCGCAACTAAAAGAATGTACAATATGCCTTAAAGCGTATGTTATCAAGAAAAATAGAAATCCTCACCGGTGAGGGGAGACATTCTGTATAAACTGTGAAAATATGATGCCCCCGTCATTTATGTTATATGCAATCACGAAAATATTCAAACGTAGGAAAATGGGTGATGGTATTTTATGACGTAGAATGTAGGCAAGATGAAATATTCCGTGAACATGTTCCTAATTTGCTAATCACACAGCAAGTATGTTATCATTGTTCTAAGAATAGTGAAGGTAATTCATGTACTATTTGCAGCAGAAAGGAAAACATTTTTATGGCGAAGAGTGTGTTACTGATTTTCTGGAGTATTTATGTAGTAAATCATCCAATATTAATAAAGTTATATGCTTTGCACATAATGCAAAGGAAAATGATGCACATTTTATTCTGCGTGCAATGATATCAGCAAAACGATGGACTCCAAGCGTCATAATGAAGCCGTGTAAAATAATGACTATTGATTGTAAATATTTAAGATTTATCGATAGACGTCATTTCTTTCCGATGGCTCTATCAAAATTATCTGATGCATTTGGCATAGAAGAAACAAAAGGTTATTTCCTGCACTATTTTAATACGAAAGATAATCAAAGTTATGAAGGGCCTATGCCTGAAGCTAAATTCTATGGTTTTCAGTATATGAAGGAAAAAGAATAAAAACAGTTTATACAATGGTACGAAAAATCCTCAAACCAACATTTCATTTTAAAGAAGATTTAATTCGTTATTGTCGCATGGATGTTGACCTTCTACGGAAGACATGTGTTAAATTCCTGGTAGAATTCCAACAAATAACTGATGTTAATGCATTAGCCGAGGCAATTTGTATAGCCTCGGTTTGTAATCTGGTATTTCGACGCAAATTTATCAAAGAACAGACTATAGGAATTATTCCTCATAATGGTTATCGCTAGTCAGATCAACAGTTCATCGAAGCGATTCAATGGTTGGTTTACGAACAAGAAAACTAGGTATTACAATCAAGCACGCAGCAAATGGTAAGGTAATGGTTCTAATGGGTGTTTTTAAAGTAGGTGGTTACGCACGTATAGATGATCAGATCCATGTATGGGAATATGAAGGGTGTTTTTATCACGGATGTGTTAAATGTATTAAAACAGGTCGTAATAATCCTATATATAACGATCCACATACCACTCTTGAAATACGGTATGAAAACACCATTAGAAAAATTAATCATTTAAAAACTTGGGCTATATAGTACATGATATGTGGGGATGTGAATGGAAGAATGAACTGCGTAAAAATCCTCATATTGCAGAATTTGTGACACATCACCGGCTGTGTAGAAAAGATCCTATTAAACCGAGATATGTTTTGTATGGGGGACGGTGTTCAGCTGTAAAATATCATTATAAAACTGCCCCCGGGGAGGAGGTGCACAACGTAGACGTCATTTCACTATACCCGTACTGCTGCAAAGTAAAAAATATCCTATAGGCCACCCAAAAATCTATGTGGGTGCTGAATGTCCACCAATCGATAAATTCGACGGGATCGTGAAATGTATAGTACTTCCTCCCCGGGATTTGCATCATCCCGTTTACCATTTCGTAGTAAATATAAACTTTTGTTCCCTCTGTCTCGCAGATGTGCCGAAACTTTAAATACAGACGAATGTGATCATAGTGATAAGGAGAGGGCCCTCACTGGGACGTGGGTGGTTGACGAAGTACGTAAAGCTCAAGAGAAAGGTTATAAAATATTATAAATGAATGAGGTGTGGGAATATAAAGTAGTGCAATATGATCCTGTTAAAAAAGAAAGTGGCATTTTTACAGTATATATAAACATGTTCATGAAATTGAAAACAGAGGCTCATGGTTGGCCGAAATGGTTTAAAAGTGAAGAACAAAAAGCTAAATATATTAAGGACTATTACGAAAGAGAGAGAGTACAGGTAGACAGTACTAAAATTGGAATGAAAAACAAGGCAAGAAAAAGTATATGTAAATTGGCATTAAATTATTTATAGGGTAAGTTTGCTCAAAATGAGAACATGAGTCATACTGAGATTATTCCATAAAATGCATCATTCTATGATAGATTAACAGATAGTAATGTTGAGGTAACCCAAGCAATTCCAATCGATGAGAATGCGTTATTATTAAATTATCAGATATTGGATGATGCAATTGTTCCACTGAAAAATACTAATGTAATTATTGCGGCATATACCGCTATGCATGTTCGATTAGAGTTATACAACTATTTAGAAAAGGTAGATAAAGATGTCATATACATGGATACCGATACTCTTATTTATGTAGTAAGACCTGGAGGAGTAAAGTTACCTCTTTGTGATTATTTTGGTGACTTAAAAGATGAATTAGGTAATGTAGGTCCCGATGCATATAAGAGAATTTTGCAGTGGCGGGACAAAAAGTTATGCTTACGAGGTCTTTAGTAGAGGTACTACAAAAACATGCTGTAATGTACGAGGAATTACTCTCATCAGTGAAACAATGAAAATAGTTAATTTTGATCAAATTAAAAATATTATTCTTATTGATGCCCCTCCGGTTACTGTAACAAACCCCTGCAAAATTTTTCTTACAAAAGACAGCAGGATTTATTAGTAAGGAGGAAACGAAAACCTACCAATTGGTACATACAAAGCGGAAAAAAGTTGAAGGAAGTTATGATACAGTGCCTTTTAAGAGAAATAGACTATTGTAAAAAAGAATAAGTTGCGTAAATAGAAAAATATACATTATGTATAAAAAAACAACTTTTAAGTTCCTTCTACTTCATCGACAATTCCACAGATCTTTGTGTATATTTGAAATATGGTAGTGATTATAAATTTTATGTATTTGTACAATTACGCACTGCTAATGAATGTATTGTGTTATCAATTAATGAATGGTCCAGGTTTTTATCATATTCCATGTATATAAATGATTATTTTAGAGAAGGTGAGAATGCAACTGAATAGGCACTAAGTCAGAAAACGAAAGTTATAGTTGACGCTAATAATGACGATGTTAATTTAATGTATATTTGAGCAAATTATGATAATAGTAGAGTTGAAATAGATTTTTCTACATGGAAAAAATATATGTTACTATTTCTCGTATATTGATGAGACAATTTCTTCATGTTCTACACTTGCTCCTCTAATAAGTAAATATCTATATGAATGTGTTTTGAAGGATAAATTTTCTAAAGTTTCTTATGTTGAAGATACTGTCACAGCAAATCGTATTCAACTAGAATTAGTTTCTATGTTATTGGGTGCTCGATAAATATTTTATTTTTGAAGAAATATAAAATAGAGAGAAAAATGGAGTTTCACCATCCTTTGACATGCCCTATTGCAGGACCTACTGGGTGTGGTAAACCATATTTTTTAAAAGAATTTTTAAAACATTATGCTGAAAAATGGAAAATATAGTATGGTGTTATGAGGAGTGGCAACCTCTGTATGAAACTCTATCCTGAGGTTGTACATTTAAAGAAGGTCTCCTAAATATATATTATTTTTCATCGCAAACTGGTCCGAAATTTGTAATTATTGATGATTTAATGTGATTTAATGAGTTGTTGACTTTTTTACTAAAGGTAGCCACAACCGAAATATGTGTTATTTTTATAACGCAAAATATCTTTCACCAAGCTAAAGCTACGCGAGACATATCATTAAGTTGCCATTATATAATATGTTTTAAAAGTCCCAGAGACCAGGCTCAAATTAATTATCTAGCATGTCAATTATATCCTGGTAACACAAAATTTTTGCAGGACGCCTACCAAGACGCAACTCGAGATCGTCATAGTTATTTGGTTTTTGATTTAAAACAGAATATCCCCGACGAACATCGTGTTCGAACAAAAACTTTTCCCTCAGATTCTTACAATTATGTTTATGTACCAGTAAAAATAATCTGAATAACTTTTATATTTTAATATAAAATTTTCGTATAGTAGGTACAAATAAATAAAAATGGTTAGCAAAGAGAGTGCACATTTACTAAAACTTTTAGCAAAGGCAAAACCTAAAGTACGCAAAGCAATTTTACAAGATGCTGATCCCAAATGAATTCGCTCTATCTGTGAATGTTCCTATGACGCATTGCATGGAAATGTTCTGTTAAATAAAAGACAGAAGAATAAATTAAAAAGATATAAAAAGGAACTGAGGTATTTAGTGAAAAAGGGCCATCATTAAAACAAAAGAAAAACGAATAATTTTACAAAAAGGTGGGTTTCTTACTGCATTGCTTGCACCTATTATAGGAGGTGTACTATCTAGTTTAATTAAATAATTATGCAGCATGCACAAAAACTTGTTTTAATTGCACCAGAAAAATTGCATCAATATCAAACTATATGCAATTTAGATGATGAGATGAAAAATATTTTAAATAATAAAAATATGAGTGTTGAAGTAGAATGGATACGCCATAAAGAGGTGTAACAAAAATATTTACACATTGTGCAAAAACCTACTTCAACAACATCAACTAGTGTTGGTACTAAGTAGGAGGAGGACGATGAAATACTATCTACTCTCTCTGAAAACAGTCTGCGTAAAGCAAGACCTTTATTATGTAAATTAAAACAAAATTCCAACATTCATTGGGATGACAATGGTAATGTTAATATTTATTATAAATTAATTCCTGGTGCTAATATAGTAGATCTAATAGCAGATTTTGTTAGGTGTCGCAAGAAAAATGTTCCCCCTACAGGTTGGGAACCCATTGCTGTACTGTTAGCAAAATCCAATATATTTTTAGAATATATAGGTAACCCAAAGCGTATAGAATATATTCGTAAGCTGACATCATCTGCTGCTGCTCCAAAACAAGAAGAAGAGGAGGAAGAGGAGCCACCACGTAAACTTGAAGTTGTCAACAAATGGCGTGATTATAAAATATGAATAAGCTCTCCGAAATTTATTATAACCCTTCAAACCCTGCCTCGTTTTCAACTGCTACGATATTATGGAGAGCTGTGAACAAATCAATTTCCTTACACAAGGTGCAACAGCGGGTAAAGGAACAGCCGACTAATACACTGCATAAACCAGTACGTAAAAAGTTTCCACGTAATTCCTATTTAGTGTTTAATATTGACGATCAGTATCAAGCTGATTTAAACGATATGCAGAGTCTGCAAAAGTATAATTTTGGCTAGAGGTATATTTTAACAAAGATTGATTTGTTTAGTCGTTATGGATGGGCTGTGCCTGTACGTACAAAAACTGGTGAAAACATTATAAAAGCATTGAAGCAAATATTTTCATGTACCCGTCGTAGACCCTTACGTCTACAGACAGATAAAGGTACAGATTTTTTTTAATAAACCATTTCAGTTATATTTAAAAAAGCAATATATTAAATTCTTCACAACACAAAACCCCGATATTACGGCAAGTGTAGTGGAACATTTTAATCGAACTCTTAAAGAACGAATCTGGAAATATTTTACAGCAAAGAAGACTTACCGATACATAGATTTGCTATCAAAAGTTGTTGAGGCATATAGTTCTAGCCCACATAGAGCTCATCAATTACCACCTGCCAGTGTGAACCAAGACACATTTCAACTAGTTTGGAATAAATTAATAAAACCGATGCCTCATACTAACATTGCAAATTATAAAGAAGGTGATACTGTATTCATTACTAAAGCAAAACGGTATTTTGAAAAAGGGTACAAAGATGAGTGGACTGTAGAAATATTTAAAATAAAACAGATGATATATAAGCAAAAGAAAGTGGTTTATATGTTGGAGGATTTAAATGGTGATGTAATTGAGGGTACATTTTACGAAGGAGAATTAGAATGAGTGCCTATGCCTAAAGTTTATGAAATTTTAGAAGTTAAAGGTAAACGTGTACTTGTTTGTTGGCGGGGATACGCCCTTCCTTTAATTCATGGATTCCTGTGTCACATCTAATGAACATTTAGCTGCAATACAATATTATAAATTATTGCTATATTTGTGTATATAGGAATTAAAAAAAAGAATGATCCATACTTTAAATACTATACGCATCAAGCTGGAGGTAGATATAACGTGTATATGGATACGCCATATCAAAACGTCTATAGTATTGGAAGTTTTTAGGTGGTTTATTTCGTAGTGTATTTCCATTAATTAAACAAGGTACAAAAACTGTTGGTAAAGAACTGTTATGTACAGGAATTAAAGTAACTGGAGATGCATTAGGTGATAATAGACCTATTGACTAAGCTTTAAAATCACGTTGGCAAGAAGCAAAAAATAATTTAAAAACTAAAGCGCAAAATAAAATAAATCAAGTATTTGTAAGATCAGGCAAGAGAAAAAAAAGAAGAAAAGTTCATTTTGCACAATCTCGTGGTAAAAATAATAAGAAGAAGAAAAGAAAGAGGGAGGGTGATATTTTTGATTAATATGGAGCAGAGTACTACTAGCTTTAATCTTACATTACCAAGTAACAGTTCTATGGAGTATTTTCCAAAAATACTTTGTCATGTTATACTACCAAACTATATCATCCACTTGAGCTAGCGAAAGGTTAGTGGGAGACAGCAGTCGTTGAAGTACATTATACAAAATCATTTCAGAATGTTTCCAAGTATACTACTAATATTTATTACCAAGTATACTACTAATATTTATTTATTTATTACTAATATTTAATACCAAAAACTGGAACATAACTAATATCTTACCAGGACACTATTATTATGTTGACGATATTCTATCTCAAATTAATCATAGAAGTTATATGTTAAATTTACAATTAAAAATTAAAGCATCAGTAAAATGAATTGAGGTTAGTATAGTACTAAAAGATCAAGAGAAGCATATACAAGTACGTCTATTTCCCGAAGTAGCTACAATACTAGATTTTGATCATATTCAACAAAAAGATATTGCAGTTGTGCATCTTGCTCGTTATTTACTAGATTTACAAAAATCGCAACCTACACTTATGTATATTTACAGTGATATTGTAGAACCACAAGTGGTAGGTGATACTATAGCTCCATTGTTACGTATTATAAATACAAATATTACAGAGCATGGTATTAATAATGTACATAGGGCCTTTTTTTGACAATCCTCATTATGTTACCGTGCAACGTAAACAATTTGATCAAATTATTATTGATTTAAGAGATAGTACAGATAATCACTTCCTTTCCAATATGGCAGTGTATGTGTAAAATTACATTTCCGCAGACGTAATATGGTATTGTAAATTTTAACATGTGTGTATATTAATAGTAAGAAACAAAAATGCAGTGTGAGTGTATGAAATTAGAATTAGATTTATTTGCTGGTTTACCTAACCAAACTAGTATTATAGGTAATAAAATAGTTCCATATAAGCATGTGGCTTCAATATCTGATAATGCACCAATAGAATTTGTAGTCTCCTGTCATGGAGATGACAATATAGACTTACCCCACGCAATGTTATATATTAAAGGTAAAATTACTAAATCAGATGGTTCTAATTTAACTTCTGCCGATATGAAAATCAGGCCTGTAAATGATTTTCTCAATGCAATGTTCAGTGAAGTGCAATTATATTTAAATAATCAACATATTTCCTATTCTTCACATACATATCCATATCGATCGTACATTGAAAAACTACTAAATTATAATGCTAATGCAAAATCAACGCATCTTCAAACATCAGTGTGGTTTAAAGATACTGCAGGGCATGTGTACAGTGTGGCCGATGGTAATTTAGGATTTAAACAACGTATCCTCTCACTACTTTATGTCAGTCATTTGAATTATTGGGGTATATTCATGATGATATATTTAATCAGGAGAATTTTTTACTGAATGGTGTACAACTGCGTATTAAACTAATTCCAACTAAACCTGCATTTTGTCTAATGGGTGACACAGATGCTGATGGAAAAGTTGTAATTACAGATGCAACATTCCTTGTGAAAAAGGTTGATGTATCACCAGCAGTTAAAATAGCACAAAATAAAGTATTACAAAATCCTAAATTTAGATAGAAATATCCCATAACGAAAGTGGAAGTGAAGGCAGAAACTCTGGCACAAGGAATTATGGATAATACACTTCCATATGTGTTTTCCGGCATAGTGCCTAAACGTATTATTATTGGGTTTGTTAGTGATACTGCTTTCAATGGTACTTATCAGACAAATCCATTCAATTTTCAGCATTCTAATATGTCATTTTCACATTGTATGTTGATGGAATGCCTGTACCATCCTAACCACTACAACCTGATTTTGATAATAAGCTATATATACAAGCATATTCTTCGTTATTTACAGGTTCAGGTATTTATTATTCTAATCAAGGTAATGATAATTCACTTTCCGAATATCCTAATTGTTATACTCTACTGGTGTTTGATTTAACACCCAATTGTGTGCTAATGCTGCATTTCATACTAGTCCACAACGGCAAGGAAGTGTACGTTTAGAGGTTCATTTTAAAGAAGCACTGCCATCTCCTGTAACAGTAATTATTTACGGTGAATTCTTCTCAGAATTAGGAATTGATTTCCAGGAAAAATATATATTAATTAATTTTAAATTGTTAAATACACTTGAACTTTATGAGGCGCCACAGCAAAATTTTCCTAAAAATCATTTTGTTGGTGTATATGCTGCAGATGAGCTACCGCTGTTTATTCATATATTTTCAGCCGCCATAATTACAAACACTGATTCTAGTGACAACCCTGGAGAACATTGGGTTGCTGTTTATATATCTAATATGCGTGTTGGAGAGTATTTCGATAGCTATGGTATACCACCTTATATACATCATCATATAAGGTTTTTAAAACGAAACTGTCTGTATTATACATGGAATAATAGACGAATGCAAGGTGATTTATCTCAATTTTGTGCACATTATTGTTTTCTGTATCTAGCATGCCGTGCGTCAGGTTATTTACTGCGCTATTTCTTAAACAAATTCTCACTTACCACTATTGATGCTAATGACATTCTGCTTTATTCATTTATGAGAGTATGATAATCATGATGGTCACTGGCGCAAGATTAAGTTCTCCGTAAACCATGTATGTATGATGGTCACTGGCGCGAGATTAAGTTTACCGTAAATCAGATGTGTGATAGAGACTGGCACGAGATAAACTGTGTGTGTGTGTGTGAATAACCAGACGTTATTTTTTTAACCTCTGCTAGAATGTCTACAAAATGAATAGCCTAACCTTATAACTCCGTCATTGCAGGTCCCAAGCCCCGGATGAGAAAGGAGAAGGTTTGGGGTAGCTACTCCCGTAAAAGAAAATACTCTATGCTATTTTCAAATAAAGGTGTTGGAAAATATGCTAAGTTTCGTAGTCTCTGTGTGATTTCTGTTATGTTAAAATAGGGGTTAAAAATAAGACATACTCTTTTATTGGCTGTGCTATGTTGAAATAGAGGGGTTGCTAAAAGTGCTCATAAAAGGGAACGAATCTTATGTATTCTCTGCTCTGCTATATGTTCGTAGTCTTTTGTAATTTCTGCTATGCTAACATAGGGGTTGGAAAAAGAGTCAGATTACACCCCCTTAAAAAGGGCTCATAAAAGAGAATGAATACACCCCCTTAAAAAGTGCTCATAAAAGAGAATGAATACACACCTAAAATGGAGGTCGAAAAATACCATGGGTGGACGGTACGTGAGTCATTGCGTATCGTGAGACACTGGAAAATTGAGTCCCTGATCTCAGGAGACCCTGGGAAAGAAGGCGATTTTTCAGCTACCGGGGGTCAGGTGACGCCACCCTACAAACTTTGCACGAACAAGACATAAACAACGCTGAAATGTAGCAAGAGAAGGCATCCATCCACACAAGAAAAATACCGCTGGGATTCTATCACCATGTGGTAGACGAAACCGTCTTATCAGCTATTCCATTCTCTGATATTCATGTGAAGAGTCAATATTCCAGAAGAGTGAAATATTGTGCTTTCGAGTCACTCAAGCGGCGCCTACCACATCGTCGAGTGCGCATCGTTACCGACTTTTGGAAATCCTGTAAGAGGACTGTTATGCAGTGACAATATTCCAGCTCTAAAACAGTCTCGCTTTATGCAAGGCAATATTCAGTACAAGTAACACGGCATTCCGTAGGTAGACAACGCATACAAATTTCGCTTAAATTATACCTAGGTATGAAAGAAGTACTGTAAAATTAAATTAAGTTGTTAAGCTAAAAATGAAGTTCTATTTAGATTTCCTTCTTATTTTCTAAGTTTGCTATCCTCTTTTCCACTTCATATGCATTTCCCATTAAGCGTGTAATATGTCACGAGTCTTTTTCGGTTGTGGAAATTACGTGAAATTGAAAAAAAATTAAATTTATATTATAAATCTTACCTTCGGAAAAAAATCTTAAACTTTTCATCATCTCTAACATTGTTTGGGCACATGTATACAGACAACCGATTTAACTGTAAATGACCTGTTCCTGGCTTTGCTTCAATGTAGGTAACAGTTGGATTATCTTGGAATTTATTCCAGCTTCCCACAACTATCCAAACACCAAAGAAAAACACCACTGGTAAAGCAAGAATCCACAACAATCTCCAGAATTTTATTTCTTTGTTGTTCAGTAAGTAACTGAGACCATGAAATGACGTCTCGTTAAAGTAATGTCGTAAATCTAACATACTTCTTCCCTTCTAGTATTGTTTACTCTGGATCTCGAAATAGTCTGTAAGCAAACAATGATATTACACTTAAACATTGTTAAACTACTTGATATAACCTTTATCCTAACATCAGCCGTAAAAAAAGTACAATTGTGGTTCAAAACAAAATATTCAAGATTGTAGAGGTATTCTGTAAGAAATGAATGAAATTAGATCCGAACAACGGTAAAATATATAATCACTTATACGGTATAAAAGCTTGAAGTGTTATGACTTTCGTATTAATTTATTCCAGCATCGCGATATAATCTGTATAAAATATAGCCATAACCTGAAAATGTTTTAAAATATTTGTTTCAAATATTTGCGGGAAATATATTAAGTCGCCCCATTTAACAATTCGCACGTAATCTTTAAACACATATCATATGTGAACCCTTTTACCGAAGTGACTATAAACCCAGCCTAGAACATGAAGATATTTTAAATTAATATCCAACTGTTAAGGAAATGAAGTGAAGCTCAACTACTTCGAAACGTTTAAATACTATGATTCTACATAACATTTAATAGTACATAAAATTTATAACAATATTAAACTACTTTGTTTCAGTGTGAATCTTAACTTTTTAATTCAACTTTGCAATATGAATATTTCATTAAGTATATTACGATAGAAATCTAACCAATTTTCACAAGACAATTGAAAAGAATTATTAAGATGAATGAATATTTTTTCACTGTCACTAATCGAGTTTCAAGAAAATCCGAATATCAACTTCTTTTGTTTTTAGTAATAAAATACAAAGTTCAAGTTAATCATACAGTAATAGATAGTGTTGTTTTCGGGATAAAATATGGACCCTCCGAAATACTTTCGCCCTAAAAAGGTATTACTTTTTAGTAGAAAATCAGCATATTGTTATACGTAACAAGAAAACGAAGGCTACGAAAATGATGTGGCTCACTTTTAAAATAAAATTAATAATTCCTGTAAATGTTATTCCATATTTATTTTATGAAAATTCCAAAATTTTCATTTACTAGATTAGAGAAAATGATGTGAGTGATACTACGTTTAATCGGAACTATTTTTGTAAATTAAACAGTGGCTGTGTGGATATCATGCTTAAAACGTCACGATACAAATATATTTCATAAAGCAGGTGAAATTACAAGTCATACACAATTACAAATATTGTTTCTTGTAGAAGTGTGTCCTGACTTACACAGTATTACGAGTTATTTTTATGAGTTCAAATTAGAACATTATCTACACTTATCACAAAAAGCAGCGTCAGTACAGTTGAGCGAAGAGTGTAGAATGAATACATAGTACTTCAGTCATTTGTAATATTTTCTACGAGTATGGTATCGGAGAATACGAACCATGTTCATCGACAATCAGCCAATTTAGATTAAATCTTCAGGATGAGTACGGCAGCAGACACTTGGTATAGTGTTCATGAAGATTGAAATGAGTTTGACATAATCCATTCGATTCTGTTTTGACGTCTCTGTCCAATCGAAAAGGTTGAGAAACTAGGATCTAAATTTGCACTTTTCACCGGAAGCCAAAACCCTTTTTCGGAGGTGTAAAATTTTCTGACTCTACAGAATACCTAGGAAGATTAGTAGTTCATATGTACCCATCTGAAGGAAACATGAATGATCTTCAATTATTACAGATAATAAATATAATAGTTAAATCGTTGTATGTCTACTATGATTTTGAAAACTACTCTTTCACCTCAGAATGTATTGTTTCTAGTATGGCAATTTATGATGAAGAAGATCGATCATTGCCTTTCCGCCCAGGCAAAAACTTCACTGAAAATCTTCGGAGTACTAAACTACATTACACTTAGATGCAAGCTTCCAAATGAAGTCAACATGTATGAATGATATTTTCATATTGTTCGAAAATGCACGAAATTATTAGAAGACTGTGTTTCTTAGAAGACGATATAATTTATCCTCAGTTTCAGTAAGAAACTTAATAATATACTATAATATTATTTTTTGTCTCTTCCCCAATACTATCTCTTCCTGCATCTGATTTGCATCTTGTTAGGTAAATACCCTTCGTGATAACCCGGTAGTACAACTTGTAGGTAAGGAATACTTCGCGTGCAGAACCTCAAACTTGTTTTGACATTAAATACTGCGGCCGTCCTAGATCAGTGGTTTCCCTCCGATATGTTGAAGCTCTGAAACATTGAAGGAAAGCACCAAACAGGGCAAATACGGTATACGAGATTTCTCAGTTTCCACGTTTTTTCCCCTTTCTTCGTTACATGATTTTATTTTTTCTAATTCATCATCGTCTCCTTTAGCCAACAGGTCATAACCATGGGACCCCAAACTGAATGATTTCATTTTGTCATAAATCCCAATCGTTTACTGAGTAATGGCAATATTACGTGGTGATAATTGAAATGTAATTGTTTTTTAAACTCTTCACGGATATGGCATCAAATGATGCCACATATTCATCTGGAAAATAATCCGAATATTTTTTCACGAAGAACAATGCAAACTCAATATAAAAAAAGCAAGTGCTTCAGAATATGTTTTACTTACCTTCAATTTGCACTCTTCTTCGTGAAAAAATCATATTATTTTATGGATAAATATGTGGCATCAAATGATGCCATATCCGTGAAGAGGTTAACTAAGAATTATAGTTACATGAATAACCTCAAAGTTTCAACCTTGTGCGTTAAAATGATTCGTAGTATCAATTGACCAACGTTCATTCATATATAACTCGTTAGAAACGGCTCAAATGTAGAACCAAATTACAAACATTAGATCAAGAGTTACTGGATTTTGCCTATAGAAAATAAATCGTAGATTCATGCAGTTAATTCAGGTAAATTTTTGCATTTTCGTATGAATTTTCATTTCATTTTTGTTATATACCTAGTATACAACTTTCAACTGATTATTTTTCTTAACAAAACACATGTCATACATTTCTTGGCACAGTACAACATTTCTTCGTCTAGTACAAATTCGATCGCAGGGAACTTTATGAATATGGAAATTACTTATACATTTGAAAATCCTATTGTTACAAAAGAACATAATACAAATTCTTCATATAAAATAATTTAGTGCAAACTACACTTTTGCACTAGATAGATAACACTATGCAACATATTAAAAAAATCCATGAGTTGAAATTGCCAATTTCTTAGTCATATTCATCAAACATTTAACAAAATGTGAACAATTCTCATAAAACTTCGTTTTTGTAAATTTAAGATCAATTTAATGGAAATACAAATAACACTATGAAATATATTAGGCATTGCATTGAATTGAAAGTATGGATTTTGCTACAAAGTTCCTCAGCACCTACACTGTAACATCAAAAGTGTAGGCCCTTTATTACATACCTTGAGTACATAGATACCCATGTGTCCCTGTGTTTACCTTGGAAATGTGTCCTTTCCCTACATTTTCGTTGATGCGTACATCTCGTTCACGAATTAACTCCAGATGCAGTCCCCCGTCATGTTCTAGTTATATTACTATCGATAATGGTGTTCGAAAGTCATATGTTGGTGGAAGCGCTCACCATATTGTTCTGAATATGTACTCCAGCCTTTTTGGCTATCTGTTAGCAGCGCGGAGAACCCATTGGGCTGGATCATTTTTCTCACTAGCAATCCTATAAACACTGCAGCCTCCATCTTAGCACGTCATTTCTCCGAAAACTTGTCTTGTAACAACTTCAATGCGTCAGAATCCCTATCCAAGGCTTTCACAAATTGCTTGGTAATACCACGATTTACGTGTAGAGGGAATACAATACCACTTTAGGTTGCACAAGCGGCTTGTATTTTATGTTATGTGTTCCCACAGAGCAGTCCTCCCGTTGTGGCCAGTACATCCTCCGGTAGTGGGCATCTGTCTCCCTACTGGCCTACAAACACAGAAAGCACTGAAATTTCATGAAACCACCCTGCAAACTCGTGAGTAAGGCAGTTATTTTGAAGTCCCCTATTACTTGCTACCCATATTTTGTATACTGCAAATTGTCCAATAATGTCTTCAAGTTGTTAAACTGTTCCTTCGTAGTGACGGAATGAGCTACAGAAACAGAGGGTTGCCTATTTCCATTTTGTAGAAGCATACTCTTCAGCCTTATAGATGAACTGTTTATAAACAAAAATCACTCTTTCATGATGCAGGGTATATGTAAAGCATTATATCTTGGCAGAAGCACAATCCAACTTTTTAAAATTCTAGTGTTTTTTAAGTAATATTGTTATTTAAAAATGATGTGCAAGGACTTATTGCAATACTTTCGATAATAAAGTAGAGAAAAAATGTAAGTTATAAGACAAATCAGTGACTGTACTATTAAGTGCATGGAGGCTTTGGCAATACTAGTTTATACGGGAAGCACTTTTGGTATGTTATATGAGGTGAACACTCTTTCAAATAAGTTTTCCAAAGTGGTTGAAACAAAGCCTTGATGCGTAACGTAAAATATGCAGTATCATAAATACTTTCCAATGTATTTTTGCACAGGTCACAGACCATATGGTGGAACCCATAATTTACCTTGTTCGTTCACTGGATTCCAGAGTAGGGTTTATACACCTCACCAAAGTCAATTACGTCTGTTGTAACCTTTGGCTGTTGTCCTTATGAACTCTCCACAGACATAACAGAATGTATAAACCTCGACATGACTGAAATATTAGAAACTAGAATATAGATGTTGTGCAGATATGTACTCCCATGCGCAAAAAAATGCACGTATACTGTAACTCACGATTTTTCCCAATTATTTCATTTTCCTTATGTTTTTGGGTAAAATTCAGTTATTAGTATGTGAAGATAATAGAAAGCAATCCATCTAAGGAGATATTTCCAAAAAATATAATAAAATAATAAAAATATAAGCAAAAAACAAAATTATGTTCGGTTTTGTGTATACTGGCAATAATGTTTTCGAGGGAATTTTTGGAGCAGCACAGCACGATTGTAGAGGGAATTACAGAATTGGTAACAGAACAGTTGAATCAAGGAACAGGAAAGTGGAGTAAAATATTGCATTTATTGGCTTAAATCTAGGGTGTAAATTGTCTGCCAAATATAAATTAGCTTCTGTAACCAAGATGTTGTACGGAAATATATAAACAAAGAGAAAAACTGTTGTCTTAAGTTTGGAAGTGACATGCTCTATAGCCATGAGCATTTATTTCTTAAGAAAAAAGAAAGTCTGTGTGGTCAAGTGGGTAGAGTGATGGATTTGTAATTCTTATTCTGTTTTGACCCCAGATCGAATCCCATCCGATCCTGTTCAATTTTTTTCTTTACAAAACATTGTAGAAAGTGTATAATTTTTATGTTAATAAGAACCGAAACAATACAATAAAGAAATAACTTTTTGTTTCCTCTGATGACGTATTTATTTAGAATTAGCTGACTATTTGTTACTAATAGCGATTGTTTTTATGTAGTTTATGGTATGGTATGCTTAATCTTTCCCTCTCCGTTTTTTTGTGTAACACAGCAGAAGTAACTTCAAACTTCAACTCACTGCGAGTGTGTCTGTAAAAAAAAAAACAAGCGCTACCTGCAGCTTTACGCACAGCGTGACGAACACAATGACAGCCATAGCTCGTTGTCTGTTCTAGTGTTTCTGTGTGTGTGTGTGTTCCTTTTTAGAGTATTGACTCTCTCTCTCTCTCTCTCTCTCTCTCTCTCTCCTTTTGTTTCATATCAGCAAGTGTAACAAATGAAAGTCTGTGTAAAAAAAATCAAGAATGCTTTCTTTAAACAAAACTAAATTTTACAGCTCCTTTGTGAATAACACGAATGCTTCCGACAAATTATACAGTAGCTTGAAAAACTGATAATAAAATGATCTAACATGCATAAGCTTCTTTTTCTAGCGTGACAACACATTAAACATAACAAATTAAATTATTGGGATTACAAATTATCACTTTACGTGTCGGTGTAGGCCTATTCGTTTTCACATTCGAGCGACGAAAGAAAAGTGTGGCTATAGTTACAAAAACCGAATACCAGATTTCAATGAATTCAAGTTACATGGCTCCTACATATCGAAAAAATGATTTTTCGATGTCTGTCCATCTATTCGTCTCTCGGTTCGTCACGCTTTTACACGCACTCAAATAGAGGCCATACTATTCAACGTATCTGGACCGAATTCTAGACATAACGTTTTAATAACATACTATCTTTCAAATTTTATGTCCTTCGACATCTAAAAGAAAGGGTAATTTACTGAAGGATTAAAATTTAAAACAATTCAATTTTCTCAAGTAAAAAAAGCTGTGACGATTTTATTTACTTTTTATAAATATATATTTTATTCACGAATCTCCACTGCATATGAATATTTTTTTTTCTGAAAAAATATATATGGTGTAATTTACTGTATGGTATGCGTTCTTTTTGCAGAATTTTCTCAACCACATTTCATAAATAAACGTATCATTAATAACCTAACAAACAACTCGTTCGAAGGAGTAGCTTAATCTTAGGGTGAGCTTTACCCCGATAGTTTTCCCATTAACGCCAATTTTGTTCATATTTCGTAAAGAAATGTTTCATTAATAAACTAACATACAGGGTTGAATTTTTTGTACAATTTTCTCAGTAATAACTGAGACAAATTTGTTCTAATTTCAGTAGAATATTTTCTGTAATAATCTTACAATATAGTATAACTCGCTTGTTCCGAAAAGAAAAATCCAAAAGAGATACTTTGTCAGTGAATTTTTTTTCCGACGATTTGCTTAAAAATTACTCGATATACTGTCAAAATTACAGATAGAAGAACCTTTGGGGGTAAGCTTTTCCTCCCCCTTCCTAAAAAACATTCAGGAGATGTTTGTTGTTCATATTTTATAAATACATGTGACATAAATAACCTAGCTATATGGTATAATTCCATCATCCGGAAAAACTAGAAATGGTATATTACTTTTGACAGTAAGTTTTACCCTGCGATTTTCTCAAGAACGACTCAGGCGATTGTGTTCGTATTTCATAAATAAATGTTTTACGAAAACACTAACAATATAGGATAGCTCGTTTGTCCTGAAAAGATCCACAAGGGATAATTTATTCTTGGGGATGACTTTTTTCATGATTTTCTCAGAAATTATTCAGACGCTTTTGCTTATAGTTCACATACAATTATATCCTTAATAATTCTAATATATGGATCAAGTTATTTCTAACGAAAATATGACCAATGGGTACTTTACTTTTGGGCCTGAAGTTTCTTCTAGCAAAGTTTTCCAAAACATTATTTTATTCGCAATTTCTCAAATAAATGTTTCAATAATAGTTACAGCCTAGGCCTTCGTTCCAAAGGCCTTTGTTTTCGTCCGGCGGGAGCTCATGTGGTTCGGATTCTACGTTACTCAGTAGGTCCACGTCTCATATAGCCTCGCTGCTGAAAGGGACGTTAAACTCAAAATCGCATTACACATCTTTGTTTTCGCCTTTGTTTTAAATGTCTCTGTTCATGAGCTCCTTAGTGGCTAAGCGGTAAGCGTACGCGCCTTTGGCGTGGAAGACCCAGCTTTGATTCCCGGTGAGAGCTCACGTGCTTCGGAGTCCACGTTAATCAGTAGGCCGACGTCTCATATAGCTTCGTTGCTGAGCGAGACGTTAAACTCAAACTCAATGTCTTTGTTCATAAATGTCTTTGTGTATGGTTTTGCATATACGTGGCATGGACATTAAATTTTGATTTCTACGCCATATGTATCTAATTACATACACAGCTATAGAACGAACACAACAAACTTGGAATGTCTACATTGTATGCGTCAAATAATAACGCTCTACTGCACAGGAGAGCCGTGTGTATGGAATTCCATACACATGGCAATCAACGTAATAAGAAATGTATAATAATAAGAATTAATAATAATAATAATAAACAGAAAACGATACGATCACTTACATAATTTATAAATATAAGTTAACATTTAATAAGCATATAACTGCAATGGAATTAAGTTGTTTCTCTCTCTCCCTGAACGCAACAGCCCTTATTGTGCTAAGGCGTAGAAGGGAACTTGTGGCTCTCACGATTTGGGGTGGTGTGTGGTCACAACTTCGGATCCCTTTGTTGTTAGTCCTAACTTTCTAGACGGATGCAGTTATTCCCGGTAGAATATACAAGCAAATAGATTTTGTATTACTATTAAAGTAAATAATTATACTCATTCCCTCAATGTGATACTTGTGGTTGCTTAACCGTATACAGACAGCTGATCCATGGAAGAATCGTTGATAATAATAATGATAATATAATAATAATAATAATAATAATAATAATAATAATAATAATAATAATAATAATAATAATAATAATAATAATAATAATAAATAACAAAAGCTCGACAAATATTCTTGCAAATAATAGGAAAAAGTTCTCGTCACACAGTTCACTTTGCTGGACACACCAGTGTGCCGCGTTATACCGATTGTGGCACACTGGAATATAGGGTATGTTTTTTTTTTTTTTTATTTTTTCCAACTATTCCAACTGCTTCAATTGAAATGGATCTATAATAATAAGAGAGTGAATTTAGTGTTCTTACCCTTCGATTTAGAAATAAGATTCGCGAGAATTTCATAAAAGAATAATATACTCAGAATTGTATATATTAGTTTGTTTTATTCGAAATTACATACTTCCTGCAAGTGTTTTTTGATTGAAATGATTTAAAATGAAAGCTTTAAGTTTTACGTCCCACGATTATGCCGGATACGCTAAAGGATACAGTGATGATAAGAAATGAATGAAATGATCGAGTGAAGAAAGTGGGATAAAACGAGAGAACCTCGAGAAAACCCAGGCACAGTGTTTGTCCAGCACAAGGTTCACTTGGCGCGAGCATAGATCGAACCAAGGACTCCATGCACCAGAGGTGAACGCTCTACCACTGAAACACCGTGGGCTCTGAAATTACTACTTTATGAAAACTTGATGACAAACACATTTGTTAAAAAATACCAGCTTTTCGTGAAATATTGCTTATAGACAGGGGCGGATTAAGGCTTTTGGGGACCTAGAACCGACTGTTTTAAGGGGGCCCTATGTTAAGAATAGTTCCAGTGCATAAATTTTCTTTTCCGCCTTCCACAACCTCATAGGCTTATGGAACTACCGACAACTATGCTGTAATATTTGAATGTGCTCAAAGTTTAGAATAATTAGTTTAAATTCATTATTAACAATTAAATAATTGCATTCATTATTAACAGGTAAATGCTGCTGATAGAAAGACTTAAATCTAGCGATACCGCGAGCGTAACGAGCGGGAAAAAAATAGCATCGGTCTGAAGCCTATAATATAATAAGTTGATTACTATATTTCAGTATTAAACAGAGGGATTTTAAAGGGCCCCCTGAGCTTGGGGCCCCGAAGCCTGGGCTCCATTGGCTCCGCCCTTAATCCGCTAATGCCTATATATTATAAATTAAAGGGGACGGGTCGGGTCCGTTCTAAAAATTCCGGCCAGTGGAGACCTCTAGCCCCTGTGTATATGCTGTCTTTGAAAATACAGTAGAGTTTCGCTTATCCGACGTGAAACAGGCAGGCAGAACGCCGGATAATATGGATGTATTAAGGAAAGACCTATGAAAAGTCAAACTATGATATAATTTTACATATTACACATGTAATTATAATGTTTTGCAAGAAACAAATACAATGTATTGACTCAGTGACGTATCCAGCGTGAGGTCCTGGAAGCTGTCCCTTACCAATCCTCAAGCACTTTTTAATAAACCTACTTTTTTCCCTTTTGAGGTTCTTTTATGTCAGATTACTTTGAGTCAGTGTCCAAACTGTGGACAATGCGTTGTTGTTATAATTCTAACAAGTAACACTTCCCAAGTGTAACACACCGATTTTGATAAAATTTGGCAGGTAGATACTACACATAAAATAAACGAATAAGTGCTTCTTTATTTTTTGCTGAAAAACGGTTTTAGGGGTAAAAGCCCTCACCCAAAATTTTGAAAGCTGACGCCCCAAAGGCAAAAACAAGTGGACCAAAGTGAACGAAATTGTGAACAGATATTGCGGACATAAAATTAGGAAATACGTCTTTTGTATTTTCCTCGAAAAAACGGCTAGGTGGGGTACAGACCCTCCAAACCTTTGATCATGAAATATTAAAAGTGCTAATAACAGTATGCCGGAAGTGCCTAAATTTACACGAAGAATTGGAACAAAACTTTGTGTTAGTACAATAAGCAAAAAAATAAACAAATACGGCTTTTTTATTTCCTGTGAAAAACGATTTTAGGGGGCAAAAGGTCCCACCCAGAATTTTGAAATTGGACGCAAGAAAGGCAAGAAGAAATGGACCGAACTGAATGAAATTGTTCACAAATGTTGTAGAGGTAAGATGAGGGAATGCGTGCTTCGTATTTTCCTGAAAAGACAAAAACGTTGAGTGGACCGAGGCGTTGAGTGTCGGAAGGAGAGGACCGAAGCGAACGAAATTGTCTCTAGATATTGGATATGAAAAATAAAGCCTGTGTTTCACAAGCGTCTCCATCAGATTTCTTCAAATTTGGCAGATCAACAACAAGCACAAACAGTTAGCGTATTTTGTAGTATATCACGAAGCAACTTTAACCCTTATAATGTTTTTCCGCATAAACAAAAACACGTGCCGATTAATTTCTTGTTTGTTGTTGATGTGCCAAAATTGATAGGGACATCTTAAAAACACGAAAGTCCTTATTTTACATACAGTCTATACAATATCTACACACAATATCATTTGCTTCGGTCCATTCCTTCCTGCACTTTTACGGTAATATTTACTTTCTTTTAGGGGCTCTAGGCACCAACACTGTTTTGTCGTACAAATTAAAACGCATTTCATTTATTGTTTTGCAAATTGTCCCTATACGAAGTTTCGTTGCAACTCTCCATACTCTTTAGGAACTTCTGACGTATACTTATTTGCACTTTTAATATTTCGTAATCAACAGCTTAGAAGGTCCGTTCCCCAATCAACCGCTTTTTTTTTCAGGAAAATACGAAACACAATTACCTCAATTTACGTCTAGAATATCTATGCACGATTTCAAAATTTTGGGTGGGAAATGCGGCCCCCTAAAACCATTTTTTCGCAGAAAATAAACCCGTATTCGTTTGTTTTCTGCGTATTGTCCCTACACAATGTGTCGGTCAACTTCTTCATGTCCTTTAAGCACTTCTGACATACTATTATTAGCACTTTTGATATTTCACGATCAAAGTTTTGGAGGGGTCTGTGTCCCACCCAAACGTTTTTCTTTTCTTTTTTTTCCAGGAAAAAACGAAACCCGTATTCCCTCATTTTTCGTCTGCAATATCTTTCCACAATTTCATTCATTTCGGTTCACTTCTTCTTGCCTATCGGGCGTCAACTTTCAAAATTTTGGATGGGGGCTTTTGTCCCCTAAAACCATTTTTCCGCAGAAAATAAAAAAACAGGTCTTCGTTTAGCTTTTGAGTATTGTCCATACACAAAGTGTCGTTGGAATTCTTCGTCCTTTACACACATCAGACATATTGTTACTAGCACTTTTGATATTTTATGATCAAAGGTTAGGAGGGGTCTGTGCCCCACCTAACCGTTTTTCCAGGAAAATACAAAACACGTATTCCTTCATTTTACGTCTGCCATATCTGTGCACAATTTCGTTCACTTTGGTCCACTTTTTTGTCTTTCGGGCGTTAACTTTCAAAATTTTGGGTGAGGGCTTTTGCCCCCTAAAACCGTTTTTCCGCAGAAAATAAAAAAAAAACATGTACTCGTTTACTTTATGTGTAGTATCTGCCTGTCAAATTTTATCAAAATCGGAGTGTTACACTAGGGAAGTGTTACTTGTAAGAATATACCGTAATGCCATTGATACCAGGTGGAATTAAAGAACACTTTTAAATGCGATTAAAATCTCGTTTCCGTTCTGTTTATAACATTACTGTATTAGAACGATACACTCACTGCCATTTGCTACTTTTGTTATGTGATATACGTAGCAGACAGTTTTCCTTACATGTCTCTAGAAAATATTTTTTGATTTCGTTTGTGTTAGAATGCAGTTTGACCGGTTCATAAATGAAAAGTAAGAAATGTTTAAGAGAAATACAGAACTTTATTATTATTATTATTATTATTGTTGTTATTATTATAATTATTATTATTATTATTATTATTATTATTATTATTATTATTATTATTATTGATATTTTTGAAACATTAGAATTATGTGCTTACGAGCTTTCGTGTCGGGCCCCTTCCGAAAAGTAAAGCTGGATATGTGCCTGCACTGAATGATAGACGTGTGAGTCAAAGTATAGACGTGCGTGCTAGGCGATCGAGTTCGGAGCATCAAAGACAGACTAAGACCACAACTTGCAGTTTTTCTTGCCGATTGATGCTGCTTTTTACCTGCTATGATATGTCGGATAATAATGTGAAATAAACGAAGGTCAAGACCATGGCGTATTGGTGTATCATGCACCTAGACCTGTTAAATATTTGTGCCGAAAACATATTTCACCCACTAGCTAAATTTGTGGGTATGATCGCACATCTTGCCTTATAAAGTATAGTCTTATAAAGAATATATATAGCATGCTAAAAACCTAAAGACAAAATTCAATGATTTTCTATAGTTTTCTTTTTTAATAACGGGAAACTTGTTTATTTCATCACGATAAATCACGTTTGATACTAAGATGTCTGTTTCTGTCTATATATATTTTTCATACTTTATTGGAGACAAATTGTTTCTTCGTTTTTTTTCAAGAAAAGAGGATGATAAAAGAAGCTATATAACAGCATAAACTGAAAGCAATGGCTATTACTAATAGTACACTAATTCTAAATAAATACGTCATCAGAGGAAACAAAAAGTTATTTCTTTATTGTATTGTTTCAGTTTTTATTAACGTACAAATTATACACTTCTATAATATTTCGTAAAAAAATTGAACAGGATAGTCCGTCACTCAACCCACTTGACCACACATACTTTCTTATGTTGCCTATTTTTTTCTTAAGAAATAAATGCTCATGGCTATAGCGCATGTCACTTCTAAACTTAAGACAACAGTTTTCTCTTTGTTTATATATTTCCGTACAACATCTTGGCTACAGAAGCTAATTTATATTTGGCAGACAATTTACACCCTGGATTTAAGCCAATAAATGCAATATTTTACTCCACTTTCCTGTTCCTTGATTCAACTGTTCTGTTACCAATTCTGTAATTCCCTCTATAATCGTGCTGTGCTGCTCCAAAAATTCCCTCGAAAACATTATTGCCAGTATACACAAAACCGAACATAATTTTGTTTTTTGCTTATATTTTTATTATTTTATTATATTTTTTGGAAATATCTCCTTAGATGGATTGCTTTCTATTATCTCCACATACTAATAACTGAATTTTACCCATAAACACAAGGAAAATGAAATAATTGAGAAAAATCGTGAGTTACAGTATACGCGCGATTTTTTTTTTTTGCGTATGGGAGTACTTTTTAACATTTGAAACGTAATATTTATGGAGCGTGTATGTAATATTTATTGCATTACTCGTATTCATATTTCATAAAATAAAACAGTGAAGTAAATTACGTGTCAAGGGGAAGTTTGCATAGGTTGATAACACTGTTTTGGGAAAAGATTGCGTTCCCCACTACTGTGTGTCTTTACAATCATTTTTTTTGTTCAATCGGCTGAATGAAACACATTTTACGAACAATTTTAACAAGATAGACATGAAGTGAACATTCCACTATGACAGGATATTTTAGGGTTATATATATATATATATATAGCTTTAAATCCTTACAGATAAGCTCAAAACTCAGTGCTCAGTGTGACACATGTTGTTTCTATCGTGAATCTCTCAACCAGTGTTGGCAGGTCCTTCAATCAAATTTAAATGCGACTTAACCCAACCAGCGTTTTAACATGCACATATAAATTCATTAATATAGGGCAGAATCCAAATTTTTGATGCTACTACTTACATAAGCGAAGTTTCATGGAAATATACACCTTTTCTACTTAGTTTCTATGTAACAAGAAGATCACTATTATAATACAAGGACAAAATGAGTGTTGCGTAGTGTAATTGGAGATAGACAATCGTAGGTGTCTAAAAGTAATTTACGAAAATAGTACTTCGTAACTTTTAGTAAGATAACAACGGCTCTTTACAATCGTTTGCAACATATTTTGTACTCTATCAACGTCCAGTATGCCACAATGATATGTATAATTTTAACTCATAAATCTTTCCATCCCGTAGAATTATTAGTACGTCAAAATGAATATTATAACCTATAAGCATTTGTCCTCGTGTAGCAATTCCTTCCATTCGGAATATATGGTGCTATTTCACTAGATTTCGTCTTATATTTCTGACATTAAATAACTGTTAATGAGGCTATTTACAACTAAATTCTATTTTTCACTCTTGGATACTTTAACAAGAAAGAAGAATACCAAATTCAAAGCTCTGCATTATGGAACAATTTATAGTGGAAATAACAATCTAACACAAAAAATACTTATAGAAATATTTCATAGTTCAAACACATTGGAAACAACAGGAGATATTTACTCCTTTTGGAAGAAAAGTAAAACCATATATATAAGTCAGAAAATATCCCAAATACAAAGCTACTCCAATATTCTGTCCTTCGTAAAACGTACTATGTACTAGCACCCTATTCTTGTCTCATTTCGAAATCAAATTGGTCATTATTCCTAAGCGCTTATTTCATTATACAACTATACTGAAATACTTTCTGTTTATAAAAACAAACACAGTATTACTCAACAATTCATAAAAGCACTAACGCAAATTCCGGAAGGGGTTAAGGTGGATAGTATATGTACCCTTCAATCATGGAACTCGGGGATCGTCCCCTCCAATAATTAGATTTCAAATCGGTTTTGGGGGACAACTGTGATGATTTGCATCTGTTTGCCACAAACGAAAATGAGATGAAATTGATGTCCCCTCCGAATAAGCCTTAAATCTCCCCGCCATTAAATTTTGAATTCAATTTTGCTCCCCTTACCTTCACAATATTTCTTTTGAAGTTATAAATATTGTGAACACCACTTTTTCAAAAATTAAAATTAATTATGTTAACGACCTAAACCCCCACCGAATGTTGAAGACATTTGCGCCGCTACCTAAGAGTAAACAGTCTCGATAGTAGATCTCACTAATCGTGTTGCGTGCATATCTGATGCCAATAATTGAAGCAAGTAGGCATAATATTGGTAGATTTAATGCTATTTTAGTAGTGGAAAAATGATCGATCTTGCTCATAGTAGCTCAATTCAGGAGCCCATAGGAAATTGAACACCCTGAACCGTCCACCCACAGTCTTTTACGACCTCCATTTTAGGGGTGTATTTTTCCCCTTTATGAGCAATTTTTAGGGGGTGTACTCGTTCTCTTTTATCAAGGGGTGGACTCGTTCCATTTTATGATCACTTTTTCCACCCCTAATTACATAAGATTACGTACATAGCGGGGGCGTACTCGTTTCATTTTATGGTCACTTTTAACATAGCAAAGAATACATAGCAGTTTGCCTTTTTTTCCACCCCTATTTGAACATAGTCCATTTTAGGGGTTGACTCGTTCTCTTTTATGAGCATATTTTCCATCCCATAACGAACATAGCATCGTTTCCAACCCCTATTCCAACTTAGCAGAGAATACACAACACTACGAACACATAATTATGTAACATAGAAAAAACTACTCCAACCCTTATTTTAACATGACAGAAGACTACGCACATGGCATAACCCCTATTTTAACATAGCAGAACTTGTACTGAGACTACGAGCATAGAGGAGAATATATAAGATTCGTTCCACCCCTATTTAAACATAGCAGAACTAATAAAAGAGTGTGGCTTATTTTCCAACCCCTATTTTAACATAGCAGAAATTACACAAGACTACGAAACATAGCATGGGTGTACTCGTTTTCAACCCCTATTTGAACATAGCATAAGACTACGTAACATAGCAGTTCCAACCCTTATTTTAACATAGCAGACTACAAACACCCTGAACCGTCCACCCACTGTCTTTTCCGACCTTCATTTTAGGAGTATTAGTTCCCTTTTATAAACACTTTTTAGGGGGGTGTATTCGTTCCCTTTTTCCACCCCTTATTTTACCATAGCAGAGAATACGAACACATAGCAGAGCAGATTATATTCGTCTAGGGGTGTATACGTTCTCTTTTATGATCACTTTTTCAACCCCTATTTGAATGTAGCACAGCTAATAAAAGAGTATGGCTTATTTTTCAACCTCCATTTTAACATAACAGACATTATTTTCTTTACGGGGTAGCAACCCCCAACCCTCCTCCTTTCTCATCCAGAGCTTGGGACCGGCAATGGCGGAGTTTAGAAAAATAACAACACCATTTAACTAGTCTGGTTTACGCAGGCCATTATCATCATCATACTCTCATAAATGAATAAAGCATAATATCATTAGCTTCAATAGTGGTGAGTGAGAATTTGTTTAAGAAATCGCGTAGTGAATAACCAGATGCACGACATGCTAAATATAAAAAACAGTAATGTTCACACAATTGAGATAAATCACCTTCAATACGTCTACTATTCCATGTATAATACAGACAGTTTCGTTTTAAAAACCTTATATGATGTTTTATATAGGGAGTTATACCATAGCTATCGAAATACTCTCCAACACGCATATTAGATATATAAACAGCAACCCAATGTTCTCCAGGGTTGTCACTAGAATCAGTGTTTGTAATTATGGCGGCTGGAAATATATGAATAAACAGCGGTAGCTCATCTGCAGCATACACACCAAAAAATGATATTTAGGCAAATTTTGTTGGAGTGTCTCATAAAGTTATATTGTATTTAATATTATTTTTTAGAAATTAATTAATATATATTTTTCTCTGGAAATCAGTTTCTAATTCTGCAGAGAATTCATCATACATAATTGCTGTTACAGGAGATGGCAGTGTTTCTTTAAAATGAACCTCTAAACGTACACTTTCTTGCCGTTATGGACTAGTATGAAATGCAGCATTAGCACTAGAATCGGGAGTTAAATCAAACACCAGTAGAGTATAACAATTAGGATATTTGGAAAGTGAAATATCATTACCTTGATTAGAATAATAAATACCTGAAAATGTAAATAACGTAGAATATGCTTGTATATATAGCTTATTACCAAAATCAGGTTGTAGTGATTTGGATGGTACAGCGATCCATCAGCATACAGTGTCAAACACGACATACTAATGGAATTGCTTTGTTTGATTAGTACCATTGAAAGCAGTATTAGTAACAAAACCAATAATAATACTTTTAGGCACTATGCCGGAAAACACATCTGGAATTGTACTATTCATAATTCCTTGTGCCAGAGTTTGTCTTCTCTTCCACTTTCGTTATGGGATATTTTATTCTAAATTTAGGATTTTGTAATACTTTATTTTGTGCTATTTTAACTGCTGGTGATACACCAACCTTTTTCACAAGGGATGTTGCATCTGTAATTACAATCTTTTCATCAGCATTTGCGTCACCCATTAGACAAAATGTAGGTTCAGCTGGAATTAGTATAATACGCAGTTGTACAACATTCAGTAAAAAATTCTCCTGATTAAATATATCAGCATGAATATAACCCAATAATTCAAATGACTGACTTTTAAGTAGTGAGAAGAAACGTTGCTTAAATCCTAAATTACCATCGGTCAAACTGTCCATATGACCTGCAATATCCTTAAACCACTACATATGGATATACCTTTAAACCATCTTCTTGTTTGAAGATGCGTTGTTTTAGCATTAGCATTATAATTTAGTAGTTTTTCAACATACGGTCCATATGGATATGTATGTGATGAGTAGGAAATATGTTGATTATTCAAATATAATTGCACTTCAATGAACATTGCATTGAGAAAATCATTTACAGGCCCGGTTTTCTTATAGGCAGAAGTTAAATTAGAACCATCTGATTTAGTAATTTTACCTTTAATATATAACATTGTGTGCGGTAATTCCATATAGTCATACCTATGACCGGGGACAACAAATTCTATTGGTGCATTATCAGATATTGAAGCCACAGGCTTATATGGAACTATTTTATTACCTATAATATTAGTTTGAGTAGGTAAACCAGCAAATAAATCTAATTCTGATTTCATACACTCACACTGCATTTTTTTTTCTTACTATTAATATACACACAAGTTAAGATTTACAATCCCGTATTAAGTCTACGAGAATGTAATTTTACACATACACTGCCAAGTTGGAAAAGAAGTGGATTACCTGTACTATCTCTTAAATCAATAATAATTTGATCAAATTGTTTACGTTGCACGGTAACATAATGAGGATTGTCAAAACTATGTACATTATTAATACCATGCTCTGTAATATTTGTATTTGTAATACATAACAATGAAGCTATGGTGTCACCTACTATTTGTGGTTCTAGAATATCACTGTATATATATATATAAGTGTAGGTAGCGATTTTTGTAAATCTGATGGATAACGAGCATGATGCACAACTGCAATATTTTCATGTTGAATATGATCAAAACCTAGTATTCTTTCTAGTTCAGGAGATAGGCGTACTTGTATATGCTTCTCTTGATCTTTTATTACTCTATTAACCTCAATTCGTTTTACTGATGCTTTAACTTATATTTGTAAATTTAAATAAATTTAAATTTATTTAGACGACAGATATCGTCAAAATCTTTGAATGTTCACTTTTTTGTTAATATTCACTTAATAAACACAATGAACGAAAACCATTCGTCTGAATCTCATATGTATTCGTGATCCTAAACATATGAAAGAAAGTAAGGCACCCCTTATAGGACCATTGATGCCTATACATAAGTACATGATCTAAAACATCCGTAACTTAGAGCCTTAGGCATAGATTTTAAAATATAAAATCTGATCATGATTTGTTATGCTTCAATTAGAAAACCGTACCATACGAGTAAGTAATTTTTCCACTATATACATTAAAGAGTGTGTTATACCCCTTAACAGAACCATTACACCCACAAATAAACATAAGATCATATGTTCTATTTCGAACGTAAGGCGTAGAAGTTCGATCATCTGACCCATGAGAGAGAATAACAGAGGCACATAAACTTTCGTCAATAGTCATGTAAGAGTATGAAGTGTTACTCTAATGGACAAAGAACGCCCATTTTAGAGGAATAATAACATCAAATATCCTAATATTTTGAATTTTTGGCAATTTGGTACCCATTCAAGAAAACAAATTAAGACGCCATGCTTACAATGGTACATATTTATAACTATAGATATCCCTCAAAATTATAAAGTGATCTTGTAGCGTCATAACACGTTGCCACAACAATGGAAGGACACTACATGGTTTCATGGCGTCATACCACGCGACGAGATCGATAACCAGAAACCTCATGAGCTATTGACGTTATGTCACTTGACTGGGATGTATGTCTTCTATCGCATTACTACAAGATACCCTCAAATTTGCTGAGAGCAAATTTAAGCAAACGGCGATCCATACTACTTACGTGGGTCACTGCAACGTTGTGTCAAACAACAACATATACAATATGTTCATTAATTGAATTTGGTTCTTATAGGGTATACAAATAAACGATATATTTTAGCACACTAGAAATGATCAACTTTATCAGATTGATATCAACAATTTACATTCACGGACAATTTACATTCGCGATTTGAGAATTTGTTCACTTCAATCTTCTTTATCGACTAAAATGTGTGGAATCTTTGAACAATATTAAGTTCTCCAGAAATTAAACTTGGAGACGTAGTAATTATTTCGGACTATATATCAGTAACACAATATGTACTTCTGCGTTGCTAACATCATAATAAATAGTTTAAAGCTGGCTTACTTATTATGAGGTTTATGCTAACATATATCGTAGTTCTTGTGGAGAATCAATTTTTAAGTTCTTACAATAATTCTTGTATTTTTAAATTACTTAAAACAACGCAAGATATTTGACACCTACATATAGGTTAATATGTTAATAGACCCATAGACATTATTAGGTTAATATGCTAGTAGACAAATAGACCCATCACTTGATTGAAATTATCCTACGTTAAATGTTTCGTCATTGTGAAGATCCTATTCGTTATTTCTGTGGTTCAATTATGTGAATCCTTCCTATTTTACACCTACGTTTTACACCTGGTTAATACGTTAATCCACAAAAAAACACACTGTATGATTAAAGGTATCCAACGTTAAATCTTCCGTGAATGGGATAAGCCAATTCTTTATTTCCATGGTTTAATTTTGTGACCCCTCCTATTGGTCCTCAATCATCCGTTCATGGGTAATATTTCCGACTGTTTGCGAAAATTTTGTTGTCCCATTTGCTCATTCAGAAAACACAGGACGTTCAAAATTTCATTATTTTTAATACACACAGTTTTTACTGTGTTTACTTAAACGTCCGATTCGAGAAGATGGTAGAGGAAATAATGTGAGTAATACCGGCACCTCAGAAAATCTTCCAACCATTTCCCGTTACACAACATTTCCCTTACGCTGGACATTTGTTACCATAATATTCAAAACGAAATTATTGAGCATATAATTCCTTACTATGGTCAGGATCTACGTTTCTATTTAACTGATTGCCAACACTGACAACACATTTTTCGCAGCATGTTCGTATTGTGTTGCTCCTGCGGCGTCTATTGATTTTATTAGAGGTGGAAACATCCTATGTCACAGTAACATTTTCGATTCTTTTGTGGCTCCATGTCAATTTATGCACATCCCAGTAATTCTCTTTTGTGCGTGGTGAGGGCTTCAGTTCATACACTATCACTGTTTGTGGATCTCACCATAAAAAAATCTGTCTTTGACTGGGCTTTTGTTTAATATCTCGTTTTTGTTGTTGCCATTTCGAGGCCAACTGTTTTCATGAACGTGTTCATTGAATATGTCAAAAGGAATTTTTTGTGCCACACATTATACCTTCCGTGATATTTTTGTAACTCGTAAGATATTCAGCATTATAGCAACCAAACAGCGAAGCTACTTAAATTGAATACCATTGCATCAGTTAACGTGTTGGTAGAACCATATCATCTATTGAACATCTCTCGCGGTGAGATATCCTGTTGTGACCTCCTAAATGCCACCGAGAAGGACATAAGATCGGAGCTCGCTGACCAACACGTTGTACAGGTTGCGCATGATAAGTAATATGTAAAGTGAACTCATTGATACTCAATCACTAATTCTTAATTTCAGTTTGCTACACTTCCGTACTCTCTGAAGTCTGGTTATTATCATCTTAATTTCGGACCTTGAATAAGTCGTAAGTAACTAGCATTGTTTCCAATTTCGAACGTTCAGGCACACCAGCACGTGGTATAATGCGAATGCTGCTTTGTGTGGTTTGCTGTTAGGCTTGTCATGGTATGGAATCCTGTATAACAGCCAAGCTCTTTTCTGTCAACTGCAAAGGAGAGTGTTCTGCTTGGTCGAGGTCTGGTTGTCCAGGCTTTCAACGTAATAAAAGTATCGGAGGGCTAATTGCTTTTGAGAAAATATCTGCTGACGATGCGTAACGTAAGAGAGCAACGCTTCCTTGCTTTCATTTATCTTGATATTTATACATGTTTTCTTTCTTGTTTTTATACATTGGTATTCTAATGTATTTTATTTATTCTTTTAGACTTGTATTTTTCTTTTACAGCAGATTTCTGGTTACAATTTTGTACATTTGTCTTCCAACTTGAGTCATGCTAATTGTTACGACAATAAATAGCCACTTTGCGACATGCAGATTGAGCATCGATCAATCAATTTTTTACTGTTATTTATTTTCGTTATGATCGTGACTTGGACAATTAAATTTAATGTTGATATCTTCATTAAATCTCAGTGAATCAATTACTGGTATCTATTCTCATTATGATCGTGACGGGGAAAAAAGCCTCGTTGCTGACGTCCCGATTGAACGTCAATCATTAAACGTTTGATCTTACATACATGAGAAAAATTTCCACTCATTTGTAAAAAAAAAAGTATAGACAGACTTGTTCACCCACACACCTTTAACATTTAAAGTATAACTACATTCATAAAATACAGTTTATCTACCTTTTACAATACCGAGACATCCTGGAATGTCCTAAGGAAAAATAGTTCAGCTTAATATTGGAACTAATGCCTCCGCACCGGAATATCATCCAATTACGGACTATTATACTGTGTTATACACTTTATCACAATAAGCTAATAATGCTGCATTGACCGTAAGATTATTGTTTAAAATGTCATTAACAAGCGTAAGCTTTCGTATTTTGCTACAGGCTTTTATATCACAATATAGGCGCAGCATCAACAAAAGCTCCACGCCATATTCTGGAATTTAATTGCTCATGTGATTTTAGCTAATTGTTTGAAGTATGGTAACGTAATATATTTCGATAGCAAATCTATCCTCTCTTTTTTATTCCGCGTGATTTTAAGTATGTTTTGAGATTTGTTTACTGATGCGTCAGTTGTTGGCTCTTGTTCGTAGGCTATCGCTGTTTAGTGATCTCATTATGCTTTCTGCAGCTATGTTTCTGCAGTTTTCTATCTAATAAAGCTCTCTTGCTTCTCCCATTACGTATCGACAAAGTCCCTTCCAACAGCTTGTTATTCCATTAGCCATATAAAACTTTATGTAAAATCTTTTGCATTGATAGCGATGTCTTTCTGTCTTGGTGTAGTAATTAGCAACATACAGCTTCTTTTCTACTTTTCCAAGGCTCCTGACGTGGAAACGGTACCGATTACTACGCACGTCCATTAACCATATTTTGAATTAATTTAATACCTAAACTTATTATTATTGTTGAGTATTCTGCCTTACACCACTACCCGGGAATAATAAGGATTTTTTCAGTTTCAGATTTGGGCCTGAGTAGGGTACATATGTAGGTTCTGCAGACAACTTTCCCCCCTCTCAATATTCTTCGACCAGCACACAGGAAAACATAAAGCATTTAACATAAGATCCAACGAACTACACATAGCGTACAGTATATAGATGAGAAGCATGAATATGATAGAAGACTTTAAGCTAATACACATGAAGTTGAAAATAAATCAACAATCTAGGACACATTTTATTTTCCCTCAGTACTTCAACTATTAGCATAGAAGGAAAGCACAAACCATTTTACATAAGGAATTACAGCTGGCTACAAAAATTACTAAATCTAGTTACGAAATTACAAAAAATCACTAAATCTAGTTACAAAATTACAAAAGATACTAAATCTAGTTACAAAAGGATTTACATAAGAATCAAATTAATTAGAACTTTATAGCATTTAAACTATAAAGAACTTACATTTAAAATTTACATCTAAAACTACAACTCTTCCATCTTATAATGTCCCCATGGTAGATCAGTTATTCCATTTTTTGACAGAGATCTCTTACACAAAATATATCTACTGCATCTTAAACTCCATTTCTAAGCTTTTATTTGACACTTGAATCATTAAAATCCGTTGAAAATTAACTTTAAAAAGTCAATGAGAAGGAATGTATAATAAAATAGTATTTACTGGAATAGGTTATCTGACACTGATTCATTTGAACGATTCCAGTACCATGGCATAACCGTCCAATTCGATTCTCTTTCCTTCTCCTCACAGCAAAATACATATATATATATTCGCCTCTTCCTTCAACACAGCTTCTAGGTAGCAGCCGCAAGAGGGCGCTCTGACGTAGTCTCCTCCAGGGAGACAACGCAATACATGACGTCATTGAATCCGTGACGAAATATCTCTTGGGTCTCTTTCTCTCTTTCCTTCCCATCAACACTCAGTGATACCAGAATATTAGAACTAAATCCTAAGTTGCAAGACAAAAAAGTCAGTGTTGCCAACCCACTTACCAAATAATATAGTGTTTACCCAAAATGTTTTTAAGAGAATAGTTTTACCACTCCATAGTTATAATGTGCTAACTCATCAAATAAAAAGTTAGCAAATTTCAGAAAAAAATATAAGTTGGCACACTGCAAAAAATAAAAATTCTGATATTGGAAAAATAAAAAATACTGTCATAATCTACATAAAATTCTAAGACTTTTTTAAAGAATAACATTTTCCCGAAAACTCAAAAATAAACTCGTAACAAATTCCCGGAATTTTGAATTGGTTATAACTTCGTCAAATATTGACCAATTTTCAAAATTCAAACGGCAATCAATAGACAAATAAATTTACTGTGTATGGAATGTTTGTAGGTTGCATAACTCCAAGGATATAATTACAAAAAACTCAAATAAATCTCTTATTTATACATATATCTTTAAAATTCAAATGGTATTGCGTTCTGTATATCCAAAGGTCTTAGTTTTTATATTATTGATACTATAAAAACACTTATACAATACAAACACTTATACACTTAAAACCTACTTAAAATTACAAGTTCTGATACTGACAATGGAACCTTCTGCTAACTTCGTTCTCTATAGGAAATAACGATTTCTTAAACTATGTCTAATGATCATAATTCAAGCTGAATAAACAGCCGTTAATATCAAAAACAACTTGAACTTCGGTTTGCACATTTTTCACAATTACATTGAAATTATTAATAAGTATAAATTTCTTTTGAGGATCCATTCTAACCACTCCATTTTTTTCCTTCTGAAGACATATTTTAGTCATTTTTATTATTTTTTGGATTCGCAAAACCGATCCTCATTTGAAATTTACATACAGAACTCAGCAGTTCGATAATTATCTTTTAGACCAGTGTATTTGATTTTTATTCCATCTTTAACGATCTCATCAATCATTTTATGTTTAAGTGTTTTGTAAATCTAGGTGGAAGAAAGACCTTAAACTCCTCACACTCTTCAACACTTAAACACTCTAAAATGCTCTTTCCAAACTTAGTTTTAATCTTTTCCATTTTCACAATCTTATATTCTGTATGTAATTCTAATTCTCTTAAGACAATAACTTGTTTTTGCTCAAGACTTCCAAGTTTATTTAAAACCTGATTATGACTCGCTATCGTATTTATTATATAGAAAATCAATAATCACTCTTCAATTTTTAACTTTACTAAAAAACTGTTTAATAATTTTTGTAATGTTTATGGAGGTTCTCCATAAACATCACAAAAATACATTTAACTATCTAAAACTCTTTTACTACTTTCTCATTCTTAGGGTCATATGTGAAGTTCTTTTGTCCAATTAAAATCGCATAGCATATAGTATTATCAGCAAGAGCTTCTGCAAAGTCTACTACAATCTTTATGTTTGTTCTCTCATTTACCTATACATTCTTCCTCTTACTACAATTAATCACATACATTGGTCTGTTATCTATAAACTCTTTAGGATCATAGTACATTTCGGTATTGACACATGTTATTCTCTTAAATGCAGTATAATCTTCGTACATCTTAAAATAATCTCTGTTAGCAATATCTAAGTTTCTTGATTCTTTTGGAAATACCTCATTCCTCCCATTCTTAAGATAGATATTCTTTACCTTACAATGATCGAACTTACTTGCATCTGTTGTTTGTTTACCACTTCTATCAGTTTGGAACATTACAACTACGAAATCAGGCATATCAAATTGTCTAGAATTAAATTTAGTAGTAACATCGAACTCCAAGAAAGAGCCTACAACAGTCTTCTGAACACATTGATAAGTATGGAATGAAAACATGATTTTAGGTTCTTTAAGAATATTCAAGTTTAACTGGCTTTCATAATTAGATTCGTATTCAACAATAGGCATTCTTATCTCCATACTTTTTATTGTTATTTTTCCATCATGAGGAGCTGTTGCACCTGCTTCTGTTCCAGTCCGTTTGTACAAGACATCGTTATTGTTATTAGCTCTTGTGAATGTTATTCTCAATTCGCCTTTCCACATAACCTCTTTATAATCACTTAAAAAGCCTGGAATTAATCTTAATGTGTACAAAACACTAAAGTCCTTTCGTAGACCAAGTTTATCATCTGTTTCAAATCCTGCTTGTTTTAGATATTCAACTTCTGGTTTGGAAATCTTTAATGTTCCGATAGCTGTAGATGTTATTCCTGGTAGCTCAATTTTATCTATAACAACGTCATGCTTTCTAACCTCAATTTGAGAAAAGAAGAATGGTAAGAAGTTATCTACAAGTTTTATAGTGTCATTTGCACCAAATGTTCCTCCAACTGATGCACCAACAACTTCAAAATTCATATGGAAATCTGCTTTGTGTGGATGTATGAACCCATCCCCCACATCGAAATCAAACTCAATATCTTTGTTAGCTTCATTCAAATTATTAAATGTTCTTGTGTTAGCTTTAAAACTCTGTAACTCGCAACTGTCAACACTATCCATTTATTATAAAGAAAATCTTGAAACAACGCTTTTATGGGATATACCCATAAAAGAATCATACATAATAACAATTAAAAACTTATAATCCCCATCCTAACTTAACCTTAGCATTCATAGCAGTACCAACTCCAAAAGCTGATAATCGTTCGCCAATTGATGCGTCACTAATAAATGCTCTATTCCATGCTTTAGTTTCTAGTTCCTTATCTGCAATATGTCTTGACTTTGTTTCTTTATTGTCTCTGTAGTATATATCGTGTTCTTTACAGGCCTCATCTAATAAGATAATACCTTTATCACCTCTTTCTAATCTTGCTTGAAGCTTCGTAAAAGGCCCGCAAAATCTGAAGCCTGGTATATGTAACTCTGGTAGCCCCTTCATGTTTAAAATCTTATTCATTATTCCTTTTCCAAGCTTCTCATCATTCCAGAATCGTGGTGGTAATGTATTTAATATCTTAGTCAAATAACCTATACCTTTTGGATCATTAGGAATAAATTGTGAAAGCTTATTATTAATCATACTCACTATACCTATTTTCTCATTATAAAAGTTATTATTACCAGCCTTTTCTTCTCCATCTATAACTATTAACCGATCAATTAACTTTCTCACATCATCCATCCACATATATTCTTTAGGTATCTCGGTATATTGTTTAATTCCTTCACCAGTCTTTTTAGGAGTTTGAGGTTAATATGGTTTAATATAATTATCCCAAATAGGCTTGATAATATTAATGTACTTAGAACCTCTATTAGATGCTACTTTTTTTATCTCGATTATATTTTTGGAAGCCAGCATCTTAATCTATTATTATTTCATTGTAGTGTTCAAAATCATCATCATCATAATCTTCAATGGTTTTATAAGTATTCATCGTTAACAATTCCCATAGACCTTCTGTTCCTTTATAAGTTTAACCATTAATTATCAAATCATCGCCACTCACTTTAACTTCAGAATTTCCTATCTTATTTATTATTTTTCCATCTTCTTCTACAGTTCTTATTCCAAATACACTATCATTTCTTTTACTATAATATTTCGTTGCAATCTTACCAAATGATTGTGCTGTTGTTAAAGTTTCTACTTCTTCGACTTTGTCTTTAATTTGTTTTCTTATTTGTTTTATTTCTCCTGTTATAGGCATATCACTACTACTTGGGGAACTATCATAAGTTATCTTTTTAGGGGTTTCTAGTAGACTAGGATCTATTGAAGCCGTCTTATGTACAGCTAGAACAACTTCAGTTATTAGATTTTTATTTTGTTCTGCTACTTCTTTGATTTCACTTCCTAAATTTTGGATAGCATCAATTACAGGTTGTTCTTGCGTCTAAAATTTATCGTATATGCTGCTCTATCTTTCTTCCAAGATTTGAAGACCTCTATCAAGAACTCCTTTAACTTGATATTCTTATTAATTTCTTTCTCATACATTTATTATATAGAAAAGGAACAAACGTCAATAAACGTCAAAGAACGTCAATAAACGTGAAAAAGCGTAAATAAACGTAAAAAACATCAAACGCTAAAACGTAAAAACGTGAAAAACATCAAACGTTTATAAATTGTTTTATTTTGTTCCTATACTTACCATTGATTATTTTCCTTGTCATATCAATTACTATAAAACCATAATCTTCATGCCAACATTTTGAACATATCTCTTTAAATTTATCATAAGGCATATCTCCTCCAACAAACTCGTTATACATATGTTTAAGATTAGTATCATTTTGTCTAAATACACATATGAAGTTAGCGTTTTCTCTTATAAGCTGTTTAGGTACTCTTGAATATGTTTGTGCAAGATAGAAACAGTCTAAATGTTTATGTCTACCTCTTGTAAAGTAATTTCTAACAGTATCTTGATTCTCTAAAATGTAATCATCAAACACAACTACAGAGTATTTTTCACATTCATCAATAGGTACAATACAATCATTACTGCTTAATGACGTTGCTATTTGTTTTTTGAATTTTAGTTCTGCTTTTCCAAATCGATCTTTTAACTGCTCATACTTTGACTGATTCATGCTTTTAGAATTTATATAGAAGTAATTATTGTTTAACCAACCTGGCTGTAATAAGAAGTTAAATAATAGAAATGTTTTACCACAACCAGATGGTCCCACAATAAAACATCGAATATCGTCAGGTAGAAGTTCTTCATTTCTTTTCTTAGCTGTTGTTTCTTTTATCATCTCTTATACATCCCAATTAATAGTTTTGTTACTCATTTGTTACAGAGAAAATCGTCTTTTATGATCTTATATCTTTAAGTTGTTCTCTGATCTTATGCAACGTATCTTTTATATATTCGTTATCCATTTCACCATTTAATGTTATTATCATCTCTAACTGTTCTTTAAATGAGTTAATACAAGCTACAATGGTTTTATATTCATCTTTTCTTTTGCTTATGTTTAACTTAGAAGACAAACCTGTTATAATAGCACTTCCGGTTGCAAGAGATGTTGTTAATATCGAGTAAATCGTTACAGGTATAAAAATATTAATAAACCCAGTTGTTGCCGAAAGTAACTGATAACGTGATCAAAGTGTAGTATGCATATTTAACAATTCGCAGTTTTCTCTTTTTCCTCTTTAAACTATATTCTAACTTTTGAATGATATCTTCTATTAACTTGATTACTTTCTCTCTTGGAATATCTTTAGGTAAATCAAACTCGTTCATTTATTATATAATAAATGGCTAAGGTATTTAAGTTAGCGAGGGATACTTCTGTTTTAAAGAAGAAACTCCATTACTAATAAGACAACAGTAACAACTATTTAAGTATATTACTAGTTGGGTTTTACAGTACATATCTAACTCCAAACATTACAGAAAAAAATAATAAACTAACATTTCGTGACTTTCCTGGCTTTTCTAAACTTACAAAACAACTTATAGTTCAACCTGGTCAATATAATTTAAAAGAATTCGAGGAATACATTAAATCAAATTTTCCATACTCTGATGCTTTTAATGTTAGTTTAGATATTAAATTTACTGAGGATAAAGAGAAAAATAGAGTTAAAATATTTAACGAACGATGTAATATAACCTTAGATACCATTAATACTGTATTAGGTTTTAGTGAAAAAACTTAGCTAGAAACACAGAACATGTTGGAGATAAGATACCAAAGTTTCATCCGTTCGATACAATTAATGTTTACTGTAATATAGCAGATGGTATGTTTGTTAAAGATACTTAGTACAGACATAGAGAAACAGGAATTATAGCATCATTTAAAACAGATGCTGAGTTTAAACATAGTATTATTTACGAGCCTACTTATCCATTATTTTTCCCTATATCCAACGACAAGGTTGGTAATTTTGAGATAAGGATAACAGATGAGAATGATTCCTTGATTGATTTTGGTGGAGCTACAACAACTGTACTTTTACAAACCAAGATTTTCTCTTAAATAAATAGGAAGATGTGTTCCATTAAAGGTTGTTGTTTAGTGTTCCTTACAACGAACTAAAGGATTTAAATATTGATCATGTATTAACAAAGAAACAACTTAGCGATAAATCTAAGAAAATTAAAGAAGATAAAAGAATGGATTTAACTTTAACTACTAAACAAATTAAAAATATTAAGAAAGAGCGTATGGGTGGTTTTATTTTTACAATTCCCTCCATTTTAGCAACTTTAGGAGCAGTTGGCTCATTAGCAGGTGGTGCAGCAGCAATTACTAAAACTGTACTTGATGCTAAGAAGAATAAACAAGAACTTGAAGAACAAAAAAGGCACAATATGGCTATAGAAGAAAAACTGGGAGCAGGTAAACCAAAGAAGTCAAAAAACTAAAACCATTGACCAACTTCGATATAGAGAGGTTGGTTAAAGAATTAAAGATAAAATGATTTAGAGGCGTATTTATGAGTGATTAACTTCCACAAAAACCCTATGTAAATGAGTGCGGTGTAGCTAACTTCGATAAATCAGAAAACATTGGTACTCATTGGATATATATTGGAAAGAAAACAACATAAATTACGTGTTCGATTCTTATGGTGGTGTTCCTCCTAAGCAGCTAGTACAATATCTTGGTACCAAAAACTTATTTTACAATGACGAACGAATACAAGACTTTAATTCAGTTATATGTGGTCATCTTTGTGTTAAGGTTTTAAATATTCTAAATCAAGATTATTCTTTTAGTGATGTTATGTATATGATTAAAAGTGATTAAGTTTAAGTGCTTTTATGGTTTATACCCATAAAAGTTTTGTTTTAAGATGCATATGGAAGCTATACAGAATAGATTTTTAGATTATATTGAGAAGCATCAGGATGAACTAGATGCACTAGTTAGTTATAATTTTTATCAGTATTTTCAGTATGTTAGTAAGATAGACTTAAAAGATAAAAACAACGTATATGATGTTATTGATTTATGGAAAATGTTAATACCTAAATTTTTGTACACTGAAGAAGAGTTGGAAAAGTTACGTCCAATAATTACCTTAAGGTAGTTGTTCTCAAATTATAGCTCTAGACCATTACAATGCAGTAATTGTGGTAGTAAGTCTTTAACAAAAGGTATGAGCAGATGCATTTGTGATGATTTTTCTGTAGAGAGTGGTTGGGTTTACAGTACTAATGAAGAAACGAAAGCTGGTTGTGTAAGAAAACCATGGTATGATACTATAAAAAAGATTTAGGTTACAGTTACCTCGTTTGCAAGTTTTACAGGATAGAATTATCCCCGAAGATGTGTTCAAGGTGTTAAATGATGAATTTAGAGATATACCAAAACATTTAATATCAACAAAAGTTCTAGAAGTACTAAAGAAAAATAAATACACACAATATTATGATGATGTCTATTTAATACACTATCACGTTACCGATCAAAAATCATTAAACTTACAACATATGCAAGAAACACTTATAAACGAGTTCGAAGACTTAGACGAGACCTTTATAGAACTGTATCCGAAAAGAGTATTGTTTATTAACTTAAAATGTGTATTGTGCTATCTGTTGATGTTCATGTTTATATTGATTTTAAACATTCACCTAAACAAATAGAGATGTCAAAGAAATGTTTTGAAAACTTAGGATGGGCATTTTCTTTATAATAAATGAGTAAGGATATATTTGGTAATTTTAAAGATAGAAAAGGTGATGTTAATATTAGTGAAGAAAAATTAAAATTGTTGGGAAATTTAAATGATGTTGTTAGCATAAGTCAACTTAGGTCAATAGAAACTCAATTAGAGAACGATAGAAAACGATTTGAAGATGCATTAGAAACGTTACAAGACACACACATAAAAAAGAAGATTTTCAGAAGATTAGGATGGATATTACTAAATTGATTATGCAGAAAGAAACCATACCCTTTTTAGGTCGATTAAGAGCTAAAAACGTTCAGGAGCCAATATTTAGAATATTTAATCTTTCTAATGGTTACAAATTTCTCTATAATGGGAAAATAATGCACATGGAATTAAGTATGGATAAATATTTTCTAGATGTATATTTGGGTGATACTTTGATCGAAAATTTACGTTTTAGCTTTAACAAGAATGATATAATTACAATTAAACCAACTAAAAATTCAGCTATGGAAGAAGGTCAATTATTGTTTGTTATAATGTACATAGAAAGACAGCTTTCCTAAAGACGTTTGCTATATAATAAACATGAATATTTTTGGTAATGTTTAAAGTATAAAAGAAGAATCTAGAGAAGTTTTTAGACCAAATTACACATCCTGGGTTGATTTTAAGAACAAAAGATTGGGTAATGTATCTAATGCTATTGATAAACAAGATGTTATAACATTAGAACAGCCTGAATCAGTGAAAGAAGAGTTTAATTTACTTACACGAAAAGAAATTGTTGAATTTCCATGTCGATTGGCAGAAGATGATGGCGGAAAACCAACCTTTTTTGTACATAATTTAGCTGCTGCCTACAAATTTCTTTATAGAGGTACGTTAATGCATATAAAATCAAGTCTTAATAAACATCTTATAGATCTATTTTTAAATGACGCTTTAGTTGAAAGTTTTCCATTACACTTTAATATGTAAGATCAGTTAACAATTAGGCCATCTAAAGATTCTGAATTGAAAGAAGGTAAATTATTATTGCTTATTATGTATATAGAAATAGAAGATGAATGTGAAAACGAATCAAGTGATGATGACGATAATGATAAAAGTATAGTATTAGGTAGCGATAAATTTTAATTATTTTATTGATTTTCCATACAATAAATAATGATGATGTATTGTGTTAAATGTAAGAAATTAACAGATACGAAGACAGACACCATTAGAATTGAACAAACGAAGAATGGGAGATATCTAAAGAAAGGTATTTGTTCTGTATGCGGAGTTACTAAAACTCAATTCGTTAAAAAGAAAGATTGACTATATGATGGTAAAGCTATTGGAGAAGACATTATACAAGAAATTCACAAACCATCTAGAAAAAACTTTGACAGATTAAGTGTGGTTATAAAAGGTATCGATGATCTTTGGCAAGCTGATCTTGTAGAAATGGATAGTGGAGTATTAAAAGGTGTTTCCAAATTAAACAAAAGCTATAAGTATCTGCTAACGATTATAGATGTGTTTTCGAAATATGCGTTTGCTGTTCCTGTTAAAGATAAGAGTGGTAAAAATGTTACAGAAACATTCGAATCCATATTAAGAACGAGAAAACCTAGTAACTTACAAACTGATCAAGTTAAAGAGTTTTACAATGGAGAGTTTAAGAAGTTAATGTATGAAAATAAGATTAATCATTACTCAACCTATAGTGGTACGAAAGTTTCTGTTGTTGAGAGATTTAATAGAACACTTAAACAAAACATCTGGAAAAGGTTTACAACACAAGGAAATTATAAATGGATAGAGATATTACCGACATTGGTTAGTGAGTATAATAATAGAGCACATAGAACAATTGGTTTAAAGCTTATAGAAGTTAATAAGAAGAATTTGCGAACAGTATTGGAGAAAGTGTATAAGAAAGAAGATAAGCGTGTTAAACCCAAATACAAATTAGCTGATCATGTTCTTATAAGTAAGTCGAAAGGGTTATTTGAGAAACGATATACACCTAATTGGTCAACAGAAGTATTTGTTATTAGTGAAGTTATTTCATCTAATCCGCCTACATATAAAATTAAAGATTTAGAACAAGAGGATGTACAAGGTAGATTTTACGAACCAGAACTATTAAAGACGAAACGTAAAGATGAATATTTGGTGGAAAAGTGTTAAGAAAGAAAGGTGAAAAAGTATATGTTAAATGGCTAGGATTTGATGATTCACATAATAGCTGGATAGATAAAAGTAATGTTGTAGTGTAAATATAAATGATTGTCTTTTACGGAATAATAACCATAAAAGGCTCAAACAGATTAAAGATAATTAATAATTAAGGTTACGACTTTTATGGTATAATAGTCATAAAAGCTAATTAGTTAAGGATTAAACAAACCAACTGTTGTAACATCGAATGCTAAATTCAATATACTACCTAAATCAGAATTATTATGATATTTTCTTATTATAACTCTCCAATCCACAAAATATCTAAATAAATATATAAACTCTACAGAGAGGTCCTGATAAACTGAAATGTTATCCCAATAAACGCGGTGTTTGAACTCTGCAATAAATTCTTCTGTTAAATTTTGAAATATTCAAATCGTTCTCCAATCTACTTTGTAAGTGTAATCTGTTATAAGGTTTTCTGATAATTGCTGAGTCCTACATAAGCTCCACCAATCAACTCTATCTGCATGTTTTCCTATAAAGGCTTCAGAAAGTTTGTTTCCATAAGATATAGCATCAAAATCAACTTTGTCTATTAAATCATTAATAAATTCTTCAGATAGGTTTTGATTTAACGACACTTCTTTCCAATCAACTCTATCTGCAAACTCTTATAAAGTCTTCTGATAAGTCTTGGCTTTCTGAAATAATCTCCTAATCAACTTTATCAGCTAGTTCTCTTATAAACTCTTCTGATAACTTTTTTCATGAACATATTGCACTCAAATTAACTTTCTGCAGATATTTACGTATGAAGTCTTCTATAATGTGATCATAGTTATATTCCTCCTCATAATCATCATAACCTATAGATAACCATTGTTCATCAGTCAGTGAATCTAACATCTTATCAGACAAATTCATAACGTTTGCATAGAGAATGTTTTGTATAAGAAATGAGTTCTTTTCTTTAGTGGCTTTCTTGAACAAATGATCTAACATACCTATGGACACGCTAAAAATTTATTTTGTCTTCATCATTATAACCACCAGAATCTAAATGTTTACATACACAATCAAATATAGGTTTGTAAGATAATATTTCCTTAGGACTAGTCATATTCACCTGTTCGTTTTTATTCTTAGATTTTTTAAATTTATCTCATTTTTGTTGGTTTTCTATATAATAAATATGGAGAAAGAATTTGATTTATTACATGATAAACTTAAACTAATTCATTATGATCTTAAACTCTTAGCAGCACTACTAGAGAAGCAAATACTGTTAAAGGAAAAAGAATTATTAATAATACCACAAAAACATCTGATTTGAGTAGTGATGATGAATATAAATATGGTAGTGATGATTATGACGATGATGAGTAAGTTTACAAAAATGATTTAATTTTAATATGTGTATATGTAACTTTGATGGGTTATTCTCAATCGCGTAATATGTAGACAATGGCAAGAGTGTACAATGTTAAGTGTTGTATTAGGATCAATGAAAGTAAAAATAGTGCAAAAATGATTTAAAATAATCTGCTGAAGATAAAAAACGATAGTGATAAAGATTTTATATATAGTAAATAAGATGAGTAATTATAGTAGATTGACTGTAGTAGAGTTAAGACGACAATGTAAGGAGAACGGAATCAAAATATATTCCCAATTAAGAAAAGGAGAACTTATTGACAAACTTATTGAACATGACATCCTTATACAATTAACATTCTACAATGTGGATAACTATAGTGACTTGAATGTAGCACAGCTTAAACAAGAAGCGGAGAGATTAAATATACAAAATTATAGAACGTTAAGAAAAGATCAACTTATAAGAAGACTAAACAAGATAAATAATAAAAACATTTTTTAAAATACAAAGCTAGAACAACAAGAATCAAAAGTAGAAAGTAAACAATTAAATGGATATTTCCATATGAAGATGCTGTGATTGAAGAATCAAAACCAATACGTATACCTATAAAAGTAGAATTAGAAGAAACAGCACTCAAGAAGCGTTTACAAACCATTAAAGTTGAAAACGCAGGAGGATATAAAGACCCAATAAAATTTTTAGATACAAGTGGAAGAGTTGCTATTAACAAAATCAAGGAGATATTAAAATTTCACCCTGTTAAAGTCAATCTAGTTTTCATTTGTGATTATATAAAAGATAAAGAAATACAACAACCTAATTTCAAAACATCAAACGAGAGCATATTAGAATCAACTGACTTAAATGAATATATATTTTATGCAAAACAAAAACTTCGTAGAGAAATGGAAGAATTTGAAGGTAGAGGATCATGATGGACATTACATCAAATTAAATATTTACAAATCAGATTAAACAAGTATGTACCATTAAGAGCTTCTTCCTATATTGAACTTCCTAAACCAATTAAAGATAAGAAAGCTGTGATTAATATTAAAAATAAAGACAATAAATGTTTCTTATGCGCTTTGCAAGCTATTTAAAACCTATAGACAGATGTTCCCAGTATCAAAGACCTTCACATTATAAACAACTTATTAATAAGTTGCAAAAGGAATATTGTGACAACATTGAATTCCCAGTACAATTAAAAGATATTCCGAAATTTGAAAGAAGAAGTAATATTTCCATCAATGTTCACAGCTATGACAAGAACTATAATGTATACCCACTTCAAATCACAAAAACAAAGCAAAAAAAACCTGTTAATTTATTATATGTAAAAGATGATCAAAATAATAATAGTAGAGGCAATATACGGTTTGACCCGGAAATAATTGCAACACAAATGATTTTTTTGTCTATCACTTCCAAATAGCGTTGCTAATAATATATTCAAAATCCGCTTTCGTAATGCTTGGGGAAAGTCCGCCATCTTGGATTCAATATGGCGGCCACACCGAGACATCGACTCACACTTAAATGACAATATCTACTTACAGATTTAAGCTGAAAACTTCGTTCCTGCGCCATTTTCAAGATAATAGCATACCTTAATGGATGCAAGTTTGCATGCCTCTATGTACCACCGCCATATTGAAAAATGGCGGCGATTATTAAAAATAAAGTTTCTTTTTAAATTGGCAATAATGTTTTATTGGCAGATAACTCAGAAACTAACAGAGATATGCAGAAATTTCTTGAAATAAACGTAAAAGCTCATGATCTTAGCTTTTCAACGAGGGTACTTATGTTTGTTTATCTTACAAAGTAACGGAGCTAGTCGAATTTATGTGGCACTGGGTGTGCGATTTTCGATAATATGACTTTTTTCTCAGGTTTCTGCTAGAAGCTAAGTAGACGCAGTATACGGATTGACCAGTAAATAATTGCAACACAAATAATTTTTGAACCAGGATGTGTAACAAGGTGTATTTAGCTACATATTAAAAAGCTTCTACTCACCTCCTTGCGGAAAGCCCTCCGAAATTTCGTTGAAATATGACTTCTGAGATTTCGTTCAGATGTCGCTACAGATCCTGATAATCCATCATTGAAATGAAAGAAGATGTGAAAAATTGCTCAAAATTACGATATTTCTTCAGTCCTTGTTATGGTTAACGCTACATGTCTATTTGAAAGGCAAGAATTAAAACAGTGTAGCAACCTCTTCACTGAAAAAAATGTCCTCGTCTTTACAAAGTTTACACCGTTTTCCACATTATCACAAGTTTCTTCCAGGCAATTGTCACTAATTTATATTAGTAATAGATCACGTTTCTGGCATGAATACTTCATGTCTCTATTGTTTTCATGTATGTGTATATATAATGGATAACAATTAAAACAGTGTAGCTATCTAATCATTAAAATGAATGATAATCTTCAAAAAATTCTAGAATTTCTTTACACATTGCACAAGTTTCTCTCACATAATGCCCACATTCAATGTACAAACTATATCTACTTTGCACCGCATACGTGTATGTTCATACCTTATATGCATATTCAATACATAAAAACTACATTAATAACTAAAACTAATAATTTTCATTTTCAAAAACTTCCGTTTTGTCTCACATTATCAAAATATTTAACCAGAAACTGGTCACAAATTGATGTACAAAACTGTCCATACTCCTTGCATCAACACACCATACTTGCTGTACTGATTTTGCTAGAAAACATTCTTATTCTTAAAGCAACAAGAGATTCATCTTCCTTGCATTCGTACAGCCTTGTTGTTGCCTGATCTCCAGCACGAATAATTTCTTCTTTAAAGGCATTTTTAGAATTAAAAATAGAGATGGTTTTCTGAAAGGCCTCATCGGGATTAGCTAGTTGTAATGCCACTTGTTTTCCTTTTCCAAAAAATCGTGATGTTGTATCACAACCAAGAAATACATGGATACATAGAAGATTGTTACAGAGTTCGCCAAGGTCTGTTTTCGTAGATTTAATGTCCCAAAGCCTAGTTTCTGTTTTATAAAACAAAGCATTCGTGTTTGACGGTGATAGACTTAGGAGAAGAATGAGCAGATCAGTATAATTTCCAACAACACAAGTATCTTGATTTCGTGATTCTTGAATAGCTGTGTTGACTATCAGTGTGTCAGCATCCCTGTCTGAATACAAAACTTGAAATCCAACAGCAGAAAGCTCCAAACCCAATTTTCGAATTAGTTTCTCCCTTTTCATAGAAAGTTTCATTTCTGGAGAAAGGAGCACTTCAGGAGCGCTCAAACCTCTAGTTCTCCTTAGGTGTGTGCAATCCTTTATCGATGGACCACTAATGTAACCATCGAAAATAACTGAAGCGTCACTGAAGTGTGTCTTCATGTAGGAAACGTAGAACTCAAATACTGTTTTGAATGTATGATTCACTGGCCAATTGACCTGGTGGAGCAACCACCCACCGTCAATCACATATTTACAAGACGTTGGTGTATTTGAAGGTGAACTTGTCATTTTCCATAAAGCATTAGCCAGTGCTGATTTATTTGCTGGTCGTAGATTCTCATAATCTTCAAATAAAGTTCTTGGAACAAAACAAAGCTCATAGGAGAAAACGTCTTCTAGATTCATGTTTCCTCTCTAGATTCATGATTCTTGGGCAGTTAAACCGTTCGTAATATTAATAAGTTCCTCTTCAGTTCGGAACGGCTGACATAATGTTAAGAAATCAAGTATTTTTTTTAAGTATCAGCTGCATCCCTACTCATCCTCTTCAATGAAATATCTCTATGCTGGTTGGTGTGCTGCTTATTTGCCATTTACTAAATATACATATCCGCAGAAAACTATGTCAGTATGGTGTGTTGATGCAAGGAGTATGGACAGTTTTGTACATCAATTTGTGACCAGTTTCTGGTTAAATATTTTGATAATGTGAGACAAAACGGAAGTTTTTGAAAATGAAAATTATTAGTTTTAGTTATTAATGTAGTTTTTATGTATTGAATATGCATATAAGGTATGAACATACACGTATGCGGTGCAAAGTAGATATAGTTTGTACATTGAATGTGGGCATTATGTGAGAGAAACTTGTGCAATGTGTAAAGAAATTCTAGAATTTTATGAAGATGATCATTCATTTTAATGATTAGATAGCTACACTGTTTTAATTGTTATCCATTATATATACACATACATGAAAACAATAGAGACATGAAGTATTCATGCCAGAAACGTGATCTATTACTAATATAAATTAGTGACAATTGCCTGGAAGAAACTTGTGATAATGTGGAAAACGGTGTAAACTTTGTAAAGACGAGGACAATTTTTTCAGTGAAGAGGTTGCTACACTGTTTTAATTCTTGCCTTTCAAATAGACATGTAGCGTTAACCATAACAAGGACTGAAGAAATATCGTAATTTTGAGCAATTTTTCACATCTTCTTTCATTTCAATGATGGATTATCAGGATCTGTAGTGACATCTGAACGAAATCTCAGAAGTCATATTTCAACGAAATTTCGGAGGGCTTTCCGCAAGGAGGTGAGTAGAAGCTTTTTAATATGTAGCTAAATACACCTTGTTACACATCCTGGTTCAAAAATTATTTGTGTTGCAATTATTTACTGGTCAATCCGTATACTGCGTCTACTTAGCTTCTAGCAGAAACCTGAGAAAAAAGTCATATTATCGAAAATCGCACACCCAGTGCCACATAAATTCGACTAGCTCCGTTACTTTGTAAGATAAACAAACATAAGTACCCTCGTTGAAAAGCTAAGATCATGAGCTTTTACGTTTATTTCAAGAAATTTCTGCATATCTCTGTTAGTTTCTGAGTTATCTGCCAATAAAACATTATTGCCAATTTAAAAAGAAACTTTATTTTTAATAATCGCCGCCATTTTTCAATATGGCGGTGGTACATAGAGGCATGCAAACTTGCATCCATTAAGGTATGCTATTATCTTGAAAATGGCGCAGGAACGAAGTTTTCAGCTTAAATCTGTAAGTAGATATTGTCATTTAAGTGTGAGTCGATGTCTCGGTGTGGCCGCCTTATTGAATCCAAGATGGCGGACTTTCCCCAAGCATTACGAAAGCGGATTTTGAATATATTATTAGCAACGCTATTTGGAAGTGATAGACAAAAAAAAAACATTTGTGTTGCAATTATTTCCGGGTTAGGCCATTTTTTCGCGTTTGTTTCTTCTACTATAATCATTTTTGTTGGATAAAAAACCTATCACGATTAATAAGAAGTCAAGTGACAAAACACGAGGAAAAACTATACTTCTGCGACAGATGTTTAATAAAACACTTTTGAAATGAGAAGCAATTACAGAACCATGAGTTATATTGTAAAGAGCATGAGGCTGTTAGAATAGAACTTCCAAAACCATACGACAATCAAATAGAGTTTCAAAACTATAATCGATCATTAAGAGTTCCATTTGTCATATTTGCCGACTTAGAATGTATCTTATGTAAGTTAAAAATGGAGAATAATTGTAATAAAATAGTAAAATATCAAAAGCATGAGCCAATGAGTTTTTGTTACTATGTCAAATATTCAAATGGAGATTATAAAGCCCCTGTTAGTTATATAGGGCCACATGCTGCAAAAGTATTTATTGAAATGTTACAAAAAGAAGCAATAGAAATTATGGAAATATGTAAAAGGATATTTAATATGAGCCCGCTTACTGAGGAAGAAATAGAAGCTTATAACAGTCCAGATACTTGTCATATATGTGGGAAAAAACTTCAATGACTTACCACCAGCCGTTGAGAAAAAAATAAATATATTAAAGAAGAAAATACAGTTCTACAAGGATAAAGATGATATGAATGAAAAAATAAAAGAATGGAAATATGAATTAAGAAAATATTTGTATAAGATAAATAAAAATAAAGCAAAAGTAAGAGATCATGATCATTTAACTGCAAAGTTTAGAGGTGCAGCTCACAGTTATTGCAATTTAAACTATAAAAATCCCAACTTTGTTCCTGTATTTCTTCACAACTTAAAAGGCTATGATACGCATTTGTTTATTAAGGAGTTAGCTTATGATACACAGAAAATTAAACTAATCGCTAATAATGAGGAAAGGTACATAACATATGAAAAATATATAAAAGCAGGACGAAAAAAAGATGGAATAAATTTAAGATTTGTTGATTCATTTAGATTTATGCCAAAGAGTTTACCAGAGTTAACTAGTAATTTAAAACCAGAACAATGTCGAGAAACATTAAAGTTTTTCCCGATTGATAAACTTGATCTAGTTAATACTAAAGGTGATTTATCCATATGACTTTTTTGATTCATTTGAAAAATTGAAGGAATCTGTTCCATTATCTCCAGACAAATTTACAAACAGATTAACAGGAGAAAAAATGAGTCCTGAACGCCATAAACTTCATGTACGAGTTTGTAAAGAATTCGATCATAAGTTAGGGGAAGACTTAACTGAACATTATAACAAAACAGATGTCCTTCAATTAACAGATATATTTGAAAACTTTAGAGATGTATGTTTAAAGGCATATGGATTAGATCCTGCTTGGTATTATACAGCACCGGGTCTATCGTGGGATGCAATGTTAAAGATGACTAAAATTAACTTAGAAATGATAACTGATTATGATAAAATACTAATGTCAGAAAAGGGTATACGAGGAGGAATCTCACAATGCAGTAAAAGATATGTAAAAACTAACAACAAATATATGCAAGATTATAATAAAGATGAGTGTTCAACATACCTAGCATATTTAGATGCAAATAACTTATATGGATGGGCTATGAGTCAATACATGCCTTATAAAGACTTTAAGTGGGTTAAACCTCACATAGATATAATGAACATTCCAGATGACTCAGAAACAGGATACATATTAGAAGTAGATTTAGAATATCCGAAGTATTTACACAACAAACATTCTGATTTACCATTAGCTCCAGAAAACATGTGTCCACCAGAATCTAAACAATCAAAACTACTAACGACACTTTATAATAAGGAAAGATATGTAATTCACTATAGAAACTTAAAACTATATATGTCACTTGGAATGAGATTAAAGAAAGTGCATAGAATATTAGAATTCAAACAATCAGACTGGCTAAAGAAATACATTGATTTAAATACAAATATGAGAACGCAAGCTAAAAACAAGTTTGAAGAAGATTTTTATAAGCTCATCAATAACTCGGTATTCGGAAAAACAATGGAAAATATTAGAAAGAGGCAGCCCATACAATTAGAATGTGATCCTCAAAGAGTAGAAAAATTAATTGCAAAACAAATTTTGATTATAGAACAACATTTACAGAGAATTTTTGTGGCAGACATATGAAAAAGAGCGATTAACATTTAATAAGCCAATATATGTTGGTATGAGCGTATTAGAACTATCAAAACTATTAATGTATGATTTTCACTATAACACGATGAAGCCGAATTATGGAAACAATATAGATTTATGTTATATGGATACTGATAGCTTTATATATGAGATTGAAACTGATGACTTTTACAAAGATATAGCAGAAATAGTTGACCAGTTTGACACGAGTGAACACAAGGAAAATAATATATATGGACTACCACTAATAAACAAAAAAGTAATAAGTAAGATGAAAGATGAGAATAAAGGTAAGATAATGACAGAGTTTATTGGATTGAGATCAAAGCTGTATGCTTATAGAGTAGAAAATAAAGAAGAGAAAAAAGCTAAAGAAGTAACTAAAGCTGTAATATCAAAGGAGTTGCAATTTAATGATTATAAAGGAAGTTTATATAAAAATGTTAAAACGTATAAAGACATAAACCTCATTAGAAGTTGTAAACATGACCTATATAGCATAACCATTGATAAGCTAGCATTAGATTCTTCGGACGATAAAAGATATATATTAAGAGATGGTGTAAATATATTAGCTTGGAGTCATTATGGGATAGAGTAAAAGTATAAGTAGTGTATTGTAGTGTAGTTTTAGATGTAGGTTTTTATGATTTTTAATGTCGTAAAAGCCTGTTCAATCTCACTCTAGGATTGTTGTTATGGGAATACTTTGCGCTATGTGTAGTTCGTTGGATCTTATGTTAAATGTTTTATGTTTTCCCTTGTGCTGGTCGAAGAATATTGAGAGCGGAGAAAGTTGTCTGCAGAACCTACATATGTACCCTACTGGCCTGGGAATGTCTGTTTCACTTTTCTTGATGTTTACCTCTCCTCTTAACTGCAAACATTTTCCTGTATTTTTAAATTCATTGATTAATTGTGTTCTACTTCTTCCTATTCGTCGCTTTCCTTCCATCTGTCCTTTCACGGCGTTATGAAGAAAACTTTCTTTTTCTACGAAGGATTCATCTTCGTTTCTTGCTCTCTCTTTCTATTTTATCTTCCCCATTTTCCTTCAACATCACATGTTGAAGCTTTTTTTTAAATATTTCTTCTCTAACTTCCATAATATTCAAGTATCTGAACCTCACACTCCAATGCTGGAATAACTTCTTTCTAAGCCCAATATTGAGCCTATTAGTTAAGAATAATGCTTTCTTGTTGAATTCTTCTTTGCCTCTAGCAATTTTTGACCTGATCTCCTTGATGCAATAAGTGTCTGTCGTTAAAATACTTCCTATATACTTCACATTATCTACCTCTTCATGTTCTCTTTGTCCTACTCTGATGCGTATGGCCGCGTTTTCAGAGGATATTTCCATGACGTTATACATTTTGATGTTGATTTCCTTTCCATATTGTTTCCCATTGTCAGTTCTTATGCGAATCATCTTCTGTAGACCTCTTTTGGTTCTATTATTATAACCGTGTCAGATGGATACCTGATCTTGTTAATGATCTGCCCTTCAAAGTTTGAGACCTTCAATTCTCATTAATGCTTCTTTTATAAACCATGGAGTGAAGTGTTAAATATTTAGTTTGGCATATTAAACTTACCTCTTTCTGTTTGTGAAATCATTAGTATATCAATTTTATTCCGTTCATTTAAATCTTTCAATTGGTATATGTCATGTTTTCTGACATTTTCTTTTGATTAGTCTAATTGTATTGTAGACTTTTTAGATATTAAGAATAAAGTGTACATTGTGGCCATAAAAGTTATTCTGTACACCTATATAATCTCTTTGCGGAATATAATACAAACTTTACCTTTTCACCAATGTTAGATTATAAATAAATTGATATTTTCTTTTACCGAAATTGAACTCTAAGAAAAACTTACATCACAATTGAATCACTGATTGGAAAAAGGGAATAAGTGCATCAGACCTAAGTTTTCAATAACGCTAAAAAACCTTCTAGAGGCGTTGTTTGTATTTGTTGCAAAAAGTGTATAATTGATTACTTGTAGCAAAACAACTAACAAACACTAAGACAACAAGAAGAATCTTGTATTGCAGCCCTGGAATTGGTTAGAAAAGCTTAAAAATGGAAAAAATATTCCCTTTTTCCAATCAATTAAAGTTGGGTGCAATTGTAATTGTGTGTAGGGTATGTAATGTGCAGTTTGATAGAAAACTATGAAAATGTACATGTTGAATGCAATGTTGTATGTTAATGTTGGATATATGTATTCGAACTATCACGCATATTAGGCTTCTAACACTTTTATTGTCACCGTTCGTTTTTCTGTACAGCACATGTTATTCGTACAGCAAGAAAAGTAATACAATAGACTACTGAACAAAATACGTAGCAAAATACCTTGTCACAGTAGAATGGGTTTACATAGGGTCCTATCCGTCTGCATCTTCTTCTTCTACAGTTTCTTGATCAGTGGTTTTCCATGAACAAATCATCCTATAAAACTGTTTGTATTGGTCAGGTATGTATTTGATGATTTGTGAAGAATCGTTGATCTTTTTCTGATTGATCGAGACTTGCCAATCGTATTCCTTTGACGTAGGCAGTGCAACGTTTGTGACATTACTTTTGAGTAATCGAAAAATATCAGTTCTTAGCCCATTGATAAACTTATGAGCTTGGACATAACCTGGAGATTCTGCTTTGTAAACAGTGTCTCTATTTACTTACCTGGAATTTCACTGTTTTGTCCACAATGCTACCTGAAGATTTCTAAAGCGGTTACCACCAATGTTTAAAATCTAAGATTTCTTCATTGACAACTTCGTAAACCTGAAATGGAGGATCAGTATTTGTTGCATTCGTAATCATGTGGTTATAATGTGCTGGTAAATAAATGCGATTGTGTCGTTTGAGTTCTGGTTTGATTACAGCGAAATTTCGGTCACATGGTAAAAACTTTGACCTCTGACAGGCAAATATTGGTGTATAGTGGGAACCGTTATGATACGGTCAGGCTGAAAAGCATTCATGTCATTGAATGATTGCAGTTTTGACCACCACTTTATCACTGAAAACATGTAAATCTGTAACTGATTGGAGCAAAAAGTTATCCATAGATTGTGCAATGCAAAAAGAAGGCGAAGTATCGTAACGAAAGCAGAGAGCTCTCGTGGTTGTCTACTTACACACAGTCTCACAGTTGTGGTCGTGTCCTGTAGTGACTGTAAGAAGGAAATAAGAAACGTAGTTATTCCCTTTTTCTAATCAGCAAGAGATTTTGCCTTCTACATTGGTCACATAGAGTTGCCCAAACATTTCAATTTTCTACTCAACGATGCAACTATCTTAAAGGAACACATCTGCTATCTCAGGTTAAAATCGCAAAAAATTGTACTTATTCCCTTTTTCCAATCAGTGGTTCAATTATGGAACGTTTCTGCGTACGACATACACTTGAATACCTACTCACATCCAAGCACATCTATCCACCAATTTCGACAATTTGTTGCGTCATACTGAGATGTTGCTATATATCTTGAATTTTGAAACATAAATTCGTCATTACATATGAATTATCACGCAATCATCGGATATTAAAAATTGCATAATTTTGTGCTACAAGTAATAGCAGCTTTCGTTATATATCACAAACTATAACGACCACGAACAACACAAAGGTTTTAAACATACTGTCATTCCAAATTATACAATTAACATTTTTTGCAACAAATCATGTCCAGTTTATGTTCACGGTATATACAGCGAGAATAACGAATTAGAAAGTCATAATTGCGAAACTGAGATGTGGAAAGAAGTTTGAGAAACAAAAATTAACGGAAATACTCTTTTCAAGTTATTTAAGCTTTTATGTATGATCAATAGCTTGCGTCAATAAATAAATGTAAGGGATTACAAATTAATTGTTTTCCAAATATTTGTTCTAGGAACAGGGAAGTTAGCATACAAGTTACATATCTCTTAAGAAATATATTTTGTTACAGCGATTCATTGTGGTGTAATTTAAGACTGTTAATATTGGAGTCTTTTCAGTCTTTAAAAGATTGCCTTAATGATGCCTGCTCGTTCTAAATGTAGGGTATATAACACATTGTTTTGCGCATGCGAATGAAGTAAATTTGTTTTCCAAGGGAGATTTATTGAATATGTATTGATTTTACATTTTTAAATGTCCACGTTTCTAGTTCAAAATGGTAAGGATTAAAGTATGACCTTCCGTAAATTTTAAATATCGTATCCCTGAATAAATTTCATAAAAATGTTCAATTTTCATTTCATAAAAATGTTCAATTTTCATTTCATAAAAATTTTCATGAACTATTAATGTATTGCTTCGAAAGATTTATTGTCTAGAATTCAGGTGAATCATTTAGAAAATCATGAATTTCTCCGAAAATTTATGAGCACGTGTAGCATAGTTTTCTAAAATATTTTTTTGTGAGAAATGCATGTTATAAGTTGATGGATTAATATTGCCAGCTGATCATTGAATCCGTCCTCGATGGTCAACTGGCTATTTTTGACTCTCGGGGTCTCTGGTGGGATATTCTCTGAAAACGCCTTGATGCTTTTTACGTATACACTGCTTTGGGATTCATATTCAATTGTAGGTTCGTGTTTTACAAATTTCGCTCATGAAAAGGGGCTACAAACTTTAACGAACAACCAAAACTGCTAATTAGAGTTGAAGAAAAGTTTTAAGACAAGTTTTCATAAATAAATAAAATAAATATCAATCACACTTCTTTATAATAAAACTATTAGTTACTTCAAAATTGAGATAATTATTTAGGGATTTTTGTATATTAAGTATATTCATTTCATTAAGATTGAGTGTGACAAGAACTCTAATCTTTGTTTTTAATCTGAAATAAAACCGCTGCTGCAATGAAAGATTGTGTTATAACACACTGCTCTTCAAACCACAAAACCTGTCTTCACCGGATGTTTTACCCTAGTATTTAACCAATTGTACTTTACAAGCATATTAATTGACACTTATAAATCAAGAGTACAACTATCAGCTAACAAACAGCTATTAACAGTTCTCTTGTTTAGCATCTCTGAACACAAAGTAACAGAAATCTTGATGGGGAATACATTATGACACTTCAATAGAAATAGTTTAAGCCTCACTAAAGGTATCAAAACTAAAATTCTAGGCGCAAACTCAAGCAAGAAAATGACAGAACAATCTAATTTCATGAGAATTAGGAACTCAGTTCCTATTTTGGCAGTATTTAGTGCTCCTTTTTCAATTATTTTTCACCACAAATGGATCACACGATATAGGTTAACTATAAGCATTGCCACAAATCCCTGGTAGACCAGGGTAGATGTAACCTCCAATCGTAGAACAGGGAGACTGTAAACTCACAATTCTCTGATTTGAAATGTGTCTCGTTTTTTGAGAGAAATGTGATGATTTGTGTCCGATTTCCACAACGGAAATTAAGATGAAATTGATGTAACCCCAAAATAGGGTTGGCAAAATGTAACGTACCGGTTTGCGGGTAACGTTACATTGATTATTTTGTAGCTTATTCTATTGTCTGGCTGCCCCCGCATAGTTAACTTACACTTTTGTTTGTTCTATTTCTTGGCGGCACTCGTATAGTTAATCTGTCACTTACGATATAGTTACTATGTTATGATAGTGATATTTTGGTAGGTTGATTCTTCATTAATTTTCCTTTTTACTATGTTTTTTTTGTAGGTAACTGATAGCTTATTATTGTTTGGGTGAAACTAAACAAGCTAATGTTGTCACTTTTGTAACTTTCCATATAACATTATTACCTTGAAACTACGAAACATAGCCAATTATATTAAAGTTAAATATTAGAATAACGTAAATTATTAATCGAGGAACAGTATACGTTCCTACAATTAATTCTTAAATTTTATTACGTACCATTTCAAAAGTTGAAGATTTGTTGTTAAATGAGATCCTATTTCGTTTGCACTTACCTGGCCTAAACAGTCGAGTAATAGCAAATTATTGCAGAAATCTTCTTAAGTTTAAATCTTTAGTGGAAAAGTAATTATTTAAAATAAAACAATAATACTAAGATATATATGTGCGCAATAACAAATAATTTATAGGTGTTTCGAAATAATTATCGTAAACGAGCACCGTGTGCAAGTAGTTATGTTAGTAGAAGAAGAAGAAGAAAAAAGTTACAAAACAGCAGATTACTGGTGGTGGGTCCTCCTGTAATTTGAAAGTAAACGTAGAAAAATTTACTTTTCGGACTGTAACCTTATTAAAAAGCTTTTAGATCAAAACTTGATATTATATGATTTAGTGTAAAACAGGAGAAATCCAACAAAAATTTAGTAAAATGCCTTTCGGATGCCACCCAATAAATATTTCGTGTACAGTCTGGCATTTCGTGGAACAGAAATAATACAGTGGCTGGAATCCACTTGAGAGGGGAGTCGACAGCCGAGCTTGTGAACTTTCGGAGGTAGAAGCTCTTCGTACCTGAAATCTAGTCCCTGTTTTTAAAGAATTTGCTGCCATTCAGGTAACATAATTTAATATCTTTATTCGTCCAAGATTGAAGCTGCCAACCTAAGATAGCGCCTCGTGGGCTATTATGAACTTTAACCGTGATGATAAGATCAGTTCGATTAAATATGCAAGGGTTTGATACTACAATGTCTAGCTAAATTAGTGTTGCGTCACGCATCTTACGCATTTCCTATACATCTCCCCACTAGATTGAAAGTTAATAATACTTGATAATAATTATAACATGTCAACCTCAATCAAGATTTGTTTGGTTGTTCGTATTTTTATTAGCTATGATCACTATGAATGATATTACCGGTACATTTCGGAAACACCTTTCATCACGTAAATATCTAGATCAATAGTGGCCTTATGTGTTTATTTAAAGGGGAGTTCAGCTTTGGGTTGCTGTTCTTCATGTAATAAGACTGACTCATTATTTAGATTAGCTCAATTAATGGTGCTGATCTGAATATAAATAATTGGTACCGTGAAATGCAGGTTGTGATAAATATTTGCAAATGCGTTCTGTCGATGTCAAATATTTTCTCTCTTGGATTTTTTTTGTAGTTGCATGTCATTTGTAGATAGTTCACAAATCATCGTCATGAAGTAGTTGTAGTATATTATAGTGTATGTGCTCCTGCTTTGGAATTAATTGATAAAGATGGCAATTACTTTGTAGCAATGCGTACCGCTAATACACTTCATGCATACCTGGCTAGTGGTTTGGTTTGGTGGGATTCATTCATTGTTTTGAGACGCATATTATAGTGATTATAAAGTTATTGGATCGAATCAGCCCATATCAATTTTATGACGTACATGTATATGTAATGTGTTTAGTCAGTCTTAGTAATGTTCCGTAGATGGCCACTTATCTTATTATAACTAACAAAACTCCAATGAATGATCTAGCTAAAGAAATGAAAGCAAAATATTGTAATGTTTCTAAATTTATTAAGTTTTAGAATATAATTGAGTGATACATTCAAAATTTGAACATTCTCAGAATTATCATGAAAGTATGAACATATATGGACTGAAGTCGGCGATAGGATCATAATTATTTTCTGCTGAAGCTATTATGAGTCCTCGTTGTATTTTTTGTTTGTAGCATTGATATTATCGGGAAGAATAAAAGTAATTTGTTCAAATTAACCTTATTTATCAAATGATCGTGTTTTTGCATTGATGCATACATACATATATAGTTTTTTCATACGTAACTAATATATATTTGCAAATACAAAATTATAAAAATAATTTAAATAAATACTTCACAGATCTTACTGCTGGTGTACAATTCTAGAAAGGACCTGGGTTAAATAACTATCGATATGGATCTTTTTTTTCATTTCTTTTTCAGTTTGCTTTATGCAAATTAAATGGTAAATATTTAAACAGTGAGTTTAAGTAACTGCAAATGATAAGGTGTGTCAGAAGTGTGGCTATCCGATCCCGGTATTTTTTTTATTTTATGGCCGGAAAGTAAGCGTTATAAAGTGGCTTAATTCAGCCTGGATTTATTCCTTCTGATATTGTGATTAATTTTAAATAAACAAAGCGTCTTCTTTCTCCTATCTGTAAGGAGGGAGAGGTACGTTATAAAGTGGCAATACCATCCAGGATTTAGATTTGTTTTCGAGATTGTTTCTCACTCCTAAAAAAAGATCATTACAAAAAAACATGGGTTTTATTTTTAAAAAATACCAAGATGTATACCAAATTGTAATACTAAGATAAGAAGACTTTTGCTTAAAGTGACATCCAAAAGAAGGTTTACACTTGAACGAAGGGTTGTGGTTCGAGACCGAGAATTGGACATAGGAGGCCTTGGTTTAAAGGTGAAAAGGAGATAATACTAATGGTTTAAACCAGCCGACGCTGCCCCAAGATAAACCTCAAGTCTGCCTGGCTCCCAATGTTGAAGACAACTCTGCTCCCCTGATCCTGCACAACATTGTTTTTCAACTTCATAAATATTTTGAACATTGCTTAAAAAAATCATGGAAACAGTCTTAAAGGCCCCCTCCCAGTGTTGAAGACATTTTTGTGCCGCTTAAAATAAGTGTTCTTGTGGTCTATTCCCAAAGCGAAATCTATTTCATTTTAAGACACTAACACTTATTTACTAGGTCATATTCTTGCGCGATCATATTCAGTCCGTTTTTGTAAAAATTGAGTTGTATTCAAATTATTTAATTGCCTGTTAAAACTCTTTTATCGTCACTTTGGTTTTAAAATTTCTTACTTTATATTTGAATAATTGTCACAGTGATTCAAATATTAAGCCAAAAAAAAAAAAAACAGAAAATGATTTTTTACCAAAACTATTTGTAATAATAGAAGAAGTTATACATATATATGAATTTCTGTGGGACCAATGTGAAATATCAAGGTACAATTAAAGGTAGCATAAGGCGTCAGAGGAAAATTAATCAGCAACCGTGTTCTTAGTTTGTTAGCCAAATATGATTAACTTATTACAGATTAGGAAATAAATTTGAATTCACAATACGCAAAGTGGTTTCCTAAAAATGGTCATGGTTTACACAATCCTTCGCATTTCTCTTTTGTTCTTGTTTTTCTCACACTTCAATTAACAATGCTTATGAGACAATACATTTCCAAAAATGTCCTATGATTTATGAAAGGTTATGAACACATCTGCCCTTCAAAGATATCTGCAAATACGAAAGTTTGTTATTCTAGTAAATTACTAATTCCAGAAATTATATTAGTAAGTATAAAAATATAATGAATATATGTGTATTTGCTATGATAAATTTCTAATCCATCAGCTATTTCTCCCAAAACAAATTCTTTGTTTTCACAAAAGATCCAGTGAGAATGAACCCTTCAACAATGGCAACACGCTCGGGTATCTAATACGGCTTTATCACACACTGACACTCACCTGGCTTAACACAACGAGGCCTTTTTCTCAACTGGTTTCGACAAGTTTCACTGGCTGTGGCTGCACGTGACTGCTGCAGGTCACGTAAGTCGACCCGACCTCGACTCGCCATTTCTTGGTAGGAAGGTAGATTATTTAAGTTTTGCCAAAAACACAATATACCAGAATATTACGATGGCCCGGTTTTACGTGCCGCACCCTGTACCAAATAAATTATCAGGTAAAATAATTAATACGGGTAAAAGATGATGAAGAAATAGTATTATTTTCATAAATATATTCATACATTTGTGTAGCATGCATTTAGTATATAACTTACAACTATGATTTCTTCTTTCTAAATTTATGTGCGAAAAGAAAAAGTGAAACAAGTCTTGCCACAGAATCGCATTTTGTCGTCCATTACTAGACTTTCAATCTGAGATATTTAATGCTCATAGAACGTCAATTATTTCAAATGCTGTTGCATAGCTTGTTATAAGAGAACATCATCCAAACTGTTCATATAATAATTTAACAGTGCATATTGCATTCAGTAAATCTACAATTGTGGATGTCTCTAAATGTGATATATGATAATAATTCTTTGAATTTTTAAGTAATATTGCAGTGGTCATTTAGAATTTTTTGCAACATATATTTTTTTCCCGGCAACGCAGAATATTTCACACTGTTGTATATAATTTTCTCTTATAAATCTTTCTCTTCGGTGGAATTATAACACCTGAAAAGTGATGTTAAAACGTAGGATTACTGTATTTGCCCTCAAATAATAATCCCCCCTATTCTGTGGTTTTATTACAAATATTTCCGCCAGATTTCGTAAGAAATTTTTCTCTTCAAATAACTGTTACTGAGACTACTTGCAACGGAATCATATTTATCACTCTAGCATATTTTTGACAAGAGGAATACAAAATTAAAAATTGTGTTGTGAAACTAATTATAGCTGAAGTGAAAATTGTCACATAAAGAAATATTTATCGAAATAATTAACGGCTGAGACACATTGGAAACTATAGGTGGTAATTATGCCTACAGTCAAACTTTATGTAACACAAAAATATCTCCAATGTAGAGTTTCCCAAAAATTTTTGTCTTAGAATGTTTCTCGCATCAGCAGCGTATCTTTGTTTCAAATCGGGAATAATTTTAAGATGTATTTTTCATAATAGCACCATGCTGAAACCTTCCCTATTTATTAATGACAAACATAGTACTACTCATTAATCCATAAAAGTAAACAGTCAGGTTAATAGCTCCCTATAGTTGTGCTGCGTGCCTGTCTGATTCAAATACTTATAGCAAGAATGCAGGATATTTGAAGATTTAAGATTACTGTAACAATTTAACTACCTCTTGGAAACTATTGTTAAACTTTTTTTCAAAATAGAACAAGGCTCATAATCATATATAGATTTGAGCATTAACCTCTGTAAATTTGTACTATAAAATATATGACGATTTAATTGCAATTTATAGCATGATTATGAAATTAATAGGTTGAAAATAAAGAATGATGAACATTAAAAATGTAAGTGTTATGCTGTTTATTATTAACCCATATATTCTCCTACCATTTTTTGTTTTGTATTTTGATTTATTTTGGAAAATAGATAGCTTTAAACCTATTTTTGGTTAATTTAGTGCCATTTTGTTTGCTGATCTTACATTGCCTAATTATAATACTAGGTCTAAAACGACCTGGGGCAAATTTATAAGATTTAGCAACAACAGAATACTGTGAAGTATTAGTGTAAGTATAGTGACATGGCTGTGAGAAAACTGTGTAAACTTTGAAATTATTTCGCCAAATTCAATTATTTATTAAATTGCGGCTATGTTTTACAGATAATGAACTCTCTTAAAATTCTACAGAACAAAACTTTTTATTAAGATTGTATATCCCCAGACTGCTTCTGCAAGACAGCTTCTGCAATCACATATTTGTTAATTCTCACATTCGAAATTGTCAATAAACTCAACTAGTTTCATTCTTGAATCACCGTGTTCCTTTCTGATTAGCTTGACATATCTAAGTTCATCGAACGCCAGAGTCATAATTTTGCTGCCGGACAAACCACGGAGGAAACATCAACTAGGGATATTCGACTCACGGTTTGGGAAGGTGCAGGATCGTCAGAAAGATGCACGTCACACCATTGAAGGACTACCGACTCTATGTGTCAAGAATACAATTCTGTTGGTTCATCGCCACAGATACATTTGGATTTACAACTGAATAATGGCATGAATGTGAAGAAGAACTTCGTAGAAACGTATCGCAGAGAGAATTGAATTCCAGCTGTTGGCTGACGCCAGTACATCCATGTTCCTCCAGGAAAAGCCTTTCATATTCCAGATGACCAGGACGATACCATTCATAACTTAATGTTAGGCTTGTGCTCCTCCTTTATTTCTTAATTATATCGTTTCTCTCCTACACATGTTGCCACAACTAGTCTTTCTCTAAACTAAAACATTTGAGTTTTATTTAAGCTCAAACATAATTTCACAGTAAAGTACCGTGATGTGCATCAGTTTCATCCCCAATTTGTTCCGTTCATTTGATATGTATTCGGAGCTACAACTGAGGGCACAACAGCGGCACATGGTGGCAAATGCTGTACGATCCCATATCTCCAAATATTTTACATGTCTCCACCGACTCATGGTGGTAAATGCTGTACGATCCCAAATCTCTAAGTATTTTACGTGTGCCCACTGGCATATGATGGCAGATGCTGTAAGATGGTGAGAATCTTACGTCGTCGTAACGATCCCAAATTACTAAATATTTTAGATAGATAACAGTTTATATAGATACGTCAGGTACATAGATATTTTTAAAAGAGAAATCTCATTGAGATTAACATAATGACGATGAACCTTGAGTAACGAGTACAGTGTAATTAATAGTTTTTGCTGAGAGAAATTGAGTGGAATTACTTTTAACCCCCCCCCACCCTCGATACGTTTGTGCATTTGCTCAGTTAGAGAAATTTTTGTTCGTTTTTTTATTTTTTGTGGGTGAGAAGATTCTGCCAAGTTTTTATATTTAGTTTATCTTTTTGTTAGTATATAAGAAGAGTCATTTATATTTGGTGTTGGATATATATTTATATGCAAAGAAGTGTAAGATATAGATCGTTTACTATATTTTAACCACCAGATTTTCTGGCAAATTGAACTATAATATTTAGAGGATTTTTCTATCATTCATTGCCCTTGTGATGTACAGAAACGTCATTCGTTGCCGTATTGTTTAAAATATGGAGCTCGTGCCTTTTTGTTGGCTTTACAATCAACCGCAGAATATGGTAATCTTATGTATGTTCAGATTAAGATGAAATTAATAGAGGCTAATGAAGATAACACAGTTTCAGAAATTTTAGAGCAAAAAATGAGAAATAGTTAACATTTTGATTTTGAATCTGTTTTAGATTACATTTTTCATGAGTGGAAATTAATACTAGAGTACGATCCGAAGATGCCGATGACCGAACAAATTTACTTGATAATTGACGGGCTATTGCCTTCGTTCTATTCTGTAGTCGCAAGGAAATCATTTACGACTGTTACTGAGTTAGGAAAGTTTTTATGGTTAGAGGAAAGAATCAATTTTCTTGTCTGCATGCGCAGTCAGCGATCGAAGTCCTTGGCAGTAAGATAGAAACACAATATACATCCTTTTGGTAATAATGCTATACAGCGAAGAGAAAATATTTTATATTTTAACATTCAGAACGTAAATGAAGTTGTCATTCAGCCTGGAAAGAAAAAATAACTTGATAGCTCAGTTAAACAATATCAAAGTCCTAGTAGAAAATCTCGTACAACAAACTGAGCTTGGAAAAGACTCTCACACACATAAAGGAAAATATGTGTGTAGACAATCTTATGAACGTTAGAGCTGGATATCATTTTCCTATTCAATTTGAAACTAATTTTCCTCACGTTAAAGCATATATTGATAACAAGCCGCATTTATTTCTATTGGATTCAGGCAACACTATCAGAATAATTCCTAGTAATAGTTTAAGTAATAAGGATAAAATACTCAAAGGGACGACTTTTATTCGTGGCGTTAGTGGCAATTCTCAAGAAAGTGATCAAATCGCTTTAGTGAAATTTCGATTACAAGGACACTATTTTACGCATCCTTTTCGAGTGTATAAAGATTATCAGTATAATAGAATATTTGGCTAAGATTTTTTGAAAAATCATCTTGCAATGGTTGATCACAATAAAAATTCTTTCAGTTTTGCGAAATTTGGTATTAATCCAAGATACGAATTGCCGGCATATGTATCTTTTGATAAAATTTCTAATCATATAGCGAAATTATACAAATCTCAATTTTTAGTGTTTCTTTCTTTTATTTTACCTCCGAACTCAAGTGCTCAGGTTACGTTGAAGAAAGTAAATGATCTTGCAGGTACTCGACATTTACTTGCTCCTAATGAATTAATACATACGCAATCACAGATGTTTGCGCGTAAATCTATTATAGACTAAACTCATCCAGTAGTTTATGTGATTAATCCTACTAAAAGTAAACTTTATTTGAAAAATGATGTTGTTTTGGGTTCTGTCGAACATGTTATCATTAGTACCAACTCAAATAAGCATAATTGCGCTTACAGTAAGCTCCACCAAGTCAATGCACTAGATACAAAACCTTTTCTTGAAGGCTATGATAAATACCGTGTGAATGATAACCCTGAATTGTTGCCACAACAACAACAGCAAATATATGACTTAGTAGAGGAATTTTCTTTTAGTTTCTCTTGGAATAAATTTGATTATGATAGTGCTAAAGGATATAAGCATATAATTGAATTAGTTGACAATATTCCACTCAATCGCCCGCAATTTCCCATCAGATGTAATCTACGTGATGAGATCAAAAAACAAATAGATATTTTATTGAAAAGTGAGATCATAGAGCCCAGTATTAGTTCATATAAGTGTCCGGTAATGGACAGTATCGACTTGGTTCCTGACAGTTTTCCGGTTTCTCCTATTAAAGATATTTTGACTAATTTAGCAGGATGCAAATGTTTCTGTTCTGGTGATATTTTGGGAGCATTTTTTAAATTTTTCCCTCACGTAAGAGTCAAAACATATTACAGCTTTTGCGAGTTCATACTTACCTAATTTCAGTCAATTGGCAGAGGCATTACTTTCTTTGTTGAAAACAGATGATCCTTTTTGCTGCAAACGAGCGCAAGACATAGCATGCAATAATAGCAAGCAAGCCATTATTTCAACTCCTTGTTTAATGAGATATAAGAATGATTATCCTCTCTTTCTATCTTTCGATACCAACAAAGTTGCCCATTTTGAACTAATTAATCAACCTCAGAACTCACCAGACGATACAAACCTAGTTCCTATTACTTACTGTAGTCGTGTGATGTCTCCTACCGAGAAAAAATTACACCTATATAAGCTTGAATTACTAGATTGCTAATTCTTTACTTTCAATTAGATATTTTCTTTTCCGACGTCATTTTTTATTTGAAAACGGATTGTCGCGGTATACTGTATTTGAAGCAAGCAAAGAATGTGAGTAAAATTTCCCGATTTTGAGTGAAATTGAATCGTACAGTTTTACTATTTCACATATCAGTAGCTCCAGCAACACAGAGGAGGATGATATTTGACGTTTTTACAACCCTCTGGAGATTTGAAAGATGACGAAAAGAATCAAGAAAATCCAAATTTTTGTTCACTCAGAACATAGGGAATTCGTTTTGAATTTTCGATAAACCAAATTTGGCAACAGAGCAGCGTAAAGATCCGTTGTTTAAAGATAGCTTTCTTGGTTCGAACTGAAAAAAATGGAGATCCTAAAATAGATCGCCAAGCTTTATATTTTACTACTAAAGACGGTATTTTGTATGGAAAACAGAAAATATCTCAATGTTCGAATTTTTTAGTTGCGGTTCCTACTTCTTTGTGTTATAAAGATTTTAATGCTTGCGGCACGTCTGCATTAGGTTCAGCTCATTTTGGTTATTCTAAAGCCCATGATGTTAGTAAAAACAGTGTATTTTCCCCACATGAAGAAATATATATATTATAAATGTTTGTGAGTACGACCTGTCAGATAGCGAAATCAAAAATTGGTTCTCCGTATGTTACATTGTTTACTTATCCCTCAGTTCCGCCCTTCTACCTCTTGCACATAGATTCAGGTGGAAATTATTCTCCCTATAACATTTTCAATCACAACTATCTAGTGGTTGTAGTAGACAGTTGTACCAGATACATAATTGCAGATTCCCTTCCTGACTTAAAACAGCAAGTACTTTGGCTTGATTTCTTTATCGTAAAATAATTCTAAAGTTTGGAATTTTGCATGAAATTGTTTTCACTAGTAGACTATTTAAAGAATTATGTGCTATGATTGGCGCAAACATGCGTTTTGTAAATGTTCACATTACATTACAGAAATGTGAAATTAGTGTTCGAAATATAGGATAACGACTGAAATCAGCTTTATGTGACAAAGATATAAGAGTATGGGTTGACTTATTACAAGTCAAAGTTTTTTCACTTAATGTCACCAATAATTTACCGCTTCAAATTTCACCATTCGAATGTCTTTTTGGCTTCACACCTAGTTTACTTTATCAGGCAATTTTAAAAACCCCGTGTAAATACGAAGGTAATGCCATTCGTTTACAGCAGTTACAAGAGATCGTTGATAAAGCACAAGAAAATCTTTACAAACGTCATAAAACGGACACAATTTTTTTTGACAAGAGACATACGAAACCTGCTTTTACAGAAGGAGAAAAGTTTGGCTATTGGACCCTACGAGGAGAAAAGGTCAGGCCAAAGCATTCAGCGGAACGTTCATTGCTCCAGCCATAATTGAACGAGTGAAAAATCCAAATTCGTATTTTGTTAAGTATAAGACCGCCCGAGGATCTTACGAGATAGATAGCATAGCAGTCAAGAAATTGTTGAGGTTTTATGAGAAAGATAACCCGGAAATGGAATACCACCTTCAATACTTTGACGAAGAGATGTGTATCAACGTCTGCACGGAAGACACTTCGACAAAAAAGATGAAAACGAGACACGAAGATCATCAAGGACACCAACTTAGAGTTTCAACCCCAGAAGATAATGTATAGAATAAGAAAGTTTCATTCCTTCTCTTCATATTAAGGATGTTGTGATTGCCGAAAATCTACCGACGTGCGCAATTATATGGAAAAATTCCACAGAAGAGGATCGAAAATTTGCTTGTAATTCTGCCATCAATCAGGAGATTAAAATTTATTAAAGTAACATAGTGGATATAAAAGCAGATGCAGCAAATCTGACGAATAAAACCGTAACTCATTTAGATGGTGCAGATAAAGCTATTCAAGACGCAGTTGGAACTGAATTTTTAGAAGAATGCTTGAGTATATCATCATTGAAACCAGAAGAAGCGAAGATTGTCAATGGTTATCGTTTACCAGCTAATTATGTAATTATTGCATGTAGACCAAGGAATTCGTCAAGATTTTACAAGAAACGTACAAAAATTATTTTAAAGTAATGTTGGAGAATGATCTTTCAACAATTGTCTACTACCTAAATTTTCTAATGGAGCGTTTAAATTTCCGAAGTTAGAAGCTGCCAAATTTGTCTTGGCCACAACAAGAATATTTGTAGGGAAACATCTAGATGACTTAGGCCGTGTCGTATTTTGTGTTTAAGTTAGAGATAATTGGGACATTTAGCGATTACTCCCCCTATATTTTCCTATTGATGAAGAACCTGTTAGTCCGTCTGTCTGCACGTAATGTCAATATGGATTACTTTTCTTGAGCACTTCTTTAGCACTGGCCAATCTTAGAAATTAGTTTATCTTAGTTTTGAATTGTAAATAAAAATCTACCGGTAGAGCCCTTTGAAACGTAGAACACCTTGAAATTTGAATTACTGGTTACAATCTGCTAACCTCGTTAACAAATTTGGAACAAGTTGGTATGTTCAAGAATTCTGCCATTTCATTTGATTCGACATCGTATAACTAGAGAGAAGTTAATGTAACTTTCTTGAAAGTGATTTTTATCACTTTCTTCAAATTTTCTTTTTTAAGGGCTCTAAAGATTGTTTACATTTTCTTTTTGATTTGACTGCATTAAATTAGCAGGATTTTTTAAAAAAATTATACTCTATTGTACGCTTCCAAGAAGTATTTACTTATATTCAGCCAAAGAACTAATTTTTATTCATAATATAAAATGAAATGAAATCTTTGTGTTTTACGTCCCACGATTATGCCGATTAGCTTAAAGGAGACGGTGATGATAAGTAATAAATGAAATGGTGGAATGAAGAAAGTGGGAGGAAACGGGAGAACCCCGGGAAACCCCACGCACACGGTGTTTGTCCACCACAAAGTTCACTTGGCGGGGGCTGGGATCGAACCCGGGACCCCAAGCACCAGAGGTGAACGCTCTACCGCTGAGCCACCGCGGCCCAATTTTATTCATAATAATCTCTCATAAGCTGGATAAATAAGGGATCAATAAGAAATAAGCAAAATAAATGATTATGAGGATTTGTTCCTGTCATAATGTAAGTATCTTCTACTTTGCGAGCAATGATTCAAGTTATTAAAATAATGACTAGTATGATAATACGATTTGATTAGCATGGTAAAACTGTAATCCTCGCATCCTTCTATTAGAAAATAATGGCATAATTTTAAAATAATAATAGTTCTAACGAGTTAAATAATTCCTGCAAGTTTATTAGGAGGATAACATATGGAAAGAGATAATGTCCTTCGCGTTGAATATGGATTGGAGTTATTAATGGATTTGCTGATATGAAGTTTTCAGTTTCATTTAGTATATATGAATTTCATAGTGAGACTAACATTAATGCTACAATTATGAATTAGTATCCTTTATTGAGTAATATGGATGAAAAGGAATACCATCCTGATTTGTATTGAGACCTAAAGGGTTGTTAGAGTCTGCATGGTAAATAATTAGTAAGTAGATCATTGATATTGCTGCTACAAGTCAGGGTAAGTGTATGTGAAAGGTAAATAATCGATTTAAGGTTGTGTTATCCACACAAAAGTCCCTCAAATCCATTGAACTAGTGTTGTGTTAGGGAATAGCAGACACAGATTTGTAATGACTGTTACTCCTCAAAATGATATTTGCCCTCATGGACGCACATATCTGGCAAATGCTGGCGTAAGATAACACAATTGTTGAAAGGGGAAACTACTATGTCACAAAAAAAAACAAGTTGTAATGACCCCTGATCAATTAATATATGACACAAAAGCAATACAGCCCTATCATGGAACAAGAAACTTGTAGACTGGTTAGCCAACTGCACATAAAAAAAACAAGTTGGGAGTATGGATATGATAGTAGGGATAACAATAGAGCTATTGTACTTACAAGAAACGGAACATGGCATGCTCAAATACTATGGTATCCCAAGGTTGAACAGATTTACAAGAGAATAACTGAACCTGAAATAATATATTTAATAGTAGAAAGTACGATATTGATCTATAGCTATTGCACTATGCGTTCAGAATATCAATCGTCTATCGTCGCTTCAGTTACTACACTAAACATTGGAATATTCTAGGATATGTTCAAACGCTGCACACTAGTGAATTACTCATAAGCATGTGTGCTTTTGATCTTGCGCAGGTTTAGATTTGAAAATCATATTTAAAGAAACATACAATAATAATTAATTGGAATGAAAATCTTTCTAAGCGAAGTCCGCATTTGAGTACACACTGACGTATTTATTAGAAAGAGTTCGCCGATTCAACTGAAAGCTATTATCTTCTGTTAAAGTGCAAGAGGCCTGGTAAAATGTTCTGTCATAAATGACAGTCGTCTCAATAATTGTACATTTATCAGCCCCTTCTCTAGACCACTTGTAATTATTTCTGCAGAAACTGTGCCCGTGGGTATTGAGCCAAGGCATATGGCCTAAGAAAAGTATCACGTAACAACATCAGCCCATACCGTAACAGGACATCGTAGATAGTGGTGGGTTTGAACACGTGGAGTATACTTATATATGAATATCAATGAAATCTTCGAAGCCACAGCTGACTCCAATTCACTTGATAGTTGAGAACCAGGGATAATATAATTGGTCCATGGTTGGTGGTCTGCTGAAAAAAGCAACTATCATAACAATTAACACTACACTGCTCGCGCGGATTACTATTGTAGTCCAGTGGATTTCAGTTTTCTGGTATCTGAGGATTGGCAACACTTGTGATCTTGAGCGGTCGTTTACCTTCCTAACCCATTTCTAGAACACCATTAGTCGAGTGATAGCACCCAAAGTCAACACACTGATGTTATACGGATTGTTATTTTCGCATGGACTACTATTGTAATCCGTGCGAGTACTGACGTGATAGTTTGTTTTCTGACTAACGTTTTATCTGTTCTCGTTTTGAATGTATTATTTCACATTATTCGCTCGAATATATGTGATATATATGTTAATTTAAAATTTCAGAACAAGAACAGATACGACAGTGGCTAACAGAAACTGAAAGTGACGACGAAAGTGTTTTGAGTATAGAACACTAAGATGAAATAGAGAACGATGTTGTCGAGTAGTGACTCTGAAGAAAGTGGTAGTGACGATTTGGAAGAAATAGAAGATGAAGAAAGGAACGGTGTCATCCAGGAAGACAGGTTTCACGGAGAATTTTACATTGGAAAGGGCAGAATTACCAGATGGAATATTGATTCAGTGCTCCCAAGAAATACGCGAATACAGCGTCATAACATCATACCTACACTGCATAGTTATTACTCCATAGAACAACACTAAATTTGGAATTGACATATTGGACAAATTGTGTTGCCAGTGTGATACAGCCAGGAATTCACAAAGATGGCCACTCACTCTCTTCTTCCACGTGTTAAACGTTGCTGGAGTAAACGCTCTCATTGTTTTCAAAGCAAATAACAATGATGCTATGATCAACCGTAGAGACTTCCTGCAATCTGTGACAATGGAACTTATCGAACCTCTTTGTGGAAGATGAAGAAACAAGAGTACCCGAAAAAGATGTTTCAGGTGCAGCAAGTGGATCTGCTCTGACCACAAGCAAACTCTTTGCACTGACTCTTATGACTGAAACACACAAAATTTTCCCTACTTTTGACCTTGTTTTCAAGTGTAAAAGTTAAACTTGCAAACAATTTAACAACTTCTTTTTAACTTTTATAACAGTTTTTAACACTTTATATGCAAATTTCCTCTTTCATTTCAATTTTTAATCAAATAGCAAGAAAATAAACGAACATTTACAAAAATGTAGTAAATTGCATACGCATTCTAAAGTTTTGGCTTCTAATTCTTTCTGTGCATTAAAAAAAAACAAAATGTTTGCACTGAAATGTGTTCTTTATTGCTTGTGAAAACACACAAAAAATGTAAAAAATACCAATTGAATAACCACTAATATATATATATATATATATATATATATATATATATATATATATATATATATATATATATATATATATATATCAAATGGACTACAATCGTAATCCGCGCGAGCACTCGTGTTTCAACAATTTCATGCGAGTACTGTAGTGTTAAATGATACGTAAGCAACCGGCAAACAAACTTGCATAAGTTGTAAGAGGTACGGATACATGATGTTTCAACATAGATAATATATAACTAAAGTCATAAGCTCCGAGCCTAAATATAAATTTCACAATGAACTCTAAGATGACTGCAGGCGTGTGTGCTACATCTTGTCGCCCTGGATTCAGGGTTGCTGTTTAAATGTCCTCGACTCATTCTGTTGAAGGTACATAAATCAATTACTGCATTATGATGATGTTAGCCATCCTTATTCGTGTTGCAATTCTTACTGATCTTTGAACATCCATGCATGAAAAATATTTGCGCCTGTTTGAGAAAATTGTACCGGCTTATTTGCTCATTTACACATTTCACGCGCTTCAAAAATCAATTAACTTAACAACATACAGTTACTACAATGTTGACTTAAAGTTTCCGCTCATGAACATGCTAAGGTACAAGATGTCAACAAATTAATGCGAGTGATAGTTGCGTCTTATCAAATCTTCCGGTCATCCGCCAAATGTATATGTCAAATCCTGGATTACGCAGGATATTTGGTCCTGTAATTGCTTAAAACTCAATTTACACGGAAGTGCTTTTATACTCCGGTGTAGAGGTACGTTTCCATATGTGCATTAGCAACACTGGCGGCAATTTCTCGCAGTGGGTTCTGTTGCTTTCCTAGCGTCTATTCGTTTAATCAGGGATGCAAACATCCTATGCCTTTACAACATGCCCGATTTTTCTGGCTCCATGTCATTTAATGCATGTCAAATAATTCATTGTGGACCTGTTTGGGGCCCCTGTTAGTAGATTGTAACACTTTGTAACATATTATATCCTTGTTTTAGGCATTTTTGAGTACTAGTTGTTTTTGGGAATCCTGATCCGTCGATATGTTTGACCTTTAGTGAAAACTTTCGTTGTTTGTAAGATGTTCAGAACTATATCTGCTTCTTTGCTTTGTTTTTTTGTGTGACTTATACTGAAATAACTCAAATCAATTTATCAAATCTATTCACTGTTTAAAACACTTTGTTCCATAATACAAATCGTTGTAGCATATGCTGGATTTCGAAATTTAAATCTGTCTCTTTCATGGAAATTATAACTTCATCATTGGAGAAAGGAAATTGGGGCAATTTGTTTTACAAGTGATGACCTCTTCATTTATATAATGTAAAATATTATTTACATAAATTACACACAAAGCTAAAAAGAAAATATCATTTCAAACCATATAATGAAAGTTGGGTGCAACATAGTAAAGTCCGATTCATATTCGTGTTATATGCAGGGATATTATTACATTAAACTTTCCTATGAAATGGAGAAGTGCAATTAAAAACTTGATAAAACATAAAAATAACGAATTTTGTTTTTTAAGTTATATGAGCTATTGTTTGTCGTCGCAAATTTGCAAGAAAAATAATGAGATTTGATTAGCAGATTTTGCCCCTAATTTTTGGTGGAGATTTCCCTTGAAAACCGTGTTTCCGCAGAAAAGAGAAAAACGTATTCGTTTATTTTTGCGCATTTTCACTACAGAGAGTTTTACTCTAATTTTTCATGTCCTTTAGGCACTTCTGACATATTGTTATTAGCACTTTTCATATTTCATGATCAAAGGTTTGGAGGAGTCCGTGCTCCACTCTACCTTCTCTCCAGGAAAATACGTAACACGTATTCCTTCATTTTAAGCCTACAACACCATTGCACAATTTCATTGACTTCGGTCTACTTCTTTTTGCATTTCGGGATTGAAATTTCAAATTTTGGGGTGGAGCCTTTTGCTCCTCAAAACGTTTTCCCGCAGAAAATAGGAACCACATGTTCGTTTGTTTTTTTGTTTTTCACTACACAATTTTTTTTGCAATCCTTCATGTCTTTTAGGTATTTCTTACATATTTCTTAGCACTTTTCATATTTCGTGATCAAAGTTTTGGAGAGGTCCGTGAAACATTCAACCGCTTTTTTTTTTCCGGAAAATACAAAACACGTTTTCTCTCATTTTTCGTATCTGTGCACAATTCAATTCACTTTGGCCCACTTGTTTTTGCTTTTCGAGCTTCAAATTTCAAAATTTTGGGTGACGCTTTTGCCCATTAAAACCATTTTTCCACATAAAATTAAGAAATTATATTTATTTATTAATTTCATGTGTAGTATCTACCTACCAACTGTTATCAAAATTGAAGTATTACACTTGGGAAGTATTACTTGTAAGTTAGAATTGGATGACTGCAATTTTGATGTTAATACAAAAGAAATGATGTTTATGGAACTGTCATTTGACGCAATTGGAAATTACTGTGAAGAAAGCGTATAGTCAAATTTTCTTTACGATCAGAATAATATTTTTAATCTTTGAAGCCTCAACCTACTTATTTTATAACAAAAAAAAAAAAATATTGCAAGTACCGCATACAAAATTGTTCATAATATTAGTATCTCTTAAGGTATTTATAATGCCCAAAACTTAATTCTTATCAAAATGTGACATCAAGCTATTCTTCCATGTGATATTCACCTATTTGTTCGTCAGTAGAAGTCAGTTGTTTTGATTTAGTAGAAGCCAAAATGTATACAATAATACAACAGATTCCCAATAAAAATCCATTTGTTTAAGATATAGTTGTTAAGAAAGTATCAAGAATCCTTTTTCCTTGGGTACTAGCTTAAGCTTTCCGTTTGAAAAAATTCAAGCAGGGTTTCCCTATGAAATGGAAGCGATCACTCTACACTCAATTTGCAGTAATGGCATATGCTTAAAGTATTAAATGAAATATTTAATCTTGGTTTAATGTAATTTGACTGGAATGACGTCCATTTGCATAAAAGTAAAAACATTTCGAATTTTTGATTCTACTTATTGCTCAAAAAGCAAAGTTTGGGATGTGATCTCATATCATTTACTAAGGTATTATAAGGGATTTTAAGATGCTTAAATCAATACACAGCGCAAACTGCAATGAAAATGAAGAGATCATTCGCTATCAATCTTCATTTTGCCAGAAAACAAAAAAACTTGAGTGTATTGACACATGCCATTATGCAGTGACAAAGCTAAATTATGTGTACGGAAGTAAGTATTATTAATGCAAAACCAAACATAATTTTAGAGTGGGACTTTAATAAACTGATTATGTTTAGGATAAGAAGTATCGTAACCTTTATTTTTCGGGCATTTTTGGTCTGAAAATAAAGAAAAATGTAATTGATTGTAACATTCAAATTTAGAGTTTTGAAAAAAAAAATGAAATGAAATCTTTAAGTTTAACGTCCCACGGTTATGCCGGTGAGGCTAAAGGAGACGGTGATAATGAGAAATGAGTGAAATGGTGGAATGAAGAAAGTGGGAGGAAACGGGAGAACCCCGAGAAAACCCACGAGCACGCTGTTTGTCCACCACAAAGTTCACGCGGCGCGAGCTGGGGTCGAACCAGGGACCCAAAGCACCGGAGGTGAACGCTCTACCACTGAGCCACCGCGCCCCTCTCTTAGTGTTTTGAAATACTGAAAAAAAATATTGTGTGAATTTTTATGTTTTGAACTGTTTCAATTTTAACATTAGAATAAGCAGAAACCAGATCTGAGAATATTTCTTCTTATGTAAAGAATGATTTCTCATGAAAATCAAACAATATCAAAGAGTTAATTTGTGCTTATGCTAAAAGCAATTTGAAAGTTGACATGTAGATATATTATTATGCTGCAACATTAAAATATTTTATTGTTAAATTCATACACGTATATTTAACACATCATATACATACGTCTTCAACTTGAATACAATATCAATTGTATTGGTACGAGAAATTGCTTTATGTTATTAGATGACAAAACATTATAAAAGTGATAGATAGTTTTAGTTTAAACAATTAATCTTTAAACCTTTATGAAATATTATCACTATGAAATATTCATTTTTATTATACATTGTACAACGAACAATACATTTGAAGAAAAAAGGAATGTTTTTGTACTGTAGTTGAGTTGAGTTGAGTTGATTTTAGTTTAGCGTCCCGTTCAGCAGCGAGGCTATATGAGACGTGGACCTACTGATTAACGTGGAATCCGAACCACATGAGCTCCCGCCGGGAATCGAACCCGGGACTCCCGCGCCATTTGTACTGTAGTTATATACATAGCAGAAAACAATAACGTATTTTCACAAATTCATCCTGTAAAAGTTAAGATATACCAGATTTGATAAATAATCGTATAAATTGCACTTTTAACTTAAAGTGGAAATTTGCGTATTTTGCCCACATTCATTTGAAAGAAAGGGCCGTAAAGAATAATAATCGCATAGGCATAGCAAGGTACTTAAACGACAATTTATTTACTTGTAAATGAGTTAAAGTGACATAGCAAAATAATAACATAATCATGTAAAGTTACACTCCTTTTTCTCTTGCAAGTCAGTATTGAAACTAGTCCAATTTCAAAATTATTCAGTTTTCCTCACAAAGTTAAATTTGTCATTTGAACCACTTGTTCTTAGGATGGAGAAATAAAAAAGAAATATTTTGCTAGAACTTAAATCATTTTAAACAGTTAGCAATAAGCCAAACATAGAAAGACGAAGTATCAATTTTTAAAAGGTGTAAGCTGTAGACCTATTTAATCTATCGAAGCTTTCTAATTATTCTTAAGCTGAAATCTAGTGCGTATTTTGAATTAAAGCGGTGAAGGGAGCGTAGAAAAGTGTATTACTACAGACTTAACATTAAAAACAAAAAGATAAATCTGGAAAATTAGAAGAAATGTGGACACAATATGATATATATTTAAGGCATGGATTATAAAGAATCATAATTAAATTTTTTATATAATTAAATAAATCGGTTTAAGAAAATGACCATATCCAGAACAGATAATTCCAAATAGTCTGGTTATCACATCGCTTTATTTGTACAAGCTCAAGAGCAATTAAATACAGACACATTTCTAGTAGCATGTAGAGTAGCACCAATTTTACCTTGAGGATAGTGGAAATGGAACGTGACATGAACTCTGCAAGATTCCAGTAGCATTGGTAACTTATACTGGTCTACAATCGCTGTAGAACCTCCTGTAGTTCTCAAAACTTTGTTGTTTCAATAATCATATCACACACATCCCTCTCAACAGCATCCCAAATATGTCAACCAAGATTGGCCTCGGAGTTTCTTGGCAGCACATGGCAAGCAAATTTAGTTTCGCGAAGTGCACATGGATCAGTCAGCCACAAACAATTGATCAGTTAGGAGCGTTGGGCTGTAACAAAGTCTTGCTTCGGATATAATTCGCCAGCAGCGTGTTAATTTCGAACAATGAATACTTCCTCAACGTTTTCCAAAGTTCGCTGGTTAGGGCCATTATCAGATGTATAGACATGTATGCCAGACGTATTGATTTCTCGGCTACGTAATCCATCTGAAAGCACCCATAGGATGATACTAATACCACAAATTGACTGTACTGTGCTGGCGAAAAGCATCCGTTGCTCCATATGATTAGCGACGCACACGTACCTGGCCATAATGAATTAACGGGTACCTCGGCTTATCAACTCCACCGATCTTTCTTATGCTTTGAGTGTCCAAAGACAATGCTCTTTTGACCTCAATCTTCTTTGTATGTCGTACTGGGTGTTGAGAAGAGTTACACTAGTGGAACGCATGCTTCCCTAGCACGTGGTGCGGACATGGTTCTGGATAGTATGGCTGCTTACATGCCGTTGATGTGCAGCGTTGAATTGAAGAGTCAGAATTGTACTGTGGCCAATTGTATCATCCGAATAAACCGAAGGCAGTGGTTTTGCTCAAATGTACGTTCTGATTTTAAAGGTTTAATATGGTGGCCTTTGAAAAGTCCAGGGCATGCACAAGTTCACATGTGGAGTGTCTTATACGGCTGCCTCCGACAGTTTGACTACGATAAAATGGACTGAGTCTCTTTCTTACATATTCTTCAGTCCAATTTCCTTCATACAACAATAAAATGCTTGATGTTCTCGCTGTAACATATCACGCTCTCCACTGACTGGGACAACTAACTACAGCTCCATTTCCTGAGAATGGCAGCTGTTTCTAATTCAATTTATGATGCGCTCTATTTAAAACATTATGAAATCTGATTAAAATAGAAAAATAAATCTGTTTCTAGTTGAAACAGATTTAAAAGAATCAAATACGGAAACATATCTGTGGTTAATGCAACTGAATACATGAAAATTATCTTGGTAAAGTTATGAAAAACGAATAGTTTAGAACTTGCCATGAAAAATTAAAACATGCAAAGCCTAGAAGCCTACAGTTTCAGTCTATTTACCTTGGCCATAGATGAGAACGGTTTTCTTTGTTAGACGTGTCTATTTCATCGTTGGTAAATTGTCTGGGTAATTTTGATTGCATTTGATATTCGAAGATATGAAAATGAACGCTGCGACTTCGAATTATGCAATATTTCTTATACATAAAGTTAAAAGCTCCCATTTACAAATGCAAGCGTGTCTTCCTTCACTGTACCTCACTCCCATAAAAGTCCTGTTTTCTATACAAACAACCTCCTTGCTTAAGGCTACCATATATATTTGTGATTTTTAACCATACGTCAATGAAAGTGAACATATCATATTTAAAGGATAAATTTGAACAAATATCTGACCTACAATTCAAACTGAAGAAATAAAAACTAATGCCATCCTCAGAAAAGGTTGGTAAACGTAGATATGTATTATGATTTGTAAAGAAATGTAGAAGTTGGCCTTGTTTTAAATATTAAGCACCTAACTAATACATTTCTAAATTTACGATTATGTAATGTCTGTGGATGCACATTGATTCGTATGAGATACATTTTTATAGGAGAAACAAACATGTGCGATATCAAGTACCACAGTGACTATTCCTTTAAATATATGTGTGTAATTCGGTGCTACTTATTTGCTTTCTCTGACTATTATAAACAATAACACTCAATAATAGTTGCTATTATACAGATAAATAATGTGCTAACTGAAAACAGGTGAGAACATTGAGCTAATTTTATGTCTGGGAAACGAAGCTTCACGTCATAACCGTGTGAAACTTCGTGCTAAAATATTTCATTTAATATACTATTTGTTATTATGCTATGTTTAAAACAAAACATAAAGTATAATTCTTTGTCAGAATATTAATAAATTTATTAGTAGTACACTACACCTAACTTCATGTATATGGAGCATTCTGAGTACAAGCAAATCATGTCCAATTACCAGAGATGTGGGAAGGTGATATGAATTTTATTTACTTAGCTCAAGTGTATGCAAATGTTTACACTATGTTTTACAATGTAGGAGATACTTACAGTTTCCAAACTTCAAATTTTTAACCTCTGAAAGGAGTTTAATTAGAGATCTTATATGAAATATACCGAAAAATGACAAATAAAGTCTCTTGATTCATCTTATTTTGAAATCGCCAAATAAAACGAAGTGTTATATATCACTCTTCCAGAAGAGATTGAATGACTTACGTAAAGATCTATATAAGCAATACGACAAATAAAATATATGTTCAAGTCTGGAATTTATAATTTGTACATTTATAAAAATGTTCTATACACATGGCTGAAATTTCGGTTTCTTGTGAAAAAATATTACTTTCATCTTGTCAGTTCTGCTGCTCGAGATGGTTGTTGTATATATATGTAAAAAGTATTTCTAGCAACATATATAGAAATAATTTTCTCAATTGGGAAATTCACAGGATATTGAGAGGAAGTGCCATTGGAAAATGAATTCGTAGAAACTAGTGATTTACTGAAATATATAAATACTTTATGGAAAGTTATGTAAATATAAGTTGATAAATTAAGTTACAAATTATTAAATTTGTAAAACACCAAGTTGGAATTAATGTATTTCTTCCATAGGCAGATACTTACAGCTGTGAATTTTCCTATTTTCATATTTATGCAGCAATATAATCTAATGTATTGATTGTGATTTAAAGGGTTGCGAATTTTGTCACACGTTGCTCATGAAAGAGAGATCACTACGTAATCAACATGCTGGAAACATTTTACCAAGTGTAATTAGAGATTTAGGCTTTTCTTTATATTTCTTTCAATTAAATGAGTAACAGAATATTCCTAATTAGTTCACATTCTTTATTTTCATTAGTCCTATTGCTTCATGATGTAATTGGTACATTACTTCAATCATTTCTCTATAGGCGGTTTACCAGTAGTTAATATCCAGTAGGTAAACATGGGACGAATCAATATAAAGTATATTACTTCCACAACACTCATAACACTGGCTCCTAGGAAAAGAGATATCACTCCGCCATAATACACTGTAAGGAAAAAGAAGCATGAATACTACTATACTTGCCTTGTGATGAGGTACTTACATTCTATTTAACACTATTTTAATAAAAAAAAACAATAAATATTTATGATTTACGAAAAGACGAAACTCCACTAGTAGTTACTTTGCGAGTGTGAATTATGCAACGTTTCTTACACATAAAGTTCAGGGCTGCCATTTACAAATGAAAGAGTATCTTCATTCACAGTGCCCATTCTCTTAAGGGTATTATGTTATATATAAAAGACCACCTTAATTAGAACTTCCATATATTTACGAGTATTAACCGTACGTAAATTAAATTAGAAGTACAATATTTCAGGGATAAATTTGTACACTGGGCTAGAATCCAAACTGAACACTTAAGCAAGAAACAGTATCATTTTGAGAAAGGAAAGGATTTTTTTTTTAAATTTTCTTCCAAGTTGATAAATATAAACAATTGAGTGGAATATAATTCAAATACTTCCTCATTATGATCACAAGGACTCCTGCAGTATGAATATAAGATGTTAAAAGTTAGAAACAGGAGCATACGTTTATATTGATTTATTTTCAATTGCCTTAACTGAAACCAGTGTAAACTAAGTATCTAAATTTTGAAGTTTTGTTGAAAATTATCAATTTTAGAAACGTTAATAGATAAAATACCATGAAATGGAAAATTGAAAATGATATCACTATGGTAATTTGCCTGGTATGTGGGGTTAGTCGTACAGTATTTGTGAAGCTAAGTGCGCCTGTATATAGCTATCAGCAGGATTGAAACTATCAAATGTAGCATGCTTCCCTTTGGTTGAGAAATGTATGGCAAATCCGAGGTTATGGCTGAAGTGAAATCAGGTTCATTATCACTCAAGTCTTCTATTAGCAATAGTATAGACATGTAAAAATACATATCTGGGAATACTAATAAAATAATGTCACCGCCCTACAGCTCATTTTTTTGCGATTTAAAAGAAACATTGAGAAAATAGATTTATTCTGAACTTTATTAACCAACCCTCGTATAAACCCAAATGTTCTAGAAACTCTTTGTCATCGCTTTGGAATGTCTGTTCATCTGTGTTAGTAGACTTCCGTTAGATTTCGTAACCATGTATGGACATACGTTGCAGAGACAGTGATTTCCTTTGTGAACGCTCTCAGTCCCGGAAGGAACGGGAAAGTCGCAAAAACACTTTACTTCTTGTCATTGCTCAACACTGATTTGATTATTTAAAATGTCCGCACTTCTTCAGCCAAAGAGTGTGAACTTGGTAGTATACGTCATCATCGGGGCGCTCTAGCACCAAGAACTTATACACAATAGCTGACTGGACAAAGAGTCAGTTGCTCGGCGTACGATCGACGAAGGACTCGTCGACACTTACTCGCGCACGGCGCGCCTTCTTTTTTTCTAAGAGCAGCGCTTCAGCTGCCTACAATTATCATATTACTAAAAAGTTGTATACGCATAAATATTTTGTCGACGCGCTCAGTGTTAAGCCAGAATAAACGAAGTTTTCTGAATATGACAGTGATAGTTCGTATTTTCGTGCAGTAATATTCGCATGAGTGAGATTGTCCGATGCAATAGTTATATGAGTGAAGTTGTCTGATATAACATTTACACGAGTGAAATAGTCTGATGGTCGATAACTACCTTAGGAAACAGGACTCACAATCATCACATCTGTTTGGAACTCTCACCGAGGAAGGAGCGGTCAAGAGGTACCCTTAGGACTTCAACTTCAAAAACTACGCATATATTCGAATACAGGACAGCGGAGGCGCAACATCGACAGGCTAGCCGAAGAAACACGTGAGTTATTCACATTGTATGCCACCATGTCGTTTATTATTAAAATAAAGCCACCATCGTATCAATAGTAGTAAATTGTTAATGGTGAATATATTGGAAATATAAAAGCATGTAATATTTGTGCTCTCATAGTAACATTATATTTCTTTTATCGAAAAGTAACTTTATCATTTGTTACATGTTTAATATTTAATTTTCTTTATACGTGTAGCTTAACAATAATCCTTACGTTGCTTGCATTTTCATTTACCATGTTCCCAGTCATCGTAAGTGAAACTGTAGGCATGGGAAAATAATCGTTTACGTCATGGCGTAACTGGGAGACATAACTAAGGAAAAGGGGAATGTATGATAAATAAAAGTTGTTCCGAACCACGACGTAAATAACGATTACACCCGAAATGGCTAAACCGTGACAAGACATACTTTAATCTTCGGATAGAACTGCATTTAATTATTTCAGCGTTCATTTATTAAAGTACGAAAATAGTCAACATTTGAATCACGTAGTTGCAAGTAGCAAACTTGGTGCAGAATCATGAGTAGATTGTCCCAACTTGTGAAAAGAAAGAAAAGAAAAAGAAAATAATGAGTAGGATTTGAAAAAAGAAAAAAAAGTAAATATAATTACCACGGAAATATAATTAGTACAATTTGTTTTGTAAGAAATTAAAACATTTTGTTTGTTCGCGAACTTTTCTTTCGCTAAATTTTTCATAGTATGTATAAACGAACAGGTCGAACAGCTGACTACACATACACATACACACACACTCATAGTAGTATGCACCTCGATAAAATAGTGAATTAATAATAATTCGTTTGTTTATGTTAATTGCCTATCCAAATACTTTTACAAAATGAAATTTCGAAACAAAATAAAAACTCTGTGCAATTGAAATGATGAAATAGTTTGAGAAAAGGTTTGTTTATATTGTTACTTACTTCAAGTGTTTATTTTTACATGTTTTATATTGTGATTTAGTTACTTGTAAGTTAAGTAAACATGGAGAGTAGTATTACATTAGAACAAATTCAAGCATTATTAGAGAAACAGTCTGAGAAATTAGAGCATAAAATTGATAGTACTAACGAGCGAATAAAGGAATTGGCAAACGAGTGCGCGAACAATAAGTTAGAGCTAGGAAATAAGTTTGATTGCAAATTCGATCAACTAAGTACCGGTATTACAACCACCAATAATTCCATTATCGAGGTACACTCTGGACTAATTGATGTGACCAATCAAGTTGAAGCAGGAACTGTTGAGTTTAAAAATAGTGTAGCAAAATGTAAGGAAAGTCTCGTTGAGTTTCATGAATGCATGCAGACGGCACGACTTGAATGCAAAAAAGTGCAAGGCGAAAGTGAAATCGTAAATACTCTTGAATTCGCGCAGGCCCCCATTGCGGAAGATAGATGCCTCATAAGTCAGAGAGTTAGTTATAGTCAGGAAAAGGAAATACGTAGTGTGGAAGTAGTAGTAAGCATGAGCTTGTTATGTGTATCCGTAGACAATTGTGATTCTAGTATACTTAGCGTTATTGATTTACCGGCTAGGGATGCCGATGACTCACACACAACGAATGGTAGCGTTGGGAATACGCGTACCCACCCTCGCCAAGAAGCCAGGAAAGGCTTGCGAGTTGAATTGTTGTTTTTGTGTGAAGATGTAGTTACAGTGTTGTCGTTTTTACGTCGCGGGCAAGTGGTCTTGCGCGACTTAACAGATTCAAATTTGTCTTTGGTACCATATACGGCCAACGTGAATTGCATTTTTATACTGCAGATCCATTCCGACTTTACTAACTTCGAGTACGGTAGTAAGAGACAACTCCAGATTGATAATTTGAAGTGTAGGCCTATCCAGCGAATTGTGTTTTACGTGCTAAGCGCTTTATTTGTGAATAACTTGTCAGAAACGTTCACGGTAATCGGGCCTAAAAGTAACATTCTTACTCAAGTGCATGCAGATAAAGGGAAATTGGTACCAGTAGAAAAGCTAACATATAACACCAAGGTCAAGAAGAACAGTGAGATAGTCCACGGTAACCAGTTGGGTTTTGCTGATTTGGTAGTTTATCTGAATTCGGTCTCAATGCGCACTAATAATAAACATGCTGTAGAAGGACGTAAATTAGATTCTAGTATGGTCACCTTTTATCAAGCTAGTACGTCACCATTGCGAAAGTGTAGAAAACGAAGGTTCAAACGTAAATCTACTCGAAAACAGCTGATCGTTCGGGATTATGCTCATGCTCGTCAATTTCAATGCAAAACGTTCTCACAGCGCGCACAATCCCGCATTAGGTATGTAGCGAAAAGCAGGGCAAGAGTAAAACAAAAGCGTTCTCAAAGACGAAAGTTGGCACAAAGTAATCGTGGGAGAAAGAAATTTAAGTGTAGATCGAAGTTAATGGCATATCAACAAACACGTGAGAAAGCCAATACGCGAAAAAAGTGTACGTCGACTCCGAAGAATGCTAAAAAGCGCAAGTGTAAATACGTACGAGTCTCGTGCAGCAAGTTATATGGTAAATGCAGTGTTAGTAAGTGTAAACTTAAAAGGAAAGTTGTGCATGATCCTAAGTTTAAGCGCCGTAAACGAAAACGCGTTACTATGTGGAAGTTCAGTAGAAGCATTGCAAAGAGGAGAAAAGCCCCTCAAGTCATAAGAAGTAACTGGAAGAGTACTCGTAAGCGTATGAAATTGCAGGCGTACAAGTGTAATAGACATCGGTGGAAGATTAAAATTCTAGCGCGACCTAGGCGTAAACTTTGCCCGAATTTAGACTGAATCCCGGAAGAGACGAAAATTAAATACCGAATTTGATTCGTCAGATTTTATAAGAAATGAAAATAAAGATTGTTATTTCTTTTATTTTAATTATTCCCCTCGAATCTCGAAAAGTTAGGAATTTGTTTTTCAGCTTCAAGTGTGTGCACACCGCCCTTGACGCGCCCGTCCCAAGGAACCACCAGTATTGTCTACAATCAGGTACGTTCATTTAAATACCATGTTTTATTCTTTCTTTACAGTTTTTGAAGATGAGAGATGAATGTGAAAAGCAGAGGAAGGACAGCATTGGAAATTTCAAATAGGTAATCAACTTAGATCGTGATTTCGGACTTTGAAATTTTAATAATACCCTTCCACTTTTGAAAATTATGGTTATCCCGTTTTGGATACAGAACTTCTGTATCGAATTTTGTTAGGATGTCTATGTTTTGTATGTCTTATTTCTTTTCAGGTGCTTCCAGTCTTGGGAACCAAATGTCATTAATAAAATTTTACTATTTTATTTTCTTTGAGTTTTATTCATTTACCTTGTATGATTATATGAACATTTAGTTGTCCCCATACCATTAGGCATTTAGAGAAATGATAGGCAATTAGAGATATTTTAAAATTCAATTAGAGAAATACTAATGAATGTTACAATTAATTATGAAATTTGGATTTTGAAAAAAAAGTGTATTTTTCAGTTAATGAATCTTTTCATCTGACTTTGTCATGAAGCATGTGCAAAAGTATAATGAGTTTTGTAACATAAGACTGGTTAGGCGTTGAAATACTGAAAACTAAATAATACTTAGTATGGTTTTGCAAGTAATTTAAAATAATGTTGAATTTAAGATATCTGTTTATGAAACCATTCACATGTGATGTTCGTTATGCAAAGTCAGTGGGTATTTGTTACGACATTAATGAAATTTGAAACTCAATTGAATTTAATTACAAAAAGTGTTCTACAAGTTAAGAAGAGGCAAAAGGTTGAAAAATTATAATTCAACCCTTAGAGGCGTCACTACTATCCTCTTTCAAAATTACAGTGACGAAATCGGGGTAGCGTCTGGTTGGGCCTCAGCTATTGTGTGAATTTGGCCTTTAGACACACACACACTTCTAAATTCCATTTCGGCTTGTGACATTCTAAATCTATTTATTTAAGAATAAGATATTTAATTTGACGCTTAAAATTTCACATTTTATTAGATATTCATTTTTAATTGACGAAAAAGAGATCATAAATTGCGTTTATTTGGGATTTTGCTAAATAACTTTTTCTCTTCTTTTTTCCTGTGGTACGATTTTCACGGAATGTTACGTACATTTATAATAACGTTACGTGAAAACTGCACTACCAATGATCACCGACACAATTTGGTATCGATATATATAAAGTGTTTGTTTTGTTTAGGTAGCATTACCTATAATATATTCGGTACAGTTAAAAGTGGAATATTTTATTAAAAGTGAATAATATTTTGCATCGTAAAGAATTTAATGTTGAAGTATTCTCGTTATTTGTTTAAGTTTGAATTAGAAACTTCCTTCAGTTTAGTGGAATGTTTTCGAAATCAGTTTTGTTCAGTTTGAAATGCTTTTGAAAAAAAAAAGAGACGTATAGTGGCAGTAAGTAATTGAGATATGTAAGGCAAAAGGCCAGTTGTAATTTAAGAACTATAATTGGGCAAGAATGGATTAAAAGGAGCTAATAAGCAGTTCCCATGTTGCGGGTTAATGCCGGTGTTAAAGGCTATTTTGAAGAGCGACACCGATGTTGCGTTTCAGGATACTAGCGATAATATTCGCATACAAGGCGATCATAGCGTATAAGGCCTATGGAGAGGCAAACGCTTGTACTGAGGACCATGAATTATGTATATTGCGAAGTATACACGATGCAAAGGGCAATGAAAGGCCACATCTGTGTTTTTCGAGGTTGATTTTTCCCTCGTTATCGTTGTTAAGTTCCCAGCCAAGGGTGCTGGAGGAGGCAAGAAGCCTATATTTTGTGTGTTTATATTACTAGATAACAATGGTCCACAAGGTTGATATGTATATCCCTTTATGTGCAATGTTGTGAATGCTCAGAAGATATTTCTAAGAAACGCCCATGCTTTGAGGTGAATTCATCCCTCTTATGTTGTGTAAAGTGTCTTTTTAAAGACAACCGCAATATGAATTATTCTAGCTCAGTTTTGCAGGTGCCCATAACCCAGTTAGTTGCCATTAAACGTCTATTACAAAATTGTTGTTAATAAGTGGTTATAGTCATGTTAAAAATAAATAAATAAATAAACTTAAGATATTAAGTTGGTATTTTAGGTAATGTTTTTCAGAACTAAATTTATGTTATGAGAATACATCAACTCTGTTACGTAACAGCAGGTGCTAAACTGTATTAATGTTTAATGAACAAATTATAACCATTATGGAAATTTGATAGTTAAATTTATCGTCGATCTTGAATTCACTAATTTTATTGGTTTGATTTTGGACAAAATTTGATAAATATTGTTCTAAATTTTGAAATGAGTGTATTTTAGAAGTTGAGGGAACGTGAATAATAATTATTAAAGTAAAATTAATTGAATAACGAATACGACATTCTGATTGTAAGTGATATGGTCACCACCCGATATGGCTAAATGTATTGATTTATTCCCGATTGTGACTTAATACCGGACATGACGATATTACTGATGTTGATAAGTGCACTTTTGCCAGGAGGCCAGCACATTTTTTGGCTAGCGCTCTTTAAGGGAATGCAATTGTAAACCTACTAATTTTTGTAGGTATGAGCGGGCCTAAAATAACTAATAGTTATTGAATGGTTAATGATATTGAGATGCAGGGCTGTAGTATCGCACTTCCCCCCCCCCAGGGTATTCTTCTTGTCCTTTTCATATTTTTTTTCTCAATACCTTCTGCAGGTCTAGATACTGGCAGCCCAATTGGGGTTGGATTACCCGATTATGACATAGCTGTAATGCGCGAAGCATTCAGCTGGGTGGAATTAGGATTTCGTGCAGAAGCGATTTTATCCAAATCGTCGGGAACGTTGGCGATCCCGCACACTTCGAGCTGTAAGAGGAAAATAGTAAGTCAGCGCTCATTGATCTTCGGGATCAACTCATTAACCTATTTTTGTTTAATTTATGACTTACGACCTGCTCTGTCAATTAATGGCAGGCAGGATGGCGCTTCGACAGGCTTAACCGCCGTTTAACTCATTTATATATTAAAATGTTTAAAAGATTTTAATTATGTTATATAACGTAAGTATATAACGTAAGTAGATTGATATTTTAATTGTTTTGCATATTACGATACAATACGTAAAAATGTTAGTATATAGGTTGATTTTGTTCAGTTTGAACTTTACCAGTTTTATGAATAGATTTTGCATATTTAGTGAGAAAGTATAACTAGAATTTGAACTTTGTTTATATATCGTATCATATTTACATAGTATATTCGTATAATTCCAATTATTATTTTGGGAAACAGATATTTAGAAACAAAGAAGTAGTCTTAATGTGAAAAGCATATTAAAAAAAAAGTTTTGTTTTCGTAATTTTGTAAGTTTATCTAATGCTCAACAACTCACACAAAGGAGAGAATACCTAATTTAATCTCGTTTCGTCCTAAATAACTCATACAGGTGGAAAAATTTAATTTAATTCACTTTATTAGAGTTTTATTCATTTCGATATGAGAAAAGTATCAGTTGGAACTTTCGCTACATAGTTCATTTGAACAGAGTGATCATGATTAACGAATTACTCTGTTGTTTATCTGATTATTTTCATGTTCAAAAGTTCGAAAGGAGAGAACATCGTTTTGAATCAGCACTTGTCAATAAACTCACACGATAATAACGAACTTTAGATTGAATTTGAGAATTTTGAGAATTGAGAATTTAAAAAAAATAAATAAATAAATAACAGAAAGAAATTGGTTTATTGTACAATTTGATAGTAATTAATAGATTCCATTGCTTATAGTATATTGGGGCAATCAGATTTAAATATATTCGGCACGTTGATATTGATAATGGTCATCGAGCGAACATAATCATTGTGTGTAAAGGATTTGAGCTGTATACGTTTGAGTTCAACTGAATGGCAATTGAGCAGTACAAATGAATTAGGGCTATATTTAAGATGCCAAAGGCTATATAGAGCGGCATTCTTATTTGAATTTATTGTTATGGCATACGTGTACTTTAACGTGAAACCAAAGGCCATTAGAGGGCGGTTCACGTTCAGAGATGAATACTCCTTGAATACCTAGCTTGGGAATGCTAGAAGAGTAGAAAGAGTTTATTCTAAGTGTTTAATGCGTTTAGAGGTGGATTGTAAATCTCTCTTATTATGTGATATGCGTTTGTGATTAATGCCCGTAGAATTGAGTTGTAGTTTGCCTTTGCCAATAAGATGTTTGTTGAAAATGAGATTCAGAAATGATTGTATCAGCCAAAAGTTATATGTTCGCCAATGTTATACAAGTTTCGTGCATTAGTATTGACGCCCGCGTACTTGCTGCAATTGATGAACAAGTAAAATAAAAGTTTACGTTTGCTGTGAGCAATGCTGATAATTAATTAAAAAAAAAAGTAAGCTGACATGTGATTCTAAATTTATTTGAAACAAATCAATGAATCTCTTGTTTGTTGTTTGAGCAATATGATTATTAAAACTTGATAGTATATTTGATTTTAAATTCTTTTTAGTATTTCGATATTTAATAAGTTAAAATATAGTATTTTGAATAATTAATATGTGACTTACATTATAGTTATTTTGTGAATTCTTGTTTTGAAATTTCTTTTGGGATTATTACTATTTTACATGTATGAATATATTAGTTGATATCACCATTTGATGTTATATTAGATTTTTATGTTTGATAATCTAATATTATGAAAATTTTGAATAAAAAAATTTAAGTATCAATCTTGTTGTAAGAAGGTGCATATACACACATTACACTACACATGCTACATATTAGGAATTTCGATATTACCGTTCGTTACGTTGTGAGGCTACACTTTCGAAATCGGTATACACATTTTGCTATTGTTTAGTAGTTAAGTATTTTTTATATTAATGTTCATTTGTACATTTAATTGGAGTGACATGTTTAAGTATATCATGTGTTTTGCAAAAGATGATTGAAAAGTGAATTAAGATACATTTAATTATGGTGAGAAACCAATATTGGAAAAATAAATAAATGAACAAACAGAAGGAATTATAAATTGGAAATATAAATAAATTAACGATGAAAAATTTACTAATGGTGGCATAAAGGTGGCTTTGTTTGAACAAAAGGTGGGTTAATTCGGACTTAAAGGTGACTTCATATAAATAAAAGGTGGCTTTAAAGAACATAATAGGTGGCTTTAACAAAGGTGGCTTGTTGTCATACAGGGTGAACAACCTCCCAGTTAATAAGTGAAGTGCAATAGATACAGTGCAGTCCCAATACGTCGAATTTTCACAGTGAGTCCCCAACGATCTTCGATTCACATACAATGTGTTCCATAATATAGTGATTTTCTAGTAACACTTCAGTACACTAGTGAAGTACGTTATATACAGTATAGCCCGATATATCGAGTCGTTATGGTGAACTCTCAGTGACAGTTGATTTATATACAGGACGTTCCCAAAATACAATGACCATTAAGTGACATTCCAGTATGGACTATTAACCCTTCAACGGCCAGGGTTCTCTTCACAAATTGAAACAATTTGCTCGGACACTGCTCGGGCCCCAATAGGTTGTCACCGCCCTACAGCTCATTTTTTTGCGATTTAAAAGAAACATTGAGAAAATAGATTTATTCTGAACTTTATTAACCAACCCTCGTATAAACCCAAATGTTCTAGAAACTCTTTGTCATCGCTTTGGAATGTCTGTTCATCTGTGTTAGTAGACTTCCGTTAGATTTCGTAACCATATATGGACATACGTTGCAGAGACAGTGATTTCCTTTGTGAACGCTCTCAGTCCCGAAAGGAACGGGAAAGTCGCAAAAACACTTTACTTCTTGTCATTGCTCAACACTGATTTGATTATTTAAAATGTCCGCACTTCTTCAGCCAAAGAGTGTGAACTTGGTAGTATACGTCATCATCGGGGCGCTCTAGCACCAAGAACTTATACACAATAGCTGACTGGACAAAGAGTCAGTTGCTCGGCGTACGATCGACGAAGGACTCGTCGACACTTACACTACAATTATCATATTACTAAAAAGTTGTATACGCATAAATATTTTGTCGACGCGCTCAGTGTTAACCCAGAATAAACGAAGTTTTCTGAATATGACAGTGATAGTTCGTATTTTCGTGCAGTAATATTCGCATGAGTGAGATTGTCCGATGCAATAGTTATATGAGTGAAGTTGTCTGATATAACATTTACACGAGTGAAATAGTCTGATGGTCGATAACTACCTTAGGAAACAGGACTCACAATCATCACATCTGTTTGGAACTCTCACCGAGGAAGCAGCGGTCAAGATATACCCTTAGGACTTCAACTTCAAAAACTATGCATATATTCGAATACAGGACAGCGGAGGCGCAACATCGACAGGCTAGCCGAAGAAACACGTGAGTTATTCACATTGTATGCCACCACGTCGTTTATTATTAAAATAAAGCCACCATCGTATCAATAGTAGTAAATTGTTAATGGTGAATATATTGGAAATATAAAAGCATGTAATATTTCTGCTCTCATAGTAACATTATATTTCTTTTATCGAAAAGTAACTTTATCATTTGTTACATGTTTAATATTTAATTTTCTTTATACGTGTAGCTTAACAATAATCCTTACGTTGCTTGCATTTTCATTTACCATGTTCCCAGTCATCGTAAGTGAAACTGTAGGCATGGGAAAATAATCGTTTACGTCATGGCGTAACTGGGAGACATAACTAAGGAAAAGGGGAATGTATGATAAATAAAAGTTGTTCCGAACCACGACTAAATAACGATTACAATAATATCTAATATTAGCGTGCTTGGGGTTCCTGATTCCATTCCAGTTTGCGCTAAGTAAGCTTTATGTTAGAATAATACTGTATGCTTTGCTTTCCTCTGGAATCTTCTTTTTTTAACATTCTTTTATTCCAGTATAGTTTTAATTATCATCATTGTTCACTTTTGTCTACACAGTGTGTCTGTAGAGAAAACTGAATGATTCAATTTAATTATCATGACTAATTTCTTATAGTCGTTCAGAAAACAAGGAAAGCAAGTTACATTTCCAAAGTTGTGAGAAAAAGACATAAAACGTGTAGACACCGACATATCCGAAAGGGAGATCAACGTTTACCAAACCTCCCCAAAAAATGTAAAACAGACAAGAAATTAAAGAAGAAAAGCAATTTTTATACTAATTTTTAAACATTGTAATAGTTATACTCTCCCGGAAATGAAGTTTATGGTTACTGGTATGTCTGAACCTTATTAGTGTTAATAACAATATATAAATATGAATCGGTTTAGCTCTAAAAGAAGCTTTAGATACAGATCCCAAAGATGAAATATGTGCAAAATTCCCAGAAGTGAAATTCCCAGAAGGTAAGTGTGATATGCGGCGTATATTCACTCATACTTTTTTAGTCGTAGAAGTGAGAGAGATTGCAATCTTTCATACAAAACAATTGTCATTACTCGTTTTCGCAAACTTATTTCTTTTGAAAATTATCTAATTGTTCTTTACTTTTTCAGCACTTGTTACCATGAATTGCAATATATTCATAAGGACAAATACATCAGCGGGTACTTTTGCTTTTAATAAGAAGCATCAATGTTACATTATTGCTGAGAAGCGCTTCCCTCTACAACAATGAACTTAACGAATGCATTATTTGAACATTACTAGACCAATATGAAAAAACTTCATAAATGACAAATTTCACACAACTCTTACAACCTCTTTCTCAGCACCAACCCATACGGTGTTTTCCTCATTTTTATCATAGTTTTAATAATTCACACTGGTTGAGGACAACAAAGTTTGGCCAATGGTGCTGTGCGAAGGTAATACGGATATAATTATATAATTTTTAGTTAATTTTTTAAAAAAAACTTACTAGATTCTGTCCTTTGGTATTATTCTTCATCACATAACATAGTTATTGCTTTTGTCGATACATCTGTGCTTGTTCCTACAAGCGCATTGACTTTATATAGGATTCACTGTGCTTGAAGAGAACAGATGAAAACGGACTGCTGGCATTGGGTAATTGGCTTATGTGACGGATATATCCATTTATTGTGTTATTCATTTATTTTTTCGAAATAAGTCAGTTCTCTAGAAAGCTTATATTTGCAATAAATACTCGTTATATATATATATATATATATATATATATATATATATATATATATATATATATATATATATATGGTTCAAAGTCAACTGGTGCTAGTGACTTAAATTATTTTGCTGAGCAAATAAGTGGATTATATTACTCTTTTGGCTGTAATCCATCTTCACCAGAAAAAGAATAAATATGTGATGTTGAAGGGAAAAATATGCGTACCTAGGTATATAATTTATAATTCATTGCAAACTTACTGGTTTGAATATATCTGTACAGGATTACCGAAGACAGAATACCTAATTAAGCAATATTAATACTTAAAAGAAGCTGACAGAGCACAAGGATATATCATATAAATAAACAATTACTAATCGAAACTAGACGTAAAATAGATCGAGGTCTGAGGACAGTAGTTCTAAAAATGCTGCAATTCAGTAACTCCATGACATTTAAGGATCGTGACCTCTCTAGATGGCGAAGCGAATAATAGGTAAAATAGCACTAAAATACATGGCCAGATACGTTTAAGGATTTTCGAAAATATATACTAAATTAGTCGACAATATACAAAACAAATCTTTAAAGTAAAAACTCTAGGAATATTTATTCGAGAACAGCTAAAGTACCAATTCGTACATATTGCATTGATTTTTAGAGCCTATTGCCGACTAACTTAGGCTTTAAATATGTTCTAATTGTAAGAGATTGGGCTAGGAGGTATTCATTTCTTGAGCCAGCAAAACCGCCTTATTTCAGAATTATCATTAATAAGGTTAAGAAATTATGGAAACACTAGTTGGAAACATAATCTAGTTCCAGAATGTACTTCATATTTGTTTGGATAATAGCTCTGTAAGGCACGTTTATAGCAAAAATTTTAAACATATAACTACCAGTCTTTTTAATTCTAAAATGAAATGAAATAAAATCTGTGAGTTTTACGTCCCACGGTTATGCCAGTGAGGCTAAAGGAGACGGTGATGATGAGTAATGAATGAAATGGTGGAATGAAGAAAGTGGGAGGAAACGGGAGTACCTCGAGAAAACCCACGTACACGGTGTTTGTCCACCACAAAGTTCACTTGGCGGGGGCTGGGATCGAACCCGGGACCCCAAGCACCAGAGGTGAACGCTCTACCACTGAGCCACCGCGGCCCCTTTTTAATTCTAGTCTACATCTAGTAGAGGAAACTAATGTAATAGAGAAAGGGTGTTTGAGATGTTGTATTAATGAAAATCAGACTCAGCCGTGTACCATTCTAGATAAAATTTAAGTTATTGTTAATAGTAACAATATTAGTGCAATATACTTAGATAAAAAATCATTTACGTTACTTGATAGTAACCTAACTTTCAAGTTAAGGATTTTAGAGATTAAGAGAATAAAGGACATATAGCATAATTGACTCCTAATAATATAGAGAAAGCCTGGAAGAGAAAGTAGCAGTTACATAAAAGTAAGATAATTCTATCAATTTTCTAAATAGTAGACAAAGAACTTGTAAGAAATATAAAGAAAGTTCCTTTGCATAAAAAATACAACTCAAAGTAATTTTAAAGTTTTTTGGACAAGTTTGGGTGAAGTCAATAGATAATCCTAATATTGAAATTAAACGTCAAGCAACATATTTGAAGAAATATATATAAAAGATGAATGCAGACAAAGCTAGCCTGAGCTTAGAAAAAAACGATATAACGGAAAATTAAAAGAATATCGGCAAGCTTTTAACGTAATAAACAATGAGTTATATTACTAAACCCATAATCATTTTGTACACTTTAAGCAAGAGGGACAAAGAAAGGAAAGTATGTTCATGTGTCAGTAATTTTGTTTGCGTAAGAGTGATATTTCAAGTTAAGACTCTAAAGATTTTACATGATTCCGGGAGACTTTTCGATACTGTAAATCTTCATCATCAAAAAGCTTTGGATAAAAGATGATGTGCCTTTATTCATAACTAAATTTATGGCTGTTTTTTTGGTTTATCACGATAATTTCCAAACATCGGTATGGTAATCTTCGTATCCCAAAAATGCCTTGTTATACTATAACTGATAATCACGGGTCGATAATATTTGTAGGTTCTTTTTTTGTCACTGACGAACTGTGCTTAAGAAAAGTGTCAAAGAAATGTATTAGTACCAACAAGGAAATTTATTTAAAGAATGTTCAAAGGAACTTTGCCCAAGCCCCAAGAATCAAGCGAATAAACATAATTTTAGATATCTCAAGACCAGATCAAACAATCACCCTAAGCTGTACTTCCGAAATAATTATATAAAAGTGGATGGCATCATTGACAAAGTTGACCAGAATCACATGGTCTAGAAATTTTGTTTACACCAGAGAAAAAATCGTCGGAGTAGCGCTCAGTACGTAAGGTGAAATGGCTGTAATAAATCAGTATCTTACAAAATGTGAAGATACATCTGTCACAGAATTTCTGAACGCCAGAGTAAAAATGCCGCTGGCATCCAACGGAAATTATGTGTTATTTGCATAACGACACTAATAAGCATAAGGAGGGACAATGGTACACAGCGTTTCGAGCTAGGCGTATAAATGTTCATAACGATGAGTGTAGCCGAGGGAGGGAGGATGAGTGTACAAACAGACGATGTGTTGGAATACGTTAACGATAAAGGGTGGTCCAATAGTGGGTTTACAATAAATGAACTCGTCCAAGAGCTTCCAGAAGCGTGAGGAAACAGTGCATCGTCCAGAACAGTGCATCGAATTGTGATTTACAAAGTTACGTTATCACGAACTTTCTGCTGACAGACAATCACAAAAGATAAAATAATGAAATCTCCTCGCGATGTTTTGGTCTTCTGTGGAGAATGAAGATAACCTCAATTGCCATATACTGACATGGTATCATACGCCACTGAAAAGTCGTGACAGCAGTCAGTGAATGACTGTAATTTGGTTTTGCTAAAGCGACGAAATTCAAATAAACACAACCAGTTCAAAAAATCATGGCAAACGTGTTTTTGACCTAAAGGCAACTCTGTGTTGTGAACAAGGGATATTAATATTAGCTTTATAACAGAAATTTTCAAATTCCGGAATTCAGCGTTCAGAAACATTTTAGGCATTCCCTGAAAGCTTATGTATCAGACGTAGTCTGGAAGGAGCTTCGCCTTACACATTTAACCTCTAGTCAACTAGGCTCGTCCTTGCATGTAAGGTACTAGATACGGTGTGGCTTTTTAAGGGAAGTCCAATTTTCTCAGGGCTTTTCAAATACCAGTAATTCATTCTCTACCTGGTCTAGAGTCATGAAACAAGAAGCATAATATACAAAATAGATCAAACGGGAGGGACAAGTAAAGGGAATAGTTCCAAAAAGGGCATAGCATTTATTTTTTTTTCTGGCCTTGGAAAATAAATGTAGTTTTTTTTCACTGTAAGTTTTATGTGTACTAATTAGTAGTAGAAATAAATACAATAAGTGAATTCGGTATTTACAGCATTTTATTTTATGTCACTATCTCCTTTTTATATATGTACGGATACGAGCAAAGTAATCGACGCGTCCCCTAATCTGACTTTTTTTGAAAATATCTCGGTTCTCTTTATATTTTAGAAATTTTAGAGGGTTTCCGCAGCACGAAAATTTAATGACAAACTTATTTTTGATGTTTGTGTTCAATTTTATTTTAAAATAAAGAAATTAGAACAAAAAGAGTTAATTTGACCGAAATTACGAAAATTAAAAAACTGTGTTGAAAAGGGTATTTTTCTAGACCGGGAGGGAATTTTGTAGTTCAACGTAGAAATGAGACTTCTACGTTAGTGACAGTTAGAACCATGTGGATTTATGTATATAAACAAAATAACTTTTATTCAAATATTTCTAATCTTCCTTGAATCTGCAAAATTCATATAAATGAAACAAAAAGTGGAAATTATCTATTAAAAGGGACGAATTGGAACATAAACATAAAGGAAACCAATCTTGTAATAGAATATACGTAAGAACAACAGTTCAGTTGGTTAGCGCGACATCGTAAAAGTAATCAGTAAATGTGTTTGAGAGTCGTTCGGGTCTCGTACAGGGATGTTTTTTTATTATAACTGTTTACTTTTTGTGGGAAAAACTTAGACCATTACATATATTTACAGTTCTTCAAGATATCAAAGAGTTAAATACTATTCTTCCACCTTTATTAATGTTCTTTTTATTCCTGTTTTAATTTTTTTGTTATTATTTTACCGGGGGAGATAAAATGCGTAGGCAAAACGAAAGATATGTTTGTTTCATGACATTAATCTTGAACCAAACTACTCTTTGAAGACAACACGTTCCATTGCTTCAAGTAAACATCAGTAATACATTCGATTCGAACAGAGTGTGATCCAATTACTACTAATTTCCAAATAAATAATTTCGTTCTTTTTACTCTTTTAGGAACACCATTTTGTAGATTAGAAATATATTTGTTGATTTCTTCATATAATTTATATACTGAATTTTATATCTTTCACTACTGTAACCCATGGAATTAAAAGGAAATAATAAATTACTAGTGTTTCCACATTCTAGGAAATATATCTGTTGTTTTCCAAGAATAACTACATTTAAAGTGTTCAAAATGCAATATTTGCCAGGAATTCACTACATGTTCATTTATTTAAATGTTCTCGACGATTACGATATTTAAAGTTTTCCTAAGACAAAGTTACCTAATTTAACAGTTTTGCCAGGTGACTAGACGAGACGAGATGGCTAGTCTATGCTTGTTATCAAGACGAACAATATATTTTGTCTCGTGACAGTACTACTCTTGCCACGAGACAAGACGAGAACGCTTAAATACTCGAATCTTCACGTCTTTGAAAATCCTGCCTCGTCACAAAAATTATATGATTATATAGTCTAGAAGTATCATTACTGAAATAAATTCTTTATAGAATATTCACTTTGACAAATGTTAAGAAAGAGAATTCAACATTTATTCGGGCTTTCTCTTATGATACAAGCAGACAGAGGGTAAAGTTCTATAATGCATTAATTAAATAGTGAACCTACCAAAGGAGACAATCATTTCATAACTTTCGAGATGATATGTAATCTGAAAATTGATTATAGCTTTCTATACATTATTGATTGTAAGAAATAGAGTTTACTTGGGAGCATTCTTTATGCATAATATAGCATACAGTAAATAATAATGAAACCTTTCCAAACAAAAATAAAGAATACTAGTAGAAGCATATAAACTAGTAGTAGTTCATTTTTCTCACATACAAAAAAGTAAACAATTACAATAGTAAAAGAAATTTCTGTGTAAGAAATCTCCAAACACTTTCAACATATTTTCAGATTAATTTTATGTTCTAGCGCTAACCCAACTACACTACCGGTTTCTTAATTGATATATGTCTGTTCTGTTCCAAGACATGATTTTCAAATATGATCGTGTTCCAGATATATAATTTACAGTTATTGCCTTATTCATATCGAGTTTGCAGGTAAAAGAAACAATATGAATATTTGATTGAAAGTTTCTGGATATGAATTCATATTGTTCTTACTGTCACTGACGTTGTACCTCTTCCTCGCTCAAAGAGGACAACCATCTTTAAATGTTCAACCAACTCAGAAAATAGCCTAAAAGGATTACTCCAAACAAGATAGAACGGTTCGGGTACACTTAATACAGTTGGGTGCTTTAGGTAACTCAATCGCAATCCAAGATATCTGAAGCGAATATTTAAGCCTGAACGTAATTACTAAATTCCAGATAATTATAATAAACAGGAAATAATTATAATTATTAATTCTACTCAAAATTAACCTTTTACAGGCCGAATTATGTTCCAGTTGTTATTTTTTGCTAATTCTTGCATTTGTTACTTCTTTGTATGTATTATTGATAATCCATAAAGAAAAACATGTGGCCAATGATTGGAAGGTAGTTTTTGAAAATGTTCGAAAATTGGAACATTGGATTACATTGTATATTTCCAGGTTCTTTGAAAACTTCTAGTTTATTGACTTATACTACATTTTTATCTATTTATTGCTAAGAAATGTTACAAATATTGTTATAATTAATATCAAGATTCCAACTTAAGTAATCCTATCACTTAATGTAAAATTTTTATTCAATTGTTTTAATTTATTTGTATGATGTGTATGGTTACAATATAATAGCATATGAATTTCGTTATATAGGATTTGAATAGTGGATTATACAGGAATCATGGCAAAGATATATACAAAATATACACAAATATTTGTGATAATACATCAAGTACAATAGAATAAAGACAAATATTTCTCAAGTTGTGATCCGTAAACATCCTCTACAATCTTTACTGTACTTCCCTATGGTATACAAGGAAATATTCATCATGTAATCTCTTAGCACACTCTGTAAAATTTAGTGGTGGTGTTCTTGCAGAAAGAAGACAGTCCTTGAGTCCTTGTCATCAAATAATAGTTTTTAGAAATAATTAGATTTCTGAAAGGTGCTTTCTTGGTTCTGGCCTTGAGAAAACTTGTGGGTTCTGGTGAAGAAGAAACATTGTTATCTCTCTTTAGAATCACATGTGTGTTATACTACTGGTATCGTTGTTATGAACCTCTTTATGAAACAACCTGCTTGTAACCCGAACGAAATGTAGAGCATTTGCAAGCAAGTTTAACCAACACTTTTTTACTTGTTAAAGTAGAAGCGGTGGCACCATGGGGAAGCGGTGCTAGAGACGTGCACGGGCCGAATTTTTTCGCCCGAGCCCCATCCAGCTCGAATGTATCTAGGCTCGGCCCAGCTTGGGCCCGAAAAATTTTGGAGATTTTCGGTCCGATCCCGGCCCGGCGCGATAAGTTTTTTAAAATTCTTGGCCCAAGGCACGATAAATTTCAAAAGTTTAATTTTGTACCATTTTTCACCATTTTTCAAACTTTGCCTTGATTCTAATTATCGTTTAACGAAAGTCAATAATTATTAAAGAATTGCAATTAATCAGCCCCATCCCGGCACGACCTCAAGGGAAATCAGTGTCGGTCTGCCCAAGCCCGGCCCGTGCAAGACTCTAGGCGGTGAGCACTTTGGACATTTAAATTAAGCATACCATGGTAAATCATGCGGATAGTGTGTGTGTGCCTGTATGTATATACTGTGTATGCTAATTTCTTTTGAGGGGAAATAAATGCACAGATGACAAGAATGTAATTTTGTTTATATTTTCATTTCAGTACTGTATATTTTGTCGCATACTGTACTATTCGAACAGACAACTGATAATAGGGAAAATAGATCCAAAATAATCTTTATTGGCAGGGCTGCAGAACTAAGCCCAGCCTAAAGCTTTACTTAATTTCCCTAATACTCTCTCCTCAATGCCTTTCAATATTTAAAAATTGTTAGTTGCCAAGATTGGTAAATATTTTATTTTACAATATAATATTCGGTGAACCAATGATTAGTATCAAGTCAAAAGTAGGAATTTCCCAAATTTGAACTGTCTTAACTTCTGGAGGCAAGTAGAGAAAATTTAAAACTCATTCAAAATACAATCCAAAAAATGAAGCTAATCTACAAATCAACCAACCATTAAACGCAGCAGCAAAACTCAGAGATGCACTAAATACAAATGAAAAGACTACACAAAAATCAAGCTAAACAAAAATTCAAACAACTACTGAAAGCAAAATAAAACACAATGGACTGTTGAATAACTGTAACAAAACGGTATATACAGTATGGCGCTAAATTCATTGTATACACGACTCCAAAAGTGCATTACCACCTGCAATTCTCGTTTTCCTGCAATAGCAGGCAACCCAGAAAGCTCGGCGCTTCGGTTGGTTGCGAATTCGAAAGGCGTTGGACCAAACCTCAATTTTGTAACAAATATATCAATGTGGCAAACTGCAAATAAGAGAATAAAACAAATTGTTAAGAATGACAACTTTATTATTGTGACGGAGTTGGATGACACCAAAAGTTAGAAAATGATCTTACTTAAGCAGTTCAAACAAGATGAATGGCAAGAAACAGATATCAGAGAAAACCATTTCTCTCTTTCCATCCGGAAGAAGAATTTCATAAAAAAGAAAAAATACATAATGTAAAGTTTTAATATATAAGCCAATCCCAAAATTTTCAAAGCTGACACCCGAAAGGCAAGAATAACTGAAACGAAATGAGTGAAATTGTGCACAGATATTGCAGACGTAAAATGAAAAAATACGGGTTTCGTATTTTAATGAAAAAACGGTTGGGTGGGGCATGGGCCCCTCCAAACATTTGATCACGAAACTCAAAAGTGCTGGTAACAGGATGTCAGATGTGTTTAAAGAACATAAAGAATTGCAGCGAAACTTTACGTATGGACAACACGAAAAAATAAAAGAATACGTTTTTTTATTTTCTGCGGAATAACGGTTTTAGGGGGGAAAAGCCCCAACCCAAAATTTTGAAAGTTGACTCCCAAAAGGCAAAAGAAGTGAACCGAAGTAAACGAAGTTGTGGACAGAAATTGTAGACGTAAAATGACAAAAAAAAAAAGATTTGAATTTTCCTTGAAAAAAACGGTTGGGTGGGGCAAGAACCCCTCCAAACTTTGATCACAAAATAACAAAAGTGCTAGTAACAGTATGTCATATGTTTGTAAAGGATATGGAGAACTGCAACATAATTTTGTGTATGGATAATAAGCAAAAATAAACGAACACGGGTTTTTTTATGTTCTTCGGAAAAAAACATTTTAGGGGGCAAAATCCCCAACACAAAATTTTGAAAGATGACACCCGAAAGGCAAAAACAAGTTAACCAAAGCGAATTAAATTGTGCACAGATATTGTAGAAGTAAAATGACAAAAAACCGCTTTCGTATACTCCTGCAAAAAGGGGTTAGGTGGGGCAAAGACTTCTCCAAACCTTTGATTACGAAATATCTAAAGTGCTAGTAACAGTATGTCAGAGGTGTGTAAAGCACATGAAGACTTGCAACGAAACTTTGTGTACGGACAATACGCAAAAAATAAACATATACTGTTTTCTATTTTCTAAAAAAACGGTTTTCGGGGACAAAAGCCCCTACCTAAAATTTTGAGTGTTGACGCCCGAAAGGCAGAAAGAAATGAACCAAAGTGAATGAAGTTGTGCACAGATATTGTAGACATAAAATGAGGGAATACGGGTTTTAGTATATTCGTGGAAAAAAGGGTTGTTCGGGGCACCGACCCCTCCAAACCTTTGATCACGAAATATCGAAAGTGCTAGTAACAGTATGTCAGATGTGTGTAAAGGACATGAAGAATTGCAAGATAAGTTTGTGTATGGACAATACGCCAAATAAACGAATACTGTTGCTTTTATTTTCTGCGGAAAAACGGTTTTAGGGGGCTAAAGAGCCCACCCCAAAATTTTTAAATTTGACTCCCGAAAGGTAAGAAGAAGTGAACCAAAATGAATGAAATTTTGCAGATATTGCAGATATAAACTGAGGAAATACGAGTTTCGTATTTTCCTGTAAGAAACGGTTAGGTGGGGCACGGACCTAGTTCAAACCTTTGATCATGAAATATCAAAAGTCCTAGTAACAGTATGTTAGATTTAAAGGACATGAAGGATTTGAACGAAAGATTTTGTATGAATAATACGCAAAAAATAAACGAATACGCGTTTTCTTATTTTCTGTGGATAAATGGTTTTAGGGGGCAAAAGTTCCCACTCAAAAATTTGAAAGTTGACGCAAGAAAGACAAGAAGAAATGGACCGAAATGAATGAAGTGTGCACAAGTATTGTAGAGGTAAGATGAGGGAATATGTGTTTCGTATTCTTCCTGAAAGAAAAAACTGTTGAGAGGACCGAGGCTTTGAGGGGCGAGAGGTATGGACCAAATCTCATGAAATTGTATGTAGATATTGGGTGTGTAAACTATTTCTCTTCGTGTTTCACATGTGTCGTGTCTCCTTCCGATTTCTTTAAATTTTTCAGATCAACTACAGGCCCAAACAGTTCAAAAGTCATAGTTATGTATGTATTATTGTAAAAAGTCATAGTTATGTATGTATTATTTTATCTAAGTTTTTTTCTATACCTTATATGTAATTATTTTGTAATTTTGACAACTGTATATGTAATTATTTTGTAATTTTGCTCGAGAATACTCTCATTTGTATGCAAAACAGGCAAATAAATAAATAAAAAAATAAAATATAGCGTTTTAAATAAAATTTCAGGAGGCACTTTTAACCCTTATAATGTTTTTCGCATAAACAAAATACGTGTCGATTTATTTCCAGTTTGCTCTTGATCTGCCAAATTTGAAGCAAAACGGATAGGGAAACTTGAAAAACACTAAAGAGCTTAATTCACATAGGGTGTATATGATATCTACACACAATTTCATTTGTTTCGATCCACTCCTTCCTGCACTATTACGGAAATATCTACTTTTTTCAGATGGGGTCTAGGCCCCAACAGTGTTTTTCAACTGAAGGTGAAATACGTTTCATTTATTTTTTTGTTTCCTTGCAATTCGAAATATTCTTTAAGAACGTCTGACATATGCTTATTTGCAATTTTGATATATAGTAATCAACGGTTTAGAAGGTCCGTGCCTCACTCAACCGCTTTTTACCAGGATAATACGAATCCCAATTATATCATCTTACGTCTACAATATCTATGCACAATGTAATTCAATTCGGTGCAGTTTTTCTTGCCTTTTGTGCCTCAAATTTAAAAATTTTGGGTGTGGCTTTTGCCCCCTTAAAACGGTTTTTCCGCAGAATAAGAAACCATATTCGTTTCTTTTGCGTATTGTCCCTACACAATGTTTTGTTCCAATTCTTCATGATTTTCAAGTACTTGTGACATACTGTTATTAGCACTTTTGATATTTTATGATCAAAGTTTTGGTGGGGTTTATGTATAATCTAAACTTTTTTTTCAGGAAAATAAGAAACCTGAATTCCCTTATTTTATGTCTACAGTATCAATAAACAATTTTATTCACTTCAGTTCACTTCCTCTGGCCATTCGGCCTCAATTTTCAAAATTTTGGGTGGGAGCTTTTGCCCCTAAAATCTTTTTTCCGCAGAAAATAGAAAACCCGTATTCGTATACTTTTTCCATACTGTCCCTACACAATGTGTTGTTTCAATTTTTCATGTCCTTCAAGCACTTCTGACATACTGTTATTAGCACTTTTGATATTTCACGATCAAAGTTTTGGAGGGGTGTGTGTCCCACCTAAAAGTTTTCTTTTTTTCAAGAAAATCAAGAACCCGTATTCCCCATTTTATGTCTACAATATCTGTGCACAATTTCATTGACTTCGGTTAACTTCCTCTGGTCTTTCGGGCCTTAATCTGAAAACAATTTGGGTGGGGGCTTTTACCCCCTAAAACCGTTTTTCCGCAGAATATAAAAAAACCCGTATTCCTTTATTTTTTTGTGTACTGTTCCTTCACAAAATTTTGTTGCAATTCCTCATGTCCCTTATACACATCTGACATACTGTTACTACCATTTTCAATATTTCGTGATGAAAGTTTTGAGGGTTCCGTGCTCCACGTAACCGTCTTTTTTTAGGAAAATATGAAGCACGCATTCCCTAATTTTGTCTGCAATATGTGTGTAAAATTTCGTTTACTTCTGTTCAATTTCCTTGCCTTTCGGGCGTCAACTTTCAAAATTTTGCGTGGGGGCTTTTGCCCCTTAAAACTGTTTTTCCGTAGAAAATAGGAGACATGTATTCGTTTATTTCATGTGTAATATCTACCTGCCAAATTTTATCAAAATCGAAGTGTTACACATCGGAAGTGTTACTTGTTAGTAACAATATTTCTTTAAAATTTTGGAGGCGCGGTGGCTCAGTGGTAGAGCGTTCACCTCAAGTGCTAGGGGTACCATGTTCAATCCCAGCTCGCGCTGTGTGGAATTTTTGGTGGACAAACACCGTGCTCGTGTGTTTTGTTGGGGTTCCCGTTTCCTCCCACATTTTTCATTCCACCATTTCACTCATCTCTCATCATCACCGTCTCCTTTAACCTAACCGGCATAAACGTGGGGTGTAAAACTTAAAGATTTCATTTGATTTTTTCTTTAAAATTTTATGAACAAATAGTGGGAATTAAATATTATACAAGCGAAAAATTGAGATCTGTTGCAAGTTACGGCTCCTTTCAACATTGAAGGAAATGACAGCACAGTTATTTGGATTCAAGGTAGACATAAAATTTGAAACTGACAAACACCGTGTGCGTGGGCTTTCTCGGGGTTCTCCCGTTTCCTCCCACTTTCTTCATCCCACCATTTCATTCACTACTCATCATCACCGTCTCCTTTAGCCTAACCGGCATAACCGTGGGACGTAAAACTCACAGATTTCATTTCATTTCATTTCAAAATTTGAAACTGAGATTTCACTATATTTCTGTCATCATTTTAAGGCACACTGTAAAGTTCTTAAATTCTAATTAAGTCAGGATTTTGTATCCAAATTAAGTTGCAACATAATAATTGTTAGGAAACCCGAATTGGCAATGCAAATTTAAGATTAGTCGATGCTTTAGATAGGATGGGAAAAAGGTGAAGAGTGTATCCTAAGTGTGTGGCCAAGTAGATTGCGAGGCGATGTAATAAATTCCATGTTTTCTACTTGCCAGAGTCCAACTCAACCGTTTCATTTTGTTTTGAAACAAAACACTTTTATCATGAGTTACATTAGCATACAGTACATGAGTGACAATTTATATTATGATAGAATATACTATGAGTTTTAATAGAAAAAGTGCAGACACTCGATAATTATTACGTAGTAAGATTTCAATAGATTCAGTGCTTGGCCGTGCTGTGTGTGAAGTTATGAAATAATTATCGTCTTTCCCTTGACCCTCTGGTATACACGGGATAAAATGGGTTTCGATCCTACTTTATTTACATTATATAAAGTTGGAAATTATGCTTTAGTCCCTACCTTGATCATATCCTGGTTCGGAGGGTAGCTTTCCGAGACGAGACGAGACGTCTCTTGAAATGTCCGGTCTCGTCTGATGTCTCAAAAATGCAAACACAGTTTTTTAAATTGTTTAAAAATTTATTAACTCGGAATAAATTATTGCCTTCGAAAGTATACCAGCGTTTATTATTTCAAATGAGACCGTTTTTTATTTCAAATCCGGTGTGTATCTTTATAAAGTAATAAATACTGGAATTGGTTTCAAGGCTGTTTCTGAGTGAATACTTTCTTCAAAATAATATTAAAAATTATAAAAAGATTTTCGAGACATTCGAGTCGAGAAATACGTTTGTTTTGACACGTCTCGAATTTTACAAAGTGTGTCTCGACTCGAATTCCAGTCGAGATTCGACACATGTCGACGCGTGAGCATCCCTAAATATTCATATTTTAAATGTGTAATACTACCTCGCGAAAAATGACACCGAAGTTAATTTACCTAAGTCTACTTTCTTCTTGTTAGATTAGTGATCGTTGTTTAGGATAGATTATGCAAAGACAGATATGGTTATGTATGTTTACACTTTCGTTTCTTTCCTTCAAGGGGGCGCGGTGGCTCAGTGATAGAGCGTTTACCTCCGGTGCTTGGTGTCCCTGGTTCGAACCCAGCTCTCGGCGTGTGGACTTTGTGGTGGACAAACACCGTGCTCGTGGGTTTTCTCGGGGCTCTCCCGTATCCTCCCACTTTCTTCATTCCACTATTTCATTCATTTTTCATAATCACCGTCTCCTTTAGCCTAACCGGCACAACCGTGGGAAGTAAAACTCAAAGATTTCATTTTTTCTTTCTTTCAAAATGTATTCCTATCTATTCCCATTTATTATTAATAATTTACTTCTTGCATTTATTAATAACTATCTGAAAAACCCATTATTCGCATAATGGGTGTATTTGGAAGTCAACGCCGGTAGTAGTATCACAGTTGACTTCAGCGAGTGCGAAAACTATGGATTTAACATGTATATCGGTCATTTTGGATTATTTTTACATCTTAGGGTAAACCCTCCGGTACCCCGACCCGCAACCAAATGGGGTGAATTTGCAAGTTAATGATATCGGAGTTTCACCATTGATCTCAGAGACCGCCAAAACTATGAATTCGACACTAATATCGGTCATTTTCTATTACTTTTACATGTCCCTGAAAACGTCTCCTGAAACCCTCTGGTTCGGTTAAAAAAAAGAACGCTTCATCTTGATCTGGGACCTGGACCAACGTACCCGAGATCAAGATTTGGTAACTTTCGGTCCTCTCGTCTGGTCTCCAGGCAGCACACAGATACATATAGGGATGTACAACAGACGAGTCGAGACAGGATTTTCCTGATAAAATTCGAGTCAAGACACGGCTCTTCCAGTAGTGAAATATACATTTTTCGAGTCGAGACATCACTGTTACAGCACATTTTCGAGACCAGACAGCCACAAATCTTGTCTCGTGAGCGTGCCTAGATACATACATACAGACAGACACATAAACACACTTTTTATTTTATTTAAATTAGAAAAAAATGAAATCTTTGAGTTTACGTCAAACGGTTATGCCGGTTAGACTAAAGGAGACGGTGATGATGAGTAACGAATGAAATTGGTGGAATGGAGAAAGTGTGAGGAAACGGGAGGACCTCGAGAAAACCCACGCACACAGTGTTTGTCCACCACAAAGTTCACTTGCGGGGGCTGGGATCGAACCCGGGACCCCAAGTACCAGAGATGAACGCTCTACCACTGAGCCACCGCGACCCCTTATTTATATTAGATTAGGTGTATTTCAAACTGTGTTTCTTCCAGGAATGTTTTTAGGGGGCACTGCCCGCCCGGAGCTCTGAGAGTACCCCCGGAAGAGACCAAAATAATACGTGTATAATATAATAATAAATAGAATAATATCAACAGTGCCCCCCGGAATACGAAATGTGCCCCCCGGGAACATAGTTTCTGAAAGAAACACTGATTTCAAACACAACAGATAGAACCAACGGCGCCGACTTTCCAAAATGTATGTGGGTGCATATCAATGGCGGAACGTGTTATATGTTTTCAGGGGAGTCTCGATATTGCTTTTTTATTATTGATTTCTTTTCAGTTAAAATCTTTTATGAACACTGTCATAAAGGGCTGTGCTGTGATAAAGTGAAATATACCGGTAATATAAGGATAAGTTGGGGCTGTCCTAGCTCAGTCGGTAACTTAAACGTAAAGAAACAGGTTTAAACCCGTGTTCAAGTTTAATTACTGACATGATAAACAATGAGTGCAAGAAGCAGTGATATTATCAACACGTTACTAAAAGAAAATACTACATTCATACAAATTAAAATAAAAAAAATCATCATAAAAGAAAATAATTTTAATGTTACTGCAGAAAGAACTTGCAAGGATTTTGTTGTCAACATAAAATATAGTGACTAACTTAGTGTGTTCCTTGGTTGCTTTTGCACAAACAAACTTGAAACGAACAATTATGCTTTAGAGCTTAGAGATTTTCACTTCCATCTCGATGTTTTAATTGTTTATTTTTTGATAGTGGCAAGTGAGAAATATTTATTTCATTATGTTTCTATGAACCTAAAAATCTTGCCTGCAGCACCCTGACAAGATTATTTGTGTGAGTGGTGGAGCCAGGGAGTACCCACGTAGTCTGCGCGCATGGACAAAACAACTCCTAGCATTTCTTACACAGTACATGGTTGTTTGGCGTAGAACGTTGCTACTATACTTTGGAGTTCCAGCTAGTTAAGCCTTTTATTAACAGCCGGAGGCAGCATTCTGTTATATCGTTGTAGTGAGTCGCGTGTTAAAATACTCCTAGTACCAGCGTTTTCATTCTTCTATTGACCTTGAAGAACAAAACAAATGCCTTTCTAGGAATACAAGTTCCCTTTAATTCATGAAGTTGATATAGAAATCACCTTCCAACCTATGCTGTGCATAAATGCTTGAAGTCTTTCTAAAATGAGCGGAACGAGCGAGCCATTTATGAAACGGCTCGACTCGAAATTCGACGTCAAAAACAGTGATTCGTCTCGGAACTCGATTCGAGAAAATTACCTTTGATTCGACTCGAAACTCGACTTGAATTCGAGTCGAGTTTTAGCTCGACTCGTGCCCATCCCAAGGCATTAGAAAAATGGCAGCTTATTATTATTCTGCTAAACTAATTATATAATAATAACAATGTTGTTATGTAAAATTAAAAATACAGAATATAGAGAAGCGTAGGATATGCAAACTGATCTGAAAGAACTCCAATATTACATACCATCAACAAACTATTTTCTAGTAGTACAGTAGAACACCGTTTATTCATATTAACCCCTTACTGTATATCGTTAATTATGGTACCCTTGTTTTCAGGGTGGGAATTACCGGGGGGATGAGGGGGACAGACAATGAATGACACGGAGAATCAGTCGTATTAGCAAATGCTAAAACAAATCTTATGCTCTTACTCACTTTCACTAACGTGTCTGCTCACTACGGACGCATCGTAAGCATATACATTAACATATAGCCACAAGAGAATATATAGGGCGAACTCAGATTTTGAGTACAGTGTCAAAGGTTCATTTCCATAAACTGTAGTCCCTTATGTTCCTCAATAATAGTCCACTTAGGTTCTATTAATTCCACTTGTTCTATTTATTGGATATTAAAAATATTATGCAAACTTGCAAAATAAAATGAACTATAACAAAAATTAAAACAAGATGGTAATCAATACAAATGTAGAGGATGGATATGACATGCCCGAGTATGATGGAAGAAGCTATTTGTTTACTTCTTGGCCAACCACTAAGAGCATTTATAGATCCATATTCTACTTTGTTATGCGCAATTAGTACCAGAGATGGCCATTTTCCACTGGGCTCGCTCGGGCTCACGCTCACCTGTCTCAACTGGGCTCGCACTCACTCGGGCTCGCGCTCGCTAGTCTCAACTGGACTCGCGATCACTAGCGCTCGCTATTACTTGTCCCAACTGGGCTCGCGATCACTCGCGCTCGCACTCACTAATCTTATCTGGGCTCGCACTCACCCGGGCTCGCGCTCACTTGTCTCAACTAGACTCGCGATCACTTCTCCCAACTGGGCTCGTGATCACTCGCGCTCGCACTCACTAATCTTATCTGGGCTCGCACTCACCCGGGCTCGCGCTCACTTGTCTCAAATAGACTCGCGATCACTTCTCCCAACTGGGCTCGTGATCACTCGCGCTCGCACTCACTAATCTTATCTGGGCTCGCACTCACCCGGGCTCGCGCTCACTTGTCTCAAATAGACTCGCGATCACTTCTCCCAACTGGGCTTGCCCTCACCCGGCCTTGCGCTCACTCGCTCTCGCGCTTAGTTCTCTCAACTGAGCTCGCACTCACTCGGACTCACGCTCACTTGTCTCAACTGGGCTCTCGCCCACTTGGGCTCACGCTCTCTTATCTCGACTGCGCTCGCGCCCTGGCTCATTTCTCTCAATTGGGCTCGCGCTCATTCGGGCTCGGGCTCAGTTCCCTCAATTGGGCTCGCGCGCACGTATTTCAGTGCGAGCTCACTTCTCTGAGTCGGGCTCGCACTGATTTGTTTCATTGAGGCTCGGGCTCAATTATTGAGCCCGAGCCCACTTGAGCGCAAGATCAATGCTCGCGAGCTTGTACACCTTAATGGGCCGATTAATGGCATATGCCCCCTCCAATTTCAACCCCTGATGGAGTTGTTACAATTAATCGGAGTTTTCTACTTTTCTTATTTTTGCGGCAGTCCAAACTATTATCTAAATCGATTTTTGCTAAAATAATGTGAGTCACTTTTATATCGATTAATAATTGTTTCTGTTTGCAGAATCTACGTGGAAAGAGCTATCATTTAGTTACAAAATAAGCTTTTTTCTTATCTCATAGAAATACCTGACACGTTAGTACTAACTTCGTTAAAACAGCTGCTTCAAGAAATTTTGCAGCACAGAAATATCGGAAAACGATTTTGGGGAAAGGGTATCTCCTTTTTTTCGCTATGGTTGAAAGTATCTGAGATATATTTCATTTTGCTTTAGAAAAACGTATGATAGGTATTAAAGAGGTATTAAAATCTAGACTTTGACTAGTAGTAGTCCTAATTCAGTAGAAAATAGAGCTATTAATGCTATATATGAGTTGTCAGATACAAAAATAAAATAATAAGGATGTTGCAGGGTTTAATGTATTAAACGTGGGCGGACTTTAAGGAACTTGAAATAAAATGCTCCTGATATTTAAATCTGGGCTTTGATTACTAGTAGGCCTAGTTCCTCAATAGAAAATAGGCTGAATGACTAACGTCATATAGGAGTTACCAGACATCAGAATAAAATATTAAGTGTGTTGCAGAGTTCAAGTCTTAAGGCTGTCATCACACTTGCAGACCAATACTCATCAAGTGAATCTCTTTCTTATCTACTAAGATCAAAACAACTTATGAACCAAAAAAAAGCTTAGTGTTAGTAAATAAGAAAAAGATTTCTTTGAGTGTTCGTCTGCAAGCACGATTGCAGCACTCAGAAGCAAGGCATAAATATATCTGAGTATGATGATTTCGTTTAAGAAAAACAGTCCTGTTAGCAAGCAAATTCTATTATGTAAGTATTCATGCCGAATCATGAAATTATTTTAATGCAGTTGATGAATTGTCAGGCTTATAAGAAAAATTTGGTTCGAAAATTTCCAGGGCCAAAATTAGACTTACTGTCGCCTATTCTTCACACATTAAACTTGCAACATCCCTATTTTATTCTGATATCTGATAACTGCTATACGACATTAGTAGCTCTGCTTTCTACCGAGTTATTTGGTCTATTTGTAATTGTAGTCAAAAGCTAGATTTTAATAGCCAGGGCAATTTATTACAAGTTCCTTAAGGTCTGCCCAAGTTTAATACAACGCAACTCCGCAACGTCCTTATTATTTTTTTTATACCTGATAGATAAGTCATATAAGATAGTAGCTCCATTTTCTGCTTAGGAAATAACTAACACCTGAATTTCAATATTCGGTGAATTTTATTACAAGTTCCTCAAGAGAGCTTATGTTTGCTATCGGTGAGCTTTTGTCCGTCCCTATAATATAAGACTGTCGTGAGCTTATGTGCGACACCCACATTACGCATACATATCTCTTGTTTTTAACTAACACACAGATTCTTAGATTTTGATTTTTATTTATTTATATTTTTGTGAGAAGACAGCTTTAGAAGTAAAATTAGAAGTAGAAATTTAAGGAGACATTACAGGTATTCAACATTCGTGAAATTCCAGACCTTATAATAACAAGAGCTAAACGTTTCCCGAAGCTCTGCTAAACGTTTGGTAAAGGAAGTAACAGGATCTGATATAAGTAACTATAAGTGTTGGTTAAAACCATTTTATAATAAAACAGCTACCTCTGTGGAAGCTAAAAGCAAACCAAAAGGAAAAGTGAGCTTTCTCTGATTCCTTTATATCGGTTTGAATGTAACACAACAAAATAATAGTACTTCAGAGGGTATTGCAATATAAATGGTCTCATAGGCTCCAGTAATACTTGCAGGAGTTCCGGCCTATCCTACAGGGACGCGCTAATAAAAGCATTAAAAATTAGCGATTTTTGAGAAGTTTTGGTAGTGTATACCTCCAGAGAAATAACTTTTATATATATAGAGAAGGAAATGTAGAAACAAATATTTTCTAATTTTTAAAATGTACTTTTAATCGGAGGGGACTTGTAAGAGAAGTAACACGGATAAAAATTAAGACTTTTTGTTGCTTCAAACTAAAAGAAGAAAACTTTCCTACTATATTAATAGTCGTATACAACAATCAGGGCCGAACTTTAGCGGATTGGACCGATTGCTCACAGTCGGGTCCCGCGCTAGATTGTAATCTACTATCCAGTGCCATCTTAGCAGCATATGTGCTGCTGGCAACCCTTAGATCTTTCGTCAGGTATGTGCTAATCTTCACGGTAATAAGATTTGATAAATCCGCAATGAAAATATTGTGTCAAACAACATCAAAATCGAGTTATAACCAGGGGTAAAAATGGATCTGAAAAGGTTGGGGAACGCATGACGTCATGCCGTCCCTTGTGCCTATGTTTGCCCAAAATATTTTTTAGGAAGTGGAGGGAAGCCATAGTTATTTTTGGAAGCGGGGGATGATGTCCCCCGTGTTTTCCCTCACTTTTAACTCTGGTTGTAACAAACGACACGCTATCGTCTCAGGGTAGCTTTAGAAAAAAGACTTTAATGAAAGGAGGTGTGTGTGTATGTGTTGTGTGTGTGTGTGTGTGTCTTATTTTTTTTATGTTAAATTGCTTTCTTTTTTAATAGCCCATTGACTTATATGAGGAAGTATTTTTCTTTTAAATAGACGAGATATTAATCATTCAATTTTACTAATTTCTTCTGTCATATTTAAGAGTTCCTTGCTTTAAAAATATTCAATGTAATGTTGTTTTAGTTTTTATTTATACCGGTATATATTAAAACTCGCTAAAGCTCGCTGGGGGCTCCGCCCCCAGACCCCCGGTCATGGCTTTGCCATAAGGTGTCAATTTCTAGAAAACTTCCTTGAGGAATTCACTTCCCTTTACAGCACACACCTGTTACCAACACATACTTCAATTGAACCGGTATTATTTCTTCCATTTAACTTTGGACAGCAAACACACAATTTATAAGAAGAACTCTATTACTACTTCTATTCTGGCAATCATGTACATGGCTAATTATATACACTTTGCGCACATCTATACATGTTAGAGACAATAACAGAATTTATTTTCTGAAACATAAACAGCGTAAACTGTCTTGCAATAGCCTACCAATTAAACCTGTCATTTTCCGAAAACACTCACTGTTTACAAATGTGAATTTTTCCACCCTTTTAAATATTATGTTTTGCAGTGTAATTTAGTACGTACAATGTATTATAATAGTGTCCGTGTTGTTAATTGTACATATTACCTGCACTGAAAGTAATTCACATCTGTGATAGAGTGCGAAAATATTTCAGGCTCCCTGCATATTTATTCTTGTATTTACAATGAATGCTACAATTTACTAGGTAATTTACAAATATGAATATAGTTGGAAATTATTTAATTTTTTTTTCATAGCATTTCAGTGAACACTACTTTTGTACTGTAATGTAGTACAGTGGATTATAATGGAAACCTTGGGCGTAGTTGTACATATTACCTGCAGCAAGACTTTTTCAAATATTTCATATTTACTGGACAATTTCTTGCAGTCAACCTGTATCTCTCGTCTTGTATTTTCAATAAAGACTACAATTTGTAGGTAATTTATACAAATGAATTTTGTTAAGGCTTTTTAAACATTAGTTCATAACATTTGATTCAACACTAGTTTTTGCAGTGTAACGTAGTACATCTTATTATAATGGTGTCCTTTGGTAAAAAATGTACTTACTGGGCAGCAAGACTTCTTGAAATGTTTATATACACTGGGCAATTACACAGAGTCTTTGTGTATCTCTACTCTCATATTTTCAATGAAGACGATTATTAACTAAGTAATTTAGAATATGAATATTATTGAAGGATTTTGAAAATTTGTTTATAGCATTTTAAACAAACCACTTTTTGCATAGTAGTATAACAGTGTATTAGAATGGTGTCTTTCTCATTTCTTAATACAATTAAATAACAAGACATCATTTCCTTAAAGATACTAAAAAACGCATATATAACCCGATTACTATTCCGATTTTAGAGGTGTAATTCCGCACAGATGCCGGCCGCAACGTACCAGTATCATGTGAGCAGTAAGAACGAAGTCGAAAATCTAAGGAAATCGGTAGTGTAGGGGATTGACCTGAGCCTACTGGACAGCAGACCTGGGTTCGATTCCTAACAATCTTTTTCTCACTTTTTCTTTCTTTGAAAGTTTATTTTCATAGCATATATTGTTTGCCTATAAGGTTGAGTCTATTATAAAACGCATTTCACTCCAACCGGTCCTGTAAACAAACTACTGAACCGAAAGAGGCACTTTTCCACGTATCCCGTATATTATAACTATATACGCTGCCAACGAGAAAATTGTCAAAAGGTGCGTATATATATATAAATATATATATATATATATATATATATATATATATATATATATATATATATATATATATATGTGTGTGTGTGTGTGTGTGTATTTCCTTAAAAGTTATAATCTTATACTTTTTTAGTTGTGGTATAGACTTCAAACTTGGTATACACATCTATCTAAACGACCAGTATAAAAAGGGAGATTGTTTGCAATTATTTCCGGTTCGAAGCACACACTATCCTCGCGAGACAAAATGTATTTTTGTCTCGTCTGTATACTATATCGTGGAAATGATGCTCAATGTTTTTTTCCAAAATGTTTTTGGGGGGTACACTGCCTCCTTGGGGCTCTTAGAGTGCCCACGCAGGAGACCAAATAATACGTGTATAATAGAATAATAAATAGAATACTATGAGCAGTGCCCCTGGGAATACTAACTGTGATCCTCAGGAACATTGTTTCTGAAAGAGGTGTTGCCCCATCTCTAAAGCTACATATGTTTCTTTCTAAATAGCTGAGTATCGTCTCGAAGCTTCACACGAACATACTGCCTAGTTTCGAGACGATATCAACAGTTAGTGTATAAATATATTCTTTTCGTCTGTGTCTGTAATAACGAAAATATTTTGTTCACGCAATGCCAACAGAAACTATTTTGATAAAACGAAGCAACGTGATAAGAAAAAAAACGTAAGAAGAAAGAAGGTTCGGCGGGGAATCGAACCCAGACCTGCTACTCAGAAAGCAGACACTTTACCGCGGAGCTAACTTACTACGTTGAGTTTTGTTTGTTTTATTCTCCTCAATATACCACATAAGAGTCCAAATGAAGGCAATTCAAAAATATGGCAATTTTGCATTCAAGATGGCGACTTCTCCAATGATTTGTTTCTTCACTTAAACTGAACTACGTCCTTAATAACATAGCGAAACCTGGCTTACCTACCAAGAGCAAAACTTACAATTTTTATGGTTACAAATTTTTGAGCCGCCATTTTGAATCGAAGATGGCGACTTTTCCAACATGTCGCATTTTTCCCCTCACATGCCCTGTAATCTACACACTTGAACGCAATTTCGTGATTCCACCATATCTACAAGTTGTGTAGAATTAGACGCGCCCTTATAACATTCCTAGCACTTTCTTACACCGAACATGACTATTTTTTCAAGTTTAAGGGCGGATTCGCAAACTACGCATCAGAATAAACATCACCTCGAAATTTCAACGTCCTACATACAGCCATTACAAATTTCACATTTTTTCGATTTGCGCCGCGAAACGAAAACGAATTTTAATGCTCTTTTTTCTATCATAAACTATGTTCCTAGCTTCACTGCCCGACAAAATATGACGATTCTATGGTGTGCGGAACTACTCTAAAAACCAGCATTTTGAAACGACGAAAAATTTCGACACTTCATTTACACGGAAAATGTCGCCTTTTTCGTGATATCGGAATTTTCCCATTACTCACATCCCATGACGAACAAGTATGCAAAATTTGGTGTTTGTATGTTTTGTGGAAGTATGCAAACAATTAAGTGTGTTTCCGATTATAGAGGTATATAATTCCGCACAGATGCCGGCCGCAACGTACCAGTATCATGTGAGCAGTAAGAACGAAGTCGAAAATCTAAGGAAATCGGTAGTGTAGGGGATTGACGTGAGCCTACTGGACAGGAGACCTGGGTTCGATTCCTAACAATCTTTTTCTCACTTTTTCTTTCTTTGAAAGTTTATTTTCATAGCATATATTGTTTGCCTATAAGGTTGAGTCTATTATAAAACGCATTTCACTCCAACCGGTCCTGTAAACAAACTACTGAACCGAAAGAGGCACTTTTCCACGTATCCCGTATATTATAACTATATACGCTGCCAACGAGAAAATTGTCAAAAGATGCGTATATATATATATATATATATATATATATATATATATATATATATATATATATATATATATATATATATATATATATATATATATATGTGTGTGTTTGTGTGTGTGTGTGTGTGTGTATTTCCTTAAAAGTTATAATCTTATACTTTTTCAGTTGTGGTATAGACTTCAAACTTGGTATACACATCTATCTAAACGACCAGTATAAAAAGGGAGATTGTTTGCAATTATTTCCGGTTCGAAGCACACACTATCCTCGCGAGACAAAATGTATTTTTGTCTCGTCTGTATACTATATCGTGGAAATGATGCTCAATGTTTTTTTCCAAAATGTTTTTGGGGGGTACACTGCCTCCTTGGGGCTCTTAGAGTGCCCACGCAGGAGACCAAATAATACGTGTATAATAGAATAATAAATAGAATACTATGAGCAGTGCCCCTGGGAATACTAACTGTGATCCTCAGGAACATTGTTTCTGAAAGAGGTGTTGCCCCATCTCTAAAGCTACATATGTTTCTTTCTAAATAGCTGAGTATCGTCTCGAAGCTTCACACGAACATACTGCCTAGTTTCGAGACGATATCAACAGTTAGTGTATAAATATATTCTTTTCGTCTGTGTCTGTAATAACGAAAATATTTTGTTCACGCAATGCCAACAGAAACTATTTTGATAAAACGAAGCAACGTGATAAGAAAAAAAAACGTAAGAAGAAAGAAGGTTCGGCGGGGAATCGAACCCAGACCTGCTACTCAGAAAGCAGACACTTTACCGCGGAGCTAACTTACTACGTTGAGTTTTGTTTGTTTTATTCTCCTCAATATACCGCATAAGAGTCCAAATGAAGGCAATTCAAAAATATGGCAATTTTGCATTCAAGATGGCGACTTCTCCAATGATTTGTTTCTTCACTTAAACTGAACTACGTCCTTAATAATATAGCGAAACCTGGCTTACCTACCAAGAGCACAACTTACAATTTTTATGGTTACAAATTTTTGAGCCGCCATTTTGAATCGAAGATGGCGACTTTTCCAACATGTCGCATTTTTCCCCTCACATGCCCTGTAATCTACACACTTGAACGCAATTTCGTGATTCCACCATATCTACAAGTTGTGTAGAATTAGACGCCCCCTTATAACATTCCTAGCACTTTCTTACACCGAACATGACTATTTTTTCAAGTTTAAGGGCGGATTCGCAAACTACGCATCAGAATAAACATCACCTCGAAATTTCAACGTCCTACATACAGCCATTACAAATTTCACATTTTTTCGATTTGCGCCGCGAAACGAAAACGAATTTTAATGCTCTTTTTTCTATCATAAACTATGTTCCTAGCTTCACTGCCCGACAAAATATGACGATTCTATGGTGTGCGGAACTACTCTAAAAACCAGCATTTTGAAACGACGAAAAATTTCGACACTTCATTTACACGGAAAATGTCGCCTTTTTCGTGATATCGGAATTTTCCCATTACTCACATCCCATGACGAACAAGTATGCAAAATTTGGTGTTTGTATGTTTTGTGGAAGTATGCAAACAATTAAGTGTGTTTCCGATTATAGAGGTATATAATTCCGCACAGATGCCGGCCGCAACGTACCAGTATCATTTGAGCAGTAAGAACGAAGTCGAAAATCTAAGGAAATCGGTAGTGTAGGGGATTGACGTGAGCCTACTGGACAGGAGACCTGGGTTCGATTCCTAACAATCTTTTTCTCACTTTTTCTTTCTTTGAAAGTTTATTTTCATAGCATATATTGTTTGCCTATAAGGTTGAGTCTATTATAAAACGCATTTCACTCCAACCGGTCCTGTAAACAAACTACTGAACCGAAAGAGGCACTTTTCCACGTATCCCGTATATTATAACTATATACGCTGCCAACGAGAAAATTGTCAAAAGATGCGTATATATATATATATATATATATATATATATATATATATATATATATATATATATATATATATATATATATATATATATATGTGTTTGTGTGTGTGTGTGTGTGTGTATTTCCTTAAAAGTTATAATCTTATACTTTTTCAGTTGTGGTATAGACTTCAAACTTGGTATACACATCTATCTAAACGACCAGTATAAAAAGGGAGATTGTTTGCAATTATTTCCGGTTCGAAGCACACACTATCCTCGCGAGACAAAATGTATTTTTGTCTCGTCTGTATACTATATCGTGGAAATGATGCTCAATGATTTTTTCCAAAATGTTTTTGGGGGGTACACTGCCTCCTTGGGGCTCTTAGAGTGCCCACGCAGGAGACCAAATAATACGTGTATAATAGAATAATAAATAGAATACTATGAGCAGTGCCCCTGGGAATACTAACTGTGATCCTCAGGAACATTGTTTCTGAAAGAGGTGTTGCCCCATCTCTAAAGCTACATATGTTTCTTTCTAAATAGCTGAGTATCGTCTCGAAGCTTCACACGAACATACTGCCTAGTTTCGAGACGATATCAACAGTTAGTGTATAAATATATTCTTTTCGTCTGTGTCTGTAATAACGAAAATATTTTGTTCACGCAATGCCAACAGAAACTATTTTGATAAAACGAAGCAACGTGATAAGAAAAAAAAACGTAAGAAGAAAGAAGGTTCGGCGGGGAATCGAACCCAGACCTGCTACTCAGAAAGCAGACACTTTACCGCGGAGCTAACTTACTACGTTGAGTTTTGTTTGTTTTATTCTCCTCAATATACCGCATAAGAGTCCAAATGAAGGCAATTCAAAAATATGGCAATTTTGCATTCAAGATGGCGACTTCTCCAATGATTTGTTTCTTCACTTAAACTGAACTACGTCCTTAATAATATAGCGAAACCTGGCTTACCTACCAAGAGCACAACTTACAATTTTTATGGTTACAAATTTTTGAGCCGCCATTTTGAATCGAAGATGGCGACTTTTCCAACATGTCGCATTTTTCCCCTCACATGCCCTGTAATCTACACACTTGAACGCAATTTCGTGATTCCACCATATCTACAAGTTGTGTAGAATTAGACGCCCCCTTATAACATTCCTAGCACTTTCTTACACCGAACATGACTATTTTTTCAAGTTTAAGGGCGGATTCGCAAACTACGCATCAGAATAAACATCACCTCGAAATTTCAACGTCCTACATACAGCCATTACAAATTTCACATTTTTTCGATTTGCGCCGCGAAACGAAAACGAATTTTAATGCTCTTTTTTCTATCATAAACTATGTTCCTAGCTTCACTGCCCGACAAAATATGACGATTCTATGGTGTGCGGAACTACTCTAAAAACCAGCATTTTGAAACGACGAAAAATTTCGACACTTCATTTACACGGAAAATGTCGCCTTTTTCGTGATATCGGAATTTTCCCATTACTCACATCCCATGACGAACAAGTATGCAAAATTTGGTGTTTGTATGTTTTGTGGAAGTATGCAAACAATTAAGTGTGTTTCCGATTATAGAGGTATATAATTCCGCACAGATGCCGGCCGCAACGTACCAGTATCATGTGAGCAGTAAGAACGAATTCGAAAATCTAAGGAAATCGGTAGTGTAGGGGATTGACGTGAGCCTACTGGACAGCAGACCTGGGTTCGATTCCTAACAATCTTTTTCTCACTTTTTCTTTCTTTGAAAGTTTATTTTCATAGCATATATTGTTTGCCTATAAGGTTGAGTCTATTATAAAACGCATTTCACTCCAACCGGTCCTGTAAACAAACTACTGAACCGAAAGAGGCACTTTTCCACGTATCCCGTATATTATAACTATATACGCTGCCAACGAGAAAATTGTCAAAAGGTGCGTATATATATATATATATATATATATATATATATATGTGTGTGTGTGTGTGTGTGAGTATTTCCTTAAAAGTTATAATATTATACTTTTTTAGTTGTGGTATAGACTTCAAACTTGGTATACACATCTATCTAAACGACCAGTATAAAAAGGGAGATTGTTTGCAATTATTTCCGGTTCGAAGCACACACTATCCTCGCGAGACAAAATGTATTTTTGTCTCGTCTGTATACTATATCGTGGAAATGATGCTCAATGTTTTTTTCCAAAATGTTTTTGGGGGGTACACTGCCTCCTTGGGGCTCTTAGAGTGCCCACGCAGGAGACCAAATAATACGTGTATAATAGAATAATAAATAGAATACTATGAGCAGTGCCCCTGGGAATACTAACTGTGATCCTCAGGAACATTGTTTCTGAAAGAGGTGTTGCCCCATCTCTAAAGCTACATATGTTTCTTTCTAAATAGCTGAGTATCGTCTCGAAGCTTCACACGAACATACTGCCTAGTTTCGAGACGATATCAACAGTTAGTGTATAAATATATTCTTTTCGTCTGTGTCTGTAATAACGAAAATATTTTGTTCACGCAATGCCAACAGAAACTATTTTGATAAAACGAAGCAACGTGATAAGAAAAAAAAACGTAAGAAGAAAGAAGGTTCGGCGGGGAATCGAACCCAGACCTGCTACTCAGAAAGCAGACACTTTACCGCGGAGCTAACTTACTACGTTGAGTTTTGTTTGTTTTATTCTCCTCAATATACCACATAAGAGTCCAAATGAAGGCAATTCAAAAATATGGCAATTTTGCATTCAAGATGGCGACTTCTCCAATGATTTGTTTCTTCACTTAAACTGAACTACGTCCTTAATAACATAGCGAAACCTGGCTTACCTACCAAGAGCACAACTTACAATTTTTATGGTTACAAATTTTTGAGCCGCCATTTTGAATCGAAGATGGCGACTTTTCCAACATGTCGCATTTTTCCCCTCACATGCCCTGTAATCTACACACTTGAACGCAATTTCGTGATTCCACCATATCTACAAGTTGTGTAGAATTAGACGCCCCCTTATAACATTCCTAGCACTTTCTTACACCGAACATGACTATTTTTTCAAGTTTAAGGGCGGATTCGCAAACTACGCATCAGAATAAACATCACCTCGAAATTTCAACGTCCTACATACAGCCATTACAAATTTCACATTTTTTCGATTTGCGCCGCGAAACGAAAACGAATTTTAATGCTCTTTTTTCTATCATAAACTATGTTCCTAGCTTCACTGCCCGACAAAATATGACGATTCTATGGTGTGCGGAACTACTCTAAAAACCAGCATTTTGAAACGACGAAAAATTTCGACACTTCATTTACACGGAAAATGTCGCCTTTTTCGTGATATCGGAATTTTCCCATTACTCACATCCCATGACGAACAAGTATGCAAAATTTGGTGTTTGTATGTTTTGTGGAAGTATGCAAACAATTAAGTGTGTTTCCGATTATAGAGGTATATAATTCCGCACAGATGCCGGCCGCAACGTACCAGTATCATGTGAGCAGTAAGAACGAATTCGAAAATCTAAGGAAATCGGTAGTGTAGGGGATTGACGTGAGCCTACTGGACAGCAGACCTGGGTTCGATTCCTAACAATCTTTTTCTCACTTTTTCTTTCTTTGAAAGTTTATTTTCATAGCATATATTGTTTGCCTATAAGGTTGAGTCTATTATAAAACGCATTTCACTCCAACCGGTCCTGTAAACAAACTACTGAACCGAAAGAGGCACTTTTCCACGTATCCCGTATATTATAACTATATACGCTGCCAACGAGAAAATTGTCAAAAGGTGCGTATATATATATATATATATATATATATATATATATATATATATATATGTGTGTGTGTGTGTGTGTGTATTTCCTTAAAAGTTATAATCTTATACTTTTTCAGTTGTGGTATAGACTTCAAACTTGGTATACACATCTATCTAAACGACCAGTATAAAAAGGGAGATTGTTTGCAATTATTTCCGGTTCGAAGCACACACTATCCTCGCGAGACAAAATGTATTTTTGTCTCGTCTGTATACTATATCGTGGAAATGATGCTCAATGTTTTTTTCCAAAATGTTTTTGGGGGGTACACTGCCTCCTTGGGGCTCTTAGAGTGCCCACGCAGGAGACCAAATAATACGTGTATAATAGAATAATAAATAGAATACTATGAGCAGTGCCCCTGGGAATACTAACTGTGATCCTCAGGAACATTGTTTCTGAAAGAGGTGTTGCCCCATCTCTAAAGCTACATATGTTTCTTTCTAAATAGCTGAGTATCGTCTCGAAGCTTCACACGAACATACTGCCTAGTTTCGAGACGATATCAACAGTTAGTGTATAAATATATTCTTTTCGTCTGTGTCTGTAATAACGAAAATATTTTGTTCACGCAATGCCAACAGAAACTATTTTGATAAAACGAAGCAACGTGATAAGAAAAAAAAACGTAAGAAGAAAGAAGGTTCGGCGGGGAATCGAACCCAGACCTGCTACTCAGAAAGCAGACACTTTACCGCGGAGCTAACTTACTACGTTGAGTTTTGTTTGTTTTATTCTCCTCAATATACCACATAAGAGTCCAAATGAAGGCAATTCAAAAATATGGCAATTTTGCATTCAAGATGGCGACTTCTCCAATGATTTGTTTCTTCACTTAAACTGAACTACGTCCTTAATAACATAGCGAAACCTGGCTTACCTACCAAGAGCACAACTTACAATTTTTATGGTTACAAATTTTTGAGCCGCCATTTTGAATCGAAGATGGCGACTTTTCCAACATGTCGCATTTTTCCCCTCACATGCCCTGTAATCTACACACTTGAACGCAATTTCGTGATTCCACCATATCTACAAGTTGTGTAGAATTAGACGCCCCCTTATAACATTCCTAGCACTTTCTTACACCGAACATGACTATTTTTTCAAGTTTAAGGGCGGATTCGCAAACTACGCATCAGAATAAACATCACCTCGAAATTTCAACGTCCTACATACAGCCATTACAAATTTCACATTTTTTCGATTTGCGCCGCGAAACGAAAACGAATTTTAATGCTCTTTTTTCTATCATAAACTATGTTCCTAGCTTCACTGCCCGACAAAATATGACGATTCTATGGTGTGCGGAACTACTCTAAAAACCAGCATTTTGAAACGACGAAAAATTTCGACACTTCATTTACACGGAAAATGTCGCCTTTTTCGTGATATCGGAATTTTCCCATTACTCACATCCCATGACGAACAAGTATGCAAAATTTGGTGTTTGTATGTTTTGTGGAAGTATGCAAACAATTAAGTGTGTTTCCGATTATAGAGGTATATAATTCCGCACAGATGCCGGCCGCAACGTACCAGTATCATGTGAGCAGTAAGAACGAAGTCGAAAATCTAAGGAAATCGGTAGTGTAGGGGATTGACGTGAGCCTACTGGACAGGAGACCTGGGTTCGATTCCTAACAATCTTTTTCTCACTTTTTCTTTCTTTGAAAGTTTATTTTCATAGCATATATTGTTTGCCTATAAGGTTGAGTCTATTATAAAACGCATTTCACTCCAACCGGTCCTGTAAACAAACTACTGAACCGAAAGAGGCACTTTTCCACGTATCCCGTATATTATAACTATATACGCTGCCAACGAGAAAATTGTCAAAAGGTGCGTATATATATATAAATATATATATATATGTATATATATATATATATATATATATATATATATATGTGTGTGTGTGTGTGTGTGTGTATTTCCTTAAAAGTTATAATCTTATACTTTTTTAGTTGTGGTATAGACTTCAAACTTGGTATACACATCTATCTAAACGACCAGTATAAAAAGGGAGATTGTTTGCAATTATTTCCGGTTCGAAGCACACACTATCCTCGCGAGACAAAATGTATTTTTGTCTCGTCTGTATACTATATCGTGGAAATGATGCTCAATGTTTTTTTCCAAAATGTTTTTGGGGGGTACACTGCCTCCTTGGGGCTCTTAGAGTGCCCACGCAGGAGACCAAATAATACGTGTATAATAGAATAATAAATAGAATACTATGAGCAGTGCCCCTGGGAATACTAACTGTGATCCTCAGGAACATTGTTTCTGAAAGAGGTGTTGCCCCATCTCTAAAGCTACATATGTTTCTTTCTAAATAGCTGAGTATCGTCTCGAAGCTTCACACGAACATACTGCCTAGTTTCGAGACGATATCAACAGTTAGTGTATAAATATATTCTTTTCGTCTGTGTCTGTAATAACGAAAATATTTTGTTCACGCAATGCCAACAGAAACTATTTTGATAAAACGAAGCAACGTGATAAGAAAAAAAACGTAAGAAGAAAGAAGGTTCGGCGGGGAATCGAACCCAGACCTGCTATTCAGAAAGCAGACACTTTACCGCGGAGCTAACTTACTACGTTGAGTTTTGTTTGTTTTATTCTCCTCAATATACCACATAAGAGTCCAAATGAAGGCAATTCAAAAATATGGCAATTTTGCATTCAAGATGGCGACTTCTCCAATGATTTGTTTCTTCACTTAAACTGAACTACGTCCTTAATAACATAGCGAAACCTGGCTTACCTACCAAGAGCACAACTTACAATTTTTATGGTTACAAATTTTTGAGCCGCCATTTTGAATCGAAGATGGCGACTTTTCCAACATGTCGCATTTTTCCCCTCACATGCCCTGTAATCTACACACTTGAACGCAATTTCGTGATTCCACCATATCTACAAGTTGTGTAGAATTAGACGCCCCCTTATAACATTCCTAGCACTTTCTTACACCGAACATGACTATTTTTTCAAGTTTAAGGGCGGATTCGCAAACTACGCATCAGAATAAACATCACCTCGAAATTTCAACGTCCTACATACAGCCATTACAAATTTCACATTTTTTCGATTTGCGCCGCGAAACGAAAACGAATTTTAATGCTCTTTTTTCTATCATAAACTATGTTCCTAGCTTCACTGCCCGACAAAATATGACGATTCTATGGTGTGCGGAACTACTCTAAAAACCAGCATTTTGAAACGACGAAAAATTTCGACACTTCATTTACACGGAAAATGTCGCCTTTTTCGTGATATCGGAATTTTCCCATTACTCACATCCCATGACGAACAAGTATGCAAAATTTGGTGTTTGTATGTTTTGTGGAAGTATGCAAACAATTAAGTGTGTTTCCGATTATAGAGGTATATAATTCCGCACAGATGCCGGCCGCAACGTACCAGTATCATGTGAGCAGTAAGAACGAAGTCGAAAATCTAAGGAAATCGGTAGTGTAGGGGATTGACGTGAGCCTACTGGACAGCAGACCTGGGTTCCATTCCTAACAATCTTTTTCTCACTTTTTCTTTCTTTGAAAGTTTATTTTCATAGCATATATTGTTTGCCTATAAGGTTGAGTCTATTATAAAACGCATTTCACTCCAACCGGTCCTGTAAACAAACTACTGAACCGAAAGAGGCACTTTTCCACGTATCCCGTATATTATAACTATATACGCTGCCAACGAGAAAATTGTCAAAAGGTGCGTATATATATATATATATATATATATATATATATATATATATGTGTGTGTGTGTGTGTGTGAGTATTTCCTTAAAAGTTATAATCTTATACTTTTTCAGTTGTGGTATAGACTTCAAACTTGGTATACACATCTATCTAAACGACCAGTATAAAAAGGGAGATTGTTTGCAATTATTTCCGGTTCGAAGCACACACTATCCTCGCGAGACAAAATGTATTTTTGTCTCGTCTGTATACTATATCGTGGAAATGATGCTCAATGTTTTTTTTCCAAAATGTTTTTGGGGGGTACACTGCCTCCTTGGGGCTCTTAGAGTGCCCACGCAGGAGACCAAATAATACGTGTATAATAGAATAATAAATAGAATACTATGAGCAGTGCCCCTGGGAATACTAACTGTGATCCTCAGGAACATTGTTTCTGAAAGAGGTGTTGCCCCATCTCTAAAGCTACATATGTTTCTTTCTAAATAGCTGAGTATCGTCTCGAAGCTTCACACGAACATACTGCCTAGTTTCGAGACGATATCAACAGTTAGTGTATAAATATATTCTTTTCGTCTGTGTCTGTAATAACGAAAATATTTTGTTCACGCAATGCCAACAGAAACTATTTTGATAAAACGAAGCAACGTGATAAGAAAAAAAACGTAAGAAGAAAGAAGGTTCGGCGGGGAATCGAACCCAGACCTGCTACTCAGAAAGCAGACACTTTACCGCGGAGCTAACTTACTACGTTGAGTTTTGTTTGTTTTATTCTCCTCAATATACCACATAAGAGTCCAAATGAAGGCAATTCAAAAATATGGCAATTTTGCATTCAAGATGGCGACTTCTCCAATGATTTGTTTCTTCACTTAAACTGAACTACGTCCTTAATAATATAGCGAAACCTGGCTTACCTACCAAGAGCACAACTTACAATTTTTATGGTTACAAATTTTTGAGCCGCCATTTTGAATCGAAGATGGCGACTTTTCCAACATGTCGCATTTTTCCCCTCACATGCCCTGTAATCTACACACTTGAACGCAATTTCGTGATTCCACCATATCTACAAGTTGTGTAGAATTAGACGCCCCCTTATAACATTCCTAGCACTTTCTTACACCGAACATGACTATTTTTTCAAGTTTAAGGGCGGATTCGCAAACTACGCATCAGAATAAACATCACCTCGAAATTTCAACGTCCTACATACAGCCATTACAAATTTCACATTTTTTCGATTTGCGCCGCGAAACGAAAACGAATTTTAATGCTCTTTTTTCTATCATAAACTATGTTCCTAGCTTCACTGCCCGACAAAATATGACGATTCTATGGTGTGCGGAACTACTCTAAAAACCAGCATTTTGAAACGACGAAAAATTTCGACACTTCATTTACACGGAAAATGTCGCCTTTTTCGTGATATCGGAATTTTCCCATTACTCACATCCCATGACGAACAAGTATGCAAAATTTGGTGTTTGTATGTTTTGTGGAAGTATGCAAACAATTAAGTGTGTTTCCGATTATAGAGGTATATAATTCCGCACAGATGCCGGCCGCAACGTACCAGTATCATGTGAGCAGTAAGAACGAAGTCGAAAATCTAAGGAAATCGGTAGTGTAGGGGATTGACGTGAGCCTACTGGACAGGAGACCTGGGTTCGATTCCTAACAATCTTTTTCTCACTTTTTCTTTCTTTGAAAGTTTATTTTCATAGCATATATTGTTTGCCTATAAGGTTGAGTCTATTATAAAACGCATTTCACTCCAACCGGTCCTGTAAACAAACTACTGAACCGAAAGAGGCACTTTTCCACGTATCCCGTATATTATAACTATATACGCTGCCAACGAGAAAATTGTCAAAAGATGCGTATATATATATATATATATATATATATATATATATATATATATAGTGTGTTTGTGTGTGTGTGTGTGTGTGTATTTCCTTAAAAGTTATAATCTTATACTTTTTCAGTTGTGGTATAGACTTCAAACTTGGTATACACATCTATCTAAACGACCAGTATAAAAAGGGAGATTGTTTGCAATTATTTCCGGTTCGAAGCACACACTATCCTCGCGAGACAAAATGTATTTTTGTCTCGTCTGTATACTATATCGTGGAAATGATGCTCAATGTTTTTTTCCAAAATGTTTTTGGGGGGTACACTGCCTCCTTGGGGCTCTTAGAGTGCCCACGCAGGAGACCAAATAATACGTGTATAATAGAATAATAAATAGAATACTATGAGCAGTGCCCCTGGGAATACTAACTGTGATCCTCAGGAACATTGTTTCTGAAAGAGGTGTTGCCCCATCTCTAAAGCTACATATGTTTCTTTCTAAATAGCTGAGTATCGTCTCGAAGCTTCACACGAACATACTGCCTAGTTTCGAGACGATATCAACAGTTAGTGTATAAATATATTCTTTTCGTCTGTGTCTGTAATAACGAAAATATTTTGTTCACGCAATGCCAACAGAAACTATTTTGATAAAACGAAGCAACGTGATAAGAAAAAAAAACGTAAGAAGAAAGAAGGTTCGGCGGGGAATCGAACCCAGACCTGCTACTCAGAAAGCAGACACTTTACCGCGGAGCTAACTTACTATGTTGAGTTTTGTTTGTTTTATTCTCCTCAATATACCGCATAAGAGTCCAAATGAAGGCAATTCAAAAATATGGCAATTTTGCATTCAAGATGGCGACTTCTCCAATGATTTGTTTCTTCACTTAAACTGAACTACGTCCTTAATAATATAGCGAAACCTGGCTTACCTACCAAGAGCACAACTTACAATTTTTATGGTTACAAATTTTTGAGCCGCCATTTTGAATCGAAGATGGCGACTTTTCCAACATGTCGCATTTTTCCCCTCACATGCCCTGTAATCTACACACTTGAACGCAATTTCGTGATTCCACCATATCTACAAGTTGTGTAGAATTAGACGCCCCCTTATAACATTCCTAGCACTTTCTTACACCGAACATGACTATTTTTTCAAGTTTAAGGGCGGATTCGCAAACTACGCATCAGAATAAACATCACCTCGAAATTTCAACGTCCTACATACAGCCATTACAAATTTCACATTTTTTCGATTTGCGCCGCGAAACGAAAACGAATTTTAATGCTCTTTTTTCTATCATAAACTATGTTCCTAGCTTCACTGCCCGACAAAATATGACGATTCAATGGTGTGCGGAACTACTCTAAAAACCAGCATTTTGAAACGACGAAAAATTTCGACACTTCATTTACACGGAAAATGTCGCCTTTTTCGTGATATCGGAATTTTCCCATTACTCACATCCCATGACGAACAAGTATGCAAAATTTGGTGGTTGTATGTTTCGTGGAAGTATGCAAACAATTAAGTGTGTTTCCGATTATAGAGGTATATAATTCCGCACAGATGCCGGCCGCAACGTACCAGTATCATGTGAGCAGTAAGAACGAAGTCGAAAATCTAAGGAAATCGGTAGTGTAGGGGATTGACCTGAGCCTACTGGACAGCAGACCTGGGTTCGATTCCTAACAATCTTTTTCTCACTTTTTCTTTCTTTGAAAGTTTATTTTCATAGCATATATTGTTTGCCTATAAGGTTGAGTCTATTATAAAACGCATTTCACTCCAACCGGTCCTGTAAACAAACTACTGAACCGAAAGAGGCACTTTTCCACGTATCCCGTATATTATAACTATATACGCTGCCAACGAGAAAATTATCAAAAGGTGCGTATATATATATAAATATATATATTTACATCAGCTAATGCTTCTGGCAACAAATACTATTCGAAGCTTTCTTGCACCCACTGGAAAACGTGAAGTATATTAATATTTATTTGCATATATTCTTATTGTAGACTGTTCCCATAATGCCCATCGACTTCGATTTTACAAAATTTGAGAAATAAATTTCACTTTTTATTTAGTGGTCAATTTGAAGGCATTTTGTTATACTACCATTAAGAAACCCATATACATCATATTACGAATCAATCATTATGGAACAATCTCATGTGTGACACGCAGCAGTGCTACCAATCTTTGAAAGTTTCATTTACAACTTTTTTCTTTTTTCTTTTTTAACTGATTTTGTGAGTAATTGTGCATTCAGTATAAAGGTACAACAAGATATTCTCTTTCTCTCTCTCTCTCCCTGTGTGTGTGTGTGTGTGTGTGTGTGTGTGTGTGTGTGTGTGTGTGTGTGTGTGTGTTTGTTTGTTTCTAGTTTCCGGCGTAAGCGTGTGGATACTACTAGGTATACTTTCGTGTGTACAAATGCTAGTGTGTGTGTGTGTGGCGCGGGTATATGAACTATTAATTGGGATCGCGTAGTGGAACTTATCAATATTAGTACGTACATACAAACGGCTGTTACTTCACACGATAACTTTGGACGAATGCGAATTTTTAAATTCTGCTTTTTGCAATAAATAAGTAGAGTGATTCCTCTCGAGGGAGTTCCCCTAAATGGGAGCCCCTACCATGTCCAATTAAATCACAAATTGCCGCAATCGTTTGTACATTGTTTGTACAGAAATGTACAGGCCAAATTTTCGTTTGTACACTATTAGGGGCGCCGCCAGAACGAAAACAAATTGGGGCTGTTTAACTGGTAGCCCCCCCCCCACCAACATGTTCTATTCAATCACTAATTATCGCAATCGTTTGTACTTCGTTTGTACAGAAATGTGCAGGCGAAATTTTCGTTTGTACACAATTAGGGGCGCCGCCAGAACAGAAAAAAATGGGGGCTGTCTAAGTGGTAGCCCCCCACCATGTCCAATTGAATCACAAATTGCCGCAATTGTTTGTACTTCGTTTGTACAGAAATGTGTAGGCGAAATGTATGTTCGCACGCAATTAAGGGCGCCGCCAGAACGAAAAAAATTGGGGGCTGTCTAAGTGGTAGCCCCCGACCATGTCCTATTCAATCACAAATTGTCGCAATCGTTTGTACTTCTTTTGTACAGAAATGTGCACCCGAAATTTTCGTTTGAACATAATTAAGGGCGCCGCCAGAACAGAAAAAAATGGGGGCTGTCTAAGTTGTAGCTTCCCCCCACCATGTCCAATTCAATCACAAGTTGTCGCATTCGTTTGTGCATCGTTTGTACAGAAATGTGCAGGCGAAATGTTTGTTTGAACAAACTTAGGGGCGTCGCCAGAACGAAAACAAAGTGGGGAGCTGTCTGAGTGGTAGCTCCCCCCACGATGTCCAATTGAATCACAAAGTATCGCAATCGTTTGTACATTGTTTGTACAGAAATGTGCAGGCCAAATTTTCGTTTGTACACTATTAAGGGCGACGCCAGAAGGAAAACAAATTGGGGGCTGTCTAGCTGGTAGCCCCCCACCAACATGTCCTATTCAATCACAAATTATAGCAATCGTTTGTACTTCGTTTGTACAGAAACGTGCAGGCGAAGTTTTTGTTTGTACACAATTAGGGGCGCCGCCAGAACAGAAAAAATGGGGGCTGTCTAAGTGGTAGCCCCCCCCACCATGTCCAATTGAATCACAAATTGTCGCAATTGTTTGTACTTCATTTGTACAGAAATGTGCAGGCGAAATGTATGTTCGCACGCAATTAGGGCCGCCGCCAGAACGAAAAAAATTGGGGGCTGTCTAAGTGGTAGCCCCCGACCATGTCCTATTCAATCACAAATTGTCGCAATCGTTTGTACTTCGTTTGTACAGAAATGTGCACGCGAAATTTTCATTTGTACATAATTAAGGGCGCCGCCAGAACAGAAAAAAATGGGGGCTGTCTAAGTGGTAGCCCCCCCACCATGTCCAATTCAATCACAAGTTGTCGCATTCGTTTGTGCATCGTTTGTACAGAAATGTGCAGGCGAAATGTTCTTTTGAACAAACTTAGGGGCGCCGCCAGAACGAAAACAAAGTGGGGGGCTGTCTAAGCGGTAGCCCCCCCACATCATGTCCAATTGAATCACAAATTGTCACAATCGTTTGTACTTCGTTTGTACAGAAATGTGCAGGCAAAATGTATGTTCGTACACAATTAGGGGCGCCGCTAGAACGAAAACAAAGTGGGGGACTGTCTAACTGGTAGCCCCCCACCAACATGTTCTATTCTATCACAAATTATCGCAATCGTTTCTACTTCGTGTGTACAGAAATGTGCAGGCAAAAGTTTCGTTTGTACACAATTAGGGGCGCCGCCAGAACAGAAGAAAGGGGGCTGTCTAAGTGGTACCCCCCACCATGTCCAATTCAATCACAAATTATCGCAATCGTTTGTACAGAAACGGGCAGGCGAAATGTTTGTTTGTACACAATTAGGGACGCCGCCAGAACGAAAACAAAGTAGAGTGCTTTCTAAGTAATACCTCTCCACCATGTCCAATTGAATCACAAATTGTCGCAATCGTTTGTACTTCGTTTGTACAGAAACGAGCAGGCGAAATGTTTGTTTGTACACAATTAGGGGCGCCGCCAGAACGAAAACTAAGTGGGGCTGTCTAAGTGGTAGCCCCCGACCATGTCCAATTCAATCACAAATTGTCGCAATCGTTTGTACGTCGTTTTTACAGAAATGTTCAGGCAAAATTTTCGTTTGTACACAATTAGGGGCGCCGCCAGAACGAAAACAAACTGGGGGCTCTCTAAGTGGTAGCTTCCCACCAACATGTCCAATTGAATCACAAATTTTCGTAATCGCTTGTACATCGTTTGTACAGAAATATGCATGCGTAATTTTAGTTTGTACACAATTAATGGCGCCGCCAGAACGAAAACAAAGTGGGGCTGTCTAAATGGTAGCCCCCACCATATCCAATTCAATCACATATTATATCAATCGCTTGTACATCATTTGCACAGAAATGTGCAGGCGAAATTTTCGTTTGTACTCTATTAGGGGCGCCGCCAGAACGAAAACAATGTGAGGGATTGTATAAATGGTAGAAGCATTAAAAAAATGTGTCACATTTATGGAGTATTTTTCTAACAGGACTTTGTTCACACTATTGTGTGGTTTGGTTTGTTCACACTATCGTGTGATTCACTATATTGATCTTATCCTAACGATGATGGAATTAAATATTGTTTTTTTTTTTGTTTTTTTATATTTATATTTATACTTACAATCATTATTGCTGAGTTAGTTTTTCACTCCTCGGCTCTTATTATTAAACTTATTCATTATTTCTTACGTGAACTGAATCCTTATGAGAAAAATGTATTTTTTTCTTTCTATCTTGCGCAGAAACCGTTATTCTCATCTCGTACAGGAAATTGATAAGTGGAAGATATAACAAATTCACAAAGTAGACTGTTAAAGGGAAAATTATAACACAGTATTTTGTTTTATTTGATCATCTTCATTAAACTCATTTTGCAGAAACTATAGAATGCATGGTGAAGTATTTTGGTGCATTCAGCATTCTGATTTACGAGTAGAGTTGCTAACTGGCCGGTATTTGCTGTAATTTTGATTAAGGCCGGTGATTGGTACAAACTTCTTATTAGACCCCTTATGACCGGTATTTTGGAATCTGCAATCCAGAATATAACATTGAACATCGAAATTTTTCAACAGTGCCTTTACAAACACAAATTTCCGTTGTATTATACATTATCGATATTTTTTTAACGTATGGCAGTTTTTTTTATTTATTTAACATAACAAATTTGATAACACTTATATTTTATTGTAAAAGAATTTTATTCATTTATTGAGAGTAGAAAATGACTTTTTAAAGCAATTTCCTTTGTTTGAAGTGAAGTTTATGGAATAAATTTCATTTTATGAGTCAACTATTGTTACATAAAGATTAATATCCAGTATTATTCATCTGTTTCGATAATTTTAAACAAGTGACAATTGCTGGTAAATACAATAATGATCAATACAGACTTCAGTTTCTCATTTGTACAGAGAATTTTGAGGGTGTGCCGGTAATTTTGTTTTCCTGAGTTGGCAACCTATTTACGAGGTTTTGTTTCAACTCTGCTACGTAGTGGCTCCGTACTGACACTCCGCATGCAAATAAGTATGTAAGGCTACCATACGCCCCGGTTTCTTAAAATTTGTCCCGGTGTGCAGAAATTTTCCTTCTTGTCCTGTTTTTTTTCTTTATTATTATTATTAATTACATATCAAAATTTCTGAAAAGATAATAAAATCGACTTGTTCCTTTTGCTTTCAATTCCGACAATACTATAGGAACAATTTCATTCTAATCTTTATTATTATTGCAATCGCTGCTTTCCCGGATATAACATGCAATGTTTAAATCCTCCTAAGTATAACTCTCATCACTAAAAGTAAGAATGTATACCCCGAGGTGGCAACAAATTCTTGTGACGTTGCAGACCAGCCCCGAAAACACATTTTTTTTTCTGCTTCAGAAAAACAATTATGCAAATTGCTTTCTTTTAGTTCGCATTTTAGGTTAACAAAAATAAATCAGCCTATTGAAATTTTGAAACAACTTCATAAATCTGGATATTTTTCTTTATAGACATGTAGAGCATGTAAAGGTGGTATGCGTAATAATATTGAAAATATAATTTTTGCCTAAATATTGTATGTTCACTGATTGCGTTTATATTGTATAACAGCTTCTAGCTTCTATAATAATTTTTAGCACTGTTGATTAAGTATGGACAGTGGCGTATTTACGATTTTGTTTCGGGAGGGACTTTGCTAACTTCCGGGGGTGCTTTGCCTGAAAATATGAAAATTCTGCAAGATATTTCATATACTTTACTATAGTAAGTAAGATTTCGGTGGGGGGCTTGAGCCCGGAAGCCCTCCCCCTAAATACGCCACTGAGTATGGACTATATTAATACATTATTTTAAGTTGTATAACTAGTGCGATACTGTAGTAAAATTCGAAAGATAAAATTAATACAAAATGCAATATTTACTACTAATTTGTAAGATGTCCCGTTTTTTCTGTTTTCAAAAAGTATGGTAGCCTTAAAGTATGCTAAACCATACAAAATAAATTGTACTGTAAATAGTACCCCTCTGATAGTGCTCTCAAACGGGTCGGGTTACGGGTCGGGTTGTCGGGTCGGGTCAGTCGGGTTAGCTCGTGTCGGGTCACTCGGGTCGGGTCGTCACATTCTTCACTTATCTTCTATACGGAATACTATAAAGAGCTTTGTTGTGGAATTCAATTCGAAGTTGGTGAATGAATGATAAATGTGACTAATTGAAGGTGAAATAGTAATAAAACTTTAATTTTACCCTATATTAACTAATTGGTATTGTAATTGTAATTAATATTACTACTGACTTTTTTCCTTTCTGCGTTTCTATGTCAAGTTAAATGTCACATTAAGTGAAATTGAAAGGAAATATCTAGTTAACGTCCCACGTTATGCACCAACGCTAAGAGAGACAGTGATGATGAGAAATAATTGAAGTGGTTGAATGAAGAAAGTGGGAGGAAATGGGAGAAAACCGAGAAAACCCATGCACATGGGGTTTGTCCACCAGAAAACTTACTTGGTACGAGCTGGAAACAATACCCATGGACCTTCGGGTCAAACATCTGCCTTTGGGCAGGACACATTATTATTATTATTATTATTATTATCATTATTATTATTATTATTATTATTATTATTATTATTATTATTATTATTATTATTATTATTATTATTATTATTATTATTATTATAACTTTCAGAGTGCGCAAGAAAGTTCCGCCGCCTTTTCACCAACACCTTCGAACATTGGTATGTAACCTAAGACGTACCTGGAATATCAAAAATCGTCTCCATCAGCCTCGACGACCTTCTGAAAACGTTCTGGAAGGCCATGGATTCCATCGCAGTCGAACTTGGTGGGACGTGAAGTGAAGAAGGTATCAAGTGCATATTGAACCTCTTCTAGGTGTTTGAATTGGCGTTCTCTAAGGTGATTGTCCAAGGAATGGAACAGGTGATAATCGGACGGTACAATGTCCGTGGAGTATGGCGGATCCAATAGTGTTTTCCATCCAAGGCGTAGAATGATGTACTGGGTCATTTTAGCCACGTGGGGCTTAGCGTTGCCTTGTAACAAGAGGACCCCTTTGCGATTCAGAACTGCTGGATCCAGACAGTACACAGTGACAGTACACAGTTGCATTGATGATCTGACCAGCTGGTAGCAGTTCCCGATGGACGATGCCTCGAGGAGTCCACAAAATGCACAGGAGAACCTTATTCTGGCGTAGTGCTGGCTTGGGCTGTTTTTGAACCGGTTCATGGGATGCTAACCAACAATGACGGCGCCGTGGAGCTTCGTACAGGACCCACTTCCCATCACATGTCAACACCCTGTCCAGAAATTGCTCCTTCCTCAGACGAGACACCAAAGAAACACAGGTGTCTGCTCGCGTTGCTTTCTGGCTCCAAGTCAAATCATGTAGGACCTATCAACCCAACTTGCAGTGCTTCCCAAGTTGATGGTGGTGGTGCCGAATGGTTTCTCCACTTACACTGAAAGGTAGTACCAGTTCCTCACATGTCTGTCTTCGCCTCAATTGCTGCCTGAAGATCTTTATTTTGAACATCTGTTTGTCTTCCGGCACGTGGTGCGTCTTCGAGTGTTTCGTCACCGTCCTTAAACCGTCATACCACTGCACTCTCCGCGTAGTCACGACACCCTCACCAAAGGCCTGTCATATCTTCCGCCCCGCGGTGCAGCAATTTGAACTCGTACAGCAAACAAGCCCTTATGACGCTCTGTGAAGGCCCCATGTTCACTCAGTCCTTACGCACGTTCACGGTGTATCTGAACAGCCACAACCAAGTAGTATGTTGGATATACTTACTAGTGTTGCTCACGAGACCTGGTTTGGGGCATTCTCGTTTCGAAAATGTGTCGCGAAGGTAGTCTCGTCTGGAAAAGTGCATATGTTTCTATTGAAAGAGCTCTGTCTCATCTCGTACCCTTTCATGAAAATTCTGTCTCGTCTCGTCTCGTCCAACAACTGACCTTCACCTTATATCCATTCGCATTCAACTCACGGTGTGAGGGCCAATTGAACACAGACCTCCACAAAGAGACAGAACTTTCTTGGTCACCTTCAGATTATTATTATTATTATTATTATTATTATTATTATTATTATTATTATTATTATTATTGCTGGGGTAGTGATTTGACTTTCTCCGCAATAAAATACTTGCTAATTTTATATAACGTTGCAAATATCTTCTAGATAATTTAATCAAGAAAAAATAAAAGGTAATTCCCTACAGAATGATATTTCAGTGCAATTAGTTCCTTATGATTCTATCAGACAGCAACGCTGTTTTTAAATAGAAAAATCGGAATGTTAACGTGATGAAATTGTTGTTTGTTACACAGCAAAAAATATTAAAAGAAGTTCTATATACATTCCTTACTAGAAAATAATGTTGTCTTCAGAACTTTTATTATTTTAGCCTTCAGAACTTGTCTTCAGAACTCAGTCAAATTTTATTTTGACTTTCGAACTTGATTGCCTAAATTTTAACCTTGGAAATTTGGATGTGGAGTAAAATAAAGAAGGTTAGCAGGGTAGAGAGGAAAACGAATTAGGAAATGCTGAAAAAATGCAAGAGACGAGAGCAATATTAGACGATATAAGGAAGCGAAAAATGGACGGATCACAAGTTTTGATCTTGCTAAGGGATTGCATTCTGAGGGATGTAGTAAAGGGGGTGATATCAGGAGAGCGAGAGTGTGTAAGAAGGTTGGAATTGATAGATTGTAATAAGGAGGGTGGTACTTTATGTTGGGTTGCGAGGAAGATATTAGCGGGAAATCGCAAAAATGGAAGCTTCTTACCTAGTTCACGGAAACTGGCCTGTTTATTAATGGGAGAACACTGAGGAGGAGGAGGAGGATAATTATACTACAAGTAAAAAAAGCCGAAACAATGGTTTATGCATAAGAATTGGTCAGCATTTTTTTTTCTGGTGGCAGTTTTGTAAAGTTCTAGCTCTCTCAAACTGGTTAGATTGTAAGGTCAAGTCACTCGGATCGGTTGTCGGGTTAAGTCACCTCGGGTTGGTTCACTCGGGTCACTTTGGGTCGGGCCAATCGGGTCAGCTCGGGTCGGGTTGTCGGGTCGGGTCAGTCAATTTGGGTCACGGGTGGGGTCGGGTCGGTCTTCAACACATATAATTTCCACGAAAATTACAATATACCACGGTTTATACCTCATTGGACTTCCAATAAAACGTTTTCAATGATGTGTACACCATGTCACCATTTTTGTATGAGGGAATGTCTAGAGGGATTTTGTGGGAATTTGATGGAGTGTAGATTCCTGTGTGTGTGTGTGTGTGTGTGTGTATGTGTGTGATACCTTACAGGATACAAGATGTCGAGGAAGTGTGTAAATAAACCGGACAATTTCTGTTATGTATGTGGGGAGCTGATATTTAAATCACAACGTCGATGTTTTACTCCACTTGTGAGGAAGTGTTATCAGTTATATTTTGGTTGCTGTGTAGGAGACCAGGATAAGAACTGGGTTCCTCACTACATTTGTTGTACTTGCGTGAAACGTCTGACTGAGTGGGCAAATGGTGGACGAAACATGAACTTCGCAGTACCGATGATCTGGAGGGAACCAAAAGATCATTCTTCAGACTGCTACTTTTGTATGACACAGATAAAAGAAATAAGCAGTAAATCTAACCACACAGTACAGTACCCTAATTTGCATCAGCAATTAGGCCAGTTCCACACAGTGCAGAATTACCTGTACCGGTACCTCCTTCTCATCTTACGATAAATGAGGATTACGTACTTAAGGCAACTATTGAAGTTCCAAATGAAAATGATGATCCTACTTATGTAGGAAGCACATCTACATTGGATTCCCATCTGATAACTCCGGGTGAACTAAATGACCTCATACGGGATTTAAAACTCTCCAATACACAGACAGAACTTCTTGATTCTAAACTTAAGGCTGGAATCTGCTCCATCGTGACACTAAAGTGTGTATTTTTCGAAACCTTCATACAGAGTTTCAAAACTACTATTCTCAAGAAAATGATTTAGTGTATTGTAATAATGTCTGTGCTGTGATGGATAGACTTGGACATGCACATATAAGTACAGAGTGGAGATTGCTTATTGACTTTTTGAAAACTAGTTTTAAGGCTGTCCTTTTGCACAATAGCAACAAATTTCCTTCAGTGCCTTTGGCTTATGCAACTAATATGAAAGAAACCTATGAAAACATCGAAATAGTGTTAGAAAAAATTCAGTATGAGAAATACAAGTGGACCGTTTGCTGTGATTTACAAGTCATTTCTTTGTTAATGGGTTTGCAGCTTGGTTATACGAAATATTGTTGTTTCCTCTGCGAATGGGACAGCAGGAACAAAGCGGAACATTACATCAAGAAGGAATGGCCAACGCATGTATTAACTCCTGAACAGAAGAATGCTGTTTATTCCTCACTGGTGAGCCCTGATTAGATAATTTTACCTCTTCTTCACATAAAGTTGGGGCTCTTCAAAAACTTTGTTAGGACAATGGACAAAAGTAATGCAGGATCTTGTTACCTCAAGGAAAAAATTCCTCGGGTTAGTGACGCTAGGGATTTTTGTAGACCCCCAAATAAGATGTTTGATTCGTGACCAAAAATTTGAGGATCTCTTAACTCTGGTTGAGAAAGCAGCTTGGTGTCCATTTAAATGTTTAACAGAGAAATTTTTAGGAAACAAGAAAGCCCCAAATTACCGTGAAATTGTGAGTGATTTCCGGCAATCATACAATGAAATGGGTTGCAACATGTCCCTTAAAGTTCACTTTCTAGACTCCCACCTGCATTTCTTTCCTGAAAAGCTTGGTGCTGTTAGTGATGAGTATGGGGAACATTTTCATCAGGACATTTCCTCCATGGAGAAGAGGTACCAGTGACAGTGTAGTTCAAAAATGCTAGCTGATTACTGTTGGACACTTAAAAGAGATGTTCCAGAAACCAAACACAGAAGAAAGTCGACAACTAAAACATATTAGTTGAGGTAAGTAAGTGCACATTTATTAAGAAGATACCACTCACTTCTTTTGTATTATTTATTAAGTAGATATAAAATGGTGACACGGTGTATACATCATTGAAAATATGTTTTATTTCAAATCCAATAAGATATAAACCGTGCTTATATTGTAATTTTCGTGGAAGTTATATATTTTATCTGCACTAATGAATATTGTAAAATGAACAGTACACATAGCATATTTTTTATATAAATATGTTTATTTCTCTAGATAGAATAATGCTATTCTTATGAAACTTAGAGGGCTTACTAAGTATAAATCAGGCTAATATACAATATAATTTGTGCGTTTACATACCTAAGGTACCCAAGCTACAAGTATGAAAATGGTTTTAAAAAAAGAAAAAAAGAAAAAGAACAGAAATTTGAGGGGAAATTTTCCGAAAACACCTCTGTCACGGGAAAACTGAGGGTGATGGAGAAAAACTGATTGCAGATTCGAATTCTACGTGAAAAGTTCTATTAGAATCAGGCATTTTCTTCCGTGTGCCAGAGAAAAAGATTTTTTTTTTTCAACTAGTGCAATAGGAACCATTTTCAAACTCATCAACCGTTATTCAAACCGGTTAATGTTGATCGCAGATATTAAAAATACTCACATCCGTATATTATTTAATACAAACGAAAATTTTACCTGCACATTTCTGCTCAAACGATGTGCAAACAATTGAGATGATTTTCTTTTGAATCGGACGTAGGGGGTGCTACCAATTAGGTAGCCTATACTTTGTTATCGTTTTGGCGCGCCCGCAATTGTGTACAAACGAAAATTTCGCCTGCGAATTTCTGTACAAAACCGTAACAAACAAGTGCGACAATTTGTGGTTGAATTCGACATGGTGGGAGGCCTATCAATTAGAGAGCCCATAGTTTGTTATCGTTTTGGCGGGGCCACATTTATGTGCAAACGAAAATTTCAGCTGCACATTTATTATGTACAAAGGCGTACAAACAAGTGCGACAGTTTGTGGTTGAATTGAACATGGTGGGAGGGCTAACATTTAGACAACCCCCCACTTTGTTTTCGTTCTGGCGGCGCCCCTAATTGTGTACAAACGAAAATTTCGCCTGCACATTTCTTTATAACTATATTCAAACGATTGCGACAATTTGTGATTCAATTGCACATGGTGGGAGGGCTACCATTTAGACAGCCGCCCCTTTGTTTTCGTTCTGAGGTCGCCCCTAATTGTGTACAAACGAAAATTTTGCCTGCATATTTCTGTACAAACGATGTACAAACGATTGCGACAATTTGTGATTGAATTCAACATGGTGATTGGGCTATCACTTAGAAACAGCCACCACTTTGTTTTCGCCGCCACTTTGTTTTCGGTAGACAGGCGCCACTTTGTTTTCGCCCTGGCGGCGACCCTAATTATGTACAAACAAAAATTTTGCATGCACATTTCTGTACAAACGATTTACAAACGATTGCGACAATTTGTGATTGAATTGGACATGGTGGGGGGCTATCACTTAAACAGCCCCCCACTTTGTTTTCGTTCTGGCGGCGCCCTTAATTATGTATAAACAATAATTTAGCCTGCACATTTCTGTACAAACGATATAGAAACGATTGTGACAATTTGTGATTGAATTGGAAATGGGAGGGGCTACCATTGAGACAGTCCTCACATTTTTCGTTCTGGCGGCGCCCCTAATAGTGTACAAAGGAAAATTTGGAATGCACATTTCTGTACAAACAATGTACAAACGATTGCGATACTTTGTGATTCAATTGGACATCGTGGGGGGAGCTACCACTCAGACAGCTCCCCACTTTGTTTTCGTTCTGGCGGCGCCCCTAAGTTTGTTCAAACAAACATTTCGCCTGCACATTTCTGTACAAACGATGCACAAACGAATGCGACAACTTGTGATTGAATTGGATATGGTGGGGGGGGGGGCTACAACTTAGACAGCCCCCATTTTTTTCTGTTCTGGCGGCGCCCTTAATTATGTACAAACGAAAATTTCGCGTGCACATTTCTGTACAAACGAAGTATAAACGATTGCGACAATTTGTGATTGAATAGGACATGGTCGGGGGCTACCACTTAGACAGCCCCCATTTTTTTTCATTCTGGCGGCGCCCCTAATTGCGTGCGAACATACATTTCGCCTGCACATTTCTGCACAAACGAAGTACAAACAATTGCGACAATTTGATTCAATTGGACATGGTGGGGGGCTACCACTTAGACAGCCCCCATTTTTTTCTGTTCTGGCGGCGCCCCTAATTGTGTAAAACAAAAATTTCGCCTGCACATTTCTGTACAAACGATGTACAAAACGATTGCGACAATTTGTGATTGAAGTGGACATGGTGGGGGGGCTACCATTTGGACAGCCCCCACTTTGGTTTCGTTCTGACGGCGCCCCTAATTGTGTACAAACGAAAATTTCGCCTTCACATTTCTGTAGAAACGATGTACAAATGATTGCGACAATTTGTGCTTGAATAGGACTTGTTGGTGGGGGGCTACCATTTAGACTGCCCCCACTTTGTTTTCGTTCTGACGGTGCCCCTAATTGTGTACAAACGAAAATTTCGCCTTCACATTTCTGTAGAAACGATGTACAAATGATTGCGACAATTTGTGCTTGAATAGGACATGTTGTTGGGGGGCTACCATTTAGACAGCCCAAACTTTGTTTTCGTTCTGACGGCGCCCCTAATTGTGTAGAAACGAAAATTTCGCCTGCACATTTGTGTACAAACGATTGAGACCATTTCCGATTGAGTCTGATAAGGGGGGGGGGGGCTGTCTAAATGGACGTCTCTTTTTCACCTCTACTGTAATTAAATTCTTCCTCGAGAAAATCTGTAATCAACACTGTCAGTAGCTACGTCCTCGACTAATATACCTTAACAAGTACAGCTTTATTTTCGTACATTTTTCAACAGTTAACCAATTTAAAACTATCGCAAACAAGAATATGTAGTCAACTTCTTAAATACTTCGCTCGCCGAAACACGTTCAGCGCGTGCAACAAGCAAAAACAACATGTTTGGCGTCTCACAAATGGAAAAGGGGAAAAAAAGAGAAGGAAAAGCAGCACGGCAGTGCCTTATCGCAGTCAGAGCTGACAACATAGTTTCGGTCGTCACTAACGCGAATAGACCTACTAGCGGTGTACAAGAGTTATACAGTTACAATATACGTCGTGCCACAGTAGCGCTACAGGCGGAATGTGCACGAACTACAAATGAATATGTTCCCTTACAAGCAACAGTCACTGTTGCACCCTCTTTACATTCTACACATCCTTTTTTCTCCCACTTTTTGACCTTGACAAGCAGAAGTACCAGGCTTTCCGAGTTCACAACCATAAACTGTTTGTGTACAGAGTACGTTTTCAGTTCTTCGAATGACTGTGCGCGCGAAGAACAAGGGTGATGATCGGGCTACCGTATACGGAAGTCAGTAACACCCGGTTGCAATAATAAATGTAAAATACAAATATAGAGCCTTGACAATGCCGTGAGGATGAATATATATATATATATGTATATATATATATATATATATATATGTGTGTGTGTGTGTGTGTGTATTTCCTTAAAAGTTATAATCTTATACTTTTTTAGTTGTGGTATAGACTTCAAACTTGGTATACACATCTATCTAAACGACCAGTATAAAAAGGGAGATTGTTTGCAATTATTTCCGGTTCGAAGCACACACTATCCTCGCGAGACAAAATGTATTTTTGTCTCGTCTGTATACTATATCGTGGAAATGATGCTCAATGTTTTTTTCCAAAATGTTTTTGGGGGGTACACTGCCTCCTTGGGGCTCTTAGAGTGCCCACGCAGGAGACCAAATAATACGTGTATAATAGAATAATAAATAGAATACTATGAGCAGTGCCCCTGGGAATACTAACTGTGATCCTCAGGAACATTGTTTCTGAAAGAGGTGTTGCCCCATCTCTAAAGCTACATATGTTTCTTTCTAAATAGCTGAGTATCGTCTCGAAGCTTCACACGAACATACTGCCTAGTTTCGAGACGATATCAACAGTTAGTGTATAAATATATTCTTTTCGTCTGTGTCTGTAATAACGAAAATATTTTGTTCACGCAATGCCAACAGAAACTATTTTGATAAAACGAAGCAACGTGATAAGAAAAAAAACGTAAGAAGAAAGAAGGTTCGGCGGGGAATCGAACCCAGACCTGCTACTCAGAAAGCAGACACTTTACCGCGGAGCTAACATACTACGTTGAGTTTTGTTTGTTTTATTCTCCTCAATATACCACATAAGAGTCCAAATGAAGGCAATTCAAAAATATGGCAATTTTGCATTCAAGATGGCGACTTCTCCAATGATTTGTTTCTTCACTTAAACTGAACTACGTCCTTAATAACATAGCGAAACCTGGCTTACCTACCAAGAGCACAACTTACAATTTTTATGGTTACAAATTTTTGAGCCGCCATTTTGAATCGAAGATGGCGACTTTTCCAACATGTCGCATTTTTCCCCTCACATGCCCTGTAATCTACACACTTGAACGCAATTTCGTGATTCCACCATATCTACAAGTTGTGTAGAATTAGACGCCCCCTTATAACATTCCTAGCACTTTCTTACACCGAACATGACTATTTTTTCAAGTTTAAGGGCGGATTCGCAAACTACGCATCAGAATAAACATCACCTCGAAATTTCAACGTCCTACATACAGCCATTACAAATTTCACATTTTTTCGATTTGCGCCGCGAAACGAAAACGAATTTTAATGCTCTTTTTTCTATCATAAACTATGTTCCTAGCTTCACTGCCCGACAAAATATGACGATTCTATGGTGTGCGGAACTACTCTAAAAACCAGCATTTTGAAACGACGAAAAATTTCGACACTTCATTTACACGGAAAATGTCGCCTTTTTCGTGATATCGGAATTTTCCCATTACTCACATCCCATGACGAACAAGTATGCAAAATTTGGTGTTTGTATGTTTTGTGGAAGTATGCAAACAATTAAGTGTGTTTCCGATTATAGAGGTATATAATTCCGCACAGATGCCGGCCGCAACGTACCAGTATCATGTGAGCAGTAAGAACGAAGTCGAAAATCTAAGGAAATCGGTAGTGTAGGGGATTGACGTGAGCCTACTGGACAGCAGACCTGGGTTCGATTCCTAACAATCTTTTTCTCACTTTTTCTTTCTTTGAAAGTTTATTTTCATAGCATATATTGTTTGCCTATAAGGTTGAGTCTATTATAAAACGCATTTCACTCCAACCGGTCCTGTAAACAAACTACTGAACCGAAAGAGGCACTTTTCCACGTATCCCGTATATTATAACTATATACGCTGCCAACGAGAAAATTGTCAAAAGGTGCGTATATATATATATATATATATATATATATATATATATATATATATATATGTGTGTGTGTGTGTGTGTGTGTGAGTATTTCCTTAAAAGTTATAATCTTATACTTTTTTAGTTGTGGTATAGACTTCAAACTTGGTATACACATCTATCTAAACGACCAGTATAAAAAGGGAGATTGTTTGCAATTATTTCCGGTTCGAAGCACACACTATCCTCGCGAGACAAAATGTATTTTTGTCTCGTCTGTATACTATATCGTGGAAATGATGCTCAATGTTTTTTTCCAAAATGTTTTTGGGGGGTACACTGCCTCCTTGGGGCTCTTAGAGTGCCCACGCAGGAGACCAAATAATACGTGTATAATAGAATAATAAATAGAATACTATGAGCAGTGCCCCTGGGAATACTAACTGTGATCCTCAGGAACATTGTTTCTGAAAGAGGTGTTGCCCCATCTCTAAAGCTACATATGTTTCTTTCTAAATAGCTGAGTATCGTCTCGAAGCTTCACACGAACATACTGCCTAGTTTCGAGACGATATCAACAGTTAGTGTATAAATATATTCTTTTCGTCTGTGTCTGTAATAACGAAAATATTTTGTTCACGCAATGCCAACAGAAACTATTTTGATAAAACGAAGCAACGTGATAAGAAAAAAAAACGTAAGAAGAAAGAAGGTTCGGCGGGGAATCGAACCCAGACCTGCTACTCAGAAAGCAGACGCTTTACCGCGGAGCTAACTTACTACGTCGAGTTTTGTTTGTTTTATTCTCCTCAATATACCACATAAGAGTCCAAATGAAGGCAATTCAAAAATATGGCAATTTTGCATTCAAGATGGCGACTTCTCCAATGATTTGTTTCTTCACTTAAACTGAACTACGTCCTTAATAACAGCGAAACCTGGCTTACCTACCAAGAGCACAACTTACAATTTTTATGGTTACAAATTTTTGAGCCGCCATTTTGAATCGAAGATGGCGACTTTTCCAACATGTCGCATTTTTCCCCTCACATGCCCTGTAATCTACACACTTGAACGCAATTTCGTGATTCCACCATATCTACAAGTTGTGTAGAATTAGACGCCCCCTTATAACATTCCTAGCACTTTCTTACACCGAACATGACTATTTTTTCAAGTTTAAGGGCGGATTCGCAAACTACGCATCAGAATAAACATCACCTCGAAATTTCAACGTCCTACATACAGCCATTACAAATTTCACATTTTTTCGATTTGCGCTGCGAAACGAAAACGAATTTTAATGCTCTTTTTCTATCATAAACTATGTTCCTAGCTTCACTGCCCGACAAAATATGACGATTCTATGGTGTGCGGAACTACTCTAAAAACCAGCATTTTGAAACGACGAAAAATTTCGACACTTCATTTACACGGAAAATGTCGCCTTTTTCGTGATATCGGAATTTTCCCATTACTCACATCCCATGACGAACAAGTATGCAAAATTTGGTGTTTGTATGTTTTGTGGAAGTATGCAAACAATTAAGTGTGTTTCCGATTATAGAGGTATATAATTCCGCACAGATGCCGGCCGCAACATACCAGTATCATGTGAGCAGTAAGAACGAATTCGAAAATCTTAGGAAATCGGTAGTGTAGGGGATTGACGTGAGCCTACTGGACAGGAGACCTGGGTTCGATTCCTAACAATCTTTTTCTCACTTTTTCTTTCTTTGAAAGTTTATTTTCATAGCATATATTGTTTGCCTATAAGGTTGAGTCTATTATAAAACGCATTTCACTCCAACCGGTCCTGTAAACAAACTACTGAACCGAAAGAGGCACTTTTCCACGTATCCCGTATATTATAACTATATACGCTGCCAACGAGAAAATTGTCAAAAGGTGCGTATATATATATATATATATATATATATATATATATATATATATATATATATATATATATATATATATATATGTGTGTGTGTGTGTGTGTGAGTATTTCCTTAAAAGTTATAATATTATACTTTTTTAGTTGTGGTATAGACTTCAAACTTGGTATACACATCTATCTAAACGACCAGTATAAAAAGGGAGATTGTTTGCAATTATTTCCGGTTCGAAGCACACACTATCCTCGCGAGACAAAATGTATTTTTGTCTCGTCTGTATACTATATCGTGGAAATGATGCTCAATGTTTTTTTCCAAAATGTTTTTGGGGGGTACACTGCCTCCTTGGGGCTCTTAGAGTGCCCACGCAGGAGACCAAATAATACGTGTATAATAGAATAATAAATAGAATACTATGAGCAGTGCCCCTGGGAATACTAACTGTGATCCTCAGGAACATTGTTTCTGAAAGAGGTGTTGCCCCATCTCTAAAGCTACATATGTTTCTTTCTAAATAGCTGAGTATCGTCTCGAAGCTTCACACGAACATACTGCCTAGTTTCGAGACGATATCAACAGTTAGTGTATAAATATATTCTTTTCGTCTGTGTCTGTAATAACGAAAATATTTTGTTCACGCAATGCCAACAGAAACTATTTTGATAAAACGAAGCAACGTGATAAGAAAAAAAAACGTAAGAAGAAAGAAGGTTCGGCGGGGAATCGAACCCAGACCTGCTACTCAGAAAGCAGACACTTTACCGCGGAGCTAACTTACTACGTTCAGTTTTGTTTGTTTTATTCTCCTCAATATACCACATAAGAGTCCAAATGAAGGCAATTCAAAAATATGGCAATTTTGCATTCAAGATGGCGACTTCTCCAATGATTTGTTTCTTCACTTAAACTGAACTACGTCCTTAATAACATAGCGAAACCTGGCTTACCTACCAAGAGCACAACTTACAATTTTTATGGTTACAAATTTTTGAGCCGCCATTTTGAATCGAAGATGGCGACTTTTCCAACATGTCGCATTTTTCCCCTCACATGCCCTGTAATCTACACACTTGAACGCAATTTCGTGATTCCACCATATCTACAAGTTGTGTAGAATTAGACGCCCCCTTATAACATTCCTAGCACTTTCTTACACCGAACATGACTATTTTTTCAAGTTTAAGGGCGGATTCGCAAACTACGCATCAGAATAAACATCACCTCGAAATTTCAACGTCCTACATACAGCCATTACAAATTTCACATTTTTTCGATTTGCGCCGCGAAACGAAAACGAATTTTAATGCTCTTTTTTCTATCATAAACTATGTTCCTAGCTTCACTGCCCGACAAAATATGACGATTCTATGGTGTGCGGAACTACTCTAAAAACCAGCATTTTGAAACGACGAAAAATTTCGACACTTCATTTACACGGAAAATGTCGCCTTTTTCGTGATATCGGAATTTTCCCATTACTCACATCCCATGACGAACAAGTATGCAAAATTTGGTGTTTGTATGTTTTGTGGAAGTATGCAAACAATTAAGTGTGTTTCCGATTATAGAGGTATATAATTCCGCACAGATGCCGGCCGCAACGTACCAGTATCATGTGAGCAGTAAGAACGAAGTCGAAAATCTAAGGAAATCGGTAGTGTAGGGGATTGACGTGAGCCTACTGGACAGGAGACCTGGGTTCGATTCCTAACAATCTTTTTCTCACTTTTTCTTTCTTTGAAAGTTTATTTTCATAGCATATATTGTTTGCCTATAAGGTTGAGTCTATTATAAAACGCATTTCACTCCAACCGGTCCTGTAAACAAACTACTGAACCGAAAGAGGCACTTTTCCACGTATCCCGTATATTATAACTATATACGCTGCCAACGAGAAAATTGTCAAAAGGTGCGTATATATATATAAATATATATATATATATATATATATATATATATATATATATATATATATATATATATGTGTGTGTGTGTGTGTGTGTATTTCCTTAAAAGTTATAATCTTATACTTTTTTAGTTGTGGTATAGACTTCAAACTTGGTATACACATCTATCTAAACGACCAGTATAAAAAGGGAGATTGTTTGCAATTATTTCCGGTTCGAAGCACACACTATCCTCGCGAGACAAAATGTATTTTTGTCTCGTCTGTATACTATATCGTGGAAATGATGCTCAATGTTTTTTTCCAAAATGTTTTTGGGGGGTACACTGCCTCCTTGGGGCTCTTAGAGTGCCCACGCAGGAGACCAAATAATACGTGTATAATAGAATAATAAATAGAATACTATGAGCAGTGCCCCTGGGAATACTAACTGTGATCCTCAGGAACATTGTTTCTGAAAGAGGTGTTGCCCCATCTCTAAAGCTACATATGTTTCTTTCTAAATAGCTGAGTATCGTCTCGAAGCTTCACACGAACATACTGCCTAGTTTCGAGACGATATCAACAGTTAGTGTATAAATATATTCTTTTCGTCTGTGTCTGTAATAACGAAAATATTTTGTTCACGCAATGCCAACAGAAACTATTTTGATAAAACGAAGCAACGTGATAAGAAAAAAAACGTAAGAAGAAAGAAGGTTCGGCGGGGAATCGAACCCAGACCTGCTACTCAGAAAGCAGACACTTTACCGCGGAGCTAACTTACTACGTTGAGTTTTGTTTGTTTTATTCTCCTCAATATACCACATAAGAGTCCAAATGAAGGCAATTCAAAAATATGGCAATTTTGCATTCAAGATGGCGACTTCTCCAATGATTTGTTTCTTCACTTAAACTGAACTACGTCCTTAATAACATAGCGAAACCTGGCTTACCTACCAAGAGCACAACTTACAATTTTTATGGTTACAAATTTTTGAGCCGCCATTTTGAATCGAAGATGGCGACTTTTCCAACATGTCGCATTTTTCCCCTCACATGCCCTGTAATCTACACACTTGAACGCAATTTCGTGATTCCACCATATCTACAAGTTGTGTAGAATTAGACGCCCCCTTATAACATTCCTAGCACTTTCTTACACCGAACATGACTATTTTTTCAAGTTTAAGGGCGGATTCGCAAACTACGCATCAGAATAAACATCACCTCGAAATTTCAACGTCCTACATACAGCCATTACAAATTTCACATTTTTTCGATTTGCGCCGCGAAACGAAAACGAATTTTAATGCTCTTTTTTCTATCATAAACTATGTTCCTAGCTTCACTGCCCGACAAAATATGACGATTCTATGGTGTGCGGAACTACTCTAAAAACCAGCATTTTGAAACGACGAAAAATTTCGACACTTCATTTACACGGAAAATGTCGCCTTTTTCGTGATATCGGAATTTTCCCATTACTCACATCCCATGACGAACAAGTATGCAAAATTTGGTGTTTGTATGTTTTGTGGAAGTATGCAAACAATTAAGTGTGTTTCCGATTATAGAGGTATATAATTCCGCACAGATGCCGGCCGCAACGTACCAGTATCATGTGAGCAGTAAGAACGAAGTCGAAAATCTAAGGAAATCGGTAGTGTAGGGGATTGACGTGAGCCTACTGGACAGCAGACCTGGGTTCGATTCCTAACAATCTTTTTCTCACTTTTTCTTTCTTTGAAAGTTTATTTTCATAGCATATATTGTTTGCCTATAAGGTTGAGTCTATTATAAAACGCATTTCACTCCAACCGGTCCTGTAAACAAACTACTGAACCGAAAGAGGCACTTTTCCACGTATCCCGTATATTATAACTATATACGCTGCCAACGAGAAAATTGTCAAAAGGTGCGTATATATATATATATATATATATATATATATATATGTGTGTGTGTGTGTGTGTGTGTGTGTGTGAGTATTTCCTTAAAAGTTATAATCTTATACTTTTTTAGTTGTGGTATAGACTTCAAACTTGGTATACACATCTATCTAAACGACCAGTATAAAAAGGGAGATTGTTTGCAATTATTTCCGGTTCGAAGCACACACTATCCTCGCGAGACAAAATGTATTTTTGTCTCGTCTGTATACTATATCGTGGAAATGATGCTCAATGTTTTTTTTCCAAAATGTTTTTGGGGGGTACACTGCCTCCTTGGGGCTCTTAGAGTGCCCACGCAGGAGACCAAATAATACGTGTATAATAGAATAATAAATAGAATACTATGAGCAGTGCCCCTGGGAATACTAACTGTGATCCTCAGGAACATTGTTTCTGAAAGAGGTGTTGCCCCATCTCTAAAGCTACATATGTTTCTTTCTAAATAGCTGAGTATCGTCTCGAAGCTTCACACGAACATACTGCCTAGTTTCGAGACGATATCAACAGTTAGTGTATAAATATATTCTTTTCGTCTGTGTCTGTAATAACGAAAATATTTTGTTCACGCAATGCCAACAGAAACTATTTTGATAAAACGAAGCAACGTGATAAGAAAAAAAACGTAAGAAGAAAGAAGGTTCGGCGGGGAATCGAACCCAGACCTGCTACTCAGAAAGCAGACACTTTACCGCGGAGCTAACTTACTACGTTGAGTTTTGTTTGTTTTATTCTCCTCAATATACCACATAAGAGTCCAAATGAAGGCAATTCAAAAATATGGCAATTTTGCATTCAAGATGGCGACTTCTCCAATGATTTGTTTCTTCACTTAAACTGAACTACGTCCTTAATAACATAGCGAAACCTGGCTTACCTACCAAGAGCACAACTTACAATTTTTATGGTTACAAATTTTTGAGCCGCCATTTTGAATCGAAGATGGCGACTTTTCCAACATGTCGCATTTTTCCCCTCACATGCCCTGTAATCTACACACTTGAACGCAATTTCGTGATTCCACCATATCTACAAGTTGTGTAGAATTAGACGCCCCCTTATAACATTCCTAGCACTTTCTTACACCGAACATGACTATTTTTTCAAGTTTAAGGGCGGATTCGCAAACTACGCATCAGAATAAACATCACCTCGAAATTTCAACGTCCTACATACAGCCATTACAAATTTCACATTTTTTCAATTTGCGCCGCGAAACGAAAACGAATTTTAATGCTCTTTTTTCTATCATAAACTATGTTCCTAGCTTCACTGCCCGACAAAATATGACGATTCTATGGTGTGCGGAACTACTCTAAAAACCAGCATTTTGAAACGACGAAAAATTTCGACACTTCATTTACACGGAAAATGTCGCCTTTTTCGTGATATCGGAATTTTCCCATTACTCACATCCCATGACGAACAAGTATTTAAAAATTTAGTGTTTGTATGTTTCGTGGAAGTATGCAAACAATTAAGTGTGTCTCCGATTATAGAGGTATATAATTCCGCACAGATGCCGGCCGCAACGTACCAGTATCATGTGAGCAGTAAGAACGAAGTCGAAAATCTAAGGAAATCGGTAGTGTAGGGGATTGACGTGAGCCTACTGGACAGGAGACCTGGGTTCGATTCCTAACAATCTTTTTCTCACTTTTTCTTTCTTTGAAAGTTTATTTTCATAGCATATATTGTTTGCCTATAAGGTTGAGTCTATTATAAAACGCATTTCACTCCAACCGGTCCTGTAAACAAACTACTGAACCGAAAGAGGCACTTTTCCACGTATCCCGTATATTATAACTATATACGCTGCCAACGAGAAAATTGTCAAAAGATGCGTATATATATATATATATATATATATATATATATATATATATATATATATATATATATGTGTGTTTGTGTGTGTGTGTGTGTGTGTATTTCCTTAAAAGTTATAATCTTATACTTTTTCAGTTGTGGTATAGACTTCAAACTTGGTATACACATCTATCTAAACGACCAGTATAAAAAGGGAGATTGTTTGCAATTATTTCCGGTTCGAAGCACACACTATCCTCGCGAGACAAAATGTATTTTTGTCTCGTCTGTATACTATATCGTGGAAATGATGCTCAATGTTTTTTTCCAAAATGTTTTTGGGGGGTACACTGCCTCCTTGGGGCTCTTAGAGTGCCCACGCAGGAGACCAAATAATACGTGTATAATAGAATAATAAATAGAATACTATGAGCAGTGCCCCTGGGAATACTAACTGTGATCCTCAGGAACATTGTTTCTGAAAGAGGTGTTGCCCCATCTCTAAAGCTACATATGTTTCTTTCTAAATAGCTGAGTATCGTCTCGAAGCTTCACACGAACATACTGCCTAGTTTCGAGACGATATCAACAGTTAGTGTATAAATATATTCTTTTCGTCTGTGTCTGTAATAACGAAAATATTTTGTTCACGCAATGCCAACAGAAACTATTTTGATAAAACGAAGCAACGTGATAAGAAAAAAAACGTAAGAAGAAAGAAGGTTCGGCGGGGAATCGAACCCAGACCTGCTACTCAGAAAGCAGACACTTTACCGCGGAGCTAACTTACTACGTTGAGTTTTATTTGTTTTATTCTCCTCAATATACCACATAAGAGTCCAAATGAAGGCAATTCAAAAATATGGCAATTTTGCATTCAAGATGGCGACTTCTCCAATGATTTGTTTCTTCACTTAAACTGAACTACGTCCTTAATAACATAGCGAAACCTGGCTTACCTACCAAGAGCACAACTTACAATTTTTATGGTTACAAATTTTTGAGCCGCCATTTTGAATCGAAGATGGCGACTTTTCCAACATGTCGCATTTTTCCCCTCACATGCCCTGTAATCTACACACTTGAACGCAATTTCGTGATTCCACCATATCTACAAGTTGTGTAGAATTAGACGCCCCCTTATAACATTCCTAGCACTTTCTTACACCGAACATGACTATTTTTTCAAGTTTAAGGGCGGATTCGCAAACTACGCATCAGAATAAACATCACCTCGAAATTTCAACGTCCTACATACAGCCATTACAAATTTCACATTTTTTCGATTTGCGCCGCGAAACGAAAACGAATTTTAATGCTCTTTTTTCTATCATAAACTATGTTCCTAGCTTCACTGCCCGACAAAATATGACGATTCAATGGTGTGCGGAACTACTCTAAAAACCAGCATTTTGAAACGACGAAAAATTTCGACACTTCATTTACACGGAAAATGTCGCCTTTTTCGTGATATCGGAATTTTCCCATTACTCACATCCCATGACGAACAAGTATGCAAAATTTGGTGTTTGTATGTTTCGTGGAAGTATGCAAACAATTAAGTGTGTTTCCGATTATAGAGGTATATAATTACATAATACAGTAGTTAAATTTCGCATATAATACATTTAAAGATCTCAAGAAGAAGTAGTCAGTAAAATTAGCAGGCTAAAACTCTTTTATTTCAAAAAATTAAAACAATGTTTCCTCATATAAATTAATGGGCTGAATAACCATTATGGTGCAAGTTATCAACATTCTTAAGAGCTACTCTTGTTTATTGGGATTTAAAGAAGCTACAATTAAATAATACATAATTATTTCCCTCGACTTTTCTATGAACTCACAGCTTCAATAGTTGCTAGTAAATACATTTCCTACTTCTCAAGGTCAAGTAGTTTCCTTACTCTATGATCTCACAAAAAAAAACTTAGGTCATAGAAGTTGTTACTAAAACAACAAAAACAAATACCTGCCTCAAACAAATACCATCCTCTCATAAAAACCATGAAAAAGTCGGTTTTCTATCGAAAGGCGTTTGAAGTCCTCTGGACAATATAATGACAGCTCAGACCTCAAGAATGTGCTTTTTTCTTTTTGTAAAGTTGTTTCATTCTTCCTTTACAATTCTGCACATGGAATGTTTCCTATTTTTTTTTTTTTTGACTCTAAAGCAAATGAGTCCACGTGAGTGTGAAGTGAGCGCAGGCTCGCACTCAATTTAACTCGCGCTCGCTCGGGCTCACGTCACTTCTCTCAACTGAGCTTGCACTCACTCGGGCTCGCGATCATTTCCCTCAACTGACAACGGTGAAAGTAGTGGGTAAATTAGAATGACATTAGAACAAAATGTGATTGAGGGGAGAAATCCCCCTCATTCCCCCGGTAGTTCCCACCCTGAAGACAAGGGTACCATAATTAACGATATACAGTAAGGGGTTAATATGAATAAACGGTGTTCTGATGAGCAGCCCTACTGTACTACTAGAAAATAATTTGTAGATGGTATGTAATATTGGAGTTCTTTCAGATTAGTTTGCATATCCTACGCTTCTCTATATTCTGTATTTTGAATTTTACATAACATCATTGTTATTATTATATAATTAGTTTAGCAGAATAATAATAAGCTGCCATTTTTTCTAATGCCTTGGGATGGGCACGAGTCGAGCTAAAACTCGACTCAAATTCAAGTCGGGTTTCGAGTCGAAAAAAAATGAAATCTTTAAGTCTAACGTCCCACGTTTATGCCGGTTAGGGTAAAGGAGACGGTGATAATGAGAAATGGGTGAAATGAAGAAAGTGGGAGGAAACGGGAGAACCCCGAGAAAACCCACGAGCACGGTGTTTGTCCACCACAAAATCCACATGGCGCGAGCTGGGATCGAACTAGGGACCCCAAGCACCGGAGGTGAACTCTACCACTGAGCCACCGCGCCCCCTGGGTTTCGAGTCGAATCAAAGGTAATTTTTTTCGAACCGAGTTCCGAGACGAGTCACTGTTTTTGACGTCGAGTTTCGAGTCGAGCCGTTTAATAAATGGCTCGCTCGTTCCGCTCGTCTTAGAGAGACTACCAGCATTTATGCACAGCATAGGTAGGAAGGTGATTTCTATATCAACTTCATGAATTAAAGGGAACTTGTATTCCTAGAAAGGCATTTGTTTTGTTCTTCAAAGTCAATAGAAGAATGAAAACGCTGGTACTAGGAGTATTTTAACACACGACTCACTACAACGATATAACAGAATGCTGCCTCCGGCTGTTAATAAAAGGCTTAACTAGCTGGAACTCCAAAGTATAGTAGCAACGTTCTACGCCAAACAACCATGTACTGTGTAAGAAATGCTAGGAGTTGTTTTGTCCATGCGCGCAGACTACGTGGGTACTCCCTGGCTCCACCACTCACACAAATAATCTTGTCAGGGTGCTGCAGGCAAGATTTTTAGGTTCATAGAAACATAATGCAATAAATATTTCTCACTTGCTACTATCAAAAAATAAACAATTAAAACATCGAGAAGGAAGTGAAAATTTCTAACCTCTAAAGCATAATTGTTTGTTTCAAGTTTGTTTGTGCAAAGGCAACCAAGGAACACACTAAGTTAGTCACTATATTTTATGTTGACAACAAAATCCTTGCAAGTTCTTTCTGCAGTAACATTAAAATTATTTTCTTTTATGATGATTTTTTTTATTTTAATTTGTATGAATGTAGTATTTTCTTTTAGTAACGTGTTGATAATATCACTGCTTCTGTTGTTGAAAATATACACTAAATATCACGATTGTATATGTTGGGAATATGCATTTCAGTAATTAAACTTGAACACGGGTTTAAACCTGTTTCTTTACGTTTAAGTCAGCCGTATTACCGACTGAGCTAGGACAGCCCCAACTTATCCTTATATTATCGGTATATTTTACTTTATCACAGCACAGCCCTTTATGACAGTGTTCGTAAAAGATCTTAACTGAAAAGAAATCAATCAAAAAAAAAAAAACAATATCGAGACTCCCCTGAAAACATATAACACGCCCCGCCATTGATTAGGCTAAAGGAGATGGTGATGATGAGTAATGAATGAAATTGGTGGAATGAAGAAAGTGGGAGGATACAGGAGAGCCCCGAGAAAACCCACGAGCACGGTGTTTGTCCACCACAAAGTCCACACGCCGAGAGCTGGGTTCGAACCAGGGACACCAAGCACCGGAGGTAAACGCTCTATCACTGAGCCACCGCGCCCCCTTGAAGGAAAGAAACGAAAGTGCAAACATACATAACCATATCTGTCTTTGCATAATCTATCCTAAACAACGATCACTAATCTAACAAGAAGAAAGTAGACTTTGGTAAATTAACTTCGGTGTCATTTTTCGCGAGGTAGTATTACACATTTAAAATATGAATATTTAGGGATGCTCACGAGTCGACATGCGTCGAATCTCGTCTAGAATTCGAGTCGAGACACACTTTGTAAAATTCGAGACGTGTCAAAACAAACGTATTTCTCGACTCGAATGTCTCGAAAATCTTTTTATAATTTGTAATATTATTTTGAAGAAAGTATTCACTCAGAAACAGCCTTGAAACCAATTCCAGTATTTATTACTTTAGAAAGATACACACCGGATTTGAAATAAAAAACGGTCTAACTTGAAATAATAAACGCTGGTATACTTTCGAAGGCAATAATTTATTCCGAGTTAATAAAATTTTAAACAATTTCAAAAACTGTGTTTGCATTCTTGAGACATCAGACGAGACGGGGCATTTCAAGAGACGTCTCGTCTCGTCTCGGAAAGCTACCCTCCGAACCAGGATATGATCAAGATAGGGACTAAAGCATAGTTCCACCTTTATAAAACGTAAATAAAGTAGGGTCGAAACCCATTTTATCCCATGTATACCAGAGGGTCAAGGGAAAGGCGATAATTATTTCATAACTTCACACACGGCACGACCAAGCACTGAATCTATTGAAATCTTACTACGTAATAATTATCGATTGTCTGCACTTTTTCTATTAAAACTCATAGTATATTCTATCATAATATAAATTGTCACTCATGTACTGTATTCTAAGGTAACTCATGATAAACGGTTTTGTTTTAAAACAAAATGAAACGGTTGAGTTGGACTCTGGCAAGTAGAAGACATGCAATTTATTACATCGCCTCGCAACCTACTTGGCCACACACTTAGGTTACACTCTTCATCTTTTTCCCATCCTATCTAAAGTATCGACTAATCTTAAACTTGCATTGCCAATTCGGGTTTCCTAACAATTATTATGTTGCAACTTAATTTGGATACAAAATCCTGACTTAATTAGAATTTAAGAACTTTACAGTGTGCATTAAAATGGTGACAGAAATATAGTGAAATCTCAGTTTCAAATTTTATGTCTACCTTGAATCCAAATAACTGTGCCGTCATTTCCTTCAATATTGAAAGGAGCCGTAACTTGCAATGGATCTCAATTTTTCGCTTGTATAATCTTTAATTCCCACTATTTGTTCATAAAGTTTAAAAGAAAAAAATCAAATGAAATCTTTAAGTTTTACACCCCACGTTTATGCTGGTTAGGTTAAAGGAGACGGTGATGATGAGGGAGAGTGAAATGGTGGAATGAAAAATGTGGGAGGAAACGGGAGAACCCCAACAAAACACACGAGCACGGTGTTTGTCCACCAAAAGTTCCACACAGCGCGAGCTCGGATTGGACATGGTACCCCAAGCACTTGAGGTGAACGCTTTTCAATGAGCCACCGCGCCTCCAAAATTTTAAAGAAATATTAGTTACTAACACGTAACACTTCCGATGTGTAACACTTCGATTTTGATAAAATTTGGCAGGTAGATATTACACATGAAATAAACGAATACGTGTCTCCTATTTTCTACGGATAAACAGTTTTAAAGGGCAAAAACCCCCACGCAAAATTTTGAAAGTTGACGCCCGAAAGGCAAGGAAATTGAACAGAAGTAAACGAAATTTTACACACATATTGCAGACAAAATTAGGGAATGCGTGCTTCGTATTTCCCTAAGAAAAAACGTGGGGCACGGAACCCTCAAAACTTTCATCACGAAATATTGAAAATGCTAGTAACAGTATGTAAGATGTGTATAAGGGACATGAGGAATTGCAAGGAAACTTTGTGTAAGAACAGTACGCAAAAAATAAAGGAATACGGGTTTTTTTATATTCTGCGGAAAAACGGTTTTAGTAGGTAAAAGCCCCTACCAAAATTGTTTTCAAATTAAGGCCCGAAAGGCCAGAGGAAGTTAACCGAAGTCAATGAAATTGTGCTCATATATTGTAGACATAAAATGAGGAAACACGGGTTCTTGATTTTCTTTAAAAAAAAAACAGTTTAGGTGGGACACAGACCCATCCAAGACTTTGATCGTGAAATATCGAAAGTGCTAATAACAGTATGTCAGAAGTGCTTGAAAAACATGAAGAATTGGAACAAAACATTGTGTAGGGACAATACGCAAAAGAAACGAATATGGTTTCTTATTCTGCGCAAAAACCGTTTTAAGGGGGCAAAAGCCACACCCAAAAATTTTTATTTGAGGCCCAAAAGGCAAGAAAAACTGCACCGAATTGAATTACATTGCGCACAGATATGGTAGACGTAAGATGATATAATTGGGTTTCGTATTATCCTGGAAAAAAGCGGTTGAGTGAGGCACGGACCTTCTACACCGTTGATTACTAAATATCAAAATTGCAAATAAATTGCATATGTCAGACGTTCTTAAAGAATATTTCGAATTGCAACGAAACTTCCCATATTCCAAAACAATAAATTAAACGTGTTTCAACTTCAGTGGAAAAACACTGTTGGGGAGTAGGCCCCATCTGAAAAAAGTAGATATTTCCGTAATAGCGCAGGAAGGGGTGGAGCGAAGCAAAGGAAATTGTGTGTAGATATTATATACACCCTATGTGAATTAAGCTCTTTAGTGTTTCTCAAGTTTCCCTATCCGTTTTGCTTCAAATTTGGCAGATCAAGAGCAATCTGGAAATAAATCGACACGTATTTTTGTTTATGCGAAAAACATTATAAGGGTTAAAAGTGCCTCCTGAAATTTTATTAAAAACGCTATACTGTTTGGGCTTACAGTTGATCTGAAAAATTTGAAGAAATCGGATGGAGACACGACACATGTAAAACACGAAGGGAAATAGTTTACACACCCAATATCTACATACAATTTCATTCGATTTGGTCCATACCTCTCGCCCCTCAAAGCCTCGGTCCTCTCAACAGTTTTTTTCTTTCAGGAAGAATACGAAACACATATTCCCTCATCTTACCTCTACAATACTTGTGCACATTTCATTCATTTCGGTCCATTTCTTCTTGTCTTTCTTGCGTCAACTTTCAAATTTTTGAGTGGGAGCTTTTGCCCCCTAAAACCATTTATCCACAGAAAATAAGGAAAGGCGTATTCGTTTATTTTTTGCGTATTGTTCATACAAAATCTTTCGTTCAAATCCTTCATGTCCTTTACATCTGACATACTGTTACTAGGACTTTTGATATTTCATTATCAAAGGTTTGAAGGGGTCCGTGCCCCACCTAACCGTTTCTTACAGGAAAATACGAAACTCGTATTCCCTCAGTTTATATCTGCAATATCTGCAAAATTTCATTCATTTTGGTTCACTTCTTCTTACCTTTCGGGAGTCAAATTTAAAAATTTTGGGGTGGGCTCTTTAGCCCCCTAAAACCGTTTTTCCGCAGAAAATACAAGCAACAGTATTCGTTTATTTTGGCGTATTGTCCATACACAAACTTATCTTGCAATTCTTCATGTGCTTTACACACATCTGACATACTGTTACTAGCACTTTCGATATTTCGTGAGCAAAGGTTTGGAGAGGTCGGTGCCCCAAACAACCCTTTTTTCCACGAATATACTTAACCCGTATTCCCTCATTTTATGTCTACAAAATCTGTGCGCAACTTCATTTGCTTTGGTTCATTTCTTTCTGCCTTTCGGGTGTCAACTTTCAAAATTTTTCGTGGGGGTTTGCCGCTAAAATAAATTTTCCGCAGAAAATAAAAAACAGTATATATTTATTTTTTGCGTATTGTCCATACACAATGTTGAAATTCTTCATGTCCTTAACACACATCTGAAAAACTGTTACTAGCACTTTTTATTTTTTCTGATCAAAGGTTTGGATGGTTCGGTGCCCCACCCAATCGTTTTCTGAAAGAAAATACGAAACCCATATAATCATTTCACGTCTACAATGTCTGGTTTGGTTCACTTTCTCTTAGCATTCAGCAACACATTTCAAAATTTTGGGGTGAGTTTTTTTGCAACCTAAAAACCGTTTCTCCGCAAAAAATAAAAAAAACTGTATGCGTCTTGTCGATACACAATGTTATGTTGCAATTCTTCATGTCCTTTACACACACATCTGACGTGCTGTTACTAGTACTTTCGATATTTCGTGATCAAAGGTTTGGAGGTGTCTTTGCCCCACCCAACCCTTTTTTGCAGGAGTATACGAAAGCCGTTTTTTGTCGTTTTACTTCTACAATATCTCTGCACAATTTCATTCACTTTTGTTCATTTCTTTCTGCCTTTCGGGCGTCAAAACTCAAAATTTTTGGTAGGGGCTTTTGCCCCCGAAAACATTTTCTTTGAGAAAATAGAAAACAGTGTGTTTATTTTTTGCGTATTGTCCATACACAAAGTTTCGTTGCAAGTCTTCATGTGCTTTACACAAACCTGACATACTGTTACTAACACTTTCGATATTTCGTGATCAAAGGTTTGGAGGGGCCTTTACCCCACTCAACCCTTTTTTGCAGGAGTATACGAAAGCGGTTTTTTGTCATTTTACTTCTACAATATCTGTGCACAATTTAATTCACTTTGGTTAACTTGTTTTTGCCTTTCGGGTGTCATCTTTCAAAATTTTGTGTTGGGGATTTTGCCCCTAAAATGTTTTTTTCCGCAGAACATAAAAAACCTTTGTTCGTTTATTTTTGCGTATTGTCCATACACAAAGCCCCTACTTTACCGTTTTTTCAAGGAAAATTCAAAACCCTTTTCTGTCATTATACGTCTGCAATTTCTGTCCACAATATCGTTTACTTCGGTTCACTTCTTTTTGCCTTTTGGGAGTCAACTTTCAAAATTTTGGGTTGGGGCTTTCCTCCCCTAAAACCGTTATTCCGCAGAAAATAAAAAAAAGGTATTCGTTTGTTTTTTCGTATTGTCCATACGTAAAGTTTCGCTGCAATTCTTTATGTTCTTTACACACATCTGACATCCTGTTACCAGTACTTTTGATGTTTCGTGATCAAATGTTTGGAGGGGCCCATGCCCCACCCAACCGTTTTTCCATTAAAATACGAAACCCGTATTCCTTCATTTTACGTCTGGAATATCTGTGCACAATTTCACTCATTTCGTTTCAGTTGTTCTTGCCTTTCGGGTGTCAGCTTTGAAAATTTTGGGATTGGCTTTTATATCAAACCTTTACATTATGTATTTTTTCTTTTTTATGAAATTCTTCTTCCGGATGGAAAGAGAGAAATGGTTTTCTCTGATATCTGTTTCTTGCCATTCATCTTGTTTGAACTGCTTAAGTAAGATCATTTTCTAACTTTTGGTGTCATCCAACTCCGTCACAATAATAAAGTTGTCATTCTTAACAATTTGTTTTATTCTCTTATTTGCAGTTTGCCACATTGACATATTTGTTACAAAATTGAGGTTTGGTCCAGCGCCTTTCGAATTCGCAACCAACCGAAGCGCCGAGCTTTTTGGGTTGCCTGCTATTGCAGGAAAACGAGAATTGCAGGTGGTAATGCACTTTTGGAGTCGTGTATACAAAAGCAGAGAAGTGATTCCTGAAAGTAAAACAAATAAAAAAAAGTTGCAATATACATAAGCGAAAACCCCATCGTTTACGTGTTATAGGCTGCCAAAAACAGGAGAAAATGAATTTTATAAGTTCATAGCTCCAAACCTATGGGACCCACCGTAGTCTTGTCAAAATTTCACTTAGGAACTAGAATGTGCCATATCCAAAAATGCGTGTTTCATAATCCTTTGGTGCTTCCACAACAATTTGTATAGAGGGGGTTTGATTACGGGCCGATGATATAATGTACTCCCCAACTACCTCCATAAAAATTGTTGCCTGAGTATCTTAGGATTCTAAAACATGTATTTTTGGATAGAGCACATATTAGTACCTAAGTGAAGTCTTGAGCCGACTACAGTAGGTCCCATAAGTTTGGAGCTATGGACCTTTAAAATTCATTTTTGCATGTTTTTGACAGCCTATAACACGTAAACGATGGGGTTTTGGCCTTATGGTTATTGGAAGTTTTTTGCTTGTTTTACTCTCAGGAATCACTCCTCTGCATTTGTACAACGAATTTAGGGCCATATTGTACATGACGTTAGATATTGGAAACAAATTCAATAATAATTTCATGGTAGAAAAAAAGGAAAAGTGTTAAAGAATTAATGAATGAATCTTAAGTTTAGATGATCTTAAGAGCAAAGTGTTTGAGATTATTAATATCTTTAATTAAACGTCCTTCAATTGTGTACGGAGACTAAGAAAGACAGAGGTAATGAAATTGATGAAAATAGTGTAATGAAGGAGAGGGGAAGACGGGAGAACATCATAAAGTAAATGTATCGCAGACAGCACGCTTGCTTGTCGCTTTTATTTGATTTTATTTCGCTTTCATTTTATGTACCTTTTGCAATAGAAGCTTATTGCGTAGTGCAGGCAACCCAAGCTTCACTAGGGAGTCTATTTTCCGTGAATTGAATAAAAAGCCAGGGTTCGTTTGATTTCTAGTTCTCAAAAACCATGTAACGATGTCCTCTTAACTTTGGGCGCTGTTGCTCGGGTGCATGCAGTCTCGGGCGCTGTGGTGCATGCAGTCTCGGGTTCAAATCCTGCTCCCGCCAAGTGAACTTTGTGGTGGACAACTAATGTGGGAGTTGGTTTCCTCGGGGTTCTCTCATTTCCTCCCGCTTTTATTCTTTCCAGCGCTCTCATAATCACAGTCTCCTTTAGCCTAGCTGGCATAGCAGTTGGACGTAAAACTAAAAAATATAATTTCATTTTTAAATATAACTTACTTCTATTTTTTTATTGAAGGAGAGATATTCGTAAAAGGGCATGCTATGGAAACAACTCCATTGATAGTGAAACGATTAGAAAATTCGTAAAACGGGAGATTTATCATTGCAGTGCTTTTGTAGTTATCCTATTTCTTTTACTTTAATATCTCTGTTTTTTTATTCGTTCTAAGTAAAGAACACGGTGCATGCATCATATTTAAAATGACAACAGTTACTTGTATGTTTAGATTATGGTCGTACAGGCAACAAAAGTACAATGTGCATACAGTAATATAGTTTTTCCTTTCCACACGTGTCTCAATCAAAAATGTGGGAAGGATGAACCAAACCAAAAGGGAACTTGTAAGGATCTAGCATCAACTCTTTGGAAGTCTTTAGAAGGTGGTGTAAGCTTTTGTAAACAGAGAATGTAATCCTTCCTGAAAGAATATATATTTGCATACAAAAATGGCCAAATAATCTATTTTGATTGACCAATGTTTGAATACTCATCATTTGCCCTTTTTCTTTTGTCAATCGTTCCAATAGAATATTACTTCCGCCAGCACATGGATATCATACAGAAATATACTGATTCCAAGGAATCCCTCAGGTATTTTATTTCTTTCGGAACTTGTCGTATTCCATTACACATTTAATTGGCGAATCTCAACAAACCTATTATATCCAGCCATAATTACCAGCTATTATTCGTATTTGTAAAATTATACTAATATGCTGATCGATTAGAGTACATACCAAATATATCCAAATGATCTTTGCTTACAGTCAGTGTTCTTCTAAATTTACTTGCTTCAAAAGTGAACAGAAATCCCGCTGCATGTTGGTACTCTTCCCATCCAAATCTAAACAAGAAAATACATAAATATAAAATTTACACTGGTAAGAAAAGTTTTTCGTACTTTCTAAACGTAACTTAATTTGTATACTTTTTTTTCAATCTTCAGGACCTCGTTATTGAAGACTTCTTTTGGAACTTAACTAATCATGTTATCATGATTTAATTGTTTCCATGAATAAAATGATTACAACGAAAACAAGATTACGAACATTTCTTTGAATCCTATTTCAATAAGTATGCATTTTGATAATTCCCTACACTGTCTCAAACCATTGGTAGTATACAATGCATATTACCTTCTTGAATTGCGCTCCAAAAAACCAAACCGAGGGAATCACTTTCTGGTATCGCTTAGAACTGAGATTCTTGAAAAATAAGATAAATGCATTTTTCTAATTTTTTTTTCATGAAGTGCAGCATGAACAATTTTGTTTTCAAAATTTTAATAGATGGACCAATATATTTTACTATGACGTTTTAGTAGTTAGGCTATCCCTATTATGAAGCTTTATTGCATTTTGCGGAATTTTGAAATTTAAGTGAAAATTAACGCTATCATTATCTCTGTCTTTCGTTTGTACCTTCATATGTTTTCAGATCCAGTATTCACTCGGAGTAATTATTATGGCCCAAATATGTTCGAAAGTGTTGTTCAACATGTCTTACATGGCAAATTCAGAATCTTAGAGTTGGAAACACTGCATTTCAGGCATTTGTTCGGAACTTCGCGCAGTTGTTGTGAACGCGTTGACATTTATTAATCATGCAGCATTAGAGCAGTGCGCAACGTGTTATCTGGTGAGAGCGCTTTGGAAGCAGGATGATCATATGATTACTGCGCAAGAACTATTTCGACAGCATCTCCAGCTAAAACATCGTGGACTAGTCCCATCTGCTCTCGCGATTACAAGTTGAAGGCGTAATTTTTAATATGCTGGTTCGGCATTGGGAAAGAATCCTACAGGTGGTATTCGAACAAGACGTACCCCGGAGTACATTGCTGCTGTTCGGGTTTCCATCTACAGGAGCTCTCGACGCTCCACTCGACAACATGCACCTGCGCTAGATATTGGGCGATAAACTTTGCAAAGGATACTGGATGAATTAACGTTTTACCTCTTCAAGTTACAGACTGTGCAGAAATTATATTTACGAGACACTGTATGGCATAAGTAGTTTACTGAATGATTTCTGGCTAAAATCAACTAAAATTCGAATTTTCTTATTACTATGCGAGTATCAGCCGAAGCACCTACCACATTAACATATACATTAACAAACATAATTACTTTGCTGGACACAGGAAAATCCTTTTGAGCTTCATGATTGTCCAATAAATAGCGACTAGTTTACAGTATGGCACAGTATGACATTCGATCAACAACAGAATCATCCGCTCAATATTTCATTATACTTGAAACGTTTTTTACAAGGAGAAGCCCAGTTTTAATTTTAACATCGAAAACATATGGTTCAAGCAGGAGAGAGCAACGTCACCTAGTGCCTGATAATCGATGGATCTGTTTGGAGAACGCCTGATTTCACGCAACAGTGACATTTCATAGTCTGCGAGACCCCCTGATCTTAGTGTGAGCGATTTCTTCTTGTGGGGATATCTTAAAGACAAGGTGTACCGTACATGTCCCTTAACTATCAATGAACAGAAACAGAAAATTGACGACAAAATCATTGCTACTCCCTGAGACACGGAACAACTTAGCTTCCAGAATTTCCATGGCACGCTCAAAAATGTGAAAACCGAAAGGAAGCAATTTATTCCAATGTCATCTTTAAGAAATATAGATACCGTTTGTGACATTTTATAATAAAAGCATAAATGGCACACAGTTAACTTCCACTTTCGTCAATAAAAGATGTAGTTTTGACAAAATACGTTACTTCAAAATTTCTCGTTTCCCTAAATCATCGTTCAGAAATATTTCTTACATCTATCTTGATTCTTGTTCGCTTCTTTTTTTTTAATAAATTACACTCATTGGGATCCCAATTTTTAGTCATTGTATGAAGTACAATTTTGTTCAGATCATATTATTACGACAATATTATGTCTTTTACTGACTCGTTCCAGAACTGAAATAACGAAACTTTTCATTAAAGTATCTGCTTGTAATAAGTCACATATCTTTGATCTCTGGTGTATTTGTGTGGGAAGCGACGAGAAGAGTGCTTAATTTCCCTATGTATTTCATGACAATGTTCAATATGTATTCGTTACGGTGATTTCTACTGTGATATAATTTGTTTTAAAATGAATGTTCTACCATTATGTATGTCATATAACTATCTATTGAGAATTTTCTCTAAGCGATCGCTCAGTGTGAAGTAAAATACTTTCATATTCACAATATAAGTTATTGGTAATATACCATAATTTCTTATTTCACAATCCTGTCATCAACTCGAGGACGTACCAACATATGGTAAAGAAGAATCAAGAAAAATGTGTAAAAGTTTTAAAGTTTGTAAAATAACAATGTCATACATATTACGAAGAAATAGAAACAACATTTACATATTTTGCTCTAAATTAATTTAGACTCGGATATTCTTTTTAATAGTGAACTTTGCGTGTTACTTTGCGAAAATTTGCAAAACGTTCTAGGTCAGTTGGTCACATAGTGACGCGTAACACTACTAAGTATAGGCTGATAAAGTGCTATGTTTTCACCGATTAAACAATGTAAATCAATATGTGTGTGTACTTAGTGACAGTTGAGATATGTCTGTGATTTGTAGGTACAATTGGATTTCTCGTTGTCATGTTATATAGTGTCATTATTTCTGGACAAACATTTGCAGAAGATGGGGGAGCGCTCAGGTTCAACTGGCATTTATTGTAAGAGCTTGGAATCTTCAGGCATGGAAAGCGTGGGGCATCTCTAATAGTCACCTACACGTATCATTTTGTCCTGGATAGTTGTGTGCATCTAAGGTGTACATGATACCTAACACGTAAACTAGAGATAGTACCGTATTACTTGGACATTCGTACAGAGACACGACCTTGGTCTCCTTAAATTGTAATTTACACGTGCCATTGGTCTGCAATAAGTTGTTGGTTGCTGATGTGTACATACTAGCTTAGTGCGTAAGATTGAAGTACTTTCCTATTGCTTGGCCGATACTACCTTGAGATAGGGCTTCGGCTGTTTTCCCAATTACATTCATTGCTTGAGCAGTTTCACCTAGATCAGTCATTGCGTCCGGTAACTATGCGATCTTAGATCAAAATAGCAATATAAGGAGTATCATTATCTCTGGGAGGAGGTGGGGGCAGATCGATATTTTTTAAGATATCACTGGACAATAATGCGGTTGACGCTTAAAACGATAGATGTAAGCACAAATTAGACTATTGTACTTCTCGTTTCCCAAAGTCTCTAGGTAGGAGTTGGTCTTCGTTGGCCTGTCAGGAAACTCAATACTGCGAAAATTGATCAAAAAAATTATGTTGGTCTGAGAATAGTTATGTTCAATACAAGAGACCCTACAGTGACAATCACAGGGAGAGGGACAATGGTCACTTGCGAATCAGACCTTTATCTACTCTGTTAACAAGTTAATGGCTGGTAGTGACTTCAAAGTGTAAAATACCCATTAATATCATGTCTAGGTTACCGAGGAGAAGGAAAATGTTCTGGTATCACTTCAAAAATTACACGAAATATGAAACTATATTTCAATGATTTAAAAGCAAGTCTAAAGGTAATATTAGATGCAGTGGTTGAACTGTCTGACAAATGAAAATGAAATATTTAAAGAAACGAAACCTTAGGCCCCTCCCAGGCCATATCGTAGAGATAGTTCTGATTTTTGAACCGAAAGTGTGTTTGTATGTTACAATACTTCGCTTACTTCCCAGACTTGTTCCCTTCCTCGAACAAAAAGCGTGTATCAGTTCACAATTTTATCAAAGATGACTTACCTAAGAGACTGCCCTTTTACAACATACCATTGTGTCAAACAGGACGGCAAGCAGTTGCATTTCTTCAGTACTTCCGATGAATAAATTTTGCCTAGAATATGTAGAAGTTGTAACTTAAAAAATGGTAAATAAACCTGTTAATAGTAGCTGACTAGTAGAAATAAGCTCATGATTGGTTCATTCAAATATTTGAAATACTAGAACACAGCCCTAGTTATACGTAATTTATATGAAATCAAATTCTATATAAAACTTCACTGAAGATAAATAACCAATAACAACCAATCTAGAATAGCATATACATTTACTGTTGGAATATAGATGTTTCAAATCATTAAAAATAGTATACTGTAGTAAATTATTACTTGATATATAAATTGATAACACGGTATTTAGATCACACACTCTTACGGATAATTTTTTATTTTGCATATGACCAATATTTGGATGTTGTATTTTAGCTGTATCAAATGGGAGATAACTATTAATGTTATTGAAACCTAACTCTCTGTACGTTAGAGTGATAAAAAATTATTATAGTTGAATTGCAACGGATTCTTTTTTGTAGTCATAATTAGAATAATTATATTTTTACTACGGTGATTTGTCTCCATCTTTGAGCTTAGAGACGGTTTATTATACAAAGATATTACAATGAAATTGTTTACGATAATATTGAATGGTAAATAAATCTGACATGTAACATATTAAATGTGTAAACTAAATTATATTTGTTATGAAAAGAACTACACACAAAGTAATCTAATGAAATCTTTCAGTTGCTATCCTATAGCAAGATGTACTTGACATATTCGGGGTCACACTCGTAACAAGCATCTAGCAATCTACACAAATTAAACAACAGCCATGTAATAAAAAATAAATATACAACTTAAACGTAACATATGCTGTAAATATTATAGCCTTTTCACTCCATATTATGATGTTTAAGTACGTCTTAGTTGGCCTTTTTCAGTATATACAATTTGTTTATTTAACAATCACTATATACAGCTCAGACGTCATTTTATACTGGATATCTAGCAACAACAATAGTTGAAAGAATTTCGGAAGGTATCGGCCAGGACCTGTTTAGTAGGTACCATCTTGGCATTTTATTAAGAACGAGGGAAACAATGAGAACCTCAGTCAGGATGATGGGCAGCGAGAATCAAACCCACGACCTTCCGAGACCGAAGCCAAGGCTTTACCATTTGAACTATTTCCTTATATTTGAGCCATATATTTCTGTTCCACTTCCGTAGAATAATATCAAGGTAAGTAATAAATGTGCAACATAAGGTGTAAAATGATTCGTAATATATATTCTTCAATCAGTTGGCAATAGTCCGCATGGCCGTTTTAACATTTAGCATTGAGCAACACATACTACCATTTCTCAAAGGATTGCGGTTCAATCCAGGACCACTGTACTTGTATTTCAATATGATTCGTCTTCTAAGTCATAGGAACCACACAGCAACGAAAATAAAAAAAATACTGAACATTATTGCCAATTGATGGGACATTAGAAAGACGTGTTGTGTGCGTTAGTAATGGTAATATGAAAACATATTAAAAGAAGAGCGAATTGTATTCACTGTGTTGGTTTATACGACTTTTAGAGGAGTAGATACATGATAATGTATTGTGTAATTAGGCCTATCTAATAAGCCTAACGCTATATGCAGGATTCTTACAAAATTACTCTTATCATTTTGGGTGACTTTTCCCTGATTTCCAGGTGCAAGACCAACCATTCTCCCTGACTCTCTACATTTAATAAGATAATGGTGTACTGATGATGAATGTCTGTAAAAGCGAAATAAATACTCAAGCCAGTGATTCACAACCAGTGTGCTGCAAAAGATCAGCAACTTTCCATTTGCAACACTAAACAGTACATATTAATAGTAGTCAAGCAAACTGGTATAAGTTAACTAAAAAAATGCTATTTGAGCTAGTGAAGAAACTTTATGACAATATTACAGATTAACGTTCTGGATACTTAAAAGTAACAACATTTTATGAATGATACAAAAATGATTCAAAAGGTTGCAATTGGCCGATAATTATTTTTTGGATCAGGAACTGTAAAATTTTTGAACACATCCTAAATCTAGTGTTCGTATATTTTACGGAATAAGCATATAATACTGGATTAAGTGGTAGTTTTGATTGGCTACACTATACGTAATTCTCGAGATATAAGGCGTACAAGAAAATTTTGATTGAATGAAATATATTGGATTTTTCGGATCAGGGGCCTTAAAAGTTTTGAAGGAACCTATATCGACTTTTCTTACTTTTTGCAGAATAGGCACATAATACTGAGTTAAGTGATTGTTTAATCTAGGTTACAATACATGTAGTTCTCCCGACATAAGACATACTAGAAAATGTTTGCCTGAAATATAATAGATTTTTTGATTTAAAAAGAACTTAAAAATATTAAGTACGTAATAACACTACTTAAAATCTTTTAACAATAACAATTATGATTACTTGTTTCAGTTACTTAGATTGACTGCATTAAATTATTATTTTAATTTCAATATCTACTGTTTTTAATCTTTGTATTTTCTTAATCATCTCCATTTTTTCTAGTTCTTTTAACTTAGCCATTTTCCTCCGTTTAAGTACTACCTTAGACATCTCATCTTGTCTTTCTTTTGTTCCAAAGCCGAATTGTATCTTGTTCTCGCGCCTTTTACAGAAATTAACGAGTCCTGGATCTGAAACATTCAGACATCTAAATCCACCCATGTAGGCCAGACAAACTACCAGTGGGCTACTGAAGAAGCCTCTTGCAAATTTTCGACAAACAAACTTTTGTTAATAGAAGAAGCAGACTCTTCACTTGAATTTCCATGTGAAATAATCCATGTCGTTTTCAGAAGAATGCACAAGTATTTGAATTTACTTTTGCTACTTAGAACTTACTTATAAAACTCATCAAGATTGGTTTTGCTTCCATCTGAATTAAAATAACATTTCAACACACATTTAAACAGCTAAAGAAAAGATTCGAACGCTTTCTAAACTAGCTCTGCTTTAAGATAATTGCGACGAAACAACTAATGGAGTGTTTCCAAACTCTTCGTCATCCTTATGCGGACAAGTTTAGGTTTATGTAAGAAAACCTAATGATCAAGGCATAAAATGACACGAGTAAGAGGATATCTAAGTGGACATTTTTCGAGTATATTTGCATTGGTGTCAATCAATCATTTCTTTACAATCACTGAAGAAACTGCACTTGTCTACGTACGTTACAACATTAAGCTTCCCAATGCATTCTTTTTCTGTGCCGAACCCTATATCTACATTCCTTGAGGCTTTCAGATTACTTTTAACTTCAAGAACTTGCTCTCACCCTTGTTCGTTGGAATTTGGCATTTAAATTTTACCATACATTCTAATAAAAAAATATTTACTGTCTATTACGGTGTAAAACAAAGCATTGAGTAGTAGCAAATTACCCTCATTTACTTAACAGAACTTCTACAGTATTATGTTCTCAACAGAAAGAAATCCCATCATTTATAACGTGAACTGTAACAAATAAAAATATCTTCATAAATTATTACTTTCTCAATACTAGAAACAATGTTGTTTAAATAAAGATTGCGTATTATAAATACAACTCCTAAAACTCAACAAAAATCATTTATTTGTAGTGCTTCTTTCAACAAATAATGACTAATATACTAAGTTATCTTAACAAACAGGAGAGACCGACAATAGTTTCATTTCCTGACAAAAATCCCAATTTTCCCTGATTTCCAGGGTAAGCACCATTTTCTGTGATTTTAAAATGACATTTGAGATTCGTTTCATTTTACCTTACTTTTCCCTGTTTCTTCAGTTTTACATATTTGTAAGAACCCTGTATATGCGAAGGCGTTGTTGAAATATCTACAAGGAATTTGATATATGTATCAATACCGCAGTCTTACTTGTAACGGAACAGTTACGTTTTCTAAAATGTTATCATTCGGCTATGTTGGTGCAAGTTAGTTTGAGGTACACAAACTTAAATTCAGTGAAGGCAAAAAAAGCAATGGTAAAGTGTATATGTAAAGTTACAGTCGGAGATAGAATGTGGTAGAGGAAACCTGTGCACACATCTTTGATTGTGCTTGGATGGAAAAGTGAACTAAGTGAAATGAGCTTAGAGTTCAGAATTTTATATGGAGGTTTGTGCTCAAGGAGCAAAGTGCTCACAATGAACGGACATGAACCTGTCATCTGGACATCCGAATGAAACCTAATCTATTCGTTATGCATAACAAAGATCAAATATTTTGAGTTTTACGTCCCACGTTTATGCCGGCTAGGCTAAAGGAGACGGTGAGTATGAGAAATGAATGAAATTGTGGAATGAAGAAAGTGGGGGAAACGGGAGAACCCCGAAAACACCCACGAGTACGGTGTTTGTTCACCACAAAGTCCACACGGCTTAAGCTGGGATCGAACTAGGGACCCCAAGCAACGGGGTGAACGCTGTACCACTGAACCATCGCGCCCCCAAACATAACAAAAATATGTTCATGTACAAAAAAATGAATTGCCATGGACAACGGAGGACAATGTTAGTATAAAGAAAATTGTAGACTTATAGTGAAATAATTATTGCATCAACACTGTTCATTGGAAAGTCATGGTTTATATTTCATTCTCTTCAGCATGAAACAAGCTTTCCATATGTGCTATGTATTGAGGCTCATAACGTACTTGAAGAAAAAAAATTGGGAGAATATTGGGCAAATTCTCTCTAGGAATCCCTCCCCTCAACTTTGCCCCCCTCTGGAGAGCCCGGGATAAAAGCATACAATCATAATGTACCTCGAATAATAGTATATGGGATAAGAAATGTAGTAGTAATTGCATGACCTGACCGCACTCTTAATAATCCAATTTTGGGGCCACATGGACCATAGTGAATGAATCAAGGATGCTTTGGCCCGGGATTGCGTCACTAATTGAAATTTTGCTTATGCTTATTCAGGGGCCATGCACGTTGGTACGAAATGAGTCAGAGGTACCTTGGCCCTGCTATGACGTCATTGAATTGGGAGTTTTGGATCAGAGGTCATGATGATTCTTTAATATTACTAAAAATATGGCCTTGATGATTAATTACGTTATGAAATAGTACAGGTTTACGAATGCTTTTTATTTTTCGTTCCCTTTTACGGCATAAAATTTGGAGATTGTTATCCTATGGACTAACACTGGTGCAAATGAAATCTTTAGTTTTACGTCCCACGATTATGCCAGTTAGGCTAAAGGAGACGGTGACGATGAGAAAGGAATGAAAGTGTAGGAGAAAATTGGAGTATAATGTTGTCCACCACAAAGGTCTTTCGTGGAGTTTTAACCAGGGACCACATACAGCAGAGGTGAACGCTCTACCACTGCGCCATCAGCTCCCTTACTGGTGCGAATGAAGTAGAGGTATTTGGTTTGAGGTAATATGATTGACGTCGGGGTGACCCTATTTCACTTTTGGGACCCCCCACATGGACCATAGCGAATGAGTTAGAGATGTTTTGGCCCGGGATTGCATTACCTATTGAAATTTTTGTTTATGTTTACTCAGGGGCAGGGATCACTCAGGACAGATAAGATCACATTGATTTACATCAGGAGTTGGGGGAGAGGGGAGTATCGCACCTCGTACTCTTTGATGAGTACAAAAAATATTAAAATTTGGACGTTTTTTAACTTATCCTATTATCTTTCACGAGACATTTTCGTTGTATAATAGAGTACAATGATTTACTTTTTGGGAGTTATCGTTCCCTTTGGAGCCTTATTACGTTATATGGAGGCATATTTAAAATTATTCCCTTAAATTTGATAAGTACTTTGTGATCCATTTTGTTCCGCTTTAGGGGTGAACATTGATACCGTACATGTGTTGCAATCGTCCCGAGTTCGATTCTTGGTGCTAACGTTAGGAAATTTTAACGCCCCCTTGAAACGATGATGAGAAATGATGAAATAAGAAAACATCATAAACTTACTTGCTTGCGGATTAAAGCAGAGACCTCACACATCAGAAATAAGAGCTGAGTCACCGTACTCCATTGAGAAGTTCAGTTTGTTGATTACTATGTAATGGTCCTGAGTTCGATTCTTGGTGTTAGTTTCAGGAAATGTTGAGTTTAACGTCCCCTTGAAACAATGATGAGAAATGATAGGATGAAACATGAACTTACTTCGTTGTGGATTGAAGCAGGAACCTCACACGTTGGAGACAAGGGCTGAGCCACCGTACTCGTTTCAGTGCGAACAGTTTCGCGTATGAAAAGAAGACGAGCAGATTATGTTACATTACACATTTCAGTGCGAGCAGTTTACACTAGGTTTATGTTTCATATAGAAAGATAGAAGATCTGTGTTGTCATCTTTTTACTTCGTGTGCGACTTTAACCTTGAAGAAAACCTTGCTGACTCAGTGCTAAGCATTGGCGTATACACATAATCTTATTGTTTAGTTGGCTGTATTTAGATATGAATCAGACATTTAAGGTTGTTGGTTCGAATCTAGTTGTGTTCGCTGTAACTCAGTGCCTGAGCGATACTTACCGAAATTTTCCAGTGTTGCCAACACTATCAGAATGAATCGATTCATTTAGTCGGAGCAGGTTCGTGACCAAAACTGATTTTTGTTTGTACACAATTTTTTTTCTGAAACATAATTTTGTTTGTACATATTTTTTTTCTGAAACAGTTTTGTTTTGTACAAAAAAAATTCTGAAACAGAATTTTGTTTCGTACACAAATTTTTTTTCTGAAAATTTTGTTTCGTACACAAAAATTTTTCTGAAACCAATTTGTTTCGTACACAAAAATTTTCTGAAGCAGAATTTTATATTGTACACAAAAAATTTTCTGAAACAGAATTTTATTTTGTACACACAAAAAAATTTCTGAATCAGTTTTTGTTTCGTACACAAAAAATTTCCTGAAACAGAATTTTATTTTGCACACAATTTTTTATTTCGTACATGAAAAAAAGTTCTGAAACAAAAATTTAGTTTGATTTTTTCCGCAAAACTGATTCAGAAAAAAGAAATTGAAATCGCAGTACATAAAAAGAATTTGATTTTAGGATGTGAAATGAAAAACAGAATCATGTTTCTGTACATTTATTTTTAGCATGTGAAATATAATACATAATTTCTTTTTCTTCAAAGGAAGACGTGTCCGTGACGGGTACAAATTCTGTAAAGAAAAATAAAACATATGAGTATACATGGTAATATTTATTTTGTTTCCTGTGAAGGAAGAAAAACAGATTATTAACATCGAACTAACTGAGAGTGAGGAGAGAGATTGAGGAGAGAAAAAGAAAAGCAAATGTGACGTACTTGAATTCCTTTTTTTTCTCCACTGGTTTCTGCAAGGTGATGTCATGTGAGTGGGAATGCGGCGTAGGATCGAAACTGCGTAGCATCGAAACTGCGTACGATCGAAAAATTCAGCTCAAAACCTGTTTCGATCCTTCGCAGTTTCGATCGTACGCAGTTTCGACGCTACGCAGTTTCGACGCTACGCAGTTTCGACCGTACGCAGTTTCGATCCTACGCAGTTGCCCTGAAATAATTTAAGTTTTAATCATGCGCTCAAAAAATATTTTTTTTCTCTCTCTCTTTAATTTGTTTAACCTGTGCAGCTATAAATTAGGGTTATATTCATGGACTCCACACGACCTAAACTGCGTAGGATCGAAACTGCGTACGGTCGAAACTGCGTAGCGTCGAAACTGCGTAGGATCGAAACTGCGTACGGTCGAAACTGCGTAGCGTCGAAACTGCGTACGATCGAAACTGCGTACGGTCGAAACTGCGTAGCGTCGAAACTGCGTAGGATCGAAACTGCGTAGGATCCACACTGCAGGTAGGATGGACAAGTTACAGGCGTATGGATTGAGAATCAATTATGATTTGTAATGATGACTATGTCAGAAGTGTAATACTAACTTTGAAACAGCTTCGACGGAATATAATGTAAAATAGTTATGTAATATGAAGAATTTAAAGTAATGAAGAATATGATGTATAATGAATATTGAAGGATAATAATAATAATAATGTTTAACGAATATTTCGATTGTAAAGATATTATTTCTAAAGGCTATCAGAAAGTTAGAGAAACAAAAGTCAGATAAAGATTCATATGCTGTTCTGTGTGTACTTGTCTGCGTAATATGAATGAAAATTTATATGATTTTATGTACAGCTTAACGACCTAATCACCAGTTATTCATATGTATGTCAACAACGTTACAATATTGTACTTCGCTTTGGGAGTTTCTCATTTGTACGCTGAACCTCAAATCGATTTATAATTGGAACACGTACCCGTGGGGGTAGGAGCATTTCAATGTATTCCGTTACATTTCACAAAAATATTTTTAACCGTAAAAGATTCGAAATTAAACTACTATTCAAATAGAGAATAAAATTACGAAAGTTTACAACTATTACTGGAAATCAATGCTGTCATCCATTTTGAACATTTTAAAAGAACATAGTTTCTAATGTATTGAAATTTCATTTCTTATGAATAGTTTGAAACGTTGTAAATAGTTGTAAAGAACCTGCAGAAAATTCGTCAAAATCCTCCTACAATGGGGAAGCCGTGTTAGACATGGAGCTAGTGGATGCAGATGGTGGCATTGGAAAAGTCCGGGTCTCCCGAGCACAGTGGTGATATCAGAAACCGGGCCCCAGCCATGAGGCTCCAGAAAAATGGGGTCCCGAAGTTTTGGGCGCGGGTTCTTTCTATACGCCTATTAAACATGGAATTGTATGTGGGTGGGTGGTGAAGTTTTTAAATGTTCGGGTCGTCTGAGCACAGTGTTAACGTCAGAAATTGGGCCCTTGTCTCAAAGGTACAAAAATGGTGTCCCGAAATTTTGAGCTTGGCTTCATTCTATTTTTCTTTTAAGCATGGAGTTATTGGATACATATTGTGGTGTTGGAAAGCTCCGGGACCTGAGACTCCAGAAATGAGATCCCAAAAGTTTGGGTTCAGGTCTCTTTTATTTGCCTATTTAACATGGTGTTGTACTATAGTGTTAGCGTTTGAAAGGTCGGGGTCGATTAACGAAAGCGGTAAAGTCAGAAATTGGGCCCTGGTCTCGAAGCTCCAGAAAATGTGGTTCCGAAATGTTGGGCTTGAGTCCACTCTATTTCTCGTTTCAGCATGGAGTTGTTGCATACAGATGGTGACGTTGGAAAGATCCGATTCCCCTCAGCACAGTGGTGGTCAGGAACCGGGCCCCCAACATGGGGCCCCAGAAATGGAGTCCCAATGTTTTGGGCATGAGCCCCTTCTATACGCCTATTAAACATGAATTGTTGTACGAAGGTGAAAAACTTGTATCTTCGTAAAAAAAAAAAAATACTTGTATCTTCCTTATAATTATTAGATAATAATCTCAGCTCCTAAACACGTATAAAAGATACCGAAGTTATATTTCAGCAAAAAACAATTACCATAAAACATCTCTTTGCATGTGTAATGACTGAAATGTATTATACTTTGCTTCCCTCCCAAATAAATAAATAAATAAATAAACGATTACAGTCGATAAGCGTAAATCTGGCAGAACCTATTTTCCGAAATCTAAAACAAATCACGCAGATTGTTTATTGCTTGTTCGCGATTGTCCACATCACATTTTCGGTTTTTCATTGTATGTAATTAACTATACCATAACAGAAATTCCCGCTACGAACAAATTACACGTTAGGTATACGCCTATGTGTCTCGTCTCGAGGACTTCCGGGCCGCAGTGGCTTAGTGTCAGAGGGTTCACACATGCTGCGGGGCCCTGGTTCTATACCAACTTGCGCAAAGTGGGGTTTGTGGTGAACAAACACCGTGTGTGAGGGTTTTCTTGGAGTTTCCCTTTCCCACAACTCTTTCATTTCACCATTCCATTTATTCTCATCATCTGCGTCTCCTTTAGTCTACCCAGGATGACAGTCGGACATAAAACTTAAAGATTGCATTTTCATTTTCACATTTGGAGACCCTGTATCTGTGTTCCTTGAGTGCCCCAAATGCTAAATAATAATGGGTTGGAAGGCCCATGAAGTTTAGTACCTGGTACACTCATTATCTCAACTTGCCCAAAAAGTTAAGGGCTCACGTTAAGTTAACGCCCCAAAACTTTGATTTTCACACCTTATTAACTATATTGGCCCAAAAGATGAAATTTGTTAGCCTATCGATCTTTATCTCAACTAGCCCAGAAAGTTGGGAGGCTCTGGTGAAGTTAGCCCCCAAATTTTCGGCGCCTATATCACATTAACTATGGGAGAACGAAAGCTGAAATTTGGTAGCCTATCCAGCCCGTAGACAGTACTATGTAGGCCATTCATTCTCTGGACCAGCCCAGAAACTTTGGGGGGGGGGGGCTCACGTTAAATTAGAGCCCGAAATCTTTGGCGCGCATATCTCATTAACCCTTTCGGGACAAAATCGATTTTGGGGTTTTTGGTAGACTTTCAGTTAATGATTTATTGCCCAAACACTGTTATCCCGATTGATATCGTTTACGTCTTGTATTTTAGAAGAGGGACATGGCTATTTTTTGGTGTAAGTTAGATTGCAGTGTTGCTAACGGGAGGGATTATTGAAAAAATGTAGGAGTGAAATTTTAAAAAAAAAAATCCCTAGCCGAATTTCATGATTTTTTCTAGCTGGGAACACCGAAGCCACAGGGGTTCAAGTCACCTAAAAAGAATTTTCTGGTATGTTGACAAGGTACAGTAAAAACCTGAAGTCGCTGGCTGCCATACAAAGAGAGAAAGAAAAAACTCTCTCATAATACACATCAAATTTTGGCACTTCTTACGCGTCAGAAGCAAAAATCAGCATACATGGTGGTTCACCGTCTTCCCTAATTATTCAATCGTGCTCCTCTATGGTGCGTTTTGTAGGCCAAGAATGATTCCAGACAGTTGTACGTTGGTTTGAATATAGCCAAGGACACTGAAATAATAGGGGGGAAAGGATAAACTTCCCAAATTTTTTTACAAACAATTACAATTAACATTTTCTGTAGCTGGCAACATTGCTACCACTCAGAAACAAACAATTTTAAAGTAATCTTTGGCCCACCAATAATATATTCAGCTAGTATCATGATGATATCTCTCAAATTAAGCATGTAATTTTAAAAAGTATATCATTTTTCCTAGAAAGTCACTATTATCCTTAAAATTATGTAATATGGTATACTGTAAGACCGGAATTGTAGTGTCCCCAATTATCCAAGTGAAACTTTTTATAGTGCGTTGTGTAAGTCAAGGATGAGGCTTCCAGAATCTGGTATGTTCGTTCCAATGTAGCCAATAGAAGAGAAGGAAATAAGAGGCAAATTTTAGAAGGGAAAAAAGGAAATTTTTACCAAAAAAAGTCTGGAAATAAATAGTTCTATGGCTGGAAATACTGCTAAGAGACAGATGCAACTATCTTCAAATAAACCTTAGCCCACCACTAATATATCCTGAAAGTATCATGTCGATATTGAATAAACGAAGCTAGTAATTAAAAATTAATAGATTATGGTAAATATAAAAGTGAGAAAAATCAAGGATTAGAACCTTAATACGAAAATGAAATGAAATGAAATCTTTTAGTTTCACGTCCTACGGTTATGCCGGTTAGGCTAAAGTAGACGCTGATGATGAGAAATGAATGAAATGGTGGAATGAAAAAAGTGGAAGGAAACGGGAGAACCCCGATAAAACCCACACACACGATGTTTAGAACCTAAATACGAATTTATGGTGCGCCTCCTAATTACGCAATTGCAACGATCTGTGCCCAAGTTTGTTCAGTAAGGACCGATGTTTGACTGACGTAGTTCACTTGCGCTCGGACGTATAGGTACGGAATTATAAACATAAACTTCGAAAATTGACAAATCTGAAAATACTTTATCTTCGCATTGAATTTGGACCCCTCCTCCAAAGTAAGTTCATGCGTATGGTACGTACCACCATACTACGATTTTTAATTTCAGTAAAAATCCCTTTGTTTTCTTGCCCCCAGGATAACTATATACTCTGCCAGTTAATATGTTTAAAACATTTGGAGTGATGTATCGTCATGTGTATAGATTAACCTCTTGCACACAGAGAATGTTTCTTTTCCAAGATTTAAATAAAACTGAAGTGTTTTCCATTTCCATACAGAATTCAATTCACCTAAGATGTCCAAAGTTCACCTAAGATGTCCAAAATTCAATTCACCTAAGATGTCCACAACAATTTTTATGGAGGTAGTTGGAGAATACTTTATATCATAGGCCCGTAGTTAAACTCCCTCTATAAAAATTGTTGTGGAAGCACCTCAGGATTCTGACATACGCATTTTTGGATAGGGCACATACTAGTTCCTAAGTTAAGTCTTGACCCGACTGCGGTAGGTCCCATAGTTTTGGAGCTATGGACCTTTAAAATTCCTTTTTTCATGTTTTTGGCAGCCTATAACACGTAAACCGTCGCTTGTAGAGGGATAAATTCTTAAGGTCTTTTGAATTTGGCTAATCAGAGTGCTCCTTTAACCCGCGTATATTCGACGATAACCGTTCGGGATAAAATCTGCTCGCCATGTAGACCTAATTTTATTACAAAATGACGACTGTCTATTTACTTTATTTTGTAGTTCTTCCATATTCACTTTCAAATGATCGGCACCAGTTGCCATCTAATAAAGTTGATGCGTTTGTTGCTTCTAGTACACAACCGCTTTGAAAAAGAAGCAATAAATGCATCAAATGTGGGAGATGAATTTAGAACACCAAAATGGTACATGCCTAGCACATCTTGTGCTGTTAGGGTTTCTTCAGAAACATTTTGTAAAACAATTGAAAACACATCGCGCGGTTTGTATTTTGAAATTTTGCGTATACTTGGATTTGTTTAAGTATTTCTTTCTACTGTGTTTGCCTGTAGCTTCAGTTCATAAGCCTTTATAATTAGATACCCAACATATATGGCAATCACGCAGAAAATAACACCGAAGATTCTACACTTGTGTTAACACACAGGCTGTGTGTCATTTCAACTAGTGGCATTTGACACACAACTCCAAACGGAGAGTGAGTTGTTCTAACCACTTGTTTGTGTTATATTTTAACACAATCGTGCTAACACATAGGCATGTCGTTGAAATAATACAACGATTTTTTACAGTATAGGCACTTCCAGTAGAACTACAAGGATTAAATTTGGCAAAGTTTTTAGCCTCCTGGGACTATATAGAAAATTTCCAAAAGTGAATATTTTCCATTTTTAGCAGCTTTAAAGAGACAAAAAACTGTGTAATTTAAATAGACTTTTTGGATGTACAAAATCTCATATTTTAGGTACCGTAATTGAAATCGGAACAAAAACTAGGAATTTTGGTATCTTAGTAGGTTTATGAGGCGCGAGGCCGTAGGATGAGAAATTTTGTATCTGGCGACAAATTCCCACCTACTTAAAACTAAACTGATTATATAAACATTCAATTTTGCCAATTGCCAAGTTCATAAAGAAATTGAAAATCACAGCAACTGGGTAAGTAAGAAAATGCTAATCCAAATGTCAATTGAAAGAAACGGAAGTCTTTTAAGTAAATATTGGCAGCAACGCATTCTAATTTTCCAACTTGGTCAAAAGTTAGCAGGGTTGGAAAAAATACAGTTTTTTTTTTAAAAAAAAAAAGAACAAAACGCGTGTTTAAAACATGAAAAAAGTGTTTAAAATGTTTTAAAGATGTTTTAAAAAACACACAAAAAAGTAAAAGTACATGTTTTAAACATTTTGAACAGTTTAAAATATTATTTTAAACATATTTCAAAATCGTGTAATCACGTATTTATTAAGACTTTTTGCTCTTTCAACCGATCTTTTCATTTATTTTATTCTCTTTAAGACTACACAGTGTTGGGTACAGAACATTTCCGTATAGATTAGTAATTTTCAACTTATTTCATATAACGACCCCTTTTATTACACCCTCTTGCCAGTGACTCTCATACAGTAAGTATTTTCTTGGATATAGTAAGCTTTTAAGGTAGATTTTAAAATTTACCAACTATAGAGGTTTCACACAATCTATCAATATACATGGCAAAACAAAAGTCCTCACCATCCTTGTGCGTTGACAACGGGTTGAGAAAGAATGATGAATCTTGGAAGTGGTCTGACACATCAGATGGTGCTATCAAGCATCATGGCGAACATCTGTGCTTAGTATTCGAAATTTCAAATGCAAATGGTGTCATGTTACATGAGGGCTAGAATTTTACCAGAAATGCTGTTGTGCGGTTATTTTAACCATAAAGAAAATCATTTCGAGTTACCGCTTCTAAAAGTTTTGTAGTTATGCCTTTAGGGGCTAAGCTAGCGTTTCGTGGAGGTGGGTGAGATTTTTGTTGCAAAATTTGATTACTACTTCATAACACTGGTGCTAATAAAATTATTTTATAATAATAGGGCAACGTTTTCGAAAAGTAATGTTTGAAGCACACTTCATATTGTGCTAACTTTATATTTTCTGCAAGTCTATGTAATTGGTTGTTTTTTGAGTCAAAAATTTATTGACGAAAGGTAATATTTGGGGCGCTCAGAGTACAATAGATCCAAATCCATTTTCAATAAACTTCAGTTTTCCTCAGCAAATGAATTCTATTTCAAAAAATAATACTTCGCAGTCAAGAATCCAAAACAAATGTAACTAAAACCATGCGAAAAGGCGTGGGATAGTTTCATATGACAGCCGCTAGTAAGGGCGTCAGTGGAACAGGAGGGCAACCACCCTCATCCGCACCCTGCATTTCAGATTTTGGGGACGGTAAGACAGTTTTAGAAATCTTTTGATAAGCAAAGTCCAACAGAATAAGCCTGAGGTAATTACACCGAATAAATACGAAGAACATACAGATGATTAAAACTGGGAAGTTGCTTAGGTCCAATTTCCTGAATTTTAAGCAGGCCCGAAACTCGAAAGTAGAGCCACCTTTGAAATCCTTGGGTAAAAAAATTATACAAGAAAGCAATATAGGCCTATAGCTCCTTACGGCCAATGATCAAAATCCGTATTTATTCGGTGCAAGGACTTCAATTTTTAAATGTTGGACTTTGCTAAGCAAAATGTTTCTAAATCTGCATTACTGCCCCAAAAATCTGAAATTCAGGGTAGAAGGCGGATGATTTCTAAACGAACGCCCCTATCTAGCGGCAATCATACAAAATTCTAGATTCCTTTTTTTCAGGTAGTTTTTCTTTCTTTCATCTCGGATTCGTGGTTGTGAAAATATGACATTTTACGTCGATGTATTCTTTTGGACACATTCTGCATTTATGTAACGTAATTATGCATCATTGACTATGACATTCGGAGCTTGACTTGTTAATCATTCCAACGCTGCAACATACACAATACAAGTATAATGTTAATATCTTAAATGTATGAGCAAGGAGGGGGAAGGGAAAATTAGCTCTCCTCCCCATTCCGTCAACGCCCTTGTCTAGCGGTTGTCCTATGAAACTCTAGTCCACACGCTTTCCCGTGGTTTTTGTTTCATTTATTTCATACCCTATGCTACGAAGATATTACGTTTGCTGAGCAAAAGTGAACCTTTCTGAAAATGAACTTGGGTCCCTTGTGCTCTAAATGTTGAGTTGAAGCCAAATTTATCCTGCAACCCAAGTTTGTTCGAAACATATAAAATTAGTTTGTTTAGTTTGATTGATTACATCTTGCATCAGTAGCAAGGCTATATTAGACAGGGCTTTTTGTTTAAAGTGGGATCTGACCCACTAATTTTGAAATTTTACGTGGGATCGCAGTCAAAATCTATACAGCAAATTCCGACGCCTCGTGTCTCTATCCTCAAAAATTAATGTTAAAAGACTGAATATTGCACCCTGTAGCGTGGTACATACATACAAACAAACAAATTGAGATCAAATTGTCCCAGACCTTGACGTTCAGCACTAACGTTATAATAAGTATCACACTTGGTTAGTTACGTGATCGACTGCCATACCTTGCGTTTCTCACCTGGTCTCTTCATACAAGCTATGCCAAGTTGTAAAGTTTCAAAGAAAATTTAGAACTGTGGTGGGGAAGAGGTACGAAATAAAATTTTCATAATATAATGAAAAAGATATTGTTGATACAAAATTAGTTGTTACCTGAAGTTTCCAGTTGCATCTCAGCCACACCACTGACGTTAGATTCATCAGAAGCAATTTTCGGATCAACATTTTTACCATTTGTTTGGGTTTCCATTTTTACCAAGCATTGCATTTTTTATAATGATTTTCGTTCTTGGAACTAAACCACCCATTTCTTTCTTACACGTTTTGTGACAAACTCGTTTGATCGTTTACTTACCTGATTGAGTTTGAGTTACTCTAATAAATTTGTATCAAATCATGTCCTTCTTTTCTTCACGCATAATCCATGTTAAACGATTCCATGTTGTACGGAGACAGAACTAACATGTACTGTACAAACGAATGCTTGCGATATTTTAATTTCAGAACCTCAACGTCGCAATGAATACAACACAGCAGTTTGTTTCCGTGATAATTATTTTATTTATTTTTTAATATCAGTTCTATAAGTAGTCCAACCTTCGACTACGACACTTTCTCGCAAGTTAACTGAGAAGCATTTAAACAATACAATATACGTTAAAAATAAGGGGGAAAAGAGACAAAATAAATTGTAGATCACCACATTGACCTGCTGTAGCCACGAGAAATCAAACCATTCACATGGGAAGAAAATAGTCTTCTGATTGGGGAGCACTTTTGGACAGTTCTCTTGCTCTGGAAGATTTCTTTTTTTTACGAACATAAAATAAAATGCAAATAAACATATGTTTAAGACAAGTCTTCAAAATAAACGTGTTTAAAACAAAATGTTTAAAACATAAACAAAATTTGTTTTAAACAAAATCAATTGTTAAAAAAAGTTTTAATCATTTGTTTTAAATATTTTGTTTTAAACAAAACAACCCTGGAAGTTAGTAAATTTGGGACGAAGCCCAAACTAGCAAAAACTTGAACTAATTACATGAACCTTCGATTGTGCCACCTGCAAAGTCTATAAAAGAAGTGACAATTCACAGCAACTAGGTAACTAAGAAAATGTTAAGCTAAGTCAATTGAACTTAACGGCAATCTTCTGAACAAGGAATTTGCCAACTTGATCAGAAGTAGTGGCTTTTGGGGGGAGGATTCTCCTTTCTCCCTGCTGAGACAAGACTTAGCTTTTTTGGTCCTCCTGAATAAGTCATAGTCCCCCAAGAAAAACTTCCTGGGTACACCCCTGTATGATTATTTAATTATATTTGTCACTATTTTATTTCTCAGTTTCGTATCTATGCACTTTCGATCGTACGCAGTTTCGACCGTACGCAGTTTCGATCCTACGCAGTTTCGACGCTACGCAGTTTCGATCGTACGCAGTTTCGATCGTACGCAATTTCGACGCTACGCAGTTTCGACCGTACGCAGTTTCGATCCTACGCAGTTTCGACGCTACGCAGTTTCGGTCGTATACAGTTTTGATCCTACTCCGATTTTTCCCTATATAACTTCAAAAAAATACTATTACTTAATATTCTGTGATTATAAAATAATTGTTTTTTTATTGTTCGATCATAAGACCTTATCTGTTTTCGATCCTACGCCGGTTTTAGTTTCGATCGTACGCAGTTTCGATCGTACGCAGTTTCGATCGTACGCAGTTTCGGTCGTACGCAGTTTCGGTCGTACGCAGTTTCGATCGTACGCAGTTTCGATGCTACGCAGTTTCGATCCTACGCATGTAACCCATGTGAGTTTGTCTCCGCTGTGGCATCAAAAGGAACTCGTGCATCGTTGACGCATGTCCTGTTGATTCTTTGCCCCGTCTTTGGGAAGTGATGTTGGTGGGATTAGGGAAAAATATAGCTGTTATTCTGTTCTGGCTTTTTTATACCCATAGGGCAATGTCTCGTATGTATCTGGTATTAATCGGCGTTTTTTATAGTTGAAACTGTACTTCTTTTCTTCAGGTTTTGTGACAAGATGATGATCGTGGGTTCTGTAAATTTTGTGTGGCGTGCTAATTTAGATTTTTTCACTCGATTGATTTACGATTATTTGCTCCAGACTATTGAAATTTAACTTTTGACTTGCAGTATAATTGAGCGTAAACCCACGAATTTTGCATACATAACTGGTTGATTTCGTGTCGGGGTCGTAGATTTCCAAGGCGTACTGTTTTGGACCACCAGACAGGAATTTTTTAATGTATGCTTTTGGTCCAATTGATTCCAGTTCATTTGACATTGAACCAAGAAATAATTCTGGTTCTATTGTGGGCTGTGATGGTCGCTGCGTGAATATCACGGAATCTGTATCGAAATATAGTACTCTTTCTTGCAGCAATTCTAAATATTTGTAAAGTTCCAGACGAGCTTGACACGTTGTAAATGCTCCAGGGACAACATTAGCATTGTGATTTTGTATTGGAACATCATCTTCATACTGCCAATAAAGGTATAACAACGAATCATTAACAGGTAAAATTTGGTTGACTTTTATGTCTGGAGCAGGTAATTTCTGATACAGTTCTTTGGGGTCGTTAATGATGGTCGTTTGGCTGAAATTGTCTCTTATAGCGAGTCGTCCCCAGAAGGCATTCAAACAGAGTTTTGCAAGACTACGACGTGCTGAATTTGAAATTATATTTGCTGCATCCAAAGTTATTCCTTCCCGTTGTTGTACCATTTGAATATACTGCTGCTTTTCTTCTTCGGTGACGCAATTGGCAGGCCAACCAAAAGCTTCTAGCTTCGATTTCAAAAATGTGTTAATGTATTCTCTGAATAATCCGCCAGTCTTGGTTTCTGAATCATATACCGTGATGTCGTAATCCCAAATTTCGTAAATATCAATGATTTTGATATCCAAGTTCAATGGCTTTTTGAATTTTATAGGACACCCACGTTCCTGTTGGACTTCGTTCACTGTCGGTATGTGTACATTCAGAATCTTGATTTAATGCTGTGGCACAGGCAGAACAAAGTGGAAACAACAACTTCTTATTTAAACGAAATGGAATTACTGGATGAAACACATTTCTGCTAGGCAAAATCTTCAACTTGACTAATCCGTTGACATCTTGAACGGCCGGCATTTCTGGATCTCCCTGTAGTTATATTCGTGGATGCCCTATTGGATACCGTCCACATTTATTCACATAAGGATACAGGGAAACGATATCCAAAAATTTCATTTCTTCGCCTTCATTTTCATTTGCGACGTGATACAATTTAATGGCATTAACACGGCCACCATAGAAACTGTCTCTTGGATTTAATGGTGTCTTATTAGTATAAGGATGTGTGCTTAAAGAAGAGGCCAATGCTGGATTGGATTTTAACACTTGACGAAATTCACATTCCCACATTTCATGTACTTTATATCCCATGGATCGTAATAATTTGATTTTACGCTGTGTTCTCTCGTAGCGATAGTTCATTGTTTCTTCGGAGTTCTCATAAATGGGCTGATCACGGCCTGTAGGGGCACATAGAGGACAAGCATGAATTCTGCAGCCTTCAAATTCATACACGTGTTCCTCTTTAGTGTCGGGATCTTTGTAGTAGCCGTCCAGATGAAAACCAGCAACATAAACTTCTTTCCCTTTTGCCGCATGTAGAATTTCATGACCCTCTTTTTCTTCCATGTAGGCAAGCCACTGCAAAGCAATCAGTGACTGATTGTTTCTGTGACGATATCCTCGTGCAGGGAGAATGCTAATAGTATTAGGTTTTAAAAAATTTCGTCGAAATACTAAATTGCACGCACTCGCCAAAATGATAGCTTCCAGGAAAGGATTGACGTGAGTTTCTTCTTCAAAAGTGGTCATGAAAGATATACAAGCCATTCGAAGTACGTTGACGTCCTGGACACAATAGTTCACCAATTTTTCTTGGAAAATAAACGTATCGTTCTGGTGTTCGTTGTACCATGTCATGAATTTCTCTCGTTCGTCCACTTTCATTTCATCTGCACCATAATAATGGATGTCCGGTAATTTTTCCACATACGTTTGATTTGCAGCAGTATTAAAAAAGTGTGGAAAATATCCTTTGGTCGCTGGTAAATGAAATGCCTTGGATAATTTACTTAAAGCCATTGGCATGAAATTTAAGGAGTCAATAAACGATAAGTGATTCACTTTCATGCTTAAAATTTTTGCTCCGTTCAAGATCAAAGTAGGTTTCAATTAATGTTCTTCCGCTAAGGATTTAAGAATAAAATGACCATCATATCCCTTAGAGTTATGTGCCAAAGATACAATAAGTTTGATGTTGGATCGTGGTTGACGTAAATACGCAAGAAAGGCATTGATCGGATCATCTTGAAAAATATGTTCCCGCTGTCCACAAACTTCACACGGATGATGTATATCCTCATCTTGAACACAGTTGTAACATACTTGTTGGGCCACCAGTAAATTGGGCTTATGAATGAACGTGCCTTCATCGAAGAAAGTTTCCTGTGTGGCTTCGATATCATAGAAGACAATCATAGCCTTCTTGGCATGTAACACTGATGGAACTCCAGGTTTTAATTGAGTCGTATCAGGCTTCATGTAGCATTGGTGGGTAGACATAACGTGTTTGTGGCACACATTACAAAAATAATCTGTACAATGATGTTGTCTTTCCCCTGTATGGACAAACGAATAAATGCGTAGACACTTGGAACACTGTTTTACCATCTTGCATATTGGCTGGCCCTTATGATATGGTACAGTCAGATGATTTGTATAGCATGTTTCACCATAAAATTCACGATTGCATTCTAGACATTGCTTCTCCGTATTGGTCTTACTGCATGGCGGTTTCTGCAAACATTTTTCACACATGGCCGAACAATTCTTGACGTGTGCAGTGCGATGATCATATTTTTTGTGGCATGCAGCACAGTAATAGTTGGTAGAAAAAACAGACGTTAATGACGTGATGATGTCATAATGAGAATCGATGCACATTAAATTGATTGGAATCTTGTCTTCGCCACCAGGCCCTTCATACAGAATATCTTCTTCGGAAAAGCTAGTGTATACGGTAAGTTTATAATCGGTCAAGTAGCGTTGGAATTGTCGCAATTCTTCCACGGATCCCCCATGCTCTAAATTCACTGAGGATCTGGACAAAAGTTCATGTACGTCAGGGAGAACGACACACTTTCTTTGGTTCTGATATTGTCTATACAGTTTCTTGTTCGTATCCTTATACTTTTTTAGGCCAATAGCAATCACAATTGCATAAGCAAAACATTTCTTGTAGGTGTTTTTCACTCGTAAAATGTCATTCTTGCGTTTTAGTAACCCATATTCAAATAGGAAAAGGTAAGGTAAGCAAAAAGGAATAGGCAAAGAAAACAAATATTTAAAAATGAGAAGAAGAAAAAAGCACGAATTAAAATTGAATTCAGAGATCACTAACACGTTTAATGTTATCAAAATGACTATACGATTATCATATCTCAAATAGTTTTACTGTTAAAAATTTTTATTGTTGTCATACAGGTAATCAAACCCAGGACCAACATGTAACTGACCTAACTTTCTGTAGTGATAAAAAGAATGAATGAAATTGTTTTTTTTTTCTAGCTGTGCTGAGAGAATCATTTTTTCCCTCACATTGAACTTTAAAACGTATGACGAACATGAAACGAAAACAAAATCTCATGCGCTTGCTTTTCTCGAGCTAAGCGGTTAAACAAGGAAGACTCGAATTCGATTCTCGGCGGGGGATCAGATCCCACATTAAACTGAAGGTCCACGTCTCACGTTGTAGGGGAACAAATTCGTGCGTAGTTTTTTTGAAAACTAAAATTTTGTATACGTTAATGGTAACTTTCAGAAACTGAGCTAAGTGGTTAGCGTTACGCACCTCTGGCCCGGGTTCAACACCCAGTATGCGCTCAAATTCAACATTAAGCTGTATTCCTAGTCCCACTACTGAAGGGACGCTAAACCAAAATCAACAAATTTCTCGTGCTTACTTCTAATGTGTGGGATTCCTAATTCGATCCCCAGTCAAGTAAGTGAGGGTTATTCTCCCATTTGCTAAATATTTCATGCTAAAATAAAAACAGTGATAACAATGTTATCCTCATGCAAAAGCACTAAATTGATATTAAGAAAACGCGGTTGATACTTACCTCAAATTCAAGGAACGGAGTAAAGTCACGCTGACACAAGAGGTACAATTTGGTTAATTCACGACCTTCGTGGAAGTAGGACTTGAAAAATGAAATTAAGAATTTTATTTAGGTCTGAAACGTGTTCAACTATAAAGTGACATCACTATCAGCAAATCAGAAACGAGGAAATTAATAAATGACATCACGGAAAACCAATAAAAACACAGCTTTCATCATGTATCATGAGCCGAAACGTGATGTAAGAAACAATCTGATTAGTTGTGACATTATTCACGTTTTTCTCCTTACACATCAGTCGTTACGAATATAGTATCGCGATTTTGATCGTGACATCATACTGTTGACTTGTTAGTTTCTTACGACATTCAAATTAACACATCTAAAATGTGATTCATTTTTCTTAAACTTGATTGAAAAATGTAACACTCATCGATATGTTACAAAACTGTCTTTGACATGAATCTAAAGTTGAGCTTTAAAAGTCCGTCAGCTGAGACAAATGCTGATGTAGTATAAGCAGATTCTGCAATTTCACAATAACAAACTTCTATGCATAACAACGAGCAGAAATGTATAGTAATGTAACATAATCTGTTCATGTTCTTTTCATACGTGAAATCGCTCGCACCGAAGGGGCATGGTGACTCAGCGCTTATTTCTGATGTTTGAGGTCTCTGCTTCAATCCGCAAGCAAGTAAGTTTATGATGTTTTCTCATTTCACCATTTCTTATCGTCATCCTTTCGATTAGCTTCGAAGGGTGTGAAAATTTCCTAACACTAGCACCAAGAATCAAACTCGGGACCATTGCATAGTAATCAACACACGTGTACGGTCGCTTAGCGTTTGTCTCTAATGTGTGAGGTCGCTGCTTCAATCCTCATTCAAGTAAGTTCATGTTTTCCCCTGTTTCGTACTATCATTTCTCATTGTTTCAAGGGGGCGTTAAAATTTCCTAACGTTAGCACCAAGAATCGAACTCGGGACGATTGCAACACATGTACGGTATCCATGTTCACCCCTGAAGCGGAACAAAATGGATCACAAAGTACTTATCAAATTTAAGGGAATAATTTTAAATATGCCTCCATATAACGTAATAAGGCTCCAAAGGGAACGATAACTCCCAAAAAGTAAATCATTGTACTCTATTATACAACGAAAATGTCTCGTGAAAGATAATAGGATAAGTTAAAAACGTCCAAATTTTAATATTTTTATACTCATCAAAAAGTACGAGGTGCGATACTCCCCTCTCCCCAACTCCTGATGTAAATCAATGTGATCTTATGTGTCCTGAGTGATCCCTGCCCCTGAGTAAACATAAGCAAAAATTTCCATAGGTAATGCAATCCCGGGCCAAAACATCTCTAACTCATTCGCTATGGTCCATGTGGGGGGGTCCCAAAAGTGAAATAGGGTCACCCCGACGTCAAACAATCACATTACCTCAAACCAAATACCTCTACTTCATTCGCACCAGTAAGGAAGGTGCTGGCTCAATGGTACAGCGTTCACCTCTGCTGTAAAACACCGCAAAAGTAGATTTGTGATGGGTAACATTATGCTCCAGTTTCCTCCCACACTTTCATTCCTTTCTCATCGTCACCGTGGGACGTAAAACTAAAGATCTCATTTGCACCAGTGTTAGTCCATCTCATCAAAGGGATAACAATCCGAACCGCATGAGCCTCTTCCGGGAATCGAACCCTGCTCTCCCACGTTAAAGACGCATACGCTAACCGGTTGGCCACAAAGGAACTCCAAAGTTTTCGAGTTTCATATTAATACTAATACTAATTTATACTATTACTGGTGTCTACTAATTCATAATGTAATAGATCATCAAGAAAGAGATCAAACCTTGCTTTGGTAATTTTATACCCATAAAAGGGAACGAAACAAGCAATCATAAGCTCCAAGCTAAAAATCCCAGTTCAGTGACGTCAAACGAACATATTAGCTCGAACCAACTACCTCTAATTCATTCATACCAGTAGAGGTGCGGTGGCTCAGTGGAAGAGCGTTCACCTCTGCTGTATGTGGTCCCTGGTTAAAACTCCACGAAATACTTTTGTGGTGGACAACATTATACTCCAATTTTCTCCACACTTTCATTCCTTTTTCATCGTTACCGACTCCTTTAGCCTAACTGGCATAATCGTGGGACGTAAAACTAAAGATTTCATTTGCACCAGTGTTAGTCCATAGGATAACAATCTCCAAATTTTATGCCATAAAGGGGAACGAAAAATAAAGCGCATTCGTAAACCTGTATTATTTCATAACGTAATGAATCATCAAGACCATATTTTTAGTAATATTAAAGAATCATCATGACCTCTGATCCAAAACTCCCAATTCAATGACTTCATAGCAGGGCCACGGTACCTCTGACTCATTTCGTACCAACGTGCATGGCCCCTGAATAAGCATAAGCAAAATTTCAATTGGTGACGCAATCCCGGGCCAAAGCATCCCTGATTCATTCACTATGGTCCATGTGGCCCCAAAATTGGATTATTAAGAGTGCGGTCAGGTCCTGCAATTACTACTAATGTGTATACCACGTTCTGTATTGATAGACGGAATATATATGAGAGAAAAGCTTGTATATCAATTCATGATTTCCTCTGACACCTATTATATCTAGCAGTACGAAACTTGGTATATCTACACATTTCTTATCCCCTATATTCTTATTTGAGATACATTTGCAATGTATGCTTTTACCGGGGGTCACTACAGAGGGGTCGATAGTTGGTGTGAGGGATTTCTGGAGAGAATTTTCCCATCATTCTCCCAAATTTCCATGTTAAACTATGTATATCTCCAATTGGTTATTTAACTAAGCATGTTGTTATTGCTCTACAAACACTTGCTCTGTCCATTGATTGTATACGTAACTCCTTTGATCACTTGCAAAATATTTCAGTGGACAATCCGGAAGGAACAATTACTCATATTACTACATCTTAGAGTAGTAATGATCAACTACTTTTTTCAGACAGATTTAATTTAACTGGCGATTTCTCGCCTAACAACCACAGACGGAGTGACCACCGACTGATTTCCAACGGATCGCTGACTGATGACTGATTTCCAACTGGTTTCGAGTTGGGTCCTGCAATGCCTTTTACAGGTGTAGGGATGCTCACTTGGTTCCCACACAACAATTACATGAGATTTTTCCACTTAGGATAATGATGTTGTAGTGGCTTACACACTGACATATAATATTTCAAGTAGAAAGATATATAATTGAAAAACCTTACTTATGGTAAAAGGATGCTGAGAACGTTTTAGATTTAGATGGAAAGAAATGATATGTTATTGCCTTAGTTATGGGAAGCAAGATCTAAACGAAATTGCATGTGAATATTTTACTGAATATATTTGTGCAATCCTATACAGTTGCTGTCACCTTTTGTTTAACAAAAAGACATAGTAGTGCAGGGACATTTGAAAATAGCAAAGAACGTGGGATTTTGAATGAAACAATTATATGGTTGGTGGTGATGGATAGGTAATGAGTTACAGTATCCTGTGCTAGAGGGTGTTTTGTCTCAAAGTCTGGACGAACCACTGTATGACGTCATACTACTAAGATGGCATTAACATCGATGACTGACACTGATATCGATGTCTCTTTAGCTCGATACAGGCTAAAGTTCTCAACCGATTTTCGTGGAATATGGCTCATTTTATTTATTCTGGCTGCTTCATTTGCCTTTCCAATAGAGATTTTCAAAATAAATAGTTCCACTACTTCACAAATTAAGAAAACTTTCAAAACTGTGGAAAAAGTAAATCGCTTTTACGAACTTGAATAGTCATATCGACTAAACTGGCGAATGGGTTTAAATAAGTGTCTCATTTTCCCCATGGTTATTATGTATATATATTGCATAGATATTTGCCAAACGATAATTTTATTTAGTTACAAATTTAGTTTAAGGTCGGTAAAATTTAATCTTTCTGTAAGATATGTAATCCAATATCAAGAATGTAAATGGTGTGAGGTATAAAATGTTACCAAATCATTATGCATATAAATACATTAAATTAAACAAAAAGTTTCCGTTTATAGGGTAATTTAGTTTCGTGTCATAGTGGACCACTTCCTTATTACTGTTAAAAAATATAAACACTCCAATTTAGAAAATGAAAATTAATAAATATGTTGGATTGTTAAAGCAGAAACACAAACAAACCCATTTTATTATTACGCAATTGTAAAGGAAAGGAATGCAATAATAGAAATTCGACTTATGAGTCATTATCTGAGTCCGACAATTGCACTTGATCGTCATTTATACTGTTGTTACAATGGACTTCCTCGACTCCATATTTGCACACTTCATTACGTTAAAGTTATTGAGTATGGGACTTGCAACTGATACAGTTGACGAGACATCGTCATTTGATGCAACGACAACTTGACAATTTTGAAATAACTTGTGGAGTGCATGGTACATGGCTCATGGTAAGGAAAGATTCATTCCTCCTCCTTTCCAAATCCAAACGTAAATGTGTCACGGAGATCCGGTTGTGGATGATTAGGTCGTTGCCTACCAATCACTTGGTAGAAAGTTCTTAACACGTGTTTTATATGGCGCTGTTGACAGAAAATTTTAACTTTGAACGCCTTTTTGGTAAACAGTCGCCACCAGAACTTACCAAAGTCAAAAAGTGCTTTACCTTTTAAATACATGTGCATGCAACAAACTAACCTTTCTATCAATTGTTCATTTTCAGATGTGAGACTTTCTGGCCAGTCTAATCTATCAAACTGGCCCCTTCGCAGCGTAGTCGCTAACTCTCTCACCTTGGGTGCGAGCGGTCCCGGGTTCGATTTCCGGTGGGGGCACTCGGTGGAAAAAGTGTAAAACTCTTTTTCATGCCAACCACCCTGAATGAGGTTTACCTCATTCACATCAGGCAAATCACGCTACCTAACCTATAGGTATCAGGACGCTCCCTTCCCTTCCAAATCCTTTCTTTCTTTCCTTTCCCAGGATAGTGACCTCGTTGAGGGACGTCATCCCTCAAAACGTGACGGGCTAAATTTCCTGAGATGCCGGGTGCCCAGAAATCTAAATCCTACATCATATCCCCTAATATATCAAATGTTTCTACAATTTTTTCTTCAGAATATTCAAAAACGCTCCTGAAAGATTGCTTTCCCTCTGTTCTTGGAGCAACCTACTGCATCACACCCAGGCTGAGAATGAAGTCCTAATAATGGCTTAACTTGCTTCGGATTAGGCAAGTAAACACGATTAAGTTATATTGACCTCCTATTAGCTCACGTTCTGGTAGCAAACACACTGTCTGATTACAGGAACTGTAACAGCCACCTAAACGAAACAAATACAACTGTTTCTGTTGGCAGAAAGATACTCCAAAGATTTATAACTCTCTTTTGAGAATGACAAATGCCGTACTTTTTAAAGAAGATGTAATTATTATCTAAACAAAACCAGTTTTTTTTAAAGAATACTTTCCAGAACTACACAATAAGAATGTCTGAAGTAGGACTTCAGATATATATAAGGTTTTAAAACAGAAAAGGATTGTACAAGATAAACGTAGTCTGTTTGCACCAATTATAAAAGCCATCTGCAATTATGTAGCAAAACTCAGAAACTTGTATTTACGAAATTGTATACGCTATTGCAGTTTAAAGGCAGATCTTTCTCTGTTTACTACGTTACTAACTGTGTAGAGGAGTTAATCCTACATCGATCTCTAGGAATGCTCACTAATTATGAGTTTTCGGCTCTCCCTGATCAATGTTTAATTTAGACGGACCAATGATTTTTCCTTCCAACAAGAGTAACTAGATTAAAATTGTTGAACGCCTTATATCACCAATCTCTAACAATACAAATCATCTTTATTTATATACAATTAAGAAGCATCTCACTTTATATACACCACTCCCATATAACACTCTTTAGCAGTCATTGATGGCATGGCAGAGGTACAACGTATGTAAACAGATTCAAGTGTAAACACGTGTTGAGACCTTTCAATTGATTTCATCAAGAAGATGGGTCGGTATCTGAGGAAATGTGACGAAACTTACTTAATACATTACAAGTGCATAGAACATTCAAAGAAGAACTCACTGAGATGCAAAGGCCTAGTCAAATAACGCCTGTTCAATATAAAATCACAGACTCCACAGATACAAGGAGACTAACATTGAGATCTTTACAGTCTCATTACGGGACTAAGGATGAGTTGACAGCATACCTCGCTCATAAAGCATTATTGCATGCACAGAAAATAAAATCAAATTTAATAATGTGTTGGAGGAACGAATCAAAGTTTTCAGATAAAAGTGACGTTACACAACTTGCAAGTAGACACGAGGAAACCGATACAAAAAATATTTTAAATTATTTACATGTATCGACCGACCCGAGCTAATAACATACACATCTATTTAACAGAAACAGACGTGTTTGTTTATTATTGTGGGGCTACAGTTCCTCCCATCAGACAGTGCGTTTGGGACCATAACTTTAGCTAATAGGAAGTCAATAGAACTTAATCATGTTTAGTCTTGCCTAATCCGAATTAAGTTAAGGCATTCTTAGGACTTCGTTCTCTCCCTGGTTGTGGCACAGTAACGTATGGTGAAAAAATTGCACAACATTTTCAACACTGTAAGCCTTGGCAACAGTGGACCCTTGCACACGATATGAACTATGCAGGAACATAAGTGTATTTGTCGTGTATTAGCAAGTGCACGAGAAGACTGAAGCACAGCGAAATGCGTTTGTCGTTATATGCGGAAAAGCGTCGTAAAATAATCTTAAAAAATTCTAAAGACAATCCGAATGTTAATAGGTCGGACTTTGTACAACACTTCCAGAGGGTTGGATATTCAAGACGAACGGTGTATAATATAGTGTCGAAAGTAGAGAAGGGTACGAACGTGAAAAGGAAGGTCGGTAGTGGACGGAGATATAATAACTTTAACTCATCTCAAAGTGTTGAGACAACTTTGACGAGATACTGGTGGTAAGGTGGCAAAATCGCACAAACAAATTGGTAGGAAATTTCACTGTGATAAAAATTCCGTGAAGTATGCTGTAAAGAAAAGGGAATTTATCAGGCGTAAACGGAAATATATGCCGAAAGTTACAGAACAACAAATTGCGATTCAGAAATAACGTTTAAGAACTCTGGTCACCAAAGCGTTTACTGCTACAAATGATATACTGTGCATCATGGACGAAGAGATCTATTTTACATTAGACTGTCACGAGTGGAAGCCTAAATCGTACTACGGTCTAGGAACTAGTGATGTGTCTCATTGTCTGAAATCAAAATATCCAGAAAAGGTGTTCGTATGGTTTGCGATAAGTGAAAAGAGACTCTATAAACCGCAGATTTTCACCACCAGTCTTGTACTAAACACTGACGGTATGTGAAGTTCTGTTTGCCGAAAGTTAAACAGTTTATGAACACGTATCATCGTGGAGACAATGTGGTGGTTTGGTCAGATTACCCAGCTGACACTACGCTACAGCAAGTCTTGCAGCCATGGCACACTATGGTATAGGGTACTTACCCAAAGATCAGAATCCTCGTTATGTTCCTCAACTTCGGTCTATTGAGGACTTTTGTGCAATTTTAAAGAGACAAGTTTATGCCAATAATTGTCAGCCAACAGCTGTTGCAGGTCTTATCCGACGGGTCTGTAGGTGCTTGAATGAAATTCATACATCGTTTTTCGCGTCATCCATGCAGAAAGTTCCCCGCAATTGTCTCAAGGCCAGCAGATATGACGTGAATGTGCTTGTACATTAAAGTTCAAATGTCGCTCTTGTTTAACAGTCAGAGAACACAATAAATTGCGGATGTTCAGTGTGGCAAACGGATTACAATTTTGTGCATTTCTTTTCACAATACGTTCGGTTGTTTCACCAATAGAGGAAAATAACCTTTCTGTAGCGTTTTTGAATCTTCTGAAGAATTTGTTCTAGAATCATTTGGTAGATTAGGCTGGCCAGAAATTTTTACGTCTGAAGGTAAGCAATTCATAGAAATGTTACTTTATTTTATGTACATGTATTTAAAAGGTGAAGAATTTCCACACATTTGTAAGTTCCGGTTGTGACTCTTTACCAAGATAGACGTTCAAAGTTAAAATTTGCTGCCAACAAACCAACATTACAAAAACAAATCTTAAAAACTCCCTACCAAGTGATGGATTGACAATCCTTCACAACCTTATGTCTCTGATCCATCTACATTTGAATGGGAAAGGAGGAAGAATGAGTATTTTCCTACCATGAGTCATGTACTATGCGTCCCAAAAGTTATTTTAAAGAGTGTACGTTGCGGTTGCATCGAAAGATGATGTCTCATCAATTGTATGAGTTGCAAAGTGCCATACTCAATACTCAGAATTGTGCAAATATAGAGTCGAGCAAGAGCATTGAAACAGCATAAATGACAACCAAATGCAACTGTCGGACTCAGATTGTGACTCATAAGTCGAATTTATATTATTGTTTTCCTTTCTAAAAAATTATTTAATAATAAAACGGATTGGTTTGTGCATTCCGAGTATTTTACTGTTCGTTTTGCTTATCTTTTCTTAACGGTAATAAGGGAGTTATCCACTACAATATAAAACCAAATTATCCTATATTGGGTAGTGTATTAATCTGAATAATGATTTATTAACATTTTATATCTCACACGATTTTCACTCTTGATATTTGAATACATATATTTCAAAAATACTAAATTGTTCCGACTTTAAACTAAATTTGTAAATAAATAATATTATCTTTATGGCAAATATGTATAAATAATAGCCATTGGGAAAACTGAGACACTTATTAAAGCCCATTCGCCCGTTTAGTCGGTATGCCCATTGAACTTCGAAAACGTGATTTAATTTTACCCCACGTTTGATAATTTACCTAATTTTTGAAGTAGTGAAACTAACTATTTGGTAAACATCTATTCAAAAGGTACATGTAGAATCCAGAATAAATAAAATGAGCCATCCTCCATGAAAATCGGTTGAGAACTTTAGCCTGCATAAAGCTAAAGAAACAGCGAAGTCGATGTTAGCGGTCATCTTAGAATTATGACGTCATACACCGGTTCGTCCACATATTGGGACAAAACATCCGGTAGTACACGATTTCATAAGTCATTACCTATGCATCGCCACCAATCATATAATTGCTTCAATCAAAATCCCCAGATTTACTTTTGCTCCATAACTCTAAGAAGTTCATTGATATCAAATAAAATTCAAAAATAATTATTGCTCCCTTACTTTGACTGTTACGCATGATTTCCTTTATTATTCCTATGTCAATATCGTTAGAGCGAATGTTTAAAACGCGCAATGTTCTAAAGAAGAAACCGAGCCAATTAGGATGTAAAGCAAAACCGAGTAAAACTTCATATTTAAACAAAGTTACATTAAAGGTAATTAATACATGCATTTCGGATTTCTTGTTTCTTTTAGTTATGCTGTATCCTTGGAAAAGAAAACATCCAATTTTGTAAAAATAAAACTAAGAATTCCTCAAGTTTCTATAAAGATAAATGACAAAGGTCTGTCGCTTTTTCACTAAACACCTTCGAACATCAATATGTTACCTAACAAGTACCTGGAATATTAAACATAGTCTCCGACACAATCGACCACATTATGCCAACGTTTGGAAGGCCATGGATTGCATTGCGGTAGAATTTGGAGAGCCGTGAAGCGAAGAAATTATCAAGTGCATGTTGCACTTCTACTAGGGATTTAAGTTGATGTCCTATAAGGTGATTTTCAAAGGAGTGGAACAGGTGATAATTGGACGGTGGAAGGTTCGAGGAATATGGCATATGGAATTGTGTTTCCCATTCAAGGTGTAGAATGGTATCCCTGCTCATCAGAGTCATGTGGGACTTAATGTTGGCCTATAAGAGGTGAACCCCTTTGTGGTTAAGAATTACTGGCTAAAGAGTTTAGAATTTTTCTTGAACAGGTCTCAACTGCTGACAATACACAGTTCCCTTGATATTTTGACTAGATCGTAGTACAGGGTGTCCGAGAAGTCCTTCCCTGATTTCAATTCAATTTCAATTGTAATCAGGGAAGGACTTCTCGGACTAGTTTCTGATGTACGATGCCGTGAGCAGTACACCAAACACACAGGAATACATTCCAGTGCAATGATGGCTTTGGCTGTTTTGGAACTGTTTCATGGGATGCTAAGCAATGACGACAGCACCTGGAGCTTGAACAGGACCACTTCTCATCACATGTCAACATCACGTACACAAGTTGTTTCTTCCGCAGACGAGATGCAAAGAAACCCACGTGTCTTCTTGCGTTCCCAAACATCGGAATCATATCCTGTTTGACACATCAACGCAAATTGTACTGCTTCCCCAGTTGATGGCGGAGTTACAGCATAATTTCTTCACTCAGACTGAAATGTAGTCTCACTTCTTCACATGTCTGGCCACTGTTCGCCTGAATTATTGCCTGAAGATCTTCATTTTATACGTGTTTTTCTTCCGGTACGTGAGGTGTCTTCGAGTGTTTCGTCATCGTCCTTAAACTTGTTATACCACTCTGCCCTGTCCGCGTAGTCACGACACCGTCACCAAAGGCCTGGAATATTTTCCGCCCCCGTTACGGTGCGTATAACCCCGTTTGCATTCGTACAGCATATACGTTCTTATGATGCTCTGTGGAGATACCATGCACTGTCTTTGCGCAAGTTTCCAGCGTAACTGAGCTGCCACAATCAGGTATTATGTTGGATATACCCACATCAACAACTGTTGTCTGCCTTATCTCCATTCGCACTCAACTCACGATGTGAGGGAGAATGGAACACTGACCACCTCGAAAAGGAACATAACTTTCTGGTTACCTTTATAAATTCATAGATAGTCAGTAAATAATAAGTAACATTAGTTTTTAATATTGAGGCATAATATGAGCAATTCTTAAAGTAGAAAACATATTTCTTCTATTATGGAAACATATGAAAAAAGTACATGAAAACATATTGGTAAAAATTATCTAATCATTGAACATTGTCCTGAGAAAGGGTAAAGTCAATTGCGCTGTCTTTAAAAAGATCAACACAAATGAATTTACAAACCTAAATATGAAAAATGGATAAGACACACCTGTATTAGCATCAAATTAATACTTAACACTCTAGCGCGCAGCTTTGCATATGTGCAAAGCTTACTTTGAAATTGTATTGCACTATGTAGTTTCTAGTTCAGACATAGAAAAGCAGCTTTGTGTATCAGCTAAGACGCACTTTCACAACTGAAGTTCTCAATTTCCCCTCTAGATGTCATAGTAAGCCAGCGTTTGTGTCTTTGTACTTGCTGCACGCTGAGTTCTCATCTTTGAGCTTTCTTTGCTCGTTTAGCTGGTCATGTTTTGTACTGTTGATTTTTTTTGTTAGACAGAATTGTAATGAGTATCAAAAATCAAGTTGCGTGTTATTGGTTCTATCTGGCTTTAGTGGACTTTTCAGATGTCAACGCGCACCTTTGCATAAACGCTATATGCAAACACCATAAAATATCCCATAGATCACATATTATTTGAATTAATTTTTTTAAAATAATTCCTTTGTTTCCTATACAAAAACCACTCCAAATAAAAAAATCAGTTTGCTCCGAAAAAATGGTGCGTTAAAGGTTAAATATAATGTCACCAAACTTTTTATAATGACGGTACATAAGCCTAACAGAAGTATTTGTGAAGATGACATTTTTATTCCTCACTAAAATGAGATGCAAATCACTTAAGTCTTATGCGAGGAACTTTCAAGAAGAAGAATAAACAGCCTTGTTAATATTTTCATGGAAGTGTTTACACATCACTATAACATTATTAATAACATATTTCTTCATGAAGTATGACAACAATGACCAGAGGTGCTTTTGAAAAGTCATTCGTAGAGAAACTCACCCATTGATGTGTGAACGTTTTTCAGAACAAATTAGTTATGTCATATTAAATACTTAATAATGAATCATTTGTTTGCGAACAAGTTCTCTCCTGGCTTAATTGTGTCATACCAGCTTTCTTTGGCGGAAACCTGGTTGATTCTGATAGAAGCTCATATGTTCATATTTCACGTTTAGTGGTAGGTGAACGTCCAATATAACCTCGCTGCTAAAATGGTCGTTAAACTATAATGAAACCGATTCTATTTATTTACGAACAAAATCAACAAAAATAGTTTTGAGAAAATCGCCGAAAAAGTAATTTTCCCAAGATTATATACCCCTTAACAATCTTCTCAGGACAAATTAATGGTCTGTTATTGTCAGGTTTGTAATGAAACGTATGTTTATGAAATATGAATAAAATCACCGGAGTCGTTTTCGAGAAAACTGTCGGAAAACAGTAACTCTCAAGGATAAAATACTTTTTAATGAGTGGAATTTTTTATACCACAAGATAAGGTTGCTATTGAAATAATGACGTATGAAATATAAAGAAAATCGTTTCAGGAGTTTTCGAAAAGAACAACGTTTTACATTCATCCTTCATTAAGCTGTTCTTATCTTGGGGAAGAGAAGAAAGTAAGAAGGGAAAACCCAAGAGTAAACGTATCGAAAACATACATTTTAAAAATTGGTAAGATATTTTTTGAGCTGTAAGTCCGTTAGGCGCCTGTACATACATCAGGACGAACAATTGGGCGGACATACATTCTAAAAACACTTTTTATTGTGCTTGTAAGAGGTATCAACGTGGAAATGTATTGAAGTCTCGAATTAAACTATTCTTCACAGTTAGGGTACTTTTTTCTAGGCCATCGTTTCGAACCTATTTTATGAAAGTTGTAATCTATGTAAATTTTGATGTTATATTAACCCTTGTACGTCCCTCGATTTTTGCATATCCATAAGTTCCTCTGGGTCAAAATGGACCCATTCATGTTTTTTTATGTTTCAATTTGTAGTTTACACTACATTTGTACATGCAATAGCGTTGTGACTGGATTGTGTCAAATATGACAAAAGATGGGTCAAATCTAGGCAACCGTCACTGTTTGAGGGGGATGTCCTCGGCCCCCTATATTTTTTAAATACATGATATATTTTCCTCTCGCCCTCAAATATTTAGAAATAATTGTACAATTGTTTTATTATTCACCGAAATTTAACATGCCAGAGATGCCCTTGCATCTTAAACACTAAAACATTACACACACACACACACACACACACACACATATATATATATATATATATATATATATATATATATATATATATATATATATATATATATATTTGCAAGCAGGTTTTATTTAGGTTACTTTTGGTTAGGTTAGGTTATGTATTATTCCTGTTAACTTTTATTGAAAACCTCTGAGAATAAAATCCAAGTAAGTGGTTGTTTTCTGTTATGCTACTTGAAACATGTGAGCACCCATTTTACTGTTTTTGACATTGCTCACAAATCAGGTTGGGATGTCTTTTACAGATAAATTTGTTTCACAAACTGTATTTGATCGTATTTTTGTCGTCTGTTCTCTTTCACATGTGACAATACCTCTTTTCCTTAGAACATCAGGGCTACTCGTCGTTTGATGAACACACTCCTCCTGTCTCTCTCCACGGAGCGATCGTACCATTTCTTGGGATGCACTTGTTCCTAGCACATTTTTGTTTGTTAGGTGGAGTTTTCAGTTGAGTTGATTTTAGTTTAGCGTCCCTTTCAACAGCGAGACTATATGAGAGGTAGACCTACTGATTAGCGTGGAATCCGAACCACATGAGCTCCCGCCAGGAATCAAACCCGGGTGTCCCACGCCAAAGGCGCAACCGTTTAGCCACGAGGGAGATCTTGATGCAGTTTCCAATCAGAGCTTTCCGAAGAATTTTCATCAGACAGAGAAGACGAAGACAAAAAATCCTGCACTGATAATTGATCCTCCGTTTCAGATGTCACTTCATCGTCAGAAAAAGTAAGAAAGTTTTGAATTCTTCTGGTCTCAAAGCAGTCATTTTGGACACCAAAATGGACTGTAATTACTGCACAACGAGGAAACAAGCAATACTACGAATAAAAACTTATCCAAAATGAACCTAAACAAGTTGACAATACAAGGTATCTGAAAAAAAACTAAACAATTTTGCCAGTACAGTATACTAGAAGAAACTAAATTATTTTCGGACAGTGCAATAACTGATAATAATAATAATAATAATAATAATAATAATAATAATAATAATAATAATAATAATAATAATAATAACAATAATAATAATTTTTGCATTGTTTTGTGGATGTATTATCATCAGAAATCCATTCAATAATGATTTTTCAGCCACTTAAATATTCATTGAACTAATGGGTCTAAATGGACCCGAGGAACTTATATGTTAGTTTTTCTACTGTAGTAGATAGATAATGGGGATTCTGCAGACAAATTTATTATTAGCCCATTTTAACTATATGTCACCCTATCATCTCTAATAACTTCTAATCTACCCCCCTAATAATTTGTAGCGCACCCCCTAACCCAAATAACTTCTATCACATCTCAAATAACTTCTATCTTACTTATAATAACTTCTAATGCATTCTATCACTAAATCTAGTTATAAAAAATCATTAAATCTAGTTAAAAAATAAAAAAATCACTAAATCTAGTTATAAAAATTATTAAATCTAGTTTCAAAAACAAAAAACTCACTAAATTTTGTTACAAAATCTGGTTATAACCGGTTTTGACTTTAAAAAATCACTAAATTTGGTTACAAAAAATCACTAAATCTAGTTACAAAAACAAAAAAATTACTAAATCTAACAACATTTAACAAGAATAAACAATTGCATTTTAAACTCTGATACATACTCTTTTAAATGCCGTTTGAATTATCAAAATCGGATAAAAAATAACGAATTTAGCATTTTGCCGCCTGTATTTATACAACCCAACACAGAAGGTTTGTGCACACACACACACACACACACACACACACACACATTTACAATTCAGTTTGCTTGAGAGAGGCAACAGGATACATGTATGTATTTAGATTTATATAGCCTCTCTCTTTTTCTTTCTTTCTTAGCATGGGAACGTGACTTGCTTACATCATCATACACTCATCCACACTCACATTCTCTTCAGTCAACCGGAGCAGCAACAACATATTTTCTTTCTTTTTAGTAATCAAGCAGTATATGGAAGTGTAGTAATAACAATACTAATTCTGTCACGTTATGACTAAACTAAGAACTTTAAAACTTGTTCGATTGTGAGGAGAGAGAAAATTGTAGCTAGATAACGTGACAATGTAACGTGATGATTTTTACCTTCACGTGACAAACAGGGTTGGAAACTAATTCTTTTTATCATGTTTTTCCAGAATTGTTAAAATTATGAATTAAGCTCTGAAGCTATTACAAATGAACTAGTACTAAATAAGGTAAATATGATATTTTTTTTGGAAACGACAACCAACCCTGTTTTAATGGCGTACTCGAGGGATGTTATTTTTTTAAGTCGTTATAACTTTGTTGTTTATTAACCGATTTTCAAAATTCAAACGACATTCGACAGAGAAAAAAAATGCCATTCTCTGAATGTATTGTGGGTTGCATACCTCTAAGGATACTATTTCGAATTTGCTATAACTTCATCAAATATTAACCGATTTTCAAAATTCAAACGGTAAATGGTTTCTATTTTCTTACAATTTTTTTCTAACACGTTACTGGTTGTCTATGTCTAAGGATAAAATTATAAACAATCAAAAGTCTTCACTATGTAAGAATGTATTAAGGAAATGTAAACAGAACATAAATACTAGACTACAAAACAATTATTTTCATGTATTTACTGGTTGCCTATGTCTAAGGATAAAATTACAAAAACAACTTTTATGACTTAAAATATAAATTTTACCTAAAACTAAACTATACATTATTACTCACTAACCCATATCAACTACACCACATATAAAAGTTAACTAAATTTTACCTAAAACTAAACTATACATAAAAGTTAATTAAATATGACCTAAAACTAAACTATACATAAAAGTTAATTAAATATGACCTAAAACTAAACTATACATAAAAGTTAATTAAATATGACTTAAAAGTAAATTACACCACACATAAAAGTTAATTAAATTTTACCTAAAACTAAACTATACATAAAAGTTAATTAAATATGACCTAAAACTAAACTATACATAAAAGTTAATTAAATATGACCTAAAACTAAACTATACATAAAAGTTAATTAAATATGACTTAAAACTAAACTACACATAAATACATTTTAACTATATCTTATAATGCCCCCAAGCTAATGTACTTACACCACCCTCTAGTATATATCTTTTATCATCATTTGAATCTAATGCTAACTTATTTACAGCTATGGTATACACATCATGCTTACAACTTCGAATTAGATTTATATTTTTATATGTTTTCACATCATTGAATAGGGTTTGCTTATAATCATCAAATTGTAACTCTTTTGCTACTACACATTTCGTTATTCCTTTTGCTTTTTTCTCCTCTTCTTTCTCAACTTTAAAGGCATACATCTTTGATCTTAACCCAATAAACTCCGTCATTATTTTACCTTTGTTTTCATCCTTCATCTTTCCTAATACTTTTTGTTTACTAGTGGTATTCCATATTGATTATCCTTTCCATAATCACTTGTGTCAAATAGATCAACCATTTCCTTTAAGTCTTTGTAGAAGTCATCTGTAATTATTTCATATATAAAACTATCAGTATCCGTGTAACATAAGTCTATATCGATATCGTATTTAGGTTTCATAATATTGTAATGGAAGTCATACATTAATAGTTTTGACAAATCTTGCACACTCATACCAACATATATAGGTTTGTTGAAGGTCAATTTTTCTTTTTCCATATGTATCGCACACAAATATTCAGTAAATATTGTTCTGTAATCAAAGTTCGGTTTCGCTATTAACTTTTCCACCCTCATTGGATCACATTCTAAGGTAATAGATGGCCTCTTTCTAATGTTTTCCATTGTTTTACCAAATACACTATTGTTCATTAACTTGTAAAAATCTTTCTCGAAATCATTCTTAGCTTTTGTTCTCATTTTTGTATTTAGATCAATATATTCCTTTAACCAGTTTGATTGCTTGAACTCCAATATTCTATGAATTTTCTTTAATATCATCCCAAGTGACATATATAGTTTTAAGTTTCTGTAGTGAATAACATATCTTTCTTTATTGTAAAGCGTTGTTAATAATTTTGAATGTTTCGATCATGGTGGACACATATTTTCTGGAGCTAATGGTAGATCTGTATGTTTATCATGTAAGTATTCTGGATATTCTAAATCAACTTCTAATATGTAGCCAGTTTCTGAATCATCTGGAACATTCATTATGTTTATGTAAGGTTGAACCCATTTAAAGTCTTTGTAAGGCATGTGCTGACTCATAGCCCATCCATATAAATTATTTGCATCTAGATAAGCTAAATACTTTGAAGGTTCGTCTTTGTTATAATTTTCCATATACTTATTATTTGCTTTTACATATCTCACTACATTGTGAAATTCCACCTCTTATACCTTTTTCTATCATTAATATTTTGTCATAGTAAGTTAACATTTCTAGTTTGATCTTAGTCATCTTTAACATTGAATCCCACGATAAACCAAGAGCAGTGAAATACCAAGCAGGATCTAAACCATATGCTTTTAAACACACATCTCTAAAACTTTCAAATACATCAGCTAATATTAATACATCTGTCTTGTTATAAAGTTCTGTATATTCACCTAGATTTTTAATATTGAATAACTTCCAAACATTTTCCGCATGCTCATAATCTTCATCACTGATGTGGGTGTTAGTAAGTTTATTAAAGAACATTTCTTTTGAAGGTAGTTTTGTTTCTTCTAATCTTTCAATTGAGTCAATATAATCATATGGGTACACACCTTTTTTAATTACTAAATCTAACAAATCATTAGGGAAGTACTTTGACGTTTCTCTGTATTGTTCTTTTTGTAAGGTTACTTGCTAGTTCTGCTAAACTCTTTGACATAAACCTAAATGAATCTAGAAATCGTAAATTAATTCCATTCTTCTTATCAACCTTCACATATTTTGAGTATGTTATATATTTTTCCTCATTATTTGCAATTAGTTTTATTTCATTCTTATCATAAGCAAGTTCTTTAACAAACAGGTGAGTATCATAACCACTTAAGTTGTGAATAAATACTGGAATAAAATTAGGATTTCGATAGCTTAAGTTACAATAACTGTGAGCTGCACCTCTAAACTTTCCAGTTAAATGATCATGATCTCTTACTTTTGCTTTATTTCTATTTATATCCTTTAAACATTTTCCTAATTCATGTTTCCATTCTTCTAACTTTTCAATCATGCTATCATTATCTTTAGTGAATTGTATTTTCTTATTCATTCAAGTTCCTCTCACATACATGACAACTATTGGAATTATTATATATCTCGTTCTCATCTTTAGTTAGGTTATTCATTTCAACTTTTTTGTTATATATTTTCTTTATTTCTATTGCTTCTTGTTTTAACTTCTCCACAAATACCTTTGCAGCATCTAAACCAATATAACTAACAGGACTTTTATACACACCATTTGAGTATTTGATATAATAACAGAAACTCATTGGTAAATGCTTTTGCTACTTCACAGTTTTAGAACAATTATGGCCTACTTCCATTTTACATAACAAATATTCAAAATCGGCATATATCGCAAATGGTACTCTAAATGATCTATTATAATTTTGGAACTGTATTTGATTGTCATATGGTTTTGGAAGTTCTATTCTAACAGACTCATGCTCCTTACAATATAGCTCATGTTGTTGTAATTGTTCCTCATTTCTAAAATGTCTTACCAAACATTTATCACAAAAGTACAATTGTTAATTATGTTTTGTTACTTGACTTCTTATTAATCTCGATAAATCCTTTATCCAACAAAAATGACTATTATTTTCATCTTTTACATATAATAAATTGACGTGTTTGTCCTGCTTATTTTTTGTGATTTGAAGTGGGTATATATTATATTCATCATCATAACTATACACGTTAATGGATATGTTACTTCTCTTTTCAAACTTTAAATATATCTTTTAATTGTACAGGAAATTCAATACCATTACAATATTTATCTTGTAACTCATTCACAATTTTTGTATAGTGTGAAGGTCGTTGATATTGAGAACATCTATCAATAGGTTTTAAATAACTTGCAATTGAATATAAGAAACATTTATTATCTTGATTTTTAATATTGATTACTGCTTTCTTATCTTTAATTGGTTTAGGAAGGTCAATATAAGAAGTAGCTCGTAATGGTACATATTTATTTAGTCTGATTTCTAAATGTTTAATTTGATAATTAAACATTTAATGTTTAATTTGTAATGTCCATCCTGATTCTCTACCTTGAAATTCCTCCATCTCTCTACATAGTTTTTGTTTAGCATAGGTTATATATTCATCTAAGTCAGTTGATTGTAATATTCTTTCATTTATAGTTTTAAATTGCGTTCTTGTACTTCTTTATCTTTAATATAATCACAAATGAATACAAGGTTGACTTTTAATGGGTGGTGCTTTAATTCTTCCTTGATTTTCTTAATAACTACTTTCCCACTTATATTTAAAAACTTCACCGGATCTTTATATCCTCCTATGTTTTCAATTGTGATAGTTTGTAATCGTGTCTATATTGCTGTTTCCTTTGTTTCTACTTTAATTGGTATTCGTTGTGGTTTCGATTCTTCAAAAACATCTTGTTTAAATGGAAATATGTTTCTAATTTGTGATCTGTTTTGTTCATCTTCATATTTTTAAATACGGTCAATAAGTTCAGCCTTTCTTAATTTAGAATAACCTTTTATTCCCTTCCTTTTACAATGTTTTTTTAATTCATCAACTTTCATTCTGTATATAACTTTCAATTCATCTGGTTCATTTTGATATTGTTCGATTTTTTTGATTAATTCACTCTTATTTAAAGAACTATAGTTACGGATTTTCTTGACTTTACATAATAGTTTTAGTTTTGTAATTGACATCTCCCTCATCTCCTCACCAGTAAAATTAACATTATTTATACTCATCTTATATGAAAAAATACTGTATCGTTTATTTATATATTTACCAAATTTTTAGTTCATTTTCATAATATTTTTTTCATGTTATATATACCAACATTAGCATACTTATTTTTCCTAACACAACTGCTAATACTTGTACACTCCTGCCATTGTCTACATATATTAGTGTGTTAGTATAGGGCTTTTATGGGATCACCCCATCAAAGCCATTATTAATATGATAAAAATTAAATCATTTTCATAAACTGACTCACTCATCATCATAATTATCATTCACCTTCTTATCCTATTTACCTTTAATGAGACAACTATAAAATATAACATTTATAATATTATATTACTTTTATTTATTTAATTATTATGCAAATTATTAAACCCTAACCATTTAATAAACCCTAATTATTTAACAAACACTTTATTACCTTTAATGAAATAACATTTATAATATTATATTACTTTTATTTATTTAATTATAATGCAATTATTAGACCCTAACCATTTAATAAACAATTTATACCTTTTATGAAATAATCATAAAATATAACATTTATAATATTACATTACTCTTATCTATCCAACTATTATGTGAATCATCAAACCCTAACCATTTAACAAACACTTTATTACCTCTCTTTCTCAATATTTTTTCAACCAAATACTCATCCTTATATTTAGTTTCCAATAATTCTGGTTCATAAAATCTTCCTCTAACTTCTTCATTGTTTAAATCTTTAATTTTATATGTTGGTGGATTAGATGGTATAACCTCATTAATAACAAACACTTCTGCTGACCAATTAGGTGTATATCCTTTTTCAAACAAACCTTTAATTTTACTTATACGAACATAATCTCCAATCTTATACTTTAACTTAACAGAGTTATATCCTTTCTTAAACACTTTTTTCAATATCGCATGCTCATTTTTCTTATTCACTTCTACAGGTTTCACACCAATTGTTCTATGTACTTTGTTATTATATTCATCAACCAAACCTTGCAATATTTTTAACCACTTATAATTACCTTGGACAGTGAATTTCTTCCACATACTTTGTTTAAGTGTTTTGTTAAATCTTTCAACAACAGAAGCTTTTTTACCACTATATGTTGAGTAATGATTAATATTGTTTTTTCTCATCAAATCTTCAAATTCTTTATTGTAAAACTCTTTCCCTTGATCTGTTTGTAACGTATTAGGTTTTCTTACTTTTAACACTGATTCAAATGCTTCTGTAACATTCTTACCACTCTTATCTTTAACAGGAAGAGCAAATGCATATTTTGAAAACACATCTATAACCGTTAGCAAATACTTATACCCTTTATTGATCTTGAAAATACCTTTTAACACACCACTATCCATTTCTACAAGATCAGCTTGCCATAAATCATCTATACCTTTAACAATAACACTTAACCTCGGATAATTTTTTCTAGATGGTTTATGAATTTCTTCTATAATATCTTCTCTAATACCTTCACCTTCATATAGTCAATCGGGCTTTTTAATGAATAGGGATTTATTAGTACCACATACAACACATATACCTTTCTTAACATATCTCCCATTCTTTGACTGTTCTACTCTAATGGTACCTTTCATTGCACCTGTTGATTTCTTACACTTAACACAATACATCATTATTTATTAAAAGAAAATAATTAAGGTTCTCTTTCTATATACATAATAACTTCTAATAATTTTCCTTCTTCCATAGCTGAATTTTTTTGTGCTTGAAACATAATTTTATCACCCTTTTTAATGTCTAAAGGAAAATTTACCACTAAAGTATTGTTCAAAAATATATCTAAAAAGTATCTATCCAAACTTAATTCCATATGCATTATTTTTCCACTATAGAGAAACTCATAATCATTAGATAAATTAAATATTCTGAAGATTGGATTTGGAACATTTCTAGTTCCCAATCGACATAATAAATTTATAGTTTCTTTTTTGCATAATTAGATTAAAAGTTTCCTTTTTCATCATTTGGAAATCTTGTTTTGTTGTAAGTGTATTTAATTGGGATGATATTTCTGACTTATATTGATTAAATTCTGAAACAGGAACTTTTGCTTTAAATAGAATAGTAACATTATTATTGGTCTTTTTAAATTCTTCCATATATTCACCTTTTAAAACCTCAATATCATCTTTCTTTATATGTGTGTCTTGTAATGATTTTGATACATCTTCAAATTTGTTTCTATAGCTTTCTAATTGGTTGTTAATATCGCTTTTCACTAACTCGAGCTGGTTTAACGTAATAGCATCTTGTTGATCAACACCATTAGTTATATTAACTAATCTTTCTTGTGTAAAATCAATCCACGATCTATAATTTGTTGTGAAAATTTTATTTAGTTCAGATTTAAAATTTGTACGACTCATTAAATTTTGATGTGTGTGTCTTATATTTTTCAAATTCTTCATTCTTAACAACATTATCTAAATTCCATAACTGTTTCAGCTGATCTTCACTAATATCACTTACCTTACTTTTAACATTACCAAAAATATCCATATTTATTATATAATAATTTGAGTTATTTAACAGCAAGTAAAACAGTTATACAAGCTCCACCAAAATCAATCAAATCACCATTCTCATCTTTAATTCAAACTTTGAAATTATTAAATTTATTGTGATGTATTGGGAAAAATATCTCTTCATTAGGTTCATATATAATTGGTCCTCTAAACTCTGCATTTGTTCTAAATGTTGCAATTAAGTCTGTTTCGTTGTGTGTTGTATCATTGTTTTAAAATCATACCTTCTGCTAAATCACAGTGAATATTTATAGTATCAAACGGATGAAACCTTGGTGGCTTATCTCCAACATGTTCTATCTTTTCAGTCAAGTTCTTTTCACTAAAACCTAATACAGTATTAATGGTATCTACGGTTATATTACATTGCTGGCTAAATATTTTAACTTTATTTTCCTTCTATCCTCAGTAAATTTAATATCTTTTAAAACATCGGTGGAGTATGGAAGATTTGATTTAATATATTCTTCTAATTCTTGTAAACTATATTGACCAGGTTGAATTATGAGTTGTTTTGTAAATGTTGAGTTACTATTACAAAATGTTAATTTGTTGTTCTTTTCTGTAATGTTTGGACTTAAGTATCTTCTGTAAAATCCTGCAACAGCTACTTCTAAATCGTTTTCAAATGGGTAATGTAATGACATGTTTAATACAGATGAATAACCATTTAAATTAAATACCTTCATTTATTATATAATAAATAACTAATATGGATAATTGGGATATTAAAGTAAGGTTAACAGAAGGAACGGCGAAGAGAAAGAGGAATGGTGAGTTGTTACCTGATGATATAAGATGTTTAATAGTTGGGCCTAGTGGTTGTGGTAAAACGACGTTAATGATTGATAATTTTTTGTTGGCACCTAAATGGTTAAAATATGCAAATGTTTATATATATTCTAAAAGTTTAAATCATCCTAAATACCAACACTTAATACAACTTTTTCGAGATATAGAACGTAATATTAAAGACACAATAGCAATAATAAAAGGAAACAATGAAGAGATTATTCCATTAGATGAATGTGAGGACTATTCTGTGGTAGTATTTGATGATTTCATATTAGAAGAACAAAATCACGTTAGAGAATATTTTACTCGAGGTCGTCATAAGGGTTTGAACTGTTTCTATCTTGGACAAACCTATTCTAAAGTACCAAAACAATTAATTAGGGACAACTTAAACTTTCTTTGTATATTTAGACAGGACAATGTAAATTTAAAACATATATATGATGAATTTGTTGCATCTGATATGTCGTTTGAAAAATTACAATCATTATGTAGCAAGTGTTGGAGTGAAGAAAATGGTTTCTTAACAATAGATATGACTAGGAAGGTGAATAATGGTAAATATAGAAATAAAACTAAGAATTTCTAAAAGTGTAAACAAAACGTATATGAATGCAGGTGAACGTATATGTTATGTTATGTTATGCTATGTTATGTTATGTTATGTTATGCTTTTATTTTTTTCTTTATATAATAAATGGATGTTAATAAAGCTAAGAAGTATATTAAGTTAAAAGAAGAACTTATTAAAAGATTTAAGGAAATTAAACAAAGTAATCGAAGTAAGTATGAAAAATTTAAAGAACAAGATCAGCCTGTTATTGATGCAATTAAAGATTTAGGGCAAGATATATCAAAAGTAGCAGAAGAAAATAAAAATCTAATTCAAGAGTTAGTTCCAGTTGTACATAAAAGTGCGAGAGTGGATTCAAGCTTATTAGAAACACCGCCTATGTATGATAGTTCTATAAATGAAAGTGATACGCCTATAACAGAAGAAATAAAACACATGAAAAAACAAATTAAATATAAAGTAGAAGGAATAGAATCTTTAGCAACAACTAATTTTGGTAATATTGCTTCAAGATATTATGCAACTAGAGATGATAAAAGTTTTGGAATCCAACCATATGATGAAGATGGGAAAATTATACATATGATAGGAAATGCGGAAGTTAAAATTCATGGTGATGATTTAGTTATTAATAATCGACATTATACAGGAACAGAAGGTTTATGGGAATTATTGACAAAACATAATCCAACAAATTATAATGATGATGATCTAGAAAAATATAAATAAATAGTAATTGATTCTAGTGTTGCATTTCATAATAATGATCCGAATAGAAGAAAACAAAAATCTAGTAAAGGTAAAAAATATAAAGGGATTATCAAACCTATTTTTGATGAATATATAAAACCAACAACACCTTCAAAAAGGACACCAAAATCTGGAGAAGGAATAAAGGTATATAACGAATTATCAAAAGAATACATATGGATGGATGATGTGAGAAAACTGATTGATCGCTTGATTGTTATTGATGGGGAAGAAAAATCTGGAAATGATAACTTTTATAATGAGAAAGTAGGTATTATGGATATGATTAATTCTAAACTCATACAATTTATTCCTAATGATCCAAAAGGTATAGGTTATTTGATTAAGATATTGAATACGCTGCCACCAAAATTTTGGAATATTGAAAAGTATGGAAAAGGATTAGTAAATGATTTGATTAATAAACTTCCATTTGAGTTGCATATTCCAGGTTTTAGATTTTGCGGACCTGGGACTAAGTTACAAGAAATATTAGAAAGAGGTAATAAAGGTATAAATGCATTAGATGAGGCTTGTAAAGAACATGATATATACTATAGGGATAATAAAGATACAGAATCAAGACATATTGCAGATAATGAATTAGAAAATAAAGCTTGGGAAAGAGTTTTTAATAAAGATGCTAATTTAATAACTGAAAAACTACCTGCTCTTGGAACTGCTTTAGAGATGAATACAAATGTCAGATTTGGTTTAGGTTTATAAGTAATGAAAGTAAGATTTGGTTTAGGTTTATAAGTATTTTTTAGATTTAGGTTTATGTGTACTTTTTATGGAAATTTTTCATAAAAAGCATTAAATTATATAATAAATATGCAGTTAAAAGGTTTTACATTTACGATTCCTAATCAGGAACTTAAACAATTAAATATAGATCACATTTTAACTAACAAACAACTCAAGCAAAAGGAAGCAAAACTAAGTAAAGGACAATGTATGTCTCTATCTCTTTCTATACCACAACTTAAGAAAATAAACAAAGAAATGAAGACAAATGATAATAAAGTTCATTATGGTTGTTTTATATTTACTATTCCAACGATTTTAGCTTTAATAGGTGCTCTAGGTTCTGTTGCTGGTGGTGCGGCTGCTATTGCTAAGACTGTAGATGATGCAAAAAAGAATAAAATGGAATTAGAAGAACAAAAGCGACATAACTTAGCAATGGAAGAAAAACAAGGTGGTAACCTTTCAAAAAACGTAAACTCCAAAACAGTAAAGAAAAAGAAGAAATAAAACCTTTAGTTATTTAGACCTAATACAACTTGTTAAAAACTTAAGATAAGAAACTTTAGAGGTGTATTTATGAGTGATGAATTGCCTAAACAACCAAGGAAGAGTGAGTGTGGTATTGTTAATTTTGATACGTCTAAGAATATAGGAACGCATTGGATTTGTTATTGGAAAAAAGGAAATACAAAGTATGTGTTTGATTCATTTGGAGGTAATCCGCCAAAAACACTCGTAAAATATCTTGGTCATAATATAGAGTACAATAGCAGCCGTATACAACATTTTAACGAGGTAATTTGTGGACATTTATGCATTACAGTGTTAAAAATGTTTACAGATCGGTATAGTTTTTCAGAAATTATTAGTCAGGTGAATAGGAATAAGGATATTTGGAGAAGTTATATTTAAGTTTTTATGGGCTTAATTCATAAAACGATTACAAATATTTTTTATAATAAATATGGATAAGATAGAATCATATGAATTACAATCCTTTAAACCTAATCAAAAAACAATCGAGAATTTAAATAAGCCAAACAGGTCTACTGAATTTGATATTGACGTGGGTGATGGCTTCGTACATCCTTATTATGGTTATATTTATGTAACTTTTGAAATTAGAGGTAGAGACGCTGATGGAGAATATACTACTGGTCAAAATATTAGACTTATTAATAATTTCTTCCCACATTTGTTTTCTCAAATTCAAGTTAGTAAGCATGGACAGATATTAGATATTATAGATTATCCTGGTTTAACTTCAACAGCTGTAAACACATGTACGATTTCAAAACCAGAGGCAAATCACTATGATGAATGTGGATGGGAAGGAATTACGTGGGCAAGAACAGATGAAGAAATAGTGTTTTTGCTCAGACTTTTACCAGGATTTTGTTCAGATTTTAAAGATATTATGTGGAAAGGAGGATTGAAATATACATTTAAAAGAAGTGGTTCTGATGATAACGCATTTGCTATTTGGAAAACAAAAAAGCAGGATGGAACATATCAGAATGATCAACCGCATCCAGGTAAAATTAAGATTACAAATATGGAGTTAAGAATGCCTATTGTTAATTATGAACCTAACTATGCCACCTTGTTAAGAACTAATATGTTAAAAGAAGGTAAGATTCCTATTTCATTTAACACTTATCAATGTTTGCAGAAAACTGTTAGTGGAAAGTATTTAGAATTCGATTTAACCACACAATTTAACTCAAGTGAATTTGATATGCCTAATTTTGTGATTGCCTTTTTCCAAACTGATAGAAATGATAATCAAGAAAGAGATTCAAGCTATTTTGATCATTGTAAAGTTCAGAATATCCATTTTCGTAATTCTAGAAATGAATCTTTCCCATTAGAATCTTTAAACTTAGATTTTGCAAAACATAAGTATTTGAAAGTTTATGAAATGTATACGGTATATAAGCGAGCTACAATTGGAAATACTGAGATGTTTTATTATCCTAAAGAGTTTTTAGAAAATAGGCCGATGTTCGTAATTAATACAAGCAAGCATAAATCAGTAACTGTAAGTGATAGAACTAATTTGAAACTGACTGTAAATTTTGAAAGCGATGTACCAGATAAAACAATTTGCTATGTTGTTATGATTGGTAAGAAAAATTTAGAGTATGATGTTGAGAAAGAAAAAATAATTGAGAAGATATAAACCAATTATATGTTTATTAAATTGGTTTAGTTTGTAAGTGTTTTTATGATAATATCATAAAAACTTATTTAATAAAATGACTATTCCAGATAACATTCCACGTGAGAATTTAATTGTGTTATTTGAAGATACTATATTAAATCTTGAGAAGTTATTAATGAAAAACAAAAGGAAGTTCAAGAGAATAAAATGTGTTTATACTACTCTTATTACGTTATCAATTCTATTATCAGCTTCTACAGGGTTCATCAATGTATTTATTCCTGTTACAGTGTATTCAATTATTACAACTGCATTTGCTTCGGCTTCTGCTGTTATCACTGGTCTATCAACACGGTTTAATATAGCTTCAAAGAAAGAATATTGTAAAAATATGGTGCATCGAATTGGGCTGTTTAAAGATGAGCTTAATGTAATTAAGCTCATGAATGGTGAATTAACAGATGAAAATGTAAGAGATATTGTTAACAGAATCAATGACATACTTAATGAAATTCGAGACTATTAGAAACTGATTTTTTAAAAAAATTAATATAATAAATACGATGGCAAGTCATATTGAACTTTTAAATAAACTTGGAAGTCTTGAACAAAAACAGGTTATTGGATTATGAGAATTAGAATTAAATACAGAATATAAGATTGTGAAAATGGAAAAGATTAAAACTAAGTTTGGAAAGAGCATTTTAGTTGAATGTGAAGAGTTTAAGGTATTTCTACCACCTAGATTTACAAAACACTTAACAGATAAAATGATTGATGGAATAAAAATCAATTACACTGGTTTAAAAGATAATTATCCAACTGTTGAGTTCTGTATGTGAATCCAAAAAATAATAAAAATGATCAAAAATATGTTGTCAGAAGTAAAAAATAGATTGAATAGAATGGATCCTCAAAAGAAATTTATACTTACTAATAATTTCAATGTAATTGTGAAAAATGTGCAAACCGAAGTTCAAGTTGTTTTTGATATTAATGGCTGTCTATTCAGCTTGAATTATGATCAGTGGACAGAGTTTAAGAAGTCATTGTTTCCTATAGAGAACGAGGTTAGCAGAAGATTCCATTATCAATATCCGAACTTGTAACTCTCAATATACTAATTTGTAACTATTATATAATTATGTAGAATTTAGTTAACTTTTATGGTAATATCATAAAAGTGTTTTTTAATTTTATTTTACTAGATTTAGTGATTTTTATAACTAGATTTAGTGATTTTTTATTTTTTAACTAGATTTAGTAATTTTTGTAACTAGATTTAGTGATAGAATGCATTAGAAGTTATTATGAGTAAGATAGAAATTCTTTGAGATGTGATAGAAGTTATTTGGCATAGGGAGTGCGCTGCAAATTATTAGGGGGTAGATTAGAAGTTATTAGAGATGATAGGGTGACATATAGTTAAAATGGGCTAATAATAAATTTGTCTGCAGAATCCCCATTATCTATCTACTTACTGTGACGTAACAGGATGGAGTTCTGAATCGAAATTTTTACAAAACACATATTTGATAAAATAACTAAAAGTCACGAAGCATGATGATCACAGCTCACATAGGGTCCGAGATAATCAAGTTGAAAAATCGCTTTGGGTCAAAATGGACCCGAGTGACGTGAGAAGGTTAAAAGACTGATATATTTAGAAAAGACATGGGAAATTATATGTAATAAATGATTTTGTACTGTATATTATCATTTTTCAACTAACGACAATTTTGTTTCAAATTTAGAGAGCTAATCGCTTGTGTACTTACCGCCAACAATTTTACTTTCATCAAGTTATGACTATATATATAAATAAGTTTGAAAGGTCATGGATTTACTTTATCACCAAAATGTAGTGACTCATTTTAACAGAAATGCGTAAAATCAAAAAAAGGACAGAAAGGTCGATAATGTCTGAATATTAATGCACTCATCTTGCAAACTATTTAGATAATTTTAAAAATATTTTTTTTATTCTAGGAGTGATTGAATTCTAATTTTGCCTAAACTAGGGAGAAAGTAAACCAAGATTATATTACTGTAAAAACGTAAAATAATCTCATGCTTCAATTAAAGTAACGTTCAAGTTACTCTCAGGAAACCTAAGAATTTGATCAATCAAGGTTAGAAAACAATTTATTACTTTAGTACCAAATTAATTAAGACGGGGTTTTATCTACTATAGAATCTAGTTCTTATTATAACAAGTTCAGGGCAAATAAAAATATATTTTCTGACTTTTGGAAAACGCTTTCTTGTTTTACAACAATTTAATGATTGACGGTTTCTGTAGCTTAGCGTCATAGGCCAAACATTGCCAATTCACACCTGCTATCTAGCTTTTATCCATCAGATGAAATAATTGAACTTTTGTTTTTCCTGGTAAATAGTTTTAAATTCCACCTTGATTGACTAAACTAATTTTAAGTTGCAGCTTGAATGAAACACTTTCTTGTACCGAGCAATTGGTGCTATTAATGATTACCATTTGAGGCCAATCAAGGGACTAAATTTTCATATCTATCCCTAATTGAGTTGATTGAGTTGAGTCGATTTTGAGTTTAACGTCCCGTTCAGCAGCGAGGCTATATGAGGCGTGGACCTACTGATTAACGTGGAATCCGAAACACATGAGCTCCCGCCGGGAATCGAACCCGGGTCTCCCACGCCAAAGGCGCGTACGCTAACCGCTTAGCCATGGAGGAGCTCCTATCCCTAATTGGTTATAACATTTCCCGCTACCTCTTACCAGTTTGACTCTTTGTAGTTCATCAGTGACACAGAAGAGGGTACATTTACAAGTCCAATTTGACTAGAAAATAGAGAAAAGAATTAAACTATTGTGGGACAATGAGTCCATGTATATGTATATATAAATATTTATAAATTTCTCTTACCGATTTTTTTCTGAAACCTGCACACAGACTGACGAAGATTTCTTAATGCCACCCATACAGTAAACTTAGTTTAGATTTGCCCGACACGGCTATGAAAAATCTGTTGAATATGATTTTTCGAACAGTAACATAACTTATCCTAATCTGACTGATACAAGGGCTATTGTCTCAATAATGATACTTACTTTCCATTTTCTTGATACATTGTAATCCCTCTAAATTGCATCTAGCATTCATCCTTTGAGAAGGGCCTAAAATTAAAAAAAAAAACACAAATCCCTTTTACCATAAATTGGCTTGTAGATTAACCCGTAAGTACTATGGACCGTCTCTCAGACCGCTGCAACTTTTCGTATCATTATATCTTCCACAGTCTCACTACTACAAGTGGATCTTTTCGTCTACCTTCCTGTCTAGCAAATGGTTACGCATTGTGAAGTTCGTGTTATAATTGATCCCTTGTGCGCGGCGCTGGAGGGGTCGAGCGGTCTCACAGACGTACTATAGTAGTTACGTGAGTATTTTTCTGTTCAGTTGTATTTCGTTATCTACTGATTATTAGCAGTTTTGTGTCTTACCGTGTGGCACGGCTTGCACCACACATCAAATGATGACCCAGAGACTGGAATACCTAAAATAATCATATTTTATAACATGAATAAAGGCGCAATGGATACTTTAAACAAAAAATGTACAGATTACACATCAAGTCGTCGAACAAGACGATAGAAATTGACAATTTTCTTTATGCTGGTGGATGTTGCTTGTGATGTCAATGCCTATGTCTTGCATCAAGTCTACGCTAAGTCTATAGTGATGACAAGACTTGATTTCATGAAAACGTTGGCAAAAGGACTTCTTAGGGCTCACATAGAACGTAGATTGTTCATTGGACATCTGTCACGAGAACTGAGTTTTTCCATCAAGAGCATAGTAAAGCTTTGAAAGTGAGTTTCCCACCATTTTGCACAAGGAATTGAAGAGGAAAACATAGTCTTCTATCCACTTGAGTTGTTAAGCGGAAAGCAAAGATATTCGTGTCAGCGGTGTGGGCCGCGTTGCCAATTTCCTTGCAGTGCAGAAAAAAATGATATAAGTGTCTACCTGAAGAAATAGCATGCTATTAGAAAAGTTAGTGCGATACACTCTTTACCGGCAAAAGGTATTTTCTTTACTTTCGACATCATATAAGAACTAAAAATAAGTTTTATTCATTACCTTTTCACTACAAAAAATGTAACAGTACAACTATAACAGTACTTTCTTGTAAGTTTTACAATGCTAAAATTCTTTTTTTTTCTCCGTTTTTACTGTATTTTTTATTCTCAGTGTAATCTATAAGAACACTGTACTTTAAATTAGTGTTACTTTGACTACATAGTAACGGAGAAAAAAATTAGATATTTCAACAATTACAATTTTAGAATAACAATGAAAGCTTTGTTGCAAATTTTGACTACGTTCTCTTTCTCATTGTTTTAAAATTATAAAGCTTTTTTCCCTCGTGAAATTACTGTTTTATTTTTCTATATGCAACTAAGATATGTAGGATAGCATTTTAAAAAATATGCAATAAAACTAATATTCAGAAAATGTGAAACAACAATGCGGTCTGACAGACAGTTCCATAGTAGTTACGTGATTATTTTCGTCCATAGTACTTAAGGGTTAACATTTGAAATGTACATAAAACTATTTTCTAATAAACTAATTAAACAATAAAGTTCTGTCGTTTAATATGGACCAATAGATAAGTCTACGTAAGTAAAACTTAAAAAAAATAAAATAATCTATCTATTGCTACAGAACAAAGTCTTACCCACTGGAGAGCAAGTTTTGTTACTTTAATCTGTACTTCTATACTATTATAAAAGGGTAACAGAAATGGATTATTACCCAAACCATACTACGGTGGGTAGAAGCGAGAAATTTTAAATCAGAATTTCTCTCATCACGAAAGTAAGGAATGAGGAAGATTTTTTTGAAATATCCATTCTAAGTGAGTAAAGTGGGGCTCGAAATTTATCTCGAGAATAATGAATCTCACGAGTTACCGGAATTAGAGATATGAACATGAATATATGAACACGTAAGTGAAAATAAAGGAAACTTCCTGTTTCTGCGTTTCCAAAAAATCTGCTTCAAAGGGTGGAAAGGTTCACATTGATAAATACCAAAATTTCCTTTTGATTAGTCAGAAAGTACAGAATATGTAGGTTTGTCCAATTTGAAATTCGGTATGTAGTATTTTAATTATAAATACGTACATATGTATTTCAATGTTTCTGATAACTCCTATGCAAAGAAAAGAACATTTAAGATGTGCTTAGCGAGAGATGCAGCAATGTAATGTAATGATCCAAGATTAAAGGATTTTTAATAAAATTAAATTTAGAGTGTGAACTTTAGCGTCTGTTAGTGAATTACCTCATTCTATGGGCGAGGGCCAACACAAACAAATTTCTCTGGCACATACTTCCTAGATCCTAATGATGACGAATATTCCTAATCCTTGTTTTAGTTTATCATTCAGTTGTGATTATAATATAGTGTGACCGTTAGCATGGCCACAACGTTACGCTTTTGGACAGACTGTGTATTTTTTAACTTCTATTCTTAATGCAAAATTATTATTTTATTCACGGAAAAGAAGAAGTAATTTTTCTTGCTTGGATCTGAACGCTTCCGAGCTGGTGAGAAACTCTGTTCTTCCTCTACCCGCAGGTGTTCTTCAGTCTTATCGCCTGTGTCGATAATACAAAGAAATCGCTGTTTCTGAACCGAACTCTTATCTCATTAGCAGAGTACTTTGAAACAGCAAACTTTTTTCTTTCCCTGAATGAAGTTACCAACAAATGGTTTTCGCTACTGAGACTGTTTTCTATATATTTTTCATGACAATTATTAAAGTTTGGAGATCTTTTTAGACACGAAGTAGGAACAGTGTAAACAAGTGCGCGTTGAATCTTGCATTCACACGCTTAACGTTTCGTCATCCCACCTATCGTGGGAACAGCGATTGCTGCCTGGATGAGTCCCAGACAGAATGGTAAAGCCACACAATCGCCAATGTTCATTATTTTTTAATGAACTGATATGCTTCGAACTATAAGGTGGAAAATCCATCAGTCATGGACTGAACCTTCAAAGTTGGTCTGCAACACTTGTTTAGTTGCAATCTCCAAGTTTCCGTTCCCACGAAACTAAAACACGTGATGCCATAGCTATTAAATCTACCAGCACTATATTTGTATTATGTAGGGATATACAAACTTTCGTATTTCTCCTATGAATTTTTACAATATACTCCAACCAGAGGCACGATGATCGGGATTTTCCCAAGTCTTGGTAGGAGCGAGGAGTTTTCACTTAGCATTGAGTGAGGAAGGAACGAAAAGTCTCCTGCGGATAAATTTACCTACGTGTTAATACGGGCGACTATGAAAAGTTATTAAATATGTGGTGGAACTATTATTGACGTATCAACCGGAAAAGTGAACGAAATGATTTTCCAATGTTATCTCCTAAAGTACAGCATCTTCGGAGTTGCGGAAGTTAGTGTTCCCTCCTATTCCCACACTGATTGCCTCTATTGCGCAGTGAAAGCCCAACGTCAACGTGAATAGTGATTTAGTGAAAGTGATTACAAATATAACTAAAGGCCTATATTCTTAGTGTTTTCATCTACCATATACATATCTCCGCATATTTTCGTGATGTTAAGTGTTTTATCTTTCTCAATTTCATTCGCCCAGTTGTGTGCGTAATTTCATTTGTTCAAGCATTCATGCAATATGAAGTGAAAATGTTGTGTGTTGTTAATATTTTTTCGTTTACTTCGTACATTCATATATCTATTTAATAAATAGGAGTTCATCTAATGTAAAATTCTCGTTTTTATTTGTGTGTATGCGAATACTTATGGATCATCAGCTTGCGATTCATATATATGCAAGTATATGACAAAAGTAAGTATTATTAAACCTAAGTTCCCGAACCACTGAAGCTACTCATGTCAAATCGCTAATTTTTATTTTACTACTGTAAATTTGCGTTTGGACAAGACACGAGCTCTGACCTCAATTGTTATCAACTATTTCTTTAGGGAATACTCCGGAAGCCAGTACCCAAGGGAGACGGTAGTTAACAATAGTATTGATTAGGACACAATGTTAATAAAGGTTTCCGACAAACACAAAGTATAATGAGTGAAGTCTGTCTATTAATAGTAATAAATCTTCACCCTAGTTCGCAAAACTGGTAACTCACTTATAGAAAATTTTACAGGAGAGACGAAACAGTAAAAAAAAATATATTTCCGAGTATATATCATTTATTTTTTGGATAACTTGTTCATTTTATTCCATAGATTTAGGAACTTTTATGTTTATGAACATTTAGTACAGTATAAGTACCTTTTATTGATATTAATTTAAGTTACGAGATTTTTCTCTCTCATAATCTGAAACGTTTGCACGGATTTACGATGTTTTAGTTTTTCATTGTGTTTTTCAATCAAATGAATTGTCAAAAAATAGTTCGAATTATTCTAATTATTTTAAAAATACAAAGTACAATATGAAGTTTATGTTTGTTTCCAAGAATTTTCTTAGAACGATGTTTGTTCTTACATGACTTAGCTCTCGTAAGGCAAACTATCATAGAAATAGTGGTTGTCTTTCGGAATAGTCAATTTCAAATAGTGTTGTAAATAGAAAAAAAAAAACCGTTCGTATTTTTTCAGAAATGTTCGTTTTTTTTAGAAAAAAAACATTGCCTCTCGTTTTTTTTTCTAAATTTCGTTTTTTTTCAAATAGTCATTTGTAATGTATCTTACGTTTATTTAAGTATGAAATATTTTTATGTAGGTGTAATCACCGTAAAATGCAACATAAATTAAACGCTAGATACTAATACGCTACAAATATTTTACAATTTGCATGAATACCATACCTATTAACAATTCGGGTTTCAGCAGTTTTCATCAATATCAACTGAGAAATAAAAGTAGAAAGAAAATTTTGTTTTTTCGTGAAAGCATGCCTTTAATATGTACGAAAATAATGTCACAAACAGTGTAAAATTCAAATAACTTGTGTAAAGGTAAAAACTAATACTAATTTGCCTAATAGTATTTTTCTAAATATCATATATAAATAATTTCTCGACTAGATATATATGATATGCAGAGCCGGCTCTACCATACCTGTAACACGTGCATTTGCATGGAGCGGCAAGTTTGGAGGGTCCGGCAAAATCTGTTATAAGTAGAGACCGGATTAAAAACGAAAAATAGGCAGGCAAATAGGCACTTAAAATTAAAAAAAAAAAGCAGTAAAATAGGCACTAAAATGTAACTCGAAATAATGAAGATAAATACTCAATACAATTTAAAAAATAGATTAGTCATAAATAGTGTTCAAAGAATATAGCAACATACCTGTTTGTTAGTCTTCTTTCATTCTATATGTAAAGAACGAAGCTTGATATGTATTTCATATTATATATATATATATATATATATATAGGGGGAGAGAGAGAGAGAGAGGGAGAGAGAGAGAGAGAGATTGTAATGTACCATGTGCTTGTATTATTTACAGTATATAAATTATATATATTTCCCAATTAAATCTTATTTCAAAGAAAATGCATAGAATACGCAACATTAGGCACTAAAGCAATTATTTAGGCAGTGAGGGGCGAAATAGGCAAAATAAAGTTGGCCTAAATCGAAACTACAATCCCCGATATAAACTTTAAAATGTTATTTTTGATCATATCTTTAGCATTAAAGAATAGGCATTTTGCCGGTCTCCAGTTATAAGTATTTTATTTAAATTAAATATTTCTTGTTGGAAACAGACTTCATGATTATGGTAGTTCCATTTACTAAGCTGACCTATTTGAATACTACATTCATAAATTGTGTTTAGGTTGCATTAGTTTAAGGTTACATGGACAATGCTAAAGCAAATGGTCGAATCAATCCGAGCACAAATTGCTTGATTGTTTTCAAATGCAAGAATTGAATTCTCGAAAAGTAGCGAATATCCGTTCCATTTAGTAAGTTATCACAGTTTTGATATGACAACTAGTCTTGTTTTTGTCAGAAACAAGTTCCTTACCATTGAAGATAGAAACAACTTTTTAAAATAATGTTAACAGATGTAGAAGAAAAATCAAGAAATAAAGATAAAAGAACTAGTTGCATTGGAATTGCAAACCGATATATTGAGATTGAAGCTCGATATTGAATTTTATAAAAAGAATTACCATCTTTCTTCTGCAGGTGTGTTTGCTTTATCTTTCACTAACATAATAGATTAATATTTAAAGAAAAAAAAAACACACACAACGGGATTGTATTTTTAGTATTTAAGCCTTTCTGAGTGCGACTGCACTTACCGTCCCCTTCGTTGTTCAAGCTGAAGTAGCATACTTAAAATCATGACTTTTAAAATTTGTTCTTTCTGGAGAAAGGGGGTGGCAGCAAATTATGCCATTGCACGGGGCGAAAAATTGACTAGGGCCGACCTTGTGTATGATGATGGAAGTTAGTAGTTGTTAATAATGACACTTCTTGTATATGTATATACAAGACATGAATATAGGATGACTGAATTTGAAGTAATGCAGGGTGTTTCAAAATTAATTTAGGGTTTTGAAACTTTGTAGTATCTATTACAATTAACTTACAATTATAAATATTATATCAAATGAAAGAGCAACTCAAACAGTTTTGTACGCACGCATGTACATGCATTGTTTCTTCTGTCTGTCATTAGAAAGAGCAAGTAGCAAAGGTGGAGACTAGAGAGCAGAAAGCTTTTTGTGTTTTAATAAAGACTGAATCTGTACAGTGCAACCGTCTGTGTGAAGAATATTAAGGAGATGCTTGCAACTACGTCTTTATCGTTTGCAGTTGCTAAAGGTCTAAAGCCTACAGACTACGGTTTACGTGCCACTTTCGCAAGTGAAAAATTGCTGCATAACAATGAAGATTTTCTGGATCGTGTCGTCTCCAGTGATAAATCGACATTTCACCTAAGAGGTAAAGTGAACACTCATAATGTTTGCATCTGGCCGTCAGCAAATCCTCAGGAGATGGTACAGTTGAAACGAGACTCCCCTAAATTGAAGGCGTTTTGTGCCATATGGCGGAAAGTTTATGGGCCTTTCTCGTCTATCGACTAGATGTGTACCATGTGACGAATGAATCTCACATCGGACACTTGTACCAAAGACTGTTTGAAGTGCTTTTTTACTTGATGCATTGCTTATAATTGTACGTAAAATGTAATAAGGACTACGAAGACTTAAAACCCCGTTATTCATTTTGAAACACCCTGCATTTCTCACCAACAGTGTTGGAACTAAGATGTAAAAAGGAGAGAAAATTTTCCTTATAAAGTTATTGTTTACAACAACGATATTATTATTAGTCGAGACTATAACTACAACAACAACACGAGTTAGTAGTCAAAAAAATGTAATCAAAGGTACACTAGGTTGCCAAATTGGCACACACGGGTGTGTCACTTTTTTAATTAAGATATCGGGATATTATTCTTGCAAATATGGTTGGACCATAGTTTATCATATTAATTTATTTTTCTTCTGGTGTCGAATTTACTTCTCAAATTTCACCCGTCAAAAATTCGAGAATTTTCTAATTTCGAATTGCCTTTACTCCTTTTATCCCGGTAGCTTCCTTCGTTGTAGAAAGACCTCCTTAAGACTTACCAGATAGATACCTCGGATGGATACCTAACTGTTGACATCAATTGGATGGGCCTGCGCGTAGTGTTGCCAATTAGGGAAATTAAAACTTCCCTAAATTTGGGCAAAATATTCGAGATTTTTGTTTATAAATCCGTACTTATACGTCCGAGTGCAAGTCAACTTACGCCAATCGAACATTTGTCCTTACTTAACAAACCTAAGTACAGATCGTTACAATGGGGTACTTAGGGGGAACACGAAAAATTCGTATTTAGGTTCTAAACCTTGATTTTTTTAGTTTTTACCTTTTATGTTTACCGTAATATATTTTTGGTAATTAGAAGCTTTGTTCCTTAAATATCGTCATAATACTTGTAGGATATATTAGTGGTGTACCAATGTTTAATTTAAGATAGTTTGTGTCTGTCTGGTAGCAGTGTTGCCAGCTAAAGAAAATTTTAATTCCAGATTTTAGGGGAAAATTTTGGGAAAATTATCTGTTTTGTCTCTATTATTTCCCTCTTGTTGGCTACATCGGAACAAACGTACCAGTAATCAGAAGTCTCGTTTTTTCCCTACACAACGCACTATAGAAAGTTTCAATAGGGTAATTAAGGGAAGTACAGTTGAGGTTTACAGTAGACCTTGTTCTCTAATTGGAAAGGTAACTGCTTTTTTAAGGTAGAATGAGATATTTTTTATTGACATGCTTACTTTATTAGATATCGTCACAATACTTAGAATATATTAGGGGGATACCAAAGTTTATTTTAAGATAGTTTGTGTGTGTTTGATGGCAGTGTTGCAAGCTACAGAAAATTTTAATTCCAGATTTCAGGGGCAAATTTTGGAAAAAATCCCCGTTTTATTTCCCTCTTGTTAGTTACACTCGAACAAACATACCAGTGTCTAAAAGCTTCGTCCTTAGCCTACACAGCGCACCATAAAAAGTTTCAGTAGAATAATTAGAAGAAGTACAGTTGAGGTTTATAATAAACCATGTTCTGGAAATGGTAAGAAAATGGTGAATTTCTGAGGTAGAATGAGATATTTCTTTAAATTTCGTGCTTACTTTGTTAGATATCGCCATGATACTTGTAGGATATATTCCTGGAGTACTAAGGTTTATTTTCAGATAATTTTCGTCTGTCTATGGTAGTGTGTCCAGCCAAAACAATTATTTCCCGATTTTAGGTGAGAAATTCGGAAAATTTCCCTTTTCCCCTCTATTATTACCCTCTTGCTGGCTACATTGAAACAAACGTACCACTACCTGAAAGCTTCCTCTTTTCCCTACAGAACGCATCATAAAATATTTCAATAGGATAATTAGAGAAGCTGTAGCGTCGGCATATTTGTTGATTTTTGCTTCTGCGGCGTAAAAAGTGTCAAAATTTCATGTGTATGATGACAGAGAATTTTTTCTTTCCCTCTTTGAATGGAAGCCAGCGACTTCAGGATTTTACTGTACCTTGTCAACACACCAAAGAATTTGTTTAGGTGACTTGAACTCATATAACAGCAATGGTGATAGATACAAAAAAATTGATATTCGGTTAGGGATTTTTTTGTAAATTTTCACCCCTACATTTACTTCAATAATTTCCCACCGTTTGGGAACACTGCAATGCAACTTACACCAAAACATAGCCATATCCATTTTCTAAAAAACAAGGCCTTAACCATATCAATCGGATGAATGGTTTTTGAGCAATGAGTCACTAACTGAAAATGTAGGAAAACGCTAAAAATGACCTGGGTCCGAAAGCAATAATCACACAATTTTGCTCGTATAGGTACAAAGAAAGAAACGATTTGTAAGTTATGATTGCTTCGACTCAAGTTATGTTGATTATTTCAATAATCTGCAACATAAATCAATAAATAATAGTCGCCAGAAAAAAAACAGACATTTGAAAAAACATGAAAAAGAACAATGTTTTTTATTGAATAAAACCTTCACAGAAAAAAAAAGTTTTTTTACAACACTAATTTCAAAGACTGATGATGATCATGTTTTATTTTTGAAATGTTGAGCCTGTTCTTGTTAAGTAGTGGCAAATCTTCGAAACTTTTTGGATGTTCTCATACTTGCGTTAGGGTAACAATTTTTCAGTTCTCATGAAAATCCAATTTATAGTAAATATTTCGATCAGGAGAGTACCGTAATGCTCGCAAATAGGATACTGTTGGCTCGCCTGGTTTCTTTCTTGATATAATTGAGGCGTAAGTTTGTACCTGTTCAAAATTTTTGAAGAAATTGTGTTCCAAATATTTCACTGAATAGGGTATTGGATTCAATCGAGCTTTTTCACGTGCAGATACATAATCACCAAAACCATTGAGCTGTTTCTTCTGTAGAACACGTTCGATGGTTGAGTGCATTGAGTCCACTTTCTTCTGTGTATGTCCTTTTTCTAATAATTTTCTTTCGATGACAACATTCCTTAAAATGGATACTTGGAAGCAGTGCATTATAAAAAATGACGTTTCGATTTTGATAACCACAGCCGTTACTAAACAAAATTAATTTGTCGTTTATATTATGTAATGATAGCTCTGATAAGACAAAATCCACAAAAATACTCGAAAACTCATGTGAAGTAATGCCACCCTCCACTTCGTTCTAGAAATAACAGTAGCCATAACCACTACCGTGCGCAGGATATTCCGAATGTGGGTGCCAGATCTAAAATACCACCATATGGGATTTCGTCCTACCCCTTCCCGTTACCCCTAAGAAAACATAGCGTCATTGCACCCGACGCTGCGTCGGCGACGCACGGCACACATGCAAACGGGCAATAATTTACATGTAATCTCTTCTAAGTTTGTAATAATTCTACATTAAAAAAAGTTTGTCTAATGGGGGTGCCAAGGCACCCATGGTACCCAAATTGCTCACGACTATGCCCGCCCCTATATTTTAAATCAAAGAACTTAAAATTATATAAAGCCAGCTTGGTCTCCAATCACAAGCTCGACACACTGGATTTAGGAGAGAGCACGACACACTGAAGGTCCATTGTGTACACAAGGGATTCAATTTCCTTGTCGTGTTACTTTTCTTCACGTGCCTCTGTTTTCTTTTGTAAATGTGTTTGATACGTTTGTTACGTATCAAATAGTTCATGTGTAAACCAAAAAAGCATATGACATAAAGTGTATCTCTTTTTTGTGTTCCAATCAATAGTTTTGATTATGTTGCGGTTCTTTCCTTCTGCTGTCGTATTATTATTATTATTATTATTATTATTCCAACACAATTTACTTTTCTGGTATGACAGGATAATTAAAAACATATTTTGTTGTAAAGAAAATATCACATACGTCTTTAGCAGGAATCGATTTGAGGACCCCGTGAACTTGAACGTATGTTTTAACGGATTACGCCATATTTTCAAATCTTCTTTATTGAGAAGCAACAAGCAATTAATGCATGAACATATTGAGAATAAAAAAAGTAAATCAAAACATTAAAAAATGTTAAAAAGAAAAGAAAAAAACTTGACGTAATGAACACAGACAATTCAAATATACATATGTGACTGCACCAGACAGCTAAGTAACATTATCATTACTAGTTTTATCATGAATTATACCCACATTATCATTAGCTGATGTGAGAAAGATATATAGTGCACATTGTTTTGTTCTCTTTGTTTTATTTTTTTTTAATATTACATGCGTGGTCAAATACTCTGTAAGAACAGTTACATAGTTCACAAAAACTTTTCTTATTCGTGCAGAAGTGACAAGGCTTTCCTGATATTTCAAATATTGGTGATAAATTCTATGTGGTACAACCTATTACTATGCACAAGAAATATAATTGTCTGCATAGTGATACAGATAACAAAATTGTTTTTAAACGTAGGAAAGGAATGAAAGTCAGGGCACAAAATAAGGTTTGTTACCGTAAAGCTAAAGGGTAAAAGATGACAATTGGTACGTTGGAACAGGCATTAAACGTATGTACTAGTGTATCGATGTTGTTGTAATATGTACACTTTGTCTTAAAAAAGGTTGAGCGCATTCCTTATTGGTGTTTTGATGCAAACATTTTCTAAGTCCAACTTCGGGTATCTTCGTAAAACAGTAAACGAGATTCGAACCTCCAAGCCAGCCTTTGCATTCGGGAAAAACTTTGCAGATGTGTTTTTCTTCTTTTAAATATAATAAGACTTGTTACCAAGTGTAGAGAAAAAAGCAACATTGATTGAAATACTTAATGATACAATATTTCGAAACCTTGTATTAATGTCAGCACTGCTTGTTTGTCATTTAGCTCTCCATACGTAATGAAACATTTAGATACGTTAAAGAATCTTTCCATATGCAAATGAATGCTCAAAGTTAAGACATAAGAAAATAAAAGTCAAAGTACAACAAAAACAGCGTTTGTAGTGGATATGAATGTCATAATTTTCTTGAGAACCGTTATAAATGTTTCGCTAGAAGCTTGCTTTCGAAAGTCCTTGTGTTAGCACACTGGTAAGCTGTCCGATTTCAAATCATTAGGATGTGACTTCAATTCCCCTCTCGGTCAATGCATTTTTTAAAATTATATTTTCCGCAATTCATGAAAAAATATATAAAATAAATACATTAAAATACATCCGTTGTATAGATATAACATAATTATTGCAGAACATAGTAATTTTTATGTTTAAAACATAATATCTGAGGTAGGTAGGCGTTCACAGTAGGTCAGTATTATATATGAAAATGTTAAATACAAGTTAGGAAAATCGTTCAATTGTAATAAATAAAATATGTAGTGTATTTATTTGCAGCTATTTGTCATATAGAGGGTACTTCTCAATATTCATATTACAGCATATCATTTATGTTCTTGAAAAATTATTCGATGCATAAAGAGAGGGTATAAACAGAGAATCTAAAGTCTCAACACTCGCAAAAATTTCATGAACCCCAAAGGTCACGTGAGCAGACTGGAATTGTCCTTATGAAGCATGCCACAGCAGAAAGTCTAGACATAGATTTTCAATTCAATTCCTATTGGCGTAACTAGGATATTTTCCTAGGGGGGCATTCTCCATTACTTCTGAAAAATTGGAAGAATATTTTAGAAGACCTTGTTAGGATATTATATATAGTCTCCCTTACCCCGCACTCATTATTAACTCCAAGTTATTTAGTTCTAACACGACACTGTCATGTAACATTTCAGTGATTTTTTTTCAGAAATTTACTTAAAATTGTATATTCCCTATATTCTGATGTTACTATATAACTACCTAAAATCTACTCTAATCATGAAAACTCATAATGTTCTATTACTGTTTTACTAGAGCAATTCTGAGCGAAAATACATTATTCGTAAACGGTAACTGTCATGCTCCCAGTTTACTCTTACACAGGGGTAAAAGTGGGTCTGAAAAATAGGGAGTGGGATGACGTCACGCCGTCTTCCGTGCCTATCTTTGCCCATTGAAATTTTAGGAATTGGAGGGGCACCGTAGATAGTTTTGGAAGTGGGAGAACGGTATCATCCCGTGTTCCCCTTTACTTTTGCAACTGCCCTTACATCTTATAGAAACACAAATAAATATACAAGCAGTGACATAATTTAAAGTTATAACTTTTTAAAAATCAGTCATGGGCTAATGTTTATTCATTTATGTATTTAAAGTGTAAAAGCTTTTCATTGTCGTTTACTAATGGTGCAGTTTAATTACATAAATCTTTGCGAACAAAGGAATACAATCAATTTTTATACACAAAACATTTTTAACTAAAAAACAGAAACAATGGTATACAAAACAGTGATAGAAATATAGTTGGCTAACTTCCCGAATAACTTAAATATTAAAAAAAACAATTAGAGTGAAGCAGATCAACAATACGGGAGGAGAAGACATGTAGACGGAGTTAAGGAACTCATTTTCCTATAAAAGATGTTTCCCATTATCTTTACAATTAAATATTAAATTGCACACCTTACAATTTTCGGGAGGACATATGATAAGTGGCCCTGATGGACAAGCAGATGTGATTGTAAAAATTAAAAACAAACCTTTAATGAAACAAAGATTCATCCAGCATAATTGATTGATAATAATGTTGGAACAAAAATCTATTATTTCGTTCCTTTCCCGTGGTTCTTAATAAATATCACTTGAGCCAAAATATATATAAAAGAACATTAAAACGTAAATATTATTTATTTTTACCTTCGTTTAGTGTTCAGGATACAAACTTTTAAGTCCTTTAACATCAATTGTTCTGAGGACTTCCTAATCTTCTACCTATCATCTTTCTATTTATTTCAATACCGTAACTAAGGAAAAAGAGTAATAATTAATAAATTACAATTTCCTTTTCTTCCTTTACAAAATCTGGTAGGTTAATGCACCTCTATTATTATTCCTAAGTTCAGTACAGACAGATAATAGTGCAACATAATAATGAAATATACAACATACAACATACCGTTGTATATGGCGTCACGAACATGGACTTCATTTATTGATTAACAATAAATGAAAACAATCCTGGACCGTAGAACAATACACATTTTGAATGACCCTTGTTTATATGTAAGATTACATTTTACATCAATATCACATATATTAATTTTATAATTAAGCATATTCTTTAGCCACACGTTATAATATTGATAACAAGGTGCATCCACAGAAAAATGACAATAATAATACGGACTACAATTATTTGTATATTCATTGGGATATATTTAATATAATGTATATAGTTTGATTCATGAAATTGAGCATAATTAAAAAGAGTTAAATATAAACATATTCTCCACTAAAGTTGATCCATTAATTCCTTTAACATCATTATAATGTAAACACGGAATAAACATACTACACGAATATACATATAGAACACATAAAGTGATTATTGAGTAATTATAGTGTTGGGAACGCAATAAAGCAATATAGTTTACACTAACATTGAAAGAAATACTTGCTATACTAGATAAATAGTTAAAGATAAAATAACATAAAGTAAAATACAATAACTAAGTTATATAACTATAAAATACTGCGTTCATCTCATTTGAGATAAAGTTCCCTCTGTTAGACCTTATTTATATTAACTTTACTTATAATCTCAGGAGGGACTACAGTTTTGACTAAGTCGATCCGTTTCTTTCTAGTACTTTCTTTAGGCTTCCTTAACTTTATTTCATCGATACTTCGTAATCCTAAAATTTTCCCTGTTTTCATGTCCATTAATTCAAATACTTTAGGGTTAATTTGCTTCGTACACAAATATGGTCCAGCATACAAGTCACAGAATTTATAGATTCTTTTTAATGAAGCGCCTCTTTGTGGGTGTAATCTCACAAGCACCAGATCATTAGACTTAATTTTAACTTTACCTTTCTGTTGTTCTTCGGTTTTCTGATTTCGAGAATTGAATTTTCGGGTCCTACGAAAGTTCTTCGAATCATACTCACAAGATGAGAATAGTCTACTTCATTTTTATCGTCCAGTCGAGTTCTAAAATGCCGTTCAATCGGCGAAATAAAATCGGTTCCATTATGGATATTAAGGGGTGCTACTCTTAATGTATCCGACAGTGAATAGTTTAAGAAATACGTAATTTCCGTAACGTATTTGATCCATTCATTATGTTTGTTACGACAGCAATGTCGAAATAACATCCCAAGATTTCGATGGATATTTTCCACTATCGAACTGCTGGGGTGATACGGGGTTACAAAAAAGAAACTTAATATTGGAGTTATTCATGGCACGAAGAAACACATCACTCCGAAATTGTCCACAGTTATCACACAAGATAACGTATAGGCTCTATAGGCTCGCAATGTGGTATATATACATTAAGGATACGATGAACTATTGCTGATGAAGTGGCGTTACATAGCGGGTAGGCTACTACATATCGCGTAAAAATATCCAATACAGTAAGAAGATATGTTTCACCAGATGCTGCTCTCTGAAGTGGTCCATACAGATCTATAGAAATGAAGGAGTGGGGACGATCCGTTATTATTGACAACATAGGTTTATAAATAGCTCGATAATTATGTTTAATTCTCATGCTAAAGCGGCGCTACCATTAATCAACCCGAAAACTACGCGATTATATTAATATAATTGTCCCTCGAACAAGAAAGCTGTGAAAGGTCTCGAATTTTCATCCAACAAGATTTGGTTGTAAGCCATGACTAGATTCAGATCTCCAAATATCGTATGTCCTTGTAAAGATCCCAGAATTTCATCGACAGGAGGATATCGCACTTGTTGTAATTTTATATGTGAATTTAATTTACGCAGATCCAGGACTAATCTCAGATGTTTACCGTCTTCCTTGGGCACAACATGCAAAGGGTTAAGATGAATACTTTGGGACGGTGGTATTATTACTTGATTTAGCATTTCTGCTATTTGCTGGCGTACGTTTTCTCTAAAACGATACGGAATAATGTATGGTTTAGACACTATAGGACTTTTACTGTCTACTTCTATAGTATATAAGAAATCTTTACAACATTTGGCTTTAGATGAGAAAATCTTTCTATGTCTATAAATAATATCTTTGAATAACGATGTTGCATTTTTATCCATAAAATCCCAAGAATCTACAATATTATCCACGCATTTTAAGAAAGAAAAATCCTCATTGCTATTTGAAATTATTTCCTTTTCCATTTCTATGATATTAACTTCTTCCAATTTACTTGAATCAATTTCTGAAACATTGTCCACAAAAGGTTGACATTGACAGGCTATTTCATCTTTGGCAGGTATTATTTTTTGAACCACTGCATCATCTATAGTTCTCACGGTAAATGTTTTATTTTCAAAATCCAAGGTAGTGCGTAGCTGGGTTACAAAGTCCATTCCAATTAAAACCTTTTCATTAAGTTCATTTATAACTAAGATGGGAATATTAATTTTATAACCTTGCATATCAATTTGAACTAGAGTCTTCCCCATGACCCTCTTTTTGAGTTTACCAGTATAATCAATCAATACTAAATTATCCACCTTTTGTAACCTGGAATTAGAATAATCCTTACTAATATCCTGCCAAAAAGTATAGGATAAAAGCGAAACTGTAGACTGTATCAGTTAGTGCGTGAATAGGTATATCGCTAATTTTTATAGTAATTCGTGCAGTGCAGAAAGTTTTCAAGAAAACAAAATCCTTTTCACTATTATCTTTTTTTTTATTTGATGATCAAATCGCCAAAACAGTTAGCAATCTGTATATATTGACACGCAGTATTAGTATACAAACATTTTAATTTAGTTTCCTTATCAGATAATTGATTAGATGAACTTAACGCTGACATGGGTTTAACCCCTCCCATATCAGCACCATCTAGTTTAAATTATGATGATTAAATGGTTCTACTAAATCACATTGTATTCCACATTCTTGAGTAGAATCGGATTGATTGCATGTAGATACAGAATTTGGATTTCTGTTATTATAAACACTACCACCTATGAATCGATTTGGTGCAAAATTACGATAATTGTTTTTTCGATTATAATTTCGGTGATTATTTCTGAAATTACTATTTCTACCAGTATGTTGAGTTTAATTACCGGTACTATTTAGATTACTCTCTCGTTTTTTAAAACGACGATTGCCATTTCCTTGTGTGTGAGAGCTATTTCCATTCTGTACACTTAGATTGCAAATATGGACATAATTAATAGGATTGCGGCTAATATTACCCTGACCTCTATTGGGATTTTTATTGTTCTTCTGCATTAAATATTGACTTTCAAAGTTCTGCACTAGCATGACCATATGACTAAAATTGACACATTGTGCAGACATTAACCATTGTTGCAATCGTAATGGCAATAGGATGCGAATAGAAGCAATTATACGCGATTCCGGATGATTAGGATTTAGAGCTTTTAATTCATTATACGTCGATACTACAAATTCCGTGACATTATTGTGGCTTCGCGGATCAAAGACCTTGGTACGTAATAAAGCATCTCTGTTGGCAAGCATAAAGTCATTTTCATAATTGGATGATAAAGCAGCTTTAAAATCCGAATAAGCATGAAGATTTTCTCTGATTGCTTTGAACCACGTTAAACATGGTGGCTGTAGGACGTGCGGAAGAATCTTCAAGAATTTTGACTCCTTTATCCCTATTAATTCACATTCGTTCTCAAACTTATCGACAAATACCCGTGCAGGAATATCATCGGGCCCACCACTAAATTTTGTCAATGATTTTACCTCGCTAAATCGCAAAGGTCTGTCATTATTATGGGATTTCAAATATTTATATTTATCATAATATTTTGGATTCCTACAAGATGAATGTTTCTTTATTCTTCCATCTTCGGTATTTCCTTCGCTATATCCCGACGACTCACTGTCCTCAAAAACTCGATGAGGTGTTACTGGTTCTGGTTCCTTAAAAAGAGACTGATTTCTATATTCACCATCGTGAGGGATTACTGGTTCTAATCCATTATACGAGGCCTGAGTTCTATATCCACCGTGGGTCTGATGTCTATGTCCACCGTCGTCCTCTCCCTTAGTAGCATTGTACCACTCTTGAAAACAATTCACATCTCCTCTAAGTTCTCGGATATGAAAGGTTGTTCATTAATTACAGATTCCATTACTTTAACCACATATTGTTTCTAAGTATAATTTTGGGATACTCGTTCCATCTTTTGATCATAATGCTTAAATTTCGTAGAAATTTGCTCCTCCAATTGACCTTCTATTTTGCATTGTAACCGATCCATTTTATCTTCAAGTCGTTCCTCAATTTTAAGTTGCAGTTGTTTTATTAAGTCCTCAAATTGTTGGTGAGTTGCTTACTAGAATTCCTTAAACTGCTGATGAGTTACTATTTTTTGCTGAAATACTTCAAACTGCTGATGAGTTACCTGCTGGAATTCCTCAAACTGCTGATAAGTTACCAACTTCTGCTATAATTCCTCAAATTGTTGATGAGTTACTATTTTTGCTGGAATTCTTCAAATTGCTGGTGCGTCATCATTTTCTGCTGAAGTTGATTCATTTGACAAGATATCTGCTTTAAGAGAACTGTCATATTTTCAGGAGCAAGAATATCCCTTTGCATATGTCTATCTTGGACACCTTCGGTTTCTGACATACTTCTGTGTATTTGTTTACCACTTCTTAGAACGGTAACATAAATATTGGGCTCAATTGTGTTCGTTGTTACTCTACTTAGGAGCAATACACTAATTACCGGTGTGAAGGTACCATTTAAATATGGAACAAAAATCTATTATTTCGTTCCTTTCCCGTGGTTCTTAGTAAATATCCCTTGAGCCACAATATATATAAATGAACATTAAAACGTAAATATTATTTATTTTTACCTTCCTTTAGTGTTCAGGATACAAACTTTTAACTCCTTTAACATCAATTGTTCTGAGGACTTCCTAATCTTCTACCTAATCTTCTACCTAATCTTCTATTTACTTCAATACCCTAACTAAGGAAAAAGAATAATAATTAATAAATTAAAACTAACTTTTCTTCCTTTACAAAATCTGCTTCGTTATTGCACCTCTGATATTATTCCTAAGTTCAGTACAGATAAATAATAGTACAACATAATAATGAAATATACAACATACAACATACCGTTGTAATGTTGATCACAATATTTTAGGAGAGAGAGAAAAATATTAACACTTGTAATATTCCTGATTTACATTATGAGCTTTTAAGGTTATTGTTGTAGTTACATCGTTAGCGTCAATGCAATGATTATGTTATATATATATATACAACTGATGTATTTTAATGTATTTATTTTATATAATTTTTCATGCATTGCGGAAAATACAATTTGATAAAAAATAATTGGCCCAGATTGGAATCGAAATCATAACCTTAAGATTTGAAATTCGACAGCTTACCAGTGAACTAACACGAGGACTTTCGAAAACATGCTTCTAGCGAAACATGTATAACGGCTCTCAAGATAATTATGACATTCATATCCACTACAAACGCTGTTTTTGTTGTACTTTGACTTTTATTTTAGTACTCAGGCGATAATTATGTTCTATGTCTTAACTTTGAGCATTCGTTTACATATGGAAAGATTCGTTTAACTATCTAAGTGTTCCGCACGTATTAAGAGCTAAATGACGAACAAGCATGTGCTGACATTAATACAAGGTTTCGAAATATTGTATCATTAAGTATTTCAATCAATATTGCTTTTTTTTACACTTGGTAACAAGTTTTAATATTTTTAAAAGAAGAAAAACACATCTGCAAGGTTTTTCCCGATTGCAAAGACTGGCTTGGAGGTTCGAATCTGGTTTACTTTTTTCCGCAGATACCCATTTTTGCTTCAAAACACCAATATAGAATGCGGTCAACCTTTTTGAAGCAAGGTGTACATATATTATTATTTCCAATACCTATATTGTAACGTTTTGTCCAATGTTTCGTTTGCATTATTGACTATGAAATACCAGGTGGTACGTTGTTGGTGCGATAGAGAGGATGCGTTGATTTTTCTTCATATATGCAGTCCAATTATTGTGTGGGTGCTTTAAGACCACATTAGGTATACTAGGAACCCACAAATGAACATGACGCCCGTAAAGGTTGTTGACCAAGCCAGTTTTGATTGGATCTGTTGCTAGCAAAGCGTATATCATATCAAGTACGAAATCACGTAAATGACGAAATGTGTAGCTCCAAGGAAACTTGTGTACTGGCGCGTGAAGGTCAAAACAGTGGAAGCAGACATTGATAACAGCAGCCGTAATCGAAGTCTCTTTTTCGCAGACAAGCTTACATACGAAGGGCTGTACATAGGAAGAGCGCGTGCCTGTGCTTCGATATGTAGAAAACCTACTCCTCCTTTACGTGAGGAAAGGTAGAATTGATTCTTGGCCACGTGTAACATTTTGGAATGCCATAAGAAAAACAGCGCTTGGCTGACGACTGGTTACATATTTTAACTGGCATAGGGAACATATGGGAATTGTGGCTTAAAATAGTAAAAAAACAGATGTTTTGAGAAATACGATTCCACTAAAAATGTCCATGTTACGCTGTCTAAGAGTAATAACTAGACTTTGGATTTTATTTGCTGTGAGATTATAGGAATGTTCTGTAGTTTTGTTGGTATTATTGAACCACCATACAACAAGGATTTTGACACTTTTAACTGTGTCATACTAGTTACTATATGATGTGTTGTATTCTGGAAGAATACATAATATTTTTGCTTTACTGTGATTAAGTTGCGCTCCAGAAACCTGTTGATACGAGGTAAATAAACGTTGTAAACAATTCATTCAGCCGGATTTTGTAAAGAGTAGTGGGAATCATCAATGTAACTCCGTTCATTTATTTTGGTATTGTAGACATTAACACGAGGGAGTAAACGTTTAGTCGTGTACGTAAATGGGACAAGGGACCACATGAATAATAGACTTGACATTGGATGACCTTGTAAAATACCATTATTAAAATTTATTGAGTTACTTAACCCACCATTAAATTTAATTTTTGTCAATATATGCGTATAAATTCCTCGTACAAGATAAATAAACGACTACCCAAAACCATATTTCTCAAGGACTTTGGATCAGTATTCATGGTTAATCTTATCAAAAGCTTGAGAGTAATCCGTGGCATTAACAGCAACAGGTGAAGGAGCAGTGACTTTGAGGTATGAAATAAAACCTCTAAGATTTGATACTGCCTTACAGATCGGATTACTTTTGACCAATTCCATATTGATGTGAACTTAGCATTTTGTCACTAAATACTTTTATTCGTGAAGTAAGACAGCGTGTTGAAATTTTAAAACCCTTACACCAACGTTTCCCAACCTTTTTCAACTTGCGGCACACTACGGGTGTAACTTGAATTCTCGCGGCACACTCATAGATATTATTAGGGTCCATTATTATTATTTGCAAATATAAAATACCATGGTATTTTTTTTCTGTGTTTACTGATCATCTTCTCACAGAGATGAAAGCTCGATTACTGGTTTTCCTCTACGCTAATTCATTATGCTTATTTTTTATTCTAATTTTAAAATAGAAAACAATTGCAATGAAATACAGAACTCAGATTTTTAAAAATACGCTTTCTTTTTCGAAAACTCTATCCAACCTTTCACTAAGAACGAAGATCACTAAATAACGAACGAACAAACAAACAAATGTCTTGTACTTTTAACTTTGCTGTTTTAACCAAAACCGGTGCATATTATTGCAATCACACAGCTTGCGATGCGTCGAAGTAAAACACAACTGTCGATCAAATTGTTGTTCTTTCATTCACGTGCGAATGAGTGTTCTACGAACGTTCACTTGACGTGTATCGTACAAGTGCTTCTTTCTCTCGGTGTTAGTATGAGTCTCAATTGAAGCATAACATAGCAGCTAAACATGGAAATGTGTACGAGCCGAAATACTGTCTGCTACATAGTAATAGATGTAGAATAATATATAGGGAACGGATCTTCAAGTGCTAAAAAACTCAGAAATATTTATTTATTTATGTGCTATAAATTTTGAAAATATGTGATAAAATTTAAAAAAAATACTTGACAAAAATAAAAATATTTGGCAACAGAAACTTAAATATTACGTGTATTGTGCACATCTTAAATTCAGTTTTGAAATGTTTACCTTCTAGCGAGCTATTCTTTAGACTACCATAATTTTCTCCAAGTTCTCCATTGTAAATTTGTGATGATTATCCCTAAAAAGCACCTTACATTGCGAGAAAGATCGCTCCAAGTTACAAGAAACAATTCTCGCATACTTGAAACAAGAAATTTCACAAACTCTGAAATTGGCCACATCTTCCTTCACCATCTCCCCTTCCAAAACACGTGCAATTTTACACAATGTTTGAAAACCTAGGTTTCTTTCAAAAATTTCTGTAAATTTAGACATTGGCACTTGTCCATTAACAACAGGAAGTTCTATCAGTTTCGTTTCTATTATGTGGATTTCACCCACTGAAGCTGACAGTACGTTCAATGAAGATTCAAGCTTTTCTATACAACGAGAAAGAAATGACAGGTTTGTTGAAATAAATGCTAACTCGAGTTTTACGAATGGATCTTTTAGCAGTTCTTGTAGATTTTCTATGGCCGATGCTACAATCATTGATCATAGATCATTTACGACCAATACAAATTGTTCAAAGTTTTGGGCTTAATACTCAACGGCATTCTTCCAAGGTGCCCCATAGTGTAACTACAGGAGCGGTTGGAAGAGGAATCCCAGAATATTTTTGATTAAAAATGTCTATTCGTTTAGGTGACTTGGTAAAAATTTTCTTTCCATTTGAAACTAGTCTATGGACCTAGGGACAAAAAACTCTTATCTTTTCGCATATTCTATGCAACGCATGAGCCACACAGGTAACATGCACCCTTTTGGGGTAGCTAACGGCAAGGCCTATTGCAGCTTTTTTCATGTAAGCTGCAGCTCTGTAACAAGAAGAACATTGTCAAATTTTATGCCTTCTAGCCACAAGTTGCATTGCTTCATTGAAAAGCCTTGCTATCGTTACATGCGTAGCAGCAGATAGCTCTTTACACACTAGCAAATAATTTTTCGTCAACACAGTTTCATCAGCATTACTTAGCACTCCTATAATCACGTTTGCCACTTTTTTTACCACTGGAGTCTGTAGTTTCGTCCATACATACCCAAATATTTTGATGCACACATTCCAAGCGAATATGGTGTAAAGTTTGCTCGTAACACCTGTGAAGATAAGTTTTTCGCAATGTTCATTCGTCAGGCGGTTCGAAGTTCGTATATTTCACGAGAAACTTTCGTAATTCAGGGTTCTTTAATTTGAACAGTGGAATATCTGCGGATACAAAAGCTCTGCACAAATCTATTGAAAAAGCGGACAATTTTGATAGTTTACCAGAATTAGACACAATTGGTTGACAGATAAATGTCTGTCTTTTGCTCAATCGTGAAGCAGAAACAATATGATCTTTGCTCTCCAAATGCTGCTTAATGTGTGAACGTTGGTCAGCCGCGACAGATTTACCACACGGTTGACAAAATAGCATTTTGTCATCAGTAGAAAATACATCTTTATATTCATCACAGAACTTCTGCACAGAACACGCTTTTATTTTAGGCATTTTACAGTAAGGAAATAAATACGCTGTGCTGAAGGACCACTTAGAATAGAATAAACGAAAGGACACATAGTGGATTCAAAGTCCTGCAGTGTTGTAACTGGTTTGTGGCTGGGTAGAATTCCCTCAACAGGACCTTACGTGTAGATTAAATTAAGGCACCAGAAGTCTGCCAGTCAACGTGCTCAAAGACAAAACAAATCTGACACACGATATGAAAGAGATGTGGGAAAATAAGCATTTTTTCTTTCGAAAATTTCGATGTAGCAGTCCTCAATGAGTGATTTTATGTTTTTAAAACTAAAACTCTTAAAATATGTATTTACATACGGAAAATTGGAAAATATGTGTTTTTATGTAAAATAAAATTTGCTGAAGTGGCATATAAGGATATGATCAGCATTTTGGCAAAAGAATGGGCCTGCATCTCACTGCAGAAAAAAACATTTATTTAAATAAAGTTCCGTTCCCTAATAATCTATTACAATTACAGTACTTTTTTCCATGGTAGAAATTCATAGTAATGTGAAATACTAAAATGTACATTTTTTCCCCTATGTCTTGCAATTTGGTTGCTATAGAATTAATAATTTTGTTTCGATTTCCTCGCGGCACACCGGTTGGGAAACTCTGCCTTACACAGAAGGGAGGTAGGTTTTAAATCATGACCACTGGAAGTGCAAAAATGTTTAGGTACTAAATTTGTAGCACCTGTACGGAGAGATTCACCTAGAACAAAAGTCTGACTATATTCATTGAAAAGGTTTGTAAGAAAGGGTGCTAATATATCGATAAAAGTTATATAGAATTTTAAAGGTAAGGAATCAATCCCCGTAGATTTTCCATGACGGCCGGATGCAATGACTGATTTAATCACTTCTACTGTAAATGGACTAGATATATATTCTTGTTCTTGTTCCTGAAATATTGTATGCGGAAAGTTGAGAATTTCAGGACTGTCGCAGAAGGAAGTAGGCTTGGTATGTAACTGTTTATAATGATTTGTGATACAATGTATTACTTGCTGACCTACATACACATGACATGTGGCATTTTAACCTAAGAAATAAATTTGTTTCCCACGCATGAGTTCTTTGTTGATTTATACAATTCTTGGAGTTTCTACGTAGTCATATTGATGTATTTTATTGAGAGTCGTAAAACCTTGGATGTGGCGTTTCTGCATGGCTAATAAGTAGGCTTTGAATTCTTGAATTTGAGGTCAAAAATTACTACTATGAAGTTGTTCTTTCATGTAGTGTCTTAAGAAATTGGTGTAATATTTATACTGAGTACAATATGAAGCATTCCTATTTCGACAATATTGTTGAGTAAGAACTCAAAACTTCGGTTTGACTCGCTTTTCTCATAAATTCATATTTTTGGGATCCCTTGGAATATTGATGATGATCTAAAAGGGCCACTTATTCTTCGTGAATTAGATGGATGTATTCAGGCTTCTGTAGGATGGAAGTATTAAAATACCACAAACCACTTCATTAAAAATATTTATGATGGGTAGATCGATGGTCATTGTACTGTCAGGTGGTCAATAAACCAGATGAAGATGAGATAATTTGTACATCTCGAACCAGATGAAGAAGAGTTTTACTGATATAGAACCTGTCCAATCGAGAGGATGACGATCTAAACGTGAAAAATATATGTCTTGGTTCATTATGATGAAAATGGGGTTACATATCTACTAAGCCATAAGTTGCTATTAGTTGACGCAAAGCAGACGAACCATTGAGATAAGGGTAATCATCAAGGGCGAAGTGTACAATTACACTACGCAACACTTTTAAAAATAATTTTTGTCTTTCGGTTATTATTGTTGATTCCTTAGTCATATTTATTAAACATTTACAAAAATTTGCATAATTCTCACAAAACTTCATTTTTCTAAGTTTAACATCGATTTGTTTGAAAAAAATAACGCTATGAAATATATTAGACATTGCATTTAAATTGATTAAATGAGTTTGGTAGTAAGTTCCTCAACATCCCTTTTATAACATCAAAAGTGTAGGTTACTTAAATACATAACTTGTGTACATAAATATCAGGGGCGCCGTAAGAATTTTTTGGGGGGGAATCTCCATGGCTGTTATATTACGTTTGATATTTCTGTTATTTAATATTCATGGTTTTGGTATATTACGTATACATTGTCGAGAGTCAGGGGGACCCGGCCTTCTCTCTGCCCCTTCGTCCGGCGATGATAGATATCCATGTGTACCTGAGTATACCTTAGAAATAGTCCTTTTCCTACTTTTTTGTTGATGCGTATCATCATTTTCATGAATTATCCCCCAGATGTACTTCCTTGTTGTTATATCATTTTCTTGTTAAATTGTCCTTGGTAACCGCTTTCGAAAGTCATAATGTCTTGGTTAAATTCCGCACCGTGTTAATCTGTACCCATAATTTCATTAAATCTGTCAGATTGAGAGCCAAGAACATGTAACTTAAATGAGATCCTATAATCCGTTTCGCCATACTTTCTCACCATGTTCATAAGTTCCACATAATTTTCAGCTCTGTAATTTCCTAAGAAACACTGAACGACTGCCACACAGCTGCTATAGGCTTCTTTTTCTATATCAGTTAGCAACGTGGAAACCTCAATAGAGTGGATTATTATCATCACTTGCGGTCCTACAAGCACTCCAGCCTCCATCTTAGCAGGCGATAGCTGCAGAAAAATGCCTTGCAAAAATTTGAATGTGTCAGAATCTCTATCCAAAACTTTCACAATTTGCTTGATAATACCATAAGTTTAATGTGTAGAGGTGATAACAATACTATTCTACGGTTCACAAGTGGCTCGTATTTTACGTGTGTGTCCTCATAGTGTTTTCCTACCTTTGTGGCCAGTACTTCCTTCAGTAGTATATACTCTACTCTACAGTAGTAGTATATACTCTAAATTGTCCAATAATGACTTCAAGCTGTTCGTCTTCCTTTATAGACACGGAATGAATCACATGAATACACAGGAGCTTATTCTCATTGTGTAGATGCGCAGCCATGAGACTTCTAGACGAACTGTCTATAAACAAACGCCACTCTTTCTGAGTGCAGGGTATCTATAAAGCATAAAGACTTATAAGCATAATCCAGCGTTCATACAAAAAAATATAAAACTGTTCGTGCAGTCTTCTTTGAGCTGTCGTGTTTACTGACTTATGAACAATGTTCCACTACTTTACCTACCATCATTACTCAGACATACAAAGTTAAATCTCGAATAATATCACTTAAATCTGATTAGGATAGTAGGATTGACTATTGGTAGTTCATATCAGCAATGTTTAATAAGAAAGACATGCTGTGCCACAATTGCAGTATAATAGGATATTCTATTGTTATAAATATACAAGGTGGCTCATAAGTAAGTATATAGTACCCGTAGGGATCAGCTGGTGGTATTTTATATAATTTTTTTATTGTTATCAATCAGGTAGACTTGGTTCTTCATTATTTGTTCTTTATGTGATTTTACTTACATCTTAAGCACGGAAGAGCAGAGGCAAATGTACCCATAAGCTAGAATTTTACATTTGATGAATGCAATACCTAATTGTGGGCCACACAGTATATACACATACATTTAAATCCTTGCAAATAGCCTTAAAATACTCTGCCCAATGCATGTTGATTCCATCGCGAATCTCTAGAGCTTGGCAGGTTATTCAATTGAACTTAAATGCAAAATAACGAATCCACCATTTTAAGATGCGCATATAAGTTAATTAATATAGGACAAATTCTATATTTTCGATGCCACTACTTACATAACTGGATAAAATACACCATTTCTAGTTACTTTCAAGGTAACAATACAAGAAATCACTATTATGAGACAAGAACAAGATGAGTGTTGCATGGTGTTATAATCCCCGGCAAGAATGCATAGGGAGCGATCCTTATACATAGCCCTAGTGAGTTCAGTAACAAATATTTTTTTTTCGTTTTCTTTCATACGAGGAACCAGATTTGGCATAGACACTACACAAATGAACATGTTGTAAACATCCGGTGGTAATACGCTCAGTGTGATGCTGTAAATGTGCCACTAAATTGATATCCATGCGGTAAATAATGACTGTTCCTGAAGCTGTTTCACTAACACTGGTAACATGAGAATGATTGGTAGGTAATGGAATTTCGTGACTGCGACTTCCTAAGCAAACAAAACATCGATTTCTTCTTGATGTATAAAGTCACTCACGGCATGGTGCTTAATTAAAGAAGTGAACTTATTGGAATTAATAGTCACTAAACAAAAAGTAAACATAACAACAAGAAGAAACAGAAATATATATATGCAAGAACACAAGAAAAGAACGATGTAATATTACTGCAAATAGAAGAGAAGGAAACAAAATACAGTATTATGATGCCACTACAATTTTAAGTACCCTCTCCTTTGGAGTTAACCACTGATTTCAACTTTTTTGGTAAAAGCTCGTGTTTGGAATGCATGATTGATAGAAAGACCATACATAGGAAGTCCTTTTGCCTTTACCGCTATGAATAATTTCTGTCTCTGAGTCAGTTGAGGAGTCACTGCCGCGAGAGCGTGATGGTAAGTTGAGAGGTAATTATGGTAGAACTGCTAAAGTTACGGTCTGAGAGACGGAAAGAGTTTCTTCGACTAAATCAGTATCACTTACCGTAGAAACTGATGATACAACTGTTGATAGATCTGGTGCGGTGCTGGGTATTATGGAGCCTGGAATAATTTTAGTATCCTGAGTTTCTTCCACTTCCATGGTATTAGAAGGCACAGGTTTTGTAGGAGTCGATTCGAGGAATGCTGGAATCTGTTGGTTGATTGTCTGCTTCGTTCGATGGGATTGAAGAAGTAGATTCCAGAACATCGTTATGAAGCACTGGATAAACACTGTAATTACCGGTGTCGGGAGCTAATGGATCTACTGGTACTCGTATAAATGGAGAAATGGAATAGGTTGCTGTATGTGGCACAGCAAAACATGAATTCCATTTCTTGGAACATCCTTGAACAAAATGGTCGGGGGAGTTGCAGATGGCTCAAGTTTGAATTTGACCAGGAAAGCTGGTAAACAAACGTAGACCACAGATCGTGCTAAACGAAGAAATGATTAGTTTAATAGTCATTTTTAACAAACTTACGACCGTTCGCGTACCATAGACGTGTTCCATTGAATATTGTTCGTCGACAATACTAGTGGCTCCTCCATATTGGGAGAGCACACATGTTAATTGCAAGTTATTAAGTACCATAGGACATAAGGACACCTTGACTATCGTCATAGAACTACCCGCCAAATGAATAGGCAACATGGTCCCCATTATTATCTGAGTAGGTTGCTACTCCATTAGTACTAGCTAGTATTTGTGCACATAACACTTTTTAATTAATTTAAGATCTAAGTTCTTATGTATAACGTTCATTTCAACGGACAACACTTTGTCAACAGTTAACTTACATACCTTACGAATCCTTTATGAGCGGTAATAGACGTGGGTTTTTAACTAACCGTGACAAAGTTGATGCGCAATGTATTAGCTCTTATGCTAATTATGGCAGTAATTCGACGATAAACGTCACCAAATTATGAACAACAATAAATATGCACTAAAAATGCTTATAAAGTTATGACGTTTAAACTGAAAATCAGTTACACACTCTAAGTTGAAGTTCTCAGAAGAAAGTAGCGATGTTATTACCCGAAACTGGAGCGACGGCAGAGATGATGTTACTCTCCTCGTTGCGAGTGCTGAACTGTCACTAAAGCTTGGTTACAAGGAAAGCAATACATAGAGTGATTTGTCGATAAAATCAAAGAACATTTCATTGCATTGTATTTTTTGCTGATATGTTTCTGAAGATATGTAGTAAGATAAACGTTGTTAATAGCTTTACTATCTATCCATTGCAAGGAATATGATATATTAAGGTAAATTATAACTGATTCGTTGTTTAAAAATTGCAAATGCATATGTATTCATTAACAATACCAATACAATTCAAATGTTTAAATATCCCTTGTTACGTTAGTGCAAACTTGCAAAAATATAATACATATATTGGACTTAAATCTTGATCTTTCCTAACACGTTTCATATGGTATCAATAATTATAACACAGTTTTCTAAACCGTTCGCTCTGCCAGCAATAAAAAAATGCTACAAACATAACGTTTGCATCCGATATGTGAGCAAGCATCAGTACTCTCATATTGCTAGTTGTAAAGTAATAAAAATATAAAAAACTTTCATAATATAAATTATAAAATATTGATCAAAAATATGTTCTCAACAAATAAAGAGAGTAACTTACATAAATTGTTATCTTTAATTTGTACCTGGAAAAAATCCTGGCTTTACTTCCGTACAATTACATAAATCAACTTTCTTCTCAGCATAACATTGGAATTTACACGCATTCCAAATGTAATACCTAAAAGCCCACAATCCCTCTGTCTCATCAACAAATTTACATTTCCTCAAACTAATTGGAACTGAAGCTTTAACCCTGTCCTCAACCATATCTTCGTAAAGTACAATATGAAATTCTATTTTAATAGAGTTTATTGGAGCAGATCCTTTGATTGTTGTATTTGAGTTTCCAGGTAATCCTATACCTGGAAATACAAAAACCTAGAAATAAAAAAGAAAGTAAATTTTAAGTTTAAGAAGTAAGTCATATATATGCGTTTTAGGGGAAACTAAAATAATTTATTTAATAGAAAACAACTAAGTATTTAATACAAGAAGCAAAGTAGAGCAGGTATGTTCCGTGCATCGAGTAAAAGTCGAGGTAAATTCAAGTTTCTAATTTGTTATGTTTGTTAAGTTATTGCTGTTTATAAATCTTCCATAAATGTCTTTAAGAGTTTTTAAAAACTCCACTTTTATGTTGTTATTATTTAGATTGTTGCTATACTGCTCCTTCTTGAAAAATAACTCTTAAACGTTTTTGACTTTAGTGAACTAAATTATGTACACCATCTTAAGATGTTACTTACAAAAGATGGGGCAAATAAAATGGCCCGGTGAACAGAGTTCCAGGGTACAAAGAAACACAGCAAAAGAAAGGAAATAGTTTGCTAGCCTGCTTATGGTAGATGTTGAAAATGAGCATTCGTTTCTTGAATTACCACAAGAATGAAAATGACTACAATTCCAGGTGAAAAAACACGTTTCGGAATGTGTTTTGCTTCGGAATGTGTTTTGTTCAAAACAGATCCTATCTGAGTCCATTTTCTGATTAATCGTTGCATTGCACCCTTTGCTGGCACTTTGACACAATGAAATTTATGAGCAAACAACTGGCCACACTCTTTCCACGAATTTGTATTGAAGTAACTTTCCACAACGAACAGCCTTTGCTGAACTGTGAGTACCATCTTCACCTGTGCACTTCTCAACTCACATTGACACAGCCTGCCATATGATACAAACCACTGGTGTGCGTACATATCACGTGCTGTGGTTCCATGCATACGTTCACGGCCAATCGCATAAACTCGTCCGGCCACTTTTATTTGCCCCACCCTGCATAATATTTATCGGCGTTATCTGCCAATTGATTGGATTAACATCTACCGTATTCTATTTTAAACGGTCGTTAATTCCTTTGTTTAGAGTATAGTTTTGCACATTACAAACTTAAAGGGAATGGAATTTGATCCTCCTCCCGTAGGACAAATATTGGATTAAAAATAATACGTTAGTTCGGAGGTATAAGATTGAATAAAATGACTTGGAAGAAATAATACATTGTATGAAAAGAGAGAACGGAAGTAAATTAATTTATGTTAAGAAACTGATTTCCGGTATATCATGTACATAAAGTAACATACATATTCTTTATGACATTGCCTTGAATTTTGTTATATTTGAAGAGTATAAAAAGACAATACATGAATCAAAAAATGAAAGTAATAATAATTTTGAAAAGTCAGTTACTTTATAGATTTGGGATAGGCAGGTGAAGTTACCATGTATTTATGTATTAATTATTTTATATCTATATCAATGTATCTACCTATCTATTGACACTACCTGATTGATAGTTTGTGATACACACGGTTAACACTTAATACATTTTGAAATCAAAGATACGCTTGTTCTTGGAGTGAAAGATGCACCGTAAGGATGCAACAATTCGTGGAAATAATACCGTATTATTTGTAGTCACATTTTATATGGGATAAAGTTTTATGAGGGTGATATAAAATAATAAATAGGTGTGATGAAAGTAGATTAGAAAACACAGTTCTGAGTATGCTTTCAGTAAGCATTTTCCTATACTCGCTGATTATCGGATTTTCAGTCTTGTGGGCTTTGTATCTGTTCTCCATGTTTCCGCCTCCCTGCTCTCCATATTAGGGTCAAATTCAAATCACTGTACACCGTACATAGTGTATTAATTTCGGCGTGGTCGTGTGAGTAATTAGTACTTGGGAACATTGCAGCATTTAAAGGAATTCATATATCAATGTAAGGTAAAAGTAAAGTTACCATACAACATATTGCAGTAAAACCTCACCTAAGAATCTAAATTAATTCAATAAACTTTAAAGTGGTAATATGGGTATGTTGACAATATTTTACCTATAGAGAGGAATAAGAAGGCTCACCAAATTCTCAATAGGGTTAGGAGAGCATTTAGCAAATTGTATATTTCACAACTCCCAAATTTATGAAATTTTCATATGTACTCCCAAACAAATTAGGAAAGAGAAAACCTCATCAAAATCGACTTAATAAGTTAAAAACCTCCATACTTTGTATTCTAAAAATTGTTCACCCGTAAAAGAGGATAAGCTGTGCCATCGATATTGACAGCAATATTTAATCCAGTCCCAGAAAACATTTACAAAATTTTGATATCTAAAAATTCTTTCAAATTAATGCAGGGAATGTCCCTACCAAAATTTAAGAGGAGTTTATAAATGTACCTATGTATCATAAAAGAAAATATCCCTCTCAACTTAAATGTAGAATCATATAAATTTTTAAAGCGTCGTGAAGAGATATACAATAGGTAAATAATTAGCCACATGGAGAATACGTTGCAATGCTAATTTTTAGCATTTTTATCTACAGATGTGTTAAACAGGACCAACTAAACTTACAGAAATATAGAGCTGTGTCCTAGAGAACATTGATCAAATTTTAGTTTTTGACAATCTTAAATTTAATTGGTATCCTCCCAAATTCTCAGAGGGGAGCATCAATGTACCCTTCTCAAATAAAATACAATAGACCCTTGTATCTAACCATATTACAACCAAACGCGAAAGAACTTGATCAAAAAAGAAAAGATAGTTCAATAACCTACCACGTAGAATAGCGTATTGCTTATATTTATATTTTACTATGTTTAGTAATAGGAACTGATAACCATGACCTATAAAATTTACAAACATTTGTATCTGGGTCCCAAAGAACTTTTAACGAATTTTATTTTCTGACAACTCCTGAATTTAAGGAATGATCAAATGTACCCTTGTCCAAATTTAAGAGCGAAGCATCAACGTACCCATATGTTATAAAAGAGAATGTATCTCTATACCCACACATATAAACATATAAGATAATACAACCTGATCAAAGAAGTTAAAATAGGTAAATAATGGAGCACATGGCCATATTAATGTTTGACAATTTTTTAGCCATGAAAACGAACACTATGGACCATACAAAATTACATAGACATTTATTCACATCCCACAAAACATTTGAATTTCTTTTTTTCTTTTTCATGATTCCACAATTTAAAAAGCGAATCAATATAAGCCACATGGCCTGCCAACATTGAATGATGCTGAATTCAAATGCCCATTCCTTATAATAGTTAATTGACACTTTACACTCACCCGCATACCCATATAACGTGATAAACCATCATAAAAGAGCTTAAATTAGGGCAAAACCTCAAAATTTTCAATTTATCGGAATTTTATATCTATGAAAGAGGACGAGATGGACTACTTAAATTGATAGCGGTACATATTAGGATTTCAGACAACATTTACCAAATTCTTGTTTTTCAACAATTACCAAATTTAAGGACTGGTTCTATGCACCTCTCTGAAAATTCAACAACGGAGCATCAATGGGCCCATGTCTTATGTAAGACAAAACACTGTAATCCCCATACAAGTATATAATGCAATAAGTTCTCGTTAAAGGGAATTAGTTAGGTCGAAAATCTCCGAAATTTATTTATTTGCACAATGAAACCATGCGATATGGCCTCCCAAGAATTACAGAGGTATATAGAAAAGTTCATTGCTAATATAAAGATTTTTAGAATTTGGCAATTTCCAAAATTTAGTGGGGATGGTCCTGCTAGTTACAACTAGCAAAACTTAGATGTTGGAGCAAAGTGTCCTTCCTACAATAAAAAGGGATAGTCGTAGGTACTCCTATGTCATGAACTCTCTGCCAGACCCGTAGGTGATTGCTCCGGGTAAGTTGCTACCTCAACTAGTCATAAACCTGTCCCTACTACTACTATCAAAAGCATTTTTCCGTGTTCTTCTTGAAGTTTTTCACGTCACATAGAAGTTTTTTTTCTGTTCGTTTACCAGGCAGCTCAAATATTCGAGATTGAATATGCTTTCTCTTTGAAGTGGTATCTGATTATCCTGAATTTCTTTTCCACTTTTTGTCTTCTCGAAAACTTCTGGTACAACGTTTTAATTCTAGGAACTCCTTCTTTCCTCTTCTTAAACCGTGAATTGCTTGCTACCTAAGATGCATCTCTGGGTTGAAAACATGATTTTTGTAATACTCTTGTCCATGTCTATAAACCCCATATTGACAGATGTTGACATCGAAAAATTGAGCAGTAACTCTACTCGACGTACCTGCTTCCGCTGAGGGTATTTTCTTACCCCATTGTTTTTTGTGCTTCCTAGTACGTTTCTTCTATTTCGAATTATTTTCATCGTGAGTTAAGTCGCACGAAGAATAGCCTTGATCGAAAAGCAGTCCTTCATAATGTCATCAGAATAAATGAACTCTCTGCTTTCATGAGCTGAGTATATACTCTTGTAACAAGAAAGAAATGAAAAACGTCTTTGTACTTGTCCAACATCAGGACAGAGAAGGCGTACACACATGCTGGCATCAGTCCACAACACACAAATGCATGTGCAGACAAACACATACACACAAATCCATTACGGGCTCTCCCGTAGCAAAATGTTTAGCATGTTCCCTTCTACACAGCATGCCCGGAATCGATTCCCCACGAGAAATCTTTGGATCACATTTGACGTAATAGTGTAAGTTCAAAACTCATATAGCCTTGTATCCAAAACGGGGTTATCCTCAAAACTACCAATCAAGAAACACACCTAGCACACACACACGCATACCATACCAAAGAAACACATCTACACATATAAATATGAACATGTGCAATAGGGTGGTCCTTAATTTTCGATTTCCGAATTGCTTTGCTCCCAACCCCAAAATTGGTTCCATGTCGGACCAAATTAATCTGTAAAAAAATGGGCTCAATCGAAGAATATTTAACCGACCCCCAGGCAACCTAAATTCTGAAAGCATTTACAATGTATAATATACGGTAAAAGTTTATAATAAACTCTTGTAACTTAAAAATGGCTGAGGGAAAAGAATCATGTCTTTGATAGAGGTTGTAGAAGTAGATCCATACCTGATACTGAGTAGTGACCGAAATGAGGCATATCTTTACGTCCACCATCTTGGATTCGGGCACAAAATTTTATATAGAAATGACCTCGTATGATATATCATTTTGAGGTAGCTTTTGACAACAAACAGACGTCTGCCTTTATTTCCCAATTATCTCTGAACATATAATAATTATCAACTATGGAAAATAAAAGCTCCGAAGTATTAAAACTTAATATCCTGTGAGTTTATATCTCTACGGGCTGCAGATTTATAAGATTGTTGAATAGTTTCCCTTATTTGAATTAAACCATAAAGTAAAGAAAGAAATGCACATGCCCATCTACTTCGAAAGAAGATGTGAACTTTCAACGTGGGTTGAATATACTGATAAACATTATGGTGGTGAATGATGTTGCAGAGAGAGGTGTGAAACTGATACAAGAATACGGGAACATTATAACAAAGGACGAAAAAAAGATACAATACATATTGCAGATAGTCAGTGAACACAGAAAAAAATATCCAGATGCGACAAAAATTGGCTTAATTATGCAGTAGAATTTGGCTAGTTATCCACAGCCTTCAATTTTCTTTTATCATCATTTTAAACATTCATTATATGATTTATGTAATTTCATTTCATATAAATAATTTCAGTACAGGCTGGTGTGTATTTCGACGGGATGTAATTATATAACGACATATATAATTATTTCCTTGTTACATGTATGTAATAAATTATTAATATTTTAGTAACCTATAAAGAAAAAGACAATATCGAAAGATAATAAACTATTATTTCAAAGCTAAATAGAATTAAATGACCAGAGACAAGTTGAAAATATAGGAATATATGTTTTTATAATGAAAGGTTACCCAAAAACGATGTCGCAAAACATCATTTCCATTTAAAATTTTGGGTGCGAATACAAAATTGCGGGCTTCAAAATGGCCACCATCTTGCTATTTCTCAGGGTCAGATGTGGATTACTTCCAATCCCTGTATCCAAGATTTGGTTCCTTTCTCTTCAGCCGCTTTGAAGTAAGAAGGGTTTATTCCAGACTTTTCCTATATATTAACATATTGGATATGCATTCAAACTTTAAGTCGCTTGGGGGTCGGTTAAATATTCTTCGATTGATACAATTTTTCTCATGGATAAATTGGGTCCGATGTGGAACCAATTTAGGGGTTGGGAGCAAAGAAATTCGGAAAGAAAAATTTCGGCATGTAATTAAGGACCACCCTAATGTGCATACACACCCACAAACCTATACACTTATACCAAAAGACGTTTTAGTAAACCGAACGTTTAGATTTTAAATAAATAAGCAGTTTTGTGAAAGGGAAATATTATCTGAAGGATATCCATAGATGCTTATGCTTTCCCTTTCTCTTCCAAACTTTGAATGAAGTTTAGAATCACTAACCAATCCTTTTCCGGTTTAACAAAAAAAAAAAAAAAAAAAAACTTCTGTTCAAACTGACAACATAGCGTGTGGCATGTAAGAGAAATCAATTTTCCTTATGAACACAATCTGTGGATATAACTTGGAATGTACTGACCGGAGCCATTCACTCTAGGTATCATATATTTTTGAGATTTAGAAACAGCAAACCCAAAATAATTTCTTCTTTATCTTAAAGGAACTTGATTCAAATAAAAAATAGATATTTTTAGAATATTAAAATTAGTCTGTCATTTCGAAGGATTTAATGATCGTCTAGGATGTATAGATACAGAAATCTATGAATGTGTTCCTTAACGCTTTAACGATTATCATACCATAACAAGTATCATTCTGGATATATAACGGCCTTCATATGCAATACTGTTGGAAGAGTAATAATCCTTAGTCTTAATCATCACGATGGGAATTTTGGCATCTATTGTGGGTGAATCGTATTGATTCTAATTACCACACTCATTGAGAAGTCAAGCATCCTCTTAGGTGCATTACCTTTCTCACTACTTGTGTCAATTTGTATAGATGGCCGATACAACAGCTCGAACGACTCACATGCAGCCTTCCGATTGACCTTTCGGCTGCAGCTCATCACAGGTTACAGCGAAGCAGTTCATCTCTGTGTTAATATTGTCCAACTAGTTACTAATATTTGAGAGCTCTCCAACGCATTACTGAAAACACGCCGGGAACTGAACAATTTTGTTCCAGTAAAATTATTGTAGCCACCACCTTAGCAACTCGTTGCGGAAAAGAACAATAAGGCAATTTTCAAATCCGTTGGGGATATAAAGAAAACATGGAGATCACATAGTACGGCCTATCAGTATTTACGCACTGAACTCAGCAGCAGTTAAAAAGTATGGGTTTATTATTATTATTATTATTATTATTATACCAATTATACATATAACCTTGTGAACAGCAAAATACAATTTATAAATATATTATAGCTCTAGATAATATGTGAAAAATTGAAGGAAAATAATTTCAAATCACAATAAGTACAACGAATTGAACCAGTAATGTGAAACACGGAATACGTTCTGCATCTAAGTGGACACAGTGTCATCACTTATCACCCTTCCACGCATTACAATGTTTGATAATATGCTTTAGGTAAGAAAGTATTGTTTTTACATTTCCGTAGGCGTAGTGTGTACTTTGTAGTAGTCAGTGTTGCTAGTGATTTCTAGAGATATTACAGCCATTCTAGAGTTTAGATTAGATTATGTTTTCTTTATTGGGGTATTAGTGTCTTCTATTTTTGAGATGTTTCGTTCAGACAATACGATTTCAAACACAACCTCTTTGTTTTTTTCAGCAAGATAAGTATCGTTTTTTCTTTATCATTAATTTCCACTCATTATCAAGGACTTTAATTACCATACATTGTAACTCTGCTTTCTTGTTGCAACAAGTTAAATATGTTTGATTCTACACCGTATATATACAGTATATCTATTAACTGTTCATTAAAACATTTATTTGTGTAATCAATTGTCAATTCCTACCGTCCCTGACTGATATATCTGACATATCAATCTTAATATACATTTCACCCTCGAGATATCCACACTTATGTTTAATCAAGTACACAATAGTGCACACGTTCATTTTTCTGCCAGGTATTGTCTACCAAAAAGATAAAACTATGTAAAATAAGACTAATGAGAAAAACGTTGAATGTTGCTTCATGTTTGACAACACAAACGGCACCGTTATGATAAAGGTTTCCATTATTTAAAGATAAAATTAGGTTCTACTAGGATTCAAATGGACATAGTGCTCTCTATAGCCTATGGAACCCGGATGTTCAATGTGTCGTTATAAAAGTTCTCCATTGACTTCTATCTTTAGCTAATAATATCCAGTTTCTACACTTATTGCTATTCTTGAGAGATTCATCTTAATGTTGTTCTCCCATCTGCGCGTAGGGCTTCCTAATGGTCGTTTTACGATTGGACTTTCAATTAAAACTAAAAACTTTCATATTTTTTTCTATTCAAGCTACATGTCCTGCCCATGTGATCCTCCTAGACTTGATGATCCTAACAATGCATGATGAGCTTTATAAATTGTGCCAGTCCTTGTTATGAAGTTTCACATTACTTACTCTTAGGTCCGAATATTCGTCTCTGGATCTTGCTCTAAAATACTTTCAGTATAAATTCTTCCCTGAGAGTAAGCTACCATGTTTCGCACCCATACAGTAGAACAGCTAATATTATAGCTTTTTAATTTTAAGCTTCAGATTCCTCGACAGAGTTCGCGACGATAAATGATTCTCAACTGAATAATACGATTTATCTGGTTTTAATTTACATTGAATTTTTCCTGAATATAATTTTGGTCTGTTAATATTGATCCTAGATATTTGAAATATTTACTTGGTCCAATGTACTATTTGCTACTCTAATACATCCATAAGTTTAAGTATTACGATCCCACGAACTTTCATCTATTTATTTTTCTCTACATTTACACCTCAAACCGTACCGCTGGAAGCGTTTAACAAGAACTCTGTACTTCTTTCTCCTGTTCTTCTATCATCCTCTATTATATATACATTGCCAGCGTACGCATAACCAGCTGAATATTATTCAGCTCTAGGCCTGATAGTTATCTTTGATTTTCCTCATAGCGTACTCCAGAAGAAAGTTGGATAATAATGGTGACAACACATCTTGTTTTAGGCTATCCTCGACCTGAAAGTTCGTTGACCTGAATTTTACTACGTGGACTTTACTTTGGGATTCATTTAGACATATCTTAAACTAACTATCCTTTTCGGTATTCCAAATACTGCGAGAATGTTGTAGAATGTATATCTCAATAACAGAGTCGTAGGCCTTTCTAAAACCAATAAATAGTTGGTGTACCGGGATATTGTATTCCAAATTCTTTTCGAGTATTTGTCGAATCCTAAATATTTAGTCGACATTTGATCGATTTCGCCTAAATCCGCACTGGTTATCTACTATAACTTCATTTGCATATGGAGTCAAACTTGCTAATAAAATGTTTGAAGGGATTGTGTAGGGTGTTGATAGAAGAGAAATGCAACAATAATTTACATTTGCTTGTATCGTCTTAGTTGTTAATTAGAACAATGATTGATTCTTTCCATTATTTTGGCAATTCTTTCTTGTCCCAGATAAGGAGAATTTTTTTTGGTGCATCATGTTCCGCAATTTTCTCCCTCCAGTAAAATTTTTCAGCCTGAGTTTCATTCACATCCTGAGATTTGTGTTTCTTTAGTTTCTTTATAGCAATTTCTACTTCTGTAAAGTTAGGTTCTGGGATATAGGTCCTTCCGTGTGATTTTCTCTTTCTTCATTAACATTTGTGTTTGCTTGCGTGTTAACGAAAATGTTACATGGGGCGCGGAGGCTAAGTATTAAAGCGTTCACCTCCGGTGTTTGGGAACCCTGGTTCGATTCTAGCTCGCGTCGTGTGGACTTTATTGTGGATAAACGGCATGCTCGTGAGTTCTCCCGTTACCTCCCACTCTCTTCTTTCCACCATTTCACTTATCTCTCATCATCACCATCTCCTTTAGCCTAACCGGCATAACCGTGGGACATAAAACGTAGAGATTTCATTTCATTTTCAAAATGTCACAAAAGTTTTGTCATTTATTCAAGATGCTATCTATACGAGTGAGAACTGTTCTGTCAGCTTTCTTTAATATATAAGCACGAGATTGATAGCCTTTCTTAAATTCGTTGATGCCCTTATGCATGTCCCGAATGTTTTTGTTTTCAGTATTATGTTCATTAACTTCAACTTTGAAAAAAATGTTTTTATTTATTCTAAAAGTTTTGGAAGTTTCCTTCCTGATATCAACAACATTTTTGTGTAGCTTTTTCGCTCGGATTTTCTAGCCAAGGTAATTTTGCTAGTTTAGTGTATTGCTGGTTTAAGTATTTTTCTTTTGCTAAAGTTTAAATGTTATCTCTAATTTCAATCCAAGTATCCTCAACATTAGTGCATTTCGATTTTTCGAAAAGTGAAAATCTATTAGACACTTCCATCTGTGTTACCCTCCCACTTGGCTTTCCTATAATTTCTTTAGATGAACTTTCCCGATTTTTAGATGGTTTTAGATATCGCCTGCAATATAAAGACTTCTTATATTCCATGTTGCCAATCTCATGTGCATTTTACTTTGCTAAGGTTGTCCCAAGTTATCAGTCCTGGTCCGAGGCTTCTGTGTATATTTCATAACAACTGTCCTTTTCTTACAGGATGAGGTTGTTAGTCCCACGCCAAACAACCAAGTTGGAGGATCACTCCTTGGTGTCTGTCCGCGACTGCTTATACAGTATATTCACAGCTGACCTCTATATCTAGGGTCCCTCTTCTCGATCCGCAACCTGGGAATGTGACTTGCCGGTCAGATTTAAAGCAATCAGGTTAAATAAGTTTTATTTATGCAAAATCATGATCTGGTAATTTTCATGCTGTGATTTATTAACGAAAATGGCTACTGTACAAAACATGCTAACTCTTAACTGAAGTGGCTTCATTCTCTTTACACACCAATAAGGCAACGCACGTCTTAGGGTTCAATCGTTTATGCCGTAACGGCATTAGAATGATTATATTCTTAATACCTTATAATGGACAGCGTGTCATCATAGTTTTCAAATAGTCTAGCCGAAGTATTGCTACATTTGGGCCATACCATGCCCTACGCTTTTTGCTGTTTCTGATAGTTCAAAGTCCATCAAATCGAAGTTCGGAAGGTGCCGGCTCTTCATTGTTGAGAATTTTGATTTACACTACCTTTTTCAATATGGCAACCTGCGCATCATTTTTGTTATGAAATACTCATACCTCTTTTCGTAATTCACCCACCAGTGCCAATGTCAGTGACCTTTGCACATACGTTAATTTTGACTAAATAAAGTTTTGTACCATATTATTATCATCCACAGTATTTCAACCTAAAATCCTGTAAAAATGGACTTTTGTCGAAGCATAATCCAAAGTACATGCTAGAAAAGATATTGTAAAATTTTCGTATACATTTGGTTTATGTCTGGCAGAAAAATCAAACTATGTAGAGCATCACTCTGTCCAACTAAGTTTTGGAGCTGCTCTGCCTCTTTTAGTAACATTCGCATATCAATTATTGCCTGTAAACTGGTCTCAATATCAATCTTGAGTATACATTAAGAGGTACTATGTCAATAAGAAAGCTCTAACCTTTGGATAGATGAATTTTTCGTCAATTGTTAGTTACGACAACAGTTAGCAACACTGCTGCTTCCTAATGTTATCTTAAATAAGAAGTAAACTACAGAAAAGTTAACCTAATTTATAAAAAGGATAGTGTATTATCATAGATGATGTAGTCGTTAAGTTACGTTCAATATTAATATCAATATAAAAACTATTTGTAGAATTACTGGGATTTAGTGCCATTTCGTTAATACTTACTATACATCCCAACGAAAAATATTGTTTCAATTGATCACTTGTTTTTTAAAGAAATACAGAAACTTCTGCATACAGTAACACCTCACAATATTAGACTCTGAGTAAAACAAAGATAAAAAAATAATCTTTATAAAATTATGTTTTTAAAATGAGTTATCTTTAAGTGAACTTTGCTCCAGCTGAGTTGAAATTTTGGAAACTGATAAGCTGATTGATTTCGTAACGGTTTCTTATCATTAATATTCAGGATCTTCGTCGTCAGTGAAATCTTCGTCTGGTTCTTCAGCTGTTAAGTTCTAAGTCGCGTTGCAGGATTTTGACAGACACCAAGACAGACACTAAAAGCAGTAAACTTAGGTTGGAAGATGCTGTGTTACATTTTTATGAGCATATAGGACTTTTTCATTTATATAACTTGTGGCGGAGCAATCTCTGTTGCTGTAGATATCTTTGCTGGTACGATACTCTTTATTGAGCTATCGTAACATCATCCATATTGTAAAGGATCAAGAGTAAGATTAGTTGGTCCCATTACAAATCTTCATATTGTACATTGATGGTGTGCTCGTTTCACATGTTCTTCAAAGGCTTCAGTTGTTGGTGGCAATGTTGCAGGCAAGTACAGCAAGTACTGCTTTATGCTTCCGGTAAAGGCACCACAAAAGTGAAACTTTACATCCGTCATGGTATCGAAAGATTCTTTTATATAGCATGATCCTATAAACCGTGTTGCCTCACTGATAATTGAATGCATGTTAATATCTAGAACTCCTAAGAGGAGTAGCTCTTTGCATTCTTCAAGCTACTTGGCGATTTTACCTTTACCAATTCTCCTAATGTTTTCTGCACTATCACATCTTGAGATACACAGAGCTGCTAACAATTGGTCAACTATGTCCTTATGTTTCATAACTGATGCACCTATGTCTATTACCACCCACTTTGGTCTTGTCATTTCCATAACAACATTTATTTCAAACTTTAAAGATTTTAAAAGTGAAGTAGTAAAAGAAATACGTCTAAATTATTACAAATCACTTACAAGTTTTTGTAGGTGGAATCTAATACTCTTTCCACAACACTCTGAACAATTAGTACATCAGCTTATTCTTGTTCTTTTCGGAGGTCATCACAACACTATTCTTAATTTTGAGAGGCACTGCATGTTGACCAATTATGGTCAGTGTTTGGGAGTTCTTCTCAGAGAATGGCCACTGTGCTACACATTTGCATATTATGTCTGTGAGTTCAACTTTATTTTCGTACACTTGCAAAACATTTTGTGGTGGCGGTTGTGTCATCAAATTGAGGCGATATTTTCTGCTACTTTCTCTGACACTCTTTTGAACCTAGTCATACCTTGATTATTGCCCTCGACATATCGGTCAAATATGAGACAAATTCTTGAGTGCCTAAGATCTTTCTCCAGATACTCTTAAAATTTAACAAAATAATATTTAATTGTTCCATTTGCTGGCCTTGCAATATAGCACAACCGTAAGGAATACTGCATCCGTTGCAGATTAAAACCTTTGTGAATATTCTACAGCAAAATGGGTTTTCATCTTTGATTTGCTGGTACCTCTTATCTCTCTATTGCCCTTAAATAAAGCGGTTAGGACAGAAAAAAGGTCATACTAAAATATATTCTGATATCGAAGTCTCTATTTATCAACATGCCGGGTACTCTGGTGTACACAAGATTAGAATCAGCTATTGGTTTACTTGAAACTTGATCATTTTTCTTCAACTTAACCATAGTGACTACTCTCATTTCTACCCTATTGTGGAAACTTTCTGGCCATGATTCCTCAAAACGTTTCATCTGAGCTTCTTGTATTGCAAAAGCATTATTCACGTAAATGTCTTTAGATAAAAATACTCCAGATACTATATTTATAATTTCTAATGGATGTTGTCCTGGTGTAGAGAATCTATGAACTGTGCAAGCTTAAAACGTATTTTTTTTATCGATCATTGTTAACCAGAATAATTCTTGCTAGAGATTTCTGTTTGTGATGCATTACAATCTCTTGAGAGCTCCAGGTCTCTCGTATATCTTCCATATACTTTCTCTTGGGTTGAAAATGTGTAGACTGAGTGGTGATTTTTTCGTTGCATTAATTTTAAAGTAAGACCGAGTATACCCTCTGCGGCATGATTATATCGCATAAATTTGAGTTGGTAATACTACTAAACAACGTGAATATGAAGTGTCATCTACAGTAAACAATTTTCCTTGACAAAGGTTATTTGCTCTGCAGAATTTCAAAACAAGCATTGACTGTCTGAATGATTTAAGAAGCAAATTTGTATCTCCGAAAAAAAGCCATTAGTGTACAGGGCGCCATATTGAAAAGGGCTCGTATATCAAAATGCCCAAGAATGCGGAGCTGGCACACTTCGCATTTTTATTCTATGGAATACGATCTTTCAAATTCTGTTTAAAAAATTGGACATGCTTCCAGACAATGTACACCTTAGATTCTTCTATACAAAAAGGTTCTAAAATTTGATCGACTATATATAGTTCTAGAAACATGCTTAGCCAGGGAGTGCCATAATCTTATTTTCAGCATTTCTTTACATAAACGCCTTTGCACATCAATCCGTGAATTATATATGTTCATTCGTTATTTGGCACTTACTTTAGTTTACTTGTGTTCAAGGCATATATTGAGCATTTGGAAAGAAATTTCCTTGCCGAGTAGTAATTTTTGTTGCTGAGCTATAAAAACCTCTTTATTTAAAATGCATCGTTGGTGAAAAAGATTTGAGTAGTGAATAATACGGAAAAAGTGGTAGTGTTTAGAAATATGTTAATGTAAGTAATAGTAGTGCTTATTAAATGAATCGCAAATGCTCGTGCCTACAGGCCCCATATCTCGTAGATAATTGTCTAATATATACATATCCTACATATTTTTGACACATAGATATAAATCATAATCATTATCATATTATCTTGGCCCGCTACCACTTTTATGATTTGTATATTTTGTTATGAATACATCTAAAGATCTATCATGGGAGAACAGGAAAAACTATGCAAAAAGAAGAACCAGTTTCTCGTACCGACTGTGTAGTACGTACTTTCCACTAAGATTTTGAGAGTAAATAAACGCTTCAAACACACATTTGCCTTGAGTCATAATTTAAACATATATGATAGTAAATGAGAATATATTTGTGATTCATCTAATTTTCTGCAGTGGATAAAGCTTGAGTTCAAGGAAATCTTAGATGTGTCAATGATGAAAGTACAGTAATAAAGTTAAGCTTACCTTTCATACATCAATTGTATAGCCAGGTAGTGAGAGTACAAATCAATCGGCTTCTGTGTTCATTCTGATCACTAAATATTGAAAGATGTTAATAATATACAAATAAAGCTGGATGAAAATTCGAGAGTTATGTGAGATATATTAAACACTTTATGTACTGGGTCATGATTATAGTTCATGACGTGACCCTTCTCATTCGTTAAGAATAAGTCTTCATCACTAAGTGGATTTGAACATAGGATGAAGCTATAAATACTTCTACCAAGTATATTGAAAATGAAAACGCTGTAGTGAGAATTCAAAATAGTGATGGTAAATTCAAAAATATTTTCGTTTCGTGTATTTTTGCTGCCTTGAAGAATTTAATTTTTTGGGTCCAGATTGCTAATGGTGTTAGACACTTTAAAAGATACGTGAATAAATATATGGCAAAATTTCAAAATATTTTGTACCGCTATCAATTTGAGATGTGAAACCGTAACCTCTTAACCTCATGTCAGTACATGCAATCGGGAGTCATAATGAAGTCGAAACTATAATTCTTGGATTGTATGCAAGTAATATATGTGTAAGTAAACCTAGTATTTCTAATATTATATTATTGATCTCTTGTGCATCACTCCTGGACAAGAAAATTCTTAATATTGTTTTAATTCCTAATTTGCCACGCTTAAATTCGTAGGCAAACTACTAAACAGAAATGTTGAATGTTTGTCTATAGACGATGCTTGCTACTCTTTTACGCCAAATTTAAAAAGAGAGAATATCTATTATTATGTAAGCAGCAATTTACCAGACGACCAGGGTCTCTAGTAGGATTGAGGAGAGAAGATACGAGAACGGATAGAGTCGCTAAAGCTTCTAGATTCCATCGTACGGTTTATAAACACTTGAAAGGGTTAGTATAGAAATAGAGCTGATAAGCAAGTGGTTTAATTGTTATGTTGACACTGATTTGACTATCGATGAAAAACTTACAACATTAGTAGTTTCTGTGATTACGTACAATAAAATCGCAATATGATAGGATCTATAAATATCTAGCAGTGAAATGAAGGTGAAAGGCACTAAAACGGAAGAAGAACAAAACGAGCTACAGCGGGTTTAACGGATACTTACTCAGCAGCGACTCATAAAGTGTACGGAATAGCGGATAGGGTATGACTGACATTTAAGTTACGTAGAGTGTACATAAGATAAAAAAGGTTGAAGGTCGAAAAGATATTGGAATTATTTTCAGCATTTCAGCTTTATTAGTTGCACTGGAAGGGTAACAGAGAGATCATCAGTTTTGGCAAGAGAGTAATAAATTCTGAAAAGTAAAGCGGTATCTCCCAAAATTCCTAGCCGGTAAGATATTGAATATGCATATGAACATAGCTCGAGCTACACTCGCGTCTAGATATAAAAATGAACATAAAGCAATCAACATCAAAACTAAGTTTAAAAACTCAACTCATTTTTGAATCTAATTTACATGAGCGACCTCTTTTATTATTTTTCCGTTGCCAGGTAGTCATATACAGTATGTGTAATCATTTTCAGAAAATCTGCAGACATTTAATAATCTAAACAAACCCAACTAAGACATTGACTTCGACATTGATATAACCAATGACTTTGTTCATCCGTACAATTCAGACACTTATATCCAGTATGACCTGATTGACGAAGGTGAATAATTTACTGAAAGATCCAATAGTGACTTGGTTGATAATTTTGTATCTATTCTGTTATCGAAGGTAAATATTAAGGAAAATGACGTAGCTATTGACCGTATTGACAATCCAGGAATTATGTCTACAGTCTATTATGGCTACATTAACCTTCTTGGAAACTATGTGTGATTGTTATAGGGTTGGTGGTTTGATCACAGTATCAAATTACCTTGAAAAAAAAAGAGTGCTTTTTCAATTACAATTATTGTTTAGGTTGTTCAGTGGATACAAGGAAATTATGTGAAAGGAAGGACTGGGGGTAATATTTCTCAAGGTAACGAAGAAAATTCTGTCGCTTTTCTTATGTCTGTGTTCCATCTGTAGTCACACCGTTAGTTAATGAAAATAAAGATAAGGCGATGATCAGTTATTGGTGTGGGTATATCCAACATACTACTTGGTTGTGGTAGCTCAATTACACCGTGAACTTAAGTAAGGACAGATTGAGCATGAAACCTCAATAGAGCGTCATAAGTGCGTGTATGCTGTACGAGTTCAAACTGGGGTCAAACGCCATTGCAGTGAGTCGAAAGATATGCCAGGTATTTGGTGATTGTGACGTGAGTACGTGGAAAATACAGCGGTGGTTTAACTAGTTTAAGGACGGTGACGAAACACTCGAAGAAGCGCCACGCGCCGGAACACCAACACGTGTACAAAATGAATTTCAGGCAGCAATTGAGGGAAACAATGGCAGACATGTGAGGAACTGAGGCTTCAATTCAGTGTGAATGGATAAACCATCCGGCGAAACTTCCATCAACTTGGGAACACCACAATTTCGGTCGATGGGTCAAACAGAATACGATTTCGGGCCAGAAGGCAACGTGAGCAGACACCTATGTTTCTTTGCTGTTTCGTCTGCGCAAGGATTCATTTCTGTACAAGGTGTTGACATGTGATGAGAAATAGGTACTGTACGAAGCTCCACAGCTCCGTCATCATTGGATATCACCTCATGAACCGGTTTCAAAACAGCCGAAACCAGCACGGAACGAGACGAAAGTTCTCCTGCGTGTTTGATAAACTGCTCGTGGCACCGCCCATTGGGCACTGCTACCAGCTGGTCAGAACAGCAACGCAACTGTGTACTGTCAGCAGTTGAGCCGTGTTCAAGAAAAACTAAAAACTCTTCAGCCAGCTCTTCTGAATCTCAAAAGGTTCCACATGTTATACAACAACGCTAAGCTCCACGTGTCTATCATGACCCGGGACACCATTCTACGCCATGGACGTGGAACACTATTGCATCAATCATACTCCCCGGACACTGTACCGTGCACGTAACATCTGTTCCATTCCTTTTACAATGAACTTACAGGAGGACAGTTCAAATCCTTAGTAGAGGGGCAAAACGCACTTGATGCCTTCTTCGGTTCACCGCCAACCAGGTTTCCAGAACGTTGGCAGAAGGTTGTCGATCCTGATGATGACTCTTTTGATTTTTCATGTACGTCTTAGGTGGCATATTAATGTTCGGAGTTGGTGTATGACAAAGTGATAGATCTTTCTTGGTTATCTTTATAATAAAAGTACAAACAATAAGAAAATTTCTACAGTTGAGATCCATCAAAATTATTTAAAAACTTTAAGAAATGATATTAGTTGGTGCTGATAATTTTGCTGTTATGAGTGTGTATCTTAAAATGCTGAATGTGTAGTACAAAAAGAACCTCGTATCTTGTTCAGTACAGTTTTGTCATTATTCACAGCAATAACAAAAAGACAACTAAAACTCCTTATGTATATAATAATAATAATAACTGTATATCAGCTTCGGCAATGGAACATTCGCTTCATCATATTCATTACAATATGTCTGATGAAGGCCATGTTGTACAGGTATTATTAATATATACGCGTTGCGTTGGTTAATTTTGTTTTATTAAACCTCGTCTTAAAACTGGAAGCAAATATTCTCAAAAAACGCACCTGCTAATTGAGTTTCATGGGTATCTATATATGCAAAAATGTTACGGGTAATCACTTTGAATTCAATATTACATTGCAGTTTAACAGTTTAAAAATTGATAACCTTCATTTCTTTATAGTTTGGTTCCAAATAGATTTACAAACCTGAAATAAGGTTAATAAACGCTATTTTGTTTGAACATTAAAAAATATGCAGATGTTTATTCAAAATCGATAAAATGAATTTTTTCATAGATAAATCTCAATCTAAATTTCAATCAATATTGTGTTGTAGGGCATATGCTGCTTATAAACAATTCCAACTTATTACTCATTTAAATATACATACGTTTTACTCTGCAGAACAGTTTCTTTTACCACCCTGTATATATAAACAAATACAAATGAACACAAGCAAGGGGCGATTAATGATCGAAAAAATAGTGCTATCACCATTTACTTTGGTGAAGTAGTTTTAATGACAATTTGTAGCTTTTTCCTTATTGCTAGCTTCTTCTTATTCCTCCTACAAGTTACGTATATGGTATCAAAAATGAATGTAAAAAAATAAATTACAAAGAAGGTGAACTGATTTTGAAGGCTTGGAGGAAGCTTGACGGAATCAATATAGTATAAAGAAAGATTTGAATCCTAACTCGGGAAGGAAAGGAAACTGATTCGAATTCAAGTGACTCAAAATTATTTAAGCAGTGAGTTAGTAAGAGGTGAAAACGGATCAGCTAATCAGCACCTGTGGGGCGGAGCAAGGTAAAATAATGTTATACTAGAACTCACATAATCAACTATGACTTCCGTAAGAGAGAAGTTTTTCAATATGTTCACACTTCCAATCTACTTCGACACACTTATCGTATCCTTTCAGCCACTTCCGACGTACTGCCAGTTTGCTTCCGGGTCACTTCCTATTTAATTCAATTTTGAAACCTTTCAATGATTTGAAGATCACCTGCCTAAAAATCGATCAATTAGATTTAGAGCGAAATTCGTAATTTAGGGTCAACGTTTCCCATCTGAAATGTGACCCAGAACCACAACGTTGTATTTACTTTCGCCTCTCTATCCACTTGGTAGCCTAGAATTCGAAAACAACGTTTATTAAAACTAATAGTATCATATCTTAAGGGCTAAATTTGCTTCCTTTTATATACGATAGCTACAAGCCATATTTGAGAGGCAAATGAGCCTTAAATCTTATTTGAATTTTTGTATTTGATGAATCCATAATATACAGGGTGCGACAGCTATTTGAGAACATAGAATATAAAAGACACAGTATCCTGTATGTAATTATAAAACATCCCTTTTTGTTGCATGAAAACGTAGCAAACCCTACGCTAACCCACGAAATGAAAGGGCTTGTAGTCATCGTCTCCCTGGCCGCAGGACACGAAGATTCCAAGATCATTGCCTTCCTGAAGGTGCCCGGTCATTCTCTTCAAAGTTAAGAGAGAACCGGACGCCGCTAATTGTAATGTGGAACCCGTTTCCCACAGGAAAGGACATTTTCAGCGCTCGGACAGGACTATGACGCCCGAATTAATCGCTTCCGCCCAAGCTGTTTACGAACTGGAATAGGGAAGTCCATGAGGGCACTCGCAAGATAGAAGCAGGTTGACGAAGCCACTATTCGACGTGTAGTGTATGAAACCACCGTTACAAGTTGTAGCTGATGCGCAGAGGCCAGTTTATGTCCGTGAGAATCACAGGGAAAAGAGTCACCCTCGCTAGGTGCATTTTGAACAAACTGAAACATCTCGAGCACCCAGATATGCTCTGGTTCTTCTAGAGTGATAAAATGTTTATCCAGGCTTAGAAGGCAAATCGCAGGAATGATCGCTGGCTGTGTAAAATCCGGAGATGTTCCGACCGTCATGCACACCAAGTTCAGGCCTCCGCGATGGTTCTGGGGGGTCATGAGCATTGAAAGCGACGCGACGCCTCCACATTTATTTCGTGAAGGTGCCGGAGAGAACGACGCTGCTTACAATGATGTGTCGTTCAACCCTGGATTATTTCTATAGCACGTGGCAGGCCATATGTGTTTCAGCAGAACTCCGCTCCCGTCCATACGGCTCATTCAAACCAAAAATGTTTGGTCCCAAATTTTTACGACCAAGTCACCCCATATTTGTGGCCTCCAGCTCCATTGATGTCAACCCTTTGGACTTTTACGTTTAGGGCGTGGTTCAGTGGGCCCCTAATAAGCATCGACACAACACCGTTGCTGCTCTTAGGACAGCCATTGTGGATGATGCCATGCCAAACCTTCCCAGGACCTACCTCAATCCTGCCTGCCGACGATTTCGACACTGTCCATAGACTGTTATTGCGGCAGATGGCCGTTTCATAGAATGATATCCTGTATTGAGTCTGCCTTCACGTGTACAAAATGTTCAATGGTCATTAAATGCCGTATCTTCCGTCACTGCCTGTTTTTCGGCGATGTTACTTTTTCCCAAATAGCTGCCGCACTCTGTATATCTTAATATATGATTTCTGATACTTTGCGTTGGGCGTGTTTAACATGTTTACTAATGATTACTGGTTATTAATGCCAGTCTTTGTTTATTGATTATTTTATTGTTTGAAAGTCATAAAAGAAAATGTATCTTTTTTTGAGTGCGATCAAATATTTATCGGTGAGACCCACCAGGCACGAAACCCTTATACCACCACTTCGGTTTTTTGAGAGCCGCTTAAAATATTTTTACTCGGCAACCACTACAAGCAGATGCCAAAACCCGCTGCTTATTCCACAACTAAAAACCCACACGTAAACCTGAGATCTTGCCCGTTTAGTTGATGGGTCCCTCCCATTAAATGTATGTATATCTATAAGAAATACTGATTAATTTAAAATTAATATTGTGGTTTAGTTCGCATCTTGTATCGATTCACTTCAAGATTATAACATACTAATCTGTAATAAAGATAGCTTTTGTTAAACTGTATGAAACAAATGGAATATGATAATTGTAAATTTTTTAATAGTTCTCTATTCAAATGTTAATAAGTTTATTCTTCAATAAACTCATACTGTGGAACATATTGACTTGGTTTTTGAAGGGCTTCAAACGTCCAGAACAGTCCCCGATGCACTTGCATGAGTCTTAATGACTTTTATTTATTCGGGACGCTTTTTATGCTATAGTAAACTGACGTAATGCGCTACCCGAAAGACATACAAACATATTATTCGTTTTTGGCCATGATCTACTTTTTTTAAAAAATGTATTATTTATTATTGTTGGTATGTAGGTGTATTAGTCCACAAGCCTTTGTTTGATAGAACCTGATAGAAAACATACGATTCTCCAAATCACGTTTTGTATACGAAGCAAAATAAAATCCAAACCGCAATTAATTTGTACCAAAATTTTACTCCAGAGAAAACTTTTGTTTGTACATCATTTTCCTGCACTTGCGCCATTGAATAGGCGGTATTTTGCCATTTCTGATGCTATAGCCACAAGTACAATGACGATTAGACGTCTTCTTTGGACTTGTCTTTAGCCCTCCTTCAAGGAGCTATTTTAAAGAACCAGAGAAGTGGAAATCTAATTGTGTGAAATTTGCTGAGTATAGCAGATGTGAACAGCACTTAAACCGTAGGTCTTCTATGGTTCCAGTGATTGCAAGAGTAACATGTAGACGGGTAATATTATGTTGAAGCTAAATAGGTTCCGCTCAACAATCCAATTCCTTTGGTGGGTATTTTGTCTTCAAATGATATTTGAGAAGGTAACTGTAGGCGGCACTAGTCAGTGTGATGAATGGGAGCATGTGGTTTTGCAGAATATTACTACACTTATCCAATAATAATCTCAGCATAATTTTGCTTGTATTGTGTATTCTGAGCAACTTCTTTTTTCTTGGCAAAGAAGAATGCCTTGCCGAGTTCAACTCCGGTCGAAAATAACACCTAACTTTCACCCCAGCTTACACTGTGAACGAGAAAAATCCTCGCCTTCCTCTTCATAATGCTTCTGTGGTTTTGATACGTATCAACCAGACGATCATTAAGCTTTTCCTTCAGCTTTTGAGGACCACTCCTGGTGTCTACATTTCTATAGAAGAATACATCGTGCATTATGTGATCATCTCTACCAAAACTCGTATATAGAAAGCAAACAATTTGAGAAGGGCGACATAACGGTTATTCTGAAAAAAAGCCGATTTGTTCTTGCTCTTGACTCCCGGCTTGTAGAAATATCGCTGTAAGAGACAGTCTTAACCATATTTCGTTTTCAGTCTCCGATAAATATCTACTGGTTTCCGAAAACTGTGTCTGCAAATGTACAAAAGCCTTCAAGAAAATATTTTGACGATTTTCATTTGAACCTTCTTTGCATAGCAGATAAAGATCGCACGTGGTTAGCAAATGATATTGTGCACTTTGAATTGTGTAGGTAAGTAAACATTTGGCTTGCTAGTACAATGAGTTTGGTGATAATAAACTTGTTAAACTTTTCCCATATGTGACCATTGGAGCTATCAATTAACTCATATATGTATGATCTGTCAGGAAAGTAAATGTACACCTATTTTTCGAGTGTGGCATTCCTGCGCTCCATCCGTGGAGAGTATGAGAATTAAATCAATCAAATGTTTACTGAGGGGCAAAAAGAAAAGCTTAATCTGAATAAGACATTGCAGAGGGGCACAAGCTGTGAATACGAGTAGTGCATTGTGTAAATAATGGACGACACCGAAAGAGAAAGCCAGAAACAGCTGTTAAACTTACAAAAAAAGAGTAAAAATTGTCGAAGTGGGAACATAAAACACAAATACAACAAATACGCCGACAACTAAACGATCACCATGCCATGATCTTGGTGTAGTGTTTAAGGTGTTGGCTTACAAATGCAAAGGACGCAAGTTCGAATCCTCGGCAAGGACGTTTTTAAAAATTTTTGTTAATAATACATACAACTCATGAAAGATGGTAAAAGAGGTCGTATTTAGTTTTTCGTAGCAATTATTATTGGTAATGTTTAGTACTGATAATACTTTTTGTCTTTGCTTATTGCTTTTGTTCTTGTCTTCATTTCGAAAGAGAAGAATATCCGAACAAATGCCACCAAAATTCCTCATATTTTGAATGTAAACGCCATTTGCAATTAGTGAAGAATAAAAATTGAACGTTCCGAAGTAGCTGGCGACACCTCCCGACCACGTTTCTACGTTAGCATGTAAGAGGCTTGTGTTTAGGTTAGGCTCGTCAATACGTTTTGCAAAGGGGCCCGGTTTAGCTCTGACGCACCACAGGTGCGAGAAGGGAATAAAAAAAACTTTTTTTCTCTCCCTCTGTGTGTCTATTTATCTATCTATTTGTATATATATAACGCTATTTGTGAATGCCATAACCACCCTAATTTTCAGCGGATTGAGACGAAACTTGGCACAAACATTAATTGTTGAAATATCTTGATGAGTTCGTTAACCAGAATAATCAGATGAAAATGTTCAAAATGGTGGCCCTTCAAACTCTTAAAAAGTTCCAAGGGAACCAAATTCCGCCCATAAATAGGTATTCAGAAAGTTTGAAAAAATTTTCCTCTTTTACTGAAATATTTGTGTGCAGAAACTTATTGAAATATTGGACCCGATTAATCGCATAAAGAAGGTTCACGCCCTTTCGCTACGGTCAGTTTTTTTTTTTTTTTTTTTTTTTTTTGCAGGAGGGGGTTATCTTCCTATTGGAACAAAATGATTGTTACTGATGATATGAAATTACACATTGAAAGTGAAGTAACTTGTGTAACGTGTTATTTGAAAGAATAATATAATAAATGTGCATTCCTCTAATACAGAGAACTCATGTATTTCGAGTTCGGGAGCCTGAATGGCGAGGAGTGTTATTTGATTTGCTTTTTAGTAACACATTGCATTGCAAATAAAGGTAGGCAACATTAGTGGTAAGTAAAATAGTAATAATAATAATAATAATAATAATAATAATAATAATAATAATAATAATAATAATAATAGTAATAATAATAATAATAATAGGTGTTGTTTGTGGCAAGGTAATATGTAAATCAATTCTTCTTTAAACGTAATGATTATAACGCCATATCTCCCTTACAAACAAAATATTAGCAATTTATATCGAGAGAACGAGAAACTGTAGAGCAATGGGAGCAACGTTGGACACTATGCACTCATAGTACTCAGAAAAGTAAGCGATTTCAATGCAAAAGGAACGAACAGTCATTGTCATGGGTACTCATGGGGCCACGGCAGAGCCCTCTTTAGGCAAAGTGCCAATAACTTATATCGAGAGGTGATACTGGGATGGGACCAACTTTGGACACCGTGGACCCATAAGGCGCTTCGAAAAAATTAGGGAGGCGGGCGCCAGCCAGCCTTACTTTTTTCCTCATAATAATATAAAATTATATTGTCGAAATACACACACGAGTTAGCTACTAATATTTCATATTATTATTATTATTATTATTATTATTATTATTATTATTATTATTATTATTATTATTATTATTATTATCTACAGCGTCTTTTCATTACGTGAGCATGTTTGACATGAAACCAAAGAGAAAATCCATCTTGTAGCGAAAAGAAACAATACTTTCTCTCAAATGGATAAAATATCAAGCCGAGATTGATTCTAACTCGCATGGACGGCGCGAAAAGCCAGTGCTTTGTCCACTATTTTTTTAACTGACTCACCGAACGCGTTTCAGTAACTTACTTATTGCTAATTTTACTTGCTTCACTCGTTTAACTTGCTTTTTCTAATAACTTATAACGACAGGCACACGAACACAGAAACATCGAGAACAGTTAAAATGATATATGCTCTCCCGCCGAGAATCGAACCCGAGAGTCCATACACCCAAGGCTCACGTGCTAGCCTCTAGACCAGCGGCGATGGCAACGCTCACTTCCTGTGTCGTTAGGGATTACGACCACTGTATTGCCAGCTATCACTTCTGTGGGTTGTATACTATGATCACATGTTTCTTCTTTGCTGGAAGAGTAAAACCTACATTATATGTAATACATGAGGTATTTAGACCTACATGCTCTTCATATAATGTAATAAAAGGGTCATGGTGTCGGATTTTAATACATGACGTATTGCAGTATACAACATGCTTTGCATTACTTGTTTGTTTGTAGACAGCTACTAGCTTAGTGTTCTGAAAGGTTGTGTATAAACTAGGGATAGCCCGTTCCGGAATTATTAGTTTTCGGACTCCCGAAAGTAAAGCCGGACAAATTCCGGAATTCGGAAAATTCCAATTTTGTAATAATTTCGGAATTCGGAAAAATCCGGAATTTAGAAATTTCTGATTTCGTTAACATTCCGGAATTCGGAAAATCCGGATTTTTTCGAAAGTCGGAGTTTTTTTCAATTCCCAAATTTTCTAAATTCCGGATTCTTTCCGAGTTCCGAAATTCTTCTGAATTCCGGAGTATAACTGAATTCCATAATTTTGCGAAATCCGGAAAGTGAAAGTTCCGCTTCCGAAAAATGAATTTATTTTGGTTAATATGAATCGTGGCGGAAATAAGTCTTTGACCAGGTAATGGCGACTGCTTTGAAAGAAATGGGGAGTATGAGAATTCAATCTGTCATATTTGTAGTTTCGTGTGGAGAAAGAACGAACTTGTGAACCAGTGGTTTAAGAAAAACTCAAGTTATTAATATAAACTTTGCCGACTTCATAAAAGAAATACGAAAGACATTTTGAATCGAAAAATATAACATACAAGTTTGCAAGCGGAGACAAACAAACCTAACGTAACCAGACTACCGTTTACCGCGTAGCGATCGCGGTTCAGTGGTCAAGGTGCTTCTGCGAATGCACGTTGCAATTTTTTTCTTACTTTAACATTTTTGATGGCGATTGATCAGCGATAACATACGTTTTATTATATTCAGATATTTGAATAATCGGATGTTTCAATACTTGAACTATCAAATCTTCAGGAATAATAATAGTAATAATAATAATTATTATTATCTCGTAGAAGATTAAAAGCTAGAAGCTAAATTATCGCTCAGGTCATACCATTACAAGGAGAAACGTGACATTTGGAAAGGGTATTTCGGTTTGGTTTAATGTTGCTCACGAGAAGAGGAGTTTCTCATCTCGTTTCTATAACAAATAAAATAACATGAGAATTAACATTTTACATTCGAGACGGGTCAGGGCTAAATCAAAATTTTCGTCTCTCTTTGGAGATGAGAATCGAGACGAGACGAAAAGTATCGTAAACATTTCCCGTCTTGTCTCGATTCTCGAAATAGTGTATGTCCATTCTTTAAGTAACAATTGCTCTGTAGACTGAATCTCATAGGCTATTTCGTTACATTGTATTTCAGAGCTCATTGAATTATGCTCTGTGTAGGTATTTTTGTAGCAAAGCTTTTATATTTACCTCTGCATATTCTAAAAATTAGTTTATTATATGCCTTACTGTCGCGTGATATTCAGTTATATTTATTACATTTATTTTCCTCAAAACATACTTTCTACATGAAACTTCAATAAAAGGTTCTAGTTTAAAATGTTGGTAGTTGCAGAGGTGTGTCTTGAAGGTACGGAACCCTTTCCCCGAAATGTCTACTTTTAAGTAAGTTTTGCCAAATTTCAGGGCAAGTTTAAAACTATTATTATTATTATTATTATTATTATTATTATTATTATTATTATTATTATTATTATTATTATTATTATTATTATTATTATTATTATTATATCAACTCCATGTATAATCTTTAAAAGATATACGGTTTGTATCTGAATAGTAAAAGCTAATTGACTGTCGATCTCGGTCGTCTGGAAGTCTTCAGGAGGCAAGGACATCGGTCACGTTCTGGGTTTGAGTTCCGAAGGGGCAAGTATTCGGGCTCGAGCAAAAAATTGTTAAAAGTTATAGGCTTCATCCAAACATATTCAAAACAGCAGGGACCGGGTTTGGGCTTCTCAACGGCTCCAGCTGCTCGGCTTACAGCTCATTCAATATCGAACCGAATCGAGAAGTGAGCCGAGCCAAGAGCTCACCACACCGAGCCGATTTGAGCCATCGGCTTAGTTGAGCTGAGTCGAAACGTGCTGATGAACTAGTTTCAACTTAGCTGGCTCGAATCGGTTCGCATGAGCCGAGTAGGTGACCCATCCCAACCGAGAAAGCTCGAGCCATCGGCTCAATTGAGTTGAGTCGATGGCTTGTTCAAACTAAGCCGGCTCGGGTCATCAGCTCATCCCAACCGAGCCGACTCGAGCTATTCGCTCAGTTGATACGAACCGAGCCGGTTGATATCACTACCCGAGTTGGTCTTCTGCTTGGGCTCAAGAATTCGACCGTGCAGATCTCAGCCTTGATTTTAAGAACTACAGTATATACTTATATTGGTGATTACGACATTTGAGGCTGTCTCGTAATAATAATAATAATAATAATAATAATAATAATAATAATAAACTCTTGTCTTCTCGTTATCTAGACGAGACGAGATACACTAAAATTGCCCCACGAGATGCACTAAAATTACGAGATGAGACGCACCTCTGTCGTGAGCAAAACTAAAAGTATTCCACATTACTGCTTACATTTCTCATGGCTTTTGCTTTCCAGTCTGATCAGGCCAATATTTCAAAACGAGTAAAAACGAGCTGAACGAGCGAGCGAGCCATTATCAAACTCAACTCAACTCGAAACTCGACCTCGAAAACAGCGACTTGGCTCGGAACTCAATTCAAGAAAATTACCTTTGACTCGAATCAAATTGTACTCGAGTCGAATTGAATTTTGGCTCGACTTGTGCTCATCCCTAATCGTGTTTGTATTTTATGTTTCCACTTCAACAATGTCTACTCTTTTTTCTCCTTTTACCTGCTGTTTCTGGATTTCTCTTTCGGTGTCGTCCTTTATTTACACCGTGCACTATTCTTATTCTCAGCTTGTGACCCGCTTCAATGTCTTATTCAGTTTAGGCTTTTCTCCTTCCATTGACTTCACATGTGATTGATTTAATTATCACTTTCCGCGCACGACCGATGAAAATGTTTTATTATTATTACTATTATTATTATTATTATTATTATTATTATTATACTATTGAACTTGCACGGCGAAATTACTGTATAATACGATATCATTTCAGTAATTTTACTCCATTGTATGTTATTTAGTTTATTAATTGGCACTAAATTGTCTCCAATCAACGAATAAATTAACTACGGCATGCACTTCGGTGGAAATATCATTGCAATAAGATTATTGTTTCGTTCCAAACATGTTCATGTAATGATATTTCCACCAAAGTGCATGCCGCAGTTAATTTATTCGTTTATCTGGAGACAATTTAGTGCCCATTAATAAATTAAATAACATACAATGGAATAAAATTACAGAAATGATATCGTATTATACAGTAATTTCGCCGTGCAAGTTCAATAGTATAATAATAATAATAATAATAATAATAATAATAATAATAATAATAATAATAATAATAATAATAATAATAATAATAATAATAATAAAAAACATTTTTATCTGTCGTGCGCGGAAAGTGAGAATTAAACCAATCACACGTCAAGTCAATGTAAGGAGAAAAGCCTAAACTGAATAAGACATTGAAGCGGGTCACAAGCTGGGAATAAGAATAGTGCATGGTGTTAATAAAGGACGACACCGACAGAGAAATCCAGAAACAATAGGTAAACGAAGAAAAAAAAGAGTAGAAATTGTTGAAGTGGAAACAAAATACAAATACGAATAGGGATGAGCAGGAGTCGAGCCAAAATTCGAGTCGACTCGAGTTCAATCCGAGTCGAGTCAAAGGTATTTTTCTTGTAGTACTTAAAATTATACCGTAGTTCTTAAAATTAAGGCTGAGACCTGCACGGTCGAATTCTTGAGCCCAAGCAGAAAACCAACTCGGGTAGTGATATCAACCGGCTCGGCTCGTATCAACTGAGCGAAGTTGTTGTATTACTATACATCTGCTTCCGCTCCTGTCAAATCTGGTCGATCTCGTTGACGCGACATATTTGCTTTTTTATACCCCTTTCTTCGTTTACTGAACAAAACAGTAACTATTCTGAAATATACTACTGCACATGCCTCGTAGATAAATATTTCTGATGCCAATAGTTTCCGTTTTGTCAAAGGAATGTTCTTTTTCTTATTCCCAGCATGACCCTTTTATTACATTATATGAAGAGCATGTAGGTCTAAATACCTCATGTATTACATATAATGTAGGTTTTACTCTTCCAGCAGAGAAGAAACATGTGATCATAGTATACAACCCACAGAAGTGATAGCTGGCAAGACAGTGGTCGTAATCCCTAACGACACAGGGAAAGAGTAGTGCCCTTCCCGCTGGTCTAGTCCCTAGCACGTGCGCCTTTGGTGTATGGAGTTCCGGGTTCGATTCCCGGCGGGAGAGCATCTATGATTTTTAACTGTTCTCGATGTTTCTGTGTTCGTGTCTCTGTCGTTATAAGTTATTAGAAAAAGCAAGTTAAACAAGTGAAGCAAGTAAAATTAGCAATAAGTAAGTTACTGAAACACGTTCAGTGAGTCAGTTAAAAAAAAAAGTGGACAAAGCACTGGCTTTTCGCGCCATCCATGCGAGTTCGAATTAATCTCGGCTTGAATGTTTATCCATTTGAGAGAAAATATTGCTTCTTTACGCTCAGGTAGTGCACTCTTTTCGTATTTTTCGCTGTCGTTCACAGTTAAAGTAACTGACTATTATTCTTTCTACGAATGATGGATCTTCTCTTTGGCTTCATGTCAAACAGGCACACGTAATGAAAAGACGCTGTCGATAATAATAATAATAATAATATGGAATATTAGTAGCTAACTCGTGTGTGTATTTCGACAACATAATTTTATATTATTATGTGGAAATAAGTAAGGCTGGCTGGCGCCGCCCTCCCTATTTTTTTCGATGCGCCTTATGGGTCCACGGTGTCCAAAGTTGGTCCCATCCCAGTATCACCTCTCGATATAAGTTATTGACACTTTGCCTAAAGAGGGCTCTGCCGTGGCCCCATGAGTACCCATGACAATGACTGTTCGTTCCTTTTGCATTGAAATCGCTTACTTTTCTGAGTACTATGAGTGCATAGTGTCCAACGTTGCTCCCATCGCTCTACAGTTTCTCGTTCTCTCGATATAAATTGCTAATATTTTGTTTGTAAGGGAGATATGGCGTTATAATCATTACGTTTAAAGAAGAATTGATTTACATATTACCTTGCCACAAACAACACCTATTATTATTATTATTATTATTATTATTATTATTATTATTATTATTATTTTACTTACCACTAATGTTGCTTACCTTTATTTGCAATGCAATGTGTTACTAAAAAGCAAATCAAATAACACTCCTCGCCATTCAGGCTCCCGAACTCGAAATACATGAGTTCTCTGTGTTAGAGGAATGCACATTTATTATATTATTCTTTCGAATAACACGTTACACAAGTTACTTCACTTTCAATGTGTAATTTCATATCATCACTAACTATCATCTTGTTCCAATAGGAAGATAACCCCCTCCTGCAAAAAAAAAAAAAAAAAAAAAAACTGACCGTAGCGAAAGGGCGTGAACCTTCTTTAGGCGATTAATCGGGTCCAATATTTCAATAAGTTTCTGCACACAAATATTTCAGTAAAAGAGGAAAATTTTTTCAAACTTTCTGAATACCTATTTATGGGCGAAATTTGGTTCCCTTGGAACTTTTTAAGAGTTTGAAGGGCCACCATTTTGAACATTTTCATCTGATTATTCTGGTTAACGAACTCATCAAGATATTTCAACAATTAATGTTTGTGCCAAGTTTCGTCTCAATCCGCTGAAAATTAGGGTGATTATGGCATTCACAAATAGAGTTATATATATACAAATAGATAGATAAGTAGACACACAGAGGGAAAGAGAAAAATTGTTTTTCTCCCTTCTCGCACCTGTGGTGCGTCAGAGCTAAACCGGGCCCCTTTGCAAAACATATTGACCAACCTAACCTAAACACAAACCTCTTACTTGCTAACGTAGAAACGTGGTCGGGAAGTGTAAGGCATGTAGAAATTGTATTTTTAATAACCATGAGTATGGTCCACTTCCATGTTCTTCTTTTTACTTTTTGCAGCTACATCGGAACGTTCAATTTTTATTCTTCACTAATTGCAAATGGCGTTTACATTCAAAATATGAGGATTTTTTTTGGCATTTGTTCGGATATTCTTCTCTTTGGAAATGAAGACCAGAACAAAAGCAATACGCAAAGACAAAAAGTATTATCAGTACTAAACATTACCAATAATAATTGCTACGAAAAACTAAATACGACCTCTTTTACCATCTCTCATGAGTTGTATGTATTATTAACAAAAATTTTTAAAATGTCCTCGCTTAAGATTCGAACTTGAGTTCTTTGGTTTGTAATCCAGCACCTTAACCACTACACCAAGATCATGGCATGGTGATCGTTTAGTTGTCGGCGTATTTGTTGTATTTGTGTTTTATGTTCCCACTTCGACAATTCTTACTCTTTTTTTGTAAGTTTAACAGCTGTTTCTGGCTTTCTCTTTCGGTGTCGTCCTTTATTTACACAATGCACTACTCGTATTCACAGCTTGTGCCCCTCTGCAATGTCTTATTCAGATTAAGCTTTTCTTTTTGCCCCTCAGTAAACATTTGATTGATTTAATTCTCATACTCTCCACGGATGGAGCGCAGGAATGCCAGACTCGAAAAATAGGTATACATTTACTTTTCTGACAGATCATACCAGAACATTCCTAACTTATTATATTTTCTCAAACCTTCAAATAAGTCAGTACAGTTCTGAAATCATCGATTCAAATGCAAGTTCTAAGAGATCCCTCCAATGACCATATCTTGAAGAACAAAATATAATTTGATCATTTTATTTCCCTACAGACGTATTGATCAGTAGCAACGCTGGTACTATACTGATTGCTCAACAACCTTAGCTAACCATACACAACGAATACAAGACATCTATTAGAATATTCTTTTAAAAATGGCGTCACACGCCAGCGTTTATCATGAAGGTTTCATTCAGCACGCCACCCGTCGCACCCTCGCGCCGCGTACAAAGTCCGGCCGTCCATGTTGAAACTAGGACATGTTGAAACTAGGACTTACACCACCAGCAATAGTTTTTATTGTTAGTAAATTATGTGATATTTGTATCAGGTACAAAATTTTCAGGGGGACAAATCTGTGCTGCTGACTATATCCTCGAGTGGCTGTTTGAGAAAACCAAGGATCATACTGCATTATTATTATTGTAAAGAGACATACGACGTCAATCTGACTTTACCTTTCAATAATAGTATACATTAATTTTATGCAGCAAGAAACGTAATACAAAAGAAAGACATCGCCATTATTGGCCAGTGCAGAAAGACCTGCAATATTAATCTTGATAAGTTAATTAAAAAACAAAAATAAACAAATACATAAATACACATGTATTTCAATTATTTTTATAGCGCAGGGGAACTTTTATATACAATAAAAACCATGCATTCTACCACCACGAAATAACAACATTCTCATGTAACCGTTATAAATACGTATGGACTAATAAAAATATTATGATGATCTCTTTCTACAGTTCGCGGCATAGAAATTGTAACAAATATTCTAAGTCCAAATTAATAGCAAACTCTTGCTCCGTTTCCTTATGCATCCAGAAATACAAGTCTCAATCGATTATTTGCTTCTAGTATTCAATACAACTTCTTGACCTCTCTTAGGATAATCTTTCCATTCAGGTGAAAAAGAAACAGGGAATCAAGTTCAAGACGTTATAGCTTTAAAACAATCTTTTCCATTCGTTTGTTCTGAAACATTTTTAAAAGCCTAAATAAAAAAAGTCATACTATGTTCCCAGAGCCTCACAAAGATCTCTAGCTTCATTTTTTCCCTTCTTTAAAGAGTGAAAGCTAGTAAGATGCTCCCTAAGAAATCTATGGAAATTGTCAATAACGGCAGTAGCTTTAGTGCTTCCTAAAATCTATAATGCATGCACAGAGCTCTAAAATACCTACTGACAGAAATGAGTGTAATTCAATGATTCATTTCATTTCTTTTCAGTAATTGCAAGCAAATTATCCCATGGGGGCCAATTAGGCAGGACAGGAGGGTGCAATTTCCCTCACTTTTGCTTCATAAATACGTATTGTTTGACCAAATGTATACTAATATACTAATAAACAGAAAATATTTTATGTCGGCGGAGAATCGCCCCCCTCCCGAAGAAAATCTAAAAGACACTGGTTTAGTGAAAAACCTATAGAGTTACGATAGCACATTGCTAGAGAACTTGCATTTGGTTTCAAGTGTCGATGGTTTGATCCTGGGCGACATTGAGAGAAAGCGAGAGAGAGAGACATTCAAATATGGAGAAGAGAGGGATGATTTATATACACAAATTTAGAATTGGGGGGAAATGATCAGACAGTATTCGTATTATGCCGAAAATTGTGATTTTGTGAAACAGAAGAAGGGAAGGTTTTGAACTGCGAGGGTCGCATTTGGCAGTTCTCGAATTAAGGTGGAGAACTCCTTTTATCGCATCAGATGATTACGAAGACAGAGAAACATCTTGAGAATCAGGAATTAAGAACTTTAAAAAATCTGAAACTTCAGAAACGGTTTTCAAACCACGAACCTTTTAGTTATCGAACCATGACTTTATCAATTTTCTACGGGGAACTCTATTCACTCGTTACATACGTTTCCTTTAGCTACGTTGAAAGCTAACGTAATGGGATATTTCAAAAGTTGACTCGGTGGATGCGCCGTTCAGTAGGGCGTAAACCTCTTGTATTTTAGTTACGGTGTATCGTAGTGGATATAAATCATTGATCAGGTAATGGCGACTGGTTTGAGACAAATGCAGAGTATGAGAATTAAGTCAGTAATATCTGTGGTATTGTGTGGAGAAGAAACAAACTTGTGAACCAAAGGTTTAAGAACAACTCAAGTTATTAATATAAACTTTCACTTAGTTTATTCACTTATATCATCATAAAAGGAATACGAAAGACGTTCTGAAACGACAAAATACAACTTTGCAAACGGAGGCAAAGAAACCTAAAGTATCGAGACTAAATATGAATCATTTAGCTCGTACTGATCGTGGTTCAGTGGACACGGCACTGGATCAGTAATCTGAGAGTTCATGCTTCAAATCAAGGTAGGGAATTTTTTTACTTTAGGATTTTTGATGGCGATTAATCGACGATGACATACAATTCGTTATATTCAGATATTTGAATAGTCGGATGTTTCAATACTTGAACTGTCAAATCTTCAGGAATGTTTAATGTTACTCACGAGAATAGGAATTATTCATTTCGTTTCTAAAACAAACAAAAAAAATGAGGATTAACAGTTTACATTCGACCCGGGACTAGGCTTCCTGAAATTATCGTCTCACTTTCGAGATGAGAATCGAGACGAGACCAAAAGTATCGTAAACACTTCTCGTCATGTATCCCTTCTTGAAATAGTGTATGTCCATTCATTAAGTAACAATTGTTCTGCAGACTGAATCTTAAAGGCTTTTTGTTACTTTGTATTTCACAGCTACGCAATTATGGTGTGTGTTGGTATTTTTGTAGCAAAGCTTTTATAGTTACCTCTGCATATCCTAAAAATTAGTTTATTATATCCCTTACTGTTGAGTGATATTAAGTTTTTTTCTATTACAGTTATTTTCCTTAAATCATACAGTAGAATACTTTCTACATAAAACTTTAGTGGACAGCTTTTGTTTAAAATGTTGGTAAATGCAGAGGCGAGTCTTGACAGTACGAAACCTCCTGTCCGAAATCTCTACGTTTAAGTAAATTTTACTAAATTTTAGGGCAACTTTAAAACCTTTAATACAATTATTATTATTATTATTATTATTATTACCACTACTACTACTACTACTACTACTACTGAAGTGTTGTTAATTTAATGGTTCACCCTCTTCCACCCAGCTACTCCCTAGTGGTCATTGTTCTGAACAAACTCACTGTGTGTAGGCTTTCTCCATGTTCCGCTTCCTCTCACTTTCTTTATTCCAACATTTCTTTCATTCTCATCATCGACGTCTTCTGTAGCTTAGCCAACATAACCATTACTCAAAATTAAATTTTTTTACGGCTCATGTGAGTTATTATTACTGTTACTGTATATTTAAGACCCTAAATATCACGTCCTATTCCAATGCAAATTAGCATAATCAAGTCAAGAAAAATGGAAATAAAGCTTTTTTATCCTCTATAAGGATGAATTGTCTTATAAGAGATACTTTAAAAAGAAAAGAGGGGGGAAACAAGGTGTCAGCACTCGACAATATGAAAATCCAACCTTTGGATCCTTAACAGAAACTAAGTAGGATTTGTCTTCATCACGATACATAGTAACACCCTTTCTTTGGGTAAAAGACATTGGATTATGTATACGTTATATTCAAATTTAACAAAGTATAGAAACAAATATATAAGACATAGTTCCTATTTACCAATTTTTTGAACGAATATATAGAGCATGTTGAAAATGGCATATGGAAATATTATTATTGTTTCTAGTTAGAGTGGAAGAACTTAATAAGAATCCCTCAATTACGTTTCAGACAAATTTATGACTCATGCTAGGCCTGAAGGATGATCCGTTTGTATTCATGAATTGTTTGCGAAACACGCGAAATTTTCAGACAGCAGAAATCGAGTTGTAGACTGTTAGCTTTTCTTCTGTGGAGAAAGTATTTTCAACTCTAACTTGTAAGAACGAGAGAAATTGACTATTTTTCATGTTATTATACTTCACAAATATCTACATTCTAAATTATATAAAAAATCTGAATATTCTCGGAGGGACGCCAACCGCGAAACCCTAACTCACCAAGCGATTGCTCAAGCCACTACCCTTATCGCCCTTTTAAGGAAGAGTAAAGAAACTCCCCTCTGTGTAGCAAACTGCAAACGTTTACGATTCCAATATTTTGTTAACAGTGATTTCGGTCGTTAAAAATCAAGTCCAGAGAATTTAAGTTTAAATTTAAAAAATGACCGAAAGTATCCTCGCAACTTATCTGTATTATATTCGGTTATTCTCGTTTTACAGGTATTTTAGTAACCTTTAACGACAGGGACACGAACACGGATACAGCGAGGACATTTAATATTTCAAAGTCTCTCCCACCGGCAATCGAAACTAAGACTATGCCTAATGAACAATCAGTGGGTGGTTCGTTCCCAAGGCAAGTAAGCATGAGACGGACATCGTGTTCGTGGGTTTCTTCGAGACACTCCCACTTTCTCATTCCACCATTTCGTCCATCAACATTCACTTGCTTCAATCATAGTTCTCCTCATCTTAACAGGCATAATCGTTGGGCATTAAAAGTAAACATTTGTATTTTCTGTTGCTCATTAACGTTTCTTCAGAAAAAAAAATGTAGAAAAAAATCTTGGGAAATCGTAATTCCATTCAAAAGTGAACCAGCAGACTTATAATACCTTAACCTAAAACGAAACCGTTACATTTCGTTAGAACTTTTACAAAATTTATACGGATATTCTGGAAAGTGGCAATACCATGTCTCTTTTCAAACAAAACTGAACCAAATTACGGTTCGCATTCTGAAATAAACGGACACGTTTTGTTTCAAGCTGAAAACTATCCCAAACCAGTTAACCCAGAGATGGCATGGGTCAATGAAACCTTGGCCCACAACCCACAGACCAAGCAACCACAGCGAACCAGTCTGACCCATGACCTACCGTGACCCACTATGGCCCACCACCCACTATGATCCACTACGACCCACCATCCACGATGTGCCACTGACTCGCCAAATCACATCGTCATCAACTCTGACATGACAAATGGCCTCTTTACCTCTTAAAGAGTTTACACTTGTAATACAATCAGGTTGTGAAATTCTAACTAATCGTATTTTGAATTTCTACCGTCAATCGCTCAAGCACCGTTCTTACAATACCGACCTATCTGACCTTTACGATATAAAATAGTAAAGTGTTTGTCATGGGTAAAATTACGAAATATTTCAATTAAATTATCACAGTCTAATTACTTCCTTGTCGAATTATCAATACGTTTAAGTGGGAAAACGGATGAAATTCTTAAGTCCAAATTTAAGAACAGTAAACCTTCGTACACAAACTTATAATACAATTTTATGTCAATTTTTCACAATAATAATAATATTAATAGTAATATAGAAAAAAATTCTGTATGAGGACACATTGCATAAAAATCGGTAAAATCGCCCATAGCGTTAGGCAGAAGTAACAAAATAGCCAGGATTGCAGAGAAGTGTCAGGAACATCAGGACATACCCCCTGCATACACCCCTACAACTAGTTAAATGTTATTACGGTAACTTTCGAGGTAAATTTCATGTAGAAAGTAAGGATACTGAACACACAAGAGCCGTAAGAAAATTTGTTTTTAAGTAATGGTTATGCCCTTTAAGCTACAGAAGACGTCGATGATGAGAATAAAAGAAATATTGGAATAAAGAAAGTGGGAGGAAGCGGAACCCGGAGAAAACATGCACACAGTGAGTTTGTTCAGCACAATGCCCACTAGGCGGGAGCTGGGTGGAAGAGGGTTACCATTAAACTAACAACACTATAATAATAATAATAATAATAATAATAATAATAATAATAATAATAATAATAATAATAATAATAATAATAATAATAATAAATAATGGTATTAAAAGTTTTAAAGTTACCGTAAAATTTACTTAAACGCACGGATTTCGGACAGGGGTTCCGTACCTTCAAGACAGGTCACTGCGACTACCCACATTTTAAACAAATGCTTTCCACTAAAGTTTAATGTAGAAAGTATTCCATTGTATGTTTTAGGGAAAATAACAGTAATAAAAATAACTGAATATCACTCAACAGTAAGGTATATAATAAACTAATTTTTAGGATATGGGAGATGATTATAAAAGCTTTGATACAAAAATACCAACACACAAAATGATTCAATGAGCTGTGAAATACAAAGTGACAAAAAAACGTACAAGATTCAGTCTACAGAGCAAATGTTACTTAAGGAATGGTCATGCACTATTTCGAGAATCGATACAAGAGGAGAAATATTTACGATACTTTTCGTCTCGTCTCGATTCTCATCTCCAAAGTGAGACGATAATTTCAGTAAGCCTTGTCCCGTGCCGAATGTAAACTGTTAATCCTCATTTTTTGTTTGTTTTAGAAACGAGATGTAAATTTCCTCTTCTCGTGAGCAACACTAAATAAAACCAAAATATTCTTACCAAATGTCACGTTTCCGCTTGTAGTGGTATGAACTGCGCGATACTTAGCTCCTAGCTTTGAATCTTCTACGAGGTATTAATAATAATTATTATATTATTATTATAATTACTATTATTATTCCTGAAGATTTGATAGTTGAAGTACTGATACATCCGGGTATTAAAATATCTGAATATAATAAAACGCGTGTCTTCGTCGATCAATCGGCATCAAAAATCCTAAAGTAAAAAATACCGCACCTTGATTTCAAGCACGAACTATCAGATTACTGATCCAGCGCCTTGACCACTGAACCCCGATCACTATGCGGTAAATGGTTCGTCTTTAGTCCCGTTACATTAGGTTTCTTTGCCTCCTCTTGCGAAGTTGTATTTCTTCGTTTCAGAACGTCTTTCGAATTCCTTTTATGATAATATAAATCAATAATTTTCGGCAAAGTTTAAATTAATAACTTGCTTTGTTCTTAAACCTTTAGTTAACAAGGCTGTTTCTCCTCCACACGAAACCACACATATGACTGACTTATTTCTCATATTCTGCATTTCTCTCAAACCAGTCGCCATTACCTGATCAATGATTTACATCCGCCACGATACATCGTAACTAAGGTACAAGAGGTTTACGTCCCATCTGAGCGGCGCATCCACCGACTCATTTTTGGAATATCCCATTAAATTAGCTTTCAACGTAGCTAAAGGAAACATATGTAAGAGAGTACATAGAGTTCTCCGTAGCAGAATGGATAAAGTCTAGGTTCGATAACTAAAAGTTTTGTGGTCCGAAACCCGTTTTGGATGTTTCAGATTTTTTAAAATTTTTAATTCCTGATTCTCAAGATCTTTGTCTGTTTTCGTAATCATCTGATGCTCTAAAAAGTTCTCCACCTTAATTCGACAACTGCCTAATGTGATCCTCGCAGTTCGAAACCTTCCCTTCTTTTGGTTCACAAAATCACAATTTTCGGCATAATACGAAAGCTGTCCGATCATTTTTCCTCGATTGTAAATATGTGTATATAAATCATCCCTCTCGGTCTCAATACTTGAATCTCTCTCTCTTTCTCTCTCTCTCTCTCTCAATGTCGCCAAGGAACTCTTATGGTTTGAGATCAAACCTTCGGCACTTGAAACAAAATGTAAGCTCTCTAGCAATGTGCTATCGTAACTCTATAGGTTTTTCTTAAAAGCAGTGTCTTTTCGATTTTCCTCGGTGGGGGGGGGGGGATTCTCCACCAACATAAGATTTTCACTTTTTTAATAGTGTTTTACTATACATTTGATCAAACAATACATATTTATGAAGCCCAAGGGAGGGAGAATTACATCCTACTGTCCTGAACAATTGACCCCCTGGAACATTTGCTTGCAATTACTGAACAGAAATGAAATGGGTCATTGAATAACAGTCATTTGTGTCAATAGACATCTTAGAGCTCTGTGCGTGCATTATAGACTTTAATAAGCACTAAACGTACTACCGTTATTGGCAATTTCCATAGATTTCTTAGGGAGCATCTTACTACTTTGCAGTCTTTAAAGAAGGGAAAGAATGAAACTAAAGGTTTTTATGAAGCACTTGGAACATTGTGTGATTTCTCTTTAAATTTAGACTCTTAAAAATATTTCTGAACAAACAAACGGAAAATACTGTTTTAAAGCTATAACGTTGTAAGCTTGATTCCTATTTCTTTTTCACCTGAATGGTAATAGTATACTACGTCACACTCACTGCTTTAGACAAGAAGATGTGGAGGAGGTGGAGAAGTTGTATTGAATACTAAGAGCAACTAATCGATTGAGCCATGTATTTCTGGATGCACAAGAAGACATTGCGATAGTGTGTTATTAATTTGGACTTAGAACTTTTGTAACAATTTCTATGCCGCGAACTGTACAATAACAGTTCTTCATATTCTTCCTTGTGTCACCTTATAACAAACGAGGTAATAAATATTTATAATATTATATCTCTCATAAGAAATACATAGCAGTAGACATTTTAATACCCTACTTCTGCTACGAGTAACTGGTGATGTGTCTCGGGCAGGACATTATCCAGGGAAGGAAGGCACAAAGATGTTGCCTGAGAGGCACGTCCAGGTCAAAAAAAATGTAACATGTGCCTGTTGGAAATAAAAAGTAGCAATTTTCACCCCGGAATTATGATCTTAAAAAGCGATTACATCTTTCCGAAGAAGTGTCTACATCTGAAGTCATACCCAGCGGCATTCACATCAAAAACTAATTTCCTTTTATAGTTGATACGATTCGGCGCAAAAGTAATAATTAGAATAAAGCCAATTGCACCTCACTGCAATACGTTTTTAAATATACCGATGACTGAGCAGCATTAAAATTTTCACCATGTTTTATTACAAATTACAAAATCACAGATAGGGTTCTAACTATACATGTCTATGTACTTCAGTTAATCATTTCGTTTCATTCTCACTGCAACTTGAGTTTCCACGATAACAGGATTCTTTACAGATTAAAAGACTTTGACATGCTGAATTATTACCTCATTACAGAAACGTAATGAGACCACGGGATTTTTGTAAATGGAAAGGAGTAGATTTAACTAGCTTATAACATATCTTAATACGAAGAATATATTTTGGAGTAGGCTACACTTTAAAATAGGCATTCATTATTAAGAGAAAGGATTACAGGTTTCAAGGTTAGTACGTGGGGACGAACTCTTCTTTAAGAGCGTGATTGCATTTTGGTTAGATTATGTTGCTAATAATATTGATCTATGTTGTGTTTGAATTTCTCGTTCCTAATACTTTTTAAGGACCTTCTACGCCCTTGTAGAAAAGCATGTCAGGCAGATATGAAATATTTTGTGTTAGTCAGATAATAAACTCGTCCTTATTCCATTAACGGGGGAAGATTTGGATATCTTATCGAGGGTTTCAAATTATATTGAAGAAGTGGTTCTTCGATGGAAATAACTACAGTTTCAGAATGAAGTCCATTTACTCCATCGATTTAAAATTAACTTATTTGTACAGGTTAATTGAAGTTGATATACGTTGAAAGTAGATCCAAATTCAAACATTACGGTGTGATTTGCTCCACTGAATCAGTTACTTTTAAACACCATTCGGTCGGGGCTACGTTGCAGAGTCGAGTTGCCAAACGAGCATGTATGAGTGGATACATTAAAGAAGGAAGAATTTATTTTGCAGATTAATGATTAAGTTACGATCTAGTGCGTCCGTTGTTTTAGGCTGTTAAAAAGCTTGCATAATAAATAATCAATGTAACCGTCCTCACAATGAACATATTTCATTTGTAACTCTCAGAAATCAGCTTACACATAATCATAGGCTGATGATAATGTACCTGAATATACAATATCATAGATCTTACTTGGATTTTTTTGCATTAGCAAATAGAGTTGAAGGAGTCGAATTGATCGATTGTACCTGGATGCAATTTTTTATTTTTCTTCATTAACTAGAATTTAAATTTAAATTTAGATGTGAAATAAATATTAGTGTAATATTAATAATAACATTTGCATCTTTTCGATATGATAGAATAAATGTGTATCAAGAGAAACTTTTATACTTCTGTGATGAAATGATAAGTGCTGATTTGTGAACAATAACATTTTACTCAGCCTACCAAGTATGCATATCTATAGTGTCGTCGTAAAACTTACATGTAATAACCTCTAATATCTTAAATTGTAGTATTAATCTTGTTAATTTGTGTATCTCGAAGCAAGGATAATTTATAATTTAAGGAAATAATTTTCAAAAGGGAATTGACATTTGCCAGGCCATCAACAGAATAAAGCTAGATTAAAGATCTTTAACACGTTGGCTGCCAAGGCCAAATTATGTAAGCAGTTTGGTGTTCTTACAGCTGTGATACACAATATTTTTCAAAACACACAAACAAGACGTTGACAGTTCAATTTCAATTTGAGTCTCATTCATAAGAACTAACTTACCAAACAAATGCATAAATAGTTGTTTTGAAAATAAATAAAATGAGCTCATTATAAACAATAAGAAAGCACTTCTTTTGTTACAACAATGCTAGGGACAATTTCACGCCATTGGTGTCAGCACGTGGTGGTCTCTGGCCCCAGGGCAGAAATAGAGTTAACATTCTGACGCCAAAGATTATTTTTGATCCGAGAAGCAAGTAGCATGTGAAACCTCCGTGCGGGTATCGCGACCTGAAACAGTATCTGAAGTGATACCCAAAAGTGGGTATCACGGCTCCACGCGTGACATTCACTTAGACCCGTTTTCGGGTCTCATGGCACCCAACGTGTTATCTGAATATGCTATTAATCTGAACATACTTACCTTATAATGTAAACTATTAATAACAAATTCGAAACTGATCGTGCTTCCGCTTGTAAACTCTATAGGATATATTGCAGCACTGCAATATAAATAAGCAGTTAGCATTACTTAAATAATTTTAAGCACGGTACATTACAGCAGGAAATATAATATACTATTATTAATATTGATGTGGATCAAACATGAAGTAAATTAAATAATTACTTCTTCGAATTATCTAACGATATGATTTCTCTTAACGTTATTAAACTGTATATTGTATATTGAACACAATTATATATTTTTATTGAACACAAATTATTCAGTTTTGCTACTTAAAAAAGGAGTGCAAGAATAATTCCTTAAAAAATAATGTCTTACAAAATATTGTTTACGACAACAAGGCACAACCTCCAAGTGATGTATCCTGATTGATAACAAAAGTGACAATTTAGTGTAGTTAGATTATTGGAATTTTTTGTGTTGAGAGTTAGTTTCCTTTATCAGTCATTTAGTCAACTTACATATTCATGTTGTTTACCTAGGCATTCGGAACAGAATACCATTGCAGCACTTGCGAGTAGTCGTTGGCATTACACGATAAGGATGAGTAGTGAACATTCAACGTTATTACTTGCTTGTGTCTAATTCAAGTATTTAGTTTGTTTTTTAAAGATAGGAACTAATAAAAGATAAAACATGAAATAGTTGAAAGTTTTCTGCGTCATTTCTCTATGTTCTTTTCCTTATTTTGGATTGTGCAAAGTTAACTCTGGTATTCGCTTGCATCTCATTTTGTTTTTTAATTTGTTGTACGACTATATGCTTTCGGCGAATGGATGTTTCCTCGAATGGTTGTTTGATGCGCTTCGCTTTCTCCTTAGCGTTAACGACCCCACTCTAAATGACATGTCTACGGGATTACAAGAGGAGTAGTGTTTGTTCTCGTAATTAACGTTTCAGTGTGGTGTTGCTGTCAGAGTGTAAAGTTTCATGTAAACGATAATAGAAACCTTATTATTAATATTATAAGTATTATTTTATACTTTTTAGTGAGGTCTCATCTCTTAGCTGAAGGTCAAAATCTGGTCTACGCGAGTCGTGAAGAATGACTAGATAGGTTCTGCTGCCAATTGTGTGTTTTCCCGTACATTCCATCGCAATGTGATTTGGCCGAGGTCCCTTAGTAGTTTGCCACATTGAAATATTCATAATTATTTCACTGACTTTGCTGTACATTGTCTTGTTAGCCATTCTAAGTAGTTTACGATCTTCGCTTGCAATGATCAAAAAACTAAGGGACAAATTAGTAACATAGCCAATGTCATTCACTTCTTTCCCCAAAGCAAAGTAAAAGTTTCCTCCGTAAGAGGGTGGCGAAGGCGGGGTCGAAATATGTTTCATATTTTCAGAAGGCACACTTGAAACACAAAGACTCTAATGTAGCTAATATAAAAAGGTCAATTGTGATAATTCCTGTGCTGAGATGTCTTGTTATAAAAGAAAAAGGGGGAACTACAAGTTCTGAATCTAACTGTCCGAGTCATATTAGTAGGTGTATTTGCACTCAAGCGAATATCATTTTAAACCAAACATCATTTATTGAATGTAACAGTCTAAGGAACATAAACCGCAGACACCACCTCATTTAACCTACCACCAGAAATTCCACGTACTGCTCCTAGTAGTTGTTCAATGGAACTAACTAACCACACCCCCCTAGCTGAACATTAAAGGATTTATACAAGTTCGCATCTTGGCCATTGCCTTAAGGATCTCAGAGATAAAACGAAACCTCCATTAGTTCAGAGGTCACTTTCGATTCCAGTGAATGCTGATATGTTAAAAGACGAGATAAGAGATCGTAACTAGACGGTAATAGAATAACGGGACAAAGTTTAGCTTAAACTCCTGCAATGAATTCGTATGGCTTCAGCAGTTATCTTGAGGAATACAATTTACATCTGAGAACACATCAGGCAGTGGCGAAGCGTAATCCCACAAGAAGGGTAGGCCCGATAAACTAATAACATTTAATGTATTGTAAAATGTTCGAAACATAGTAATAATCCTATTTTTCTTATTGAGTAAAACAAACAACTACCAAATATATTTATTTTAAACAACTTTCTTAGCTGTATTTCTAGCACTGTTTAGAGTTAAATTTATGTCCATGTGTACGTAGTAGTATTTTTGTTTAATTTAGCAAGGACGAATGAACATTTATATAAATAAAAGTAGACGGAAAGTAGTATACGTTATTATTATTATTATTATTATTATTATTATTATTATTACTCAACAAATATTTACATGAGGAAGACACACAATGTGTATTAATGGAATATTTTCAATTAGCTTCGATACAAATATTTTGAAGTGCAGTTTATAATTTCTTCGGTCTGGGATTTGCAGGGGAGATAGGGGGAATTTCCGCCTCATTTGCTGCTTACATTTCCTGCATATTTCTAATAGAACGAGAGAAAAAAACATTCTTACAGTTAGCTCAATTCTCAAATTTTTGGATAAGCGTTTGTACTTGCATCTCCCACTTTAAAGTAAATACAATACCGCATTTAGTTAATGCATCACGTTTTAATGACTTCTCTAGAAATGCACAGCAGGAACGTCATTTGAACCAACGAAAGTCATGTAATATTGTATTCCATGCATATTTAAGGAACTTAAGCACTCACCGAAATTTTATATATATATTACAGAAATTTCACATTTCCAGGAATAAACTTATCTATGCCCCTCCCGAAACAAAATCCGAAATACCCCACTGATTCTATGAAATGGAAACCTTATGCCTAAACTAAACAAGTTATCACTGACAAAAATATATAATTCTACACCGGAACCTCTTACTCTGCGTTAAGGAAGTGATTTTGCAACATGTTAGCATTAAAAGATGCCTTCAACGCTAAAATGAAACTCCCAGAGGCGAGCCTTCGCAACTTCCGTACAATGCATGCAATCAATAGTAACAATAGATTCGCACCCTGAGCAGCATCGCCCGTAGGACTGCCTAGCAAGGTGGTGAGGCTCAATGGAAGGGTGTTAAGTGTTTCCAACCTACTATTTAGTTACCAAAACAAAAATATTTTAAAGTATTGACTTCATTTTATATAATAAAAAACAAAGAAAATATACGGTAGAAAACAGGGTAGGCCGAGCCCCAGAACCCCATACCACGCTTCGCAACTAGCAACAGGTATTATCTACTGGCAAGAGACGAATTTATTACAGATAAAATATTTATATTTTAGCTTATGACACTCTTTGTTGAAGTGATAAACGTACTAATGAAGAAGCATTTGGCGGTGTAGACATCGATGTATAGCAATGCTTTTATTCCAGATAAGCCAATATAAATTTCATTATTTTCCTCGCCCCATTACTATCTACTCACTGAACATTTCTCCATCTAAAGCATTTATGGCAACCAATTTGCTTCAGATTTAACATCAACTAGAACCTACCTAATTGTTGTCGGAGATTTGAGCACACACTACCGCGTGCCAAACTCCATCCACAGTGAAAATTCTTAGCGAGACAGTTCTACTCGCATCTCATCGAGCTCCGAAACATACTTATACATTTGCTTGCTGTGACTAGTATTACTTTCAGTGGTTCATTCACTTGGAATGCACACTTCTCCACAGAAAAACCTAGAAACCCTTTCAGAGACTAAGTACAAGACGATGATCCAAGACCCATCACAATTTTCCCAGGTCTGTACAGGGGGAATTACATTTTTCTCTCTTCTTTACATAGATTCTATTAGCGAAAGGTATTATCTGTCAGGAAAGTAAATGTACACCTATTTTTCGAGTCTGGCATTCCTGCTCCCCATCCGTGGAGAGTATGAGAATTAAATCAATCAAATATTTACTGAGGGGCAAAAAGAAAAGTTTAATCTGAATAAAACATTGCAGAGGGACACAAGTTGTGAATACGAATAGTGCATTGTGTAAATAAAGGACGGCATCAAAAGAGAAAGCCAGAAACATCTGTTAAACTTAGAAAAAAGAGTAAAAATTTTTGAAGTGGGAACATAAAACACAAATACAACAAATACACCGACAACTAAACGATCACCATTCCATGATCTTGGTGTAGTGGTTAAGGTGCTGGCTTACAAATGCAAAGGTCGCCAGTTCGAATCTTCGGTGAGGACATTTTAAAAAATTTTTGTTAATAATACATGCAGCTCATGAGAGATGGTAAAAGAGGTCGTATTTAGTCTTTCGTAGCAATTATTATTGGTAATGTTTAGTACTGATAATACTTTTTGTCATTAGCGTATTGCTTTTATTCTTTTCATTTCAAAAGAGAAGAATATCCGAACAAATGCCACCAAAATTCCTCATATTTTGAATGTAAACGCCATTTGCAATTAGTAAAGAATAAAAATTGAACGTTCCGATGTAGCTGCAAAAAGTAAAAAAAAAAAAAAAAAAAAAAAAACATGGAAGTAGACCATACTCATGGTTATTAAAAATACAATTTCTACATGTCTTACACCTCCCGACCACGTTTCTACGTTAGCAAGTAGGAGGTTTGTGTTTAGGTTAGGCTGGTCAATACGTTTTGCAAAGGGGCCCGGTTTAGCTCTGACGCACCACAGGTGCGAGAACAGAGCAAAACACTTTTTCTCTCTCCCTCTGTGTGTCTATTTATCTATCTATCTGTATATATATAACGCTATTTGTGAATGCTATAACCACCCTAATTTTCAGCGGATTGAGACGAAACTTGGCACAAACATTAATTGTTGAAATATCTTGATGAGTTCGTTAACCAGAATAATCAGATGAAAATGTTCAAAATAGCGGCCCTTCAAACTCTCAAAAATTTCCAAGGGAACAAAATTTCGACCATAAATAGGTATTTAGAAAGATTGAATAACTATTCCTCTTTTACAGAAATATTTGTGTGCAGAGACGTATTGAAATATTGGACCCGATTAATCGCATAAAGAAGGTTCACGCCCTTTCGCTACGGTCAGGCTTTTTTTTTTTTTTTTTTTTTAGCAGAAGGGGGTTATTTTCGTATCGGAACAAGATGATTGTTAGTGATGATATGAAATTATACATTGAAAGTGAAGTAACTTGTGAAACGTATTATTTGAAAGAATAATATAATAAATGTGCTTTCCCCTAACACAGAGAACTGTAAATCATGTATTTCGGGTTCGGGGGCGTAAATGGCGAGGAATGTTATTTGATTTGCTTTTTAGTAACACATTGCATTGCAAATGAAGGTAGACAACATTAGTGGTAAGTAAAATAATAATAATAATAATAATAATAATAATAATAATAATAATAATAATAATAATAATAATAATAATAATAATAATAATAATAATAATAATAATAATAATAGGTGTTGTTTGTGGCAAGGCAATATCTTCCTCAATTCTTCTTCAAACGTAATAGTTGTAACGCCATATCTCCCTTACAAACAAAATATTAGCAATTTATATCGAGAGAACGGGAAATTGTAGAATGATGGGAGCAACGTTGGACAGTATGCACTCATAGTACTCAGAAAAATAACCGATTTCAATGCAAAATGAACGAAGAGTCATTGTCATGGGTAGTCATTGGAACCAAGCAGAGCCCTCTTTAGGCAAAATGTCGATAACTTATATCGAGAGAACAGGAGGTGATAGTGAGATGGGACCAACGTTGGACACCGTGGACCCATAAGACGCATCGAAAAAAATAAGGGGGGGCGCCAGCCAGCCTTACTTATTTCCACATAATAATATAAAATTATATTGTCGAAATACACACGAGTTAGCTAGTAATATTATTATTATTATTATTATTATTATTATTATTATTATTATTATTATTATTATTATTATTATTATTATTATTATTATTATTATTATTATCGACAGCGTCTTTTCATTACGTGTGCATGTTTGACATGAAGCCAAAGAGAAGATCCATCATTCGTAGAAAGAATAAGAGTAGTCAGTTACTTTAAGCGTGAATGACAGCGAAAAATACGAAAAGAGTGATTACCTGTAGCCAGCGTCCGATGCTGGGGGGGGGGGCGATCGCCCCCCCAGGAGAGGGAACTTTTTTCATTTTATATATATAAATAAAACCCATCTCAAAGTTTGGAGCCCTTAAAAGTAACAGTATGACAACCCCCCCCCCCGTAGAAGTCGGTCGTGGATCCGTCTCTGCCTGTAGCAAAGACAAACAATACTTTCTCTGAAATGGATAAAAAGTCAAGCCGAGATAGATTAGAACTCGCATGGACGGCGCGAACAGCCAGTTCATTGTCCACTTTTGTTTTAACTGACTCACCGAAGGTATTTCAGTAACTTACTTATTGCTAATTTTACTTGCTTCACTCGTTTAACTTGCTTTTTCTAATAACTTATAACGACAGGGACACGAACACAGAAACATAAGGAACAGTTAAAAATCATAGATGCTCTCCCGCCTGGAATCGAACCCGGGACACCATACACCAAAGGCGCACGTGCTAGCCACTAGACCAGCAGGCAGGGCACTGCTCACTTTCTGTGTCGTTAGGGATTACGACCACTGTATTGCCAGCTATCACTTCTGTGGGTTGTATACTATGATCACATGTTTCTTCTTTGCTGGAAGAGTTAAACCTACATTCTATGTAATACATGAGGTATTTAGACCTACATGCTCTTCATATAATGTAATAAAAGGGTCATGCTGGGAATAAGGAAAAGAACATTCCTTGGACAAAACGGAAACTATTGGCATCAGAAATATTTATCTACGAGGCATGCGCAGTAGTATATTTCAGAATAGTTACTGTTTAGTTCAGTAAACTAAGAAAGAGGTATAAAAAAGCAAATATGTCGCGTCAACGAGATCGGCCAGAGTTGACAGAGGCGGAAGCAGATGTGTAGTAATACAACAACTTGGTTAAATTGATAATTGGTTCTTTATTCTGTAGTAGATCGTATCACAACTTTACGGGAGAGCAGAGAAAGACTTACTAACGCTGTCCTATAGTAAGTTTTAGTAACACGATCATACAGACACAAATGGATGTAACTGTGAGTACTACAACTTGGATTTAACGAAAGCCGTTTAGATATTCAGTGGTTTGCAGGGTTGTATAAGACACAAAAAGTTAAGGCACAATACAATTCTTCATACCTCAGCTTCCAGTAACTAGATGCATGCAATTTCTGGATAGATACTGAAACTGCTGTCGGATGTTAATACATGACGTATTGCAGGATACAAAATACTTTGCATTACTTGTTTGTTTGTAGACAGCTACTAGCTTAGTGTTCTGAAAGGTTGTGTATAAACTAGGGATAGTCAATTCCGGAATTATTACTTTTCGGACTCCCGAAAGTAAAACCGGACAAATTCCGGAATTCGGAAAATTCCGATTTTGGAATAATTCCGGAATTCGGAAAAATCCGGAATTTAAAAATTTCTGATTTCGTTTACATTCCGGAATTCGGAAAAATCCGATTTTTTTCGAAATCCGGAGTTTTTCTCAATTCCGGAATTTTCTAAATTCCGAATTGTTTCCGAGTTCCGAAATTATTCTGAATTCCGGAGTTTAGCTGAATTTCATAATTTTCCGAAATCCGGAAAGTGAAAGTTCCGCTTCCGAAAAATGAATTTATTTTGGTTAATATGAACCGTGGCAGAAATAAGTCTTTAACCAGGTAATGGCGACTTCTTTGAAAGAAATGGGGTGTATGAGAATTCAATCTGTCATATTTGTAGTTTCGTGTGGAGAAAAAACAAACTTGTGAACCAACGGTTTAAGAAAAACTCAAGTTATTAATGTAAACTTTTCCGACATCATAAAAGAAATACGAAAGACACTTTGAACCGAAGAAATATAACATACAAGTTTGCAAGCGGAGACAAAGAAACCTAACGTAACCAGACTAAAGACGAATCGTTTACCGCGTAGCGATCAAGGTCAAGCTGTTTTCCAGGGCGAGTTTCGAGTTGAGTCGAGTTTGATAATGGCTCGCTCGCTCGTTCAGCTCGTTTTAACTCTTTTTTAAATAATGGCTTTATTAGACTGGAAAGCGAAAGCCATGAGAAATGTAAGCACTAATGTGAAATACTTTTTAGTGTTGCTCACGACAGGGGTGCGTCTCGTCTCGTAATTTTAGTGCATCTCGTGGGGCAATTTTTGTGTATCTCGTCTCGTCTAGATAACGAGAAGACAAGGTTTTTTTTATTATTACGAGACAGCTTCAAATGTCGTAATCACCAATATAAGTATATACTGTTGTTCTTAAAATCAAGGATGAGACCTTCACTGTCGAATTTTTGAGCCCAAGCGGAAGAACAACTCGGGTAGCGATATCAACCGGCTCGGCTCGTATCAACTGAGCGAACAGCTCGAGTCGGCTCTGTTGGGATGAGCCGATGACCCGAGCCGGCTCAGTTGGAACGAGCCATCGACTCAGCTCAATTGAGCCGATGGCTCGAGCTTTCTCGGTTGGGATGGGTCCCCTACTCGGCTCATGTGAACCGGTTCAAGCCAGCTAAGTTGGAATTAGTCCATCGGCACGTTTCGATTCAGCTCAACTAAGCCGATGGCTCAAATCGGCTCGGGTTGGTTGAGCTGTTGGATCGGCTCACTTCTTGGTTCGGTTCGATAGTGAATGAGCTGTAAGCCGAGCTGCTCGAGCCGTTGATAAGCCTAAACCCGGTCCCAGCTGTTTTGCACATATTTGGCTGAAGCCTATAACTTTTAACGTTTTTTGGCTCGAGCCCGAAAACTTGCCCCTTCGGAACTCAAACCCAGAACGTGACCGATGTCCTTCCTTCCTGAAGACTTCTCGACGATCGAGATCGACAGTCAATTAGCTTTTACTATTCAGATACAAACCGTATATCTTTTAAAGATTATACACGGTGTTGATATAATAATAATAATAATAATAATAATAATAATAATAATAATAATAATAATAATAATAATAATAATAATATAATAATAATAATAATAATAATAATAATAATAATAATAAAAAGTTTTAAGCTTGCCGTTGAAATTTGGCAAAACTTACTTAAAAGTAGAGATTTCGGGGAAAGGGTTCCGTAGCTTCAAGACAGTGGCGTAGGGAAGGGGGAGGCCCGGAGGGGCCAGGCCTCCCAAAGAGGTCCGAACTTGTACTTTGGTACTTTGATGTTTGTAATTTTTTATATATTTTTATGTTTATATATTTTTTGTTTGTAATTTTTCTAAATGTGCCTATAACAGCACTTGCCCCCCCCAAACACACATTCTGGCTACGCTACTGCTTCAAGACACACCTCTGAAACTACCAACATTTTAAGCTACAACATTCCATTGAAGTTTCATGTAGAAAGTATTCTACTGTATGTTTTAAGGAAAATAACTGTAATAAATATAACTGAATATCACGCAACAGTAAGGCATATAATAAACTAATTTTTAGAATATGCAGAGGTAAATATAAAAGCTTTGCTACAAAATACCTACACAGAGCATAATTCAATGAGCTCTGAAATATAATGTAACGAAATAGCCTATGAGATTCAGTCTACAGAGCAATTGTTACTTAAAGAATGGACATACACTATTTCGAGAATCGAGGCAAGACGGGAAATGTTTACGATACTTTTCGTCTCGTCTCGATTCTCATCTCCAAAGAGAGACGAAAATTTTGAGTTAGCCTTGACCCGTATCGAATGTAAAATGTTAATTCTCATGTTATTTTATTTGTTTTAGAAACGAGATGATAAACTCCTCTTCTCGTGAGCAACATTAAACCAAACCGAAATATTCTTTCCAAATGTCACGTTTCTGCTTGTAATGGTATGACCTGAGCGATAATTAGCTCCTAGCTTTTAATCTTCTACGAGATAATAATAATTATTATTAGTTTATTATTATTATTATTATTCCTGAAGATTTGATAGTTCAAATATTGAAACATCCGAGTATTCAAATATCTGAATATAATATAACATATGTTATCGCTGATCAATCGCCATCAAAAATCCTAAAGTAAAAAAAAAAAAAAATTACAATGTCCATTCGCACAAGCACCTTGACCACTGAACCGCGATCGCTACGCGGTAAAAGATTCATTTTTAGTCTGGTTACGTTAGGTTTCTTTGTCTCCGTTTGCAAACTTGTATGTTATATTTCTTCGATTCAAAATGCCTTTCGTATTTCTTTTATGAAATCGGAAAAGTTTACATTAACAATTTGAGTTGTTCTTAAACCGCTGGTTCACAAGTTTGTTTTTTCTCCACACGAAACTACAAATATGACAGATTGAATTCTCATACACCCCATTTCTTTCAAAGAAGTCGCCATTACCTGGTTAAAGACTTATTTCTGCCACGATTAATATTAACCAAAATAAATTCATTTTTCGGAAGCGGAACTTTCACTTTCCGGATTTCGGAAAATTATGAAATTCAGTTAAACTCCGGAATTCAGAATAATTTCGGAACTCGGAAACAATTCGGAATTTAGAAAATTCCGGAATTGAGAAAAACTCCGGATTTCGAAAAAATCGGATTTTTCCGAATTCCGGAATGTAAACGAAATCAGAAATTTTTAAATTCCGGATTTTTCCGAATTCCGGAATTTGTCCGGTTTTACTTTCGAGAGTCCGAAAACTAATAATTCCGGAATTGACTATCCCTAGTTTATACACAACCTTTCAGAACACTAAGCTAGTAGCTGTCTACAAACAAACAAGTAATGCAAAGTATTTTGTATCCTGCAATACGTCATGTATTAACATCCGACAGCAGTTTCAGTATCTATCCAGAAATTGCATGTATCTAGTTACTGGAAGCTGAGGTATGAAGAATTGTATTGTGTCTTAATTTTTTGTGTCTTATACGACCCTGCAAACCAGTGAATATCTAAACGGCTTTCGTTAAATCCAAGTTGTAGTACTCACAGTTACATCCATTTGTGTCTGTATGATCGTGTTACTAAAACTTACTATAGGACAGCGTTAGTAAGTCTTTCTCTGCTCTCCCGTAAAGTTGTGATACGATCTACTACAGAATAAAGAACCAATTATCAATTTAACCAAGTTGTTGTATTACTACACATCTGCTTCCGCCTCTGTCAACTCTGGCTGATCTCGTTGACGCGACATATTTGCTTTTTTATATCCCTTTCTTAGTTTACTGAACTAAACAGTAACTATTCTGAAATATACTACTGCGCATGCCTCGTAGATAAATATTTCTGATGCCAATAGTTTCCGTTTTGTCCAAGGAATGTTCTTTTCCTTATTCCCAGCATGACCCTTTTATTACATTATATGAAGAGCATGTAGGTCTAAATACCTCATGTATTACATAGAATGTAGGTTTAACTCTTCCAGCAAAGAAGAAACATGTGATCATAGTATACAACCCACAGAAGTGATAGCTGGCAATACAGTGGTCGTAATCCCTAACGACACAGAAAATGAGCAGTGCCATGCCTGCTGGTCTAGTGGCTAGCACGTGCGCCTTTGGTGTATGGTGTCCCGGGTTCGATTCCAGGCGGGAGAGCATCTATGATTTTTAACTGTTCCTTATGTTTCTGTGTTCGTGTCCCTGTCGTTATAAGTTATTAGAAAAAGCAAGTTAAACGAGTGAAGCAAGTAAAATTAGCAATAAGTAAGTTACTGAAATACCTTCGATGAGTCAGTTAAAACAAAAGTGGACAATGAACTGGCTGTTCGCGCCGTCCATGCGAGTTCTAATCTATCTCTGCTTGATTTTTTATCCATTTGAGAGAAAGTATTGTTTCTATTCGCTACAGGCAGAGACGGATCCAGGACCGACTTCTACGGGGGGGGGGGGGGTTGTCATACTGTTACTTTTAAAGGCTCCAAATTTTGAGATGGGTTTTATTTATATATATAAAATGAAAAAAGTTCCATCTCCTGGGGGGGCGGTAGCCCCCCCCCCTGGATCGGATCCACTCTTTTCGTATTTTTCGCTGTCGTTCATACTTAAAGTAACTGACTACTCTTATTCTTTCTACGAATGATGGATCTTCTCTTTGGCTTCATGTCAAACATGCACACGTAATGAAAAGACGCTGTCGATAATAATAATAATAATAATAATAATAATAATAGCTAACTCGTGTGTATTTCGACAATATAATTTTATATTATTATGTGGAAATAAGTAAGGCTGGCTGGCGCCCCCCCCTTATTTTTTTCGATGCGCCTTATGGGTCCACGGTGTCCAACGTTGGTCCCATCTCACTATCACCTCCTGTTCTCTCGATATAAGTTATCGACATTTTGCCTAAAGAGGGCTCTGCTTGGTTCCATGACTACCCATGACAATGACTCTTCGTTCAGTTTGCGTTGAAATCGGTTATTTTTCTGAGTACTATGAGTGCATACTGTCCAATGTTCCTCCCATCACTCTACAATTTCCCGTTCTCTCGATATAAATTGCTAATATTTTGTTTGTAAGGGAGATATGGCGTTATAATTATTAGGTTTGAAGAAGAATTGAGGAAGATATTGCCTTGCCACAAACAACACCTATTATTATTATTATTATTATTATTATTATTATTATTATTATTATTATTATTATTATTATTATTATTATTATTATTTTACTTACCACTAATGTTGTCTACCTTCATTTGCAATGCAATGTGTTACTAAAAAGCAAATCAAATAACATTCCTCGCCATTTACGCCCCCGAACCCGAAATACATGATTTACAGTTCTCTGTGTTAGGGGAAAGCACATTTATTCTATTATTCTTTCAAATAATACGTTTCACAAGTTACTTCACTTTCAATGTATAATTTCATATCATCACTAACAATCATCTTGTTCCGATACGAAAATAACCCCCTCCTGCTAAAAAAAAAAAAAAAAAAAGCCTGACCGTAGCGAAAGGGCGTGAACCTTCTTTATGCGATTAATCGGGTCCAATATTTCAGTAAGTCTCTGCACACAAATATTTCTGTAAAAGAGGAAAAGTTATTCAAACTTTCTAAATACCTATTTATGGTCGAAATTTTGTTCCCTTGGAAATTTTTGAGTTTGAAGGGCCGCCATTTTGAACATTTTCATCTGATTATTCTGGTTAACGAACTCATCAAGATATTTCAACAATTAATGTTTGTGCCAAGTTTCGTCTCAATCCGCTGAAAATTAGGGTGGTTATGGCATTCACAAATAGCGTTATATATATACAGATAGACAGATAAATAGACACACAGAGGGAGAGAGAAAAAGTGTTTTGCTCTCTTCTCGCAAAACGTATTGACCAGCCTAACCTAAACACAAACCTGCTCCTTGCTAACGTAGAAACGTGGTCGGGAGGTGTAAGGCATGTAGATATTGTATTTTTAATAACCATGAGTATGGTCTACTTCCATGTTTTTTTTTTTTTTTTTTTACTTTTTGCAGCTACATCGGAACGTTCAATTTTTATTCTTTACTACTTGCAAATGGCGTTTACATTCAAAATATGAGGAATTTTGGTGGCATTTGTTAGGATATTCTTCTCTTTTGAAATGAAAAGAATAAAAGCAATACGCTAAAGACAAAAAGTATTATCAGTACTAAACATTACCAATAATAATTGCTACGAAAGACTAAATACGACCTCTTTTACCATCTCTCATGAGCTGCATGTATTGTTAACAAAAATTTTTTAAAATGTCCTCACCGAAGATTCGAACTGGCGACCTTTGCATTTGTAAGCCAGCACCTTAACCACTACACCAAGATCAAGGTATAGTGATCGTTTAGTTGTCGGCGTATTTGTTGTATTTGTGTTTTATGTTCCCACTTCAACAATTTTTACTCTTTTTTCTAAGTTTAACAGATGTTTCTGGCTTTCTCTTTTGGTTTCGTCCTTTATTTACACAATGCACTATTCGTATTCACAACTTGTGTCCCTCTGCAATGTCTTATTCAGATTAAACTTTTCTTTTTGCCCCTCAGTAAACATTTGATTGATTTAATTCTCATACTCTCCACGGATGGAGAGCAGGAATGCCAGACTCGAAAAATAGGTGTACATTTACTTTCCTGACAGATAATACATGTGCCAACAGTAGCCGAGTCTTGTAGGCACTGAGTACACTTGATGAACTTGTAAAATTCCAAGATCAAGGGTTCAAAGTTCTGTCTCGGATATTTTTTATTTCGAAAACATGAACATTTTATGAAATAATGAAAAGTGTAATATTTGTCTTGATATTAAAATTCATGCTGCGTTTCTGTATATTGCATTTTTTACTTTTTGTCCCGAAACAAGCATTATAAGACTTCTCGGTTTAAAGTCTTTGGAATAATCAGTGTCAGTTCAATGGGTGTGAAAGTAGACTGAAATAAAGGCAAATAAGCATGTAATTGGAACTTTTTCAGCCAAATTAATTTTACTTTTGATAAAATGTATTTCTACTGCAAGCGTATCTAATAATCAATACAATACTGGGAATATATATATAAGAGCACACAGCGCGAAGAAGGAAACTTTATTTTCTTTACTAACACGCATATAGATTTCCTTGACTTACTTAGAAACGAAGAATTATGATCCCATGTTAATGATAAATTTCCACATCCTTAAATCCTATTCGTAAATAATCGTTTGATATTAATTTTTAAAATATTTGGTAATTTTCTACTGAAAAGAGGTACGAAATTATAACCGTAAATGGTATAATCGGATCACTCCACATTCATTCAGATGCTGTCTTTTGGAATAGAACATCTTCCAGGAAAAGAAATACAGGCCTCTTACATTGCGATTCTCACCTTTCACTCACTCTCTCTTGTAGAGAGAGGAAATTGAAGATCTGAAGAAAATTAAGACAGTATGTATATTATTAAACCGTTAGTAAGCATCCTTGTAGAATCAAAATGCTACTTGTTTGGGGTGGTTATGCGATAAGGAACTGAACAGTAAATTCACTTTTCCTTAAGTGGTAAATATTGTATGATATACGAGCCATGCTTTCACGGTTTGATACAGCTTGTTTCGGCCAGATGAAAACTAATAAGGGAAATTCGTTCCATACCAAACGTATCATTTTGTTATTGTAAATGCAATCATCATTAATAAAATAGAAGGTAAATTTTCACACAAATAGTTATGACTTATTTAATAAAATCCAACTCTGGTAAAGGTGGTTATTAGTATGGGCCTTGACACTTCCATTCAATGTTATAATCTAAAACTTGTCACTCATACTCACATTAATGTACTTTTACACATCTGTTTAGTGTAAGATTCGAGATGTAGATATGGAGAAGAATTAAAAATCAGCTGGAAATAAGAAAAATAATGAAGGTCTGACAAGAGTGAATGAAGAAAGAAGAGTACTGAATTTAATAGAAAAAGGAAAAAGAAAATGGCTTGGAAATTGTCTTGACTAAATACCTTACAACAAACACTTTGAGAGGATTAGGTTCTGAAAATAGAAAGAGGGTAAGAAGAAGGTGTCAGTTCCTGTACTATATGTTTGCTGTAAGATTTGTTTGCTGCAAGGGTCTGTCAATATAGCAGAACACTGATGATTAAAATAAGGATATAGTTATACTCATAATAAAATGCATAGGATTTGTCGTCTTCATCGCGATACATTGTAATCAATAATTTTTGGGTAAAAGAATTACGATTATTTATGCGTTACATTGTAATAAATTATCTTTGGGTAAATGATATACGATTATTTATGCGTTATATTGATATTTGAACAAAATAGCCTAATTGATAGTAAAAAGCTGAAAATGTGTATCAATAGTTGAAGTAGTAAGACAAACTTAACAATTAAGACAGATTATCAGCGTTTTAAAAGCAATATTAAATTATATTAGTCAAACTGCACTACTTGATGTTATTGCACATTTCAATTTTGCATTTAAATCGAAAACTTAGAGTACCACCATTATTGTCAATTAAGGATGATATAGCATCATAAACAGGTAATTTCAGAGAACTCTAGAACAGTAATACTTCAGCTGAGGTAAATGGGATGATTCATATCAAACGTAAATGACAGTTGGGTACTATGGCCAAAAAATGACGCACGTCAGGAAGATACGATGAACTTTATTAGGGATTGAAAAATATTATCTTTTATGAGAAGTTTCTCTCCAAAATGTGCTTAAAAAATAAAATACCTACTGAAAATTGCGCTCTCGTACATGGTTTAGGGATACAACGCAATTTTCACTCTGTCCTGTAGGATTCAAAACCCACTCGTGATTGGACAGATCTCAGCAATACAAATTAACGAGCCAATCATAATTTTTCTTGCTGTCGGGTAGGCATTCACTGTAGCTATTTTTCAAGCTACTGCCCGAGAAAAGTTTAAAAATAACACCTCGCCAGATATTTATTCACTTAAGATTATAGCGTATTCTTTTGCATTTATGAAATACCTTGTTTACGAGTAAGAAAATAATTATTAATAAGTATCCTGACATAATTGAAAATTAAAGTAAAACAATGAACAAAAATATTGTATGGGGTTCATAACAAATCAATTTGTAAATTACATATTAATATCATCAAGGAATAAGACAGCAATATATTTTGTCCACAGATATTTCAAGAACTATATTAGTTGCGCAAGAATACAGAAATGGAAACTGATAGAACTGCAACTGAAGCGTTTACATGTTGTGTAGTTAAAAAGTAAGATGACTTGAGATAGCGCACATGACGCAAATTTCGAGCAACATAACTACGAATGATTGCAAAAGAAATATTCATGTTCGCATTCAAAATGTAATTGTAAAAATGTCCTTATTTGAAGTAGTGTTTGTTAGTTTATTGTTTATATCTGTACGTTCTTGCATGCATCTTCTTGCATGTTTCTCGGAGTGTATTTATTAGCATTAATATATGAGAACAAATTTTAAAAAAACTGTACTTTTAGCCGAATTTTGGAACTATTATTTTTAAGTTATAATATAGTGTTATATATATATTATCATATTATAGTTTAGATCTAACGCATTACGAGTTAGGTCGAGGCGAGTGTTTCCAAATGAGAATAGTGGATAGTCACTCGTAGAATGGAAATAAAAAGAGTACGCAAGAACTTTTAAAATATTTTACAGACTTTATTAATGACGTAGAAAAGAAAATAGGAGAAGTACAAAATACACTAATGCAAGTTCATCTAATGAAAATAGATTATGTAATCGGTGTAGAAGAAGACGATGATGATAATGCTGAGAGAGAGGAAGGAGTTCATAGAGGAAATAAAGAAAAAGAAGATGATGAAAGGAAGAAGGTAGGTAAGATCTCCGAATAATGATGAAGTAAGATTTCCGAAAGATGTAGTTGCCAAACAAAGTGATGTTGGTAATGAAATTCATGAAGAAAAAGAAGAAGAAGAAGAAGAAGAAGAACAGACGATGAACATTAGGAAAGAAAAAAGAAGAGGAAGAACGACATGCAGTTAATAAAACTGAAATAGCAGAGGAAGAAGAAGAAATGAACGAAGCTCTAGAATATGAAGAAGAAGAGAAAAATAAGAAACTAATATAAAAATTAAATAATGAAGGTAATAGAATGATAACACAGGAATAAGAAAAAGAAGCCTCTGCGTGTATAAAAAGAAATTAAAATCGGTTACAAGAAAAAGAAGGAACAGAAGAAGAATTGCAAGAAGAAAAAGAAGATTTCTTGGAAAAAGCAAATTATTTATTTATTCTAACAACAACACAACAGGCGTTCTGCCCATTTGCTGTGTTTGTTTACATATATGGCCAAATGTCATTATTTATACAGAAGAAAAGCATACATAATTTTTATTGTACCATTAATTAACTCAGCTTATCATACTACAAATTGTACTCCTAAACACTTTTTCAGACATATATAAACGTCTACCATTTCACACTTTTCTTCCATAAAATTGTACTAAGAGCTCATTCTCCATAAAGGGGCCGCGGTGGCTCAGTGGTAGAGCGTTTACCTCTGGTGCGTGGGGTCCCGGATTCGATTCCAGCCCCCCGTCAAGTGAATTTTGTGGGGGACAAACACCGTGTGCGTGGGTTTCCTCGGGGTTATCCCGTTTCCTCCCACTTTCTTCATTCCAACATTTCGTTCATTACTCATCATCACCGTCTCCTTTAGCCTAACCGGTATAATCGTGGGACGTAAAACACAAAGATTTCATTTCATTTTTTTCATTCTCCATAAATTGGATTTATATAGGATTTCAGTACGTGTTTTCTTACAGTACGAGGTACTACTATCCTTCAACCTCGTTTTAGACGTCGGAACATGCAGAAATATATTAGAACTTAGTTCTATGCAATCAATTTCATTATTTATTATTTTATGTAGAAAAACTAAATAATTAACATACCTACGTTGCTCTAATGTCAGTGTATTGAAATTGCTTGTTAGTTCTGAAAATGATATGTAAGCAGGGTGCAGTTCATTTATATACATTAGTAATCTTAAAACTTGCACTCTACTCTTTCAATCATATGGATATATTTTCAATTATGAGGAGTCCAAATAACAGAAGTGTATTCCAGTTGGGGTCTGATATACGAATAACGTAATTTAAAAAGTTGTCATGTGGCTACGGAAGTCTGTACTTGCACGACAGGCAAATCCAAGACTCTTGTAAGCATTGTTTACAATAGTTTCGATGTGATTTGGAAATGTCAGTTTTGGGTCTAAGGTAACACCGAAGTTTTTAACAGTTTCCGGTCTACAAAGGTGTATGTATTTTCCTTTTCTACTAAATGTAATAGCTTTACATTTAGTTATGTTTAGACTAAATGTATTCACGTGGCACCAGTGTGTTACATTTGCCAAATCTTCCTGTATTGTTTACAGTCTTCAAGTGATTTAATTTGAGCACATAACATTAAGTCAACTGCAAAGAGTAAAGTATGCGATTTCTTGATGAGCTTAGTGATATCATTGATAGTGATGAGAAATAATAAAGGTTCAAGGTTCGACTCTGCAGTACTTCCGATATATCATTAAAATTGTAGGAGATATGACCTTTGTAAGCTACAGCTTGTTTACGATCACGTATGTATGATGTGAAAAGCACTAATGCTTCCTTAGAAAAATTCAAAAGAGCTAGTTTTTCAAGTAGAATGTCGTAGCTCACTAGATCGAAAGATTTCTGAAAGTTCTATGGATTACATCAACCTGCCCCCTCTGTCTATCTCTGTAGCTAGAAAGTCTGTTATTATTGACAAAGTAGTTGAAGTAGATCTATTCTTGAGAAATGCGTGTTGTTATACAGAGGTGCTGGATCTAAGATGATTAAGTAAGCAATTGTGTAATATAATAATAATTTATTTGTACTTTACACCCAAAGGCAATTACAAAGTACAAAGGTTATACATCATTATCGAAGGATATGCAACCCAACTCCAAACATGGAACTAACATTGGTAACACGAAATAGTACTAAAATAGGAATCTTTTTTCTCTTTACATATGCTGTACAAAAATATTCTACAATTTATCATTCAGTAACTGAAAACACTTTCGCTTAAAGGTCTTAAGGTGTATTATACCTTAAGGTGTATTATATAGTCTCTAAAGGTGTATTATATAGTCATAAATTCTTGCAAATGGAGATAGAATTGCAATTGGTCTAAAGCTTTCTATAGTTTTAGCATTACTAGCTTTTAGAGTAGAACATATCAATGTTTCTTTCCATCGGTCTGGAAAAATATTATATTTTACGGACATGTTTATGCATGGGAATATGTATGGAATGTTTTATGAGATCAATAGTTCTTTATATTATGAAGAGGTGCTAAATATTACGTTTTCGCAGATAATAGAAGAGGATTTCAATAATCAAGAAAATAGAGAAGAAGAAACGTTTTACGAAAATGAAATAAAAAATGGCTCAACGATTTATTTGCAAACACTGGAAAAGAAGTAATGGAAGAGATATATCCATCTTTATTTAATATTTGTAGAGGCTAATATTGAACGTGAAGAAATAGAAGTTGATGATAGAGTGAAAATAGAGAAGATAATAGATGCATTACTATCTCAATTTCGAGCAGGACGAAACAGAAATGTAAAAATGGGATTTGGAAATAATATTAGTAGTAAATTTCATATAATAGAAAAACGTGGAACACAGTAACGAAAGTAAAACGTGGAGCGTACAATGCTAAGAATCCGTTTAGCTCAAGTGCGTGCAGATGAAAATCCTTTTATGGCAATTGAAACAACTTTACGGACTCTAATCGATTATTTGTTATGTAACGTGGATTAACATGATTAGGTATGAATAACAATCGCAAATGAAAGGAAATTACATTACCCTTTTTGGTTATCATTAATAGAAGCTGGAAATTTTTCAAAAGATGTGTTATAGAAGAATTATGTAAAAGTACTTCAAGTAATGCGGCTTTTCCTATAAGCGAAGTTTGTATTGTAAACTTCCATCATGTACACATAAAAAGAAGACAATGTCGTTTGAAGCAACATGTTATAAATACCAATGAATATGTAAAGGAATAACGTGGTATTGCTGGAATTAAAAAGAGAGGTACAAGATTTATAGCATTTGCAATCTTCGTTGTCATATGATTAAAAACCAAGGGAATAAATCATACCAAATGCAATAGGTATGTAAGACATCAGAATAAACATATAATAGAAAAATATCAAAAGACTTGTTTGAAGCAACCGTGTAGATCTTAGTCATGCTGTGTGGAATTCAGTGTATAGTCATGCTGTGTGCCTAAATTTCATGAATATTTAAATGATTATAAAGCTTCAGTGTATAGGGGTTTCTCAGGAAGTGATATCATGTTTGAAGCACCAACTAACGATAACGAGAGAACATCTTGAAATTTACATTTCATAGATAATCATTACAATGCTACTGAAAGCTTGATGGTATGTATTAGCTGTAGTCATTATTATGAAAGTTTTCGTAAGAAATATGAATAAAAGCATGAACATTTGAAACATTATACAGCTGTACTATTACCGAACTAATCAGAAGCCTTACTACATGAAATGGTTTTAATCGATAATTTTATTGTCAGTCATGCTATGAATATCACAATTCAGCTCCTTATCAAAATGGAAAGGCTTTATGTTCAATTGTGAAGTGTTGTGCCCAGTGTTTGAAAATTTTAGTAGTGCAAGGAAAAGGACCTTACGTATGTGGAGAAACGTATTGTAATATTTGGTGTAGTATAGTACCACCTAATCATGAATGTTGCATGAAAGTGAAGGAAACTAGATAAAAAAAATCAAAATATTTTCATGGACACGAACGCTTTGATTGTGTGGTATGATACTAAATATATAAAAGATACTAAATTGAGAGGATAAGGCAAACATATATGGACATATACCTAATTTTTGGTTGCATGTTACCGTTGTTAAGAAGATAACATTAAAAAGGAATGCATCGTTTGTGGAAAAGGTGAAAATATATTTGATCGAGAACATGTAATAGAGGACTCTCGAACATATCTACAAAAACGACGTCCAAATATTAAATTAGTACATGCGTTTCCCATAATTATAAAGGATGTCATGCATACTTCACCATAAAAGCTATGGTCGGGAAGATGAATTGGACCCCAAAAGTCATCATGAATGAGGCATAAACACTATCTCTTATAGTAGATAATGTAACCATCTTAGATTCAATCAGCTTTTACCAATGCCCTTAAGTAAATTAAGTGGTGTATTTTGCCATCAAGCATGCAAAGCATATTTTCCACAGTTTTTCAATCGACGGGAGAATAAGACATATATACGTACATTTCCAGACATTACGTATTATGGAGTAGATGCTATAACAGAAAACGAATGACTCAAGTTCCCGGAATGATATACAGAACATCAAAATGGCGCCTTTAAAATGAAAGAAGAGCTCATGAAGTATTGTTTACAGGATGTCGAAATTTTACGATAAGAATGTATTTCTGACTCAAATGTATTCAAAAACGAATATAAATCACTTACTTCAGTGCATTATAATATCTAGTGCATATAACTTGGTGTAGCGAGAAACAATACTTATGGTATCATACCGAAGAACATGTATCGTTGAAGAGGTTTGTAGTTAATTCAAGCAGTACAATGGTTTGCTTGGGAAGGAAAAACAAAAAATCTTTCAAATTTCAAATGCTGCACGTACTAATAAAAAACGAATTGTATGAATGAAAATAGATGGTGAGTGGATAGACACCAATACAAGAAGAAAACACGTATGGGAGTATAAAGGATGTTTTACCCACGGTTGTATTTTTCGCTACTATAATGACCAAGTTAAACTCATATATAACGAAGCTACAGAAACCATGGAATTTCTGTAGTAAGTAAGAAAAAAGAAGATTCAATAACTTAATAATTTTGGACGTGAAGCTCACAAAATATGGGGTTGTGAATTTTGAAAATATGTTTTTGAAAGACAAGAGATAAATATGTATAATGCTAATCACCTGTGCATCAGGGGACCCCTTTGAATTTTTGTGACGCTTCCTATGCAGGACGTGTATCATAAAGCACAAATGTCTGAAGAAAAAAACAGTCCGTATGTAAAACTAAAAACTTTCCATTTAGTCACACAACTATCTATTTGCCTAAAGATTCAATTTTTCCTAGCATTGAGGAGATAGAAGGATTAGTTAGGTAAGGCATTCTTCCTCCAAAGACACTCTTCCATCCATTGTTACCTTATAAATCAAATGACAGGTTAACGTTTCCACTTTGTCGTATCTGTTGCGGTGAATTAAACAATTCCCCTTGTAATAACAGTGAGGAAGACCGAATTCTACATGGTATACATAAAGCAAAAATGCAATCAGACTTCCGAGTTTCGTATCCTGACAGGTTAGTCATCCGAAACTACTGATAAGGTTCACTGGTTAAGAACTACACAAAGCGTACTGCAAGTGCACTAGTTTGTTTGAAACATGTCAATATAGCAAACTTCAAAAAATATAAAAGTATCCATACCTCTGCGAGGATTAAGAAATCGAGTAAAATACACCGTTAGTATGTTCAGAGCGATGGATATCATGAGACAGTTACAGATAAATTTTATTTAACCTTAAATATACCAAGGAAAAGTCAATTTTGGTCAACGATCAATTCCATGTCACAGGTAACAGCATTTCCTAACATCTCTGAATGTTTTACATTTTGTGAAGTTATATTGCTCATTTTCAGTCTGTTCGGAAAATTAAACAAAAAATTAAAGAAATAAAACGGAAAAAGAAAAAGTTAAAAGAAAGACAATGTAAGAAAGTAATAATAAGATGTACAGTGTATCAATCATTTTTTCTAAAACTAATACATCAGTAGAAAACATGTAGTTTTCTTCAAATATGAAAAGTAGTAATATTTTGTGCGCACATAACATGAGTTTATGTAATTTAATTTTTAATTAATAATACAAGCATGTACTAATTAGAAGTATATACGATACCAAAACAATACAACTACTTCCTTTTAATACGCCGTAATGTATGTCATTCACTATCCCTTGCTATATTCTAAGCAATCGAGAACTGTAATTTTGCAAAAAAAAGAATAGGCAAAAATGAACAAAAACAGAATCAAATATGAATATCGGTGAAAGTTTTGGATAATATTTCCATTGGAGATTACTCTCTAATTTTCTCTGTTAACATGTCTACGATTATTGCATCTCAATTCTAGATGGAGAGCTTTGAATAAAGAGAAGTGACCATACACCCTGCAAGAACAAATTAAGTTTAAAGCCATTAAGATGACTTGGAGTAGATTGAAACCCAAGACCCCAGGTTCCTAACCTATTGCCTATAGCACCTCCGTTTTTCTTTTAATACTTCCGCTACCTCCTAACTTTAGAGCTGTGTTGTGGAATCATGGTCAGAGGAAGAAATACCGTAAACAAAACTTTAGTTTTATAAAAGATAACAGAATATCAAACTTTCGGTTGCCAATTGAAGCTTTAGGAAGCCAACCCTTTGAAGAAATAATCATTATAACACAATATATCAACTATAGAAACTTGTGTCTGTGAATATGTAACTTATTAATTAGGCCGAAATCCAAAAGAAGTGTTTTGTCTGGTAAAATAATACTTTACTATCTGCCAAAAAATTGTCAGAAATTCTACATTATATTTAACAAAGCTACTAAAGTAACAAATATGAATAAAATATAACATTTATTTTAATGGTTTAGTTAGGAAAACAAGATGTACGTATAAGAAAAATCACAACAAATCTTCATAACTTAGCACGTAAAGTTTATTCAATAAAGTATTATAACTAGTCCGAGATATTATGTTTGTTACCGACATTCTGTTGTGCGTCGTTAATGCTTGTTTAAAAAAACACAAAAAGAAAGAGAGTCTTCGACCACTTCATTTGGAGATGACCACGTGATTCTTATGCTTCAATACTATAGATTCTTATGCTTCGTTTGTTAGTTGCGGATATAAGTCCTTGACCAGGTAATGGAGACTACTTTGGAAACAAATGCTGAGTATGAGAGTTTTGTGTCATATCTGTAATTAGGTGTGGAGAAGAAACACAAATGAGAACCGAAGGTTTACGAACAACTCAAGTTATTAATATAAACTATGCCAAAATTTTTTGACTTACATCATCATGATATACGAAAGTCCTATCGAAACAAGGACAAATAACGTAGACCTTTGTAACCGGAGACAAACAAACCTTACGTGAATACACTAAGAACGAACATTTCACTATGTGGTGATCGTGGTTCAGTGGTCAAGGAGCTCGGACTATAATCTGAAGGTCGTGGCATCGGATCCATGGAGAGCATGTATTTCTTTTTACTTTAGAATGTTTGATGGCGACTGATCGGCAATGGCACATGTTTTGTTATCTTCAGGTATTCGAGTACTCGGATGTTTCAATACTTGCACTATCAAATCTTAGGGTATAATAACAGTAATAATAAAATATTCTACACATAATAATCTCTTAAAGATTAAAAGTTAGAAACTTATTATCGATGAGACCATACCATCACAAGCAGAAACGTGACATTTGGCAAGAAGTTTGCTCTTTTTTTTAAGTGTTGCCCACGAGAAGAGGAATTTCTCACCTCCTTAATAAAACAAAACAAACAAAATCCCGACACTAATGAAGATTTTACATTGAAGACGGGACATGACTAACTCAAATTATTATCTAGCTTCCAAGATGAGAATTGATACAAGACGGAAAGTGGTATACATTTCTAGTGTTATCTCGATTCTCGAAATAGTGTATGTCCATTCTTTAAGTAACAATTGCTCTGGAAACTGAATCGTACATGCTAATTTGTATCTTTGTATTTCGGAGATCATCGAATTATAGTCTTTGCAGGTATATTTCTAGAAAAGCTTTTATAATTACTTCTGTATATTCTAAAATTTAGTTTATTATTCACCTTACCGTTCACTGATATTAAGTCATTTTTATTGCAGTTATATTCCATAAATCTTACAGTAGAATACTTTCTATATGAAACTTTAGTGGAACGCTTGTAGAGTCACCAATTTTTGGCGACATTTCAATTTTTCCTCATTGGTGTTCACTTATTATTATTATTATTATTATTATTATTATTATTATTATTATTATTATTATTATTATTATTATTATTATTATTATTTTATTATTATTATTATTATTATAGAAGTTTATTGAATTATATGGTTCACTCTGTACCAAGAAACGTGCGTGGAGATTTTCGTAGGGTGTGTTTCCGACCACTTTCTTCATTCCACTATTTCTTTCAATCTCGTTAACTACGTCGCTTTTAGCCGGGATGATCATGGATAGTAAAACATGAAAACATAAGTTTTTGCATGGGTCATGCGAGTTCAGTAGCCTTACTTTCAACATGAGAGTTTACTGAAAATCTTTCGTTTAACATCTATCTACTTCTAGGGGCGTACCCAGTGGGCGTACCCATGTAAGTGTAGTACTGGCACATTTCTCCAATGCCGACTGCTTTGTGACTTTTGCCTAATGTTAGAGGCGATATTAATACAATATATCCTCATACGGAATTTTTATTTGCATTTGTATGTGCAAAATCCTTAGCATGGATATACGGGAATAAGGTAGATGTCTTTTGTATTTTACTATTATTGCAATTTTTTTTTTTTTGGATTTTTTAAATCTCAAATCTACAGTAAATAATTATATTCTCTCACTATAACAGATTATGCTTAAAGTTTTGTTGTTACGGTGCTACAAGAATATAATTAGAGAATTTTCATTTGTTGAAGATCCATTGGACGCTTCTAATAGTACAATATGAAACAGACTAGTCACCATCGTGTTTTCTGTACACTTAAGCAAAACCAGCTCGAAATAGAACATAAAATGACAATGGAAAATTGAACAAGGGCCACAAAAAAATCACAATGAAAAGCAACATTTTAAAAGTGACAAGTTTAGTAGGTTAGCTTTGCATTTCAATATTTTTTTTCTTTATTCGTAAATAGAGTGTATTTTCTTCATACTTCTTGCAAAATAACAGTATGATCCCGCTTTTCAGATAATAGCCTAGCTCTATGTACTGTACACGAAAATACATGAATAAATCGTAAACTGTGGACATATTGTTGTCGTAAAAACATCCTTGGTTTGATTGAAGCTCGCGCCGTACGGACTTTGTGGTGGACAACCACCGTCCTCGTGGGTTGTTTGGGGTTCCCCGTTTCCTCTCACTTTGTTCATTCCACCATTTCATTGATTACTCATCATCACCGTCTCCTTTAGCCTAACCGGCATAATCGTGGGACGTAATACTTAAAGATTTCATTTCCTTTTTTGTAATAGGAACAAATGCCTCGGTAGGAATAAGAATTACTTCTTCAAAATTGTTCCTTCTTGAAAACAACACTTTGATCTTTTATCATCATTAAATGCTTAAGACTATAATTAACCTAAGTATATTACAGATAATATCCACTTAATTTTATTCATCATGTTCTCGTGAACGTGCAAGGCAAAATAATGTGATTTACTGTAAACATTGTGAACACCTTCTACAACGTATCTGAAGTGATCATCTCTACACTGTAAAAATTCTCTGTTAGATATGTTGCAAAATGTGTTGGTGTCAACTTTCCATATTAGTAACTGGCATACGCAAGGCGCATCGGAGTAACAATTGTGCAATATTTCTGATTAATTCGGCAATCACTCTCAGTTGCAAAAAAATTGACTTTTTTTTACTAAGATTCAACATCAGAAATCAGATTCAAGCAGATCAAGATTCAAGCAGTATCAGAGCATTAATTCTTTGACATTTGTGATTAAGGTGACGCTTAATGGTATTTCCAAAATAAAATTTTGGGATTTGGTGACACTCAACCCGCTACCTTTTTACGTCCCTTGCCACCCAAAGTAGGAGCCATAAAAATAATATTCGAGATAATACTATCCTTTTGGATGATTGTTATTGCATTTTATAACAAACAATATTGATGTGTCCCCAAAATACGTATCAATAATAATTGGAACAAAACTGCCACAAATATTTACATAGACATATCTCATAAGGAAAATGAAGTTTTGTGCTAACACCCGCAAAACAAGGACGAAACCATGATTTTCTCTTATTTACTGTTAAAATTTCTGAACATTCACGCATATTTCAATAAAAATGCCAAATTTTACATTAATAGTCTGAAACGTTTACCTTCTTTCAGTGCTGTAGAAAATTACACGACTTGTGGAACACGCATTATATATAGTGTCTTTAGCGGTTTTGTCTCCAAGTTTACAGTACATAATTGCAAATAATTTCACTAGATAATGCAAACATCAACTACAGTCTAGCTACTAGACTCGTTGCAAAACTCGATTAATTGCTTTCGGTTCCGCTTGAGGTTGAAACACAATCTGTCAGTTTATTAACGACCCCAAGCTGTAATTTGGTTCAGTTTTGTTTGAAAACCGGCATTATATTTTCGCTTTTTTTTTTAGAATATCCATATATATTTTGGAAATGTTCCAAAAGATATGTAATGATTTAGTATCAATTTCAGGTATTATAAATCTGCTGTTTCACTTTTGAATAGAATACTGATTTAACATGTTTTCTCTCTATGTATTTTAGTGAGAACACGTTAATGAGGAATAGAAAATACAAACGTTTTTCGTTTGGTTTGAATTCGACAAACCGTTTGAAAATGAAATGAAATGAATTGTTTGTGTTTAATGTTCAACGATAATGTATGTTAGGTTATGCGGGACCATTATTAAAACAATTGAATTGTGAAAGAGGAGTAGATGCAATGAAAAAGTGGGAAGAAACTGGAGAACGGAAGTGTCCCGAGAAAAATCCACGAGCACGATATTGTCCCCCTCAAGCTTACTTGCTTTGGGAACAAACTACGTACCTGATGCATCAGGTAGTTCAGTAGTCGGGATCCTGAGTGTTTCTGTGTGCCTGTCTTTCAAGGTTAATAGAAAGTAGAGACGAATTACGGAGATATTTTCGGTAAATCAGATAAAGAAATAATGGTCTGAAGCACAATGTTGTAGTTAAGGTTCCGAATGACTCTCCACTCCAGTTTGTCCTCCATGTCCTTGCGTGTCTAAAAATCTTAGTTTGATTTCATATTTAAATTAAAATTCTCTGCACTATAGTATTTTTGTCGTCAGAGAATCAGAGTTAAATTTGAGTGTTTCGTAATGAAATCAGAGTATTTCGTCCTTATTGAAACCCTTCAATATTAAACGTGTGGAATGTGTTACTTGCGCGAGTGTTGTTTTATATCACTAACAGAGCCATCTTGAAGTAGTGCCTAACAATGAAAGGATCCTGAGTTCGATTCCGCATAGGGAAATAGGAGAAGGTTTATCATTCACAATATTGATGCGTCTGATATTTAATATAAAAAATATTTCGTTTCTCTCAATCTTAGAGTTGGGATGAGTTTGTTCACAGGGCAAATATAACAACATGACGTCACATGTATAAAAAGGCTCATTCTTAGGGCTTAGGGCTTAGACACCAATCCTTACAAGGTATCTCATATAAATCAATTTACCCCTAGTCTCTGTAAATAAATAATTTCTTATCCCTATCTTTTTAGTATTTGCATTCATCTCAGTCTAATTTTACCCATCCAAGTGGCACTGATTATTCTAGGGAGTTTAAACCAAGAAGTCTTATAAGTCTTGCTTTTGAACTAAATGTAATCAAATATGTAATATAGGCATTAAAAAAATTTTAATATCAAATCATTACATTTGCAATTTAGATATGTATAAAGTATTAAGTTTTAATTTTTTCAACATATCTTTATGTTAAAAATAAATAAAAGATCTCAGACCGACTTTCGAACTGTCGATCTTCAAATCTCACAAGTTCAAATGTCAGAAGGAGCGTCTCAAGAAACTTCCTACTGGCGGTATATGTATGGCTTGCAGCTAGCGCCTATATAAAGAACAGAGGGAAAATGCAATTCCCTCTGTATAAAACTGCGGGAATTGTAATGCGTCTATTCTTACATGTTTGGACTTAAAGTCTGAGCAAGTTTCCACTTTTATGTGAACATGAGTGTACCACTGAAACCACCAAAAAATATATTCACTCTTGTTGGAATAGGACATAATTTCAAGGTCTCAAATCTTCAGTATTAATAATAATAATAATCAGAAGAAGACGAACAAAAAGAAAAACAATAATATGAAATTCAAATTACGTATGAGAATGGATTGTATTTAAATTCGAAAAATCGCCCCCATCATTAGGCAAAATGTACAACATAGTTGGAATTGGAGAGAGGTGTCTGTACCACCAAGACATATCCGCCTGGGTACGTCCCTAGAAGTAGCTATATGTTATACGAAAGGTTTCCAGTAAACATTCATGTAGAAAGTACTGCTAATGAACTCACATGATCCGTATAAAAATTATTTTTTTGAGTTTTACCTTCCATGAGTATGCCGGCTAAGCTAAAGGAGATGCCGATGATGAGAATGAAAAATAGTGGAATGAAGAAAGGAGGCGGAAATAGTTCCCCACACAGTTTTAAATTTAATTTGTTTTTGCAAGGTTTATCATGACTTCTGGTTACTCAAATTTCTCCGTCGAAAGGTGAGATGCAAGAATCATGCATATGTTAGCTCAGACAAAGAGAGAGTGGAGATATCTCCAATTGAAATACTATCAGAAACATTCATCGATATTTATATTTCTGTATGTTTTAGTTTATTTTTGTTTATTCTCCTTTACGAAATTGGAGTTTCTGATTACTTGGAATATAACATGGGATATGATATATTACGACGTATTAAAAGGGAGAACTTGCATTGTTTTGATATCGTATATGCTTCTTGAAAAACATGCACGTATCATTAATTGGGGATTAATTTACACAAACTTATGTTAAGTGCACGCAAAGTATGACTATATTTGTAACACGTTTTACACTGATGCAATGGTTTTCGTAAATTGAACTGACACACACTGTATATCTTGTTTTCACTTTCTTAGATTGTCTTTCTTTTTTCTTTTCTTCTTCGCTTTTGTTTTTTGTTTCGTTTTCTGAACACACTGGAAACCAGTGATATAACTTCAAAAAGTATTGTTATTAGCTTTAATGTGTAAATAAAACATAATAAAAATATTACATTTTAAAAAGTAAAAACTAAGATGGTTTTGCTGATAAAAATATTGTCGCAAAAAAAAGAAGGGAGTCAAATCAGCTTGACCTGATTTTTGTCATAATGTTTTACTAGAGATACGGTATTAACACAGAAAACTAACAAAAGTGAAGATAGAATTGAATCAAATGATGTAAAACATTCACATATTTTACAAAATACTGCAAAATGTAAAACACAATGTGTGTGTAAGGAAGATTGATTTTCCCTTCGTTAGTCTAAGGTTATATTTATTCTTGTTTTTTCTTGATGTCAATCGCTCTGTAAATATTGAGATATCTTGTATCACAGTATATAATGGTAGGAGAGGTATGGCTATTATTTTATTTTTGCATTTTGCTACACTGAAATATTTGAAACAAACTAGAGAATTTGAAGAAGGCCTTGTGTTGTCCTCAACCAACCAATCTTAACAGGATTGTTGGTTGTCTAATAATCATAATATGAAAATTGGAATTGTAAATGCAGTTTGGCTTCTGTACATATATCGGTAGCAGATGATGTAACAAAACATTGGAAAAAGGATACAAAGTAATGGGTATTCATGAAATTTGTGTTTATGATGTATTTCAATATGATGAAGAAACAAAAAGTGGAGCATTATTTGCAGAATACATAAACTCCTTCGCGAAAGCCATAATGGAAGCGTGTGGATCTCCATCATGGTGTGAAGCAGATGAGTTAATGAAGAAAGAAGTACATACAGCAACTTTATGAAGAAGAAGGAATACGTCTAGATGTAATGAAAATTTAAACTTAATCCAACACTTAGGGGTTTAGCTAAATTAATGTTAAATTCATGTTGGGGAAAATTTGGTCAACGTGAGAACACGGGACATGTAAGCATCATTAATTACCCCAGGGAAATATGTGTAAATTAACATAATTTGATATAGACGTACATCTAAATTTTTCAGTAAATGATTGTATGTATGTTTATGGCCAATTCGTAGTTGAAGTCTCTGTTTCACTACAATGGTAAACGTTGTCATAGCCGCATATACAACAGCAAAAGTTATATTAGAATTGAACAATGGTTTAGAACAGCTACAAAAAAGTGTAACGTAAATTGATACTGATTCAGTAATTTATACTCAAGAATCTAATGAAAGAACAATTCCAACTGGTGACTTTTAGGTGATTTAACAAAGGAATTACTCGAATATGGTAAAGAGACATATATCACAGAATATGTAACAGCTAGATCCAAGACGTATTTTTCACCCCAGTGTCAATAAAGAGTATCAAGTATGAAAAATATTAAATTATGAATTTTTCAGACTTAAATTTTGATGTAATGATGAAATTGATAGTAGATAATGAAGACGAGGCTTAAACTTATTAAATTATGAGTCTTCCAAAGACTTAAAATTTGATGTAGTGTAGAAACTGATAGTAGATAATAAAGATGAGGCATAAGAAGAACAAGAAGAATCTCGTCCTACATAAGTCAGAATTATAAAGGAGAAAGAAATTGCCTCAGGAAACACCTTATTAAGGTTAGCATGCCCCAAAAAAGTTTATAAGGTGAATTACATAAAACGAGGTAGAAATCAAAATTCACATGATATTCTTCGATATACATTTACTCCTTCTAACAAAAGAAGAAGAGAAAGGTAATACGAACATTTGTAAATATTGGATGAATAGAGAATGATCATACTTCTCATTATGGATACGACGTACTAACACCCCTTTTCATATATTTTTGGAGATCCAAGTGAATGTGGTAAAATTTCCTTTGGTATCGGATTCCTGTCTAATATATCACGTGTGCTTAGTACATCGTTTCGTGTTATTTATTGGTACTATAAAGAGTGGCAAAATGCATAAAGACAAATTTCGATGAAAGTACAATTTATTGAAGGATTACCTTGAACAAAATACTTTTACCTGAAATTGAACCTCATCTTGGGGGACGCGGTGGCTCAGTGGTAGAGCGTTCATCTCCGGTGCTTGGGGTCCCTGGTTAAATCCCAGATCGCGCCGTCTGGAATTTGTGGTGGACAAACACCGTGCTCGTCAGTTTTCTAGGTTTCTCCCGTTTCCTCCCACTTTCTTCATTCCACCATTTCACTCATTTCTCATCATCACCATCTTCTTTAGCCTAACGGGCATAATCGTGGGGCGTAAAACTTATTCCATTTCATTTCATGTCGGACATCATCTTCTCATTTTTGACCGTATGTCTGAAATGAACCATAATATAGTTTATTTCTTTACAAAGGGTTATCACCATAGAAATCTTAGTGTAATATTTATTACACGAAACGTATTTCCTCATAGAAAAGGAACCAGAGATATGAGTTTGAATTGTTATTTTATCTCATTATTTAGAAAACGAAGAGAAAAGTCTCGAAATAAACATATGAGTTATTAGATAACTCATGAGAATCTACAATTTCTTCAAGGAAGTTTTAATGACGCAACAAAGTTATCTTATGGATACACCGTATTTATTTCTTGTTTTCGAACAGGATACGCCAGATAAAATTCGTTTAGAAACAACTAATTTTCTGATAATATTTATCATTACGTCTATGTTCGAACGAGATAGAAGAAAAAGGTGAAAAAGTTGTCTTCATATGCTAGTTCTAAATGGTGTTTTTTCATTCTAATAATTTGTCTCCAAGAGTAAAACACGGAGATCTTCATACATTATGCAAAGCGATCCTAAATTACCTAAAGATATAGTTGCAAATGATTCGTAGTGATTCGTAATATTTGCGAATGTTGTTATAATGTATTAAAAGAAAATGGACCTCTTACAAAGACCCAGAAAGCAAGATTAAAGCGATACAAGTGGACGTTTTGATACCTTGTGAACAAAGGAAACTTTATCGAAGATAAGAAGAAGCATTTATTAGTGCAACAAGGTGGTCTCTTACCGGCATTATTAGGTCCTATTTTTTATGATGCGTTATTAAGTTTACAATTCCGTTAGTGAAATGGAACGCACAAAGAAAATGATTTTGGTTCCAATAGTAGTTCTTAATCATGTATAAAGACCATCATAATCAGCAATGGAGAAACGTGAATCTAGTTTGAATCAAGACATGCAAGAGATTTTATATTTATCCTGGAACAAAGAATATAATAATGATCTTCAAAAATATTTATATTTAACACGAAAAAAAAACATGTGGCTCTTTGGATTACGTAAACTAAATCAGAGAAGCCTGAAATAAAAAAAGAAATATTGTTATTTATATTCAATTTTTTCGTAAAAGAGCTGAATTTCTACTACATAGAATGAAACATGCTGATAAGATCACGTGGGACAATAAGGGAACTAGGTGATAAATTAGAAGGATCTCACACTGTAGATTTAATTTGTGATGTCTCAAGACCATGGAAACACACAAATCCATCTGCATTCGAGAATTTTGTAAATTATTTATCCTCAAATAACACACCACAAGAACTTATTGGAAATCCAAAACGTTAGTCTTATATTTTACGACGAATCAAAGCATCATTTTCAAAAGAAATACCTCTGAAATCGTTTGTAGGAGAAGAAGAAGTTGAAGAAGAAAAAGAAAAGGAAGAAGTAGTATTTCCTAAGGAGAATAGAAACGTGCGTGTAAACGTCCAGTATGGTAAAGGTGGAATCCACAAACAAACAATTAAACAAAATTTATTATATTTTACGACGAATCAAAGCATCATTTTCAAAAGAAATACCTCTGAAATCGTTTGTAGGAGAAGAAGAAGTTGAAGAAGAAAAAGAAAAGGAAGAAGTAGTATTTCCTAAGAAGAATAGAAACGGCGTGTAAACGTCCAGTATGGTAAAGGTGGAATCCATAAACAAACAATTAAACAAAATTTATTATAACCCTTCACATCCTTCTTCGTTTTCAACTGGTAAACAATTGTCGATATTTACAAAGAAGAAAATTCCCACACACTTCCTATGAAAGTGGTTACTGAACAAATCAATATATACGTTATACAAACCAATATGTCGTCGCTTTCAAAGAGATTTCTATGTAATGAATTACATTGATGACGAATGGGAAAGTGATATTAATGATTTTTAGGGCCTTCAAAATTTAATGACGGATATCGTTATATTCTTACAATGATAGATGTGTTCAGTCGATATGCCTTGGCTCTGCCAATAACATTTAAAAGTACAAAAAATATCTTAAATGTTTAAAAATTGTTCTCAAAGACAGAGAAAGAAGTACATTCCCAGCAGATAAAGACAGTGAGTTTACTAATAAAAGAATAAAAAAGTACTTGACGGAAAGTAAAATAATACAGCTAAAAATCAAGATATGAAGTCTAGTAATGTATAGCGTTTCAAAAATACTCTAAAATGTGTATGTACTTCTTTAAGTATAAAACGAATAATTATGTAAATTTATTACCTCTTCTTGTGAAATGACACTGAAATTTATCATTCCAGCATTAAGATTGTACCTGCAAACGTTTCTCAGTTAAGATTTTTCATAACTCGTATTTCATTATAATCATAGAGTTTCACTTCAGTATCTTAGGATATACCTTTATTTTACGGATATATGAATGCGAAGATAAGAACTATCTTAAATGCGTATTGTAGAAAATTTTGTTCGATCCTATTACTAAGGTAATATCAAATTTTTAATCCAATATACCAGACTTTATTATGGTAAATAAAATGGAGCGAGAATTTTATACCCCCTCTCCCAGAGACGATATCGAAGGCTAACTAGTTAGGTAGTAGGTATGTTAAAATGGACACCTGCATCATCCGTAAGGAAGAACAAGAAGTACAATGGAACCTGACGTAGACTTTTACCTTCGCTTCCCAGTAATAGTTCTATGAAATATTTTGCTAATATCACCTTAACATCATACACTACTAAACTTCGTCAAAAAATGGAATTCCGTAAACAGTGAGAAGTGGTTATTGCTGCGATTCATTATCCTCATTCAACTTTAAATATTAATTAACAAAATAATATTATTTACAAACCTGCCAACAGTGAGTAACAGAAGTTTGTAACTAAACCTGTGGGTTATTATACTAATATTTCAGAGTTGATAAAGATAATTAATATACACGACAGATTCACAAATGTACACATTCCCTACATTCGTGAAAGTAATAATTGTTTTATACGCCATCTTCATAAAGACACAGTTGTAGAAATTGTATTACCACCAAGTGTTAGTGCCATGCTGGGATTTGATCCAAACGTCGATTTAAAGGATATGAAACAAGGACAAAGAGTTCCAAATTTACGTTTAGGACTTCCATCTACAATGTATGTATATTGTGGTATAATTCAATCTCTATTTTTTTTTGGAGATACCGTACGACCAGTATTAAGTACCATAAATATGAATCCTGAAAATCATACATTTGGAAGTAGTGCTATAGAAATTTTTAGTCCTCTACATTATGTATCTATAGAAAATATGCCGTTTGAACATGTCAAAATAGATATAAGAGACAGTAAAGGCTCTCGACTGGCATTTACTTTCGGAACTGTAAGCGTTAAGCTACATTTTCGACTAGTGCGATAACATCAACAATTACGAATAATCCATATTTAAAATATTATCAAAAACGGGCTCTTTCTGAAACTAGAAACGTTTATGTTGGATTACCTTATCAAGTTGGACATGGTATTGTAAGTTTTCTTGGAGGATTATTTTGTTATGTCATGCCATTAGTAAAACTAGGAGCTAAAACAATAAAAAAGGAATTATTAAAATCTGAAGTAAACGTTATTAATGATGTCATCATCCATAAACAACCTATTAACGATTACTTTTATGAACGAATGAGTAAAGCGAGGTCAATCTTGCAAGAAAAGGCTAAAATTAAACTCAAATCTATGCTAAGATCTGGATATCAGAGAAGGAAAAGAAGAATTACACGTCATTCCATCTTTAACCCTTCTTCATTACAAATCATCAAGCACAAGATGTAGGGCAAGAGTAAAAATAGGAAACTTACACAGAAAACAAAAGAAAATGAGTCTTACAACAAGAGAAAATTATCAGAAGATATCTTCAATTAAAGAGTCATCATTATTATCAGTTTCATCATTATCATCATGGCTTTCTTACATATCAACCCCGAGAGTGCATAAAAATGGAACTACATATTTTTTCTACAATACCAACGCAAACCAGTATATCAGATATTCATGTTGTTACATATGAACCTATCAGTTCACAAGCTGCTTATGCACTTATGGATTTTGTCATACCAGCAACAAGTGATGAATACATATATCTACCACATACTCTCCTTTATATTGAAGCTCATATCGTTAAAGCCAGTGGATCATCATCTGGTGAAAGTGATAAGGATGTGCCTTCAATTAATGATTTTTTTAAAAATTCTTTGTTCAGTGAAGTAGAAGTTTATTTAAATAACAAACTGATTTCATTTCCATATCATAATTATCCGTATAGACCCTGCATCGTAAAACTATTAAATTATGATGATGCTGTTAAAAATACTGTCAAGATATTGCTGGACATGTGAATGTAATATGTAGTGGTAATAGGTTATTTCAACAGCGTTATGAATTGACAAAAAAAAACATTGCATAGTTCGAAATACTTGTACAACTTCATTGTGATATTTTTAATCAGGCTACATTTTTAATCCAAGGAGTAGAATTACGCATCAAGTTAATTTCTGGAAAGATAAACTTTTGTCTCATCGTTAGTGATTGTTCTGTTGAGGCGAAAGTGAATATTTTTGGCGATCCTCTACATATTAAAAATATTGATGTTAGTCGTATAATAAAACGAGTACATAACAAGCTTCTATAATCAACAATCGCCAAAGATACTTCCACAAGAGTTGAAAGTAAGTCATTCGTCAGTCCAAAGGATCTTGAATCAAAAAAATTCATATTTTATTTATGAAAAAATACCAACTGAGGTCATTGTGGCATTTACTCAAAATGGTGACTACACAGAAACGATGGCATCAAGTTTATTTCATTTCAAACATTTTAACATCAATTGATTTTCATTATAAATTGAGGGAAATCCTTTACCTTTAAAACTTTTACAAATAAATTTCGATAACAACCTGTATGTATCTTCATATCACGTCTTATTCTGTGGACCGGGTATTCACTCTTCAATCATGGGTGCAAAATTCCTCGCTTTAATTTTACTCAAGTATACACTTTCTTTGTTTTCGACATTACGCAAGATGGAGAAGTTAGCTCTGTGCAGCATTGGAACCTTATTAGGCATGGTTGTGTTAGTTTGGATTTCATTTTAAAAACCTTCTACCGGCACATGTTATCGATAGCAAAGTGCTCATCGAAGCAATAAAGCTAAAACGTTTATTTTATTAAGTTTTTCCAAGTAATTTTAGTGAAAAAGGATGATAGTTGGAAACAGTAAGATCCATATTATCGTCAATCCCGACTTCGGAACGAGAATATTAACTTTATTTTCATATGTGTGTATGTGCAATGACTCTTTGTTCGGAAGGTTGCTGAGGTACCTTTTCTACCTCAATTCCCATGAGGACGAAAAATGACAAGTCACCCCAGTTGAATATGTGACATCTAAACTAATTTTTGATTGGAAAATTTTTGGTCATCGACCATGGTGGACATTGTTACATTGAGTGAGTGGTTGTTAGTCACGGAACCGAGGGAGACCAGGAAAAGCACAAGTCAGTCGGACGACAGACATTGACACTCCAAGCACGGGAGAGAGACGGGCGAAAGACCTCAGGTTATGAATATTGAAACCCAGCAACGGGGAAATTAGCGAAGTAATTGCGGCGATACAGACCAATGTCCCCATGGCGCAGTGGTTGGGTGGAAAATAACCTGACAAGCAATCAGCAACTAATTGGGAGTTAATCATTTCAATCGGATGGCAGGTTGTGCGTAATATTTATGATTAGAAGAAGAAGTAGTTACATTCATTAGTCAGTGAACAGAAAACGCTCTGTAGTGGTTTTTAAGTGCAGAGAACTTTTTATACGGAGGACACCAACAGCCGATTGGAGGGTTGCTTCGTCGCACACCCTAGTGGAGTAAGTCGTCTCGTGGAAGCCTACTTGGTTTGAACTCTAAATAAAACACTAAATTTGTTTTGTGGCAGCGGCATGAATATTCTAAGTGAAATTATTTTTTACTAAAGTTACATTTCTTAAATGACGTTAAAACATGATATTCAGTAAATAGCCACACGCCTAGTACATATGTGTGTAAGAAAAAATAATAATAAGATTCGTTACACACATTTCTTTATGAATAAGCCAATTACATTAAAGAAATTAAAAGTATACATATTTCTTTGGTCTTCATTGACGTAAGAAAAATTACAAATTAGTTAGGTTAATAGGGACTGTTTAATGTCTTGCATGGACGCTTAATGTGTTTGAATTATACATTTGAATTTTCTCCGTATGTAATGTAACACATTCAATTTCTAGATGGATTTCTCTTAATGTAAATTCAATAATAGACGAATTCAAAGTGTGAAATCGTCCTTGTGTTGACATTATTCATACCTACTTTTGAGCTTTAACGATAAAGGAAAATCCTTAAATGATTTTCAACATACGTTAATTTCCACATCCAAGAAAATTATAGTCGAGTATACTATCTATTACTGCATGTAATCATTTCTCCTCCTTTTCTTTGTTTTCTATACATATTATTATTTCTTCATTATTATGTGTGTTATCTCTTCTTCTTCGCTTCTTTTATATATTTATTATTATCATTTCTTTATTTGTTCATCATTATTTTATTAAAATAAATTTTAAAAACTATCTATTTCTGGGGGTAATCGCTTCTCCTTCTTTGTTAAACCTCTGTTGTGTAATAATATCCTCCCTTCTTCTTCGTATGTTTTGTATACTCTTTTTATCATTTCCTTATTTGTTCATAAAATAGGTTTTAAATAGTTTTTTTTCATTTTTTCAAATTTCAGAGTAAGAGAACGTTATCGTGTGTATTGTCACCATCATTGTACAGTATGACTTCTAACTACGTTTCATCATCATCAATATGAAAAATAGTATGAACTCTATGGAATCATCATAATCAATATTAAGGAGTATTATTATAGTGTATGTGTAAAGTGACTTGAAATCATCCACACAGTAAACATGATTTTTTTAAAACAGTGTGTTAATTAAAAATTGTTTAGGATTTTTTTAAAAAAAAGATGTAGTATCCTTACCATATTTTTTTCTGTAAACACTATTATCATCGTCAATAAATTGTTTGTAGTATTTCTCTTTTCAATAAATGTTTTATTTATTCTTTTCTTCCACTTCCTAATAAATATGTTTTATGATCAATTATGTAATTAAATAAATATATCGTAAAACAGAGTTTGTACCTATTTTAAACTCATTGAATTAAAGAATGCCATACCACTTTAAAAATCCACAATTATTTTCTTTTAATTCAATGATGTAACCATACAACTCAAAATAAGAATTAATTCAAAAACTTAATACGTGTCTCATTCGTAAATTAAAACAAATATTGGAAATCAATATTCTTATTATTATTATGGTAGAACATTGCTTTTAAAATTTCATATTCATTATTTTAGAGTTCTTTATAATAAAAATGTCCTATCATACGTAAGGCAGATTTCTATAATAACGAATGCTAATAAGAACTTTTTTCTTTGATTTAACAATCAATGCACATTTGTAATTTCATTATTGTAAATAATATTTATAGTATACAAGGAAAAATATAATAGGATTTTATTGTCGTAAAAACATTAGTACCTTAATTTAAAAATCCTATCATATTGAAGTGTATTATACGAACACAAAACTAAACTTTTCGAAATAAAACATTTCAATTTAAATATATTTTTATTGTTATTAAATGCACTAAATTTATTACTACACTGTTCACTACAAATGAAAAAAAAAATATTATCAACTTCTTCTTCTTTATGAACAGAAGTACACCTTATCGATACCCTCCAAAGGTTGAGTACAGGTTTCCTCCCACCATGGCTGTGTTTTTACATTATCAAATAATTCAGACATAATTGAATCTGAATTTTTGTTTGCAAAATACTTGAATTTCCAATTTTAATCTTTCACCATTAATGTTCACATCTCTGTTCTTATCACTTGGAAAACTGATGCCCATTCCATTAATAATACTGTGTTCATTCAGAAATGTATGAATTTCGGCAAGTTCTCTACATGTAAAATATTGCGATTGTACATGATTGCGGATAGTATCTGTACACAGGTAAAAATATTCACGTACCACTACCCTGCAAGCTTTACTGTTTTTCACAGCATGTTCAATACACGGTAATATTTCCAAGAAATAAAACCAATCGCTAGAATTTAAGTACACAGTGTTTCGAGGAAAGTGAAATGTTCTTCTCTTGTCTAACTTACTAATTTTTGACTCATTAGTTTTATCACCACCAGTTTCTTTATTCCGTCTAAGAGATTTAAATAGTCCGAAACAAACGGGGTCACAGGTACAAGTTTCTTCTACTCTACCAAATTTTGTTTCTGTTCAAACACACGTCCTTTACCAACACGAATAAAAAAAAAACATTGTCAATTGTATCACTATCAAATATAATACAAATTAATTTTTGTTTTCATTGAATTAAGACTATATTCAAAATTTAACAACTACTCTTCCTTAGTATGCATAGTTGTTGCACATCCACTAACAGGTATTTTACTCCAGTAGCTGATTAACACAGAATAACGGCACTATGCATAAAGATCTTTGTGCATGCATGAAGGAGGGACGAAGAGGACAATTCATGTTTAATCTTCTTTATACATGTCCTATACACATACGATGAAGATACCAATTCAGAAAATTCAAAATCGTGCGTGTTAAGTCCAGATAAATTAATCTTCATTACATTATATGTTAAACATACACTTCCACTTTGTAAATACGTGAATAATGCACTATTATCTGCTTGCAAAACTTTAGTACAGCGTCCTGTTAAAATTACTTTTTCATCTCCTTCAAATGTCAAATATGCCTTCCTGCCATATATCGTTGTTATTATCTCACAGTTTGCAATATGAAATGGTACGTCTATCTCTAAATCTCGCTTCTTTGTAAATGATACCAATTATTTCCTATTAAGCTTATCTAACAGATTCATTCTCGTTGCCAAATTTAATTTATAGGCTTCTTCCTTCACAACAGTTGCTAGTGCACTAATCTACACAAACACATACGTGTACATTTTACATTCCGTTTACGACTTCATCATACTTTCATTCTCTACTTTTCTTCACGTGAATCTATCCACTAAAGACTTGGGAAATGACCATTGCACCTAACAACGACCAATACGACACTTTTCATCTTCTTTGTACGGGCGTCTCAGGGAAATAATACCAAGTCTAAATTTCGATGCTGTTGCTGTTTCTGCTGCAGTTCTTCAAATAACAACACTCAGATGGAATCCAAGGCCATTTCAATGGCAATGGGGGACTTGAATATGCGAATTATCTTGCTACGTTTTCAAAATTATCATAGAATGCGACTATCACCTTAGCTACTTAAGACCAATTCGATCAAAGGACAATTTTCGTACACTCTGGTAACAAATCTGTTCACATGGACATTTACGCTTTGCGTCGAGGACCAGGGGTCCAAAATAACTACAAATACACGACGAGAAGAAGATGGGAAAAATCTTGTTTCTATTTATCTATACAGCCGCAGAAGATATAGCATGCGTCCTATCACATAGTCACGTACTAATTTAGACAGGTTCAGTCGGGACCTAAGGATCAAAGGTCGAAATGACCATAGTGCCTGATCTCTACTCCGGTATAAGTTTGTAGGGCTGCCGTTGCCCAGATAGGTGAACAAGATTCCATTTTACGAGAAAGTAAAGCCTTGTAGAAAGTAATTATACAATATATGTTGCCTTGTATACTCTATTTAATAAGCCAACAAACCTGAAATTAGAAGGTAACCATGATACCAGTAACAGTAGAAACTTACAATGCCCATTAAATTACATTATCAATTTAATTGTTAGTACATTTTGTTAATTTCATTTACCTGGTCATGGGAGAATTGAAAATGTAGCATGGATCGCCTACTTTCTCTTGGATATCAACATAAGAACAACAATCTACTGGTTTGTTGTTTATTTCGCACTTTACTATCAACGTTTCACATGGTCTGAAACAAAGAAAGGCGTAACGCTTTTGTTAAAATTTTGGCTATAAAAAATCAACCTTCGAGACAAATGAACAGTTAGTTAACAAAACGTTCAATATAGATCATGAAAGTGTTGACTTTAGAATTTAATCAAATTTTCATTAAATTAATATTTGAGGAAAATAACATTATATATAAAAGACTTATACATAATTTATTCACATAATTCTTTAAGGCTGTTTGTAAAAATTTAATTTGTTAATTGTACACCTACAGTTAAAGCATTTCCCATGGATATCATCATTCTTTTCTCATATCTTCGCATTTATTATATATCAATTTATTTAATTTAGGTTTCTGTCTTCATAAGCGTTGATAAAGCTTCTGCTGGTCAATGAAGTGAAATGTCTAAAGTATTATGGCAATTTTATAGACAGGCGGAGGGTTTGATAACAGTACTTACAATGTTAAATGTGAATTTCATGGAGAAAGATTCTTATGACAATGCTTTCGCTAACAAGGACGATGTTTAAATGTCAAAATAGCAAGATTTTTTTTCTATTTAATTCTTGACAGGTAAAGTTACTCATATTGTCAAAGTGATAGGAGATAGTAAAGAACACGATTCCATTGCTACCTTTAAGTCTGATCTACTATTTTAAAAGTGCTGTTTTTTTTATCACGCTTTATTGTTAAACCGCTTTCGTAATCAAGTTATTTTAATTAAGGAGTAATCATCGGCGTTTTCGGTGAAAAACGAACAAACTATCAATAGCGTTTTTTGCTCTAAAGGATAAATTAAATCTGTAGTAGAATACTTAAATCAGAATAAAACATAGATTGTAATCAAACGATTTATACGATTTTATGCGTGAAAAAAGGTGTAGATGCGATGGTTGACTTTGGGGTTGTTATAGAATGTAACACTTCTTATTCAGAGAAATTTTATAGACTCATATAGAAGGAGCACGTGATAGTGATTTTTCTACAGGCTACAGCCTAAACCAATATATAAAGACCAATCGTCCTCAATAACAAAGATCTCCATATGTTTTGTAATCCATATAAGTGAATAGGCTGATTATTAGTCTAGGCAGAATTGCGGAAAGTGTGAAATTTAGTACTGTTGCAGAGTATTGTAGTGAAGAGAAAAGTGAATATAATTATATGAAGCACATTAACAAATATGGAATAATGCATCATCTGCCAAGAAATTTAATACATCTTTGCTGCTATGTTTACACGTTTCGGGTTTACTTCTAAAGCCATTACCTATTTGTAATTACCCTTTCCAAATTATTATATACTTAGAGATATTAGTGCTAGAGTTAGTGCTTTAAAAGTTTATGAAGTTGGAAAATGCAATATCTTGCGATACTTCATAATGCTTCGTATTTAAACATCAGTTCAGTTACAATTTATCCAATCAATTATAGTTTAATAAATTGTTTAACTATTAGATTATTAGACTATTAGATTAACTATTAGACTATTAGATTTAAGTTTATAAATTTACTAAGCTATACGTTTGTAAAAGTTACGTTGTGTCACTGTGTAGAAATTTATTTTGTGTTCTAAATTGTTTGAGTGACTCTTGTGATGTAATAAAATATTAGATTAAAGATAAAATAATATTACTAATAGAGAAATAACTATACGATTTCTTCTGAAATCAAATAATACTAATACATCCTTAATCTCTGAATAAAAAAAATCATGAACGTATAATGGGTAAAATGAAAATCACAAATCTTCCGAAGGTCTTATTTCTTTAGTAGTTTTATTTTCCTCGGTTCATCCAAAGAAGCAAAGATGCAGTCCGTTGTACAATTGAAAAAGTTACAACTCTTCTGGCTAGAAAAATAGTAACTTTGTCATTATTTGTAATTTACCGGTAAATTGATATCGTTTTCATTTCTGTGATTTATGTTAGGTACCGAGAAAAGTATAGTAGTACGAATGACCAAAACTTGTTATGTATTTTTTGTAGTAAACTCAGCACTCACAATGAAATAATACGATAAGCCTTTATATTGTGCTGTGTTTGAATTTTTTGTGTTGATCATCGAATGTCATTTTCTTTTTCCCAAAGGATCCTTGTGGATAAACGATTAGAGTACTCACCTTTGATGCAAGAGACCTTGATTTGTTTCATGGTGGGAGCCCATGTAACTTGAATCCCGTGTTATCTGCAGATTCATGTATCATGAAATGGTTCTTCTGAGAAGGTAACAAAACTGAAAGTCAATTGAGTTTAGTTGATTTTGAGTTTAACGTCCCATCCCGAAGCGAGGCTATATGAGACGTTATCTTGAATTGTAATTTCAAGTTTCTATTTACTGTCTCTGTACCTGAATTTATATTATCATTCTGACTTTTTTAGAAACTTATATTCCGTTTGTGGGGGACTAAGTTTCCTCAAGAAAACCACGAAGACGCACCTATCTACTTCTTCTATACTACCTTATTATTAAGGACAAAACATTTTCGCAACAATTTTGATATTTTGTAGCATTAATTTCCACAATTTTCGCACTTATATTTCATTTCTTTCTTTAAATGTAGCAGATATTTTTTAAAAAATATGGAACTTGTAAACTGTATATTTTGAGTGGTAAGATGTATGTCTAACATAACAATGAGGATATAAATTGATTAGGTATAAATTCTAGCTAATGTATTCACTGAAATATAGAAATTTATGCAAAAATTAAAACCTTCCTGTAGCCTCATCCTTAGTTAAAGGATAACATGTAGCAGGACTTGCAAATTCTTTTTTTTTCATTTTGTCTTCTTGTTACTAACAATCATCATACTTGAAAAACAATCTCTCGACATGAACACTCGAGATTCGCAACCATATTGACCGTAAAGTGCTTACAGCAAAAGACCTGTGGTTAACTTTTAAACTGTTAGCAATGATACAATGTCAACTTCTAATGAACGGCAAATCCCAAAAAATGACATCACGTCATGCAAGTTTGCTAATTTTATGGTGAATTTAATTTATATGGTGAAAGTTTTCGGTAAAATGTAACGATTTTTAAGTTAAGTAATATTGGATATGCGCCTTTTAGTTATTATTAGCAATAATTAGCACAAATTCCACTTTTTTGTTTTAATTCGTATTTATCGCAAGTAATGTTGCATTTGGAAAAAGAATAAAACGATAATATAAACGCGAGTTTTGGCTCTGAAACAAAACATTTGAGGTTTCCTGAAACATATATAGATTTCTTTAACGTTTCGCGCATATCACATTAACGAAAAACTTTAGTCTCTACTTATGATACATGCATGATTAATTAACATATCTAATATAAAATAAAAAAAATGCAAATTTCTAGAAATAGTAATACGACTATTTTATTACACATGCAGAGTCGTGATTTGGTGTTTAACGGTCTGAGGTATATTTTCATTGACATGAACAATGTTGAACTCGTATTTTAATATTTGATCATACAGAAATTTTAAAATATTTTTTATTACTCCCGTTCTTTCTAAAATGCATGTTTTGTCTTTTTTGTTGTTATTTCTCTTTGAAAATACTGCTTCGGAAAGTATTTCTTGCATTGAAATCTCAATCGCTTCGATTTCCAATTTGTACTTGTACCAGTTTGCTGAGGAACCCAAGCAAGTTTTCGTTGATCTCCCAAATTTGGAATCACATTAGGACGCGGCGCGTTTGCCCTGAGCAAAGTTGGTACTGAGATTTTAAGCTTACTTTGGTGCTCTCTGGTGGATATATGCTGAAGTGGAAATAATTATTTATATGTATGATAAACTCTGTAGAGGCATACTGTGACTATGCGAACTCCAGAGGTGCTGTTCAGTGTAAAAACTAGATCTATTTATATCCGTGCTAAACTCGGTAGAGGCACACTCTGACAATGTGGAATCCAGCCGTGTTGTTCACTGAGAAAACACTTTACATAATTTTCTTGTTGGTAATTAGATAATTATAAATAAGTATCTATTAAAGGCTGAATAAGTATTACATATATAATAAATGAATATTTGAAGATTAAATGAATTAATACTTTTCATCCTGTTGCAGTATATAAGAAGTTTCTGATATAACTGGTTCATTTAAATCCTACATCTTTCACCGAAATATGGAATTTAAATTCCGTTATATGAATTATTGTTAACGTATTTGTTACTACTTAAAATACAATTTTACAGGGTATTTCACCCGAAAAGCAGTGATTTCTAGCGGATACGAAATTTATTTGAATAATAGTACAGTAATATATATATATATATATATATATATATATATATATATATATATATATATATACAGCAAACAAAGAATAAATGTTGTTCTACAATGAGCGACCACTTTGCCCACTGATTTTCACCTAAATCCTCCCAAGTTTAGGTGACAGTCAGCAAAGCATGGTTTTGTGTCCTGATGAGGAGGGATGATTGGGAGATGTACATATTAATGCACATCGGTTATTAAGTGCAAGGGCAAATAGAAATGACACTTCCACAACAGCGATAACATATTGAATGGGTGGTTCCGCCCAGGACCTTAGTAAAAACACAAATTTAATTGCTTATTGTTTCATAGACCACCCACCATCCGCGTGAAAGCGAACATGAGTTCTTTTTAAATACCGGTACTGAAAAAACTATAGGTCAACGCGTATGGTGATTTGTGCATTACAAAAGTAAAGTGTGCGTTTATCGTTGTGCTTATATATGTGTTTTAGAGACATTAGTTATAATTTAGAAAACTTTTAGATACATTTAAAGAATTTATAACCTTATTTTTGAGATAATCAACAGAAAAAAGTAAACAAAATGTTAGACCTAGCAGATATAAAATAAATACTTACTGATGTGCTTGGCGGGTCAATAAATACTTTAAGGGGAGGTATGAATCACAGATTTGAACGTACAAGCAATAAATGTGAATAATATGTAACATATTTTAAGAAAGACATAGGTAGTGAAATTCAACGGTTAGGCAAATCAATAGACAGTGGACCCCAAAAATTACATAAAAATGTAGAACTCTTGAAGGCAAATGTCGAAAGTTGTAGAGCCGAAGTTACGCACGACCGCGGGGAAAGTCACACTACGTTCGAAAAATTAGAAAGTAAACAAAAAGCGCCAGAACAGCAGGTCGAAAAACAGATTTTAGATTTTGAAGTGACAGGTGAGACACGAGAACACGCGTCATGTTTATATGATCAGAGTTCTGAAGTAAATAATATCCAGAACGACATTCTTGAAACTAAAAATGGAGCTTTAGAAAAAACTACTAACGTTTCTCAGTTAACAGCAGAAGTTGATATTTCAGAAAATTATTAGGTCAACCGTTAATTAAGATGTAGGTCAACAGGTTAAGAGCAATGGGCGTGAGTCAGAATGGGAAATAGAAGATCTTCAAAGTGACGTTAGCCAAATGTGCGACGATAGGATTTTTCGCAATTTAGGCAGCCCGACTCAGGGAAAGTATAAAAGTAGCGAACCAGATGGTACTAGCGAGAGTTATAGTTCCGATCATTTCCAATGCAGCTTAAAGAATAGTTTGTTTTTTGGCTAAAACGCAGCAGCCTCTTGCGGTACATGAAACTCGTGATTTGTTTACATACAGCGCAAGGTCAGATAAGGAAACAGAATGTTCCTCTTTGCGTTACTTTTCAGTGTGAATATTACTTGTTGCACCGACACGAAGATGCAGTGTTGCCGGTTCTTCCTAGTTCAATAAACAATCCGTGTTTGAAAGTGTGCTCATTGTGTACGGGCACCATCCATCAAGTAAATACTTTGTTATGTTGATCAGTTCAATAATACTGGTGATGTTACAGGAGTTCGAAGAGGGAATCCGGAACATTTGCGCGTACAGAACAGCGTAGTGCAGTAGTGCAAGCATCTGTTGTGAATAGCCCGACTAAAAAATCTCTGTGACCTTTGTCAGCAAAAAGCGCAATATCCGTAACATTATGCTGTGGTTTTCTGCGAAAAGAGCTTCAAATGCTTCCCCACAAAATGCAAATGATTAAAAATTTAACAGACCTTGCAAATTGAGGGCGTCTGCATTTTGTAAATCAGTTCGTTGGTTAATTGTTGATGACCCAGATATTATTGAAAACTTTTATGCACAGACGAAGCTTACTTTTATCTGTCAGGTGAAGTAAACAAACTAAAAGTGAGATTTTGGGCAACAGAAAATCTGCATGAAATAGTAGACTCACCTGTGCATCCGGAAAAGGTTTTGGTTTGGAGTGCTGTATCAAAACGTAAGATAATTGGATCCTTTCTCTTTGTTCCTTGGGCTATGTCACATCAGAAAATTATTAGAAAATGCTTAAACATTACTTCTATGCTGGCCGTCGTAAAATTTGTTCTCTTCGTCGCAATGGTTCTTGCATGATGGAGGTAAACCATGCATGTACCTTATTTCCTTCACACAAAATTCCGCAATCGTGTGATTTGTAATCGCTATACATTGTTTTGTGGAACAGGCTTAGATTGGCTTCCATGCAGCCCAGACATTAACGGTTGTGATAATTTTTATGCAGTTAACTTAAGCAAAAAGTATTCAAGTTTAATCCACGATCTTTACATGAAATAAGAACAATCATTGAGTAGTGTACGGTAGCAGTTATTCACGTCAGCCTTGGTAAGGTTTTTGATAACGTTTGCATCAGAGTCAGGGAAGTGTTCAGTCGTCAGGTGGACACTTCTAACATATGATATGGTAGGTGTCCATTTTAAATGAATCTTGTAGTTGTCATAAAGAAAACTTGCAACCCGAGCATTCTATTTACTGTTTACATACTGGTACTACAACTCCCTGAAAGCAAGAAAACTATTTCCACCCATGCAGCACTGCACTCTAGTGGACAAATCGTGAACCTCCATATTAAAGACGTGTATTTTGCGCACTTCCGTTCCCTGTCCAAAAGAACCCATTGTTTCGGAAGCGACGAAATGTTTTTTTTTTCTTTATGTCAGCGGAAGGGCGATAGCAGGTAGCAAGGAAGACGAACCAGAAAATTGCACAAGGTTCAACTAATGCAAGATAAAAAATGTATGACCCTTTCAAGACTATGTTTTCAAGGAGAAATATGTGTTTGAAGGACTTTTATGACAGTCACAAGATTCATGTAACGTGGTAACATGCCTTTACATTAAACCTGAGAATTTGACTTATCATATCATATAAATTTCTATTACTATGGTCGCCAATAAAATACGCTCTTGCACTTCGTAATCACGCATTTTTCATTGAAACACCTTGTATAATCTTCGACATGTAAGAAGACAAAATTATCCTTAATATGTTAGGTAAAAATTAAGTTGGATTCTATTGAAATATAAAATGATTAGTTGTTACTAATATGCATCTTGAAATTATGACAGAGAATTTTGTATATTAATAGGTAAAATAGTTCAATCCTCAGAGAAACCGTCTTATTTCTAAAACAATCGATAAAATTCTGTACACATTCATAAGCATTTTAATAAGACAGTATAGTATATATATTCTACATTTAAACGAACACTTACGGCAGTTTATTTATGTAGGTGTCAACGTTACATATTGCAAAAGCTGGAGGGGTAAAATTTTTGTAAAGTGTGCTTCTCTCTTCAATGAATATCAAAGGATTCTCGATAAATTTTACCCATAACGAGTGCAATGTCATACTCCCAAGGCCAGCAAAAATTATCAGCACTAGTATCCAAAAGATTCTGAAAGTAAAATGCATTGTCATCGTTCAAAATAATAATTCATATATATACAGGATGATCACAAATGTCCGCTAACATAGGTTATCTCTGTTGTTTTCAGAGTTACAACAAAATGTAAGAGAAAAATCTTCTCCAAATATGATGTTTTCATCCCAAATCGAGGGAATATTTTAAATCGGACGAGCCGTTTGTGCTGTGTATTATTTATGCGCCGAATGTAAAATAAGAATGCAACATTCGCATTTTCCTGGACCCACAACATAAGTGACTAAAATTACATCTTTTACGTTAACATTTAGAAACATTAATATTCTCTTACTCCTTCTCTTACTCTTCAAATTCCTTCACTTTAGATTGAAAGCATCATATTTTGGGATGGGTTTTCCTCTTATATTTTGTTGTAACTCTGATAATAAAAGAGTTACCCTGTGTCAGGTGACTCTTGAGACAACCGGTATTACGTTTTCAATTTATGATACATTATAAAAGTTTCTGACGGAAATTTGTTGATAAGGATTTTACGGAACGACTAAAGCAAGGAAACCTGCTTAATACAGTTATTATTCTACTAGTTAAATGTGAATTACTTCATTAGTTAAATTGTCTTTACTTAATTTGCACTGAAATATATTTTTGGAGACATAACATTATTAAAGAGGCTCAATAGCTTTTTGTTACATAGTGTATCCTTAATCTTCTTCAATTCGTGCGATTTTCTTGAATTGAATTGTAAGTAATCAGAATAAACGGTAGTATCCATTCACTTTGCAGAATATTCAAGCATCATAGGTCATGTTACTGTAGCGTGTATAAGCATATTCTTTTACTACTGTAACACAATTCATCAAAATATATCCATATTTGACGTTCAATATTTAGCTGCTCTGACCCACTACGATTATCTTTATCTCGACGCTGCTATTTAAGATATTTCAAATTATAATAGGTAAGTGTTAAATTCATACATACCATCTGAAATATGCACATTTAGACAAATATTACATAAAAAATAAGATACATTCAAACGCTTTTCAAGAAGACATGTAATGTACGTGGGATATGTTTTTTTAATGAAATTTCCGTCAATATAACTATTACACACTGAAGTACATATATTAACCAATCTGAGAAATCATATAAAAATATTTGAGTGATTTGTATGTGATGAGGCCAAAAAGATTTTCATTACATTAGGATGGACTAGGAAAATTTAACGGCACACGTTACTACGATTCCGATTCACTGTATAGCATGTACACGTCGGCTACAATCGTTCAGAAGTATCACTCATCCATATTATAACGTGATGAATGAAATTTTTGAACATCTGTATGCACCAGCATGACAGTTTATTTCATGTGTGGCTCTTATCGTGCATACTGGATAATCCATGCCTACTGTGAATATTGCTAGACAAATCGACTTGATATCTTTTATATTTAATGCAGGACTGGATTAACTCGTCCGGATGCCCGAGGCTACAAAAAATATGTGGTCCGTGCGGACTTCACCTAGTCATTTCCGTGAGAATACAGTGAGAAATGTAAGGCAATATATTTCATATTTAGGTTATGTTTAATTTTATAATGATGATGGTATCATCAAGATTTTAATTAGATAGCCAGTTGAGATTTAGCCACAGCGGAGGTCCCTGTTCTTCTTGAAGTCCGGGGCTACAGTCTCTCTAAGCCCCTTCCTTAATCCGGCCCTGATCTCATGTAATTGATTTTAATAAGTATTGATGAACCTTTTACTAGCTAATTGTAAATTCATGTGGTTGGGACAGGCTGTAATAAGTTCACTCCATAAAAACAATTTCGATTAGAATAAAACAAATCCACATGATGCAATCAACATAATAGTAAGGCATTATTTGCTACACAATTCCTAATGGTTCATCACCTGATCCTCTCGCTCATTGAACACAATCCTATCGTGGTTACGGAACGCCTTGTAAATCACAGACCAATATTAACCACAGTCACTGAGATCTGGTAGATTATCGCAAGCTTATAGTTTACATACCCTAACCGGTTGGCTAATATATTTTTCTATTTCTAACTCTAAGATAATATTATATATTCTTATCGAGTGAAATATCAGAGCAATATATATTCCTGATAAGACATGTTATAACCTTAACAACTTATCTTCAGTAATTGTGGTAGTTCCTACTTCCCCAGGGAAGTTACGATTATTTTCATGATTATGGTGTCCAGATACATTTAAAGTACAGTAGACTCATAATCTATCGTCACGAGAGAAGATCTCCACTGGAGAGTGAAAAAGTCGGTTGAAATTAAAATAACCATTTTGCAATCGCTGAATTATATAACTTCACTAAGTTCGTTTGAAAGCTCTTATATTATTTAAATGGAATGCATTTAAATTACAAGAATCACTAGTTTCGCCCATAAGCTGATCAAATCAAACTTAGTTGAACAAAATACTGTCTTCTTAATAGATTAAACTAGACATTTACAGAAACTACATAGTTATTTACAGTGTAAAACTATTACTTGAGGAAAAGCACAAAACAGAAAAGATGCGGAACAATACTGAGTGAGGTTGAGCACCGTATTTTACAACGTATTTTACTACAGGTAAAACACGTTTGAGTTTTGTGTATATTACATTCTTGTGGAGCACTGACCTAATCTGGAAACGAAAATTACGTTTTTTCTTGGGGGACTCTTGGCAGTGAAGCAGACGAACTGTTTACAACAGATCCGTTGAAAGAGTCCACTGTAGTTATTGAAACGTGAACAATGTTTCGATCTGTTGTACAATAGCTATTAAAAATGAAGCTACTTTTGAACGGATACTCTGCATACTTACGTATGAAAGGAATAATAAATCTAAAGCCTATATATCTTTAAAAAAACTATACAGGTAAGTATTTTTACCTGAGAAATTTTCCTGGTGACTTTAAAATATACTTTACACAGTCCAATGAACAATGCTGAATGTACGTTTTAAGGGCTTCGCCAAATGCATAACGAAATGCTTTAATTCTTTTACTTGTTTCCACTTTGGTTCCTGAGGTAGATCGTTTTCCTAAGCTGAAAGGAAAGACATAAATATTTTATCCATAAGACCTGCTGCTAACCAAACAAAGATTGCACAGCTTTAATATATAAATTTGCTTTTAGATTTTTATGTGTACAATGAAGATTGTCGTTCCTTTTCGATTATGTATTTTAAACTTATTTTATGTGGTATTTTATTATTGAATATTTTCTATTTCCTTTCCTTAAACAACTTTAAGCGTGTGATTATTTTCGATTGTATTCGACAGGTAATTCCAAACATTGTCCTTAATTTGCCCAATCATAATATGTACTCAAAAATAATAAATCTTATATTTTACATATTTTGAAAGGCGATAATATTCTAATATCAATATTAAAACATGCTAACTACAAATAATATGCATTAAGAGCAATAACAGAGTTACAAGTATTCGTAGCCTGGACTAAATGTATGGAAGTCGTGATGAGCAGAATCCCAAAACAATAATTAGCATAAGGTTATCTGACAAATATAACATATAATAATGAAAAATTTGTCATCCACTAAAACTAAAAATCCCTGTAGAAAGCACAAGGCGAATTATTACACCACACAGTAGAAACTATCTCACCCTCTTGGGAATTTGACACCGTTGGATCATTTCCGGTTTAATATATCAAGATCAGACCCAATTTAGTGGCTGTAAAACTAGCCACAATGATACCTTGAGACGTAATTTTAAATTCAATTATACCAGAAAATATGGAAACAATTTTAAAAGGAGAAATTATCTTACGCTTTGGGATTGTCAAAATCTTTATGATCAACACCTGATGCATAAAGCATGACTTATTCAGAGATTTGACGATATATTTAACTACAAATGTAAGTTGTTATCAGCTTTTAACCACGAGTCCAAATAGAATATGTAAACAAAACTATTAAAATTCCTTGACATCCTTCGTTCAGGAACACCAGAAAAATGGCAATATTTATTAACACACATTACGTTTTGCAATAAATACTGTATACATACATTAAATATGATCTAAACAATCTGCCAGTTATTTGACTTTCAGAAAATAGCACAGATCTTTGGGTAACTGCAACTTATAATGTCCCATCAAACACATACTAAGAAAATGTCTCAGAAAAATCAGAACGATTCCAAAGACGAGTCTTCGAATATTTCTTTTACTTAAAAAAAAGATTGTGATAGACATTATAATCAGACAACGTTTACCCAGGGCCAGGAAATTCTAGCCTACATCCCATTAGAAATAAAGGACAGGAAAAAGCATACTCTAAGACTGTTCATGAATTACCAAGGAACAGTTGTAAAGTAAATCATAAACTAAACAGTGTGAAACTAACGTTCATATTTGAAAAAAAAAATACAATATATTTCCACCTTTTGCACCAAACCATTTTTGTCAAGAATAAAGAACAACAAACTTCTTGTCATACTTCTTCAATTATGAATGTTTGGAGTTGATTGAGGCAAGTACTTTAAACGTGCCAACCAGACATTTCACTTATTTTACAATAGAACAAAAAACATTCCATGATAACTTTGAACTCAAGTTTACTCTCAATCTCCATAATGAACAACATATAATCTCCACATAGAAAAGAAGAAAAGAAAAAAATACTTTTAAAAAATCATTGTATGAAATTCAATAACATAGTGGTTTCTGCTGCATTATTGTAACCATCAGCGCTGCAATTTTCTTACTAGTCATTGTTGTTGGCATTTTTTTAACTTCGTATACAGAAGCATCACATGCTAACTAGGAACACCTCATCAATTCCAGTTGATTAATGTAATATTGCTTTTCATTTTCTACAGGATTTGCATATCTATTGCCATTAGCATTCTTGCTATTTATACATGCCTGATTTATAAACAGACTTGTGTCCAAGAAACTATACCTTGACTTTTTATTTTCATTACGAAATCAAGTAGAACGTTTTCACCTACAGACACCCTTTACCACCATCACCCTGCAATTATACGTTATACTCAATTTTGTCCTTCACTATTTCAAGATACAGAAATTGAAGTTTTCACAACACTTTTCTTTGAAGTAGAAAGGTGACTCACTTCTCCAATCCGCATAATAGTCTTTATCGTGTTCAGCATAGTAAAATGCCTAATCCCAGTTTTAGGGCAGCACGTAGCACTGCCATCTATTGATAATATTGTGTACAAAATTGAATTTTTGCACTAAAATTACAACATAAAACAGCGGCTTTTTCTGCAGTATATTCTTCTATAATGAAATTCAGAACTTTGCTCTTTTGACCCATTCTCAACCAGGTATGATGTTCAGTTTTTTAATGAGTGATTTATTAATCTTTCGAACTCAAGAGGCTTACAATCATAAATTGTGACAGATCTTAAAATGTTATCAGAGTTTAATTCTTCTTTCATTAAGTGCACTGACACATTATCAATGCGTTGAATATTCGACACAAGAAAGAGTGCCTTCTCTACTTTATACGCAAATTTTGTATTTTTAAAAAATGCATACAATCAAGTTTTAAATCCTAACAAAAATATTGAGTAGTGTCGTGCTATAAAGTTCTACTTTTGATCCCTTATTTTTGCTATTTTCCCTTGCAACAGACCTATAACTTTTAAAGTACCCCGTACTCTGGGCATACCTGGTAGTACTTGTGTCTTTCCGTATTCCTCTTATTCCGGACACTTTCGTCTTGGTCCAGGCTTGACGATAATTGATAGATGTTTTGCGAACCTTATCATGTTTTCTAGCATCTTCCCTTACTCTTGTGATATGTGAGATTGAAGAGCATTTTGATTGGTTAGTTGCTGAGAGATTAATAGGTGTATTTTTGTTAAGATTCTCTAAGTTACAGCTAGTATTTCCTAGAGTAGAATGTGATGCTTGGGGTTTATTTCTCAAACGTATCAGGACCATAAATAGAGGGCGGACGAGGAAATACACAAGTTCCACCAATGAAAGAAAGCTGCCACCAATGCACAATGCAAAGATTCCTCCAAACGAAACTGCAACAAAAAATATAATTAGTACAAACAACGTAGAATATTCTTAAGTGTTACTATACATCAGAAGAATGTATGTAAATTTACACCTATGGATTAGACGTGTTTCTACGCAGAATTAATAATAATAAAGCAGGTGAGAAGGAATTGCTTCACGCGGGCTGAGTGTTGATAGAAAACTGATGTAATGATGTGAGGAAAGCACGGAACAATACATTCCAGCCGAAGGACACACATGAAAAGATTACAGTTACTATTTAACTATGAGCTAACGAATTTCTTGTATTCTACTTAAGATATTTATATTCGTTATCCATAGTTGAAACTTATTACTTGTATTAATTCCAAGTAAGACTGGGCTTCCAATGAGTATTTTTAAAAGTAACAGAAGTCAGGTAAAGAAATAGAGCAAAACTTAAGTTTTAAAAACTCTGAAAAGCACCGTACTTATGCAAACGAAATGTCAAAGCTCTCGATTAATGTAATTTGAAGAGTACGACTCTATAAGAACGCAATTTACTCAAGTACAAAGAAGAAATATTTAATAAAATCGTGTGATTGTTGATGTTTTTTGATTACATCTATTATATCATACATATATTAAAGTGTTGGGTACAAAAACGTTCTTTATTTACGTTTTTATATTGTAGTGTTTATACTTCGTCACACAACATCATATTTTTGATAACATGCCCCAAAATAATTACGGAGAGTATTGCAATCACGTGCAAAATGACCATCACAGGCAATTTATTCTTATAGATCTAGGTTCAATGTTAATGAAAACTTTTAGGGCTCGGTGGATGAAGGACCGATCCCATTATACATTATTTTCGAATTAACAACAGTCACAATAGTACATACCGAGTTGGTAAAATTTTATCCCATATCAGCTCTTTACGATATTGCAATCATATACACAGAAATATTACATTGTCATGGAGTAAACCTTCACCAATTCTGCTAAAGCTAATTCTGAATTCTCCTGCGAAGCTAACATTAGGATTAGCAATTGTATTTGTGAGGTTTTGGTATCTAATGTCATGTTAGCTCATCACTAATGAATATTGATATTTTTCGTCTATTATATTACGCTGGGAATAGAGGAGGTATTAAAGAATGAAGAATGAAGTAAACGTCCTGAGAGTATTGTGTTTAGTGCCATCCCGGCTTTGCCTGGTGAGAACGAGGCAAACTGAGTAAAACGTCAAGCAGCATGATCGATACTTTTACAGTGGATATTGAACAAGTGATAGTTCCACTTGCTGTTGTGATTACCCTATATAGAACGACATCGCACTGATAATGTGACATTCAGTATTGTACTTTCAGTTACTACATTTTGAATATCTATGTCCAGCCTTATCAATGAAACCTTGTTGTTGATGGTCTGTATTTTTTTTAGTAATGAGAATACTTTTGTCCTGTTGCGACTACATGTCAGAGCGCTGTGTGACAAGTTGGAGCCGGTAGTTGCTTAATTGTTATCTGTCGTAATTTGACAATTAATTTATTAGTGTTCTTGTTTGCATTTGAATCAAACAATTTCGAATAATGTTGAATAAATATGGCAGTCTCTAGGAAATATGGTCGATTGTATTTTGGCCATTATGAGTATATGGACGAAAACGGAACAGATAGTTGTGAAATAAGATATGTCTGCCTTTTTCACTTTGTCAGTTATAAAGAAAAGTTTTCCAAATACTCGTCACAGAATAAAACAGTGTTTAGTTCTTAAAATGGGCCAATCAAAAATAAAAAGATAAATACAGAGCATGTTACACAGTTCAGCATAAACAAAACAGAAAACATATTGAACGTGGTTGGAACTAAACTGTTAGTTGTAACATATTGTGTGATATATAAAACACGGGAAAAATAATTGTTGACATTTATGAATTGTATATAGTTTGTATATAGATTGTAAAAGTTTTTTTTTGCATGTAGAATTAAATTAGTTTCTAAGGCTGTAACAAAAACTTCCATTAAAATTGATGATAATGAAGAGTTACTAGACCCCGGCAAAAATTCCTCGGGAGTAATCTAGTTTAATATTTGTGCAATTTGCTGACAATATAATGCTCAGGCGACGAATCGAAATATGCAAATGAATATACAAAACGAGTCACTGAAACGATAAATCTCGAACACTGGCAACGAAGTTAAATAAGACAAAATTAGTCGTATCAAATGTTTAAAATGATATTCATAAATATATTTCACTTAAACCATTAATGAACTGACAAATGTACCGAAAACAACATAGTGCTGGAATATGTGATTCTCTAACACAAACAAGTAAAGTCTTTCATCTGATGACTGTTAGTAGAAAATTGCTTTTATGAGACGTGGCAAGAGAAACGCTATTAGACTTTTCGGTAAGAATTTAATGAAAGTTATATTCTAAAGCAGATGTGACGCAAATGAAGTTATAACTTATTCTACAGTTAAGAAACAACAATACTACATATTTGAACACTTTCTACTAAAACTTCTCTTTGTAAAGATATAGATATACTAAGCTGTGAAGTTATTCAAAAGATTGAATCTATTGCAATTATGCCAGTAGAAAGAAAATTTTTTACTAGTTCAGCAAATTAAGATATCTCAAATTGTCATATTCCCTTTTAAGTCACAAACATTACCGTTAGATAAAAATATACTTCCAAAAGTTTATTTTTGAATTGTATGCACCAAGAATTAGACCATGTAAGTCATGTTGGATTTACGTGCATTTAAAGAGTAATTGTAAGATTCCGAGTTTCAAATGCAGAAAGTGTGGAGGAAATTACGTGGAGAGCAGTGCAAAGAATAATATAAGTGTTTATCACTGTAATCAAAATTACAGGGCAAAAAATTAATATTATCATCAACGTACACAAACGAAAAAAGTAACAAACTTTGGTTAAACAATATATATCATACAAGAGAGCTAATCGAGTATTTGTATATATATATATATATATATATATATATATATATATAGAGAGAGAGAGAGAGAGAGAGAGAGAGAGAGAGAGTGAGAGAGAGAGAGAGAGAGAGAGAAAGAAAGAAAGAGAGAGAGAGAGATAAAACAAGGAGACAGAGAGTTAAGGAGCAGTAGCATTTGCTTGATTTACGTTAACCTCTTTCGAGCAACTAATATTCTAGGCCTACGCTAATAAAAACTTTGTTTCAGAATAAAATAATTTGTTGTATTGAGCATTATCGGACTGAAGTCTCGATTTTCACATGACGAGCAGATGGCATTTTGATCTTATGGCGTGCCGAATTTTCTTCAGACATGTTAACGAAATCACAATATTTTCTTTGATATGCAGAATCATGCTTGTTTGTTGGAATTACTATGAACGTCATTTTTCACACTTTAGTTTTTTTTTTTACTTTGGAAAAACGATTTTCCTTTCTTTTCTGCCAAACAATACGAGGCACAGTTTTTTTAAAAAAAGAGGACATTCGAGTGAAAATCTTATTTTGTTTGTATATTGTCAGTTTATTATGTGTTTACATTTTCATTCATTTTACTTTTTCAATGATTTTTATATTTTTCAAATATATTATAGTAATATTGAAACTTCGACAATAATTTTAATATTTTATTACTTTTAACGGGTTTGCTATTTTCATATTCATTCATTTCTAATATTTTGATTACAGATTCAGTATATTTTTAAAAAAAGACATTTACTCATTTTTATTGAGATGTTTGATAATTCTTTAAGTCCATATTTTCTTGAATAGTTATTGAGTGTGTATATTTACTTCATATTACATAAAATAAAGTGATCGAAACGGAACACTTAAAATATTCTACGAAAAGTTTCTTTTTAAGTAAGAATTTGAATAGCCCTAAAAACGCTTTCTGCGAATTTTTGAAAAAAAAAGTTATCACACAGGTGTTTAAACCATATTGTGTTTCTCACACCAGTGTTAAAAAAATCCCTCTCCCCTCATCAACTCATCGTTGGAGAATCATGGAGGATACTCAACACAGGAAGACAGCATGACTTTAAAATCTGAAGAAATGGAGAATAAGGAAAACCGACTACAAACATTCAAGAGGATCTTATCATATCATGGAACACTTGATTGGATACTGCTCACGCAGGAACCTCATCATGATGTAGTGAGTGAACGTCCAGTTATTTAACTATTTTAAATAGCCCTTTTGCAGGTGAAAAACCATTCGACGTTTATACACGTAAGTCTCACACCATATCATTGTTGCAACTAACTGATTTTAAATTTTTGGTGAAAAACTTAATTTTACTCATACATCATTACATGGCCAGGATTTCTCAACCTGTCTACGTGTGCACTTAACAGGTCGATCAACACGCCATGTGCCACATATAACCGCTACCAGGTTATAGAAGTATTTTTTGTGGACGCTCTGTATATTTCGTAAGGACAGTGATTATTATTTTCGATTTTTACTTTATTCTGCAGCGCATATAAGTTCTTTCTGTGGTGGGAGTTGCTTCTTTTCCACACAATTGGACAAAGAAGTCTTTCATCGTTTTCTCATACATATATTTAAAACATTGCTTTCGGTGAAAACATTTCAGTTAGTGACGAACCATTTCAGTGTTTCTCCCTGACTTATTACATACACATCATATATTCTATAGTTATTGGGAACTGAATTAAGAGCTTTCTTTAATCGCTTATGAAACATTGCCATAGCTTAGAACACACTAGACCAGAACAGGTATTCAAGTGACCAGAGTGGCACCAGCTTTAAAATTTTTTGAAGTTTTGGCAGTCCTCCAGCATCAGCATTCTACTTTCTTTTTTTAATTTGCTGAAGACTCATCTTTACGCTTCAGGATTGTTGGGCGCAGCAACTGGACTCCTCGTAGGAATGTCCCGACAACTTTTCCCCCAGTGCTAATCCACCAAGTGTGTTGATGGTGTGAGGGAAGCATTTGCAGTGAAATCGGAATTACAATCTTACATATATATAAAGAGCTACAGTGCATTAGAAAGACAAACAGTGATTTTAGTGATGCAAATTATTATACATATTCTGTGTTCAGTGTTGTGTTCATTTCTCTTCGGTAATTTTTTTATACATCATATTATTCTAATAAATAAGTATTGTGTTATTTAATCCAATGTGTTTTCGTTGTCTGTGTGAGTGATGCTTGTGTGCGTTGTGGTCTGGATGACCGTCTGATCGTCCTTGAGGTTTTCGACACGAGACACCCGAACCTCTCGGCGCCTAATGCTCTTCTCATCTTTGAGACCGACGAGCTATTTGGAAACAATTTCTAACCCTTCTTGGAGAGGTCCTTCATCGTCCTATCCAGGTGAGTTCAGGTATCAGAAAATACTTATTGGTAGGACCACGAACAGCGACCAAACTACACGGAGTGGTTACAAGTAAATGTCCGCCCAAACGGATACCTCGAATCAAGTTGGTTACAAATAAATGTCAGCCCGAACACTGAAGCGATTACAAATATAAAGACATGTTTATATGAAAAAAAAACTTTACAGACGGCAGAACTAAATTCAAAGAAATACAGGTGGATATTACGTTTAGAAATGCAGGGTGACAAGTGTGAAATAATTGCAAGTGCTATAAAATCTGTTATCACTGCGAAAACTCACGTCTTTTCGCTGCGCTTACTCCTGCACATACCTACCATTCCGGAAGCACCTGGTGTCTTCGGAAATGCCTTTATTTGTATACGGTTCTAATGACTTTGCGCTGCCGCGATTCGGTTACAGAACTACTCGAGCTTCGCTGACTACCTTGGAAACGCTAATGTGTTTTTTGAACTGAAGCATTTATGATATATGCAAGAATCATGTAGTTATTGGATGAACTACATTTTAAAGAAACAGTTACTTCTGGTGACTTCATTGACCTTAATCTATGTTAACTGAGGTATTGCAAAGTTATTATTAGCTTAGGCCTAGAATAATAGTTGTTTTTCGCTTCCAAAAACGTAAATATTGTAGGGTTACCAGAATAGGTGGGTATTATCTGCAAAAAAATTTATTAATAAAGCGTTGAAAACTATACAGGTCCAAGTTTTTCGAAGGTCTGGATCAAGGAAGTTGACTCACTAGTCCAAACATTCCTGAAAATAAATGGTCATTACGTCATAAATTGACCAAAACCATAGGTGGGAAAAATGTGTAATACTACAGGTACTTACACACAAAATATGCAATCATTTCCTACGATGCAAAGCTAGAAAGGTGAAAAGGCCTGCAACCATACGCACTTAGAAAATGTCTCTATACATAACTGAAATATCAACACTTTAATATTCAGTAAAATACACGTATGTTCCCTGCAACATAACGTGCTTCATCCCCTTAGAAAAAGATGGGTAGCCACAGAAAATACAAATGCTCTTGTAGCATCGTAAAATATGTCTCTGCAAGACATAATACATGAGACCTATTAAAAGAAAAACATGAGATACAAACACAAAAATATAGTCAACGACATTACAACTTTCTGGTCGGCCTGAAACATACAAACTAACTTCCCTACAAGACAGCTATGTCATTAAATGACAGTTAAACTTTCTTAGGCATCTCCGCTAAAAATATTCAAAATTGTCATACTAGCACATTAAAATTCAAAGTCATCGAGCATACGAAATAATTGATAGAAAATAAATTTCGTAAAACGTTATGGCTTCATGCTGTTGGAAAGAAAGAAAATAAGTTTATTTTTCAGGATCTATATCGAATTCGAATAGTTTCTAGGACATATTGGAACTAAAATACAATTTTCTCAAAATTAATATGAAAAATATTACAACGTATTACTATACCAATACACATAATAGGATTACGGTTCATAAACAATAAAATATTCGCTAAAATGTTACTAGACAATAAAATATACTGAAAAAATCTAAGCTAAGAATACACATGCTTAGTTACGGGTTACTATAAAGGAAGAAAAGAAATTAAAACTATATTTTGCGATTGATGGCGAAAATACAGTTAGCTACGGAATATCCATTTTGCAAGAGATCTGCAATTCCCAGAAATATTGCCTCACTAAAAATATATTTATCACCATAAAATATCCTACCCGAAGAAGTTTCCCTATGGTCGTTCAGTGGTCTATAGAAGACGAAAAGAACGTTAATCAGAAATTACAAGAAAATATAGTAATTAAGCGTATTTCCACATACATATTAATATGGAAGAAAAAGGACCGTTCACCATCACAGTATCTGTTCATATAGTTCCTTTTAAACTAAAAAGATTACTGCTTTAGTTCAGAGAATATGCTATTCACACGACATTCCTGCACATACTATTAACCAACAGGATATGCCTGTTTTCACTCGTTTAAGGCTTAGCATACTTTCGTTTCTAAACTTTTCTCTTCGAACAAAATATATCATGTCACATCCTGGAAATTCAAAGAAGTCAAAATCGGGTAAATGACGTAAAAGAGGTTCAACAAAATTACAATAAGCACTTCAAAATGAAAACGGGAATCTACGATTAACACTAAAAAAGAAATTTAACATTGATTGTAAGTGTAAAATTTCATATTCAACGCATGAGATTACATACTTAGTTTCAATTACAAATATACAAATGTACATATAATTAACAACTAAAAATTTTCTTATCCTTGGCTTCTCGATACACATTTTTTAATTCTAAAAAGAAATTCAAACATTAATTGTGAGTCATAAGTATGCTAACATGTTTAAAATTTGAAAAGTGGGAAGGGCTTCTAAAATAATTTTAAAACATTTAAAACAAAATAAAATATATTATAACGCCAAAATATCTTCACACAAGCTAGAGATACGGAACTGCGCTACTAGCTCAAATTGCTTTTGAAAATTTAATTCCCTTACGTATGTGATTACATACTCAATTTTAATTATAAACATACAACTATATATATAAGTAACACGTCCCGTAAGCCGTCTATCCTTTGCCCTAATTCGCTTTATCTCTTTCTCTAATCTGTCAATATTTTCTTTATTTATCAACGTTCTCTTTAAAATCAGCTTTTTGTTCTAATCTAGCAAAATGTCTCTGTAAGATTAGCAAAGTTCTCTTCATTTTTAGCGCAATTATCTTTACTTTGCTTTAATAAATTTTCGAGAAGTGAAATCGCCCTAGTAATCGGATTAAGTCCCTGGTATGTCATCCTGGACAAAAATAAAACTTAAAACATATGATTAGAATGAAATAAACTGTCACGAAAAACTATGATTAAAATCACCTGAAAGAGATTTTTTTAAAACGGTCTCGATTCGGGTCGGTAGTTCGGCCGTCATTTATTTGTAATCGCTTCAGTGTTCAGGCTGACATTTATTTGTAACCAACTTGATTCGAGGTCTCCGTTTGGGCGGACATTTATTTGTAACCACTCCGTGTAGTTTGGTCGCTGTGCGTGCTTCGTGTTCCTACTAATAAGTGTTTTTCTGATACCTGAACTTACCTGGATAGGACGATGAAGGACCCCTCCAAGAAGGGTTAGAAATTGTATCCAAAAAGCTCGTTGGTCTCAATGATGAGAAGAGCATTAGGCGCCGAGTGGTTCGGGTGTCACCTCTCAAAAACCTCACGGACGATCAGACGGTCATCCAGACCACAACGTACACAAACATCACTCACACAGACAACGAAAACAAACTGGATTAAATAACACTATACTTATTATTAGAATACTATGATGTATAAAAAAATAGCGAAGACGAATGAACAGAACACTGAACACAGAATATGTATAATAATTTGCATCACTAAAATCAATGTTTGTCTTTCTAATGCACTGTAGCCCTTTATATATATATAAGATTGTAATTCAGATTTCACTGCAAATGCTTCCCTCACACCATCGACGCACTTGGGGGATTAGCTCTGGGGGAAAAGTTGTCGGGACAACCCTACGAGAAGTCCAGTTGCTGCGCCCAACAATCCTGAAGCGTAAAGATGAGTCTTCAGCAAATTAAAAAAAAAGAAAGTAGAATGCTGATGTTGGAGGACGCGTATATAATTGACATGTACGCACAAGGTCTGCGGACCTGGGACTTCACTAGTTGGGGGCTAGAAGTAAGAAAATGTCCTTTAGCGACTAATAGCTTATGCTCCTTAATACAAAATAATATTTGATTCCCAACGCGACGTGCGTGGTGGCTGCATAATACCGGAGTCAAACTCCCTGAGCACCAAAGCTCAAGGTACGAGTCGCAATGGTTTACTGAAGAGTGTTGGCAGTTCATTTCAAAAATCACTCAGTTAACTCACCTGTATGCACATACAAACAGAATAGAGAAAACAATTTATGTTAATTTTAGTCCACTGCCCACAATGCACGAGACACGGCGATAACTCGGGCGTGAGAAAGTACAGATAAGAAACTGCCAAAAACTGTGAAGCTGGTGTCACTCTGGTCACTAGAATACCTGTTCTGGTCTAGTGTGCTCTAATCTATGGCAATGTTTCATAAGCGATTAAAGAAAGCATTTAATTCAGTTCCCAATAACTATAGAATATATGCTGTGTATATAATAAGTCAGGGAGAAACACTGAAATGGTTTGTCACTAACTGAAATATTATCACCAAAAGCAATGTTTTAAATATATGTATGAGAAAACGATGAAAGACTTCTTTGTCCAATTGTGTGGGAAAGAAGCAACTCCCACCAAAGAAAGAACTTATATGCGCTGTAGAATAAAGTAAAAATCGAAAATAATAATCACTGTCCTTACGAAATATACAGAGCGTCCACAAAAAATACTTTTATAACCTGGTAGCGGTTATACATTAACAGTATTTCATTTTACCTTAAAATTTGCCAAAGACTGGTATACCCAAGCTTAACCCCCATCCGTGTTTGTATGTTTAGGAATTGAATGTGTGTATATATATATTGGAGAGTTATAATGTAATTCAACCATATAAATATTGCTTAATCAAAAAACTCAATCATTCTCCAATGACTTTGATTTAATTTATCATCTCTTACCTAACAACTCAAGTTTTCCAAACAGCAAATCACGTACATATCTCACAGGAGATGCACTAGTCATTTGAAAAATTATCCAGCTTTCCCTGTAATATATATCAATAATTTCATTAGCTATTAAATAAAATTCACACTAAGTTTAGTTCGCGTTATTTGAAAAAATTCGTTATGACGTATATATATATATATATATATATATATATATATATATATATATATATATATATATATATATATATACGTACGTATATTATTGTTGGTTTGTTCACTTATTTCCAAATACGTACATCGCTTTCGTTTGCAATTTTTTTTTTTCGAAAGAGTACAAACACAGAAACACACTCATATCTTCTATCTATCTATCTATCTATCTATCTATCTATTTATTTATCTATATGGTGCTTCAAAACAACACCGACAATATTTGGGAGATGGTTCCTTTCCTGTTACCAAGATAAAACGAAAAGTATAGACCAACCTCGTGCACAAATGCTTCCTTTCGGGTTTTAAGCTGCCGAAAACATGAAAAAATGAACTTTAAAAGTACGTAGTTCAAAAACTATGGGACGTAGCGCAGTCGGGTCAAGACGTCAATTACGAACTAATAAGTTCGCTATCCAAAACTACGTCTTTTTAATCCTGCAGTACTCACGCGGGCAGTTTGGCTACGGGAATACAGTTTGAAGTACACATCAACTACCACTCTAAAAATTGTTGCGAGTGTACCGCAGGATTTTCAAAAAATTAATATTTGGATAGGGCACATAGTAGTTCCTAATATAATTCTTGACCCGAATACAGTAGGTTCAATAGTATTAGAGCTAAGGATCTTTAATGTTCACTTTCTTTTTGTGCATTGGGCAGCCCTTAACTCTAAAAGGAAGCATTTATGCACTCTGGTTGGTGTATATTTTTTGTCTTATGTTAATGTCAGAAATCACTTCCGAAACGCTGTCGGTGTTGTTTCAAAGCTCCCTTAATTTAATGAATGGATAATTTATCCTGATCATCCGCTCTAACAAAAGGAGGAAGAAAATCGATATTTTGAAAGAACAAACTATATGGAGGGGGACATCTTTTTGTGTATGAAACAGAACCACCCAAGAAATACTACTGCCAACCCAATATAAAGATAGCACTACGCGGGATTATTACATATTTGAATTAAGCATGTCAAACGAAAACATAAAATAGCAGTTTTGTTATTCGGTGTTTCAAACTAAGGCTGTTATAATATCACAAACTTGCAAAGTTTGCAAGCCTCTATCACACCTACAACACAACGGAGAAGAAGATAATAACGGACATCTAAAGTAACTTAGTGTTGAATAACGCCTTCATGGTATGCCTTTCCTGGTACAAATAGGAATGAAGCAAGCAGGGTTTGAAATTTTTCAATTTTTTGAAGGGCTTTATTTCGAAAAATGCTGAGATGATTATCACATCCAGTTACATGTATGGTTTGAAATGAACCTCTTAATTTCATTCCGCTATCAGTACGTCGATATCTTAAACCATTCTGTAGATACGATAAACATTGCTGAAATTTGCCACACTGCTTAAACCATGTAATTGCGTGAACTTGTAATTACAACGACTAAAAAATATTGTTATAATGCTATAAAAGAGAAATATGACAACCATCATTTTGAATATTTTTCATAAATACGTCCATTTTTAGCAGTTTGCAAACTTTATCAATATTTGTAATATCTACAGATTGGTTTCAGAGATCAGAGTGCTGTAAACTCCAAAAAAAAGATTAAAAAATGTACGTTCGTTGCAAATCATGCAGGTAACTAGATAAAATACTTATCTCAGAACCTTTTAGAAATAAAGCTTTTGTCACAAATTCAAATTTTCAAGCCAAGTTAACTTCGTTTGTACTTATGCGAAGGAAGTAATACTATAAACTATGGTATGTAATCTAAGGAACGATCCAGATGCTTTATCCTGTTCATATCCTTTATGCTGTATGTGTAGTAGAGGCTTCCAAACTTTGGATGTTTGAGATACTATAACATCCGTAGTTTGTAACACTGATTAATAAATATGTAGTATTTTAAGTTTTCGATTTACATGCTGACATGAAATATGCATTAACCAGGCGTAGCGTGATTTAAAAAACTTTTATATTGGGTCGGCAACACAGTTTTGTGTTTCTGTTTAATACATGCAAACATATCAACTCCGTATAGCTGGTTGGTGCAAAGCTTCGCTGTTTGGTGCAGTTTGGTTTCTCCGTTACTGTGAATCAAGATGATCAAGATAGATTGCCCACCGTGTATGCATTTTTTTACAATAGTCTTCGAAGTTGACCATTAAACTATGAACTACCTTATATATTTATACCCACTGTCAGTGTGAGTGTGAACGATTAGCCTAACCGGCATAATCGTGGGACGTAAAACTCACAGATTTCATTTCATTTTAAAATATATTTTGTGAAAATAATGGGATACAAGGTTAATCAATTCAATGGTATTACATGAAATTAGCGTCATTAACAATACGATCATTAACATTCGATTCAAACACCTGTCGCCTTTGATCCTATTTATCTCTCGCGCTTTTCGCACAGCTCATTCTTGATTGGTCCTGCATTGATGTTATTCACTGTTAGAGAAACACACCAAAAATAAATAATTATTCGTTTTGGCCTCTACTGCCGAAAACAATTCATGATTATACTAGATCTGTTGCCAGTCCTATTTTTGAGCTAGAATATAATGCAAACAAAAACATTCTAAGAGGGCAGTTCTGGGTTCACCCTGGACATAATCCTTACCTTTGTTCTTACTTGCTGTTCAGGTCACCAACCTTTACCTCTTACATCATCTATGTCAATGTTCAGAATTTTGTCTGTTTTTTTCTGTAACACTATATCTGTACTAGCTATCAATTACTAACGTCAATACCTACAGGATGTCAGAGACAATAACACTTATAATTTGCAACTGAATATTTTGTGAAACTAAATGACTGAATTGCATGAATATTGTGTAGGAAACGAAAGTAATATATTATCGAAATGAAATAACATAAGCTGCAAATATACAGGGTGTTTCAAAAAGACACGGCAAAAATTCAGGGGCAGATTCCTTACGGGTAGACAAGTAAAAACGTTCATATGAACATATGTCCGGAAATGCATCGTTACAGAGCTATAGCCACTGACACCACCTCACGGTGTGAAACAGTCACCTTCTGTCCGGAACTGTTTCCCGACGTATTACCAGAGTGTCGTGTGTGAAAGAATATGCAACACAGGTTCGAACAAAGTTAATTATGCCGATTGCGCGTTGAATGATACAAGAATCAGAAAAACACTCGCAAATAATGCATAATAATTGGCACTTTTAATGTCCGTATTGGAAAGTGCAACATTAATACAAATGGCAGTGAGAAAAACGCACCCAAAAATGCAATTACACATGCTCATCAGGCATGAGAAAATACCATAACGAAAGCATCGTGCAGTAGCTACAACCCAAGGAATGAAGGAGGGAAATATTGAACGCAAGATGTCTCGCTAGTAGGTGTGGAGGAGTACCATGGCTGACAACAAGAATCATTGCTGATGGACAGCATTTCTAATTATATTGGTTACATGTTAAAACATAGCATTTGCCGAAAGGTGCATGAAGCTTTGGACGCTCTCTCAGGTCTAGGAGGCCATTGCAACATTAACAACTCGAAGGTAATTAAGACAGAAAACTTACTGTAATTGGAGCTGGGTACAATATGAGTGAACTGGCCATATGATTATGGCTAAAGGCCATAATGTCTGCTATGGTACTTTAATATTCTTTAATTTATGATCAATAAAGTTAATACAAATTATTAAATCACTTAGACCATCCCTGCTGCCTACTTTCCATATTAATATTCCTTCCCTTCCCGAGAAAAGGGCGTAACCCTTGTAAGGGGCTAGCATGCCTTCAGCATGCTAGCATTGTGGAAAAAAAATCAATATTCCTCACGCTATGCACGCCAAATATTTGGGTGTAACCTCAGACCGTGGTTTAACGTTCGCCGCTCACATCAGGGACATAAAACAAAGGGCCTTACGAAAAATTTCAGCGTTATACCCCATCTTTCGCTGCAGTTCACTTTCCCATGAAGTTTGAGTTCACATCTTCAAGATGATAGTCCTGTCTACAATTTCTTATGCATGCCCTGCCTGGCAACATGCTTCACCCAGTCATATACAAACACTCGAAAGTTTACAAACTCGAGCTGGTCGTACAATCACTGGTCACGACAGATACACACGAAACAGTCAGATTCTGGAAGATTTAGAGCTACCCACTGTTAGAGAAGTTCTACGGCATTTGCACAGTAAGTTCTGGCGTACTTTACCCAGACATATTAATCCCGCCATAGCTAACATCGGCACTGAATGCACTCTCCGGAACGTCCATCGCATGCCACGCCTTTATTGTCTTTCCAGAACTCGTAATGAAACCATAATCAGCTACTCTGCGACAGTTGCAGATGTAGACTTCCATCCATCACAACACAATAGTAATTTCCAACTACCAACATATCTTTATATTTTTATACAGTTCTACTCATGGAGTCAGGGGCTACGGCCCGATACTCTATACAAAACTACAACATTACCGTGACATGTGAGCTGTAGTGACAGTAGTGCTGTGAAACAGAAGTGTACATTCAAAGTAAGCAAATTGTGCTGTGGAACAGACGACGTGGTGAGAATTGACTGCACTTAGTGGTGTGGAACAAAAACGGGAAAAGTGACTACAACTTGTGCTTTGGAAGATGGAAATACGTGTTTGTGGAGCAAGTGTATGTACGTACGAATAGACAGTGGTGTATAGGACAGAAGTGAAACATCGTACACGAATGCAGAATTAGCAGATATGCATTTCACATATGGATTGGCGGATGGAAATGCACTAGAAGCACGGCGTCTGTACCAGGAGAGATACTCTGGACGTCTCATTCCAGACAGAAAAACATTTGAATCCCTCCATCGCCGCCTGCGTGAGTATGGAAGTTTTGCGCCCGATGGTGCTGGAAAAAAGTGGCAGACCAAGAGCTCTGACCCCCGAGGTAGAAGAGCAGATAGTGGATGCTTTTCGACACAATGCGGAGGACAGCACATGAGGAGTAGGTATGAGACTGCATGTACCTCACGCACAGATATGGCGTGTTTGTCGGCGAGCGAACTTGTATCCGTATCACCTTCAGCGAGTGCAGGCTTTGTCGGCAGCCGATCACCAGCCGTGAGTGCGCTTTTGCTAATGGACCGCGAGCAGTGTGCCGTCAATCCAAACTTCGCATCTGCAATAGTGTTTACAGATGAGGCGCAGTTCACACGTGACGGCATCTTCAGTTTCCATAATGCACATGTCTGGTCGTCAGATAATCCTCATGCGATCAGTTAAAGAAGACATGAACAACAGTTTGCTCTAAATGTGTGGTGTAGTATTGTCGACTTTCCTAGGTGCATACATACTCCCACCGAGACTGACCGGAAACAACTATCGAGACTTCTTGGAAACCCACATTCCAGATGTACAGGATACTGTACCCCTGGCTCTGCGTCTACTGTTACATTTTATGCATGACGGTGCGCCCGTGCATTTCAGTGTTACAGCCCGGCAGTATCTAAACGCCGTTTTCTCTGGCAGATGGATAGGGCGTGGAGGATCAGTTGCTTGGCCTCCACGCTCACCAGATCTAAATCCGTTGGTCTATTACCTGTGGGGACTTTTAAAGTCGTTGGTCTACGCATCTGCTGTGGATACTGAGGAGACGCTTCGTATTCGTATCGAAGCAGCCTGCCAGCGACTACGGAATACCCCTGGTATTTGGGCACGCGTTCATTCAACCATGCAGCGACGGGCTGCAGCTTGCATTCGGGCAGAAGGAGGAAATTTTCAGCACTTACTGTAAGGTACTACAGTATCGATTTTGTGGCGCTGGTGATGCACACAATTTACTGTTTGTGGTTGTAACTCTCGTTTGATTATGGTTCTTTGGACTTTATGACTATGCCTATGTCGTTTTGCTTTTCTCACTGCCATTTGTATTAGTGTTGCACTTTCCAATACGGATATTAAAAGTGCCAATTATTATGCATTATTTGCGAGTGTTTTTTTCTGATTCTTGTACCATTCAACGCGCAATCGGCTTAATTAATTTCGTTCGAACCTGTGTTGCATATTCTTTCGCACACGACACTCTGGTAATACGTCGGGAAACAGTTCCGTACAGAAGGTGACTATTTCAAAACGTCAGGTAGTGTCAGTGGCTATAGTTCTGTAACGATGCATTTCCGGACATATGTTCATATGAACGTTTTTACTTGTCTACCCGTAAGGAATCTACCCCTGAATTTTTGTCGTGTGTTTTTGAAACACCCTGTATATATGGAATTGAGGCATTACCCCGAAACAGCCTTTATTTCACATTTTAGCAAAACCGACAGAAACGAAGTAAGCTGTAATATTCTTCTATATACAGATGCATTTTCTGAAAGTTTGCAAATGTATCTGTGCCACATCCTGGGTATTAAAAAAGCAAATCTTTCAGTATATGTCAATCATGTTATCTACACTAATATAACACTGGTAACCCACAAGAGATAAAGTATGCCATAAAGTTTATTCTTGATTAAGTTTTAATTATTGTGGATTATTGTAACACTGATCACACTGTTTTACAAGGGTTGTATTTCTGAAATGAAATTTTGTACTATGAAAGGAATGCGACATGGAAGTTCAAATGAGACATCCGATTTGATCCGTCAGGAATGGTTTACGAGTAATTCAGGCATTCATGTACTACATATATTCATATACATGCGAAACACAGTATATGGTGAAAAAAGGGAATTTGGAAAGTAATACCTTGCAACACTGACAGCTTTCATTTTCCAGAGGTTGGCAAAACTTGCCGGACAGTGTTTTGTTGTTGCAATCTGATGTTGGGAGTAGTTTGTGAGTTAAACTGAGCATGCGAATCTGATATTTTATCGTACGTTAGTACTACTTATGTATGTAAACTGAATGCTTTGAATTCATTTTTTTTGTGTGTTTAAGTGAAGTAAAGAAAATACCTCGCACTCGTGGTTGTAAGTACGCAGCTAACAACTTCTGTTATGTTTGTAGCGAGTTCAGCTTCGTGAGGAACAGGAAGAAAATCACACCCATCATCAAGAGAGCATATGAGCATCAAAGCTGGTGATTTTGATAAGAAGTGATCACCTAATATGTGTTGTGCTACATGCAATTGTAAATTAATTAAGTGGCGGCAAGGAGAAAAATGTTTCATTATTTGCTGTACCGATGGTTTGGAGAGAACCAAGAAACCATTTGACAGACTGCTATTTCTGCTTAAGCAAAATTCAGGGATTCACGAACAGCAAATCAAAGAAACATATTGTTTATCCGGATCTGCTGTCAGCAAGACGACCTGTGGCACATTTTGAAGCTTTACCAGTTCCTGCAAGGCCCATAGATATAGAAGAGATGAGTGATATTGAAGCAAGTAGCACTACAGAACATATATGTTCTCCGGAAAAAAGGAAGGGATCCCCGTATCAAAGCACGAGTATGCCCACGCCATGTTTATTACAGCAGGATGATTTAAACGATTTAGTGCAAGACTTAGGACTCAGTAAACAGAACGCAGAAATATTAGTCTCCATGTTGCAGGAATATAACATTCTCCACGAAACAACCAACATAACCTTCAGGAACAGAGAACGTGCTTTTGTGTCTCATTTTGCCAGTGATAGTTTCGAGACATTCTGCAATGATTTTCATGAATTAATGACAGCTTTGCACATAACAAACGAACCTGGTGAATGGATATTATTTTTGGATGCTTCGAAGAATAGCTTTAAAGGTGTATTGCTGCATATCGGGAAAAAACTGCCTTCAATCACACTTTACCAAAGAGAGTTATGAAATTTTCAGAAAGATGCATGTATGCTTTCTGTGTGAATAGGATAGTCGGGAAAGAACTCACTATGTGAAAAACGAGTGGCCTAAACGCGATTGGACTGTTGGTGAAAAGAATGTGCAACGGGACAATCTTGTATATCCTAGAAATGTTCTTGTTCCACCTCTACATATAAAACTTCGACTTATTAAACAGCTTGTGAAGGCAAAGGTTCCAAATGGACCAGCTTTTGCATATCTTGCTGACAGATTTCCTCAAGTGTCAGCTGCGGGCGTGTTTGTAGATCCGCAGATACGAGAACTGCAGAAAGATAGAGGATTCTAAGGCATGCCTCACAGAAAAACAAAAACGATCATTGATGAGTTTTAGGAATGTAACCAAGACTTCCTTGGAAGAAGACGAGACCCTAAATACAAGGAGATGGTGGATGAAATGCTTGCAGCTTATCAGGATTTAGGGTGCAAAATGTCCTTGAAGGTGCATATCATGGACTCACATCTGGATTACTTCCCCAGTTATTGCTGTGACATTTGCGATGAACACGGAGAAAGATTTTATAAAGATATATCCACCATTGAAAAACGCTATGAAGGAAAGTGGATGCCCACCATGCTGGCAGACTATTGCTGGTGTATCATTAGAGACAAGAGAGACACTCAGTACAAAAGAAAAAATAATCCATTATGTACGGTCGACAGTTGTTTCGCATAACTTCAATTCTATGTAATATATAGAGTCAACAATATATAGTAATGCTTTACAAACAAACATATTACGTGCTGATTACTCCACAACTGTCCCTGATACAGAAAAACTAAAATCAGATTTGTATTCAGGAGTGAAAATCCTTTCGGAATCGCTAATTTGTTACTCAAAAATAGAACTTTTTATTTTTTTGTAGAACAGTGTAACCAATGTATTCCATGAATTCAAAAACAACTATCGTCTCAAATTATTGTTTCAACTGGTTATTATCCTCTAATGAAAGAATGACAGAGTCAGTTGCGTCACTGAGCTAATGAAAATTCTCCGTTATATTCTATTATTCTATTAGTTGATACTTTAATGTAATGTTTCGATTTATACAGATTTGGAGAAAAAGAAAAGAAGCATAATTTATATTTTCAAATATATATATAAAGCTACATCAAGACACTGCAGTTATGTACAAGTTAGTAGTTTTATTGAAATTAAACATTGCTGTTTAGATTATATTTCTATATGCATAATTTGTGCGACTTTCACTGGGGATTGATTCTCTATGGGCCTATTTGCATTACATCCCAACTAAAGTAGCTTTTTGAGCTATATTTTTATCTACTAATTTCGAAGCACCAAATAATCAATGCTGAAATGTGTTATAATCAATCTTGTATAATGTAAATAAAGAAAATTTTAATTTTCATACAAAAGTGAAAATCACATGAGGCAAAAGTAGTTTCAAAAAAACTATAAAAAATGATATTTTCATTATAGTACTGAATAGTTAGTAAACTGATGAAAATGTCAAACCAAATTTACTTTCTAATTAAAGAGCTTAATTGCAAAAGATACGAATTTTTTGTGCTTTCATGATTATATTTTTGTGAAACAAAAGTACTCTACGTTAAAGAAAATTATAATTGAACACTTTTCGTAAAATAATGTTCAAAATTACCATCTACAGAAAGAATTTTATAAGTGTTTTTAGGTATGTGTCAGAAAATAACTTATGATAATAATATTGACTAACAAGCAACTTACAGAATAAGGCAGAATCAGATTCGACTCAATTTTTGTCCAGAGGACACAGAATTCAGAAGAAGAAAAAATGCCAAACTGGGGCTGCCCCATTCACAAACACTGGAGATATGCTCCTCATCAAAATTCACCACGCGACAATATGATATAAGGTAACGGTCTCAAGATACCCGTTTATGTCGAAAACGGAAACGACGGGTAGCACCGGGGTGATATCAAGATATCTGATATGCTATAACACTAACTTTGCGTCCATCTTCAAAGCCGCAATCTTGGATATAGCGTAAGGTATTGAAAGGGAAAGGGGTCGTGTGAAATATCAGTATCGGATAGAATTGAAAACTAAAACCAATGCCCCAACTTCTGATAACGTGCAAAGCATGGTACGGACATGAATAGTAATTCATGCGAGCAGAGGATAGAAAAACAATGGAAGTTATTTTGTTAATACGATCAAACAGAAACGGAATTCGGAACGCATGCATGACGCGGCAAAGAAACATATATACATAGAGAGAAAGAAATCCGTGTGTCTTAATGTTATAAACAAACACACAAACATACGTATAGACTTGTGTGTGTGTGTGTGTGTGTGTGTGTGCATGTGTATGTACAGTGCATAATGGACGACCGGAATAAAACAACCGGAATAATACACACACACATACATACACAAACACACAAACATACGTATATATATATATATATATATATATATATTGTGTGTGTGTGTGTTTGTGTTTGTGTATGTTTGTGTGCATGTGTACGCGTGTGGTGTGTCAAGATTGTACCAATTGTTGAATATCTCGACAGTAGTGGTAGTGTGAAAAACAAATTAGTGACACATAACTCCCGCAAACACCAAATACATTTATGGAAAGAATGTTCTGGGCAGTCGCCAGTACAACACTAATGCTGTCGTGAATTGAAAGAAATGTCAGTTATGTTGTACTGAAAAGCAACGTCCTCTGCAAATTCAGCTAGTTTCCGCCAACATTGATGCGTCATATGAATTCTTTGACAACAACATTGGTGGTGCAGTTTAAGGACAGTGTCTTGCTGTGAAAGTTCTCGTTGTAATGCTCACGCAATACCTCCGAAATACGTCGCAACTTGTGTCTATAGAAATGGAATTAATACAGATTCAACGTTTGGCACTTGAAGGTAGAATTCTCAGGTATAACATGGATGCGAATATGATTGATGTTGAAGCCATTTTCATGGACTAATGGATTGCCGTTCAATTGTGTACGCAACCTTATGAATTTTGCAACAGAAAACTACGTTAGTAGCATCTGCTGCTACTTGTGGTATTACGCATTCTTTGATGAAAACCGAATAGGCTTCGCTTGCCATTTTAACAGAAGGCGTGCAGAATACCACTAAATTTGATGCGACGAACATATTCTCCTGAACTCGAGCACCAAACCTACGCGTTCGTGAAGAATGGCCAAGAGTTTATCGACCACCATCCCTGCTTTCGACAGAAATAGCACCACAGTGTAGATATTCGTCGTTGTATGCACAGACTGGACAAAACCCTGAGAGTGGGATGACCCTCTTCTGGCTTATGGCTGGCCACTTGTCAACTCTTTCGCAAAACCGGATTCATCAACATTCCATGTATTTGCATTCTTAAAAAAATTCATAATGATCTTTGTCTCGTCAAGCCACCTAGCAATAACAAAATCAATATCCTCTTTGTCGATTCAGTACTTCATTGTGGCATATGAGGTCACTTTATGACTCACGATATTGTTATGTTGTTTCAGTCCCGCAATCCATGCGTGTCTAGCATTGATCGTGCAGAGACCCCTCTACAAAACCTGCTGCCTTGCGTACAATTTCAGGTCACAATCACACACAATGCGGTTATCACGTCGCGCTGCTGTGAATTGTTCCTGTGAATTGTCCTGTAATTTCGTGATATATTTAATGTTTTGTTTTCAACAAGCCTTTGTCACGTAGTCCTTTCCCTTTAAAGTGTACTCTCCGAGGGACAGTTGAAGAAAGTGTGTTCATCAAGCGATATGCCCGATGTAGGAATGTTTGTCGCCCTTTCACACCTTTCACCTCAAGCCAGTGACGTAGCATGGTAACTTTGTTCTCTGCAGTATAATATTAACAATTACGTTCGTTTCGACTTGGCTCATAGTCACTGGTGGAAGAGAACGGTGTTGTGGTTTGGGCAAAGAATCACTCCAAGGCAGCATATCCTCTACACTATCCGCAGCATGCTATTCACTTGTTTGGATCGGACCGGATTCGTACTCATCAATATCGAGAGTCTCATCCACATTCACTTCTGTTACATCATGGTCGTTAAAAATCTCCAGCATATGTTCAGTTGCTTTTAGTTCGGACATTGTCTGTTCTGTTGACTGGACATACCCTTGTTTTGGAAGTACACTTTGCGTCAATAACATAACATTGAAAGAGTGCGTCATTGCAGCTCTAAATTAGTGTTTGTAGATGAACGATACTGCGGACAGATTAACTACACATAATATTGCGCGTTTTGACTTGCGTATGCAACAAACACACTACTACTTGTCGTTGGCCGGCCCGTGCTGTCACGTTCACTTTGTTCCATCTGTGGCAATGAAACCAGTAGAGATAATTCGAGTCGTCTCATTGTGTGGTAAACTAGCCCTCTTGTGGAAGATTGCAACGGTAGATGTCCCGGCGTTCATCAGAGTGTGAAAATTTTGACCGTGGGAACGTTCCCACGGGGCTTAAATCGGTGTAAACAAGTATGTTGCTATGCTAGAATAAGGAAGATACTTTTGGACACCTACCAGTTATAGAAACAAGATGAAACATGCCTTTTTCGTGTTCTTGTCGTGTATTGGCTATTAATTTGAATCCCCAAACCCCCACCCCTCCCTCGAAGAGCGTAATCGTAACATATGTGCTTGTGTAGATCATTTTTTTAGCAGTTGTTGCAAAGGAAGAAACGCCAAATTTAAAAATGTCATCGTCAATTAGGTTATTAGATAAGCTTAATAAGCCATCAATGGTACGCTTTACAAAAATGCGAGATTTGGAGATTGGAGTACAAGTTCGTACTGTAAACTCTGAGATAATTACCTCGGTATATGGTAGGAAGGCAGGTGTGACATTTGAAGGACGCGAAAAAGTGATTTTACCAGGACGTTGTACTGAAAAATTGGAAACAGATAATGGTGCATTATTAACGTGTTTACAAAGTGGAAATGTCTGTTTATTATATAAAAAATAAAGATTAATGCATCTGGGTGTACCATACACGATTTTGAATTTACTAAACTGGTATACTGATCGTAAGTGTATGGTAGGATGTACAAACCAGATTAAACATGAATTTTCCTCTTCGCCTCCCTTCCTTTTCATGCATGCGCAGTCATCTGTATGCATAGTGTCGTTATTCTGTGTTGGCCAGCGACTGGAGTAACATGTCTTTGAGTTCTTGTGCATCAACTATGGATACCAAGAAAGAGTACTTGTTAAATGTTGAATATGGACTTAATTCAATGAAAACCAAATTAATTTGTATTGGACTGGATAGTGATACATTTGAGCCAGTGATTCGTGTTGGCAAAGGACTTGTGTTTGGAGTGGAGTTAAATTTCGCAGAGTGGGAAAAACTTGTACATTTGACCCCATTTGTTACGGACTATTTAAATTATCAAGGGGAAATTACATTTGTAAAATCTCTTGGTCGAAAAAACGAACAGGTGGTGCGAAAAATAATGGGTGAAAAATTAGTGATGTTAGAGAAGAAAAGAACACTTCACGCTCCTGGAAGCACTGTGTACTTAACTTCACGTGGTTGGCTTTATTTCTTGGAAATATTACCGTGTATTGAACATGCTGTGAAAAACAGTAAAGTTTGCAGTGTTTTGCTATGTGAATATTTTGACTTGTGTACAGATACTATTCGTAATCATGTACAATCGCAGTGTCTTACATGCAGAGGTCTTGCCAGAATCCATACCTGTGTAGATGAACAGAGTATTATTAATGGTATGAACATCAGTTTTCCAACTGTCTCTCTTGATAAGAACAGTGATGTAAACATTGAGGGTGAACGATTAAAATTGGAAATGAAAGTATATGAAAGAAAATGAAGCTCATAGATTCAATTATGGCTGATATATTTGATAGTGTACCGACACAGCCATTGTTGGGGGAAGCGATACTCAACCTTCGGAGGGTATCAATGAAGTGAACGTCTCTTCATAAAGAAGAAGAAAATTGATTTTTTTCCTGTATACTAAACAACGTAATATCAAATGTAATAAAATATATAGTGAAAGTGAAATGTTTTATTTGTGTGCGTTTTGTGCTCGTTTCATCCACCTCAATGATATAATTTTTAATTAATATACTAATTTTTTATGATATAAAAATCCTAACATATTTTTCTCGTATACTATAAGTGGCATGTATAATAATAATAATAATAATAATAATAATAATAATAATAATAATAATAATAATGAATTGAAATTCTTGAAATGAATGTTAAAATAAAAGTTAGTATTTGAAATTATTATTATTATTATACAACTCTGTCCTAAGTATGATAGGACTTTCTTATATTTTTAAAAAGAAACTAAAATAATTATATTAAATTTGTAAAAACAAAAGTCCTATCATAATAATATTGAATTCACATGGTTTAATTTACGAAAGAATAACTGATGAAGTATGTGAATTTATTATTATTTTTATTATTTAGTTATGTGATCACATCATTGAATTAAAAATCAGTTTTAGATTCTTTTAAAAACAGTATGAAATTCTTAAGTCAATGAGTTAAAAAAATGTTTTATGATATTTGTAATTAATTACATAATTGATCATAAAACATATTTATTTATTAGGAAATGGAAAAATAAGAAATAAAACGTGTTTTCAAAAAGGAAAAAAGAAGAATACAAAGTATTTATTGATGTTGATGATGTTATTTACCCAATTAAGACAACGGTAAGTATAGTACATTTTTAAAACGCAGTACGTTAGATTTTTCATTGTCTAGTTGATGATAACTTCGCAGTTGCCATATACTGTTCACTGACACTGCCCATACACACGTACAGAGTTGTGTTGTCTTTTTTACACAGTTCAATTAATGATAACTTCACAAATGATACTACTGCTGTTGATGGTGATGAAATGTAGATAAACATTATGTACAATGATGATGTCCATACACACATTGATGAACTTTTACCCTCTGAAAAGAAAAAAAATTGAAAAAAAACTTAAAATGAATTTTATCTGTAATCATGAAAAAATACGAACACACTATATTAAAGAAGGAGAAATGACTATCTGCAATAATAATAGCTAGAATTTTATCTATAATGAAAAAAGTAATCAAAACAAACGAAGAAGAAGAAGAAGGATGAAGACATGCTGATATGTATACAGGAGAAATGATTAAACGGAAAAGTAAATACAGCAAACGACGATCATTTTTTCGGGAGTTGATGAGAAAGTGTAATGAAATTCATTTAAGGACTTTCCTTTAGCTTTGAAGCAAAGGTAAAGATATGAACAATGTCCACATAGGGATGATTTCACACTTTGAATTTGTTTTTTATTAAATGTATAAGAAAAGAATTTCTACGTAGAAATTGAATATGTTGCATTAAATATGGAGGAAATCCAAATGTATCGAAGTATTGGGCACGTCCATCAGTAGTAGAAAATGGATCGATCTGGAACAGACCTGGAACAGTTTTAGCCAACTCACAAGCCACTGAGAAAATGACCACCTTGCACCGTGAGACCACGGCCTTTTACGACCTCCATTTTAGGGGTGAATTCGTTCCCTTTTATGAGCACTTTTAAGGGGGTGACCTCGTTCTCTTTTACGAGCTCCATTTTAGGGGGTGAACTCATTTCCTTTTATGAGCACTTTTCCAACCCATATGTTAATTACGAACACATAGAAGAACAGATAACACATAACACTACGTAACACACAGCAGAACAGATATCAGATAAGAATATGAAACATAGAAGGGGTGTACTCGTTCCCTTTTATGAGCATATTTTTCAACCCCTATTTTAACATAGGAGATAACACATAAGATTACGAACACAAAGAAGAGAAGATAACACATAACACTACGTAACACACAGCAGATCAGATAACAGATAAGAATATGAAACATAGAAGAGGTGTATTCGTTTCAACCCCTATTTTAACATAGCAGAAATTACACTGAGATTACGAACACATAGCAGAGCAGATAACAAACACAACATCCTCCATTTTAGGGGTGTATTCATTCTCTTTTATGAGCATATTTTCCAACCCTTATTACGAACACATAGAAGAACAGATAACACATAACACTACGTAACACACAGCAGAGCAGATAACACATAAGACTCGTTCCCTTTTATGACCTCCATTGTAAGGGGTGAACTCGTTCTCTTTTATGAGCATATTTTTCAACCCCTATTTTAACATAGGAGATAACACATAAGATTACGAACACATAGAAGAGAAGATAACACATAACACTACGTAACACACAGCACAACAGATAATACATAGCACAGCTAATAAAAGAGCATGGCGTATTTTCCAACCCCTATTTTAAGATAACAGAAATTACGAACACATAGAAGAGCAGATAACACATAACATAGCAAGGGTGTATTCGTTCTCTTTTATGAGCATATTTTCCAACCCCTATTTCAACATGACAGAGACTACGAAACATGGCGGACATAGCACAGGGGGTGTATTCATTTTCTCCACCCCTAATTGAACATAGCAGAAATTACACTGAGAGTAGGTAACACACAAAAACCTCCATTTCAAGGGTGAACTCGTTCCTTTTTCAACCTGGGTTCTATAGTTTATGTGGCATACGCCCTTTCTATGACACCTAAAACGAAGCAACGTATTGAGATGGTATTTCCACATTTAGCAATAGGTCATCGGGTACTACAAGTTCCAAAATTAGTGGTCATCGAGGTCAAAGGTCAACATACTTAAAACCCAATAACTCTTAAATGGATCCACATATTGAGGTGCTGTTTCCAAATCTAGTAACTGGTCATCAACTACTACAAGTTCCAAAATAATGACCATCGAGGTCAAAGGTCAAAATACTTAAAACCTAATTACTCGAAAACTGAGCCACATATTGAGGTGCTGTTTCCACATTGAGTAATAGGTCATCAGGTACCACAAGTTCCAAAATAGTGGTCATCGAGGTCAAAGGTCAAAATACTTAAAACCCAATAACTCGAAAACGAAGCAACGTATTGAGATGGTGTTTCCACATATAGTAATTGGTCATCAACTACTACAAGTTCAAAAATAGTGGTCATCGAGGTCAAAGGTCAACATACTTAAAACCTAATAACACGAAAACTGAGCCACATATTGAGGTGCTGTTTCCAAATCTAGTAACTGGTCACCAACTACTACAAGTTCCAAAATTAGTCGCCATCGAGGTCAAAGGTCACAGTACTTAAAACCTAATAACACGAAAACTGAGCCACATATTGAGGTGCTGTTTTCACATTTAGTAATAGTTCATCAACTACTAGAAATATCAAAAATAGTGGTCATCGAGGTCAAAGGTCAACATACTTAAAACCTAATTACTCGAAAACGAAGCCAAATATTGAGGTGCTGTTTCCAAATCTAGTAACTGGTCACCAACTACTACAAGTTCCAAAATTAGTGGTCATTGAGGTCAAAGGTCAAAATACTTAAAACCTAATAACACGAAAACTGAGCAAAATATTGAGCTGCTGTTTCCACATTTAGTAATCGGTCACCAAAGACCACATGTCTCAAAAGTGTCAACCATCGAAGTCAAACTCGAAAACGGAGCTAAATATTGAGGTGCTGTTTCCACATTGAGTAATAGTTCATCAATCACTGCAAGTTCCAAAATAATGATCATCGAGGGCAAAGGTCAAAATACTTAAAACCCAATCACTCGTAAACTGCGCCACATATTGAGGTGGTGTTTCCACATTTAGCAATTGGTCATCAACTACTACAAGTTCCAAAAATAGTGGTCATCGAGGTCAAAGGTTAAAACTCGAAAACGGAGCAACGTATTGAGATGGTGTTTCCACATATAGTAATTGGTCATCAACTACTACAAGTTCCAAAATAATGACCATCGAGGTCAAAGGTCAACATACTTAAAACCTAATTACTCGTAAACGAAGCCACATTTAGTAATTGGTCATCAGGTACTACAAGTTTCAAAATAATGACCATCGAGTTCAAAGGTCAAAATTTAAAACCTAATAAACTTAAAAACGGAGCCAAATATTGAGGTGCTGTTTCCAAATCTAGTAATTGGTCATCAACTACTACAAGTTTCAAAAATAATGGTCATCGAGGTCAATTGTCAAATATTTAAGCCTTAATAACTTTAAACAAAGCCTGTGTGATCTAGTCAATTTTGTACAAGTGAAGAAGGAATAAATTTGAGTGGCTTATTTAGTTTTGTATTAATGAGAAAGAAATCCAATTTTAACTAGCGCAGAATTTCTGTAACAAGAAAGAAAGCAAAGATATGCCATATTAACTAGCTGAGAATTATATGTCATCTTGTATTATTTAAGCAAAACGAAGAAAGCGAACATGGACCATTTTACTCAAATTTGGATGGAGTATTCATCTTTGTATGAACCAGAAAAAAAAAATGAAGAAGGTTCAATATTTCTATACAATTTTGTACTACACAAATAAACGAAATTTTATTTTTGCATCAATCACAAGAAAATCAAATAATAGAGGGAACAAATTTCAGTGGTCTATTTTATTTTTGTACCAATCAGAAAAAAAGCAAAGATATACCATTTTAACTATTTAAACAAACGAAAAGATAAATTTGAATGACCTATTCAATTTTGTACCAACGAGAAATGCCATTTTATACCATTTTGTATTACTCCAATAAACGAAGGAATACCAGAAAAAAAGAAGTGAAGATTAGGTGGATTATTTTCTTTTGTACCAACTAGAAAAGAGAAGAAGAGCAACTTTAACTAGCTCATTATGTACTGTTTACACAAATGAAAATTGACCATTATGTAACTTGTGAACTACTGAAATGTTCTATTTTTGTATCAATCAGAAAAACCCGAAGAAGGATCATTTTAAGAAGTTCATAATTTCGATGTTCTACTTTTTATACCAACGAGAAAAAAAAATGAACTAGCTGAATATACAAAAGAATAAATTTAAGTGACCTATTCAATTTTGTACCAATGCTGAAATGTCATTTTTAACTGGTTCAGAATTTTACTACTCAAATAAACAATGGAATATTGCACCATTTTGGAGTATTCAAATAAACAAAGGACTTATAATTTGTGTCAACTCTAAAAAGGATCATTTTAACTAGCTGAGTATTTTATATCATTTTGTATTATTTCAACAAGCAAAAGGAAAAAGCAAAAAAGGACCATTTTAACTAGTCTAATAAACGAATGCATAAATATGAGTGAGCTATTTAATTTTGTAGCAACGAGAGGATTATTTTATACCATTTTGTACTACTCAAATAAACGAAAGAATAAAATTGTAGTAACCAGAAAAAGCGAAGAAGGCCCATTTTAACTAACTGAGAATTTCTGTACCTTTTTGTACTATTTAAACAAAACGATGGAATAAATTTGAGTGGCCTGTTTTTTGTACTAACCAGAAAAATCGAAGGAGGTCCCTTATACTAGCTCAATGAACGAAAGAACAAATTTGGGTGTTCTACTTTTTATACCAAACAAATAAGAACCATTTTGTACTACTCAAATAAACGAAAGAAAAAGCGAAAAAAAGACCTTTTTATCTAGCTTAGAATTTCTAGTGCATGTTGTATTATTTAAACAAAACGAAGGGCTAAATTTGAGAAAGCGAACATAAACCATTTTACTCAAATTTGAATTGAGTATTTAGCTTTGTATGAACCAGAAAAAAAGTGAAGAAGGACCATTTTAACTAGTTCAATATTTCTGTACAATTTTGTACCAATCAGAAGAAAATCAAAGAAGGGTCATTTTAAATAGCCAAGCAGAAAAAAGGAAAGAATTAACACTTTGTACTAATCAAGTAAACGAAGGTATAAATTTGTACTGACCAAAAACGGAGAAGACATTTATTGAGGTGTCCTATTTCCTCTTTTACCAACGAGAACCATTTTTAGCTGGCTTAGAATTTTATACCTTTTTGAAAAATTTGTATCAAATCGAAAAAAGCAAGGAAATACAATTTTAAATAGCTCAGCATGTTATAGCTTTTTGTGTTTTTGATCTACCCAATTTCTTGACCATGTTGTACTATTTAAACAAACAAAGGAATAAATTTGTGTGACCTATTCACTTTTATAGCAAGCAGAAAAAGGAAAGAATAAATTTGAATGGCTTAAGCAAAGAAGGTCAATGGTAACTAGCCTATTGAAGAATGAATAAATTTTGTTTGTAATTAAAAAAGCGGAGAAGGTCTACTTTCTGTACCAACCATAGAAAAACAAATTTGTTTGACCTATTCACTTTTATAGCAAGCAGAAAAAGCACGAAAAAAAGGGAAGAAGGTTCATTATAACAAGCTCGGTATTTTTATCTTTGTGATGCTACATTTTGTATTATTTTTGTGTCATCCAGAGAACGATTTAAATTGCCTGTTCCTGACAAATCAGTTGCCAGAGTCCAATGTTAGTTATCTATTAAATTCTTAATATTACAGTACTACAAATTGATCCAGTTAACAGTTCAAGTTCTTCTATTCTTACACAATCAAATGCATATGCTACAGTGGGCTCAGTGTTCATTTACAGGATTAAATAATTGTTTATCTTTCTCTAAAAACATTTCTACTAATTTGTTGATATAATAATCACACTCTGTAATGTATTCATATACCAGATTAAATTTTTTCTCCAAAGTATATGTGTTCTTAATATTACAACCTTTAAAATGCTTCTTTATATAAAGTTTATAGATTTTCTCTCTCATTTCAGATTTAATTAAGATCGTCCACACCTTTTGCAATAATTCGTAATCATATTGCAGCAAACAGTTGTGATCTTTTTCATTCTCATTATGTTTAGAACATGCTTCACATAATAATACTGAATTTGGTGTATACTCATTAAATAATTGTATAACACATGTATCACTAATAGTTTCACTAGTACAGTCGCACTCATTAGCTTCCAGTTCAAAACAGGTAATATTTGAAACACTGTCATCATCACTTTCCGGGAGTATTTCATCATTATATCTATTATAGCGTCTAAAATAATACACATCTTCTATTTCCTGTGTTGGATATATGATTCTCACTTTATCACGTAATTCATCTGGCAAATCGGGGTCAGACGGGTGAATTAACAGTATAGGTTTTTCGTTTTCACGCTGAATTTCTTTTTCTCTAGGTGAAACATAAACAATCTCCTTGCTAGTCATTTTTTCTGCTCTTCAGCAAAAACAAATCAAATAAATAATTTTATATATCTACAATAAAAACATTCTATGCATTCTCCGTGTTTAATAATATGTTCCAAAACAATACAACATCGTGATGTATGTTCTATTATTTCCAAATATACTCCATAAATTTATATTCCATTATAATAAAATACATAAATGCAAAAATATATATTTGTCTTTTTGACTTAGATGAGGAAGGAAAGTCTAGCAGTACAAATGTTAAATATCCGCAGCAACATGGAACTTTGAAAACTTCTCTTACTTTGATATAATCTCTTCTTCTGCTGGTCAAGTATGCTCTTTCTTCTTTTTTTCTTTAGTACACAAATTGCTATGTAGTCTGTTCTACACAATTATTACGCAACTCTGGTTTGTCAAATCTCACGTTCAAATATTTTATGAGCCTTTCTTAGTGACGGGAGAGGCAATTTAAATCGTTCTCTGGATGACACAAAAATAATACAAAATGTAGCATCACAAAGATAAAAATACCGAGCTTGTTATAATGAACCTTCTTCCCTTTTTTTCGTGCTTTTTCTGCTTGCTATAAAAGTGAATAGGTCAAACAAATTTGTTTTTCTATGGTTGGTACAGAAAGTAGACCTTCTCCGCTTTTTTAATTACAAACAAAATTTATTCATTCTTCAATAGGCTAGTTACCATTGACCTTCTTTGCTTAAGCCATTCAAATTTATTCTTTCCTTTTTCTGCTTGCTATAAAAGTGAATAGGTCACACAAATTTATTCCTTTGTTTGTTTAAATAGTACAACATGGTCAAGAAATTGGGTAGATCAAAAACACAAAAAGCTATAACATGCTGAGCTATTTAAAATTGTATTTCCTTGCTTTTTTCGATTTGATACAAATTTTTCAAAAAGGTATAAAATTCTAAGCCAGCTAAAAATGGTTCTCGTTGGTAAAAGAGGAAATAGGACACCTCAATAAATGTCTTCTCCGTTTTTGGTCAGTACAAATTTATACCTTCGTTTACTTGATTAGTACAAAGTGTTAATTCTTTCCTTTTTTCTGCTTGGCTATTTAAAATGACCCTTCTTTGATTTTCTTCTGATTGGTACAAAATTGTACAGAAATATTGAACTAGTTAAAATGGTCCTTCTTCACTTTTTTTCTGGTTCATACAAAGCTAAATACTCAATTCAAATTTGAGTAAAATGGTTTATGTTCGCTTTCTCAAATTTAGCCCTTCGTTTTGTTTAAATAATACAACATGCACTAGAAATTCTAAGCTAGATAAAAAGGTCTTTTTTTCGCTTTTTCTTTCGTTTATTTGAGTAGTACAAAATGGTTCTTATTTGTTTGGTATAAAAAGTAGAACACCCAAATTTGTTCTTTCGTTCATTGAGCTAGTATAAGGGACCTCCTTCGATTTTTCTGGTTAGTACAAAAAACAGGCCACTCAAATTTATTCCATCGTTTTGTTTAAATAGTACAAAAAGGTACAGAAATTCTCAGTTAGTTAAAATGGGCCTTCTTCGCTTTTTCTGGTTACTACAATTTTATTCTTTCGTTTATTTGAGTAGTACAAAATGGTATAAAATAATCCTCTCGTTGCTACAAAATTAAATAGCTCACTCATATTTATGCATTCGTTTATTAGACTAGTTAAAATGGTCCTTTTTTGCTTTTTCCTTTTGCTTGTTGAAATAATACAAAATGATATAAAATACTCAGCTAGTTAAAATGATCCTTTTTAGAGTTGACACAAATTATAAGTCCTTTGTTTATTTGAATACTCCAAAATGGTGCAATATTCCATTGTTTATTTGAGTAGTAAAATTCTGAACCAGTTAAAAATGACATTTCAGCATTGGTACAAAATTGAATAGGTCACTTAAATTTATTCTTTTGTATATTCAGCTAGTTCATTTTTTTTTCTCGTTGGTATAAAAAGTAGAACATTGAAATTATGAACTTCTTAAAATGATCCTTCTTCGGGTTTTTCTGATTGATACAAAAATAGAACATTTCAGTAGTTCACAAGTTACATAATGGTCAATTTTCATTTGTGTAAACAGTACATAATGAGCTAGTTAAAGTTGCTCTTCTTCTCTTTTCTAGTTGGTACAAAAGAAAATAATCCACCTAATCTTCACTTCTTTTTTTCTGGTATTCCTTCGTTTATTGGAGTAATACAAAATGGTATAAAATGGCATTTCTCGTTGGTACAAAATTGAATAGGTCATTCAAATTTATCTTTTCGTTTGTTTAAATAGTTAAAATGGTATATCTTTGCTTTTTTTCTGATTGGTACAAAAATAAAATAGACCACTGAAATTTGTTCCCTCTATTATTTGATTTTCTTGTGATTGATGCAAAAATAAAATTTCGTTTATTTGTGTAGTACAAAATTGTATAGAAATATTGAACCTTCTTCATTTTTTTTTTCTGGTTCATACAAAGATGAATACTCCATCCAAATTTGAGTAAAATGGTCCATGTTCGCTTTCTTCGTTTTGCTTAAATAATACAAGATGACATATAATTCTCAGCTAGTTAATATGGCATATCTTTGCTTTCTTTCTTGTTACAGAAATTCTGCGCTAGTTAAAATTGGATTTCTTTCTCATTAATACAAAACTAAATAAGCCACTCAAATTTATTCCTTCTTCACTTGTACAAAATTGACTAGATCACACAGGCTTTGTTTAAAGTTATTAAGGCTTAAATATTTGACAATTGACCTCGATGACCATTATTTTTGAAACTTGTAGTAGTTGATGACCAATTACTAGATTTGGAAACAGCACCTCAATATTTGGCTCCGTTTTTAAGTTTATTAGGTTTTAAATTTTGACCTTTGAACTCGATGGTCATTATTTTGAAACTTGTAGTACCTGATGACCAATTACTAAATGTGGCTTCGTTTACGAGTAATTAGGTTTTAAGTATGTTGACCTTTGACCTCGATGGTCATTATTTTGGAACTTGTAGTAGTTGATGACCAATTACTATATGTGGAAACACCATCTCAATACGTTGCTCCGTTTTCGAGTTTTAACCTTTGACCTCGATGACCACTATTTTTGGAACTTGTAGTAGTTGATGACCAATTGCTAAATGTGGAAACACCACCTCAATATGTGGCGCAGTTTACGAGTGATTGGGTTTTAAGTATTTTGACCTTTGCCCTCGATGATCATTATTTTGGAACTTGCAGTGATTGATGAACTATTACTCAATGTGGAAACAGCACCTCAATATTTAGCTCCGTTTTCGAGTTTGACTTCGATGGTTGACACTTTTGAGACATGTGGTCTTTGGTGACCGATTACTAAATGTGGAAACAGCAGCTCAATATTTTGCTCAGTTTTCGTGTTATTAGGTTTTAAGTATTTTGACCTTTGACCTCAATGACCACTAATTTTGGAACTTGTAGTAGTTGGTGACCAGTTACTAGATTTGGAAACAGCACCTCAATATTTGGCTTCGTTTTCGAGTAATTAGGTTTTAAGTATGTTGACCTTTGACCTCGATGACCACTATTTTTGATATTTCTAGTAGTTGATGAACTATTACTAAATGTGAAAACAGCACCTCAATATGTGGCTCAGTTTTCGTGTTATTAGGTTTTAAGTACTGTGACCTTTGACCTCGATGGCGACTAATTTTGGAACTTGTAGTAGTTGGTGACCAGTTACTAGATTTGGAAACAGCACCTCAATATGTGGCTCAGTTTTCGTGTTATTAGGTTTTAAGTATGTTGACCTTTGACCTCGATGACCACTATTTTTGAACTTGTAGTAGTTGATGACCAATTACTATATGTGGAAACACCATCTCAATACGTTGCTTCGTTTTCGAGTTATTGGGTTTTAAGTATTTTGACCTTTGACCTCGATGACCACTATTTTGGAACTTGTGGTACCTGATGACCTATTACTCAATGTGGAAACAGCACCTCAATATGTGGCTCAGTTTTCGAGTAATTAGGTTTTAAGTATTTTGACCTTTGACCTCGATGGTCATTATTTTGGAACTTGTAGTAGTTGATGACCAGTTACTAGATTTGGAAACAGCACCTCAATATGTGGATCCATTTAAGAGTTATTGGGTTTTAAGTATGTTGACCTTTGACCTCGATGACCACTAATTTTGGAACTTGTAGTACCCGATGACCTATTGCTAAATGTGGAAATACCATCTCAATACGTTGCTTCGTTTTAGGTGTCATAGAAAGGGCGTATGCCACATAAACTATAGAACCCAGGTTGAAAAAGGAACGAGTTCACCCTTGAAATGGAGGTTTTTGTGTGTTACGTACTCTCAGTGTAATTTCTGCTATGTTCAATTAGGGGTGGAGAAAATGAATACACCCCCTGTGCTATGTCCGCCATGTTTCGTAGTCTCTGTCATGTTGAAATAGGGGTTGGAAAATATGCTCATAAAAGAGAACGAGTTCACCCTTGCTATGTTATGTGTTATCTGCTCTTCTATGTGTTCGTAATTTCTGTTATCTTAAAATAGGGGTTGGAAAATACGCCATGCTCTTTTATTAGCTGTGCTATGTATTATCTGTTGTGCTGTGTGTTACGTAGTGTTATGTGTTATCTTCTCTTCTATGTGTTCGTAATCTTATGTGTTATCTCCTATGTTAAAATAGGGGTTGAAAAATATGCTCATAAAAGAGAACGAGTTCACCCCTTACAATGGAGGTCATAAAAGGGAACGAGTCTTATGTGTTATCTGCTCTGCTGTGTGTTACGTAGTGTTATGTGTTATCTGTTCTTCTATGTGTTCGTAATAAGGGTTGGAAAATATGCTCATAAAAGAGAATGAATACACCCCTAAAATGGAGGATGTTGTGTTTGTCATCTGCTCTGCTATGTGTTCGTAATCTCAGTGTAATTTCTGCTATGTTAAAATAGGGGTTGAAACGAATACACCTCTTCTATGTTTCATATTCTTATCTGTTATCTGATCTGCTGTGTGTTACGTAGTGTTATGTGTTATCTTCTCTTCTTTGTGTTCGTAATCTTATGTGTTATCTCCTATGTTAAAATAGGGGTTGAAAAATATGCTCATAAAAGGGAACGAGTACACCCCTTCTATGTTTCATATTCTTATCTGATATCTGTTCTGCTGTGTGTTACGTAGTGTTATGTGTTATCTGTTCTTCTATGTGTTCGTAATTAACATATGGGTTGGAAAAGTGCTCATAAAAGGAAATGAGTTCACCCCCTAAAATGGAGGTCGTAAAAGAGAACGAGGTCACCCCCCCTTAAAAGTGCTCATAAAAGGGAACGAATTCACCCCTAAAATGGAGGTCGTAAAAGGCCGTGGTCTCACGGTGCAAGGTGGTCATTTTCTCAGTGGCTTGTGAGTTGTCCTAATATGAGCCAGGTCTGGCCCAGATCGATCCATTTTCTATGAATATACACGGAAATCCAGTGTGCGCCAAGTTTGTTCGAGGCATCTGTATTTATGATGATAGCTGCAGGTAGTGGAACATGTGTTGGTAATTGATTGGCTGCAAATACCCCCACGAAATTATTGTGAAATAAAGAATTTGTTTGCAAAGCATTCAATAAATCTAGTGTAGAGGGCATCATGTATAAAAATGCAGACATGTACATATATGGTATGGTATTTAAATAACGTACCTTTAAAAATCCATGATGATGTTCCTCTGATGCTCCACTTCTAAGAGAGATTGGAACTCGCCATACGTGATGCATGAGACAAGTGCTGGTAGAAGATTGTAAAAATGTTCTTCCAGAAGAACACATCCATGTTTGATTAGTTTCCAATGCTGCACAGCGCTGGCTTCTCCATCTTGAGTAATGTCGAAAACAAAGATAGTGTATCCTTGAGGAAAGTCAAGGCGAGGAATATTGTTGCCAAAATTGGAAATGTGAATACCTGATCCACAGAATAAGGTATGATATGAGGAAACATAGAGGTTGTTTTCGAAATTTGGTTGTAATTGTTTTCAAGGTACAGGTTTTCCATATATGTATAGAGAGAAGAAATTGTTGTCGAAATGTTTGAAATGAAATGGATTTGAAATTATTGCTCCTGTATAGACATCATCTTGTGTAAACGCGACAATCACTCATTGAAGATCAGTATTTTTAGAAGAATCATCATAATTTAACAGCTTTTCAATGTATGATCGATAAGGATGATTATGAGATGGAAATGAAATCAGTTTGTTATTTAAATACACTTCCACTTCACCGAACTTAGAATTTAAAAAGTCACTAATAGGAGCCACAGATTTAACACTTTCAAAACATGCTGATCCATCAGTCTTAACGATTTGAGCTTCGATGTAAAGAGGAGCATGTGGTAGATCTATGCAATCATCCAATCATCCCTGACAAATTCTATAGGAGCATTATCAGCTATTGAACTGATTGGTTTGTATGTAACAACATGATTATCCAATATACTGGTTTGCGTTGGATTTGTAGAAAAAATATCTAGTTCACTTTTTACACACTCGCAGGATTGATCATGTAAGAAAGCCACGATGGTAATAATTTAATCAAATATATCGTGTGATAAATTCCTCTTCTTATAAGACTGATTTTTCTTTGTTTTCTGTGTACGTTTCCTCGTTCCCTTCTTCTTGCGTTTGATGATGTGTAATGATGAAGGGTTAAAGATGGAATGATGTGTAATTCTTCTTTTCCTTCGTTGATATCCAGATCCTGACATAGATTTCAGTTTATTAATTGCTTTGTCTTGCTAGAGGGATCTCGCTTAACCCATTCGTTGATGAAAGGAATCGCTAATAGGTTGTTTATCAACGATGACATCAGTAATAACGTTTGCTCCAGGTTTTAATAATTCCTTTTCTACTGTTTTAGCTCCTTGTTTTACTAGTGGCATGACAGAACGAAATAATCCTCCAAGGGAACTTCCAATACCATGTCCAACTTGATAAGGGGATCCAACATAAACGTTTCCAGTTCCAGAAAGAGCTTGTTTTTGATAATATTGTAAATATGTATTATTCATAATTGTCGATGTTGACACACTGGTCGAAAATGTAGTTTAACGCATACAGTTCCGAAAGTGAATGCCAATGGAGAGCCTGTACTATCTCTTATATCTATTTTGATGTGTTCAAAATGAAACTTCTCTATAGGCACATAATGTGGAGGATTAAAAATTTCTATAACACTACTTCCAAATGTATGATTCACAGGATTCATATTTATGATACGTAATAATGGTGCTACTGTATCTCCAACAAATACAGATTGAATTATATCACAATACACATACATTGTAGATGGAAGTTCTAAACGTAAATTTATAATGCTTTGGCCTTGTTGCATAGCCTTTAAATTAACGTTTGGATCAAATCCCAACATCACCCTAACACTTGGTGATAAAGCAACGTCTACATCTATGTCTTTAAGGAGACGTCGTGTAAAACAGGTATTACTCTCACGAGTATAAGAAATATGTAAAGTTGTGAATCTGTTGTACGTATTAATTATCTTTATCCCTTCTGATATGTCAGTGTAATAACGCAGAGGAATAGTTATAAATTTCCATTCATCACTTCTTGCAGGTTTGTAAATATTTTTTTAAAAATTTTCTTCATTAATATTTAATATTGAATGAGGATAATGAATTTCCTTCCACTTCCCACTTTTTACAGAATTCCATTCTTTGATGAAGTTTCTTAGTGTATGATATTAAGGTGTTGTCAGGAAAATATTTCATAGAACTATTACCGGGGAGTGTAACGTAAAAATCTCCATCAGGTTCCATTGTACTTCTCGATCTTCTTTACGACTGATGCAGATATCCAGGAATCGAAAGAAGAAGGATATCCTTTCCAATGTTCAAGATTTTCTTTTCTGCTGCCTTTTCTTCTTGTACTATGATTTTATCTATGAAAAACTTCTTTGATAACGTCACAGATTGTAATTCCTCTCTATAAAATAATCGATCCATCCAGAATCCTTAAATCTTCAATTTCATAAACAGGCGAATCTCTTGGTATTATCTTCTTCACTTTAAATATTTCCGAAGTCCCGTTTTGCATATATCCTTTATCAAATGTACGTTTAGTTTTACTAATTCGTACTGTATCACCAATCCTAAGATGTTTTGAGAAATTTGGATTCTTCTTCTTTATTTTATTATCATACTGATTATGCCATACATGTAGTAGGTTATTTTGAGAAACATTTGCAGGTGACATTTTTATGCTTGAATGATAACCTTCATTGTATGATTTCACAAGAAGAGGTGATACATTTAAATAATTATTCGTTTGATACTTTGTAAAATATTTCCACATTTTTTCTTTTAGAGTTCTGTTTAAACGTTCTACAATACTAGCTTTTATATCGGGATTTTTTGTTGTAATATGTTTTATTTTGTTGTCCTGTTTTTGTAATATGTATTGTTTTATTAGTAAACTCACTTCCTTTATCTGTTCGGAATGTAATTGGTTTTCTGTCTTTGAACACAATTTTCAATGCTTTTAAGACACCATTTGTACTTTTAGATTTTAATGGCACCGTCCAGGCATATAGACTGAACACATCTATCGATGTAAGAATATAACGATATCCATCATTAAATTTATGAAGAGTTTGAAGATCATTAATATCACTTTCCTACTCATCATCAATGTTATTCACTACATAGAAATCTCTTTTAAAACGACGACGTACAGGTTTGTGTAAGGTGTATGTTGTTTGTTGCAGTAATCATTTTCTTATACAATGTATAGGAATTATCTACTTTGTAGCTATCCACAATTTTTTAACAGTTGAAAACGATTCAGGATGTGAAGGGTTGTAGTAAATCTTGCTTATCTGTTTGTTTACGGTTTCCACCTTGACCATACTGGGCGTTTACAGGCACGTTTCCTTTTCCTTATAGGAGATATTACGTTTTGCTTTTCTTCTTCTGGAAACGATTTCAGAGGTATTTTTTTCTTGACGATGATGCTGCTGGTGATGCTTTAGTTCGTGATAAAATATATGACAAACGTATTGGATTTCCAATAAGTTCTTGAGGTGTGTTATTAGAAGATAAATAATTACAACATTTCTCCCATCCCGGTGGATTTGTGTTTCCGGGATCGCGACACATCAGAAATTAAATCCACAATGTGAGATCCTTCTAGTTTATCACCTCTGATGTAAACAGTTCCTTTATTATCCCACGTGATATTATCATCATGTTTCGTTCTATGTAGTAGTAATTCAGCTCTTTTACGAAACATTTTGGGTATAGATAATAATATTTCTTCTACTTCAGGTTTCTCTGATTTAGTTGACGTAATCGAAAGTGTCACAGGTTCTTCTTGTTTTCGTATTAAATGTGAATATTTTTGAAGGATATTATTATATTGATTCCACTTTTCTTCATCACTAAGCGATGATAACTGTAAAATCTCTTGCATTTCTTGATCCAAATTAGATTCACCTTTCTATAGGGCTAATGATGATGATGAGGATGGTGTTTGTATACGATTAAGAACTTCAAGTGGAACTAAAATCATCTTCTTTGCGTGTTCCATTGCACTAACGGAATAATAAACTTGATAATGCACCAGTTAAAATAGGAGCTAATAATGCCGGTAGGAATCCACCCTGCTGCTGCACTAATAAATTCTTCTTGTTTAGGATGGGGTTTCCTTTCTTCACAAGATATCGAAGCGTCCTCTTGTATCGCTTTAAATTTGCTTTCTGTGTCTTTGTAAGAGGTACATTTCCTTTTAATATATTATAACAACATTCGCAAATACTTCGAATCACTGAAGAGTCTGCATTGGCCACTATAGCTTTACGTAATTTAGGATTTGCTTTGCTCAGCGTACGAAGATCTCCGTGTTTTACTCTTGGAAACATTTTGTCAGAATGAACAAATACAGTTTAAAACTAACATTATAAACACATCTTCTTCTATTTCGTTGGAACATAAACGTAATGATAAATATCATTATGAAATATATTTGATTGAAAACGAAGTTCATCCGGCGTGTCCTGTTTTAAATCAATAAACAAATACCCATATGGTAATTTTGTTGCGTCGTTGAAACTTTCTTGAAGAAATTTTGGATTCTCAGGAGTTAGTTGATAACTCAAATGTTTAATTTGTGATTTATCTCTTGGATTTTTAAATAATACGAAATAAGAACAACTCAAGCTTATATCTCTGCTTCCTTTTCCCCGATGATTTATGTTTTGAGTAATAAATAGTACACTAACATTTCTATGATGAGAAGCCTTTGTAAAGAAATCGACTATATTGCGGTTCATTTCATAAATCTGATCATCAATAATAATAAGATGTGGTCCAGTTTCAGGTCAAAAGTCTTCTGTTCGAGGTAATCCTTCAATAATTTGTACTTTTGTCGAAATTTCTCTGTATGCATTTTGCCATTCTGCATAGTACTAATAAATATGACGAAACGATATATTAACCATACGTGATAAATTGGACAGGAATCGTATTACAAAGGAAGTTTTTCCACATCCACTTGGTCAGGCAACAATACATGAAAACGGATGTTTCTACATCGTATCCATGTTAAAGACTATGATCATTCTTTCTTCATATGTATATTTATAAAGGACCTTATTACATTTCTCTTCTTCTTTTGTTGGAAGTAGTGTAGCCATATGGGAGAGTATCATACGAATTTGGTATTCTACGTCGTTTAATATAATTTAACCTATAAATTTTTGTTTCAGGCATGCTGACGATAGTATTGTCCTCCCTGCGGCAATTTTTTCTCATTGGTAATTTTGACTTCAATGGGACGAGATTCTTCTTCTTCTTCCGCCTCCTCTTCATTATCTACTATCATTTTCTTCATTACATCAAAATTTAGGTGTTTTGAAGATTCATAGTTTAATGAAAGCCCCCGTATCTTGCATACTTGAAACTCCTTCTTCGTACTGGTATTAAAAATATGTAACCCATAGTTCTTGGGTCCATCCGACACTTATTCTGAAATATAGGCCTCTTTACCATACTCGAGTACTTCATTTGTTAAATCACGTAAAAAGTTGCCAGTTGAAATTGTACTTTCACCAGGTTTTTGCGTATAAATGACTGAATCAGTATCAAAATACAATACTCTTTCTTGTAGTTGTATTCTCTACTACTTACTAAATACTTGTAAACTTATATTCTTGCTTGTGCTGTTGTGTACGCGGCTATGACAACGTTTACTGTTGGTAGTAAAACAGGAACTTCATCTGTGTATTCCCAATACATATATATCATATCATTTACTGGTAATATTTGATGAACGTCTATATCATGAGATGTTAATTTCCCATATAATTCATTTGGATCATTAATAATGCTTACATGACCAATTTTCTCACGTTGTCCAAATTTTCCCCAAAATGAATTTAGCATTAATTTAGCTAAACTCCTAAGTGCTGGATTATGTTGAATTTTATTTTCATCTAGACGTATTCCTTCCTTGCTGAATGTACTCCTGCTTTAACTAACCAGTTTTACACCTTGATGGCCATCCACTAGCTTCCGTTTTTGCTTTCATTAAGGTGTTTATGTACTCTGCAAATAAGCTGCCATTTTTTGTTTCTTCATCATATTGAACAACATAATATGCCCAAATTTCATGAATATATATTATTTTGTATCCTTTTTCTAATTGTTTTCTTACTTCATCTGTAACGCATGTACCATGTAGGACTCGGTCTTCATCGCTGTGATTACAAGATGACTGGTTTAATTCATCACAACATGTACGACAAAGTGGAAACATCAATTTATCATTTGATTTGTAAGGGAGTACTGCGTATCAGAAATTCTTTGGATGTAGAATACTTAGTTTAGCTAATCCTTCTACCTCTTCAATGCTGGGAAAATTTGAATCTCCAGGCAGATAGATAGTAGGATGAAGAATTGGAAATTTCTCAGTCTTACAAATATGTGGGCACAACGAAATGACATCTTTGTTTTCGATTGTTTCTTCTTCAGATTATTGTTCTTTATGATAAAAAACGTATGGCATTCACACATCCTCCATGAAAAGGGTCACGAGCATTTAATGTTTCTTTCTTTGTATATGGATGGTTACTAACATACTTCTTCATCTCTTCCTTTCCTGCCAATTTTTTTTAAATTCACAACTCGATATTTCGTGCACTTCACAGCCAAAATCTTTTAATTTTTGAATTTTCTTCTTTGTTGCTTCATATCGAAATTCCATGGTATCTATAGCATTGTTATAGATGGGTTTATCGCTGTCGTTAGGATAGCATAAGATACAGCCATGTGTAAAATCGCCCACATATCCTCACACGTGTATTCTTCCTGTGTTGGGATCTGTCCATCCCCCTTCTACTTTCATTTATGAAATTCGTTTTTCCTTACTACGAGAAGTATTGGTAATTTGTATGTTTCTTGTCTTTTCTTCCCAAGCTATCCATTGTACTGCTTCAACTGATTGGATATCTCTCCATCGATACCCGTTCTTTGGCATGATACCAAACGTATTTTCCTTTGAGAAATTTCTTCGATACACCAAATTACATAGTCTGGCGATTGTAATGAATTCAAGTAAGGAACTTACATTTGTTTGAGATTCAAATGTTCTCATAAAGGAAATGCATGCTTGGCGTAATACTTCAACATCTGTACACAATATTTGATGAGTTCTTTTTCATTTTAAAGCTGTTGTTTTGATGTTCAGTATACCATTGGAGAAACTTGCGTGTTTCGTCTACTTTCATGGTATCTGCTCCATAATATCTAATGTCTGGAAGTGTACCTTCATATGTTTGGTTCTCACGTCGATTGAAAAAGTTTGGGAAATATCCTTTGCACGATTGAAGACCAAATTCACCACTTAATTTACTTAAGGGCCTAGGAAAAAAACTTAGTGAATCAATGAATGTTACGTTCCCTATTTTAAGAGATAGAATTTTCGCCCCATTCATGATTACTTCTGGAGTCTAATTCATCTTCTGAACCATGGTCTTAATGATGAAATATGCATCATAGCCCTTAGAATTATGGGCCACACATGTTACTGATTTAATGTTTGAATGTCGTTTTTGTAAATGTTTTAGAAAGTATTCTATTACATTTTCTCCGTGAAATATATTTTCTCGTTTTCCATAAACGATACAATTATTTTTGATGTTGTTATCTTCATAACAATGGTAACATGTATGTTGACTAGCCAAGACATTATGTATATGTTCATATATGTTTGCGTCCTCATCTTCTATTTTCGTGTCTTGTGTGCATTCATTATCATAAAATACAATCATGGCTTTCTTCTCCATGATATTTTTTTCATTGGCTTTTTTTGATTGTTTTCTTTCATTCACTTGCATATAACGTTCATGATTGGGTGGTACTATATCATAGCAAATGTTGCAATAAGTTTCTTCACATACGTGAGAACCTTTTTCTTTCACTACATAAATTTTCAAACACTGGGGACAATATTTCACAGTTGAAAATAAAGGCTTTCCATTTTGATACGGCGCTGACTTGTGATAGTCATACCATGACTGGCCATTAAATTCTCGATTGCAATCATTGCAAGTAATATGGGTTTCTTTAAAGTCACATAGTGGCTTCTGATGACAACGATAACATACAGCTGTACAATGATTCAAATGTTCATGCTTTTTTCATATTTCTTATGACAACTTTCGCAATAAAAATTACAGGTAAAATATGCTGTCAAGCTTTCAGGGGTTGATGACGTTGTAATGGTTATCTAGGAAGAGTAAGTTTAAAAGTGTTCTTTCATTATCACTTGGTGGTGCTTCAAAGGTAGCATCACTTCCTGAAAATCCCTCATACACTGTGATTTTATAATCCTTTAAGTATTTCTGAAATTTACGAATTTCAGGAATTCCACCACCATGACTGAGATCTACATCAGCAGTTTTATATAGGTCTTCTGCTTTTTTTCAATTATATATTTATATTGATTTACACATCTTTTGTATTCGGCTTGATATCTTCCCTTGTATTTTTTCAATCCAATGGCAACGACGATTGAATGTGCTAAACACCTTGTACCTTTGTTCTTAGTTGTAACAATACCACGTTTTGCCTTTACATATTCCTCGGTATTCATAATATGTTGTTTCAATCCACCTTGTTCTCTCGGCATTCGTACATGATGAGAATTCACGATGCAATCTTCATTTATAACAAAAGCCACATTACTTTGCAGTACTTTCTCATAACTTGTCCATAGAACTTCTGCTAAGAGATTTCTTGCTTCTCTAAACGATAACAAAAAAGGCGATGTCCTTCTCTCTCATTTGTGATTGTTATTCCTACGTAATCATGCTGGTTTACATTACGTGGCAGATAATCTATTAAAGCCCGTAGACTTGTTTCAATTGCAGTAAAAGGATTTTCACCTGCTCGCACGGGGGCTAGGCGGAATCTTAACATTGTACCCTCCATATTGTATCTTCTGCGTTCTTCTATTATATGAAATCTATTGTTTTCATCATTACGCCTGTTATTTCCAAATCCTACTTTTACATTTGAGTTTCGTTCTGCTTAAAATGTGGGTAGCAATTCATACATTCTTTTTTCTATTTCGTCTAAATCGATTTCTATTTCTGTATGCTCTGTATTAGCCTCTGCTAATATTTCCATAATTGATGGATATATTACTTCTTGTGGTTCTTCTTCTTTTTCAGGATTAGGAAATAAATTGGTAATCCATTTTTCTAGCTCAGTTTCGTAGAACTCATCTTCTTCTGTCTTCTTCTCTTCCTCGTTGTATGTCTCTCTTATTATTTGGGAGAACGTTAGATTTAGCAATTTTTCTTCTTCTTCTTTCTCTTTTGTTCTTTCTTCGATGTTTTCTTCTTCCTCTTTTCCTCCTTCTTGTAACCATGTTTTAATTTGGGCAATACGGTCGGATGCTTCCTCCTCTTGTTCTGTTATCATTCTATTACCTGCACTTCCCAATATTTCTAATAGTTCTTCTTCTTCATATTCTTCTTCTACTATTCCAATTACGGCATCTATTTCTCTTAGGAGAACTTGCGTCTCTCTATTTACTACGAGCTCCTCTTTTTTTCTTCTTCTATGTCATTAATAAATGCGGTAATCTCTTTTAAAAAATCTTGTATACACTTGTTTTTCATTTTTGCTCCTCAGATGTATATAAGTAATGCAAAACAAAAAGTTTCCAATATGTATATGTAAATAGTGGATATATAAGTATTATTTCAAATAGAATATAAATAAAAGCGCTTTAAAAGAATATAGGAATAAATAAAAAAAGGGTTATATATATATATAAGTAATTGACAAAGGAATGATATTTTCAGTAATGATAAGGAAAGGATTACAAGTATCTTTATATGTATTCAACCTATAATAAAAAAGAAATGCATCTCGTTACTTATAAATATAAACAGTATATATATATATATATATATAACTCTATGGCCTATGGAACCCGGAGGTTCAGTGCCGCGTTCACAAAAGCTCTCCACTGACTTCTATCCTTAGCTAATTGGATCCAGTTTCTACTTTGTATTCCTATCTCTGCGAGATCCATCTTAATATTATCCTCCCACCTGCGGCTAGGTCTTCCTAATGGTCGTTTTCCTATGGGTCTTCCAGTCAAGATTTTGAAAACGTTTCTACTTTCTTCCATTCTGGCTACATGACCTGCCCACCTAAGCCTCCTAGACTTGACGACCATAACAATGTTGGGTAAACCGTATAAACTATGTAGTTCCTCGTTATGAAGTTTCCGCTATTCCCCATTCTCGTTCCTCTTGGGTCCGAATATTCTTCTCAGGATCCTGTTCTCAAATACTTTCAGTCTATGTTCTTCCCTCAGAGTAAGCGACCATGTTTCGCAACAATACAGAACAACAGGCATGATTATCCTTTTATATATTCTAGGCTTCAAATTTTTCGACAGAATACGCGACGACAAGGGATTTTGAACCGAATAGTAACACGAATTCCCTGCTTTTAGTCGACATTTAATTTCTTCCTGAATATGATTTTCGTCTGTTAATATTGATCCTAAATATTTGAAAGTATCCACTTTATCAAAAGTATTATTTCAATTCATAATACGGAGAAAGCAGAAATTTCAAGGGGAAAAATAGCATACCTTATTGAGTAGTTAAAATGAATTGTAACTTTTTTCGTATTCCCTTGGAGTAAAACAAATGTATGTTCACAGTTTGCTTCACGTGTGTTGCCTATTGTATAAACGTTCTGTATGTGAATTTTATACTTACTTTTTCAGAGTTTCAGCGACCACGAAAAATATGTATTTGACACTAATATCGTCCGTTTTACAACGTAAGGAGCGTATTTGTGGACCGTTAAACGTAAATATTTCTTTCTGTCTCTCTCTCTCTCTTACTCTGGTATGATGTCTGAATGATTACGAAAGCTATCACTTAACTCAGTATGATATTTTTATTCCGTAGCAAATACGGAAACTCAATTTAAAGGTCCGTCCAATCCCCTTAGATAATGTGTTATTGAGTTCAGAGTATCATCATTGAACATAGCTGCCCCGAAAACTATGAATTTGACATTAATATCTGTCATCTTAAATTATTTTTACGTGTCTTGATACCAACCCTGGAAACCCCAATTTCAATCCTCTCTTAGAAGGTGTACTAACGAGTTTAGAGTATCATGATTGAACACAGCGGCCCCGAAAACTATGAATTTGACATTAATGTCGACCATTTTAAATTATTTTTACGTGATTCTATACCAACCCGGAGACCACCAACTTCAACCCCCTTATAAGGTGTACTAACGATATCAAAGTATCATCATTGAACACAGCGGCCCCGAAAACTATATATTTGACACTAATATCGTCCATTTTAAATTATTTTTACGTATCTCGATACCAACCTTGAAGACCCCAACTTCAACCCCCTTAGATGGTGTACTAACGAGTTCAGAGTATCATCATTGAACACAGCGACACTGCATGAGTGTTGTGGTTTGACTTCTCTCTCTCGTGTTATGGATCTCGGTTGTTCGGTGATAGAGCGTTCACCTCTTGTGTATGGTTGGCACAGGCTCAAAATCCTGTTCCCAACAAGTGAGCTTTATGGTGGACAAACACCATGTACGTGGAAGGCCCTAGGCACAAAATCCTGTTATAATCAAGTGAATTTTGTGGTGGACATACACCGTATACGTAAATTTTCTCCCACTTTCTCCGTTCCAACATTTCATTCATTTCTCATCATCACCGTCTCCATTAGCCTAGCCGACATATCTGTGGGACGTAAAACTTAAAGATTTCCCATTAGCCTAATCGTCAAAAACGTGAAACGTAAAACACAGATTTCATTTCATTGTTTCTCTCGTTTGATCTTAGCTCGGGGGTTGTTGTGTTTCTGGTCACATTTTGATACCTTTTCGTCAGGGGTGTCGGTGGCTCAGTTGTAGAGCATTCACCAATGATGCATGGGTCCCGGGTTGAACTCCCCAAAACGCCACGTCTTTGTCTAATACCATGAGCAACTTTTGATAACTTTTTGGCTCCTTTGACTGACCCCCCAGATCACAGTCAGACAGATATACAATTTATTTAAAACTATATTACCAATGGTTAATACACACATATCTTCGCTTCGTCTTGTTCTGAGACCATGGCTCAGTGGTTATGCGGTCATCTGGGGTTCCAGGTTCAAAATTCGGTTTCAGCTAAGTGAACTTTGTTATGGACAAACGCCGTGTATGTGGATTTCCTCGGAGTTCTCCCGTTTCCCTCCACTTTCTTCATTCCAACATTTCATTCATTTCTTATGATAACCGTTTTTATTAACCTAGCAGACATAGGTGTGGGACTTAAAACTCAAAGGTTTCATTGTTTGCGCCTTTAATGTTTTCTGCCCCGAGCACATACTACAGACAGATAAAAAGACAGACAGGAAGGCATGATATTATCAAAATTAAAACACATAATATACCCCTTCTTTTTATAATATTATTTTAACGTTAATAATACGACTTTTCGTTCACTAGCTGCTTTATACAAGTCTCCAGACATTTCTTACGCCAGCTCTAATCTACTTGCAATGCGAGTCAGAAAACATTTAAGAATTCCATCTTATCATTTTCACAGAATTCGACGTGCAACTAGCAGAATCATCATACATCATACAGTTACGCTTATATGTATGTGTTTTTAACGTTAGAATTCCATCTCATTATCAAATATGGAAACGCAAAGTAAATACACTGTCTGGAGTGCATTTATAGTTAAACGAAGACATAACATATTGTTTTATTCTTTCAGGGGTAATCATAGACCGTAATATTTTTAATAATATATTTTTTGTTACCAATTTAAATAAAAACGTCTGATGATAATTCTTATTCACGGCTCTAGTCATTCAATGGATCAGGCACACTCAAGGACACACACACTATTACAATTATGAAGTGAAAAACAGCGAAGACTATTTACAGCTTCTCTCTCTTAACTCTAACTCACAACTAATCTTTTTCCAGGTCTACACACACACACACACACACACACACACACAAACACATGTTTGCCTTAGAGAAACATGTCACAACAAGTTCGGTCATGCCTACCAAAATCGAGGTCGCATACTAGTCATCGAAAACATATGTCGTTACGGTTTAAATACATAAGATAATATCTTTCACATCAAGACTTGGGGAGGTCATGTTTCGTTTTGTTTATACAGGTATCTCTATGGGACTCTATTTCAATTCTAAATTTCGATGACCTAGTTTTTTGTGCTATGGGAATATGTTATAAAGCAATATCTCATCACGGCATTAACATACGCAGCAAATTCATTTGACATAATTTTATCTTTGATTTCTCTACATAAGTGATTTTAATTACTTGTCATAACAGACATCATAATGTGAATATCCATATAACACTTTTCACATGCAATACAACCGACCCTGCTGTTTTGAGTATACATTTTTATCCTACGTTTTTAAAACATTGTGATATGCAATGAGAAGCTTCCGCTATTAGAACATGTTCAGTCAACGGAATCCAATACGTTTTAAAACAATCATGAACTCCACTATTCGTCTTATCAACTCAATTTCCTGAAAAGGTTCCAGACGAAAATTTTCCACAAGGGTCATAACCTACAGGCGTTTTCTGAGAATTAGACTAGGGCTAAATCCTCACGCTCTTCCCAGGAGGTCTGGGGGAGGGGGTGTATGGGTATGTGTTTCGTTATGAGACTCATATATTGTTTCTTATCCCACGTTTCAAAAAAAATCGTGAAATACAATATTTACCTTAGCAACTAAGGCCAATTTTGTACAATCTGCTGAGAAGCTTTGATCATTTGAATATCACGTTTTCAGTTCATAACCTACAGGCACTTGGTGGGAATAGGACCAAGGGGCTAAGCAACACGATTTTGTATGAATATGTGTTTCGTTATGAGACTCATATATTGTTTCTAATCCCGCGTTTTAAAAAAATCATGAAATACAATATTTACCTTAGCAAATAAGACCCATTTCATACAATCTGCTGAGAAGCCTTGATCATCAATATCATGCCTTCAGTTCATAACCTACAGGCACTTGGTCGGAATAGGACCAAGGGGCTAATCAACACGATTTTGTATGAATATGTGTTTCGTTATGAGACTCATATATTGTTTCTAATCCCACGTTTTAAAAAAATCATGAAATACAATATTTACCTTAGCAACTAAGACCCATTTCATACAATCTGCTGAGAAGCCTTGATCATCAATATCATGCCTTCAGTTTATAACCTACAGGCACTTCGTGTGGATAGGACCAAGGGTCTAAATCGCTTATGCTCTTTGGCTTTCCAGGAGAAGCAGGGGGTGGTGGGGGTTCAAATAACTAGACAATGTAAGACGAGAAGACGAATTCATCTTGTTTCTACATCTGGTAGGCGTCCAAGAGTATACTTCCTTATTCTAGCATAGCAACATACTGGTTTAAGCCGGGTTAGAGCCCTCTGATAACGGTTTTAGGGCCAAAGTTTTCCCACGCTGATAAAGGCCGGGACATCTACTCCAACAACTCACGGAACTCATCGAGTCAATGCCTTTCGCTACCTTTCGCTGACATTGTGACTCTTTTTGGGACCGTCGCGAAACAGTGTAGCTAACCGCGCAAAAGAAAAGAAACATTTGTAAGCAAGTATAAGCTACAACATGGCTGGACTTTCTCATCATTGCACACTTTATTTCAGATACTATTGTTTAACAAACGTAGACCGAAATGTCCTTCCTTCACACAAAACAGCAAGAAAATGGAACAAGAAACGTACAAAACATTGCCCAGGAGTTGGCTTCAATGACAGGTAGGTCGTGCTTTTGATTATCAATTCAAGATGATATCTTCTACACTCCACAACAAACTGCCGACATGCTGTTCCACGGAAGATAGTAATTTGTAGTTTATGTAGTCTTCAAACGAGCGCTCTTATAGCGAGTTGCTACTGTGGTTTCCACTGTCCCAAACGAAATCCCAATATCCTCGAAAAGTATAACGTGTCGATGCGGACCCACTTCTATGCACAGACAATGTCGCAATTACTTGTCTTTTACCATTGCCGTGGCGTCTTGCCAATTTATTCTGTCCTTCATATGCACTTTTTGACGTAGTATTCCACACTGTCACGTTCAAACTATCACACATGTTTTCCGCAGTTACCTAGTTGGCTTTCGTTTTTCATTTTACCTTACATTCATATATCACACAACTCGCTTTCCATTTCAAAACCTTACGCTATTTCCAAGATCACGGCTTTCAAGATGGGCACCAAGCCAGTGTTATAGCATATCAGATATCTTGATGTCATCCCGTGCTACTCGTTATTTCTGTTTTCGACATAAACGGGTATCTTGGGACGTTTACTTTATTTCATATTGTGATGTGGTGAGTTATACTGAAAAGCATATCTGCGATGTTTATGAATGAAGGCAGCTCCAATTTGTCATTTGTCTTCTTTTGTATTCTGAGTCCTCTGGACTAAAAATTGAGTTGGATCTGATCTTGCCTTGTTCTGTACGTTGCTTGTAAGAACATTTTAGGAAACATCGGGTTCTGCCTACAACTAACTTCATTTATGGAGTTTTTGCGTTAAACCCAGTTCAATATACGGAGATACTGGAAAGGAACTTAATGGAACCAATATCTCAAAATTAACAAAAAATGACTTATTCTCTTTTGGAATCATCTACCTTAATTCCAAAAAAGTCACGTAAAAGTGTTTTAGCATGGAAAACGGCGACGGAAAAGTACCGATGGAAGAGAACATCTTTGATAATTCACGAAGGAAAGATCTTCCTAAATAACCGCTTAAAAACCTGATCAATTATCTAGAGAAATGCTACCTGAAACACATATTAAAACTTGAGTATAGTTGCGAAGAAAGTTTCTAGAAAGATTTTACGATTACCGCTGGCTATTCATACAGAAAACACCTCAAGATTCATAACTTCAGAAAATTGAGGAAACAATGCTGCTTCTAATTAAAACATAGTATATTCCTAGTACACACGGATGAAATAACGAGCATTATATGACAACAAAGCTCATCGTGTAGAACTGGATTATAATCAAATTCACATTACATCTTCAAAATATTACTGTTCAGTACGGCGCATGCTAGCTTCAAACTGGTATTCCGTTAAGAGACCATGCGTTAATTTCATATTTTAGTTTAACGTACTGTTAGACATATTAAAAAGTACCTTTCATGAAGTAGGATCGACATGAAAAGTGACTTGTATAGGTCTTCAAAGTAGGAGTACTTATCTCTGGTGACTGGTAATGCTACAAGGAAACATGCTACAGTAGGAAACTTGGTAAAGTTAAGAAGTTATCAATAATAATAATAACTGTTATATCGGTAAGGTTTAATCACGCTGAATTAGAATATCTTAGGTAAGTAACTCCATTTTGTTCAAACGAAGATTCATTTTTTTATATATTTTCCAAAGTAGTACAAACACGTTTAAATAAATGTTATATGTGCTACTTGTATAATAGTCAAGAATAATTAAAATCAACTAAAAAATGTACTCACCGGTATCTGTTTTCTGTAAAAGCGTTAAAGTAGAGGCTCTCAATATTACAATTCTGCCAGCAATGACAGTTATTTAATGCCTCGATACTTGAGCTAGATCCTGTGAAATAGAAAATTGTATCTTAGAATTAATACTTCTTATAAACTACTTATGTAATTTAATAACATTTTTTTAATCTTTTGAGGAGGTAACGATATAAGTATTCATACATTAGTCATTCATCACTATACATGTTCACAATCTATAATTGTAAGATGATTTGTTTAGTTTCTTACCCATTTCATTTGTTTTTCCTATATCTAGCTTGTATGGTGGTAGACTCTGATATTGTGTATAACCATATCAAAAGTCATGTTACGGCTTACGGTTTCTGATATGTGGGGATGAAATTTTACAATATGTGTATATATAAGTAAATCATATATCCAGAATCAAGTTTTTGAGTATAGTAGATATTGACACACCACAAAAGCGTGTGCAGTATTGTATGATGCAGACTTGTGGTTCTCCAATTATGTGCTATCAAATTTTGTGTTATACTTTTAAAAACAAATACTCGTATACACGTATGCAACCCGATCGTAATAAAGTTTTCTACGATTGTACACGTCAATTGGTCATGTAATCGTGTAAAATATTAAGTTTTAAATTCTTCCTCTTTCCCTTGTACCATTTATTGTACTGATTTTATGAATCAAAAAGATGCCGATTATGCAGTACGAGATGATCCACGCCATAAAAAAAGAGGTGAATAATCGGCAACAGTCACTTCGGCTTATCGGTTCAATGCATACCAGTTTATAAAATCGCATAACGGCAATAACCTATTTCGAGCTCAATATTACGACGAGGTGAAACAGCTTACAATCCGACATATCTAATTTTATTGTTGTTTCGTGTCTTACAGAAGGTAAGAAATTTGATCGCTACCACAACATCAGGGATTTTGATTATTGCAACATTACAAATTTTCGCCTTATAACGGACGGGCTGTTATCTTCTCTAGACAAAAAAGCTTATCCTTAATTTTAGTACACATACATAACCTAAGTATATATGGCTTACACTGCGTTTTTGGCTAGAACTCATGATAATACATGTATGTTCTACGCAGCGGAGGAAATTGTTACAAAGTATCTTGTGTGTGTCATGACATTATATATCGCATACAGTTTTCTTTATGTATTTTCGTCTTTTCGTTTGTTCTATCTACAAATATTTTTACACATAACAAATCACATCATCATTACTATTTGCTTAATACAAAATCATAAAATTTCTATTTCCATATATTGATTTCGATTTTCCATGCCAGATTCTCTATCTGCTTGAAACACAACTCTACACACCTCTCTAAATTAAGAACGAAAGATGAATATCAACATCATCTTTCTATAAGAATGAGTCTCGTGATCATATTTACACACCTTTAAATTTGTTACTATTTTTTTAACTGTCTATAAATATTACTAGCTATCCATGAACACTGTTCTAGTGTTACGTTGTCTTGTTGATTAATACCATTCAGTGTATTCACAAGTTTGTAGATTTTAAAATTAATATATTATTCGTTGTTTGTAGTAAAGATTATATCTAGTTAAAAATTTAAAGAAATACAATTTACAATAGTTTGAAAATGTTTTCCGTTACTTATTTACAAAAATCTTTCTTGTTAACAACATAAACTGTAAACTGATTTTTAGCGATATAAATATTTTACGTCATCGTTTCTATCTATAACATTATCAAATAATACATTTTTATATATGGAAAACGGTAATCCCTAAGCTAACTTCTCAAATAATATTTTCATTGTAGTGTTGTTCAATTTCGGAATTTTTAGATTAATATCAGCGTTTATGTCATGTTTTCGCAATAATCAATAAAAGACGCAACCAATATTTATAAAGACTATCCTGCCTTTCTAAAGTATGCAAGAAGTTAAAGAAACTTTCTAAAATAACATATTGTGTTCCTTCCATATATAGTAAGTTTAATGTTTTTTTTTAATCTGTAAGGTAGAAGTGCATTAAATAAACATCATAAAACTTTGAAAATTTATGTAAGTTAAAACTTTTAACATGTATTGCACTAATATTGATCTTTCGAACTGTTTCGAAAATATTTATATAACACATTATTAATCCCGTTTGGAGTTCTTTTTTGTAAGGTTAAATATAATTCTTTCTTTTGTTCTTTCACGAAACTCTCTAGATTAGAGTTGCTGACCGATTTCATTTTTAGATTTTTATCTCTAACCCTTCTAGCTTGTATTCTTTCCATTCGTAAGGTGTTTCCTTTTCGAAGTTTAATTCTAAGTTACTCTTTTTTTGAATTGAGCAGGGTCCATGTAATTGTTGATGGCCCTGCTGCTAAAGAAAGTAAAGTAAAATAAGTAATAATAAAACTAAACTAATAAAACTCGTTCTATAAAATCATCTATAAAATGATCCTTTTTTATTACTGATGTATTTAAAACATTAATTTATTTTTTAGCTTATCGAAAATTTGCTTGTTCGTAAGTGTGTGATATATTTTTATGTTAATTAACTTCTTGTGAAGAATAGAAAAATTAACATCTTCAATTGAACAGACTACAGAGAAAATCTTTTCAAATTTTAATTTCATTTTAATTACATTTATTCTTGCTTTCATATCCCAAGCAGTTACTAAAACTTATTTTTCTGTAATCCATTATGTACACTCATCTCCAAAATTATTGTCGCATGTCTATAAATATGTTGTTCTAGGAATATAATTTGATATCGAATTCGCCCAGTATTTCTTATAATGTTAGTGTGGGTATAATCGACAAAGACATGGATGTGGCAAATTTCATGTCAAAACAGCAGTTAATAAGAACAATAAAACGAAAATAAAACTTTATTGTCTATTTAGGAATATTTTGTTTTACTCATTTTAATTTTTGTATTTATAATTATTTTCCTATAAAATTTACCACAAATATCCATTTCCCGATTATACACATAGTGTCAGTATCAAAAGTACCCTGCAAAATAATTATCAAATTATATTCTTACAAGAAGACAGTTATATATATGGACATGAGTGTACCTTTAGAAAATGCTCATTTCAATGCTATATTTCCTAATTCTATGTCGGCAATATATGTAAAAGCTATATCTGTTATCTTTCTTGTATATTCCGTCTTCTCTACAAATATCGTCTAAAAGATTTATTCCTTTAGTTTCTCAGTTTAATATTTACAGTAGTTCAGTAACTAGAAAAAACTATGAAGCTTGCCTAAAGGCTGTACTCTTTATTATTGGATCATACGAGTTTTTCAGTCTCAATATCGAAAAGGTGACATAGTACAGTGACCACTATACATTTTTAACGTAGGAGCACGATGCTTATTTCTTCGATTCCAACCATTATTATCCATGTATTCGGTCACTATCCGAGTACTCCTAAAAAACCCAAATATAGTCATAGGCTCTAAGTAGAATACACTGCCATATTTTATTAAAACATTACAATTACCAATGATTCATACTAGTAAGTAAACCCAGGAATATCCATTGCAAACATAGTTTATTGATAAAATCATTTGATAACCCGTTACGGTAATTACGTATAATTTTCTTCATCTTCTTCCGTGACAAATTGTAACTCATCCTCATTCTCTTCTATCATCATGGTTTTTAATAACAACATTAATCCATTGTCTACTGTAAATCTTTATAATCAGAAGCATTACGTTCTATTCTTTTTTCTTTTTTCACAAATTTAACAATAACAATATTGCTTGAATCTCTTGCAACCAAAGGTACAGTCACTATTTTGCCTTCTTCGAATCTCGCATTCAGATGTCTTATTAGAAATTCTAGTTTTAGTGATAGATTGGAGACAAAACTTCTGCTTCAGGAAACGTTAATTTCATTCAAAGTGGAATTATTCACCATTAAATAACTCTGGCCAAAACGTCGTTTCTTATATTGAGTTATTGTAAAATATTCTTTCTTACATCAAAAAGAGCTTTCGTTATTAGTGATCTTTTGTTTTGTTTCTAAATTTGTAGAATTTTAATAACATCTATTGTGTTGTCCTTTTTTGTATTGTAGATCTCTTGTTTCTGTTTAATATTTCAAACCTTTAATAAGGAACTCTTTTTATTTAATGTTCCTCTCTATTTTTCTCCTGAATTTATTATGTAAAAGATCTTTTAATGTGGAAAATTAAAGTATCATATGTTAGACGTATAATGCTAATGTTTCCTCTTTAAACGTTGACGAATAAATATCAACACTGAGCCCGATGGGTATTAAAACTTGTTACACCACCTGCCCGGCACTTTTTAAAGGTATTTTTAAAATTGTATATCCCCAAAATCTTAAACCAATTTCTTACAAACTAACAGAATATACAGTAAATATATCAAATATTCAAAATTGGAAAAGCAAACCGTTTACGTTGTTTGGAATGTATGTGATGGTCCTACGAAAAATTGTTGCATTTTGTGTTTTTTCACTTATTTCACACACTAGAAAATACACTTACACAAAAACAAATACACTCATAAAATTTATTATATTTTACAATCTTATCCGATGTGTAGTATTTAGTGTTCTTTTAGTGTTCTTTAGTAGTTTTTAGTGTTTTCTTTAGTGTGGTACATTTCGAAGCATTTCTCACGCAAAGCCCAACGTCTCATAACGGATAATAAACGCTAGAAAATTTTTTACTTTCCTTCTCCGTGCGGATGCTACACACTTTGCATCTCCTTTGTCCTACTCTATTAGGATTTGTGGATGTTAAAGGAACTCTGTATGAGTAATTGCCCCTTGCTACCAGCCTTCGACCGAATAAAGACTGGGATAGTCCTTGTACTCCTATCCCTGCCGAGTGCAGAAGTTCTTCCGCTAAGTTCGAAGTGTGATACGTTTTCCTGTTTTCTTTCTATACAATATATGAGCATTGACAAGCGATAAGTCAAACAAACGAAAAAACAGCTTCCTCCACCACTTGACAGCTCTTCTCTCGAAGCTGTAATACGCGAGTAGCTGGTCGACTTATCTATCCGTATCTTGTAATTGTTGTAGTCGACCACAGCTGAATTTTTATTTTGTGATGCCTTCTTTGGACATTGGCTGCTCAATCATGTCATCGGTGTGAACAGTGCTTAGAATATATACATATTTTCTTACATCTTTCCACTTGACTCCTAAGAGATGCTTCCTTTGCTTAGCAATTTGTTCTTCGCTTTGTATTTTTCTTTGGAAAACTTCCTTTGACATTTGTTGTCTATTCGGCAGAAAAGCGCCTACAGCTTTCGTATTATTTTTCCACAGATGATCGAAAAGAATAGGACTGGAGAACCATCTATCCATATAAACTGTATATCCGTTGTTTTTTTATGTCTTCACAAAGTCTATTTACAACATTCAGTGTCGAATTATGCTTCGCGTCACCAGAATATGAGCCCGCATATACTTCTAAATTACTCACATACCCACTTCTTGCTTCGCACAACTCGAAAATTTTCATGTATTTTCGGGGCTTCCCTTTGATATAGACGCGAAACGACACCCGCCCAAGAAATCCACAAATAGCTTCATCTATTACAACAAATTCTTCGGGTGTATACATCTCGCGACACTTCAGCGTAATAACGTCTAAAATGAGGATCATAACCGGTCTGATTTTGGGGGACAAGAAAATTATTGTCATTCAAATGAAGAATAGCCAATATTTTGAAAAACCTATTGCTTGATATATCAATAGCTCTTGCGTAGTTGGTTTGTAAAATTGGATTGGTACTCCAACAATCCCGTAAAGCTGGTTTGCGTACAAGGCAGATGTGAAATTAGTGCAAAAAATTCCTTGATTTCAACTGAAGTTTAGAAGATTTAGAAGAATTTTGTTTCAGTGTTTTTTCTTTTTGTCTTTTCTCGATCTGCTGTTTCGCGTATTAGTTAGTTTCTCTTTGTATCATATCTAAAACTCCATCGGTAAAAAAACAGCTGAAACACTTCATATGGGACACATTCTGTAGATAGACCAGCAATTTGATGAATTCCAGGAACACAACTGAACACGGGTTTTTGCATTTACTTGAATTTTATCGCTCCAAGCTGCATCAGATTTTGCCTTTGAATGGGAACGCCGTGCTTTTTTCTTTACCGGAGCAACCTAAGGTTCGCTTGAAACCGAGTTATCTTGTTCATCCCCGCATACGCTACTGAGAACAGTATAATCAGTGTCCTCACTGTCTAACTCATAACCGTCTGAATCGGAGTCATTCATCAGTTCTGGAATTTCATTATCGCTCAAAATTTTGCCTGATATATATTCTCTTCTTTCTTTAATGCCGGTGCTCGTAGAAAGAATATCCAATTTTTTCTAACAAAAGAGAACGAAAAATACACAGGAAAAATATAAATTTACGTTCCCCCGTTTCATTGCAATGAACTCATATGGTGTGAGTGCGTGTGTATGGTTTCGACGCCTACGAAGCTAAGGGAAGTGTTGAAAACTTAATCAATGCGACGTGATTTACAATAGATGATAAGACACAAAAACATCTTACGTCACCTAAACAGTACATATTGTTTTCTTTCATTGAAACAAAACAGGACTCTTGTTCCTGTACATTCTGAAGGAGAATTGATCGCTGAACAACTTGGGTGAACACGTGATGGTCAAGGCCATATTTCATTTTTTCCTTTTAATTTTTAAATGTCCCGTTGTATATATACAACGCTCGGACTCAACGTATGTGCAAACCCCGTTTTATATATACAACGTTCGGACTCAGAGTGTAGGTTGACTTTTGAAAGGGGCTTTCCTAGTATGATAGTGAAATCGGCCCTTGGTCGAAATTGGGTCGTTATCGGCCCAAAAAGTTAACATTGACCTAAACCTACCTAAAAATTTAGTAACGCCCTACGTCCTCCCCTAAGCGAATTATCTTATCACAATTGCTCAAAATTGAACACTTTTTATTCATGTTCTCACATTCTCTTTTTCATGACTGAATATTCAAATGTGCTTAATAATTATCACTTTTTGAGCTATATTCTCATTTTTACGTGTGCTAAGCGACGTTGTAAAATACATACCAGTTGGGGATACCTTTCCCAGGAAGGACAACGTTTTTTTTTAAATTTAGTCATCGTAAAAATGGAATTTTCTGGGAGGGGACTGGTAATGGCAACATTAAACACCCACAACAACGGTACGAACTTAATATTATCAACTGTGAATAAAGTGAACTAAAATTTTAACTATCAATATCGAAATTTGTAAATGGCATGACAATTTAATTATTTTATGTGGTATAAGGGATAAAGAACGGTATGCAATAGAGCGTTTTTAAATTTCAGACTTTGATATTCATTAGAAATGGAATAAATATCATTCAATACCTGCAAATAGAAATGGTTGCAACAAATGCATTTTCAACTAAACCAAATGAGCACAAATACTGTAAATTTTTACAAGATGTATACATTTGAAATGACAAAATTTTTATTTGATGGCATTAAAATTAAGAAAATTAAGTAATTTGGCAAAATGTCATAGAGTTAATAGTAGTCAAAAATATTCTTAAAAGTCAAATATTAAAAAAAAATCAATACAAAATAAAATATGGTAGACATGACAGTTTATAAACATTCACTTTATAAAGGCTATAGTGTTAATAATTCTAAAATGTTCTTACCTGACAAATATTAAGAATTGAATATTAAATAAGATAAGGAATACATGTTAAAGGTATAAATATTTAGTTAAAGGACTGCTACTTTTAAATGGTAATCAATGCATAATATTTAATTTGGATCTGATTATATTGGGAAGGAAGAAGACAATTTAGGTGCCTTGTTAATTAAACTAATGAAATTAAATTAAAGAAAAGGCCATTACAAGTATGTCATAAATGTACAATATTTGTCGGTTTACGCGAGATTATGGACGAGTTGTTAAAAATATTCGCTAAAAATTAATTTAAAAGTAAGAAATTGAAAACCTTTATAGATTATATTTAATAAATTGTATTTCATACCAGTCAATCTAGCGTAATAGTCGTAATGTATCGATTGATAAAGACATTGCTATTCTGTTTAAACTGCACTGTACAATCCTAATATGTGCTTCTGTTGTAACGTAAGAGTTATATGCATTAACCAAAACCTTCTAAAAGTAAACGTTACTTACTTAACTCCCGAGCGTAGCATGCCAAGCCTTTCAAATTGCATTCTGGGTACTTTCCTGTAATAGAACAAATCTTTGAAATGCAATGAATGTAGATTAATATGGAATATTCAAACATGTATTAAATTAAATCATTTATCAGTTATACAGGGTTTCGTTTATTGCCAGTATTTACAGGGTGATATGCTCTATAGGTGCATATAATCTGATGGATTTGGGAATATTTTATCGACGAAGGTACGATGTGCATGTCCTAATAAATATTAGTTTTACTGTGTTTTTTGCTTTGTGTCATTTATTTTTTCCAAATCACAAATAGAAAAGAAATTTATGTTTGAAAAGTAACGGCCATAAGTCTGTAATTTACCATTTCGATATATGATCCTCGTACATGTCTCCTTCACTTGCGACACATGTTCGATTTCTGGTTGGAATTTGATAGGTTTGTTTTCTATATTAAGATGGAGACACAAATCTCGTAATGGCTCTATGCTCAAATAGACACAATATTCTAATCCACACAAAACAGTCTGTGTAGTATAACTTTTGTTTTCTAATTAAGTGTAAAGCATATTTTTCTTGTCTACTGAACCCAATGCTAAAACCGTATTGACCTAGTTCAGTCAGTATGTTTAATGACGTATTACATATTTTGTAACAATTAAGTACGAAATAATTCCAAACAAAGTAATTGGTTAAAACTAAATTTTATTACTTTGACATTCAAATGGATAAGAGCCAAAATATAGAATTGGAGAATTCACAAAAATTCGACAACTGTTATAGTAAATGAAGAAATTAATGTGCTTCAGCTGCTGCAGCATTTGAATATCCGAAGTCAGCGTTCGCTCCCACATGAAAATAAGAAAGATCATACTATAAAAGAAGGACAAAACTTGTGTCAGATCATTTTGATCGATTTTGAGACGTTGTGCCCATACTTGGTGGGCCGTAATGGTCACATAATGATGATATGATTTTGATTTTAAAGCACACTTTTTATACCTAAGTCTTCAACAAGGGCCGCTTATACTGAAATCTTTATGTTGTGGATCCATTTCATTTTCGACTCTTTTCTCATAGAATAAGTGCCTCGAAACATATAATAAATCAACCGATTACAATTAGATGAGTGTTCTTTTAATATCTGTCCTAACCCTATTACCCAAGATATTTTTAAATGTGGACTCCCAGCAGGGGTACAGGTGTACCGCAATATAAAGTTTTGAAATTATAAAGATAACCAAGAAAGATCTGTCACTTTTTTGGGCGTACTTGTTCATTTCGTTCTCACACTGTGACTTGAATGCGAATTTAGATAAGGTGAAGGTTAGTAGTTGATGCGGGTATATCCAATATACTACTTGGTTGTGGCAGTTCAGTTACACCGTGAAATTGCGTGAGGATAAAGTAAACATGCGACCTCCAAAGATTTTCATAAGGGCGTGTATGATATGCGAGTTCAAACTGGGGTCAAACGCCACTGTAGCGGAAGTGAAGCAGAAATGATGTCAGGCCTTTTGTGAGGGTGTCATGACTACGTGGAATATGCAAGGTGTGATTTAACAAGTTTAAGGACGCTGAGAAAACATTCGAAGTTGCTCCATGCGCAGCATGGCCAACACATGCACAAAATGAAGATCTTCAGGCAGAAACTGAGGCGAACAGTTGCCAAATATGCGAGGAATTCGGACTACAAATCAGTGTGGGTGGAGAAATCATTCGGCATCTTGGGAAGTACTGCAAGTTATATCATAGTCCCACATAATTTGACTCTGGGCAAGAAGGCAACGCAAGCAGACTCCTATGATTTTTTTTTTGCTGTCTCGTCTGAAGAAGGAGCCATTTCTGGACAGGGTGTTGACATCTGATGAAAAGTTGATACTCTACCAAGCTCAACAGCACTATGATCATTTGGTTAGCATCCTATGAACCGGCTACAAAACATATGAACCAAGCACTATACCAGAAGAAATTCCAACTGTGTGTTTAGTAGACAGCTCGCGGTATTGTACACCGGGAACGCTATGAACTGATCAGAGTATTAATGCAACTGTGTACTGTCAAAGTCAACTGTGCTCAAGAAAAACTGAAACATCTCGAGCCAGCACTTTAGAATCGCAAATAGATCATGTTACAGGACAAGACTCATCTCCACATAGGTAGAATGAACTAACAGATGGGATATACTATTGCAACCGCCATACTCCTCGGACCTTGCACGGTGCGATTGTCGCCTGTTTCATTTCTTGGACAATCAGCTTTGAGGACGCCAGTCAAATCCCTAGTAGAGGTGGAAAATTCACTGGATGTCTTCTTCGCTTTACAGCTAACGATTTTCTAACGCGATGAAATCGGTGGTCTCTCAGAACGTTGGCAGCTTATCGCCGATGCTCAAGGGAACTATTTTTAATCTTCCAGGTACGTCTTAGGTCCCGTATCGATGTTCGAATATGGTGGGTGAAAAAAATACAGAGATTTCTTGGTCACATTTATAGAAACATCCGTATTTGTGGCATCAATGATATTTGTAGGTTAGTTTATGTTGGGTTGTATTTCGTAAGGTTGTGTTGGTTTTGTAAGTGTGGGTTTGTTTAGGGTAAGTATAGGTAGGTTTGATTAGCGAAACGTACTGTATTATTTCCGTAATTTTTTTGGGCAGGAAAGGTTGCAATATTGAAATATAAACGGAATGTTGAAACGATATATTGTAATAGGCTCTAATATTACATATTCTTAATCTTGCTCTTAACAATAGTAAAATACAATAATAAAATACTTGAATGAAGTATTGTAACATAGATACCCGAAAGGTTACAAATGCATCCCAATGTAATATAAGCCTTATATGTAAGCAGATCACTTCACTACATAACTGTTATTGAGGAAACAAGTTTTCTTAGAGACCAATGTAAAGAACGATAGTCGACCTCAGGTGTCTGTAGCACAAAATATACATTAAACATGTGCATGGGGCAGATTTTAGACCACTTGGGTATTCGAAGGTTAACCTTCATGGCCTATTCATGCAGTACTCTCTAGCCGTTTCTAGTGGCATTCTTCCATTTGAACAGTACAAGTAATCTTTGTTCTGGCAATGTTTTTGACTTAATTATTCAATTTTATGTGTATCGTTAAATCTTAAGACTCATGATATCGACTCATTGTCATGTCTCGAAATATTTTAATTTTAGTACACATTCTTCTGTGTGGTTTCTCATTCATCTTAATGATGATAAAAATATATTACGATGAATACTGTGCTATTTCAAAATAAATTAAAAGTCATATATTTTGTAGTTTCACTGTGTCTTTGTAATTCCTATGCATATATTATCCACAGATAACATAGAATATTTTATCCGGTTAACTTAGAAAGATTTAGTGTTGAATTGTAATGTTAAAAGTAGATCTAAGTTAATTTGGTAATTCAAAAATTGCGTAATGTTTTATAAAACTGCATTAGATATACAATAAAATATCTTTGCTATTTATTCAAGAAAACATAGACATCCAGACTTTCAGTTGTAACTGTTTGCATTTTCTTTACTTTTCTTGGCAACACCCAGTTCGTTAGAAGTATCAGTTTCCTTTTATGTAATGTGCAAATTCTTTATAATTGTAATGTATTATGAAATTTGGAGAATCTACATATAGCTTATCATACGTAACTATCGATGTAATATTACATATAAGCCAAAGGAAAACGACACCAATTCAATTATTTCTATAGCACACCATTTTAAACAATATAAGAAACTCTCCTTATGTTTCCAATATTTCGGAATGGTAAGACGCGTACATTTCTGTAAGTGATGTTTATTCTTTACATTTATTAGAATCAGATAAGTGATTAAGTGTGACTTATCTAAGTAGACTTTCCAACTGAACAAGTAAAATATTGAATCCAATCGCTCCTTATTTATTAAAAGTATATCATATTATCACAAATGTATTATATATTCAGTTACTTTTTATTATCTTTGTACTGTCCATTTCAGTTTTAGTCTTCTAAAAGTATTATTTCTTTTATGTTGCAGACATTCCTGCTTCATTAGTTTGCTATTTTTTGTTTAATTTGCTGATTTAAAACAGAAAAAACCTATGCAGTACCATCGGAGAGAAAATATCGAGTTCGGGAAATTATTAATGTAGTGATATTGCAGAGTGCATCGAACAGTTTTCTCCTCCCTTTTATCTTCTATATATAAAGGTGGATCATGTAAATTTGAAAATTTGTAAGGAACTAATACAAGGGCATTTCGATGACCACAATCTGCATTTAATTGTCCACATAACCACGTGGTACTGTAATATACTTATCACATTGGTTTGCTATTAAATGGACGGCTTCAGAATAGAATAATTAATAGTATATGAATCGACTCTAGCGTAGTCTGCTTTACGTCTTCATCAGCGTAGAAATGGTGACCGCAGGAGAATTTTTAGGAGCCCGAACATTTATAAAATCAATTAGTCTTATTTTGCATTATAAGAGGAATGTAACACTAACTTCGAGATGATTTCCTGTTGCTCCGAGATGGTCTATACTTCAGAGTTAAGTTATAATTTCCAATACAAAATTATCATTAATGATGGCGTGTACTGGTTTTAAGGAAAATATTTAAAATCCTTAAAATTCAGGGTATAAGGCAATAGCTTATAATAATCTGATTAAAAAGCTTAACTTTCTCAGCAGTTTCTGTTTTCTGCTAGGGTCCAACATGACCTGGGTCGTAAATGACAGATGTACGGCTATCTTTGAAGCTTTCAAAATGCCATAATTTCATTAGGATATGATAAACGCTTACTGAGAACTCATTATTTAGTTACATTCAGTTCCTTATTAGTTTGCTTTTTCATGTTTACAAGTTTATTCGTTTCTTACGATAATTTTCTATGTACAGATATGACTTCATTCTAAGTTAACATTCCCATTGTGTGCATCTAATTCCAAGAATAAGTGTTTCCGAAAATTAACATTTTCCTGAAATTATAATAAATTAGTGTTATTACAAACAGAAGAAAAGGTAAAGATAAATTGGAAAGAAATATAATTTAATTTGAAACTTATAAACTAAATTATGTGTAATACTATTGAATATTTGAAAGAAGGAAGTTCAAAGCCAACAATTTGTTTATAAGAATAAAGTTATCTGAACTGAAAATAATTAAAAATCATCATCAGACTTAGAGGTATTTTAGCCCTACTTATGCCTAAGTAATTTATGAAATTGGTTAAAGATAAATATATGTAAGTCTAGATAAGGAAAGAAACTGGCACCAAATCTTTTTAAGCTCAACGTCTTGATCTGATTTAGTTAAAAATTTAAATTCTCGATATTCTTTTAGAAATCTATACTCATATAGTAACTCTGTTATAGACGCTGGACACCGTTGAAGTAAACTACCAAAGAACGGGAAACAATTTAAGTGCTTAACAAATTACTGTTATTCTTCCAATCATATGCACTATAGGAACACGTGCATTTACCTTACATGAAAGTAATTTAACACTTACTTTCCTGAGAAAATCCTGAAGTAAAGAGTTGAAGGATCATAAATCATTGAAGGACCATAAATCATTTATAACACTTCGTTGTTATAAGTTAAAGCAATGATAAAATACTATATAATATTACGATCAACTTATAATAGAAATAAATGAAATGATAAAATAGTATAATTGAAGTATGCTAAATGAATATTAATGACTAATTAACATTAGTAAAGAGCAATAACCAACTAAATTTACTTCTCCAATCAGTCAATTATGTTAATTAACATTAGTAAAGAACAATAACCAACTAAATTTACTTCTCCAATCAGTCAATTATGTTAATATCCCTTTGCTTTAAGTTGTACTCTACGTTACTATGTACTCAATTTAATTAGAATGATACTTCTAACTACAGTTCCGCAATTTACAAGTAACACAAGCTAATAGTTAAGATTACTAAGACATACTAGAAATTTACACTACATGTAAGCTACTTGCTAAATATACTAAAAGAAGGAAATTAAATAGAAAGACACTATAGTGTTAATAGTAGTAGTAGTAGTGTAGTGTAGTAAAGTACTTTAAATTTACCAACTCTAAGAATGTACACCAAGGGGAGATACTGACCTCTTCCAAGATGGATATATTCTATGAGTTGGAACATACCGTCAAAACCGTTTTCTGTATTTGTCAGTTAAAATGACATAAAACGAATGTATCTAGTCAATGTACATATCCTAGAGCCTTACTCATGTTAGCAAAATAACTCACATCACATTCAAACACACCTTCATTTAAATAATTTCATATCAAAATTCGTTTTAGACATCTTATTGTAATCCATCGCCTCTTACTGATGAGCTGCACTTTGACCTGAAATCATTCCTAATATGGACACTGAAGGTAAGTAACTTCTCCCTAGTTCCATCAACTACGGCGGTATACGAACTGCACTACAAGAGCAAGTAAAATATATAGTGGATTATCGATTACGGAACAAATTTATATAAATGGTCTAAGGTACCGTCAAATCCTTGCCCAGGTATTACCCAGGTATTCTACTTTGCATTTAAAATAATAGAGTATCTAATACTAGTCTAACAAATAATTTCATAGCCTCAAGCTATAGAACTCTCTATTTCGAATGATAATTTAACATAAAAATAAAAAATAAATGCCTCCTGATCCAAGTTATAACATATAATTTTAAAGTATACCTACTTACCTGTTTAGCAAACAACGATACAGTTTGATTTTAATGTAGCGTGATATCCATGATTTTAATGTGACAGATGGGTTATAATTATCCTCTTTCAGTTCACGCAGTTCGTTTTAATGTTAGTCAATGTCATTTATTATCTCATTAAGAGCAGCTCTTTGTGCAATGGATTTGAATTGAATTTTAAGATATATTATGTTAAATTTCCGGATATTATCTCTGAATGACGTTGCCGTGTTTTATGTTTCCTGGTGCCGCGGATGTACTTATATGTCTTCGATGAGAGATGTCGAACAAGAAGTAATATTGCACCGCAGGACCTACAACTCAAATCACTTGTTTTATCTCGTGTATGTGTCTCATATTTGTCTTCTAAGAAGGAACAGATACCTCAATGATGTTGAAGGTTGAGCACATCTTGCATCATTCAAATATCGTAATCGAAACTGAGGATTTCATCAACGTATTGTGACTGAATGTCTAAAAATTTTAGCTGGTTTCACTGAAAGCTCCATCACCAAACACGTTTCTGTGTAATGAATAATGGCCTCATAACTTAGGTCCGAAATAAGTGACGCCTACTAGTAACAGGACACATAAGCCATTTCCTACTAAATACACTATCTTTACTTCATTACGCGATTTTATAACTGCGATAAAGCCGTGCATGGAAATGGAGTATATCCACAAAGGTTCCACAAATAATTGCATTATACTGATTAATGTTATTGTACAGACAAAATAGTAAATGTTGATAATACTACGTCAAAAAACCTTATCTGAGCTTAAGATTACGACTAGAGAACTCTGTATTTTTAAAAATAACACATAGGTTGGTTTTCTCAAAAGCCGAAAATACTAAATAGATACGTACGTACCTGAATTATAGAATCCTGGAATGATGCATTCACAAATCTTAGAAGCCATTAGGTATTTGCATTCTCTTTTACATGATTCATATGAGTAGAACTTTGTCATCTCTAATTTTATTTCACTTGGAAAGGTACATTTTCTTTGATTGATGCTTAATTCTTGCAATGTTTTTGAGCTGGCAATTCTAATTGATTGTACAATATACGCTTTTACATAATTGTTATTGTACTTCTTACTTGAGTACAGTGCGTAACTGTCTTTTTTTCGAGGAAATTCATAATGGTCGGTAAGATAAACCTGGAAATAACAATAGACAGTTGAAATTAAGAACTTAACATATCCAAATACTGTAAAGATTAACTTAGATAAATTTTGCAATTATAGTACATTAGACTACAATTGATTTCAGTGACGACTACTTTTATCGGGATCATCAGCAACAAAAAAATTAAGTGAGCGGAACGAATTCCTATCCTTCTGTTAAAGTGGCGCTTGTACGTATATCTAATTGTCAATTCAATCTGTACTTCCGAAATATTATACCTGATTTTAATGCAATTCGGTATGCATCTCTCTTCACAATTGTAAAGAAAGTAAACTCTTTAGTGTTGCAGTAAATGAAAAATTTATAAGAATAAGGGGAGAAATGTACCCTATTTGGGAATTTTGAAGAATGCATACAAGCCAATTTTGAATGATAGAATACTACGTAAAATTATTTTGTCCAGAAAACGTAACGTATATATTTTTATCGTTTTCATGTCATCTTCACATCATTAACTCAAATTCTTTCAACTAACAGAATTGAGAATCCAGCTCCCAACAAAAGATAGATCAATCTTGCTGGATGCTTTCTGCAAATAATAAGTATTATTTTCATTCAACATGATGTGTATATTGTTTAAATGTTCTGAATTAACTCTCTGGATGATATAAGAATTACTGACTAATGATCAAACTGTTGAATTTACTGCACTGGCAATTATTGAAAAATGAAACATACCGTAACTTTCAGAATAAAGTATTCTAATTTGGTAAGATATTTTGCATATTTTCTTTGAAGCTCCTGTCTTCCGCCAGTCGTTGGCAGCGACATTTACTTTATTGAACTAATTAATAATATATTTGTTGTTGTAGAGCAAGCAGGAGTAACTTAAATATTTGAATATGTACCATTATGTTAAAAAAAATGGTGCGTATTCTGTAACTCACGATGTGTCATTTATTCCATTTTCTCTATATTTATAGATGAAATTCGGTTATTAATAAGTAGATATAATAGAGAGCAATTCATTTATAAAGATTGTTTAAACCATATAATAAAATAATAAAGATATAAGCCAAAAAAAAATTATGCATGGTTTAAAGAATCCAGGCAATCATGTTCTCGAGGGATTTTTTTTTCTCTAGTAGAGCATGACTGCGAAGAGAAATTGACAATTACCAGTAAAAAAAGCTGGAGTAACGAACTAAAAAGTGGAGTAAAATATTGAATTTATTGGTTTAAACCTAGTGTCTAAGTTGTCTGCCAAATATAAATTACAGTCGGTAATTAAGATTTCGTATGCAAATATAGAACAAACACAAAAACACTTGTCTTGAGGCTAAAAGTGACTCTCTTCATGGCTATAAAATACATCGGAACCTTAAACAGAAAATAAACCTACAGGAGTCTCCCTGGTTAGGTGGGTAGAGTGGCAGAGTAGGAGTTCTCTTACTATTTTGACACCAGATAGAATACCATCTTCGTTTTTATTTAACAAAATATTATAGGAAGTGTATAAAGGTGAGGTTAATAAGAAGTGATACAATATAACAAGGAAATAATTTATTAATATTTTCCTTCAAATTAGTATTATTTACTCAGAATTGGAGTGATGTTAGTAATAGCTGCAATTTCCAGTTTACGGTCTTGTATGATTACTCCTCGCTAACCGCGTTCTCGCACAGTACATCAGCTTCAACTAACTTAGTGTTTGTGTGAATCATAGCGCTAAATAGACAATGAAACAGAAAGACATCTTGTCATGAAAAGAGGAATAGCTTATGTCAAATTATTATTCTGCTGTTTAGAGCATTGAAACTTCTTGGGTTTGGTAAGAAACATAGCCGCAAGTGCAAGAAATTAAATCATACAAATAAGTCCGTGTAACGAATAAAGAATACTTTCTTTGAACACAAATAAACTATACAGATCTTGCTGCGTGGAACAGGAATATGAACGTGTGAATAAACGTTAATAATACCATTCGTCTGAAATATAGAGTAGCGAGAAGAACTTTATTAAAAGGATACAACAAACGAGTATAAGCTATTCTTTTCTAGCATGACAACACACTGAATATAACATATTAAATTTTTGGAATGACAGACGTGTCGGTGTAGCCTATTCATTTCTACATTCGGGTCCGCGGTAGTTCAATGCTAGACCATTCGCCTCTGGATCATGGAGTCCTTGATTCAATCCCTGATCATGCCTAGTAGATTTTGTGGCGGACAAACACCGTGTGCGTGAGTTTCGTCGGGGTTCTCCCGTTTCCTCCCACTTACTTCGTTCCATCTTTTTCATTCATTTGTCATCAGTACCGTCTCCTTAAACTTAACCGTCATAAACGTGGGACTTAAAACTTAAACATTTAAGTATATTTCATTTTCACATTCAAGCGACGATACAAGAATGTGTGGTGAAAATGATAAAAATCGAATTCGAGATTTCAATGAATTTACGTATTATGGTCCCAACATAACGGAAAATGTGTAGTGTGAATCGTCCGTGACTTTGCCGGTTGTATGAGCAACCCATCATCCACTCTTTTAGTATTCTTGAAGAAACCACTGTCTTGGCTCATACATACGTCAAATAAGGAAACTCGTCTGGTTGTTATTCTATATGAAACATTACTGAGTATGTGGCGAAAACCTGATCATAGTATTGATATTCAACTGTCGAGTCTACACATTAAAAATATAATGATTTGAAAGAGATATTTTGAATTGGAGTATTATCTGCAACCGTTTCCATAAGTATTCTTTGTATACTCGCAAGAACGTAATTGCGTAAATGATTAATTCCATCCTTAGTAACAAGTATGGAAAAGTATGAAAGCTAAAATCGTATATTATTATAGGTGGACAACAATAAAAGTGCATTTAATAGAATGTCGTTAAATGTTTTATATTATTGTTTTTACGTTGTGATCTGGGCATGTTTTATAGAACTTATTGTTTGACGTGTTTTTTAACTGGAATAGAAGATACATTATTATTGCTCAGGTAATGTATTTTTCCTGGTATGATCGAAGGTGCTATGTAATCAGATTATGTTTCGTGTGTAAATACTCGGCATTTCGAACAACGAATAAGACACAAATGGATATAGCCTGAACTATAGGTCGTTTCCTGAGAACTAAGGACAAGTTTAATTCCAGTCAGTTACAATTAAGGGCTGCAGAACAGAAGACCATGGGTGTCGTTGACCTTTAACGTCAAGAAAGGAATACACCTGCATATGAGGCGTATTTTTCTTTCTTCCAGGAATGATTTATACTTGAATATGCGGCAAGAAGTTAAGATTGGCTATCAATACTATGGTTACTCCGTATTATTAACAACTGTCTCTCCTTTCAATTTTTGCTTTGAGAAATATCATAAGTCAGTTATATGCCGAAACTTAGTTTACATGGAACTTCCACTCTTGAAGGGAAGCTACACAGTTCGGTTGTGATATGTCAGAAGACACGGTAACAGTTAGTGAACTATCAAGATGGGACAACTCTTCTTGAGTTCAGAAATGTCACAAAACATTGTCTTATGGCATTATTTACATCAATGAATTATGACCTTTCTCAAATCAAAAATTCCTTTATAGCCTTCCCCGGACATTGGTCTTACTATTTGTGCAAACCTCCATCATATATTACTTCTTCAGTATCAAGTTTCAAAATACATATCAGCCTAAGAAATAGAAGTTTACTAGGGCGTACAGGAAAATCTTTTTTCAAATTGTTAATGTAGGTATTGCGGAAAAATTGCCATTTGTGGCCAAAAAGATGTCTTATATTTCTTCTGAATTTTTGGGAGTCGATTAGGTGATACCGACAACTAAATTTATATACTGATTGATCTATGCAACACACACACACAAATTTCACAAAAAAGTCATTATTTGGCTATTTTATGTAGTTTTCTGCATTAAGGTGGTTTATTGTTTTGTTTATGACAAACGTATTAAATTCGTGCCTCAGACGAGATTTTCCAGAACATGTACTTATGATTTTGGTCAGGAATGTTAAATTTAGTCTAAAAATTACTTTTACTTTTTTGACTTTAGTTTTATATGTCATATTTCTGAGAAAAACAATTCTAAAAAAACATTTTACTTTCAATTTGCGGCTAATTTCTTTACTACCATCCAGTGTTTCGATTATTTTCATAGTTTATTATCATTTGAAAATAACACAGAGATCACCACAAAGGGTGGTTAAGGTACGGTGTCCCACATAAATCTCAAAAGTCTATAGGTAAACATGAAGTTACTAAGGGGAATCTTAAATTTAAGATTTTCTTATCCATTATGGAAAAATGTTAAAACGAGGATATTTTCAAATTTGTCCATTTAACGATGTCCATTATGGAATAAAACATTAAAAGAAGTATATTTTCATATATGACACTTTTGCATATAAATTCCAACAGAGCAAAGTTTAAACTTTATATTAATTAATTTTGAAAATTGAGGTCACAATAAAAAAGTGAAAACAATGTCATCCTACAAATTACTTTTTTTAATGTGTCATTGTTTTTGTAAAAGTTATATTCCAAAATATGAAGTTGGTAGTTGTCACAATGTTTAAAGTATCTTATTTAAAATCTTTACTCTGTTGGAATTTTTATAGAAAAGTGTCATATATGAAAATATATTTCTTTAATGATTTATTCCATAATGGACATCGTTAATTCATATGTTAATTATTAGAAAACTATATTAGGTTTTCTTGGATAGTAGAACCCAAAGGCTTAAGTTGCAAATTGTCTACATTAAGAAGCCCTCTGATATTCTATATTTAAAAAAAAACCTATACGATTTATTCCTCTATATGTGAAGTCTCATTCATCGCGTCCGTGTCGAAGTTCGAAAAACATCCGCTTACAGTTCAAAAAGTTGGTGGTTCGCGCTCACTCCAGTGCGCTTTGTTTTTAGTGTTTTTGAGAATCTGTTTGACGTAAACAAATCACGTATATATTTGACTTAAAATATCTTTGGGAGTAATTTTGTGGTTCACTGGCGTTTCATCGCGCATCTGCCGCTGAAGGTACTTCAACCGAAGTTTTTCATCCTCTAACAAATAGTGGTGTCTTAGACTAGTAGAATGACACGGCGGTCCTGGGTTCAATTCCCGCAAGGTAATTAAAGGAAATTCTTATCATTTGTAGGATTTTTACTTCGAATGTAAGTTGTCGTTTAAAGTATTCAATTTCTCTCTGTCTTAGAAGGAGAAAAAACCTTTGGTAAATGAATTTGGGGTGGCAATCGGTAGCATGTGTGACTCACGTGCGAAGGGTCAAGGGTTCGGTTCCCACTATTGTCTACCATTCAACCAATAAAGTATCCACTTGTTGCTATATAAAATGTCAAATCACCATATGTATATAATAACTTAAAACAACTGAAATATTCAAATAGGTTGTAAAATCTTTCAGTGTTACATGTTAACTAGCAACGAAATATAATCCACTTCGTAAATATATTAATATCTAGAGAAATATTATCACAATCGTTGTGTAAAAAATGTTCTTGGTACTTCGTGACAAAATTTGTTGACAGTGTGATAATTAGAGGATGAGAGGAGGATGAGAAGGAAATCGAATTTGGAAATACTTCATGTTACTGTATAAAAAAAGATTTCTCCCTTGTAACAAGCGCTGAACATTTATCTCCAACATTGGAGGAAAGATGGGTAAGACCGTTCCCATATTTTTAAAGGGATGTTCAAAATATTTGTGAAGTTGAAAAACAATAATGTGAAGGATCAGGGGTGAAGAGTTGTCTCCAATATTGGGTAGCCGGCAGGTTTGAGGTTTATTATAGGGGATACAAACTTCATTTTATTTTCCTTTGTGGTAATCGGACATAAATCATCATATTTCTCAAACAAAAAACACGTTTAAAATTAGATTATTGAGGACTCAATCCCACATTTCAAGATTGCAGAAGCATGTACTCCTTATCCTCCTGTGCCATTTGCGCCAGTGCTTGTAATAAGCACATTCTGAAAAGATGTAGACACGAAGCGTCAAGAACGTTTTTTACATAGAGGCTGTGGTAACCATTTTATAACTCGTAATACCAATATATTTACGAAATAGTTTACATTTTGTTCCTAGTTAACATGGAAAATTAAAAGATGTTACAACTGATTTGAATATTTTTATTGTTTTAATTCATTATAAACTATGGCAAATTAAAATTTTACTTGTAACTACAAGTGGCTACTTTATTGGTTGAAACAAGAAAACAAAAGCATTTTCGGCAACATACCACATATGCGTGAGTCGAACACCTTAAGACGCTTTTCATTTGCCACATTAGGCCCTTACGCTCTCTAGTTTGTAATATGAACATTTTGAATGTGCACTATCTTCTTGCAAAAAATGTCCCCGAAGTTTATTTACCAAAGTCTGCTTTCTCCTTGTTAGACTTAAGGCAACTTTCTTCTGTATAATTGCTTTAGAACACTAACCAGCGAAACACAACTACAAAATTGCCTAAGCCGTATCAACCTTGATGCGTACTGTCTGGAAACGTAAAGGGATTAGCGAAAAATTGATGAATATACAAGATATATCATTAGTAATGGCAAAAATGGCAAAAGTTTTTTCTCAACAATTGTTCATTTCTACTGCTTCTACTACTACTATTACTGCTAAAAATATCAATACTTTAAGAAATTCACCATTTCGGATGCGTTCCATATCAACAAAAGTCCTTAAGTTAATAATGGAAAACTTAATATAATGAAAAATATTTAGCCAAGTCTAGACTTTGTAATAATAATAATAATAATAATAATAATAATAATAATAATAATAATAATAATAATAATAATAATAATAATAATAATAATAATAATAATAAATAACAGACTTACAATACCAATTACGTAAATAATACCATCCAATAAAGATAAATTAATTGCCAGGATGGGAATCGAACCCGCGTCTCTGCCAGACGAGTTTCATGTTTTGAAATTCTTTTTCTATTTTTTAAAAAAAGTTCCATCCATGGTGCTTTCGCCAGTGGTACCACAGCTCCTTTCGACTTATTCGAAACACGACAGGGACACAAACACAGACGTATCGAGGACAATTAAATTTCCGACCTTGCTGTTCAGAGTGTTTTAAACCCCCTATTTGCTTCATCATAATTGTCAGTAATCTAGCACAAATTCCTCATTCAAAGATAAGAAAATAAACTACTGGTTACGAAAGATACAAATAGAATTTTCCTTTTCTACACGTGTTAAAGAATTGAAAGAATGAGAATATAATGCCTTTTCCTTTTCTGAAATAAGAGCTTAGAGTGAGAAAGAATAGTAATCTAAATCGAGACCATCATTAAAAGCGATAAGGTTACCTAACTTGAAAAAAGTTTTGTGATATTTTTCTCATTGACGAAGGTGTATATAACTACTTTTTGAGTTAAAGAAGAAATCTCGAGTAAGTCTCTGGGCCACTCACGTAAAAAAACGTCTATTTGTACGATCATTAATATCTTGTGTATATTCTTACATGCAACAATTTTAACTAGCTAAAACTTAGAGTGAAAACTGATGTAACGCGGTAAGTAATTTTTTTAGAAGATTGAACTTCTATTCCGAGAACATGGGTACAAATTCTGTTAGTGTTGACACTTTCTCAAATGTTTCCATTTCAATTTCAATGCATACTCAGTGTAAGAACGATCTCCTCTCCAGAGAGACAAAGATGTTGGAATAAGAAGTTGGAAAGGTCGTTCAATGGAAACAATGATTTAAAAACTAATTTCTAGCATTTGTTCTAGATTTGATAGTTTCATCTTTTTTCAAGCATTTTCTGATTCATGCGTGGTCATTGTTTTTATTTCTTTGAATATACAGTATATAATGAAATGATGTTTTACAAATACAGCAATATTCAGAATAATATATTGTGTTTATTGGACAACCCGCTCTGGACCACAAAGATTCACCTCAGAATAGAGAAATGTTTCGTGCCTCATCTACTTACAATTTTAGTAGCATAAAGACCTGACTCAGTGCTACCAACAGCTGTCAGTGCGGAGAAAAGTTACGTGTAAGTTGGGTTTTATCTGCTCAGGCGTTTTACAAACTGCTAATTATCTGCACCCCAATTAACCCGAGATTACTAACACTGCGTAAATTTTACGCATAGTCACTAAAATTTTAGTGTTGTTTCCCACCCTGATTTCACAGTTTACTAACCTACTAGCAGTGCTATCTCCGTTCATTTGGCTGTCTGTTCGTGCAAGTGATGGTTCATTTTTGCAGCGGGACAGCTCACAACAGGTGCTTATTTATAAGTTAGTGCGTCGATTTTACGCATGGTTAGTATTTATAGATAAATGTTGTACGTATAGTTTACTCATGGTTAGTATTAAGAGGTTATAAATAATACGTAATGTTTATGCAAGTATATGATTAACAGTGAATCTTTCTGCGAAAAACAGGCGCAACATCCTCACATAAGTTGAAAAGAATGCTATAATTATGAGGCCTTTCCATTTTTCATTTTTTAAATTACCGAATGACTATGAGTGAGAAAGAACGAATAATTCGTATGCTTGATGATATTTGTATGCTGATAAGCAGAGAACTTGAAGTTACAATAACTAAGCTCTAAAGAACTGCGTAAGAACTAAATTAGTTTATTTACAAAATATAGCATACCTTAGCATATTTAATTGGATTTAATATGCCAATATATTCTTCTGTTATTTCAAGACTTGGAAACTTGATTTCAATGCTCTTTCCGCTATAACAAATAGAAAAAGAATATTTTAAATTTATAATACGAGACGAAATCTACATTAAAGTAATGATATATAAACGATTAACGTATAGGCTAAACTATTGTACCTAGGTATACGTTTAGCCTATACCTAGGAAATGTAGGTATAAGTTTTTTTCTTGTCACGGATGTGGAAATTCAAGAATGAGTTCTAGTACATAAAGGATTATAAAATGTGCATGTATAAAGAAGAAAAATACGATTTCTATAATATTCAATATTCCAATTTTTTACTTATGAACTAAGGAATGGGAATTGGTCTTTGTTAGGGGCGTGGAAATCGGTATATTATACATATCTGAATCAGCATAAAATAATGCTATATCAGTTATTCAGTACTTTTACATTTAAAGAATAAACTTCCCAATGTTTGTAATATTCATATTCAGTTTATTTGTTAAACGATTGCACATTTTATGCTGATAACCTGACGATCTGACTACTTTTTGTAGTGAAGTCATCAATGTATAATTTATTTTTCAAATTTAAAATTACGAATTCTTGTAAAGAGAGTAATAAACATGCAACAGTTGGATGTAAACAAACTATCCTTCTCTGGTAAGATTTTGTTTGGAAATTTTACTTTGAAAGTTACAAGAAAATAAATATTATTGTAGCTTTGGCGAAAAACTGTATAAAGTAGACCCATTCTAATGCACATAATATCTGTTGTATGTTTATTATAAATCTTTCCTAGAACGGACGAAAGCAAAACTAAGTATTTTGCTACAGGAGTGAATTCAACGTTTCTGTTTAGTAATTGCATTTTAACATAAAACATTTATAAAGATATATTTATATATAAAATATATTACATAATTTTGCACTATGTTAGAAAGTTTCAGGAAACAGAGCAATGCAGCTGAGACATTAATATAAGCCCTAACAACAAAATTCCATAGCAGACATATGCCTATCATGGTCCATCAGGTGCAAGGGAGTGTGCCCAATATGTGCCTTACGTACCTATGAGAGAGAAATCACATGGATTGTAAGTGATAGTCACAGGCTATGTCCGCTCCAGGCACATGCCTGACATGTACCTGCGGTACTTACCTAGTATGTTCTAGGTATGTACTTTCCCATACCGTAATTACTACCCCAGAAATATGTTAAATCGCCTTTATGCACACTTTTTTTACATTAAAGTGAATCTAAAAACATTTAAAAACTTAAAAATTGTACCCGGGAGGCGCGAACCCTCAGCCCTTTGATTACTAGAAGCGTTATCTTGCGGCTTGGCCACAGAGACGATAATGTAAATTTCGCTTGTAGAGAGAGAAATCCTTGGGGTCTCTTTAACTTAGCTAATCAGATTGCTCTTATAACCCTGGATATTTGACGATAACCGTTTGAAGTCTGATAAAATCCGCTCACCATGTAATTTTATAAGAAAATGATGAGCATCTCTAATGTATTTCACGGTTCTTGCATATTCAGTTTCAAATGATCTGCGGCCCTTGGTATCTAAAAAATTCAATTTTTCATTCCTAACTACGTAAAGAATTAGCTGCTCACATATGTATGAAAGATTTATCTTAATTTGTATTCATCAGTTGTGTCATTTTCTTCTAGATTCATCTTCCAAATTTGATGCATTTGCTACTTTTTTTTTCTAAGCGATTGTCTATTAGAACGACATAAAGTGAAAAAGAAAGCGCGAGAAACCGTTGCATGTTACTATGCATGAGCAAAAGTAAACAGCTGACTGTCATTCCTGCGTAGATGCAGAGGCCAATTATACGTGCAAAGTATCTAAAGAGCTATGCACATAAATGATTTAGCTCCATCATGAAATATATATATCCATGTGACGACATATAAACAAATGTCTATCACAGTGTGAATATGAGCCATATATATAAATGCTATATTCGTGGTACATAGTTGCAAATATCAATTACGTGTAACAAGCAACTACAATTTTAGGTAGCTGAAGTACATATTTAGCATATGAATATCATATGTATCAAGTATCGGGTACCTGAAAAGTAGCTTGGACACCTAACTGGCACATTTCTAGCACATCTTGTGCTGTTAGGACGAACGCTACAACATAATTATAGTTGGTATAAGATTTGCTTTATGTACAAAGAGCAAATACAAGTATATTATAAATTTACTTGAAAGATATTGTGATATTCTTCACAAAGCGATGGAATAAAATGTGCAGTGACTTTGTAAAGCTAACTCCAATTATAACCCTTTAGTTGTAGATGGCATTCCTGCGTATTGGAAGTACCTTCAAGGACAAATAAATACCGCCAAATTGAATATTCATTGAGCATTAAATGAAGTACCTGTTTTCAAGTAAATAAACCTCAAAAACTAAATTGCACACTTAAGAGAAATAAGCTTCAAAAACCCAGCCAATGATCTATTACAGACTTAGAGGTAGGCCCTAACCTTGATAATGATATTTTATGAAATATGCAAAATTACTCACGATGTTATCATATTTAATTAGAATTAGTACCAACGACTCTTAATCCTTTGTATTTAAATTATGACGTCATTACAATTCAAACCTTCAAAAAACGACTCTTTATTTTCTTCGTCAATCATATGTACAATCACTCCAAATTTTCCACGCAATTCATCAGCCAATCAGAACGAAATCAACTTAGTTCAGACACCTACTAATATAAGGAACTTGATACTGTACAGAATAGATTGAATTTGTATGAGTGATGACACGTAATCGGATATTAAGAATGGAATGGAAAGTCAATAATACTGAACTAAACGGTCACATAATCAATATGCTTGTATCAATATCCAAATACTATGACGCTGATTTTTTATTCGTGGCGTTTCTCAGTCACGACATATACAATAACGATATCTTTCTGCAAAAATCAATAAAATAAATTTATAATATAAATTTGAAGAATTGATCAAATAATTTAAACGTCAGTTATACGCACGGTAATAGCCGCGAAAACGTAATCTACTCATAGTCTGAAAATACAAACACGCCGCATAGCTAATTTACATTACAATAAACACTATCGTAATTAACACAGAGTTGCAAGTTAATCATCTTTCGGAAATGTATATTTTTGATGTGTAACGGAACGCACTGAGACGTTTTGTATTGTAAATTCATTTTTAAATGAAAGGTGTTAGAGAAAGAAGAACTTTATTTAAGAGTTTAGACTTATTATATCCTTTAATTTTTATAGTAGATATTTGTTGATACTGTAAATTGTTCATTCCACAACTATAAATTGTTGCTTAAGTTGTTGCGGTAATTAAGCGTAAAAGTTTACTTGAACAAACAAGATGTACATGCAGACATTCTGGAGGACAAGTTTGTTTTGATCACACACACACACACACACACACATATATATATATATATATATATATATATATATATATATATATATATATCTATATATCGAATCTTGACGTATTGGTGATTTCACTGTATAGTATCATATCACCATGCTTCGGTAGTGGAGTTCTTATCGGCAAAGAAGAAGATAAACCATATATGTATGAGCACATGAACATACATAAAACGTTTTCTAAAATTTATACAGTACAAACTACTGTACACATTTTAGAAAACATTCATCGATGAATTAAATGTGTTCCTATTTTGTTAATTTTTATGGCCAGTCACGAAATCAGTAGATCGATCTAATTTGCTTGTATGTTAACAATTAGTGCAGACAAAACTTGTTTCTTACTTTAAGGCAAATGAATATGTTGTATGCTTGGCAAATTATATATTTGAGAGTTACAATGTGATTGACTAATGATAGATAAGTAAACGTATCATATGTTAAGACTATTTTCATCATCCTCATGAGGTATTCAGCTGATATTGGTACGTCACTTGCTGCTACTGAGAAGCTTCTATCGTCCACGGTATTCCGCTAACCTGTTTTTCTTCACATGCGATTTATCTGTTTTAATATCGTATATTAATTGTAGTCTTCTTCGAAATTCCTCTTCGCCTATCCTGCAACCATATCTTTTAAAAACGTTTCTCATGATACAATTCTTTCTCATTCAATGTCTCAGCCAGTTTCTCTTTCTCTTCTTAATAATATCTTAGACTCTTTTTTCTCACCTAACGTATCTAACACTCTCTCTTTTGTTTCCCGTTGTTCTCAGCTAATTCGTTCCATTTACCTCCATACCCATATATCGAAAGCTTCCAGTCGTTTGTCGTCATTTGTGCCTAACGTTCATGTTTGTCCCACTCAATGTAATACTCAATACCAAGCACTTTATGAGTCGTTATCTCAACTCTTTATTCAAGGTTTCACTCAATAGTATTATGTCCTCCTAAGGGCCTCTTTCGCCATTTCTATCTTTGCTTTTAGTTCACGTTCACATTTAATATCATTTGCTAATAATACTACCAAGTTTGCTAACATCTTATTGATTTTCTCTTCAGATTCTGTCCTATCATCTGGAAACTATATACATCTAATGGTTGCTACCTCCTACTGAAATGCCGTCTTCATTTGGTAGTCTCTTTTCCACTATCTCTTCTATTTAGATATTAAATAATGTGGACGAGAGACATCATCCCTGTCTAACTTCCCTTCCAATTGTATTCTCCTTATTCATTTCCTCTCGCATTCAAACACTTACTTCTTGGTTCATTTATACGTTTCTTATGAGTCTTCGATTTTTCCGTTCCAACCCAACTTTCTTTAGAACTTCCAACAACAATTCCCGATTTACGCGGTCAAAAGATATTTCTAGATCAATAAAAAACAAATACACCTCCTTCCGTTTCTTTATAAACCTTTCGCCGGCTCATCTCTCCTAACACTCTTAACAATTGAACCACTGATTGGAAAAAGGGAATAAGTACAATTTTTTGCGATTTTAACCTGAGATAGCAGACGTGTGCCTTTAAGATAGTTGCATCGTTGAGTAGAAAATTGGAATGTTTGGGCAACTCTATTTGACCAATGTAGAAGGCAAAATCTCTTGCTGATTAGAAAAGGGAATAACTATGTTTCTTATTTCCTTCTTACAGTCACTACAGGACACGACCACAACTGTGAGACTGTGTGTAAGTAGACAACCACCAGAGCCCTCTGCTTTTGTTACGATATTTCGCCTTCTTTTTGCATTGCACAATCTATGGAGAACTTTTTGCTCCAATCAGTTACAGATTTACATGTTTTCAGTGATACAAGTGGTGGTCAAAACTGCAATCATTGAATGACATGAATGCTTTTCAGCCTGACCGTATCATAACGGTTCCCACTATACACCAATATTTGCCTGTCAGAGGTCACAGTTTTTACCATGTGACCGAAATTTTGCTGTAATCAAACCAGAACTCAAACGACACAATCGCATTTATTTACCAGCACAGTATAACCACATGATTACGGATGCAACAAATACTGATCCTCCATTTCAGGTTTACGAAGTTGTCAATGAAGAAATCTTAGATTTTAATAGAAATGCAAGGGCTCGGAAAAAAACCGGCTTTTTTGAAAAAAAAACTCGGTGTTTTATGCTTCGCTTTTTTGCTTGGGAAATTTTGGGCTTTTTTGAAAATTCTGCTTTAAATTGATAAACCAGATTTTGTTCCGCTTCTCTATAACACAAAAAGTCATTTAGTTAGTGGTTGATGCCGATAATAATATAAAATATCGAAAATAAACCATGAATTTCGAAAAGATATTCAAACAGTTTTACTTCTCAACATATTTACATTATGAATTCCAAAGGATTAACCAATGTATATAATAAGATTTTTAAACCTCTTACATACAAAAGTAAACAGGGTTAGCATGAACCATGGTTTTTTTGAAAATGCCAAAAAACCCGTTTTTTGGGGGGGAGTTTAAACTAGGTTTTTTGGGGTTTAAATCAGGTTTTTTTGGGTTTAGATATTTTGCTTTATATATTTTTATTAGATATTGACAGAAATAAGTATGTTTTGCCTTGGTGTTATTATGCAACAATGAGGTTATGCTGGAAGAGGTCACATAAGCTTAAATAAGTCCGGTCAGTAAATTTCTTAAATTGAGAAACTCCCGTCCTAGCCTTCGGGAAAATTCCGTAATTATTCTAAATGTAAACCAATAACGAAAAAATCCTGTTATTGCTTTGCATGTAAAATTTAAAGGTCAACGTATCATAATCAGTACGCTAAAACTGAGGTATTAAATTACAAATTTAGTACGTACATATCATTAAAAGTACAATCCAAGCTAATGTTGGAAGCTACGTAGGCAATCCATAAATTTTGCCAATTTATATCAATATATTTAAACAACCTTGGCTTCTTTATAAAACAACAGGCATTCACGCATGCGGAAATATAAATTTAGTTTCGATTCGTATGTTCAGGCTTAACATCCTTACGTAATACCGAGGTTATCAAGGAGAAGACTTTCGCTTGAAGTTACATCCGAACCGCTACTTTGTTTACGCATGAAAGAAGGGTTGTGGTTTGACCGAGAATTGAACATGGGACACCTTGATTAAAAGGTGAAAAGGAAATAAAACTAATGCAGATGGTTTGATGTGTGGAAAAGCCACCAAAAGTTCACACGATTCGCATTTTTCGCTCTATTTATTTTATTTTTTGGTTTAAATCAGTTGTTTATTAAAAAAAACAGCTGGTGTAAACCAGCCTACCCTAAAAGTAAATACTTCTTTAAAAAAATATTCAAATAAGTAGCAAAATTCTATGAAGTATTTTTACTTCAAAATATTCCATACCCTCTTTTTGGGCTGACACACAATCATAGTCATAAGTCTTGCAAATAAAATCAGAAAAATAAACACACTGCTGAACAAGACTGCACTTCTTGTTCCTTGCCGTTGCCTTCCACCCCGCAGTTTCTCAGCCGTTAAAATCACTGTAACCACGTCTGGAACTCATATACAATTTAAAGTACTAATCACTATGATTTTCGCCAACTTGGCTACTGGAGAAGTGCTGTCTTCTCCAAGAACACTTGTAATCTGGCTACTCCGTTAGGACCAATATGGTAGGAGTGACGCTTCCGTTAGTGAACTACTGCCGGCATAACTCTACATTTTACTGTAGCACAAACTCCTGACTACCCTGCAAGTAAGCGTCTTCATAAAGGTGGTATTTATTTGCGAGGAAGACTATTTTACTGTACTGAAAGTAAGAATTTCTTTGGAATTTTTGACGTAATGGAAGTTTTACATGAGAATGTAGAATTTCCGATTTATAATATACAATTTTGAGACTATCAATTACACGTTAGTTTAATACGATATTTCAAAATTATTGGAAACTATATTCTGACATTTGGAATGATGCACTTCACGTAAATTATTGCATTTCTTGATCTAGTATAATACATTTTACTAAATATGTAGAAAACAGTAGCACACGTTTGATCCATTTCTTTAAAAGTTTAGTACATCAATATTTAGAGATACATGTTTCTCTAGAAATTGAACAATCCAATATGTGCCGCCGGTGTTCATATCATTTCTCATACCAGAATTAGTCACCAATTGAATTTATTATTTGAGAACAAGTGCTGAAAGCTCAAGAGCAAATATGTTTGACGGTTTTACTATAATATTATTGGAGGACCAAAGCTAATAAAATGCATCATTTGCATGGTTCGTTTTGTTTCGTAGATTTCTGTATCATTCGTATAAAGAACTCTCGTACTGTAAATTATTGAGACACAAAGCATCCTTTGATAATAATCTTTAAACAATATTTTATTACAAGTCACGAAAGGATGGAGTTGCCCGATTATGTATTAACTGAAGTATTGAGAATTGCTAATTATTTTCATTGCTTAGTCATATTATAGTCACATTTCTTTACTACCATCCAGTGTTTCGATTATTTTCATAGTTTATTATCATTTGAAAATAACACAGAGATCACCACAAAGGGTGGTTAAGGTACGGTGTCCCACATAAATCTCAAAAGTCTATAGGTAAACATGAAGTTACTAAGGGGAATCTTAAATTTAAGATTTTCTTATCCATTATGGAAAAATGTTAAAACGAGGATATTTTCAAATTTGTCCATTTAACGATTTCCATTATGGAATAAAACATTAAAAGAAGTATATTTTCATATATGACACTTTTGCATATAAATTCCAACAGAGCAAAGTTTAAACTTTATATTAATTAATTTTGAAAATTGAGGTCACAATAAAAAAGTGAAAACAATGTCATCCTACAAATTACTTTTTTTAATGTGTCATTGTTTTTGTAAAAGTTATATTCCAAAATATGAAGTTGGTAGTTGTCACAATGTTTAAAGTATCTTATTTAAAATCTTTACTCTGTTGGAATTTTTATGGAAAAGTGTCATATATGAAAATATATTTCTTTAATGCTTTATTCCATAATGGACATCGTTAATTCATATGTTAATTATTAGAAAACTATATTAGGTTTTCTTGGATAGTAGAACCCAAAGGCTTAAGTTGCAAATTGTCTACATTAAGAAGCCCTCTGATATTCTATATTTAAAAAAAACCTATACGATTTATTCCTCTATATGTGAAGTCTCATTCATCGCGTCCGTGTCGAAGTTCGAAAAACATCCGCTTACAGTTCAAAAAGTTGGTGGTTCGCACTCACTCCAGTGCGCTTTGTTTTTAGTGTTTTTGAGAATCTGTTTGACGTAAACAAATCACGTATATATTTGACTTAAAATATCTTTGGGAGTAATTTTGTGGTTCACTGGCGTTTCATCGCGCATCTGCCGCTGAAGGTACTTCAACCGAAGTTTTTCATCCTCTAACAAATAGTGGTGTCTTAGACTAGTAGAATGACACGGCGGTCCTGGGTTCAATTCCCGCAAGGTAATTAAAGGAAATTCTTATCATTTGTAGGATTTTTACTTCGAATGTAAGTTGTCGTTTAAAGTATTCAATTTCTCTCTGTCTTAGAAGGAGAAAAAACCTTTGGTAAATGAATTTGGGGTGGCAATCGGTAGCATGTGTGACTCACGTGCGAAGGGTCACGGATTCGGTTCCCACTATTGTCAACCATTCAACCAATAAAGTATCCACTTGTTGCTATATAAAATGTCAAATCACCATATGTATATAATAACTTAAAACAACTGAAATATTCAAATAGGTTGTAAAATCTTTCAGTGTTACATGTTAACTAGCAACGAAATATAATCCACTTCGTAAATATATTAATATCTAGAGAAATATTATCACAATCGTTGTGTAAAAAATGTTCTTGGTACTTCGTGACAAAATTTGTTGACAGTGTGATAATTACAAGGGAGGATGAGAAGGAAATCGAATTTGGAAATACTTCATGTTACTGTATAAAAAAAGATTTCTCCCTTGTAACAAGCGCTGAACATTTATCTCCAACATTGGAGGAAAGATGGGTAAGACCGTTCCCATATTTTTAAAGGGATGTTCAAAATATTTGTGAAGTTGAAAAACAATAATGTGAAGGATCAGGGGTGAAGAGTTGTCTCCAATATTGGGTAGCCGGCAGGTTTGAGGTTTATTATAGGGGATACAAACTTCATTTTATTTTCCTTTGTGGTAATCGGACATAAATCATCATATTTCTCAAACAAAAAACACGTTTAAAATTAGATTATTGAGGACTCAATCCCACAATTCAAGATTGCAGAAGCATGTACTAATTATCCTCCTGTGCCATTTGCGCCAGTGCTTGTAATAAGCACATTCTCAACAGATGTAGACACGAAGCGTCAAGAACGTTTTTTACATAGAGGCTGTGGTAACCATTTTATAACTCGTAATACCAATATATTTACGAAATAGTTTACATTTTGTTCCTAGTTAACATGGAAAATTAAAAGATGTTACAACTGATTTGAATATTTTTATTGTTTTAATTCATTATAAACTATGGTAAATTAAAATTTTACTTGTAACTACAAGTGGCTACTTTATTGGTTGAAACAAGAAAACAAAAGCATTTTCGGCAACATACCACATATGCGTGAGTCGAACACCTTAAGACGCTTTTCATTTGCCACATTAGGCCCTTACGCTCTCTAGTTTGTAATATGAACATTTTGAATGTGCACTATCTTCTTGCAAAAAATGTCCCCGAAGTTTATTTACAAAAGTCTGCTTTCTCCTTGTTAGACTTAAGGCAACTTTCTTCTGTATAATTGCTTTAGAACACTAACCAGCGAAACACAACTACAAAATTGCCTAAGCCGTATCAACCTTGATGCGTACTGTCTGGAAACGTAAAGGGATTAGCGAAAAATTGATGAATATACAAGATATATCATTAGTAATGGCAAAAATGGCAAAAGTTTTTTCCCAACAATTGTTCATTTCTACTGCTTCTACTACTACTATTACTGCTAAAAATATCAATACTTTAAGAAATTCACCATTTCGGATGCGTTCCATATCAACAAAAGTCCTTAAGTTAATAATGGAAAACTTAATATAATGAAAAATATTTAGCCAAGTCTAGACTTTGTAATAATAATAATAATAATAATAATAATAATAATAATAATAATAAATAACAGACTTACAATACCAATTACGTAAATAATACCATCCAATAAAGATAAATTAATTGCCAGGATGGGAATCGAACCCGCGTCTCTGCCAGACGAGTTTCATGTTTTGAAATTCTTTTTCTATTTTTTAAAAAAAGTTCCATCCATGGTGCTTTCGCCAGTGGTACCACAGCTCCTTTCGACTTATTCGAAACACGACAGGGACACAAACACAGACATATCGAGGACAATTAAATTTCCGACCTTGCTGTTCAGAGTGTTTTAAACCCCCTATTTGCTTCATCATAATTGTCAGTAATCTAGCACAAATTCCTCATTCAAAGATAAGAAAATAAACTACTGGTTACGAAAGATACAAATAGAATTTTCCTTTTCTACACGTGTTAAAGAATTGAAAGAATGAGAATATAATGTCTTTTCCTTTTCTGAAATAAGAGCTTAGAGTGAGAAAGAATAGTAATCTAAATCGAGACCATCATTAAAAGCGATAAGGTTACCTAACTTGAAAAAAGTTTTGTGATATTTTTCTCATTGACGAAGGTGTATATAACTACTTTTTGAGTTAAAGAAGAAATCTCGAGTAAGTCTCTGGGCCACTCACGTAAAAAAACGTCTATTTGTACGATCATTAATAGCTTGTGTATATTCTTACATGCAACAATTTTAACTAGCTAAAACTTAGAGTGAAAACTGATGTAACGCGGTAAGTAATTTTTTAGAAGATTGAACTTCTATTCCGAGAACATGGGTACAAATTCTGTTAGTGTTGACACTTTCTCAAATGTTTCCATTTCAATTTCAATGCATACTCAGTGTGAGAACGATCTCCTCTCCAGAGAGACAAAGATGTTGCAATAAGAAGTTGGGAAGGTCGTTCAATGGAAACAATGATTTAAAAACTAATTTCTAGCATTTGTTCTAGATTTGATATTTTCATCTTTTTTCAAGCATTTTCTGATTCATGCGTGGTCATTGTTTTTATTTCTTTGAATATACAGTATATAATGAAATGATGTTTTACAAATACAGCAATATTCAGAATAATATATTGTGTTTATTGGACAACCCGCTCTGGACCACAAAGATTCACCTCAGAATAGAGAAATGTTTCGTGCCTCATCTACTTACAATTTTAGTAGCATAAAGACCTGACTCAGTGCTACCAACAGCTGTCAGTGCGGAGAAAAGTTATGTGTAAGTTGGGTTTTATCTGCTCAGGCGTTTTACAAACTGCTAATTATCTGCACCCCAATTAACCCGAGATTATTAACACTGCGTAAATTTTACGCATAGTCACTAAAATTTTAGTGTTGTTTCCCACCCTGATTTCACAGTTTACTAACCTACTAGCAGTGCTATCTCCGTTCATTTGGCTGTCTGTTCGTGCAAGTGATGGTTCATTTTTGCAGCGGGACAGCTCACAACAGGTGCTTATTTATAAGTTAGTGCGTCGATTTTACGCATGGTTAGTATTTATAGATAAATGTTGTACGTATAGTTTACTCATGGTTAGTATTAAGAGGTTATAAATAATACGTAATGTTTATGCAAGTATATGATTAACAGTGAATCTTTCTGCGAAAAACAGGCGCAACATCCTCACATAAGTTGAAAAGAATGCTATAATTATGAGGCCTTTCCATTTTTCATTTTTTAAATTACCGAATGACTATGAGTGAGAAAGAACGAATAATTCGTATGCTTGATGATATTCGTATGCTGATAAGCAGAGAACTTAAAGTTACAATAACTAAGCTCTTGGAGATAACAGAAGAACAGTAAGCCGAGCCAGTCACTGGAAAAGGAAACCTCAAATACTGCTTTCTATGTCATTACTCGAAACGGCGATTCACTACAACATACTGTAGAAAATGCAAGAAGCCAATGCAAATGCAAGTGGTGAGCATCAAAGGACATTTTGTCCAAACTGTTAAAATGACCGTGAAGAGTGAGTGAAACTGATAACATTGTATGGACAGTCTGAAAATCTTCATTTTAATGTAAGACAAATATTTCCGTTTTCGTAGAAAATTTTGTGTACGTAATATCAGCATAAAAATAAATTAGCTTTTATACTTAGCACATAATTTTGTATGGCAATATAGTATAAAGCATAAATCAAAGAAACTGCTTATGCATATCTCATAGTAAGTTCTTTATGTTAGTATTGTAATGCAATAAAATACATTCAATATTAATATCTTTTTATTATTCAATTTTGCCTTATATTTAACACAGTTTTGCATATATGCGTCAGTTTTACGCATAGTTAGTAATAAGAGGTAAAAAATAGGGTTAGTAATCTCGGGTTAATTGAATTAGAGCACTTATTCAGTGGAGATAGTTTGCTGGTGTCTGTACGGTTACCAGGTTATGTTATTATAGATCTTTACACTATAATGTTGAGCAAGTATTTACAATAAAATGGCAGGAGGCTTTGTTGCTTTTAAATTTGAAACCAGCTTAAATTTGAACAACAAACACGAGATATAAACACGTTACTCTCGCAAGTTGTGTTTGTAAGCATTTGAGGTTTTTTTTTAATGTTTGTATAGAAACAAACGATCATTTAAAAAGTTTTCATTACGTATTGGTCTTTTCGATACACTTGAATCTTGTTGATTTAGAAAAATAAATTCAAAACAAATTCTCCAATTGTCATCAGCATCTAATACTAACGTTCATGACATTCGTTATATGCTATAAGAGATAAACGGTAGAACGATTTTCTAGCAGTATTTTCGAAAATTTAAAGGAGAGTTACTAGTCGAAACACAATTACATGTAAGTGTGATTATAAACTCGAATACTCAATAGTAAATTCTCATGCAGCTTCTAACTCTAACCAGAATCTTAAAATGAACCAATTTTATAGATATATCAAAATAGAAACCAAAACCCTATGCCCCAAGAAACTTACGTTTAATTTTAGAACTCTGAGTTAGGTGCTAATTCTTTTTCTCCGATTAAGGTAAAATGGCAATTCTAGATTCTTTGGAAAGAACCATGGATTGGGCGAAGTAACCCTGAGCAAATAGTGAACTTCAGGAGCAGGATAGAATATTGACATATAATCCATTGCAAAATATGGGAATAGAAGATTGTGTACCAAATCATTTATTCAACATAGACCTTGAGTATGTTTTAGCTACATTTGCACCTCTGAATGTCGTGCTGAACATTTAGACGTACTTTTTAATGTCTCTGTTAGGATCCAACTTATGAAAAGCGTGAATTGGTATGTCTAACTGTAGTTAGAGTACACGAAATGCGCCTGGTAATGGATCTCTTCTGTCGGTCTCGAGAACTCTCCATCCAGCCTTTTAGAATCTCTGTGAATGTAGAGTTTGAATATACAATGTTTCATTTAACATAAGGATTTAAATAAGGATTTCACCTTGCAAAACAGATTTTCATATACTTTCCTCTCTTAGACATAATACCATTTCACGTGCGTTACTAACATTTGAACATCAAATCTCACTTATTCTCTTACTCTGAATGAATGCTTGTCACAGGAAAAATAATTGGAGAGTAATTATTTAAATGTAATAAAAAGCTGCATAACCGTTCCTATACTTATTGTTTATCAGTGTAAGCGTAAGAACTAAATTAGTTTATTTACAAAATATAGCATACCTTAGCATATTTAATTGGATTTAATATGCCAATATATTCTTCTGTTATTTCAAGACTTGGAAACTTGATTTCAACGCTCTTTCCGCTATAACAAATAGAAAAAGAATATTTTAAATTTATCATACGAGACGAAATCTACATTAAAGTAATGATATATAAACGATTAACGTATAGGCTAAACTATTGTACCTAGGTATACGTTTAGCCTATACCTAGGAAATGTAGGTATAAGTTTTTTTCTTGTCACGGATGTGGAAATTCAAGAATGAGTTCTAGTACATAAAGGATTATAAAATGTGCATGTATAAAGAAGAAAAATACGATTTCTATAATATTCAATATTCCAATTTTTTACTTATGAACTAAGGAATGGGAATTGGTCTTTGTTAGGGGCGTGGAAATCGGTATATTATACATATCTGAATCAGCATAAAATAATGCTATATCAGTTATTCAGTACTTTTACATTTAAAGAATAAACTTCCAAATGTTTGTAATATTCATATTCAGTTTATTTGTTAAACGATTGCACATTGTATGCTGATAACCTGACGATCTGACTACTTTTTGTAGTGATGTCATCAATGTATAATTTATTTTAAAAAAATTAAAATTACGAATTCTTGTAAAGAGAGTAATAAACATGCAACAGTTGGATGTAAACAAACTATCCTTCTCTGGTAAGATTTTGTTTGGAAATTGTACTTTGAAAGTTACAAGAAAATAAATATTATTGTAGCTTTGGCGAAAAACTGTATAAAGTAGAACCATTTTAATTCACATAATATCTGTTGTATGTTTATTATAAATCTTTCCTAGAACGGACGAAAGCAAAACTAAGTATTTTGCTACAGCAGTGAATTCAACGTTTCTGTGTAGTAATTGCATTTTAACATAAAACATTTATAAAGATATATTTATATATAAAATATATTACATCATTTTTCACTATGTTAGAAAGTTTCAGGAAAACAGAGCAATGCAGCTGAGACATTAATATACGCCCTAACAACAAAATTCCATAGCAGACATATGCCTATCATGGTCCATCAGGTGCATGGGAGTGTGCCCAATATGTGCCTTACGTACCTATGAGAGAAAAATCACATGGATTGTAAGTGATAGTCACAGTCTATGTCCGCTCCAGGCAAATGCCTGACATGTGCCTGCGGTACTTACCTAGTATATTCTAGGTATGTACTTCCCATACCATAATTACTACCCCAAAATATGTTAAATGGCCTTTATGCACATTTTTTTTACATTAAAGTGAATCTAAAAACATTTAAAAATTTAAAAAAATGTACCCGAGAGTCGCGAACCCTCAGCCCTTTGATTACTAGAAGCGTTATCTTGCGGCTTGGCCACAGAGACGATAATGTAAATGTCGCTTGTAGAGAGAGAAATCCTTGGGGTCTCTTTAACTTGGCTAATCAGAGTGCTCTTATAACCCTGGATATTTGACGATAACCGTTTGAAGTCAGATAAAATCCGCTCACCATGTAATTTTATAACAAAATGATGAGCATCTCTAATGTATTTCCTGGTAGTTCCATATTCAGTTTCAAATGATCTGCAGCCGTTGGTATCTAAAAATTCATTTTTGCATTCCTAACTACGTAAAGAATTAGCTGCTCACATAAGTATGAAAGATTTATCTTAATTTGTATTCATCAGTTGTGTCATTTTCTTCTAGATTCATCTTCCAAATTTGATGCATTTGCTACTTTTTTTTCTAAGCGATTGTCTATTAGAAGGACATAAAGTGGAAAAGAAAGCGCGAGAAACTGTTGCATGCTACTATGCATGAGCAAAAGTCAACAGCTGACTGTCATTCCTGCGTAGATGCAGAGGCCAATTATATGTCCAAAGTATCTAAAGAGGTATGCACCTAAAGTCTTTAGCTCCATCATGAAATATATATATCCATGTGACGACATAAAAACAAATGTCTATCACAGCGTGAATCTGAGCCAGATATATAAATGCTATATTCGTGGTTGCAAATATCAATCAGGTGTAACAAGCAACTACAACTTTCGGTAGCTGAAGTATATATTTAGCATATGAATATCATATGTATCAAGTATCGGGTACCTAAAAAGTAGCTTGGACACCTAACTGGCACATTTCTAGCACATCTTGTGCTGTTAGGACGAACGCTACAACATAATTATAGTTGGTATAAGATTTGCTTTATGTACAAAGAGCAAATACAAGTATATTATAAATTTACTTGAAAGATCTTGTGATATTCTTCACAAAGCGATGGAATAAATTGTGCAGTGACTTTATAAAGCTAACTCCAATTACAACCCTTTAGTTGTAGATGGCATTCCTGCGTATTGGAAGTACCTTCAAGCACAAAGAAACCCCGCCAAATTGAATATTCATTGAGCATTAAATGAACTACCTGTTTTCAAGTAAATAAACCTCAAAAACTAAATTGCACACTTAAGAGTAATAAGCTTCAGAAACCCAGCCAATGATCTATTACAGACTTAGAGGTAGGCCCTAACCTTGATAAGGATATTTTATGAAATAAGCAAAATTACTCAAGATGTTATCATATTTAATTACAATCAGTACCAACGACTCTTAATCCTTTGTGTTTAAATTATGATGTCATTAGAATTCAAACCTTCAAACAACGACTCTTTATTTTCTTCGTCAATCATATGTACAATCACTCCAAACTTTCCACGCAATTCATCAGCCAATCAGAACGAAATCAACTTAGTTCAGACACCTACTAATATAAGGAACTTGATACTGTACAGAATAGATTGAATTTGAATGAGTGATGACACGTAATCGGATATTAAGAATTTAATGGAAAGTCAATAATACTGAACTAAACGGTCAACTAATCAATATGCTTGCATCAATATCCAAATACTATGACGCTGATTTTTTATTCGTGGCGTTTCTCAGTCACGACATATACAATAACGATATCTTTCTGCAAAAATCAATAAAATAAATTTATAATATAAATTTGAAGAATTGATCAAATAATTTAAACGACAGTTATACGCACGGTACTAGCCGCGAAAACGTAATCTACTCATAGTCTGAAAATACAAACACGTCGCATAGCTAATTTACATTACCATAAACACTATCGTAATTAACACATAGTTGCAAGTAAATCATCTTTTGGAAATATATATTTTTGATGTGTAACGGAACGCACTGAGACGTTTTGTATTGTAAATTCATTTTTTAATGAAAGGCGTTAGAGAAAGAAGAACTTTATTTAAGAGTTTAGACTTATTATATCCTTTAATTTTTATAGTAGATATTTGTTGATACTGTAAATTGTTCATTCCACAACTATAAATTGTTGCTTAAGTTGTTGCGGTAATTAAGCGTAAAAGTTTACTTGAACAAACAAGATGTACATGCAGACATTCTGGAAGACAAGTTTGTTTTGATCTCATAGATATATATATATATATATATATATATATATATATATATATATATATATCGAAACTTGACGTATTGGTGATTTCACTGTATAGTATCATATCACCATGTTTCGGTAGTGGAGTACTTATCGGCAAAGAAGAAGATAAAACATATATGTATGAACACATGAACATACGTGAAACGTTTTCTGAAATTTATACAGTACAAACTACTGTACACATTTTAGAAAACGTTCATCGATGAATTAAATGTGTTCCTATTTTGTTATTTTTTTTTTTTTTTTTTGCCAGTCACGGAATCAGTAGATCGATCTGATTTGCTTTAACAATTAGTGCAGACAAAACTTGTTTCTTACTTTAAGGCAAATGAATATGTTGTGTGCATGGCAAATTATAAATTTGAGAGTTAGAATGTGATTGACTAATGATAGATAAGTAAACGTATCATATGTTAAGACTATTTTCATAATCCTCATTAGGTATTCAGCCGATATTGGTAGGTCACTTGCTGCTACTGAGAAGCTTCTATCGTCCACGGTATTCCGCTAACCTGTTTTTCTTCACATGCGATTCCTCTGTTTTAATATCTTATATTAATTGTAGTCTTCTTCGAAATTCCTCTTCGATTATCCTGCAACCATATCTTCTAAAAACGTCTCTCATGATACAATTCTTTCTCATTCAATGACCCAGCCAGTTTCTCTTTCTCTTCTTTATAATATTTTTCTCCCCTACCGTATCTAACACCCTCTCTTTTGTTTCCCGTTGTTCTCAGCTAATTCGTTCCATTTACCTCCATACCCATATATCAAAAGCTTCCAGTCGTTTCTCGTCATTTCTGCGTAACGTTCATGTTTGTTCCACTCAATGTAATATTCAATACCAAGCACTTTTTGAGTCTTTTTCTCAACTCTTTATTCAAGGTTTCACACAATAGTATTATGTCCTCCTAATGGCCTCTTTCGCCATTTCTATCTTTGCTTTTAGTTCACGTTCACATTTCATATCATTGCTAATAATACAACCAAGTTTACTAACATCTTATTGATTTTTTCTTCAGATTCTGTCCTATCATCTGGAAACTATATACATCTAATGGTTGCTACCTCCTACTGAAATGCCGTCTTCATATTGCAGTCTCTTTTCCACTATTTCTTCTAGGTAGATATTAAGTAATGTGGACGAGAGACATCATCCCTGTCTAACTCCCCTTCCAATTGTATTCTCCTTAGTCATTTCCTCTCGCATTCAAACACTTACTTCTTGGTTCATTTATACGTTTCTTATGAGTCTTCGATTTTTCCGTTCCAACCCAACTTTCTTTAGAACTTCCAACAACAATTCCCAATTTACGCGGTCAAAAGATATTTCTAGATCAATAAAAAACAAATACCCCTCCTTCCGTTTCTTTATAAACCTTTCGCCGGCTCATCTCTCCAAACACTCTTAACAATTGAACCACTGATTGGAAAAAGGGAATAAGTACAATTTTTTGCGATTTTAACCTGAGATAGCAGACGTGTTCCTTTAAGATAGTTGCATCGTTGAGTAGAAAATTGGAATGTTTGGGCAACTCTATGTGACCAATGTAGAAGGCAAAATCTCTTGCTGATTAGTAAAGGGAATAACTACGTTTCTTATTTCCTTCTTACAGTCACTACAGGACACGACCACAACTGTGAGACTGTGTGTAAGTAGACAACCACCAGAGCCCTCTGCTTTCGTTACGATACTTCGCCTTCTTTTTGCATTGCACAATCTATGGAGAACTTTTTGCTCCAATCAGTTACAGATTTACATGTTTTCAGTGATACAAGTGGTGGTCAAAACTGCAATCATTGAATGACATGAATGCTTTTCAGCCTGACCGTATCATAACGGTTCCCACTATACACCAATATTTGCCTGTCAGAGGTCACAGTTTTTACCATGTGACCGAAATTTTGCTGTAATCAAACCAGAACTCAAACGACACAATCGCGTTTATTTACCAGCACAGTATAACCACATGATTACGGATGCAACAAATACTGATCCTCCATTTCAGGTTTACGAAGTTGTCAATGAAGAAATCTTAGATTTTAATAGAGATGCAAGGGCTCGGAAAAAACCGGCTTTTTTGAAAAAAACTCGGTTTTTTATGCTTCACTTTTTTTCTTGGGAAATTTTGGGCTTTTTTGAAAATTCTGCTTTAAATTGATAAACCAGATTTTGTTTCGCTTCTCTATAACACAAAAAGTCATTTAGTTAGTGGTTGATGCCGATAATAATATAAAACATCGAAAGTAAACCATGAATTTCGAAAAGATACTCAAACAGTTTTACTTCTCAACATATTTACATTATGAATTCCAAAGGATTAACCAATGTATATAATAAGATTTTTTAAACCTTTTACATACAAAAGTAAACAGGGTTGGCATGAACCATGGTTGTTTTTGAAAATGCCAAAAAACCCGTTTTTTGGCGGGGAGTTTAAACTAGGTTTTTTGGGGTTTAAATCAGGTTTTTTTGGGTTTAGATATTTTGCTTTATATATTTTTATTAGATATTGACAGAAATAAGTATGTTTCGCCTTGGTGTTACTATGCAACAATGAGGTTATGCTGGAAGAGGTCACATAAGCTTAAATAAGTCCGGTCAGTAAATTTCTTAAATTGAGAAACTCCTGCCCTAGCATTCGGGAAAATTCCGTAATTATTCTAAATGTAAACCAATAACGAAAAAATCCTGTTATTGCTTTGCATGTAAAATTTAAAGGTCAACGTATCATAATCAGTACGCTAAAACTGAGGTATTAAATTACAAATTTGGTACGTACATATCATTGAAAGTACAATCCAAGCTAATGTTGGAAGCTACGTAGGCAATCCATAAATTTTGCCAATTTATATCAATATATTTAAGCAACCTTGGCTTCTTTATAAAACAACAGGCATTCACGCATGCGGAAATATAAATTTAGTTTCGTTTCGTATGTTCAGGCTTAACATCCTTACGTAATACCGAGGTTATCAAGGAGAAGACTTTCGCTTGAAGTTACATCCGAACCGCTACTTTGTTTACGCATGAAAGAAGGGTTGTGGTTTGATCGAGAATTGAACATGGGACACCTTGATTAAAAGGTGAAAAGGAAATAAAACTAATGCAGATGGTTTGATGTGTGGGAACGTCAGCAAAAGTTCACACGATTCGCATTTTTCGTTCTATTTATTTTATTTTTTGGTTTAAATCAGTTGTTTATTTAAAAAAAAACAGCTGGTGTAAACCAGCCTACCCTAAAAGTAAATACTTCTTTAAAAAAAATATTCAAATAAGTAGCAAAATTCTATGAAGTATTTTTACTTCAAAATATTCCATACCCTCTTTTTGGGCTGACACACAATCATAGTCATAAGTCTTGCAAATAAAATCAGAAAAATAAACACACTGCTGAACAAGACTGCACTTATTTAATACAAAAACACGTTTACACGTGACGTTTCGATCTTCTAGCCAAGATCCTCATCAGACGTACACTCTGATGAGAACGTCTGATGTATCCTGATGCATCCTCTAATAAGGATGTCATCAGAGTGTACGTCTCATGGGGATTTTGGCTAGAAGATCGGAACGTCACGTGTAATTGTGTTTTTACATTAAGTAAGTGCAGTCTTGTTCAGCAGTGTGTTTATTTCTCTTTTTTGGAAGAAAATAAAATTAAAATAAAACATAAGAAAAATACTTAGATTTATATGATACACTTAAAGGCTGCACATCTAGAGCTTTTGGGTTTGTATATTCTTGAAATTCTACAGTTTTATATAAGCACCATCAAGGTTTACTCAGTCCTCAAGTTTTCTGTATTTTTAACAAGAGGGATTCAACATATGAAGGGTGTGAGGTAAGAACATTGTAACCCACAATTTTAATATTTTAAAAAATTGAAATTTTCTGCTGCACAATCCATTTTGAAAGTCGGAAAACTGATTTTTCACATAAGACTATATATGAAGGATTAAACGAAGCGGTGTGCGTTGCTGTTTATCTGGTGCTGCATAACTCAGCAATTGAAAATTTGTTAGTTACCATGTTCTTGGCTCACACCCTTCATATCATTATGGAACTCTCCCCACCACACCACCACCAAAAAAAAGAAAAAGACTACGGACTATATTTAAGTTAAGATAAATACAACTGCACAACAAACATGACTGAGTGGAGCCTTTGCGCTTCTATCGGGAAGTCCGGGATTCAACTCAGCATTCGACCATTCTGACAAAACGTTTCTTCATTCCATCTATGAAGTAGAAATAGTGCGTGTACTTGGAGTTGGCCGACTTCATTTCTTATTGTTTTTAAATCGTTATTATTACTATTTACCAGCAGTGACGGTTTTGCGAAGGTTAGGGGGATGGTCTTTCGGACTGAAGCCTGTCCCCCAAAATTACGGAATGTCTAAAACAAACGAAATATCTATTAGTTATGCCTTTACTCATAAACTTTAAGCTCCCGTCAAATAAAAATTACGAATGTTTTGAAAAAATTAACATTAGTAAGAAAAAAAACCCTCCCAAAATACTTTTCTAAATCCGCCACTGATTCTCAGTATAAAATGATCTTCAAGGTTATAACCGGAAGATTATCTCTAAATATATAACTAACTAACTAACTAACTCTATGGCCTATGGAACCCGCAGGTTCAGTGCCGCGTTCACAAAAGCTCTCCACTGACTTCTATCCTTAGCTAATTGCATCCAGTTTCTACTTTGTATTCCTATCTCTGCGAGATCCATCTTAATATTATCCTCCCAATTGCGCCTAGGTCTTCCTAATGGTCGTTTTCCTATGGGTCTTCCAGTCAAGACTTTGAAAGCGTTTCTACTTTCTTCCATTCTAGCTACATGACCTGCCCTCCAAAGCCTCCTAGACTTATCCTAAAATATATAAACGAAACGAAATACAGTATTAGTTATGCCTGTACCAGGTGTGCCCACAAAGGGGAGCTATGACGCAAAGTGCGTCATTGAAATATTGAAGGGGGTAAAAATCTATATAAATATGTTTGAGGGGGTGTAAAAATTAATCGAAAAGAATTTTTTCATGGAAGAACACCTACGGATAGACAATTGAGGGGGGTGCGTCATGAACATGGGGAGGGTGGGCATCTTCCTGTACTCATAAACTTCAAGCTACTCCCAAATAAAATTAGGACATTTTAGAAAACGAAACAATCAGAGAAACCCGCCCCAAAGTACGTTTCTAAATCCGCTACTGATTATTTGTATAAATTAGTATTCAAGGTTGTATCCGGAAAATTATTGCTAAATCGTTGCACAGCTACAGTATAACAGAAATGTCGAAGTACGGTTAGACGGATATATTGAAAAACGTACGCTTTGACGGATATATAGAAAAACGCAAGTTTAACTTATGCACTAGAAGCTAGAGTACTAAGCTCTTAGAAATGAAACACAGACGACAAACTGAAATGATCCCGAGAAGAAAAAAATGTTGATAACTCAAAAGTTAAAATAAAGTTAAATAGCATGTAAAATTGCCCTCAAATACTACTTTCTTCATGTTAGCTTTAATTCGTAAAACATGTGCTCCATCCATCTTGATGGTGAATTTTAGAGCAAAATATGTCATTTAGGTCATGGAGTTCTTATCTAACTATAGAATATACTGTAAGAAAGCTATTTAGATAGAAAAAATCATGAAAATGAAAAAAAGTCAAAATTTCCAAAATTCTCAGGTTTTTTCCAAAAAAGCCGGCTTTTTATGTGCAAAAAACCGTCGATTCGAAAAAGCCGGCTTTTTTGCATCTCTAGATTTTAAACATTGGTGGTAACCGCTTTAGAAATCTTCAGGTAGCATTGTGGACAAAACAGTGAAATTCCAAGTAAGTAAATACAGACACTGTTTACAAAGCAGAATCTCCAGCTTATGTCCAAGCTCATAAGTTTATCAATGGACTAAGAACTGATATTTTTCGATTACTCAAAAGTAATGTCACAAACGTTGCACTGCCAACGTCAAACGCATACGATTGGCAAGTCTCGATCAATCAGAAAAAGATCAACGATTCTTCACAAATCATCAAATACATACCTGACCAATACAAACAGTTTTATAGGATGATTTGTTCATGGAAAACCACTGACAAAGAAACTGTAGAAGAAGAAGATGCAGACGGATAGGACCCTATGTAAACCCATTCTACTGTGACAAGGTATTTTGCTACGTATTTTGTTCAGTTGTCTATTGTATTACTTTTCTTGCTGTACGAATAACATGTGCTGTACAGAAAAACGAACGGTGACAATAAAAGTGTTAGAAGCCTTATATGCGTGATAGTTCGAATACATATATCCAAGATTAACATACATCATTGCATTCAACATGTACTTTTTCATAGCTTTCCATCAAACTGCACATTACGTACCCTACACACAATTACAATTGCACCCAACTTTAATTGATTTGAAAAAGGGAATATTTTTTTTTCCATTTTTAAGCTTTTCTAACCAATTCCAGGGCTGCAATACAATACTCTTCTTGTTGTCTTAGTGTTTGTTAGTTGTTTTGCTACAAGTAATCAATTATACACTTTTTGCAACAAATACAAACAACGCCTCTAGAAGGTTTTTTTAGCGTTATTGAAAACTTAGGTCTGATGCACTTATTCCCTTTTTCCAATCAGTGATTCAATTCAATTGCATCTCATTTACCCTTACTGCTCTTGAACCCAAACTGTTCCTCCTTAGCTTTTTCATTTGTTCTTTCATATTACCTTCTATTCAAAATTAGAATCAAAATTTTTGCTACATGAGATTTCGACTAATAGTTCTATAATCGTCACATCTCTTTCGGTTCGATTTCTTAACCATCGCCATCATGATCGTCTTCAGGTAATATTGCAGCCACTCTCCTATTTCATATATTTCACTGCAGAGTCGAAGCTATTCTTTCTTGCTTTTGTCTCCTATGTTCTTAGGGAATTCGATTGGTATATTAACTATGCCAGTTGCAATTCCATTCCTAATTTTGTATATAGCTTTTGCAAACTAAATAATTCCAAGCCCTTTATCAATCTCGCCTAATTATTTTTTTACTTCAGGATCTAGGCCTCATGGCCTATCCCAAATATAATATAAGTCCTTAACATATTCTTTTCATCTTTCTAAAACTTCATTTCTTTCGCTGACTATCTTCCCATTGTTATTTTCTACTGCCATAGTAATAGCCCCTTGTTTCTTCCGCAGTCCCATACATTTCACGTTTTGAACATTTCCTCTTATTTCCGAATTCTTCTACCGCCTCGTTCCTTTGTAGACCTCTTTCTATGCTCTGAATGGTTCCTTTCGCAACTCCTTCTTTAACTAACTTTACCTCTTTCAGCCCTCTTCCTTATCAACCCGTTGGCACGTCCTGCTAAGTTCTCTTTCTGCTGCCAGCAAACTAAGGGAATCTAGAGTGGTGGTTTCCCGTTGCCTTCCACCCCGCAGTTTCTCAGCCGTTAAAATCACTGTGACCACGTCTGGAACTCATATACAATTTAAAGTACTAATCACTATGATTTTCGCCAACTTGGCTACTGGAGAAATGCTGTCTTCTCCAAGAACACTTGTAATCTGGCTACTCCGTTAGGACCAATACGGTAGGAGTGACGCTTCCGTTAGTGAACTACTGCCGGCATAACTCTACATTTTAATGTAGCACAAACTCCTGACTACCCTGCAAGTAAGCGTCTTCATAAAGGTGGTATTTATTTGCGAGGAAGACTATTTTACTGTACTGAAAGTAAGAATTTCTTTGGAATTTTTGACGTAATGGAAGTTTTACATGAGAATGTAGAATTTTCGATTTATAATATACCATTTTGAGACTATCAATTACACGTTAGTTTAATACGATATTTCAAAATTATTGGAAACTATATTCTGACATTTGGAGTGATGCACTACACGTAAATTATTGCATTTCTTGATCTAGTATAATACATTTTACTAAATATGTAGAAAACAGTAGCACACGTTTGATCCATTTCTTTAAAGGTTTAGTACATCAATATTTAGAGATACATGTTCCTCTAGAAATTGAACAAGCCAATATGTGCCGCCGGTGTTCATATCATTTCTCATACCAGAATTAGTCACCAATTGAATTTATTATTTGCGAACAAGTGCTGAAAGCTCAAGAGCAAATATGTTTGACGGTTTTACTATAATATTATTGGAGGACCAAAGCTAATAAAATGCATCATTTGCATGGTTCGTTTTGTTTCGTAGATTTCTGTATCATTCGTATAAAGAACTCTCGTACTGTAAATTATTGAGACACAAAGCATCCTTTGATAATAATCTTTAAACAATGTTTTATTACAAGTCACGAAAGGATGGAGTTGCCCGATTATGTATTAACTGAAGTATTGAGAATTGCTAATTATTTTCATTGCTTAGTCATATTAATTTTGTAAAGTTGTGCGGATAAAATAAATATGCATTGATATATTACCAGACCTCCAAGAGCCATTTTAACATTATAGAGACCGCTTTCATCACACATTTTGTTAAGAGATAAGATTATTATGAACAAAAAAAATGTATTTTGCTTCTCCGCCTACATTTCAATAATCACGTACAGCCAAACGAATATTTTTTTGAAACCATGGAAGTAATACTATTACGAATTTTCCCCAGGTATTTAAATTTGTGATCACAATGACCATCCATTCATTGAATTTGAATTTTGAGGATTACTATCACAAACGTGGCAAAAATCAGCAAATATGGCAAAGATATTCAATGAATTATGCAAAATATGTACTGAGCCTTTCTAACACAAAACACAATAGGAAGTGACACATTGGTTCGAAATAAATTTGAGCATAGAAGCCTAAACTATTTTGTTGTTGCTGCTGTTGTTGAGTAGTTAATTGTCTCCTTCAGCAGCGACGGTATATGAGACGTGGACCCCGAACCACAAGAACTCTCATCAAGTATCGAAACCGATTACCCACGCCAAATGCATGTACGGTAAACTCATGACCACAGAGAAGCTCGAATCTATTTTTTGTTGTGTCATGTCATATACGTTTACATTTATCAAACCTTATCTCACACTGGAGTTTTCTAAGAGGTAAGAATATTACAATACACATTACAGTTTTCTTTTTCAAGCTGTAATGTACGTATTATACAGTCTTATTTTCTGTCTCACATGTGTTAGGTGTTAAATGTTAGGTACCATTTTTTGTTATTACATCTTGGTCTTAAGTTCTCAAAGATAGTAATTTAATTACTGATGAGCAGTGGAGCATTTAGGGGGCGGCCTCCATGCTTAAGTCCCCCAAACTCTTACTTACTATAGTAAAGTATATGAAATATCTTGCAGAATTTTCGCATTTTCAGGCAAAGCCCCCCCGAAAGTTAGCAAAGCCCCTCCCGAAACAAAATCGTAAATACGCCACTGCTGATGAAAGTCATTTTTACGTTTTTTCCTATAATAATTGCTCATATTACTCATCCATTTTGTTAAATAAAGGCAATTGGAGTGAAGTTATTAATTTTATTTTTCCCGACATACATTCAAATATTTTAGAATATAAAGTCAATGACATTACAGAAAAGATATCGGTCTGCGTTACTGTAAAAAAATATATAATCTATTATCTGTTATAATTTTCAACATTTTCTACTGATATTTACAAAAGTGACGTAACGATCACAAATTGTAATATCAGCAAGTTTCTAGCTCTAAATAGCTTATTCTTTCCACGGCATTGTAGAACACACATTACCAATATTCCTAATTCCCTGATTCGAAACCATCGAAAGAACCAAGTATAGAAGTTGATATTTAGGGTTGTGACAATAAATTGCAAGTAATGTTCTGTAGAGAAATTTGGACCGTGAAGTGTCATGAAGTATTGTAATTTAAATTATCGAATAATTATATTGAGAATGAAACTAATATTTTATTCATACCCCCAAAATTCAATAACTGCAAGTCAATGGATTAAATGTTGCAGTGCTTTTCCTTAATACTTTAGATATAAAGAATAGTAAGTATTCTATTATTTTCTTATAACAACTGATAATCGATTTGCGGAAATAGTTTTAGTTGTAAATATATAACTTAATAACAAACAGCAAATTTCAGACTATACTTCACGGTAATCCTAATAAACAATGACGTTAATACATACCACCATCTGCGCTGTCAGATGATAGAAAATTAACCGATTTAAAAATAATTCCTGAGCGTTAGAAACCGTTAGGAATTATAAAAGGAATACTATATCACTTTCTTGATATTTTTAAGATTTTAGTTTATATAAACACGTCAATAATAGTTAATCCTTTAATGGTTGCTTCAAATCAAACTTAACGTTAATGTTATATTATGTATACTTGGGACGAAAATATTCCACCACTTTGGGCTATAGAGTTCATTTGATATTTTTCAGAAAGTAGACGTTGTGTTTCTTAAGATATATAACGAATTAATCTTTGCCGATATGCCTATGCAGTAGAAAATGCGTTCCTAGCGTCTTTCAAAGTATTTATCCTAGCACTATGTTCAGACGTTTTGATAACTACTTGAACCTCCAACAAGGAATATATCCGATAAAGATAGCTACGTTTCAAATCTGTCTCCAAAATAATTTAATTTAAAGATTTTTGCATATTTTCAAGTACAACCCATGTTAACCTTAGGTATAACTGGCACGTCAGATCTACATTTCATTACATATTAATTTAGAAAATCAAAAATTATTTGGTGGATGACGTGCATATTTATGATGTCAAATAAATTTGATTTCAAAACCATAATAACATAAGCACATACAAGAAAGATTATGTTATGACAATAATATCTGCATGAAATAAACATTTCAAGCTCTCACTAATCGAATAATAAAACTATTTGTAGTAAATATGAGTTATATTTTCCTTGCCATTTCATTATTTATCTAGCATAAGTCAAAATGACATGATGTCAAGTTTTGAATAATGATGCTATTTGTATAAATTTAAATGTGCAAAAGATAATAACGTTTTTAAAATATAAGATAAATATTTGTGGATGGTTATTACCAATACTTGTATATACGAGGGCAAGTCAAGAAAGACTTGGACTGATTTTTTTCCCGGCAGTTCTGTTAACGCTGGAGCTTCATAGTTTGGCATACAAGTAGGGTAGGTCTTGCTGTGCGTATATATAAAATGTTTTTAAGGAATCATTGCATGTTTGGTAACCACGACTTTTTATTGCAAGTGATGTTCTGCGCCGCCTCTAGAAGTCGCCTGTAGAAGTAATGGAGTCATTACGAGATGAACAATTTGCAGCTATACGGTTCTGCTATCGCCTGGGGAAAAGTGCAACAGAAACGTTGGAATGTTTCCTAGGAATGTTGAGAGCAGCCTACAAAGATGACGCTCTGCCACGAAGTACCGTGTTCTGGTGGTTCAAAGAGTTTAAAGAAGGCCGAATGACAATCACAAAAGCTGGTGGACCAGGTGTATCAGCGTCAGCTGTTACTGAGGTGAACATTAACACGGTAGCAGTCATTGTTAGAGAAGATCGCCGCATCAGTATCGACGATCTGGCAGCCGCACTACGCATATCTCATGGCAGTGCCTTCAAAATTTTGCATGACCACCTCCACATGAGCCGAGTGTGTGCGCGATGGATTCCGCGACTTTTGACACCAGAGCAGAAGGCCGTTCGAGTGGAGACTTGCTGGGAGCTGTTGCAAAGGTTTGAGGATGGTGGAGACGCCTACCGCACCGTGCGACTTTTTTCTATTCCCTGCCCTAAAATCCAGACTGCGTGGACGCCGCTTCTCCGATAATTCCGAGGTTCTGAAGGCATCGGAGGCGGTTTTGAAGGACCTCTCAAAGAATGGCCTGCGACACGTGTTTGAGGACTGGAAGACTCGAATGAAAAAGTGCATTCAAATGGCCGGGGACTACTTGGAAAAGGATCATGTGCCTGTTGCTGAGTAATAATAAATTGCCTAGAAAAAAAATCAGTCAAAGTCTTTCTTGACTAGCCCTCGTATTTATTTGGGAACTTTTGAACGGTGTTATTTGTCTGGTATATTTTTTATTGAAATCTAGTAAAATTTCATTTGCCCAGTTAGAAACTGCTTCTGAAAATGTATTCTAAATTATACATTTTGTACGGTAAGTTTCTAAAGCAAAATTTATTTCATATTTCAAGCATGGTTCCGATTTTCTACTATGGACACAAAAGAAAAAGTTTATCTGCATTACACCCGATGACACTATTATTCTTTTGTGATGGATCTTCCGGTGAGAAAAATATGCTCATAATAGAGAAGGTGATGCAAGACAAAGAAACAAGAACTACAATTGGTGACGCTGTATCTCTAATAATAAATTATCAAATATAACGAGGTCTCACAATTCCCTACTCTGAGGACACAACTGGATTTCGCATGTATCTTACTTGCAAAGTATTTGGTATTGTTGCTTGTTCACAACTTTTAACATATAATTTAGTTGGGTTGAAAAAAATATCTTAAGCATGATGCATGTATTGCAAATAAACAGAAACGTAAGCGAAAAATTATTATTATTATTATTATTATTATTATTATTATTATTATTATTATTATTATTATTATTATTATTATTATTATTATTATTTGTAAAATTGAAACGCAATGTTCCAATTAAAGGGTTACCATTCTTGGACTTTACCTTCTTCACCATTAGGAATCCTTAAAAATTGTTAAGCTATCGATGTTCCTGATAGTTACGTCTAAACTTTTATTGTGTATATGAAAACAATATTCTTTATTTATATATGTCTACAAGTGTTTATATTGTTTTATGAATTAATAACTAGTTACCTGATAGAACTCTCAAAGGCAGAGTTAAAGACGGAGCACATTCCTATTTCGGTGAAGTGAATGGAATCAAAACTGCGAAATCGCCTCGTTATTAGTGTGAAGTGATTTTTAATTTTGTGAATCTGTAAATAATAAATAATTTGTTTTAATTAGTATGTTATGAATACTTGACACTGGACACAATACGAAGAGGTTCGTCAAATGTTAAGACTTGGTTTAATTAAACCAGATAAGTTAATGTAATTTACTTAGATTTAATGTCAATGCAGTAAGGCACGGCAGGTTAAGTTCGGATAGGTTTTAATTAAATATTGTATTTTACTTACCAATAGAAAATATGAAAAATTTGAACAACTCAATATTTTTAGTATTTATATTTCATAAAAATAAACAGTCTGTATTATGGACAAAAACGCACATATCTACGAACCAAGAAAACGAAGAGTGAAAGTTGATATTCGATACTCAAATATAATAATATACAACTTGGATATCACAATCCGAGCTTATTTTTCTTGGCTTTGGATACGCTTAACTTATATCTGCTTTCGTGATAGTCCAAACTTTCAACATACTAGTATCAGCCTTCCAGATTTTCGTTATGAAGATTAACTATTAAGATTATCCTAAATCTAACAAATAAATACAAATAACGATCACTAAAGTTCATAATTGACCCTTGAGAACATGCTGTCCCTAACTGATATATCACATCACTACCTTTCCATTTCAAGAATTATCACAAATTTCAAAATGGCCGATTAAAGATCACACCGGATGTTCGCGATCTAATCTGCTCATTCTTATTTTGTCAATATGTGAAACTACTACCGTTTGCATTGTCCATCTTTCACTATTTTCACGATTCAACAGTTTATTTTATGTATTTCAATAACATAGCATAGCCATTTCCCGTCAATTTTGACTCCCTCCGTTTCTTATCATGTTCAGCCCTTATAACTTTTCACATATACATATTTCCACATCCTCTATCAGTCGCACCACGTCTCATCCCGCAACTCCATAAATCCATTTGGACCCTTTACTTTTGAGACAATTTCTTATTGATGGAGGAACAGGGAAAATAAATCTACAATGACTGACAAGTAACACTTCATAAGTGTAACAATCCGATTTTGATAAAATTAGGAAGGTAGATACTACACACGAAACAAACGAATACGTGTATATTTATTTTCTGCGGTAAAACAGTTTTAGGGGACAAAATCCACAACCAAAATTTTAAAATTTGCCGCCTAAGTGGCAAAAACAAGTTGACCGAAGTGAAAGAAATTTTTCACAGATATTGTAGACGTAAACGTAGGGAGTACGGGTTTCGTATTTTCCTTAAAAAAACGGTTAGGTGGGGCACGAACCTCTCCAAATCTTTGATCATGGGATATTAAAAGTGCAAATAACAGTATGACAGAAGGGCCTAAAGAACATGAAGAATTGCAACGAAATTCTCTGTAGGAACAATATACAAAAAACTAATGATTTTTTTTTTATTTTCTGCGGAAAAACTGTTTAGGAGGAAAACGCTCCACCCAAAAATTTTAAAATTGACGTCCAAAAGGCAAAAACTATTAGACAGAAATGAATGCATTTGTGCACAAATATTGTAGAGGTAAGATGATGGGATACGTGTTTCGTATTTTCCGCAAAAGAAAAAAAAAGTGTGGATGAACCGAGTAGTTTGGTGGAGGAAGGCGTGGACGGAAGCGAATGAAATTCTGTGTAGAAATTGGATAAGTAAAATAAAGCCTTTCGTGTTTCATAAGTATATCCATCCGATTTCTTCAAATTCGGCAGATCAACAGTAAGCACAAACAGTTTATATAGTATTTTATAGTATTTCAGGAGGCACATTTAACGCTTACAATACTTTCGTGATCAAAGGTTTGGAGGGGTCCGTGCCTCACCCAACCATTTTTTCTAGGAAAACACGAAACCCGTGCTCTCTCATTTTATGTCTACAATACCTGTGCACAATTTCATTCACTTCCGTTGACTTTGCCTTTAAGGTGCCAACTTTCAAAATTTTGGTTGCAAGGTTTTGCCCCCTAAAACCCTTCTTCTGCAGAAAATAAAAATCGTATTCATTTATTCTTTGCGTACTGTCCACATATAAAGTTTCGTTGCAATTCTTCATGCCCTTTACACACATTTACATACTAGCACTTTTGATATTTCGTTATCAAAGGTTTGACGGGGTCTTACCCCACCCAACCATTTGTTTCGGAAAATAGGAAATCAATATTTCCTAATTTTATGTCTGCAATATCTGTGCAAACTTTTATTCACTTCGGTTCACTTCTTCTTATCTTTCAGGCGTTAATTTTGCCCACTCTTTTTCAGCAGAAAATATAAAGACCCTATTCTCTTTTTGCGTTTTGCCCATACGTAAAGATTCGTTGCAAGTCTTCATGTCCTTTACACACACTTGACATAGTGTTACTAGCACTTTTCATATTTCGTGACCAAAGGTTTCGTGGGGTCCGTGCCATACATAACCTTTCTTTCCAGCAAAATACGTAACCCGTATTCTTATTTTACGTTTGCAATATCTGTTCACAATTTCATTCAATTCGGTTCACTTCTTCTTGCTTTCAGGGCGCCAACTTTCAAAATTTTGTGTGGAAGCTTTTGTCTATTAAATTCGTTTTTCCGCAGAACATCAACCCGTATTAGTTTATCTTTTGCGTATTGTCCATACATACTTATTTTGCAATTCTTGATATCCTTTACACACATCTGGCATACTGTTACCAGCACTTTTGATATTTCCTGATCAAAGGTTTGTAGGTGCCCGTGCCCCACCTAACCGCCTTTTCAGGAAACTACGAAACCCGTATTCCCTTATTTTAGGTTTACAATATCTGTGCAAACTTTCATTCACTTTCGTTCGTTTCTTCTTATCTTTCGGGCGTCAAATTTCAAAACTTCGGGGTGGGTTCTTTTGCCCCCTAAAACCGCTTTTTCGTAGAAAATTAAAAGACTGTATAACTTTGTTTTATGAGTGTTTTCCATACGTAAAGTTTTGATGCGATTCTTCATGTCCTTTACACACATCTGACATACCGTTACTATCACTTTTGATATTTCGTGATCAAAGGTTTCCTGGGGTTCGTGTCCCAGCCAACCCTCTTTTTTAGAAAAATACGAAACCCTAATCCTCACTTTACGTCTGCAATATTTGTTCACAATTTCATTCGAGGGGTCTGTGTCCCACCCAACCTTTTTTCCGGAAAATACGAAACCTCTATCCTCATTTTACGTCTACAATATCCGTTCAAAATTTTATTCACTTCGGTTCACTTCTTTTTGCCTTTCGGGCGTCAACCTTCACAATTTTCGGTGGGAGCTTTTGCCCCCTAAAACCGGTTTTCCGAATAAAATAAACAAACCGTGTTTGTTTATTTGTTGCGAATTATCCATATACAAAGTATGTTGCAATTCGTCATGAATTTTACACACATCGGACAAAATGTTACTAGCACTATTGCTATTTCGTGATCAAATGTTGGGAAGGTTCCATGCACAACCCAATTCTTTTTTGTCAGGAAAATACGAAACACTTATTCTCTAATTTTATGTCTCCAATATCTGTGTTAAATTTCATTCAATTCAGGTCACTTCTTCTTGCCTTTCGGGCGTCAAATTTAAAAATTTGGAAGTTTTGGTAGTTTTTACCCCCTAAATCGTTTTCCGCAGAAAGTGAAAACCCGTATTCATTTATTTTTTGAGTAGTGTCCATACACAAAGTTTCGTTGCAATTCTTAATGTCCTTTACATACATCCGCCATACTGTTACTATCACTTTTGATATTTCGTGATCAAAGGTTTGGAGGGGTCGGTGCCCCACCTAACAGTTTTCTGCAGGAAATATGAAACCCGTATCCTCATTTTGCGTCTACAATATCTTTTCACAATTTCATTCACTTCGGTTCACTTGTTGTTGACTTTTGGGCGTCAACTTTCAAAATTTTCGGTGGGAGCGTTTGTCCTCTAAAACCGTTTTTCTACAGAAAATGTAAATACCCGTATTCGTTTACTTTTTGCGTATTGTCCGTACAGAATGTTTTGTTGCAATTCTTCATGTTCTTTACACACTTCTGACATACTGTTACTGACACTTTTCATATTTCGTGATAAATGTTTGGAGGGGTCCGCGCCCAACCCAACCCTTTTTTCCAGAAAAATATGAAACCCGTATTCCCTCATTTTACGTCTGCAATATCTGTATACAATTTCATTCACTTCGGTTCAGTTGTTCCGGCCTTTCCGGTGTAAAAGTTTGGGGGGGGGGGCTTTTATATTAACCCGTTTCATTATGTACTTTTCTTCCTTTTTATGAGGTTCTTTTTTGTTCGGTGAAAGGAGATATATGGTTTGCTGTGATATGTGTTTCTTGCCATTCGTCTTGTTTGAACTGTTTAAGTATGAACATTTTGTAACTTTTGATGTCATCCAACTCCGTCACGTATTGTTATTCTTAACATTTTGTTTTTTCTCTTGTATGCAGTTTGCCACACTGATATATTTGTTACAAAATTGAGGTTTGGTCCAACGCATTTCGAATTCGCAACCAACCCAACCGCCGTGATTTTGGGTTGCCTGCTGTTGCAGGAAAAGGAAAAGTGCAGGTGGTAATGCACTTTTGGAGTCGTGTATACATTACATATCTGTATCCTAAACTTTGTGATCTTGCATATCTTTCTTCTTAAATCTATCTTCCCTCCTTTTTAAATTTTTCGTCTTTTATAAGCCATTCGAACAGGGAATCCAGTTGCAGGATATTTTACCTCCCGAACTATATTTTTACCCTCGAAGGACAACTTCAAACATATGCTCTTTCTGCTGTCACGAAACTAGGGAAAATAGTTCCGTGACATCCAAAAAAGTAAAATCTTCTACAAAAGACAGTACAAATTAATGAAGTACGTTCACAGTAACGTTTGCCGAGCTCAACAGCGACGGTAGGTGCCTTTTTGAGTTCTAGTGGCGCGGGTGCAAAGAATTCACGTTTGGATATTTTCATTGTGGAAACATAGACATAGGCCAGCAATCAATAAGATTCGATTGCACATTTCTTTGCCTCTTAGGAAAATATGAATTAGTAATCACGTCTAAGAGAAAATTTTGTAATCCTATCTGACATTTATATGGATTAGAAAAGTTAACTTTAAGATAGCGGGATTCTTGCAACAGAATATTCATTTTGCTGATATTCACTTCAATATTCACTTCATTTTCTAGCTGCTAAATTAGTAGTCCATGAATGTTTTGATCTTCTTACATATCATTACAAGGTATTGCATGCTTGTTTTATAACATTTTCCTTATTTCAAAATTCCAGTTATTACTTTAAACTTGTCCAATCAAAAATATTGATAACCACCAGTATTACCATTCAAATTGATAATTAAGGTACATGTTTTGATTATTGGTTATACTAAGATCCCTTGACATTTTATGAAAAATGACATTTCTTAATTAACATTGTCTTTATATGATTAATAACTATTAAGTTAGGTACTTTGATTCTGGCCCATAATGCATGATAAAATTGGCCGAAACTCATTAGAAAATTTACAAGCTAATTTTCTCTCAATATCTTTATTATGATACAATATTTACATAATCATACTTAAAATCATAATATTTTAATCAGAAGAAAGCAAAATGCTTTCAAATTAATAAGAATTATATAGAAATGTAAAGGAAACCTTACCTCAGTATGTAGTTTGCTGATAGGAAATTGAAAGTCATCATAATCCTCATACTTTGCGAAGTTATGGATATTACTTCCATTAACATATGCCATATTCTTCAAAATTCGGAAATAAATTTTCTTTTTCTCTCTCGTTTCATTTCTAAATGTTCTAAATATATTAAGAGTAATTATAATTAAAATTATGGAATAGTAGTGATACATAGTATTTACAGTTCGCGGCATAGAAATCATTACACAAATTGTAAGTCAAAATTAAAAAAAAAAACTCTTGCCCTGCTTTCTTATGCATTCAATCCATTAGATGCTTCTAGTATTCAATCCAACAAATTCCCCACCGCCACCTCTTTTTGTCTAAAGCAGTGTGTGTGGGTCCAGTTAATGCAGAGATGGCGCGGGTCAATGAAACCTTGACCCACAACCTACTAACCCAACACCCACTGTGACCCAGTCTGACCCATGACCCACCGTGAACCACTATGGCCCACCACCCACTATAACCCACTCCGACCCACCATCCACAATAAACCACTGACCCACCAAAATACATCATCATCAACTTTGACTCATGATCCACGGCCGCTTTAGTGACTAAAGAGTTTACACTTGTAATACAATCAGGTTGTAAAATTCTAACTAATCAGATCTTGAATTTCTACCGTCAGTCACTCAAGCACCGTTCTATTAAAAAAACGATGGATGTGACCTTTACCATTAAATTATCATGGTCTAATTATTTCCTTGTTGAATTATCGATACTTTTTAGTGGAAAAACGGATGACAGTTTTTAAAGTCCTAATTCAAGGTCAGTAGACCAACGTTCAGAAGCTTATATTACAAGTTTTGTGTCTAAGGTTCTCACAACTTTATGGTTGACTGTCCTGTGCTTTAAGCGCTCCATATAATAAACAAGTTTCAGCAATTATTATAGTAGAAGGCACATGGTAAACCTGGGTGGATCCAGGGAGCAGACGCCCCTCAGAAGAGGAAACTTTCTTATATTGTATATAAATAAAACCCAGAGTTCGAAGCTCTTAAAAGTAGCTCTAAATACTAGTATTACAACCCACCGGCAAGGCAGAATTGCGTTCTGGATCCGTCCATGATGGTAAGCATATATGGATATATAATGCGAAGCACTGTATTGTTTGTTTCTCAACTAATATCGGTTGTTTTCGATTATTTTTATAAACTAATCCACTATCAATTTACCGTATATAAAAGGTGCCGCCTCTCCCCATAAAGGAGAAGTTTAAAAATGCTAGGAGACGGTCTGTTTATTTTCAATAAAGAGATAAGATACTGAATTTCATTCTACACAATATATTTCTTCAGATTTTGATATATTGTTCATTATTCATCATATTTTTATTGTTCTAACAACGTGTTCTATAGTTCTGTATTTTTTCATTTACTTGTCCTAAGAGAGAGGAGTTCATAAAATAGTTGCATAATATTATTTATTGGAAACATTGTAATTGATTGCAATAGTTTATATCCGACCTTTATCATTATATTCAATTCATGTCATAAGATTAAGTGTGGAGTTTACCTATAAGCTTATTGTAAATAAACCAATGTATTTCAGTGAATACATACACTCAGAAATCAAAGAATATTATCGTTCTGAATACATAAATTAGTATTATAATAAATTATTCAGCAGTACTATATAGCAAATACAGATCTCATGTATATGGCACCGAAAGAAGGGTATGTCGAGTTTTTAAGTTACATTATACAAAGATTCCAAGACAAAGTAAGGAAAACCTGGAAAATGATAAATAGTACCTTATCTCTAATATCAAATAAACTTTGAAGCTTATGGCACGATAACTTAGTAAAAAGGAATCCCTTTCGTTAGGCACTTTTTGGGCGTTTTGTAAATTATCATCAACTTAGATATTTTTTTAAAAAAAAGAACCATTTACTGACTGAAAGCTACAATGTTGCTTTCAAAGCTTAGACTTGTGTATCTCAAACAATAGGCTATCAAACACAATTGATTTACAAGACGGTTCCAGATAGACGATGGATAACACAATAATATCGATATCTTGCTTATCTATTAATAATAATGACGATGATTATTACAATACTAACTCGGGAAGTCCTATTATATTCCTGCCTTTGAGGTGTTAGTCGAGGAATCCTTGTCTTAAACTTCGTGTTAGAACAAAGGTGAAGGATTTTGTTAATATAAACGAAGTGGAAACACGTATCCTTAAAAAAAATAGAGCAATATAATTAATCAGAACTAAAATGTTTGAAATAAATATAGTTTATTTATAATTTACTAAGAGGGTAATTGCTACGCGTAATATTACTCTTTTTGAAGAACTAAATCCATACATAAATAAAACCCAAAGAGGTTTATTTGAAGCAAGACTGTAGCTTACAGAATAAGTAAAGGAATAAAATTACTCACGTGTTTCTCTTCCAAGAATCTAAGTGTGTTTTAATACATTATACTAAATACACTGAATGTATACTCATACTTTACTATTTCGGAGATTTTAATACTTCAAATGTTGAATATGGAAATTTTTCTTGTCATAGTATAGAAAGGAAAGGGCTCCAAAACATATCTGAGGTCAGAAATGGCCTGGAGCCCTACAGCAAACAACGAAAGAATCGTTACAAGTCTGCTATTCCATGGCAAGATAAAAATTGAATTTGTAAGAACCATGACAGCAAAATCCAAGACAAGAAAACTGTGCAGATAAGACTGGTATCGAACCAAAGCTACCCCTATTGGTAGTGCCAACTGCATATGATTCCCGTTATTGTTTTACAAATATTAGGTGTTTTTGCATTGTGGAAAGGTAAATTTTAATTTCTGTGGATTTATATCATAAACAGTTCATTGTAAGACAGTTTGTTTTCAACAATAAAATGCACCATCACTCGGTCGTCAAAGAGATTTGTCTGCACTGTAATATGTTGTAGAAGATTTCACGCATTATAGCTCCAGTCAGGTTTATTATTCGACCATAGATTCGAATGACCTTACGACAATTATCTCGAACGTTTATATGTAACATATCTCTGTGTAAATCCAAATCTTTCCATATTATTAGCCTCTATGTGTCATACATTTGCTTTCAAGAGGAAAATGAAAAGTTGAAAGGCTGTCAGAGACTACTAACCAAAGAAAAATAATCGACAGCTAAATAGAAGCAAAGATTTAAAAGTAATTAAAAAAACAGTACTCGTATTAAAAATAGTAGTCCTTTATCCGTTTATTTATCTTTCTTCTTATTTATTTCTGAATAAAAAGAAGACAATGAATCATAACAAACACAGTGTGTATGGAATGATTCTAGAATGAAATGATTTGGTGGCCAAGGTCTACGTTGGTCACGTACGCCTGCCACGTCATCTAGGAAGAGGTACCTCTAGCAGGACAGAGAAACTTAGAAGTGCGGCGAATGTATGTGGTCCCGATTGTTGTGTGACAAAAGCGGTGAAGAATATCTCGTCGTCAAATATGGAAGCACTTCCAGCTGGTTTCGCAGTTCTATCGGGTCCGAATTGCTGCATACCGTGATTATGGCTTCTCGTACATACAAATCGGTGCCAGCGTAGGACGGGATCCATCTACCGTGGCACGTGTGTGAAACCAGTAGGTACAAGAAAGCACAATACAGTGACAGACAGGTTTACAACCTTCGTGTCAGACGACGGACCGTTAGGACAGACTCCTAGTACGATGAACTTAACAGGCCTTACGGCCAAATTAAGATTTCCGACGCAGGAACTAGGGACGATTTTACAACGTACAGTGTCCCCATGAATCTTGGTGCGCCGTTTAGCATAACCAGGAATTTTTATTGCAGCGAATTCCTCTGTGGGTACAACATAGGCGTGCGTGCCAAACCTCGTGCATGGCTTATTGTGTGGAATGCTGTATTCTTCTCCGATGAATCCTGCTTATTCCTACATCATTCCTACACCGTGCCACTAGGCTTTAGAATACCTGCATCACCCATCATTACACAGGTCCTGTACTGGGCATTATGGTATGGGGTGCCATCGCCCTACGTGTTCGTTTGCGCCTTGAACGTATTCCTGGGACACTAAACAGCCAAAGGTATATCACAGAGGTGCTATCCTTGTTCTTCTCCTATTATCCCATGGACTGCAAAATCTCATTTTCTAATAGGATAACGAGTGACGTCATTTAAGAACGACTGTTCTCGCATTCCTGGAAACTAAGCAATTATTACTGCTTCCGTGACCTGCACGTTCGCCAGATCTCTCTCTGATTGAAAATGTCTGATCCATTGTGGGTCATCGATTGATTCAACAGAGGTTTCCTCCACCTAGTGTTGAGCAGCTTTTGGAGGCCACACCTCAACCAGACATGGTTGGGCTCATTCTCTCCATGCCTTGTAGTGTTGCAGCAGTTCTGGATGTCCGTGGATGTGCTACTCGCTACTACCTCGAGGAGGTTCTGCAAGCCTGCTACGCACACCACATGTCACAGCACTGAGCTGTAAGTGTAACCATCTTCTTCTCTTATTAGTACCTTTGTATTTGCAAAGTTTCGCATTTATATCTCACTTTCTTCTGGGTATTGCAATTTTAATTGCAAGCACTATATATACTTCTAGAGCTTTGTCCTCCCCTTTTTAATATTTGAAAAATTATTAAGTTAATTCTTTTGAATACTCTAATACCTGAAATACTCTGGTATTGCATGATTGGAATAAGTACATGGGAAACATATGAATTGTCTTCTAGCTTAGTATAGTACGAGAATGAAAGATGTAATAACTAACTGAACTAACTAACTTTATGGACTATGGAACCTGAAGGTTCAATGCCGCGTTCACGAGATCTCTTCGCTGATTTCTTATCCTTAGCCAGCTCGATCTAGTTTGTACTTTTTATTCCCATTTCTGCGAGATCCATCTTAGTATTATCCTCTCATCTGATCCTAAATCTTGCTATTCGTCATATTCCGATTGTTAAAATTTTGAAAGAGTCCCTACTTTCTTCCACCTTGGTTACATCACCCGGCTGCCTACATGACCTTCAAAGTACTCATTAAATAAACATATATGTTCTACGTTTCACTCAAATTTTCAACCTTTGTAACCCATAGAACACTCCGCTTAGTTAATTGAGATGATTGAAATTAATTTTCCAGATACTGAAAACTGTGAATTAGACACTGTGATCAGTCATTATTGACATTATTTTTTCACTTCGTTCTACTACAATGCAGACGGGTTTGTACTTAGATTTTAATGACACAGGTATAATTGCTATTCATTTCAGTGTCTGAAAATTTATGCACTGCACACTAATAACTTTCTCTAATTTTGTACCACTCCATCTACTTCTTTTAGATACGCTAGTGGCTATTTCGGCGAAAGCATTTTTTTCCGTATTATAAAAATATGTAAATCATGTTTTGTCAAAACTGCTCTAAGGATTTAAGACTTATACTGGAATATATAATACATATACCCATACATTTATGCAAGCATTTTTATGCACATATATGCATGGATACAGATTTCCGTAATAATAACACAACATCATATTTTAAACTACTTATATTCTGAATAATTCTCTTCAGAAATAAAACTGAACTTTGTTATTAGATTATTTTAAAACGCATCATTCTTAACCAAAACATCGTTCTCTCTCTCTCGCTCTCTCTCTCTTTCTTTCTCTGCCTTTTTAATTAAAGAAAATCGTGTGAAATTTTAGCCTTAGTTTCATGTCTCTCCGAGCACCGGTGTGATATGAATCCTGACACTACCTCTTAATGTGAAATTTGAATCATAGACTTATCTGAGAATCGAATGAGGCACCCTGTATATCAAAGGCACGTGTGTTATTTACTTGAACAAAGATGACATTCTGGATTCCTTAATACGATTAGTATTATTCATTTCTTTGTTTCTTTATTTAAGTTTCTATTCCCAGCAACAATCCTGTATGGGACTTGGATCTACAGTATATTATTAAATCCGAAACACTAGAATGTGTTGATAATTTTCTTGGATCTTCCATTGCAAAAGAAACCTGGAATGTCAAGTTTGAGGTGCATGTGAACTAATCACTGAGGTTGCCTATTATTATTATTATTATTATTATTATTATTATTATTATTATTATTATTATTATTATTATTATTATTATTATTATTATTATTATTATTAATAATAATAATAATAATAATAATAATAATAATTTTGTTAAATGAGAACGATATTTTAGTTTAACATCATATTTTTTATTGTTTATAACAAAGCTTTTTAGGCTTAATGGGATGGAATATTGATGAGAGAGACTTATTCTAAAATTAAATTTTAGTGCCTTCGTTCTGAAAGTTGAATGAAGGACAACGTTCACTTAAAGAGGTCGCGGTACGGCTTAACAAGCGGAGAGAGCTTCCACTCATGTAGTGTTCTTCTATTCTCTGATAAAGTACACCCAATATATAATGTTTGTACTTACGTATAATTTCCTTTACATTAAAACCAGTTTGTAAGACATATGAATGTAGATAAATGTAAAAATCTCAAATATAAAAGTGAAGTAAATCTTATCCCTTGAAAGCTAATCGATTACTATCTTTTTTAGAACAACATGCCTTTATTTAATTAGATTTTAAACCTATAAGTTGCGTATGAAACATTTTTAGAAAAGGATGTAAGGTTTATTACGCAACTTCACTCATCAAATAAAATTGTAAAGCTTGTCATTATAAAGTAGCATTATTAATAAATATGCCTTTTTGAATCTTACGCAATTTTTGATTTAACGCACTTCTTGTTCCATAGTCGTCAGCTACCTTTTTGGGCCGCGGTGGCTCAGCGGTAGAGCGTTCACCTCTGGTGCTAGGGGTCTCTGGTTCAAACCCTGCTCCCGCCAAGTGAACTTTGTGGTGGACAAACACCGTGTGCATGGGTTTTCTCGGGGTTCTCCCGTTTCCTCCCACTTGCTTCATTCCACTATTTCATTCATTAATCATCATCACCGTCTCCTTTAGCCTAAAAGGCATAACTGTGGGAGTAAAACTCAATTTGTCAGCTACCTTGCTGGTTATCAAACTATCTAGCACGAGTTCAGTGAGGTAGCTTGTGTGCTAATCAACTCAGAGAAAACTAATCAAGGTGGTGGTGGAGACTTACCTAGTACTTACTCTAAAAGTTGAAACCAATGAGTTACTACAAAGCATTAGCTGCGAAATTTAGTTTTTCAACTTGGTCCAAGTCGAGGAAATAATACTTTCTAAGTAGCTGGAGACATCCTAGGAGCATGTGCTCCATATAATGATCTGTTTCTTTTCCTTTATTGGCCTTCAGAAAGTTACTTTCTTTACCAGAGATGCTAGGAGTTTACTCCGTTAATGCACATTAGTATTATGTTTTGCTAATCGTCTTCAGTTCAAAATATTTCAAAACCTATTACAACACAAATGGATGTGATATCTCATGCTAAAGCCGTAAACTTGTATCTCCGTGTGAGATCCAATGAAATAATACTACCTTGCAGATAGGCCTCCTAAGATACAAAATATGTAAACAAAGCTTATAAATTAACAACAAATATTAAAGCTGGCTTAAGAATTAGACAACACTAAGAGCATTCAATCAGAATAAGGCTTTAGCACATGTGTAAGAATTGATGTGATCCTTCCTTACCATATTTAGATTATTGGATTACAGTTTGAGTCTAACAGGTTGACTGCTATTAGCATCATATGTGGTGAACACTATATTTCTCTGTTACGCCATGACCACCATATATGATACTCTTGCTTGATATCAGAATTACTAAGTTATTCAGGTTCTTGAGCATCATATATGACGTTCATTGGCACAAACTACTGTGAGACCACGAGCGTAACATATGGGGCTCGGCTTCCGTTGGTACATTTTCGGGAGAAGCAAAATATCGCGACAAAAATATGACATGACTATCCATAATCTAGCCAAGGGTAAGAAGAAATTTATAACCTCCTGTGACCAGTACCCTCACATCACTTTGGCAGTCATTAAGCGAATGCTATATCTGTAGTGAAATTAAACCTAAATATTTGATGGGAAAAACATGAAATACCTGGGAATCGAAATCTGGTACAATAACCATACAGCTACAATAAATCGTTTAACATTTCTAGAATTAATTCCACTGATATTGACTCATTTGGTCGCTAGACAAGATTGTTGTAAAAGTTACTATCACTTTTCTTCAGAGGATTATTTAAATGTATTTCTTGTTTAAAGTGAACGTAACCCTTCAAGTTGAAGGTTACATGGAAAGCACAAATGATGATTAATTTAAATGCATATCTGATGTTCCATCATTTGGGACTGAAATAAAATCTTGCGTCGAGAAAGTGCGCTGCTATATATATTCTTTATTATTCTGGAACACTATAATAAATATTACTTTTGAAACCATCAATCTTCAGCATTCTTTTCATCTATAATTACAATCAAATGGTGACAGTATTTGGCGTCAAATGTGGAAAGAAAGACTTAGAAGTCAGTTTCCAATCATCAACACTAGAGTCTGATGCCGCCGAAGCTAAACATATTTCTAGGTGGGATGTACGTCGTGTCCTTATCCAACTCTAATGCCGCCATGTCACGCATCGTAGGAACATGTCAAATGTGTAATTTTTAAACTGGTCTTGTAACTGTGAATCATATTACACGGAAATATGCAGCACTGAGTCATGACCAAACTCCATCGATGTGAATAGCAATAAAGGTCTTATGAAAAGGTTCATAATTGTAGCTGGTTCCCTATACATGGGCAAACTGCATCTGATAAAATTGCAGTGACACGTCCAAGCTAACGCTGCGTACTACCAAACTCATGTTCTGACTGAAATGTAACAACATTAAATCCTAGCTTTGTACGAACAAGACATAAACAACGTTGAGGTGTAGCAAGGCTAGGCATCCATCCACACATTGGATTCGTATCACCATGTGGTACACGAAACCGTCATATCAACTATCCCATTCTCAGATATCCATGTGAAGAGTCAATATTCCATAAGAGTGGACTATTATGATTTCGTGTTACTCAAGCGGTTCCTATGACATCGTCGAGTCCGCACTGTTACCGACCTGTAGGAAACCTACAAGAGGAGTGATATGCAGTAACTATAATCCAGCTGCAACGCAGTCTCGTTATATGCATGCCAGTATTCAGTACAGGTGGCCGAGAGATCGATCACAATCGGTGGTGGAAACACGGCATTCCGTAGGTAAACAAAGCATAAACATTTGGTTTAATATATACCTAGGTACGATTGTATAATTAAATTTAGTTCTTAAGCTAAAAAACGAAGTTATATATAAGTTCCCTTGTTATTGTCTAAGTTTTCGTTTGTGTTTTCAACTTCATGCGTATTTCTTATTAAGCAAGTAATATGCCACCAGTCTTTTTCGGTTGTGAAAATTTCATGAAATATAAAAATTAAATTTATATTATAAATCTTACCTTCGGAAAAAAGTCTTAAAATTTTCATCATTTCTAACATTCTTTGGGCACATGTATACAGACAACCGATTTAACTCTAAATGACCTCTTCCTGGCTTTGCTTCAATGTAGGTAACAGTTGGATTTTCTTGGAATTTATTCCAGCTTCCCACAACTACCCAAACACCAAAGAAAAATACCACTGGTAAAGCAAGAATCCACAACCATCTCCAGAATTTTATTTCTTTGTTATTAAGTATGTAACTGAGACCATGAAATGACGTCTCGTTAAAGTAATATCGTAAATCTAACATACTTCTTCCTTTCTAGTATTGTTTATTCTGGATCTTGAAATAATCTGTAAGCAAACAATGATATCACACTTAAACATTGCTAAACTACTTGATATTAGTTTTATTTTAACATGAGCCGCAAGAAAGTACGGTTGTGGTTCAGAATAAAATATTCTGGATTGTAGAAGTATTTTTTAAGAAATGAATTAAATTAGATCCGAACAACGGTAAAATATAAAATTATTTATATGCGTTTAAATTATTATTTCTTTCGCATGAATTTATTCCAAGCCTCGTAAAATAATCTGTATGAAATACAGCCATAACCTGAAAATGCTTAAAAAATATTTGTTTCAAATATATATAAATGTCGCCCTATTTAACAATTCGCACGTAACCTTTAAACACATGTCATGCGTGAACCCTTTCAAAAAAGGAACTATACACCCAGCCTACAACATGAAGATAATTTAACTGAATATCCAACTATTAAAGAAACCAAGCGCAGCTCTACTACTTGGGATCATTTAAATACTATGAATATACATAACATTTAATATTACATAAAATTCTTACAATATTCAACTATACTGTTTCAGTGTGAAGTTTGACTTTTTAATTCAATCTTGCAATATGAGTATTTCATTAAGTATATTACAATAGAGGTCTAACCTGTTCTCACATGATAATTGCAAGGAATAATTTCCTGATGAATGGATATTTTTCACTGACACTAATCGAATTTCAAGAACATCCGAATATCAACTTCTTTTGTTTCGGGTAACGATATACAAACTTCAAGTTAACCATACAATAATAGGTAGTGTGGTTTCCTGGACAAAATATGGACCCTCTGAAATATTTGTCGCCGTCAGAAAGTACTACTTTTTGGTACAAAATCAGCAAATTGTTATTGGTACCAAGAAATCGAAGGTTGTGAAAAGGATTTGGTTCACTTTTGAAATAAAATTAATTATTCATGTAAATGTTATTCCATACTTTGTTTTATGGGAATTCCAAATCTTCCATTTCTTGGATTAGAGAAAATGATGTGCATGATATTACGTCTAATTGGAATTGTTTCTGCAAATTAAACAGTGGCTGTATGGATATCAGGAATAAAACATCACGATGCAAAGATATTCCATAATGCAGGTGAAATCACAAGTCATACAGAATTACAATTGGTGTTTCTTGTAAGAGTGTGTCCTCATTTAGACAGAATTACGATATGTTTTGTTTATTGGTTCAAATCACAACATTATATAAATTTACCACGAAAACAGCATGAGTGTGTTTGAGCGAAGAGTGTGGAATGAACAAACAGTACGTCAGTCATTTGTAATATTTTGTACGATTATGGCATCGGAGAGTACGAACCATGTTCATCGACGAACAATCAATTTAGATTAACTCTTCAGGATGTGTATGGCAGCATACACTTGGTATAGTGTTCATGAAGTTTGAAAAGAGTTTGACATAATCCATACGATTCTGTTTTGACGTCTCTGTCCAATCGGAAAGGTTAAGAAACTAGATACTAAAGTTGCACTGGTCACCGGAAGCTAAAATTCGTTTTCCGGAGTTATATAATTTTTCGACTGTGCAGAATACGTAGGAAGATTAGTAGCATCATATTTACCCATCTGAGGGAGAAATGCAGATAATAAAGATAATTGTTAAATAGTTTATGGTTTTGAAAAATACTCGTGTACCTTAGAATGTCTTGTTCCTCGTCTAGCATTCAATGATGAAGAAGATAGATCATTGCCTTTCAGCCCAGGCAAAAACATCACCGAAAATCTTTAGAGCACTAAAGTACATGAAACTTTACTTCAAGCTTCCAAATGTAGTCAACGCGCATGAATGATATCTTCATATTGCACAAAATGCAAGAAAATGCTCGAAATTGTGTTTAATAGAAGACGGTACAATTTTTTCTTAGTTTCAGTAAGAAACTTAATAAATCTACTACAATATTATTCTTTTTCATATTTTGCCCATTGCTATCTCTTCTTGCATCTTATATTCATCTTGTTAGGTAAATACCCTTCCTGTTAACCCAGTAGTACAACTTGTTGGTAAAGAATACTTCGCATCCCGAACCCCAAACTTGCTTTGTAATTAAATACTGCTACTGCCCTAGGTCAGTGGTTTAACTCCGGAATAATTAAGTCCTGGGACATTGGAGAGAAGCGAAAAGCAGGGCAAACACGGTGTACGAGATTGCTCATTTTCCACGTTTTCTTTCCCTTTCTTCGTTCCATCATTTCATTCTTTCTAATTCATCATCGTCTCCTTTAGCCAAAAAGTCATAACCATGGGACGCCAAACTGAATGATTTTATTTTGTCATAAATCCCAATCCTTTACTGAGTAATGGCAATATTAGGTGGTAACAATTGAAGTGTAATTGATTTTTTAACCTCTTCACAGATATGACATCGAACGATGCCACATATTTACCGGGAAAATAGTCCGAATATTTTTTTCACGAAGAACAATGCGAACTGAATGTAAGTAAAAACAAGTGCTTCAGAATATTTTTACTTTCCCTGAGTTAGCGCTCTTCTTCGTGAAAAAAATCGAATTATTTTCCCGATAAAAATGTGGCATCAAATGATGCCATATCCCTGAAGAGGTTAACTAAGAATTCTAATAACAAAAATAACCTCAAAGTTTCAAAATGATGCGTTAAAACGCTTCGTAGTATCGATTGACCAGTGTTCACTCATATATAACTCGTTAGAAATTATTCAAATGTAGAACCAAAATACGAACATTAGATCAAGAGTTAGTGGATTTCGGCTAAGAAAACAAATCATAGATTCATGTAGTTAATGCAGGTAAATCTTCGCATTTACGTATGAATTTTCATTTAATTTGTGTAATATATTTAGTATATAACTTTCAATTGATTATTTTTCTTAATTGTGTCAACAAAACAGATGTCATACATTTTTTGGCACAGTACAGCATTTCTTCTTCTAGTACAAATTCGATCGCAGGGAACTTTATGAATATGGAAATTACTTATATAATTGATAATCCCATTGTTCCAAACTATGCAAAACTTTAAAAAAATGTCCTTCAGTTGAAACTGCTGATTCCTTAGTCATATTCATCGAGCATTTAAGAAAATGTAAACAATTCTCATGAGACTTCGTTTTTGTAAATTTAAGCTAGATTTATATGCAAATACAAATAATGCTATGAAATGTATTAGACATTGGAGTTTGCTACTAAGTTCCTTAGCACCTATACTGTAACATTAAAAGTGTAGGCCCCTTTTAATACATATCTTGAGTACATAGATACCCATGTGTCCCTGTGTATACCTTGAAAATCTGTCCTTTCCCTACAGTTTCGCTCATGCGTACATAACGTTCACGAATTAACTCCAGATGAAGTCCCCCATCATGTTCTAGTTATACTGCCCTTGATAATGGTGTTCGAAAGTCAAAATGGCTTGGTGGAAGCGCTCACCGTATTGGTTGAATATGTACTCCAGGCTTTTTTTTTAAATCTGGTAGCAGCGCGGAGAGCCCAGTGGACTGGATCATCTTCCTCACTGGTGGTCCTATAAACACTGCAGCCTCCATCTCAACACGATATATATGCAAAAATATGTCTTCCAACAACTTCAATGCGTCAGAATCACAATCCAAGGCTTTCACAAATTGCTTGGTAATACCAAGCTTTATGTGAAGAGGTGATTCAATACCACTTTAGGGTACACAAGTGGCTTGTACTTTACGTTATGTGTTCTCACAGAGTATTCCTCGAGTTGTTGCCAGTACTTCCTCCGGTAGTGGGCATCTGTCTCCCTACTGTCCCATAAACACGGATAACACTGGAATTTCATGAAACCACCCTGCAAGCTCGCGAGTAAGGAAATTATTTCGAAGTCCCCTATTACTTGCCACCTTATTTTGTATACTGTGAATTGTCCAATAAGGTCTCCAAGGTGTTAAACTCTTCCTTCGTAGAGACGGAATGAGCCAAAGGAACAGACGAGTGCCTATTTCTATTTTGTAAAAGCATAACCTTCAGACTTCCAGATGAGCTGTCTATAAATAAAAGTCACTCTTTCATGATGCAGGGTATCTGTAAAGCATTAAATCTTGGCAGAAGTACAATCCATCTTTTTAAAATTCTAGTGTTTTTAAATATTATTGTTATTTCAAAAAATGAGGTTCAAGGACTTATTGCAGTACTTTCGATATTAAAGTAGAGAAAATTTTAAGTTTTAAGACAAATGAATGATTGTACTGTTAAGTGTATTTAGACTTTGGCAATACTAGTTTATACGGCAAGCACTTTGGTAAGTTATATGAGGTGAACACTCTTTTCAATAAGCTTTCCAAAATGGTTAAAACAAAGTCTAGATGCGTAACGTAAAATATGCAGTATCATAAATAGTTTCCAATATATTTTTGCACAGGTCACAGACCATATGGGGTACCCATAATTTATCTTTATCATTCACTTGGTTCCAAAGTAGGGTTTATACACCTCACAAAATTTCAATTACGTTTGTTGTAACCTTTGGCTCTTGTTCTTATGAACTCTCCACAGGTATAACAGAATGTATGAATCTCGACATGACTCAAATATTAGAAATTAGAGTATAGATGTTGTTGCAGATATGTACATTTTAACATTTGAAATGTAATATTTATGGAGCGATTGCATTACTCGTATTCATATTTCTTAAAGTAAAACAGTGAAGTAAATTACGTGCCAAGAGGAAGTTAGCATAGTTTGATACCTATGTTTTGGGAAAAGATTGTGTTCCTTACTACTGTGTGTCTACAGTATCATTTATTAGCTTAATCAGCTGAATAAAATACATTTTACGAACAATTTTAACAAGATAGACATGCAGTGAACATTCCACTATGAGAAGATATTTTAGGGTTATATACTATATAATATATATCTACAAATACCTTTAAACCCTTACAGATAAGCTCAAAACTCTGTGTTCAGTGTTACACATGTTGTTGCTATTGTGAATCTCTCTATCTGTGTTGGCAGGTCCTTCAATCAAATTTAAATGCAACTTAACCCAACCAGCGTTTTAACATGCACATATAAATTCATTAATATAGGGCAGAACCCATATTTTTGATGCTACTACTTACATAAGCGAAGTTGCATGGAAAAATACACCTTTTCTACTTAGTTTGTAGGTAACAAGGGCATCACTATTATAATAGAAGGACAAAATGAGTGTTGCGTAGTGTAATTGTAGATAGATAATTGTAGGTGTCTTTGAAATTGATTTATGAAAATAGTACTTCGTAACTTTTAGTAAGATAACAACGGCTCTTTACCATCGTTTGCAAGATGTTCTGTACTCTATCAACGTCGAGTATGCCACAATGTTATGTGTAATTTTAACTCATAAATCTTCCCATCCCGTAGAATTATTAGTACATCAAAAAGGATATTATAGCCTAAAAGCATTTGTCTTCCTGTAGCAATTCCTTCCATAAGGAACATATGGTGCTATTTCACTAGATTTCGTCTTATATTTCTGACATTAAATAACTGTTAGTGAGGCTATTTACAACTAAATCCTATTTGTCACTCTTGAATACTCTAACAAGAAAGAAGAATACCAAATTCAAAGCTCTGCATTATGAAACTATTTATAGTGGAAATGACAATATAACAGAAAGAGTACTTGAGAATATAGAGATATTTAATTGTTCGAACACATTGGAAACAACAGGAGATATTTACTCCTTTTGGAAGGAAAATAAAATCATATATATAAATCAGAAAATATCCCAAATACAACGGTGTTCAAATATTCTGTCCTTGATAAAACGTACTATGTACTACCACCCTATCCTTGTCTCATTTCGAAATTAAATTGGTCATTATTCCTAAGCGCTTATTTCGTTATACAACAATACCGAAATACTTTATCTTTAGTAAAGACAAAACACAGTATTACTCAACAATCTATAAAAGCGCTAACACAAATGCCGGAAGGACCCTTCAATCTTGGAACTGAGTGATTGTCCCCTCCTGTACTTAGATTTCAAATCGGTTTTGGGGAGAACTGTGATGATTTGCGTCCGATTGCGACAAAGGAAAATGAGATGAGTTGATGTCCCCTCAGAATAAACCTTAAATCTGGCCGCCTTTAAATATTGAATGCAATTTTGCTCCCCTGATCTTCCACAATATTGTTTTTCAACTTATAAATATTTTGAACACCGCTTTTTCAAAAAATACCATAAATTATGTTAACGATCTAACCCCCCACCGAATGTTGAAAACATTTGCGATGCTGCCTAAGAGTAAACAGTCTCGATAGTAGGTCTCGCTAGTCGTGTTGCGGGCATATCTGATGCCAATAATTGAAGCAAGTAGGCAGAATGTTCGTAGATTTAATACTGTTTTGACGATTTAAATACAGCTTGAAAACTACTGCCTCAATATAATTAATTCGTCCCTAATGATATTTAGAGAAGAGCACTACTCATTGTGTATTTTTATAGTGAAATATATTAAGATTTAAATGTATTTTATAGTACGACTTCTGGAATAAATTGTTGAAAGAATATTATGTTCTTATTAATAATCCAATAACCGCAATTACATTTTGGTATGAGCATTTCTAAATCAGATATCTCTGTTAAGAACGATTTTAATAAGAAGTGTGCAGTGCGATGACATGTTGTTGTCATTAATTTATATTAATAATAAAGATTCCCTAATTTCATACTACTGTAAATATCAGATTTTCTCAATCTGATGCTTTGAAAAATATTAGGTATTTATAGCAGTGTGAAATTTAGGGAATACCTCGGTGTTCGTGTCGATTTTCAACATTAATTATGAACTGACACTTTCACTGCTACATACTCTTCTATGACTCCGGTATCGACTATGGCGGTAAATGCTCAGAGTTTTTTCCAATTTGTTTAATTCCGACTGGTAGATATCTTACTAAATTGTAATAGCACGGTAATTCAAGTGTTACAACTTTGGCACAATTCTCTTTGTTCTTCTAATCTTTATGCCTGAGATTACCAGGCTCGCGACCAATGAATAGTAAGATGGTTGCCCATAACCCTAATATTGGAGAGTAAAATCTACAGTGCCAGACCTTTCAACCCCTTTTTCTTCCAATCAATACTCCCATTTTCCCCTCTTCACAATTTCAACGTTTTCTTTCCATCATTTACATGAACTCTTCATTAGTTCCGAGAATAAACTTCAAGTCACGTTTATAGTTTGTACTTTTAAGGTACCCGATAAAGATAATAATAACGTAAGCTGCTACCATTCGCAACTTCCTGAATAACATCGAATCTGATTGTTGTGAGAATGGTACTCGTAACTAAAAAACATAAACACTCAGAGAGTATGATTAATAGCAATTCGCTAGGCACGTTGCTCAGGTCATTAACTTTACCGTATCTGTAGTGTACTTTGTTTCACAATTGATAAGCAATATGAAATGTTACTACGTAGTTAAAGAGTTAAACAGACTGCTCCTGAAATAATGGCCTTTTACATACGCCTTACTTTGTTACATAACTTGATTGAACGTTTAATATATAGACGGACATTCACAGTAATCTACATGTATCTTGACACTCTCTTATAACTTTTGAAGTACCTAGTAGAAACAGACGAAATTTTGTACAACACAAATATCGAAAGGCGGAAATTTTTGGAAAATCTAGTATACCATCAAATTATCACTCTTATCAAGCCTATTTAAAGTTGATTGTTTGCAACAATTTTCAAATTAATTCTGGTTTCCAATCTACATCATGAAGGAGAATACAGTATGCAATCTGCATTTATTATTCAGTGTCAGAAATAGGTAACACTACAAATATCTCATAATCTAGATCTATTACAATAGTAATACAGGGTAATCCAAGACTGTGGAAACGCCCCCAAAAAAACAAAACCCCTCAGAATTTGGAAAAAGGAAAAAGTACTGATAACAGACGAAGAAGAAAATCTTTTGAAACTCATAAAACCATTGGCCGCCGTCTTAAAATGTGCCATCTTGAAATGTAAGGAACTTTCTAAATTAGAACTCTACCGTGTGAAGCATCAAGTAAGATTGACATGTTTCGAGAGATCATCCAGTGGTGAAATACTTTTGTCTCTAGGAACAAACGTTTTACAGTAATGACCGATGTTCTATTGTTTCAGATTGCTTAACACGGAAAACACTAACAACGGATGAGCAGATAGAGATCCTGTTGATCTCAGGAAAGAACAGCAGCAGACAGATCGCAGACGATTTCAACTCTCGTCACCCAGAACGGGAGCCCATTTCTCAAAGTGCAGTGTGGAAAGTTATGGCTACATTTAAGGAAACTGGGTCCATGGAAAGCAAACCAAAGTCAGGCAGGTCTCACACAGTGACAGATGAAGGTACATTTACTGCTGTGTTGACATCATTCTCGAAAAGTCCCACCCTCCGTGCCCGTCATATAGTTAAAGAATATGATGTATCCCGTAAGTCTATCCTGCTTATCACATCTGTTCGTAAGTGGCACCCACAGAAAATATAGCTATTCCAACATCTAACAGAGGATCATCCAGACCGCTGAGTCGAATGCTGTGAGTAAGCCATGGAACAAGTCATACAGAAACATCCATTCGCGTATGACGTTATGTTCTCAGACGAGGTCCATTTTATTGTGACTGTGCGAGATGAACGAGCAAAACAACCGAAAATGGTGTGATATCAAGCCCAACTTTAATGATGATTCTTTTGTCGTTGGCTCCGAAAATGTGATGGTGCAGTGGGGTTTGTGCATTCTTCATCGAGGGTAATTATAGTGTAATTAATTACTCTAATATGCTTGAGGAAGAGATAATGCCTTCCGTTGCATTACATAACGGCTCTTTCCCTTTGTTCTATCAACACGACGTGGCACTACATCATTTCGTATTATGTACTCGTGAGTACCACTATGAGTAATTCTTACAGAGCTAGCGAGGAACTGTAGAACAGCTACCGCGTTCTCCAGTCCTCACATTATTGATTATTTTCTGTGGGACTACGTGAAATTCGTTTTGTGCACAACCAAAATCAGGGACATTAGTCGCCTTCAACTCAAGATTATTTACGCGTGTGCAACATCCCTGAGGAAAAGCTGGGCAGGGTAATGGATGACTGGTAGCAGTGGATTACACAGGAGGGAAGGCATACTAGATAATAGCTATAACATTAGCTAGTGAATTACACATCGCCCACAGTGTTATCTCCAAGAAATTGCAGAAAATTGATTAAAACTTTTAACAGTAAACTTTTAACCGTAGAGCCTATAACCGCTACCAGGTTATAGAAGGATTTTTTGTGGACACTCTGTATATTTCGTAAAGACTGTCATCATTATTTTCGATTTATACTTTATTCTGCAACGCATATAAGTTCTTTCTTCGGTGGAAATTGCTTCTTTCCCACACAATTGGACAAAGAAGTCTTTCATCATTTTTTCATATATATATTTAAAACATTGCTTTTGCTGAGAACATTTCAGTTAGTGGCTAACCATTTCAGTGTTTCTCCCTGACTTATTATATGCACAACGACTTTTTGTGAAGGGGCTCAAGCTATTTAGCCGGTGAAGGACGATTTCTTACGGCTAGCCCCAACTAGTGAAGTCCCAGGTTCACAAACCTAGTGCGCTAAAAAGTTATATATGCGCCCTCCAATATCAGTATTCCACTACGGAGACCTTCTTTTTGTTTGTTTGCTGAAGATTCACCTTTACGCTGCAGGACTGTTCAGCGTAACAACTGGATTCATCGTGGGACGATCCAGACAACTTTTCCCCAGTGCGAATTCCCCAAGTGTGTCAATGGTGTGAGAGAAGCATTTGTAGTGATATCTGAATAATAATCATATATATATAAAGGGCTATATTGCCCGAAAAGGGCAAAGCGTGATTTTAGCGACTAAAATTGTTATACATCCTCAGTGTTCAGTGTTGTGTTCATTTTTTCGTTATTTTTTTTATATAATAGTGCTCTAATAAATAAGTATAGTGTCATTTAATCCAGTGTGTTTTCGTTGTTTGTATGAGTGATGTTTGTGTGCGTTATGGTCTGGATGACCGTCTGATCGTCCGTGAGGTTTTCGAGACGAGACGCCCGAACCTCTCGGCGCCTAATGCTCATCTCATTATTGAGACCGACGAGCGATTTGGAAACAGTTTGTAACCTTTTCTTGGGGGGGGGGTCCTTCATCGTCCTGTCCAGGTAAGTTAAACTATCAGGAAGATACTTATTGGTAGGACCACGAGCCACGGACAGCGACCAGATTATACGGAGTGGTTACAAATAAAAAGCCGCCCGAACAGCGACACGAACTCAGGACGGTTACAAATAAATGACGCCCGAACTACCGACCCGAATCGAGACCGTTGGTGCTCGAATATTTATAAGATAAATATTTAATATATCACTTCTTTTCCAGCTTAGAACCAGTAATCTGAAAAAAAAAAATTCTTTCAGGTGATTGTAATCATGTTTTTGTGATAGCCTATTTTATCTTATCCGAGATGGCACATGAGGAAGCAGTTTTGTTTACCAAGATAAGCTTACTTCTTGAAAAGAATTTTGCTCAATTTAAAGAAAATTTAGCTAGATTAGAACGAAAACTAGATAAAAATAATGAAAAAAATTGAGAGATACATAAAGGAAAGTAAAGTTGATTTTAAAGAGATTTCTGCTGAGGTAAAGAGCGAATTAGGTCAAAAGATAGACGCTTTATGGGACGTGTTTCGTGAAAATAGTCAGCAAATAGTAAATACTGAAAACAAAACACCGGAATGTGAACCCCAGTTACAGTCAGATGTTCCTACTGGATACGAAACACCGGAATTTGAGCCTCAGTTAGTGACTGATGTTACTAGTGTAAACAAAACATTGGTATTGGGACCTGAGTTAGAGACTAATATACCTAATGAAAAGGAAACGCAGACATCTGAATTCCAACCAGATACAGGTAGTCTCAACCAACCTCGTAACAAAATCCGATAATGATTTTATTCATTCAGAATCTAGCAATACCACTTGTAGTAACAGTAGTAGTGAAAATCGCGAACATATGATTGTACACGACAGAGTTCGTAAGCGCACTAGAATAACTACCACAAACCACAGAGAGAAAATTTGTGCACGCGATTACAGTTATAGCAATAGGCAAAGATACGCAGACCGGAGCGTAAACAATACGAAATTTAAAGGGAATCAGAACCCAGACCGCACTCGAAAAGACAGTAATAGAAACAGAAGGAGTCGTAAATCACGGTCACGTAATTTGAGTTATCAGAAACTAAACAGGAACCGCAATTTGTGTGACAATATTAAGCATAGATTTGTACATAGAGGTAACCGCTGTATGAATAGACGAACAAATCGTAATTATCAAGGTCGAAGTAGTAATCATAGGAAAAGAAGAAAAAAGGTAAACAAGACTTTGTATGTTGATACAAATTTTTCTCCCAGGATTAGCGACTCATTTCTAGGCAATAAATATTCATTCATTTTTCTTCCTTTTTGCTTTTAGTTTTTGATAGAACACCTGGATACGAAAAGAAGAACTATGCATTTCTTTTAAACTCATATTTGCTTCTAGCTTTTAACTGTTTAAAACGGGCAAAGAGCAGATAACCCGTTCTTCTTTCTTTTTTTATATTGATAAGATAGTCGCTGCATTTTCGACCACCTGTGTTTATGGCTACGAATAGCGGGTGAAATACAGCTGATTAATTCTTTTCCTCTTTTTGTCTTTGCTGCGTGTAGCACTTCATACCTCAGTCAGCTGTGCATTTGTGTTGCAAACCTTATCACTGACTTACTATTAGTTTAATATTATTAATTTTTTCTTGTTTTCATATCAGATGTTTGAATTTAGATTTTTTAGTAAATAGTTAATGTATCACATACGTAGGGAGATTGCATTTATACAAAAGCAATTTTGAACTAGTGGCGCAGTTCCGTATTCCTAGCTAGTGGGAAGATGTTTTGGCGTTATAATATATATTTTTATTGTATTTTAAATTTTAAATTCCTTTTTAGGATCTCTTCCCACTTTCCAAATTCTTAAACATGTTATCATACATATGACTCACAATTAAGGTTTGACTTTCTTTTCAGAATTTAAAAAAAATATCGAGATGCTTAGAATGAGAAAATTTTTAGTTGTTAGTTATATATATATTTCTGTATTTGTAAATGAAACTTAGTGTGTAATCTCATGCGCAGAATATGAAACTTTACACTTATAATCAATGTTAAATTTATTTTTTCAATGTTAATCTTAGATTTTCGTTTTCATTTTGAAGTGTTTACTGTAATTTTATTGAACCTCATTTACGTCATTTACCCGATTTTGACTTTATTTGAATTTCCAGGATGTGACATGATATATTTTGTTCCAAGAGAAAAGTTTAGAACGGAAAGTAGGCTAAGCCTTAAACAAGTGATAACAGGCATTTCCTTGTTGGCTAATAGTATGTGCAGGAATGTCGTGTGAATAGTATATTCTCCGAACGAAAGCAGTAATCTTTTTATTTCAGAAGGAACTATATGAACAGATAATGTGATGGTAAACTGTCGTTCTTCTCCAATATTGATATGTATGCGGAAATATGTTTAACTTCTATATTTTCTTGTAATTTCTAATTAACATTTTTTTTCTTCTATAGACCACTGAACGACCGTAGGGAATTTCTTCGGGTAGGATATTTTATGGGGATAAATATTTTTTTAGGGAGGCAATATTTCCTGGAATTGCAGCTCTCTTGCAAAAATGGATGTGGCTAATCCATTGGATATTCCATAGCTAACTGTATTTTCGCCATCAATCGCAAAATATAGTTTTTCATTTCTCTTCTTTCTTTATGGTACTAGTAACTAAGCATGCGTATTCTTAGGTTAGATTTTTTGAGTATATTTTGATGTCTAGTAACATTTCAGTGAATATTTTAATGTTTATGAATCGTAACTATATTGTGTACTGGTATGCTAATGTGTTGTAATGTTTTCTATTCATTTTGAGAAAAGTATATTTTAGTTCTAGTATGTCCTAGAAACTATTCCAATTCGATATAGATTCCGAAAAATAAACTTATTTTCTTTCTTTCCAACAACATGAAGCCATAATGATTTATGAAAATTATTTTCTGTCAGTTATTTCGTATGCTCTATGACTAAATTTTAATATGTTAATAAGACCATTTTGAATATTTGTAGCGAAAATGCCTAAGGAAGCTTGTTACAGCTGTCTTGTAGGGAATTTAATTCTGATGTTTCAGACCGACCAGAAAGTTGTAATGTCGTTGACTATATTTTTATTTGTATTTCATGTTTTTAGGTCTCACGTGTTTTGTCTTATAGAGACATATCTTTACGGTGCTACGAGAGCCTTTGTATTTTGTGTTGTTACACATTTTTTCTAGGTGGAAGACGTATGTTATGTTCCAGGGAACATACGCGTAGTTTACTGAATATTAATGTTGATATTTCAGTTATGTGTAGAAACATTTTATAAGTGCCTATGGTTGCAGGCCTTTTCACGTTTCTAGTTTTGCCTCGCAGGTGTCGATGGCATATTTCGTGTGTAAGTACGTGTAGTATTACACATTTTTCCCACCTATGGTTTTGGTCAATTTATGGTGTAATGACCATTTATTTTCAGGAATGTTTGGACTATTGAGTCTACTTCATTGATTCAGACCTTTGAAAAACTTGGATCAATATTGAATAGTTTTCAACGCTTTATTAATATTTTTTTTGCAGATAATACCCATCTATTCTGGTAACCCTAGAATGTTTACGTTTTTGGAAGTGAACAACGACCATTATTCTAGGCCTAAGCTAATAATAACTTTGTTTCAGAACGAAACCATTTGTTGTATTGAGCATTATTGAATTAAAGTCTCGATTTTCACGACGAGCAGATGGCATTTGATCTTATGGCGTGCCGAATTTTCTTCACACATGTCAGCGAAATCACGATCCTTTTCTTGATATATAGAATCATGTTTGTTTCTTGGAATCACTATGAACGTCATCTTTGACACTTAAGTTTATTTTTTTTTATTTTTGAAAAACGATTTTTCGTTCTTTTCTGTCAAACAAGACGAGGCACAGTTAAAAAAAAGAAAGGACATACAGCTGAAAACCTTATTAAGTTTGTATATTGTCAGTTTGTCATGTGTTTACATTTCCACTCATTTTAATTTTTCAATGATTTTCATATTTTAATAATATTTTAGTAAAATTATTTTAATAATTAAATTAATAATTTTAATAATTTTACGTTTAACATGTTTGCTATTTGCATATTCATTCATATTCTAATATAGATATCAGTATATTTAAAAGAAGACATTTACTAATTTTTATTGAGATATTTGATAATTCTTTAAATCGATGTTTTTTTGAATAGTTATTGAGTGTGCATATTTACTTCATATTACACAAAATAAAGTGATCGAAACGGAACACTTAAAACATTTTACGAAAAGTATTTACAAGTGTTAAAAAAACAATTACAGTTTTTTTTAAAAAAAGTAAAAATTTTAATAGCCCTACATACGCTTTTGTGCTCTTTTAGTGAAGTTATCATACAGGTGTTGTAACCGTACTTCGTTTCTCACACCAGTGTTAAAAAAACTCCCCTTCTCCCCTCATCAACTCATCGTTAGAGAATCATGGAAGATTGGAGGATACTCACACAGGAAGACAGCATGGATTCAACATGTGAAGAAACGGAAGATAAGGAAACCCAACTGCACCAATTGTTCAAGAGGATCTTATTACCTTATGGAACACATGGATTGGACATTGCTCATGCAGGAACCTCATCATGTTGTAGTGAGTGAACTAGTTCTATAACTATTTTAAATAGCCCTTTTTCAGGAAAAAAAAACAATCATCGTCTATGCACGTAAGTCTCACACCATATCACAGTGTTGCCAACTAACCGATTTCAAATTTTTGGTGACAAACCTAATTTTATTCATATTTCGTCATACGGCCAAGGGATCTCAACCTGTCTACGTGTGCACTTGACAGGTCGTTCCACCTTTCACACGCCATATATAACCGCTACCAGGTTATAGAAGGATTTTTTGTGGACACTCTGTATATTTCGTAAAGACTGTGATCATTATTTTCGATTTATACATTATTCTGCAACGCACATAAATTCTTTCTTCGGTGGGAATTGCTTCTTTCCCACACAATTGGACAAAGAAGTCTTTCATCATTTTTTCATATATATATTTAAAACATTGCTTTTGCTGAGAACATTTCAGTTAGTGACTAACCATTTCAGTGTTTCTCCCTGACTTATTATATGCACAGTATATATTCTGCAGTTATTTGGAACTGAATTAAGTGCTTTCTTTAATCGCTTATGGAAACATTACAATAGATTAGAGAAATAAGGGCTGACCAGATGTTCCAGTAACCAAAGTGGCACCAACTGTGTTGTTCTGCAGTCCGTTATCTATACTTTCTCACGCCAAAGTTATCGCCGTGTCTAGTGCATTATAGGCAGTTGACCAAAACTAACATATATTATTTTCCGTATTCTGTTTGTATGTGCATACAGGTGAGTTAACGGAGTGATTTTTGAAATGAACTGCCAACACTTTCAGTTAACCATTGCAACCCGTTCCTTGAGCTTGGATGCTCAGAGAGTTTGACTCCAGGTCTGGAAGCCGTAACCCACGCATGTCGTGTCGAGCTTCAGATACGACATTTTGTGAAGGGGCACAAGCTATTTAGCCGGTGAAGGACGATTTCTTACGGCTAGCCCCAACTAGTGAAGTCCCAGGTTCACAAACCTAGTGCGCTAAAAAGTTATATATGCGCCCTCCAATATCAGTATTCCACTACGGAGACCTTCTTTTTGTGTGTTTGCAGAAGATTCACCTTTACGCTGCCGGACTGTTCAGCGTAACAACTGGATTCATCGTGGGACGATCCAGACAACTTTTCCCCAGTGCGAATTCCCCAAGTGTGTCAATGGTGTGAGAGAAGCATTTGTAGTGATATCTGAATAATAATCATATATATATAAAGGGCTATATTGCCCGAAAAGGGCAAAGCGTGATTTCAGCGACTAAAATTGTTATACATCCTCAGTGTTCAGTGTTGTGTTCATTTCTTTTCGTTATTTTTTTATATAATAATGCTCTAATAAATAAGTATAGTGTCATTTAATCCAGTGTGTTTTCGTTGTTTGTATGAGTGATGTTTGTGTGCGTTATGGTCTGGATGACCGTCTGATCGTCCGTGAGGTTTTCGAGACGAGACGCCCGAACCTCTCGGCGCCTAATGCTCATCTCATTATTGAGACCGACGAGCGATTTGGAAACAGTTTGTAACCTTTTCTTGGAGGGGTCCTTCATCGTCCTGTCCAGGTAAGTTAAAGTATCAGGAAGATACTTATTGGTAGGACCACGAGCCACGGACAGCGACCAGATTATACGGAGTGGTTACAAATAAAAAGCCGCCCGAACAGCGACACGAACTCAGGACGGTTACAAGCCAAAAATATTTCACCTCTGCATTCCTGGAAACTTTCAGTCCTATTTGATGTATCACACTATAAGGTCCCCTTTAAAAAGTACAAATTCAAGACCGCGGCCTTTTATGCCATATGTCTCTAAATTTTTCTCCCTTTTTCTGTTATATAAAGATTGTTCCAAAAGTGATGGGACTGTCATATATACATGTCATGTAAACTAGTGTAAGGTCGAGGGGTTTTTCGTGAATTATAAATAATTTGAGAATTCCCGTGATTCAGAAGGCATATGCAACTATGGCGTTGTGTCTTGTATATTTCGTTAGTAACCATGGCAGAAGTGCTATATTTACAAGCATTAGATAAAAACAGAAGAAGAACAAGAAGAAATAAATAATGTAAGTTATATTTTGTAGATTGTTCAATATACATTTGTTTGTATGTTGGTATGCTAATAGAATTTTTTGTCAAGGCATGTTTATAGTGCGAGTCGCCAAAACAGTGAGATGTAAAATTTTGCATTGTTAAAGAAAAAACTATTATCGTCAAATATAGAGTTTTGTTAATTCTAGACTGGCGTATGTTTCTTCAAGTAATTGTAATATACGTAATAGCTAAAAGATATACTGATACATGTACGAAGAAAGCATTGGGACATGTGATTTGGTTATATAAGATTAATGCGACCATATTTTAAATTCATATCGGAATTCTACGGAGTTAATCATCAATATATGAGGCTATCCTCCTACAAAAACTATTCTGAAAATTCGACTTCACGAAGCTCCTCTATATCTGATATACTTTTGTACTACTATCCTAAATCGAACTTAAACTACTATCAAAACTACTAGCTTCTTCAAAATCAAGCTGCTACTATTATTACTCCAATCCGAAATTATGCTTATAGTTACCCCATTCTTATTGCTAATTGAATTTTATGGACTTCTGAAGGAATCGTATCAAGTGACGTCTCTTTGTTGGTAATCTGCAATCACTTTGATAAGGGAGAATAAACAATATGGTACTTTCATTAATACGCTCTACAACGTAAATTCAAATTTGTAAGATATTAATTATCGAACCTAATGCACTTTTACTTATATTTTGCAGCATTAGATGATTTGCAAAAATTAAGTGTGGTATTTTGAATATGACATTTCGATAAATGTATAGTAACCTGTTACATTATATTTCTAGGTTAAATAAACTTGATCTTAGTCATGTTTAAGTATCTCCATTTGTTGTAATTCCATGTAGTCATTTTTCATGGTGGTGTCTTGAAGAATATATTTTACAACCTTTTATGCGGATTCTTTCATGAACGGTGATTCTGAGCATATTCGTTCAATAACACATATCTTAATGCTGTTTGATAAATGTCGCCTGGCTCGCCTGTGCGGAAGCTGACTTTCTACTGTTCGTTGCGTAGTATCATGGTATAGTCTACTCGTTTTTCATCAATAGTTAGTGCGTAAGTCGTGAGTAATGAACATGATTACAGCTGAATCGATATCTATTAAAGGAAGAGGTAAAGGAATGGGTCACATTATAAATACGTGAGACAAGATATTAACCACCCACTAATGATGTTAAAAGCATTATATTGACCTTCAATTACTTATCAATAGGCCACATATTGTGTGATAGGAAGAAAGAGAGTCGGAGCGAATAAGAAGTAATAATGCGTGGAGTATTGTAAGTATGAGCTTGAATAGAATCAGTTTGTTACTAATATGTTGCTATCTAAAAAAGGCGGCTGGTTCTTCAAAGGTGTTGAAAACCAAAGCTACGTACCATAATTTAAGTTTAGTTGACTTTTCTAGTCCAAGCAAATCTATAGTACTTGCCAATAGGACACATACAAATTTGGTAGCATTCTAGACATCTATAAGGTTTATACACCATTATATTTTCATTATACCTTCATGGAAATGAGACCATTTTGATTTATTCGTTATTTCAGTGTATCAAGCAGAATGCAGCCATGACTATCTATGACATAACAGGTTAAAGAGTTCAGTTAGTTGATTCCAAGTGGAAGTCTGAAGACATTCACTAGTCAATGGGTAAACCGAGGCATCCATCAAAAAGGGAAATTGCCCATTCATAGATCCTTATAAATATTCGACAATAATAGGCCTTGATTTCTGTGTGTGTGTGTACTCTAATTAAAATTTGGGAAGGTTGCATGACTCACCCTCTGAATAAAGGAAACCACTAGAAAACTTGGTTGTACTTTACCATCCAAAAGCATTAGTATTCACACAATAGCCTGATACCGACATAACGAGAATCACCCATCTTAAGGCTTAAGATGTGCAAGATTGACTCGCTAAAGCTATCAAAAAATCAATTGTAATGTGTGTTGGTGTCTCATTTCCCATCCGAATGAGTAAAATGTCCATTCATGGAACAATAAGACCACATCTTGGAGGACAGATAATCACAGAAACTTTGAAATGTTGACTTTTGTCAATATTCACTTAAGAAACAAATGACTGAAAACCATTCGTTTGAATCAGAGATGTATTCGTAACCCTCTACACATAAAATAAATTAAGGTACCTTTTATAAGACCATAAGCGCCTATACATAAGTATATGATCTAAACTATCCATAACGTAGAGACTTAGGCATAAATTTTATAGTAGGTGTTTGGTTGGTTACGCCTCAATTACAACAGCGAACCATACGAGTAATTAATTTTTCCAATATATATACATTAAAGAGTGTGTTATATCCGTTAACAATAACACCGAAAAATAAATATGAGATCATATGTTCTATTTTGAACCTAAGGCGTACAAGTTTGATCTTCTAACCCATAAAAGAAAATAACAGAGGCACATAAACTGTCGTCAATAGCCATGTAAAAGTGTGAGGTGTTACTCTAATCGACCACGAACGTTTATTGTAGAGGACTAATAACGTCAAATATCCTAATATGTTGAATTTTTGGCAATTTTTTATCCATTCAAGAAAACAAATTAAGACGCCCAAGCTTCCATTGGTACACATTTATAACAGTAGATCTCCCTCAAAATTACAAAGTGATTTTGTAGCGTCCTAACACGTTGACAGGTCGATGGTAGGAGACTACATGATTCAATAACGTCATACCACGCGACGAGACCAATAACCAGATACCTCATGAACTAATGACGTTATATCACTTGACTGGGATATGTGTTCTATCACGTGACTACAAAATACCCTGAAAATAACTCAGACCAAATGTAAGTAAACAGCGATCCATACTACTTACAAGCTTCACTGCAACGTTATATCGAACAACAACATATACAATATATTCATTAATTGAATTAGGTTCTTATAGGGCATACAAGTAAACGATATATTTTAGCAAACTATAAACGATCAACTTTTTCAGATTGATATCAAACAATTTACATTCCCGGACTTATATCTTTCTCGATTTTCTCAAAATCTTTGAATAATATTTTAACCAAATCTTTGAGAATTTGTTCACTCAATTTTCTTTATCGACTAAAATATATGGACTCTTTGAACAATATTCATTTCACAAGAAATTAAACTTGGAGACATAGTAATTATTTCGGACTATAAATCAGTAATAAGATATGTACTTTAGCGTTGTTAACATCATCATAAAGAATTTAAAGATGGCTTACTTATTATGAGGTTTATATTAACATATATCGTAGTTCTTGTGCAGAATCAATTTTTAAGTTCTTACAATAATTCCTGTATTGTTGAAAGTATTTAAAACAATGCAAGATATTTTCAGCTACATATAGACTAATACGTTAATCAGCAAATAGACCCATCACATAATTGAAAGTATCCTACGTTAAATGTTTCGTGATTGGGATGACCCCATTTGTTTTTCCTGTGGTTTAATTGCGGCTCCTTCCTATTTTACACCCACGTTTCACACCTAGTTAATACGGTAATCCACAAAAAGACCCACCAAATGATTGAAGGTATGTAACGTTAAAACTTTCGTGGTTGGGATAAGCCCATTCTTTATTCCTGTGGTTTAATTGTGTGACCCCTCCTATTGGTCTTCGAAAATCCATTCATGGGTAATATTTGCTCCTGTTTCAGAATATTTTGTGTACCATTTGCTCATTCAGAAAACATAGGACGTTCAAAATTTAATTACCTTCATAGCACACCGTTATTACTGTGTTGACTTAAACGTCCGATTCGAGAAGATGGTAGAGTAAATAATGCGAGTAATACTAGCTCCTCAGGAAATCTTCCGACCATCTCCCGTTACAGAACGGAATATATATATATATATATATATATATATATATATATATATATATATATATATATATATATATATATATATAGTTCACACTCTGACCCTTACGCTGGACATTTGTTACCATAATATTTGAAACGAAATTATTGATCATATAATTTCATACTGTGGTCAGGATCTACGTTTCTATTTCACTGATTGGCAACACTGGCAACACATTTTTCGCAGCATGTTCGTATTCTATTGCTCCTGTCGCGTGTATTGATTTTATTAGAGGTGGTAACATACTATGTCACAGTATCATGTTCGAATCCTTTTACTGGCTCCATGTCAATTTATGCACATCCCAGTAATCCTCTTTTGTGTGTGTGTTGGGGGCTCCAGTTCGTACACTATCGCTGTTTGTGTATCTCACCACAAAATATATCTTTCTTTGACTGCGTTTTGTTTGATACCTTCTTTTTGTTGCTGCCATTACGAGAGTACAAATCTGTTTCCTTTAACGTGCCATTGAATATGTCAAATGGATTTTTTTTGTGCCACACATTATATATAGTAATATTTTTTGACTCGTAAGATATTCAGCATTACAGCAACCAAACATCGAAGCTACTTAAATTGAATACCATTGCACCAGCTAACGTGTTGGTAGATCCACATTATCTATTGAACATTTCTCGCGGTGAGATATCCTGTTGTGACCTCCTAAATGTCGCCGAGAAGGATATAAGATCGAAGATCGCTGACCAACATGTTGTACAGGTTGCTTGCATGAAAACTAAGAAGTAAAGTGAACTCATTGACACTCAATAAGCAATTCTTAATTTCAGTTTGCTACACTTCCGTACTGTATAAAGGCTGGTTATTATCAACTTAATTTCCGAAATTCAAAAAGTCCTAAGTAAGCAGCGTTGTTTCAAATTTCGACCGTTTGGGTACACCAGCACGTCATATAATGTGAGTGATGCTTTGTGTGATTTGTTGTTAGGATTGTCATGGTATGGAACCCTGCACAGCAAACAAGCCCTTTTCTGTCAACTGCAAGTGCGATTGTTCTGCTTGGTCGAGGTCTGTTTGTCCAGCCTTTTAGCGTACTAAACGTATCGGAAGGCTAATTGCTTCTGCGAAAATATCTGCTGTTGATGCCTAACGTCGGTTAAAAGTGGGTAAGCCTTCCTCTCTTTTATTTCTCTTGATATTTAAACATGTTTTCTTTCTTGTTTTTGTATATTAGTTTTCTAATGTGTTTTATTTATTCTTTTCGACTTGTATTTCTCTTTTACAGCATGTTACTGGTTACAATTTTGTACACTGGTCTTCAAACTTCAGTCATGTTAATTGTGACGACAATAAATAGCCACTTTGCTGATATTCAGATTGAGCATCAATCAATCAATCTATTACTGTTATCTATTCTAGATATGATCTGACGAGGACAAATAGGATTGATGTTGATGTCCCCATTAAACCTCAATCAATAAATCTATTACTGATATCTATTCTCGTTATGTTCGTGACGTGGAAAAATAACTTCGATGTTGATATCTCCATTAAACCTCAATAAATCAACTACTGTTATCTATTATCGTTATGATCTTGACGGGGACAAATAGCCTCGTTGCTGACGTCCCGATTGAACCTCAATCAATTAACGTTTGATTTTACATACACAAGAAAATTTTCCACACATTTCTAAAAATAAAAATTATAGGAAGATTTGTTCACCCACACACCTTAAACATTTAAAGTGCAACTACAATTCATAAAAAACTGTTTATCTACCTATTACAGTACCGAGACGTCCACGAATATCCTAAGGTACAATAGTTCAGCATAATAACGAAACTATTGCCTCCGCACCGGAAAATAATCCAATTACGGACTATTACACTGTGTTATATACTTTATCACAGAAAGCTAATAATGCTGCGTTGACCGTCACTTTATTGTTTAAAATGTCATTAATAAGCGTAAGCTTTCGTATTCTCCTACATGGCTTTTATATCACAACATTGGCTCAGCATCAGCAAATGTTCCTTTTCATATTCTGGTGTTGGATTACTTTTGTGATATGCACTGTTTGTTTGAAGAATGGTAACGTAATATGTGTCGATAGTAAATCTATCTCCCCTTTCTTGTTCCGCGTGATTTTATGTATGTTTTGATATGTGTTTATTGATGCGTCAGTTGTTGGCTATTGTTCGTAGAGTATCGCTGTTTAGTGATCTCTTTATGCTTTCTATAGCTATTTTTGACCAGTTTTCTATCTAATAAAGCTCTTTTGATCCTCCCATTACGTATCGACAAAGCCCCTTCCAACACCTTGTTATTCAATTACTCATATGAAACTTTATGCATTTTTTTTTTTGGATTGATAGCGATGTCTTTCTGTCTTGGTGAAGTAATCTGCAACATACAGCTTATTTTCTAGTTTTCCAAGGCTCCTGACGTGGAAATTGTACTGCTTTTAACGCATGACCATTAAACATATTTTGAATTAATTTTGAATTAATTTAATACCTAAGTTATTATTATTGTTGAGTATTCTGCCTTTCACGACTTCCCCGGAATAATAACGATTTTTTCACTTTCAGATTTGGGCTGGGATGTCTGTTCAACGTTTCTTGATCTTAACTTATCGTCTTAACTGCAAACATTTTCCTGTGTTTCTAAATTAATCGACTAATTGTGTTCTACTTCTTCCTAGTTGTCGCTTTCCTTCCATCTTTCCGTTTACGGCGTTATGAAGAAAACTTTCTTTTTGTACGAAGGATTAATCTCCGTTTGTTGCTCTCTCTGTCCATTATATCTTCTCCATTTTCATTCACACCACATATTGAAGCTTTTTAAATATTTCTTCTCTAACTTCCATAATATTCAAGTCTCTGAACCACACAGTCTAATGCTTGACCAACTTCTTCCTAAGGCCAATATTGAACCTGCTAGTTAAGAGTAATGTTTTCTTGATGAATTCTTCTTTGGCTGTAGCAATTCTTGACCTGATCTCCTTGGAGCAGTAAGTGTCTCTCGTCAAAATACTTCCTATATACTTCAAATTATCGTCCTCTTCATGTTCTCTTTGTCCTACTATGATGCGTATGGGCGCGTTTTCAGAGGATATTTCGATGATATTCTACATTTTGATGTTGATTTCCATTGCATATTGTTTCCCACTATCAGCTATTTTGCGAACCATCTTCTGTAGATCTCTTCTGATTCTATTATTATAACTGTATCAGATGGATACCTTTATCTTGTTAATGATGTTCCCTTTAATCTTAAGATTCTCAATTCTCATTAATGCTTCTTTCATAAACCATGGAGTGGAGTGTTAAATAATTGGCATAATTGGTGTTGGTTTGGCATATTAAACTTACCTCTTTCTACTTGTATGTGTTATTTTATGACATTTTCTTTTGATTAATCCAATAGTATTGCATACTTTTCTGATATTAACCCTTAATATACCAAGCCCAAATTACGAACGTAGATTACCAAGCTGGGGTCCTTTAAGGATCCCATGTTTTCTCTTATATTTCTCAATATTTTATTGTGTAAGGTGACTCAGGTTAAGTTCTTTGGGTGTCTAAAAATATATTTAAGGTAAATAATCACATATAGCATGAAATGACGTGTTTATTTTAACAATACTTACTTACTCATTATTATTTTTATTTTTGTATCTATAAATGTGATTACATATTTTTAGCAATCGTTTCCTGAATTTCTGTAGAAACTGAATCATCTACAAACTGACTGGGAAGTACACTTACTGTTTTGTTTTTCTTTGCTATATTGTCTGAAAATATGAATTTTGATGAACACAGATCTCCTCCTTTTGCAGTTTCCATCATTGAGGGAATGTCAGGTTTTTTGTTCTCAAAGTTTCTGTCATAGTAATATTGTTCTTCAGTAAAAATTCAGCTGTTTGCACAGATGTAAAGCAATTGGATGTAGTTACCCCACTTCCAGCCCCAAACAGTGGTTCCAACATTTCACATACTACACGGTGTCCCAAATTTTTCTCTCGTTCCCCGCCTGGAAGCTTCGCAGTATAGACTTGCGTGTTGAACAAATATGACGTCTTCCCGTCTGCAGCTGTCCAGACCTTGATCCCATATTTTCCTGGTTTCGATTTCATGTTTTGTTTCATTAAATATTTGCCACAAAATGGGACTAACTCTTCATCCACTGTAATTTCCTCAAAAGGTTCAAATAACTCTTACAACTTTCCACAATCCAATTCCAAATTTCATTTATGGCTGCAAGTTTATCTCTTTCCTTTCTTTCAGCACGTGTTGGTTTATCATCAAACCTGATAAACTGTACGACATGTGCAGATCTATTCCGTGTCGTGGCAGCAATAAAAATTGCACGACGAATACTTTCATCTGTCTTTCACATTTCAAAAATTCGTTCCTTCCGGCAGGGAATAGCTCCAGCGATCAGTAGCACACCAAAAAATGCTCTCATTTTGACAGAATCTACGTTGGTCCACACTTTCATTTTGTTTGGAGAATTTTTGCATTGAAACACTAAATAACACGCGATGCTTCGGCATTAGTGTGGTTGCAAATTGTATCCACAATTTGGTCATCAAGGAACATATTGAAAACTTCAGGCAGTGTGGTTGCAAACGTAGCTGGTTGTTTTGGGCCGGAAGACGCTTTTACAATATTATGTTGACGACGGCGAGTCACTGGCGGCATTGCACTAGTCCATTTTTGTCCTGTCTTTGCAATGAATTTCTCTTCATCAGTATCACAATCTGATGGTTCACTACAATTGTCACTTTCCTCAGAATTGACTTCAAGGTTGTCTTCTGATTCTGACACATCTTCTTCTGTAATCAAGTCCTCATCAGATTCACTCAGGACATCTTGTGTATCACTGTGATTACATTCATTAAGTATATAAGCAATATCATCATCTCAGATCCGCCTACGAGCCATTTTCAAAAAACTTCAACATTCACAATCTGTAAAAATCAAGAAAGAAAGTAATTAAAATATGAAACATAGTTTACCAAGCGGGGTCCTGCCGGGACCCCAGTTAAATTTTTATTTTTTTATCTTTTTTTCCAGAATAGAAGGAATGTATGTTTAGTTATATAGTATACGTCTCAAAGGTATAAAGGACACATATAAAAATCAAGAATAAATGGGTTCTTATAGTTGCAACAAAACCACTAAAAAACATTCACTGGGGTCCCTAGAGGACCCCGCTTGGTATACTAAGGGTTAAGAATGAAGTGCGCATTTGTACACCTCTATAATCTTTTTGCGGAATATAATATAAACTTTTCATTTTTACCAATGTTAGACTATAAATTAATTGATAATTTCTTTCGCCGAAATTGAATACTAAGAAAAACTTACATCAAAATTATAGAACGTTTCTGCGTACGACATGCACTTGAATACCTACTAACATTCAAGCACATCTATCCACCAGATTCGACAATTTGTTGCTTCATACGAGATGTTGCTACATATCTTGAATTTTGAAACATAAATCCTCCCCTTGCATATGAATTATCACGCAATCATCAGAGATTAAAAATTGCATAATTTTGTGCTAAAAGTAATAAGTGCTTTCGTTATATATCACGAACTATAATTACCATGAACAACACAAATGTTTTAAACAGAGTGTCATTCGAAATTACATAACGAACATTGTTTGCAACAAATCGTGTCCATTTTATGCTCTGGGTATATACAGAGAGAACAACAAATTATAATGTCATAGTTGCGAAACGGAGATGTGGAAAGACGTTTGAAAAACATAAAAATTAACGGAAATACTCTTTTCAAGTTATTTAAGCTCTTATGTATGATCGATAGCTTGCGCCAATAGTAAATATAACGGATTAGAATTTTTACATAGTAGATATGTATTATTATCATAATTATTTTTATTTATTTATTTCCAAGTGTTATTTACATTAAGAAGTTTGGCCTCTATATTTGTTTATTTATGTTCGTTCTCTATTCGACTCACTATTATTCCATTTTCTCTATTTTAGACCTTATACATATTAACAAAGTTATATTTATGTTGCTCCTTTTCTAAGTTGCGTGCCTCAACTGTTTGGAATTCAGTAACTAAGAGGGTGTGGCGTGGAATGGTCTATCGTGTTACTGGAGTTACAAGCTTAAGAAAATGACAAAAAATACCCTCGGTGCTGAATCTTTACTGCCCATTATCAATCAATTAAAATTATGACTTTGTGACACGTTGCTTCCTGTAACCATATAAGCATGAAAAATGATAATGTTATTTGGTTTTGCTCACATTTCACAACTCTTTTTATGCCTGTCAAGGTCTATGTCTTAGATATTATTTCTATTATTCAAGTAAACACTTTCGTTTTAAAGACAGTTATTTATATTTTACCAAATTTGCTAAGAATATGGTCATAGGAAGAAAGTTTAACTACTAAGTTTAAGTTTTTTGTATTTCGTGGAACTTATTTCGAAGCTACCGGCAAATTTATTGATGTGCACGAGTCTACATCAAGTTATAATATTTACTACAACGTCACATATAAGTGTATTCTTTCTATACAATAGTTTCAATCTAATCGTAAAATTAAATGTAATATTTAGTTATGTTTTTATAGGATTTTACATTCAGAAATATTACTAGCAATGATCTTCAGTCATTCTAATACAGGTATACACTATTTTGTTTTTATGTTTAATGTCACTCATGATAAACTTTCTGTATTTCATCTACGAACAATATGATCAGCAATCCCTTTAGTGGGCTTTTGGTGTTTATAAATTCAAAGAAAATTAGTAACATATTGAGCGATACTGGCCATATATGTGGTAAGCGCAGTTCTTCTTCAAAATATTTTCTTTCACAAGGTTATTTACTGCGGTTTTAGCTCCTCATTACCGTTTACGGGTTTTCGTTATTAATAAGTTCTAACACTTGCATCTTATAACTTGCTATACTGAACTCAACACATTAAGAGTTATATACCTTTGAATCTTTGTATATATAAATACATTAACAGTTATATACCTTTGAATCATTATATATGATAATCTGAAGTCAAACGTTTGAGTATCAAAAATCTTTTGTCTCTTCTACTATTATTTTTCTTTATACTTGCAGGAATTTTCTACTACAATAAAACATTTCTTTAAGCCTTCATATATCTCATTTTAATCTAAAGCCTTCTCTGTATTTACGTGAGTAATTCTTGGAAATCTGACATTAATAACTTTAATTTTTTTAGGTTCTAGTTGATGCAACTAAAAGGAGTTTTTGCATGTGGGAATGCTGCACGACAGCCCCTCTATCGTGAATTATCTCAAAACATACTAGATTTTACAATAATACTCAAATATAATATCACAATACAACTAATGTGATATATTTTACAGTAATAAATGTATATCACTAGTTATGTGTTTCACGTATATAAAGTCATAGAAAACAAATGAAGACGTTTAGTAGATTAAATGTCATTACAGATTAACGAAAAATAAATATATATTAGTGGAACCCAGGCTTCAATGGTGGCCACAAGTGAGCTTTTATTATGGTCACACGTATGTTTTAGGTTTTGCCATATATGATCCATTAGAATGAAATACATTGTGCGAAAAAGTAACTATAGGGTTATGCTACTAATGTCCATTTCATAACAGCATAATGAAGATGTAATCAGAACAAAAACACACAACAAATTTTGATGTAGAAATGTGGCTAAATAGTATATAATAAAGGAAACTCGTTTTTGAGGGTCTCAATATAGAACAATAGTGTGAATATTTAAAAAAAATACCGAGCATACTAGACACGGAATATTGAATATCAAATAAAACATTTGCACTAACTACTGCTTAAGTATGGTATTTTCAAATATTATTTACCTATAAAATATGTGATCAAAAATTACGGTTAATGTAATTGCAAAGTGCCATCTATAAATTTTGTACTCATTTCAACCACGTAAACCCGGTACTCTAAACCTTTGGTAAAATCATTCTCGAATTTTAACGAGTTGTGATATGTTAGTTGGCTTTCAGTGACAGAATAATTAGTACATGTTAGGAGTATTTTTCGGGCGGGAACATTTCGTTCTAAGCAGCAAAAAGTGCCGTAAAGCTCAGAAAATATCAAAATCAATATATGGTGATGAAACGGTATCACTGAACACTGTTTACAAGTGGTTCGGGTGAGTGGTTCGAAAGCAGAAGAAGTAGCTTGAAAACGAGCAACGATCGAGACAACCATCAATATCAAAAATAGATGAAATCTACAACAAAATATCACAAATAATTTATTCAAATATGCGAATGATTATTTTAGAGCTTTCCAAAGAACTAAACATCTAGTATGGTTCGTCAAAGCATTTTAACTTAGATTAAATATGCGAGTAGCTTCCGTTTTCACCACCAAAACGTGCCGTGATATAGCTTGCTTTTGATTCGAAAGATATTACTGTCTGTCCACATCTACCTTACTCGCCAGATTTAGTACTACGGATTTCTGAATCTTCTCCAAAATTAAAACCGTGCTTAAAGGAAAAAGTTTTATCATTGTTCTTAATATTGGGTGGCCATGACAGAGAAGGTCAATGCACTTCCTAACGAAGGCTTCCAGATATGTTCGCAGTTACGAATTGGACGTTGAATAAGTTCATTGCTGACCAAGGACATTACTTTGTAGGAGATTAAATAAAATTCCATGTTAGCTTATTACTTTGTTTCTAACAAAATGGTTCGACATAATTTTGATCGCATCTCCAATATATACTATTAGCTTCAAAATACAAAAAGATTTAAATGTAACTGTAAAATCAACTATGTCGACTATGTCTAGTTGTTTACTCACTTGTGAAATAGTATTAGAAAAAGTGAACCAGTGCCCATCTGCAAACAACCAGTTTAGATTAACTCTTCAAGAAGATAATCGTAGTAGACACTTTGACAAGTGTTCATAAAGATTCAAGCGAGTTTAACTTACATCATACGATTCTGGTCATTTGTGTGTGCCCAATTGATGAAATGGAAAGTCTTTCTCTAAAATGTCGTGAAGCAAGAGTCGTTTACCTGGAGGTGTATATTTTTGTGCTGTACTTTGTAGGTAGGGATGTTTCAGCATCACATTTACACATTTGAGAGAAAAAAAGGATATTCTCATATTACCGTTAATCTAAGTACGGCAGTTGAATCGTGGTAAATGGCCACGATGGTTATCCGTCGAGGCGAAATCATCACTGACAATCTTTAGGGTACTCAATTACATGAAAGGTCTTTGCACTCACGCAACAGTGCTCAATATGCATGGATAAAATAGTCATGCTTCCAAAAATTCAGGCCCACGTCCTTTCCAAAAAAAAACGGTAAAGATTCTCATTCAGTTATAGTATGAAACTCACTCATGTCCCGTAGTTTTCTACTGACTGTTACAAACTATTAACTCTTACTCCACCTGGATATAATTTTGCAGGTGTAAACCTTTTGTAGTAACCGGGTTTACAACTTCTGATTAAGCAATATTTTATCATCTTCCCAAACTCCAAACTTGTTTCGTGATCAAACACAACGGACCTTGGCTCTGTGTTAGAGCATTCATCTCTGGTGCATGCATTTTCTGGTTCCTCGCCAGTCAGTACTAATCATACTTTCTGGTAGAAAAATACTGTGTACAAGATTTCTTTGTTTTCTACATTTTCATCTCTTCAGTATTTGATTCTCTCTCATATTCACCACTTTATTTAGCCTACCTGTCGCTACCATGAACGGAAAATGGAAATATATTATCCCATTTAGTTTAGAACCCATTGGTTACTGACCAATAATAAAATTACATTGCTGCGATTTCAGCCAACTTTGATTTTAACCAAGAATTTTAGTTTACCTTTTCCATGTCCGTAAAAGTAGCATACATCGGTCCAAAGTTTCAAGTGAGTACATGTGTAATGCTTTCTCGTATCCATTAACAAGATTTCATTTAACATAACTAGTTAAACATGCTTCAAAGGTAAAAGAGAAATACGAAACTTAAATCGAGAATTATCGTATTTTGGTTTTATCAAATAAATTATAAGGTAAAATAATTAATACGGGTAAAAGATGATGAAGAAATTGTATTCTGTAGCATGCTTTTAGTATATAACTTACAACTGTGATTACTTTCTTTCTAAATTTATGTGCGAAAAGTAAAAGTGAAACAAGTATTGCTACAGAATCGCATTTCGTCGTCTATTACAAGACTTTCAGTCGGAGATATTTAATGCACATACAACGTCACATATTTCAAATGCTGTTGCATAGGTAGTTATAAGAGAACATCATCCAAACTGTTCATATTAAAATCTAACAGTGCACATTACATATAGTAAACCGACAATTGTGGATGACTCTAAAAGTCATTTCTGATAATAATTCTTTGAAATTTTAAGTATAATTGCAGCGGCCATTTAGAATTTTTTGCAACATATATTTCTCCGGCAACGCAGAATATTTCACAATGTTGTGTATAATTTTATCTTATAAATTTTTCACTTCGGTGGAATTATCAACACCTGAAAAGTGATATTAAAACGTAGAATCCAATAGTAATCCCTCCTATTCTGTGGTGTTATTACATATATTTCCACCAGATTTCGTAAAATATTTTTCTCTTCAAATAATTGTTACTGAGACTATTTGCAACGAAATCATATTTATCACTCTAGCATATTTTTGACAAGAGGAACACAAAATTAAAAACTGTGTTATAAAACTAATTATAGCGGAATGGAAATTGTCACATAAAGAAATATTTATCGAAATAATTAACGCTTGAGACCCATTGGAAACAATAGTAGTTAATTGTACCTTTTTGGAAAGAAAACAATCAAACTTTATGTAACTCACTAAAATATCTCCAATGCAGAGTTTCCCAAATATTTTTGTCTTAGAATATTTTACGCATAAGCACCGTATCTTTGCTTCAAATCGGTCATAATTTTGAGGTGTGTTTTTCATAATAGCGCCATGCTCAAACCTTCCCTATTTATTAATGACAAACATAGTATTAGTCACCAATCCATAAAAAATAAACAGTCAGATTAAAGGTTCTCTATAGTTGTGCTGCCTGCCTGTCTGATGGAAATACTTATAGCAAGAAGGCAAGATATTTGCTGATTTAAGATTACTGTAACAATTTAACTACCTCTTGAAAACTATTGTAATACTTTGTTTCAAAATAAGACAAGGCCCATAATCATATTTAGATTTTTAGCATTAATCTGTGCAATTTTGCACTATAAAATATATGACGGTTTAATTGCAATTTATTGTATGACTTTGAAATTATAGGTTGAAAATAAAAAATGATAAAAACGAAGATGTACGTGTTATGCTATGTATTATTAACCCATATATTGCTTATTATTTTTGTTTTCTATTTTGTTTTATTTCGGAAAATAGATAGTGTTAGACTTATTCTTATCGAATTTAGTGGTATCTTGTCAGCATGCATAGTCAGCGATCGACATCCTTGGCAGTAACAGACGAACATAATATACATGCTTTTGGTAATAATGCTATACAACGTAAAGAAAATATTTTAGATTTTAACACTCAGAACGTAAATGAATTTGTCACTCAGCCTGAAGAGAAAAATACCTTGATAGCTCAGTTAAACAATATCAAAGTCCAAGTAGAAAATCTCGTACAATAAACTGTGCTTGCAAAAGCTCTCACGCACATAAAGGAAAATCTGTGTGTACGTAATCTTATGAACGTTTGCGCTGGAAGCGTAGAAATCCTTTCTTTGCATCTTCCTCTCACATACAGCCTATAGCTTCCGTTAATACAGTCAACGTAAATCAGAATGTTTAGTCGAATAATAAGAATAAAGCAGATAGTAATATGTGTAATAATATTAGAAATAGTTAGAGAAATAATGTTCCTATTTAATTTGAAACTAATTTGCCTCATGTTAAAGCATATATTGATAATAAGCCGCATTTATTTCTATTGGATTCATTCAGCACTATCAGCATAAATCCTGGTAGTAGTTTAAGTAGTACGACTTTTGTTAGTGGAAATTCTCAAGAAAGTGATCAAATCGCTTTAGTGAAACTTCAATTAGAGGCACGGTATTTTACGCATCCTTTTCGAGTGTATAAAGTTTTTCCGTACAATAGTATAATTGGCCAAGATTTTTTGAAAAATCATCTTGCAATGGTTGATCACAATAAGAATTCTTCCAGTTTTGCTAAATTTAGTATTTCACCAAGAGTTGAATTACCGCCATATGTATCTTTTGATGAAATTTCTAATCATATAGCGAAATTATACAAATCTCAATTTTTTAGTGGCTCCTTCTGTTATTTTACCTCCGAACTCAAGTGTTCAGTTTACATTGAAGAAAGTAAATGATCTTGCAGGTAATCGCAATTTACTTGTTCATAATGAATTAATAGATACGCAAGCACAGATATTGGTGCGTAAATCTATTGTAGACCAAATTCTTCCAGTAGTTTATGTGATTAATCATACTATAAGTAAACTCTATTTGACAAATGATGTTTTGGGTTATGTCGAACATGTTATCAGTAGTACCAACTCAAGCATAATTGCGCTAACAATAAGGTCCATCAAGTCAATGCAGTAGATACAAAATGTTTTCCTGAAGGCTACGAATGTGAATCGTGTGAGTGTTAATCTGAATTGTTGCTACATCAACTACAGCAATTATATGACTCAGTAGAGAAATTTTATTCTAGTTTTCCTTGAAATGAATTGAATTATGGTAGTGCTAATGGATATAAGTATAAAATTGAATTAGTGGACAATATTCCAGTCAATCTCCCGCTATTTTCCCATCCCATATCACCTATCCCATCCCATGAGACAAAAAGAAATAGATATTTCATTGCAAAGTAAGTCCATATAAGTCTCCGGTAATGCTTGTTAAAAATGAGAATGGACAGTATCGATTTATTGAGGTATCAGATATATAACAAAAAAATGGTTCCTGACAGTTTTCCGGTTCCTTCTATTAAAGATATTTTGACTAATTTAGCAGGACGCAAATATTTGTGTTCTAGTGATGTTTTGGGTGCATTTTTAAATTTTCTCCTCACTAAAGAGTCAAACCATATTACAGCGTTATCGATTCCTAACCTCTGATCATACCATTTTAATTTTTGGCCCCAGTGTGTTAAGATATCTACCAGTGGTATGAATAGATTAGTAAAACTCAACTTAAAAGGTCTTCCTCAGAAAGAAAAAAAACATTTGGGATATTTTTCATTAGATGTTATTGGTCACACTGTTGTTAAAGATTATTTAAGTATTTCGAAACGAATAACTAACTCCATTTCCAACTATCAACCTTCGAAAACTAAAAAGCAACTTAAAAGTTTTTTTGGGATTGGCTTCTTTTGTTCGTTCATATTTACCTTATTTCAGTCAATTGGCAGAGTCGTTAATTTCTTTGTTCAAAAAAGATGATCCTTTTCGCTTGAAAGGAGCGCAAGACATAGCATTCCATAATATCAAGCAAGCCATCATTTCTGCTCCTTGTTTAATGAGATATAAGCCTGATTATCTTCTCTTTCTCTATTTTGATGCAGGCAAAGTTGCCCTTTCTGGAGTAATTAAGCAACCTCAAAATTCACCAGACGATATAGATCTAGTTCCTATTAGTTATTCTAGTCATGCGATGTCTCCTAGCAAGAAAAATTACACCTATATCAGCTTGAACTACTAGATTGCTAAATTCTTTACGTGCATTTAGATATTTTATTTTCGGACACCATTTTTATTTTAAAACGGATTGTCACAGTTTACTTTATTTGAATCAATCAAAGAATGTAACTAGAATTTCCAGATGGTTGAGTGAAATTGAATCGTACAAGTTTACTATTTCACATATCAGTAGAACCAGCTACACAGAAGAAGATGCTATTTGACGTTTTTCCACCCCACCTTTGAAATTTGGAAGATGAGGAGAAGAATCAAGAAGATCCAAAACTTTTGTTTACGCAGAACATAGCGAATTCGTTTTTATTTTATATAAACCAAATTTGGCAGCAGAGCAGTGTAAAGATCCCTTTTTAAAGATAACTTTCTTGGTTGGAACAGAAAGAAAGTAGAAATCCTTAAATAGAACCCCAAGCTTTATATTTTACTATTAAAGATGGTATTTTGTATAGAAAACAGAAAATATCTCAATGTTCGAAACTTTTAATTGCAGTTCCTACTTTTTTGTGTTAAAGCAGAAAGTACTTAGGCTTCATTTCTTTATCATAAAGTAATTCTAAAGTTTGGAATTTTGTATGAAATTGTTTTATACAAATGCACTGCACTCACTAGTAGACTATTAAAAAAAATATGTACTATGGTTGGTGCTAACATTCGTTTTGTAAATGTTCAGGGCCATTAGAGTAATATGAAATTAGTATTAGAAATATAGGACAACGACTGAAATCAGCTTTATGTGACAAAGATAAAAGAGAATGGATTGACTTACTACAAATCAAAGTTTTTTCACTTAACGTTACAAATAATTTATAGTTTCAAATTTCACCATTTGAATGTCTTTTTGGCTTAAAACCTAGTTTACTTCATCAGGTAATTTTAACACCCTGTGTCAAAACCAAGATAATGCCATTCGATTAGAGCAGTTTCAAGAGATCATTGATAAAGCACAAGAAAATTTTTACAAAAGTCATAAAACAGAGACAACATTTGTTGACAAGAGATATACGATACCTGCTTTTACAGGAGAAAAAGTTTGGATATTGGACACTAGAAGGAAGAATGGTCACGCCAAAGCTTTCAGTGGAAAGTTCATTGGTTCAGGCATAATTGAAAGAATGGAGAACCCAAATTCGTATTTTGTTAGTATAAGACCGCCCGAGGATCTGACTAGATAGACAGCATAGCAGTCCAGAGATTGATGAAGTTTTATGAGAAGGATTACCCAGAAGAGGAATACCATTTTGAATACTCTGACGAAGATATGCCCATCAACGTCTTCAGGGAAACCCCTACGATGAAAAAGAAGAAGAGGAGACACAAAGAAAATCAAGGACCACCAACTAAAGAGATTTTCAACCCCAGGAGATAATGTATAGCATAAGAAGTTTTCATCCCTTCTCTTTATATCAAAGGTATTGTGATTGCCGAAAATCTACCGACGTGCTCAATTATAGGAAAGAATTTTACAGAAGAAAAACAAAATTTGCTTGTAATACTGCCATCAGTCAGAAGATTAACATTTATAAAAATAACTTAACTCATTTAGGTGGTGGTGGTAAAGCTATTCAAGACGAAGCTGGAACTGAATTTTTTTAAGAATGTTTGAGTATATCATTATTGAAGCCAGGAGAAGCTAAGATTGTCAATGATTATTATTTACTATCCAATTATGTAATTATGGCATGTGGACACGGCATTCAGACAACATTTTACGAGAAACGTAAAAAAAATGTTTTAAAGTGATGTTGGAGAATGATCTTTCTACAATTATACTTCCTAACATTTCTACTGGAGGGTTTAAACTTCTGAAGTTAGAAGCTGCCAAATTTTCCTGGGCTACAACAAGATTATTTTTAGAGGAACATCTAGATGACTTATACCTTCTCGTATTTTGTGCTTAAGTTAGAGACAATTGAGACATTTAGCGATTATTCCCCATATATTTTCCTATTGATGAAGAAACTGTTAGTCTGTCTGTCTCCACGTAACGTCTATATGGATTACTTTTCTTTAAGATTGGATTGTGGATGGACACACCTTGTAGATGGATGATGAACTTTATTTTAGCACTGGCCACGCTTAGGAGGTAGTTTATCTTGGTTTTGAATTGTGCATCCAAATCTACCGGTAGAACACTTTGAAACTTAGAACTCCTTGAAACTTGAAGTGCTTCAAAAAGTTGAAAGGAAAGGAAATTTTATAATTACTAGGTTACTTACGATCAGCTAACCTCGTTAACATATTTGAAACACGCTATTATGTACAAGAATTCTACCATTTCATTTTATTAGACAACGTATGACTACAGATATTTCGTACTTTATTCTTTTGAAATGTGAGCATGTGAAGAATGAAGAACATTAGCGTCATTTATATGAATAGATATTTTGATATTGCATCAAGAAGATGCAAGAATAGCAATGTCAAGACCACAAGAACCGTGCTACAACCATTAGATGTACAGGATTTGATGCGGTGATCGATATCCAGCATTCGATGCCCGAAGAGGACAAGACTTAAGGGAGAAAATTAATACAAGAAGGATTTATATGTTAGTTTTTGTTTTAGGTTATATGTGGTGAATAGTTCTATCGTGCTGATTTCATATAGTTTGATTACAGCCAGTCAATGGGGCTATTACCATATTTTTGAATTCTTTTCGTGTCTACGGATGCTTTAAGCCTGAATAACTTATAGCTCATTTTTTCAAACTAAAATCAGTACCCTTCTTGTGCCGTCTAACGTTACTATCTTTGGTTAGCTAGATAGTCTTACAACGTTTTTCTTCTCGCGTATTAGTCACGTTTGATATTAAAGCTTTTTCTACATTAGAGGAACATATACTATATATAAATGTATAGAGGTCTATATTGGATTTTACTTCACTTATGTGATATTTATTTACTTGATTATCACTTTTTATTTTACGTAGTTTCTTATCATCTGCATTAGTGATAATTGAGTTTTGGTAATAGTTAAATTATTATTCCTACATTCCCCGTTCCACTCTCAAGAGCACTAATGGTACTCCACACTAACACCTTAAAGCACATGTCACTCGATATGATATTATGCAGGTACTAATGTTTATTTTTCTTTTTCTTACCTTTCATTTTCCCGGAGACGCTGTTGACTCACGCTCAAGGCTACCCCGTGACATGAACTGCCTTGCAAATACATATTCAGCAGTTTGAATGGAAGCTTGATTCAAAAGCAACAATATCATATATAAAGAACTCTTTACCATCAACAAACATTTTTTTAAAATTTATTCGACAATATTCTTTACTACGGAGAATTGAAATTTTCGTGTATTTCCGATTTCGAGGAGGGGATGTGAAGTATCAGTATAACTATAATGACGTGACTGTCAGAAAACTGTGTAAAATTTTAAATTATTTCGCGAAATTTATGGCACAGCTCCGGCACAATACTTAAGTGGGTCGTTTTCATCCCGGGTTCATTAAGGTAACCTATCGCTAGTAAATCCATTTAGATATGAGCATTTTCAAATTTTAGCACTGTACTAAGAATGACTTTTTCCTGAATTGCACAGGCGGTAGTATTATTTAAACATCCCTTAATTTCATACTATATAAATATAATAAACTTATTTATAGAAACATAGAAAATATAAGAAATAAATTTAATTTGAATTTATGGCTTTCAGAAATATTTTATGAATATTTTGTATTTCTGCTACTGCGTCCCCACCCGTGAAACTTACGTGCTAAAAATAGGGATTTCGTCATGGTAAGTTGGTTGTTGACACAAATAGCAAATTGTCAGTTTAGATGCCACACACTTCCTATCAGTTTCCGGGGCGCCTATAGAGTAGATTCTAGTATTACTGTCCAATTTACCCAGTCTGACTAGTAGGTAGCTTCTTAAATTCTAGTCAAACGAATTTTCATGAGTTACGCTTTTGGCGCCATTCTCTGCATTTTCCAAACCTTAGTGTTTCCAAGCTACTGTTTAATTACCTGTTTCCATACTCGCAACTTCATTACGAGCCTAGTAGGATGATTGTCATAACTCGAGTTTCCAGGATTGAAGTGTTCATCATCACACCTTGAAATTGCTGTGTCCTGGTGCCCAACAACTCCTTTCGGGATGCTCCCACCGACCCTTTCTCTCTTCGTCCATTTACAAGGTCTTTTGTTGAGATGTAGTTAAAAAGGAGGAGGTGTGGATTTGTGATTTCCTTTGTTATTAGTTTGATTTACATCATGCTTGGTACAACCGAATTGTACTCCTCTTGGTTTGCAGAGGTGGAGTTGGAATTTGATACTGGATTTAATATTGAGTATAGAGGAGCCTTACTTGTTCTTTTATTTTTATTGCAGAATACATTACAGTGTCATTTAAAAGTGCATTGCTTAGAATTCTTTCCTGAGTTGTAACATATTTCTATATTCTTTAAAGACGGTATTAATTTCTTTTGGATATGTTTAGATTCGATAACCTAATATGTTTCGATGTAATACCTTAATTTTACTCTCTGGAAGTGATTTTTGTCACTTTCATTAAATTGACTTATCTAAGGGCCGTAAAGATTCTTTACATTCTCCTTTTGATCTTAAATTAGGAGGAACAGTTTTTAGAGTTATACTCTATTGTACGTTTCCAAGAAGTGTTTAGCTATATTCAGCCAAATAATTAATTTTTATGGACTATTTTTTTCTCCTAAGCTGGATAAATAAGGGAGAAATAAGAAATAAGCAAAATAGATGATTATGAGGACTTCGCCTGTCAAAAAGTAAATATCTCCTAGTTTGCAAGCAAAGAATCTAGTTTGTAAAATAGTGCCTAATATGATACTATGATTTGATTAGCATGGTAAAACTGTAATCCTCGCGTCTATCTAGTAGAAAATATGGGTATAATTTTAAAATAATAATAGGTCTAACGAGTTAAATAATTTCTCCAAGTTTTTCAGGAGGATAATTTATGGAAAGAGATAATGTCATTCGCCTTGAATATGGACTGGAGTTATTAATGTATTTGCTGATGTGAAGTTTTCAGTTTCACCTAGTATATATGAATTTCATAATGAGAGTAATATTAATGTTACAATTATGAATTAATATATTTTATTGAGAAATATGGATAAAAAGGAATACCATCCTGATTTGTATTGGGAACTAAAGGCTTGTTAGAGTCTGTATGGTAAAGAATTAGTAAGTAGATCATTGATATTGCTTGTACAAGTAAAGATAAGAGGATGTGAAAGGAAAATAATCGATTTAAGGTTGTGTTATCTACATAAAAATCCCTCAAATCCATTGAACTAATGTTGTGTTATTGAATAGCAGACAACAGATTTGTAATGACTCTTACTCCTCAAAATGATATTTTCCCTCATGGACGCACATATCTGGCAACTTTTGGCGCAAAATAACACAATTGATGAAAGGGGGACCTACTATCTCACAGAGAAACAAGTTATAATGACACCTGTTTAACCAATATACGCTACAAAAGCAATCCCTAGCATAGAACAAGAAACATGTAGACTGGTTTTGCAACTGCATGCAGAAAAACAAGTTGCGAGTAATGGGAGTATGTAGAGATAAGAATACAGCTATGGAAATTGCAGGAAACGGAAAATGACATACTCAAATACTATGGCACCCCAAGGTTGCCCAGATTTACAATAAAAGAACTGAAACTGAAGTGGAATATTGATTAATAAGAAGTCAGATGTTGATCTATAGCTATTGCTCTATGTGTTCAGAATATCAATCGTCTATCGTCGCTTCAGTTACTACACTACAAATTCAAATATTCTCACAGGCTGCACACTAGTGAATTACTCATAAGTATATATGCTTTTGATCTTCCGCAGGTTTAGGTTTGAAAATCATAATTAGATGAACATACTATAATAATCAATTGGAATGAAAATCTTTCTAAGCGAAGACCGCATTTCATAACACTCTGGCGTATTCATTAGAAAGAGTTCGCCGATTCAACTGCCAGTGAATAGGTTTTGTTAAAGTGAAGAGGTCTGGTGAAGTGTCCTGTCATAAATGACAGCCGTCTCAGTAATCGTACATTTACCACCGCCTTCTCAGGAACACTTGCAATTTTTGCAGCAGAAACTGTTACGTGGTTATTGAGCCAACGCATATGACCTAAGAAAAGTATCGCTTAACAAAGAAAAGTATCAGCCCACACCGTAACACAACATCGTAGATAGTGGTGGGTTTGAACACGTGGATTATACATATATATGAACATCAATGGAATCTTTGAAGACACAGCTAATTCAAATTCACTTGATAGGTGAGAACCAGGGATAATATAATTGGTCCATCGTTGATGGCCTGCTGTAAAAGCTACAATCGTAACAATTAAGTTATACGTTATCGACCGGCAAACAAACTTACATGTGTTGTAAGTGGTACGGATACATGATGTTTCAACATAGATAATATATAACTAAAGTCATAAGGTTCGAGCCAAAGTATAAATTTCACAATGAGCTCGATGATGATTCCAGGTCTTTGTGCTACACCTTGTCTTGGATTCAGGGTTGCTGTTTAAATGGCCTCGTCTCATTCCGTTGTAGGTACACAAATCAAATGCTGCACGATGGTGATGTTAATCATCCTTATTTTTAACGTAGTTTAATCGTGTTGCAATTCTTACTGATCTTTGATCATCCTTGCATGGAAAATATTTGCGCGTGTTTGAGAAAATTTTATCGGCCTATTTGTTTATTTACACATTTCGCAAACTTCAAAAATCAATTAACGTCACAGCACACTGTTACTACAATGTTGACTTAAAGTTTCCGTTTATGAACATGCTAAGGTACAATATGTCAACAAAATAATGCGAATAATAGTAGCGTCTCGTCAAATCTTCAGATCATCCACTAAATGTATATGGCACATCCTTATATTAATGCTGGATTTTTGGTGCTGTAATTGTTTAAAACGCAATTTACACGCAAGTACTTTTATGCTCCGCTGTAGAGATACGTTTCTATTTGTGCATTGGCAATACTGGCGGCAATTTGTCGCAGCACTCTGGTGTTCTGTTGTTCTCCTGGCGTCTGTTAGTTTAATCAGGATGCAAACATCCTATGCCTTTACAACATGTCCGATTTTTGTGGCTCCATGTGATTTAACGCATATACCAATAATTATAATTCTTTGTGCACCAGTTGGGGGCCCCTGTTAGTTTATTGAAACACTTTATAACATATTATATCCCTGTTTTTTGCATTTTTGAGTACTAAGGTTTTTTTTTTGAATCCTTATCCGTCGATATGTATGACCTTTATGATATCTATCGTTGTTTGTAAGATATTGATAATTATTTCTTCTTCTTTGCTACAGACAAACGCTAGTAGCGTGAAAATTGTGGCGCTTTGAACTAATGTGCATTACATGTTTTTTGTTTAATATCTATCTCCATCGATTTGTCGGCGCTCTATCGTATCTCAATTTCATTTTCCTACATGATATCAATGAATTTGGTGTATGTCTGGTCTTTGACTATCAATTGGTCTATTTTCTATTGCTATTTGTAACAATAAAGCAGACTTTTTTTTGATATTTAGAGAAAGATGTACACTATGTAAATAATATTCACTTTCCACTCCTGTATCATGTTTCCGTAGCAGAGAATATAAACTATTTCCTGATTATGAACATAATTCTTTAATATGCTTTCTAATTTCTTTATTAATAATGACTGTGACAAAATGCGAAATTCAATTCCAATGGCTACTGAAAAAATGAAGTTTTCCCAGAAACTTACTCTAGAAATGGCGATGTTTTTGTGTGTGACTTATGCTTCAATACCTCATAAACAATTTAGCAAATCTATTCTCTGTTTAAAACACCTCGTTGCATCATACAAATCAAGTTGCGTATTCTGGGTTTCGAAATATAGATATGTCTTTACCATGGAATTTATAACTTCATCATTAAAGATAAGAAATTCCAGTAATTTGTTTACACATGATGACGTCTTCAATTATATAGTGTAAAATATTATTTACATAAACTACACACAGAGCTAAAAAGAAAATAGGCCTACCATTTCAAACCTTATAATGAACGTTGGGTGCAACATAGTAAAGTCCATTTCATATTCGTGTTATATACAGGGATGTTATTACATTAAAATTTGCCACAAAATAGAGAAGTGCAATTGAGAACTTGATAAAACATAAAAAACTATCTTTTAAAAAGTTATATGAGCTATTGCATGTTGTCGAAACTTTGCAAGAAAAAAATAATGAAATCTGATTGGAAGGCTAATGACCCTAATTCTGGGAGGAGTTTTTTGCCCTAAAACCGTTTTTTTTTGGAGAAAATAAAAAAAAAGGTAATCGTTTATTTTTTGCGTATTTTTACTACAGAGAGTTTTTATTTCATTTTTCATGTCCTTTAGGCACTTCTGAAATTGGTTATTAGCACTTTTGATATTTCATGATCAACGGTTTCGAGAGGTCCATGCCCTCTCAACCGTCTTTATAGAGAAATACGAAAAACGTATTTTCTCATTTTAAGTCAACAGTATCTTTGCACAATTCCATTGAAATCGGCTTACTTCTTTTTGCCTTTCCGGATAGTAATTTCATAATTTTGGGTGGAGGCTTTTGCTCCTGAAACCGTTTTCCCGCAGAAAATAGAAAACCTATATTCGTTTATTTTACAGTTTTTTGACTACACAAATTTCGTTGCAATTCTTTATGTCTTTCTGGTATTTCTGATATACTGTGAATAGCCCTTTTCACATTTTGTAATCAAAGGATTGGAGGGGTCCGTGCCACATTCAACCGCTTTTCCAGGAAAACAAGAAACACGTTTTCCCTCATTTTCCGTCTGTAATATCTGTGCACAATTCAATTCTCTTCGGTTCACTGGTTTTTGTCTTTCGTGCTTCAACTTTCAAAATTTTGGGTGACGTTTTTGCCCATTAAAACCATTTTTCCACAGAAAATAAAAAAAAAATCATATTTATTTATTTCATGTGTAGTATCCGCATGCCAAATGTTATCAAAATTGAAATATTACACCTGAAAATTATTACCTCTATGTTAGAATTGGGTGACTGCTATTTTGATGGTAATACAAAAGAAATTATGTTTGTGGAACAATCATTTGACGCAATTGGAAGTCACTACAAAGAACGGCGTATAATCAAATTTTCTTTATGGTGAGAAAAAAATAATTTTAATCTTTGAAGCTAAAGCCTACTTATTGCATAACAAAAAAATATTGCAAGTACTGCATACAAAATTGTTTATAATATTAGTGTCTCTTAAAGTATTTATAATACCCAAAACTTAATCCTTATCAAACTGTGACACAACTCCATTTTTCCATGCCACCTTCACCTGTTTGTTCTTCAGTAGAAGTCGGTCGTTTTTATTTAGTAGAAGCCAAAATGTATACAATAACCCAGCAGATACCCAATAAAAATCCATGTGTTTAAGATACAGCTGTTAAGAAAGAATCAAAAAATCCTTTTCTCCTCGGGTACTAGTTTAAGCTCTCCGTTTGAAAAAAATCAAGCAGGGTTTCGCTGTCAAATTGAAGTGATATCTCTACACTGAATTTGTAATAATGACATATGCTTAACGTATTATATGAAATATTTAATCTTGGTTTAATATAATTTGACTGGCATGACGTACATTATCACTGAAGTAAAAATTTTTCGAATTACTAATTCTTCTTATTGCTGAAAAAGCAAAGTTCGGGATGTGATCTCATATCATTTACTAAAATATTATATGGGATGTTAAAAGGTTTGAGTAAGTACGCAGATTAAATTGCAATGAGAATGGAGAGATCGCTCCTTATGAACCTTCATTTTGCCAGAAAGCAAAAAACTTGAGTGGATTGACATACACCATTATGCAGTGACAAAGCTAAAACATGTGTAGGGAATTAAGTATTTTATAGTGGAAAACGAAACGTAATTTTACAGTGGGACTTAAAATAACTGATGATATTTAGGATAAATGTTTCGTAACCTTTATTTGTTGGGCATTTTTGTCTGAAAATAAAAAAAGTACTTGATTGTAACATTGATATTAAGTGTTTTGAAGTATTGAAAAAATATTATGTGAATTTTTAGGTTTCAAACTGTTTCAATTTTAACATCAGAATCAACACAAACTAGATCTAAGGGAATAGTTCTTCTTGTGTAAAGTATGATTTATCATGAAAATCGAACAATATCAAAGAGTTAATTTGTGCTTACGCTAAAAGTAATTTAAAAGTTTAAATATAAATAGATCATTATACTGCAAAATTAAAATACTTTATTTTTAAATACATACACGTATATTTAACGCATCATATACATATGTATTCAACTTGTATACAATATCAATTGTGTTGGTGCGAAAAATTGAGTTATGTTAGTAGATGACAAAACATTATAAAAGTGATAGATAGTTATAGTTTAAACGATTAATCTTTAAACGTTTATGAAATATTATCACTATGAAATATCCATTTATATTCTACACTCTACGACGAAAAATACATTTGAAGAAAAAATGAATGTTTTTGTACTGTAGCTATATACATAGCAGAAAATAATAATGTATTTTCACAAAGTCATCCTGTAAAAGTAAATATATACCAGATTTGACAAATGATCATAAAAATTGCACTTTTAACTTAAAGTGGAAATTTGCGTATTTTGCCCATATTCATTTGAAATAAGTGCCGTAAAGAACAATATTCGCGTAGGCATAGCAAGGCACTTAAACTACAATTTATTTATTTGTAAATGAGTTAAAATGATACAGCAAAATCATAAAATAATAACATAATCATGTAAAGTTACACTTCATTTTCTCTTCCAAGTCAGTATTAACACTAGTACAATTTCAAAATTATTCAGTTTCTCTCACAAAGTTAAATTTGTTATTTGAATCACTTGTTCGTAGGATGGAGAAATAAAAAGAAAATATTTAGCTACAGCTTAAATCATTGTAAACAGTTGGCCATAAGCCAAACATTGTGAGACGAAGGGTCAAATTTTAAAAGGTGTAAGCTTCAGACTTAAAACTCAATGCCATTTAATGTATCAAAGATTTCCAATTACTTTTACGCAGAAATCTGTTATATATTTAATTAAAGTGGTTAAGGGGGCGTAGAAAAGTCAATTTCTACATATTTAACATTAGAAACAAAAAGATAAAATGTCGAAAATTACAAGAAATGTGGACACAGTATGATATATATTTAAGACATGGATTATAAAGTATCGTAATTAAATTTTGCATATAGTTAAATAAATCAATTTAAGAAAACGACCGTATCCAGAGCAGACAATTCCAAATGGTCTGGTTGTCATATCGTTTTATTTTTCAAGCTCATTTAGCAATTGAATAGAGACAAAGTTCTAGTAGCATGTACGAGTAGCACCAATTTTACCTTGAGGGTGGTGGAAATGGAACGTGATATGAACTCTTTAAAGTTCCAGAAGCATTGGTAACTTATACTGGTCTACAATTGCTGTGGTTCTCAAAACTTAGTTGTTTCAATAGTCAGATCACACACATCCCTCTCAAAAGCATCCCAAATGTGTCAAACAAGATTGAAGTCGGAGTTTCTTGGGAGCACATGGCAAGCAACTTCAGTTTCGCGGAGTGCACATGGATCAGGCAGCCACAAACAATCGATTAGTTAGGAGCGGTGGGCTGGAAAAAGTCTTGCTCTGGATATGATTCGCCAGCAACGTGTTCAAGGAGAACAATGAATAGTCCTCCAGCAAGTTTTCGAAAGTTCGCTGGTTAGTGCCATTGTCAGATGTCTAGACATGTATGCCAGACGTATTGATTTCTCACCTACTGATACCACAGATTGACTGTACTGTGCTGGCAAAAAGCATTCGTTGCTCCATGTGGTTGGCGACTCACTTGTACCTGGCCATAGTGAACTAATGGGTACTTCGGGTTATCTACTCAACCGATACTTCTTATGCTTTGAGTGTCCAATGACAATGTTTTTTTTTGACCACATCACTCTATGTACGTTGTACTGGGTGTTGAGAAGAGCTACAGTGGTGGAACTCATGCTTCTGTAACCCATGGTGCGGACATAGTTTTGGATAATATGGCTGCTCACATGCCGAGGATGTGCAGCGTTTAGTTGAAGAGTCAGAATTGTACTGTGGCCAATTGTACCATCCCAATTAACCGAAGGCAGTGATTTTGCTCAAATGTACGTTCTGATGGTAAAGGTTTAATATGGTGGCCTTTGGAAAGTCTAGGGCATGCACAAGTTCACAAGTGCAGTGGCCTATACGGCTGCCCCGATAGTTTGACTACGATTAAATGCACTGAGTCTCTTTCCTACATATTCTGCAGTCCACTTTCCTCCATACAAAAATATGATGCTTGATTTTCGCGCTGTAATATGTCACGCTCTCCTATATACTCACTGGGAGAACTAACTACAGCTCCATTTCCTCAGAATGGCAGCGGTTTGTAATTCAATTGTTGATGAGCTCTATTTAAAACGTTATGAAATCTCATCAAAATAAAAAATAAATCTGTTTCTAGCTGAAAGAGAGTTAAAAGTACCAACTACGGAAACATATCGGTGGTTAATGGAAGTGAATAAACGAGAGTTATCTTGGTAAAATTATGAAAACCGAATAGTTTAGAACTAGCCATGGAAATATAAAACCCGCAAAGCCTAAAAGGCTTCGGTTTTAGTATATTTACATTGGCCACAGATGAGAACAGTTCTCTTTGTCGGACGTGTCTATTTCATTTTGGTAAACTGTCTGGTTAACTTTGATTGCTTTTGATATTCGAAGATATGAAAATGGTATTCGACTAGTTCGAGTAACGTTGCGAGTTCGAATTATGCAACATTTCTTATACATAAAGTTACGAGCTGCCATTTACAAATGAAAGCGTGTCTTCCTTCAATATACCTCAGTCTCTTAAAAATTTTGTTTTATAAACAAACAACCTCCCTGCTTACAGCTACCATATATATTTATGTGTATTAACCACACCTAAATTAAATTGGACATATCATATTTAAGGGATAAATTTGTACAGATATCCAACCCAGAATTCAAACTGTACATCCAAATAAAAACTAATGCCATCTTCAGAAAAGGTTGGAAAACGTACATATGTATTATGATTCATAGAAATGTATGAAATTGGCCTAATTTTAAATATCAACCACCTAACTAAAACATTTCTAAATTTAGGATTATCTAATGTCTGTTGAACTACATTGATTCGTGTGAGGTAAATTCTTTAAAGGAGAAACAAACATGCACGATATCAAGAAGCACAGTGACTATTCCTTTAAATATATTTGTATAATTCAGTGCTACTTATTTGCTTTCTTTGATGTATTATAAACAAGAACACTAAATAATATTTGCTATTTTACAGATAAGTAATGATCTGACTAAAAACAGGTGAGAACATTGTGCTAATTTTATGTCTGGGAAGCGGAGCTTCACATCATAACCGTGTGAAATTTCGTGCTAAAATATTTCATTTAATATACAATTTGTTGTGATATGTTTACAACAAACATAAAGTATAATTCCTTGTCACAATATTAATAAATTTACTAGTAGTACACTACACCTAACTTCACGTATATGGAGCATTCTGTGTAGAAGAAAATCATGTCCAGTTACCAAAGATGTGAGAAGGTGACATGAAATTTATATACTTAGCTCAAGTGTATGGAAATGTTTACATTGTGTTTTACATTGTAAGAAATACTTACAATTTCCAAACTTCAATTTTGTAACCTCTGAAAGGTGCTTAATTTGAGATCTTATATGAAAAATGCCCAAAAATGATAAAATAAAATGTCGTGATTCACCTTACTTTGAAATCACCAAATTACACAAAGTATTATATATCAGTATTCCAGAGTAGATAGAATGACTTACGGAAAGATATATATACACAATACGACAAATAAAATATATGTTCACCTCTGGAATTTATAATTTGTACATTTACTAAAATGTTATATACACATGGCTGAAATTTCAGTTTCTTGTGGAAAAATATTACTTTCATTTTGTCAGTTCTGCTGCTTGAGATGGTTAATGTACATATATGTAAAAATATTTCCAGCACCATATATAGAAATAATTTTCTCAATTGGGAGATTCACAAGAAATCAAGATCAAGTGCCACTGGAAAATGAATTCGTCGAAAATAGTAGTTTTCTGAAATACATAAATACTTTATGGAAAGTTATGTACATACAAGTTGATAAATTAATTTTCAAGTTATTAAATTTGTAAAACACCAATTTGGAGTTAATGTATTTCTTCCATAGGCAGATACTTACATCTGTGAATTTACCTATTTTTTTATTTATGCAGCAAAATAATCAAATGTACTGTTTACATTTAAAGGGTTGCGTGTTTTGTCACACGCAGCTCTTGAAAGAAAGATCACTACGTAATCGACATTCAGGAAACATTTTACCAAGTGTAATTAGAGATGCTGGCTTTTTCATATTTCTTTCAATTAAATAAATAACAAATTATTCCTAAGTAGTTCACATTCTGAATTTTCATTAGTCCTATTCCTTGATCATGTAATTAGTATATTACTTCAATCCTTTCGCTATAGGCGCTTTATCATTAGTTAATGCCCAGTAGGTAAAAAGGGGACGAATCAATATAAAGTATATTACTTCCACAACACTCATAACACTGGCTCCTAGGAAAAGAGATATCACTCCGCCATAATACACTGTAAGGAAAAGAAGCACTAATACTACTACACTTGTCTTGTAATGAAGTACTTACATACTATTTAATACTATTTTGTTTAAGACCAATAATGCATATGATTTACGAAAATATGACACTCTTCTAGTAGTCATTTTGCGAGTGTGAATTGTGCAAAGTTTCTTATACATAAAGTTCAGGGATGCCATTTACCAATGAAAGCGTGTCTTTATTCGCAGTACCTCACTCTCTTAATGATATTGTGTTATATATAAAATACCACCTTAATTAGAACTTCCATATATTTACGAGTATTAACTGTACATAAATTAAATTAGAAGTACAATATTTCAGCGATAATTTTTTACATGGGCTAGAATGCAAACTGAACACTCAAGCAGGAAATACTATCATTTTGAGATAGCTAAGGTTTTTTTAAAAATTTTCTTCAAAGTTTATAAATATAAACAAATGACTGGAATATAATTCGAAATACTTCCTCATTTATGATCACAAGGACTCCTGCAATAAGAAACTAAGATCTTAAAAGATAGAAACAGGAGCATCAGTTTTTATTTACTTATTTTCACTTGACCTAACTGAAACCAGTGCAAACTAAGTATCTAAATATTCAAGTTTGGTTGAAAATATTCAATTTTAGAAACGTTAATAGATAAATACTATGAAATGGAAAATGGAAAATGATATTACTAAGGTATTATACCTAGTATGTGGGATTAGTCGTATTCGTGAAGCTAAGTGCGTCTGTATATAGCTATCAGCAGCATTTAAACTACCAAATGTAGCTTGCTTCCCTTTGGTTGAGAAATGTATGGTAAATCTAAGGTTATGGCTAAAGTGAAATCACGTTCACTATCACTGAAGTCTTCTATTAGCAATAGCATAGGCATGTGAAAATACATATCTAAGAATAATAATAAAATAACTATCTAATGTTAGCGTGCTAGGGGTTCCTGATTCTATTCCAGTTTGCGCTAAGTAAGCTTTATGTTAGAAAAATACTGTATGCGTTGCTTTCCTCCGGAAACTTCTATTTTTAACATTCTTTTATTCCAGTATAATTTTTATTCTCATCATCTTTCACTTTAGTGTACACGGTGCGTCTGTGAGAGAAAACTGAATGATTTAATTTAATTATCATGTTTAATATCTGATAGTCGTTCAGAAAACAAGGAAAGCAAGTTACATTTCCAAAGTTGTGAGAAAAAGATACAAAATGTGTGGACGCCAAACCCATATCCTAAATGGAGATAAATGGTTTCCAAACGTCCCCCAAAAATAAAGTAAAACAGAAAAGAACTTAAAGATGAAAAGCAATTTTTATATTGATATTTTAAAATTGTAATAGTTAGATTATCTCCAAAATGAAGTTTCTGGCTACAGGTATGTCTGACCTTTATTCGTGTTAATAACAATATTTAAATATGAATTGTTTTAGCTCTAAAAGAAGCTTTAGGTACATATCCCCAAGATGAAATATGTGCAAAGTTTCCAGAAGTGAACTTGATCCCTTGTGTCATATGTGGCGCATATACACTCATATCTTTTTAGTCGTAGAAGTGAGAAAGAGATTGCTATCTTTAATACAAAACAACTGTCGTTCCTCGTTTTCAGCAACTTATTTCTTTTGAGAATTATCTAATTGTTATCACTTTTTGAGCAAGTGTTACCATGAATTGCAATATATTCATAAAGACAAATATATCAGCGGGTACTTTTGATAACAAGTATAAATATTACATTATAAATTACAGACGCTTCCCTCTACCGCAATGAACTTAACGAAAGCATTATTAGAACATTACTAGACCAATATGAAGAAAATAATAACATTAAATATATTTTCTTTTTATAGAGTTTAATACATTGGATCTATACTTCACTGCGGTATGACACTCTTCATAAATGACATATTTTACACAACGCGTACAATCTCTTTCTCAGCACCAACACATACAGTGTTTTTTCTCTTTAAATATCATAGTTTAATTAATTCACAGTGGTTGAGAACATCAAAGTTTCGCCAAATTTGCTATGCGAAGGTAATACGGTTATAATTCTATAATTTTTAGTTAATTGTTAAAAGCTTAATAGATTCTCTGCTTTGGTATTATTCTTCATCACTTAACATAGTTATTGCGTTTGACGATATGTCTAACACAGTTTCCGTTGTTTCTAGCTGACTCACATAGTCTGCGTGCTTGTTACTACACGCGCATTCACTTTATATAGGATTCACTGTGACTGAAGGGACCAACTGAAAATGGGCCGCTGCCGTTGGGAAATTGGCTTCTTGTGACGGTTACTTCCATTTTGTTGTGTTATTCATTTATTTCTTCGAAATAAGTCAGTTGTCTAGCAAGCATCTATCTGCAATAAATATTCGGTTTTGCATATATATATATGTATTCCATACTATCTTTGTCTTCTGATTGTTAAAGCAGGCAGGTGCTGCTGTCTCGGAATGTCCCCAGGGGTGTGACCTCCAACTGCTCTTCAGTGGACAAGCAGAGGAGGGAATGGTAATGCATACTTTTGTATACAAAGCTTCTTCTAGAGTCAGACTGGAGTAAGAATATGTTTGGACTTGAAATGAAATCGTTTCAAGTTATCAAAATTTGAAAGTTTTCTCCAAAACAAAAAGTACAGTTGATGCTGACTCAAAAGGTTTAAGCTGGATCTTCAAAACCATAAAAGACAAACAAATACAGCATTATTATAGACAAAATGAGTGCGTTTCGGTTCGCTATGGTTCAAAGTCATAATGACTTAAATTATTTTGCAGAGCAAATAAGTGGATTATATTACACTTTTGGCAATAAATCCATCTTCACAACAAATAGAATAAATATATAATGATGAAGGGGAAAATATGTGTACCTAGGTATATAATTTATAATTCTTTAGAAACTTACTGGTTTGAATATATCTGTACAGGAATAAGAAAGACAGAATACCAAATTAAGCAACTAACAGAGCACAATTATATATCATAAAAAATAAACAATTACTTATCGAAACTAGAGGTAAAATAAATCTAAGCCTGAGAGTAGTAGTTCTAAAAATGCTGCAATTCATTATCTCCATGACATTTAGGGATCGTGATCTCACTAGAGAGTGAAGCTGACAATAGGCAAATTAGCACGAAAATATGTGGCCCGACACGTCTAAGGATTTTAGGAAATATATGCAAAATTGGTCAATATACAAAACAAACATTTAAAGAAAAAAACTATTATTTTCGATAAATATTCGAAAACAGCTAAAGTACCTATTCGTACATATTGTACTGATATTTAGAGGCTATTTCCAACTAACTCAGGCTTTAAATTTGTTCTAATTGTAAAAGATGGCACTAGTAGATATTGGTTTCTTGAGCCAGCAAGGCAGTATAATTCCAGGATTACCATTAATAACGTTAAGAAATTATGGAAACACTATTGATGGAAATATAACCTAGTTTCAGAATGTACTTCACGTTATTTTTGGCCAATAACTCTGAAAGGTATCTTTAAAGCCAAAATATTAAACATATAACTACCAATCTTTTTAATTCTAGTCTAAATCCAGTAGAGGAAACCAATGTAATAGAGAAAGAGCTTTTGAGATGTTATATTAATGAAAATCAGACTCAGCCGTGTACCATTCAATAGAAAGTTCAATTTACTGCTAATAGTAAGAATATTATTCAATATACTTGGATAGAATATCGTTTACGTTACTTGATAGTAACCTAAATATCAAGTTAAATATTTTAGAGATTAAAAGAATAAAGGACATAGAGCAGAATTGACTTCGGATAATATAGAGAAAGCCTGGAAGAGAAAGTAGCAGGTATATAGAGGTAAGAGAATTCTATCAATTTTCCAAATAATAGACAAGGAACTTGTAAGAAATATATAAATAATGTTTCTTTCTATGAGAAATACAACTCACATTAAATGTAAAGTTTTCTGTGCCTGTTTGGGTGAAGCCAATAGATAATCCTAATAGTAAAATTAAACGTCGAGCAACATATTTCAAGAAATATGTATAAGAAAAAGGAATGAAAACGAAGCTAACCTGAGCTTAGAAAAATTAAATAACTGAAAATTAAAAGAATATCGACAAGATTTTAACATAGTGAGCAACGAGTTACAATATAAATAACCATAATCATTTTGTACATTTTAAATAAGATGGACAAGAAAGGAAAATATGTTGATATGCCAGTTTTTTTGTTTCCATAAGAGATATTTGCAGTTTATACTCTACAGTTTCCACATGATTCCGGGAGACCTTTCAATACGGATTGACGCCATATCTTGAGTTATATGGTGATCTATGTAAGTATAGTACTATCATGGTGCCCGTCTAAAAGTCCGCTATCTTGGATTCATATAAGTGTTTGTTGGAAATAAAAGGGAATAATGTGAAATATCCTTTCGTGGTAGCTTTTAACCACAAATACAGCTCTGATGTTCCTAATAAAACTCCAACTGACCAAGGTAATATATATATATATTAAGATTATATATTTATGTTACAGCTTCGGCAATGTAACACAAATATATAATCTTAAAATATATATACTGCTTCGATCAGTTTGAGTTTTATTAGTAATATTGAATTTTCCAAAGCTCAATGAATAATGTACAAGCTCTGATATTATTTGCAAATTATCTCTGATCACTAGACTTCGGATTTTAGCACATTTGCATGTTTTTTCCTGATGTGATATTGATATACACTTTAACAGTTGTAAGACTAAATTTTTGATCTACCTGGAAAGACCAGGGGCGGTCAGTTTGAAGTTATAGCTTTTGAAGGAAATGTAACGGAGAAAAGACGTCTTAAATTTCTGTTCATGTGAAATATATTTTAATTTTATAAGAACTCAACACAAAATATTGAACAAGTCAGTCCTGTGATCTTGGTGGGAAGAATAGAGAGGACAATATAAGAAATGTAACTACAAATATAACTACTAACCACTAAATTTTTACTCAGAATAAGATTAAATTAATAAGTAAAAGACATATCTTTCGGATATAGGTTATTGTTTCAGCAAACGCCACATTACATGTGCTCTTAATCACAATTTTGAGGACAATGAGACAAGAAAATAAACGTAAATCTCGAGAAAACATCGGAGGAAATATATATGCTTTCAAATCACCAAAGCATACTCGCGCAGTAAACATATTCATAGCGAAAATATTTTTACAGTCACTGATTACTAATCTTCTGCAGCGCATACATTACATGTGATGGTTTTGATTATCTTTGCAGAGCACTTACCACACACAGATTTTTTAGAAACACTACACGGTTACGAAGTTTTGTTTCGGTTGCACTTCGAAAATACTTGACACTGATTTTGCTTACGATTGACTGCTGAAATTGATGGAATACCTGTAACTATTTGCTTTCGTTCTTTCGATTTCACATAGTCCAATTTTAGAGCCTGTACCAGCTTCAATAAAAACTGGTACCTCAAAATATTATTCCCTTTTACCTTCTTGAAAATGATTCAAGCGTTGATCCCAGCTAGATCGTGAACATTGAAAAGGACGTACACGGGCTAACGACGACATACAGCTCGATCTGAATACTTCCGAGACATTTGATCAAGTACATTAACACCGCACTTAGTGTGATTGTAGAAATGTATTGTTTCAGGTTTCTTCTTAGTCACTCCGGTTACTTCAACACTACTGTGAAGAGTACTGAGAACTAAAACATTCTTCTTTTCTTTCCGTGGTAAATAGTTAGCGTAATGTCGCTTGCTGCTTTTCGTACAATTGTGCTGTGAAAATCTAGCTTTGGCATTTTGATAGTGTTCGGAAATTCTCTTCTTATACGATGGACTGTACCAACAATACTTGCTTTCTTTGCTTTTACCCTTTCACATAAATTTAGACTGCTGACAAAATTGTCCGTCATTACATTACGTCCTTTGTTTACGTATGATTCCATACGTTTCATGACAACATGCTGTGTCAAACGTTCATTGTCCGATCGATGCTTATCTTTACCAAGGTATGAAAATCGATTACAAATATACCTTATGTCGACATCTACCAGATGCCAAAACTTAATTCAGGTTTCTAACCCATGTAGTGAATGAATCTTCATCGTGCTATCGGCGATGAGTTTTTAACCAGATCTGTAACACACAAAACAATTTTCAATAAATCCTTTCCACACTGAGGATGCCAAAGAAAATTTATCTCCTTCGAGTCTATTAGGTCCGGTTGAACACAGGTCGAAACGTAGATATTTCATAATGTCTTTGAACCTATCTTTTTGCATTGAAATTAAGAACATAGGTGGCCTCTAGGTAACTGACTACATTAAATCCAAATCCGAGAGTGTAGCATTATAAATTTCTCACGCATTCAACAAATATATAAAAGCATCTTGGACAGAAAGAAGAGAAGAATTGTCTTTCGTTTGTTGCGCGCTTCAGTTGATGTACAAAACTTGATATGCCATAACACGGATTCATCACAAAATAACCTCCATGCTGTGCTTACATTAGTATCATCACACTTACGTTTAGTGAATGAAGGTCCTGGAGAATGAAGTAAAACATTTTGCTGTCTGAAACTGCCTTCTTGTTTAGTACCCGCATCACTGACACTTCAGATATTTTACTTATGTTTCCCAAGCGCAATTTCACCGGGATGTAGACCGTACGAATAATTTCTCTGTTACCTTATTCTTCAGGTGGATTACTCATAGATGAAAAACACGAATACGCCGTCTTGACATCTTCTTCATCAGAAGGATCTTCGCATGACGAACTTTCTACATGGGACACAAGTTCCTCATCGTGGACAACTTCATCAGATATCGAATCACTATTGGATCTTTCTTCTATGTCCCGCAAAACAGTGAATATTTGTTCGGGGGAAAGACCTTTTTGTGAAAGAAAGAAAGGAAATAATAATAATACCAACTAAACGTAATGTCCCGAAAAAGCAAAAACGAACTTACCAACCAACAGTTGGAAAATACATCAATATTACTACCGGTCAACTTGACCGCTTCTGGTCTTCCTAGGTATAACGTTATATTATTCAAAACAATTGTCAACACAAAGGTAACATTTTAAAGAAAACATAGCATCGCGTAGTCATAAAAAGAAAAGAAATTGTAGACACTAAAAGTTTACCACTCCCTAGGTAAATTAAACTAAACCTTCGAAGCCTGCCCTCATTCAGTATTTATTAACTGAATAACAAAAATAATACCAGAACTTTCATTGGTCACAATGACCGCTCTGGTTTTTCTAGTGTTAAACAAAAGTTAGTTTCAGCAGTCGTGAAACGAATAAAATTGGAAAGATTTCTAGTTCATACCTGTGCATGTTTTGGAGGTTAGTGCATTCTTATGTAGCTGCTGAATATAAATGCATATGCAAAGGAATGATAAAATTGCTAATTTTAACATCCAAAAACTTTCCTCATAAAAGGAATTTCAAGTTTCTAATATAAATAGACTAAAGACCTTGAAATGGTTCCTTATTGTTAGTTTAGAATATCTTCCAAGGTCATGTAAAGGGAAAATAAGAAAGGGACGAGTGATTCATCCTCCCGGCAATGTAACATGACCATTACCTGTTTGGAAGAACATATAATAACGCTATCAAAACTCGCACACTATCTAGAATCTTACATAGTGGAACGGGCTTGGTGGACTAAAGGTTAAATGTATAGACAAGGTAACAAGAAAACGAAGACTTCTACAGACAAAGTAGTTCATATACGTAATCTCTCATAGAAAGTTTATACTTGACAATTTATATGTACTTGACAATTTCTATTAAAATGCTTATTTTTTACATTTTGTGCATAATCAATGACATTTAACTCATTTCTACCTCTAAATTCGTGGAACAGCAAAATATCTCTGTTTAAGATAAATCTCTGTTAATTAAGGAGCCTTTTGAAGATATCATATACTGTATTAAAAAATCACTACTCAAAACCTTATGTTCTTGTTTAAAGGAAAATAATCCATTAGAAATTTTTTGTATCGAATTATTTGTAAATCGTAGAATATTTTCTTCTAGCGGTACATCGTCCATTTCAAACAAAAGCCATTTATAATTTATAATATTGATACTTATCCTCTGAAAGTTATCCTCTGAAACAATGAATTGAAGAAGATCAGACATTTACAACTCAAGGATAAAATATATATTGGAAAGTATGTGCTAAACAAATAAGTAATATTTTCAAAGTAAGTTAGTTTATTTTCATTTTGACTTTCATTTATCAATGGGAGTATGATTTCCATTTTGATCTACATAGAAAACTCGAAATTCAGCATTGCCCCGTTATCTGGCTTTCTCACATTTTTGTTATATTAAATGGTAGCTAAATAGCTCACTAATCAAAACATCTCTTGCAACCATCTCTAAACGTTGTGCTTCGTAAATAAGTTGACATTTATCTGCAATCTTTTCCCCGTGAGAACATAGTGTATGATTTCTAGGGTAGTGTTGCTACCCTGTGTAGGAAAATGGCCTCCATCACAATTAAGTCACTGAATGCAAGTTGCAGTCAGATCGAGGACACAATTAACAAACACGAAGATAAAGTGACTACAGCACTAAAACAACTAACAGGAGATAGTTCGGGCCAGACTCTTGAGCCGAATATCTGTTCGCAAGTTCAAAAAGAATGACTATAGTTCTCTAAATGCGAAAAATTACTCAAGAAAGAAATACCAGATTTGAAATTGGAAACAAAGGACCAAGGAGAGAGCATCGATCAACTAGAGCAATAAAGCAGGAGGTCGTGTCTGGTCCTCCACGGAATAGCTGAAACACCAAATGAAGATCCCGCGGCATTTGCTCTTGAGACATTCAGCAAAATGATTGGTGTAAATTTCACCGTAGACCTAATCGATCGTTGTCACAGGCTGAATTCCCTTGGTCGTAGTAGAAGTGCTGCAGAAGTTGTGCGTAAGGGATCATGTCGCATCATTGTACAATTTATGTCTTATCGATCTCGGGACTAAATTTGTAAGGTAAAAAACTATTGAAAGGCAGTGGATTCCTCCTTACCGAATCCCTTGCCTTCAAACGCCTGCACATTCGACGATGTTCCAAGGGTGCATTTGGAGTACGAAATGTGTGGAAAAACGACGGACAAATTATGATCCCGATCGGTCATGAAAAAAATATGTGACAAACGAGAGTAAGTTGCTTTCTCTACTTCCAAATGAAGCACATTTTTTTTACATCGTGTGTATGTGTGTGTGTCAATATGAAAGATATGTTTCGAAGATACTGCCAAGTTTCGTTAATAGTTGTTCATGTGTCTAGTGTTACGCGTTTTTTGTTATTTCTTTCCTGTGTGGTTTGTGTTCTTTCAGTGTATGTTTGTGTCTTTAACAATGCAATAGTCCTCAGCGTCTCCTAACTGTTACAAAAGCAAAAGCAGTGTTAGTACAATTATTTTTTTCACATTATTTTTACTGCTATTTCCAGTTAAGTTAAGTAAAATACAATGTATTCAGTGTTATTAATTTTCATCACATAAGATCAGGTTCAATTTTAATACGTGGTAGAAAATATCCTGCTTATTCAAAGACCTCATTAGAAAACAGAAAAAAACTCATAAACAGTGCACATTACTGTCGCGCTAATTACAGAATGCAGAGTAACAAAGTAGATAGATTTGAAACACTGAGCCAGGGTTAATCGTTCTTTGGGTAGTTGTGTGGTATCGATGTGGTGTCAATGACCGCACTCGTCCCTCCCTCTAATCACCCTGGTCTCCAGTCAACCAGCGAAATCCTCAAAGGCGAGATGGCAACCATATGATATTCAACTTCTGCACTCAAATGCACAAAGTGTCATACGGCCAATCTTAGCCCTCTCTTTTATTTGTGCATGCTTTATTTATTTATTTATTTGTCAAAGTTGCAGATACAGCAAGGCAGCCATTTTACAATGAAAGTATATAACACAGAATATTGCTGGTTTCTGAGTCTTGGCTGAAACCTGCCTTATCCGACTCATTAATAAGCATACTCAACTACAGGGCTATAAGATGCGACAGAATAGGGAAGGGTTTCGGTGGCGTCTTGGTATATGTTAGAGAAAACGTTAAAGTGAAAATAATAGATCAATCCCCCAGTTTATATTCCGCTTCTGCAGAATACCTCATCCTCGATTGGAATATACAAAATAAGCATATTCTATTGATTTCCGTTTTTTGCCCACCTAATACAAACTTTGAAAATTTTGAAGAAGCGATCTCCCAAGTTATCCCTCAGTACAGTAACATCATAATTATGGGGGACACTAGCTAAGATCTATTTACGTCTAAATCCGAGGTGCTGCGATATAAAAGCTATATTAATTACCTAAATCTTTCTTTTTGTACGTTACAACCTACTCACAAAACTGGGACGAACAAGTCTTTAATTGACCACATAATAGTCTCTTATACTTGCAAAGTAACAAATGTAGGTCAAGTATCCGTGCAAGGTATAATCTGACATGACATTCTTTATCTTCTTGTAACATAAAATGCCCAAAATACGTTCAACGAGTAACATATAAAAGGAATTTAAAACAAATAAATGACAACACGTTGTACGAAGACACAAATCTCGTGCCGTGGTACTTAGTTTGCTGTTCTCTCATTCTGGATCGAAATGTAAGGCATTTTATTAATTTTGTGCAGCAACTGTATAATAAGGATGCCCCTTTGAGAAGGAAAAGATTGCGTACACTCCCCAATTCTTGGAGTAACGATGATACACTCTTGCTCATGGCTCTTCGTGACTCTGCCCACAGACAATACAGAGCGGCTTTAAAACAAATATCAAACATGTCATTAATGCAGGAGGAATATAGAAAATTACTAAACCGTTGTAATCAAGATGTTTATAAGAAGAAATTCCAATTTGCTAGAAGTCTCCTGAGAAATACGGCTATACCACAAGAGCTATGGCAAAGTTCCTTGGTATTGGTGTCAAAGCCAAAATCGATAAATTTCTAGAACTCCATATAGACACCATATACGAACAGTTACGCGAACACCAAATATCAAACTATTTCAAGTGATCCTTTGAAGAATATAAGAAAACGAGCCATGTAAAATATATTTAACCTTCACCTCCTCACTGTTCCGGAAGTCATGAGGGCAATAAACAAAATCAAATAACCTGCTTCGGGAGCTGACGACTTGCCAATTATTCTTATAAAAAATATTTTATATTTCATTGTAGATGTCATTGTGCGTATTTTAAAAGTTCCATCACAACCGGAGAATTTCCATCAATTTGGAAACTCTCTCGCTTTTGCCCATTGTCTAAAACCACAAATGCAACAAAAGCAGAAGATCTCCGTCCTATTAGTATACTCCTTGCACTTAACTAAGCGTTAGAGCATATCATACATGACCAATTACCTAAATTTCTCGGAAAAAATAACATCTTAAATCCGTTTCAGTCAAGTTTCAGATCCCTGCACAGCACTTGCACTGCTCTAGTAAATATCACTGATGATATTTGTGCCGCTATGGATGAACCCCAAATTACACTGTTATCCCTACTAGATTTTTCTAAATCATTCCAAACTATATACCATGACATACTAATTGCCAAACTGTCTTCCTTCTACAACTTTTCCCAATCAACTTTATCTTCGTTAAGCTCCTATTTATCAAACAGAAAGCAAAAAGTTATCATTAATAACATATGTTTCCCTACGGAACCTGCCCCATGTGGAGTCCCGCAGGGCAGCATTCTAGGACCTGTTCTGTTTTTCTTATACATCAACGATTTATATGAAGACATCACTCATTGTAAATATCACTTATATTCAGATGATATACAATGCTATTTAACCACTAATCTCATAAATTTAACCACCGCGATTGATAACTTAAACAGTGACATTGAAAGTATCTGCAACTGGGCACGTAACAATGGATTGCAAGTAAACCCAACCAAATCAAAATTTATCATGCTTGGCTCTCGTAAACTATTCTCCACAATCAATATTACAAGCGTACCGAATGTTCTTGTAAACAACGTAACCATTCCTCTAAGCGATAGCGTCAATAGCCTAGGACTCCAGATCGATAAATTCTTAAATTCGACAAACCATGTTAATAGAGTATGGAAGAAAGCTTATGGCTCCCTTTATTCTCTTCAGCGTTTAAAGAAACTTTCTCCCGGAATCCATTAAAGCGTCCCTGGTTCAATCATTGGTAATCTCTCATTTAGATTATTGTGATGCAGCACAAGTTGATTTAACCGAAGATCTGGCAAAACGTTTCAGCGCATTCAGAATGCCTGCGTTCGCTTCATATTTAATCAAAAGCGCTTCGACCATATCTCCCATTGTTATCAGCGACTAGGGTGGTGCAATTTAAGCACCCGTCGCCGCATCCATTCTCCAACACTTTTATATAAAATAATTAATTGTAAAATACCTACTTATTTATTCTCAAAATTTAAATTTCTCGGAGACACTCACTCACTAAATACCCGCTGTAAAGGAAATGCAACACTCGCCGTTCAAATGCACAAATCTAATTCCCTTTCCAAATCTTTCATACTATTTACCACCGAAGCTTGGAATGACACCCCTGAAAGCATCAGAAACTCTGGTTCAGTGTTGACTTTTAAACGCCGGTTTAAAGAATATCATTCTAATGAAGACTTTCAGTAAACAAACAAAGAAACAAACAAACAAAAAGTTGTTACACACGAAACTATTCCTTGCGTCACCATGTAGTCGTTCGTTTTTCTTTTTTCTCTCTTTCTAGTTCTTACTTTCTTTTCTATTCCTTTCTGATATATGTGTATTACATATATATTATACATAATCCCTAGGTATGTGCATCGTTTTATCTATACATAGTCAAAGGAATGCATTTTATATGTTATATATAATCAAGATTTATTTCTTTGTTTCTCTCTCCTTGTATAGTTTAACATGACCAGCATTGTCGGTTATTTATTTTATATGTAATAAGTTTCATTTTCACTTTTCATGTTTCATTTTCTTTATATTGTTCTGTATGACTGTAACGTGCCTAAGTGTGTATACCCTTCTAATTCTCGTTGTAAAAAAACGGTATTATTAGATCCGATTGTAAAAGAAAAAATGTAAATTGTTGAGTGGAAGAAAAGGTTAAGCCTTAACTCTGCCATTTTAAATAAAAAATAATTAAGAAGTAAGAAATGAGAAATATGTTAAGTAGTTTATACAATCATGAAACAATCTAGATATGTACTTTTTGCATACTCCGACAGAATTCATCCCGAAGAAACCGTTGAGAACTTTATTTTCGGAAGAAAGGATCAATCGTTTTAATATAAGCTTTTCAATTAATCAAAATATTTGCTTTAAAAAACCGAAATCTTCTCGCAGCAGTTCCTTTCTGATATAAGATAAATTCTCGAGATTTCCATTTGTGGCTTTATTAGAATATTTAAAACCAAGCTTACGTGGCTTTCATATCCATTTCGGAATCTCGAACATAACTTTCACACGAAGTTTTCTGTTATGATTTCTATAATTTCACTTTCTTCCTTCTCATGCTCCATGTCTCGCTCCAATCAGTTTACTCGATTTAAAGTATCAATAATATATATAGTAAATTATTGCTGTTTGAAACGGAAACTGGTACGCTAGAAGAAAATATTCGGGATTTACACATAATTGGACACAAAAAGTAATTTCAAGGGGAATTTATTTTCTTAACAATCACGAATACAAAGTTTTGAGTACAATAAGTTTTATTAAAATAAAAATTACCTTGAAGGGGACTTTGACTGAACGAAAATTTATATTAAACGAAAACATTCAATGATCTCATGAATTGAAAGACAGAATGTATTAAATTCCCTTCATTAGATGAGACTTGTGATGTAAACAACGGATATTGAAATAAGATTTTTAGTTGAAATTCGAAATAAGTTCCGGAATGCAGCGTTTAGAAAAGTTTTAGACATTCTCTGACAGCTTATGTATGTGACGTTGTCTGTAAGGATCATGTCTGTAATAGGAACCGTGTGAGTTTTTTAAACGAAGTGCCATTTTCACAGTTATTTTCAAATACCAGTAACTCATTCTATAGCTGGTCTAGAGACATATAAAAAGAAGCTTAATATACAAAAGAGATCAAAAGAGAGGCAAAAGTGGAGGGATGAGTGCCAAAAAAGGGCATAGCATTTATTTTTGTCTTGCAGTTGGAAAACGTATGTAGTTCTTTGTCCATTGTAAAGTTTTATGTCTACTAATTAGTAACAGAAATAAATACTGCAACTGAATACGGCATTTACAGCATTTTAATTTATCTCACTGTGTCCGTTAAATTTATGTACGGGAACCAGCAAAATAATCGACCCATCTCCCTAATTTGACGATATTTTTTTGAAAATATCTCCGTTCTCTTTATATGCTGGAATTTTTGGAAGATTTCCACAGCACGAAAAGTGGCTCAGTGGTTAGTTGCGCCTGAGTTTTCGTCGAGTGAACACGTGCTGTGTTGCTCGCGCTTTGGTGCTGATTCTGCCAGTAGTGATAGTTTTTTTTTGTGCGAGTTTTTGCTGTGCTTTTTGGGCTTGAGCAGAGTGAACTTACCACTTGATTTGGGTGATTTCTCCCCGTTTTTGTTAAGTGAAGTGCGAGATTACGACTGATTCCGATGGCCAATATTAGGCTTAACACTCTTCGCATTAGTTTTCAACCTGTCTCCAAAGTTCCCAATTCGATTTCGCTCCATGAGTGGATACGAACCACCTTTGAGCTTGCACAAGATGCAGTATTAAGTATTGAACTAGACTTTCCACAAGTTTATGGTGAAATTCTTAGTGTTAGTGACGAACTTTATACTGATGGTCATTATTATAAAGTACGTACTGGCCGCAAGGTTGTGAAAATAATTTTAAAAAAGAATATCCCTTCCTATATTACTCTCAGTTCTCTTCGTTGTTGGGTGACGTATCCCGGACAGACAAAAACTTGTGCGAGGTGTGACAGTGAAACGCATTTGGTGTCCCAGTGTGATCGCCGAACATTTAGTGCCCGTTTAGATCATCGGTCCAGTGATCCTTCTGGAATTTCTACTTTGGGTAGCCGAATTGCTCAACCTATCCTACAACTGAAGGATGCGCCTGCTATTCACAACTATAGTGTGTTTCCGGTTTTGCCGACAAAAAGCGGGCCCGCTACTACTGCCATGCCAACTCTGGATGACTCTACCCCGCCAGTCCCCTGCGAGGCAGCTTTTGTGTACCGACCAAGTGATACATCCTCACAGGTCCCGTTTCATGAAGAGGGTATGACCAGCCAAATTCTTCCTGAGGTTAACCAAGACGCAAATAAGGTAGGTAACTTATCTGATAAGACTGAGTGTCCCGGACCCCAGCCAATGACTTTCAATACTTCAGAACCTGCTCGGCCTGAACCTCTTGTTAGTGATTTCCTTGACACGGTGCCTCCTCTCTCCGATGTGCTCGACTCGACTGGTAGTGGTTCCCCCGTTACGCCTACATCCAGTGTTGATGACACTCCTGAACCCCCTATTAGTGAACAACTGAAAAAGAAGAAACGTTCCAGTCACGAGGTGAATACTGGGAAAGTTCTGAAAGTGACCGGGAATACCTATGATTCGACCAGTAGATTAACCCGCACTAGATTACGATAGATGTCTCAATTAGATGCTACTACATGTAATGATGGGGAGGCTCTCCCCGAGACTTTGGACAGACCCGCTACGCAGTGAGAATATGCTAGTGGTCTGTTTGGGACTTTTGTTTTTGTTAATATTTCATCTTTTTGCTGCTTTCCTTGGGCCTGCCCTTTTTTTTGTGTGTGCCTTTTCCTCCATACCAAGCCTTTCCTTGCAGCTCTTAATGTACTCTTTCAAAATAGGAACGGTCAATTTTAATGGTCTAACATCTCCTACCAAGCAAAGTGCTGTTTTGGATTTCATTAAATGTTATTCTCTTGATATACTGTTTGCTCAGGAATTGACCTTGACCGACCTTCAAGGTCTTTATCAGCACACCTTTTTTTCTAACGAAACTGTTAACGGCACGGGTACTGCACTTATATTTCGTAATGATATAGAATTTGAACAGTTATACAAACATCCCACCGGCCGGATTATTACTGGAAATGTGGCCAATATCCGGTTTTGCAACTCATATGCCCCTGCAGGTTCACACAGACGGCGTGAACGTTATAATTTCTTTAATTCCGAGGTAGCCACCGCCTTACATGACAGGTCTCGTTTGATTATATGGGGTGGAGATCATAACAGTATAGTTTCCGCTCAAGATTCCACTTCTACTTCGAACTTCTGCCCTACTTTATTATAGGTGATGAACCAATTTAATTTATGTGATGTCTGGCGTCATTTTCATCCCCACAATCCTGGACACACCTTTTTCTACGCCACTGGATCTTCACGCCTCGATTCCTTTTATATCTCATTACTTCCACATGTGCAATCTGTGGAAAGGATTACTGTTTGTTTTTCGGATCACATGGGGCTAGTTATGACTATCCAGCTACCGCTTCAAAAGCTTTTGAACCATAATAGCTTATGGCACCTCAATACCGGCATCCTTTCTGAGCCAGAATTCCAGCAGTTGCTACGCCAACGCTGGAGAGAAATTAATCAGCAACTTTTGCGACGGAACAATATTATCCAATGGTGGGAACAACGGGGCAAACCAGCTTTGAAACAAATCTGTAAAGAATACAGCAGAGAACGGTCACAGCGATTCCATGAACAATATAATTACTACTCTCAGCTTCTACGCGACTATCATACGGCATTCCTTAACGGTGAACTTGTACTTCCACAAATTAAACAGGTAAAGGCTTTCTTGTTAACATTACACCGCAAAAGACTCCACGGTATTACTGTTCGCAGCAAAATCTCATCAATGTCACCCACTGAGCCTCGGAGTCTTGTACATATCAGTGCTGAACGTCGCAGAGGCAAGCAACAGATTATTCATAATATACTGGATGATAAAGGTGTTTTATATGAAGGAACTAATATTATTCCATACTTTGTGCGCTATTTTGCTGATTTATATCGCAACCATGATTTTCCAGCTAGTAATGACGGTGTTTTCGATACCTTGAATCCTCTCCAAGTTGAACTCCAAGCAGAGCTTGATGCTCCCTTTACTGAAGCAGAAATTCAGCATGACCTCCACCAGGCAAAAAGGAATAAATCTAAAGGCATTGACTCCCTACCTTACGAATTTTACCAGACATTCCCAGATCTTTTCATTCCTTTCTTTACTGAACTTTTTAATGCCTTTCGTTCTAATTTACAAGTCGGCAAAACATTTACACACAGTATTATAGTGATCATTCCTAAGCAGCCCAAGAGCACCCGCATCAACCAATTTAGACCTATCAGTCTCGCATGTTGTGATTATAAACTTCTCGCAAAAGTTCTAGCAGCTCGGTTACGTAATACTTTAAGTTCCATTCTGTTACCGGAACAATTTGGTCACGATCAGCAGCATCCTACATATCTAGCTTTATCGAATATTAGGGACACGATCGCTTATTTTGAAAGTCGTCCGAAATTAACTGCAGCGCTTTTGAGTACTGACTTTTCTCAGGCCTTCGATAAACTAAGCCATCAGTACTTATTCACAGTTCTTGAGAAACTTCATTTCGGGCCAGTGTTTTTAAATATGGTTAAGACGTTATACTCCCAGCGTACTGCCCAACTTAAACTGAACGGAGCCTTAAAGCGGGTCTTTCCAATTAACCGGGGGCTTATTCAGGGCTGTCCCTTGTCCCCCATGCTTTACAGCATTGCCGTTATGCCGGTTCTGCATAAGATCCGGAATGACATGACGGGATTGTGTGTTCCTCCGGCTACTATTAAAGTTCAGAGTTTCATAGATGATATTTGCTTTTTCTTTCGCTCCCAGCGCGATTTAGATACTATCCTTACTAATCTCCAGATATTTAGTCAACTGTCTGGTGCAGAATTACATCCCACGAAAACCAAATTACTTGTTTTGAATGATACGTCTTCTGGCCCTTTTTGTCTCCCCCTTCCCTGTCGTTAACACTCATAAAATTCTCGGCATTACTTGGCATACCACTATAAAAACATCTATTCAGGCAACATATGGAGTGGCTGTTCCTAAGGTCATTAACTTGCTTTATAAACACAAAGATCGCAATCTTACATTACATGAGTGAGCGACCTTCTTAAATATTTTTGCCTTCAGTCTATTGTACTATATAATGCAGATTTTTCAGCTTTCTGTCTCAGACGCTAACACACTTAACAAACATATGTTTGCCTTTTTGTGGTATCAATCGACACTGCGAGTACATCGTCGAACTGTGTGTACGACCAAGCAAGTAGGAGGGTTAGGTATTAAAGACGTGGCTCTTCAAGGCCGTTGTCTATTATTACAACGCACAAGTCAGCTGTTAACTTCCTTTTCTGAGTCTTTCTCCGCTTGCCATATCATGCGTTGCCTTCGGCACGTGACTCTCAATTCACCTGTTTCTATTCTGAACTGGTCCCAACCTTACCATTACCTGCGCACCGTCATTCTAAACATTTCGTATGCTCTTATCAGTCACACGGCTATTGAAGATATACTTATTATGCAAATTATCTCTATACCCCCCTAAATGTGTTACTCGCCATCCCAATTGTTCTTGGGCGCAAATTTGGCATAATATTAATTCCTCTTTTTGACCCTCTGGAATGAGAGAGTTATGGTATAGGTTAGTGCATAATGTATTTCTTACTAACCATCGAGCATGGGAGCTCGGTTTTCGACCAGATGCTCAATGTATCCGATGTGGACAAGCTGACACACTCATCCATCGCTTGCAAACATGTCCATCCATCCAGCACTTGTGGCGTAGCTATACACATATTATAGCACGAATACTTCGTGTTGATCAACGGATTATTAATAGTGAGCCGTTTTTTCTTTTGCCTGATTTCAAATACTTCCCACGTCCTAAACACAATATCATAGTGTGGTTAACTATTCACACAGCAGCTATCCTACTTACCGAAAATGAGCTGGTGACACAAGCCATGTACATTTTTAGATTACAGTGCTCTTTAAAAACAATGCCTTCAGATCTACGCTTGCGTCATTTTGCTCACTACCCGACTGCTGTTTACTAATTAATTTTTTTCGTGTGTGTGTTTGTGTGTATACTTCATGTGATTGCTTTTCAGTTGTATTGCAGTGGTATCCTTTTTGTAATTTGTGATTACTCTTTTATTCTTATTATATATACATATATGTAATGTAATTTCTCGCAATAAAACTGACTGTTAAAAAAAATAAAAAAGTGGTACAGCGTTCACCTCTACTGCACGGGGTCCTGGGTTCTATCCCAGCTCGCGCCAAGTGAGCTTTGTGGTGGACAAACACCGTGCGCTTGGGTTTTCTTGAGGTTTTCCCGTTTTGCCTCACTTTCTTCATTCCACCATTTCATTCATTTTTCATCATCACCATCTCCTTTAGCCTAGCCGCCATACTCGCGGGACGTAAAATTTAAAGGTTTCAATTCATTTCATTTTACGCCTGTTCTACTACAAGATATGATTCTCATGTATGATCGTATTCCAGATAGATAATTTTCATTTTTTGCTTTATGTATATCGAGTTTCCGAGTACAAGAAATGTTAGGAATATTTGATTAAATGTTTTTTTTTATTTGAATGCATATTATTCTGGTTGTTGCTGACGTTGTAACGCTCCCTCCTTGAAAACAGGATAACCATGTATAGATATTCAACCAAGTCACTGATAAAGCCGAACTCAATATAGTTGTATGCTTTAATTAACTCAATCGCAAATGTCTGAAGCCAATATTTAAGCGTGAACTTAATTACTAAATTCCAGATAATTATAATAAACAGGAAATAATTATTAATTCTACTCTAAATTAACTAAAGTAACTATTATACGATAAAGTTTCTTTCAAAACAAGAATGCAATAAAAGCAATATAACAAACTTTTTCTTTCTGAAACTAAATATATAACCACGCAGTTAATTCTGAAAATTTATTATTACTTCAACAAACGATACTAAATAACCATATTTGTATAACTAGAATAACAAAGTGCAGCCTCTATTGAGCAGTTACAGAATTATTAACACTTGATTTGATATTTCTTTAAATAAGTCAAATATTCTCTAAAGAAGCAAATATTTAAATTCAAATATCTCACCTACATACGACAGTAATTAATTCTGAATTAATCTGGTTTGAAATACACAAATTACTCATTAAAGAATCAATAGCTTTCATTTAGTTAACCCAGTAAAAAAAAGTTAAACGATGATTCAATTAAGTACGGTATGCCACAAAATATATACAATGTGTTCCACGAATAACACTATGGACCACCTCCTGAAGAAACCATGGCAAATAGAAACATGAAACCTTTTGAAACCTTCAAGGGACATAAAAGGCAACATTATGCTGAAAAGGAGAATCCCCACAAGGGGGGCTAAAGGGGATTACTAAGGGTAACTCAAAAATTTTAAATAGCAACCCCCATCGTGTGGTACCTCGTTTGAAAGGTAATTACGAGTAAAGACCACTTGTGAAAATTGTAAGTCGCTAGCATGTCCGTAGGCAACATGGCGGCCATCCGTAAATGACGGTAGAAGTGCGTTCAACGAATAACACTAAAGCTCGTCTCCAGAAGAAACGAAGGCAGATAGAAACATGAAAACTTTTGGAACCTTCAAAGGACATAAAAGGCAATATTATGCTGAGAAGGAGAATCTCCCACAAGGGGGGATAAACGGGGTTACTGGGGGTAACGCAAACATTTTAAATAGCAACCCCCATCGTGTGGTACCTCGCTGGAAATGTAATCGCGTATAGAGACCAGACCGTGTCCACAACAAACTCTAACGTCTAACGTAGGTCTAGTACGGAACGAAAGCACAATACACATACCACACAACTAACTCTATAATAGTATTGCAAATACAAAACATGCAAATTGAACTGAAACCGATAGAAAAAAGAGTACCATAATATTATTGAAAACTCTCAACCCTACGAGGCTCGAATCCCGGACCGCACGTGTACTGAACCAACACTTTACCATTGCGCTACTGTCGAACTGCTACTCTTACGGACGAGGAGATGTAGCTCATGACTACGAGTTGCCCGTGGTGGCGCTTTGGTGTTGGACACACGTACTTTGGCAAACCTACTCTGTTTACTCGTGCACCACTATCAGATATGCTTTTCCGACCAACACGAAAGAAACACAGATACAAGTGTTGGCGGAGCTGAATGTGCATCCTCAACAGTCCATAACAACTGTGGCTCAAACGTGTGGTGTGTCACGCACAACGACATACAGAATCTTAAAAAACATACCTTCCATCCATGCAAACTACATATGGTCCAGGAGGTAAGTGAACATGATCCCGATATGCGTATCAAGTTTTGTGAGCAGATGTGTGAGGCATTGGCACGTGGGACCATTGTGCTGACAAACGTGTGTTTCAGCGATGAGAGTACGTTCTACTTGAATGGCAAGGTCAACAGGCATAACTGCCGATATTGGTGTGACACAAACCCTCATGTATTTCGTGAAGGCAACACTCAACACCCAGAGTCGCTGAATGTCTGGGCGGGTATCTTAGGTAATCACATAATCGGGCCCCTCTTCGTCGATGGAATATTAACGGGTGAGAAGTATCTGGCGCTGCTTCAAGACTTTATTGCACCGTTGATTGTCGAGGCAATGGAAGATAATCCGCAAGAATTTGGGGAGATTCCTCCCGTTTTTCAGCATGACGGCTGTCCTGCCCATTTTCACCGCCTTGTACGTGACTATTTAGATAGTGAGTTTCCGCGACGATGGATTGGTCGTCGCGGCATCATTGAATGGCCAGCCTGTTCGCCAGACTTTGCTCCACCCGACTTTTTTCTCTGGGGCTATTTGAAGACTATAGTGTTCCGCACGCAGCCGAACAGCATTGCGGAGTTGCGCCAACGCATACTTCATGCCTGTCATTCTATACCAGTAATGACTTTTAGCCGTGTTTGAGAGGAGTTCGTCCAACGTTTACATTACTTCCAGGAAGTGGGCGGTGCACACTTCGAGCATCTCCTGCTTTAATGAGGTATGTTCTAAATCATACTATGTTACTCTCTGCTTACAGGTTTCCAATGTTTCTTCGATCATAGTTTACGGATGGCAGCCATGTTGGCTACGGACATGCAATCAACATGCACCTTCCAGAACAGGTCAATACACGTGATACTTTCAAACGAGGTACCACACGATGGAGATTGCTATTTAAAATTTTTGAGTTACCACCAGTAACCCCCTTTAGCCCCCCTTGTGGGGGTTCTCCTTCTCAGCATAATATTGCCTTTTATGTCCCTTAAAGGTTCCAAAAGATTTCATGTTTCTATATGCCTTCGTTTCTTCTGGAGATGAGCTTTAGTGTTATTCGTTGAACGCACTTCGACCGTCCTTTACGGATGGCCGCCATGTTGGCTACGGACATGCTAGCGACTTACAATTTTCACAAGTGGTCTTTACTCGTGATTACCTTTCAAACGAGGTACCACACGATGGGGGTTGCTATTTAAAATTTTTGAGTTACCCTTAGTAATCCCCTTTAGCCCCCCTTGTGGGGGATTCTCCTTCTCAGCATAATGTTGCCTTTTATGTCCCTTGAAGGTTCCAAAAGATTTCATGTTTCTATCTGCCTTGGTTTCTTCAGGATGTGGACCTTAGTGTTATTCGTGGAACGCACTGTAGTACTGAAACTGGCGCATCGCGAATACGTGGTTGCGTTGTCGATGGCGCATAGCACCAACTGCACGTGTTCACAGTAGTGAAGAGGAAGTTATGTTGTGCAGTTTTTGTTGGAAATGAGTCTCTTGACGGAGAGAAAATATTCATAGTTAAGAATTATTTCCGCTCATATTGAAGCAGTAGCCAAGATGGACGAGTTTCGACCCGTTCCATTCCTCAACATTACTTGATGCCTACTAGTGGGGAATGTTAAAGGAGAGTGTGTCCAACTGTGAAAATCCACCAAGAACTGTGCCTGCATTACATGAGCAAATCGTTTCTTTTTCCAGGAGTCTGCAGCAACATTTGTTCCAGGATATGTTTAAAAATCTGCGTTACATGATATGTTTGAGAATGAGAGGCGCTGCACACTTTGAACACTTACATTACGCATACCGTGGTAAATATACGTGCTAACAGTGTGTGTATATGTGTGCGTAATATGAACGTTAATTTCTTTTGAGGAGAAATAAACTCACACATAAGTAGAATGTAATTATGTTCATCTATTCATTTCAGTACTGTATATTTAGGATACTATTGTTCTATTCGAACAGACAACGGCTAATAGGGAAAATAGGTCCAAAATAATTTTTAATGGAAAGGGCTTCAAAATTAACCCCAACTAAAATCTTTACTTCATTTTCATAATACTCTCTTCTCAATACTTTTCAATACTTTACAAGTTTAGTTGCCAAGAATCGTAAATATTTTATTATTCAATATAATATTCGTTGAACCAATGAATGGTGTTTGACCAAAAATAGTAATTGCCGAATTGGAACTTCCTATACTTCAGGAGAGAAAGTAGAGGAAATTTGAAAATCATTCAAAATACGAATCCAGTACATGAAGCTAATCTGCATATCAACCATCCATTAAACGCAGAATAAATTTATGGTAGCATACAGGAAGTGTGTTAACGGACACATGAGTGAATCTTAAATTTGGATGATCTTATGAGCAAAGTGTTGGAGATTATTAATAAAAAGAAATCTAGCTAAATGTATGGCCTATGGATCCTGTGGTTCAATACCGCGTTCACAAAAGCTCTCCACTGACTTCTATCCTTAGCTAACTGCATCCAGTTTTTACGTTGAATTCCAAACTCTGCGAGATCCATCTTAATATTGTCCTCCTATCTGCGCCTAGGTCTTCCTAATTGTCGTTCTCCGATTGGTCTTCCAGTCAAGACTTTGAAAGCGTTTCAACTTTCTTCCATTCTAGCTACATAACCCGCCCATTTAAGCGTTCTAGACTTGACGACCATAACAATGTTGGGTAAACCATATAAATTATGTAATTCCTCGTTATAAAGTTCCCGCCATTTCCCATTCCCCGATTCCCTTGGGTCCGAATATTTGTCTCAGGATCTGGTTCTAAAATACTTTCAGTCTATATTCTTTTCTCAGAGTAAGTGACCATGTTTCGCAACCATACAGAACAACAGGCATATTTTAAGCTTTAAATTCCTCGACAGTTTTCGAGACGACAAGAGTTTTTGAACCGAATAATAACACACATTTCCTGCTTTTAGTCAATATTTAAATCTACGTGAATATGATTTTCCTCTGTTAATATTGATTCTAGATATTTGAAACTATCCGCTTTATCAAAAGTATTATTTAATATTTTAACGCATCCATAATTTGCTGTATAACGGTCCCTACTAGCTTACACGTATTTAGTTACCTCAGCATTTGCTTCTAAACCCATATCCCTTCAAGCGTTTAATAAGATCTCTGCATTTCCTTCTATTATTCTCCTATCTTCCCCTATTAAATTTATATCATCAGCATATGCCATGTCCTGGTGAATACCGTTCAACTCCAGGTCCTGGTTGTTATCTTTGTTTTTCCTTATAGAGTATTCCAAAACCAAGTTAAATAATAATGGCGACAAAGCATCTCCTTGCTTCAGGTTATTTTCGACTTGAAAACTCGTGGACAAAAAATTTCCTACTCGGACTTTTTTGGGGGATTAATTTAAACATATCTTAATTAATCTCATTAGTTTGCTCGGTATTCCAAGTTCTATAAGAACGTTCTATAATGTTTCTCTCCTAACTGAGTCACACACATTTCTAAAATCAATTATTAATTAATGTACCGGGGTATTGTATGCACACTTTTTGGGAGTATTTGGCGAATGGTAAATGTTTGGTCGATAGTCGATCGATAGTTGATTGTTGATACTTATTTTTATTTTATTAGTAATCAATGAAAACCGATACAACCTATATAAATCTGGAGGTTGAAAAGATTTCATGAACAAGGCATTTATTTTCAAAGTTTTAGTAATTAGCCTTGCACTTGATTGCTACACGCATTACATGCAGAAAATTGGTTGCTTATAAACTGATGTCATTTCACCTTTCATATCAGGTCCTCTAATGGTATTTGTTGAAACAATCTGGCATACATAAAGCTACAGAACATTGAGCACGCTCCCAGCTTCTTTCTTTTCGTACCCTTTTACCTGTGGACACTTTGCCTTTATCTGCACAGACTTTTCATTCGCTGTAAATATATTCCTCCCCAAAGCTCTCCAAAATATTTTTCCTAATACGCCACTAACTATCTAGAGGAAATGCTATAAACAGCCAGATACACGAAACTCTCTGTCTGTAAACTCAAAACGTTGGTACGACAAAATATCCACGCGCTATTCAAAATATCCGAGACGTGTATAAAATAACATTTCTAATTCAACGCCGAAATATTTTTCTAAATACTTCTCTGTCTATCCGTGTGGATAGCTCCATATTTGAACACACCATTGCTGTATATTGTGGAATATTACAAAGACAGACTTGTGTTCCCATGCCAAAACTTTATTGTTCCAATTATTGTCGAGTAAATAAAGAAAGAACTGACCTCGCATATAATCATCGTCCACGTAATTTGGGTCATTGTCCGAGTTATCGATTTGAGATCCAGAATCCACATCCATTTGATATAGTATATTTCGTATCACTTCTTCGCCCAAATTGTCCCTTATGATTGAAAAGAAGCTACTAAACAGCAAGAGCAATCATTCACAGCTGCTTCGGTTGAAGCACAATTGAAAAATTGGCGCAGAAATAGCCTCTCAAGGTCAACGACCCTCCCTCATTCTGGACTGGTTGCACTGCCATCTTGATTTTTTTACAAGTACTAGAGGCATCTGAAAGTATAACTGAGAACTCGAAACCCAGCTACGGACTTGCGTTTGTCTTTCAAAGTAACGAAACCTTAGGCCCGTCGGGTATGCGGGCTCCGTCCATTGAAAAAAATATATAGCCCACCTACGTGGCGGGCTCCGTCTCGAATGTGTTAATAAGGGGGAATTGCAAAGAGAAGGAGGTAAGTCAGACTTTTCCTTAGTAAATTGTAAAATTCCTCACTTTGTCCTTTCCATCTTATGTTGTCTGAATTTCAATTTCCAGTAAATGATACTGCCATATATTGAGACAATGATAAAAATGCAACATTAATATATCTATATCTAAATTCGCTTGCTTCAGGCTTACATATGACTTGTTTGACATGTCTTTCGCTTGCATTTAGCTTAATCAGGCTTGCCATTGATGAGTTGCACTTATACTTTGCTTGTGCTTGAGATAATATGACTTGCGTTTCATTTGTAAAGACAATCTTGCAGCAATTCTTTCCCTGATATAACCAAGTAGCTTGTCACAATGTTGCTAGCAAATTGGCTTGTATAGTAGAGCTGGCGGCAAGTCAATTAACCTGCAACTGCAAGTTTGGTGCAACCTTACAGCAAGGTTAAATTGCTGTCTGGGACACAATATTGCTCTATTACAAATATATATATTCATACAAGAGCATATATTGCAACAACATTTGCAATAAGAAGAAAATTCGATGCGCATATACGAGTCTGAGACAAACATATAAAACTAGCTCTTAAGTAAAACAGGAATTCAGTTGTGGAGTTATGTAACCGTTGTGGACATAGCGCACGAAATCAAGGCATAAAGTTTCTTATCTATATTTTTTTAAGTGTCGTTTTGATTATTTATAATTTTTTACTTTATTGTGCTGAACTATTTAAGTGAGAAGTGCCGTTGACACATGAACATAAGCTACTGCAATTTTACGAAGGAATACTTTTAGAAACATCGCATCTCTTTGTATACTTTCAAGACATTATTAGTTTTTCAGTGTGTAAGGATTATTTTAACTTAACTTACAATTACCATTTATTTTGCATTTTAAAAGAATCAAATTTTCTTCCTGGCAGAAAAAAAAATAGGTCGGCATAACTTTTAATTTCAAATATTCTCTTGTGTCCTAAAATTGGAAGTAAGAATCTAGTCACTATACTGTATATTTTATATGGACTGAAAATGTTAAATATTCAATAATCGTGTTTGAATGTTAATTGTGAAATCCAATTAGAGAGTTACTTACCATAGAAACTCGCAAGAATTCCTGCATATTGCTTGCTAAGAATGTCATATAGCAAAAAATATGCTACAAAGGTCATTAACTGTTTTCGTTAAAGAGTTGTTATTTGAAGGGCTCAGCTAAGAAAATAATAAGAAAAAATAACTCTTCCTTGCAGCAAAATGTATTAACACGTGCTGAAGTGTTGCTTCTCTTTCTGTTCTATTATATTCTAACATAAATTAGCTTTACACAGTCATGAAAGTTAAACTAAGATTGCTACTAAATGATTTTACTTTGCTTCTTGAGATCTCCAACCTTTTTGGAAACAAAAACAAGTTTCCGTCTCAACTTCTTACACAAAAGAGGAATGGGATTAACCATGCTACTTGTAAATATGAGATTCCTTTCAACTATTGTTGCTTTCAACTTACATATCTCATTTTTTAAATATAAATGAGGGGTCGCGGCGGCTCAGTGGTAGAGCGTTCATCTCAGGTGCATGCGGTCCCGGTTTCAAACCCTGCTCCCGCCAGGTGAACTTTGTGGTGGACAACTACCGTGGGCGTTGGTTTCCTCGGGGTTCTCCAATTTCCTCCTTTTTTTCTTTCCAGCGTTCTCACAATCACCATTTCCTTTAGCCTAGCTGGCATAGCAGTGGAACGTAAAACTCAAGAATTTCATTTTATTTTTTAATATAAATTACTCCTATTTTTTTATTGAAGGAAAGTTATTCGTAAAAGGGCATATTATGGAAACACATCCATTGATAGTGAAACGATTAGGAAATTCGTAAAACAGGAGATTTATCACTGCAGTATTCTTGTAGTTATCCTACTTCTTTTACTTTAATCTCTCTCTTCTTAATTCGTTCTAAATTAAGAATACGGATCATGCATCAAATTAAAAATGACAACGTTGCTTGTATATTTAGATTATCGCCGTACAAAATTACAATATGCCTACAGTAATGTAGTTTTTCCTTTCCATCCATGACTCAAACAAAGATGTTGGAAGGATGGATCAAACCTAAAGGGAAATTGTAAGATCTAGCATCATCTCTTTGGAAGTCTTTAGAAGGTTGTGTAAGGTTCCGTAAACAAAGAATGTATTCGTAACTGAAATATTATATATTTGCATATAAAACTGGAGTAAGAACTTATTTTGATTTGCCAATGTTTAAATACTCATCATTTATCTTTTTTCCTTTGTGAGTCTTCCCAATAGAATTTTTACTTCCGCCAGCAAATGAATATCATACAGAAATATATTGTTTCCAGGGAATCCATCATGCATTTTAATTCTTTCGGACCTTATAGTATGCTATTTCATCTTTCATTTAACTTATTATCCAACTATAATTTCCAGCCATTATTTATATTTGGGAAATTATTCTAATATGCTGAGTCCTTAGAGTACGTACCAAATATATCCAAATTATCTTTGCTTACAGTCAAAGTTCTTCTAAATTTACTTCCTTCAAAATTGAAGAGAAATCCCGCTGCATGTTGACACTGTTCCCATCCATATCTAAACAAGAAAATTTCATATAAATGTAAGGTTTACCTTGGTAAGAAACGTTTTTTACACTTTTCAAAAGGAATCTAATTTGTATAAAATTTATATTTAAAACCTTCATGATCTGATTTTTGAAGACTTCTTTTTGAAACTAAATGAACCAAGTTATTATCAAGATTATGCATTTTCCGGTGTTAAGTTTGATAACATACGTTACTTCAAACTTTATCGTTTCCCTGCGTCATCATTCACAAATAATATTTACATCTATCTTGATTCTTTTTTAATAAATTGCCTAATTACACTCATTGTGATCCCAAATTATTTTGCCAAGGTACGAAGTACAATTTTGTTCAAACCACATTGTTACGACAATATTATTTTGAGTAACTCGTTTCAAAGCTGAAGTAACGAAACATTTCATTATAGTAACAGCTTGTAGTAAGTCGCATATCTTTGTTCTCGGGTGCAATTGTGTGGAAACTGACGAGAGGAGTGCGTAATTTCCCTATGTACTTCATGACAATGTTTCATATGTATTCGTTACTGTGATTTCTAATGTGGTATGTTTGTTTAAAGAGAAATGTTCCACCATTATGTATTGTATATCACTTACTAATAAGAATTTTGTGTAACCGATCCCTCAGTGTGAAGTAATATACTTTCGTGGTCAAAATATAAGTTATTGGTAATATACCAAAATTTCTAATTTCACAATCTTGTTTTCAACTCGAGGGCGTACCAACATGTATTAAAAAAGAATCAAACAAGATTTGTAAAAGTTGTAAAATTTGTGATAAGCTCTAAATTAGTTAAGACTCGGATATTCTTCATAATGGTAAACTTGGCGTGTTACTTTGGGAAGATTTACAAAACATTCTAGGTCAGTTAGTCGCCAGAGTGACGCATAACACTGCTAAGTATAGGCAGATAAAGTGGTATAGTTTCCGCGTTTTAACAATGAAAATTAATATGTGTGTGTTCTTAGCGACAGTTGAGATAGATTTATAGGAACAACTGGATTTCTCGTCGTCATGTTTTATAATGTCGTTATTACTGGAAAAACTTTCGCAGAAGATATTGAGCTCTCAGGTTCAACTAGTATTTATTGTAAGAGCTTGAAATCTTCAGACTGGGAATGCGTGGAGCATTTCTAGTAGTGACCTAGAGGTATCATTGTGTGTGCATGATACCAAACACGTAAAACAGAGATAGTACCGTATTACCTGGACCTTCGTACACAGACAATACCTTGTTTCTCCTTAAATGGTAATTTAAATGTGTCATTGGGTCTGGAATAAGTACTTGGTAGCTGATGTGTACGCACTACCTTTGTACGTAAAAATAAAGTAGTCTTCTATTGCTTGGCAGACGCTACCGCCAGATAGGGCTTCGGCTGACCTCCAAATTACATTCATTGCTTGAGCAGTTTCACCTACTTCAGTCATTGCGTTCGGTAATGTACAGTGTATCGTTGTTAGAAGTATTTGATATTATTTGGGCAACCTTACCGAGAGAAAGAGGTGTTTTGTTATCGGAGAGGGCTAAACAGATTCCACTCATCTTTGTAAAAGTTTCTTATTCTAGTGATGGTGAAAATCTCCCACAGGTAAAATGATGCGATCTTGGACCTAAATAGCGATATAAGGTGCATCATTATATCCGGAAAGTGGTGGGAGCAAATCATTTTTTGAGATATCACTGGAGCATAATTGAGACTAGTGTACTTCTCGTTTTCTGAAGTTTCTAGGCAGGGGTTGGTCTTCGTTGACCTGTCAGGTAACTCAATACTGCGAAAAGTGATCAAACAAATTAAGTTGGTCTGATAAGAGTAATGCTCAATACAAGAGACCCTACAGTGATAATCACAGGGAGAGGGACAATAGTCACTTGCAAATCGGACTTACTTATAATCTGTTAACGGGTTAGTGGTCGGTAGTGAGTTGAAAGTGTACAAAACTAAAGTTCAAAAAGAAATAGCCATTAATATAATGTCTGAGTCACCCAGGACAAAGGGAAATGCTCTTGTATCCCTTCAAACAATTACACGAAATGTGAAACTATAATGAAACTAATTGAATGATTCAAAAGCAAGTCTCAGAGTAATATTTCATGCGATGGTGGAACTTTGTGATAAATGAAACTAAGAGATTTAAAAATCGAAACTTAAGGCCCCTCCCAGTCGATAACGTAGACATTGTTCTGATTTTTTGACCAAAAGAGTGTTTGAATGTTACCTTACTTCGCTTACTCCCTAGACTTTTTCCCTTCCTCGAACAAAAAGCGTATCTCAGTTCATATGTTTAAAAAAGTTGACTTACCTCATGGACAATCTTTTTATAATATACCATGCTGCCAAACAGTGTGGCAAGCAATTGCATTTCTCCACTACTTCTGATGAATATATTTTGCCTAGAATATGCAGAAAGCGTAAATTATAAAATGGTAAATGAACCGGTTAATAGTACCTGACCAGTACAGATAAGCTTCTGAGTATTTCATTCAAATATTTGAAATACTAGAAAGCACAGCCGTAATTATACGTAATTTATATGAAATCAAATTCTATATGAAACCTCACTGAATATAAATAACCAATAGCAACCAATCTAGATTAGCATATACATTTACTATTAGAATATAGAGGTTTTTAATCATTAACCGTAGTATACTGTAATATGATATATTTTTACGTGAAAGATAAACTCGTAATACGATATTTAGATCGCACACTCTTACGGATAATTCATTGACGTTGCATATGATCAATATTTGTGTTATATTTGTGTTATATCAAGTGGAAGATAACTATTAATGTGATTGAAACCTAACTCTCTGTACGGTTGAGTGATAACAATTTTATTATAGTTGAATTCCAATGGATTCCTTTTTGTAGTCATAATTATAATAATTATATTTTACTACTTTGATTTTTCTCGACCTTTGAGCTTAGAGACGGTTTATTACACACATATATTACTATGAACTTGTTTCCGATAATATTGAAGGGTAAATAAATCTGACGTGTAAACTGTTAACTGTGTAAGCTAAATTATTTTTATTATGGAAAGAGCTACACAAAATATATTCGAATGAAATCTTTCCTATAGCAAGATGTACTTGACATGTTTGGGGTCCCACTCCGAACGAGCAGTGTAGCAATCTACACAAATTAAACAACAGCCATGCAATTAAAAAAGTAAATATACAACTTAACGTTACATTTGTGAACATTATTACCTTTTCACTCCGTGTTATGATGCTTAAGTAGTTGTAAGTGTGTCTTTTTCAGTATATGTAATTTATTTATTTAACAATCAGTAGATAAAGCTCGGACGCCATTTTATACTGGATATCTAACAACAACAATAGTAGAAACAATTTGGGAAGGTATCGGCCAGGACCTGTTTAGTAGGTACCTACCATCCTGGCATTTATATTTTAGGAATAAGGGATATCCTTGGAAACCTCACTTAGGATGGTCAGCAGCGAGAATCGAATCCACGACATCCCGAATGCGAAGCCAACGCTCTACGATTTGACCTACTTCCGTATATTTGAGCCATGTATATTTGTTCCACTTCCGTAGAATAACTTCAAGGTAAATAATAAATGTGCAACATAAGGTCTAAAATGATTCATAATATATATTTTTCGAACAGTTGACAAATAGTCCGCATGGCCATTCTAACGTTTAGCATTGAACAACACACACTACAATGTTTCAAAGTATTGCGATTCAATCCGGGACAAACTGTATTTCAATATGATTCGTCTTATGAGAGATATGAACAACACAGCAACGAAAATGTAAAGGACGACTGTAAAAATTATCGCCAATTGTTGGGACATTAGGAAGACGTGTTGAGTGCGTTAGGAATAGTAACATGAAATCAGATTAAAAGAAGAGCTAGTTGTATTCACTGTTATATTATATTATATTTGTTTATATGACATTTAGAGGAGTAGATACATGATAATGTTTAAGTGTAGTTAGGCCTATCTAGTAAGCCTAACGCTATATGCAAGATTCTTACAAAATTATTTTTACCATTTTTCCTGACTTTTCCCTAATTTCCAGGTGCAAGACCAACCTCTTGACATTTAATAAGAGAATAGTGTACTGATGATTAATGCCTGTAAAAGCTAAACAAATACTTGGGCTAGTGATTCCCAACCAGTCTGCTGCAAAAGATCAGCAACTTTCCGTTTGTAACACTATACAGTAGCTAATAATAGCAGTCAAGCAAGCTAGTGTAAGTAAACTAAAAAAAACGTTACTTGAGCTAGTGAAGAAACTTTATGACATCTTCAAATAATATTACAGATTGAAGTTAAATCCCTTTAAAATATACATATTTAAATGTAAAAAGGATTTTAGCAATGAAACAAAAAATGATTCTAAAGGTTGTAATTTGGCCGATAATTAGTTTTTGGATCAGGAACTGCAAAATGTTTGAACGAACCCTAAATCGAAGTTTCCTATTTTTTTTTTTACGGAATAAGCATATCATACTGAGTTAAGTGAAAGTGTTGATTGGCTACACTATATGTAATTCTCGAGATATAAGGCGTACAAGAAAATTTTTTATTGAAGGAAATATATTGGATTTTTCGGATCGGGGCCACAAAATTTTTGAATGGATCCTAAATCGAGTATTCTTATTTTTTATGGAATAAGCACATCATACTGAGTTAAGTGATAGTGTGAGCTTGGCTACAATATATGTAGTTCTCCAGATATAAGAGCTACAATAAATTTTTATCCTGAATTATAATGGATCTTTTGATTCAAAAATTATTTAAATGATATTAAGTAAGTAAGAACACTACTTTCCTCCATTTTGCTCCATTCAAGTACTACCTGAGACATCTCAGTTTTTTTCTCCTCTTCCAAAGCTGAATTGTATGTTGTTCTCGCGCATTTTACAGAAATTAAAGAGTTCTGGATCTAAAACATTCAGACATGTAAATCCATCTATGTAAACCAAACAATATACCAGTTGTCGTTTGGCTACTAAAGAAGGCTCTTGCAAATTATCTACAAATAAACTTTTGTTAATAGAAAAGACAGACTCTACACCTACATTTCCATGTGAAATAATCCGTGTCATTTTCACAATTATCAACAAGCGTTTGAATTCACTTTTGCCACTAGGAACTGATTATAAAACTCATCAAGATTTGTTTTGCTTAAACCTGAATTAAATTAATTCGCCAACCTCTTTTAGACGGCTAAAGGAAAAATTCGAACGCTTTCTGAAGTAGCTCTGCTTTAACATCATAGAGGCGAAACAACTAATGGAGTATTTCCAAACACTTCGTCATTCTTATCCGTACAATTTTAGGTTTATGAAAGAAAACCTCAGGATAAAGGCTAAAATGGCACGAGTAAGAGGATATCTAATTGGACATTTTTAGAGTATTTTTTCATTAGTGCCAATCAAACATTTTTGATAATCACTGAAACTACACTAGTCTACGTCCGTTACATCTTTGAGCTTATCAATGCATTATTTTTCTACCCCGAATCCTATATCAACCTTACTTGGGCTTTCAGGTTACTTTTAGCTTCCTTAACTTGCCCTCACTCTTTTTCATTGGACATCGTCATTTAAATGTTATCATATATTGTAATAAAATAAATATTTACAGTCTAGTACGGCGTAAAAAAACATTGAGTAGTAGCAAATTACCCTAATTTACTTAACAGTACTTCTACACTGTTATGTTCCCAACAGAAAGAAGTCCCATCATTTATAACGTGAAGTGTAACAAAAAATATCTTCATAAACTACTTTCTTAATATAAGAAATACTGTTGTGTAAATAAAGTTTACGTACTATAAACACAACTCCTAAAACTTCACGAAAATAATTTATTTGTAGAGCTTCTTTCAACAAATAATGACATATACTAGCGTATCTTAAGAAATAAGAGAGACGGACAATAGTTTAATTTCCTGAGAAAAATTCCCAATTTTACCTGATTTCCAGGTTAAGCACCATTTTCCTTGACTTTAAAATGACATGTGATCTTCGTTTCATTTTACCTGACTTTTGCTTGTTTTCCCAGTTTTCCAGATTTGTAAGAACCCTGTATATGCAAAGGTCTTGTTGAAATATATACAACGTCACCTACAAGGAACTTGATACATGCATCAATATCGCAGTCTTACTTGTAACCGAACAGTAACGTTTTCTAAACTTTTATGATTCGTCTATGGTGATGCAAGTTTGTTTGAGGTACACAAACTTAAATTCAGTCAAGTCAAAAAAGCAATGGTAACGTGCATAAGTAAAGTTACAGACGGGGATAGAATGCGGTAGAGGAAACCTGTGCAAAGATTGGAGATTGTGCTTGGATAGAAAAGTGAGCTAAGTAATCAAAGTGGAGATTTGTACTCATTTGAAAGAGGAGCTAGGTGCTCAGAAGTTTAAAGGTTAATGTGTGCTAAGAGAATTAGTGCTCAACAGGATATATGTGCTCAGATGTTTAAAGAAATCTGTCTGCACAAATGAGCTTAGTGCTCAGAATTTTATATGGAGGTTTGCCCTCAAGAAGCTTAGTGCTCACAAGGAACGGACATGAACCTGTCATCCGGACATCCGAATCAAACCTAATATATTCGATAAACATAACAAAGATATCTTCATATACAAAAAATCAGTTGCTATGGATAACGGATTATGTCCCTGGGGTTCATTAATCCTAATAGCATAAAGAAAATCGTAGACTCGCAGTTAAATGGCTATTGCATCAACACAGTACATTGGAATGTCATGGTTTATAGTTCATTCTCTTCAGCATGAGACGGGCTTTCCAGGGATGCTGTGTATTGAGGCTCAAACGTACTTGAACAGGGAAAATTTGGAGAATGTTGTGCAAATTCTCTCCAGAAATCCCACCCATCAACTTTGGCCCTCTCTGGAGTTTCCCTGGATAAAAGCATACAAACCAAATGTATATCAAACAATAGTATAGGGCGTAACAAATGTGTATACCAAGTTTTGTATTCATAGACGGAATATATATGAGAGAAAAGCTTGTATACCAATACACGCTTTCCTCTTACAGCTATTCTACCTAGCAATATAAAACTTGGTATAGCTACAAATTTCTTATCTCCTATATTATTATTTGAGATACATTTGAATTGTATGCTTTTATCAGGTGTCACTCCAGAGGAGTCCAAAGTTGATGGGAGGGATTTCTGGAGAGAATTTTCCCATCATTCTTCCAAATATAAGTTTTTATGTACGTTTATCTGCAATTGGTTATTTAACTAAGGATGAGGCTATTGCTTTACAAACATTTACTGAGTCCATTGATCTACGTAACTCCTTTGATCACTTGCAAAATATTTTGGCGGACAATCCGGAAAGAACAATTACTCATATTACTGACTCAACTACGTTTTAGAGCAGTAATGATCAACTACTTTTTTCAGACATGATTTAATTTAACTAGCGATTTCTCGACTAACGACCACAGACGGATTGAAAACCGACTGATTTCAAACTCATTACTGACTGATGATTTATTTGCAGCTGGTTTCGAGTTGGGTTCTGCAATGCCGTTTATAGGTGTTAAATAGCGTAGGGATTCTCACTTCGTTCCCACGTACATGTGATTTTTCCACTTGGGATAATGATGTTGTAGTGGGTTACAGAGTGATATTATATACACATAGCGATATTATTATATATTAGAAGTAGAAGGCTATATAATTGGAAAACCTTACTTATGGTAAAAGGATGCTGAGGACGTTTCAGATTTAGTTGGGAAGAAATGATATGTTAATTTTTCAGTTATGGGAAACAAGATTGAAACGAAATTTCGTGTGAATACTTTCGTGAATGTAATTGTGCAATCCTATAAAGTTGCTTTCATCTTTGGTTTAACAAAAAGACATACGTAGTAGTGCAGGGACATTTGAAAATATAGCAAAGAACGTGGGATTTTGAATGAAGCATTTACAAGGTTGGTGAAGATGGATAGGTGATGAGCTACAGGATCGTGTACTACCGACTGTTTTGTCTCAAATTGTGGCCGAACCTGTGTATGACGTCATATTTCTAAGATGTCTTCTCACACTGACATCGATGTCTCTTTATCTCTGTACAGGCTAAAGTTCTCAACCAATTTTCATGGAATATGGCTCATTTTATTCATTGTGGATGCTGAATTTGCCTTCCCAATAGATATGTAAGAAATCAATAGTTTCACCACTTCAAAAAGTAAGAAAACTATCAAAGCTGAGGTAAAATTGAATCTCTTTTTCGAACTGGTTAATCGACTATTCATATCGACTAAACTGCCGAATGGGATTTAATAAGTATCTCATTTTCCTCTGGCTATTATATACATATTGCATAGATATTGGCCAAAAATATAATTTTATTTATTTACAAATTAAGTATAAAGTCGGCACAATTTAGTATTTCTGAAAGATATGTAGTCAAATATCAACAATGAAAATGGTGTTAGGTGTAAAATGTTAACAAATCATTATGCATATAAATACAATAAATGAAACAAAAAGTTTTCAATTATTGGGTAATTTAGTTTCGAGTTGTAGTGGATCACTTTCTTATTACCGTTAAAAAATGTAAACACTCTAATTAATAAAATGGAAATTAATAAATATGTTATGTTGTTAAAGAAAAAAATAGTCAAAACTTGGAATACATAAACAAACCCGTTTTGTTATTAAACAATTATTTAGAAAGAAAAACAATAACAGAAATTCGCTTATGAGTCATTATCTTAGTCCGAGAGTTGCATTTGATCGTCATTTTCACATAACTTATTCGTGTTTACTCTTGCCTAATCCGAATCAAGTTAAGGCATTATTAGGACTTCATTCTCTGCCTGGTTGTGACACAGTATGTTGCTTCAAGAACAAAGGAAAATAATCTTTCTGTAGCGTTTTTGAATATTCTGAAGAAAATGTTGTAGAAACATTTGATAGATTAAACTGGCCAGAAAGTTTTATGTCTGAAGATGAACAATTGATAGAAAGATTAATTCATTGCATGTACATGTTTTTAGAAGGTAACAAATTCTCAGACATTGATCATCACCGTTTGTGTCTGTTTACCAAAAAAGACGTTTAAAGTTAAAATTTGCCGCCAACAAAGCTAACTTTCCAAAAACAAATCTTAAAAAACTCCCTACCAAGTGACGGATTGGCAATCTTTCACAACCTGGTCTCCCTATCCATCTACATTTGAAATGAAATGTTTGAGTTTAACGTCCCACGTTTATGCCGGTTAAGCTAAAGGAGACGGTGATAATGAGAAGTGAGTGAAATGGTGGAATGAAGAAAGTGGGAGAAATTCCGAGAAAACTCACGAGCACGGTTTTTGTCCATCACGAAGTTCACACGGCGCGAGCTGGGATCGAACCAGGGACCCCAAGCACCGGAGGTGAACGCTCTACCACTGAGCCACCGGGCCCCTATACCTTCTACATTTGAATGGGAAAGGAGGAGGGTTAAGTATTTTTCTACCATGAGTCATGTACTATGCGTTCCGGAAGCTATTGTAAAGTTGGTACGTTGCGGTTGGATCAAAAGACGATGTATCGTCAGTTTTACCAGTTGCAAGTGCTGTACTCAATAACTTTAATGTACAGACTTGTGCAAATATGAAGTCAAGGAAGAGCATTGTAACAACACGGAAAATAACTATCAAATTCAACTGTCGAACTCAGTGACTCATAAGTCGAATGTCTATTATTGCTTTCCTTTCTAAACAATTGCTTAATAATAAAACGGATTTGTTTGTGTATTCTAAGTATTTTATTATTTGTTTTGCCTTTACAACCAAGAATATTTACTAATTTTTATTTTCTAATTAGGGTGCTTATCTTTTTTTAACTGTAATAAGGAAGTGGTTCATTATAATACAAAACTAAATTACCCTATATGGGTAACGTATTTATCAGCGTAATCATTTTTTAACATTTTATACCTCACACCATTTTCATTGTTGATATTTAACTACATATATTTCCAAAAGATTACATTGTGCCGACTCTATACTAAATTTGTTAATAAATAAAATTATCTTTTTGGCAAATATGTATAAATAATAGCCATGGGGAAAAATTAGACATTTGTTAAAGCCCATTAGCCAATTTACTTGGTATGCCCATTGAAGTTCGAAAAAGTGATTTAATTTGGACTCAGTTTTGATATTGTACTTAATTTCTGAAGTAGGGAAACTATCTATTCGGTAAACATCTATTCCAAAGCACATGCAGAAGCCAGAAATAATAAATGAGCCACCCCTATGAAAATCGGTTGAGAACTTTAGCCTATATATAGCAAAAGGAACAGCGATATCAGTATTAGCGGCCATCTTAGAAGTATGTCGTCATACACCTGTTCGTCCACATTTTGAGACAAAACATACAGCAGTTCAAGATTCCATAGCTCATTACATATGCATCGCCACCAATCGTATAATTGCTTCATTCAAAATCCCCAGAATTACTTTTGTATCACAACTATAAGAAGTTCATTAGAATTCTTTAAGCATCAAATCTTGTCTTTGATGATGTCAAAGAAAATTGAAAAATAATTGTTGCTCTCTTACTTTGATTGTTATGCATGATTGCCTTTATTATTCTTATGTCAATATCTATAGATACAATGTTTAAAACATGGAATGTTCTAAGGAAGAAACCCTACCAATTAAGATGCAAAACAATAGCGACTAAAACTTCATATTTAAACAATGTTACATTAAAAGTAACTAATACATACATTTCGGATTTCTTCTTTGTTTTAATTATGCTGTGCCCTTTGAAAAGAAAATATACAATTTTGTAAAAATAAAACGAAGATTCCTCAAGTTTCGATAAAGGGAACCAACAAAGTTCTTTCGCTTTTCCACTAAACGCCTTCGAACATCAATATGTCACCTAAGAAGTATTTGAAATATTAAATATAGTCCCCGTCACGGTCGACCAGTTTCTGTCAACGTTTGGAAGGCCATGGATTCTATTGCGGTAGAACTTGGTGAGCCGTGAAGCGAAGAAGATATCAAGTGCATATTGCACATCTACAATGGTAAGGGTTGATGTCCTCTAACGTGATTTTCTAAAGAATGGAACAGGTGATAATTTAACGGTGCAATGTCTGCGGGGTGTAGCAGATCAAATAGTGTTTCCCATCCAAGGCGTAGAATGGTGGCCCTGGTCATCTAAGTAATGTGGGACTTAACGTTGTCCTATAACAGGAGGACTCCTTTGCGATTCAGAAGTACTGGCTAAACAGTTTTGAATTTTTCTAAAACAGGACTCAACTACTGACAATACGCAGTTGCATTAATGTTCTGACTAGCTCGTAGCAGTTTCTGATGCACGATGCCGTGAGCAGTCCACCAAACACACAGGAGGATCTTCTTCTAGTGCAGTGCTGGCTTTGGCTGTTTCGGAACCGTTTCATAGGATGCTAAACAATGACGATGGCATCATGGAGCTTTGTACAGGATCACTTCTCATCACATGTACAACAGAAGTTGTTTCTTCTGCAGATGAGAAGAAAAGAAACCCACGTGTCTTCTAGCGTTGCCTTCTGGCCCGGAATCAAATTCTGTTTGATCCATCAACCCAACCTGTAGTGCTTCCCAAGTTGATAACGTAGCTGCCGAGTAGTTTCTTCACTCCGACTGAATTGTAGTCTCAGTTCCTCACATGTCTGGCCACTGGTCGCCTGAATTGATGCCTGAAGATCTTCATTTTGTAAGCTTTTGTCTTCCGGCGCGTGGGGTGTATTCGAGTGTTTCGTCACCGTCCTTAAACTTGTTAAGCCACCGCTGCACTGCCAACGTAGTCAGGACACCCTCACCAAAGGAAGGCATGTTTTGTGCCACGTTACAACGGGTATAACTCCGTTTGAACTCGTACAGCATACACGTTCTTATGAACCTAGTCTGTCCTTGCGCAAGCATACGGCGTAACTGATCTGCCACAGCCAGGTATTATGTTGGATATACCCACATCAACATCTGACGTCTGCCTTATCTCCATTCGCATTGAACTCACGATGTGAGGGCCAATGGAACACAAACCACCACGAAAATGAATGGAGATAAATCCATAGAGAGTCAATAGATAATAAGGAACATTACTTTTTAATATAGCTGCCTAACATGAGCAATTCTTAAAATATTAAACATATTTCTTCTATTTTGGAAACATAAGAGAAAATACATGAAAATATATTGGTAAAAATATTCTAATCCATGAACATTACTCTGCGAAAAGGTAAATTCAATTGCGCTGTCTTTGAGAAGATGAACAACAATGATTTTACAAACCTAAATATGAATAATGCATAAGACACACACCTGTATTTGCATCAGATTGATACTTAACCCTTTAGCGCGCAGGTTTGCATATATGCAAAGTTTACTTTGAAATTGTATGGCACCATGTAGTTTCTAGTTCAGCAATAGAAAAGCTGCTTTGCGTATGACCTAAGATGTTCTTTCACTAACGAAGTTCTGAATTTCCCGCTAGATGTCACAGTAAGCCAGCGTTAGTTTCTTTGTCTTACTTACTGCACGCGGAGTTGTCATATTGTCATCTTTTAACTTTTTTTGCTCGTTTAGATAAACACGTTTTGAACTGTTGATATTTTTCTATGTTAGATAGAAGTGTAATGAGTGCAAAAGTGCAAGTACGCTGACATTCGGTTTTATTGGTTTTAGTGGACTTTGCTGATGTCAATGCACAACTTTGCATAGACCCTATATGTAAACATCATAAAATGTCCCATAGATCACATATCATTTGCATTAATGGTTTTTAAAAAAATCCCTTCTTCCCTACACAAAACTACTCCAAATGTATTTTAAAAAATCCGTTTGATCGAAAATAGTAGTGCGTTAAAAAGTTAAATATACTTTCACAAACATTTTTATAATGACGGTACATAAGCCTTACAGACGTATTTCTGAAGATTAAACCTTTATTCCTTAGTAAGATGAGATGCAAATCACATAACTCTTATTTGGGGAACTTGCAACATTCAGTTTGACAGAAGCACTATCTTGTACCAAGTAATTGCTGTTATTAGTGATTACGATTTGAGGCCAAGCCAGGGACTAAATTTTCATATTTAACTCGAATTGGGTATAACATTTCCCGCTACCTCTTACAAAATTGACTCTTTGTAGTTCAACATTGAAACAGAAAAGGGTTCATTTACAAGTCCGATTTGGCTAGAAAACCGAGAAAAGAATTAAAATATTCTTGGGATAATGAGTCCACGTATATGTATATATACATATTTATAGCACTGAAAAGTTGAAAAACAAGGAAATAAGAAATCTTTTCGCTGAAAAATTCGAAGAAAAATGTTCAAACGAGGAAAGGATAGGCGCAGGTAGTAACGCACGGTGGGAACATATTAAACGTTGCTTACAGCAGGCTGCAGAAGAAACAGTAGGTTACCGCGCGCACAAAACTGCTAAGAAACCATGGGTTACGGAGCAGATGTTGCAGAAAATGAGGGAGAGGAAGATGTGGAAACAGGTTGATACAGAAGAGGGCAGAAAGATGTACAGAAAGTTAAATAATGAATTACGAAGAGAAACAGACAAAGTGAGGGAAGAGTTTTACAAAAGAAAATGCGAGGACATAGAAGAATTAGAAAGAGTTGGGAAATATGAGGAAATGTACAAGGAGGTGAAATCTATGGAATTTCGGAGGAAACAAGGGAGTACTATGATAGCAGTAGAAAATCAGAATGGGAAGGTAGTCAGCGAGAGAAATGAGGTCATAGGAAGGTGGAAAGAATACGTTGAAGACTTATATGAGAGTAGGGATAGACCGTGTAGCCTAAATGTTGAAGTGGAAAATGAAGTAGGCGAGAATGATAAAGGATTTAGTATTCTTCGGGAGGAGTTTGAAAAGGCTATATCCGAGATTAGGAATGGAAAGGCAACAGGAATAGATAACATACCAATTGAATTCATTAAAAATATAGGAGACAAGGGAAAGAAAGAATTGTGGCGACTATGCAATGAAATATATGAAACAGGAGAATGTCCAAGAGACTTTCTGAAAACGATCAAAATACCGATGGCTAAGAAATCGAACCCAAAGAGATGTGAGGATTATAGAACTATTAGTCTCATATCTCATGCAGCTAAAATTCTGCTCCGAATACTGAACAGAAGGTTATATGGAAGAACAAATAAAGATGTCGGAAGAGAAGTTCGGGTTCAGAAGAGGCAAGGGCACAAGAGATGCTATTGGATTATTAAGGGTGATCGGTGAAAGATTTATAGAAAAAGGGAAAGAGGTGTATGTTGTATTTATTGATCTAGAAAAGGCTTTTGACCGCGTGAATTGGGAATTGTTGTTGGGAGTTCTAACAAAGATAGGGTTGGAATGGAAAGATAGAAGACTCATAAGAAACTTATACATGAACCAACAAGTAAGTGTTAGGATAGGGGAAGAACTGACGGAAGAGAGTGCAATTGGAAGGGGAGTTCGACAAGGATGCTGCTTCTCGCCAACACTATTTAATGTCTATCTAGAAGAAATAGTGAAAAAGAGCCTACATGATGATGATGGCATTTCAGTAGGAGGTAGAATGATTAGATGTATAAGATTTGCAGACGATATGGCGCTTGTTGCAGAATCTGAAAAGAAAATCAATAAAATGTTAGAAAAAATGAGAAAGGGCTTTGAAGAATATGGGATGAAAATAAATGTTAGAAAGACAAAAGCCATGGTGATTGGAAGGAAGGGGTCTGTGTCAAATATAAAAGTAGGAGGGGAGAAAATAGAACAAGTGAATAGTTTTCGATACCTGGGTAGTGTTCTTAGTAATGACATGAAATGCGAACGTGAAATAAAAGCAGGGATAGGAATGGCGAAAGAAGCCTTTAAAAGAAAGAAAAGTCTGTTTTGTGGGACCTTGAACAAAGAGTTGAGAAAAAGTCTCATAAAATGCTTCGTGTGGAGTGTTGTACTGTATGGGCGGAAACGTGGACATTACGTAAAGGTGACGAAAATCGACTGGAAGCCTTCGAAATGTGGGTGTGGAGAAGAATGGAAAGAATTAGTTGGGTCGAGCGGAAAACGAATGCGAGAGTGTTAGAAATGGTGGGTGAGAAAAGAACACTTTTAGATATTATTAGGAAGAGGAAGAGAAACTGGTTGGGACATTGCCTAAGAAGAGATTGTATTATGAGGGACGTCCTAGAGGGTATGGTGGCGGGAAAGAGAGGGAGGGGGCGAAAGAGACTACAATTAATGGATGATATTAAAACAGAAAGATCATACGCGAAGACGAAAAGGTTAGCGGAGGACCGTGGAGCATGGAAGCTTCTCAGCTGCGGCAAGTGACCTGCCAATAAAGGCAGAATACCTATAATGATGATGATGATAGCTTTCTCTTACCGATTTTCCTCTGAAACCTGCAAAGAGACTGACGAAGATTTGTTAATTCCACCCATACAGTAAACTTAGTATAGATTTGCCCTATACGGCTATGAAAATTCTCTTGAATATGATTTTTCGAACAATAACATACTTATCTTAATCTGACTAATACAAGGGCTATTGTCTCAATAATGATACTTACTTTCCATTTTCTTGATACATTGGAATCCTTCTATATTGCATCTGGTGTTCATCCTTTGAGAAGGACCTAAAATAAATAAATAAAAAAAAACAACAAACCACGTTTACCATAAATTGACTTGTAGGTTAATATTTGAAATGTACATATATTTTGAAATATACTAATTAAACAATAATATCCGATCGTTTAGATAAGTCTACATAATTAAAACTTAGGAACTTAGAATAATCTACCTAATGCTACAGAGCAAAGTCTTACCAAATGGAGAGCTCAGTTCTCTTACTTTAATCTGTACTTCTATACTAAAGGGTGGTCCAACTACAATGCACGATGTTAATTGTAAATAAAACGCAAAGTTTTGAGAGAATAATCTTAATATTTTTTATTATGATAGAAGAATCTATGACAATTATGCGTGAAACAAAATATCGGCCAAATGCTCGCCACGGCTTCGGTGGCAGACTTCTATCCGATGGTCCATATTTTCAATGACTCTGAGACATAATTGAGGTTCAATATCATTAATGTGCCGAATTATCGCATCCTTTAGCTCTTGAATTGTTCTTGGCTTATTGACGTACACTTTTTCTTTTAAATGTCCCCACAGAAAAAAGTCCAATGGTGTCAAATAACATGATCGTGGCGGCCAGTTAACATCGCCACCACGTGAGACTACACGATTATTGAATTTTTTGTTGGCTGTGTGGCACGTGGCACCATCCTGTTGGAACCACATATCTTTCAGGTCCATATCCTCAATTTCTGGCCACAAGAAGTCCGTTATCATCTCGCGATAGCGAACACCAGTCACGGTAACTGCTTGGCCGAACTCATTTTCAAAAAATGTACGGCCCGGTGATGCCGCCAGCGCAAAACCCGCACAAAAGAGTCTCTCTTTGTGGATACATCGGCTTTTCAACAATCACTCGTGGATGCTCTTTTGCCCAAATGCGGCAATTCTGCTTTTTAACGAATCCACTGAGGTGAAAGTGTGCCTCGTCGCTGAAGATGATTTTCTTTGTGAAGTCACCAATCACTTGTGTCTGTTCATCCAACCATTCGGCGTATTGACGACGCTGAAAATGGTCAGTAGGCGTCAGCTCTTGAGTCAATTGAACCTTGTAAGCGTGTAAATTCAAATCTTTCTTCAAAATTCGAATCAGTGATGTTTGTGAGATGTTCAATTTTGGGCACGACGACGAGTCGAGGTTGACGGCTCTTCTAACACACTATCGCGAACAGCAGCAACGTTTTTCCGCAGAACGAACTTGGCGAGCATGCACAGCTGTCTTCACATTTCCTACAGACCCTGTTTCCTGAAATTTGCGCACAATTCTCCCGATTGTTGACACATTTGGCCGATTATGCTGACCAAAAACATCACGAAGTGAATTTTGATTTGGACGTCCATTTTCGTAAAAGGCTTCAATAATCTTCACGCGTTGCTCAATTGTTTACCTCTCCATGGTTGAATTTGCCAAATCCTGAAACCAAGAAATGTCAAATTAAGTTGGGCAAAGACTTTGACGTTACGATGTGACTCATAATTAACATCGTGCATTGTAGTGGTACCACCCTTTATTATAAAAAGTAGCAGAAGTAGTTCATCGCCCAACCCACAGTACGGTAAGTAGAAACGAGAAATTTTAAATACAGAACTTCTCATATCACGAAAGTAGGAAATAATTTTTGGAAATGTCCATTCTGGTGAGTAGAGGGGTTCAAACTTTATCTCGAGCATAATGTATCTCACAAGCTACCGGGATTAGAGAGACAAACTTGAACATATGAACACACAAATGAAATAGAAAGAAAACTCTTGTTTAAACGTTTCCAAAGAATTTGCTTCAAAAGGAGTAAAGGTTCGCATTGATGAATGCCAAAATTTCATTTTTATAAGTCAGAAAGTACCAAATATTTAGGCTTGCCCAAGTTGAAATTCGTATGTAGTATTTTAATTACAAATACGGACACACTTATTTCAATGTTTCTGATAACTCCTATGCAAAGGAGAAAAATGAAAAATGTGCTTAGCGAGATATACACCAATGGAATTTAATGATCCAAGCTAGAAAGGTTATTGATATAGTTAAATTTACAGCCTGAATTGTAGCGTCAGTTAGTGAATTACCTTACGCTATGGGCGAAGGCTAGCACAAACAAATTTTTCTGACCCATACTTCCTAGATCCTAATGATGACGAATTTTCTTATTCCGTGCTTTTGTTTATCGTTCAGTTGTGATCCGAATATAGAATTGATTGGGACGGTTACGTTTTGCGGAGATGATGTAATGATGGGCTAGTACTCCATTGCAAGTTTTCAGTAAACTACACAGATCATCCACTATATAAGTGATAACGAATGTTGGCAAATACGGCTTAACTTCAGAAAGTTACAAATCTATCTCTGGAATACCTTAAAACTAAATCTGTCAAATGCAAATAATTAAACTTCGGTTATATCTATGATTATGACAAACATTGGTATTCGTTGGTTTACTTCATGAACAGGACTGGACGTCTTTTTTCATTTTAACTAAGCTTTTCTATCAGAAAGTATGCTAAGGTGAAAAATCTAAAATTCGTGGATTGCATAAAGCCACATACAATAAAAAAAGTTTTGGGAGTGCAGATTCGAAAAAATTCAGAATAAAAGTTGCGGAATTTAGAAAGTAAGAACGATGTCTTTGTTAGCTCTACTTAATGAGCTCTAGTTATGTAACTAAAAGTCCCACACAAAGAAAATGTCAAAACGCCCACAGAAATGGTCATAACTCCCACACAAATGGACAAATCTCCCAAATCCGCGAACGGTCATAACTCCCACACTCAGAAAATGTCAAAACGTGCACACAATCGGTCATAAGTAACACAGATGGACAAATGTTCCAAATGCACCATCGGTCATAAACCCAACGGTCATAACTTCTACATTAATGGACAAATCTCCCACATATAGCAACAGTCACAATCCCCACACAAATGGACAAAATTCCCAAACAAAGAAATTGTTATAACCACCACACAAATGGACAAAACTCCCACACTCAAAAAATATCAAATCGAGCACACAATTGGCCATAATTACCACACACATGGACAAATTTCCCGAATGTACGAACGATCAAAACACCCTTGTACTTCTTTTTATTATTTTCAGCATGCGAAACTTACAAGACGTGCAACCAGGATCATTTCCACTAGTGCATAAGACGGGTTCAAAGATGTGATTGTGTAACAGAGTGTTAACGTCATGATCCATTTTTACGTATAATTATTTACAAGTAAACTAAGGTCCGTATTTTCTGATGACTCATGAGATTGTACCACTAAAATGAATATTATATTTCACAGGAAATAAAATGTGAGATTATGGCTTCCAAGCTCGAAAATGTTTTGGAAGAAGTCGATTTTTAATGACTTGAATTTGGTATAACAGCTTGCACTAAATACAAAAGCGTATGCGTTTTGTTATGCGGAGATATTGTTCGGAAAATGAAGGATACATTTCTAATATATTTGCTTCGTATAGCGATTGGTTCCCGAAACGTCGATTTCGTAATGCTGTGTGTTATTAAACTTACAACATAGATACATCCAGGAGAGGGATACGAAATGTTAATAATGCTTTCCAACAAACATAAATTATAATGAGTCAATTCTGTCTATTAATAGTAATAAACACAGATATTAACCGATTATTTCGTCAAATTAACTCATATGAGGTTTTGAATATCATTTTCGTCTAAAGGATAATTTCAAAAATTACTGTGAGAATATGTGTGTATTTTAAGAATAAGCGTTCCAACAACATTAACGATACAAAAATAACAATTCAACTATAGGTTTAATTACAGCAATGTTTCCTTAATACAAGATACTTTACCAGGATGGTATCGTATATATATATATATATATATATATATATATATATATGTGTGTGTGTGTGTGTGTGTGTGTGTGTTTGACGGACTATACAAATTTAGTTGAGTGTTAATTCGATTCGTCACTAGAGAATGTTACAAACCAGAAATGCCTCGTGATACAACAGTCAAACAAATTAGTGGGGAATAGGAAGTTTAATAAAGAGAGTATAAATTAAGCTAGCAAAAAGGCTAGTTAATTAATAAAAGGGAAGATATTGAATACTTACGTTTTCTGTTGGATCACGTAGGACATATGGTTGACTAATCCGTGTAATGTCAACACAAAATTACAAATAAATCACTGATTTGAGAAACATCGTAAGTCAGTCATATGCCGAAAATGAGTTTTAATGCAACTTTGACTGTTGAAGGATAGTGACACAGTTTGGTTATGATTTGTCAGAAGCCACGCTAATAGGTCATTCAATATCCAGTTGCAACATGTGTCCCTCAGTTAAGAACCATCACAAATCATTGACTTACGGCTTTATTGACATTATTGACTTATGCCGTTTCTCAGATAAGCCATTCAAATATTCCTGATAATGCCTACATTTAAGTATTTTCAGCTGAAACTATATATAATAATTGAATTATAATATATCTACACAAAATGTCACACTAATTAATCACCCATTTTACTTCGTCCTGCTGACGACGAAATTATTGCACCCGTATTTCAAGTAGACTTCATCGCTTCTAATCTGCTCATCTAATACGAGGGTCAAAAACCATGAAAAATTCCCACCAGAAGGCAATGCAATAGATGCTTGCGTAGATACATATATACTCTTTGTACAACAAGTGACACAAGTTCATAAATCCAACTAGAGATATTTACCAAAAAATATGAAAGAAAAATGAGAACGTAATAACCTGAATTTATTTCATATCTAGGTAAAATTATAACTTAAGGATGGAATATCATATGTTGCACCATCAAAAGGTACTAGAAGTTCGTAGTAACATATATCGTCTATCAATATCTATATTTCTGTTGTTAAACAAGTTAAACGGGTTGAATTCTACTTAACTTTTCTTTCTCGCGCAACTAGTTCACCATTACACAAGAAAGGCGTACATTTAACATAGTTTTCATAATTCCATCGAAACGACAGATCTTCACTTTCTGTAAGAGGATTTCTATCTAAAGAGGATAATTGACGTGAATAAATGAAATTTAAGAGATTGTTTCAGATACGCAAAATTTGCCAGAAGGTTCACACAAAAAATGCTTACTGGAGAATAAAAATACTACAAATTTGATGAAAGTTCCCACATATTGTATTTATCTATCTGTCTATATGGATGAACATACTGATAGGCGCCCTTTTCCAAGGCATTCAAATTCTGACGTAGAATGGGTTGGTATTGAATTACAGAAGAATATTTATGTAGTTTAGTTTAGGAAATATACGTACGGATTTCAGGGGAAAGCTTTTTAGTATGTGTTGCTGTATTGAAGTGCATGGGAATTATGAATCTTTTTGTGCCAGTTTAATGGGAATTTAGACAATGTGATATTCCATTATTTTTCCATGACCGACATATATATAAATATATATGAACCTAATGTATATATTAGATCTATAATTATTTTCAAGACAGAGTGTGAAACATATAAGTAGTCGGAGTGGTTGAATGATAGGGCACTAAACTCTGCTTGCGGGGGAGAGGCTGTGCCTACATTACACCTTCTGTCAAGTTGGCTTGAGACAGAAAACACAGTGCTCATGGGTTTCCTCGGGATTTGCCCGTTTCATCATTCTACTATCATCACTGTCTCCTTTATCCTCGTTGTAGAGCTGTAGGACGTTAAACTAAAAAAATGTCATACATGTCCGAGCTTAATCAAATGAATTATATGTAAGTAACAATAACATGTCACTTAGATTACAGTACATAAGCCAACTTGATTTTAGTTACTATATATATATATATATATATATATATATATATACGAATATATATATATATATATATATATATATATATATATATATATATATATATATATATATATATATATATATATATATATATATATACTTCTTTATTATGAACTACACTTCCCTCAAATGAAACATGTGTTTAGAAAAATGCACATAATTTATAAACCTACAAAGAAATAGAAATATTGTACTCACTTCACTTCTTCTCAGGCTTCTAAGATAACAAAGATTTCTATCGTTGATGCTGTAATGTTGTGTGTGAAGAGTTTTTTAAGAGATAATAGAGGTAATTAAAAGTTTAACTGTTCCTCGTCAGAAGGGAGGGGTAAAGAACACAAAAGAAGTATTTTAAAAGTTTCTTCAATCTGTATACTTGCGTAATTCGTTATCACTATTGTGGTTAAAATAAATAGTACGAAACGAAAGGAACATGCTGACTGTTTGGAACTAACACAGTGTTACGTAATATATGTCAAATAATTATATACATGTTTTCCTCCTAATAGTATCCTGCCATTGCCGCTTTGAAAATAAAGTACTACACATTACCTCATATCATTTCGCCAATAGCTCCATTTATGCTGACCAGTTAAAACAGAAATGCTCGACATCATAGCGAAAAATATATTTGATTTTCATGCATTGGAAAAAAACACAAAGAATCAAAGCAATGGAAACGAAACAAGGAAAAAGTACAATGCGTTGTAAAGTGCATTGAGTTTTTCGACAAATTACTCAATGTATCAGTTTCCTTGTAAGATGGCCTTGATGGCGTAATCAGTAACAACATGACTTCAAGTTCACGGCGTTCTCAGATCTCTTTCCACTCAAGATATAGGTTTATCTTCTTTACAACTATTGAAAATTGTTTCAATTATCCAGTCATACGAAAGAAGGAAACTGTGTAGAGATTCATTTCGCTTTGGTAATCACATTATCGCAAAGAAATATCATTTATTCCAGTTCAAATCGTGGATAATATGTTAGTGGATAATGTTTTTGTGTCTTTCTTTAAACAATGTCCAGTGTGTTGTCGTCGCCAAAGCTCTACACTATATATCTTAAAGTCGCAAGTTTCTGACGGAAATAGTCTACTTATTATTATTATAATAATAATAATAATAATAATAATAATAATAATAATAATAATTATTATTATTATTATTATTATTATTATTATTATTATTATTATTAGAGCGAAAAAAGAAGGAAAGCAAAAGCCACAGAGTCGAAGCTCTTGATAGGAACAGAAGAGATACACTTATGTCAGATTCTTTCCAATTTACAAATAAACGTAATAATATTATTACATTTATGGTTTTACATATACCGATAATTTCACCTCACTAAGCAGCGTGCAGTTATACAGAGCCCCGATTTCGTGCCATGTTCTTGAAAGTCTTACTAGGAGTAGGGGACAGAACCTTTCTGCAATGTGAACTTGGAGGGAATGTTTTCTGCATGGTTAGGCCTGTGTGTTTGTATTGCAGTAAAGAAGTAAGTAAAGAAATAATATCACGGAATCAATATATTTTTCACTACCTTTATCGTATGTGCGCATGCTGCTAAGTTAACCTTCATGCGTTGGTTTAGCTTATCGAAAGCAAATTTTGCTGTCTTTAAATTATCATCAAGTTTTTTTTATTTGTTTTCAGTTATGGAGATATAAAACATAAATGACTCCCATTGCGTCATTCCATCGAATCGTCTTAGGCACCTATCCAGAATACTTTGTTCAGTCTGTAGTATTCTTTTTGACTCTCACTAACCGCGTGAATGATACGCGTATCTGCCAAAACGAAACATGTACTGCCGTTTCATACCATAACTATATTGAAAACAATATTAAGGCAGATACACCATTTTCCACACCTATGAATCACTATTACTGATAGGAATGCTCACGTAATTCCAAACGTCAGGAATTGCAAAGTTCAAAAGAAATTTTGATACTGGTGAAATATAGAGAAAACCTATCAGTTTTAAATTAAATTAAAGTACACACAAAGTGCACGAATACATGATAAAATGTGTATTATGTTGCTGTAGCTAACTAGGAAATACTTTCCTATGTGAGTGATTCAGTTTGGATGAAATTTGATCACAAAGAAACTGGGGTTTACTTACAATACGCAAAATATTGGGTATGTTAGTGGAGTAGAAGAGCCTCGAGTAAAAGAAGGACAGTGAGCTAAAGTGAAGCCACAAATGCATCCATATAACATAGAAAACCAAGGAACTAGCCGTAGCTCATGTGGTAAAATCACTGATTGCTATTAATCTCGTTGTGGTCCTTCATTATAATTTTTAATAGTCGTTAGTCAAATACTACCTTTCATTTTTTGCTCGTTCCTTTCTTGTTGAGCTAAAAAGTCTTGACACACATCGTTTCAATTATACTGCTTACTAACTGGTGCGTTTTCATTAACGTTCATTGAATAAAAATGAAAAGAGCTCTAGCTAGTGCAAAGTAATCTTGATATATCATGCTGTTCCCAGAACATTCTTGAAATGTATATGTTTTATGAAAATGCCAATGAAACTCTCCATCAGCTAGTGGTCAATGTAACTTATTAAATAAACAAGTATTTTAAAACATATATGATTATCTAAGTTAAATAATGTAAATATATGTGTCAAGAGGCATTCCAAAAGCTAACCATTTTACGATTAAAAATGAAAACACTTCACATAACATATGAAACGTGATCACTTCGACACATTTTTAAACAATAAAACATAGCATAGTCGAGAGTAGAATACTGGGTCTCTAAGTAGCAGTCTATACGTCTATGAAGTTGCCCCATTCAAATTTCGACTGAAAACCAAAACTTCTCGTTTGTAATTGTTGGCTATTGATTGTTTCCAACAAGAAAAAAATCATAAGTAGAAGCTTTGCTTTGTACATACTTAAACACAAACAAAATATTTGCTGAGCAAAACAATATATTCACACGTAAAATCTACATCGTGATACAGTTTTGTCAACTAACACTTTGGCTCCACCAGACACTAAGAGATACAGGAAAATTGTACAATCTTATTTAAAAACAAGAGCTGAGACATTTTTCTTCTCATTGGCTCCTGCCAGCAGCCAATTCCCTTCAAGTATTATGATTTGAATAATTCTATACCGAGGCATTCACACACAGAACTGAATATTTTAGCCCAACTAATCTAAAATAACAGTTAATTATCATTTCCATTCATGTGTACTTTCAATACTTTTATAGTTAACTAACAATTTCCTCAAAATCTAGAAGAGAGATGTTTTAGTTATTTCATTATTTTCTGTTGCTGTTTCCAAACTCAAGAGAAAAGTAGTCTCTCGCGCTCACAAAAATCCCAAGTTTTTACTTTTGTTTACAGGTAGTGTATCTTTATATTTTGTATCTCTTTCGATTAAGAGCGAGTGCAATCGTGTTTTCCAACTGGACATAACTATTGTTGTTTCTTCTTTTATTTACACTCCAATCCTAGGGACAGGCAACACACCTTTCCTCCATTTTGTTGTTTTTTAAAGAAGTCACGTAATGACCCATACCTTGGATTCGGTTTTTCTTGATAGCTCTAAACTTAATGTGTCTCGATTCGTTTTTCACTTTTCTACTTGTGCTCGAGAAATGAAATTGGTTTGGTGCGTGCGGGAATTAATCCGCAGAACACAACACCTTCAGCCTAACTTGCTATCGAATAGTGTATGAGGGACGATGTCCGGAGCAGTGAAACTGATTTATTTGTTGAAGAGACATACAAACATTACTCTGGCTTCGTTAACTTGATCTGTGTCCCAATTTACGCAACTAACTCAGTCTTTAAAAATTTATTGCTGATTTCTCCTAGAAGTCATTATTAGCTTTAACGCTACATGCAACGTTCATACAGCATTAAAATAATGGAGAATTTACAAATCGTGATCGATCTTACAACTCTGGTAACAAGATTTCACGTTAATTAGAATGTCCCTTCTCATATCCTCTTCAGTTCTGAGGATATTTTTGGTGAACAGTTCAAGTATTTCTGAAATTTTTTGTAATATATAGGCTTGGTCAGCATGCATGTGATGGGAAGAAACGGGTTGAATGGTTGCCGTGTCGGGAGTCAATGTTTCTTGTAGGCGAGATTGGGATTCAACGAGTCAAAAATGTTTAAGCAAACCATATATATTTTATTTAATTTAAAGGGGATTGACAGAACTTTTTTCTTGAATTACTTATAAATACTACTTGCAATAACATTTTAGTATTTTAAAATTATCACAGAAAATTTAGTGGTTATAAATGAACCTTATTTGAGAGGAAGAGGTATTAGCCATATAAACAAGTTTACAATAGTTTTTGAAACATGTTAAAAGATATTTTCTGATTTTGTGATACATACTGAGGCAGTTCCTCTTTGCATGGAAACACGTTGGAAATTTCACAAGCTCGTGCGAAACTGGATGTACATCCGAAAAACCGACAGCGGATTTGTGATAAAGGCTGAAAAAAATGACTAATTATCTGTGTTTTACCTTCGAGTTCTTTCTGATGGGTGACGAGTTGGTGCACGATTATGTTTTCGTGCGGGTGGCAGATCTTCTTCTTCTGTTTATAAAAAGAGCTTGTGGGTACTTCATGTAGAAAAAACTCCTCTATTTGCTGCCTAAATAAAGATAATCCGCAATGCCTTTTGAAGGTGTTCGGAGCGCTGCTTGAGTAAATCGATATTCGATCTAGTACGCAGCTAATGAGAAATCGAACATATACATTGTTATCCTTATAATGCACTTATTCGTTCTTCCATCAATTCTATAATACATATAATTATGTACAGTGAATCCTCTTGCTCCATTCTTCCATTGTACTATGTCACAATGTATGTTCGTTTCACCATAATATGTGTTCTGAGCTTTTTTCTTTACCACAGACGGCATTTATCCTCTGGTTCAGCTATTTGCTATGTTCAAAGTAAAGTCACCGGTCCATTATCGAACCTTTTTATAATAGATATCTGTCCATCGGATCGACTGACTGGAAGTTCCTCTGTTCCCTTTTTCATTTCTGTCATTTTTCAATTTACAATAATCAAGAGTTTGGCTTTCATGTATTATACCTGTGGTCTGACACTCAGCATCGGGGTGCAAAAGGTCAAACAATATATCTTGTGTATTACACTGTTATGGTACAACGGTCTGGCCTCGTCACTATCATCATCAGATAGAACCAACACTGATGTGTCTTCAGACATAATCTCATCTACAATTTGTGCCAGAGCTTCACGATCTAAAAGACAAATAATATAAGAATATATATATATATATATATATATATATATATATATATATATATATATATATATAAGTTGCATTTCTTAAACAAATATATGTAGATTTGTAAAATTGCCTGCTAGAATATACTCTTTGCATGATTTACATATGAGAACCGGATGTCACATTACGGAAAAGTTGACCACTTAATTACTTAACCAGAAGAGAGATCAGATTTATTTTCATTAAACTTTTAATATGTTTGGACTGTTTCTGGTTAGAATTGAGCATACATTGCCAGCTTTTTGTAAAATGTAACAATGGAGATTTAACCTAAATGTTATTTAATTTTCTGACAATCGTCAGTGGGAAAAATTCGAACTCCAAAATCTTGCTCATAAGGTGAAAGTTACGTGTATGAAGAAGTCATTTACCTTAGAATACATTGCTCCTCTACTAGTATTTCCTCCTCGTATATAATGAATACAATTGACATGTTACTCTTTATCTCTGGACCAGACTTTAGAACATCCAAATATTATGTCTAATCGGCGTAATGCTCCTTTATGAAAATCTGTTCCTAGTGTCAATAGTACAAGGGTACAACACATATTAGCGCTGAACAAAAAATTATATTTAAAAAAATGATCACCTCTAAGATGTTTTATTTTTGGAACATTTATACATGTGTGTGTTAGTTGGTATAATTTTTAATAGCACTTTCCCAAAAACCTACAAGCTTAGCTTCTTTAAAAAGTAACTCCCTAAAAACTTTTCCAAATCACATACATGATAATATATGTAGTTTCAGCATCATTGAGTCTTGAAGTCTCCCAGAAGAGGCATATAGGACTTTCTTTCTCTAATTCACGCTACCAATATGATATACGTATATGAGTCGATGGACTGTAAAAGTAGTATTTCTTCCTAAACACGAACAATCAAAACATTTACATACGTCAACACTAAACAATAAGAGAAAGGAGCTTACAAGCAATGGATACAATTTTTCGCTTCCAGAAGCCTTTGCCATATTTGAATACACACATAGGAAACGTAGCTGGGATCTGAATTCTCAACACAAGTCGACACATTGCTGCCAACATCTTTAAATCTGTACAGACACTCACCAGTGTTGCGATCTCATTGAGAAAATAGCTAAATTCACTTTTGCTACTCCTATTGTTATGTGTCTTACAGGAGATGCGGAAAGGGACGTTAAACTCAAAATCAACTCACCCTATCTGGAAGGAGGGTGAAACAAAATTCAATACTCTTACCAGCTAACAAAGATTCATACTCCATTTCTTGTTGTCTTAAAATAATAGCTGTATATGTTTATCCATAAATGTATTAATACTATTACGTTCATGTGTAAACCTAAAACATATGACATAAAGTGTATCTCATTTTTTCTGTTGCTATCAATAGCTTCGGTTATGTGGCTTTTTCTTTCCTTCTTTTGTCGTTCTAATAATAATAATAATAATAATAATAATAATAATAATAATAATAATAATAATAATATGGAGGATTTTTCGTCAGAAACTTGGGACTTTAAGATCCACAATGTAGAGCTTTGAGGACGAAAACATGCTGAACCTTGTTCATAAAAAGACCGAAAAGCGTTATTCACTAACTTATTATCCACAGATTGAACTGCAACAAATGATATGTTTTCGCCATAATGTGATTACCAAAGTCAAATGTTGTGTTTTAACACAATTTCCTTTTCTCGTATGACACGATGATCCATATACTTCTCTTGATTTAAAGAAAATATAACATACGTCTTCAGCAGGAATCGATTTGAGGACCCCATGAACTTGAACCTGCGTTGTTACCGATTACGCCACTTGTAAAATCATCTTTATTAAGAAGCAACAAATAATTAGTAAATGAACATAATGAGAATTTTAAGAAAGTGAATCAAAACATTTTTAAAAAATGTGTTAAAAAGAAAACAAAAAACTTGACATAATGAGCACAGATAATTTATATATACATACATTCTGTGTATGTGTCTGTACCGGGCCGGCAAGTAACATTATCATTACTAGTTTTATCATCAATTATAGCTACATTATCATTAGCTGATGTAACAAAGGTATGTTACAGATTATTTCCTTTTTTTATTTTTTAATATTACATGCGTAGACAAAGACTCTGTAAAACAGTAAATAGTTCGCAAAAAAGGTTTCTTTTTCGTACAGAAGAGAGAAGGCTGGCCTGATATTTCAATTATTGGTGATATAATTGTATATGATACGGCATATTAGAATGCACAAGAAACATAATTGTATGCATAGTGACACAGATAACAGAATTGTTTTTAACGCCGGAAAGTATTGAAAATCAGACCACAAAATAAGGTTTGTTACAGTAAAGCTAAGAGTTGAAAGACTACAAATTTTACTAATTAAAATATAATAATATATCCAGATGATTGATACGTTGGAACAGGCATGAAACTTATGAGCTAGTGTATCGATGTTTTTTCAGTATATTCATATATTACTATTTGCAATACCTATATTGTAAAGCTTTTCCAATGTTTCGTTTACATTATTGACTATGAAATACCAGGTTGCACGTGGTTGGTGGGAGAGAATGGAAGCGTTGATGGTTTTCCATATATAGCAGTCTAATTTTTGTGTGGGTGTTTTAAGACCACATTAGGTATAGTAGGAATCTACAATAGAACATAGCGGGAGTAAAGGTTGTTGACAGAGCCAGTTTCATTTCGATCTGTTGCTAGCAAGGTGCATATCATATCAAGTACGACATCACTTATATTAGGATATTTGTAGCTCCAAGAAAACACGTGTACTGGCGCCTGAAGGTCTAAACAGTGAAAACATACATTGATAACAGCAGCCGTAGTCGAAGTCTCGTGTTCACAGACAAAATTACAACTTCTTGCATGGGAAGGGAGCGTGCTTGTGTTTCAATGTGTAGAAAACCTATTCCTCTTTTACGTGAAGGGAGGTAGAGTTGATTCTTGGCCACGCGTAAGATTTTGGAATGCCATAAGAAAAACAAAGTTTCGCTGGTTAACTGGTTACATATTTTAACTGCCATAGGAAAAATCTGAGCAATGTCGCTTAAAATACTAAAAACAGACGTTTTGAGAAATAAGATTCTACTAAACTGTCCATGTTACGCTGGCTACGAGTAATAACTAGACTTCGGATTTTATTTGCCGTAAGATGATAGGAATGTTCTGTGGTGGGATGATATTATTGAATCACCATACACCAAGGATTTTGACAGATTGAACTGTGCCATAGTAGTTACTATATGAAGCATATATTCTGGATGAATACATACTATTTTTGTTTTCCTGTGGTAGAGTTGCTCTCCAGATGCCTGTTGACACGAGGTTAAGAAACGTTGTAGACAATTCATGTCACTCTTGTTTTGTAAACTATAGTGGGAATGATCAATGTAACTTTGTACAGCTATTTTGGTATTGTAGACGGATACTAAAGGGAATAAGCATTAAGTCGCGTACATAAATGGGGTGAGGGAGAAAATGAAAAATAGACTTGACATTGGATCATCTTGTAAAATACCATTATTGATGTTTATTGGGTTACTTAACCCACAATTAAATTTAATTTTTCAATCTATGCGTATAACATCCTCGTACAAGAGGAATAAAGGACGACCCAAAGCCATAATTCTCAAGAACTTTGAATAAGTATTCATGGTTCATCCTATAAAAGCATGAGAGTAATACGTGGCTAAAACAGGAACGGGTGGAGGTGCAGTGGATTCGTGGTATGAAATATAATCTCTAAGATTTGATAATGACTTATAGATCAGGTTGTTTTAACCAATTCCATATTGATGTGAACTTAGCAGTTTGTCAGTAAATACTTTTATTGGTGCAATAAGACAGCGAGTTAAAACTTTTAAACCCTTACACACAAGGGAAATAGGTCTTAAATCATTAACACTGGAAGTGCGAGAATGTTTAGGTACTAAAACTAACACCTGTGCGGAGAGATTCACATAGAACAAGAGTTTGCCTATATTAATTGAAAAGGTTTGTAAGAAATGGTGCAAATATATCGATAAACGTTATATAGATTAATAGAGGTAGAGAATCAATTCCCGTAGATTTTCCACGACGTTTGGAACGAATGGCTGATTAAAACTCTTCTGCTTTAAATGGACTAGGTATATATTCTTGATCCAGTTCCTGTAATACTGTATGCAGATAGTTGAGAATTTCAGGAGTGTCGCAGAGGGAAGTAGGCTTGGCTTATAACTGTTTAGAATAATTTGTAGTACAATGTATTACTAGCTAACCTTCAAACACGACCTGTGGCAGTTTAACCCGAGATGTAAATTCCTGCTTTTCATGCATGAGTTCTTTGTTGACTTATACAATTCTTGGAGCTTCTAAGTAGTCGTATTGATGGGTTTTACTGCGAATCGTGAAACCTTGGATCTGTCGTTTGTGCATGGCTTATAAGTAGGCTTTGATTTCTTGAATTTGAGGTCGAAAATTGCTACCTTGATGTTGTTCTTTCATGCAGTCTCGTAAGAAATGATGTAATATTGATACTGAATACAATATAAAACATTCCTATTTCGACAATATTGACGAGTAACTACTAGGAACTTCGGTTTGATTCACTTTTCCCAAAAATTCATAACGGGTCCTTTGTAATATTGCTGATCGTGTAAAAGAGCTGCCACATTCTTCGTGAATAAGATGGATGTAGTAAGGCTCCTGTACGATGAAGATATTAAAATTCCTCAAACCATTTCGTTAAAAAATTTTGAGACGGGTATATCGATGGTCATTGTAACTACCAGAGGTCACTGAACCACATGAGTATAATTTGTACACCTCGAACCCGCCGAAGAAGGGTTTAACTGATATAGAGCCTGTCCTATCGAGAGGAGTACGATCCAGACGTGAAGAATGTATGTCCTGGTTCATTAGGATGAAAATGGTGCAACACATCTACTAGGTTATAAGGTGCTATTAGTAGTCCACCCAATATACATCTTTTTATACCATAATCATGTCATGTAAAGATACCCCATCTCTCTTCTCCTTTCTTCTGTACCAAACTAGAATTAGCTAACAATGTGAGCTCAATTCTAATTTCAAGCTACACATGTATTACTTACGTTAAAATGAAATGAAGCCAAGAAAAACAAGACTCATAAGTTGACTTATGGAAAAACTAAAACACACACAATCTCTAAAATGGAAACTAATGGATATCTATTACACGGAGATTCAGAAATGAGGCAGAGAGAGAGATAAGAGGAGAGAAGAAGAAAAAGAAAAGGGAGAACAGATAAAACTGTGGAATCCAAACGTAGTTAAAAAAAACCTAACATTATAAGGTTCCTTTTTTTTCAGAAAGTGCACAGTAATAAAGATATAACGTTTGTCTTTACATACTTTTCGGAATTATTCGAATATATAGAGGGTGCTTTAAATATTCATTATGTCACTTTCATAATGGATAGTATACTCAATTTGAAGTAGAACTGTAGATCTCCGAGACACATCAAGGATAACGACAAAAGTTTAACACATATTCTTTGTTTCCGCCCGGTTCGATTGCAAATTTTGTAGTGTTCATTGGACGTACTGATCGACTCGGTAACCAGAGGATAATTTTTTTTACTTATTCCCTTACGTTTAATCAGTATTTACGTCAGAGATGACCAGGACTAGAGATGTTATCCTCAGAGCACGAAAAACACCACGCCGAAGTTCTCAGTTAATTAAATTCTATAGACCCGGTATATCTGGTTCTTGGTCCGTTTTAACTTTGGAATATTAAGTGCTTGTGTATTTGAGAAGGAGAGTGAGGGAGAAGTGAAAGATGTAAAGACAGGATAGGGAAACTTCAAGAAAGAGAGAGGGGGAATGAACACAAAATATGAAACATACTTATCATTGCAGTATATGATGTAGAATGCACACACTGATTACTCGAAGTATCGCCAGTGATGCTTTTTAAGTTCTTCATCACAAGATGAATTTCTGTTTGCAGCCATTATTTTATGTGAAAAAATCATACTAGCTGATGGGGAATTGAACCAAGGTTTTTTCACTTGGAAGACTAGCAAGTTAAAACGAAACGACCGATTGCTTTAGCCAAACTTTGTTTAACAAATGGTGTAGTGTTTCTTTCTGAGAACGATAACACGAAAAGTGTATACAGCAGATCAATGATGTATTTGGAATGTCCTGGTCATTCACTTGCCCTTTACCAACTAACATTCGTAAATCGTTTCTATTATGATACAGGTGTTTGCTCCCACATTCTTATCTATTGCTTACCCAGTATGATAAGTCGATTCTTGAAAATCACTTTGTAAAAATAGTTTTGGCGTGAGCAATATTTGAACCTATGTTAGATAGCTGTATTATCCGTAAGGCTATTACTTTACTCTTACACTATCATGCCACGTGACATTAGAAGCCAAATATTATTTCCTTGGCGCTGATGTTTGGAACGAACAAAAGTGCACACTGTAATTCATTTATTCGACGGCATTGAGAGAAATTTGTGCCCATTAATAAGGAGAAAACATACAATCGAGGAAAAATTGGGAAATGAAACATATTTTGCAGTAATTTCGCCATGCAAGTTCGAAAGTACTCAAATAATAATAATAATAATAATAAGAAGAAGAAGAATAAGAATAAGAATAAGAATAAGAATTATAATAATAATAATAATAATAATAATAATGTTCATTCACAGTATAGTTATCTCTTTTTATATTATTATTATTATTATTATTATTATTATTATTATTATTATTATTATTATTATTATTATTATTATTATTATTATTATTAGCATCAATTACACGCTTCGTTGGGTTAAATTGAGAAAAAATAACAATGTTCCGTTACTCAGTCGCTGTCTAGTATTACTAAAGAGCTCGTTGATATCGGTCATTTTCGATGAGTTTTATATAACCCCTTTTCACACTTTGTAGTGAGGCACGGCATCTACAGTGTCATTTTTCATCTCAGCGATCCAGAAAACTATGAATTTGACACTGATATTGCTTAAATCGCTCATTTTTATATGTCTCCTCCTAGTCCAAGTTGAGGGGATGAATTTGGATTTAAACAGCATCAGATATGTCACTGTTAATCTCAGTGGCTCCAAAAAATAAAGATTCGCCACTAATACCGGTAATTTTTTGTTCTTTTTTAATATCGTTTCCCTTCCTATCTCTTAAATTTCCCCGTCAAAGTGATATGACACAAACCATTTGAGGTTCCAACTTCATCTATGTTGAAAAGTTGATCGAGATTGGTTTGGTGGTTCAAGAGTCATTAAGTTTTATTTATTTTTGTATATCTCCCTATCCCGTTCCCCTCCCTAAGTTCTCTCGTGAAAACGAAATGATAATAATCATCTCAGGTCAGAACCTCAATTATGTTAAAAATTTGATCGAGATTGATCCTTTGTTTCACGACTTATCAAGTTTTATATATTATTTTTAACTCCTCACTCCCTAAACTCTAAGATAAATACCATCAAAATAAAAAGATAAATACCATCTTAGGTCCGAACCTTATCTATGTTGAAAAGTTAATCGAGATCGGTCTGGTGGTTCAAGAGATTAAAAGCCACAAAGATAGTTTCAATTTTATAATATAGCCTATAGTAATAATAATAATAATAATAATAATAATAATAATAATAATAATAATTATTATTATTATTATTATTATTATTATTATTATTATTATTATTATTATTATTATTATTATTATTATTATTATTACCAATTTTTGAATTGCACGGCGATTTACTGCAATGTTTGTTCCCTATTTTTCCTCTAATGTACGTTTTTCCTTTATTAGTGGACACTAATTTCTCTCTAGGCCATCTAATAAATTAATTTTGTTTTGGACTTTGGTGCAAATAACGTTATAGGAAGAAGCAGGTTTGTACAAAAGATGAGGGCCAAAGTAATATTTGACTTCTAATTTCACGTGGCATGATAGTGTAGGGTTAACGTAACGGCCTTATGAATAATACAACTATCTAACATAGGTTCAAATCCTGTTCGCAATAAAGTTACTTTTTTGTGATTTTGAGGATTCGACTTATCATACTGGACAAGCAATAGATAAGAATGTGGAAGCAAACACTTGTATCATGATAGAAACGATTTACAATGTTAGTTGGTAAAGGACAAATGAATTACCAGGACATTCCAAAGATATGTATTATTGATTTGCTGTATACACTTTTCGTATTATCGTTCTTAGAAGGAAACACTACACCATTTGTTAAACAAAGTTTCTCTAAAGCAATCGTTCGTGTCGTGGTAACATGTTAGACTTCCAAGTGGGAAACATTGGATCGGCTCCCCATCAGGTGGTATGATTTTTTCGCAAAAAAAAAAGGCTGCAAACAGAGATTCGTCTTCTAATGGAGAACTTACAAGGCATCACTGAGGATACTTCGAGTAAACAGTGTGTGCGTTCTATATCATACACTGCACAGTATGTTTGATATTTATATTCGTCCCCCTCTCTCTCTTTCTTGACGTTTCGCTACCCTGTCTTTGCATTTTTCACTTCTACCTCCCTCCCCCTCTGAAGCACACACCCACTTCGTGTTATAAAGTTAAAACGGACCAAGAGCTCGATATACCGGGTCTGGAAAATCTAATTAACTGAGAACTTCGGCGTCGTGTTTTCGTGCTCTGAGGATAACATCACCAGTCCTGGTCTTCTCTGACAGAAATACTGTTTAAACGTAAGGGAATAAGTAAAATTTCCTTTTTATCCTCTCGTAACCGAGTCTCAGTCGAAGTACCGGGTCTCTAAGGATATGAATTCTCGACGCAGTGGTGGTCTATAACCTAACCAACATCATGCGACTGAGACGATGATCCGTTTGAGCTCTTAGCGTGGTCATTCTATCTATACAAATTACGTTATATCCAGAAGAGATTAAATAAATGCTGTATATTCTGAACAGATAAATCTTCGGAAATACTAGAATATAATAATCTCTTTCTTTATTTGAAAACAAAATATTATCTATACTAGTTCGACACAAAAGTTGTTTCCATCCTATAATTCAATGTGTTTTATTCATGTTGAAATTGCAAACATATATGAGGAACATGCAACATATATGATGAACATAAATTTTTACTTTTGTACATTTATAACTTTTCATACGATACAGTTTGAGGGTATTTTTGATAGAAATTTAGCAGTAAAGAACACTTCAATTATCTTTCGTTCATTCATTTTTTAGTTTCGTTTTTTGTTCAGTTTGCATTAGAAGTCTGTAATGGAAAATATAACCAACGCTATCTATTGTTTATATTAGAAATTATTTTCGATCAATATGGCCAATGAAGACCACCGAATTTACAATCGAACCACGCGGAAACAAAGCATCTGTGTTAAGCTTTTGACATTATAATAGATGTGTCTCGGACATCTACAGTTCACTTCAAATTGAATATACTATCCATTATGAAAGTGACATAACGAATATTTATAGCTTCCTCTATATAATCGAATAGTTCTGAAAAAATATGAAAAAACATGCGTTATTTCCATATTTCTTTGGGATTCCTTGAAACGGAATTTTGTAATGTTAGGTTCTTTTCTTACTACATTTGAATTTGACAGTTTCATTTGTTCTTCCTTTTTTGTTCTTCTCTCCTCTTCTCAGTCTCTCTCCCTCTCTCTCTGTGTGTGTTTCATTTCTGAATTTCTGTGTAATAGGCATCCATTAGTTTCCATTTTTCATTTCGTGTTTCAGTTTCTCCCTAAATCAACTTATGAATCTTGTTTCGTCTTGATTTTATTTCATTTTATTGAAACTAATACATGTGTAGTTTGAAATTAGAATTGCGCTCATGTTGTTAGCTAATTCTAGTATGGTAGAGAAGAAAGGGAGAGAGAGAGCAGTCTCTTTACCTGACACGATTATGGGATACGAAGATGTATATTGGGTGGTCTAACTGCACGGCGTTACCTGTCTTAATTTTTTATGCGGAGTGTAGAATTATAATCCCGGGAAGGATGCATGGGGAGCTACCATTATTGAAAGCTTTAGGGAGATCAGTAGCAAAGAAATATTTTCGTTCTCGTTTATACGAGAAACCAGATTTAAAATAGACACTACAGAATCGAACATGTTGTAAATTTCCGGTGGTAATACGCTCACTGGGATGTTGTAAAAGTGCCACTAAATTGAGATCACTGCGGTAAATAATGGCTGTTTCTGAAGCGGGTTCTATAACAGTGGTAACATGAGAATGATTGGTAGGTAGTGCAATTCCGTGACTGCGACTTTCTGAGCAAACAAGACCTCGATTTCTTCTTGATGTATAAAGACACTCACGGCATTGTGCTTAACTAAAAAAGTGGACTTATTGTAATTAATAGTCGCTAAACAAAAAGTAAACATAACAACAAGAAGAAACAAAAAATATATGCGAGCGTAAAAACATAAGAAACATACGAAGTAATATTACCGCAAATAGACGAAAAGAAAACACAATACAGTATTATGATGCCACTACAGTTTTAAATACTCCCTACTTCGGAATTACCCACTGATTTCAACTTTTTTGGTGAAAGCTCGTGTTTGGCGTACATCATTGATAGAAAGACCATGTAGAAGACGCAAGTCCTTTCGCGTTTACCGCTATGAATAATTTATGATTCTGAGTCACTTGAGGAATCACTGCCGCGAGAGCGTGAGGGTAAGTTGAGAGGTAATTATGGTAGAACTGCTAAAGCTATGGTCTGAGAGAGGGAAGAATTTTCTTCGACTAAATCAGTATCACTTACCGTAGAAACTGATGATGCAACTGCTGATAGATCTGGTGCGGTGCTGGGTGTTATGGGTGCTAAAATAATTTTAGTATCCCGAGTTTCTTCCACTTCCATGGTATTGGAAGGCACAGGTTCTGCTGGAGCCGATTCAAGGGGATGCTGGGATCTGTTGGCTGATTTTCTGCTTCGTTCCATGGGTTTGAAGAAGTTGATTCCGGAACATCCTTATGAAGCACTGGATAAACACTGTAATTACTGGTGCCAGGAGCTAATGGATCTACTAGTAAATTATGAGGTACTCGTATAAATGGAGAAATTGCATAGGTTGCTGTATATGCCACAGCAAGACATGAATTCATTTTCTTGGAACATCTTTGAACAAAATGGGCGGGGGAGTTGCAGATGACTCAAGTTTGAATTTGACCAGGAAAACTGGTAAACAAACGTAAACCATAGATCGTGATAAAGAAAGGAATGTTTCGTTTAATAGTCATTTTAACAAGCTTGCGACCCGTTCGGGCAGCATAAACGTGTTTTATTGAATATTGTTCTTCGACAATACTAGTGGCATTCCCATATTGGGAGAGCACACACGTTAATTGCATGTCACTAAGTACCTTGGCTATCACCATAGACATAGACAAGGACACCTTGGCTATCACCATAAAATTATCCGCCAAATGAATAGGCAACACATGGTCCCCATTATTATCTGAGTAGGTTTCTACTCCATTTGTACTAGGTAGTATTTGTACACATAAAACTTTTTAATTAATTTAAGATTTAAGTTCTTACGAATAACGTTCATTTCAATGGACAACACCTTGTCAACAGTTAACATACATACCTTACGAATACATATGAGCGGCAATAGACGTGAGCTTTCGACTAACCGTGACAAAGTTGGTGCACAATGTATTAGTTCTTATGCTATTTATGTAATTCGACGATAAACGTCACCAAATTATGAACAATAATAAATATGCACTGAAAATGCTTATAAAATTATAAAGTTTAAACTGACAATAAGTTACACACTCTAAGTTGAAAATCTCAGAAGAAAGTAGCAATGTAAACAATAACTCGAAACTGGAGCTACGGCAGAGATGATGTTACTCGCCTCGTTGCGAGTGCTGAACTATCACTAAAGCCTGCTTGCAACGAAAGCGATACATAGAGTGATTTGTTGAAAAAATAAAAGCACATGACATTGCATTGTATTTTTTGCTAAGTTTCTGAAAATATGTAGTAAATTAAACGTGGTTAAGAGCTTTGCTATCTATGCATTGCAAGAAATATGATATATTAAGGCAAATTATAACTGAATCGTTGTTTAATAATTATAAATGCATGTGTATTCATTATCGGTACAAATAAAATTCAAATGTTTAAGTATTTCTTGTCACATTAGAGCAAACTTGCAAAAATATATTACATATTTTGGTCCTAAATTTTGATCTTTCGTAACAAGTTTGATGTGGTATTAATAATTATAACAAAGTCTTCTAACCCGTTACCTCGGCCAGCAATAAAAAGATGCTACAAACATAACGTTTGCATCTGATATGTGAGCAAGCATCAGTACTCTCATATTGCTAGTTGTAAAGTAATAAAAAATATTAAAAAAAACATTTATAATTATAAATTATAAAATATTGATAAAAAATATGTTATATATTTTTTTTACATATATTGTTATCTTTAATTTGTACCTGGGAAAAATCCCGGCTTCACTTCCGTACAATTACATAAATCAACTTTCTTCTCAGCATAACATTGGAATGCACAGGCATGCCAAATGTAATACCTATAAGCCCACAATCCTTCTGTCTCATCTGCAAGTTTACATTTCCTCAAACTAATTGGAACTGAAGCTTTAACCCTGTCCTCAACAATATCTTCGTAAAGTACAATGTTTACTTCTACTCTAGTAGAAATTAAATGAGCACCTCCTTTGATTGTTGTATTGGAGTTCCCAGGTAATCCTATACCTGGAAATACAGAAACCTAGAAAAAAGAAAGAAAGCAAACTTTAGGTTATATAAGTAAGTCATATATTTATTGATTTTTCGTTTTAGGGAAAACTAAAATGATTTATTTAATAGAAAACAACTTAATATTTAATAGAAGATGCTAAGTAGAGCATGGTATGTTCCGTGCAAAGAGTAAAATTCGAGCAAAAATCTAGTTTGGAAATTTGTTATAAGTTTCTTAAGTTATTGCTGTTTATAAATGTTCTATAAAGGTCTTCAAGAGTTTTTATACGTTCCAATTTTCTACCGTTATTATTTAGGTTGTTGCTATGTTGCACGTTCTTCAGAATTAATTCGTAAATATTTTTGAGTTTCGTGAAATAATTAGGTAACCATCTTTAGATGTTACTTACGAAATGTGGAGAAAATTAAAGTGGCCCAGTGAACAGAGTTCCAGGGTACAAAGAGACACAGTAAAAGAAAGGAAATAGTTCCCTAACCTGCTTATAGCAGATGTTGAAAATGACCAGTCATTTCTTGAATTACCACATGAATGAAAATGACCACAATTTCAAGTGATTGAACATATTTTGGAATGTGTTTTGCTTTGTTCAAAACAGATCCTGTATGACTCCATTTTCTGACTAATCGTTGCATTGCACCCTTTGCTGGCACTTTGGCATAATGAAATTTATGAGCAAATAACTGACCACACTCCTTCCACGAATTTGTTTTCAAGTAACTTTCAACAACAAACAACCTATGCTGAAATGTGAGAAACATCCTAATATGTGCACTTCTCATCTCACACTGACACAGCCTCCACTAAGATACGAACCAGTGGTGTGCGTACAGGTCACGTGATGTGGTTCCATGCATACATTCACGGCCAATTGCATAAACTCGTCCAGGCCACTTTTACTTTCCCTACCCTGTATAATTATATTTGTCGGCGTTACTTGCGAATTGATTGGTTCAACATCTGCCGTATTCTATTTTAAACGTCAGTAAATTCGTTTGCTTGAAGTATAATTTTGAACATTACAAGTTGAATAGGAATGTAATTTGATTCCCCTCAAGTAGGGAAAATATTGTATTAAAAATAATACGTTAGTACGGAGGTGTAGAATTGAATAAAGTGACTTGAAGGAAATAATACATTGTATAGAAAGAGAGAATGGAAGTAAACTGATGTTGACAAATAACCTTAAGATGAAATAATTTCCGCTATATTATGTACGTAAAGTAACATACAAATATTTTATGATATTACATAGTATTTTGTTATATTTGAAGAGTATAGAAAGACAATACATAATGAAAGATGCAAGTGATAACAATTTTGAAAACTCTATAGATTCGGGATCGACAGGTGAAGTTAACATGTATTTATATATTAATTAATTTATATCTATGTATTTATATATTTCCATACCTATCTATCTATGTATCTATCTAGTGATACTACTTAATTGATAGTTTGTGATACACACCGTTAACACTATTTTTTCTTGAAATCAAATAGACACTTGTTCTTGGAATGAAACATGCACCGTAAGGATATAAGGATTGCGGAAAAAACACCATATTATTTGTAGTTCCATTTTATATGTTACACAAGTTTTATGAGGGCGATATAAAATAATAAAGTAGGAGTGATGAAAATAGATTACAAAAGACAGTTCTGTGTATTCTTTTAGCAAGCATTTTCCTATACTCGCGGATTGTCTGATTTTCAGTCTTGTGGGCTTGGTATCTGTTCTTCATGTTTCTGCCTCCCTTCTCTCCTTACCAGGGTCAAATTTAAATCACTCTACATACTGTATTGATTTTGTCTTGGTCGTGTGAGTAACTGGAATTTGGAAACATTGCAACATTTAAGGGACTTCATGTATCAATGTCATATAAAAGTAAATTTACCATACAATATGTTGCAGTAAACCTTACCTAAGAATCTAAATTAATTCAATAAACTTTAAAGTGGTAATATGGGTATGTTGAGAATATTTTACCAATAGAAGGGAATAAGCATGATCACCGAAATTCACAATGGGGTCTGGGGAACATTTAGCAAATTGCATTTTTCACACTTCCAAAAGAAATTTTCCTATGCACTCCCAAACAAATTAGGAAACAGAAAACCTCATCAAAATCGGCATAATAAGTAAAAGCCCTCCATATTTTGTATTCTAAATTTTGTAACCATAATAGAGGATAGGATGTACCATCGAAGTTGACAGCAATATGTAATCGAGTCCTAGAAAACATTTACAAAATTTTGCTTTCTGAAAATTCTCTCAAATTAAAGGGTAGGCAATGTCCCTCCCAAAATTTGAGAAGAATGTATATATGTATCTATGTCTCATAAAAGAAAGTATGCCTCTCTATTTAAATGTAGAATCATATTAAGTGTTAAAGCGTCACCAAAAGAAATACAATAGGTAAATATTCAGCCACATGGCGAAAACGTTACAATGCTACTATTTAGCATTGTCCCCATAGATATGTTAAAGAGAACCAACTAAACTTACAGAAATATACAGTTGTGTCCTAGAGAAAACTGATCAAATTTTAGTTTTTGAGAGTTCCTAAATTTAAAGGGTGGATCTATGTATCATCCCGAATTCTCAGACAGGAGCATCAACGTACACTTCTCCTATAAAAGACAATAGACTCTTCTTTCCAACCATATAACAACATGACGCGAAAAACCTTGATCAAAGAAAAACGGTTAGGTTGAAAATCTATTACGTAGTAAAGCGTAATACTTATGTGTATATTTTGCTAATTTTATACATAACAACTGATAACAATGACCTATAAAGTTTACAAATATGTGTATCTGTGTCGCAAAGAACATTTAACAAATTTCATTTTCTGAAAATTCCTAAATATAAGGAATGGTCAAATGTACCCTTGTGAAAATTTAAGACAAAAGCATCCATGTACGCATGTCTTATGATAGAGAATGTATCCCTGTACCGATACATATAATCATACAAGATAATACAACCTGATCAAAGCATTTAAAATAGGTAAGTAATCAAACAAGTGGCCATATTAATGTTTGACAATTTTTTTCGTCATGAAAACGAACAATATTGTCCATAAAAATTTACATAGTCATTTATTAAAATCCCACAAAACATATGAAAAATTTTGGTTTTTCACGATTCCCAAATTTAAAAAGTGAATCATTATAAGCCTGCCAAATTTGAGTGATGGTGTATCCAAAAGCCCATTTCTTATAGAAGGAAATGAACACTTTACACCCACCCACATGCTCACATAACGTGATAAAAGAGCGTAAATTAGGTCAGAATCTCTAAATTTTCAATTTATCGGAATTTTTATCCATGAAATACGACGAGATATACTACCTAAATTTATAGCGGTACATATCGGGGTTTTAGAGAATATTTACCAAATTCTTGTTTTTCAAGGATTTCCAAATTTAAGGACTTTTTCTAGGTAACTCTTTGAAAATTCAAGAACATAGCATCAATGGGCCTATGTCTAAGACAAAAAATCTCTACTCCCCATACAAATATATAATGCAATAAGTCCTCATTAAAGGGAATTAGTTAGGTCAAAATTTTCCGAAATTTATTTATTTTCCCCATGAAAGCGAACGATATGGTCTCCCAAGTATTAGAGAGTTATATAGAAAAGCCCAATGCTAATATACGGAATTTTGAAAATATGGCAATTTCCAAAATTAAGTGGGGATGGTCCTCCTAGGTGCAACTACCAACATTTAGATGTTGGAGCAAGGTATCCCTCCTAAAATAAAGATGAATAGTCGTAGGTACCCATATGTCATTAACTTTCTGTCAGACCCGTAGGTGATTGACTCCGGGTAAGTTGCTACCTCAACTAGTCATAAACCCGTCCCTGCTACTACTATCAAAATATTTTTCCCTGTTCATATAGTCACGTTATTTTCATCTTTTTCTACAGTACATTTACCAGGCAGCTCAAACATTCGAGGCTGAACATGCTTTATCTTTGAAGTGATATCTGATTATCCTGTGTTTCTCTTTCACTTTTTGTTTTCTCGAAAAGTTCTGTTACAACGATTTAATTCTCTTAACTCCTTCTTTCCTCTTCTTTCACCGTGAATTGCTTGCTACCTAAGTTTCCTCTCCAGGTAGAATACAAGATTTGTTGTAATACTTTTGTCCATGTCTATAAATCACATAGTGGCAGTAACTGTACCGGATGTACTTCCTTGTGCTGAGGCTATTTTCTTACCCTATTGATTTTGTTCTTCTCAGTACACTTTTTCCGTTTTGAATTATCCTCGTCGTGAGATAATTCACACGAAGAATCTTTTATCGAAAGAAAGTCCTTTATAATATCATCAGGATACATTAAATCTCTCTATTCATGAGGTGAGTAGTCGCTCTTGTACATGAAAGAAAGTAAAAAGGTCCCTGTACTTGCCCAACAACAGTATAAAGAAATCATAGACACATACAAGCATCAGAGTCTAGACACACACATACATGCACGCACAAACACATACACAGATTCATTACGGGCTCTCCCGTCGCAAAATGTTTAGCATGTTCGCTTCTACACAGGATGCCAGGAATCGATTATCCGTGAGAGCTCTTTGGATCACATTTGACGTTACACTTTAAGTTCAAAACTCATATGGTAACCTCCAGGCGAGGTTAACCTCCAAACTACCAATCGACAAACACACCTACCACACAGACTAGTGATGGGTAAATTCCTGGGAAGATATTTTTCGGGAATATTCCCTGGGAATATTCCCGGGAAGATTCCCAAAGTGAGAATTTATACGGGAATTTATGTTCAATCAGAAAGAAAATTGCCTTCTATTACTATATTATGATTTCAAAGTTGAATTAATTTTTATATCACAGCATATTATTACTGTTGTCCACAGAGGATTCTTTAAAATGTATATTCTGGACGGTACTATGTTACTTCATTAACACTTTATTATATTTAGAGAGTACGCATAAATGTATATTTATTTACAATATGTTTTATCAATTAAATATGCGGGAAAAATTAAATAGTAACAGTTTAAATTTGTATGTAAGTGGATTTGTTCAACTTGACTCTATTACTGATATTATAAACACATTAAATTTTTAAATGTTATAAACCAATTAGGTTAGATAAATACTAGAAGATACATGTCTCACTAATTTATCAACATTTGCGCATACATATTTATGTTCACAAAATTTTCAAGATACTTATTTTCTTTATATTTTAGCACTAACATTGCAATACACGACATTTCATTCTACTTATTTCTCGAAATTCCATACGTTAATTCACATGTAAAAGAATTCCAAGTACTTCTTCAGAAATTCGAGTCAGAGAGAAGAGACAGACCGACGTCTATTACTAATGGTGGTTCAGGGTTTATTAATAGTACTTCATCTCTGTTTCTACATAATTCTAAATTACTTTACAAAATGGTTCCTTTTCATCATTTGTAAATTAGTACTTTGATAATTTTGGCTGTTCTTTAGCATTGGGGGTCAGCTTTTGCACCTACTTTTTGCGATATTTTATTCCGATGCGGTTGTTTTATGGTTTCATACGTTAAATTACATTACCAAGATTAAATTCAGACAGCATTGTAGAGCGAGTGTTAGCGAGTGAAGGCGGGTTAGAGCCCCGCATGGCAAATTGTTTTCTATCTTCGTTGCCAACAATTCACTTTCTTTCCTCACATAAATCACCTCCACTTACCGTTCCGTTTTGTATAAATCCCCTACTGCCCTAAAAATGTGTTCGATACTTTCTTCACTACTTGAAGATCAATATCAACTCATTTCTGCCTTAAATCATCCTACTTTTTGCTAGTTTTGGCCCCTTAATTCTATACAATTACCTTACATATTAGTGCAAATGGAAATGTAACTTAGAAAACGATATTATTAGTTATATAAAGTACCGTCAAATAATTTTAAATTTTCTAACCTCCAAATTCTTTAAAACCTAGAAGTAAATCATAATAGGCCTATATTAAAATAATGTAATTAGTGATATGGTTCTTATAATTTGGAAGTTAAAATAAAGAAATGGAAATAAATTCCTTCCCGGGAATTTATAGGGAGGATTAAAAACCGGGGAATATTCCCATTTTTAAAATTCCTTCCCACCGGGAATATTTCCACTGAACGTCACTAACACAAACACACATAGAAAAGAAACACACTTACACATATAAATATTAACATGTGCATACACAACCACAAACTTGTACATTTATACCAAAAGACGCATTAGTAAACCGAACGTTTATTATTTTTTTAAATATCAATTTTGTGAAAGGGAAATATTATTTCAACGATATCCATAGATGCTTTGCTTTTCCTTTTCCTTCCAAACTTTGAATGAACTTTAAAATCACGAATCAATACTTTTCGGGAAACAATGTTTTTTTTTTTTTTTTTTTTTTTTTTGTTTCAAGAGAAAGCTTTGAGTCAAACTGACAACATAGCATCTTACGTGTAAGAGAAATGCGTTGTCCTCATGAACACAATCTGTAGATATAGCTCGCAATGTAGTGAACGGAGCCATTTACTTTAGGTAACATATACTTTTGAGATTGAGGAACAGAAAATCCATAGGAATTTCTTTATCTTAAAGGAATTTGAGTCAATATTTTTAGAATGTTAAAATTAGTCTGTCATTTGGAAGAATTCAATGGCCGTCTAGGATGTATAGATGCAGAAATCCATGAATGTGTTTCTTAACGCATTAATGATTATCGTACCAGAACAAGTGTCATTCTGGATATATAACTAACTCCATATGTTATATTGTTGGAACAGTAACAATTATTAGTCATAGCCATCAAGATGGGAATTTTAGCATCTTTTGTGAGTGAGTCGCATTGAATTCTAATTACAACACTCACTGAGAAGTCTCGCATCCTCTCAAATGTATTGCGTTTATCACTACTTGTGTGTATTTGCATTGGCGGCCGATACAGCAGCTTGAAAGACTCACAAGCAACCTTCCGATCAACCCTTTAGCCGCGGCTTATCACAGGTTACAGCGAAGTAATTCAACTCTGTGTTAATCTTCTGCAACAATTTAATAATAATCGACAGCTCTCCAATGCAATGTAAAAACGCGCCGGGAACTGAACAATTTTGGTACAGTAGAATGTCTGTAATCACCACCGCAGGGAACTCATTGCGGAAGAGCACAAAAATGCCATTTCCGAATTCGTTGTGGAAACAAACAATGTGGAGATCACATAGTATGGCCTAACAGTATTAACGTAATGAACTCAGCAGCAGCTAAACAAACATGGGGTTATTATTATTATTATAACAATTATAGATATAACTTTGTGAACAGCAAAATACAATTTATAAAGCATAGATAATAGATAGCTCTAGATAATACATGAAAAATTCAAGAAAAATAACTTCGAATCACAATATGTACAATAAATTGAGCGAGTAATGTGAAACATGGAATAAGTTCTGCATCTTAGTGTCCGCAGTGTCGTCACTTATCACCCTTCCACGCATTACAATGTTTGATAATAGGCTTTAAGTAATTAGATATTTTTTATATTTCTGCAGGCGTAGTGCGTACAGTTTGTTTTCGTCATGAAGATAAGTATCTTTTATTTTTTTATCATTAATTTGCACTCATTCTCACGGACTTTAATAACCGTACAATCTAACTCTTCTTTCATGTTGCAACAAGTTAAATATATTTCATTCTATTTATCTATCTATCAACTGTTCATTAAAACAATTATTTGTGTAATCAATTGTCAATTCCTACCTCCCCTGACTGACATATCTGAAATAACAATCTTAATATACAGTTCACCTACGAGATATCTACACTTATGTTAATCAAGTACACAACAGTGCACACATTCACTTTTCTGCCTAGTATTGTTTACCGAAAAGATAAAACTATGTAAAACAAGACTACTGTGAACAACGTTGAATATTGTTTCATGTTCCACAACACAAATGACTCCGTCATTATAAAGGTTTTCATTATTTAAAGATAAAAATATGTTCTACTAGAATTGAAATGGACACAGTCCTCTCTATAGCCTATGGAATCCGGAAGTTCAATGCGCCGTTATAAAAGCTCTCCATTGACTTCTATCCTTAGCCAACCATACCCAGTTTCAACTCTTTATTGCTATTTTTGAAAGATCCATCTTAATGTTGTTCTGCCATCTGCGCCTGAGGCTTCCTAATGATTCTTTTCCGATTGGATTTCCAGTTAAAACTTTGAAAGCGTTCATACTTTTTTCCATTCTCGCTGCACGACCTGCCCATGTGAGCCTCCTAGACTTGTTTACCCTAACAATGCTTGATGAGCGGTATAAATTGTGCAAGTCCTTGTTATGAAGTTTCCGTTATTGCTCATTACCATCACTCTTGGGTCCGAATATTCGTCTCAGGATCTTGCTCTAAAATACTTTCAGCCTAAGTTCTTCCCTGAGAGTAAACTACCATGTTTTCCAACCATACAGTACAACAGGCAATATTATCGTTTTGTATGTTTAAGCTTCAGATTCCTGGACAGAATTCGCGACGACAAAAGATTTTGAACTGAAAAATAACACGAATTCCCTGCTTTTAATTTACATTTAATTGCTATCCGAATATGATTTTGATCTATTAATATTTATCCTAGATACTTGAAAGTATTCACTTTGTCATGTGTATTATTTGATATTTTAATACATTCATCATTTTCAGTATTACGATCTCCACGAACTTCCATGTATTTAATTTTCTCAACATTTCCTCCTAAACCCATGCGTTTAATAAGACCGCTGTATTTCCTTCTACTATTGTTCTATCATCCTGTAGGATATTTACCTTGTTGACGTACGGCAAAACCAGCTGAATATTATTCATCTCTAGGCCTGATAGCTATCTTTGATTTTCCGCATACTGTACTCGAAAAGAAAGTTGGATAATAATGGTGATACCACGTTGCCTTGTTTCAGGGCATTCTAGACTTGAATGCTCGGTGACTTGAATTTTAATACCCGGACTTTACTTTGTGGTTCATTTAGATATATCTTAAACTAACTAGCATTTTCGGTATTCAAAATACTGTTAGAATGTTTGTAGAATATATTTCTCAATAACAGAGTAGTAGGCCTTTCTAAAACCAATAAATAACACTGTTTTAGGAAGGTTGTATTTCTGAAATAAAATGTTGTACTACGAAAGGAATGTGACATGGAAGTTCAAACGAGACATCCGATTTGATCCGTCAGGGATAGTTTACGAGTAATTCAAACATTCATGTACAACATATATTCATATACATGCCAAACACAGTATATGATGACAAAAGGGAATTTGGAAAGTAAGATCTTGGAACATGGACAGTTTTCACTTTTCATAGATTGGCAAAAACTTGATCGACAGTGTTTTGTTGTTGCAATGTGATGTTGGGAGTAATTTGTGAGTTAAACTGAGCGTGTGAATCTGGTACTTTATAGGGCGTTAGTACTACTTACTTTATCAAAACTGAATGCTGTGGATTCATTTTGTTTGTGTTTAAGTGAAGTAAAACAAATGCCTCGCACTCGTGGTTGTAAGTGCGCAGCTAACAACTTCTGTTATGTTTGTGGTGAGTTCATCTTCGTGAGGAACAGGAAGAAAATCACATCCATCATCAAGAGAGCATATAAGCAGTACTTTGGCGTCGGAGCTGGTGATTTTGATAAGAAGTGGTCACTTAATATGTGTTGTGCTAATGTTATTCTAAATTAATTAAGTGGTGGCTAGGAAAAAATGTGTTATTATTTGCTGTACCTATGGTTTGGAAGAAACCAAGGGACCATTTGACAGACTGTTGTTTCTGCTTAACCAAAATTTAGGGATTCACGAACAGCAAATCAAAGAAACTTATTTTTTATCCGGATCTTCCGTCAGCAAGATGACTTTTGGCACATTCTGAAGCTTTACCAGTTCCTTCAAGGCCCACAGATATACATGAGATGAGTGATAGTGAAGAAAGTAGCACTACAGAACTTATACCTTCTCCAAAAAAAGAAGGAACGCCCGTATCAAGGCACGAGTACGCCCACTCCACGTGTATTACAGCAGGATGGTTTAAAAGATTTAGTGCGAAACTTAGGACTCAGTAAACAGAAAGCAGAATTATTAGGCTCCAGGTTACAGGAATATAGCCTTCTCCACGAAACAACCAAACTAAACTTCAGGAACAGAAAACGTGCTTTCGTGTCTTATTTTGCCAATGATAGTTCCGTGATATTCTGCAATGATGTTCATGGATTAATGAAAGCCTTGCATATAACATACGAACCTGGTGAATTGAGATTATTTTTGGATGCTTCGAAGAATAGATTAAATGGTGTATTGCTGCATATCGGGTATAAACTGCCTTCAATCCAAGCTGCATATGCCACTTTTACCAAAGAGAGTTATGAAATTTTCAGAAAGATATTGACCTTAATTAAGTACAGTGAACATAAGTGAAAGTTGTCTTGTGACTTGAAGGTAATAGCATGATTATTAGGGATGCAACAAGGTTACACGAAGTATTCCTTTTTTTTGTGTGAATGAGATAGTCAGGAAAGATCTTCCCACTATGTGATAAAGCAGTGGCGTAAACGCAATTGGACAGTTGGTGAAAATAATGTGCAACGAGACAGTCTTGTAGATCCTAGAAATGTTCTTGTTCCACTCCTACATATAAAACTTGGACTTATTAAACAGCTTGTGAAGGCAATGTATCCCAATTGGGCAGCTTTTGCATAACTTGCTGACAAATTTCCTCGAATGTCAGCTGTAAAAATAAGAGATTGCGTGTTTGAAGGTCCGCAGATACGAGAACTGCAGAAAGATAGAGATTTTCAGGCATGTCTCAAAGAGAAAGAAAAGCGCGCATGGATGAGTTTTACGAAAGTACCCCAAAACTTCCTTGGGAGAAGACGGGACCCTAAATACAAGGAGATGCTGATGAAATGCTTGCAGCTTATCAGGATTTAGGGTGTAAAATGTTTTTGAAGGTGCATATCATGGAATCACATCTGGATTACTTCCCCAGCAATTGCTGTGACACTTCCGATGAACACGGAGAAAGGTTTCATAAAGATATATCCACCATTGAAATACCCTATTGGGAAGTGGATGCCCAGAATGCTGGTAGACTATTGCTGGTGTATCATTAGAGACAAGAGAGACACTCAGTACAAAAGAAAAAGTAAACCATCATCTACGGTCGACAGCTGTTTCGCATACATACAATTCTTTGTAATATATAGTGTCAACAATATATAGTAATGCTTTACAAACACAAACATTACGTGCTGATTACTCCAAAACTATCCCAGATGCAGAAAAAATAAAATCAGATTTGAATTCAGGATTGAAACTCCTTTCAGAATTACTACTTTTTTACCCAGAAATAGACATTTTTATTTTTTTGTAGAACAGTGTAATTGATGTACCGACATATTGTATTCCCATTTCTTTCCGAGTATTTGTCGCATGGTAAATATTTATTCGACACTTGATCAATTTCGCCTAAATCCGCACTGGAACTGTACAATAATATCATTTGCATATGGAGTCAAACTTGCTAGTAGAAATTTTGAAAGGATTTTATAGGGTGCTGATAGACGAAAACGCCTTCAGAATTACTACAATTGCTTTCATTGAATTTCTTGTGAATAGAAAAATGATTGATTCTTTCCACTATTTTGGCAATTCTTCCTTGTCCCAGATAAAGAGAATGTGTTTGTGTATCATGTTCCGCAATTTTCCCCCTCCAGCTAAAATTAATTCAGCCTGAGATTTGTGTTTCTTTAGTTTCTTTAAAGCAATTTCTACTTCTGAACGTTAGGGATATACGGTCCTTTCATGTGCTTTTCGCTTTCTCCATTCACATTAGTTCTTGCATGCGTGTTAACCAAAACGTCACAGAAGTTTTGCCATCTATTCAAGATGCTATCTGTACGAGTGAGAACTGATCCGTCAGCTTTCTTTAATATATAAGAGCGAGGTTGATAGCCTTTCTTAAATTCGTTGATGCCCTTATACATGTCCCGAATGTTTTTGTTTTTAGTGTTATGTTCAAGTTCATTAATTTTAACTTTGAAACAATTGGGTTTCTTTATTCTAAAAGTTTTGGAAGTTTCCTTCCTGATGTCAAAAACATGTGTAGTTTTCTCGTAGGATTTTGTAGCCAAGTTAATTTTGCTAGTTTAGAGCATTCCTGATTGAGCTATTTTTCTTTTACTTAACTTTAAATGTTATCTATAATTTCAACCCGAGTATCTTCAACACTAGTGCATTTCGAATTTTCTAGAACTGAAAATCTGTTTGACACTTCCATCTGGTATTCCATCTCCCACTTGGCTCTCCTCTAATTTCTTTTAATGAAATTTCTCGGTTTTTAGATGTTTTAGGTCTAGCCTACTATATAAACACATTTTATATTCCATGTTCCAAATATCATGTCCATTTTACTTTGCTAAGGTCGTGCCAAGTTATCAGTCCTGGCCCGAGGCTTCTGTGAATGTTTAAGAACTAGTGTCCTTTTTTTACAGGGTGAGGTTGTTAGCCCCACGAAAAGCAACGAAGCTTGTGAATCATCCTTGTTGTCTGTCCGCGACTGCTTGTTCAGTATACTCACAGCTAACCTCTATATCCAGAGGCCTTCTTCTCGATCCGCAACCTGAGGATGCGCCATGCCGGTTAGATTCAAAGCAATGTGGTTGATCAAGGATTTTTTTAAGCAAAACCATGATCTGGTAATTCTCATGTTGTGATTTATTAAGAAAAATGACTGCTTTACAAAACATGCTAACTCTGAGCTGAAGGGGCTTCATTGTCTTTACACGTCAATAAGGCAACGTATGTCCTAGGGTTCATTCAGTTATGCAGTAACGGCATTAGAATAATTTTGTTTTTAATATTTTATAATGGACAGCATGTCAGCATTCTTTTGAAATAGTCTAGCAGGAATATGGTCAAATTTGGGCCATACCTTGCGTGGATGTATGCCTTACATTTTTTGCTGTTTCTGATGGTTCAAAGTCCATACAATCGAAGTTCGGAAGGTGCCGCCTCGGCATTGTTGAGCATTTTGATTTACGCCACCTTTTTGAATATGGCGAATTTTGCATCTTTTTTGTTATGAAAAATTCACACTTGTTTTCGTAATTCTCTTACTACTCTGGCAATCTCAATGACTTTTTGCACATTGTTAATATTGACTAAATAATGTTTTATACCACATTATGATCATCCTGGTATAAGGAGGGAACAGTATTTCAACCTAAAATCTTATAAAAAGTCAAGTTTTGTCGAATCCTAATCCAAAGTACATGCTAAAAAATATATCGTCAAAATTGTATAATACATTTGGTTTATTTCTGGCACAAAAATCAAAACATGTAGATTATCACTTAGTCCACTTAAGTTTTGCGACTGCTTTGCCCTTTTTAAGTAACGTTCACATACTAATTATTTACTATAAACTGAATACAATATTAACTTTTTAAACAAATTGTGAGCTACTACATCAATAAGAAAGCTGTATCCTTTTGATAGATTGATTTTCCGTTAATCATTGCTACTTCCCAATATTAACTTTAATAGGAAGGAAGCTCAAGGAGAGATAACCTAATTTATAAAAAAGGCAGTGTATTATCATATATGATGTAGTCGTTCAGTTATATTTAATATTAATATTAATATAAAATCTATTTTAGATTACTGGGATTTAGTGCTATTTCGTTAATACTTACTATACATCACAACGAACAATACGAATTTTAAAGAAATACAGAAACTTCTGCATACAGTAATACTTCACTATATTACACACTCAGTTAAACATAGATAAGAAAATTAATATTTAGAAAATTATGTTTACAAAATCAGATATTTTTAGTCAACTCTGCTCCAGCCAAGTGGAAGTCTGATAAGCTGATAAGCTGATTGATTTTGTATCGTTTATCTTGTCACTAATCGTCAGGATCTTTGATGTTGGAGAAATCTTCGTCTGGTTCTTCAGCTATTAAGTTCTTGAGTCGCGTTGCAGAATTTTAACAGTTTGCTTCACCAGGACAGGCACAAAAGGCAGTACAACTTAGGTTAGAATATGCGCTGTTAAACTTGCATGAGCATACAGGGCTTTTTTCACACCCACAATTAATCATTTATAGAACTTGTGGCGGAGCAACTTCTGTTGCAGTAGCCACCTTTGCTGCTACGAGAGCTTTTGTTGATCTGTCGTAACACCATCCATATTGTAAAACATCAAGAGTAGGACCAGTTGGTGCCATTACATATCTCCATATTGTACACTGAAGGTGTGCTCGTTTCGCGTGTTCCTCAAAGGCTTCAGTTGTTGGTGGCAATGTTCTACCAAGTAAACCTTACGCTTGGGTGAATCGAGTTGCTGACTGAGACATATATGAGAAAGTAGTACTACATGTGGTCAGTATTTCAGTGAAGTTGTAGGTGCGAAGCTCCAGGGGCTTAGGAGATACAGCTACCAGAACATCACATAGAAGTACAGAATAGTCTTCATACAGTTGGAGGTATAAGCTCTGTAAGACCTCTTGTAACGACAAAAGGTGAATAGCAAATATATGGGTACATATTAGGACTAGGGAGAAGTCATATAGTAAGGGTATACCTGACGGCGGCGATCTTGAAATCCGCCATTTTGAATTAAGGTTAAGTTTTTAAAATAGGAATAGGGTCATGTGATACATGATTTAAGGCGCAAATTTAATCAGAAGAACAATGGTGATGTTAATTTTGATTTAGGCGCAATTGGTAAAAAGTTTCAGGGAAATTAAATATTGTTGCAGCATATGTATTAGTCCTTTACTCCACCTTGTAAATTTAGTGTTAATGATAATAATTAAATAAAAAGCAGATGATAAATATTAGGTCTATGGTAAGAGTTGCCTTGGTGGCGGCCATGTTCAAATCCGTCATTTTGAATCAGACAGAAGTTTTAAATAGCGAGCGAGAAGTACATGTGAACAGGATACAAGAAAAACAACGAAATGGCTTGCAAGTACAGTATCAAACAACTAACATTGTAACGCCACCATTGTATTTTTGATTAACTTCTAGCCCGAAATCATGAATTGCATTACTCTATTCCCATTTAATTTTGTGCTGGTTAATGATAAAGCAAAAATGGTTATACCGTTGGATTTATGGTAAAATTTGCGGTAAAAAAATAATAAGGTGTCACTGTTATGTGTTTTGTTTAAAACTTCTGTCTGATTCAAAATGGCAGATTTGAACATTGCCGCCATCATGGCAACTCTTACCATACACCTAATATTTATCCACCTGCATTTTATTTAATTATTATCATTAACACTAAATTTACAAGGTGGAGTAAAGTACCGATACATATGCTGCAACAATATTTAATTTCCCTGTAACTTTTCACCAATTGCGCCTAAATCAAAATTAACATCACCATTGTTCTTCTGGTTAAATTTGCGCCTTAAATCATGTATCACATGACCCTATTCCTATTTTAAAATCTTAACCTTAATTCAAAATGGCGGATTTCAAAATGGCCGCCGTCAGGTATATACTTACTATATGACTTCCCTCTAGTCTTAATATGTACCCATATATTTGTTATTCACCTTTTGTCGTTACAAGAGGTCTTACAGACCAACTGTATGAAGACTATTCTGTACTTTCATGTGATGTTCTGGTAGCTGTATCTCCTAAACCCCTGGAGCTTCGCACCTACAACTTCACTGAAATACTGACCACATTTAGTATTACTTTCTCATATGTGTCTGAGTCAGCAACTCGATTCACCCAAACGTAAGGTTTACTTGTAAGAGGTGCAGCAAGTGCTTTACCTTAACAGCATCCCAAAAGTGAATACTTGCGTCTGCCATTGTATCGAAAGATTCTTTTGCATAGCATGATTCTATAAACCGTGTTGTCTCACTGATAACACTAGTCGACAAAAGAAATCCTCTGACACACACGAAATTACCTGATTCTAACAGAACTTTTAACGTAGAATTCGAATCTGCAAATAGGATTTTTTTCTCCACAACACTCAGCTTTCCCGTCACAGAGGGATTTTCGGGAAATTTCTCCTCAAATATCCCTTTTTAAAAACCATTTTTATATCTGTAACTCGGGTAAACTTACGTATATAAACACACAAATTATGTTGTGTGTTAGCCTGATTTATACTTAGTAAGTCTCTAAGTTTCATAAGAATCGCATTATTCTTTCTGGAGAAATAAACATATTTATATAAAAACATGCTATGTCTACTGTTCATTTTACCAGATTCATTAGTGCAGATAAAATCACATATAACTTCCACGAAAATTACAATAAAAACACGGTTTATACCTCATTGGAGTTGAAATAAAACATATTTTCAATGATGTATACACCGTGTTATCATTTTTTACGAGGGAATTTCTAGAGGGATTTTGTGGGAAATTCCCCCCAAAAAGTAGTTTATAAGTTTTTTTTTGTCTTACTTACTATTTGTTTATAGTGATACAGAAACAGGAACTGCACTAAAACATAATTTTATGTCTAGGCTACTTAACAAATAATAAAAAGAAGTGAGTGGTATCTTCTTAATAAATGAACACTAAATTACCTTAATTAAAATGTTTTAGTTGTCGACTTTGTTCTGAGTTTCGCTTCGGGAACATTCCTTTTGAGTGTCCAACAGTAATCAGCTAGCATTTGTGAACTCCACTGTCATTGGTTTCTTTTCTCCTTGGAGGACATGTCCTGATGAAAACATTCCCCATGCTCATCACTAACAGCACCAAGGTTTTCAAGAAAGAAATTCTGGTGGGAATCTAGAAAGTCAAGTTTAAGGGACATGTTGCAACCCAATTCTTTGAATGATTGCAGGAAATCACTCACAATTTCATGGTACTTTGGGGCTTTCTGGTTTGCTAAAAAATCTCTGTTAAAAATTAAATGGGCACAAAGCTGCTTTATCAACTCAATTTTTTGGCCACGAATCAAACATCTTATTTGGGGACCTAGAAAAATCTCTTCCTTCATTTTAGCGTCACTAACTGGAGTAAATTTTTCCTTGAGGTAACAAAATCCTGCATTACTTTTGTCCATTGCCTTAACAAAGCTTTTGAAGAGCTCCAACTTTATGTGAAGAGGAGGTAGAATTATCTTATCAGGGCTCACCAGTAAGCAATAAACAACATTATTCGTTCCAGGATTTAATACACGCTTTGGCCATTCCTTCTTGATGTAATGTTCCGCTTTGTTTCTGTTGTCCCATTAGCAGAGGAAACAACAATATTTCGTACAATCGGCTGGAAACTCATTAACAAAGAAATAACTTTTAAATCACAACAAACGTTACATTAGTATTTCTCATACTGAATTCTTTCTAACACTATTTTGATATTTTCATAGGTTTCCTTCATATTAGTTACTTAAGCCAAAGGCACTGAAGGAAATCTGTTGCCATTGTGCAAAAGGACAGCCTTCGAAGTAGTTTTGGAAGAGTCAATAAACAATCTCCACTCTGTACTTATATGTGCATTTCCGAGTGTATCCATCACAGAACAGACATTATTACAATACACTAAATCATTTTCTTCAGAATAGTAGTTTTGAAACTCTGTATGATGGTTTCGAAAAATACACAATTTAGTGCCACGATGCAGCAGATTCCAGTTTTTAAGTCTAAAAGCAAGAAGTTCTGCCTGTATCTCGGTGAGTTTTAAATCCCGTACGAGGTCATTTAGTTTACCCTGAGTTATCAGATGGGGATCCCATGTAGATGTGTTTTCTTCATTTTGAACTTCAGTAGTTGTCTCAAGTACGTATTCCTCATTTACCGTAAGATGAGCAGGAGTTACTGATACAGGTAATTCTGCACTGTGGGAACTGACCTAATTGCTGATGGCAAATTAGGGTACTCTACTGTGTGCTTAGATTTACTGGTTATTTTTTATCTGTGTCATACAAAAGTAGCAATCTGAAGAATGATCTTTTGGTTCCCTTCAGGTCAGCGGCACTGCGAAGTTCATGTTTCGTTCACCGTTGGACTACCTAGTCAGACGTTTCACGCAAGTACAACGTAATGAGGAGCCCAATTCTTATCTTGGTTTTCTACATAACAACCAAAATATAATTGATACCACTTCCTCACAAGTGGAGTAAAACATCGACGTTGCGATTTAAATGTCAGCTCCCCACATACATAGGTGAAATTGTCCGAAATTGTGATTTACACTCTTTCTCGGCATCTTATGTCCTGTAAGGTATCACACACACATACACAAACGAATCCACACTCCATCAATCATGAGCAGCACAAACGTTATCTAACTCAGAGCATCACCACACAACACAATCTATTCGAACTCCACAATGCACAAACACTTCAACTTACACGCGTCCAAATCTAAAATACGTTCACCTTGGATCGTAACTCAACGCTACTAACAGTTATCAGGCTATGTGAGCCATCATCTTTTTATGAATTCTTGCCAGGTCAAAATATTAAGAAGTGACTTATTTTCTATAGAAAGCATGCCTGTATTTGTGCTTGTATTTGAGTATCCATCTATGTGCCGACAATAATACGTCAGCGTTAGGTTTTTGTGTTTGGTCAAAGTCTTGCATAGTATATTCTTTATTACCTATAAATAGAAACAATAGTTATTTCTCTAGACAAAATAATGAGATTCACACGAAATTAACGTAATTTATTAAGTAGACATAAAACTATGTTTTAGTGGAGTTCATGTTCCTGTATCACTATGTACAAATAGCAAGTTGAGACAAAAAGCATATAAATTACTTTTTGGAGGCAAGTTCCGAAAAGATCCCTCTAGAAATTCCCTCATACAAAAATGGCGACATGGTGTACACATCATTGAAAATATGTTTTGTTGGAAGTCCAATGAGGTATAAGCCGTAGTTATATTGTAATTTTCGTGGAAGTTATATGTGATTTTAACTGCACTAATGAATATGGTAAAATGAACAGTACACATAGCATATTTTCATATAAATATGTTTATTTCTCTAGAAAGAACAATGTGATCCTTATTAAACTTAGAGGCTTACTAAGTATAAATCACACTAACACACAATATAATTTGTGTGTTTATATACCTAACGGTACCCGAGCTACAGGTACATAAATTGTAAAAAAGGGGAAATTTGAGGGAAAATTTCCCGAAAATCCCTCTGTCACAAAGAAACTGAGGATGATGGAGAAAGCTGATTGCAAATTCCAATTCTACGTAAAACGTTCTATTAGAATCTAGTATTAATTTTTGTGCCAAAATCTTGTTGACTACTGTAATAGAATGCATATTGACATCTAGAAGTCCTAAAATGAGTAACTCTTTGCAATCCTGAAGGTTTTTGACTATTTTACCTTTACCAATTCCCTAAATGTTTTCTGCACTATCACATCTTGAGAGAGCGTGAACTGCTAAGAGTTGGTCAACTATGTACTTATGTTTCATAACTGATGTTCCTATGTTTATTACTATTCTGGTTGGTTTTTCAATTCCACTATAACATTTGTTTCCAAATTATAAATATTATAAAAGTGAAGTAGTAAAAGAAATGTCGGCATCATCACAAATCACTTTTAAGTTTTTGTAGTTGCAATCTAGTACTCTTTTCACAATATTCTGAACAATTAGTACATCAGCTTATTCATGTTCCGTTCGGAGGTCAATTCGTTCCATCACGAAATTATTCTTAATTTCAAGAGGCACTGCATGTTGCCCAATTATGATCAGTGTTTGCGAGTTCTTCTCAGAGAATGGCCACCGTGCTACACATTTGCATATTATGTCTATGATTTGAACTTTATTTTCGTACACTTGCACAGCAACATTTTGTGGTGGAATTTATGCCATCAAATTGAGGCGACACTTCCTGTTACTTTCTCTGACGCTCGTTTGAACGGTCATACTTTGATTGCTGCCCTTGACATATCGGTCAAATATGAGACAAACTCTTGAGTGCCTATGATGCTTCTACAGTTACTCAGAAAATTAAACAAAGTAATATATAAATATTCCATTTGCTGGCATTGCAACTATCCACAATATAGCTCAACTATCAAGGAATACTTCATCCGTTGCAGAGTAAAACCTTAACTATCCGTGAATATTCTACAGCAAAAAATGGTTTTCATCTTTGATTTGCTTGTGCTTCTTATCTCTCTATTGTCTTTAACTAAAGCGGTCGGGTCATGCTAAAATAATTTCTGATATCAAAGTCTCGATTTATCAACATGCCGGGTACTCGGGTGTACACAGGATTAGAATCAACTATTGGCTTACTTGAAACTTAATCATTTTCATTCAACTTAACCACAGTGACTACTCATCTTTCTATCCTATTGTGGAAACCTTCTGGCCATGATTTCTCAAAACTTTTCATCTGAGTTTCTTCAATTACAACAGCATTATTCACATTAATGTCTTTGGATGAGGTTACTTCAGATACTATATTTATAATTTCTAATGGATATTGTTCAGGTTGTAGACGATCTATGAACTGTACAAGCTTAAATCGTATTTTTCCTCGATCATTGTTATTCACAATAATTCTTGCTAGAGATTCCTCTTTGTGATGCATTACAATCTTTTGCAAGTCGCAGTTCTCTTGTATATCTTCCATGTACCCTCAATTGGGTTGAAAATGTGTAGACTAAGTGCCCATTTTCAATTGCTTTAGGTTTTAGAGTAAGACCGACTATACCTTCTGGGCCATGATCATATCACATAAATTTGAGTTGGCAACACTATTAAACAAAGTGAACGTCAAGTTTGCTCTATACTACAAAATTTTCCTTGAGAAAGGTTATTTGCTCTGCAGAATTTCAAAACAAGTATTCAAGGTCTTACTGATTTTTTTAAAAAATGTATCTACTGAAAAAGAAGCCATTAATGCGCAGGGCACTAATGCGTAAACTGAAGTAGAACAAATCGAGCTGCAGTTGGTTTGACGGATACTTACTCATCAGCATCTCTCAAACTGTACGGAATAGAGGATACGGTATGACTCACATCAGATAAAAATAAACTTGAAGATCGAAGATCTGTCGGAATTATTTTCAGAATTTCCGCTTTATTAGTTGCACTCATCATCGGTTTTGTCAAGATAGTAATAGATTCTGAAAAGAAAAGCGGTATCTCCCAAAATTCCTAGCCAGTGAGACATTGAATGTACATTGTAACATAGCTGGAGCTATACTCATGTCTAGATATAAAAGTGAAAAATGAAATGAAATCTTAAGTTTACATTCCACGCTTATGCCGGCTAGGGTAAAGGAGACGGTGATTATGAGAAATGAATTAAATGGTGGAATGAAGAAAGTGACAAGAAACGGGATAACCCCTAGAAAACCCAGGGACACGGTGTTTGTCCACCACAAAGTTCACTTGGCGGGAGCTTGGATTGAACCCGGGACCCCACGCACCAGAGGTGAACGCTCTACCACTGAGCCACCGCGGCTCTAGATATAAAATTGAACATAAAACTATCAATATCAAAACTAAGTTAATTTCTCAATTCATTTTTTGAATTTATGTTACATGAGCGACATATTCCATTATTATTTCCATTTCAAGGCTGTCATATATGTTAAATCATTTCAAGATCATCGACAAATATTTAATAACATAAATAAATTGATTTAATAACCTAAATAACCTAAATACAAACCCAAGGACATTGAGTTCGACATTGACACAAGCAATGCCTTTGTTCATCCGTACAATTCAGATATTTATATACAGTATGAAGTGATTGACGAGGCGAAGGTGAATAATTGTTGAAGCAGCCAATATTGACTATGTTGATAATTTTGTATCATTTCTGTTATAAAAGGTGAATACTAAGGAAAATGGCATATCTATTGATCGTATTGACAATCCAGGAATTATGTCTACAGTCTATTATGGTTACATTGAACTTCTCGTAAACTGAGAGGAAGTGTTATAAGGCTGGTGGTTTGATCACAGCATCAAGTTACCTTGGGAAAAAGACTGAGTGCTATTTCAATTAATAGTATTGTTTAGGTTCTTTATTGGTTACAAGGAAATTATGTGAAAGGAAGGACTGGGAGTTGAAACTGGGGTCAAACGCCATTGCAGTGAAGCAGAAGATATGCCAGGCATTTGGTGATTGTGTCGTGACTACGTGAAAAATTCAGCGGTGGTTTAACAAGTTTAAGGGCGGTGACGAAGCACTCGAAGACGCGCCACGTTCTGGAAAAAGAACACATATACAAACTGCAGATGTTCTGGCAGCAATTGAGGCGACCAATGACCAGACATGTGAAGGACTAGGACTTCTGTTCCGTGCGAGTGGATAAAATATTCGCCGGCACCTCCATCAATTTGGGAACACTACAATTTCTGTCGATGGTTCAAACAGGATTCAATTTTGGGCCAGAAGGCAACGCGAGCAGAAACCTATGATTCTTTGCTGTTCCGTATGAGGAAGGATGCATTTCTGTACAAGGTGTTGACATGTGATGAGAAGTGGGTCCTGTACAAAGCTCCACGGTTCCATCATCATTGGTTAGCACGCCATGAACCAGTTCTAAAAAAGCCGAAAGCAGTACGGCATGAGAAGAAAGTACTCCAGCGTGTTTGGTGAACTGCTCGTGGCATCGTCCATCGGTCACTACTACCAGCTGGTCAGAGCATCAACGCAATTCTGTACTGTCAGAAGTTGAGCAGTGTTCAAGAAAAACTAAAAACTCTTTAGCCAGCACATCTGATTCTCAAAGGGGTTCTCATGTTATACAACAACGCTAAGCCCCATGTGTCTAGGGTGACCCGGGACACCATTCTACGCCACGGATGGGGAACTCTATTACATCCGCCATACTCACCGCACACTGCACCGTGCACTTATCAACTGTTCCATTCCTTTGACAATCATCTTACAGGAGGACAGTTCAAACTCCTAGTAGAGGTGCAAAATTCACTTGATACCTTCTTCACTTCACGGCCTACCAATGTGATTTTGAGGTGATTTTCAGTTTAACGCGTCGTTGAGCTGCGAGGCTATTATGAGACGTGGATCTACTGACTAACGTGGAATCCGAACTACATGAGCTCTCGTGGGGAATCGAACGCGGGTCTCCCACGCCATTGCCTACCATCCTCTACCGCTATGAAATCCATGACCTTCGAGAAGGTTGGCAGAAGATCGTCGATTCTAATTATGAATCTTTTGATTTTTTAGGTACGTCTTAGGTGACATATGAATTTTCGAAGGTAGTGTATGATAAACTGATAGAACGTTCCTCGTTACCTTTATAGTACAAGTACAAACAGCAAGACGTTTTCTACAGATTGAAATCCATGAAAACTGAATAAACATTTTAAGAAAGCATGCTGACAATTTTGCTGTTAAGAGAGCGTTCTTAAAATGTTGAAAGTGTAGTGCAAAAGGAACCACGTCTTATAACTTTTTCTGTCCAGCTTTGTCATTATTCAAAGCACTTACAAAAAAGAAAACTAACTAGAACTATAAATGTAATCATAATAATAATAAGTGTGTAGTAGCTTCGGCAATATAACATTGCCTTCATCATATTCATTATAATATGTCTGACGAAGGTCATGTTGCACAATTATTATTAATATATACGCGTTGCGTTCTTAATTGTGTTTTATATACTGTTCTTTAATTGTTTTTTGTGTCTTAAAACTGGAAGCAAATATTTTTAAAAATGCACCTGTTAATTGAATTTTATGCGTAACAAAGTATGCAAATATGTAACGGGTAACCTCTTTGAATTCAATATTACAATACAGTTTAACAGTTTAAAAACTGATATCCTTGATTTTGTTGTAGCTGGTTTCCAAACAGCATTATAAAACTTCACTAAGTTTAATTGACGCTAGTTCGTTGGAGCATTAAAAAGATATGCAGATGTTCGTCCAAAATGGATGAAATGAGTTTTCTCATAGATAAAATCTCAATCTAAATGTCAATCAGTATAGTGTTTTAAAGCATATGCTGCGTATACACAATTCCAACTTGGTACTCAATTAAATAGACATACGTTTTACTCTGCAGAATTATTTCATTTCTACCACCCTGTATATATCATCAAATATAAGTGAACAAAAGCAAGTGGCGATTAAGTATCAAACAAATAGTGTTTTCACTCTTTACTTTAAGGAAGCAGTTCTCAATGACACAATTTGTAGTGTAGTTCTTATCGCTAGCGTGTTCTTATTGCTCCTACAAGTTACGTATATATCAGAAACGAATTTAAAAAAATTTAAATTACAAAAAGGTGAACCGATTTGGAAGGCTTGGATGAAGCTTTACATAATAAATATAGTACTCAGAGTGATTTGAATTTAAACTTCGGAAAGAAAGGAACCGATTGGAATTCAAGTAACTCAAAATTATTTAACCAGTGAGTTAGGAAGAGGAGAAAGTGGTTCAGCTAATCAGCAGCTGTAGGAGAGAGCGAGGTAAACAATTATTATCCCGGAGTTCACATAATCAATTATGACGACCATCAGAGAAAAGTTTTTCAATATTTTCACACTTCCACTCTAATTCGAGACACTTATCGTATCCTTCCAGCCACTTCCGACGTACTGCCAGTTTACTTCAGGCACACTTTCTATTTATTTCAATTCTGAAAACTCTCAATATTTGAAGATTACGTGACTGAAAATTAATCATTTAGATCTAGAGCGAAATTCATAATTTATTGTCGGCGTTTTTCATCAAAAATTTGGCTCAGAACCACAACGTTGTATCATTCCACTTGATACCCTAGAAGTCGAAAACAACATTTATTAAAACTAATAGTATCGTACCTTAAGGGCTAAATTTGCTTCTTATTATATAATTACAAGCTATATTTTAGAAGCATAACATCCTTAAGACTTGTTTGAATTTTTCTATTTGATGAATCCATAAAATACGGGATGCAGCAGCTATTTGAGAACACATAGTATATTTAACACAGTATCTTGTATGTTATTGTAGCACATCCCTTTTTGACGTAGGTAAACATGGGAAACCCTACGGTAACCCAGGAAATGAAGAAGATTGCAGTCATCGTCTCCTTGCCTGCAGGACATGACGATTGGAAGATCGCTTCCTTCCTGAACGTCCCTGGTCATTCGTCTTCAAAGTTCGGAGCGAACCGGAGGCCGCCAGTGGTGATGCGGAGACGGTTTCCCACAGGGAACGACATTGTCAGCTTTCGGACAGGACCGCGACGCCCGAATTCATCGCTTCCGTCCAAGCTCTTGCCGAAGCGGATCCAGGGAAGTCCGTGAGAGCACTAGGAAGAGGGGAGCAGGTGGACGAGGCCACCATTCGTCTTGTAGTGTATGAAGACCACTGTTATAAGTTGTACTTGATGGGGGGAGACCCGTTCATGTCAGCGAGAACCAAGGAGACTAGAGTGACCCTTGCCAGGCACCTTTTGAACAAGCAGAAAAATCAGGAACACCCAGAAATGGTCTGGTCCTTCTCCAATGAGAAAAACTTAATCAAGGACCAAAATGCGAACCGCAGATATTATCTGTGGCTATGTAAAACGCTCGTCACGCACACCATGTCCCGGCCTCCGTGATGGTTATGGGGGTCGTGAGGAGTGAGGGCGGCCTAATTCCTCCACATTTCTTTAGTCAAGGTGCCACAGGTATTTATTGTTTAGGAATAACGCCGTTGCTTACACCGATGTGTTGAAAATGGTTGTGCAGCCCTGGATTACTTTTATAGCACCTCGCAGACCATATGTTTTTCAGCAGGACTCTGCTTCCGTCCATATGGCATATTTAACCCAGGGATGGTTGCCCACTTATTTTCATGACCACGTTACCCCAAACATATGGTCCCCAGCTCCACTGATGTCAACCGTTTGGACTTTTATGTCTGGGTCATGGTTGAGATGGCTTCTAATAAGCATCCACACACCGTTGCTGCTCTCATGGCAGCCATTGTGGATGCCATGACAAACATTCCCAGGACCCACCTCAATCTTGCCTGCCGACAGTTTGAACAATGTCTAGAGACCGTTGTTCGGGCAGATTTCGGTTTCAGAGAACGATATCCTGTAGTGGATTTGTCTTTACGTGTACATAATGTTCTATGGTCATTAAATGATATATATTCCGCCTCTGTTCCTTTTCCCGCAGATATTATTTTAATCTCAAATAGCTGCCGCACCCTCTATATCTTAATTTATGATTTCTGAAATTTTGCGTTGGGCGTCTTTAACATGTTTATAAATGATTACTGACTATTAATGCTAGTCTTTGTTTCTCTATTATTTTTTTGTTTCAAGTTCATAAAACAAATGTTTTTGATTGCGATAAAATATATACGTGTCAGGCCCACCACACGCAAAGCTGTTATGCCACTACTTTGGGTTTTTGAGAATCGTTTAAGTATTTATACTCGGCAACCCACTGCACGCAGATGGCAAAACTCGATGCTTATTGCACAACTAAAATCCCATACGTGAACCAGAGATGTCCGTTTAGTTAATGGGCAAATCCCATTAAATGTATATGTATAAGGAATACAGATTAATTTAAAATTGATATTGTGATTTTATTTCCCATCTTGTATGGAGTCACTTCGAGATTATAACATATTAATCTGTAATATAGATAGCTTTTGTTAAACTGTGTTAAATAAATGGTAAAAAGGATAATGGAAAAGTATTTAATAGTGACCTGTTCATATGTTAATAAGTTTATTCTCTCATAAACACATACTTTGGAACATATTGACTTGATTTTTGAAGGTCTTTGCGTTAAACGTAAGAATATTCCCGGATGGACTGCATGAATTTTAATTACTTATTTATTCGGGATTTTTTCTATGCTGTAGTAAACTGACGTGATGCCTTTCTAGAAAAAATAGTTTCGCTCTCGTATTAATCTCTAGAGATGGTAATTAAACATTTGTAAAGCCCATTTGTTTTCTTTTCAATTGTGATTCATTTTGAGCATAATGTACATTTTTGAACACTGTATTCTTTATTACTGTTGGTATGTGTTTCTATTAATCCATATGTGTTTAACAGATAGAAACAGATAGGAAACATACGATTCTGGAAATCACGTTTTGTATACTAAGGAAAATAAAATCAAAACCGCAATTAATTTTTACCACTATTTTACTGCAGAGAGAACTTTCTCATCATTTTATACATAATTTTCCTGCACTTGCTCCATCGGATAGGAGATACTTTTTAAGAAAAATTATTTCTGATGCTATAGCCACAAATACACTGTTGATTAAATGTTTTCATTGGACTTGTTTTCTACCTTCCTTCAAGGTGCTCTTTTAAAGGACAAGATAGGTGGGAATCTAATTTTCTCAAATTTACATAGTATAGCGGATGTGGACGCACTCGAACCGTAGGTCGTCTATAGTTGCATTGGTAGCACGAGTAACATGTACAAGGTTAATATCATCCTGAAGCAAAATATGTTCCACTCAACAATCCCCGTCTTTTCGTGGGTATCGTTGTCTTCAAATGATTCTTGAAAAGATACGTGTAGGCGGCACTAGTCGCTGAGATGCGTGCGGACATGTGGTTTCCCAGAATAGGGCTACTCTTATCCTTCTATAATGTCAACATCATTTTGCTTGTAGAGGATGCTCTGCGAAACCTCTATGTTTTCGGGAAAAAAGAATGTTGCAGTTCATTCCTTGCCAAGTTAGTCTCCAGTCGAAAATGATACATCCAACTTTCATCCCATCTTACAATGTGAGCGAGCAAAATCCTCGCCTTCCTCTTCATAACGCTCCAGCAGCTCTTGATAATGTATCAGCAAGACTGTCGTTAAGTTCTTTCTTCAGCTTTTGAGGACCACTCGTGGTGGCTATATTTCTCATATGCAGAAAGGAAGCAATTTCAGACAGGGTGACATTTCGGTTATGCGTAATAACCTGATTTGTTCCTGCTCTGGACTCACGATAATTTCTTGCATGTAGAAATATCGTTGTAAGAGACAGTCATTCCAATATTCCATCTTCATTCTCGGTTGAATATAAACCGGTTTGCAAGAACTGTAACTGCAAATATACAAACACCGAAAAGAAAATAAGTTTTTCAATGATATTTTGGCGATTTTCATGTGAACCTCCTTTACATAGCAGGTAACGATCGCAGGTGGTCAACAATTCATATTGTGCAATTTGAATTATTTAGATAAGTAAACATTTGGTTTGCTAGTACAATGAGAATTATACTAATAAACTTGCTAAAACTTCTCCCATATTTGACAATTGGAGCTATGCATTTACTCATATATGTACCAGAACATTTCTACCTCATTATAGTTCCTCATACATCCAAATAATTGAGCACAGTCCTGAAATCATCGATTCAAATGCAATTTCTAACTGAGTCCTTCAATGAACATAACTTGGAGAACAAAATATAATTTGATAATTTTGTTTTCCTACCTACTTACTGATCAGGAACAACACTGTTCCTATACTGGTTGCTCAAAACGTTAGCTAACTATAGACATCGATTTCAAGAACATTATTTGAATATTCTTTCTAAAATGACGTCACACGCCAGCGTTTATCATGAAGGTATCATTCGGCTCGCAACCCGTCGCACACTTGCGCCGCGTACAAAGCCCGCCTGTCCAAATGCATATATACATACGGTAGTCTTCAAACTTGAACGATTTGTGCCCATTTACACCTCAATCACAAGTTTTTATTTTTAGTAAATTATGTGATATTTGTATGAGATAATCCAGTCTCAGGAGGAAAAATCTTCGCTGCTGACTATATCCCCGAGCGGCTGTTTAAGAAAATGAAGGATCGTAAAGCAATATTATTATTCGAAGGAGAAACACGACGTCATTCCGGCTTTACTTTTCAATAATAGTACACATTAATTGTATATGCACGAATAAATATAATACAAAATAAAAATATCGCTATTATTCTGCAGTGCAGAAAAGCCTGTACTATTCCTCTTCATAATTTAAATAAAACACAAAAAATAAACAAATATATAAATATACGCGCTGCCGTGCCGCGACAAAACGCTCTAACTTGAGTTACATTGTTTTGTCGCTATAAGCATTTCTGAATTTCTCCCACTGATACGTATGTTCACCAGGCCCAGCATTGAGCTGAGTTAAATACTTTTGAAAATATACCAAAGAGAATTTCGATGTAAGTAGGAAATTAGCCGGTCTGTACGACATTACGGCTCTTTTTCTCAAAACTGCTCCGCCAAAGTTACAGCGTTTTGTCGCGACAGGGCAGCGCGTATATCAATTTCCTTTATATCACATGGAACTTTTTATACAATAGAAAACATGCATTCTACCACCACCAAATGACACCATTCTCGCGTAACCATTAAAAATGCATACAAACTAATAAAAAAGATTATGATGTCTTTATTATGACGATCTCTTTGTTAAATACCAGTTCTTCATATTCCTCCCTGAGTCACCCTATAACAAACGAGGTAATAAACATTTATAATATTAAATTTCTCACAAGAAATACATAAGAGTAGATATCTTAGTACCCTACTTCTGTTACGTATAACTGGTGATGTGTCTCGGGCAAGACATTATCCAGTTAAGGCACAAAGAGGTTGCCTGAGAGGCAGGTCCTGGTCGAAAAGGTTGAACATCTGCCTGTTGCAAATAAAAAGTAGCAATTTTTCACTACGGAAGACTGATCTTAAAAAGCTATTACATCTTTTAGAAGAAGTGTCTACATCTGAAGTCATACCCAGCACCATTCGCACAACAAATAATTTCCATTTATAATTAATACGTTTCGACGAGAAAGTAATAATTAGAATAAAGCCAATTACACTTTACTTCAACACGTTCTTAAATATACCGATGAGTGAACAATGTTAAACATTACAAAATGTTTAGATTAAACTTTTCATTATATGCGACTACCATGTCTATGGTACTTCAGTTAGCTATTTCTTCTCCTTCTCACTAGAACTATGATTTCATAATAATAGGATTCTTTAGAGACTTAAATATTTCATTTCACTTTTGCCATGCTGAATTATGATCTTATTATATAAACATAGTGAGACGACGGGATTTCTGTAAATGGAACAGAAGTATATTGAAATAGCAAATGACGTATCCTGAGACGACGAATTGATTTTGGAGTAGGCTACACTTTAAAGTAGGCATTATTTGTAGAAAAAGCATTACAGGTGTCATGGAGCAAGTACGCACACTTCTTTTCTGTAAGAGCGTGATTGCATTCTGGTTAGATTATGTTAAAAATATAATATTGGTCCATATCGTTGTATGCCTGTGCTACTGATGCTTACCTGGGCTCAGAGGCACAACATACATTAAACGCACTTTTACAGATGAGGTTTCAATACCTGCAAACATACAACGTATTTCCATACTTATGCTATTAGGGAACTTACTTACGTAAATAAAAGGTACACAAAATTTGTGAAGGAAATCCAAGTAAAAGGAAACATCTAGTAATAGCAAAGGTAGTGTGTGAGGATCAATGCGAGTACCTTTGTTCTTAAAACGAGTCTATTTTGACATTCAGTATTAGGGAAAATTTTGATAAGTGTCGGACTGAAGAGAACACTTAGCATAAAAACAAACTTTCAGGCGGGAGAGCAGAATTGGTAGACATTTATAAAAGAAACTGCAATAGACTCAGATGTGTCAATAAATGATTACTACTTACGGATATAAGTTCCTCCATTTCAGTTTGTCCTAATTGATACACACTCACACAAACACTTCACTAATAACACAGTTTGAAGACGTTGCTTGGCAGGCACTTGGTTAGTCCACAATGTAACATGGAAAGTCTTGTATTTTATTGGGCATCGGAATTGATTGAAGAACAGTTCTAGGCTATGACCAATGACAGACTGGGGCTACGGCATCATAGTCGGCTAACGAGTGTAGTTCTCTTTTCTTCTGCGAGGGCAACGTGTTATGGTGAAACTTCCTTCCTTTTGGAAGGCCAAGAGGATACCTTCTGATTATTTTGTTGGAACCAACAATGTCAAAATATTAGTCCTAATTACTCCTTTTACATGTTAGATGTCTTATCTGAATCTTTGTTTCAGTTTTGATAATATACAAAACAAGAAGAACGTTTTTATTTTTCTACATTAATTAGAATTTAAATTGAAATTAAGACGTGAAATAATTAGTAGGGTAATATTAATAATAACATTTGCATCTTTTTTAATATGATAGAATAAACTTCTATATTTCTGTGATGAAATGATAACTGCTGATTTGTGAACAATAGCATTTTACTCAGCCTACCAAGTATGCATATCATATAGTGTCGTCGTAAAACTTACATGTAATAATCTCTAATATCTGTGATTGAAGTATTAATGTAATTTTGTTAATTTGTGGATCTGGAAGCCAGAATAATTTATAATTTCTGGAAATAATTTTCAAAAGAGAACTATCTTTTGCCAGGTTAACAATAGAATAAAGCTGGGTTAAACATGTTTAATTTGAATATAATATTAATCTGAACACACTTACCGTATAGTGTAAACTGTTAATAATAAATTCGAAACTGATCGTGCTATCGCTGGTAACTTCTACAGGATATGTTGCAGCGCTGCATTATAAATAAACAGTCAGCATTAGTTAACTAATTTTAAGCACGGTACATTACAGCAGTAAATATCATATACTGTTATTAATATTGATGTGCATCAAACATGAAGTAAATTAAATAATTATTTCAAAGCTATCGCTGAGTAGGAAAATTAGCTAACGAAATGCTTTCTTTTAACGTTATTTCAAACTGTATATTGTATATTGAGCACAATTACATATTTTTATTGATCACAGATTATTCACTTATACTATACTAAATAAAAAAGGAGTGCAAAAATAATTCCTTAAAAATAATTTCTTACAAAGTATTGTTTACGACTACCAGGCACAATATGCAGGTGACGTATTAAGATTAACAGCAAAAGTGACAATTTAGTGTTGTTAGATCATTGGATTTTTTGTTTAGAGTTAGTTTCATTTATCAGTCATTTAGAAGACTTTCATATTCATGTTGTTTACCTACCCATTCGGTCAAGAATACCATTGCAGCACTTGCGAATAGTTGATCGCATTCCAGGATAAGGATGAGTAGTGAACATTCAACGTTATTAGCTCCTTGTGTGTAATTAAAGTATTTAGTTAAATTTTTTTAAGAACCAATAAAAGATAAAACTTGAAATAGTTGAAAGTATTCTGCTCCATTTTTCTATGTTCTCTTTTATTTTGGATTGTGTTACCATAATTTTGATATTCATTTGCCTCTCATTTTCTTTACGTTTTTGTTCTATAACTGTGTGCTTTTTTTGGAATGGTTGCTTGATGCGCTTCGCTTTCCTCTTAGCGACACCGACATCATGCTAAACCTTCGGAAATGGCATGTCACCGAGATTACAAGAGAAGTAGCTTTTCTTCTCGTAATTACGCCCAAGTGTGGTGTTGCTGCGACAATGTAAAGCTTCATGAAGAAAGATAATAAAAACCTTAATATTAAAATTATAATATTATAACTTATAGTGATATCTCATCTTCTAGCAGGAAGTAGAGATCTGATATTAGCAAATCTTGAATGATGGCTAGCGCATTTCTACTTCCTGTTGGGATTGCTATCCATTGTGTGTTTTCGCGTAAATTCGCTCGGAATATGATATGGCCGAGGTCCCTCAAAACTGAATTCGGAATGTGTTGCTACATTGAAATTTTCATAATTATTTCACTGGCTTTGCTGTGCATTATCTTTTTAGCCATTCTAAGTAGTTTGCAATCTTCCCTCGCCAAGACCAATCATCTTAGTAACAAATCAGCAACATAGCCGAGGTCAATCACGTCTTTCCCCAAAGCAAGTTGAAACTTTCCTCTGTAAGAGGGTGGTGAAGTTGGGGTCGAAATATGTTTCCTACATTTTCTGAAGGCACACTTCAAATACAAAGACTCTAATGTAGCTAATATAAAAAAAGTAAATTGTGATAATTCTTGTGGTGTGATATCTTGTTATAAAAGCAAAAAATGTGAGTCTAACTGTCCGAGTCATATCAGTAGGTGTATTTCCACTCAAACGAATGACATTTCATCCAAACATATTTATTGAATGTAACGCTTTATGAAACAGAAATCACAAATTCCACGTCATTTAGCAAAACATCAGAAATTCCACGTACTGCTCCTAGTGGTGGTTTAATATAACTAACTAACCACACCAAAACTAGCTGAACATTAGAAGAATTAGAAAATTCAGCATATTGATCATTGTCTTAAGGATCTCAGAGAAGAAACGAAACCTCCATTAATGCAAAGGTCACTTTCGATAACTGAAATCTAATATGGCAAAGGATGAGTTAAGAGAATGTAAATAGATGGTAATAGAATTACGGGATAAATTTTAAGTTAAAGGCAGGTCTTTACAAGATTTTGTATGTGAAGCTTACAAAAATGGGTTGTGAATTTAAAACGAAGAGATAAAGAGAAAGACAAAAGAACAGATAAAGATGACAATATGAAGAGATAAAGATGTATAATACTTATCACCTCTACTGAAAGAAAACTGCATTGAACCCTCGTGGCAAAGGTATGAACAAGAAAAATTGCTTAACAAAAATGTTAGTAGTCTGTACCCGTTCTTATGTAAAACTAAGAAATTTCCATTTCGTCACCCAACTATATATTTGCCTGAAGATTCAAAGTGTTCTTGCATTAAAGTGTTTGAAGGATTAATGAAGCCAGGCATTCTTCCTCCAGAAGCTCTCTTCCACCTAGTGTTACTTTATAAATCAAATAACACGTTAATATTTCCTCTTTGCCGTATATGTTGTGATGAATTAAACGACTCACGTTGTAATCACAATGATGAAAATCGAATTCTACATGGTATACACACGAGCAAAAGTGCAATCACACATCCAATTTTCATATCCTGCAACGTTAGACAACCAAATCAACTGATAAGGTTCGGTGGTTGAAAATTACATATAGCGTACTACAAATACACTAATTTGTTAGAAACATGTCAATATAGCTAACTTCAAAAAAGATAAGTATCCATACCTCTGCGAGGAGTAAAAAATCGAGTAAAATGCAGCGATTAGTATCTTCAGAGCGACTGATATCATGAGAGAGTTACAGAGAAATTTCATTTAAACTTCAAAATACAAAGTAAATGTCAATTTTGGCCAAAGATTGATTTCATTTTACAGGTCACAGCATTTTGTAAAATCTTTGAATGTTTACATTATTCACTTCAACGGTAATTAGTTATCAGTTTTAGTATCTCTACAAAATTTTATAAAACAAATACCAAGTCAATGTTTTTTGACTTCAATCTTTCTTTTGCGAGAATACTTTTTATCAGAAAAATCATTCTAGTGTTTATTTCTTTAAAATGTATTATTTTCATTTTTCATTTACACATGAAATCTAACAAGAACAGTTTCTGAAGTTATATTACTGGTTTTCAGTCTGTTCGGAAAATAAAACAAAAAAGTAATACCCGGGTATTTCAGTGTGTCAGTTCAATTTGCCAAAACCACTCAAAACCAAGCATCAGTAGAAACCTAGTCATAGTGATCAATTATGAAAGTAGTAATATTTCGTGTGCACATAACAGTAGTTTGTGCTATTTAATTTCCATATAATGATACAAGCATGTATTTATTAGAAATATATACGATATCAAAATAACACAAGTTCTTCCTTTTAAAACCACGTAATATATTATTCACTATAGCATGCTATATTCTAAGCACTCGAGAAATGTAATTTCGCAAAGACGAATACACAAAAATTAACAAAAAAAATGAAATTTGAATAAGGGTGAAAGTTTCGGATAATATTTCAATTGGGGATATCTCTACTCCCTCTTTCTCTTGGCTAAAATGTGAACGATTCTTGCATCTCAACTATAAATGGAGAACTTTCAGTAAAGAGAAGTCATCACACAACCTCCAAGAACAAATTGAATTTAAAGTTATTAAGGAGACTTGGAGTTTATTTGAACCGAAGCTCCCAGATTTCTAACCTAGTGCCCATAACACATCCGCTATTCTTTCAATACTTCCGCTACTTCCTAATTTGGGAGTTGTGTCATGGAATGACGGTCGGAGAAAGAAAGAACGCAAACAAAACTTTGATTTAAAAAAATAGAAACTTTCGGTTACCAAATGATGGTTTAAGTAGCCAAGTATCGGTTACGACAACACTTTCGAAGAAATCTTCAGTATGACTCAAAATTTCTTTTCTAACTTAGAAACCTTTGTGTCTGAGTATGTACCTTATTAATTAGACCGAAATCTAAAAGAAGCGTATTGTGTGGTATAATAATACTTTCCTATCTGCCAAAAGAATTTTGTCAAAAAGTCTACACTGTTTAACCATTCCTGGAATCTATGTTGTGAACAATCAGTCCATACAACACGCATCAACTTCGTAATTAAATTATGTTTAACAAAGATATTCGAGAAAAAAACATGAAGAAAATACTAATTTACATTTATTTTAATGGTTTAGTTCAGAGAACAAAATGTGCAGATAACAAAAAACAGAACAAATCTTCATTGCTTAGCACTTAACGTTAATTCAAGAGAATTATTACAACTAGTCCGAGATATTATATTAGTTATAGAAACTTGTGCTGTGCATCGTTAATGCTTGTTAGAAACACAAATAGAAGGAAACACTTCGGAGATTTCTATTTGTAGATTACTACATTATCCTTGTGCTTCAATACAACGTGGAACAACTTTTGTTTAGTGGCGGTTATAAGTCCTTAACCAGGTAATGGTGTCTGCTTTGAAAACAAATGCAGAGTATGAGAATTCAATGTCATATCTGTAGTTAGGTGAGGAGAAGAAACACAATTGAGAACCGAAGGCTTACGAACAACTCAAGTTATTAATATAAACTCTGCCAAATTTTGTTGCCTTATATCATCATGAACTACGAAATACCTATCGAAACAATCAGAAATAACGTACACCTTTGTATTTGGAGGCAAAAAGACCTAACGTGAAGACACTAACGATGAACGTTTTACTGTGTAGTAATAGTGGTTCAGTGGTCAAGGTGCTCGGGCTGTCATCCGAATGTCGTCGTGTCGGATCCCGGAGGGCAGGTATTTCTTTTTACTTTATAATGTTTGGAGGCGACTGATCGGCGATGGTACAACTTTTATTATCTTCAGGTATTCGAGTACTCGGATGTTTCAATACTTGCAATATCAAATCCTCAGATATAATAGTAATAATAAATAACTAGTAATGATAATAATAATATCTTGAAGATTAAAAGTTAAAAACTTACTATCGCTGAGGCCATACCATTACAAACAGAAACGTGATATTTGGCAAGAATATTACGGTTTGGTTTAATGTTGCCCATGAAAAGAGGAATTCCTTATTTCGTTACTAACACAAAGCAAACAAAATCAAGACAAGAATGAACATTCTACATTAAAGGCGGAACAAGGTAACTCAAATTATTATCTAGCTTTTAGATGACAATCGAGACAACACGAAAAGTGTTAAACATTTCTCATCACTTTTGGATTCTCGAAATAGTGTATGTCCATCCTTTAAGTAACAATTGCTCTGGACACTGAAACGTATATGCTAATTTGTTTCTTTGTATTTCAGAGTTCCCCGAATTATAGTTTTGTAGGTATATTTGTAGCAAAGGTTTTATAATTACTTCTGTATATCCTAAAAGTTAGTTTATTATTAGCCTTACCGTTCACTGATATTAGGTTATTTTTATTGCAGTTATATTCCTTAAAATGTACAGTAGAATACTTTCTGCATGAAACTTTAGTTGAGCGCTTCAGTTTAAAATTTGAGTTGTAAAGTCTTAAATCTCTACATAAATAGTCCACCACAAAATATTATTTATACTTTTCTTAACTTCAGACACTTAGAATATTTTGGACTTATAAACCTTTCCGCAGCAAATTCATTTATTATTTTTCATGACTATTAATCTAAAGGTCGATGGTTACATCCATCTCGGAGAACGTATTTTTTCTTTTCTAAAGTGCTTTTTAGACAAGCCTTAATATTGTGAAGTAACTGAAGTAACTATGTATTGGATATAAAGAAACATGAACTTTTGAAAACTTATGAAAGAAAACTTTAACTACATATGTACATTCTCAGACACCTGTTGTAAATGCATATTTGTTAAATAAACTCGACTAGCTTCCTTCTTTCCTTTCGCATACCTTCAAGCACAGTGTGATACTTCCCGATTAGGTCATCATTCTTGAATTGATCAAAACCACGAGAAACAGAACAACAAGGGGTATTCAACACACGATTGGGACAGGTGCAGGATCATCAGAGAGAAGCGGATCCCACCGTTGGAGGACCACCGACTCCACAAGTCAAAGAGTACCATTCTGTTGGTTTATCCCCGCAGACTCATCAAGCTCCAGTCTAGTAGAATGAAGATGTAGAAGGACATTATCGTAAAGAAGCCTTATCGTCGCCCCTTGCAGTTCAACAGGATTAAGATCCAGATGTTGACTGTCTCCAGCTAATCCAGACTTCTCCAGAGAAAGATATTCATCATTCCAGATGACCAGAACGACGCTAGCCTTGTTGGATCTTTCAGGCTAGTGCTCATCCTTTATCTTTTAATCATAACCTTTCTCTCTCTCTCTCTCACCTTTTCCCCAAGTAGTCATTTTTCAAATCAGAAACATTTGAATTTCATTAAATTCAACCACAATTTTACAGTTAAGTACCGTGTTGTGCATCAGTTCCATCCCCATTTGGTTGCATTTATTTATTACGTATTCTGAGCTATAACTGATGACACAGCAGCGGCACATGATGGAGATGCTGTGAGGCTTACGCCTTTGTAACGATCCTAAAATTTCGATAAATTAATATTGTAAGTATTCGGTAGATGCTTTAAGATCCCAAATTTTGAGTAACTTGTACTGTGTAATTTATAGTTTGTCGAGAGAAATTGAGTAGTTATTTTTAGCCCACCCGCCCTCCCTCGCTACGTTTATATATTTTGCTCTGTTAGAGTAATTTTTTGTTGTTGTATTTTAATCGAATGATTAAGTGGGTGAGAAGAGAAAATTTTGCCAAGTCAATATATTTTGTTTTTCTTTCTTTTAGTATATAAGAAGTGTTATTTACATTTTGGTGTTGGATATATATATATATATACATAGTAGTGTAAGATATTTATTATAAGTGTGATTTTGAAAATAGATATAATGGAGAATACTAGTGCTATATCTTCTGCCTTAGATCGATTAGTAGATTTTCCGGCCCCAGATTTTCCGGCAAATTGAACGAGTCAGTTCAGTCATTTTTTAGTCATTTTCAGGATTTTTTCTTTCCTTCATAACCTACGTGATGTACAGAAACGTCATTTGTTGCCGTATTGCTTAGAAAATGGGACTCGTGCTTATCTGCTAACTTTACAATCGACCGCACAATATGATAATCTCATGTATGTTCAGATTAAGAAGAAATTAATAGAGGCTTATGAAGATAATGTAGTTTCGCAAGTTTTAGAGCAAGAAATGAGAAATAGAGAACAGTTAGATTCTGAATCTGTTTTAGATTATATTTTACATAAATGGAAATTAATACTCGAGTACGATCCAAAGATGCCAGTGACCGAACAAATTAACTTGATAATCGATGGGTTATTGCCTTCGTTTTATTCTGCAGTCGTAAGAAATTCATATAAGACTGTTATTGAGTTAGCAAAGTCCTTAGGTTTAGAGGAAAGAGTTAAATTTCTTGTCAGCATGCGTAGTCAGAAATCAAAGTTCTTGGCAATAACAAACGAATACAATATACATCCTGTTAGTAATAATGCTATACAGCAAAAAGAAAATACTTTAGATGTTAATATTCAGAACGAAAATGAAATTGTAAGTCAGCCTGAAGAAAAAAATACATTGATAGCTCAGTTAGACGGTATCAAAGTCCAGTTACAAGATCTCGTGCAACGACTGCGCCCGCAAAAGTTTCTCACGCACACAAAGGAAAATCTGTGTGTATACAATCTTATGAACATTCGCGTTTGGAGCGAAGAAATCCATCCAACGCATCCTCCACTCATTCGCAGCGTCTTGCTTTTGTCAATGCAGTCAATGTAAATGAGAATGTTAAATCGAATAATAAGAATAAACTAGACAATAATATGTGTAATAATGTTAGAAATAGTAAGCGATATTATGTTCCTATTCAATATGAAGCTGATTTGCCTCATGTTAAAGCATATATAGATAATAAGCCGCATTTACTTCTAATGGATTCAAGCAGCACTGTTAGCTTAATTTCTGGTAATAGTTAAAGCAATAAGCATAAAATACTCATAGGAACTACTTTTATTCGTGGAGTCACTAGAAATTCTCAAGAAAGTGATCAAATCGCTTTAGGAAAATTTAAATTAGGACAGTATTTTACGCATCCTTTTCGAAGTGTATAAAGATTTTCCGTATAATAGTATAATTGGCCAAGATTTTTTAAAAAATCATCTTGCAATAGTTGATCAAAATCTTTTAGTTTTGTTAAATTTGGTATTCCTCCAAAAGTTGAATTACTGCCATACGTATCTTTTGATGAGATTTCTAACCATATAGCAAAATTATATAAACCTCAATATTTAGTGGCTCGCTCTGTTGTTTTACCTCCAAATTCAAGTGTTCAAGTTACATTATAGAAAGTAAATAATATTGCAGGAACTCGCAATTTATTAGTTTCCAATGAGTTAATAGATACGCAGGCAGAAATGTTTGTGCGTAAATCAGTCGTAGACGAAATTCATCCGGTCATTTCAGTTTTTAATCCTACCAAAAGTAAACTTTACTTAAAAAAGATGTTGTTTTGGGTTCTCCTGAACATGTTATCAAAAATACCAACTTCAAGAAACAAAATAGCACTGATAATAAGGTTCATCAAGTTAATGCAGTAGATACGAAATCTTTTCCTGAGGGTTATGATAAATATCGTGTAAATGTTAACCCTGAATTGTTGCCACATTTACAGCAGCAATTATATGATTTAGTAGAGGAATTTTATTCTAGTTTTTCTTGGAATGAATTTGATTATGGTTGTGCTAAAGGATATAAGCATAAAATTGAATTAGTAGACAATATCCCAGTAAATCGACCCCAATTTTCGATACCATTTCATCTACTGGATGAGATCAAAAAACAAGTAGATATTTTATTGAAAAATAAGATCATTGAGCCTAGTATTAGTCCGTATAATTCTCCGGTAATGCTTGTTAAAAAGAAGAATGGACAGTATCGATTTATACAAGACGCCCGTCATATCAATCAAGAAATGGTTCCTGACAGTTTTCCGGTTCCTCCTATCCAGGATATTTTGACTAATTTGGCAGGACGCAAATATCTATGTTCTAGGGACGTTTTTGGAGCATTCTTTAATATTCCCCTCACTGAGGAATCAAAACCTATTACAGCTTTCTCGATTCCGGGCGTGGGATCATATCATTTTAATTTTTTGCCCCAGAGGTTCAAGACATCTACTAGTGGTATAAACAGATTAGTGAAACTCACCTTAGAAGGTCTTCCACAAGATAAAGTATTTGCCTATGTTATTTTTGGTCTAGTGATAGTTTTGATGAAATTGTGCAGTTAACTCGTATGTTACTTCAAAAAATAAAAGAAATTGGTTTAAAGCTTTGCCCAGAAAAAAACAAAATTGGGATATTTTTCATTAGATGTTTTAGGTTACACTGTTAGTAAAGATGGTTTGTCTATTTCGAAGCGAATAATTAACTCAATCTCCAACTATCAACGTCCCAAAACAAAGAAACAGGTCAAAAGTTTTCTAGGATTGGCTTTGTTCGGTCGTTCGTGTTTACCTAATTTTAGTCAATTAGCAGAAGCGTTACTTTCTTTGTTGAAAAAAGACGCTCCTTTTCGTTGGAAGGAACCACAGGAGACAGCATTCAATAATATCAAACAAGCCATCATTTCAGCACCATGTCTAATGAGATACAAGCCTGATTATCCTCTGCATCTCTATTTTGATGCCAGCAAAGTCGCTCTTTCTAGACTAATCAAACAACATCAAAATTCACCTGACGACACAAATCTAGTACCCATTAGTTATTGTAGTCGTGCAACGTCTCCTAGCGAGAGAAATTACACCTATATCAGCTTGAATTACTAGCATTATTGTACTCATTACGTTCAGTTAGGTATTTTCTTTTGGGACGTCATTTTTATTTGAAGACATATTGTCATAGTTTAATTTATTTGAAGCAAACAAAGAATGTAAGTAAAATTTCTAGATGGTTAAGTGAAATCAAATCGTACAATTTTACTACTTCACACATCCGTGGCTCTAGTAACATAGAGGCAGACGCCATTTCACGTTTTTCTAACCCCCTTAGAGATTTGGAAGATGCGAAAAATAATCAAGAAGATCCGAAAATTTTGTTTACTCAGACCACAAATTCATTTTCAATTTTAGATGTATCAAATTTGGCAACAGAACAGCGCAAAGATCCGTTTTTTAAAGATATTTGTTTCTTGGTTGGAACAGAAAGAAAATAGAAATCCTAAAATAGAACGCCAAACATTATATTTTACTATTAAAGATGGAATTTCGTATAGAAAACAAAAAACTTCTCAAGGTATAAAATTTTTAGTTGCAGTTCCTACTTCCTTGCGTTATAAAGTTTTTAATGCTTGTCACACGTCTGCATTGGGATCGTCTCATTCTGGTTATTCTAAAACCTATGATATGTTAGTAAAAACAGTGTATTTTCCCAACATGAAGAAATATATATATCAGAAGTGTAAAGAATGTACGATTTGTCAAGTATCGAAATCGAAAATTGGTTCTACGTATGGCACATTGCTTACTTATCCCTCCGTTCCCCCTTCTATCGAGTCCACATAGGTGTAGCCGGGAATTATTCCCCCAATAATATGTTAAATCACAAATATTTGGTAGTTGTAGTAGACAGTTGTACTAGATACATAATTGCAGATTCCCTTCCTGAAGTTACAGCAAGTACTTTGGCTTCATTTCTTTATCATAAAGTAATTTTAAAGTTTGGAATTTTTAATGAAATTGTCTTAGACAAAGGCAGTGCATTCACTAGTGGACTATTTAAAAAATTATGTGCTATGATTGGTGCTAACATGCGTTTTGTAAATGTACATGGGCATTATAGTAATGGTGTTTGTGAAGTTAGTATTAAGAACATAGAACAACGTTTGAAATCAGCTTTATGTGACAAAGATTTAGGAGAATGGATTGACTTATTACAATCCATAGTTTTTTCGCTTAACGTCACCAAGAATTTATCGTTTCAAATTTCACCATTTGAATTTCTTTTTGGGTTCAGACCTAGGTTACTTCATCAGGCAATTTTAAATACCCCGTGTCAATATGAAGATAATGCCATTCGCTTACAGCAATTACAAGAGATTAGAGATAAAACGCAAGAAAATCTTTACAAACGTCATAAAACAGCGACAATTTTTTTACAAGAGACATACAAAACCTGCTTTTAAAGAAGGAGAAAAAGTTTGGATATTAGACACCACAAGAAAAAAAGGTCACGCCAAAGCATTCAGCGGAAAGTTTATTAGTCCAGGCATAATTGAACGTGTGGAAAATCCAAATTCATATTTTGTTAAGTATAAGACCGCCCGAGGATCTTACAAGATAGACAGCATAGCAGTCCAGACATTGAAGAAGTTTTATGAGAAGGAAAACCCGGAAGAGGAAGACCGCCTTGAAGACTCTGAAGATCAGGATGCCTATCAACGTCTGCACGGAAGACCATACGATGAAAATGAAGAAGACGAGACCCGACGACCATCAAGGACCACCAACTGAAGAGATTTTCATCCCTAAGGAACAATATTTGGAAGAAGGAATTTTCATCCCTTCTCTTCATATTAAGGATGTTGTGATTGCCGAAAATCTACCAACGTGGGCAAGTATAGGGAAGAATTCCACAGAAGAAAAACCGAAATTTGCTTGTAATACTGCCATCAAACAGAAGATTAGTATTTATAAAGGTAATATAGTGGACATGAAAGCAGATGCCTTAGTAAATCCAACGAATGAAACCTTAACTCCTTTAGGTGGTGCAGACAAAGCCATTCAAGACGCCGCTGGATCTGAATTTTTAGAAGAATGTTTGACCATATCATCATTGAAGCCAGGAGAAGCGAAAATTGCCAATGGTTATCGCCTACCAGCTAATTATGTAATTATGACATGTGGACCACGGAATTCAGACAAGAAAATTTTACGAGAGACGTACAAAAATTGTTTTAAAGTGATGTTGGAGAATGATCTTTCCACAATTGTACTACCCAATATTTTGACTGGAGCATTTAAATTTTCGAAGTTAGAAGCTGCCAAAATTACTTTGGCTACAACAAGAATATTTTTAGAGGAACATCTTGATGACGTAAACCGTGTCGAATTTTGTGTTTATGATAGAGAGAATTGGGACATTTATTAGCGATTACTCCCCATATATTTTCCCATTGATGAAGAATCTGTTAGTCCGTCAGTCCGCACGTAACTTGTATGTGGTTTACTTTTCTTGAAGATTAGATTGAGCATAGGAATACCTTGCAGATGGATGATGAACTTTCTTTTGGCACTGGCCACGCTTAGAAGTTAGTTTATCTTGGTTTTGAATTGTGCATCCAAATCCACCGGTAGAACACTTTGAAACTTGAAGTACTTCAAACAGTTAAACAAGAAATCTTCGAATTACCAGGTTATTTACGATCAGCTAACCTTGTTAACAAATTTGGAACACGTTGGTATCTTCAAGAATTGTATCATTTCATTTGATTGGACAGCATACCACTACAGAAGTTTCTCACTTTCATTTTTTAAGTGTGAGTATGTGAAGAATGAAGAAAATCTACGTCACGCATATGGATAGATATTTTGATGGATATATTAAGAAGAAGTAAGAAGATTGAAGTCAAGATTGCAAGAACCATGCTTCATCCTTTTAGATGTCTAGAATTCGATGCCATGATTGATGTCCAGCATTCGATGCCCGAAGAGGACTAGATTTAAGAAGAAAGAAGATGAAGACAAGAAGAATTTATATGTTAGTTAGGGTTGTAGGTTGTATGTGGTGAATAGTTCTGTCGTGCTGATTTCATATAGTTTGATTACAGCCAGTATATGGGGCTATAACCATATCTTGGAATTCTTTTCCAGTCTACGGACACTTTAAGCTTAAATAACTTAAAGCTCATTTTTCTCAAACTGAAATCAGTACCCTTCTTGTGTAGTCTAACTTTACTATCTTTGGTTAGCTAGATAGTATTACACCGTTTTTTTTCTTTTCGCGTATTAGTCACGTTTAATATTGAAGTTATTTTTTTTTGCATTAGAGGAACACACACATACATATATATAGAGAGAGAGGTCTACGTTTGATTATACTATATTCATGAAATATTTATTTATTTGATTATGATTTTATTATACGTACGATATCTAAGTTTTGATAATCTGTGTTAGTGAAAATTAAATTTAGTATTATTCCTACCTTTTATCTCCCTTCCCTGAGCACTAACGAAACTCCACACTAACGTTTTAAAACACATGTTACTCACAATGGTATTATGCAAGCACTAATATTTATTTTTCTTTCTCTTACTTTCCATCTTCCCAGAGACGCTGTCGTTGCATATCACAAGGTCAACCTACTGAACTACATGGACAACCTCAGAAATATACACTCAGCAGAATGCAGTCGAGAATTAATTCAAAACAAACAATATGTTATACAAAGAACTCTTTTATCTTCAACAAACATTTTTTTTCTGGAATTTCTTCAAAATTTCTTTTGTACTACGGAAAATTAAAATTTTCGTGTATTTTAGATTCGAGGAGGGGGTGTGAAGTAACTGAAGTAACCAGCAATTGGATATAAAGAAACATGAACTTTTGAAAACTTATGAAAGAAAACTTTGACTAGAAGTGTACATTCTCAGACACCTGTTGTAAATGCATACTTGTTAAATAAAATCGACTAGCTTCCTTCTTTCCTTTCGCATACCTTCAAGCACAGCCTGATACTTCCCGATTAGGTCATTATTCCTGAATTGATCAAAACCACGAGGAACAGAACAACAAGGGGTATTCAACTCACGATTGGGACAGGTGCAGGATCATCAGAGAGAAGCGGATCCCACCGTTGGAGGACCACCGACTCCAGAAGTCAAAGAGTACCATTCTGTTGGTTTATCACCGCAGACTCACCAAGCTCCAGTCTAGTAGAATGAAGAATTAGAAGGACATTATCGTAAAGAAGCATTATTGTCGCCCCTTGCAGTTCAACAGGATTAAGATCCAGATGTTGACTGTCTCCAGCTAATCCAGACTTCTCTAGAGAAAGGTATTCATCATTCCAGATGACCAGGACGACGCCAGCCTCGTTGGATCTTTCAGGCTAGTGCTCATCCTTTATCTTTTAATCATAACCTTTCTCTCTCTCTCTCTCTCTCACCTTTTCCCCAAGTTGTCATTTTTCAAATCAGAAACATTTGAATTTCATTAATTTCAACCACAATTTTACAGTTAAGTACCGTGTTGTGCATCAGTTCCATCCCCATTTGGTTGCATTTATTTATTACGTATTCTGAGCTATAACTGATGACACAGCATCGGCACAATATAAACAAGTCACACATATTGGCGATTTAACGTATTTTGGGAGAATAATTTTTGATTTATTGGTGTTCCGTCGCCTCTGCTGCTGTTGGGCTTATGCTGGTATACTTTCCAAAACGGAAGTGGGGCCACCGCGTAGAGTCGTTGTGATTCCACCAATGTTTGTCGAAATGTCAATTGTTTCCATTGGGCTCTATTATTATTATTATTATTATTATTATTATTATTATTATTATTATTATTATTATTATTATTATTATTATTATTATTATTATTATTATTATTATGGAAGTTTATTGAATTTTATGTTCACCCTGTACCGTTGGGCGTTTTCTTTGTTTTTTTTTCAGTCGTAATCCATTCTGCTCTGGAGCTTGTGTCCCTCGATATATCCGAGCTACTTCCAGTGTGCATTGAGTTGGACAAACGACGGACGAGCGGTTTTCTTGGGGTCTGTTTCCGTCCACTTTCTTCATTCCACTATTTCTTCCAATCTCATCATCGACGTCTTCTTTAGCTCAGCCAGCATAATAATGGAACGTAAAACTTAAGAACATAAATTTTCGTGCGGCTCGTGTGAGTTCAGTAGCCTTACTTTATACTAAAAGTTTACTGAAAACCTTTCGTTTAACATTTAGCTACTTCTCGGGACTTACCCAGGGTTTATGTCCTGGTGGTATTGACACTTCTCTCTAATCCCGACTACATTGTAACTTTTGCCTAGTGTTAGGGGCGATTTTAATACAATCTATACTCATTCGGAATTTGTATTCTATCTTCTTTTTCTTCTTCTTCTTCTTCTCCTTCTTCTTCTTCTTCTTCTTATTATTATTATTAGTGAAGATTTGAGACCTCAATATTACGTCCTACTCCAACAAGATCAAGGATATTTTCGGACTGTTTTAATGGTACAATTCTGTTCGCATAAACTTGGTAACTACTTCAGATTCCAAAAACGTAAGCCTATATCCGAAACAATTCCCGCAGATTTATACAGAGGGAATTGTATTTTCCCTCTGTTCTTTATATAAGATTTAGCTGAAGGCCGTAATATGCAGCCACTAGAGAAGCATCTTGGGCCACTCTGTCTTCATAAAGAATTGTGAAATTTGAAGATCGACACTCCGAAACTCGGTGTGATATGTTTATGATGATATTTCTATGATGAAATAATTAAAAGTGTAATACGTTCTACATCTGTAAATTGCAAATGTAATGATTGGATATTAAAATTAGTGTTTAGTGAATATAATGCGTGTTTGTTTACATTTAGTTCAAAAGAAATACTTGTAACACTTCTCGGCTTAAAATCTCTAGAATAATTACTGAGACTTGGATGGGTGATTTTTGACAGGGATAAATGCAAACAAGCGTATTGGAAATGTAGAGAAAGATAAAGAAATTGTTTCTTTAGAGGATGTAATTGTGAACTGCCTTATAAGTGAAACTTTAGAAGAATTAGTGCCTAAGCCTAGGCGCTAAGAATGAGCCTTATGTACTCATATATTGTTTGCTAAACAAGTTACGTTCTAATTGTCAGACAGTACGAAACAAGGTCATAGACAAGTGCCAACATGTTGTTAGTATTTCCACTGCTAAGAAGGTCCTTTCAACTCTAAGACCGAGAAAAATGGAATATTTTTGAAGTTATTGAAAGAAGTGTCAATATTGTAAATGATAAACATTTCCCTAATTACCTCTGCGGAATCGCATTCAGGATCCTTTCATTACGAAACAAATGCTCAAGTCACTACTCTGAGATTTCACTGTTAAGTAAAGAGAGAAAACACTCGTGCATGTAGCACACTGCACACGTTTACAATTCAAAAGTTTTAATAAAAAAAAAGAAACAGTCTGATTTCGTTCATAATAAAACACTATAACGCAGAAAATTTCTAATTTAAATTAGAAAACTAAAGAAGACACACAAATTCGCAAGGACGTGAAAGAGAAGGTGGACTTCAGAATCATTCGTAACTTTAACTGGAACGTGGTGCTACAGAACACTTTCTTTTTTGTTTTGTGATTCGCCGAAAATATCTCAGTCACTTGTCTCTATTTTGTACGAGATTAGACTGGTTTACAGTTCAATTAACCTTCAGCGACAAGGTGTCGAAATAAGAGATCGAGAATATTTAAAATTTCAAAGAGTCTAACACAGGGAATGCAACCCGGGACCCCAGCAGGTGAACTATCTGATGGGTAGGGTGAATGGTTCGTTCCCGTGGCAAGTAAACATGATGTGGACAACATCGGGCTCGTATGTTTGTGGGGATACTCCCGTACTCCCGTTTCTTCCCACTTTCTCATTCAACCAACACGTCCTTCATAATTCACTCGTATTAACAATGGTGTCGCTTAACGTAAAAGCCATAATCGTGGGTCACTAAACGCGAAGAATTTATATCAGTTCATTTTCAAACGGTTAATCAAAATAAACTGAACCGAAACAATTGTTTTTCCTCTTGCTCAATAACGTGCTCTCACAAAAATATATAGGGAAAAACCTTGTGAATTCGTAGTTCCATTCAAAAGTGAAACAGCAGATTGACAATACCTTAACCTAAAAGGAAAGCTTTACGTATCTTTTGGAACATTTCCAAAATATGTATGGATATTCTAGAAAGCCAGAATTAATGACGGTTTTCAAACAAAGCTAAACCAAATTACAGTTTGGGTTCGTTAATAAACTGTCACATTATGTTTGAATCTTAAACGGAATCGAGAGTAGTTAATCGGGTTTGGAACGATTCTAGTAGTTAGACTGTAGTTGATGTAAAATTCGGTGTTATTGTAGCAGAAAGTTATGCATATTTTAAATAATATGTTATTTTGATAACGTACCGGTTTAGGGGAGTACAGGACGCGAAACATATGATTGTGAATCTTTAAATGAATTCCAAAATTTTATTGTTGAAATGCGAATGAGCTTCAGATAATTAATAACTTTCACAGAATTAATATTCCGAGGCTTCTTGCAAGTGTGAGTGACTGGAATGGGGCTACAGCTTCCGTCCAAAATTCACATAAAAATTCGATATAAATATACTTAGCAAGAACATATAGGAATAAATTATTTTTGGTCAATTGATGTGAAAACTTTTCTTCCTTGTAGTATAAAATGTATGCGTTTTTGAAGTCAGGACTGCTGTTTTAATAAGGCAGCGCCTTAGGTGGCACAGGGGGCGTAACATTTGATGTTCAATCTTTATAAACAGAATCCGAATTGTATTCTGATAATGAGAGTAAGTGCCGGATTAATGACAAATGTCACAAAATTAATATTCTGATGCTAACTGGAGGTGCCAGTGACTAATGTAAGGCTACAGACTGTGTTCTAAAAATCATGAAAAGTATAAAATAAATATCCTTAGCAGGAACATACCGGCAAAAGCTATCTTTTGGACCAATTAATTTGAAATTTGATGCTGTCCTATTAAGAAAGTATGAGATTATCAAGTTTGGAATGCTATATTGGAAACGCACCGCCTTCGGAGGACACAGGGGGGCAAAGGATTTGCTTTTATATATATATATATATATATATATATATATATATATATATATATATATATATATATATATAAATGTAATTCTTTTAGAAACGAAAATGAGCGTGAGATTAATTACAAATCTCACAGAATTAATATTTTAATGTCATTAGATTAACATATGGGGCTACGCTCCCCCTTCCGAATGTCATATCAAAATGAACGATGAATATCATTAGCATGGATACACGGGAACAATGTAGATGTCTTTTGTATTTTATTATTATTGAAAAAAATGTGAATTTTTAATATCTCAAATCTACTGTAAATAATTATCTTCTATCAATGGAACAGATTATGCGTATAGTTTTGTTTTTAAGGTGCCACTGGAATATAATCAGAGAATTTTCATTTCTTAAAAATTAATTGGAACTTTTGTAATAGCACAAGATGACACACACACAAGTCACCAACGTGTTTTCTACACACTTAAGCGAAACAAGCTCGAAATAGAACATGAAATGGCAATGGAAAATGTCACAAGAACCACAAAAAATCTTAATGAAATTTAACATTTTCAAAGTTACAAGTTTAGTAGGATAACTTTACACATCACTATTGTTATCTTTATTCGTAAATAGAGTGTACTTTCTTCATACTTCTTCCAAAATAACAGTATGGTCCTACTTTTCAGATAATAAACTACTCATATGTACTGAAAACGTAAATACATCAATAAATCGTATACTATGGACAGACGTTTGTAGTAGAAACAAATGCCTTGCGAGGTATAAGAATCACCTCTTCAAAATTATTGCTTCCTGAAAACAACACTTTGATGCTCTATGATCATTAAATGTTTACAAATATAATTAACCTAAGTATAGGACAGATCATATCAACTTACCGTTATTCAGCATGTTCTCGTGAATGAGTGAGACCAAATAATAAGATAAACTCTAACCATTGTGAACACCTTCTCCAGCTTATCTGAAGTGATCATCTCTAAACTTTAGACAATTTTCTGTTTTAAGTCATCTGGTAGTTATGTTACAAAATGTGTTGGTGTCAACTACCCACATTAGTAACTGGCACACGCAATGAGCATCGGAGTATTAATTGTTCGAGATTTTTTCATCATCATGCTCCCTGTGCCCCGTAAGGCGCTGCCTTACTAAAACTGAAATCAAGATTTCAACATACGCATATCTTTTTTTTTACTACAAGAACGTAAATTTTCACATTAATTAAAAAAAATATGTTTCTTACCGTATGTCCCTGCTAAGGATATTTATACCGAATATTTACTCGTAAGTGAATTTTTAGCAGGGGAACTGTAGAGTCATATCAGTTACTGTCATATACAAGCAGCATCTGAGTATTAATTATGTGACATTTGTGATTAAGCTGACGCTTACTGGCATTCCCAAAATAAGATTTGTTATCTGGCGACACTCAACCCGCTACCTTTCTACGTCCTTTGCCACCCAAAATTGGAGAATTAAAATCTAATATTCGAGATAACTATACAATCATTTCGCATAAGTGTTATTTCATTTTATAACAAATAATATTGATGTGCCCCCAAACACTTATCAATAATTGAAAAAAACTGCTTCAAAAGTTTACATAGAAATATCCCATAAGGAGAATAAAGTTATGTCTAACGTTCCCAAAACATGGGTTAAGCAATGACTTTCTTTCTCTTCATGTTAAAATTTGTAAAAATTCAGACATTCTTTAATAAGGATGCTGAATTTCACATTAATAGTGTGAAACTTTTATCTTCTTCCAGTGCTGTAGAAACTTGCACGAATTGTGAAACACGCTTTATAGATATATGGTTACAAATAGGGGACTATAGCGGCTTTATCTCCAAGTTTACACTAAATAATGACAGTTGATTTCACGAGGTAATAGAAAGATCAACTACGGTCTGGCTACTAGAATCGTTACAAAACCATATTAACTGCTTTCCGTTCCGTTTAAGGTTCAAACACAATGTGACATTTTATTAACGAGCCCGAACTCTAATTTGGTATAGGTTTGTTTGAAAACCGACATTATATCCAGAATGTCCATACATATTTTGAAAATGTTCAAAAGATATGTATGCTTTCGTAATAATTTAAGGTATTATGAATCCTCTGTTTCACTTTTGAATGGAATTCTGATTACACATGTTTTTTCTCTATATGTTTTTGTGAGAAGACGTTAATAAGCAATAGAAAATAAGCTGTGTTTCGTTTCCGGTTATTTTTGGTTAATCGTTTTAAAGTGAAATGAAATAATTTTTTGCGTTTAATGTCCGACGATTATGCCTGTTATGTGAAGGGAGGCCATTACTAAAACAAGTGAAATATTAAGGACGAATTAGTGGAATGAGAAAGTGGGAAGAAACGGCAGAACAAGAGTGTCCCGAGAAAACCCTCGAACAAAATGTTGTCCACCCCAAGCTTAGTTGCCTTGGGAACGAACCAGGTACCCCATTCATCGGATAGCTCACTAGTCGGGGTCACGAGCTCCATTCACGATGGGAGAGTCTTTTAAATATTAAAAGGTTTCGATGTCTGTTTCGGAGTCTTTGTCGCTCAAGGTTAATGGAACTGTAAAAGGAGTCTAACCTAGTAGAAAATACAGGCGAGTTACGGAGATATTTTCGGTAAAACAGGTAAACACCACAAGGTTTAAAGCACAAGGTTCTAGTTAAGGTTTCAAATGGCTCTCCACTTTGTCCTTCATGGCCTTGCGTGTTTGTATGTCTTTCTTTGATTTCATATTTAAATTCTAATTCTCTGCATTATAGTATTTTATCGTCAGAAAATCAGACAGAAATCAGAGTATTTCGTCCTGAATTCAGAGTGTCTTGTCCTTATTAAATGGTAAACGAATGGAATTAGCTACATGCGCGAGTGGTTTTCCTCTTACTTAACAGAGCTGTATGACAGTAGTAGCTGGAGCGTTTGTTTCGTAATGAAAGGGTACTCAGTTTGATTCCGCATAGGAAATTAGGGAAATTTTTATCATTCACAATATTGATACTTCTGATATGTCATATGAAAACATTCCATTTCTCTCAGTCTTAGAGCTGAGACGGCTTTGTTCGCAGGGCAATTGCTAACAACATGACGTCATGTAAAAGGCTCATTCTTAGGGCCTAGGGCTTAGACACCAATCCTTACTAAGTATCTCTTATAAATCAATTAACCCTTAGACTCTGTAAAGAAACAATTTCTTTCTCCTATCATTTTTAGTATTTACATTTATCTCAGTTAATTTTACCCATCCAAGTGGCACTGATTACTATACAGAGTTAAACCGAGAAGTCTTTTAAGAATTTATTTTGAATTAAATGTAAACAAATATCCAATATAGCCATTAAACACCAATTTCAATACCAAAATCATCACATTTGCAGTTTACACATGTAAAGGGTGTTACACGTTTAATTATATCATCATATCTTCAGTTTTAAAAGTAAATAAAACATGTCAGACCGAGTTTCGAACGGCCGATCTTCAAATCTCACAAGTTCTTTACGAAGAAGAAGATGCTTGCTTGCCTAATTGAGGTATATGTACGGCTTGCAGCTATCGCCTATATAAAGAACAGAGCGAAAATGCAATCCCCTCTGTATAAATCTGCGGGAATTTGGACGGATCTATTCTTACATTTTTGGACTTAGTGCCTGAACAAGTTTCAATGTTTATGTGAACAGGAGCGTACCACTTAAACAGCCCGAAAATTTGCTCAATCGCGTTGGAATAGGACGTAATTTTGAGGTCTCAAATCTTCAGTATTACTATTATTATTAATTTAATAATAATAATAATAATAATAATAATAATAATAATAATAATAATAATAATAATAATAATAATAATAGGATGAAGAGCTGGAAAAAGGAGAATAATAATAATAAAAATATAGAATACAAATTCGGTATGAGTATAGATTGTACTAATATTTGTAAAATAATTACGCAAAACTTTCAAAAAGTTTGGGATTCGAAAGAGGTGTCTGTACTAGCAGGACATATCCCCTGGGTTTGTCCCTAGAAGTAGCTAAATGTTATACGAAAGGTTTTCCGTAAAATTTCATGTAGAAAGTACTGCTACTGAACTCACATGAGCTGTACAATAATTTATGTTTTTAAGTTTTACATTCCATGATTATGCCGGCTAAGCTAAAGGAGTCTTTGATGATGAGAATGAAAGAAATAGTGGAATGAAGAAAGTAGGAGGAAACAGAACCCCGAGAAAACCCACACATATGACGTTTGTCCATCACAATGCACACTAGGTGAAAGCTGGGATAGATCCAGAACACAAGGCCAAGAGCGGAGTAGACTAATAATGAATCAACCATAAAGAAGGAGCTTAACCTATTTGGTATAGGGTGAGCCATTAAAAACACAATACGTAATAATAATAATAATAATAATAATAATAATAATAATAATAATAATAATAATAATAATAATAATAATAATTGGTATTAGAATATTTAAAGTTGCCGTAAATTAGACAAAAGTTACAGAAAAGTCGGGATTACGGAGATAGGGTCCTGACCTCAAGAACACACCTCTGAAACTACCCAAGTATTAAACGAAAGCGTTTTAATTAAGTTTTATGTAGAAAGAATTCTACTCTACGTTTCAGTGAAAGTAATTGTAAAAAATATAACCGAATATCAGTGAAGAGTAAGGCACATAATAAACTAACTTTTGGGATATTTAGAAATAATTACAAAAGCTTTACTACCAACATCCTACACAGACTATAATTCGATTAGCTCTGGAATAAGAAAATGGCGTACAAGATTCAGGCTACAGACCAACTATTATATAAAGAATGGACATACACTATTACGAGAATCGAGATAAGACGAAAAATGCTTACGATAATTTTCGCCTCGTCTCGATTTTCATCTCGAAAGCGAGACAATAATATGAGTTAGCTTTGTCAAGTCTCGAATCTAAAATGTTAATGCTCGTCTAGATTTTTTGTTTTGTTTTAGTAAGAAGAAGAGAAATGCCTCTTCTCTTGGGAACACTAAACAAAACCGCAGTATTCTTGTGAAATGTCTTGGTCCTGCTTGTAATATATGTCCTGAGCGATAATAAGCTTCTAATTTAAATCTTTGACGAGATAATTATTATTATTCCTGGAGATTTCATAGCTCCAGTATTGAAACATCCAAGTATTCAATATCTGAAAATAGTAAAACGAATGTCATTCCCGATCAATTGAGAAGAACATTTCTAAACTGAAAAAGAACTTACCAGATCTGTATCCGACCGGAGCACTTTCAGATTACTGGCCCAAAGCCTTGGCCACCATTAGACATTTTTAGTGTGTTTACGTTAAGTTTCTTTCCCTACACTTACAAAGTTATCTGTTATTTTTCCTACGTTCTTACGAATGTTATATCTCTTTCAAAACGTATTTCATATTTCATTTATTATTATATAAGTCAGTAATATTTGGCAAAATTTTTATTAATAACTTGAATTTTTCTTAGACCTTTGGTTCACAATTTAATTTCTTCTCCGTACGAAACCATATAATGTGACAGAGTTATTTCTCATACTTGGATTTGGTTCATAACGAATCACCATTACCTGGTCAAGGATTTGTTTCTGCTACGATTCATAACATGTGTTTCAAGAAGGGTTAAGCAATGTAGACACTCGACAAAGTCTTTGTGACATATAGTAATATGTTATTTTACCACTCAAGACGCTCCTTTAGATTTCAGCTTAATTAATTGAATACTTACCAAGACATACAATATTCTATGGTAGAAAAGAAATACTGTGTCACACTCAAAGTTTCCTTAAAAGGGTTCTCCTAACAAAAACGTGCCTACTTAAGCCTTCATTTGGCAAACCAAAAGATTCTGTCCTTATTTCGGTTAATTTTTAAAATCAAAGTTTTGTTTAAGTCCTTTCACCATCCGACCATCATTTCATGACACAACTCTAAAGTTAGGAGGTAGCGGAAGTACGAAAGAGTAGCCGAGGTTTTATAGGCACTAAATTATGAATCGTTGAGTTGTCAGTTCAAATCCACTATAAGTCAATTTAACAGTTTTAAACTTATTTTGTTCTTGCAAGGTATATAATTACTTCTCTTTACTCAAAGTTCTCTATCTAAAGATGAGATACAAGAATCATGGATATGTTAGCCGAGAGAAAGAAAGAGGGAAGATATCTCCAGTTGAAATATTATCACAAACATTCATCGATATTCATATTTGGTTATGTTTTAGTTCATTTTTGCTTATTCTTATTTACGATATTGCTGTTTCCGATTACTTAGAATATAACAGGGGATAGTGAATGATATATTACGGCGTATTACAAGGAAGAACTTGTGTTCTTTTGATATCCTATATGCTTCTTGTAAACATGCATGTATCGTAAACTAGGGATTAAATTACAGAATCTCATGTTAAGTGCACACAGAATATGACTTTTTTCATATTTGTAACAAATAAGATGTTTTCTATCGATGCAGTGGTTTTCGTAAATTGAGCTGACACATACTTATATCTTGTTTCTACTTTCTTAGATAGTGTTTCTTTGTTCTTTTTCTTCTTTGTTCTTCCTTTTTCTTTCATTTTCAGAACAATGGAAACCAGTAATACGACTTTATAAAGTATAGTTGTTAGCTTTAATGTGTAAATGAAAAATAATACAAAAATATTAAATGTTAAAAAGAAAAAAATACGATGGTTTTGCTGATAAAAGTATTCTCGCAAAACAAAGATGGGAGTCCAATCACTTCGACCAGATTTTTTTCACAAAGTTTTATTAGAGATATTGAATCTGATAAGAAACAAAAGTGAAGGTATAATTGAAACAAATAATGTAAAACATTTAAAATTTTACAAAATGCTGCATGCTGTGAAATAAAATATGTGACGAAGATTGGTTTTTCCCTTGGTTTGTCTAAGGTTAGAGAAGATTTCTTGATATCAGTCGTTCTCTAAATATTGAGAAGTGTTCTACCTGATTCTTTGTTCGTAGGAGAGTCATGGATATTATTTTATTTTTTACTGTTTGCTACACTGACATATTTCAAACAGAGTAGAGCACTTGTAGAACGTCCTGTGTTCTTCTCAACCAACCAACCTTAAGAGTATTGTTGGGTCCCTAACGTTCATAATATGAAAATTGGAAGTGTCAATGCAGTTTAGCTCGTGTACATACATTGGTAGCAGGTGAAGTAAGAACGCATTGGAAAAAGGATACAAAGTATTGGATTGAAAAATACAAAAATAACTTCTTGAAAGCGAAAATGGAAGCTTGTGGATAACCATCATGGTGCGAAACAGATGGCCTAAAGGAGAAAGAAATACATACAGTAATTTTATGAAAAAGAAGGAATGCGTCTAGATGTAACGAAAATTTAACCTAATCCAACACTTAGGGGTTTAGCTAAATTAATGTAATATTCATTTTGGGGAAAATTTGGTACACGTGAGAACATGGGACATGTAAACATCATTAAGGACCCAGAGAATTATATGATCAATTAACGTCACATGATATAGACGGAAATCAATTTTTTCTAGTAAATGATGACATGCTGTATGTTTATTGGTAATACATAGATTAAGTCTCTGTTTCACTAGCAACGGCAAACTTTGTCACAGTCGGATACACAATAGCACAAGTTAGATTAGAATTGTACAAGTGTTTAGAACAGATACAAGAAAGGGTATTGTAATTTGATACCGATTGAGTAATTTAAACTCAAGAACCTGATGAAAGCACAATTCAAACTGATCAATTTTTCGGTGATTTAACAAATGAACTACTAAAACATAGTGTAGAGGCATATATATCGCAGAATATGTAACAGCTGGACCCAAGAATTATGCGTTACGCATTTTTGACCCCAGTATGAATAAAGACTATCTAGTATGAAAATACGAGGCTTTTCATTAAATTATGAACCTTCTAAAGACTTAAATTATAATGTAATGAACAAACTGATAGTACATAATGAAGATGAGGCATAAGAAGATTAAATTATAAATCTTTCGAAGACTTAAATTTTGATGTAATGAACCATAAGAAGTGAAAAGGGTGTGTTAGGGGAAGAAAAAGGCTACCAAAACTCGACCTTTACACAAGACGTCAGAAGATTGAAATGAGGATTCTAGCTCATGATAAGTACTAAGATCGAACGGCTATCCTTTGAAAAGAGAGTACAACTATTCAAAAATGAATTCTGCAATTGATTAAAAAAGAGAGACTGGGTGTGGGAAGGAGGTTAGAAGTCAGAAAGGAATACCTTCATTTCGACGTCTGGACACTGTTTGTGGCTTCCTCTGCGGAAGTTTTCGGTTATATTTAAACTCGAGCGCAAGGCTCGGCGACTATTACAAGTGAGCCTAGAAGCGAGTACCAGACGTCACTAGAGGTGTGGTTAGGTTTGTAAGAAGAGTCAGGATGGTGTCTCTGATGATTTTATTACAGAACAATAACAACAATTACATAAATGACATCACAATTGTAAAAAGTAGATTCAGCGAAAGATAATTCAGTCGGTCAGTGTCTCTTCAGAGCGCTAGTCCACAACACGTTTGTATCTCACAGCATAGTATAGTCATATAGTAAAATGTCTCTGTCCTTTACCATAAGGCACTAAAACTCAAAAAACACGAATAACTCAAACAAAAAATATGTAGCCCACATCATTGTTTGCTGGTAGAACATTTATGTATGAAAACTATAAATCGATATTAAATCAATCACATCAGTCTTCAATGTGGGACCCAACACTATCACGCAGATTCCTTTACAGAAGAAGAAGAATCTCGTCCCACAGAAGTCAGAATTATAGATGAGAAAAAATGCCGCAGTAAAGATCATACTTTCGTTAGTATTCCCGAAACAAAAATCTATAAGATGAATTACATAATACGACGCAGAAGTACAAATTCATATGATACTTGTCGATATAGATACACTCCTTTCAACAAAAGAAGGAGAGAAATGCAATACGAACATTTATAAACATACGGATGAAGAGAGAATTATCATACTCCTTAACATGGATAGGACGTAATAACATCCCCTTTCATGTATTCTTCCAGGCCCAAGTGGATGTGGAAAAATTTTCTTTGTAATACGATTCCTGTCTAATTTATCACGTGTTGTTAATACATCGTTTTGTATTATTTATTGGTACTATGGAGAGTGGCAAATCGAATAGAGACAAATTTCAATGAAAGTACAAGGTTTTGAAGGAGTAACTAGAACAAAAATGTTTTTCCTAAAATTAGACCTCATGTTATTATTTTTGATCATATGTACGAAATGAACCGTAATATAGTTGACTTCATTACAAAGGGTTCCCACCATAGAAATCTTAGTGTAATTTTTATTACACAAAACAAATTTCAGCAGAGAAAATAAATCAGAGATATGAGTTTGAATTGTTCTTATTTTTGTTATTAGGAAACCAAAAGACAAGTCACGAATTAAACATTTCAGTTTTCAGCGAACTCCTGAGAATCCATAATTTTTTCAAGAATGTTTTAATGATGCATCAGAGTTACCATATGAATATTTATTTCTTGATTTAAAACAGGCTACGCCAGATGAAATTCTTTTTAAACAAATAATTTCCTGATGATATTTAACATTACTCTTATGGTAAAACGAGATGGAAGAAGAAGAATGCAAAGTTGTGTTTATAATGCTAGTTTTAAACTGTGTTTCTTCATTCTATTAACTTGTATCAAAGAGTGAAACACGAAGATCTTCGTACGATGTGCAAAGCAAATCCTAAATTACCTAAATCTGTAGTGACCAATGCAGACACTTCAGTGATTCATAGTATTTGCGAATGTTGTTATAACGTATTCAAAGAGAATGAACGTCTTACAAAGACCTAGAAAGCAAGATTAAAGCGATATAAGATGACGCTTTGATACCTTGTGAACAAAGGAAACTATCGAAGAGAAGAAGAAGCATTTAGTAGTGCAACAGGGTGGACTCCTACCGGCATTATTAGCTCCTGTTTTATGTGGTGTGTTATCAAGTTTACTATTGCCCTAATGAACTGGAATACGCAAAGAAAATTATTTTATTTCCAATTGAAGTTCTCAATTGTGTACAAACAACATAATGTACCCTAGACAAACGTGAATCTAATTTAAAACAAGACATGGGAAAGATTTTACATTTATCCTGGAGAAATGAATATAATAATGTTCTTCAAAAATATTTATATTTAACACGAAAACAAAAACAACTTGTCACACTTTAGCAAGTAAATTAGCATTATCCAAAACATCGTCAGACTTGTCCATAACAAACCGTGGAAACCATTCACAATAATGCACTCGTTTTACACTGTCGGGAGGAAGTAACTGCTGCACCACTCTCACCTTATACGGGATAGGACGCAGTTTTTTATGAACCGCCTTTTGTGTCGTACCAACACTTATTGCTTCTTCCTGGGCAAGTTTTCAAAGTGATTTATGGGGGCTACGTTGCATTGCATGCTATATCTGTAGCATTTTTCTTCATCGAGCACTGACGGTCTACCACTTCGATCATTGTCCATTACCGTTCCAATATCTCTAAATTTATCGATCAGTGTCCTTACAGTGTGACGATTCGGAACACGTGTATCCGGGAACCTAGCTGCAAACTTATCTATTGACTGTCTGTTTGTACTCACCTTGTTCACGGAACACATGTTCAACCATGAATATTCGTTGTTCCAAAGTTAACACCATTGTTTCAGAGACCGCTAACTAGATGCAACAATCACTTCAACGTCACTTTGCCGACTGTAATCTAAGAAAGTAACTTCATGCAAGGTGATAATATAGCAGCGTTGCAAACCTTCGCATAAAATTTTATTTCATGTGACTTTGAATGCGACTTTGACTTGCCACGATTGAGGTGTATAGGGACTTTTAGAACGCTTTGTATTAATAATTCTTTAAATTGTATGTTCGGTTAAGTGAAAGTGTATTTACAAACAAGCTGATTTCATTTCCGTATCAGAATTATCCGTATCGATCATACATCGTAAAACTATTAAATTACGATGATTCCGCTAAAAACACTCATCATCAATGTGCATTATGGTTTCAAGATACTGCTGGATATGTGGATGCAACATGTAGTGGTAATAAATAATTTAAAAAGCGTTATGCAAAATACTTTCATTTCCAATTTAAATCTTCCACCAAAAACATTCACATCTCTGTTCTTATCACTTGGAATACTGATGTCCATTTCATTAATAATACTGTGTTCATTCACAAATGTATGAATTCCGGCAAGTCCTTTACATGTAAGACATTGCGATTGTACATGATTGTACATGATAGTATCTGTACACAGCTCAAAATATTCACGTAGCACAACACTGCAAGCATTACTGTCTTTCGCAGTATGTTTAACACACGGCAATATTTCCAGGAAATAAAGCCAATCAGTAGAATTTAAGTACTTAGTGTTTCGAGGAGCGTGAAATGTTCCTTTTTGTCTAACATTAGTAATTCTTCACTCACTAGTTTCCTCAGCACCAGTTTCTTTATTCCGTCCAAGAGATTTAAATAGGCGGCAACAAACGGGGTCATACGTATAAGTTTCTCCCACTTTGCCAAATTTAACTTCAAACACCAATTCTTTACCAACATGAATCACTGACTCAAATATATAACTATCCTGTCGAATACAAATTAATTTGGTTCTCATTGAATTAGGACCATATTCTGTAACGTTATCGTTTTATATTTTAAATTGTTGCATTTATTTTCCAGCAATTCAAATCACAAAAATTGGGAAATACGATTAAACACCGTAATGGTCCTGACTTATATTCTTCTTATTTTATGTTCATTCTGTTGCCATAACTTAACAGACAAATACCTATCATCTTTTCAACAACTGACATTCATTCTTATCTATATAAGATCAAGAAATATTCTACATCTTTTTCTTCTTCTTCTTATCAACAAAATGTGCACTTTTAAGCGCCGTTGCAAAAAATAACTACAAAACAATGAAAGTAATTTATAGATTAGATATATAATCTCGTATATATGGCTTTTGACGAGGACTTCTTAAAAATTGTTCACAATTTAAGAAAGAATCCTGAACCGTTACATATGTCATCTATATGATTACCTTACTTTTCGAATAGCCCTCGTATATATATATATATATATATATATATATATATATATATATATATATATATATATATATATATATATTAATTTCATTTTATCTCAGCAATAATCGTACATTTATTTAATAATCAATTATAATTTAATTCTATAAATTATCGTCGAAGAGGACTTATTCAAAAATACGACCAGCTTGTTTAATTATTCAGGTCCTAAGGCATATTCTTTAGTTCAATATCATTGGAGCTCACTAACACATTAAACGAAAATACCTTGATATATCTCATAACTTATTTCTTCCACTCGGGCATCAATAAGATGATTATAAAATAATTGTAAAGCACGATAGTGATACGTAAAGCGAATTACAAAGAAATCATAACAATACTCAAAGTAAAACAAAACAAGACTTGATTATTGTAACGGAGTAATTCAAATAAAGAAAATTATCTGGAAACATTTATGTTGGATCACCTTATCAAGTTGGACATGGTATTGGGAGTTTCCTTGGAAGATTATTTCGTTCTGTCATGCCATTAATAAAACAAGGAGCTAAAACAATTGGAAAGGAACTATTAAAATCTAGAGCAAACGTTATTAAAGACTTCATCATCGATAAACAACCTATAGCGAATCCTCTCATCAACGAATAGGTGAAGCGAGGTCCATTCTGCAAGAAAAAGCTAAACAGAAAAAGAAATCTATTCTAGAATCTGGATATTAGCGAAGGAAACGAAGAATTGCACATTATTTTATCTTAAATCGTCCATCATTACACATCATCAAGAAAGAGAAGAAGTGCAAGAGTAAAAATAGTAAACATACACAGAAAACAAAGGAAAATGAGTATCGCAATGAGAGAAAATTATCAGGCGATATCTTCGAATAATGTTTCATCATCATCATGTCTTTCTTACAAATCAACCCTGCTAGCGTGTAGATATATTTTCTACTAGATATATAATAATCAACTAGATATATTTTCTACAATACCAACGCAAACCAGTACATCAGATACTCAGGTTGTGACATATATACCAGTCAGTTCACTAGCTGATAACGCACCTATAGAATTTGTCATCCCAGGAACAAGTGGTGAATACATAGATCTACCGCATACTCTCCTTTACATTGAAGCTTGTTTGTCTGAAAAATATGGGGCCGACTATTCTTATTCTGGATATTGCAATCCACACCCCTACCTTCTGGCCATGGAGAGGAACTTCCTGTATGACATGTGGGTTTTCTGCACACCACAAACGTGAGTTCTGGGCATTGACGTAACCTGATAAATGGAGCTAGGCCTCATCAGTAAAATTAGTATTATCCAAAACATCGTCAGACTTGTCCATAACAAACCGTGGAAACCATACACAATAATGCACTCGTTTCACACTGTCGGGAGGAAGTAACTGCTGCACCACTCTCACCTTATACGGGATAGGATGCAGTTTTTTATGAACCGCCTTTTGTGTCGTACCAACACTTATTGCTTCTTCCTGGGCAAGTTTTCAAAGTGATTTATGGGGGCTACGTTGCATTGCATGCTATATCTGTAGCATTTTTCTTCATCGAGCACTGACGTTCTACCACTTCGATCATTGTCCATTACCGTTACAATATCTCTAAATTTATCGATCAGTGTCCTTACAGTGTGACGATTCGGAACACGTGTATCCGGGAACCTAGCTGCAAACTTATCTATTGACTGTCTGTTTGTACTCACCTTGTTCACGGAACACATGTTCAACCATGAATATTCGTTGTTCCAAAGTTAACACCATTGTTTCAGAGACCGCTAACTAGATGCAACAATCACTTCAACGTCACTTTGCCGACTGTAATCTAAGAAAGTAACTTCATGCAAGGTGATAATATAGCAGCGTTGCAAACCTTCGCATAAAATTTTATTTCATGTGACTTTGAATGCGACTTTGACTTGCCACGATTGAGGTGTATAGGGAGTTTTAGAACGCTTTGTATTAATAATTCCTTAAATTGTATGTTCAGTGAAGTGGAAGTGTATTTAAAAACAAGCTGATTTCATTTCCGTATCAGAATTATCCGTATCGATCATACATCGTAAAACTATTAAATTACGATGATTCCGCTAAAAACACTCATCATCAATGTGCATTATGGTTTCAAGATACTGCTGGATATGTGGATGCAACATGTAGTGGTAATAAATAATTTAAAAAGCGTTATGCAAAATACTTTCATTTCCAATTTAAATCTTCCACCAAAAATATTCACATCTCTGTTCTTATCACTTGGAATACTGATGTCCATTTCATTAATAATACTGCGTTCATTCACAAATGTATGAATTCCGGCAAGTGCTTTACATGTAAGACATTGCGATTGTACATGATTGTACATGATAGTATCTATACACAGCTGAAAATATTCACGTAGCACAACACTGCAAGCATTACTGTCTTTCGCAGTATGTTTAACACACGGCAATATTTCCAGGAAATAAAGCCAATCAGTAGAATTTAAGTACTTAGTGTTTCGAGGAGCTTGAAATGTTCGTTTTTGTCTAATATTTGTAATTCTTCACTCATTAGTTTCCTCAGCACCAGTTTCTTTATTCCGTCCAAGAGATTTAAATAGGCGGCAACAAACGGGGTCATACGTATAAGTTTCTCCCACTTTGCCAAATTTAACTTCAAACACCAATTCTTTACCAAAATGAATCACTGGCTCAAATGTATAACTATCCTGTCGAATACAAATTAATTTGGTTCTCATTGAATTAGGACCATATTCTGTAATGTCATCGTTTTATATTTTAAATTGTTGCATTTATTTTCCAGCAATTCAAATCACAAAAATTGGGAAATACGATTAAACACCGTAATGGTCCTGACTTATATTCTTCTTCTTTTATGTTCATTCTGTTGCCATAACTTAACAGACAAATACCTATTATCTTTTCAACAACTGACATTCATTCTTATCTATATAAGATGAAGAAATATTCTACATCTTTTTCTTCTTCTTCTTATCAACAAAATGTGCACTTTTAAGCGCCGTTGCAAAAAATAACTACAAAACAATGAAAGTAATTTATAGATTAGATATGTAATATCGTTGTATATATGGCTTTTGACGAGGACTTCTTAAAAATTGTTCACAATTTAAGAAAGAATCCTGGACCGTTACATATGTCATCTATATGATTACCTTACTTTTCGAATAGCCCTCGTATATATATATATTACAATACATATATTAATTTCATTTTATCTCAGCAATAATCGTACATTTATTTAATAATCAATTATAATTTAATTCTATAAATTATCGTCGAAGAGGACTTATTCAAAAATACGACCAGCTTGTTTAATTATTCAGGTCCTAAGGCATATTCTTTAGTTCAATATCATTGGAGCTCACTAACACATTAAACGAAAATACATTGACATATCTCATAACTTATTTCTTCCACTCGTGCATCAATAAGATGATTATAAAATAATTGAAAAGCACAATAGTGATAAGTAAAGCGAATTACAAAGAAATCATAACAATACTCAAAGTAAAACAAAACAAGACTTGATTATTGTAACGGAGTAATTCAAATAAAGAAAATTATCAATTTGAGAATCAGCAAAGTTTATATGAGTTGGAATATAACATATTTTATTTATTAAGGCATAGTTAACATAACTTTGATAGGCAATATTCGTTATCATTTATATTAACAACATTATTTATATCATCTATATGAAATTCAAACAAAGTACGAACAATAAATAAATTATCCTAGCTGTATTTAAAGTGAAAATAAGCAAGGGTTAATTAAATATGCATTGACGGACGCCACAACTTTGCCTTAGATTACATTGTCGAAGGGTTCGGTTAAGTTGAATTAAATATCACAATCTGGATTACTGTTCTCTATATTAGGTATTCCTCCTAATGTTTGGTTTCCATTTTGATAACTTCTGCCAACTATAAAATTGCTACGAAACGTATTTCGAGAAAAATTGAGTGTACTGTTTGTCTGATTTCTAAACGCTGTATATTTGCTATTCCTGTTTCCTCTGTAATTAGATTCAGTTGTAATACCGGTATAATTGGATGTATTATTACTTCTTACATTAAGGTTACATTTCACACGCACATTAATATTCCGAAAAGAAATATAATTACCTTGACTTCGGTTATTATTATTAGGTTGATTTCCGTTATTATTACTTTGTACCATGGATTGATTTTCAATATTTTGCGCTATCATAATCGAATGATTGAAATCAAAACATTATGCAGAAATCAGCATTTGTAGCAACACAAAAGGTAATAGTATGCGGATCAATGCTATAATTTGTGATTCTTGTTGGTAAGGATTAATTAATTTCAATTCAGTATATACAGAAATCACAAAATCAGTTAAATTATTACCAATTTTTGGATCAAACCGTCTGTTCTGACCAATGCGTCTCGGTTTGCCAACATGAAATCTTTCTCAAAATTGGAAAGCAAAGCATTCTCAAAATCTACATATTTTCGTAAGCTACCCCTGATTGCTTTGAACCAAACAGAGCAGGGTGATAGTATAATATGGGATAAAACTTTGAGAAACATACTTTTGTCTCTATAGATTAAATCACATTCCTCTTCGAATGCAGGTATGTCTTCCGACCTTTCGCTAAATTTCGTTAATGATCGTATTTTGCTAAATCTGAAAGGAGGATGAGTATTATGGGATTGTTTGAAAGGATTAGATTTTACGTGTCTGGGTTTTCGCTGGTGTACTGACCGTGATTTTCTTTCCTCTTTTCCTACACTACAGGAACTTTTATCCTTCTAAGAATAGCTTTCTGTTACATCACTTTCTCTCTCTAGGTTCATTGGATATATGGTCCCTGTTGAGGATTGAATCAGGAGTAACATTTACGGAGATGATCTTTTCTTTATAGTGTCTATTTCCTTCCGTAACACTTTAATATTGGTACTAACCTGCGTTTCAACAACATCAACTGCACTTTGCACAATTGTAAATCTGTGCAACATTTGTTCCATCATACCGTCGGTTCGTTTTAACATAGCATTTTTGCTGTGTTATTTGCTCTGATTTACTATCCATTCGCTGAGACATAGCCTGTGTATTTTTTTCAAATTTAGTATCTATTTGCTGATATTGAGTATCCATTTCCTGAAAGCTTTTGTCCATTTGTTGAAACTTCTGTTCAAATTTAGTGTCAATTTGTTGCATTTGCTGCGATAAAAGATTGACCTAACTGTTTTATAAGGTCAGCTACATTTGTTGATGTCTCCATACCTGATGTTCCACTTGCTTCTTCATTTACATTTTCATTCCCAGAAACACTCATTTTAATGTTTCTATCAATTCTTTTAATACTCCTGAGTAAAGTATGCTCCGTGTTGAAAGCTATGGCGAGACAGATTTTCTTAACCTCAAACTAATCTCAAGGTGTTCCTGGGCGTAAAAAACCATCTCTTATGTAACGTTATATTTTTATATTTCAAATTGTTACATTTATTGTCCCACAGTTCGAATCACAAAAATTGGTAAATACGTTTAAAAACCTTAATAGTTTTGACTTTTCTTCTTATTATTTTATGTATATTTATTCTGTTGCCATAGCAACAACAGACAAATACCTATATGCTTTTCAACTACTGACATTACATCGTTATCTATATAAAATCAACATATATTCTATATATTTTTCTTCGCCTTATCAACAAATTGTGTACATTAAACTACCGTTGCCCAAAATTGCAACGAGTAAATGGAAGTAATTAAATACACAATCTGGTTGTAATTCGACATTTAACAAGTACTCTTTCATATTATGCATAGTTGCTGCACATGCACTCATGGATATGTTACTCCAGTAGCTGATCAACACAGAGTAACGGCAGTATGCATACCAATGTCTGTACATGCATGAAGGAGGGGTGAAGAGGAACATTCATGTTTCATCTTATTTATACAAGTCCTATACACTTACGATGAAGATACAAATTCAGTAAACTCAAGATCATGCATGTTACGTCCAGGTAAATTAATCTTCATTCATTTGTATGTTAAACATACATTTCCACTTTTTAAATACGTTAATAAGGCACCATTATCTGCTTCCAATTTTTCAGAACAGGATTGTGTTAAAATTATCTTTTCACCTCCTTTAAATGTCACGGATGCCTTCCTGCTACATATCGTTGTAATTATCTCACAGTTTGCAATACGAAATAGTACGCCAATCTATAAATTTCTCATCTCTGTAAAGGATACCAATTATGACATATTAAGATTCTCTAACAGATTCATTGACGTTGCCAACTTAATTTGACGTTTCTTCCTTCGCAACAGTTGCTGGTGGAAGGATCTACAAAAACACATACGTATACATTCCGTCTCCGACTTCATCATCCCTTCAGTCGCTACTTTCTATCACGTGAAGCTATTTACTCAAGACCTGGTAAATGACCATTGCACATAGAAACGACCAATAAGTCGTGATCCATTTTATTTATACAGGCATCTCAGGGGAATATTCCCAAGACTATATTTCGAAGTTGTTGCTGTTGCTCCTGCAGTTCTTCAAATAACAACTCTCACGTTGAATGCAACGAAACATCAACGCCTATCGGGGACTTGAATATACGAATTCTCATCCTACGTTTTCAAACAAATCATGGAATGCGATATTCACCTTAGCAACTAAGACCAATTGAATCAGAAAAAAATTCAAATTATTCGGTAACAAATTCTGTTCCCATGGATATTTCCGCTCTTCGCCGGAGACAGGGGTCCAAAATAACAAAAAATACATGACGAGAAGTAAAATCATGTTTTATCTTGTTTCTATTTATGCATAAGATCATGCATACGTCCTATCACCTAGTCACATACTAGTTTAGGCTGGTTCAGGCGGGGCCTAAGATCAAAGATCAAAACCGACCATAGTGTCTGATCTGTACTCCGGTACAGGGTTGTAGGAGCTGCCGTTTCCCAGATATGAGAAATGATTCCATTTCAGGAGAAAGTAATGCCTTGTAGAAAGTAATTATATAATATTTGTTGCCTTGTATACGATATTTAATAACATCTAAAATTAGAAGGTAACCACAATACCAGTAACGGTAGAAATTTACAATGCCTATGAAAGTACATTATAATTCTAATTGTTAGTACATTTTGTAAATTTCATTTACCTGGTCATGGGAGAATTGAAAATGTAGCATGGACCACCTATTTTCTCTTGAATATCAACATAAGAACAGCAATCTACTGGTTTGTTGTTTATTTCGCACTTTACTATCAACGTTTCACACGGTCTGAAACAAAGCAAAGCGTAACGGTTTTGTTAGAAAATTGGCTATAAAAATGTTTATTCCTCGCGAGAAATTAACAAAACGTTCAATATAGATCATGGAAGTGTTTTCATTATGGTTTATTCAAATTTTTAAAAAATAAATATTTGAGGAAAATAACAGTCTATGTAAAAGCCATACACATAATTCATTCCAATATTTCTTTAAGGCTGTATGTAAAAATATATTTTGTTAATTGTACATCTATAGTTAAGACATTCCCCATTGATATTATCATTCTTTTTTCATATCTCCACATTTATTATGTACTAATTCATTATATTTAGGTTCCTGTCTTCAGAAGTGTTGATAAAGTTTGCGCTAGTCATTGAAGTGGAATGTCTCAAGTATTATGGCAACTTTACATGCAGGTGGAAAGTTTCGTAAGTGTACTTACAAGGTTTTAGGTTGATTTCATGGAGTAAGATTCTTGTTGCAATGCTTTCGCTGAGAAGTACGATGTTCAAACGTCGAAATGGCAACATTTGTTCTATTTAATTTTTGAAAGGCAAAGTGATTCATGTTCTGAAAATGATAGGGGATAGCAAAGAACACGATGCGAATGTTACCTTTCAGCCTGATCCACTATTTTTACAGTGTTGGGTTTCTATCTCTATTTATTGTTAAGCTACTTTCGTGATCTAGTTATAAAGGACTAACGATTGGCTTTTTCGGTGAAAAACAAGCAAACTCCTAAGAGCGGCGTTTTGTTCTGAAGGATAAATTAAATCTGAAGTAGAATACTTGAATCAGAATAAAACATATATTTTCCTGAAAACAATTTATACGTATTTATGTGCTAAATAAAGGTTTAGATGGGATGATTGACTTTGAAGTTGCTATGCAGTGGAATGATAGTTAATCAGAGAAATTGTATAGACTCATATAGGAGGAGCATGTGATAGTGATTTTTTACAGCCTTAGATAGTCTTCTAAAACCAATATATCAAGACAAATCATCCTCAATAACAAAGGTTTCCATATATTTTTAATTCATGTATATGAATAGGCTGTTTCTTAATCTAAGCAGAATTGAGGAAAGTGTGAAATTTAGTACAGTTGCAGAATATTGTAGTGAAGAGAAAAGTGAATGTAACAATATTAGACACATTAACAAGTATGGAATAGTGCATCATCTGTCAAGAAATTTATTACATTTCTCCTAGTAAGTTAACAAGTTTCGGCTTTACTTCAAATGACATTGCCTACTTGTAATTCAGCTTTCCAAATTATGAAATACTTAGAAATATTAGTGTTAGAGTTAGTGCTTTAAAATGTAAGAAGTTGGAACATGTAATATCTTGCGATACTCGATAATCTAACGTCTTTAAACATCAGTTCAGTTAAAATTTATCCTTTCAATTATTGTTTATTAAACCGTTAGATTTAAGCATATAAATTTACTAAGCTACACGTCCGAAAAAGTTATGTTTTATCACTGTGTAGAAATTTATTTTGTGTTCGAAATTGTTTGCGTGTCTCATGTGATGTAATGAAATATTGGATTAGACATAAACTAATATTACTACCACAGAAACAACTATACCATTCCGTATCAAATTAAACAATAATACATCCTTCATTTCCGAATTTAAAAAAAAACATATAATGGGTAGAAATCAATGACAAATCTTCCGAAGGTCTTATTTCTTTAGTAATTTTATTTACCTCTGTTCATACAAAAGAGCAAGAACGCAGCCAGTCTACAATTAAAAATTTACACCTGTGCTAACTATAATGGTAATAACAATTTCATTATTTGTAATTTACCGGTAAATTGATATCGTTTTCATTTCTGTGATTTATGATAGGTACCGAGAAAAGTAGAGTAGTAAGAATGTCAAAAATTGGTTCGGTGTTTATTTGTAGTAAACTGAGCACACACAATGAAATAATACCATAAGCTTTTGTGTTCTGCTGTGCTTGAATTTTTTGTGTTGAACCTCGAATGTCACTTTCTGTTCCCAAGAGCTCCTTATGGCTAAACGATTTCAGTACTCACCTCTGATGTGGGAGACATTGGTTTGTTTCCTGGTGGGAGCTCATGTGATTCGAAACCCGTGTTAGTTGTAGATTCATGTCTCATGAAATCTCGCTTCTGAGACGGTCACTAAACTGAAAATCAATTGAGTTTAGTTGATTTTGAGTTTAACGTCCCATCCCGCAGCGAGGCTATATGAGAAGGGATCTTGAGTTATAATTTTAAGTTTCTGGTTTACTGTCTCTGTATCTGAATTTAGAGTATTATTGTGAATTTTTATAAAACTTATATTTCATTTGTGGGGGACTAGGTTTCCTCAAGAAAACCACGAAGACCCAGCTATCCTATTCTTCTATATTACCTTATTAAATACAAAACTCTTTCGCAGCGATTTCGATATTTTCCAGCATTAATTTTCAGAATTTTCCCACTTATATTCCATTTCTTTCTTTAAATGTAGCACATTCTTTAAAAATATCTTGTAAACTCTAAATTTTTAGTAGTATGGTTTATATGTAATGCAAAAATGAGGATATACCTTGATTAGGTACACATTGTAGCTAATGTATTCACTGAAATATAGAAATATATGCAAACATTTAAAAACTTCGTCTAACCTCATCCTTAGTTAAAGGATAACATGCAGCAAGACATTACAAAGTCTTCTTTTTAGTTTACCCTCCTGTCAGTAACAATCATATGATACTTGGAAAGAATTTCTCGAGATCAACACTCGAGATTGGCAACCATATTGGCAGTAAAGTGCTTGCAGAAAAAGACTTGTGGTTAACTTTTAAACTGTATAGAAATGATACAATTTCAACTTCCTTAAAAAATTCAAATCAGAAAAAGTGACATCACGCCATGCAATTTTGCGGATTTTATGCAGAATTTTTATGGTGGTCGTGACAATTTTCGGTACAATGGACAGATTTGTAAGTTAAGTAATATTGGAAATGCGCTTTTTAGTTATTGTTAGGAATAATTAGCAAAAATTCCACTCTTATGTTTTAATTCGTGTTTAAGGCAAGTAATGTTGCATTAGGAAAAAAACTTAAACGATGATATAAGCGCAAATGCTGGCTCTGAAACAAAACGTTTGAGGTTTCCTGAAACATACACGCACTTCTTTAACGTTTCACACATATCGCATTAACGAAAAAGTTTCGTCTCTACCCATGACACATGCATGAAGAATTAACATACCTAATATAAAATAAAAAATGCAAATTTCTAGTCATAATAATACGACTATCTTATTACGCATGTAAAATCATGCTTTGGTGTTTAACAGGCTGATGTATACTTTCATTAACATGAACAATGTTAAACTCATACTTAAATATTTGATCCTACAGAAATGTTAAAATAATTTTTATTAATCCCGTCCTTTCTGAAATGTATATTTTGTCTTTTTTGTTGATATTTTTATTTGAAAATTCTGCTTCTGAAAGCATTTCTTGCCTTGAAATCTCAATCGCTTCGAATCCCGATTTATACTTGTGCGAGTTTGCTGAGGAACACAAGCGCGTTTTCGTTGATCTACCAAATTTGGAATCGCAATAGAATGCGGCGGGTTCGCTCATGAGTGACAGTTGGTTATCAGAACGTAAGTTTTCTTTGGTGCTTTCTGATGGATATATCTTGAAGTGGAAATAATTATTTATATCCATGCTAAACTCTGTAGAGGCATACTGGGACAATGCGACCGGTCACTAGCTGTGCTGTTCAGTGAAAAAACTGCATATATTTATTATTTCTAATTAGATAATTATAAATAATTACCAATTACAGGGTGAAAAATAAGAAAATAATGTATTACATATATAGTAAATGAATATTTGAAGTTGAAATGAGTTAATACTTTCCACCCTGCAGAAGTATGTGAGAAGGTTCTGAAATAATTGATTCATTTAAATCCTAGGTCTTTCAGCATAATACGGAATTTAAATTCCGTTATATGAATTATTGTTAACGTCTTAGCTACTATTGAAAATACTATTGAATAAAATTTGTTACTATTGAAATTTCTTACAGGGTGTTTCATCCGGAAAGCCGTAATTTCTAGTGGCTATATAATTTATTTGAATAATAGTGCAGTGTACAATAATAGAATATATATGTAAATACACAGCAAACAAAGTATACATGTTGTTCTACAATGTCCTTTTTTTCAAGTTGCATGTTTCAGAATAATAATGGTGGACCGTAGGCTTACATTGTAGCCGGAGATCTCACTGATGACTTGGCTCATTGAATCATGCTCCCTCTTACTGTCATACGACGATTTTGAAAGGAGTATCATTGTGCACGGACACCATCCATCAAGTCAATATTGTGTTATGTTGATCAGTTCATTATGACTAGTGATGTTACAGTACTTCGAAGATGGATTCCAGACCAACTGTGCGTATAGAACAGCCTAATGCAATAGTGCATCAATTGTGAGTAGATCGAATAAAAAGTCTCTGCGACGGTTGTGAGAATAAAGCGCAATATCCATAACATCATGCTGGGGTCTGCGAAAAGAACTCCAAATGTTCCCCCATAAAATGCAGATGATATGATTAAAAATAAAAAGACATTGCAAAACGAAGGCGGCTGCATTTTGTAAATCAGTTTAGAGGGTTAATTGTTGATGACACAGAAATTATTGAAAACTTTTGTGCACAGACGAAACTTACTTTTATCTGTCAGATGAAGTGAACAAACTAAGTGTAAGATTTTGGGCAACAGAAAATTCATATCAAATATTAGACTCACCTCTCCACCCGGAAAAGGTTTTGATATGGTGTGCTGTATCAAAACGTAAGATTATTCGGCCTTTCTTCTTTGTGGCTTGGGTTATGTCAGATCAGAAAATTATTTAGAAATACTTGAGCATTAATTCTATGCTGGTCTTCGTCGTAAAATGTGTCCTCTTCGTCTCAATGGTTCCAGCATGATCAAGCTAAACCGTACATGCACCTTATTTTCTTCCCCAAAATTTCGCAATCGTGTGATTTGTAATCGCTATACATTTTTTTGTGGAACAGGTTTAGTGTGGCTTCCATTCAGCCCAGGTATTAACGCTTGTGATAATTTTTATTTGGTTATCTCAAGCACAAGGTATTTAAACTTAATCCCCGATCTTTACATCAAACAAGAGCAAATATTGAGTAGTATGCTTTAGCATTTATTCACGTCAGCCTTGGTAAGGTTTTTGATAACACGTGTATCAGAGTTAGGGAAGTGTCAAGTCGTCAGATGGACACTTCGAACGTGTGTTATGGTAGGTTTCCATCTTAAATGAATGTTGTAGCTGTCATAAAGAAAACTTGCAACTCGATCTTTCTATTTACTATTTATATACCGGTACTACAACTTTTTGAAAGCAAGAAAAATATCTCAACCCATGCATTACTGCACTCTAGTAGACAAATAGTGAACCTTCACATTAAAGACGTGTATTTTAGCGCCACTGCGCTCCCTGTCAAAAAGAATCCGTTGTTTCGGTAGCTGCGAAACTGTTTTTTCCTATATGTCAGCGGGAGGGCGATAGCAGGTAGGAAGGAAGATGACCGAGAAAATTCCACATGGTTCAACTCCTTGCAAGATGGAAAAAATGTTATATGACCATTTCAAGACTAGGTTTTCATGGAGAAATATGTATTTCAAGATCTTTTTATGACAGCTACAAGGTTCATGTACCGTGGTAACATGCCTTTACAACGTGAGACTTTCAGTTATTGTATCATGTAAATGTATCTTACTATCGTCATCAATAAAATAATTTGTTGCACTGCAAAGTCACGGCTTTTTCAATGAAAAACTCTCTATAGTCTCCGACATGTAAGAAGACAAAATTAGCCTTAATATTTTAGGTAAAAATAAAGTTGGCTTCTACTGAAGTAAAAAAAGAAAATCAGTTGTTACTAGTCTGCATCTTGAAATCATGACAGAGAATTCACGTATATTAATAGGCTAAAGAGTTCAATCCTCAGATAAACCGTCTTATTTCTAAAACAATCGATAAAATTGTGAACACATTCAAAAGCAATTTCATAAGACTTTATAATATATATAACACATTAGAACGAACACTTACGGTAGTTTATTTATGTAGGTGTCAACGTTACATATTGCGAAAGCTGGAGGAGTAAAATTTTTGTAAACTGTACTTCTCTCTTCAATGAATATCAAAGGACTCTTGATAAATTTTACCCATAACGAGTGTAATGTCATACTCCCAAGGCCAGCAAATACAATCAGGATTAATATCCAAAAGAATCTGAAAGCAAAATGCATTGTCATCGTTCAAAATAATAATTCATATATATACAGGGTAGTCACAAATGTATGCTAACATAGGGTAACTCTGTTGCTATCAGAGTTACAACAAAATGTAAGAGAAAAACATCCCCAAATATGATGTTCTCAACCTAAAATGAGGGAATTTTATAAAGCGGACGAACCGTTTGGGCTGTATACTATTTATGCGCTCAATGTTAAATGAAAATGCAACATTGCTTTTTACCTGGACCCACAATATACGAGTCTAAAGTTACTGTCTTTTATGCTAACATGACGATGGCCATCCTCCATTTCAAAAAGTAACTTCAATCACTTATGTTGTGGGTCTAGATAAATGGCAATGTGGCATTTTCATTTATCATTGGGCTTATAAAGAGAGTACAGCCCAAACGGCTGGTTCGATTTTGAAAATTCCTTCACTTTAGATTGAAAACATCATATTTAGAGACGGGTTTTCCTCTTATATTTTGTTGTAATTCTGATAATAAGAGAGTTACCGATGTCAGGTGACTCTTGAGACAACCTGTATATACACTTTCAGTTATGGTACATAATAACGTTTCTGACGGAAAGTTTTGATAAAAATTTTATGGTTACGACCAAAGCAAGGAAACCTGCTTAATGGAATTATTATTGTATTAGGTAAATATAAATTACTTCAAGTTAAATTTTCTTTACTTAGTTTGCAGTGAAAAATATTTTTGGAAACATAACTGTAGAGACTCAAGAAGCACAACCAGTTTTTGTTACGTGTTGTATCCCTAATCTACTCCAATTCATGCGTCATTCTTGTATTGAATTATAAGTAAAAAGGAGAAACGGTAGTGAATGATTCACTTCTCAGGAAATTCTACATCATACTTTATCTTACTGCAGCGTAAAAGAGCGTTTTTTGTACCTAATTTAACCCAATTAATCAATATATATCCATATTTGGATTTCAATATTTAACTGCCCTGACCCACTACGATAATCTTTATGTCAAAGTTTCTATATAAGATATTTTAAATGATAAGTAAGTGTTTAAATTCATACTTACCACCTGAAAGTGTGCATATTTAGACAAACATTATATTAAAAAATAAGATACTTTCAAAGGCGTTTTAACAAGACATCTAGTGAACGTGGGATATGATTGATTTTAATCAAATTTCCGTCATAATAAACTAAGTATTATACACAGAAGAAAACATTAACCAATCTCAGAAATCAGATAAAAATATGGGACGGATTTTGTCTATGATGAAGCCAAAAAGATTTTCATTACATTAGGATTGACTAGGTATATTTGAACGACACACATTACTGCGATTCCGTTTCACTGCATAACATGTACACGTGGGCTGTTATCGTTCAGAAGCATCACTCATCCATATTATAACGTGATGAATGAACTTTTTGAACATCTGTATACACAAGCGCAATAGTTCATTTCATGTGCGCAAACTGGATAATGCATACATGCTGTTAATATTGCTACATAAATTCACTTGATATTTTTTTATATTTAAATCAAGGTCGGATTAACGCGTCTGGATGCCATGGACTACAAAAAATATGTGGTCCGTCCGAACTTCACCTAGTCATTTCTGTGAAAGTACAATAAGAAAGTTAAGGCAATATGTTTCATATTTTGGTGATATTTTATTTTATAATTGTATCTTCATGATTCTTTTTAGATAGCCAGTTGAGATTTTGATCTGAATGGAGACCCTGTTCACCTAGTGGTACGGGACTACAGTCAATGTAAGCCCCTCCCTTAATCCTGTCCTGATCTGAAGTCATTGATTCTAATAAGTATTCATGAGTCTTTTACTAGCTAATTGTAAATTCATGCGGTTGGATCAGAATGTAGTAAGTTCACTCCATAAAAACAATTTTGAATAGATTAAGACGAATCCACATCATGCAATCAACATAAGAGTAAGGCATTATTTGCTACACTTTTCTTAATGGTTCATTACCTGATCTCTCGTCCTTTGAGCACAACTCTATCGTCATTACGGAACGCTTTGTAAATCAGAGACCCATATTAACCACAGCCAGTTAGATCTGGTAGCGTATCGCAAGCTTATAGCTTGCGTACACTAACCGGTTAGCTAATGTATTTCTCTATTTCTAACTCTAAGGTAATTCCAAACATTTTTGTTGAGTGAAATATCAGAGCAATATATATTGCAGATAAGACATGTTATATGCTTAATAATTTATCTTCAGTAATCTTGGTAATTCTTACTTCCGCAGGGAAATTACTGTTATATTCCTGAATATGGTGTCCAGAAACCTTTAAAGTACAGTAGACTCATATTAAACTAACGTCACAAGAGAAAATCTCCATTGGATAATGAAAAAGTCGGTTGAAATCAAAATAACCAATTTGCAATTCATGAACTATATAGATCCACTAAGTTTGTTTGAAAATTCTTATATTATTTAAATAGAATGCATTTAAATTATGAAATTTAGTAGTTTCGATCATAAGCTGATCCAATCAAACTTAGTTGAAGAAACTATTGTCTTCTTAATAGATTGAACTTGATTATTACGCAAACTACACAATTATGTACAGTGAAAAATTATTTATTGAAGAAAAGCACAAAAGAGACAAAATACGGTACAATACTGAGTGAGGTACAACACTGTATTTTAAAACGCATTTACTAAAGCTAAAACACGTTCGACTTAGCTGTACTTTATGCTCTTGTGCATCACCGACCTAATCTGAAAACGAAAATTACGTGTTTGTTGCAGGATAGGCAGTTACGTAGACGAACAGTTTAGAACAGGTCCGTTGAGAGAGTCCACTGTAGTTATTAAATCGTGAACAATGTTTGGACCTGTTGTACAAGAATTATTAACAATGAAGCTATGTTTGAGCAGATACGCCACATACGTATAATAAGAATAATGAATCTAAAGCCTTTTTATCTTAAAGAAAATGTACAAGTAACCTTTTTTACCTGAGAATTTTTCCTGGTGCCTTTAAAATATACTTTACACAATCCAATGAACAATGCTGAATGTACGTTACAAGGGCTTCACCAAATGCATAACGAAATGCTTGAATTCTGTTACTTGTTTCCACTTTGGTTCTTGAGGTAGTTCGTTTCCGTAAGCTGAAAGGAAAGATGTAAATATTTTATCCATAAGACCCACTGCTAACCAAACATAGATTACACAGGTTTAATATATAAGTTTGCTTTTAGATTTTTATGTGCACGATCAAGGTTGTCGTTTCTTTTTGGTTATGTAGTTTAATCCTATTTTATGTGGTGTTTTATTATTGAGTATTTTCCATTTTCTTTCTTTAAAAGAACATAAACGTTTGATTATTTTCGATTGTATGCGACATGTAATTCTAAACATAGCCCTAATTTGCCCATCCATAATACGTACTCAAAAATACTGAATCTTATATTGGACATAGTTTGAAGGCCGAGAACATTCTAATATAGACATTGAAACATGCTAACAATAAAAAATATCCATTAATAGCAATAATGGAGTTACAAGTATGCGTACCCTGGACTAAATTTATTGAAGTCATCATGGGCTCAATTCCGATGCATTTAATCAGAACATGGTTATCTGACGAATGGAACATATAGTAATCATAAATTAGTCATCCACTAAAACTAAAAATGCCTGTATAAAGCAAAAGGCGAATTATTACACCATCCAGTAGAAGCTAATTCACACTGTTGGGAATTTCACATCATTGGACCATTTCCGGTTTAATATATTAAGTTAATAACAGAATTTAGTGGCTCTAAAGCTAATTTTAGAAGCAGAAATTTTCATACGCTTTGGAATTTTCACAATCTTTATGATCAGCACCTGGTGCATAAACCATCACGGATTCAGAGATTTGACGATATATGTAACTACAAATGTAAATTTTTACCTGCTTTAACCACGTTAATATTGTCCAAGAAATTTAAGAAAACAAAACCATCAAAATTCCTTGACATCCTTGTTTCAGGAACACCAGACGAAATGACAACGTTTACTAGCACGCATTTGTTTGTAATATACACACATATACTAATATGATCTAAACAATCTGCTTGTTACTTATTTTTCGGCAACGAGCACAGAACTCTGGGTAACTGCAACTTACAATGTTCCATGAAACAGATGGAAAGAAAATTTCTCACAAAAATCAAGACGTTTGCAGAGACGAATTTTCGAAAGCTTTTTTTTTTACTAAAACAAAGGATTATGACAGGTATCATAATCAGACAAAATTTACCGCAGGCCAGGATATTCTAGCCTAATTCCCATTCATTAAAAAGGGCAAGAGAAAGCATTTTCTAAGTCTGTTCATGAATTACCAAGGAACAACTCTAAAGTAAATCCGAAAGTAAACAAAGTCTAACTAATGTTCATATTTAAAACAAGATTCCAATATATTTACAGCGTTTATATAAAACTATTTATCAACAATAAAGAACAACAAAAGGAATACTACACATCAAAACTACAAGGAAACTTGTAAAGATCTCTTGATAACGGAACCATAATATGGCGGCGCACACAATCAACTCCTCATTGACATACTTCTATTACGAGTGGTTGGAGTTTATTGAGGCAAGTACTGTAAACGTGCCAACCAGACATTTCACTTGTCTAACAATAGAGCAAAAAACTTTCCATGACAACTTTGACCTCAATTTTACTCTCAATCTCCATAGTGAACAACTTATATTCTCCACATAGACTTTCATAAAACAAGAACAAAATCATTTAAAAAAGCCTTCTATGAAATTCAATAACATAGTGGATTCTGATGGATTATTATAACCATCAGCGCTGTAATCCTCTTACATATCATTGTTGTTGGCATTTTCTTTAACTTCCTATACAAAAACATTATATGCTAACTAGGTACATCTAATCAATTCTAGCTGATCAATGTAATAGTGCTTTTCATTTTCTGCAGGATAATTCCTTTCCTCATTCCATCTATTAGTATATCTATTATCATTTTCATGGTTGTTATTTATACATGCATGATTTATAAATGGACTTGTGTTCATGGAACTATACTTAATCTCAAAGCGGAAATATCACTAAAAGAACTGTACCAGAACAAATACCGCCATTTGTATAAATTGCATATTCACCTGAACGTACTAAAGTGGACGGCCCGGTTTATATTTATTAAACTAACGACAGTGCTAATACATCCTAATCTTGAATACAAATGATACCAAGTTCTTGTTCTGCCTTAGTAATTGGGGTCAAAACATTTTACCAGCATATTTCCTTGCTACCAACGCAACCCTTTATTTAGTGTCACCTCGCATCGCCTTGTGTCATACAATGTAGCAACCAGTGTTAACAATGTAAACGAACCAGTCTTAGCAGAGCGTAATGATACCAGTGACTTTATGTGAAGTGTTCTCCTTCTAAAAACAATTTTTCAGATTATTTTTCCCTACCTGAGGATGGAATATCACCTCATATTTACAAACAGCATCTCGTGATTCTCAATAAGAACCACAAGCAGCCGACAGAATTCGCCTCTAATTATTTACGAGGTTTGCATGGCGAAAAATGAGGAGGGCACAATATCTCAAGCTGAGACCTCCATCCCCAAAAGACTTTGCCTCCAAAATCCGCTGTAAAAGATCATTTTAAAAGTCTGAAGGCAATACCAATCAATTTCTACCTTTCTTTCTAGTACACTCTGCGCAAAATAAACCCCATAACCATACTAATCTCCTCAACTACTGGGCTGGAGATTCTAACCCTTTTCTACACTGCTACAAGAGATTCCTATTTGTCTCCGCCCTGCACTGGTTATTAGACACAATCTCACTTCCGCGTTGCTTTGGGCAAGAGCATCGTTTCCGATCTTCGTGCTGCAGTTGGCAGTAGACACCTAAACACTAACCACGAGACTTTCGCGCTGCTCTGGGCGGTAATTCAAAATTCGTAGAGAAATATTATTGTAGAAGGCATCTAATTTGTTGTACAGTGTACATATCTTGTATAAAACATTTTATAATAAAAAGTGACGGAGAAAAACTTATGTACCGCTTTTCTACGATACATTGCAATATGCATTAGTAACCAGAAGTTTGCATGTAGTATGTATGAAGTAGTCACTTAAATATTTCAATGTTCTAACTCATACGCTTCTCTCGTACAGTCAGAATTATCACCACAAGCATACACTTACAACCAGAGTATAAACATTCGAAGGATCCTATATCTACCTGAAATAACTTTTTTTGTGGATTTCCAGAAAGTTGGCAACTGCACATTACTGAAATATTCTTCGAAGTTCGTGGTTGTCGACTTGTAAAATTTATATAGTGTATACTTTATCCTCCATGATTTCTTTACTATTGCAGTTGGTGATAGAGAATAATATTGGTTAATTGATCTTTACAGTTTTATGTCTTTTATTGTAATCAAACCATGCAGAATGCGTTGTTTCGTTTGACGGAACAGGAAAGCAAAACCAGCATTTCCAAAATAATACGTGAACAAAGAGACGAATGTAATGTCTCGTTCGGTAGAGGTTGACATTTTATTTTCACTGCGAAATCAAGTAGAACGTTGGCACCTACAGAAACCCTTTACTACCTTCACCCTTATACGGGAAATCTAGTTGTGTCCTTCACTATTTTAAGATACAGAACTTTAAGGGTTCACCACAGTTTTCTTAGAAGTAAAAAGTTCATCCACTCCCCCCATAAGCATAATAGTCTAATCGTGTTCAGGATATTAAAATGTCTAATCCCACTTCTAGAGCAGCACGTAACACATTTCTATTGATAATATTGTGTACAAAATTAAATTTTTGCACTAAAATTACAACATAAAATAACGACTTCTTCTGCAGGATATCCTTCTAAAATGAAATTGAGAACTTTCCTTTCTTGCCCCATTTTCAACCAGTGTATGAGGTTTAGCTCTTTAATGAAAGACTTTTTAATCTTTCGGACTCAAAACGCTTACACACATAAATTGTGGTAGATCTAAACATGTTATCTGAGCTTAATTCTTATTTCATTAAGTGCACTGACACATTATCAGTGCGGTGAATATCCGACACAAAAAGAGGGCCTTCTCTACATTATACGCAAATTTTTATTATTTTTAAATGCACGCAAATAAGTTTTATATCCTAACAAAAATATTGAGTAGTGCCGTCCTATAAATGTTCTACATTTGATCCCTTATTTTAGCTATTTTTGCTTGCAACAGACATATAGGTTTTAAAGTATCTCGTACTCTATACATACCTGATAGTATTTGTTTTTCCTCGTATTCGTCTTATCACGGACACTTTTGTTTTGGCCCATGCTTGACGATGATTAGTAGATGTTTCGTTTAGCTCTTCATGTTTTCTATCATCGTCCCCTACTCTTGCGATATCTGAGATTGAGGAGCGGGTTGATTGGTGAGTTGCGGAGAGATTAATAGGAGTAGTAGTGTTAACATTCTCTAAACTACAACTAGTATGACCTAACATAGAATGTGATGCTTGCTGTTTATTTCTCAAACGTATCAGGACCATAAATAGAGGGCGGACGAGGAAATACACAACTTCCACCAATGAAAGAAAGCTTCCCCCAATGCATAATGCAAAGATTCCTCCAAACGAAACTGCAACAAAAATTATAATTAGTACAAACAACATAGAATAATCTTACGCCAGAAGAATGTATGTGATTTACACCAATATATTATACGTGTTTCTACACAGAATTAATAATAAAGCATAAAGTAAGTGAGAAGGAATTGCTTCATGCAGGTTCAGTGTCGATAGAAAATTGATGTAAGTGTGTGAGGAGAACACGAAACGATACATTCCAGAGGATGGACACGGAAGAGAAGATTACAGTTACTATTTGACTATGAGCTAACGAATTTCTTATATTCTACTTAAGATAATTATATCCTTAATCCATAGTTGAAACTTAGTAAATTAGTTGTATTAATTTAAACTAAGACTGAGCTTCCAATGAGTATTTGTAAAGTTAACAGAAGTCAAGTTTTGAAATAGAGCAAATATTAAGTTTTAAGAACTCAGGAAAGTACCGTAATCATTCAAACGAAATATTCGAATGTCTCGATTAATGCAATTTGAAGAATACGACTCTATAAGAACGCAATTTACTTAAGCAAAGCAAGAAATATTCAATAAAATGCCATGATCGTTTATGTTTTTATTTTACTGATTACATCTATTATATCATACATGTATTAACGTGTTGGCCTACAAAACTCTTTATTTACGTTCTTACATTGTGGTGTTTTTACATCGTCACACAACATCTTATTTGTGATATAATGTCCCTATATAACCACGGAGAATATTGCAATCATATGCACAATGATTACTATAGACTAGTTGTTCTTATAGATGTTGGTTCAAGGTTAATGAAAACTTTAAGGGCTTGGCGGAAAAACGGCCAATCCCAATACATATTATTTTCGAATTAACCCCAGTCACAATAGTATATACAGAGTCAATAAAATTTAATCCTATATCAACTGTTTAGAAGCTTCCAATCATATACACAGAAATATTAAATTGTCATGGAGTAAACATTCAGCAATTCTGCTAAAGTTAATTCTGAATTCTCCTGCGAAGTGAACATTAGGATTAGCAAATGTATTTGTGAGGTTTTGGTATATATTGTTATGTTAGCCCATTACGTATAAATGTTGTGATCTTTCGTCAATTATATTACTCGGGGAGTGGAGGAGGCATTAAAGAATGAGGAATGAAGCAAACGTCCAGACAGTATTGTGTTAAGTACCATCCCGGCTTTGCCTGGTGAGAAAAAAGAAAACCTAGTAAAACCTCACTCAGCATTATTGATGCTTTTACAGTGGAAATTGAACAGGTGACAGTTCCGCTTACTGTTGTGGTTACCCTATATTGAACGGCATCGCACTGATAATGTGACATTCAGTAACATACTTTTAGTTACTACATTTTGTATAACTACATCAAGCCTTATCAATGGAAACGTTGCTGTAGAGAGTCTGTATTTTAAGTAATGAGAATACTTTCGTCCTGATGCGGCTATATATTACCTTTCCGGTTCTTGGCTTTTTGGGCTATTTTTGAGACTTTCAGTCAAGCAGCTACTGCACCGTCACTATTTATCCTAGGATCATGGTTCATACCTTGTTCTCTTCAGAATAGAGCTGGCTTTCAAATGGTATCACTTGCATGTCTATACCGTATACCAGGAGAGGGAAAATTGATGTCAAAGGGAAACTTTTGAGGGGAATTTTTTGTCAAATTTTGGCCCCCCTGCCCCCCCCCCCTGTGTGTACGTAGAGAACTCCAAAAAATATGATAAATAGGACTTGGTAAACTAAGTGTGTGTACCAAATTTCAAGTTTCTATCTTGAATAGTAAGGGCGGGAGAAATTTTATCAGGAATTCCCACCATGCCCAAAACTACCGCAAAACACCATGATCTCAGGGAAAAAGTTTCCTGAGACATCCCTAATTATCCTAGGGTCATGTTTCGCCCATCATTCTCTTCAGAATAGAACTTCCTTTCAGACGGTATAACTCACCTGTCTCTATCATGTATGTAATGCGGGAAAATCCCGACCAAAGGATTTTTTGGGACTAAAAACCCCTTTTTTTCAACTTTTGCCCCTCTGGACCCCCCTGTTTTTACGCAGAAATCGAAAAAAAAATCTGGTAAATACTACTCGGTGGACTGAATGTTTGTGCAAAATTTCAAACTACTACGTGAAAAAATAGGCCCGCCAGAAAAAAATTTCCCGACCATGCCCCACTTTTACCCTATACAGAAGTATATTTGGATAAAAATTCACTGAGACGGCCCTAATTACCCTATAATAATAATTCGACAGTCATTCTCTTCAGAATGATACTGCCTTTCAGACGGTATGACTCACGTGTCTCCATCGTGTATGTCAAGCGGGAAAATCACGAAAAACGGGATTTTTTGGGTCTAAATATTTCTTTTTTCAATTTTCCCCCCTCTGAACCCACCCTGTTTTAATGCAGAGATATAAAAAAATCTGATAAATACTACTAGGTAGGCTAAATGTTTGTCCACAATTTCAATCTTCTAGGTGCAAAAGTAAGCCCGGCAAAAAAATATACCGACCATGTCCCATTTTTCCCTATATAGAAGTATATTTTTCAAAAAATACCTGAGACGTCCCTTATTACCCTAGGATAATGATTTGACCGTCATTCTCTTCAGAATGGAACTGCCTTTCAGACGGTATGATTCACGTGTCCCCATCATGTGTGTGAGGGGGGAAATCCTGAAAAACGGATTTTGGGGGTAAAAATATCCCTTTTTTTACCCATTTGCCCCTCGGGTTCCCCCCTGTTTTAACACTGACATCGAAACAAAAAATCTGGTAAATACTACTCGGTGAAGTGAACGTTTGTGCAAAATTTCAATCTTCTACGTTCAAAAATAAGCCCGCCAAAAAATAATGAACATAGGCTTAAAAAGGGAAAAAATACATTTTAAGATTATGACGTCATCACCTCCCATGTCTGGAAGCAGGACTGTCTGAGACCATACACAATGTCTTCTACAATGTCTCTGGACTTGAAAAACAAACAAAAAACGGACGAAAAAGCTCAAATAGAAGAGAAATAACGCAATGTACCATCAAAAACGCGTATGGTACAAAATGTAACATAAGATCCCCAAAGGGTTTTAAGTAATGAGAATACTTTCGTCCTGATGCGACTATATGTTAGAGCACGCTGTGGCAAGTTGTAGTCCGTAGTTGCTTAATTGTTATCTCTCATAATTTGAGAATTAATTTATTAATGTTCTTGTTTGCATCTGGATAGAATAATTTCGATTAGTGTTGAATAAATATGGTAGTTTCCAGGAAATATGGTGGATTATATTGAGGCCGGTATGAGTATATGGATGAAAATGGAACAGATAGTTGTGAAATAAGATAGGTCACTTACTTTGTCACTTTGACAATTATAAAGCAAAGTTTAGCAAATACTCATGGAATAATAAAACATTAATTATTTATTAAAATAGGGCAATCATAGATAAAAAGATACATACAGAGCATGTTACACAGCTCAGCTTAAATAACAAAGAAAAAACATTTAACGTGGTTGGAACTAAACTATTAGTTGTAGCATATTGTGTGATATTATATAAAACGGGGGGGGGGGAATTGTTGACACACATGGTTTATACATAGTTTGTATATAGATTGTAAAGGTTTTTTTTTTCATGTAGAATAGATTTAGTTTCTAAGGTTGTAGCAGAAACTTCCATTAAGGTGAATGATAATGAAGAGTTACTAGATCCTGAAATAATATATCAGGAGAATCAGGCTTAATATGTGTGCAATTCGTTGATGATACTAACGCGCAGGTGACGAATCGGGATATGCATATACATAGACAAAACGAGTCACTGAAACGACAAATCTCGAACATAGGCAATGAAGTTAACACACAATAAATCGATATCAAATGTTTGGAATGATATTCATAAATATACTCTATTGAAATCATTAATGAACCCACAAATGTATACCGAAAACAACATAGTTCTATAATATATGATTGTGCAACATAAACAAGTAAAGTGTCTCATCCGATGAGTGTTAGTAGAAACTTGTTTTTATCAGACATTGCAAGAATAATACAATTTAAACAATTTTATAATTATTTAATCAAAATTACATCCTGAACGAGATGTGATGTGTATAAAGTTACAACTTATTCTACAGTTAAGCAATAAAAATAATAAATGTTTTACAAAGTTCCTCTATAACTTCTCTTGGTATAGATATATATATAACAATCTATACATTTATTCAAAAGAGTCAGTCTATGGAATTATCTCACTAGCAAGAATCATTCTTTTTACGAGATGAGCGAATTAAGAAATCTCAAAGTGTCATATATTTACTTTTAAGTCACAAACATTACCATTACTTACATATATATACCTCCAAAAGTTTATTTTTGAACCTTATTAACCGAGAACTAGACCATGTAAGTCATGTTGAATGTACGTGCATTTAAGGAATAATTGTAAAATTCCGTCTTCCAAACGGAGAAAGTATGTAGGAAATCATGTGGAGAGCAGTGCAAAGAATAATATAAGTATTTACCACTGTAATCAAAACTGCAAGTCCAAAAATTCTGACTGTCTAGTATGTCACGGGCTATATTTCGTGACCATTCTATATACTCCTAGGTCCTTAGTTCAATTCTCCTTAACTTTATTGGAAACAAAATTTTATAGTTTCTTTCTTTGTTCTACATATGCATTGCTTATAGGAACAACAATCTTAATGTTTGATTGCTATTTCCTTTAAAATCATCCAAATTACCTCAAGGAGTGAGTGATTCAAGAAGAGACGAAATAGAGGGACAACGCTTGGTTAACTAATGCATTCTAGTTTCATCCAAACCTGGAAATTATGTAAACATTTCGTTTTTTTCCTGACGCAAAGGCATCGGATGATTAGTCAAGAAAACACAAACAACAAACTCAAGATTATGTTGCACGACTAGTGCATACGTGACCTAGTTTGCAAGAAACAGGAATAAGGCTCGATATGAATCAAGTAATGCCACAATTCAGGAAATGTTAGTATGATAATGTCATAAAGTATGGGATAGGAGTGATGTGATGCTTCCGATCAAGTGAGATACCATCTCCCGAATATCCGCTTTTCCCACTCCCTCCTTAGCCAATCACTTATTTTGATTGTTGAAGTAAACAGATTCCGGATAAGCAATTGCGTATGTCTTTTGTCCTATCTTTCTTCCCTCCTCACACTGACACGTGAAGAGGAGACTCATCCTGCTTTCTGGAAAAATTCAGAATATCACACCACCACATGCGTCACCAATGACGGAGTCGGGCATAATAAAATGACCGAACCCGTGAAACATAGAGTGAGTTGAGTGCGATTGAAAGTATAGTGTCCCTCAAGTGTCAACACCTTGTACGACGCCTACCATCAGTTTTCAGGTAAATGTGTTTCTGTTTTAAGTTATTATTTCTTTTTCGGCAGGCAGCCTCGGAACAAATTCAATATGGCAAAGTTCTAGTGGAGAACTCTCAACAAAATTCATTATCTTTCAAATGTTAGAGTAACTTAACTCTTTAATTGATTGAAAATAATTGCAATTAATATCTGTCATTGTAATTTGATTTTGGTTTTCACTTTATTCTGTTATTACTTAACCTTGAAGACAGATAAGATCTCCTAATTTGTCAAGGCTTTGAAAATATTGTCTCAGTACTCCTCTGATATATTCTGAGTTTGCAAACTATGTTTTCTTCTTTCTCTTTTCTTGTTATCTTTATTTTATTTTAATAAATTGTAGATTGTTAAATGAAGAAAGAGAGTTCTTCCTGTATGCTAGACCTAAACCCATCATTTCTAGGATAGCAGTGTAGGGTACAACTAGATGGGTGTATCTTGATCCCTATATCCCTAGACAAAATTTAATCTGTAGTATCTCATGTTTCTCTGCCTTCTGGTCGGGAAAACATAGCCGTGAGAAGTACGTATAGAACAGGAAAAGTAACAGAAATTTTGGTCACACAATATTTATCATACAATGGAACTAATCGGCAATTTGTGGGTATATATATATATATATATATATAGTGGAAACAAAAAAAATAGATAATTACATAGGTTCAGTCACAATCAAGTATACAAATTCATCAGGATAGATAAACAGGCATCGCGTCAGAATCGCAAGAGAGATCCATCAGCATCATGTCTGACATGGTGGATCGAAATTGAAAAGTTTTTATCATTCCTTCGGTAGCGATCACTTATCGCTAACTATAAGATATAATAACGCAAATATCTATTATATACAAACCAGCAAAAAGTTTACATCTTGCACCGAAACTAATGAAATAAGAACAACAATAACCCTAAGCTGTTACCATTACCAAAGAACTTCACATATAAAGTTTGTATAATATAAAATTAAATGTGCACTTTTAGAAACATAAAATTTCACATCAATTATACAGGAAACACCACTACATCTATTACACAAAACAAATACTTATAGTGAAAAAATATATGAACACTTTTACCAAAAATAGGTGAGTAAACAAAAATAAGCTTTAATCAATTTTTTTTTTAATAATCAGAAAGAAAATACAAAAAATAAACATTTTTAACAACGGAACGGAATTACTAAGAGAATCTCTATAATGAATCAGTGACTGAAGTTTATTAACTCGACTTTCCACTTTTTGGAAATCTGGTAACATAAAGAAAAAGTTCAGGGAAAAAAACAATTAATAAACATTGAAAAATTTGATCTTGAATTCCACCAATCCTGATGCCATCTTATAGCAAACATATGGAGAAAATATTTTATGACGAGAAAAAAGCAAATTGAACTAGATCACCCAATAGCGGGAGCAGGACTTACTTATGTATTAAATAATATAAAAAGAAACAAATTTCCCTGAGTAAGTATGATTAAACATCAGCATATCAAAAGGTAAGCAGATGCTTTTATAAATACATGCGATTTATGCAACTCTAAATTAACTTGTATTTAAGCAGTACTTAGAGGAACAGGTTAAAATTCCCACAGCGAAAACCCCTACACACAGGAAATGCCAAAACGTCCACACAAATGGTCATAACCCCTACACAAATGGACAAATCTCCCAAATATACGAACGGTCATAACCTCTACAGCCAAAACTCCCACACTCAAGAAATGTGAAAACGCCCACACAATCGGTCATAACTCCTACATAAACGGACAAATCTCCCAAATGCAGGAACGGCCATAACTCCCACAGCCAAAACCATCACACTGGTAATCGGTCATAACCTCCAATCGTCATAACTCCCACACAAATGGACAAAAGTCCTACACATATCGACGGTCACAATCCCCCACATAAATTGACAAAAGCCCACGCAAATGGACTAAACTACCACATGCAGAAATTGTCACAACTGCCACACAAATGGACGAAACCGCCACACAATCGTACAAATCTCCCACAATCTGAAATGATCCTGGTTGCATGTCTTGCCCTTGTACTTTTTAATAACATTTTTTATTCCACTTAAACTGATGTTGCAACTATTCTTCTTGCACTGTTTTCTAATGACAGAAACACTAAAGTGGACGTCATAAAGAGCCGCAACAAAGATGTGCAATCACGATCATTTCAGAGTGTGTGGGATTTGTCCGATTGTGTGGGGGTTTTGTCCATTTGTGCGGCAGCTGTGACAATTTCTGCATGTGGGAGTTTTGACCATTTGTGTGGAAGTTTTGGACATTTATGTGAGGAATATGACCGTTGCTATGTGATGCTGTCTTGTGCATTTGTGTGCGAGTTATGACCAATTGTGTGGGCGTTTTGACACTTCTTGAGTGTGGGGGTTTTGGCTGTGTGGGTTTTGATCAAGACCCGTACTTAGTACTTTCAAATGATCAAAAAAAATTCAGATTCCGTAGAATTATGGAGCATAGCATTTGCTTGATTTATGTTAACACTTTCGAAACACTAATATTATAAGATATTAATCAGTATATAAAACATATAAATGACATGTTAGTTCTATATATATTTGGATTCAGAAATATCTTTGGACATTCAATTCATTAGAAGTGTTAATATTTAAAATTTGTATTACCTCTCAAAATCAACTTCTATTGTGATTGGTGGGCATATGCTTCAAAAGAACATACGATTTAATTATATCAGATCATCTCTTATATTATTAGACATTAGATCATTAGACCATAGTTTCTCTTTCCTAACATTACACTGGTAAATAGAAAATATAGCTGGGGCCGCAATGGATCAGTGGTAGAGCGTTCACCTCTGGCAAATAAGGATATTGGTTCTATCCCAACCTTCTCCAAGCGGACTTTGTGATTGACAAGTACCGTGTGAGTGGGTTTTATCGGAGTTTCCCCGTTTCTTCCCACTTTACTTCTTGTGCTATTGTATTCATTCATCATCGTCTCCTTTAGCCTAACCGCTTAAGCATGGGACGTAAAACTGAAAGATTTCATTTCATTTTATAAAATACAGCTTTTATATACTGTGCGGAAATATTTCACTCTCAGGAATTATTTTCTAATACAGTCATTTTTCATACCCAATTACTTATACTAACCATCGCGATGCGTACGTGTTATGAACCTCGGTTACTTTTTTTTTTTACTAAAATTAATGTTGAATGTAGGTATATAATTTAATAGAGCCTCCTGCGAAACTCAGATTGAACCAGTAAGTATTTGGGAGTAACAGCATACTCTAACGCACCTATTATGCCTGAGCCGGTGGTATCAATATTTAGAGATCTTCCACGATTGTTTGTTTATCGACCAACCAGAACCATAAAGAAATGAAAAGCAAATCATGTTAAATGTATATTCATAATAAACTGAATTGTGTGTATGTAATGGTTTGTTGATGTAGCAAGTCTGTAAGCTATAATTTTCAGTTTGAGTGTCAAGGTTTAGAATGTTGTATTTAGGTTTCTGGTTGAAATGCACATACCTCCGCGCTTTGTACTTCTCCTGAGAAAAGGAAATAATGTATTCTGCTCCAGCGTTCTTCTGGAGTAATAAACTAAGAATCTTGGTACAATGATGGTTATAATGAAAGCGCTTCCACTCGATAAAATGATCTTGAAATACAATTTCTGAATGTTAGTGAGAATAACTCTGATAGCGAATTAACTACATAATTTGAGATTCCTATTATGAAAAGCGACATCAATCTCTCAATGCATATCTGAAAAACTCTCTGTTGCTCTGAATAAACCGGGAAGTAAACTGAAGATTACATTCTACTGGAAAGTGATGAATTGCAGTAATACAATTTCCATAATTATGTTTGAAATCTTACGCGTATGCCCAAGATTGTTTGATGAAATCTTGATCAGCCAAAGATTGCCCTGACATCATCCGCTTTGGCGTCACTCTAAATGAAATATTTTTCAATATACTGTCCGACGAGTGGGTTATTAACAAACAGATTATTCAATGCTTTACAATGAGATAACAAAAGTATTTTGCAGCATTGGCATACAATATCATATATTCGTTTATGTCATAAAGATACACAAAACTGAAAGGAAAGTAATAAGATTGAAGAATAAAACTAAAAACAGTTTTCCCAAAATTTGATCGTGATAACCTATGGCGTGAAGTACATTGCTTCACAGTATTAATTTTTCCACTAGAGATTCTAGATTTTTATACTTTAAATGCTGCCGTTGTACTTACTATTTAAGTCTAATTTCTGTTCTCTAGCAATTCTGCAGGGTGGGAGAAAATCGGATGATAATCTTGTAGCAGAAAAGATTTTACTTGCAGTTGCAAATTTGCCATCTTGAAGTCTGCTATTTTAAATATCACATTATATTTTTTTTACTGGAAACTAGACATATGTTTTAAGACTGTTTCCTGATGAGGAATTAAATGTTGGTTTCCATTTTGCATATCACTAACCGTTGGTGAATTATGACCTGTTTAATCGTTGCAGATTCCATTGACCAAAAAACTAGTGCAGACTCTCAAAAACGTATTGAGACCATCTTGATGTGTATAAATCGCAGCACGCGTGTGGTGGCGGCACCGCGAAAGGAAGCCCATATCCCACAATGGTGTGACCAAAATCATTAGCAGATTTCGAGAGATGGGTCCTGTGGACGAACGACATCGTTGTGGTCGTCCAAAAACGTCTACAGAAAAGGAAACCGCCGTCGCTGTCCTCACATCCTTGAGTAAAAGCCTCCAATGTAGCACACGGATTTTATCCAGGAATATAAAGTTAATTGAACGTCCATTCGGAGGATAGTTTCCACTGACAAGTAGCACACACACAAGACCCAACTTTAGCTGCATCTCACAGGGGACGATCCAGACCATTGGGCGGAGTTGGCAGAATGGGCAACAGCACAACTCCAGATTTCACGCTTTTCGACTAACACCTTTCGGGCTACCTTAAATCTATGGTATACGCCGTCGAGACCCGTAATTTACAACATCTTGTGCAGCGAGTTGAGGGTACATGTGCCTCAGTGCTTCCGGAAACATTGTTCGCTGTGCATCATGAGTAGAAGATGCGTGTGACACGCACTATTGTTGCACAGAGTGGTCATTTGGAGATGTGTTCTAATAGTATACAAAGGGATAAAAAAGCAAAAAAATCATCAACGGTTAGTGATATAACAAAATGTGCAGCAACATAGCATTCCTGATAAGAAACAGTCTATCTTCCAATTTGAAAAAAATCAAGTGATATTCAAAATGGCGGACTTCAAGATGGCGCTCCTGGTGGCCACTTGTGCTTTTATTTTCACCACGCCCACTCATCGACTTAATCCGATATGGGCTTGTCGCCCAGCAGGGTTTTTTTGTTACAGAACTGTCACCTAAAGTTTGTCCCACACCATGTACATAGTATTTCCTTGCAAAATATTAATTTTACTCGTAAAATATTTGTGCCTAAACTTGACGAAGATGACATGGATAATGTATTAGCTGGTTCTCAAATAGTTCTGCGTCTGAATTCGACCCTTTGCTTTTCAAGTATTATTGTAAAATTAGTAGCAGATGACATGAAAAAGGAAGAGAAACATTTCATAACGTTACTTGAAATTTGTTGATCATAATAAATAGTCAACTGCATTTTAAATTCGTTCTTATTTTACAAATCTTATGGAAATCCCACATTAAAATTAATTATGTACAATATTTTGACATTTGGAGGATTACCTAATTGACTAAGATGATCAAGGACAATCACCCAGTTCCGAGGCTAGTTCATAGGATATGAATACTACATATTAAAGTTTGATATTTGACAAAACTCATATCAAACCTCAGCAATCCGGTACCGTATGAACTCCTCTTTACAACACTTAGTCTTTTATACATGGAAGCTTAAAATTAAAAAAAAACTTATTAAATTACTTGCCTTGAAAAGGTAAAAGTCAAGACAACGACATACTTATCGAGACAATTCGCAATGCGTTTTAGCGCTCAAAACACTTCCTGGGTTCACACAATGAATTATACGTTATCAATCGGAACCATCCTAATCATTATATCAATCTTTTGCTACTCGTTCATGGGTCAACTTCTGTTTCCGTGTTCTCACAGTGAACACGAAAACCCAACTTTACATTGTTATTTATCGTCTCACTACAAAAAATACATTTTTTTATCTCTTAACTTTATCCAGTGAAAGCAAACTATGAACTTATGTTTTTCATTCGTATGATCTTATTTTATTTACGAAAAAGATAAATTTCTTTCTCGTTTTCAAACAAACACTATGACTACTAAAGATGAATAAGGAAAGGAAAATATAAACTTCTTAAAACACTGTGTGAAGTCATGTTTAGTCAAAAAATTCTAAATAAATGTTAAGGAATTATAATTCTTTCAGTTATTTTCACCGTAGTGCCCTTCAAGAATTTACGACTCGCGCAATCTGTTAACATAAATTAAAATCAACGAAGTCACCAGAAGCAATTATTAAAAAAAAAATGAAGTTCATCCACGTTCTGCGAATAACTACAGCATTCTTGTATACACCATAAGTGCTTCAGTTCTAAAAACATATCGGCGTTTGGTAGGTAGTCAGCGATGATTGAATCGCTTTGCAACTAAATCGGGGCAGCGCAAAGTTGGTGGACCCGTTTAGAAATAAAAGTATTTCCAAAGACAGCAGGCTCTTCCGGAATGGTAGGTATGCGCAAGAGTAAGTGCAGTGAAAACACTTGAGTTTTCGCAGGGATAGGAAGTCTTATAGCTCTTGTAATTATTTGAGACGTGTAACCCTTCATCTATAAACGTAAAATCCACCAGTAGTTCTTAGAATTTAATTCTGCCGTCTGTAGAAATTTGTTCCATATAAAAATGCCTTTACATCCAGAGTATTTCATTTTACCCGTAATGTTTGCAATGGAATGGTATGCTCAAATTTAACCAGCATCCATGTCTGTATGTTTAGGTATTGTATATATATATATATATATATATATATATATATATATATATATATATATATATATATATATACATGTATTGGAAAATCGTAATGTAATTCAACTATACTAATATTGCTTAATCAATAAACTCAATCGCTCTCCAATGACGTTCTTCTTATTTATCTTCACTTACCTAACAACTCAAGTTTTCCAAACAGCAAATCACGTAAATATCTCACAGGAGTTGCATTAGTCATTTGGAATAATATCCTATTTTTCCTGCAATATATTCCAATACCTTCATTAGTTATGTCCTAAAACTAACATTAAGTATAGTTCGTGTTATATGTAAAAAAAAGTCATATTAACGTATATACACTATGTGATCAATAGTATCCGGACACGTGGCTGAAAATGACTTACAAGTTCGTGGCACCGTCCATCGGTACAGTTGCAGTTCATAATGCTGTTGGCCTACACTTAGAATTGATGACAGCTTCCACCCTCGCAGTCATACTTTCAATCAAGTGCTGGAAGGTTTCTTGGAGAATGGAAGCCCATTATACACGGAGTGCTGAACTGAGTATAGGTATGAATGTAGGTCGATGAGGTCTGGAACGCAGTCGGCGCACAGTGGAGTATTTGCGCTGAAAACCTGGCCAAAACTCTTTGCAGTGTTAGTTTTGAATAAAAAGGTTATATTTGAGTAAAAAAACAGTTTACACATTATAAATACTCAATACTATAATTGAAAGTGGTGATAAATAATATTAAGAAGCTAAGAATTTGTAAAGTTGGGCATGAAAACATACATTTTTGAATCAACATGCACTGTTATTTAATTAGAAAATGGGTGCTAGTGGAAATAATGGAATCTTTTCGCATCAAAAATAAGATATTATTTATTAATTAAAATAACGTACACATGATTAATTAAATACACACAAAATGTGTTTGAAAGAAATATTGTGTTGTACGAAATGGCATTTGAATAAATTTTGCAAATCGAAACTGGAAATTAACTATATTAAACCTAGTAAACTTAATTGGCTTGAAGAACTTGAGAAATAGTTTGTAAACAAAATCGACAAACAAACAAACATTTACATGTACCTATATACATATACATACAGTTCTTTGGGGCTGAAGTTTAGATGTTCTCATCACTTTCAACTTCTTTCTTCTTCTACACTCCGAGAGGAGCTCCCTTCAGCTGGTTCTGGTAGAAGAAGTGCAAGTGTCTCACTGCTGAATGGTTTACTCTTCTTCCTGGAGCAGCTCATGAAGGGGTCACTAATTAATAAAAGCCGATTGAGAACATCTCGGTTGCATACTGTTCTGTTAAATTTCCTTGAAAATTTACTTCTGTACATCCGGAAATGTTTGTTTCTGGCCTCAGCGGCTTCCTCGGAGAGTTGTCCTATCGGTATATTGCATGTCGTATTGCAGTTGCTCCATGTACTAAGACCTTATGCAATGTCGGTGTCATGGGGTGCCATCCATAATGCTCTACGTATAATTTGCTGTTGCATACGTATATTCTTCAAACCTTTTCTCGTCAATGTGGTGTCCACTTGTTATTGTTTCCAGGATGACTTTCAGTCTGGTGATCAAATCTAAGTGTATTCCTTTGATTTGTGAGGCTGTAGCTGGATCAAAAAAAAAAAAGTCTGGTCGTGTTTCCGTCATTGGTGCTACCAAATCCCTGTTTAGGTACATCAACTAGGAGTCCTAATTCTTCCTTACATTTCATCTGGATTTCCTTTTTTCTTTCACTAACATTCTTCTTCTCTTCCAGACTTCTCGCTTGCCACTTCTTGTTCAGTTTGTATGACAAATGGAGAACTAACTCGAGGAATCTAATCCTGGTGTGGAGGGTTGAAAGACCAAATTTCAAATTTCCAGAGTTTACAGCACCATGTTTTTCAAGGTTATTAAAATCTTTTGACGTCAACCCACACATGTAATACCTTCCAGTTGACGTTGTTCCTGATGCCGCGTTACACACTTTTCCGTCAACCATTGTAAGTAAAAGCGTGTGTTTGATGATAGCTGGGTTGTCACCTAACTGAACTTCAGTGTTTAATGCTTTTATTTGGTCTTCAACATACTTGATCACTTCTACTGTTATGTCTGTACTTTCATGTACAAATCATATACGTATCGGTCTGCACAACCTAGTGGAAGAAGGGGTTGGGTTTTTCCAAATAACTTTTTTCTTATCCTTTGCGTTTGCCATCAGTTTAAGGGGAACAAACGAACTCTGGAAAATGTTTGCATCACTTTCACTCAAATTCTGGAACGTTTGCTTAAATTGTGGCTGCTGTGACCCATCACACCCCCATTTTGAGACCAATTCTAAGTTTTGTTTCTCTTCAACAGAGACATGTTCCAACACTTCCTCCAGATACTTATATAATCAGGAGGTTGTGGTCTAGCAATGCCTGCAGTGATTCGGTAACGGTAATTGAATCCTCGGATGGATAGCACTGCTTTTTAGCCTCCTTTAGCAATGAATAGCAGGGATATATCTTTTTATTTGCATCCCGTATGACTTTATACTGATGTTTGGTTAATTCTGCATCTATCAAAATGTCTAATGCCTCAGTAAGTGTATGTCTCTTTATTTCAATATGCTCGGAACTTCCTAATACCTTTTTGAATTTAGAAGCCCCAGTTGGGGTTTCCGTGATTTGTTTAAACAAATCTGCTGCATCAGGATTATCTGCAGCCCTCAGGCTCATGGAAGCAGCGAATGTTAATTCTTCAGGGGTAGTCTGCTGTCTCAACTCTTCAGTTTTCTTTCGTTTACTCCTTTCGCTGGACTCTTGAAATTCCTTTTCAGGGCGGCCTGGAACTCTAGATGAAAATGTTGGCATCTTCACACCACCCGAAAACCAATCTTCATTCTGCTGCAAAAATCTTTCCTCCTTGTTGTGTGACTGTGACCATCTTTGTTTAAATTGGGTTTTAAAATATCGGAGAGACCGTTTCAGGGCACTTCTTTGAGCTTCGGGACATTTTGTCATTTCTGCTACTCTGTTTTCCATGTATAGTAACTTTTCTTCAATAGCTCTGATTTCGTATTCCTGAACTAACTCATAGAGTTCTTGCCTTTTAAACTCTTTCTCCATCTTCAGAATCCCAAAAAAATAAAAAAATAAAAACTGAGTATATAACGATAACAATGTTTTATACTTATTAAATATATTTTATGTGAAAGTAAATTAAAATGACGGCTAAAGGGTTTCGTTTCTGTGCATTTCTGGCTCATATAAATATTTTGTATATAAATACGTGTGTATATATTTACAAAATCAATGTTTTAAAATTCTCTTATTTATATTCACTCCTTTTACGCGCGTACATCCAGTATAATAATTTGATTTTTGTGTTTCAACCTCATTATGGGCAGTAATTATCACTTCGATTTACTGAAAATGTATCTGCATCATGTTACAAGAATATATATATAAGGAAAAAGCAACTGGTTGCGTGAAATTTTATTTTTGAATCAAGTAAGTAGTATACCACTGATTCAGAATATCAATGGGATAAAGCTTGACAGAGCTTGACACAGTGTTAGAATCACTGTGGTAATAAATGTTCTGCAAAAATTTATAGTAAAACAAGTATTCTATGTTTAGACGAATAGAAAAAATAAAAGGAAAAATATTAATGCAAATATACGTACATAAATCAAAAGCTCTTACATTCCGTTACATCCAAGAAAAGTATGAAGTTGATCCTTTTATATACAGTCTCACAGAAAACTATAAACTGATCGAATACGAAAAGTATGAACTTGTGAACACACACCCGCGCAGACTTATACCCAAACATCAACTAGGGTTGTGACCCACCAGGAGTGACTCAGGCACCGGAAGTGGTCATTGTGTGACTCACAGATATGTCCCCTTGGTGCGGGAGTGCTTTTCACACCTATGTGACGGATTTTAAAATTTGCCTTTTTGGCCAGGTTTATGGCCGTAATACTCCACTGTGCGGCGTTCCAAAACAATCCAATTGTGTTCTATAGGATTCAATCCAGGGCTCTCTGCAGGTCAGTCCATTACAGGAATGTTATGGTCGTGTAGCTCCTCCGCCACAGGCCGCGCAGTATGAACAAGTACTTCATCGTGTTGAAAGATGCAATCGCCATCCCAGAATTGCACTCCAACAGTGGGAAGCAAAAAGATGCTTAAAACATCAATGTAGACCTGCGCTGTGAGAGTGCCACAAAAAACAACAAGAGGTACAAGAAAAACACGACCACACCACCTCCGAATTTTACTGTTGGAACTAAACACGCTGACAGATGACATTCGCCATACCCACACCCTGCCATCGGATCGACGAAGTGTGTACCGTAATTCCTCACTCCACACAACGTTTTTCCACTGTTTAATAGTCCAATGTGTACGCTCCTTATACCAAGCAAAGCGTCGTGTGGTACTACCTGCGGGATGTATGGTTTACGAGCAGCCGCTCGACCATGAAATCCAAGGTTTCTCACCTCAGGTGTAACTGTCATAATACTTTACTACGTTCTTCAAGTGTCGGCGGTCTCCTTCAGGCAACAGACGAGATCGGCCTGTACGCTTTCGTGCTGTACGTGTCAATTCACGTTTCCACTTCACTATCATATCAGACAGAGTGGGCCTAGGGATGTCTAGGAGTTTGAAAATCAGGATACCAAATCACCTGACCACGTTCGAAGTCCGTGAGTTCCGCAGAGTGCCCCATTTTGCGTTTTCACAATGTCTAATGACTACTGAGGTCGCTGAGTATCTGGCAGTAGGTGGCAGCACAATACATGTAATATGAAGAACGTATGTTTGTTGGGGTGTCAAAATGCTTTTGATCACATAATATATATATATATATATATATATATATATATATATATATATATATATATATATATATTCTTGTTTGTTTCTTCAATATTTCGAAATACGTGAATCGATTCCGATTACAATTTCTTTTCTTTCGAAAGAGTCCAGTACAGACACACACACACACACACACACACACATATATATATATATATATATATATATGGGTATTTGGATAGGGCAGATACTAGTTCCTAAATAAGGTCTTGACTCGACTACTGTAGGTCCCATAGTATTGGAGCTAAGGACCTTTAATGTTCATTTTCTTTGAGTGTTTTCGGCAGCCTTTAACTCCAAAAGGAAGCATTTATGCACCCGAGTTGGTGTATATTTTTGTCTCATGTTGGTGTTAGAAATCCTCTCCGAAAAGCTGTCAGTGTTGTTTTGAAACAACCTGTGACAGGATTCACCTCCGAAACGCTGTCGGTGTTGTTTTGAGACACCCTGTATATACATGATGGACAATTTATCTTGATCATCCGGTATAACGGAGAAACCAGAGGAGGGAGAAAAGCGACATTTTGCACGAAAAATACTATAAAGAGGGAGACATCTTTTCGTGTATTAAGCAGAAAGATCCAACCAACAGTGTTGCCAACCCAATATGAAGTTACGCTTTTTCTTCAAATAAAACTACGTCATATTATTTCAGATTTGAATTCAGCATGTCAAACGAAAATTTAAAATAGCATTTTTTATTCAGTGTTGCAAATTAAGGATGTTATAGTATCACAAATATGTAAGTTTGGAAGTCTCTAACACATGTACAACACAACGGAGATGGAGAAGATAATGCACATCGAAAGTAATTCAGCGTTGAATACTATCTTCATGGTATGACTTTCCTGGCATGGATAGGAAGGACACAACCAGGGCTTCAAAATTTGATTTTTTTGAAGTGCTTTATTTCAAAAAACGCTGAGATAAGTATCACATCTAGTTAGATGTATGGATTTGAAATGAACGTGTTATTTTTTTCCTCAACAGCACTTCGATATCCTAAACCATTCTGTACATATGATAAACATTGCTGAAGTGTGCCATACTGCTTAAATCATGTATTTGCGTGAACTTGTAATTACAACTACTAAAAGCTATTGTTGAAATGCTATAAAAGAGAAAGACAACAACCATCATTTTGAATATTTTTCATAAATAGGCCATTTTAGCAGTGTTGCAAACTTTATCAATATTTATCATATCTACAGATTGGTTTTGAGATATCAGAGTACTGTAAATGCCAAAAAAATTGTACGTTTATTGCAAATATCAGAGTACTGTAAATGCCAAAAAAATTGTACGTTTATTGCAAACCATACAGGTAACTAGTTTAATAATTATCTAAGCATTTTTCGAAATACATCTTACTAACAAATTCTAATTTTCATGCCCTGCTAACTTCGTCCTACTTATTGGAAGGAAGTCATACTATGAACTATGGATCCGACGCTAAGAAAGTATCGATGTGCATTATCCTGTTCATCTCGGTTATGCAGTATGAGCGGTAGAGGCTTCCAAATTTTGGATTTTTGTGATACAATAACATCCTTAGTTTGCAACACTGAATAATAAACACAGTATTTTAAGTTTTTGTTTTACATACTGATATGAAATATGCATTAATCTGGCTTTATTGAAAAAAGCTTTATATTGGGTTTTCAACACTGTTTGTTGTCTTGTACTGCAAATAGGTCTCCTCTCGTGCAAAGCTTCGCTTTTCTTTCAGGTTTTCTTTCTCTGTTAGAGAGGATCAAGATGATCAAAATAAATTGTCCCCTCTGTATGCATTTTTTAATAGTTTTCAAAGTTAACCATTAAACTATAAACTACCATATATAATCACACTCAGTGTCAATCTCAGTTTCAGCGAATGTTCTTTAATCGAGGATAGAGAAAATCTCAACTGCTAGTGATAGAATTTCATCAACTTGGGACAGAATGTACAGTACAGGCTTAAAATTTGAGAAGCGAGCTCGCTGGACGAGGTGATACTAAAACCAGAAAATATAAAAGGTTTAACACAAATGGGTCATAATTTTTTTTCATGTAGGTCCGACTCGAAAATGATATGTTTTCTGAAGCCCTTTTCTCTTAAAAAAAAAAAAAACTATGATGTTCATGCAAAATTGCGTAACGCATAGACAATTATTTAAAAGTAAAATCTTTATGCATGTCTATGGGATGTTTGTGCCATACTTAGTAGTATTTAAATAAGATACTAATATAAGAAAATGTTGAAATTATAAACGATATTAAAAGAAAAATAGCCAACATTCCCAGCCCATAGAATCATAACATAATAACAATAAATTTCTTAAAAGCATAAACTAATAACACAAAATTGCTTCAAAACATAAAATAATAACAGCAAATTGCTCAAAAGCATAAAATAACAATAAATTGCTTAAAAACATATAATAATAATAGTAAATTGTTTAAAAGCATAAAATAACAAGAAATGCTTACAAGCATAAAATAATAAAAACAAATTGTTAAAAACTATAAAATGATAACAAAGGGCACAATAAGTTGATACTAATATATTAAAATTGTCTATAATTTATGTTTGAATCAACGCTAATTTAATGACCCGTAAAAGTATCATTTCTACAATTTTCATATAGGGCATTAATTTATTTAGCTTCGGACAGACTTTCAAATATTTATGTGCTTGACTATTGTTTATTATTATTATTATTATTATTATTATTATTATTATTAGTAGTAGTAGTAGTAGTAGTAGTAGTAGTAGTAGTAGTAGTAGGAGTAGTAGTAGTAGTAGTAGTAGTGGTAGTAGTAGTAGTATTATCTGCTTTTAAGCAATTTTGCTCTTTTCTGTTTTTCTGCCACTTTTATTGAACTTGATTAATATATTTTTCTTAATATTTTGAATAGTAAAATTGGGTTCTCTTTGAAAGTTTCACGATATTATATCTTGTTCTTAGTCGTTAACAAGAAACCATTTGTACTTTCATGCATGGCAAATAAATCTATTTTATGAAATTAATGGAATAGTACTAGGCTAGTCAATGCAATGGTGTTACATTAAATTAGCACCATTACCAATACGATCATTAACACTCAATTCACACACGTGTCGTTTTTGACCCTATTTATCTTTCGCGCTTTTTGCACAGCTCAAACTTGATTAGTGCTGCGTTGATGTTATTCACTGTTATAGAAACACACCAAAAATAAATAATTATTCGTTCTGTCCTCTACTGCTGAAATTAATTCATGATTATACTACTGTAGATCTGTTGCAGGACTATTTTTAAGCATAAATATAATACAAACAAAAACATTCTAATTAGCCAGTCCAGAGTCTCGCTTGGCATAATACTTATCTTTGTTCATACATGCTGTTAATATAGTCACCTATCTTTATCTCTTACATTATCTATGTCAATGTTCAGAATTTAGTCTGTTTTTGTCTGTAACACTATATCTGTTCTAGCAATCAATTATTAACACTAATACTGACATTCTGTCAGAGATAATAATAATAATGTATTTATTTATTTATTTATTAAATGGAACATAACAGGATAAATCCCAATTACAGTTTTCGGACTATACATAATTCTTACTACAGTAAAAGTATAATATTCCCAATAATGTGTTGATTACCAATATTAGTTGTTTACTTAGTTGGTGGTTTGCTTCATTTTATCTATAACATCTATAACATACATCCATTTTCGGACATAATCTCATGTTGACTGATTCTTGCTACCGGTGCCTTAGTCATTATGTCAGTGCGTGACTTATTGATACTAAAGAAATTATGATTCATTTTCCGTGTTGTAATCGACGGAAGTGATATACTTAAACTGGATATAATATGTGGACAATCGACTTACGAATGCAAAATATTATATAAATATATAAGAGTATTTGCAAGTCTTCTTTGTTCCTACGTTAAGATGTTATAGTTACTAGACTGGGGAGAGCAGATTAATTTACTTGGGGCAAAACCTGTGCCTTTAAACGTTAAAAATCTATGAAATTTAGATTGAATTTTTTCGAACATGAAGTTATCTTTACTGGTTTGAGGATCCCAAATTGTACACGTATATTTTAGCTTTGAGCGCAAGTACGCACAGTATAATGGTTGCAAAGTTTTGATATTTTCGAGTTCTTTACCTAACCTTATGACTAGGCCTAGATTGTGAAATGACTCGTTGGTAATATGTTCAATATGGACACTGAACTTTAGTTTCGGATCAAAGAACACTCTAGATCTTTGACTACATCTTTCTTAAATAGTGGCTGTCCATTAATTACATACTCAAATGAAATACAGAACTGTATTCTGGTATATGACATTACATACATTTTTGTTAGCATTTAGTTCAATATAATTATTTTTACTCCAAGTGCTTGTGCAGATCGGTTTGCAACTGTTCACAATCTTGGACTGAGTTAACTTCCATATAGATTTTGAGATCATCAGCAAATAATAACTTGGTTTACTTATACAGCCCGGTAGGTCGTTGATGTAAATGAGAAATGCGATTGGTCCTAAGTTAGATCCTTGAAGTACGCCTGAGCTTGGCGAGAATGTGAATGATTTGTTTAATCTGTACACGACGAATTGTTTACGGTTTGTTAGATAGGATGAAAAGAATTTTACAAGATGTTGACAAAACTTAAGGCGTCCGGGTTTAGTTAGTAAAGTATGGTGATGTACTTTGTCGAATGCTTTCGTAAAATCAGTGTATACAACATCTACTTCTTTGCCATTGTCAAGGGTAGTGGAGATGAAGTTGTTATGAACGTCAAGTTTCTTACCGTTGATCTTTGTGTAAGTAAGCCATGCTGGTATTCAGAGATAGTGGTTCTATTATGAGTCATACGATAAACAGGGTGGTTTCAAACACCTTGGAGCATGACTATCATATAGCAATAGGTCTGTGGTCTTCTATTGTTTTACAAATCTGATTTTTTTTAAAATTGGGGCAAATTTGTAATGTTTTCCAAATGTCGTGGTAAATGCCTGTTTTCAGCGATAAGTTGAAGAAAATAATCAAATTGTAGACAAAGATCTTTTTGCATCTTTTAAATATAGAGCTCGGTACAGTATCAGAATAAAGTGTTTCTGGCTTCAATTTTTTAATGGCAGCCCTAACCTCGTCATATGTTATTTTTTCAATATGTAGCATGTCTATTAGATTGTTGGTGTTGTGCTCTACCAAGGTGGTGTGTATATTCTACTAGCTGCTATTTTAATGTAATATTCCGATTCATACAAATTTGGGGAAAAAGAAAAGAAGTATAATTTATCTTTTCAAATACGTATAAAGCTACACCAAAACACTGCAGGTATGTATTCCGATTCGCAAGAAAAGTTGCGCGTACACTGTAACTCACGATTTTTCGCAATTATTCTATTTCCGTTATGTTTATGGGTAAAATTCAATTATTAGTAAGTGGAGATAATAGAAAGCAATCCATCTAAGGAGAAATTTCCAAAAATATAATAAAATAATAAAAATATAAGAAAAAACAGCATTATGTTCGGTTTTGTGTATACTGGCAATAATTTTTTCGAGGGATTTTTTGCAGTAGCAGAGCACGATTGCAGAGGGAATAACAGGATTGGTAGAGGGAGAGTTGAATCAAGGAACCGGAAAGTGGAGTAAAATATTGCATTTATTGGCTTAAATCTAGGTTGTAAATTGTCTGCCAAATACAAATCAGCTTCTGTAACCAAGATGTAATAAGAAAATATAGAAACAAAGAGAAAAACTGTTGTCTTAAGTTTGGAAGTGACATGCTCTACAGCTATGAGCATTTATTTGTTAAGAAAAAGACTGGCAACTAAATATAGTCTGTGTGGTCAAGTGGGTAGAGTGGCGGACTAGTAATTCTTATACTGTTTTGTCACCAGATCGAATCTCATCCGATCCCGTTCATTTTTTTACAAAACATTATAGAAGTGTATAGTTTTTATGTTAATAAGAACTGAAACAATATAATAATGAAATAACAGTTTCTTTCCTCTTATGACGTATTTATTTAGAATTACTATTAGTATTGTACTATTAGTAATACCGATTGCTTTCAGCTTATCTGTTGTATAGGTTATTTTCTCATCCTCTTTTCTTGAAAGGAAAAGAAACAAATTTGTTTCCAATAAAGTATGAAATATACATATATATAGACAGAAACATACATCTTAGTATCAAACGTGATTTATCGTGATGAAATAAACAAGTTTACCGTTATTAAAAACGAAAACTATATAAAAATTATTGAATTTGGTCTTTAGGTTTTTAGCATGCTATATACATTCTTTATAAGGTAAAATTTATAAGGCAAGATGTCCGATCATACCCACAAATTTAGCTAGTGAGTGAGAGATATTTTCGGCACAAATATTTTACAGGTTTAAGTGCATGAAACACCAATGATCTCCACCTTCGTTTATTTCACATTATTATCCGACATATCATAGCAGGTAAAAAGCAGCATCAATCGGCAAGAAGAACTGCAGGTTGGAGTCTTATTCTGTTTTTGATGCTCCGAGCTTGATCGGCTTGCACGCCCGTCTATACCATCCATAGGTCATATTTCTATCATTCAGTGCAGGCAGCTTTTATTTTCGGAGGGGGCGCAACAAGAATCCTCGTAAACACGTAATTCTAATGTTTCAATAATAATAATAATAATAATAATAATAATAATAATAATAATAATAATAATAATAATAATAATAATAATAATAATAATAGCAATAACAATAGTAATAATAATAACAATGCAACAGTTCTGTATTTCTCTTAAACGTTCTTTACTTTTCATTTATGAACCGGTCAAACTGCACTGTAACACAAACGAAATCAAAAAAAATATTTTCTAGAGACATGTAAGGAAAACTGTCTGCTATGTATATCACATAACAAAAATAGCGAATGGCAAAGAGTATATCGTTCCAATACACTAATGTTATAATCAAAACGGAAACGAAATTGTAAACCCATTTAAAAGTGTCCTTTAATTCCACCTGGTATCAATGACATTACGGTATATTCTTACAAGTAACACTTCCCGAATGTAACACTCCGATTTTGATCAAATTTGACAGGTAGATACTACACAAAAAATAAACGAAAACATGTATTTTTTAAAAATTTTCTGCGGAAAAACGGTTTTAGGTGGCAAAGGCCCGCACCCAAAATTTTAAAACTTGACGCCCGAAAGGCAAAAACAAGTGGACCAAAGTGAACGAAATTGTTCACAGATATGGAAGACGTAAAATAAAGGAATACGTGTTTTGTATTTTCTTGGAAAAAAACGGTTAGGTGGGGCACAGACCCCTCCTAACCTTTGATCATGAAATATCAAAAGTGATAGTAACAACATGTCAAATGTGTGTAAAGGACGAAGAATTGCCACGACACTTTGTGTATCAACAATACGCAGAAACTAAACGAATACCTGTGTTTAATTTCTGGGAAAAATGGTTTTAGGGGGCAAAAGCCCCATCCGAAATTTGGAAGTTGACGCCCGAAAGGCAAGAAGAATTGAACCGAAATAAATGGAATTGTGCACAGATATTGTAGACTAAAATTGAGAGAATACGGGTTTCGTATTTTCCTGAGAAAAAGAAAAACGTTTGGGTGGGACACAGACACCTCCACATCTTTGATAGTGAAATATCAAAAATTGCTAATAACAGTATGTCAGATGTGCTTAAAGGACATGCAGAATTGGAGCGACACATTGTGTAGCGACAATACGTTAAATACAAACGAATACGGGTTTATTGTCTCCAAAAAATGGTTTTAGGGGCAGTATTCCCCACCCAAACTTTTAAAATTTAAGACCAAAAAGGCAAGAAGAAGTGCACTGAAGTGAATAAAATCGTGTACAGATATTCTAGACGTAAATTGAGATAACTGTGTTTCGTATTTTCCTGGAAAAAAGCGGTTGAGTGGTGCACGGACCTTCTAAGCTGGTGATTACGAAATATCAAAAGTTAAAATAAGTATACGTCAGAGGTTCCTAAAGAGTATGGAGAATTGCAACGAAACGTCGTATAAGGACAGTTTGGAAAACAATAAATGAAATGTGCTTAATTTGTACGGAAAAACTTTTGGGGCTTAAAGTCCCTCCGACAAAAAGTAAATAAAGTACCGTAAAAGTGCAGGAAGGAGTGGACCGAAGCAAATGAAATTGTGTATAGATATTGTACACACTGTTTATAAAATAAGGACCTTCGTGTTTTTAAGATGTCCCTATCAATTTTGGCACATCAACAGCAAACAGGAAATTAATTGGCACGTGTTTCTGTTTATGCGGAAAAACATTGTAAGGGTTAAAGTTGCCTCGTGAAATACTATAAAATACGCTATTCTGTTTGTGCTTATTGTTGATCTGCCAAATTTGAAGAAATCTGATGGAGACACTTGTGAAACGCGAGATGCCTTATTTTTCATATCCAATATCTACACACAATTTCATTCGCTTTGGTCCAGTCTTTCAGACGCTCAACGCCTCGGTCCACTCAACAGTATTTTTTTAAAGGAAAATACAAAACACGTATTACCTCATCTTACCTCTACAACATTTGTGAACAATTTCATTCAATTCGGTCCATTTATTCTTAACTTTCGGGCGCAAAATTTCAAAATTCTAGGTGGGACCTTTTGCCCCTTAAAACCGTTTTTCGCAGGAAATAAAAAAGCCGTATTTCTTTTTTATTTTCTGCTTATTGTCCTAAGACGAAGTTTCGTTTCAATTCTTTATGTAAATTTAGGCACTTCTGACATACTGTTATTAGCACTTTTGATATTTCATGATCAAAAGTTTGGAGGAGTCCGTGCCCCACCCAAACGTTTTTCTTTTTTTTCAGAAAAATACGAAACCCGTATTCCCTCATTTTTTGTCTACAATATCTATGCACAATTTCTTTCACTTCGGTTCATTTTTTTTTGCCTTTCAGGTGTCAACTTTTAAAATTTTCTGTTCGGGCTTTTGCCCTCTAGAACCGTTTTTTCCGTAGAAAATTAAAAAAACGTATTCGTTTATTTTTTGCGTATTGTTCATACACAAAGCGTCGTTGCAATTCTTCATGTCCTTTACACACATCTGCCATGTTGTTACTAGCACTTTTGATATTTTATGATCAAAGGTTTGGATGGGTCTGTGCCCCAGCTAACTGTCTTTTTTAGGAAAATACAAAACACGTATTCCCTAATTTTACGTCTGCAATATCTGTGCGCAATTCCGTTCACTTTGGTCCACTTGTTTTTTGCCTTTCAGGCGTTAACTTTCAAAATTTTGGGTCAGGGATTTTGAACCCCAAAAGCCGTTTTTTTTAAAAAAAAAATAAAAAAAGCACGTATTTGTTTATTTTATGTATAGTATCTACCTGCCAAATTTTATCAAAATCGGAATGTTACACTCGGGAAGTGTTACTTGTAACAATTATAACAACAACGCATTGCCCACAGTTTGGACACTAACTCAAATTAATATGATATAAAAGAACCTCAAAAGGAAAAAATAGGTTTATTAAAAAGGGCTTGAGGTTTGGAAAGGGACAGCTTGAAATACCTCACGCTGGGTACGTCTCTGAGTCAATGCATTATATTTGTTTCGTGCAAAACATGTTTATTAGATGCGTAATATGTAAAATTATATCATAGTTTGACTTTTAATATGTCCTTCCTTAACACATCCATATTATCCGGCATTCCGCCTGCCTGTTTTATTTCGGATAAGCGGAACTCTACTGTATTTCCAAAGATAGCATATGCACAGGGGCTAGAAGTCTGCACGGGCCGAAATTTTTAAAACGGACCCGGCCCGTCCGCTTTAATTTATAATTTTCAGCCATTAGCGGATTAGGAGCGGAGCCAATGGAGCCCAGGCTTCGCAGCCCCAAGCTCATTGGGCCCTTTAAAACTCGTCTGTTTAATACTAAAATATAGTAACCAACTTATTTTATTATAGGCTTCAGACCGATGCTAATATTTTTCCGCTCGTTACGCTCGCGGTATCGGTAGATTTAAGTCTTTCCATCAGCAGCATTTAACTGTTAATAAAGAATGCAATTATTTAATTGTTAATAATGAATTTAACTAAAATAATTATTATAAACTTGTAGCACATTCAAATATTACAGCATTGTTCTCGGTAGTTCCATAAGCCCTCGAGGCTGCGGAAGGCGGCAAGGAAAATTTATACACTGGAACTATTCTTAACATAGAACCCCCTTAAAATAGTCGGCTCTAGGTCCCCTAAAACCTTAATCCGAACTTGCTTATAAGCAATATTTCACAAAAGCTGTAATTTTTTAACAAATGTGTTCGTCATCAAGTTTTCATAAAGGAGTCTCTTTCTCCTTTAAGTAATTTCAGAGGCCACGGCGTTTCAGTGGTAGAGCGTTCACCTCTGGTGCATGGAGTCCTTGGTTCGATTTATGCTCGCGCCAAGTGACCCTTGTGCTGAACAAACACTGTGTGTGTGGGTTTTCTCGGGTTTCTCAAGTTTTATCCCACTCTCTTTATTCGACCATTTTATTCATTTCTTATCACTGTCTCCTTTAGCTTAGCCGGCACAATCGTGGGACATAAAGCTTAAATATTTAATTTTAATCAAAACACAGTTGCAGAAAGTATGTAATTTCGAATAAAACAAACTACTATATACAATTCTGAGTATACTATTCTTTTATGAAATTCTCGAGAACCTTATTTCTAAATCGAAAGATAAGAAGACTAAATTTACTCTCTTAATATTATAGATCAATTTCAATTGAAGCAGTGGGAATAGTTGGAAAAACATTTATTTGTGAAATACGAACGAAATCGCCTTAGTTGTTCTTGAAAAAATCGCAGGGTAAAACTTACTGTCGAAAGTAATCTACCACTTCTCGTTTTTCCGGATGAGGGAATTATACCATATAGCTAGGTTATTTATGTGACATGTATTTATAAAATATGAACAACAAACATCTCCTGAGTTGTTTTTAGGAAGGTCATCGGGAAAAACTTACACCTAAAGGTAAACTCTTCTATCTGTAATTTTGACAGTATATGGAGTAATTGTTAAGAAAATCGTCGGGAAAAACTTCACTGTCAAAGTAAAATATCATCTTGGGATTTTTTTCGGAACAAGCGAGTTATACCATGTTGTAAGATTGCTACAGAAAATATATTTACTGAAATGAGAACAAATTTGTCTCAATTATTACTGAGAAAATTGTCAAAAAATTCAACCCTTGAGAAAAGCACTTCTTCTGTATGTTATCGGAATAAATGATTTTTGCTGTATGTTAGTTTATTAATGAAACATTTCTTTACGAAATATGAACAAAATTGCCTGAGACGTTAATGGGAAAATCATCGGGGGAAAGCTCTCCCTAAGAGTAAACTACTCCTTCGAACGAGTTGTCTTATTATTAGGTTATTAATGATATGTTTATTTATGAAATGTGGTTGAGAAAATAATGCATTACATAATACATTACATAAAATAATACATTAATAAATTACATATTTATAAAAAGTAAATAAAATCGTCACAGCTTTTTTTCTTGAGAAAATTGAATTTTTTAAAATTTTAATTCTTCAGTAAATTACCCTTAGTTTTAGGTGTCGAATGATATAAAATTCGAAAGATAGTATGCTATTAGAACGTTATGTCTAGAATTTGGTCCAGATACGTAGAGCAGTATGGTCTTTATTTGAGGGCATGTAAAAGCGTGACGTACCGAGAGACGAAAAGATCGACAGACATCGAAAAACCATTTTTTCGATATGTGGGAGCCATGTAACTTGTATTCATTGAAATCTGGTATTCGGTTTTCATAACTACCACCACACTTTGTTCTCTTTTTATAACTACCACCACGGTCGTATGTGAGAACGAAAAGGCCTATACCGACACGTAATGTGATAATTTGTAATCCCAAAAATTTAATTTATTATGTTTAGTGTGTTGTTACGCTAGGAAAAAAGCTTATTCATGTTACATCATTTTATTATCAGGTTTTCGCTCTCCTATATAATTCGGTATGCTTATATTTAATATCCATGGCATTTTTGGAAGCATTCGTATACCTCACAAATAGAGCTGTAAAATTTAGTTTTGTTTAAAGAAAGCATTATTTATTTCTTAGACAGACATGATTGTATTTGCTGAACTTGTGGATATGAAGCAAAAGAAGAGGGAGAGAGAGAGAGAGTCTATAGTCCAAGAAGAAACACGCACACAGAAACACAAGAATAGTAATAGTAATTGCCTTTTTCTTCATGACAACGTGCTATTATTGTGACTGTGTTCGTCACGCTGTGTGTAAGGCTGCAGGTCGCGCATGTTTTATTTTTTACTGTTTCTGACTCACAGACACACTCGCAGTGAGTTGAAGTTACTTCTGCTGTGTAAAAATGGAGAGGGAATGATTAAGTATACCATATCATAAACTGAAAACAATCGCTATTAGTAATAGTAAGCTAATTCTGAATGAATACGTCATCAGAAAAAGCAAAAAGTTATTTCATTATTATATTGTTTCGGTTCTAATTAACATAAAATTAATACTTTCTACAATTTTTGTAAACAAAGAAATGGATGAGATCGGATGGGATTCGATCTGGTGTCTAAAGTGTATAAGTAGTACTAGTCCGCTACTCTACCAACTTGACCACACAGACTATCTTTTGTTGCCTGTCTTTTCTTAACAAATAAATGCTCATGGCTATAGAGCATGTCACTTCCAAACTTAAGACAACAATTTTTCTCTTTGTTTCTATATTTCCGTACAACGTCTTGCTTACGGAAGCTAATTTATATTTGGCAGACAATTTATAAGCTAGATATAAGCCAATAAATGCAATATTTTACTCCACTTTCCGGTTTCTTGATTAAACTCTCCCATTACCAATCCTGTTATTCCCTCTGCAATCTTCCTGTGCTACTACAAAAAATCCCTCGAAAACATTATTGCTAGTATACCACAAAACCGAACCTAATTTTGTTTTTTGCTTATTATTTTATTATATTTTTGATAGTATCTAATTAGATGGATTGCTTTCTATTATCCCCACATAATAATAACTGAATTTTCCTCATAAACATAAGGGAAATGAAATAATTGCAAAACATCGGGAGTTACAGTATACGCGCAATGTTTTTTGCGCATGAGGGTACAAGTTAGTAGTTTTACTAATATTAAACATTGTAGTATAGAATAGATTTCTATACGCATAATTTGTGTGCTTTGACTATGTTTTGATTCTCTATTGACTTATTTGTACTAAAATAGATATAAAGCAGTCTTTTACACCATATTTTAATCTACTAATTTAGTAGCATCAAATAATCAATGGTAAGTTTAATTTTCATTTTCATTTTCATGCAAAAGTAAGAAATTACATGAGGCAAAATTAATTATTTTTTCATTATTGTACTGAATAATTCGTATGACGATCAAAATGTGAAACGAAATATACTTTCTAATTGAAGAGCTCAATTCCAAAAGAGACGATTTTCTTGTGTTTCCGTGAGTGCATTTTGGTGAAAGGAAAGTAATATACGTAAACAAATTATAATTGCTTTTTTCGTAAGAAAAAGTTGAAATTATCATAAGAATTTTATAAGCGCACTTAGGCCTGAGTCCGAAAATATATTTTGAGAATAATATTGAATAAGAATATATATTTGATTTGTAATTACTGGGATAGTAATTGTTTATAATTTTGATTAGTAGTAATAATTTAATGTTTATTCTGCTTAAACTGATCATTTTGTGTAAGTTTTAAAAAGAAAGAAGGAAAAAGTAATATTAAAAAGAACGATAGATTTACTCGCTTAGTTGCACTGCTGGAGAAAGGACAAGAAGAATTACGTGGAAGGGGGCGTGGTTTATCACGCGAAGAAGGTTACGGGTCAGCGTAACACTCGGTGTTCGCTGACTAGTACCCTTAGGCTTTGACAGGAATGGATCGTCTTGTCTTCTACTTTTCGTTCGGCTCGTTGTTCAATGTGCTTTGCATAGTGTATTTCTAGGTGGATACGTTTGTGACTGTTTGGATGTTTTTGTCAGTGAAATGAATAAAGTAACTTTAATAAGTGCAATATGTTTCGGGAAGGTTTACTTCTATATTAATGTTGTCGAATTATAAAGTCATTATTGATATAGGACATTCTCTATACTGAGGCTGGAGCCGTGCCAGGTGCACCATTTAGTGGGCCCACTTTAATGTGCGAAGTAAAGTATTGTCCTTTGTTGGTCAAAGTTCTTAATTTGAGTGCGACTATATTTTCATTATTATACAGGCTCTATGGTTCGTGTATAGTGCCCGTTGTGAAAAAAAAATCAACAATTATAAGTAATTGGAGTATTGAGTTGGTGAAGCGTAAAGTGTATTTTTGGACTATTGCTGGACGTTTTACGTTGTATCCCAGATGCTTTTCGAAGAATAGTTGTAGTTATGCAGTGTTGAACCTCGATCACCTTAGGTTTAAATACCTTTGTTACTGATCGAATTACGGGGAATTCATTAGCTGGCATTAAACAACAAAATTGTCACCCTTATAAAGGAGTTGGAAAGCTCAGACGAGAGAGGCCAGAGGGTAGTATCTGGACCATATTTTATCCGAAGGTAACAGAATAGATTTTCATTCAATGTGAATGTAATTTACATTTTTGAAGTAAAAAGTAGTTGTGCCACGTATGACTGTATGTGTTGTGCGGTTGTGAATTTGCTTTCTGCTTTGTTCGGGTCAGAAGTTTACAGTTTTGGCCCTATTTTTTAAAGTTTTTATTATATATCCCCACCCTCCACCCCCTCATTTGATGATATTAGTTATTGAGCAGATATGTGTGTTAATGAGAGAAAATATAATTGAGAATTAAGTCGGATGATCCAATATTTTCTGGTAGCATTTTTTTACAGCTTATATTTGGTTATATTTTTCACTACGACGCATTTTTGGCTTTTTGGGCTTAATGCGATTCTATTTTTCTATTCTTCAGTAGTAAATGTATTTTGTAGCGAAAAATTGTTCGTTAAGAGGTAGATCTTTTGGATTGTTGATATTGATTGCTAATTCGAGCTTTTAAATGTTTAATGAGAGAGTCATTCTTGGAATATTGTTCGAATATTAATCTTACAATATACAGATTGTTCATAGAAATTTTGAGATAAATTATTGCGGGCTTATATGTCACAAATAGACGAAATTCAGAAAAATATTATTGTTAATCTAGGTAAGTTTGACTGACTACATCATTATCTTGCATATTTTACTATTCTGAATTTGACTGAAGTTTGGGAATAAATGTTAATCTCTATTTGGAGTGTAGGAATCTTTATGTCTGATAGGAATCTGAGAATTTTTAATTAATCAATTCAAGATATTAAGGATTTAAAAATAATATATATATATATATATATATATATATATATATATATATTTAATATTTAGCTCACTACAATATTATTTTTTCGTTATTGAAATTCAAACCATTGAAGCATTTCAGATGGTTCGTCATTATCATTATTATCTTTAATTGTTATTCAGTTTGTGCATGTATGTTAGTTAAATGTATTAGCACATATACACCGTCGCAATCCTGTTTGAATAAAATTGTTATTGCAAATTGAAAGTTTTGTGTTTAATTTATATGCATATGTTTTTTCCCTGATTTATGTATTGTACTTGAAAATATTGGATCATATATCGGCCTTACTTTCAGAACGAGACGAGGAGGGTATTTTCCGCAAGTCCCATCTGCCAGGTTTTGTCTAAATGAGTTCAAATCGACAGTTTTATTATTATTATTATTATTATTATTATTATTATTATTATTATTATTATTATTATTATTATTATTATTATTATTATTATTATTATTAGACTATGCAACACTCATTTTGTCCTTGTATTATAATAGTGATTTTCTGTCTTTTTATCTTGAAAGTAAGTAGAAAAGCTGTATTTGTTTCATGAAACTTCGCTTATGTACGTAGGAGCATCGAAATATGGACTCTACCCTATATTAATAAATTAATATCTGCATGTTGAAACGTTGGTTGTGTTAAGTTGCATTTAAATTTTATTTGCATTTAAATTTGAAAGAACCTGGCAACACTGATTGAGAGATTCGGTGTAGAAGCAACAATTACCACACTGAGCACTGTGTTTTAAGCCTTTTTATAAGGATTTAAAGGTATGTATATAACCCTAAAATAGCCTGTCATATTGGAATTGTGTCACTGCATGCTTTTCTTGTTAAAGTTTTTCGTAAAACGTAGTACATTCAGCCGATTGAGCAAATAAAAGATAGTGAAGGCACACAGTAGTGGGAACACAATCATTCCTTGAAACAGTGTTACCAACCTATGCTAATTTTCTCTTGACAAGTAATTTACTTCCTCATTCACTTTTTGAAATATGAATACGAGTAATACAATCCCCCCATAAGTTTTACATATTTCAAATGTAGAAATGTATATATCCGTAACAAAATCTATATCCTAATTTGTAATATTTGAGTCATGTATAGGCCCATCCATTTTGTTATGTGTGTGGAGAGTTCATAAGGACAAGAGCAAAAAGTCATTCACTCGAAACGTCCTTGAAATTTGGGAGATGTATAAAGCCTACTTTGGAATGGCAGTAAATGATCAAGATAAATCATGGATGCTCCCATGTGGTCTGTGGCCTGTGCAAAAATACATTGGAAAACATATATGATACTACTTATTTTACATTACACATCAAGACTTTGCTTTAACCAATTCGGAAATATTATTGAAAAGAGTGTTCACTTCATATAACATACCTAAAGTGGTTGACGAGTAAAACAGCATTGCCAAAGTTGTCCATGCACTTAACAGTACAATCACTCATTTATCTTAAAACTTAAAATGTTTCCTCTATTTTAGTGCCGCAAGTACTGCAATAATTCCTTGAACATCCTTTTTTTTCTAAAAAAGAATACAGGAATACTTAAAGAACACTGGTACATTTCATTTTTTACTTATTAATTTCCAAACGTTTTTAGAAATATTTCTCTTTCTTCAGGTTAGTACAGAAGGAAACGAAGATCAATGGGGTTCGCTATCGCCGGAGTTTGGAGAGTGCCCATGGATCACACTACAAACTGTTAATTTTGTATGGCAGATCCAACAGTGCGTTGTAGAGGCAACAAGTAAACTCCACTCTTCTATTCTAACATTGCCCCTTCAATTGTCCCAATTCCACAATCAAGCAAGTTACTTAAAACCACTCCTCCCGTGGAGGATACACTTGTGTATAAAGAACAGGAAGTGCAATCTGATAGTGATGAGAACATTGCAGATATGATCTACAAAGTATGTCTAATAGCCAACCGTATTATCATAACCAAGCAGATTTTAACGATCTCATTCAAGTAACAATTGCTCTGTAAACTGAATCTTATAGGCTTTTTGTTACTTTGTATTTTACAGCTCATTGAATTATGGTCTGTGTAGGTACTTTTTTTTTTAGCAAAGCTCTTATAATTACCCCTGCATATCCTAAAAATTAGTTTATTATATGCCTTACTGTTGAGTGATATTCAATTATTTCTATTACAGTTATTTTTCTTAAAACATACAGTAGAGCACTTTCTACATGAAACGTTAGTGGAAAGCTATTGTTTAAAATGTGGGTAGTTGCATAGGTGTATCTTGAAGGTACGGAAACCCTTCTCTGAAATCCCTACGTTTAAGTAAGTTTTTTTTTCAAATTTTAGGGCAACTTTAAAATTTTTACTACTATTATTATAATTATAATTATTATTATTATTATTATTATTATTATTATTATTATTATTATTATTATTATTATTATTATTATTATTATTATTATCACTGAAGTGTTGTTAACTTAGTGGTTAACCCTCTTCCACCCAGCTCTTGCCTAGTGGGCATTGTGCTGAGTAAACACCGTGTGTGTAGTTTTCTCCGGATTTCGCTTCCTCCCAGTTTCTTTATTTCAATATTTATTTAATTCTCATGATCGACTTCTTCTGTAGCTTAGCCGTATAACCATTACTTAAAAACAAAATTTTGTATGACTCTTTGGAGTTCCGTATCCTTACTTTCTACGTGAAATTGGCCTGGAAACTTTTCGTTTAATATTTAGGTAGTTGTAGGGGCGTATGCAAAGTGTATGTCCTGATGGTCCTGACAATTGTCTTCAATCCCGACTATTTGCTAACTTTTGACTAACGCTAGGGGCGATTTTACAGATTTCAATATAATGTGTTCTAAAACGGAATTTATCGTTTGTATTATTATTATTATTATTATTATTATTATTATTATTATTATTATTATTATTATTACTGAATATTTGAGACCTAAATATTACGTCCTATTCCATAGCAAATAAGCATACTGAAGTTAAGAAAAATCAAAACAAGTTTTTAGGACCATCTATAAGGATGAATTGCCTTATAAGAGATACTTTGGAAGGAAAAGAGGGGTAAAAAGAAGGTGTCACTACTGGACAATATGAAAATCGAACTTTCAATTGCTTTAACAGAAAGTAAGTAGGATTTGTCTTCATCACGATACATAGTAACGCCCTTTCTTTGGGTAAAAGACATTGGATTACTTTTGCGTTGTATTGATATTTTAACAAAATATATATACAAAAGAAAATAGTTCGTATTTACCAATTTTGGTTGAACGAATATATGGAATGTGTTGAAAAAGACGAACGGAAATATTATTATTATTTTTAGTAAGGGTGGAAGAACTTAGAAACAATTCGACAAAGTCGTTTCAGACAAATGTATGACTTATACTAGACCTTAAGGATGACCGTTTTGTATTCATGAATTGTTTGCGAAACACGCCAAGTTTTCAGACAGTAGAAATCGAGAGTATAAACTGTGGCGTCATGTTAGTTTTCCCCCTGTGAAGGAAGTCATTCCAACTCTAACTTGTAAGAACGAGAGAAATTGACTATGTTTTATGTCATTATACATCAGAAATATCAACTCTGTATAAATATGTAAATTATAAAATATTTCTGAATTTCGTCGGAGGGACTCGAACCTCGGACCCCTGACTCACGAAACGACTGCTGAAGCCATTATCCTAAGACAGTTCTTTTAAGTAAGAGTCAAGAAACACTCGTCTATAGAACAAATTGCAAACATTTACGATTGCAATATTTTATTAACGATGAAACACTGATTTCGGTCATGATAAAATATTATAGTCTAGAGAATTCAAGTTTAAATTTTTAAAAAAAGACCGAAAGTATCTCCCTAACTTATCTCTATTATATTCGGCTATTCACGTTTTACGTTTGTTTCCAGTAATCTTAAAGGAGGGAGACACGCACAGAGATGCATCGAGGATATTGTATATTCCAAAGGCTCTCCCATTGGGAATCGAAACTGAGACGCCCCTACTGAACTATTTGATAGGTGAAGTCACTGCTTCGTTCCCAAGACAAGTACACTTGAGGCGGACAACACCGTACTCGTGGGTTTTCTCGGGACACTTCCATTTTTTCATTCCATCAATTCGTCGATCATAATTCACTTGCTTTAATCATAATCTTCTTCAACCTAACAGGCATAATCGTGGGACCTTAAACGTAAAGCTTAACCCAAACCAATCCGGATGAAAAAACAGTTGCATATTATTGCCCATTAACGTTTTCTCACAAAAAATATGTAAAAAATAAACGGGGAATCGTAATTCCATTCAAAAGTGAAACAGCAGACTCATAGTACCTTCACCTAAAACGAAACACGATTAAGATTCCCCGTACTAAAAAAACTCGTACTGCCTTAGAAAATATTCCTAAAAGGGCGAAACAGTATCATGCACCCGATGTTACTAACAGGAGTGTGGTGAGTGAGTCCTACAGCGAAAAGGGGTCCACTGAAGTTTCGTAATTCCCTTTTGGAGGTTTTTATATAATTTCACACTTTTTCCTCATTGTCTAAAATACAACTACTTTAGCCTTAGATGAAAAAGAAGTTGTGAAGGAGCTATAGACTGTAAAGTCTACTGAAAAAGAGTCATCACGTCCTTGCAGCAACAACTTTAAATTTTCAAATAGTACTGAAGAACAAGAATGTTTGAAAATTTACCTTAGAATGAAATAGCTAAAGATCTAATCTGATATAACCCTCCTTGATAGTAATATTCCGTATTTGTTTAGACGTTTATTCTTTTATACTTTTCCTATGGTGCATGGGGTCCTTGGTTCAATCTGCTCTCGCGCCAAATGAACTTTATTATGGACAAACTGTGTGCATGAGATTTCTCGGGTTTCTCCCGTTTCGTCCCACTTCTTCATTCCACGATTTCATTCATTTCCCAGCATCAATGTCACCATTAGCGTAATCGGTATAATCGTGGGACGTAGAACTTAAATATTTCATTTCATTTTTCTTTTATAACTGCATCTCATCTTTCCTGTGACTACAGCTACATCTAAGCGAGCATTCAGTGAATTAAATCACAAAACCTATATTCGTAGCACAATTGTGCAGACGAAGTTTAGGACTTTTGGGAATTTTTACCACGGAAAGAAAAACAGGCAGCACATTGATATCGAAAAAGTAGTTTACGAATTCCTCTCCGAAAAAGATCACCTGTACAGTTATTTCTCAAATGGTAATTTATAATTACACTTACTTAAATTTATTCACAGTTATGGGGGCGAGACACTCAAACCACCCCTACCAAGAGGTGCAGATGACATGTAATAGACATCAAATACGAACGATATTAGTGCCGAATTAATGTACAAAGATGAATAGTGACACTGTGGATGCTGCGTAAGTCCAAATTAGGCCTTGGTTGGCATGGAGTTGACAAAGGGAGTGTGACAGGCAACAAGAATCGAAAATATCCTATAGTTTTGTCGAATGGATATTTTTCGTGATCTCTGACATAAAAGGTGATATTTGAGATGTGGATATGTCCAAGGTAGACCCAATTGGCATGATGTCATAGGGGGAACCAGTGAAGACTTTAGAGCAGTTCTTTTTTAGCACGTTTCAATACACTGCTGGTGAAAAGTGATAATGCACAAATACTGATATGACAATCGGAATTAGCGGATATAAAACGTCTGGGGAAACATTACTTACTGCTCGCCCTCTGAAATTTTCACTGCCTTTCAGGGGCGTAGACTAGGCTTTTTGAGGGCACGTTTTACTAAAATGTCTATCATCCTCTCTAAAATTAGATATAATTTACAGAAAAGTAGTAATTTCTCGGGGCAGGAGCTCTGGATTGCCAAGGCCTGGATTCTGTGTATGTCCCTGCTGCTTTGAATTGTCATAAGCTCCTCTTCAAATGTAAGACGTAAAATGTAATTAAGAAACGTATAACATAGAATACAATATATATAGAAAATATGTTATTATAAATAAGAAATACAGTAGAAAATATTATAAAACATGTTGTTGAAGGACAAGCTTTTTATTTCACATTCACACTTGAATGTAAAATATACTTTAAAAACAATTTTCCATTTACGCAAGGCTACAAACAAGTGAGGAGTGCCATCTGATAGCCACTATTCATCTCTTCGAACCAGAAAACTATGAATTCTACACCAATATTTTTCGTATTCTATTTTTTTTTTACTTATAACCCTTTCCCTCCCTGGAATGATTTCAGTGCCTTAGCCACCGCAGTAGATTTTTGAGACAGTAATTTATACATATAGTAAATTCGTTTGTAATTCCTCCAAGGGTCAATGTTGTACTGTACGTTTTTTTTCTGAGTCCAAGTCTCTAAATATATACCGGTATACATACATTACAGTGAGAACTGAATTATGTATTAACGCCTGACTCTCGTCGGTGTGCAAACATTCATGATGATATGCCGTAGGGAAATGAGTTACATTAAGGTTGTAAGATTTAATATCAAGTTTGAAACATCGCAAGTTACAGAATCGCATGTGATAACAAATATCGTATTTGTAAATAATTTCGAATTAAACTAGCTGTGAGTACATTACTTTGAAATTGAATTTGTTGAATTCACAGGGTGAGCGTAACTCAAAGAAAATAATCAATAACAATGGTCTTGATTCGAAGCTCGGACTATACACGTAGGAGTAACTTACATTAACCATTCACAGGGTTTGGCAATACTTTATCAGATGGTTCTATCGAATGTAACCTAATTAACACAATATTAACAAATTTTACTGCCCTAAAAAGTGTTCTGAACAAGAAGTTCATTATACACATAGTAACTAAGTTACAAGAGGTTTATATCCCATCAGAACAGTGCATCCACCAAGTCAACTTTTGGATAATCCCATTACTTTAGTTATCAGGGAAATGTATGTGCATGAGTACAGAGTTCTCCGTAACAGTTTTGATAAAGTCATAGTTCAACCACTATAAGGTTCGCGGTTCGAAACCCGTCTCGGAAGCTGCAGTTTTTTTAATTCTTAATTCTTCAGTTCTCAAGATCGCTCTCTCCATTCGTAATCATCTGATGCTCTCAAAAGTGTTCTCCACCTTAATTCGACAATTACCTAATGTTATCCTTGCAGTTCGAAACCTTCCCTTCTTCTGTTTCACAAAATCACAATTTTCGTCATAATACGAATGCTGTCCGATCATTTTTCCCCAGTTCTAAATCTGTGTACATAAATCATTCCTCTCTGTCTCCATGTTTTATCTCTCTCTCTCTCTGTGTGTGTATGTGTCTCTCTCAATGTCACCCAGGAACTCATATGGCTTGAGATCAATCCTTTGACTCTTGAAACCAAATGTAAGATCTCTAGCAATGTGCTATCGTAACTCTATAGGTTTGTTGCTAAAAGCAGTTTCATTTTACAATTTGTTCGGGCCGGGGGGGGGGAGGTGAAGAGTCTCCGCCGACGAAAATTTTCCACTTTTTTATTAGCGTATTACTATACATTTGCTCAAACAATATGTATTTATGACGCTCAAGGGAGGGGAAATTACACCCTCCTGTCTTGCCCAAATGACGCTCTTGGAACATTTGCTTGCAATTACTGAAGAGGAATGAAATGAGTCATTGAATAACACTCATTTCTGTCAGTAAATATTCTCGAGCTCTGTGCGTACACTACAGATTTTGGGGAGCACAAAATGTATTGCCCTTATTGGCAATTTTCATAGATTTCTTAGGGAGCATGTTACTAGCTTGCAGTCTTTAAAGAAGGGAACGAATGAAACTAAAGGTATTAATGAAGCTATGGGAAAATTGTGTGACTTTTGTTTTAAAAAAAATAGGCTGTTAAAAGATATTTCAGAACAAACGAATGAAAAAGACTATTTTAGAGCTATAACATAGTAAACTTGATTTCTGTTTTTTTTTTGTCTGAATGGAAAGAGTGTACTACGTCACACACACCGCTTTAGACAAGGAGAGGAGGAGGAGGAGAGAAAATGAAATTGGATCGTACTAGAAGCAACTAATCGATTGATACATGTATTTCTGGATGCATAAGAAAACGGGGTAAGAGTTTGTTATTAATTTGGACTTAGAATTTTTGTAACAACTTCTATGTCGCGAACTGTACCCCACTATATATAAATCTTGTTATTACCGACGAATTTGTGAAAGTCTGGGATAGGTATTGTGACGGATTGAACTTGTTACAAGCCATGTTTTCGCAGATATCGCGTGTTAAGATGGAAGCTGCAATGTTTATAGGACCGAAAGGGAGAAAGATAAATCAGTCCGCTGAGTCCGAGCTGCAAACATATTAAAATATAGCCTGGAGTACATATTCAGAACAATATGTTGAGCGCTTTCAGCAAGACATTATGACTTCCGAACACCATTATCAAGGACAATATAGCGAGAGCATGATGGAGAACTGCATCTGGAGTTAATTCGTGAAAGTGATGATACGCATCAACGAAAATGTAGAAGGACACATTTCCATGTTGTACGCAGAGCTACATGGGTATCTATGTACTCAAGGTATGTATTAAAGGGGCCTACACTTTTGATGTTGCAATGTAGGTGCTGAGAAACTTAGTAGCAAACTCCTTTCTTTCATTTCAATGCAATGTCTAATACATTTCATAGCGCTATTGGTATTTACAAATAAATCGATGTTGAACTTACAAAAGCGAAATTGCGTAAGAATTGTTCACATTTTCTTAAATGTTCGATGAATATGACTAAGAAATCAGCAATAGCAACCGAAGGACAATTTGTTTAAAGTGTTGCATATTAATATTATTATTATTATTATTATTATTATTATTATTATAAAACTCTTGGTCTGAATTCTAGCTGATGTGACTAAGTGGAGGTAGACGTTACAAAAGGAACTTAATAGAACCAATATCTCTAAATTGAAGAAAACAAAAGACATACGCTCTTTTAGAATCCAACACTTCAATTCTAAAATAGTTATGTAAAAGTGTTTTAGTATGGAAAACGACGTAGGAATGTATTGTTGAAAGAGAACGTCGTTGGTGATCGACGAAAGAAAGATCTTCCTAAATAACCACTTAGAAACCTGATCATATACCTAGAGAGATGTTATTTGAAACACATAGTAAAATTTGATTATAGTGTCAAAGATACTTTCTCGAAAAATTGCACGATTACAGCTGGCTATTCGTTCAAAGAATACCTAAATGGCAAGAACAATGCTGCTTCTTACAAATAGTATATCGCTAGTATACACGCACGACGTAGAGAGCACTATATGACAACAAAGTTCATCCTGTAGAACTGGATTATAATAAAATTTACCTTGCATCTCAAAATATTACGGTTGTCTAACGACTCATGTAAGGATCAACTGGCTTTCCGTTAAGAGGACCATGTGCAAGTTTCATATTTTAGCAAGTTCTATTAGACATTAAAAAAAAAGTACTTTTCATCAAGTAGGGATTGACATGAAAAATGACTTGTATAGGTCTTCAAAGTAGGAGTATCTTTGGTGACTGGTACAGATACAAAGAAGTACGCAGCAGTAGAAATGTTGATATAGTTCAGAACTCATCAATAATAATGACTGTTATATTGGTAACAATAAATTACGGTGATTCCGATATTTTGGTTAAGCAACTTCATTTTGTTTAAACGACGATGCGTTTTTGTATCTTCTATAGTAAAACAGAACACGTTTAAATAAATATTTTAAGTTCTACTTGTATAACAGCCAACAAAATTTAAAATCAAGTAATATAGTGTACTTACTGGCTTTTTGTTTCTGAAAAAAGGTTAAAGTAGAAGCTCTCAATATCACAATTTTGCCAGCAACGACAGTTATTTAATGCTTCGATACTTGGGCTAGATCCTGTGAAATAGAAAATCGTATCTTACAGTTAATATTTCTAATAATCTAATTATGTAATTTACTTACATTTTATTTTGTCTTTTGGGGATATGAAGTGTTCATAAAATAGTCATTCATCACTATGCATGTTCACAATCTATAATTGTAAGACAATTTTGTTAGTTTCTTACTCGTTTGATTTGTTTTTCCTACATGTAGCTGGTATAGTGGTAGATTTTGATATTGTGTATAAGCATATGAAACGTTATGTTTCGGCATAGCTTTTTTAATATGTGGAGATGAAATTTTACAATATATATGTATATATAAGTAAATCATATAACGAGGATCAAGTTCTCGAAGATAGTAGATTTTGACAAAACACAAAAGCGTGTGCAGTATTGTATGATGCAGACTTCTGATTCTCCAATCATGTGTGATCAAATATTATCTTATACTTTTAAAAACAAATACTCGTATACACGTATGCAACCCGATCGTTATAAAATTTTCTACGACTCTACGCCTCAATCAGTCATGTAAATATGTAAAATATTAAGCTCTACACTCTCACTCTTTCCCTTACAATATGTATTGTATTGATATATATTTTATGATTCAAAAAGATGCCGATTATGGAGAAAGAGATGATTAACACCATGGGAAAAGAGGTAAATAATCGGCAACAGTCACTTATGTTTATCGGTTCAATACATTCGCGTTTATAAAGCTGCATAATCTCAATTACCTATTTCGAGCTTAATATTACGACTAGGTGGAACAGCTTACAAATCCGACATACCTGACTTTGTTATTGTTTCGTTTCCACCAGAAGGTAAGAAATGTGATCACCACCAGAATATCAGAAATTTGTTTATTGCAACATTATAGATTTAAGCCTCATAAGGGAAGGACTGTAATCTTCTTTGGAGAAAAGCTTATCCTTAGTTTTAGCAGACATACCTGTACTTTTAGAAAATTTCTTCCCAATGCTTTATTTTCTAATTCCATGTCCGCAATATATGAAAAAAGTTATATCTGTATTGTTTTTTGTATATTCCATGTTCTCTACAAACTTCATCTAATGCATTTATACATTTAGTTTTCTCGTTTTAATATTTACAGTAGTTTAGTACCTAGAAAAATCTATGAAGCTTCCCTAAAGGCTGTACTTTTTTTAATTGGATCATAGGAGTCTTTTAGTGTCAATATCTAAAAGGATACAAATTACAGTGGCCACTACATATATTTTTAACGTAGAATCACGATGAATAATGTTTCGATTCCAACCATGTATTCGGTCACTATCTGGGTACTCATGAGTATTCCCAAATAAAGGTGGAAATTTTATAGGCTTTAAGAGGAATGTATTTTCAAATACAATTAAAACATTACAGCGACCAAAACTTCAGAGTAGTAACTAAACCCTGGAATATGCATTGCAAACAATGTTTATTGATGCAATCATTTATTAATCTGTTTCGGTAACTTTGTATAATTTTGTTCATCTTCTGTGACAATTTCTAACTCATCCTAAGTCTCTTCCATCATTTTTTGTTTTAAATGGCATTAATCCATTGTCTTTTGTAGATCTTTATAATCAACAAACTTTACCTTCTATTCGTACTTCTTTTTTTTTTTCAAATTTTATAATAAGGATTTTCCTTAAATCTCTTGCAACCGAAGGTATAGCCACGTTTTGCCTTGGTGGAATTAGGCATTCAGCACCCTTATTAGAAATTCTAGATTTAGTGAGAGACTGGAGACATGTCTTCTGCTTGATGAAACGTTAATTTCATCCTAAGTGGAATTTTTCACTATTAAATAAGTCTGGGTAAAACGTTGTTTCTGATGGTGTTTTATTGTAAAATGTACTTTCTTACATTAGAAAGAGCTTCTGTTATTAGAGATTTGTTGTTTTGCTCTGACTTTCCGTCAATATAATTTTGTAAAATTTTAATAATATCTACTGCGCGGTGTTTTGTTTTTTTTGTATCGTTGAATCCATGTTTTGTATAATATTTGAAACCTTTAATAAGGAACATTTTCTATTCAATGTACCTCTCTACTTTTCCCACTATTTATTATATGAAATATTTTTAATGTTGAAAATGAAAGTATTGCATGTCAGACGTATATCGCTAATGTTTTCTCGTTCAACGTTGACGGATAAATATTAAAGGTTGACGTTTGAAAGGGGCTTTTCTAGTAAGATAGCGAAATCTGCCTTTGATCCAAATTGGGTTGTTAGTGCCCCAAAGGGTTACCCTTGACCTAAAACTACCTCAATTTTTTGACCCCCTACCCCCTTCCAAATATTTAACTAATTAGCTATTTAAACAAATTTAAACATGAAGCTTTATTTTTGGAACAAGTTAGTTTTGAATTAAAATAGAGGTTACAATTGAAAAAAGATATTACCCTTCCGTTTCCATTAAGACTCACGCCCAACTATTTATACAATTGATTGTGTTTAACATAAATGTGTTGGATCAAGAGTTGGAGCAAATGCTACCCACACTGGAAAAATTATAATAAGAAATATGGTAATATGAATGCCTCTTGTTGATTACGAAACTAATTATGAAATGAAGTTAATGTTAGAATTATTAAAGAACCAAAAGAGTTGTATTTATTTAATGGGTATCAATATATTCAAAATGCTGTTAAAAGCTAACCATTCTATTTGACTTAAGTGCATAATTTACCCGAGGAAAATTCAATCTACCTGATTTTGTAACTGTGAGTTTCCCATTGAGAGAACTCAATATCAGACTGAAGACAATAGTAAATTTGGTTATTGTAAAGTGAAAAACGTTGATTACAAAAGTGGACAAAACGATGTATTTTCTGAAGAAAATTCAAATTTACATATTGGTAATTATGATTATTTTTGAGATGTATGAAGATTATACTTCATTCAAGAAAACAACATGTAGAAATACAGAGTATTTGTAAATAAAAGAACAAAAACTGTGCTCTTGTAAATTTTGCCGAAACAGTAGCAAATAACACAATTAGTTATGCTTTCCTAATTCGTCAGAACACTGTAGGTATAAATCAAAGACTATGAAAGTGATTGAATAATTTTAAATGTTTTGTTATAATGATTTTCATATTGTCTTTATAAATGTTTATGTCCATATAGGTATATGACTTTAGCTTATTAAATTTCAAGATTTAGAAAAGCACAAACTTTACGAACTAACTTTCAAAAATTAAACTAAAACTAAAAATGTTAGTGATAGAGTATTAATATACTTAAACCGACAGTATAAGTTCCTAATTGGCGCACAGACATAAGTACAACTATGAGGTCCTTAAGGACATAGGAGGATACACAATGTTTAGAAAGTATGTGGATATGACAAATTTGTTTACCGAATTTAAAATTCACCAATTAATTTTTCTCAACAATATAATTAAGAAAAATGCATTTCTACACTACGTAACACCAGGAAATCTAAAATGTTAATATAATGTAATTGTAAATGATGCTCAAAATTCACACAATTTGTATTTGAAATAAATGGTTAATATTTTGCATAAAAACACAACCATCGGGTAGAATTAAAGAACTTAGTATTATCAACGAAGTGAAGAGAATTTCGCAGATGAAAACTATTATATATATATATTGAGTGTTAAATATTTATATTTTTACCAGATATGTGTCAACAGTTTGAAATACGTAGTGAGAATCGATTTGGCCACCTACAGAGTGAATGAGTACGAAGTACGTATTGAATGCATTACATTACAGAGTGACTGAAATTTCTGCAGAATCACTCACAACGTATGGAGAAGCAATGGAGGATTCATTGCAGACGTTTACTATACATTGTTCTGGAAAGTGTGCCATACGAATCACTCGTTTTAGCTTATCGAAGAAGATATCATTATCTAAAATGCTTCCCTTTATATTTCGGTAGATACTTCGTCAGAAGCTATGTGAATTACGATATGTTTCGTATAAAGATGTTTATCCTTTTGTGTTTCAAAATTATCTCCCAAACTTAGGACGTGGTATTCATTGTCACTCAATATAACTCAATTCTAACTTTGCACTTCCTTTCAAAAATCCATTCTATCATTTAATGCGTCATTCGTACCTCCCTTATCCGTTGTTGCTAAGTGTTTTCTTTGCTTGCCAGTAACTCTTGTATTTCAGGCTAGTTACTAAAATAGCATTAACAGAGAAACACACACACACACACACACATATATATATATATATATATATATATATATATATATATAGATAGATAGATAGATAGATAGATAGATAGATAGATAGATAGATAGATAGATAGCTATAGATAGATAGATACATAGATAGATATAATTAAGTTATAAAAAGTCATATTCTAAATGCATAAAATTAAGTTGTCTAGTTTTTTGAACTTCGTACGCAAGTCGCCACATAAAATGTAATATTGCTATAAGACAAAGGTGATTAATTTTTTTATGTTATAGGTAAATGTATCTATTGATAATGACATTAGTATTCGTGTTAAACTGTATTGTACAATCGTAATATGGCTTCTGTTGTAACGTAACAGTTGTATACATTAACCAAAATCTTGTAAAGGTAAACGTTACTTACTTAACACTCGAGCATAGCATGCAAAGCCTTTCAGATTGCATTCTGGGTACTTTCCTACAATAGAACAGAATTTTAAAACAGAATGAATGTGGATTAAATATAATAATCAAACATGTCCTAAATTAAACCATTTTCAATTAATGAAGAGTGTCATTTATTGCCAGGATATAATGACGTGTATTTACAGAGTGATATGTTCTATAGGTGCATATAATCTGATGGAGTTGAGAATATTTTATCGATGAATACACTCTGGACGTCCTACTAAAAATTAATTTTACTTTGTTTTTTGTTTGGTGTTTTTTGTTTCATTTATTTTTACTAAATCACAAACAGTAAAGAAATTTAGGTTTAGAAAGTAAGTCGTGTAATTTACCATTTCGATATATGATCCTTGTAAGTGTTTTCTAAAGTTGCAACACATGTTTGATACCTGGTTGGAATGTGGCAGCTTTGTTTTCTATGCTAAGGTGGAGTCACACATCTCATAAAGGCTCTATGCTCAAATGGACACTATATTCTTATTCAACCCAAACAGTTTGTGTAATTTAATTTCGTTTTGTAATTAGATGTAAAACAATTTTTCTTGTAAAGAAAACCCAACGCTAAAACTGTATTGAACTAGTTCAATCGGTATGCGTAAAGATGTATCTTTTTGAAAGATATTTTGATAATATTCAGTAGAGAATAATTCCAAACAAAGTAATTGGTTAAAACGAAATATTATTTCTTCGACATTTAAATGTATCAGAACCAAAAATCTAGAATTGGAGCATTTATAAAAATTCGACAACGTTTATGGTAAATGAATAAATGAGTTATATGTGATATTATTTCCTTCAGGAGGTACGACATTTGAATATCCGAAGTCAGAGTGCGGTCATGCATGAAAATAAGAAAGATAATGCTATAAAAGTAGGAAAAAAGTCTGTGACAGGAGGGGCCGCGGTGGCTCAGTATTAGAGTGTTCACCTCCGGTGCTTGGGGTCCCGGATTCGATTTTAGCTCGCGCCGTGTGAAATTTATGGTGGACAAACACCGTTCTCGTGGGATTTCTAGGGGTTCTCCGGTTTGCTGAAACTTTCATCATTCCACCGTATCTCAAATTCACCGTCCCCTTTAGCGTAACTGTCATATCTGTTGGACGTAAAACTTAAAGATTTCGTTTAATTTTTGTGTCACAGGATAATAAGAGCGTTTTGATCGAGTTTGAAACGTTGTAGTAAACATAATGATGATATGATTGTGATTTTAATACACACTTTTTATACCTAAATCTTCAACAAGAGCCTGTCAAGTATATTCAAACCTTTGTGTTTTAGATCCATTTCATTTTCGACTCTTTTCTCATAGAATGATTGCTTCAAAACATATAATAAATTAACCGATTACAATGAATTGTTTGTTCTTCTAATAACTGTCCTAACCCTATTACCCGAGATATATTTAACTGCGGATTTCTAGCAGGGGTACAGATGTATCCCAATACAAATTTTTGCAATTATAAAGATAACCAAGAAAGTTCTGTCACATTTTCTGGACGTCTGTGTTCATTTGTTCCTTGGATGGAATTTAGATAAGGCGAAGGTTAGTTGTTGATGTGGGTATATCCAACATACTACCTGGTTCTTGCAGTTCAGTTACACCATGATCTTGCGTATAGATAGAGTGAACATGAGGACTCCACAGGTTATCATAAGGGCGTGTATGCTACACGAGTTCAAACTGGGGTCAAACCCAATGTAGCGGGGAGGAAGATGTGCCAGGCCTTTCATGAGGGTGCCGGGGCTAGTCGCACAATGCAGCAATGGTTTAACAAGTTTAAGGACGGTGATAAAACACTCGAAGTCGGACCACGCGGGGGATGACCAACAGATGCACAAAATAAAGATCCTCAGGCAGAAACTGAGGCAAACAGTGGCCAGGAACTTGGACTAATTCAATATGAGTAGAAAAATCATTTAGCAGTATATTCAGTATGTTGAGAAGCACTACAAGTTAGATAATGAGTCCCAAATAATTTGACTCCGGGCAAGAAGGCAATTCAATCAGACACCTAGCATTATTTGCTGTTTCGTCTTAAGAAGGAGCCATTTCTGCACAGGGTATTTACTGTGATGAGCAGTGGATCCTGCACGAAGTTCCACGGCTGCATGATCATTGGTTAGTATCCCAAGAATCTGTTCCGAAACAGCCGAACCAAGCAGTGTAAAAGAAGAAGCTCTTACTGTATGTTTGGCAGACCGCTCGCGGTATCGTGCACCGGAAACTGCTACTAGCAACCCAGAGCATCAATGCAACTGTGTAATGTAAAAAGTCAAAAGTGCTCAAGAAAAAACTCAAAGCTCTCGAGCCAACACTTCAGAATCGCAAAGAGGTCCTCATGTTACAGGACAAGACTAAGCCCCACGTGGGTAGAATGACCCAAGAGATGGGAAACTCTATTGCATCTGCCATACTCCTCGGACATTGCACCGTCCGATTATCGCCTGTTTCATGTCTTAGACAATCACCTTAGAGGACACCAGTTAAATCCCTAGTAGAGGTGCAAAATTCACGTAATATCTTCTCCGCTTCACGACCCACGAAGCTCTATCGCGATGAAATCCATTTTCTTCCAGAACGTTGGCAGAAGATCGTCGATGATGATGGGGACTACATTTGATTTTCCTGGTACGCCTTAGGTGGCGTATCGTTGTTCGAAGATGGTGGGCGAAAAAGCGACAGAAATATCTTGGTTACCTTTATGGAAACATCATTATGTGTGGCATCAATGTTCTTGGTATTAGGGATGGCCAGGCGGATCCGGATCTCGGATATCCGGAATTTTCGGATCTTGGATTTGGATCTGGATATCCGGATCTTGGATCCAAATAAGAATTCTTGGATCCGGATCCGGATATCCGAATCTTGGGTCCGGATCCGGAATTTCCGATCTTAGATTCGGATCCGGATATCGAGTTCCTGGATTCAGATCCGAAATTTCGAAGTACGGACTCCTAGTTTGAACATTTTAGGCCTTAGATTCAAAACCAGAACTAAAATATTCATATGTATAAAATATATATAAACTTCACTAGGTGAATTTTATCGAACTCAGATAGTGGGAAGACAATTCAATTTAAATGACAACAGATGACATCAAAGTTTCATTTTCACATTTCTCGGGGTTAGACCACTGTTGCGCACACCCCATCATTTAGTCTTTAGTATATCTTTAAAGTACTACGAGTATGTCCCTTTCATCTCAAGTCAGTAGTTGTATAGATCTGCCTTTTGTTATATATTAATCGAGCTAGGATTAAAATTCGATTGTTTGTGAGACCTATGATAATATTTCAGATTGAGTTATAACTTTGAAAAATTGCATAGTAATGTTGCATGTTTTCTTTGACCCACATTGGAAATTAATGTATTCTATCTTATACAGTCGTCTCTGATTAATGATTAATCTATGATTAATCCAATGATATGAACTCCTGCTGCATTACGCTAAAATCATGAATGTCTTTGAATTTTCGTCATCATTTCTATTTTTTTTATTACGAGCAAAATAAATATCACAAGTGGTATTTCACATAATACATATAGACGCAGATCAGTCAGTTGATTGCTTAAAGTTTATAGCAAAGCTATTACATCTCTAAGACACTGGCGGCCTTAGGACAAAATCCATGGCTTTCCCATAAAATCTTAAATATCTCTATATAAAAAGGGAAAAGTTCTGGGTGACAGTGAGTGAGTGACAGATCACCGTACAGGACAAATCGCTGAAGCTAAAAACTTGAAATTTGGACAATATATAGAATTTGTGACGTAGGATACCACTAACGAAGGACTTTGGGAAATTCGGCGAGGAAGGGGGAAATGGGGTGCGAAATATTTCAATAAAATGGCCATATCTCCAAAATCTTTGACGTTAGATACTTCAAATTTGGTAAATGGGTTTCTCATTAAAAATAACTTGATACTTGTTTAAGTGTTTTTTGATATTTAAATTAGAAGGGGCAGGAAAGCTGTAGAAAGTAAAAAAGGGGTGGAAATTGCAATTATTGCAATTAGTATAATAATATGCCTATATCTAGGAAACTTAAAGGGTTAGAAACATGTAATTTGGTATTTGGACTCCTCACTTAAAATAATTAGATACGTATTTTTAAACTTTTTGATATATGGCCCAGAAGGGAAGAAAAAGGGCGGGAAAAAAATAAGTGGGGATTACAATTATTGTATTAATATGTTCAATCCTTTAAGGTTAGAGACTTGAAATTTGGTATTTGCATTTCTCAATGAAAATAATTTGACACGTGTTTCAGTGTTTTTTTGATGTTTTAGTAAAAAGGAAAAGAAAATATATGGAAAGGAAAAAGGCTGGTGATTGTAATTATTATAATAACATGTCGAAATCTGGGAACCTCTGAAGGTTAGGAGCTTGGAATTTGGAATTTAGACTTTCATTTGAAAAAATTAGATATTTACTTAAGCGTTTTTTGATGTATGTCTTAGAAGGAAAGAAAAGGGGAGGGAAGAAAAGATTTTTATATATTGGAATCCTGGAATGTTAGAGAAATGAAACTTATTTGAACAAAAATTCGTTATGTTTGTAGGCGTATGATGAGCGAGGCCGTAGACCGAGCAAGTGTGTGGGCTGGGGGAAAAGCCCCCACGTACTCGCACTGAAATTCGGTGTATCTCAGGACACCAGAATGCTATTACATACAACTTGATATTTGAACTGAGATTCGTTATGGTTGTAGGATTACGAGGTGCGAGTCCGTAGGCCGATCATATGAGATATCAGAGGGTCTAAGGGCGAATCCCCAAACATTTCTTTTTAAATTGATTATGATTAGAGGCTTATGTGGTGCGAGGCCGTAGTAACGGGGGTCCAGTGGCGAAGCTCGTAACTAGCTGCAGTCTAGTAAGTATATAAAGTTATTGGTGTAATGACTGGAAATTGCTTGTACGCCTACGGACAAATTTGCATAAGTAGCCACGAGAAATGACAATCCTTTAAAATAAAAATTTTAAAAAGCCACCAAAATGTACTCTTGAATAAGTTGTATATTATGTTTGCGCAGGGACGGATCCAGAACGGGCTCCTAGAGGGGGCGGAGGGATTCTTAGGGGGCGGTTGGGGATGCTTCTGTAGCAGTGGAAAATTTACTTAGATGATCTGAAATTGCCACAAATTACTACTAAAGTACACTGTTAATGGTGCCGCTGAGTAGGGGCGGACGACCTTTCGCCCTCCCCCTGGATCCGCCTATCCTACTATACAACGCTATGCAGACTTAATAGTAGTGGATTACTAATTATAAAGATACGTGTTACTGCTCGAGGCTGCATATGGTATTTTATATACACATACAGCTACATTAATACATTAATTTTGATACATTAATTGATATTTAGAACTATCTCTACTACAACTCTTAATACTAACTGGGGTGGTACGGTCACAGAGAAACGTATTGTTGAAGAAAAAAGGTTCAAGAAAAGGAAGTTGCTCCTCAATTTGATTTTATATATATTTTATGGGCTGTTCTATTAGCTAAGGCCTAGCCCATCACGACTAGGAAATGACCTCATTCAGTAAGCACAATAACTCACAAAGAATTAGGAAAGAAAGCAGCCTGAGCCTAATGAAGAAGTTTAGGATTGCGACTAAGGTTTCATCCCAGCATTTGACTAGTGTTACAGAAAACAAAGGACAAATTTCCATCAGGATGACCGCATCAAAAATATTTACTACCTTCTCGATCGACTATTCCCACTAGAATCGAATCTGACAGTGAGATTGCTCTCACCAAAGTCGATAGTTTTAGTCAATCAAATTTGGAGTAATTGTGACATATTAAAGCACTAAAACCGAATATCAACAGAATGAAAAGAACGCAAGGCTGTCACACGATTACTTACCGCAAGTCTCTTAAAATCTCATTTTAAGCATATGATTGAAAATCAAAATCTCTTTGTCAATAATTTCGAAAACTACCCTGATTCGGAACACCCGAATTTTCTGACACGGAATTTCGGATCCGGATTCAATATCCGAAATTTCGGATCCGGGTCCAAGATTCGAAATTTCGGACCCGGATCCAAGATCTAGAACTTCGAATCCGGATCCCAGATCCGGATTTTCCGATCCGGATCTAAGATCTGAAATTTCGGATCCGGATCCAGTGTCCGGATATCCGGACCCAATAATATCCGGATCTGGCCATCCCTACTTGGTATGTTAGTTTTTGTTGGATTGTGTTTCGTTAGGATATGTTGGTTTTGTAAGATTGGGTTAGTATAGGATAAGTTTAGGTAGGTTAGATTAGCGAAACGGAAGTTTGTTTATACGCAATATAACTGTATTAGTTTCGTAGAATTTTTGTCGCAGGAAAGGTTGCAATATTGAAATATAAATGGAATGTTTCAAAGATATATTCAAATAGGCTCTAATGTTACATATTCTTTATTTTGCTCTTAACAAAAGTAAAAAGACAAGAATAAAATACTTCGTAGAAATAACAGAAGTACCCAATGGGGTACAAATGTACCCCAGTGTAGATTTAGCCAAATACATAAGCAGGTCACTTTACTACATAATTGTTATTGAAGAAATAAGTTTTCTTACAGTCCCGCCTACAATAAAAAAACACTAGTCGACCTCAGGTGCCTGCAATGGGGTACATTTATAGCCCCCTTGGTTGTTCGAAAGATAACCTTCAAAGCCCACACATGCAGTACTCTGTCGCCGTTTCTACTGGCATTGTTCCATTTGAAAAGTACATGTTAATGTTTGTTCTGGTGAAGTTGTTTGAGTTATTTCTCTAATTTCATCTTTATCGTTAAATCTTTAAACTCATCGTACGATTCTGTCAGATCTCGAAATATTTCAATCTTAGTAGAAATTCTTCTCTCTGGTTTCATATTGATCTTACTGATGATAAAAAATATAACACATTGAATATTGCGCTATTTCAAAAGAAATTAAATTGTATATATTTTGCAGTTCTACTGTGTCTTTGTAATGCTAATCCAATAACTGTCGCTATAGAACTTGGAATCTCATATCCAGTTAACTAAAAAAAAATGCTGTTCAATTCTGATGTTGAATTCTGATTTGCTATTGGTAATTCAAAAATTGAATAATGTTTTATAACAGCGGATTAGATATACAATAACATATGTTTTTTATTTCTTAAAGAAAACATAGACATCCAGACTTCCAGTTATCACTGTTTGCATTTGCATTATTTTTCTTGGTAGCACCGAGTTCGTTAGAAGTATCAATTTCTATTGGTGTAATGCGCCACATGTTTTAGAATTGTAATATATTATGAAATTTGGAGAATCTTCATATGCCTTCAACTACGTAACTATTGTTGTAATATTACATATATGCAAAATGAAAACGACAATATTTTCTATCATTTCTACAGCACACCATTTTAAACAATATAAAAGACTCTCTTTATGTTTTCAATGTCTCCGGAATGGTAACACGCGTAAATTTCTGTAAGTGATATTTATCATTTACATTTATTTAAAATCATATAAGTGATTACGTGTGACTTATCTAAGTAGACTTTCCAACTGAACAAGTTAAAAATTGAATCCAATCGATCCTTATTTATTAAAAGCATATCATATTATCACAAATGTATTATATATTAAATAAGTTACTTTGCGTGATCTTTGTACTTATTACTTCACATTTAGTCTTGTAAAAATATAATTTCCTTTATGTTGCAGACATGCTACTTCATTAGTTTGCTTCAAAGATCAATAAACGTGCTTTCCTTAATTTTCATTTAATCTGCTGATTTAAAAACAGAAAAACTATACAGTATCTCGGAGAGAAAAAATAACATGTTGAGTTCGGAAAATTATGAATGTAGTGCTATTGCAAGGTGTATCAAAAATGTCTGTCGTTGCCTTTTTCCTGTATATACAAAAGTAGGACATGTCCATTTGGAAATTTGTAAGGAATAAATATAAGATGTCTTTTCGGCGAGTACAAATACCACGTCGTACTGCAATATACATATTACATTAGCTTGGTTTCGCGTGGACGATTTCAGAATAGAATAATTAACAGTACTTGAATTCATTCCAGCGTAGTCTGCTTTACGTCTTGATCTGCGAAGAAAAGTTGACTTCAGAAGGATTTCTAGGAGTCCGAACATCTCCAAAATCAATTAGTCTTATGTTGTACTATAAAAGGAATGTAATACTAACGCCGAGATGATTTCCTGTTACTCCTAGGTGTTTCATAACTCAGTGTTCACTTACATTTTCCAATACAAAATTATCATTAAGGATGGTCTCTCGTGTGTTTAAGGCGAAGATTGAAAGTTCTTAAAAGTCATGATGTAATATGAGACAATAGCTTGTAATAATCTGATTAAACCCCTTAACTTTATCAGCAGCTTCTGCTGTCGGCTGGGATCTAACATGACCTGAATCGTAAATGAGAGATGTGCACTTTAATTGGTGGAGAATTGTTTCTAGCCCTGTTAGTTTTATCTCTGCATGTTTTCAGTTTCAGTTTCCTAGTATTACATGCTTTTCTTGTGTTCTTTGTTGGCCAATAGCTGTTGTTTGAGCAGGCATTTCGATGCCAAGTCTAGGTCCTCCCCCACACACCCTTTACAATGCTGACCTCTTCCGAAATGGGTACATCCTATGCGTTGGAACCTACCGTTAGAAACTGTTCTCAATTTCTTACCTAAAAAGGCATAAAAGGAATGCATCTAGCCAAAGTTGCAACGGTACTTGAAACATACAATTTTAAAAATAAAGTATACATACTTACCTGTTTATCAAACAATGGTGCAGTTTGAACTTAATGTGGCGTTACGTCTGCGATCACAATGTGACACCTGCGTTAAAATTATCCTCTTTCAGTTCACGCAGTTCGTTGTAATATTAGTTAATGTCATGTATTATCTCATTAAGAGTAACTCTTTGTGCAATGGATCTGAATTGCATTTTAAGTTATATTAGGTTAAATTTCCGGATATTAACTCTGGATGACGTCGTTGGGTATTATGTTTCGTGATGCCGCGGATGTATTAATATGCCTTCGATGAGAGATGTGGAACAAGAAATAACATTGCATCGCATGCTTTACAACTCAAATCACTCGTTTTATCCCTTGTATGCTTTTCATACTTGTTTTCTAAGAAAGAACTGGTACATCAATGATGTTGAAGATTGTGCACATCTTGCGTCATTCAAATATCGTAATCGAAGCTGAGGATTTTATCAGCGTATTGTGAGTTAATGTCTATAAATTTTAGTTGGTTTCATCCACTCCTTCACCGAAAGATCCATCACCACATGTGTTTCTGTGTACATTTACGTACTCTTGCACGCAATCTTGACTAATGGTCTCATAACTTATGTCCGAAGTAAGTGACGCCTACTAGTAACACGAAACATCGGCCAGTTCGTACTAAATATATTATCTTTACTTTACGACTCGATTTTATACCTGCGATAAAGCAGTGCATTGATTTGAGTGAACGTTGGACAGTATGCCTACACAGGTTCCACAAATAATTACATTATACTGATTTATATTACTGTACAGACAAAACAGAAAATTTTGATAATAGTAAGACAAATAATCTTACCTGAACTAAAGCTCACTACTACAGAACTTTGCATTTTAAAAGTAACACATAGATTGAAATTCTCAAAGGCCGAAAATACTAATTAAAACCCTTGGATGCATAAGCAGGGCCTCCGAGGCCCTATTTAGTTTTGTTTCCTTAGCCTTTGAAATATTTTATTGTGTAAAAGGCTGTGGCTTTGCGTAATCTTCGGATTGAGGATGTACATTGTGTATTGTCTTTCTGTACCCATTAGCTGTCAACGCTTTTTAGTAATTTGCATTTATTCATTTATACCCTATCAATGCATATGCAGGGCCTGCGAGGCCCTTGACCAGATTGCGTTCGCATTGCATTATTTTCAAACTTTTTGACGTAAAATATATCTTTCTATAATATTTTCAGACCTGGCATTGAATAACTGGGTGTTTTTATACATTTTAAGATTGTCAATAGATGGCACTACGCACGTTGATAGTGATTTTCTTGTAGAATTTTTCCCCAAAGCATTTTACATTGTAAATTCGCAAAGAAATAAAATGTGTTTAGTAAATTGTATCCAACTTATATCAATTTTGGAAAATGTAATAGATATTGAAAAAGAAAGCATCAGACGAAAATGTCAGCAGTTTTGTGCGTACGTGTCTTGAAGAGACAGCGACATCCGATAGTAGTGCGACCGACTCTGAAGTTGAGGATTGTTCTAGTACTGCTCGGCCTATTAGTGCTCGTGAGGAAAGTGATCAGGACTATTCTTCATCAGGTTCAGGGTATTGTAGTGACAGTGAGTGCATACAACAAACAAAGAAAGATGATACCTTCATTAGCGTAAATGGAACAGTATGGAAGAAGAACGCTCCGTCTACTACACGTACCCGAGCTCATAATATTGTAAAGTGTACCCCCGGTGTTTCAAGGGAAGTGAAAACACCGTGTCCCAAAGACGCATGGGATTGTTTCATAACCCATTCAATAATAGAAGAAATTATACATTGCACTAATTTGGAAGGGAGAAGATTAGCAACGGAAAAGGGGAAGAACGTTTCCGTTGAAGAAATGAATGCGTTTTTCGGTATTCTGTTACAAGCAGGAGTTGAAAAGAGTTGGGATGTGCCTATTCGTGAGCTATTTCTGGACGAGAGGTCTAATCCTCTTTACAAAGCAACAATGTCTGTCAATCGGTTTGAAGATATCCGTAAAGCACTGAGATTTGACGACAAGCGTACACGAAGTGTTCGTCTGCAAACGGACAAGCTTGCACCAATTAGTTATGTGTGGAATCATTTTCTTGATAATTGCAGAAACGTAATTATTCCCAGTGAGTTTGTAACGATTGATGAACAATTAGTGCCATTTCGCGGAAAGTGTAGTTTCATCCAATATATGCCGAAAAAACCTTCCAAATATGGCATAAAGATCTTTTGGTTGTGCGATGCCAAATCATCATACGCTGTTGATGGGTGTATATATACAGGCAGGAAACCAAATGAGCCAGTTCAAAGAAATTTGGGAGCAAATATTGTCAAAGAACTCACTCAAACTGTGAAAAACTCTTCAAGAAACGAAACAATGGATAATTATTTTACCAGTGTTAGTCTTGCAGAGGATATGCTTCAGCAAGGAATCACAATAGTGGGACAAAACACACCTGATATCCCGAAGGAGCTGAAAGCATCCCCCTCAAGAGAAGTGAGATCTTCAATTTTCGCCTTCAAAAATGACGTCACTCTTGTAAGTTACGCACCCAAAAGGAACAGATAAGTAATTATGCTTAGTACAATGCATCATGACAAATCTATTGTTGAAGACCATCCAAAGATGAAACCGGAAATAATAAGTTTCTATAACTCAACAAAGGGAGGTGTCGACGGAATGGACCAGAAAGTTGGTTCTATACTTCCAAAAGACAAAATCGAAGGTGGCCTTTTGTATTATGGACGAATATGATGGATGTTGCAGCTTTGAACAGTTATGTTGTCTTCTCCACTCAACATCCAGGCTATTTTCCTAACAGAACAGACAAACGTCGTCTTTTTCTTAGAGAACTCGCAGAAGAATTAGTGAAACCTCAGATGATCATGAGACTTCCAATACCTAATCTCCCAAAGTCAGTTCAAGATGCCTTGAAAAGATGTGGAGTTTCCAAGCCAAAACGAAGAAGTAGTCAGAGGTCAAGAACGAAAAAGGAGGAGATGCGGATCCTGTCCTTACGATCTTCACAGAAAAAGCACCTTGACATGCTCCAAGTGTGGAAAAAACGTTTGTAAGCAACACAGTAAGTTAGTTTGTAACTCATGCTTCTCATAAGTGAACAGTGTTTCCTGAACTACTGAACTTTGCAAACTGGACGGCACATGCTTAGAAAAGTTAATGTATTGTGATATAGGAACTAATGTTACTTAAGTCATTGTAGTGATAATATAAATGTCATAAAAGGCTTATAATCCCAATAATAATCAAATCACTAAAGCTCTTGGTATACATGCTGCATAGTTAGAGTTCAAAAGCTTTATATATATATATATATATATATATATATATATATATATATATATATATATATTTTATAGACTATAGTTCTAATAAAATACATGATTACAAACGCCATAGCATGTTATTTAGGTGAAATGATTTAAAAGCGTATTTTTTCCATTGAAAAATCTACAGGGCCTCGGAGGCCCTGCATATGCATTTATGTATAATTTTCATACCATGAATCTAAGGGTTAAATACGTACGTAACTGAATTATAAAACCCTGGAATGATGCATTTACAAATTTTGGATGCCATTAGGTATTTACATTCTCTTCTACATGCTTGATATGAGTAGAAATTTGTCATCTCCAATTTTATTTCATTTGGAAAGGTACATTTTCTTTGATTGATGCTTAATTCTTTCAAGGTTTCCGAGCTGGTAATTCTAATTGATTGTACAACATACAATTTCACATAATTGTTATTGTACTTCTTGCTTGAGTACAGGGCGTAACTGTCTGTTCTCCGAGGAAATTCATACTGGTCGGTAAGATAAATCTGGAAATAACAATAGACAGTTCAAATTCAAAATTTAACATACTATGTGAGGATACTTTATATTAGATAAATTTTGTAATTAGAGTACTATAGAATAAAATTGATTTCACTGATGATAGTTTTATCGATATCATCAGGAACAAGAAAAATTGAAGTGAACGAAACGATTTTGTATCATTCTAAGAAAGTGGCGCTTGTAAGTATATTTAATTATCCATTCAATCTGTACTCTCGAATTATTATACCTGATTTTATTGAAAATTGATATGCATCTCTCTCCACAATTCTGAATGAAGTAAACTCTTTAGTGTTGAAGTAAATGAAGAATTTATTTAAAATAAGTGGAGAAATCCACACTATTTGGGACATTTGAACAATACATACAAGCCAATTTTAAATGATAGAATATTACGTGAAATTGTTTTGTCTAGAAAACGTAGCATATATATTTGTTTTAACGTTTTCTTCACTTCAGTAACTCAAATTATATTAACCAACAGAATGAGAATCCAGCTCTCAACAAAAGTTAGACCAATCTTGCTGGATTCCTTCTGCAAATAACATGTTATATTTTAATTCAACATGGTGTATATTTTGTGTAAATGTTCTGAATCATCTCTCTAGATGATGTAAGAATTACTAACTAATGATCAAACGGTTCACTTTACTGCCCTGACGGTTATTGAAAAATAAAACATACAGTGACTTTCGGAATAACTTATTATAATGTAATAGTATATTTGCATATTTTCTTTGAAGCTCCTCTCTGCCGCCAATCCTTTGCAGCGACATTTATTGTATTATACAATTAATAATATATTTATTTCATTTCATTTATTGGCCTGCTTCATTAGCTTACAAAACATGCGAAATTCTCATGTAAGCATTACAGTTTTCACAAAGAAAAAAAACATGCAATACTGTCAAGTACCAGAGGTATACATCATACATCTTTCTAAAATACAAAACCACATAATAGGATATATTAAGTATAAAAACATGACAATTTACATCTAATTAGGTAACAGTTTGCACCACATCAGGCATGTACTCATGGGTAAGTATCTGTTACCAACTCTTCAGTTAATGAGTCATTTAAATGTTCTTTAATTGTGTAATAGCTCTTTTCAGTGAGTAGATTGTATAAAGTCTTACCGAGAATGGAAACATTGGTCATATTTTTCAAGTACAGGGGAAGTATATTATACAATCTGACACAATTCATGTACACGGTTTTGTTTATATTAGCATATTTTTGATGCATCACAAATATGTCACTACATTGTCTTGTATTATGGCTATGAACATTTTGTTAAAGACAAAAGGATGCTTGCTTTTCACATTAAAAAGAATAGATTTATAGATGTATAAGCTGGGGGTGTTAAAATTTTTGCTTCTATGAAAACCTTTTTATATCCCGATTTTGGGGGTAATCCAAAAAAAAATATTCTAATCGCTTTCTTTTGCAATCGGAAAGTGTTTAAACTATTTTCAGCAGATCCCCAGTGTATTATGCCGAAGTTAATTAATGAATGAAACTTGGCGTAGTAAAATCTAATATGTGCTTCTCTCGACACAGTACCTTGAAGTTTGTATAAGGCAAAACACACGCTAGTTAGTTTCTTGTTTAAGGTGGAAATATGAGCAGACCATGAAAGATCATTACTTATGATTACACCTAAAAGCTTTGTTATGCAAGAATATTGGACTAAGTTAGAAGATATTTTTATTCTAGATGATATACGCGGTTTTCCTGGAAAATGAAACTTTAAGAGAATCGATTTATCATGATTTATAATTAATCTATTCGCTGTTAACCATTTTACTAATTTGTCCGTAAAAATTTCAGATTTCCTCTCAACTTCTACTATTGATTTTCCCGATATTATCATACTGATGTCATCAGCATATAGAATACATTTTGCATATAGAAACCAGTTGTTAGCTACTCCTCTAATACCATAAGCATACAACTTGCTTAAAAGAATAGCATGATCAATTGTATCAAAAGCTTTGGATAAGTCGATGAATAGTCCAACAACATATTTACTGTTTTTTTTTTAATTTAAGAGCTATATTGGACATGTAATCAAACAAGGATATTTCAATATTTTTCTTATTTTGGAAGCCATGATGTGATGGTGATAGTAAGTTACATGACTTCAAAGAATTGCAGAGTCGTGACTTCATCACACATTGAAAAATTTTTGAAAACGTGGAAATAATGGAGACTGGGCGATAATTTCTTACATCATGCATACTCTCCTTTTTATGGAGATGAATTACTTTTGCCACCTTTAACACTGATCGAAAATATCCTTTCTCAAGAGTGGTTTAGTAAATAACAGAGATGATTTACGATGAAAGGAAAACAAAATTTAATAACAGTCACTGGAACTTCATCAAAACGTGAAGATCCCGAATTAGATATCCTACTCAATATTTTCCATAACTCCTCTACTGTTGCTGGAATTAAAAAAATATAGTATGTGAATGCATTGGAAATTTCATCGAGTCCTCATAACTCGCTTGTATGAGATCTGGTAATGGTACACTATCTAGAAAATAATCATTGAAGACATCTGCAATCCTGCTTAGGTTCTTTAATATTTTCGTTCTCAACTTTAACATACTCAAAGTCACTCTTTTTGTTGTTTTTTCTACTAGTTAAGGTTTTTCACGAAGTTTTAGCTTTATTAGTAGAATAACGTATTGTGGAGCTATTTGATAGTAACTTAGCTGTTTTAATTCCTCTTCTGTATATTTTCCTGTACTTAAAAAATATAAGTTCGAAACCTGTGAGGAAGTTATGTATTTATTTTCAGTAATCTATTATATCTAAATAGGTTACTTTTAGAAATTTTAATGCTTTATTTAACCACGATTTAGTGGACGACGTCCGGAATTTTCGAGTAACTTTTGGAAACGCCATATTGAAGTAATGTAAGAAAGTTTCAAAGAAGTATTTAAACTTACATTCAGTGTTAGACGTATTATATGTGCCATTCCAAGACTCGTGATAAAGCAAGAAATTTAGATATTCCATATTATGACTCGAGAAAATTTTGTTTGTAACTGTGTATATTTTAGACATAAGAACTATTGTTGGTGATAGTAAGACTTGGTATTGTTTTTAAGTGACTTTTGAAATAATCGCATCATGATCAGAGAAACCGGGATCAAATACTTCAAGGTTATAGGCAAATTGTTTTTTTTTCCTATTGATGAACTGATCTAGCGCAATTTTATTTTGACATGTCGATATATCCACTAGCGCTTGCAGACTGTATACATTTAGCAGATCTCGTAGATCGGATTTCTTTTTTGCTTCCACTATCCAATTTGCATTAATATCACAACAGATGATCATTTGTTTCAAAATCGTTTCGTATGAAGTCCAAAAGACTTTCGAGTTTCTTCAAGAAAACAGTAAATATGCACAATGGCGACCTATAAATGCATATAATACAAATGTTAACACTTGGTATGTAATGGCTACAGCTTCAAAGTCAAATTCACAGGTGAATTTTGTAATATAAGTTTCAGAAGATTTTAGACTATTGTGAAAAAAGGTGCATACACCTCCACGTTCGTGTGAAACACGAGCGAATTTAGTGATAAGATTAAAGTTTTCAAAATTGACCTCCTTAATAAGTGTATCATTCAGCCAATGTTCACCAAGACAAATAACCTTACATTCTTTCAAATCGTCAGCTAAAAGTACATGAAAGTGTTCGAGTTTATTCTGGACCCCTTGTACATTCTGATGAAAAATACTTATTGTATTAGCTTACTTGAGTTCGGATTTTTCATCTGGTGTGCTAAATAAGTTACATTTTTTTTCGTTTTTTGTCAGGCTGCAAACGATACTGTATTATCATTGCTAAGACCTGTACGGGGGAAAGTAAGAGGAATGAGATCCCTGTTCCTGTTCTGAGCCTTAATCTTATTACTTAAATTTTCAGATACATGACGCTTTCCTAGATTATTCAAATGTAAACCATGATGGGTGTGAAATTCTCGTGGAAGACTACTTACATCTAACTGTACATTTGTAAATTGACTACAAGCTTTACTAATGATGCTATTTGTTTTATGTACTTATGAGTTAATACAAGAACTCTTCGATAGATCATGCTGGTGTGGCAGATTAACTACTATTACATTTGTATGAGTAAGAGTGCTGAGTGTAGTCTTCAAAACAGACTTGCATCTTCAGACTCATTTTTGACACATCATTAGTGCCTCCTATAAGTACAACAGTATCAGTATCTTTGTATGATTTCCGGTCCACACATGAATTTACAACGTTATTTAGTTTTACACCAGGCTCAACAATACCTACTACTTTCATATCGTCACACTCCTAAATTAATCTGGAAGCAAGACCACGACCGTGACTATCTCCTACAATGAACACCTTCCCTTGCACTTTTTTTTACCTGATTCACTGAAATTGAGTTTCCAATTACAACCCCAAAACATGACTTACTGCTTGAATTCTGTGACTGAAATCTTCGGCGATCCTGCTGGTTTAAGCGATCTACACGTCGCACTTGAATGGGCCTATTTCCTAGGCTAACTTGCTTTACATTATCACACTGACCACTTAACTCACTGAATCTGTGTTTTGTTTCAATATTATAATCGTATTGTAGACCTGATACTTTATTACCCAGTAGTTTACCCTTATTATTTGAGTTGCACACAGTGTCGTATCTTTCTGCAGCTTTGACACTCCATTGGCAATTCGCAATCTTGCACTTGCGTTGTTAATAGGGCTACAAATGATTTGCGGAGGGCTTGTATTCCCACTATATTGTGATTTCCAACTGGAAGAAGATGGTATCTTCGCGCTGTTATTAGGTTCACTAGTAGCATTTGGGACTTCGGCTGTAATCCTTACGATGTCGCTCCAGGTCTTTCTATTTTGCCTTGTACTAAACGATTCTTGACCCAATTGTTGCAGACTAAACAGGTGTAACATAAATATTTGAATATGCACCACTATATTCAAAAAATGGCGTGTATACTGTAACTCAGGATGGGTCTCATTTATTCCATTTTCCTTTCGTATAGATGAAATACTGTTATTAGTTGGTGAAGATAATAGAAAGCTATCCATTTATGCAGATATTTCCAAAATATATAATAAAACAATAAAAACATAAGTCAAAAACAAAATTATGCTAGGTTTTGGGTATCATTGCATCGTGATTTTGAGGGATTTTTACACTAGCAGAGCACAACTGTGAAGAGAAATTGACAATTAGCATTGATAAAGCTGGAGCAACGAACTGGAAAGCGGAGTAAAATATTGATTTTTTGGTTTAAACCTACTGTCTTGGTTGTATGCCAAATATATATTACCGTCTATAATGAAGATTTAGTATGCAAATATATGAAACAAAAACGAAAATGACTTGTCTTCAGGCTAGAAATGACACTCTTCATGGCTATAAAATACATCGAAAACCTGAAACAGAATATGAACCTACAGGAGTCACGTGGTTAGGTGGGTAGAGTGACAGGAGTAGGAGTTCTCCTACTATTTTGACACCAAATATAATCCAATCCAATCAGATCTTTGTTTCCTTTAACAAAATATTATATCAAGTATATAAATTTTATGTTAATAAGTATTGAAACTATATAACAAGGAAATAAGCTATTTATATTTTCCTTCAAATGAGTATTATTCAGTGGGGATTTGAGTACTGTTAGTAATAGTGGTTGTTTCCAGTTTAAGGTCTTTTATATGTACCCCTCAATTCCCCGTTCTCGCAGAGCAGACCAGCTTCAACTAACTTAGTGTTTGTGTGAGTCGTAGTACTAAACACAGAATAAGTAGAAAGGCTTGTGGTTAGAAAAAAAGGAAAAGCTTATGTCAAATTAATATTCTGCTGTGTAGAATATTGAAAATTCTTAGGTTTGGTAAGAGTCATAGACAGAAGTGCAAGAAATGCAATCACACAATAAGTCCGTGTAACGAATAAAGAATGCTTTCTTTGAACACCAATAAATTATACAGATCTAGCTACGTGGGATAAGAATATCAACGTGTGAATGAATGATAATCATACCATTTGTCTCAAATATACAATAGCGTGAAAAACTGTTAAAAGGATACAACAAAAGGGGATAAGATAATGTTTCTACCCTGAGAACACACTGAATATCACTTATTAATTTTTGGAGTGACAGATTATCATCTCACCGTTCGGTGTAGTATATTCATTTCTACATTCGGGTCCAGGGTAGCTCAATGCTAGAAGATTGGCCTCTGGATCATGGAGTCCTTGAATCAATCCCAGATCATGGCTAGTGGATTTTGTGGTGGACAAACACTAGTATGCGTGAGTTTCTTCGGTTTTTTTCCGTTTCCTCCCACTTACTTTGTTCCACCCTTTTCATTCATCTCTCATTACTACCGTCTCCTTAAACTTAACTGTTATAAAAGTGGGAGGGAAATTTACAGATTTAATTTCATTTCCCTTTCACATTCCAGCGACGAAAGAAGAGTGTGTGGTGATCGTGATAAAAAACGATTTCGAGATTTCAATGGATTTTCGTTTCATGGTCCCACCATATCGGAAAATGATTTTTCAATATACCCATCTATTCCTGATGCTTTTACCTGCACTCCGCTAAACGTCATGCCAATCAACGTATTTTGACCAGTTCTAGACATAATGTTTTTATATTATATCATTACCAATGTTCCTTTTGCACCTAAAAATAAGGGTAATTTACAAAAGGATGAAAATGTAAAATAATTTAATTTCCTCAAAAACAGCTGGACTTTTATTTACTTTTCATAAATAAATATTTTGTTAATAATTCTACACCGTAGTATATATCGTTGTTCTGAAAAAAATACAAAATCTGTAATTTACTGTAGTGGTTAATTTCTTTTCGGACAATTTTCTCAATTAGATTTCACAAATAAACATTTCACTACTAATCTAACAAAATGGCTATAAAGCGGTGTCGTATACATACATACATACATACATACATATATATATATATATATATATATATATATATATATATATATATATATATATATATATATATATATCAGTTGCCTGAGTAGAGTCGCAATTACGTGAGAACGATGCACCCGGGCACATCCACGCAACGTAATATTTATCAGGTTCAGAATTAATAAGTAAATTACGTACAATGTCAAATACATATATGTAAAGTTTGAGATTTAACGAATGCTCTGATAATATTCAGAACGAAAGTAGTAACAACGTATTAATGGATTTAAAAATTGAGTTTGCGAGAAAATTATAATCAGGGTTTCAACTTTTAACTTTATAACAAACAAAGTATAGAGTGGTAACGTCAACTTCCCGACTCTAGATATTTTTACCAACTCGACTAAATCCTGCCGCCAGGGGCACACTAGAAGCAATGCTTCGACGTGTCACTATATCGACGAACGACATTTACCGGTAAGTGGTCATCTAGGTGTTGGTGCCTTTTACGACATGGGGTATAGTCATGCTCTAAATTTTGGTGAAAATAAATGAAATGGTGATATGTTGTACATCTTCTCATCGATTTAGAAAGTCTTAATTGGCACAACCATCAATTATTAACGATTTGGTTACTACAGGTCCAGAGTTTTGAAAATAGTCGGGTGTAACAATATTTTCGATTTCGGTGAAAATGAATGAAACTGAGAAATGCTGTAGATGATGTGATCCTCGAAAAGGTGTTAGTTCGTTGCTATCCAGTAACGATAAGTTAGTTAGTAGGTAATTTACTCGCATTCGGGAGGTTTTTGCTGGCCAGGTCATCCTCCTATGGTTTTTTAAAAGATGAGCATCGGGATGTTATCTACACTTAAATGGTGACGTCTGCTATCTCCCCATCCGTTTTTCGGGTTGCTACGGTTTAGACCATTTCAGGGTTTTATTCAATACCACCGAAATCCCAAAATGCAGTTATACCAACTGCTGTTTTAATGGAAATGTCAGTCCGAAGTGGCCAAATTGTCAGTGATTGGTGATTGTGCCCATTGAGATTCGTTTCTCAGGATCACAATATCTACAATACAGTATATCAGGATTTCAACAATTTCTATCAAAGTCCAGAATATGGACATTTTCGGCCGTTTTCTAAAAAAGGCCCTGTAATGGGCAAATCATTAGTAATGGGTGGTTGTGTACATTGATACTTTTCCTCAGGATGACAAAATTTACAGCGTATCACAGTTTCAGGCAAATTCATCAAAATCCTGAATATCAGTTTATTTGACTGCTTTCAGAAAAAGTGGCGTCGTACTGGCAAAATGATCACTAATTGATAGTTGTGTCCATTAAGACATTTTTTCAGGATCACAATGCATGTAAATGATAAAAAAATGACCTATATTAGTGCGGAATCCATAGCTTTGTTTGTAGCTGAGATGAACAGTGGCATTTTCAATGTCATTTAAATTTAAATTCAGACAGATAACATGGGAGAGGAGGGATATATATATATATATATATATATATATATATATATATATATATATATATATATAAACAATGACACAAGTAAGAGTTTGTGACTTAATAACACTTACACCACCCTAACGATGTCGATCAAATTTTTCACGTAGATGAGGTTTGAGCCTGAGATGTTTTTTACCTACTAACTTTGGTGTTGCAACTTAGGGGGAGGCGAACATATATAGCAGTGATCGAAAATGTCTGATATAAGTGTCGAATCATATTTTTCGGGGTCGTTGAGACAACAATGACACATCCGATGCATCCAAACTGAGTCACACAACTTGGAGCCGAAGGAGGAGGAGATACATGAAAACTGATAAAAAATAACATTTTTTTGTCGAATTCAAATACAAACTTTTAAGAGGTACCAAACAGGCAAGGACGTCTGCATTTAAAGTTTTTATTTTAACTGGGGTCGGAAAAAGTCAGCTTCAAAGTAAAGTACCCTTTATGAATTTTCTTCTGGACGAGGGAATTACGCCACTTTGTAAGGTTACTACTGAAACGATTATAAATGAATTATAAACACATTCGTTTCAGTTATTTGTGCGAACTTTGTCAAAAAGTAAATAACACTTCACTGCTTGAGAAAACTACTCCTTCTGGAATCTTTCGAGAAAAATGAGTTAAACAGTATTGTTAGATTATTAATGAAGTATTTCTTTACGAAAGATGAACAAAACTGTCTGAAGAGTTAACAAGAAAACAATTTAGGGAAGAAACCACAGTATAGGAAAACCCTCACTTTTACTCACCTTTCTGTATATTTACATGACGAAAGAGTTATGCCATCTTTTTAGGTTATTAGTGAAATATTTATTTATGAAGTCTGATTGAGAGAATTGTGCCAAAAGAAGTCATACCATACAGTAAATTACAATTAAAATTTTGTATTTTTTCAGAACGACGATTTATATTACGGTGTAGAGTTCCTAATATATTTCTTTAAAAAATAAATATACTAGTTCAAGCTGTTTTTGAGAAAATTGAAATATTTCAAATTTTAATCCTTCTGTAAACTACCTAATTTTTAGGTGCAGAAGGAACATTTGAAGCGATATACACCCTCCATTCGAAAAGAAACCGAACTTTTGAAAACAAATAGTACCACTAGTGCCATCTGTTGTAATATTTTACCGGTAGATGGCGTAGTCCCTCATTGACAACTGGTATAAATGTCATGACATTTGGATGCACGGCAACAAAATTATTGCGTTTCAACTGTCAGTGTGTTGTGTACATCGGTCGGAAAATGAGTTTCAAACAACGAGCTGCAATTGAGTTTTGTGTTAAACTGGGTAAAACTTTTAGTGAAACGCACCAAATGCTACAAAATTCATATGGTGATGAGTGTCTATCCCGTACGCAAGTTTACGAGTGGTTCAGGCGATTCAAATCGGGTAGAGAGACGCTGGATGATGACGAAAGATCAGGCCGTCCCAGAACCGGATTATCGGAAGAAAACATCGAAAAAGTGCGTGAATTCATCAAACATAACACAAAATCGTCGGTGAAAGTTATTGAAATGGAATTAGGCATTCCTCAAACAACCGCATACCGCATTTTGACCGAAGTTTTGGGCTTTAAGAAGGTTAATTCGCGGTTTGTACCACACAAACTCACCGAAGACCAAAGGTTGATCGAATTGCGCATTGCAAAGACATCTTTAAAAGTGCTCGGCAGGATCGAAATTTCTTGAAATCGATTGTAACTGGTGACGAGACGTGGTGTTTTGAATATGAGCCCGAAACAAAGCGGCAAAGTGCTGAATGGAGAGCGCCGGATGAAGGAAAACCCAAAAAAGTCGCTTGATGAAGTCAAAAGTTAAGGTGATGCTGATTTGTTTTTACGATTCAAAAGGAATTATCCACAAAGAATTTGTTCAGCCCGGCCAGACAGTCACTGGAGAGTTTTACTTGGGCGTCATGAAGCGTTTGCTGGCAAGAATTTGTCGTATTCGGCCCGAATATCGCAAAATCGGCAGTTGGACTCTTTTGGACGATAATGCACCACCACATCGTTCGCGACTTCTAACTGAATTTTTGGTCAAAAATCACATTATTCGGTTGCATCATCCGCCCTATTCACCAGATCTCGCTCCGTGCGATTTCTATCTGTTCCCGAAACTGCATTTGGCGATGAAAGGAAAGTGGCACGCATCGATTGATGCCATTGAGAAGGCGACGACCGCCGTCCTAAAGACCATTCCAATAAAGGACATGGAGAAGTCGTTTGACAACTTGTTGGAGCGTGCAAATATGTGTATCGATGCAGAAGGGGAATACATTGATTAATAAAAATGATTTGTTCCAAAATGTACATTGCTTTTTTTAAACGTTCGGTTTCTTTTGGAATGGAGGGTGTAGTATTATAAAATCATCATGTATTGAATTAGTCAAAATACGTCCACTGACATGGTTTCTAGTCGAATGCATTTAAAAGTGTAAGGAACAGATGTATATGTATTAGAAAACCATTTTCCGATATATTGGGACCATGGCATGTAAATTCATTAAAATCTCGAATTCAATTTTTATAGTGATCACCACACATTGTTCTTTTGTCGCACGAATGTGAAAATGAAATATAATTAAATCTTTAAGTTGTACCTCCCACGTTTATGAAGGTTAAGCTTAAGGAGGTAGTGATGCTGAGAAATATATGAAAAGGGTGGAACGAAGGAACTGAAGGAAACTGGAGAAACCCGAAAAAGCCACGTGCACCACCAGGCATGATCTGGGATTCAACCAAGGACTACATGAATCAGAAGTTAATGCTCTAGCATTGAGATACCGTGGACCTGAATAGGAATATGAATAGACTACACCCTGTTAAGTGTCGTAACATTATATATATATATATATATATATATATATATATATATATATATATAATGAGAATAGTGTTAGAGTTGCGCCTTAGTTTTCTTTTGACAAAGAGGTTAATCAGCGCCACCAAGTGGTTGGTTGACGAACTATATCAACAGATATGTGAAATATGTGTGACGCCGCTTCATACTGAAGTTGGTGATAGCAGGGGTAAAACGTATTTAGTGTAGAATTGGATACTAAGCGAATTCTAAATTGTTACGACGAGTTGGAGCAGATTTTGTAATGGAGTTGTGTTATTTCGCTCTTCTTGTTAATAGAAATTGGATTAATAACATTGATATAAGGTTGTGCTACGAATGATTAATACTGAATAGGAGGATTGTTGAAAAATTTAATAGATTTTCTGTGACTCTATGGACGTTTAAATGGAAGGCGGTAAGTTGCATTAGAAGCATATGTTTGTGGTGGATTAAGCCTCCATTGTTCACGATTTGTCAAGTTATTGTACATTCATTGGTTTATTTAATTACTATAAAGATATATTCGTTTATAAGAGCTTATCATTTAAGCTGAGTGGAGAATTTAGTGATATATTCGAAGGTTTCACAATCTGATATTTTGTGGCAAGTAAGTAATTTTCCGAGTGAAAGAAAGCTTTATGTTATATGGTCTCTGGAATATTCTCATGAATTTAGTGAACTATTATTTTATTCTCTCTGCTTCAGTTTCACAATTTAATGAACTAAACGTGGGGTGATTTCTCGACTGGGATCGCCTTACCCTATGCGACTGTCCATGCTTACTTCGGTAAGGTCCCATGAGCACAGCGTACCAACAAACACGTGAAGTGATGATCTGTCATTCCAAAAATCTAATAAGTTACATTCAGTGTGTTGTCATGCTGGAAAGAAATAGCTTATGCCCGTTTGTTGTATCCTTTTAACAAAGTTGTTCACGCTATTATATATTTGAGACTAATGGTACGATTATCATTGATTCACCCGTTTATATCCCCGTTCCACGCAGCAAGATCTGTATAATTTATTTGTGTTCAACGAAAGTATTTTTTGTTCGTTACACAGACTTATTTGTGTGATTGCATTTATTACACTTGTGGCTATGACTCTCACCAAACCCGAGAATTATCAATACTCTAAACAGCATAATAAAAGTTTGACATCAGCTTTTCCTCTTTTCTTGACCACAAGCCTTTCTGTATCATTGTCTGTTTAGTGCTATGACTTGCACAAACAGTCAGTTAGTTAAAGCTGGTCTACTGCGCGAGAACAGGGAAGGAAGGAGTAAACATACAACACCGTAAACTGGAAACAACCGCTATTATTAACAGTATTCCAATCCTGACTAAATAATACTCATTTGAAGGAAAATATCAATATCTTATTTCCTTGTTGTATTGTTTCTCTTCTTATTAACATGAAATTTATATATTTCCTATAATGTTTTGTTAAATAGAAACAAAGATGGTGTCAGAATAGTAGGAGAACTCATACTCCGCCACCATACTCACCTAACCATGGAAACTCCTGTAGGTTCATATTCTGTTTAAGGTTTTTGATGTCTTTTCTAGCCATGAAGAGTGTCACTTCCAGCCACAAGACAAGTTTTTCGTGTTTGTTTCATATATTTGCATACTAAATCGTAATTACAGACAGTAATTTATATTTGGCAGACAACCTAGGCACTAAGTTTAAGCCAACAAATTCAATATTTCACTCCACTTTCTAGTTCGTTGCTCCAGCCTTTTTTTTACTGTTAATTTTCAATTTCCCTTCGCAGTGGTACTCTGCTAGTGCAAAGATCCTTCTAACGCATAATTGCGAGGAAACACATATCCGAGCATAATTTTGTTTTTGTCTTATATTTTTATTACTTTATTATATATTTTGGAAATATCTGCCTAAATGGATTGCTTTCTCTTACATTCACTTACGAATAACATAATTTTATCCATAAATGTAAGGAAAATGGAATCATGCGTTACAGTATACGCTTTATTTTTTGAAAATAGATTTGCATGCAGTAGTAATGTATATTTCATTATCATTAAAATAACTACTTTTACAATTTACTCTATCCACTTCTACATAATAAATTTTATTATAAAATTATTAAAGTGTTATGTTTATTTTTTCCTTACTTGTACTTTAGCTAGGTAGTAATTTGAAATTTACCTTAGTAAGTAAATTTTCCATTATTCTTCTGATTATCCAATAATCGGAATTGGTTAACTGTGGGTACACTTTGTGTATGAATTATGAATTATTGCATTGGTGTATATAGAACAAATACTTTTATTTATTACAACATGGATATCACGCTTCGTATAACTACACATCCATACTGTGTTTTTGTAAAAAAAGATTTTAAACTCTGAGCGGTATAAAGTAGTACTTTAATTTCGGATTCTTGTTGTAAATAGAAATATGGTGTCAAGAACAATATATTTATGATTATGGAGATTGGTAAATATGAACTTATGACATGTGCTGTATGTTAAACAAACGAAGAAAAGTTAATCTTGTCATAGAAGTAAGTATTGTTATGCGTAAGTCTGATCCTAAATGCAAAACATGGCATGTCGCTCTAGACTTTCAAGTCTGGAGTAAAATTTCGAAGGCGCTGAGCACCAGGCGATATGGCCAAATGTAAATATATTCCACATAATTGCTTTGTATGTGTTAATCGAAACCTTGGAATTCTGGCCACCAAGGAGAAGTTGTAAATGATTTTTTGCCTTGGTAACAAGTTTCTGAAGCTGGCTTTTCCTTCAGATCTTAACGTTAACATCGGAACCAATAATAATTTCTAAGTATATTGGAGTTTTAGCTAGCTGAGATCCCGCCCTCATATCTGAGGCAAATTTGCACTCTATCGGATTTTGCTGCAGCATTTATGAGGTAAAATAACAGGTTTTTCTGGTTTGTCTTCAAAATTAACTAAGAATCTCTATTTAATACATTAATTAGGAAAGTTAGTAATAATAGTCTATGAGTTTGTACCAATATCCTTCATCGTGTTTCCCAGTGTCGGAAAAGCTGAATCTTCAGCATATTAAAAGATAGAACTGTTCGCCGATGAAGACGGTATATCGGAAACAGAGAATATGTATAAAAGAGGAGATTGGATTATGCTATTCGATTGAGTATGAAAGAAAATACGACTTCAGAAAATACGAAGTCCCAAGTTATAGAGTTTATAAAATAATCCATATTTTAAAAAGTAATAACCCATATTATTACCAAGCTTTTCGCAATTCATTAAAATGAAACAGGACGGAAGAAATTTATTATAGTGATTGGTAATAATGATAATTAGAAGAAGTAGTTGACCATACTATAACAAGGAAGAAATCCATTTTAATGGTGAGGTAAAGCTGTCGATTACTGAAGTAAGGATGTGAACGTGACACAAGTAATTTCCAAAGACGTTACCAAATGTGGAAGTTAATAAGGTTAACCGATGGGATTGCACCGAATGAAGCAGTTCGTTTTGTTTAAGAAACTACATATTTCAGATGCCTTCCAATCGAGAGATATGAAAAAAGTTCGAAGCATAAATATATATACCGTTGCTAGTAGCAGGAAAAAATAGAACGAACATTTCTTAATTAGTATGTGAGATATTTAGTCAATGTCCGTGGCAGTACAATTTTTCTGTTTGATGACGCACTGAATGCTATCGGAAGTGAGTTCCCGAATTAAAGCATTATAAATTTCTAATATGAGCTGGTTGGAAGATTGAAGTAATTGTGTAATTACCTCTTCGGAAACTTTAGGGCTCAATTGATGTGTGCAAGGTGCAGACGTAAATGCTGAGTGAAGATGTGTGGGTAAAGCATTTGCCTTGTCCCTCTCTGTATATAGGGGTTGGTTGTCCTTTTAAGCATAAGATGAACGAACTGTATGTCCAGTTAAGAGAAGAAAGTTTTTTTTTTCAATATATACTGGGGTGAAATTGTGTATTCAATTGCATGCTCTGCTCCAGGTATGCCGTTTATGAACAACAATATAATTATGAACTGTAATTTGCCATAGTCGAGTTTGATTCAAATACTCTGGATTTCGTATTTGTATATTCTAAAAATAGTGCGGGACTTTTTGCCGGGCGTCCAATATCGCGGAGGTATCATAAATTAGTTTGTTTTGTCTCGATATAGAGATATGATTTTGTTAGCGCAACTGGCAATAGCTTCACAAATGCTCAGTGCCTGATTTGGATGTTACCAAGGTAGCAAGAACAATATCTATGTCAGTATGATACTGATCTCATTTCGCATTGTTGTAAGGCATAAGAGTCTTATAATTGGTTCAGAAAGGTTTCGTCGCTGATGGGTGATAACGACTTTCACCGAAGATGGTCGCTGCCGATACAATCTAGATCATGTATATTACATTCATCGACCGTAAAGGCAGTGCTAAAAACAACATTATGTGTAGTCTAACTGCTTGGTCACTTATATCTACGCAATAGGTGTAAACATCCGTTTATATAAGAGTTAAGTGATCGAAAAACTCAGCTTTATCACGATCAGAATCACTGTGAATATTGATATCCGATGGTATGAAAAGGTTTGAAAAATGGTGAAACAAGTAGGTGAAAATGCAAGAGAAATCATGTAACCGTACACTGCAGCTATTGTTAATATAAGGCGAGGCCGGTAAACTGTTGTTATTAGGTGTTGCGGAAAATGTATGCTAAGGAACGCAGCTGAATCTATAAGTGAGTTTATTAGGAACTTCCATTGCAGCATTAACTTGGGCTCTTGCGTTATAGTCTGCGTAATCGCAGCAAAGAAATTGATCCCAACAGAAACGAACATAAGTATCAAGTTTGAGTGTAGTCTCATTTATTAGAAAGAGATTGATATTTCATGAAGCATTAACTGCTCAAATACTCTTCAGTGTTGCGCTAAAGGATGAATGTTCTGAAAAATGAGTGCAAGAGCCATATTCATGCCGAAAATTATTTAGTTAAAGTGTACTTTCTCTGGGAGCAATGCGAAAACGAACATACCATGCAGAATATGTAGCACACAAATTAACTTGAAATACAGCACAGGATACTCCAATAACATGTACTATACGTTAGCGTCGGAATGGGAAAATATTTTATAGGATGAGTGTCATGACCGTAGGAAGTTTTCCACAATAACACGAAATATGATAAATTCTGACCAAGGCACGTTAAAACCTATTGTACGAAGCGGAACCGTTAGCTCAGAACGGTCAATAGATGTTGCTGGTTTGCCTTTGTATTTGTAGCTACGCGTTGGGTGCTAGTCTCTGCAGCAGGTCGAGTATAGAGGTAGATTTTGCGTATTAGGCCTTCTTAAGTATTAATGGCGTCAGCAAAGAATCCACATTTTACGACATTTGAACACTTGAACTTATATGCTGACTATAATCCTGGCAACTTTCACATCTAATTGGAAGAGGGAAACTGGTTCATGGTAGTTCCACCTATGCGCATTCCAGTAGCAAGGGTTTTATGGATGATTGACAAGTGGTCAATCCTCGTACCATTACGTTGCATCGTTATTATTTCTGATATGTATACTTTTGGCCACTTCTATTCCATCAGCCTTTAATTTCTGGAGCGCCTCATCATCAGTTATATCAGGCAAACTACACGAATAACTATGAACAGCATTGGTGTTCTCGAAAAAGGATTAATTAGATTTTTTTTGTCTGGAATCTTAGACAGTTGCTCAGTTTTGCCAAAAGTCTTGTAGCTTGCATTATTACGGAAAACGATAGGAAAAGATTAACCCTCTGATTTAATAATAGCACCGTCTTTAGTGTACACTATGTGCTGGACACCGGCTCGAGGGAGGTATTTGCTGATCTGGTCAAAGATGTGACCGGTGTTACTGTACTTTCTATCGAATTAAGAATCAATGAATGCAATTTAGGCCGAAAATATTGTAGTAACCCAACAATTGACGTACTTGGATCCCCAACGGCCGCCTGCATTGGTTCCAAGTGTTCCAGCTTTCGAATATAGCTAGAAGATTAAGATCTAAAATGCTAGATTGCTGACTCTAAACTACCCTCCAAGAGCTGCTGGCACGACGATTGCTTCGAGGAGGAACTGGTTTGTTATCCACAACTGGTTTGGGTGTAGGGCTCTGAAGTAATACCGGTAGCTTATGCATGTTGCTAGAGAGAGGGAACCGGTCAAAACCCCCACAGCCAAAACCCCCACACTCAAGAAATGTCAAAACGCCCACACAAACGGTCATAACCCCCACACAAATGGACAAATCTCCCAAACGCACGAACGGTCAAAACCCCCACAGCCAAAACCCCCACACTGGTAGTCGGTCATAACCTCCAACGGTCATAACTCCCACACAAATGGACAAAACAGCCACACATAGAAACGGTCACAATCCCCACATAAATGGACAAAACCCCCACACAAATGGACAAAACTCCCACATGCAGAAATAGTCACAACTGCCACACAAATTGACAAAACCCCCATACTCATGTATTGCCCTTGTACTTTTTAATAACATTTTTATTCCACTTAAACTGATGTTGCAACTATTTTTCTTGGGCGTCATAAAGAGCCGTAACAAAGACGTGAAATGACGATCATTTCAGAGTGTGGGGGATTTGTCTGATTTTGTGGGAGTTTTGTCCATTTATGTGGGGATTATGATCGTTGCTATGTGTGGCTGTTTTGTCCATTTGTGTGGGGGTTTTGACCGATTGTGTGGGCGTTTTGACATTTCTTGAGTGTGGGGGTTTTGACCGTTCGTGCGTTTGGGAGATTTGTCCATTTGTGTGGGGGTTATGACCGATCGTGTGGGCGTTTTGACATTTCTTGAGTGTAGGGGTTTTGGCTGTGGGGGTTTTGACCTAGACCCTAGAGAGAATACACATCTCACAATTTAATAACCCTATTCCCGTAAAGAACGCCCCATTTGGATAAGTGATAGAGGTAGTCCAATCCAAGATCAGAAAATATTATCGTAGCAGGCGTTGACCTACGCCCTTAGTAATATTATTTCTCTATTAACAGGAACAGGAAAGGAACGACCGAGTCAGCGAGCAGGAAATGAAGAGCTATTTACTCTTACATCAAACACTCTTATGACATTAATGCAGAACCCATTGACCACAAAGTTACCTAGGTAGTTAGGTAGGTGTGTACGGATGTTTATTAATATACTCTTATTCACACAAGTTGAAGTTGAAAGCAGTAAATAAAATTGGAGTCAAAGTATTCCAAGTAACTTTTACAAACAAATTATTATTGATATAAATGTTACACGGAAGTTTTTTGGGCCACAACCATACCTACTATTCCTAATACCAGGTGCACAAACAAATCAATAGTAAGACAGTTAATGTCCTAGTGTTTAATTGTAAATATTATGTTAAATCCTTATTTTTATACACCATAATCTGTGTCTCTTTCGAGATTAGAAATATACTCACATTATTTGGAGCTGAAACTAATGATCAGGAAGAATGATTTATGTTTGCTTCTACAACAAACATCACTAACACGCAGTTGCACACAGTACGGTGGACTGTCTTTCCTGATAGTCCTCCAACCAAACATGGAACACTATTGGCTGCTTGATAGTTATATCTTATTGAAACATTACTTGATTCCTTCTTCGTAGAAAATGTTGATGTATAATGCATGTTAACTCAATCTTTTCCAATATGTATTTGCAAAATAATGAAATTCAAAGTTTCTTACGAATGGCATTAAAATAGCCATTAAAATGCCATTAAAACTAATTTGGCAGATGAGATGAATGAATTTTACTCTATTATTTGATTGAGCATTATTGAAATTATCTACTTTACAGTAAACACAAGACTAAGGAAAACAAATTTCCTTAGAAGAATGTTAAGAAAATCTTATCATTCTTTTAGTTTCTTTATTAAGAATAAGTTCTATTTCCAGAGATACGAAGCAATACGCTGCCAAAGACTTACAGTATTTCTCACGTTTCTTTGGCCTTTGAAAAACTTTTGAGTAAATTATGTTCGGTTGGTTCGTCACAGCTTCTAAACCTATTTGCTGGTACCGAAGGTGAAATCTCTTTACATTGAGGAACAGAAAATAATCGAGCGGAGAGAATTATAGGGAGTAAAAGAAATGATGCAAGGTTAAGTTTTCTTGAGCAACGAGAATCAATGTGCTCGTCGTCCTTCACTGCCTCCCTGCGCTTCCAAACTTGTTCGTACCACTCAAAAGTCACTGTTCAGGTTGATAGTGCATCACCAAGCTTTGTGATTCAATTTTAACGTGTCTGTTGCAACAGAATGTAATTGCTACATGTTATTTTCTTCTCTCTATTTCGCACTTTGAGACAAACAGCTACCGTAAGAACCACACGTCCTGTCTTCTAAACTACTACAACTACACTAATTCTAACTTTGTACTCTTACTAAGTAGACTAAGTACTACATACTTCAGTTGCCGTCCTAGAAATAGTGTTAGTAAGAAATGATTAAAGTAATCAATCCTAGAACTTATAACCACTAATATTTTTAACTTTACATTTATGAGAGAAAATCTTTACATGTTAGTTACTACGATATAAAAATGAATTTCATAATATTTTTACCAAGCTTCTTATTTTCTCTTACATTTCCTTCTTTTAATCATTGACATTTCTTTTATTGATGTTTACATAGTATTAATTATTTGGTAGTACATTAGTGGTTTTCACGTTATTGGATTTGCTTTAAAATTGAAGCAGTCATTAGTCATTATATTCTTTCTCCAGTCCGTGTATTGTGTTATGGGGGATAGTAGCTTGGTCGGTGAGACGATAAGGTTTAATGAACGTAGAAGATATTGTTGTAGACAAAAAAAAACTTGTATTAGTTTTAATCTTTTCTCAACTGAATTTGATGGAGATAATTGTACACCTTGAACGAAAGTCGTAATATCTGCTAAGGGAAGCTGCATTGTCTATTTTATAAAAGAGAATATCAAATAGAATATCAATAGGGAACTTAGACTTCATCAGTGAGAAAAAAAATATATAGCATAATCACTGCACAAGGGATTCTAAAGTCCAATTTGTAAATCTGAAAACTTTTAAACCATAATGTGCTTAATGTTATTTAGGATTTGAGTAGGTATTTTTAAAATTTTTGTTGGTTCTGTTTGATAGGAAAAACGTCAAAATATTCAAAATTTGGAGTTTTGAGACTAATATTCTCTTTGATGAGAATTTATTGTAATTGTGACCGGTCACAGTTAGATACATATTCTTGTCTATGGCTCTGCAAGACAACTTAGGGAGAAATTCTTTTATATATACCTTTTATGCTCAAGAAAGAAGAAACACTATATTTGTGTCTTGCTTAATATTGATTTGGAACCACATACATTTATTCCGTCGTAAATACCAGAAGAAAGGACATTTTCTTTGCAACTAAATTATTCATAAGTAATCGAAAATTCTTTGAAATAAATTGAAAGAAAAAAAATTAAAATACACTTAAGCATATAACATGTAAACTCATAACCAAGATGATGATAATAATAAAAAGAAGTGTAGTATCCAAAAAAAGCAAAAATAGAAGAAAAAGATGATAGGAAAAGAGAAAGAAAGTTAAAAGAGAACAAGAAAACAACCTAAAAAATTTTTAATTTCAAATTTAAAAAAAAAATTAAAAAATTTAGATGGCACCTTACAAATAAAAAAAAAAATATTTGTCCTTATTATTTTAATTAATTGTGAACGAATTTTAATAAAATTACTTTGAAAGATATTTATAGCATAGTAATACTTATTGGCTGTATTTATAGTTTTATAAATTGAACACTTCAGGGTAGGAACATTCGAAATAAAGGGTACAAAATTTCTAACATTGCGATATGGAATTCTTATGGACCAGAGACCATCAATAGAAAAGACACCTTGAAGAATATTATGAAAAAAACTTAAATCAAAAATACACCGCCTATCAGTTAGAGGTAACAAATAAAGGTCTTTAGATATGCAAGACAAACTCTTATCTTTGAAGTTTTTAAACTTCCAACGTAACCAAGCCAAAAAATTATTTTGAACAGATTCTATAGCATTTACAAAATACTTAGTTTCACAGTTCCAAATAACAGTGCAGTACTCCAGATGGGATCGCACATTGCAAATGTACAAAGTCTTACAGGTATTGACATTCGAAAAATTACGGCATAGACATTTTAACATAGCTAAGTTCTTCCTAGCCTTAGAAGTTATTACCTGTAAATGCTTATTGAATAATAACTTGTTATCCAAAATTATTCCTAAATCCTTGACGTAGGCTCCAACATCGATTCTCTGTTTACCGATTGTATAATTATACAAAAAAAGATTGGTTTTGCTTGAGAAAATTATGCCTTTAGTTTTGGTAATATTCAAAGGCAAAAAATTGGTTTCAGACCACTTGACCACTAATTCAATATTATCTTGTAAAGTTACTTGATCTTGAAAGGTTTTAATTTCTTTAAAAATTTTTATGTCATCGGCATACATCAAATATCTACAATTTAACTTCTCAGGTAGATCATTTACATACAACAAAAACAACAACGGACCAAGATTAGAAGCTTGAGGCACACCAGATGTTATAATAATAATAATAATAATAATAATAATAATAATAATAATAATAATAATGAAATAAGAAACTTACAATACCAAATACGTAAAAAATAACACCCAATAAAGAAAAATTCATTGCCAGGATTGGATTCAAACCCGTGTCTCTGCAATATGAGCTTGATGCTTTTTCATTATTTTCTCTTTTTTAAATTGCCCAATCCATGGTATTGTTCTTCATTGACACCTGAGCTCCTTTCGACTTATTCCAAACACGACAGGGACACGAACACACAAATATCAAGGACAGATAAAATTCCGACCTTGCTCTTAAGAGTGATTTGATATCCCCTTGAGTTTCACTATAATTGTCAGTAACCTGCTACAAATTTCTCATACGAAGATAAGAAAATAAAGTACTTTTAACGAAAGATACAAATAGGATTTTCTTTTTTTTTTACACGTGTTAATACAATTGAAAGAATGAGAATATAATGTCTTTTCTTTTTTGAAATTAGAAGTTAGCGTGAAGAAGAATAGTAATGTAAATCGGGACGATCGCTAACAGCGTTTTGTGACATTTCTCTCATTGACGAAGGTCTTTTTTTTGTTAAAGAAGAAATCCCGAGTAAGTTATTCTGACACTCACATAAGGAACGTCTCCTTGTAGTATAATTAATATCTTAGGTATGTTCTTACATGCAACAATTTTAACTAGCTAAAACGTACAATGAAAATTGATGTGACGCGGTGAATAAGTGGTTAGCGCATTAAACTTCTATTCTGAGGACCTGGGTTCAAATCCCGTCCATGTTGAACTTTTTTATATGTTTCAATTTCAATTTCAATTCATGCTCAGTGTAAGAAGGATGATCTCTATAGAAAGTAAAAGATGTTTTAATGAGTAGAATTTGGGAAGGTCTGTCAATGGAAACTATTATTTAGAAACTAATTTCCAACATTTGTTCTAGATTTGATATTTTCATCTTTTTTCAAATATTTTTTGATTCATGCGTGGTTAGGGGTTTTATTTCTTTGAAGATACAGTATATAATGAAATAATATATTACAAACAAAGCAATATTGAGAATAATATATGGTGTTCATTGGACAACACATTCTGAACCATAGCTATTCATCTCAGAATGGAGAAATGTTTCGTGCGTCATCGACTTACAATTTTAGTTGCACAAAGAACTTACTTAGTGCTACCAGTTGCTGTCAGTGCGGAGAAAAGTTATGTGTAAGTTGGGTTTCATTTGCGAAGGCGTTTTACAAACTGCAAATTATCTGGATCCCAATTAATGAACTTAGAACACTAATGGAGTGGAGATACTTTTCCTGGTAGCTATATGATTCCCAGGTTATGTTGTCGTAGCTGTTTGCTCTATAATGTGGAGGAAATATTTACAACAAAATGGTATGATGCTTTGTTGCTTTTCAATTTTAAACTAGCTGAAATTTGAACAACAAACACGAGCCATAAACACACTGCTCTCGCTAGTTGTGTCTGTTAGCATTTGAGCTTGTTGTTTGTTTGTTTGTTTGTTTTTATTTTTTGTACAGAAACAAACTGTCACTGGAAAAACTTCCATTTCGTATCTGTCTTTTTGATCTACTTAAATCTTGCTGACTTAGGAAAATAAATTCAAAAAGTTTCCTTCCATTGTCATCAGCTTTTATATTAAAATGTAAGACTTTTCTTATGTGGTATAAGAAATAAACTGGAGAACGTTTTTCTAGCAGTATTTTCGAATATTTAAAGCAGAGTTACTAGTCAAAACAAAAATGGATGTGAGTGTGATTATAAATTTGAAACTCAATAGTAAATTCTCATGGAGATTCTAACTCTAACCACAACTTTAAAATGAAACAATCTTAAAAATATGCCAAAATAGAAACCAAAAGCTATGCCCCAAGAAACTTACGTTTAATTTTAGAACTCTGAGTTAGGTGCTAATTCTGTTTCTCCGACTAAGATAAAATGGACAATCCTAAAGTATTTGGAAAGAGCCAGGGATTGAGCGAAGTAACCCTCAGCAATTAGTGGAACTCAGGAGCAGGATTAAATATTGATATATAATTCATTAGAATATGTGGGAGTAGGAAATTCTGTACCAAATCATTTACTCAACGTAGACCTTATGGGTGTATTTTAGCTACATTTGCACCTCTGAATTTTGTGCTGAATATTTAGGCGTACTCTTTAATGTGTCTGTCAGGATCCAAGTTATAAAAAGCATGAATTGGTATGTCTAACTGTAGTTAGAGTTGAGTTGAGTTGATTTTAGTTTAGCGTCCCTTTCAGCAGCGAGGCTATATGAGACGTGGACCTAGTGATTAACGTGGAATCCGAACCACATGAGCTCCCGACGGGAATCGAACCCGGGTCTCCCACGCCAAAGGCGCGTACGCTAACCGCTTAGCCACGGAGGAGCTCTAACTGTAGTTAGAGTACACGAAATTTGCCTAATAATGGATCTCTTCTGTCGGTCGGCCTGGTAATGGATCTCTCCATCTAGTCTTCTGTAATCTCTATAAATATAGCATTTGAATATATATAGTTTTAGATAACATAAGGATTTGAATAAGTGTTTAATTTTGCAAAATATGTTATCATATACTATCCAGTCTTAGAAATAGAATCATTTCACGTGCGTTACTAACCATTCAACATCAAAACTCACTTATTGTAATATTCTGAATGAACGCCTGTCTAATTATGTGACAGGAAAAATAATTGAAAAGTAATTATTTAAATGTGATAATAAACTGAAAAGCCGTTCCACTAATTATTCTTTAGCACTGTAAGGATAAGAACTAAATTAGTTTGTTTAAAAAATAAAACATACCTTAGAGTTTTTAATTGGATTTGCTATAATAATAAAGCCCTCTAATGCTCTATTACTTGGCCACTTCACCTCAGCACTCATTTCACTGTAACAAAAAGTAAAACGAAAATATTAACTTTGTAATATGAGAAGAAATCTACACTAAAGTAATGATATTTAAACGATTATCTTACAGGCTAAATTGTTGTGCCTAGAAACGGGAAATTTAGGCATATGTTTTCTCTTGTTACGGATGCAAATGTTCAACAATGAATTTTAATGCTCATGTCTCATAAGTATATACATAGAATTCCCTTCTTTTCATTGCCAAGAAGATAGTACTAACAGTGATGTTAATTTACCCTATTTTTGTCTAAATCTAGCCCATTTGGAGGAGCATTTAGCTACACATATTTATGAAACGCTTATAGTCTTAAATATAGCTTATCTTTTGAAATTATTTTTCATTATTATCTTATTTATTTTTTGCCTTTTTTATTAGTCCTTCAATTAATTCTAAAAATTCTTTTTCTCTGAGAAACAAAGTGAGATTTTTAAACATTAGCCTATTTGACATTATATATTATCGTATTAATTGTTTTCCCTAGACAGAGGGTATTTTATTATGCACTCTTCTTCTTCTCTCCCCTCACCCACATTTTTATACCTTCTCAGTAATACTTATCGACTCAGCAGGAATTTTAATGTCGCTCCCTTAACGGCCCCGTTTGCTACTTTTTAATTGTTTTTATTTTCCCATTTCATTCTAAGAATAAAAAGTTTTGTAATACAAATTTAGTAAACTGTTCGGTTCTTTAAGCCCCTTTTAGGAGATTCTGTTAATTGAAGAAAATAAATAGGATGTCTAATTAGCTTGAAAACTCTCAATGCAATCATGATTATTCATGAGGTTCTACGGGGAAATAAAAAAGTGTTTGTAACGACTGACTTACCGAAAGACGTACTACTGAAAATTGAGAAAATGACAGTTTACATTAACAAAACAAATCCATAATCCCAGGATGGTACATACAGTTTCAACGACTCGGCTAGCTGTGACGTCATTGATGATGACTTATTTCAATTCAACTGATGTTCAATTCAACTGACGGTTGTTGACTTCCACAAATCAGATGAGTTGTTGATGGATTTTATTGTAATTTAAAGTAATGTGTGTTGCCTGCTAGTCTTCGGCGAATAAAATTCAATATTTCAAGTTTTACTACAACTCACTTATAATCTTACACACAAAATCTACAATGTGTGTTATAGGTTAGCAGTTCAAAATCAAACCATTTCTGGCGTAAAAGAGCTTATTTCTGAAGATCATCTATCCTATTTTTAGAGGATGTTGGCAACACTGAGTATTAAAATAATAACTTAAGTTAGGGAAACTCGGCATCAAAAGGAAATCACAAGACGTGTTACAGCATTATAAAATGTGCATCTTTAAAGAGAAAAAAATGCAACTTCTATAATATTCAAAATTCGAACTTTTTACTTATAAACTAAAGAATGAGAAGTCGTCTTTTTTACTAGGGTGGAAGTCGGTATATTATACAAATTTGAATGAGCATAAAATAATACTACGTGAGTTATTCAGTGATTTTCTCTTATAGAAGAGACTTACAATGTTTGTTATATTCACATTCAGGTTATTTGCTAAACGATTGCACATTGTATGATGATAACCTAAAGATCTTTTTCCACTTTTTGAATTGATATCAATATATAATTTATTTTTCAAATTTAAAATTAGGAATCCTTGTAAAGATAAGAAGCAACATTCAACAGTAGGTGCAAACAAATAGTCCTTCACTGGCAAGATTTTATTTAGAAATTCGACTTAGAAAGTTACAAGAAAATAAATGTTATTGTAGTTCCAGCAAAACAATGTACGAAGTGGATGCATTGTAATGCACGTAATATTTGGCTAATTTGTATGTTTATTATTAATCTTCCCTAGAACGGATGAAAGCAAAATTGAGTAATTAGCTACAGAGTGAATTCAACGTTGCTGTTTAGGAATTGCATTTTAACATAAGACATTTATAAAATATATTATTATATAAGATATATTACATCATTTTACACTATGTTAGAAAGTTTCAAGAAAACAGAACAATCCAGCTGTGACATTAGTATATGAGCACTTCAACATTTATAGTTGATAAAGATTTGCTTATGTACAAATAGTAAATATATTATTAATTTAATTTTAAAACTTTCTGATATTCTTCCCGAAGCGATGGAAGAAAATGTGTGGTAACTTTTTAAACAAACTCCAATTACAACACTTAGGCTGTAATTGTAATTTTTGCGTAGTGGCAGTACATTCAAGCACATAGAAACTCCGCCACAATTAAAATTAATTGAACATCAAATAGACTATCTGTTTCAGAAACTAAATTGCACACTTACGAGATATAAGCTTGATTAATCCCACAAATATTCTATTACACACTTAGAGGTAAGCGTCTAATCCTGATGATGACCTTTTATGAAACAGAAAAACGACTTTATCATATTTAATAACAATCAATACCGACACTTAATCCTTTTGCGTGTAAACTAACTAGGGAAGTACATGAAATGGCACGCAGGGATCGGCACGTGTTATATATCGTAGGAAAGGTCACACCGAGTAGATTTCACATGTGGAATATCTCGCTTAAATGCGCCCTGTAGGGGGTTTGGCGTCCATTTAAATATTAGAACAAGGCTCGCTCTGAAACACCAGAAAACGTGGATAAAATAAGAAAGTATGACGTAATTGTTTTGAGACTTGGTGTATGTAGATTTGAAAGGTAGCTGAATTATATGCCTCTAAAGTCGCAATGGCACCTAATTGTTTGCATAATTCAACAAAACATACAAACACCAAATTTAGAACACATGTTCATTATGTGATGTGAATAACGGAAAAATTCTGATATCTTGAAAAGGCTAGATTTTCCATGTAAACGAAGGGTCGAAATTTTTCGTCGTTTCGAACTGCTGTTTTTATGGTAGTTGCATTCATCATAGAAACGTCATATTTCGTCAGGCAGTGAAGCTGGCAACATTCCGTAAATACGCGCGTAATTTTCGCCCTGGCATAATTTTCGCATCCCAATTTCGAAGGGCATTTTCTGTATATTTTATTTTCCTCGCGTAATTTATGCACGCGGAAACTTTTTGTGTAAGAGCATTTTTCCAGGAATCAATTACGGTAGCTAATAAACAATTGGCAATGCAGCAAAGCCATTGCTGCATTCCATTGAACACTGTTAACAAAACAAAGCAAGTACTTCCATACTCACCCTCAACTTTCTCCACCCCTCGTCTGCTGTGCGAAGGAGCTTGTTTCGCGCGTCTTATCTTTTCCTCATCCCACTTCCAGTTACAAGCTCGTGCTAAGCGTAGTGCTTATGAGAGAGCGTGTGTTTGTGTGTGGAGAGAAAAATGTCGAAGGTGCCGAAGTACAGCAGCTATACTGCGGTCTTTAAACTTCGCGTTATTAATTTCGCCGAAGAGAAAGGGAACCGAGCAGCTGAGAGGGAATTTGGTATATCCGAATCTCACGTGAGATACCGGAGGAAACAAAAAGCGTCATTAACCACCGCAAAAAGTTCTTGCCGTGCTTTTCGAGGTCCAAAAGACGGGAAATATCCAGAAATGGAAAATGAGATTTTGCGTTATGTGCAGGAATTGCGTAATGATGGCAATGCAGTCAGGCACGAAATGCTCTAGTGTCGCGCAAGGAAAATCGTACGTTCAAAAGGAATTCCGCACCGTGACTTCAAACTGAGGAGGGGATGGGTTACACGCTTCATGAGAAGAAAGAACTTGTCCCTGAGAAGACGTACAACTTTAAGCCAGAAACTGTCACGTGATTATACCGACAAAGTTGTGGAATTTCACAAATACGTAATTCGAATACGTTAACGGAATGGATATCTGTTGTCACAAATTGGCAATGCAGATCAGACACCCGAGACAGGGATATCCAATGCTGTTGATGGTTCCGAAGATGATGCATGCTTTGAAGAACGACTCGTAGATAATGATAATGTACCAACGTAGGATGTGGCAATAGCAGCGACGATGACAGTGATTTGTAAGGTAAGAAACCACACAGCTTCTTAATCAATTTTTTAATGTTATTTTACTACAAATTTAGAATTAGTTCTTTGTTGTCAATTCTTGCTATATAGAAAATGTGTATCGGTTTTTTCGTGTTATTTTGACTGGGGAAAAATTTAGATGATGTTCACTGGTGTGGCTAATTTTTCTCCGCATAATTTATGCACCCTTGTTTCAAAACAACTTTTTTCGTCTAAAAAAGTGCGAAAATTACGCGAGTAAATACGGTAGTTTGTGTTAGACAAAAAAGCATTAAATTCGTTTTTGTTTGGCGGCGCAAATCGAGAAAAAGTAAAATTTGTAATGGCTGTTGCTAGAACGTCGAAATTGCGAGCTGATGTTTATTCTCATGCGTAGTTTCCGAACACGTGCTTAAACTTGAAAAAATAGTCATCTTCGTGATTAGAAAGTGCTAGGAATGTTTTAAGGGGGCGTCTAATTCTGGTAACTTGTAGATATGGTGCAAACACGAAATTGCATTACTCGATGAAATTTTCAACATATATGCGGATCGGGCCTTGGGCTTTTTTATCGTTTCACTTTGACGTGCCAACTTAAAGGAAGGCAGGGAGAGACATGCAGATTGTGATCAGAAAAATGGAAACATCTGAACGAAATTGCAACTTACCAGATTAATATGGTGTCGGGTCACCTTTCGCTTTCAGAACAGCCTTGATGCGACGTGGGATGGAGGCATAGAGGACGTGAATGGTTGCAAGTGAAATTTTACAACATTCCTCGTACAGGGCATCGGCCAATTCTGTGAGAGAGAATGGAGGTGGAAATCGTCCCTGTAGTCGTATTTCCAAGACGGACCACAGATATTCAATTATGTTGAGATATGGGGATTGTGCTGGCCAGGGGAGGTGTTGAACGTCATCTCGATGTTCCTCAAACCACGCTGCAACAACGCCAACTGTGTGAATGGGTGCATTATCATCCTGGAAGATGGCGTCATTGTCCGGGAACAACATCCGGACCATAGGATGCAAGTGGTCGCCTAAAATTGCGACAAAATCCTTGCCAGTGATTCGTCCGCTAAGTGTGACCACAGGAACCAATGAAAACCATGATATTGCGGCCCACAGCATCACCGAGCCGCCGACATGTTTTACAGTTGGGCGGAGACACTGCAGAACATATGCTTCTTCGGGCGTTCTCCACACATAAACACGGCCCGTGGTTGGGAATAGGGTGAAGGATGCCTCATCCGACTATATTACACGTTTCCAGTCCTCAACGGTCCAAGTTGCATGGTCGCGTCACCATTTGCGCGTGCGAAAGCGTTATGGTCCTGATGAGCGGTTTGGCCCGTGCAACACGACCCCGTAAGTTAATGTCATGCAATTCGCGGAGGACTGTGATTGTCGAAACAGAGTGGGGGAGGTGCTGATTGAGTTCCTCCGTCACTTGCTCCGCAGTGGCACGACGGTTCTGCGTGACAATGCGCTTTAATACCTGGCGTGACCTGTCACTCATGATTTTCTTCCGCCCACTGTTCCGCTTCCCGGATGTGGTTTTCCCGTGTGTTGTGTAGGCCGTCATCATCTTCGACACTGTCCCACGCGACACACCTAACACAGTGGCCACTGCCGTCACGCTCACTCCACATAACTGCGCACCAACAATTTGTCCTCTTTGAAAATCTGAGAGGTCTCCCATTTTACACTACCTCCGTCTGCTGCAGCCACTGGACACTGCTGTTCCACTGCGCCTGACGTAGTATGAAGACCGACTTTATACACCACCACCAGCAGTCCGGCGCTGCGGGCGCCACGACACCACTGCCAACTCATATATATGACGTGTTGCCAACTACCGGTGTTTCCATTTTTCTGATCACCATCAATTAAGTGTATGTAAAAATCAACTAAAAAGGACTGTCTTTGTAATTTCATCAATTTTGAACCACCCAACCGATCACAATCAAATTCTCAATATACGTGAGTTTACAGAAAGGGATTATTCTAGGCTATTAATTTTAACAATGGAATGTAGAGGAGGGGGGTGTCGAAGAGTGACATTCCTTAAAATGATCGAAAAAATGAGAAATATCAGTGTGTATTTAAATTATTTACTTCAATCAGCGAAGCTGGTAATATATGCTAGTACCTTCTACTTTCCACGGCATTGTAGAAGATACATTTCCAATATTACCTTAAAATTGCAAATCTTTCAAACTACATAGCTCTCTGTCGGTTTAGTAAGGGGTTTCGGGTCTCTAGTATGTCGAGTGGTAGTAATTCTCAAGATTAGACTTCTTAATAAAAATAATGATAGTTTCGAAATTTTGTTTGTTTTATCTTACCGCCTGCGACAATAAACGAAACTGAAATCCGAACAACACCATTTAGAACACAATGACTAAAATCGAAACTCATACTAGAATCACCTGACATAAATGACTAGGGGACATTACTTTTACATCAATGTTATTATAGAAGTTTAGTTGTGCATTAATTCATTTTAGCATAAATGTATGGAAAAACATTTTACCAGTCATCTCAGAAATATATTAAATTTGAAACGGAATTTACTGCCTCGAACCCATCGAAGAAACCATGTACAGAACTTGATGTTTAGTGTTGTGACAATAAATTACAAATACATTTTGTAGAGAGATTTGGACTGGAAGTGCCTTTGTAGTGGCATGAAGTTTGGTTGATACAAGAAAAAAGAAACAAGAATTACAATGGAGGAGGCTGTACCTCTAATAATAAATTAACAAATATAGCAAGGTTTCGCTTTTCCTTACTCTGAGGACACAACTGGATCTCACATTTTTCTTACTTGCACTGTATTTGGTATTGTTAGTTTTTCGCAAATTGAAATATAAAATTTAGTTGTGTTGACAAATTGAATTATACATGATGTATGAGTTGCAAATAAACAGAAACGTAAGGGAATCATTATTAAGAAAATTGTAAAATTGAAACACAACGTCCCAATTAAAAGGTGACCGTCTCATGGGCTTTACCATCTTTACCATTAGGAATCCTTAAAAATTGTTAAACTATCGATGATCCTGATAGTTAATTCTAAATTTCTATTGTCTATATGAAAACAATGTTCATTATTTATATATGTCTATATTGTTTTATGAATTAATAACTATTGTTACCTGATAGAACTCTCAAAGGCAGAGTTAAAGACAGAGCACATTCCTATTTCGGTGAAGTGAATGGAATCAAAACTGCGAAATCGCCTCGTTATTTGTATGAAACGATTTTTAATTTCGTGAATCTGTAAATGATAAATAAGTTGTTGTAATTAGTATGTTATCAAAACTTGACACTAGAGACAATGCGAAAAGATTCGTCAAAATGTGAAGATAAGTTAATGTAATTTACTTAGGTTTAACTTCAATGCAGTATGGCCCGCTAGGTAAAGTTAGGGTAGGTTTTAATTAGAAATTGTATTTTACTTACCAATAGAAAATAGGAAAAAGTTTGAACTATTCAATATTTTTAATATTTGTATTACATAAAAATAAACATTTTCTCGTATATTAAACAAAGTCCATCCATTGGATTTTTTTTAGGTTTATTTGAATATTTACTTTGAGTCTCACAAATGTTGATTGAGAAACAAGTCAACTATGCTGTACGGACAACAAAACAAATCATACAAGAACCAAGATAAGAACTAGAAAGGAGTTTTAAATTAAAACTGAATTTATCTAGTTTAATTGGCCAGGTACACCTCAAATTGAAAGGTTAAAAGCAATTAAATTATGAACCACATTATTCCCCATTTCAAACATAATTAGTAGTAATTTTAGAGTATATTTTAACCCTTCATAAACACCATGAAAGATGATTTCATTTGTTTTCGTTCCAGTTTTCATTAATGCACCAAACATGTGCCTAATTCTCCTATAAAGTTCAAAATAGGAACGTGAGTATATGTGGAACTAGCTTTACATCTACTAGGACATCTTTTCTAACATTAAGAATACATTACCTATAAAGAAATTTACACATCTTCAGAGTTAAATTATAATACCCGTTTTACATATTCAAAATTTATTAATTAATTTTCCTTTTCCTACTGATGGATATCACTTAAACATAGGATTCAAAATATTTTCAACACTTTGATTGTAAATCGTATATCTCATTTATTTTATTTTTGAAAGATTAAATAAAATAGACTAATCCTTTTTACATTTTTGACATAATAAAGATTTGCTTCCTCTAAGGGGAATATGTTTGAGTTTTTTATTAGTAAAGACCGTGTAAGAGTATTGATTTTGTGAAGTTTTGTGACAAGAACAAGAAATGAACGAAAAAATTGAGTTTCAAAATAAAGTCAATCTAGGTTCATTGTTTCAGAATTCCGAGATCTCATACACTGCATGCAAGTTCATTACTCACTTGGAGAATCGCTTTTGTTTGTATTTGCAGATTTTCGAACAACAAAACTATAATAATAAAACATAGTACAGTGAAAATAATAAATATTTCATTACATATTATCTTTTCAAAGTCTACTGTTTCAAAATCAAACATACATTTCACAGATTTGAAATAACAATAAATATAATATATACCTTAATTAAAATTTATGTTAAAATTATTACGTTCTATCGTATACATACCTAAAAAGCACATCTGTTTGTTTCCATCCACTTTACAAGACATAGGAGTGGAAATTGAGAGCAAATACTGGACTCATAACAATTTATTTGTCCATGCAATATCAAATATCATGTACATTTAATTGAAAATATCTTTCCAAGAATCCGTAAGATAAATTCGTATTGTAACAGAATAAAGACAAAGAGTGTTTTTATTCAACGCATTAGATAATCTTACAATTATTATTAAGTACTCTCACTACAGGCGGTTAAAAATACTAATTGTGGGGATTGTACTTAAAATGCTTTCAGAAACCTGTACTAGTACCTTATTTAACCTCAATTGCTCGCTATGTTCAATTTGGATTTTTCTTAAAGTAGAAAATATGACATTTGTAACGCTGAGCTTTTACATAATGCTGGAATTTCAACTAACTATTTTGTCTTATGGGACAAAACGCTAACACAACCCTCTCAATGATTTAATGTCAAAATGACAGTTTGTTCATATGTGAGTTTGACCACAGCTTGTTGTATACACATAAATATTAGGCTTTTTTATAAGTAAGCGTACTTTGAGTTTAACAACTTGTCATATGTGAGCAAATGTCTTACTAGGGGAAATTAGTTAATGTTTATTGATGTCTCCATGCATACGTGTCTCTTTCAAGTAAACACAATTGTGATTAAAATATAAACCCAAATATCATCGTCATAGATATTCTGCCATCATTATCAGGTTATTTGCCGAAGTGAGAAGCTTCTACGCTCTTCTTCTTCACGTACATTTTTCTGCTTTGATATTGTCCATTAATAGGTCTCTTTTCCTTTCCCTCTTTTTCCTGCTTCCTTATCTTGTAGAACATTCTTCATGATACATTTTCTTCTTAGTCAATGTTTCAACAAGATTCTTTTCTTCATCTTAATTATATGTTATACTGTTTCTTTTTCCCAGACTATTTCTAACACCCCTCTTTCGTTACCCGCTCAAAGCAGATAATTCTCTCCATTTCTTTCCATATTCACATTTCAAAAGTTTTCTGTCGTTTTACATTATATATTTTCGTAAAGGCCATGTTTCTTCCTCAAATAATAAAATTTTCTTAAAGTCCTCTTTCTTCTGACCATCTTGCTTTTATTTCATTTTCGCATCATATCACGACTAACAATCTACCCAGATATTGAAAATTAATTACCGATTCTCGTTTCCTGCTTCTATATTAGACACAGATGTTTCTTAAATTCCAAATTGTTTATAGTCCTTTTTTAAGTTTTCTAACACATTATTGATTTTCCCTTCACATTCCACAAATAACGACATATCATCTGCAAAAAGCATACATCGTAATATTCTACTTCCCACCGTGTTGTCCCCTTAATTATGTAGAGTGTTTTTCACTATTTACTCCAGGTAGATATTAAATATTGTTGGCGAGAAGCAGCATCGTTTTCGAGCTCTTCTTTCAATTACAATCTCTTCTGCTATTTCCTTACCTATTTTAACATTCAATCGTTTTTTCATGTACAAGTAAAAATCTAGCTTTCACCGATAACCCTGAACAGTCCAATTGAATTTGATGTGTATTTATCTTTCCTGAACTCGAATTGTTTCTTTCAATCTTTTTATTTGCTCTTCCATACAACCTTCTGTTGAGAAGTCGCGGCAGTGTTTGATTAACGAAATTTAAGACTAATAGTCCTATAATACTCACTTCTCTTTGGATTGGATTTCATAGCTATAGTGTCATGCTCGCTTTCAGGAAGTCTTTTTGACACTCCTAATTCATATATTTCATATATTGAATACAAGGAAAGTTTTTTCTTCCCTTGTTTTCCATATTCTTAATGAATTCAATTAGTACATTAGCTACCCCACTTGTCTTTCCCTTCTTAATTTCGGATATAGCTATTTCAAGCTCATCCCCAGGAATACTAAACTCTTTATCATCCTACTGTATTTCACTTTTTACTTCAATAAGAATTCACATTGTAAAACTACTATAATATAAATCCTCAATATATTTTTACATTTTATAAGACTTCAATTCTCTCACTGACTATTTTCCCATTCTTATTTTTAGTTCCATCGGAATACCACTTTGTTTCCACAGAAGTGCCTTAACTTTCACCTCCATGCATATTAATTCTCCATTTTTCACACTTTCTATTTCTTCAATGTCCTCGCGTTTCCTTTTGTGAAATTCTTACCTTAATATGTGTTTTTACTCAACATATCTCATTGTTTTACTTCTCGTACATCTTCGTACCCCGTTCAGTATCAACAAGTTTCTCTGTCTTCTTTCTCTCAATATTTTGCAACATTTTTTCTATATCTCTTGGTTTCGTATTAAACTATTATTTCTTCTGCATCTTGCCATACTGAAAGTTTAATATGCTCTCACCGACTGATAATACCCGCACCTATTCGTTTTTCCTTTGAGTATTTTCTTCGAAGTTTTCAACAAAAGAATATCTTATATCCTCGTTTCTCAACTTTTCAGTATTAAATATGTTGCCTAGTTTTATTATGCTTTATATATTTGAGTTGAATGTCCACTTCTCCCTGTATAAGGTATGATCACAGAAAATTACAATCCCGGGAAATTTTTTCGCGTTGATCAAGCTAATCCGAAACATGTTCTGAATTACAACAAAGTTTATATCTTCGGTCGTCTCATGAATATTTCTTTGTATATAATCTTCCATGGGGTGATTGAACCACGTATTCCCAATTGTTAGTAAATTCTGCTTATATAAATTGCCTATTCTCTTCCTTTCTTTTCTATATTTTAATCAACTATGACACTCCACGCTGTTTTCCTCCCACTAGTGCATTCGAATTAACCATTACGAATACATATGTACTCCTCTTCCCTGTGTCTACAATTTTTTGTATTTTTTCATAATTTTCCTCTACTTCTTCAGTTGCATGCGAAATCGTCGGTGAACTATTACTATATATTCATCTCTACTTTACCCTTGTCTTTTTTATTGTAAGCTTTAGTATCATAACTCATAACTTAAGCATCATCATCAAGAAATTCTACATTCACTATCGTATCTTTTAAGGTCTTCAAAGGATTATTCCCACACTATCATGACCACCTTTTTTTAACGCACTAAAATAGTGAATATTCTTCACTCTTCAATACTTTCCATCCCTGTAACATAGTATGTACGCTACATATCTGTATCCTAAACTTTTCCTCCTGCATGTCTTTCTTCACAAATATATCTTCCCTTTTAGTTAATTTGTCATCCTTCACAAGTCATTCCCCCTGGGATTCCAGTTGGAGGATATTTTACCCCCCGAACTATATTTTCACCTGCAAAGGACCACTGCATGTATATGCTCTTTCTGCGTCAAGAAACTAGGGAAAATACAGTAGGGCTTTTACAAAAAATACGAACCCACGAACTGCTTCCAGAGTAAGGTTTGCCGATCTCAATACAGACAATATGAGCCTTTTTGACTTCTAGTGGCACGCGTTCAAGAAATTCACTATTTTTGGATATTACTATTGTGGAAACATGGGCATAGGCCAGCATCCAATAAAATTCGGTTTGACACTTATTTGCCTCTTATCAAGATATGAATTAAGAAGGCGAATCTAAGAAACGTTTATAGTCGTATCTAGTACTTATATGGATTAGAAAAGTTAACTTCAAGATAGAAGCATTCTTGTAACAGAATATTCATTTTTAATCGACTTTTTCTACATGTGTAAATAGTAGGCCATCAATCTTTCTTTCTTACGTATATGTCATTTAAAGATTTTACATCTTTTTGTTATATAATTTTCCACATTTTAAAACTGCAGTTATTACTTCAGAACATATCCAGTCAACAAAATTGATAATCTCCAAGATTACCATTCAAATTGAAATTAAGGCACTTATTTTAATATTGGTTATAATAAGTTCTCTCGACACTTTATGGAAAATGACATTTCTTAAATAACATTGTCTTTATATACGAAATTACTATGAAATTAAGTAGTTTGCTTCTGGCACCTAGTAATGTATAAATCTATGTGACAAAATTGGACGAAACTCATTAGAAAATTTAAAACCTAATTTTCTTTAGTACCTTCAACATGATACAGTATTTATATAATCGTGTGTAAAATCATATTTTAATCAAACGAAAAGGAAATGCTTTCAAATTAATAAGACATATAGAAATCTAAACGAAATCATACCTCATTATGTAGTTTCGTGATGAGAAATGGAAAGTCATCATAATCTTCGTACTTTGCAAAGTTATATATATTACTTCCATTAACATATGCCATATTCTTCAATATTCGGAAATAGATCTTCTTTCTCTCTCTCGTTTCATTTCTAAATTGTCTAAATATATTGAGAAAAAATATAATAATAAAATACTACTGATAAATATTACGAATAAAATATATTTCTTCAGACTTTGAGGATATATTGTTCATAATACGTCACATTTTTATTGTTCTAACAATATGTTCTATAGTTCTGGTTTACTTCATTAACCTGTCCAAAGAAAGACGGAGTTCACAAAATAAGTTGTTTAATATTATTGATTGGCAAAATTGTGAACGATGCAAACATTTAATTTATATCATATCTTAATCGTTATATACAATTCATGTCCTAACGTTAAGTGTGGAGTTAACATATAAATTTATTATAAATAAAACAATGTATTTTAGTGAATACATAGACTCAAGGAATATGATCGTTCTGAATATGTAAATAAACAATATAATAAGTTCTTGAACAGTACGTTATAGTTACTATTAACAAATCGCACATATATGGCACGGAAAGAAGGACATCTCAAGTTTTTACGTTACATTAAATGAAGTTTCCATAATGAAGTAAAGAAAAATGAACCATTCATTGATTCAGAGTTAAAATGATACTTTCAATTCTTAGACTTGTGTTTCTCAAACAACAGGCTATCGGCCACAAGTGATTTACAAGACCATTCCAGGTAGACAATGATAACACAATAATATCGATGTCTTGCTTATCTATTTAATATTATTGAGGATAATTCTTAGAATACGAACTCGGGAAGTCTTATTATATTTGTGCCAGTGAGGCGTTAGTCGAGGAATCCTTGTCTAAAATTTCGTATTAGAACCAAAATGAAGGATTGTGGTAATAGAGTTAGAGAAAGAACTAGGGTTAATACTAAAATGTTAAACAAAGTGGAAATATATATCTCTAAAAACGTGAGAGCAGTATAATTAATCAGAACTAAAATACTTTTAAAAAAATATAGTTCGTTTTTAATTTAAAAGAGGGCAATAGCTACACGTAATATATCCCTTTATGAAGAATTAAATCCATACGTGGATAAAGACCAAAGAGGTTTACTTGAAGCAAGGTTTTGGGTACAAAACCTCGCAGCCAGAGCCTTGCGGCGAAAACCTCGTGGACCAAAACCTCGCCTGGCTAAAACCTCGCCTCCCAATACCTCGACGGCCGAAACCTCACCTGGCCAAAACCTCGCCGCCCAAAACCTCGCGGGACAAAATCTCGCCTGAAAAGAACCCGCCTGGGCAAAACCTCGCCGCCCAAAACGTCGCGGGCCAAAATCTCGCGGGGCACAAATCTCGACTTGCCAAAACCTCGTCTTCCAAAGCCTCGCGCCCCAAAATATCGCAATACCCAAAATATCGCCTGACCAAAACCTCGTTGTAATGATCTCGCGACAGAGAATCTCGCCTGGTCTAAATTAAGCGAGACGTAGTGTCGGCTGGGAAGAAATGTCGTCAGGATAAAACCTCTTCACGACGATTTCTTCAATGTAGAATGTTCTATACATGTATATATTTAGTAATAACTTATAATTACATTAAAATAATGACAAGAAAATTTTAATGCTTTGCTTTGGAAATCTATCTATCTATCTATCTATCTATCTATATATATATATATATATATATATATATATATATATATATATATATATAAATTAAATGACAATGTTTGTTACATTATATCTCTTGAGCCATCCTACCGATCTCAATCAAATTTTCAACATAGATGAGGTTCGAGCCTAGGATGATTCTATAATTTCACTTTGACGGCACAACAAAAGGGAAAGGGAGTTGGAGATATATATATACAGAGCCGTAGCTAGAGATTTCGGCGCCCGGGGCGAAGTAGAATTCGGCGCCCCTACTCTCACCACAGCAAGCTCCTCCTTTTCTTTTTCTTTTTACTTATGAGGAAAGCAGCAGATATTGCTATACTACACTGAATTTTTATAAAGCTGCACGCGAGGTTTTGGCCGGCGAGGTTTTGGCTACGCAAGGTTTTGGCCACGCGAGATTTTGGGCGGCGAGGTTTTAGCCACGCGAGATTTTGAGCGGCGAGGTTTTGGTCCGGTGAGATTTTGGGCGGCTATGTTTCGGCCGCGAGATTTTGTCCGTATCCCGAAGCAAGACTATAGCTTACGGAATAGGTACAGGAGTAAAATTACTCACGTGTTTTACATTCAAGAATCTAAGTGTTCTAATATATCATACTAAATACACTGAATGTGTGCTCATGCTTTACTATTTTGAAGGTTTTAATACATCAAATGTTGAATGTGGTAAGTCTCCATCTCATACTATATAAAGTAAAGAGCTCAAAATCATATCTGAGGTGAGAAATTGTCTAGAGCCCTACGGCGTACAACGAGAGTATCGATGACAAGCCAACTACTCCATGGCAAGATAAAAAAATATATTAGTCGAAAATCAAGACAGCAAAACCCAGGGGAAGAAAACTGTTCAGATAAGAAGTATTTCAAGCCAAAGCTACCTCTATTGTTAGTGCCAAATCCATATTATTTTCCGTTATTGTTTTAGAATGATTAAGTGTTTTTGGCATAAAGGAAGGTAAATTTAAATTTCTGTGGATTTATTTTATAGACAGTTCATTGTAATAGTTAATTGACGAATTACTGGGTCGTCAAAGCGATTTATCTGCACAGTAATATATTGTAGAAATTTCATGCATTATGGTGCCAGTCATATTTATTATTCGACCACAGATTCGAATGACCTTATGAAATTTATTCTTGAACGTTTTATATGAACCATATCTCCGAGTAAACGCAAGTTTGTTCCTATTACTAGTCTCTATGTGTTATAAACTTGCTTTCAAGAGCAAAATGGAAAGTTCAACGGCTATCAGAGAATACTAACCAAGGAAAAATAATCGACAGGTAAATAAATATAAAGATTTAAAATTATTTCAGAAACATGTACTCGAATTACATATAGTTCTCATTATCCATCTTCTTTCTTAGGTAACTCACAATGTTTTATTATCTTATGAAAGGATGTAAAGACTGTATAGGTTGGTACAGGGATTTATACAGTAATATTAAGCCCAAGTCAATCCACATCCCATAAGATTTCCCCGATGCAGGAAAGAATATATCAGCAGTCACTCAGTATAGCAGTGTGATCTAACGTAGTCTGATGCCGCTGAAGCTAAACAGAGTTTTGGGTGGGATATGCGTTGTGTCCCTATCCAACTTTAATGTCACAATATCGCGCATATTAGGAATATGTCAAATGTGTAATTTTTAAGCAGGTTGTGTAACTGTGAAGCATATTATATGGAAATATGCAGCACAGAGTCATGAGCGCAACCTATCGATATGAACTGCGATATGTAACTGGTTCATAATTGTAGCTGGTTCCCCAAACATGGGCAAACTGTATCTGATAAAGGTGCAGTTACACGTCCAAACTAATAGTGCGTACTACCAAGGTCATGTTCTCACAGAAATGTAACAACAATAGTAGGGTGGCGTCACCTGACCCCCGGTAGCTGAAAAATCGCCTCTTTCCCAGGGTCTCCTGAGATCAAGGACTCAATTTCCGAGTGTCTCACGATACGCTATGACCCACGTACCGTCCACCCATGGTCTTTTACGACTTCCATTTTAGAGAGGTATTCATTCTTTTATGAGCAATTTTTAAGGGGGTGTATTCATTCTCTTTTATGAGCACTTTTTAAGGGGGTATACTCGTTCTCTTTTATGGCCACTTTTTCCACCCCTACTTTAACATAACATGGCAGACAATGAGCACGTTATCCAACACCTATGTAACATAACAAAGACTCGTTCCTTTTATGAAGACTACGAACATGGCAGAACCCCTATTGTAACATAGCAGAAATAACACTGAGACTACAAGCATAGCAATGAATACATAAGATTCGTTCCACCCCTATTTAAACATAGCAGAACTAATAAAAGAGTATGACTTATTTTCCAACTCCTATTTTAACATAGAAGAAATTACATAAGACTACGAAACATAGCAGGGGTGTATTCATTCCCTTTTATGAGCATTTTTTCAACCACTATTTTTAACTATAAACATAGCAGACAATGAATACCTATGTAACATAGCAAAGGGGGTGTACATGAGATTACGAACACACAACTGTTTAACATAGCAGGGGTGTTTTCGTTCCACACGTATTTAAGCATAGCAGAAATTACACAGACACTACGAACACACAACTATGTAACATAGCAAAGACTACTAAGACAATAATGAGGGTGTACGCGTTACCTTTTGTGACCCGATTTTAACTTAGCACATAGCAGGAGTATATTCGTTCCACCCCTATTTTAACGTAGCACTGATTATATAAAAACATTCTTTCCCAACCCCTAATTTAACATAGCGGAAATGACAAAAGCATGTGCCCAAACTACTGACCATCGAGAACAGAGGTCAAACTCAAAAACGGAGCCCCATTTAGTAATACGTCATCTAAGACCACATGTCCCAAAAGTGTTGACCATCGAGATCAAAGGTCAAAATATTTAAACCTAATAACTCGTAAACGAAGCCAGATATTGAGGTGCTGTTTACTCATTTACTAATTGGTCATCAACTACCGACCATCAAAGTCAAAGGTCAAAATACTTAAAAAACAATAACTCGGAAACGAAGCCAGATATTGAGGTGCTGTTTACTCATTTACTAATTGGTCATCAACTACCGACCATCGAGGTCAAAGGTCAAAATACTTAAAAAACAAAAACTCGAAAACGGAGCCACATATTGAGCCACATGTTGAAAACGGTTGACCTCGATGGTCAGCATTTTCGAAACTTGTAGTAGTTGAGAACCTATTACTTAATGTGGAAACACCACCTCAATATATGGCTCCGTTTTCGAGTTATTGGGTTTTAAGTATTTTGACGGTTGACCTCAATGGTCACTATTTTTGGAACTTGTAGTAGTTGGTGACCAATTACCAAATGTGGAAACACCGCCTCAATATGTGGTTCCGTTTTGGAGTTATTGGGTTTTCAGTATTTTGACATTTGACCTCAATGGTCAGTATTTTTTGAGCTTGTAGTAGTTAATGACCAATTTCTAAATGTGGAAACACCACCTCGATATGTTGCTTCGTTTACGAGTGATTGGGTTTTAAGTGACTGCGGAGATTTTTTGATTATTTTTTGATATTTTTAACCGTTTTCGAGATATGGGCCATTTTATGAATTTTGGACAGTCAAATTAACTTAGAAAATATTTAGCTCATATCTTAGTCGTTTTTGTTTGGAGCCAGTAGTAAATAGTTTTATTTTAACCAAACACTTTTGTTATTTATGAGCCAATAGTAAATAGTTTTATTTTTGCCAATGAGATACTTGACTTGCAGAATTTTGGGTGGTAATTTCTAGGGATCCTTGTAAGTTGCCCTATGGTTGTCTGTTTGGTGAAATATACGACGTTTTCGATCATGGAGATTACGAATATTCTGCCCTTTTTCACCCAGAGTTAATAGTTTATGTGGGATACGCTTAATATGCGATTTTTGGATGATTTTGCAATGTAATAAATATAATTATTTGCGTTTTTTTCTATTTGAAGGTTTAGAAAATATCACTAAAAACTTTAGGAAGAATACGTTATTGAAGAAACACTTTTTGGTGTTTTATATGGGAACAGCCCCAATTACAGTAAAAGCATCAAACAGCGGAAATACTTGAGATATAGTTTTTTGTAAAAAAAATCGCTAATAATACTACTTCTTTTACTACTAATAATAATCGCTAGTTGATAGAATAATATAGTTACTTTTTTGTTACAAACATCTGATTTATATACTATAGTACTCTAAACAATAATAGTGTTTAATTTAAAAAATGGAAATTTCTAGTAAAATTACAATTATTAACAAGTAACTGGGAAGCACAAAAAATCCGAATGAATGGTACAATGATAACTGCACAACTTGCGAGAACCCCTGAAGAGGAAAACCCAATTACTTGTTTGCGAAGCGGAATTGCTCAGCTATTAAACATGTTAATGGTAGATGTAGATTCCCACCATCAGGTAGGGCTGACATGATGCAATCAGAATAACCCAGATAGATCATTTTGGTTTTCATTTCGAGAAGCAGCGAATGTCGGTGAATACTTCGTCTGGCAGGCTCTGAATCGAGTCATAGAGTCTAATGCAAAATTTATGGAAGAAGATCGTTTTGTTATTGATTTTCATCATGTGGCTTTACCTATAGGGGAAGGGAGGAAAAGTCAAAATTTTACCTCTGATGAGGAATATATGAAAAAATGCAATGGTACAGTCGTTATTAAAAACAAATATAGTAGTTGCCTAGCTCATGCACTTGTAGTAGCTAAAGGTCTCGTTGATAATAAAGGGGATAAAAATGCATGTAAGCCTTATTATAATCAAAAAAGAACTTTATGCATTTAGAAGGAAAATTATTGTGTAAGAGCTCTGGCGTTAATTTGATGAATGGTGGTGACATACCTGAATTAAAACTAATTCAAAAATATTTAACTGATTATACGACTACAGCGTACGATGATTTTACGGGAGAGAAAATATTTTTCGAGGGCATCGGTGGTGAGAAGAAAATTAATGTACTTCTTGTAAATAATCATTATAATGTCTTTAGCAATCTATGTGCTTCATTTAGTTGTGTGTACTTTTGCGATACATGCTATAAGAAATATGATCATAGAAAGGCATATACTTCGCTGTAAGGCATTATGCAATAAATGTCGAAAAAATACTCCATGTAAGAAAACAGATGAAATATCCAATTGTAATAATTGTAACAGGTGTTTTTACGGAAACGAATGTATGGCGTATCATATAAAAACAGGTTTGTGTTCGCAACTAAGAGTATGTACAATATGCCTTAAAGCGTATGTTATCAACAAAAATAGAAATCCTCTCCGGTGTGGGGAGATATTCTGTATAAACTGTGAAAATATGATGCCCCCGTAATTTATTTTACTATGCAATCACGAAAATATTCAAATGTAGGAAAATGGATGATAGTATTTTATGACATAGAATGTAGGCAAGATGAAATATTCCGTGAACATGTGCCTAATTTGCTAATCACACAGCGAATATGTCATCATTCTTTTAAGAATAGCGAAGGTAATTCATGTACTATTTGCCGCAGAAAGGAAAACATTTTTTATGGTGAAGAGTGTGTTACGGTTTTCTGGAGTATTTATGTAGTTAACCATTCAATATTAATAAAGTTATATGCATTGCATATAATGCAAAAAGATATGATGCACATTTTATTATCCGTGCAATGATATCAGCTAAACGATGGAGTCCAAGCGTCATAATGAAGGGGTGTAAAATAATGAAGAAACAAAAGGTTATTTCCCGCACTATTTTAATACGAAAAATAATCAAAGTTATGAAACGCCTTTGCCCGAACCTAAATTCTATTGTTTTCAGTATATGAAGGAAAAAGAACAAAGCAGTTTATACAATGGTATGAAAAATCCTCAAATAATCAAGCATTTAATTTTAAAGAAACATTAATTCGTTATTGTGGCATGGATGTTGACCTTCTACGGAAGGCATGTGTTAAATTCCTGGTAGAATTCCATCAAATAACTGATGTTAATCCATTACCCGAGGCAATTAGTATAGCCTCGGCTTGTAATCTGGTATTTCAACGCAAATTTCTCAAAGAACAGACTATAGGAATTATTCCTCATAATGGTTATCGCTGGTCAGATCAACAGTCCATCGAAGCGATTCAATGGTTGGTTTAGGAGCAAGAAAGACTAGGTATTACAATCAAGCACGCGGCAAATGGTAAGGAAATGGTTCTAATGGGTGTTTTGAAAGTAGTTTTTTACGCACGTATAAATGATCAGATCGATGTATGGGAATATGAAGGTTGTTTTTTTATCACGGATGAGTTAAATATTTAAAACAGGTCGTAATAAATCTATATATAACGATCCACATACCACTCTTGAAATACGGTATGAAAACACCATTAGAAAAATTAATCATTTAAAAAACTTGGACTACATTGTACATGAAATGTGGGGATGTGAATGGAAGAATGAACTGCGTAAAAATCCTCATATTGCAGAATTTGTGACACATTACCCGCTATGTAGGAAAGATCCTATTAAACCGAGAGATGATTTATATGGGGGACGGTGTTCACCTGTAAAATATTATTATAAGACTGCCCCCGGGGAGGAGGTGCACTACGTAGACGTCATTTCACTATACCCGTACTGCTGCAAAGTAAAAAAATATCCTATAGGGCACCCCAAAAATCTATGTGGGTGCTGAATGTCCAACAATCGATAAATTCGAGGGGATGCTGAAATGTGCAGTACTTCCTCCCCGGGATTTGTATCATCCCGTTTTACCATTTCGTAGTAAAGATAAACTTTTGTGTGCCGAAACTTTAAATACAGAAGAATGTGACCATAGTGATGAGGAGTGGGCCCTCACGGGGACGTGGGTGGTTGACGAAGTACGTTAAGCCCAATTGAAAAGTTATAAAATATTAGAAATGCATGAGGTGTGGGAATATAAAGTAGTGCAATATGATCCTGTTAAAAAAGAAGGTGGCATTTTTACAGAATATATTAACATGTTCATAAAATTGAAAACAAAGTCTCATGGTTGGCCTAAATGGTGTAAAAGTGAAGAACAAAAAACTAAATATATTAAGGATTATTACGAAAGAGAGGGAGTACAGCTAGACAGTACTAAAATTGGAAAGCAAAACAATTAAAAAAAATATATGTAAATTGACATTAAATTATTTATGGGGTAAGTTTTCTCAAAATGAGATCATGAGTCATACTGAGATTATTCGAGAACCTGCCTCATTCTATGATAGATTAACAGATAGTAATGTTGAGGTAACCGAAGTAATTCCAATCGATGAGGATGCGTTATTATTAAGTTATCAGATATTGGATGACGCAATTGTTACACTCAAAAATACCAATGTAATTATTGCGGCATATACCACCATGCTTGCTCGATTAGAGTTATACAACTATTCAGAAAAGGCAGATAAAGATGTCATATACATGGATACCGATAGTCTTATTTAAGTAGTAAGACCTGGAGGAGCAAAATTACCTCTTGGTGATTATTTTGGTGGCTTAAAAGATGAATTAGATAATGTAGGTCCCGATGCATATATTAGAGAATTTTGCAGTGTCGGGACAAAGAATTATGCTTACGAGTAGTAGAGATACTACAAAAACATGCTGTAATGTACGAGGAATTACTCTCAAAAGTGAAACAATGAAAATAGTTAATTTTGATCAAATTAAAAATATTATTCTTAACGATGCCCCTCCGGTAACTGTAAGAAAACCCAGCAAAATTGTTCTTACAAAAGACAGCCGAATTATTCGTAATGAGGAAACGAAAACATACCAATTGGTACATACCAAGCGTAAAAGAGCTGCAGGAAGTTATGATACAGTGCCTTATGGTTTTAAGAGAAATAGACTAGTGTAAAAAAGAATAAGTTGCGTAAATAGAACAATATACATTATGGATAAAAAACAACTTTTAAGTTCCTTCTACTTCATCGATAATTAAACAGATCTTTGTGTATATTTGAAATATGGTAGTGATTATAAATTTTGTGTGTTTGTAAAATTACGCACTGCTAATGAATATATTGTGTTATCAATTAATGAATGGTCCAGGTTTTTATCATATTCCATGTATATAAATGATTATTTTAGAGAAGGTGAGAATGCAACTGAATACCCACGAAGTGAGAAAACGAAAGTTATACTTGACGCTAATAATGACGATGTTAATTTAATGTATATTTGAGCAAATGATGATAATTGTAGAGTTGAAATAGATTTTTTAACATGAAAAAAATATGTTACTATTTCCCTTGTATTGATGAGAGAATTTCTTCATGATCTACGCTTGCCCCTCTAATAAGTAAATATCTATATGAATGTGTTTTGAAGGGTAAATTTTCTAATGCTACTTTTGTTGGAGATACTGTCACAGCAAATCCTATTCAACTAGAATTAGTTTCTATGTTAGTGGGTGATTGATAAATATTTTATTTTTCAAGAAATATAAAATAGAGAGAAAAATGGAGTTTCACCATCCTTTCACATGCATTATTGGAGGACCTCCTGGGTGCTTTAAATCATATTTTGTAAAAGAAATTTTGAAACATTATGCTGAAAAACGGAAAAATATAGTATGGTGTTAAGGTGTGTGGCAACCTCTGTATGAAACTCTACACTCAGGTTGTACATTTAAAGAAGGTCTCCAAAAATAGATGATTTTTCAGCGCAAACTGGTCCGCACCTTGTAATTATTGATGATTTAATGCGGGAGTGTGATACACGAGTTGTTGACTTTTTTACTAAAGGTAGCCACCACTGAAATTTAAGTGTTATTTTTATAACGCAAAACATCTTTATCCAAACTAAAGGTATGCGAAAGATATCATTAAATTGCCATTTTATAATATATTTTAAAAATCCCAGAGACCAGGCTCAAATTAATTATCTAGCACGACAGTTATATCCTGGTAACACAAAAATGTGCACGAGGCCTACCAAGACGCAACTCGAGATCCTCATAGCTATTTGGATTTTGATTTAAAACAGGATGCCCCCGACGAACATCGTGTTCGAACAAAACTTTTTCTTCAGATTCTTACAATTATGTTTATGCGCCAGTAAAAAAATAATCTCAATAACTTTTATATTTTAATATCCAATTTTTTTTAATAGGAATAAATAAATAAAAATGATTAGCAAAGAGAGTGCAAATTTACTAAAAGATTTAGCAAATGCAAAACCTAAAGTATGCAAAACAATTTTACAAAATGCTGATCCCGAATTAATTCGCTCTATCTGTGAATGTTCCTATAACGTATTGCATGGAAATGTTCCGTTAAATAAAAGAGAGAAAAATAAATTAAAAAGATATAAAAAGGAACTGAGGTACTTAGTGAAAAAGGGAAATCATTAAAACAAGGAAAAACGAATAATTGTACAAAAAGGTGGGTTTCTTACTGCATTGTTTGCACCTATTATAGGAGGTGTACTATCTAGTTTAATTAAATAATTATGCAGCATGCACAAAAACTTGTTTTAATAGCACCAGAAAAATTGCATCAATATCAAACTATATCTAATTTAGATGATGAGATGAAAAATATTTAAAATAATAAAAATATGAGTGTTGAAGAAAAGTGGATACGCTATAAAGAGGTGTTACAAAAATATTTACACATTGTGCAAAAACCTACTGCAACATCAACTAGTGCTGGTACTAAGGAGGAGGAGGACGAGGAGGAGGAGGACGATTAAATACTATCTACTCTCCCTGAAATTTGTCTGCTTAAAGCAAGGCCTTTATTACGTAAATTAAAATTCCAACATTCATTGGGATGACAATGGTAATGTTAATATTTATAATAAATTAATTTCTGGTGCTAATATAGTATATCTAACAGCAGATTTTGTTAGGTGTTGCAATAAAAATATTCCCCCTACAGGTTGGGAACCATGTTAGCCAAATCCAATATACCTTTAGAATATATAGGTAACCCACAGCGTGTAGAATATATTCCTAAGCTGACATCATCTGCTGCTGCTCCAAAATAATAAGAAGAGGAGCCACCACGTAAACGTAAAGTTGTCAACAGATGGCGCGATTATAAAATATGAAGAAACTGGCCGATATTTATTATAACCCTTCACACCCCGCCTCGTTTTCAACTGCTACGACATTATGGAGAGCTGTGAAGAAATCATATCCTTTACACAAGGTGCCAGGGTGGGTAAAAGAACATCCGACTTATACACTGTATAATCCAGTACGTAAAAAGTTTCCACGTAATTTCTATTTAGTGTTCAATATTGACGATCAGTGCCAAGCTGATTTAAACGATATGGAGAGTCTGCAAATGTATAATGATGGCTACAGGTATATTTTAAAAGTGATTGACTTGTTTAGTCGTTATGCATGGGCTGTGTCTGTACGTACAAAAACTGGTGATAACATTATAGAACATTTAAGCAAATATTTGCGTCTACCCGTCGTAGACCCTTACGTCTACAGACAAATAAAGGTACAGAGTTCGTTAATAAACCATTTCAGTTATATTTAGAAAAGCGAAATATTAAAATCTTCACAACAAAAAAAAACGATTTTAAGGCAAGTGTAGTGGAGCGTTTTAATCGAACTCTTAAAAAACGAATGTGGGAATATTTTACAGCAAAGAAGACTTACCGATACATAGATGTGCTATCGAAACTTGTTGAGGCATATAATTCTAGACCACATAGAGCTCATCAATTACCACCTGCAAGTGTGAACAAAGACACTTTTGAACAAGTTTGGAATAAATTAATAAAACCGATGCCTCATACTAACATTGCAAAATATAATGAAGGTGATACTGTACGCATTGCTAAAGCAACGCGGCATTTTGAAAAAGGGTACAAAGAAAAGCGGATTGTAGAAATATTTAAAATAAAACAGGTGATATATAAGGAAAAGAAGGTGGTTTATGTGTTGGAGGATTTAAATGGTAATTGATGGTACATTTTACGAAAATGAATTACAAGGAGTGCCTATGCCTAAAGTTTATAAAATAGACGGAATTTTAGAACTTAAAGGTATACGTGTACTTGTTCGTTGGCGGGGATACCACCTTCCTTTAATTCCTGTGTCACATCTAAAGAACATTTAACCGCAATACAATATTATACATTAATGCTATATTTGTGTATATAGGAATTAAATAAATGCATGATCCATACTTTAAATACTATACACATCAAGCTGGAGGTGGATATAACGTTTATAGGGGTGCGCCATATCAGGAAGGCTATGGTATTGGAAGTTTTTTTAGGTGTTTTATTTCGTAGTGTATTTAAATTATTTACACAAGGTGCAAAAGCTGTTGGTAAGGAACTGTTACGTACAGGAATTAATGTAGCTGGAGATGTATTAGGTGATAATAGACCTATTGACGAAGCTTTAAAATCACGTTGGCAAGAAGCAAAAAATAATTTAAAAACTAAACGCAAAATAAAATAAATGAAGTATTAGTTGGATCAGGCAAGAGAAGAAAACCTATAATGTTCATTTGCACAGTCTGGTAGTAAAAATAATAAGAGAAATAAAAGGAAGGGAGAGAGTGATATTTTTGATTAATATGGAGCAGAGTACTTCTAGCCTTTATCTTACATTACCAAGTAACAGTTCTATGGAGTATTTTCCACAAAATACTTTGTAATGTTATACTACCAAACTATATCATCCACTTGTGCTAGATAAAGGTGAGTGGGAGACAACAGCTGTTGAAGTACATTATACAAATTCATTTTAGAATGTTTCCAAATATACCAGTAATATTTATTATCGTATCATGAATACAAAAAACTGGAACATAACTAAAATCTTACCAGGAAACTATTATAATGTTGATGATATTCTATCTGAAATTAATCATAAAAGTGATATTTAATTTCAACTTAAAAGTTAAAGCATCAGTAAAAGGAATTGATGTTAGTAGAGTACTAAAGGATCAAGAGAAGCATATAGAAGTACGTCTATCTCCCGAAGTAGCCAGAACACTAGGTTTTGATCATATTCAGTAAGAAGATATTGCAGTTGTGCATCATGCTCGTTATCCACCAGATTTACAGAAATCGCTAACTACACTTATGTATATTTACAGTGACACTGTAGAATCACAAATGATAGGTGATACTATAGCTCCATTGTTACGTATTATAAATACAAATATCACAGAGCATGGTATTAATAATGTACATATTTTTAACAGTCCTCATTATGTCACCGTGCAACGTAAACAATTTGATCAAATTATTATTGATTTAAGAGATAGTACAGGTAACCCACTTCCTTTCCAATATGGCAGTGTATGTGTAAAATTACATTTTCGCAGACGTAATACGGTATTGTAAATAAGTAATATTAATAGTAAGAAACAAAAATGCAGTGTGAATGTATGAAATCAGAATTAGATTGATTTGCTGGTTTACCTACTCAAACTACCATTATAGGTAATAAAATAGTTTCATATAAGCCTGTGGCTTCAATATTGATAATTCACCAATAGAATTTGTAGTCCCCTGTCATGGAGATGACTATATTGAGTTACCGAACACAATTTTATATATTTAAGGTAAAATTACTAAATCAGATCGTTCTAATTTAACTTCTGCCGATATGAAAATCGGGCCTGTAAATGATTTTCTCAATGCAATGTTCAGTGAACTGCAATTATATTTGATTAATCAACTTATTTCCTACTCTTAACTTACATATCCATATCGATCGTATATTGAAAAACTACTAAATTATAATGTAATGCTAAATCAACACATCTTCAAAAATCAATGTGGTTTAAAGATACTGCAGGGCATATGGACAGTGTGTCCGATGGTAATTTAGGATTTAAACAACGTTTTCTTCTCACTACTTTAAGTCAGTCATTTGAATTATTGAGGTATATTCATGCTGATATATTCAATCAGGATAAATTTTTACTGAATGGTGTACAACTGCGTATTAAACTAATTCCAACTAAACCTGGAATTTGCCTAATGGGTGACACAGATGCCAATGGAAAAATTGTAATTACAGATGCAACATTGCTTGTGAAAAAGATTGATGTATCCCCAGCAGTTAAATAGCACAAAATAAAGTATTACAATTCCTAAATTTAGAATAAAATATCTCATAACAAAAGTGCAAGTGAAGACAGAAACTCTGCCACAAGGAATTATGGATAGTACACTTCCAGATGTGTTTTCCGGCATAGTGCCCCAACGTATTATTATTGGGTTTGTTTGTAATACTGCTTTCAATGGTACTTAGCAGACAAATCCATTCAATTTTCAGCATTTTAGTATGTCATTTCTTTACATCCAAAGCACTAACATCCAAAGCATTTTTGTACCATCCAAACCACTAAAACCCGATTTTGATAATAAGCTATATATACAGGCATATTCCACGTTATTTACAGGTTCAGGTATTTATTATTCTAATCAAGGTAATGATAATTCACTTGCCGAATATCCTAATGGTTATACTCTACTGGTGTTTGATTTAACTTCAGATTCTAGTGCTAATGCTACATTTCATGCTAGTCCACAATGGCAAGGAAGTGTATGTTTAGAGGTTCACTTTAAAGAAGCACTGCCATATCCTGTAACAGCAATTATTTACGGTGAATTCTCCTCAGAATTAGAAATTCACTTCCAGAGAAAAACATATATTATTTAATTTAAAAATGTTAAATACATTTTAACTTTATGAGACGCTACAGAAAAAATTTCCTAAAAATCATTTTATTGGTGTATATGCTGCAGATGAGCTAAAGCTGATTATTCATATATTTCCAGCAGCCATAATTATAAATACACATTCTAGTGATAAGGCTGGGGAACATTGGGTTGCTGTTTATATCTAATATGCGTGTGGGAGAGCATTTCTATAGCTAAGGTATACTACCTTATATACATCATAATATAAGGTTTTTAAAACAAAACTGTCTGTTTTATACATGGAATAATAGACGAATTCAAGGTGATTTATCTCAATTTTGTACACATTATTGTTTTCTATATCTAGCATGCCGTCTGGTTATTGACTGCGCGATTTCTTAAACCAATTCTCAATTACCACTATTGATGGTAATGATATCATGCTTTATTCATTTATGAGAGTATGATAATAATGATGGTCACTGGCGCGAGATTAAGTTCTCCGTATATCATGTATGTATGATGGTCACTGGCGCGAGATTAAGTTCTCCGTAAACGATGTATGTATGATGGTCACTGGCGCGAGATTAAGTTCTCCGTAAACGATGTATGTATGATGGTCACTGGCGCGAGATTAAGTTCTCCGTAAATCTGATGTGTGATGGTGACTGGCACGAGATTAAGAGTGTGTGTGTGTGTGTGTGAATAACCAGATGTTATTTTTTATCTCTGCTAAAATGTCTACAAAATGAATAGCCTAACTTTTTTAAATCCGCCATTGCCGGTCCTAAGCCCCGGATGAGAAAGGAAGAGGGTTGGAGGTAGCTATCCCCGTAAAAGAAAATAATCTATGCTATGTTCAAATAGAGATGTTGGAAGATATTCTATGTTTCGTAGTCTCTGTGTGATTTCTCTTATATTAAAATAGGTGATGAAAAATAAGCCATACTCTTTTATTAGCTGTGCTATGTTCAAATAGAGGGGTTGCTAAAAAGTGCTCATAAAAGGAAACGAATCTTATGTATTCTCTGCTCTGCTATATGTTCGTAGTCTTTTGAAATTTCTGCTATGTTAACATAGGGGTTGGAAAAAGAGAACGGGTACACCCCCTTAAAAAGTGCTCATAAAAGAGAACGAGTACACCCCCTTAAAAAGTGCTCATAAAAGAGAATGAATACACCCTCTTAAAAAGTGCTCATAAAAGAGAATGAATACACCCCTAAAATGGAGGTCGTAAAAGACCATGTGTGGACGGTACGTGGGTCATGGCGTATCCTGAGACACTTGAAAATTGAGTCCTTGATCTCAGGAGACCCTGGAGGAAAAGGCGATTTATCAGCTACCGGGGGTCAGGTGACGCCACCCTACTAACATTAAATCCTAGCATTGTACGAACAAAACATATACAACGTTGAAATGTAGCAAGAGAAGGCATCCATCCACACAAGGAAAACATCGCTGGAATTCTATCACCATGTGGTACACGAAACTGTCATATCAGCTATTCCATTCTCTGATATTCATGTGAAGAGTCAATATTCCAGAAAAGTGGACTATTGTGCTTTCGAGTTACTCAAGCGGCGCCTGCTACATCGTCGAGTGCGCATCGTTACCGACTTGTGGAAATCCTGTAAGGAGGAGTTTTATGCAGTGACCATAGTCCAGCTCCGACACAATCTCGTTTTATGCAAAGTAATATTCAGTACAGGTGACGAGAGATCGATCACAACGCATACAAATTTGGCTTAATATAAACCTAGGTATGAAAGAAGTACTGTATAATTAAATTTAGTTCTTAAGCTAAAAATAAAGTTCTATGTAGGTTTCTCTCTTTTTTTTGTAAGTTTTCTATCGTCTTTTCCACTTCATATGAATTTCCCATTAAGCACGTAATATGTTACCAGTCTTTGTCGGTTGTGGGAATTTAGTGAAATTGAAAAACTAAATTTATATTATAAATCTTACCTTCGGAAAAAAATCTTAAACTTTTCATCATCTCTAACATTGTTTGGGCACATGTATACAGACAACCGGTTTAACTGTAAATGACCTGTTCCTGGATTTGCTTGTATGTAGGTAACAGTTGGATTATCTTGGAATTTATTCCAGCTTCCCATAACTATCCAAACACCAAAGAAAAACACCACTGGTAAAGCAAGAATCCACAACAATCTCCAGAATTTTATTTCTTTGTTATTCAGTAAGTAACTGAGACCATGAAATGACGTCTCGTTAAGGTAATGTCGTAAATCTAACATACTTCTTCCTTTCTAGTATTGTTTACTCTGGATCTCGAAATAATCTGTAAGCAAATAATGATATTACACTTAAACATTGCTAAACTACTTGATATTAAGTTCGTTCTAACATCAGCTGTAAAAAAGTACAATTGTAGTTCGAAATAAAATGTTCTATATTCTAGAAGTATATTGTAAGAAATGAATGAAATTAGATCCGAACAACGGTTTAAAAAAAACTATTTTTACGGTATATAAGCTTGAAATGAAATGAAACGAAATCTTTGAGTTTTACGTCCCACGGTTATGTCGGTTAGGCTAAAGGAGACGGTGATGATGAGTGATGAAAGAAATGGTGGAATGAAGAAAGTGGGAGGAAACGGGAGAACCCCGAGAAAACCCACGCACACGGTGTTTGTCCACCACAAAGTTCACTTGGCGAGGGCTGGGATCGAACCCGGGACCCGAAGCACCAGAGGTGAACGCTCTACCACTGAAGTATATAAGCTTGAAGTGTTATGACTTTCGTATTAATTTGTTCCAGCATCGGGATATAATCTGTATAAAATATAGCCATAGCCTGAAAAGGTTTTAAAATATTTGTTTCAAATATTTGCGGGAAATATATTAAGTCGCCTTGTTTAACAATTCGTACGTAATCTTTAAACACATATAATATGTGAACCTTTCACCAAAGTGACTATACACCCAGCCTACAACATGAAGATATTTTAAATGAATATCCAACTGTTAAAGAAATGAAGAGAAGCTATACTACTTGGAAACATTTAAATACTATGATTCTACATAACATTTAATATTACATAAAATTTATAACAATATTCCACTACTTTGTTTCAGTGTGAATTTTAACTTTTTAATTTAACCTTGCAGTATGAATATTTCATTAAGTATTTTACAATAGAAGTCTAACTTATTTTCACATGACAATTGCAAAAAATTATTTCCTGATGAATGGATATTTTTTCACTGCCACTAATCGAGTTTCAAGAAAATCCGAATATCATGTTCTTTTGTTTCGGGTAATCAAATACAAACTTCAAGTTAATCATACAGTAATAGATAGTGTGGTTTCCGGGATAAAATATGGACCCTCCGAAATACTTTTCGCCCTCAAAATGTATTACGTTTTGGTAGAAAATCAGCATATTGTTATTGGTAACAAAAAAAGAATGTTATGAAAAGGATTTGGCTCACTTTTGAAATAAAATTAATTCTTTCTGTAAATGTTATTCCATATGTTTTTTTTTAATGAAAATTCCAAAATTTTCATTTACTAGATTAGAGAAAATGATGTGTGTGATATTACGTCTAATCGGAACTATTTTTGTAAATTAAACAGTGGTTGTATGGATATCATGTTTAAAACGTCACGATACAAAAATATTTCTTAAAGCAGGTGAAATCACAAGTCATATAGAATTACAACTATTGTTTGTTGTAGAAATGTGTCCTGAGTTACACAGAATTACGAGTTATTTTGTTTATGAGTTCAAATCAGAACATTATCTATATTTACCACAAAACTAGCGTCAGTATATTTCAGCAAATAGTCTGCAATGAATACATATTACTTCAGTCATTTGTAATATTTTCTACGGTTATGGTATCGGAGAATACAAACCATGTTCATCGGCAAACAGCCAATTTAGATTAACTCTTCAGGATGAGTATGGCAGCAGACACTTGGTATAGTGTTCAAATAAGTTCAAATATAGTGTTCAAATATGAAGTTTCAAATAAGTTTGACATAATCCATGCGATTCTGTTTTGACGTCTCTGTCCAATCGACAAGGTTGAGAAACTAGATTCTAAATTTGCACTTGTCACCGGAAGCCAAAACCCTTTTTCGGAGGTGTACAATTTTCTGACTCTACAGAATACCTAGGAAGATTAGTAGTTCATATCTACCCATCTGAAGGAAACATTAATGATCTTCAATTATTACAGATAATAAAGATAATAGTTAAATCGGTGTATGTCCACTATGATTTTGAAAACTACTCTTGAACCTCAGAATGTCTTGTTCCTAGTATGGCAATCTATGATGAAGAAGATCGATCATTGCCTTCCCGCCCAGGCTAAAACATCGCTGAGAATCTTTAAAGTACTAAACTACATGACACTTCATTGCAAGCTTCCAAATGTAGTCAACATGCATGAATGGTATGTTCATATTTCTCAAAAATGCACGAAATTGTGTTTCTTAGAAGACGGTACATTTTTTGCTAAGTTTCAGTAAGAAACTAAATAATCTACTACAATATTATTATTTTTGTCTTTTGCCAAATACTATCTCTTCCTGCATCTGATTTGCATCTTGTTAGGTAAATACCCTTCGTGATAACCCGGTAGTACAACTTCTAAGTAAGGAATACTTAACATCCATAACCCCAAACTTGTTTTGTCATTAAATACTGTGGCCGTGCTAGATCAGTGGTTTCCCTCTGATATGTATTAATAGAAGTCCTGAAATATTGAAGGAAAGCGCCCAGCAGGGCAAATACGGTGTACAAGATTGTTCAGTTTCCGCGTTTTCTTTCCCTTTCTTCGTTACATTATTTTATATTTTTTAATTCATCATCGTCTCCTTTAGCCAACAGGTCATAACAATGGGACCCCAAACTGAATGTTTCCATTTTGTCATTAATCCCAATCGTTTACTGAGTAATTGCAATATTATGTGGTGAAAATTGAAGTGTAATTGTTTCTTTAAACTCTTCACGGATATGGCATCAAATGATGCCACATATTTATCTGGAAAATAATTCGAATATTTTTTCACGAAGAACAATGCAAACTCAATATAAGAAAAGCAAGTGCTTCGGAATATTTTTTACTTTCCTTCAAGTTTCAATCTTCTTCGTGAAAAAATCATATTATTTTATGGATAAATATATGGCATCAAATGATGCCATACCCGTGAAGAGGTTGACTAAGAATTATAGTTACATGAATCACCTCAAAGTTTCAACTTGGTGCGTTAAAATGATTCGTAGTATCGATTGACCAGCGTTCATTCATATATAACTCGTTAGAAAAATTTCAAATGTAGAACCAAAATACGAACATTAGATCAAGAGTTACTGGATTTTGCCTATAGAAAATAAATCGTAGATTCATGCAGTTAATTCAGGTAAACTTTCGCATTTTCGTATGAATTTTCATTTCATGTTTGTAATATATCTAGTATATAACTTTCAACTGATTATTTTTCTTAATTATGTGAACAAAACACATGTCACACATTTCTTGGCACAGTACAGCATTTCTTCGTCTAGTACAAATTCGATCGCAGGGAACTTTATGAATATGGAAATTACTTATATATTTGAAAATCCTATTGTTACAAAAGAACATAATCCAATGTCTTCATATAAAATAATTTAGTGCAAACTACACTTTTGCACTAGATAGATAACACTATGCAACACTTTAAAAAATCCATGAGTTGAAATTGCTAATTCGTTAGTCATATTCATCGATCATTTAACAAAATGTAAAAAATTCTCATGAAACTTCGTTTTTGTAAATATGAGATCGATTTCTATGTAAATACAAACAACACTATGAAATATATTAGGCATTGCATTGAATTGAAAGTATGGATTTTGCTACAAAGTTCCTCAGCACCTACACTGTAACATCAAAAGTGTAGACCCTTTAATACATACCTTAAGTACGTAGATACCCATGTGTCCCTGTGTATACCTTGGAAACGTTGATGCGTACATTTTCGTTGATGCGTACATCTCATTCACGAATTAACTCCAGATGCAGTCCCCCATCATGTTCTAGTTATATTACTATCGATAATGGTGTTCGAATGTCATAATATGTTGGTGAAAGCGCTCACCATATTGTTCTGAATATGTACTCCAGCCTTTTTTGCTATCTGTTAGCAGCGGGGACAGCCCAGTGGGCTGGATCATTTTTCTCACTAGCGATCCTATAAACACTGCAGCCTCCATCTTAGCACGTCATATCTCCGAAATCTATTCTTGTAATAACTTCAATGCGTCAGAATCCCTATCTAAGGCTTTCACAAATTGTTTGGTAATACCACGATTTATGTGTAGAGGGAAACAATACCACTTTAGTGTGCACAAGAGGCTTGTATTTTATGTTATGTGTTGCCACATAGTACTCCACCCGTTGTGGAAAGTACGTCATCCGGTAGTGGGCATCTGTCTCCCTTCTGTCCCATAAACACAGAAAACACTCGAATTTCATGAAACCACCGTGCAAACTCGTGAGTAAGGCAGTTATTTTGAAGTCCCCTATTACTTGCCACCCATATTTTGTATACAGTAAATTGTCCAATAATGTCTTCAAGTTGTTAAACTCTTCCTTCGTAGAGACGGAATGAACCACAGGAACAGAGGATTGCCTATTTCCATTTTGTAGAATCATAGTCTTCAGACTTCTAGATGAGATGTCTATAAATGAAGGTCACTCCTTCATGATGCAGGATACCTTTAAAGCATTAAATCTTGGCAGAAGCACAATCCATCTTTTAAAAATTCTAGTGTTTTTTAAGTAATATAGTTATTTTAAAAAATGAAGTTCGAGGTTTTATTGCAGTACTTTCGATATTAAGGTAGAGAAAAAAATGTAAGTTTTACGACAACTGAGTGATGTACTGTTAAGTGCATGGAGGCTTTGGCAATACTAGTTTACACGCCAATCACTTTAGGTATGTTACATGAGGTGAACACTGTTTTCAATATCATTTCCAAAGTGGTTAAAACAAAGTCTTGAAGCGTAACGTAAAATAAGCAGTGTCATAAATATTTTCCTATGTACTTTTACACAGGTCACAGACCACATGATGGCACACATAATTTATCTTGATCATTCACTAGATTCCAAAATAGAGTTTATACACATCACAAAATTTCAATTACGTTTGGAGTAACCTTTGGCTCTTGTCCTTATGAACTCTCCACAGGCATAACAAAATGGATGGACCTCGACATGATTGTAATATTACAAATTAGAATATAGATCTTGTTGCGGATATGAACATTTTAACATTTGTAACGTAAATTTATGGAGCAATTGCATTACACGTATTCATATTTCATAAAGTAAACCAGTGAAATAAAGTATATATATACAAATACCTTTAAAGGTAAGCTCAAAACCCTGAGGCCAGTGTGACACATGTTGTTTCTATCGTGAACCTCTCAATCAATGTTGGCAGGTTCTTCAATCAAATTTAAATGCAACTTAACCTAACCAACGTTTTAACATGCACATATAAATTCATTAATATTGGGCAGAATCCATATTATTGATGCTACTACTTACATAAGCGAAGTTTCTTGTAAAAATACACCTTTTCTACTTAGTTTCAAGGTAACAAGGCAGAACATCACCATTATAATACAAGGACAAAATGTGTGTTGCGTAGCGTAATTGTAGATAGACAATTGTAGGGGCCTGTAAAAGTGATTTATGGCAATAGCTCTTCGTAACTTTAAGTAAGATAACAACGGTTCTTTGTAATCGTTTGCAACATTTTTTATGCTCTATCAACGTCGAATATGTCACAATGTTATGTATAATTTTAACTCTTAAATCTTTCCATTCCGTAGAATTATTAGTACATCAAAAGGGACATTATAACCTAAAAGCATTTGTCTTCCTTTAGCAATTCCTTCTATTCTGAATATATGGTGCTTTTTCACTAGATTTCGTCTTATGTTTCTGACATTGAATAACTGTTAATGATGCTATTTATAACTAAATCTTATTGTAACTCTCTTGGATACTTTAACAAGAAAGAAGAACACCAAATTCAAAACTCTGGATTTTGAAACGCTTTATAGTTGAAATTACAATCTAACACGAAAAATACTCATAGAAATAGTTAATAGTTCAAACGCATTGGAAACAACAGGATATAAATACTCCTTTTGGAATGAAAGTCAAATCATATATATATAAGTCAGAAAATATCCCAAATACAACGCTGCTCAAATATTCTGTCCTTGATAAAACGTACTATGTACTACCACACTATCCTTGTCTCATTTCGAAATCAAATTGGTCATTATTCCTAAGCGCTTATTTCATTATACAACTATACTGAAATACTTTCTCTTTATTAAAGTATTACTCTCTTTATTAAAGTTAAAACACAGTATTACTCAACAATCAATAAAAGCACTAACACAAATGTCGGAAGGACCCTTCAATCTTGGAACTCGGGGATTGTGGCCTCCAGTAATTAGATTTCAAATTGGTTCTGGGGGAGAACTGTGATGATTTGCGTCCGATTGCCACAAAGGAAAATGAGATGAGTTGATGTCCCTTCAGAATAAGCCTTAAATCTGGCCGCCTTTAAATATTGAATGCAATTTTGCTCCCCTGATCTTCCACAATATTGTTTTTCAACTTATAAATATTTTGAACACCGCTTTTTCAAAAAAAAAAAAAATAGCATAAATTATGTTAACGATCTAACCCCCCACTGAATGTTGAAAACATTTGCGCCGCTGCCTAAGAGTAAACAGTCTCGACAGTAGGTCTCGCTAATCGTGTTGCGGGCATATCTGATGCCCATAATTGAAGCAAGTAGGCAGAATGTTCGTAAATTTAATACTGTTTTGACGATTTAAATACAGCTTGAGAACTATTGCCTCAATATAATTAATTCGTCCCTAATGGTATTTAGAGAAGAGCACTACTCTTTGTGTATTTGTTTAGTGAAATATATTAAGATTTAAATGTATTTTATAGTACGACTTCTGGAATAAATTGATGAAAGAATATTATGATCTTATTATTAATCCATGAACCGCAATTACATTTTGGTATGAGCATTTCTAAATCAGATATATCTGTTAAGAACGATTTTAATAAGCAGTGTGTAGTGCGATGACATCTTGTTGTCATTAATTTATAGTAATAATAAAGATTCCCTAATTTTATACTACTGTAAATATCAGTTTTTCTCAATCTGATGCTTTCAAAAATATTAGGTATTTATAGCAGTGTGAAATTTAGGGAATTCCTCGGTGTTCGTGTCGATGTTCAACATTAATTATGAACTGACACTTTCACTGCTACATACTCTTCTATGACTCCGGTATCGACTATGGCGGTAAATGCTCAGAGGTTTTTTCCAATTTGTTTAATTCCGACTGGTAGATATCTTATTAAATTGTAATAACACGGTAATTCAAATGTTACGACTTTGGCACAATTCTCTTTGTTCTTCTAATCTTTATGCCAGAGATTACCAGGCTCGCGACCAATGAATAGTAAGATGGTTACCCATAACCCTAATATTGGAGAGTAAAATCTACAGTGCCAGACCTTTCAACCTCTTTTTATTCCAATCAATACTCCCATTTTCCCCTGTTCAAAATTTCAACGTTTTCTTTCCATCATTTACATCAACTCTTCATTAGTTCCGAGAATAAACTTCAAGTCACGTTTATAGTTAGTACTTTTAATGTACCCGATAAAGATAATAATAACGTAAGCTGCTACCATTCGCAACTTCCTGAATAACATCGAATCTGATTGTGGTGAGAATGGTACTCGTAACTAAAAAACATAAACACTCAGAGAGTATGATTAATAGCAATTCGCAAGGCACGTTGCTCAGTCATTAACTATACCGTATCTGTGGTGTACTTTGTTTCACAATTGATAAGCAATATGAAATGTTACTACGTAGTTAAACAGTTAAACAGACTGCTCCTGAAATAATGGCCTTTCACATACGCCTTACGTTGTTACATAACTTGATTGAACGTTTTATATATAAACGGCCATTCACAGTGATCAACATGTATCTTGACACGCTCTTATAACTTTTGATGTACCGAGTAAAAACAGATGAAATTTTGTACAACACAAATATCGAAAGACGGAAATTGTTGGAAAATCTGCTATACCATCAAATTATCACTGTTATCAAGTCAACTTAAAGTTGATTGTTTGCAACAATTTTCAAATTAATTCTGGTTTCCAATCTACATCATGAAGGAGAATACAGTATACAATCTGCATTTATTATTCAGTGTTAGAAATAAAGAACACTACAAATATCTCATAATCTAGATCTATTACAATAGTAATTCATGGTGATCCAAGAGTGTGGAAACACCCAAATAAAATCAAAACCGCTCAGAATTTGGAGAAAGGAAATAGTGCTGATAACAGACGAAGAAAAAAATCTTTTGAAACTCATAAAACCATTGGCCGCCGTCTTAAAATGCGCCATCTTGAAATGGAGGGAACTTTTTAAATTGGAACTGTATCGAGTGAAGCATCAACTAAGACTGACATGTTTCGAGAGATCATCCAATGCTGAAATATTGACCGATGTTCTATTGTTTCTGATGGCTTAACACTGAATGATACTAACAACGGATGAGCGGATAGATATCCCGTTGATCTCAGGAAAGAACAGCAGCAGACAGATCGCAGACGATTTCAACTCTCGTCACCCAGAACGGGAGCCCATTTCTCAAAGTGCAGTGTGGAAAGTTATGGCTACATTTAAGGAAACTGGGTCCATGGAAAGCAAACCAAAGTCAGGCAGGTCTCACACAGTGACAGATGAAGGTACATTTACTGCTGTGTTGACATCATTCTCGAAAAGTCCCACCCTCCGTGCCCGTCATATAGTTAAAGAATATGATGTATCCCGTAAGTCTATCCTGCTTATCACATCTGTTCGTAAGTGGCACCCACAGAAAATATAGCTATTCCAACATCTAACAGAGGATCATCCAGACCGCTGAGTCGAATGCTGTGAGTAAGCCATGAAACAAGTCTGACAGAGACATCCATTCGCGCATGACGTTATGTTCTCAGACGAGGTCAATCTTTTTGTGACGGGCGAGGTGAACGAGCAAAACAACCGAAATTGGTGTGATATCAAGCCACACTTTTATGATGATTCTTTTGTCGTTGGCTCCGAAAATGTGATGGTGCAGTGCGGTTTGTGCATTCTTCATCGAGGGTAATTTTAGTGTTATTAATTACGCTAACATGCTTGAGGAGGATATAATGCCTTCCGTCGCATTACGTAACGCTTCTTTCTCTTTGTTCTATCAACACGACGTGGCACGACATTATTTCGTATTATATACTCGTGAGTACCACTATGAGTAATTCTTACAGAGCTAGCGAGGAACTGTGAACAGCCACCCCGTTCTCCAGACCTCACTTTATTGATTATTTTCTGTGGGACTACGTGAAATTCATTTTGTGTACTACCAAAATCAGGGACATTAGTCGCCTTCAACTCACGATTATTCACGCGTGTGCAACATCCCTGAGGAAAAGCTGGGCAGGGTAATGGATGACTGGTAGCAGTGGATTGCTCAAGAGAGAAGGCACATTAGATAATAGCTATAACATTAGGTAGTGAATCACACATCGCTCACAGTGTTACCGTATCTCCAGGAAATTGCAGAAAATCGATTAAAACTTCTAACAGTTGGTCGTAGAGCCAAAACTATTTCACCTCTGCATTCTTGGAAATATTTCAGTCCTATTTGATGTATCACACTATAAGGTCCCCTTTAAAAAGTACAAATTCAAGACCGCGGCCGGTTATGCCATATGTCTCTAAAGCTGTCTCCCTTTTTCTGTTATATAAAGATTGGTCCAAAAGTGATGGGACTGTCATATATACATGTCATGTAAAGTAGTTTAAGGTCGTGGATTGTTTCGTGAATTATAAATAATTTGAGAATTACCGTGATTGAGAAGGCATATGCAACTATGACGTTGTGTCTTGTATATTTCGTTAGTAATCAGGGCAGCAGTGCTATATTTACAAGCATTAGATACAAAATAGAAGAAGAACAAGAAGAAATAAATAATGTATGTTATATTTTGTAGATTGATCAATATATATTTGTTTGTATGTTGGTATGCTAATAGAGCTTTTTTGTCAAGGAATGTTTATAGTGCGAGTCGCCAAAACAGTCAGATGTAAAATTTGGAATTGTGAAGGGGAAAAAATCATTATCTTCAAATATAGAGTTTTGTTAATTCTAGACTGGCGTGTGTTTCTTCAAGTAATTTTAATATGCGTAATAGCTAAAAGATATACTGATACATATACGAAGAAAGCATTGGGACGTGTGGTTTGGTTATATATGCTTAATGCAACGATATTTTAAATTCATATCGGAATTCAATGGAGTTAATCATCAATGTATAAGACTATCCGCCTACAAAAACTATTCTGACAATTCGACTTCACGAAGCTTCTCTCTTAGTATACTTTTGTACTACTGTCATAAATCGAACTTAAACTACTATCAAAACTACTAACTTCTTCAAAATCATGATGCTACTACTACTACTCAAATCAGAAATTATGCTTATAGCTACTTAATACTTATTACTAATTAAATTTCACGGACTTCCGAAGAAATTGTATCAAGTGACGTCTTTGGAATCTCCTTTGTTTCTAATCTGCAATCACTTTGATAAGGGAGAATAAACAATACGTTCACTAATACGCTCTACGATGTAAATTCAAATTTGTAAGATATTAATTATCGAATCTAATGCACTTTTACCTCTATTTTGCAGCATTAGATGATTTGTTAAAATTTAAGAGTGGTATTTATGTATAGAAAATTTCGATAAATGTATAGTAACCTTTTACATTATATTTCTAGGTTGTATAAACTTGCTCTTAGTCAAGTTTAAGTATCTCGACCTGTTATGACTTCATGTAGTCATTTTTTCATGGTGGTGTCTTCAAGAATATGATTACAACCTTTTATGCGGATTCTTTCAAGAACGGTGATTCTGAGCATATTCGTTCAATTACACGTATCTTAATGCTGTTTGATAAATGTCGCCTGGCTCGCCTGTGCGGAAGCTGACTTTCTACTGTTCGTTGCTTAGTATCATGGGATAGCCTACTCGTTTTTTCATGATAGTTTATGCGTAAGTCGTGAGTAATGAACATGATTACAGCTGAATCGATATCTATTAACGGGAGAGGTAAAGGAATGGGTCACATTATAAAGACGTAAGACACGATATTAGCCACCCACTAGTGATGTTAAAAGCATTATGATAACCTTAAATTACTTATCCATAGATTACATATTGTGTGCTAGGAAGAAAGAGAGCCGGAGCGAATAAGAAGTAATAATGCGTGGAGTATTGCAAATATGAGCTTGAATAGAATCAATTAGTTACTAATATGTTGCTATCTAAAAAAGGCGGCTGGTTCTTCAAAGGTGTTGAAAACCAAAGCTACGTACCATAATTTAAGTTTAGTTGACTTTTCTAGTCCAAGCAAATGTATAGTACTTATCAATAGGACACATAAATATTTGGTGGCATTCTAGACATCTATAAGGTTTATACACCATTATATTTTCATTATACCTTCATGGGAATGAGACCATTTTGATTTATTCGTTATTTAACCATTGCAGTCATGACTATCTATGACATAACAGGTTAAAACTACAATAGCATCACTTATAATGCGCTCCTTTTCAACTTATAAATTATATCTCCATACTTCACAAAGTAATATTGCCAAATGAATGAATCAACTTAGTGATTGAACTTAGAATCATGGAGATGTGTCGTTAACATGTGGTCTAAATCAAACGGTTGCTACTAATTAATCATATTAAATTATTTTGTGTGACGTGACCTGGATCGTGTAATTACAACTACCAATCAGAGGATTTCCTTGCTATTATACTTCTACGACAACCTCGCATAAAAAACATAGGTATGGAGAGTTCAGTTAGTTGATTCCAAGCTTAAGACTGAAGACATTCACTAGTGAATTGGAGATCTGAGGTATCCATCAAAAAGAGTAAGTTACTCATTCATAGATCCTTATAAATATTGGACAATAAGAGGCCTTGATTTGTGTGAGTATGTACTCTAATTAAAATTTGGGAAGGTTGCATTGACTCACCCTCTGAATAAAAGAAACCACTAGAAAACTTGGTTGTACTTTACCATCCAAAAGCATTAGTATTCACACAATAGCCGTATACCTACATAACGAGAATCACCCATCTTAAGGCTTAAAATGTGCAAGATTGAATCGCTAAAGCTATCAAAACATGTAATGAGTGTTGGGGACTAGTTTCCCATCCGAATTAGTAAAATGTCCATTCATGGAACAATAAGACCACATCTTGGAGGACAGATAACGACAGAAACTTTGAATAGTTGAAGTTTTGTCAATATTCACTTAAGAAACAGGATGACAGAAAACCATTTTTTTTTAATCAGAGATGTATTCGTGATCCTCAAAACATAAAAGAAATTAATCTACCTTTTATAGGAACATAAATGTCTATACATAAGTATATGATCTAAACTATCCATAATGTAGAGACTTAGGCATAAATTTTAAAATATAGTGGGTGCATGGTTTGTTACCCCTCGATTACAAAATCGAACCATACGAGTAATTAATTTCTCGACTATATACATAAAAGAGTGTGTTTACCCCTTAACAGTAACACCCACAAATAAATAAGAGATCATATGTCCTATTGTGCAGGTAATGTATACAAGTTTGATCTTCTAACCCATGAAAGAGAATAACAGAGGCACATAAACTGTCGTCAATAGCCATGTAAAAGTGTGAGGTGTTACTCTAATGGACAAAGAACGTTCATTGTAGAGGACTAATAACTTCAAATATCGTAGTATGTTGAATTTTTAGCAATTTTTTATGCATTCAAGTAAACAAGTTAAGACGCCCAAGCTTCCATTGGTACATATTTATAACCATAGATCTCCCTCAAAATTACAAAGTGATCTTGTTGCGTCATAACACGTTGACAAGTCAATGGTAAAGGACTACATGATTCTATAACGTCATACCACGCGACGAGATCAATAACCAGAAACCTCATAAACTAATGACGTTATATCACTTGAGTGGGATATGTGTTCTATCACGTGACTGTAAAATACCCTCAAATTAGCTCAGACCAAATGTAAGCGAACAGCGATCCATACTACTTACGTGCTTCACTGCAACGTTGTATCAAACTACAACATATAGAATATGTGCATTAATTGAATTAGGTTCTCATAGGGTATACAAGTAAACGATATATTTTAGCAGACTACAAACGATCTACTTTTTCAGATTGATATCAAACAATCTACATTCACAGACTTATATTTTTCTCGATTTTCTCAAAATCTTTGAATAAGAGTTTAACCTAATCTTTGAGAATTTGTTCTCTTCAATTTTGTTTATCGACTAAAATGTATGGACTCGGAACAATGTTCATTTCACAAGAAATTAAACTTTTAGACGTAGTGAAGATTTCGCACTATATATCAGTAACAAAATATGTACTTCAGCGTTGCTAACATCATAATAAAGAGTTTAAAGGTGGCTTACTTATTATGAGGTTCATATTAACATATACCGTAGTTCTAGTGCAGAATCAATTTTTAAGTTCTCGCAATAATGCCTGTATTGTTGAAACTGTTTAAAACAACGCAAGATATTTTACACCTACATGTAGGTAAATAAGTTAATCCACAAATAGACTCTTCACATGATTGAAAGTATCGTACGTTAAAGTTTCGTGATTTGGATTTTCCCATTTGTTATTCCTGTGGTTTTATTTTGTGATTCCTTAGTATTTTACACCTACGTTTTACACCTGGTTAATACGTTAATCCACAAACAGACCCACCACATGATTGAAGGTATACAATGTTAAAAATTTCGTGGATGAAATAAGCCCATTCTTTATTCCTGTGGTTTAATTGTATGACCCCTCCTATTGGTCTTCAATCATTCATTCGTGGGTTATATTTGCGCCTGTTTCAGAAAATTTTGTTGTACCATTTGCTCATTCAGAAAGCATTGGATGTTCAAAATTTAATTACCTTCATAACACACAGTTATTACTGTGTTGACTTAAACGTCCGATTTGAGAAGATGCTAGAGTAAATAATGCGAGTAATATTGGTGCCTCACGATATATATATATATATATATATATATATATATATATATATATATATATATATATATATATGTGTGTGTGTGTGTATATATATTTCACACTCTGACCCTTACGCTGGACATTTGTTACCATAATATTTGAAAGGAAATTATTGATCATATAATTCCATACTGTGGTCAGGATCTACGTTTCTATTTCACTGATTGGCAACACTGGCAACACATTTTTCGCAGCATGTTCGTATTGTATTGCTCCTGTCGCGTGTATTGATTTTATTAGAGGTGGCAATATCCTATGCCATCCATTTACTGGCTCCATGTCAATTTATGCACATCCCAGTAATCCTCTTTTGTGTGTGTGTTGGGGCTCCAGTTCGTACACTGTCGCTGTTTGTGTATCTCACCACAATCTTTCTTTGACTGCGCTTTTTCAATACCTCCTTTTTGTTGTTGCCATTGCTAGAGTACAAATCAGTTTTTCTCAGTGTCATTGAATATATCAAATGGAATTTTTTGTGCCACACATTATATATAGTAATATTTTGTGACTCGTAAGATATTCAGCATTACAGCAACCAAACAGCGAAGCTACTTAAATTGAATACCTTTGCACCAGTTAACGTGCTGGTAGATCCACATTATCTATTGAACATCCCTCGCGGTGAGATATCTTGTTGTGATCTCCTAAATGTCACCGAGAAGGATATAAGATCGGAGTTCGCTGACCAACATGTCTTTCTTATTCCGCGTGATTTTATGTATGTTTTGAGATGTGTTTATTGATGAGTCAGTTGTTGGCTCTTGTTCGTAGAGTATCGCTGTTTAGTGATCTCATTATGCTTTCTAAAGCTATTTTTGAGCACTTTTCTATCTAATAAAGCTCTCTTCTTCCTTCTATTACGTGGCTACAAAGCCCCTTCCAACAGCTTGTTATTCCATTAGTCATATGAAACTTTATGTATTGTTTTTGATTGATAGAGATGTCTTTCTATATTTGTGAAGTAATCAGCAACATACAGCTTATTTTCTACTTTTCCAAGGCTCCTGACGTGGAAATTGTACCGCTTTTTACGCATGACCATTAAACATATTTTGAATTAATTTAATACCTAAAGTTATTATTATTGTTGAGTATTTTGCCTTTCACGATTTCCCCGGAATAATAACGATTTTTTCACTTTCAGATTTGGGCTTGGGAATGTCCGTTCAACGTTTCTTGCTCTTAACTTCTCCTCTTAACTGCAAACATTTTCCTGTGTTTTTAAATTCATCGATTAATTGTGTTCTACTTCTTCCTATTTGTCGCTTTCCTTCCACTTTTCCGTTTACTGCGGTATGAGGAAAACTTCCATTTTCCTTCACACCACATATTGAAGCTTTTTAAATATTTCTTCTCTAACTTCCATAATATTCAAGTCTCTGAGCTACACAGCCTAATGCTTGAACAACTTCTTCCTAAGACCAATATTGAACCTGCTAGTTAAGAGTAATGTTTTCTTGATAAATTTTTCTTTGGCTGTAGCAATTCTTGACCTGATCTCCTTGGAGTAGTAAGTGTCTCTCGTCAAAATATTTCCTATGTACTTATTATCGTTCTCTTCATGTTCTCTTTGTCCTACTATGATGCGTATGGGCGCGTTTTCAGAGAATATTTCCATGATATTCTACATTTTGATGTTGCTTTCCATAGCATATTGTTTCCCACTATGAACTATTTTGCGAATCATCTTCTGTAGATCTCTTCTGGTTCTTTTCTTATAACTGTATCAGATGGATACCTTTATCTTGTTAATGATGTGCGGTTTAATCTTAAAGATCCTCATTTCTCATTAATGATTCTTTCATAAACCATGGAGTGGAGTGTTAAATAATTGGTTTGGCATATTCAACTTACCTCTTCCTTCTTGTATGTCTTGTTTTGTGACATTTTCTTTTGACTAATCTAATAGTATTGTAAATTGTTCTGATATTAAGGATAAAGTGCACATTTGTACAACTCTATAATCTTTTTGCGGAATATAATATGAACTTTTCATTTTTACCAATGTTAGACTATATATTAATTGATAATTTCTTTCGCCGAAATTGAATACTAAGAAAAACTTACATCAAAATTATAGAACGGTTCTGCGTAGGACATACACTTGAATACTTACTCACATTCAAGCACATCTATCCACCACTTTCGACAATTTGTTTCTTCATAAGAGATATTACTACATATCTTGCATTTTGAAACATACATCCTCCCGTTGCATATGAATTATCACGCAATCATCAGAGATTAAAAATTGCATAATTTTGTGCTACATGTAATAAGTGCTTTCGTTATATATTACAAACTATAATTACTATGAAAAACACAAATGTTATAAACAGAGTGTCATTCCAAATTATATAACGAACATTGTTTGCAACAAATCATGTCCATTTTATGTTCAGGGTATATACAGAGAGAATAATAAATTGAAATGTCATAGTTGCGAAACGGAGATGTGGAAAGAAGTTTGAAAAACATAAAAAATAACGGAAATACTCTTTTCAAGTTATATAAGCTCTTATGTATGATTGATTCGGATGCGACGGATGCAAGAGTCATGTGGATGCGATGATCATATTCAGTGTTATAATGCAAAGAAAGTACCTACGTACAGTGTTTATCGTGAAATTAAAGCAAGAAACAGGTAGCTCCGGGAAACATTCTAGAAGTGGACTTAATTACTTCCACTTGCATCCATTTCCTCAATTGGTAAATCAAGGCAAAGTGTTTCAATATGACACAAGCCTGGCTATTAAATGAAGGTTATTTAAGCTATACAAACATATTAGAAACAAAACATATTATCCGTTGACAGCAGTGTGCAATTAGATGTAACAAATGACATAAGGATATAACAAATTGTCGAAACTTTGATCAGTCATCCAGGTTTGTTGAGAGGTTATATAAATACACATCCCAAGCTAACGAGAGAGTGACTCGTAAGTGTAGATATACATTTCCAAAAAGTATGTGTTGCTTAGTTCAACGATGTATGACTTCTAGGTTTAAGTCAGTTAAAAAGAAAGACACACCTTAAGTACGATCAATTTCCAGTCTTGAATGACTGGTTTCTTGTTCTGTTGATTATCCAATGATTTGATTTTAACCCTGGAACCGTACACCTCAATTTCTGTTACATTAACCTTACATTGTGGTATTGGCTGCCTAAAAATAGAAACTCATTTTTCATTGAAAATGTTAGTTTATATTGAAAATCTAATTTAACATATTCTTCAATGTTTAACTTATGGAAGAAAACATAATTTTACACACTTCTTTATGGTTTGCAACTGTGTAATGTGTAAAAATAAAAAACGCTTACATTTCGTACCACATTTGAGAGTCTTATACTGTTAAGGTCTTTTTCTAATTTTCTTGCTTAGAATTGAACATGTTGGGGCAGAAACCCGTTAAATTCAAAGGGTGAATGAGTAAAGGGTTGGTGTAGTAAAGAGGACACATTAAAGAAACCAAACTCTGTCGTTGCAAAGATCATTTCAAAGTAGGAAATATGTTTCTTTTTCCTTTTTACGAGAAAAGTGTTGCAGTGGGCAACATTGCCCTTAGAAATAAAAAGAACTCCGCACAATCCTTACGGAAATTGAATTTAGGTCAAATTGCTTGAAACCGTGATATGTTGTAGATATTGTGTTCCTTAAGAAAAGTATCAATGGTCACAACCACAAATCACTGACCGTTCGGCCACTACAGAGTCACTTTTTTTTTCAAAAGAGCCGACAATAACACCATTCTAGATTTCGTAAAATGACTAAAACCGTGATATGGTCTATATATTGTGATCCTGAGAAAAAGGCTTAATGAACATAACCACCAATTACTTATCGTTTGGCCACTACAGGGCCACATTTTTAAAAGCAGCCGAAGATAGTGAAATTCTGGATTTGGATAAAAATGACTGAAACTGTGATGTGTTGTAGATGTTGTGATCCTGACAAAAAGTCGCAATAGGCACAACTACCAAGCTCTCACCGTTTGGCCACTACAGGGCAATATTTTTTAAAGCAATCGAAGATAGTGATATTGTAGATTTCTGTGAAAATGATTGAAACTGTTATAAGTTGTACACATTCTGATCCTTAGAAAAGGTCTTACTGGGCACAAACACACTGAGAAAAACTGTATATGTCGTACGTAAAATCGCTTGTTTCATTTGTATATCCTGTAGTTTTTTTAACTTAACGTACAGCAAACGTATAACTGGAAACGCATGTTTCATAATACGTTCTGTATAAGTATTCCACCTGTACATACTTTACGTATGAGACAATATAGCGTACACGATCTCACATACAAATGGACGTATATATCGTGTAGCTGACGAGGGTAACAACATAAATGTATGTAATATAAGGAAGACTGTTAGAGATCAGACATCCAGCAACGACATAATGTTATACCTAAGGATATACGGATAACATATGCTCCGTACTGATTTCTATACTAAGCAAAAGGTTTCCGTATATTTGTACAATATACCGCTGTCGGAAGAACAGATTTTTCTCAAAGCTCTAACCGCTGACAGTTTGGCCACTACGAGGCCACTTTTTTGAAATCAGCCAAGCCGAAGATAGTGATATTCATCATTTCGTCAAATGAAAGAAACCGTGATATGTTGTTGTACTGCCATCCTGAGAAAAAAGTCTCGATTTACACAATCACAATTCACTAATCGTCTGGTCACTACAGTGCTACTTTCTTGAAAACAGTAGGATATAACGATGTTCTGCATTTCAGTAAGATTGAATAAAACTAAGATATTTTGAAAATCTTCTAGTCATGAGAATACGTCTTAATGGACACAATCATCGAATTATGACTATTTGGCTACTGCAGATCCAGATGTTTTAAAACAGCCCGGTATAGTGATATTTATATTTGGGTGTAAATGAATGAAATTGTAAAATTTTGTACATGTCGTGATCCTGAGACAAAATGTCTAGGGTTTTCCTTTGTCCCACAAGATGAACATCTGAATGTTGTATATGTTTAAATGATGTTGGCCGCTACTCTCCTCACCCTTTTCCGGGATGTGGGATACGATTTGTCAGAGTTTCATACAATTTTACAAAAATTCCAAAGTATCCTTACCTTCTGCTATTTTAAAAGATGTGGCCCAGTAGTTGCCAAATGATCACTTTGGTGGTTGTGTCCATTGAGACTTTTTCCCAGGATCACAATATCTGCAACATGTTACAATTTCCAGCAATTACGACTAAATCCAGAAAACCGTAACTCCTGCCTTTTTTAAAGAAGTGGCCTTATAGTGGACAAACGTTAAGTTGTGAGCTGTTGTACCTCTTGAGACTTTTTCTCATGATCATAATATCTACAACATATCACGGGTTCAAGTAATTCCACCGAAATCAAGAATTACCGTTACCTTCTATTTTTTTTTTTTTTTTTTTTTTTTTGTAAAGTGGCCAATCGGTTATTGATTGGTGGCTGTGCCTGGCGAGACTTTTTTTCCAGGATCTCAATATCTTCCGCATATCACGGTCTGAAGCAAATCCACCGGAATCCAGAATACCTTTACCTTTAGCTCTCTTTTTTTTAAATATGGTCTTGTAGTGGTAAAAAATCAGGGATGGATGGTTGTGCAATCTGAGACTTTTTGTCAGGATCACAATTTCTACAACATATCATGGTTTCAAGTAATTCCACCGAAATTCAGAATAACGTTACCTTCTACTGATTTCAAAATTGTGGCTCTTTAGTGGCCAAACGGTAGTGATTGGTGGTTGTGCTTATTGCGACTTTTTCTCAGGATTAGAACATCTACAACATATCATGGTTTCAGTTATTTTCATTGCAAATCCAGAATATCACTATCAAATAATGAGAAGAGAAATGTTTCTATAAAGTCATCTGATTTGGTTACCGTGCTGTAAAACCGTTCGTTATATTTCATTTTGTTTAAGTAATATGCTTGTTTGAGGTTTCATAGTTTTGGCTTTGATTTTTTTGGTTTTTTTAAAATTTGTTTCTTTAGTATTTTGTTCTAGCTCGTTTTCTAATGAGTAACAAAATTAACAATTTCAGTAGGCCTAATTGATTTCGAACGTTACTTTTTGAAAGAAGACAATCTAATTTGCATATCAGATGGGAAAATGATATTGTTGAGCAAACCTCAGTAAAAAAATTATGTTACTGAAGTGACACGTGAAATAGTTTTGAATTAGCCTATTATATGTAACTACGTTTAGTTGTTATGATAATTTATGTTCTCACAAAAAATACGCGTTGTGTCCGAACTTTTGGTTGATCTGACGATTTTCGTGAGTAATGAGACAATTCGGTGTTCTAATCGTGTTAGCAATTGGCGATTTTAACCGTTTCATCTATTTGACTGTTTTATGGACAATTTATCCGATTTATGGTTTAGGTATTGTGACCCTTGTGCCATCCAGCATCTGCAGATTATTTTTATTAACACTCTGATCCTTTTCTGAATGTAACAAATGATTTTGTTGTTGATTTTTGTTGGGGGCTTTGAACGTTTTGACATTTGGGTATTCTGAATGATTTCAGAGTTGGAAGTTTTAGACATTTTGAGGGTGTTCTTCTGTACACCCACGACAATTATGTAATGTGAAAAATATATCAACTTATTTCTTGTCAGGTCGGAATGGATTGTCGTCACCTTGAAGAATACTTATAAAGGTCGGTAAATTTTTCTTCGACTGGAATGCTTTTCGTGGCAATTCTGGTAACTACCTTATCGGTTTTGGTGTTTTATGCTTTATGTGTCAGGATAAATGTGTCAGTTGTTTGGCATAATCCAACAGGTCAAAAGAGATACTAATCTACAAGATGCAAAAAAATATTGAAAGAATCCGCACTTTTGTTTAACGTGAGTGTGCGACATTAGTTAAAATTTAGCTGTGAATGTAAGTGTTTAGTAAATTGCTGAGTTTATATTTGTGTATATTAATTATTGTAATTCAAAAACTTAATTGTTATATTATCAAATATATTTTCTATAGAGATACAATAGGAAATGTTGCTAATTGTGCAATTTAACTTAGATTGGATTGTTATTGGATCGATCATTCGATATTTTGTTTTTTTACTTGCTTGACACATTTGATATTATATTTAAAATTTACCGTTGATAATATTTACAAGATATTTAATCCTTAAAAGTGTTGTATTGTTATATGTTGTATTTGAAAATTGTATATAAATGTTTTTGCTTTTATCTAGATTTCTCATTTCTTCTAAATATACATTCAATTCCTACGATACCTAATCTTAGAAGGAAACAATTATTATTAGAATTTGTCTGCTATCAAGAACAAAATTAATAAGAATAATATATTTTTTTCTAAAAAGATGAAGAGAGATTGTAATGAAGGAATATTTGTCTTGAGTAGTGATGTGGTGTTCGATGAGAATACAAATCGCACGTCACCAAGTAAAACACTGACAAAGTTGGATATTGCATTTTCTTTCAAAAATGCCAAAATGTGTGTATTCCATTAAATGTCATATGGAATGTAAATAAATGAGTACCTTGGTACTATACCTTAATTACTGGCATAGTATTAAATCCTCATAATTTATTTCCTAGTAACTGTGCTAACTAATCATAACGAATTAATGTTCTTCTTTAACAATAAAGCGGTTACTACTTCGAATAATAATAATATAAATAAAATAAAGAATTTGTATGCCTATCTGTGTGTGGACCGGAAACCAGACTATTCGACCGAGAACTACCTATTTTTTGTCACGGTTACCTTTGTCCAGGCTTCAGACCAAGACGATGCGTTTTTTTTTTAATTTCGAACCAGTTGGTCTCAGTGGGGGGTGTTTACCAGGGCATGCAGAAATAATAGAAAATGACAGATATTAGTGTCGAATTCATAGTTTAAGTGGTGGCTGATACCAAAGCTGAAACTCCAATCGCATTAACTTGCGAATTCACCCTATTCGGGTACGGGCTGGTGTCACCGGCGGGGGAGATACCAAGACATATGAGAATAATCTAAAATGGCAAATATTAGTGTCCAATCCATATGAGGCAAATTGTGACAAGGGTCGCTAAGATCAATAGCAATGAGTTTCAAATTCAGCTACAATTGTGTGCGTGCCAGGTTTACCTGAGAGGGGATACCGAGAGAAGTAAAAGTAATACAAATTGACCGATATTAGAGTACATTTATTTTATCTTGGCACGCTTCCTTCCTAATGATGGATCTGTCTGCAACGAATTGTTGCAAGCCATAGTTAGTTTGACAGCTGGAATACGCTAAGAATCACAGAAAAACGGGACATCACTCACAAATCAATGTAAGACAGTTGTTTTCGTGTTGCAACTAAGCAGTTTAACTACACGACAAAGAGCAAAGACCTTATTTGATGGGTTCGCTGAAAACTAAAATCACCTCCACGACAAAGCCAATAAGACGTCTGTTTGATCAAAACGTTCGCGTGAGCGCTAGCAGAAAATACTTTAAAAGCCAACCAAGTCTAATGGCGGGAAGTGTGCCAAACGTACTCTAGTGTCAAATCCATAGTTTTGGCAGTTGCTGAGATGAATTGTGATATCACACAGGCGTTAACTACCAAATACTTCCAAACAAATATTTACCATGATTTATCACATATCAAGACCGCATCACACTTTAAAGAATTTTATATTAGCAATTATAATAGGACAAAAGGGCAAGTTAAACATTGACGATACACAACACAATTGACAACACAAATAGGAACATCTTTCTACAGAAAAAAGTTTAAAATGCATTAGAAATAGTTTCTATATAATATTTATTTTTTTAAAGAGACACTGACCATGAATAGTCATAATATTTATATAATAGAATTTTAATATGTGTGAATTTTTCAATCGTTCATGTTGTCTGCATTTGGCATCATTATTGGAAGAAAGGAATATTTGAATATTTTTCCACGTAACATACTTATCACTCCATAATCAAATTTTGTAATATACTGAAGCACAATATTGAATACATAACGTTACAATAAACTATCTAACGGTGTATTTCATCAACTAACTATCCAAAATTCTTTGGACCATACTTTCTTTAAAAATAGCTGAATTTCCTTCCTAATGTTTGGATAAAACAGCATTCTAATACCTTGCAAAATTACATAAATAAGTTGAACGTATTAGATTGTATGACCAACATAAATTAAATATTAACATTGATTGTCACCTTTTTTCATTTGATCATATTTTATTATCCTCTGCATAAGATAAGTTTTTGAGGTAAAAATGTAAGGAAAAGTCAGAAGAGTTGAGATAACAAAATCGTAAATATAAATAGAATAAAAAGGACAAAAAAAAACACAAACCAAATAATAAATCAACTGTAGTGAACTCCAGATTAATGGTCCATAACAATACTTAGAAGATCTGTTGTAGAAAATTTATCGAATTTCTTATTAATATTAAAATTGTAGTAGGTGTAGTGCAGTACTTGAGAATCTAAAGTCCTTTATTGGAAATTAAATCTAAAAGAACACTTCATTACATAACATGGTTTAAAATTCAAAATGTTTTGTAAATTGGATTTATACATAATTATGTCGTCGTTACACACAAAATTTCTCATACGCTAGAATTGTACCGTTAGTATAATTAGTTTTAAACGAATACTTTCCAAACCAACAATTGTGATGTGGGTGCCTCCAAACATATGACTCCAGACGAGAATAAGGTTTCATTCTTATCTTTAAGTATTCACTGTTAATTTAAGAGCTGTGAAGATTGATCTCGGACATGTATTTAAGTTTGCATCATATTAACCTACATTTACCTTTTAAAAAATTTGAAGCATGTATTACGTAATTAAAATAATTTGTAGATTTTACGTTAAAGATTACTGTAACAATTTAACTACCTCTGGAAAACTATTATTAAACTTTGTTTCAAAATAGGACAAGGCTCATAATCATATTTAGATTTAAGCATTAATCTGTGTAAATTTGTACTAGAAAATATATGACGATTTAATTGCAATTTATAGTATGAATTTGAAATTAATAGGTTGAAAATGAAGAATGATGAAAATGAAGATGTAAGTATTATGCTGTTTATTATTAACCCATATACAGTATTTATTTATTAGTGTGATTAGGAAGTGTGACTTAGAAACTAGCTATAATGGAGAAAACTTGTGTTATTTCGTCTGGGTTAGATCGTTTACTACAACCACCAGATTTTCTGGCAAATTGAACTATAATATTTTGAGGATTTTTCTATCCTTCATAGTCTTTGTGATGTACAGAAACGTCATTTGCTGCCGTATTGTTTAAAACATGGAGCTCGTACCTTTTTGTTGGCTTTACAATCAACCGCAGAATATGATAATCTTATGTATGTTCAGATTAAGAAGAAATTAATAGAGGTTAATGAAGATAACACAGTTTCAGAAATTTTAGAGCAAGAAATGAGAAATAGGGGACATTTTGATTTTGAATCTGTTTTAGATTACATTTTCATGAGTGGAAATTAATACTAGAGTACGATCCGAAGATGCCGATGATCGAACAAATTTACTTGATAATTGACGGGCTATTGCCTTCGTTCTATTCTGTAGTCGCAAGGAAATCATTTAAGACTGTTACTGAGTTAGGAAAGTTTTTGTGGTTAGAGGAAAGAATTAATTTTCTTGTCAGCATGCGTAGTGAACGATCGAAGTCCTTGGCAGTAACAGAGGATCATAATATACATCCTTTTAGTAATAATGCTATACAGCGAAGAGAAATTATTTTAGATTTTAACATTTTGAACGTAAATGAAGTTGTCATTCAGCCTGAAGAGAAAAATACCTTGATATCTCCGTTAAACGATATCAAAGTCCTAGTAGAAAATCTCGTACAACAAACTGAGCTTGCAAAAGGCTCTCACACACATAAAGGAAATATGTGTGTAGACAATATTATGAAAGTTGGCGCTGGAAGCATAGATATCCTTTCTTTGCATCTTCCTCTCACATACAGCCTATAGCTTCAGTTAATACAGTCAATGTAAATCAGAATGTTAAGTTGAATAATATGAATAAAACAGATAGTAATATGTGTAATAATATTAGAAATAGTTAACGATATCATATTTCTATTCAATTTGAAACTAATTTCCCTCATGTTAAAGCATATATTGATAACAAGCCGCATTTATTTCTATTGGATTCAGGCAACACTATCAGCATAATTCTTAGTAATAGTTTAAGTAATACGCATAACATACTCAAAGGGACGACTTTTATTCGTGGCGTTAGTGGAAATTCTCAAGAAAGTGATCAAATTGCTTTAGTGAAATTTCAATTACAAGGACAGTATTTTACGCACCCTTTTCGAGTGTATAAAGATTTTCAGTATAATAGTATAATTGGCTAAGATTTTTTTGAAAAATCATCTTGCAATGGTTGATGACAATAACAATTCTTTCAGTTTTGCTAAATTTGGTATTAATCCAAGAGACGAATTTCCGCCATATGTATCTTTTGATAACATTTCTAATCATATAGCGAAATTATACAAACCTCAATTTTTAGTTGCTCTTTCTGTTATTTTACCTCCGAATTCAAGTGTTCAGGTTATTTTGAAGAAATAAATGATCTCGCAGGAACTCGACATTTACTTGTTCCTAATGAATTAATAGATACGCAAGCACAGATTTTTGTTCGTAAATCTGTTGTAGACCAAACTCATCCAGTAGTTTATGTGATTAATCCTACTAAAAGTAAACTTTATTTGAAAAATGATGTGGCTTTTGGTTCTGTCGAACATGCTATCAGTAGCACCAACTCAAATAAGCATAATTGCGCTAACAGTAATTTCCACTAAGTCAACGCACTAGTTACAAAACCTTTTCCTGAAGGCTATGATAAATATCGTGTGAATGTTAACCCTGAATTGTTGCCACATCAACAACAGCAAATATATGACTTAGTAGAAGAATTTTCTTCTAGTTTCTTTTGGAATGAATTTTATTATGGTAGTGCTAAAGGATATAAGCATAAAATTGAATTAGTTGACAATATTCCACTCAATCGCCCGCAATTTCCCATCCCATATAATCTACGTGATGAGATCAAAAAACGAATAGATATTTCCTTGAAAAGTGAGATCATTGAGCCCAGTATTAGTCCAAATAAGTCTCCGGTAATGGACAGCATCGATTTATGAGTATGTCAGATATATCAATAAAAATGGTTCCTGACAATTTTCCGCTTGTTCCTATTAAAGATATTTTGACTAATTTAGCAGGACGCAAATATTTCTGTTCTAGTGATATTTTGGGAGCATTTTTTAGTTTTCACCTCACTGAAGAGACAAAACATACTACAGCTTTTTCGATTCCTAACCTCGGAACATACAATTTTAATTTTTTGCCCCAGTGTGTTAAGACATCTACTAATGGTATGAATAGGTTAGTGATACTCACCTTAGAATGTCTTCCAGAGGATAAAATGTCTGCCTATATTGACGATTATTTTTAGTCTATTCGGATTTTTTTTTATGAAATTGTGCAGTTGCTTCAAAGAATAAATAAAACTGGTTTAAAGCTTTCCCCAGAAAGAAAGTGGGATATTTTTCATTAGATAATCTTAGTACACTGTTAACAAAGATTTTTTGGCTATTTCGAAAGGAATAATTAACTCAATTTCCAACTATCAACGTTCCGAAACTAAAAAGCAAGTTAAAAGGTTTATGGGATTGGCTTCTTTTGTGAGTGAATACTTACCTAATTTCAGTCAATTGGCAGAGGCGTTACTTGCTTTGTTGAGAAAAGATGCTCCTTTTTACTGCAAAGGAGCGCAAGACATAGCATTCAATAATATCAAGCAAGCAATTACTTCAGCTCCTTGTTTAATGAGATATAAGCCTGATTATTCTCTCTTTCTATATTTAGATGCCAACAAAGTTGTCCTTTTTGGACTAAGTAATCAACCTCAAAACTCACCAGACGATACAAACGTAGTTCTTATTAGTAATTCTAGTCGTGCGATGTCTCCTAGCGAGAAAAAATTACACCTATATCAGCTTGAATTACTAGATTGCAATCATTCTTTACTTTCAATTAGATATTTTTTTCCGGGCGTCATTTTTATTTGAAACCGGATTGTCACGGTTTACTGTATTTGAAGCAAGCAAAGAATGTATATAAAATTTCCGGATTATGAGAGAAATTAAATCATACAGTTTTACTATTTCATATATCAGTAGCTGCATCAACACAGAGGAGGATGCTATTTGACGTTTTTCCAACCCTTTAGAGATTTGAAAGATGACGAAAAGAATCAAGAAAATCCAAAAATTTGTTTACTCATTACATAGGGAATTCGTTTTCAATTTTAGATAAACCAAATTTGGGAACAGAGCAGCGTAAAGATCCGTTTTTTAAAGATAGCCTTCTTGGTTGGAACAGAAAAAAATGAAAATCCTAAAATTGATCGCCAAGCTTTATATTTTACTCTTAAAGATGGTATTTTGTATAGAAAACAGAAAACATCTCAATGTTCGAAACTTTTAGTTGTGTTTCCTACTTCTTTGTTTTATAAAGTTTTTAATGCTTGTGGCACGTCTTCATTAGGTTCAACTCATTTTGGTTATTCTAAAGCCTATGATGTTAGTGAAAACTGTGTATTTTCCCACCATGAAGAAATATATATATCATAAATGTCGTGAGTGTACGACCTGTCAGAAGCGAAATCAAAAATTGGTTCTCCGTATGGTACATTTCTTACTTATCCTTCACTTTCGCCCTTCTACCGCTTGCACATAGATTCAGGTGGAAATTTTTCTCCCTGTAACATTTTCAATCACAAATATCTAGTGGTTGTAGTAGACTGTTGTACCAGATACATAATTGCAGATTCCCTTCCTGACTTGAAACAGCAAGTACTTTGGCTTGATTTCTTTATCATAAAATAATTCTAAAGTTTGGAATTTTGTATGAAATTGTTTTATACAAAGGCACTGCATTCACTTGTAACCGTTCTGTTCGAGGCCTCTATTTGGGTGAACATTATATTTGTAACCGTTTCGTGTAATCTAGTCGCTTTTCGTGGTTCGTGGTCCTACCAATAAGTATTCTCCTGAGACTGGAACTTATCTGGACAGGACGATGAAGGACCTCTCCAAGAAGAGTTACAAACTGTTCCCAAATCGTTCGTCGGTCTCAATGATGAGATGAGCATTACGCGCCGAGAGGTGTCTTGTCTCGAAAACGATCAGACGGTCATCCAGACCATAACGCACACAAACATCACTCACACAAACAACGAAAAAACAATGGATTGAATAACACTATACTTATTTATTAGAACACTATTATAAAAAAATAGCAAAGAGGAATGGACACAACACTGAACACTGAACATGTATAATAATTTTCGGCACTGAAATCACACTTTGCCCTTTTCAGTGCGCGATAGCCCTTTAAATATATAAGCTTATAATTCCTATTTCACTGTAAATACTTCTCTCACACCATTGACACACCTGGGGGATTAGCACTGGGGAAAAATTGTCTGGATCGTCCCATGAATCCAATTGCTGCGCTGACAATAGTGCAGCGTAAATATGAATCTTCAGCAAACTAAACAAGAAATTCTCCAAAGTAGAATGCTGATGTTGGAGGGCGCGTGTATAACATTTTAGACGCACAAGGTCTGCGGACCTGGGACTTTACTAGTTGGGGCTAGCCGTAAGAAAACGTCCTTCACCGGCTAATAGCTTGCGCCCCTTAACACACAATCGTACTTGGTTCCCGACGCAACGTGCGTGGTGGCTACGGACAGTATCGGAGTCAAACTCTTTGAGCACCCAAGCTTAAGGTACGGGTTGCAATGCTCAACCAAAAGTGTTGGCAGTTGATTCCAAAAATCACTCAGTTAACTCACCTGTATGCACATACAGACAGAATACGGAAAATAATTTATGTCAATTTTAGTTAACTGCCTACAATGCACTAGACACGGCGATAACCCTGGCGTGAGAAAGTACAGATAACGAGCTACGAAACAACGCAGTTGGTGCCACTTTCGTCACTGGAACATCTGGTCAGCCCGTATTTCTCAAATCTATTTCAATATTTCCATAAGCGATTAAAGAAAACGCTTAATTCAGTTCCAAATAACTATAGAATATACACTGTGCATATAATAAGTCAGGGAGAAACACTGAAATGGTTTGTTACTAACTGAAATGCTCTCAGCAAAAGCCATGTTTTAAATATATATATGAGAAAACGATGAAAGACTTCTTTGTCCAATTGTGTGGGAAAGAAGCAATCCCCACCGAAGAAAGAACTTATATGCGTTGCAGAATAAAGTATAAATCGAAAATAATGATCACTGTCTTTACGAAATATACAGACTGTCCACAAAAAATCCTTCTATAACCTGGTGGAGATTATACACTAGTAGACTATTTAAAGAATTATGTGCTATGATTGGTGCTAAGATGCGTTTTGTAAATGTTCACATTACCTTACAGTAATGTGAAATTAGTGTTTGAAATATAGGACAACGACTGAAATCAGCTTTATATTACAAAGATATAAGAGTATGGATTGACTTATTACGAGTCAAAGTTTTTTCCCTTAGTGTTACAAATAATTTCACCATTTGAATGTATTTTTGGCTTCACACCTAGTTTACTTCATCAGGCAATTTAAAAAAACCCGTGTCAATACGAAGATAATGCCATTCGTTTACACCAGTTACAAGAGATCTTTGATAAAGCACAAGAAAATCTTTACAAACGTCATAAAACGGAGATTTTTTTTTGACAAGAGACATACGAAACCTGCTTTTACAGAAGAGAAAAGTTTGGATATTGGACACTACGAGGAGAAAAGGTCAGGCCAAAGCATTCAGCGGAACGTTCATTGGTCCAGCCATAATTGAACGAGTGAAAAATCCAAATTCGTATTTTGTTAAGTATAAGACCGCCCGAGGATCTTACGAGATAGACAGCATAGCAGTCAAGAGATCATTCAGGTTTTATGAGAAACATAACCCGGAAGAGTAATACCACCTTCAATACTTTGACGAAGAGATGCGTATCAACGTCTGCAAGGAAGACACTACGGCAAAAGAGAAGAAAACGAGACATGAAGATCATCAAGGACCACCAACTTAAGAGCTTTTCAACCTTAGGAGATAATGTATAGAATAAGAAATTTGCATTCCTTCTCTTCATATTAAGGATGTGGTGATTGCCGAAAATCTACCGATGAGCACAATTATATGGAAAAAATCCACAGAAGAGGAACCAAAATTTTCTTGTAATTTTGCCATCAATCAGGAGATTAACATTTATAAAAGAAACATAGTGGATATAAAAGCAGATGCAGTAAATCTGATCAATAAAACCTTAACTCATTTAGATGGTGCAGATAAAGCTATTCAAGACGCAGCTGGAATTGAATTTTTAGAAGAATGTTTGAGTAGATCATTATTGAATCCAGAAGAAGCGAAGATTGTCAGTTGCTATCGTTTGCCAGGTAACTATGTAATTATTGCATGTGGACCAAGGAATTCGTAAAGATTTTACGAGAAACGTACAACAATTGTTTTAAAGTAACGTTGAGGATGACCTTTCTACAATTGTCTACTATCTAACATTTCTACTGGAGCATTTAAATTTCCGAAATTAGAAGTTGCCAAAATTGTCTTGGCTACAACAAGAATATTTGTAGAGGTCTTAGACCGTGTCGTATTTTGTGTTTAAGTTAGAGAGAATTGGGACATTTAGCGATTACTCCCCACATATTTTCCTATTGATGAAGAACCTGTTAGTCCGTCTGTCTGCACATAACGTCTATATGGATTACCTTTCTTGAGCACTTATTTAGCGCTGGCCTATCTTAGGAATTCATTTATCTTGGTTTTGAATTGTGGATCCAAATCTACCGGTAGAACACTTTGAAACTTAGAACACCTTCAAATTTGAATTACTGGTTATTTACAATCAACTAACCTCGTTAACAAATTTGGAACATGTTGGTATGTTCAAGAATTCTGCCATTTCATTTGATTCGATATCGTATGACTACAGAAATTTCTTAATTTTTTCTTTAAAAATGTGAGTATGTGAATAATGAAGAAAATTAACGTCATTTATATGAAAAGATATTTTGATATTACATCAAGAAGATGCACGAAGACCAATGCCAAGACTGCAAGAACCCTGCTCCATCCTTTTAGATGTCCAGAATTTGATGCGGTTATTGATATCCAGAATTTTTTCGATGCCCGAAGAGGAGAAGACTTAAGAGAGAAGATGAAGACAAGAAGGATTTATATGTTAGTTAGGGTTTTAGGTTATATGTGGTGAATAGTTCTATTGTGCTGGATTCATATAATTTGATTACAACCAGTATATGGGGCTATAACCATATTTTGGAACTCTTTTCCAGTCTACGGACGCTTTAAGCCTGAATAACTTAAAGCTCATTTTTTCTAAACTGAAGTCAGCACCCTTCTTGTGTCGTCTAACTTTACTATCTTTGGTTAGCTAGATAGTCTTACAACGTTTTTCCTTCTCTCATATTAGCCATGTTTTATACATAAGTTCTCTTCTACATTAGAGGATCATATACTATATATAAATGTTTAGAGGTATATATTGGATTTTAGTTCATTTATGTGTTATTTATTTTTGTATTTTATTGTGAATTTTTATAATACTTATCTAAGATTAAGATCATCTGTATAAGTGATAATTGAATTTTGGTAATAGTTAAATTATTACTCTTACCATGCCCATCCCATCCTAAAGAGTAGTAATTGTACTCCACACTACCACCTTAAAAACACATGTCACTCACTATAATATTGTGCAAGTACTAGTGTTTATTTTCCTTTTTCTTACATTTCATTTTCCCGGAGACGCTGTTGACTCACGCTCATGGTTACCCGGTGACTTGAACTATCTTTGAAATACATACTGAGCAGTTTGCGATGGAAGCTTGATTCAAAACAAACAATATATTATATAATGAACTCTTTACCTTCAACAAATATTCTTTTTTAAATATCTTCGACAATTTTTTGTACTAGAGAAAATTGAAATTTTCGTGTATTTCCGATTTCGAGGTGGGGGTGTGAAGTATCAGTGTAACTATAGTGACATGACTGTGAGATAACTGTGTAAAATCTTAAATTATTTCCCTAAATTTATGGCACAGCTCCGGCACAACACTTAAGTGGGTCGTTGTCATCCCATGTTGATAAATGAGTTAACCTATTGCTAGTAAATCCAGTCAGATATGAGCTTTTACTAACTTGAGCACTCTACTAAGAATGGCTTTATCCTGAAGTGTACAGGCGGTAGTATTATTTAGACAGCCCTTAATTTTATACTATATAAATATAAGAAAAACCAATTTAATTTGAATTTAAGGCTTTCAGGGATATTTTATGAATATTTTGTATTTCTACTTCTGCGTCTTAACCCGTGACATTGCTGTGGTTCCGTCATGGTAAGTTGGTTGTTTACACTAATAAGAAACTGACAGTTTTGAGGCCACATAATTCCTATCTGTTTCCGTGGCGTCTATAAAGCAGATTCTAGTATTCTTGTCCAATTTATCCAGTTCTGAGTAGTAGGTAGCTTCTTAAATTCTAGTCAAACGAATTTCAGTTTTTGGCGTCATTCTCTTCATTTTTCATATCTTAGTGTTTCCAAGCTACCGTTTAATTACCTTTTTCCATACTCGCAATATCAGTACGAGTCTAGTAGGATGGCTCTCCATAACTGGGTTTTCGAGGATTGAAGTCTTCATCATCACACCTTGAAATTGTTGTCATGCTGCTCAACAACGCCTTTCGGGATGCTCCCACCCACCGTTTCTCTCTTCGTCCATTTACAAGGTCTGTTGTTGAGATTTGGTTAAAAAGGAGGAAGTGCGGATTTTGTGAATTAGATTTTCTTTTTTATCAGTTTGATTTGCATCATGCTTGATTTGCATTTGGTACAGCCGAATTGTACTCCTTTTGGGTTGCAGAGGTGGAGTTGAAATTGGTGACTGGATTTAATGTTGAGTATAAGGGAGCCTTATTTGCTCTTTTATTTTTATTGCAGAATATACTACAGTGTTATTTAAAAGTGCATTGCTTAGAATTCTTTCCTGAGTCGTAATATATTTCTATATTCTTTAAAGACAGTATTAATTTCTTTTGCATTTATTTAGATTCAATAAACTAATGGATTTCGATGTAATAAGTTAATGTAACTATCTTGAAAGTGATTTTTGTCACTTTCTTTAAATTGTCTTTTTTAACCTCTACAGACCTGAATTTTTTTTACTGCACCAAAAAATTATTTCTGAATATTTTCTGGTTAAATATGTGTATTAGGGTGTATTAGAAGAAATTTCTTATTAAAAAGTGCCACAGGGGCACAGGTAGGGCATGTGCTCATTTGAGTACTTTTGGGGCGTACTACATGTATTTATTCTAAATATAAAAATAAATAAAGGATGTTTTTGTTAGGAATGAGGCAAATATTAGCTGTTATACTAATGCCACATTGACTTGATCCCTAGTCTTCCGTTGCAAGCGCTGCTATCGGCTGAAGGAATTCCACTCGCTTTCTCTCGCTTAGCAACAGCTGAACCCTTATTGGTTCAACGCGTGGGTGTGTGAGGGTGTGAGCTTTTGTTCGCATTTTTGCCACGGCTCAAGACATTTTGGCAGCACAATAGTTATCAATAAAAATTTATTTGCTTTCGTTTTCAAACAGAATTCTTTCTTTTAACATCATTCAAGATCCATTCAGTATGAGTATAATTACTCCTGAGAATTTGGTTGAATTCACTCCATACCATAAACGACCTTTTGCAAATATTAAATGAAAAATCGAATGTTAATGACAAAAATATTGTTAACAAAGTTAGAACAAAGTAGGCTATATTGTTGTGATGTATCGTAACAAAATAAGAAACAAAGAAAATGTATTAATTGTATATTTACCTTCATTACCTTATAAGATAAGATACTATTATAATCATATTCCGTCAATGTTTCATTAGAACAATCGTACATTTTACATCACGAAAATAACTTTAACGAGAACACTCTTAATGTCCTTAACTATCACATTGATTTAATTCATACATGCTGTGTTCTCATATCATGTCTCTTTTTGGTGCTTCATTTGGAAAATAAGAAATAGAATCTAATTCCACCTTAGTCTGCTGAGCATCATACTCTCATACAGTACTGATGCTGGGTTCATTCATTGTGAAGTCACTATTGCTGGCCTCATTGTCGTCTGATATTGAAATGTCACTAAGACATTACCTAAATTTGTAGAATGTGATCAGGATTATACAGTACTTTTCTTCTATAAGATCCTGAAATAAATTAAGAACAATTCCTTAGAATTTAACCCTTTCAATGTGGAAGGCGACGGGAAAAAATTTCCCTAACCTGCGAATGTCGATTATAGTCGACGTGTTAAAATTTGTCTGTATCTTGGGTTTGTCGATTGTAGTCGCCAAAGGTTTTCTGTGTGATTTCTATTGTTTATCGAAAACAATAGAACACAAACAAAAATGAACGGTACAACTTTGGCGACTACTCTCGACAAAGCCAAGATACGGACAAACAAATTTTAACACGTCGACTGTAGTCGACATTCGCATGTTAAGGAAATTTGGTTCTGTCGACAAAAGTCGACTTCCTCTGTGAAAGGGTTAAGTAGCTACTGCTGAACATTATTCCATAAAAGAAAGTTACTTGAATTTAGTCGCAAGCAAAGAAAAACTGGTAAAATTAAAACAAAGAAAGAGCGCAATTTAATATAAAAATATTTAGAAATTATAGTAGCGATCACCTCTCATGATATTCCAGCAGTTAAAACTTTCATTAACACTACTTAATCGGAAAACAAGTTAAAAGCATAAACAGAGAAAGGATAAAATCGATGTAATGGTCGGTAACGGCAATTACGGCTTACGCCCAGCATAAATAGACGTAAAACTGTTATAAAGAGAATATTACAATACACCCCTATTTTGTTACATTATTTATATCTCAACTGCTTTTAACACATTTTCTTAATCCAGCATCTAATGTATATTTATTTCTAAATGTAACTAAAACAAAACAAAACTTAAAATAGCTTTTGAGAGATAAAAAATATCTAGCAATATGAAAAGTACTCAAATGAGTACAGGGGAATAATATGTATACGTAAGTACCAAAGTACTCATTTGAGTACATGGTAGTTTTTACTTAGTTCTGAAATGTAGAGAACGTCCCTGCTACTAATAATACCTTTATATCAAGAAGTTACAAGAAAATTATTACAAGAAAATAATTTTTTGAACCATGCCGAAGGTAAATAAACGAATATACTCACGTTTATTTGGCAGGACCTTCAATCCTTTCCTCTCCTGCTACAGCCATTCTTCTGAATCTCACACTGTGTGTTCAATGCTGCCATCCAATAGACCCATAGTGCACTAAATATGTCCTCGAATAAGTACTTCAGTAGCAAAACGTGTATGGATGCGATTGAAATGAAACAACACATATTTACGTAGTATTAAAATGAATGTACTCAAATGAGCACTAGGGGACCGTAGAGGTTAAGCGTTGTAAAGGTTGTTTACATTTTCCTTTTGATTTGACTGTATTAAATTAGGAGGAAAATTTTTTAAAGTTATACTCTATTGTACGTTTCCAAGACGTATTTACTTATATTCAGCCAAATAACTAATTTTTATTCATAATAATCTCTCATAAGCTGGATAAATAAGGGCTAAATAAGAAATAAGCAAAATAAATGATGAGGATTTGTTCCTGTCATAATGTAAGTATCTTCTACTTTGCGAGCAAAGATTCAAGTTAATAAAATAATGCCTAGTACGATAATACGATTTGATTAGCATGGTAAAACCATCTTGGTGAGATCTTTGCATCCTTCTATTAGAAAATAATGGCATAATTTTAAAATAATAATAGGTCTAACGAGTTAAATAATTCCTTCAAGTTCATTATTTAACATATGGAAAGAGAGAATGTCATTCGCGTTGAATATGGATTGGAGTTATTAATGGATTTGCTGATATGAAATTTTTAGTTTCATTTAGTATATATGTATTTCATAGTGAGACTAATATTAATGCTACAATTATCAATCAGTATCCTTTATTGAGATATATGGATGAAAAGGAATACCATCCTGATTTGTATTGAGACCTAAAGGGTTGTTAGAGTCTGTATGGTAAATAATTAGTAAGTAGATCATTGATATTGCTGCTACAAGTCAGGGTGAGTGTATGTGAAAGGTAAATAATCGATTTAGGGTTGTGTTATCCACACAAAAGTCCCTCAAATCCATTGAACTAGTGTTGTGTTATTGAATAGCAGACACAGATTTGTAATGACTGTTACTCCTCAAAATGATACTTGCCCTCATGGACGCACATATCTGGCAAATGCTGGCTTAAGATAACACAATTTCTGAAAGGGGAAACTACTATGTCACAGAAAAACAAGTTGTAATGACCCCTTATCAATTAATATATGACACAATAGCAATACAGCCCTATCATGGAACAAGAAACATGCAGACTGGTTAGCCAACTGCACATAGGAAAACAAGTTGGGAGTATGGATATGATAGTAGGGATAACAATAGAACTATGGAGCTTGCAGGAAACGGAACATGGCATGCTCAAATACTATGGTATCCCAAGGTTGAACAGATTTACAAGAGAATAACTGAAACTGAAATAATATATTGAACAGTAGAAAGTACGATATTGATCTATAGCTATTGCACTATGCGTTCAGAATATCAATCGTCTATCGTCGCTTCAGTTACTATACTAAACATTCGAATATTCTAGGATGTGTTCAAACGCTGCACACTAGTGAATTACTCATAAGTATGTGTGCTTTTGATCTTGCGCAGATTTAGATTTGAAAATCATATTTAAAGAAAAATACAATAATAATCAATTGGAATGAAAATCTTTCTAAGTGAAGTCCGCATTTGAGTAACACTCTGACGTATTCATTAGAAAGAGTTCGCCGATTCAACTGAAAGCTATTATATTCTGTTAAAATGCAAGAGGCCTGGTAAAATGTTCTTTCATAAATGACATTCGTCTCAATAATTGTACATTTACCATCGCCTTCTCTAGAACACTTGTAATTATTTCTGCAGAAACTGTGCCCGTGGGTATTGAGCCAACGCGTATGGCCTAAGAAAAGTATCACGTGACAACATCAGCCCATACCTTAACACGACATCGTAGATAGTGGTGGGTTTGAACACGTGGAGTATACTTATATACGAACATTAATGTAATCTTTGAAGCCACAGATAATTCAAATTAACTTGATAGGTGAGAACCAGGGATAATATAATTGGTCCATGGTTGATGACCTGCTGAAAAAGCAACTATCATAACAATTAAATGATACGTAATCAACCGGCAAACTTGCATAAGTTGTAAGTGGTACGGATACATGATGTTTCGACATAGATAATATATAACTAAAGTCATAAGCTCCGAGCCTAAATATAAATTTCACAATGTGCTCTAAGATGACTGCAGGCGTGTGTGCTACATATTGTCGCCCTGGATTCAGGGTTGCTGTTTAAATGTCCTCGTCTCATTCTGTTGAAGGTACATAATTCAATTGCTGCATTATGATGATGTTAGTCATCCTTATTCGTGTTGCAATTCTTACTGATCTTTGACCATCCATGCATGAAAAATATTTGTGCCTGTTTGAGAAATTTTTGGGCCTATTTGGTCATTTACACATTTCGCGCGCTTCAAAAATCAATTAACTTAACAACACACAGTTACTACAATGTTGACTTAAAGTTTCCGCTCATGAACATGCTAAGGTACAAGATGTCAACAAAATAATGCGAGTAATAGTTGCGTCTTGTCAAATCTTCCGATCATCCGCCAATTGTATATGTCACATCCTGGATTACGCAGGATGTTTGGTCCTGTAATTGCTTAAAACTCAATTTACACGGAAGTGCTTTTATACTCCGGTCTAGAGGTACGTTTCCATATGTGCATTAGCAATACTGGTGGCAATTTCTCGCAGCAATGGGTTATTTTGCTTTCTTAGCGTCAGGGATGCAAACATCCTATGCCTTTACAACATGCCCGATTTTTCTGGCTCCATGTCATTTAATGCATGTCAAATAATTCATTGTGCACCTGTTCCGGGCCCCTGTTAGTAGATTGTAACACCTTGTAACATACTATATCCTTGTTTTAAGCATTTTTGAGTACTAGCTTTTTTGGGGGGGAATCCTTATCCGTCGATATGTTTGACCATTAGTGAACACTTTCGTTGTTTGTAAGATGTTCAGAACTATATCTGCTTCTTTGCTATAGCCAACCGCTACTGGCGTGAAAAGCATGGCGCTTTGGACTAATGTCCATTACGTATTTTTTGTTAATATCTATCTCCATCGATTTGTCGGTGCATTATCGTATCTCAATTTCATTTCCCTACATGATATCATTAAATTTGGTGTATGTCTGATCTTTGACTATCATGTGGTCCATATTCTATTGCTATTTGTAATAATAATGCAGACTTTTCTTTGATACATACAGAAATATTTACACTATGTAAATAACATTTACTTTCCACTCCTGTATCATGTTTTCGTAGCAGAGAATGTAAACTATTTCCTGATTATTAACATAATTCTTTAAAATGCTTTCTAATTTTTTTCTCAATACTGGCATGTGACAAAATGCCAAATTCAATCCTAAGGGATACTTAAATATGATATTTTTCAGGAACTTACTCTAGAAATAGCGATGTTTTTGTGTGTGACTTATACTGAAATACCTCATAATCAATTTATCAAATCTATTCACTGTTTAAACATAATACAAATCGTTGTTGCATATGCTGGATGTCGAAATATAAATCTGTCTCTTTCATGGAAATTATAACTTCATCATTGGAGATAGTTAGTTAGGGCAATTTGGTTTACAAAAGATGACCTCTTCAATATTATTTACATAAATTACACGCAAAGCTAAAAAGAAAATATCATTTCAAACCTTATAATGAAGGTTGGGTGCAACATAGTAAAGTCCGATTCATATTCATGTTGTATACAGGGATGTTATTACATTAAAATTTGCTATGAAGTGGAGAAGTGCAATTGAGAACTTGATAAAACATAAATATAACGAATTTTGTTTTTTAAACTTATATGAGCTATTGTTTGTTGTCGCAAATTTGCAAGAAAAATAGTAAAATCTGAATGACAGATTTTGTCCCTAATTTTCGGTGGAGAGTTCCCTTAAAAACCGTGTTTCCGCAGAAAATAATAAAACGTACTCGTTTATTTTTGCATATTTTCACTACAGAGAGATTTGCTCTAATTTTTCATGTACTTTAGGCACTTCTGACATATTGTTATTAGCACTTTTCATATTTCATGATCAAAGGTTTGGAGAGGTCCGTGCCCCACTCTACCTTCTCTCCAGGAAAATACGTAACACGTATTCCCTCATTTTAATTCTACAACACCATTGCACAATTTCATTGACTTCGGTCTACTTCTTTTTGCATTTCGGGATTGAAATTTCAAATTTTGGAGTGGGGCCTTTTGCTCCTCAAAGCGTTTTCCCGCAGAAAATAGGAAACACATGTTCCTTTGTTTTTTTTTTCGTTTTTCACTACACAAATTTCGTTGCAATTCTTCATGTCTTTTAGGTATTTCTTACATATTTCTTAGCACTTTTCATATTTCGTGATCAAAGGTTTGGAGGGGTCCGTGCCACATTCAACCGCTTTTTTTTCCCAGGAAAATACAAAACACGTTTTCCCTCATTTTCCGTCTATAATATCTGTGCTCAAATCAATTCACTTTGGTCCACTTGTTTTTGCTTTTCGAAATTCAACTTTCAAAATTTTGGGTGACGCTTTTGCCCATTAAAACCATTTTTCCTCATAAAATTAGGAGTATTCATGGCTTTGGATTGATTATTTTAACAAAATAGAAATTGACCAATGCTTAAATCCACTTTATTTTAAATTATAATTTGTAACTGTTTCGGATATCTATTTTTAGATAGTGTCTAAAGAAGAATATGCTAGATATCCGAAACAGTTACAGATTATAATTTAACACTTTCCCTGGCGTCGGCGTGTTAACACGCCGGCGATATTCCAACCTTTCCCTGGCGTCGGCGTGTTTTCACGCTTTGAGATTGTGTTAGATTTAGTTGGGTCTGGCAACATTGCAAAACAGCAGACGTCGGTTGTGCGTACATAATACACTTCGTAAATGTTGTTACTTATGTGTAAGCGTTAAGTGTCTTACTTTGTGTGTGTGTGTAAGCAGACTGATTCATTGTTGAAGTAATGTAATCAGTTGATTTCCAATGGCTGCTCGACGCAAGATTATATGGAATAGAGGAGAGGGATGCTTAATAATATGTGATGTTGTTCCTCACCAAAATGTAAGAATCATATTCATTTATTTTGAAGTATCATGGTATAATACAATAAATACGTGCACAGACAGAAAAACCCAAAATTGTCTGCCAGGACACGGATGATTCACTGTATGCGCATTGCCAGGGAAAGTGTTAAAATAAAGTGGATTTAAGCTTTGGTCAGTGTCTATTTTGTTTAAAAAAATTAAGAAATTTTATTTATTTATTTATTTCATGTGTAGTATCTACCTACCAAATGTAATCAAAATTGAAGTATTACACTTGGGAAGTATTACGTGTAAGTTAGAATTGGATGACTGCAATTTTGATGTTAATACAAAAGAAATGATGCTTATGGAACTGTCATTTGACGCAATTGGAAATTACTGTGAAGAAAGCGTATAGTCAAATTTTCTTTATGATGAGAAAAAATATTTTTAATCTTTGAAGCCACAACCTACTTACTTTATAAGAAAAACAATATTGCAAGTACCGCATACAAAATTGTTTATAATATTAGTATCTCTTAAGGTATTTATAATACGCAAAACTTAATTCTTATCAAAATGTGACATCAGGCCATTTCTCCATGTGATCTTCACCTATTTTCTCGTCAGTAGAAGTCAGTAGTTTTTATTTAGTTGAAGCCAAAATGTATACAATAATACAGCAGATTCCCAACAAAAATTCAATTTGTTTAAGATATGGTTGTTAAGAAAGAATCAAAAAATCCTTTTTCATCGGGTACTAGGTTAAGCTTTCCGTTTGACAAAATTCAAGCAGGCTTTCCCTATAAAATGGAGGCGATCACTCTACACTCAATTTGCAGTAATGGTATATGCTTAAAGTATTATATGAAATATTTAATCTTGGTTTAACGTAATTTGACTGGAATGACGTCCATTATCATAAAAGTAAAAACATTTCGAATTACTAATTCTACTTACTGCTGAAAAAGCAAAGTTTGGGATGTGATATCATATAATTTACTAAGGTTATAAGGGATTTTAAGATGCTTAAATCAATACATAGCGCAAACTGCAATGAAAATGGAGATATCATTCGTTATGAACTATCATTTTGCCAGAAAGCAAAAGAACTTGAGTGGACTGACATACACCATTATGCAGTGACAAAGCTAAATTATGTGTACGGAAGTAAGTATTAATAATGGAAAACCAAACATAATTTTATAGTGGGACTTTAAATAACTGATTATGTTTAGGATAAGAAGTTTCGTAACCTTTATTTTTTGGGCATTTTTGGTCTGAAAATAAAAAATGTAATTGATTGTAGCATTCAAATTTAGTGTTTTGAAATACTGAAAAAAATATTGTGTGAATTTTTAGGTTTTGAACTGTTTCAATTTTAACATCAGAATCAGCAGAAACCAGACAGGAGAATATTCTCCTTGTGTAAAGAATGATTTCTCATGAAAATCAAACAATATCAAAGAGTTAATTTGTGCTTACGATAAAAGCAAGTTAAAAGTTGACATATAAATAGATTATTATGCTGTAACATTAAAATACTTTATTGTTAAATTCATACACGTATATTTAACACATCATAGGCATATGTCTTCAACTTGAATACAATATCAATTGTAATATTTTGAGAAATTGCTTTATGTTATTAGATGAATAACATTATAAAAGTGATACATAGTTTTGGTTGAATCAATTAATCTTTAAACCTTTATGAAATATTATCACTATGAAATATTCATTTTTATTCTACATTCTACGACTAACAATACATTTGAAGAAAAAAGGAATGTTTTTGTACTGTAGTTATATACATAGCAGAAAACAATAACGTATTTTCACAATTTCATCCTGTAAAAGGAAAGATATACCAGATTTGATAAATAATCATATAAATAGCACTTTTAACTTAAAGTGGAAATTGGCGTATTTTGCCCACATTCATATGAAAGGAAGCGCCGTAAAGAATAATATTCTCATAGGCATAGCAAGGCACTGACACGACAATTTATTTACTTGTAAATGAGTTAAAGTGACACAGCAAAATCATAAAATAATAACATAATCATGTAAAGTTACACTCCTTTTTCTCTTGCAAGAAGTATTGAAATTAGTCCAATTTCAAAATTATTCAGTTTTTCTCACAAAGTTAAATTTGTCATTTGAACCACTTGTTTTTAGGATGAAGAAATAAAAAAGAAATATTTGGCTAGAACTTAAATCATTGTAAACAGTTGGCAATAAGCCAAACATAGAGACGAAGTTTCAAATTTTAAAAGGTTTAAGCAGTAGACCTATTTAATCTATCGAAGCTTTCTAATTATTCGTAATCTGAAATCTAGTATGCATTTTGAATTAAAGCGGTTAAGGGAGCGTGGAAAAGTGTATTAATACACATTTAACATTAGAAACAAAAAGATAAATGTCGAAAATTAGAAGAATGTGGACACAACATGATATATATTTAAGGCATGGATTATAAAGAAACGTAATTAAATTTTGCATATAATTAAATAAATCAATTTAAGAAAATTACCATATCCAGAGCAGACAATTCCAAATGGTCTGGTTGTCACATCGTTTTATTTGTACAAGCTCAATAGCAATTGAATAGAGACAAATTTCTAGTAGCATGCACGAGTAGCATAAATTTTACCTTGAGGATGGTGGAAATGGAGCGTGCCATGAACTCTGCAAAATTCCATAAGCATTGGTAACTTATATTGGTTTACAATTGCTGTAGAGCCTACTGTAGTTCTCAAAACTTAATTGTTTAAATAGTCAGATGGCACACATCCCTCTCAACAGCATCCCAAATGTGTCAAACAAGATTGGCGTCGGAGTTTTTTGGGTGCACATGGGAAGCAACGTCAGTTTCGTGGAGTGCACATGGATCAGTTAGCCACAAACAATCCATCACTTAGGAGCAATGGGATGGAAATAGTGATGGGCAGTGGGCATATTCCCGGTGGGGAAGGAATTTTAAAAAATGGGAATATTCCCGGGTGTTTTTCCTGGCCTATAAGTTCCCGGGAAGGAATTTATTTGCATTTCTCTACTTTATCTTCCAAATTATAATAACCATATGACTATTTACTTTATTTTAATATATTATGATTTCCTTCTAGGTTTTAAATAATTTGGAGGTTAAAAAATTTAAAATTATTTGACGGTACTTTATATAACTAATAAATTGAGTTTTTTAAGTTCCATTTCCATTTGCACAAAAAAGTAAGGTAATTGTTTAGTATTGTGGGGCCAAAACTAGCAAAAAGTAGGATGATTTACGGAAGAAATGAGTTGATAGTGATATTCAAGTAGTCAAGAAAGTATCGTACACAAGTAGGATTAGTAGGGGATTTATACAAAACGGAAAGGTAAGTGGAAGTGATTTTTGTGAGAAAAGAAATGAAGTGTTGGTAACGTGGATAGAAAAGAACGTGCCATGCGGGGCTCTAACCCGCCTTCATTCGCTAACGCTCGCTCTGCAATGTTGACTGAATTTAATGTTGGTAACGTAATTTAACGTATCAAACCATTAAACAACCGCATCGGAAAAGAATATCGCAAAAAAAGTAGGTGCAGAAGCAGGCCCCCAATGCTAAAAACAGCCTAAATTAGCAAAGTAATAATTTACAAATGACGAAAAGGAACCATTTTGTAAAGTAATTTAGAATTGTGTAGAAATAGAGGTGAAGTACTATTAATAAACCCTGAACCACCATTAGTAATAGGCGTCGGTCTGTCTCCTCTCTCTGACTCGAATATCTGAAGGGGTACTCGGACTTCTTTTCCATGTCACTTAAAGTATGGAATTTCGAGAAATAGGTAGAATGAAAGGTCGTGTATGGCAATGTTACGTGCAAAAACATAAAGATAAGAAAATTTTATGAACATAAATCTGTATGGGCAAATGTTGATAAATTGGTGAGACATATATCTTCTAGCATTTACCCAATCTAATTGATTTATAACATTTATAAACTTAATGTTTTTATAATATCAGTAATAGAATCAAGTTGAGCAAATCCACTTTCATATAAATTTAAACTGTTTAGTGGTTTAAAAGTATTAGGTCTTACAATATAATTTTTTCACATATATTTAATTGATAGAACATATTGTAAATAAATATACATTTATGTGTACTCTCTAAATATTATAAAGTGTTAATAAAGTAAGATAGTACCGTTCAGAATATACATTTTAAAGAGTTCTCTGTGGACAACAGTAATAATATGCTGTGATATAAAAATTGATTCAATTGTGAAATCATAATATAGATAGGATGCAAGTTTCTTTCTGATTGTACATAAATTTCCGGATAAATTCCCATTTTGGGAATCTTCCCGGGAATATTCCCAGGAAATATTCCCGGAATTTTGCCCATCACTAGATGGAACAAAGTCTTGCTTCGGATATAATTCGCCAGCAGCGTGTTGAAGGAGAAGAATGAATATTTCTCCAGCAAGTTTTCCAAAGTTTTCTGGTTAGTGCCAAGTCAGATGTCTATACATGTATGCTAGACGTATTGATTTCTCACCTATGTAATCCCACCTGAACAGTCCCCATACGATGGTAACTAATACCACAGATTGACTGTACTGTGCTGGCAAAAAGCATTCGTTGCTCCATGTGGTTGGCGACTCGCTCGTACCTGGCCACAGTGAATTAACGGGTACCTCAGCTTATCTACTCAACCGGTATATCTTATGCTTTGAGTGTCCAATGACAATGTTCTTTTGACCACATCAGTCTTTGCACGTTATACTGGGTGTAGAGAAGAGTTACAGCAGTGGAACGCATGCTTTTGTAACGCGTGGCGCGAACATGGTTTTGGATAGTATGGCTGCTCACATGCCGTTGATGTGCAGCGTTTAGTTGAAGATTCAGAATTGTACTGTGGCCAATTGTACCATCCGATTTAACCGAAGGCAGTGGTTTTGTTCAAATGTATGTTCTGATGGTAAAGATTTAATACGGTGGCCTTTGGAAAGTCCATGGCATGCACAAGTTCACATGTGCAGTGGCCTATACCGCTGCCCCCGACAGTTTGACTACGATAAAATGCACTGTCTCTTTCTTACATATTCTGCAGTCCACTTTCCTCCATACAAAAATATGATGCTTGATGTTCTCGCTGTAATATATCACGCTCTCCTACATACTCACTGGGAGAACTAACTACAGCTCCATTTCCTCAGAATGGCAGCGGTTTCTAATTCAATTGTTGATGAGCTCTATTTAAAACGTTATGAAATCTCATTAAAATAAAAAATAAATCTCTTTCTAGCTGAAAGAGAGATAAAAGTACCAACTACGGAAACATATCGGTGATTAATGCAAGTGAATAAACGAGAGTTATCTTGGTAAAGTTATGAAAAACGAATAGTTTAGAACTAGCCATGGAAAATTAAAACCCGCAAAGCCTAAAAGGCTTCAGTTTTAGTCTATTTACATTGGCCACAGATGAGAACAGTTCTCTTTGTCGGACGTGTCTATTTCATTTTGGTAAACTGTCTGGTTAACTTTGATTGCTTTTGATATTCGAAGATATGAAAATGGTATTCGACTAGTTCGAGTAACGTTGCGAGTTCGAATTATGCAACATTTCTTATACATAAAGTTACGAGCTGCCATTTACAAATGAAAGCGTGTCTTCCTTTAATATACCTCAGTCTCTTAAAAATCTTGTTTTATAAACAAACAACCTCCCTGCTTACAGCTACCATATATATTTATGTGTATTAACCACACCTAAATTAAAATGGACATATCATATTTAAGGGATAAATTTGTACAGATATCCGACCCAGAATTCAAACTGTACATCCAAATAAAAACTAATGCCGTCTTCAGAAAAGGTTGGAAAACGTAGATATGTATTATGATTCATACAAATGTAGGAACTTGGCCTAATTTTAGATATCAACCACCTAACTAAAACATTTGTAAGTTTAGGATTATCTAATGTCTGTTGAACTACATTGATTCGTGTGAGGTAAATTCTTTAAAGGAGAAACAAACATGCGCGATATCAAGTAACACAGTGACTATTCCTTTAAATATATTTGTATAATTCAGTGCTACTTATTTGCTTTCTTTGATGTATTATAAACAAGAACACTAAATAATATTTGCTATTTTACAGATAAGTAATGATCTGACTAAAAACAGGTGAGAACATTGTGCTAATTTTATGTCTGGGAAGCGGAGCTTCACATCATAACCGTGTGAAATTTCGTGCTAAAATATTTCATTCAATATACAATTTGTTGTGATATGTTTACAACAAACATAAAGTATAATTCCTTGTCACAATATTAATAAATTTACTAGTAGTACACTACACCTAACTTCACGTATATGGAGCATTCTGTGTACAAGAAAATCATGTCCAGTTACCAAAGATGTGAGAAGGTGACATGAAATTTATATACTTCATGTATATAGTGTATGGAAATGTTTACATTGTGTTTTACATTGTAAGAGATACTTACAATTTCCAAACTTCAATTTTGTAACCTCTGAAAGGTGCTTAATTTGAGATCTTATATGAAAAATGCCCAAAAATGATAAAATAAAATGTCTTGATTCACCTTACTTTGAAATCAACAAATTACACAAAGTGTTATATATCACTATTCCAGAGTAGATAGAATGACTTACGGAAAGATCTATATACACAATACGACAAATAAAATATATGTTCACCTCTGGAATTTATAATTTGTACATTTACTAAAATGTTATATACACATGGCTGAAATTTCAGTTTCTTGTGAAAAAATAATACTTTCATTTTGTCAGTTCTGCTGCTTGAGATGGTTAATGTACATATATGTAAAAATATTTCCAGCAACATATATAGAAATAATTTTCTCAATTGGGAGATTCACAAGAAATCAAGATCAAGTGCCACTGGAAAATGAATTCGTCGGAAATAGTAGTTTTCTGAAATACATAAATACTTTATGGAAAGTTATGTAAATATAAGTTGATAAATTAATTTTCAAGTTATTAAATTTGTAAAACACCAATTTGGAGTTAATGTATTTCTTCCATAGGCAGATACTTACATCTGTGAATTTACCTATTTTTTATTTATGCAGCAAAATAATCAAATGTACTGTTTACATTTAAAGGATTGCGTGTTTTGTCACACGCAGCTCTTGAAAGAAAGATCACTACGTAATCGACATTCAGGAAACATTTTACCAAGTGTAATTAGAGATGCTGGCTTTTTCATATTTCTTTCAATTAAATAAATAACAAATTATTCCTAAGTAGTTCACATTCTGAATTTTCATTAGTCCTATTCCTTGATCATGTAATTAGTATATTACTTCAATCCTTTCGCTATAGGCGCTTTATCATTAGTTAATGCCCAGTAGGTAAAAAGGGGACGAATCAATATAAAGTATATTACTTCCACAACACTCATAACACTGGCTCCTAGGAAAAGAGATATCACTCCGCCATAATACACTGTAAGGAAAAGAAGCATTAATACTACTACACTTGTCTTGTAATGAAGTACTTACATACTATTTAATACTATTTTGTTTAAGACCAATAAATGCATATGATTTACGAAAATATGACACTCTTCTAGTAGTCATTTTGCGAGTGTGAATTGTGCAAAGTTTCTTATACATAAAGTTCAGGGATGCCACTTACCAATGAAAGCGTGTCTTTATTCGCAGTACCTCACTCTCTTAATGATATTGTGTTATATATAAAATACCACCTTAATTAGAACTTCCATATATTTACGAGTATTAACTGTACATAAATTAAATTAGAAGTACAATATTTCAGCGATAATTTTTTACATGGGCTAGAATGCAAGCTGAACACTCAAGCAGGAAATACTATCATTTTGAGATAGCTAAGGTTTTTTAAAAATTTTCTTCAAAGTTTATAAATATAAACAAATGACTGGAATATAATTCGAAATACTTCCTCATTTATGATCACAAGGACTCCCGCAATAAGAAACTAAGATCTTAAAAGATAGAAACAGGAACATAAGTTTTTATTTACTTATTTTCATTTGACCTAACTGAAACCAGTGCAAACTAAGTATCTATATATTCAAGTTTGGTTGAAAATATTCAATTTTAGAAATGTTAATAGATAAATACTATGAAATGGAAAATGGAAAATGATATTACTAAGGTATTATACCTAGTATGTGGGATTAGTCGTGCAGTATTTGTGAAGCTAAGTGCGTCTGTATATAGCTATCAGCAGCATTTAAACTACCAAATGTAGCTTGTTTCCCTTTGGTTGAGAAATGTATGGTAAATCTAAGGTTATGGCTAAAGTGAAATCACGTTCACTATCACTGAAGTCTTCTATTAGCAATAGCATAGGCATGTAAAAATACATATCTAAGAATAATAATAAAATAACTGTCTAATGTTAGCGTGCTAGGGGTTCCTGATTCTATTCCAGTTTGCGCTAAGTAAGCTTTATGTTAGAAAAATACTGTATGCATTGCTTTCCTCCGGAAACTTCTATTTTTAACATTCTTTTATTCCAGTATAATTTTTATTCTCATCATCTTTCACTTTAGTGTACACGGTGCGTCTGTGACAGAAAACTGAATGATTTAATTTAATTATCATGTTTAATCTCTGATAGTCGTTCAGTAAACAAGGAAAGCAAGTTACATTTCCAAAGTTGTGAGAAAAAGATATAAAATGTGTGGACGCCAAACCCATATCCTAAATGGAGATAAACGGTTTCCAAACGTCCCCAAAAAATAAAGTAAAACAGAAAAGAACTTAAAGATGAAAAGCAATTTTTATATTGATATTTTAAAATTGTAATAGTTAGATTATCTCCAAAATGAAGTTTCTGGCTACAGGTATGTCCCACCTTTATTCGTGTTAATAACAATATTTAAATATGAATTGTTTTAGCTCTAAAAGAAGCTTTAGGTACAGATCCCAAAGGTGAAATATGTGTAAAATTAACAAAAATGAAATTGATCCTTTGTGTGATATGTGGCGCATATACACTCATATTTTTTCTTTAGTCGTAGAAGTGAGGAAGAGATTGCTATCTTTAATACAAGACAACTGTCGTTACTCATTTTCATCAACTTATTTCTTTTGAGGATTAACTAATTGTTCCTTACTTTTTCAGCAAGTGTTATCATGAATTTTAATATATCCATAAAGGCGGATATATCAGCGGGTACTTTTGATAACAAGTATAAATGTTACATTATAGATTAGAATATTGTTAGACCAACATGAAGAAAATAATAAAATTAAATATATTTTCTTATTATAGAGTTGAATACATTGGATCTATAATTCATCGTGATATGACAGTCTTAATAAATGACATATTTCATATAACGCGTACAATCTCTTTCTCAGCACGAACACATAGTGTGTTTTTCTCTTTTATATCATAGTTTAATTAATTCACAGTGGTTGAGGACATCAAAGTTTGACCAATGTTTCTGTGCGAAGGTAATATTGCAATAATTCTATAATTTTTAATTAATTGTTATAAGCTTACTAGATTCAGTGCTTTGGTATTATACTTCATCAGTTAACATAGTTAATGCGTTTGACGATATATCTAACACAGTTTCTAACTGACTCACACAGTCTGCGTGCTTGTTACTACACGCGCATTCACTTTATATAGGATTCAGTGTGACTGAAGGCAGCAAATTAAAATGGGCCCCTGCCATTAGGAAATTAGCTTCTTGTGACGGTTACATCCTTTTTTGTGTGATATTCATTTATTTCTTCGAAATAAGTCAGTTGTCTAGCAAGCTTTGAAATAATGAAAAAAGTAAAAAAAAGTGGTTGTTATTCCGATCAAAGATGGAAACATTGATGAACATTGCTGCTATAGTTTATATTGCTGCCACATACGAACTTTCGTTTGAAAAATTGACCTATCGAACCTTGAGAAGTTAAAAGAAGTGATTAATAAGATATAGTTTGTGATGATATTATTATTTATACTGATACTATCGAAAAGCATAAAGATATATTAGAGTTAGTTTTGCAGAGACTCCGGCAATGGGGTATAACATTTTCTAAAAGAAACAACTAAACTATGTAAAAATAAAATATTTTTTTAGGATATGTTTTTTTTTCATGTGGATATAGGATGATCGATGAGAACCGAGTTCAGGCAATTAAAAATCTACCTAAACCTAAGAATCGACGTGCGTTGAGTAAAATGATTGGTTTCTTGTCCTATTATTTAAAATTTGTTAAGGATTATGGTGAATTATTGTGTCCTTTACATGCTTTAAAGTCAAATAAAACACCTTTTTGTTGGGGAAAGGAAAAAGATGAGATATTAGAGCAGATAAAGGAGGAAATTATTAATCATACTGTATTGAAAGTTACAGACTTCCCTAGTCCTTTTGCAATACATATCGATGGCAGCAGGGGAACTATTAGCTCTATATTAGTCAGTATAATGAGGAAGAGAGTCTTCGTCCTGTATATTTCTTTTCTAAGATGATTCGAACTAGTTACTGGTCCAAGAGTATTTTCGATCTCGAAATGAAGAGTTTAGTTTTCGCTTTAGATAAGTTTGATATTTATTTACAAAAGAAATTCACTATTTATACCGACAATGCTAGCCTATTGTGGATTTTAAGAAGTCATAAGAGATAAAAAGTATAGTTCTTTAATTGAGAAAATGAGTAAGTACTCTTTTGTTATAATTCAACTGCGCTCTTACAAAAACCATATCGCGGTTTATATGAGCCGTATGTATAATTATGTAGATCTTACTCCACCCAACAGTGAAATAGTAGAAATTAATACGATTAATGAACAGAAGGTCCATCTTTCTTTTGTAAATTTCTGGAGCCATTCTATCTTTAATAAACCACTTGCTGAACATCCTCAGTTAAAGGAGATAATTTTAGCATTAGGAAAAAAAAGAAAATAAGGATCCTTACATATTAAAAGAAGGAGTATTATTAAAAAGAACTAATAGTAAAAAATATGGTGTTTACGTGCAGTAATTCCCCATTCTTTGCAACATTCTGTTATTAAATACTGGCACGAGAAAATAGTGGGGGGATGTCACGGTGGAATCCAGAAAACGATATCTAAAGTAGCATCTTGGTTTACATAGGATAAAATGTATTCTGAAATTAGTGATTACGTAAGACGATGTAAAATTTGTCAGGAAAGCCAAGTAAATAATCGGAAACCCTATGGTACATATTGTTCAAAGGAGCCTCGATACTCAAATAATGTATTACATTTAGATTGCATGGGAGCTTTGCCAACTAGTAATGGATTTAAATATATTATGGTTTTGACAGATAGTTATAGTTGTTTTGTAATAATAGAACCTCTAATATCTATGAATTCCAAATTAATTTGTTCTAAGTTAACTAAGATCTTCCTTACCTAAGGATACCCATTTCCTCTTCTTCATGATAATACTTCATACTTCTCTAGTGAGTACTTCAAACAATATTTGTTTAGCTTAGGTATTAAGAATATCTGTACTTCACCTTATTCAATGTCTTCTAACAGTACCGAGCGTATGAATAAGACAATTAAGACAATTTATGTACTGCGAGCGTATATTAATAAGAATTATAAAAAATGGGCTAACTATCTTTATCAGATTAAATACACATTGAATATTACTGAAAATAGTGAAACTCAGAATACCCCAAATGATCTTTATCTTGGGAGAAAAATATTCAATCCATTAGATGTTAACTGGATTTTAGATTTGGTTATACTAAAGAAAGCCCAAAATAATGAAGAAATTATTGATACCATAGTAGATAACATCGAAAAAGCCTGGAAGCAAAGACAACTAGCTAATAATAAAAAAAACCATGTCCTAGTAATTTGCCTGTTGGTGAATTAGTTCTTGTAAAGAAAATGTTGAAGTCACCCTTGGATAAGAAATATTATGCCAAGTTTGATACTAAATTTTCTGTCCCTTTCAAGATTTTAAACCATGTAACTCAAATACTGTCTGGGTTGAATTAGTAAGTAATCCTGATGTAAAGTTAAAGCGGCATGTTCAATTTATAAAAAGGTACTCGCTTCCAAGAAATGTCAACAGTGTTAAAATATTAACCATAGTAACGATAATTCAAATAATGACTTCACTATAGAAAAAAGAGAAAAGAAAAAACTGTTTAGGTTTATTTCTGAGATAATAGAAAATATATATATATATATATATATATATATATATATATATATATATATATATATATATATATATTTGAGTGTACTCTATGTAATGTTTTAGTAAGAAATGTACTGTTCTGTATTTTTACAATTCTGCAGGTACAGAATTATGGATCCACTATATTTGTGTATTCGTCGGAGAAACCTGATTATCCTGAATCTTTTGCAAGGTCGAGGAAGGGAAATTTTGACAGCACTAAGGCGAATTATGTTTTCCACTCTTATTATCTTATTGGTTCTGCAAGTTATACTGTTGTGTATAAGGAGGAAGATCTCATCTTGTTGTGATCATCTACTTCTGGGACTTGAGTAGGACGTCCGGAATTTGGTACACATAGTAATATCTGGAAGTTTTGGACTACTCTTGGTGAGTCGAACTATCCTTATTTATGCATGCAGTGATTTGACATTTTCAGTGAATTATTATTCTTTTTTCATTTCGTAAAACCATTGTTAAGAAGCAAAACTTCCCACAGTGGAGGAATTTAATATGAAGCATAATGAAAAAAAGTAAAAATGTGATTGCGATTCCGATCAGAGATGTAAACACTGATAAAAATTGCTGCTATAGTTTATGGTGCTGCCACCTACGAACTTTCGTTTGAAAAATTGACCTATCGAACCTCGTAGTAAGACAAGGTGATTTACTTAGTTAACATGTAAAATTGTTTGGCAGTAAAATTGTTTCGAAATTGTGTCGTGAAGATGAGAAGTTAAAAGAAGTGTATTAGTGGTTTGTATAAGAAACCGGGATCATTGTGAGTGAGTGATTAGTATTCAATAATTCTAAATTTAAATACTTCTCCTATTGTTGGATAACGATAATGAGAGTATTCTTCACCCACTTGGTAATGGCCCCTACTCCTATTAGATTTAAAGTTCATCTAATTAATAGTATTAGATTTGGTAAAATATTTCGAAGTAATTTTTGAAACAATACGTAGCCTCTAAATTGAATCGAAATTATTGGAACTTTAATGAGTTGTTATATAAAAGCTCATTTTCGCCTTGCGCCATTAAACTGTGATTGCGGAGCAATTTGACAAAGAATCGGTTTGTTAGTTTATATATATTTATCGATGTTGTCAGTTGAATTATTTGTTATAATAAATTATATATCTCAGTTGAAACTAATTCCTTCTAATTTAAAACAAATTAATAACCCTTTCACCAACTCGCGCTATCCGTAAGCACTCGGAAATGCAGTGTACTTGTCGTTCCTTTGACATGATTGCTGTAGCTTCTATTTGTAATTATTATTCGGTTTTGCGTGTATATATGTATTCCATACTATCTTTGTCCCCAGGGGAGGTGACCACCCGCTGCTTTTCAGTGGACAAGCAGAGGAAGGAATACTTTTGTATCCTAACATTCTTTTAGAATATGTTTGGACTTGAAATGAACTCGTTTCAAGTTATCAAAATTTGAATCTTTTCTCCTTAAAAAGTACAGTTGATGCTGACTCAAAAGGTTTAAGCTGGATCTTCAAAACCATAAAAGATAAAGAAATACAGCATTATTATAGACAAAATGAGTGAGTTTCAGTTTGCTATGGTTCAACGGCATAGTGAGTTAAATTATTTTGCTAAGGAAATAAGTGGATTATATTACACTTTTAGCTATAATCCATCTTCACCAGAAATATAATAAATATGTGATGTTGATGGAAAGAATATGAGTACGTAGGTATATAATTTATAATTCTTTGGAACCTTACTGGTTTGAATATATCTGCACACAATTAGCAAAGACAGGATACCAAATTAAGCAATATTAATGCTTAAAAGAAACTAACAGAGCACAAAGATATATCATAAAGGATAAACAATTACTTATAGGTAGAAACTACAGGTAAAATGAATCGAAGTCTGACAGCAGTTGTTCTAAAAATGCTGCAATTCTGTATCTCCATGGCATTTAAGGATCGTGATCTCACTAGAGAGTGAAGATGACAATTGGTAAAATAGCACAAAAATATATGGCCAGACGCGTCTAAGGATTTTAGGAATTATATACAAAATTTGTCAATATAGAAAACAAACCTTTAAAGAAAAAAATTAGCAATATTTATTCGAAAACAGCTAAAGTACCTATTCGTACATATTGTAGTCTGATATTTAGAGCCTATTTCCAATTAATTCAGGCTTTAAATATGTTCTAATTGTAAGAGATGGCGCTAGTAGATATTCGTTTCTTGAGCCAGCAAGGCAGCCCAATTCCAGAATTATCATTAATAACGTTAAGAAATTATGGAAACACTATGGTTGGAAATATAATCTAGTTTCAGAATGTACTTCACATTATTTTTGGCCAATAACTCTGAAAGGTATCTTTATAGCCAAAATATTAAGTATATAACTACCAGTCTTTTTAATTCTAGTCTAAATCCAGTAGAGGAAACCAATGTAATAGAGAAAGGGCTTTTGAGATGTTATATTAATGAAAATCATAATCTAGATAAAGATAATCTAGAAAATCATATCTAGGCCGTGTGCCATTCTAGATAAAGTTCAATTTACTGCTAATAGTAAGAATATTAGTGAAATATACTTACATAGAATATCGTTTACGTTACTTGATAGTAACCTAATTTTCGAGTTAAGTATTTTAAAGATTAAGAGAATAAAGGACATATAGCAGAATTGACTTCTAATAATATAGAGAAAGCCTGGAAGAGAAAGTAGCAGGTGCGTAAAAGTAAGAAAATTCTATAAATTTTCTAAATAGTAGACAAGAAACTTGTAAGAAATATAAAGAATGTTTCTTTGCATAAGAAATACAACCCAAATTAAATGTTAAGTTTTCTGGTCCAGTTTGGGTGAAGTCAATAGATAATCCTAATATTAAAATTAAACGTCAAGCAACATATTTGAATAAATATTAAAAAAAAAGAAAACATTAATGCAGACGAAGCTAGCCTGAGCTTAGAGAAAATAATTTAGCAAGAAAACTAAAAGAATGTCGGCAAGATTTTAACATGGTGAACAATGAGTTACATCATAAATAACCATAATCATTTTGTGCATTTTAAATAAGAAGGACAAAGAAATGAAAATATGATCATGTTTCAGTAATTGTGTTTGTATAAGACTAATATTTGCAGTTTATACTCTACGGCTTTCATATGATTTCGGGATACTTTTCAATACTGTAAATCTTCATCATCGAAGAGCTTTGGATAAAAGAAGATGTGCCTTCATTTATATCTAACTTTATGACTGTTCTTTGGTTTATCAACATAATTTCCAAACATCAGTAATCGCCAAAGAGCTTCTAGAAGCGTCAGGAAACAGTGCATCGTCCACAATAGTGCATCGGATTGTGATTTAGAAGATAAGTTATCAGGACCTTTGTGCTGACAGACAATAACAAAGATAAAGAATGGAATCTGCTCGTGATGGTTTGGTCTTCTGGGGAGAATGAAGATAACTTCAATTATCACATACTTACTTGGCTTCATACGCAACTGAGAAGTCGAGACAACAGTCAATGTAATGACTGCAATTTGGTTCTGCTAAAGCTCCGAAGTTCAAATAAACACAACCATTTCACAAAATCATGGCATACATGTTTTTTGACTAAAAGGCAACTATCCTTGTGGGATTCTTATAAATATATCGAACAATTACAGCATTGAAAAATGTGCGACATGACATCAAAAATTGGTGCACCGTTGCCGGGATCTTCTAAACTATGAAAACACCCGTTCACAAACAGCTGCTCATTCTATTTAGACAAGGCAAAGACTTCGAAATCGATTCAGGACTGGCTGCATTCTCAGTTGGCAGATTACGACAGAGAGCATACGGAATTATATGCTAACACAAATGCATGGAGTTACATGATAGTTACGTTGAAATATAATTAAAATATGTACTGGAATATCAATCAGAATAAATTTCTTCTCTTATTGTTTCCTTGCTTTAAAAAATGCATTACATTTACCTTCTATGATATACAAGATGTCGGAAAAGTCTGTAATAAGTTAGGAACAACTAAACGGTTTGACGGCATATCTTAAGTTAGATCTAGTTAGGTGATCTATTTATATATATAGTACTATCATGGTGCCCGTCTAAAAGTCCGCTATCATTTATTCATATACGATTTTGTTGGAAAGAAAAGAGAATAATGTGAAATATCCTTTCGTAGTAGATTTTAAGCACAAATACAGCTTTGATGTTACTAATCTTAATGTATAAATATATATATATATATATATATATATATATATATATATATATATATATATATATATATATATATATATATATATATATATATACTGGTTTGGTATTTTTGTGTTTTATTAGTAATCTTGAATTTTCCAAAGCTACGGTGAATAATTTACAAGCTCTGATGTTATTTGCAACCTATCTCTGATCATTAGACTTCGGATTTTAGCATATTTGCATGTTTTTTTTTTCTGATGTGATATTCATATACGCCTTATCAGTCGGGAGACTAAACTTTTGATCTACCTGAAAAGACCAGGAGCGATCAGTTTGACCTTATGGCTTTGGACGGAAATGTAACGTAGAAAAGACGTGTTAAATTTCAGTTCATATCAAATATATTGTAATGTTATAAGAACTCAATACAAAATACTGAAAAAGTCAGTCCTGGGTTCTTGATGGGAATAATAGAGAGGACAAATAAGAAATGTAACTACAAACTTAGTTTCACCAACGAACCGTCTATATTTTTACTCAGAGTGAGATGAAATTAAAAAGTGAAGAAAAGAAAAAAACCATCACTTTCGGATATAGGTTATTTTTCAGTCACATTACGTGTGCTCTTAATCACAATTTTGAGGACAATGAGATAAGAAAAAGCAAGTAAACCTCGAAAAAACATCGGAAGAAATATATATGCTTTGCAATCATAAAAAGCATACTCACGCAGTAAACATATTCATTTCAAAAAGTCACTGATTACTAATCTTTTGCAGCACATACATTGCATGTGATAGTTTTCATTACCTTTGCAGACCACTTACCGCACACAGATTTTCTTTACAAATACAACACGGTTACGAAGTTTTGTTTCGGTTGCACTTCGAGTTTCTTGACACTGACTTCGCTTACGATTGGCTGCTGAAGTTGATGGAATCTGTGTTACTATTTGCTTTAGTTCTTTAGATTCAGAGCCTCTATCAGCTGTAATAAAAAACTGGTGCCTCTAAATATTTTTCCATCTTACCTTCTTGAAAATGATCCAATCATTGATCCCAGCTAGATCCAGGACATTACAAAAGACGTACATGGGCCAAAGACGACACGCGGTTCGAACTGAACACTTCCGAGACATTTGATCAACTACATCAACACCGCACTTGGTGTGATTGTAGAAATGGATTGTTTCAGGTCTCTTCTTAGCCCCTTCGGTTACTTTAACACTGCTGTGAAGAGTACTGAGAAACAACAATGTTCAGGACGTGAATGTCGACATGTTAACGGTCTTCGAACAAAAGGCACTGTTTACTCACTAAACCATGGTTGCATAATTTCAAGAAATGTAGTGTAATATCTCCTGCTTTTGAGAAAACCCAAATTATGTTCAGAAGAAAAATATAGTTTTATAAAAAAATTAATTTCTAAGAAAAATTATTACAAAATCTATTGAAAAATATACAAATGTATGCTATAAATAATAATAATAATAATAATAATAATAATAATAATAATAATAATAATAATAAAAACCAAACAAAGTAGGGAGATAACAAAAAGGAACTTCCAACTCACAGTGGGAAAATTCATCAATATTACTAGCCGTCAAATTAACTGCTTTTGGTGTTTCTAGGTATAACGTCATTTTATTCAAAAACAATTGCCAACACAAAGGAAAAATTTTAAAGAAAACATCACATGACGTATTCATGAAAGGTCAAAAAAATATGCACACAAAAAATGTTCCTCTCCCTAGATAAATTAAACCAAGCCTTCACAGAGGTCACTGTGACCGCTCTAGTCTTTCTGGTGTTTAACAAAAATTCGTTTCAGCATTCTTAGGATAAAATAGGTGAGATTTGTCGTTCATACTTGTGCATATTTAGGAGGTTATTGCATGTTTAAGTCGCTGCTGCATATAAATGTATATTCAAAGGAATGACAAAATTGATAACTTTTAACATCCAAAAGCTTTCGAGGTGGCTCAGTGGTACAGCTCTCACCTCAAGTCCACGGGGTCTAGGGTTCTATCCCATCTCGCACCAAATGAGTTTGTGGTGGACAAATACTGTGCGCTTGGGTTTTCTCGATGTTTTCCTGTTTCTTCTTACTTTCTCCATTTCAATATTTCATTCATTTTTTATCATCACCACCTCCTTTAGCCTAGCCGCCATACGCGAGGGAGGGAGATTTCATTTCATTTCATTTTACGTCTGTTCTACTACAAGATATTATTTTCATTTATGATCGTATTCCCGGTAGATAATTTTCATTTTTTGCTTTATGTGTAACGAGTTTGCATGTACAACAAATGTTAGGAATATTTGATTAGATGTTTTATCTTGGATATGAATCCATCTATATTATTCTGGTTATTGCTGATGTTGAAGGGCTCCCTCGCTGAAAAGAGAATAACAATCTATAGATATTCAACCAACTCACCGATAAAGCCGAAAAGGATTACTCAAACAAGAGAGAACGGTTCGGTTAAACTCAATATAGTTGGGTGTTTTAGGTAACTCAATCACAATCCAAGATCTCTGAAGTCAATATTTAAGCCTGAACTTAATTACTAAATTCCAGATAATTATAATAAACTGGAAATAATTATTAATTCTACTCAAAGTTAATTAAAGTAACTATTATATGATGCATTTTCTTTCAAAGCTAAAATGCAATAAAAGCAATATAACAAATTTTTATTTTCTTTCTGAAACTAAATATATAACCAAGCAAATAATACTGAAATTTTTTATTACTTTAACAAACGACACTAAATAACCATATTTGTATAACAAGAGTAACCAAGTGCATCATCTACCGAGCAGTTACGTAATTATTTCCACTTGATTAAATATTTCCTTGGTCTTTCTATAAATAAGTCAAATATTCTCTAAAGAAGCAAAGATTTAAATTCAAACAGCTCACCTAAATAACGACACTAGCTAATTCTGAACTAATCTGGTTTCAAATACACAAATACTTTTTTTAAAAGTTAACAGTCTAGTAGCTTTCATTTGGTTAACGCAGTAAAAAAAGTTAAACGACGATTCAATTAAGTACGGTATGCGTCAAAATACACAGTACTGAAACGTATACATCACGAACTCTTGGTTGCGTTCCCTATGGGGCATATCTCCAGGTGCATGTGTTCACAGTAGTGAAAAGGAAGTTGTGTTGTGCAGTTGTTGTTGGAAATGGGTCTCTTGACGGAGCAAAAATATTCATACTTGAGCATTATTTCCGTCCCTATGGAACAAGTCGTGGAGGTCGACCTATTCGACCCGTCCCATTCCTCCGATCTTACACCACTTAATGCCTATTTGAGGGAAATGTTAATGAAAAGTGTTTTCAACCGTGAAGATCCACCAAGAACTGTGAGTGCATTACATGTGCAAATCGTTTCTTTTTGCAGGAGTCTGTGGCAACATTTGTTTCAGGATATGTTTGAGAGTCTGCGTGAACGATATGAGCACGGTCCATAGCGAGGCGGTGCGCACTTTGCACACTTAAATTAAGCATACCATGGTAAATCAACGTGTGTATAGTGAGTGTGTGTGTATGTATGTAGTGTGTATGCTAGTTTCTTTTGAGGAGAAATAAATTCACAGACTACAAGAATGTAATTTTGTTTATCTTTTCATTTCAGTACTGTATACACAACAAAAGGACTACACAAGAATCAAGCTAAAGAAAAATTCAAGCTGCTCCTGAAACCAAAATAAAACAGAATGAACTGTTGAATATCTGTAACAAAACGGTATAAATATGAGGATAGGACAAGTCAATAATGATTTCGTGGTAGAATAAAGGAAAAGTGTTAAAGAGTTCATGAGTGTATCTTAAGTTTGGATGATCTTATGAGCAGGTTGTTGGAGATTATTAATATCGTTAATTAAACGTCCCTCAATTGTGTACGGAGACTAAGAAAGACAGAGTTAATAAAATTGATGAATACAGTGTAATGAAGGAGAAAGGAAGACGGGAGAACATCATAAAATAAATGCATCCAAGAGAGCATGCTTGATTGTCGCTTTTATTTGTTTTTATTTCGCTCTCGCTTAAATATAAAAGCTTATATTTGCTTAGCTCAAGCTGTAGTGCAGGCAACACAAGCTTCACTCGGGAGCCAATTTTCCGTGAATTTAAGGTAAAAAGGTCGTTTGATTTTTAGTTGTTATCAATAACCACTTTCTGATGACCTCTTAACTTTGGAAGCCAAGTTAGTGTTCGTTTTGGTTAGCGTCTTTGTAGTGTTCACCTCAAATAAATGACAAAATAGTATTTTCATAATCCCGTGTCATATTAGTGAATCGCATTATTGCATCTACAGAATTTGAAGATTATTATTGAAAAGGAGGATTTGCAAAACGAAGTAGGTGAGTCAGATTTTTCCTTCATAAAATTTGAACTTCCTAATTTTGTGCTTGCCATTTACCATCAATTGCAGGTGCATGTTACTTTCGTACAATGATACAATGATATAAATGCAACATAAATATATCTATATCAAAATTTGCTTGCTGCAAGCTTGTATATGGCTTGTTAGACGTACCTTTCGTTTGCATTTAACTTAATCAGGCTTGTCATTGATGAGTTTTACTCTTACTTGGCTTGCGTTTCAGATAATGTGGAGTTCGTTTGTGAAGACAAGCTTGCAGTAATTCGTGCCCTGATATAACTGACTAGCTTGCCACAAGCTTACATCAAGCAAATGTGCTTGTACATTAGAGTTTGCGGCAAGTCAATTGACCTTCATCGGCAAGTGTGGTGCAACCGTACAGCAAGTTTAAATTGCTGTCTGGGACACAATATTGGGCTTTGACAAATATATATATCCAAACAAGAGCATGCATTGTAATAAGATTTGCAATGTAAAGAAAATACGATGCACATATACGAGTCTGAGACAAACAAATGAGTAGCTCTTAAGTAAAACAGGAATTCAGTTGTGGACTTATGGATCCGTTTTGAACTTAGGGGACGAAATGAAGACATAACGTTTTTTTATCTATATGATTTTAAGTGTCGTTTTCATTTTTTACAATCTTTTACTTCCTTATGCTGAACTATTTAAGTGAGAAGTGGTGTTGATATACATGAACATAAGGTACTGCGAATCTAGGAAGGAATACTTTCAGAAACATCGTATATCTCTGTCTACTGGCAAGACATGATTAGTTTTTCAATGTGAATGATTATTTTAACTGAACATATAATTGACATTTATTTTGCTTTCTTTTAAAAAAAATCAAATTTTCTTTCTCGTAGAAAATAGAATTGGTGTGACTTTTAGTATCCATGCGGCATATTCTCTTGTGTCCTAACTTAAAGTTGAAATTAAGGAACAAGTCAGTATACATTTTATATAGACTTAAAATTTTAAATATTTATCACATTGTGTTTGAATGTTTATTTTGAAATCCAATTAGAGTGTTACTTACCATAGGAACTCACACGAATTCCATCATGTTGCTTGCGAAGAATACCATATAGCAGAAAACACTATATGAGTCATAAGCACTTTCATGCTATATAGGTCATAAGCTGTTTTCGTAAAAGACTTATTGTTTTAAGCGCTCAGCTAAGAAAATAAAAAAAATAGCTATTCGCCTCAGGAAAATGTATTAACACGTGCTGAAGTGTTGGTTCTCTTTCTGTTCTATTATATTCTAACATAAATTATCTTTACACAGTTATGAAGGGTAAACTAACATTGTTACTAAATGATTTTACTTTTTTTCTTGAGATCTCTAATCTTTTTGGAAACAAAAACAAGTTTCCGTCTCAATTCTTACACAAAGGAGGAATGGGATTATTCATGCTACTTGAAAATATGAGATTCTTTTAAAAATTGTTGCTTTCAACTTGCGTATTTCATTCTTTTAAATATAAATAGGGGCGTTGACCTCTGGAGCATGCGGTCCCGTGCTCAAACCCTGCTCCCCCAAGTAAACTTTGTAGTGGACAACTACCGTGGGTATTGTTTTTCTCGTGCTTCTCCCATTTTTTCTTTCCAGCGTTCTCATAATCACTGTCTCCTTTACCCTAGCGGGCAAAGTAGTGGGGCGTAAAACTAAAAGATTTCATTTTATTTTTAAATGTAAATCACTCCTAATTTTTTCATTGAAGATAAGTTATTCGTAAAAGGGCATGTTATGGATAGACCTCCATAGATAGTGAAACGATTAGGAAACTCGTAAAACAGGAGATTTACCGCTGCAGTATTTTTTGTAGTTATCCCATTTCTTTTTGTTTAATCTCTCCCTTTTTTATTCGTTCTACATTAGGAATACGGTTAATGAATAAAATTTAAAATGACAACGTAATTTGTATGTTTTGATTATCGCCGTGCTGACAACAAAATTACAATATGCATACTGTAATATAGTTTATCCTTTCCATCCGTAACTCAAACAAAAATGCTGGAAGGATGGACTAAACCTAAAGGGAACTTGTAAGGGCCTAGCATCATCTCTTTGAAGTCTTGAGAAGGTGGTGTAAGCTTCTGTAAACAAAGAATGTAGTCCTACCTGAAAGATTATATATTTGCATATAAAACTGTCATAAGTACTTATTTTGATTCACAAATATTTCAATACTCATCATTTTTCCCCTTTATTAATCTTCCCAATAGAATATTGCTTCGGACAGCAAATGAATATCATACAGAAATATATTCCTTCCAGGGAATTCAACATGCATGTTTATTCTTTTGGAACTTATAGTATGCCATGCCATCTTTAATTTAACGTATCTCAAGAAACCTATTATATCGAGCAATAATTTCCAGCTATTATTAGTTTCTTAAATTATTCTAATATGCTACATGATTAGAGTACATACCAAATATATCCAAATGATCTTTGCTGACAGTCAAAGTTCTTCTAAATTTACTTCCCTCAAAAGTGATCAGAAATCCCGCTGCATGTTGATACTCTTCCCATCCATATCTAACAAGAAAATATCATACAAATGTAAGGTTAACCCTGGTAAGAAAAGTTTCTCACACTTTTTAAAAGTAATGTAATTTGTTTAAAATTTATATTAAAACCTTTATGATCTGATGTTTGCAGACTTTTTTTTGAAACTAAATGAACCGACATATTTTCAAGATTTGATTTCTCTATGAAAACAAGGATTACTATGGAGCGAAAATTTCGAAAAAAAAAATATGTTAATCTTATTTCAGTAAGTATGCATTTTCATAATTCCCTGCACTGTCTGAAACATTTGGCAGTATACCTGCTTCAATTATGTTCGAGAAAACCAATCTAATTGAATCACTTGCTGGAAGTACTGACATTCTTGAGAACGAGATAAAAATATTTTTTTCTTAAAGTGCAGCATGAACAATGTTGTTTTTAAATTTTGATAGGTGGACCAGTATATTTTACTATGAAGTTTTAATAGCTTTAGGCTATCCCTATTACGGAGCTCCATTGCAAATCTGAATTTTGAAATTTAAGTGAAAATTACTATCTTTACTACTATTATCACTACCTTTGTCTTTGGTTTGTCCCTTCATATGTTTTCAGATCCAATATTAAGTCACAGTATTTATTATGTTCCAAATATGTTGGAAAGTACTGTTACACATATACATGGTGGCTCAAGGAAACGAGAAATTTAGAATCTTAGAGTTCGAAAGACTGCATTGCAGGCAGTGTACTTGACACTAGTGTACTTCTAGTTTCCCGAAGTTTCTAGGCAGGGGTTGGCCTGTCAGGTAACTCAATACTGCGAAAATTGTCAAACAAATTAAGTTGGTCTGATAAGAGTAATCTATATATGTAAAAGAGAACGTACAAATCCTTTGTTAGCTCATCACGCTAATACGGCTGAACCAATTTCTTTCATTTTTGGGGGGTTATTAAGATTTGGACCCTAGATGGTTTTTATCATATCACTTTAATTTTCAATTACCAGTGTCTTGAGATAATTGACCATTCAAGTGTCCATAACGTACAAATCCTTTGTTAGCTCATCATAGCTAAATCTAACCGTATTTATATGCAACCCACATGACCATGTCACTCGGCGGGTTAACATAAATGACAGGCGATATAATATTAACATTTACTGCAATCTTCTATGGTTTTTATCATATCACTTGAAAGCGAAAAAGTAAAAATTATCTAAGTAACAAAGTTTATTGCGTTCCGGGGTGACCCCAGCGAAGCAGGGTGAACGCTGCTAGTGTTCAATACAAGAGACCCTACAGTGACAATCACAGGGAGAGGGAGAAGGGTCACTTGCAAATCGGACTTAAATCTACTGTGTTAACTGGTTAATGGATGGTAGTGAGTTCAAAGTGTTCATAAATAATGTTCAAAGTTCAAAAATAAGTACCCATTAATATAGCGTCTAAGCAACCCAGGAGAAGGACAATGCCCTGGTATCTCTTCAAACAATAACACGAAATGTGAAACTATAAGGTGTCTATTTGAATGATTCAAAAGCAAGTCTCAGGGTAAAATTTCATGCGGCGTGGAACTGTGAGATAAATGAAAATGAAACATTTAAAGAAACGAAACATTAGGCCCCTCCCCCGTCCATAACGTAGAGATTGTTCTGATTTGTTGGCCAAAAGAGTGTTTGAATGTTATATTTTTTTGAAAGTTGACTTACCTAATAGACTGCCTTTTTATAATATACCATTCTTTCAAACAATTCGGCAAGCAGTTGCATTTCTCCACTACTTCTGATGAGTAAATTTTGCCTAGAATATGTAGAAAGCGTAAATTATAAAATGGTAAATGAACCGGTTAATATTAGCTGACCAGTAGCGATAAGCTTCTGAGTATTTCATTCAAATATTTGAAATATTAGAATGCACAGCCCTAGTTATACATAATTTATATGAAATCAAATTCTATATGAGGCCTTACTGAAGATAAATAACAAATAGCAACCAATCTAGAATTTGCGTATGCATTTACTATTACAATATTGAGGTTTTTAATCATTAACCGTAGTATACTGTAATATGATATATTATTACGTGAAATATAAATAGGTAACACGATGTTTAGATTGCCCACTCTTACGGATGGCATATGATCCATCACTCTTAAGGATAATATCATAGATTTTGTATATGATCAATATTTGGATGTTGTATTTGTGTTATATCAAATGGGAGATAACCATTAATGTGATTGAAAACTAAGTTTCTGTAGAGTGATAACAATTTTGTTGAATTGATTATAGTTGAATTGCAGTGGATTCTTATTTTCAGTCATAATTATAATAATTATATTTTTACTACGGTGATTTGTCTCGACCTTTGAGCTTAGAGACGGTTTATTACAGACAGTTATTACCATGAACCTGTTTACGATAATATTGAAGGGTAAATAAATCTGACGTGTAAACTGTTAACTGTGTAAGCTAAATTATATTTATTATGAAAAGAGCTACATACAAAATAATCTAATGAAATATTTCAGTTGCTATCCTATAGCAAGATGTACTTGACATGTTTGGCGTCACACTCGGAACGAGAAGTCTAGCAATCTACTCAAAATAAAACAACAACCATGCAATTAAAAAAAGTAAATATACAACTTAAATGTAACATTTCCTGTAAACATTATTACTTTTTCTCTCTGTTTTATGATGCTTAAGTAGTTGTAAGTGAGCGTTTATCAGGACATATCATTTATTTATTTAACAATCACCAGCTACAGCTCATACGCCACTTTATACTGGATATCTAAAAACAATAGTGGAAAGAATTTGGGAAAGTATCGGCCAGGACCGGTTTAGTAGGTACCATTCTGGTATGTACCTTTTATGAATCAAGGAAACCCTGGAAAACCAGAGTCAGGATGGTCTACATCGACCTGGAATCGAACCCACGACCATCCGAGTGCGAAGCCAATGCTCTATCATTTGAGATACTTGCATATATATGAGCCATTTATATATGTTCCTCTTCCGTAGAATAACTTCAAGGTAAGTAATAAATGTGCAACATAAGGTCTGAAATGATTCATAATATATATTTTTCAGTTGACAATAGTCCGCATGTCCATTCTAAATTTTAACATTGATTTACACATACTACGATTTTTCAAAGTATTGCGATTCAATCCGGGACACGCTATATTTCAATGTGGTTCGTCTTCTGAGACATAGGAACATCACAGTAACGAAATTGTAAAGAAAGGTTCTAAAAATTATCGCCAATTGTCGGGACATTAGGAAGACGTATTGAGTGCGTTAGTAATTGTAATATGAAAACAGATTAAAAGAAGAGTGAATTGTATTCACTGTGCATTATTATGTTGATTTATATGACTTTTAGAAGAATAGATACATGATAATGGTTATGTGTAGTTAGGCCCATCTAATAAGCCTAACGCTATATGCAGGATTCTTACAAAATTACTTTTTATCATTTTGCCTGACTTTTTCCTGATTTCCAGGTGCAAGACCAACCTCTTGACATTTAATAAGATAATGGTGTACTGATGATTAATGCCTGTAAAAGCTAAATAAATACTTGGGTCAGGGATTCTCAACCAGTGTGCTGCAAAAGATCAGCAACTTTCCGTCTGCTACACTATTCAGTAGCTAATAATATTACTCAAGTAAACTAGTATAAGTTAACTAAAAATGCTACTTGAGCTAGTGAAGATACTTCATGACATCTCCAAATAATATTACAGATTGAAGTTAAATTTCTTTAAAATATACATATTTAAAAGTAAAAAGATTTTAGAAATCACAGAAAAAATGATTCCAAAGGTTGCAATTTGGCCGATAATTAGTTTTTGGATCAGGAACTGCAAAATTTTTGAACGAACCCTAAATCGAAGTTTCCTATATTTCTTTTACGGAATAAGCATATCATACTGAGTTAAGTGAAAGTGTTGATTGTCTACACTATATGTAATTCTCGAGATATAAGGCGTACAAGAAATTTTTCGATTGGATGAAATATAATGGATTTTTCGGATCAGGGCCACAAAATTTTTGAACGGATCCTAAATCGAGTATTCTTATTTTTTATGGAATAAGCACACCATACTGAGTTAAGTGATAGTGTGAGCTTGGCTACAATATATGTAGTTCTCCAGATATAAGAGCTACAAGAAATTTTTAGCCTGCGTTATAATGGATCTTTTGATTCAAAACGAATTTAAATGATATTAAATAAGTAAGAACACTGCTTGAAAGCTTTTCACAATAACAATTACGATTACTTGTTTCAGTTACTTAGATGGACTGCATTAAAATTATGATCTCACTTTCAATTTCTTCTGATTCCAATCATTGTTTTTTCTTAAGTCATCTCTATTTTTCTAGTTCTTTTAACTTAGCCATTTTCCTCCGTTTAAGTACTATCTGAGATATCTCATTTTCTCTTTCTTTTCTTCCAAAGCTGAATTGTATCTTGTTCTCGCGCCTTTTACAGAAATTAAAGAGTTCTGGATCTGAAACATTCAGACATCTAAATCCACCTATGTAGGCCAAACAATCTACCAGTTGCCGTTGGGCTACTGAAGAAGCCTCTTGCAAATTTTTTACAAATAAACTTTTGTTAATAGAAAAGGCAGACTCTACACTTGCATTTCCATGTGAAATAATCCATGTCATTTTCACAATTATCCACAAGTGTTTGAACTTACTTTTGCCACTTATAACTTGTTAGGGGCACATAAATCAAAGGACAGAATATGTTTTGAAATTATACGCATACTGCTGAAACAAAAAGAAGAAAAAGAGAAGAACTAAATACAGAAGACTGTATATTGAATAGAACAACATGTATATAAGTTACTCTTGAAATGGTTCGTAATGATAGGTCAGGTATTATAGATTTAAAGTGTAATACTTAACAAAAAGTAGGCACTGTGTTTAGACCATATTTTATGTTTTATTATAAGCATATTAAAAGCATAACTGAACTGATTATAAAACACATCAAGAATTGTTTTGCTTCCACCAGAATTAAAATAATACGCCAATACTTTTTTAGAGAGCTAAACGAAAGATTCGAACGCTTTCTAGATTAGCTCTGCTTTAACATCATCGAGACGAAACGAGTGATGGAGTATTTCCAATCACTTCATCATCCTTATCCGAACAATTTTAGATTTATGCAAGAAAACCTCAGGATCAAGGCATAAAATGGCACGAGTAAGAGGATATCTAAGTTGACATTTGTCGAGTATTTTTTCATTATTGCCAATCAAACATTTCTGAAAATCACAGAATAAACTTCCCTTGTCTACGTTCGTTAAATCTTTAAGCTTCCCAATGCATTATTTTTCTGTCGCTAATCCAATATCTACGTTCCTTGGGGCTATCAGGTTACTTTTAACTTCTAGAATTTGCCCTCACTCTTCTTTATTGGACCTCGGCGTTTAAATCATAAATTCTAATAAAAGGACTATTTACAGTCTATTTCGGTGTAAAAAATAATTGACTAGTAGCAAATCACCTTGATTTACTTATGAGTACTTCTACTCTATTATGTTCTCAACAGAAAGAAATTCACAATTTACAACGTGAAGTATAACAAAACAAAATATCCTCATAAATATTTTTTTTAATATTACAAATAATATTGTATAAATAAAATTTACGCACTATAAATACAACTCCTAAAACGCAACGAAAACCATTTATATGTAGTGTTCATTTCAACAATTAATGAGTTATTTACTGACTTATCTTAAGAAGTAGGTAGAACGGACAATAGTTTAATTTCTTGAGACAAATCCACAACTTTTCCTGATTTCCAGGTTAAGCACCATTTTCCCCGAGTTTAAAATAACATTTGACATTCGTTTCATTTTACCTGACTTTTTCCTGTTTTCCCAGTTTTTCAGATATGTAAGAACCCTGTATATGTAAAGGTCTTGTTGAAATATCTACAACGTCACCTAGAAGGAATTTGATACATGTATCAATACCGCAGTCTTACTTGTAACCGATCAGTTACGTTTTATAGAAATTTATGATTCGGCTATGGTGGTGCAAGTTTGTTTGAGGTACACAAACTTAAATTCAGTCAAAGCGAAAAAGCAATCGTAAAGTGCATAAATAAAGTTACGGACGGAGATAGAATGTGGTAGAGGAAACCCTTGCACAGATTGGAGATTGTGCTTGGATGGAAATATGAGCTAAGTGATCAAAGTGGAGCTTTGTTTTCATTCGAAAGAGCAGCTAGGTGCTCAGAAGATTAAAGGTTGATGTGTGCTGTAAGGGTTAGTGCTCAACAGGATATATGTGCTCAGGTGTGTAAAGAAAGCTGACTGCTCAAATGAGCTTTGTGCTCAGAATTTTATATGGGGGTTTGGGCTCAAGAAGCTTAGTGCTCACAAGGAACAGACATGAACCTGTCATGCGGACATCCGAATCAATCGTAATCTATTCGATAATCATAAGAAAGATGGATTCATACACCAAGAAATGAGTTGCCATGGACAAGGAGTAAGTCCCTGGGGTTCATTTACCCTGTTACCATGAAGAAAATGGTAGACTCGCAGTGAAATAGCTATGGCATCAACACTGTTCATTCGAAAGTCATGGTTTGTAGTTCATTCTCTTCAGCATGAAACAAGCTTTCCAGAGATGCTATGTATTGAGCATACAATCCAAATATATCTCAAATAATAGGATAGGGGATAAGAAATGTGTATACCAAGCTTTGCATTGATAGACTGAATATATATGAGAGAAAGCTTGTATACCAATACACGCTTTCCTCTGACACCTATTCTATCTAGCAATACAAAATTTGGTATACCTACTCATTTCTTATATCCTATATTATTATTATTTGAGATGCATTTGGATTATACTCTTTTATCGGGAGGCACTCCACAGGCGTGCAAAGTTGATGGGAGGAATATCTGGAGAGAATTTTCCCATTATTTTCCCAAATTTCTCTGTTCAAGTACGTATATCTGCAATTCGTTTTTTTAACGAAGTATTACTGAATATATTGGCCGTATACGTAACTCCTTTGATCAGTTTCAAAATAATTTGGCAGACAATCTGGAAGGAAAAATTACTCATATTACTGACTCAACTACATTTTAGAGTAGTAATGATCAACTTCTTTTTCAGAACGATTTAATTATCTAGCGATTTCTCGACTAACGACCACAGACGGATTGACCACCGACTGATTTCCAACAGTTCACTGACTGATGACTGATTTCCAGCTGGTTTCGATTTGGGTCCTGCAATGCCTTTTATAGATGTTAAATGGTGTAGGGATTCTCACTTGGTTGCCACTTAACAATTACATGTGATTATTCTACTGTGGATAATGTTGTTGTAGCAGCTAGAACTGATATCATGTACACATAGTGAAATTATTATATATTTGAAGTAGAAGACTATATAATTGAAAAACCTTACTTATGGTAAAAGGATGCTGAGAACGTTTCAGATTTAGTTGCGAAGAAATGATATATAGGACCCGGGCTGTCCCTTCCCTCCCCAAACCTTTCCTCCTTCCCTTTTCCCGGATGGTGTGTTCGCCGAGGGACATCCTCCCTCAAGACGTGACGGGCTAAATGGCCTGAGATCCCGAGAGCCCAGAATTCTAAATCATACACAATATTTCCTAACCTATCAAACGTTTCTAGAACATTTTCTTCAGTAGATTCAAAAACGTCACAAAAAGATTGTTTTCTTCCGATCTTGAAACAACCTACTGTATCACACCCAGGCAGAGAATTAAGTCCTAATAATGCATTAACTTGCTTCGGATTAGGCAAGAGTAAACTCGATTAAGTTCTATTGACCTCCTGTTAGCTCAAGTTTTGGTCGCAAACACACTGTCCGATTGGAAGAACTGTAACCACCACAATAATTAACTAATACGACTTTTTCTGTTGTCAGAAAGATACTCAAAAGATTTATAACTCTGTTTTGAGAAGGACAAATCCCGTACTTTTTAAAAGAGAAGACGTAATTATTATCTCGACAATACTAGTTTCTTCTTGGAATTTATTGCAGAACTACAGAGTAAATATGTCTGTAGAAGAACATCAGATATATAAGTTTTAAAATAAAAAAAGCATTGAACAAGATAAACGTAGTTTATTTGCACCAAAGATAAAAACCATCTTCAATTATGTAGCAAAGCTCATAAACTTGAATTCACGAAATTGTATACTGTATTGCAGTTTAAAGCAGAACTTTCTCTATTACTACATTACTAACTATGTAGAGGAGTTAATCCTACATCAATGTCTAGCAATGTCTCACTGATTATGAGTTTTCGGCTTTCCGCCCTCAGTCTTTAATTTAAATGCAATAATGGTTTTTCCTTCCAACAATAGTAACTCGATTAAAATTATTGAACTCCTTATGTCGCCAATCTCTGACAATACAAATCAACAATCTTCCTCTATATACAATTAAGAAGCACCTCACTCAATATAAACCACTCCCATATAACACTCTCTAGCAGTCATTGATGATATGGCAGAGATACAATGTATGTAAAAAGATCCAAGTGTAAAGATGTGTTGAGACCTTTCAATTGAGTTCATGAAGAAGATGGATCGGTATCTAAGGAAATATGACGAAACTTACTTAATGCATTACAAGTACATCGATCATTCAATGAAGAACTCCATGGGAAAGAAAAGGCTAGTCGAACAAAGCCTGTTTGATATAAAATCACAGACTTCACAGATACAAGGAGACTAACCTTGAGATCTTTACTGTCTCATTACAGGACTAAAGATAATGAGACAGCTTACGTCGCTAATAAAGCATTATTGCGTGCACAGAAAATAAAGCAAAATTTAGTTGTGAGTTGGAGGAACGAATCAAAGTTTTCAGATATAAATGATGTTACACAACTTGCAAGTAGACACGAGGAAACTGATACAAAAAATATTTTAAATTGTTTACATGTATCGACCGACCTGTGCTTCTACCATCCACATCTATTCAACAGATTCTGACGTGTTTGTTCTGTTATTGTGGTGGTTACAGTTCCTTCCATCAGACAATGCGTTTGCGACCAGAACTTGAGCTAAATGGAGGTCAACATAACTTACTCGTGTTTACTCTTGCCAAATCCGAAGCAAGTTAAAGAATTATTAGGACTTCATTCTCTGCCTGGATGTGACACAGTATGTTGCTTCAAGAACAGAGGAAAACAGTCTTTTTGTAGCGTTTTTGAATATTCTGAAGAAAATGTTCTAGGCTGGCCAGAATGTTTTACATCTGAAAATGAACAATTGATAGAGAGGTTAATTAAATGCATGTACACGTATTTGAAAGATAAAGAATTTCAGACATTGGTAAGCTCCAGTTGGGACTGTTTACCAAAATAGAAGTTCAAAGTTAAAATTTGCCCAAACAAAGCCAACTTTACAAAGAAATCTTAAAAACTCCGTACCAAGTGATGGGTTGGCAATCCTCAACAACCGGATGTCCATGACACTTCCACGATTGAATGGGAAAGGAGGAGGAATGATTATCTTCCTACTATGAGTCATGTACTCTGCGTTCCGGAAACCATTTTAAAGTTGGTACCTTGCGGTTGCATTAAAAGACGATGTTTCGTCAATTGTATCAGTTGCAAGTGCTGTACTCAATAACTTTAATGTACAGAATTGTGCAAATATGGAGTCGAGGAAGAGCATTGTAACAACACTGAAAATGGCGATCAAATGCAACTGTCGGACTCAAATAGTGACTCATAAGTCGAATTTCTATTATTGTTTTCCTTTCTAAACAGTTGCGTAATATTAAAACGGATTTGGTTGAGTATTCCAAGTATTTTACTATTTTTTTCCCTTTACAACCCAGAATATTTACCAATTTTCATTTTCTAATTAGGGTGCTTATCTTTGTTAATGGTAATAAGGAAGTGGTCCATTACAATACAAAACTAAATTTTCCTATATTGGGTAATATATTTATCTGCATAATGATTTGTTAACATTTTGTACCTCACACCATTTTCATTGTTGATATTTGACTACATATATTTCAAAAAGACTAAATTGTGCTGACTTTATACTCAATTTGTAAATAAATAAAATCATCTTTTTAGCAAATATGTATAAATAATAGCCATGGGGAAAAATGAGACAGTTATTGAAGCCCATTCGCCCGTTTAGTCGGTATGCCCATTCAAGTTGAAAAAGTGATTTAAAGTTACGCCAGTTTTGATAGTTTACTTAATTTTTGAAGTAGAGAAACTATTTATTTGGTAAACATCTATTCCAAAGTATCTGCAGAAGCCAGAAATAATAAATGAGCCACCGCCATGAGAACTTTAGCCTATATAGAGCTAAAGAAACAGCGATGTCGGTGTTAGCATCCATCTTAGAAGTATGATATCATACACCGGTTCGTCCACACTTTGGGACAAAACATCCAGCAGTTCAAGATTCCATAGCTCATTACATATGCATCGCCACCAATCGTATAATTGCTTCATTCAAAATCCCCAGCTTTACTTTTGTATCACAATTATAAGAAGTTTATTGATATTCATTAAGCATCAAATCTTGCCTTTGATGATGTCAAAGAAAATTGAAAAATAATTGTTGCTCTCTTACTTTGATTGTTATGCATGATTGCCGTTATTATTTTTATGTCAGTATTGTTAGAGCCAATGTTTAAAACATGGAATATTTTAAAGAAGAAACCCAACCAATTAGGATGTAAAAAAAAGCAACTAAAACTTCATATTTAAACAAAATTACATTAACCCTTAAGCACTATGGACGAAAATAATCACGTAACTACGATGGAACGGTCTGTCAAACCGCATTGTTGTTTCACATTTTCTGAATAGTAGTTTAAATGCATATTTTTTTAGAATGCTATCCTACATATCTTAATTGCTTATAGAAAAATAAATAATAGTAATTTCACGATGTAAAAAAGCTTTATATTTTTTTAAAGCAATGAGTAAGAGAACATAGTCAAAATTTGAAACAATGCTTTCATTGTTATTCTAAAATTGTAATTGTTGAAATATTCAATTTTTTCTCCGTTCCTATGTAATCAAAATGACACTAATTTAAAACACTCTGGTCTTGTAGATGCACTGAATATAAAAAATACAGTAAAAACGGAGAACAAACATGGAATTTTAGCTTTTTAAAACTTACAAGAAAGTACTGTTATAGTGGTACTATTACATTTTTTGCGGTGCAAAGGTCATGAATAAAATTTATTTTTAGTTCCTGTATGATGGCGAAAGTAAAGAAAATACATTTAGCCGGTAAAGAAAGTACTGTACCGCACTAACTTTTCTGACAGTATGCACTTTCTTCAGGTAGGCACTTATATCTTTTTTTTTCTGCACTGCAAGGAAATCGATAACCCAAAGCGCTGACATGAATATTTTTTTCTTTTCGCTTACAACTCAGTGGACAGAAGACTATGTTTTCCCCTTCAACTCTTTGTGCGCGATGGTGGGAAACTCACTTTCAAGCTATAGTATGCTCTTTATTGAAAACCTCAGCTCTCATCGCAGATGTCCAATGAACAACATACGTTTTATGTGAGGCCTAACAAATTCTTTTGCCAATGTTTTCATGAAATCAATTCTTGTCATCACTGCGGACTTAGCGTAGATTTGATGCAAGACATGAGGATTAACACCACACGCAACATCCACCAACATAAAGAAAACTGTCAATAGCTATTGCCTTGTTCAACGACTTGATGTATAATCTGTACATTTTTTGTCTAGAGTATCCACTCCGGTTTACTCATCTTATAAAATATGATTATTTCAGGTTTTCCAGTCCCTGGGTAATTATTTGATATGTAGTGTAAGACCTGCCATACGGTAAGACTCAAAACTGCTAATAATCAGTAGATAACGAAAGACAACTGAACAGCACAATACTCATGTAACTACTATAGTACGTCTGTGAGACCGCTCGATCACTCCAGCGCCACGCACGGGGGATCAATTATAACATGAACTTCACAGTACGTAACCATTTGCTAGACAGGAAGGTAGGCGAAAATATCCAGTTGTAGTAGTGAGACTGTGGAAAATATAATGATACGAAAACTCGCAGCAGTCTGAAAGACGGTCCATAGTACTTACGGGTTAAAAGTGACTAATACACACATTTCGGATTTCGTGTTGTTTCTTTGTTTTAATTATGCTGTACCCTTTGAAAAGAAAACGTCGAATTTTGTAAAAATAGAACGAAGAATCCCACAAGTTTGTATAAAGATAACCAACAAAGTTCCGTCGCTTTTTCACTAATCACCTTAGCACATCAATATGTCACCTAAAAGTATTTGGAATATTAAAGTTAGTCCCCGTCAGGATCGGCCCCCTTCTGTCAACGTTTGGAAGGCCATAAATTCCAATGCGGTAGAACTTGTTGAGCCGTGAAGGGAAGAAGATATCATGGGCATGTTGCACATCTACTAGGGATAAGGTTTGACGTCCCCTAACGTGATTTCCCAAAGAATGGGAAAGTTGATAATTGGACGGTGCAAAGTAGTAATCGCCCCACTTGGCCTCACTTTTTGGCCCCTGGGTCCCTGCCTCAGGACCCATGGTCCCTGGCCCGGGGTCAATGACCTAGGGGTACCTAGGACCACCCCCTAAAATTTGGCAGGGGTACATAGGACCACCCCCAGGACCCATGGTCCCTGGCCAGTGTCAATGACCTAGGGGTACTTAGGACCTCCCCTCTAGATTTTGGCAGGGGTACATAGGACCACCCCTTAAATTTTGGAAATTGCCAAATCTAAAAATTTGGTGTGGTAGCCTAGGACCATAGTATGTACCTCTATCAGTATTGGGTGTCTATGTCGTTCCCTTTCATGGGTAAAAAATTGCCAAAAATTCAAATTTCGGGGGTTTTTGACCTAATTTATCCCCTTTGATGAGGTATTATTACCCTATATAGTTATATGGGCGTATACAGGGGTCCATTCCCTTTCATAACATATGGGTATATTAATGCACCCCTTGAAAAATTTGGGAGGGGTATCATGGCCCACCCCTTAAATTTTGAAAATTGCCAAATCTAAAAATTGTGTGTGGTAGCCTAGGACCATAGTATGTACCTCTATCAGTATTGGGTGTCTATATCGTTCCCTTTTATGGGTAAAAAATTGCCAAAAAGTCAAATTTCGGGGGTTTTTGACCTAATTTATCCCCTTGGATGAGGTGTTATTACCTTATATAGTTATATGGTCGTATACAGGGGTCCATTACCTTTCATAAGACATGGGTATATTAATGCACCCATTGAAAAAATTTGGGAGGGTTACCTTGGCCCACCCCTTAAATTTTGGAAATTGCCCAATTTAAACATTGGGTATAATAGTACAGGACCCTAATATGTATTATGATAAATTTGGATGGTCCACCTGGCCCACCCCTTAAATTTTGGAAATTGCCCAATTTAAACATTTGGTATAATAGTATAGGAACCTAATACATATTACTGTTACTTCGTTCCCTTTCAACGTGGGAGACCAGGGTTCGATTCCCGGAAGGCGCTCATGCGGTTCGGATTGTTATTCCTTTGATGAGATGGACTAACACTGTTGCAAATGAAATCTTTAGTTTACGTCCCACGATTAGGCTAAAGGAGACGGTGACTATGAGAAAGGAATGAAAGTGTGGGAGGAAAACTGGAGCATAATGTTGCTTACCACAAAATTACTTCGAACCAGGGACCTCATACAGCAGAGGTGAACGCTCTACCACTGAGCCACCACCTTCCTTACTGGTGCGAATGAAGTAGAGGTATTTGGTTTGAGCTAATGTGTTTGTTTGACGTCGGGGTGACCCTATTTCACTTTTGGGACCCCCACATGGACCATAATGAATGAGTTAGAGATGCTTTGCCCGGGATTGCATTACCTATTGAAATTTTTTGCTTATGTTTACTCAGGGGCAGGGATCACTCAGGACACATAAGATCACCTTGATCCACGTGACGAGGGGGCCTCGTTCCATTTGATGAGTATAAAAATATCAATTTCGGAAGGTTTTTTTTTTAACTTATCCTATTATTTTTCACGAGACATTTTCGTTATATAATAGAGTACAATGGTTTACTTTTTGGGAGTTATCGTTTCCTTTGGAGCTTATTACGTTATATGGAGACGTATTTAAATTATTTCCTTAAATTTGATAAGTACTTTGTGATCCATTTTGTTCCGCTTCAGGGGTGAACCTTGCAATCGTCCCGAGTTCGATTCTTGGAAATGTTGAATTTAATGTCCCACCGATGATGAGAAATGAGAAAACATCATAAACTTACTTGCTTGCGGATTGAAACAGAGATATCACACATCAGAAATAAGAGCTGAGTCACCATGGCCCATTGAGAAGTTCAGTTTGTTGATTAGTATGTCATGGTCCCGAGTTCGATTTTTGTGTTAGTTTAAGAAATGTTGAGTTTAACGTCCCCTTGAAACGATGATGAAAAATTATAGGAGGAAACATGAACTTACTTCGTTGTGGATTGAAGCGCTGAGCCGCCGTACTCCATTCAGTGCGAACAGTTTCGCGTATGAAAAGAAGACGAGCAGATTATGTTACATTACACATTTCAGTGCGAGCAGTTTATACTAGGTTTATGTTTCATATAGAAAGATAGAAGATCTGCGTTGTCATCTTTTTTACTTCGTGTGCAACTTTGACCTTGAAGAAAACCTTGTTGACTCAGTGCAAAGCATTGACGTATACACATAATCTTATTGTTTAGTTGGCTGTATTTAGAGATGAATCAGACATTTAAGGTTGCTGGTTCGAATCTAGTTGTGTTCGCTGTAACTAAGGGTCTGAGCGATACTTACCGAAATTTTTCCAGTGTTGCCAACACTATCAGAATGAATCGATTCATTTAGTCGGAGCAGTTTCGTGACGAAAACTGATTTTTGTTTTGCACACAAAAATTTTTCTGAAACAGAATTTTGTTTGTACATAATTTTTTTTTTCTGAAACAGAATTTTGTTTGTACATAAAAATTTTTCTGAAACAGTTTTTTGTTTTGTACACAAAAAAAAATTTCTGAAACAGAATTTTGTTTTCGTACACAAAAAATTTTTCTGAAAACATTTTTTTTTTCGTACACAAAAATTTTCTGAATCAGTTTTTTTTTCGTACACAAAAAATTTTCTGAAACAAAAATTTAGTTTGATTTTTTTTTCGTAAAACATTGATTTATTTTATCGGTAAACTGATTCAGAAAAAAGAAATTGAAATCGCAGTACAGGAAAAAGAATTTGATTTTAGGATGTGAAATAAAAACACAGAATTATGTTTTTGTACATTTATTTTTAGCATGTGAAATAGAATACAGAATTTCTTTTTTCTTCAAAGGAAGACGTGTCCGTGACGGGTACAAATTCTGTAAAGAGAAAATAAAACATATGAATATACATGGTAATATTTATTTTGTTTCCTGTGAAAGAAGAAAAACAGATTATTAACATCGAACTAACTGATCAAGAGAGAGTGAGGTGAGAAAAAGAAACGCAAATGTGACGTACCTGAATTCCTTTTTTTTCTCCACGGGTTTCTGCAAGGTGATGTCATCTGAGTTTTTGTCTTCGCTGTGGCCTTGTTGAAGCATGTCCCGTGTTGCGTTGATTCTTTGCCCCGTCTTTGGGAGGTGATGTTGGTGGGATTAGGGAAAAATATGGCTGTTATTCTGTTCTGGCTTTTTTATACCCATAGGGCAATGTCTCGTATGTGTCTGGTATTAATCGGCGTTTTTTATAGTTGAAACTGTACTTCTTTTCTTCAGGTTTTGTGACAAGATGATGATCGTGGGTTCTGTAAAATTGTGTGCGGCGTGCTAATGGAGATTTTTTCACTCGATTGATTTATGATCATTTGCTCCAGACTATTAAAATTTAACTTTTGACTTGCAGTATAATTGAGTGTGAATCCACGAATTTTGCATACATAACTGGTTGATTTCGTGTCGGGGTTGTAGATTTCCAAGGCGTACTCTTTTGGGCCACCAGACACGAATTTTTTAATGTATGCTTTTGGTCCAATTGATTCCAGTTCATTTGACATTGAACCAAGAAATACTTCTGGTTCTATTGTGGGCTGTGATGGTCGCTGCGTGAATATCACGGAATCTGTATCGAAATATAATACTCTTTCTTGCAGCAGTTCTAAATATTTGTAGAGTTCCAGACGAGCTTGACACGTTGTAAATGCTCCAAGGACAACATTAGCATTGTGATTTTGTACTGGAACATCATCTTCATACTGCCAATAAAGGTATAACAACGAATCGTTAACAGGTAAAATTTGGTTGACTTTTATGTCTGGAGCAGTTAATTTTTGATACAGTTCTTTGGGGTCGTTAATGATGGTCGTTTGGCTGAAATTGTCTCTTATAGCGAGTCGTCCCCAGAAGGCATTCAAACAGAGTTTTGCAAGACTACGACGTGCTGAATTTGTCATTATATTTGCTGCATCTAAAGTTATGCCTTCCCGTTGTTGTACCATTTGGATATACTGCTGCTTTTCTTCTTCGGTGACGCAATTGGCAGGCCATCCAGAAGCTTCCAGCTTAGATTTCAAAAATGTGTTAATGTATTCGCTGAATAATCCGCCAGTCTTGGTTTCTGGATCATATACGGTGATGTCGTAATCCCAAATTTCGTAAATTTCAATGACTTGATACCCAAGTTCAATGGCTTTTTGAATTTCATAGGACACCCATGTTCCTGTTAGGCTTCGTTCACTGTCCGAATGTGTACATTCAGAATCTTGATTTAATGCTGTGGCACAGGCAGCACAAAGTGGAAACAACAACTTCTTATTTGAACGAAATGGAAGTACTGGATGAAACACATTTCTGCTAGGCAAAATCTTCAACTTGACCAATCCGTTGACAGTTTGAATGTCGGGCATTTCTGGATCTCCCTGTAGATATATTCGTGGATGCCCTATTGGATACCGTCCACATTTATTCACATAAGGATACAGGGAGACGATATCCAAGAATTTTATTTCTTCGCCTTCATTTTCATTTGCGACGTGGTACAATTTAATGGCATTAACACGGCCACCATAGAAGCTGTCTCTTGGATTTAATGGTGTCTTATTAGTATAAGGATGTGTGCTTAAAGAAGAGGCCAATGCTGGATTGGATTTTAACACTTGACGAAATTCACATTCCCACATTTCATGTACTTTATATCCCATGGATCGTAATAACTTCATTTTACGCTGTGTTCTTTCGTAGCGATAGTTCATTGTTTCTTCGGAGTTCTCATAAATGGGTTGATCACGGCCTGTAGGGACACATAGAGGACAGCCGTGGAATCTGCACCCTTCAAATTCATACACGTGTTCCTCTTTAGTGTCAGGATCTTTGTAGTAACCGTCCAGATGAAAACCAGCAACATAAACTTCTTTTCCTCTCGCAGCATGTTGAATTGAATGACCCTCTTTTTCTTCCATGTAGGCAAGCCACTGCAAAGCAATCCGTGACTGATTGTTTCTGTGACGATATCCACGTGCAGGAAGAATGCTAATAGTATTAGGTTTTAAGAAATTTCGTCGAAATACTAAATTGCACGCACTCGCCAAAGTGATAGCCTCCAGGAAAGGATTGACGTGAGTTTCTTGTTCAAAAGTGGTCATGAAAGATATACAAGCCAATCGAAGTACGTTGACGTCCTGGACACAATAGTTTACCAATTCTTTTTGGAAAATAAACGTATCGTTCTGGTGTTCGTTGTACCATGTCATGAATTTTTCTCGTTCATCCACTTTCATTTCATCTGCACCATAATAATGGATGTCCGGTAATTTTCCCACATACGTTTGATTTGCAGCAGTATTAAAAAAGTGTGGAAAATATCCTTTGGTCGCTGGTAAATGAAATGCCTTGGATAATTTACTTAAAGCCATTGGCATGAAATTTAAGGAGTCAATAAACGATAAGTGATTCACTTTCATGCTTAAAATTTTTGCTCCGTTCAAGATCAAAGTAGGTTTCAATTCATGTTCTTCCACTAAAGATTTAAGAATAAAATGACCATCATATCCCTTACAGTTATGTGCCAAAGATACAATAAGTTTGATGTTGGGTCGTGGTTGACGTAAATACGCAAGAAAGGCATTGATCGGATCATCTTGAAAAATATGTTCCCGCTGTCCACAAACTTCACACGGATGATGTATATCCTCATCTTGAACACAGTTGTAACATACTTGTTGGGCCACCAGTAAATTGGGCTTATGAATGAACGTGTCTTCATCGAAGAAAGTATCCTGTGTGGCTTCGATATCATAGAAGACAATCATAGCTTTCTTGGCATGTAACACTGATGGAACTCCAGGTTTTAATTGAGTCGTATCAGGCTTCATGTAGCATTGATGGGTAGACGTAACGTGTTTATGGCACACATTACAAAAATAATCAGTACAATGATGTTGTCTTTCCCCTGTATGGACAAACGAATAAATGCGTAGACATTTGGCACACTGTTTCACCATCTTGCATATTGGTTGGCCCTTATGGTATGGTACAGTCAGATGATTTGTATAGCATGTTTCACCATAAAATTCACGATTGCATTCTGGGCACTGCTTCTCCGTATTGGTCTTACTGCATGGCGGTTTCTGCAAACATTTCTCACACATGGCCGAACAGTTCTTGACGTGTGCAATACGATGATCATATTTTTAATGGCATGCAGCACAATAGTACTTAGTAGAAAAAACCGACGTTAATGACGTGATGATGTCATAATGAGAATTGATGCACATTAAATTGATTGGAATTTTGTCTTCGCCACCAGGCCCTTCATACAGAATATCTTCTCCGGAAAAACTGGTGTATACGGTAAGTTTATAATTTGTCAAGTAGCGTTGCAATTGTCGTAATTCTTCCACGGATCCCCCATGCTCTAAATTCACTGAGGATCTGGACAAAAGTTCATGTACGGCTGGGAGAACAACACACTTTCTCTGGTTGTGATATTGTCTGTACAGTTTCTTATTTGTATTCTTATATTTCTTTAGTCCAATAGCAATCACAATTGCATAAGCCAAGCATTTCTTGTCGGTATTTTTTACACGTAAAATGCCTTTCTTGCGTTTTAATAATTCGTCGTTTGATAAAAGACCTCGACGCACCAATCCAAATCCACGGGGCACATCCACATGATGAAAATGGACAATGAACGGTTCGTTCATGAGAAAACTATCGTTACTTTGAAGGATGCGATCAAAGGAAGCCCATAAAGTCTCCAGTGTCAAATTACTTGCATGCCGGAAAGATAGATAAAACGGTTTGTTCTTCTCATCGTGGGATAAAATCGACAATCCAACCATCGATGATTCGTCGACGTTTTCCAATAAGTAATCCAACATCTGTTGAAAGGAGGTCTGAACCCACTCCACAATATCGGTGCCACTGGTCGGAGCATTAATTTGAATTTCCAGCATTCGTCCTTCAAGATTAAAACGCCGATAATGTCTATTGAATTCTCGCAAGACAGTAAAGCCAGAAGTAGCCATATTCAAATAGGGAAAAAGGTAAGGTAAGCAAAAAAGGAATAGGCAAAGAAAAACAAATATCTAAAACGAAAAGAGAAAAAAAAGCACGAATTAAAATTGAATTCAGAGATCACTACATTATCAAAATGACTACACGATCAATCCTAAAAGAATGATCATATCTCAAATAGTTCTACTACTGAAACGTTTTATTGTCGTCAAACCCGGACCAACATCAACATGTAAATGACCTAAGTTTCTGTAGTGATAAAAAGAATGAATGAAATTGTTTTTCTAACTGTGCTGAAAGAATCATTGTAGTAAGCATTTTTTCCTCTGACACTGAACTTTAAAACGTATGACAAACATGAAACGAAAACAAAATCTCATGCGCTTGCTTTTCTCGAGCTAAGGCAAGAAAGACTCGAATTCGTTTCTCGGCGGGAGATCAGATCCCACATTAAACTGTAGGTCCACGTCTCACGTTGTAGGGAACAAATTCGTGCGTAGTTTCTTTGTTTACTTTCAGAAACTGAGCTAAGTGGTTAGCGTTACGCACCTCTGGCCCGGGTTCAACACCCAGTATGCGATCAGATTCAACATTAAGCTGTATTCCTAGCCCCACTACTGAAGGGACGCTAAAACCAAAATCAACAAATTTCTCGTGCTTACTTCTAATGTGTGGGATGTGGCCCGGGTTCAACACCCAGTATGCGCTCAGATTCAACATTAAGCTGTATTCCTAGCACCCCACTACTGAAGGGACGCTAAACCAAAATCAACAAATTTCTTGTGCTTACTTCTAATGTGTGGGATTCCTAATTCGATCCCCGGTCAAGTTATTCTTCCATTTGCTAAATATTTCGTGTTAAAATAAAACAATGATAACAATGTTATCCTCATGCAAAAAACACTCCATTGATGTTAAGAAAACGCAGTCGATACTTACCTCAAATTCAAGGAACGGAGTAAAGTCACGCTGTCACTAGAGGTACACCTACGTTCATTCAAGATCTTCGTGGAAGTAGGATTTGAAAATGAAATTAAGAAATTTATTTAGGTCTAAAACGTGTTCAACTATAAAGTGACATCACTATCAGCCAATCAGAAACGAGGAAAATGAATCAATGACATCACGGAGAACCAATGAAAACACAGCTTTCATCATGAGCCGAAACGTGATGTAAGAAGCAATCTGATTGGTTGTGACATTATTCACGTTTTTTCTCCTTACACATCAATCGTTACGACATCTAGTATCGCAATTTTGATAATGACATCATACCGTTGACTCGTTAGTTTCTTACGACATTCAAATTAACACATCTAAAATGTGATTCATTTTCCTTAAACTTGATTGAAAAAATGTAACACTCATCGATATGTTACGAAACTGTCTTTGACATAAATGTAAAGTTGAGCTTTAAAAGTCCGTCAGCTGAGAAAAAATGCTGATGTAGTAAAAGCAGATTCTGCAATTTCACAATAACAAGCTTCTATGCGTAACAACAAGCAGAAATGTGTAGTAATGTAACATAATCTGTTCATGTTCTTTTCATACGCAAAACTGCTCGCACTGAATGGAGTACGGTGGCTCAGCGTTTTTTTTCTGATGTGTGAGTTCTCTGCTTCAATCCGCAAGCAAGTAAGTTTATGATGTTTTCTCATTTCTCATCATCGGTGGGACATTAAATTCAACATTTCCAAGAATCGAACTCGGGACGATTCCAAGGTATCCATGTTCACCCCTGAACCGGAACAAAATAGATCACAAAGTGCTTATCAAATTTAAGGGAATATTTAAATACGCCTCCATATAACGTAATAAGGCTCCAAAGGGAACGATAGCTCCCAAAATAAATCATTGTACTCTATTATACAACGAAAATGTCTCGTGAAAGATAATAGGATAAGTTAAAAAACGTCCAAATTTTAATATTTTATACTCATCAAAGAGTACGAGGTGCGATACTCCCCTCCCTTCCTCCCCAACTCCTGATGTAAATCAATGTGATCTTATGTGTCCTGAGTGATCTCTGCCCCCTGAGTAAACCTAAGCAAAACTTTCAATAGGTAATGCAATCCCGGGGCAAAACATCTCTAATTCATTCGCTATGGTCCATGTGTGGGGGTCCCAAAAGTGAAATAGGGTCTGCCCGACGTCAAACAAACACATTAGCTCAAACCAAATACCTCTACTTCATTCGCACCAGTAAGGAAGGTGGTGGCTCAGTGGTAGAGCGTTCACCTCTGCTGTATGGGGTCCCTGGTTCAAAGTAATTTTGTGGTAAGCAACATTATGCTCCAGTTTTCCTCCCACACTTTCATTCCTTTCTCATAGTCACCGTCTCCTTTAGCCTAATCGTGGGACGTAAACTAAAGATTTCATTTGCAACAGTGTTAGTCCATCTCATCAAAGGAATAACAATCCGAACCGCATGAGCGCCTTCCGGGAATCGAACCCTGGTCTCCCACGTTGAAAGGGAACGAAGTAACAGTAATATGTATTAGGTTCCTATACTATTATACCAAATGTTTAAATTGGGCAATTTCCAAAATTTAAGGGGTGGGCCAGGTGGACCATCCAAATTTATCATAATACATATTAGGGTCCTGTACTATTATACCCAATGTTTAAATTGGGCAATTTCCAAAATTTAAGGGGTGGGCCAAGGTAACCCTCCCAAATTTTTTCAATGGGTGCATTAATATACCCATGTCTTATGAAAGGTAATGGACCCCTGTATACGACCATATAACTATATAAGGTAATAACACCTCATCCAAGGGGATAAATTAGGTCAAAAACCCCCGAAATTTGACTTTTTGGCAATTTTTTACCCATAAAAGGGAACGACATAGACACCCAATACTGATAGAGGTACATACTATGGTCCTAGGCTACCACACACAATTTTTAGATTTGGCAATTTTCAAAATTTAAGGGGTGGGCCATGATACCCCTCCCAAATTTTTCAAGGGGTGCATTAATATACCCATATGTTATGAAAGGGAATGGACCCCTGTATACGCCCATATAACTATATAGGGTAATAATACCTCATCAAAGGGGATAAATTAGGTCAAAAACCCCCGAAATTTGAATTTTTGGCAATTTTTTACCCATGAAAGGGAACGACATAGACACCCAATACTGATAGAGGTACATACTATGGTCCTAGGCTACCACACCAAATTTTTAGATTTGGCAATTTCCAAAATTTAAGGGGTGGTCCTATGTACCCCTGCCAAAATCTAGAGGGGAGGTCCTAAGTACCCCTAGGTCATTGACACTGGCCAGGAACCATGGGTCCTGGGGGGTGGTCCTATGTACCCCTGCCAAATTTTAGGGGGTGGTCCTAGGTACCCCTAGGTCATTGACCCCGGGCCAGGGACCATGGGTTCTGAGGCAGGGACCCAGGGGCCAAAAAGTGAGGCCAAGTGGGGCGATTACTACTTGCAATGTCCGGGGAGTGTGGCAGATGGAATAGTGTTTCCTATCCAAGTCGTAGAATGGTGTCCCTGGTCATCCGAGTCATGTGGGACTTAACGTTGTCCTCTAACAGGAGGACTACTTTGCGATTCAGAAGTACTGGCTAAAGAATTTTGAGTTTTTCTTGAACATGACTCAACTACTGACAATAGACAGTTGCATATATGTGCTGACTAGTTCGAAGCAGTTTCTGATGTACGATGCCGTGGGCAGTCCACCAAACACACAAAGGATCCTCTTCTAGTGCAGTGCTGGCTTTGGCTGTTTTGGAACCGTTTCATAGGATGCTAAACAATGACGATAGCATCATGGAGCTTTGTACAGGATCATTTCTCATCACTTGTGAGCACCTTGTACAGAAGTTGTTGCTTCTGCAGATGATATGCAAGGAAACCCACGTGTCTTCTAGCTTTCTGGCCCGGAATCAAATAATGTTTGACCCATCAACACACGTTGTAGTACTTCCCAAGTTGGTGGCAGAGCTGCCGATTCACTCCGACTGAATTGTAGTCTCAGTTCCTCACTTGTGTGGCCACTGTCGCCTGGATTGCTGCCTAAAGATCTTCATTTTGTACATGTTTGTCTTTCGGCACGTGGGATGTCTTCGAGTGTTTTGCCAACGTCCTTAAACTTGTTAAACCACCGCTGCACTGTCCACGTACTAAGGAGACCCTCACCAAAGGATGACATATTTTCCGCCCCGTCACAGCGAGTATAACTCCGTTCGAACTCGTACACCATACACGTTCTTATGACCCTCTGTAGAGATACCATGTTTGTCTTTACGTAAGTTTACGGCGTAACTGATCTGCCACAACGAGGCATTATGTTGTATATTGACGTCCGCCTTATCTCCATTCGCATTGAACTCACGATGTGAGGGCCAATGGAACACAGGCCTCCACGAAAAGCAATGGAACTTTCTCGTTACCTTTGTAGTTTTATAGATAGTCAATAAATAATAAGGAACATTTGTTTTTAATATAGCTGCTTAACATCAGCAATTCTTAAAATAGAAAGCATATTTCTTCTATTTTGGAAACATAAGAGAAAGGTACATGAATAGATATTGCTAAAAATGTTATAATCATTGAACATTGCCCTGGGAAAGGGTAAATTCAAATGCGCTGTCTTTGAGAAGATCAACAAAAATCATTTTACAAACCGAAATATGAATACTGCATAAGATACATACCTGTATTTACATCAGATTGATACTTAACCCTTTAGCGCACAGCTTTGCATATATACGCAAAGTTTACTTTGACATTTAATTGCAGCATGTAGTTTCTAGTTCAGCAGTAGAAAAGGAGCTTTGCTTATCAGCTAAGATGTTCTTTCACTAATGAAGATCTAAATTTCCCGCTAAATGTCAGAGTAAGCCAGCATTCGTCTCTTTGTCTTACTTGCTGCACGCGGAGTTGCCATCTTGTCATGTTTGAACTTTCTTTGCTCGTTTAAGCAGACACGTTTTGAACGGTTGTTTTTTTCTATAATTAGATAGAAGTGTAATTAGTGCAAAAGTGCAAGCTCGCTGACATTCTGTTTTATTGGTTCTACCTGTTTTAGTGGACTTTGCAGATGTCAATGCACAACTTTTATAGACCGTATATGTAAAGGCCATAAAATGCCCCATAGATCAGATAGTATTTGCATTAATTGTTTTTAAAATAATCCCTTGTTTCCTACACAAAATCACTCGAAATGTTTAAAAAAATTAGTTTGATCGGGAAAAGTAGTGCGTTAAAGAGTTAAATGTGCTTTCAGCAACATTTTTATAATGACGGTACACAAGTCTTACAGAATTATTTGTGAAGATTAAATCTTTATTCCTTACTAAGATGAGATGCAAGTCACTTAAGTCTTATTTGAGGAACTTGCATGAAGAAGAAGAAGCCGTCTTATTAATATTTTCATGAAAATCATTTACAGAGCCCTATAACAATATCAACAAAATATTTATTCATGAAGTATGACAACAATGACCAGAGGTGCTTTTGAAAATTCATTCGGAGAGGAACTCACCAATTGAAGAACCCCTTACCAAATACCACTTATGTCATATTTTTAAAATTTACAGGAAACACAAAAAAACTTCATATATATTCAATGACTAAGATGGACTTTGCAAAAAAAAAAAAAAAAAAAAACCTAGTTTTTGAGCCATTACAGCAGTGAGACTTGAGTGAGTTTTGAAGTTCATTCAAGATTAATATGTGCATCTCACCCTCAATATCATAATAACATAAAAGGTTGAAAATTGAGAAAAACTGACGTATTAACTTTTTCAGAAAAAATTAGTTTTGTCATATTAAAAAAATTAATAATGAATCATTCGTTTGCGAACAAGCTGCCTCCTGAATAAATTTTATCATACGAGGGTAAGTCAACTGAAAACCATAAAAGTAGAAATAAAAATCCACATATGGCGTCAGTGAGCTGTAAGTTGGCATGCCTGTTTACGATAGTATGCCGGATGTCTCCTAGGTGGCAGCAGCCAGCAGATGCACAAACACCGGCGCAAGAACAGTTCCGAAATGGCAGCCCCATTAGCCACATGCACCAGCGAGGAGCAGCGTTCTGTGATTCGGTTTTTGCGAAGTGAAGGTGTGAAACCGATCGACATTTTTAGGCGAATGAAGGTTCAGTATGGAGATGCGTGTTTGTCACAGCCACAAATCTATGAATGGTGAAGAAAATTTGCAAATGGTGTTACGTCTGTGGCGGATTCTCCACGCCCCGGCCAGGCTCGACGCGTAGTGACTCCAGAGACCATTGCAGCCGTTGAAGCCATCGTTTTGGAAAACCGCCGTGTGACAATAGACGAAATTGCAGCATGTGTACACTGCGAGGAAGTTCCACTCTGATGAAGAGGTACGCAACGCGCTGAACGAGTGGTTGCGCCGTCGCCCAAAAGACTTTTTTTCTGCAGGTATTCAGGCTCTTCCGAAGCGCTGGCGGACTTGCATTGAACGAGGAGGGGACTATGTTGAAAAGTGATTTACTTCTGTACCCTGTGTGACCAATAAATAATATTTAAAGAAAATAATTATGATTTTCATTTGACTCTCCCTCGTACCAGCTTCTTCTGGCGGAGACCTGGTTGATTCAGATAGAAGCTCATATGTTTAGATTTCACGTTTAGTGGTAGGTGAACATCTCATATAACCTCGCTGCTGTAATGGTCGCTAAACTATAATCCAACCGATTCTATTTATTTATGAACAAAATCACCAGAAACAGTTTTGAGAAAATCGCCCGAAAAATTATTTTTTCCCAAGATTAAATACCCCTAATGAATTTTTTCACGACAAAATAATTGTTTGCTATTGTCAGGTTTTTAATGAAACTGTTGTTTATAAAATATGAATAAAATCGCAGGAGTCGTTTTCGAGAAAATTGTAAGAAAATAGTAACTCTTAAGGACAAGTTACATTTTAGTGGCGTTATTTATACCACAATATAAGGTTGTCATTGAAATAATAACGTAAGAAATTAAAGAAAATCGTTTGAGCAGTTTTGGAAAAGTTCAACTTTTTACATTCGTCTTTCATTAAGCTGTTCTTGTCTTGGAGAAGGGTAGAAAGTACGAAGGGAAAAGCCAAGAAAAAAACGTATCGAAAACTTACAGTTTAAAATGTATTAGGATATTGTTTGAGCTGTAAGTTTGCTAGGCGCCTGTACTTACATCAGGACGAATAATTGGGCGGACGGACATTCTAATACACTTTTTTTGACTTGTAAGAGGTATCAACGTGTAAAGGTACTGAAGTTTCGAATTAAACTATTCTTCACAATTAGGGTACTTTTTTCTAGGCCATAGTTTCGAACCTATATTATGAAAGATGTAATCTATGTAAATTATGATGTTATATTAAAAAACTGATATATTTGGAAAAGACAGGGGATATAATATTGAATAAATGATTTTGACCTACATATTATCTTTTTTCAACCAACGTCAATCTTTTTTCAAATTTAGAGAGCTAATCGTTTGTGTACTTAACGTGAACAAATTTACCTTCATCAAGCTGTTATGATTATACACAAAAATAAGTTTGAAAGGTTATCATGGATTTACTTTATCACCAAAATATAGTGACTAATTTTAACAGAAATACCTAAAAGCAAAACAGGACAGAAAGGTCGATAATGTCTGAATATTAAGCCACTCATCTTGCAAACTAGATATTTTTAAAGGTAAATTTTTATTCTGGAAGTGTTTGAATTTCTAATTTTGCCTAAACTTTGAAGAAAGTAAAGAAAGAGTATGTTATTATAAAAATGTAAAACAATCTCAAGCTTCTAATAAAAGTTACGTTTAAGTTAGTCTCAATAAACCTAAAAATTTGATCAATCAGGATTAGAAAACAATTGAGGACTTTAGTACTAAATTAATTTAGACGACATTCTAGCTACTGTAGAATATGGTCCTTATTATAATAAGTTCATGGCAAATAAAAAGATATTTTCTGACTTTTGAAAAACACTTTCTTGTTTTACCGGAAAAATACCACATATTTAATGATGAACTGTTTCTGTAGCTAAGCCGGATAGGCCAAATATTCCTATATAGTCTTTATCTATCAGATAACAAAGTTGATTTTTGATTTTCATGGTAACTAGATGTTTGAAATCCCAACTTGATTGACTAGACTAATTTTCAATTTCAGCTTGACAGAAACAGTATCTTGTTCCACGTAATTTCTGGTATTTGTGAGTACGATTTGAGGCCGATCCAGGGACTAAATTTTCATATCTAACTCTAATTGGTTATAATATTTCCCGCTACATATTACCACTTTGACTCTTTGTAGTTCAACAGTGAAACAAAAAAGGGTTCATTTACAAGTCCGATTTGACTAGAAAACCGAGAAAAGTATTAATATATTCTGGGACAATGAGTCCATGTATATGTATACATAAATATTTATAAATTTCTCTTACCGATTTTCCTCTGACACCTGCAAACAGACTCACGAAGATTTCTTAATTCCACCTATACAGTCAGCTTAGTTTAGATTTGCCCTGTACTGCTATGAAAAATCTCTTGAATATGATTTTTCGAAAAATAACATACTTATCCTAATCTGAAAAATACAAAGGTTATTGTCTCAATAATTGTACTTACTTTCCATTTTCTTGATACATAGTAATCCCTCTATGTTGCATCTGGTGTTCATTCTTTGAGAAGGACCTAAAATAAAAAAAAACACGTTTACTATAAATTGGTTTGTAGCTTAATATTTCAAATATACATATAACTATTTTATAATAAACTAATTAAAAAATAATGTCCTGTCGTTTATCATCGGACAGTAGATAAGTCTACATAAGGAAAACTTAAGAAATTAATATAATCTACCTAATGCTAGAGAGCAAAGTCTTACCTACTGGAGAGCTTAGTTCTCTTACTTTAATCTGTACTTCTATACTATTATAAAAAGTTAGCAGAAGTGGATCATCCCACAAACCATACTAAGGTAGGTAGAAACAAGAAATTTTAAATACAGAACTTCTCACATCATGAAAGTAAGATATAATTTTTTGAAATGTCCACTCTAGGTGAGTAGTGGGGTTCAAACTTTATCTCGAGCATAATGTATCTCACGAGCTACCGGAATTAGAGATCTGAACCTGAACATATGAACACTTAAATAAAATAAAAGGAAACTCTTGTTTTAGCGTTTCCAAAAAATATGTTTAAAAGGGAGGAAAGGTTCGCATTGATGAATGCCAAAATTTCCTTTTTATAAGTCAGAAAGTACCAAATATTTAGGTTTGCCCAAGTTGAAATTCGTATTTAGTATTTTAATTATGAATACGGACATACGTATTTCAATGTTTCTAATAACTCCTATGCAAATGAGAAAAATGAAAGATGTGCTTAGCGAGAGATGCAGCAATGGAATTTAATGATCCAAGACTAAAAGGTTATTGATATAATTAAATTTAGAACCTCAATTGTAGCGTCTTTTAGTGAATTTCCTTACGTTATGGGCGAAGGATAGCACAAACAATTTTTTCTGACACATACTTCCTAAATCCTAATGATGACGAATAATCTTATTCCGTGCGTTTGTTTATCGTTCAGTTGTGATCCGAATATAGTACTGATTGCGACGGTTACGTTTTGCGGAGACGATGTAATGATGGTCTAGTATTCCGTTACAAGTTTTGAGTAAACTACGTAGATCAAAGATAGTATAAGTGATAGCGAACGTTGGCAAATACGGTTTAATTCAGAAAGTTACAAATCTATCTCTGGAATAACTCAAAACTAAATCTGTCAATCGCAGATTATTATACTTCGGTTATTTTCATCATTATGACAAACATTGGTATTCTTTGGTTTACTTTATGAACAGGACTGGACGTCTTTTTTCATTTTAACTAAGATTTTCTACCAGAAAGTATGCTGAGGTGAAAAATCTAAAATTCGTGGAATACGTAAAGCCACATATAATAATAAACGTTTTCTTAGTGCAGATTCGAAAAGTTTCAGAACAAAGTTGCGGAATTTAGAAAGTAAGAACGATGTCTTTGTTAGTCCTCCTTAATGAGCTCTAGTTATGTAACTAAAACGGAAGCAGTTCAAAACTCCCACACTCAGATAATGTCAAAACATCCACAGAAACGGTCATAATTCCCACACAAATGTACAAATCTCCCAAATCCACAAATGGTCATAACTCCTACATCCAAAACTCCCGCACTCAAGAACTTGCCAAAACGACCACACAATTGGTAGTAATTCCCACACAGATGTAAATTCTTCCAAATGCACGAACGATCAAAACACCCTAGTACTTCTTTTTATTATTTTCAGCGTGTGAAACGAACAAGACGTGCAACCAGGATCATTTCCACTAGTGCATAAGACGGATTCAAAAATGTGATTGTGTACCAGAGTGTTAACTTCATGGTTTATTTTTTACGTACAATTATTTAAAAGTACACTTAGGTCAGTATTTTCTGATGATTCATGTGACTGTACCACTAACATGAATACTATATTTCACAGGAAATAAAATGTAAGATTATGCCTTTCGAACTGGGAAAATGTTTTGGAAGAAGTCGATTTTTAATGATTTGAATTTGGAAAAACAGCTTCCACTAAATAGAAAAGCGTAGGCGTTTTGTTATCCAGAGATATTGTTCGTAAAATGAAGGGAAAATTTATAATATATTTTGTTTGTTTAGCGATTGGCTCCCAAAACTTACAACATAGATTCATCAAGGAGAGGGATACGCAATGTTAATAAAGGTTTCCGACAAACAGAAATTACAATGAGTCAACTCTGTCTATTAATAGTAATAAACACAGATATTAACTGATTACTACTTCAAATTAAATCATATGAGGTTTTTAATATCATTTCCGACTAAAGGATAATTTAAAAATTACTGTGATAATATGTGTATATCTTAACAATAAGCGTTCCAACAACACTAACGATAAAAAAATAACAGTTTAACTATAGCTTTAATTACAGCAATGTTTCGGGTTACAAACCAGAAATGCCTCCTGATACAACAGTCAAACAAATTAGTAGGGATTAGGAAGTTTAATAGAAAGAGTATCAACTAAGCTAGCAAAAAGACTAGTTAATTAATGAAAACGAAAAGGTTCACGTAGGATCACGTTCTGTTGGATCACGTAGGGCATATGGTTGACTAATCCGTGTAATGCCAACACAAAGTTACAATTAAATCGTCGGTTTGAGAAACGTCATAAGTCAGTCATATGCCGAAAACGAGTTTATATGCAGCTTTGATTCTTGACGGATAACTACACAATCTGGTTATGATATGTCAGAAGCCACGCTAATAGGTAGTGCAATATCGAGCTGCAGCAAATGTCTCTGAGTTAATAAACGTCACAAATTATTGGCTTTCGGCATTATTGACATTATTGACATATGCCGTTTCTCAGATAAGCGATTCAAATATTAAACCAATACTCCTGACAATGCCTTCACATAAATATTTTCAGCTGAAACTATATAGAATAATTGAATTGTAATATATCTACACAAAATGTCACACTAATTAATCACCTATTTTACTTCTTGCTGCTTACGACTAAAAAAATCATTCCCGTATTTCAAGTAGATTTCATGGCTCCTAACCTGGTCATATATGACGAGGACCAGAAACCATGAAAAAATTTTGCCATAGGGCAATGCAATAGTTGGTTACGTAGATACATGTATACTCCAAGTACAAGAAGTGACACTAGTTCATTATTCCAACTAGACATATTTACCAAAAATATGAAAGAAAAATAACAACGTAATAACTTGAAATTGTGTCAGATCTAGGTAAAAATAATAATAAAACATTATTATTTATATTATTCGGAATATCATGCATTACACTGTCAAAATGTACAAGCAGTTTGTAGCAAGATATATCAGCACTCAATACCTATATTTCTGTTTTTAAACATCTTAAACGAGTTGCATCATATTTAACTTTTCTTTCTCGTGCAAGAAAATAGTTTACATTTACACAAGTGAGGTTTACATTTAACATAGTTTTCATAAGTCAATCGAAACGACAGATGTTCACTTCGTATAAGAGGATTTCTACGTAAAGAAGATGATTGACGTGAATAAATACAATTTAAATAATATAATAATAAACATTATATAGAGGTTCTTTCAGATGCGCAAATGTGGCGAGAATGTTCACACAAAATATACTAACTGGAGAATAAAATTACTACAAATTTGAGTGAAACTCCCCACCTGTTATATCTATCTATCTATCTATCTATCTATATGGAAGAACATATTGATAGGCACCCTTTAGCAAGACATTTAAATTATTACGCAGGATGGGTTGGGATTGATCACAGAAGAATATTTATGTAGTTTAGTTTAGGAAATGTACCTACGAATTCCAGGGGAAAGTTTTTTTTTCAGTATGTATCGCTGTATTGAACTGTATAAAAATTATGAATCTTATTTCTCAGTTTAATGGAAATTTAGACAATGTGATATGCCATTATATTTCCATGACCGACATGAATATATGAACCTAATGTGTATATTAGTTCTGTAATGTCCTATCTTGAGTACAAAACATACAAGTAGTCGGAGTGGTTGAATGATAGGGCACTCAACTCTGCTTGCGGGGAGGGGAGGCTGTGCCTAGATTACACATTCTGTCAATTCGGCTTGAGACAGAAAAAAAACGTGTTCATGTGTTTCCTCGTGATTTGCACCTTTCATCATTCTACTATTATCACGGTCGCCCTTACCCTCGGTGTATTACTGTAGGACGTTAAACCAAAAAAAATGTCATACATGTCCCAGCGTAATCAAATGAATTATATGTAACTAACAATAACATGTCACTTAGATTACAGTACATAAACCAACTTGGTTTTAGTTACTATATATATATATATATATATATATATATATATATATATATATATATATATATATATATATATATATATATATACTTTTTTATTATCAACTTCACTTCCCTGAAATGAAACATGTGTTTAGAATAATGCACATAATTTATAAACCTACAAAGGAATAGAAATATTGTACTCACTTCACTTCTTCTCAGGCTTCTAGGATAACAAAGATTTCTATCGTTGATGCTGTAATGTTGTGTGTGAAGAGTAGATTAAGAGATAATAAAGGTAATTAAAAGATTGAAATGTTCTCCCTCAAAAGGGTAAAGAAGACTAAAGAGGTATTTTTAAAAGTTTCGCCAATTTGTATACTTGCCTAATTCGTTATCACTATTTTGGTTAAAATAAATAGCAGGAAACGAAAGGAACATGCTAACTATTTGGAACTAACACAGTGTTACGTAGTATATGTTAAATAATTAACTACATGTTTTACGCCGGATAGTATACTGCCCTCGCTGTTCTGAAAATAAAATACTACATTTTATCCCATATCATTTCGCCAGTAGCTCCATTTCTGCTGACCACTTAAAACAGTAATACTCGATATCGTAGCGAAATGTATATGTTTTTGATGGAGTGTATAAAAAACATAGAGTGAAAGCAATGAAAATAAAGCAAGGAAAAATACAATGCGATGTAAGTTACATTGAGCTTTTCGAGATATCACTCAATGTATCACTTTCCTTGTAAGATGGCCTTGAGGGCGTAATCAGTAACAACATGAGCGTTCTCAGATAGATTTCCACTGAAGACATATGGTTTATTTTCTTTACAAGTGTTGAAATTTGTTTTTTATTATCCAGTCATACGAAAAAAGGAAATTGTGTAGAGATTCATTTCGCTTCAGTTATCACATTATCGCGAAGAAATATAATTTCTTGGAGTTCAAACCGTGGACAATAGGTTAGTGGATAACTTTTTTGTGTCTTTCTATAAACAATGTCCAGGGTGTTGTCGTCGCCAAAGCTCTACACTATAGATCTTAAAGTGGCAGGTTTCTGACGGAAAGAGTCTATTTATTATTATTATTATTATTATTATTATTATTATTATTATTATTATTATTATTATTATTATTATTATTATTATTATTATTATTATTAGAACGAAAAAAGAAGGAAAGCAAAAGCCACGTAGTCGAACATATTGGTAGGAACAGAAGATATACACTTATGTTAGATGCTTTCCACTTTACACATGAAAGTAATAATATTATTACATTTATGGTTTGACCTATACAACTATAATTTTACAACAACAAGAAGTGGAGTATAAATCTTTCTTAGCTGGTAGCAGTAATCATCTTTTCACCCTTCTCCTAGATAGGTTGAGTGGATTTTGATTGTATCGTCCCTTTCAGCAGTGAGACTATATGAAACAGGACTTACTGATTAACGTAGAATTCGAACCACATAAGCTCCTGGAGGGAATCAAACCTGGGTCTTCTTCTAGATATGACATCTTGAATGGGCTCTTTTTTGTGACTGGAGATGTAAGTTAGATCACTATTTGTAATTTCTGTCATTTCTTTAAATGATTTATGAATCTTGCATGTAACGTTCGACCTAATAATAACTTATTGGCGAAATCACGAGTAAAATTTAAAGACAAAGACAGAATGAGTTGGGTAGATACTTGACACAGATCGAACTGACGGAGCCAAATTAATTTTCGTATATCTCTTTAAGAAATAATTCAGTTTCTCTATCTTGCCCATTGTCCCTTGTAGAGTATTCCCCCATTGTTCCTCCTAGAGTATTCGATAAGAAAATACTCTGAAGATCTTGTGGTCCACGGATATTTTTTCACACGCGCCGAACAATTTGTATTTCTTGAGAAAGGGAAAACCCCAAGGAAACCCACGAGACCGGTGTTGTCCACGACAAACTCGCCCGTCGGGACTCTTGGAATCAGAGATGAGTTCTCTATCTCTGAGCCAATGTGCCTCTATGACTATGTCGGCATGGGAAAGAAGTATAGTAGTCACGTCATGTTTGTATGGTGACATTAAATCTTGGTTTAAACACCATTTCAGGTAGTGACATCAGAGAGGCATTTCTTCATGTTGGCAACCAGGTTAGGATATATTGCTGAATTCCCGCAAAAATGGTCAAGCAATTCATCATCGGAGCCTAAAGAAGTTTCTGGTCCCCGTCGCGTCCACGTACTTCCAATTCTTGAACCATAGCACTCCAAAGATGTTCTATGGGATCAGGGTCAGGAGGTGTAGGGGTACAAGTCTATGCAGATCTGTTGAGAAAAAATATCGAATTATTCCGTCCTCTGCCTTGATGCACAAAGAGCACTATTGTAGTGCAAAAAATGAATTCCTCCTGTTCCAGGAAATGTCTTTAAAGGAATGGCATTAGTATGTTCCCTAATAATTAAATATAGAAGCTCTCGTCATCCTTCGAGGAAGAGGCATGAGCTCTCCAGGACCCGCAGCTATCATATAACTCCAAACTTGAGCTGGAATTCGGGCAGAGTACGAAGTTTGAACTACATGCTCCAAGAGATATCGTGTTCTACGTAGACAGTAAAATATTACTCTTCGGAGTTGGTCGGAACACAATATCTTCAAGTCTGACAAGATGGTTAGGTCCCAGTATACTTGGGAATTATTCACATGGAACTCAGTCCATTCCAGACGCCTTGCCTTGTGCTCTTTGTTTAAAATAGTTTTCTTTGCGGGACGTGCTTAGTTGATTCCTCCAAACTTGAGTCGTTGTTTTATCTTTGGTGCGAAGACCCATATTCTACTTATTTATTCTCCAAAAAAGATCATTTGTTGCGCGGCCAATAATTCCATCTCGCTGAGCTGCGTGCAGTTCTACAGAACCCCGATTTCGTTCTATGTTCTTGAATGTCTTACTAGGAGTACGCTACAGAAACTTTCTGCAAAGTGAACTTGGGGAGAATGTATTTTGCATGGTTAGGCCTGTGTCTTTGTATTGCAGAAAAGAAATAAGTAAAGAAATAATATCACGGAATCAATATATTTTTATTTTATTATTTTTATAGTATATGCGCATGGTACTAAGTTGACCTTCATCCGTTGGTTTAGCTTAGCAACAGCAAATTTGGTTGCCTTTAAACATATCATCAAGTATTTTGTTTGTTTACGGTTATGGAGATATGAACCATAAATGCCTCAATGTATTATGGTTGCTTCATTCCATCGAATCGCCTTAGGCACCTATCCAGAATACTTTGTTCAGTCTGTAGTATTATGTTTGACTCTCACTAACCGCATAAATAAATATTATTGAATGTTACGCGTATATGGCAAAAGGAAACATTCACTGCCATTTCATAGCATAACCATATTCAAAACAACATTAAGGCAGATACACCATATTCCACACCTATGAATTAATATTACTGATAGGAATGCTCCCGTAATGCCAAAATTCAGAAATTGCAAAATTCAAGGGAAATATTGATACTAGTGAAGTATAGAGAAAACCTATCAGATTTAAGTTAAACTAAAATACGCATAAAATGCATGAATACATGATAAAATTGTATTATGTTTCTGTAGCTAAGTAGGAAATGTTTTCCTATGTGAGTGATTCAGTTTGGATGAAATTTGATCACAAAGAAACTGGGGTTTGCACATAATATGCAAAATATTGGGTTGTTCGTGGAGTAGAAGAGCTTCGAGTAAAAAAAAAGACAGTGAGTTAAGTACGCTACAGTGATGCCAGAAATGCATTCATATACCATAGAAAACTTAGAAACTAGCCCTAGCCCATGTGGTAAAATCACGGATTGCTATTGAGGGGCCCGTGTTCAAATCTCATTGTGGTCCTTTATTATATGTTTTTATAGTCGTTAGTCAACTACTACCTATCATTTTTTAACTTTTGCTCGTAATGTTCCTGTTTTCTTGAGTAAAAAAGTCGTGACACATATCCTTTCAGTCATACTGCTTACAAACTGGCACGTTTTCATTAATGTTCATTGAATATAATTGAAAAGAGCTCTAACTAGTGCAAAGTATTCTTGATATATCATGCTGTTCCCAGAACATTCTTGAAATGTATATGTTTTATGAAAGTGTCAATGAAAATCTCATTCAGCTAGCGGTCAATGTAACTTATTGAATGAATAAGTATTTTACAACATATGTAATTATCTAAGTAAAAGAATGTAAAAGGATGTGTCAATAGGTCTTCCAAACCCTAACCGTTTTACGCTTAAGAATGAAAACACTCCAAATAACATCTTAAACGTGACCACTTCGACACATTTTTTTAAAAACGAAAACACTCTCGAGAGTTGAATACTGGGTCTCTAAGTGGCAGTCTAAACGTCTATTAAGTTGCCCCTTTCAAATTTCGGCTCAAAACCAAAACTAGGCGTTTCTAATCATTGGCTATTGATTCTTTCCACAAGAAAAAAACATAAATAGAAGCTTTGCTTTGTATATACTTAAACAAAAACAAAATATTTGCTGAGCAAAACAATATATTAACACTTAAAAACTACATCGTGAAACAGTTTCGCCAACTAACACTTTGGCTTTACCAGACACTAAGAGATGTAGGATAAATGTACAATCTTATTTACAAACAAACGCTGAGACATTTTGCTTCTCATTCGCTCCCGGAAGCAGCCAATTCTCTTCAAGTATTCTGATTTGTATAATTCTATATCGAGGCATTCACACACAAAACTGACTATTTTAGCCCAACTAATCTAAACTAACAGTTAATTAGCATAAATAATTAAGTAATTATATAGATATATAAACACACACATATATATAAATAAATAAAAATATAATTACGTATACACTTATAAATGTATACACATACACACATATACGCACATAAATATACAAACACATATATACAATTACATATACACATATATACACGCACCTATACATAGATAAATAATATTGACTAATAAATACATAAACACATATAAAACAATCAGTATATATAAAATAACCCTAATAAATATGAGAATTCAAACCTTATACTTTAAGCTTTTGTATCAACCTGTTTCATTGTTGGTCGATGATCAGTCCTGAGTTTCAGCTCATTGCTTTAATAACTTCCACTTCTATAAACTGTGCCTCCTTCCATATCCTGACTTTGCTTCTATCTTCTTGGCCTAGAATTTTTACATCGTTCCAATTAACTGCATGTCCCATGTTCCTTACGTGTTTGTAGACCGCATTTTTGCACTTGTTTAACCTAATGTCATCCTTGTGTTTTTTTATAGTTCTCTTAGTTCCTTGCTAGTTTCCCCAATATAACAAACGTCACACTCACTGCACTGAATTTTATAGATCATTCTTCTTTTTCTCCATCAATACCCTTCCTCTTCTCTTCTCTTCTTCCTTCTCTTTTCTCTTATTACTTCGAATAGTCTCTTGCTATCTTTTCTATATGTTGAGATTACTTCCATCTTCTTAAGTATTGTTTTAATGATTTCTGTTTCTTCTCCCAAACTTTCAATCCCCCACTACATTTTTCTCCTTTCTTTTATTACAAATTCACTTTGCTTTGCTTCTCGGCTTCTTCCTTTTCTTTCTTCGTTTTTGTTCTCTCATCTCGTTGTGTACCTTGACCTCTTTCTATCGTATCCATTATTCTCTATCTGCTTATGGAATGACTGTATACTCTGTTTTCCCTTGTCTCCTCCACTGTTTATTTGCGTAATTCTATTTTCCATGTTAATGATGAAATTCCTCTTGGTTGAGTAATCTACATCACTTCTGGCGTGGCAATATTTTCCCGGCGTGCAGCATTTTTGATACGATTCTGTATATACCACTCCTTGTTTCCTCCTTATTCCCATACCAGGAAAACTATAACTTCTTCCTTTTCTACCTCAGGCTTCAATTGTATGCCTTTCTCTGTGTCCTCGATTTCTTTTACAAACTTTTCCAATTGCCCTACAGTTCATTCCAAATCCTTAACCAATCATCAACATGTCTAGCTAAAACACTAACTTGTCAGTTCCATTCATCATTGCTTTCTTCTCCCAGTCCTCCAGTCGTTCATAGTAATTTCAGCTAGCACCGGACTCATTCGGAACCCATACCGAGTCCCTCCTTGATCTTTATTAACTTATCACTTGTAACACAGTAACTGTTATCCCATATAGTCTTGAGGGGCTCCCTTAGATCTTCTCCCCTACAACCATTGATCTTCCTATCCTTCATGAATTCAGCAATAATTTTAACAATGTTAGTCCTTCTTAGACTTAGAAAGATAGCCTTCACGTCACCACTGAACATGATTGTTTTAGCTTTTCTCTGTCCCACTTTCTCCAACCTTCTTTTTAACTTCAATGAGTTTTTCACACTGCTTGATGCCTCCGTAACATTTCCACAACCTCTTTTAACATTTTCACAACCTCCAATGGTTCCAATATATTTCTCCGACAGCATCATACTGGTCTCATTTTTACCTCCTCCTTATGAACTTTTGGATAACCTTTCATTACCGGTATCCTACCTTTTTTATTAAGACCTGTTTGAAAACCTGCTATTGTTAATGATACAAAACTGTTTTCTTTAATTTCCTCACACAAAGAACTTTTACTTATCACTTCGTAAGTATCATCAGATATATCATTCAAGTTTTCTTTGTATCATTGCTTTTGCATCACAACGATGGCGTTACTTTTGTCCGCTTTTTTGAACAGATATGACTTTTCTCTTCTTTATATCCTTCAACACACCGTACGCGTACTTAGATATTTTCCTTTTAGCATCTTTATATTCCTTACCACAATCACCTTAGCCTTTGTTTTTATCTTATCACTTAACTCCTAGTACTGAAGTAGAACTATGGCTTGCTCTACCGAGTATATAACCTACTTAGTGTCCATTCTTTGTCCTTCAAACTTATAGCCCAAACTCAACACTTTCTTCCCATCATCTGACAATGTCAGATCACCTATTACTACCACTTTTTTTATCAATGTATTTCTCCTCCTTTGCATTCTACCCTAACCGCCTTGCTATTTTTTACCAATTATTCCTTCATTTTTTTTTATTAAAATTCGCTTCCCACACTTCCAACTATATCGCCAGTAACTATCAACAAACTATTACTAATGTCAGTACTTAACTTCACTATCTTTTATTCGTTCAAAGCTAAAAATGTTCTCTAATCCTAATTTCATCCTAATTCAGTTCATTTTCTATCTTCTTAGTGAATGTTTAGTACCTGCTTGATTAACACCTCACTCAATTTTTCTCAATCATTAAGCGTTATGGTGTAGCTTGTTCCACCAGGTCTGAGGTAGGCTATCACGACTATATGGGATAACAGTTACTGTATTATAAGTGATAAGTCAGTAAAGATAAAGGAGGTACTAAGCATTGGTTCCAGAATGAGTTCCGTGCCAGCAGAAATAATTATATATGTATTTCTTTAATTATTGTATTTCTTTGATAGTTTAGATTACTTGGGCTAAATGATCAGTTTTGTGTGTGAACGCCTCGGTATAGTATTATTCTATCAGAATATTTATATAGAATTTTCTGCTGCAAGGAGTCAATCATAATCAAGATGTCTCAGCTCTTGTTTGTGTATAAGAATGTACATCGGAGTTTTTCGGATTTTGTGATACATGCTGAAGCAGTTCCACTTTTCGTGGATGCATGCAAACACCTTGCAAATTTCAAAACTCGTGCAACATTGGATGTACATCCGGGAAACTGACAACGTTTTTTTCATAAAGGCTTGAAAAAATGGCTAATGGTTTGTGTTTTGCCTTCGCGTTCTTTCTGATGGGTGACGAGTTGGTGCCCAATTACGTTTCCGTGGGAGTGGGAGTGGGAGATCTTCACCTTCTTCTGTTCGTAAAAAGAGCTTGTGGGTACTTCGTGTAGAAAGAACTCTTCTATTTGGTGCCTAAATAAAGATAATCAACAATGTCTTTTGAAGGTGTTCTTAGCGCTGTTTGAGTAAGTCGATATTCGATCTAGGACGCTTTGAGAAATCGAAGATATACATTATTATCCTTATCATGGGCTTACTCGTTCTTCCATCAATTCTATATATATATATATATATATATATATATATATATATATATATATATATATATATATATATATATATAAAATTATGTCCAGTAAATACTCTTCCTCCATTCTTCCATTGTACCATGTCACAACGCATGGTCGTTTCACCATAATATGTGTTGTGAGTTTTTTTACCACCCACGGCATTCATCCTCTGGTTCAGCACCTTGCTTTGTTCAAAGTAAAGTCACCGGTCCATTATCGAACCTTTTTATAATAGATATCTGGCCATCGGATCGACTGGTTGGAAGTTCCTCTGATCCCTTTTTCATTTCTATGTCATTTTTCAATTTACAATATTCAGGAGTTCGACTTTTATGCATTGTACTTGTAGTCTGCCACTCAGCATCGGGATGCAAAATGTCAAACAGTATATCCTGCGTATTACACTGTTCTGGTACAACGGTGTGGCCCTCGTCACTATCATCATGAGATAAAACCAACTCTGATGTGTCTTCAGACAGAATCACATCTACAAATTTTGCCAGATCTTCACGATCTGAAAGACAAATAATATAAGAATATATATATAAATAAATTGCATTTCTTAAGTATATATATATATATATATATATATATATTTGTGAGATTGCCAGCTAGAATATACTCTTTGCATGATTAACATATGAGAACCCAGGATCACATTACGGAAAATTTGAGCACTTAATTACTTAACCAGAAGAGAGATCAGATTTATTTTCATTAAACTTTTAATATGTTTGGACTATTTGTGGTTAGAATTGCGCATACATTGCCAGCTTTTTGTAAAATGTAACAATTGAGATTTAACCTAAATGTTATTTAATTTTCTGACATCGACAATGGGAAAAATTTGAACTCCAAAATCTTGTTCAGAAGATGAAAGTTACGCGTGTGAAGAAGTCATTTACCTTAGAATACATTGCTTCTCTACTAGTATTTCCTCCCCCTATATAATGAATACAATTGACATGTTACTTCTTGTTCCCGACCAGACCTTAGAACAACCAAATATTATGTCTAATCGGCGTAATGCTCATCTATGAAAATCTGTTCCTAGTATCAACAGTACAAGGGTACAACACATATTAACGCTGAACAAAAAATCATATTTAAAAAATGGTCTCTTCTATGATGTTTCATTTTTAGAACATTTATGCATGTGTATGTTAGTTGGTATAGCTTTTAATAGCAACTTCCTCGAAATCTACAAGCTTAGCTTCTTTAAGAAGTAACTCGCTAAAACCTTTTCTAAATCACAAAATCGCATACATGATAATATATGTATTTTGAGCATCACTGAGTCCTGAAGTCTCCCAGAAGAGGCATATAGGACTTTCTTTCTCTAATTCACGCTACCAATATGATTTACGTATATGAGTCGATGGACTGTAAAAGTAGTATTTCTTGCTAAACATGAACAATCAAAACATTTACATAGGCCTACGTCAACACTGAACAATAATAGAAACAAGGTTACAAGCAATGTAAATAATTTTTCGCTTCCAGAAGCCTTCGCCATATTTGAGTAAACACAAAGGAAATGTAGCTGAGATCTGAACTCTAAACACAAGTCGACATATTGTTTCCAACATATTTAAATCTTTACAGACACGCACCAGTGTTGCGATCTCATTGAGAAAATAGCTAAAGTCATTTTTGCTACTCCTATGTTTATGTCTCCTACAGGAGATGCCGGGACTTCTTTGCTGAAAGTGACGTTAAACTCAAAATCAACTCAACCTATCTAAAAGAAGGGTGAAACAAAATTCATTACTGTTACCAGCTAACAAAGATTTATACTCCATTTCTTGTTGTTGTAAAACAATAGTTGTATATGTCAATCCATAAATGTAATAATGCTATTACGTTTATGTGTAAACCTAAAAAGCATCTGAAATAAAGTGTATCTCTTTTTTTCTGTTCCTATCAATAGCTTCGATTATGTGGCTAATAATAATAATAATAATAATAATAATAATAATAATAATAATAATAATAATAATAATAATAATAATAATAATAATAGGAATAGTAAGAATAAAAATACTAATAATATAGAAGCTGTTTTTGTCAGATACTTGCGACTTTAAGATCTACAGTGTAGAGCTTTGCCGATGAAAACATGCTGAACATTGTTTATAAAAAGACCGAAAAGCGTTATTCGCTAATTTACTGTCCACAGACTGAACTGCAAAAAATGATAATTCTTCGCCATAATGTTATTACCAACGTCAAATGTTGTTTTTCAACCCAATTCCCTTTTCTCGCATTCAAATACTTCTCCTGTAAAGAAAATATAACATAGGTCTTCAGCAGAAATCGACTTGAGGACTCCATGAACTTGAACCTACGTTGTTAGCGATTACGCCACTTGTTAAATCTTGTTTATTGAGAAGCAAGAAACACTTGATACATGAATATATTGATAATTCAAGAAATTTAATCAAAACATTAAAATAAAATGTTTAAAAGAAAAAAAGCTTGACATAATGAACACAGACAATTCATATATACATATGTGTTGCACCAGGCAAGCAAGTAACATTATCATTATTAGTTTTATCATGAATTATATTATCATTAGCTGATGTGACAAAGGTATGTTACAGACTTGTTGTCCTTTTGTTTTATTTTTTATATTACATGCGTGGACAAATACTCAGTAAAAACAGTTTAATAGTTCCCAAACGGTTTCTTTTCCGTACAAAAGAGAGAAGGCTGGTCTGATATTTAAAATGTTGTTAATATAATTCTATATGATACGGCCTATTAGTATGCACAAAAACATAATTGTCTGCATAGTGATACAAGTGACAGAATTGTCTTTAAAGTCGGAAAGTATTGACAATCAGACCACAGAATAAGGTTTGTAACAGTTAACCTAAGAGGTGAAAGACGAAAAATTTTACTAATTAAAATACAAAAATATGTCGAGATGATATGGTACGTTGTAACATGCATGAAACTTATGAGCTAGTGTATCGATGTTTTTGCAGTATGTCCATATATTACTGTTTCCAATACCTATGTTTTAAAGTTTTTCCAATGTTTCGTTTACATTATTGACTATGAAAACCCAGGTGATACATTGTTGGTGGGAAAGAAAAGAAGCGATGATGTTTTTCCATATATGCAGTCCAATTATTGTGTGGGTGCTTTAAGACCACATTAGGTATACTAGGAACCCACAAATGAACATGACGCCAGTAAAGATTGTTTACCGAGCCAGTTTCGATTGGATCTGTTGCTAGCAAGGCGTATATCATATCAACTACGACATCACGTAAATGACGAAATTTGTAGCTGCAAGGAAACTCGTGTACTGGCGCCTGAAGGTCAAAACAGTGGAAACAGACATTGATAACAGCTGCCGTGGTCGAAGTCTGGTGTTCACAGACAAGATTACAACTTCTGTGCATGGGAAGGGAGCGTGCCTGTGTTTCAATGAGTAGAAAACCTATTCCTCTTTTACAGGAGGGGAGGTAGAGTTGATTCTTGGGCACGAGTAAGATTTTGGAATGCCATAAGAAAAACAAAGCTTGGCTGGTTAACTGGTTACCTATTTTAACTAGCACTGGGAAAATCTGGAAATGTGAATTAAAATAGTAAAAAAACAGACGTTTTGAGAAATAAGATTCTAGTAAAAATGTTCATGTTTCGCTATCCATGACTGATAGCTAGACTTCGGATTTTATTTGCTGTAAGATGATAGGAATGTCCTATGGTTTGGTTGATATTATTGAACCATCACACACCAAGGATATTGAAACATTGAACTATGTCATAGTAGTTACTATATGGAGCATATATTCTGGATGAATACATAATATTTTGTTTCCTGTGATTGAGTTGCACTCCAGAAGCCTGCTGATACGAGGTTAGTAAACATTGTACACAATTCATGTCAGCTTTATTTGTAAACAATATTTGGAATAATCAATGTAACTTTATACCGTTATTTTGGAATTTTAGACAGAAACACCAGGAAGTAAACGTTCAGTCGCATACGTAAGTGGGGCAAGGGACAAAATGAATAGTAGACTTGATATTGGATCACCTTGTAAAACACAATTGTTGATGTTTATTGGGTTACTTAAACCACTATTAAATTTATTTTTGTCAATCTATGAGTATAAGTTCCTCGTACAAGAGAAATAAAGGACGACACAATACCATATTTCTCAAGGATTTTGAATAAATATTCATGGTTCATCCTATCAAAAGCTTGAGAGTAATACGTGCTTAAAAAGCAACGGGTAAAGGTGCAGTCGATTCGTGGTATGAAATAAAATCTCTAAGATTTGATAATGCCTTATAGATAGGATTGTTTTAACCAATTCCAAATTGATGTGAACTTAGGTGTTTCTCACTATTAGTCCAGTAAGACAGCGAGTTAAAATTTTTAAACCCTTACACAGAAGGAAAATAGGTCTTAAATCATTAACGCTAGAATTGCGAGAATGTTTAGGTACTAAAATTGTAACACCTGTGCGAAGAGATTCATCTAGAACCTGAGTCTGCCTATATTCATTGAAAGGTTTGTAAGAAATGGTGCGAATATATCGATAAAGTCTATATAGAGTTCTAGAGGTAGAGAATCAATCCCCTTAGATTTTCCACGATGTTCGGAAAGAATGGATAATTTAATCTCATGTATTTTAAATTGACTAGATATATATTCTTGATCCTGTTCCTGTAATACTGTATGCAGAGAGTTGAGAATTTCAGGAGTGTCCCTCCTGGCTTATAACTGTTTAGAATGATTTGTGATACAATGTATTACTTGCCCACCTACATACGAATGGCCTGTAGCATTTTAACCTGAGATGTAAATTTCTGGTTTCCACGCATGAGTTCTTTCTTGATTTATACAACTCTTGGAGTAGGCATATTGATGTGTTTTACTGCAGTCGGCAAACTTTGAATGTGGCGTTTGTGCATGACTAATATGTAGGCATTAATTTCTTGAATTTGACGTCGAAAGTTACTACCTTGAAGTTGTTGTTTCGTATAGTCTCTTAAAAAAAATGATGTAATATTGACACTGAGTACAATATAAAACATTCCTATTTCGACAATGTTGTTGAGTAACTACTTGGAACTTCCCTTTCACTCGCTTTTTCCAGAAATTCATAAGGCATCCTTTGTAATATTAACAATCGTGTAAATGGGCTGCCCATTCTTCGAAAATAAAATGGATGTAGTCAGGCTCCTGTAGGATAGAGGTATTCAAATACCCCAAACCACTTCGTTTCAACAATTTTGAGACGGGTATATCGATGGTCATTGTAACTGCCTGTGATCACTGAACCAGATGGGAATAATTTGTACACCTCGAATTGGCTGAAGAATGGTTTCACTGATATAGAGCCTTTCCTATCGAGAGGGGGGCGATCCAGATATGAAGAATGTATGAACTGGTTCATTAGGATGAAAATGGAGCAACACATTTACTAAGTCATAAGGTGCTATTAGTTGACGTAAAGCAAACGAATCATTAGAATCAGGATAAGCATCGATGGTGAAAGTGTACACTCCGCATCAAAAAAATGGCGACAGTTAACACCAAGCAGTCAGGCTACCCAACATGCACCTTCTTACCACATAATCATGTCAGGTAAAGAGACTCCTTCTCTCTTCTCCTTTCTTCTCTACCATAAAATAATTAGCTAATAACATGAGCGCAATTCTAATTTCAAACTGCACATGTATTAATTTCGATAAAATGAAATAAAACTGAGAAAAAGCAAGATTCATAAGTTGACTTAGGGAGAAACTGAAACACGCACAATAAAAAATGGAAAGTAATGGATTCTATTACACAGAGATTCAAAAATGAGACAAAAAGAGAGAGATAAGAGGAAAGACGAAGAAAAAGAAAAGGTATAAGAGATAAAACTGTGGAATTCAAACGTAGTTAAAAAAATAACCTAACATTATAAGGTTCTTTTTTTCAGAAATGCAACAGTAATATAGATATAACGTTTGTCTTTACATATTATCAGAACTATTCGAATATATAGAGGATGCTTTAAATATTCATTATCTCAGTTTGACAATTTGAAGTCAATTTCAAGTAGAACTGTAAATCTCCGAGACACATCTAGGATGACGTCAAAAGTTAACACATTCTTTGTTTCCGCCTGGTTCGATTGCAAATTCGGTAGTGTTCATTGGACGTACTGATCGAAAATACATTCTAATATACCCAGTAAATAGTGGTGGTCATATTTTACATTTCAGACTACTAATGCAAACCGAATAAAAATAAAACGAAAAGGATGAAAGAAAGAAAGAAAATTGAAGAGTGATATTTTGCTGCTAACTTCTATCAGATATACCATTTATTAAAAGTCCAAACTGTATCGTAATGAAAAGTTACAAATGTTCGAAAGGGACAATTTATGCTCCTCATAGATAAAGAATGCTTCAAATTTCAACGTGAATAAAACAGAATTAAAGGTAGAAAAAAAATCTTGTGTCGAACTAGTATAAATACAATTTTGTTTTCCAAAGAGGATATCATTTTGTAGTCTTTTGCAAAGATTTTTCTGTTCCGAACATACAGCGTTGATTTCATCTCTTCCGTATATAACGAAATTTGCACGGACAGAATGAACACGCTAAGAGCTCAAACTGATCATCGTGTCAGTCGCAGATGTTGGTAAGGCTATATACCACCCAGGGTCTAAGATTAAAATTCGTAGAGACCCGGTAATTCGACTGAGACTCGGTAACAAGAGGATAAGAAGTTTACTTATTCCTTTACGTTTAATCAGTATTTATGTCAGAGGTGACCAGGGCTGGAGATGTTATCCTCAGAGCACGAAAAACACGACGCCGAACTTCTCAGTTAATTAGATTCTCTAGACCAGAAATATCGGGCTCTTGCTCCGTTATCACTTTGGAATAGTAAATGCGTGTGTGCTTGAGAGAGAGAGAGTGTGCGAGAAGTGAAAGATGCAAACACAGAATAGGGAAACTTCTAGAAAGAGAGAGGGGGAACAAACACAAAATATGAAAAATAGTTATCATTGCAGTGTATGATGTAGAATGCATACACTGATTACTCGAAGTATCGCCAGTGATGCCTTGTAAGTTCTCCATCAAAAGATGAATTTCTGTTTGTAGCCATTATTTTATGCGAAAAAATCATAATACCTGATGGGGAATTGAACCAAGGTTTTCCACTTGGAAGTCTAGCAAGATAACACGACATGTCCGATTGCTTTAGCCAAACTTCGTTTTACAAATGGTGTAGTGTTTCTTTCTAAGAACGATAACACGAGAAATGTATACAGCAGATCAATGGTGTATTTGGAATGTGTTGGTCATTCCTTTGCCCTTTACCAACATTCGAAAATCTTTTCTATTATAATACAGGTGTTTGCTTCCACATTCTTATATATTGCTTGTCCAGTATGATAAGTCGATTCTTCAAAATCACTTTGTAAAAAATAAGTTTGGCGTGAACAGGATTTGAATATATGTTAGATAGCTGTAGTATCCATAAGGCCGTTACGTTACTCTTACACTATAATACCACGTGACATTAGAGACAAATATTACTTAGTTAGCGCTGATGTTTGGAACGAATCAAAGTGCACACTGAACTTCATTTATTCGACGGCCTAGAGATAATTTAGTGCACACTAATAAAGAAAAAAACATACAATCGAGGAAAAAATAGAGAAATGAAAGATATTTTACAGTAATTTCGCCGTGCAATTTCAAAAGTACTCAAATAATAATAATAATCATAATAATAATAATAATAATAATAATAATAAATGTTCATTCACAGTATAGTTGTATCTTATTATTATTATCATAATATTATTAGCAGCACTTACAGGCTTCGTTGGGTTAAATTGAGAAAATATAGTAATGTTCCGTTACTCATTCACTGTTTAGTATTACTAAAGAGCTCTTTCATATCGGTCATTTGCGATGAGTTTTATATATCCCCTTTTCACTTTTTGTTGTGAGGCACGGCATATGCAGTGTTATTTTTCATCTCAGCGATCCAGAAAACTATGAATTCGACACTGATATTGGTTAATTCGCTCATTTTTATATATCTCCTCCTAGTCCAAGTTGAGGTGATGAATTTGGATTTAAACAGCATTAGATGTGTCACTGTTAATCTCAGCGACTCCAAAATTATACATTCTCTACTAATACCAGCCATTTTTTGTTCTTTTTTAATATCGTTCCTATCTCTTACGTTACACCGTCAAAGTGATATGACAGAAATCATTCGAGGTTCCAACTTTATCTAGGTAGAAAATTTGATCGAGATTGGTTTGGTGGTTCAAGAGTCATTAAGTTTTATTTATTTTTATATATATCTCCCTGTCCCGTTCCCTTCCCTAAGTTCTCTCGTGAAAGTGAAATGATAAAACCATGTCAAGTCCGAAGCTGAATTATGTTAAAAATTTGATCAAGATTGATCTTTTGTTTCACGAGTTATCAAGTTTTATATATTCTTTTTAACTCCTCCCTCCCTCAACCCTAACATATATCGTCAAAGTAAAAAGATAAATACCATCTTAGGTCAAAACCTCATCTATGTTGAAAATTTAATCGAGATCGATTGGGTGGTTCAAGAGTGATGAAGTCACAAAGATTATATCTTTTGTTTTCATTTTTAATATATATATATATATATATATATATATATATATATATATATATATATATATATATCCTGCCCCTACGTTTCATCTTGTACCCGATATGATAAAAGTTGTCCCAGATCTTAAGGTTATCTCTCTTGAAAGCTTGATAAAGATCGGTCTGGTGGTTGAAGAGATTAAGAGCAACAAACATAGTTACTTTCAATTTTATAATATAGGTTGCAATAATAATAATAATAATAATAATAATAATAATAATAATAATAATAATAATAATTATTATTATTATTATTATTATTATTATTACACTAGCCAACAAATCTTAACTATTTTTCTGCCACATGAGAGAAAACACCTGATCTTAAAGGAACTTTGGCCGCTGAATTCGAATCTGAAATCCGCTTTTATCTATCACGCACAGTTTTCCCGTGACAGAGGAATTTTCGGGAAATTTCCCAAAAAATTTCCCTTTTTCTTCATTTTTGTACCTCTAGCTTGGGTACCCTTAGGCATATCAATATACAAATTATATTCTACGTTAGCTTGATTTATACTTAGTGTAACGCCCCCTTCCGCCTAGCCTCGTCCAATGGAAACCAAATTGAGAGTTTGTAAAATAAATAAATAATATATATATATATATATATATATATATATATATATATATATATATATATAAACTGTCAACCCGGGCTCAGATGACAAAGCCTGGCAGAGAGGGCTTGAGAGAGCGGGGCTGAGCCGTATCGCGAAAACCACTTCGATGCACAGGCAAAAATCACAAATCCAATATTTCTCTTTCAAAAGGCAAAAAGGTAAACACATCAACATAAACAAAGTAAACACCAACACAATGTTCCAGTTCGGAAAAATTAACAATTTTTATTGACAAACGTGGGAGGTGTATATGTGCTAAAACGTTAGGACAGAACATATACACTGCATTCAAACATGAAATAAATAACTATCAAAACAACTATTTTGACTGTCAGTTAATAATCCGACTAATTTCCAATCAACTAACTTTATCTTTGATTTCAATAGCAAATCTTCTTTATAATCTCTTTAATTTGTAAATATATTGTAGTATGAAGCATAAATTAACAATTAATAATCTTACTAAATCTTGAATTTTAGCAAACTACAAATCTCTTGTTCCTTTCTATCAAATATACTACTCAAATCCAATCGCATTCATGAAATCTTAATTAATGAAAATTATACTGAATCAGTCTTTTAACAATATTTTAAAGCTCTGATTAATTATAATTCAAAAATTGATTATTAATTATGTTCTTGTTCATGATAGCAAATCTTAAAGCCCTATTGACAACTTTAGAGAAAAATCGAGAAATATTCGTATTCTGAGAAAAATAATTAATTTCGTATCCGTATAAAAATATAGCAAAATAGCTGCAATGAAAATATATGAATTAAGTATTGGAAATACTGGATCCGGAAATGGTTCTGGTCTCAATCCGAGGTTTCCGTCAAAATAAAGAAAATGAATATCGCCACTTAAATAGAGAGGAATCTTCTTACAAGTGAAATGCAAAGGTCCGCGAGTTTAATCCCTTTTGGAATCAAAACTACACACAACCGCACCAAATCCACACTGTTAACGTGAAACAACTACTTTTTAAATATAAATCAGAGTAGCCACTCACCTATTTTCAGATTGCTTTGGAAATAATAGTGCTTAGGAACCACTACAGACTTCCTTCCTTCAGTGGAAACCTTGGCCTCTTTGACTGGATTAACGCCTAACAATGATAGCAATTCTTTGCTCAGTGCCAGATAGCTTTCTCTTAAAATTACCGTGATTCAAAGTAATTCAAGTAATAAATTACGTCTTTACAGAGTTTTACTATTGGACAATTCTTTCGAATTACTGGCTGAAACGAGGTCAAATCCAGCAATCGCTCTAGACTAATATCAGATTTGCCCAACACTATTAGTTTTCACTCTTTATAATTTTCTTTTTTTTTTAAAAAAAAAAAAAAGAAATATTTCAGAAAGAACGATGTGAGAAAACTGACGTAAAATATACGTTGAATTCACTCTCAGAGCTCGGAAACTAAAGTAATATGAGGGATTTATAATCACTATATATTCACTGCCCACTTTCCCTCTCCGACTCTGTAACTTTCTAACTCCACTAAAATCACCTTTTTGCTTTCCAAATTCTTCCGAAATCACTGAAAACTTATTCCAACTTGTGTAATAGAATATATCACTTAATTCAAAAAGAATGAATAACAATATTAACTTCTCTGGCACGGAACACCGAGTTGCCCACGTAGAAGTATTAAACTACATAGTCTACTGCCACACACAATCCAAGCACAGAACGCGTAACAGCAAACAACTCCACTTCTCCGGAAGACACCAAGATACCAGACAACGTAACCAAGTGTTACGCTGTCAGGTAGATATCGGCAAGTTAAGCCACGCCCCCCAAACGATCGCGCGCAAAGCTCGTTTTTTCTCCAGTTGTCAAGAGTATAAGTATTTACAGTCTATTCCTCCATACATTTTTCTTTTAAATTTTCTTGCACGTTTTCTTTTTTTTAAAAAAAAAAGAAATTTTTTAACAGTGAACTTATTATTTTAACAAATGATAAAACTTAACAATAATAATATAAATAGGAATATCAATGTATAATATATACAATTTTTCTCCTTGTACGCAACCATTCTTCGTTTTCCGAGAACTCGAAAGGATGGTATGGTACATTAGTAAACCCTGTAAGTTTCATCTGAGCCGCATCATTCTTCATTGATAAATAAATGTATTTCTATAAATATATGCTATGTGTACTGTCCATTTTACCATATACAATAGGTGCAGAAAAATCACAAATAACTTCCACGGGAATTACAATATAAGCAAGGTTTATATTTCATTGGATTTGTAATGAAACATACTTTACAATGATGTATACACCATGTCCGCCATTTTTATAAGAGGGAAATTCTAGAGGAATTTTTGGGAAATTCCCTAAAAAAGTAGATTTTTTGTCTCATGTCACTGTTCATATAGTGATACAGAAACGGGAATCGCACCAGAATGTAGATTTATATCAATTCAATAAATCAATAGCTCACTAGTAAACAAGGTTCTTATCCTAAAGGAACTTTGGTCGCTAAATTCGAAAGTGCAATCCGTTTTTCTCCATCGCCCACTGTTTTTTGCGTGACAAGGGGAGGGGACTGAGAAATTTCCTCAAAATATACGTTTTTCCAAATTTTCGTACCACTGGCCCTTGAAATATAAATACAAAAATGACACCATATAAAACTTTGATTTATACTTAAGAAACCTCGCAAGTTTCAGAGCAATCGCATTATTATTTCTAGAGAAATAAATATAGCTGCATGTATGTTGTTCGTACTACTTATTTTAAGACTTGATATTGCGTTCTTTGCACCGAAAGAAAAAAAAACACCATTTCATTTACCCATACAGGCACAAATATGAAAAATGAGAGTAAGAGGTCTGTGGTTTTCGACCACCTGGCATGTTATTGCATTGATACAACTGCAAAACAACACGTGTTTAGCTGATGCAATAAAGCTGCGTAAAATCGGACTCTACTGATAAATTGTCAGGTCCATGGCAAATAGATAAGGAAGTATTGTATAACTGCACGCATATTGTAGGTTTAGTTTTAATTTGGATTTACCTGTGACAAGTGGTCGTAAGTGCGTGTGCGTGTTTGTTTTCTTTCTCTGATATGAAGAGATCGTGGCGTGCGTGTATAAACTCACCGAACACTTTCTGTTACGTGTGTGGAAAATATACTGTGAAAAGTCAGCGCCGTGCATTAACAGAAACGTTAAAACAAGCTTATTATAGCTATTTTAGTTGATGGTAAGTTGAGAGGTAATTCCGGTAGAACTGCTAAAGGCACGGTCTGAGAGACGGAACAAGTTTCTTCGACCAAACCAATATCACTTACCGTAGAAATTGATGGTAGACCAGGTGCGGTGCTGGGCGTTATCGGTGCTGCGGTTAACCATAGAATTATCCGCCAAATCGATAAGCAACACTTGGCCCCATTATTATATGAGTAGGTGACTAATTCATTAGTACTCTCTAGTGTTTGTACACATGACATTTTTTTATTTAATTTTAGATGTAAGTTGTTACGTATAACGTTCGTTTCTACGGACAACACCTGGTCAATGGTTAACATAATTACCTTACGGATTCATTCATAAACGGCAATAGACGAGGGGTTTTGACTAAACCATGACAAAGTTGTTGCACAATGTATTAGTTCTTATGCTACTTATGACAGTAATTCGACGATAAACGTCACCAAACTATGAACAATAAAAAATATGCACTGAAAATGTTTATAAAGTTATAAAGTTTAAACTGAAATTAAGTCACACATTGTAACTTGAAGTTCTCATAAGAAAGTAGCAATGTAAACAATTACTCAAAACTGGAGCGACGTCAGAGACAATGTTACTCGCCTCGTTGCGAGTGCTGAGCTGTTACTATGGCCTGCTTACAAGGAAAGCGATACATAGAGTGATTTGTCGATAAAATCAAAGCACATTACATTGCATTGTATTTTTTGTTGATATGTTTCTCAAAATATGTAGTAAATTAAATGTTGTTAACAGTTTGCTATCAACGCATTGCAAGAATTGTCATATATTAAGGTAAATAACTTAATCGTTGTTTAAACATTATAAATTTATGCGTATTCATTATCAATCCAAAAATCATTGAAATATTAAAATATTTCTTGTAACATTAGAGCATACTTGCAGAAATATATTTCATATTTTGGACGTAAATTTTGATCTTTCCTAACAAATTTCATGTGATATTAATAATTGTAACTAAATTTTCTAATGAGATAGCTCTGCCAGAAATAAAAAAAAATGCTACAGAGGTCACGTTTGCATTTCATATGTGAACAAGCATCAGTACTGTTAGACTGGTCATTGTAAAGTAATACAGTAAAAGAGGAAAAAATTTAAAAAATACAATTACAAATAATAAAATATTGATAAGAAATATGTTATATATGTTATCAAAAAAGAAAGAGAGTGACTTACATAAATTCTTATAATTAATTTGTACCTGGGAAAAATCCTGGCTTCACTTCCGTAGAATTACATAAATCAACTTTCTTCTCAGCATAACATTGCAATTCACATGCATAGTTCTTGTAATACCTAAAAGCCCACAATCCCTCTGTCTCATCTACAAATTTACATTTCCTCAAACTAATTGGAACTGAAGCTTTAACTCTGTCCTCAACAATATCTTCGTAAAGTACAATATGTAATTCTACTTTAATAGAAATTTTTGGAGCAGATCCTTTGCGTGTTATATTTGAATTCCAAGGTAACCCTATTCCAGGAAATACAAAAATCTAGAAAAGAAAGAAAGCAAACTTTAAGTTTAAGAAGTAAGTCATACATTTATTGATTTTACATTTTAGGGAAAATTAAATGGTTTATTTAATATAAAACAACTAAGTATTTAATACAAGATGCTAAGTAGAACATGGATTGTTCCGTGCAGAGAGTAAAATCCGAGAAAAAATCTAGTTTGGAAATTTCTTATTAGTTTCTCTAGTTGTTGCTGCTTATAAATGTTTGATAAACGTCTTCAAGAATTTTAATACATTCCACTTTTATGCTGGTTTTTGATATGTTGCAAGTTCTTCGAAATTAACTCTTAAACGTTTTTGAGTTTCGTGAAGTAAATTTGGTACACCATCTTCAGATCTTACTTACAAAAAGTGGAGCAAATTAAAGTGGCTCGGTGAACAGAGTTCCAGGGTACAAAAAACTGCAAAAGAAAGGGAATACTTCACTCACCTGATTATAGCAGATGTTGAAAATGACGATTCATGACGTCCATATGAATGAAAGTGACCACAATTCCAGGTGATTGAAAATATTTCGGAATGTGTTTTGCTTTGTTCAAAACATATCTTGACTGACTCCATTTTCTGACTAATCGTTGCATTGCACGCTTTGCTGGCACTTTAGCACAATGAAATTTATGAGCAAACAACTGACCACACTCTTTCCACGAATTTGTATTCAAGTAACTTTCCACAAAAAAAGCCTATGCTGAAATGTGAGAACCATCTTCCCCTGTTCACTTATCAAGTAACACTAACACAGCCTGCATTAAGATACGAACCTCATGATGTGGCTCCATGCATACATTCACGGCCAATCGCACAAACTCGTCCGGGCCACTTTTAGTTTCCCTACCCTGTATAATTCTATTTGTCGGCGTTACTTGCGAATTGATTGGTTCAACATCTACCCTACTCTATTTTAAACGGTATTTAATTAGTTTGTTTAAAGCATAGTTTTAAACATTGCAAACTTAACACTTTCAATCCGATTGTAATTCCAGAACGACACGCTGTAAACTTACGTTAAATCCGAGCGTCGTTCGGGAACGACATGGCCATTTAAAATTTAAAATTCCAAATAAAAATTAATTCTTTATGCTGTTTCATTAGCGAAAGTAATTTTGGGTGTTTTGTGAATAATCTACTGGCAACCCTGGTCTAAAAATGCCTTTCATTCATCGTAGGGAGAAAAATAAAGCATTTGTTATCACTATCGCTCCACACACAAGCGCGATTCATCATTTGTGGGCTTGTAATATCATGGCAGTGGGTACTGTGATGCCCAAGAGAAAAGAAATGACACGTGCAACATTTGCTAAAAAAAAGTGAAGAAAGGAGAAACAATTGTAATGCAGCGGGACCATCTTCTGGCTATAAAGTGGCGAGATGTACGGGATGTTTATATCATTAGTACTGCTCATAACCATCAAATGATAGAGCAGCCCACCACAAGAGAACAGCATCAAAAGGTAAAGCCATGTGCTGTAGTTGATGATAACACTTACAAAATAGGTGTTGATACGTCAGATCAAATGCTGTCGTATTACCCCTTTGAAAGGAAATCTGTAAAATGGTAGAAAAAATATTCTTTCGCCTCTACTATCTGAGCATTGTAAATTCGTACATTTTACATAGAAAACTGGCAACGAGCAAAATTGCACTTCGGCAGTATTTGATTGATGTGGCAAATGGATTGGTTTCAAATGTAGGACTGGAAATCCAGAAGCAATCCCAGGCATCAACCGCAGGTAGACTTTCAGGCTAAGGGCACTTCCCATACTACTTACCTCCAAAGGCTGCAGATCCAAGCCAAAAGGACAGCGAAGGTGTAAAGTGTGTTCAGATCGCGAGAGATTGCTTACAGGGAAAGCCTGTGGAAAACAGATCACAACTTACTGTCCTAAGTGCGACGTTGCGTTTTGTATTGGAAGATGCTTTGAAGATTTTCACACAAAAGACAAATATTAGGATGATGGAATGTGGGGTGGTAAAAAATAATTTACTTTGTATATATTGAGCAAACTTTCAACAGTTGAGAAGTGTTTATAACTTTTAAGTGTACATATGTGTGTGGTCATTCAGTGTCTGATAAAGTGGAAAAAATTTCTATTAAATGGGCATGTTGCTGCGTGGGACACAAAACCTGCAAGTACATGATACTTTTTCTTCGGATAGATCGCTATTTTTACTTTCATGTCGCAAAGTTGCAAAAGTTTTGAATGAAAACTGAGGCAGATATGATTTTTTTTTAAATAACCTTTATTTTGTGCAGGACACAGGGCTTTAATAATTTAAATACCCCCTCGGATCGAAAGTGTTAATAGGAATGGAATTGGATCCTCCTCTCGTAGGGCAAATATTGTATTAAAAATAATACGTTAGTACAGAGGTGTAGAATTGAATAAAATGACTTGAAGGTGATAATACATTCTATAGGAAGAGAGAATGGAAGTAAATTAATTTATGTTGACAAATAACCTTAAGTTGAATTAATTTCCGCTGTATCATGTACGGAAAGTAAGATACAAATATTTTATGACATTATATTGTATTTTGTTATATTTGAAAAGTATAAAAAACAATACATGAATGAAAATATGCAAGTGATAACAATTTTGAAAAGTCTGTTATTTTATAGATTTGGCATAGGCAAGTCAATTTACCATGTATTTATGTATTAATTAATTTATATATCTATCTATCTATCTATGTATATCTTTCCATGTCTATCTATCTATCCATCTATGTATCTATCTATTGATACTACTTAATTGATAGTTTGTGATACACAGCGTTAGCACTAAATTTTCTTGAAATCAAAGGACACTTGTTCTTGGAATGAAAGATGCACCGTAAGGATGCAACAATTCGTGGAAAAAACAACGTGTTATTTGTAGTCACATTTTATATGGGATACAAGTTTTGTGAGGGCGATATAAAATAATAAAGCAGATGTGATGAAAGTAGACTAGAAAAGACAGTCCTGAGTATGCTTTCAGTAAGCATTTTCCTATACTCGCTGCTTGTCTGATTTTCAGTCTTGTGGGCTTTGTATATGTTTTCCATGTTTCCGCCTCCCTGCTCTCCATATCAGGGTCAAATTCAAATCACCGTACATAGTGTATTAATTTCGTCTTGGTCGTGTGAGTAATTAGAATTTGGGAACATTGCAGCATTTAAAGGAATTAATATATCAATGTAAGGTAAAAGTAAATTTACCATACAACATGCTGCAGTAAAACCTCACCTAAGAATCCAAATTAAGTCAATAAACTTTAAAGTGGTAATATGGGTGCGTTGATAATATTTTACCCATAGAAGGGAATAAGCATGATCATCGAAATTCACAATTTGGTCTGGAGAACATTTCGCAAATTGCATTTTTCACACTTCCAAAATTTAAGGAATTGTCCTATGTACTCCCAAACAAATTAGAAAAGATAAAACCTTTTCAAGATCGGCATAATAAGTAAAAAACCTCCACATTTTGTATTTTAAATTTTTTTACCCAAAATAGAGGATACACTATTTGAAGTTGACAGCAATATGTAATCGAGTCCTAGACAACATTTACAAAATTTTGCTTTCTGAAAATTCTCTCAAATTAAAGGGTAGGCAATGTCCCTCCCAAAATTTAAGAGGAGCGTATAAATGTATCTATGTCTCATAAAAGAAAATACGCTTCTCTTCTTTAATGTAGAATCATATAAAGTGTTAAAGCGTCATCAAAAGAAATACAATAGATAAATATTCAGCCACATGATAAAAACGTTACAATGCTCTAATATATAGCAGGGTCTTCATAGATATGTTAAACAGGAAACAACTAAACTTACAGAAATATACAGTTGTGACCAAGAGAAAACTGATCAAATTTTAGTTTTTGACAATTCCTAAATTTAATGGGTGGATCTATTTACCCTCCAAATTCTCAGACGGGAGCATCAATGTACTCCTCTCCTATAAAAGATAACAGACCCTTGCATCCAACCATATAACAACATGACGAGAAAAGGCTTGATCAAAGAAGAAAGGTTAGGTTAAAAACCTAGTACATAGTAAAGCGTATTGCTTATGTTTATATTTTGCTAATTTTAGCTATAGGAACTTAAAACCGTGACGTATGAAATTTACAAATATGTGTATCTGTGTCGCAAAGATCATTTAACAAATTTCTTTTTCAGACAATTCCTAAATATAAGGAATGGTCAAATGTACCCTTGTCAAAATTTAAGAGGGAAGCATCAATGTACGCATGTCTTAGAATGTGTGTCTTAGAATGAAAGAGAATGTGTGTCTGTACCCACGCATAGAATCATATAAGATAATACAACCTGATCAAAGAATTTAAAGTAGGTAAATAAACAAGCACGTGGCCTTATTAATGTTTGATATTTTTTAGCCATGAAAACGAACAATATGAACCATAATAATTTACATAGACATTTATTAAGATATCACAAAACATTTGAAAATTTTGGTTTTTCACGATTCTCAAATTTAAAATATGAATCAATACAAGCCTGCCAAATTTGAATGATGCTGTACCTTATTGCCCATTTCTTATAAAAGGAAATGGATACCTTAAACCACCCACATGCCTACATAACGTGATAAACCATCATAAAAGAGTTTAAATTAGGTTTGAACCTCAAAATGTTCAATTTATCAGAATGTTTTATCCACAAAAAAGGACAAGATGGACTACCTAAATAGATAGCGATACATATTAGGTTTTTAGAAAACATTTACTAAATTCTTGTTTTTCAGATTTCCAAATTTAAGGACAGGTTCTAGGTAACTCTCCGAAAATTCAAGAACGTAGCGTCCATGTGTCCATGTCTTATGTAAGACAAAAAAATCACTACTCCCCCATACCAATATGTAATACAATAAGTCTTCATTAAAAGGAATTAGTTAGGTCAAAAATCTCCGAAATTTATTTAAAAAAGCGAACGAGGTGGTCTCCCAAGTATTACAGAGGTTTAAAGAAAAGTCCAATGCTAATATACGGAATTTTTAAAATATGGCAATTTCCAAGATTTAGTGGGGATGGTCTTGCTAGGTACAACTACCAAAATTTACATGTTGGAGCAAGGTATCCCTCCTAAAATAAAAAAGGATAGTCGTAGGTACCCCTATGTAATTAACTCTCTGCGAGACCCGTAGGTGATTGACTCGAAGCAAGTTGCACCCTCAACTAGTCATAAACCACTCCCTCCTACTACTATCAAGATTATTTTTCACTGGTCTTATGGTCACGTTACTTTGAAGATTTCTAGTGTACTTTTATCAGGCAGCTCAAACATTCAGGCCTGAAAATGCTTTCTCTTTTAAGTGATATATGATTATCCTGAGTTTCTTTTTCACTCTTTGTCCTGTCGAAAAGTTCTGGTTCAACGTTTCAATTCTCTTAACCTCTTGTTTCCTCTTCTTTCACCGTGAATTGCTTTCTACCTAAGATGCATCTCGGGGTTGAAAACAAGATTTTTTGTAATACTTTTGTCCATTTCTATAAATCACATATTGACAGATGTTGACATCTGAAGAGTTACCAGTAACTGTATTGGACGTACTTCCTTCTGCTGAGGCTATTTTCTTACCCCATTGATTTGTGCTTCCCAAGTCTAAACTAACTAACTAACTCTGTGGTTTATGGAACCCGGAGGTTCAATGCCGCGTTCACAAAAGCTCTCCACAGACTTCTATCCTTAGCTAATTGCATCCAGTTTCTACTTTGTATTCCTATCTCTGCGAGATTCATGTTAATATTATCCTCCCATCTGCGCCTAGGTCTTCTTAATGGTCGTTTCCCGATGAGCCTTCCACTCAAGATTTTGAAAGCGTTTCTACTTTTTACCTGCCTATCTAAGCCTCCTAGACTTGACGACTCCAACATTGTTGGGTAAACCGTATTAATTATGTAGTTCCTCGTTATGAAGTTTCAGCCATTCCCCATTCCCGTTCCTCTTGGGTCCGAATATTCGTCTCAGGATCTCGTTCTCAAATACTTTCACTTTATGTTCTTCCCTCAGAGTAAGCGACCATGTTTCGCAACCATACAGTACAACAGGCATGATTATAGTTTTATGTATTTCAAGCTTCAAATTCTTCGACAGCATTCACGACGACAAGGGATTTTAAACCGAATAGTAACACGAATTCCCTGCTTTTAGTCGACATTTAATTTCTTCGTGAATATGACTTTCGTCTGTTAATATTGATCCTAGATATTTGAAAGTGCCCACTTTATCAAAAGTATTATTTAATATTTTAACGCATCCATAATTTGCTGTATTACGGTTCCGACGCAATTCCATGTATTTAGTTTTCTCTGCATTTACTTATAAACCCATGCCCCTGCAAGGATTTAACAAGATCTCTGCACTTCTTTTTATTGTTCTCCTATCATCCTCTATTAAATTTACATCATAGCATATACCATAACCTGGTGAATACCGTTCAACTCTAGGCCCTGGTTGTCATCTTTGATTTTCCTTACGGCTTATTCCAGCACAAAGTTAAATAATACTGGTGACAACGCATCTCCTTGTTTCAGACTATTTTCGACTTGAAAGCTCGTGGACAAAATTTTCCTACCTGGACTTTACTTTGGGATTCATTTAAACATATCTTAATTAATCTAATTAGTTCCCAGTGCACTTTTTCTATTTCGAATTGTTCTCATCGTGAGATAAGTCACACAAAGAAACTTTGATCGAAAGGAGGTCCTCAATAATGTCATCAGAATAAATTAACTCTCTCTATTCATCAGCTGAGTATTCGTTATGTGACATGAAACAAAGGAAAAACTTCTTTGTAATTGCCCAACATCAGGACACAGAAGTCATAAACACAAAGAAGCACCAGAGTCTACACACACAAATGTATGTACGCACAAACGCATACTCACAAATCCATTACGGGCTCTCCCGTGGCAAAGTGTTTGTCATGTTCGAACTGCATAGGGTGCCCGGAATCGATTCCCCGCGAGAGCTCTTTAGATCATATTTGACGTTATAGTGTAAGTTCAAAACTCATATAGCCTTGTGTCCGAAAAGGGAGATTTTATCCTCCAAACTACCAATCAACAAATAAACCTATAATACACTCAACATAGAAAAGAACACACGTACACATATAAATATAAACTTTTGCAATTACACCCTACAAGCGTGTACATTGATACCAAAAGACGCATTAGTAGACCGAACGTTTAGATTTTTTTAAAAAAATAAATAGTTTTGTGAAGCTGAAATATTACCTGAACTATATCAATAGATGCTTTGCTTTTTCTTTCTCTTCCAAAATTTGAGTGAACTTTAAAATCACGAAACAATACTTTTCGGGAAACAAAAAATTTTTCATAGGGGAAAATGTGTTAAAAATTTCTTTGTACAAATCAGGTCAAACTACAAACTAAATTATCCTCAAATTTTTAAGGAAAATTTATCAAACAAAAAATATTGTGGAACTAATTTTTTTGAAAGCAAAACATTTGATCAAACTGACAACATGTCGTGTCGCGTGTAAGAGAAATCAGTTGTCCTCATGAATACAATCTGTGGATATAACTCGGAATGTAGTGAACGGAGTCATTTACTCTAAGTATCATATATTTTGAGATTGAGGAACAGAAAACCAATAGTAATTTCTTCTTTATCTTAAAGGAACTTGATTCAAATAAAAAGTAGATATTTTAAGAATGTTAAAATTAGTATGACATTCCGGAGGATTCATTGATCGTGTAGGATGTATATATGCAGAAATCTTTGAACAAGTTTCTTTACACATTAACGATTATCATACCAGAACAATTATCTTTTTGGATATATAACTACCTTCATATGTTATACTGTTGGAACAGTAACAATCCTTATTCATAGTCATCAAGATGTTAATTCTGGCATCTGTTGGGAGTGAATCACATTGAATTCTGATTACAACACCCATTTAGATGGCCCTCATCCTCTCAGATGCATTGCCTCTCTCACTACATGTGTGTATTTGCATTGGCAGCCGATACAGCAGGTTAAAAGACTCCCAAGCAGCCATCCGATCAACGTTTCAGCCGCAACTCATCACAGGTTACAGCGAAGTAACTCAACTCTGTGTTAATCTTCTGCAACAATTTAATAATAATTGACAGCTCTCCAATACATTACTGAAAATGCGCTGGGATCTGAACAATTTTGGTGCAGTAAAATTTTAGCAATCACCACCGCAGCGACTCGTTGCGGAAGAGAACAAAAATGCAATTTCCAAATCCGTCGTGGAAGTAGATAATGTGAAGATTACATAGTACTGCCTAACAGTATTTCCGTAATGAACTGAGCAGCAGCTATATCAAACATGGGCTTATTATTCTATTTATTATAATTATAGATATAACTTTGTTAAAAGCAAAATACAATTATAAAGCATATTGTAGCTCTCGATAATACATGAAAAATTCAAGAAAAATAATTTCAAATCACAATAAGTACAATAAATTGACGGGTAATGTGGAGTAGATAACAAGTTCTGCATCTTAGTGTCCACGGTGTCGTAACTTATCACCCTTCCACGCATTGCAATGTTTGATAATAGGCCTTAGGTACGTTGATGTTTTTTTTATATATATTTCGTAGGCGTAGTGGGTACTTTGTAGTAGTCAGTTTTGGTAGTGTTTTCTAGAGATACTACAGCCATTCTAGAGTTTAGATTAGATTATATTTTTCGTTATTTGGTCATTAGTGTCTTGTATTTTTCAGATGTTTCGTTCAGACAATACGATTTCAAACACAAACAGTTTGTTTTCTTCATCAAGATAAGTATATTTTATTTCTTTATCATTAATTTCCACTCATTATCAAGGAATGTAATTACCAAACATTCAAACTCTTCTTCCTTGTTGTAACAAGTTTAATATATTTTGTTCTATCTATCTATCTTTCTCTCAACTGTTCATTAAAACAATTATTTGTGTAACCAATTGTCAATTCCTATCTTTCCTGACTTACATATCTAAAATATACATCTTAATATAAAGTTCACTCACGAGATATCCAGACTTATCTTAATCAAGTACACAATAGTGCACAGGTTCCTTTTCTGCCTAGTATTGTCTACCGAAAAGATAAAACTATGTAAAACAAGACCACTTAGAAGAACGTTGAACATTGCTTCATATTCGACAACACAAACTGCTTCGTCATGATAAAAGTTTCAAATATTTAAAGATAAAAGTAAGTTTTACTAGAATTGAAATGGGCGCAGTCCTCTCTGTAGCCTATTGAACCCCAAAGTTTGATGCGGCGTTCAAAAAAGCTTTCCATTGACAACTATCCGTAGCCAAGTTTATCCAGATTCAACTCTTTATTGTTAGTTTTGCGAGGTCCATCTTAATGTTGTTCTCCCATCTGCGCGTAGAGCATCCTAATGGTCGTTCTCCGACTGGATTTTCAGTAAAAACTTTGAAAGCTTTCATACCTTTTTCCATTCTCGCTACATGATCTTACGTTTTTCCATTCGTCTCAGGATCTTGCTCTAAAATACTTTCAGTCTAAGTTTTCCCTGATAGTAAGCTACCTTGATTCGCAACCACACAGTACAACAGCTAATATTATATTTTAGTAAGTTTAAGCTTTAGATTCCTCGACAGATTTCGCGACGACAAAAGATTTTCAAATGAATAATAACACGAATCCCTTGCTTTTAATTTACATTTAATTTCTTTCGGAATATGGTTTTGTTCTGTTAATATATTTCCTAAATACTTGAAAGTGTTCACTTTGTCGAATGTAGTATTTGATACTTTAATACATTCATTATTTTCAGTATTACGATCCCCACGAACTTCCATGTGTTTAGTTTTCTCTGCATTTGCTCCCAAACCCATGCCACTGGAAACGTTAAATAAGACCGCTGTATTTCTTTCTACTATTGTTCTATCATCCTGTATTACATTTACATTGTCGAAATACGGCATAGCCAGCTGTATACTATTCATCTCTAGGACTGATAGCGATATTTGATCTTCCTCATAGCGTACTCCAGATGAAAGTTGGATAATAACGCTGACAACATGTCACCTTGTTTCAGGCCATTCTCGATCTGAAAGCTCGTTAACCTGAATTTTAGTAAGCGGACTTTGGGGTTCATTTAGACATATCTTAAACTAACTAGCCTTTTCGGTATTCCAAATACTTTAAGAATGTTTTTAGAATATATATCTCAATAACAAACTCGTAGGCCTTTCCAAAACCAATAAATAATTGATGTACCGGGATACTGTATTCCCGTTTCTTTTCGATTATCTGCCGCATGTTAAATATTTAGTCGACATTTATCGATTTTGCCTAAATCCACAATGGTACTGTACAATAATTCCATCTGCATATGGAGTCAAACTTACTAATAGAAAATTTGAAAGTATTTTGTAGGGTGTTGATAGAAGAGAAATGCCTTAATAATTACTACAATTGCTTTTATCGTATTTTTGTGAATTCTTCTTTGTCCCAGATAAGGAGAATGTGTTTGTGTATCATGTTCCGAAATTTTTCCCCTCCAGCTAAAATTTATTCTTCCTAAGTTTGGTTCACATCCTGAGATTTGTGTTTCTTTATAACAATTTCTACTTCTGAACGGTAGGTACTGGGATATATGTCCTTCCGTGTGTTTTTCCCTTTTTCCATTAACATTAGTTTTTGCTTGTGTGTTAAGCAAAATGTCACAGAAGTTTTGCCATCTATTCAAGATGTTATCTGTACGAGTGAGAACTGTTGCGTCAACTTTCTTTAATATATAAGAGCGAGGTTGATAGCCTTTCTTGAATTCGTTGATGCCCTTATACATGTATCGAATGTTTTTGTTTTTAGTATTATCTTCAAGTTCATTAACTCTAACTTTGAAACAATTGGGTTTCTTTATTCTAAAATTTTGGAAGTTTCCTTCCTGATGTCAACAACATTTTGTGTAGTTTTCTCGTTCGGATTTTCTAGCCAAGGTAATTTTGCTAGGTTAGTATATTCCTGATTGAACTATTTTTCTTTTATTAAAGTTTGAAAGTTATCTCTAATTTCAACCCAAGTATCCTCAACACTAGTGCATTTCGAATTTCATAAATCTGAATAACATTTTGACACTTCCATTTGGTATTCTCCTCGCAATTGGCTGTCGTATAATTTATTTAAATGAAATATCTCGGTTTTTAGATGTTTTAGGTCTAGCCTGCAATACAAATACTTTTTATATTCCATGTTCCAAATCTCATGTCCATTTTACTATAAGGTCGTGCCAAGTTATCAGTCCTGGCCCGAGGCTTCTGTGAATGTTTCAGAACAAGTGTCCTTTTTTACAGGGTGAGGCTGTTAGCCCCATGTCAAGCAATAAAGTTTGAGGATCATCCTTGTTGTCTGTCCGCGACTGCTTGTTCAGTATATTCACAGCTAACGTCTATATCTAGAGACCTTTTTCTCGATCCGCAGCCTGAGGATGCCCCATGCCGATCAGATTCAAAGCAATGTGGTTAAGTAAGGTTCTTTTTATGCAAAACCATGATCTGCTAATTCTCATGTTCTGATTGATTAACGAAAAATGACTGCTGTACAAAACATGCTAACACCCAACTGAAGGGGCTTCATTCTCTTTACACACCAATAAAATAACGCAGGTCCTATAGTTGAACCGTTTATGCCGTAACGACATTAGAATAATTATGGTTTTAATATCTTATAATGAACAGCGTGTGAGCATTCTTTTGAAATAGTCTAGCAAAAATATCGCCAAATTTTAACCATTTCATGCGTGGATGTATGCACTATGTTTTTTGCTCTTTGTGATAGTTCAAAGTCGAAAAAACGGAAGTACGGAAGGTGCCGCCTCGGCATTGTTGAGCATTTTTATTTACGCCACCTTTTTGAATATGGCGAATTGGGCATCATTTTTGTTATGAAAAATTCATACTTGTTTTTCTAATTCACTTATTTCTCAGACAATTTCAATGACTTTTTGCACGTAAGTTAATATTGACTAAATATAGTTTTATACCACATTATTATCATCCTGATATAAGAAGTTAACAGTATTTCAACCTAAATTCTTGTAAAAAGTCGAGTTTTGTAGAAGCATAATCCAAAGAACATGCTAAAAAAGATATTGTCAAAATTGTCTAACACATTTGGTTTATATCTGGCACAAACATCAAAATATATAGAGTATCACTTAGTCCACTTAAGTTTCTCGGCTGTTTGACCTTTTTAAGTAACGTTCACATACTAATTATTTCCTATAAACTGAATTCAATATTAACTTTGTGTATAAATTATGAGCTACTACATCATTAAGAAAGCTCTATCCTTTTGCTAGATTGTTTTTTGTCATTTGTCAGTTAGGATAACAGTTAGCAACACTGCTACTTCCTAATGTTATCTTAAATAGAATGGACGCTGAAGAAAAGTTAACCTAATTTATAAAAAGGACAGTGTATTCTCATAGATGATGTAGTCGTTAAGTTACATTCAATATTAACATTAATATAAAACCTATGTGTAGAATTACTGAGATTTAGTGCTATTTCGTTAATACTTACTAAACATCACAACGAAAAATAGTGCTTTCATTGATAACTTGTCTTAAAGAAATACAGAAACTTATGCATACAGTAATACTTCACTATATTGGACTTTGAGTTAAACAAAGATAAGAAAATTAATCTTTGTAAAATTATGTTTATAAAATTAGTTATTTTTCAGTGAACTCTGCTCCAGCTGAGTTGAAATTTTGCAAACTGATAAGCTGATTGAATTGATATCGTTTATCTTGTTATTAATCCTCAGGATATTCGTCGTCGGTGAAATCTTCGTCTGGTTCTTCAGCTGTTAAATTCTTGAGTCGCGTTTTAGAACTTTGACAGTTTGCTTCACCAGAGCAGGCACAAAAAGCAGTACAACTTAGGTTGGAAGATGCGCTGTTATAATTGTATGAGCATAAAGGGGTTTTTCACACCCACAATTAATCATTTATAGAACTAGTGGCGGAGCCCCTTCTGTTGTAATAGCCACCTTTGCTGCTACGAGAACGTTAGCTGAGCTATCGTAACACCATTCAAAATTGTAAAGGATCAAGAGTAGGACCAGTTGGTTCCATTACATATCTCCATATTGTACATTGAAGGTGTGCTCGTTTCACACGTTCCGGAAAGGGTTCAGTTGTTGGTGGCAATGTTCTAAAAGGTGCAGCAAATACTGCTTTATGCTTTCCGGTAATAGTACCCCAAAAGAGAAACTTTACGTCTGCCATTGTATCGAAAGATTCTTTTACATATCATGATCCTATAAACCTTGTTGTCTCACTGATAATAGAATGCATATTGACATCTAGAAGTCCCAAAAGGTGTAACCCTTTGCACTCTTGATGCTTCTTGACTATGTTACCTTTACCAATTCCCTAAATGTTTCCTGCACTATCACATCTTGAGAGAGCGTGAGCTGCTAACAACTATGTCCTTGTCTCATAACTGTTGCTCCTATGTCAATTCCATAACAACATTTGCTTTCAAACTATAAAGATTATAAAAGTGAAGTAGTAAAAGAAATATGTCTGCACCATCACAAATCACTTTTCAGTTTTTGTAATTACTATCTAGTACTCTTTTCACAATACTCTGAACAATTAGTACATTAGCTTATTCATGTTTTATTCGGAGGTCAATTCGTTCCATCACAACACTGTTCTTAATTTCAAGAGGCGCTCCATGTTGACCAATTATGGCCAGTGTTTGCGAGTTCTTTTCAGAGAGTGGCCACTGTGCTACACATTTTCATATTATGTCTATGAGTTGAACTTTATTTTCGTACACTTGCAATACAACATTTTGTGGTGGGATTTTGCCATCAAATAGAGGCAATACTTTTTCTTACTTTCTCTGACGCCCTTTTGAACCTAGTCATACTTCGATTGATGACCTCGTCATATCGGTCAAAGAGCTCCTCCGTGGCTAAGCGGTTAGCGTACGCGCCTTTAGCGTGGGAGACCCGGGTTCGATTCCCGGCGGGAGCTCATGCGGTTCTGATTCCACGTTAATCAGTAGTTCCACGTCTCATATAGCTTCGCTGCTCAACGGGACGTTAAACTCAAAACCAACTCAACTCAATATCGGTCAATATGAGACAAACTCTTGAGTGCCTATGATGCTTCTCCAGATGCTCAGAAAATTTAACAAAATAATATCTAAAATTCCATTTGCTGGCATTGCAACTATCCACAAATATAGCACAACCATCAAGGAATACTTCATTCGTTGCAGAGTAACATCTTTATGAATATTCTACACCAAAAATGGTTTTCATCTTTGATTTGCTAGTACTTCTTATCTCTTTATTGTCTTTAACTAAAGCGGTTGGGTCATGCTAAAATATTATCTGATATCGAAGTCTCAATTTATCAACATGCTGGGTACTCGGGTGTACACAAGATTAGAATCAACTATTGGCTTACTTGAAACTTTATCATTTTTCTTCAAGTTAACCATAGTGACTACTCTCCTCTCTACCCTATTGTGGAAACGTTCTGGCCTTGATTCCTCAAAACTTTTGATCTGAGCTTCTTCAATTACAACAGTATTATTCACGTTAATGTCTTTTGATGAGGTTACTCCAGATACTATATTTATAATTTCTAATGGACCTCTTTCGGTTGCAGAGGACTTTTGAACTGTACAACCTTAAATCGTATTTTTCCTAGATCATTGTTATCCAGAATAATTCTTACTGGAGATTCCTCTTTGTGATACATTACAATCTTTTGTGAGTTGCAGGCGTCTTGTATATCTTCAATGTCCTCTCTATTAGGTTGAAAATGTGTAGACTAAGTGCCCATTTTCAAATGCTTTAGGTTTTAGAGTAAGACCGATTATACCTTCTGGGCCATGATCATATCACATAAATTTGAGTTGGCGACAGTGTTAAACGATGTGAACATGAAGTGTGTTCTATAGTATAAAATTTTCCTTTACAAAGGTTATTTGCTCTGCAGAATTTCAAAATATGTATTGAAGGTCTTACTGATTAACGAATCAAATTTGTATTTCCTGAAAAAGGAGCCACTAATGCGCAGGGCGCTATATTGTAAAAGGCTCGTATATCAAAATACCCAACAACGCGGAGCTGGCACACTTCGGATATCTATTCTATGTATTAAGGTCTTTCAAATTATGTTAAAAAAGTTTGGGCATGTCTTTACGCAAGGCGTACCTTAGATACTGCTATACTGAAAGATGCTAAAACTTGATGGATTATATATAGTTGTAGAAAAAAGGCTTAACCGGAGAGCGTCATAACCTCATTTTCAGCATTTCTGGACATAACCGCCTTTGCACACCAATCCGTGAATTAAATTTGTTCATTCGTTATTTCGCACTTACTTTCTTTACTTGTGTTCATGGAATATATTGGGCGTTTGGGAAGAAATTTCTTTGCCGAGTAATAATCTTTTATTGCTGGGCCATAAAAATCTCTGATTATTTAAAATGTATCGTTGGTGAAAAAATGAGTGGTGAACAATACGAATAAAGGGACAATGTTTAGAGATATATTCAATGTATGTAATAGTACTTATTAAATGAATCGCATATGATCGTATCAAGAGGCCTCATTCCTAGTAAATAATTGTCTAATATACAAATACCGTACATATTTTAATACATACATATAAATCATAATCATTATCATGTTATCCTGGCCCGCTAGGCCTTTTGTGATTTTTTTGATTTGTTATGAATACATCTTAAAGTGTATCATGGGAGAGCACAAAACACTTTGCAAATGAAAGCATCACTTCCACGTACCGACTGTGTAGTACGTACTTTCCGCTAAGATTTGGAGAGTAAATAAACGCTTCAAACACATTAGCCTTGAGTCACAATTTAAACATATATGATAGTATATGAGAATAGACTTGTGATTCACCTAAATTTCTGCAGTGGATACACCTTAAGTGCAAATAAATCATAGATGAATCAATGGTGAAAATACAGTAATGAAGTTAAGCTTACTTTATATGCATCATTTGTATAGCCAGGTAAGTAATACTACAAAGTCAATCGGCTTCTGTGTTCGACAGAGATATTTGAGATATATGTATTAAACCCTTATTGTACTGGGTTCTGTTTATAGTCCATGACGTGACCCTTCTCATTCGTTAAGAATAAGTGTTCATCACTAACTGCATTTGAACATTGATCGAGCCATATATATACTTCTACTAAGTAGATTGGAAATAAAACCTCGGTAGTGAGAGTTCAAAATAATGATGGTAAATTCAAAAATATCTTCGTTTTGCGTATTTCGGCTGCCTTGAAAAATCCAATTGTTTGGGGTCAGATTCCTAATGGTGCTAGCCACTACAAACCGTACGTAAATGCAAATTTTACAAAATTTCAAAACATTTTGGCCGCTATCAATTTCAGATGTGAAACCGTATCCTCTTAACCCCATTTCAGTACATGTAATCGGGAGCAATAATGAAGTCGAAATTATAATTTCTGGACTGTACGTAAGTAGTATAGGTGTAACTGAACCTAGTAGTTCTAACATTATTTTATGGAGCGTTTGTGTGTCATTTTTGACAACAAAATTCTTAGTGTTTAATTCGTAATTTGCGACGCTTCAATTCATAGGCAATCTACTAAAAATAATTTTTGAATATTTATCTATGGACAATGCTTGGTACGTTTTTACACCAAATTTAATAAGATAGAACATCTATTATTGTGTAAGCAGCAATTTACAACAAGACCAGGATCTCTAGTCGTATTAAGAGGAGGAGATAGAAGCATAGATAGAGTCGATCAAGCTTCTGGATACCATTATACGGATTATAAACACTTTAGACAATTAGTATAGAAATAGAGCTGATAAGGAAGTTTGAAGATATAAAACGTTTGCTTCTGATGTTACCACTGATGTGACTATCGATGATAAACTTACAACATTTGTAGCTTCTGTGATTACTTGCAATAAAATTGCAATATGATAGGATCTATAAACACCTACAATTAAAATGAAGGTGAAAGGCACTAAAACTGAAGTAGAACCAAACAAGCTGCAGTTGGTTTAACGGATACTTACTCGGCACCATCTCTCAAACTGTAGGGAACAGAGGATACGGTATGACACAATGAAGTTACATTGAGTGTACATCAGGTAAAAAAAAAAACCCTTGAAGATCCTAAATCTGTTGGAATTATTTTCAGCATTTCAGCTTTATTAGTTGAACTCTGTGAGTTTGGAAGTGTAGCAGGTAGATAATCGGTTTTTGCAAGATAGTAGACCGTTATCTTTGTCAACATTTGGGTAGAGAAACAGTTGGCCCCACAACATTTTCTGGATCAATTGGGAAGAATCTAAGCGGGTGTGAGAAACTGCCAGTGATAGATTTTCAACTAATAGATTGTGTAATTTCAGAAGTTGACAGAAATTCTTTGAGTAAAGACCAGAGATATCTTTTAGATATATGTCTGGCGGTCAAAAGTGGCATGTGTCCAAGTGATTTATCAATTCGTGCTCCCGGACCACTTTCACATTCCAGATTGCTCACTTGTGCAAATATAGTTCTCTAACTATACATAAGTGGAGCAAATCCCTCAAATGAGTTAAAAACAATAGTGACTTTCATTTTGAAATCTTACATGCCAGTGTGGTTTGAAATTAAATACAGCAATACCTTCATAAGTGGACCCATTCATGTATATAGAACAATTGAAACATTTCGATACTTGCCTGACAATTTGAAGCAAGTTGTTTTCCCCGTCATTGAAAGGAACTCGTTCCTTGCCCACCCCGAAAATATTTTAATAGCCATGATTTTTTGATGAGAGGAAGCACATTAGAGAACTAGGGCTTAGAAGAGTGTTGAAAGCCAGGATTCAAATTAGGACTCAATTCAAAGCCAGGATTAATCTGATTCAAAAGGAAAAACCATCAGAACCTTTCTTACTCCAACTGTACATTTTGGAGCCTCAGATCACATTGACATGATTGATTGGAGTGAAGCCAATTATTCTTTTCCACCTCTTCTTCGAAAAATTTCAAACGACAACAGAAACTCTTTCATTCAACGAGGAGAAATACAGGATGGGGATATCAAGAAGTTCCCCTGCCATACGCAAGGCCTGGAGCGATGTGTGAAGCTTGTTACAGAAGCTTCGCTCTATGTATGCGGATCCAAATGAAGAGATGGCTACATCAGAGCAACGTTGAAATCCAGATATTTGATGCCCAAGTCCAGAACAAAATCTGACTATAAAATCGCTTCAATTTTGTAAGTCTTTCAAAAAAGAAAAAAATGTAAATTTGTAAATATTGTAAATAGTACACACCTTTTATGGCTGAGTGGGTAGGAAGAGTGTGGGTGGAACTCGAAGTGCAGCCTCCTCCTCTGGGTTTTTGTTATATATAAAAACAAGCGAAAAGCTGCACATTTGTGCTAGATTTGAAAATTATATGTCATAACCTTGCAACTCTCTCATTAAAACATTAAACATTATAAAACATATTAGAACGCATGTTATTACATCAGCACTATAGGGCATTAAAATATCGCAGTTTATAATTTTTTATTTAAAAAAATACGAACAACAGACATTTTTCTTAAACTTTATGGGCTTTGCGCGATCGGAAGATATTCTATAAAATCATAAAACAACTGTTTTTATTATTAAATAAGGCATGTTGTGACGATTTATCATTACAGGGTAAAAAATACGAAAGTATTTTATTTTAATAAAGAGTAAGAGAAAATTAAGTTTTTCGTGTTTTTAAAAATTTTTCAGACGCTTTGCGCGATCGGAAGATATTAACCGACTTCGACACTTTTCATTTTATTTTTCAAGTCATCAACAGTCACAACTTTTCCCCGGGATAGCAACTCGGAAACTAAAAAAAAAAGTTTTCTTCGATCCACCCTAATGTAGGTGTAGAAAGGGTAACCACTTCGAATTCAATATTACATTACAGTTTAACAGTTTAAATATTGATAAACTTGATTTTGTTGCAGTTGGTTTCCAAACAGCATTACAAAAGTGCAATAAATTTAATAGACGCTAGCTCGTTTGAACAATAAAAAAAATATGCAGATGTTCTTGCAAAATGGATGAAATGAGTTTTTTCAGAGAAAACATCTGAATCTAAATTTTAATCAGTATAGTGTTCTAAAGCATATGCTGCGTGCACAAAATTCCAAGTTGTTACTCAGTTAAATATACATACATTTTACTTTGCACATTTTATTTTGTACCACCCTGTATATATATCAACAAACAGAAGTGAACAAAATCAAGTGGCGATTAACTACTGAACAAATAGTATTATCACCGTTTATTTTGATGAAGTAGTTTTAATGACTCAATTTGTACCATTGTTCTTATAGCTAGCGTGTTCTTATTGCCCCTATAAGCTACGTATATGGCATCAAGAATGAATGTAAAACAATTTTAAATTACAAAGAGAGTGAACTGGTTTGGAAGATTTTGCGGAAGTTTGACGGAAACAATATAGTATACAGAGTGATTTGAATTTAAACTAGGGAAGGAAAAGGAACCGATTCGAATTCAAATGAGTCAAAAATATTTTACCAGCGAACTAGAAAAAGGAGAAAGCAGTTCACTTAACCAGTAACTGTGGGAGAGAGCAATGCATACTAATTATTATCTCAGAGATCACATATTGACCTATGACGTCTCTCCGTACGCAATCAATAGTATTTCTAGAGAAGTAAGAGGGAAGTTTTTCAATATTTTCATACTTCCAATTTACTTCGAGACACTTATCAGATCCTTACAGCCACCTACGACGCACTAACGGTTTACTCCGGTTCACTTCCTATTTATTTCAATTTTGAAAACTCTCAATGATTTGAAGATCACGTGACTGAAAATCAATCAATTGTATCTAGTGTAATATTCGTAATTTAGGGTAGACGTTTTCCATTTAAAATGTGGCCCAGAACCACAAAGTTGTATCGACTCTTGCCTCTTTCCACTTGGTAGCGTAGAAGTCGAAAACAACCTTTATTAAAACTAATACAATCGTATCATAAGGGCTAAATTTGCTTTCTATCATATACGCTAGCTGCAAGCCATATTTTAGAAACAAAATAGCCTTAAATGTGATTTGAACTTTTGTATTTGATGAATCCATAATATAAAGCGTGCGGCAGCTATTTGAGAACACGTAGTATCAATGACACAGTATCCTGTATGTTATTGTAACCCATCCTTTTTCGTTGCAGCTAAAAATGGCAAACCCTATGCTAAACCAGGAAATGAACGTACTTGCAGTCATCGTCTTCTTGGCTGCATAACACGCCGATTCCAAGATCGCTGCCTTCCTGAACGTCCCTGGTCATTCGTTTTCAAAATTGGAAGAGAACCGGAAGACGCCAGTGGTGATATGGAAACCGTTTCCCACAGAAAATGACATTGTCAGTGCTCGTACAGGACCAGGACGCCCGAAGTCATAGCTTCCGTCCAAGCTGTTCTCAAAGGAGACCCAGGGAAGTCCATGAGGGCACTCGCATGAGGGAAGCAGGTTGAGGAGTCCACCATTCGACGTGTAGTGTATGAAGGCCAGCGTTATAACTTGTACCTGATGTGGAGAGGCCCGTTCATGTCCGCCAGGACCAGGGAGAATAGAGTGAACCTCGCCAGGCGCCTTTGGAACAAGCTGAAGCATTCCGAGCACACAGAAATGCTCTGGTTCTTCTCGAATGAGAAAATCTTAATCAAGGACCAGAAGGAGAACCGCAGAAATTATCGGTGGTTGTGTAAAACACCCGTCACGCACACCATGTTCCTGCCTCCGTGATGGTTATGGGGGTCGTGAGCAGTGAGGGCAACGTAATGTTTCCACATTTCTTTAGTCAAGCTGCCACTGATCTTTAGTCTTTAGGAGTCAACGCCGTTGCTTACACCGATGTGTTGAAAATGGTTGTGCAGTCCTGGATTACTTTTATAGCACGTCGCAGACCATATGTTTTTCAGCAGGACTCCGCTCCCGTCCATACGGCGTATTCAACCCAAGGATGGTTCCCCACGAATTTTCACGACCACGTCACCCCAAATATGTGGCCCCAGCTCCCCTGATGTCAACCCTTTGGAATTTATGTCTGGGGCGTGGTTAAGAGGGCATCTAATAAGCATCCAAACACCGTTTCTGCTCTCAAGGCAGCCATTGTAGATGCCATGACAAACATTCCCAGGACGCATCTCAATCTTGCCTGCCGACAGTTTCGACAACATCTAGACGCTATTGTTGCGTGAGATGGCGGTTTCATAGAACGATATCCTGTATTGGGTTGTCTTCACGTGTACATTATGTGCAATGGTCATTAAATGCTCTATCTTCCGCCTGTGTTCCTTTTCCCGCAGATGTTTTAATCTCAATTAGCTGCCGCACCCTCCATATCTTAATTTATGATTTCTGATATTTTGCGTTGGGCGTCTAGAATATTTATAAATGATTACTGACTATTAATGGGAATCTTTGATTCGTTATTATTTTACTGTTTCAAATTCATATAACATGTTTTTTGAGTACAATAAAATATATAAGGGTCAGCCCACCATACGCGAAGCTCTTATGCCACCTCTTCGGTTTTTTGAGAATCACTTAAGATATTTATACTCGGCAACCCACTACAAGCGGATGCCAAAACTCGATGCTTATTCCACATCTAAAAACCCATACGTGAAACTGAGATCTTGTCCCTTTAGTTGATGGGCACCTCCCATTGAATGTATACGTATGAGGAATAGAGATTAATTTAATATTTTATTGTGATTTTAGTTCGCATCTTGTATCGAGTCATTTCGAGATTATAACATATTAATCTGCAATATAGATAGGTTTTGTTAAACTGTGTTAAATAAATACCTAATATGATAATGACAAGTTTTTGAGTTGAGTTGATTTTAGTTTAGCGTCCCTTTCAGCAGCGAGGCTATATGAGACGTGGACCTACTGATTAACGTGGAATCCGAACCACATGAGCTCCCGCCGGGAAATGACAAGTTTTTAATACTGCCCTCTCAATATCTTAGTAACTTTATTCTTTCATAAACACATACTGTGAAACATATTGACTTGAGTTCTGAAGGTCTTTGCGTTAAACGTCAGAATAGTTCCGGATGCACTTGCATGAGTCTTAATGATTTTTATTTATTCCGGACGCTTTCTCTGTCATGGTAAACTGACGTGATACTTTTCTAGAAAAAAAGTATGGCTCTCGTATTAATCTCTGGAGAGGGTAATTACTCTTTTGATACCCATTTCTTTTCTTTTCTTTTGTGAATTCATATTGAGCATGATCTACATTTTTAAGCAATGTATTCTTTATTACTGTTGGTATGTGCGTTTGTTAGTCCACAAGTGTTTATTTGATAGAAATTGATAGAAAACATACGATTCTGGAAATCACGTTTTGTATATTAAGGAAAATAACATCAAAACCGCAATTAATTTTAACACTACTTTACTGCAGAGAAAACTTTTGTTTGTACATAATGTTCCTGCACTTGCTCCATTGGATAGGAAAAACTTTGGAAGCAAACTTATTGTGATGCTATAGCCGCAAATACACTGCTGATTAGATGTTTTCATTGGACTTGTGTTCTACATTCCTTTATGGTGCTATTTTAAAGGACAAGAGAGGTGGGAATCTGTGTCAAATTTGCATAATATAGCGGATGTGGAATGCATTCGAATCATAGGTCGTCTATAGTTGCAGTGGTAACACGAGTAACATGGACACGGGTTATATTATGCTGATACAAATATATTCAACTCAACAATCCCCGTCCTTTCGTGAGTATTGTTGTCTTCAAATGATTTTTGAAAAGATAAGTGTAGGCGGCACAAGTTGCTGTGATGCGTGGGGACATGAGGTTTCGCAGAATAGGACTACTCTTATCCACAATAATGTCAACATATTTTTTTGCAGAGGATGCTCTGCGAAACTTCTTTGTTGTCGGGAAAGGAGAATGTTGGCATTTATTCCTTGCCCAGTTAGTCTCTGGTAGAAAATGATACATTCAACTTTCATCCCATCTTACACTGTGAGCGAGAAAAATTCTCGCCTTTTTCTTCATAACGCTCAGCAGCTCGTGACATGTATCAATCAGACGGTCCTTAAGTTCTTTAGCATTTGAGGACCACATCTGGTGGCTACAGTTCTGTAGTACTATTCAACACGAATTATATGACCTTCTCAAAGAAAACTCATGTTTAGAAAGGAAGCAATTTCAGACAGGGTGACATTCCGGTTATGCTGAAGAAGCTGATTTGTTCCTACTCTGGACTCCCGGTAATTTCTTGTATGTAGAAATATCGCTGTAAGAGACAGTCTTTACCATATTCCATCTTCATTCTCTGGTGAATTTCAACCGGTTTCCAAGAACTGTGTCTGCAAATGTACAAACACCTAAAAGAAAATAAGTGTTTTAATGACACGTTGGCGATTTTCATTTGAACTTCCTTTGTATAGCAGGTAACGATCATACGTGGTTAGCAATTCATATTGTGCACTTTGAATTACTTAGGTAAGTAAACATTTGGTTTGCTAGTGCAATGAGTATTATGGTAATAAACTTGCTAAAATGTCTTCCACATTTGACCATTATAGCTATATATTAACTCATATACACAATGTACGAGAACACTTCTACCTTATTCTATTTTTTCAGACCTCCAAATAGGTCAGTACAGTTCTGCAATCATCCATTCAAATGGAATTTCTAACAGAGCACTCCCATAAACATAACTTGGAGGACATAATATAAGTTGATATTTTTACTTTCCTACCCACGTACTGATCAGTAACAACGCTGTTTCTGTACTGATTGCTCAACAACCTTAGCTAACTATACACAACACTATACACAAGACCTATGTTTGAATATTCTTCTAAAAATGACCTCACACGTCAGCGTTTATCATGAAGGTATCATTCCGCAAGCCACCCGTCGCACCCTCGCACCGTGTACAAAGTCCATCCATCCAGATGCATATATACATACGGTCATGTTCAAAATAGAACTAGTTGTGCTCCCTTACACCCTCATCATATGTTTTTATTGTTAATGAATTATGTGATATTTGTATCAGATAATCCACTCTCGGCAGGAAAATATGTGCTGCTGACTATATCCTCGAGAGGCTGTTTCAGAAAATGAAGGATCGTAATGCAATATTACTATTAGCAGGAGAAATACGACGTCACTCCGGCTTTACCTTTCAATAATAGTATAAGTGAATTGTATATGCCCCAAGAAATGTAATACAAAAGAAAAACATCGCGACTATTCTGCAGTGAAGAAAAACATGTACTATTCCCCTTCATAATTTAAATAAAATACAAAAATGAACAAATACATAAATACACGTGTATATCAATTATTTTTAAATCGCAGAGGAACTTTTACATACAAACGAAAACATGCATTCTACCACCACCAAATGACAACATTCTCGCGTATCCGTAAAAAGGCATACAAACTAATATAAAAGATTATGATGTGTTTATTATGACGATCTCTTTGTACACCTTGTTTCAAAAAGGTTGAGCGCATTCTTTATTGGTGTTTTGAGGCAAAAATTTTCTAAGTCCAGCTTCGGGTATCTTCGGGAAAAAGTAAGCCAGGTTCGAACCTCCAAGCCAGCCTTTGCAATCGGGAAAAAGTTTGCAGATTTGTTTTTCTTCTTTTAAATATAATAAGACTTGTTACCAAGTGTTTAAAAAAGCAACATTGATTGAAATACTTAATGATACAATATTTCGAAACTTTTTTTTTTTTAATGTCAGCACATGCTTGTTTGTCATTTAGCTCTCCATACGTAATGGAACATTTAAATACGTTAAAGAATCTTTCCATATGTAAAAGAATGCTCAAAGTTAAGAAATAGAACATAATTATCGCCTGAGTACTAAAATAAAAGTCAAAGTAGAACAGAAACAGCGTTTGTAATGGATATGCATGTCATAATTATCTTGAGATCCGTTATACATCGCTAGAAGCATAGCTCTAGAAGTTCTTGCGTTAGCTCATTGGTAAGCTGTCGGATTTCAAATCTTAAGGTTGAGAGTTCGAATCCCGTCTAGGTTAGTCCTTTTTTAAAATTATATTTTCCGCAATGCATGAAAAATTATATAAAATAATTACATTAGAATACATAAGTTGTGTATATATAACATAATCATTGCAGAACATAGTAATTATTATGTTTAAAATATAACATCTGAGATAATTTTCACAGTAGGTCGGTATTATATATGAGGATGTAAATACAACTTAAGAAACTCGTTCAATAGCAATAAATAAGTTATGTAGTGTATTTATTTGCATCTATTTGTCATACAGATGTAACTTCTCAATATTCTCATTACAGCATGTCATTTACATTCGTGAAATACAATATATTCCTACGGATATAGAAATTGTATAAACAGAGTATTCAAAGTCGTATCCTGCTTCAAGACACATAACTTTTCCCGATCCCCTTAACGTCACGGGAAGAAACACAAACTGTCTTTAGAACGGAATGTCGTTACTTAGAGTCTCATTCGAATACGTTGGATATGCTTTTGTATATTCATCTCTCTCTCTCTCTTTCGCTTTGTTTATGTGTGTGTGTGTTGCGGAATATCCCAAGTTGAATACAACATTTGCCAAGTATATGAGCATCATTGTCATCGAATACCAGAAATTGAAAGTCGTGTTTCTTCAGGTTGGGTTTGCGTGTTCATGTTAGCTCACTGGTAGAGTACGGACTTGCCAATAAAGAGGTCTTGAGTTCAAAGCCTACACCTAATAATCATTCTTTTGTTAGTAGGATTGCACAGAAATCGGATACAAGGAGTGGTTTACTTCTAGAAATATTTTCAGAAGCGTTTAGGTAGCCCTGAAAAGGGCTGTTTTCGGGAGTTAAGGCGGGGACATTAATATTGTGTCCAAGACCCTTCTGAATTTATTACACGCTCCATTCTTCTGGGCATGGAATCTATTACATGGGTGACAAATCTATCTCCTTCTCCTACCTCCAGCCATGCTTCGGAAACAGATGCCACAGGTCATCTTGAGTTCTTGGTGGATCTGCCTCAGGCCAACTTTCCCTTAGAGTACGCTTCACTTCTGCCCACATATTTTCCATGAGATTGAGGTCTACTCCACGAGCGGCCAGTCGATTAAATCAATCTCAGGATGCCCTGCGAACCATTCCTGAATCACACGGGAAGTATGTATTGGCGACTGGTATTGCTGGAACTGAATTACACCATCAGGCTGAAATACTCGTACAGATAGCACCATGATATTACTGATAATGTCTAAGTACTGAGCATTGTCCAGATGTCCTTCAATATTATGAAGCTGTCCTGCTCCGCGACTGGAAATCCAACCCCAACATAAAATAGATACATGGCAACTGCGATTGCAAGCAGCCACATATCCATGGTCATATCGGGTGCCTCTTGGACGATACACAAAACGGCGTCCCTCCTTTGATGTTGTGAATATGGGTTCATCTGAGAAAACTACGTTTTCCCAATTGAGACCCACATTCGCCTGTGCAAACGCGAGACGGTAAATTTTGTGGTCGTCTGAGAGTTATTCCTTCACGGCAGCAACACGGCCACGTAACCCAGCATGACGAAGCCTTCGCAGAGCTGTATGCTTTCTACCAGGAAAGAGAGAAACTTCCCTTAGCTGTCTAGACGTCCTTAGTGGGTCTAACCGGGCTTCGTTTACTAATCTCGCATCTTGGGCTTCGGTTGACACATGCGGACGACCAGGAGATCGTAAATTATCAGTCTGACCTGTAGCACCATATTTCCGAATCCATCGCCTTCCTGTTGAGGCCGGGACATCTACTCGCCTGCTAGCTGCAGTTGCAGAATAACCTTCCAACTCCCATAAAGTAATTACTGCTGTACGTCTATCCATAGTTACCAATGTTCTGAGTTGTGAGAAGGAAGCAATAGGTAAAAGCTAGTACCTGACGTGTGATTGGTTACTTGCACGACACGCCTATTGTGGGGAACAGCGTTGCCAGATCTAGCATAATTTGTATGTCTCTAGCATCTAGCATCTTGCTTTTAGCATCCTGCCCAAATCTAGCACAATTTCAGCAAGTTTATCAGAAAGCCGTAAAACCTGGAGATGAGAAAGAAGTTGGTCGTGGGAAGAAAAAGAACGGCAGAAATGTATCCTCTTCCATTGATTCATACAGTCGGTAAACCATACAGGCAGTCTTATTTTCCGAAGTAAGTTCGAAACGTCTTTGGGATTTTTTGTGGCTCCACCCAGGGTTTTCTAATCCTTTAACTCCGAGGCATGGGCGGAGCTATGGGGGCCTTTCTCCCCCCAACTTTTTGACAACTTCACCATCTTTATTTCTGACTTCATGATCATATTTGTTCCTGAAATGACAGTTCCGAGACCGACCAAAAATCTGCCGCCCCCCTCCCTAGCAGACGATTTCCAACTCCCCTTATGCTGCGAAGTAATTTTCTTTCAAAATATGTAAACAAAAACTTTGCATTTATTTATACGATATATGCGCCATTGAGTCTGGCAACGACTGCATTAATTTAGCTGAGTTAAAATTTTGGTGCGTGAAATATTGCATTCTTGCTCTCTGTGTATTTTAAGTTACGTTATCGTATCTCAACTTCGTTTTTTTAAACTCCTGAATTAGTAATTATGAGGATCTAGCTTAGTTTGACCGAATCTAGCATAAGTTCGATCAGGTTTTGGAATAATTCCGAGCTGTGAGTCTGGCAACGCTGGTGGCGAACGACTTGGTCAACGACTCGCGAAAGAAATCTGAAAATGGTGTGTCGTAATAATAATGTCAAAAACAGATTTTATAAAGGAATATTAATACATACGAAAAGCTGTTTAAAGAATGAATTGTTATACTGACTTTACACGTATAAAAACATATACCATATACCAAACAGATTGAGCGATATGATGATAGCTGTTTTGAGACAAACTCTTTCGAAGTCCAACTTCGGGTATCTTCGGAAAACAGTAAACTAAAGCTGCTGGTTCAAACCTTCAAAGCCAACCTTAGTAATCGGGAAACGATGTACAGATATGTTTTTCCTTCTGTTAAATATAATAAGACATGTTGAAATGGTATTAAGTGTAGAAAAAAGTAACATTGAAATACTTAATGATACAATATTTCGAGACTATGTATTCACCTCTCGTTTCGTCATTGTGATTTCCATACGGAAAAGAGCATTTACGTATGAGCTCAGTTATATTTCAGAAGCAGCTTCCGAAAAGCGGTCATGTTAGCTCAGTGGTACACCACCGAGCGTTTAAATCGTGAGTTCGATACCCGTTCAGGTGAAATTCTTTTATGATATTCTACTTTCCTCAATGCATGAAAATTATGTAAAATAGTAACATTACAATTCATCAGTTGTATATATCAGTTGAATATATATATTCATATCATCAGTTGTATATATCAGTTGAATATATATATTCATATCATTTCACGCCATAAGTAATTCTTATCTTTAAAATATAACATCTGAGGTATTGACAGAACGTCGGTGTGTTATGTGTGAATATTGAATACAAATTTAAAAAATCGTGTAATAGCAATAAATAAGTTATGTAATGTATTTATTTGCAGCTACTTTCATCGCAGATAACTTCTCAATATTCGCATTACAGCATTTAGGTAGAGCATATCGAAAATCGGATCGTGGTCCAAGACAAAAAACTACCTAGCAACAAACTGTCACGTAAGAAATTCGCGAATCGCAAAAGTAAAGTGAAGAGATTGAGAGCGGTAATTCCTTAATCGCTCTCTCTCAACTCTCTCTTATCTGCATTTATACACATAAAAGTGTATGTATGTATGTTCCAACATAACTCATGTATGCCTAGGGCAGGGTTTCTCAACCTGGGAGTCGCGGCCCCTAGGGGATCGCGAAGATAGGCGGAAGAGATAAATATAGTTAGAATCTAATACCAGAAATTATTTTTAAATATTATTTTTAATTTTGTTCTGATAGGAATACTTTTGTTTTCTATACACACTGTAAAGAACAATAAAAAATAAGTCTACTGAACATTTTCAAAGGGTGTAGAATTCGTGTTACTATTCGGTTCAAAGTCTTGTCGTCGCGATTTCTGTCGAGAAATTTGAAGCTTAAAATATACAAAACGATAATCATGCCTGTTGTTCTGTATGGTTGCGAAACATGGTCGCTTACTTTGAGGGAAGAACATAGACTGAAAGTATTTGAGAACAAGATCCTTAGACGAATATTCGGACCCAAGAGGAACTGGAATGGGGAATGGCGGATACTTCATAACGAGGAACTACATAATTTATACGGTTTACCCAACATTGTTAGGGTCGTCAAGTCTAGAAGGCTTAGGTGGGTAGGTCATATAGCTAGAATGGAAGAAAGTAGAAACGCTTTCAAAATCTTGACTGGAAGACCAATCGGAAAACGACCATTAGGAAGACCTAGGCGCAGATGGGAGGACAATATTAAGATGGATTTCGCTGAGATACGAATACAAAGTAGAAACTGGATCCAATTGGCTAAGGATAGAAGTCAGTGTAGAGCTTTTGTGAACGCGGCATTGAACCTCCGGGTTCCATAGGCCATAGAGTTAGTTAGTTAGTAGAGTTGTTTAAAAATGAATTTAAATCAAAGAGGTATGATATAAAACGAATGAGAACTGTATATAGAAATACTAGAAAAATACACATGCAACAAAACCTGCACATTGAAATACAATTAAAATTAAAACCTAATGAGACACCTAAGCATGGTGTAATTTCACTAGTTCAGCAATGTCCGGTTCAATCTTCGTGGCGAACATTATCAAGCCATTTTCAACTGATAAGCGATTTCTTATCTTTGTTTTAATGTTTACCATAAAAACACACTTTCGCACAAGTACGATATAGCAAATGGAATTATTACTTTTAAAGCAGCAATCCCCAGACCAGGATATTCTTCTCTCCTCATCAGGCAGAACTTGTCCAAGTCTTCGTTACAAAAAACCAGTTGCAAAGACTTGTCGCATGATCATTCTATTATTTGGTCAAGAAGTTGTGGGCTTAGATCGGATACGTTAATGGCCTCTTCAATGAAGGAGTTTAACACCCATCTTGAACCAGCACCTTCGTCGTTGGGAATATATATATTACAGTTACTGTATCCACTGTCAGTGCCGGGCGCCGAAAAAAGGGGCCACACATTTCGGAGGAAGTGTGTTACTCATGTTAGGAAAGTGCATGTGCACATGTGTAAAATAGAAGGAAAAACGTAATAAAATGTGCTCAAAATTAAGGAAAGGTAGGGTTTATTTTGAAAATGTTATTGAGTTTCGTGCCAACCATGGTGGCGCTTCGTAGCTAGTCTGTCGACGTCACTCATATATACGGTGACATCGTACTATACTCTCGCCCCGGGCGCTGATTTTCCATGGCACTGTTCACTATAAACAAAAAAATGGATTCTACTATTATAGAAATAGGTATGTTAAAAATCCCACACAAGCTTATTATAAAACAAATTATAAAAGGGTCGCTGGCAAGAGCGTGTGATAAAAGGGGATCGTGATAGGAATTAGATTGAGAACCATTGGCCTAGAGTAATTTTAACCACATTTCTTATAGTTTCGAAAAGAGTGCTGTCGGGTTACCTATAGTGAATGGGAGGGGGATACATATAAAAAATTGGTAGAAAATGATCGATATTAGATTCATAGTTTTCGGGGACGCTTAGATAAATAGTGAGACTTTCAATTTCGCTTAACTCCGATTAAGCTCTCATTAGTAGGGATGGGCACGAACGACTTTTCTTTGAAACTCGACTCGACTCGAAACAGACATCTTTGAGGTCTACTCTTGGACTCGGCGCGAAAAATATCTTCCAACTCGACTCGGATTAGAGTCAAGTGGAACCAAAACGAGCAAAATCCTGTGTGTAGTCCTACCTGGACAATACATAGACAATAATTATTCTATCATCAATTATACTAGTATTACTACAAATAATAATAATAATAATAATAATAATAATAATAATAATAATAATTATTATTATTATTATTATTATTATTATTATTATTATTATTATTATTATTATTATTATTATTATAATGACAACACCGTGTACAAACATAAACAATAGATAGTTAGTAAAGGAATACTAAAAGCTAGTTGACTGCCGACGTCGGTAGTCATGAACTCTACAAGGCAAAGACATCGTTCATTACTCTAAGCTGTAAGCTTCGGTGGACTACAGATGGTCAACTATTGACCTCTCGCCAGAAATTGGTGGCCCCGCAGCGACGATCCGTGGTGGCCCAAGTTCCATTTTGAAAACTTTACTACCAGCAGCAGAGACGCGATGAAACGCCAACGAACCACAAAATTACTCTCCCAAAATATATCAAAATGCCTATATGTGTGATTTGTTTATATTTAGATTAATCAAAAAACACAAAACAAATACCCGGGGTGGACGCAAACTATCAATATTACGATTACTAGGCACGTGCTCTTCTGACTTCCCCACGGAAACGATCATAAAAAGCTTGGTTGTTGAAGGATAAATCATTGACGTCTTAATTTTGCCAATCAGACAAACCCCTACATCTCGAGTTCTAGAAGGTGATACCGTGAACCGTTTCGGATTTATTGCTTCCTAGTGGAGTACTATCCATGAGCAAAATTTGAGCATAATAGCCGACATGCATCTTCGGTGCCTCTTCTCTTTAGTACAATTTTAACCAGAGATGGTATGGGTCAATGAAAATTTGATCCACGACCCACCATGACCCACTATCACCCACCACCCAAATGCCCCATTGGCCCACTCTGATCCATCAACCATCGTGATCCACTCTGACCCACCACCAACTATGAACCACTCTGAACCATTGTGACCAACTCCGACCCACCAAAACCCATCGACATCAACTCTGACCGATGGCCCACGTCCTCCTCTCCATTGGCTAAAGATGTTACACTTGTAATAAAACAAGACTGTGAAATTATCACTTATCGGAGTTTGAATTTCTACCGTTAATGGCTCAAGCACCTCTCTGTTACAATACTGGTGGGTCTGACCTTTACGATATATAATGGCAAAGTGTTTCTCATCTTCCAAATTAAAATGAATTTAAATTTATCATATATAATTATTTCTTTGTTGCCTTACAGACACATTTCAGTAGAAAATAGGGTGAAATTTGAAAGTTTCAAATCAAGGAAAAATAGACCAACGTAAAAAAAAAACAGAGAGAGAGAGAGAGAGGGAAACTAATTTTCTATATAATTAAGCATGCCGTACTAATTGAAAATGCCCATGTAATTAAGTTTAGAATACAAATTTTATGGCCATTTTTCTCTAACTTTATGGCTTGATTGCCTTATGCTCGGAACGCTCCATATATTAAACATCAGCTTCAGCAATTATAAATAGAAAGTAGTGGGTATAAAATTCAAAAAGAACTTTAATTTGCATTACTCAATTTGTTTCTCAACTAATATCAATCGTTTTCGATTATTTTTACAAATCAACCCACTACCAATTTCCAATATATAGAAAATGCACCCCCGTCACCCCGCTCATAAAAGATAATTTTAAAAAATGCCAGGACATATTCTCTTTATTTTTAATAAAGAGTTATATGCTGAATTTCAGCTCTCAGTTGAACGGCTTGTGAGATACTCAATTTTTCGCTCATGTGGTTCGGATTCCACGTTAATCAGTAGGTCCACGTCTCATATAGCCTCATATGCTAAAAGGGACGCTAAACAAAACTCAACTCAACTCAATTTTTCGCAAAAATTCGGACTTCTACTCCCCCTAAGGATATGTATTATAATGAAAGTGACATATTCCCACGTATGATAACTTCCCAGTTGGGATTGGAGCCTGATTATATACCAAACGTCAATTTGTTTGACTTTGCAATTTGACCGTGATGATTACGCAGACATAGTTACTTTCAATTTTTTATGATACATATCCTTATTTCATATGTTACAGATGATTCAAAAATACTTTTTCAAGCAGTTAGCTCCTCTAGAATCTCACAGGCTACATCCCAAAATCCAACTCCTACTATCCTATGACAATCCAAAAGTGACTGAACTGTTTTTATTAGGAACAAATGACAAAAGAAAAATGGAGATCTTGAAAGTAAAATGTAGATTAGCTCGGTGCCCCAATAACTACATATTTCTCCTCCTCTTCATCCCGAACTTAAAAATAAAACTTAATTCGAATATGCTTAATTAGTGAATTTATTACAGTTAAATTCCACTCACTACATGCTACAGCTACAACTATGTAACAAAAAATAACAACTGTGAAACATGTTCTGAATTACTATTAGATTTCTTACGCTATTATTAAACATATTAGAATAGTAAAAGAGGATTGTTCGTGAAATAGTATATTTGCTCTTGATTTATAACTTTTTCATACGGAAAAAACTAAAATATTATTCAAGTTTTAAACTTTGCACTCTGCAAATATGTTGCCCTCTAGGCAATGGGACTAATGTGAAATGTGGACTATTGTAGACTAATGGGAAATGCTGCACTGTTAGCGGCGCTGAAAACTTACGATTCGATTCTAATATCGAATGATTTCGATATCTTTATGTCGCTACGTAACCACCCTGGGTGCTAATGGGAGCTTAGTTGGACTTGAATTGAAAGTAGAATCATTCACCTAAGCGACCACGAAACTATGGATTCGATACTAATATCGACCCGTTTCTAGCATTTTTGATATGTATCCCGACAGTACTCGTTTTCCAGACTGTAAGAAATATAGTTAAAATTGCTCTAGATATATCAGAATTATGTTGAAATACACACATACATCCACTTTTATATTCTGTATAAATAGAGAGTGAGCGAGCGAGAGAGGGCGACTGAAGGCATCACCACTTCCACATTGCAAAAGCATATCTCAGGAATTGAATTGAAAATCTATGTAAAGACTTTCTGCTATGGCATGCTTCATAAGGACAATTCCAGTCTGCTCACGTGACCTTTGTGGTTCATGAATTTTTTGTGAGCGTTCCGACTTTGGATTATCTGTTTATACCTTCTGTTTATACATCGAATAACTTTTCAAGAATATACATGACATTCTGTATTATGAATGTTGAGAATTACCCTCTATATGACAAATAGCTGCAAATAAATACACTACATGATTTATTTATTGCTATTGAACGAGTTTCTTAAGTTGTATTTACATCCTCATATATAATACCGACCTACTGTGAAAATTATCTCAGATGTTATATTTTAAACATAATAATTACTATGTTCTGCAATGATTATGTTATATATACACAACTTATGTATTCTAATGTAATTATTTTATATAATTTTTCATGCATTGCGGAAAATATAATTTAAAAAAAGGATTAACCTAAACGGGATTCGAACTCAAAACCTTATGATTTGAAATCCGACAGCTTACACAAGGACTTCTAGAATTATGCTTCTAGCGATGTATAACGGATCTCAAGATAATTATGACATTCATATCCATTACAAACGCTGTTTCTGTTCTACTTTGACTTTTATTTTAGTACTCTGACGATAATTATGTTCTATTTCTTAACTTTGAGCATTCTTTTACATATGGAAAGATTCTTTAACGTATTTAAATGTTCCATTACGTATGGAGAGCTAAATGACAAACAAGCATGTGCTGACATTAAAAAAAAAAGGTTTCGAAATATTGTATCATTAAGTATTTCAATCAATGTTGCTTTTCTAAACACTTGGTAACAAGTCTTATTATATTTAAAAGAAGAAAAACAAATCTGCAAACTTTTTCCCGATTGCAAAGGCTGGCTTGGAGGTTCGAACCTGGCTTACTTTTTCCCGAAGATACCCGAAGCTGGACTTAGAAAATTATTGCCTCAAAACACCAGTAAAGAATGCGCTCAACCTTTTTGAGACAAGGTATGCAATATCAGTTCCTCATATTCCTCCTTGATTCACCCTATAACAAACGAGGTAATGAAAATGTATAGTATTAAATCTCCCGTCAGAAATACATGAGTGTAGATATTTTAATACCCTGCTTGTTTTACGTATAACTGGTGATGTGTCTCGGGCAAGACATTATCCAGTTAAGGCACAAAGAGGTTGCCTGAAAGGCACGTCCAGGTCGAAAAGATGTAACTTGTGCATGTTGGAAATAAAAAGTAGAATTTTTTCACTCCGGAAGACTGATCTTAGAAAGCTATTACATCTTTTCGAAGAAGTTTCTACATCTGAAGTCATACCCAGCAGCATTCGATTCAAAAACTAATTTCCATTTATAATTGATACGTGTCGACGCAAAAGTAATAATTAGAATAAAGCCAATTGCACCTTACTTCAATACGTTCTCAAATATACGATGACAGAACAATATTAAACACTATAAAATGTTTAGATTAGAATTTTCACCATGCGTGATTTCAAATTACAAAATCACAAATAGAGTTCTAACTGTACTATCTATGTGGTACTTCGGTTAATTATTTCTTCACATTCTTACTGGAACTTGTGTTTACACAATAACATAATTCTTTAGAGAATAAAAGATTTCGTTTCACTTTTGACATGCTGAATTATGACCTCATTATATAAACATAGTGAGACGACGGGATTCCTCTAAATAGAACAGAAGTATATTGAACTAACATATGACATATCCTCATTCGACGAATTGATTTTGGAGTAGGCTACACTTCAAAGTAGGCATTATTTGCAGAAAAATGATTACAGATTTCAAGGACAGTACATTGAGCAAGAACTCTTCTTTTCTATAAGTGCGTGATTCCATTTTGTTTCGATTATTTTGAAAATATAATATTAGTCAATATTGTGTTTCAATTTCTTGTACCTAATACATACTTCTCAAGGAGCTTCTACGCCCTTGTAGAAAAGCATACTAGGCAGATGTGAAATTCTCCTTTAGCCTAACCGGCATAATCGTGGGACGTAAAACTCAAAGATGTGAAATATTTTGTGTTATATAATAAATTCTACCTTATTCAATTAACGGGACGGTTTCAAATTATATTGAAGAAGTTGTTATTCGTTGGAAATAACCACGGATACTAGAATAATTCCCCGTTATTACATTGATTTAAGATTAACATATTTGTGCGGGTTACTTGAAGTTATTATACGTTGAAGTAGAACCAAATTCAGACATTAGGGTGTGATTTAGTTACTTTGAAAGACCATTCGATCGGGGCTATGTTGCAGAGGCGAGTTGCGAAACGAGCATGTATGAGAGAATACATTAAAGAAGGAGCCATTTATTTTACAGGTTAATGATTAAAGAAGAATCTAGTGCATCCGTTATTTTAGGCCGTTTCTGTGTCGTGGCTAAAAAGTTTATATAATACATAATCAATGTAACCGTCTTCAAAATCAACTTATTTTACTTCGAACTTTCAGAAATCTTACGCATATTAATAGGCTGATGATAATGTACCTGAATATACACTCTCATACATCTTACTTGGATTTTTTGCATTAGCAAATACAGATGAAGGGGTCGAATTGATCATTTGTATGTGAATGCAGTATTTTTTTCTACATTAACTAGAATTCAAATTTAAAGTTAGAGGTGAAATAAATATTATTGTAATATTCATAATAACATTTGCATCTTTTCAATATGATAGAATAAATGAATATCCACAGAAACTTTTATATTTCTGTGATGAAATGGTAAGTGCTGATTTGTGAACAATAACATTTTGCATATTGAAACTACAGGCTACCAAGTATGCATATCATATACTGTCGTTGTGAAACTTACCTGTAATAACCTCTAATATCTTTAATTGTAGTATTAATGTAATTTTGTTAACCTGTGGATCTGGAAGCCAGAATAATTTATAATTTCAGGAAATAATTTTCAAAAGGAACTAATATTTGCCAGTTTATCAATAGAATAAGACTCGGTTAGACATGTTTAATCAGAATATGATATTAATCTGAATATACTTACCTTATAATCTAAACTATTAATAAGAAATTCGAAAGTGATCGTGCTCTCGCTTGTTAACTCTACGGTATATATTGAAGCACTGCAATATAAATAAGCAGTAAGCATTACATAACTAATTTTCAGCACGGTACATAACAACAGTAAATATCATATACTATTATTTACATTGTTCTGTATCAAATATGAAGTAAATTAAATAATTATTTCCAAGTTATCGCTGAGTAGGAAAATTAGCTAACGAAATGCTTTCTCTTAACGTTATTAGAAACTGTAAATTGTGTGTTGAGCACAATTATACATTTTTATTGAACACAAATTCACTTATTCCAAATAAAAAAAGGAGATCGAAAATAATTAATTATGGAAATAATTTATTACAAAATATTGTTTACGACATCAAGGCACAAGCTCCACGTGATGTATCCTGATTGACACCAAAAGTGACAATTTTGTATAGTTAGATCATTGGATATTTTTGTGTTGAGAGTTTAGTATCATTTATCAGCCATTTAGTCAACTTTCATATTCATGTAGTTCACCTAGCCATTCGGTACTGAATTCCATTGCAGCACTTACGAGTAATTGTTGGCATTACAGGATAAGGATGAGTAGTGAACGTTCAACGTTATTACCTCTTTATGTGTAATTCAAATATTTAGTTTACTCTTTTTTTGTAAACAAAAAAAAAACTATTAAAAGATAAAACTTGAAATAGTTGAAAGTTTACAGCGCGTTTTTTTCTATGTTCTCTTTTATTTTGGATTGTGTTATCTTAATTCTGATATTCATTTGCCTCTCATTTTCTTTACATTTTGTTCTACGACTATATGCTTTCATCGAATGGTTGTTTGATGCGATTCGCTTTCTCCTTAGCGACATCGACATCACCCTAAACCTTCGGAAATGGCATGTCTACGGGATTACAAGGGGAGTAGCTGTTGGTCTCGTAATTAACGATTAAGTGTGGTGTAAAACTTTGTGTAGAACGATAATAAAAACCTTAATATAAAATTTATAAGTATAATATTATAACTTTATAGTGATGTCTCATCTTCTAGCAGGAAGTCAAAACCTGACCTGAGCAAATCCTGAACGATGACTAGCGCATTTCTACTTCAAGTATGTCCCTGTTGGGACTGCTATCCATTGTGTGTTTTCGCGTACATTTCCTCGGAATATGATTTGGCCGAGGTCCCTCAAAAGTGAATACTTACTAGGTTGCCACATTGAAATATTCCTAATTATTTCACTGGCTTTGCTGACATAGTCTTCTTATCCATTCTAAGTAGTTTGCAATCTTCACTTACCAAGATCAAAAATCTGAGTAAAAATTAGCAACCGAGCCGAAGTCATTCACCTCTTTTCCCAAAGCAAGGTGAAAGTTTCCTCTTTAAGAGGGTGGCGAAGGCAGAGTCGAAATATGCTTCATAATTTTTGAAGGCACATTTGCAATACAAAGACTCTAATGTAACTAATATCAAAAAAGGCCAATCGTGGTAATTCCTGTGGTGTGATATCTTGTTATAAAAGAAAATAATGCTGGTACTACAAGTTTTGAATCTAACTGTCCGAGTCATAACAGTGGGTGTATTTCCACTCAAACGAATGACATTTCATCCAAACATATTTATTGAATGTAACACACTATGAAACAGAAATTACAAATTCCACCTCATTTAACAAAACACCAGAAGTTCCACGTACTGCTCCTAGTGGTGGTTTAATATAACTAACTAACCACACCAAAACTAACTAAACACTAGAAGAATTAGTCAAATCAGCATATTGATCACTGTCTCAAGGATCTCAGAGAAGAAACGAAATCTCCTTTAATTCAAAGGTCACTTTCGATAATTGAAATCTAATACTCTAATGGATCAGTTAAGAGATCTTACATAGATGGTAAAAGAATAACGGGACAAGGTTTATCTTAAATGCAGGTCTTTTCAATATGGTACTCCTTATCTGTATGGCATCAGCAGTTATCTTGCGGAATACAACTGAGCACGCATGAGGTATTATCTACTGGCAAGAGACAAACCTTCTTCCTCTGAGGTGTTTATATTTTAGAATATTAAACTTTTTATTTAAATGATAAACGTACTAATGAAGGAACTTTTAGCGATGTCGACATTGATATATTGTATTACTTTTATTCCAGAATAAGCCAATATAAATTTCATTTCTTTCTTCGCCCCATTTCGATCTACTCACTAAACATTTTTCCATCTAAAGCATTTATGTCATCTGATTTACTTCAGATTTTATAGAATTCCAGATAATCAACTAGAATCTCCTGTAACTATTGTAGAAAATTTCAGCACGTACTACCGCTTTCCAGGCTCCACCCGCAATGACAGTTTTTAGCGAGGCAGTTCTACTCGCAACTCAGCGAGCTTCGAAACATATTTATACATTTGCTCTCTCTGAGTAGTATTCCCCTCACTGGTTAATTCACTTGGAATTCACACTTCTCTACACAAACACTTAGAAACCCTTTCAGAGACTAAGTACAAAATTGTAAACCTAGACCCATCAGAATCTTCACAGATCTATACACAGTGATTTTGTTTCTGTTCTTTATATAGATACAAGGAGCAAACGATACTTGTGCTAACAATATCCGAGTCTTATGAGACACTAAATACACTTGACGAACTTTTGAAATTTGAAGGTCAAGGGTGCAAACTCTGTCTCAGATTTTATTTTTTAATTTTAATTTTATTTTAATTAATTTTTAGTGCAGGCAGGGATATATTTATTGTTTTATACTTTGTTTGCTTCATTGCCACTTTTGATCGGTATTTTTAATTTAAATTCTATTTAAATTTTTAAACATGAAGATTTTTTTAAATAATTAAAAGTGTATTACTTGTTACACGAATAAATTTGAATTTTAGTGTTTTGGTGTTAAAATTCGTGTTTATGCTATAATGATTTTTTTACTTTTAGTACTGAAACAACTACTTATAAAATTTCTCGGTTTTAAGTCTCTAGAATAAGCAGTGACGTGTGTGAAAGTAGAATGAAATAATGGTAAATAAGCATGTAATTAGAAATTTTGGGGCCAAATTAATTTTGTTTCCGACAAATTCATTTCTACTGCTAAGATATCTTACAACCAATTAAGAATACAATACTGACAATATATATATATATATATATATATATATATATATATATATATATATATATATATATATATATATTTATATATATGTATATATATATATATTTAATATATATATATAATTAAAGTACAAACATTGAAATGGAGGTAACTTTATTTTCTTTAGAAACAAGCGTATATGTTTGCTTGGCTTATTTTGAAACGAAGAATTATGTTCCCAGCTTTATGATAAAATTCCATATCCGTATCAGCTTTTCGTAAATAATCATCCCATATGAATTTTTAAAATATTTGGTACTTTGATAGTGAAAAGGGGTACGAAAGTTCCAGTAGGAATGAAAGATAGATCTCTGCTCTGAATGAAAATTTTATAACCGGATCCGACATTCATTAAATAATTATCAGATGTTAACTTTTCGAATAGAACTTCTACCAGAAAAAATAATCCAGGCCTCTTACGTTGCAATTCTCACCTTTCACTCACTCTCTCTTGTAGAGAGGTAGAGGAAATTTAAGATCTCAAGAAAATTAAGATAATATGTATATTATTAAACCAGTTTAGTAAGCATCCTTATAGAGTGAAAACGCTACTTGCCTGTGATGGTGATGTGGTAAGAAACGGAATAGTAAAATTATTTTTTTTTCTTCAGTTTTAAATATTATATGACATACGAGCCATGCAGTCGCGGTTTGATATAAATTCTTTCGGGCAGGCGAGAACTAAGAAGGGAAAGACGCTGCATACCAAACGTATCATTTGGTTATTGTAAATATAATTATCATTAATAAAATACAAGGTAAATTTTCACACGAACAGTTATAAGACTTATTTAATAAAATCAAACTCAGGAAAAAGTGGCTATGATTATGAATCATGACACTTCTATTCAGTGTTTTAATCTAGAACTTGTCAATCATACTCACATTAAGGCACATTTACACATGTGGTTACTATAATTATGATTATGTGGGCTGTGGTAGGATTCGAGATGGAGGTATGAAGAAGAATTAAAATAATCAGCTGGAAATAGGAAAAAGTAATAATGAAGATATGAGAAAAGTGAATGAAGAAAGAGTACTGAAGTTGATAGAAAAAGGAAAAAGAAAACGGCTATGAAACTTTGTGGATTAATTACCTTATAAGAGGCAATTTGAGAGGGTTATGTTCTGAAAGGAGAAAAGGGGGAAAAAGAAGAAGTGTCAGCTCTTGGAAGATATGAAGTTTGAAAATTCTGATGTTTTAACAAAAACTAAGGTTCAGACAAGAAATGAATGAAGTAAGATTGGTTTCCTGTAAGGGCCTGTCAATATGACAGAACATCGATTATTATAATAAGGATATAGTCCTACTCTTAACAAAATGCATATGAATTGTTGTTTTCATCGCAATACATAGTAATAAATTATCTGTGGGTAAAATAATTACGATCATTTATGAGCTGTATTGATATTTTAACAAGATAAAGAATACTTAAGATTTACAAACTTCGGTTCAAAGATATGTAGAATTTATTGGAATTGGAAAGATATGTAGAATTGAACGCGAAAATTATTATTATATCTAGTAGTAATAATAGTAGAAGAAATAGTAAATTATGAACATTTGCACCCCTGCTAGGAAGCAATAATGTTTGTTCATCTTCAGTTATGTTTTTATACAGATTAGGGATGTGTTTTTAAATTTATTAACACGTTACATTCCCACACAGTATAAATCAAGGTTGATATGGCTGACTTCATAAGGGTAGCTATTAGAAATTCACAGGAAAACTTGTAATATAGGCCTTTATCTCCTACAAGGCTGCGACATAGTAATTATGTAAAATTATGTTCAGAATGAACTGCTTAAACTGACTACAACTTGGAACTTCTAGCCATATTGATAGTAAAAAGCTGAACTTTTGTACCGAGCAATTATAAATATTACAAGTAGTAAGACAAACACAAGAATAAAGGCATATTATAAGTGTTTTCAAACCAACATAAAATTATATCAGTCAAAATGCACCACTTTAAGTTAATACACATTTAAATTTTACATTCAATTCGAAAACTTTCAGCACCACCATTGTTGCCAACTAAGCATGATACAGCATCATACACATTTAAATTCTGAGAAATCTGCAACAGTAATAATACAGCTGAGATAAACGGAATGATTCATATAAAAAGCAAATGATAGTTGAGTACTGTGCCCAAAGATCGACAGACCGAATAAAAACGAAGCAATTTATTAGGAATTGAAAAATAGTCTCTTTTATGAGAAATTTCTTTCTGAAAGGTGCTTAGAAAAATAAAATAGCTATGGAAATTTGCGCTCTCGCACACAGTTTCTTGACACAACGCAATTTTCACTGTGTCCTGTAGGATTTAAAACTCACTCCTGGTTGGACAGATTACTGTAGTGTAAATGAACGAGCCAATCATAATTTTTATTGCGTTCGGATAGGCATAAACTGTAGTTATTGTTCAAGCAGTTGGGGCCGTTTTTAGAACCAGATTTAGTGATTTTTGTAAGCAGATTCAGTAACTTTTTCTTCTTCTTTATGATACCTTTTAGATGGCAGTAAATGGGTATAGGGGTGTGCTCATTCTCTTTTAAGGTCCCTTTTTCAACCACTATTTAAAACACAATTGTTGTTGGAATTATATAGAGTCTAGACTACAACACTGTAGCAGAGTACGAACATATACTACATATGGCTACGACACATTTTTGCAACCCCTATATAACATACCTGAGAATAAATAAGACTATGAATTCATATTCAAAACTCTTTTAATATAGTATATAATAATATGGGTGTACTCATTCTCTTTTACGTCCCCTTTTTTCAAATCCTATTTAACGTAAGAGAAATTAGACAATAAAGCCTATAAGAATTATTTTAACCCCTGTTTAACATATGAGCCACAGAATTAGAGAAAACAATGTTTGGAAGGCCCGAGGTGGATCAATTGCCTAACATGTGTTCTCGACCACATATCTCGAAAACGAATAGTTCGATATTAGTGACAAATTAATAGTTGCCAAGGTCGTTGTGGCAAGTAATGAAACTCCAATCACAACATCTCATCATCTATGGATGGTAGGAGTGAGGGTATCCGGATTGTAGTATCAAGATATGTAAATAAAATCAAAATGACCTATATTAATGTCAAAAAATAATTTTCCGGGACACTGAGATCACTCAATTATAAATTCAAGTTCACAGTATATAAATAGAATAAACAATATGTCTGTTTGTCCGTCTGTCGTCTGATGAACTGGGTCATCAGACCAATCAATCTAGGGTTCATGTAACATCAGCACACGGAATTGGGTAGAAACGGAATTTGCGAAAAGGAAGAATAAGCATAAAATACCTACGCACAGAGAGTTTGTTCATCAGAAAACACATATGAAGCAAAGAATGTGAGCATTGACTTGTTTCTCTCACGTGTAATACAAAAAGACTTCACTATGCAGAAGGAGAGAAATCACTTTTAGTACACATGTGATAGTCGAAAGGTATGCTTTTGGTTTTCTCGACCTCATAAAGTTCTACCGTACCTTTTTCTTTTATATATATATATATATATATATATATATATATATAGTTAGTTTCATAATTATTTCGTAATCTATGTATACACTGTGCTTTATCACTAATTGGAATCTGTTTAGAGGTAACGAGATGAATTTCTTTTTATTGTAGGGAGAATACAAATAAACAAAGACGAGTGTACACTCCTTTTCCTTATATTTATTGTTATTCCTTTTTAAAATATATACATCCGTTGTAAATATTTGTCTCCTGTTTAAATACTTATATACCTAGAGGATAATATCTTTTTTAAAATACTTATAAACAAATAGGGATAATAAAATGAAAAAAGAACAGTACTCAAGAACTATTGAAATAAATTACAGATTTTATTAACGAAGAAGAAAAAGAAGAGTACGTACGAAATAAATAAAGATATGCAAGCTCTTATGATGGAAATACATTAATTAGGCAGGATAGAAGAAGATTAAGATGATAATAATGCTGAGAGGAAGGAAGGAGTTTATAGGGAAGAAGAACAAGGAGATGATGAAAGGAAGAATTAAAAAATAATAATTAAGTAAGATTACCACCAGATGTAGTAACCAAAGGAAGATATGGTGTTAATGAAACTAAAATAGCAGAAGAATGAAAGGAAGAAGAAAAAGAGACGGTTAACGTTACGGAAGAAGCAGAAGAACAAGAAGAAAAGGAAAAACGAGATGGAGTTAATGATTTAGAATTAAAAGAATAAAAAGAAGATATGAACGAAGCTCTAGAAGACGAAGAAGAAGATGAGAAATATAAGGAACTATTGGAAATATTAAATCATGAAGGTTATAGAATGATAACACAAAAAGAAGAAAAAGAAGCATCCGCTTGAATCCAAAAATTTAATCAAAGGCTACAAGAAGAAGGAGATGAAGAATTCCAACAAGAGGATAAAGGAGAAGAAAAAGCAAATTATGAAAAGATACTAAGTCTTCGTTTTCACAGATAATAGAAGAGGATTTCAATGATCAAGAAAATATAGAAGAAGAAGAGTTTTACGAAAATGAACTAACGATTACCTTAACGATTTATTTCCAAATCCTGGAAAAGAACAAGAAGAAATGTATCCACCTTTTATGGAAATATTAGCAGAGGCTAATACAAAACATCAAGAAATAGAAGTTTATTAGACGAAATAAAGAAGTGAAAGGATGAAGTACTATCTCAATTTCAAGCAGAACGAAACAAAAATGTACAAGTTTGATCTGGAAATAATAGTCGTAATGAATTTCATATAATAGAAGAACGTAGAAGACAGTACAGAAGATACAATATGGAGGGTACAATGCGAAGAATCCGTTTAGGTCAAGTTCATGCATACGAAAATCCTTTTACAGCAATTGAAACAAGTCTACGGGCTTTAATAGATTATTTGCTACGTAATGTGGGCCAACATGATTATGTAGGAATAACAATCACAAATGAAAGAGAAGGACGTGTCCCTTTTGTTATCGTTCAGAGAAGTTAGATATCTGTCAGCAGAATTGTTATGGACATGTTACGTAAAAGTACTCCAAAGTAAAGCGGCTTTTCTTATAAAAGAAGATTGTATTGTAAACTTCCATCATGTGCACATGCCAAGAAGACATGGTCGTTTGAAACAACATGTTATTAATACCAATGAATGCGTAAGGGTACAAGATGTTTAGCACATGCACTCTTTGTTGCCATAGGATTAAAAACCAAGAGGAAAAATAAAAGGGAAGATAATATATATGTGAAAGAACAAAATAAATATATAATAAAAAAGAAGCAGAAAACTTGTGTGAAGCAATCGGTGTAGTCTATATTCATGGTGGTGGAATTCCAGAGATTCGTAAAGTTCATGAACATTTAATGGATTTTAAAATCACAGTGTACATGTTTTTTCTGGAAGAGATGTGATGTTTGAAGCACCAACAAGCGATAAGGAGAGAAAATATTTAAATTTACTTCTCATACATAATCATTACAAAGTAATTGAAAGCTTGATAGCTTGTATTAGCTGTGGTCATTATTATAAAAGTTGTAAGAAATATGAATACAAGCATGAACATTTGAAACATTGTACAGCTGTATATTACCGATGTCATCAGAAGCCACCATTGATTTTAAATAAGTCCGTATTACACGTAATGATTGTAATTGAGAATTTTATGGTCAGTCATGCCTTGAATATCACAAGTCAGCTCCTTATCAAAATGGAAGCTTTTATGTTCAAATGTGAAGTGTCGTTATCAGTGTTTTTATAAATTTATGTAGTGAAAGGAAAATGATCTCACGTATGTGAGGAAACGAATTGAAATATTTGCTTCCTAGGTACTATAGAACTACGTAATCATGAATGTTGCACGAAAGTGAATGAAAGGAGACGATGAAAAGAGGCAATTAAAAGATTATCATGGACAAGAAAGCTATGATTGTGTGGTAAGACACTTAATATACATAAGATACTAAAATAGAAGAGGATGACGCAAACATATATGAATATATGCCTAATGACTTGCTTAGTTAGCATGCATGTTATTTGTAGGAGGATAACAAAATGAAAAATGAATGTATCATTTGTTGAGAAAAGTGAAAATATATTTGATGGAGAACATGTAATAGAATGCTTTCGAATACATTTACAAAAACGACGTCCAAGCATTAAATCAGGCCATAATTATAAAGGTTATATGATGCACACTTCTCTATAAGGACTATGGTCGGGAAGGTGAATTGGACCATAAAAGTATTCATGAATGAGACGAAAATTATATCCCTTAAAGTAGATAATGTATCCTTCATAGATTCAATAAGTTTTTACCTATGCTCTTAAGTAAATTAACTGGTGTATTTGGTATTCAATCCTGCAAAGGGTATTTTTCGCACTTTTCCAATCGACGTCAGAACGAGACGTATAAAGGTACACTTCCAGACATTAGGTTTTATGGAGCAGATGCGATAGGTATTATGGAGCACGAAAGTAGACGAATGACTCAAGTTCCTGGAGTGAAACTCATAAAAACTGAAAGAATGACTTATAAAGTGTTGTGTGCAGGATGTCGAAGCTTTACTCCAAGAATGTATTTCCTTTATTAATACATTTTATTCAAAAACGAATATAAATCACCTACATGAATGTATTACAATCGCTAGTGCATATAACTTTTAGTATCGAAGAAATGTCATAGGGAACAATAGTATTGGCATCATACCGGAGAACATGTATCGTTGGAAATTGTTATAGGTAATTGCAGCAGTACATTGGTTAACTTCGGAAGAAAAAGCAAAAAACTTTCAATTTACAAATACTGCACGTAGAAAGGAAAAACGAATTGCATCAATGAAAATAGATGGTGAATGGATTGACAGAAATACAGGAAGAATACACGTATGGGTGTACGAAGGGTGTTTTGCGCACTGTTGTGTTTTTTGTTTCCCTAATGACCAAGAGAAACCCATATATATAAAAGCTACAAACACCACGGAATTTCGTTATGAAACAACAAAGAAGATGATTCAAAAAACGACAACATTTTGGATGTGAAACTTACGAAATATGGGGTAAAGAATTTAAAACGAAGAGATAAAGAGAAAGGTGAAAGAAGAGATAAAGATGAGAGAAGGAAGAGATAACAATGTATAATAATTATCACCTTTACACAAGCAAAACCTCATTGAATCCTCGAGGTGCTTTTTATCGAAGACGTGTATCATAAAGCAGAAGGGTCTTATAAAAAACAATGCGTAACAATGACGTTAATAGTCTGTAACCCTCCGTATGTTAACTAAGAAATTTTCGTTTCGTCACCCGACTATATATTTGCCTCAAGATTCAAATTTTTCTAGCACTAAAGAGGTAAAAGAATTAGTGAAGCCAGGCATTCTTCCTCCAAAAGCTCTCTTCCACCCAGTGTTACCTTGCAAATCAAATGGCAGGTTAATGTTTCCACTTTGTCGTATATGTTGTGATGAATTAAACTACTCACCTTGTAATCAAAGTGATGAAGATCGAATTCTACATGGTATACACACGAGCAAAAGTGCAACCACACTTCCAATTTTCATATCCTGCAGCGTTAGACAACCAAAACTACTGATAAGGTTCGCTGGTTGAGAACTACACAAAGCGTACTACAAATGCACTTGTTTGAAACATGTCAATATATCAATCTTCAAAAAATAGGAAAGTATACATACAATTTGCGAGGAGTAAAAAAATGAGTAAAATGCACCATTTAGTGTCTTCTGAGCGACTGATATCATGGGAGAGTTGCAGATAAATTTTATTTAACCTTAAATATACCAAAGAAAAGTCAATTTGGTCAAACATTCAGTTCATTTTACAGGTTACAACATTTTTTAAAATCTCTGAATGTTTTACATTATTCGTCTCAACGGCACCATCACTGTAATTAGTTATCAGTTTTAGTATATCTATAAAATTTTATGAAACAAATACCAGGTCGAGGATTTTTAACTTCTATCTTTGTTTTGCGAGAATACATTTTATCAGAAAAATCATTCTAGTCTTTATATCTTAAAAATGTATATTTTTCATGTTCACATTAAACCTAACAAGAATAGTTTCTGAAGTTACAATACTGATTTTCAGTGTGTAAAGAAAATGAAACAAAAAAGGAAAAGAAATACTACAGAAACACAAAAAGTAAAAGAAAGACTATCTAAGAAAGTAAAAACAAGATGTTCAGTGTGTCAGTTGAATTTGCCAAAACCACTGCATCAATAGAAAACGCGTCATGGTCATCAATTATGAAAAGTAGTAATATTTTGTGTGCACATAACATGAGTTTATGTAATTTAATACAACCATATATACAACCATAATACAACCATATATTTATTAGAAGTATATACGATATCAGAAGAATGCAAGTTCTTAATTTTAATACGCCGTAATGTATTATTCACTATTCCTTGCTATATTTAAAGCACTCGAGAACTGTAATTTCGCAAAAAAGAAAGTAAACCAAAATGAACTAGAAAATAATCAAATTTGAATGTCGGTGAAAGTTTCGGATAATATTTCAATTGAAGACATCTCTAGTCTCTCTTTCTCTTGGTTAACATATGTACAATTCCTGCGTCTCAACTCTAGATGGAGAACATTGAGTAAAGATAAGTGCTCATACAACGTGCAAGATCATATTGAATTTAAAAGTATTAAGGTGACTTGGAGTGGATTTGAACCCAAGACCCACATTTGTAATCTAGTGCCTATAATACCTCCGCTATTCTACCAATACATCCGCTACCTCCTAATTTGACAGTTGTGTCATGGAATGATGGTCGGAACAAGAAAGAACTTGATTTAAAGGATAACAGAAAAAACAGAATATTCGGTTGCCAAATGATGGTTTATGTATTCAAGTCTAGGTTAGGACAACACTTTCGAAGAAATCTCCAGTTTTACACAATATTTCTTTTATAGCATTGAAACCTGTATGTCTGAATTTGTATCTTATTAATTAGGCCGAAATCTAAAAGAAGCATCTTGTGTGGTATAATAATGTTTTACTATTTGCGAGAAAGATTTGTGTTAAAAAGTCTACATGGTTTAACCATTCCTAGAATCTATGTTATGAACAATCAGTCCATACAATACGCATCCACGTCGTAATAAAATTATTTTTAACAAAGGTATTCAAGTAACAAATGTGAATAAATACTTATTTACATTTATTTTAATGGTTAATTCAGAGAACAAGATGTAGGAATAAGAAAAAAAACAGAACAAATCTTCATAGCCTAGCACTTAACGTTAATTCAAGGAAAGCATTACAACTACTCCGATATATTATGTTAGTTATAGAAACTTATGCTGTGCATCATTAATGCTTGTTAAAACACAAATAGAAGAAAACACTTCGATCATTTCCATTTGCAGCTGACCACGTTATCCTTTTGCTTCAATACTACGTCGAACAACTTTCGTTTAGTGGCGGTTATAAGTCCTTAACCAGGTAATGGTGTCTGCTTTGAAAACAAATGCAGAGTATGAGAATTCAATGTCATATCTGTAGTTAGGTGAGGAGAAGAAACATAATTGAGAACCGAGGGTTTACGAACAACTCAAGTTATTACTATAAACTCTGTCAAATTTTGTTGACGTATATCATCATGAACTACGAAAGGCCTATCGAAACAATGACAAATAACGTGCGCTTTTGTAACCGAGGGCAAAAAGACCTAACCTGAAGACACTAACGACGAACCTTTTACTGTGTAGTGATAGTTGTTCAGTGGTCAAGGTGCTCGGGCTGTAATCCGAATGTCATAGTATCGGATCTACGGAGGGCAGGTACTTCTTTTTACTTTAGAATGTTTGGAGGCGACTGATCGGCGATGGCACAACTTTTATTATCTTCAGATATTCGAGTACTCGGATGTTTCAACACTTGCAATATCAAATCTTCAGTTATAATAGTAGTAATAATAAATAATTCATAATAATAATAATAATAATAATAATAATATCGTGAAGATTAAAAGTTAAAAACTTACTATCGCTGAGGCCATACCATTACAAACAGAAACTTGACATTCTGGCAAGAATATTGCGGTTTTGTTTAGTGCTGCCCATGAGAAGACGAATTCCTTATATCGTTACTAACACAAACCAAACTAAATCGAGACAAGAATGAACATTTTACATCAGAGACGGAACAAGGCTAACTCAAATCATTATCTAGGTTTCGAAATGAGAAAGGTGGTAAACATTTCTCATCATGTTTGGATTCTCGAAATAGTGTATGTCCATTCTTTAAGTAACAATTACCCTGGAGAGTGAATCGTATATACTAATTTGTTTCTTTGTATTTCGGAGCCCATCGAATTATAGTCTTTATGGGTATATCTATAGCAAAGGTTTTAAAACTACTTCTGTATATCCTAAAAGTTAGTTTACTATTAGCCTTACCGTTGACTGATATTAAGCTATTTTATTGCAGTTATATTCCTTAAAACGTACAGTAGAATACCTTCTACATGAAACTTTACGGAAACGCTTTATTTTAAAATTTGAGTAGTAAAATTTTAAGTATCTACTTAAATAGGTTGCCACAAAATATTATTTAAAGTTTCTTAAGTTCAGACGTTTAGAATATTTTGGACTTATAAACCTTTGCTCAGCAGACATTTATTATTTTTCATGACTAGTAATCAAAAGGTCTGTGGTTCGCATCCATCTCGGAGAACGTTTTTTCTACTTTTGTAAAGTGTGTTTTAGGCAAGCCTTGATATAAACAAGTCAAACATATGAACGATTTAACGTATTTTGGGACAATGACATGTGATTCATTGGCGTTCCGTCGCGTCTCTGCTGCTCTTGGGCCTATTCTGGTATAATTTTCAAAACGGAACTGGGTTCAACGCGTAGAGTGGTTGCGAGGCCACCAATGTTTGTCGAAATGTCAATTGTTTTCCATTGTTGGTCAATAATAATAATAATAATAATAGTAGTAGTAGTGACAATAATAATACTAATAATAATAATAATAATAAACTTATTATTATTTTTATTATTATTATTATTGTTATTATTATTATTAGTATTATTGAGGTTTACGGTTCACCCTGTACCAGAAAACGTTGGGTGTTTTCTTTATGTTTTTTTCAGTCGTAATCCGCTCGGTTCTTTAGCTTGTGACCCTCGATATATCCGAGCAACCTCCAGGGTGCATTGAGTTGGAGAAACGACAGACGTGGGGTTTTCTTGGGGTCTGTTTCCGCCCACTTTCTTCATTCCACTATTTCTTTCAATCTCATCAACGACGTCTCCTTTAGCTTAGCCGGCAAAATCATGAAACATAAAACTTGAAAACATAAATTTTCGTACGGCTCATGTGAATTCTGTAGCCTTACATTTTCCATGAAAGCTTACTGAAAACCTTACGTTTAACATTCAGCTACTTCCAGGGACGTACCCAGGGAGTACGCCCTGGTGGTATTGACACTTCTCTCCAGTACCGTCTACTTGTTAGGAGCGATTTAAGTACAATCTATATCCATTCGGAATTTGTATTAATAGATTCTTCTTCTTCTTCTTCTTATATTATTATTATTATTATTATTATTATTATTAGCGAAGATTTGAGACCTTAATATTACGTCCTACTCCAACAAGATCAAGGGTATTTTCGTATTGTTTTAGTGGTAAAATTCTGTTCACATAAACTTGCTAACTAGTTCAGACTCCGAAAAAGTAAACCTAGATCCGAAACAATTCCTGCAGATTTATGTATTTTCCCTTTGTTGTTTATATAGGTGCTAGCTGAAAGCCGTATATATGCAGTCAGTAGAGAAGCATCTTGGGCCACTCTGTCTTCATAAAAGACTTCTGAAATTTGAAGATCGACATTTCGACATTCGCTCTGAGATTTTTCATTTATTTTTATGATAAAATAATTAAAAGTGTAATACTTTCTACATCTGTAAATTGCAAATGTGATGATTTGATATTAAAATTTGGTGTTTAGTGCCTATAATGCATGTTTGTTTACATTTAATTGAAAAGAAATACTTGTAAGACGTCTCGGTTTAAAATCTCTAGGATAATCACCGAGACTTGGGTGAAATTTGACTGGGATAAATGCAAACAAGCATATTGAACATGTTAACAGAAAGGTAAAGAAATTCTTTCTTTACAGGGTGTAATTGTGAACTGCCTTGTAAGGTATACTTAGAAGAATTAGTGTCTAAGCCTAGAAGCTAAGCATGAGCCTGATGTACTCATGTATTGTTTGTTAAACAAGTTACGTTCTCATTGTCAGACAGTACGAATCAAGGTTATAGACAAGTGTCATCATGTTGTTAGTATTTCCTTTGTGAAGAAAGTCCTTTCAACTCTAAGATCGAGAAAAATGGAATATACTTCAAGTTATTAAAAGAAGTATCCATATTGTAAATGATGATTTCCCTAATTACCTATGCGGAATCGGACCCAGGACACTTTCATTACGAAGGAAATGCTCAAACCACTACTTTGAGATTTCTCTGTTAAGTAAAGAGGGAAAACACTCTTGTACGTAGCGAACTGCACACGTTTACAATTCAAAGGTTTAAAAAAAAAAGAAACAGTCTGATATCGGTCACGATAAAATACTATACTGCAGAGAATTTAATTTAAATTAGAAAACTAAAGAAGACACACAAACTAGCAAGGATATGAAAGAGAAGGTGGACTCCAGAGTCATCCGTAACCTTAACTGCATCGTGGTGCTTCAGACCACTTTCTCTTTTGCTTTTTCGTTCGCCGAAAATATCTCAGTCACTTGTTTCTATCTTCTACTAGATTGCATTCGTTTTACAGATCCATTAACCTTGAGCGACAGGGTGTCGAAATTAGACATCCTGAACATTTAAAATTGCAAAAGGTCTAACACAGAGAATGCAACCCGGTACCCCGCTTGTGAAGTATCTCATGAGTGGGGTAAATGGTTCATTCCCATGGCAAGTAAACTTGATGTGGACAACATCGTTCTCGTGGGTTTAGTCTAGACACTCCAGTACTTGCGTTAGTTCCTACTTTCTCATTCCAGCAACACATCCTCCATAATTCACTTGTTTTAATAATGGTCTTGCTAAACGTATAAGCCATAATCGTATTAAATTAAACGCGAAGAATTTATTTCAGTTCATTTTCAAACGGTTAACCAAAAATTAACCGAATTAAAACACAATTGTATTTTCTATTGTTCGTTAACGTGCACTCACAAAAATATATACAGAAAAAATATGTGAAATCGTAATTCCATTCAAAAGCGTAACACAAGATTCATAATACCTTAACATAAAACGAAAGCTTTACATATCTTTCGGAACATTTCCAAAATATGTATGGATATTCTGGAAAGCGAAAATATAATATCGGTTTTCAAACAAAACTGAACCTAATAATAATAATAATAATAATAATAATAATAATAATAATAATAATAATAATAATAATAATAATAATAATAATAATAATATAGAATACAAATTCCGTATGGGAATAGATTTTATTAAAATTTGTAAAATCACCCCCATCATTGGGTAAAAGTTAAGAAATAGTTGGGATTGGAGAGAGGTTTCTGTATCACCTGGACATACCCCCCTGGATACGTCTCTAGAAATAGCTAAATGGTATACGAAAGGTTTCCACAAAACTTTTATGTAGAAAGTACTGCTACTGAATTCACATGAGGCGTACGATAATTTAAGTTTTTAAGTTTTATGTTCCATTATTATGCCGGCTAAGCTAAAGGAGTCGTCGATGATGAGAAAGAAAGAAATAGTGGAATGAAGTAAGTAGGCTTAAACAGAGCCCCGAGAAATCCCTAACATACGGCGTTTGTAAATCACAATGCACACACGCGGATAGCTGGGATAGATACAGAACACAAGCTCCAGAGCAGAGTAGACTACGATTGAAACAACAATAAAGAAGGAGCTTAAAGGTTTTGGTATATTGTGAGCAATTAAATACACAAAAGTTAATAATAGTAATAATAATAATAATAATAATAATAATAATAATAATAATAATAATAATAATAATAATAATAATAATAATTGGTATTAGAATATTTAAAATTGCCCCAAAAATTAGAAAAAAACTTACAGAAAAGTCGGGATTTCGGAGATAGGTTCCCGACCTCCAGAACACAACTCTGCAACTACATAAGTATTAAAGGAAAGCGTTCTACTTAAGTTTTACACAGATGGTATTGTACTCTACGTTTCAATGAAAATAACTAATAAATATAACCGAATATCAGTGAAGAGTAAGGCACATAATAAACTAACTTTTGTCATATTTAGAAGTAATTACAAAAGTTTTAATACAAAAATCCTAAACAGACTATAACTGGATGAGCTCTGCAATACAAAATAACAAAATGGCGTACAAGATTCAGTCCACATAGCAACTGTTACTTAAAGAATTGGCATATACTATTCCGAGAATTAAGATAAGACGAGAAGTGTTTACGATACTTCTCGTCTCGTCTTGATTCTCATCTCGAAAGCGAGACGATAATTTTAGTTACCCTTGTCATGTCTCGAATGTAAAATGTTAATTGTCGCGTAGATTTTTTGTTTTGTTTTAGAAACTAGAAGAGACAAACAAAACTTCAGTATTTTTGCGAAAGGTCACGTTCCTGCTTGCAATTTATGACCTGAGTCATAATGAGCTCCTAACTTTTAATCTTTAATGAAATTATTATTATTATTATTATTATTATTATTATTATTATTATTATTATTTTTATTATTATTATTATTATTATTATTATTATTATTATTATTATTGGAGACTTGACAGTTCAATTAATGAAACATCCATGTTTTTAAGTTTTGAAAGCCATAAAACCAGTGTCATCACCGATCAATTGCCAAGAAAAATTCTAAACTGAAAAAAAAAAAACATTACCAGATCGGTATCCGACCGGAGCAACTTCTGATTACTGGTCCAACGCCTTGACCACCATTAGTCGTCTTTAGTGTGTTTACGTTGTTTCTTTCCTATACTTACAAAGTTATCTGTTATTTTTCCTACGTTCTTACGAATGTTATACCTTTCAAAACGTATTTCATATTTAATTTATTATTATATAAGTCAGTAATATTTGGCAAAATTTATATTAATAACTTGAGTTTTTCTTAGACCTGTGGTTCACAATTTAATTTCTTCACAAACCAAACTACAAATGTGACAGATTTAATTCTCATACTTGCATTTGGTTCATAAGAAATTGCCATTACCTGGTCAAGGAATTTATGTCCGCTACGATTCATAATATATACTTGAAAAAGGATTAAACAATGTAGACCCTCGACAAACTCTTTTTTACATATAGTAATATATAATTTTACCACTCAAGACTCTCCATTTAGATTTCAGCTTAATTAAGTGATTACATACTAAGACATACAGGATTCTATCGTAGAAAAGAAATACTCTGTCACAATCAAATTTTCTTTAAAATTGTTGTCCTAACTAAACTTGGCTTCTTAAACCTTCATTTGGCAAACCAAAATTTCTGTATTTATTTCTGTTATTTTTTAAATAAAAGTTTTTTATCTCTTTCTTTCTCCCTCCGACCAACATTTCATGACACAACTTTTAAGTTAGGAGTTAGCGTAAGCATTCAAAGAATAGCCAAGGTATTATAGGCCCAAGATTATGAATCGTCGAGACGTCGGTTCAAATTCTCTGTAAGTCAATTTAAGTTTTAAATTTAATTTGTTCTAGCAAGGTGTATAATGACTCTCTTTACTCAAAGTTCTCCATCTAAAGATGAGATGCAAGAATCATGGATATGTGAGCCGAGAGAAACAAAGAGTGAGATATCTCCAATTCAAATGTTATCCGAAACTTTTACCAATATTCATATTTGGTTATGTTTTAGTTCATTTTTGTTTATTCTTCTTTACGAAATTGTAGTTTCCGATTACTTGGAATATAACAGGGGATAGTGAATGATATATTACAGCGTATTACAAGGAAGAAATTGCATTCTTTGATATCGTATATGCTTCTTATAAAACATGCATGTGTTTTTAATTGGGAATTAAATTACACAAACTCGTGTTAAGTGCACACAAAATATGACTATTTGCAACACATAACATGTTTTCTACTGATGCAGTGGTTTTCGTAAATTGAACTGTCACACACTGTATATCTTGTTTTTATTTTCTTCGATTGTCTTTCATTTTTGTCTTCTTTGATTTTCTTTTTACTTTAATTTTCAGAACACACTGGAAACCGGTAAGACAACATCAGAAAGTATTGTTGTTAGCTTTAATGTGTAAACGAAAATAATAAAAATATTAATGTTAAAAAGAAAAACTACGATGGTTTTGCTGATAAAAGTATTCTCACAAAACGAAGATAAGTCAAATCACTTCGACCTGATTTTTTTCACAAATATTTACTAGAGATATCGAAACTGATAAGTAACAAAAGTGAAGGTAGAATTGAAACAAATAATGCGAAACATTCAGAAATTTTACAAAATGCTGCAAGCTGTGAAATAAAACAAAGTGACGAAGATTGATTTTCCCTTGGTTTGTCTAAGGTTAGGGAAGATTTCTTCGTAAATTTCTCTTGATATCAGTCCTTCTCTTGATATTGAGACGTTTTCTACCTGCTTTTTTATTCGTAGGAGAGGCATGGATATTATTCTATTTTTTGCTTTTTGGTACACTGACATATTTCAAACTGACTAGAGCACTTGTAGAACATCCTGTGTTCTTCTCAACCAACCAACCTTAACAATATTGTTGGGTGCCTAACGTAAATAATATGAAAATTGGAAGTATGCATGCAGTTTGGCTCGCGTACATACATTGGAAGCAGGTCAAGTAAGAAAGCATTGAAGAAAGGCTACAAAGTATTGGATATTCATGAAATGTGGGTTTTTGATGTTATGGTGTGAAACAGATGACCTAAAGGAGAAAGGAGTACATACAGATATTTTATGAAAAAAAGGAATATGTCTAGATGTAAGGAACATTTAACTTAATCTAACACTTATTGGTTTATCTAATTTATTGTTAAATTCATTGTGGGGGAAATTTGGCCAACTTGAGAAAATAGGACATGTAAGTATCATTAATGACTCCAGGAAATTATATGATATATTTTCATCACATGACATAGACGGAAATCAATTTTGTTCCAGTAAATGATGACATCCCTAATGTTTATTGGTAATACATAGATGAAGGCCCTGTTTGACTAGCAACGGTAAACTTTATCATAGCCGCATACACAAGAGCACAAGTTAGAATACAATTGTACAAGTGTTTAGAATAGCTACTAGAAAGGGTATTGTAATTTGATACTGATTCAATAATTTACACTCAAGAACCTGATGAAAGCTTAATTCCAACTTAATTATATATATCAAAAAATGTAACAGCTGTACCCAAGAATTATGCGATACGTATTTTTGACCACAGTGTGAATAAAGAGTCTCAAGTATGCAAAATACGAGGCTTTTCATTAAATTATGAATCTTCCAAAGACTTAAATTTTGATGTAATTAAGAAACTGATAGTAGATAATAAAGATGAGGCATAAGAAGAGGAAGAATCTCGTCCCACAGAAGTCAAAATTATAAATAAGAAAAATGACCGCAGTAAAGATCATACTTTCGTTAGCATTCCCGAAACAAATGTCTATAAGGTTGATTACATGATACGACGTACAATTTCAAATTCATATGATTTTTTTCAATAAATATACACTTTCTCCAACAAAAGAAAAAGATAAATTCAATACGAAAATTTATAAATATACGGGTAAAGAGAGAATTATCATACTCCTTAACTTGGACCTGACGTAATAACATCCCTTCCATGTATTCTTGCAGGCCGTAGTGGATGTTGAAAAATTTCCTTTGTAATACGATTCCTGTCTAATTTATCACATATTGCTAATACATCGTTTCGTATTATTCATTGGTACTATGGGGAGTGGCAAATTGAATAGAGGCAAATTTAGATAAAAGTACCACTAATTGGAGGTGTAACTAGAACAAAAAAAGGGTTAACCTGAAACTGGACCTCTATTATTTTTGATCTTATGTGTGAAATGAACCGTAATATAGTTGATTTCTTTACAAAGGGTTATCACCATAGAAACATTATGTAATATTTATTACACAAATCATATTTCATCAGAGAAAAGGAAACAAAGATTAGAGTTTGAATTTTATTATTTAGTATTATTTAAAAAACCAAGAGACAAATCACAAATTAAACATATAAGTTATCAGCTAACTCCTGAGAATCCAAAATTTCTTAAAGAAAGTTTTAATGATGCATCAAAGTTACCCTATGAATATTTATTTCTTAATTTAAAACAGGATACGCCAGATGAAATTATTTTTAAACAAATAATTTCCTGATGATATTTATCATTACTTTTATGGTACAAGAAGATAGAAGAAAAAGAAGATAAAGTTGTGTTTATAATGCTAGTTTTAAACTGTGTTTCTTCATTCTATTAATTTGTCTTCAAGAGTAAAACACAGCGATCTTCGTACGTTGTGCAAAGCAAATCCTAAATTACGTAAAGCTAAAGTGGCCAATGCAGATCATTCAGTGATTCATAGTAGTTGCGAATGTTGTTATAATGTATTAAAAGATTATGAACATCTTACAAAAACCCAGAAAGCAAAATTAAAGAGATACAAGAGGAAGCTTTGGTATCTTGTGAGCAAGGGAAATTTTATCGAAAAGAGGAAGAAGCATTTATTACTGAAACAGGGTGGACTCTTAGCAGCATTATTAGCTCCTATTTTGTGTGGTGCGTTTTCAAGTTTACTATTGCGTTACTGAAATGGAACATGCAAATAAAATGATTTTAGTTCCAATCGTCTACAAACATCGTCATCATGGGCCCTAGAGAAACGTGAATCTAGTTTAAATCAAGACATGGAAAGATTTTACATTTATACTGGAAAATTGAATATAACAATGTTCTTCAAAAATATTTACATCTAACACGAAAACAGAAAGAACCTGTGACACTTTCGATTACGTCAAATAATTAAGAGAATCCTGAAGTAGAAAGAGAAATATTGTTATACCCAAAATATTTTGTAAAAAATAAAAGATCTGAATTACTACCACATAGAATGTAACATATTGATAACATCACGTGGGACAATAAAAGAACTCTTTACATCGAAGGTTATAAATCAAATGGATCGCACAATGTAGATTTAATTTGTAATGTCTCAAAAACACGGAAAAACATAAATCCATATGGATGCAAGGAATTTTGTAATTATTTATCTTCTAATAACAAACCACAAGAACTTACCGGAAATCCAAAACGTTTGACATATATTTTAAGACGAAACAAAGCATTTTTTTGAAGGGAAAATAAATCGTTTGTAGAAGAAGAAGAAGCTGAAGGAGGAAAAGAAAAGAAAGAAGTAGTATTTCCTATAAGGAAAGAAACGTTCGTATGATCGTCTAGTATGGTCAAGTTGGACCCCCCCCAAAAAAAGAACAGTTAAACAAAAATTAATTCAACTCTTCACATCCTGATTTGTTTTCAACTGCTAAAAAATGTGAGTAACTACAAAGAAGAAAATTCTCACACATTGTTTAAAAAGTGGTTACTGAAGCAATCAACATAGACATTACACAATGCAATACGTTCTCGCTTTGAAAGTGATTTCTATGTTATGAATAACATTCATGACGAATTGGAAAATGATATTAATGATCTTCAGTCTTCAAAAATTTAATGACGTATATCGTTATATTTTTACAGTGATAGATGTGTTCAGTCGATATGCCTGGGATCTGCCAATAAAATCTAAAAGTACAAATGATGTCTTAAAAGCTTTAAAAATTGTTAGAAGTACTTGAATTAAGGCAAAATAATATAACTAAAAATCCTGATATAAAGGCTAGTATTGTAGAGTGTTTTAACACGACCCTAAAAGAAAAAAATGTGTATGTAATTCACCAAGTATCAAACGTATAACTATGCAAATGTATTACCTCTTCTTGTGAAATCACACAATGGAATTTATCATTCGAGCGTTAAGGTGGTACCTGCAAACGTTTCTCAAAATAAGCTATTGCAAGTATGGCATAATCAGTATGAATTTATAATGAAGGATACAAATAAAAATAAGAATCCGGATTTTTTCAAAACATCTTAAAATTCGTGACATCATACGAATTAGTAAAACTAAACGTACGTTTGAAGAAGGATACTTGTAAAACTGAACTTGGGAAGTATTTAAAGTGAAGATTACCTACAGATCCACCTATTTATGAAATATAAAATTTAAACAAGTAACCATTAGATGGATTATTTTACAGACAAGAATTACAACCTGTGACATTATCGAAAACAATTTACAAAGATAAAATCATACGCATAAAAAGAAAAGTTAGCATAAAATAATATCTTGTTCATTGGAAAGGATATCTTTCTTCTTTCTATTCCTGGATACCTGCATATCCCTAAAGGAGATCAAGAAGTGCAATGTAACCTGATGTATATTTTTACGTTACACTTCCTAGTAATAGTTCTGTGAAATATTTCCCTAATAACACCTTAAGATAATACACTACTAAACTTCGTGAAAGAATGGAATTCCGTAAAAAGTGGGAAGCGGCTACTGTTGAGATTCATTATCCTCATTGAACTTTAAATATTAATGAACAAAATAATATTTTTTTACAAATCTGTCAATAGTGATGAACGAAAGTTTGTAACTAAGCATGTGGGTTATTATACTTATATTTTAGAGATGATAAAGATGATTAATAGGCGTAACAGATTCACAAATTTACATATTTCCTACATTCGTGACAGTAATATCTGTTTTATACGCCGTCTTAATAAACACACAGCTGTGGACGTTGTATTATCACTAAGTGTTAGTGTCATGCTGGAATTTGATCCAAACGGTAATTTAAAGGATATGAAACAAGGTCAAAGAGTTCCAAATTTACGTTTAGAACCTACATCTGCAATGTATGTATATTGTGATATAAATCAAACCGCATTTGTTTTAGATATGGTAGCATCATTATTACGTATCATATATATCATAATGTAAAACATACAGTTGGAAAAAGTGCTATAGAAATTTTTAATCCGCTACATTTTGTATCTATATAAAAGATGCATTTTGAACACGTCAAAATAGATGGAAGAGACAGTACAAGCTCTCCACTGGCATATACTTTCGAAACTGTATGCCTTAATCTACATTTACGACCAGTGCGACAACATCAACAATTATGCATAATCCAAATTTAAACTATTATCAAAAAGAGGTTCTCTCTGGAACTGGAAACATTTATGTTGGACCATCTTATCAAGTTGGACATGGTATTGGAAGTTTCCTTGGAGGATTATTTCGCTCTGTCATGCCATTAGTAAAACAAGGAGCTATAACAATAGGAAAGGGATTATTAAAATTTGGAGCAAACGTTATTAAAGACGTCATCATGGGTAAACAACCTATAACAAATCGTCTCATCAATGAATAGGTGAAGCGCGGACCATTTTGCAAGAAAAAGCTAAATATAAGAAGAGACCTCTGCTAGGATCTGGATATTAGCGAATGAAAAGAAGAAGGGGGCTTGAATATGCGAATTCTCATCATACGTTTTCAAAAAAATAATGGAATGCGATATTCATCTTGCTAAGACCAATTATATCAGAGGAAACATTTCATACAATTTGGTAACAAATCCTGTTCCCATGGATATTTACGCTCTTCGCAGGGAGCTGGGGTCCAAAATAACTTCAAATACACGACAAGAAGTAAAGTCATGTTCTATCTTGTTTCTATTTATCTATAAGATCATGTATGCGTCCTATCACCTAGTCTTATACTAGTTTAAACTGGTTCAGGCGAGGCCTAAGGACCAAAGGTCAAAACCGACCATAGTGCCTGATCTCTACTCTGGTATAGGTTTGAAGGAGCTGCCGTTTCCCAGATAGGTGGGAAGATTCTATTTTAGGAGAAAGTAATGCCTTGTAGAAAGGAATTATACAATATTTGTTGCTTTGTATACGATATGTAACAACGCAATTAATCTAAAATTAGAAGGTAACTATGATACCGGTTACGGTAGAAACTTACAATGCCTATGCAAGTACATTACAATTCTAGTACATTTTGTTAATTTCATTTACCTGGTCATGGGAGAATTGAAAATGTAGCATGGATCACCTATTTTCTCTTGGATATCAACATAAGAACAGCAATCTACTGGGTTGTTGTTTATTTTGCACTTTACTATCAACGTTTCACATGGTCTGAAACAAAGCAGGGCATAACAGTATTGTTAGAAAATTGCCTATAAAATTTTTTAACCCTCTAGACAAGTGAACCGATAATTAACAAAGCGTTCAATATAGATAATGAAAGTGTTGACATTATGTTTTATTCAAATTTGCATTAAATTAAATATTTGAGGAAAATAACATTCTATAAAAAAGGAATACACAGAATTCATTCCAATATTTCTTTAAGGCTGTATGTAAAAATACATTTTGTTAATTGTACACCTATAATTAAGGCATTTCCCATTGATAATATCATTCATTTTTCATATCTCCGCATTTATTATGTACTAATTCTTTATATTTAGGTCAGTGTCTTCAGAAATGTTGATAAAGTCTTTGCTGGTCATTGAAGTGAAATTTCAGAAGTATTATGGCAACTTTACAAGCAGTTGGAAAGTTTGGTAAATGTACTTACAAAGTGTAAGGTTGATTTCATGGAGTAAGATTCTTGTGGCAATGCTTTCGCTGAGAAGTACGATGTTCAAACGTGAAAATGGCAAGATTTGTTCTATTTAGTTTTTGAAAGACAAAGTTACTCATGCTCTGAAAATTATAGGAGATAGGAAAGAACACGATACAAATGTTATCTTTAAGCATATCCACTATTTTTACAGTGTAGAGTATTTATCACGAATCATTGTTAAACCTCCTTCGTGATCTAGTTATTTTAGTGGAAGAATAACCCATAGCTTTTTCGGTGAAAAACAAGCTAACTCTCAAGAGCGTTTTTTTTCTTCTGAAGGATGAATTAAATATGTAGTAGAATATTTGAATCAGAATAAAACATATATTTTCGTGAAAAGATATACGTATTTATGCGTCAAGAAATGTAGATGGGATGCTTGACTTTGAAGTTGCTGTGCAGTGCAATTTCTCTGAATACTACTTATTCAGAGTAATTGTATAGACTTATATTAGAGGAGCATGTGATAGGGATTTTTCTACAGCCTTAGCGGTGTTTTAAACCAATATATAAAGACCAATCGTTCTGAATAACAAAGTTCTCCATATATTTTGTAATCCATGTATATGATTAGGCTGATTATTAGTCTATGCAGAATTGTGGAAAATGTGTAATTTATTACAGTTGCAGCGTATTGTAATGAAGGGAGAACTGAATATAATAATTATAGGAACATTAACAAGAATGGAATAAAGCATCATCTACCAAGAAATTTATTACACTTTTACTGGTAAGTTAAATAGTTTCGGCTTTACTTCAAAAGACATTATCTACTTGTAATTGCCCATTCCAAATTATTAAATATTTAGAAATATTAGTGTTGGAGTTAGTGCTTTAAAAATGTAAGAATTTGGAAAATGTAATATCTTGCGATACTTTATAATATAACGTCTTTAAACTTCAGTTGAGCTAAAATGTGTCCTCTCAGTTATGCTTTATTAAACTTAAATTTAAGCACATAAATTTACTAAGCTACACTTCCGTAAAATTATGTTTTATCACTGTGTAGAAATTTGTTTTGTGTTCTAAATTGTATGTGTGTTTCATATGATGTAACAGAATATTGAAGTAAACATAAAATAATATTTCTACCACAGAAACAACTATACGATTTCGTCTCAAATTAATAATACTAATACATCCTTCATCTCTGAATTTAAAAAAAAATCACGAACACATAATGGCAATCAAAAAACTTCCGAAGATCTTATTTCTTAAGTAGTTTTATTTACCTCAGTTCATCCAAAGGATCAAAAACGTAGCCCAGTCTAGAATTGAAAAATTTACATTTGTGCTGACTAGAAAGTAAGAACTTTTCATTATTTTTAATTTACCGGTAAATTGATATCGTTTTCATTTCTGCGATTTATGTTGGGTACCGAGAAAAGTAGAGTAGTAAGAATGGCGAAAACTGGTTCAGTATTTATTTGTAGTAAGCTGAGCACACACAATGAAATAATAACTGAAGCCTTTATGTTCTGCTGTGCTTGAATTTTTTGTCTTGAACATCGAATGTCATTTAATTTTGCCCAAAAGCTCCTTGTGGTTTAACGATTAGAGAATTCACCTTTGATGTGGGGAACCTTGGTTTGTTTCCTGGTGGGAGCTCGTGTGATTCGAAACCCGTGTTTAGTTCTAGATTCATGTCTCATGAAATCTCGCTTCTGAGAGGATCACTAAACTGTAAATCAATTGAGTTTAGTTGACTTTGAATTTAATGTCCCATCCGGCAGCGAGGCTATATGAGACGGTATCTTGAATTGTAATTTCAAGTTTCTGTTTTACTCTCTGTGTATCTGAATATAAGTTATTATTGTACTTTATATTCCATTTGTAAGGGACTAAGCTCCCTCAAGAGAACCACGAAGACGCAGCTATCCAGTTCTTCTATATTACCTTATTATTAAAGACAAAACTCTTTCGCAACAATTTTCATATTTTGTAGAATTAATGTGCACACTTTCCGCATTTATATTCCATTTCTTTCTATAAATGTAGCACATTTTATTAAATATGGAAGTTCTAAGCTGTATATTTTTAGTAGTAAGGTGTATATCTAATACAAACATGAAAAATATAGCTTGATTAGGTACACTGTGTAGGTAATGTATTCACTGAAATATAGAAATTTAGGCAGATATTTAAAACGTCCTCTAACCTCATCCTTAGTTAAAGGACAACGTACAGTAAGACATTAAAAGTTATTCTTTATAGTTTGTCTTCCTGCCAGTAACAATCATATGATACTTGGAAAAGAATTTCTCGACATCAACACTAGATATTGACATCCATATTGACTGTAAAGTGCTTACAGCAAAAGATCTGTCGTTAACTTTTAAAATGTATAGCAATGATACAATGTCAACTTCTTTAAACAATGTCAAATCAGAAAAAGTGACATCATGCCATGCAAGTTTGCGGATTTTAGGGTGAATTTAATTTAGATGGTGAAAGTTTTCGGTAAAATGTAACGATTTTTAAGTTAAGTAACATTGTAAATGCACTTTTTAGTTATTATTAGCAATAAGTAGCAAGATTTCCACTTTTTTGTTTTAATTTATATTTATCGCAAGTAATGGTGCATTTGGAAAAAAAATAAAACGGCAATATAAACGCGAATTTCGGCTCTGAAACAAAACGTTTGAGGTTTCCTTAAACATATACGTATTTCTTTAACGTTTCGCACACATCGCATTAACGAAAAAGTTTAGTCTGTAATTATGATACATGCATGAAGAATTAACATACCTAGTATAAAATTAAAAAATGCAAATTTCTAGAAATAGTAATACGACTATTTTATTACACATGCAGAGTCCTGATTTGGTGTTTAACGGTCTGGAGTATATTTTCATTAATATGAACAATGTTGAACTCATACTTTAAGATTTGATCATACAGAAATTTTAAAATAAATTTTATTACTCCTGTCCTTTCTAAAATGTATATTTTCTCTTTTTTGTTGTTATTTCATTTTAAAAATACTGCTTCTTAAAGCATTTCTTGCATTGAAATCTCAAACGCTTCGATTTTTGATTTATACTTGTGCCAGTTTGCTGAGGAGCCCAAGGACGTTTTCGTTGATCTTCCAAATTTGGAATCACATTAGGATGAGGTGGATTCGCCCATGAGCCAAAGTTGGTGATAAGAGCGTAAGCTTACTTTGGTGCTCTCTGGTGGATATATCTTGAAGTAGAAAGAATTATTTATATCCATGCTAAACTCTGTAGAGGCATACTGTGACAATGCGAACTTCAGCCGTGCTGTTCAGTGTGAAAATTAGATCTATTTATATCCGTGTTAAACTCTGTAGAGGCATACTCTGACAATGCGGAATCCAGCCGTATTGCTGAGTGAGAAAACACTTTACATCACTTTCGTGTTGATAATTAGATAGTTATAAATAAGCATCCATTAAAGGCTGAATAATGTATTACATATATAATAAATGAATATTTGAAGTTTAAATATGTGAATACTTTTAACCCTGCAGCAGTATGTAAGAAGGCTCTGAAATAATTGGTTCATTTAAATCCTAGATCTTTCACCATAATATGGAATGTAAATTCCCTTATATGAATTATTGTTAACGTATTTGTTACTATTGAATATACTATTGATTAGAATTTGTTACTATTGAAATATCTTACACGGTGTTTCACCCGGAAAGCTGTGATTTCTAGCAGCTACAAAATTTATTTGAATAAGAGTACAGTATATATATATATATATATATATATATATATATATATATATATATATATATATATATGAATGTATGTATGTATGTATGTATGTAAATACACAGCAAATAAAGTACAAATGTTGTTCTACAATGTCCTTTTTGTTTCAGGTTGCATAGTTCAGGGTAATAATGGTGGACCGTAGACTTACATTGTAGCAGATCTCACTGATGACTTGGCTCATTGAATCACGCTCCCTCTTAGTGTCCTACGACGACTTTGACTGGAGTGTCAATGTGCATGAGCACCATCAATCAAGTCCATATTGTGTTATGCTGATCAGTCCATTACGACTGGTGAGGTTACAGGACTTCGAAGAGGGAATCCAGAATAACTGTGCGTACAAAACAACGTAGTGGAATAGTGCAAGCATGTATTGTGAGTAGCTCAAATTAAACATCTCTGCTACGGTTGTGAGAAGGAAGCGCAATATCCGTAACATCATACTGGGGCCTTCTGCGAAGAGACCTGCAAATGTTCTCCTATAAAATGCATATGATATGATTAAAAATTAACAGACGTAGCAAAACGAAAGCGTCTGCATTTTGTAAATCAGTTGTGTAGGTTAATTGTTGATAACCCAGAAATTATATAAAACTTTTGTGCAATGACGAAGCTTTCGTTTATCTGTCAGGTCAAGTAAAGAAACTAAATGTAAGATATTGGGCAACACAAAATCCACATGAAATATTAGACTCACCTCTGCTTCCGGAAAAGGTTTTTATATGGTGTGTTGCATCAAAACGTGAGATAATTGGGCCTTTCTTCTTTGTGCCTTGGATTATTTCAGATCAGAAAATTATTTGGAAATGCTTAAAGATTACTTCTTTCCTGGCCTTCGTCGTAAAATGTGTCCTCTTCGTCGCAATGGAGCTAAACCGTACACGTACCTTATTTCCTTCCCGAAAATTCTGCAATCTTGTCATTTGTAATCTCTATACATTGTTTTGTGGAACAGGTTTAGGGTGGCTTCCATGCAACCCAGATATTAACGCTTGTGATAAAGTTTATGTGGTTAACTCAAGCAGAAAGTATTCGGGCTTAATCCCCGATCTTTACATGAAACAAGAGCAAACCTTGCGTAGTATCTTCCGCTCCCTGTCAAAATGAATCCGTTGTTTCGGAAGCTGCGAAACTGGTATTTCCTTTATGTCAGCGTGAGGGCGATAGCAGGTAGCAAGGAAGACGGCCGAAAAAAATGCACATGGTTCATCTCCTTGCAAGATAGTAAAAAATTGTTTGACCATTTAGAGACTAGGTTTTCATGAAGAAATATGTGTTGCAAGATCTTTTATGACAGCTACAAGATTCATGTACCGTGGTAACATGCCTTTACATTCAACTTGAGAATTTCACTTATAATATCATGTAAATTGCTCTTACCATGGTCGTCAATAAAATACGTTGTTACACTTCAAAATCGCAGCTTTTTCTATGAAAAACCCTGTATAATCTTCGACATGTAAGAAAACAAAATTATCCTTAAACTGTAGGTAAAAATTAAGTTGGATTCTATTGAAGTAAAAAGGATTAGCTGTTACTTATCTGTATCTTAAAAGCATGGCAGAGGATTCACGTATATTAATAGGTTAAAGAGTTCAATCCTCAGACAAACCGTCTTATTTCTAAAACAATCAATAAAATTGTGTACACATTCAAAAGCAATTTCATAATACTTTGTAGTATATATTATGTATTAAAACGAACACTTACGGTAATTTAATTATGTAGGTGTCAACGTTACATATTGCGAAAGCTGGAGGAGTAAAATTTTTGTAGAGTGTTCTTCTCTGTTCAATGAATATCAATGGATTCACTATAAATTTTACCCATAACGAGTGTAATGTCATACTCCCAAGTCCAGCAAATACTATCAGCATTATTATCCAAAAGAATCTGAAAGCAAAATGCATTGTCATCGTTCAATATAATAATTAATATATATATAGGGTTGTTACAAATGTCCGCCAACATAGGGTAACTCAGTTTTTATCAGAGTTACAACACAATGTAAGAGGAAAAACATCTCCAAATATGACGTTTTCAACCTAAAGTGAAGGATTTTTTTTAAATCGGACGAACCGTTTGGGCTGTATACTAGTTATGCGCCAAATGTTAAATGAAAATGCTACATTGCCATTTACCTGGACCCATAACGTAAGTGACTAAAGTTACTGTCTTTTACTCTAACATGCCGAAGGCCATCCTCCATTTCAAACAGTAACTTCATTCACATATACTGTGGGTCGAGATAAATAGGAACGCTGCATTTTCATTTATCATTGAGCGCATAGAGAAGGTACTGCCAAAACGGCTCGTTCGATTTTAAAATTTCCTTCACTTTAGATTGAAAGCATCAAATTTATTGATGTTTTTCCCTATTATTTTGTTGTAACTCTGATAAGGAGAGTTACTCTATGTCAGGTGACTTTTGAAGGAACCTGTATTACACTTTCAGTTATGATACATAATAACGGTTCGTGACTAAAATTTTGATAAAGCAAGGAAACATGCTTAATGCTGTGATTATTGTATTAGGTAAATGTGAATTACTTGGAGATAAATTTTCTTTACTTAGTTTGCAGCGAAAAATATTTTTGGAGACATAACTGTAGAGACTCAAGAAGCACAACCAGTTTTGTTGCATGTTGTGTCCCTAATCTACTCCAACTCATGCAACTTTGTTGAATTGAATTATAAGTAAACAGGAGAAACGGTATTGAACGATTCACTTCTGAGGAAATTCTATCACCATACTTTATCTTACTGCAGCGTATAAAAGCATATTTTTGATTCTATTTTAACACAGTTCATCAATATATATCGATATTTGGATTCCAATATTTAACTGCGATGACCCACTACGATAATCTATATCTCAAAGTTTTTATATAAGATATTTTAAATTATAGTAAGTAAGTGTTTAAATTCATACTTACCACCTGAAAGTGTGCACATTTAGACAAACATTATTTGAAAATAAGATACAATCATCGCGTTTTAACAAGACATCCGTCAGATTTTAATCAAATTTCCGTCATAAAATTCTAAGTATTATACACAGAAAAGTACATGTCAACCAATCTCAGAAATCACATAAAAATATGGGACGGATTTTGTCTATGATGAAGCCAAAAAGATTGTCATTACATTAAGATGGACTAGGTATATTTGAACGGCATACATTACTGCGATTCCGCTTCACTGCATAACATGTACACGTGGGCTGCAATCGTTCAGAAGCATCAGTCATGTATATTAAAACATGATGAAAGAACTTTTTCAATATCTGTATATACAAGGATGATAGTTCATTTCATGTGTGCAAACTGGATAATGCGTGTCTACTGTGGATATTACTACATAAATTGACTTGATATTTTTTATATTTTATTCAAGGTTAGATTAACGCGTCTGGATGCCATGGGCTACATGTGGTCCGTCCGAACTTAACCTAGTCCTTTCTGTGAAAGGTCAGTAAGACAGCTAAGACAATATGTTTCATATTTTGCTCATATTTAATTTTATAATGATAATTGTATCTTCATGATTCTTTTCAGAGAGCCAGTTGAGATTTCGATCAGAGTGGAGGCCCTGTCCAAATGGAGGTCCGGAGCTATAGTCCCTCTAACCCTCCCTTCATCCGGCCCTGATCTCATGTCATTGATTTTAATAAGTATTAATTATCGTTTTTTTATCTCAGGTTGTATTGGATCAGGTTGTAGTAAGTTCACTCCATAAAAAGAATTTTGAATAGAATAAGACAAATCCACATGATGCAAACATAACAGTAAAGTATCATTTGCTACACTTTTCTTAATGGTTCATCACCTGATCTCTCTTTGAGCACAACACTATCGTGATTACGGAACGCCTTATAAATCAGACATCTATATAAACCACAGTCAATGAGATCTGGTAGCGTATCGCAAGCTTATAGCTTGCATACACTAACCGGTTAGCTAATATATTTATCTCTTTCTAACTCTAAGGTAAGTCCATATATGCTTGTTGAGTGAAATATCAGAGCAATATATATTCCTGATATGACATGTTATATGTTTAACAATTTATCTTCCGTAATCATGATATTTTTTCTTCTCCAGCGAGATTTCTATTATTTCGATGAATATGGTGTTCAAATATTTTGAAGTACAATATACTCCTATTAGTCTAACGTCACGAGATGAAATCTCCATTGGGTAATGAAAAAGTCGGTTGAAATAAAAATAACCATTTTACAATCCCTGAACTATATAGCTCCACTAAGTTTGTTTGAAAATTCTTATATTATTTAAATAGAATGCATTTAAATTATGAGAATTAGTAGTTTCGATCATAAGCTGATCCAATCAAACTTAGTTGAAGAAACTATTGTCTTCTTAACAGATTAAACTTGATTATTACACAAACTACACAATAATATACAGTGTAAAACTATTCATTGAAGAAAAGGACAAAACTGAAAAATACGGTACAATACTAAGTGAGGTACAGCCCTGTATTTTAAAACGCATTTACTAAAGGTAAAACACGTTTGAGTTAGGTGTATACTATGCTTTTGTGGGTCACTGACCTAATTTGAAACCAAAAATTACGCTTTTGTTGGAGGATAGGCAGTTAAGTAGACAAACAGTTTAGAACAGCTCCGTTGAGAGAGTCTACGAGTTGTTAAATCGTGAACAAAATTTGGATCTGTTGTACAAGAATTATTAACAATGAAGCTATTTTAAGCGGATATGCTATATAGTATAATAAGAATAATTAATCTAAAGCCTATATATATTAAAGAAACTGTACATGTAACCTCTTTACCTGAGAAATTTTCCTGGTGCTTTTAAAATATACTTTACACAGTCCAATGAACAATGCTGAATGTACGTTTTAAGGGCTTCACCAACTGCATAACGAAATGCTTGGATTCTGTTACTTGTTTTCACTCTAGTTCCTGAGGTAGTTCGTTTTCGTGAGCTGAAAGGAGAAACGTAAATTTTTTTATCCATAATACCTACTGCTAAACAAACATAGATTGCACAGCTTTAATATACATATATATGCTTTTCAATTTTTATGTTTAGAAACAAGATTGTGGTTCCTTTTTGATTATGTAGTTTAATCCTATTTTATGTGATATTTTATTATTAAATATTTTCCATTTCATTTCGTTAAAAGAACTTAAGAATTTGATTATGTTCGATTGTATTCGACAGGTAACTCCAAACATCGCCCTAATTTGCCCAATCATAATACGTACTGAAAAATAATATATCTTATAATGAACACAATTTGAATGGCGAGAACATAGTAATATCGACATTAAAAGATGATAACAATAAATATTATCAAGTAATAGCAATAATGGAGTTAAAAGTACGCGTATCCTAGACTAAATTTATGGAAGTCATCATGGGCAGAATTACAAGGCATGTAATCAGCATATGGTTATCTGACGAATAGAACATATAGTAATCACAAGTTGCTCATTCACTAAAACTAAAAATTCCTGTAGAAAGAAAAAGGAGAATTATTACACCATCCAGTAGAAGGTATTTCACACTGTTGGGAATTTGACACCATTAGACCACTGGACCATTTGAATATATTAAGATCAGACACAATTTACTGGCTCTAAAGCTAGGCACAAGATAATTTGTGACGTAATTTTAAATTCAATTTACCAGAAAACATGGAAACAATTTTAGAAGCATAAATTATCTTACGCTTTGGGATTTTCAAAATCTTTATGATCAACACCTCGTGAATAAAGCATGACGTATTCAGAGATTTGACGATATATTTACCTACAAATGTAAATGTTTATCTGCTTTTAACCAAGCTAATATTGTCCAAGTAGTATAAATAAAAAAAAAACATCAAAATGCCTTGACATCCTTCGTTCAGGAACACGAGACAAAATAACAATGTTTACTAGCACACATTTGTTTGCAATATACACACATATACTAATATAATCTAAACAATATGCCTATTTTTTAATTTTCGGCAATGAGCCCAGAGCTCTGGGTAACTGCAACTTATAATGTGCTTAGAGAGAAAATGTCTAACAAAAATCAGGACGTTTGTAAAGACGAATCTTCGAAAGCTTTTTCTAATAAAAGCAAGGATTATGATAGAATAATATTGATTAATTGATCTTGACAGTTTAAGAACAGTTTTATGTCTTTTATTATAGTCTCACTCTGCAGAATGTATTGTTTCGTTTGAAGGAACAGGAAAACAAAACCAGCATTTCCAAAATAAATTATTAACCAAGAGACGAATGTAATGTCTCGTTCCGTAGAGGTTGACATTTTATTTTCATTGCGAAATCAAGTAGAACGTTGGCACCTACAGAACCTTTTTACTACCTTTACCCTGCAATTATACGGGATATCTAGTTGTGTCCTTCACTATTTCAAGATACAGAAATGTAGGTGTTTACCACAGTTTTCTTTCATGTAAAAAGTTGAGCCATTCCCCCCAACAGCGTAATAGTCTAATCGCGTGCAGGATAGTAAAATGCCTATTTCCACTTTTAGGGCTGCACGTAGCACTGACATCTATTCATAATATTGTGTACAAACTTGAATTTTTGCACAAAAATTACAACATAAAACAACGGCTTCTTCTGCAATATGCTCTTCTAAAATGAAATTCAGAACTTTGCTTTTTTGCTCCATTTTCAACCAGTGTATGAGGTTTAGCTCTTTAATGAATTATTTATTAACCTTTGCACTCACAACGCTTACACACATACATTGTGGTAGATCTAAACATGTTATCGGAGCTTAGTTCTTGTTTCATTAAGTGCACTGACACATTATCAGTGCGGTGAATATCCTACATTATATTATACGAAATTTTTATTTTTTTTAAATGCGTGTAAACAAGTTTTATATTCCAACAAAAATATTGTGTAGTGACGTTCTATGCAAGTTCTACATTTGATCCCCTATTTTAGCTGTTTTTGCTTGCAACAGACATATGCGTTTTAAAGTAACCCATAGTCTCTACATACCTGATAGTACTTGTTTTTCCCCGTATTCCTTTTATTACGGACGCTTTCGTCTTGCCCCATGCTTGATGATAATTAATAGATGTTTGGTGTACCTTCTCATGTTTTTTATAATCTTCTCCTACTTTTGTGATATTTGAGATTGAGGAGCGAGTTGATTGATGAGTTCCTGAGAGATTAATAGGAGTACTAGTGTTAACATTCTCTAAACAACAGCTAGTATGACCTAACATAGAATGTGATGCTTGATGTTTATTTCTCAAACGTATCAGGACCATAAATAGAGGGCGGACGAGGAAATACACAACTTCTACCAATGAAAGAAAGCTTCCTCCAATGCACAATGCAAAGATTCCTCCAAACGAAACTGCAAGAAAAAATATAATTAGTACAAACAACATAGAATAATCTTAAGTGTTACGATACGCCAGAATAATTTATGTGAATTCACACCTAAATATTAGACTTGTCTCTACACGGAATTAATAATAAAGCATAAAGTAGGTGAGACGAAATTGCTTCACGCAGGTTCAGTGTTGATAGAAAATTGATGTAGGGGTGTGAGGAGAGCACGAAGCGATACATTCCAAACGAAGGACACAGAAGAGAAGATTACAGTTACTATTTGACTATGAGCTAACGAATTTCTTATATTCTACTTAAGATAATTATATCATTTATCGATAATTGAAACATAGTCAATTACTTGTATTAATTTAAACTAAGATAGGGCTTCCGATGAGTATTTGTAAAATTATCAGAAGTCAAGTAATGAAATAGAGCAAATAGTAAGTTTAAAAAAAACGCAGGAAACCACCGTAATTATTCAAACGAACTATTCAAAGGTCTCGATTAATGCAATTTGAAGAATACGACTCTATAAGAACGCAATTAACTTAGGAACAAAAAAGAAATATTCAATAAAATGGCATGATAGTTGATGTTTTTATTTTACTGGTTACATCTATTATGTCATGCACGTATTAACGTGTTGGCCTACAAAACACTTTATTTACGTTTTTACATTGCGGTGTTCTTACATCGTCACACAACATCTTACTTGTGATATAATGCTTCTATATAACTACGGAGACTATCGCAATCATGTGGAAATGATTACTATAGACTACTTGTTCTTATAGATGTCGGTTCAATGTTAATGAAAACTTTAAGGGCTTGGTGGAAGAACGGCCAATCCCAATATACATTATTTTCGAATTAACACCAGTCACAATAGTATATACCGAGTCAGTAATATTTAATCATATATCAGCTCTTTAGGCTTCTAAACATATAGACAGAAGTAGTCCATTATCATGGAGTAAACATTCAGCAATTCTGCTAAAGTTAAGTCTGAATTCTCCAGCAAAGTGAACATTAGGATTAGCAATTTTATTTGTAAGCTTTTGATATCTATTGTCATGTTAGCCCATCACGAATGAATGTTGAGGTCTTTCGTCTATTATTCAGGAAATAGATGAGGCGTTAAAGAATGAGGAATGAAGTAAACGTTCTGATAGTATTGAGTTAAGTACCACCCCGGATTTGCCTGGTGAGAATAAGGAAAATCGAGGAAAACCTCACTCAGCATTATTGATACTTTTACAGTGGAAATTGAACAGGTGACAGCTCCGCTTACTGTTGTGATTACCCTATATATAACGACATCGCACTGATAATGTGACATTCAGTAACATACTTTTAGTCACTACATTTTGTATAACTACACCAAGCCTTATCAATGGAAACCTTGCTGTAGAGAGTCTTATTTTAAGTAATGAGAATACTTTCGTCCTGACGCGACTATATGTCAGAACGCGCTGTGGCAAGTTGTAGTCGGTAGTTGCTTACTTCTTATCTGTCATAATTTCTAATTAATTTATTAATGTTTTTGTTTGCATTTGGAGAAAATAATTTCGATTAATGTTGAATAAATATGAGAGTTTCTAGGAAATTTGGTGTATTACATTGCAGCCGTTATGAGTAGGTGGATGAAAGTGTACAGATAGTTTGAAATAACACAGGTCTGCCTTTTGACTTTGTCAATTATAAAGCAAAACTTTGCGAATACTCATGACAGAACAAAACAGTATTTATTTCTTAAAATGGAGCAATCATTGATAAAAAGATAAATACACAGCATGCTTCACAGTTCAGCATAAACCACAAAGAAAAACATTGAACGTGGTTGGAACTAAACTATTAGTTGTAGCATATTGTGTGATATTATATAAAACAGGGGGAAAATAATTGTTGACACACATGGTTTAAATATAGTTTGTATCAGAAACTTCCATTAAGATGGATGAAAATTAAGAGTTACTAGATCCTGATATAATATATCACGAGTAATCAAGCTTAATATTTGTGCAATTTGTTGACAATACTAATGTGCAGGCGAGGAATCGGGATATGCAAATAAATAGACAAAACAAGTCACTGGAACGACAAATCTCGAACACTGGCAACGATGTTAAATAAGGCACACATAATAAATCCCTATCATATGTTTAGATTGATATTCATAGATATACTCTAATCAAATCATTAATGAATCAACAAATGTATACCGAAAACAAGATAGTGCTATAATATGTGATTCTGCAACGCAAACAAGTAAAGCTTCTAATCCACTGAGTTACTAGAAAAATGTTTTTATCAGACATTGCAAGAATAACACAATTTTAACAATTCGTTAAATATTTAATCAAAATTACATTCTGAAGGAGATGGGATGCGTATAAAGTTATAACTTATTCTACAGTCAAGCAACTAACAATAATACAATTTTTACCAAGTTCCACTATAACTTCTCTTGGTGTTTATATATATATATATATATATATATATATATATATATATATATATATATATATATATATATATATATATATATATATATATAAATTTATAAATTTATTGAAAAGATTCGATGAATGTAATTATCTTGCTAGCAAGAATCATTCATTTTACTAGATCAGCGAGTTCAGAAATATCAAAGTGGCATATTTACTTTTAAGTCACAAACATTACCGTTACATTCATAGTCTGGTTCAGGGCTAATACGGTTCAAAAATAAACTTTTGGATGTATATATATGTAAGTCATGTTGGATGTACGTGCATTTAAAGGATACTTGTAAGATTCCGAGTTCCAAATGCATAAAGCATGGAGGAAATCACGTGGAGAGCAGTGCAAAGAATAAGTGTTTACCACTGTAATCAAAACTACAAGGCCAAAGATTCTGACTGTCTAGCACGTATTCAACAGGAAAAAAGTAACAGAAATTTCGGCCACACAATATGTATCATACAATGGAGCTAATCGAATTTTTGCAGATATATACATATATATAGTAGAAACAAGAAAAATAAAACGATATTTACTTAGGTTTAGTCAGAATCAAGTATACAAATTCATCATGATAGATAACAGGCATCGTGTAAGAATCGCGAGAGAGATCCATCAGCACCATGTCTGACATGGTGGATCGAAATATGTATATAAACACACATTAAAAAGTTTTTAATATTCCATCGTTAGCGATCACTTACTGCTAACTATAAGATATAATATCGCAAATAACAATTATATACAAAGCATCAAAAAGTTTGCACCTTCACTGAAACTAATGTAATAATGACACTAATATCCCTAAACTGTTACCATTACCAAATAATTTCATATATAAAGTTGTATAATCCAAAATGATATGTGCACTTTTAGAAAGATAAAATTGCACATCAATTATACACGAAACATCACTAGAACTATTACACAAAACAAATACTTATAGTGAAAAATGTATGAACTCTTACCAAAAAGACATGAGTAAAAAAAAAAGTTTTAATCAAATATTTTCTTTAATTATCAGAACGAACAAAAAAGGAGACATTTTTCACAACAAAACGGAATTACTAGGAGACCCCATATAACGAATCAAGTGATTAAACTTTATCTACTCGACTTTGGGCTTTTTGGACCTCTGGTAACACATAGCAAAAGGTCAGGAAAAAACAATTAATAAACATTGAAAAATATGATCTTGAATACCGCCAAATTCTGATGCCATCTTATAGCAACAAAATATGGAGAAAAAATTTTATGACAGGAAAAAGCAGATTGAACTGGACCATCCCTTAGCGAAAGCAGAACTTACTTATGTATTAAATAATATAACAAGAAGCAAATTTCCCCGAGTAAGTACGAATTAACATCAACATATGAAAAGGTAAGCAGATGCGTTTATAAATACGTACCGGTTTACGTAACTCTAAAGTAACTTGTTGAGTGAATGAATTTGATTCCGGATAGTTATGGAGCAGTAGCATTTGCTTGATTTAAATTAACTCTTTCGAACAGCTAATATTATAAAATATTAATCAATATATAAAGCATATAAATGGCATGTTATGTCTTAATATTTGGTGTGTTCATATTTGAAATTTGTATTGCCTTTCAAAATCACTTTCTATTGTGATTAGTAGGCATATGCTTCAAACGAAAATACGATATAATTATATTAGATCATCTCTTTGATTATTAGACATTAGACCGTTAGGCCATAGTTTCTCTTTACTAACATTAAATTGGTAAGTAGAAAATATAGGCGGGGCCGGGATAGATCAGTGATAGAGCGTTCACCTCTGGTAAATAAGGCCATTGGTTCAATCCCAACCTTCTCCAAGTAGACGTTGTAGTTGACACGTGGGATTTCTTGGAGTTTTCCCGTTTCTTCCCATGTTATTTATTGTACTATTGTATTCATTCATCATAGTCTCCTTTAGCCTAAACGCTTAACCATGTGACGTAAAACTGAAAGATTTCATTTCATTTTATAAAATACAGCTTTTATATACTGTGCGGAAATATTTCACTCTCAGGAAGTAGTTTCTAATACAGTCATTTTTATACGAAATTACTTATACTAACCATCGCGATGCGTACGTATTGTCAACCTCGGTTACTTTTTTTACTATAATTAGTGTTGAATGTAGGTATATAATTTTATAGAGCCTCTTGCGAAACTCATATTGAACCAGTAAGTATCTGGACCTAACAGCATACTCTAACGCACCTATTATACGTGAGCCGGTGGTATCAATATTTAGAGATCTTCCACTATTGTTTGTTTATCGGTCAAAGAGAACCGTAAAGAAATGAAAAGCAAATCATATTAAATGTATATTCATAATAAACTGAATTGTATGTATGTAATGTTTTGTTGATGTATCAAATCTGTAGGCTATAATTTTCAGTTTGAGTGCCAAGGTTTAGAATGTTGTATTTAGGTTTCTGTTTGAAATGCACATACCTCCACGCCTTGTACTTCTTCTGAGAAAAGGAAATAATGTATTCTGTTCCAACGTTCCTCCGGAGTAATAAACTCAGAATCTTGGTACAATGATGGTTATAATGAATGCACTTCCATTCGATAAAATGATCTTTAAGTACAATCTCTATATGTTGGTGATGATAACACTAAGTAGTGAAGTAACTACAGAACTTGAGATTCGTATTTTAAAAAGAGACGTGAATCTCTCAATGTATATCTGAATAAGTTTCTGTTGCTCTGAATAAACTGGGAAGTAAACTGAAGATCATATCCTACTGGAAAGCGGTGAATTAGGGCATTACAATTTCCATAATTAGGTTTGAAATCTTATGCGTTTGTCGAAGATTGTTTGATGAAATCTTGATCAACCAAAAGTTTCTGTGTTATCATTAGCTCTGGCATCACCCTAAATGAAATATCTTTCAATTAACAGTCCGACGGGTGGGTTATTAACAAACATATTATACAATGCTTTGCAATGAGATAAGAAAAGTGTTTTGCAGCACTGGCTTAAAATATCATATATTCGTTTATGACATAAAAATATACAAAACTGAAAGGAAAATAATAAAATTGAAAAATAACCCGAAAAACACTTTTCCTAAAATTTGATCGTGTTAAGCTGAAGTCTATTGCTTCACAGCATTAATTTTTCGACTAGAGATTCTACATTTCTAAACTTTAAATGCTGCAGTTCTACTTACTATTTAAGTCTACATTATGTTCGTTAGCCCTTCTACAGGGTGGGATAAAATCAGATGATAGTCTTGTAGCAGAAAAGGTTTTACTTATAGGTCCACATTGGCCATCTTGAAGTCTGCGATTTTGAATATCACATTATATTTTTTAATTGGAAACTTGGAATATGTTTTAAGACTGTTTCTGATGAGAAATTAAATGTTGATTTCCATTTTGCATATCACTAACCGTTGTTGAATTATGACCTGTTTTATCGTTGCAGATTCCATTGACCAAAAAACTAGTGCAGACTCTGAGGAACGTATTGAGATCATCCTGATGTGTATAATTCGCAGCACGCGTGTGGCGGCTGCACCCCGAAAGGGCTTCCATATCCCACAATGGTGTGTCCAAAATCATTAGTAGATTTCAAGAGAGTAGTGGTCGTTCAAACACATCGACAGATAAGGAAACCTCCGTCACTGTCCTCACATCCTTGAGTAAAAGCCTCCAATGTAGAACACGGAGTTTATCCAAGAATGGGAAGATAATCGAACGTCCATTTAGAGGATACTTTCCATTAAGACGTGGCACCCACACAAAACCCAGCTTCAGCAGCATCTCACAGGGGACGATCCAAATCATTGGGCGGAGTTTGTAGAATGGGCAACAGCACAACTCCAGATTTCACGGCTTTCGACTAATACCTTTCGGGCCACCTTAAATCTATGGTTTGCGACGTCGAGATCCATAATTTACAACATCTCGTGCAGCGGGTTGAGGGTGCATGTGCCTCACTGCTTCCAGAAACATTGCTCGCTGTGCATCAGGAGTAGAAGATGCGTGTGACACACACTATTGTTGCACAGGGTGGTCATTTGGAGATGTGTTAGAATGGTATACAAAGAGATAAAAAAAAGCAAAAAATCATCAACGTTCGACAGCGTAAAGTTGGTGGACCCGTCTAGAAGTAAAGGTATTTCCGAAGGAAACAGGCGCTACCGGAATGGAAGGTATGCGCAGAAGTAAGCGCAGTGGAAACATGTGAGTTTTCGCAGATACAAGAGGTCTTATAACTTGTAATTATTTCACACTTGTAACCCTTTATCTATAAACGTAAAATCCACCTGCATTTCCTAGAATTTAGTTCTGCCGTTTGTAGAAAATTGTTCCATATAAGCATGTCTTTACATCCAGAAAATTTCATTTTACCCGTAAATTTTGCAAAGGAATGGTGTGCCGAAACTTAACTAGCATCCATGACTGTATGTTTAGAAATTTTATATATATATATTGAAGAATCGTAATGTAATTCAACTATATTAATATTGCTTAATCAATAAACTCAGTCACTTTCCAATTTATCATTGATCTAATTTATCATGACTTACCTAACAACTCAAGTTTCCCAAACAGCAAATCACGTATGTATCTCACAGGAGTTGCATTAGTCATTTGGAACAAAATCCAACTTTCTCTGCAATATATTTCGATAACTTCATTAGTGACGTACTAAAACTCACATTAAGTTTATTTCATATTATATGTAAAACAAATCGTAATGACGTATATACACTATGTGATCAACAGTATCCAGACACCTCGCTGAAACTAACTTACAAGTTCATTCCACCATTCATCGGTAGTTCTGGAATTCAATATGGTGTTGGCCCACAATTAGCCTTGATGATAACTTCCACTCTCAGAGGCATACTTTCAATCAAGTGCTGGATGGTATCTTGAGGAATGCCAGCCCTTTCCTCACATAGTACTGAACTGCGGAGAGGTATCGATGTAGGTCGATGAAATCTGGCACGAAGTCGGCGTTCCAAAACATCCCAAAGGTGTTCTATAGGATTCAAGTCAGGACTTTGTGCAGCCCCGTCCATTCCAGTGATCTTATGGTCGTGTAACACTCCGCCACAGACCGTGAGGTATGAACAGGTGAGCGATCGTGTTGGAAGATGCAATTGCCATCCCCGAATTGCTCTTCAACAGTGGGAAGCAAGAAAGAGCTTAAAACATCAATTTAGGCTTGCGCTGTGAGAGTGCGACGAAAAACAACAAGAGATGCAAGAAAAACACGATCACATCTTAACACCACCACCTCCGAATTTTACTGTTGGCACTACACACGTTGACAGATGACGTTCAGCGGGCATTCGCCATACCCACACCCTGCAATCGGATCGCCACATTGAGTACCGTAATTCGTCACTCCACACAACGTTTTTCCTTTGTTCAATCGTCCAATGTTTACGCTTTTTATACCAAGCGAGGCATCGTTTGGCATTTACCTGCGTGATATTTGGCTTATGAGCAGCCGCTCGACAATGAAATCCAAGTTCTCTCACCTCACGCCCGACTGTCATAGTACTTGGAGTGGATCCTGATGCAGTTTGGAATTCCTGCATGATGGTCTGGATAGATGTCTGCCCATTACAGTTTGCGACCCTCTTCAACTGTCCGCGGTCTCTGTCAGTCAACACACGAGATCGGCCTGCACGCTTTTGTGCTGCACGTGTCAATTCACGTTCCCACTTCACTTCACTATCACACCAGACACAGTAAACCTATTGATGTCTAGGAGTGTGAAAATCTCGCGTGTAAGTTTCTGACACAAGAGACACCTAATCACCTAACAACGTTCAAAGTCCGTGAGTACCGCGGAGTGCCCCATTCTGCGTTATCACGACATCTAATGGCTACTGAGGTCGCTGAGTATCTGGCAGTAAGTGGCAGCATACTACACCTAATATGGAAAATGTATGTTTGATGGGGTGCCCGAACGATTTGATCACATAATATATATTAGTTATTTCATTCTTTTCTTTCGAAACAGTCCAAACACAGACAAGATACCAAGTTAAAACGAGAAGAATAGATAAACGTGGGTGCACAAATGCTTCCTTTCGGAGTTATAAGCCGCGAAAATATAAAAGTGAATTTTAAGGCTTATATTTGCAAAACTATGTGACCTACAGCAGTCGGTTCAAGACTTCAATTAGGAATTACTATGTGTGCTATCCAAAAATACGTTTTTCAGAATCCTGCAGTACTCTCGCAGGCGGTTTGGCTTTGGGCATGTAACTAACTCTCTAAAAATTATTGCGAAATTACTACAGTAGTGTGAAACATGGATATTTGAATAGGGCTTATTCTAGTTCCTAAATAAGGTCTTGATCTGACTACGGTAGGTCCCATAGTATTGTTTTCGGCACCCTTTAATGTTAATTTCCTATGTGTGTTTTCGGCAGCTTTTAACTCCAAAGAGAATCATTTATGCACCCTGGTTAGTGTAAATTTTTTGTCTCATGTTGGTGTCAGGAATCACCTCCGAAACGCTGTCGATATTGCTTTGAAACATCCTATATATACAGGGTGGACAATTTATCTTGATCATCCGCTCTAACGGAGAAACCAATGCAGGAAGAAATGAGAAATTTTGCACGAAAAAAATATAAGGAGGGGGACATCTTTTAGTGTATTTCGTGTATTTGGTGTTGGTGCCTTGTTTGGTTTTTGGATGGTTGTAAGTTATATTCTAGGTCAGTTCACAAAATCATCACATACTTAATTTCTCTAGTATATCTATGCAAGTAGTAATTTTATTGAATATTTCCTCTTTGTTATCAAGGTACATTAAGAAATGTTCTCTTGTAGATGATATGGCTACATCAAGTGATACTGGTTTACTAGATATATGTGAAAATGAAATCTCTGCATGCTCCAAACAGTTTTTTTAGAAGTTGTGGGTTTAAAATGTGTGAATACTTTACCGAACATCAGTGATAATTATTACTTATTCCATGAGTTTACGGAGTACTATCAAATGATGCATCTCTTGTGTTCACCATGAAAACCTGCTACTGGTTAAATACGAAGACCTGCAACTCCAGTGTTGGACCCCATTCAATTACGTATAAATGAACACTGCCAAAACATCACTAGAAGTCATTGATACAAATACAGCTGTTATGTTAAAAGAAAGAAGTGGAAAAGATATTAAACCAGGACAGAAGCTGTGTGCATTTTGAAGAAAAAGGAAACTTTCAATAGAAAAATCACCTGTAGGGTCAACCAGTGATAGAAGCACATCTTTATTCAATCCACTTGAACCCCTGAGTCCCAACTTAACTGAAGGCTTGATATTTCTCTCCTAAAACCTGAAGGAATAAGTAGAAGAGATTTGCACAGATATGTCAAGTGAGAAACGAGCGAAGCACAACAGGCCATTTGTCAAGAAACTGCATTCGTTACTGACGGTAACGTAGGAGAAGCATATAGCACAAGTCAACAGAAGTTTATTGATTGAGAAGGTTACCGAAACCTGTTTGAAGAATTGAAAACTAAATCCGCAACACCTGAAAAATAAAAGAAACTTCAAATTCTAAATCTGACCCCCTGTTCTTGGTCTATATAATCATTGGCAAATGAATTTAGAGTTTCTAAACAAATGGTTAAAGCAGCTAGAAATTTGAAAGCAAAGTAAGGTATTCTTGCAACAACATGAAAGGAGATAGGACAACGATTGCCTTCTGAAGTACCAATAAGAGTACAGCAATTTCATTGATGACATTTAATTCAGCAGAATATGTTTTTGCCAAAAAACGGTGTGCCAGTAAGAATTAATGGACAAAAGGTTTAGAAAAAAAGGTTGTTCCTATATATATAATTTGAAACAAATGTACACTGCCTAAAAATTAGATATGGTCCTGACGTAATATTTTCCAAGTTCTGTGAACTTCGACCAAAATGGTGTGTCACAGTTTGTGTTGCAGGTTCACGCAGTCTGTGTGTCTGTACTTATAACTAGAAATATCAACTCCTAAAATACTTGTGTTAATTTGGGATTCGGGGGTTCAAGTGGATTGAATACAGATGTGTTTCTGTATTCACATAGTAATAAATATCACTGTTGTTCGGTAAAGTCTGCACACATTTTAAACCCACAACGTCTAGAAAAAACTTTTTTGTGGGAAGCAGACTCTTCATTTTCGCCTTTATAGTACAATCTGGTAAACCAGTATCACTTGATGTAGCCATACTATCTACAAGAGGAAATTTCTTAATGTGCCTTGATAACAAAGAGGAAATATTCAATAAAATTACTACCTGCATGGATTCTAGACAAATTAAGTATGTGATGATTTTCTGAACTGGCCTACAATATAACATACAACGATCCAAACAACAAACAAGGCACCAACAACATAATTCATTCCTAACTATATCAAAAAATGAGCTTTCCATTAGTTATGGTTACAACTTGGTTCAAGGTTGGCAACACCGCCATTTTTGGGTACAGAAAAGGTCAATTTTTTGCATGCTTTCATTTTTTCCGTTTGTAAGGCAACATATCCCTTAAACCATATGAGCTAAAGGCTAAATGCTTTATCTATTCTAAAGCATGTATGATATGGTTTCTGTCTTTCAAATATCAATCTTTTCACTTGATTTCATCCAACTTTATGGGGCTCTAAATATGGCACACATGAAACATGCGCACACTTTTTAACCTACTTTGTTAATTTATTGTACAAGTTGTGAACCCCCAAGAGAATTTGTGACAAACTGACCTTCATCTATTCTAAAAGTTATACTAGGAAATATATTTTAAAGGTTATCAGAGCTTCCAGTTGAAAGTTGCAAGCACTTCAAAATGGGAGAATTTGTATGCTACTCGTTCTTGCTGAGACAGTAGCTAATTTGAAAGCCACCTCCTACGGCAATCAATATAGGTCCTCAACTCAAATTTGAAAATTTTTTATTATTGTTTCCAGGTAACATTTGTGCGAAATTTGAAACAAATCGGAAATTATGAAGTGGGGACCATTGGTCCACTTCTCATGGAATAACCCTTTACCGTACTATTAGACATATTAAAGGGCACTTTTCATCAAATAGGAATGACATGAAAAATGGCTTGTATTGGTCTGCAAAGTAGGACTACCTATCTGTGGTGACTGGTACAGCTACAAAAAAGTATGCAGCAGTAGAAATGTTGGTAAAGCTAAGAAGTCATCAATAATAATGATTGTTATATACGTACCGATAAATTACGGTAGGTTTGGATATTTTGGGTAAGCAGTTTTATTTTGTTCAAACGACGATGCATTTTTGCATTTTCTAAAGTAAAAGGGAACACGTTTAAACAAATGTTATAGGTTCTACTTGTATAATAGCCAACAATAATTAAAATCAATTAATATTGTGTACTCACTGGTTCTTTTTTTCTGAAAAAAAGTTAAAGTAGAAGCTCTCAATATCACAATTCTGCCAGCAACGGCAGTTATTTAATGCTTCGATACTTGAGCTAGATCCTGTGAAATACAAAATCGTATCTTACAGTTAATATTTCTAATAATCTAATTATGTAATTTACTTACATTTTATTTTATTCTTTTGCGGAAGTAAATATATAAGTGTTCACACAATAGTCGTTCATTACTATACATATTCACAATCTATAATTGTAACACGATTTCGTTAGTTTGTTACCCCTTTCATTTTTTTATTCCTACATCTAGCTTGTATGGTGGTAGACATTGATATTGTGTATAAGCACAGGAAAAGTCATGTTACGCCTTACGGTTTCTGATGTGGAAATCAAGTTTTCAAAGATACTACATCTTGACAAACCGCAAATGCGTGCGGAGTATTTTATGATGCAGACTTGTGGTTCTACAACCATGTGCGATCAAGTTATGTTATACTTTTAAAAACAAATACTCGTATATACGTATGCAACCGGAAAGACATAAAATTTTCTACGATTGTACACCTCAACCAGTCATGTAATCGTGTAAAATATTAAGTTTAAACTCTTATTCTTTCTCTTGTACCATTTATTGTACTGATTTTATGATTCAAAAAGACGCCGATTATGCAGTACGAGATGATCCACGCCATAAAAAATAGGTGAATAATCAGCAACACCCACTTCTTCTTATCAGTTCAATACATACCAGTTTATAAAGTCGCATAACCGCAATAACCTATTTCGAGCTCAATACTACGACGAGTTTTAACAGCTTACAATCCGACATATCTGACTTTATTATTTTTTCGTGTCTCACACATGGTAAGAAATGTCCTCAGTACCACAACATTAGAAATTTTGATAATTGCAACATTATAAATTTATGCCTAATAACGGACTGACTATAATCTCTAGAGAAAAGCTTTTTCTTAATTTTAGTAGGCATACCTAATTTAAAGCATATATGTCTTACAGAGAGTTTTTGGCTAGAACTCATGAGAATACAAGTGTGTTCTACGCAGTGGAGGAAATTGTTACAAAGTGGTTTGTATGCGTCATCACATTATATATCACATATAAATTTAGTTATATATTTTCCACGTTAGTTTTGTTCTAACTAATGTTATTTTTCTTTGTAATAGTTTTACACTTAACAAATTACATCATCTTTACTACTTATTTAATACAAAATAATCTAATTTCTATTTCCATATATTGAAATTCCTATCTTTCCATACCAGACTCTTTATCTGCTTGATACACAACTGTATATTGTTTTCTTAAATCAAAAGGAAAGTTGTAAGTATAATATCGTTTTAAAACGTATTTGAAAGTATTTATCAATGCTTAACTCCAAACGAGTTATTTTTCCATAGTAGAGAAATATGTAGGCATCATATAGATTGGGGTGGTGCGTTTTGCACTTCTGTTGGAAATTCGATGATTGCTAGTGCGGAAAATGGCGCCATTAGTGCCACCGACCTTAATGATCTTTTAATTTTTTTTGGACAACCGCTTACCCTGCACCATCGGACTTACAATTTCTTAATTGCTTGGTTAGGCATCATGCACAACACCAATTACAGAAAAGCTACCTGTGGTCGTTTTGGAGTTACCTGATGGCTATAAATCAATTATTGTATTAAAAGATACTTGTAGCAATGGCAATTAATAATTTGAAAATAATTATGAGTTAATGTAAAGCCATATTGGCTCAGTTGTGGAATTAATGTCCAGATTTTGTTTGGAATTCCACGTTAATGACGATTATAGGCAAATCTCTTGACATAACACGATTTGTTTTTGGAAACTCTTCGCTTGTTAGGTACAACGACAGAAAATGCCATCTAGCGGCTGGTTACACAACTTCGTGGTTGCTTACTTTGGCCACGTTCTTCGAGAGTCGTCGCAACATCCGACTCTGTCCAGATGATCTGCGCAACTCCCGCTCGCTTCGTTGGGTCCAGAACCTACGCCGAGGTTTCTAGAATATTAGAGCGAGAATATTCTCGCTCGAAGTTGGGCGGTGATATAAATATTACGTACTTCGGCCAACCAATCCAGCAGATCAGTTCGTTTCAGCTTAAGCTTTAACGGTTTTAGTTAAGAACTGTTTCTGTGAAGACCGAGAATTTGTGCATTGTACTTAAAGTTACAGTATTCTTAGTGCGATATGATTGAAAGATATTTTGTATACTTTGGTTTCCAAGTTTGAAAACAATGGAAAGCAAGATGAAGAAAAAGCCTTATATGAGAGCAAAGCGGGAAGTGTGAAACGAGGCTTATTTGGCAATCCGAGTGAAAAGATTGAAATGAGTTACCACGTGCGCTGACGTTATGCGATATTATCATTGTTTACGAAGTGGTTTAAGTGGTGACAAAAGTGTATCTAAATTACCAGTGGCTGAAATGTGTTAACTATTTGGACAAAGAGTTCTACATATTTGGCGTAAAGCACGCATTCCTGTGGTTTTTGAAAAAGAGAGCTTTTCACATGCTGAAAACATATTATAATAAGTGTCGTATGAAGGAAAACATTTCAGTCGACAAGGACAAGAAGCAACACTTCGTGCAGGGTTTCTAGAAAATATATAACCTCCGAAAATTGCAATTGTGAGAGGACACGAAAGATTCCGAAACGAGAATTTAAGCTTCTTTTGTACCAGAAAACATCACTGAAAATGAGCATTGGTAACATTGACATCCGAACAAGCAAATCTCTCTCTAAGATGTTTTCCCGTAAAGTGAGCAGATTTAAGGATTAGACAACCAAAAAAGACGATGTAACTGCTGAAGCAAGTCCATCAAGTAATTGGATTAAGCATAGGTACAGGTAAAATTACTGGCGTAGTCAGGAGAATGCGGCGAATCTTTTGGATCGGAAAGCACGTCGGGATCTGACTTTGAGGCGCGCCCAAGAAGGTAACATAGCCTAAGGCGCATCTGTCTTCAAGATACAGGGGAGGCAGCGTTTAGAACTGGAGCTTCTAGACAGACAGGTTGATTTGATCGCTTCTGCCGTACTTCAGGGTGAGACGATAAACTGCGGGAGAAGATCCAGAAAGAAGAGGCTCATCTAGGTCGGGCGATTACAAGTATCTACTTCGACGGCAAAAAATGATACAACTGTTGTGCAAGAAATAGTAACGGCAAACTACGAAGACAAGGGTTTACAGAATAGCATATCACAGTTTTGTCGGAGCCCGGTTCAGAATACTTGAGTCATGCTACACCTAAGTCAGGCACTGGCAAGGATATTGCTGACTCTAAATTGGAGCTTTTAGAGAAGAACAAGAACGATGTGTCAGATAGGCAATCGTCAGCGATGGTGAAGGGATAACGGTTTGATAAGTCAGATACAGATATCCCTTTAAAAGAAAATGCAGCATTTGCCTCCTTCATACCAACGAGTTGCCATTTCGTCTCCTGGTCACCGAATTGGATGGTGGAACGACCGGACCCAACACCCAGCCCAATCACAAAGAAATTAAAGTATTGCGAACGTTCACCGATCGTCTCCTTTACACCCATTCCCCTTGAATGGTTATCTTAAATGGAAAATCAAATGGTTTAAGCAGGTACCAGAATTACCTCTGACATTTGTAAGGCTGTTGCTACAGGAATGTGTTCTACCGATCTAGAAAACAGAAAACCAGGACCATTATCACATTCAGGATGGTTTACATTGGCCTGTAGGATGCTTCGCCACTACATTAGTACTTATAAACCTAGTTCAAGTTTGTGTCTACTTTGCCAGTACATTGCTAAAGTTTCCGCTCCCGTTTGGTTTTAATACGGCAAATTCCTTCGTGCGAAATGGGCGCCATGCATATGTTTAGCATAGTTAATCTATCACGTTTTCTTCCAGAAAATCTACAACACATAGTTCATTTTGTTCTACAAACAAACGGATAATACGATCACCATGAAAATCTACTAATAGCGATGACAGCAGGTAAAAATCGGCATATTCGAACGTTAGGAATATACAAAAGTGCCGCAGCCAGAAGACTCCAAGGTCAAGCCGCTCACGTGAATTCCTTGTTCCGAAAATAATTACGACGTGGTTAATTGGTCTAAATGTCTAACAGAGCCGCCAATCATACGAAACAAAATGGACCAGCAGCTTGAAGAAAACATCCGAACTTCAGCTACTCTAACAACAACATTCCCTTGCCATAGTAAAGCCGTGGAACGCACAGTGAAGCTGGCGTCGGAGACAGCGTCAAAAAAGTGTGGCCACAACGCAACAGGAATCTACGTTAGAGCCAAGTCCAGAACAAGAATGCCCCGTTTCGAGAGCAAGAACAATTACGTGAACTACGTCAAATGTCAACGTATGCATACTGGGCAGGTGAGTGGTCGGAACTGGATGTGCAACCACCTCCCCGTGGTAAGTTCTGGGTTATTTTGCGTATATAGCAAAATAAGCGAAGCGTTGCACAAAGAAAATCATATTATGCCAAGGACAATGCCTATAATCATCGTTAAATTTGCATTGCAAAAAAAATCTGAACATCAATTCCAACAACTAAGCTAATATGGCTGTACTTTGACTCATAAAGGTTAAAAATTATTTACTGGCATTGCTACAAGTTTTTTTAATAAAATAATTATATTATAGCCTCTAAAAACGACCACAAGTAGCCCTTCTGTCGTTGGTGCTGTGCGTATTACCTATCAAAACACTTAAAGTATTGTATTTGAGAAGTAGAACGCTGTTTCCTCGTAGAATTTTGACGAATAAATATTTAAGTTTGACGTCTGATACGGGTTTTCCGAGTAAGATAGTGAAATTGGCCATTGATCCAAATTGGGACGTCATTGGTCCAAACGTTTACCACTGACCTAAAAGTACTTCAAATTGTTTTGACCCTCCATCCTCAACTACCGTATCATACGTGGCCAAAATTGAACAATTTTTTTAAATTTTGATGAGGATGGTCGAATTAGTTTGTAAGTTCGGCAGATACTTACAGAAATATTAGGTACAAAGAAACCAAACTTAGAGATAATTTAGTATTATTCTTAATCTCGCAAATAAAAATTAGAAGCGTGGAGTTAGATATGTAAAAATTTAATATTGTAATTAGATTTTTAAAAATTTACACATGAGTTTTATTATTGAAACATGTCAGTTTCGAAAGAAATTATAAGTTACAACTGAAAAATATTACTTTCCCGTTTTCTATTAAGACTGATACCCAGCTATTTAGCCAATTGACGGTGTTTAATATAAATGTGTTGGATCAGAAGTTGGAGCAAATAGTACTCACAATTAAAAAAATATAATTATATATATATATATATATATATATATATATATATATATATATGGTAATAAGAAGGACCCTTGTTGATTACGAAACTAAGTTAAAGTTAGAATTATTACAGAACCAAAAGGCAAGTATTTTTTAATATTTATTAACATATTCTAAATGCTGTTAAAGGCTAATCTTTCGATGCGATGTAAGTGCATAATTTAACTCAAGACAATTCAATCTGCCTGATTTTGTAACTGTGAGTTTCCTATTGAGAGAAATCAATACCATACTGTAGTTAATAGTAAATTTGGTTATTGTAAAGTGAAAAACGTTCATTACAAACGTCTACAAAACGAAGGATTTTCTGAAGAAAATTCAAATTTAGTTATTGGTAATTATGATTATTTTGGAGATGTATGAATATTATACTTCATTCAAGAATATAGCATGTAGAAACACGGAGTGTTTGTAAATAAAAGAACAAAAATATGCTCTTGTAAATTTTACCAAAACTGTAGCAAGTAACACAATTACTTATGCTTTTCCTAATTAGTCAGAACACTGCACATATATTTCAAAGACTATGAAAGTGATTGAATAATGAATGTTTTGTTGTAATGATTTTCATATTTTTTTTTTAAATTTTTAATCATTAAGTACAAGACCTTAGCATGCTAATTTTTAAGATTTAGAGAAACACAAACCTGACGAACTAGCTTTCGAAAATCAATTACAAGAAAGAATGTTAGTGATAGAGTATTGTATTTAAACCGACAGTGTAAATTCCTATTTGACGCACAGATATAACGACAACTATGAGGTACCTAAAGACTTAAGATGACACACAATATTTAGAAAGTATAAGAATATGACAAATTTGGGTACCGAATTTAAAACTGGTCAATTTGTTCTTTAAATAACATAATTAAGTCAATGTAATTTCTTTACAATCTCTAAGAAAAATGCGTTTCTATAGTACGTTACACCAGAAAATCTAACAAGTTAATTTAATGTAATTGTAAATAATGTTCAAGATTCACATAATTTGTATTTGAATCAATGGTTGATATTTTGCATTAAAACACGACAATCGGACATAATGAAAGAACTTAGTATTGTCAACTGCGAATAATGTGAGCTAAATTTTTGATTGTCAATATCTAAATTTGTAAACATCATGACAATTCAATTATTTTATATGGATTAATCCTTAAAGAACGGCAATATAGTGTTTTTAAATTGCAGACTTTGATATGAATTAGAAATGGAATAAATATTATTGAGTACCTAAAAAATAAAAATGGTTACAACAAAAGCATTTTCAAATAAACCAATTAAGCAGAAATACTGTAAACTTATACAAGGCGTATACATTTTAGTAATTAAATGTTTATTTGATGGCACTAAAATTAAGAAAATTACATAATTTGCCAAACCGCATTGTAATCACAAATATTTTTATCAGTCAAATATTAAAAAAAATCATTTGAAAATAAAATATGCTACACATGAGAATGTCTGATTATTCAGTTTGTAAAGGCCATAGTGTTAGTAACTCCGAAATGTTCTTATGTGACAAATGTTTAGAAATGAATATTAAATAATATAGTGATATATAATATTAAATATAATATAGAATATTATTAAATAATACACATGTTCAAGGTATAAGTAGTTATAAGGGACTGCTACTTTTAAATGGTAATCATTCTAAAATATTGAATTTTGATCTGATGATATCGAGGAGGAAGAAGACAATTTAGGTGTCTTGTAAATTATAGTAATGAAATTAAATTAAAAAAGCCATCATGAATATATCATAAACGTATTATATGTGTCAGTTTATGTGAGATTATGGACGAGATTGTTAAAAATATTATCCAAAAAGTAATTTAAAAGTAATAAATTGATAACCATTAAAGACAATATTTAATACATTCTATTTGATAATAGACACTCTAGCGTAGTAGTCTTTCTTAAATTGTTTTTATGTTAGTGAGTTTTCCTTAGCACTCCCATATCTCTATAACAATTACATTTTATTTCCTTAAGTATGATTAGGACAGACGTAAATCTTCTGAAATTTTATGTAGTACTGAGTGAGCCTTCACAATGAACAAATTCAAGTAATGTTAGCAGAAAAGTTTTTCATGTTTCTTTTTCTTTCTGAAAGTGCAAAATATATTATAATTTCTCTAAAATTAAACTATTAGAAACGTTTGGCTTTTTTGATATTTTGACAATGTCGGTGCTTTTAGATAATCGATCAATCGTATTTCCGATTAATAATTGTAATATATGGTAATTGGTATTTGCCAGTTTAAAACATGATACTTGATGACCTTTGTTATATAGAAAGATTACTAATCTGTTGTGTCTTTTCAACTTTTATTGGAATGTTGTCAGGATAGTTTTAAGTGTTTTTTATCTGTACCTCAAATATTTTACTCTCTAGTGAACAATTATTTTTTTAATATTTTATAAACTTTGTTATATGTGTTAAACTAATTAGGTTTTGGAGATAAACTAAAGGCACAATATGTGAACGTAACGAAGTGGAGAGAATTCCGCAGAGGAAAATTATTGATTGTATTGTGTTAAATATTTATAATTTATACCAGTTATATGTGAACAGTTTGAAATGCGTAGTGAGAATAGATTTGGTCAAAGACAGAGTGAATGTGTAATGAAGTACTTAGTGAATGCACTACATTACTTTGTGACTGAAACTTTCGCAGAATCAATCACAACATATGCGAAAGCAATGGAAGAGTCATAGCAGATGTTTACTATAGATTGTTCTGGAAAAAAATGGCCTACGAAGCATTCGTTGTAGTTTACCAAGTAGATGTCAGTATCGAAAATGCTTCCCTTTCGATTTTGGTAGTTACTTCGTCAGAAACAATGTCAATTACGATATGTCTGTGTTTGAAGTTATATTTCCTTTTGTGTTTCAAAATTGTCTCCCAAACTTTGGACGTTGTATGAATTAACACTCAATATAACAATTGTAAGTGTGCACTTCCCTTCAAAAATGCATTCTATCATTTAACACGTCATTCGTACCTCGTTTATCCGTAGTTGCTAAGTGTTTGTTTGCTTACCAGTAACCCTTTTTTGGCTCAGGCTAGTTACTAAAATTGTATAAACACACACACACACACACACACACACACACACACGCATATATATATATATATATATATATATATATATATATGTGTGTGTGTGGGGGGGGTTTGTGTTATGAAATGTCATGTCTAAATGCATAAAATTAATTTGTCGAATTTTCTGAGCTACTTATACAAGTCGCCAGATAAAATTTAATATTGCTATAAGATAAAGTTGATTAATTTTTATAAATTGGAGGTAAATGTATAGACTGATAATGACATTACTATTGGCTTAAACTGTAGTCTACAATCGTAACATGTGCGTATGTTGTAACGTAAGAGTTATAAACATTAACCAACATCTTCTAAAGGTAAATGTTACTTACTTAACTCTTGAGCATAGCATACAAATCCTTTCAGATTGCATTCTGGGTACTTTCCTATAATAGAACAGAGCTTTAAAACACAATGAACGTAGAATAATATGAAATATTTAAACATGTCTAAAATTAAACCATTTATCAATTATGAAGAGTGTCATTTATTGCGAGAATATCATATACATGGAAATAAGAAAGATAACACTATAAAAGTAAGAACAAACTTGTGCCACACGATGATAAGAACATTTCGAACAGTTTTGAAAAGTTCAGCCATATTTAGTGGGCTGTTGTAGTCAACAAAATGATATGATCTTCATTTTAATACACACGTTTTATACCTAAATCTTCAACAAGTAAAGCTTATACACTAACCTCTATGTTTCCGACCCATTTCCTTTTCGACTCTTTTCTCATAGTCTAAGTGCCTCGAAAAACATTTTAAATCAACCGATTACAATGACATGAATGTTCCTCTAATAAGTGTCCTAACCCTATTACCGAAGATATTTTTAACTGCGGATTTCTAGTAGGGGTGCGTAACCCAGTAAGTTTTTTTGCCACTTTCTGTGGACCTCTGTGTTCATTTGATCCTCACACCGTGAGTTGAACGCGAATTTAGATAAGGCAAAGATCAGTTGTTGATTCAGGTATATCCAACATACTACCTGGTTGCAGCAGTTCAGTTACACCGTCAACTTACATAAGCATAGAGTGAACATGATACCTCCTCATATTCTCATAAGGGCGTGTAGGCTATGCGAGCTCAAACTGGGGTCAAACGCCACTGTAGCAGAGCGTAAGATATGTCAAGCCTTTTGTGAAGGATGTGACTACGAGGACAGTGCAACGGTGGTTTAACAAGTTTAAGTTCAATGACAAAATACTCGAAGTTGCACCACCCACGGGAAGACAGACATATACACAAATTGAAGATCTTCCGGTAAAAACTAAGTCGAACAGTGACCAGACATGTGAGGAACTGGGACTAGTATCCAGTGTGAGTGGAGAAATTATTCGTCAGTATCTCCAGCATCTTGGGAAGCACTACAAGTTAGATCATGTGTTCCACATAATTTGACTCCGGCAAGAAGGCAACGAAAACACACAGCTATGAATCTCTGCTCTCTCGTCTGAGGAAGGAGCCATTTCTGGACAGGGTGTTATCATGTGATTAGCAGTGGATCCCATACGAAGATCTACGCGGCCATGATATTTGTTAGTATCCCATGAACCAGTTCCAAAATATCCGAACCAAATACTGTACGAGAAGAAGTTCCGATTTTGTGTTTTTAGACTGCTCGCGGTATCGAGCACAGGGAACTACTACTAGCTAATCAGACCAATAATGCAACTGTTTACTGTCAAAAGTCAACAGTGTTCAAGAAAAACGCAAAGCTCCCACGTCAACACTTCAGAATTGCAAAGAGGTCCTCGTGTTACAGGACAAGACCCAAAAGATGGGAAACATTATTCCATGCGCCATACTCGTCGATAATTGCACCGTCCCATTATCGCATGTTTCATTTCTTGGACAATCACCGCATACTATGTCAGTGAAATCCGTAGTAGAGGTGCAAAATTCACTTGATGTCTTCTTCGCTGCATGGCCTACGAAGTTCTACCGCAAGGAAATCCATTGACTTAGAGAACGTTGGCAGAAGATCGTCAATGCTGATTGGGACTATTTTTGACCTTCCAGGTACGTCTTAGATGAGGTATCGATGTTCGTATATGGTGGGTGAGAAAGCGAGAAGAATTTCTTGGTTACCTTTATAGAAACATCCTTATTTGTGGCATCAATGATTTTCGTATGTTAGTTTATCCTGGGTTGTGCTTTGTAAGGCTTTGTTGGTCTTGTAAGCGTAGGTAAGCTTAGGTAGGTTAGATTAGCGAAACGGAAATTTGTTTATAAGCTATAGAACTGTGTTATTTTTGTAATACTTTTGTATCAGAAGAGGTTGCAATATTGAAATATAAATGGAATGTTGCAAGGACATATTGCAATATGCTCTAATATTAATTATTCTTTATTTTCCTCTTAACAATAGTTAAATACAACAATAAAATACATGAAAAAATGTTGTAACATAAATACCGAAGAGGATACAAATGTATCCAGTATACTGTTAGACACATACGTAATCAGATCACTTTACTACATAATTGTTGTTGAGGAATAAGATATTCTTACAGTCCAGCTCTCAATGTAAAGAACGCTACGCGACCTCTGATGTCTGAGGCATTAAATATAGAGTAAAACATATGCCTGGGGTACATTTGTAGCACCTTCGGTATTTGAAGACTAACCTTGAAGACCCATTCATAGAGTACTCTGTGGCCGCTTCTACTGGCATTGTTCCAGGTGAACAGTACGTGTGAATCATTGTTCTTGTGAAGTTGTTTGAGTTAGTTTTCCAATTTTAAATATATAGTTCAATCTTAAAACTCACTGTATCGACTTTTGTCAGGTCTCGGAATATTTCAATCTAAGTATGTATTCTTCTGTCGGTTTCACATTGATCTTAATAAGGATAAAAATATCATACATTGAATATAGCGGTATTACAAAGTAAAATCAATGGTCTATATTTTGGTGTTTCACTCTGTCATTGTAATGTCTACGCAATAACTATCGACACAGAAAGTGTAGTATCATATTCAGTTAACTTAGAAAAACTTACTGTTGAATTCTGATGTTAAACATTGATACAAGCAATTTTGGTAATTCAAAAATTGTGTAATGTTTTATTAAAGTGCATTAATAAAAAGTATTTGCCATTTCTTCAAGAAGGCATATACACCCATACTTCAAGTTGTCACTGTTTTTGCATTTCCTTTACTTTTCTTGGCAGCACCGAGTACGTAAACAGTATCAATTTCTAATGATGTAATGTGCCGCATCTTTTAGAATTGTAATATATTATGAAATTTGGAAATGAGTCATGTAGCTTCATTACGTAACTATTGACGTAATATTACATACTCGCAAACGAAAAACGACAATAGTGTATATCATTTCTATAGCACATCATTTTAAACAATATAGGAAATTCTCCTTATGCTTTTAATGTCTCCGGTATGGTATGACGCGTAAATTTCTGTAAGTGATATTTATTCTTTCCATTTATGTAAGATGATGTGAGTGATTATGTGTGACTTATCTAAGTAGACTTACCAACTGAACAATTTAAATGTTGAACGCAATCGAACCTTATTTTTTTAAATATATCATATTATGACCAATGTATTATATATTAAGTTACTTTGCATAATCTTTGTATTGTATATTTCACATTTAGTCTTGTAAAAGTGTAATTTCTTTTTTGTTGCAAACATTGCTGCTTCAGTAGTTTGCTCCGCAAATCAATAAACGTGTTTTTTTTTTAATTTGCGTTTAATTTGCTGATTTAAAAAAAGAGAAAAACTATGCAGCTTCTCGGAGAGAAAAAAGAATATGTTGATTTCGGAAAATTATTAATGTAGTGGTATTGCAGTGTATCGAAAGCTTTTGTCAACGATTTTATCTTGTATATAGAAAGGTAGGACATCCAATTTGGAAATTTGTGATGAACAAATACAACAGGTTCATTCGGCGAGTACAAACAGCATTTAATATTCCACATAACACTTGGCACTGTAATATACTTATCACATTGGTTAGCTATTGCCTTTACGACTTCAAAATAGAATAATTAAAAGTACATCAATCCATTCTAGCGTAGTCAGCTTTACTTCTTCATCAGGGGAGAAACGTTGACCTCAGAAGAAATTTTTAGAAATCCAAACATCTCCAAAATCAACTAGTCTTATGTTACACTATAAAAAAATGTAATACTAAGGCCGAGACGATTTCCTGTTACTCCGAAGTGTTTCATAATCTAGAGTTCACTTACATTTTTGAATACCAAATTATCATTAATGATTGCGTCTACTGGTTTTAAATCGAAGATTGAAAATCCTTAAAATTCATGGTATGAGACAATAGCTTATAATAATATGGATAAACCTATTATCTTTCAATGCAGTTTCTGCTTTCGGCTGAGATCCAGCATGACCTGGATTGCAAATGACAGATGTATGGCTAACTATCTAGCTCTCAAAATGCCATCACTTCATTAGCATATGACAAGCTCTTAGTGAGAACTCATTATTTGGTTACATTCAGTTCCTTCTTAGGTTACTTTATCATGTTTACAAGTTTATCCAGTTCTGATGACAATTCTCTATGTACAAATATGACTTCACACTGAGTTAACTTTTCCATTATATGCATCAAACAGTAGGTCTTCCCGAACTGGAGCATTTTACTGCAATTATAATAAATTTGTGTTATTACAAACAGAACAAAAAGTAAATATAATTTTGAAGTAAATGTAATTTAATTTCAAACTTACAAACTAAACTACGTGTAACAATTTTGAATATTTGAAACAATGAAGTTCATAATCAATAATTTGTTTATAAGAAGAAAGTTATTTGAACTGGAAATAATTAAAATCATTAACAGATTTACAGGTATTTCAGTCCTACTTATGCCTAAGTAATTTATGAGATTGGTTAAGGATAAAGATATGAAAGTGCAAGAGAAAGAAACTAACTCACACCAAATGTTTTTATGTTTAACGTCATGACTAATTTTGGTAAAACTTTAAATTCTCCATATGCTTTTGGAAATCTATACTTCCAATAGTAACTCTGTTATAGACACTGGACATAGTACAAGTAAACTACCAAAGAAGTGGAAATAGATGATGTAAATCTTATATCTCACTTCGTTGTTATAAGTTAAAGGTATGATAAAGTACTATACCATATTACGATAAATTGGTAATAGACATAAATAAAATGATAAAATAATATAAATGAATTATGCTAAAGGGATGTTAATGAATAATTAATATTAATAAAGTACAATTAGAAACTAAATGTACTTCTCCAATCAGTCAATTGTGTTAATTTCCCTTTGCTTTAAATTGTATTCAAAGTTTCTATGTACTTAATTTACTTACAACGATACCTCTAAGTAGTTACACGATTTAAAAGTAATACAAGCTATTCGTTAAGATTACTAAGAAATACATAGAAACTTACACTTTATATTAAGTATAGGTACTTGCAAACTATACTAACAGAAGCAATGCAAATAGAAAAACAATATAGTACTAATAGTACGCTACGGAATGTGCTACATTATAATCTAGCTACTCTAAGAATGTACACCTAGGGAGATACTGACCGAGATACTGACCTCTTCCGAGATGGATATATCCTATGCGTTGGAACATACCGTTAAAAACTCGTCTGAATTTATTACCTGAAATGACATAACAGGAATGCACCTAGTTAATGTTGCAACAGTACTTGAAACATAGAATTTAAAAGATAAAGTATACATACTTACCTGTTAAGCAAACAATTATGCAGTTTGATTTTAATTTGGTGTAGAATCAGTGATTTTAACGTGACAGCTTTGTAGAAACTATCCTGCTTCAGTTCACGCAGTTTGTCGTAATATTAGTCAATGTCATTTATTATCTCATCAAGAGCAAGCCGGAGATAAATTGCATTGTAAGATGTATTACGTTAAATTTCCGGTTATTATCTCTGGATGATCTTGTCGGTTCTTATGTTTCCTAATGCCGCGGATGTAGTGATATGTCTTGCTTGAGAGTTGTCGAGCAAGAAATAATATTGCACCACATGACCTACAACTCAAATCACTCGTTTTATCCGGCGCATATTTGTCATACTATCTTCTTAGAAGGAACAGGTACCTCAATCATGTTGAAGTTGTGCACATCTTGCATCAGAGCAGAGGATTTTGTCTGCGCATTGTGATTGATTGTCTATAAATTTTACCTGATTTCAGTCACTCCTTCACTGAAAGCTCCATCGCCACACGCGATTCTGTGTACACTTACGTACTGTTGCCCGCAATGTTGAATAATGGTCTCATAACTTAGGTCCGAAATAAGTGACGCCTACTAGTAACAGGACATATTGACCAGTCTGTACTAAGTACATTATCTTTACTTTAGGACTTCTATATCTTCGAGAAAGCCGTGCATTGATTTGAGTGAACTTTTAACAGTATACCCACAGACATTGCACAAATAATTGCATTATACTGATTAATGTTATTGTACAGACAAAATAGAAAATGTTGATAATCGTACGACAAATAACCTTATCTGAACTAAAGCTCACAACTAGAGAACTCTGTATTTTTAAAATAACACATAGATTGATTTTCTCAAATGCCGATAATACTAAATAGATACGTACGTACCTGAATTATAAAACCCTGGAATGATGCATTTACAAATCTGAGATGCCACTAAGTATTTACATTCTCTTTTACATGATTGATATGAGTAGAAATTTGTCATCTCCAATTTTATTTCATTTGGAAAGGTACATTTTCTTTGATTGATGCTTAATTCCTGCAATGTTTCCGAGCTGGTAATTCTAATTGATTGTACAATATACATTTTAAGATAATTGCTGTTGTACTTCTTACTTGAGTACAGTGCAAAACTGTCTGTTTTCCGAGGAAATTCATACTTGTCCGTAAGATAAATCTGTAAATAACAAAATACAGTACAGAATTTGGCATATTAACATACTGTATAAGCATGGGCGACGGTTAGGGGGGCAAAGGGGGCAGTTGACCCCCCACTTTTCTGAAATGACCTATTAATGTATATAGTTCCATTTTGAAATGTAATTTTTTTTTGTATGTATTTAGAAAAAATGTTCCATAGTCTCTATAATATTTGCCGTTGCGTGAGTACGTATTGTTTGTCTTCCTGTGGAGTTAAGAAAGCTACAGGGATTGTGTTTTAATTGTCACGAATATCGTCGAAAAATTAATCTATTGAAGCGCAACATTTCGAGCATACTTTCATTTCTTCTCACAAGGGCTCAATGTAAGTCCAATATGAGTTAATCAGCCCCTTTCAAACTTTGATAACATTTCGCCAAAAAAAAAAAAAAAAAAAAACTTTCAGAAATTATTGTTTAATTGCACAAAAATTGACAGTTTGTAAAATGCCTTTTCTCCTTTCTAATAGTAAGAAATATTTTGATTTGATTTGATTTGAAATATTTTGAGTTTAACATCCCGTTCAACAGCGAGGCTATAAGAGACGTATATCTATTGATTAACGTGGAATCTGATGGGCTCCCGCCGCGAATCGAACCCATGCCTTCCACGCCAAAGGCGTGTACACTAACCGCTTAGCCACAAAGGAGCTCAGTAAGAAATATTAATTAAAAAGAGAGTAATAAAAAACAGCTTCAACCTTTTCCATTGTTTTGCATTGGTGTGTTTAGGGGTGTACGAGAACGAACATGTATCGAGATTTCTTTAAATGTCCTAGCATACGCTTGTAGTATTTACTTTTCATTTTCTAAGAGCAATGTATTTAATAGCGAGTGTGCAACTAAAAATTAAGTTGTTCATTAATCCCCAGTTTCAATATAACTTCTTCAAAACATGCCTCATTATTTATTACTATGATTAATTGTATCCTTTGTATTTATTTGTTTTGCAATTTCTTATTAAATAATGTGATCACACAATCTTCCAGACAATTTTAAGATGTTCATGTGCAAAGAATCAAATCTTACATCTTCGTTTAAGAATATAAAGGACTAGTACCTACTTGCGTTGCTCTTATCAATTTACTTAATAAAATTTGAAATACGACATACGGTATTTTAACTGAAAAAGACAGTATCCTATTAGTTATACAACCTTTCGTCAAACAAATGTTAGAAGTAACCAGGGAAACTAACATTGATATACAAATATTCAGATCATGTCTTGTCCCCCCACTTTTAACGTCCAATCGCCGCCACTGTGTATAAGGATAGCTTATCTTAGATAAATTTTGCAATTATAGTACTGTATACTAAAATATATTTCATTGAAGACTAATTTAATCGGGATCGGTAGCAACAAGAAAAGTTGTACGATTTCCTATTATTCTAATAGAGTGGCGTTTGTACGTCTGTCTGATTATACACTATTGTAAGAATTGTAAGAATATATTACCATAAGGGGATAAATCCACCCTATTTGGGAAATTGGATGTAAGAACTTGATCTCTCTGGTTGATGTAAGGATTATTGACTAATGATGAGAGGGCTGATTTTACTAACCTGGTGATTCTTGAAATATCAAACATACGGTAACATTCGGAATAAAATATTCTAAATCGATATGACATTTTGCATATTTTCTTTGAAGCTCCACTCTGCCGTCTGTTCTTTGCAGCGACATTTATTGTATTATACAAATTAAAAAAATATTTTTTTTGCTGTACAGCAAACAAGGGTATCAATGTGTCCCTAATACCTATATGTGCACCACTATGCTCAAAAAATTGCGCGTATACTGTAACTCATTATATGTCTCATTTATTCCATTTTCCTTACATCTATAAATGAAATTCAGTTACAGCTTGCATTATTGCAGCTGTATAATCGCCTCTGGGTTGAGGAGTTTTTTCCACCTGCTTGGTGTGAGGCCCTGGTTCTTCCCATCTTAAGACCAGGGAAAGCCGCAACTAGCCCCACGAGCTACAGACCCATTGCTCTCACGAGCTGTCTGTAAGCTGCTAGAGCGAATGGTCAACAAGCGCCTGGTGTGGTATTTGGAATCGCATTCCCTTTTCAGCAAATTTCAAAGTGGATTTCGTCGTTTCCGCTCCACTACAGACAATCTCGCTTATCTTGAGGGTGAAATTCAAGATGCGTTTCTCCACGGCGAACATCTTGTAGCTATATTTTTCGACTTAGAGAAGGCGTATGACACCACATGGCGTTACGGAATCCTAAAACAATTATATGACTGGGGTCTTCGTGGGCATATGGCTCAATTTATCACGAATTTTCTTCACGAGCGAGACTTTAGAGTGCGTGTGGGCTCTACTCTCTCAGAGCGCTTTGTACAAGAAAATGGTGTTCCACAAGGCAGTGTTCATAGTGTCACGTTGTTTGCTGTCGCAGTCAACAGCGTTCTTTCGCAGATCCAGCCTCCTGTGTCTCGTCTGCTTTATGTCGACGATCTTGTCATTTTCTGTCGCTCCCGCCACCTTCGCGGCATTACTCGACAGCTTCAACTGACTCTCAATCGTCTTGTTCGCTGGTCGAATGAGACTGGATTTCGCTTTTCCACCGAGAAATCCCAATGTGTTCACTTCTGCCGGCAGCGTACCTGCATTGTTGACCCGGACTTGTACCTCGATGGCACCCGTTTGTCATTCGTTGATACAGTCCGTTTCTTGGGTCTGGTCTTTGACTGTCGCTTGTCGTGGGCACCACATATACGGAATCTTAAATACTCTTGTCTTCGAGCTCTGAATCTCCTTCGTGTCCTTTCCCACCGCACATGGGGTGCTGATCGTACTGTTCTGGTTCGTTTGTACCGTAATCTAATCCGGTCCAAGTTAGACTATGGCTGTATTGTCTATGGTTCTGCTCGTGCTTCTCTGTTACGAACCTTTACACAGTGCATCACCTGGGTATTCGTATTGCTACTGGCGCCTACCGAACTAGTCCCGTTGCTAGCCTGTATGCTGAGGCCAATGAACCTTCGTTAGCATATCGTCGCAGCAGACTACTTCTTAATTATTCTGCGCATGTGCGTTGTATTCCAGACCACCCGTGTAAACCATGTCTCCGCGGTTTTCGGATATACGAGCGCTATGCTGCACGTCCTCGCTCTACACCTCCATGGTACATCCGTGCGTGTGAGACCTTCCTTGGCGACGATTTCATGTGGCCCTCTCTTTCGTTGGTTCACTTTTGTGCTATTCCACCATGGCTACTTCGTCTACCCCGCCATGATTTACGTCTGTCTATACATTCGAAACAGCAGACTAGTTCCCAGGTGTATCAGCAAGAGTTTGCCGCACTGTTAGATCAGTACCCCGATTTTCCTGTGTTCTTTACGGACAGTTCTAAGGATGGGGATTATGTCGGCTGTGCCTTTGTCACCGCCGAGGGCAGCTCAGAATTCCATTTGCATCGCCTGTGTTCCGTGTTCACTGCTGAATTAACTGCACTTAAGCTTGCCTTGGACCATGCTCTCGCACTTTCCTTACGTCATGTGCTTGTTTACACCGATTCTCGAAGCGTGGTTCAGAGTCTACAGAATGTCTTCAATATGAACTCTCTAGTGCAGGACATTCTCGTGAGATGCCATCAATTGCAGCAACAGGGTTGTGTCGTCGTTGTCTGCTGGGTGCCGAGTCATGTCGGCATCCGGTGAAACGAACTTGCTGACACAGCTGCCAAGACCGCCGCCTTGGCCGGCGTTGCACTGGAGCATACCATTCCCTGCTCGGATCTTTGTCGACATTTTTCCAGCTTGATGCGCTCTCACTGGCAAGCGGATTGGGACCAGGCAAATGGGAATAAACTTCACGCAATTAAGCCGATACTAGGAACGTGGCATACATCTTCTTCCTCTTGTCGTCGGAATGAGGTGATCCTGGCGCGTCTGCGTATCGGACACTCTCATCTGACGCATAGTTATTTGTTGCGTGGCTTAGACCGTCCTTATTGTGAGGAATGTATAGTCCCCCTGAGTATTCAGCACATTCTTGTTGAATGTCCTGAATACTCAGATCTCAGAGAACGTTACGGACTGCCTTGTATCCTTACCCGTGCTTTGGGGGATGATCGTGACGTTGTTAGCCGGGTAGTCAAGTTTGTTTCTGATTGTGGAGTTGCTCACGTTCTCTGAGCTGTTTTAGTCTGTTGTGCTTGTTTTATCGCTGCTAAATTTTTATATTATCTCTCATCTTTTATCTATTTTTTTCTGTATATTGTTATCGTTATATATTTTAACTTATTTATTCTTTTATCTTCTATTTTTACCTGTGTTTCCTTTTGCTTTTCATTTAGCAGCGCTTTCGTTGTTTGCATAATATTCATTTTAGTTTGTTTTCTTTTTAAGATGCAGTCGTGAGCAACGCTGTTAATCGAGACGGGGACATATAGCCTCGTTGCTGACGTCCCCATTAATCCCCATACTCATACCCATACTCATACGAAATTCAGTTATTAGTAAGTGGAGATAATAGAAAGCAATACATTTCTTGAGATATTTCCAAAATATATAATAAAATAGTAAAAACATAATCCAAAAACAATATTATGCTCGGTTTTGTGTATCCTGACAATCATGCTTTGGAGAGATTTTTGCACTACCAGAGCAAGATAGCAAGGGAAATTCGGGTCCGCGGTAGCTCAATGTTGGAGTATTCACCTCTGAAACATAGAGTCCTTGATTTAATCCCATATCATGCCTAGTGGATTTTGTGTTGGACAAACGCGGTGTGCGTGGGATTCGTCGAGGTTCTCCTGCTGCCTCCTACTTTATTCGTTCCACACTTTTCATTCATTTCTCATCATTACAGTCTCCTTAAGCTTAACCATCATAAACGTGGGAGGTAAAACTTTAAGATTTCATTTCATTCCATTTTCACATTCGAGCGACGAAAGAAGAAAGTGTTTTCGAGATTTCAATGAATTTACTTTCCATGGTCTCCAACATATCGGAAAATGGGTTTCCAATATATGTCCATCTGTTTCTCATGCTTTCACATGCACTCAACTAGAGGCCATGCCAGTCAACGTATTTGGAGCAATTCTGCACATATGTTCCTTCTGCACCTAAAAATGAGAGTAGTTTAAAGAAGGATGAAAATTTAAGATAATATAATTTTGTCAAAAACCCCTGGTATGAGTTTATTTACTATTTATAAATAAATATTTTCTTAACAACTATGCACCGTATTGTATATCGTCGTTGTGAAAAAAAATACAAAATATTTAATTTACTGTATGGGATGTTTTCTTTTCGCACATTTGTTTCGAGATCTCTTTATCGTAGATTTCGTAAATTAACATCTCATTAATAATCTACGATATAGCTGTAACGCAGTGTCGTCATATATATGTATATATATTTCACGTGCGTGAGTAGAGCCGTAGTTATGTAGGAAGAATGCATCCTTCGTACAAATTAACACAATGTAATATTTATCGGGTTCAGAATTAATAAGTAAATTACGTACACTCTCGAATACATATATGCAAATTTTGATATTTAAAGAGCGCTCAGCTAATATTCAGAACGAAAGTTGTAACAATGTATTAATATATATATACATTGAGTTTGCGGGAAAATGATATTGAATGTTTCAACTTTTAACTTTATAACAAACAAACTGTAGAGTGATATATTTAATAACAAACAGGAAATAATACAACTAAAACGGAATGTTTTATTTAACGTATTACTTCCATAATTTGACCCATGGTTTCTGCCTAATTGTAAGATATCCACTAGAAAACTGCAAGACATGAAATATTGTGACATACAAATTTCAATTTTTATACTGCAATTAATTAAGATGATATATAACTCACCAATTTTTACAACATAATATTTTTTCTTCCTATTTCATAGCTCAAGAATATAGCCAACAATACATATACCAACATCCTCAATTAGATTCACAGCCATTCATAATTCAAACGTTGTACAAAAAAGCTGAAACACTTTGCACTACTGTTTCGAACAATCACTTGTATTACTTGAATATACTAATTTCAACGAATTAAAACTTTTCCAGGATTTGTTTTTTAAAATCTAATATCGACTTCAGCAATACACTAAGAGAATTTATCCTTTCGAACTATATTCACAACGGAAGATTTCTCTTGCTCCCAACTTCGGATTCAATAGGTAAAGTGCTCTTGCCTTCAAACGATGCATCTAGTTTGCTCTAATCCTGCTACTGGCACTGTTACGAGAGGATAAGCTCAATGATGATATTTTTTTACATTTAAAGTCTTTTTATTTTAACCGGCGTCGGGAAAAATTACCCTCAAAGTAAACTGCCCTTCACGAATTGTTCTTTTTTTCGGACAAGCTAATTATGCCATATTGAAAGGTTACTACTGAAATGATTATTAATGAATTATAAACACATTCGCCTCAGTTATTTGTGTGAAGTTTGTCAAAAAGTGAATAACATTTCAGCACTTAAAAAATACTCCCTCTGGAAGTTTTCGAGACAAATGAGTTATACAGTATTGTTAGATTATACAAGAGTATTGTTATACCTAAGTCTGATGCTAAATGCAAAACGAATGGCATGTAGTTCTAGAATTTCAAGTCAGGCCTAAAATTTTGGAGGTGCTGAACACCAGGCGATATTGCCAAATGTAAATATATTCCATATAATTGCTTTGTTTGTGTTAATCGGTAACTTCGAATTTAAACTCCAGGTCTGCCCACCAAAAAGAAGAAGTTGTAAAGGACTTTTTTTGTTGGGAACAAGATTCTGAAGCTGTGGTATCCTTCAGATCTTAACGCTAACATCGGAACAAACAATAATTTCTAAGTATATTTGAGTTTTAGCTGGCTGAGATCCCTTACTCATATCTGAAGTAAATTTGCATTCTATTGGAGTTTGCTGCAGTATTTAGTAGGTAAATTAACCCTGGGAGTCCCAAACGGGTCCATTGACCCATATGACTTTTCGTTTATTAATTACATAGTAAGTTTTCTTGAGAGGTCCCTAATATTCCGTGACTATTTGTTTATGACTTCCATGTTATGTCTGAAATACTTTGTTCCTTTAAGTCAAGGGGTAATATATAAAAATTATAGCATTGTGCACCAGGTGGGTCCAGTGGACCCACTGTATATTTTAAATAGGAATACAGGTTTAACTTTGGTTTTGATTTACGTTGCGGATCATAGATAGCAGAATTAACGTCAGCATGTTCTTTATTCTTTGTGTTCAGTATTATGTTTAAAAATGTTTCACTTATAAAGGAGTTTAATGCAGTTTTAGTAAATTTTCCTAACAAATTATTCCTTTTGTACGTAATGTCTACTGGTTTATAGTGTTTTCTCCCTTACATTTAAACCCATAATACATTCTAAACAGCTTGTGCACGTTTCACATTAGTCATTGGATTTAGTGGGTGAGGATAATGGCACCTGGCGGAGTTTCCGATAATGTCATACGCAAATATCTGTTGGCAGAAGAGTATGATGGAGAAGTGGACTGTGAATTATTAGATTTATCTGGAAGTAAGAGTGATTTTTCTGATGTTAGTAACAGCAACGTGCAAGATGAAGCAATTTTCCCCTCTACAAGTGGCTTAAAACATTGAAATTTAGTACCCTTCACTACCAGGCGTGGGCGTGCTGGTGCTGCCAATGTAACTACAAAAAACATGCTCCTACAGGGCATGCTAATAGGGAAGTTGATGATGAGAAATGTGCTATTTGTCTATTTTTTCGTAGGAACATTGTGGAAACAATTTGCCAGTGAACTAACAAGGAAGGTAGGATAAAACTTCCTCGTGACTGGAAACCTGTTAGTGTTGAAAAACTTCAGAAATATATTGGCGTGCTAATTTTTACTGGGGTATAAAATCAAAGAATGAAGGTACTAGTTAGCTCTGGAGTAAGGAAAAGGATCAACCTATCTTCAATTCCATTATGAGAAGGAATCGTTTTCAACAAATCAATTCCGCTCTACGTTTTGATGATACAGAGATCAGGAGCCAGAGAAGACGTCATGATAAACTATCTCCAATTCGTGCAGTGTTTGAAGACTGGAATAAAACTCCACAGGACGCTTATATTTCCGGAGGTAACATGACGATGGTTAAATATAGACCGGGTAAATATGGAATAAAGTTTTGGGTTGTTTGTGATAGCACCACAAGTTATATGTGGAAGATGCAGATATACAGCGGAAAAAGTCCAGAACAAGAAAGAGAAGTCAATCAAGGGGAAAGAGTCGTTCTTGAACTGACAGAAGAAATTGCTGGAAGTGGTAGAAAAATTATTGGGGATAACTTCTTTACAAGTCCTTCTCTTGCACGTAAATTGAAGGAACGAAAACTCACCTACGCCGGAACTATACGGAAGAGTAAGCCAGAACTCCCAACTTCATTTACCAAAACGGATAAAAGTAAGGCTGTAGGAGCCAGTTTGTTTGTATTCCAACAGGATGCCATGATAGTTTCGTATTGTCCAAAGAAGTACAAAACTGTTACTCTTCTGAGTACAATGCATAAACAGCCTGAAGTTGACACTTCTACAGCAGAGAAAAAGCCAGAAGTAGTCCTTTACTATAACAAAACAGAGTCTGGCGTGGACACTATGGACCAAACGAACCGCTGTTACAGCATATAGCGAATGACAAGGAGATGGCCTCTGGTAGTATTCTTCAACATGATTGATATAAGTGCACTCAACGCTTATATTATATTCTTGTCACTACAGAAGAAAGACAAGAGGCAAAGATTGTAACGTCGTAACTTCCTGATTTCCCTCGGCAAACAAATGGCCCATATTGGAGAAGACTTTCCACAAAAGAGAAGCCACACACAAACTGATCAGCTCACGGAAAAAGAGTCATCGAGAAAGAAAGTTCGATGCGGGGTCTGCCCATCAAAACGGGATTGCAAGGCAAGAACCTTCTGTACCAAATGCAAGACAAATGTGTGTTCTGAGCACAGCAGAGTTGTTTGTGAAAAATGTTTCGTGCACTAACCATAACAAATGCAAAAGAAAAGGAAAAGGGACATAATTTTCAGTTTTGTTGGAAGCAAATATTTGCTACTTGTAATCTAATGTTGTTATTACGTGTATGTAAAATATTGACTATTTCATTATGCCTAAAAATTGGAACTTCTATTTGAGCTCATATAAAGAAATAGTAATACTCCTAAGTTACCATATATCTACAGTACGGTATAACTACGATAACTACGAAGTATATTTTATTAATTAGTCAAAAATACATAGCAAAAATGACATTGTTTAGTATTTCGATGTTCATTTTCTCCCAAAATGTTAATTATATGGCTAGAGGGTTTCTATATATTACTGTGGGTCCATTAGACCCGACTGGTATACAAAGATATAAAAATATGTCTGGAGTTTCAAGGTTAACAAGTATTTTGTCTTCATTAATTGGGAATCTCCATTTCTACATCATTTAAGAAAGTTAGTAATAATAGTTAGTGAGTTTGAACTAATATCCTTGATCGTATTTCCCAGTGTCGGAAAAGCTGAATCATCAGCATATTACAAGAAGGAAGTATTCACCGATGGAGACGGTATATCGTTAGCATAAAGTATGTACAAAAGGGGAGATAGACTAGCGGGTTTTGGTACTGTAGTATACGGTAAAGGTGGATGTGATAAAGAGTTGATTATGACTGCATATGCCATTCGATTGAGTATGAAAAAATACGACTTCAAAAAATACGAAGATCCAGGTTTAAAGAGTTTATAAAATATTCGTAAACCATACTAAAAACTTCGATCAAAATCTTTTCGAAATCCATTAAAATGAGACAGGACGGAAGAAATTTATTATAGTGATTGGTAATAATGATAGTTTAGAAGAAGTGGTTGATCATGCTATAATAAGGACAAAATCAGATGAATGGAAAGAAAAAGCTGTCGATTACTGAAATACGGCTGTGAACGTGACACAAGTAACTTCCAAAGACGTTACCAAATGTGGAAGCTAATAAGGTTTACCGATAGGGTTGCACTGAATGAAGCAGTTCGTTCTGTTTCAGAAACTTCATGCTTTAGAAGTCCTCCAATCGAGAGAATAGAAACCAGTTCGAAAGATAAATGTACATACTTTCTAGTAACAAGCAAAAATTACCAAACATTTCTTAAGTAGTATGTAAGATTTTTATTTATTTAACGATCAGCAGATACAGCTCAGAAGCCATTTTATACTGGATATCTAACACAAACAACAACAACAACAACAATAACAATGGAAAGAATTTGGGAAGGTATCGGCCAGGGCCAGTCTTAGTAGGTACCATCTCGGCATTTGCCTGGTAGGAAACCCTGGAAAATCACATTTAGGATGGCTGGCAGCGGGAATCGAACCCGCGATCTCCCAAATTCAAAGCCAACACTCTACCACCTGAGCTACTTCGCTCGGTAAAGTCCGGGGCAGTACTATTTTCTGTTTGATGACGCACTGCATGCAATCGGAAGTGAGTTCCCGAGTTAAAGCATTATCAATTTCTAAAGGGATCTGGATGAAAGATTGAACTAATTGTGTAATTGCCTCTTCGTAAACTTCATGGCTGGATCGATGTGTGCAAGGCGAAAGCCTAAATACTGAATGAGGATGTGTGGATAAAGCATCTGCATTGACCCTTTTTGTATCTAGAGCTTAATTGTCCTTTTAAGCATTAGATAAAAGAACTGTAAATGTGTAAATGTGAAAACTTTAAAACCATAATGTGCTTAATGTTATGTTGGACTCATATAGGTATTTCCAAAAATTTAGTTGGCTCTGTTTTATACGAAAAACGCCAAAACATTCGAAATTTGGAGTTTTGTGTCTCATATTCTCTTTGATGAGGATTTATTGTAATTCCAACCTGTTACCGGTTAGATACATATTCTTGTTTCTGGCTATACAAGACAATTTACGGAGAAATTCATTTACATACATCTCGTATGCTCAAAACAGAAGAAACACTATATTTGTATGTTGCTGAATATTGATTTCGAACTACATACATTTCGTTCGTCGTAACCAACAGAACAAAGAATATTTTCTTTAGAATTAAATTATTCATAACTAATCGAATATTATTTAAAATAATACTTTCTTATACGATGACTATGCTTAATATTCAGTGTTTTTCAAAATTTGTAAACACTAAGTAAACAAAGTTTAACAAAATGCGAAATCATGGCATGGAATCTTCCCGCGAAACAGTTTTCAAATAAGTAAGTTCATATTGCAACACTGTATATTATACTAGAAGCTCGGTTTACATATGGTCTACATCTGCAATTTCCTCTGCACACTCTGAGTGTTTAAACAAACTATTGTCAATCGTCCGTGACTTTGCCGGTTGTAAGAGTAACCTATCATCCACTCTGGGGAACAATTATTTTAGTATTCTTGAATAAACCACTGTATTGGTCCATACATACATCAAATAAGGAACCTCGACTTGTTGTTTTCTATGAAACATTATTAAGTATGTGTCGGAAACCTAATCGTATTATTGAAGTACATTATAATAGGTTTTCAACTTTGAGCCTACGAATTACAAATATAATGATTTTAAAGGGATATTTTGAATTGTAGGATTATCTGCAAAAATACCCATAAGTATTCTTTGTATACTGGCAAGGACGTAATTACATAGATGATTAAATCCTTCCCTGGTAGCTATTATGGAACAGTATGAAAGCTGAAATCATATATTTTCATAGGTGGACAATAATAAAAAGCCATTTAATAATATGTCGGTAAATGTTTCATATTATTATTTTCACATTGGCTTCTGGACACGTTTTATGGAACTTATTGTTTTATGTGTTATTTTTCTTTAACTAGAATAGAAAATACATTCCTATTGCTCAGATAATGTATTTTTCCTTGTATGATCGAAAGTGGTGGGCATTACGAACAACGGCATTACGGCATTACTCGGCATTACGAACAACGAATAAGATGCAAATGGATATTTAGCTTGAACTATACGTCATCGTCCTTTAAAATTAGGGACCTGTTTAATTGCAGTCAGTCATAATTAATGGCTCCAGAACGGGAGTCAATGGATGTCGTTAACCGTTAACGTCAACGTAGGAATACTCCTGCACATGAAGCGTATTTTACTTTCTTCCAGGAGTGATTTATACTTGAAGATATGGCAAGGAGCTAAGACTTGCTATGAATACTATGGTTACTTTGTATTATTAATAACTGTCTCTCATTTCAATCGCTGATTTGAGAACCATCATAAGCCAGCCACATACCGAAGTTTAATTTACATGGAACTACGATTTTTGATGGTAAGCAAGACCGTTCGGTTGTGAAATGTCAGAAGTCACGCTAATAGTTAGGGCAGTATCAAGCTGCAAGAAGTGTCCCTGAGTTCAGAAATGTGACAAAACCTTGACTTACTGCATTATTGACATTATTGATATATGAACTCTCTAATATCAATAACTCATTTATAGCCTTGTCCGTGTAATGGTCTGTCTCTGTGTAACAAGGTCAATTATATGTTATCGGTTCAATATCAATTTTAAAAATACATATCAGCCTAACAAATAGAAGTTAACTAGGATGTATTGAAAAAAAAATACTTTTTTTCGAAATGTTAATGTGGATAGTGTGTAAAAGTAGCCATTTGTTGCCAAAAAGATCTCTGAACTTTTTCCGAATATTTTGGGGGTCGTTTAGGTGATACCAACCATCAAATTTTTAGAGTGATTTGTCTATGCAGCACAGACACAAAAAATTAACAAAAATGTCATTAATTGGCATTATGTTTTGTAGTATTCTTCATTAAGGTTGTTTATTTTTTGTTTATGACAAAAATATTAAATTCGTGATTCAGACGGGATTTTGTACGATGTTTAATTATGCTTTTGGTCAGAAATGTTAATTGTAGTCTAAAAATAGCATTTATTTTTTTCTAAATTTGAGTTTTATGTGAACGTTTTCTGAGAAAAAATAATAAAGAAAACATTTTACTTTCTAATTGCTAACAATTTCTTCACTACCATCCAGCGCTTCGATTAATTTTATAGTTTATTATCATTTGAAAATAACCCAGAGCTCAACACAATTAGGTAGTTGAGCTGCGGAGTAACATATAAATGTGTCAAATTCTGTAGGCATACATGAATTTACTAAGGGGCATCTTAAAATTAAGTTTTTATTGTCCTTTATGGGAAACGTTAAAACGAGAATATTTTCAAATGTGTCACATTCCTATATAGATTCAACATTTTAAAGGTGTAAATTTATATTAACAACTTTTAAAAGTTATGGCCACAGCTAAAAAGTGAACGCCATGTAACCCTAAAAATCATTTTAAAAAAATGTCAATATTTTTGTAAAAGTTAAATATCAAAATCTGCGGTTTAATAATTGTCTCAATTTTAAAAGTTGTAATTGTGAATTTAATACTTCACTCTGTTGGAATTTATAAGGAAAAGTGGAAAATATGAACATATCCTTGTTTTAGCTTCTTATTGCAGAATGGACAACTTTAATAAATGCTATTTATTTGGAAACCATTTTATATTTTCTGGATAGTAGAGGACAATGGCTTAATGCTAAGGATTTTTGCATTGAGAAGCCTGCTGATTTTCCACATTAAAGGACCTCAACGATGTATCTTTCTACATGCGATGCCTCCTTCATCGCGTCCGTGGTGAAGTCTGGAAAACATCCACCTACGGATCACAACAATCGTGGTTCGCGATTACTTCGGAGTACTTTTTTTAGTGTTATTAAAGAATCATTTTAATGTAAACAGATCCCGCATATATTTGCTTTAACATATTTAACTGAGTAATTTTTTTGGTTCTTTGGTGTTTCATCGCATTTCTCACGCTGAAGGCACTTCACGTCACGTTTCTCATCCGCTTACAGCGATGTCTTATAGTATTGGGATCACAGGGTGGTCCCGCAAGTTAATTAAACGAAATTTTTATCATTTGTAATATTGGTACCTCAAATGTAAGGTATCAATTATCTCTGTCTTACAAGGAGAAAGCAATCTTTGTTATATGAATTTCGGGTTGGAATCAGTAGCATTTGTAACAAACGTACCAAGGGTCACGGTTTCCATTCCCGCTGGAGTCAACCTTTTTGCCTTTTCCTTCAAGTAGTCACTTGTAGCTATTTCAAATGTTAATTTACGATATGTTTATAATGAATTAAAATATTTGAAATATTCGAATCAGTTGAAAAATGTTTCAATGTTCCATGTTAACTAGCAACGAACTGTAATATATTTCGTAAATATATTGATATTACGAGTTATATTACCACAGTCGTTGTGTAAAAAGTGATCTTGATGCTTCTTGCATGAGGGGTGAGAAAGAAATCCCCTTTGGTAATAATAGGTGTTCTATAAGAAAACCATATGTCCCCCTTTTCCCACGAAAATATGTCTCCAGCATTGAGATAAGGACTTGTAAGACCGTTCCCACATTTCTAAACCGATGTTCAAAATATTTATGAAGGTGAAACACAATAATGTGATTTATCAAGGGAGCAGTATTCTCTGCAACATTGGGAGGCCGGCAGATTTGAGGTTTATTCTAGGAGAATATCAATTTTATCTTATTTTCCTTTGTGGTATTCAGGCACAAATCATCACATTTCTGAACGAAAAAAACACGTTTAAAATCGAATTATTGGGGAAAAAATTCCACAGTTCAAGAGTGAAGGAGACATGTCCTTCTCATCCCCCGTGCTATTTGTTCCAGTGCTTGTACTACGCACACTGTCAACAGATGTAGACGCAAAGCGTCTAGAACATTTTTTACACTGCGACTGTGGTAACCATACTATAACTCATGATACCAATATATTTATGTAATAGGTTACATTTCCTTTCTAGTTAACATGTAACGTTGAAAGATTTTAGGACTAATTTGAATATTTCTATTGTTTTAATTCATAATAAACTATGCTAAATTAAAATTTTACTTGTAGCTACAAGTGGCTACTTTATTGGGTGAAACAAAAAACAAAAAATGTTGACTCGAGAGGGAATCAAACCCGTCCTCCTAGGCACGAGAGTCACGGATGCTACTGATTCTGCTACGCCATTAATTGATAATTTTGCGCAACGTACGATATATGCGCGAGTCGAAAACTTTAAGACGTTTTTCCTTTGCTTTATTAGGCCGTTGCAAGCTCCCAGTTTGTTATTTGAACTTCTTAAATGTGTACTATCAACTTGCAAAAAAATTCCCCGAAGTTTGTTTACCAAAGTCTCCTAGTTACTGTTGAGGCGACTTTCTTCTGTAGTTACTTTAGAACTGTGACCAACGAAAACCAACTACAATATTACGTTAGCCGTATCAAAATTGATTCGTACTGTCTTGGAACTTAACTGATTTAGGGAAAAATTTATGAATACGTAAGGCATATCGTTAGTATAGACAAAAAACCTCATTGTTCAAAACAAAGATTTTCCTCCCCAACAATTGCTTACATTTTACTACTTTTACTGCTACTATTGCTGCTGGAAATATTAATATCTTAAGCCATTTACCATTTCAGATACGTTCCATATCAACAAAACGATCTTAAATTTAATAATCTAAAACTTCATATAATATAATTATTTAGCCAAGTCTAGACTTTCCAATAATAATAATACTAATAATAATAATAATAATAATAATAATAATAATAATAATAATAATAATAATAATAATAATAATAAGGAAATAACAAACTTACAATACCAATTACGTAATCAATAGCATCTAATAATGAAAAATTATTTGCCAAGATGGGATTAGAACTCAGGTCTCTACCATACGAGTATCATGACTTTTCACTATTTTTTCTTCTTTTAATTGGCCAATCAGTGGCATTGTTCGTCAGTAGTACTTCATCTCCTTTCTACTTATTCTATACACGACAGGGACTCGACCACAGATGTATGAAGGACAGATGAAAATTCCGACCTTGCACTTCAGAGTGATTTTAACCCCGATTAATTGTTAGTAATCTGCAACAAATTCCCTATACGAAGATAAGAAAATAAAGTATTGGTTACGAAAGATACAAATAGAGTTTTTCTTTTTACACGTGTTGATTCAATTGAAAGAATGAAAATATAATATCTTTCCTCATTTGGAAATTAGAAGTAGCGTGAGGAAGAATAGTAATGTAAATCGAGACCATCATTAAAAGCTATAAGCAGCCTCACCTTAAGAACGTTTTGTAACATTTGCCTCATTGACGAAGGCCTATATAACTCCTTTTTGAGTTATAGAAAAAATCTCGAGCAAGTCATTCTGACACTCATGTAAAGAACGCCTCCTTGTACAATCATTAATATCTTGTGTATATTCTTAAATGCAACAATTTTAACTAGCTAAAACTTACAGTGAAAACTGAAGTGACGCTGTAGATAAGTGCTTAGCGCATTGAACGTCTATTCCGAAGACCTGGGCTCAAGTCCCGTTCATGCTGAATATTTTTTTAGATGTTTCAATTTCAATTTCAATACATACTCAGTTTGAGAAGGAAGGTCTCTGTAGAAAGTAAAAGACGTTGGAATGAGTAGAATTTGAGAAGGCCTGTCAACGGAAACAATGATTTACAAACTAATTTCCAGCATCTGTTCTAGATTTGATATTTTCATGTTTTTTCAACTATTTTCTGATTCATGCGTGGTCAGTGTTTTTATTTCTTTGAACATACAGTATATAATGAAATAATATGTTACAAACACAGCAATATTGAGAATAATATATGATGTTCATTGGACCACACGCTCTAAACCATAGAGATTCATCTCAGAATGAAAACCTCTATCGTGCGTCATTTACTTACAATTTTACTTGCATAAAGACCTGAATAGGTGGTAACAATTCCTATCAGTGCGGAGAAAAGTTATGTGTAAGTTGGGTTTCATCTGCCCAGAAGTTTTACAAACTGGAAATTATCTGGACCGTAATTAATGGAATTAGAGCACTTATGGAGTGCAGATACATTAGCTGGTGACTATACGGTTGCCAGGGTATGTTGTTATAACTCTTTACTCTATAATGTGGAGAAAATATTTACAACAACATGATGCTTTGTTGCTTTTCAATCTGAAACCAGCTGAAATTTGAACAACAAACACTATATATAAACACATTGCTCTCGCTAGTTTTGTCTGTTAGCATTTGATTTTCTTGTTTTAAGTTTTTGTATAGAAACCAACTGTCACTTGGAAAACTTTCATAACGTATCTCTCTTTATGATTAATTTGTTTCTTGCTGATTTAGAAAAATAAATTCAAAACCTTTTCTTCCATTATCACCAGCATCTAATATTAAAGTTCATGACCTCTGTTATGTGCTATAATAGTTAAACTGGAGAACGATTTTCTAGCAGCATTTACAAATATTTCAAGCAGAGTAGCTAGTTGAAACAAATTTGGATGTAAGGGTGATAATAAACTAGAAAATTTAATAGTAGATTCTCATGCAAGTTCTTACTCTAACCAGAACTTTAAAATGAACCAATAAAAAGAAAACAATATGTGAAAATAGGAACCAAAAGCCTACGCCCCAACAAATATAGGTTTAATTTTAGAACTCTAAGTTATTTACTAATTCTTTTTCTCTGACTAAGGTAAAATGAACAATCCTAAAGTATTTGGAAAGAGAAAGAGATTGGGTGAAGTAACCCTAACCATATAGTGAAATTCAGGAGCAGGATTGAATATTGATATATAATTCATTGCAAAATGGGGGACAAGGAGATTGTGTACCAAATCATTTATTCAATGTAGACGTTGAGTGTATTTTAACTACATTTGCACCTCTGAATATTCTGCTGAATATTTAGGTGTACTTTTTAATGCCTCTGTCAGGATCCAACTTATGAAAACCATGAATTGGTATGTCTAACTGTTGTTAGAGTACACGAAATTCGCCTGATAATAGATCTCTTCTGTCGGTCTCGAGAACTCTCCATCTAGCCTTCTGAAACCTCTATGAATGCAGAGTTTGATATATATAATGTTTTAGTTAATATATGGATTTGAATAGGGATTTCATTTTGCAAAATGGATTTTCAGATACTTTGCTCTCTTAGACGCAGTATCGTTTCACGAGCATACAGACATTTGAATATCTAATCTTACTTATTTTCTTACGCTGAATGAATGCCTGTCTAATTATTCTACAGGAAGAATAATTGCAATGTAGTTATATAAATGTGATAATAAATTCCAAAAGCGTTCCACTAATTATTGCTTTTCAGTTAAGGATTCAACTAAATTAGTTTATTTACAAAATATAGCACACCTTAGAATTTTTAATTGGATCTTTTATACTCATATAGTCGTCTGATGTTTTAACATTTGGCCGCTGCCTCTGAACGCTCATTCCGCTGTAACAAAAAGTAAAAGGAATATATTAAGTTTATAATACGAGACGAAATCTACATTAAAGTAATGATATATAAACGATTAACTCAAAGTTTAAACTATTGTATCTAGAAACTGGAAATTTAGGCATATGTTTTCTCTTGTCACGGATTTAAAAGTTCAACAATGAGTTTTAGTGCTTATGTCTCATAAGTATAGACACGGAATTCCATTATTGTCATTGCCAAGAAGAGAGTATAAAAAGATAACTGAAGTTAGGGAAGTGGAACTGCGCATCAAAAGAAAAACACAAGACGTGTCACAGAATTATAAAGTATGCTCGTGTAAAGAGGATAATAAGATTTCTATAATATATAAAATTCCAATTTTTACACATAAAATAAAGAATAGGAATTCGTCTTTTTTAAAAGCGTGGAAATCGGTATATTATACAAATTTGAATGAACATAAAATAACATTATATAAGTTATTCAGTACTTTTGCTCTTTAACAAGAAACGTCGTAATGTTTGTGATATTCATATTCAGTTTATTTACTAAACGATTGCACATTGTATGCTGAAAACCTAAAGATCTGACTCTAGTTTTTGAAGTGATATCATCAATGTATAATTTATTTTTCAAATTTAAAATTACCAATCCTTCAAAAGATAATAAGCAACATACGTCAGCTGGATGTAAACAAACAATCTTTCTCTGGTAAGATTTTATTTGGAAATTTTACTTTGAGAATTACAACAAAAAAAAATTATTGTAGCCATAGCAAAATAAATGTGTGAAGTAGATGCATTCTAATGCACATAATATTTTTTGTATGTTTATTATAAATCTTCCCCAGAACGGATGAAAGCAAAATTGAGTATTTTGCTACAGGAGTGAATTCAACGTTTTTGTTTAGAAATTGCATTAAAACATAAGACACTTATAAATATGTATTTATACATAAAATATATTACATCATTCTACACTGTTAGAAAGATTCAGGAAAACAGAACACTCGAGCTGTGACATTAGTACATGCCCTAACAACACAATTACGTAGCAGGCCTATGTCTATCATGTTCCCTCGGGTACATGGAAATGTGTCCAGTATGTGCCTTATATATCTATGAGAGAGACAAATCACATTTAGGGCAAGTGATAGTCACAGTCTATGTCCAACCTAGGCACATGTATGACATGTACCTGGGGAACTTACCTAGTAGCCTATGTTCTAGGTATGTTCTTCCCCATACCGTAAGCGAAAATTACTCCCAAAAAATATGTTGAGTGTTCTTCATACAGTAATTTGTTTACATTAAGGTGAGTTTAAAAGCACTTAAAAAAGTAAAAAAAATCCATGGGGCGCGAACTACCCACCCTTTATTACCAGAAGCGTAATCTTCCGTCTTGGTCACGGAAGCTATAAAGAGAACGTCGCTTTTAGAGGGATAAACTCTTGGGGCCTTTTTAATTTTTCTAATCAGAGTTATCTTGTAACTCTTGATATATGACGATAACCGCTTGCGATCAGATAAAATCCGCTCACCATGTAAATTTATAACAAACTGGCGAGCGTCTCAACTTTATTTCACGGTTCTTCCATATTCGCCTTCAAATAATGGAAGACAGTTGGCGTCTAAAAATACAATTGTTATCCCTAACTGCGTAAATAGTTAACTGTTCATATATGTATGAGAGATTCATGTGAATTTTTATTCATCAGTTACGTAATTTCCTTCTTCTAAATTCATCTTCCATATTTGATATATTTGCTTTTTTTTCTAAGCGATTGTGTACTAGAAGGACAGAAGGTGAAACAGAACGCACGACAAACCGTTGCATGTTACTGCCCATGAGCAAATACAAACAGCTGACTGTCATCCGTTCGTCGCTCGATCATGGAAGATACAGTGCGTCCCACTAGCTTTCGAACCCGAAAAAAACCTCATAATTTCCGAACAAATGTACATAAGAAAATGAAATTCACAATGATCATGCTAAACACGGGAAGGGGCTGAACAGAAGTGCACACGTTAAAACAAAGACGATAGGTGGAGAAGTGCTGCCTGGCTTGGTGCGCGTGCGTTACTGTGACTCGAGTCGCTGCATTGCGAGGATGGTTCTGTACACCGTAAAGAAACGCCTGTTCGGTGTTAAAATTATTGGACATCGGGAACGTATTAGACCGTTCAACGTGAATTTTGCCGCGAATTTGGATGCCGTAAAGGTCCATCGAAACCATCAATACATAATTTGGTAAAGAAGCTCAAAAGAACATGAACGTTGCTTACGGGACGTGGAGGCGCGCATCCACGGATGTCCGGGGAGACAGTACAGAATGTGTGGCAACGTTTTTTGCAGTCCCCTAAGAAGAGCCTGCGTTGATTATCACAAGAGGTAGGGATGTCAAAGTCAACTATGCAAAGAGCCGCCAAAAGAGCCAAACTGTTTCCATATCGCGTTACAGTCGTCCAGGAGTTGAAGACTACAGATTGGGAAAATCGCGTGATGTATTGTTGTTAGTTGCAAGCTTTGTTGTATGACAATCCAGGAATCCTAGACTATACTTGGTCCACAGATGAAGCTTGGTTCCAGATCTCCGGTTATTTGAATTATCAGAATACTCGGGCGTGTGCCGCCGAAAATCCGCATGTGTACTATGAGATTCCACTTCATCTCTTGAAGGTGGGAGTTTGGTATGCAATTTCCAGGCAGCGTATCATTAGACCCATCATCTTTGAAGATACAGTAAACACACAAATTTACTTACACATCTTCAGTGAACTTGTGATTCAGCTGGACGATCAAGAGCTGCGTCGCGGTTATTTCCAACAAGACGGAGCAACATGTCATACTTTTAACGTGACCATGGCAGAAAGTTAGGCCCTTTTTGGTGAAAGGATAATCTCCAAAAGATTTTGACCGTCAAGATCCCCGGATTTGACATCACCTGATTTCTTCTTATGGGGTTTTCTTAAAGTTTGTGTCTACAGAAACAACCCACGCTTACAGCAAGAGTTGCGAAACAACATTGAGAATGCGATTCATGAGATCACACCGGAGATTCTAAATCGGACTTTTCACAATATGGAACCCCGTGTACAAAGATATCTTCACGTCCAGGGAGGACATTTTCAGTACCTGCTGTGACGGTCATGTATTAAGCATGAAACAAGGTACGTGTATTGTGAATTTCATTTTCCTATATATATTTGTTCGGAAATTATAACGTTTTTTTCGGGTTCGAAAGCTAGTGGGACGCACTATATATGTCCCAAATGACAGCATAAAAACAAATGACTATCACAGTGTGAAACTGAGTGAGGTATAAAAATGCTACATTTGAGGTACAGGTCGCAAATATCACTTAGGTATAACAAGCACCTAAAACTACAGGTAGCTTAAGTAGATACTTAGCACATGAATACAATATGTATGAAGTGTCGGGTACCAAGAAAAGTAGCTGGGGAACATAAATAGCACTTTCCTAGCACATCTTGTGCTGTTAGGGTGAATGCTTCAGAATAATTATAGTTGGTATAAGATTTCTTTTATGTACACAGAGTAAATATATTATTTATTTACTTCAAAGTTTTTCTTATATTCTTTCCAATTCTATGGAAAAAATGTGTAGTGACTTTATAAAGCAAACTCCAATTATAACCGTTAGGCTGCATATTTCATTCTTGCTCAGAGGCAGTACCTTCGAGAGCAAAGAAAGCCCGCCACATTCAATATAAATTGAACGTTAAATGGACTATATGTTTTCAAGTAAAGAAAAACGTTGCAAACTAAATTGAATATTTAAGAGTAATAAGCTTCAATAACCCCACCAATGTTCTACTACACACTTAGAGTTAGGCCGCTAACCTTGATGATATTTTATGAAATAGGCAAAATTATTACGACGTTATCATATTTAATCACAATCTGCACTAACAGCTGTTAATACTTTTGTGTGTAAATAAAGACATCATTACAATTTAAACAGTCTTCTTTTTTCGTCAATTATATATAGAATTACTCCTAGTTTTTTACGCAATTCTTTAGCCAATTAGAACAAAACCCCGAGTTCATATATCTACTAATCTAACGAACTTTGCTAGTATACGGATGAAATTGCATATGAGTGAGTGATGACACGGAATCGTATCGTAAGAATAGAACGGAATGTCAACACCGCTGAAACAAACGGTTATGTAATCTTTAAGCTTGCAACGATTTGTAAATACAAAATACTGATTTTTTATTCGTGCCATTTCTTAGTCACAACACATACAATAACGATATCTTTTCTGAAAGATCAACAAAATAATTTCATAATATAAATTTGAAGAATTGATCAAATAATTTAAACTTAAACATCAGTTATACGCATGGTACTAGGCGCGAAAACGTAATCCACTCATAATCTGGAAATACAAGCAAGTCACATAGCTAATTTACATTATCATAAACACTATCTTAATTAACACACAGTTGCAAGTAAACCATCTTTTGGAAATGTATATTTTTGATGTGTAACGGAACGCATTGAGACGCTTTGTATTGTAAATTCATATTTTACGAAAGGCATTAGAGAAAGAAGAACTTTACTTAAGAGTTTAGATTTTTAATATCCTTTAATTTTTATACTGGATATTTGTTGATACTGTAAATTGTTCATTCCATCACCATAAATTGTTGCTTAAGTTGTCGCAGTAATTCAGAGTATAAAGTGTACTTAAAGAGACAAGACGTCCATGGAGACATTCTGGAGGACAATTTTTTGAACAGATAAATATATGGTCGAACCTTGACGTATTGGTGGTTTCTCCTTAGGGTATCATATCATGTTTTATGTACCATGTTTTCGTAGTTGAGATCGGTAAAGTAGAAGGTAACACATATATGTATGAACACGTGAACACAGATAAAACGGTTTCTTAAATTTATACAGTATACAATACTGTATATATTTTTAAAAAGTTCATCAATAAATTAAATCATTTTCTATTTCTTCTTTTAATATTTGTTGCCAGTCACGGAAACAGTAGATCGATCTGCTTTGCTTGTAGGTTAACAATTAGTGCAGAGAAAACTTGTTTCCCATTTTAAGGCACATCAATATGTTTTATGCATTGCATATTATAAATTTGACAGTTACAATGTGATTGACTAATGATAGATAAGTAAAAATATCACATGTTAAAACTATTTTCTTCATCCTCATTAGATATTCAGCCGTTATTAGCATTTCATTTGCTGAAACTGAGAAACTTCTATGCTCCACAGCCTTCCGCTAAACTCTTCGTCTTCACATGCGATTTTTCTGTTTTAATATCGTCTATTAATTGTAGTCTCCTTTGCCCCTCCTGGGATAATACCTTCCAAAACGTATCTACAATTCTTTCCCATTCAACGTCCTAACCAGTTTCTCTTCCTCTTCTTAATAATATCTAAGATTCCTTTTTCCCCTACCGTTTCCAACACCCTCTCCTTCGTTTCCCGTTCGACCCAGCTAATTCGCTTCATTCTTCTCCACATCCATATATCGAAAGCTTCCAGTCGTTTCTGATCATTTTTGCGTAATTTTCATGTTTCTGTCCCATTCAATATAATACTCAACACCAAGCATTTTATGAGCCTTTTTCGCTCTTTATTCAAGGTTCCACACAATAGTACTTCCTCCTCCTCAAGGCTTCTTTCGCCATTTGTATCCTTGCTTTTATTTCACGTTCACATTTCATATCAATATAAATAATACTACCCAGGTATAAAAAAACTGGTCACCTGTTCTATTTTCTCTCCGCCCATTTAGACATTTGACACCGATCCTGCATTAGAACCACCGTGGCTTTTATATTTCTAACATTTTTTATCATCGCATATTCTTCAAAATTCCTTCCTCAAGTATGCTAACATCTTTTCTGAACTTCTCTTCAGATTCTGCCATATCACGTGGAAACCATATACATCTAATGGTTGCTACCTCCTACTGAAATGCCGTCCTTATTTTGTAGTCTCCTTTTCAATATCTCTTCTAAGTAGATATTAAATAATGTGGACGAGAGACTTCATCCCTGTCTAACTCCCCTTCCAATTTTACTCTCGTCAGTCATTTCCTCTCGTATTCTAACACTTACGTGTTGGTTCATATATACGTTTCTTATGAGTCTTTTGGGGCCTCGGTGGCTCAGTGGTAGAGCGTTCACCTCTGGTGCTTGGGATCCCGGGTTCGATCCCAGCCCCCGCCAAGTGAACTTTGTGGTGGACAAAGACCGTGTCCGTGGGGTTTCTCGGGGTTCTCCCGTTTCCTCCTACTTTCTTCATTTCACCATTCATTCATTACTCAACTTCACCGTCTCCTTTAGCCTAACCGGCATAACCGTCGGACGTAAAACTTAAAATTTTCATTTCATTTTTTCTTATGAGTCTTCGATCTTTCCGTTCGAACACAACTTTTTTTAAAACTTTCAACAACAATTCCCAATTTACGCGGTCAAAAGACTTTTCTAGATCAATAAATCTAAATATACCTCCTTCCGCTTCTCTATAAACCTTTCGCCGATCACTCTTAATAATCCAATTGCATCTTCTGTACCCTTACTGCTCTTAAACGCAAACTGTTCCTCCTAAACTTTTTCATATGGTCTTCCATATAACCTTCTATTCATAATTCGAAACAAAATTTTTGCTAAATGAGATTTGAGAGAAATAGTTCTATAATCGTCACATTTCTTTCGGTTCGGTTTCTTAGCCATCGCCATCATGATCGTCTTCAGGTAATATTTTTGGCATTCTCCTGTTTCATATATTTCACTGCAGAGTCGAGGGAAGTCTTTTCTCCTCTGTTCTTAGTGAATTCGATTGGTATATTAACTATACCATTTGTTTCTCCATTCCTAATCTCGGATATAGCTTTTGCAAACTAAATAATACTAAACCCTTTATCATTCTCTCTTACTTTATTTTCTACTTCAGTATCTAGGCCATACGGTCTATCCAAACTCTCATATACGTCCTTAATATATTCTTCTCGTCTTTCCAAGACATCACTTCTCTCGCCGACTATCATCCCATTCTTATTTTCTACTGCCATAGTAATAACCCCTTGCTTCCTCCACAGTCCCATAGATTTCACCTTCTTGAACATTTCCCCTTATTTCCCAATTCTTTCCAATTCTTAGTTATTCTCGTATTTTTTTGTAAACCTCTTTCTTTGCTCTGACTGGTTCCCATCGCAACTCGTTGTTTAACATCCTGTACATGTTTCTGCCCTCTTTATTATCAACTCTTTGGCACATCCTGCTTTTTCTCTTTCTACTGCCAGCAAACTAAGGAAAACTAGAGTGGAGGTTCCCCATTGTCTTGCACCCCGCAGTTTTCGGGCCGTTAAAGTCGCCGTGACCACGTTTGGAACTCATATTCCACTTGCCGTACTAATCACTATGATTTCCGCCAACCTAGCTACTGCAGAACTGCTGTCTTCTCCAAGAGCACTCTTCGCCTGGCTACTCCGTTTAGACCAATTCGGTAGAAGTGACTCTACTGTTAGTTAACTACTGCCGAAATAACTCTACATTTCATTGTAGCACGCACTTCTGCCCACCCTGCAAGTATGTGTCTTCGTGAAAGTGGTTTTATTGGCGAGGAAGGCTATTTTACTGTACTAAATGTAAGATTTTTTAAAGAATTTTTGACCTAATGTAATTTTTCCATGAGAATGTAGAATTTCTGATTTATAATATACCATTCTGAGACTATCAATTAAATGTTAGTTTAATACGATATTTTAAAATTATGTGGAACTATATTATGATATTTGGAATGCTGTACTACACGTAAATTATTGTATTTCTTTATCTAGTATAATACATTTTACTAAAGGCGGCCCGAAAACACTAGTACAAGTTTGATCCACTTCTCTAAAAGTTTACTACATCAGTATTTAGAAGCACATGTTTCTATAGAATTTGAAGAAGCCAATATGTGCCGCCGGTGTTCATATCATTCGTCAAACCAGAATTAGTCAATAAATTAATGTATTATTTGATAACAAGTTTTGAACACTCAAGAGCGCGACGCAAATACGTTTGACGGTTTTACTATAATATTGTTGGAGGACAAAGGTGAATAAAATACATCATTTGCATGGTTCATTGTGTTTTGTAAATTTCTGTATCATTGCTATAAAGAGTTTTCGTACTGTAAGTTTTTGAGAATCAAAGCACCCTTTGATGGTAATCTTTAAACATGGTTTTGTTACAATCACGAAATGATGGAGTTTGCCGATTGTGTTTTTACTGAAGTATTTTGAATTTTTAAATATTGTCATTACCTATTACTTATTCACGTTAATGTTGTAAAATTGTACGGATACAATAAATATGCACTGAGATACTACCAGGGAACAAAGAGCCATTTTTACATTACAGAAACCGCTTTCATAACAGAAGATTTAAAAAACGAAAAAAGATTATCATGAACACAAAAATTGTGTTTTGCTTCTCCGTCTGCATTCTAATAATCAGGTACAAGAGAACGAATAGATTTTCTTAAGACCGTGGAAGAAACACTATAACGAATTTGCCCGAGGTACTTAAATTCGTGATTACAATGACCATCCATTCATTAAATTTGAAGTACTATCACAAACGTGGCAAAAATCAGCAAATATGCTAAAGATATTCAGTGGATTATGCAAAATATTTACTGAGAATTTCTAACACATAACGCAATAGGAAATGACATATTGGTTGGAAATAAACTGGAACACAGAAGCCTAAACTATTTTGTTGTTTCTGCTGTTGTTGAGTAGTTTACCGTCCCGTTTAGCAGCGACGGTATATGAGACGAGGACTCCCAACAAAGCAAACGACCACCCGGAATCGGAACCTATTATCCCACGCCAAAGGAGCGTACATTAAACACTTGGCCACAGAGGAGCTCGAAACTATTTTTAGTTTTGTTATGCCATATACATTTACAATTATCAAATGTCTTAAACCTTATCTTACTTTTGAGTTTTCTAAGAGGTAAGAATATTACAATACACATTACTGTTTTCTTTCTCAAGCTCTAATGTACGTATTACGCAGTCTTATTTTCTGTCTCACTTGTGTTAAGTGTTAAATGTTTAGTACCATTTTATTCCATTATTACATCTTGGTGTTAAGTTCTCAAGGATCGTAATTTAATTACTGATGAGAATCACTTCTACGTTTTTTTATATAACAATTGTTCATATTACTCATCGATTTTAATAAAGAAGAGCAATTTAAGTTAAGCTATTAATTTTATTTTTCTCGACAAATATTCAAATATTTTAGAATCTAAGGGCAATGCCATTATAGAAAGATATCGGCTTGCGTTACTTTAAAATTCACTGTCAAATTATATTCTATTATCTGTTATAAATGTCAACATTTTCTCCTGATATTTCCGAAAGCGACCTTATGATCAGAGAATCTAATATCAGCAAGTTTCTAGATCTCAATACATACTACTTTCCACGGCATTGTACAACACACATTCCCAATATTATCTTAAAATTGTCAATGTTTCCAACTAAACAGCTCTGTATCGGTTTAGTATGGCAGTCTCCGGTTTCTGGTATGTCGAGAGTAATTTACAGGCATATACTTCTTAAGAAAGAAATGATAATTTTAAAATGTTGTTTGTTTTATCTTACCGCTTATATCAATAAACGAAACTGAAATCCGAACAATAGCATTTATAACAGAATGACTAGGAACGAAAGTCATACTAGAAACACGTGGTAATAATGACATGGATATATTAATTTTACATAATTATTATTATAATAGTTAAGTTGTGCATTTATTCTTTCCACCATAAACGTATGAGAAAACATTTTATCAGTCATTCTAGAGATATGTTAAATTGGAAACGGAATTCACTGCTTCGCACCCATCGAAAGAAACAAGTATAGAAGTTCATATTTAGTGCTGCGGCAATAAATTACAAGTACTTTTTGTAGAGAAATTTGGACCATGAAGTGGCATGAAGGTTGGTAGTTTAAGCCATCGAATAATAATACTGAACATGAAACTAACAATTTTTTCATACACCTAAATTCAATAACTGCAAGTTATTTGATATTTTTCAAACGTAGACATTGTGTTTCTTTAGATATATAACGAATTAATATAGTAATGCTTCGCCGATATACTTATATGTAGTAGAAAATGTGCTCCTAGCCTCTTTCAAAGTATTTATCCTCGCTCTATGTTCAGATGTTTTTGATAACTGCTTGAACCTCCAACAAGGAAAATATCTGATAAAGGTAGCTACGTTTCTGATTTGTTTCTACAATAGTTTTATTGAAAAGTTGTTGCAACTTTTCAAGTATAACACGTGTTAACTGTAGGTATCATTACCACGTCCTGTCTACATTTCTATGCATAAATGACGGAGAAATGTCTATATGTATCACATTCTACTTTCACTACGTTTTGATTAAACCGTAGAAACATATTTTCTTTACATAATAATTTAGGAAATCACGAATTAGTTGGGCACTGACCTCCATATTTATAATGTCGAATAAAATTTGATTTCAAAACCATAATAACATAAGCACATACAAAAAGATTCTGTTAAGAAAATAATATCTGCATGAAATAATCATTTCAAGCTTTCACAGATCGTATAATAAAACTATTTATATTATATACGAGTTATGTTTTCTTGCTTTTTCATTTCTATCTATCCTAAGTCAAAATGATGTGATTTCTGGTTTTGAATAATGCTACATGTACAAATTTACATTTGAAAAAATAATAATAACGTTTTAAAAATGTAAGATAAATATTTATGGATGGTTATTACCAATACTTGTATATATTACTTTAGAACATTCTGGACGGTGTTATTTATCTGGTATATTTCTTATTGAAATCTAGTAAAAATTAATTTCGGCAGTTAGAAACTGCTTCTGAAAATGTATTCTAAATTATACATTTTTTACGGTAAGTTCCGAAAACAAACTTTATTTCATATTTCACACATGGTTACTATTTCCTACTATGGACACAGGAGACAACGTTTATCTGCATTTCACCCGATGATACTATTATTCTTTTGTGATGGATCTTCCGATGAGAACAATATGCTCATAATAGCGACGGTGATGCAAGACAAAGAAACAAGAATCACGGTGGACGAGGCTGTATCTCTCATAATAAATTAACAAATATAACGAGGTTTTACTTTTCCTTACTCTGAGGACACAACTGGATTCCATATTTTTTTTATTTTCATTGTATCTGGTAGTAATACTTGTTTGCAACTTGAAATATACGACTTAGTTGTGTTGAGAAAATGTCTTAAGTATGAAGCATGTGTTGCAAATAAAAAGAAACGTGAGCGATACGTTATTAAAAATTTCTGTAAAATTGAAACACAAAGTTCCAATGAAAGGGTTATCGTCTCTTGGCTTTTACCTTCTTCAAAATTCGGAATCCTTAAAAATTGTTAAGCTATCGATGTTCGGATAGCTAAGTCTAAACTTTTATTGTGTATATGAAAACAATGTTCTTATTTAAATTTGTCTAAAAGCGTTTAAATTGTTATATGAGTTAATAACTATTGTTACCTGATAGAACTCTCAAAGGCAGAGTTAAAGACGGAGCACATTCCTATTTCGGTGAAGTGAATGGTATCAAAACTCCGAAAATGCCTTGCTCTTAGTATGAAGTGATTTTTAATTTGGTGAATCTGTAAAAGGTAAATAATTTGTTGTAATTAGTGGGTTATGAAAACTAGACACCGAATAAAATACGAAAAGATACGTCAAAATGCCACGCCTTGGTTTAGTTAAACCAGATAAGTTAATGTAATTTACTTAGATTTAACTTCAATGCAGTAGGGCACGGTAGGTTAAGTTAGGATAGGTTTTATTTATAAATTGTATTTTGCTTACCAATAGAAAATATGAGAAAGTCTGAGCAGTTCAATATTTTAGTATGTATTTTTCATACAAATAAACAGTGTCTGAATGTATTAAACAATGTCCATCCATTCGTTTTTATGAGGCGCATATCAATATTTACTTTGATTCTCACAAAGCTTGGTTGAGAAACGGGTCAACTATGCTGTACAGACAATAAAATAAACCGTATAAAAACCATAATAACAACCAAAGAGGAGTTTCAAATTATAACTGAATTTATCTAGTTTAAAAAGCCAATTACACCTCAAATTGGAAGGTTAAAAGCAATTACATTATGAATCCCAATGTTTCCCATTCTAGACATCATTGGTAGTAATTTTGGAGCACATTTTAACCTTTCACGAACAGCATGAAAGATTATTTCATTTCCTGTCGTTCCAAATTTCATTAAAGTATCAACCATGTGAATAATCCTCTTAGAAAGTTTAAAATAGGAACGTGAGTGAGCTAGCTTTACATCTACCACAACATCTTTTCTAACATTAATAATACATTACCTTTAAAGTAGTTTACATATCTTCAGAGTTAAATTATTATAACCGTTTAACATATTCAAAATTTATTAATTAATCTTCTATTTACTACCGACGGATATAACTTAAACATAGAATTAAAATATTTTCCACATTTGGATTGAAAATTGTGGATCATATTGCTTTGTGTTTGAAAAATTAGGTAGGATAGACTAATCCATTTTACATTTTTGACATTATAAAAAATTTGCTTTCTCTGAGGGGAATATGTTTGAGTTTATTATTAGTAAAGACCGTGTAAGAGTATAAATTTTGTGACCTTTTGTGACATAAACAAGAAATGGACGAAAAAAAGTTTCAAAATAAAGTCTTAATCTAGGTTCATTGTCTTACAATTCCCAGAACTCATACACTACTTGCAATTCCATTACTCACTTAAAGAATTGTATCTTTTTTTTGTATTTGCATGATTTTTGAACAACAAAACTCCAATACTGGAACATAGCACAGTGAAAAATGACAAAAAAATATTTCATTATACATTTATTTTTCAAAGTCTACTGTTTCAAAATGAAACATACATTTCACAGATCTGAAATAGTAATAAATATAATAGACACCATAATTAAAATTTATGTTAAAATAATAACATTCCATTGCATATATACCAAAAAAACATCTGTTTGTTCTCATCCACATTACAACACATGGGAGTTGAGATTGACAGCAAATACTGGACTCATAAGATAACAATATAGCTATACATATTGGTAAGACACATCGGGTTGCGTGTGATGATGTTTGCTCTGATATAACCTTTAATGCCCCCCTTCAGAGTAAAACTGCAAACGCTACCGACACTAACAGCAATAACAACACAAAAGTTTTTACCATTTCTAACTTGGGCAAGATATTACTGTCACTAAGGTGCTCGACTCATGTATTAAGACGTGTTTGAAGAGGTGCTCGATCAACGGGGCTGATGCACTCGCAGAGGTGTTAAACCATATAACAATTTCAAATTATACAAAAGACTGGATCAACCTTTGCCTATTTCCGTTTGTTGCTTTAAGTGCTCCCAAAAAATCAGATAAAGTTAAGAATCTTATTACTTGGGTAAAGCAGCGAGTACTTCGGTGGTGCAATATTGGCCATGACACATAAACCTGGCCTTCAACGAAGATGAACAAATTTCGATTAAACGAGAAATTTTCTAATTTGAAGGTTTTAGAGCAGAAACTTGCTGATGGGGACATATGTGAAGCAGCAAGTCTTTTTATTTCTGATGATACGGTTGCGGCTCCGGATACCTCTCTATTAGAAACCATGTTGGAGAAACATCCTGCCCGCCCTGGCAATTTCATAGCGTCGGATCTTAATGATGGTCAACATACTTTTCCAGGAGTTTCGACTATGGAGGTTCAAAGAGCAATTAACTCCTTTCTGTCAGGCAGCGCGGGAGGTCTGGATGGGCTTCGTCCTTCAATTCTTAAAGACCTTCTTTCTTGTCAAATACTGGAATCAAAGGAAAAACTCCTAAATTCCTTATGTGATCTATTTAACTTAATCATTTCTGAAAAAGTACCAAAGGAATTTCGTCCACTGTTTTTCAGTGCCAAACTTACAGCGCTAAGAAAAAAATATGGTGGTATTCAGCCCATAGCGGTTGGGAATGTTTGGCGCAGAATATCGGCAAAAATTGTATGTTTTAGAAAACGTGAGCCAGTTAAAAACTTCTATCCCCCCATCAGCTTGGTGTTTGTGTTCCTAATGGTACCGAAGCAGCTGTTCATGTAGCCCGAGTTTATTTCTCTTATACACACAGTACTACTAAGGCGGTTGTAAAGTTGGATTTTCGTAACGCATTTAATGAGCTTCGCCGGGATACTATGCTTGCCGCAGTAATGAATAATTTTCCTTCCATTTATCCGTATGTTTATGAATGTTATGCTCAACCAAATGACCTGTTTTTCAACGGAAGCTCTATTTCTCCTCAGAGAGGTGTACAACAATGTGATCCCCTGCGCCCAGCACTTTTCGCTATAACCATTGACTCTTTAGTTAAATCACTGGATACCGAAAAACCATTTGATACTTAGACGATGGAACAATTGATGGTGAAACCGATATAGTTCTTTCTTTTTAATAGAAATAAATAGGAAGGCATCACTTCTTGGCTTGCATCTTTACTTTTCTAAATGCGAGGTTGGTTGTCTTGGAACAGATGAGACCGCATTCAACGAAATCTTTAGAAGATTTAATGAGGCTGCACCAGGCATAAGCCCTCTAACAATTCAGAATGCTTGTCTTTTAGGTGCTGCTCTCACGTCGGAAGCACTCAGTAACGTGCTGTTGAATAAAATATCTACTTTAGAATTGTTCTTGTTTCGACTTCCCTCAATTTCAGCCCATTAAGCCTTTTTCCTTTTACGAGCATCTTCATCAATCCCTCGTTTAACCTATTTTTACGATGCTTTCCATCTTGGCATGAGAGTTCTTTGCTGAAAAAATATGATGCTGTCCTGAAAACTGGCCTTGAATCAATTCTGAACTGCTCCTTACGACTCTTGGACGCAAGCATATTTACCTCTTGGCTTGGGCGGTCTTGGTATTCGACAAGCTGTGGATATGGCCATTCCTACATTCTTAGCGTCATACCACGGATCTCTGCGTTTAATCGAACTTTGCCTTTCACAAAGTAGTTGTTAACCCAGATGGTTAAGTTCAAGAAGGCTCTAATAAGTGGGCAAGCTTAGCAGATACAAGCCTTCCGGAGATAAGCAACAAGTGTAATCAGCCATCTTGGTATACACCAATAGCATGTCAATTACATAATCATTTGTTACAATCTGTTTTTGTTCCGGAAGATAAAGTCAGGCTTCTTGCTTCCTCTTCTTCCGAAGCGGGTGCATGGTTGATGGCGATACCTTCTCAACCTTTAGGCCTTCATTTGTCAAATGAAAGCTTTCGAATTGCTGTAGCCTTACGTTTAGGCTTAGCAGTTTGTGAGCCTCATCGTTGTCCAGCTTGTGGGTATAAGATTAACCAACGTTTCCTGCATGGCCTTTCATGCATGAGGAGCGCTGGTAGATTCGCCCGACATTCCTTTGTAAATGATATAATACTACGAGCCCTCAACACAGCTAGATTTAGTTCAATACGGGAACCTTCTGGTTGCTGTCATTCAGATGGATAGCAACCAGATGGGAAGACACTGGTTTCATGGATGAGAGGTAAATGTTTATTGTGGGACTTCACATGCGCTAATACATACGCTCATTCAAGTCTCTCTCTGTCAGTAATGAACGCTGGAGCTGTTGCTAATCGCAAAGAGGCTGAAAAGCAAACAAAATACAACAACCTTTTTCGAAAAGTTGCTTTCACTCCACTCGCTATTTAAAACAGTGGTGCTTGGGGTGAAAGAAGTCTTGAATTCATTAGGGAGATAGGAGGACACATTTCTAGTGTGTTTCCGGTGAAGTTCGCTCCACATTTTATCTAATACAGCGCATATCAGTTTCTATTCAACGTGGTGACGTCTCGCCGGTACTTGGCACTTTACCACTTGGCAAGGAACTGGATGAGATATTTATACTCTGAGAAAAATTGTTTTATATATAATAGTTCCTGGAAAATAGTTTTCCTTTTGACGTTTTAATTTTAATTGTTGCTTGTTATATAATTGTAAACCTTTAATATTTAACAATATGGCACTGTTATAATTTACTGTTTCATTTTCAAATTTAACAATGCAAAAGTTTTTGTAAACCTTGAAAATTGTTTCGAATCAGATAGGTGTGGGTTAAAGTTCCCAATATGTTCAAAATTACTTCTCGCCAATTAATGCATGAATCTAGTCTGTAATTAATGCATGGATCTAGTTAATCTGAAGACAATGATAGGTAGTCAATTCCGTTTCCACAGACAATATATGCATACACTTGCATTATATAATGAAAATCGTTAATGCACCATATCCATGCACAATGGCAGCTTAAACAATTTATCACGTTATTTTTTAAATAACTAATTGCAATTAAATGCATCGTTACTTGATTGTTTAATTCCATCATTCATGCATTCCATCAAGTCATAAAACGTTGACTGCATTAATATATATAATTATAGATACTCATCATCATTTTTTACTAAACTATAATTCATAATTTTCATATCACTAACAAAAAATTCCACATCACAAACTCTAGAAATCATTACCTTTCTCCTTTTCTGTTTCCATAATTTTAGTTACCCAATAACATTAACTTGTATCTACATACGGCATTAAGAATAGAATTCAGAGGCAAATGGTTAATATATAATATCCAATTAATAGTATGTTAAAGTTTAAAATTTGTTACAAACTTCTATCAAAAACTTACTGTTCAGTATACCATTATATCACTATCAAAGTTTAAGAAGTTAACATTTAAGTATACCAAAAGAGTTCTCTCAAATTTTAACTGGTTTAAACTGTAAGCTTTAATCTGATGACAGTTTGTAGATAAGTGAATTTGACCATAGCCTGTAGTATACTCATAAATATTGGACATTCTTATCAGTAAGCGTACTGTACGTTTTAGAACTTGTCATATGTGAGCAAATGCTTTACTAGCAGCAATTTGATAATGTTTAATGATGTCATAGTGTCTTTTCCAAGTAAAGACGTTTGACTTGTAATCCCAAATGTCATCATCATTGATATTCTGCCATTACTGTCAGGTGCCGAAGTAAGCAGCTTCTACGCTCCAAGGTCTTCCGTTACGCTCTTCGTCTTCACGTACATTTTTTTCCGTTTTGGTATCATCCATTAATAGGACTCTTTTCCTTTCCCTCTTTTTCCTGATACCCTATCTCCAAGAACATCCCTCATGATACAGTTGCTTCTTAGCCAATGTCTGAATCAGTTTCTTTTCTTCATCTTAATTATATGTGAAACTGCTTCTTTTCCCCAGACTATTTCAAACACCCCTCTCTCGTTTTCCACATAAAGCAGATAATTCTCTAAATTTCTTTCCACATTCTCATTTCAAAAGTTTCTGTCTTTCTACATTATTTTTTTGTAAAGGAAATGCTTCTGCCTCATATAGTAAAAATTTCTTAAAGTCTTTTTTCGTCTTTCGCATCTTGCTTTCATTTCATATTCGCATAATATCACGACCAACAATCTACCCAGATATTGAACATTAATCTATTTTCTTGTATCCTACGTCTATATTAGACACTGATATTTCTTTATATCCCATATTCTTTATAGTCCTTCTTCAAGTTTCCTAACATCTTACTTATTTTCTCTTCAGATTCCAGAAATAACGTCATATTATCTGCAAAAGGCATACTCGTATCATTCTACTTCGCATCATCGTCGAATTATTCTTCCAATTACACTGTATTCTGCTGTTTTCTTCCCTAATTTAGCATTCAATCCTTTTTTTCATGTAGAAGTTTCGTATTAGTATTAAAACTTTCAGTGATCACCCTTAATAGATCAATTACAATTGATGTGTAATTGTCTTTCTTGAACTCGAATTTGTTCTTCCAATCATTTATTTGCCCCTCCATACAATATTCTGTTGAGAAATGGAGGGAATTTTTGATGCATGAAATTTAAAAATGATAGTTCTATAATCCTCACATCTCTCTGGGTTGGATTTCTTAGCTATCGGTATCATGCTCGCATCCAGGAACTCTTTTGTCCACTCTCCTATTTCATATATTTTATTGAAGACACGGAACATTTTTAATTCACCTTGCTTCTCATATTCTTAATGAATTCAATACATTATCTACCCGGCTTGTCTTTCCGTTTTCAATTTCGGATATAAGTAGTTGAAACTCATCCAGAGTAATACCAAACTCTATTTTTCATCTTTATAAGACTTCACTTCTCTCGCTCACTATTTTCCCATTTTCATTTTTAGTGCCATCGGAATACCCCTTTGTTTCGACAGAAGTTTCTTAACTTTCACTTCTATGCATATTAATTCTTCATTTTTCCAACTTCCTATTTCTTCTATGACATCGCGTTTCCTCTTGTGAAACTGCTCCCTCGCTATGTCTTTTTCCCAACATATCTCATTATTTATCATCTTATACATCTTTCTACCCCTTCAGTATCAGCATGTTTCTATGTCTTCTTTCTCTCAATATTTCGTAATATCTATTCTGTATCTCTTGGTTTCGTGCTAGTCTACTATTTCTTCTGCGTCTTGCCTTGTGGAAAGTATAATATACTCTCACCGACTGATACTCCCCGCATCTATTATTTCTTCCTGTGAGCATTATCCTTCGAAGTTTGCAACAAAATAATACTTTATTTCCTCTTTTCTCAACTTTTCAGTATTCAATATGATGCCTAGTTTTATTCTGCCTTAATTTTTTGTTGAATGTCCACTTCTCCCTGAATAAGGTATGATCACAGAAAATGTCAGCCCCGGGAAAGGTTCTCGCGTTGTTCCAACTAATTCGATACAGTTTCTGAATTGCAACAAAGTTTTGGTTTCTCTTAATGATTTCTTTGTATATAATTTTCCCTTGTGGCGATTGAACTACGTATTCCCAATTATTAATTAATTCTGCCTACATAAATTGACCATCCTCTTTCTTTCTTTTCTATAGACTAATCCACTCTGACACTCCTTGCTGTTTTCCTCCCACAACTGCATTCGAATTTTAAATTACAAATGCACATGCACTCCTGTTCCCTGTATTTTTCCACAATTTTTCTACAATTGTTTGTATTTTTCCATAATTTCCTCTACTTCTCCAGTCGCTTTGGAAGTCGTCCGTAAACTGGTACCATATCTGTATCACTACTTCATCTTTGTTTTTGTAATAAATATTATCATCATAACTCTACCATCATGAAATTATACATTCACTATATGATCTTTTAAGGTCTTACAAAGCGTTATTCCCACACTATCAAGACAACCTTTTCTTATACCACACTAACATAGTCTATATTCTTCGCTGTTCAATGTTTTCCATCTCTGTAACATGGTATGTACGCTACATATCTGTATTCTAAACTTTTTCCTCTTCCATGTCTTTCTTCTCAAATCCATTTTCCCTCTTTCTTAATTTGTTGTCCTTTACAAGCCATTCCAACTGGGATTTCAGTTGGAGGATATTTTACCTCAGGAACTATATTTTGACCTACGAAGAACCACTTAATGTATAAGCTCTTTCTGCGGTCAAGAAACTAGGTAAAATGGAGTAGTGCTTATACAAGAAAAAAAAACATGAAGTACTTTCAGAATGACGTTTGCCGATTTCAACACAGACAATATGTGCCGTTTTGAGTTCTAGTGACACGCGTGCAAGAAATTTTCATTGTGAAAGCATAGAGATAGGCCAGCAATAAATAAAATTCGAATAGACATTTATTTGCCTCTTACAAAGACATGGATTAGTAAGGCGATTTTAAGGAGTGTTTCTTATGGTATCGAGTATTTATATGGATTAGTAAAGTTAACTTCAAGATAGGAGCATCCTTGCAACAGAATAACCATTTTTAAATCAACCTTTTCTAGCTGTTTAAATAGTAGAAAATAAATGTTTCTTTCTTACTTATATGTCATTTAAACATTTTACATGTTTGTGTTATATCACTTTCCATATTTCAAATCTGCAGTTATTACTTCAAAACCTCTCCAATCAACCAAATCCAGAATCGCCAGAATTACCATTCAAATTGACATTAAGACACGTGTTTAAATATGGGTTATAATAAGTTCTTTACACATTTTATGGAAAACGACATTTCTTAAATAACATTGACTTTATATGCATTATTACTACGAAATTAGGTAGTTTCTTTCTGGCACCTAATAGTGTATGTATCTATGTGACAAAATTGGACGAAACTCATTAGAAAATTTGGAGCATGATTTCTTCTCAATACTTTTAACATGATACGATATTTATATAATTATGTGTAAAATCATAATATTTTAATCAAAAGAAAAGAAAATGCTTTCAAATTAACAAGACTTGTATGGAAATCTAAACGAGATCTTACCTCAGTATGTAGTTCGGTGATGGGAAATTGAAAGTCATCATAATCAACGTACTTTGCGAAGCTATAGATATTACTTCCATTAACATATGCTATATTCTTCAAAATTCGGAAATAGATCTTCTTCCGCTCTATGGTTTCATTTCTAAATTTTCTAAACATATTAATAATAATTATAATTATAAAATACTACTGATAAATATTACGAACAAAATATATTTCTTAAGACTTTGAGGATATATTGTTCATTATACATCATATATTTATTGTTCTAACAATATGTTCTATAGTTCTGTATTTCTTCATTAACCTGTCCTAAGAAAGAGGAAGCTCACAAAATAGGTCGATTGATATTATTTATTGAAAAAAATGTGAATGAGTACAAACTATTAACTTATATCACACTAAGTGTGGAGTTTACCTATAAGTTTATTATAAATAAACCAATGTATTTTAGTGAATACATACACTCCGATCTCAATGGACATGATCGTTCTGAATATGTTAATGAACAATATAATAAGTTATTGAACAGTATGTCATAGTTACTATAAACATATCTCATATAATTGGTACCGAAAGAATGGTATGTCAAATATTTAAATTACATTATATAAAATTTCCATAACCGAGTAAGGAAAACCTGGAAATTTATAAATGATACATTATCTTTAATCTAGAAAAGACTATAAAGCTTATAGTACTATAACTCAGGAAAAATAAATTCTTCTCGTGTGACACTATGCAGATGTTTTGTAAGTTATCATCAACTTTAAATATGTTTAACAAATGAACCATTCATTGATTGAAAGTTAAAATGAAATTTGAAATACATAGACTTGTGTTTCTCAAACAATAGGGTTTCGAACATAAGTGATTTGCAAGACGGTTCCAGGTAGACGATGCATAACACAACAATATACATGTCTTGCTTATCTATTTAATATTAATGAGGTTCATTCTTAAAATTCGAACTCGGGAAGTCTCATTATATTCCTGCCAGTGAGGCGTTAGTCGAGGAATCTTTGTCTACAATTTCGTGTTAGAACCAAGTGGAAGGATTTTTTTAATAAACTAGGGTTAATACTAAAATTTTAAATAAAGTAGAAACACGTATCCTTAAAAAAGTGGGAGCAATATAATTAATCAGAACTAAAATAATTTTAAAAAAATATAGTTTATTTTTAATTTGACAACAGTGTAATTCCTACCCGTAATATTTCCTTCTTTGAAGAACTAAATGCATACGTAAATAAAGACCGAAAATGTATATTTGAAGTAGGACTATAGCTTACAGATTAGGTAAAGGAGTAAAAACTCACGTGTTTTCTTCCAAGAATTAAAGTGTGTTTAATATATCATACTAAATAAAATGAATGTGTATTCATACTTTACTATTTTGAAGGTTTTAATACTTCAAATATCAAATGTGGTAATTTTCCATCTCATAGTATATAAAGTAAAGAGCTCCAAATCATATCTGAGATGGGGAATTTTCTGGGGCCCTACAGCGTACGACGAGAGTGTGGATGACATGCCAACTCTTCGATACCAAGCCAAAAATTATCTTTGTCGAAAATCAAGACAGTAAAACCAAGGCAAAGAAAAGTGTGCATATAAGAAGTGTATCGAACCAAACCTGTCCGTATTGTTAGTGCCAGCTGCATTTTATTTTCCGTTATTGTTGTACAAAGATGAGGTGTTTTTGACATTAAGCAAAAGTAAATTTAAATTTCTATGGATTTATTTTATAGACATTTCATTGTAACAGAATTAGTTTCCAAAGATAGACTACACGAATCATTCGGTCGTCAAAGAGATTTATCTGCACTGTAATATGTTGAAGTAGATTTTGTACATTATAGCGCCAGTCAGATTTATTAGTCGACCGCAAATTCGAATGGCCTTAACACACTGACCTTGAACGTTTTATATGAAACATATCTCCGCGAAAATGCATATCTTTTCTTATTACTAGTCCCTATGTGTCATACATTTGCTTTCAAGAGCAAAATGGAAAGTTCAACGGCTGTCAGAGAATTCTAACCAAGGAAAAATAATCGACAGCTACATAGAAGTAAATATTTAATAAATTTAAAAACGAGTACTCGAAATACGTATAGTTTTCCCTTGTCGGTTTATTTAATTTTCTTCTTATTTCTTTCGGTACAAACAGAAGAATATGAATTGTAACAAACCTTTTGTAGGGCAAAATATATTAGGAACTCAATTTACGATATTACAGTTACAACTAAAAGATGAGGAGGATGTATAGACTACTAATTTAATTTTGCTCTGCTTGAAATAAACTTCGAATGATTACTTTTATGATGTGTAAGGAATAATTTGTTTTTCATGTAAGAAATGAAAAGTATAAAATAGTGTAACATTTGGTGATTTCCATTACTGAGACAATTTCTGATAAGTGATTTTTGTGGCTACGCATTAACAAATGTTGGTATTAAAATTACGTATTTGAGAACAACAAAAATACTTAATTAAAAGTTTCAAGTTGCAGTAGTTGGTGCTCCATTCAGGTAAATAGTTTTGTTCTTAAGGAGCCAAATATGTACCACAGTATGTCAAAACGGCTTCATCTTGAAATTTCCCGCAACTCTTAAGGTCTATCTCCTTTCGGGAAGTTATTTTGTTTCATATTACTCAAAAGAAAAGTACTAAAAGGACAACATAGGAAAGATCTCACTGTTAGAACTTTCAGGTTACCTCTAACGAAAAACACCTTGAATACTTGTAATGGGTGATTTATCCTAGAACATTTCCTGGAAAAGACGGAGCGAACTCATAGAGTGATATGGATTCATATAAATTTTCATTCGGTTATTTTGCAATTTAACGTCTTTTCAGCATCGAGGCTATGTGAAAGTTTAAACTATAAGATAGCGTGGGATCTGAACACTAAAGACCTCCTCTGGTGATCCAGCTCAAATGCTCTCTGTCGAACACCTATGAGTGAACCCTGATTAAATGAGGAACATCTGCTGAATCGTGTTATTAGCAACGTTATTTATGAAATTACGCTGCTCGCCATTAAAATTACACCATCCAAAAGGAGTTATTGGAAAAGCACGAAATTTGCAAAGTGTGTATGAAGTGATTCTAGAAGGAAATATTTGGTGGCCAAGGTCTGCGGTAGTCATGTACGCCTGCCAAGCCATCTAGGAAGAGGTACCTACTGCAGGCTAGAGAAGCTTAGAAGTGCGGTGAATGTATGTGGTAATGATTGTTGAGTGACAAAAGCGGGCAGCAATATCTCTTCGTCGAATACGGTAGCGCTTCCAGCAGGTTTCGCAGTTCTATCTGGCCTGAATTGCTACATACAGTTATTATGGCTTCTCGTACAGAGAAATCGGTGCCATAGTATAATGGGAATCTACCGTGGCAGGTGTGTGGAACTAGTGGATACAAAAAAGAACAATAGAGTAACGTAAAGGTACCCAACTTCCACGTCAGACGACGGTCCGTAAGGATAGACTCCTAGTACGATGAACCTAATGGGCCATACCGCTACATTAAAACTTCCGACGCAGCAACTAGGGACGACTTTGCAATGTACAGTGTCCCCACGAATCTTGCTGCGTCATTTGGCGTACCCGGGAATTTTTCTCGCCATCCATTACAGCGGATTCCTCTGTGGGTGCAATTTAGGCGTGCGCACCAAACATGGAGCGAGCACCATCGTGCATGACTTATTATATGGAATGCTGTATTCTTCTCCGATGAATCCTGGTTCTGTCTACAGCATTACAACGTATACGTGTCTGGCGGCACTGTGGCACGAAGCTTCAAGGTACCTGCAGCATGCATCATTACACAGGTCCATTTTTCAGCATCATGTTATGATGTGCCGTCGCCTTCGGTGTTCGTTTGCGTCTTGAACGCGTTCCTGGGACATTAAACACCCAAACGTAAATAACAGAGGTGCTATCCTCTGTTGTTTTCCAATTAACCCATGGACTGCATGATGTATTTTTCCAATAGGATAACGAGTGAACTCATGTAAGAACGACTGTTCTCGCATTCCTCGAAACTAACCAATTTCCTCTGCTTCCGTGATCTGCACGTTCGCCAGATCTCTCGCCGATTGAGCATGTCTGATCCATGGTGGCTCATCGATTGACTCAACAGAGTTGTGCTCCACCTAACCTTGATTAGCTTTGGGATGCTATACCTCAACCGGACATCGATGGGCTCATTCTCTTCATGCCTTGTTGTGTTGCAGTAGTTCTGGATGTCCGTGAAGTCTCTACTCGCTACTACCTCCAGGAGGTTCTGCAACCCTCCTACGCAAGTCACATGTCAAAGCACGTGCTTGTAAGTGTAATAAGTTTCTTCTCTTATTAGCACCTCTATATTTGCAAAGTTTCAAATTTCTACCACATTTTCATCTTAGTGTTGTAATTTTAATGGCAAGCACTATATATACTTCTAGAGCTTTGTCCTCCACTATTTAATATTTGAAAAATATAAAGTAAATTGTTTTCAATAGTCTAATACTTGAAAAATCCTGTTTTTGCATGCGTGGAATAAGTACATGGGAAATATATGAATTGTAGGATAGTACTGCCTTAGGATAGTACGGGAATGAAAGATGTAATAACTACCTGAACTAACTAACGTTATGTCCTATGGAACCCGAAGGGTCAATGCCGCGTTCATGGAAGCTCTTCACACACTTCTATCCTTAGGCAGCTAGATCTAGTTTGTACTTTGTATTCCCATTTCTGCGAGATCCATCTCAGTATTGTCTCTCTCATCTGCGCCTAAATCTTCCTATTGGTTGTTTTCCAATTGCTCCACCAGTAAAAACTTTGAAAGCGTCCCTACTTACTTCCCTCCTGGCTTCATCACCTGCCTACCTACATGACCTCCACGGAAGTCATAATATTAAATAAAAATAGATGTTCTAGGTTTCACTCAAATTTTGATTCTTTTTACCCCATAGAACACTCCTCTTTCTACTAAGTTAATTGAAATCATTGAAATCAATTACCTTGAGATGAATAATACGTTCGAAAATTCATTTTAAAGAGTCCAACTGTTTTCCAGATACTGAAAATTGTGAATTAGACACTGTCATCGGTCATTATTTACATTATATTTTTCACTTCATTCTACTACAATGAAGATGGCGTTGTACTTATATTTTAAAGACACAGGAAGCGTTGCTATTCATTTGAGTGTCCGGAAATGTATGGACTGCACACTAATATCTCTCTTTAATTTTGTACTGCTCCATACACTTCTTTTAGGTATGCTAGTGACTATTTCCACCAAAACATAATATAAAAATATGTACATCAAGTTTTGTCAAAACTGCTCTAAGGATTCCAGATTTATACTAGAATATGCATATACCCATACATAGATGCATGCATGTTTATACACATATATATGTATGGATACAAATCTCTGTAAAAATAACACATACTCATATTTTTAACTACATGTCTTATTTTATTCTAAATAATTCCCATCAAAAGTAAACAGAATGGAACGCTTTGTTATTCGATTATTTTAAAAAGCATCATTCTTAATCAAAACATAGTTTTGCTCTCTCTCTCTCTCTCTCTCTCTCTGTCTGTCTTTGATAATTTAAGAAAATCGTGTGAACGTGTAGCCTGAGTTTCACGTCTTTGCTAGCACCTGGGTGATATGAGACCTGACAGTACCCCTTGATGTGAAATATGAATCATAGATACATCTGAGAATCGAATGGAGCAACCTGCATGTCAAAGGCACGTTTGTTATTTACTTAAACAGAGATGAAACGCTGGGTGAATTATTATGATTATTATTTATTTATTTAAATGTCGGATCTATTCCAAACAACAATCCTGTGTGGGGCTTGGATCTACAGATCATTATTAAATCCGAACAACTAGAATTCGTTGATAATTTTCTAGGATCTTCCATCGCAAATGAAACCTGGAATGTCATGTTCGAAAGCCATGTAAACTAATCACTGGGGTTGCCTAATAATAATAATAATAATAATAATAATAATAATAATAATAATAATAATAATAATAATAATAATAATAATAATAATAATAATAATAATATTTTTATTGATTATAATAATGCTTTTCAGGCTCAATGAGATAGAATAATAATGAAAGAGCTTATTGTAAAATTAAATATTAGTGTTTTAATGCTCAAACTACTTTGCGGCCAGGAAAACAAAACCTCTGGGCTACAGTAGTAGTCCGCGCGCGTCTTGCAGAGTTAATCACGTTACAACATTCACTAAATAAAATTGTAAAATTTATCAATATAAATTAGCACTATTAATAAACATGCCTTTTCGAATGTTTCTCGAACTGTGATTTGGCGCAATTGTCGTTCGATAGTTGTCAGCTACCTTGCTATCTAGCATGAGTTCAATAAGGTAGCTTGCGTGACCAGCAATGCTAATCAACTCAGAGAAAACTGATCTAAGTGGTGGTGCCTCACCTAGAACTTACTCTAAGAGTTGAAACCTATGAGCTACCACAGAGCAATAGCTACATAATTTCGTTTTTCTTTCTTGGTCCAAGATGAAGAAATAAAAATTTTTATGTGGCTGGTGAATACCAAGTAGCATGTGCTAAAGATAATGAGCTGATTTTTCCCTGTATTAGCCTTCAGAATGTTACTTTCTTTACCAGAGATGCTACAAGTTTACTCCCTTAACCCGTAAGTACTATGGACCCTCTCTCACACCACTGCTACTTTTCGTATCATTATATTTTCCACAGTCTCACTACTACAAGCGTATCTTGTGTCTACCTTCCTGTCTAGCAAATGGTTACGTATTGTGAAGTTTGTGTTATAATTGATCCTTGTGCGCGACGATGGACCGGTCGAGCAGTCTTACAGACGTACTATACTATAAATAGTTAAGTGAGTATTTTGCTTTTCAGTTGTCTTTCGTTATCTACTGGTTATTAGCAGTTTTGTGTCTTTCCGTGTGGCACGTCTTGCACCATACATCAAATAATGACCCACAGACTGAGAAACCTTAAATAATCATATTTTATAACATGAGTAAAGGCGGAATTGATACTGTAGAAAAAAATGTACAGATTACACATCGAGTCGTTGAACAAGACGATAGTCATTGACAATTTCCCTTTTGTTGGTGGATGTTGGGTTTGGTGTCAATGGGTATGTCTTGTATCAAGTCTACGTTAAGTCCGAAGTGATGATAAGACTTGATTTTATGAAAACGTTGGCGAAAGAACTTGTTAGGCCTCACATAGACTATAGATTGTTCATCGGACATCTGCCATGAGAGCTCAGTTTTTCAATCAACAGCGAACTACTGCTTAAAAGGGAGTTTCCTACCATCGCGCACAAAAAGTTGAAGAGGAAAACTTAGTCCACACTCCACAGAGTTGTAAGCGGAAATCAAATATATTCGTGTCAGTAGTGTGTGATACCGATTTCCTTGCAGTGCAGAATAAAAAAGAGATAAGTGCTTACCTGAAGAAATTGCAAGCTGTGAGAAAAGTTAGTGCGGTAATTTCATAACCGGCAAAACCTATTTTCTTTACACTCGCGATCATACAAGAACAAAAAAATGTTTTATTAATGACGTTTTTACCAAAAAAAATGTAACAGTACAACTATAACAGTACTATCTTATAACTTTTAAAAAGCTAAAATTTCATGTTTTTTCTCCGTTTTACTGGATTTTTATTCTCAGTGAATCTATAAAGAGAGAACATTTCAAATTAGTGTTATTTTGACTATATAGAAACGGAGAAAAAATTAAATATTTCAACAATTACAATTTTAGAATAACAATGAACGCATTGTTGCAAATTTTGATCTTTTACTTTTGTTCTTTTTCTCACTGCTTTAAAAGTATATTTTTTATATTGTGAAATTACTGTTTTATTTTTCTGTAAGCAACTAAGATATGTAGTATACCATTTTAAAACAATATGCAATAAAATAATATTCAGAAAATGTGAAACATCAATGCGGTCTGACAGACCATTCCATAATCATTACGTGATTATTTTCGTCCATAGTACTTAAGTGTTAATGAATATTGGTATTATGTGTTGCTAATCGTCTTCATTTCATAATATTTGAAAATCTACAACAACACAAATTGATGTGATAATGCTTGCGTAAGCAGTAAACTTGCATCTCTGTATGCAGGAAGTGAGATCCAATGGCCTACATTGCAGATAAACATCGTAAAATATAAGACATGAAGCAAAGCTTATAAATTAACAATAAAGATTAAAACTGACTTAGAATTAGACAACATTAAGAGTGATCCCTCAGAATAAAAGACTTACGAACATTGTGTAGGAATTGATGTGATACCATACCATATGTAGATTATTGGATTAGATGTTTGTGTTTAAACGAATCCTGTATCTGTCGTGAAATTACACCTAAATATTTGATGGTACCACATGAAATGCCTGGGAATCAAACTCTGTTGCGGTAACCATATAGCTACAATGAATCGTTTAACATTTCTAGAATTAAGGCCACTAATATTAACTCATATGATCACTAGAAAAGATTCTTGTAAAAATTACTATTACCTTTCATCAGTCGGTTATTTAAATATGTATCTGGTTCAAAGTGAACTTAACCCTTTAAGTTGAATGTTACATGGAAACCTCAAATGATGTTTTATTTAGATGCACATTTGATGTTTCATCCATGGGGATGTTTCATGAAGTAAAATTATCCGGAAATATGCACCAGAGTCGTGAGCGCACCCCATTGATATGAACTGCAATAATAGTTTTATGAACTTGTTCTTAATTATAGCTGGTTCCCCAAACATGGGCAAACTGGATATGATAAAGGTGCAGTGACACGTCCAAACTAATTCTGCGTACTACCAAACTCATGTTCTGACTGAAAAGTAACAAGATTAAAACATAGCATTGTACGAAGAAGACATAAAAAACGTTGGAATGTAGCAAGACAAGGAATCCGTCCACACAAAGCAACATCTCTGGAGTTCTATAACCATGTGGTACACGAAACCGTCATATCAGCTATTGCATTCTCTGACGTTAATGTGAAAAGTCAATATTGCAGAACAGTGTAATGTTATATTTTCGAGTTACTCACGTGGCGCCTATCACATCGTCGAGTTCGATTGGTTACCGACTTGTGGAAATCCCTTAAGAGGAGTGTTATGCAGTGTCCTTAGTCCAGCTGAAACACAGTCTCACTTTATACAAGGCAATATTCAGTACAGCTGGCCGGGAGGTCGATCACAATCGGTGGGGTAAAAACGGTAAACAACACACACAAATGTGCCTTGATATATACCTAGGTTTGAAAGAACTACTGTATAATTAAATTTAGTTGCTAAGCAAAAAAATGAAGTTTTATATAGGTTTCTGTTAGGATGAAAAATATATGTAGTTGGTTGATCAGAAATGTTTCATAAATAAGGGCCATGTCTATGATTGTTAAGATTGGAAGAAGAAGTTAAAACAGCACACTGTGGTTATATCTTGGGCTAGAATGAGCTTTTGTATAATTTCTACGTATTCGTTTATTTGTATATGGTTTAAACTTTTACAATACGAGAAATATATTGTGACAAGTATATGTAATGATTTATATATAATATATACTGCTTCAACATTATATTTTAGATAAATTTATGTAGTTAATTAAGTAGTGCTTGTTATGCCTAACACATCATAAATTTTCATAGGCACAATTCTATTTTTTTTTCATGACTGCGCCATTTGTTAGGTAGTCAAAAAATAGAATTGTGCCTATGAAAATTTATGATGTGTTAGGCATAACAAGCACTACTTAATTAACTACATAAATTTATCTAAACTATAATGTTGAAGCAGTATATATTATATATAAATCATTACATATACTTGTCACAATATATTTCTCGTATTGTAAAAGTTTAAACCATATACAAATAAACGAATACGTAGAAATTATACAAAAGCTCATTCTAGCCCAAAATATAACCACAGTGTGCTGTTTTAACTTCTTCTTCCAATCTTAACAATCATAGACATGGCCCTTATTTATGAAACATTTCTGATCAACCAACTACATATATTTTTCATCCTAACAGTTTCCATCTTATTTTCTGTTTTCGTTCGTGTTTTTCACTTCATATGAATTTCCCATCAAGCATTTTATATATCACCACTCTTTTTCGGTTGTGGAAATTTCATGAAATTGAAAATCTAAATTTGTATTATAAATCTTACCTTCGGAAAAACATCTTAAACTTTTCATCTTTCCTAACATTGTTTGGGCACATGTATACAGACAACCGATCTAACTGTAAATCAACTGCTCCTGGCTTGGCTTCAATGTAAGTAACAGTTGGATTATTTTGGAATTTATTCCAGCTTCCCGCAACTACCCAAACACCAAAGAAAAATACCACTGGTAAAGCAAGAATCCACAACAATCTCCAACATTTTATTTCATTCTTATTCAGTAAGTAACTGAGACCATGAAATGACGTCTCGTTAAAGTAATGTCGTAAATCTAACATACTTCTTCCTTTCTAGTATTGTTTATTCATGATCTCGAAATAATCTGTAAGCAAACATTGATATAACACTTAAAAATTGCTAAACTACTTGAAATTAGTTTTATTCTAACATCAGCCGTTAAAATGTACAATTGTGGTTGAAAATTAAATATTCAAGATTGTAGAGGTAAGAAATGAATGAAATTAGATCCGAACAACGGTAAAATATAAAATCACTTATACGGTTGAAATATTATGTCTTTTGCATAAATTTATTCCAGCCTGTAATCTGATATAATCTATATAAAATACAGCCATACCTGAAAATGCTTTAAAAATATTTGTTTTAAATATTTGAGGGAAATATATTAAGTTGTCCTATTTAGCAATACACGTAATCTTTAAACACATGTCATGTGTAAACCCTTTCACCAAGGGGACTATGCACCCAGCATACAACATGAAGATAATTTAACTGAATATCCTACTCTTAAAGAAATCAAGTGCAGCTCTACTACTTGGAAACATTTAAATATTCTGAATCTACATAACATTTAATATTACATAACATTTATAACAATATTTATCTACTCTGTTTCAGTGTGAAGTTTGACTTCTTAGTTCAATCTTGCAATATGAATATTCCATTAAGTACATTACAATAGACGTCTAACCTCTTTTCACATGACAATTGCAAAGAACAATTTCCTGATGAATGAATATTTTTTCAGTGCCGTTAATCGCGTTTCATGAAAACCCGATTATCAAATTTTTCTGTTTAGTGCAACTACATACAAACTTGAAGTTAATCTTACAGTAATAGATAGTGTGGTTTCGGGGATAAGATATGGACCCTCCGAAAAATTTCCCGTACTCAAAAGTTATTAATTTTTCGTATTAAATCAGCAAATTTTTATCGGTATTAAGAAAACGAAGGTTGTGAAAAGGATTCCGTTCAATTTTGAAATAAGGTTAATTATTCCTGAAAATGTTAGTCATCCTTTTTTTTATAGAAATTCCAAATTTTTAGTTATTGCATTAGAGAGCATGATGTGTGTGATATTACGTATAATCGGAACTGTTTATGTAAATTAAGCAGTGGTTGTATAGATATCATGATTAAAACCTTACTAGGCAAAGGTGTTTCATAAAGCAGGTGAAAACACAAGTCATACAGAATTACAGCTGGTGTTTCATGTAAAAATTTCTCCTAAATTACACAGAATTACGAGTAATTTTTATGAGATCAAATCACATTATCTACATTTACCACGAAAATCAGCGTCAGTATATTTAAGCGAAGAGTGTGGAATGAATACACAGTACGTCAGTCATTTGTAATATTTTCTACGATTATAGTATCTTAGAATACGAACCAGGTTCATCGGCAAACAGCCAATTTAGATTAACTCTTCAGGATGCGTATGGCAGCAGGCACTTGGTGCAGTATTCATGAAGTTTCAAAAGAGTTTTAACTAATCCATACTCTTCTGGTTTGACGTCTCTCTCCAATCGAAAAGGTTGTGAAACTAGACTCTAAAGTAGCACTTGTCCCCGGAAGCCAAAGGTCGATTTCGGGAGGTGTATTTTTTTTTACTGTACAGAATACGTAGGAAGATTAGAAGCATCATATTTACCTACCTGAGGGAAAAATGAATGTTCTTCAATTATTGCAGAAAATATAGATAGTTAAATCGTGGTATGTCCACGATGATTATCAAAAATATTCGTGTACCTTAGAATGTCTTGTTCCTAGTATGGCAATCTATGATGCAGGAGATCGATCATTGCTTTTCCGCCCAATCAAAACCAAGACTAAAAATGTTTAGAGTATTAAGATACATGAAACTTCACTGCAAGCTTCCAAATGTAGTCAACATGTTTGAATGATATCGTCATATTGCACGAAATGCAATAAAATGCACGAAATTGTGTTTCTTAGAAGACGGTACAATTTTTCCTCAGTTTCAGTAAGAAACTTAATAATCTACAGCAATATTATTATTTTTTGTCTTTTGCCCAATACTATATGTTCTTGCATTTGATTTGCATCATGTTAGGTAAAAACCTTTTGTAATAACCCGGTAGAACAACTTGTAGGTAAGGAATGTTTCCATCCCGAACTCCAAACTTGTTTTGTCATTAATAACTGCAGCCGCGCTAGATCAGTAGTTTACCTCTGATATGTCAAAGTCCTGGTACCTTTGAGGAAAGCGCCAAGCAGAACAAACACTGTGTATTACATTTTTCGTTTTCGACCTTTACTTTCCTTTCTTAGTTTCATCATTTCATTCTTTCTAATTCATCCTCGTCACCTTTAGCCTACAAGTCATAACCATTGGACACCAAACCGAATGATTTAATTTTGTCATTAATCCCTATCGTTCCCTAAGTAATGGCAATATTATGTGGTGACAATTGAGGTGTAATTAGTTTTTAACTAAGACCTCTAGTAACATAAATCGCCTGAAAGTTTGAGCCTGGTGCGTTAAAATGCTTCGTCGTGTCGATTGACCTGCGTTCAGTCATATATATCTCGTTAGAAATGATTCAAATGTAAAACTAAAATACGAACATTGGATCAAGAGTTAGTGGATTTGGACTACAGAAAATACATCATAGATTCATGTTGTTAATGCAAGTAAAGGTTCGCATTATTCGTATGAATTTTCATTTCATTTCTGTGCTATATCTAGTATTTAACTTTCACCTGATAATTGTTTTCTAAATTATGTCAACTAAACAAGTGTCATACATTTCTTGGCACAGTACAGCATTTCTGCGTCTAGTACAATGGAAGCGAACTTTATGATTATGGAAATCACTTATATATTTGGAAATCCTATTGTTACAAAAGAACATAATCCAAATTCATCATATAAAATAATTTAGCGCAAACTACACTTTTGAGCTAGATAGATAATTGTAGATAGACAATTGTGGATGTCTGTAAACGTGATTTATGGAAATAGTTCTTCGTAATTGTAAATAGGATAACAACGGTTGTTTACAATCGTTTGTGTTATACTTTATGCTCTATCAACGTTGATGCCGCAATATTATGTACAATTTTAACTTATAAATCTTTCTATCCCATAGAATTATTAGTACATCAAAAGGGATATTATAACCTATTAAAAAGGGATATTATAACTAAAGCATTTGTCTTCCAGTAGCAATTTCTTCTATTCTGAACATATGGTGCTTTTTCACTAGATTTCGTCCTATATTTCTGCCATCAAATAACTGTTAATGAGAATATTTACAACAAAATCTTATTTGTCACTCGGATATTTTTAACAAGAAAAAAGAAAACCAAATTCAAAGCTCTGCATTGTAGTGGAAAAGACAATCTCACACGAAGAATACTTATAGAAATAATTAATAGTTCAAACACATTGGAAACAATAGGAAGATAATTACTCATTTTAGAAGGAGGACAGTTAAATCATATATATATATATATATATATATATATATATATATATATATATATATATGTCAAAAATTATCCCAATACAAAGCTGCTCAAATATTGTTGTGCTTAGTAAAACGTACTATGTACTACCACCCTATCCTTTTCTCCCTTCGAGAGCTAATTGACCATTATTTTTAAGCGCATATTTTATTATTTTATTATACTATACTGAAATACTTTCAATTTATCTATAAAAGCACTAACGCAAATCCCGGAAAAGATGAGGTGGATAGGATATGTCCCCTTCAATCTTGGAACGCGGGTACTGTCCCCTCCAATATTAGATTTCAAATCGGATTTTTGGTGAGAAATCTCCGCGTCCGATTGCCACATAGGACAATCAGAGGAAATTGATGTCCCCTCAGAATAAGTCTTAAATCTTCTCGTCTTTAAATATTGAATGCAATTCTGCTCCCCTGATCCTCTACAATACTGTTTTTCAACTTATAAATATTTTGAATATAGCTTTCTCGAGAAGCAAAAATAAATTGTGGTAATGTTGAAGATATTTGCGCCGCTGCCTAACAGTAAACAGTCTCGTTAGTAGATCTCGCTAATCCTATTGCATGCATATCTGTTGCCAATAGGTGTGGCAAGTACACAGAATATTGGTAGATTTAATACTATTTTGACAATTTAACTACAGCTTGAAACTATTTTCTCGATATAATTACTTCGAAGCAGGGCAAGGTCCGTAATGATATTTCGATAGGAGCACTAGACTTTGTGAGTTTGTATAGTGAATTGTATTAAGATTTAAATGCAATTTACAGTACGACTTCTCGAATAAATCCACAAAGTGAACTTTGTGGTGGACAAACACCGTGTGCGTGGATTTTCTCGGGGTTCTTCCGTTTCCTCCCACCCTCTTCATTCCACCCTTTCATTTATTACTCATCATCGCCGTCTCCTTTAGCCTAACCGGCATAACTGTGGGACTTAAAACTCAAAATTTTCATTTCATTTTTTCTCGAATAAATGTTGAAAATAGATAATCTTGATATTGAGTACTATGATCTTATTATTAACCCGTAAACCGTAATTATATTTAGGTATGATCATTTCTAAATCCGATATCTCTACTAAGAACGATTTTAATATTTAGTATGTAGTGCGATGACATCTTCTTCTCATTCATTTATAGTAATCATTAAGCTTCCCTAATTTCCTACTACTGTAAATATTAGATTTTCCCAATCTGATGGTTTCAAAAATATTGGATATTTATAGCAGTGTGAAATTAAGGGAATTCCTCTGTTTTCATGTCGATTTTCAACATTAATTATAAACTGACACTTTCCATGGTACATACTCTTCTCTGTGTCCGGTATCGACTATGGCTGTAGATGATCTGAGTTTTGTCCAACTTGTCTAATTCCGACTGGTAGGTATTTTGTTAAATTGTAGTAGCACGGACATTCAAGAGTTACGACTTTGGCACAATTCTCTTCGTTCTTCTAACGTTTATGCCTGAGATTAACAGGCTCGATACCAATTAATAGTATGATCGTTGTCCATAATTCTAATGTTGGAGAGTAAAATCTACGGTGAAAGAACTTTCTATCTCTTTCCCCTGCCACTCAACACTCCCATTTTCGCCTGCTCACACATTCCATCTTTTCTTTCGATCATGTACAGGATCTTTTCATCAGTTCTGAAAATACTTCATCTCACGTTTATAGTTAGTACTTTTAACATGCCCGATAAAAATAACAGTAACGCAAGCGAAACTCTCTGAATATAATCAAATCTGATTATATTCTTATATTCGAAACTCTCTGAATATAATCAAATCTGATTGTTGTGACAATGGTACTCGTAGCTAAAGAACATAAACAGAACAGCGTATGGTTAATAGCAATTCGCATTGTACATTGCTCAGGTCATTAACTATACTTTATCTGTGGTATACTTTGTTTCTCAATTGATAAGCAACATGACAGTTAAACAGACTGCTCGTGAAATAATGGCCTTTCACATACGTCTTACGTTGTTACATAACTTGCTTGCACGTTTTACATAAGACAGACATTCACAGGGACCAACGTGCTACTTGAAACTCTCTTATAATTTGTGACCTACATAATAAAAACAGACGAAATTTTCTACAATACAAATATCGAAAGACGGAAATTGTTGGAAAATCTGCTATACCATCAAATTATCACTGCTATCTAGTCAACTTAAAGTTGAATATTTGTAGCACTTTGTCAAATTAATTTTTTTTTTCAATCTACATCATGAAGGTGAATATACAAGCCACATTTATTATTCAATGTTAGAAGTAAAGAAAACTACAAATATATCATAATCTAGATCCTATTACAACAGTAATACATGGTGATCTACAAGTGCCGAAACATCCAAATAAAATAAAACCGTTTAGAATTGGAAAATAGGAAAAAAGTGTTGATAACAGACGAAAGGGGAAATCTTTTAAAACATATAAAATCATCGGTAGCCGTCTTAAAATGCGCAATCTTGAAACGGGGGGAACTATTTTAAATGGAAACTTTACCGTGTGATACATGAAGTAAGAGTGGCAAGTTTCGAGAGATCCAATGCTGTAATAATTTTGCCTGTATGAGGAAGCGTTACATAGTATTGACCAATTTTCTTTTGTTTCAGGTGGCTTAACACGGAATGTCACTAACAACGAATGAGCAGATAGAGAACGTGTTGCTCTTAGGAAAGAGCAGCAGCAAACAGATGGAAGACGATTCCAACGCTCGTCACCCAGAACGGGAGCCCATTTCTTAAAGTGCAATATGGAAAGATATAGCGAAATTTAAGGAAACCGTGTCGGTGGAAAGCAAAACAAAATCAAACAGGTTTCACACAGTGACAGACGTAGGCACATTCACTGTTGTGTTGGTATCATTCACGAAGAGTACTGCCCTCGGTGCCCGCCATAGAGTCCAAGAATGTGGTATATCCTGTAAATCCATCCTGTTCGCAATTAGTAGCACACACAAAAGATATAGCTATTCCAACATTTAACTGAAGATTATCCAGACCGCTGAGTCGAATTTTGTGAGTGGGCTACGGAACAAGTCATACAGAAGCATACATGGCGTTCTGTTCTCGGACGAGGTCAATGTTTTGTGTCGGGCGAGATAAACAAGCAAAATAACTGAAATTGGTGCGACATCGAGTCACACTCGTATGACGATTCTCTTGTCGTTGGCTCCGACAAAGTGATGTCGATCCGGTGTGAGGCCTTCTCTATCGAGGGTAATTTTAGTGAAATTACCTACCGTAATATGCTTCAGGAGGACATAATGCCATGTGTTGCATTAGATGACGGCCCTTTCCTACATTATTTCGGATTATGTACTCGTAAGTACCATGATGTGTAATTCTTACAGAGATGGATAAGCTGGCGATGAACAGTGTAACAGCCACCGTGTTCTCCAGACCTCACTCTATTCATTTTGTTCTGTGGAACTACGTGAAATCCGTTGTGTACACTACCAAAATCATGGACATTAGTCGCCCTCAACGCAGGATTATTGAGCCTGTCCAGCATCCTGTGGACAAGCTGGGGAGGGTATTGAATGACGGGTAGCAACGGATTACTGAGGAAGAATGGCACATTAGATAATAGCTATAACATTAGCTAGTGGGCCACATTTAGCCCGCAGTGTTATCTCCAAGAAATTGCAGAAAATCGATTAAAACATTTTACTGTTGGTCGTAAAACAAAAAATATTTCACCACTGCATTCTGGAAATATAACATCTGATGTATCAGACTATAAGGTCCCCATTTAGACACAGTGCCCGCCATTTGGAGATCGCTGCAGGTTGTGTCATATGTCTCTAAGGCTTTCTTCATTCGTATGTTATACAAAGACTGTTCCAAAAGTAATGCGGCTATCATATATACATGTCATGTAAACTAGTGTAAGGTTCAGGGGTCTTTCGTGAATAATAAATAATTTGAGATATCCTGTGATTCAGAATGGACAACAAGATACAAGATACACGATAGAAGAAGTAGAAAAGTAGAAACATATAATGTAAGTTATATTTTGTAGATTGATCAATATACCTTTGTTTGTATGTTGGTATACTAATAGAGTTTGTTGTCGAGGAAAGTTTTATAGCCAAAAAACTTACAAACGTACAATTTTGAATTGTGAAGTGAAACAAGCTATTATCGTCAAATATAGAGTTTTGTGAATCCTAGATTGGTGTATGTTTCTTCAAGTTATTTTTAATATGTTTAATAGCTAAAAGATATACTGATATATGTACGAACTGAAGCATTCTCACGTGTTGTTAGGTTATATATATTAATTGCAATGAAATCTTAAATTCACATCGGAATTATATGGAGTTAATCATCAATATATGAAACTACCCTCCTACAAAAGCTATTCTGACAAAAATTCTACTACATGAAGTTCCTATAAATCGGATATACTTTTGTACTACTATCTTACTTCGAACTTACAACTACTATTAAACTAATAACTTCTTCAAAATCAAGCTGTTACTACTATTACTCAAATCCTAAATGTATGCTTATAGCTACCCCATACTTATTATTAATTGAATTTCACGGACTTCTGAAGGAAACGTATGAACTGACTTCTCTGTAGACTTGTTTGGTGGTCATTTGCAATTACTTTGATAACGGAGAAGAAACAATACGTTCATCAATACGTTTTACACTGTAAATTCAAATGTGTAAGATAATAATTATCATATCTAATGAACGGTTACTTATATTTAGCACATTTGATATTAGTAAAAAACTAAAAGTGATGTTTATGGATACGAAATTTCGACAAATGTATAGTAGCCCGTTACATTATATTTATAGGTTAATTAAATTTGATTTTATAAATGTTTAAGTATCTTCGCCTGTTGAGATTTCGTGTAGTCATTTTTTTCATGGTGAGGTCTTCAAGAATATGTTTTACAACCTTGTTATGCGGATTCTCTCATGAACGGCGATTCTGAGCATATTCGTTCAACCACATGTCTCTTAATGCTGTTTGATATATGTCGCCTGTCTCGCCTGTGCAGAAGCTTACTTACTACTGTTCGTTACGTAGTATCATGGAATAGTCTATTAGTTTTTTCATCATAGTGTATGAGTAAGTCGTGAGTAATAAACATGATTACAACTCAATCGACACCTATTAACGGGAGAGGAAAAGGAATGGGTCACATTATATATACATAAGACACGATATTAGACACCCACTAATGATGTTAAAAGCATTATATTGATTTTAGATTACTTATCCATAGGCAACATATTGTGTGACAAGAAGAAGATGACAGAGTTCCATCGAAAGAGAATCAGAGCGAAAAAGAAGTAATAATGCGTGGAATATTGTAAGTATGAGCAGGAAAAGAATCAGTTAGTTACTAATAAATTGCTATCTAAAGAAGGTGGCTGGTGCTTCAAAGGAGAAGAAAATCATAGGTATGTACCATAATTTAAGTTTAGTTGACTTGTTAATCTAAGAAAAAGTGAAATGCTTATCAATAGGACATATAAAAATTTTGGTAGCATTCTTGACATCTTTAAGGTTTATATACCATTATATTTTCATTATTCCTTCATCGAAGTGGGACCATTTTGATTTATTCCTTATTTCCTGTATCAAACAAAAAGCAGCCATGACTATATATGACATAACAAGTTGAAACCACAATACCAAGACTTATCATGTGCTCCTTTTCAACACATAAATTATATCTCCATACTTCACAAACTAATATCGCCAAATGAATAACTCTACTTAGAGCATGAAGATGTGTTGTTAACATGTGGTCTGAATCAAATGATTGCTAATAATAATTCACATTAAATTATTTTCTGTGACGTGATCTGGTTCGTGTAATTACAACTACCAATCACATGATTTCCCTGTTATTATACTTCTTGCACAAGCACTAATAAAATCCATAGGTATTGAGGGTTAAGTTAGTTGATTCCAAGCTGAAGTCTGAAGACACTGACTAGTGAATGAAAGAACCGAAGGGTCCAACAAAACCATTAAGTTGCCGATTCATAGATCCTGATAAATATTGGACCATAAGAGGCCTTGAATTGTATGAGTATGTACTCTAATTAAAATTTAAGAAGGTTGCATTGACTTACTGTCTGAATAAAGGAAGCCACTAGAAATCCTGGATGTACGTTACCATCCAAAAGCATGAGTATTCACACAGTAGCCTGATACCTATATGACCATAATCACCCATCTTAATTCTTAAGGAGTGCAAGATTGGCTCGCTATATCTATCAGAAGAAACAATTGTAATGCGTGTTGGGGCCTAGTTTCCCATCAGAATAAGTAAAATATTCATTCATAGAAATATAAGAACAACGTAGACGACAGATAATGACAGAATCTTTGAAATGTTAATTTTTGTCAATATTCACTTAATAAACAAAATGTATGAAAACCATTTGTTTGAATCTGAGATGTATTCGTTATCCTCTACACATAAAAGAAATTAAGGCACACCTTATAGAACTATTAATGATTATACGTAAGTATATGATCTAAAACCTCCGTAACTTAGACCCTTAGTCATAGATTTTAAAATATAGTGAGTACATGGGTTGTTACGCCTCAATTATAAAACCGACCCATACGAGTAGGTATTTTTTCCACTATATACATTAAAGAGTGTGCTATATCCCTTAACAATACCATAACACACACAAATAAACATAAGATCATTTGTCGTATTTTGATCATAGATGTTCGGTTTTCTAACCCATGAAAGAAAATAACAGAGGCACATAAACTGTCATCAATAGCCATGTAAGGGTATGAGATGTTACTCTAATGTAGAAAAGAACGCCCATTTTAGAGGACTAATAACATCAAATATCCTAATATGTTGATTTTTGGGCATTTTTACCCATTGAAGGAAAACAATTAAGACGGCCAAGCTTCCAGTGGTACATATTTATAACAATAATTCTCCCTCAAAATTACAAAGTGATCTTGTAGCGTCACAATACATTGCCAAGTCAATGGCAGGACACTACATGGTTTCATGGCGTCATACTTCGCAACGAGATCAATAACCAGAAACCTCATGAACTAATGACGTTATGTCACTTGACTGGGATATATGTATTCTATCATGTGACTATAAAATACCCTCATATTACCTGAGAGCAAATTTAAGCGAACGGCGATCCATACTACTTACCTGCGTCATTGCAACGTTGTATCTAACAACAACATATACAATATGATCATTAATTGAATCATGTTTTATATTGTTTACAAATAAAAGATATATTTTAGCAGACTACAAACGATCAACTTTATGAGATCGATATCAAACAATTTATATTCACGGACAATTTACATTCGTGATTTTTTCAAAATCTTTGAATAAGAGCTTAACCTAATCTTTGAGAATTTGTTCACTTCAATCTTGTTTATCGACTAAAATGTGTGGACTCTTTGAACAATATTCAGTTCGCAAGAAATTAAACTTGGAGGTGTAGTAATTAACTCGGACTATATATCAGTAACAAAATATGTACTTCTGAGTGACTAACATCAAAATAAAGAGTTTTAAGATGGCTTACTTATTATGACGTTTATATTAACATATATTGTAGTTCTTGTGCAGAATCAATTTTTAAGTTCTTAGAATAATTCCTGTATTTTTAAACTATTTAGAACAACGATAGATATTGTATATCTACATGTAGGTTAATATGTTATTCGACAAATACAACCATCACATGATTGAAAGTATCCTACGTTAAATGTTTCGTGATTGGGATCAGGATTGGATTCTTGTGGTTTAATTGTCCGGATGTTGTTCCCGGACAATGACGTCATCTTCCAGGATGATAATGCACCCATTCACACAGCTGGCGTTGTTGCAGCGTGGTTTGAGGAACATCGGGATGAAGTTAAACAGCTCTCCTGGCCCGCCCAATCCCAAGATCTCAACATAATTGAACATCTGTTGTCCGTCTTGGAAACACTACTCCGGCGACGATTTCCACCTCCATCCTCTCTCAGAGAACTGGCCGATGCCCTGCACGAGGAATGGTGTAAAATACCACATGCTACCATTCACAACCTCTATGCCTCCATCCCACGTCGCATCAAGGCTGTTCTGAAGGCGAAAGGTGGCCCGACACCAAATTAGTCTGGTAAGTTGCAATTTCGTTCAGGGTTTTTCCATTTTTCTGATCACCATCTGTATTTCACACACTGCCCGTTACGCTGGACATTTGTTAATATAATATTCGAAACGAAATTATTGAGCATATTATTCCACACTATGGTCAGGATCTACGTTTCTATTTGACTGATTGGCAACACTAGCAACACATTTTTCGCAGCATGTTCGTATTGTGTTGCTAATGTGGAGTGTATTGATTTTATTAGAGGTGGTAGCATCCTGTCACAGTAACATGTTCGATTCCTTTTTCTGGCTCCATGTCAATTATATGCACATACCAATAATCCTCTTTTGTGCGTGTGTTGTGAGCTCCTGTTCGTCCACTATCGTTGTTTGTGGATCTCACCACAAAATATATTGGTCTTTGACTGCGCTTTTGTTTCATATCTCATTTTTTGTTGACATTTCGAGGGTATATATCTGTTTTCATCAACGAGTCATTGAATATGTCAAAAGGAATGTTTTGTGCCACCATTATACCTTTAGTGATGTTTTTGTGACTGGTAAGATATTCAGCATTATAGCCTCCAAACAGCGAATGTATAAATTGAATACCATTGCACCAGTTAAGGTGTTGGTAGAACCATATAATCTATTGAACATCTCTCGTGGTGAGATGTCCTGGTGTGACCTCCTAAATGCCACAGAGACGGATATAAGATTGAAGCTTGCTGACCAACATGTTGTACAGGTTGCTTGCATGAAAACTAAGAAGTAAAGTGAACCCATTGACACTCAATAAGTAATTCTTGATTTCAGTTTGCTACACTTCCGTACTGTGTAAAGGCTGGTTATTATCAACTTAATTTCCGACCTTAAATAAGTCCTAAGTAACCAGCGGTGTATCTAATTTCGACCGTTCGGGCACATTAGCACGTCGTTAGGTTTGTCCTGGTATGGAACCATGTACAGCAACCAAGCCCTTTTCTGTCAACTGCAATGGCGAGTGTTGTGATTGGTCGAGGTCTGCTTGTCCAGCCTTTCAGCGTAATAAACGTATCGGAGGGCTAATTGCTTTTGAGAAAATATCTGATGTTGATGCCTAACGTCGCTTAAAAGAGAACAACTCTTCCTCGCTTGATATTTATACATGTTTTCTTTCTTGTTTTTATATATTAGTATTCTAATGTATTTTATTTATCCCTTTGGACTTGTATTTCTCTCTTACAGCAGGTTTCTGGTTACAATTTTGTACATTTGTCTTCTAACTTCAGTCATGCTAATTGTGACGAGAATAAATAGCCTCTTTGCTGGCATGCAGATTGAGCATAAATCAATAAATCTATTACTGTTATCTATTCTCGTTATGATCGTGACATGGACAACTAAATTTGATGTTGATGTCTCCATTGAACCTGAATCAACCAATTACTGTTATTTGTTTTCTTTATGATCGTGTCAAAGATAAATAGCCTTGCTGCTGACGTCTCCATTAAACCACAATCGATCTATTACTGTTACCTATCCTCATTATGATTTCTTGACGGGGACACATAGCCTCGTTGCTGACGTCCCGATTGAACTTCAATCAATTAACGTTAATCTTACTCACACGAGACAAATTTCCACCCATTTGTAAAAAAAAAGTATAGACAGATTTGTTCACCTACACACCTTTAACATTTAAAGTAAAACTACATTCATAAAAGACCGAATCGTCCACGTATATCCTAAGGCACAATAGTTCAGCTTAATAATGGAACCAATGCCTCCGCACCGGAAAGTGATCCAATTACGGACTATTACACTGTGTTATATACTTTATCACAAAAAGCTAATAATGCTGCATTGACTGTCAATTTATTGTTTAAAAAGTCATTAACAAGCGTAAGTTTTCGTATTTTGCTACAGGGTTTTTATATCACAACATTGGCGCGGCATCAGCAAACGCTCCTCGCCATATTTTGGAATTGAATTGCTCATGTGATGTGTGCTAATTGTTTGAAGAATGGTAACGTAACATATCCCGATAGTAAATCTATCCCCTCTTTTTTTATTCCGCGTGATTTTATGTATGTTTTGAGATTTTTTTTTTTACCTTGCGTCAGTTGTTGGCTCTTGTTCGTAGACTATCGCTGTTTAGTGATCTCATTATGCTTTCCGCAGATATTTTTCACCAGTTTTCTATCTAATCTATCCCATCTTTTTTATTCCGCGTGATTTTTTTTGTATGTTTTGAGATTTGTTACTGATGCGTCAGTTGTTGGCTCTTGTTCGTAGACTATCGCTATTTAGTGATCTCATTATGCTTTCTGCAGCAATTTTTCAGCATTTTTCTCTCTTGCTCCTCCCATTACGTATCGACAAAGCCACTTCCAAAGCTTGTTATTCCATTAGTCATATGAAACGTTAGGTAGAACGAATTGGATTGATAGCGATGTCTTTCTGTCTTGGTGAAGTAATAAGCAACATACAGTTTCTTTTCTACTTTCCCAAGGCTCCTGATGTGGAAATAATACCGTTTTCTACGCATGTCCATTAAACATATTTTTAATTAATTTAATACCTAAACTTATTATTATTGTTGAGTATTCTGCCTTTCACCACTTCCTGGGAATAATAAGGATTTCTTTCAGTTTCAGATTTGGGTCTGGGAATGTCTTTTCAATGTTTCTTGATCTTAACTTCTCCTCTCAACTGGAAACATTTTCCTCTATTTTTAAATTCAGCAATTAGTTGTGTTATACTTCTTCCTATTCGTCGTTTACCTCCCATCTTTCCGTTTACGGTGTTATGAAGAAAACTCCCATTTTCTTCGGAGGATTCACCTTCGTTTATTGCTCTCTCTTTCTATTTTATCTTCCCCATTTTCCTTCAACACTACATATTGAAGCTTTCTAAGTATTTCTTCTCTAACTTCCATAATATTCAAGTCTAAGAACCACACAGTCTAATGCTTGAACAGCTTCTTCCTGACGCCAATATTGAACCTGCTAGTTAAGAGTAATGTTTTCTTGATGAATTCTTCTTTGGCAATTTTTGACCTGATCTCCTTGGAGCAGTAAGTGTCTCTCGTCAAAATACTCCTATACGCTTCACATTATCAACTTCGTGTTCTCTTTGTCCTATTCTGATGCGTATGGGAGCGTTTTCAGAGGATATTACCATGACCTTCGACATTTTGATGTTGATTTCCATTCCATATTGCTTCCCACTATCAACACTTTTCCGAATCACCTTCTGTATATCTCTTTTGGTCCTATGATTATAACTGTATCAGATAGATACCAGATCTTGTTAATGATCTGCCCTTTAATCTTGACATCCTCAATTCTCATTAATGTTTCTTTCGTAAACCATGGAGTGGAGTGTTAAATAATTGGTTTGTCATATTAAACTTACCTCTTTCTACTTGTGAAATAATTAGTATATCAATTTTATTGCGTTCATTTAAATATTTCAATTGGTATATGTCATGTTTTGTGACATTTTCTTTTGATTAATCTAATAGTATTGTAGACTTTTCTGATAGTAAGAATGAAGTGTACATTATGGCCATAAAAGTTATTTTGTACACCTCTATAATCTCTTTGTGTTATATAATATGAACTTTATCTTTTTACCAATGTTAGACTATAAATTAATTGATAATTTCTTTCGCCGAAATTGAAATCTAAGAAAAAACTTACATCAAAAAATATAGAACGTTTCTGCGTACGTTCACACTTCAACACCTACTCACATTCAAGCACAGTTTCAACAATTTGTTGCGTCATACGAAATATTGCTACATATCTTGAATTTTGAAATATAAATCCTTTATTACACGTGAATTATCACGCAATCATCGGATATTAAAAATTGCATAATTTTGTGCTACAAGTAATAAGTGCTTTCGTTATATATAAAATACTATAATTATCATGAACAACAAAAAGGTTTTAAACGAAGTATCATTCCAAATTACATAACGAACATTGTTTGCAACAAATCATGTCAATTTTATGTTCACGGTATATACAGCGGGAATAACAAATTAAGAAGTCATAATTGCGAAACGGAGATGTGGAAATACGTTTTAAGAAACACAACTTAACGAAAATACTCTTTTATAGTTATTTAAGCTCTTATGTATGGTCGATAGCTTCCGACAATAAATATATCTAAGGGATTATAAATTGATTGTTTACAAAATATTTGTGCTAGGAAGTGGGAAGTTAGTTGGGAAATATATTTAGTTTTAACAATTCACTGTGGGGTAATTTAAGATTGTTAATATCGGACTCTTGTCTGCCTTTAAAAGACTGTCGTAATGATGCTTGCTCGGTCTAAAGATAGGGTATACAACACATTGTTATGCGTTTGTGAATGAAGTAAATTTATTCTTCAAAGGGAGATTTATTGAGTACATACTTATTATACATTTTTGAAATGTCCACGTTTCTAGTTCAAAATGGTAAGGATTAACATATGACCTTCCCGAAATTTTAAATATCGCGTCCCCGAACAAAGTTGAGTCGAAAGATTTAGTGTCTAGAGTTCAAATGAATCATTTACAAATCCATGAATTTCTCTCAATATTTATGAGTACGTGTCTCATACTTTTCTCAAAGAACTTTTTTTCGGGAAATGCGTGTTCTAATTTAATGGATTAATAGTGCCAGCTGGTCATTGAATCCCTCCTCAATGGCCTACTGGCTATATTTGATGCACGGGGTCTCTGCTGTGAGTTTCACCGAAAAAGCCTTGATACTTTTTACGTATACACTGAATTGAGATTCACATTCAAATGCAGGTTCGTGTCTTACAAATCTTGCTCATGAAAATGGACTAATAACAAACAAAACAACCAAAAAACTGCAAATTAGAGTTGAAGAAAATGTTTTATAATACATTTTTAATAAATAAAAAAAAATATCAATCACACTTCTACATTATAAAACTATTAGTTTTTTTAAAAAAAAATCAGATTATTATTTAGGGATTTTTCTATATTTGGTATATTCATTTTATCAAAATTGAGTGTGACAAGAACTTTCATCTACGTTTTTAATCTGAAATAAAAAAAAACAAAACTGCTGTAGTTAATGATTGTGTTATAACACAATACTCTTGGAACCGTAAAACCTGTCTTCACAAGATATATCGTCGTAATCTTTAACCAATTGTACTCTACAAGTATATTACTTGACAGTTATAAATCAAGAGTAGAACTAACTACTTACAAAAAGCTATTAACAGTTGTCTTCTTTTAGTATCTATGAACACAAAGTAACAGAAATCTTGATGGGGTATACATGTATGACACTTCTAGGTGGAAAGTTGAGCAGGAAAGTGACCGAACAATCTAATTTCATGGGAATTGGTAACTCGGTTCTTAATTTGGCAGTATTTAGTGCTCCTTTTTCTAAATTATTTTTCACCACAGATGGATCAACGTTATAGTTTAAGTATAGCCATTGGCAAAAATCCCGGGTGAATGAGGGGGGCATATCACCTCCAATCTTAGGACAGGGAGACGGTATACTCCCAATTTTTCTGATTTGAAATATATATGGTTTTTGAGAGAAATGTAATGATTTGTGTCCGATTTCCACAAAGGAAATTGAGATGAAATTGATATCCCCTAAAATAAACCTCAAGTCTGCCCGGCTCCCAAAGTTCAAGACAACTCTGCTCCCCTGTTCCTGCAGAGCATTGTTTTTCAACTTCATAAATATTTTGAACATTGCTTAAAAATGATCATGGAAAGAGTCTTACCCGCCCCCTCCCAATGTTGAAGACAGGTTTGCGCTGCTTACAATAATTGTTCTTGTGGTCTTTTCCCAAAGCAAAATCTATTTCTTTCTAAGACACGAACTACTTATTTGCTATGTCATGTTCCTGCACAATCATATTCAGACCATGTTAGTAAAAATTAAATTTATTTCATATTATTTAATTGCCCGTTAAAACTTTTTTGTCGTCAGTTTGGTTTCTTAATTTCTTACTTTATATTTGAATCTTTGTCACAGTGATTAAAAAAACATTAACCCTTAACGGTTCACTATTTTTTCTGTCTGTTTCCAGCACTTAAGCCAAAAAATATTGTTTGCTAAGACTACTTGTAATCATGAAAGAAATTAATCATATATACGATTTTCTGTGGGTTCAATGTGAAATATCAAGGTACAATTAAAGCTACCATACGATATGTTAGAGTATGGTTCTAACATTTCATATTTTCTCGAGGAAAGTGAATCAGCAACCCTGTTCTTAGTTAGTTAACCAAATATGATTAACTTATTACAGAATAGGAATTATAACTTAAATTCTCAATATGCAAAGTGGTTTCTTAAAATGATCACGGTTTACCAATATACGAAACTCCTTTGCATTTCTGATCAGTTCTTCCTTTTTCTCACACTTTACGTAACAGTGGTCATGAGACAATACATCACAAAAAATGTCCTATCATTTATCCAAGGTTATGAACACATCAGTCTTTGAAAGATATATGCAAATGCGAACGTTTTATTAAAATACATAAAAAAGGTATAAAATGAGAGTTAAAATGCTGAACGGTAAACAACACTAATTCCAAAAATCATATTAGAAAGTATAAAAAACATTATGCATACATCCAGATATGCTATAATAAATTACTAATTCAACAACTCACTATATTCTCGTTAAAACTTGTTATGAGCGTGAGAGTAAGAAGTATTGCAGTAGCATTCTGAGGCTCTTATATGCGTCGAAGTTTATATATAAAAAAAATGAAGTATATTTGAATATGAATAATTGTCTAGCTCTGTAATGTTAGAATTTCGTGACAAATTAGATGACAGACTGATATTTGATGTGCTTTGTTTGTGACTCATAGTGGAAACGATTAGTTTGGAAAAGAAACAAAGTTATAGAAAAAGCATTCGTATTTAAAGGTTTCGCGCCCTCTAATTAAAACATATTAAAGTAAGTTAATAAGTATATTTACCAGAATGCAAGTAAAATGCAAACAAAACCAAAGAAAGCGATCAGCAATAAATTTGTAATTGAATTACTTTTATATCAAAAATGATTGAGTACTAACATGTTTGATTTCCAATATTTTAATAATAACGTTGCATATATGTATAACATAATGGAGATTTAGGTGGAAAATATTACTATTTATAACAAAAAGAGATATGACAACTGTACTTATACTTTGAAAGTAGTTCGAATTATCTGAACTTCCTGATCATTACGGTGTTAACTATATTAATATAGCTGTATTTCAATTGACTCAAATATGAAATAGAGTTGAGTAAAGTATTTTAATAACACTCTATTTTGTCTGTCCTTAAACACACGAATATATTTAAAGAAGGGATACATTTTAGAAGACTTAATTACAAAAATAATTATTAATTATCGATTAATGAAACTAGTATCAAATATCCTATAGCTTTAAGAATGGATTTGCCTAATTATTTAAATAAGTAAGTAATAGAAGATGACTGAAAGATAGACCCAATTAACATAACTTTAATGAATAATTGTAATTAGATACTTTTATAAGAGAAAGCAATGTTAGAATATCTCTCTGTATACTCTCAATTTCCGAAAAGATGATACAAATTGTATGTAATTATTAATAGTTCGAAATATTCATTTCTGCAGACAATTAGTGGAACGAAAGTATCACAGTGCTGGAAATTGGTATAAAGGCAAAGGGACATTTGAAAATAGGAGGATGCAAGAATACCGAGGATGGATAATGATGATATATATACAAACTAACATTATAGACAGTACAATGTCAAAGGCACATCGTTTGCTAACACTTCACTGGCATGCGTAGTTTATACAATAAGAGAAATGAGACGACAATCGGGTGGAAATTGGTATAAAGACAACCACGGTTTCGTGGTTTGTGCGCTCTCTACACGTTCAGCATTACTCTTGATGCATCTTGGGAGAATCAGCCGGCACAGTGCGATAAGAGAAGCGCGAATATGAACGTCTCTGATATGTTATGTGGGTCATGCTTCGTGGTAAGTTGTTTTCGAGTGACGATCAAGCACGTGGTTGTGCGTATAAGAACATGGGCCTATTAAATCGGCAAGTTGCAAAACAGCTGAATCGTTCAAGTTGTGTAGTTGATAATTAAGTTAGATTGGGCGCACAATACGGAAGGAACAGGAAGTATTGTAGAACAAGAAAACTTTCGGAGGCTCCGAAACGATTAATTGTGCGCAAGGCAAGGGCCGGAAATATGCCATCTTCCCAAATTGTTGCTGCTTGCAAGTTATTTGTCACATTCAGAAGAGTGCGGCAAATTTTGTATCAAGATCCACATGTTATATTCAGGAAACGGAAGTGCAAACCATCCCTTAGTAAGAAGCATAGGCAGGCGCGACACCAGTTTGCAAAAACACATATGTTGTGGACATCCGAATAGAATATCGACTTCTAGAACCTGATTTTCCAGCAGGACAACGCTGCTATCCACGGGGAAACAGCAACCCAACAGTGATTTGAAGATAAGATCATCAAGGTTATTTAGTGGCCAGACAGAAGGCCGGATCTTAAACAGATAGGTAACCTATGGAGCATCCTTGCGCGCAATGCCTATCGTAACTGAAGGTAATTTGGGACGATTGCTGAGGTGAGAAACACGATACGAGAAGACTGGTCTGCGATTGCACTGCAACAACTAACATAAATCATAAACACAATGCCGAAGCGTATATTCCAACTTATTCAGAAGAAAGGAGGGTCAATCGAGTACTGAATATCTATTTTCCGTTCTCTACCGAACACTGTATTTTTATTTTTCGCCACAGATAGTGGGTGTCTTTATACCAATTTCCACCTGAAAATGGACTGATTTATATTTTTGTGTAAACTAGGCGTGCCAGTAATGTATTAGCAATCGATATGCTTTTGATTTTGTACAGACGATAATGTAACTTTTTAAATATATCATCTTTATCCATCCTCGGCATTCTTCCCTTCTTCTATTTTCAAATGCCCTTCTGCCTTTATTCCAATTTCCAGCACTGTAGTAGTGTGGTACAATATGATTGCAAGCGATTGATTGTAAGCGATTGTAAGCGATTGTAAAGTAAAAGAAGCAGTTGTGTGACGTGTATAGAATCTGATGGAGATAGGTTTCTATATTGTGATATATCTCCATAAATATTGGAACAAATAATGGTTTTAGGTTACTACCATTCTTGGTTTCAGTAGAAAGATTAGTCCGGCTCAGCGGTAAAGCTTTAACTTTTTTTGTATGGGGTCCCGGGTTCAAACCCCGCTCCCGCAAAGTGAACTTTGTGGTAGACAAACACCGTGTGCGAGGGTTTCCTCGGGGTTCTCTTGTTTCTTCCCACTTTCTTCATTCCACCATTTCATTCATTGCTCATCATCACCGTCTTCTTTAGCCTAGCCGGCATAATTGTAAGACGTAAAACTCAAAAAAATATTTCTTCTCTGGGATGAGGAAAGATTATACTTCCAGGTGCTTAATTGATTGCAAGAAGCTGCTTTTCTCTAATTATTACGGTCTTTCCTCAATAAAGAGAACAATTAACACAGGATAGGATTATATCAAAAAGAGATAATTGTAGAGATCCAATAAATTCCTAATAGTTTACCGCTATCGGTTGCAATGTTTCCCCCATAATAATCAAAGTTGAAACAATTAATGCTTGATTGCTGTTTACTTCTGGTTTTAGAACAGAGACTAGATTGGAGATGGAATATATTGTTGAGACGTTTAATTGAATACGAATGTCCCTCGTAGGTATGTATTATTGTTCTTTATTTTGTAAAGATCCCCCTGAAAACGAGAATAGTTTATTTTCTACCACTTAAAGTTTTAATAAAGAAACAGAATAAATATAATTTTATGTTCGTTAATTGAGTGCATGAAACCAGTTTTAATTATCTGCTAGAGTTTCTACAACGTAAGTAGCAACATTGAAACTGAAATGTGTTTTAATACAATTTCCGGTTTCAGTAGCGACTTATACTTGGACACAATGGTATTCTTCAGACATTTAATCAATTATGATTCCTGCTATTGATAGGTGAAAAAACAATATAGCCCCTTAATATATAAATAAATAGAAACCTAGAATTTAACAACACTGATCACGGAAAGCAGGTCATTGACGTTTCGCGTTCTTGTTTCTTCTGTCTAGAAGATAGAGGATAATGCATAAATGCAATTATTCTTTCTTTATGAAATATGAAATGAAATAGGGAGGGATGGGAAAGCGAAGACGAAATGGAAAGGTGAATTGGTTTTGATATTAAAAGGGGAAGGCCAGCTTGAATAGAAATGAACCCTTTCAATTATGATTTTTTTATTATTATTGTTAATAATAATAATAATAATAATAATAATAATAATAATAATAAAATAATAATAGTAATAATAATAATAATAATAATAATAACTTGGAATCGCTCAATTACATTACTGTGGTATAAACCAAAAGATTAGCAAATATGTATTATGTAATGCACATTGTGTATTATGCATTGTAAGAAGATATGTAAACTAATGAGAAACATGGCATGTATACAGTTAGTAAGCTTATCTTAACACGGAAGTGAGACCTACTAAAACTCAACCAGGTCAATACTTAAGATGACTGTACCGGAAGAATTTATATTAGTGTGGGATTAGTCAATTTATTTTAATACGTGCCAACGAGTAAAATGTATGATATGTATATGGAAGGAAGCTTACACTGACAAGGGTGTGATGGTGCAATTAAAGATGGTAGTTTCCCGTTGAAGAGAAACAAGAGAAAATGGAATAAAAAATGGTGTTATGGTGGAGATGGAGAGAATGTAGGAAGTACCAAATAATACATTGAAAGTTATGATTTCTAGTTAGAGAAAAATAATCTGTGGATTCCCTAATTAAGTATTTAATTAAGAGAAATGAATCAAAGACGTTTTGATAGTTTAAATCCAAATTAAAGAAGATTATAAACAACTTCATATCTCGCTACGAAATTCTTCCGGGGTATAGACAACTATTGTGGTTTGCAGGTAAGTAGATGACGCACTAACAGTTTCTCCCGATTTACTTCTAAAGCCATGTTCCGCGACATGTTCAGTAAAACATTTTCACTTCTTCTATTGTCATTATATAATCGCGTAGTAGCACATAATCAGAAGAACACATATCGGGATGACTGCCACTCAGCCATAGATAATATCTCCTATGTTTAATTTCGGTTATATTGTATTCTAGAACTAAATTCAATAATAATTTTACCATTACCCGAAATCTAATGAGGTGCTCAACAAATAATCTAAATTCTGAAATTAATAAATAATTCTCTTATTTGGAATGTGGTTGTTAAATAACTTCTTTTTAGGATTACGCTAATACATTGTTCACCATCTTCAACCTACGTTTCAAATTTTAAATTCATCCAATCTAAGGTCCGTCTTATTAGAGGATGGCTATTCCCCTTTGGTCTATCAACATGAAGGGACACCACCTCATTTCGGATTATGTGCTCGTGAGTAAATCGAGAAGCAATTCTCACAGAGATGGAAAGGCCGGCGAGGACCTGTTTAATTTCTACCGTATTTCGCAGACCTCGTTCCATTGGATCTTTCCTGTGGGGCTACGTGATATGTGTTGTGTATACTACGAGTATCTGGGACATTTACCACCGGAGGATTATTAACGCGTGTACCAGCATTTCTGATTACATGCTGGGCAGGGTAACATATTGCTGGTAGCAGCGGATACATTCAACGATTACTAAGGAGAGATGGCACATTGAACAATTGCTGTAACTTTGGTCAGTGGGGAAATATTGTCCTCAGCTTTGTCTTCAGTTAAGTGCAGAAAATCGGTTAAAATTTGCAATGGTTCTTTGTACAGCCAAAAACATTTCACCACTGCAATCCTGAAAACGCTGCAATCTTATTTGTTATATTAATAAGATTCCTTTTTTAAAAAGTTCAGGCCATTTCAAGAAGGCGGACGATGGTGCCGTATGTTTCAAAGGGTTTTACTCCTCACCTCAAAGGGTTTTCCTTTCTCTCCAATTCTGGACAGATTGGATTTTATTTGAGTGTTTACAAACTTTTCCAACATTGATGTGCAACGATACAGAGTTACATCGCCAGAAGACAGTTCAATGTTGTTTTCACTTCAGCTTAAGATTCTTGGTCTCCTTCTTCCTTATCCAGACAATTTGCTTTCATACTCATAGTGACTCTTGCGCAATTTATCAATTGAATCTCTGTTAGTTTCTTCTAACATCAGTAGAACGTTGTACTGAGGCCTCAGTAGTTATACCGCCACTTGACTCCACTTTGTGATGACTCTTCCACTTTTCCACATGTCCCACCAATACAAAGAACTCGATTTCCCAGTGTCACGCGTATCGCCCAGCTATGGAAAATTGAACACCCCGGAAAACTCGTTCTCTTCTACGACCCCTTTTTGGGGGTGCTCTTTTACGACTACTTTTTTAGTGTATTTGTTTTTTACTACTACGAACACGCATTTTCGCAACCCCCTATGTAACATAGCAGAGGTAATAAAAGAGTATGACACCTTCTCAACACTTATGAAACATCAAAGGCTACTAACATAACAGAAAAGAATAATGCTGGTATATTTGTTTATAGTACCTTTTCCAGACCATAAATTACATGGCAGAAATGATAAAAAGACTATGATCTCTTTTAAAATCCTATTACAAAAGGCTACAAACACTGCTTTTTAATCCCTATTTAACATAGAAGCAAAGAACTTGTTTATTTGCAACAATTATTTTGAACTTGTTAATTACGAATATTATATTATAGTACCCCCTATATATGTCATACTCCCTTTTATAACAATTTAACTGATTTGGATTAAACTCGGTATATAGAGGTTTTCTAAGATGCTGATTAGTATTATTATATTAGTTTCTATAGGATACGACCCTTTAATAATAATTTAACCGATTTGTATGAAACACGGTATATATTTTTTTCGAATATGCTGAAACGAATATAATATGCGTTTTTTACCTTGTTCTTACAGTTTATGTGGAATACGCCCCTTTTATAACAATTTTAAACGAATTGGTTGAAACTCAGTACTTAGATGCTTTTGAACATGCTGACTACGAAATTAATATTTGTTTCTTTTTTACCTAGGTCTTATAGTTTATGTGGGATACGCCTCCCTATTTTAACATAGTAGAGATTATGAAATACCATAGGGACTTTTATGGGAGTAGTTACCCCAACTCTCCTCCTTTCTCATCCAGGACTTGGGATCGGCAATGTTTGAGGTAAAACTTAGAATATACAGTTTACACATATTTTACGGAGAGTAACACATATAAATTTGTAGCCTTTTACGACCACCACTTGACAGGAAAAAATATAGTACAGGGAGCAAAATTACAATACAGACGCACTCACCATTCCAAAAATGATGGTAGTCAATATCTCTCACGTATATTATGAGACTTGCCCCTTTCCTTCCCCAATGGCCTTTGGATTCACAAAGAAATATATTATAACATGGCATATAATTTAAAAGCCAGAAAATTAGATAAATGATAATCTATTTTAAATTGTACAATTCATATAAACGTTAAAAATAGCTTATATTTTAAGATTTCAAGTTTGTGTAACGCTGTTTCCCTCTGCACCGAAGTACCAGTTGCCAATTGTGGTTTTAGGATCAGAGGTCCTAAGAGATGGGATATTAATGGAAGTATTCAGCAATCATCCAATGTGTTAGTCTCGAGTGAATTCCTGTTCAGAATGTTCAAGCAGTACTCACAGGTAAAACTGCACAAAATTTGACAAATGGAAGCAAATTTGGGAATCTCGTAATGGAAATTTAACAGCAAATCTTTTTCAGTGTCTCATTCAACATGAAAGAAAAGAACAAAAGTTTCACATTTCGTGTTTTCTCTCACCCAGTGTCAATTATTGTCCTGTGAAACAGAAACTGGGCGGCCCTGGGAATTTAAACAGAACCCATTCTTACTGAATACTGGTCGCCTGCTTTAAATTTTTTCGCCAATTTCGATCTTGCGACCGGAAATTTTGCTTCCTGCTATAGGATATGTTTTAACATAGTACGGATTCACTCTGGTTATGAAAGATTAAACCGACTTGGTCATAGCCATCAATACCCTGCATGTGGGGTGCTAATAACTACTCAATAGCTTTCATAACTCATGTTAAAGGGTTTTTATTTCCTGGAGGATTATTAATTCATACCTTTATCAACTTACTTTCATTATTGAATTTTCTATATAGTTTGCGCGTCTCGATGATAATATATATATTGAACCTTATTCTATAATTCTAACTTTTACAGTTACTTTTAATACTAGAGTACGTTATAACTTAAAACTTTACAAATAACTGTAATAAATATTTTATTATCTAGGGATACTTTTTTAGAAAATAGGTTAGTATAATTAACCCTCAACGATTTTTCTTTGAATCTCAAAAATTAAGGAACAATAAAATTATTTTCATGTAAAAATAACATACACTAATGTACTCTGTAGGTTGCACCGAGTAACATAATATATCTTTTATTACGCTAAGGTTAACTTTCACAAAACGTTTGTTATTGCATTTTGCAAATTTAAAAACAAATATGATATTCATAAAATTTTACGGGGTATGGTAAAAAAAATGTTCTCCCTGGGTGTACCAGGTACAATTAAGTACCTTTTTATTACCCTGAAGTGGATTATGTAAGTACACTAGCACAAAGTTTTAAAACTATGTGGAGTTACTCACGACGAACTAAAAACAAATCACCTCTGACAACCTTTTTTATATTTGTTAATGACGCAATGGGAACTGTCAACATTCATCTATATGACAGAAGTTTTACAACTGATAACCTAAAAGCGGAAGACACACAAATCTTAAATGCATGCATTTGCTATCTCTAAACACATGAAAAATAAGAAAGTAAACAAAAGAATAAAAAGTGCTTAATATAATTTTTTCAACTACAAACCTAGTGTTTTTACACACAATATCGTCACACGGAAATTAAAAAAAACGTGGTCTGCGCAAAGCAGCCTCATGCAATTTTTAATTCTTTAATTTTCATAAATGACTGATGGGTTACATGATGCTCTGACACTATCTTAATTACTCTTAAATATACTATTTGTATATCTAAAACTCAGTTCGAGGTATTCTAATAACTATTGTTTACTTTTAATAAAAATACATTTTTAACCTATTTCTTGTTAGGTAATGCACTTGTATTATTTGTCAGGAAAGTAAATGTACACCTATTTTTCGAGTCTGGCATTCCTGCGCTCCATCCGTGGAGAGTATGAGAATTAAATCAATCAAATGTTTACTGAGGGGCAAATTGAAAAGATTAATCTGAATAAGACATTGCAGAGGGACACAAGCTGTGAATACGAATAGTGCATAATGTAAATAAAAGAAGACACCGAAAGAGAAAGCCAGAAACAGTATTAAACTTAGAAAAAAAGAGTAAAAATTGTCGAAGTGGGAACATAAAACACAAATACAACAAATACGTCGACAACTAAACGTTAACCATGCAATGATCTTGGTGTAGTGGTTAAAGTGCTGGCTTACAAATACGAAGGACGTCAGTTCGAATCCCCGGCAAGGACTTTTTTTTAAAAAAATTGTTAATAATACATACAGCTCATGAGAGATGGTAAAAGAGGTCGTATTTAGTTTTTCGTAGCAATTATTATTCGTAATGTTTAGTACTGATAATACTTTTTGTCTTTGCGTATTGCTTTTATTCTTTTCTTCATTTCAAAAGAGAAGAATATCCGAATAAATGCCACTAAAATTCCTCATATTTTGAATGTAGACGCCAATTGCAATTAGTAAAGAATAAAAATTGAACGTTCCGTGTAGCTGCAAAAAGTAAAAAGAAAAACATGGAATTGGAGTGTTCGAATCCATACTCATGGTTATTAAAAATACAATTTCTACATGCCGTACACCTCCCGACCACGTTTCTACGTTAGCAAGTAAGACATTTGTGTTTACCTTAGGCTGGTCAATACATTTTGCAAAGGGGTCCGGTTTAGCTCTGACGCACCACAGGTGTGAGAAGGGAGCAAAACACTTTTTCTCTCTCCCTCTGTGCGTCTATTATTCTATCTATCTGTATATATATAACGCTTTTTGCGAATGCCATAACCACCCTAATTTTCAGCGGATTGAGACGAAACTTGGCACAAACATTAATAGTTGAAATATCTTGAGGTCGTTAACCAGAATAATCAGACGAAAATGTTCAAAATGGCAGCCCTTCAAACTCTTAAAAACTTCCAAGGGAACCAAATTTCGCCCATAAATAGGTATTCGGAAAGTTTGAATAACTTTTCCTCTTTTACTGAAATATTTGTGTGCAGAGACTTATTGAAATATTGGACCCGATTAATCGCTTAAAGAAGGTTCACGCCTTTTCGCTACGGTCAGGCTTTTTTTTTTTTTTTTTGCAGGAGGGGAGGTTATTTTCCTATCGGAACAAGATGATTGTTAGTGATGATATGAAATTACACATTGAAAAAGAAGTAACTTGTGAAGTGTTATTTCAAAGAATAATATAATAAATGTGATTTCCTCTAACACAGAGAACTGTAAATCATGTGTTTCGAGTTCGGGAGCGTGTATGGTGAGGATTGTTATTTGATTTGCTTTTTAGTAACACATTGCATTGCAAATAAAGGTAGGCAACATTAGTGGTAAGTAAAACAACAACAACAACAACAACAATAATAATAATAATAATAATAATAATAATAATAATAATAATAATAATAATAATAATAATAATAATATAATAATAATAATAATAATAATAATGATAATAATAATAATAATATAATAATAATAATAATAATAATAATAATAATAATAATAATAATAATAATAATATGAATATTACAAGCTAACTCGTGTGTGTATTTCGACAATATAATTTTATATTATTATGTGGAAATAAGTAAGACTGGCTGGCGCCCGCCCCCCTAATTTTTTCGATCCGCTTTATGGGTCCACGGTGTCCAACGTTGGTCCAATCTCACCAACACCTCTTGTTCTCTCGATATAAGTTATCGACATTTTGCCTAAAGAGGGCTCTGCCATGGTTCCATGACTACCCATGACAATGACTCTTCGTTCATTTTGCATTGAAATCGCTTATTTTTTTCTGAGTACTATGAGTGCATACTTTTTCTCAAATGGATAAGAAATGAAGCCGAGATAGATTGGAACTCGCATGGACGGCGCGAACAGCCAGTTCATTGTCCACTATTATTTTTAACTGACTCACCGAACGTGTTTTAGTAATTTACTTATTGCTAATTTTACTTGCTTCACCTGTTTAACTTGCTTTTTCTAATAACTTATAACAACAGGGACACGAACGCAGAAACATCGAGAACAGATAAAAATCATAGATGCTCTCCCGCCGGGAATCGAACCCGGGACACCATACACCAAAGGAGCACGGGCTAGCCACTAGACCAGCGCGGAGGGCACGGCTCACTCTCTGTGTCGTTAGGGATTACTACCACTGTATTGCCAGCTATCACTTCTGTGGGTTCTATACTATGATCACATGTTTCTTCTTTGCTGGAAGAGTTAAACCTACATTCTATGTAATACATGAGGTATTTAGACCTACATGCTCTTCATATAATGTAATAAAAGGTCATGCTGGGAATAAGAAAAAGAACTTTCCTTGGACAAAACGGAAACTATTGGCATCAGAAATATTTATCTAGGAGGCATGCGCAGTAGTATATTTCAGAATAGTTACTGTTTAGTTCAGTAAACGAAGAAAGGGGTATAAAAAAGCAAATATGTCGCGTCAACGAGATCGACCACAGTTGATAGAGGCGGAAGCAGATGTGTGGTAATACAACAACTTGGTTAAATTGATAATTGGTTCTTTATTCTGTAGTAGATCGTATCACAACTTTACAGGAGAGCAGAGAAAGACTTACTAACGCTGTCATATAGTAAGCTTTAGTAACACGATCATATAGACACAAATGGATGTAACTGTGAGTACTACAACTTGGATTTAACGAAAGCCGTTTAGATATTCAGTGGTTTGCGGGGTTCTATAAGACACAAAAAGTTAAGACACAATACAATTCTTCATACCTCAGCTTCCAGTAACTAGATACATACAATTTCTGGATAGATACTGAACTGCTGTCGGATTTTAATACATGACGTATTGCAGGATACAAAATGCTTTGCATTACTTGTTTGTTTGTAGACAGCTACTAACTTAGTGTTCTGAAAGGTTGTGTATAAACTAGGGATAGCCAATTCCGAAATTATTACTTTTCGGACTCCCGAAGATAAAACCGGACAAATTCCGGAATTCGGAAAATTCCGATTTTGGAATAATTCCGGAATTCGGAAAAATTCGGAATTTAGAAATTTCTGATTTCGTTAACATTCCGGAATTTAGAACAATCCGATTTTCTCCAAATCCAGAGCTTTTCTCAATTCCGGAATTTTCTGAATTCCGGATACTTCCCGAGTTCCGGAGTTCTTCTAAATTAGGGGTTTAACTGAATTCCATAATTTTCCGAAATCCGGAAAGTGAAAGTTCCGCTTCCAAAAAATGAATTTATTTTGGTTTATTTATGAATCGTGGCGGAAATAAGTCTTTGACCAGGTAATGGCGACTACTTTGAAAGAAATGGGGTGTATGAGAATTCAATGTCATATTTCTGGTTTCGTGTGGAGAAAAAACAAACTTGTGAACCATGTTTTAAGAAAAACTCAAGTTATTAATGTAAACTTTGCCGACATCATAAAAGAAATACGAAAGACATTTTGAAACGAAGAAATATAACATACAAGTTTGCAAGCGGAGACAAAGAAACCTAACGTAACCAGACTAAAGACGAATCGTTTACCGCGTAGCGATCAATGTCAAGCTGTTTTCGAGGGCGAGTTTCGAGTTGAGTCGAGTTTCATAAGAGCTCGCTCGCTCGTTCAGCTCGTTTTAACTCGTTTTGACATAATGGCCTGATTAGACTGGAAAGCGAAAGCCATGAGAAATGTAAGCAGTAATGTGGAATGCTTTTAGTGTTGCTCACGACAGCGGTGCGTCTCGTCTCGTAATTTTTGTGCATCTCGTGGGGCAATTTTAGTGTATCTCGTCTCGCCTAGATAACGAGAAGACAAGATTTTTTTATTATTACGAGACAGCCTCAAATGTCGTAATCACCAATAGAAGTATATACTGTGGTTCTTAAAATCAAGGCTGAGACCTGCACTGTCAAATTCTTGAGCCCAAGCAGAAGACCAACTCGGGTAGTGATATCAACCGGCTCGGCTCGTATCAACTGAGCGAACAACTCGAGTCGGCTCGGTTGGGATGAGCCGATGACCCGAGCCGGCTCAGTTGGAACGAGCCATCAACTCAGCTCAATTGAGCCGATGATTCGAGCTTTCTCGGTTGGGATGGGTCCCCTACTCGGCTCATGTGAACCGGTTCAAGCCAGCTAAGTTGAAACTAGTCCATTGGCACGTTTCGATTCAGCTCAACTAAGCCGATGGCTCAAATCGGCTCGGTTGGGTGAGCTGTTGGCTCGGCTCAGTTATCGGTTCGGTTCGATAGTGAATGAGCTGTAAGCCGAGCCGCTTGAGCCGTTGAGAAGCCTAAACCCGGTCCCAGCTGTTTTGAACATGTTTGGCTGAAGCCTATATGGCTCAAGCCCAAATACTTGTCACTTCGGAACTCAAACCAAGAACGTGAAAGATGTCTTTCCCTCCTGAAGACTTCTCGACGACCGAGATCGACAGTCAATTAGCTTTTACTATTCAGACACAAACCGTATATATTTTAAAGATTATACACGGTGTTGATATAATAATAATAATAATAATAATTATTATTATTATTATTATTATTATTATTATTATTATTATTATTATTATTATAATAATAAAAATAATAATAATAAAAGTTTTAACCTTGCCGTTGAAATTTGGCAAAACTTACTTAAAAGTAGAGATTTCGGGGAAAAGGATCCGTACCTTCAAGACACATCTCTGCAACTACCAAAATTTTAAATTGAGCGTTCCAATGAAGTTTCATGAAGAAAGTATTCTACTGTATGTTTTAACGAAAATAACTGTTATAAAAATAACTGAATATCACGCAACAGTAAGGCATATAATAAACTAATTTTTAGGAGATGCAGAGGTAAATATAAAAGCTTTGCTATGAAATACCCACACAGAGCATAATTCAATGATCTATGAAATATAATGTAAGGAAATAGCCTATGAGATTCAGTCTACAGAGCAATTGTTACTTAAAGAATGGAATACACTATTTCGAGAATCGAGAGAAGACGGAAAATGTTTACCATATTTTTCGTCTCGTCTCGATTCTCATCTCCAAAGAGAGACGAAAATTTTGAGTTAGCCTTGAACCGTCTCGAAAGTAAAATGTTAATTCTCATGTTATTTTATTTGTTTTAGAAACGAGATGAGAAACACCTCTTCACGTGAGCAACATTAAACCAAACCGAAATATTCTTTCCAAATGTCACGTTTCTGCTTGTAATAGTATGACCTGAGCGATAATTAGCTTCTAGCTTTTAATCTTCTACGAGATAATTATTATTATTATTAGTTTATTATTATTACTATTATTATTCTTGAAGATTTGATAGTTTAAGTATTGAAACATCCGAGTACTCAAATATCTGAATATAATAAAACGTATGTTATCGCCGATCAATCGCCATCAAAAATCCTAAAGTAAAAAAACAAATTACAATATGCATTCGCACAAGCACCTTGACCACTGAACCGCGATCGCTACGCGGTAAAAGATTCGTTTTTCGTCTGGTTACGTTAGGTTTCTTTGTGTCCGTTTGCAAACTTGTATATTTCTTCGATTCAAAATGTCTTTCGTATTTCTTTTATGAAGTCGGAAAAGTTTACATTAATAACTTGAGTTTTTCTTAAAACATGGTTCACAAGTTTGTTTTTTCTCCACACGAAACTACAAATATGATAGATTGAATTCTCATACACCCCATTTCTTTCAAAGCAGTCGCCAATGCCTGATCAAAGACTTATTTCCACCACGATCCATATTAACCAAAATAAATTCATTTTTCGGAAGCGGAACTTTCACTTTCCGGATTTCGGAAAATTATGGAATTCAGTTAAAATTCGGAATTCAAAAGAATTTCGGAACTCGGAAAGAATCCGGAATTTAGAAAATTCCGGAATTGAGAAAAACTCCGGATTTCGAAAAAAATCGGATTTTTCGAATTCCGGAATGTTAACGAAATCGGAAATTTTTAAATTCCGGATTTTTCCGAATTCCGGAATTATTCCAAAATCGGAATTTTCCGAATTCCGGAATTTGTCCACTTTTACTTTCGGGAGTCCGAAAAGTAATAATTCCGGAATTGACTATCCCTAGTTTATACACAACCTTTCAGAACACTAAGCTAGTAGCTGTCTACAAACAAACAAGTAATGCAAAGCATTTTGTATCCTGCAATACGTCATGTATTAAAATCCGACAGCAGTTTCAGTGTTTATCCAGAAATTGTATGTATCGAGTTACTGGAAGCTGAGGTATGAAGAATTGTATTGTGTCTTATCGTTTTGTGTCTTATACAACCCTGCAAACCACTGAATATCTAAACGGCTTTCGTTAAATCCAAGTTGTAGTACTCACAGTTACATCCATTTCTCTCTATATGATCGTGTTACTAAACCTTACAATATGACAGCGTTAATAAGTCTTTCTCTGTTCTCCCGTAAAGTTGTGATACGATCTACTACAGAATAAAGAACCAATTATCAATTTAACCAAGTTGTTGTATTACTACACATCTGTTTCCGCCTGTAGCAACTGTGGTCGATCTCGTTGACGCGACATATTTGCTTTTTTATACCCCTTTCTTCGTTTACTGAACTAAACAGTAACTATTCTGAAATATACTACTGCGCATGCCTCCTAGATAAATATTTCTGATGCCAATAGGTTCCGTTTTGTCCAAGGAAAGTTCTTTTTCTTATTCCCAGCATGACCCTTTTATTACATTATATGAAGAGCATGTAGGTCTAAATACATCATGTATTACAAAGAATGTAAGTTTAACTCTTCCAGCAAAGAAGAAACATGTGATCATAGTATAGAACCCACAGAAGTGATAGCTGGCAATACAGTGGTCGTAATCCCTAACGACACAGACAGTGAGCGGTGCCCTCCCCGCTGGTCTAGTGGCTAGCCCGTGCGCCTTTGGTGTATGGTGTCCCGGGTTCGATTCCCGGCGGGAGAGCATCTATGATTTTTAACTGTCCTCGATGTTTCTGCGTTCGTGTCCCTGTTGTTATAAGTTATTAGAAAAAGCAAGTTAAACGAGTGAAGAAAGTAAAATTAGCAATAAGTAAGTTACTAAAACACGTTCGGTGAGTCAGTTTAAAAAAAAAGTGGACAAAGTACTGACTTTTCGCGCCGTTCATGCGAGTTCGAATCTATCTAGTCTTTAAAGTAACTGACAATTCTTATTCTTTCTACGAATGATAGATCTTCTCTTTGGCTTCATGTCAAACATGCACACGTAATGAAAAGACGCTGTCAATAATAATAAAAATTAAAATAATAATAATAATAATAATAATAATAATAATAATAATAATAATAATAATAATAATAATAATAATAATAATAATAATAATTTGAAATATTACTAGCTAACTCGTGTGTGTATTTCGACAATATAATTTTATTTTATTATGAGGAAATAAGTAAGGCTGGCTGGCGCCCGCCCCCCTAATTTTTTCGATGCGCCTTATGGGTCAACGGTGTCCAACGTTGGTCCCATCTCACTAACACCTCCTGTTCTCTCGATATAAGTTATCGACATTTTGCCTAAAGAGGGCTCTGCCGTGGTTCCATGACTACACATGACAATGACTCTTCGTTCATTTTGCATTGAAATCGCTTATTTTTCTGAGCACTATGAGTGCATACTGTGCAACGTTGCTCCCATCACTCAACAGTTTCCCGTTCTTTCGATATAAATTGCTAATATTTTGTTTGTAAGGGAGATATGGCGTTACAATTATTACGTTTGAAGAAGAATTGAGGAAGATATTGCCTTGCCACAAACAACACCTATTATTATTATTATTATTATTATTATTATTATTATTATTATTATTATTATTATTATTATTATTAATATTAATATTATTATTATTATTATTATTATTAATATTATTATTATTATTATTAATATTATTATTTTATTATTATTATTAACAACTAATGTTGCCTACCTTTATTTGCAATGCAATGTGTTACTAAAAGCAAATCAAAAACCACTCCTCGCAATTCACGCTCCCGAACATGAAATACATGATTTACAGTTCTCTGTGTTAGGGGTAAGCACATTTATTATATTATTCTTTCAAATAACACGTTTCACAAGTTACTTCACTTTCAATGTGTAATTTCATATCATCACTAACAATCATCTTGTTCCGATAGGAAAATAACCCCCCTCCTGCAAAACAAAAAAAAAAAAAACCTGACCGTAGCGAAAGGGCGTGAATATTCTTTATGCGATTAATCGAGTCCAATATTTCAATAAGTCCCTGCACACAAATATTTCAGTAAAAGAGGAAAGTTATTCAAACTTTTTGAACACCTATTTATGGGCGAAATTTGGATCCCTTGGAAGTTTTTAAGAGTTTGAGGGGCTGCCATTTTGAACATTTTCGTCTGATTATTCTGGTTAACGACCTTTTCAAGATATTTCAACAATTAATGTTTGTGCCAAGTTTCGTCTCAATTCGCTGAAAATTAGGGTGGTTATGGCATTCACAAATAGCGTTATATATATACAGATAGATAGATAAATAGACACACAGAGGGAGAGAGAAAAAGTGTTTTGCTCCCTTCTCGCATCTGTGGTGCGTCAGAGCTAAACCGGACCCCTTTGCAAAACGTATTGACCAGCCTAAGGTAAACACAAATCTCTTACTTGCTAACGTAGAAACGTGGTCGGGAGGTGTAAGGCATGTAGAAATTGTATTTTTAATAACCATGAGTATGGATTCGAACACTCCAATTCCATGTTTTTCTTTTTACTTTTTGCAGCTACACGGAACGTTCAATTTTTATTCTTTACTAATTGCAAATGGCGTTTACATTCAAAATATGAGGAATTTTAGTGGCATTTATTCGGATATTCTTCTCTTTTGAAATGAAGAAAAGTATAAAAGCAATACGCAAAGACAAAAAGTATTATCAGTACTATACATTACGAATAATAATTGCTACGAAAAACTAAATATGACCTCTTTTACCATCTCTCATGAGCTGTATGTATTATTAACAAATTTTTTTTTAAAAAAAAGTCCTTGCCGGGGATTCGAACTGACGTCCTTCGTATTTGTAAGCCAGCACTTTAACCACTACACCAAGATCATGGCATGGCTAACGTTGAGTTGTCGACGTATTTGTTGTATTTGTGTTTTATGTTCCCACTTCGACAATTTTTACTCTTTTTTTCTAAGTTTAACACTGTTTCTGGCTTTCTCTTTCGGTGTCTTCTTTTATTTACATTATGCACTATTCGTATTCACAGCTTGTGTCCCTCTGCAATGTCTTATTCAGATTAATCTTTTCAATTTGCCCCTCAGTAAACATTTGATTGATTTAATTCTCATACTCTCCACGGATGGAGCGCAGGAATGCCAGGCTCGAAAAATAGGTGTACATTTACTTTCCTGACAAATAATACATATTGTTAATTTGTTATTTTTATTCAAAATAAGTACGGGAGAGACACATGCAGAGACATGAAAATACCACATACTTGACTTAACACGTTCATTTAATACAAATCAACTTGTCTTTTATATTTGACTTTACTAATGTTACAATGGAACTAATGTTACTAATGTTGCAAGAACTTCTAAGAAGCACTACAACACAAACTGGCAGTATTCAGAAAACTTTTTCAATGTGCTATTTTTATTCCTATACTGGATAAAAACAGACAAAAAACAGTCACACACTCCAGTCGGTTCCGCTCACTACAGCACAATACTTAAAAGTGACGAAAAGAGACAAAAATCACTGTTGCCAAGCTCTATTTCATTACATACAGTATCACCATTCTCCCGAGCAAATTAACCATCTGACAAGATTGATTTAGAAAAAAACAACGAGCTTTAAAACGTTAATAATTTCTTTTACAAATAATTATGTAACAACGAATAACATTTGTCACAGTTTTTTTATAGAATGTCCCTAATACTGAGTGCATATATTAAGCAAATATTTATTGCTGATCAATTTTAGAACAATGTCGCAGTGAAGTGGAAAATGCTTGTAGGCTTTTTTGAATATTCTTTATTAGGTGTAATTTCAGAAATGTAGTCGCAAAAGAGAACGAATCAGCCAAGAAAAGGGGTCGTAAAAGAGAACGAGTATAGCATCCATTATTCTCTGCTGTGCTCGTAGCAGGCCCATGATGAGGTACTAACGAGGGGGTGCACACAAGTCTATTAAAAGGTCGTATATATATATATATATATATATATATATAAAACGAAAACGTATATATGTAAGGATAAAACGAGAAGTATAGACCAACCTGGGAGTGTAGAAATGCCTCGGAGCTAAGATCACCCGAAAATTTTCCGCAAAAATTCAAAAACAGCCATACACGAGAATAAAATGTAGCATCGAAGTCGGGCAAAAGAGAATGTCCATATATACTTAGTCCTACATTCCATTAGAGTGCAGTGGCGATGCTATGGTGACTTCCAAAGATACTAGAGTATTCCTTACTAGAGTGATACTTTAGCAAACGTTGAATATGGAAAATGAACAGCAATCAAATACAAGATTTCAACAGTTGAAAGTAATACAAATACTATCTACATCGTTCAAATTAGAACATTTAGAATTCGATAGAAAGAAATATACACATTTGTGATTAATTTCGTATTTATGACACATTTGTGATTGAAAGAGAGACACTTTTGTGTCATACTTTGTTATCAGATCTGCTATTATATGTATGGGGATTGCAAAATTAGGTGTTCGTAGTCTCTGTGTGATTTTTGCTATGATAAAATAGGGGTTGAGAAAGTACTCGTAAAAGAGAACGAGTACATCCCCATTATTCTCTGCTATGTTTTCATTCTCTATGCTATGTTAAATACAATGATTGTAGTCTTCCTTGTGTAATCTCTGCTATGTTAAAATGGGGGTTGATAAAATGGCCTTAAAAGGAATGAATACAACCCCCAGTAATATACAAACCAAACTACAAGCACACTTTTACCCTCCCAGTATTTTGGCAAATATTATTTAACACAGAAGGTTAGTGCAAATACAATTCTAAAGTGAGATTGGGTAAAGTGCTTTGCGCATAGGCTTTTATGAGATATACAACCATAAAAACTTACATCTGAAACTACAACTGTTCTATCTTTTAATGACTCCATGGTATGGTAGTTATTCCATCTTCTAAAACACATCTCTTGTCGTCAACACAACTGAAAGCTAACTTATTTACTTCTATACTAAATGGATTATACCTGTAACTTCTTATCAAATTCATCTTCTTATGGTAGTCCCATTGATTAAACAAACAGTCTTTACAATCGTTAAATGAAAGTTCTTTACTTATAACATTTTTATTAACTCCTTTTGCATTTTTGCAACATCTATCTTTTTCGAACTTAATTGAATACATTTTTGATCGTAAACCAGCAAATTCTTCTATGATTGCTCCTTTAAGTTCATATTTCATCTTACCAAGTATTTTCTTATTGACCTGTGGTATCTTATGAGAAGTATGTTATACAGATACCGATACCTATATATACCATATTCAAACAGAAGATGTGTACGAGGATATGAAAAAATATATTGATTACTTCGACACGAGTGATTACCCTAAAGACAAACTGTTATCTTTAGGGTAATCACTCGTGTCGAAGTAATATTTTTTTCATATCCTCGTACACATCTTCTGTTTGAATATGGTATATATAGCTATCGGTATCTGTATAACATACTTCTAATTTGTCTTGGTCTTTTGGTTTCATCACATTATAATAGAAGTCATACATTAAATATTTTGATAGATCTAAGATACTCATTCCAACACATATAGGTTTATTGAAAGTTAACTTTATTTTATTCATTATGATTGCACATAGATTCTCAGAATAAATAATTCTATCTTTAAAACTTGGTTTACCAATTAGTTTTTCTACTCTTGTTGGATCACATTCTATTTTTATAGGTTTACATCTCTTTCTAATATTTCCCATAGTCTTTCCATAAACTGAATTATTCATAAGCTTATAGAAGTCTTTCTCAAAATCATTTGATGCTCTAGTTCTCATCTGTGTGTTTTAATCTATGTAATTCTTTAACCAATCTGATTGTTGAAACTCTATTACTCGATGAATTTTCTTAAGTTTCAATCCAAGTGATAAACATTGTTTTAAGTTTCGATAGTGAATTACATATTTTTCCTTATCGTATTAAGTTGTTAACAGTTTTCATTGTTTTGAACCAGGCGGACACATGTTTTGAGGTATAATGGGTAGTTTTTGTGATATTCATGTAAGTTTTTGGGATATTCAAGATCAACTTCTAAAATATAACCAGTATCAGAATCATCAGGTATATTTTGTGAAATCTGTTACTCTTACTTCGTCTTCACTTAACCATCTAAATCCCTTATACGGTAGATATTGATTCATCCCCCAGCCATACTAGTTGTTAGCATCCTAGCACATTAAGTAAGAATCTTCATTATTTCCATCGTAACCTTCCATATACTTATTGTTTGCTTTTACATCTCTTTTAGTACATTCTGAAATTCAACCTCTTACACCTTTCTCTATCAGCAAGACCATATTGTAATATGTTAGTAACTATAGTTTTATATTTGTTGTCTTTAACATTGCATCCCAAGCTAAACCTGGTGCTGTCATATACCAAGTTGGATCAAGACCATAAGCTTTAAGACATGTTTCTCTAAGGTTCTCAATCACATCTGCTAATAACAACACATCAGCTTTTAGATATAGGTCATAGTACTGTCCGAGATTATTAACTTTAAATGTTTTCCATACTTTCTTTGCAAGCTCATAATCCTCATCACTTATATGTGTATTGGTAAGTTTGTTGTAGTATGCCTCCTTTGGTGGTAATTGTCTCTGGCTAAACTTATTCCAGTCACTGATATAACCGTACGGGGAAACACCTTTTCTTTTTACAAGTTTAAATTTCCTTTCGATAGTGTAGAAGTGTTGTGTATGAGTCATTGGTTCTCTCGTCAGGTTTGGTGATAATTTGTCTAAACTACATGCCATAAATCTAAATGAATCTACGAATTTTAATTTGATAGTTCCAAATATTTTACGGAGTGATATGTAACATTGTTCGTTATTAGGTACTAATTCTATTTGCTCTTTATTACATCCTAGTTCTTATATAACCAAGTGGGAGTCTTATCCTGATAAGTTATGTATAATCACGGACACACTTAGGTATTCTAACTTTTAAATTTCAGTTGTTACATAATGCAGCTACAAACCCTCCTGTTATATGATTGTGATGATTAACTTTATGATTTTTTGAAGAATATTTTACTTTACAGTAAGAGCAGCATTTAGATTTGTTGAACTCATTTCACTGTTTACGTGTAAAAGGTAATTCGTTATTTTCTCTATATAGGTTCGATATTTGCCTGGCTTCTTTCTTTAACATTCTTATGAACTTCCTAGCTGCATCTTTACCTCTATACACAAAAGGATCTATTTTACTTCCATCACTTTTTACAATATAGTAACATAATCCAGATGGCTTATGCTGCTGATATTTTTTGATATATTATTCATCTTATGGATAACATTCTTCGCAACTCATAACCTTGTGCAATAGACATTCGAAATCAGCATAAATCACAAATGGCATCTTCATCGTATATTGATAGTTCTGAAGTTCAACGTATGTATCTTCTGGTGACATTTCTATCTTAACAGCTTCGTGAGTAGAACAATCTTTCTCATGCTTATCTAATGCATTTTGTGAATAAAATTATAATAAACTTCTATCACATACGTATTTTAGAGCTCTCCATTTAGTTATTAGAGTACTAACTAATCTACGTAGGTCTTTAATCCAACAATAGTGTGTTTTATTTTCTTCTTTTACATATAAAAAATTTACATGGGTGCCTTTTTTGCTTTTTATGACATAAAACGTATACCATATATTTTTCGTTGTGTGTATAAACGTTAAACGATATATTGAGTCGTCTTTCAATTTTTGGGATGTCACTTAGTTTTAGAGGATAATAGATAACTCTTAATTTTTCTTCTAAGTCTTTAATAACAAGCTTGTACTTTGATGGTCGTTCTGAATTCTTTTCAACAGGTTGTAATGCAGAAGCAATTGAATATAGGAAACATATTTAATCTTTGTTCTTTACAAAATGACAGCCTGTTTTCTTTTTATTTCATTTGATAGTTCTACGTATGATGAACCTCTATACGGAGCATACTTACTAAGAGCTAATTCTATGTAGTTTATATTCGTGAGAGTCCATCCAGAACCTCTAGCTTGGAACTCATCCATTCTTGCTCGTAATACTTCCTTAGCATCATTTATTAACTGTTTTAGATTGGTTGATTGGAATAACTCTTTGTCGCTTGTGTTCAAGTAAATGTTTTTTATTTGTTAACCTTTCTTATATTGACAATTTATGAAGAGATTAACCTTTAACAAATCATGCTTTTGTAAGCTGATGTTTAATCTATTTATTAAAGCCTTTGATGTTGAAGTGATATATTTTTCTAGGGGATCATGTTCTTCGTAATCTGTTTTGAATCTCCATGTTTCTAATCTTGATTTAATTGCCGTTTCTTTGAGCTTTACATCAATTGGTACTGGTTCAGGTTTCACTCTTGGTTCTCCAAATACCTCTTTTTTAAATGGGAACAGTTTTAAAGCTCTCCTCCTAACTAATCTCTTAGGTTTCGGTTTTCCAAAGATGTCTTCTTCAAACGGAAATGTTTGCCTAAAGTTTAATCTGTTTTGTTCATCTTCCTGTCCTTTAATACGGCCAATAAGTTCTGCTTTACTTAATCGAAAATAAACTTTTATCCCCTTTCCTTTACATAAGTTCTTCAATTCAACTACTGTATGTATAATTTAATTCAAAATTACTTTCTCGTTTTTATTATACAAAAAGTAATTTTAATCATTTTCGTTATCTAATACAACAGCTAATATTCATGTGACGTAGAAAATCAAGATGTCTATTAGCGTGGGAATAACAAATCAAAGTTGCTAATGATCTAATGAAAACTAATTCATTTTTATTATCCTTTTTTCAAATCTACCTTATCATGTTCATCACTATCATTTGTAGCCTCAAGTTGTTTGTCACTATCATTTGTAGGTTGAAGTTCTTTTTCACTATCCCAATTCGATACTGGTGTATGTCTTTCTACAGTACTCCATCCTCTTTTCTTTTAATAGCATTTCTTGTTCTTTTAATAATATTTCTTTTTCTAGTAGTATTGTAATGAGTTTAAGATCTTGATGATATGGCTAAATTGACTCTGTATCAAATCATATTGCTTATCTATATATATTATATACAAAATTTAAGAAAAATGAATAATTATTTTCTTCTTATTACAGAAAACGAGGTTATGGAAAGGAAAACTATCACTAACTTAAACAATGCTGTAGAGAGAACGGAATACATAGTTATTCAAAGCTTAGGAGAACATAAATATTAGTCTTAATCAACGAGCACAGAAACAAGTCTTTAGCAATAACTGCTGCAAATTCACGACAACGAAGTAAACAATTAAGGCAATGATAAATAAGGATGAGCTTATAAAAGACATGATTCAAAAATAAAGTCCTGAACATATCGTAAATACTTTCAAAATGCCCTTTGTAGAAACATAGTTATAGATGCACTTAATAGTCGAAAATTCAAAGAGTTGAAACAAATTTCAGAAATAAAGAACTTATCCGATGACTTTCTACATACCTTTGGAAACAAGATACATTGGTGGGTAGTTACATCAAACCATTAACTATCACTTTCTTTTATTGAATGTTATGAAGAACACATCGATTGGGACATACTATCAAAGAGAAAAGACTTACTTCAATATTAAGACATTATTAATAACTATCGTGATAACTTTTCTGTTACAAATTGTGTGAACGAAGGTATGTTTCCTGGTGTTATCATCATTTAAAACCAGAATTCGTACAAAACCATAAAGAACATACAAGAAAACATATTCATTTTGAAGACTACAAGTATGAATAGGCTCAGCTAATGAGCGAAGATTTTCTTAATGAGTTTAAAAAAGAAATTGATTGGCTCGTGTTTAGTGAATAAAATAACGGGAAAGTATTCGCAAAAACAGGCTATTGGGGTTTGTACACAATTCCAAGAATATTTACATTGGGGCATACTCTCTTGCAAAACAGATTTGCTCATGAATATTCTGAAGAAGATCCTGAAGGAAATTCTGATTTTGATAATCCTTTCTTTCTGAGGAAGAATGGAACTAACAACAGCGAAGATTGATGTTAAGCTTTTATGAAATAATAATTATGAAAGTTATATTAAAAGTTTTTACATAGGATTAGATATTAACTGATCATATAATTAATCAATTTCTTTAACCAAATCTTCTTCTAAGAGGGATGCCCAAAACTCATTACCCTTACCTTACGAATATCTACTTCTTGTTATACTAGGTTGAATAACTTAATGCTGTTAGGACCTCTAAACTTTTCGTATATTATCTCATGATCTGGATATTTTTTTTGCTTCATTAAGAGATTTGTATAGACTTCTCTTTTGACATCTGATAGCATAATAAGGGAAAGGAACATTAAGTTTGTTCTTCTTATATATGATTGGACAATTGTCTTTTGAATTTTCGTCTGTGTATGGTGCTGCTATTTCTTTTAAGGCCTCGTTTCGAATCCTTAATCTTCCCATTGACTCTTCGATTTCTTCTACTCTTGATTGTAATTCTTCAGTTACACTCCAATAATTATCTTTAATCAGTTAGTAACAAATAGCGTTTAAACTAAGAGAACTATCTATAGTACCCATATTTATTGTACAGAAAATATTTTTTAACTTTATTTATGGCGCTATCTGGAAGTTTTATTTCGTAGTTGCTTTTTTGATGATTTCTGCTCCTGGAATTCCGGCTCTGGAAATGTATGCTATGAGTTCTTTCGATTTTTTAACCAATTATTAAACCTCTTACTATCATCTTGACAAAACTAAGTAGCATTGACGCATCCTTTACTCTTATCAACAATCAGTTTAAAATACCCAAAAATACCATACCAATAATTGTCTTTAATCTGTTCGTAACAAATAATGTTTAAACTATCCACAGTACTCGTATTTACTGTTTAGAAAAATTTTTTTAACTTTATTTTATTACCAGGTAATATTACTGTATAAGATGAGTTTTTGAAGTGACCCGAATTCGGCTAACATAGCTTGTTATTGTAATACTCTAATATTTCATTTGAATCTTTATTTTCTACCTCCCATTGCACACAATTAAGTAGCATTGAAGTAACCTGTGTTCTTATCTATAATCAGTTTAAAATCACCAATGATACCATACCAATAGTTATGTTTGATCTCCTTGTAACATATCTCATTCAAACTTTCATCCATACTAACTTTTTATGGTTATTATTCCATAAAAGACATTTATATTTGCATCACAACATTACTTTTATCTATGCAGCTATTATGCGAATCATCAAATCCTAAAAAATTAAAGTATACTTCGTCACCTTTCTTTCTCAACACCTTTTCCACCAAGCATTCAACCTTATGTTTAGTCTTTAATAGTTCTGGCTCGTAAAATCTAACTTGCAAATCTTCTTCTTTTAATCTTTAATTCTATACGTAGTTGGATTAGATGGAATAACTTAGATAATAACAAATACTTCTGTTGACCAATTAGGTGTATATCCTTTCTCCAATAACACTTTCGATTTACTTATGCGAACATAATCACCAATTTTATGCTTCAGCTTAACATGCTTATATTCTTTCTTTTAAACTTTATCCAATATTGTTTGCTAATTCTTTTTATTAACCTCTATAGGTTTTAAACCAATTGTTCTATGCATACGATTATTATACTCGCTAACTAGTGTTGGTAATATCTCTATTCATTTATAATTTCATTGTGTTGTAAATTTATTCCACAAGTTTTGTTTAACAGTTGTATTGAATCTCTCAACAACAGAAGGTTTCTTACCACCACAGGGTGAGTAATGATTAATTTTATTTTTCTCCATCGACTTAATAATTTTTTTATTGTAAAACTCTTTGCCTTGATCACTTTGTAAGTTACTAGGTTTTCTAATTTTTAATATTGATTCAAACGCTTCCGTAAGATCCTGTCCACTCTTATCTTTAACGAGAACAGCAAAAGCATATTTTGAGAATACATCTATAATCGTTAACAAATACTTATAGCCTTTGCTTAACTTGGAAACACCTTGGAAACTCCACTATCCATTTCCACAAATCTGCTTACCATAAATCATTTATACCTTTAACAATAACACTTAACCTAGGATAATTCTTTCCGTAAGTTTTGTGAATTTCTTCTATAGTGTCTTCTCTAATACCTTTACCTTCTTCTAGTCAATCTTTCTTTTTAACGAATTGAGATCTAGTAAGAAGACATGTAGAACAAATATCTTTTTTAATATATTTTCCATTCTTTGTTTGTTCTATTCTAGTTTTATTTTTCTTCTTATCTGCTGATTTCTTACACTAAGCACAATGCATCGTATTTATTGTATAGAAAATCATTTAAATTCTCTTTCTATGTATATAAAAACAGTCAGTAATTGTCCTTCTTCGAAAGCTGAATTTTTATCTGCTTGAAACGTAATTATTTCACCATTTTTAACGTCTAAAGGAAAAGTTTCAACTAGAATATCGGTGAAAAATATATGTAGATGGTATTTATATAAACTTAATTCCATATACATTATTTTCCTATTATAGAGAAACTTATAACCATTCGATAGATTAAATATTCTAAAGATTGGGTCTTCAACATTTTTAGTTCTCAATCAGCATAATAGATTTATAGTTTATTTCTTCATAATGAACATGTTTGCTTCTTTGTAACACATTTATCTATATCATTCTTTCTAACAACATTTTCTAGCTGGGATGATATTTCTGCTTTGTAATTATTGAATTCTGATATAGCAACCTTTGCACTAAACAAAAGAACTACATTATTATTAGTCTTTTTGATTTCTTCTATATATTCTTTCTAAAAAGCGTTAATATCATCTATGTTTACGTATGTGTCTTGTAATGATTTTAATATATCTTCAAATTTGTTTCTATCACTTTCTAATTGACTATTTATTGGTAGAAGCTGATGAAAAGTTACTACATCTTGTTGGTCAATAGCATTAGCTACATTAACAAGTCTCTTTTTAAAATCAACCCATGTTCTATTATTTGATGTAAAAACTTTATCTAGATCAATAAGGTTTGTGAGCTCTTCACTAATGACATCATTCTTCCTACTTTTAACATTACGAAAGATTTAGTATTACTTTTAACATTTAGTATATACAACATTTATATCTATTTAACAGCGAGAAGAACAGTTATACGAGCTCCAACAAATACAATGAAATCATCATTCTCATCTTGAATCAAACTTTGAAATTATTAAATTTGTTGTGATGTATTGGGAAAAATATCTTTTCTCTAGGCCAAGATATAAGTGTTTCTCTAAATTCTGCATTTGTTGTAAACGTCGCAATTAAATCTGTTTCTTTATGTGTTGTATCATTATGTTTTAAAATCATACCTTCTGCTAAATCACAATGAATATGTATAGTATCAAATGGATGAAACTTTGGTACCTTATCTCCAACATGTTCTATGTTTTTAGCCAAGTTTCTCTCACTAAAACCTAACACAGTATCAATAGTATCTAAAATTATGTCACAATGTCCGTTAAGTACTTTAATTCTATTTTTCTCTCTGTCCTCGATAAATTTAATATTTTTAAAAGCACTGGTGGCGTATGGAAGATGTGATTTAATATATTCTTCTAATTCTTTTAAAGTATATTGGCCAGGTTGAACAATGAGTTGCTCTGAAAGTACATCATCGCTACAAATTGTCAACGTATTATTTTTTTCTGTAATGTTTGGTGTTAAATATGCTGTATAAAATCCCGCAACATCTACTTCTAAATCGTTTTCAAGTGGATAATGCAGTACGTGCTTAGTATAGATGAACAACCGTTTAAATTAAATACTTTCATTTATTATATAATAAAAATTGAAATGAATAAATGGAATATTCATGTAAGGTTATTAGACCAAACTAAAAAGAAGAATGAAAAGTTGTTACCTGATGATATAAGATGTTTAATTGTAGAACTTAGTGGTTGTGGTGAAATAACACTAATGATTGATAACATTTTACCAGCACCAGATTGGCTTAAATATACAAATGTTTATATCTAATCTAAAATTCTACATCAGCCTAAATATCAACAGTTAATATACCTTCTCCAAGATTTAGAACAAGATATTAATAACACAATTTGAATAGTAATAGGAAACAACGAAAGATTATTCCGTTATAGGACTGTGCGAACGATTCTGTGGTAGTGTTTGATGATTTCATTTTAGAACAACAGAGAATATTTTACTCGAGGTAGACATAAAGGTTTAAACTATTTCTATCTCGGACAAACATATTCTAAAGTACCAAAACTGGTAATAAGAGATAACTTAATCTTTCTTTGTATCTCTAGACAGGATAATGTGAATCTAAAGAATATATGTGATGAATTTGTTGGATTTGATATGTCGTTTGAAAAATTACAATCACTCTGCATTAATTGTTGGGAAGAAGAGTATGGTTTCTTAACGGTAGATATGACTAGGAAAGGGAAAAATGGAAAATACAGAAATAAAATATAAAACTTTTTAAAAGTATAGCGAGTCAAAGGGAGGTGAAATGCCCACCTTGTCAAACATACATTCTCACGCAGTTTTTATTAACGAACCTCGAACGTACTATCTCACTATAAGACCAAATCAAACCGGAGTAAACCTTAAACGTAAACAAACTCAAACGAACGTACTTGAAACGTGATTGAACGTACTTGAACGTAGGTGAACGTAGATGAACGTAAATGAACGTGCTTGAACGTAGCTGAACGTATTTGAAGTGTGTGTTTTGTTACGTTAGGTTACGTTACGTTTTTATTTTTCTTTCTATAATAAATGACTCAGTTAGATGTTGCTGAAGCCAAGGAATATATAAAGTTCAAAGAAGAACTTGTGAAAAGATTTAAGGAAATTAAACAGGCTAATCGAGGTAAATATGAGAAATATAAAGAACAAGATCAGCCTGTTATAGGTGCAATTGAAGGCTTAGAAAAAATATACCAAAAGTAACAGAATAAAATAAAAATCTAATTCAAGAGTTAGTTCCAGTTCTAAATAAAAGTGCAAGACTAGATTCTGATTTATTTGAAACACATCCAAGAACAAGTTATGATAGTTTAATAGGCGATGATGATTCGCCTGTGACTGAAGAAATTGAACACATGGGAAAACAAATTAAAGATAAAGTAGAAAGTTTAGAACCAATTGAAAAAGTAACACAATTTGGTAAAGTTGATGCAAGATATTATACAAGAGACGATAAGGTTTTTGGAGTACACGCATATAATAAGGATTGGAAAAAAATAAATATGATGGGGGACACCGAAGTTAAAATAAATGGTAATAATTTAATAATACACAATCGACATTATACAGGAACAGAAAGCTTATGGGAACTGTTAACAAGAAGCAATCCAACAAATTATGATGAAGATGATTTACAAAAATATACACAGATAGTTATTGATTCTAATGTTGCATTTCAAGATAGCAATACAAGTAGAAGAAAGCAAAAGTCTAACAGAGGTAAAAATATCTTGAAATCATTAAACCCATTTGGGACGAATATATAAAACCAACACTAGAACCAACACCGCCAGGAAAGAAAATTCTGGAGAAGGAGTAAAAATATACAACGAATTACCATAAGAATATGTATGGATGGAAGATGTGAAAAAATTAATAGATAGGTTAATAGCTATAGCTGGAGAAGAAAAAGCTGGAAATAATAACTTTTATAATGAGAAAGTAGGCAGAATGGATATGATTAATTCGAAACTCTCGGAATTTATTTCTAATGATCCAAAGGGTATAGGTTATTTGATAAAGATATTGGATACATTACCACCAAAATTTTGGAATAGGAGACGTATGGAAGAGGATTAATGAATATGATTTTAACCATGAAAAGAATACCAGAGTAACATATTCCAGGCTACGAATTTAGTGGACCTTTTTACGAAGTTACAAGAAAGGTTTGAAAGAGGAGATAAAGGTATTAACCCCCTTGATGAAACTTGCAGAGAACATGGTATTTACTACAGATATAATAAAGATATAGCTTCTGGACATATTGCAGACAAAGAATTAGAAAATAAAGCATTGGAAAGAAATGTTGCTAAAGACGCAAGCTTGATAAAAAGAACGATTACCAGCTTTAGGAACTGCTTTGACTGTGAATGCAAAAGTAAGGATTGGTTTAGGTTTATAAGTATTGTGTTTAATTTTTGTGGATTTTGCCATAAAAGTTTTATAATAAATATATAAGTATGAAGTTGAGTAGTTTTATATTTACAGTTGCTAACGAGGAACTTAAACTATTAAATATTGATCACATTTTAACCAAGAAACAGGTAAATGATAAAGCCAAAAAGATGAAAGGAGGTAGAAAAAGCGCTTAACTCTTTCTATACCTCAAGTTAAGAAAATAAACAAAGAAATAAAAGTAAATAATAATAAAGTTCAATATGGATGTTTTGTATTTACAATTACAACCATTCTAGCTTTAATAGGTGCCCTTGGTTCTGTTGCTGGAGGCACAGCTGCTACTGCAAAAACTGTAAATGATCCAAAAAGGAATAGAGAGGAATTAGAAGAATAAAAGAGAGATAACTTAACAATAGAAGAGAAGCAAGGTGGTAAATTTCCAAAAAATATAAAGCAGAAAAAGTAAAGCAATTAGACCTTTAAGTAACTTTGATCTAATTCACCTTGTTAAGCAGCTTAAGATAGGAAAATTTAGAGGCGTGTTTATGAGTGACAAAGTTCCTAAACTAAGAAAGAATGAGTGTGCCATTGTTAATTTTGATACGTCTAAAAATATAGGAAATCATTGGATTTGTTATTGCAAAGAAGGAAATAGAAAGTATCTATTTGATCCATTCGGATGTAATCCCCCGAAAACACTCGTAGAATATCTTGGTTATAATATAGATTACAGTAGCAATCGTATACAACATTTTAACGAGGTAATATATGGGCATTTATGTATCGTAGTATTAAAAATTTTTACAAATGGATATAGTTTTTGAAAAATCATTAGTCAGGTGAATAGGAATAAGGATATTTGGGGAAGTTATATTTAGGTTTGTTTTATGGGTATAATCCATAAAGCGATAAAAATATTTTTTCTTTATAATAAATATTGATAAAACAGTCATATGAATTGCAATCCCTTAAAACTAATCAAAAGACAATCAAAAATGTAAATAAACTAAGCAGATCTGTTGAGTTTAACATAGGTGTTGGGGATGGGTTTGTTCATCCTTATTATGCTGATATTTATGTAACTTGAAAATACAGGTAGATATGCTAATGGAGAATATACTGCTGGCCAGATATTAGACTTATTAAAAACTTCTTCCCACATCTGTTTTATCAAATACAAGTTAGTAAGCATGGACAGATATTGGGTATTATAGATTATCTTGGTTTAACTTTGACAGCTGTAAACACAGGTACGATTTCAAAACCAGAAGCAAATCATTATGATGAATGTGGATGGGCAGGAATTACATGGCGAAGAACAGATGAAGAATTAGAAAATGAAATGAAATGAAATCTTTGAGTTTTATGTCCCACGGTTATGCCGGTTAGGCTAAAGGAGACGGTGATGATGAGTAATGAATGAAATGGTGGAATGAAGAAAGTGGGAGGAAACGGGAGAACCCCGAGAAAACCCGCGCACACGGTATTTGTGCACCAAAAAGTTCACTTGGCGGGGTTGGGATCGAACCCGGGACCCCAACCACCAGAGGTGAACGCTCTAACACTGAGCCACCGCGGCCCTAGATGAAGAATTAGAATTGTTACTAATACTTTACCAGGATTTTGTTGAGATTATAAAGATATTATGTGGAAAGGAGGATTGAAATATACATTTAAAAGAAGTGGTTCTGATGATAATGCATTTGCTATATGAAAAAAAAGGATGGAACATATGAGAATGATAAACAACCACATCCAGGTGAACTTAAGATTACAAATATGGAGCTGAGAATGCCCATTGTTAATTATGAACCTAACTATGCTGCCTTGCTAGGAACTAACATTTTAAAAGAGGGTAAAATTCCTATTTCCTTCAACATATACCAACGTTTACAGAAATGAGTTACAGGCAAATATTTGGAATTCAATCTAACCACACAATTTAACTCAAATGAATTTGATATGCCTAATTTCGTGATTGCATTTTTCCAAACTGATAGGAATGATAATCAAGAAAGAGATTCAAGCTATTTTGATCATTGTAAAGTCCAGAATATCAATTTTTGTAATTCTAGAAATGAGTCTTTTCCTTTAGAATATTTGAACTTAGATTTGGAAAGCATAAATATCTTAAAGCTTAAAAAATGTATACGATATACAAGAGTTACAATTGGAAACATTGAGATGTTTTATTATACTAAAGAGTTTTTAGAAAATATATCAATGTTTGTAATTAACACAAGCAAGCTTAAATCAGTAATTGTAAATGATACAACTAATTTGAAATTGACTATTAATTTTGAAAGCGACGTACCAGATAAAACGATTTGTTATGTTGTAATGATTGGTAAGAAAAACTTTGAATATGATGTGCAAAGCGAAAATATAAATCAATAATTGAGAGGATATAAATCAATAATATGTTTATTAAATTTGTTTAGTTTGTAAGTGTTTTATGGTAATATAAAAACTTATTTAATAAAATGAATATTCCAGATAACATTCCACCAGATAATCTAATTGCGTTAATTGAGAATACAATATTAACACTCCAGAACTTGCTAGCAAAAAATAAGAGGAAATTTAAAAGATTAGAAAGTATTTATATTACTCTTACTGCATTTTCGATACTGCTTTCTACTTCAACTGAGTTTATAAATATATTTATTCCTGTTGCAGTCTATTCGATTATTGCAACAGCATTTGCATCTACTTCTGCCGCTATCACTGGTCTATCAACCCGATTTAAACCGGACAAGCCCATACTCACTACAAATTGTGTATTGAATAATTTTCTTGTTTTTTGCGTCTTTAGTGACACTAAATCCAGATTACAAGGAAAATTATTCCATACGTGTACCCAATGCGGATAAATTGGGGTGTCCTCCGTAGGGGACGTTGGGCATTAGAGATACAGTAAGCATATATTGAAAAAGACTATTGAATTAAAATATACAGGTTTTATTGTAAATAAAATATGAATGAACACAACTATCACTCATACATAAAAAACTATACAAAATGCAAAATATTGAATACGGATATTCTTGTTATAACATTTCAATATGCTGCTCAAAACAAGGAAAAATAATAGCATTACAGAACGCAAATTACAAGAGGGATACCCAATGTTTACTTTTGGCTGCGAAAGTCATACCAACAACAAACTTGAAACCCAATGTAACACTTTTGTCACATGATTCTTGCTTGTTTATAGCATAAACCCACCTCTTTTGTGAGAACTTCTGTTGCACATGGTCCTTAGGGTCTAAGTTGAGGCGAAAGTCATTGGGAACACGTGGATCTAATGACGCACTACAAGTGACACTCTTACAAGTAGTTTCCCATAATATAAATTTAACAGTAAATTTGAAAAATCATTCTACGAAATTGGTAACAAGTGAGTTTTTCACCATGGCCGCAACCTTTTAGCATTTGCCATGTATTATGAGTAGCGGCATCCTCACCAAACGTGTAGAAAGGGAAGCACCATTTTTTCCTCGGAAAGCAATTCGCATTGAGTGTATATTTTCATCGAATCTGTTGACTTTCCCAATATATTTATTGTATTTTTGTAAAGAGATCGGCTGTCCACAGAGATTTTTGTTCTCCTTCCGGCAACGAACCTGTCTTCTTCTTCTTCAGTGCCTTTGACTCTTGGAACGGACATTTCTGGATACGATTCTCTCAAACTTTACTAGTGACTCCATTTCCATGCGCTGACAAACTTTCAATACATGTAAATGTTGTGAAAAAGTTATCAAAATAAGTGTTGTAAGGTCCAAGGTCTTGCGGTAATCTAGACTTCATATTCAAAACAACACTTCGACCTAGACCAAGATCTCTTTATACGCTAGCTTCCTATGTACTGAGCTTCCTGATAGGGTTCAAAAGCAACCAAATAACCTGTTCGGGTGTCAGCTGACAACAGTTTATAGCTAAATCTCAGAGGAATTCTACAATTTCATGTAGCTTGAGGCTGAAAAGAAAATTAGCTTCACGTAAATTACCACACAAAGCCCCACCTACTTACACATAGAAAACGTAATCAAACAGATTGGGATAGGTACATTTGATTAGGTTTGGTAATGTAAACTTCAACAACACAATTCAATTTTTATAATTATTGTTTAATTTTAACTTTACTTACAACAATCGTTATCATTGCTATGTAGTAGCTAGATAAATTTATCTTGAAAAATTTCTGTAGACAAGAACCGCTCTCGAAGGCCTTCGCCTTTGAAGAAGACTGGACTAAATTAAAGTTAGTATATAATAAGCAAAATATCACGTATCTACTTCGTATAGAGTGTCAAAAACCTACGACATAATATATTCAAACTATGTTCTCAAATTCGGAAATTATACAAAGAAACATATTATTTACGTACAGTGCCCGGTGTCCCCTACAGGGGACACCTTCTTTCTTTTGCAAAATTATAATTACTTTTATTCAATTGTGACCAAATCTTACATTTTATATGTATAAAAGAATGTTTCAAGATAATAAATAAAGAGTTTTTAAAAAGATAGTTACCTGTTTCCTTTCTTGACTGCCATTTTCATGCAGTGAACTGTGCAAACAGCCATTAAGCCCGCAGAATGCGTAATTCTCTACTTCATATCTTAGCCGCTACGTGGATCTGAAATCGCACGGCAGTGATCTTCAGACTAGATACTTTCCAAAACTCCAAACACAACCGAAATATTTCCTTCAGATGAAACAAAGAAAACATTTAAACTGTTGTCGCCTGAGGGAACAACGGACTTTCTCGGGTTAATATAGCTTTGAAGAAAGAGTATTATAAAAATATGGTTACTCAAATTGCTATGTTTAAGGATAAGCTTAATGTTATTAAAGTAATGAATGGAACATTAACAGACGAACATATAAAATACATTGTTCATAGAATTAACTATATATATAACGAGATAAGGCCATTGCAAAAGTGAACAATTTTTTTTAAAGTTTTTTGTACAATAAATAGGAAATGGCATCACAATTAAATAAGAAAAACAATATAACCATTATAAAGTCTGTTAAACTGCAAGATCTAGAGAAAGGAAAATCATACGAAATAACCTTATGGGAATTGATACCAACAAAATACACTGGTGAAAGAGTATTAGTACATTTAAATGAAAAATACAAAACCATATTACCGCAGAGATATAATGAAGATATTGATCAAGTTTTCTATTTGGATATGAAAACTAAGAAATTGTTTTCGGGATATGAAGGAATTAAAGATCTTTCTAATGGTTATAAATGTACCAATTGTTCTTCAAAAATGAATCTGAGTAAACATTTTTTTGATAGTAATAAAATGAGTAGTTGGTATGGAGCCTCAAAAAGAAATTCATTCTTAATAACAATTTCAATGTAATTGTGAAAAATGTGCAAATCTAAACGCGAATAATTTTCAAAGTCAATGGATATTTATTCAGCTTCAACTATGACCAATGGACTTAGTTTAAGAAACTATTGTTTCAAATAGAACGAAGTTAGCAGAAGGTTCCATATGAGTATCCAAACTTGTAAATTTAAATGTATTTTAAGTCTTTTTATGGTTATAACCTCATAAAAACTGAGATTTATACATTCGCAATGCATAAATAAAAGTAGTACTTTTAAATGCCATGCAACCAGAAAAACCTTCAACAGATAGTATATTTGTTTCGCAATTGATCTTCATTTGAGTTTTTAAAATCGATCAATATCTGGCAAAGATATAACAAATTCAAAATTTCGGGAATTTTTACGGGTTTATCTTTGAGTTTTCGGGAAATGGTATTCTTTAAAAAGTATTAGAATTTTATGGTAGTATTTTTTATTTTTCAAATATCTCAATTTTATGATTTTGGAGTGTTGCAAACTTAGACCAAATTGGTTACTAGACTTATTGACTTTTTAAATTTTATGTGTTGCAACACTTATGGGTCAGCCAAAGACTAATTGTCAAAAATTAAATATCAGCCCTATTTCTAATAGGAACCAAGATATCCACAATTTTCATATTTTTTGTTTTGAATTTGCCGGCTAGTTGAACATACTCAAGCAGTTACTCACTTACTCAATAGATGGCGATACATATCATGGCGTATCATACTAGATGTATCTTGCTGTTACCAAACATCAAGTAGTTATATGGTTCTCTAAAAGATGGATCTGACTTTATGCATCAGTTACGATGGCGTTACATATCATTAAGTTTATCACTTTGCTAATAGATGGCTCTTGCTGTTGCAAAACTCATCGAATAGTTAGATGCTTATATAACAGAGGGCTCTGTCTTTATGCATCAGTTTCTGCCTGTGAGAATAATAGAGTGAATTTTCTCTCCATTATACATCTTTAGCCAGTAGCTCAGTTGGTTAGCGCGTAAAGCTTTTGGTTTGTAACTGAAAAAGTAGGTTCAAATCCCTGCCGAGGACTTGCGAGTTTATATATGCGGCCGGGGTGTAAATTTGTAATTTCTCAAGGGACTATAAAGTGAATTGATCTATACCGCTCGGTGTCTTCCATCACAGATGACTACAGTGTCCCCACCTCTCACTCAAGTGGGGATGTGGCTGGGCTTCTCTGTTACTTTAGGAACAGCAGAAATAGAAGGGAAAGGGAAACTCTGCCGCCAGGGATAGGATGGGAACAATAAGATTGTGAGCTGTGTGGGTCAATGTTGTGACTCGTATTCCGATAGGGAAAACCGAGGCTGAATGGAAAGCCACAAGTGCACTTACAGACCTCAAAGCAAGGAAGGAAAGGTACATAGAAATTGAACCAAAAATCCTAGGATCCAACTGGGGGAACAACAACAACAACAGCGCTGACCTCCTAGTTGGATCCTGGATTTCTGCGATGGCAGTTTTTCTGAAATAAACTCTGATTTTTTTAACATATTTATTTAACCTATTTCTTTTTATCTCGTGTTGGAACGTTCCAGCTCTTTTACTGGAATCGTTGAAATGAACCAGTGACAGATCATCTATTCCAGATAATGCTGTATTTATAATACATCCTTTTTCATTGGCTTTTTAAAGTTAATTTTTAACCGATTTTAATGAATCAAGTGTCAAATGAAAGCCTATCAACCGGAGATTAAAACGCAGTATAATATTTTTTATTGGATTCCATTGCAGGTAATTAGAGATAGTTATGATTTTAAATGTCATAAAAGCCTATGAAACACACATGGCCCAATCTCACTTTAGAATTGCATTTGCACTAACCTTCTGTGTTAAATAATATTTGCCAATGTACTGGGAGAGGGAAGTGTGCTCGTAGTTTGGTTTGTATACTACTACTCCAAAAGTGTAATAAAGAGAACGGATTTTTAGTGGTGTTCGATTTTCCATACCTGGGCGATAAGAAGGACACGTAATATCGTGCGTCACTGGAAAATCGGCTCCTTCGGATCAGGCGTGACCTGGTAAATGTAGAAAAGTCATCACAAAGTACAGTCAAGCGGAGGTATAAATATTCTCGATCTCCTTAAATTAAAGACGTGAATCTATACACAAAAATTCCTTATTTCAAAATACCTGAGCAAGTTCTCAATCGTGTTAAAAAAATCAGCTTACAACGGGAAAATGAGGAATATTCCAAATGCGTGGTCAATAAATGAAAATGGTATTGTGGTTTTCAGAGAAAACTAATGAACTGGTTGAAATGAATTTTGAAAAAGATTAATAATTTCAAGAAAATGTTTAGCTGTCACTCACAGGAAATTTGATAAAACTTGAAGACAACTTAGCGGATCGTCAACTATCTCCAATTATAAAATTTTAGGTAGAACGCAACACAAGGAGAGAAGTTATATCTTATTAAAAATTTAGCATTGAAAGGTGCTGAGAAACAGAATTTGATGGCGGAAAACGAAAGAAAACGTACCTCCGTACAGAGTTAGAACGCAAACAGAGTTTGAACGCCGTACAGAGTTCCAGTTGTAAATTCCAATTAGCATTATTTTCATTTGAAATTTTTTAGTTACCTATAGTCGACCATTCTTCAAATATTATTATGTTTGCCAACATGTGCGAATTGATCATTTCCTAGCCCTGGCGCTGATTTTTCATGTCCCTTCTTTTAGAAAGGGTATCGTAAGTGAGAGTAAAAGGTTAAGTTGATTTTGAGTTTAACGTCCCATTCAGCAGCCATAGTCTATGAGAGGTAACCTACTGATTACAGTGGAATGCTCAGCACATGAGCTTCCATTGGGAATACACGAAATGGTTACAAGTTTACGCCCAAAACATAGTATATTTTGAAACTGTAATCGTAGAAAAATTACACTTGGCATATAAACTTATTATAAATAGTTAGTGACCAAGTACTATATTAGTGACCAAGTACTACACCGTTTCCGAAAATTCTGCCTCTAGCAGAGAAAAGAAGTAATACCTAAAATCTCTCAACTTCCATCTTGTATTTGTAAACTAAACTAGCGAGGAAATATTTTAACTATTTAAAATGAATCTCAAAGACGGTGAGCAGTTGGATTCACTTGAATCGTTTTAGGAGGGAAATGTTTGAATATTTCAAATATAATAGTTGCATAATCTTATTTGCTTAGTTCGAAAAAGTAAGATTGTGTATATTATTTTATGGCTTCTGCAATATATTTAATGGTATTTTGAGCCATTTTAGGAACCCAGAAGCTCAAAATTTGGAACCTGAAAAGCCAAACTTTAATTACAAAGTTTGATCAAAAATACGGTGAATAATTTTATTAGAAACGAAGTAATAGTCTTATATGCAATTTCATTTAACCTCCTTAATGTCGTGTTCTTGGCTAGCAATGCACTTATCGAAACGTCGAATATGACTGGAAGCATTTCAGGAAGCTTTCTCATGGAACTATGTTCAGCGTCTCTGTAGTGGTCGCCTCAGTGTCAGTAACAATGCCAAAACGTTTTCCTGTAAGCACGGCTTTAATTTTTGGGAAGAGTTGCAAGTTGTATTGTGCTATATCTGGAGAGCTCAGTGAATGTGAAAAAGACTAATAGTTTTCCGACCAAAAATTTTGGGATCAATAAGGAGGTCTGCAAGGCGATTTTGCGTATTGAAGAAGGAAGCTATTTCCTCATTTAATCGGCGGATGTAATGCTTTCAAAGGACTCATTACAAACGTTTAATTCTCCGAAAAACTCTAGACTTTTATTTTGGCCATTTGAATGGATCATTTGTGCCATGTTTTGTCCGTTCTATTCTGATTTTGACGTCGAGGGACATCTCTATTATTGTTCCATTTCAACCGATCTCTTGCTCCCTTTATATTGCTCATACTAGTTGTAAACAATTTTTAATGCAACCCTTCATCACCATACAGTAAATTGTGACAGTTTGTGAGCTTGTTTGCACTTTTCTGCAGCTTAAATCAGGAGTTAATTTTGGTGCGTGACATATATTCTTATCATGACCTCATTATTTTGCCTCTGGAAGCCATATAATATATCAGAATTCATTTAAACTCTACAACGATTGCACGAAAAGTTTTGGCTATTGCATTTACCCGGTGAAATGGATAAAATATCGATAGATTGCACTTTGCAACTAAGTGTTGCAACTACGTTAAGCATTGTTCGCGGTGGCTCACTGGTAGAGCGCTTCCTCTGGTGGGCCAATAAAATTTGTAGTGGGCAAGATCATATCCATGATTTTTTCAGGGTACTCCTGCTCAATCCCACATTCTATACCATCAATTATTCTAATATAATTGATTTGCTTCAATCATTGGGAGCGGTAAATCAGTGGTAGACCGTTTTTTCTGGTGGGTCAAGTAAGTTTGTGGTTTACAAGATTGTATCCGTGTGTTTTTTCAGGTTACTTTCACTTCCTCCCACATTTCATTCTACCAATTCTTCTATTGTCATTGACTTACTTTAATCATTTGACGTGGTGGCTCAGTGGTAGAGTGCTTCGTCTGATGTGATAAGTAACTTTGTAATCGACAAGATCGTATCCATGGGTTTTGTGAGGGTATACCCGATTATTCCCACTTTTCATTCCACCAATTCCTCTATTATTATTGACTTGCTTCAATCATTGCGCGCAATGGCTCAGCTGTAGAGTGCTAACTCTGGTGGGCCAAGTACGTTTGGGGTGGTCAAGATCGTATCCGTGGGTTTGACAGGGTACTCCCGCTTCCTCACACATTTCATTCCACCAATTCTTCTATTATTATTGACTTGCTTCAATCACTGTGCCCACTGACTCACTGGTAGAGCACTTCCTCTGGTGGGCAAAGTAAGTTTTTGGTGGAAAAGATCATATCCATAGGTTTACTCAGGATACACCTGCTTTTTCACAGTTTTGACTCCAGCAACTACTCTATTATTATTGAATCGGTTAGTAATGCGCGCGTTGGCTCAATGGTAGAGCGCTTCCTCTGGTGTGCTAAGTAAGATTGTGGTGCAGAAGATCGTATCCGTGAGCTTTGTCAGGTACTCCCGCTTCCTCCCATATTTCATTCCACCAATTCTTCTATTATTATTCGCTCTCTTCAATCATTGAGGGCAGTGGGTCAGTGGTAAAGCGCTTTATCTGGTGGGCCAAGTAAGTTTGTGATGGACAAGATCTTATCCGTGGGTTTTCTGAGTGTACTCCCGCTTCTACCAACTTTTGATTCCACCAATTCCTCTAGTATCATTGACTTACATTAATCATTGGGCGTCGTGGCTCACTGGTAGAGCGCTTTCTCTGGTGTTCCAAATAAGTTTGTGGTTTACAAGTTTGTATCCCTGGGTTTTGTCAGGGTACTCCCTCTTCCTCCCTCACTTCATTCCACCAAAACCTCTATTATCATTGATTTACTTTAATCATGGCGTTCAGTGGAAGACTGTTTCCACTGCTGTGCAAAATAAGTTTGTGGTGGACAAGATTGTATCCCTGGGTTTTGTCAGGGTACACCCTCTTCCTCCCTCACTTCATTCCACAAATTCCTCTATTATCATTGACTTGCTCCAATAATTGGGCGCGGTGGCTCAGTGGTAAAGAGCTTCTTCTGGTGGGCCAAGTGAGATTGTGGTGGACAACATCGAATTCGTGGGTTTTCTCAGGGTGCTCCCGCTTATTCCCACTTTTCACTCCACCAATTCCTCTTTTATAATTTACTTGATTCAATCATTGGGAATGGTGTCTCTCTGGTAGTACGCGTCCTCTGGTGTGTGGGGTCCTTACTGTTTCGATCCCCTGATTGATAAATTTGTGGTGGACAATATCATATCCGAGAATTTTGTAGGGGTACCCTCGCTTACTCCCACATTTCATTCCACTAATTATTCTACTATCATTGACTTGCTTCAATCATTGGGCGCAGTGGGTCAGTGGTAAAGCACTTCCTCTGGTGGGCCAAGTAAGTTTGTGATAGACAAGATTGTATACATTGAGTTTCTGAGGGTCTTCCCGCTTCTTCCCATTTTTAATTCCAGCAATTCCTCTATTAGCATTGACTTACATTAATCATTGAGCGCGGTGGCTCATTGGCAGAGCACTTCCTCTGGTGGGCCTATTAAGTTTGTAGTGGACAAGATCGTATCCATGGTTTTCTTAAGGGCACTCCCGATTCCTCCCACATTTCATTCCACCAATTGCTCAATTTTCATTGACTTGGTTCAAACGTTGTGCACAGTGGGTCAACTTTAGGGCGCTTCCTCTGGTGAGCTAATTAAGTTTGTGGTGGACAAGGGCGTATCTGTGGGTTTTCTCCGGGCACTCCTTCCCACTTGTCATTCCACCAATTCCTCTATTATCATTAACTTGCTTTAATCATTGGGCGCGTTGGCTCAGTGGTAGAGCGTTTCCTCCGGTGGGTCAAGTAAGTTTGTGGTGCAGAAGATCGTATCCGTGGGTTTTGTCAGGGTACTCCCGCTTCTTCCCACTTTTTATTCCAGCAATTTTTCTATTCTAATTGACTCTTTAATCTTTGGGCGCGATAGCGCAGTGGTGGAGCCCTTTCTCCGGAACATGGGATAGTTATTGTTTCGATTCCCGGCGTAGTAAGTTTTTGGTGGACAAGGTCGTGTCCGTTGGTATATCAGGCTACTTCCGTTTCCACCCACATTTCATTCAACCAATTCTTCTATCATCATTTACTTGTTTTAATCATTGAAGAGGTCTTGGTCCGTTGAGCATTGCGGTGATGTCAGAAATCAGATCCAGGTCCAATCATTTGGGTTGTGATATAAACCTTTGCTGTGGTTCAATCTCAGTATTTTATTACGCGAGATAAAACCATCCATACAGCTATTAATGTTTTTCTATCTTGCGATCCAGGTATTGAGATTGAGCTAATTCGGAATCTCGTTTTTGGGGCTTTGAGGCCAGGAACCAATTTTGGACATTTCGCTGTCCTCAAACGACTAGGATCTTTCCAATGTTACCATCCGCGTCCAACAACCCAATGTTTAAAAGGGGAATAGAAATGACCCACGTGTAAAATTTCGGGCCCAGTTTCTTCAGGTTGAAGGCTAGGGATCGATGTGTGACATCCCAATTGTGCTCTTCGGATCAAAATCTTTCAACTGCCGCCAACGCCGTCAAACAACTTCATGTTTAATAGAAGTGACCCGAGGCCATAACGTCAGGACCCCGTTCCTTGAGCTTCGTTGCATGGGCCTGATATCTGACATTACTACTGCACTCAGGGGCAGTGGTAATGTCACAAATCATTAACCTAACTATGTGGGCAAGTTGGTGTCCCTTTGGTACCCCAGAATTTTTCAATGAATGCATTTTTTACTAATTCTATTAATTTTTCTTTTAAAAAGGTGCAATCAATACGTTTGTTTATTTAATACGTAGTCACTGTTGAACAAAGTTCTCAGTTTTATATCTGGCAATAAGACTCCTCTCTTCTGTCTCTAGACCCAGTCATATTACTTTTAATAAAAGCCAAATTACGATTTTTATCAACAAAGAGAAGCTGTTCTACTAACTCTGTTAAATAATAATAATAATAATAATAATAATAATAATAATAATAATAATAATAATAATAATAATAATAATAAATTAACTGAATAATAAAGATATTTTTCACCTTTCTTTAACATTGTTGTAGGCTTCTCTGAATCTGGATATGTGTTTTATAGTGTATAATGCAAGAAGGCTTCAAACAACAATCAGTAAAAGACACAAACTTCGTATCAACTTGTTCTACAAAGTACTAAACAACTGACCTTGTTTCTGTTTGCCTTTAAACACAATGTTACGATTTACAAGGCAAAGACATAAGTAGAGAGTCACGTGATAATTCGCCTAAGGGCATTTCTTTGCTAAACTGAACACTGACATTCTGTCAATACTATATTGCATAGCTATCAATATGTCACACTCGCAGGTTCTTTCCAAACGTTTGGTATAACAGGTTAATCAAACTACGTTGTTGTAGGTAAAGGATGAGACTCTGAAAGACCGATAAGTTTTGGATCTCACAGCCGTAGCTAGAAATTTCGTTGCCCGCAGCGAAGTACAATTCGGCGTCCCCCGACACTCACGTTACCAAGTTTTGACTTTTCCTTTCTGTGCTTTTATTTTTAACACATAAGAAAAACACCGTTTTTTGTTATGCTACGCTGATATTTTTTACCAAGGCGCTTGGACACACCGTTGCAACAGCCAAAAGCGATCGTTAAGTATTCTTTAACAAATAAGAGCCGCTTTGAAGAGGCTTATTTTAGATCTGCTGCTAAACTTGACAAAACTACCTTGTATACAAATCCACTTGGAGAATAATTATGAAAAAAGCATGTAGTCGTTTTTCCTACTTTAGGGGGACCATGCTACACATGGAGCTGGTGGACGGAAGTGGTAGCTTTGGAAAGATTTTGGTCCCGTGAGTGCAGTAGTAATGTCAGAAATCAGACCCAGGCCACGAAGCTCAAGGAATGGGGTCCTGACGTTATGGGCTCGGGCCCCTTCTATTCACCTATTAAACATGAAGTGGTTGGACGGTGTTAGCGACATTTGAAAGGCTTTGATCCGTTGAGCACAATTGTGATGTCAGAAATCGATCACTAGCCTTGAACCTCAAGAAACTGGGCACCGAAGTTTTAGACGCTGGTCATTTCTATTCCCCTTTTAAACATCGGGTTGGTGGACGCGAATTGTAACATTGGAAAGACCCTAGTCGTTTGAGGACGGCGAATGGCCCGAAATTGGTTTTTGGCCTCAAAGCGCCAGAAATGAGTTTCCGAATTGGCGCAATTTCTTGGCTGCGCAAGATAGAACAACATTAATAGCTGTATGGATGGCTTTATCTCGCGTAATAAAATACTGAGATTGAACCACAGCAAAGGTTTACATCACAACCCAAATGCTTGGAACCGCATCTGATTTCTGACATCACCGCAATGCTCAAGTTACCAAGACCGTTCCAATGATTAAAGCATTAATGATAATGTAGAAATTGATGGAATGAAAAGTAGGAAGAAGCGGTAGTACCCTGAGAAAATCCACGGATACGATCTTGTCCACCACCACCAGAGGAAGCGTTCTACCACTGAGCCACTGCTCCCAATGATTAAAACAAGTAAATGATAAGAGAGAAATTGGTGGATTGAAAATTGGAAAGAAGTGGGATTACCCTGAAAAAACTCACGGATATGATCTTGTGCACCACAAACGTACTTGGCCCACCAGATGAATCGCTCTTCCACTGAACCATTGCGCCCAATGATTTAAGTAACTCAATGATAATAGAGGTATTGCTGGAATTAAATATGGAAGGAAGCGGGAGTACCCTGAAAAAACCCACGGATACGATCTTGTCCACTTGAAACCTACTTAGTCCACCAGAGGAAACGGTCTACCAGTGAGCCACTGCGCCCAATGATTAAAGTAAGTCAATGATAATACAGGAATTGGTGGAGTGAAAAGTGGGAAGAAGCGGGAGTACTCTGTGAAAACCCACGGATAAGACCTTGTCCACCACAAACTTACTTGCCCCACCAGAGGAATCGCTGTACCACTGAGCCACTGCGCCCAATGATTGAACCAAGTCAATGAGAATAGAAAAATTGGTGGAATGAGATGTGGGAGAAAGGGGGTAGTCTGACAAAACCCACGAATACGATCATGTCAACCACAAACTTAGTAGCAAGGGGATTGAAATAGTAGGGACCCCACGCACAGATGAAGCGTTCTACCACTGAGACACCGTGCGCAACGATTAAAACAAGTGAAGGATAATAGAGGGAATGGTGAAATGAAAAGTGTGAAGAAGCGGGAGTACCCTGAAAAAATCAAGGACACAATCTTGTCCACCAGAAACTTACTTGACCCGCCAGAGGAAGCAATCTACCACTGAACCACTGTGCCCAATGATTAAACCAGGTCACTGATAATAGACGAATTAGTGGAAAGTGAGATGAAACGGGAGTACCGCATGTAAACGCTCCTATAACATCTTGTCCACCGAAAACGTAATTAGCCAACCACAGGAAGCGCTCTATCACTGAGCCACTGCGTCCAATGATTGAAGCAAGTCAATAATAATAGAAGAATTGGTGGAATGGAATGTGGGAGGAGGCGGGAGTACGTTGAAAAAACCCACGGATACGATTTTGTACACCACAAACTTACATGGCCCAACAGAGGAAACGCTCTGCTAGTGAACCACTGCGCTCAATGATGGAAGCAAGTCAAAGATAATAAGGAATTGATGGAATGAAAAATGTGAAGAAGCGGGAGTACCCTGAGAAAACCAACGGATACGATTTTTTCCACCACAAACTTACTTGGCGTACCAGAGGAAGCAATCTACCACTTAGCCGCCGCGCCCAATTATTAAACCAATTCAATGATAATAGAAGAATTTTTCGAATGAATGTGGGATGAATAGGGTGTACCCTGAGAAAGCCCACGGACATGATCTTAAACACTACAAACTTACTTGGCCCACCAGAAGAAGCGCTCTAAAACTGAGCCACCGCGCACAATAATTAAACCAAGCAATGATAATAGAGGAATTGGTGGAATGAAAAGTGGGAAGAAACGGGAGTACCGTATGCAAAATCCGCTGATACAATCATGTCCACCACAAACTTACTTAGCCCACCAGAAGAAGCGCCCTACCACTGAGCCACTGCACCCAATGATTGAACCAATCAATGATAATAGAAGAATTGGTTGAATGAGATGTGAGGAGGAAGTGAGAGTACTCTGACAAAACTCACGGATACGATCTTGTCAACCACAAACTTACTAGCCAGGGGATCGAAACAGTAAGGACCCCACGCACCAGATGATGAATTCTACTACTGAGCCACCGTGCCCAATAATTGAAACAAAACAACGATAAAAGTGGAATTGGTGAATTGAAAAGTGGGAAGAAGCGGGAGTACCGTGAGAAAACCCACGGATAAGATTTTGCCCACCACAAACTTAATTAGCCCACCAGAGAAAGCGCTCCACCACAGAGGCACTGCGCCGAATGATTGAAGCATGTCAATGATAATAGAGGAAATAGTGGAAGGGAATGTGATAGGAAGCGGGAGTACCCAGACAAAACCCACAGATACGAACTTCTGGGCCACAAACTAGTAGAAGATCTCTACCACTGAGCCACGGCGCCCAGCGATTAAGGTAGGTCAATGATAATACTGGAATTGGTAGAATAAAAAGTAGAATGAATGGGAGTACCCTGACGAAACCCACGAATACGATCTTGTCCATTATAAACTTACTTGGCACACCAGACAAAGCAGTCTACCAATAATCCACCGTGTCCAAAGATCTAGGTACGTTAATAATAATAGATGAATTGGTGGAATGAAATGTGCGAGTAGTCGAGAGTACCTTGACATAACCCACGGATAGTATCTTGTAAACTGCAAACTTAATTGGCCCACCACAAACTTAATTAGCCCACCAGAGAAAGCGCTCCACCACAGAGGCACTGCGCCGAATGATTGAAGCATGTCAATGATAATAGAGGAAATAGTGGAAGGAAATGTGATAGGAAGCGGGAGTACCCAGACAAAACCCACAGATACGAACTTCTGGGCCACAAACTAGTAGAAGATCTCTACCACTGAGCCACGGCGCCCAGCGATTAAGGTAGGTCAACGATAATACTGGAATTGGTAGAATAAAAAGTAGAATGAATGGGAGTACCCTGACGAAACCCACGAATACGATCTTGTCCATTATAAACTTACTTGGCACACCAGACAAAGCAGTCTCCCAATAATCCACCGTGTCCAAAGATCTAGGTACGTTAATAATAATAGATGAATTGGTGGAATGAAATGTGCGAGTAGTCGAGAGTACCTTGACATAACCCACGGATAGTATCTTGTAAACTACAAACTTACTTGGCCCACCAGAGGAAGCGCTCCACCACAGATCCACCGCGCCCAATGTTTAAACCACGTCAATGATGGTGGAGGAATTACTGGAACGAAAGCAGGAGGAAACCGGAGTACGATAAGTAAACCTACGGATACGATTTTGTCCACCAAAAACTTACTAGCCCGGGGATCGAAACAGTAAGGACCCCAAGCATAGATGAAGCGTTTTAGCACTGAGCCACCGTGCCCAATGATTGAAACAAGTCAACCAGAATAGAGGAATTGGTGAAATGAAAAGAGGGAATAAGCGGGAGTACCGTGAGAAAACCCACAGATACGATCTTGTCCAAAACAAACTTAATTAGCCCACAAACTAGTAGAAGCTCTCTACCACTGAGCCACGGCGCCCAGCGATTAAGGTAGGTCAATTATAATAGAGGAATTGGTGGAATAAAAAGTGGGAAAAATCGGGGGTACCCTGACAAAACCAAGGGATACGATTCTGTCAATTACAAACTTACTTGGCACAAAAGACGAAGCGCTCTACCACTGAGCCACTGCGCCCAATGATTAAGCCAAGTCAATGATAATAAAGGAATTGGTGGAATCAAAAGTGGTTAGATACTGGAGTACCGTAAGTAAACTCACGGATATAATCTTGTCCACCAAAAACGTAATTAGCCCACCAGAGGGAGCGCTCTAGCATTGAGCCACTGCGCCCAATGATTGAAGCAAATCAATGATAATAGAAGATTTAGTGGAATGAAATGTGGGAGGAAGCGGGAGTACCCAGACAAAATCCACAAAATCCCATTACAAACTTACTTGACCCACCAAAAAAACACTCTACCACTGAGCCAGAGTGGCCAATGATTGTAGCAAGTCAGCGATAATAGAGGAATTGATGTAAGGAAAAGTGGGAAGAAGCGGGAGTACCCTAAGAAAACTGAAGGATACAATCTTGTCCACTACAAACTTACTTGACACACCAGACGAAGCGTTCTACCTTTGAGTCACCGCGTGCAATAATTAATTTAAGTCAATGATAATAGAGGTATTGGCGGAATGAAATGTGGGAACATGCGAGAGTACCTTGACAACACCCACGGATACGATTTTGCAAAACACAAACTTACTTAGCCCACAAGATGGAGCGCTCTACCACTGAGCCACCGCGCCAAATGATTATGGTAGGTAAATGTTAATAGAGGAATTGGTGGAATGAAAAGTGGGAACAAACGGGAGTACCGTATGTAAAAACACGAATACAATCATGTCGAACACAAACTAAATTAGCCCACCAGAAGAAGCGCTCTAGCACTGAGCCACTGCGCCCAATGATTGAAGCAAGTGAATGATAATAGAAAATTTGTGGAATGAAATATGGGAGGAAGCGGGAGTACCGTATGTAAACCAACGGATAGGATCTTGTCCACCACAAACTTACTTGGCCTGGGATGGAAAAAATAATTACCCCACGCTCCAGAGGAAGCTCTCTACCACTGAGACACCACGCCCAATGATTAAACCAAGTCAATGATAATAGAGGAACTGGTGGAGTAAAAATTGTGATAAAAGGGAGTTGCCTGACGAAACCCACGAATACGATCTTGCCTATTACAAACTAACTTTGCACACCAGACAAAGCACTCTACCAATAATTCACCGCGTCGAATGCTAAAAGTACGTAAATGATAATAGACCAATTAGTGGAATGAAATGTAGGAGTAGTCGATAGTACCTTGACATAAGCCACGGATAGTATCTTGTATACCGCAAACTTACTTGGCCCACCAGAGGAAGTGCTCTGCCACTGAGCCACCGCTCTCAATGATTAAATGAAGTCAATGATAGTAGAAGAAATGTGTGGAATGAAAAGTGGGAGGAAGCGAAAGTACACAGACAAAACCCACGGATACAATCTTGTCCACCAATAACGTAATTAGCCCAACAGAGGACGCGCTCCATCACTGAGCCACTGCGCACAATGTTTGAAGCAAATCAATCATAATAGAATAATTGGTGGAATGAAATGTGGGAGGAAGCGGAAGTACACAGACAAAACCCACAGATACGATCTCTTAGACCACAAACTTACAAGAACAAGAAAATCTGAAGTTGCTAGGAAACATTTTAAGAAGCAATATCTTTTAATGTTAAAGACCACTGCCCTTTGATCGTCTTTTAATAACTACATGAGCAGTAAAGACTGATAAGTCCCTCTCCTATTATGTCTTTATAAATCCATATACGTTATCCGGATATTATCCTCTTATCCATATTATCTATATATCCATATTATCCATATATCATCCGTATGTAATCAGTTATCCGAATGTTCTATTATCCAAACCTTATCCGCTATCTTAATTTTATAAATTATCCGGATAAATCCATTATCCGAATATTATCCGACATTCAGATATTATCCGTCATCCGGATATCAACCGTTATCCGGATATTATCCGTATATTATCTGTTATCCGTCATCCGTTTTGTTATCCGCCAACCGGATATTGCAAATCCGGAGAAGTTTCTATGCAATATAAGAATAAAAAATTATCCAGTTGTGGCCATCCCTAATCAGCATCATGAGAGAAATACACGAACTAAACGTCTTCAAATCTGTTACACATGAACAGGGGCGGTTCCACGGGGCAATCATGGTATATAAATAAAACCCATTCCAGAGTTTGGAACTCTTAAAAGTAACTCTAAGTACGAGTATTATGAACCACCGAGCCGCCAGAAGTCCATCGTAGATCCGCCTCTGAACAAGAGAATGGGAAACACTTATTATTCACATTCAGTTTGCACATCTCAACAAATATACAATATTTTCTTTCACTTCCATCTACTACTGCATTCTACTGAACTGTAACGACTTTTTATTTTTAAAAATAATTATTCATTTCTCAATAATTGTAAATGTTTTTATGTTACCATAAATAGAGTCAACTAGAAGTGTTTTTGTAACGAAGAAATAACAACATGAACTTTGAAATATCTTCTCACAAATTTTCGAGAGTTGTGAGTCGATGAAATTTACTTTCTCTTTTACCGATTACCTCGAAACCGCTGTAGCCAGAATTAGCCCAGAATAGGGGACTTATATTAAGGAAATGAAAATTTCAGGAAAATGCAGAAATATTTTAGTCTGAGAGAAAAAAGGAGTGAAATCTCTAATTTCTAGTTCTATTATTCTTGTAGCTCTTAGTCCGTACTAAAGTTCTAATAGAGATATGGCCAAAGAATTATGACTATTTTGTAGAACACTCCACTTTAATATTACAGGAAATTCATCTTCCGGCTTGCTTGGTTGTGAAAAGTAATAGAGTGTATTTTTATATTATGTAAATTATGTGTATCGACGCTGATTTGTGATAACAATCAGAAACAGAAGTAAAAGGCAAATTACAGTAATGGTTTTCTGTTAATTTTTGTATTCATGGGGAGGCGGAAAACCTACTTTTATCTTAACATTTGTTTTTTTCTTAAAATTTCTATTTGGGTTCACACCCTTCCCCCTCAACATTGAATACGGAAATGGAGAACTTTGAATTTGATTGTTGATTCCAGTATATTTCAAGCATCACTTCTCGGACCTGGCCCTGTGATATGTCGATACATCACTATCGTCGATATCTTTATTATCTTATATCAACCTTTGATATCGCGAATATATGGACATGAATATATCATTCTATATTTTCGATATCGATATTCTGGGGGCGGCGAGGTATAAGGGACCCCTAAGACTTGCGATGGATGAAGATATTAAACTTACCTTTTACAATATTGTATTCTATGCACTCATGCTCTTAGGCAGAGTCAGAAATTTTGAAAAGGAAATGATTTTAATAATAATAATAATAATAATAATAATAATAATAATTATTATTACTATTATTATTATTATTATTATTATTATTATTATTATTATTATTATTATTATTATTATTATTATTATTATTATAACAATGGGGTTTACAGCTAGGATCCCATTTCTTTATCTTGCATGGGAGGGCCGCATGTCTGCTACGCCACTGGTGTCCCCTATCCTGTGTTTGTATCTTTTTCGTTTCGTTTAGCTATTTCTTTTTGTGCTGTTAGGCTTTTATATGAAACCTTTATATTATATAACTTTTTCTTTTTATGAGTTTCTTTTTTTTGGGTGGGGAGGGAGGAAAGGCAGAAATACTTTCATCTTATATCTGTTTCTTACCATTCGTCTAGTTTGAACTGCTTAAGTAAGTCATTTTGTAACTTTTGATGTCATCTAACTCCGTCACAATAATAAAATTGTTATTCTTAACAATTGGTTTTATTCTCCTATTTGCAGTTTGCCACACTGATATATTTTTGACAAAATTGATGTTTGCGCTAACGCCTTTGGAATTTGCAACCAACCCAACCGCCGAGCTTTTTGGGTTGCCTGCTATTGCAGGAAAAGGAGAATTGCAGTTGGTAATGTACTTTTAGAGTTGTGTATACAATATTAAAACTTATAGGTTTAGTATGAGTGAAATTCATTAATGTAGTCGGAGAAGTACTGTACTGTAACTTTAAACTGAACTACAAGCCTGGTACTGTACAGTACTAGTATTTCCCACTCTACTGCACTAGAATTACTTGTTAGAAGACATGAGCTCAATTATTGTCTTTTGTCGCTGTGAAGAGAGTCTATTGGACGACAGGTAGTTCCCACAAACATTATGTCGGCAGGCGTAGCAGTTCATCTTGTTCTGTTTAATAGTAATAATTTCCCAAAGATAATAACCCCCCTGATGGAATTATTTTTTAACTACTGTATGTACTTGACATGAAAAAATAAAGGATCAAGTTTTTACAACACTTTCAACATTTCTCCAGTACCGTTCATGTATTGTGGTCAAAAAAGCTGTTTTGGAATGCTATACGCTATGTATTACAACACCATATAGCCCTGGCCCCATAGTATAACCCCGTAAAAAATCGAGGTCCAGAGAATTTGATTTTTGATTTGTGTTCTCGGATCGTTATTGAATTAATTTAGCTTGGGTAGACATTTCTAATCCGGGCCGATTAGGTTCTGAACGTCATTTTAACCCTTTCGATACGGTGCGCTTTTTGATGTTTTCGTTGACGAAGTTATGCAGGTGCTGCAGCTTCCCTAACTATCCTATTGAAACTTTCTATGGTGCGTTATGTTGGCCAAAGAAAAGGTTTTCAGATGCTGGTATATTTGTTTCAAATTAGCTAATAAGAGGGAAATTATAGAGGGAAATTTTTTTTTCAAAATTTTCACCTAACTCCGGGAATTAAAATTTCTCATGGTTGGAAACACTGTAGCTAGATAGATGCAACTCATCTTAAAATAAACTTTGGTACACCACTAATATATCGTAGAAATATCATGTCGATGTCTAACAAACTAAGCATGTAATTCCAAAAAAACATATCATTTTATCTTTTAAAAATTCGCCATTTTCTGGACGTCATTTTTAAGAATGGCGAATATATTTTAATGATGACTTAGTATTTCGTGAATCATGAGATCTACATTCAACATTCTTGTGTCAAAACGTAGATTATGAAGGTCAAATATCCTTATAAACATAGAAAATATCCTATCAGTGCGACATTTTAGTCATTTTACAAAATAGCGAATATTATATAGGAAACTAATAAGGAATGTTATTTTTTGGTTTGTTTGAGTTATGCCATAGTAGTTAAAGGAGACATGGGCCTATTGATTATAGAGAATCCAAACCACTTTTTATTTCAACTGTACCCCTACCGGGAATCGAACCCGGGAGTATACACTCAAGGCATGCGTACTAGCAACTAAATTAACTGTAGGTCTAACGGAAAGTTATGATGGAGGCTGTAATAAATAACCAATAGACATGTATTGAAATGAAGTAAATATAAATAGGTTTCAATCCTTTTATTGTGATCAGCAAAAATGTCTAAGATCATGAATAGAAGTAATTGACACAAGTAGATGAAATACATAAGTTTGCCTATGGGTAGGCCTACACAAGTATACAAATTAAAATTAGAAAGAATACTCATTATAAGTAATGAATTCGTGTATATAAATTTGTTTGATTTACATCTGTATGAAAAACGTGACAATTTTAATTCAATAATGATGCAAATTGCAAATCAAAAATAAAATTTTGTGAAACACGATTTCTTTTTACAGGCGTATATCATGAAACTGGATTTAATTATGTCCATTTGCAATTACGCGTTTTTACAGTCACCTGCATTACATTTCTAGCATGACAAACACTTCAGAAGAGGGTATCGGCAGGAGCATCTTTTCGTAGCGCAGGTTTTGCAGTTACATGTTCACTGAGTAGAGGGTTTAAAAATTTAATAGGTTTAAGAACACCATCAACGTTTTCCAATTGAAACTCACAGAGGTCTTTTGGAACATACGAACGATTCAAAACATTTACACATCTTCTGAGTAAATAAAATGCTTTTTTAATGTAATCATGCATGGACGATGACGTTGGCGGAAGATCACTTAGTGGGACTGATCTCTTGAACTCATTGTAGGAAAGTTAATCAAAACTGTCAACATCACACTTTGTTTTCCACACTCGCACAAGATACATGTCGACGACTTTGAAGTCACAGTCGTCGTCAATCTCAGCAAATTCTTTTAGAAACTTCACTGGTTTAGCAGCTAAAACTCCACGCTTAGTTCCTATTTTCCTCAAAATGTCATTACCTGTAAGAATATGGGCCTTGATGAAAACATTGTAAAACATATCCATAATTCTTCCAACCTTGACTTATAAGAAGTGCATCATAATGAAGTAACAGAATAATTACATCTGTGTTATTCGATAGAAAAATTATTCACTTCAAACCTTTTCGAACTGCCCACTCTACATATGGAATGAACAAAGGTCAGCTTCCTCCAATTTGTATTTCAGTTCTTCCACAATATGGCCTGCACCGTTTCAATATATTTGTGCTGGCATCAATTCCTCATTAACACTCATTCCACTAGCAATAATTGAAAATTCTGAGTTTGCTGAAACGTCAGTAATATTTCGCCGCATTAGCATCTCCAGATTAAGCTTGTTTGATGTAGATGACCATAATTTATCATGTTGCAAAGGCAGAGGTGTAGAATTTGTTATGCATGCAAGTTCGATTCATCCAGTTGTAGACATTCTCCTGATTTTCTCATATTCTTTGAGCGAAAGTTCAAGATAACTGTCAAATATGATATGCGGTTCTTGCAGAGTAAATACTGATTTTAATATTTGTAGACCTCTCTGAATAACCTCTCCAAAATTTTTCATAGATGACAGTTTGACCGTTCGCAATTGGGACATATAATCCACAATAACAGCAGTGTTTAGTGCAGGGACATTTTCGAAATAAAAATCGCCAGATGAAAGACATTTTTCTAATTCTTTAAAGAGTGTGTGTTTTTACTGGTTTTGTCGCAGCATCTCCATCAAATAACGCACTTGTTGGAAGAAGGTCGTGAGACATAATGTTCTTGATAGGTTCACCCCCCTTTCATTTGCCACATATATCTCTATGTGGACTTGGGAAAGAATTTTATTTGAGATCACCAGTGGAGCTTTTCTGGTTGCTGGTTCTGTTACAATGCTCCGATTAAAGCGTGGAAAGTTAGCTTTATTGATTACGTCGAAAAACGATTTTATTTTCAATACAAACTTCTCCTGCTTCAGCTGTGTATATAATTCTGACCCTTGTGAAACGATATCTAATAGATAATATGCCTTTACATCATTATTCACATGTTTTGTGACAAATTATGCAGCCGCACAGGCTCAATCATTTCAAACGGATTTCCCGTCGCTGCATAAAATGAACAAGGCTCTCAACATTTCTATTGAAACGTTCTCCTCTCTTTCCCATTAGCTCATGGTGAGGAACAGTTTCACGGTGGTCCATTAATTTAGAATTAGTTACCTCTTTGAAAATGTTACAAATAGAAAGTACTTCGTGGTAAATTAGTTGCCATTGAGCAACATAGACACTTTTACGTGTTTGACCGACAATTCCCTTGAAACTTTTCTGATCTCTGAATGGTTTGTTCTAATTTCATATCAGGAATTACAGCATTGAATCGTCCTTCTTTGTCTTTGATCACGAAGTGTCCTTGAACAAATTTGTTGTGAAGGTACTTGTTTTCTACTTCTAGTTTTTTTTATTCTTTCCAAATATCAGGAGCCATATCTCACATAGTTTATACAATCGAATTCACGAAACACAGGAGTGAGTGAATCCACAGTTTTTTTCTGCAGCTCCCAGTCACCTTTTCTATCAGCATGTACTAGGTCCTTCAATAGACCGATTAAAATTAAATTTCCCCAGTACTTGCAAAGCTCTGACTTATCCTCGCACTCTTTGATAAACTCTTTAAACTTGGATCTTAAGGTTTGTGATATTGAACGAAGTGTAGTAAATGTTGCCTGGCTTTGCATTGTGTACCTTGCACAGTTCTTCCATAACATCTGCGAAATCTAATTTGTTATTCTTCCTCAGAAGACCATGCAACGCAATGTTTCTATAGCCTCAGAGATGGCGAGCATATCCTGTAACGATCGAACATAATGAGTTCCGCTCAATACAGATTGCACAGTTTCGCTCCAAAGATTTCAGTCTCAATGATTGCATCTTCTATGCCACATTCTGTTAGATAACTTCCTACACACCGCAGGACAAATTTTGTCATGTGAAAAATGCCCATCATTGGATAAAGATCACTAAATTCTTCTACATTGTTCATACAGATCTCAGCGACAATACGGAAGACACCTTCGTCACAGAATATTAGGAGGATTGGTTGATCTTCAAGCTGAGGACCCACATTTTGGAATTTTTTAATAGCTGTATATACTGTTGCGTAGCTTGTGACAGGAGATGGTATTACTGGTAAAAAGCCAATCTTTTTCAATAAGACTGTACTCTGGGAGATTAGAGCATGAATTCCAGCCCATGAGGAACTGGCTTGTGCTGATCTCTCAGTCCACAGAATAAGAGTAATAACAAATTCAGATTCCTTGGTTTTACAGAGTGCAGTATCGGGCACTACATGATGCATATCCTCAGCCACTTGGAAACTTTCTGGTAAATCGGGACGTGTTTTTGGCTTGTGGTAGTTTTGCACACACTGACAAGGCAGCTGCGTTATAAGTTTACAACTTCGTTTCTGTATATTTATTGCTGACACTGATTGTTTCCCTGCATCTAACTCATTGGCACCGTCTTGAAAAAGCACCATTGCCGTATTATGTATGCCATATGTGCCGGACAAAGAAAAGCTGTCTTCAAAATCAACATTATCAAAGGCTGCAATTGTAAATGCTTTGTTAGTAAAGTGACTGGGGAGTGGTGTGCTGTTAGTTTCACATGATTTCACAGCGTAACCTGCTAACAAGTTCCTGCTCCGTATTATGTCCTTATAACTTGTTGATACACCTATCCTACTCATTGAAGTGATAAGCTCTTTACCTTTGCACTTGTAATAGATCGCGTGAGCGGTCATCATGTGTAGTGGAGTTTTCTTTCTTCCGTGATGTAGATCATAAAACATAATTTGATAAATACAGTACATTTGTACAGCCAATCAATTCATGGGATCGTTCTGCTCTTCTTCGCTCATATCTTTAAACCCACCATCAGTGTTGTTGGCATCTTTTCCTAAGTCACGGAAATTTGCTTGTAATATTTTCCTTTACTGATATTAAACAAAACGGAAAAAATGTCAAGAAAACGTCAGGCATTCTTATTGACTTCCTTGATTTGCGGAGCTCTGAGGCATCACAAAATTTGTTCGTAAGTGCAAATTTTTCAGGATTTCTCTTAAAATTCTTCCTGCTGATTTCACTGCATCCTGCGATCTTATTTTGGCTGCAAGATCTCAGGAGTTCGATCTGCTGAGAATAGCATAAGCGGTTCTTCCTTTCCTTCTTTTTTTTTTTTTTTTTTTTTGTCAGACAGACAGAAACGAATTTTGTCACCGTACACTCTCACTAGAACATTTTAATCTCATTCTTACAAACACTTACTGTTTCATCCATGTTGGTAATTAATTCCCTGATATTACTGGTGTGAATCCGTACCCAGCACTCAAGAATGGTTCAAAAACCTCATTTGCTTTTTCAAAAAGCGCGAACTTATCAGATGACTGGAAGCGAAGCTTTTGTTGCTGGGAGCTCACGGCACGTACGTATATCCGAATATATGCACACATACAGTTCCCGTGGGCATACAAATCTGCTGCAAACACGTAAAGCTCACAGTTAAGATCAGCTACACGACTGAAAACTTCATCTTGGAAGAAATAAGCTGCAAATAGAAACGCGTTTGCTCCTTAAAACTCACACACCCTGTATTTTCCTCTATCATTCCCTTTCTCCCTTATTTTAACTAAACCACAGATAATACACGGAAGGTCCTCTGGTTTGTGATGAGATGTTGGAGGTGGGCGAGGGGTTGCCATATATCTCCTAAGTTGATGGACGATGGATTTGGCCGAAGCTGCCTTCTCGGAACACTCAGAATCTTATTGTGGTATACTGGATTCTGCTAGTTGTTGATTAATTCTTTCCAGGCTTTTCTTCATTGTGAAAGACTTGTAGCACTTGTTGTTACAGTGATAAAATATTGGCTATTGTTTACCAATCAATTTCAATCTTTTGTGGACTTAATCTTGTCTTATTTCACCTGCGTTTAGAATTCACTTCTGTCCAGCCTTATATATGTCAGTCTTACTTTTGTATCACTTTGGTAAATAACACATTTGCCTTTGTGGAATGGGTTCAGAGAGTCTATAGCTAACAAAAGTTTATCAGGAGATCTCAATCAGGTGCTATCATTTTCACCACTGATGTTTGTGTCACCAAGTCAATAGAATGCCTGCAACACACAAAATGTAACAACACCGAAACTAGATATTACCTGCCACTGCAATTGCAGTCACTGCTTACTGTCTAAAGTTATGAAGAGAAATTTTCACCAATACTGTCTGCCAATATGAAGAAAATATCTACCAAACCAATAAAAAATCACACCATGCTATTTCCGTTTGCGGCAGTCTTCAAGAAAATCTTCTACAAGCAAGGTTGTTATACAGTACTCAATTTTATAGGTGCGAGTATTACTAAACAGACACAACACTTTTTAAGAAATTGACTTTCGTACACCTCCTGTAAAATAGTTTATTATGGCGACTTAACACACACTAGTGAGATTTTTCTTTTCTTAAATTCAATTTAATATCTGAATTCATAACTTTGAAAAAAAACTTTTTAAACGAAAAAAAAACCTAAAATAGTCAACCAACCAGTTTAGCGATGATTCCAGAAGTTGACCGATCATGTTAAAGGTTAAAGGTAATAAAAAGAAACAAAGAGGGGAGTCGAGAGGTGATACAACAAACTGGAAATTATTTCTTTTTATAAAGACAATGTTATTACTAATAATACTATTAATAAAAGCGAATATATTTCAATTGAAACCTTCTAACAACTGCATGTAACAAACAGATTATACAATAAAAATCACTCTTTTATTTATTTATTTATTTATTTATTTTTGCGAAATTAGACTTAAATTTCTTTAGAAACTAAGTGAAAATGTTATTGAAATATGTTTTTTTTTTAAATATTTTCTTTGCAATAAATAAGATTCAGTTTCAGATTCAAATAAGAATACTTAACCATATTTTCTAAATTGAGCTTTCATTCCCATCCGTTGATGAGTGGGTGGGCCGTAGAAGTCTACACCTTCTCTTGGCCAGAGATATGAAAGACATTCATAACCTACGTCTGACACAAGAGTGTTGAATGTAGGTCTCATGATTCACGAAATATTAAGTCATCATTAAAATATATTCGCCATTCTTAAAAATGACGTACAGAAAATGGCGATTTTTTAAAAGGTAGAATGATTTGTTTTTTAAATTATGTGCTTAGTTTGTTAGATATCGACATGATATTTCTACGATATATTAGCTGTGTACCAAACGTTATTTTAAGATGAGTTGCATCTATCTAGTGACAGGGTTTCCAGCCATGAGAAATTTTAATACCCGAATTTAGGTGAAAATTTTGAAAAAATCCCATTTTTCCCTTTATAATTTCCCTCTTATCAGCTAATTTGAAACAAATATACCAGCATCTGAAAACCTTTTCTTTGTCCAACATAACGCACCATAGAAAGTTTCAATAGGATAGTTAGGGAAGCTGCAGCACCTGCATAACTTCGTCGACGAAAACATCAAAAAGCGCACCGTGTCGAAAGGGTTAAAATGACGTTCAGAACCTAATCGTCCCGGATTAGAAATGTCTACCCAAGCTAAATTAATTCAATAACTATCCGAGAACACAAATCAAAAATCAAATTCTCTGGACCTAGATTTTTTTACGGGGGTATACTATGGGTCCTGGACTAAATAAGCTCTTTACGCGCTTCAAACAGTGATTTTGCTATAATTCTGGCTAATCAGAACAATTACGTAATCTGAACAGGGATCGGTCCCAATTTGTTCGGATTAGCGGGGCTTCATTATGTTAAGTAAAGTGATTGACTCATATATTTCAATGCTTCGAGGGGTAAAAGATACTATCAGCAAAAAACTTGCATTTTCGTGACAGATAATACATATCTAAAAATGTTATGACCGATATATCCTATTATTAATAAACAGTGTTTAATGTGGTAACTATTCTATCGAAATGGTACGTACAAAATTTTACTAATATAAGGGCTCTAAATTTCCCATATTTTCAGATGCTCATTATTAAAAATGATTTGTGACATACACATACATTTATAATTTCATTTTCACGTAAGAAAATATATATCATTTTATTTGCAAAGTGTCGCAGACATAATTACTTTCTTTCGACTCTTATTTCTTCATGTCGTATTTTCACTTTCCACTATAATTAATTTCACAACACAAGTCTTTTAATGTGCTACTAATCTTGTCAAGAATATGCAGAGGTGATAAATGAGAGCTCGCTAGAAATAGCTTGTGCAACAATACTTTGATGAGGAAAATATCTTACGAAATGTTTTAGAAATAACACGATGCGTTACAGATTGGAAGCTATTACAACTGGATGATAAAATTTATTTATTCGAATAACCCCTTTAAGGTCCTAATTATCCTACGGAAAAGAAAGATTTATGAGTGAAAATTGTGTACAACAAAGTTGAAACATTCGTCAAAGTCCAGATTAAGGATGTGTAGGAAATTATTCTAAATAGCCGTTTGTACATTTTCCCTGCAGTTGCGTACAAGTGTTCCAAGCAACCATGTTTGAAGACACATAGATGGTTGAATTGCTTTATGCCATTTTTGCACTAAAGATCTTTATATTTGCAGTTTGGATAATATTCACTTCATAGCAACGTTTGGTAATAAATTGAAATATGAAAGACGTTGCTATGTTCAAGATAATTTGAAGTTTCTTTCGGATAGAGCTTTCGAACCAGACGGAAAGCTGTGCTACCGTGCCAACATTTATATCAGTTGCACTTTGGAGACTTAAATTGAGTTAGTAAATAAAAAGCCCTTTAAACATATGGCATGTACATATCTATAAATATAACTAATATATGTATCTATCAGTTTGCACTTGCATCAACCATATTGCTTTATCATTTATTTTCCATAATGAAAATCTGGTATATTTTGATTGAAAACCGGTATTTTAGTTTTAGCTTCGAGACATCTCTACCTAGTTACACCTAAGTATTATATTATATTTCATGAAAACTCTCGACCGATGAAAAAAAACATTCTATTTGCATTGATTTGAAAAGTTGGACTCTTGTTTATAACTTTCAAGGATACGAAAATAAAAAACTGAAAAACTTACCAAAGTATTCTACAGCTGGTGTCTTATAATTTTGCCAAAACTCATTCAATGATTTTGTTGTATGAGCAAATAAAATGAAATCTTTCGATTAAGCGTATCACGGTTATGCTTGATATTCTCAAGAAGACAATGGTAAGAACAAATAAATTTTTGTGATACAGAAAAAATTAAAGATACAGTAGGACACGAAAAAATATTGTTCACAGCATTTATCCACTGCAAAACTTACTTGGTGAGAACTGTGATATATCGAGATACCCAGGACAAGGAATTTTAACGGGGTGCGCGGTGGGCTCGGTGGTAGAGCGTTCACCTCCGGTGCTTGGGGTCCCTGGTTCGATCCCAGCTCGCGCCGTGTGGACTTTGTGGTGGACAAACACAGTGCTCGTGGGTTTTCTCGGAGTTATCCCGTTTCCTTCCACTCTCCTCATTTCACTCATCTCTCATTATCACCGTCTCCTTTAGCCTAACCGGCATAAGCGTGGGACGTAAGACCTAAAGATTTCATTTCATTTCAAGAAATATTAACTTTATCACTCAGCAACAATTGCAACAATGTTCCATGATGAAAATAAGTATGAAGTTTGAGTTACGAAATTTTATTAACTCCACGTTGTACCTAACAAGATATGATACGCATAGAGAAAGTGTTCGTAGTTGGGGGGAATACAGTAGAAGAATACAGTAAGTATTAAAAAGACATTACTACTCTAAGCCAATGAAAACAGCTACCATGCTGTATGTCTCCATGTCTACTTGAAATCTAATGATTCTCAGTGATATTTTCTTCTCGGCGGAGAAATATATCACAATAGATTGCCCCACCAGCAGCACTATATTCAGGATATACATAAGTGTTTTCTGAATTCACTCTGGGCGTTGATTATGTTTCAACTCATATCGGTACTCTCTTCCACTTCAAAAACGTAGCTGTTTTTTGTGTTGTCGTCTTTCTGTGAGACTTCCTTCCTCTGGGGGAAATTTTACGGTAGGTTTCGATATGAGCTCATTCATACTTCCTTTGTTAGTTGTGCTCGAGTTGTCTTTGCCCCTGATGGTAAGGAATATATTTCGTTCTATTTAAGATATTTGAGTGGTCACATTGTATGTGTGTATGGTCACATTGTTCAAAGAGTTGAGTTTCAAGCAACTACGATTCCAACTGTACTTCGTATTTCAATGGAGAATGTCAATGTAATCACCGTCGTATGAGTCTCTTTGACACTCTTGCCTTCAATTCAGCCTTGGCTGGGATTCTTGCATGTCATAGCATTAAATAATGATTTAGCAATGTTTAAGTCGCGGAATGTCTTCAGTGATTGCCTGCTACTACAAAGAGCAAACTTATGGGGTCAAGCGTTCAATCCAAGCTCCCGCCCAAGTGAACTTTGTCGTGGACAAACACCGTGTGCGTGAGTTACCTCGGGTTCTCCCGTTTCTTTGCACTTTCTTCATTTCGCCATTTCATTCACTTCTCATTATCACCGTCTTCTTTAGCCTACCAGGTATAATTGTGCGACGTAAAACTCAAACATTTCATTTCAACTCAAAGAGCAGACATGGTCAACTTTCTTTCTCACAAGGTATTTCCTCTGCTATGGTAGATGCCTACGTTACCAATATCGCTTACGGAACGTTCAGGAGCGAACGTCACATTTAAAACGTATTGTGTTACAGAAAACTCACGGACTGTTAGATTGGCAAACTAATAGAGAAATAATAAACCTGTGATGAAACAATTTAAAACTTTTCGGTGCATTTTCGATAATGAAGTAGAACACAGACTTACTAACACGATGTTTCTATCGAGTGTAGATCCTTATTTTAGCCTAAATTTCAAAATGAAAATGAAATGAAATCTTTCGGTTTTACGTCCCATGATTATCCCGGTTAGGCTAAAGGAGACGTTGATGCTGGGAAATGAATGAAATGGTGAAATGAAGAAAGGGGGAGGAAACGGGACAACCCGTGAAAACCCACGAGCACGATATTTGTCTGCCCGAAGTTCACATGACGCGAGCTGGGATCGAACCAGGGACCTCAAGCACCGGAGGTGAATGCTCTATCATTGAGCCACCGCGCCCACACCTAAATTTCAAGTTTTTTAATCAGTCTGACAGTGTGATGCACAAGGACTCTCGGCATTTCCATTATGTTTTGTGTTGTTCCTTTGCCAATTTTTGGAACAGTAATTTTGTTATATTTAAAATTTCTATAGTATTTATACAGATTGGAACAAAAAGTCACACTCTCTCATGTTTGTCGCAGAACTTTTATCGTTGTTAAAGGGGTGAATGAATATTTTTATTTGTCATCTTGATCATGTTTCACGTCAATAACGTTGTACTTATACTATAACTCTTATTCTGATCGACTATTTGAGTATCTTAATAGAATTATTTGATATTTAGCTGAATTCGTGCAAGATCCCCCTCCGCATTCTATAACTATCCCGAAGTTCCTCCCGACCTTACCTCTGCATCTGGTCAAAGTTTGACACACTTTTTTAAATAATGTAGTTACGAGAACTTTTTGTTATTGCAAAAATGTTATTGAAATACGTAGAATTAATGCACAATGGAAAAAAAATACATATTTTTTATCAGAATTGCAAACTTTATTGTATTTCAAAAAAAGCAAAATTTTGGCATGGTAACATGCCATATCGTAGTCATACTAATTCACATTAATGTGTTTTGTATGCGTGTTGCAACAAGAGCTTTACCTTGAATATTAATTTTGTAAAAAAAAATGTGTTTATTATTTAACACTATCATTGTTTTATATTGTTGTGGGCTGTTTGCTTTCTTTAATACTTAAATTCAAAATGAGTAATAATTTGGTCTAATGACGTAGAAACACGATTTTATGTTTGGTTAAGACCACATTTCACCTACTGGAGCATAGTTGAGAATAATGTAACGGAATTTCCTGTGTCGATATTTCCATGATGCAAAATTTAGTTCATTTTTAAGAGTTAGTTGTAAAATTATAAGGGTGTATCAATATGAATTGTCTACCATGCATTTACATAATTCTCTGTGTGTAGAAAATGATTGGCCACATTATTTAAGAATTTTACTAATACGAAAGTTTTAACATGCTTCCCGTTTGATGCATAGCAATGTTTTGCGAGGCTTAGGAAGCAGAATTATTTAATAGTGTATTTCTGATGCGAAAGTTCATTGCAGTTTAGCATAGATCATATTAATTAACAACATGTCATACGAAATACTATTATGTCATTCTCTTACAGTTTTGATTAACTACTGGTTTCATTATTACAAGTATTAGGTTCTCACATTTTGGGGACTTTTTTTCTGATTCTGAAAGAATATTATTCTTTATTGTGTTTATTTCACGTATGTAGCATAAATGAGGCTCAAACGTCTTGCTCACGCCTCCAAAAAATCCCCTAAATACTTTAAAAAAGAATGGAAAATATTAACAAGAGGAAAGTGATAGTTTCGAGTGGCAGGATACATAGATTAACGAAAGTGTGGTGTAAAAGGAATTACATTCCAAAATTTGACTTACGTTAGATGCAACTATCCTACAAAACTGTAGATGTGAGTCTGAGCAACAATGATTCCAACAAATAATACGTAAGGAAAACAAATAATATGACACCAGAGTAATACGTTTCAAATGTGGGTAATTAAAGTTTCATAACTTAAAGTAAATAATAGTTTTTATATCCGTATATAATTAAGGTATTTTATATTAATACCACTAATATCTGCACCTTTTATACGTTATAGGTTAAAACCATTCTAGATACATATCTAGATATAGCTTATATACATATCTAGATATAGCTAATATACATATCTAGATATACCTAATAGCCATATATTAAAATAATCTATAATGCACGTTTACAATTTAAAGATCGCAAATCAATTGCAATTAAATTGTGTTAAAATAATATGGTAGAAAGCACAAATAATTTTGCTCAAATCTAAAGATTCTTACAACCACTGTTCTATTTTAAAATAATTGAATTCATACCAACAAAGTTTCACATTGCTGTTAGATTTAGATCACCACAATAGTCTAATATCTACAAATATCTTGCAGAAATGCCACAGCCATTGACATTAGACTGGCACGCAGTACATTTAGATCGATTACCGTCACTTTTGGACTATTGCCTGATGCGTCAGGCACACGTTATAATTTTTATTAAAGAGGAAGCGTTTCAGTACAATGGTATCGTGGTATGCAGTCATAAAAGTAATTACTTATTTGCTTACGAAGGGAGTTTAGAACTGATACATTCTAACCAACAAAAAGACACTACATTTGAATATGTATGAGAAACTTTTCATTAGAGTTGATTTCTGATATACATGTGCTTTAACTATTACCCTTTAGAATAAGTTTAATTATCTTGTCTTATTTTCAATGTGTCTCAAAACCAATTATTTCTTCAACGTTTATTCCTTCATGTAGTTTTCCCACTTGCACCATAATTAGTTTCACATCTCATATTTTTTAATTTGATAATTTTCTTGTCAAGAGTATGAAGGGGAAATAAATGAGACCTCCTTGCATATTGCTCTCTTAACAATATTTAGACGAGAAAAATATCTTACGAAATGTACCCTGTGTCACACACTGGAAGCACTATTATGAGAAGACAAATAATTATTTGTTCTAATACCCTTCTTGAAGTGCTAATAATCCTACGGAAGAGAACAAAATATGAATAAAATGTTATACACAACAAGCTAAAATATTCGTTGTACCCCCCTAATAAATATGTGACGTAAATTATTATAAAATCGATCTTCTCTACAGATACATGAAAGAGTCCCACACAATAACGAATGGAGACACATAAGTGGTCGGTTTGCTTAATTTAATTTGCAGTATAGGATTTAGTAAACACAGTTTGGACGATGTTCACTTGATACCAACCTTTGCAACAATATTTTGAATACGTTGGACTTAAGGTAACGTTGAAGTTTCATTCAGTTTGTATTATCATACGAGACGAAAAACTAACCTACCTCGCCAAGAATTTTATCAGTTCCACTTTGGTGCAATAAATTTGAAAAATAATCAATTTTAAGTTATATAGAAACTGTTCTAAACAAATGACGTGTACGTACTTGAGAAAAGAATTTACCAATGTATTCATCACTTTGTACCCGCATTAACTGTATTGGTTTAGGATTATTTTCTATTACCTAAAGCTGCAAATTCTTGATTAAAAAGTCCTATTTTGATTTTACCGTCGATACAAAAATATTTCGATTGATACTAGAAAGCTTTTTATATCTATTAGGTGGAAATGGACTCATACGTGTTACTTTCAAGGATACGAAAATAGAAATCTAAAATACTTGGTAATTGAAAATATTATATGACAAAAACAATGAAATCCTTCAATTTTAAATCTCGTGGTTATATTGAGTTGGTTCAAGAAGACGATGATAATAAGAATAAATGAATTGGCGGTATGGAGAAAGTAAGGTAAAACAAAGAGAAAGAAAAGCTCTTTCAAAGTGTTTATTCACTTGAAAGCCTACTTGGTACGACATAAGAATACAATCACCGGTGACCCCAGTCCATATAAAATGCGTTCTGCGCCTGAGAAGTTGTGAGACTGAAACACGATATTTTGTCTAGCTTCAGTTGAGAGCATGGTGTTGAAAATGTATGTTGCATTGCTGTGTTAGTGTGGTAATTTCTAAGGTTATTCGAGTGCTAGGGTCATATATGATCCCACGTTGTGATTAACGAAACATTTTCATTGTTTCGAACAACCACATAGCAAAGTATTTTCTAGTCAGCATTTTTAAAGAAGTGCTTAAATAAAGAAGGTATTCTAGTCAGGAAGACGTTGTACGCATTTTATATCAATGAGATGAGAATATGTCGGATGTTGAACTGGAAGTAAAGATCAGGATAATGAGGAACGGAATGAACAACAGGATGAATTTGAAGCTGATGCTAATAATGATGATGTTGCGGACATGTTACAACGAAAGTGATTTATGAAAAAAATGGCAGTAGGTGGTGCAGTGAACCGTTCCACGAAAAGTCTTGTAGAACTTTGAAGGAAAACATCGTCATTATGTCTTCTACACTACAGGAAACGAATTATGTCCACAAATATAAAATGCCTAACATGATACATCTAACGTGTATAAGATATATAGGGCGATATAACCTAACCTAACCTCACCTCACTTAACCTTATCTTACCTATCCATACCTTACCTTACCTTACCTATGCAAAACTTACCTAACCTAACTTAAAAACTGCTCTAAAGTTTTGGGTAGTATATGATCGCACGTTGTGATACATATCCTAATGAAAGCACGTTGATTATAGGGTTAAAATGGAACCAGACAACTAAGACAACATAGGTTATTCCTCTATCACTGACTAACAGCAGCCCTTTGTTTTTATGATAAAATAAGTTTGGAGTTTGAGATACGAAATACCATTAATTATAAGTTGTGGTACCAGATATTAACTTTCAGTTTACCTGCCAAAGTGTGACAGAGATGCAACAGGAGATCGTAATTAAATTCTCAAAGATAATACATTATGGGGACGGCAAAAGATATATTATATTAATAAGAGATTTTATTTGAAGCGAAGGAAAATAATTATGTACAGCTTTTGAGGAAGCTGTAAGCATGCATTGTTTGCAAGATAATGATAACTTCCATGTTGATAATTGCTGTATATTTGCAGTGACGTTTTTTTGTACTTCACTTCTAATGATTCTCAGTGATGGTTTCCTCTTGCTTAATAATAATATATGATAAATAACCACTATCGTAAGCTTTCGAAACAGCAACAACATATTATAAAGATACACCACAGAAAATATTATAAAAATACAGAAAGATACATGTATTCTGATACCAACCTAGACGTTGATAATGATTAGACTACTGCTTTCACTGTCTTCAATCGCCGAAAATTTCAATTTTTGTTAGAGATGTAAATTTGGTACTTAACCTTCGCGATCACTCACAAAAATTAGACAACTGCACAATTCAGAAGATGATTAATAATTACCTGTGTCATGCGCCTCATTTCAGTTTATGTTACTACATTAACAATTGGTCGATGACGCTAAACGAAAATGTTAGTTGTAAGTCAAATTCGGTTTAAACTTCATGCGCACTTCTTCAAAGATATTATTATATTCATCTCTTGAAGACGTTTCAGAACATTATTCTTGTCCACAAACGCTAGATTGTTTCCCAATTAGGTTTAGGATTTAGATTTCTGGGATCTTGGCATCTAAGCCCTTTAGCTCCTCACGTTTTAGAGATGACATCTCTCCACGACACACTATCCGGGGAAAGGGAAAGAAGAAAATAATATAGAAGGAAAAAAGCGGCCAGGGACCTATAAGTTAGGTACCACCCCTGTATTTGGCTGGTGTAAATGAGACAAACATAGGAAAAGTCATTCAGGGTGGCCAGCCTGAAAAAGCGTGAACCCACCGGGAATAGACCAGGTTTCCCAATTCTGTGATATCAAAAATGTCTCAAATAAATGAAGTATTATTTGTATCTTTATTATGCTTCCAATGTATTACGGGGCTTTTATGCAAAACGTCCCAGTTTCATCTCGTCAAGAAAAAATAGTTATGAATTGTTTGTAATTCAAGTTGCAATTTTACAAGATATATGAAACTGATTCCTATGAATTTGGATTCCTATGATGCTTGTTTTCTAGCGATCTATGGAATTTTGTGAAGGTGGTATTTCAAGATATTGGTAAATTCACTGTTTACTTTGCCACAGTATTCATATGATACTAGACAAGTCATTAACAACACATGTATAATGGTCTATTTTGTAATTTCTTTAGAAAATATTTTCAGTAGTGATTAGTTTTATTTTAAAATAGAACCAAATATTTTGTACTGGAAGAAAAGTGGTTTCTGAACGGTTTTAGAAATATGACCAAGGTTTTAGATTTTATTCCTGAAGCAACACTATCAAGTATCATTAGTATATTGGTTTTTAATTCATTGACGGAAGAGACTAATGAAACTAATATTCATGGTTCTTAAAAAGAGAATAGTAGGTTACTAAAAAAAGTAAAATTAATAACACAATATAATATAATTCTTTTGTATTATTAATAGCAAAATTGTTTAAAATTATATTGTAATAATTTTCAGAAAATACGGTTAAAGTAAAAGAAATACTCACTGTGAGTGTGATAATTATAGTAGAATTTTTTTTTAATTTTTAGCACTAAATATATGTAGGTTTTTAGTATATAAATATTTATCGCATTCAATTTTCTTGCTGTTTTACCAGAGTTTTATAAGAGTTTGGTAATCAGCGAAATTATCTGCATGTTGTATGTAGTTTTTCTGTCTGAAACATGGGTGGCCCATAAGTAGGTAGACAGTACCGCACTGATAAGCTCATTGCATTTTGTATCATTTCTTGTTGCTATCCATCAGGTAGACTTACTTGTCAGGTTTTTTATTATTTGTACTTAATGTGTTTTTACTTATATCTTAAGCTCGGAAGAGCCGAAGCAAATAAACCCATAAACTAGAACGTTTATACTTGATCAATGCAGGGGTGTACACCAACGTTTGGGCCACCCTTTTTATGGTGTGTGTGACAAATGTTACATACGCAATTTTAGATAAGTTTACGTAACGATTTTTAATGTCCTGACATCTAAATTAAAATCATTTAATGCTTTCTAATTCTACTATCTGACTTTACATCATACATATTGTATTGATTCCATTATTTTTATGCAGATTACTTCGCAAGGCAGAAGAAAATAATTGTAAAGCACGAAACATGTTTTATATACAAAATTACCTTCAAGAAACATCATTTCATGGCCTTAATCACTTAGTGAATAATAGAGAAACAATATTTCAGAGGCTGTTGTGGGCTTCTGCATTAGTAGTGATATTTTTCTTTGGTATTTGGGTGGCTGTGGGAAGCTGGAATAAATTCCAAGAAAGTCCAACTATTACCTACATTGAGATATTTCACAATTCACTTAGTCAGCTTCGGCGGATATCTATATACATGTGCCCTAATTACGTTAGAAGGAAGAGGTTTATTGACTTTTTTACGAAGGTAAGAGTTCTATTATTAAAATTAGTTTACTTATTTTTATCAAAAATCTTCAATCAAATAGACTATTTACATTTTATTTGCAGGAGAGGGAAATGTATAAAAAGTGTTAAACATTATCGTTTAATGGGAAAATTGAGCAAGAAGCCATAATAAAGCAACGAAGTTTTTTAGCAAAAGTACTAAAGATAATCCCACTGACCTATATCGCTCATATATCATTTGAAAAGACAAGCCATTAATTTAGATGCTTAGAAGATCCGTTTATAGGATAAAACTAATAGTTAGCAGATATATTTTTCATTACGTCATATTTTATTTATGGCTCGACCTTTAAGGTATTTTATTGTGACCGAACATTAAACAACGTGTTCACGCTCATGTGGTATTAAAAGGGATTTGCTGACTTTAAATAGTGAAGAAGATTCGACTGAAAAGAAGTAATTGTAAGTTATAGAAAATGCTTCCATAATCATATAGTTAGTAAATATTAATGTACTTAATTCTAAATATGTTAAGTGGTTTATGATTAGCGTACACCTTATTATTTCCCAGGAAAACACATGTGGTCCTGATCCAATTTTTTTTGTCTAGCACAGATAAAGCATTGGTGTTGGCGTTCGCATGCAAATTATTTGGAATCTAAAATGTATTTGTCTTCTATCATTTTGTAAATGTTTTGTCTTACATTGAAATAGTTGCTTCACTCATTTCAATAAAAGTAGTACTTTATACAGACAAAGTTCCTTGCAATTTTAAGAGGAAGCAGTAGGGAAAACGAAGAAACTTGACTTACTCATGATTGACATTCAGAAAATGGACGGAATCTGAAAGGGTTATTTGCTAAATTAAAGACTACAAGGAGTTCATCAAGGGCTAATCTCGAACTGGATGTCTAGAATCTTTAGGAAACGATGTCTCAAGGCGGATTTTAAAGTCCATAGTGGTAAACGTACAAACTTTTTGAAAAAAATTTAAAAACCAGAAGGATACGAATAAATATATTTTTTCCAATTATACAAAGTGATATTAAATGTGATAATGGACACTATAGAAAACAAATTTTATCACAGAAGGTGCGAAAAAAACCTATATCTGATTCGTTGTTTATCCTAAAAATTAATCCTTTTCTGACCAGTGTCAAAAGAGCAATGAAAACTGGATTTGATCCTCGACATTGCTCTTTACAAATTGATTCTATATCAAAGGAAAGGTTACCATTATGTGACACAAGCACCTCAAATAACATATATCGTAAATTGCTTAAAGTCTTCTATACGATCGATAAGATATGTACTACGAGCATTTAGAAAGCAAACATAATCCAAGGAAATCTGGTAAACAAGGTAAACATTTCTTTTATATCGGAGTCACAAATTAACCCGTTGATAGCCCGATGAAATTGTTACTTAAGTGGACGGGTTGTGCCTCTCAGTCACCACAAAACTTATTTAGGGTTAAGATACATAGTATAAGTTTTGAATGAAAATGAATTTGTGTTTCAAGGGAAACATATGTTACTTACGCTTATAATTTTCTTATGCTGGAAACAAGAGTCTCCTTGTTTTCTCTTCTTTTTGAACATGAACGTGTCGGTTTTACCTTATCCATAATCAGAGCAGATACAATCAGACCTTACGCCGTAAAATTATCCTAAGAAATAACAGCTGATTATAGACATTAAATGTTAGGAATAATTTTGTTAACATCAACAAACGTATTAATACTTACAACTGTTCTACCTATTGTTTGAACCAAGGGTCAAAAGCGAGTTTTCTTCGCCCATGCAAATTGTCATTGAAGCACTCCATACATAACATTTTACACTTTCATTCCAATTACGTGCACTAAAGACAGTATTATGGCTTCAGGTTCTGACAGTCAGAGCGAGATATTCTCTTCACTGCTTCTACTTTCTTCTCCATTTATAGAAACGTGTAGAGTGTTTCTTTGTAAAAGACAATGTTTGTTCCGTTCCAATGCAAGAAATATTGATGAATACTTCTTTCACATCTTCAAGTTGATTTTGCACTGTTACGGGAAGCGGTAATGTGAAAACAGGGATCAACGTCCAAATCATCGTCAAATTCGGACAGGTTTCCGTTTTCGATCATATTTCTCGATCTCTCAGGTTGTTCTTCAGTCAGTTTCTTCCACATTTTCCACAGTACACAAATTACTTGTACCATAACCTAATAGGCAATCAATATTTCATATATTACCCAAATACATATACCTGACAGTTACATAAAAAAGCAACACCTTCCTGCTTCAAGACAGCTCAAACTCTAACCATAACAATCTGTAAGAATAGTACAAGAAATGTTCCAAGAACCGTAGTACATTTAGGCCATCTATTGAAGAGTAAATCAAAAAGCATTTATTGCTATTTGCTGCATGCTTCTCAGGAACATCCATGCACTGGAGAGTTAGTAAAAAGACACCGAAATAATATATCATTTTTTTATGACGAAATTAATACACAACTCCTTTTCCTCGACAACAAAAGTTTCAACTAAATTGCACATTTGTCAAGAATCATCAGAGTGAATGATAATTACTTATACTCCACAAAGTAATATACGTTATGTGAACGTTCTAAGTATAAAATACTGCTATTATTAGTCTCATAATCTGTTCAATTTAGAGATATGCTATTTCTTATATATTTCAGGGTCATGTTACTTCCTTATAGAAAGTTTATAAAATTTATCACGAAAGTTTGACTTTAAGATATGTTGATAAAAACTCTAATAAATTGATTAAAATCTTTAGTTGCTCAACTACACACTTCTTCGTAAGCACAGAATACTGCGGAAAATGTACTAAACAAAACAAAGAAACATATTACTGATACAATAAAATATATAATATAATACATAATCAACACACCATCAAATTCTCAACAAGTGTAATGTGTACGTAATATACAGGAGTGGGAAAAAATCTAAAGCGTTTGCAAAGTGTAAAAGTCATACTAACTATGGTGTTGGTCCTCGTTTTGCGTGCATAATAGCTTGGATCCGACGTGGAATGGACTTATACATCTCCTGAATCATGGGTGCAATTTTGTACCATTGTTCCTCCAAAGCATGCTCCAGTTCCTTAAGAAATGCTGATGGAGGGTATTGAGACCGAACACGTATTTCTAACTCAGACCACAATGGCTCAGTGGGACCCATGGGAGATGTAATAGCTCTTGGTCATGCTGCTCAATCCATGATTTCGCCGTTTTTACAGCACGACAGTGTACCAAATCATCTTGTTAAATGCCATCACCATCAGGGAACAATATTTGGGCCATATTTACAATCTGGTCCACCAAAATTGCCTCATACGCCTTAGCATTCATCATTCCATGCATGGTTATGATGGTACCTGCAGACAACCACGATATCAGTGCCCAAACTATTACAGAACCACCCCCATGCTTTACAGTTGGGAGCAGACAGTCTGTATCATAGGCCTGCGATGGTGTTCGCCATACGTAAACATGACCGGTTGTTGGAAACAAAGTGAAGGCCTTGTGCTTTGCAGACGTCGTTTGCTCATGAATTGTATATGCCCTCGTGACATTGGACACAGTGTCTTTCGATACCCCCACAATGTTCGCCACTGTTGCCACTGAAACTCCAACCAGAAGGCCCCAACGGTCATGCGTCTTTGGAAGTCTGTCAGGTCACCCACTTTACTGCACCATGAGACTCACAGGTAAACTTGTTACTGCTGACGAAAGAAGAAGAACCACATGATACTTGAAAACAAAAAGAAAGAAAAAGATCGCCAACGCAACACGTGTTGTACTGTGGATGGCCAAACTTAAGTCTTCTGTACGAAGTGTTTTTATATTTTTTGTCTACTCTCTGTATATCGTTAATGGTTTATAATAATAACTATATGTTTATTGTTATTATATTTAGAAAATTTAGAAGCGGCACTTGGGAAAAGAAGAAGGTCTATTATCGAATTTTGAGAAAATTTACATTTATTAATGGAAGCAATATCTACAACTTAAGGGAGTACGAGGATCATGATGACTTTGCATTTCCAATCAGCGAGTTATACACCGAGGTACAATTTGTTCTCTAAATAAATCTTACAATTACAAAACATTATTTAATTTAAGTTAAATAAGTTCTCATTTAAAATTGTATTCACCTTATATAATTATGTAGGAACTGAAGACATTTAGTTTAGAATGTAAAATTTTTAGCATTAAAATTAATTAGAGCAATATTTTTATCCTCTGCATTATTTACTTTTATCAAAAATAAGAGTGGAAGAAATACATATAAGGATTTTAGAGGATATTTTTTTAAAAATAATATACCTTTTGTTTAAAATCACAAATACACCGTTTATAATTTTAAGCTAAGCTACATTATCTGTATGGCAATTTGTAGATCTAGAATATAAGCCAATAAGTTTAGGTTTACCATCACACAAATTAGATTATTTAAAAATATATGAAAAAGTTATCATTCATATTTACATAAAAGGAAATAAACTACATGTGATTATGACTTAACGAGAGAAGAAATTATTAAGAAGTACGTTTCACACTGTACCTGCGTATTACTATAAACGTTTCCGTATGCATCAAAGATGTACATAATCTGATTAAGAGATATTATGAGAAAATACTGTATTTAAACGTCAGTAATATATATTATGTATTTGCTAAATGTATAGATCTAAAAGATAAATTTCTAAGTAATATTGAGGAAATAATTTCAGGATATACTTTTTAGTATATATATAGAGATGAATATTATTAGCTACTTCCAAAAATGTCAACAGACACAATAAGGTGAAATGATATTGTATATCGCTCTGACTGTATACATGAAATAATAAGAGTTTGCAACAAAAGAAAACAACGGTATAATTAAAAAAAAGTTGCAATTCTATCGTATTTAAGCCTTACATCATAAGACATTCCAAATTAGATTTATAACTTGTAAGTTAATTTTTTCCAAATATTTGAAAGAACAATATCCGTGCAAGACATATTATGGGTATTAACACATTCGAGTCGGAGGCCCTCTTTGCGTGGTTTCTCCATCAGGACGGCGGTTTTACCATGTTTTTTTGGGATTTTGTAAACAATCTACTACAAAGAATACAATTAAAAAATCTTTCATTTCTCAGCATATATACTTAGGACTATTTAATACACAAATCTCAAATCATTTGTTCATTTCTATATATTTTTATTTATTTGTTATAAATGAGCCGTTTTGCAGTTTTAAAAAAAGTCCGACGAACAATACAATTGAATACTGAGGTACATATAATAACCTTTACAAGCAGTTACATCGTTGATAATGACATACAAGAACCTTACAGAGTGATTGGATATCATGAAATTGCAAAATATTAGTTTACACTAAGAATTTAGTGCAAGGCTGATTTGTGCTGCAAATCAATCAAACCGATAAAACCAAGATATAGAAGTTATGTATGTTGATGACTCATTCACAGCTGCTTCGGTTGAAGCACAATTGACAAATTCGCGCGGAAACAGTCTCTCATTCTGGACTGGTCGCATTGTCGAATTTTTTTACAAGTACTTGAGGCATCACAAAGTATAAATGAGAAGCCGAAACCTACCTACGGACATGCGTTTGCCATTCAAAGTAACGAAACCTTGGGCCCGCCGGGTAGGCGGGCTCCGTCCACTGAACAAGAAAACATAGCCCGCCTACGTGGCGGGCTCCGTCTCGAATGTGTTAAAAGAACATTAATATTCAAAGTTTTATTGTTATATTTACTTAATACACATTACATTACAGAATAAAAATATTCATATTTGTCAAATAATGAAGAAACACTTCTGTATAAGTTTGAGAGATTGTTTTCTCTTTCTTTGCGAACGTTATTTTGAAAAATGAAAAATATTTATAAATTTTAAGTATGTTTTGTATCAACATTGAAAAGTTAAGAAAACGTGGTATAAATATTAAAAATGAGTTTTAAATTTTAAGATAGGGTGGCATTTCATTACAAACGTTGTTTGAGAGGTGAGGTTGGAAATTACCACTGATTGTATAATAAATATTGATAACTTTGGTATTGTTGTATATAAGAAAAATGGTATAAAGTTATTACCATAAATCGGTAGCGATTATGTAAATCATTTACGGAAAACATATTATGGTTTAACGTATTGTATTACTTGTTCTGGCGCTCAGTAAGAATTAAGTTATTTTTTTACAAATAAATACTATTCGTAGGTACTTTTCCAAAACAAAAGATCTCTTAATATGAAAAATGGTGTCACAAAGAAGATGTTGTAACTTTCGAAACATTTTAATCAATAAATAGTAATGTTAATAACCATTTAGCGAGTGGTCGACAAAATGGAAGAGTATTAAAGTCGTTACAATACAAATGTATAAAAATAAAACGAGATGAGTGTATAAATATAAGAAAGAGACGATTAGATGCTTCATTTTTGCAATTAAAAGCGATGATGCTGTAATATTAAACTAGCTTGAGTCACTACACCCACATGTAAAAAGAGATATGAGACTACTTAAGCTTGAATACCCTTGTAATAAAAGAATACATTCCATAAGCAATGAAAAAAGAGATGTGTTAATTATGTAAAAGAAGCTATATACTTGTTAATTCGATTGAGGAATAAAAAACTTTAAGGATCCTATCTTAAGAATATTTAATCTTTCTAATGGTGACCAATTTCCCAATAATGGGAAAATAGTGCATAAGGTTCTGACCCTTCAAAAACACTATTAACATATGTATTTAAAAATATTCTATTGCAAATAATCTCCATTCCTATTACTATTAAAAATCATGATATAATTATGTTTCAAGTAGACGGAAAATTAGCCACCAAAGAATGACAATTATCATTTGCTATTATATAGTATATAGAAAGAGGACTCTAATGTTGTAAAAACTAAACACAATTTTTCAAGATAAAGTGACTAGAAGTGAAAGGTAGTAGAGAAGAAATTCACACGCCAGAAAAGAACATTAGACATTAAATGTTTTATAAAAGAAATTATTCATTTATGCCATGGTGATCTTGTTGAAATCGATAGTTGTGTATTAAAAGGCATTTCTAAATTAAACAAAAGTTTAATATTACCTAAGGAGAATGACGTATATTCGAAATATGCTTTAGCGCCTCCCGTTAACGTTAAGATTAGTGTTAATGTCACAAAAGTTTAAAGCAACATTAAATATTAGATATTCTGAGTCGCGTATTTCCAAGCAGCATCCTGTCCCCCTAAGCCCATTATGTTCCTACTTGGCTCACTGCTAAAACGTGACTCGGGTAAGGGTTTGATAATATCACTTTGCACCCAAACATGCCCATTTCGTCAGTGTTGCCAACGAATTGCAAATACAACGTCGCAGATGGATTCTGTACCACTCGACATATATCCATGAAAAAGTGGCATAAACATCATTCGTCACTAGATAAAATATACTTCGGAACTATTCCTCTTCCAAAGACCTCAGTTTATCAGTGGTTCGGATTTCACGTTAATTAATAGGTCCCGTCTCTTATAGCCTCGCTGCTGGAACGGGCGTTAATCTCAAAATTAACTCAACTGCAATCGTGTGAAGCAACCAGATCTTAACTTTAGCTGCTCCTACAACAGACTTCTTAACCAATAACGATTTTTGTGTGAAATATTTTAGATGCGACGTCTGGTTCTTTAGCAATCACAGAATTAGATCGAATACACAGCAAACTGGATGTAATTTCAGTCTCTCAATAACTACGCTAAAAAAGCAAACACGTTGGATGGGACAGCGCAATACAGAATTCAATTTCGTTTTTACGTGGATCCGACAATAAAACAACGAAACTAATCGTTGAAAATATGTTTTATTTAGACGGTAACAACACGAGAAGGGATAACAACTGTTACTAATAAACATACTGTCCTTACAAGCTACTGTGTTATGAGAAGACAATGCATGTAGCTGTGACGTGTCGACGAGAATCGTTTTGAACTTGTTTCTTATTTACACACAACAAAGGACAGGAAGCCGATCGTTTCTATAAATTTAAAGACTTTCCCTCCACCATTTTGGTATGATGGACTTGGACAGGATCCAGTTTTTAACTGAATGACTACATTTCCCACATTTGTAAGTAATTCGCACCGCTATCGAACACTTTGGATTTATGAAGCACATATGAAAGCTATGAACACTATTGATCCAATGATATTAGTATCTCAAAATCATTTTCTTTTTTGGAAAAGGTATTGTTTGAGAATGGACAACTCATTTATTAAGAAAACAAGCTAATTAAGGAAATGAATATTACAATAAAAACTTTAAAGGTTTGGTGAAAAATTAAAATGTCAATCTGTACTCAACGTATAGTGGTTAATTAGCTTTTATCGTAGAATCTTTTAACAGGAATCTCCAACGAAGCGCGTGGTTAAAATTACAAGAAAATTATAAATGGGTAGGTATATTATAATAATTGGTTATAGAGTTAATAAGAAATTACAGTGAACAATTGTTATATATCATGTACATGTTAATTATAATAAAAATCAAATAATATGTGAAAATGTGTATAAGAAAAAATACAGGATATCTAAACTTAAAAATATAAAATCAGTATTTATGGCCATATATTTAATATCTAAAGCTTTCTTTGAGAAAGGATATACACCAAATGAGTCAACAGAAGTATTTGTTATTGTATTCCTTCTAATCTACGAACAAGCAGAATAAAAGATTTAGTGCCCGTTCACACGAGCGGGAAAGTATGCTGCGGACCCGCGGCGGACTAGCTTCAGACTCGCGTGGGCGTCACAGATCAATCAGTTCGGACGAGCGTAAAAGTTTGCTGCCGGCGCGGAGCGATCTCGTACGTGCGTCTTATCTCAACAAATTCACACAGATATAGAAAGTGCTCATTTTCTTTTCAGCTGTAGTTTTCTTCCATGTTTATTGATTTACACAATGACGAAACATGTTTTTCAATTATTTTTGCATGAGCAGCACTTCGATTGATAAACTTTCAGCAAAAATAAGAGACAAAATTAAAGCAGAAGATACTATCATGAGACTTCTGGTACTTCCAATTGATATGTTCACTGCTACTCTCAAGTAAGTTAATTATATTAACTATCTATCGTTTGTTTGAATACAGATGGCACAACATTCTGGAGCCTATCCATAGACATTTTCATTTGTTATTAGCGTCCAGTAATGTGGTTTAATTACTGCGTGACTAATTTCAAAGTTTTTTTTTTACATATGTAGAGTAAATATTATTAGTACTAAGTCCAAAAATATGACAGTTCGGTTTAATGTCAAGTTCGGTTTAGTGTGGCCTATGTGCCTAACACTGCTGAGTGAACAACGAGCTATCAAGTATTCACTGTGGAAGTAGTTCAAATAATCCTCAGAAGAATGCGCGTGGGAATATGTCCCACCTGTTCTGAAGTAATGTATGGGCTTGTTATCAGCATTTTCATTTTGAAAAGCACGGATTTTATTGATAGTCTACATATGTGGGCAACTTCAAATTAAAAATGAAAAACTTATTTGGGCATTTCCGAATATTCCTAAGGGGGTAAAAAAGACATTTCAATAACAGTATTTTTTTTCTTTATTTATTCACAAAGTGCCAAATGCGAAGATTCGTTTCAGTCAGTGAAATTTGGAATGTGAACTCCTAAAAAAATATACAACACATGTTTCAGCATTTTTTGTTTTTTTTTTCTCTTGAAGGGAAGAATGGAGGATTTCTATAGTAATGAGGTCGCGGTAGCTCAGTGGTAGAGTTCGTGGTGTAATAGGTTCGATCTCTGCTCGCGTTGAGTTGGCTTTTACGTGGATAATTACCGTGTGTTTGGGTTGACCCGTTTCATACCAATTTCTTCTTTCTACCACTTCATTAATTTTTATCATCACTGTTTCCTTTAGCCTATCCGGAATAACTGTGTTACGTAAAACTTAATGATTTCATTTCATTTCTATCGTAGTGAAATTTCCCATAACATATTTCGAAAGTGTTCAATGCGAGGATTTACTAAACTTTAATATGTGAAATTCTGAATGTAAATCCTTGAATAAAAACAATGGATTTAGTGAGCTCCTCCGTGGCTAAACGGTTAGCGTACGCGCCTTTGGCGCGGGAGACCAGGGTTTGGTTCCCGGCGGGAGCTCATTTGGTTCGGATTCCACGTTAATCAGTAGGTCCACGTCTCATATACCCTCGCTGCTGAAAAGGGACGTTAAACTCAAAATCAACTCAACTCAATGGATTTAGTATTTCCGAATAGTCCACTTTTAAGGTGCTAAAAGGAAAATATTCCCATAATTGTGAAATTTTTCCTTTATTTATTCAGAAAGTGCCTAGTGTGGGAGTCATTTAAGTTTAAAAGCCGTGAAAGTTTAAATACTAACTTTTAAATAAAAACAACGGAACACGTTTCACAGCTTTCGTACATTCCGCTGTTAAAATAAGAAGAGCGGTCATTTGTATAATATCAAAATTTCCTCTTATTTATTTAAAGTAGAAGTTGGTAGTTCAAAATTTATGCCAAAAAAGAGTATCTAATGGGTTTTTGTTTTTATACATTGATTGAAGTGAAATCCTCGGGGGAAAAAGGTTCAAATATTTTACGAATAACGATAAAAGAATTTAAAGAAACCACCAATATGTGTAGCGCACCAAAAGGGGAGAATGCAGCAAACCAAAACAGAAAGAGATGGGCTGGTTATTTTGTAAGTTACATATGTAGAGTTTTATAGGAAGATTGTTTTGTTTAACTTGTATTCCTTTATGTAAAGAAACCTTCAGTTATTTCTAGAATAGCAACGACGTGCACGATATAATTAATTATATTAGAACCAATAATAGTTTTGGTACATATCCAGTACCCTTTTTAAAAACATCATGAATACCCTGATGTTTAACTAATTTCGGTGTTAATTCTAATAGTTTTAAAATTTAATATATTAACAAATAAAGACGACAAATTGTCAGCAAGAAACTATGTTTTTTCTTTATTTTGTTTGGTTATTATATTCATAGTTGTTCTGGAATTGTGTGTTCCCTTTCAGCACAAAGGATATACAGGGTGTCCGAGAAGTCCTTCCCTGATTGCAGAAATTGATAACTCAGGCTAGAAATAAGCTAGAAATATGAAACTGTTGTTGAATTGTTCACAAACTATAAAAGTTTTGGTCACATCAGTACACTTCCACATGAGCACCCTTGGTAGCACGTAGCACATCTAGGCGATATTCAATTTCCATCCACACATTAGCCAACATCACTGGAGGGATTGATGCGACGACTGTGGTTATTCGTTGCTGCAGGGTTTCAAGATCTGGTACACCTGTTCGGTAACCTCATCCTTGACATAACCCCATAAAAAGAAAAAATGAAATGAAATCTTTAAGTTTTACGTCCCACGGTTATGCCGGTGAGGCTAAAGGAGACGGTGATGATGAGAGATGAATGAAAGGGTGGAATGAAGAAGGTGGGAGGAAACGGGAGAACCCCGAGAAAACCCACGAGCACGATGTTTGTCCACCACAAAGTTCACTTGGCGGGGGCTGGGATCGAACCCGGGACCCCAAGCACCAGAGGTGAACGCTCTACCACTGAGCCACCGCACCCCCCCATAAAAAGAAGTCTAATGGGGTTATGTCAGGAGAGCGTGGAGGCCAAGCTGTTGGTCCATCACGACCAATCTATCGCCCAGGAAATGTCCTATCGAGATAGGCACGGACGTCCAAACCCCAATGAGGTGGTGCACCGTCTTGCTGAAAAACGACATCGGAACGATACTGAAGCAGCTGAGGAACAGCATACAGCTGCCACATATCCAGGTACACTGCAGATGTGATGGTATCCGCAGCGAAGAAGAATGGCCCGATAATTCCATCGTGCAATAACGCGCACCAAACATTCACCTTTGGACTGCCTCTGGTGAACTCCCTGACCTGCGTACATTATGGCGATTCACTACTCCACTGACAAAGAATGTCGCTCCGTCGGAAAAGGCAATTCGTCTGAGATAACCATTATCGTCCTCAATACGTGACAGCATTTCGACCGCAAAGTCATATCGACGTGTACCGTCGTTGGGCAACAAGGCCTGAACGAGTTGCACTTTGTAACCTAACACAGACAAAAACTTTTATAGTTTGTAAACAATTCAACACCAGTTTCATATTTCTATCTTATTTCTAGCCTGAGTTATCAATTTCTGTAATCAGGGAAGGACTTCTCGGACACCCTGTATATTAAGTGACATCGACCTAAAACACAATGCTGTGATATAAATAATCCGTTCATTCTGGCGTGGATGATATAAGAAGTATCATCAACGAAACTGCATTAACAATAGAGGCTCGTTCGTGAAATCTATTTGTTGCCAATTGTTGTTAATATCACAAAAAGTGTTCATAGTCTCACTCCTGGAAAAAGGTCACTAAACGAAACATTTTATCCTTATTTGCTTTTATTTATTAAATGTCTCACACACTTTGTTAAATGCCTCATCCTGTTTATTTCCGTCTATTTATTTATGCTCGATATTTTTCACACTTTATATCCCATATCTCGGTATATTTTTTGAATTTGATATGTAAAGAGTTCTTCGTTGAGCTCTTCCATTTCAATTTTTGTGGGCACGCGAAATTTTCCTTGTGTTTCGTGACTGATTCCCAGCAATGATTTGCCGACACGCTACACCTGAGCAGACTCGTTGTGAGCCAGCAGTACCGGCAACTCAATTTTTGGCCGCCTTTGGTTTGCAGCTAGTGTGGCATTAATAATAAGAACCAGAGTATTTTTGGCTTGCGTGGATCCGCAGCAGACTTTCTTGCTCGTGTGAAGATCACAAGGAAGTTAAATGACGAAGAAGTTAGAGGAAGATGTTATGAACAAGAGTTACTAAAAACTAAATGTAAAAATCAGTATTTTGTAGAAAACATTTAGGTGAGGACACTGAGAAAGTTCAATAATTTAGGTTTTAATGATTTGCATAATATTTGAATAGATAAAAAAGCTTGCAATGCAATTTATTGGGTTTAGCTCTTTATCGATATTAAACACGAAGCATTAAGAAAAGATTTTTTAAAGCATTGATCAAAATGGACGAAAACTGAAAATGTTCAATGTAACAAACATGCGTACTATTTACAATTCTTATATTACATATAATGTTTGCTGCGAACAGATTAAATATAATTACTGGTATGGTTAATTGGATGTTTTAAATCGATTATAAATAAAATTAATTTATACTTTAACGTTACTAAGTTATGCCAGATTAGGGATACAAGTTTTAAAGTATGTATTATTTGAGTTACATCAAAAATGTCTAACACAATATTGTGACAAGAAATTAGGGATAGCAAATATTCTCGGGTGAATGAATTTGCACAATTGAGCCAGAAGGAACACATAAACAATATCAGCTAATTTAATTAAGATGTATGTAAAATATACATTATTATGACTATTATTATGAAGTATGTTGTGATATTGAAGATTATTTTACTCAAGAATGTAGATTATATCAAGAAGGCAACGGAAAGTTACAATCAGAATAAGATGTAGTTGAATAATTAATGAAAAAATTGAGAGTATAAATTGAAGATTTAAAAATAATAGCAACACCATATACTAATCATTGTTCGAGAGATTATTGTTTCGCCATACATAAGAAATAACCAAATTATTGTTTTACATACTATGCTCTCAGATGTCAGAAATAAAATTTATTTAAGACTCTTAGTGAAGGATATAAAATATCCAGATCACGAAGTCATATACGAAAAGTTTAACATCCTAACAGTATTAATTGATTAATTTTCACGGAACAGAACCAAATACTCATAAAAGTAAGGGTAATGAGTTTTGCATATTACTATCAGAAGAAGATTTGATTAATATTTTGATTTTTTAATCGTCGGTTGAGACTTGTTTAAGATTTTGGTTTTCTAATAACTTTTATCGATATTTACATAAAATCAATAAACAACTTCTCTGCATTTACCCTGGACGTTATATTTAACAAATCTCCCCCTAAAATCTGAATAGAAAAAGATCAGAGAAATCTATCTGTAAATTACAAAATAAATACCTTTGATAGATGACGTTTTGTTGTAATACTCAACCCATTGGTTGCATGAGCATAACCTCTTATAAAGTTTATAGACAAAATATGAAAATACGATAAATTGTCCCGAGTATGTTTATCACCATCTTTACGTGTAAATTCTTTGAAAGTTGCCATGCATAAAAAATGTATTTCGAAATAAATTTTATCTCTAAATTCCTTAGCAAAATCTTCTGATTTTTAAATATATACTTTCCCTTCGAATCAAACTTATCCTCAAATTATATTATAAAATATCCGATAAACTTGATAATTTACTAATATCTTTTCAATAAAGCTTGTCTCCAATATCGTTTCTATAATCTTCTGATAATTATTACAGTGATATAATTCTCCAATCAACCTTATCTCCAAACACTTGCGATAAGTCTTTCAGTGATAGACCTCTCGATTCAACCTTATCTCCAAAATGTTGTAAAAAGTATTTGCATTGTATATTTCTCAAATTATTCTTATCGACAAATTCTCTTATAAAATCTTCTTATAGATCTCTGTGTGCTTCATTTTCCAATGAATCTTATGCTCATATGAATCTCATGTTTGCATAAAAGTATTTCATTTTTAGATTTTTTATATAATATGTATCAAGAAAAATTCTTGTTTAATATGTGATCAAATTAACTTTATTGATAAGATCTCAAATTTATAGCTGCTGTTATAAAAATAAATATTGGTAACCGAAAATCAAATGGTGTTCAAACATTGTATAACTAATAAGCCAATAAGTGAAAAAAAAATCAATAATTCTTAACATTGATCAAGATAGAACAGGTAAAAACATATATTTACAAGATTGATAACGAGTCAATTTGTGTTGTAACCGTCCAATTATTGAAAATTTACCTTATGAAACAAATATAATATTTGATAATGAATTAACAACAAAAGACATTAAAGATGTAAGACGTAAAAGAAAGATTCAAACTATTTAACAATATAATTATGCAATAATTTAACAGTATACTATAAAGTAGGACATTAGGTGAAATTAGGTTACATAAGGTGATATTAAATAATGTGACTAACTACTAAACATTAAAATCTAAATTATATATTCAGAAAATATGACTGATCTTATTTATTCTGGGAAAGAAAAATATATTTCTCCACGATTGGAATTCACTTTGAAGTAACTAAAAGTATTCAAATATTTCTTGGAAATAATTATTATTGTGACAAATGTAACAAAACTTATGATCATAAAGAAATACATCAAAATATAACATAATAACATGTGTTCTTAATTTATGTACATAACCTGGGCATGAAGAAACCGATTCAAAAAATATTTATTGTGAAAAATGTTAAAGATTTTTGTTATAAGCAAGAGAGTAAAGATAATAAGTCTGTTGTAGGTAAAGGCATATACAAATGTAAAGGATGCATAAGATAAATACAAGTAAAGAATGCAATTGTGTGCACTATGTTTTAGAAATTGTCCTAGTATAGCTAATGAGTTTTACAGTCAATCTTACATACAATATAAAAGACAGAAAGTACATTATAATAACAAGTATGTACGTAATAGAAAAAGAAAGTTAAAAATATCAATTATCTTGTTGTGTACAACATATGGTATGGAAAATTACGTCTAATTTGTACGAAATTGTGTCTAATTGGAAATAAATGGAACCTCTATGTAAAGAATGCAATATAATTATTTTGTATGAAAATGAATTTTAACTGCAAATTAAGGAGTTTCTAATTATACATATTAAACTTAGCAAAACAAATTTAATTACATAGAAAAGTATATTAGTTTTATTATGAAGCAAAAGAACTAACAGCTAAACAGGTATGCCCAATTATGTAGTTGGTCACGCCTTCCAAGAACGTAAATATTATTTTAAACAAATTATGAGTTTCGTGATTGGTTAATACACAAACGTACAGTAAATACCAATGTAGGGTCCATATCGCTAAGGCTTATTACGTGTACTTTTCTCCAATGCTGTATTCAAAAATTCTCTTAAACCTTACATTTTATAAGAAATCAAAAGTCATATAACTTAGAGTACTACATATAGGGAGCATCAATTTTGCACCGTCATTATTTTAATGCACTTCGGTTAAGAGCTTCAGAAATCATTGTCCAAATGTTTTAGTAAACGCAAAATTCAAAACTAAGTAGGATTATAGCTGTTGAAAAAAGTATGGAATAAGTACAATGAATTAACTTCAAACAGAGAAATTTCTTAAATGAAAGCAAGCAAAAACAGAAGAAAATTGTGTATTGGATTCTAAGAAGGTTGGAAATAATATTGTGACTCAGATATAATTTGACAATAAGTTGCTTATTACTTACAAAATAGTTTCTAGAAATAACAAAGAGTAATTCGTTTCAATATTTAAAAACTGCAAACGTACATAGGTAAGTGGGTATTTAGAAGCATAAGTAATAACAAGAATATACTATTGGTATTGTAAATCAAAAATGAAAGCTACTCAAAACAATCTGTCGGCTGGGTAAACCCTTTTGACAAAATAAGTAACAAACATGCGTTGACTGATGAGGAAATAATAATATGTGCTTCTAAAGTTAATGATTTTAAATGATTTAATGATTTTAAAGCAACGACACTGTACCCGTATTATCGTTGTTTTCGGCATGGCCGTTATACTTCTTCAGTCCACTAGCAATATTTTTAACCATAAACTATGGAAAATTTGTATAAAAAAGATTATTTTTTATATTTTTATACGATGTAGGGCTGTAATTATACAGGTAACCAAGAACGTTCTCTCGGTTTTTGTGGAGGTCTGTGTCGAATTGGCCCTCACACGGTGACTTGAATGCGGATGGAGACAAGGCGAAGGTCAGTTTTTGTTTTGGGTATATCCAAAATACGATAGTACCTGACTGTGGCAGTTCAGTAACATCGTGAGCTTGCGTAAAGACATATTGAACATGTACCCTCCACAGAGATTCATAAGGATATGTATGCTGTACGAGTTCAAACTGATTTATAATGCCGCTGCAGCGATGCGGAAGATATGCCAGGACTTTGGTGAGAGTGTCGTGACTACTAGAAGAGTGCTGCGGTGGTATAAGAACTTTAAGAACGGTGACGAATCACTCGAAGACTCGTCACGTGCTGGAGGACTAACACATTTATAAAATAAATATCTTTAGGCAGCAATGAAAGTGAACAATAGCGGGACATGTTCACCTAGTGAAACTACAATTCAGTGTGAGTGAAAAACAATTAGACAGCACCTACATCAAGTTGGCAAGCACTACAAGCTGTGTGGATGGGTCCCACATGATTTTACTCTTGGTTAGAAGGTACTCCAGACGTTACTCTTGCTCGTCTCAGGAAGGAGCAATTTCTGGACAGGGTGTTGACATGTGATGGGAAGTGAGTTCTATATGGAGCTCCACAGTGCCGCCATCATTGGTTATCCCCCCATGAAATGGTTCTGCAACAGTCGAAACCAGCACTGCACCAAAAGAAGGTCCTCCTGTGTGTTTGATAGACTGTTCGAAGTTCAGTGCATCGGGAATCGCTACCAGGTGGTCACAACATCAATGCAACTGTGTACTGTCAGAAGTAAAGCCGTATTTAGCCCATTCAGTAGATACCCTCATAATTGTGAGTGCAGAACACACTACTTATAAACGTTATGATTTCGAATATACTTAACAGATGACAATTCAATACCTGACAACTTGTCATTCAGACATTCACAAATGTGCTTGTTCCTGATTTATGTACTAAAATCCTTTGATTGGCATTTTTGATAACTGACAGTAGCATTCACAATTGTGACGAAATCTGCTGAAAAGGGCAAGAAAAATTCAAAACTCTTGCGTCTGCACTTTTACATTTCAAAGTGTCATCCAGTTACGGAACAACGGTGAGCCACACGTGGTTTGGATGACCCAGAACACCATTCTACGCCTTGGATTGAAAACACTATTGCATCCGCCATACTTCGAGGACACAGCACTGTCCGATTATCACATGTTTCATTCCTTGGACAATCATCATTAGGACGCCAGTTCAATCTCTATTTGAGGCTAAATGCACTTGACACATCCTTCGCTTCACAGTCCACCAAGTTCTACCACTTCCAGGTTGGCAGAAAATTGTGCATGCTGTTGGACACTATTTTTGATCTCCAAGGTATGTCTTAAATGACAAATCGATGTCTTAAATGGGTGAAGAAGAGACCGGACATTCTTCGTTACTTTTATATTTACCCGGCTGCTCTGATCCCATCTACTATACATATATATTGTTCGGGTCAATATGACGCATAGTTAAATTGTAGTGGAAAAGGGCCTGGTTTTCAAAGAATTATTATTTTATTTAATACCGTAACGCTGGGAAAATATTTTGTTTTTATTTTTCTTTACAATGCACTACATGTACATAGTTTCCCTGGTGGACGAGTGGTTATACTCGTAGCCTTGTAGTCAAGGAGTTCCGGATTAGATTCCTGGTGCGGAGATAAGTGGTTCAGCTCTCACTTTATACTGTACTTCTCGTCCTTATTACGTCATCTCCTCATGGAATACAACAGCAAATCACCATGAGTTCACTTTGTAGAGTGTTCGGTTAAAGAACTGCGGAACACTTTTTGGCAGAACAATTCATAATCACATGCACATTCTCTTGATGAAACCAAAATGTTGGAAATTTTGATTTAGATACAACTATTGAACATTTTATAATGTTTCACTGTCTTTTAAATTGGAACGTAAGTGATTTTCACCTAAAGTAAAATTACTTAGGATAGTAATAATTTTATTACATGCACATGTTCCTGTTCGTAAAATCCATATGGCACTGCATTACTTTATTGTTTTTAGTTTTCACAAGATTGAGAACTAGTTAAGAGTATATAACTCATTTGACACGAATAATTGTTGTTGGTAAATATGGTAAGCAGTACTACCGACAAGTTTGTATGAAACAATTTGGTAATGATTAGAGGCGACCACATTACTCTTTATTTACAGTGCGGACAGTAACATACCACGAAAATTCATATATGTTTCTAGGAAATAAAGAAGGCTAAATTTGTATTGTCGTTAGAGGATGGACAATATCTGCACCTTGCACGTTTGATAGGAATGCCTGTTTCAGGTGTTATCAATCTAGCTTCTGATTCACCTGTTCCTGGTGCTTTATTTACAATCCTTCGAAAGATTTTCCAAGTTATGCCTAATGCAATCTCCTGTTGCATAGCTTCCATTGTTGCCAACTCTGAATGATATGAGTCCACAAAATAAATTTATTGTAAGCTGATACATCGATCGTATTATGCGACAATATCATTGGCTATCTGTTGGTTTTGTATTTAAAAATTTATGTCATAAGAAGTTTATCTAAAGTGTCTACAGCTCCTTTGGTTCAATTATAATCCAATATTATTGGGTTTCTTGTCAACTCGGTTGCTGATTTTTTTCTGTGTGAAGGACATTTATGAGGACAGCGTCTTTATTTTTCTTACGGATAAATTTACAACGATTGTATTGTTTGCAAAATATAACGACGATGAACGCAATTCTTTGTATGACAAAAACTTCGAAAGTTCAGGCTCGTTTTTCCTTATAGTCACAAGAACAGTTTTTTTTTGTTTCCAGGAAGATGCTGTCCTAAAGTGAACGAGGTTAAAAAATCTTACAAGTAACATTACGGCCCCTTAGTTGGAAAACACGATCTCTTATAACAGTTATACCTTGGTCTCTCTCAAGCTGTGCACCGGTTTCCTTCCTCTATATATATTTGTTGCTTAAGTACGTAAGATATTTTGCTACCAAATACAGTCCAGATTTTTATACCTTATTTTGCCGATTTACTGGGCGTATATATTTTTAAAGGACAACACCCAATAAATAAGACCAATTATTCATCAACGCTGACATTTTCATCATGATAATTTATCTTACGAAGAATTTCCACCCACTTTTCGTACACATCAAGAAAATAGACACACATGTTTCGCGAGAAACATAAGGCACTAGTTGAAAATTCACTTACACAGCACAGAAAAACTTATTCGGGTCATTTTGACCCAAACATTGCATTAGCAATATATAGGAAAATTTCGAAAACCATTAATGTTAAAAGTATGTGATTTTCTGAAAACAATTTGTTTTGAAAAAACAAAGACACAAACCTGATCCACACCACGAAAATAATCAAAAATTTTATTAGAAATCAAAATCCATTTCGGGTCAAATAGACACGAACAGGACAGCATGATTAAGGTATAAAAGTCCAATAATTTGATGAAATGAAAAAATAGTAGAAAAATTAAAATTCAGAAATTCAATTTTTGGAGATTCGACTTTAATAGTTTTGTTAAAGAAAGAATAACATTTATTAATATTTTGAATTTGTATCAAACTGTTTTCCTCTATGATATATTTCCTACTGGTCGTTCAATAACAATAATGAGTATTTCTCCTAACAAATACAAACGAAAGAATATATTAGGTATGTGTCTCGTTAAGGTTTTCCAACAAATGGCTTATAACACTCAGTTTTACCAGTTAAAGATAATAATATTAATAAATTGCTATAGCAATTATTTAATCAATGTGTGATAAATAAAACTATGAAACGTACACATAATGATGAGCAGAATATGTTAATAGAAACTTTGACTGCTATGGAATTAAATAAAGCTCTAGGAAGTGGATTTAGGATGGATTGATTGAAATTTAACATTTTCCTGAAATAAGTTATGAGCTTATAGTAAAGCTTTAATGAAAATTTAATTGGAAACATCACAATGAGAAAATTGTTTTAACATAAAAATACTTATGTTAGAACTATTAAGGAAACACAAGGTAGTAATTTAAACACTGGACAATGATAAAACTAAATACTCGTGAAAGATCAGTAGCAAATATGTCTTTAAATTCTTAATGGGAAAATTTTGGACACACGCATAACATGACTCATATCATTTATGAATATTTTGTAACATGTTCACTAATGACATGGGTCACTCTTGAATGATCAATTGGAAATATTTTCATGTTTTGTTTATAAGCGAAGAAAAGGTTCAGGTTTCTTATAGATAAATTTAGATCAATATGTAGATTATTCCATCTTCACTAATATACATGTAGCGACAATTCCAATGAATCAGTTAAGAGTAAGTCTTTATGATATGGTATATGAATTACATAAAGATGTACCGTATTATGATACGGATTCTATTATTTATATAGGTATTAATGTTAACGAAGTACGAACTAGTAATCTTTGTGAATGGGAAGATGAGTGATGAAAATAAAATTATGTTGTTGAGCTTTATTACACTGATCCTAATTGTTACCACTACAAAACTAATAAAACACTTATTGAAATTAGATGTTTTTCACAAATCTACAAAAACTCGCTTGAATGTAACCGAAGAAATATTGAAGATACTGTTAACAACAACCTATCAAAAATTATGCTCAATTATAATGAAACTAAATGAAGAAAACACCATTGAATTTGAGAGTAGATCTATAGCAAAAGAATTGAAGATGGGCTACTTTAAAAGAGTTGTATTAAAAGAACTACATAACGTAATAAAGGCATTACACTATGGTTATTAATTTGTGTGTAGTTTAAACGTATATTAAGTAGTATACTAAGTAGTATATTATAAATGTAGGTATATTCTTCATAAATTAACCTACGAAGTAGCAATTACTTAAATTTTTTCTCTAAGGTTATACGATCCGTAATTTAGTAGCTTGTTTCGCCTGTTGAGTCTTTTGTAATTTTTTTAGGTAGCAACATTAATATATCAGATATCGGCCAAATGTTTAAGGTCCATGCAGGAACTAGTATCACTCATGATGTTGGTATACGAAACCTAAATTTTGGGGTAAATAAACTGTAATCGTTTAGATTTTATTATAAATCTAGTCTTCTCTTATATATTTTCTTTGTCGCAGGAAGTCACATAACCTCGACAATCGCATTCTCTTTCGTGATAAAGTGATAAAAATATAACAGACAATGACATCAATTTTAAATCATATAACAAACCGAATAACGAAAAGTCTATCCTTCTTACATTTTTAAACATGAGATCAATGTTACATTAATTCTTCAATCGACATTTTGAAAGGACTGAGGTTCTTTGAGTTAGCCATATTTATCAGTACGAAAACTGGAATTATCAAATTTTCGAAAGGTATAACTCTTTACTGATGTACTTGTGAACTTATAGGACAGGCGTTAAAAAGAGTATGGGCATACTTAACTTTACAAACATGTAGCACAAATATTAAACCAGTTGTTCATATAGTTTTTTTTTACCTATGCAGGTGCTAACAACAAATAAATCATTTACAGGTTGCACTATATTGTTTCAACTAGTTTTGATATTTTATTAATTGCATTGGATTCGTTACTCAGGATCATTCGTTAATTACAGGATGTTTCGACCTTTTCCTCGGATAAATGTTTCACTACTTCTACCTCAAAAACTAATTTGTCTTGGACGTTCAAACGCAAATTGTTTAACTCTCCCGTTTTCCTATTTGCCAATGAAAGCAAAACCTACTTCATTTTTATGTAATTTTGTCTAAAATACTATGTATCCGTTATATTTAAATACACTTTCTTGAACTATCTCTAATTTTTCTTTCCACTCCACGTTGGACTTTTCAAGTTTATTATCCAAATTTGCTGATAAATACTGTACTTAATTGCCTGAAGCAATGTTTGCAAATTTAGGTTTTCGTTTACAGAAATATGCAGAAATTGTAAAGACATGACAAAGCAACAGTAAATAATAAAAACAATATAGTGCATACTAGGTCAACTCAATATCCCTTACCTGCAAAGTCATAGGCAAGGACAATGCTCTTCACAACTAAATATTACATTTATCCCTGAACGGGCACCATATGTAACGGGCTTGGGTTTTAATGCTTATCCGTTTCTGTTCAGGTAGAAGACATCTGTTACGATAGCCAGTTTCTACTTCTTATTATGTCAATAGCCAATAGGCAAAGCACCGGTTATAACCTTACGGTATCATTTGCTTTATGGATAGGCACGGCCTGAATCCGCCCGTACAAGCTACATCATATCGTCGAGTTATATTCCGTATTGGGGACATAAACAATTATAGTTAAGGTATTGGAAATGTTTACCTGTACCAACTACTACTTTTCAGCTCACCCGTTGCAGAGTCTGGAAAAGTTTATGCTTCCATGCTTCCTTATACAAAATGTAATATTGAGTTGAGTTTAGTTAACGTAAAATATTTTATAAATATATTTTCAAACGGAATACTTATATATTAAAACAAGGGAAACTATATTGTTTATCCCTCATCTAAAAGTTTAAAAGTACGCAATAACCTGAAAACTTAAAAAAAATATAATTGATGATCCATATTTCTATATGCACTTAAAGTATTTTATATTTCACTTTAATACTTGCATATTACACTGCACTTACGCATGATTAATTATATTAGTCGACAAAATATACTTTTTCTCTCGCACACGGAAGAAAATATTTTATTCTAATAAAACTTTGCACGTAGAATTCGAATATGCAATCAGTTTTCCCCATCACCCACAGTTTTCCCCTGACAGAGAGATTTTCGGGGAAGTTACACTCAAATTTCCCTCTTTTTCTACCATTTTCATACCTGTAGTTGGGGTACCATTAGGTATATAAACACACCAATTATGTTCTGTGTTAGCTTGATTTACACTCAGTAAGCACTCTAAGTTTCATAAGAATCGCATTATTCTTTCAAGAGAAAGAAACATAAAATATGCCATGTGTACTGTTCGTTTTCCATATTGATTACTCCAGATAAAATCACATATAACTTGCACGAAAATTACAATATAACCAAGGTTTATACCTCATTGGATTTGAAGTAAAACATATGTTCAACGACGTATACACATTGTCACTATTTTTTGAATGAGGGAATTTCTAGAGAGATTTTCTGAGAAATTCCCACGAAAAAGTAGATTATAAGATTTTTTGTCTTAACTTGTAGCTAGTTAACATGTAGTAAGTACAAATAGTTTGAATATTGGGATACAGAAACAGGAATTGTACTAAAACATAATTTTATGTCTAATTAATAAATAATGCAAAAGAAGTGAGTGGTATCTTCTTTATAGATGAACACTTACTTACCTTAACTAAAATGCTTTAGTTGTCGACTTTCTTCTGTGTTTGGCCTCTTTTGAGTGTCCAACAATAATCAGCTAGCATTTCTTAACTCCACTGTCTCTAGTCTCTCTTTTGCATGGAGGAAATGTCCTGATGAAAACGTATCCCATGCTCATCACTAACAGACCAAGGTTTTCAGGAACGAAATCCAGATGGGTGTCTAGAAAGTGAACTTTAAGGGACATGTTGCAACCCATTTCTTTGAATGATTGCAGGAAATCACAATTTAATGGTAATTTGGGACTTTCTGGTTTTCTAAACCGTTCTCTGTTAAACATTTAAATGAACACCAAGCTGCTTTCTCAACCGGAATTAAAAGATCCTCATATTTTTGGTCACGAAACAAACGCCTTATTTGTGGGCTTAATAAAATCCATTCCTTGATTTTAGCAACTGTAACCCGCGCAAATTTTTCATTGAGGTACCAAATCTTGCATTACTTTTGTCCATTGCCTAAAGAAAGTTTTTGAAGAGCCCCGACTTTATGTGAAGAGGAGGTAGATTATCTTACCAGGGATGATACGTCCATGAATTAATACCACTTTGGCCATTTCTTCCTGATGTAATGTTCCGCTTTGTTCCTGCTGTCTCATTCGCAGAGGAAATACAATATTTCGTATAACCACGCTGCAAACCCGTTAACAAAGAAATAACTTTTAAATCACAGCAAACAGTCCACTTGTATTTCTCATACTGAACTCTTTCTAACACTATTTTGATGCTTTCATAGGTTTCCTTCATATTAGTTGCATAAGCCAAAGGCACTGAAGGAAATTTGTTGCCAGCCTTCAAACTAGTTTCGGAAGAGTCAATTTAGGATTTCCACTCTGTGCTTATATGTGGATGTTCGTGTGTATCCATAACAGCACAGACATTACTACAATACACTAAACCATTTTGTTGAAAATAGTAGTTTTAAAAGTCCGTGTGATGGTTTCGAAAAATACACACTTTTTGTCACGATGGAACAGATTCCAGCCTTTAAGTCTAGAAGCAAGAAGTTTTGCCTGTATCTTGGAGAGTTTTAAGTCCCATAGAGTTATCAGATGAGGAACACATTAAATGTGCTTCCTTCATAAGTAGGATCATCTTCTTCATTTGGAACTTCAGTCGGTGTGTCAAGTACGTAATCCTCATTTACCATAAGATAAGCAGGAGGCAATAGTACAGGTAACTCTGCACTGTGTGAAACTGACCTAATTGCTGATGGCAAATTAGGGTACTGTACTGTGTGTTTAGATTTACTGGTTATTCCATTTATCTGTGTCATATAAAAGTAGCAGCCTGAGGAATGATCTTTTGGTTCCCCCAGATCGTCGGTACTGCAAACTTCATGTTTCGTTCAACATTTGCCCACCGAATCAGACGTTTCACATAAGTACAACAAATGTAGTAAAGAGACCAATTCTTATCTTGGTCTCCTTCACAGCAACCAAAAGATAACTGATAACTCTTCGTCCTAAGTGGAGTAAAACATCGACGTTGCGATTCAAATGTGAACTCCCCACATACATAGCAGAAATTGTCCGGGTGGTTTACACACTTCGTCGGCATCTTGTATCCTATAAGGTATCAGACACACATACACACACTAATCTACACTCCATCAATCATGAAGCAGCACAAACGTAATCGAACTCAGTGCATCACCATGCAACACAATCTATTCGAACTGCACAATGCACAAGCACTTCAACTTACAGGGGGCCACATCAAAAACGCGTCCAGCTTGGACTGTCACTCAACGCCACTAACAGTCATCAGGCTACGCGAATCATCAATTTTCTTATGCATTGTTGCCAGATCAAAATATTGAAAAGTGACTTATTTTGCATAGAAAGCATGGGTGTATTTGTGCTTGTATTTGAGTATCCATCTAGACCCCTGTGTGCCGACAATAATACTTCAATGTTAGGTTTTTGTGTATGGTAAAAGTGTTTCATAGTATATTGTTTATTACGTATAAATATACAGAATAGTATATATCTCTAGACCGAATAATGCGATTCACATGAAATTAACATTATCTATTAAGTAGACATAAAACTATAACTTAGTGAAGTTCCTGTTTCTCTATCACTATATACAAATAGCAAGTTGAAACAAAAAATCTTGTAAACTACTTCTTGGAGGGAATTTTCCACAAAGTCCCTTTAGAAATTCCCTCATACAAAAATGGAGACATGGTGTACACATCATTGAAAATATGTTTTATTGGAAGTCCAATTAGGTATAAACCGTGCTTATATTGTAATTTTCGTGGAAGGTATATGTTATTTCGTGTTACTATTTGACTAAAAGCAGGGAATTCGTGTTACTATTCCGTTCAAAATCTCTTGTTTTCGCGAATGTCGAGGAATTTGAAGCTTAAAATATACAAAACGGTAATCATGCCTGTTGTTGTGTATGGCTGCGAAACAGATCACTTACTCTGAGGGAAGAACATAGACTGAAAGTATTTGAGAACAAGATCCTGAAACGAATATTCGAACCTAGGTGAACGGGAATGGGGAATGGCAGAAACTTCATAATGAGGAACTACATAATTTATATGGTTTAACCAACATTGTTAGGGTCGTGAAGACTAGGAGGCTTAGGTGGGCGTGTCATGTAGCTAGAATGGAAGAAAGTAGAAACGCTTTGAAAGTCTTGACTGGAAGACCAATCGGAAAACGACCATTGGGAAGGCCTAGGTTCAAATGGGAGGAGAATATTAGGATGGATCTCGGAGAGATTGGAATACAAAATAGAAACTGGATGCAGTTAGCTAAGGATAGAAGTCAGTGGAGAGCTTTTTGTGAACGCGGCATTGAACCTCCGGGTTAGATAGGCCATAGAATTAGTTAGTTATATGTTATTTTATCTGCACTAATGAATATGGTAATTGAACAGTACACATAGCATATTTCTATATAAATATGTTTATTTCTCAAGAAAGAAAAATGCGATTCTTATGAAGCTTAGATTGCTTACTAAGTATAAATCAGGGTAACAAAAATATATGATTTGTGTGTTTATATACCTAAGGGTGCCTGAGCTACAGGTACAAAATTGTAAAAATAAACATAGGGGAAATTTCCCGAAAATCCCTCCGTCACGCAGAAACTGAGGATGATGGAGAAAAACTGATTGGCGGTTCGAATTCTACGTGAAAAGTTCTATTATAATCAGGTATTTCCATTTCTATGCCAAACTCGTGTTGACTAGTGTTATTAAAACCTGTATAATTTTGGCCCATAAATTTCGTTCCATTCGCGGTAGACGCGGACTTGTTTCGTTAGAGCCAATTACCACTTTCCCTGGTCTCTAGACTACCAGTAACACCAATGTCTGTATTATTGCACTAAACACAAAAGAATAGTCGTTGGATTTCTCCAACTAATAGCAATGTTACCTACCGACTGCGCCAGTTGTTATCTTTCTAAATTTTCTTTATTTATTCACACTTACACTACTTATAGTGCTAGCGGTTACAATTCATTTTCAAAAGATAGTCTAAACTATTTAGCATATACAAACATGTTTCAAACTGTTCAAAAGACTCATTTTAAGTACACATGATCATAATCAAAACAATCTTCTTTATTTTAAGTCTCGGCATGTGCTTAAATTTAAGCGGTTTTCGTCAACATCTCCACATCACTGCCAATATCATCATTAAATTAGCGAAAACATTTTCATACTTTACTGTCCCTCATTAGATTTCTTTCTTCTTTTTCTTCTTTCTAACCTCCTCACACACTTTTCCATTTCCATAATCCAGTCACTAATTTCCTGTATCCTCTGATCCCTTGATGTAAACTCAAGAAACATAAACTGTAACAGTTCCTGCTTCTGATTTAAGTTCTGCTCTCTTCCTTTCTTACTTCTTTCACTCTGCCTGATAGTTTGAGCTTCCTGTGCGCCGTCCTTTTGCCGATAACTTCTAGATTTTCTAGATCTGTTATCCTTATTTAAGTTCATGCTAAGGACACTTACATCTTCTTTCTTAATAAACCCTAGTATGCCATGCTCTGCTGCTGTATTAGAATTTGTTGTTTGATTAAGCTCTTGACTGATGTTCGCCGATTGTAAAAACATTGTTCCCATAGTCAAAGCCTGATTAGTCTCATCCGTTTTTTTTTTCTAGAACTTCTGTATTAACACTAGCTTCTTTCGTACCGGTATTATGTCTTCTTGCCTTACTGCCACCTTCTGCCAAGTCTTCCTTTTTTAAATGTTTCCTTTCTGTTTTTAGGAACCTTAATACAAATGCAGATGCCAAGTGGTGTAATCCAGTGCAGCTGAAACAACGTTTCCCATAAGCTGGACACTGTCCTTTTATATGTACTTTTCTACATCTCTTGCATCTAACTGGATCTTCGTTTATCTGACTTGTAGTGCGAAATACCAATGAATGTTGAGCTCGTTGATTCACTGTTGTCTTACCTGGGCCTCGCAATGTATAGCCAATTTGCTTTTGTTTAGCTTTCCGTGATCTCTGCTCGTAATTGAGCAATTATTAGGTCCCGTTTCCTTAATTCGTTCAAGATTCATACTTGAGACTCTTTTTGACTGTAACTTTCCAACTGTTGTAACAAGTCCTCACACGTAGATTCTTTGCGGTTAGACTGCGCCATTTGTTAGGTTATTGTTTAATTTTTTACGAGCCCAATATATTTACTTTTAATTGAATTTCAATATCTACCAGAGTCTATCAATGAATGACTATACCGCTTGTTGTTTACAGTCTATCTTTAATTGACTTATACCGCTACATTTAATACAGAAACCTTTCTGTATCCCCAAAACTAGCGACTTTCTGTATCGGTATCCCACACGGCTGACACGAATAAATATCTTTCCCTTCCGCTTATAACTCAGTTGACAGAAGACCATGTTTTCGTTTTCAATTCCTTGTGCGCGATGGTGGGAAATTCACTTTCAACCTAGAGTATGCTCTTGATTGAAAAACTCAGCTATCGTGGCAGATGTCCGATGAAAAATCTACGTTCTATGTCAGGCCTAACAAGTTCTTTTGCCAACGTTTTCATAAAATTAAGTCTTGTCATCACGGCGGACTTAGCGTAGATTTGATGCAAGACATACTCATTGACACCACACGCAACATCCATCAACATAATGAAAATGGTCAATGGCTATCGCCTTGTTCGACGACTTGATGTGTAATCTCTACATTTTTTGTCTAGAGTATCCACTCTGCCTCTACTCATGTAATAAAATGTGATTATTTCAGGTTTTGGATCACTATTTGATGTGTAGTGCAACACGTGCCACACGGTAAGACACAAAACTGCTAATAATCACTAGATAACGAAAGGCAACTGATCAGCAAAATACTCACGTAACTACTATAGTACGTCTGTGAGCCCGCTCGACCCCTCCAGCGCCGCACACAGGGGATCAATTATAACACGAACTTCACAATACGTAACAATTTGCTAGACAGGAAGGTAGCCGAAGAGATCCATTTGTAGTAGTGAGACTGTGGAAAATATAATTATATGAAAAGTCGTAGCGGTCTGAGAGACGGTCAATAGTACTTACGGGCTAAGGGTAAAACTGTGCACTGAAACATCTGCTATCGAAGATTAAAATGGAAAGTAATGATTCATAATTCATTGTCTTTCAACTCTACAATTTGAGCCAACAAGACCATTTAAGCTAATAAGATGCATTTCCAGTTCAATTTTTTTAACTAGTCTCTCCGCCTATAAAATTTGATATGTTATAGGACACAGTTCATTCGTACTTCAACGGAAATAATAAGACAAAAATAAATATAAAAATAAAGCTAAGAAAATCCAATTAATATATGTTGGTCAGCATATTTAGCTATTGTATATTTTACAGATAGTAAATTTAAAAATAAAGAAAAGATAGATTTCACGATATTATCATTGCTGAGAAACAAACTCAATAATTAGAATGGATTCAAATCTAACCCACTGTGACTTATTATACAAGTTAAACTTAAGTATACTAAGTGGATTTCTTAGTTTTCAATGTGTCATTCATGTTGTTAAGATTTTCAACTTTTTGTGTCAAATTTCAAATCCTAATCTGCTTATTACAGCTAATTACTTATTATTTACAGATTCATCAGATTGAAAGTCGCTTGGCAGTAACAGAGAAGCGATATAGCAATTTCAACTCCATCCACTTCACCGAAATAGGAATATGCTCCAGCTTTAACTCTTTCCAAGAAAGTTCTATAAAGTAAATATTGTTATTTTAGTAAGCATTATAATATAAATGTTTCTTGCACGTCGAAACAATAAATAGAAAAATATTTCGCAATTATCACTAATAATTTAGATAAATTATCGGGCAGTTGGAAACTTCAACAAATTTCTGAGGTTTCGATGTGGCAAACTAGCTACAGAATTCTATGAGTAATTAAATGTAATTATTGTGTTTTTATTAACCCTTAAGTACTATGGACGAAAATAATCACGTAACTACTATGGAACGGTCTGTCAGACCGCATTGTTGTTTCAAATTTTCTGAATAGTGGTTTCATTGCATATTTTTCAAAATGATATCCTCCATATCTTAGTTGCCTATAGAAAAGTAAAACATAGTAATTTCACGATATAAAAAAGCTTTATATTTTTAAAACAATGAGAAAGAGAACATAGTCAAAATTTGCAACAATGCTTTCATTGTTATTCTAAAATTGTATTGTTGAAATACTCAATTTTTTCTCCGTTCCTATGTAGTCAAAATAACACTAATTTAAAATACACTGTTCTTATAGATGCACTGAGAATAAAAAATACAGTAAAAACATGGAATTTTAGTTTTTTAGAACTTACAGGAAGGTACTCTAATAGTTGTACTCTTACTTTTTTGTAGTGAAAAGGTAACGAATAAAACTTATTTTTAGTTCTTATATGATGGAGAAAGTAAAGAAAATACGTTTTACCGGTAACGACAGTACCGCACTAACTTTTCTGACCACATGCACTTTCTTTCGGTAGGCACCGGTACCCCACATCGCTGACACGAATGAATATCTTTGCTTTTCACTTACAACTCAGTTGACAGAAGACTATGTTTTCCTTTTGAACTCCTTGTGCGCGATGGTGGGAAACTCACTTTCAAGCTGTAGTATGCTCATGATTGAAAAACTGAGCTCTCGTGGCAGATGTCCGATGAACAATCTACGTTCTATTTGAGGCCTAACAAGTATTTTGCCAACGTTTTCATGAAATCAAGTCTTGCCATCACTTCGAACTTAGCGTAGACGTGATGTAAGACATACGCATTGACACCACACGCAACATCCACCAACATAAAGAAAATTGTCAATGGCTATCGTCTTGTTCGACGACTTGATGTGTAATATGTACATTTTTGTCTAGAGTATCCACTCCGCCTTTATTCATGTTATAAAATATGATTATTTCAGGTTTCCTAGTCTCTAGGTCATTATTTGATGTGTGGTGCAAGAGTGCCACACGGTAAGACACAAAACAGCTAATAATCAGTAGATAACGAATGAAAACTGATCAGCAAAATACTCACGTAACTACTATAGTACGTCTGTGAGACCGCTCGACCCCTCCAGCTCCTCGCACAGAGGATCAATTATAACAGGAACTTCACAATACGTAACCATTTGCTAGACAGGAAGGTAGACGAAAAGATCCACTTGTAGTAGTGAGACTGTGGAAAATATAATGATATGAAAAGTCGTAGCGGTCTGAGAGACGGTCCATAGTACATACGGGTTAAACTATAACAGAAAAAATCAAGAATGTATTCTATTTGTACTCCTGCGTTAGTAAGTTATAAGCCATTGATTGCAGTTTCAAGTGGGAGAAGATCAAAACTTCCACAGCTAAAACTCCCACACTCAGAAACTGTCAAAACTTCCACACAATCGGTCATAATTCCCACACCAATGAGCAAATCTCCCAAATACACGAAAGAGTCATAAATCTCACACAGGTTAGCGGTCATAACCTCAACGGTCATAACTCCCACACAAATGGACAGAACTCCCACACATATCAACGGTCATAATCCCCTCATAAGTGGGCAAATCTGTCACACAAATGGACAAAACTCCCACACACAGAAATTGTCACACTCGCTATACAAATGGACCAACCTCCCACAGCCAAAACGCCTGCACGCAAGAAGCAACCAGGATCATTTCAAAGTATGGGAAATTTATCCAATTGTGTGAGAGTTTTGTCGATTTGTGTGGTGGTTGTGTCATTTTCTGCGTGTGGAAGCCTTGTCCATTTGTGAGGCAGTTTTGTTAATTTATATGTGGATTGTGGCCTTGGGTATGTGTGTGTGTTTTGTCCATTCCTGTTGGAGTTATGAGCGATTGTGTGGGCGTTTCGACATTTATTGAGTGTGGGAGTTTTGGCTGTGGGAGTTTTGACCATCCGTGCAGTTGGAAGATTTGTTTATTTGTGTGGGGGAAGTATGACCGATTGTGCGGGCGTTTTGACATTTTATGATTGTGCGAGTTTTGCCTGTGGGAGTTTTGACCTAGACACTTACAAGTCAGCAAACCATCTTTGACCAGATGAATCTTCTAGCGTGACACTCTATTGTTAGGTTTAGCGGTAAGCACTGATTTACACGCTTTCCGCTTCTTATTTGTTGTTTTTTAACAGTTAATTGATTTTAGCCGTTGCGTAAATGGCACAAGAATATTTATGCAAAGTTACCGTTCCTTATTAATAGAGTTCTTCGCGGGATTTGATAAATGGATGTTTTTAAGTACTTTAAGTACTATTAGTTTAATATAGATATCATATAGTATTGTATAATATTTTTTTCCCCTATATTTTGTTACAGCAAAACAAGTGTAGGAGTGACGTATGCTAATGAAGAAAGTGACTTTTTTGGCGTTATTAATCCAATAATGAATTCTAAGGTACATTATCTCAATTTATATTCCGCCCAATAAAAAGGTCATAAGTTATGTACCATATTATTATCTTCAAGTCTTGGCTTTGCAATCAATTAAGTGTGGTTACTGAGGCCAGCATTCCTTCGCTATAAGATAGTAAATGAGATCTGAATTTCAAATATTGATGGAAAAGAACTATGGTTTAGGACCAAAAAATGTATGTGAAAATATCGAATTCAAAACATAATTTTTAGATACATTCGTGTTAACTCACGATATTATGTATCTAAAATTAACTTTGTAAGCTCAGTTTTGGTGAAGAAACAAGTATACTAAAATTTAAGTCGTACTGGTAGCCTTAATTGCACGCCTTAGGTAAAAAAAGGGAGAAGAGATGGATCCTAGTCGTATCTTGCATGCTGAGATCCTACCTTTCTTACAGTGTGAACAACTGTGTCTATATAGTCAATTAGTTCATAAAGAGGTTTACATTGCAGACATTGGTAAGTGAATTTCGGAGCCATTTTTGGCGAGGTGGTAGTGTACATTTAAAGAATCAATAGTATAAACTGGGAGAGCGCAATGGCCGAAAAAAGGGGAAAAAACCGTCTTAAAGTTTTCTAGTCGCCGCATATATCATACGACGTATCTCAAAATTTATCAAGTGACGGCCTTAGAATCGAACATTTGGTTTTTTGCTTCAACCAATAAAGGAGCCATTTATAACTAAAAGTAAAATATTAATTCACCATATGTTTATATTGAATAAAAGCATAGACATTTTCAAATAATTTGTAAAATCTTTAAATGCCTCATGTTAACTAGCAAACAAAATGTAATCTATTCCGTAAATATACTGATATCACGAGTTATATTATGGCCGCGACAGTCTTTGTGTAATAAATGTTCTCGACGTTTCGTGTCTACATATGTTGACAGTGTGCGAATTATAAAGGAATTGAGTAGTAGAAAATGGATCAATCTGGAACAACATTGGCCAACTCAGGGGCCCCTTGGAAATTGAGCACCTTGTACCGTGAACCCACGGTCTTTTACGACCTCCATATTAGGGGTGAATTTGTTCCCTTTTTTGAGCACTTTTAGGGGGTGTACTCGTCCTCTTTTATGAGCACGTTTTAGGGGTAAACTCGTTCCCTTTTATGAGTACTTTTTCAACCCCTATTCGAAATAGCAGATAATACATAAGACTACGTAACACATAGCAGAGCATAGAATACATAACACTACGAAACATAGCAAGGGTGTACTCGTTCCCTATTATGATCACTTTTTCAACCCCTATTTGAATATAGTAGATAATATATAAGACTACGTAACATAGCAGTTCCAATCTCTTTTTTAACATAGCAGATAACACATAAGACTACGAACACATAGAAGAGCACATAACACATAACAAAGACTACGTAACATAGCAAGGGTGTACTCCTTCTCTTTTACGACCTCCATTTTAGGGGTGTACTCGTTCTTTTTTATGAGCATATTTTCCAACCCCTATTTTAACATAGCAGATATCACATAAGATTACGAACACATAGAAGAGCAGGTAATACATAAGACTACGTAACATAGCAAAGGTGTATTCGTTCTCTTTTATGATCACTTTTTCAACCCCTATTTCAACATAACATATATCATATAAGACTATGTAACATAGCAGAACTAGTAAAAGAGTATTACTTATTTTCAAAAGAGACTACGAAACATATCAGGGTGTATTCATTCTAACCCCTATTTTAACATAGTATAAGACTACGAACATAACACAGCTAATAACCCCTATTGCAGCATAGCAGAGATTACATAGCAGATCTAATAAAGAGAGTATGTCTTATTTTCCAACCCCTATTTTAACTTAGCAGAGACTACGAGCACATAGTAGAGCAGATAATCCGTTATGAGTACACCACACCTATTTTAACATAGCAGAAATAGCAGACAATGAGCAAAGATTACAATCGAACACCCACAGTCTACAGATAATCATTTTAAGGGGTGTATTCATTCTTTTTGACGATCACTTTTTTCACCCCTAAGAAAAGATTACGAATATAGCAAATTCGTTTCCAACTCTTATTTTAACATAGCAGAGATGTATTCGTTTAGGGGGTGTATTCATTCTCTTTTATGAGCACTTTTCCAACCCCTATTTTAACATAGCAGAAATTACATAAGATTCATTCCCTTTTTCAACACTTATTTTAGCAGACAATGAATACCTATGTGACATAGCAGAGCTAATAAAAGTGTATGGCTTATTTTCCAACCCCTATTTTAACATAACAGAAATTACATAAGAATATGAACACATGGAAGAGCAGATAACACACTTTATGGAGACTACGAACACATAGCAGGGATGTATTCATTCCCTTTTATGATCATTTCTAGGGGAGTATTCGTTCTCTTTTATGACCACTTTTTCCAACCCCTATTTGAACATAGCAGATAATACACAGACACTACGAACAAATATTTTAACAGCACTCATATGTAATAATGGGGTGTACTCATTCCCTTTTATCAACCCCTGTGTAACATAGCATTCGTCAATTACTGCATGTCCCAAAAGCACTGACCATCGAGGTTAAAAGTAAAAATACTTAGAAACCAATAACTAGAAAACGGAGCCACATTTAGTAATTGATCATCAGGTACTACATGTCTCAAAATTAGTGGCCATCGAGATCAAAGGTCAAAATACTTAAAACCCAATAACTCGAAAATGGATCCATATATTGAGGTAGTATTTCCACATTTAGCAATAGGTCATCCAAAATAATGATCATCGAGGTCAAAGCCGAAAATACTTAAAACTTAATAACTCGAAAACGGAGCCAAATATTGAGATGGTGTTTCCATATTTAGTAATAGTTCATCAACTACTACAAGTTCCAAAAATCATGACCATCAAGGTCAAAAGGTCAAACTCGTAAACGAAGCCACATACGCAGTGAACTCTGGTTTTTGTGAACATATTCAACAGAACGTATATTTCAAAAATAATCAATCTTGGGTGCGGGTATGAGGAACACTTAAAAATCACCCCCCTTCAATTTTGACCAAGTCCAGAAATAATTAAAATTTAAAAAATCAATATTTCAGCTATGTTTAACCGCAGCGAACTCTGGTTCCTAATTTAGTACAGATCATCAACTGCATGTACTAAAATATGGACTATTGAGGTCAAAAGGTCAAATAACTCGTAACAGAGCAACGGATAAATTTGTGTGATCTATTCAATTTTGTAACAAGCAGAAAAAGTGAGGGGCTTATTAACTTTTGCATTAATGAGAAAGAAATCAAAGAAACACAATTTTAGCTTGCTCAATATTTTTGTGCTATTCAAATAAACGAAAGAATAAATTTGAATGACCTATTCAATTTTGTACCAACGAGAAATGCCATTTTATCTAGCTCAGAATTTTATACCATTTTGTACTACTCAAATAAACAAAAAAACGAAGAAGGTTCATTTTAACTAACTCAAAATTTTTATACCATTTTGTAATACTCCAATAAACGAAGGAACACCAACCAGAAAAAAGAAGTGAAGAATGAATAATCTTATGAGGATTATTTTCGTTTGTACCAACTGGAAAAGAGAAGAAGAGCTACTTTAACTAGCTCATTATGTACTGTTTAAAGAAACGAAAATTGACTATTATGTAACTTTTGAACTACTGGGATGTTCTATTTTTGTATCAATCAAAAAAAACGAAGTAGAGTCATTTTAACAGGTTCATAATTTCTGTAACGAAAGAATAACTTCAATGTTCTACTTTTTATACCAACGATAAAAATGAATTAGCTGAATATACGAAATAATAAATTTAAGTGACCTATTCAATTTTGTACCAATGAGAAATGCCATTTTTAACTGGCTTAGAATTTGAGTGGTCTAAAAAAAGGCGAAAAAGAACTATTTTATATAATTTTACTACTCAAATAAACAATGGAATATTTAGTTTTGTACCGAGAAAAACAAAGAAATATCATTTTAACAAACTGAGAATATTTTACCATTGTCAACTCTAAAAAAGGACCATTTTAACTAACTCAAAATCAATTAAACGAAGTAATGTATTTGAGTGAGCTATTTAATTTTGTAACAACCAGAGAAAAACCGATGCAGGATCATCTGAACTAGCTGAGTATTTTATACCATTTTGTATTATTTTAACAAACAAAGGAAAAAGCAAAAAAGGAGCATTTAAACTAGCTCAGAATTTTATATTATTTTAAACTAGTATAATAAACGACGACATAAATATGAGTGAGACCAGAGAAAAAAACGAAGAAGAACCATTTTAATTAACTGAGAATGACCGTACCTTTTAGTACTATTTAAACAAACGATGGGATAAATTTGAGTGGCCTATTTTTTGTACTAACCAGAAAAATTGAATAAGGTTCAACTTAGCTAACTCAGAATTTATGTACCTTTGTACTAGCTAAACGAACGAAAGAACAAATTTGGGTGTTCTACTTTTTTATACCATTTTAACTAGCTGAGTATTTTTGTGCTACATAAATCAACAAATGAATAAATTTGTACTAAGCAAGAAAAGCGAATTTAGTTTTGTTAAACCACGAATGTCCATTTTAACTAGCTCAATATTTTTGTGCTACTCTAATAAACGAAAGAATAAATTTGAGTGATCTATTCAATTTGGTACCAACGAGAAATGCCATTTTAACTAACTCAACATTCTATACCTTTTTGTGCTATTTAAATAAACGAAGAAATCGAAGGAGGACCATTTTAACTAACTCAGAATTTTATACCATTTTGTACTAATCAAACAAACGAAGGAATAAATTTGGGTGGCTCATTTATTGTTGTACCAATCAGAAGAAAAACAAAGAAGTTCCATTCTTTAACTAGCTCAATATTTCAGTACCATTGTAATTAACTCAAACAAACGAAAGAATAAATTTGAGTGACTTAAGGAAAGATTTGACCCCTCTGAGTTTTGGAATCTAAATGTGAGTTTTGACATGTCTGACATAAAACATCTGTCAAAGAAGAACGTAATTAAGATATTACTCGAGTAAGCTTTCTTGGACATATTTAAGGACTTTTTAAATATAGTGTATTAAATTTAGTTAATAAACTTCTCTGTATTTCTTAGATATACTTGTACGCAGGGTGTGCCAACCAGCAGTACCTAAGGTTATTTTCTTTAAATTTGGTTTCATTTATTGTCATTGTATAAACTGATAAATTGAAGGAATAAACGTATTAACTTTTATAGCAAGCAGAAAAAGCTCCTTTTAGTTTTGTACCAATCACGAAGGTCCATTATAACAAGCTCGGTATTTTTATACCATTTTGTATTACTCTAATAAATTTGGGAGGTCTATTTCATTTTTGTAAAAATCAGGCTTCGTTTACAACCTTGACCTTTTGACCTCGATGGTCATTATTTTTGGAACTTGTAGTAGTTGATGAACTATTACTAAATATGGAAACACCATCTCAATATTTGGCTCCGTTTACGAGTTATTAAGTTTTAAGTATTTTGACCTTTGACATCGATGATCATTATTTTGGAGCTTGTAGTATTTGATGATCTATTGCTATATGTGGAAACACCACCTCAATATGTGGATCCATTTTCGAGTTATTGGGTTTTAAGTATTTTAACCTTTGACCTCGATGGTCGTTATTTTGGAACTTGTAGTAGTTGATGACCTATTACTATATTTAGAAACACCATTTCAATATGTGGCTCCGTTTTCGCGTTATTGGGTTTTATGTATTTTAACCTTTGATCTCGATGGCCACTAATTTTGAGACATGTAGTACCTGATGACCAATTACTAAATGTGGCTCCGTTTTCTAGTTATTGGTTTTTAAGTATTTTTACTTTTGACCTCGATGATCAGTGCTTTTGGGACATGCAGTAATTGGCGAATGCTATGTTACACAGGGGTTGATAAAAGGGAATGCGTACAACCCATTGTTACATATGAGTGCTGTTAAAATATTTGTTCATAGTGTCTGTGTATTATCTGCTATGTTGAAATAGAGGTTGGAAAAAGTGGTCATAAAAGAGAACGAATACACCCCTAAAAATGATCGTAAAAGGAATGAATACATCCCTGCTATGTGTTCGTAGCCTCCATAAAGAGTGTTATCTGCTCTTCTATGTGTTCGTATTATTATGTAATTTCTGTTATGTTAAAATAGGGGTTGGAAAATAAGCCATACACTTTTATTAGCTCTGCTATGTTACATAGGTATTCATTGTCTGCTAAAATAAGTGTTGTAGAAGGAAATGAATCTTATGTAATTTCTGCTATGTTAAAATAAGGGTTGTATATGAATTTGCTATGTTCGTAGTCTTTTCTTAGGGGTGGAAAAAGTGATCATCAAAGAGAATGAATACACCCCGTGTAGACCGTGGGTGTTCGAATGTAATGTTTGCTCATTGCCTGCTATTTCTGCTATGTTAAAATAGGGGTGGTGTACTCATAAAAGATTATATGCTCTACTATGTGCTCGTAGTGTCCATGTATTCTTTGCTATGGTAAAATAAGGGTTGTAAAAGGAAATGAATATTATGTGTTATCTGCTATGTTAAAATATGGGTTGGAAAATATGTTCATAAAAGGGAACGAGTCTTATGTGTTATCTGCTCTTCTATCTTATGTGTTCGTATTCTTATGTAATATCTGCTATGTTCAAATAGGGGTTGAAAAAGTGATCATAAAAGAGAACGAATACACCCTTGCTATGTTACGTAGTCTTATGTATTATCTGCTCTTCTATGTGTTCGTAATCTTATGTGTTATCTGCTAGGTTAAAATAGGGGTTGGAAAATATGCTCATAAAAGGGAACGAGTACACCCCTAAAATGGAGGTCGTAAAAGAGAACGAGTACACCCTTGCTATGTTACGTAGTCTCTGCTATGTGTTATCTGCTCTTCTATACGTTCGTAGTCTTATGTGTTATCTTCTATGTTTAAATAGAGGTTGGAACTGCTATGTTACGTGGTCTTATGTATTATCTACTATATTCAAATAGGGTTTGAAAAAGTGATCATAATAGGGAACGTGTACACCCCTGCTATGTTTCGTAGTCTAATGTATTCTATGCTCTGCTATGTGTTACGTAGTCTTATGTATTATCTGCTATTTCGAATAGGTGTTGAAAAAAGTACTCATAAAAGGGAACGAGTTCACCCCTAAAAAGTGCTCATAAAAGAGAACGAGTACACCCCCTAAAAGTGCTCATAAAAGGGAACAAATCCGCCCCTAAAATGGAGGAGTAAAAGACCGTGGGTTCACGGTTCAAGGTGCTCAATTTCCCAGGGGCTCCTGAGTTGGCCAATGTTGTTCCAGATCGATCCATTTTCTACTACTGAATTGAGGGGGAAATCCCCTTTCTGAATACTGAATGTTTGCTACAACCAAAGTCGATTCCATCCTCATTCCCTTTGTAATTCGCACACTGTCTACAGATGTAGGCACGAAGCGTCACGAACATTTTTTACACGATGGTAACAATAATATTCAGGTAATAGATTAAATTTGGTTCCTAGTTAACATAGAACATTGAAAGATTTTACAAGTGATTTGGAAATGTCTATTAGTTTATTCATTATATAACGTATGGTGAATTAATATTTCACTTATAGTTACAAATGGCTAATTTATTGGTTGAAGCAAAAAAAAAAGAAAATCTTGACTCGAACGAGAATCAAACCCAGGACTCTTTGCATATGCGTCGCATAGACTCATTACTCAACCAAGCCGTCACTTGCTAAATTTGCGCATCGTATGATATATGCGGTGAGTAAAAAACTTTAAGACGGTTTGTTGGCCACTTTGCTCGCCCACTTTGCAATATTAATTCTTTGCAATATCAATATTAATTCTTAAAAACCAGAGAACTCACAGAATCCAGTGAGTAACAGGGTTGCCATAGCAAATGGGGAATAAATTAAAAATGTTGCAGTTGCCGTAGTAGGGAAAGTGCCCATATGACGTAATGCTGGAAACACTGTAGAAAGTCTATGTAAGGTTCAAAAATCCTAATAGCGTTTGTTCGAAAGCGATATCTCTAACAGTTCCCAAGATACACCAAAGGTGTGTGGGGTTTGCAACACTGCATAATAATTCCCTCGACCTGCAAACTACAGGAACAAGTAATGGAAAGTGACACGCCCAACAAAATGTAAGAGCTACACGGGTCTAATAGTCAAATAGAAGGCAATGATACCTTTATGTTTACAAGAACATATGATTATGTGTGGGGTTTTCCCGTATCTCGTATGGGATACGGAGACATAATTTTCACACAACGTCCGTGACAATATACACATTATGTTACATAAACCAGATCAGGTGTTCTTGTGCATTGAATCTGCCTGCGACGCCATTACCCGAGAACACTCCATTGCAGCAACATAATCTCTCACGCGACGTCTCAGAATGTGTTTAGACACCAACGGTCAAAACTTTGAACATCTGCTAGAAGGATGTACATTCTATTGAGTCATTTACCGTACTTTTCTAGTAATGTGATAGAGATGTTTGCAAGAAAAACAAAACAGTAGCCCTGAATGGGATCGAACCAACGACCTACGTCGTAGTCCGAATCGTTAACCACTACATCACAAGAACAGCTGATCTGGTTTATGTACCATAATGTGTACATTTTGACGGACGTTGCGTGACAATGATGTCTACGTGTCCCATGTTTGTTAGAGAGAAAATCCCACACTAGATCATATGTTCTTGTAAACATAAAGGTATCATTGCTTTCTATTTGGCGATTAGATCCATGAAGTTCTTATATTTTGTTTGGCGTGTCATTTTCATTACTCGTTCCTGTAGTTTGGAGGGTGAGGGAATTATTATGCAGTGTTGCAAAGCTCACACACCTTTGGTGTATCTCGGGAACGGTTAGAGATATCGCTTTCAAACAAAGGCTATTAGGATTCTTGAACTTTACATAGACTTTCTATGGTGTTTCCAGCATTACGTCATATAGGCACTTTTCCTCCTATGGCAATTGCAACAATTTCAATTTATTCTCCTTTTGCTGTGGCAACCCTTTTACTCACTGGATACTGTGTGTTCTCTGGTTTACTCTTTCGGTTACTTCTTTTCATTCGATAGTATTATTTTTCTTGATTTTTTGCTAGTGTTGCTCTACGGACACTTTAATTTCTTGATCTTTGAAGCTTTATAACTTCCTTCTTCTGCAACACTGACAGGTGTGGTTTTGCTTTTTGATATTCACATCCTGTGCTAATTCTTATGATGGCATAAACTCCTATATGTTCCATTTTTTTTAAATACAACTTTGTAATGTGCTGGCAGGACTGTCGAGCTTTTAACATTGTGTGGTAACTCAAAAGACGTCCTTCTTCCACAAGTATCTCCATCTACCAAATTCTTGCTAATATCTCTTCTTGTTTCCGATTATTCAGAGCTGTCCAACATTTCTGAACCCCCCTACATATATATATTATTAATTAACTTACAAACTCACTTAACCAAAAGGTTCAATACCAAGTTCACTAAGGCTTGACATTGAATCTTGTAACTGGATATAGTTTCTACATTGTATCTTTATTTGTGCGAGATCAATCTTAATATTATCCTCCCATTCGGGTCTAGGCTTTTTTTAAATCGCCGTTTTCAGATTGGGTTTCCAGTTAAAACTTTGAAAGTGTCCTACTTAATTTCATTCTCGCTATATGACCTGCCTATATGTCCCGTTCCGCTCGGGTTCGACCATTTGTCTCAGGATTTTATTCTAAAATACTTTCTGTCAGAGTTCATCCCTCAGAGTGTGCGAACATGTTTTGCAACCATAGAGCACAACAGGCATGATTATGGCTTCATATATTCTAAGCTTCAGATTCCTCGACAGTATTCACGACGTCAGAAAATTTGAACTGATTAATAACACGAACTACCTGCTTTCAGTTGATATTTATTTTCTTCGTAGACATGGAGTTGCTTTGTTAATATTGATCCTAGATAAATGAAAGTATCCATTTTGTATAAAATATTATTTGGAATTTTAACTTATCAATCATTAGCAGTGTTACGATCCCTACAAACCTTCAAGTATTTAGTTTTTTTTCAGCATTTACTTCTAAATCTATGTCTCTGCAAGCGTTTAATAAGAGCACTGCATTTCTTCTTATTGTTTTGATATAATGTTCTATTATATTTACATCATTAGCATACGCATAACTTTTAATATCATTCAGTTTCTCGATTGCTATCTTTAAGTTTTCTTCTACCGGACTCGGTAACAAAGTTGAAAAAAGTGGCGCCAAACCATTTGTTTCTTTCAGGTCATTCTCGATGTGAAAGCATGTGGATAGGAATTTTCCTGCTCAAACTTTACTGTGGGAATAATTTAAACACATCTTATTAAATCTGTAGCTTTTTTGGTGTTTGCAAATTCTTAAAGAATATCGTACAACGTTTCCCTACTTACTGAGTCTTGGGCCTTTATAATATGAATAAATATTTAATATATGAAGGTATTATATTCCAATTTTATTTAGAGAATTTGAAAAATGGTAAATATCTGATCGATTTTGCTTAAGTACGCACTGATACACTTTCATTCGCGTTGGAGCAAATCATGCTAATATAATATATGAAAGAATTTTATAGGATGTTCATAGAGAGGAGATACCTCGATAATTATTACAATCAGTTTTGTCCTATTTCTTGTGAATTGGAATAGTGATTCTTCCCACGCTTGTGGGAAGTCTATATTGTTCCAGATAAGAAGAATGAGATTGTGTATCTATATATATATATATCTTACACAGTACATACATTACTATACTAAATTTAGTACTACACACTATATATAGTGTTAATATACTGTGTTGTTCACCTTCGTCAACAAAATTTGAATCAAATTATTGTGAAGTACAGCATGCTATATATTTACATATGTGTAATATTTAAGGAAATGTAGAACGTTATAGTAAATATACAAATAGACCAGCATTAATATATATGTACAAAATAATATGCATCAAATTTTCTAATTATAAAGTAACGCTGACATAAGAAATATTCTAGTAATACAAGTAATTGGCTTAAATTTCTTATTGACCGATGTGCATAAATTTAGTACTGGGAACTTGTTGATGCTAGTATTATGGGTTGATAGCAAATTGTTAAATTTTTGTCCAATTATTTCACTAACTTTTCCACATTTCATACTAGAAAAAAATGTTTATCACCTCTGCCATGGCGACCTTTTTTCCTTCACGAATAGTTGTTAAAGCAAGATCATTTAATCATTCTTTCTACATCCTATCATTTTGAACTCTTCATCATTGTACGCATTTTGGATGCATGGATACCCTGCAAATAGATGTAAGGAGTGACTAAAACTGTATGTGTAAACTATGAGTGACTGTTCTACTGAATTACTACTTTGAAGACCGTTAACTTTTCTATCACATTAACACCATCGTAACCCTGACCATGAAGGTGTATTATATTTCAACATATTCTCTCCAGTTCCTCTACTATATCTTTCTTAACGGCTTTTCTTATAAGTTCTAAGAAACAGTAAAATCTCTTTGATTATAAAATGAATCAACTGATCATATCTCATATATAATTATTTGTGACTTACTATTAACATTAGCTGCTTCTTCTCACTGTCAGATAAATAAATACATTTTGGAACTGTTTAAATCTTTCATAATTCAAGAACTTATAATCCCACCAACGCATGATATTATTTCTTTTTGAGTAATATTCATTACAAGAGTACATTTTTTCTCACTGTTCCTAAATGTTCTTACACAACTTCTGTCCCCAGCATCTAACCTGAATACTAAAACGCATCTGAATGTATCTTCTTTATCAACTAAAGAATTTACTAGTGGTTCTAGATATGTAAGTGACCTGCCACCTCAGTATCCTCTTAATGGGAAGTTCTTCCTAGAACAATGTGAAATTGTAGTAGTAATGGCTTTCAATCGAGGTCTATTTTATGTTATTATTTTCCTTCTTCTAATCCATAGCAACACTGATCTGGTATGGTATACCAGATGTATAACCAGTAGAGATTCACGTCTTATCACTCTATGTTGTTTTGAAACTCTTGCCGACTTTATCACTTTTCCGAAGTTGATACTTTAAAGCAAACAGAATAAATAAATCAATTTTAATTTTTCTTCGTTCTTGCTTGGATGATGAACATTGTAATGGAACGGAAAGGCGGAAACGAAAGTGATTCAAACAATATTTATTTAACGGACATTATCCCAAATATTCTTAAAAATTGTATTAGCTTACTTATTATACTGGAAAATACATTGCTACCCATTGACTTTGGCGTTTTTATATTTATGAAAATTTATTTTGAGAGGCATTGCAAAATTTTAACTAACAAAATCCGTGAGGATAAATACCCTTTGACATTATATGGCTTACTTTTCTTTGGCAGATGCTAATGTAGAATTTTATTTAGTGAGACGTTGAATATCAAGGGGAAGGAATGAAATTTTCTATTTTTTTCATATGTAATTGGGCATTTGCCTACTACAATATAATTTCTGGTCATCTTTTTTACGTAATAGCTACATCTTCCATCTTATATATTATAAAGCATACCCACATGTCATTTATGCAGTGTAAACTACAACTAAAGGCCATTTTATTCAGTTTATGCAGAATGTCAAGATGGAGACTAAATCAATTATAGCCCCCACCATAGATCCGAGCTTGTATATATACCAGGAGTTTCATTTGCGCAATACAATAGTGAAGTTGGTTAACCAATCGTAGAGTAAAGTAAGATGTATGCCTAAATAAGAAAGTAACCTGCTCTGAAACGCACTTTGTCTTAGTATAAAAATAAACGATACATTTAAGGATTATATTGGAGATATGCGAGTCGCTTTCGTTGATACTAAAGATAACAAACAATATGAATATAGTATAAGTGACATCGGGTCATTTTAGAAATTACTACTGCTGCAAGAAACAGATTTAAGAACAATCAACATTTCCGATAAACGAGGTAAAAGGAAAAAGAAAGAAAAAGTAAAATAACGCAAACGTTTGAGTCAAGGAAACTGCTCAGGTAGGTTACACGTTTCCGCAAGTACATCATGACGAAAGATCTGTTGCATCAATCGTGAGTAATTGTTGAATGCTAAATTTACCTGAAATGATGAATAATAAACTAGTAGTCAGCGCACTAATCTGATTTGTTTATCAATTAAACGAAGAAATAACATCTCATTCTAGACAATCTAAACTACGCCTATAGTTCCAATCACCAGACGACAACGGGCTTCAAAACCACCACTTAATAAGACATCTCAAATCTAAAGTAAATAATCTCTTCCTACATATCTAAATCTTCTTTCATATAACTTATTTAATCCACATATTGCAGATAATAGCATCCAACACACCATTATGAACATTAGGAATACAATTAAGTCATATAGAAACCATCTTATCTACTTCCAAAAAAGATTGCACGGTCGTAGTTTGCTGAACGTTCTAAAGCAGCATGCACACCAAAGCAAAAGATAGAGAATACCAGCATAAGAGGATTTGGAGAACATTCGTAGATGTTAATTTCCATTCCTTACTGAAAATTCCTTGCATACTTTAATCCACCAACAACAACTTAATTTGTATTAGTGTTGTCATAGGCAGCTGTCGAAATATCATACACAAATATCTAAAATTGTCCGTAATTTCATATGTTGAATTTTAAATAATCTATACTATACTATGTTGAATATTTATGTTCATCACATTTTTGAATACTAATTCTACTAGTATGTGCACAGGACTTAGAAACTTAAACGATTTGTATTAACACTACGCAAGAAGACTATAAGTTATGCTAAATTACAAAAAAGCTTTCGTAATCTATTTCTATTTTTAAGAAATAGAACACTTCACTGGTTCCCAAACGGGAAGGCTACCACTGAGACGCATGAAAAAAAAATCAAGACGGCACTGATTATTAAAATATCATGAATTGAAAAATTATTTTCACATTCTGAAAGTTTCATATTTTTATTTTCATCCGCGGTTAGCTAAACCTTGTATTTAACAAACATTTAATTAAATTTTGAGTTTTTGTTTTATTAATTCCAATACGTACTCAACGGGGCAAAAACATGTACATTACGCAAAAGTGATGTAAAGAATTCCACTCTCTTGGAACATAGCCATATAAGTAAAAGGAGAAAATTAGCTATGTTGAACGGAAAACTAATGAGGTGTTAGAAATAATAGCAGTAGAAAAATAACTTTAGATATTTTTAAGAGAAGGAAGAAGAAATAGCTGGGTTATTGGCTGAGGATGTCCTTATTATGAGGGATGTGCTAGAGGTAAAAGAGGGAGGGAGCTAAGGAAACTGTAATTGAAGGAATACATTAAAACTGAAAATTGCACGTCAAGACGAAGGGACTAGCTGAGGACCACCGTACATCAAAGCTTCTCACGAGGAACCCGAATCAAGTGTTGCACGAAATTGCGGAGGAGTTTATGCTCAAACAAAGTGTTTTTGTGTACAATTAAACCCATTAGATGGGAAAACCCTCGATATCAACCTTTGCGGAGGTATAAGGGATAAGGGGAAGGCTGGTGCTCCAATATTCTGAGCATTTTTAAATATGTAGCGATAGTACTAGTAAGAAGACTCATTTGAAAATGAAGAATTCTTTCGTCCACAAAACTTCAGTAATACGTCGTGTTAGAGACGAGTGTTACAAAACCCAAGAGTCCATAAAAATTCTAGGGGAAGAATGTTTTGGAGGGGGACAGCGAAAATAACCGAGTTCCATTGCTGCCTGAAATAGGCGTGTAGGGTGTCTATGTATAGTTTTCTCGATACGTTGAATCGAATAAAACCATCATCAGGTTAAATAGGATGAAAGATGTAAATACAAATGGTCGCTGTGCAAACTTTCCAAACATTTATAATATCTACAATTGTTAACCGATCACAACGAAAAATGTCCCAAAAGTGCATTTTATTATATAATACGATCGAGCGGGGAAAATCGGAATCAAAAAATATTGAAAATGACAGCCATTTAGAATTTCTAAATAATTGTAATTTCTGCAATTATCAAGCGATACGAATCAAAGTTGAACAAAAATGGGTGATTGCAATACCTTAGGAGATTAAAAATATCACCATAATTTAACAATACAGTTTCAAATTGTCATCTGTTTGTAATTCAAAAGGTCTACTTTTCTCTTTCAGCCCTGTGTCAAATTGTGAAATATGATTGATAAATTTTTCTCTGAACCTGCTGATTCAAATGAAATCATTGATAGTCAACAAAACGAACATTAATATAGTTTTATTGTGACAATTACTGACTAACTGCTATTCAGATATTGGATTTAAAGAAATGTTACATGAAGGAACGTCCACAAAACCACGTTAATAACCAACCAGATACAGTGCATTGTCGGTCAGAGTACAATAATAAAGAGGGGATATCCGTTGATGCTTATTTTGGTACAAATCAATTTTTCTAGTTTTCTGGGAACTTAAGACGTATATAGTAGCAAGTAATATCATACGCTATTGTTCTTCGTGTCAATTACGTTTGTTATGCCTCATAGCTCCTAGCTTTTTCTGGCCAAAAGTATAAGATACGTTATGTAACGCCCTAATCCGCAGCCTATCGGACAAAGTGGGGAAACACCAATCCAACAATAGCCACAGAAGGGGTTCTACTCCAGGAACCCACCAGAAAGCGCAACTGTTATTTCTAATTCGGAAATCCAGAGGTTATTTAGATAATACACAAATTAATATCAATATTATCAACAAATGACAACTCAACACTTTCAGGACAAAAGTCTTGATTAAAATAAATTACAATAATTTGTGATTTTCCTCGTTACAAATCAGATCTGGATCCCAACAAATGCTATATACATATAGTCGCAGGAATAAGGTCAATTTCAGAAAATATTTTTAAATTCAGATAAGTATCACCTAACCTGCAAATTCTTTTAAATTACGCATTAAGTTGCATACTCTAAGCCAGTCAAGGACGTCTCTTGTATGACACCAATATCCTTTCTTTTTCCTTGAAAGAATAATTCGCACATTCGTTCAATATTAACCTATGATTTCCTTTATGCTCTGAATAAAAATTGTTTCTGCCATAATTAATCGGGAAATAATTTTCAGCGAAAATATTACGCAACATAGCCCGTAAATTAAGAGTAATGATGAAAATACTGTCTCAAACGAGATTTCACTAGCATTAAATCTAGAAAAATTTAAATTAGGAAAATTATCAGTCTTAAACCGGTGAAACATTAACCTTAAACCATTCAAACAACTTGAGCAATAGTTATTTCTTAGCAAAAGAATTTTTCACGTTCAGTATATTCGCTATAAAATTACAATTAGTTGGAAGTTGTAATTCTAAATCGACTCATGCAAGTCAGGAAATTGAAAATTCTGGGAATCGTTACACTTCGTTTTTATAGAATCAATGAAAGCAAGTACCTCCGGTTCACTGAATCACGAAAAATCCCGATTACCTTTGTGGTTTTTCAAATGTGTGCCTTCCGGGTTTTTCACCTGTATGGTAGCCTGATCATGTATACTATCAGCTGTATGAGCCTCATTGCAAATAAACTTTTTATTTCTCTGGATCAAATTATGAAAGTTTTCAGCTTGGTCGACATCAATATCTGATACCTCAGAGCCGCTACTACCATCCACCATTCAATGAATACAGTTTATCCACTTTATTCACTGGACCATAAATATGTATAATCTCCACTTTATCTTCAGCTAAGTCTTCACCTCGAGCTTTCACTAAATATTTATTTTTAGATCCCTTCCTGTTGTAACGCATACGCTAGATTCTCTTACCACTGGTATTAGTATCGGGTTTCACAACACTATCTTTTTCATTAACTGCCAACCTAGCATTGTTCGTCGAATGTTCACTTTCACAAGGTTCAATCTTCCGATCTCCAGAGGTTAATCCAAAAACCAAAGGTTGATTCGAATTTTCTTTTGAGCGATATTTCCTGATTTATTCATTAACTGAGAATTCGCAATGCACTGCCCCGAACCTTTCAAGTTACTAATGGATATTTCATTTGCACTAATTTGATTTTCACAAACATCATCAACCACTGCGATGCAATCCATCCTATTATACTGAGTTTTCTTCTGATTTTAATACCGGAACTTCCAATCGCACCACGGAAACTTGCTTGAGTTTTATCCTTCCACATAGATTAAAGGACTTCTTCGATTTTACGATCACCTTCAACTTCTGAAGCAATCATAGCTCTCAGATGATTCAGCTGGATAGCACTAGGCGCTTGAATTTCTAATATTTTGGATTCGAGATCTAAATAATCCAAATCACTGTACACTAACGTCATTCTTCGGGAAATTAAATCCGTCCATACAAATAAATATTGAAGCCATTAAACTCGTAACAGAAGCACTATCCTGTTTATTAGATTGAAAATCGGTTAAATTTTTAGCTCTCGGACCAGACTTATCACCAGATTTAAATCCCCTCAGATTGTTATGTTGAATAATTTTCTTATAATTTAATCTCACCTGTTTCTTACAACCGCGTAGAATCAAGCAATTTCTCGCATAATCAATAACTGAATTGGTTGATCTTAAAGAGGCGTTCCAAGTAGACACATGCCAGGCAATTTGTTCCAGGATCTTAAAGGATATTCTCTCAAAATGACCTGAGAGATTCAAAGTTATATTATCTCCTGGGTCGTTAAAAAATTTAATCCGGACGGAGCATTTACCACCTTTTCATGAGTCAAACTAATGAATTTCTCTAATCCACAAAGATGCACTAAGCCCTGTAGAAACAATGTTAATACTTGAACCTCCATCCACAGAAATGTCTGTTAAATAATTATGAATTATACCAGTCACGAAGGAAGCAACGGTAATATCCATTTCACTAGGAATAGTATTAACTAATGCATTAGGTGCATTCATTTGATCAGAACTTTCATTCGGAACCTAGTTTTTTCCATTAACCTGAGATTCAACTTTCAAACGATTCCTGACATCAGTAGGGTAAGAATTAACTAACCTTTTTGTCAAAGTTAAAATTTTGATCCCCCACTGGCAATTGTGGATTTTTCAAACCCTGATTATGATTTGACATTAATGAATTAGATTTTTTCCGAGATAAACCTATCTCTCTATTACATTCCAACTGATTCCTAAATTGTAATTCATGTCTATTAGCGATATCCATTAACTCGGATCTAGTAGCTGGGATACAATAATTCAACATTTTATACCTATGATTTGGATTCATTCCAGCTACAATAATATTAAGCATGTCAGCCTCTCTATCCATAAAATGCAATACATTCATAGCAATTACTATGGATCTCACATAATGATATCTGATTCAGATAGGCGTTGACAACTTCTATCAGAAATCAATGAGTGCAATGCAACTGCGGTAATGAAATTATTTACAATCGTAGATTTTAAATCAGTCCACCTTACTTGATGATCTATTCCAAACAGAATTTCTTTCAATAACGATCCTTCACATTCCCCTATGAAAACACAAAGAATCGTGCTCAAAAAATAACCAGTATCCATCAGAGTTTCTTCAATTTTTACTAATGTTTTAAAAACAAGCAAATTATTACTGCCATAGTTATTTTAACTTTTTTTGAATTTTGCCTCCAGAAAATCATTAGTTCTATTAAATGTATACTTCGTAAGAATATTATGCTCAACATTTGAAGATACATTTTTACTTGGCAAAGATGGCAACCCTGATCCTACATTGTCATACATTTGAGTTTTCTTAGGCGTAGAAATATACCGCGAATATAATGCAGTATTTGGAGTTGAATTTCTGATTTGAGAAACCCTTCTGTAATAATCTCTAATATTCAGATACGTTGAAGGAACCTCATTTTTATCACGATCTGATTTTCCAAAATCTGGCAAATTCCTATAATCATTGGAACTAGAACTTCTTAAAGGCTCATTAAAAGTAACCTGCCTCTGATCTTTAGAACACTCATTCAAACTCCCAATATTAACAAATCTTCTAAAATTTTATTCCTCCGCTGGTGACTGCAAACTACCCCACACTCCAAACTATCATTTCTCACAGCTGATTGCCTGATTTGAAAACTACCTTGAGTTGGGGGAGTCAGTGACATGTTCAATTGTCCAAAATCAAATCTAGTATATGTTTCCAGATTTCTGGTTCTATCTAATGTTATCAATTCTGTATATTGATCCAGAATATCAATGCTTACATACTCCATCGGATTACACATGCTAAATATTATCGAACAAGGAATATATAAAGGTAAGATAAATGATATAAATATGATACATAAAAGTACACCACTAACTACTGACACTACTGCGAACCAGAATTTAGACCAAATGGAAATAACCCTAACAATTCCTTGCTTCACTTTATATCCAATTTATCAAACATAGTAATATTCAACAACAAACAATTAATTTCGATAGTTGATCCCTAATGCAACTCTTTAATGCAAACAAGTTGCCAAATTCAAAAAGTAATAACGTGTCAACTTTTTCTTTTGCAAAATACTTACAACAGAAAAATAAAATTAACAAACCGGACTTGAAGGGAAACAATTTGTAACGCCCCATCCGCAGTTTATCGGACAAAGTGGGGAAACAAAAATCCAACAATAGGCACAGAAGAGGCCCTACTCGAGGAAGCAACCAGAAGGCGCAACTGTTAATTCGGAAATCCAGAGGTTATTTCAATACACAAATTAATATCAATATTATGAACAAATGACAACTCAACAATTTCAGGACAAAAATCTTTATTACAATAAATAACAATAATTTGAGATTTTACTCGCTGCCAATTCAGAACGGGTTCCCAACAAATCTTATATATATGTAGTCGCAGGAATAAGGTTAATTTCAGGAAAATATTTTTAATTTCAAGCAAGTGTCACCTAAACCGTCACATTCTTTTCAATTAACCCTCGAGTAGTCGCTCCGCGGGCAAAAGCACCGCAGGGAAATTATTTTTTATGGTGTGCCCACTCTGTTTGTCCGACAGACTCCACCGTCTACCTAATCTTACCCCTCACCTTCCCGAACATTCCTGCCCAATCACTCCCTTATCAGTTGTTTAGTTCAACTACTAGTGATTGTTTAGTGACTCTGCGGTGCTTTCCAGCGCGCGCGACTAACCGTGTAATGTTTTTTCTCAGTGTTTCGCTGTGCACGTGACCTTTGATTTGGAGATGTTTTTAGCTTTATAAACATAAATATTATTTTAATGGATGGAAGAGAGGTCGACAAAGTTAACAAACTGATACCAAGTGTGGAAAAAGAGGAAATTAAAAATGAACAGCTTAAAAGAACGGAGGGAAATGTTAGGAATGGACTATTCGGATAAATCAGCCATGATGATATCGTGGAAGCTTTGTCTGAGAAAGATCATAACAAAAAAGATAATGTAGAAGTGAGTGAACACGAAAGTGGAAGTGAGGAGTCTGCGAGCCAGTCTGAAGATCTTAAGCCCAGAAATGACCAGCGATTCCCAGAATGTAGTCAGCGCAGCAGAGGCCGAAATAAGCGACGACGAAGTGTAAAACTGTGTATATTTGAATACAACCTAGAATAATTCAATGTAGTGTTGTATAGGTGAAGTTTCAAAATAATAGGGCCGTAAAATAATTCAATATAAATTTGATTTGATTTGATTTGATTTCAATTTAGCGCCCCCTTTCAGCATCAAGGCTATGTAAGACGTAGACCTACTGCTTAACGTGGGATCCGAACCACATGAGCTCCCACCGGGAATCAAACCCGGAAGTTCCGCGCCAAAGGGACGTATGGTAATTGCTTAGCTACGAGTGAGCTATAATTGAATGTAAAATGCGCTTTTAAGCTTTGTTTTATTGTTATATGTATATAGTATTTATTTTACTAATTTACTATTGCATTTCTAATTTTAGTCGAACCAAAGAGTTGACAAAAACAAAAGATCGTCATCAGAATTAGAATTTTCAATAAAATCAGTGCGCAGTAATCTATCTAAAGAAATATGTAACGAAAAAAACATTTTATTCCAAATAAGAAATAAAAAACAGAACAGTAGGCATGTCTAATATTATGTTCCACTAATAGTTACTACTGTAAACCTTATTATAATAATAAATATTTAATCCGTCTTAATCAGAAAATATACAGAATTACGTTTCTAATACAAGAAAAAATGTTTAAAATGATATTTGCAACACATTATGTTCGTGCGGTCCTTTTGACCGCGCGCGACTACTCGCGTTACTTTTTCAGCGCGAGTTCTTGAGGGTTAAGCATTAAATTGCATACTTAAGGCAAATCAAGGACCTCTCTTGTATGACACCAATATCTTTTCCTTTTTCTTGAAAGAATAGTTCACACATTCGTTCAATATTAAACGAAGATTTCCTTTATGCTCTGAATAAAATTGTTTCTGCCATAATTAATTGGGAAAGAATTTCCAGCGAAAATATTACGTAACATAGCCCGTAAATTAAGAGTAATGATGAAAATACTATCTCAAACTTGATTTTACTAGCATTAAATCTAGAAAAAATTTAATTAGGAAAATTATCAGTCAAACCGGTGAAACATTAACCTTAAACCATTCAAACACCTTGAGCAATAGTTACTTCTTAGAAAAAGAATTTTTCACGTTCAGTATATTCGCTATAAAATTACAATTAGTTGGAAGTTTTAATTCTAAATCGACTCATGCTAATCAGGAAATTGAAAATTCTGGGAATCGTTATACTTCGTTTTTATAGAATCAATGAAAGCAAGTACCTCCGGTTCATTGAATCTCCAAGAATCCCGATTATCTTTGTGATTTTTCAACTGTGTGCACACCGGGTTTTTCACCTGCATGGTAGTCTGATCATGTATACTATCAACTGTATGAGCCTTATTGCAAAAAAACGTTTTATTTCTCTGGATCAACTTATGAAAGTCTTCAGCTTGGTCGACATCAATATCTGATACCTCAGAGCCCCTACTACCATCCAATGAATACAGTTTATCCACTTTATTCACTGGAACATTAATATGTTTAAACTCTACTTTCTCTTCAGCTAAGTCTTCATCCTGAGCTTTCACTAAGTTTTTACTTTTAGATCCTTTCCTCTTATGACACCTACGCTTGATTCTCTTTCCACTGGTATTAGTATCGGGTTGCACAACACTATATTTTTCATTAACTGCCAACCTAGCATTGTTCGTCGAATGTTCACTTTCACATGGTCTAATCTTCCGATCTCCAGATGTTAATCCCAAAACTAAAGGTTGATTCGAATTTTCTTTTGAGCGATATTTCCTGATTTACTTATTAACTTAAAATTCGCAGTGCACTGCCCCGAACCTTTCAAGTTAATAATGGATATTTCTTTCGCACTAATTTGATTTTCACAAACATCATCAACCACTGAGACGCAATCCACCCTGTTATACTGAGTTTTCTTCTGATTTTAATCTTGGACCTTTCAATGGCACCACCGAAACTCGCTTGAGATTTATCCTTCCACACGGATTCATGGGAATCTTCGATTTTACGATCACCTCCAACTTCTGAATCAATCATAGATCTTAGATGATTCAGCTGGATAGCACCAGGAGCTTGAATTTCTAATATTTTGGATTCGAGATCTAAATAATCCAAATCACACTGTACACTAACGTCATTCTTCGGGAAATTAAATCCATCCTCACAAATAAATATTGAAGCCATTAAACTCGTAACAGAAGCACTATCCTGTTTATTAGAGTGATAATGGGTTAAAATTGTAGCTCTCGGTCCAGGTTTATCACCAGATTTAAATCCCCTCAGATATGTTGAATAATTTTCTTATAATTTAATCTAACCTGTTTCTTACCACCGCGTAGAATCAAGGAATTTCTCGCATAATCAATAACTGAATATGTTGATCTTATAAAAGGCGTTCCAAGTAGACACATGCAAGGCAATTGTTCCACGATCTTAAACGATATTCTCTCAAAATGATCTGAGAGATCCAAAATTGATATTATCTTCTGGGTCGTTGAAAAATTTAATCCGGACGGAGCATTTAACACTTTTTTATGAGTCAAACTAATGAATTTCTCTAATCAGCAAAGCTGCTCTAAGTCCAGTCGAACAATGTTAAGACTTGAACCTGCATCCCTGTACCCTGTTACTTGTACCGGGTAGGTTACAATTAACCACATCAAAATTAAACATAATTTTTAATTTGTCTAGTGCATTTTTCTGGACAGTTAAGGTCAATTTTCAAACATATTCCCTCGCATTATAGCAGAAATCCACAGAATATCAGAACACCAGCTGTTCCCGTACCCGTCTATATCTCCGGAACGGTTGAGATAAAAGGCTATTCCTCTAATGGAGTTCTTTCTTCAGAAAAAACTTCAATTCCGAGTAAACTCATCCACAATTTCGTGTCACACTTGAATCGGTTTCCTCGTCAGTTACAGTAAACCTAACAGCACAATTACATAGCAGTCATATGTCTATCATGTTCCGTCATGTACATGGAGTGATTCCAGTATGTGCCTTATGTACCTCTGAGAGAGAAATCAAATTAATGGAAAATGATAGTCATTTTCTATGTCCGCCCTAAGCACATGCCTGATATGTACCTGCGGAATGTGCCTAGGATCTTCTGGGTATGTTCCCCATACCGTACGCGAAAATAAACCACAAATTACTGCTCCAAAATATGTTAAATCACCTATATGTAAATGAGTTTACATTACGGTGAGTCTAAAAACGCTTTAAACAAATAGAATGTACCCCTGGGTGGGCAGGAACCATCAATCTTTGGATTACTAACCGCGTGCTGTTCCGACTTGCCTACGAAGTCGATGAAGTGAACATCACTTGTAAAGGGATAAATTATTGAGATCTTTTGAATTTTGCTAATCAGAGTGCTCCTTTAACTGCATATATTCGACTATAACAGTTTGAGATAAGATAAAATCTGCTCGCCACGAAATTTTATAGCAAAACGGCGAGTGTCTATTAACTTTATTTCATGGTTCTTACTTTCTAATGATCAGCGACAGTTGCCATCTAATAAAGTTGATGCGTTTGTTGCTTCTAGTACACAATCGCTTAGAAAAAGAAGCACGAAATGCATCAAAGATGAGTGATAAATTTAGAACATTTAAATGGTGTATGCCTAGGACATCTTGTGCTGTTAGGGTATCTGAAACAATATGTACCATAAAATAGGAAATACCATGAGTCACAACGAACTATAATGTGGCGGTGCCACTCAGGACCGCCTGTCATTGGGGCCTGGGGCCAATTTTAAAATTTTAAATAGAAACATGAGGAGAGTGATACCTCGTTTGATAGATCTTTGAGAACTAAGAAGCGTAGTGGCAAAAGATTTTTCATATCCGTAACCGTGTTCAAGATGGCCGCCAAGACATGGTGTCTGTATAAGATAAAACGCTCAATATCCTAATATGAAAACGTTTGAATATAAATGAACTAAACAGAAACTCGAATAGGAAATATCATGGGACAAATCGAATGGTAGTGTCGCGGTACCACCCAGGGCCGTCCATCATGGGGTCCCTGGGCCAAACTTTACAATTTTAAATGGGAACGGGGGGTGAGTGATAACTCATTCGATAGATTTTTAAAAACTAAAAAGCGATATTTCAAAAGATTGTTCATATGGGTTATCGTTTTGAAAATGACCACCAAGACATGGTATCTGTATCAGTAGAACGTCCAGTACCAATAATATGAAAACGGTTGAAGGTAAATGAGCAGAACAAAAATTCGCTAGGAAATCACAGAGGGTATTTATCATTCCACGACTAGGGAATGTTGTAAGAGGGGAGAAGATGATTAGAGTTAAAGTGTTATAATGGGAAGGGAGAAATGTAATTCCTAGAAAATTCTTCCTACAACATCCTTCCCAAGTGGGTGAAGCGGGAAGGAACGGTAAAATTGCAAATGAGAATCTTAGTTTTTGTAAATTGTGTTTACGAAACAAAGTTTTGAAGCGTCTTTTAATGAGAGAGAGATGTCTCTGTAATGGGATAAAATGTGTGAAATTCTTGTTAGTTGGTACTTTCCATTTTGATTGTAGGCAATAATTTGATGCAAAAAAGAATCAACTGAAATGCGAAACAAATTTGTGCAACAATGCAATTTTAGAACAATGTGTTCAAACGTTTGTTTGTTCAACAGTCTGCACGATACTGGTTCGAATCTGTTCCTTCTATGTTTCCTTGCATGTGCTACAATAAGAGTTTCACTGAAATATTTTCCACAGTTCCATTCCGAATAAGTTTCAATGGTAATCTTAGTTGTGGTCCTCAGTAACGAAACGGTATATACTGATGCAGATGTCTCCTGAACATCTTGCAGAGAGTGTGTTAAATTATCAGAAACGGGCAAAATATTTGGAAGTTTCAAAACTGTATTATTGAAACCTTTGCTTCTCATTTCAGTTGCTCTTATTTTCATATACAATCACACTTCGCAATGCAAATGAGTGTTGACCTTAAAATTCACCTTATTTTCATTCAGTACAGTTACTTGTAGACACAGTCACTGTCACAAGTGTTTCAGACAAACCATACCTATTCCAAATAAAAGTTTGGTTCTCAATTGAGATTTTACAATTCATTCCTGCTTCAACCAATTACGGAGGAAGATCGGAAAAAATAATTTTCTAAGAATTACATTTCATCTTTTGCTTTATGTCATTTATAGTTTCGTAATCTTTTTCTCAGTTGTATTATTTTCAAGCCGTGGATTGATAAATACCCTCTGTGATTTCCTGTTCGTAATTTTTCTTCTGTCCATCTACCTTCAACCGTTTCCATATTAGTGGTACTGAACATTTTATCTGATACAGGTACCATGTCGTTGAAAACGGTGACCCATATGAACAATCATTTGCAATATCGCTCTATAGTTTTTAAAGATATGTCCAACGAATTACCACTCACCCCCTTGTTTCCATATACAATTTTGAAGTAGGGCGCTGGGCGCCCATGACGTGAGGCCACCGCGACAATACCAATCAATGTGCCCCAGGATATTTTTTATTTGAGTTTTTGTTCGGTATTTTTATATTCAACCGCTTCCATATTAGGGTATTGAACGCTTTAGGTGGTAGAGATACCATGTCGTGGATGCCATCTTGAATACCGACACAGATAAGAAAAATCTTTTGCCACAACGCTGTTTAGTTTTTAAAGATCTATCGAACGAGGTATCACTCGCATCATGTTTTTATTTAAGATTTTAAACTTGGGCCCCGGTCTTACATGAAGGGCGGATTTGGGAGGCCTCGCCATAACACCATTCGGTGTGCCCCATGGTATTACCTATTTGAAATTTTGTTCGGTTCATCTATGTTCAACCGTTTTTGAGATATCTTTGTGGAAAGAAACAAATGGATCACCCTTTATATACTGTATAGCCCAGTTCAATTAGGGTAAAAATTGACAAACTTACAAATTTAAAATTGAATGGTTGAAACCTGTTGCAATATGTTTTACGTGCCAGTCATATTGCTCTGCAGAAAATCCAGTAGCGGGTTTTCTGCCATTTTGAGTAAGTATTCCGCCATCTTCGATTTCTCAATTGAACTTAGTTTATGCTAGATAAAGTCTAAAGTAATTAACGTACAAGGATCTTTATTTCTTTATTATACTTCTGATATTATAATCAATGTAACAATTTATTATGACATGCTTTTGAGTAACAAATTATGCATAACGTTAGGATAAAATAAAAAATTGTGATCTGTATTATAAGACATAGTCGTTTCATAATTTCATACAGAGTAGAAACATTTTGAAGGTGTTTGAATAAAATTTGCAACAATTTTTATATATCTCGGACCGTTTTTGATTTAAAGGCCAGGTATGGACTAACGGAATCGCCCGATATATATATCGGGTGATTCCGTTAGTCCGTACCAGGCCTTTAAATCGAAAACGGTCCGAGATATGTACAAACCTAAAAACACGTATCCCGTATCCCATTAGTTTCAAACGACAACAGAGCGAAGTAAAAAGGTTCGTCACTTAGTCCCCCGCAGGGTCCCAGACGGGGCCCAACTCAAAATTGTCAAATGGAAAGATGGGTCAAGTGGTATATCGCTTGAAAGGACTTGTAAAAAGAAAGAAGCTACAACAAGTGCGGATTCTGCACGATCATCCTATGCAACATGTTGGCTGGTCAAAATGTCATCAAAGTTGCATTGAAAAGAATATGGTCCCCCAATAAATCTCGAACGGGCTGCCAGACGTAAAAACTAAAAAAAAAAAAAAAAAAACAATTGTCTCATTATTTCAAAAGTACAACATATCACGGTAATCAGTTCTAGATATCCAGGCAGGGTCCACCCCCAAATTAGCAGTTGCTTGATTGTGCTGGAGGGAAGACCCTGAACATTTTGAACAGCTATATTTTCTTGGTAACATACGTTTTAAGAGTGCAATACTACAGAGACTGTTCAGTCCTCTTTCGTGACACTACAGAAAAGTGTTGTCTTGTCTCGTCTCGTAGTCAACACTGGTAACATACACAGTACGGAAATATAAGCGTTATGGTGGACAGGTAAGCATATCATATTGAAACGTTTAACGTTGTTCTAAGAATTAATTTACCATCGCATAACGTACAAAGGATATATCATATTTACATTGGAGACGGCTGCTGTCCGTTATGTAACAGATGTGCACTTCACACAGCACGTTTTACATCACGTTTCACCCAAGTTGTCGTCCATGTACAGCAAGACACACGGCTATAATAATTATAGCCCACAGCTTCAAGCTCTGCATCTCCTATGCTTCGAAATGCGGTCATTATACGTTGCCTCATTTTTCTGGTGTATTTGATCTATCCATGTAAACAAGCTCCTTGAGTCGACCCCAGAAATAATAGTCCATGCATGTAAGGTCTGGAGAGCGAGGAGGGAAAGAAGTATTGGACCTCTTCCTAACCAACGGTGCGGAAGTAAAGTATTTAATGCACCTCTGCATATACTGGCATCATGTGAAGAACAACCATCCAATTGCATCCACATATTACGCCGCACATGAAGTGGGATGTTTTCCAGCAGTTGCAGTAGATGTTTTGTCAAGAATTCATAGCAGAGCGGAACATAGCCGACGTTAAATTTCCATCAATAAACCTTTCCCCAATTACATGAGTTCCAGTCATGCACCACACACATTGATGCTCCAACGTCTTTTTTTTGGTCGATCTGTAGTGTCCAATGCGGATTCTCCGTAAGCCAATAATGCGCATTGTGTAGATTGATATTACCATCACTCGCAAATATTGCTTCGTCTGTCCACACCACGTGCATACTGAAAAACGTTGGGTTTGTCCTCATTTCTCACGGGCCCAATTATAAAACTGGAGATGCTTATTACAACATCTGTTAGCACCTGGCACATAGAGATATGATACGGCTGGCGTTTATGCTTCCACAGTAAACGCAGTGCACTTGTTTGACTAATTCTGCGATCCCTGGCAATATATCTTTAGGATGCATTAGGACGTACTTCGACAGCAGCCAAAACATCAATAACGACATGGTTGTGATTTAAAATTAGGGAATGTTTGTGACCCCCATATGCAGAAGGTATGCTCCCTGTTTGTTTCAGACGATTTGCTAACCATTGAAGTACATTATGGGAAATTGATTGTCGCTGTGGAGAACCTTTCGTTATAAATTCGGGCTGCAGCTGTATAGTTTTGCCTACATTCCCCTATCACCATTCACATCTCAAATGCCTCCCCGTTCGCACATGGCATTGTTTCAATACAATGCTATCTTTAGCTGACACTGCACTAACACACGATATTAGGGTAGTACGTGCAACCTTCTACATTGAAATGGAAGCCTTCTGACACACACACACACAACTCAATTCGTAGCGTTTATTACTTTTGCTCAACACAAATACTTCACTACAATTCGTACTAACGACGCTTCAGCAAAGTCTGCTCACCTTACAGTAGAATATACTGTGTCCGAGCGTACTTCAGGTTTGTGCCTTTCAATTCAAGGTAATCTGCGACTGTTTCTCTCGAAAGGCGTATGTTTTGTAGAACAAACATAAACCAGCAAACAGCACAATCGACTTGCAGCAATCGTTATCAAAGATGAGTATATGTATTCATTTCGGTATTTCATTTGAAGTTATACGTTTCACGACATTCATGTCTCATGAATTTCACTTTTACACGACCCATAGGGAAGAAAAGGGCAGGTAAGGACAGGGCTGGAACCTTGCGTCAATCCCATTATTCGCCTGTTGTTACTGACGAAGACTGAGCTTAAGATAGGTATACAGACGAAACAGGCTGTGACATCATTCAAACCTAGGTCGGGAATTAGGGGCAAATTGCATTCAATAAACGAAACGAAAATAACACAATAACGCGGAGAGGGTAGCAACGTGACACTCGGGGATTGGCGAGATTTATCCGTCATTTTATAGGACACGGCAAGTCCAGAATACAGATCTATTTATACCGCCGTTTTAGGTTCTGAGCTGAATGCGGGGAAATGGTGCAAAACAACATGTCCCAGGGGAATGTACCGTATAATTGCTGTACCCTCGAGAGTTATGGTGTGCATCATGGAAACAAATACTCGTGTAGTGCAAACAGCCGAAATACTTCGTCCGTTGCACTAGCCAGTCTGGAGGATACAGTGGTCAATTTCCTTGATCCCATAGTGTCGGAGGTCTGGGAGGGAAGAGGCCACCCTAAGAAGCAACATCATACCTACCGACAAAGGGCTTTCAAACACACATCATCTGCGGACTGTAAGGTCAAGATCAGTGAAGAGCCCAAAGACCTCTTACAAAAGAGATGCAGGAAACATTGGTAGAGCATGCTGGCCTTGTTCCACATCTCGAAGAATTCTGTGCAAGAAAAGTGAAAATAGTTGTTTTCTCATGACAGACTAGTGCCATTGACTCAATATTTCGGTTGATGTGTTTTTATGGTGAACACGGCAACTCTCCAGTGCTACCGGGAAGTGTCCGGCAATTTTACCGCCAATTCCATTGGTATATGTGTTTTTTCACATTCATTTCAATGCAACTTTCGATGATATTTTTACCCGCCGCCATTTAGGATAGCGTGATCGTAGGGAATCGGGACTTGTTGTAGCTTCTTTCTTTTTACAAGAGCTTCAAGGTTTTTTTTCAACAACCCAACATCGTCTGCTTATGATGTAGCAGCTCCTTGGGGAAAATGTTCTCAGTATTATCTATATGCGCAAAGAAAGGTAATCTATATTCTGCAAGATTCTACCCATCCAAGCAACCCATTAGTGACACCTTCAATAGAAATATGTCCAACAACAGCCGCTGCAAATCAATATAGCCTCCAACTCGGCGGCTCGATGTCGGAAGTGGTTGCGTCACTCGGATACTGTGTCAAGAGTGTATCGTGACTACCTGGTTTTCAATAAAACGACGCCCACCTGGGTAATCGGCCTCGGTCGAAGGCGTGTCGACCACAGAGGCAGACATCGAATGGGCCGCATTTTAACAGCCGATTTACGGACCATAGTGCGTCAAATCGCGGAAAGGTTCAATGCAAAACAAGAACGCCGTGTCAGCAATCACACAACTCGCATCCACCTGTTTGCCATGGGGTACAGAAGCAATCGGAACATACTAGTATCCCTTCTAACAGCACAACGCAGAAAACGTCTAGTATGGGTAAAGAAACACCGCCTGTGGACCATGAAAATGTTGCAAAGATTTGCCTAGACAGATGAGTCACGTTCCATATTGGTACATGCCGATGAACCTGTAGGGGTGACTGCCAACCGCATGAGGCAACGGATGCTTAGTGACAGCAGGGAACTGTGAAGACCCTCGGTGTTGATATTCTCATATGGGGCATATTTACTTGGACTGAAATAAGTCCAGTGGTAACACAATCTTTACAGGTAAACTCTACCGCGATATTCTGGACAACCATGTCCTGTTATTTGTTCGCCTGCTACATCAAGATGGTGAGCTCATCTTGCAGAAGGACAATGTACCGGCTCACAGCTCTAGTATGGCAACAAGCTGATTTGATCAGCACTCCTCTGATCTGGCAACACTTTCCTGGCACGGGCACCGCATTTCAAACCGATCTTACATATTTGGGACATCATGGAACGGCGAATTCGGCTGTGGACACTCTTCTGACTAACCTGGGCTCTGTGGGTGACTTTGCACGAGATATAGATTGAGATGCCACAACAACACTTCAGGCACCTCGTGGAATCCATGCTTCGGCGGGTAGCTACCGTTATCACAGCGAAAGGTGGTGCTACACGGTATAGTTAGGTGTATATAATTAAACTGGTGATCAGTGTGTATTGTCTTCCTATTTATAACTACATTACTTTTAAGTTTACCAGTTCAGAAGATGCGTAGCATAATCTAACCACAAATATAAAAGCTAGTACGTATGGGCACTTACTGAAAATTGAAAATCAGGGAAAAGCATATGATGGTATTTACCGTGAATCGGAAGAAAATGCATCTCAAATAATTTCGGTAAATATATTTTCCTGCATTTTTAATAATTAATCCCTCGTCCGAATCACCATTCTTATTTTTTCTTAAAGTTATATTTTCAAGCTCTAATAAAGATTTATGGTACACTGAAGTTCTGGTAATGCAGAGAAAAATAATAAATTATTATATAACCTATAATATAAGAAGTATGATAAAGAAAGAAGGATATTTTTACATGTATTGGCCTAGGAGCTACAAGGCAAAGAATACCTGCTGGTAAATATTTCAAGACGGTGTGCTACTTATTAAAAATGGTGGAAAACCAGCAACTACAGTTTAGGTATAACACCAATACATAGAACATATTCTAACAAGTTTAATCCTTTTCTTTAAAAAATCTTGAAGTTTGATCGATATTTGCACTGGACTAGGGCTATTTTTAATAAAACTTGATATGGGAGTTCGTGAAAATTAGATTTTTTGCGGAATAATAACATCAGTAAAACATTTTTCAATAGATTTCATCTGCTTTATAAAACGTTTATCTCAAACAGTAATTTCAATGGACACAGAAGCCTTTATACGGAAATATAGTCTGAAAGTCTACTTTGAGGATTCTTGCGCAACCTCTGGCGACGCCATTCTTTACGAACCATTTATTAAGTTAGTCGGACTTCCAAACCTGATGATACGTACAGGAAATTGCAATGTAAAGCCGTGTCAAATCACTAAATATGTTTCTGTTCATGTTAAGTGATTCAGTCATATGTTTCTACAACAATTGTGCACAGTTTGATGACATTTGATGCTTCATTGATCATCTCCGACATTGTATATAGTCATAATATATACATCATTTTAAAGCTTATATAATTTCCAAGATCTTATATTCGAACACATTCTTATATTTCTACTCTGTTAAGTTGTATGAAGTTATGAGAAGACTACGTCCCCTAATACAGATCACAATTTTTCACTTTATCCTAAAGTTATTCAAAATTGGTTACTCGAAGACAAGTCATAATGAATTGTTACATTGATTATAATATTAGAAGTATAATAAAGAAAGAATGCTCCTTCCACATAATCAGTTTAGAAGTTATGTGACATAAACTAAGTGCATGTGAGAAATCCAAGATGGGGGACTGCTTATTCAAAATTTCGGAAAATCCTCTTCTGAATTTTTGGGATTTTTTGCAGAAAATATTGCAACAGGTTATATCTTTTCATTATAAATGTCTACCTCAAACACTAATTTCATTGGACTAATATATATGATACATTACATATATATAGCTACCCTCCTCCCCCTAGATTTTACCACAAAAGTGAAACTCTAAAAAAATCCAGTCCGTAACATCATACATGTTAAAAATTTCATTGAGATTGGTTGGGTGGTTCAAGAGTTATTAAGTCACAGATTTAGTCACTTTTTATTTATAGTGATTTTTCTATAGCTCCCCCTACCCATCCTAACCTACATAGGTGCATCAAGGAGAACTACTAAATAACATTCCGGGCTTGAACTTCATCTATGTTAAAAATTTGATCGAGATTTGTCGTTTGGTTCAAGAGTTATTAAGTTTTATTAATTTATAACTCCCGCTTCTCCCCAGGAGTCAAAACGTTATATTGATAAACAATTATTCAACGTATAAGCATCCGCCCATGAAATCAAACTTGAGGTTACACGTACTAAATTTTTGTGAATGTTATGAAAATGTTATTTCGAAATTAATTTTATGAGTACACATTAAACATTTCCAACGGGTGCTTGAGTTTCGGAGCCAAGGCCATATCCATGTAGTCAACACCTATGGTGTACGAAATTAGGGATGTTCAATACTACATTTCCACCACCACCAGTATGCTTTGAAATGAAATGAAGTATGTGGTTTAACGTTTCACGAAACTAACCTCATTGTCGTGCACCTACATCGAATCGAAGCTCGCTCCGATCATCTACCTCTTAGACATTGACCCAATAAGGAAGAATTGTTGTTGGGTAGTAGGAACATTGTTTCTCGGAAGTCTCTTCCTGCTTTTGGTCTATGTCATCTTGACTACGTTAGCAGCTAGGTAGGAACTTTAGCGGTTTTGTGTTGTATCATTGACATGTGGATCTACCTATGCATTTTGTTTGGGTCAATTTTGTAATTGGCCATATGTATGTTATCCTGCGACTGTCAACACCTTCTAAGACTGACATTTCTTCCATGATGTAAGAGGCACAGTCGAAACAAATACACTTGAGAAAGCTTGATTGTGGCATTTGAATCTCAACCAATCTCAGGGAACACATTGGCATTACCCTGCCTTCAGTCCGGCATTCGGTACCATGGTCGATTGCTAGGGAAGTCTTCATCATGGAGTTCAAAGGGGACGTTTCGATCTGCAAGACATTGGAATTTTGGGGGCAGGATCTAACAGCACCTACGAGTAAGAGCGAGAAAATTTCAACTACTTCACATTAGTGTGAGACTGTTCTAAATTATTTACAATTACTTTGCTCTACCATCAATTCCTTTAAAGCTCCAATTGCTACCAGTTATTATCATCAGAAATATGTCTTTAATTTAAACAATTTTTTTTATAGTTTTCCAACACCTCTCAAATGCCTTTCATTACAATTTCTCCATTAAAGGTGCATCGGAACACTTATGACACTAGAGACAAAATAAAGAAACCTGTATTCAATTATATCGGCAACCTTGGGGTTTGAGGGAGGAAAACTATGGATAGATAGGAAAAAAACACAAATATTAATTACGCCTGATGTTTACATCACGAGACGTATATACGTGATACATCTTAAGAAACTAATGAATATATGCATTCTATCAAGTGTATTTGTTAGTGTGATCTGGTGTGTAGGCACAATAACACGAGTTTGAATATGAGCAATGTTGTTTCAGGGCGGTTGTCCTCAGAGGAAGTAACAGAAGGTGCGTCTTCTTGTTCGGTTGAAGCATCCTGGGCGTCTTCAGGTTCATCTTGGGGAAACTTACTAAGATTTTGTAAAATTTGGCGCCAGAAATACCAGTCGTCAGGAAGTGCCGAAACGTTTCGTGAATTCCAAGATCTTGGCGAAGATCGACGCCCCTTTGTTCCGCAAGGTACATGAACAAAAGGCGCTGGTCCCGTGGAGGCCAAGCAAGTTCTCACGTTAGAGATTATGATCGAGGATGAGGTCAGCAAGAGGATCATAAAGTTCCGTAGGAACGACGGGTTGTTGAAGAATATCATCCTCTAAAGGATCCGGCGGAGCATCAGGAAAGGGAAGCGGAGACCAAATGTCCAAAATCAGCTGGAGACGGAGGTTGAAGCGCCATTCTTCGTACCCTTTTTCTGTGTCGAGTCCTTTTTGGACATCGAGGCGGAGGCCTAGTTCCGAAAAAGAGGCGGTGGATGGTGGACAACCAGTCCGGGAACTGGCACGTAGTTTGCATTTGCAGCTGCGGTACGCCAGTCAAATTGAATGACAATAACCAATAAGCGCACTCTTTCTATAAAGAAAGTTTGGTCAGCAGGGGAAAGCTGTTCGTAGAAGGGATGAAGCATAAGAAGTTCTCGGGCTTAGGCGTAGTCTCTTCGTCCAAGGGTATTGACGTCCAGGCGAGACTGCAAGAAAGCCATGGCCGCAAGCACGTTGAAGTCGGTCGCTGTAGGCTACTGCTGCTGCTGCTCTAGCGGCCCCGCGACTGCTTCTACCAAGGCCTTAACACCGTTAACCAACTTTACCGCAGGATCGAGTTCCTTATGAGAGTCATCGTCACGATCAGACATGGGCACAGGAGCAGTGATGAGCACGGAAAGACCCGGAAATGCGAGCGCCTAGCTAAGGGAGTCGTAGACTGAACTGGACGCCGTAAAGCAGAAAGTTCAGACGCGGCTTCAAGCGTAGAAGACGATGCTTGCACGGGGTTGGCCAACGGACACGACGGTCGATGGTCCTCAGATGCACATACACAACAAGCGGAACTGTCACGGACAGATTGAGTACCGGGCCGACGAATCGGCTCCAGAACGAACGTTTGCGTTCAAAGAAATCAGCAGATGCCGCGCGCAGGGTACCCGCTCTCCTCGAGTCCACAGTACCAATCAAAAAATGAAAATGAAATCTTTAAGTTTTACGTCCCATGGTTATGCAGGTTAGGCTAAAGGAGACGGTGATGATGAATAATGAATGAAATGGTGGAATGAAGAAAGTGGGAGGCAACGGGAGAACCCCGAGAAAACCCACACTCACGGTGTTTGTCCACCACAAAGTTCACTTGGCAGGAGCAGGGTTTGAACCCGAAACCTCTAGCACCAGAGGTGAACGCTCTGCCACTGAGCCACCGCGGCCCCCACTACTAATCAAGTACAAGAGATTTGGTAATATTATAAGTGTTTAGTTATCAATTGATAAAACATCAATATTTGTTGTATTTCGATAGTTACTTTATAGTCGGGAAAAATATAATATTCCTAAGACGAAAATACATTTTCTTGATTGAAACATTTGTGAATAAATTAATAGTGGTTAGGTGAAGAAAAATAGGTAGGTGGTATTGCTGTAGAGTTTGTTATATTCAAGTTAATATCAAATACATCAACGATTTAAGTAGTACATTTGATAATGGATTCCAATCTATGTGTAAATATATACTTGCATATTCTCACAATGAATATAAATTTCAAACCTCTGATCAATACACAGTTAGTTTAATTGACCAATTGCACAAATTTATAGCAAACACATCAATCCAGCCGATGTTATAGGGAAACCGTCGGCATACTTTCCCAGAATGATAAAAAAGATCCTATTAAAAGCGATGAAATTTAGATCAGCACTTTTATCCGGGAAATGATAGCCGCAGGTAGTAAACAGTCTGTCAATGTAGGAAGACGTTATCATAATTCATTTTGTTGGTGCTGATAAATTCGAAGACCCATGCACTAATGAAGACTCTAAAGAACTTTTCAAATAATAATACGAACATATGAATAGAATGAAAGATATTGGGACATCTTGTTCAAAGAGAAAAGTAGTAGATTTGTTTTCCAATTACGGTACTGGGAACTACTGGAAGAGTGTAAAACGAGGATTTGTTCTTAAAGTCAGTTGCACAGCTGTGAGAAACAATTTACTTCTTCTGTTAGATACTGAGTCAAACTACGTATTGTGTTACTTGATTGTGTTTCTACCTTCCAAAACTTCTATTGTTACATGTATACGGGTTAATGACGTTGTCTCCAAAGTTAGGCTCCACAAGCAATAAGAAACATAATATCCCAACATTAACTGCATTAGATATTTAAACGTATCCATAATATTATTTCATACAAGTTGAAAATGTAAATTACGACAGCAAGTCTAGAACAAAGTGCAGAAGACAAAGCAACATTTTTTTTATTTCATGTAATTAGTGCATGAAAACATTCATAATGTAGTAGAAGAATATGCCTATACATCGGATCAGAGAGAATTTTAACTGTAGATTCATAGCGATGGATATTTTGCTTTCCTCGGATCAAGTATTTAGAGGCCATGGTACAATTAGCAAGTTATAAAGCAAACAGCTGCACAACTCAGCAAATTATTAATGTAGACGATAAATTAGTCTCGCGCTTATATATTCTTGTTCAGCAATCTAGTATTGGATATTGGCTCATGAATAAAAAAAAGACATTGTTCCGTGATGACAAACAAATATTTTCGTACTTAAGGTTTAGGCAATTTTACAAAGTCTATTCTTCAATTTGAACAAAACTGTGATCCTGCAAAATGAATGGACAGGATATTAAGAGCGGGGCGTGTAAGAACTTACCACACAAGGAACTCCATAATACTTTTGGAGATAAGAGCAGGACTCCTGGGTTAGATAAAACGTTTGCGTGTGTATGGTTCCGATAATGGAAGGAGCTTTTAATTGGATTTTCTGCTATTGTGATGCTGGAAAAATCCGATATTAAATTGCATGTGCGTAATATCGTGACTAAATTACACTAACTAGCTTATTATTAATTTTTGTTCTTCAGGATTTAAAACTATTTCAAAATGTGTGATACAAACGATGAAAAGTTTTACACCATCCACCACCACATGAAGTACTAGTTAATTTGGATTTCAACAAAAGCGAAAAATTAATAGTTAACATCTGTGATGAAATTGCAGTTCTATGTGTGTGGTTGGTGAAAGCAGTACTAGGTTTACATTTTTCCCTCGGGTGCCATTATTATAACAATGTTACTAAATAAAACGGATATTTTTCACGAAATCTGAATTATCTTGAAATTAGAGGGGTTTAACTTCTTAAACTAAACAATTAACAAAATATGGATCTGTATTTTTTCGCTAGTATTCTCTGTATACATTCGAGTGAAATCGGTGATTTATTTATATGGTGTTAGCAACCATAAAGTTGGTCCAACAAGGTAGTTGGAAGAAGGTTTTGCCCATTTGAACCCCATAGTTACCGAAATAACAACATACAGAACTCTTTGTTTTGATTTAATATCCACTGTGCGATTATGATTAAAATTTTCGCTCCCACAACACACATGCAATATTGAAGATAGAGGAAGGTTTCGCCTCTTTATACCCCACGGTTACCAATATGACAAAATTTTGCTCTCTTCATTATGCTTAAATTGTCAATATGTAAGTTTCTTTCTAATCGGTGTGTATTATTTGTGTGCCTTAGCTTGTCAGTGCAAAAGACAAGGTCCTTTGAGGTCGGAAATGGAAAGTGATACGATAATGATGGAGAACTGAAATAGATACATAACAGGAGAGAATGATCCACAAATATGTTTTCTTCAACTAACCAAAATATGATTTTTAATCAATTTCAATCATTTATTAATTCATGTTTAATAAATGTTTTTCTTTCATCTCATATCCGGTATATTGTTCATTATATTGATCAATACATTATGCACAATAAATTACAATGCCATTGATATATCGCACTTATTGAAGACCATGTCCCCCAAAACAAAGATATGTCTTACAATAAATCATTTTTATGTTTACAAATCTCACGATAAAAGCCAGCTTCAGAGCTCCTTATATTTACCATCTGTCGTCTCCTTTTGCAATATTATGTTGCACCGTGTAAATTGGTTAAATCTATACAGGCATTGAGATTTCAGTAACACTAATGGAGAATACCTAATAACGTTATAAAAGTCAGTGTGAATTTAACTTGCCGTTGAATGAACCAACGTATGGCTGAACAGAAGCTTATATTCCGATTGAAAAGTACGATTTTTGTCATTGAGAAGCTGGTAGTGTAATTGCCACGAGCTAAGTAACCAAAAAACGTATCACTATACAACGGACGCTTACGTTTCATTTAGGAGAGCAAAATAGAGAGATGAAATAAACGCTGCATGATACTTTGGTTATTTTTAAAGTGAATTTGCGTTATTTTGAAATTAAAGTGAATTTGCGTAACGTTTAGACTAATAAAAGGTCATATTAATATTCTCATATTTTTTTAAATTTCTTTTTAAGATTTTCAATAATTTTGCGAAATTTAATTTTTGTTCTTGCTAAACATCGTAGTAATGAACAGTACACTACTTCGTCATTCACCTGCTTAATGTCTTCCTAGTAAGTCCACAATTAAAATACTTGATCTTTTCTCGACATTGAGTTGTGTTAAAGTTTATTTAATATTAAGCTCTTTTTTGTATTGTTTAAACAAATATCCTTAAGTTAATATTTTACTTTCGTTTATAACTATGTATATATCTCGAATAGTTTTACTAACATAGAGCATACTTAATGTCCTTACATTTTAAAGTGATTTATTATAACGTACCTCTATCTTTTTGTTATATATCTGTTAATACATTTGCATTATTACAATATTTCTATTATCTTTCTTCTATAACATCGAACGTATATAAGTTGATTCTAACGTATGTAAATTGTTAATTTCTTTTCTATGAAAGACAGTGTCAATATAATTGTACATTAAGTGGGATTTCTTTGTTGTAATAAAGAAAGGCTTCTATTATATATTTTATTCGACTCTTTCGGTAAGGAATCCTAACATAAAATTTATCCTCAATACAACGTAAGCAATTGACGTAATTCGAGAAGTGGAAGAACCCCAAGAAAAAGAAAGTGGAATTACCCCGAAAAAACACAAGCACGTTTTTTTATACACATCAAGTCTCATTTCGCACAACCTTGGATCCAACGCATCAGAGAGAACATTCCTCCACTGTTCTAACTCAGTCCTGGAATTTTTCGTGAATTATATAAAACTATTGTGGTAAGATAACTTACCATGCCTACTCAATCCACCTTAAAGACAAAACAATTAAAGCTATAATGTAGCGTTTTATTACTTTTTTTAAAAAAGCATTTATTTCATAGAATTGGACATAGTAACACTTAAATAGAGTTAGCAAACATGGGTCGTATGCTAACCCTGAGAGCAAGATATTTATGAAAATCGGTACCCTTACCAATTCTGAAACGCTAATTATCGTGGTATAGTCCCTCTGTGTGGAATTGCCTTGTTTACTTGCGACTTGTAATATACATACCAAGCAGTTACCGAATGAGGCTGTGTTGAATTATACCCCAAAATCACCTGACAAAATGCAGAAAATGAGAAAGGTAAGCATGTAACCTGATACTATTGGATTGGAACACCAGACCAAGAACACATATGTAGTGTTGCCATTTCAACATGCATATATATAGTTTTTTTATAGAACGGTGCCATTTTCTACATTAAAATAATTGACATAAAGCGTGAGGGAAAATAAGCAAAATATGGGTTATGAGTATTGCTAAAGAAGTAAGATATGAGGCTAAAGTTGAGAAATTATTTAGTCCGTAAAGAAAAACGAAAAAAAATTTACTACAACAACAAGACTGCAGAAGGAATAAATGTACAGTAGGTAGTAAACCACAGCATCCAGCGAGTAACGGGCTTTATACAGAATTCCCCCAGAAAGGGCAAATAATAAAGTACCCTTACAATGAAGTTCTATGTGTTATAATGCGGAAATGTGAAAGGTAGTCTTCCTGCAGTGTAGCAATTTCAATGGCGTTTGTGTTTAATCGATTTCTCGAACCGCTCTCGAAAGGTATAAAACGAACTTTATTTGGGTTGCAACACTGCATAAAATCCTGCATGCCTTACAAACCACAGAATCGACGGCGGAGTGCCCAAAAAGATTACAGAAAAGCTATAACAAGTAAGGTAATAAATCCGAGGTAAGAAAGTGCGACAGAATCAAATGACAAAGGTTAATGACCTGTGATAAGTGTCAGTCGAGAGTGTAGGAAACGTTAACATGTGAGACAACGATGAAGACGAAACACACTGCATTGAGGTTACTAGGAGCAATATACAAGTGCAAAATAATTGAACAGAACAAACTAATACATACAACAAAAGGCACATACACTATTGCAAAATACAAACATTTCTCGCCCTAGCCGCACACTCGATGCGACTCGATCAAACCCACTAGTCACTGGATGCTGTGAATTGCATCGTTTACTCACTACTGCACATTTGTTCCATTTGTAGTCTTACTGTTGATGTACATTTGTTCGTTTCTCTTTACGGATTCGATAATTTATAAACTTTATAGAATCATATCCACATTATTTGACAAAACTGATAACCCACGTTTATTTTATTTTCTTCCATGTTGTATGTCAAGTGTTTTAATGCCATAAAATGGTATTAAACACTGCTTGCGTGACACTACTGTCGTGTTCTTGGTCACTTTTTACAGTCCCGTAAGTATCAGGTCACCTACAGACATTTTTCATTTTCTGCCTTTTTTCCGCCGTTTTTAGGATATAATTCGCCACAGCCTCATTAGTTCACTGCTTGGTACACATATTATACGTAACTGGTAAACAAGGCATTACCTCACCTAGTAAATATCACCACATAGGGATCAACAATTAGCCATAGTGTCAATTTTCACAAACATCTAGCTATCACAGTTCGTTTATATGAGTTATAGATATTAATAAAGAGCTTATGATATATTATTGTATATACATATTTAAATAGAATAATTTACTTTTTTTGGATGCAGGTGTTTCTATAACAAGCTTTCGCTTATTATTCGGTATTGTGTTTAATCTTTAAAGATGATCCAAAATCCCTAAAAAAACTTGCACCTTAATGTATTAAAAGTCGTAGTGTTTTTAGTAATATGATTAAGGAATAATTTTTGCAAATTGTGGATATAAATAAGGACTTTCTCATAATTTGTTGGTACAATTTGACTCAAAACACGTGCGGATGTTGTGAGTGCTACTAAAATATACAGACTCTTTTTTCTTTGGAAAGCGATTAATCATTACGCAGTTTATCGCGCAAAATTATTTTGTATGCGTATGCTCAAACAAGACCAAGCGGATTTGTTGCATTTTACCCATCTACTCTGGATTGATTCCAGGCTTAAGCAGGTAAGAACCATCAGAAATTTGAAGAGAGGTGCTACTAACTTTTATTAAAAGCTTATATATTATTCGAGAGTTACCGTAGAAAGGACAGTCTGAGAAACCTCAAATGCCAGTAGATTCTAAGGGTATATTCACGTTATGTACGCTTCAATTATCGTTGGTACTCATAATTTCGATTAAATTCTCAGTAAAAGCAATTCTAACGTGCAGTACCATGACTGCAGAATGTAGTGAAGATAAGGTGCCAATATATGTAAAAAAAAATGTTAAGTGAATAACCAAGTGTTTTCTCTTCTTTCCAGATTTACCTGATAAATCCGTATGAATTTCCTCGGAAAACAGACTGTTACGTAGTGCACTCATGTAAGAAGTATGGTGACACATGTATAGGATATTATAGTGTACAATCAGTTAGAGTTACGGGTAGAGAAACATTGAGAAGTTTAAGCATAAATCAAAGAAAATGTACCTTTCCGGATGAAATAAAATTGGAGATGTCAAAATTTTACTCATATGGAACATGTAAAAGGGAATGTAAATACCGCAAAGCTTCACATGTTTGTAAATGTATCATTCCCGGGTTTTATGACTCAGGTATATATATGTGTGGTTTAGTCGTTGTCTTTTAAGGTAACCAATATATTTGTTACAGAAATATTGAATTATCTTCAGTCACAATACTTCGTTAACTTACAATCACTTTTCCTCTATTTCTAATAACATTAATCATTATAATGTAATATATCGAAATCCTGGCTTGTCCCTGGGTATGTCTATATTGTGAAACTTTGTCTCATATAAGTTGTAGGTAGAGCATTTAATAAAAAGGGCGTCCGGAACCGATCTACAACTACGAAGTTTAATTTAAAATTTCTCTATAAAAAGTATTTTCACAAAATCCTATTCACATTAATCTATCTAATATCAAAGGTTAATTATTGGTGGTCTTTGACCTAAGGTCGCAGACAGGATCTCCAACAGAGCCCCGAAACAGGCTAAGCGGCTGAGGTTAGGATTCCCAGTCCGAGCCCCAGGCTAAGCCAGGAGGAAGGATAGGCGTAGTCTCGAAGCGAACTAGAGGCCCTGGGGTTAGGTTACTCCTAATGTCCAGAAGCAGACTAGAGGAGAGTCACCAGAAAACTGGTACTGAATTGCCTTTGTTCATCCATTTTACAGGGTTCCTTGGGTGGCGGTGGCGGTGCTGCTCCGATGTGGTCTTCTGCTCTGTGGGAGGGGCCAGAAGCCCTCGTCTGCATGTGACTGTAGGTCCCTTTGGTGTGAAGGCTTCTTGCCGAACCACATGGTGGTGTTTGTAAACACTGACATATGGAATGGTTTGTTTACACATCACATGGGATATTACAATATGTTCTAGGTCTGCAAGTAAAGAAGGAATTATTTTACAAGTTTGAAATGTAATTCGAAGGTTAATATAGTATACGAAGTAGGACGTTACAACTGGATCCTACAATGGGTAGGCAGCACTCATCACAGTGCGTAGTTTCTTATTCAAGATTTCAAACAACAATTTAAGCGTATTCATGTAACAATATGTGATTACGGTGCTTTGCGTGAAGTTATGCGTAACACAAGCTACAATTTATATACATTTATCTTATGATAGAGTCATTCGCATGAAAGCATTTGTTGGTGCAAGCATGAGCAGCCTTCTACCTAAATGAGACTGATATTCCGTATTAGCAAAACGTAAAAGCATTGTGTAAATTCACGGTATGAAATCATTGAATTGAGTTATATGCTCGAAATGACATATTATTTTTTCTAGAATAAATTTAGTAAAGACCTGGCGCAGGTGGCATTGGACAAAACAAGGACTAAGATCAGAATGCAAACACAATCTCCATAAATTAAAATATTTTAAAATATAAGCAATGCAAGTCCAGTGCCTTAATAATTATAATTACTATTAAAGCAATAGTGAGTGTTTTTTCAATCGTCCCTTTCACATAATTTCTTTCTATTTAATTAAAGTATCAGGGTGATTTTTTTTCAATTATAGTTTTTATTTGTTTGAAATCGGATTGTTTTAAATATAAGCTACAAGTTTAAAATTGTTGAAAATAATAATTATACTTGACGTTATTCCAGGCAATTGAATTTCATCTATTGTAAATTTAGACATTTTTCTATTTATAAAAGGAACAATTGGAGAAATTATCTAACTTTTATTGTACCGATTGCACAAAGTGTTTCTTTACCCTGTTTATCTGTAACAGCAAATTTCGTTTAACATCTGTTTTGTGTGGTTGAACAAATTTTTCGCCAACTTTTAAGTCAAATTATATGCCAGTATTTGGCTCATTCAAATTTTTAAATGGTTGTGATTTGGTGAAAAATCTTAATAATTGAAAACTGTGAAAGTATTCAATTCTGCCAAAGGTTATTAGAGTTCATTATTACTCGTTGCTAGGTGAAACAAATACAAATATCAGCCTTATCTTTCATTCTTATTGCGATTTCATTAATATTTTCTTTTGTTTCTGGACAAAAGCATTATAAAAGTGTTCATTTATTATTCTAATTTAAGTCGTTCATCTGTTTCAAATTAATCTAGCACTCTTGTTTCTGTGCTCATAATCAGCACTTACACAAACATCCCATCGTCGAAAGTACAGTGAACATTACTTAAGTCGAAAAGTTGAATTTTTGAGGTGGTATCCAATCTTGTATTTATTGTTTTCTAAAACATTTCTCATGTTCAAATCCAACATGAACACCAACATATTCCATCTTATGTCTTCGTTTCCTGCTTGTATTTCTACAAAATTTTCAAAGAGTTTCTCATACTATAATTTCTATAGATTCACATTCTGGATAATCGTTTACTCTATTCCAGCAAATAGTTTATCTTTGAGATATCTATAAACATTGTTGGAAATTATAAGGTTATAAATTTTATTCTCATGTACGAAATAATAATTATGTCGGCCTACTGTTGCTATCCACTATTAATAGTCCTGCCTTTACTGTATTTGTATATTTCTTTTTCTTGAATTGTGTGTTTCAAAATACTTATAGAGTTAGAGAGCAAAATTTTTACGTATGTTCTAATGTGCCTAAAATTACCATTTGCATACAATTATCATGTGCATAATTGAATATATATTTTAATTTTCTTCAAGCGCCAACACTGCTACTAGAAAATTTGAATGGAATTTGTACTCCCGAGGGCTGAACAATGGGACTTTACTCTAAAATTAAGGCTGTTGTTGATTTAGACACACATGTGAGAGATTTTATCAAATTGTTTCGAGTGTTCTTTTTGATACGAAATTATTATTAATATTACTTACAGTATCTTAACATTTGCTTCCAATCATTGATTACAATGTGACATATTATACACTTTCTAAAACAAATTGACAAACAATGAACTAACTTAACTATCTCCGTGTGTAAGAAAGCAAAATAACATTAGTAATAACATGACTTTTAGTATCATGGTGAACTAAACGTAAAACAAAACTAATAGAGATAACTATTGTATCTCAAACACTCAAACACTCAACTTACTCAAACACTCATTTCTGTTTCCCCAACTAGAGCTCGTTAAATATCAGCTTTGAGTTAACGCTGATAGGTTTGCCAACAAACACAACAAAAGGTGATTTTATAAACTACTATTGCTTTAAAACTATTATTACTTTACGAATTATTATTACCAAGTTCAAACTAGCTAGAGTTGTGTTCTTTATCCGTCTAATATACAGACATCAGTTGGGCGACTCTTTGTGTAGTTTGATAAATGATGTGCTGTTTTAAAGAAAGCAATTTAGAGGATGTTATATAATACTGTCAATCCGTGCATTTCTTAAAATATTTTAACATGTGTACATATCTAAAATTAGGGTGGTTTTCACAGAATAGGACATTTTACACGTATCTAGAAGAAGAAAGTGCTTTCATTACTTTTGTACTAACACCTAACGTCATTTACACCGCTTTCACGTGTGTCCTTAGTTATATTAAATACTGCCTTAGGGAAAAGGTGCCAAAGCGTCACTCTTTCTATTTGTAAATTCGAATTTAATCTCTCACATTTGTACCCATGTTATGGTAGTTCAAATTTCAGAAGGAAATACTTTCTAAACATTATGAATAAAAGCATTTTATCATTTTTAGCAAATGTAGCCAAATTTCTAGATATACCCAGGGAGTAAATCTTTTACATCATATATGTATTTAATGTTCACTAAAATTATGATTCTTCAATTGCATGCTTTACTTGCAAATTGTTCCCTACCAATTTTTCATAAAATGTTTTTAGCAAGAGCTTCGAAAAATATATTTTAATAAAACTAAGAGGACCTGCCTTAGTACAGTCTTAATACTCCATTTTGTAAATGAGAAAAATATTTAATACGCAATTAAAAAGAAAATGAGGCTAAAGTTACACAAATTCTCTTGGCTAGATTAGTATTTAGGTTTTCTATGAGCACCGGAGCAATGTGAGATTTGAGCCTAAACTTTAATGTGTAATGAAACCACATGAGCTCCAACCAGGAATCCAACACTGTTGGTAAACGCAAAGGTCAAGTACAACAATCATATATAACCAAGTTATATTCACACGACTTATTAAATACTTACCACTCTTAAGTATTTCACTTTTTGTGATTTGGTTGAAAGTCAGAAGGAGCAACAAGAAATCACAGTGAAAATGTTGTCTGTGGGAGATCCATACTCTGTGTTCAGAGTTGAAATACTCGCAACATTTCTGATTTTCTGTGCCTACGTATAATACAATTCTTAAAACATACACCATTTTATTTTGTGATACATGTTTCTCTCAATAATTGATAAGTGGTGGGATTTAGGGCATGTACAAATATTTAGAATAATTTTCATTATGCATTTTTTATTATAGGGAAGTATCCAGAATGCAATGTGAAAGGCTTTGGATGCTACGCTAGAGAGTTAAGTAAGTCAACTTCTGAATGCTACAAATGAATGTATGTAATTGAAATTCCTAGGATAAAACGCACGTATATATGAGATTATTTTATATACAGTTTCACACCATATAGTAATATTATTATAAGCAGATACTTTCTTTTTAAAGGTAAAATAATTAACCACTTTTGTCGATACAAGTATTAAATTTTATATCTCGCTTAAAGTAATCGATTAGGGAATTTAACCCTTTTTAAATTGTATGCATTTAGAACCTGATTTCCCGTAACTTACTTGTAAATAGGGTCATATAGTTTCAGTTACTAACCTAAATCATCGATTACTAGATCTACCACATAAGAAACAAGCTCTCACAAACAAAGGAGAAGACAGGTACGAATGATACATTAAACGATAGAGTGATTTCTGCACCCTCTTACATTTGATTTTTTCTGAATGATGATAAAGACCTTCTGGTATGTTTGGAAGCTGATTGTGCTAAACAAGGGGCGAAAAAATCCATATAGATGGAAATCGTAAATCACTTAGTGTCTGATCAAGTACCTACCGCAATGAAAAAACAAATCAACTTTTCAGAGCTCTTATTTTGTTAAGCGTCTAAGGTGTACATTCAGTAGCAATATATGACAAACATCTGCAGAAAATACTCAACTGCTTCAACAAATGTTATAAGTGGTTCCGCCAAGATCTCAGTTCTTTTGTGATTTTGTTTAATTACTAAAGATAACATTCACTCACTTTATCTTTTTCTACATCGTTCTCCATCTAGTGATATCATACTTATCTTGTTTATTGTGTTAAGCTATGGAATGGTGCCGTACAATTTTTTGTTTCGAATTCGTTTGAACTTATAACATTGAAGTGAAGTTTCATATTTTTAATTATGTCACTGTGTTGTGAGGTTCTGTACTTGCACCCTGCGCCACGTGCTGGTTCTACACAATTTCAAACTACAAGCATGAACTACAAGCATGTCGTCAACTATCGTTAACTAACAAACATCAATGAAGTCAACAAAAGTTCTGAATAAAATTAAACACAGCAAAGAGAATCAATCTCTACCACCACTTCCACTATTCCGGGTCTCTGGCTGCTCCATTGCTAAAACACCTGGCCTTTTGGTATATCTCAACACTAACTAGGATGCCTGGTATTTGAGATTTAACCTCCTTTCAATACCTCCTGAGCTCTTAAATGTACCTACTAACACTCCTTGGGCACAAACATCTTGGGTAGTGTCACCCTAGAACGTTTGATCTTTGAGTTTCTAGAAACCCATCAAGGAATCACCAAATATTTAAAATACACACACATATATAAAGTGTGCTTATTTATTACTATGATCGAAGAGTTCCGTAATAACAAATAGTGATTGGAATATCTAAATTAGCGTGTATCATTTTGGCTATACCATAAAAGACATAATTTCAAAATATTAATGTCTTCGAAAGAAAAACAAAATAAAAAAACTAATAACAAATATAAATAAAATAAATAATAATACATTTATAAGAAAGAATGAAATATTTGAATGATAAATATTGCAATTTAAAATACATACATAGAAAAGTGAAGCTTTACCCCGTAAATTAAATTAAATTAGCCTGAACCGTCGTTATTATATAAGTAAGTGAACGAAAATAAACTTTAATAAAATTCGATGTTCCCTTTCCTCAACATGAAAATCACATGATTACATAGTATATTGATGATGAAGGATAAAATTTTGAAACCAATTAGCATATTATGAATTGGCTTTGCATTTATGAATACCTGTTTTCTATGAAAAAAAGAACTCAAATTATTTCGACCAAACGTCATAACCCTTCCTCCACATTCTGTGGTTCAAATTTTCATGTTCGTAGTTCGTTACCCGCATTCCAAATTTATTGAAATACAGTTTCGAACAAACCACTAAAAGTATTAGTGCAAGGGTTATGGAGAGTCTGTATTCAGTGAGGCAACGCGAAAAATAAAGAACATTTAAAAACACTCAAATATATGGATATGATGTTTTCCTCTAATCGATTGGGGTCTCAGAAAATCACAAAATCACCAACCTTTATTATCTACTAAATGATACAAATCCATTAAACTTTAGGACTGAATATTGTTCTACATGGAGCAAGAGAAATAGCAGATAACGGAAAACAGTTTTTGGAAAATATTTAGCATTCTAAGAATAGGTCCATCTTCTCTTGTAACTATGTATTCAAGAAGGAAGTGGAATATAACAAAAACTTCCGGCTCCAATATTCATCGTCGTAGAATAAATCTGAAATTAATCGAAATAGCCTATGTGATTTTCTGTAATCAACGGAACATCCTAAAATACATTATTATTTCTAGTAAATCCAAAGGTTTAAAAAAACAATCACTAACAGCTCTAACGTAGATAATTATATATTGAAAATAGTAACAGAAAGAAGAAGAGGTGTTTTTGTTTGCAATTGATAAAGATGCGTAGAATACATTCTATTAGAATTCTTCAGTTCTCACTGAAATTGGAAGTGAAAGAAACCCACGGCGACATCTGGTTTCAAAAGTGATCAACATACAGTAGAAAGGCTAATAGATAGAAATAATATTTAAATGCTCTAAAAATATATACAATTTGTCTTTTAAATTTCTTTTGAAAGAGATAGCGAGAATAAACTTTGGGGATATATTTAGTGTTTTAGGAATCAATGCCATCTTCTCCTGTAAAAGTGTATTGAAACTTCAAATGGCAGACATGAATCCCTTTGAATTCCCCTTTAGCGAAACTTCTGAAGTTTCTTCCTGTAATCGAAAAGAATACTACTATAATCGGAATGGATGGATCCATCTTACGGTTTAAAGAGTAATTGAGAAAATATCACGCTATGCAAACTAAAATCTTCCACATGTTTTCCACGTCTTACTACTACTTGTTATTGAAAAGTGTAGTTTACCACGACTTCTTTGTATATTTTATATAAGTATGCTCTTCTATTCATTTCATCCGTCCTCGAGAAAAAAGGAACTATTTCATCAATGAATATGACATTTAGTAAGAATGTAAACTGTCACAATGTATAACTCTACTATGTACTTGGAGCTGATATCGAAATTGAAATAAGTGGATATTAACCATTTTAGCTTTTAATCTTGATCACTACAAAGCAAAAACGGCAGATAGAGAGAAAGTGTTTCCAACAATCGAATAAGCGTCGCATGAATATATTATGGCTCAACTCTGATATCTCTATTAAAACAGGGAAACGACTGAAAAACAGCCTCTTTTGATTTTAACATAGACCATTAAAGAGGAAAAGCTTTGGAGATAGCTTTAAACGGTAGAATATATTCTATTAAGATGCCAATTTCACTACTAAAGCAGGAAAAGGAACAAACGTAAACACTTTTGGTTTAAAACACGACCGCATAAGATAAGATACAGATGCACATTCTTATAAAGTGTTTCCTGCAATCAAAGAATTGTCGAAATAATTGTCGAATGTCTAAGTATCTTCAAAAGCCCTGATATTCTATAAATTCATTGAAACTCGAGGTTTCATGTAGTAGGGCAAGAGCAATAAGAGACCAATTTGTGTTTATTCTTGTTCTAAAATAGGTATCATTTTTGATAGCATCGTATTCAAACAGGAACTCCTAGAATCCCATCACTTTCGGTTTTAGCATTAATGGTTATAAAGTATAAATATACCAGCAAGAAGAGGTTTGTTGTAATTAATTAAGTAATCTAAACGTGAATTTAATATATATTACAATATCTCTAATTAAAATGAATGTATTCCAGTGGGAGCTCACGTGATTCGGATTTCACGTTAATCAGTAGGTCCACGTCTTACATAGCCTCGCTCCGGAATGGGACGTTAAACTCAAAATCAGCTGAACTGAAGATGGTAGTAGCAGAAATAACTCGGTTTGAAAGTGATCATTGTCATATAAAAACGGCATTAGTTTGGTGATGTTCATGTGTGTAATAAATTAAACGCCCACAAATATATATTTTTCATCTCCCCTCTAATTTACTATCAATACCGAAATTGATATCATTCTACTACAACTTATGGTGTTAATTACAATTCTAAAAATATAAAACCATAGAACTTAAAGCCATTCAAGTAATGCACAAATATAACTACAACCTTTTAAGAACAACAAGTGTTTTGTTTGAGATTAAAAACCTACTTACATGTTAGGTAAATCCATACGTTCGTGCGGTATTCTTTCAGGTTGGAACAATACATTATGAAGCGATTGTTTATCGGTATTCCGTTGTTTTTCCATAGTTTTTGGTTTCTGTGTTGTAACACACAGATTGTCTTGATTCTGAACGTATTATTGTATTTATTTCAGAGAAACTAACGTAAAATGTCAAGTTGAGAAAAATGTAATTCACGTCATATTTTACTTTTCGACCCTCCCCTGAGCTTGCCTCCTCAGATTTCCATCACTTGCGCTCTCTCTCTCTGATAAAATTCACTGGCAAGTGGGTAGTGATGATGCTTTTCTTGACCAATGGCTACTAGATTTCTACAAGTCAAAATCAAAACAGCTCTACAGGGAAGGCATTGAACTGATACCTGAACATAGGCAGAATATCATAGATAGTGAAGGTGAATACATCAGTGAGTGATTGTGTGTTAATGTGAGTGACAATATTATGTATTTAACGTGTTTTTACTCTCGTAGAAAAAGTTAATGTTATGTGTATGTTGTATCTGTATCTAAATTAACAGAACAGCACAATAAAAATAAAATAGGAAATGTAAGAACCGCACGAACTTATGCATCGACCCAATACTTCAGAGTAGAAATTTGTCAGAGATCAATGCGAATCTCTCGCATAAAGAAAGAGCATCATTAAAATGTATCGACGAATGGAAAACATCACGCAAGTTCAAATTTCCAAATTAATTTTGTATTTCATAATTGGACGATAGTCACCTATAATTTCTCAGAAACTATAATGGATATATTGAACAGTTGAAGAGTCTGGGGCAGAACCTCGTCTAGTCCGAAAAGTGAAAGTGTAATAGAGGTAGCAAGAGTATCTCTTCATCAGATTTTCTTCAAACTTGGTACATATATACAAGACCAAAAATAAATTCGCCTCTACTTTTTGTTTTACCCGGAAAATAAGTTGAGGGGGTAAAGGGCCATTTTTGAAGAAAAAAGATCTCCTTAATTAAAATCCAAATTAAAGAAACAAAACACTGAAGAAACAAAGATGACTTTTAAGTAGGAAATACGTGTTTTGTCGTTTCTGGGAGAAAGTCGTCGCAGTTAACAATAACTCCATTAGAAATGACATAATTGCCAAAATTAGTGCATGCGTTCACGAAGTGTGATACCATATCATCTTTTGGAAAATATTTAGTAGGTGGACAAATCGGCGTCACGGATAACATTCTGTTTTTAGGTGCACGTTTTCAAATAGCACATTGGCCCCAACAGGGTCCCAGAAAGAATATAAGGCAAAATTTGAAAATGGCAACAGGGGTGAAATAGCACAATGTTTTAGAGTTGTTAAATAAGGAAAATGAAGCATTTGGGTTTGTGTTCTGCGGAAAAATCACGGTAAAGGGAGGAGGCAGAATCCAGAGTTCATAAATGGCCTATGATAAACAAACCTCTGTCAACGGAAAGAGACCCTGAAAGAACCCCAGTGCTCCACTAATTTGTATCAAAAACAGAGCAGTAATTAAAACAAGAAAACCGCTTTCAGAGGCAAACATGTCGTATTGGTAGCCTAAAAATTAGTTGGAACGAGCACAATCAGATTGATCACATGAAATATGTTGAACAGCCAGTGAACTAGAGAGTCTGCAGGATTCGAAAATATTATCCCGGGTGGACCCGGCCCGACCCGTGTATTTATAATGTGAGGCCCGAGCAGAGCTTTCAGGTTTTAGGCAAGGGCTTGTGAATAATCAAATGAGCTCAAAATAAACCCAAATTATACTCACTGAATAATTACCGCAAAATTATACTTTTATTTACAACAATTAGATATATACTTTGCAGTTGTGCTTTAAAACTTCTCCAGGTAGCACAGATGATAAATATTGTCGAACAGTATATTTACAAAGGTAGGTCGGAAATGGCTAGAGAAATATGGTTGTATGTCTAAAAATTTAAGACTCAAGCTTTCGCCGAGAAAGAAGTAATTTATTCTTTCTGCTTTGTAGGCCCGAGTGTGGCCCGCGGTTCTGGCCGGGCGTAATCTCCTGAGGCCGTCTCGAGCCAATGATGACTTCTACACTGAACACAAAATGTTAGGTATGGATGCAAAGTGTGTTCATGGTACAAGTTCGAAAGAAAAAAATTAGAAGCCAAGCACTTCGAAAAGTTGCAGCGAAACTACCAAATCAAATAAGATAACCACCAACACGAAAAATAGAAAGGTTAGTAGACTAGTGAGAAACGAGCAAGAGAGGGAAAGAAATATTATATAGTATAGGAAGGCGAAAGGAGAAGATCAAATATGTTCGGAAGAAAACAACTGAACCAGACTGCAACTGTAAAGTGAAGTGCTTATCGAAACTAAGTAGCGTGCAAAACAACACACTAGTAAAACAATTTTACGGTATTGGTGATAAAAACATTCTCCATTTGGAACATTCGGGAAAATTATAGTCCCACATATTCACACCTCTTTTGTAGGCTGTCACACAATATTTGCAAGAAAGGTCATACCTTCATCAAATCTATCTGTGGTCAACATACAGTTTTGTGACAGCCACGTTGATATCCATGCCTATTTCCATTTTCTTGGGAAGTTTTTTGTGTCTCCTATCACATTTCACTTTTTGAAAAACACCGGTTTATTTACGGATTTATTAAATTTTACTGCGTTCAATTTCAATTTCGTCATTACCTACAAACATAACACAAAACGTCTTATATTTTCAAACAAAAGCGTCTAACCCACTTTATTCGTCATTTCTCGTAAACTGAACTAAGGCACACCATTTTTTCTCTAGCCACGAGTTTTATTAAATATGGCGTTCATTTCATTCAGCTGCTGGAAGGTGTGCGCTACACTAATCTAGATTCCCTTGACATCAGTTGCATAGTTTTGACGTGTATATGTTTAGCGAATATGTTATATAATTCTACCTTCTCTTTGGCATATATGGCATGACTAGTAATTTAGGTAAAGCTTTTTCATTCAAAGAAGGCAAATAAACCTTATCTATAATCGTTTTCTCGTAACAACACAGAACAAATGTTAATCGGCTTTAGGTTGTCAGTACGTTACCCTACTTTTGAAATGATGTAATATGTAATTTCGTGTTTTGACATCTATATCAATCTAAAGGAGATGGCATAGATTTTTCTGTTTACATGTTGATTCTACATTCTATTGAACAAGTGTAGAAAGTCGATAATTCCACCAGCATCTTTCAGTTATAACAACTCTCAAAAGATACGCAATTCAACCCCCTTTGCTATTTGAAAAATTGAGTAGAACTGGTCTGAGTCATATTTTGTTTTATCCCTTAATACATTGTATATTTTTAAAAAGATGAAATAAGTATTTTCCTTATTCACATCTGTTTCACTTTTTCCTATTTATAAAGGTGACCATATATTTTCAATGCAGATTGTGTTTACATTTCTACCCGTTTCCATTTTGCACATGGCTACTCTAGAGAGTGGAGATTTACTCCATCTTCTATTTAACGAGAACTTTCTTTGATATGTTATTCGACGAATTTGCAATTTGCAAATTCTGGGGGATACCGCGTGTGGAACGCTGGTTCAAAAAATATTAATTCTAACCTGTGCCCACAAACATAATGAGATCCCTGGTCCTCGCTTTGTCCATCCACTAAAAGGTTTCCGTAAAAGTGATCCAGGGTTACAACTTGTGGACGTCTGTATTAACCACGGTCATATTGTCATTTCGAAGGTGGTTATTGCCCTGCAACCCTTTTCTCGTGGAAACGACAAAACACGTATTTCCTACTTTGAAGTTATATTTGCATCGGCAGAGTTTTGTTTCATTAATGTTTCTCTTAATCAAGTTTGCTCAATTTTGAAAACGGGCACATTACCTTCCTTAACCTACTTTCCGAAAGAAACAAAATATACTTGTAAATTTATTTTTGTCTAGATAATATGTGCCAAATTTGAAGGAAATCGTATGAAGCGAAACGTATGTGAAGCTATCTCCTTCATACTTTTACTTTTTGGATTCGACGGGTTTTAGAATCAAGTAGCCCAAAAGTGGGTATACAGTACAGTATTGCATTTTATATCATTTATTATTTTATCCTTCAGCTAGAGTAAGTTTCTTTATTGTTTGTTCTTAATGAGTAAAATTTAAATGTATTTGTGAACACCCCTCCTCACTCCCTGACTAGTCATAGCACACTAGTGATATTGCCAGTGACCTCTAGCACAGACGGAATGATCGCTCATTATCAGCACTCCATTTTGCAGCGTGATTGTTTGTAACCAGATTTCTCCAAATATCGCCAGATTTAATATTTTTTAATTATATTTAGTAACATTTCAGAAAGTAACCAGATTAAGCGACCTTTTGTAACTAAATTTAGTAAATATTCAAAAAATCACAAGATTTAGTGATTTTTGTAACTAGATTTAGTAACTCTTCACAAAATCAACATTATTTCTACTTGCATATCGTAGGTTTACGAAGTGTCTTTATAATACCTCTTTATGAAGTCTGTTGCTCAGTCAGTGAAAACTATTTTGCAAATTGACATGTATGATACTCTATGCATAGGCCTTATGATATCCATAAAATATTATATGTAAAGATTATAACTGAACTTATATCTACAAGCTTATATCTAAAACTAGTAGTAACTTAAATGTAATTCTCTTCTATCCCATAATGCTCCCTAACTAATGTTTTACACCATCCTCTTGTATATATATTTTATAATCACTCGAATTTAATGAATTTAACCTATTAACAGGTATAGGGTATACATCATGCTTACGACTACGAATAAGGTTTATATCTTTATATACTCTTATATTATTGAATATGGTTTTCTTATAATCATCAAACTTTAACTCTTTAGCTACTACACATTTAGTTATTCCTTTCAGTTTTTTTCTTTTTTGTATTTACTATTCCAAAGGCATACATCTTAGATCGTAATCCAATAAAATATCTCAATATTTAAACATTGTTTTCATCTTTCAATTGGGCTGACATTTTTTTTTTGTATATTAAGGGTCTTCCATTTTTATTGTCATTTTCGTATTTGTTTCTAGATCAACCACTTCTTTTAAGTCTTTGCATATGTCATCTGTTTTTATTTCATATATAAAAAACTATATATATCCGTGTACCACAAATCTATATTGATTCCATATTTAAGTTTCATATTATTGTAATGGAAATCGTACACTAATATTTTTGGTAATTCCAATACATTTATGCCAACATATATCAGTTTATTGAATTTTAATTTGTGTTTCTTCATATCTATCGCACACAAATCTTTAGTAAATATTGATCTGTAATCAGTTTGGTTTCGCTATTAATTTCTCTACGTTCCTCAGATTACATTCTAAGGTAATACATGGTCTCTTTCTAATATTTTATATCGTCTTTTTGAAAACGCTATTATTCATTAATTTCTTAAAGTCCTTCTAGAAATCATTTTTAGCTTTCGTTCTAATATTAGTATTTAAATCCATATATTTCTTTAGTCAATTTGATTGTTTGAACTCTAATACTGTATGAACCTTTCTCAATCTCATCCCAAGTGACATATACAGTTTTAAATTTCGATAGTGAATAAAGTATCGTTCTTTGTTATGAAGTGTGGTCAATAATTTTGATTGATTTGATTCTGGTGGGAATGTTTTCTAGAGCTAATAGTCGATCAGAGTAATTATTATATAGATACTTCGGATATTCTAAGTCAACTTCTTCTGAGTAAACTACCTCAGAATCAACTGGAATATTCATTATATCTATGTAAATTTTAACCCATTTAAAGCCTTTATAGAGCATTGCTTGACTCACTGCCCGACCATATAGATTATTTGCATCTAAGTATGCTAGACACCTTGAACATTCATTCTTGTTATAGTTTTCCATATATTTGTTGTTGTATTTTACATATCTTTTACTACATGGTGAGATTCCATCTCTTATACATATCTCTATCATTAATATCTTATCATAATACATAGACATTTCTAGATTGATTTCTGTCATCATTAACATTGAATCCCACCATAACCCAGAAGAAGTGAAAAACCAAGAGGAATCTCAACCATAAGTTTTATACATACATCTTTAAAGTTTTTAAACACATGTGCTAATATTAACACATCTGTTTTGTTATGAAGTTCGGTATATTGTGCAAGGTTTTTAATATCGAGTAATTCACAAAACTATTTTGCATGTTTATAATCTTGATCTCTTATATGAGTTTGGGAAAGCTTTTTGAGGAACATTTCTACTGGTGGTAGTTCTGCCTCTTTCAATCTTTCAATTCAGGCAACATAATCATGTGGATACACCCTGTTTTGAATTTCAAAACATAATAGATTATTGGGAAAGTATTTTGATGTTTTTCTATTTTGTTCTTTTGTAAGGTTATTCGCTAATTCTGCTAAACACTTCGACATACACCTAAGTGAATCTAAAAATCGTAAATTGATCCCATTCTCTTTATCAAGTCTTACGTATTTCGAGTATGTTATATATTTCTCCTCGTTTTTTGCAATTGGTTTATCTCTTTTTTTCGCAAGCAAGCTCTTTGACAAACAGATGAGTATCATAGAGACTTAATGTGTGAATAAATAGTGGAATAAAATTAGGATTCCTATAGTTCAAATTACAATAGTTCTGAGCTGCACCTCTAAACTTTTCTGTGAAATGACCACGATCTCTTATCTTTGCTTTATTTTTATTTATCTTATATAAACATCTACTAAACTGGCATTTTGTATCTTTTATTTTGCCGCAGATATGATCTTGTTCTTTGTAGAATAGCACCTTCTTTATAATGAATTTATTTCTTTTTCAACTGCTGGTCTCTCGGGCAGTACACAGTTGCACAGAATGTCTTCATATGCAGTCTGTCATTGTGCTGATACGATACTGTATCTTGTGTGATAAAAAATCCACTTTATATCACATCAACTCCTCTATATATGTTAACTCCATTGTATACCATACTTTGTAAATTACTTAAGTTTCTCTCACATGTATGACAAGTAACTTAGGTGTTATATATTTGTTTTCCCTCTTCAGTTAAATTATCCATTTCTAGTTCATGATGATCGTATATCTTTATTTCGTTCCTTCTTTTTCTAACATTTCAACAAATATTTTCGCAACATCTAGACCAATATAAATAATAGGGCTTTTATAATCCCAATTTGTAAACTTAATATAGTAGCAGAAACTCATTAGAACATGCTTTTGGTATTCTACTGTTTTAGAACAATTATGTTTCTATTTCCATTTTACATAATAAACATTCGAATTCAGCATATGTATCAAATGGTATTCTTAATGATCGATTATAGTTTCAAAATTCTATTTGATAATCATATGGTTTCTGAAGTTCTATTTCAACAGCCTCATGTTCTTTACAATAGAGCTCATGTTGTTGTAACTGCTCTTCATTTCTTAAATTTATTAAACACCTCTCGCGGAGGTTTAGCTTTTCACAATGTTTTGTTACTTGACTTCTTATTAATCTTGATAAGTCTATTATCTAACAATAATGATTATTTTACTCATCTCTTACTTATAATATGTTAATAGATTAATATGCCTTTCTGGCTTATTTTTCGTGATTTGAAGTGGATATATATTTATAACTATGTTATTTCTCTTTTCTAACTTTACTACTGTCTTTTAATTGTACAGGAAATTCACTCCCATCGCATCTCTTATTTTCTAATTCTTTAACAAGTTGCATATAGTTGGAATGTCTTTGAGGATTTGATTCTATAGGTTTTAAGTAATTTGCCACAGAATATAAGAAACAATTATTGTTATATTTTGAACATTAATTACTGTTTTCTTATCTTTAGTTGGTCTAGGAAGTTCAATATAGGAAGAAACGCTTAATGGTACATATTTGTTTTATCTGATTTCTAAATGTTTAGTTTGGTGCAATGTCCACCCTGATCCTCCACCTTGAAACTCTTCCATTTCTCTGCAAAGTTATTGCTTAGCATTGTGTATGTGTTCATGTAATCCAGTTTCTTCTTTTCTCTCATTTGAAATTTTAAAGTTAAATTCTGTACTTCTTTTTCTTTAATATTGTTAAAAAAGAAAACAAAATTATCTTTAACAGGATGGAACTTTCCCTCTTCTTTGATTTTGTTCGTAGCAACTCTCACTTACATCTAAAAATTTTGTTTGGTTTTTATATCCAACTGTTATCGATTTTAATTGCCTGCAATCTCTTTTAATGTTGTTTCTTCGGTTTCTTATATAATATGTAGGCGTGCTGGTTTTGTTTTCTCAATTACTTCTTCCTCAAATGGAAACAGCTTTAAACCTTTCTTTCTATCTAGTCTTTTATTTTTCGGTTATCCAAAGATGTCTTCTACGAATGGATATGTTTAGGCTATCTTCAATCTCTTTTGTTTGTCTTCATCTTCATACCTATTAATACGATAAATATGTTGTGCTTTCCTAAATCGAGATTAACCTCTTATCCCTCTCTTTACATATACTCCCTTAGTCTACTACAGTATGTTTAACTAACGACTTCATATTCTTGTTTTGCCCTTGAAATTTTGATTTCATTTTGTTACATCGCTACCAGTAATAATATCAATAAGTTCTGCTTTGCTCAGTCGAGAACGACCCCTTATCCCTTTCTCTTTACATATACTCTTTTACTCTATTACAGTAAATTTAACTAAAGACTTTGCAAATTTTGATCTGAGGTAATTTTTGTTATAACGCTACTATTAATTCTTGAACTCATCATCTCAGTTTGTCCTGGCAAGTTTTTATCTTATTTCATTTTGTTCTTAACACTACAGTACTCGCATGAAATTGTTGAAACATGAGTGCTCGCGCGGATTACGATTGCAGTCCATTTGATAAATATATATATCTTAGTGGTTACTCAATCGGTATTTTTAACATTATTTTTGTAGGTTTTCACAAGCAATAAGGAACACATTTCAGTGCAAACATTTTGTTTTTTTAATACACAAAAATAATTAGAAGCCAAAACTTTAGAATGCGTATGCAATTTACTATATTTTTGTAAATGTTCGTTATTTTCTTTATATTTGATTAAAAATTGAAATAAAAGAGGACATTTGTATTTAAAGTGTGAAAAACTGCTATAAAAATTAAAAGAAGTTGTTAAATTGTTTGCAAGTTTAACTTTTATACTTGAAACCAAGGTCAAAAGAAGGGAAAATTTTGGGTGTTTCAGTCATAAGAGTCAGTGCAAAGAGTGTGCTTGTGGTCAGAGTAGATCCACTTACTGCCCCTGAAACATCTTTTCCTGATACTCTTGTTTCTGCATCTTCCACAAAGAGGTTTGATAAGTTCCACAGCCACAGATTTCAGGAAGTCTCTACAGTTGATCATAGGATCATTGCTATTTGCTTTGAAAACAATAAGAGCGTTTACTCCAGCAACGTTTAACACGTGGATGAAGAGAGTGCGTGGCCATCTTTGCGAATTCGTGGCTGTATCACTAGCGACACACTTTGCCCAATATGTCAACTCCAAATTTAGAGTTGTTCTATGAACCAATAAATATGCAGTGAAGGTATGACGTTATGACGCTGTGTTCGCGTATTTCTTTGGTGCACTGGATCAATATATCATCTGGTAATTCTGTCCTTTCCAATGTAAAATTTTCCATGAAACCCGTCTTCCTGGGTAACCCAGTTCCTTTCTTCATCTTCTATTTCTTCCAAATCGTCACTACCACTTTCTTCAGAGTCACTACTCGACAACATCTTCCTCTCTTTCATCTTAGTCTTCTACACTCAAAAACACTTTCGTCGTCACTTTCAGTTTCTGTTAGCCACTGTTGTATCTGTTCGTTCTCTGACATTTTAAACTAACATATATATCACATATATTTGAGCGAATAATGTGAAATAATACATTCAAAACAAGAACAGTTAAAACGTTAGACAGAAAACAAACTATCACGTCAGTACTCGCATGGATTACAATAGTTGTAAATGCGAAAATAACAATCCGTATAGCATCAATGCGTTGACTTTGGGTGCTATCACTCGACTAATGGTGTTCTAGAAATAGGGGAGGAAGGTAGACGACCGCTCGAGGTCACAAGTGTTGCCAACCCTCAGATACCAGAAAACTGAAACCCACTGGACTACAATAGTAATCCGCGAGAGCAGTGTAGTGTTAACAGTACTATTTCTTATCGAGTGGCTTCTATGAGATTATCAGATAAAAGCCATATATATTTACATTCTAAACTATGTACTTAAGAGTCTACCTCATCACGGCCCTGTTCGGATGAGTTCTCTCTAGTACTATCCTGATTTGATTCTAGTTCCGCATTCTCATTTTCCTTTAACTCTATTTCTTTTAAAACATACCCTTTCCTTTTAATGGTGCTTGTCATTTTATTAGTGCTGCTAGAAATTTATGGTCTTCCGGAATAAGTTTAAGTTGATCATTTATTAAATCACAATACATATCCACTATTTATTATATAGAAATCCTTTAAAAATGAATTTGACTATAATTTTTACAGAACATCGTAATGTAATATGTAACTTGATAACAAGTATATTTTCTTACACCTGCACTCAATAGTTCGGGTTATTACTTAGATGATGATGATCATTTAATGAATGTGGATTATGATACAGATACTATTTATCGTAATCCAGATGAATATGACAATTAACAAGATGGTAACACTCCTGATTTGATTTTTGTTGCTATTGGTATGTTAGATCATTTACTTAAATCTGTTAAGGAAAGAACATTATTCAGAATTATATTAAGAACTTGTCAGATGAAACATTAGATACATTAACAGATAAGCAATGGTCTTATATGCGTTTTAGTGAAAATGTTACAGAAGACCTCATACATAAATAAAAGAATAAGATCAATTGGAAAGATTTAACATAAAATGGCTTATCTGAAGATTTCATAACAGAGTTTGCAGATAGAGTTTAGCATGCAATGACTTATCAGAAGATTTCATAATAGAGTTTGCTGATAAGGTTGATTGGGGGATTACAGAAAATTATTTGAACTTTTTATAAGAAAGGTCGCTCATAAGGTTAATTGGGACAAAGTTAACTCATGTTCACGTTTGCCAGAAGATTGTATTAGAGTTTCCTAATATTGCATGTTGGATAGCAATTTCAACGAGGCAACGTTTCTCAAAAGGTTTTGTTTTAGAATTTAAAGATAAGATACCTAACTAGTTTCCATTTTTATATCGACACTATTTAGTTTAGAGTGTACCTTGATCCGAAACCTCCAGGACCTCTTTCGCTTTTGCTACCAAATATTGTAATTACGTTGTATTATGTTTTGCTAAATCTAACTGTGCAATACTCTGAAATTTCTGAACAAAAATTTTACTGTAAGAAAGTAAGTTAAAATACCTAAGGATGGGTTAAAATAAAATGTTTCACAGATAAACTAATTATCGATGTTCTTTTCTTACATCCTACCATAACTTCTCCGTGATGTCCACTGCCCTGCAGCAACTGCAAGTACATTTATATCTTCTCTTAATCTTAAACGTGATCTAGAAAAGAATTTCCCATAGTACCTTTTGGTTTATCTATCTTAATTCCAGTTTTAAGTAGATGAGTGTGCCATGGTTTTATTCCTACAGTCTCGGAAGAATAGACATCATAGCAGGAGAATCTTTTACCATACCTCCAGGACCTCTTTCGCTTTTGCTACCAAATATTGTAATTACGTTGTATACTAGGGACTACACTATTAGTATTTAAACAAACAATTTGAGAAAAAGATTCAATATTTACTTTGATTAGATAGTTCCTAAATGATTTTATTTTTGTTAACTTATAGATAAAAATGAAATGGATAATATTTTTACACAGAAGAATTGTTATCGAATATGCTAAAGAAGTTTCATCTAATATACTTTAATTTGAACGAGTTTGATATTTTTTGCTATATCATACTAAAGTTGATGATGACCGATATGATCTACACGTTGATGATGACCAATATGATGATCTAGATCTTAATGATGATCGATATGATGATCTAAATGTTGATGATGACTCATATGATGATGTAGATGTTGTAGATGATGACCTAGAAAATGATGATTGCACATGTGATGATGGTCCTTATGATGATATACAGGGTTCGACAAAATATATAAAACGTTTGCAAAAGTGTGAAAATCGTACCTAGTATGGTGCGGGTCCTTCGTTTGCTTCCAAAACAGCTTCGATCTGACGTAGAATGGATGTATACAGCTCCTGAACCGTGGTGTGTGGAATTCAGTACTATTGTTCTTCCAAAGCATGTTTCAGTTCCTTAAAGGATGCCGGTGGAGGCTAATGAGAATGAACACGCCTTTCTAACTCATACCACAATGGTTCAATCATGTTCAGATCTTGTGATTGTGGGACCCAGTGGAGGTGTGAAAGCTTCTTATCATACTCCTCAAACCGTGATTTCACCGTTTTTGCGGCGTGACAGGGTGCAAATTATCTTCTTAGATGCCATCACAACCAGTGAACAATATTTGTACCATTGGTAGAACCTGGTCCTCCAAAATGGCTTCGTATGCCTTAGCATTCATCATTTCATGCAGGGCTATGATGGACCTGCAGAAAACCACGATATGAATACCCATACTGGAACTGAATCATCCTCATGCCTTACATCTGGGAGCAGACACTCTGTATCAAAGGCCTGCGACGGTGTTCTCCATACGTAAACACAACCGGTTCTTGGAAACAAGGTGAAAGTCGATTCACCGGACCACTTACGTGTTTCCACTACTCATGAGTCCACGCTTTGTGGTCCTTGCACCACTGAATATGCCTCTTTGCATTTACTGCTGTGACCAGGGGTTTGGCGAAATCGGCCCTGCCATGAATTTTCATTGAAAGATACTGATACTTTACGTCCTCGCTTCAATTACACAAGAATTACAACCGAAAACACAGCAGGTGTTAGGCATTTCTACTTCATTTCACAGACACAGCACGCGCTGTACTAACACGTGTTTTATACTTCACACTAATGTTTCTTTCAGAAAAAAATCCGGGGGGGGGGGGAGGGACACTTAGTATTCGCAGAGGCACATTATTTTTACACAGTATTATTATATTTATTACATTATAGACGTATTTTTGGTCTCCTCCGGGAGAATCTCTCAGAGCTCCGGGAGACAGTGTCACCCTAAAAACATGTCTGGAAGAAACATTGTTTCGCACAACAAACGTAATTACTGCTCTCTACTCTTTTTTTATAATAATGCTATAGGAAAAACAACTAACAAAGACTTCCCTCAGGAATTCAACACACAGCAAGACTGCTAACAAATCCAAAACACAATCTATTAAATCCAATGCACTATTAAAGGTTTATCAGCTGCGTAGAAGGGAGTGGTTGCTGACTCACATTGAGTTTCTCATGTATCCCACCAATGACGTCACGATTCACGATTCATCAAAAACAAATGCCTGTAGAAGCTGAACGAGACGGCCTATCAAGATATAAAAAAATACGGGTCTCTTATTTTTTGTTTCTCTTTCTATTGCACCAAACTTGTTTTTAAGTCGAACTGCTTCTTTAAGATATCTCTCTCATTTGTCTTTCTATTTTCTGAATCTGTGGTGGAGTGATTGGTAGTTGTTTCTATATTGTTTAAAGTCTTCAAAAACTTTATAACATAGTAAAAATCAATTGTGATCAAGATTTATATATTTAGTAATAGTCCTTTCTTACATATGTTGCTTTTGTAGTTGTGTTTGCTCCTTCTTTTATTATGTAATTAGAGCCACTGCTTTTTCATTATAAGCTCTTTAGATTGCCAATCCTTTTATGAGTAAAAATCATAAAAGGCCACCACATACAAATCTTACATTACAACATTATCTATATCTATCCAGCTATTATGGGAATAATCCATTTTTCAACAAGGTACGCATCTTTGTATTTAGTTCTTAAGAATTCTTGCTTATAAAACCTTTCTTGTACATCTTCGTTATCTAAATCTTTTATTCTGTTTGTTGGTGGAGTAGATGGATTAACTTCTTCAATGACAAATACTTCCGTTCACCACTTAGGTACGTACCATTTCTCAAAAAAAAAAAAAAAAAAACTTTAGATTTACTTATACGAGCGTAATCATTAATTTTATATTATGGTTTAGCACGCTTATATTCTTTCGTATATACTTTCTATAATATAATTTGCACATTCTTCTTATTAACTTCTACAGGCCTTATACCAACTATTCTATTCACTTTATTATTACTCTCGCTAACTAATGTTGGTAATATCTCAATCCATTTATAATTTACTTGGGTAGCAAACCTCCTCCCCATATTTGCTTAAGAGTTTTGTTGAAGCGTTCTAAGTTGGGAGTTTTTTTTTACCACGATAAGTTGATTAATGATTCATGTTATATTACTTCATCAATTCTCGAAAGTCTGTTATAAAATTCTTTTCCCTGATCAGTTTGTAAATTACTCAGTTTTCAATATTTTAATACTGATTGAAACATCAATATAACAGTGTTACCGCTCTTAACTTTAACAGGAACAGCAAACGCATATTTAGAAAACTCATCAATAATCGTTCAAACAATCCACTTCTGAAATATCAACTTACAAAGATCATCAATACCTTTCTTAAGAACACTTAGCCTAGGATAGTTTTTGTCTTGCTGGTTTGTGGATTTCTTCAATAACGTCTTCTCGAATACCTTCAACTTCTTCTAGTCAATCTTTCATTTTAACAAATAAAGTTTCATTCATACCACATACAGAACAAACACCTTTCTTGATATATCTTCCATTCTTGGTTCGCTCTATTCTAATGGTATCATTCTTTGTACCTGTTGATTATTTACCTTTAACACAATACATCCTATTTATTGTATGGATAACCGTTTAAGTTCTACTTCTATATACAATATAAAATAGTAACTGTCCTTTTTCGGAAGCTGAATTTTTATCTGCTAGAAACGTAATTACATCTTCCTTTTAAATGTCCAAAGGAAAAGTTTCAATTACACCATTATTTAAAAATATCTCTAAAAGTATTTGTCCAGACTTAATTACATGTGCATTATTTTTTCATTATAAAAACTTATAAATATTAGATAAATTAAATATTCTGAAAAATGGGAGGTTTAACATTTTTAGTTTTCAATCGACATAATAAATACATATTTTATTTCTTCATAATTAACATATTTGCTTCTTTGTTTCATGTTTGGAAATCTATTGTAACCCCCAATTGTAATCTATTGTAATTTATCTAACCCCAATTAAGTTTACGTAATGTTACATCATCATGTTTTGCAACTACATCATGTAAAGCAGTCACTTGTCTGCTTAAGACATGTACATATAAATCTATCTCAAAATTAATTTTGATAATTCTGGTCTGATATTTAATTGATCTTTCTTTAAGCATGTGTTCTTCAAATTTCCTTCTTTCGCTTTATAATTGATTATTTATCGTTTCAAGCTGATGTACAGTTACAGCATCTTGTAGATCAATACCAAAAGTTGCCTTAACGACCCTTTTGAATTAAAATCATTCCATGATGTCTCGTCTGATGTAAAAATTTTTATCTAATCGAAATTTACTTACATTAAGACCATGCATGAAACTGTTAAAATTTTTATATTTATTAAACACTTCTTTTTTAACATCATCTTCAATAATGTTAACATCACCTTTCTTACTTATGATATTACCAAAGATGTCCATTATTTATATTATAGAAAATTGTAATTTCCAACGTAACTTCTCGAAGCATGTTTTCAACACAATGTCAGTCTTTTTCTCGAATTTTTAAAATCAATATCAATATCTACGCCATGTTTTAATATCCAGTACGAAACATACTTCACATTTATAAAGGCGCTCCATTTACCATAAATAGAGTAACATAGGTCGTAGTATAATTCTTCAAATTCATATTCAAGTTTATCTCTAAAATGTAAATTTATTTTTGTTTGATATGTAAAGTCAAAGTGTATTAAATAAACATAATCAAAATATTTCGAGTATGTATGTTTCTTTAGTAGTTTAATATGTATTGCGTTGATATTTGATCTTTCTTTATATTTTTAAATTCTTCGTATAACATCCTAAACACCTCATTTGGAATAACTATCTTGTAAAGCGTAAACGAGATAATTGTAACTTAAATCTTTTTATAGTATTATAGCATAGTTTTCTCATACCAGCACTATAATAACCATTTTTCTTTCATTTATGCAGTTGGAACCATGATGATTAGATATTAATTTTTTTTCAAATCTTCTAAGGTGATATTCGGTATTAAGTTTTCCAACTCTTAATCTCTATATAAAAACTTAAAAATAAGCCCTTTCTAGATATCAATAAGACAATAAATATAGTATATATGTTTGAAGTCTATTTTTTAACACATTTAAATATATTAAATATTTATGAAAATCATCTCTATTAATGTTATCACACTTCTCAAAATAATCTTAAATTATATTATGTATAACTCCAATATTTATTTTAAACAAACTTTTATGTAGATTACTTATAAAAGGGATTAGATACATATTTCTTTATTTATTTATATTATATACACTACACCACTAAAGGAATATACATCACTTAATAATTATAAACCCTTAGCACACAAATGTCCGCAAATAACAGAAATAATATCTTGTGTTCGATCGTCTGAATAAAATAGATTATGATTTCCAAGATATAGTATTAACGGTTCAAGTGGTACACCGCCGTTAGAATCAAACACGTACTTAAAATGTTTATCTCTCCAATAACATATCCGACGTGTGAAAATGTTTTTATATTTATCTAAATTGACGACATGACACTCATTTTCTTTAGGTTTTCTAGGTAATTCATAGCTCATAAACACTCCTCGAATGTGCTTCATGTTAATTTTTCAACAACCTCTCTATTTCGAAGTTGGTTAATGGTTTTAGTTTTTCGACTTTCTACCACCTCATTATTTGATGTCCATTGTTAAGTTTTGGCTTTTTTGTTCTAATTGTTTCTTGTTCTTTTTCGCATCAATAACAAATTTAGCTATTGCTGCTGGTTCTCATGCTAAACAAGCAAAAAGGCTTCAACTACCTCGTAAATATCTGGTATCGTAAATATAAATCCACCAATGTGTTCTTTAGGTCAACTCTTAATCTGTTTCATTTGCGCAGTGCTTAGAGTTAAATTCATAGGTTTCCCTTATTAGCTTTACCAAGTAACAGTTTATTTGTAAACATATGATCAAACTTTATATTCTCAAGTTCATTTAGAGGAGTAATAAACGTACAACTTTTGATAGAAAACGTAGTTCCTATTTATTTAATAGAAAATCTTTTTTTTGTAAAGGTATGATTGTTATTGCTCCATCAAAATCAATGAAGCTAACATTCTCATTTGTTATTTTTTATTTCAAATTCATTGATCTTGCTTCGTCTTATAGGGAAAAAAAGAATGATCGGGTTCATATATAATACTATGTTTAAACTCAGCATTTCTTTTAAATATTGCTATTACTCCCTGTTTTTCTATGAGCTTAATCACCATCTTTAACGAACATGCAATTACCCCGCATTACAATGAACGTTAATTGTATCGAAAGTATCAAACTTCGGTAATGTATGTATGTTTTACTTACAATATATGTTTGATTCTTTGTTAACATTTGGTAAATGCTCGAATCCAAGAACAGTATTTAAATTTCCTACTACTAAGTTATTATTGCCTGTTTTTATTTTTACTCTATTTCTGATCTGGTATTCTCTTAATGTTATATTTACAGATTGACACTTTAAATAATCGTTATGACTCTTTAAACTGTATTGCCCATCTGGTATAGCTACTCGTTTATCTCCATATACAACTAGCGTATTATGTGTAACATTTAAAGTTAAATAAGTGCTACTAAATCCAACTAGTCCCATAATTAAAACGTTATTACTATTATTTAATTCGTAATGTAGTTTCGTTTTCAAAATAGAGGTATCACGAGTTAACTTGATCACATTAGATATTTATCATATAATAAGTGAATGAACTCGATTTGCCTAAAAGTATTCCAAGAGTAAACTAATCAAATTAATAGAAGATATCATTCGAAACATAGAATATAGCTCAAAGAAGAAAAAGAAGAAATTGCGCTATGTTAAATATGCGTATTACAGCTTAGTCACTTTATGCAAGTTATTATCTTCAACAACTGGTTTTATTAAAGTATTAACCCAGTGACTTTTTATTCAATTCGAACAACATCTTTAGCTACAGATAGTGCCGTTATTAGATTGTTGTCTTCTAAACTTAATATTAATGAGAAGAAAGATATATATAAGGCTATTGTAAATTGTATCAACTCCTTCAGAGAACAATTTGTTATGATAATAACATTGAATGGTGATATGGACGAAGAATACATTAAAAACCCAGTTTACAAGAGTAAACAAACACTTAGAAATATAACAGCATAAGGGTCCCTAATTAAGATTTGTTAAGAAAACTGTTAATTTGGATGTGCAAGATATGACTAAAAACGACTAAGAACAGAAATGGAGAACTGATACCAGAAGATATACGTTGTCTTATTGTAGGTCCGTTTGTGGTGGGAAATTATTTCTATTATTAATCTTTTAATACAGTCAGGTTCGTTAAACAATAATTATTACTCTATTTATTTTAAAACCGTGAATCAGCCAAAGTATCAAGAACTATAAGAACGATTTGAAAAAGCAGAATTAAAATTTAAAAAGCAAATTGCAACGTTTCTAAGTGGTAATGACTCGATTGTACCTATTGATGAATTTGAAAATACTCTATTGTTGTATTTGATGATTATATTTTAGAAAATTAAAATAGTAATAGAAATTACTTTATAAGAGGAAGGCATAAGGATTTAGAATGGTTCTATCTTGCACATACATATTGCAAAGTATCAAAAAAGCTAGTAAGAGATAATGTTAACTGGTTTTGTTTATATCAAGTTGGTATTAATTTATAGAATGTGTGTAATGCGTTTGTAGACGGAGATGTGTGTTACGATAAATTAAGAGATACGTTCGACTTGTTGGAAAGATGATCATTGTTTTATAATTCTCGGCATGACAAGGAAAGTAAATAAAGGTAAATATGCAAAGAAGATAAAACATTTTATAAACGTTTGACATTTCATTAAGCTTTTAGACGTTTGTCGATCATTTCTAGATGATCTGTTGACGTTAGTTCATGTTTTGGAGTTTTCTGGAATATTTTGAATTTCTTTCACGTTTTTGATGTTTTCTAGACCTTTTTTGAGGTTCGTTCACGTTTTGTGACATTTTTGTGACGTTTTGTAAAGTTCGTTTACGGTTTCCGTGTTGTCTATACGTTTACTGAAGGTTTCCATAAGTTTCGTGACGTTCGTTCACTTTTTTGTGTTTTCTAGGCGTTTTTGATTTTCGGTTAAGTTTTTTTATGTTTTCAAGACATTTTTGACTTTCGTTCACGTTTTTGGATATTTCTAGGTGTTTTCTGAAGTTTCTTCACAATTGTTAGTTTTCTTTATAATAAGTTGCTGAGTAAGAAATTGTGAGAAACCTGAAATTAAAAGACTTCCTTATCAAAAGTTTTAAAAATTAAAAAAGAAAGAGGTAGAATATGTGACAAGTAAAATACAAGAACAACCTGTAATTGATACTATTCAATATTTAGGTAGTGGGGTTAATTGACTAGTAGAATAGAGTAAAATCTTAATAACAAAACTTGTTCCAGCTGTAAATAAGAGTGCGGGACTAGATTCGAAATATTTTCAATCACCTCCAATGTATGTCAGTGATGTAGAGGAAGATGATTCGAGAGTGACTATAGAGATAAAACAAATGAGAAAGAAAATTAGAGATAACCTAGAAGGAGTAGAACCTATAGTAATTCATTTTGGAAAGACTGCCACTTGATATTATACTAAAAGAAATGATTATATATTTGGAATAAGAAGTGTTGATCAAGATGTTAAAATAATAAATAAGATTTAAAATTATAATGTTAAAGTTAATGCTGATATAATAATTAACGGAAAAATCTTTAATGGAACAAAAGGTTTATGAGAGTTGCTAACAATGAATGTTACAAAACATATTGAGGATTATGATGAGGATGATTTTAAAGTTCAGGAAGAAATAATAATAATATCAAATTCTTCGTTTCAAAATTTGATATTAATAATAAAAGAGTTGCGTCTACTAGAAGTGCAAAATAAGAAAAATATTAAAAGACCTAGTTTGGAAACAGATTGAACCAAGATTACCTCTAACTCCTAAATTTTATAAGTAGGGAAAAGGAATAAAGAATATGCTGAGCTGCCTAAACAATATATTTGGAAGGATGATGTTCGAAAGTTAATAGATAGTGTAATTGTTATAAATGGAGAACAGAAATCTAGTAAAAATAATCTTTACAGCGAGAAAGTAGGTACAGTAGGTAAGATAAATAACAAACTTTCACAATTTATTACCAACGATCCAAAAGGTGTAGATTATTTGATGAAGGTACTAAACACATTGCCGCTAAGATTTTGAAATTACGAGAAAATTGGTAAAGGTTAAATAAATGACTTGGTTAATAAACTCCCTTTTGAATTTAGATATTGCGTTCCTGGATTTAGATATTGCCTTCAACTGGGCCGCTGTAGTGCTTTAAAATAGCATGGTAATACACACCTTGTTGCTGGGACGTCTTTAGAGCGTAATTTAACACCTCTATTTGGAACCTTTTAGAAGGAACTTGATTAATGACCGAATACAATGGTAATAACGATTAGGATTGAATAATCAGCATTTTAGTTTCTAAGTTAGCAAAATGGTCAATCTCAGAGACTGAACTGGCATGTTGGTGAGAAGTGTGACCAACTCCAATGATCCGTTAAGATACAGTCCAGCATTCAGGGAAACTTCAGGGGTTAACTGCCTGGTATTAAGCTACAAGAAAGATTAGAATGAGGAGATAAGAGTTTTAACCTATTAGGTGAAGCTTGTAGAACACGATATATACTACAGAGATTATAGAGATACAGCTTCAAGACACATTATAGACAAAGAATTAGAAAAAAAGCATGGTAAAGAATATTTAGTAAGGATGCGTCAATTGGTGAAAGACTCTCAGCTTATAGAGTTGGTACTGTTATGAATGCCAAAGTTAAGTTAGGATGGGGTCTTTAACATTTTCTTTACAATAAATGGTATGGAGAATATTGAGAGTTATGTGTTGCAAAGTCTTGCAGCAAATAAAAGAACATAATAATTTGAATGAACCTAAAAAAGATATTGAATTTCATTTTGATGTAGGAGATGGATTTATTCATCCTTACAGAGCAGACGGTTTTATGAAATTTGAAGTTGTAGGTGCTCAAGAGTGAGGAACATTTGAAGCAAATATTACAATAAAAATTGTAAACAATAAATATTAGAAAGCATGGAGTAATAGCAATATGATTGATCTACCTGGATTAACATCTGGACCTATCTGAACTTTAAAGACTTCTAAACCAGAAGTTGAGTACTTGAAACAAGCAGGTTTCTAAATATATGTTAAACTTAGATTGAGAAAATATTTTACAGTTTTATATTCGCTAAGATTAATTGGATGCTTTTTAAGTGATTATTAAGAGGTTATGTGGAAAAGTGGATTGAGAATAACATTTATAAAGGCAGGTCATAATCATGATGCTTTATATGAATGTGGTACAAAAGCTCCGCATGATAGAAAAGTAACAATAAAAAGTATGGAGATAAGAATCGGAAATGTAGAGTATGAACCCAATTACGAAACCAAGTTAAAGTTAAATATTCTCATAGAACGTAAAATTATGCTTTCATTTCACACGTATCAATGTGTACACAAGAATGTAGAAGGATATTTCTTCGAATTTGATGTAACTACTCAATTTTTTGATATGAGTGATTTTGTAAGTATACGTTTTGAAACTAATGTAAGTAATAAGCAGTCTGCAGATTCTAGCAATTTTTATAATTGTAAAGTTATTAATCTCATTTGAAATATGATAAACAGGATACCTTTCCAAAAGAAAACAGAAATTTAGATATTGATAATAATGATTATTTTAACATGTAATATTATTATACTGAATTTAAGAGAATAACTTGTTTAAATACAGAAATGTATTACAATCCTGATGAGTTACCCAAAAATAAAATGATGTATATGATTAATTGTACTAAGAGAAAGAATGTATTTATAAATGAGAGAATTAATATGAAAATAGTAGTAGATTTTGCAAAGGCAATACCTAATTATACAATTTGTTATGCGATCTTAAATGGTCGAAAGAACTTTAAGTACGATTAGAAGAATGAGAACGTAGTAGAAGAGTTTTAGATTAGATTAGATTAAGTTTATTTGTTTTAGAAATAGTTTCTAGAACTTTTATGTGTATATTGTTTATCGTATGCGTATTTATGCGTATAAGTTATCAGACATATCTCATGAGGATAGATGAAGATTTTCTAGTAAATGAATATGCAGAACACGTTGAGCTTTTAAAAAAGCTTGGCGACTTGGAACAAAAAACAGTTACATACTTACGTGGACTGGATCAAGAAACAATTTCAAATTGTAAAAATGGAAAAGGTTAAGAGTAAATATGGCAAGAGTACTTTATTTGAGTGTGAAAACTTTAAGGTATTTATTCCACGTAAATTTACTAAACACTAGACTGATAAAATGTTGTAATATATTTAAAATGGATTGAAGATTAAATACACTGTACTAGAAGGTAATTACCCTATTATTGAGTTCTGTGTTTGAGTTGAAGATTTTCTATATAGTAAATAAGAAATGGCATCCTATTTAAACAGGAAATGTGATATTATTGTTTTAAGACCTGTTAAATTTAACATTTAGAAAAGGGTAAAACTTACAAAATCACATTATCTAAATTGATTCGAAGAAAATACACAGGTGAAAGAGTATCAGAACATCTAGATGGGAATCTTTTTAAGCGTTCTGATGGTATGAAGCTGTTAAATAATTGCTATTCTATGCATCAAATATTCTTCAAAAGGAACCATTAAAATTAGTTTTTTTTAATCTGTAAGGAGAAAGTGATTTACTATTATGAAACTTCCGAAGAGGTTTATTCTTACCATCATATTCAACGTAATAATCAAGATCGTTCAGGACCATACTGAAATCGTATTTGAGGTGAATGGTTGTCAATTTTCTTTAATCTCTGACCAATGCAGTGAGTTTAAGAAGTCATTGTTTCCCATAGAGAACGAAATAAGCAAATTTCGCTATCACTGTTCAAACATGAATCATGTAAACATATAATACATACACTGTATCCAAACTTCTAATCATGTAAACATATAATATATACACAAAATTTGGAAAGTAAGTTCTTATGGTTATATCATATAAAGCTATTCTTAGCAATATGCAACCCTGGTATAGAACAGTTTATATTATACATTAGCAATATTAGTGTCTGCAGTAAACAATACTATGGGCTTAGGAATTGTACCTATGAAAATACCTTCGACATGCAGTGGCAAATTTGGCAATGTCACTCTTGTGCTCTGGTGAGCGACAGGTGTGCTAAAATTTATAGCAGTGATCCTGGTGGGGAGGGGGAGTTGCAAAACATACATTTTCATTTTACTTAAATGTGCTTTTACTTGTGATTCTGTTTTTACTTACATCTTAAGCTTGGAAGAACCGAAGCAAATAAATCCATAAGCTAGAACGTTATACTTGATCAATGCAATTGTATATATATATATATATATATATATATATATATATATATATATATATATATATATATATATATATATATATTGCGCCAGCCTGTATCAAATAAAGTACCGTATGTGTGAATAAATAGTATACATTATTTATCTTGTGTACATCTTAACTTTATTTTAGAAAATGATTAAATCAAGATAAACGATCAGTCAATTATAGGTACTTGAACGCAAAAGGTGTAATAGTGTACTTTTCACTCAATAAGAGGAGAATATAAGATTAAAATTCATTTAAAGATTAATTTATTAAAATTGTTATTTGAGATCTCGAATTTACTGTTTCGTAGGTTCGAAATCAAGTATCGAAGCATTGAAAAATTGTCATTGCTGGCCAAACTGTAGATTTGAGAGTTTTTACTTAAGCTTGTATGAAGTAAGAAGAGCGCCGTAAGTACACACTTATTTTATTATTTAGTTCTAATAGTTTTTTTTTGTATTATACAAGTCGTTTATACGCAAATGTATTTAAAAGTTTTCAGAGTTACTTTAGTAAAGTTTCAGACCGATATATCTTTATATTAAAAACCTGAAGTTTGTTTTTGATAATATTTCAACCTGCCACTGTAAATAATTCTCTTGTGACAACGAACAGTACAGTCACAAAAGCGATATGCACTTCTCTAGAAGAATCCGTTGCACCTATGTGGCCCAGCGTAGCGTAGCCGCTGACGCTCTCGTCTTTGGTCCTAGCGGTCACGGGTTCGATTCCCGGTGTGGACACACGATAGAAAAAGTGTAAAACGCCTTTTCATACCAGCCAAATTGAATGAGGTTTTTCTTGGTTTTCCTCACTCACACCACGTAAATGCCGGAGTGGTACCTAGCTTATAGGTTCAAGGCCGCTTCCATCTTTCCCCAATCCTTTCTTCCTTCCATTTCCTCGGATTGTTTGCTCGCCGAGGGAGGTCATCCCTGAAAATGCGAAGGGCCAAATGGCCTTAAATGCCGAAAGCCCAAAAATCTAAAATTCTAAATCCAAACGTTGCAGCTGTACCAGGAATATTTTCTCAACCCTTCCATGCTTCTGAAATTCATTTATTTCAAGAACACCCACGCGATTAGAGATATTTCTTGAAATCCAATATTACAGTAATAGATGAAATTTTCATCTGGAACTTAAATGGAAATATCTTTGAAAAATTTGGTGTTCATAGAAGTTTAATTTAGAATCTTTGATTAGAAAGGGAGTATTATGTTTAATGTGTGACATGAAGTTTGTCTCAATGCCTTTGCTCAGAATTAGCTTTCGTTGGTCTACAATGCTCTTATTTTGTCTGCGTAATCTAATCATACAATATGTATCTGTTAATCTTAATTATGGCACTTAAAATGTCTCGGAAATATAACACTGGCATCTGGTTACCACAAATATCCTTTTTTATTATCATAAACTTGTTAATACACTTTTATGTAAAAGTATAGAAGTAATAGTTTTATTCCATATATACTTTCATAGTATTATATGCAAATATTGTGATATTTAATAAAGATAGTAGATTATGCGTTCGTATATAAGTGATACACTTCTGTTGTAAAACGTAAAGCGCTGAGTTTATTTGTTACATAAAAATCTTCTTGAAATCTCTAAAAATACTATTAAAATGGAATCGTAATAAATGCACTAAGCATTTCATACCAAAATCATTTGAGTTACCTTAATTCTGTTTCGGATTGAAATCCACATCATGTTTACCACTGTCTGTTCGTATAAAGAATCAGCACTTTCAGAATTATTGATAGAGTTCTAGTAAACTCAACGAAATTTCGAACTAAAATTTCAAGATAATGCATTTATGTGTTAGGGAAATCATTTCTCCACTTACTCAGGACGTTAAATGCACAATGCACTAAGATACTCACTGCAGATAGGATTAAGGCAAGTAGTGCATTACTTTCTTATTTTGCAGACTTTCTAAATCTTTTTGCTTCCTTGTAGTTTTCCTTGCATCACTACTGGCAACGATAGCGTTAGAAATTGTTGAATTGCTAGGGGAATGCTTCTCCGAAGTTTAGAAGTTTCCATTCGTTTCTCTATCCAAACTGTGATCAAAGCCATAACGAGGTCCCTAAGGTACTTCCTGTGTGGCAGTCGCGGATCCAGCATGTTCAAGCTATATAAGACCATAGAGTTTGCTTCACCTTGATGTAGCATTGCAAGGAAAGATCTCATGTTCCACTGATTTATCTTAAGTGAAACACATTTTTCCTTACGAAGTACATAAAATATATCTCTTCTTTCTCTTGTAACGTTATAGTAAATAACAGTGTCGGTTTTTGCAGTTGTTTCTTCATTATGCAGAATAATGCATGAAATAAAACTAGAGAAGTGTTTTCTCCAAGCTTGAACAATAAAATATCAGTATCTTATTTTAATCAAATCCAAAGGGAGATTTCCATGGCTGTTTCCAGATGTGAACTTAGGGGAATTTTTGGTTTAGTATGGTTTGTGTTCCTATCATTGTTATTTACATTTAACATTTCTTCGAAGACGGGAATATATCCGACTTATTTATCAACAGTTATTTTTCCGTTTGTTTATTGAATATGGTCAGAAAGTTTTTTTTTTTGTATTCATTGATAGTACGATTTCACCCTTTGCAGTATGCACCCGACCAACATAAGGATTTCACTTATAATGTAATAAGCCTTTGAGCGATTTATCATTACAATTATTATACCATATTTGTCTGGTTTTGATACTTTAGATGAAGATCTTCCTCCAAAACTACGAAGTTGTTCATCTACAGTATTTTTCTCAAGTATTTTTTGCTATACTCTATCAATTTTAAAATAAATGAGAGAAAGTTATTTAAAGTTTCTTTCTTCTGCTCTCCAAAAGATTTGTGATCAACTCTAAAACACATTCAGTCACCTAAATCCATGCGTGGACGTAGTTGCTTTGTAAAGAAAACTACAAATTTTTCCGACATATCTGCCAAATATCTTCGGTTACTGTTTTTAAAACCGGAATAATAAAGATGACTAAACATTCCAATGTCTTGGTTTAAATTGTTACTTCTAATGATTTTTTACTTAATAATTTTCATAATTTCAGTAGCTTTCCTTTTACCTTTTCATTAGATCTCAAAGTGTTTTCTCTTATATTTTTTTTCAACCAATGATCGCTTAGTTTCAACTGGTGTACTTACTGTTTCTACATGTCCTTCTGCAAGTGGAAATCACAAATCAAATTTCTCTGATGTCTCCGACCTCTTCGATACGGTCCCTAGAATGACCAACGGTAACCATGCTTACCCCTCAACAAAACAGTATGTCTTTCCGAGGCACTAAATACAACACTATCTTTGAATTTTTGTACACTTAAAACATCATGATGGTCACTTTCGTGTGAAACATAATCTTGATCCACGTCTTGTCTGCTCAACTGTCATTATATTCTTCTATATGCTATCTTATTGCACCTACATTATTCGCAATATTTTCACTCATTTTTCAGCAAGAAGTAAACTCAGACTGTAACAGACTAGTTTAAGTAAAGCAAACTGAAAATATAACACTGAGGGATATAACAGACCCAAAACACTCTTCCACTCTTCACTACAAGATTATTAGTGAAAACTGAAATATGTTCAGTAATGCACTGCTCAATTAGTGTTGCCAAGTAACACATGGATAGAAACAGGAGCTTAATAACAAATAAAGAAGTTACTACAAAATATTATAGATTGTATAGAGAATACATTAGATGTAGGTGGCTCAAGTTGATGTGATTTATATTGACTTTGAAAAGGCCTCTGATAAAGTTAATCACAATATATTTATAGACAAATTAAAGCTTTTTTACTTTTCCCCACCTTCGTTTAAAATTTTCTGGTCATACCTCTGTAACCGTAGGCAATCCGATCTCCTTAATGCATACAAATCTAAAGAAAGTATTGCTTCTTCAGGAGTTCCCTAGGGTTAAAACTTAGGGCCATTGTTATTTCGCTTGCTTATTAACGATTTATCTGACTGCATTCCTGACCACGAAAAATTATTATATGCGTGTGATCTGAACATATATGCTAAAATCAATTCTCTGAATGATAACAGAACTGCAGCAAAGTCTAGTTGATATTAGTAACTGGTGTTCTTTTAATCAACTTGGAGTCAATGCAAAGCAAATGCAAAGTGTTATCCGTCACTAGAAGCAAATCAACTCGTGACTTTCATTATGTAATTAAGAAATATGTAGTAAATAGACATTATTCAGTTAAGGATCTGGATGTTACGTTTCATGCTATGTTAACGTTTGGCAGTCACAATGTAAATATAACAATTGAATCATTCAAGGTGTTGCGTTCGTAATTAGACCGGGACAAAATTACAAACTGTTCAACATTAGAAAGGTTGTACAATGCATATGTTCGGTCAAAGTTAGAGTATGCTTCTACTATTTGGAATACGTCTCTATTAAAAAAAATAAGCAACTAGAAAGAATACAGACAAAACCTTTAAAATTTCTAACCTTCAAAGAAATGCACATTTATTCTATTCATGACAGCTATAAAACCATCCTTGAGAACTTTTATCTTTCAACGCTACAAAAAAGAGGCCTTATGATTCATTTATTTTTCATTTATTTTTCATTTTTCATGTGTGTAAATAAAATAATGGATATATGTAATATGTCTCCTAAGACATTTAGAGAAGCTGTTTTCAAGATTCCTGAATATGTGATTATGTAATCTTCAACACTGTAATTAGGCTACAGACTATTGTGTTGACAATAAATAAATAAAAAAGATGTTGGTGGGGTATTGTGGACACCAGTTTTATAATTAATGAATCATAATCAGTAGTATTTGTGATTTTTTACACATATTAGCCTTGGGATTTCCTCTATAGCAAAATCCAATAAGAATAATTTAACTTGCTCAGGGATTGCATTTGCATTCACGCGAAAAGTGACTTCTACAAGTGACGGCTCGGGCTTTTAAAAATTGTTTGGAATAAATGTATTTCGTCAATTACCAGGGGTCAAATACTAGCTGGACATTGGACAGTTTCCTTCGCTTGCTTTTCATTGCATGATACGCCGTGCATTATACGTAAGAAGGCTGCAAATTGAAATTTGCAAACTTAATTTACGGTGAATGTCTGTATTATATTACTTATATAGTGTATTATATTAATTCATTAGATTACATGTAATTATTTAGCCGTAACACGGTACGTCAATAGTTTTCCAAAGTCTGCCATATCCCACGTTGCCTTTAGCACTAGACTTGTGAGTTAGAGTTATGCCGTCTTTGGATGCGATTTCGAGAGCAATGGGAACTGTAAAAAGAGTATGCTGACAATTCATTTTAATTATAACACTAATATGGAAGTGTTTACTACAAGGCTGGTTAATTGTTCTAGTGTGTTGGGAATGCTGAAGTTTACGTGAAAAGAGCAGTGACATAAACTTTCTAAAGTAACCTTGTCAGTATAATTTTGTCCACTATACTTCAACAGAACAGTTGCGACATTGAAGTAAGTGAAAATTACTCTTTCATAATTCTGCCGAAAGCTCCTTTTGATGGATACTGTTTTATGTACTTGTTTTGACGGAAGTAGAATAATCTCCGAATTTAACGAAAATCTTATAACTGTTTGGGGTTCGGATCCTATTCGGTCCACTATTTTTGTATATGGATTAGATTCTGTCTCGAATTCGGGCAATATTTTTGTAATGATAATTAGTGTTTCGAACATATTTATCGAATGGATAGCTGGAAATCAATAACTCTATTCCCGTTGCTAGTGAATGTAAATCCTACTATATGTGTTCATTTCCAATTTCGTCTCATAAGCTGTTCTGAATTTTATTCTATATTACCACATTGGGATTCGAACCAAGACCATGAATTACTCAGTGACCAGATTCTTCAATAACGCGAACATAGTAAGAATCACCATGTGAATAACTGTATTAAATACCGGTATGATTTTCGTTCAGTTTTCACATTAAAGCACACCTATCATAAATTTAACACACAGACAACTTATAACTAATCATGCATTAAGCAAATTCAATTTTGTTTAACATGTATATTTTTCGGGCTGTCTCAGTGAGATTTGTTTTTACTGCCCTCTATACTCTTCACAAACACTTACATATATTTTACATTTCGGAATATTATAGACTAGACATTTTAATATAAATTTTCACTTCAAACCTCTATTTATGAACAGCAGTCCTCTAGCCCATGGTTAAGCAATAAACCGACCGAACACACACACGGAAGGTTACGCTTACGGACACAGAATTCACACTGTTAATTATCAATTCACATATTTAAAAAAAAACTTTAGTGATCACTATAAAATTATAAACAAGTTCAGTAATAATTGAACTTCATCTGAGGTTTTCCTCTCCACTAATTTAACCTAATTTTTACACTATGGTGGAATGTTCCTTCCCCGGTTTGTGTGCCATCATTCAGAATGAATGAATGACTTTTTCGATTGTATTCTTCCGCTACTGCTAAACTGCTACATCATACATCATGTACACGTGATATAACTAATTCACTAATTATAAGTTTTTCCTCAAACTTGATGAACCAGTATTGAAGATATAAATAGTTCATTTTAATATTTTATAGTTATATTACGACGATTGACGATTCATAAGAACTATTTTTCACAAGAACATTTTAGTCCTCCGGAAGTTTACACACAGTTTCTGGACGCATACCATTACTAAATTAAGATGTGATTTTGCACCAGAAGATCTACTCACACTAGTACAAATTCACACAAGTTCAACCACGGATTACTCAAAACATAATATCTTGTAGTACACCAGAAGATGTCATCATTTCCCTACCGTTTTGAGATTTAAAACATTGTTTTTTGAATATAACATGCTTGCACACTTACAATTTCAACATTAAAAATTACACTTTGCATTGGCGATTACAATGAAACTGTACGAAAATATTCAACAGTATATTCTAATAAGATCAATTATACATTATAAGAGTGCTTTGCTCATTTTTGATTTTCTAATGTTTACTTTTACGAAAATGTAGAATAAATCTACTTACATTGTAGACAACCTTGATTGAGTCTAGTTAATATCTTTTCACTCTTGACTTAATGAGGATGTGCAATAGATAGATAAAAAATGTTGAATTAAGCACTACTCGATTTTGATTGTAATTCAGAATGCATCCATAAGGGATAGACTCGTGGTCAATGTTCTCGTATCACATATTCATGAATATAATCGATGGAGTAGTGCTATATGCTTGGTGAGGCTGGTAAACATAATTGTAATGTTTTCATCTAATCCTGAACGTATTTAAAGAGCAAAAATCTGCATGTTATATATTGTTGGAAAGGAGATACCGAGTGCACCACACATGGGAAATATCTCGCTTGAATGGGACATGTAGGAAGCGTGGCGACCATTTAAAGTTCAGAAACAGGCAGGCTCCAAAACATCACGAAACGTAGATAAAATAGGAAACTATGATGTAATTGTTTTAAGATGTAGTGTATATATAGGTTTAAAACGTAGCTGAATATGAATCTGATATGAAATGTTTGCAAATCAAAATGGCTGATCAAACATGGAGGACACAAATTAAGAAAGGACATGGTATTGATCAGATATTAAGTATAGAGATATATTTGACATGGTAGGTATGAATCCGATACCAAAACTATAAAATTCAAAGTGAGGGACGAAATTCAAAACACTGCTATGGACCTGGAAGCTCGTAGATAGGGGATTTCTTGGACGCGGAGTACAAATCCAATGCTAAATGTGAAAAATATAATATGCCGGATACAATAAAGCGGAAAAAGTTCAAAAGAATATGTACAGAACAGACATATGAGATTATTGAGCATATGTTAGCAAAATATGTATAATATTTAACAGGACAAGTATGTACATGTGATGCTTAACAAGAACAGGGGACGGTTTTACTATACAATCATGAAATAATTGATCCACGTAATGCAGGGAAGTCAGAGAAGGGTCTCGATTGCACATGAAAATTTTCGGATACGATCATATTGGAATCATAAACAATAAGTATTTTACTACCAACTCCTATCTAGGCCGCAAAAATGTATACAGGGACCGGCATATGTTATAAATCGTTGGAAGGCTCGCAAAAAGTATAATTTATATACGAGTAAGTAATATATCGCTTGAATGTCAGCTGCAGGGTACGTTGGAATTATATGAAAATACCATCGTAAGCTCCGAACAATGACATTGAAAAGTGCACGTTGGAGTTTAGAACATCAGTATGCTTCCTTAACTGTCTTTCCGGTATCACATTATGAGTGTAAACTTGTGAGCCAAATGTATGACAAATGTCTACTGTTATGAGTAGGGATGGTATGAACACCGAGACTAGTCTCAATCTCGTCTCAAATACTACACCGAGACCGAGATGTGCTTTTCCAAATCGAGACGAGGCTGAAGCGGAGTGCAGGCTCGTCTTGATACCATCTCTACTCATGAGGGTTTCCGGAAACTCATTCAAAACAAGCGTATTAGTGTGAAGGTGATGATGGCAAAATATAATCCCTGGGTGAGAATGGACTCATGTGGTTTTCGTGAGCGTGAGGGTTTCTGAGGATTATGCCAAGTGGTTGTTGTAAGGGTAAGCGGGAGTGTAAGCCAAATAGTTTATGTGAAAGTGGGCGTGAATGAGAGCCATGTAATCTTCGTGAGGGAGAGGACGAAGAGTTCTTTACGAGGCTGAAGGTGGTTGTCAAGTAGTCTTCATGAGGGCGAGGGTTACACTTGTGAATGAAAGTGAGGGTGTCCTCGTGAGGAATGACTGCTCTGCTAGTTACTTTAACTGCGAAAGAGAAAATGAAAGGGCATGGAACGTTTCTTTTAAACAATAACAAGCCACTCTTGTACTTTGCATATCATTCAAGTGATATGCTTCATATATGGCATGTTGAGAAACCCCTTTCATTTTGTGTACAAGGAGCGCACAATCCTGTTATTTTCAACTGGTATGATGCGAAGCAAACGTTACGTTGGGTAGAGTTGCATACATATAACATTAAGGCATTGATAGATCTGTACTACACTGTTGATACATAATTGTAAGAGTAGATGTAGACGGCGTTGCAGAAGCAGCGATGAGGAAGCTAATCCGTTTGTCATTTGCAGTTTAATAGTTATTGTGCAGTCACACCTTTAAGCTAAAGCTTTCAAGGTCTTATGTTATTATTACAATATTCGAGACCACGAGTGTTAAATTATACAAACGCATTTTTCATTCGGATAATCTACCAAAGAGCTCGAGGAGCATACAACAAGACTTGTTTAACCGTAAATAGTGTTATAAATAAAAAGAAACAGTTCGTAGTTTTTCAGAAACATACGTTTTCTTTTAAAAAAAAAATTGCCCGTCGTTTTTTTTTCTAAATTTCATTTTTTTTCAAATAGTTCGTAGTCTAATTTTTTTCAATAAATCTTACGTCTATTTAAGTATGAAATATTTTTATGTAGGTGTAATCACCGTAAAATGCAACATAAATTAAACGCTAGATACTGATACGCTACAAATATTTTACAATTTACATAAATATCATACCTATTAACAATTCATGTTTCATCAGTTTTCATCAATATCAACTAAGAAATAAAAGTAGAAATGAAATTTTTTTTTTCGTGAAAGCAGGCCTTTAACAAGTACGAAAATAATGTCACGAACAGTATAAAATTTCAATAACTTGTCTAAAGGTAAAACACTAATACTAATTTGCCTAATAGTATTTTTCTAAATGTCATATTTAAATAATTTGTCCACTAGATATGTATGATATGCAGAGCCAGGTCTACCATACATGCAACACGTGCACTTGCGTGGAGCGGCAAGCTTGGATGGCCCGGCAAAATCTGTCATAAGTATATTATTTAAATTAAATATTTCTTGTTGGTAACAGATTTCATGATGATGGTAGTTACATTTACTAAGCTGACCTTCTATTTGAATACTACATTCATAAATTATATTCAATTGCATTACTTTAAGGCCACATGGACAATGCTAAAGCAAATGGTCGAATAGATCCGAGCACAAATTGCTTGATTGTTGTCAAATGCAAGAATTCATTTCTCGAATAGTAGTGAATATCTGTTCCATTTAGTAAGTTATCACAGTTTTGATATGAAACTAGTCTTGTTTTTGTCAGAAACAAGTTCCTTATCACTGAAGATAGAAACAAGTTTTTTTTTTTTTTAATGTTAGAAGATGTAGAACAAAAATCAAGAAATTAAGATAAAAGAGCTAGTTGCACTGGAATTGCAAACTGATACATTGAGATTGAAGCTCGATAGTGAATTCTATAAAAAGGATTACCGTCTTTCCTCTGCAGGTGTGTTTGCTTTATTTTTCACTAACATAATAGATTAATCTTTAAAGGAAAAAAAACAGACACAACGGTATTCCATGTTTAGTAAGTATTTAAGCCTTTCTGAGTGCAACTGCACTTACTCTAACCTTTGTTGTTCATGCTGGAGTAGCATACTTAAAATTATGACTTTTAAGATTTGTTATTTCTGCAGAAAGGGGGAGGCGGAAAATTATGTCAGTGCACGATGCGACAAATTGACTAGGACCGGCCGTGATGATATATATATAAAGGACATGAATATTGGATGACTCAATTTGAAGTAATGCAGGGTGTTCAAATTCTGTAGTATCTATTACAATTAACTTACAATTATAAATATTATATCAAATGAAAGTGCAACTCAAACAGTTTTGTACGCACGCATGTACATGCATTGTTTCTTCTGTCTGCCATTAGAATAAAGACTGAATCTGTACAGTGCATCCGTCTGTGTGAAGAATATTAAGGAGACGCAACTACATCTTTATCGTTTGCAGTTGCTACAGGTCTAAAGCCTACAGACTATGGTTTACGTGCCAATTTCGCAAGTGAAATATTCCTGCATAACAATGAAGATTTTCTGGATCGTGTCATCATCAGTGATAAATCGACCTTTTCCTAAGAGCTAATGTGAACACTCATAATGTTTACATCTGGCGGTCAGCAAATCGTCATGAGATGGTACAGTCGAAACCGGACTACTCTAAATTGAATGTGTTTTGTGTCATATGGCTGAAAGTTTATGGTCCTTTCTCGCCTATCGACTAGATGTGTGCCGTGTGACGAATAAATCTCATATTGAACACTTGTAGCAAAGACTGTTTGAGGTGCTCTTTTACTTGATGCATTGCTTATAATTGTACGTAAAATTTAATAAATACTACGAAGAATTAAAACCCCGATATTCATTTCGAAACACTCTGCTTTTTTCACCAACAGTGTTGGAACTAAGATGTAAAAACGAGAGATAATTTTCCTTATAAAGTTATTTTACAACGATATTATTATTAGCCGAGACTATAACTCCAACAACATCACGAGTTAGTAGTCAAAAAATGTAATCAAATATATACTCGGTGGCCCAGGTGGACAAAGTGGCACACACGGCTGTGTCACTTGTTCAATCCGCTCCTGTGTGGACACTAATTAAGATATCGGGATATTATTCTTGCAAAATATGATTGGACTATAGTTTATCATATTAATTTCTTTTTCTTCTGGTGTCGAATTTCCTTCTCAAATTTCACCCCAGTCAAAAATTCGAGAATTTTCTAATTTCGAATTTCCTTTACTTCTTTTTTCCTTGTAGCTTCCTTCGTTGTAGAAATACATCATTAAGACTGGACAGGTAGATATCTCGGATGGATACATAACTGTTGACATCAATTGGACGGGACTGCGCGCAGTGTTGTCAATTAGGGAAATAAAAATTCTCCTATATTTGGGCAAAAAATTAGAATTTTTTCTTTATAAGTCTGTACCTATACGTCCGAGAGCAAGTCAACTTACGCCAATCAAACATTTATCCTTACTTAACAACCGCAAGTACACATCGTTGCAATGGAGTAATTAGGGGGCGCACAAATAATTCGTATTTAGGTTCTAACCCTTAATTTTTCTAGTTTTTCCTTACTTTTCTGTTTACCGTAATATATTTTTGGTAATTAGAAGCTTTATTCCTTATATATTTTAGGGGGGAATTTTGGGGAAATACAGATTTTAGGGGGAAATTTTGGAAACATTATATGTTTTGTCAATATTATTTCTCTCTTGTTGGCTATATCGAAACAAACGTACCAGTATCTGGAAGTCTCGTCCTTGCTCTACACAAAGCACTATAGAAAGTTTCAATAGGATAATTAGGGGAAGTATAGTTGAGGTTTACAGTAGACCTTGTTCTCTAATTGGAAAGATAACTGAGATTTTTTTAAAGGTAGAATGAGATATTTTTTATTGACATGCTTACTTTATTAGATATCGTCACAATATTTGTAGGATATATTAGAGGGATACCAAAGCTTATTTTAAGATAGTTTGTGTGTGTGTCTGATGGTAGTGTTGCCAGATTCATAAAATTTTAATTCCAGATTTTAGGGCCAAATTTTGGGAAAAATTCCATTTTTATTTCTATTATTTCCTTCTTGTTAGCTACATTCAAACAAACGTACCAGCTTCTAACAACCTCATCCTTATGCTGCACAACGCACCATAAAAAGTTTCACTAGAATAATTAGGGGAAGTACAGTTGAGGTTTTTAATAAACCATGTTCTGGAAATGAAAAGAAAATGGTGAATTTCTGAGATAGAATGAGATTTTTTTTAAAATTTCATGCATACTTTGTGATATATCGCCATAATACCTGTAGCATATATTCTTGGGGTACTACGGTTTATTTTCAGATAGCTTTTGTTTGTCTGATGGCAGCGTTTCCAGCCAAAATAATTAATTCCCGCTTTTGGTGAAAAATTCGGAAAATTTCCCTTTTCACCTCTATTATTATCATTTTACTGGCTACATTGAAACAAACGTACCACTACCTGAAAGCTTCCTCCCTTTCCTACAGAACGCACCATAAAACGTTTCAATAGAATAATTAGACAAGCTGTAGCCCCGGCATATTCGATTTTTGCTTCTGAGGCGTAAAAAGTGTGAAAATTTCATGTGTATGAGAGAATGTTTTCTTTCTCCTCTTTGAATGGAAGCCAGCCACTTCAGGATTTCACTGTACCTTGTCAACAGACCAAAGATTTGTTTAGGCGACTTGAACCCATATAGCAGCAGTGGTGTCAGATACAAAAAACATTGAAATTCGGTTAGGGAATTTTTTGTAAACGTTCACCCCTGCATTTTCCTGAATAATTTCCCACCCTTTGGCAACACTGCAATGCAACTTACACAAGAAAATAACCAATTCCATTTTCTAAAAAAACAAGGCCTTAACTATATCAATCGAATGAATAGTTTTTAAGCAATAAGTCACTAACTGGAAATACAGGAAATCGCAAAAAAAATGACCTGGGGCCGAAAGGAATAATCACACATGTTTTCTCGTATAGGTACAAAAAAACAAACGATTTGTAAGTTACGAGTGCTTCGACTCAAGTTCTGTTGACTATTTCATTAATCTGCAACATAAATCAATAAATAATAGTTGCCGAAAAAACAGACATTTGAAGTAAAATCATGAAAAAGAACGATTTTTTTATTAAAAAAACTTCACAAAAAAAAGTTTTTTTTACAACACTACTCGTAAATATAAAATGTTAATTTAATATATTATAGTTATAACATATAACTATGATGTAAATATCTGTACAAGTTCTGTTGTGATTACATTCGATTTGGAATAAAATTCCAACTTTCGTTTAATTTCCTGATCAAGTACGTTTATACAGGATATTGTCCTGCATTTGCTATATTTTCGTTCCCTTCTGTTCACTTGTAAAATTACAAGTTCTCAATTTCATGTTTGAAATGAAACTTAAGGCATTCAGAGTTTCAGATTTTAAAGGAGAAGTTTCAAACCTTCCCAGTATTGAAGAATATACATCTCAAAAAGAGATACAATTAGTAGATATAATAATTACTATGGTCAATTCGATTTACAACTAGGATCAATTCGATTACTAAATGATTGATGAAATATTCTGTAAGGATGCTTTCAATTCTGTCTACACTGATGTACTTTATGACAGCAGGCCCGCTCAGAACAATTTCAGGATTCTGCAAATGATTTTATGCTTGTGGACTAAGCACAACATGTGATAGAGGACTACTTTCAGAGGTTGTTTTCTACCATCAGTGCATGGTCTCCAAAAATAAAAGAACGAACGTATTTACGTAGATGTCAAACAACAAGAAACAGCGTGAAAAGTATTCAGTTGTGACCAAATGCTCCTTGCATCAGTTTATTCTAACATGAACTACGATTCGACGGTGGGTCTTTTATCAGGCAAAGCTTATTGGTTTAGCGAGATTTAAAGCTTAACGTATCTGGATTCAAACATTAAAGTTACGGGTTTGTTTGCCACCCAGAAAAATGTTTCCATATATACAAACAAGTCTCGAAATAGAAAGCCCTGTCGATCAGGACAACGAATTTCGTCTGAATTTTGTGGAGACTATTTGCCCAAACTTTGGTCCAATTCAATTTTTTAATATTGACCAATCCGGGTTTAAATAAACTTTCCTATCGAACAGCACATCAACGCACAGAGGTGAAAAATAGCAAAAGTATTAGTTTCGTAGTTAAATACTCGCCAACTTTCGTAAACTATACAACCTATTTTGCCTATGGAGGGGTATTTGTTTGTTGACATGCAAGAGGTTGGGGTCAGTTTCCTCATGCCATAATACATCACAATTACAAGAATCTTGTCAATCAATGCTCGCAACCCGGTAAAGGAAGTGCTAGTAATTTGGACCCCATTTCTATTTTTAAACAGAGATTTGTCAATATACCTATGCATAGCATAATATTAGAAGAAAACAGTTCTTTTTTTATTTGTAGAGCGTTTGAACTCAACAATTTCACTTATATCGTCTTAAGTTTTCAGTTATTTCTTACTAAACAAAAATGGCGAGTTTTGCCCGTTTGCAAAATGGTTGCAGAAAGTGAACCCTGGGGTCACTAAAACATAAATAAAGAAATAAACGAATAATAACTAAAATAAAATAAAAATACCATGCGCTCTTCATTCATTTATATGTCAGAACAATTAATAATTTAGAATTATTTGAACACTAGTAAGCTATCCGCAGTTGAGATATATGTTATCTATTCTTTATGAAAATCACAAATATAACGCTGAACAATATATCATCCAGTGCATGTTTCATGCCATTACTCAAAACACTTTACGCACTGTACCCACTTCTCACCTCCACAACCTTCGCAAAATTTTATACTATAAAGAACGCTAGAGGCATCATTACTCTCAGGTCGATCATCATTTGCATGAGATAAACAAGTGTTTGCTTCTCTTGTAGAGGTGAAATCCATGTCCAAAATTGAAACGAGGATGTGATATAAAACGTTTAATTGATGCTGCTAGAACTTCTTGCCTCAAAGGGCTGGAAGCAACAACACATGCAGACTGTGTTACTCTGACACGTGTGGCAGATGGAAGACATGATGGTGGTGGTAGCAAGACTTTGGAAGGATGATCTCATAGTCTGAGTTGGATGACGTGACGTGCATATGACATCAGAATTAATAGGATCACTGATGATAATTTCATAAATTTTATGTTATTCGTGTAAACAATAGTAACACAAACAATAAAACACATGTACTGAAAAGGTCGAGAAGAGTGAACTCTACTCCAGTTTAGCCTCCATATTGGGGTCCACTTTAGCCAAAAAGGGTTGTTAAATGTTCTTTGAATAAATTAGATGGTATTCATTTTAAGGTCACACTAAGCTAATGTAACATACGCCAATAGTTCATTCGTGATACAATATTGTTGATATAATCCTGCATGTACAGATTATAAGAAGAAAACCGTAAACAAACATACTTTTGAAAAATCTTAGAATGTTCTTCACACAGAATAGCAATAGCCTCCAATAGCCTCCTTAGTGAAAGTGTACATAGATGACTGGGGATAAAAGTGACACCTTCTGACAGTATTACCAATTCTCTGTCCTTACTTATTCCGGAGAAAAACAGAGAGTCCACCTGCTTAGTTCCTCTATCCCTTTGGGGTACTTTTGGTACAATTTGTACCATGAGGGTGTTTCATGGTACATTGCGTTATAATTCTCCTATTTGAGCTTTTTCGTCCGTTTTTTTTTTCAAATCCAGAGGCATTGTAGAAGACCTTACGTATGGTTTCACACCTCCCTGCGTCGAGTCATAGGAGGTGATGACGTCATAATTCTAAAATATATATTTTCTCTTATGTGTTTTCTTTTTCGCCTATGTTCATTATTTTTGGTGGGCTTATTTTTGCACATAGAAGATTAAAATTTTACACAAACATTCAGTCCACCGATAGTATTTATCACATTTTTCAGATTTCTGCGTTAAAACAAGGGGGATCCAGAGGGACAAAAAGTTGAAAAAAGGGATATTTTTACCAAAACATCCATTTTCTTCGGGATTTTCCCGCCTTAGATAGATGATGGAGACATGTGGATGGTACCGCCTAAAAGGCACTTCTATTCTGAAGAAAATGATGGGCAAAACATGACCTTAGGGTAATTAGGGAAGTGTCACGGAATTTTTATCAAAATATACTTCTGTATAGGGGAATTTTAGACATTTTCTGTATTTTTGCTGGCTCATTTTTGCACCTAGGAGATTAAAATTGTGAACAAAAATTCAGACCACCGATTAGTATTTAACTGATTTTTTCATATTTCTGTGTTAAAACAGAGGGGCACAGAAGGGCTAAAAGTTGAAAAAAGAGATATTTTTTACCAAAAAGTCCCTTTCACGGGATTTCCCCTCCTTAGATACATGATGGAGACATGTGACTGGTAACGTATGAAAGGTAGTTCTATTCTGAAGAGAATGATGTGAAAACCAAGATCCTAGGGTGATTAGGGATGTCTCAGGGAATGTTTACAAAATATCCCTCTGTATACGGGAATATGGGACATTGTCGGTATACATTTTTTGGCGGGCTTACTTTTGCAGCTGGAAAATTGGAATTGTGCATAAACATTTAGCCCACCTAGTAGTATTTATCAGATTTTTTTCAGATCTCTGGGTTAAAACAGGGGGATCCAGGGGGGCTAAATTTGAAAAAAGGGATATTTAGACCAAAAAAATCCATTCTTTCGGGATCTTCCGCCTTAGATACACGATAGAGACACGTGAATGATACCGCCTGAAAGGCAGTACTATTCTGAAGAGAATGATTGGCGGATTATAGTCCTAGGCTAAATAGAGATTTCTCAGGAATTTTTTAGCTGAGATCATGGTGTTTTGTCGTAATTTGGGGCATTGTGGGTATTCTTGATAAAATTTCTTCCGCCCTTTGTATTCAAGATAGAAACTTGAAATTTGGTACACACATTTAGTATACGAAGTACTTTATATCCGATTTTTTGGCGATCTCTACGTTCACACAGGGTCGTTCCAGAAGGGCCCAACTTGTTACAATTTTTTCCATAGGAATTTTCCCTTGGACATCACTTTTCCCTCTCCTGGCATATGGTATGAGTACTAAAGTCTTACCATTTGAAAGCCAGCTCCATTTTGAAGAGAATGAGGTATGGACCATGATCCTAGGATAAATAATGACGATGAAGTAGCTGCTTGACTGAAAGTCTAAAAAATACCCCAAAAGCCCCGGTTCCCGAAAGGGCTATACCCGCACTTCCTCTAAGTTAAACAAAGGAACTGGTTGGTGATTTCTTCCTAACCTATCGCGGAGATGTTTCCAGCAAAGCATGTTGTTCTTATTGCAGATGCCACGAGTAATTAAAGGTAAGATACACTGTTCCAAGATGCCAGCGTTGTGGTTACGTAAAAAAAATACTACTGCTTTCATGTAATCACAGGATGCATTTTGCTTCCATCAGTGGAAACATTTTCTGAAAAGGTTCACCCAAGATGCCTTCCTTACATGTAGCGATGCACTGTAACACACACATGAAAAGCTCTTGAAATTCCATAGGCTCATTTTGAATCAATTTTAGACGACACTCTATCACCCCTTTTTTTAGGTACTCATCGTCTGGTGCCAGAGGGTTTCGATGTTCCGCCTGTTAGATTTTAAGATATCAAGGATATTAATTTTTATTTCGACGAGCTCATATCCCATAACTGCAAACGGAAAGAATTCTGCATTGCAGCTTCTTCTGTATTTGGCCATAAAGCCTTCTTGGACCTGTTTCTCTGCTCTCTACCATTATCGTTAGTCATTGCTCACCCTTTACCTCTTCCACTTATACACATGTTAACCAGAGTAGTGCATGCATAGAGGCTGCAATTGTTAATGGCATAATGTGATACCAGAAAGAATGTTGCCGAACCATAACACATAATACAACTATAAAACGAGCATATTTTCACTATCATTACAATGTTTCAGTTCCAAAGCAGTGTTTTTCATTTTGTCCGCCATCTTGGATCCTCCATTTTAAATTCTAAACGTTTGGTATCCGATTCGTGTATAGCAACGTCCAATATTTCAATATATCCAATTTAACACCCATAGCTTGTGTTTGTAATTTGTAACCGCCAGGTTGTTTCAGCCATTTTGTTTTTTGAAAAGTTAACTTTAGATACTTACTTATCTACGTTTGAAACATGTATATCACGTACCAAAACAATTACATCATAGCTTCCTATTTGGTGCACGTTCTCCAGTGTTTCAGAGCGTGACTTGGTCAGAACTTGCAATGGTCGCCATGCCACGACTAGCCCATTCAAGCGAGATATTTCACATGTATATTTTACTTGGTATCACCTTTCCAACTATATATAACACATACATATACAGTGTACCACTTATAGTACTTCTCTTCTAATTAGAGTGTAGATGCTATAGGTTTAAATATATTCCTTTCTCATATATATTTTTCTTTAAGGAAGTCATTTATTTTTCTTTAATAATAATTAATTTGCCGTTTCAAAATAATGTTATGTATGACCTTCTTAAATTAACGTAGTTGTTAAAGTGCCAATTATATACAGCTTGAAAGGTGTTTCAATTAAGTAGCATATTTAAGTTTTACACAAATATGCAGATATTATAGTCTAGTATGGTAGACAAGAACACAGTATTTAGTATATATTACGAACCTGGCTTTTAGTATGAATGTCCAATTGGGATTATAATATCTGGCAGTTTCTATGTTATGTATTTTTTGAAGTCAATGACCTCATAAAACAAATCTAGAAATTTTGCATTTCTTTTTCATGTATTGACAATCGTGTGCAACCAGACGGTTAAAGTGTATATAACGACAGCGACACAAATTTTGTAGACATTGTCAGTGAATTTAAAACCGGCCAGATATCTTAAGACTCAAACCGTCCACTAAAGATATTTTAAGTCGAGGAAAATGAAGATATTAACAAATGTAGTGAACCTCCAAGGAACAATTAGAATGACGAAATGGTAATGGGGTGAAAAGAAAACACGCAACACCAAGAGCACAGTCTTTTCCTGTTACTCCAATTGATGAACGGAAATAAGAACACAATAAGTCAGGATATACATGAAGTGAGTCACGATAGTTACGAAATTAAAATGAATATGGGCAAAACATTCCGTCAAATACATCAGAATATTAATATTATTGTCCAAAAACTTGATGCGTCGAGCGAGATAATGGGACCCGATTCGAAGCGATAACTAGAAAGGTAGACCAGATCAGTTACGACTTCGCCCCCTCCTTGAATAAAGGCAAGGATGAAATGGTTAATCGGGCCAATAATGTGGAACACGAAGCGCAAAGCTGCATTGATGAAATGCGAAAAGAGACAGACAATGAATTTGATAACGTTGAGAAAACATTTGAAAGGTTGACTTAAATATTGTACAGCACCAGGTCAAAATAGAAGAAAATAAATGAAAGCTTAAATAACTTGCAGGTAGAAACATATTTTAAGGTTGTGCGTGACACAAATAAAATTAAAGATGAAGTATCTATCTTAGAAATCCAGCGTCAAGATCCGAAGGAATATAATATAGTAGGAAGAGAGTCTACATTTTTATGGACAGGAAATAAGGCGTACATTAATGTAAACAATCGGCAATTTCCTGAGTTAGTACGGCACTAATAACGGATTCTTACCTCTATTGAAATGATAACGTACTTTCACTAAACCGTCCCGAAGCAAACAACAATGGCCGTCGAGGCAGTCTCAACGCTGTTTCGCACAGTATTCATCAAATCGGACTTCTCCAAGAACGTGGCGTATATTGGAGGCTCATTTTAGCGGATTTCGTCGGAATCGTTCAAGCAATGAACACTTGGCGTATTTAGGTGCACTGGAGTATATACCTGCAGTTAACTTAGTTGTACGTGAAAAAATATTGATACTTTACAAATGTGTGTATATCTTTGATGAAGCGTGTATTATTTACTTTATGTTTTGTTTTAATGTTAGCGATGTGTTTTATCGGTTCCTCAGTTAAACCCTACCAAACTTGTATCTTTTACTGCCATATTTATGAGATGTTGACATTTGCTAATGAGAGGTTTACATAATACACCAATGTGGATAAATGTTATTTTTTTTCTTTTTCTTATTTTGTGCGACATTGCATGTATTTGTTTTTAGCACTGCTATACTAACATTTACTAATTGCATGTTGGATATAGTAAGTCGGCGAGTCACCACAAAGTATTTATAAACCCTCACTTACCTAAAAATATGTTATACTGTATAACCTGTATTTTTATAAAGCATTCAACCGCCTCACTTCTTCAGTATCTACGGATAAAATTGTTCCTCTTGTGTATGTGTAAGCTGAAATGAAAGTGAATAATGGAATATCGATTAATTAAATTTACTAAAGTATGTGAAATTTCTGAAATAAACACGATACAATTTCTCGTTATATTTTCCTTCCAAATCACATCTCACCACATAACCTTTCGCCTCTCTGGAATTATATCTAATTCATGCAACATTTAAAGGAGCTCAATGATTATGTTAATAAGTAAACGTCATCTATCTTGACTATTATTCGAGGAATAAATAATTTTTGAAAATTTTTTAAACTAGGATCTCTAAAATGAAAGGAATGCTTTTTTGCCTGGTTTTTGACTAGTGAAACCTGTCTTTAGCGGAACCGAGTGGGACTCGCAAAAATTTCCGTTGAACTCAGGTTGCCGCTTAGTCGAGGTAGACCTTGCCGTTAAAAAAATACATGCTTATAACGTACATACTGAGAAAATATATTGCTGTACGTACCTTGTTTAATTATATACTTCTTTCTTGTACGAATTAATATACAAAAAAAAATAAAATGAATACAAAATATGCTATGCACACGTTTTCTTTATTTTTTCCAATAGTTAAGCAGGGTTTTCTGTATACATTGCTGCTTGGCTGCTCGACTTTCAGCTCACACTTTAGCCTGAGACACTACACCAAGTAAATCAAAGTTATTTTTCCGTAAGGCAAATTGTTGCAATTCTTTTAAACTTCTGAGAGCATCTTAATACTTCTTTATTGTACACTCTTTTTGGAACACAGTAACGTATTCCTCTTCTTCCTCCACCTCGTCTTCTCCTTTCCGACTTTCCGTATGATTCTTGATGAAGATGGCGGGATAAAAGACAAATTGTCGGCGATGAATATGAGTAGTGGTTGGAAAAGGTCAAAACTGTCCAGGAAGATTTAACAAAATAACTAAGATTTTATCGCAGACAGTATTATGTATATGTTTACCCTCTCGTAGAATATCTTAACATTTTCTAGTCCGGAACTCAACATTTTCCGTTAAAGGTTTATTTTGCTTTCCGTTGTCCGCATAACACAGTTTCCGCTTAACGAAGGGATTTTTAACTTTTTGTATTGCAAAATTAATGGGACCATGAAATATTTCCGTTTAAGACAGTTTTCCGTTTAATAAAGGGTCCGTTGAAGGCAGGTTTTACTGTATTAATATAAGCAATTTGTGTTCCATGATCAGTTAGTAATTTTGGTACATAGTATACTCACCATCAAGAAAATGCGACAGCTAACGCCGTGCAGTTAGGCCACTAAATATGCATCTTCTTATCCCCTAATTATGTCAGGTAAAGAGACCTCTGTGTGTCAGGTAAAGAGAGATGTGGAATCGAACCAAGGTTTTCAATTAGGAAGCCTAGCAATTTACCAGTGCACCACTGATTGCTTTACACAAACTTTATTTAACAAATAATGTAATGTTTCTTTCTGAGAATTATAACAAGTCAAGTGTATACTGCAAATCAGTGATGTGTTTGGAATGTCCTGGTAATTCCCTTGTCCTTTCCTTACCAACATTCTTAAATCGTCTCTATCATAATACAGGTGTTTTCTTCCACATTCTTACGTATTGTTTGCACTGCATGATAAGTCGATTCTTCAGAATCACTTTGTAAAAATATCAACTTCGGCGTGAATAGGATTTAGACCTATGTCAGTTGTATTATTCATATGGCTTTACGTTACTCCTACACTATCACGACACCTTAAAGTACAATCCAAATATTACTTACTTTAGCCCTGATGTTTGGAACGAACCGGCTTCTTCCAGTAAGTTTATTACACAAAATTGTATAAAGAAATTAATTTATTCGTTGACCTGGAGAGAAATTAGTGCACACTTATAAAAGAAATAACATACTATCCAGGAAAAGTTACACAAATAAAAACGTACTGTGCAGTAATTTCAGCATGCAAGTTCACAAATTAGCAAATAATAATAATAATAATAATAATAATAATAATAATAATAATAATAATAATAATAATAATAAAACCTATATTATATAATTGAAAGTAACTAGGTTTGTAGCTTATAATCTCTTGAACCAAGAGACCAATCTCGATTGAACTTGCAACATTCTTAAAATTCAGGCTTCTGAAGCTTTTCATATCATTTCATTTTGACGTAGACCTTAGGGCAAGAGGAGAAGATGAGGGGACATATATTAAGATAAAAAAAAAAATAAATAAATCTTGAATCACCAGACCGATCTCTATCAAACTTTCAACATAGTTAAGGTTCGGATCTGGACGACTTTTATCAAATCAGTTTGATGGTGCAACATAGGGGCTGGAGAGAAAGAGATGTATGTAAAAAAAAAAAAAAAAGAAAGAAAATGAAAGTGACTGTCTTTGTGTCTTTATCAGTCAGGAACCAACCGACCGATCTCGATCAAATTTTCAACATAAATGAAGCTCGGGCCTAAGATGATATTTATGTACTTTTTTTCACGATATAACTTAGTTGTGAGCGAAGGGAGGTGTTAAAAAGATTGAAGTTCAAACCTGAGATGGTTTCTGTCATATCACGTTGACGATGTAACGTAAGGGAGGAGAGCGTCATTGAAAAAAGAAGGAAAAGTGACCTATATAAGTAGCGAATCTATAGTTTTGGAGTCGCTGAGATTAACAGTGACAAATCTGATGCTGTTTAAATCCAAATTCAGCCAAGCAATTTGAAGGAAGGTGTACATAAAAATGATAGAATTAAGCAATATTAGTGTCGAATTCATAGTTTGCGGTCTCGCTGAGATGAACAGTAACACAGCAGATGTCGTGCCCCAAAGATAGGGAGGAGAGGAGATATATAAAACTCATCGAAAATGACCGAAATGAAAGAGCACTTCAGTAATAGTAAAAAGTGACACAGTAACGGAACATATTACTTTTTCCTCAATTTAACCAAGCGATTTGGGTAGATTCTAGCAATAATAATAATAATAATAATAATAATAATAATAATAATAGGAATTGACAACTATACTGTAAAATTGTGTTAGTTATTATTATATTTATTATTATTATTATTATTATTGTTATTATTATTATTATTATTATTATTATTATTATTATTATTATTATTATTATTATTATTATTATTCTCGTACTTTTGAACTTCTACATTGTGATTCCTTTATGTTATTTCTTTAGTAGTAAGCATTAATTTTTCTCTAGTCCGTCGAATAATTGAATTCCGTCGTGCACTTTGGTGTAAATTACCTTACAGGAAGAAGCCCATTCGTTCCAAAGATCAGGGCTAAAGTAAGAAATGTTTGGCTTGCAATTTAAGGTGTCCTGAGAGTGTATGAATAATGTAAGGACCTTGTGTACAATACAGCTATCTAACATACGTTCAAATCTTCTTCACGAGAAAGTTGATATTTTTACAAAGTGATTCTGAAGAATCGACTTACCATGCTGCACAAGCAATACTTAAGAATGTGGAAGCAAACACCGATGGCGTTGGGAAAGGGCAAGGGAATTACCAGGATATTCCCAATACATCGTTTATCTGCAGTATAGAATTTACGTGCTATCATTCTCAGAAAGAAAAAACTACAACATTTGTTATATAAAGTTTGTGTAAGGCAATCGATGGTGTAGTGATAAAGTGAAGATTTCCAAATTGAAACCTTGGTTCTAGTCCCCCGCAGGTAGTGTGATATTTTCACATAAAATAATGGCTGCAAACTGAGATTCATCTTCTGTTTGAGAACTTACATGATATGAATGGCGATAATTCTCGTTAACAGTGTGTTCGTTGTATATCACACATAGTAATGATAGATTCGTTTCACATTTATATTCGTCGGCTCCCATCTCTCTCACATACACACGCAAATCATCCAATCAGAAGAAAACTCAATTAACTGGGAACTTGGCCGTCGTGTTATTCAAACGGCGGGGATCTTCCTTGGGGTGGCAGGAGACATCCTGAACACACAAGTTATGGCCCTCCATCGTGGCAATAATTTTCTTCTTAATTGGAAGGTATTGCTAAAGTAATTGTTTTTGTAGTTTTGCTTTACGTTTATTATTATTATTATTATTGCAAAGTCGAGACTTGGCTACATGTTTTATATTTTATGAACCTTCTGATTGGATTTCAAGTCTTTTTTGTTGAATAATAATCACTCTCCACTTTGGAGAGTTTATGGATGGGAAATGTTGTAATGTTGCTTTTCATTTCTTTACTTGCACGGTACACCAAGCCAGGATACTACATTTCGCATCTCTATATCTAAGGGTATACACTATACATTGTGATGATCATAAAATAATCTATATATATAAAAGAGAACGTACAAATCCTTTGTCCGCTCATCACGCTAATACGGCTGAACCAATTTCTTTTATTTTTGGGGGGTTATTAGGATTTGGACCCTAGATGGTTTTTATCATATCACTTTAATTTTCAATTACCAGTGTCTTGAGATAATTGACCATTCAGGTGTCCATTACGTACAAATCCTTTGTTAGTTCATCATAGGTATAAAAATAAACGTATTTATATGCAACCCGCATGGCCGTGTCACTCGGCGGGTTAACATAAATGACAGGCGTTATAATGGTTTTTATCATATCACTTGAAAGCGAAAAAGTAAAAATTATCTAAGTAACAAAGTTTATTGCGTTCGGGGGTGACCGCAGCGAAGCGGGGCGGGTTAACATAAATGACAGGCGATATGATGTTAACATTTACTGCAATCTTCTATGGTTTTTATCATATCACTTGAAAGCGAAAAAGTAAAAATTATCTAAGTAACAAAGTTTATTGCGTTCCGGGGTGACCGCAGCGAAGCGGGGTGAACGCTGCTAGTAAGTGAATAAGCGATGTGATCAATGAACTTTGCGTATTTACAACATTTAAAGTGTCAGGTTGTCAGAAAAATCATAATATATTTCCGTAAAATATGACAAATTATATTTTGTAGATATACTAGTGTTATTCGGGTCATGCAACATTTTGTCATGAATAGCTAAGATGTTAAGCGTTTTGTGTATTAATATTGCTCTTGGTTTGGTTTGGTTTTACAGATTTGATCCGAGATGGCGTGGGGCAATGAAAACTTGACCCACCCCCACCGCGACCCAGTCTGTCCCATGATCCACTCCCCTTGGCCGATTCTGACCAACTACCCACTATGAACCACCGTCCCAAAAAACACATCACCATCAACTCTAACACATGATCCACGTCCTCTTTTGTACCGACTAAACAGATTATACTTGTAATGAAATCAGGTTGTCAAATTCTAACAACAGCTCCTCTGTGGCTAAGTGGTTAGCATACGCGCCTTTGGCGCGGGAGACCCAGGTTCGATTCCCGGAGGGAGCTCATGTGGTTCGGATTCCACATTAATCAGTAGGTCCACGTCTCATATAGCCTCGCAACTGAAAAGGGACGTTAAACTCAAAATCAACTCAACTCAAATTCTAACAAATCTAAGTTTGAATTTCTACGGCCAATCGTTTAAGCAGCGCTCTGTTAAAATAACGATGGATCTAACGATGTAGTATTTGTCATGGGCAAAATTATGTCGAATTTCAATTAAATTATCATTGTCTCATTATTCCCTTGAACTATCAATATTCATTGGAGACACGGATGAAAGTTGAAAGTCCCAAATCAAGGTATGTAGACCGATATAGAGAAGCTTGCATTACAAATTTTATGTATATTTTTCTCACAATTGTAAGGATTGATTGCCCTGTGCTCTAAGCGATCCATCCATAATAAACATACTTTAGCAATTATTACAAAGCGCATGGTAAGCATACATGTATATATAATGGGAAGCACTGTATTTTTTGTTGAGTTGGGTTGCTTTTGAGTTTAACGCCCCTTTTAGTAGCGAGGTAATATGAGACATGGACCTACCCCATGCCTTAAATGTTGCCAACACCTAGTAGCACACTTGCGGGTAAACGTCGATCGTCAATATAGTAACGAGTCGAAGGATTGCCACTAGTTTCCCACTGGCGGCAGGTTTTCGTCGAGTCGAACAGATATTTCGGATCGAGGTGTTGAAGTTACCCCCGTTTTGGTCCGTGCTTCTGCGATTCGTCGCGGAGAAACAGGAAGGGATCAACACGAACAATCGTCAGTCATGTGTATGCGATTCTTATTATATATATATATTTTCCTGGCGAATTGTTCCTGAAGTAAGCTCTAAAGAATAACCTCTGCCCCAACATCATGAGGTGAAAATCTAGAGTGCGATAATAGTATGCATTTAGATTGCAACTGTCGTCGATCATTAGAAAGTGAGTATGGGAGAACTATGAAATAAAGTAAATAGTAATGCGTGATTTTGTTATAAATTACATGGCGAATGCATCTTATCTTACCCCAAACACTTATGCTCTCATATATTCGGTTGAAGGAGCACTTTGATTGAGCAAATTAAAAGATCTCAAGGATATATCCCTTTACAAGCGACCCCTTTACAAGAACAACCACCCAGTAATCACAAGGTTGGTGGTTCGTCCCCCCTTCGGGATACTTTTTGGTACGTTTTTAGTATTTTTTGGACTAAAACAAATCACTCATATAGGAGATCCAACATATTTTTCGGAGTATTTTTTGGTTCATTTGCGTTTTGCCGTGTCAGGAGATGCTGTCTGCAATGCAGTGAGCAGAGAGGGTAGGTGGGTCAGAGTGCGTCATAGTGAGTGGTGGGTCACGATCGGTGGTGCGTCGCAGTGGGTCACGGTGGATGATAGGCCGTATGCTGTTGACCCACCACCCAATAACCCACTCAGAAAACTCGATCCTTTTTACCCACTGACACACTCCAACGTCTCGATTTGACACTACATCAAAAATGGAAGACCAAAAATTACAGTATCACCATATTTTATTGTTTTCTTCAGGCAAGTGAAGAACATGCGAATAGTTTTTGTGATTTTTATTGTTCTCCCTGTTTCTGTGTTTTTATCGCTGTTCATAAAGAATTAGTAGAAAAGCTGTAAAAGTGAGTAAAACACTTAAAAATATTAAACAAGAAACTGAGGAATGTTCGTTTAATTTGTTAAAAAAATAAAGTAGTGCCCTGAGATAAATGATTCCAATGAATATGAGTATCTGTCCAATGTCATGCCACGAAAAATCAAGGCCCGAGGCGAGAGCATGCGGCTGGGCCTCCGTACATATGACTTGTCAATTTAATTTGACTTATCTGGACTATTCTTTCAGCATAATACTTTACTATTTTATCATGACTGAAATCAGAAGGTTTCAGCATAATTACATTGAAATCGTTGAACTGTGTAATTACTGAATCACTGCAGTTCCATTTTTCCTTCTCCCAGAACAGTGATGTCTTAGACTAGTGGCTTATGCTTTAGATTCATAGTGTTGGGGACGCGAGTTCGATTCGGCTGTGGTAATTCAGGATTTTTTTATAATATACAAAACTGATACCTCTTGTGTATACTAACATGAAAGGTTCAATTCCTCTGGGTCTAAGAGTTTAGGGAACTTCCTTTATAGGTGAAATCCCAAGAGCACAAAATTACGTCATCCGTATCAACCTTCCTTACTGTCTGGCAAGTAACGTGTTTGAATAAGAATTGATGAACATATAAGGGCTAATTACGTCCTTAGTGCTGTAGTATGGGTCAAAAAAGAGTTCCAAGGAATTGCTCCTAGCTTTGCACAAATTGTATATAATGATCGAACTTACAACTGCAGTCTTCCTAGTTACGAGAATGATCCTATTTAAGATGTCACATCACCTTTCTACTTAGAAGAAGGGCTAAGCAAAATGCATTACTGTTATCAGCAACCAATCTTTATATTCCATTTCTTGTTGTCATAAAATGATAATTCTATCTGTAAATCAATAACGTAATAATATTATTGCATTAATGTGAAACCTAAGAAACACTTGACATAGTCTATATCTTTTGTGGTCCTATGAATACCTTCGACTATCTTACTTTTTCTTCCCATTGCGGTAATAATAATAATAATAATAATAATAATAATAATAATAATAATAATAATAATAATAATAATAATAATAATAATAATAATAATAATAATAAAGGAATAGCGTAATTACAATACCAATTACGTAAACATTGTATACCCGTTCAGACAAATACTAATTATCACGACGTTTTTCGAACCCAAGTAGCTGCTGTGGGAGTTTTCTGCTTTCACATTTTTTAAAAACAAATCTCCCCAACCGGAGTGTTGTTCACCACTGGCACTCATGTGTTTTCGACGTATTTCAAACACTACACGAACACGAACACATAAATACTGAGGACACTTAAATTTCGCATCTTGTTCTTCAGAGGAATTCGAAACCCTAGTGGATTGCGCCTCATGATCAGAAGGCGAACATCCAAGATCACTCGGCTAGTGCCACCGACTTAATTTACCGCAAACTCCTCATATGAATATAAGAAAATAAACTAGTAGTTACGGAACATAAATACAGAACAGTCCATTTTTGCGTGTGTTGATACAATTCAAAGAATATAAAAAAATTTTTGTTGTCTTTTCTTTTTTGGATATTAGAAGTTATGGGAAAGACGAAATATAATGTAAATCGGAACCATGCCTGCCACGGATGGTCAGCTGCGTAACAGATTCTTTTCTAGGTGGAGGGGCAAGATTAATAAGCTCATTTGGCCTCCCTAGAATAAGTTGTTTTTTAATTAATGGGGCCCCCTCTCTCCAACTTTCTCTTAATCTTTATGGACCCCCCGGATCCTGTGGGTCCTCCCGCACCTCAAGGTCTCGGTTCCGTTAGTTACTCTTTCGGCCCATTCCATACATGACAAAATTATTAAGGGAACAATATAGATAATCTCAAAGCCATACGAATAAATATTACTGGAATGGGTCCACGACTCACTTTTGTTCTATTTATCTTTTGTGTGCTGTTTAGTTTATATAATGTAGCGACCCTGTTTGATGCTCCATTTCTAATTTCGTGTTCGTATCGTATATGGAGTAAGAAGATTTTGTATCAAAATAGACCCATTAACGGCGAGGAGCTTCTCTGGGGTGCAGTTTAACCCCACAGGTAACGGTTACGCCGATAACGTAGCCTCAACTTGAACATTTCGTGATATTTTAACATTGAGCAACGTCAACGTAACCTGTTGTTGAGTTGAACAAGGAAATATCGAGTAAGTCATTTAGACACTCACAGAAGTTGCTTATATTTTTTATTTATATTTTGTTTATAGATGTTTGGTTTTGTTATATTTGAGTATATTGTTATATTTTTCCATGAAATGATTTAAACTAGGTATTAGTTTTGTAAAGGTTAAGTGGCGCGGAAGGTGATTGGTTAGTGCATTCAACTTCTATTCGGTAGACCCGGGTTCAAAATCCCGGCCAAGCTGAAGCTTTTCCAAGAGTTTCTACTTCAATTCCAATGCATACTCAGTGTGTTAAACAAGATCTCTTCCCTATAAAGAAAAACAGGTTGGAATAAGGAGAATACGGGAAGGTCTGTCAATGGAGACAGTGATTTACAAATTTATTTCCAGGAGTTGTTCTAGATTTGATATTTTCGTCTACTTTCAAGCATTTTCTGAGTCATGTGTGATCAGTGTTTTTTATTTCTTAGAATATACAATATATAACGAAATAATACATTACGTACACCGCAATTTTGAGATTAGCGTATGGTATTCATTGGGCAACACGTTCTCAACCAGAGAGAGTGATCTCTGAATGAAGAAATGTTTCTTGCGGCATCTACTCACAATTTTACTTGCATACAGATTTCACTGAATGCCACCAACTGCTGTTAGTGCCGAGAAATGTTACGTGTAACGTTGGTTATATCTGTCTAAGCGATCTCACAACTGCAAATGACCTGGACGCCAAGTAATGTAACTACAGCACTTATGGGGGAGATAATTTTGTGGTTGGGTTTACAAGTACATTTGGTAATTTTCTGATAGTAGTAGAATTAAAATACTGAATATAAGTTTAAGTGATTAAATTTCAATTCGCGCCTGGATACTAAAATTAGTGGAAAGTAGACACGATATAAAATATAAATAAGAAATCAGGATCTTAGACTTTCCCAATTCCCCCCTCTCTCCAATTGTTGTAAATTTCCAATTTTTGTTCTTATGTACTCTGGATCGTCCCCGAAAGATGCTTTTGAGTCTTGAAATGTGTCTTGTCATGTTTCCTTACTCAGCTATTGCTGAGATCACTATATTAATTTTGAATTGTTTCTAATGTCTGCTGCTCGGCCTCCACAATGTTGCATTATGTATACCATGGAGGAGCAAATTATATTATTAACCTTCATTTCGTCTGTTTTAGATTTTCTTGTAATATCTTGGGGTGGGGAATATTATTACTATTCTGTTACAGGCTTATTCTCCTGAAGCCAACGTGAAATCATCTACATAATGAAGCATGAACCTTTGGTTCAAATTTTAATTGTTTAATGTTTCGGGTCTTAAGATTACCTAGGTAATAACTTCTGAACTTTTAGAATTCCTAGCTGATACAATGTGGAGAATTGATTATAGAGCCACGTCTACACTGGGTATTTTGGAAATAATAATATCAAAGAGAATGTATATAGGGCACTTATCATTATGAAAACTGTTTAATGCTAGACATATGCATTTGGTCTTCTACGTACATACGCGTTTTTTTTTTAATAATACTGATATTGATGAACATTTCTGAAATAACTTTTACCGTGCACAATACACGAACATTATTTCGAAGAAAGAGAAAATTGATAAAGTTTCAGTTCAAATTCAATTTCAAACTTTTCTTCTTAGTCTTTATAATTGACTATTTGTTTTTGCTGAAACTTTTATGATTTGTTTGTTCATGTTTCAGTGTAAAATCTTGGGAAACAATTACGTTCAGCTCGAACACACAGAGATACATTCCAGAAGGTGCATTGTACTCTGGAAAATTGCCAACATGTAAGATTCCTCCACCTTGGACAGTTTGTACCTTTACGGCTTCAGGCAAATTTCGAGTACTTGCATATCTGGATCCTGTACATGAAAGTGGTCCTTTTTCTCCCGTGGCCTTCTGGATCGTCATCTTCAAGATCGCTTTCCTAAAGTTGGTTTTACTCTGAATTAATAAGCTCTTCAATTAGAGAAATTTTGAATTCATGAAATTTGAATATACGTATTTTTAGATGGAAGGTTCTTTATATTACCTTTTCGTCTGTATCCAAACCATGTATTTACGGTTGAAAGGTCGAAGAAGTGAAAATTATTCGACGTTTCCACTTCTCGGTTCGGTCTTGCATGCTGTAAACTTATATCATTCCATAGCAAATATCTACTCCCCCATACTTCCATTGTAGTCAGTAACTGCTGCTGGTGTAGGAATATCTATTTCCTGTTTATCTTTTTTGCTCTATCGCAACACAAGCTTGCACGAGATCTTTCCCGACATGGGTGGATATCATAATATGTGACCTATCTTCTGGGACTGCTTTGTCAGCATTTCTTCTCGAAGTTATCAACAAATCTTCGTCGTTTGTAATTTTGGTTTGGAAGTCTCCCAGCCATAGTAATACAAGTGCCGTACACATGTATTTCCGAAAGTCTGTCCATGAGTAAAATTGACGCAAGGACTGTCAAAACAAACCTGATTACCGGGCTTCAGATTAGAGCACAAATAAATCACAGTCACACCACCAGCTCTAAGCTATGTCGCAAAGTACCGTAGATCTACTTTAAGGTGAATTCGTCCTATTTTCAGAATTCTACGGAAAAAGGATTGAATATATAATACATCAAGTTCTTGGTCACATTCAGATCTACAACGGGAAGGACGTTCCTTACAATTGTGAATTTTATAATTATCATACAGTGACCACAAGTCGCATATTATAAAAGTAGAAATTAAAACATATATACTAGATAATTGAAAATATTATTATTTTATGATTGATTGATTTCCTTGCTTATTTCATTGATAGAAAGTATAATATACCATTTTCAGCTTAATTATACCACGTCTGCAAAATTTAAAAATTTTGAGGGGATGTGGACTCCCTCAACTAACTCCTACGTACTCTACTACAAATGGGGTTAAATCTAACGAGAAGAAACAAAAAATATTAAAAACATTCAACAAGTCGCGAAAAAATACTGCATAATTTTATCCTTCCACAAAAATTTACTCATGGAAAGCCAATGTAGAGTTCCCTGCATAACAGCAAAGATACCGCCCTACACGCCACTAAATATAAAGTTTTCAAAACCAATATACTATCCGGATATACCTAACAGATATACAGGTGAGGATTCAAAACATTTTGTTGTTTTCAAATTACTAAAATAAATAAATTACGAGAGTGCTGAGAGTCACGCTTGCCACTGGTACACAAAGCCATGTTAACTGCTGGCCTATTGCAATGTAAGGCACTTCTTCTATCATCTGTCTGCCGAACCAAAATTTGCAGTGTAGAAATTACTCTCTGAAAGTCTCAACTCTGCAAAGCCGAGATATCCGCAGGAATGAACGGTTAGTTTTTTGCAGAGCCGGTTGTACACGGGGTGTCATGAGATTGTTTTAAATGTTATGAACATGAAAATTTCGTGATAGCAGATTAAACGATATTGTATATAGTATCTGGAGCTGTTTCAGCGAAGTCTGTCACAAGGAGTATTAATGTCTGTACATTTATTGCGATTTTTAATTACGTATGTTTCGTTTATTGGCGTGTGCAGGGCTGTTAGTAAGGAATTTCTTAGTGTAGTAGAAAGCACTTGTATTTCCTGGAGCTATCTGCTTAAGCGGAGTTTATGTTGCACATGCTTTAGGAAGCTATGCTGACTAAAATGTATGTTAGTGTTATCTGAAGGGAAAACTTCATCTTGTTCATTCCTGAGGTATCTTCTAGATTTCCAATGATCAAACATACTGACTCTCTCTATGTATCAGTGTTCTCGGGCCTCGTCTGGAACACCACAATTACCGAGTAAGAATTCTCGTTATGTAAAATGTAAAATTATGTCTAACATAGAACTTAAAATAGGTTGCTGTTATAAGTCGTATCATAAAGTTATCAACGAAAAAACTCAATACAGGTCTGCCATGTTTAGAATATTAGTAGTAAGTGTAAGGCATGGTTTCTCTTCTTGACAATCGACTCCTGAGATATATACTTTTAAAGCTGAGCTTTCCACATTCACTATTTATCATGCAACGTCTCAATAAACTTTTATATGTCCATCGTTACTTAATGATGCACTTCCTTGCGCTTGATTGAGATGTTATTCCAACTCTTCCTGTCGAAGAATTTCCTCGTAATCACTGAAGAAGTTAGACAGTAGGAATAATATCACCGGACATTATTTAACATGAATCTTGAACTCAGTGATAAGACTCAAAGAATTGTAGTATTTAGCATCAGCCTGGAAGAACTTTAAAAGTATTGATGATTGTAGCATAATCCATTGGTTTTCGATACGATAAATTACCGTGCCATATTCCTAACTTCAACTTCTGAGATCAGGTAAGATACGAAATTATTATCAGAAAAGGTACAAATTGCAAGTTTGATTACGAGAGTTGAGAGAAAACGAGTCATATGATACATAATAAACTAAACACTGTGAACGGCTTGAATATATTATAGATGTAGTTAGTAAAAGTATATTTAAATGTGAAATAAGTTAATGTTTGATTGAAATACGAGTTGATCACTTAACACATAAGCTATTCTAAGTAAGAGTTGGTACTTACCTGATCAAATTAATAAAATGTATTACAGGTACAATATGATTTCCTTTAATATGCAGGAAGCAACTCCTGTAGTATATGTACGCGACTTGTTGTTTGGGAAACTAGAGTTGTTGGGTAAGTGTTAATAATTTAATTGATGGACTTATGGAGTAAGTGGAATTACTATTAACATATAATAAATTAATTTCATAGTTTTAATTATTCGCAATGTGATTTTCATCATGTTTTCTTTACCGGTTTTGTAAGGCTATTGTTTAAAAATGAAATGATAACTAACGGTATACATATGTAGTTGCAAGCCTTGATGAACTTGCAAGTATGGAATAATTATAAGGACATTTATTTCATGCATAGTTTCATTATGATAAGTTAGTTGAAACTAAGGATTCAGTTGACCTATGGTAAAATTGCTGAAACTCTAAACATGGCGATCAGTGGGAGCCGTCAACATATGACTTCGGGAAAGCATAAAAAAGTTATTTTCTTAGTTGAGGATTTCAAGTATATAATTTTTTGATGGACTGTATTCTATTGCGTTTGTATCTACAAACTTAATGCAAAAATTTCGGTTCTTTATCTTTGGGAAGTAATTGTTCAATTAACTGCTGACATGTTGTCCCTATAATTTGGTATTGTCTTTTGGAAGCTCATGTTTTGTAGCTAATAATACATTACAGGGAATTTATTTGCACTTTCGCCTTTTTCCAAGCTTTACACAATTAAGTGCCAAAATGTAAATTTGACAAAATATACTTCAATAACTTTACTCTCTTTTTCATAGAAAATATAATCTTCCCTAGTAATCCTCACGTTATGTCAATTATTTATTCGTGTTCTGTGCCTGAAACGTTCCAGCTTCAACATTGTATTGGATGAGGTAGTTGTTATTTGCTTTATATGCTTCGCAACTGTATTAATTTAATACAAATTACGTTATTGAGCCAATTAAAAGATTGAAATAATTTTAAAATATACCAAAAATACTAACGCATATGTTAAGAGCTGGTGACTCAAAACATCTTATGAAGTTATGACAATAATATGGAAAACAACACTGCAAAATTACATGTATTGCGATAAGGATCATTTCTCTATCCACTACTCATATGATCACGTCCATTGGCTTTTTCATCATCTCTAGCTGGTCTTGCATAGGCACATCCTTAATAACGAAGACAACCTTCGAATGTTTCTAAGCCCAGAAACACAATTTCCTTATATTGTTTTGAACTTTAACACAGGGACCTATGCTAAATAAGGTTTACATTTGATTATCTTCCGTTTTGCAGCCACCAAGATATGCCAGCTTACTTTGACGGTTGAAATCTTTTATTACCATCACAACCACTCAATATGTACCATAATTATTCAAGTTTTTATAACAGAGCAGATTTGTTTAAAGCTTTTGAAGAGAGGGTTAGAGTTCACATACCTTTGTATTATTATGATAAACTGAAGCAAACGTCGAAATAAATGTATTCGAAATACTTGGGACCCAGCAGAGTAAGATACTGTTGGACCGCTACGACCTCCAACGATCCACGTTCACATCTTGACCTACTCACACTTCATGAATCTCAGGAAAGTAGCAAACATTCTTGTCAGGTTCTACATACAAAACATGTGTCATTGCACTGAAATAATAAACAATACGTACGGAGCTTTAAAATATAAGCTGTCCTAATGACGATTTATTTAAGTATTAAGCATAAAATTGTGGATTTCTTTATTATTACTTGAATACATGAATGCTATCTTATTTTAACCAATCACAAAGGAAAGTGTGCTATGATCTAATTTACACTAAATTTCGTAAAATCTGTTTCTCAAATACTTAAAGTTCTTAAAATTTATTGTAATATGACAAAATTTAAATCGGTAAAGGATAAAATATATTTTATTAATTATGATCACAATACTTTGTAATTCTTCATACTTTAAATGAAATAAAATCCAACTCCCATTGTGGTGCTTTAAAGTCGCTCACGCCTCTTCAACTATCAATGATGTCACGGAACAACTTAAAACTGTGTCTGGACAGAATATTTCTTCTAATATGAAATACGACTTATAGCTATGCAGCAATGTACTATTTTAAAAGAAACACTTCCTACTTCGAGCAATCTGGAAATACATTATGCAGGAACCAACGGTAGGGCTGAATTTGTAGATGACTCATTAAAATACATTAGTCACCAATGAACAGGCAACTTCTACCTCTTCATCCACTCCTAAAAGTGGTTCAGTACAAGGGTTGTTATAAATTGATTAACAGAATGCTAATATTCGACTAAGGTGCCAATTTTTATTTTCATCAAAAATCCTGCATCTTATTTTGAGTTAGTCACTTATCAAAATATCCATAAGGCCACAGCACTTTTGGGCAATTAATTAAATCTGATGTCTCTAGAGTTATTAAATAAATTAATACATTAAAACTTGACAAAATATCTGAAAGTGTGTGTGTTAAAAGGTTAAGTTTTTTTATGAAGTTGTACTCAATTGCCCCCATACTAGATATATCCATTATTTTCTGAGCTACGTGTGAGCATACCAAATGTATGTAAACGTCAGGATTTCGATCCAGTTAGTTGACCTACAATAGTATGAAGAGGGTCATCCGATACAATAATTTCGCAACGATTGCTAATTACCATTGAATCATGAGTTATAGTTAGTTTATTGATGCTGTATAAAATTAGTAGTTGTCCAAACATACATGTATTACAGGTGAATTACAATCCGGTGTCTTCCACTGATACCAACTGATGTCAGTTACTTGTATGCGAATAGGTGCAATGTAGAGCTCAGGAATCCGAAAATGACACTTACAAAGAAAATATCTGGGGACATAAATAAGGAAAAATGCTATTGTTTGGAGGATAATTTGATAAGAGAAGAGTAACGTGAAGATCTTGTGACGATGAAATTGTTTGATGTAATGGAGAGGAAGGTGCTACTAGAAGAAAATTAAGTATGGAAACGTATGTCATCACATGACGATATGGGTGTTTGCGTTTGTGTGGAGTTGAACGTTCTAAAAGCTACTGCTCAGAAAATATCATCAGTATAAGGTTTCGTTTTGTTAGAAAATGTTATAAATAATAAAAGAATCAACTAGGACTTTGGTTTCATTTCTGAAATTGAGTGCCTTAGAACTAGATGTATAGTACAGGATCATATACTAAGATTTTTATAAACTGTATATATAAGGAAGGGTTGCGTGACATTACAATGTTTTTAACTAGTCGCTGAACAAAAAATTAGATTTCAATTTTCGAGTTATGTGTTCCTGACAGCCGGAAGACTATATGAGATCTGGAAGTACAGCGTAACTTCGGATGGTTTACATATGATATACTCCGATTATCTGAATACGAGTTGTACACACTAAAGTTGAGTAAACTAAACTCTTAGCCACGAGGAAACTCGCGAAACAAAACAATTTATTACGATTCACCAATGTAGTGTCGCTACAAGTATGTAACGAACATGTATAAATGTCTTGTGTGTGTAGTGCTATAAATCTTCACTCAACAGTTTGTAGTAGTAACATGTCTTCAAGGGTCATTGTGTTCATCATGACACCTAAAGATGCATTTTTTATGTGTAAAATGTGGTTAAAGTTCTACAAAAAATATTAATTTTTACAGATTATAGAATTCCACAGTAACTTGTGCTCGGAGTGAAGATAAATTTGAATTAATTAAAAAGAACGTTAATTGTGTCTTGGTTTATTTGTGATCATTTGAATTCTGAAGGGGAGATTGATTAAATCAGATAACGTCACAATGAAATATTATTCCACAAATAATTAGAAGAGATGTTGGAGAAGATTGAAAAAATAGCATTTAGCGGTCCTTAAACCTCTGTATATTTTCATACATGAGAGCTGTATTATTTATCCGGTTATAAATGATATTAATGAAAAGAGCAAGAATTTGAATGCTCTGTTCTATAAATATACTGAAGAGCATGTAGACACTGCTTGTACTCACGTAGGAACTCAATCTCTTACAGACATATGATTGGCTGATGCGTATTTATTAACAGAGTATAATAAAAATGCAATGGGCATGGATTTTCCAAATGTATGTGTTCCTGAAAGCGTTGGCAATTAAATTGATTGTGAAAATTAAAAAAAAATGTAAATGGAAGTGTTGAGTTAATACAAAAAATATTACTCGAGTGCGGGATAAATATCAACAAATAGAACATGATGGAAGGAAAAGTGATACACAATCTTTAGATAGTGTGCATGAATAGGACATGACCAATAAAAGGCATTCTGAAGATCGAAAATCATTTTTTTTAGCGAATAGTGTGAACGTTGTTTATTACTACTGCAATAAAACTTTTTTATAAATAAATATTATTTTTAGAAAACGTAATGTACCAGAGTACGTATGTGATCTCTTTGAGTATGATTGGAATTAATTTTAAGTAATATTAAAGTAATAGTAATAGTAAAATTCTAATAATTTTATAGCACTTTTAATAATAATATCAAGATAATTTGATTTTGAAAATAAATACTATCATATTTACCTCTTAATTTATTAGATATTAACGAACTCACATAATTGTATATTGAAAAGTACACTCAGTATTATAACTCATTATTGCTATTTCTGAAAAACATTACTACATATGTGTAAAATTTTACAACTTGCATTTATCTTAAATGCAGTAATAGTATCTATGTATTGTATTTATCTAGTTCGTATGATGATTATTACAATAATTCAACTGTTCGTTGATTAGGAAATATATATATCCATCCATATATCCATATATATATATATATATATATATATATATATATATATATATATATATATATATATATAGATAGATAGATAGATAAATTCAGTCCACATGAAATTTTTCTCTGTTTAGGAAAAGTGAATAAAGTGAAAATAAATCTAATAAACCATCATTTTAATTGGAAAACAAATATTAATTTTTTGAACAACATAAACAATTAACAATAATTTCAACTATAATAATAAAATTGACATTTAGTACAAATAATTACATATCAGGATAAATATGTTATTTCATAACAATGATATAGGTAAGAGAAGTATTATATTTTATTATAAAAGTTGCTTTCACTAGATCTAAAGAAGTAAATGTAGTTGATTGGAATCATTATTTTTTAGCTGTTAGTTTAAATTCTTTTAGTCTATAAAAGAATTACAGAATCATAAATAGCTTCCAAATCGTTTAGTTGCTGTTGAAAGAGATTATCCACGATCATAATGAACTGGCTGAGCATGTTATTGTATCGTTTTCTTCTTTACGCATTAGTGCTTATCATAATATCCAAAGTCAAACTTTACAGAATTTACTTATAGAAAAATATTCCTTAATTATTGTGTTTCTGTTGTTGTTGTTAAAAATGATGAGTCTAAGAAATGCACCGTTCTCTTTGTTTTCTTTAAGCACACACACACTGAAATGATAAAACGGTAGAGTACATTGTTCTTTCTGTCTTCAGATGAAAAAAATATATACTTTATTTTATTGTTTTGCTTTGTATTAAATTCTACATCAATAATATAATTAATAAATTAAATGACAATTATAAATATATTTACCTTGAAGAGATGCATCAAACGTTTGTCCATGTTGGTAGGTTAGGTGGGAAAAACATGAAAATCTTTCAATGTTCGACTTGTTACTGTGTAGGATAAAAATATGTAATAACTGTGTCACAAAATTGAATTTCAACATTGAGTTTGTTCATTATCATAACGATAATGCACTGGATTATATTTGAAGAATTGTATGTGTTTACACAGAAAGGATAAAATGTAAATGTATCAAACAAATCGCCATGCCGTTCAATATTAATATACACTGCTACCCAGTGTAAACCACATGTAGAATAACGAATGACTGTCTCCGTAGTGTAGCTTTAGCTTTTAATATCTTGTGATATACTTCCATTTGTTAAGATAAACTATTTACGTTTGATTAGTGGCATAACATATATTCACTTTTCCTCGAACGAACTCAACAGAGGAAGTGTAAGTAATTTGGATCCGTATCTATTTATTTTTAAACAGAAATTTGTCAATATACACATGCATTGAATACTATTAGAAGAAAATTCTTTGTTTAATTGTACAATGTTTGAACACAACAAATTCACTTACATTGTCTTAAGTTTTAAGTTATTCCTTCTTAAATAACAATGACGAGTTTTCTCATTTGCAAAATAGTCGGAATAAGTGAACCCCGGATCACAAAATCATAAGTAATAAATATAAACGAACAATAAAAAAAAATATTACTATGCGTTCTTCATTCACAACCATCATCAATTTGGAATTATTTGAGCACTAGTTTGCTATCCCGAGCTGAGAAATATGTTATCGACTCTTTAACAAATCACTAACAACACTCAAATATGTCTAATCCAGTGAATTTTTCATACAACCACTCAAAGCACTGGACACAATTCTCACCACCAACATCTTCGATTAAGGTTGCACGACAAAGAACGTAAGATGCGTCGTTACTCTTAAGTTGATCAACATTCGCATGAGTGGAACGGGTTTTCGCTTCGTTCATTGCGTCTGGATCATGTCCAAAAATTAAAAGACGAGAATATTTTAAACGTTTAGTTGATACTACTAAAAATTGTTGCCTGCAAGGGCTGGAAGTACAACACATGAAGATCCGGTAGCTCTGACACGTCCACCGCTTGTTGCAGATGGAAGACATGGTGGTATTGGAAGCAAGAATTGGAAAAGAGGATCTCGAAATTCGAAGGTTGATGACGTGCAAGGTTGATATATGGCATCAGAATCTATAGACATATCTGATAATAAAATCAAATTTTATGTTATTCGTGTAATAAACGGTAAAACAAACAATAAATACTGTATTGAAAAGATCGAGCAGAGTGGACCCTACTCCAGTTTAGCCGCTATATTAGGGTCCACGTTAGGCAACTTACAATACTGTGAATGTAGGCTAGTTGACAACTCACAAGGCATTCTACAAGTGCACTAGTGTGTTTGAAACATGTCAGTGTATCAAACTCCAAAAAATAGAAAAATATTCATACCTCTGTAATGAATAAATATCGAGTAGAATTCACCCTTTAGTAATCACATAGCAATGTATATCATGGAAGAGTTAGAGAGAAATTTAATTTAACCTTATATATACCAAAGAAAAATCAATTTTGGTCAAACTTTCATTTCATTTCAAAGGTTACAGCATTTTCTAAAATCTGTGAATGTTTTACATTATTGGTTTCAACGTTACTTCTCTCTTGTTAGTCGTCAGTTTTAGTATCTGTACAAAACCTTTATGGAAAGATATTAGGTCGAAGTGTTTCGACTTCCATTTTTGGTTTGCAAGATTTTTTTTATCAGCAAAACCATCCTAGTTTTATATCTTTAAATGAATTACTAATATTTTCGCTTACACACTAAACGTAACGAGAATATTTTCTAGAGTTATATTATTGGTTTCCAGTGTATTCGGAAAATGAAACAAAAAAAGAAATATAACGGAAAAGGAAAAGAATAAGAAATACAATCTGAGAAACTAAAAACGGGTAGTGCAGTGTGTCAGTTAAATTTGCAAAAACTATTGCACCAATAGAAAGATGTGACATGTTTCAAGTTTGACAAATAGTCACATTATGAGTCGAGTTTGTGTCATTTGATCTCCAGTTAACTATACAAGTATGTTTTTATTAGAAGCATATATCATATCAAAAGTTTGCAAGTTCTCTCTTGTAATACGCCGTAATATATCTTTCACTATCTCATGTTATATCCTAAGTAATCGAGAACTGCAATTTAGCAAAGAAGAACACTCAGAAATGAACAAAAACATAATCAAATATGCATATCGACAAATGTTTAGGATAATATTTCAATACGATATATCTCTACTCTCGCTTTCTTTCGGTTAACATGGGCATCATTCTTGCATTTCATCTCTAGGTGGAGAATTCTGAACAAAGAGAGGTCATCATACACTTTGATTCAACAAATTAAATTTAAAAGTATTAAGTTCACTTAATGAGATTTTAACCCAAAACCCGCGGTGTTCGAACCTAGTGCCTATATCACCTCTACTATTCTTTCAGAACAGCTAAAGTCTTCTAACTTGAGAGTTCTGTCCTGACATAATGGTCGGAAAGACAAAGAACCGAAACAAAACTTTGCTTTTAAAAGATATCAGAAATAAATAGAAACTCTCTGTTTGGCGTGTGAGGTCCCAAGAAGTCAAGCCTCGGTTAGAAAAACCGGTTAAAAGAAATCTTGAGTATAACCCAATATTTCTATTTCACAATAGAAACTGTTTGTCTTGGTAGGTATTTAATTAATTACGCTGAAATCTAAAAGAAACGTCTTGTGTGGTAAAATAATTCATTACTGTCAAAAATAATTTTTGGCGCGGGTCTGCATTGCTTAATCCTTCTTACAACCTATGCTACGAATCGTGGCGGACACAAGTCCTTGATAAGTTAATGGTGATTGCTTTGAAACCAAAGCACAGTATGAAAATTAAATGTGTCATATCCCTAGTTTCGTGTGGAGAAGAAACAGACCTGTGAACCAGTTTTAAGAACAACTGAAATTATTAATATAAACTTTAAGGAAGATTTTTCACTTATATCATCTTAAAAGAAATACGAAATGCGTTTTGACACGAACAAAAGTAACATATACTTTGCAAAGCAAAGAAACCTAACGTAATCAGACTAAAGACGAATCATTTAACGAATAGTGTTACTGGTTCAGTGCTCGAGGAGCTCGACCAGTAATCTAGAGGCTCTTGGTTCTAATCGAGGCAGGACATTTTTTAGTTTGGATTTTTGATGACGACTGACCAACGATGACACACGTTTTATTAAATTCAGATGTTGGAATACTCGGATGTTTCAATACTTGAACTATAAAATCTCCAGGAATAATAGTACTAATAATAACAAAATAGTACTACTACTACGAATAATAATAATAATAATAATAATAATAATAATAATAATAATAATAATAATAATAATTACACTGGTCTGCTAAATGGAAGTGTTTTTCGCTCCCAAGAAAGAAAATAGGTTATTCCTATAGGTTTTGAGCTCCTGAGTTCGAATCCGTAACCGGTCTTCCTCCAGGACGTACCAATTTTCAGGGAGGAGGGAGGGTGTTTCAATATCCGCCCCAAGATGCTTTTCTCACCCAAAATAATTTGCACGTTATAATTTAAGTATGAATATAAATTATGCAGATAAAATTGCATAAAACGTTAAAGTTTAACACTTATGTGTCACTTGGTTTTCCTTCTCCTCTTGTAATTACTACAGGGTGTCTCGCGTGTCACATTCCAAAAGATCTCCCAACATATTCACACTCCATTTACCACTGTAGCGCCTCTCCATGGTAGCTATTTGCTGATGAAACCTTTCCCCGTGTTCGTCAGATACCTCCCTCAAGCGTTACATTTTAGGGAAGAAGTCCAGGTGGCAATGCATTTTAGGGACATATTACATCTCATGTTACAAAATGAAGTAATTAGTCTGCCCACAATGTCTTTGTAATCAGGTGACATATGATTCCCTAGAATTTTACTGCACACTTCTCGAAAGGCCTCCCAAGCCTCACTTTTTACTTCATTAAGCTTAGAAGAAATTGTAGTATCCTTAAAATCGTCTCTGATTTGAGGTCCCGTAAAAAAAACCTTCTTTCACCTTGCCTCGCGGAGTCTTGGAAATAGTTTTTTGAGATGATTAAATGCTTCACCATTCCGATTCAGGGGCTTGGCGAAGACCTTTATGAGCCGTAATTTGATATGAAGGGGTGGTAAGAATATTTTCTCCGGATCCACAAAACGTACATCAGCCACGTTCATCTCCCCTGGGACCAGTTGCTTTATTGGCGACCATTTTGTGATGGTGTACTGATCTTTGGCTCGACTATCCCAATGACACAAGAAGCAGCAGTGCTTTGTGTAACCTCCTTGTAAACCGGTGAGGACGGCAATAACCTTAAGGTCAGCGCATACAGACCACTGGAACTGATCGTACCTTATTTTCTACAATAGGTTTTGCATGTTATCGTACGTTTATATCATATGTACAGCATGAGCAATAAGGATGACTGGCTTTTCGTTGCCATTGTGTAGTAACACTGCCTTGAGACTTATCCTAAAGAAATCTACGAATAGCCTCCAATGTTCAGTGTTTTAGTTCAACTTTAGTTGTCCTATAAGCGATGGAATGTCACTGCAATTTACCAAATCACCATCCTTTGTAAAATTAGGAACAAGGCTCACCCCTCTTTTACTACACATCGATATATTCGCATATTTATTTAGTAGATTCCATTGTTGAAGTCGTAATGCAACCAAGAGGGCCTTAGACTTGGAAAGGTTTCATGACTTATCACATGTGGTATCATTCAGCTTTTCATGACTTATCACATGTGGTTCATTAGTGCCAGGCACTGGAGCGTAATCGGGATCTGAATGTGTACTCGAATATTGTGCAACATCCTCACAAGCAGCTGGTTTTCCATCGGATGAAACACTGCACATGGTGTAAAAGTCTTGCGGTACGGGTACAGACAGACAAACATCATGTTTCACAGGTCTCCTCGCGAAATCCAAATTAGAATACTGTATTTTATGCTTCATGTTTTTGAGAAACCTTATATATTAGTCAGGCAGACGTAACAGTCTGAAACATGATCATGGGGTTCGCTCAAAACCATAGGTATTGCGAACGGCATCAATTTATATGTACCTTTCAACCATCATGTGAGAGTACAGATGGTAGGCTGTCTTCAGGAACGGTGACAATGGCCTACATTTTCCCTTAAGAGTCACTTACTCACATATGTAGCAGAATGAATCTGTCGAATTGTTGCAAGTTCTCAGCATGTTCGTTTAACACAAACGTCAATATTTCACGCAGAAATATTTTTTACCTACGGTATACACAGGCCAAGCGTAACACCACTTTCTAACACGATCAACTCGAAACTGAAATATTTGTTTCATGCGGAAACGTGGTGTATGTCTTGGCGTCTTTTAACAACAGTCTGTCTATAGTCTAGACAAAAGAGAGCCGACGAATGATCGTAAGTTGATTATGAAACTTTTCTCCATCAATAAGCCAAGCTTTTAGTGTATGCAGTGTGTAACGACAATAAATATTTGCAACCAAACTGAAGTGGGTTCGTTTCCGGAGGGTTCTGGGCTAGAGAAAGAATGTTCCTGACATATAGCCTAGCAAAAGTTCTTGGATTAAGATAAAAGTTCAGAAGTATGCACTCCAAACACGGCAAACACATATTAAATACGGAAAATACGATTTTTCTGTCAATTATGGAAACAGCACCAAGCCAAAAAAACTTACGTGATGGAACCTTCTCCATCAGATATTCGCAATCAGCGTCTCTAAATATATCCGGTACACCCTTTTACCCTCGTGGGAGGATTTTCATGCCGACCAGTGTTATCTCGTAGAACATTAAAAATTAAGAACTTATTATCGCTCAGGTTAGAACATTACAGTCAGAAACATGATACTTAGCAAAAATCTTCCTGCTTTGTTTAATGTTGCCCAAAAGAAAAGGAATTTCTCATCTCGATTCTAAACCAAAAGAAACAAAATCGGGATGAGAAATAACATTTTACATTCGAGACGGGACAAGGCTAACTCGAGTTACAGTCTCTTTTTGGAGATGAGAAACGAGACGAGACGGCAAGTATCGTAAATTTTTCTTGTTTTGTCTCGATTCTCGAAATTGTGTATGCCCCCTCTTTAAGTAACAATTGCTCTGTAGACTTAATTTTATACGTTATTTTGTTACTTTGTATTATTATGGTCTTTGTATATATTTTGGTAGCAAAACTTTTATAATTACTTCTACGCATTCTACAAATTTGTTTATTATTATGCCTTACTGTTCAACGATATTCAGTAATTTTTATTACAGTTATGTTCCTAGAAATTTAGAGTAGAATACTTTCTACATGAAACTTTAGTGGAACCCTTACGTTTAAAATTTGGGTAGTTTCAGAGGTGTGTCTTGAACGTACGGAATCCATTCCGCGAAAATCCTGCTTCTATGTTCGTTTTGCCAAATTTTAGGGCAACTTTAAAATTTTTAATACCATTATTATTATTATTATTATTATTATTATTATTATTATTATTATTATTATTATTATTATTATTATTATTACTGTTACTATTATTAGTATTATTACTTAATATTTGAGACCTTTATATTCATCCTATTTCAATGCAAATAATGATACTGAAGTTAAGAGAAAAAAAAAGATATTTTTTGGACCCTCTATAAGGATGAATTGCCTTACAAGAGATACTTGGGAAGGAAATAAAGAGGTATGAAAGATGTCAGCTACTGGACAATATGTTAATCGAACTTCGGATGGATTAACAGAAACTAAGTAAAATTTGGCTTTATCATGATACAGAGTAACACCTTTTCTTTCGGTAAAAACTTTGAATTGTGTATGGGTTATATTGGTACTTTAACAAAATATACATACAAATATAAAAAAAGAATAGTTCCTATTTATAAATTTTGATTGAAGGAATATACGGAACGTATTGGAAATGCCGAATGAAATATTATTATTAATATTTCTAGTAAGAGTGGAAGAACTAAAAAAAAAAAAAACAATTTTACAGTGAAAAATTAAACTTCAGACACATTTATGTCTCATACTAGGCCTAAGGATGACCCTTTTGTATTATCATTTTTTTTTTTGAAACACGCTAAATTCTCAGACAGTATGAATCAAGATTGTAGACTGTGACGTCGTATTTTAATATTTCCCCTGTGAAGAAAGTCTTTTTCAACTGTAACTTGTAAGAAGGAGAGAAATGAATAATTTTCGTGTTATTATACATCAGACATATCAACATTGTAAATGATAAATTTTTTCTTAATTACTGGAACATAAAATCGTAGTTATAAAGACAATCAGGAAATATAATTGTTTCAAAGATAATTTCATTTAGTGTATTGTATTGGAACAGTCTAATTAAATGTTTCAATCAGATATTTTTAGCATTTGGAATATTTAGCAAGATACATTCACAACACAGGAGACGGAAAATAATGACAGTTCAATCACTTTCAAATAGTATGCGTCTGGACGTGCTTGTGCAGTAACCTACACTGAAACATGAATATTAAGATTATGTGTATGTGTGTGTGTGTGTGTGTGTGTGTGTTACAGTTTCGGCCATGTAACGTAGCATTCCTCAGACGCATTATTAAAGATATATCCAATTTTTATAGCTTAAATACGAACTCAATGCAGGACACAGCCACTTTTCCTTTCCCAAGCGTACGCGTTTAATTGGTTTTAAAAAGTAAACTTTTAATTAGATGTTGAAATTGCGCACCCGCTTGAAAACTTTTAATTGCTTAAGAACTTAAACTTTTAGTTAGATGTTTCTCACTTAGAGGTTTCTGTTCACTATTAGCTAACGCTGTTATCCATTATCGCTTTTGGTTAAAATCGTGCATATGACCTTATAGCGCGTGTTCATTCTCTTAACTATTTTTTCCTATTTTGTGTATCACCTTTCCGTATAATTCATGTTTCACAAGTCCGGTAGACCAATTCATCAACTTCTGCTTCCCATGTTTCTTAATCCACTGGGATTTTTTCACTTTCTTGCCACAGTTGTTCTTTCCCTCTCTAATGGTTTTACTCCTTCCCAAATTACCTGATGTCCCACTTCTTTAATGCGTTTATATGTGGCGTTATTTCTTTCTTTAATATAGTATTGCCAATATATGGTTTTATTCTTTGTACAAACCTCTTTCCGGTTCATCTACTTATTCGCAATTCGAAAGTAATATACATAAGAAAATTCGTATTACTTTACAGTTAAAACTTTCAAATAATTTTCTAGTAAGGAAATACATACATACATATATATTAGGGTGTATCGAAAAAATCTTTTTTTCGAAATCCGGTTACGGCTAGTGCGGATTTTTGGCCAAATGGCATCTATAAAACGTATAAAAAATCTCAACTCGATCCGATAACTCCTTCTGCTGCCGAGTAGAGCCTAAATATTAGAAACATCAACAAAAGATTCACTTTTCAACTGATTTTCCAAAAAAAATATTTTTTAAATATTTCCTATATTTTTCGGTCTTTTAAATTATTGAAATAGCATTGGAAAGAAGAATTAAATACATAAAACAAATTTATTATGGTTATTTCTGTACACCATAAGCATAAAAACGTAGTTAATTATTTGTAAAAATGCACTGATTTTCTGGCGTATCGTACAATTAAATTTTAATATAAAATTATTGAAGTCTCTTGAATAACGAAGAAAACACTTTACTGTTAAATTCTAAGAGCAGTAATAGTATAAATAATTTGCTCCCAATGCCGTATGCATCTGCTTATCACACTAAATCACCTGCCGCCCACCTCTCCCCGAACGCCTCTTCTCTTGTACTTGCCAGCTGAAAGGATCGGTCTTATCAGTCGCCAGTAGTCAACCAGCTGTTTCGAACATGATTGTCGCTGCTTGAGTTATTTATTAGTGCTGTATTAAATTTTAACTAAATAATTTGTTTTCGTGTGAAGTGCAGTATGTAGAAGTGAGAACAGTGTTTCAGTTGTGTTAAGTACTTTTTTATAGGAAGAGAGTGACAGATACGCTGACATTATGACATCGACAAGTTAGTTACGGTCTGACGTTAAGAATAGCATTATTGGGACACCCAAGGAATTGGGTAGAACACAGCTACCAACCGTTGAAATGTATTGAGATAATACCTATGGGAACGAGAAGAAAAAATGAGAATTTTGGGATCCCGTAAAGAGCCTTCAACAAAGGATTTACCTTCTATCGTCGCCAGGAAGATTGTAGAAAATTGAGATTACGTCTCAATCTTGTGGTTCTTTGATCTAGAAGAAAAGGCGCCTCTAGCACTGGCACTTTTCTTCCTTTTTCGCAGTTGCAGGAAACAGGATCGGAACACTTACAAAAGGCTATATCAAATGAAATATTTTTTGCAGACTATTGAAAATCAGCAATTCGTTTCGCAGATGTTTGGAAACCGGACTTTGCTGAGTTTTGCAAGTCACGGACAATATTATGGTACTTCAATAACATTGCAACAATCCTTCTGACACTGAAAATTGCTTCGCCGCTGATTGAGGCGTAATCTCAATTTTCTACAATCTTCCTGGCGACGATAGAAGATAAATCCTTTGTTGCAGGCTCTTTACGGGATCCCGAAATTCTCATTTTTTCTTCTCGCTCCCATAGGTATTGTCTCAATACATTTCAACGGTTGGTAGCTGTGTTCTACCCAATTCCTTGGGTGTCCCAATAATGCTATTCTTAACGTCAGACCGAAACAAACTTGTCGATGCCATAACGTCAGCGTATCTGTCACTCTCTTCCTAATAAAAAGTACTTAACACAACTGAAACACTGTTCTCACTTCTACATACTGCACTTCACACGAAAACAAATTATTTAGTTAAAATTTCCTACAGCACTAATAAATAACTCAAGCAGCGACAATCACGTTCGACACAGCTGGTTGACTACTGGCGAGGCGACTGATCCGATCCTTTCAGCTGGGCAATACAAGAAAAGAGGCGTTCGGGGAGAGGTGGGCGGCAGGTGATTTAGTGTGATAAGCAGATGCATACGGCATTGGGAGCAAATTATGTATACTATTACTGCTCTTAGAATTTAGCAGTAAAGTGTTTTCTTCGTTATTCAAGAGACTTCAATATTTTTATATTAAAATTTAATTGTACGATATGCCAGAAAATCAGTGCATTTTTACAAATAATTTACTAGGTTTTTATGCTTGTGGTGTACAGAAATAACCGAAATAAATTAGTTTTATGTATTTATTTCTCCTTTCCAATGCTATTTCAATAATTTAAAAGACCGAAAAATATAGGAAATATTTAAAAAATATTTTTTGGAAAATCAGTTGAAAAGTGAATCTTTTGTTGATTTTTCTAATATTTAGGCTCTACTCGGCAGCAGAAGGAGTTATCTGATCGAGTTGAGATTTTTTATACGTTTTATTGATGCCATTTGGCCAAAAATCCGCAGTAGCCGTAACCGGATTTCGAAAAAAAGCTTTTTTCGATACACCCTAATATATATATATATATATATATATATATATATATATATATATATATATATATATATATATATATATATATATATATATATATGGTCTAGGAATTAATTCGTGCGGGTGAACAAGAGATGGCGCAACGAACGGAGCGTCCCACAGTTCCGTGTATCCATACATGTGTTGCAAACCCCTGTCATCGCGTATCGTTCGTAGTATAGGGCAGTGGATTAAAGCGTCAACAACACCAGTTTGTAGTTAAGAGAACATGGCGCAATTTGTGCCTGATAAAGTGTTTTTGCGGGGTGTCCTGCTGCATTACTTTAACATGCAGAAAAGTGCGACTGAAAGTCATCGTATTTTGGTGGAAGTGTATGGTGACCATGCCCTAGCTGAGCGAACGTGTCAGAAGTGGTTTGCACGGTTTAGAAGTGGTGATTTCGGCTTGGCAGACCAAAAACGAGCTGGACAGCCAAAAAAATTTCAAGACGAAGAATTGACAGCATTGCTCGAGCAGGATTCGTGTCAAACGCAGGAACAACTTGCAGCAGCATTAGGCGTTGATCAAACAACAGTCTCCAAACGCTTGAAAGCCATGGGAATGATTCAAAAGATGTCACATTGGGTTCCACATGAATTGAAAGACAGAGACGTTGAAAGACGATAAACCATTTGCGAATTGCTGCTTCAACGACAGAGCAGAAGGAGGTTTCTGCATCGAATTATTACGGGTGATGAGAAGTGGATCCATTACGAGAACCCTAAACGAAAAAGGCCTGGGTGAAACCAGGTGAACCAGGTCCATCACAACCAAAACGAGATATTCACTGTGCAAAGGTTATGCTGTGCATATGGTGGGATATGAAAGGTGTGGTGTACTATGAGCTGCTGCAACTGGGTGAAACTATGAATGGAGAACGTTATCGACGACAATTAATGCGTTTCAAGCAAGCTCTGGCCAGAACACGACCAGAATGGGAGAGCAGACATGATAAACTTATTGTTCAACATGATAAAGCTCGCCCACATGTCGCAAAACTGGTCAAAACCTATTTAGAAAATGTCGGATGGAAAGTTTTACCCCACCCGCCGTATTCACCAGACGTTGCTCCTTCGGACTACTACTTGTTCGATTGCATGAACAACGATTTGATTGGACAGCGGTTTACTTCTTCAGAAGATATCGAAACATGGGTCTCTGACTGGATCGCTTCCAAGGATGAGGACTTCTTTCGCCACGGAATCCGTACATTGCCTGACAGATGGGCGAAAGTGGTGGCTAGCGATGGACAATATTTTTCTTAAGGTATTTATGTATTTTGTGTTTGTACTACAGCTTCAATGTGTGCGTACCAACCGCACGAATTAATTCCTAGACCAAATATATATATATATATATATATATATATATATATATATATATATATATATATATATATATATATATGTATGTATATATGTGTGTGTGTGTGCGTGTGCATGTATCACCTTTCCGTATAATTCATGTTTCACAAGTCCGGTAGACCAATTCATCAACTTCTGCTTCCCATGTTTCTTAATCCACTGGGATTTTTTCACTTTCTTGCCACAGTTGTTCTTTCCCTCTCTATTGGTTTTACTCCTTCCCAAATTACCTGATGTCCCACTTCTTTAATGTGTTTATATGTGGCGTTATCTCTTTCTTTAATATAGCATTGCCAATATATGGTTTTATTCTTTGTTCAAACCTCTTTCTGGTTCATCTACTTATTCGCAACTCGAAAGTAATATACATAAGAAAATTCGTATTACTTTATAGTTAAAACTTTCAAAAAATTTTCTAGTAAGGAAATATATATATATATATATATTCATCCTCACGGCATTGTCAAGGCTCTATATTTGTATTTTACATTTATTATTGCAAAAGGGTGTTTCTGACTGCCGTATTCGGTAGCCCGATCATCACCACTGTTCTTCGCGCGCAGAGTCACTCGAAGAACTGAAAACGTACTCTGTACACAAACAGTTTATGGTTGTGAACTCGGAAAGCCTGGTACTTCTGCTTGTCAAGGTCAAAAAGTGGGAGAAAAAAGGATGTGTAGAATGTAAAGAGGGTTCAACAGTGACTGATGCTTGTAAGAACCATATTCATTTGTAGTTCGTGCACATTCCGCCTGTAGCGCTAGTGTGGCACAACATATATTGTAACTGTATAACTCTTGTACATTGCTTGTAGGTCTATTGGCGTATGTGACGACGGAAACTATATTGTCAGCTCTGATTGCGATAAGGCACTGCCGTGCTGCTTTTGCTTTTCTTTTTTTTCTTTCCCATTTGTGAGACGCGAAACATGTTGTTTTTGCTTGTTGCACGCGCTGAACGGGTTCCTGCGGAGCGAAGTATTTAACAAGTTGACTACATATTCTTGTTTTCGATAGTTTTAAATTGGTTAACTGTTGAAAAATATACGAAAATAAAGCTGTACTTGTAAAGGTATATTAGTCGAGGACGTAGCTACTGACAGTGTTGATTACAGATTTTTTTCGATGAAGAATTTAATTACAGTTGAGGTGAAAAGTAGACTTCCGTTTAGACAGCCCCCCCCTTATCAGACTCAATCGGAAATGGTCTCAATCGTTTGTACACAAATGTGCAGGCGAAATTTTCGTTTGTACACAATTAGGGGCGCCGTCAGAACTAAAACAAAGTGGGTTCTGTCTACGTGGTAGCCCCCCACCATGTCCAATTCAATCACAAATTGTCGCAATCGTTTGTACTTCGTTTGTACAGAAATGTGAAGGCGAAAGTTTTGTTTGTACACAATTAGAGGCGCCGCCAGAACGAAAACAATCGAAGGCTGTCTAAGTGGTAGTCCCCCATTATGTCCAATTGAATCAGAAATTGTCACAATCGTTTGTGTAGAAATCTGCAAGCAAAATTTTCGTTTTCAGACAATTAGGGGCGTCGCCAGAACGCAAACAAAGTGGGGGACTGTCTAAATGTTAGCCCCCGACAATACTTCCAATTCAATCACAAATTATCGCAATCGTTTCTACACCTTTTGTACAGAAATGTGCAGGCCAAATTTTCGTTTGTACACAATTAGGGGCGCCGCCAGAACGAAAACAAGTGGGGGCTGTCTAAGTGGTAGTCCCCCACTATGTCCAATTGAATCAGAAATTGTCACAATCGTTTGTACAGAAATCTGCAAGCAAAAGTTTCGCTTTTAGACAATTAGGGGCGTCACCAGAACGAAAGCAAAGTGGGTGACTGTCTAAATGTTAGCCCCCGACAATACGTCCAATTCAATCACAAATTATCGCAATCGTTTCTACACCTTTTGTACAGAAATGTGCAGGCAAATTTTTTGTTTGTACACAATTAGGGGCGCCGCCAGAACTAAAACAATGTGCGGGCTGTCTAAATGGTAGCCCCTCCACCATTTCCAGTTCAATCACAAATTGTCGCAATCGTTCCTACATCGTTTGTACAAAAATGTGCAGGCCAAATTTTCGTTTGTACACAATTAGGGGCGCCGGCAGAACGAAAACAAAGTGGGGACTGTCTAAATGGTAGCCCTTCACCATGTCCAATTCAAGCAAAAATTGTCGCAGTCGTTTGTACATCATTTGTACTGAAATGTGCAGGCGAAATTTTCGTTTGTACACAATTAGGGGCGCCGCCAGAATTAAAACAGAGTGGGGTCTGTCTAAATGGTAGCCCCCCATTTCCAATTTAATCACAAATTGTCGCAATTGTTTCTACATCGTTTGTACAGAAATGCGCAAGCCAAAGTTTCGTCTGTACAATATTAGCGGCACCGTCAGAACAAACACAATGTGGGGGCTGTGTAAATGGTGGCCCCCACCATGTCAAATTCAAGCAAAAATTGTCGCAATCGTTTCTACATCGTTTGTACAAAAATGTGAAGGCTAAATTTTCCTTTGTACATAATTAAGGGCGCCGCCAGAACGAAAACAAAGTGGGGGCTGTCTAAGAGATAGCCCCCACCATGTCCAATTCAAGCACAAATTGCCGCAATCGTTTGTACTTCGTTTGTACAGAATTGTGCAGGCGAGATTTTCGTTTGTACACTATCAGGCACGCCGCCAGAACAAAAACAATGTGAGGGATGTCTAAATGGTAGCCCCCCATTTCCAATTCAATCACAAATTGTCACAATCGTTTCTACATCGTTTGTACAAAAATGTGCAGGCTAAATTTTCGTTGTGCATAATTAAGGGCGCCGCCAAAACGAAAACAAAATGGGGGCTGTTTAAGTGATAGATCCCCAATTTGTCCAATTCAATCACAAATTGTTGCAATCGTTTCTACATCGTTTGTACAGAAATGTGCATGCGAAATTTTCGTTTGTACATAATTAGGGGCGCCGCCAACGCGAAAACCGAGTGGGGGGCTTTCTAAGTGATAGCCAAATCACCACGTTCAATTCAATCACAAATTGTCGCAATCGTTTGTATAGAAATATGCAGGCGAAATTTTCGTTTGTAGACAATTAGGGGCGACGCCAGAACGAAAACAAAGTGGGGGCTGTCTAAATGGTAGCCCCCCACCATGTCCAATATAAGCACAAATTGTCGCAATCGTTTGAATATAGTTATACAGAAATATTGCAGGGGAGAGTTTCGTTTGTACACAATTAGGGGTGCCGCCAGAACGAAAACAAAGGGGGGGCTGTCTAAATGGTAGCCTTCACACCATGTTCAATTCAACCACAAACTGTCGCACTTGTTTGTACGCCTTTGTTCATAAATGTGCAGCTGAAATTTTTGTTTGCACATAAATGTGGCTCCGCCAAAACGATAACAAACTATGGGCTCTCTAATTGATAGCCCTCCCACCATGTCGAATTCAACCACAAACTGTCGCACTTGTTTGTACGGTTTTGTACAGAAATTTGCAGGCGAAATTTTCGTTTGTACACAATTGCGGGCGCGCCAAAACGATAACAAAGTATAGGCTGCCTAATTGGTAGCACCTCCCTACGTCCGATTCAAAAGAAAATTATCTCAATTTTTTGTACATCGTTTGAGCAGTAATGCGCAGGCGAAAGTTTTTTTTCTACGCTATCAGGTGCGTGGACAGAACGAAAAAAGGGGGAGTTGTCTAAGTGCTAGCCCCACCATGTTCGATTGAACCACAAATTGTCGCGATCGTTTATACATCGTTTGTGCAGAAATCTGCAGGTAAAATTTTTGTTTGTAATAAATAATATACGGACGTGAGTATTTTTAATATCTTCGATCAACGTTAACCGGTTTGAATAATGGTTGCTGAGTTTGAAAATGGTACCTATTACACTAGTCGAAAAAAATCTTTTTCTCTGGGATACGGAAGAAAATGCCTGATTCTAATAGAACTTTTCACGTAGAATTCGAATCTGCAATCAGTTTTTCTCCATGACCCTCAGTATTACCGTGAAAGAGGTGTTTTCGGAAAATTTCCCCTCAAATTTCTTTTCTTTTTTTTAAAACCATTTTCATACTTGTAGCTTGAGTACCTTAGGTATATAAACGCACAAATTATATTGTATGTTAGCTTGATTTATACTTAGTAATCCCTCTAAGTTTCATAAGAATAGCATTATTCTATCTAGAGAAATAAACATATTTATATAAAAAATATGCTATGTGTACTGTTCATTTTACAATATTCATTAGTGCAGATAAAATCACATATAACTTCCACGAAAATTACAATATAAGCACGGTTTATATCCTATTGGATTTGAAATAAAACATACTTTCAATGATGTATATAACGTGTCACAATTTTATATCTACTTAATAAATAATACAAACGAAGTGAGTGGTATCTTCTTAATAAATGGACACTTACTTACCTCAACTAATATGTTTTAGTTTTCGACTTTCTTCTGTGTTTGGTTCGGGGAGCGCGGTGGCTCAGTGGTAGAGCGTTCAGCTCTGGTGCTTGGTGTCCCGGGTTCGATCCCAGCCCCCGCCAAGTGAACTTTGTGGTGGACAAACACCGTGCTCGTGGGTTTTCTCGTGGTTCTCCCGTTTCCTCCCACTTTCTTCATTACACCATTTTCATTCATCTCTCATTATCACCGTCTCCTTTAGCCTCACTGACATAACCATGGGACGTAAAACTTTAAGATTTCATTTCATTTTTTTCTGTGTTTGGTTTCTGGAACATCTCTTTTAAGTGTCCAACAGTAATCAGCTAGCATTTTTGAACTCCACTGTCACTGGTATCTCTTTTCGATGGAGGAAATGTCCTGATGAAAATTTTCCCCCTACTCATCACTAACACCACCAAGGTTTTCAAGAAAGAAATACAGGTGGGAGTCTAGAAAGTGAACTTTAAGGGACATGTTGTAAACCCATTTCATTGAATGATTGCCGGAAATCACTCACAATTTCACGGTAATTTGGGGCTTTCTTGTTTCCTAAAAAATTCTCTGTTAAACATTTAAATGGACACCAAGCTGCTTTCTCAACCAGAGTTAAGAGATCCTCAAATTTTTGGTCACGAATCGAGCATCTTATTTGGGGGTCTACAAAAATCCCTAGCGTCACTAACCCGAGGATTTTTTTCCTTGAGGTAACAAGATCCTGCATTACTTTTGTCCATTGCCCTAACAAAGTTTTTGAGCCCCAACTTTATGTGAAGAGGAGGTAGAATTATCTAATCAGGGCTCACCAGTGAGGAATAAACAGCATTATTCTGTCCAGGAGTTAATACATGCTTTGGCCATTCCTTCTTGATGTAATGTTCCGCTTTGTTCCTGCTCTCCCATTCGCAGAGGAAACAACAATATTTCGTATAACAGAGCTGCAAACCCATTAACAAAGAAATGACTTGTAAATCACAGCAAACGGTCCACTTGTATTTCTCATACTGATTTTTTTCTAACACTATTTCGATGTTTTCATAGGTTTCCTTCATAGGTTTTCATAGGTTTTTCCTTATTAGTTGCATAAGCCAAAGGCACTGAAGGAAATTTGTTGCCATTGTGCAAAAGGACAGCCTTAAAACTAGTTTTCGAAGAGTCAATAAGCAATCTCCACTCTGTACTTATATGTGCATGTCCAAGTGTATCCATCACAGCAGACATTATTACAATACACTAAATCATTTTCTTGAGAATAATAGTTTTGAAACTCTGTATGAAGGTTTCGAAAAATGCACACTTTACTGTCACGATGGAGCAGATTCCAGCCTTAAGTTTAGAATCAAGAAGTTTTGTCTGTGTCTTGGAGAGTTTTAAATCACGTACGAGGTCATTTAGTTTACCCGGAGTTATCAGATGGCGATCCAATGTAGATGTGCTTCCTACATAAGTAGGATCATCTTCTTCATTTGGAACTTCAATAGTTGCCTCAAGTACGTAATCCTCATTTACCGTAAGATGAGGAGGAGGTACTGGTACAGGTAATTCTGCACTGTTTGGAACTGGCCTAATTGCTGATGGCAAATTAGGGTACTGTACTGTGTGGCTAGATTTACTGCTTATTTCTTTTATCTGTGTCATACAAAAGTAGCAGTCTGAAGAATGATCTTTTGGTTCCCTCCAGATCATCGGTACTGCGAAGTTCATGTTTCGCCCACCATTTGCCCACCCAGTCAGACGTTTCACACAAGTACAACAAATGTAGTGAGGAACCCAGTTCTTATCCTGGTCTCCTACACAGCAACCAAAATATAACTGATAAGACTTAATCACAAGTGGAGTAAAACATCGACGTTGTGATTTAAATATTAGCTCCCCACATACATAACAGAAATTGTCCGGTTTATTTACACACTTTCTCGACATCTTGTATCCTGTAAGGTATAACACACACACACACACACACAGGAATCTACACTCCATCAAATTCCCACAAAATCCCTCTAGAAATTCTCTCATACAAAAATGGTGACATGGTGAACACATCATTGAAAATGTTTTATTGGAAGTCCAATGAGGTATAAACCTTGGTATATTGTAATTTTCGTGGAAATTATATGTGTTGAAGACCGACCCGACCCCACCCGTGACACGAATTGACTGACCCGACCTGACAACCCGACCCGAGCTGACCCGATTGGCCCGAAAAAAGTGACCAGAGTGAACCGACCCGAGGTGACCTAACCCGACAACCGACCCGAGTGACCTGACCTTACAATCTAACCATTTTGGGAGAGCTAGAACAATTACAAAAATGCCACCAGAAAAAAAATGCTGACCAATTCTTATGCATAAACCATTGTTTCGGCTTTTTTTATCTGGTATAATTATCTTCCTCCTCCTCCTCAGTGTTCTGCCATTAATGACAGGTCAGTTTCCGTGAACTAGGTAAGAAGCTTCCATTTTTGCGATTTCCCGCTAATATCTGCCTCGCAACCCAACATAAAGTACCACCCTCCTTATTACAATCTATCAATTGCAACCTTCTTACACACTCTCGCTCTCCTGATTATACTCCCTTTACTACATCTCTCAGAATGCAATCCCTTAGCAAGATCGAAAATTGTGATCCGTCCCTTTTATCGCTTCCTTATATCGTCTAATATTGCTCTCGTCTCTTGCATTTTTCAGCATTTCCTAATTTGTTTTCCTCTCTACCCTGCTAACCTTCTTTATTTTACTCCACATCCAAATTTCGAAGGTTAAAATTTAGGCAATCAACTTCGAAAGTCAAAATAAAATTTGACTGAGTTCTGAATACAAGTTCTGAAGACTAAAAGAATAAAAGTTCTGAAGACAACATTATTTTCTAGTAAGGAATGTATATAGAACTTCTTTTAATATTTTTTGCTGTGTAACAAACAAAAATTTCATCACGTTAACATTCCGATTTTTCTATTTGAAAACAGCGTTGCTGTCTGATAGAATCATAAGGAACTAATTGCACTGAAATATCATTCTGTAGGGAATTAATTTTTATTTTTTTCTTGATTAATTTATCTAGAAGATACTTGCAACATTATATAAAATTAGCAAGTATTTTATTGCGGAGAAAGTCAAATCACTACGGCAGCAATAATAATAATAATAATTATAATAATAATAATAATAATAATAATAATAATCTGAAGGTGACCAAGAAAGTTCTGTCTCTTTGTGGAGGTCTGTGTTCAATTGGCCCTCACACCGTGAGTTGAATGCGAATGGATATAAGGCAAAGGTCAGTTGTTGGACGAGACGAGACGAGACATAATTTTCATGAAGGGGTACGAGATGAGACAGAGCTCTTTCAATAGAAACATATGCACTTTTCGAGAGGAGACTACCTTCACGACACATTTTCGAGACGAGAATGCCCCAATCCTGTTCTCGTGAGCAACACTACTAAGTATATAAAACATACTACTTGGTTGTGGCTGTTCAGATACACCGTGAACGTGCGTAAGGACTGAATGAACATGGGGCCTTCACAGAGCGTCATAAGGGCTTGTTTGCTGTGCGAGTTCAAATTGCTGCTCCGCGGGGCGGAAGGTATGACAGGCCTTTGGTGAGGGTGTCGTGACTACGCGGAGAGTGCAGTGGTATGACGGTTTAAGGACGGTGACGAAACACTCGAAGACGCATCACGTGCCGGTAGACAAACAGATGTTCAAAATACAGATCTTCAGGCAGCAATTGAGGCAAAGACAGACATGTGAGGAACTGGTACTATATTTCATTGTGAGTGGAGAAACCATTCGGCACCACCACCATCAACTTGGGAAGCACTGCAAGTTGGGTGGATGGGTCCTACATGATTTGACTTGGAGCCAGAAAGCAACGCGAGCAGACACCTGTTTTTCTTTGGTATCTCGTCTGAGGAAGGAGAAATTTCTGGACAGGGTATTGAAATGTGATGGGAAGTGGGTCCTGTACGAAGCTCCACGGCGCCGTGATTGTTGGTTAGCATCCCATGAACCGGTTCAAAAACAGACCAAGCCAGCACTACACCAGAATAAGGTTCTCCTGTGCATTTTGTGGACTGCTCGAGGCATCGTCCATGGGGAACTGCTACCAGCTGGTCAGATCATAAATGCAACTGTGTACTGTCATTATGTACTGTCTGAATCCAGCAGTTCTGAATCGCAAAGGGGTCCTCCTGTTACAGGGCAACGCTAAGCCCCACGTGGCTAAAATGACCCAGTACATCATTCTACGCCTTGGATGGAAAACACTATTGGATCCGCCATACTCCACGGGCATTGTACCGTCCGATTATCACCTGTTCCATTCCTTGGACAATCACCTTGGAGAACGCCAATTCAAATCGCTAGTAGAGGTTGAATATGCACTTGATACCTTCTTCACTTCAAGACCCACCAAGTTCGACTGCGATGGAATCCATAGCCTTCCAGAACGTCGGCAGAAGGTCGTCGAGGCTGATGGAGACGATTTTTGATATTCCAGGTACGTCTTAGGTTACATATCAATGTTCGAAGGTGTTGGTGAAAAGGCGGCGGAACTTTCTTGGACACTCTTAAAGTTATAATAATAATAATAATAATAATAATAATAATAATAATAATAATAATAATAATAATAATAATAATAATAATAATGTATCCTGAACAAAGGCAGATGTTTGACCCGAAGGTCCAAGGGTATTGATTCCAGCTCGTACCAAATAAGCTTTCTGGTGAACAAACACCGTGTGCAAGGGTTTTCTCGTTGTTCTCCCATTTCCTCTCACTTTCTTCATTCAAACACTTCAATTATTTCTCATCATCACTGTCTCTCTTAGCGTTGGTGCGTAACGTGGGACGTTAACTAGATATTTCCTTTCAATTTCACTTAATGTGACACTTAACTTGACATAAAAACACAGAAAGGAAAAAGTCAGTAGTAATATTAATTACAATTACAATGCCAATTAGTTAATATAGGGTTAAATTAAAGTTTTATTACTATTTCACCTTCAATTAGTCACAATTATCATTCATTCACCAACTTCGAATTGAATTCTACAACAAAGCTCCTTATAGTATTCCGTATAGAAAATAAGTGAAGAATGTGACGACCCGACCCGAGTGACCCGACACGAGCTAACCCGACTGACCAGACCCGACAACCCGACCCGACCCGTTTGAGAGCACTATCAGAGGGGTACAATTTACAGTACAATTTATGTTGTATGGTTTAGCATACTTTAAGACTACCATACTTTTTGAAAACAGAAGAAACGGGACATCTTACAAATTAGTAGTAAATATTGCATTTTGTATTAATTTTATCTTTCGAATTCTACTACAGTATCGCACTAGTTATACAACTTAAAATAATGTATTAATATAGTCAATACTTAATCAACAGTGCTAAAAATTATTATAGAAGTTAGAAGCTGTTGTACAATATAAACACAATCAATGAACATACAATATTTAGGCAAAAATTATATTTTCAATATTATTACACATACCACCTTTACATGCTCTACATGTCTATAAAGAAAAAATCCAGATTTATGATGTTGTTTCCAAATTTCAATAGACTGATTTATTTTTGTTAACCTAAAATGCGAACTAAAAGAAAGCAATTCTCATAATTGTTTTTTTGAAGCAGAAAAAAATGTGTTTTCGGGTCTGGTCTGCAACATCACGAGAATTTGTTGCCACCTCGGGGTATACATTCTTACTTTTAGTGATAAGAGTGGTACTTAGGAGGATTTAAACATTGCATGGAAATAAGTCGATTTTATTATCTTTTCAGAAATTTTGATATGTAATTAATAATAATAATAAAGAAAAAACAGGACAAGAATTAAAATTTCTGCACACCGGGACAAATTTTAAGAAACCGGGGCGTATGGTAGCCTTACATACTTATTTATATGCGGAGTGTCAGTACGGAGCCACTACGTAGCAGAGTTGAAACAAACCTCGTAAATAGGTTGCCAACTCAGGAAAACAAAATTACCGGCACACCCTAAAAATTCTCTGTACAAATGAGAAACTGAAGACTGTATTGATCGTTATTGTATTTACCAGCAATTGCCACTTCTTTAAAATTATCGAAACTGATGAATAATACTGGATATTTATCTTTATGTAACAATAGTTGATTCATAAAATGAAATTTACTCTATAAACTTACACTGCAAACAAAGGAAATTACTTTAAAAAGTCATTTTCTACTCTCAATAAATGTAAAATTCTTTTACAATAAAATATAAGTGTTATCAAAATTTCTTATGTTAAATAAATAAAAAAAGACTGCCATACATTAAAAAAATATCGATAATGTATAATGTAACGGAAATTTGTGTTTGTAAAGGCCCTGTTGAAATATTTCGATGTTCAATGTTATATTCTCGATTGCAGATTGCAAAATACCGGTCAGAAGGGGGCTAATAAGAAGTTTGTACCGGTCACCGGCCTTAATCAAAATCACAGCAAATACCGGCCAGTTAGCAACTCTACTCGTAAATCAGAATGCTGAATGCACCAAAATACTTCACCATGCATTCTATAGTTTCTGGCAAAATGAACTTAATGAATATGATCAAATAAAACAAAATACTGTGTTTCAATTTTCCCTTTAACAGTCTACTTTCTGAATTTGTTATATCTTCCACTTATCAATTTCCTGTATGAGATGAGAATAACGGTTTCTGCGCAAGATAGAAAGAAAAAAAAATTCTCATAAGGATTCAGCTCACGTAAGAAATAATGAACAAGTTTAATAATAAGAGCCTAGTTTAATAAACTACTCAGCAATAATGATTCTAAGTATAAAATATAAATATAAAAAACAAAAGAAGTAAAACATTTAATCTCCATCATCGTTAGAATAAGATCAATATAGTGAATCACAACATAGTGTGAACATACCAAACCACACAATAGTGTGAAAAAAGTCCTGTTAGAAAAATACTCCATAAATGTGACACTTTTTTTAATGTTTCTACCATTTATACAGTCCCCCACCAGGTTTTCGTTCTGGCGACGCCACTAATAGTGTACAAACGAAAATTTCGCCTGCACATTTCTGTGCAAATGATGTACAAGCGATTGATATAAGTTGGGATTGGATTGGATATGGTGGGGGCTAACATTTAGACAGCCCCACTTTGTTTTTGTTCTGGCGGCGCCAATAATTATGCACAAAAGAAAATTTCGCCTGCACATTTCTGTAACGACGATGTACAAACGATTGAGACAATTTGTGATTGAATTGGACATGGTCGGGGGCTACCACTTAGACAGCCCCCACTTTGTTTTCGTTCTGCCGCGGCTTTAATTGTGTACAAACAAACATTTTGCCTGTACATTTCTGTACAAACGAAGTACAAACGATTGCGACAATTTGTGATTCAATTGAACATGTTGGTGGAAAGCTACCACTTAGAGAGCCCCCAGTTTGTTTTCGTTCTGCCGCGGCTTTAATTGTGTACAAACAAACATTCGCCTGCACATTTCTGTACAAACGACGTACAAATGATTGCGACAATTTGAGATTCAAATTGGACATGGTGGGGGGGTAGAAACTTAGAAAGCACCCTACTTTGTTTTCGTTCTGGCGGCGTCCCTAATTGTGTACAAAGAAACATTTCGCCGACACATTTCTGTAAAAACGACATACAGACGAATGCGACTATTTGTGATTGAATTGGACATGGTCGGGGGCTACCACTTAGGCACACCCCACTTTGTTTTCGTTCTGGCGGCGCCTTTAATTGTGTACAAACAAACATTTCTCCTGCACATTCCGTACAAACGAAGTACAAACGATTACGACAATTTGTGATTGAATTGGACATGTTGGGGGGAAGCTACCACTTAGACAGCTCCCACTTTGTTTTCGTTCTGGCGACGACCCTAATTGTGTACAAACGAAAATGTTGCCTGCCCGTTCCTGTACAAACGAAGTACAAACGATTGCGACAATTTGTGGTTGAATTGGACATGGTGGAAGGGGCTACGACTTAGACAGCCCCCCACTTTGTTTTCGTTCTGGCGGCGTCCCTAACTGTGTACGAAAAAACATTTCGCCTGCACACTTCTGCACAAACGACGTACAAACGATTGCGAAAATTTGTGCTTGAATTGGACATGGTAGGGGGCTACCACTAAGACAGCCCCCATTTTTTTCTGTTCTGGCGGCGCCCCTAACTGTGTACAAACGAAAATTTCGCTTACGCATTTCTGTACGAACAAAGTACAAACGATTGCGACAATTTGTGATTGAATAGGACATGTTGGTGGGGGGCAACCACTTAGACAGCCCCCAATTTGTTTTCGTTCTGGCGGCGCCCCTAATAGTGTACAAACGAAAATTTGGCCTGCATATTTCTGTACAAACAATGTACAAACGATTGCGGTAATTTGTGATTCAATTGGACATGGTGGGGGCTACCATTTAGGGGAACTCCCTCGAGAGGAATCACTCTACTTAGTTATTGCAAAAAGCAGAATTTAAAAATTCGCATTCGTCCAAAGTTATCGTGTGAGGTAACAGCCGTTCGTATGTACGTACTAATATCGATAAGTTCCACTACGCGATCCCAATAAATACTTCATATACCCGCGTCACACACATACACACTAGCATATGTACACACGAAAGTATACCTGGTAGTATGCACACGCTTACGCCGGAAAGTAGAAACAAAAACACACACCCACAGAGAGAGAGAGAGAGAGAGAGAGAGAGAGAGAGAGTGAGAGAGAGAATATCTTGCTGTACCTTTATACTGAATGCACCATTACTCACAAAATCAGTTAAAAAAGAAAAATAAAAAAAGTTGTAAATGAAACTTTCAAAGATTGGTACCACTGCTGCCTGTCACACATGAGATTGTTCCATAATGATTGATTCGTAATATGATGTATATGGGTTTCTTAATGGTAATATAACAAAATGCCTTCGAACTGACCACTAAATAAAAAGTGAAATTTATTTCTCAAATTTTGTAAAATCGAAGTCGGTGGGCATTATGGGAACCGTCTACAATAACAATATATGCAAATAAATATTAATATACTTCACGTTTTCCAGTGGGTGCAAGAAAGCTTCGAATAGTATTTGTTGTCATAAGCATTAGCTGATGTAAATATATATGTATATGTATGTATATATTTATATATATATGTGTGTGTGTGTGCGTTTTTGTGTGGACATCTTTGAAATCACTAAAGGTAAATGTAAAATAGATTGGAATTATTTATCATGTATATTATTCTAATTTTCAAACTTTATGTTTCGTTTCTTACGTGATATTTTACGTTTAACGAAAATATATTTGCTCTAGGAATTAATTCGTGCGGGTGGACAAGAGATGACGCAACGAACGGAGCGTCCCACAGTTCCGTGTATCCACACATGTGTTGCAAACCCCTGTCATCGCGTATCGTTCGTAGTATAGGGCAGTGGATTAAAGCGTCAACAACACCAGTTTGTAGTTAAGTGAACATGGCGCAATTTGTGCCTGATAAAGTGTTTTTGCGGGGTGTCCTGCTGCATTACTTTAACATGCAGAAAAGTGCGACTGAAAGTCATCGTATTTTGGTGTTAGTGTATGGTGACCATGCTCTAGCTGAGCGAACGTGTCAGAAGTGGTTTGCACGGTTTAGAAGTGGTGATTTCGGCTTGGCAGACCAAGAGCGAGCTGGACAGCCAAAAAAATTTCAAGACGAAGAATTGACAGCATTGCTCGAGCAGGATTCGTGTCAAACGCAGGAACAACTTGCAGCAGCATTAGGCGTTGATCAAACAACAGTCTCCAAACGCTTGAAAGCCATGGGATGATTCAAAAGATGTCACATTGGGTTCCACATGAATTGAAAGACAGAGACGTTGAAAGACGAAAAACCATTTGCGAATTGCTGCTTCAACGACAGAGCAGAAAGAGGTTTCTGCATCGAATTATTACGGGTGATGAGAAGTGGATCCATTACGAGAACCCTAAACGAAAAAAGGCCTGGGTGAAACCAGGTGAACCAGGTCCATCACAACCAAAACGAGATATTCACTGTGCAAAGGTTATGCTGTGCATATGGTGGGATATGAAAGGTGTGGTGTACTATGAGCTGCTGCAACCGAGTGAAACTATGAATGGAGAACGTTATCGACGACAATTAATGCGTTTCAAGCAAGCTCTGGCCAGAACACGACCAGAATGGGAGAACAGACATGATAAACTTATTGTTCAACATGATAACGCTCGCCCACATGTCGCAAAACCGGTCAAAACCTATTTAGAAAATGTCGGATGGGAAGTTTTACCCCACCCGCCGTATTCACCAGACGTTGCTCCTTCGGACTACTACTTGTTCGATTGCATGAACAACGATTTGATTGGACAGCGGTTTACTTCTTCAAAAGATATCGAAACATGGGTCTCTGACTGGATCGCTTCCAAGGATGAGGACTTCTTTCGCCACGGAATCCGTACATTGCCTGACAGATGGGCGAAAGTGGTGGCTAGCGATGGACAATATTTTTCTTAAGGTATTTATGTATTTTGTGTTTGTACTACAGCTTCAATGGGTGCGTACCAACCGCACGAATTAATTCCTAGACCAAATATTTGGTATGTGACCTAGATATCCAATAAACAAACAATCTTTATTAGGATCAGAACATTAGTTGTTAAGATATAATTGACTTCTAGTTAAGTCATCGCAAAAAACTTTCTGATTTTGTTCAAGCTAATCATAGTCCGCCGGAAAGAGGCTTCTTCAAACACTTAACATTGGATGCCGAATTGCATGAGAGATCAGAAGTGATTGGTAAATACAAATTGATTAAACGCAATTAAGCATTGAATTTAAATCTGAAAGTAAATTGAAATAGTTTTGAAAGTTCAAGGAGGCATTTACATCTTAGAACCGAACTGAAACGTCAGTGAAATTTATGGATAGTTTGTCATCTGCTTTCAATGTAATAACTTACGTGCATGAAGCCTTGATGGTTGAAGTAGTTAGTATATCCAAGTTAATTGAGGGGTGGAAATAATGCTTCCTGCTCATGTTACTCTTGAAGATTCCATTAGAGAGACAAAAATAGCTGATGGCTTAAGTGTGTAAATATTACTGTATAAATTTATACAGTATATATATATAGGTTATAAAGGTTAATTAGAGTTGTATTTATCTTGAATTAATGAATCAGCCTCGAAGGTGATACCCATTTCATTTACTGTGATGTAATTGGAGTATCCTATTCATTGCAGCTAAAAGAACAAATATTTTTAATTAGGTGAAGATACGCCCTATTGAATCAAAGATTATTTTCTACGATTGGAAATCCCAAGGATAAGCGAAAGTGGTTGTTTAAATGGATTTGGGGCTATTCAACATTGATAATAAATCAATATTTTTATTATTAAAATATTGTATGTGAAACGGTAATAATAACAATGATGTGGTAATAAACATAAGTTTCCTTGTATACCTTCGACAATATATTACATTTGTATTTCCATCACTGTCCTTTAGGTGTATAAGGGTAATGTGTTTCTGGACTTAAAATGTACGCTACATTGGTATTATAGATGAAAATTCTCTCTCCTATCGAACTGATAACAATGGACAACCAATTTTAACTCTTTACATGCTTCGGAAATGAAACGTACATTTTCTGATATAAATCAGAATGCTGAGTAGGAAAATGAAAACAAAAATGTTGAATTGTTGGAGTTTAGGTATAATCGACAGAAATGTTTGTTATGTGGTGTTGACACTTTTAGATTCTTTAATACTCTGTTTGGATTCTTATTTAAATAGCTACTGCTTCAATTTTGATCATCCGATTATCATGGTTCATATGTCATTTGCTTTAGAAAAAAACAAGCTTGTAACGGTACTCTGCTCACTTTAAAGATACTTTAAGGTAAAAATCGGAATTCCCCTTCCAAAAATATTTTTTTAAGTGTAGCACCACTTGTACGGCTCAGGCTAAAGGTATCCAAATATAATATACCTATAATCCTATTGTAGTCTATAAGTAATACATGTGCCAAGTTTCATTGTAATATCTACAATAGTTGTTACGGGAAAATATTTCTCAGTTCTGATTGACAATATGAAATTTCATACACAGAAAACTGTGATATAAAATAAAAAGGACCTAAACAGTACTATTTATTTGAGTATTATGACTTATACGTCATTTTCTTCAGAATAAAATATTTTATCACGAGAGTATATATATATATATATATATATATATATATATATATATATATATATATATATATATATATATATATATATATGTGTGTGTGTGTGTGTGTATGTGTGTGTGTGTGTGTGTGTGTGTGATATAGAACGAATGGGAAAAGTTTGGGAAAACTGGGAATTTTCCGTCCAAAGATAATTTCTTTTAAAAAATGTATTGCTTCCTAAGGCGGCTCAGTTACAGGTACCAAAATACAATATACCTTGAAACTACTGTGGTTCATACTCAATCCGTGTGAACCACATAATTATGAGTGAAATACGATAATTATGAGTGAAAGTTATTTCTCAATCATGCTTGACAATAACAAATTTTATAAAGCGAAAAGTGAGATATAAAATAAAAATATAGAAAGTTATGTTCGTACTTAAAGAGAGGAAAATGCGTTTTGTTATAACGTTAAACCCACTATATATATAAAAAATCACTTGATATATAGGTTATAGAACATGATAATTCATTATGTATGTTCTTGGTACAGCATTTGTTCCAAAGAGTACAAAAGCGTAAATAAGAAATTAAAAGTGTATAAAATGAAACGGTAAAATATAACTTATATGGTTATTACAAATGGCGGCTCTTTGCTTATCTCTTGTATTGTGGTTCTGAAACATCTCTAGTGATCGTCCAACAACTATTGGCAAGCGCAAACCTGCTCCAGTGGCCTTGATATCATTTCTCTATCATAGATGTAACCAGACAGAAATATTCCCCACGTTCATCAATGACTGCTGGGAAGAAAGCTATTTGGCAGTGCAACAATTGCATTTTGGTTATATATACACCATCTATTGGTAGAAGAAATTATGTGCTCCACTAGTTCATTATAGTTCTGAGACCAAAACATTCGTCACCACCTTTAAGAAAGAATCAAGTTCAATCCCCCTTTATTTTCTAACACTTCATCAATTTCAGGATCGTTGAGGAGTTATCGAATTTCAGGGCCAATAAGAATTCCCTACGTCAGTTTAGTTTCAGCAATTTTTGCTTTAGTGTCAGCAGAATATATTTAAAGAATACTATTGATGTATCTATGAATTACCACCATTCTTCTGGATTATTTCTATGTGAAGTTTACTCATAAAATCAGTTACATTGTTACAACATACTATGTCACGTTCCACTGTAAATACACAGACACTTTCAGAATAAGCTTCCCACTGCTTCAGACGGGATGCCAGTAGTTCTCTGCCACTTCTTTACAACCCCAAGTAATTTAATTCATTTTGATTATCATATCGCGAATTGATAATGATATGTTGGTTTTGTGAAGCCCGGATTGGTGGAAGACGATTAATCTATGACACAATTTGACAACCTGGGTCGACTTTGTGGTCTTTTGCTCTTCACCGGATGAAAAACTAGACTGATTGATTGATTGGTTTTGAGTTTTTACGTCCCGTTCAGCAGCGAGGCTACATGACACGTGGACCTACTGATTAACGTGGAATCCGAACCACATGAGCTCCCGCCGGGAATCGAACCCGGGTCTCCCGCGCCAAAGGCGCGTACACTAACCGCTTAACCATGGAAGAGCTCTGAAAAACTAGAGTAAGCTACGGGAGGTTGTGGAACATTTAGTTCTTCAGAATGTGAAACAGGAACAAACATTTTCGTTTTTGCGTAGAACTTTAATTGAATGAACTATACAAAAATATCAGTTTGAAGTATTATCTGTCTTCCATTTCCATATCCCTGGAACTTCAAACGGCATGCATGGACTTTTTTCCATGTAGCCAGGCTCCCAAATTTGTGGAACAAATGAAACAGGAAATATGTGATGCTCACTCTTTGTGCATATCTCGAACTTTAAAGCCAAAGTACAAGTGACACGGTTTCTTTATGAAAGGCGTGAAATTCCGCTTTTCATTTCACTTCCTTAAAAACTTGAATTTGCTCTGCACTGTAGACATTTATGAGACATGTTTCTGCTCAGCACAGTCACAGAACGATAAATAATAATAATAATAATAATAATAATAATAATAATAATAATAATAATAATAATAATAATAATAATAATAAACACCACACACTCAGCCAATATCTAAGCACGACCACGTCCGGAATATGGAATTGTAACTACAAAAGAACCTTTACACATTACGTTTTCTCTTGTAAGCTCTTCAATACAAACTAAATCGTCGTGTAGTTGATGTTTCTTAGTCAGCGATGAACTGATAGCAATAACGATAACAATACATGTCTGCAGGAATTTATTTCGGAAAAAATCCTAAACTTTTCAGGGGATCAAAATACAATTTGAGGCTGCATTATATTAGAAGTTGTAAACTTGCCCCTGAAATTATACTCAATTGACAAAAGGTCGAAATTTCGGAGGTCAAGATCAGCAAGACCTCCTCCTGCGTGCATGCCTGAGAATAGCAATGAAAACAATCGTAAAACAATGAATGTTTATTGAAACAAGCATACTGCTCCTGTTGCCACGAACCCTTAATTTACCCACCGGAGCATATACGGTGTTAAAGTATTTCTTTGAAACCCGAACCAATCTTCAAAAAGTAATTTCATATTACTTGTCGTTACCGTAAAATTAGTAACAATTGGTTATTTTTATCTCCGAAGCATTTTCACTGATTACAACTGTAACGTTTCAAACTAACTTTATAACGAATATTTGTACTTTATATTAGCTATTAACAGTAATTTTGTGACACGCTGGTCTGTCATAGGTTACTAAGAATTCAGAGCCTTGTGGAACATTGTGTGTATTAGTAACTTACTAATTTCAATCCTACACGTAAGATACAGAAAGCCTTCAGAGTCCTGCTCTCTCAGCAGGAATGTAACCGGGTTAAAATCGATCAAGGATGCGGTAGGCGCTACACCATTAAGTAGGACCAATTTATATATGCTTACATATATATATATATATATATATATATATATATATACACTAGGTGGACAAATCTGCCCTCTCGCGACAAAACGCTGTAACTTTGGCGGAGTAGTTTTGAGAAAAAGAACCATAAAGTCGCCACAGACCGGCTAATTTCATACTTATATCGAAATTCTCGTTGGTATATTTTCAAAAGTATTTGACAGCTCAATGATGGGCCTGGTAAACATAAATATCGGTGGCGGGAAATCCAAAAATGCTTATAACGTCAAAACAATGTAACTCAAGTTACAGCGTTTTGTCGCGACACGGCAGAAATAATCTTTATAAACTTCACACATCTTCATAAAAATCTTCAAACACTTCAAACAGGACAGGTAAGTTTGGCCCTCCATTGTACAACACGTGTTGCGGTTACCGAGTATTTCTTGCTTTCAATGTCTCATGCGGAACTTCCTTTCCGCCAGCAGTAACCAGTTTACCTGTAAGTGTCGTGTCATGAAAGTGGAGCGGTAAAATAAGCGACCTGACTGATTTCCAGAGAGGCATGATGGTTGAGGATCCTCTGGTTGGAGCTTCAGTGGCAACAGTGGCGAAGATTGTGGGGTTATGGAAAAACACTGTGTCCAACGTCAGGAGGGCATACACAATTTATGGGCAAACGACATCTGAAAACACAACAATGGTCGAAAAACAATCCTGTCAGGTATAGACCGGAAAGCATTAAAAACGGATTGCAGCAGCTAAAAAGAAGACAACTGCAATGAAAATTATGTCTGAACTCAATTCCGGCATACAGAAGCAGGTTTAATCGAAAACAGAGCCACAGGAACTTCATAAAAAGAAACTTCATGGCAGGGCCGCTACCGCCGAATCCCTAGTCACAGCAGTAAATGGGAAGAGGCGTATCCAGTGGTGCAAGAACCAGAGGCGTGGACTCATGAGCAGTGGAAACACGGAATGTGGTCCGATGAATCGACCTGCTCCTCGTTTCCAAGTACCGGTCGTATTTACGTATGGAGAACACCGTAGTAACCCTATGATACAGACTGCCTGTTCCCAGCTGTAAATCATGGGGTGGTTCTGTTACAGTATTGGCAGCATTACCGTGATTTCTCCTGGTCGCATCATAGCACTGCATGAAAAGATGAATGCTAAGCTGTATGAGGCCATTTTGGGGAACCAGGTTCTACCCATGGCTCAAATATTGTTCCCTGATGCTGATGGCATCTGCCACAATGATTTCGCACTCTGTGACGCTGCAAGAACTGTGAAATCATTTTTGGAGCATGACTAGGAGCTACCACACACCTTTGGGTCCCACCATTACCAAATCTGAACAGCAATTGCAGTGTGAGTTAGGAGGGAGTGTTCGGTCTCATTACCCTCCATCAGCATCTCTTAAGGAAATGGACCATTTTTTGGAGGAGCAATGGTACAAAATGCCGCACACAACAGTTCAGAACCTGTATACGCCCATTCCACGTCGGATCCAAGCGGTTTTGAACTCAAAAGGAGGCCCTGCACCATGCTAGGTATGATTTTCACACCTTTGCAAACGTTTTAGATAGTTTGTCCAACCCCTGTATATATTTGAACTGTTAAAAATGAACATTAAAAGCAATGACAAGATGCTATTACAACAGTGATCACTTTCAAATTGTCAACTCTTAAGACCAAACCTATACAAACAGATATATACTTTAAAACCTACTGTTTGAAATGGAATGTTTATCACAAAGACTTCAGGTTATATTTGATGTCAAGAAGGCATTTCATAACATTCAATCGTCTCTGGTTGACTCAATATTTCGTCATATTTCTAAAAATTGTATCATGATATTACTCTGTTCAATTATCCGGGAGTTCATAACAGTTAATTTAACAATAAATAAAGAGAAAATTCATTAATTTGGTACAGTTGAGTTTGCAATTAAGGATAAGATATGATAAACACCATGAATATTTTATTAATTTCATGAAATAAGTTCTTTCTTTTTCATCATTTACCTACAATTTGTCATTTATCACAATTTTTACATTTGGTTGAACTAGAAATATCACATTGTGCTATAGTAACGTTATAGGTTTTGAAGTAATTGTAATATTTAAAATAGCTCACTCCTTTAAGTAGAATGTGGCAAACTGTAAAAGATTCAACTCAGTAAAATGAATTGTATTCTAATTATTATATGTTAAGTAAATATTCATAGAAGAATAATATTGTTGGTTTATTTTGTAAAGGAAAGTTTCCTACACGTATTTGCTGAATAATGTCGACAATGTGAAGTAAACAATATTATAACTTACAACGCTATGAAAGTTGATTCCTTTGAGAGGAGAAGCTGCTGACATTTCTTTAAAACATATTTATTATAACTTATCACATAAAATATCTTTTAAAAATTTTTAAAAATTTCATTTTTTCGAAACGATTCCCACTGTTGCACGATTAAATTCTACCTGGATTTGTCTTCCTCTTCGACCTCACTTTCTTCAGAGAATAAACCTATGTTTTCAATATAAAACAATACAAACTACCTTTTCTTCTTGTGATAGACATTCCTGATTTAATACCAATGAATTCCTCAGACAACACCCACCAACGAAAGATTTGTCATTTTTATTCTGACCCAAATATTGTATGACCCTGGTTGAACACTATTCTGCCAAGACTTTGAACTTGACCTTTGTCCTCCAATATTTTAGTTATAACTCTCAAAATTTTGACTGGCATAGGGTTACCTTTTCCTCGGCCGTTGTCCCTTGCATTTCTTATTCTGGCTAACAGTACATTCTCTCTCCTAATTACACGTAGTTACAGACTTGAAACTTTTAGGTTTCACTGATCAAGACCTTTGAATATTAGAGTTAAAATGCTACGTTGTAACACTTTAATTTTCAAAAGTATTACATATCTATTTTTTAAAATTAGAGTTTAGCTTACGAATCTCTGCCGCGATTCTAATTCTTTTTCAATCGCAGCAGACATTTGTGAGCTAATCTATAGTATATGTATGTTAAAGTTAAAAACTATCGCTTAGCCTCAGTTTGAAATACTGTAATTAATAAAAGATGTCCACATTTATTAATAACTACTATAATATCCATTGTCTAATACGCTAAATCCGTTACTCCACTGGTAAACTCTATTTGCTGTTTTCTATTGCTTTCAGATTTGCATTTAGATAATTGCCATGTATTTTTTGTAAGACTCCTATATCATTTATTTTCCTTCATTGAACATATTTCGGGAAAGTTCATATGTGCTACTTTAGTACGTTATTAAAATTTCTTGGTAGAACAAGGTAATAAAAATAAGTTCTTTTTTGCTACATAGTAACATTCATGTTTAATTTGTTTTATAATATGAATTAACATTTTTGTTGTAGTTTCGTTTGGAGGAATATTTACATTTTGCTTCGGAGGAAGCTTCCTTTCACTGGTGGAAGTTGTATATTTCCTTCTTCATCCTCTATTCACATACTTGAGACGTTTCGGACAGCAACGGGGAACAGAACCAGCGATAGTAAAAAAAGCTTCTGGAAAGGAGAATACCAATCACAACACTTCTAGAAAAGGTCGTCATGTATGGGCGAAAACGAAAGTGTCAGTACTATGCACTTCTCAAATCTGCAAAAAACTACAGAAAGATACAAGTACTATCAGGTATATCTGTAGTGTTGCGTACTCTAACATTTTTTGTCGCTTACTTGTTCCTCGTAACTTTCAGGGGATATATATAGTATTTAGTTTTGATAGAAATACAAAACCTGTTAGTAAATACTTCTGGATCTAAAAATTCACTAATATTGTGAAAGTAGCACTTCGTTGCGTATTGGACTTACCATCACTAAGGGCGTTTTCCTTTAATGAAATACCAATTAAGTTTTTAAATATTATTTCAACATGACAGTTACTAAGAACTCAATTGAGGCATCACTAAACATCTTATACTAGCCGGAAATAGAACAGCGAGAGACAAAATTTTATTTCTTGTTGTTATAGAAGCAAATTATATCACTTAACAAACTACTGCAATGTGTTTTAATTCTAATTGAAAATTTCATTTTTGTATATAGGGTTATCAATATATATCATAACCTTCATGTTATCCTCGTATAGCCTAATGGTAATATTTTGATGTTTGTTGTAATGGAACAATTCTTCATCAAGTGCATGAAAGAAAACAAGAGATGTTGAACTGGGAAAATCAATTAATCAGAAACTACCGCATTTTACCTCCTGCAATAGAAATGAACTCAGACAGAAAACATAAATGATATTCAAAAAAGGCTGATAAATTCAAGCTTGAATCGTGCACGAAACATAATCACTAGTCACATCTACCCCTTCCTCAAACTTGTACGCGAGAAAATTTCTTTAAATCATAGAGTAAATAATATACATAGAAAGTACATATTTTATGTTACTAAACGTATATTTAACGACCATGAGTTTAGCAAAGTAGAAGAGAGACCAAAAAACAACCTTACTATTAAGAAGGTTACGCTGCATGAAAACTTAAGATCACTATCGTATATTTCTTACAGTCAGTCAACTACAGATAACAGAATTAGTATATACATTTAATGGAGTATAAGTAACAAAATAAACTTAATCGCAAGTGATTGTAACGCATATTTTTTAGTTCTCATAAAAAATAATCAAGTGACTAACGAGTAAAGTGACTGCGTCTCGGAAGTTATGTATTGTTATAAATATATAATCGAAATTCCGTTTAAGAAACAAAATGGAGGTAATATCTAATCATTCATTATTAGCTACTCTTTATCCTAGAGCCCATATGTGGGATATGACAGAAACCATATAGGTAATTAAAGTGCATTGTGGTATAATACATCTGCATCAAATCTTCATCTTTTGTGACATCTTATATCTAAATGTATTTTTGTAACTTACTTTTAGCCTTGTGCAAGCAGCAATAATTTCCGAGATTTCTGTTATTTGGTATCACTACCCCAAGTTTCCATACCTGGGGTCCCTCAGACCCCTACAAGAAACAATTCATTGTTTGTAATACTATGCATGAAGATTGTCAGATGAGTGCATTTTACAGGTGTTTTATAAATTGCAATAATGATTTAACTTCATTTTAAATCTTAATACTCGTATATCAAGGGAAAACTTATATATCTACTTGACTATAAAGAGAACTGATTATATTTGTTTTGTGATTTTCCCTGTGTAGCCCTTTTGTTTTTAGTTTCCGATATTATGAACGTATTTATGAACCTACTTGCTAATAATAAACCTCTTTTATTCATAATTTTAATACCGTAGAGGAATCACTCTACTTTGGGTGAAGTTAGTATAACATTATTAGGAGTGAATGTAATTTGGTGTTAGTTTCAAGATACACCGAATAGCCAGTGAAAATGAGGCCAGGAAAAGGAAGAAAGAAGATTCCAAGAGATAGTAACTTTAGAGAAGTTGTGTCTGAGAGGCTTGCAGGAAAAGGAGTGATGAGGAGAGTGATGCAGAAGGATAGTTCTGAAAACGCACAGCATACGTGATCCGTAACAAACAGTTAAGGTAAAATCAAATTTTCTAATGGCAACGAAACTTGTTTTCAAATCCAGAAGCCGGCGAATAAGGTATTTTAACCGGAAGAAATTGTACAGTATACCTATGACAGTACACCTCACAGTCAGACTCGTCAACCAAATGTGTTTCAGACACATCTGGACAAGGACGCGGCATCGAAACAACTACTCCACAAGGCACATAGAAGCATTTTATTACACAATATATGTTTGAAGAAACTATAATATTACACAAGATATATGTGATATTGAACAAATCTAGAAACGAGAAGCATAGCTTCAGAGAAAAGGAAAAGATGGTAAAATGTTACTCCTACGGAGCTACATATAGAGTTAGGTGAAATCTATACTTCTTACGATAAACTTATCAAAAATATTTATTGTTAAAATGAGTGTGGATATGTCAAAATGGCATTAATACTATTAGAACTAATGTTGCAGTGATCGAAATAGTCTTTTACAATTGCTTCCACTGAGATATGCGAATGGGGTCTGCTAGACCCCACCTATGTAAAAGTGTAAAGTTTTTTGAGTATGAATTCTAGGGTCAATACACTAAGATGATGATGATGCTATGTATATAAAACTTATCGTTTTGGGAAATAATTATTTAATAATTTGAAACGATCAATTTTATTAACTATATTACGCATAAAGATTTTGCAAGTAAGAAACTAATCATCTAAAGCGTAAACAATTTTATGGCTTGAGTTAATTTGGAAAAATTAATCATACGAATAAATACCTTTCTGCAACAAATCAACCGAATTGATACTTAAGTCTAAGATAATGCATAGTTCATAATTCCCTCTCTAAATAACACAAGCAAAGAACCTTTAACTTTGGTAATACTTTATAAAATCCTTTAGGTAATACTTTATAAGATCTTTTAGGTAATACTTTATAAAAATATTCTTATGATTTATTATATGGAAAGTAACCCACACAGTTACATTATATAAGCAAATGTAAACAAATATATAACCTGAAGTATCATACTGTGTGGATGTAAATAATTACTACACTGTTTATCGGAAAATGTGACAGTATGGGTACAAAATACTTATCAATCGTGTTGCCATTTATTAGTTGTTAAATGATAAGGTTTCAAATAACCATATATTTAACCCAGGACTAGCAGATAGTAATGATACATTAATAGTCTTCTTCTATCACCCCTCAAAAATAGATTGGTGGGCGAGATGTAAATTTTAAAAATTTGTCTGCATAAGTAAAGCTGTTTCATACTTGGATAAGGTCTCTTTTAGATATTCTACACTTGGTCTTTCTCTTCCTGATTTTCCGTCGGTTTTCCCTCTATCATCACGGTTATCCAATTGGAGTGTCGAATAAGATTTCCAAGTATATTGTTTTCCCCTATTATATTCATATTTTTTCGTGAAACATTAGCTTAATTTAGTATGTTTTCACTCCTTTTCCTCTCGGTCCATGATATTCGCAGAATTCTGCGCCACAAACTCATTTCATATGCTTCTAGCTTGGATATGTCAGCTTTCCTCAATGTCCACGTCTCTCATTCCTAAACCTCCACGCTCCCAGGATATTAGATTTCCTATATAGGGGAATGTTTTGAACTCTTCGATTTTCTCTCCCTATAGTAATATATTTCCTCCCTTCTTGTGCACTACATTAGTTAACAGATTTTGTTCCGGAATCAATATCACAGAGTTTGCAAAAATAATAGATAAATACCATTCTTTCGAAAAGTGATAGAAGTAGCTTTCCGATATAGTCATTTGAATACCTTTAAGGGTAAATCGGCTTTTAAAAGCATCTACTTATTCATATGGTTCTAGCAAATGATCTATATAATATAAGATATATGAGTGCATTTTTATATTTGAAATTAATGGAGCATCAACTTTGTCCTTTGACGGAATTGTAGTTGAAGCTATTGCTAACAAGTCCTTGAGTCGCGTTTGGAAATATTAATTCTGTTACTTCAAGGAAATAGTTATGACTAGAATTTTTGATGGTTAAATTGCTACTATATTTTACTGAAATTATGCCTTCAATTAATTACATAGAACCGCAAATACAACATATTATAATGTGATTTTTTTCACTCTAGAGCTTTGTGACTCTCGTTCTTATAGTGATGTAAACCATCCTTCAATTTCGTGGTAACTAAAGTCTGCAAAGTGATAATGTATTTAGTTGTAGAGAAATCAGCTGGTACATTGATTACATACTTACTACTGAGTACTACATCATGGATATTCCAGAAATCAAAGTTCTTTCCATCTGTCAGGCATATCAAGTAGGGTGCTGCTAATCGGAAATAATTTGGGACGTACAAGTTTGATGGATGAATAATTGGTGGCGATTATTCATTGGTTAATTCGATGTTAATATTTAGCCGTGCAGTTTTAACTTTGAGATGAGCAGGATGATTCGGGACTCCTAGTGAGTACGTCCAATTCTAACATCAGTGGCATTATCTACAGACTCTCTGACAGCAGGACGTGAATATTTAGATTACCATAATTATTTATCAGGAAGTAAGCCTGAAATTAAATATTATGTCACATAAAATACCTATCATAAAATCGCATTCTATTCACAAGTCTTTTCTCACAGTGTCTTTGATTGATTTCTACATTAACGGAGATAAAATTAACCATATTTCTGATTCATTGATCCTTATACTTAAATTTCAGTATATCAGCATCCTGCCAAGAAGGAGCACTGTGAAGAAAGTATAGTGGCCTTGGCATAGAAAATGAGGCATGTAGTAGGTAAAAGGAAGAGTGAGCTGTAATCAAGGAAAAACGTGTAAAGAAGAATTCTAATTTAGAAATTTTGTATTTAAATATTGTTCGTCTTGCCTCATTAGATAATGCTGCTCCTAATAAGCTGGCGTCATCTGTCGAAATTCTTTGATTCCCAGGCGCGGCTTCGTCAAATAGCTTGAAGAAGTTATTAGTCATCTGTCTTCTGTCAAAAATGTCGACTGAGGATAGTCTACCCATTTTTGTTCTCTCCACAAGCAAAACATGTAAGTGTTTCTCTTGATGAATGGAAAACAGTGGTGGGACTACACGACATCTCACTTTGCCTCCATAAATAGCAGGATTGTTCAAAAAAGCAGATACTTTCTTGGAAGGCACAGACGTACATCTGTAAGTTAGTATCGCAATTAGTGAACAGGAAGGTGATGTAAACGCCTAAACCAAAGGAAGAATTTTGTTTACTTCGCTTCTAAAATGCAATCATTATGGCCAACAATGAATCATAATGGCCTGCTAATAATTGTTTGATTTGACATGTGAAGTATTGAAAAACGTGAATTGCAATGTTAAAATTATTTCCTATTAGTTAACTCTTTCAGTCTCATATGCTATTAATAGTGTATTAATACAACATGATAGAGTCTGAGGTAGCAATGGTCTCACACAAATAATTTATCTTCACGTGGATAACACTATGTAACAAAATTCACCTTTCGTTTTGTCCAAAGGTTAATATTATTTTCCAATTTAGAGTGTCCAATATGATGGAAATTGATTTTTGTATTCTTCAAGCTTTGGTTTGTATTGAATACATTGGATTATTGTCCTAAATTTCTGCATTTTACACGAATTTTACCGTTTCGTGGGAAGTGGGAAGCATACTTCCATCCAAGGGAGCCTAAGTATGTTTTTATTTGCTGCAATGGGAAGTAATATTCCCATTAGTTAGAAGTCTTTTCAGTATAGAAATAGGAATTGCACTCGATAAATGATTTAGTTTGTTTGTTTTGGGTGTGTGTTGGGAAGCACAAAGAAGATGTAGTCCCATCGCTTTTAGAAAAATTCGCCCACGACAGGGTTAAGAAGATACTACCTCAACATTATTTATTCGATAATCATGGTTCATACGTGTTTACCTTTAGAATAAAACAGGCTTTCAAATAGTACCAGGGATGCGCATACATGGTGTATCCTAAAAGGAAAATTCCGGGAGTTCTGGAAAACTTAACTACAAAAAACAAAAGTATCAGATCTCGAAGTCTCGTAGAGTGACCCTGTGCATAGGTACTTAAAGCAAATCTACCTTAGATAATAATTATGCTCCATAAGTAATTCTTTCGCCAAATTTCATTGCAGTACATTTAATAGGTATAAAGAGAATATTTTGCAGTATGTGTTCAAAATTCGAAATTCATTATCTAAATAAAAAATGAAAAGAACACTTTTTAAACAGCAGGGTGACACAAACATTTTTACATGTATTGTATATGTGCTTTTCAAAGACATTGAACTATTTAACCCTATGATGCAAACCTGGGGTCTGTGCGGACCCCAGGCATCTTTATATTCATATATTATTTGTGTTTGTTTCATGTTCCTGTCTGCGACCTTGGACATCTCTTTATAAGATGTTTTCAATTCACTAATAATGATTTACTTGTTGTAAGCTTTTGTATTTAGAAATTATAAGACTATTTAAGAACCAAAACGTTTTTAACACACCTGGGGTTCGTACGGACCCCATGCTTTGCCATGCTTCCATATGCGGAGACAGACAAATAAAGCTTGCTAATTGGTATTTTCTAACAATGACAACCTAAATAAAAGTAAATATTTATTCCTCTCACAAGTGAGTTGTGTTGTTTTAAAAATTGTCTGAAGGCAGCAGCGCGACCTTTGTGTTATTATTCTATTACAATTTGGATACCTTACTGGATGTTACTATTCACATATTTTTGAAACAAATAAAATCTCTTTAACAAAAAGTGTACTTCCTGTATAATATTTTGTGAGGAAATTCTTCAATTTTATTTGTATTTCAAAGTTGCCGGAGTATATTACTGCTCAAATATACAGAAAACTTTGCGTTTCAGGTCCATTATTATTACATTGAGAAAGTTCTGTTATTTAGTTAGAGTGTCTCTCTAGGACTGCCCAAAGAAAGCGCTCTGCGGATGTTAGAAGTAAAAGTAATCGATAGCGAGACAACTAAGGTTGCATCGGACGAGAGCCATTACGAGTACGAACGTCAGCTATCTGGGGAACGGAAAGAGACCAAACTGCCGGTAGCTCCAATGAACATGACGTGGATCTGTTTTCTGATTATGACCCATCTCAGCGTTCTAGCCGAATTTTAGACATGTCAACACAGCACGGAACAAGGACTACAGAATTTATAGCTCCACTTGAAAAAAATCAAGTGCACAGGACCCGTCACACACAGTCAGAACACTAGACATTGGCAGAAAATGTCATCAAGGAATCAAGTGGCTTCAAACCAGCGGAATTAACTATTCAGAATGAATGACGTGCCTTCCAAGTTTTTAAACTCCAGAATTAACAAATCTAATTGTGTAGGAAACAGACGCTAGAATCTATATTCAGAAAGTAAAGGAGAAAAACTCAGAAAACTTCGAAACTGAAATATATGCGTTCATAGACTTCATTATTTTAGCCCTTGTGCAAATATTGGCAGAAGGTTTGAATGAATTATGAGTAAGTGAAAATGGACGTCCAATATTCGAAGCAACGATGTCGCTGAATCATTTCAACTGTGTCCTTAGCTTTTGTTGATTTCATAATATTCAAACTAGTCAAATAAAAACTGGAAACAGACAAGATATCAGAATTCCGTGAACTCTGGGAAACATTCGTTCTGAATTTTTATTACTTCTACAGATTTGGGAATTTCTAAACTATGGATAATTACCTGGTACCTGCATGTGGAAGATTTTTGTAGTAGGTTTACATTCCAAGTATGCCAGAAAATACGGTATAAAATTTAGTGAGTGTGCAATACTGAAACACCATATTCTTTCAGAGACAAAATATATGTTTTTCAGCAGATAACGCATGAACGAGGCAATGTAAAGACCTGGTGAAATGACTTGTAAAGCCATGGTTAAATAAGGGAGAAAACATAACTATGGAGTTTTATTTCAGAAGCACGGGACTCTCCGAGAGTTGCTCCTTCAGCTAACATCTTTTGTTGGTACAATGATAAGGTGCAAAACGGATATCCATAGGGAAATGGTTGAAAGTCGTGAGTGATCAGAAAATACTTTGAAATAAAGGAAATGTATATAGAAAATTTCTGCAGAGTGTATCGTAGTACACAAATGTTCATAATATGTGGAAACAAACTATCTCTAAGCAGTAAAATAAAAAACGGTTTGCGTTTAGTATACTCTTATAGTAAATATACTATAATATAGTAAAAATAAACACATACACACACACACACACACACACCTATATATATATGTATACGTGTGTGTGTGTGTATGTGTATGTGTTTATTTTTATTATATTATAGTAAATAAACTAAGGAACACTATTTAACATAATAATAAAAATTAAACAACGTTATATGTTGGGGTCTGCACGTACCCCAGGTTGGCATTAAGGCTATCTTTGAAAGATTGACGTCATAAGGTTAAACTTTTTTTTTCAGTAAGAATTGTTCTTACTGACAGTGGTTTGCACAAAAAACATACTTTAGTGTTTCCAATAAATACTTTAACACAAAACATTTTCATAGTTTGAACACAATCACTTTGAAAAGCGTGTGCGTTTGTACAGTGACGTTTATATCGTACATCATTCTCACGAACCCAGGAGCATATATATTCTCTCACCATGTTTTCATTGTAGTGTCACTGATACCGGCGTTCGGAGTTTAAAATGTTCTAGTGGAAGCAGAACCCATGCTCTTCGGAATATGCTCCCCTGTTTCCCTTACATATTTCCAAATGTGAATTCAGAACATGAATTTTCAGGTACATACTGCATTCCATTTTACCATAACTTTCTACCACATTGTATATCAACTCTGTAGAATTTTGTGCTTTATGATTGCCATGAACTCCTTGAATCACTGCTACATAACTTTTACAAGCACCACTTTCAATTTCTGTGAGTATTTGAGGAAATACTTCAAGCTGAACAATCTTTTCTCCCTGTGGACTTGTAAGTACTCCAAATGTTACCTTTGCATTTGACAAATACCGAAACACGCAATTCAAATATGTTTGTGCTGCGGACTCCTTATTAAAAGTTTTAACAAACTGTTTAATGAACCCTAACCTCATATCCAGTCTGGGCATTAGTACTTTTCAAGAGTCTACCAGTGGCTTACATTTCACGTTTTGCTCTCGCACCAAAAACTCTGTCCGTAGTTGCCAGTCCTTCTTGAGGTAATGCGAACCAGTGAATCTAATATCCCAGACGCAAAGGTAGCATGCAAATTTTGTAAAACAACCTTGAAGACTCATTAGGATTGCGATAACTTTAAAGTCTCGTATAACATCCCAATTGATATTTTTCATAAATCAAGTTCTGCAATAAGATCTTCACATTATTGCATTCCTCCTCGTTTAAATGTACAGAGTGAGCCAAGAAAAGAGACGGATACTTGTTTCATTCTGGAGAACCACTGTTTTCAAACTCTTAGAGGAACTATCAATGAAAAGCCGTCACTGGACATCAATTGACTCGAAGTCGGTGACATTATTACAGAAACAAACTCCATTTTTCATCGTGAAGAGAACACGAATAAATCTTGTGGCCTGACCCCTGAAATGGTTTATTTACAAACTCATCTTCTAAATTCCACTGTTAAATTCTTGAAGTTAAAAACTCGTCATTGACTTTAGTAAAACTAATATCTCTGATCAAATCGTTAACATTTTCTGATTTTAATAGTACTTTCCTGCTGGAGGAAAATCATACCCGTAGTCCACATCTGTCATATCAGTGATTGACAAGTCATGCTCTTCAGAGCTATTATTTTTCTCAAGGGGAGACGGAACAGGGTACTAGAGGCTATGTGAAACTGGAGCCATCGACGAAGAAAAGTCTGCGAGTCTGGAGGCATCGACGAACTGGAGCCGGATATATGGTTTTAGGTACATTTTTACCACTTCGTCATTTCAATGGGAACATTATACGGAAATAGCAGTTGGTGCTCTGGTCAGCTGGTTCCCACTACATTCGCGATATTTCAAACTCCATTGACGTTTCCCTCTCTGTACCATCCTGCCAGCTAACAGAATCAACATATCAGCACCAAACGAGGAAATTATATACGCTACATTTAAAGGACAATTATTTTACAATTAATACTCTGTAATTAATTTACTGTACTAGTGTATGTGTAGTAATGAGGATCAAATACAAGACATATAGCTAGCCAACTCACAATAGCGTCAGAGGCAAAAGAGTAATATATACTTACCTTTTTTTCAATATTCCTGGATTTTGATACGTGTTTTGTAGGTTGAAAGGTGGACGAGAGCTGCGCAATGTTGGCAAGTGGGACTGGTAAAACGAACTTCAAATACCAGAGGAATTACATTGTTCATAGAGGTATTTGTACCACATGTTTCGTCCTATACATAAGAAAACTAAAGTTTATTCAAACTAAAATAACATTTCTGGTTTCTATGAACACAAGCTAATATGAAATAAGAAAAAGAACTCAAGGACAAAATTTGCGTTACACAGGGTAATCATATTGAGATCTCTATCTTAAAAAATAGATTTCTTCTCTTATATTTAATTGTCAAATTGTTAACCTATGGGAAAATCAGAAGGTATTTCATACTATACTTCGATACAGAAAACACACTACAAACAGGGTATTTTCTAATAGGGTCAATTGTTGTCAGTGACTTGCTTTCCATGTATGAGAGACAATTTATTTGACGCATCGTTTTGACAATTTCACCAAGGGCAACCATAACAAACATATTTTGTTATTCCTCCCATCATATGATATTGCATTTTCTCTTGTAAGTGAAAGCGCGTTTGTTTGAAAGAATATAATAATAATTTTACTCGTCAACAGGAGCCAATGTAGTACCTATCTTTAAAATCGTACATTTTGATGATTTATTTGACTATGTATATCGTCATATATATATATATTATTTTTACTATTTCATATTCTGCTTTCAAAAAACACTAAACTGCTATCAGAGACGCAATAAAGAAATGTAATTAAAGCATTCAAATTACACAAGTTTCTTCTTTTATATTGATCACAAGTTGATGTGCATCTGTACCAAGCATGTACAACCAATCGCCATGAGATTGCAACGATGCAGGCAATAGTATCTTATTAGTAGAATGTGGTTCTGCGATGGTGACCAGATAAAAAATCCTTCGCAAAGCGTGGGGTGCCAAACAAAAAACCGTATAACACAGCTACTACAGCATGCTGTAGGAACGTCATCCCGCTGGTAGTCGGTGAAATTTTGTTCTTAGTGTTGATGAGATGTGGAATTAACTCACATGCAGGGAAAATTACGTCTTCGAAAGATGGAACGAAGCATCAAAATCAATGTTTCGTGCTATAAGACTTATGAAATCATATCTTTCCGCTTAACGTTCGACGCTTGTGCCTATTAGCTTAAAGGAGACGGATAATTAAAGGGGTCTAGGTCAAACATCCCACAGCCAAAACTCCCACACTCAAGAAATGTCAAAACTCCCAGAAAATCGGTCATAATTCCCACACAAATGGTCAAATCTCCCATATCCACAAACTGTCAAAACTACCACAGCCAAAACTCCCACACTCAAGAAATGTGAAAACGCCCACACAATCGGTCATAACTCCCACAAAAATGAACAAAACACCCATACATAGCAATATTCACAATCTTCACACAAATGTCCAAAACTTCCATACACAGAAATTGTCACAACCGCCACACAAATGGACAAAACTCCCACACAATCGGACCAATCTCCCACACTTCGAAATGATGCTGGTTGCACTTCTTGTAAGTTTCACACCCTGAAAATAATAAAAAGAAGTCAAAAAACACGTATGATCCAAAGTGCAAGGGATTTGTCTACCTGATGAAATTTAGTAATTTCATTATAGAAATAAGTGAAAATACAAATAGTGGATTGAGGAAGTGGGTTGGTGTTTTACATTTTTGAGGATTTACTGCTATTGCTTTTTAAAAGAAACGAAAGGAGAAAGAGAGGAGAGAGAGGTGGTGACATGAAAGTCACTATTACTTAATTGTGCTCCCTAAGTTTAGGTAAATTGTGGGTTATAGTGAAGGTTACTAAATACCGTTGTTCTCTTTTTCGGTAGAAGAGTAATCGAAACCACTATTGAACATTTAATGTTACTTGTGGTAGTTGTATTTTGTGCTTGTACGGTTGGTTAAAATAAATGTAAAGTAATCTTTGATTAGTTGCATTTTCTTCTGACATTACGCTTTCCTCTATCAATGACTGGTAATTTCTTCTCCAATTACTGAGAACGACGTATGGTGTAATCATCATTGTAAAGATAGGAAGCTACAAAAGTTGGATTTCAGGTTATTGACTGTTTAATATTTCTGGTAATAGGGTTCAGTACGGATCCTTTCGTAGAATAAAATGGGTAAATTCCATTTGGAACATTGAACTAAAATTTACAAGATTCCAGATTTTCAGAATTAATAGCTTCAAACTTCAGCTAATTACTTGTCTTCAGACTTGAGGTCTTAATCCTTTTTTTAAATTGCAATGGGTTTCCCGCGTACCTGTGATTATATGAGAAGCTTTAATTGAATAAAATTTGGTAGATTGTGATCTTTTGTCGAGCGCAAGTTCACATTCAGTTACTATATTACTATTGTTTTTTGTCGTTGGTCTTGGGCTGTGAAACCTCTTTTAGAATTCCTCAGAGTCGACAAATCGTTATTTATGATGGCTGAAGGCTGTATAATTGTTATAAAATGGAAGTGTGAGTCCCACATTTACTGGATTCTTCTCTTAAATACGTACGAAGTAATATCAGTGTTTCTTCATGACTCGTTAAATGAATACTCCCACTCTCTACAGCTACACAAGGACTGGACACAGTCAAATACTCGTAAACTCAAAAGCTTTGGAAATTGATCTTAATTGAAAGTTCTCAAGTTATATATACAGTTTATAGTGACAATGTGAAACAAATATATTCTTAAATAAGTATAGGTTGTAACAAGCATATTCTGGATACTTCATTGAAATAATTAATTTACCTAGTGTTATTGAAACGACTACCTTTACATTTACGGGTGTGTGCTACATTTTGTGAGAGGTTTAATGATATTTGTCTCATTGTAGTTTTTGAATGGAAAATTAAACTCAAATTCTCACATTTATAGTCATTATGGTAAAAAAAATAGTACAATTCGAGCGTGTTTAGCAACCCAATTAATAGCCTTTGAAGTGGGTCTCGTGTCCCATATTTACTTATTTTTGGAATGATAACGTTAAATGCATTGCACAAGAAACAAATGGAAGTAATAATTTTTAGATCCAGAAATGGTGGTAAGTGTTGAATTTCTTGTTCAAAATACTTGGTCTCATGATTATTCCAGAAAATAGTTGTTTTGTTGTAAAGCCTAATATTTTGTTATATTGTTCACTAAAATCAGTCAATATAAATTTCTGGATTTTCATTACTATTTTTGAATTTACGTTATTTCGTATTTGGCGTATAGTAGCTGAGATTTAAATGTTTTATTCATTTAACTGTAAAATCAATTATATGTATGTACCCAAAGAGTACATGTGCAATGGCTATAGTTTATGTGGGGAAAACTTAACTTCACTCAGGCTACGTTGCAAGCTCTACGCAATCTTCTGTGTGAAACTTGGTGAGATTACCCTGCAACTTACCGAGAGCTTCAAGAGGCCTCTGGAAATGAAGTTTAATCAATGGCACAAGTATATCGTCGGCACAAAGTGTTTGCGGAGGTCAGATAAAAACTTGAAGATGAACACCGCAGCGGGCGACCCAGAACAACGCGAACGAAAAGGAACAAACGAGGGAACTTGTGCAAGCGGGTACACAATTAACGGTGAAAATGGTTGAAAATGAACTGAATATGAATCAAGAAACAGCCTGTCTGATATTAACTGAAAAATTGGGAATGCGAAAAGTGTATGCCAAACTAGTTCCGAAAAATCTCACACAGCAACAAAAGCATGACACGAGGACTCTGGCGGCTGATTCGTTGGACTAAGTGGAAACTAACCCGGATTTACTGAATAGAATTTTCACTGCTTATGAAAGTTTGTGTTTTCAACATGATCCCGAAATGAAACGTCGAATCGCGCAATGGTGTTGGAAAGATTCACCACGATCAAAGAAAGCCCGCATGTCCAAGTCCAAGGGGAAATGCATGCTTGTGTGCTTTTCTGACGCCAGGGGAATTGTCCATAAAGTGTGGGTACCTCTAGGGCAAGCAGTAAATCAACATTTCTAAATAGAAAGTCTCGAAAGACTTCGAAAACGCATTCGTTGTGTTCGATCAGAGATTGCTGACACTTTGGTCGACCATTACAATAATGCACCAGCATATACTACATTGTCTTTTCGGCAGTATTTGGCATCAGAATAAATTACAGTGCTACCACATCTTTGTTATTTTTATTCCTCTCAAAGATCAAAGCACTTCATAAAGAACACAATTTTGAAGCAGAAACAGACACTGAAGCAGCTGTGACATGGGCTTTGCAGGCGTCTCAAAAGATGACTTCCAGAGATGAAACCAACAATGGAAACCCTAATGTAATAAGTGTGTGCAGGCACAAGTGAAGTATTGTGAAGGTGATCATATTATAGTTGGTTAACATGTAAGTAAAGTTGTTTTTTGCAACAATTCCTTGCAACTTTATTGTTAGCCTTCGTATTATTACAACTGCGCAAGTCACAGTTTGGTAGGTAATGTTATTATAAAAAAATAGTATTTTGTTTTGTTTCAGATTATCAAAAACAAGTACCTCAAGAACAGAGAAGAAAACAAGTTATAGAATGCAAGTAATTCGTTATGCCTTTGGTGAAGCCCTTAGAACATACATTCTACATTGTTCATTGGACTGCGTAAAGTATATTTTAAAGGCACCTGGAAGATTTCTCAGGTTAAATCATCTTATCTATATACTTTGTTTAAATCTTATGTGAATCTCAATTTATCATTTCTCTTATCTAGGCGCTATCCGTCCTAAATTAGTATGATAGTTACTTATTTGATTTCTCTACAACAGATAAAAACTTTTTGTCACTGCTAAAATATATTTAATTAAAATGAACACCCAAAGTCTATGATAATTTCAATTCTAGGCACGTATGAATCACCATGACCAGAGAAGCATGTTTAATCTGGAAAATAAATTATACCAACATTGCACTCAATATGAATACATTGTTTTAAAGCTGTAGATAGAAAAACACATTATTCAACCAGTTTGAACATGAAAACAAGCAATTGCGATACGTCTCCTGAGCTCAAAGACTGCAGTTAATGGAGGTCACAATTTTTAAGGTGCTCTGTTATTCTGATAGAGCCGCGTTCAATCAAGGAGAGATCAGTGTTAAATTAATTGCTTCATGTAGATGCATGTTATTCTATTGAGAGTTGTTTTGTATAGTAAACTTAACAGAACTACACTAAACCGTACCAATTAACAATCATCTCACAAGGACACATCAATGTGTATTAGGATGACGCGGATACTAAAATCAATGACATCATATATCATAAATTATGATGTCAGTTAGTCTAGCTATGGTGAAACCAACTGAATAGTTAATTTTCATGGTAGTTCCAGACAGAAAAGAGGTTCCCATGATGCTGCACACAGTCGTAAGTTACGTTGGCGAAGGCTCATCACGATCTAATACTCATAGGTGATGTTTCTGCACCATTGCCCTGCACTTCACAGGTATCCTTTGTGCAGTTAAAGGGAGTTGGATTAATGGGTGCTGTGAAAGTATGTCAGCCCTTCTTTATCTCAGGATATACCTATTTGTTTTCTGAAAATTAAATTTTATCCCACATATTTACATAATTTGTATGATTGGGTAATATATGAAACATATCGCATGATCCTTTGTATGACAGAAGTTGCAACGTACATTGAACATATTCTACTTGTACTGAATGCCTTGATGAAACACATAATCTGCGCCTTAATTTTCTATATTGTTTTCTAAATGTGCACGTCATTCAAGTGGTGATCATGAACTCAATATATTGTCAATCATTTCCCGAAATATTGTGTAGAGCCATTACTTGTAAATTATCGTAGTGGATCGTTGCAGTTAAATATTCGAATACAAATACCGGAATGAATGCTGTTCGAAAAATGTTGGAATAATCTTGTAAATACTGATGTTTTAATTTCCTTCTAGGTGAATAATTACTACCTTTCTCCTTCTTTCTATATAATCCAATTTAATGAAATTGCATGAATTGTAGAAGATTGAGTATACAACATATCATGAGGAAGCAAAGGCTCTATTCAGTGAATTTATCGCTGCTGAAATGTTTTCTTCATTGCAAGCTAAATAAAAAGTCTACATATAGTAATTTGCATCATACTAATCCAATAATTATTTATAGTAAATAAATATGTTAGCTTGCTTTGTTGGTCCTAAATTTTTATTTCTGTCAACGTCACTTCTATCAAAAACTGTCAGTTTAAATGAATATATCTATGTTTAGTCAATCTGTATTACATTCTGTTCTTTTCTTATATCCGTTATTCTTTTTATCAGAAAATACGATAATTATAATTTTAGCACACTGCTCTATTGTAAGAGCACTACACCAGAATAAATTTAAGGCTTAACTTTTTTCATCTGTCTGGTTATGTTATTACCTTATTTCTCTTCTCTATATTATTGACTTGATGCCAGATAAAACCTGTAACTTTTGTTGTTAGAACAATTCCAAAATAGGGGATTACAATAGTTCCATCCGTACACGTACAGTAGTCAGTATCTAAAGTTACTAAAAGAAAAAAATCGACTGAAACATCGGAACAAGATATAACAGAAACATAGGACTAGACAAGATATTAGATGTAACATAAATGACAAAGTTCTAAAAATTAATGTTCTCTAAGTTTGCTTGTGAAAATATTCAGATCAATTTACATACAATTTTAAGAAGCAAATCCTTAAAGTAATATATATATATATATATATATATATATATATATATATATATATATATATATATATATATTCATATAAAACTTTCTAAGAACGTATTCGGTACTCTAGTGATAAAAATCACTCGAAAACTCCAGTGATAAAAATTCTTTCAGATGCATTTAAACTGGAAATCAATTAGTAGGTTCTTATGGTGTACTTGCATTTTATTTTTGAAAAGTTATTTCATTTAAGGCTATACTTCTCTTCAATGGCACTATGAATTTTTATTTTATATTCAGATTCTTATGGATATCAGTACTGATAATATTTACTATTCTTGGGAGTATGACCTTACATTCTTTACGAGTGAAATTTGGCAAGAAACCATTATTATTAATTGAAGAGAGAAGCATTAATTCTAATTTTACTACACCAGGTTTTCAAATATTCAATCGCTATACTAGCATAAGTAAACTGCCGTAAGTATCTGTTTAATTGTCTTATATATTCAGTAAAAGCTTATAGGATTAGTTTTGAATGTACTGTCGGAATTTCCTTGATCCGTTTACAAACTATTCAATTTGTCTGGATTTTGGACGCTTGAAATCTGTTAATCGAGTCATATATAAAAATTATTTGCCCCTTCTTAATACTCCAGATTCCTAACCTTTATACAGCTTTATAGAATCCATCATAATTACACTCAAATTTTAAGGATTATTTTAATTCTTATACTGAACTTTATAAAATTCCAATTTCAATTCGGACAATTATTTAATAATAATCCATATTGCAATGCAATCTAAATTCCGGATTTTGGTGAGAAACCGAATGAAATATCAAATTTGATAAACCATGATACTAAAATTTGCTACAAAACAGTGATATCTTTTTACGTTGATTTTAGTTGAATTCTACACCTGTGAAGAAACTAATGTCCAGTAATAGAGCGTACGGTATGGGAAGAAAGAAATAACAGGCAGTTTGAAATCAGTCCATTCATATGCTGGACTAGAGCAAACAGTAAGGTCCATTCATTTTGTGTGCTAACATTGCTTTTAATAATTGTCAAGCCACTCTTAACCATATTTACTGCTTTTAGTTTCTCCAGTACTTAACCTCATACACAAAATTGGAAACGACAACAATTTAAAAAATCAATAATGAAAATGTTATTTCTTTCCCAGATGAACATGTATAAATCTCGAAATCTGACAATTGTTTCAAACCATCCTACTTTGGCGAGAGAATTAAATTCGAAGGACTCGATTTTCTAGTGTCGCACGATATGAGTGTTACACATATCGCCCAGCCATGGAAAATCGAACACCCTGAAAACCCGTTTTCTTGTATGAGGGTGTATTCGTTTCCTTTTAGAGCCATTTTAGGGATGTACTCGTTCCCTTTTATGACCACATTTTTCAACCCCTATATAACATAGCGGAGATTACACAAGAATAGCTACAAGCATTTTTAACACAGCAGAGCTGATAATAGAGTATGACTTATTTTCCAATCCCTATATAACATAGCTGACAATGTATAAGACTACGAAAACGTAGCAGTGCCAAAAAAAGTTCGGCTTATTTTTCCTCCCCTATTTCAACATGCAAAAATAACGTAATACAATGAACACAGAGACTAGGAAAACACTCATATGTAACATAGGAAATACTACTAATATAGCAGAGAATAATGGGGTTTAGTCGTTCCCTTTTATGAGCACTTTTTTTCAAAATATATTGCAACAGAGGAGAAATTACATAAAACAATGAACACAGAGACTACGAACACACAAATACGTAACATAGCAGAAAGGCTACTAACAAAATAGATGGGTACTCCTTCTCTGCTATAACCCCTATTTTAAATTAGCAGAGCTGAGAAAAGAATATGACATAACATAGCTGAGCCAGAAAAAGAGTTTGGCTAATTTTTCCACTCCCAAATGAAAAACGCAGAGCTAATAACATACTACAATCACATTTTACAACCCCTATTTTAACATAGCAGAAATTACACAGAGACTACGAACATCTATTTTAGCAGCGATCCTATGTAACATAGCCTACGGCTGTACTCGTTCCCTTTTACGAGTAATTTTTTCATCTCCTATTTAACACAACAGAGAATAAATCAATATCAGGGCTGTACCTTTTATCAACCCTTATGTAGCATAGCACAGAATACAAACAACCCCTATGTAGCATAGCACAGAATACGAAAGACTATAAACACATTTCCCAGCACCTATTTCACACAGCGGGGAATTTTCCAATAGCAGGAGTGTACTAGGTCCCTTAGAACAAAGCAGAAATTATACAAACATTCACCTAGTACTACATGTCCCAAAAGTACTTACCATATAGGTAAATGGTCAAAACTTTAAACCAATAACTCGTAAACGAAGCAACATATTGAGGTACAGTTTCTACATTTAGTAATGGTTATTAAGTACTACATGTCCCAAATGTACTAACCATCGAGGTCAATCGTCAAATATTTAAACCTGAATAACTCGTAAACGGAGTCAAATAGGTAATAAAATAATTCTGGCGACAACCAGATATAGTAAATTTTTGTTCTGTTGCCCTTTTGGATGCTGTTTAAAGAGCACGTCATTTTTTAAAAATATATAAAAATAAGACTAACGTACTGCGTATTATATTTCTTAGGTGTTATAAGTTGCGTTGGGAAAAGATATCGTGTAGAGAGTCCTAATCCGTACATGTATTTAAAAATAATAAATTTATAGTACAATATGGCATTGGATTGGTAACATATTAAAAAACACGTAAAACAAAAGATGGGTATTAAAACATAATATCCTGGTTTTAGATATATATAGCCTAAATAATTCATTCTAGAATAAACACAGATTAAACCATTATGGGAAAATGCACCATAAGAAAAATTTTAAACTAAAAAAGCAAGTAAGAATCTATACAATACAACAGTAAATACTGATCTCTCCTTATGCTTGTTTGGGGTAGACTTAGGAGGACCAAACTTTATCTTAAACTTAATATTTAAATCTAATTGCTTATCTAATAACTCGTATTTTAGCCTACGATTAGAAACATAGAAATCGAAAATACCTGCAAACTTTAAAACGTACCGAGTTTTACCTTTATGTTCTAATAATTGGATAGCCTCTATTAACAACTCTTGTTCTTCTTGCAAATCCTCTAATATTTGGCAAGAGCTCACTTTAAATTTAGTTTGAATTGTTTCCATTCATAGTGTAGAGACTTTTATAGTGAGTTTGTGTCATTGTCATTATGTTTGCATAACGTTTCTTTTTTGTTTTTAAAAAACAGTATGTGAGTGTGAGTGTGAGCAAGTTGAGCACCAAGAGATCCATACAAGACGGTCCTCCGGAATTCGTAAAAAAATACAATATAACAGTAAGTTGTAAGAGTTTCAGTTGTTGTGTAGTTAGTGCAAATAAACATTTATTCATTTATCACAGTTAAGCTGTTTTGTGAACATTTATTCATCAAAAAACAGAATCATTGGTCCTCCGGGCCGGATCACAGTGAACTAGCGTTTGACACAAACTGTGAATGTGTATGTGAACAATTTTTACACTGCTCTTTGTGTAGTTCTGTTCATGTGTGCAGTGACATATATTAATTCTTCTGGAACTTATGTGAATAGACATAAGTGAGAACACGTTTATCAGTGTGGATTTGTGTGTGGACTTGTGTTTATTAGTTAGTGTGGACTTACAATATTTTTCAAGATGGAGGACTCACAAAGATGCAAGTTAGTGAAACAACGTGGTGTGTGCAAAAGTCAACTAACAAGAATTCAAAACTACGTAAGTAATATTAATTCAACAACTACAATTAGCCAGGTGAAAGTACGTAACACTGCAATGATTGAGTTGTATAAAAAGTTCGATGAAGTACAATCACAATTAGAAATAAATTACGAACAAGTAGAGGACGATGCATATAGGGAGGAGTTTGAAACCAGTTACTATGATGTATTAGCGCAACTAGAGGATTTCATTATTCAGCGTAGCCAGGAATCTCATTCAAACAATTCCTCGAAAAATGAAAATCAGGTGTCAAATGATCAATTAAAATTGCCTCGTGTTGAATTGCCATTATTTGAAGGACGATACGAAAATTGGCTTTCATTTTCATACAATTTTAAAGTTATGATTCATAATAACGATAACGTGTCAGTGTTGCAAAAGTTCTATTACCTTAGGAGTGCATTGAGAGGGGAGGCGTATGATTTAATAGCGAATCTGCAAGTTACAGAAGCTAATTATAAAATTGCATGGCAATTATTGAAAGACAGGTATGAAAATAAGCGTTTGATTGCAGCTACTCATGTCCGTAATTTGTTACATATTAAATGTATCACAAAGGAAACTACATCAGAATTAAGATAATTTATTAATACAGCTACTAGTAACTTGAATGCATTACGAGCTTTAGATTTGGAGACACCAGTAGAAGAAGTTTTGTTAGTTCAACATTTCGTTTCACAATTAGACAATAACACTAGGCGTGCGTCTGAGTTGCAAATCACAGATCATTCTTTCCCTCCCTTATCAGAGTTCTTTGCTTTCTTGGAACGTAGGTGTCAAGCATTTGAAACTATAAAAATTGCACCATAGCAGGAAGTAGTGTCAAGGTCAAGGGGCGATAAAAATAGACATAGTGCTGAACCAAAACAAAAAGAAAAAACAACCAAATCGTACATGACAACAACTCAGTCTTTCTGTAACTTTTGTAAACAAAACCTAATACATCAGTTGTTTAAATGTTCTGCATTTTTAAACGCTGAAGCAAAAGAAAGACAAGACTATGTTCGAGATAATTTATCGTGTTTCAACTGTCTCAAAAAAGGATGTAAAGTAAAGACGTGTAGATCAGGTGGCTGTAAACGCTGTTCGAAAAGGCATAATACCTTGCTGCATTATGATGTAACGTCAACAGCAGATGAGAAACCCAGTGTTGCTAATTCACAATCAAGAAATTTTTCGAGTCATTCTAATACGAATAGGGAAAATATGACACAAGGTTCTTATTGCATTTTTAAGGGAAAACCAAATGTTACTGTTATGTTATCTACTGCTATAGTAAATGTACGAGATGCAAGTGGTAAATTATATCCATGTAGAGTATTATTAGATTCTGCCAGTCAAAGTAATTTTGTAACTGAAGATTTAGTTCAAAGGTTGCGTCTACCTAAAAATAAACACCGAGTTCCAATTCAAGGTATTAATAGTGTGATTAGTGAAACAAAGCATTGTGTAGATGTACATATAGAATCAAGAATTCGTGAATTTGAAATTGATGAAAAAAGTTTAGTTTTGCTCAAAATAACAGATAACATTCCAAGTAGGCCAACAGATCATGCTGATTGGAACTTGCCGACAGACATAGTGTATGCAGATCCTAATTTTCACCAACCAGATACTATTGACATTTTGTTAGGCGCGGAGGTGTTTTTGGACATTTTGCGATCGCATAAACTAACTAGACCACGGAATTATCCAGTAGTACAAGAGACTGAATTTGGGTACATTTTGGCGGGTAAACTTCCTACAACAAGAGATTCTAGTATAACGCAAGTGTCATTTTTTGTGCAAGAAAGTAACCTTGATAGACAGCTACAGGCATTTTGGGAGCTCGAAACTATACATTCAACAGTCATGACTCAAGAAGAAAGGCAATGTGAACGACACTTTGAGGAAAACACTACCAGAGATAGCAGTGGTCGATTCGTTGTACGTCTGCCAATTAAGCCAAATCATAAACCATTAGGAGAATCATATAATTTAGCTCTTCGTAGATTTTACCAGCTAGAAAGACGGTTGCAGCAGTGTCCAGAAATTAACGAGCATTACTGTAACTTTATGAGGGAATATGAAGAATTAGATCATATGAAACCAGTGAAAGAAGAACATGAAAATAATGGTATGAAATGTTATCTGCCACATCATGCAGTATTGAAACCATCCAGTACCACAACAAAGCGAACAGTGGTTTTCGACGCTTCTGCAAAGGCTTCAACGGGGGTTTCATTAAACGACATACTTATGGCAGGACCAACAATCCAGCAAGATTTACATTCAATTGTCACCAGATTTCGAACCTTTCCTATTGCTTTTACGGCGGATATTCAGTCAATGTATCGAATGATTAAAGTTTGTGAAGATGACATTGGACTTCAAAGAATTCTGTGGAGATATTCATCAGTCGAACCAGTCAAGATTTATGAGTTGCAGCGGGTCACATATTGTGAAGCACCATCACCATATTTGTCGACGGCGTGTCTTCGAAAGTTGGCGGAAGAAGAAAGAAGTAAATATCCTCAAGCAGCGACAGTATTGGAACGTGATTTTTATATGGATGATGTAAGCTCAGGATACCATAATGTTGAACAGGCGTTAAAGCTTCAGAAAGAACTTATTCAATTATTGCAAAGCGGTGGGTTTACTTTAAGAAAATGATGTTCGAACGAGCCAGCATTGTTGGAAGCAGTGCCAGAAGTACATATTGAAATTCACTTACCGTTTGAATTTGAGTCCAAGTCAGGTGTTTCAACATTGGGTTTATCGTGGAATCCAGCATCAGATAAGCTTCTCATCACCAACAAGTCAGTTAAAGAATGTCTCACGACCAACATACCAACCAAACGTCAAGTGACTTTGACCATAGCAAAAATAGTTGATCCTTTAGTACTTGTAAGCCCTGTAGTTACTCCGTTCAAGATTTCTTACAACAAATGTGGATCCATAAGATCAATTGGGATGACCAGATACCATCAGAGTTCTACCAGCAATGGTTACACATGTATCATCATCTTCCAAGTGTTAACGAAATACAAATTGATAGATGTGTAGTATTGAAAAGTTATGTTCATGTCGCGATACATGGGTTTGCTGACAGCAATCAGTCATGGAAATTAAGTGTTATTCAACAAGTGTTTCCGGGAAAAGATGGACTAGTGAGAGTAGTGAGTGTAAAGTGTAAGACAGGGAGTGCTAAAAGACCGATTACTAAAATTGTACCTTTACCTGAAAAATGATCATGTGGATTGTGTGTAAGTTGATTTGGTTCAATCAAGAAACGGGTGAATGTAGAGAGTTTTATAGTGAGTTTGTATCATTGTCATTATGTTTGCATAACGTTTTTCTTTTGTTTTTAAAAACCGGTATGTGAGTGTGAGTGTTAGCAAGTTGAGCACCAAAAGATCCATACAAGACGGTCCTCCGGAATTCGTAAAAAATACAATATAACAGTAAGTTTTAAGAGTTTCAGTTGTTGTGTAGTTAGTGCAAATAAACATTTATTCATTTATCACAGTTAAGCTGTTTTGTGAACATTTATTCATCAAAAAACAGAATCACATAGAATATCGATATCGTCCAAAATATGCTTGTACCAATTAAACTCCTTGTTATTCTTAAAAACTTTATCGTCTATAGTAACACTACTAACACCTGTAAAAGAATAACCATTAAAATAATTTATTCCACCTGTTACCAAAGTAGCAAAACTAATAAGTTTTGGGAAGTAAACAATTGTAAGCTCACTATGCTTTAAAAAAGCCTACTTTCTTTAGAAATCCATATCGGGGTATAACTTTAAAACATACTCTTCTAACCACCTTTTAAAAACAAATAAGCTTATTTTGTGGATGGTTCTTCTTAGCAACAAATGCACCTTATATTTAAAAGACCTAATATCTCGAACAGCAAAAGCAAACACAAAATAAGCCGAATCAATATCGAGTTCGCTCCAGAAATTAGAAAACAAATAGTCTTTGTTCCTGCTGTTACCTCTCTTTAATAACTGCTAGTAATTCTAGATATATACACTTTCTTTCTTCTATGGTTTTCTTATTTAAATCTCGATATTCTGGATGCATCTGCTGTATTTTTAACTCTTCTTATTCTTGCACTATCTTCTTAATGCACTAAAATATAACTTATTAAGTGGATATATTTCCCGAACAGTAAATGGATACAAACGGTTGGTAATATTAAGCCTTTTTTGAAACACATCTTGAAAGACATTACTCGTGTCCACTAAAACAAGAGCGGCAGGATTATTTTTTTTAAAAATAGTAGAGAACAGAGAGTTTTTTCTTAGCAAAATATATATTCACCTTCTTTAAGTAAAATTTATGCTGCATAGAAATTCGATTCTCCTCACACTCTTCTTAGCAATATAATGAATAGGCAACGTGGTTAAACTAAAAGCAGAAAGCACAAATTATTAACTTCTCTCGATCTTCTGTTTTATTCGGCAACTTTACTTGCAAGGCTGTTAACTTTTCAGTGTGAATTACCCTAATAAGCAAAATTTAAAAGCTGTTGTATCTTGTTAACTACTTAGCAACTGTTCTGTAAAATATATGTTAATTTTATCCTCATCTTAGAAATCGGGACTTTGTAAAACGTAGCATCTGTAAAATTTCTTTGATGTGTAAAATTTGATCTAAACAGTTCTGTACTGGATCACACTTATTAGAATTTATCCACTTGTCAGTAGAATAGTTAAAGATAATCGCTACAAATCCGTAATTACATTTTCCTGTGCCAAGTTACTCTCGAAATTACCCTGTAAATCTTGTCTGGACAATGAACAAAATCAATTAGGAAGTTACCCAAAACTTTCCATACGTCTTGAGAAGTGATTTGGCAAATAAATTTGTTGTAAAGTTTAATGGGATAATTATCTGTATTCAAATTAAGACAGTCTAAACCAACGGAATCATCGTTTTACAAATAGCGTTAATTGGCCTGTCCTTCTCGAAATTAGGTATAGAAGAACCTTTCTTTGCAAAATTAAAATTACTAATTAGATTTCTTCCACTTCTCTTTTAATAAAAATACCTGAAAAATCTTGTGTAATATCGAAATCTGGAAGAAAATAATATTGTGTTTGTAAATTTTCAAAAATTTCTGGTAAACGTTTTACTAATTTTTCTATTGGCACATCTGCTAATTCCACCTTATATGGTATAATGATCGGATTATCATATTTCTTATTTATATCTCCGAAATACTTTTGCACTATTTGCTGTAAACCACTGGCTCTTTTAGTACAAGTATATAAAAGGAAAGGTAGTTTAGCCTTAACACCGTGCAATGCTAAAGTAAAATCTGAGAAATTAGATCGTATAAAAGTGTTTAAAAAAGCTACAAGCTTCCTTCTTAATTAGAAATTTTTGTCCCTCGCCACATAAATCCCAAGTGCTTACCTTAACAAGAAGTACGTTCTGGCAGAATGATGGTGTAATTCGTGCTAAAGATTGGAGTCTTGGTTCTCCACTAGCATAAATAATATCCCCAATGTTTGTAAGTAAATTGTTATCGATTAAGTTTTCTAGTAATAGCCATTGGTTAAATCTCTGCTGTTGTTTTATCTTTACCTAATAACTCCCTAAGAGAAAAAGCTGTAGAAATCTCAGCGGCCTTTTATTATATGAAAAAGAAAAACAAGGAACTTATTCTGCTGCTATTATTGCTAGTAAACTAGGAAATGTGTACTGTAATACACAAATTTAAAGCAGAGAGTACATTTGAACATATAATAGGAACAGAAAATTAGAGAACCTTATGCAGTACAATTTGTTTTAAAAGTTATTGCTCTTTTAAACATGTCATTAATTGAACAATCTCGTGCAGTTTATCCTATTTAAAACTGATTTTAATGTTATTGTAAAACCTACTATTATTCGGAAAATTAACTGCCGTATTATAGACTATAATTATTATCCAAATATAGTGTTATACTTCCGAAATACTCCCAAGACTGCTATTAATTGGAAAATCTTGCGCAATATAACCTATTTAAAACTGATGGTATTGTTCTTGGAATATCTACCAATAATCGGGAAATTAACTTTACAACCAAAGACTATTATTGTTATCGAAGTATAGTGCAATACCTCCAAAATTCTCTCAAGTCTGACCCAAATAAGCATAAAGAGAGATTAGTATTTAATATAGATATAGAATATATATCTATATTCTAATATATATATATATATATTCTTAATTAGAAATTTTAGTTACCTTTTTGTCCCCAGCCACATAATTCCCAAGTGCTTACCTTAACAAGAAGTACATTGTCGCAGAATGATGGTGTAATTCGTGCTAAAGATTGGAGTCTTGGTTGTCCACTAGCACAAATTATATCTCCAATGTTTGTAAGTAAATTGCTATTCTGTAATTTTTCTAGTAATAGCCATTGGTTAAATCTCTGCTGTTGTTTCATCTTTACCTAATAACTCCCTAAAAGAATAAACTGTAGAAATCTCAGCGGCCATTTATTATATAAAAAAGAAAAAGCTTGTTAGTAAAAAACTTACTCTGCAGCTATTGTTACTGGCAAACTATAAAATGCATACTAATACAGACATTTAAAGCAGAGAGTTCTTTTAAAATATGATAGAAATAGACAATTAGAGAACCTTATGCAGTCCAATTTGTTTTAAAAATTATGTTATCGCTCTTTTAAACACGTCATTAATTGGAAAATCTTGCGCAGTTTATCCTATTAAAAACTGTTTTTAATGTTCTTGTAAAACCTACTATTATTCGGAAAATTAACTGCCGTATTAAAGACTATAATTATTACCCACATATGGTGTTATGCCACCGAAATACTCCCAAGACTGCTATTAATTGGAAAATCTTGTGTAATATAACGTTTTTAAAACTGATGGTATTGTTTTTGTAAAATCTACTATTTATCGGGAAATTTACTTTACTCCCAGAAACTATTATTCTTATCAAAGTATAGTGCAATACCGCCAAAATTCTCTTAAGTCTGACCCAAATAAGCATAAAGAGAGATTAGTATTTACTCGTGTTTAATATAGATTTTTATCTGCATTTTAAGTTAGAAAGTTTCCTTTCTGGTACATTTTGCCTCACTGGTTAAGTATGTATGTAGATATCTTTTTCCAAGGAAACTTCCAAGAATTATAATGCACAGTACGTAGTTTTATTTTTATATATTTTTAACAAAAGGCCGTAATCTTTAATCAGCATATTAAAGGGCAATAAAACAGAACAAAAGCTTACTAATTCTGGTTGCCACCGAAAGTGTTACCGCTTAGATTATTTCTTTTACCCATTTGATGCTAATGATATGCTTTATCCGTTTATGAGGAAGCGATGATCACCAACGCGAGATAAAATTCTCCGTAAACCATGTGTGTTGGTCACTGGAGCGAGATTAAGTTCTCCGTGTATGTGTGTGTATTTTTTTAAATCTTTGCTCTAGTATGTTAAACATACGCCATAATCAAAAAAATGGTCGTAAAAGGCTACACAATGAATACCCTTTTTTAAATCCGCCATTTCCGGACCCAAGCCCTGCATGAAAAACGATAAGGATTGAGGTAGTTATCTCCATAAGAGGCCCTAATCTCTGCTATGTTACGTATAAATTAAAAAAGATGGTCGGTACTTTTGCGACATGTAGTAATCGACGACCTATTACTAAATGTGGAAATATCACCTCAATATTTTGCTTCGTTTACGATTAATTTGATTTAAATTTTTGACCTTTGATCTCGATGGTCATTACTTTTGGCACATGTAGCAGTTGATGGCTTGTGACTAACTGTGGAAACAACACCTCGATATGTTGCTTCGTTTAAAGGTATTTGAGTTTAGATATTTGATCTTTGATCTCAATGGTCAATACTTTCGGGACATGTAGTAGTTGATGACCTGTTGCTAAATGTGGAAACACCACCTCAATATGGGGCTGTGTTTGCGAGTTATTCGGATTTAGATATTTGACTTTTGTCCTCGATGGTCAGTACTGTTGGGACCTGTAGTTAATGACCATTATTAAATGTGGAAACAGCTCCTCAATATGTGGCTTCGTTTACTAGTTATTCGGGTTTAAGAATTTGACCTTCGACCTGTTTGATCAGTACTTTTGGGATATGTAGAGGTTGATGACCTATTGATAATTGCGGAAACAGCAGCTCAATACCTTGCCCTGTTTCCTAGTTATTCGGTTTTAAATATTTGACCTTTGACCTCGATTGTCAATACTTTCAGTACATATAGCAGCTGATGACTTGTTACTAAATGCGGAAACAGCAGCTTAATACATTTGCTTTGTTTTGCGAGGTATTTGTGTTTAATTATTTTACATTTTACCTCGATGGTTAGTACTTTTGGTACATGTAGAATTTCATGAATGCTATGTTACACATGGGTTGATAAAAGGGAACGAGCATGTTGGTAGTCTTGGCTATGTTATATAGGAGTGCGTTCGTAGTCTCTGTGTAATTTCTCCTATGATAAAATACGGGTTGATAAAAGGGAACAAGTACACCCCAAAAGTGCTCATAAAGGGGAATGAATACACCCTCTTGAAAGAGAACGAGTACTCAGGGTGTTCGATTTTCCATGGTTTGGCGATACGAGTGACACAGCAGACCGTGCAACACTGAAAAATCAAGTCCTTCGGATCAGGCGCGACCTGCAGAGTAAAAAATTCATCACTAGGTAAGGTCAAGTGGCGCCCATACTACTCACGTAGTTTTTCTCAAATTTTAATTGAGTACATATTTCAATATGGTACAAAGTCATCTCTGGAATCTGAACATTTCATAAATACTATAATTACTATTATATTACATGTCTGATTAACCAATGGAAGCTTTGATTAAATCTAATAGTGGATTTGACCATGAAAGGCTGTGTTAGTGTTAAAACATAATATGCTTGTTCTAATGACTGATGTAAAATCATGTTATTCTGATTCAACTCATTACTTGGTGCTGTGTTACACACGAAGGTATATCCTTTTCCGAACTATCACAATACTCATATGAGCAATAGCTTAAGTAGTTTTCTCTTGTATTGAAAACACATGGGTAGGTGATAATGAACCGATTTGGTATAAAAACTATATCCATCTTTTAAGAGGTGTTTCTTGTTACATTCAATCTGCCAAGAGTAAAACTACAGAAGTTTTTTGGTAGTCTTTATTCTGTTTATTAAGAAAATTGTATTATTTTAGGAGATGGGATGTGCTGGAATGGATGTACTTTTTCTTTTATTACGCTTTACTTCTCGCTAGTTTGTCTAGGAATCAACTCGACTTATTTGTAACACCCATTAGTGTTATATCTAAATACGATTGTTATTGTACAGTACTGGTGTCTCTTAACTAATTAATACTGAAATTAACAGCAATAGTCAAGCATAGAATGTTTCTCAGCATTAATTTATTCTTTACTAATCTTCAATTTAAAATTTATTGTATTTTTACTATATTCTTACACCTTGATTCTTGTTTCAGTCCATGTGAAATAGTAATAGTCAAGTGCCTTATTAATAGCAAACAAGTAGATTGTTGTTCTTACATTGATGTCTATGAGGAAGAAGACGACACATACTACGTATTCAATTCTGCTGAGATAAGGTAAATGGAATTAACCAGGTACATAAGAGCTAAAAGAATAATGCACATTTATGAGCATTTTTGTTCTCTAACAGTAGTATTGTCACTGCTACTTTCCAATTCGAAAAATTTGTTACATTATTAAATATTTTACAACTAAATCATTTTAATATATAATTATTAACAATGAATATAAAAATCTCCAAGCAACTTGTCATGACTTTCGTGTCGACGATTTAGATTTATTTGATTAAAAATGTATAAAGGTAACCAAGAAAGTTCTGTCACTATTTCAGCCACCATCTACGGACATATGTGTCTCATGTAAGACTTACCGGGAAAATCAAAAACAGTCCACATCAACATTGACGACCTTCTATCAACATTCTGGCAAACCATGAATTCCATGTCTTTAGACCTTAGTGGGCCGTGAACCGAAGAAGGTATCAAGTGCATTTTTCACCTCTATTAGGATTTTGAACTTACGTTCTCAAAGGTGTAACCCCAAGAAATGCAACACGTTAGAATCGGACGGTGCAATATTCTGGAAGTATGACAGATATAATAGTATTTCCCATCCATGGCGTAGAACGGTGTCCTTAAACTTTGTAAACCACTGCTGCATTGTCTGAGTAGTCACGCGTTCCTTAGCAAAAGCCTGGCATATCTTCCGCTTCGCTGTAGTGGAGTTTGCACTCGTACACTTATGACACTCTGTGGAAGTCCTATGTTCACTCTGTCCTTAAGCAAGTTCACATTATAACTGAACTACCGCAGTCAGGTAGTATGTTGAACATAGCCAGACAAACACCTGACTTTCGCCTTATCTCCAATCGAATTCAACTCACAGTGTGAGGGTCAATTGAACACAGACTACCATGAAAACGATCGAACTGTCTTGGTTATCTTCATATTAAATGTGAATCTATACGTTACAATTTACAAACACGGAATCTTTGAAACGTTAAAATGAGTAACTTCGGTGAAAGAAAATATTAATTTAGTTTTTGTAAGTAATTTCATGTCAATAATACTAACAGAAATGCCTGTTCTTCATGAGTTTCTCTTTCTCTTTCCCAAGACTCTCAATTCAGTAAAAGCGAAATAATAAAATTCCATAAGATACACTGGACTTGATTTTGAAATATTACTTCCTGACATTACGGCACGCATCGGAGAGGAGAGGATAGTTCTCCTTCGAGATCATCGAAGGGAATTCAGTTCCGTGCAAGCGCATGTGGTTCAATTGGATCTCATGTGATTTATATCAAATATGGTTGTTTTGAAAGTCCGGGAACACTTTTAATATTTTATTGTAGGCAAAATATATATTCCTGTCGTATCACTACTGTATGCATTTTTCTCACTTTGATGTGATGAATTTTAAAAATGTGTGGTAGTTTAATAATTCTCATATGCAGAAAACAAAAAAATAAACAATTATAATAGTAAAAGAAATTCCGTGTACAAGACTCGAACCACCTCCAACCACACATTTACTGCTTGATTTTAGGTTATCGTGCTTACCAACTACAGTACGGATTTCTTATATGCTGTACATCTGCTCTACTGTACTACTACAAGACATGATTTTCATTTATAATCCTGTACAAATTCGTCTCTTTTGATAGATAATTTTCATTTTTTGGTATATTAGTATGGAGCTTGTAGATATAAGCAATGCTAGAAATATTCAATTAAATGTTTTGTTTATGGATATGATCCGTATTGCTCTAACTGTCACTGACATGGAGGTCTCAGCCTCTAGGTTTAAATACAGAACATCTCCTGGAAAACAAAAATACCCTTTCCAAGAGTGTTGGTAATTTTAATAATTTCCACCAAATTGCGTTTTCTTGTTTCTAATTTCTTTATTTTAAAATGAAGACAAAAGCAGTATAAAACATACCGATCTGGCCCAGTGTCTGGATCTGTTTGCATTTTTTGTAAGTTATTTCTGGTTGCATGTAATAGATTTCTTAGTGCCGCACGATATGCCATGAACAACGGACCATCCAACCATGGAAAATTGAGTACCCATGGAAACCATTTTCTTTTACTACGAATTTTTAGGGGTGTTCTGGTTCCCTTTTACGGCCAGTATTTCAAATTCTATTTTAATATAGCTAAAATTACATAATGCTATTTGCACATATTTTCGCAACACGTAGCAGAGCTCATAAAATATCTTGGCTTATTTTCCAATCCCTGTTTAGCATAGCAGAGAATACATAAGACTATGAACAAATATTACAACCACTATGTAACATAGATAAAACTATGAACATATAGAAGCGAGTAATAGGGGTGTACTCGTTCTCTTTTATTGTACATTTTTAAATCCCTATACAACATAGCAGATGACTACCTTTCGCAAACCCCGTGTAACATAGAAGAACTAATAAAAACAGAAGGACCACATTTTTAACCCATTTGTAACATAGTAATAAGCTTCAGATAAAAAAGCTTACATGAGAAAGGATATAACTATATGTAACATTTTTGTTCCCTTTTACGACATAGCAGATGCCCTCTTTTTACAACCCCTATTACGAATATTACATTTACTTTTATCCAGGTCTTTTAGTTTATGTGGGATACTCCCTTTTATAACAATATTAAGTGATTTGCTTAAAAAACTATATAGGGGTTTTTCAACATGGTGATTACCAATATGATATTTATTTTTACCTAGGTCTTTAAGTTTATGTGGGATACGTTTTTTGTAACAGTTTTAACTGATTTGGATGAAACTCAATATGTAGGATTTCCGAACCTGCCGATTGCGTATACCTTCTTTATGTTTATCTAAGTATTTTACTTTCTGTGGGATACGCTCTTTTTTCACTACTACTCGTAATCTGGAGGTAAAAGCTATAATATATAACGATATATAACCAGTGAATAGAACAAGATATTAAAATAGCGTATACACATTTAACAATTATTCATTGAGTATTACGAATTAAAAGAAACGGTCTCTTCGAGGTCAAAGAAAGATATTTCATCATGCGTAACATGAAGAACGTATAACATATTGAACTTCTGTTCGTAGTTGTTCCTATAACGACAACAAATAGTATATGTGAAGAAAGCGAAATTCTCATAAGAGAAAAGCATATTTGTCTAGTTCTATATAGCATAGCAGAACCATAAAGTGAAGTTACATGAACGGCGTTAATCTTTTTAAATCCCCTTTTTATTATACTAGAATTTACACAATAAAGAGTATGGCCGTTATAACTCTTTTTCTAAAATCCTACAAAATATATCATCGTATACGGTACAATATAAAGAAATTCTGTTTTTATGTTTGGTATTAGGACAGGGAAAAGCTGTGACCTTCTGTATTTAATGTAACCCTTATAGTAAACCATTTTCTTGTGATTACGACATTTATGCATCTTATGTTCCCATGCATCTTATGTTCCCTAACATTCCCTAATCGAATGTTGCTTTCATATGGACCCATTTAGTTATAGCTGAACGGTTTTTCAAATTTAAATTTTACATAGTTTAGAACTTTGAACCAACAAGAACCAATTCAATTTAGCTCGTTTGAAATTTTGCATCATTTAAATGAGAGAAGAAAGGCCGTTTTAACTAGCTCACAACTAAAAAAATTAGTATCATTTAGATAAACAGAGGGAAATTATTTCAAATGTTGTTTCACTTTTGCTTTTATAATATCATATATACTTTTGTACCAACGAATAAAAAATTGTCATCTAAATAATCGAATAAGGTTCATTTAAACTATGGTTCATTTAGACTATTGTATCACGTTGTGCTATTCAAATAAACGAATGCATAAATGTGAGTGGTCTATTTAATATTGTACCAACTACAAAAAAAGCAGAAAATTCATATAAACTAGCTCAGAATTATATCTCTCTATGCCAATGAAATAAACGATGGAAAAAAATTGAGTTCACTATTTTATCACCAACTAGAATAAAAGAAAATTTTATACAATTTTGTACTACACAAATAAACGATAAAATAAATTTGAGTGACCTATTTAATTTTATATCAACCAGATAAAGCCAAGAATATCAATTTTATATCATTTTGTACTATTCAAATAAACGAAGAAATAAATGTGGGTGGAATATATTTGTGTCAATCATAAAAAAATCCATATTAACTAACTCGGTATTTTATATCTTTTTGTGCTACATAAAAGGAATAAATGTTATGGCTTATTGGCATCGTATCAAATATTGTATTATATAAATAATAAAAGAAATGAAATTTTAAGTTGCTCAATTATTTCTGTACCATTTTCTTCTTTTCAAATGAAGGAAAGATTAAATATGAGAGGCATATTTACTTTTGTAAAAAAGAGAAAAAAGCGATGAAATGCGATTTTGGCTGGCTCAGATTTTTATATCATTTGGTACTATTCAAATAAACGAAGAAAGACATTCTTTTATTTTGTGATGTTAAAAAACTGAAGTATTTGCTTAATCTCTCGGGGAAACCAAACAAGAAACAAGTAAAAGTGAAATATTTTAAATAAAGTATTGAAAAACATCCTGGCAAAAATAGTGAAAATGAAAAGCAAATAATATAAACACGGAAAACTTTCACAAGGGAAAATAAACTCAAATTTTCTCAAATCCGAAATAGAAAACGAAAGTATGGAGAATAAATATATATACTCTAGAAATCTTACAAAAAACATTACATCCCAATCACAACGAAACCTCAACGTATTCGCACAACATCGTTTACAGTGGCGTTCTACAATCTTAGCCTTAGTGGTGTGGAGACTCAGCTGTCAATCGACTGTGCCTGATCATGGACTTCAGCCAAGTGTAAGTACGTAACCATGAACTCTGTCTGTTATTATAATGAAATATGCGTATGGCAGTCTTAATATAAGAACGAGAATATGTAACCCCGTGTAAATCAAAATATTATTTATTATCTTCTCCATACTCTAATTTACTTTAAATGTTATTCATTTCTCTCTTAATATTTTGGTGAAGGTTATACTTTATGTACTTATATCCAATAAAATCATGTTTTGTATTATTCTTCTTAGAATCTGTTTGTCTCCTTTGAAGCACTGTGCTACCTGCCCTATGGCAATCAATCATGTCCTTTTACGTCTTATTGCTCCCCAGCCGGGAAACGAACCCCGGTCTCCCGCGTGACATGCATTGATACGAACCACTATACTACCGGTTCCATTGTGTGGTTCACTAATTCACTTTTACATCAATCACACTGTTCAGAATCAATTTCAATTTTATTTTATTTATATATATTATGGCTCCACGGCGGGGAATCGAACCCCGGTCTTCCGCGTGACAGGCCAGAGTTTTTGGTTAGATTGACAGAGAAATTTAAGACTACTCTGTAACGTGCCGAACGTTGCTCAACTTTGCCTAGTGTGAAATGCTGATATGGTAATCCATACTTAACTGTAATATTAAGTGATTTGAGAAAGCTCAGGGATAAAGTGGAAGTGTGGCTTGACTGACGGTCAGTATAAATACAGGAAGGAACGCAAAAGGGAATAATGATTTGGTTGATCATGAAGGAGATAAAAAATTCAGTATTTGGCGTTGTGATGGGTTGTGTAATCGTAAAGCCTGTATAATGTTCTGTTGCGGCATAAAAATATTGGTATTTCTCTGGGTCACTGGCTATAAATTTTCCTGCTAAGTCCAAGCTATAAACCGAAAGTAGGGGAGCTTGTGGAAAGCGTTCTATTTTCGGGTTGTTGGGCAAATAATTGCGTTTGAAAATTGCACTGTTTGCAAAATTTGAGTTCACTCGCTAGCCAAGGTTTCAAACGTGCAACGTAATATTTATAGAGTATCATCCAATAGAGTTCTTTAAAGCCTACATGAGCAAGTTCACCGTGATATTCTTGAACTAAAGCAGGTTTTAGTGCGCCCGGAATGCAGACTAGCAAAGGAGTTTGCGAGGTACGATACATTTTCCCATATAAGTTGTTGTTCTTAAGAACGTACTGTTTTGTGAGACGTTGAAAGGCCGGATCTGATTCACTTTTAGTTTTTAAAGTGGTAATAATTTTTCCGAAATAACGGCCCTGAAGTTAAAGATTTGGGAGGTCAGTGTTGTTAGCTATTGTAGTAAAAACAGTAAGAGGGGTGTCCTCCAAGGGTAGGTGGGTCTGGTCAGTATCGGTATTATTGGTAAAGAGGACGGCATCGGGAGTGTCATCTTGTTCTAAGGCAATGGCATCTGGTGAGACGCCTAGAGGAAAACGGCTAAGTAGATCAATGACTGCATTGGACTGGCTTTTTACGTGTTTGATTGTAAAAGTGAAAGTCTTGATATAAGTGATAAGAATTTTTGCGTTAGGGACAACAGTTTTCCTAATAGCGAGGAGAGAAATGTTGTCAGTGATCAAGGTAAAATGTTTTCCTATAAGGTATTTTTCTAATTTCTTAAGGGAAAAGAAAATTGCATATAATTCCTGATGCAAAATCGGAAGTGGGTTGACAATTTTTGGATGACTGGAAGAAACATAATAGACGGGCTGAATGACATTAGAGCTAAGGTGTTTTTTGTAACAATACCGCGCCAACGCCTAGGGCTGAGGAATCACACATTAAAATATGTTCTGTGTTCTTTGTTGAGTACGAAGCAAGAACAGGTGGGGAAGTGAGGAGGTGCTTCATCTGTTGGAAGCTACGGTCCATTCAGGTGTCCATATCAATTTGCGATTTTCATTCGAAATAGCTTCATAAAGTGGGGCTATTATTAGAGAAATGTAATGGAAAAAGTTCCTAAAGTAATTAGCCGAAGCTAACAACTCTTTAACCCTTTAACGGTGTTCGGTTTTGGTGCATTGGTTTTTTCAGGATCAGGTTTCACTGTATGATTTTCCACAACATGACCTAAGCATTTAATCCATCTAGCTTTAAATATTGATTCTTTGATATTAACCCTTAAACGGCCAACGTGAGTCCAATGGACTCATCGCGTATAGTTTTTATCCAGCTGCAATTTATTTCTTGCTCAATAGATGTCTCTTTATAGATATGCTATCGGTAGGTAATGTAAAGTGTGAATACAATTTGGAATTTAAAAAATATGTTACGGTAGGTTTTAAAAATAAATTTCTAATTTCGTAACACAAAAGGCCAACATGAGTCCAATGGACTCACTAATAAATTGCTTCATATATTTGAGTTCCCAGTGGTTATATAGGTAATCGTCTTTAAACTATAAATTATATGGCACATTTGTATCAGTTGATTCTTGTTGTGGTGCAGATTGTGGGACTAATGGGATTAATGTATGTTAGTGCTAATGGAAGTGCAGAAATGCCTGCTTCATCAAATAAGTATAAGTAAACCGCCAGGTGTTGGGGATGAAGACGAAGACATTATGTGCAGTGAAGTTGAAGATAGCGGAAGTGTTTGGGAAAGTGAAGCATTAGAAGTTTCTGAAACTATTAGTAATTCTGAGATTGAAGATTTTGGAAATGGTGCCAAAGTAATGAAAAGATTTTATATGCAAAGGACGGAACCACATGGTATTTTGAGCCTCCTTGACCACAGAAGACGAAATCTCAGAACATCATCAGGGGGAGTAAATAACTCTCCTTTTTCCAAATAAAATAATCGAAGATTCCTAAGATGCTCTGTTATTATTTATTCAAGACGGCGTGAAGATTATCGTTCGGTATACTCATGAAGAAGTAACATGCAGAATCAGTGGAAGCCGGTCAATGAGAGAGAATGGAAGTATTTACTTGGACCTTTGTATACTACTGGTCGTCCCAAAGCCAAAGATCTGAACATAGAACTGCTATGGGACAAAAAGTATGGACCACCAATATTTCGCGGTGCTATGAGAAAAAACAGGTTCAAGTATTTGCTCATATTTATCCAATTTGTTGGCAAAACAACAAGAAGTGACAGAAGAAATAAAGATAAACTGGCGTCAATACGTGAAGTTTGGGAAATAATGAACCAATGCTAGAAAAGCCACTATGACTCTGCAGAATATTTGAATGTTGACGAACAGCTTGTTCCATTCGTAGGTAGATGTCTATGTACGCAATATATGCCGTTGAAACCAGGTAAGTGTGAGATGAAGGTATGATGAATACCAGATTCCAAAACACACTATCCTTTTGTATGTACACCTTACGTTAGGAAAGAAAACAACCAAAAACTTGGGAAAAATGTGGTCTTGCATTTGGCGGAGTCTTATTCTGGGAGTAAATAAATATCACATGCGATAATTATTTCACACATTTTGATCTCACCAACACATTGCTTGGCAATGGTCTTACACTAGTGGGAACAGTGAAAAACAAAAGACGTTCATTCCACCCGAAATCTTACCAAACTGAAGGAAGGAAGAGATCAATTGGCCCATGAATATTCATGGCAAAGAAAGAATAATATATGACCATTTATTTTTATGAATAGGTTTGATGTATGAGCTGTTGCAGCCTATTCGTCTGAAGTACATTACATTCTGATCGGAAAACTTTTAGAAAGGATATTCTTACTGCAATAGCAGAAAGTCTCATCCAGCCACATATTGGCAATAGACGTGCTGTAGGTCTTGACAAATCAATCCAGTATGTTGCTGCCGAGTTCAAAACTATTAATATAGGCTAATGCATATTACCAACATAAGGTTGGAGAAAGAAAGAAGGAATTTTTTTTTTTACTTGTGTGACGCGAGAAAAGGACAATTACAAAGGTAAACATGCAGGACCTGCCAAAAGCATGTGTGTTCTGAAGATTCGGTTATTCTTAGATACTGCAAAAAATGTAAATCAACAAACAAGTAAAACGAAGCATGTTCTTCAATAGTTCCAGGAAATCACGAGTACATTGCAAACCAACAATTGAAGAGCTCAATTCCAAAAGAGCCTAAGTCAAGAAGTAAGCTTTTCAGGAGAGAATATTTTATTTGAGTTTCCATCATTCTATTTCCGTGAAAGAAAAGTAATTTACGTAAAATAAAGTTTTAATTCTTACGTTTCGTAAGATAACGGTGAAATTATCATTTATAGCAAGAGTTTCATAAGTGTTTGTACGCATGAGACAAAATAACTTCAGACAATGCTGTTGACTAAGGGCATTTTGGACAATAACTCAGTTTTCTTTTCTCTACAACTAATTTGATTTATGGAGTTTTGGGAAGGATCCCTGTTCAATATACGGAAATACTGAAATTGAACTTAATAGAACCAATACCTGAAAATTGACAAAAATTGACTTAGGCTCTTTTGGAATCCATCCCTTCAATTGCATTACTTATATTGTGTCTAATAACTTACAGTACTTTGCGAAAAGCGATTTTTAAAAGTCTAGTAGTTAGCAAAAGTTGTTTCTACTAAAATTTATATTTACACAATCTTTTAAACAATACAAGAAAAATAATTTTCAGTTCCAAGAAAATTTTACATCAGATGGCTACACTGACGAGCTTGTAAACACTATAAAAATACGTGGTTGTTACACTTGTATGTTCCGTCGAAAACACTGAAAAATATTACACGAAATGACACTCAATAACACAATATAAAATATGATATCACGATATCAACAGTGTGAGTACATTGGACTCACCATGGCTGTTTATGTTAGGAAAATATGTTGGCCGTTGTAGGGTTAAACAGCAAGGATTTTTTTGCAGCTACATGAAAAAAATGCGCGTCATCATGGGTCAAAAGAATCAGCATGGATATACATGTCATCTACGAAGGAAGTAATATTATACCCGAGAAATAGTTTGCAGTACCTGTTTTAATAAAATAGATCAATTTTTGTAACCCTGTGGGATAGAAGTGAGTTGCAAATGATTGAAGGGCAAAGAGAGGCCCTTTAAACTTAAGGTTGTTGCAGGGCTATCATCAGGATCAAGGGATATTTGATAAAAAGAGGAGTGAAGATCAAAACTCGTAAAAAAAATTGGAATCACTAAGCGAGTCTATCACGTACTGTATGTCCTCTAATGGAGAAGCCAAAGTACGGCATTTACTATTGAGAACCCTCAAATCAAATACGGCTCTAAGAGCTTCAGAATTCTGTTACAAAACAAAGATAATGCTGTTTTTATAGGGAGAGTCTGATTTTTCAAATATTCCTTGATTCAAAAGTTTTATAACTAATTCTCTCGCTTTGGGCCTTAACTTGTGCGGAATAACAAAAGAGCTACACTGAAATGGAGTTTTGTCTTCTAATCTAATGTTGCCACAAAAGAATTTATCTTGGTGAAATGGTCACTTGCCCATTGAAATAAAAAGGCATTTTCGGAAAGTAATTCCCTCATTTGAGCTTCTTGTTCCTCATTAATGTCTGGAGACAGCTGAAATGTACTTATATGTATAAGGTGACCAATTTTTCTAAGACGTTTTTCTTTGTTGTGTGCTGCATATTCGTCTGTAGGAAAATATATTTGCCTAGCAGTCAGGTATTATGGTCATTATCTCGTTAGAGAAAGAGAGAACCTATAATTACTGAATTATGAACCTGAATCTTTTGCTTTTTGTTTGTTAGATTAGCTAACGGTAGAACAAGGATTTGTGTGGAAAGTACATTATGTGCCATATAGCATTTACTTAAATTCCGAGAAATCGGTGTTTGTAGGCGCAACTGTGCATCAGAGAAATAACCATTAGTAGCGAGTGGTACAAATTTAACAGAATGAGGGGGAACAATAGTAGTGCGTCGCGCAAAAATACAACCTAAGGTTTGGAGTGTTTTTGAAACAAATGCGAGATGTTAATACTAACTGGGTTTCCATCTTTTACAGTATGTGACATTTTTCCAAAATGTTTCAGGGACAAAGTGCCTTTTGAGTAATCCAAAATGAATTGATGATCTTGCAAAGAACGTGACGAAAGAAAGGGTGGGAAATTTTTGAAAGGAACTAATAGAAAAATTGGAGTAATTGCGACCATTAAAGTTAATTTTGAGGATAGTAGCGCGATTTAATTGCACATGTTTATCGGACAGGCTATGGAGAAGAGCTGGGAGATGGAAAGTATGCGCGTCTGGTTCCAATAATTCAAATGGAAATAATCCCACGTTTGCACCATTATCTAGGCAAAAAGTAATTCATTGTTTTGCGTAAGTACCTCGTACATAGGAAAATTACTCTTAAACTACAAGGGAACGGTATGTTTGTCCTGGTTGGTCGCTGTGGGAGAGGAAGTGGAAGGCAGAAGAAAAGATTGGGTGGTTAACGCGCGAGTGGGTGAATCCCGCACTAATTTAGGCCGTTTTTTTAATTCTTAGGCGTGTTTTGTGTGATCCCAGGGGCAGACGGAGGGAACGGAGTTGGGGTATAGTGGAAAAAAGGATGATAAAACGGGTAGGGAGGAATAGGTATTTGGGTAGATTGTGTGGTTAACACATTCTGGGATGGAGGTTGTTTTATTTTGACTGGAGCGCCACTGTTTCTTGGGATTCTTTCGTTTGGAATTAATTGTAGATGAAGGTTTTTTCGTGGAGTTATGAGAAGGATGGCAATGTGTTGAAGAAGTGTATTGACAGCATTGATCTTGCTGTAGGTTACAGTTAATGCAGGAGGGTGTAGTGAGATTGGTGGGATGGGAATATGGGAAGGAAGGGAGTGCATAGGGGAGGGTGTACATGAGGTAGGGTGGAAACAGTAGAATGGAAATGTGGAGAAGTTGGAAAAGAGCAGTGTTGGTAGGAGGTTACGAGAGAATTTTGATTTACACGGGGTTACATATTCTCGTTCTTATGTTAAAACTGCCATATGCCTATTTCATTATAATAACTGACAGAGTTCATGGTTGCGTACTTACACTTGGCTGGAGTCCATGATCAGGCACAGTAAATTGACAGCTGATTTTGCACACCACTAACGCTAAGATTGTAGAACGCCACTGTAAACGATGTTGTGCGAATGCGTTGAGGTTGAGTTGTGATTGCGATGTGGATGAATAAAGTTTGGTGAATATTTTATTATTTTACCAAACAAAAAATGAAGAAGGACCATTTTAACTAATTGAGAATTTTATATCATTTTCTACTATTCAAATAAGCGAACGAATAAACTTGGGTGGACTATTTTCTGTGTCAACCAGGAAAAAGAATGAAAGATTTTGCTGTATTAGTTATAGATTAATGTACAAAGAGTGCTCAAATGAGTTTATTTAAAATGATGGTCCGGTAAATCCTAATTTATGGACAATACATTGTGTCTTTGACCCAGTTTATGATTCCAGTAGGAGTCAGATTTCTGTGTGGGAGTGAAAGAAAATTATAGAAAACATACTTGGATAATATTTCTCAAAAGTTAAAATCAGTGAATCGAAAAAGTCTAAATAGTAAATGTCTAATAGTAAATGTCTTCTTGGGGTTCGCATATCTTAAAAGCCTTTTGTAGAGGATATTCGGTTTGTTATTTTCTACTGTCCTATTTTTGGGAGCCGCATAAATACTGCTTTTCAGTGTGAAATAAAGCTGTATCTCTCACTACACTTGAAATAATCTGATTTATTGAGAGTCGAAGTACACAACCAATGACAGGATTTTGAAGGCAAAATTTACAGCCTAAACACGAAGTAAGTGACTAATTATTATTATTAATTATAGAATGTCATTTCAGTCCTTTTCTGTCTGCGTGTGTTGCGTCGTATCCTTTTATTCGGAATTGAGGCAGTTTAGATAATTAACAATAGATTTGATTGATAATCCTATTTCATGTGGAGAGAGGGTCTCGTACGTGATCATCACTAATATAATCCTGTTATATTTTTGGCTATATATATATATATATATATATATATATATATATATATATATATATATATATGTGTGTGTGTGTGTGTGTGTGTGTGTGTGTGTGTTTTACTGGCTGTTGTAAATGGAATGCATATACTCTATCAAGGTTAAATTAATGAATTAATTATTAGAATTTTGTGTAGTATAAATTATGTATGCATGCGGTCCTTAATTTATGAACCTGCAGTTAAATTAGAATGTCTAATAGTAAAACGTTTAATGTTGCTATTTGAGCAGTAGTTTTTGATCTTGATTAAACGAAATATTTCGTTAAATTAAAATTAGAATTATTCCCCTCCCCCAAAAGAAGAATATTTGAATAAGAAATGAAATTTACTTTTCGTTCATAACAAGTACCTATTAACTAAGGGATTTTTGTGGTACCATTTTTAAAGAATAATATGAAGAGATTTTGAGATTATATTTGTACTAAGGAGATTTCAACTCGGAACTTACTTGATTCCTACGACAGATTATCAAATTCCGTATTAGATATTGTTTAGTAATTCTGAATTTAAATATATTTAATCGACGTTTAATAAAATTGCAATTTCATCTAAATAGTCCAGACCAATACAATGTAGGACGTCGAGGATTTGGAGCTAATTTTCAACCAGAATATAAATTGTAACACTAATTGTAATAAAGTTTGATATTTGAAACTTGTTGTCATTCAAGAGATACTACAAGCATCAAGATTATTTATCATTGTGTTGCAAAGCTGTTACATTTTTTGCCAATAAAAACAGGGGCATTAATTTCCAAGCAATGAGACGATATTTTACCAATTCTGCCATATAGACAGTGAAATGCTTTCCAATAGTGAGTTGAAGATGCTTCTTTCACACACCTTATTAGAGGCATTGCCACCGGTGATTGATAACATCGCTATGAGATAGTTGGTTACTAATTGACGTTACAACTTTTGCTGGAAAAGACCGGATTTCTATATTCTGGAAAATGATAATATAATTTTTAAATGAAAGAAAGCTATTGAGGAGGAAAGTTTTATTAAAATATCTAAATATTATACAGACTAATAGTTTTTTTTTAAAAAAAAAAAACTGGTATTAATGTGTTTATGATGTAGCTGATCCTGGTATACAATTCACAGTCAGAAGCTGGTGAGTGGGAAGTATAGATCTGAATATAAACGAACTTGTGAAATTTAAACCAGTTATTTTTATCAAATCAATGAATAGCCTATGATTCTAACAGCTGTTCAAAAATCTGAGTATTCGTAATATAAAGTTTGATTAGAACCGTTAATCTTACCAGGAACACTCAATTCACAGCGATTTACAAACAATAGAGAAGTGTTCACGACCTTCGAGTTTATTTAAAAGTATTTCTTCAGAAAACACTCAAAAAGGAACTGTGAATATATATACAAAAGTACAGAACTACACTAATTTTGTAAAAAAAAAAGAGTTGATTTTGAGTTTAACATACCATTCAGCAGCGAGGTTATATGAGTGTAAAAAAGGATTTAAGTTACTTTTGACATTTATCTCTGATTTAAGTGTTGTAGGATTCCTGAGAAATGACCTTCTATTCTCTTTCCCTTGTTGATTGGTAAAGGTTCTTGAGAGGAACATGATAATAAATTGTGTAGTTCTTAAGTAAATTAAAACTACTTGAGTGCAAAACAATTAGTGTGATTTCGTTTGTTTTGTCGAATATGGGAAAAACAACTACACAAATGTATCTGCGGCTCTATGAAACGTAAAGTGTTACAATGTAATATAAGTTGAGTAACTTTTTCTGTTTGGTTCTCAGAATTCGTTCCCACCACTCATACCACTTCGTTAATTTTAATGTCCTTATCTTGTTTGGCTGTATATATAATAATTTGCTTCATAAGAAAAGGAGAAAGTTCGTTAGTACTGCCCCAACAGTTGAATTCAAAGTTTCAATTTCTGAAATTCTGTCTTGTTGGAGGACATCAGACTACAGAAGTCACAACAGTGGTTCTAAGTTACAATATCGGAGTCACTTAAATTTTGACTTTCTCTAGAGGGTGAGATTGTACCTGAAACTAACGATTATTTTACCATAATAGTTTTTTTTTCTGTTTATTTTAAAAATGTTTACATGGTACTGTGTGCGGTCGCGGCGGCACCCACTAAGGTGCTCAAGAACGAAACTAAAGCTACTGCTTCGGTATGCAAGCCTTTACCAAACGACCAGCGTCAGAGAACATGATAAATAACGATCCGTGGTGCTTGAAACATCAACTCCTGTCGCTGAAATAACTTGGTCCAGATTAAAAAGTGAAAAAAGGGAGTACATACTACAATTAGCAGAGCATAATTTAAAACTACAAAGAGACAAAACATATTGTGAAAAAATTTAAACTTTATCTTCTATCATTTAAGTGTTTTGTTGTAATGGCAGTAAACAATATATTCCACTCACAAACAACAACATCAGATCACACGTCTGCTACTTAATCTTATCATATCAACGTCCAACCGCCCGCAATTTCCGCAATGATATTTCGAACTAAGAGAGCAGGTATGCAACATAATAATAAAGAGGGAATAAATGTATGACGAATGAAGCTGCAAAAGAGAAATAGTTTTCAATGTTTTATTTATAGTAAGCTGTTAAATTGTTAGTGTTGGCATTACTCAGAATAAATTAGCGGGAGTTAGTGCAATGTAACTGAAAACATTTTGATGGAACTTCAAGTTGAAGAAAAGTATGTTTTTTATTTGAAATATGTAAATCGTTAAAATACAACAAATGAACCCTCGCACTTACAATATTGCTAAAGCCTTAAAATATGTTGGCAATCTACCTTAAACGTGACCAGGTTTGTGACATAAAAGCCAGTTAGAAACTTCCAGAGGTATGTCGAACGGAGACTTTTGTCTGGGTTGCGAACCTCAAACCCTTTTCATACATGAAATTACTGAATGGCCTTAACATCCACCCACGTCCTACAAGAAGTAATTTAAATTAATGCAAATCTTGTGGGTGTACAAAACGTAGTTGAGAATTGATCAGAAACATGGGAATAGAAATTCAAAGATAAAATTCGATAACGCAGAATAATTTAGCACAAGAATTTAATGATCTGATGGGGAATAATTGAATAATCACCGAACATGGTATAGACTGGTATTTCTTAAAGACTAGATAAGACAATGCATAATCACTCAGAGATGGCCATCCTCCCTCATGTTACCCTTATGAGGGCCGCTTTCACCTTTCATCTCACCCTCATTTTAGTGCTTGAGGGTGAGGGCGTTGGAGGGTGAGGGCGAAAAAGTAATTGAGGCTGAGTGTGAGGGAGTCAATGGAGGGTGAGTGTGTGAGCGTCAATAGAGCTTGAGTGTGAGGGAGGGTGAGGATGTTAGTTGAGGGTGAGTGTGAGAGAGATGAGGGTGAGGTCTTCAACTGAGGGTGAGGGTAATGGTTCATAAAATTAATTATCTTGCAATTCTTCATTTCTGGAAAATATGTTAGAAAATGTAATGTATTTTTTTTTCTTAGAATTAATCGTCGTTCACAGAAAATTGTCATAAAAATATTCCATCAGTTTCATACGCTTTTTATGCGGGAAGACAAGATGTTTCTCATAGCTTTATTACTTTTCTGTATTTATATATTTTCACTTTATAGAAATAATAATTAGGAAATATGGCTACCGAAAATTTCAAAGTTTTTCGAAACTAACCCATTAAAAATGCTAAAAGTTCTCAGGAAATATTTTTTCATATATTCATTCAGAAGAGAAGCTAAACAATATTACACGCACGTACTATTTTACACTTAATTTATTGGGCACATTTAAGTTTGTCGTGTCCAGATTAATTTAGGTGCTTGAGGGTAAGTGTGAGGACGTCATTTGAGTGTGGGTAGGAGCAAGGACGAGGGTGAGGGCGTCGATTCAGGGTGAGGGCGTTAATGAAGGGTGAGAGTGAGGGAGGGTGAGTGTGAGGGCTTCAATGGAGGGTGATGATGGCGTTTATGGAGGGTGAGTGCGAGGGAGGGTGAGTTCAGGGCGTCAATGGAGGGTGAGTGTGAGGCCGTCAATGGAAGGTGAGTGTGATGGAGGGTGAGTGAGGGGACGTCAATGGAAGGTGAGTATGAGGGAGGATGAGGGGAGGCCGTCAATGGAGGGTGAGTGTGGGGGCGCCAATGTAGGGTAAGTATGAGGAAGGGTGAGGGGCGTCAATCGATTGTGAGGGTGAGGAAGTGTTTGGAAAAATGACCATCTCAGTAATCACTTACTTTTGGTAACGGTGGTACGCAGAATCTCTGATGGATAGAATGACGGAGTAGAAAAACGAATGATGAATTATATGACTCGCTGAGCTTCGACGTCTAAATAGGACTTCCAATACCCAGAAGAGTATCCAGTAGTTTTTATATGATTTTTCCGTCACGTCAACATTTTTACACATACTTTCTGCGTCTTCTAAGTTCTAGAAGTCATAGCCGGTCATTTGCATTGTAGATGTCAAGGCACTATAAATTTTCTATTGGATTATGAATCCTAAAGAATATTCAAACTGCCTCCACTTCATACATTGCCTATTATATATATATATTTTAAAATTCAATTAAACAATTTGTTTGATTAGACATTGTGGTACACAATAATATTTAGTTCATACCGTAATAACGGCAGTTAGAAAATTTGAGCTTATGATAGAAATTAACGCCAGTTTAATATTAACTACGCTATATGATGCAGTAGTTAACAATTTTTAAAATTCTGGTTCATTTTTGAAACAATTATTGCATTCTAAAGGCTTTATATGAAATGCGTACTCATTGTAGGTAATATAATATTGTATTTGTTGCTTTCATAAACTTTTTACATTAGTTTAGTGATGGTAGACTGCTTATTTATATTCCAGAGCTGACCGATATCCTGTACAACTTTCAACTGAAAACAGTATTAGTTTCGAATTTCATATCAATAAATTATATAATGTAAGTATGTTCCCATTAATAGTATGTTAAAAATGAAACTGTGAAAATAATTTTATTCCATTAAAAATGATAAATATAACTTTCGTTTAGAAAACTTTTACATCACATTTTATCCAAACTATACATATTATTAATAGTACTTAAAATATTCCATGCTACACCATATACTTCTCATACATTATTCCTGTCAAGATAACGCCCATCTGTAAGAATGGCGAATTTCTTACTCCTATTTTGGGAAGAATATTTGTGTTTTCTGAGTACTTTTTTTTAATTTCCATACTGATTCCTGTTTCAAGGTAGTAGTATTAAAATTGCCGATCTGGCCCACTTTTAAAGGAGTTTTAGTGACCTTTTTATAACGAGATCTAGTAACATTTTGTTCTGTTTTATGATCCTTTTTCTACGCTGATAAAATAGTATAATATATTTTCCAATTTCCAATGAATATAGTATATATTTCCATGGCAGTGGACTCTTACTCTTTTACGGCCCCTTGTTTCAAACTCGTGTAAAATATACATATGAGAGGCTATGGCTAGTAGAAATTGTACAACAAAATATTATGTCCTCTTCTACATAAAACTGTAAAGGACCTTTTTCAACCCCTATTAAACATACCAGAGATTCGACAGTGTAAATATTTCTGATTTGGCTTATTTTTGTAGTATTGTTAGTGGTTGCTTTTTGTTAGAAGATCTAGTATCATTTGCTCTCTTTTACGATCCTTTCTTATGCTGATAAAAGAGTACGACACATATTTCAGCCCCTATTGATTATCGTAGAGATTCCCATATGAGTGTACTTTTTCTTTTTTATCAACACCTATTAAACATTTTATAGATACACATATCCAACCACTGTTCAACATAGCAGAGATTGCGAATACGTAAGATTATGACACCGTTATCAACCTCTATGTAACATAGCAGATGATATATACATATGCCCACATTAAAATTTTGCAGGTATTATGAACACATATTCCATCTTCTATGTATCATATACAACAAGGGCTACGCATAAGACCAATACATATTTTCAACGCCAATATTTAACATAGTAACGAGTTTTGTCTAGGTACGACACGAAAGGCTATGACTAGTAGAAATTGCGGTATAGCAGCAGAGTATGAATACATGTTCTAATCCCTAATGAAGCATACACAAGAAGGGAGAAATTATATAGAGGAGACTATAACTTCTGGAGTTTAAGTTGTGTGTATTAAAATTTAGTTTTGCCTTGATCGAAGTCTGTCTTGTTTGCCTGTGCTAAAGGAATAGTTAACACAACTTACATAGGAGTGATAATGTTCTATCATCTAACTTATTTTTGCTATTAGACCGTTAAATCTATGAGCAATTTTTATGAATTTACTATAGTAGCGATTAGTCGTACGGGAAACGCTGCTTCCTCCTTGTAACCCGTGTGCAAAAGAGAGCAGTTTTGTCGCAGAAGCCGGTGCAGAAGGGCTGAACGAATAATTATAGTGAAATTACCTGGAATAGTGAAATCACTGACGGTATAGTGTAAGTGTCAAGAGAAAAATTGTGTTTTACTAGCTATTAGGTTTATATGTGTTTGTGCTTGTGTGTATGTTTGTGTGCAAATTTCCTGTGTTTAAAATCTGTATATTTGTCACGTAATTTATTGCTACATGTTATGCAAATTTCACATCTATACTGTGAGCTAACAATGCAAAGATTTTGTATTTTATAGTCGGAATGAATAAAATTGCATACAACTAGAGATACAGTAAAATGAGCATGAACGTACAAAAATGCATTTTTCTTTCGACAAGATCATTTTCTCTGGTCTGCGTATGATATCATTCATATTACTTCGCGTGCCGGATGTATGAAAACGCTTTGTGTCAAAGTTTTTCATACATGTATTTTTTTTCACAATGCAGTACTTCCAATAAAGAAAACTGTAATGTGCTAAATGATGAGGTGGAACTTGTACTTTATCCAAGCCTCTGTGTATACTGCATATGATAAAAAGAAAAGAAAATGTTTTGGCTGCATTCTAACTACTAGCTAATAGGCAGAAATTTGCATTACGCGCAACCGGAACAGACATTTTATTCTTCAAAAGCTTAGAATAATAAAAACAAAAAATGCGTTTTATTTACTTATGCTTGAGAGGTCGGAGAATAACTAAAAGTTGCATGTTTATATTCAAAAAATTCTATGCATTATATATCTTTGTTCACTGCACTGTATAATTATTCGGTTAGCTACAACATAAATAGTTTAATCATATAATTATTAACTTAAGAAATAGCGCAGGTAACTACTTACTTTCCAATATGGCAGTATAAGAGTAAAATGTCATTTTTATAGACATAACTGCAGAAATTACGAACACGAATAGCTAAGTCTAAGCCCCTTTTATAATCTATTATATAATGTAGTAAGGCTTACATACTAAAGAAGGTATGACTAGCAGAAATTACTCAGGGTCTAGGCTACGACATGCCATCAAATTCTAACCTCTATTTAAGATAACAGAGATTTAAGAAAAAGTGAAATCTTTACGTTTTATGTCCAACAGGTTTCAGGCTAGATTAAGCCAGACGATGATGATCAGAAATAAATGAAATGTTTAAATGAAAAACGTGGGAGGAAACGGGAAAATCCCGAGAAACAATGCACACGAAATTTGTCCAACACGAATTTTACTTAGCACGAGAGATTAAATTGTACGGACACATAATCCAACTTCTATGTAACATAGTAGTGCATTCAAGTCACAAATACAATTATAGTTTTATCTAGGTTGTATAGTATAAGTGGGTTCTTCCCTTTTCTTAAAAGTGAAATCCAATTTGCAGGAAAGTCTTTATAGAAAGATCTTCGAACCTGAGATCACAATAATTATATCTGCTTTTACATAGGTCTTATAGTTTTTGTAGGATAATTCCTTTTATAAAACTTTTAACCGATTTCCATGAAATTCAATATATAGAGGTTTTCGAACATAGTGATCACAAATGTTATAGTTGTTTTTAACTAAGTATTATAGTTTATGTGGGATACGCATTTTGTAAAAATATTAACCGATTTGTATGAAACTTGGTATATAGGAAGGGTTCTAAACATGTTGATAACGAATATCATTTCTTCTTTACATAGGTTTTGTGATTTAGATTTGTAGCATTCTTCTGTAAATATTATTATATGTGTGAGCATGCTAATGTTAATCTACCTACCAAGCGTTAAATTATATTATTTCTTTTTTAGAAGGTTTCAGAAAATAACAGCGTTGCTGACAAAATTACAATAACCAGTTCTTACAGTATTTCATAAAAAGACAGTATATATGTGATAGTTTATATTGCAATAATGTTATTCAAGAATTACATAGTGCTAAAAGTGGGTGTAATTTACTTATAAGAAGTGGAATTTTCTATATCAATAAATATTTCTGTGAATTGTAAAACGACAGCCAATTATGTGAAGCACTAAGAACATGAGGCAAACTTTAAAAAAACGAAAGCTTAACTATTAAATTATACCAATTCAAAGTCTACTTGCTGAAGTCAAAGTTTTAAAATATTTTATACCGAACGTGAATGCGTTAAATTAAGATAATGCTTGCTTTCGGAGTAATAAGAAAACTAAATGTCTGAAAATATCAAAGAAAGAGATAAATTTTCATTTGAAGTTAAATTTAATTTAGCATCCACATTTGATGTAATCATTAAAAAAATTGATGGAAATCCGATTGTTTTACCTGGTACAGATTTAAATGCTTTACTAGATAAAATATATATTAAGCTTTAATTTGATCAAGAAAATTGAGATATTAAAGACTTTGGTTATTTTTGTGCCCTAGACCTAATCATAAATAGAAATTTAAAGTAACGTTTACGATGATTTATCAACCTCGTCATATATATAAAGATATCAAAATAGATAGGATTACAAAACTGTTATAAATATTCAAAGTTAATATTATATGTGCTTCGTGAATTGCATTATTGCAGCGTTACATCCAGTGCAACATAATGCACAACGTGTGAATAGGCATTTACCATACATGAGTACGTTTGTAAAATGTTTAAAGAAAACAAAAATCTTTCCTGTTATATTATTAAATATAAACACATTTAAATAAGTAATATTCTAAATTTCCAAATAAACAAATATATATATATAATATTTAAAGAATAGATTATAAAAAGAAAATATTTTAAAGAGTGTATTAGATAAAATGCATCATCTTGTAAATATATTGATTTATTGCATTAAAATGTAAATGTAAGAGTCAATTGTCTAGTTAAAAAAATAAATAATTTAGTTAGAAATCAATTAAGTTTATAGAAATAAGTTAAGTTAATAAACATTTATTTTTTGACCATCTTTCTTATAATTTATAACGAGTAAAAATTAAGTGATTATAATGAATTGTGTACAAAACATGTACTAAGAAGAACTAATACGGTCAATTCAGGAGAAATAATAAAGTTTAAGAAATTAAAATTATTACGAAGAGATGTTGCGATTTTAACAGCATTTGAAAATGTTTTAAAACCAATAAATAAAGAAATAGGATATGGAAAAATATAAATTCAAAAGTATGAGGCCTGTAGTTTTTATTATATTGTATGCTGGCATATCAATATATACTATTAGAATTAATTACATATTAAGGTGAAATTTTAGCACACGGGTTTTTATCCGCAATGAAAAATGAATTGCGAAAACCTGTAAATACCAGTTGAACTTAAACAAATAACAAATATTGACAAATATACAATTACAAGAATATAACCAATATCAGGAATGTTATGTCTGCACTAAGAATTACGCCATTGAAAATAAAAATACGGCATCATAGTCATTTAAGAATGAATATATTGTATCATTTTCTAATAGTTCCAATTTACAAACTAAATGTCAAAATAATTTTGTACCGGTGTTTTGTCACGATTTCAGCAATTATAAATCAAAATTATTAGTCAACGAACTTGTGTGCAATCGAGTTAATATAACTCTTATAGCACAAAATGGGAAGTATATTACATTTTCATAATAATTAACTTTTAATGGTACAAGCAATGAATTACGATTTCATGACCTGTATCCATTTTTACTATACAGTCTTGATGCATTAGTATGTAAATTCAAGCCAGAGTGATTCCTATATAGTTCACAAAATGCATACGAGGAAAAAAAACAGTTATTCGTAATGGTATTTATCCTTATGCATATGTAACCGATTTTGATAAATTCATGAAACACAATTGTCGTACACAGGGGCTTTAACCAGCACTTTTAATTATAGAGAAATGTCATATGAGGATAATCGGTGTGCCCAAGTAACTTCAAATATGTTCGGTTGGAGGATTCTAATTGACTATCATGACCATTCCCTATAATGTGATATACTTTCTACTACAGATATTCTAGAAACTTTTCGTCAAACTTGCATTGATGCATATCAAATTGATCCAATAAATTGTTACATAGGTCCAGGTTTGAGATGGCAGAAATGTTACATAAAAATTCAACTTACATTATTTTCCGACGCAAACATACATTTCTACATGGGAAAAGATATTTGTGGAGGAATTTCATAAACCATATTGAGACATTTCAAAAGTAATATTCACTAATCAGAAGATTTTGACTCGCAAACGAATTTACACGATTTATTATTTGCCATTATTACCGAGTGTTTTCATTGGGCAGTAAATATTAATTAATGGCTAGATAATAATAAGATTTCAAATTGATCCATGGATAGCGATTGAGAATTTTAAGCCGAAATTGATTTAATTATCCTAACGAATTACACACAGGGAAAGATATTTCATTTACACCTACCAATGAAATACCAAATAATTGTAAACATACAGAATAGTTATTAATAATTGAGTCCAAATTATTAAGTTCTACATTATAGATTATTATAATTTAATTTAGAGTATTGTTAACTATTATTAAATTAAATTAAACATTAGTCAGTCTAAATTACTTGCTCCGTATATAGAAAAAAACACACTAAGCATCGTGCAAAAGCAACATCTGAATTTGAAATTATAACATGCTTTATAATGCTGTCCATGGGGAAACAATAGAAACTGTTCGGAACAAAATTGGTCTTAAGTTGGTCATTAATGAATATAACTGTAAAAAAAAAGAATTGGTAGCACATAACAATTTGTAAATTGGGTAAAGTTAGGGAAAAACCTCGCAGTATTTTGCTTGTAGAAAAATCTGCAACATTAAAAAAACATTTCTAATTAGCACAAAAGATGCAGGCTCTAAATATCCCTGGGCTATTCATCTGAAAAATAAGACCCCGAAAGATATTACACAGACATAAACTTTAATTCTTACAAAAATGAGATAAACTCCAAATGTTTACACATTGACAGAGGTCAAGAACTTTCTAATTCAGAGTTTGAGAGGGAAATGAAACGAAATAACGTTACACTACACTAATGTTAAAGAGAGTATTGTTGGAAGATTTAATGAAACACTACGTAATTTAACGTGGCAACAATTTACAGTACAATGAAATTATAAAAAATAGAAAAATAAAATCAATTTCATCATCAAAACGTAACCAAATGACGCTATTAAGAAAGACAATTAGAAATATATATATTCACAAACATACATTACAAACTGTTTTCCTTTTTTACAACAAAAATAAATTGAAGGTTGCTGATTATGTTTGAATGTAGGAAATTTAAACGCTTTAGTTTTGATAGAGCTTTCATACCTAATTAGAGTACAGAATTTACTCAAATTGCTCAAATTATCCTTCATAATATTCCAACATATCTCCTTAAAGGTGCTTTTATGAACATCAATTACAATTAACTAAATTTCCTAAAACCAATTTGATTGAAATTCTTCCGAAAGAAAATTAACAAAGCCTATGTTAAATGGTCAGTCCTACCATAAAATTATAATTCTTGGATAATTATTTCATCAATGATTGCCGTAAAATTTTAAATATATTCTATGTTAATATGTAAATTATTTACTGAATATTTTAAAAATAAATATATATAATAGAGGGAAAATAGAGAACTCCATTAGATATATGGTAGGTGGTCTTATAGGATGTAGAAAAGCCATATTTTGTTGAAACATTTCCCGACAGTTTCCGTAATATATTTAAAAATGTACTATAGTATTATAGTGAGTGGAAAACATTTTACGCTACTCTTTTATGTTGCAAATTTAGAGAAGGGGGGCCACAGACTGATGAATTTCAGGCAAAAGAAGGAGCTTATCTTCTAACTATAGACGATATAATGTATGGATGTGATAATCGAGTTGTAGATATTTCCAGTAAGGGGAGTAATCACATGAATTTAAGCGTTATTTTTATAAATCAGAAAGCTTTTAATAAACAAAAAGGAATAAGGGATACTTCGTTATATCGTCATTAAATATTATGTTCCAAATGCCCTAGAGACCAATCTCTAATTATTTATTTAGCACGCCATTTGTATTCGGGTAACTCAAAATTTATTCAGGGAATATATAAAAATGCTACTTATAATGCTTATGGGTACTTACGTCCTGACTTAAACCAAAATATCCCCAATGGATATTGTGTTCGTACCAATCTTTTGTCCTTAGATTCTTTCAATTATGTACAGTATATGTACTATAAAAGAATAATCCCAATATTCCTTTATATTTTGACAACCATTTTTATTACAATAGAAAAAGAAAACTAAAAAGATTAGTAAGGAAAGTGCATATTTACTTAGATTTTTTATCAAAGGCAAAACCTTAAGAACGGAAAGCGATATTACAAAATGTGGATTCTGTATTAACTATGTTCACTGTGAATGTTTCTATAACGTATTGCAAGGACACTTTCCGTTAAATAAAAAAGAAAAAATAAATTTAAAACAAATCAAGTGGAAGTTAGGTATTTGGTAAAAAAAAAAAAAAAGCTACGTCATTAATGCCGAATATAAAGCGCATAATTGTACAAAACTGCTATTTCTCACCGCAATGCTTACACTCATTATATGATATACTCATTATAATTTAATTAAATAATAATTATCCAGCATATGCAAAAACTTGTTTTAATTACGCCGGAAAATTTGCATCATTATTAAACTATATCTTATCTAGATGATGAAATTAAAAATATTTTAGAAAACAAGAGTATGAGTTTTTTTTAAAAAAAAGGAGTACCATATAAAGAAGTGTTACAAAATTATGTCCACAATGTTCAAAGAACTACAACGTCAACTAGCATTGATACTATTAGTCACTCTTCCAGTGGTCACTTTTTCATTCCGTGTGCAATTTAATTGTAGATTATTGTAGGTGGAATCATTTTATTTCTTATAAAGTAAGGGATGAGAAAAGTGATGGTGGACATGTCAGAGCTGCGACTGGGAGGAAGAAAGGGGTTGGAAAATGTTATTTCGTCTTTCGCTTAGCTCCTTATAACTTCTCTCCTAATTATTCCATGTTAATTACCTTTTTTAAAAGAAAGGTCTAAGTACGTTCTACATATTATGTTTGTGTCATTTTTTGCTTAAATGTAGCCGTTTTGGTTAAAATTTCAAAAAAGTTTTTTCTCCTAAGAAAAAAATATTTCATTTAACAAAATATTTTGTATTATCTATTTATGCCAAATAGCTAAATTTATAGAAAGGGCATGAAATAAGAATAATCGTTTATTTTAAAAATCGTTGTTATGTAAAACGTATGGAAAACAACAGTATACAAAATCTAATATTTCACTCAAGAGAAGCAATTAATAGTCTTTTAATTATCATTTTACTGATTCCTGTATTATTTAATCCGTATTAATGTTAATTCTATAGATGTTCATAATATTTTACAGATATGTCTTAATTGTCGTGGAATACGTAATAAAGTCATATATTATTATATTACATTATATTATATTACTTATTATATTCATTATCGGATAAATAAAATATTATCTTCTGCTGTGAATCCACACTTTAGTCATAGAACACTACCAGAGTTCGAAGTTGTTCTTCTTACTGCAATCTTCATAACATTAATTATTCTTAATATTTCAATACACACTACAATACACCATTAAAACACATTCAGAAAGCAGTAAGAAAAAACAAGAAATAGTTAAAAGGGGAACAGAGGAACACACAAATATTTCCTGATTTCCGTTCCTTCACGTTACAAGCATTTTACACTGTTCAACCGATCGGCATAAAGTTGAGAAACGAACGGACTGGTACATGAAAGAATAGAATAAGAAGCCACGTAAAGAGGGATTCCCTTAATCAAGTTATGATATTCTCAGTTCCTTCTTGTTTCACGAGAGATTATTTCCTTCGCATTACTCTAGTAATACATGCCCTACCTGCGTAGTCCTCTTCGAGGTACCATCTTATAACCATGATTCAAGTAAATCGCTGAAAGAAGCTGTTTAGGAGCACAAGAATTATTACAGATTATTGGCACATATTGTCCTCTGCAATTAATAGTCCAACCCAAGTCAGTCAATGTAGGTAGTTCAGAATTTGCAATATGTGCTTTACGCCATATTATGGCTTGAAAATGTGCTCTTATTATGGCCGGACGCAGAGTATCTTGTGTTGGAGACATGCATGATTCATAGACTTGCTTTTTAGTGGAAAAACCACCACCGCGATTCTTTCAGGGATGTTATCTTTTGATTCTTAAGTACTCAGAGAGTATAAATGCATCCGGAACTCGAAACAATTCTTCATTAAAAGTATTTTTTCCCAGTAGTGACAAAGCGTCAAGAACTGTCTCATCAGCGTCCATATTTAAAAAACTTGTTTTCGTTTTACCGTAAAATGATTTACTGATATCACGCAAACCTATCCTGAGAGTGAGTGCGATCTGATGAAAGCATCAGCTCGTTTGTGACCTAACGCTTTGTGTATCATACGATCGGAATCATACGTATTTAGCTCCTGAGAAAACAAACCAGATATCCCTTGGAAGTTGAGTGTAGAATTCCATCACTAGTGCCAGAATATCAGTATCAGGGGAAAATACTCTTAGAATTGTGCTCCATTTAAACTTGCGAAGAGTGCGTGTAATATGATTTTTGTATCAGCCTCTTCTTTTGTTGTTACTAGAGATTCAAGACATTTGTTAGTAGGAAGAGGCTGATTCCGGTAGGATCCAAACTTTTCACCATTATCCAAGTTGGTTTCCACTAGAGAAGTACTGAAAACCTTCGATAGTCTGTGCTTGTTTTCATTATGAAAAAGAAGATTTTTTGAAAGGAATATTTTTATGTTTATTTTGATTTATCTTGTACATGAATGGAACACTACCTTAGTGCCTTCGATCTCTTGTTGTATATTTAAGAAGACATTATCTACGTATGTGTCAAAGACAACATGAGTCTCAGAAAGATGACCAAATTTCGACAAAAAAAAATGCAGGAATGATTTTTCAAATCAGAAATTGTTTTTGTCTCCTTTCCCCCTTTCAGTTTGTGGAATTCAATCATTCCATCGACAACTGCGATTTAATATTTTTTGTTCATCTTGAGTTGAAATACAGACATTTATGTTTAAGTTCTAGTAACACAAGAAGACGCTGATACAAAAATCATATTACATGCACTCTTTGCAAGTTTAAATAGAGCACAACTATAAGAATATTTTATCCTGATGCTGTTATCCTAGTACTAGCGATGAATTTCTACCCCAAGTTCCAAAGGATATCTGGTTGTTGTCTCAGGAGCTAAAACACTTAAGATTTCCAATTGTATGATATATCGAGAGTTAGGTAACAAACGTGCTGATGCTTTGATTAGATTGCACTCTCTCTCAGGGAATGATACCATTAGATCATTTTATGGTAAAACGAAAACAAGCTTCCTTATCACGGACGCTGAAGAGACAATTCTTGACGCCTTGCTATCACTAGGAAAAGATACTTTAAATGAAGAAATGTTCCGAAATCTGGAAGCATTTTACGGCATCCTTTACGTAAAAGCATTTGAACGGCCAAAACGACTACATTTGCGTAAAAAATCGCAATAACATAACATGTGGAACATACTTAGTCCTTTCTTTTAAAAAAAGATAACTAAAATGGAATAATTAGGAGCAAAGTTATAACGGATTAAGTGAAAGGTGACTCACCATTTCCCCCACCTATTTGTCCCTCCCAGTTGAGGGGCCGACGTGTCCACTATAACTCTTCTCATTCCCTACATTGTAAGGAACAAATTGATACCGTCCACAATACTCTCCGCACGAGATACCACTAGAAAACCCACTATATGGTTAGAGTTAAGAATCAGTGGTTTTAGGAGGAGGAGGATGGAATGCTACCTACACTCCCCGATAATTGCCTGCATAAAGCAAGACCTTTATTACAGAAAGTAAAGCATAATCCCCATATTCAATGGGATGACAATAGTAATGTTAATATTCATGATAAAGTAATTCCAGTTGCCGGTATATTAGATTTAATAGCGGGTTTCGTTAGGTGTCGTAAGATAAATATTCCTACCATATGATAGGTTCCTTTTTGCTGTACTATTAGCAAAACATAATATACCCTTAGAGTATATAGATAATCCTAATCATATATAATATGTTCGTAAGCTAACATCTGCTACTGCTCCAAATGAATAGAAGAAAAAGGAAGACGAGAAACAACAATGTAAACGTAAAGTTGTGTATGCAAGCGTGTTAGAGAATAAGAAGAGGCTGACCCTCATTCATGAATTCAGCTATATCGTATTTGGCTGTAACACAATATTGCAGATAGTGTGGTTTGTGTATATAGCAAAAATAAATGATCCATACTTCAAATATTATTTGCATCAGCCCGAGTAGTGACTATAATGTACATAGATAAGCACATTTTAAAAAGAGTATGGTATTGATAGTTTTCTAGATAGTTTATTTCATGTATGTCCGTAACAAAACAAAGTGCTAAAGCTGTTACGTACAGAAATTAACGTAGCTGGAGATGTAATAGGTGATAATAGACCTATTGAGGACAGTCTAAAATCACTATGGCAAGAAGCAAAAAGCAATTTAAAAGCTAAAGAACAAAATAAAACAAATCAAGTACTAACTACAGGAGGGAAAAGAAATGCTAATCTTGCACATATATATGGTAAGAAAAGGACGAAGAAACATATTTTTGATTAAGTATAGATGAGTGTAGTAGTTTTTATCTGACACTTCCAGTAACATTGCTATGAAATATTTCCTACAAAATACCCTGGCATGTTATAATATTTAAGTACATCATCCTCTTTTGTTGGAGAAAAGCGTCTCCAAAACAGATGTTGGTAAAGTAAATTATGCTTGTCTATTTCAGTATGTTTCCAAATATTCCAGTTATATTTCTTACCGTTTCAAAGATAAGGAAAATTGGAGTATAACTAACGTCTTATCAGAAAATTATTATCAATTTGATGATATTGTATCTCAAGTTAATAGTACAAATGTTATATTGAACGTACAAATGAAAGTGAAAGCATTGTTGAAACGAATAGGTCAGTACTGTAAGAAAATATCTGGGAGAAAATACAGAACAACGGCTATTCTCTGAATTAGCGAAAATACTAGGTTTTGAACATGTACAACAAGAAAATCATGTACTTGTCTCTCTTCCTCGTTATCCATGTGATTTACAAAAATTGCTACCCCTACACCTTTATATTTGTAGCTATATTCTAGAACTACAGTGAGTGAGAGGTATTGTTGCTCCACTGTAACGTATCATAAGTACAAATTTTAAAGAGCACGATGTAGTAATGTGTGAATATGAAAATCCTCACTATGTCACCATACAACATATACAGTTTGATCAAATTATTATTGATTCCAGGGATAGCAAATTTAATCCATGTGTAAAATCACATTTTCCATGTTAAATAATAATAATAATATAATAATAATAATAATAATAATAATAATAATAATAATAATAATAATAATAATAATAATAATAATAATAATAATAATAATAATAATAAGGTATTAACACTTAGGGCGCGAAATGCGTATATATACGGGGGTGATTCTGAAATTAAGGGGAATTTTCTGTCCCTCCGATTTTTCAGCCTCTAGATATACAATATTAAAGTAACAAAGTTATTATTAAATAAAAAAATAATTAATACTTTGTGTTCCCAGAGTTTATTTTAACATTTATTTTATTTTTCTGCTTTTAAAAAAAGCGAAAAATATGTGAAATGTAACCTCCGTGGAGTGTCCCCACCAACATTTTTCAACATTAACAGAAGAGAAAAACATGTTTGCACTAGAAAATACGTGAAAAATCCGCATAAGTTACTACTGTAAGACATAAATAATGAAACTACTTTGCAAGAAATTACATTTTAAGGTCATTTTCATGGCCTATTTAATGCCAAAATATTGTCCCTGGGTTGTGAGGTAACCTCCATGGAGTACTTTTAAAATTACCAGAAATTCTACTAGGAAGCAACACTGTCCAGTCTCTGGATCTGAAAGTGAAGCTCAGAGCAGCCATTTTGTGAGTGATATGTTGATAAGTGTGTGTGCAGTATTGTGTTCGTGAAAAATCTTCACATCTTGTGGAAAATACGTGCGTACTCTTTGATCTTGTAACCTCCATGTATTTGCTAGTTTTGTTATTAAAATTGTTGAAAAGGTTTTTTCAATTGATTATTGTTAAAATAGCAGTTTTCCTACTAAAAACGAAGTCATTGCATATATAGTCTTCTTGCTTTGAGTATCAGGCTGTCTGAAGTGCACTTTTGTAACCTCCATGGAAGTAACCTCCATGGTTTCTATCTAGCATGGAGGTTACACATGATCCATGAAGGTTACCATAATGAACAGTTCATGATATTATTATTTAAAAAATAGTTATATATTTGAATTACTATGAGTTTCTTATTGAAATGCTACCTATTAGAGCTACCCAGAGGAAAAATTCCAAAAATTCCACCATATGTTTGCTAAACATGCTACAATAATATACATTACATGTTGTCTTCAATAATATATGATTTGGTTGATGAATATTGAATTAAAATTCAATTTAATGTTATACATGAGTAAAATTTCGAAATATAACATCTGTACCATTTGTTGTTGCTTATCTCTTTGAACAAAAGCACTAAATGTTTGAAGTTAGGTGTTAGGATGTGCACTTTGTAGAGTCCAAGCTAATAAAAACAGGTTTGTTGCTGATTAAACCTGTATTATTAAAATTATTGATTTACATTTTTATTTTATAGAGAGAACAGCACCAAGAAAAAAAGAAAGCTAATAAAAAAGTAACAATGGAATCAAATAAAAGCGTTAATTGTAGAGAGGAAAAAGCCAAGTAAGGTATCAGAAATAGAAAAGAGAAGAAAAATGAAAAGAGAATCAGAAAGACGAAGAAGAGAAAGAATAAAAGCAGATCCTGTATTATACGAAGAATTCAAAAGAAAAGAGAGAGATAGATACAAAGCCAGAACTACAAGCGGAATGATTTTAAAAAATAGCAGATCTGAGTAAACGAGAGAAAAGAGCCCAGAGAAAAAATACGTGAAAATTTTAGAAGGCATAAAGAAAAGAAGAAACGAAGAAAAGAAGAAAGCAGTAAATAAAATGCTGGAAGAAGCAACTCCTCCTGACAGTGATAATGGTGGTAACAATCGAAATGTCGTAAGATATGATATTGTTGAGCCTAATTTTGACCTGGTAGAAACCAGCCGAAAGAAAAGTGGTAAGAAAATTGCAAAACGAAATAAAACTAACAAGGAGAAAGCAGATTTTGGTAAATGAGCTTCGGGGTAATTTTTCGCGAAGTGGTAGTGCATATTTAAAGTGTTAATATTACAAATTGGGAGAGCGCAACAGCCAAAAATAACGGAGAAAAAGCGTCTTGAAGTTTTCGACTCGCCCCATATATCGTACGACGCATGAAGTTATCAAGTGACGGCGTGGCAGATTAAGGAACATCTACGACTCACCTGCAAAGGGTGATGGGTTCGGTTTCCGCCCGAGTCAATTTTACATATTTTTTTTGCTTCAACTAATAAAGTAGCCATTTGTAGCTACAAGTGAACTATTAATTCTCCATATGTTTATAATGAATAAAACAATAGATATGTTGAAATCAGTTGTAAAATCCTTCAATGTTCCATGTTAACTATCAACAAAATGTAATCTATTCCGTAAATATATTGATATCACGAGTTATATTATGGTTGCCCCAGTTATTGTGTACAAAATGTTCTTCACGCTTCGTGTTTACATCTGTTGACAGTGTGCGAATTACAACTGGAATGAAGGGGGTAATCTCCATTGGTTATAGCTACTAAAGAGGATGGAAGTGCCGTCAAGTGACATGGGGAAGAAACACATTGGCATTAAATATGCGCAGACTAAGCTGCTTTCAATGTAATCCTGACACTAAATACAGTCATTTTCATGAGGGACAATACAACTCTGTGCCTGCTGCACAGAGAAAAATCCGTTCTCTGGATAGCGGTATATTGTACAAATATACGGTATCCTCTTGCTTACTATAGAAATGAGTACGGAGCATACCTTATCCGTATGCTACATAGGCACTGCCATTACGTGTTACATCAAGCCGTTGCAGGATGTCTGACATAATACTTTTCCGTATATCACATGCATATACTTATGTTATCTTCGTCAGCAATATGTTATATACGTTCATTTGTATGTGAGATCCAGACCGTCGACATTGTTTCATACGGAAAGTACGTATAGATGGAACACTTATACAGAAAGTATTATAAAACATGCGTTTTCAGTTATACGTCTGCTGTACGTTGTCCAAAGACTACAGGAATTACGCATGTAACCTATCTCTTTAAGTACGTCACCTACAATTTGTTCTCAGTGTGTTTCAACCATAAAGTGTATTCTTTTATGTAACAGCATTTATGAACTGCTACAACTTGTTTTCAGATCTTCGTACTCTTACTCTAACCTAACGATGCTCAAAAGCAAATAGAGCCACTGTGGGTACTAAAGACATTGTTGCAGGGTTGGAACAGCTTTTCTTGGAAAATAGAACATTCCGGTTTACGTTTACTGCAATTTTAGATGTGTACAGAAATCTATATTAAGCATTCAATTCAAAATATTACATTGTCTTACATTTTACCAGTGAGTAAAACTTAAATATATCTTCACTGAGTATGTTTTGTAACCTCCGTGGACATTAATGTAACCACCGTGTTTGTCAAAATAATAAATTACCATTTTTTTAAAAAAATATATTTTCTTGACCTCATCCACTGTAATGGTTGTATTTGTTTGGCCCTTAGGTGTGTAAAAAATAAATTATACATTATTTCTTCGATTTTTAATTTTAAGATTTTTCCAGTGCCCAAATTCCCCTTAATTTCAGAATCACCCACGGATTGCGTGCTCTTTATAGAGACGTGACGTCCTTATTTCCACAGGCCGAAGAATTGTGTTATGTATGGCTCTCAAATTCGCATGGAAACGGATTTCGTTGTAAGGACATGGTCTACAAGGTCTTGTTTTCATGTAAGGTCTTGTTTTCAGCCTTTTGCCAGATTATGACAGTGAGGTTGTACGTTACGTGGCCGGAAGTAATTTATGTTCCTAAGTAATTTTCTGTTGTTGATATTCGAGAACTCTTTATACAGACAGGTTCTATACCGGTGTATCTTTGACAGAAACTCTAGAAACTATCCAGAGAGGGTTAGTGTGAACACTTATGAAACAACGAAATGATACTCCGAAAGAAGTACAGGTTGCCAAATTGAAGAACGGTAAAGACATATATATATATATACAGAAGGCAAGTATATACCCTAGTGCAGAATGGAAGGATAAACGTGACATATCGATATTATCTACCAGGCACACAGCAGATATTGGAATTGTAATGATTAAAAGAGAAATAGAGACAGATAAACCATTATTGGTATTGGATTATAATTCGAAAAAGAAAGGAATTGACCTCCTCAATCAAAAATTATCATATGCTTTACCCAAAGAGTAAAGCATGAAATGGTTGAGACAGTTTGATATACACACGATTTTGATGGCAGTGGTGAATGCGGTACTTGTGCACAACACAGTGAAACGAAAAAATATGTTTCGCGTTGTATTCGTACGTTATGCTCACAAACAGTGGAATCAACAAGTGAGACAGCAAGGCAAAATAATGGCAGCGCGAAAATTGTTTGTCTGTTTGAACGGCACTTTGGAGAAAAGCTACCGTCAGGAAAGCCCAGACGGCTGACAGAACGAATGTGAGTAGTGTGCACTGCAACACTGCAATCAGAGGGACAAAGAGTATAAAAGGACAGTAGGTATTATTGCCCATGTTCAAATGTTAATATGTGTTCCGAAATGATTCCATTTATTTCACACAAGGAGCAGCTATGGTTTGTAACTGCAGAGATCTACGAAGTACCGACAGATTTTGAGAGGTATTTTGGTGTACCCTATGTTTTGTCTTTGGTGCAAAAGTAGCTTATGCTATTCTCGTGTGTACCATACAATACTCTACTGTTCGTGACATACATTTTTATGTGCAAATAATGCTATTGTACTCAGTTTGTATCTTTATAGCGTTTATACTGACGTATATATTATTTTTCAAATTCGAAAAATAGTGTCATTCAAAAATATCGCAAATATACCGATATCAAATATAGCGAAGCAAAACTACGCTAATTATTCAATGGGGAACCATAATTTATTATTCTGACAAAATTTCACAAATTATTTCATTTATTGCTACTGTATGTTAAAATGAAAACTGCCAAAATCCTGCCGCGAGCGAGAAAAGGACAGTGCATACGGCCTAGGTGCCCAAAGTGTTAAGAGAAAGCTAGTATGAATATTATTAGCAGAAAACCTAGAGTGGGAGTGTACAAAATCAGAATTGGAAAATTTTGCGAGTCTGTTTACTCGAACGAGAATTACAGAAATAAAATTTTGCCACATAAAACTGTTACATCAATATTTTATAATGCATCAATGGAATTTGTAATCCCATTTCATGGTGATGATTATATTGATTTAATGCACACATCGTTATATATTAAAGGTAAAATTACTGTAACTGGTGCTTCTAAGTTTACATTTGCTGGTAAGAAAATTAGATCTATAAACCATTTTCTCAGCGAATGTCAAATGTTTAAAAACTCGACTTAATTCGTATTTCTCCCACGCATATCCATATCGATAGTATGTTGAAAAAGTGTTAAATTATAATTCCAATGCAAAAACAACACACTTTCAGAACGGAATATGGTTCAAAGATGCTGCCGGCTATGTGAACTGAATGGACGAGAGTAATGAAGATTTTTAACAATGTCATCTCACAGGGTTAATTCAGTCCTTTCAATTACTGGGCTATATTCATGTTACTATTTTCAATCAACAAAAATTTCTACTTAGTGTATAGCACTGCTTATTAAGCTGATTCCATCCAAAGCGTTTTATTTTCTAATGGGCGAAACATATTAGGGGGAAAAGTTAGAATTATGGATGCAACACTGCTAGTGAAAAAGATTGACGTGTCACCTGCTGTGAAAATACAAAATTAGAAAATTACTGAATCCTAAATTAAGAGTTAAATATAATTTAACAATGCTGCATATAAAAAGAGAACGTTTATCGCAAGGATGCCACCCTTCCTGATACCACCCTTCGAGATATGTTTTCTGGAATAGGAAACGTGTTATTATTGTTTTTGTTATTAATGCTGATTTTAATGGTACTTATAAACTAGAATCTTTTAATTTTAAGGATTTTAGCATGTCATTTTTTAGATTGTATGTTGACTGAACTCCTCTTCCCAAACAACTACTGTCAGATATTGATAATAATCTACATAGGCAAGCAGATTCTACGTTATTTATAAGGTCTGGTATTTGTTATTCTAATCAAGGTAATTGTATTTCGCTTAGCGAATATCTTAATGGTTATATTTTAGTGGTGTTTGGTTTAGCTTCTGATTCTACTGCTAGCGCTTCATTTCATACTAGTTCACAGCGGCAAGAAAGTGGGCGCTTAGAGACTCATTTTAAATCGAAAAACTCATATTTTGCGAGTCGTCCTCTGAACTAGAAATCGATTTCCAAAGAAAAAATATAATCTGAATAAGATGTTTAATACCCTTCAGCTTTATGAAGCATTACATAACTTGTCTAATGAACATTTTATACGTATGTTTGCTGCACGTCAATTATCACGGTTGATGCAAACATTTCCTACAGCTATAATTATAAATACTGATCCTTGTATTAACTTTGAGAAAATTGGATTGCCATTTATGTTTCTAATTCAGGCCATGGTGAATATTGGTATAGTTATGAGATATCACCCTATATACTTTATCATATAACGAACTTAGAACGAAACTGTTTTATACATGGAATAATAAACTCATTCAAGATGACGTATCTCAATTTTGTGTATATTATTGTTTTATTTTATATATTTAGCCTCTCGGGCTTCAGGTTATTCACTGCCTAAGTTTCTATCAATGGTTCCTTATACTAATAGTAATAGTAATGATTTTATACTGTATACGATAACGACAAGTGTAGTATATCATAAATTATTAAACTCTATTTTAACACCCCTCTCTCTCTCTCTCTCTCTCTCTCTGTGTGTGTGTGTGTGTGTGTGTGAGTATGTATGTGTGTGTATTTCGTGATATATTCACAGTTACACACTATGTAATCTTTAGTATGTTAAATACAGTTTAAAACAAAACAACTTCTCTCAAACTATTTATTGCTATGCGAAATAAGGGCTGAATAAAAGAAAATAGCCAGTACACTCCCATTTTTCGATACAAGTAGGAAAACATGTATCTCTGTTATGTTCGATACAGGTGGTAAAGATTACATACATTACGTACTAAATCTAATTACAGTTTGGAAATTGCGTAATCTTTACTACATTCAATAGAGGCTGGAAAGCCTGCCATGATCTCTTAACCGCTACAATGTGTACGATTTCTATACTATGTTCAATAGTGGCTGGAAAATGTGTCATACGCTTTTACAAGCCTTGAGCAAGGGATCAAAAAAAGGACAAAAGACTACGGGATGTAGTTACAAAAAGATATTTAGAATCTGATAAAAATTGGGCCAGATCGATAATTTTTTATTATATTTAAATTTACGTTTCGAGTCTGTGAATTCCATTGTATCGCACAATAAATCAAGCTGAAAATGTAGTGCAAGACAATTATACTTTACTACGATCAATACAAATAGAGCAGCAGTAATAATGGTTATGGGAAAGTAATTTCACACAATAAAATTGTTTAATACAATCTAGTTAAAAGAATTTCTTCTCTTAAGTTTCATTAATACATGTTCATTATCGCATTTTGATAGATATGTATATTGTTAAGTATGGATGATGTTGGAGAAGAGAGAGAGCAAATTTTGATATATCTTACGTCTACGAGCTTAGCGGCACCTCAGTATGTTATTATATAAATGGGAACTATTATATGTAGAATATCTGTAAAAAAACATATTATGGGAAGACGAGTATATATACAAGGTCTTTTCAAAAGGGGCACAACGAGGTGCATATATATATATATATATATATATATATATATATATATATATATATATATATATATATGTATATAAAAGCATGGAGTGTGGTAGAAACAGATTTGTTGTGTATTTCTACTTTAACTAATCATCTATCTAATGTTTCCAATGGTCGCTAACGAATAACAACGTTGAGATCATAGTTGAAATGTGAGAAAATTATAGTTTCTTTTCATAATGCACTAAAGAAGAATTTATTTTCTAATTGAAAATGTGTATGGTCCTACCTACTTAACATGACTTTATATTAGAGCGAAACTATTTCGTAAGTGGCAGTATTAAGAAGCACATTTATAATAGAACTTTGAACAATATTACATTTCTAAGTAATTGAAACATAAAAGTTACATATTCATACAGACATACGTCGACATCTTTTTTCGCCTACAGTCGTTTAAAACTAATATTCTTGTTCTAAACTTAAGTAGCTTCTTGCTAAACCAACTGGTTATTTTAGGATATACCACGTTATAGTCCGTTATATTTATGTTACACAGAACCATCCTTTATTAGGTACTCTTCTATAATATTTCCATAAGACAGTATGTCAAATGGAAAATGAAATCCCACGCTTTAATCTACAAAGAATTCTACTATTATGAAATACTGAGACGGTTGGAGAGATGGTTAAGAACAAATCTTAATGATAATGATACAGTTAGATACCAATATATGTATTTTTTTAAACTTTTTGATTTATAATGGTCAATTTAACCTAAATACTTTCAATTTAAAACTTTGTTAATTCCACATTTCTCACATGTGTTTCTTTCAGTAGGTACTACTGTAAACACTAATTCACTTTATTTTCTTTATTGCTTTCTGAAAGAACTTCTTAGTCTTAAGCAAGAAGTACTTCATTTTAATGACGAAATTTCAGCATGTGTATGTTTAATAAATTCACTTAGAGCAAAGCATAACACTACTACTAGTTCAAAAATTTCATAATCAAAGAATGGATATAATAGGAGAATTTTTAGGTATTTCCTTAAAATTCATATGATAATTCTTGAAATTAACAACAGTTTTCTGAACTGTCCTATTGAATCAATTATACTTTTCTGGTGGGCCAAACAAAGGTTCCCTGTCATCTTATGATTTATTCTGTTCAGTAATATGATTAAATACTCCATTGCAATTACTTCCATGGCTTTTTTTTCAGATTGCTCTGTTTCCAGGGAAAGAATTACCTTCCTTCCAACCAAAATTAAATGAAACTGACCAATTTAGTTTTAGAATGGAGAGCCATTATATTATGCACGAAGATGTTGCTGAAGAGAGAGTTCAACTTTCAGTTCCAATAAGTTTGAGGAAATGTAAATTTGTAAATGAAGTTGACGGATTGTGGGCTTTTAGGTATTATTCCCAGGACGCCTGTGTTCACCAATATTTTGCTGAGAGGGAAATCGATTTATGCAATTGTACATTAGTGAAGCCTCTACTTCTTAAAGGTAAAGGCCAAAAAAGAGTTCTAGATGCATTAAGTCATCTTTCTATTTTGTTGGTAACTAAGTGCTTTTCCCTCACTTTTTGGATTTTTCCGTTTGTCAAACCACCTTTAACTAAACGGAACACATTATTCATCAATATTTTATCACTTATAATATCTAATGTTTCTACTGATTTATCACATATTAATTTACTATTTTTAATAACAAGAATCAATGTGTGTTTTATATCTGATGCAAAACATTCTCTCTACAGCAATGTACTTTTTGTTTTCAGCTAATATAGTTAAAAGATAACAAAACCTTGGGTTAGTTCTTTCTGTTGAATGCATGTTATACGTGAAGTCGTCATTCCATAATTCATATTTCAAAAATGCTATACTTATTTCAATAATGCATAATATATTGTTGTAAGCCTACCTTAAAGCGACAAGAAACAATCAATTTTTTTCTATATTTTGACATTCCTAGCAAATGCATATATTTCTATTTTTAAAGAGTGATAAAGCCGTAGTCTGTTAAATTAATCTTAACATGTCACTTTTCTTGCAATATATAGTAGATAAGATTTTCATGAAGTTGCATCAAAAATGAAAGGAACTGAGTTCGACCCCTATGTACTCCATCTTGGACATGATATGTTCATGAAGGAAAATGGATTTCTTTTTATCAAATGTACTCTAAGACTTAATTATAAGAAGGATGTATTATTTATTTGGTTTATTGAACTTCTGCATATGGCAGAAAACTCATTTATTAACCTTTCTTGTTGTCCTTTTACTTCTCTCATTTTATTTGCCCCTGTCCTTAAAGGCAAAGCAAAGTTTTCATTTTCCTTATTGTTAGCTTTGCTTTCTCAATAATTAAGCACAATTTAATCATATTAGATTCTTTCGTTGAATAACGTCTAGTTGATGATTTCATAAAAGTTTGTTAAAATTTTCAAGTGTCTGTATTTCTTCCGTCTCTCACGTAAAGTTGCTTATTTTATATTATGTAAGACTTGTTAAATATACTTAGAAGTAATTGGAACACCACGCTGGTTTCCTATTATGTTAAAGTGGGATTTCCTGAGAGTGTATGATGACATTCTCAGAGAAGAAAAACACCATTTTGGAGAAGGTCAGGAGAATATGACGCAAATTCTAGGAGATATAACATAACAATACTAGTGTTGAAATAAATCATATCAACTCTTGAAAATAGGGAATACACCTTCTGTCCTAAGACATTACTTAGAGCTGATACACGGCACGTACAGACCTTCGACTTAGATGTCGTTGGTTCTACGGAATTTTCTTTCATTTGTCGTTCCACTTTCTACAAAATTTTTCTTTGTATTCAGAAGGAAACTATTACCTGAATCTATAATTTGCATTCCTCAATTTTTAATTCAGTATTAATATTTAATTTTGAATTTCAAAATCTTTTCCTCAAACCAAATACCAGTAGTGGAGAACCATCCCAAAAATCGGTTAATTTATTAACAGTTAAAGTTAATATCTTAAACTTTCAAAATTTATTTGAGATGAACGAAGCTACAGGACAGCTCTATTACAATAACATTTAATTTATCACAAATTTTAGCCATCGTATGTGCAGTTTTGTTACTTTGAGGGAAATATGAAAAGTATAAGGGGTTCCAAATTCAAGATTACTACTGAAATATTTTTATGGTGATACGAGATCACGGAGCTGCTAATTACTTACTTTTGTAGAGAATTCGTAAATGAAAACTATCTTTTCTCTGTGATCAAACATAGCCTTATTACTTCAAAGGAGTTTTGATATCATTTTATGCATTCTTTTTGTTTGTTCAAAGAAAGAAATTTCGAATGATGAAATAGAGGCGTGTAGAGTGCGACCACCATTTAAGAATCATGATTTGTTTTCAATTCCCCTTTCCTTCTAACAGACAAAAACTCTAGCTTTCAATTGTTTTAGTTGGCAGACCTTCCATTCAAATGTATCCTCATCACCAAAAATACCTTTACTACGTCGTGACGGGTATGTGACCGCGAAGTTCTCCAATTAATGGAAGGTTGCATATAGATTAGTGATTAATTTTGAAGAGTAGTTTTTTTTATTTTGGCCAAGTTATTAAGGTATGCATAGCGAGTAAAGGCACAGATTTGAGGCATCAATGTACTGTCAGCTCTTAAAAGGTTAGTGTCATAGTTTCGCGATTTTAAATACCACAAGATGTAACACTGAGAGTGTAGATCGCCTTACTTTCTCAAATCCTGTCCGTAGCGTATTAGTCAAACCACTCATCTCCAGACGTGATGTAAAGAGAAAAGAAAGAGATACCAAATCTGCAAGATGTATGTGATTCACTAAGTAAATGTAGGAATTAGTTAAAGGCCACGTAAGAGATCGAAAAGGAGATGCAGAAGTCTGATCTCTTAGCAAGTACTAAAGAAATGAAAATATAGGTAAAAACGGGAACAGGTCAAAACTCCCACAGCCAAAACCCCCACACTCAAGAAATGTCAAAACGCCCACACAAACGGTCATAACTCCCACACAAATGGACAAAACTACCACACATAGCACCGGTCCATAATCCCCAAACAAATGGACAATACCCCCACACAAATGGGCAAAACTCCCACATGCAGAAATTGTCACAACTGCCACACAAATGGACAAAAACCCCACACAATCGAACAAATCTCCCACACTCTGAAATGATCATGGTTGCATGTTTTGCCCTTGTATTTTTTTCTGTTGCAACTTCTTGCACTGTTTTCTAATGACAGAAACAATAAAGTAGACTTCATAAACAGCCGCAACAAAGACGTGCAATCACTATCATTTTAGAGTGTGGGGGATTTGTCCGATTGTGTGGGGGTTTTGTCCATTTGTGTGGCACTTGTGACAATTTCTGCATGTGGGAGTTTTGACCATTTGTTCGGGAGTTTTGTCCATTTATGTGAGGATTATGACCATTGCTATGTGTGGCTGCTTTGTCCATTTGTGTGGGAGTTATGACCGATTGTGTGGGCGTTTTGACATTTCTTGAGTGTGGGAGTTTTGCCTGTGGGGCTTTGAACGTTCGTGAGTTTAGGAGATTTGTCCATTTGTGTGGGAGTTATGACTTGATTGTGTGGGCGTTTTGACATTTCTTGAGTGTGGGAGTTTTGCCTGTGAGGGTTTTGACCGTTCGTGAGTTTGGGAGATTTGTCCATTTGTGTGGGAGTTATGACCGATCGTGTGGGCGTTTTGACAGTTCTTGAGTGTGGCGGTTTTGGCTGTGGGTGTTTTGAAACTATACCCGTATAAATTGCAAAAGGTACCACATCATTTATATTTCTCTTCTTATTTTCTAGTATATTTCTTCAGATACAAACATCTCTATCCAGAATTAGGGGATAAACTGTACATTTCGATTTCAAGAATTAAATAAGAGAAAGTCTCTTTACTTTGTCAAGATTCGAACTCTCAACCTCTGTATGTATAAGTCAGCGCTCTACCGCATGAGCTGATAACTTGTGTTGCAAATGAACTGATTTCTGCAAGTAGTGGTTGATGAATAGCATAGATAATAATAAGATAATTTAGAAAGTGGGATTCCTTAAAGCTTTGTTGCCCGTAGTAAGTCCTAATATGATATTTTGGTATATATATATATACAATTGTGGTTTATAGTACGTGCTGTTCAAACTTCACAAGTCACGGCTGTAGTCCCTTACGGGTGATATACTACAGTAGAGTAGCATCCTCCAACCATAAAGAAATTTTCGGTTTAGTCCTATGCCCTAAGGGGGAAAAGAGGTTCAGAGTGAGAAAAGTGTTTTAGAAATTATGAAATATAGGATATCTCACGAGGTGAGTGTCCCTTTCAGCTGCGAGTCTATATAAGACGTGGATCTAGAACTTAACGTGGAACTCGAACCACATGATTCCCGCATGGAATCGAAACCCGTATCACCTCTAGCTCTATCATGGGGAAAACGGGGACATGTATAAATAATCTAAAATAAACGATATTAATGTCAAATCCATAGCTTTTGAGGCTACTGACATGAAGTTTTAAACTCCGGACATCATTGACATCAAATGTTTTGCCCTATCTGCACAGACGTTTGAATAGATGTTTTAAAATTAGTTTTAGAATAGTTTTCATTTTCGTTGAAATGAATATGGACACTGCCGATATCCTTAATGTCCAATTCTTTACTCTTCGTTAGCGGCTAATTTATTTATTTGGTCCTGGTGGAAATGCATTTCGTATTATTTCATTTCGATTCAAACACGTATTCTAATAAAAAAACAGTATCAAATATATCTTTGAAACAAAAAACTATTCTTCCCGCCCAACGCCGATTATGTCAACTAGCACATAAATAATTTAAGAAACAGTAAGTATACTTAATTAAGATAGAAATTTATATTTTCGAATGCTGTGTATGGATTGTTAATTCATGCTTTGTCTAGTAAACTAGGGTGTATCTGGGATATAATCTAAAGTATAAGGGAGAACTGTGGGAGGTACATTTTACTAAACTACTACCTAATTTACTGCGGAATGATTTCACACAATTTATTTCTAGATTATCTAGACAAGATTGAGAGTGAGACCGCTATTGGACGATCGAAAAAAGATTAATGCTGATTTATTCTGATACCATCTCTACTTCGGGCCTTGTTCTCTTGTTGCTGATTGCGTAGTGCACCTACATAAGACGTCGTATATTTACTAAATAGCTATTTGAGAACTTACCATCCAATGACATGAAATGAAACAGAATACTGCTGATGCGCAGCGCGTTCGAACAAATACTTTTAATCAGATTTTTTCAATTATGTTTATGTACCTCTAAGAAAATTGCACAATATTTTTTTTATATTTTACAATACAATAATACCAGTTAAAATGATAGGTAAGAAAAGTGTGCGTTTACTTAGATTTTAACAAAGGCAAAACCTAAAGTACCCAAGGCAACATAACAAAATGCGGATTCCGTTTTAACTCGCTCTATTTGTGAATGTTCATACAACGTGTTACAAGGAAACATTCCGTTAAATAAAAAAGAAAAAGTAAATTAATAAATTTAAAAAAGAACTGAAGTACTTGGTAAAGAAAGGTCCATAATTAAAACAAAAGCAGAAAGAAAAATTGCACAAAGAGGTAGTTTTCTCACCGCATTGCTTACACCTATTATAGGAGGTATGCTATCTATTTTAAATAAATAAATATGCGGCATGCGCAAAAACTTATTTTCATTTCATCAGAAAAATTAGTTCATTATCAAACACTAATTTAGATGAAATGAAAAGTATTTTAAATAATAAAATTATGAGTGTTGAAGAAAAATGGGAACGCTATAAAGAGGTGTTACAAAAATGTTTACACATTGTTCAAAAACCTACCGCAACACAATCAACTAGTGTCACCACTAAGGGGCTAGGGGAGGAGGATAAGGAGGAGGATCATGAAATACTATCTACACTTCCCGAAAATTGTCTGCGCAAAGCAAGACCTTTATTTCGTGAATTGAAACAAAGTTCCAACATTCGATGAGATTACAATGGCATTGGTAATATTTAAAATAAAAATTATTCCTGGGGCCAATATAGTAGATTTAATACCGGATTGTGATAGGGGTCGGGACCGGTCTTGAACCTTTTGCATTATCTTTAGCAAAATCCATTATACCCTTAGAGTATATAGGTAACATGCAACGTACAGAATATATTCAGAAGTTGACAGCAGCACTGCTGCTGCTGCTGATCCAAAATAAGAAGAAGATGAAGACTACAAGGAGGTGGAGCCACCACGTAAACGTAAAGTTGTGAACAGATGGCGTGATTATTAAATATGACGAAACTTACTAATATTTATTATAACCCATCACACCCTGCATCATTTTCAACTGCTACGGCATTATGGAAAGCTGTGAAGAAATCAATACTTTTATGCGATGTGTAGCAGTAGGTAGAAGAACAACCGACTTTTACACTGCATAAAACAGCACATACAAATTTCCACGTAACCCTATTTACTGTCCAATATTGAAGATCAGTGGCAAGCTGATTTAAAGGATATGCACAACCTGCAAAAGTATAATGATGGCTACAAGTACATTTTAAAAGTGATTGATTTATTTAGTTGCTATACATGGGCAGTTCCTGTGCGTACAAAGACTGTTGAAAACATCATAAAAGCATTTAAGCAAATATTTGAATCTACCCGTCGTAGAACCTTACGTCTACAGACTGATAAAAGTACAGAGTTTGTTAAAAACTTTTTCACCTATTCTTAATGAAGCAGAATATTAATTTCTTCACAACACAAAACACCGATATTAAGGCAATTGTGGTGCCACGTTTTAATCGAACTCTATGTAACGAATGTGGAAATATTTTACAAGAAAGAAAACATACCGTTACATAGATGTGCTACCTAGACTTGTTAACTCATATAATTGTAGACCACATAGAGCTTATCAATTAGCATCCGTCGGGTTGAATCAAGATACGTTTCAACAAGTTTGGAATAAATTAATAAAACCATCGTGTCATACTAACACTGCAAAATATAAAGAGGGCGATATTGTGCGTATTACTAAAGGAAAGCGACATTTTTAAAAGGATTAAAAACAGAATTGGACTGTAGAGATTTTAAAAATAAAACAAGTGATATGTAAAGAAAAGAAAGTAGTTTATGTTTTAGAGGATTTAAATATTGAAGTGATTGATCGTATATTTTATGAAGAAGAATTACAAGGAGTGCCTTTGCCTAAAGTTTATGAACTAGAATAAATTCTATAATTTAGAGGTAAGCGTGTACCTACTCCTCGGCAGGGGTTCCCTCCTTGAATAAATGGATTCCTTTATCATATTTAAATAACATTAAGGCGCAATACAATATTATAAATTCATGTTATATTTGTGTATATAGCAATAAAAATGATCGATCCATACTTTCAATATTATATTCATCAAGCACGAAGTGTATATAATGTGTATAGGGACACCATACATAATTGGATATAGTATTGTAGTTTTAGGTGGTTTATTTCGTATTGTATTCCCATTATTACAACAAGGGTTTATTAGATGATAACAGACCTAATGACGAGGTTATAAAATCACACTGGCAAGAAGCAAAAATAATTTGAAAAACAAAGCTCAAAATAAAATAAATCAGGTATTGGTAGGATCGGGCAAGAGAAGAAAAAGGGAAGTTCATTTTACCCAGACAAGTGGTAATAATAAGAAAAAGAAGAGGGAGAGAGATATTTTGATTAGTTGATAAATATGGACCAGAGCACTAGCTTTTATCTTACATTCCCCAGTAGTAATTCTTTGGAATATTTTCTACATAATACTCTGTTCTCTTATACTACCAAACTATATAATCCTCTTGTGTTAGAGAAAGGGTTGTAGGAGACAGCTCATGTTGGAGTTCATTATACCAGTTTATTTCAGAATGTTCCCAAATATACGAATGCTATTTATTATCGTATACTGAATAAATAAAACTGGAATATAACTCAGATTCTACCAGAACATTATAATCATGTTCACGATATTCTATCTCAAATTAATCATAAAAGTGATATATTAAATTTACAATTAAACGTTAAAGCATCAGTAAAACGTTTGAGGTGGGTAGAGTGAGAAAAGATTAGGAAAAGCATAAGAAGTACGTCTATCTCCCGATTTAGCCAGAATACTAAGTTTTGAGCATATACAACAAGAAGATATTGCAGCTGAGCATCATACTCGTTATCCGCCTCATTTCCAAAAATCGCTACCCACACTCATGTATATTTATAGTGATATTGTAGAATCTCAACTGGTAGGTGGTACTATAGCTCCATTGTTAATATTGTAAATACATATATTAAAGGGTATGGTGGTAATATTGTGCATATCTTTAAAAATCCTAATTATGTTACTGTCCAACGTAAACAATTTTATCAAATTATTATTGGTTTAAGAGATAGTAGATAATCTAATTCCTTTCCAATGTGGTAGTGAATGTTTAAGATTACATTTTCGCTAACGTTATTAATAATCATAATAAACTATTATAAAACTAATTAGGGATAAAACTAATAGTAATAAAGAGAAATGCAGTGTGAGTGTATGAAATCAGAATTAGATTTATTGCGGGTTTACCCATTCAAACAAGTATTATAGGTAATAAAATAGTTCCACATAAACCTGTGGCTTGCATATCTTATAATACACTAGTAGAGTTTTTAGTTCCAGCTCATGGTGATGATTATGTTGATTTATCGCATACAATGTTATATATTAAAGGTAAAATTACTAAAACAGATGGTTCTAATTTTGCATCAGCTGATAAGACAACTGGTCCGGTAAATGATTTTCTCAATGCAATGTTGAGCGAGGTGCAAATATATTTAAATAATCAATTGATCTCCTACTCCTCACATACATATGAATATCGATCGTATATCGGAAAAATACTAAATTATAATTCCATTGCTACATCAACGCATCTTCAAACATTAATGTGGTTTAAAGATACTGCAGGTTATATGGATAGTGTGGCCAATAGTAATTTAGGGTTTAAACAACGTTTTCTTCTCACTATTTTAAGACAGTCATTTGTTTTATTGGGTAATAATCATTCTGATATTTTCAGACAGAAGAAATTTCTACTGAATAACGTACAACTGCGTATTAACCTAATTCTAGCTAAACCTGCATTTTGTATAATGGGTGAAGCAGATACTGATGGAAAAGTTTTAATTATCGCTGCGACACTGCTCGTAGAAAAAGTTGATGTATCAGCCGTAGTGAAAATAGCACAGAATGAAGTATTACAAAACACTAAATTTAGAAAAAATATCTTATAACAAAAGTGCTGGTTAAGACAGAAACTACCACAAGGAATTATGGAAAGTGTACTTCTAGATCTGTTTTCCGGCATAGGGCCTAAGCTTATTATTTTTGGGTTTGTTAATAATACAGCTTTCAATAGTACTTACCAGGAAATTCGTTTAATTTTAATCATTTTATTATGTCATTCTTTACGTTCTATGTCGATGGAAGACCTGTTCCATCCAAACCACTACAACCGGATTTTGATAATAAGCGATACACACAAGCATATTCAAAGTTATTTACAGGTTCTGGTATTTATTATTCTAATCAAGGTAATGATATTTCACTTGGTGAATATATTAATGGTTATACTATATTGGTGTTTAATTAAACGCCCGATTCTAGTGCTAGTGCTGCATCTCATACTAGTCCACAACGCCTAGGAAGTGTACGATTAGAGGTTCATTTTAACGAAGCACTGGTATCTCCTGTAACAGCAATTATTTATGGCGAATTCTCCTCAGAATTAGAAATTGATTTCCAAGGAAAATATATTAATTTATTAAAATGTTAAATACCCTTGAACTTTATGAGGCATTACAACAAAATTTGAATCAAATCATTTATAGGCGTATATGCTGCACATTAGGTACCTCAGTTTATTCACACATTTCCTGCTGCGATAATTATAAATAATCATTCTAGTGAAAAGTCTGGTGAACATTGGGTTGCTGTTTACATATCTAATCCGCGTGTGGGTTGGTATTTTGATAGCTATGGTATATCACCCTATACACAATATGATATGGTTTTTAAACCTGCTTGTATTATACATGGAATAATAGACGTATTCAAGGGGACTTATCTCAATTTTGTGGCCATTACTATCTTGTATATCTAGCATGTCGTGCATCTGGTTATTCACTAGACGTTTTCTTAAATAAATTCTCAATCACAATGACTGATGTTAAAGATTTTATACTTTATTTCTTTAGGAAAACGTGAAAATCACTGGGGCGAGATTAAGGTCTCCGTAAACGCTTCTGATGGTCACAGGAGTGAGATTAAGTTCTCCGTAAACCGTGTGTATGTGTGTGTTATATTTATGTTCTGCTCTACTAAGTTAAAATATATGCATTAGTGAACAAAATCGTTGTAAAAGGCTACAAAATGAACAACCTAAACTTTAACTCCACCATTTCCGTCCTAAGCTCTAACTGAGAAAGAAGAGTTTGGTTAGGCACCCCCGTAAACTTTTCCTATATGTTGCGTAGGTGGGTAAAACGTACCCCTGCTACTGGTTCATTCTTTTCTGTATTAAAGAGAACGATAATCTCTACTACGTTACGTGTTATGGTTTATGGCTTGAAATTTGCATATGATAATGAACCAAAGTTACTATGCTGATGATCTGATTGTCTAGCACAGTTTTTAAGCCTGTTGGACTTGATCTCACTAGCCATTCACCTTGCAAAATTATCCACGCAAACTGCCGTGTTGCCAAAACTCAACTGGTTATTGTGAAATATCTTTTCTTCCTTCTTGACCTCGGTATTGCATTCCAACCTTTTCATTAGCGGCTGCATGCAAACTATTAGAAGTGTTATTCTTTGGCTGGGTTGTGATAATCATTTCTTACCAGTTGGTTACGTAGGATACATTTACTACATAAAACACAATGCTCTTCGCGAGCATACACTCTACGCTATCGACTTGAAGTCGTCTCTTTGTGCCATACTCCAAGTTGATAAAGTCGGAATTGATTTGCAGCACAAAAATACAGTTTACATTGGGCGGATGCGGTACCAAAGATGCACGTGAATTTGTCAACTCGCGCAAAAACCATTTGCCTGTGACAAAAAAAAAGAAAACAAAGAAAATCACAACGCTAAAGCCTCATCATCACACAAAACAACAGGTCAAATCCCAAGCCTTGTGTGGTTCCTTCGAGATGATGGGTACTCGTAATATCGACGCTACAGTTTATCATGTGTGAAAACTCGGCATCCTTCGCCGGCATAACACTGAAACATAATTGTCTACAGGTACACGTAACGATTCTTTGGTTTCTGCTATCTATACACCGCGTATTACCTATTCTGACTACAATCGACTTTCTGTTTTATTAAACACGTATCGTCCACAACGTGGGGCTGAGCGAATTCATGAGTGTTTACAGTTTTTCCATTGCCTAGCACTTCCTCTGTAATATCATCAATTTCGCGGTATTTTATTTCGTCGGCTTACCTACATTCAACCTGTGCTGTTCCCATTCATTTACGTAGCTCAATGATACTTTCCTCACATTCCTCTAAGCTATTGTTGAACCTGGTAGCTCCTAAATCGACGTGTTTGGCCACATCAACTAATTCAAAGCGCAATTCAGTCAAGATAAAAGTACTTGCATAACAGTACTCAAACCCTGTAATTTATTTATCAAATCAGGTTTTACAAGCAGTTGCTAATTAAGCTATTGATTGCTTGCATTCACTTAATGACTCAACTAACGATTGTTTCTAACCGTTCACTATTCATTTTGATTCTCTGAGTATTAGTTTCAATTTTTTGTTAAACCGGTGCTAACTGGTCTTTTATCAGTGTTTCAAATTGTTCTAAGGTAATACTACTCTCCATACGGATGTGAATTACAAACTAACTCAAATACGAAATGCAAACCTAAATTCGACAATAAGTTTTAAACAATTTCCTAAAACGTAAGTAGTATCACTATTCCAATTACTGTCAATAGTCTCTTCTTTTTTAAAAACTCAAGTGTCACTTTATCAAATGCTTCAATTTACAATGAAACAACTGTAACCAGATTAGTGTTGACACGCATAATTTATAAATTAACAACATGCCGAAAACATTGTCTCTTACTTATAAACTCATATGAGGGTGCATACCTTTATGTAAAAAAATTATGTATATATGTATTTGTGCATACTCGCTCAGCTGATCGCCATCCAATCCCAAATACACAATGTCAAAATCAACACAAAACTTTTTCGCGAAGTATGCATTTCGTTTGGACAATGTATGTCTTACTTCACCTGAAATACGTAAACGAATTTACTTTAATCAATTTTTACTGTATTTTTTACTTGTGCAGTTGACATATGCATTCGCACTGGTTAACACATCAGTTGGCGGAAATTGACTGTCAACAGCAAACTAGTCAAATTCAAGTCTAGACACGTTATGTGTATGGCTACATAAATAGTAATTTAAAAGCAATTATTCGAAGATTGCATCCTGTCTTGTCACGGAATAGCCAATTTGGATGTTATCAAGATTTTCGTGCTGGACAGAATTTCCAACACGCATAAATCCATTTCTCATTTTTCTTGTCGTCTTTCTCTTCTCGCTCGTTTACCCCGCTGTGCCACGACGAAACTCGATTTGTCCAACATTTATATTGTATCACAACCGCAGCTGGGAGGCGGCGGGTAAAATTATATGCACTGTAAAATTGAAAATGAATTGATATAGATATGTGTATGTGTATCTTAATTAATCGTGAACAGCAAGCTAAAAGGTAACCTTATGAAGAAATGAAGAAAATTCGGTCTGTAATGATAACGTACTTGAAAGCACTCAAAATGAATTATAATACATGCAAGAGACATTAAAGATACAACTGAATAAATCCTTGTATTTAATATTTACGACCCTTCGTTCTTGATCTTAGGTTGCTTGGTAGCAATTTGGAACGTCATTATAGTCACTACAATCTTCGACCGGTCAATTCGTACTTGGTGATCGTGGTCTGATATAAATTCCTAATTGGATGGATGGGTCCATAGTAGGCTCCACAAATGATGCACCAAACTAGTTCAGACTAGTGCGTTTACAGCTGGACAATGACTGTTCCAAATACTTACTCATCTGGGTTCCAAATGACGCACAGTTACTTAGTACGTAAGAGCGTAAGCGAATATTATCGTATATCAAAAATAATATACGACGCAAGACGTATATTTCGCTAATTACAACACTATTGATACACAAAGAGGCCCACTTCAATATTTGCATATATACGTTCAATATTCAAGTTAATTACCTTTCTTTAAATGCTCAATCCAGAAGGATGAGTTCGCTTCACTCACTCTTAAAAACAACTTCGAACTGCACGCACGCGAGAGGTCCGGCTTCCAACAACGTAGGCGCGCGAATAACTTCGTTTGTTCAACTAGCTGCAAGCAGCATACAACGAGGCCTGAGTGGGAAGAAAGTTTCCCCTAAGGGCCCAAATTCAAGAGACAGTCACAAAGAATGTAGAATGTGAGCAGCTACTTTGCTTTTTAACCACATACTTCTTACGATTCGAGACAAGCACATAAGCAAACGTACCGAACTTTTGAGAAAGCAGCTTCGAGAGTTTTCTTTTACATACGAGGCTTGGACACTTAAGTTCAAAATTGACACTGTCTTTCTCATTTTGATTAAATGCGGTAGATGAGTCTCAGGAACCGGTGACAAGAGAACCTTTGAATGCTCGTTACAGACATTTCTCTTTCATTTGAAAGACATTGTTTTCCTTTTTCTATGGAGATTTGGCGTACCAATGTCGCATTTCGTCTCGCAAGTCTTCTTGGAGATATGTGTGCCATTCTCTTCATTTGGACGATTAGCAGCTCCCTCGGCAGCTATCAGCTGATCACCCAGTTCTTTTACCAATTAATGCAAAAGTTTTCTTGTTCAAGATCTTGCCCCTAAAAAATCTTCGGGATGCAGTGTTTGGTATGTTATAAAATCATTCAGATCGCTGATGTCAAAACACGTTATAAAATATGGTCACTTGCCATCGGCGAGTTTTTCTCTTCACGGAATAATTGCGCACCATTTGATACATTTTGTTGACCCTAAACTTTGTCTTGTTGTAGGCAGTTGTAACTTCTGACTTTTTCTTTGCAGTGGAATTGTCTACATTTGGCTGTTCATGAAGTGAATTTATCATAATTATTAGTTTATCTCTTTTGGGGTAATAGGAAGCTAGTGTAAGTTAATCTTGAAATCCAAATAAAGTTTAATTGCTTTCAGTTTGTTTGGAGGAGACAAACTCCGGAGCCAATTCTGACTTGATCTTTCGCATCGTTACTACAAGTGTAAGCATATTCTCGTGCAGATCCCTGGAAAGATCTACACTAGTGAAGAAATTGTTGTAGGGGAAGGTCGTCTGGTATCGGACAGCGGGTGGTATCGGACAAAAGCAGTTTTCGTTATTTCCCGCTTAGGACTGCACCTAATAAGCTTACAGTGAGTTGATCGGAATGAATTAACCAAACCCACACCATAGTGGATTTGTCCCATAAACGGTGTGTCTCGTGCTTCAAGGTTTTTGTATTTTTGCGAGTGATCAGGTGCATGGAGATAGATTTATGTGGCTATAACTTATTACAAAATAAGTGTTTTGATATATTATTGTTATCACAACATTTATTAGGATGTATATATTATAATTTAGGAGTATAGTTGCATTCGTGTTGTTACAATCCGGTAGATAGTCATTCATACGTTGCAAGTCGTTCGGCTGGTATCGGACAAAGTGGAATCGGGTGGTATCGGACATTACATTGGTAAATAAACATGACGTTTCTGGCTTTTTCAGGAAACCATTGGGTAAGTACATGGCAATTGGGATGAAGAAAATATAAGGTTGGCCATTGGATAAAGTTATTTCCAAATAAATGGCACTACGTGTAGCCGGTTTTGGATCTAGTGTTCCTAAGAGTACATTGGGAGATTGTGTCAAAAAAAGGAAAAACTGTTGAAAGGAAAAGAAGCCTTGCTTCTCGGATAACAAAGGCACGTTTAGTAGAACGTTTGATCGCGACCAAGAGGAAACATTATACAATCATGTAAAGGCTTTGGATAGTCAACTAATGCCACTAAGCAAACCCGAATTATTAAAACTAACTTACAAACTTGCTGAAAAACTAAACATCATAATCTGTGGGAAGTCTTTTGATGAAGATTGGATATAGCGTAACGTATATAAAGACTGGGTCCATGAACAATATGCCAATGAGATGACAAATTGTTTTATCATTGTGATTTGTGTTACAATAAAAAATACGTGGAGATGAGACTAAGAAGTTTGAACTTTGTGTTTTACTTTTATTTTAGGCTGTTTCAAAGCCTAATAAAACTGTATTTTGTGTATAAGAACTCCTGTAAGTAAACAGCTAGCAATTGTAAGTTGTTCTGTAAGTAATTGGTTTATTAAATTACATCAAAAGAGCGATTATCTATAGTTTTATGTTTGTCCGATACCATCCTCCACTTTTTAAGGACGCTAATTTCTATTATCTTTGATTTTTTACAAAAATAAATATTATTAGTTTTTACCTGTCAAATCACCTTTAGCATGTTGTGTATAAGATACCAAGGTATCGTTTTGTGCATTAAGTAATTGGATATAGGTATTTTTCAGCCTGACAGACCAAAAAAAGCTAAGGTGTCCGATACCAGACGACCTTCCCCTATATAATATTTTTTGCACTTCCTTCTATGTCCTTTATCAAGCTCTTTACATCTCTTTCAACTTGAATTATATATCTTTCTCCCCAATTTATTTCCCTTTGTATATTTTAGTCTTCCAAAAATATCCTGTTTCAGAATCGGAAATATATAACAACTTAATTTCGTATTTCCAGGTTTTATGGCACGTACTGTCAAACGGGTAACGTCCTTTGAAAGTACTAAGCTGTTCATTCATCGCCATACTCCACCGAGGAACATATGCCTCCCCGAGTTACACTGTCCAAGAGTCAAATATGTCCCTAATAGAGCCCAGCTTGTTTGGTGATGTATGTTTTCTTCTTTTCTATGCGTCGTCAAAGCGCATCAGTCTTGTTAACGCCTTGATTCCGTCACGACTCATTATTTGAGAAAACAATTCCCTCCCGTTAATTGTATTAATCATTTCACTCACAATAGACAAAAATCACCACCCAACATATTTTATCAAGTCTCTTATGGTCAGCTCTTTTTAAAGCTTCCCATACACAAGATGACCTTTTATTTATCGAAGGGCATATTTTCTTAACAAGCGGGTATCGGAAAAAAGTGACGCATGGTTGATGAAGGAGTTTCGTATTTTGTTTCTAGCCATTTTGTTCGTTATTGGATCTTTTTAAAAATACTGCATGCGTTAAGTCTTCCTGTGTGGCTAGTTACCGGTTTTGAGCACCAAATTTCTTTATTATTCCTTCCAATATATCGTCTCCTTTCTGCGGTACTTGTGGCTTCCTCGTATAACACTTCTTCATACGATTCGATATCTCTATTATCTTTTTCTTCTTTCATTTGCATATCCTCTCGGTTGCAGTTTAATTCGTCACCTGCGTCCTGTTCACCATCATCAATTAAGAGAAAAGAGTCTGAAAATGATGAGTTTTCAAATTCTTCTTTAAGTATATTTCTCAATTATTTTCAGTGAGTCCCCTAGTACATCGAACAAACGACATTACTTTTTCCAACTTCTAGCATCGTACACACCACAAATTGTCTTACTTCAAAAATTAGATCTACAAAAACTATTGTTGGAATGCAATGAATTCCTCAATATATCATTCAGGCTGTCAAAAGCATTCACTAAATACTTAAACATTTCTAAACTTACTAGGTACTAAACATGAAGGAAATCTCCAGGAGTGCAGTCTTATGAAGAGGAAAACAAAATAATACCTAATTATTACAGAATTCAATCTCAAATAATAGTAAAAATCTCACTTTTCAATATTCCATGAGTAAGTAACACGTGATTTCGAAACGGATTGGCTTGTGTTCCATATGTACAAGACACCATCAATTTGTAATTCTACAGATAAGTAGCAAAGAACAAGCAACCCAACTAACGCGCGCTCCAAGATTAATTACGCCTGGTATAGCAGCTGAAACAGTAGCATGAAGTTGCCCCACCAGTTAAAAGAACAATCGCAAAGAGTGATTTCGTGCAGGAGTGAGGCAAAACACTGGCGGACGAAATCACTAAAGAGAGTCTTCGCATACTTGTACTCGCAGTACAAAGCACAGTAACAGAAAAAAGTATACGGACACCAAATGTGCCGATTAAAAGATAACAGTAGGAGGACTTCAATAATAGTATAATTAGTTCAAAAGAAGGATTATATAAGCAAGTTAACTTACTTCAAATGACTATACGTATATTCGTGTCAAATAATATGCTGATAGATTATGCGAACAACGAACCATAAGCTGAAACAAAAGCAAAGTAGAGCGGCTCTTTAAGCGGTAACACGCCATTCTCTCAAAATCTCCAGAGAGTAATGTCAATTGTTTCTGCATGATTTGTGTGAAAATGTTTAAATTTTCGCGTTTTGCAACAATGAACAATGAGATAGAACAAAAACAAATTCTTGGAACTGTCTAAATTGTAGTCCCCACCTTGTCAAAATCAGTCGAAAATAGTCTCAAATGTTTGTGCATTGCTTGTGTTACGATACACGTTTTGAGCCCCTATACATTTAGGATACGGCCCTGTCTTGATTTGTAACCAGGCATCGGACACAAATACCCCAGATAAGTGAAGTTGAGAGAGACACAAATGATCAACATTAATATAGAATGCTGCCGGAAATCGTCGCCGAGTTCAGCACTGGAAGCGCGGACAGATAAGAAATTTACTTCTTTTTAAGTTTAAACAGCACTTATAAGCAACAGAAAAGAATAATTAAAAAATAAAATTTAAAACATAATAAGGAGTCGATAATGTGGATAGATTTTATATTCACTTTAATATCTCAGTGACACCATGAGAGATAAACAGCGTTTTTCTGCTAGGTTGGAACCTGAATGATAGGTGTCCCGGTTCGACTCGCAGACGAGCTTGGTACAAATCAAAAGGTTATGTAAGAAAAAAATAGGAGGAAGAAGTATGACACTAAATGTGTTGTACTTGGTGGGCTGAACGCAACAGGAATTTTGGGAGACTGGTTGCATGATCATACCTAATGTGTGGGAGTTCTACCCTAGGTTCGAAGTAAGTCACTGGCGAAGCCGTAAAAGGCCGAAAAATTGCTTTGAATCGGTTGAGGAACCTGGATTCCTTACTTTTGCCTTAGGAGTGTAATGAATGCAATACAAGAGATAAATAAAGGACTTGTTAGGTAATGAGAGACTGGTATGTGAGTGATGGCAAGCAGAATTAATGGCGATCTCTGATGTTTAACAGAGATAAGGAGGAAAAACGCTTTTGTAAACGATAAGTATCTGATCTGCACGATATGGAGAATATTCTCTCCCATTAAATTGACTTTAATGCATTCTGCTAAATCGTTGTTCTCCTCAAGAAATTCCATCTGTTTTCTCATATAAAATTTTGTGTTGATAAAAGAATTGGGATTTTGCAGGAATTCATGAAAAGATGTGATTTCCAGTATTCAGACAATATCTTCTCTCTCTATTGTTGTGTCCTCTTTCACCTCACTCTCAAGAGGCGTGCCCAAGGTTACAGAAGTCCTATCCCTCCTTTTGTGGGCCGACCCAAGGTTATGTTCACCTTACTTTCCGAGTATATAAATGCGAGTTCGGAGCCCTGCGGGGGCCGACAGGAGCGGTTTTGCAGTGTTTATCTGGACTCGCTACGCGTGTAGACTCCACGCGGTGAGTATGTAATCAAATAACATGTGAAAATAAGAAAAAATTCGCGTGCGGTGGTTAAAGCCAGTAAGTTAGTCTACATACGCCCATGTCCGCCATCTTAGTAACAAGACCGAGAGTAATCAACCTCCTCCTCCGTCCAAAATAACGGGAGTTCAAATGTGAATTTTGTCCAAGTTAGGCATTTTTAACAGTTAAGCGATTTTAAAAGCGAACTTAATCTCTGTTCATAGCAGACCAAAGAAATCTCAAGTTTTTCCCTATTATTTTGGCCGCGTTAGTCAACTGTGTCAGCAACCATAAACAACCCAGCCGAGCTGGGCATGGCATAGAAGTCTATGCACTGTAGACTCAAACTGTATTAGGCTGAAATAGTCTAACTTGATGCTGTATTGTGTTGTAATTAGATTTCTTGAAAACTTAATCATTTTAGAATAATTTTAACAACTTTATCAATTTTCATCCTCTTTTAATGAGATAGTCTCGGAACGAGCTGAAACGTACTCATCCCTTGTTGACAGCTTGAATTATACACTATTAGAACCAATATTAATAACGCCCTTATAGCCTATAATTTTCCCGTTGTTCCGAGCAATCCAGTTTGGCTCATTTGGAGATTTATCTAATTTTTTCCAGTTTTCTTAAAAACTTAGGTTTTTCGACTAGCAAGCCTCCCCACGGAGAAATTCACTGGAGCGTGATTGACTGATCTCAATTCAAGGTAATTCTCATGAATAGTAGACGATTGGGAGCATAAACCAACCACGGTGATTGTTGACATTTCTGTAGAATTCTCCAAATGCTTTGTGAATCATGATCCGAGAACGATGGAAAGGCTAAACAGCTTGTTCTGTGATTAATTCTAGTGTTCCAGGGAAACTCATGACCAGCACAAAGGTTAAGTGAAAACCTAGTCATACATAAACCGGAAATTTAAAATCTAGAGGATCATTCTCGGCCCTAGCCGAATTGTATGTTGTTAATACATGTTTGTATTTTTTCTTTTTCAATTTCTTTAATAAAGCTACTTAATTGAGGGAATGAATTTAATTTCTAGAGCAGTCCTTACGAAATGACGCGTAGTAAGGAGGTCAATTTCTTTCCTATGTTGGAAGACATGCTGTATGATGGTGCAATCCTCAAATACCAGTGTTCCAATCGCCCACCTCTCGTAGGTGCCAAGTTTAGTGGTTAACTTTAATGCTCTACCATTTCTGGGTCTCGATGGTACATGATGGACATGGGGCCCAGTAAAGAATCCCATACACTTCGGGTTCTCTCGAAGTGCGATTCGATCGCTTGAGTTCAACCAAGCTTTCGGCTGAAATCGAGATGTACCGGGAGTGTCTTGACCCAGGTATTATTGTAGCTACGCCATGGGTCAAAACCCAACCCACCATATATTAATGTTTATCTTATTGTTACGGGCCTCCGTAACACTTGTGCAGCAATGTGCTAAGACATTTTCGTTAGTGCAACAACTGACAATAAGAAAGAAGAATAACCATGTGCGTGCTTTCTGAACGGTATCCACCATTATGTCAAAAGCGGTTGAAAATGGTATCAACCATTTCTGCATCATTCATGTAGAAATGTGCCAAAAAATCGTTTGTGCAAAAATGAACAAGAGCATAGCGGGCCTATTTAAACAGTAAACCGCACGTGTCAATCGTTTGTGGAGAGCAAATTTCCCTTTTCGCAAAAGTAAACAACGAGCTAGAACATAAACAAAGTATTCCTGCCGAAATAGAGACCACCTCATCATTAAAATCACAGAAACATGGTGTCAGTCGTTTGTACAAAAATCTCCAGCACAAAATTTAGTTTGTGCAAGAATTAACGAAGTGATAAAAGAAAAACAAAGTAAGGTCTGCCGAAACGGTAGCCCAGCACCTTGCCAAAATCCTCCGATCATTAATCATGTGAGCATCCTTTCTGCAGATATGTGCAACATAAAGTTCCAATTGTGCAAAGGTGAACAACGAGCTAAAACAAAAACAAAGTGGGGGCTGTCTAAACAGTATTCCCCTTACCTTGTCAAAATTTGTCGAAAATGTCAATCGTTTGTACATCGTTTGTGCAGAAATGTGCAACACAAATTTTAGTTTCTCCAAAAAGGAACAATGAACTAGAACAAAAACAAAGTGGTGGCACTGTTTGCACGATAGCATGCCAATCTCTCAAAATTGGCAAAGCGTTGTGCCAGTCGTTTGTGCTGAAATATGCAACAATAATTTTCGTTTTCGACAGCGAACTGTGTGCTAGAACAAATGCAAAGTTGGCTTGTCTAAATAGATAACCCTACTCATCAAAAGCACTCTAAAATTGTGTCAATAATTTGTGCAAAAATGTGCAACACAAATTTTCTTTTGTGCAACAATTAACGATGAGTTACAAATGAACAAAGTAGGGTCTGTCTAAACGGTAGCCCATCAGCTTGTCAAAATTTTTCGATAGTTACGTCAATGGTTTATGAATAAATGTGCAACACAAATTTTCGTTTGTGCAACAAGGAAAGAAAGGGTAGAACAAAAACAAAGTTGTTTCGCTGTTTAATTGGTATCACGCCACTCGATCAAAATCAGCAGAGTGGTGTCTGTTGTTTGTGCCATGATTGTGGAGAAATATGCAACAAAATTTCGTATATCCAGCAATTGACAATGAGAAAGATGGAAAAACTGCGTGCGTTCTAAATGGTAGCCCCACCATATTAAAATCGGTCGAACAATCGGTCGTATGCCATTACATACGAGATGCCACGCGTTCCTGATTAAATTTTTCAATTGGTAAGAGTTCTAGCTGAAGGAACAATTGCGCCCCGCCATGTAGATCCTCTTCGCGTAGATTGCTGTGCAGTGAGTGTGGAACCGGTAAGGAATTTTGTAAAAAATTATCATACAATAATCTAATGGATCAATTATCATACAATAATCTTGACTCGAAAATTATGATGATGCAGACTGCAGAAATCGTGCAATACAGCAACCAACTATATGAGTGTAACTACATTATGTAAATTATTTTTATTTATCATATCATATAAAACCTATAGTTTAACTTACTTTTTTAAAAATAATTGACTGTCTTTCATTTTCCATTTGAACAATAAGTGCTGTTTCTTCCAGTAACTCATTTTAAAAATAATATTGCAATCCCGTTCCAAAATAACTATTCATTTTTCAAAAAATATAGTGTCGAACTTATCATAGGAAATTTATTTATTTTCCAAATACAATAGTAAGCAAAAAGAGTAGGATGATAAAAAATATGATAATACCTATTTTCTATCCCTGTCACTACCATTGACCGAGATTCCATCATCGAAACCTATTACACATGATATCTGAAGTATTTATCTGCAATTGCTTTTGTTATAACTCATAGCATATTTAATAAATAATTGCTCAGTAATCCGTTAAATTATTAAATAACTTCAATACTTTTGCTTTAGTGAGCGTTTTATTGGGAATTTAATTTGCTTTAAAATGAGGTATGGGAAAAGAAAATCAGTCCATAAACAACAGAGAAAATTCTAGTTTTTGAAACGAGTTATGCGCCATTCTGATGGCGCCATCATACCTACACACCAAACCTCAGTGAGTGACACAGTAGGGAGCGGACATCTTGGGGTGTTTTTTTCCTAATGCACATGCGCAAACAAGCCAAGCCCCTTCACGCTGATTGGCTGACACCGGTCACATGACCCCCGCCCCCTGGCCACGCCCCAGGACTCAAGTACTAGTTCCCTTTTATGACCTACTGCGGAAAGAAAATCTACATCTAGGCCCTTCCTATGTCAAACTCGGGATATGGGGGTTTCCGAACATGCTACATTTATTTAACCTGGGTCTTATGTATGACACTTAAAACCCAGTCACTCGTCAACGAAGCCGCACACACCAACAACTACATGTTCCAAAAATACCGACCATCGAGGTCAAAGGTCAAACCTAATAACTCGAAAACGGAGCCACATGTTGAGGTGTTATTTTGGTCATCAATTACCATATGGCCCAAAGGTCAAAGGTCAAAATACTTAAAACCTAATAACTCGAAAACGAAGCCACGTATTGAGGTGGTGTTTTGTCATCAACTACAACATGTAGTAAAGGTCAAAGATCAAAATATTTAAAACCTAATAACTCGAAAACGGAGCCACATATTGAGGTGGAGTTTCCACAATTAGTAAAGGGTATGGACTATTTAACACAGCACAGATTAAATAAGAGTCGTTCTCTTTTCCAACTCCTATTTTAACGTAGCAAAGAATACACACACACACACACACACAATAGAAATTATTTTATTTTACGGTAGTTGAACCATTTGACAACGTTTTCGATCTTTTTTGACAATTTAAGAATATCATTTAAACTGCCCCTCTTAGTTTTTCTTCTAGCCCATATTCATTGTTGTACAACTCCTATTTTTTATTTATTCAAAAAAAGGAGAAAATTTAATATATTTCGTGTATTCCATATACTAAAGTTGCTTTTGACTTCCAAATATGTTGTGTATAACACGGCAGATTTTTTCTACCGTTCCTGATGTTAACATTTACAACTATTAAAATTAAAACAATAAAAAAATAAAATGAATAATTTAAAAAAAAACTATGCAAAAACGGATACAGTATTTTTAATGGACAATTCCAAAATCTAGGGTATGGTGCATGCAGACTTCACACATTTTTATAAGTTACACTTTTTGAGGCCACCACTGTTAAGTAAACAATCAACTTTATCTACCATACTTTCTACCAGAATCTGACCAAACTTTGCACAATCATTTACGATGGAAATATCCAGGGAATGATACATGTCAATTCCACATCTTGTTAGTTTCATTGTTTGATGCCACCATTGTTAAATACACAATCAACTTTATCTGCCATAATTTCTACTAGAAACTGAGCTAACTTGACACACCTATTAGTTAATGATTGAAATATCTAGAGAATAGTGCATGTCGGTTATACGTATTATTGCTACTTTCATTCTTGAAATAGATAATCAACTATGTCTTCCACATTTCTTACCAGAAACTGACCAAACTTTGCACACCTGTTTACTATTAAAGTATCTAGAGAACGGTATATGCCAATTACATGTATTGTTCTTAGTTTTGTTGTTGGAGATTATCATTTTTGAAAGATATGATTAACTATATCTTACTTCCAACTAGAAACTGACCAAAGCTTGGTAAACCTATTTACGATTGAAATTTCTCAAGAAAAATGCACGTCGGTTCCACATATTGTTGTTAATTTTATTGTCAATGGACACTACTCTTAAATTCATATAAACTTTATCTTCCATACTTTCTACCAGAAACTGATCAAACTTTGCACACCAATTTACGATTGTAACATAAAAGGAATTGTACATGTAAATTTCAAATACTATGTTAGTTTAATTGTTTGAAACCACCATTGTTAAACAATCATTTTTATCTTCCACACTTACCACCAGAAACTAATCAAACATTTCATACCTATTTTCCGTTGAAATATGTAGGGAGTAGTACATGGTGAATTAATATACTGGTGTTAGTGTCATTGCTAAAGGCCACCATTTTTAAATAAATAATCAACTTTATCTCCCATACTTGCTAGAAGGAAACAAAGTAAATTTTGCACATCTAATTACGATTGGTTTAGTTGGGGAATTTAGTAACTCCATGTTTACATTTTTGTTAGTTTCATTCTTGGAGACTTCATATATTATCGTTACTTTGATTGTTGGAGGCCACCATTTTTAACTAAACAATCAAGTTGGTATTCCATACTTGCTATTAGAAACTTAACAAATTTTGTTTATCTATTTACAATTAAAATATCTAAGGAATGGCATACGTTGATTTAACATATTGTTGTTAGTTTCATTGTTGAGGTCACCATTGTAAAATAAACAATTATCTTTATATGTTGTACTTTCTAGCAGAAGCGGACCAAACTTCACACGCCAATTTACAATTAAAATATCTATGGGATAATACATGTCGATTGCATACATTGTTTTTAGTTTTATATTCGGGGGGGGGGGCACAACTGTTAAATAATCAATTATTTTTATCTTCCACAATTGTCACCAGAAACTAACCAAACTTTGCTTATTTATTTACTAATGGCATATTTAGAGAATAACACATGTCGATTTCACATATTACTGTTAATTTCATTGTTGGAGGCCACCAGTGTCAAATAAACAATTATCTTTTTCTTCCATACTTCTACCAAAACCTGACAAACCTTTGCACACACATTTATGATTGAAACATGGAGGGAATGGTACATGCCGATTTTACATATTGTTGTTAGTTTCATTGTTATAGACTATCATCGTTAAATAAATAGTCAACGTTATCCGCCATACTTTATCCCTGAAACTGACCACGCTTTGCACACCCATTTACGATTGAAATATCTAGATAATAGTGCATGCCGATTTCAGGTACTGTTCTAAGTTTTATTGTTGGAGACAATCGTTGTTAAAGGAGATAATTAACTGTATGTTTCGCACTTCCGAGCAAACACTGACCAAACTTGGCACACTTATTTACGATTAACACAACTAGATAATAATGCATGTCAATTTCACATATTACTGTTAGTTTCATATTTAAAGGGTTCCACTATTAAATAGAAAAAATCACCTTTATCCTCCATATTTTCTAACAGAACATAACAAAATTTTGCACACGCATTTACGATTGTAGCATACAAGGAATGGTACATGTAAATTTCAAATACTGGTGTTATGTTTCTTTGTTGGAGGCTACAATTGTTAAATAAACAATCTTCTTTATCTTCCATACTTGCCACCAGATACTAACCAGACTTTGCATACATATTTGCCATTGAAATATCTAGGGAATAGTACATGGTGAATTAATATACTGGTGTTAGTGTCATTGCTAAAGGCCACCATTTTTAAATAAATAATCAACTTTATCTCCCATACTTGCTAGAAGAAAACAAAGTAAATTTTGCACATCTAATTACGATTGATATAGTTGGGGAATTTAGTAACTCCATGTTTACATTTTTGTTAGTTTCATTCTTGGAGACTATCATTGTTAATAACAATCGACTTTATATTCTTTACTTGCTACCGGAAACTGAGCAAAATTTGCACCACACCCATTTACGATTGAAACATCCACGGAATGGTACATGTCGATTTCACATATTGTCGGATGTTTCATTGTTGAAGGTTACCATTGTTAAATATACTATAAGATTTATCGTTCATACTTGCCACCAGAAACAGCAAATTTTACTTACCTATTTACCATTGAAGTATCTAGGGAATGCTATGCGAGGATTTCCAATAATGTTATTAGTCTCATTGTTGGATTCCACTAATGTTATTTTGAAGCATTGGAGGCCAATCAACTTTGTCTTTCACATTTGCTACCAGAAACTGAGGAAACTTGACACACCTATTTAAGATTGAATGACCTAGAGAATGGTAACAGTTGATTTCGCGTATTGTTGTTATTTTCATTTATGGAGACTACCATTGTTGAACGTGAGATTCAACTCTATTTCCTACACTTTCCCCAAGAAACTCACCAAACTTTGCACACCTATTTACAAATGACATATCTTGGAAATAGTATGCTTCAACTTTTCAAGTTGTTTTTAGTATTATTGTTGGATGCTATTGCTTTTGAAAGATCATATTCTCCGTGTTTTCTGCGGGAAGCTACCAAACACTTACAATAAAGTACTTATAAGTAACAAGTCTACTGAATCGATTTTTCGCATTGCTGGTAATTTTATTGTTTCTGGCTACCATTGCTAAAAAATAACATTGTTACATTATCAAGACAGACAGATACATTTAGTGTAATTATAATGTAAACTACCGTATACGTTTCCCAACACAGTAAACTAGGTATTAAATGGAGAGCAATTTTAGAATCCAGACCTAACTGTATGAAATGACATTTTATACGAAACAATCTATGTGCATTTTTTGAGCGAAACAGGCCGAAGGAGTTTTCCCCAGGAGAATTGTCATATTTTTGTCCGCATTTTTGACAAAAATGAAACAACCAAGGGCAATGAAAAAAGTGTTTTCGAAATGATTATTTTAGCAATAGAAGCCTGCTTTGTTTCCGTTTTGGTACCGTGTCAACCCGATCATATGTATTTTTGACGATCAATTTTAAGGTTTTGTAGAACAAAATTTTCCAATCTCTACTTATATTTGTACAGATAAAAAATCGTGACCAAAAAGCTAGATTTCTCAAGTTTCATGAGCTTACATTCTCGGTAACCCCGACCCCTATAAGTCTTAGCTGAGTTTGCATGTCATCCCTAATGAAAGTATCACCATTGATCTCAGCAACCGCAGAAACTATGAATTTGACACTAGTATCGGCCATTTTGCATTACTTTTACATATCTCGGCATCCCCCTAAGTGACCTCAGGCCCACAGCCGAATGAGGTGAATGCGATCGGAGTTTCACAATTGAAATCAGTAACAGTGATAACTATGGATTTGACACTAATAACCTTCATTTTGAATAATTTTTACATATCCCGGTAACTTCAGCAGGTGACCCCCGGCCCGTATACAATAGTAGCTGAATTTGCAAGTCATCACTAATGGAAGTGTCATCATTGATCTCAGCGACAGCGAAAACTATGGATTTCATGCACATATCGGTCATTTGGATTATTTTTAAATGTCTCGGTATCTCCCCAGGTGTATCTGGGCCCGCAGCCGAATGGAGTGAAGGTAATCAGAGTGTCACTATTGATCTCAGCAACGCCGAAAATTATGAATTCGACACTAATATCGGTAAGTATCTACAACTTATGTATGTCCCGGTAAACGCCTCCTCTGAGAACCGCCTGGTTCGAAGTTTGAAAAAAGCTCTTCATCTTTGTCTGGGAACTGAACCAAAATACCCGTGACCAAAATTTCGCAAAACCCGGTCCACACGTCTGGTCCCAAGGCCGCATACGAACAGACAGATATACAGACAAACGCACAAATATACATGTATAATTTATTTTATTTATATTAGATATATGTTGGTGTTTTTAATTTATTTTACCTTACATTCTCTCAGTAACGTAACAAAAGACGAATAGGCCTCCCGCAAAGGTGTGAAACGGGCCCTTTTCTGCACGTTCATGACGCACATAAAATGTACAGAGAACACAGTTTTTACTCTGTATGTTCTACCTAGTGAGTCACTATTTTTTCATATGCAAAGAATGAACATATTATTATTATTATTATTATTATTATTGTTATTATTATATTGTGTATAGTTTTCGCCTACTCTGTTGTAGCAACCTTGAGAGTCTACCACGTCCAACACTTTTCATGAGATGTGGTGTTCCCACTTTTTGTTATTCGGTTCGATGCTGGTTTCATTATCCTTTTCCCACCATAGAAATACACTAACCGTCCACTTAGTCACTCCATTAAACTCTGATGTATCGGCGTCCTTCCCCATTCAACGCACAAGGATCTCCTCACTAATCGAGTTACATGCCTCTCACCGTCTGGCAAGCAGTACTTTTATGACCTATAGCTCCTACATCGGCCCAATAATTTCGTTCGAAAAGTAGCGACTGGTCATAACGTTTTCGCTGGTCATTATAATTTTTTTCGGCTTTTAACTGAATAATAACTCAGGTGTTTCCGTCTGTACAGGTAAAAGATGAGATATAGTTGCAACATCATGCTAACATTATAAAGTGTAAGTTCGAAACTGAAATGGGACACTCTTTGCCCTTTGGCTCCCAAGTTTTGCGGGCAACGAAGGGCTCTTAGCTACGCCACTGAAGACTCTCTACTCAGAAGAATAACGACAAATGGAATAGTCAAAATTCATTCTGTCCATTTTTCATGTATCATGCACTTCAGAAAAAAAATAATATAATAATGATAATTGTAAGAAAGTGTTAATATTGTTTGTTTTCTGTATACTAAGAACCATTTATGTCATTTATCTCATATTCTGGAAGTACTAGAAAAGAAAAAAAAAGCTTTATGTGATAAACGAACGAAAGGAAACATATCAACGAGACTTATGAGAATTCCACAAAAAATTCGATGTGAGTGACATGTTTCTGTTACCTAATTCCCAGCTTTTCTTTCCAAAACTCTATTCTTACCTGCAAAAAGAAAACATCTATGTTACCCCTCAGATTGTACGTTTAAATTTGTCCTACAGCTGAACATGGCTCGTAAAAGTACACTCTGACTAACTGAGGGGGGAAAAGAGAAAAGAAACTGCTGGATTCCTCTCCCCTGATTACTTAAAGTGTGGATATTTCAATCATAGAATATTTCCTGGACACATTCAAACTAAGCATTACGATCTTTCAGTTCTTCCCAGTAGTGACACTAGCAGTGATTTGCAGATGTAAAAGTAAGCGCCTGGTTGCGTAAAAGCAAAATGCTTGGAGGAAGGGAAGGGAACAGCAACCTTAAAGCATATACATACAAACTTCAACATACTATATTATAAAATAGCAATATACAAAATATTAATGAAATGCAATGAATGAAAAGGAAAAGTTACAATTGGTACAGAAATTGACATATCTATTTCCTAGTTGTATTTTATGTGCTTTTACTTTTGTAAAGGAAATCTGACTTCCTATATTTCCTTTATTAGTAAAGCTTAACGTACCAGGCATTCAGAGATGACAGGACTTCGGATGTACAGAAGCCATGTCTATCTCCCGGTGTCAAGCAGATTAATTAAATTCACTTATTTCTATATCGCAGACATGTTTGTATTTCTTATGTAAAGAACAAAGAAAAAATAGAAAATGGCTCACATAAGTATATGCTTGTGTGTGAGCCTCATTCTCATATTTTAATTATTTGTTTGTTTTCTTACGAAGACACACAAGGTTTATAATTCTTACTTTAGTTAACAATATCCTTTTTTAAAAATAGTTGTTTCTTTTAACCACGGTGATATTATCCTTTTATATACTTTGAAATTACTTTAGTCTTTGATTCGGAGTAGGAGTTCATTCTAGATCTTCGAAGGTCTAATATGTTTGTTATTGAGTTACAGATTTACTCGTTGCTTTAAATTCTTAATTTTTGTTTGTCACATTTCTGGTTATGTGCATATGTTTTATTTCGTCTCATTTGTTTCTAGTCTTATTAACATATATTAATACCTTCCTCAAATATAATTTTGAAAGTGAGAACACTGAAAATTGGTCATAGAGTCTATCTAGTATACTGTTATGTCTTTATGGAAACATTTTCTTACAATATTATTTTGTTGAACCATCAAAAAGTTTAAATTAGTAGGGTAAGCAGTACCCCAAATTAATATACCATATGTAAGTATACTATTTACAAGAGGATAATATACAGTACGTAGCACTTTTATGCTTACAATATATCGCAATTGAACAAATTTATATAATAATTTTCTTAATATTGTGGCCATATGTGTAAGATAAGAAGACCATTTTAAATATTTATCAATAAATTTAGTTAAGTACTTTTACTTTATTGTCGCTTATAAGTGGATTACAATTAAATGTTTTTAGTATTTTGACAATAATGCAATTTTAATGACATTTCCCGGCTGTCGTATTAAAGTTGGCGAAAACGTTATACAGCTTTTTTTGTTTCGTATTTATTACTAACTGATGATTATCAAGCTTTTGATTTATTTATTTCATTTCTGTTTCAGCTTTCTTGAATACATCTGTCATTAATTTAAGTGTAAATGTAAGTGAAATGTCAGTAGGAAATGATTTTATATGTCCGTGAATGTTTAAATTACACAAATCATTTATATAAATTAAAATTAATATTAGACAATACACTTTCTTGTGGTGCTCCTTGTTTTACACATGAATAATTGCTTTAAAATTACCTATTTTGACATCCTGTGTCTTGTCTTTCAAATAGCGGCTACACCAAGATAGCGATATGCCCCTTATTGCAGATCTGTCTAATCTGTTGAAGAGAAGTTTGTGTGATATTGTGTCGAATGCTTTAGCTAGGTCTAGGAAAACTGCAATTCCTTTTTCAGTTTTATTAACATTTTTGCAAACAATCTCTGTTAATTTGTATATCACATCTGATGTACCTTTACCTTTTTGAAATACATGTTGTTTTGAATAAAATAATTTTGCTCAAGAAAATTAACTAATCTTCTCTTTATACATTTTCTAAAAGTTGAGGATTGATACAGGCCTATAGTTATTAGGATAAACATTTGAACCTTTTTATATATAGGTTTTATTACAACAGTCTTGGAATCATCAGAAAATTTCACCTGTTTCTGGCCTTAGGTTACAGATATATTGCAAAGGTTTTAATATATTTGATTTTGTATGTCTCAATACACATAATCCATACATATCATATGTTGTTTTCGGTGGTTATTCATTTATAAAACGTTCGGTTATTGTTCAGTGATTGGAGTAAAAAATAGAGAGTTTACTACTTTACTTTGGTAATTCAAACTAATATTAATACTGATGACCCTGGGTTAATCTGATCTTTTTTATTCCAGTATACTGTAAATTTTAGACCTTTAAAAACATTATAGTTCAATGCTAAATAATAATGGACGAATTGCAAATTTTGGGGGGGATTTTAGATTTTATATCGAATCTGTAGTTTAGTGATGTAAAAATTGCTACACTGCTGTTTGAAATATGTGCTTTCCGAACTATCGACATTTTTTTTTGCAATAGAAGAATAATATTCTGGCAGCGTGTAAAGTGGGAGCAGTGACAAAGGTGTGTAATAAGGAGTGTGAAATCTGCAGGAATACAACTTCTGCAAAATGAGATAGTTTTCGAAACAAAATATTCTACCATTTTATCGAACGTGCTGCAGTCAAACGTAGAAAGTTGATCATAATCAACCTGCAAAATTTTGTTTACTCTTCGCTGGATGTCACATGAATAGTATTTCTTCAAGGACTGAGTCACAGTAAGTATTTGGCATGGCCGACAACCACCAGCAACCCATAATATGTGACATAGGGGTTATTATGTAAAAAGACGAGTTGGACACGGGCTCCGTCGTTTTGGAATAAACAGAAAACCCGAGTCTCACTCGGGCTTAGGATAAAAAGCATTAATATGTCTTGCACATTTCTACACATAAGACGCTCAAACGACTGACGTCATTTCCGACAAGTTTTGACAACATGGAGGGTACTGTTTGCATAGTCACCACTTTGTGTTTGTTCTATTTAATTTTTGTTCATTTAAGCACAAGCGAACATTTATGTACCACCTCTGCACGAACGACGCACAAACGATCGACAATCTTTTAGACCCATTTTTACAATATGAGGGTCTACTGTTTAGAAACATAGATGATCTAGTAGGTCTCTAGTAGATCATACTTTAAAGGTTAATCATTTTTCACCCAAAAAATAAAAAAAATAAATCTTGTCTATAGAAATCGTTGGGGAAAATATTGAGTTGAAATCGATCATTTGACAATTGCACACTCTCGTAAGTGTGTTTTGTAGAAGCTGACATACCTGTCATTGTTTTGTACCCATAATTTAACATTTTCTCTCTGCTATTGTTATCCAAAATTTGAAACATTCTAAATGAATTTTACTATTGTCACTCTTTATTTATCTTTTCCCGGTATCAAATATTAATCGATCTGACTTCCTACACATAATATATTATTTATATTTTGTATCAAAGTGTACGGTTTAAATGCTGCATTATGATAGTTTTATAATTATTTGGCAATCGATCTTGTCCGCTACAAAATCCACTTTGAAAAACATGGGATCGAATGAGAAGCATGAGGTACCAGAGATGAGCACTATGATTGTTCTTCAACCGTGACTTTCTATTTCATATCTTTGAATTAGTGATTTCACATGAGGAAGGGTTTAGGTTTTCTCTGTCGATTTGAATGTACATGTATACGAACAGTTAATGAAAGTAAAATTCACTCCTCACTACACTATTTCGGATCGTAGTCAGAATATTATTGTTCAATTATATAGCTCAAAGAAAAAATTAAATTCATGTTTTAATATTGATAAACAGTTATAGTAAGTGCACTAAGAGCTTAACAATTATTTAATGAAATGACGGGTGAACCTCTGCTTTCCAGTGGTTTATTATTCTTTATGTAAACTATTAAGCTGAATTACCAATATGTAAGAAGTTTTTCTCTTATAATTTAGGTCCTTCTGACAGGATAAACACCAGATGTAATTTAGAGGGATTACTATGTATCAACAAAATACAAGGTATGTATTATTATCCACACAATAACTATTCTTTTATTTTTCACTACAACAGCATGCATGTTTTTGACAGTATAGTATCCTTTACTGTAAGAATAAAATCGTTACGTTTGCATTTCTATTTTCTGGTGATTTCATTAAATGTTTTAAGTGTATTGATAGCATAATTCCTAACACAATTGATAAATGGAATGTATTTTCATTGCAGATCATATAAAATACCATTATTTATCAGACAAATAGCAAGACGAAGAAAATATAAGTTTATTATATATAAGTTGAAAAACGTGATTAATCAATAACGGTCAAATTGCCGTCGTCGTGTGCGAAAATGTGAAGTAGCCGTACGCGAGCAAACGAAGTTTAATAAAAACAAGGAATACGCTTATTGTTGAATCCTAAATAAAGTTCTCTTCCATTATATTTCATAAACAACCACGAAAACATAAATGGATTTCAGTTACTTTTTGTGTGGTCATAATTTTGGCTTCCATCATCTTTATTTATAATTAAATGTAATTGTGTTTTACAGACTAAATATTCATTTATAGTTTCGAACAAAATAAAAGATCACAGTTTAAAATGTCTCTATTTTATTACGTATTGTTACATTAATAAGAAAAATGAATACATTATTACGTATTGTTACTTGAAAATGTCAACGAAAGTGTGGAAAATATTATTGAAAATTTTGTGATAAACTAAGCAGTGATTTACACTAAAGTGAAAGATATAGTAAACGAAGTGTAAAATATTGAAATTTAAAACAATGTTCTCCTTTGTATGGTCAAACAAAATATTATTGTACAAATACTTTCTACTACCAAAACAACTCCACCCAAAATTTTGCGTCACTGAATCCTCGCCGCTCAAAATCTCTAGTGGACGGAAACTCGCTACACCATAGTAATGATGTCAAAACCTTCCCTGCCAAAATATCTTGTAACCATAAACTCGCGTTGTCAAAATATCGCCGCCCAAAACGTCGCGTGCGAAAATCACTCGTGCCAAAGATATCGTGGACCAAAATCTCCCTCGAACAAAACAAGCGGGATAAATTTCCTCCCGTACAAAATCATACTAGACAATATTGACATAAAAAATATTCAATATTCTAAATATACTACATTACTAAATAATGATAATAAGTTATAAAATAAGGACTTGAGTAATGTTTGACGAGAAACGCTGACAAGATGCTTACAAATACTGACCGATTCAATGTGAATAATCGTAAAATTCACCCAAATTAGAGTAGATCTTGTCTATCAAATCTATTAGCTTTAAATTAATTGGTTTATGTGAAGACAAGAACGCAATTTCTAAGACGCGTTACGCGTTATATAAATTTACACAAGGTAGTGACTGCTAAACTTTATTTTACTTTCTCCTTAGAAAATTAATAGACGTCTGTAATGCTCTGTATGTGACTCGTTATTTGTAATAATTATTATTTTCCAAGAGTATGATGGAAATTAATTTTCGCCTTATTTCAATGTAAGTACTGCGAAAAAGGTCGATAATGAACACCGAAGGAAATGGTTTATTTTATGTAGATGACAGGTGTTCGGGACAGAGTAATTACAAAATGTTATGGCAAAATTGGGATGAAGAGTACCTTCAGCCCAATAACTCTATTTTTTAAGATTATTTGAAACAGCAGTAAAGACGTAAGTAGGGTGAATAGGGCAGTGTACACTTAAATACTTTAGTGTTAATAGATCAGGATATGACGGCTTTCGAATCAATATGAACGAAGTTACTTATGATTGAAAACATTTAAAAGCCTTCATTTAAGAAAAAGTGCTTACTTAAATATCTTGTCCAATTCTGTAGGTGTCTTTCACTTTAAGACTACAGTGTGAATACTGCAATTTGATATTTGAAGGATTTCAGAAGATGAGGTAAACAATAGAACTGTTGCAACACGGTTTAAAATTAGGTAATTCACAGAACTGGTTGCAATTACATATACAAAAAAGAAATGCTAGAATTCTCTCGTATATTTAAAATGTTATTTTTTGCTATTTTCACAGAAAAACAAAGTTCTTTAGCAATGTATTAAACTTTAAGATGTTTGCATATCTCAGAAACAGTTAGAGATATAAAATTACGGTATATTGATCTGAGTTTTATGTCTATCGAAAAGTATGTAGACTTTAATATGTGTCAGCATTTAAACAGACCTTTGAAATAAATTCCTTTGTACGAAGACAAATGTTCAGTTCCTTTTACCACTAGAAGGACGGGGCGGTCAATTTGACCGTTTTTTTCTAACTTTTCCTATTGCTCCGCTATAACAATTTTACTTAGAAATTTCGAAGTTCTTGACTTTTTATCATTTATAGAGTAGACTATGTGTAAAAGCCTTGAAAACTCTCACGTCATTAGGGGGGCGCTATGTCGCAATTCCCCCAGAAGGACGAAACGGTCATTTTGGCCGCTTGCTTATACTGACACTGAAAACTTATTTTATCTGCAATTAATGGTCCGTAATTTCATGGTGATTCTGGTATATGAAGTCATTGTTATTGGAGTAACACTTTGCGCGCCCGCGGACGTACAGACACACATTATACAGGGTGTTTCAAAACAACACCGACAACGTTTCGGAGGTGATTCCTGACACCAAGATTACAGAAAAAGTATAGACCAACCTGGGTATACAAATGCTTCCTTTCAGAATTACAGGCTGGGAAAACATGAATTTTAAAAGCCCATAGCTCCAAAACTATGGGATTTTTCATAGTCGGTTCAAGACTTTATTTAGGAACTAGTGTGTACCATATCCAAATATCCATGTTTCAGAATCCTATGGTACATTCGCAACAATTGTTGTAGAGGTAGTTTGTGAGTACTTCAAATTACATGTCTGTAGCCAAACTTTCTCTATAAAAATTGTTGAGTGAGTAATTTGAACATTAGAAGATTTGGTTATTTTGGGATTGTGTAATACTATAGCATCCCAAGTTTAAAACATAATACAAAAAGCGAAACTTTTTAAGTTTTTGTTTTAATTATTTATTACAAATATGTAATAAACTGACTTAGTGTTATTTGAAACAAGATGAAACTTTTTCATTGGTTGGTACCACTGTTAATTTTGTGGTACCGCAGAATATGTGGGATAAAGTCTCTCTCTTGACACCAAATTGCAGCCTTTTGTATTTATCAGTTTAAAAGTTGAAAGAATGTGTGAAGATATATATATATATATATATATATATATATCAGGTGTGTTAGTTGAAATTTGCCGGTTTTTTCGAGAAAGAAAACTCTTAATATTCACGGAATCTCACAATTTCTTTATTCAAAATAATGGCCATTGGATTCTACACACCTTGCCCATCTTTTAGGCAAATCATGGATACAATTCCCAAAAAAAAAAAAAAAAAAAAACTTCTTCGAGGCAAATCATTCGACGAGCCATTTTTCGACATCTTCAAAATTAGCTAAGCGCTGCTCTGCAAGTTAGTGTCCCATCGAGGCGAAAAGGTGATAGTCCGACGGGGCGAGGTCTGGAGAGTACGGCGGGTGCGGTAATATTTCCCAATTAAGTGTTTAAATGTGTCCTGCACCAGTTTAGCGGTATGAGACGGCGCTTTGTCATGTTGCATGATAATCTTGGCATGTGTTCTGGTCTATTCCGGTCGTTTTTGATCAACGCATGGTCCAAATTAATAATTTGTTGTCTGTAGCGATCCGTATTCACTGTTTCACCAGGTCTTAATAACTCGTAGTACACCATACACACCATACTGGTCCCATCAAACACAGAGCATTGTCTTACGGCCAAAGCGATTTGCCGTCGATGGGCCGGCTTCACTAGGTGCAAGCCATGATTTCTTTTCGCTTCGGGTCCTCAAAATAAATCCATTTTTCGTCCCTCTTGACAATTCGGTGCAAATTGATATCCTTTTGAACCGTTGAAGCAGGATTTGACACACGGTTTTTCGCATTTCCATTTGTCTATCTGTCAGTTGGTGTGGCACACATTTTCCATAATTCTGGATCTTTCCCATGGCTTTTAAACGTTGGGAAATTGCTCCTTGAGTCACATTTAGTGTTTGTGCTAATGTTGCTTGCGGTTGGGTTGGGTCTTCATCTAATAACACCTGCAATTCCTCGTCTTTGAACTTTTTCGCTGCACCGGGATGTTCCTTGTCTGTCTAATCGAAATCTCCACTTTTAAATTGACGAAACTATGTCTCACATGTTCTAATCACTGGAGCATGTTCAACGTAAGTTTCTACCAGCTACCGATGAGCTTCAGCTGCTTTTTTCTTTTGATGAAATAAGAACAGCAATGCATGCCGCAAATGCGATTTATTTGAGTTGTAAAATAATTGTAACATTATCTTATAAACAAACTCTATTATCTTCCAAACCGTTTTCTTCCCTTCTAGATCAAATCAAAAACGCTGAAATATGTATCTAATTATTGGGATTACAGAGTAAGATTTATGACAATATTGTGCAGTTAGTGCTTTGGTCCATCCCGTCCGTTACTCCGGTCGTTACTCCGCACGAAACTCTTGAACGTAATTGAATTTGACTTCTGTTTTTTGCAATTAATAGCTTGAGTTGTTATCTCGATAGAGTTCATTAGTAGAGGATCATAAACCAGGAGGTTGTAGGTCAGAAAGCAGGAGTGGTAGAAATCAACGATTTTTGCTTTTAACGCCGATCTTGTAAATCAAAAAGGGTAATAGATAGCAATAAACGGTTACCGAAAGTCGATTTAGCATCCCAAGAATACCTTTCAACTCCATACTTAATACTGTATTGAAACGGAACGTGGCAGAAATGAACATTGAACGGGCAAAAACTGTAATATATAGCAAGAAGCAGTTTTGAGAAATCGACTAAAACATTCCAAGAACACCTTTCATTTCTATCCTTAACACTTTGATAAAACTAGAAGCGGTTGAAAATTTCTTGACTTTCGTGGAAGATTTCTGATTTCGTGGCTCTTTAAAATCCCTTTCGTGACCGATAGACACCCTGGTAATCCAGTATGACTTCCAGTTTCAATGTAATATATATACAACATGACCTATAAAAGACAGACAGAAGAGTTTTTTTTTAAAGGAGTTTGCGTTCTTAAAATAGGTACCATCTCTTCTTTTACCCTGTAATCAAACATAATTTTTAGAAACCAACCACTTCCGGTTTTAACGTTCATCGTTGTACAGTCTTGTTCAAGAAATCTTGACCACTCACCCTGCTATGAAAGATGATATTCTTGCAACCGCAAAAGGAAATTAAATGCTATGGCTCTAAATAAACTTCTTAATCGATCAAAAAAAATCATTTCGTTATTTAATTCTAAGTGTAGGTAAGACTACAAGCCTTTTCAAAAAGAGGTGAGTGGCAAAGTTTTCTTGAACAAGACTATATGACAAACGGCAATAGATAGACGCGGTTTTTGTATTCGATTAAGGGTCCATAGAATATATTCCTTCTCCACTCTAATCACTAGTCTATAACACTAAGTAGTAGATATCTACTACAACTTCTGGTTTCAATTTTAATTGAAAAATTTTGGGGGGTAATGTTTACTGTCCTTAAGAGATTTTGATTTAAATGAGAAGCCTTAGAGCCAAATTTCATGTTTGTAACTTTCAGAGATTCTGAGATACCGACATGCTATTATGAGTAATAATTCCTATTCTCACCTTTTTCCTTCCCCTTTATTACTAAGATATAAAAGAAATGCTGAAACACGTGTTAAATTATTTTAAATTGAAAATCCAAATACCAAATTTCAAGTTCCCAGTCCTATACATAAGGGAGATAAGGGTATCTTATTAAAACAACTCTAACCCCAATTCCTCCTCTTTTCGTGAATTTTCAAAACTTTTTCTTAGTGGTACCCCACATCACAAATCCTGTGTAAATTCAAAGTTTCTAGCTAGTCCGTAGAGCAGTGGTTCCTAATCTCGAGGTGCGAGTCTCTGACAGAACTAAATTCAAAATTACAAATATCACGAATTTAGTAACAAACATTAAATTAAATACCATTTAAACACGAAATAACTATTTTGTAAGAACTGTGGTTTCATTAAAGAAAAAACTGGTAAAATATATTACACTGCATTACATTGCTAAGCAGGAGTCTTAATGGAAATAAATATAAATTTGTGAGAATATGGTTATTATTATTTACTATTATTATATGCAAGCCCGTTCTTCGTACGGGTAGAATAGGTTCATTTGAAAAATTTGAAAGTTATATTTGATCACCCTTTCCCCGTTACGTAACTTATTGGAACAAAAGTGAAATAATCCCCCTAGCTCGACCATGTTCAAAAATGTGTTTCATACGATGCAGTATTTATTGTTTGCAAGAAATATAAATTCTCTTCTGTTTTTACGATCCTTTTTTCAAAGTGAGTTGATAAAATAGAAATGTCCCTCGTGCTAATTATGTTTAAAAATTCATTTGAGATGTTTCAAACACTTTACCATGTCGGTATTTTTTTGAGTACAAAACGGCAAGCTAAAAGTTTTAGAAATTGCCCTGTAACCTCTTTTGGAAGCAGAATTTTCGAAAACGTTTGGGCATGTCCACATAGTGATTTCGTTAAATAAAACGTTTATGTATCTCGTTTCATCTCCTTGCCTTCTAAGATATTTAATTTTCACCGTATATATTAACTCTTCCACTCTCTTAGGATACGAATTTTAATGAAACTGACATGGTTGAAAAATTGTTTGAGGCAAGTGCTAACTATGTTCTGAAATCCTCTATCATTTTTCATGATATGAGATGGAAGTGGAATTTTACAGAACGTTGAGTTGCGTGTCTACTTGGTTTTTATATTAAATTTCATCTTCATACATGAGAGATTTTTAAGATACTGTATTTTTAGCAAATACTTTAGATGTTGACCCCTCGCCTTAGGATACGCATTTCAGTGAAAGTGATATGATGAAACCATGTTCTACAGTAGTTCTAAATATGTTCAGTAATTCTCCTCGAACATTCTATGATGATGAGACAGCGAACGCGGATTTGAATGTCGAGAATAAGTAAATTAATTCCTCCCTCCTTCTGCTTAAAAGGAGAATTTCGAAAACTCTGAACTACTTATTCCATCCTTTTTAGTTCAGAGTTTGTATACCAAATTTCACATTTCGAATTTAAGCGAATTTCACATTTCATGACATTTTATGAATAAATAGTGGTAAATTTTAATATTATAGAAATCGTCCCTTTTTTCCATCTTTAAGAGGGGGATTTCCGGAAAGATACATTCAATTATTTTTAGTTAAGAAATCAAAGCCAAATTTCACACCTCAAACGTAATCAAATGCAGAAATTTTAATAGGTAGACACTAACCTTCATTCTCCTGTTAGGACTGATTTTCGGGAAAGCTGAACATGTATTGGTTTGTTTTTAATTTTTTTTAGCTTCAATTAATACTTTACTCGAGTTACACTCAATACAAGTTTCGATAATTTTATTTTCGAGGTTTTCACAATTGTATTGTCATACAAAATATAATGTTACAGTAATTTTTTTACATTGCTAATTTGTTTCTATATTTTTTTGCATATGTAAAGTACATATTACTTGCTGGTTGCTACATATACTTTACAAAATAAATAATAAGGATAATTGCAGTAACAATGATGGAAAATGCAACTAGTACTTTGTGTGTGTGTGTGTATAGAACAAATTAACTTCATAACTAAAAATAACGAATAAGTCCATCCTCCACATGTTTGGAAGTAACAGGAGAAAATATCACGGAGTTGACAAAATTTAGTTTATAAACTTTTCAGTCGAAAGTGTTCATAAATTCAGGTTCATCTCAAATAAAAAACTTCTTCCATTTTTGAAGAAGGTAAGGAACTTAAAATGCTGACCGCATTACCTCTCTGTATTGCTAAACTAATACGCTGAAGTAAAAATTGTGCACTTCTCGTATCTCCCGTCTTGAGGTTTAAGTTCGACCCAATTTCCTTTAGGAACTCCCTAGCTTCCCGGCTAAAAACTCCCATAGTTTCTGTAGCAAAGGCGATGAACATATGATCTTCTTTTAATTTTGAATATTTGGTGTGTTTTCGTTTACAGGCTGTCTCAGCAGCATTTCCTGCCTCTTTACATGTTGAAGGTAAATGGGAAGGTGCAAAAGTGTCAACACATGTAACGTCCCATAGCAGTCGTTGCCCAATTTTCCAAGGGGTTAATGTTACTCCGTCTGGTCGTTTCCCATCATCTCGAGACATTCCAGATGGTTCTAAAATACTTGGGACATCAATGCTGGCAAGAGCTCGTCTTATTATATTATTCAGTTCTCCATGACGAGAAATTCGACCTCCACTCCTAGAATTATTGTTTTTAATTGAGTTTGATTTTGATATTTCACGTCTATAATATAAATAATTCTTACATTTATTATTTTCTAAAAATATACGAAATAAGATATAGTTGAAAAATTAATGTTATACGAATTACTCCTTTCTTGAAGGTGCGGAATTTTCAGAAACTGTGAGAAACATGTTCAGTTATTTTTAATGATTAATTTATATGCCTAGTTTCATCTTTCTTACTTCAGGGATTATCAAGATACACTATCGTATTTTCGCCCCTAAGGATACATATTTCCAAAAATCCTTCCTTATCCCTTGCTTTCGGCAAAAAGAGTATTCTTGCTAATTATATTATTATGGCTTGGTCGATAATGAGTAACTCACTTATACTGTCTTATATACAGTATAGATTATAAATATTATTGTTATTATTTTTGTTACTATTACTAATGATTTGAAAAAAACAATGCAGCAACTAAAATTGCAGAAACGGTCTAAAACATGCACGAATGATATGGGGTGAAGTAAGTAGGGTTTAAGAATGTGATCGCTTGTTAAATGGTTGGAACCATTGCCCTAGAGGATCCCAAAACTATAATTTAGAAAACACAGAGTCTTTTATCATTTCCTACTTTATAACAATACAACGAATAATTTATAAGAACATTGTACTTCTGCTAAATTACCTCGCTGAACAGTACTAAATGATCACCGAAAGCTAACATGAATTGGAGTCTCCGCACATCTAGATCCGCTTCTTCTTTAGTTAACTAAACATTAAGCGTAATGCCAAAGTACCATTATATAAATAGATAATGTGAGACTATAGAAAAAATGGACTTTTCCTCTAACAGTTAAAACAATAACAGAACCTGGAAGCAATAATAATAATAATAATAATAATAATAATAATAATAATAATAATAATAATAATAATAATAATAATAATAATAATAATAATAATAATAATAATAATAAAATAATAATAATTCATTTTTTTAAATAGTATTCAAAAATAGGTAGAGAAAACTGCAGTCTGAACTAATTATAAGGAACCAGAATAAAAAAGTATTAGCCACTTCTCAACCCATTGAGGAAGAGAAAAGTTGAAAGTAAGAGATGAAAAGTAAGAAAGGAATAGTAAGAAGAGGAATGCAGTTGGTCGATGATTTGAAAAATGGAATCAAATATTGGAAATTAAAAGAGGAAACTGAAGATCGAGAAAGGTGAAAGAATTTCCAGACCAGAACATAAAAAAAGACACAATCATAAACCACGATAGATGCTGCGACTAAGTTACTGAGCGCGATAGCTCTTGAAAAAAAGCATTTTTTTTATTTTTTTTATTTTTTTGCAAACTATGGGTAAAGTAATTATTTAAAAGCAGCTTGTTAATTGAAGTGATCCATAATCCGGAAGTGGTAGAAATCAACCATTTCCAAGTTTTAACGTTGACCACTATAAAACAAACACAGTTTTCGGCAATCGATTACGTATTCCAAGAATACCTTTCATCTGCTTTCGTTACCAACCGAAAGTGGTAGAAACAAACTTTTTCCGGTTTTACGTTGAACACTATAGCGCAAAATCGATAAATAGGGACGAGCGGCTTGCTGTAAATGGCAAATCCTTTAGATTGGATCTGGCAAGAGATTACCGAGAAATAAATTGCCACACGCAAATCAAGCCAAAATTTGGCCACCACGTCCAGCAAATGTAAAAATCTTAACTAGATTGAGAGCTGCCCACCCCCGAATTTTGTTCCGATTCGGCCAATAGTTATAAAGAAAATGCTGCTGCTAATTAAGTAGTTATCGAGAAATAAGGTATGAAATGCAACTCGTGCCTACCCTTTCTTGGCCGAATTTGACCACAGAATATACCAGTACTTGTTCCTTAGAGAATGGACTAGTAGCTCACAAAACTTAGTAAACATCCGGCTGGTATTTAATTTAAAAATAAACTCTAGTAAAAACCGTAAAGAGCATGACATGTTCTCAATTAATACGGATACTGGAATTTGTATCGTATTTCTATCACGTCTGGTATTAATAAAGAGATTACTGTCGAGATGGAATACACTCTTGGGGTACTTAATGAAATACATAAAGTCCCTTCTAGCTCTCCAATCTATAAGACTCAATTTATAACCGAAAGTGATTGATAACTGCCACTTCTGCTTTTAGTATAAATGTTAGAGTTGAAATAGAACATATTCTTGTTACACTAAATGATTATAGAAAACCGCTTCTCCTTATGTGTTATCTTTTCTAATCTAATGCGATCAACGCTAAAAGCGGAAGTAGTTGGGTTTTCCTACATCCAGTTTGGAGTTTAAGATATATAATATCTTACCTGCTCCCACAACGTTAAATTGATTCCATAAAACTGCCTCTCCCTATATCTTATAGCTTATGCTTTATGTAAATAAAATTAAAACCGGAAGTTATAGGTGATTTCTACACTTCCTTTTTACTAAGGTGTTAAGTACGAAGATGAAAGTTGCTCCTGGAGCGCTTTATCGATTGCCGGAAACTGCTTCTTCCTATCTATTACCGTTTCCGCGCTATAGTGATCAGCGTTAAAACAAGAAGTGGTTCATTTTTTACCACCTTCGGTTTTACTAGAGTGTTTGGGTGAAGATGAAGGTTGTCCTTGAAACGCTATATAATCCCTGGAAAGTGCTTCTTACTATCTAATACCGTTTTTGCTGTATAGTGATCAACGTTGAAACCGGAAATGGCTCAATTCTGTTACTTTCAGAATGTACTAGCTTGTTAAATGTGAAGAATGATATACTTGAAAAGTTTAATTGATTGCCCGAAACATCTTCTCGTTATCTGTTATTGTTTTTGCTCTATAGTAATAAATGCTAAAACCGGAAATGGTTCATTTCTACCATTTCCAGTTCTACTACAATGTTGAGAATAAGATGAGAGATTCCCTTGAAACGTATAATGGATTGCCGGGAACCGCTTTTCGCTATCCATTACCGTTTTTCTTTTGTATTGATCAATGTCAAAACTTGAAATAACTCATTTCTACAATTTTGTTTGTCGAATTACCTCTATTAACGAACTCTCTAGAGAAAATTACACTATCTACTTATTGCCAAAAAAATCGCATCCTCTTAAATGTTGTCGTTCGAAGTAACGGACGTATGTATGGACATACCAAATTTCACACAAGTAAATAACCACGTGCTAGCCACTAGACCAGTGAGGAGAGCGAGTGAAAGGTATTTTGTAGTGTCTGAAGTTTATGCCTATTTCGCCCTGATATAATATATCTATAAGCCTGAAATTCTGATAAAGATATGGCTATGATTTATTATTATTATTATTATTATTATTATTATTATTATTATTATTATTATTATTATTATTATTTAAAGTACGAAGTTCCAAATCAGGCGATGCGATATTTATGTAAACTAAATGATAATTTATTTGATAATATTCACTGGTCAACTATACATTTGCGAGGTTTTGCTTTAGGAAATGAAGTGTAAATAACATTGAATAGTAAAAGTATTACAATAAATATATATTATTAAAATATTGATTAAGTAATTGGAGTTAAAATGCTTCCCAGTAAGAATTATATATAGAGAGGATTTACTTTAAAGTGTGATGCAAACGAAAATTCGATTTTTAATCCGATTAGAAATCGATAGCTTACCCAAGAATATTTTCTTCATTAGTTGTATAAATCTTTATACTTATCGAATTATAATTCTATTTAAAATTTTCCAATTCAAAACGTAGAACGAGAAATAAATGTAATATTCTATTTGTTAAGGATACCTTTCAAACAGTGATGATTACAGGTCAGGACCTGTGGGAGAATTTGAGACCCTGTCGACATAAATTTCCCCCTTCTTGACCATAAGTTATCTTCGATCATGCTCAAATGGACTAATAATGTTCTATCAGTTTTCTCTCATTCATATATTGACCATTACCGGAGGAGAATCTTCTGAAATTGTCAATGCTTATAATTATTGTTTCACTACAAATCAAAGGATAATAATGAAATATTGAAAATACTTAATATTTTGTTCTCTTCTGTGGATGTTAGATTTGCAATTCATATAATGTTCGCTTCTAATCGAATTTGAGAGAAAAGTAGTTTCCAAAAATTTATTCAAAGAAATGTTCTCAGTTCTTTGATGAAAATAGGAACACACTTTTAAGAAAAAATCTAAACGAATATTTTCTACAGGGTTTGAACACAAAAACTTCTGATTGATAGACTAGTGACCCAAACCGTATGTCTCGACCAGTTCGTATGTCTTGAATGACCTCTTTTGACTTTTGTGTAAAGTGGTTTCCTGCTCCACATTTTTTTTGTTTGTTTATGTCGATACGACTATAAGTTTGTAGTGAATATTTGGACGTTAGAGGTCTTGCAATGCATAAGAAGGTTTTCCGTATAAATTACATTCAATTTTACGTCCTAATAACTTACATACAACAGGTTGAATCTGTGAAATAATTGGGGTTTGAGAGATCGTAAATATTTTCATATTTAGGAGCCTGGATATGCAACCTCGCTTAGCGTGGGAATTTACTTCTGTGAAATTTGGTACGTACTAACATTACGATATTAGAAGTTCCACTACTTGATCCTAATAATAATGAAATATTAAAGAGGATCATGTTATATTTTCTGTAAGGGTTTTGGAACCAGAAGTTCTAGTATATTTATTTCACTTTCGATTTGAGTAAGGGGATTACTGCCGAGAAGTAATATACTCTTGGAGCACATAATGAATTACCTAAGAAAAAGCCTTCTCGCTATCCATTCTATAACGCTCAATGTTATAACCGGAAGCGATTGATTTCTACCACATCAAGTTTTAGTAGAAAGATTAGAGTTTACATAGAGCATATTCTTGGGACACTTAATTTATTTCAAAAACCTCTTCTCGCTATTTAGTATCTTTTTAATCTGTTGTAAATGGGAAGTAGTTGAGTTTTGAGATTTGATTAAAAGTTTAAGGGAGAAGACGATATTTATTCCCACAATGTTATATTCATTCCTAAAACAGCTTCTTTCTATCTCACTATGTACATTAATTTGAAGCCAGAAATCATAGTTAATTTCTATCTCTTCCGGTTTTACCAACATGTTAAGGATGAAGCTGAAGGTTATCCTTGATACCCTTTATCGATTGCCGAAAACTGCTTCTTAATATTTACTATCATTTCCGCTCTATAGTGATCAATGTTACAATCGGAAATGACCCATTCCTACCACTTTCAGTTGGCAAATCATCTCCATTAACGAACTCCCTCGAGAGGAATCACTCTACTTATTTATTGCAAAAAGCAGAATTAAAAAAATCGCATTCGTCCAAAGTTATCGTGTGAAGTAACGGCCGCACGTCTGTACGTACTAATATCGATAAGTTCCACTACGCGACCCCAATTAATACTTCATATACCCCCGCCAGACACACACACTAGCATATGTACACACGGAAGTATACCTGGTAGCATCCACACTCTTACGCCGGAAACTAGAAACACACACACACACACACACAGAGAGAGAGAGAGAGAGAGAGAGAGAGAGAGAGAATCTTGTTGTACTTTTATACTGAATGCAGCATTGCTCACAAAATCAATTAAAAAAGAAAAGAAAAAAATGTAAATGAAACTTTCGAAGATTGGTACCACTACTGCGTGTAACACATGAAATTGTTCCATAATGATTGATTCGTAATATGATGTATATGTGTTTCTTAATGGTAATACAGCGTTTCCCAACCTTTTTCAACTTGCGGCACACTACGGGTGTAACTTGAATTTTCGAGGCACACTCATAGATATTATTATTATTATTATTATTATTATTATTATTATTATTATTATTATTATTATTATTATTATTATTATTATTATTATTATTATTATTATTATTATTATTTGCAAATATAAAATACCATGGTATTTTTTTCTGTGATTACTGATTTTCTTCTTACCGAGATGAAAGCTCGATCACTGGTTTTCCCCTAAGCTAATTCATTATGCTTATTTTTTATTCTAATTTTAAAATAGAAAACAATTGCAATGAAATATACGACTCAGATTTTTAAAAATACGCTTTCTTTTTCGAAAACTGTATTCAACCTTTCACTAAGAACGAAGATCATTAAATAACGAACGAACAAACAAATGTCTTGTACTTTTAACTTTGCTGTTTTAACCAAAACCGTTACATATTATTGCAATCACACAGCTTGCGATGCGTGGAAGTCAAAACACAGCTGTTGAACAAAGTGTTGTTCTGTCATTCACGTGCGAATGAGTATTCTACGAACGTTCCCTTGACGCGTACCGTACAAGTGCTTCCATTTCTTGGTGTTAGTATGACTCTCAATTCAAGCGTAACATAGCAGCTAACCGTGGAAATGTGTACGAGCCGAAATACTGTATGCTACACAGTAATAGATGTAGAATAATATATTACAATTAAAGTAATTTTTTCCATGGTAGAAATTCATACTAATGTGAAATACAAAAATATACATTTTTTCCTATGTCTTGCAATTTGGTTGCTATAGAATTAATAATTTTGTTTCGATTTCCTCGCGGCACACCGACGGTCCATTCGCGGCACACCAGTGTGCCGCGGCACACCGGTTGGGAAACGCTGTGGTAATATAACAAAATGCCTTCAAATTGACCACAAAATAAAAAGTTAAATTTATTTCTCAAATTTTGTAAAATCGAAGTAGGTGGGCATTATGGGAACAGTTAAGTGGTACGTAAATCCTAAGAGTGTTAGTATGATCATTACAAGACACGTTATGATATATTGCAAAGTTTTTGTTGCAAAAGCTGCAGATAAATATAGCTATAAACAATATTCTATCTGTTCATTCAATTATTATTGGTAATGACTAACACCTGTCGATTTTCTCCGATACTACTCAACTGATCTATTTGTTCTATATATGTTGAAATTGGAGAAAGTTGGAGAAAACGGAGATAATTTATAAACTTAAAACTTGATGCTAAACGTAAACCACATTTTATGTAAAGGTGACACTGCTACTGACATATATCTCTGTTAAGCTCCTCAATGTGATACCAGCAAGATAACAGTGCCTAATAATAATAACGAGATATAGCTGAAATTATGATTAACACTTAAATTTTATTTTTTGCTTGGGTAATACAACGTTTAAAGATAATATATACATTTAACACTAGAACCACGAAGCAGTCATTTTGACTGTTTCAAGAAATATAGTTTCGTATCACATCTGGAATGTTTTCGCTAATGCCTTGAAATTCGTTGACTTTTAATATTTTTTGTCCACTTTTTGATAATATTAAAAGTTATACCCCTTTTTATGTCCCTTTTCACAGAAGCGCTAGTGTCAGTTATACCTAGAAGCACGAAGCAGTCATTTTGACTGCCTTATAAAGAGTATGGACAATTAATGTTTATGTTTGTGATTTGCAAGTGGCAGCATTACACATTTCTTATTTCTGTACAAAAGAAAAATTAAAGCCCTTATTGATTGTAATTTGGGACACAAAAACTTATTGTTTTCTCTAAGAACTTCATAATAGATTTTTCCCTGTCTTACAAGATATCAGGTAGTGTGTTATTGTAGACAAACAAATCAGTTCAGATACATGCGGTCAATAGTGAGTACGTATAGTTAGTTGAGGTGAACCGTGTACATGTGACATTTTACGATGAGACCTCAAGAAATACATGATCTCTTAGAAATTGAGTCTGAAGAAAATAATGAAAATTTGCAGGATTCTAATGAAGGGGATTGAAACTTGAGTGTTTTTGAACCTGAAGAGAACATTTTATATTCAAGTGATGTAAAAAGGAACGATGATGGAGAATACAACGACAATAATAGTGACAGTTTATTATTCCAGATGGAACAATGTGAACAAAATTGGATTTGGGACAAGGTGACGTTTGCCGTCTATGTAAGAAGAATATTGTTTGCGAAGCTCCAGGACCGATAAATTTTGGCAGAAATCGAGTGTCTGCGGAAGAATGTAGCAGTCCTTTTCGTTTATTATTTGATGAGCCAATGAGGAGGCATATACTAAAGTGCACTAAGCTGAAGCGTATAGACAACTGAACTCAACAACATGGACTTGAGCTCTTTCAGAACTACAATATTATTTGGGCTTTATTTACTGAGGTGCTAATAGTGCTCAGTAATATCCATTATGGTCTTGTGGAAAAGAACAAACGGGCCACTAATTTATAGGTAAACAGCGAATAGGGATAGTTCGTAAATAAAACGGTACTTCAAATTTGATGAAAAGGGAACAAAATCTGCAAGACTTCAAATGGACAAATTCACACTAGCGTCAAAACTTTTGGATACATTTACTGAGAAGCGCAAAAAATGTTAGAAACTCCATGACGTGATCGTTGACGAGCAACTCTGTTCCACGAGAGTCAGATGTCGATTTCACCAATAAATGTCAAATAAATCTAATAAACTTCGCATCAAGTTCTGATTACTTGCCGACGTGCATTCAAAGTATGTCCTAAAAGACTTTCCATATCTGGGCAAGGATTCGGAATGCCCTGCTGGGACACAGTTAAGTGAATCTGTGGGGTCTAGTTTGATAAATTCATTCACTAAAAGAGAATAAGTGTTGCATGTGATAACTTCTTCACGACAAGTAAACTAGCTGAATCTTTTAGCGTTACATGTACTAGTTTAGTTGCGACAATAAAACAAAACAGAGAGAGTTTCCTAAAGGTTTTGCCACCTCAAAAGACAAAGACCTGTATCACTGTGATGTTTACCATGACCAGAGTGGTAATATATTAACTGTCTATAAATGTAAGCGGATCAAAAGTGTTTGTGTCTTGAGTTGCATGCATAAGTAGGCTTAAATATCAATTTCCAACACACCAAAGAAAATGACCGTAAACTACTATAACATATTATTGTCAGATGAAGTTTGGTGTAGACATCGTGGATCAAATGGTAAAGAAATGCACAGTGCGATGTGCGTGTAGACGGTGGCCAATGTACGTTCTTTTCCACTTGGTTGATTTTACATGCTTGACTTCGTGGATAGTATACGAAGAAGCTACTGGAAAGAAAATCAGTTGGCTAATATCCCCAACGTTTGGCCAAAGAGATGACGGTCAATGTCACTAGTGACAGTGAAAGTGTATCTGAAGATGAATAAGTTCATTCCGCAAGCAAGCTAACACAATGTCAAGTATGATTGTCAAAAACTACAAAACATCAGACATATGTTTCAAATGTCGAAAGTACGGTCGTGGGTAGGGTACTGCAGAGATCCGAAAGCGAATCATCTTCTACCAGTGAAAGTAACACTGTAATGGCCTCCACCTAAGGAGATATTTTTGAAAGATACCATAGAAAATGTTATTTTATAATAAACGTTTATTATCTAAGAGTTGACAGTAATCTTTGCTTATTTTCATTATTTTAAAATCTATGATATAAAACTTATTTTATTCATAAAGATTTTGATATCACATATATGATGTGCTTATTGTTTATAAATAAACATTATAAAATAAATAATTTGCTTGATAGGGTTACTTGTAGAAATGTCTCAGTAAGAAAGTCACAAAATACAGTCATCCTGTGACACCATTATTTTCTATTTTAGTTAGAAACGGAAAGCAGTCAATTTGACTGCTTCGTGCTTCCAGGGGGTTGAACATTTCCGTGCTTCCAGTGTTAAAAATTATAAATTTACTCTACTCATCAGCTTTTACACTGACGCTCATCACTTCACTGTACTCAATAAAATTTATCAATCAGCATATGTCTGATCTTTCCACATTTGAAATTCTGTAATACTATCGTAGAATTTCAATATTATTTACATTTCTTAATTCCTTCCATTCTTTGAATCCTGTGAGCCCAGAGACTATGGCCATTTCTTGCTAGAAGCCCTACACGTCTGCATTGCAGCCCTTCACGTCTCTTGTGAACATTGTACTCAGTAAGACCGAATTAACTCGAATCGAATTTCTAAGATAAATTTCCGATGTTTCATGAATAGAGTAAATAAACTCTGGTAAAATCAACGGGAAGGATAGATATAGATGGTGTTGAGACTGAATTAGAAGTGTCTCTAAGTTTGCTTGCACATCTCCAATATCCGATTGTTAATTAATACCATGTTTAGCGGACACATTGCCATAAGCCATTACCTGCGCTTGCGCTTTGTGCTGCACGTATCACAGAGAGTTTTTACTTCGCCACGAGCTCATTTTCTGCAGTAATTATATAAATAAATTTCCGGAGACATGCAGTGGTGTGGGAATAATTTCTCTTGGTCTGAGTTGGGATGTAGTAGAAAGTTGGAAGGAGCACAGTCTCCATCTTCCGTAAGTAATTTTCCTCTCCCTCCACCTTTCATCAAACTCATGGTTGAGAATCTATAATTCTATTATTTGCGTCAACAATAGCATATTAAGTAGAAATATTTCTCTTGCTTCATTAATTTCTTCTTTCCTGCACTCTTACGCAACAGAGTAGTTTTATAGATATTTTCCGTTTTAGTTATGTTTACTAGTTTTCCTTTGTTGTTATACTTTATTACACTTCTCTCTTGCACTTTATTTTCATTTCAATATTCTTGGATTTTCTGCAATGCAGTTCATATGTAAGGTGCAAAAGATAAATGTCCTGAGTCATATTTAAGCCTACATCGTTTCTTCAATAAAATTTTAGATATGTATTTTATGGAGTCTCCTTGTCACATTTTCCATTCCTTCAGCTAAGTTAAATGTCCTCTTACAAATAGAAAGGAATATTGGCATCAGTATATTAAGCCGAGTATGTGTAACAGTTAATGATTAACAAAACACGATAGTCTACTAGTAATTTCCTACGAGTTTCATGTTAGGGGGTATTAATTGTAAGTCCACTGACTTTTCGTAACCAGGATTTGATTCTACTTACTTTAGTGAGTCTTTCCATCATTTGGTTAAAATACTTAAAAATTTCTTTTAACCTGTCAATTGCTATTAATCAACTTAATTGCCATTTCTTCATTTTTTATATCCTTTAGATAAGATTTATTCATGGAAGGAACTGAATAAATGCAATTGTCTGCCTGTCTGTTTGCAGACATGGTTTATTACGAAAAGGATTAACATTATGACGATGTAAGTAAACTTGTTTCAATTATAATGTATGGTAGTAGTATTTATACCACAGATTGTAACGTTTTAGAACATCTCTACTTTCGTATCGTTAAGCGCAAAATTGACTACATAATATGGATTGGCATTTCCTTGATTATAGTGCATCTTGTACAGAACGATAGTTGCAGAACCAGGCTAATTCTGTAAGAAAACGAACGAATAGAAACTATAATCATTTTACATCAGATTATTATAAAAGTGCTCTTTCTTCTACACGGTTTTATACGATCCAGTAAGTGGATGAGTGAGTTCTGGAAATCATCTAATATATTTATGACCAAGTCTTTTCACTTTCTATACAGTGAAAAGTTATGAAGCATAACCTTCAATAGAGCTATAGAAAGTAAGGTAGGACAGGTATGCGAAATAATAATTTTATTGTATGACTTTGTTACCACCCGGGTGTCGGGTCTCTGTTTTGGGCTGCAATTTATTTGTAACCAACTTGAGTTCGGTGTTTGTGTTTCTGACGTCCGTGGTCCTGCCAATAAGTATTCACCTGAGACCTGAACTTACCTGGATAGGACGATATAGGACCTCTCCAGAAAGGGGTTTAAATTGTTTCCAAATCGCTCGACGACCTCAATGATGTGATGAGCATTAGGCGCCGATAAGTTTGGATGTCTCGTCCCGAAAACCTCATGGACGATCAGACGGCCATCCAGACCATAATGCACACAAACATTATTCACACAAACAACAAAAACACACTGGATTAAATATCACTATATTTATTTACTAGAATACTATAATATTAAAAATATAACGAAGAGAAATGAACACAACACTTAACAGAGAATATGTATAATAATCTTTATTTCTAAAATCTCACCTTGCCTTTTTAATGCACGGTAGCCCTTTATATGTAGCTCTTTTAAGATTATGTCTGAAATTTCACCATAAATGCTTCTCTCACAGCACTGACGCACTTGGGAAATTAGCATTCGGGGAAATTTGCCGGGATAATTATACCTAGAAATCTAGTTGCTGCGCCGAACAATCCTGAAGCGTTAAGATGAGTCTCCAGCAAATGACATAAGTCTCCAAAATAGAATGCTAATGTTGGAGGGCGCGCTTATAACTGACAGGTACGCACAAGGTGTGTGAATCTGGGACTTCACTAGTTGGGGCTAGCCGTAAGAAATCGTCCTTCGCCCGCTAATAGCTAGGTGCCCCTTAACACAAAATCATACTTAATTCCCGACGCAACCTGCGTGGTGGCTTCACACAATTCCGGAGTAAAACTCCCCAAACTCAAAAGTTAAATATACTAGTTGCAATGGGCGACTAAAGATTGTTGGTAGTTCATTCCAAAAACCACTTAGTTAATTCGTCTGTATGTACATACAAACAGAATACAGAAAATCATTTATATTAATTTTAGTTCGTTGGCCACGATACAAGTGAGTTAAAGAGGAAGTTAGAAGAACACCACCTTCGTCAGGTTCTTCTCCACAGATTTGGAGACACCAGATCTATCTATCCGGAGACAAAGAAAAAGGCGGAGGCGCGATGGAATCAGTAGTAAATATAAGGTCAGTCTTTCTCATTACGTAATGTTGCATTCCATGGCAAACCGTGCAACCTACTAAGACACTTGAAAACACACATACTTTCTCAAACATTTCTAAAGAATTTACAATCACATTAAACGTATTAGAACCAAATACATTCATGTTTTCATTTACACTGTAGGTGGAAATCGCTCTCTCTCATTGGTATTGAAAGTAAGTAGATTATCTCGTCCCTAATTCATACCAAAGAGAGGTAGGACGAAATGTTTTAGGGGTCCGGAGTTCGAGTCTAAGCATTAAAAGTAAAGTAAATGTAACAATTTCGTTAGTAACTAAGTGGTGAATGCGCCGAGGTATTACCGAAGTATTTGTAAAACCATTTTATAAACAGCAAAATGGAGGCGTTCGTAGTCCGAATTTAAAACTATTTCTAATGTGATTTTGGGCAGATGAAGAGATAGAAAAAAATAATTGCCATTGAGATTGCTAATTTTGACATTGTAACGATATTAATGGTGAATTATGAATTAAAGTAAATTTGGAATTTATTGACGGGGACAAATTCTTAGTGAATATTGTTAATATTTTTTGTAAAAGTGTATTGGTTTAAATATATAAAGCATATTTAGATTTAATGTTATTCAATAGAGAAAATCAAGGTGAAACAGGAGAAAAATTTACAAATCCACAGTATTATTTAGAGAAGCTATAAGTGTAAGCGTATATTAGTTGTAGTAGGTATATTAGGTTGTATTGTACAAATATTGACACCTCCCGTAGTTAAAAAGAAATACTTAACTTCTCAAGTAACACATAAAAGGCTTATATTTAAAACAATGGAGGATCCACAAACAGGGTTAAATTAAGAGGTAGGAAGAAATAGGAATGAAATCGACAGAATATACAACATGTGGTTCAGGCAGGTCAAAAACTTAAGGTGGAAATTAAATCAGACATTTGTAAATTACTAAAATTTGATTTTAAGTCAGGTTGATACATAGTTACGCTTTCCGAAGAATTTGATGATGCATGCGAGATTAACAAATCTGAAGAATATCGTAAGAAGGTTCTGTAGCCAGCAGTATTTAACGGTGTTGGTAGGCAATGAATTAAACTACTTTTTAAAAGAACAAATACAGAAGAAATAGAATATGATAAAATCAAAAAATGAAACGATACAAAATTTTGAAATTCAAATTTTAATGTACGTATAGAAGAAAAGTTACGAGATAGGTTACAAAATAGAAGATACAGTGGTTAGTTACGGGTACTAGATGTTAGCGTTGCAGGATAAATTTGATAATGAGATGGCAGAGAGTGAGAAAGTAGGACTTATAGTTTCAAGATTATTACCATATTACTTGTACAGAATAGGAACAACGTCATTGGAGACTCTGGAGAAATTTAAAGAACAATTACTGAAAGTAGAGAGAAAACAAATGTAAGATAGAGAGAAGAAAGAAAAGATAAAATAATAGAAAGGCAGAGTCAGTGCAGGATCTTATTAATAAAGTTAGAAATCCGATTTAAGTGAATATAGATTCATCAGATAGTAAGAGTCAAGTTGAGATATTAGTCATGAATAAACAGGCAAAACTGGTGCTGAAAGGACAAGAGAAAAATGAATCTAGTAATAGGCTGAAACCAAATACAGAACCAAATTCGACATAACAAATACCTAGGAGAGAACAAACGTAGAAGGAACTAAAAGTTTCAATAACAGGCAAGCAGACGGGAGATATGAAAAAGCAGAATTATTCTAAGCAGAATTCGGTTAGAACCAAGTATAATAATTTTAGAAGGAATAATGGGAATATACATCAGTACCAACAGAGAAATTTTAACATTACATATCACAACGGACATTATATAAATAGACGCAATTCGAAAGAATATGGATGTTGATGAGTATTGTATACTTTTGATCTCACTGCAATTCATTAGCTACTAATATTCACCTGTAAGTGTAATATTAAGTTCTAATATTCTCCTGTTGCCAGGGGACCAGTGTCTTGCCCCAACTTGTGATAACTAGTAAGACCTATTGTATAGGATCTTCCTCCCATGAGTTGATCATAAAATTTTTGAGGTATAGAATATCCTTGTAGCTAAACAAGCTGCAAACAATCTTATCTGCAGGATCTTATTAATAAAGATAGAAATCCGATTTTAGTGAATATAGATTCATCAGATAGTAAGAGTCAAGTTGAGATATTAGTCATGAATAAACAGGCAAAACTGGTGCGGAAAGGACAAGAGGAAAATGAATCTAGTAATAGGCTGAAACCAAATACAGAACTAAATTCGACAGAACATATACCTAGGAGAAAAGAAACGTATAAGGATCTAAAAGTTTCAATAACAGGCAAGCAGACTGAAGATAGGACAAAGCAGAATTATTCTAAGCAGAATTCGGTTAGAACCAGGAATAATAGTAATAAAAGGAATAATGGGAATATACATCAGTACCAACAGAGAAATTTTAACAATACATATCACAACGGGCATTATATAAATAGAGACAATTCGAAAGAATATGGATGTTGATGAGTATTGTATACTTTTGATCTCACTGCAATTTATTAGTTATTAATATTCACCTGTAAGTGCATTAGTAAGTTCCAATATTCATCTATTTCCAGGAGACCAATGTCTTGACCCAACTTGTGATAACTAGTAAGTCCTATTGTATAGGATCTTCCTCCCATGAGTTGATCATAAAATTTTCGAGGTATAGAATATCCTTGTAGCTAAACAAGCTGCAAACAATCTTTCGAAAACGATAGGGAGTTTTAGTGAAAGTCCACTTTACCTATATAGTTCAAACATTAACTTTGGTATTGTCTAGAGAAATCTTGAACACAACGGTATATACCCACATCTCATCCAGAATCGAATGGAAATTGTTATATCATTATTTTATTTTGTGACCTAATTCATCTTAATGATAATTATACCGCCGTTAGATCACAAAACTTTATCCAGGTGAGCCCGCTGGACGCAAACGAATCCTGAATCAGAATATGACTTCTCTCGCGGTTATATCTTGAAGAAGATACGGGAATACCACAAATGACAATAGCAGTACACTATACATTACTCATGTATACCGAATTCATCGCGGAATACATGCCATTCATAGTCTCAATTTCAGCCGAGGGTGGATAAACCTCAAGAAAGGAAGGCTAGTTTCCAGTTTCTCTTAAAAACGTTGGTGTTGATGTAATGAAACAAACGAAGCCATTGGAGCACTGCATCTCATTTTTGATTGCAAACGTTTAAGGAAACCTGTCGAAATAGGTCCAGCATCAGTGTCAGCTAAGATCCAGGTAGCAAAACATGAAGCATCAGTGGATGTTCCATATAAAGAAAAAGTTACAATGGCAGTTTGAAGTTTTCTACAAGTAGATTGTATTCCCTAAAAACGCCAATGAACTTAACCTCAGTTTCTAGAAAAGGCTCGAATCCCACGTGAAAGGCTACTCCGCCAAGTTATTAATTTTATTCCCCTTACACAGCGCAATATTGGGAGTACTGATCCCTTCTTAAGGTTTAGCTCTAGACTATTATCGATATATGTCTGAAGCAATGACGAAATAAGTTCGAAATCATCCTAGATAATTAAGGGACTGCAGATTGTCCGTTGTCAAACCCGATTGGGAATAATTGCATGTAGAACACGATATTGTAAAGCGGTTCAGTGGGATATTACTGAATATCACGAATGACCATAACAGTTTCACTGAAATTATCAATCGCCAAGATAGAACAACCTGGTACGGAGACAAAGGTCTTGGAGAAATCGCAAGTGGCAAGTTAACACTGGCGAAGACGTCAGTGAGCACTCAAAATGACTGGAACATCTCAAAGATTCCTTTGATAGGTCAAAGTACCGGTTATCTGTAAGCACTTATTTTGGCATACATTAGCTCATATTCCGTGAGGCTACTATCATATCATTGCATGAGAATCAGATAAACGTAACTACATTTTTATAGGTCTACAGCGAGAGAACAAAAATATTATTTTCTTAGAAATATGTGCTTTTAAGAAGATGGTAATTGAGCTACATTACAACTGATGATCGACAAGGAGAAAAGATGGCTTTACGATCCATTTACAAGAAGTGGGGCTTCCAAACTATATCCAAACATGTAAGAAACAAAAGCCGCAGATTTGGAGTTAGGTTCCTCTGATTCTCATGCGAAGATATAAAACTGGCTGGTTGATGCAGACTTGATACAAATTGCTCTGTAGTGATACTGCACCTGAAGAAGCTTCGTCCTGTCATGGGCTATAATTTCGTGACCATTTTGTATACTCCTAGGTCCCGGTTCAATTTTTCTTAACTTTATTGGAAACAAACTTTATAAATACTTTCTTTGCTCTACAAAAGCATTGCTTGTAGCAAAAACTGTATATATGTTTGATTGCTAATTCCTTTAACTTTTCAAGTTTACGTCAATGAATAAGTAATTCAAGAAGAGATGAAATAGGGAGATAACTGTTTTATGACCAGTACATTCTAGTTTCACACATTGCTGAAATTATGTAAAGGCTTTGTTTTCTTCCTGTTGCAAAGGCATCGGATGACTAGTCAAAAAAGGAAATCAAAAATAAAAACAACTCAAGGTTTTATTGCACGACCAGTACATAAGTGACCTAGTTTTACAACAAACAGGATATTGACTCGATATGAATCAAATGATGCCACAATTCTGGAAATTTCATTATGATGATAGTAATATTCTGCTATGCGTGATCTGATGTTTCCGTCCGAGAAATATACCATCTCCCGAATATCCGAATTCTCCCTCTCCCTCCTTAGACAATCATTTATTTTGATTGTTGAAGTAAACAAGTTCCTGATAAGTAATTACTTGTGACTCTTGTACTATCTTTCGTCCTTCACCACATTAACACGTGAAGAAGACTCATCCTGATGTCTCGAAAAATCCAGAATTTATCACAGTACCAAGTGCGTAAGCAAATGACGAATTCGGGCTTAATAATCACCGAATCTCTCAGGTATTGTGAGAGTTCAGTGCGATTGAGAGTATAGTGTACCTTGAAGTGTCAACACCTGTCCTAAGCCTAACATCAGATTTTCAGGTAAATATTTTTTCAGTTTTAAGTAACTTCTTGTTTGCAGACAGGCTAAGAACAAAGTCAATACAGCAAAGTACTAGTGGAGAACTCTCAACAACATTCATTACCTTTAAAATGCCAAAATAATTTAAATTTTATAGTAAACATTATGACCAGTTTGATTGAAAATGATTGCAATTATTATTTGTCATTGCAATTTGCAATTTGGATTTTCCTTTATTCTGTAATTTCTTAAACTTGACATTTGAAACAGCTAAGATGTTATAATTTGTCAAAGCTTCTCAAAGAAATTATTTGGAACTTTGTAAACTACTCTGTTTTCCTCTTTATCTTTTCTGTTATCTTTATTTTACTTTAATAAATTGTATATTGTTAATCGAAGAAAGAGAGTCATTCATTTATGCTAGTCCTAAACTCATCTTTCCTAGAATGAAAAGGTAAGATGCAACTAGATGAGTGTAACGTGATCTCTAAAATAATAGACAAAATTTATCCTGTAGTATCTCATGTTTCTCTGCCTTCTGGAAAGGATAGAAGAGCCGTGAGAGTCCATATAAATTGATTGAAATTGTGATGTTGTCGCCCTCAGCATTTTTGTAACATGCATTGAATCTGTTATATCATTCACGATCAAGCAATTAGAAATCCAATTAATCTTATAAATTATAAACATTTTGCAGCATCCGAAATAGTTGTGCTGGATTTATGCAAAGCACACATAGATTTTGACATCCCTCTTTGTTCTGCTGTTGAAACGGTGGCAAGATACAAGGTTGCTTAGCCGTGCTCTGGTGGCCGATCGAAGTTCTTGTTTGCATAACCAAACTAACAAGCAAGTTAAGCATTATAAAAACTTTTCTGTCAAAACCAATTTTAAAATAAATATTTTGCAGCTAGCTCGTATCTAGAAAACAAAACAAAACTTTACAGAAGAAACAAAATGTTTGAAAAAGCTGGAGATTAGTTGAAAGTCAGCGTTTTTCCTCATAGAGAATTAAGTTACAATAAAAAATTGACTTCTGAACCATAAAGGTAGCTATAATAGATTTCCAACTTTTTTCAAACATTTTTTCTTCTCTTCTGAACTTGTGTTTCTTCAGATGAAAGATAGCTGAAAAGTACGGCAGATACATCAGTTTCTTACCTTATCAGCATAATGTGTATGACATTGTTTCTTTTAATATTTTCTCATTCAGATTGAACCTTGTCTAAGACTTAATTTTTACTCAATTGTTTATGTGTGTAAACCGTTCATTTCATTCTACGATAGAATTGTGAGAAGGGACACTGCGATGGAGATAATTATAGACGAGCAAAATTTAAAATTATTGAAAATAGATAGTAATTTTGCTAAAAAAAATATCGAGAGAATATTTTATTGTGTATCAAAACTTTGTATTTACGAAATTATGACTTTCACTTAAACAATCCTATCAAATTTCTAAGACAATTGTTTTTACAGAATTCTACAAAATTTGAGCTAAATACAGATAATGCTAAGGAAACTTCTGAATAACAGCCAACAAACTTCTAAAATATAACCTCAAATACAAATACAATTTTAACTATATCATATTCCCAACATAAATGCAAGTAGCACTAACAAATAAAAAGCAAAACAATTTTAAAATTGGCGATGAAACACTGGAATGAAGATAACTAAAATTTGAATATTGATAACTTTTAAGAAAATTGGACTCAAGGTCATATGATATGGAAAAATATCCCGCCACAGACAAGACAATATATTACAAATTTGAAAATATTTAACACAAGCACAAATAATTTTCAGAAGTTCGTAGTAACTCGAGGGTTAGAAAGACGTTTGAATAATATTATTTCAGTTATTAAGAGAAATATTCAATTATGTTTTGATAAATGATAATAAATAATAATAAGTTTTATACTGAATATTGAAAAAGATGTGAACAAATATCACTTGTTTATCATCTGGGATAAGTCTTTTATAAACGCACGAAGCGACTCTTCTCTAGAGAATTACATTTTAAAATAACATTAAAAATAAAGTACAACAATTATCAACTTAATAATCTAATCAAACTAAATACGAAAATAGCATGAACACGTTTTAAAAATAATACTTTTCTTATACAAAAGACATGGCTTTCAGAATAAATAGAAAGTTATATTTGTCGCTCCAACCATTACTTGCTTTACGATAAGGGTCACGTACTGTTGTACTATTGGTTTGAAAAAATAAATTGTATTTGCAGATACTTGTGAGATGTAAACGAGATGGTAAATCTGTATTGAACGTCTATATTTGACATTCAGTCAAACATATTCATACAAAATTACAGGACGCTATAAATCAATATACAAACCACAACAACATATATTGTAATTCCAAGTATATTATTTTACTCTGAGTGACTGGTTCGTGAAAATTGTTGTAATTGAATTACATGTCGTAACAAATAGTAGCACATTCATTTAAAAAACCTCATAGTAGAAATGTATAACAAACTGATACTAGAAACTGTCGTAACACATGCATTGGCGAAGTTCCCTTCTTTTAAAATACAAGCACTCACGGTACTAAGATATTTATATTATTTTATATATTACAAACCATTACTAGAAATAAATGTTCTTTTACTTTATTAACTTTAAGAGAAATCAGTATACATCTTAAAACTTTTGCAGAACACAGATTAATGGAAATGTAAATTGAAAAAATCCTGTTATCTCTTGTTTATACTATTAACGTTTTCGAAGAAACTACCCAAACTTCGGAGAAGCCAGAATATAATTCCAGTACCCAATCCATGTACAAGTCAGAATTTAATTCCAGTAGATATCTATAACTAGATCACGAAAGTTAAAATACAAATTCCAATGCAAAATACCTTCCTCCCAGAAACTATTTCATATGTAATATATTTGCAAAAAAGTTTAGTTTACTTAGAGTATTTTCTTGTTTAGCCATGAAACAAACAAACGGAGAAAATACCAAAATGGCAATCAAATTTTGGTCATTCTGGAAGCAAGTAAATTTAGAAGAACATTGACTTTAAGCAAAGACCATTTGGATATGTTTGGTATGTATTCTAGTAATACTACATGTTTTAATAATTTTACTCGTATAAAGTTAAGTCTAACTGTATACTTAAAAACTAACCTCACATATGGAAACGAAATACCTGAAAGTTAGATAATTGAGTAAACAGCTTTGCCAAACAAGCGAGAAATCACATAATATAAGTAACGAAAATTTTAAATTGCCTGACATATTTCATAGAATAAATATATTATTATATAACTCGTTTCCTGGACGAGATAATATTGGATCGGCCAGGGGCAAAAGTATCAAATGATAAATTCTGAAACCAAAATCGAAAATCAAAACGTACTAGTTTTGTTACTTTCTTACATTTTAGGTATCGTTAAAATATGCCTACCTAAAACATTTTTATGGTTAAAATGTTAACAAAAATCTAAAGAGCCTTTCATGAACTAAATCCAAATGCATCATCTGAGTTACTTGAAATAAGGTTTCCACCTACCTTTTTTCCAAACTTATCTGTAATATTTCGATGGAAATTGAACAGTAATATTGCTGTTTGTATAGTTTAACTTCATTATCTTGCTGCATAGATCAAAACATTTATGTCATGCACTAAATTAAGATAATTTTTATATTTTAATTCGAAATATGATAATTATTTTAAACTGGAGCGAATAGGAAAAGGAAAGATTGATGTTTGTGCAATTGGTCATCTACCAGTTTCAAACTTTCGTAGCAGTAAAGCTAATATATGTTAGAATAGAGTAGAATAAATAGTAAACGAACAATTGAAGATGCGGCTTTAGCAGCTGTTAACAAATTTTGTTGCGTAAAGACAAGTTACCATTGCTGCATTCATTATCCAACCTAAACCCTTAAAATGATACTTCTTTCAGGAAACCAGCTAAGGCATTCAGTAATATACTTGTATTTTTAATTATGTCTGTTTTCATATGTAATATGCTAAAATTCATGTGATCTTTTACGTCAAGTAACAATGTAATTACATTTGAAAATAAACCCACATAATAACTAGAGATACATTTAAAATTAAGGATCTAGCTATATTAAAAATATAGCGATCAGCTTGTTATCTGGATTATTAAACTTCGACAATCTAAAAATAGTATTTTGGACTAAATATTACAGCAATTCTATTCCATGCCAAGAGAAAGCTTGATTTCTTAAAACAGAAGATGATGGGTTATGTTAATCTTAATAATTTGTTATATTGAAATAATCCTAACATAAGTTTTTAAGTAATAATACTTCGAAAAACGCAAACATACTATTCTTTTAAAAGCATTTTTTCTTAGAATTTTAGTAACTTATATTTATCTGTGTTTATGTTACATCTCACTTAATAACGATCCCACACCTTTCAACACTAAACTGCCGGGAAATAAATTAAACAAAAACTGCGAAATGTTTATAATAAAATGTTTAGAGCAAATATTCATAGGTCCCCAGCGTCTAAAATAAATTGAAAACTAATGTGAAATCTTAGTTATAGACATTCTAAGGAACATGTATCATATCAATAATGTACACTTATTTCCCGCTTTATTACATAAGCGAAGAAGATGGTACACACCCCATAGATATAAGAAAATATTGAATATGTTTTATCTACATATATATATATATATATATGCCTAGAATTCGATATATATATACCGGGTGATTTAATAAGAAGGTACCAGGCCTATATCGCAGCTAATACTGCACGTAGAGCCTTAAAACAAACAATTGAATTACCAAATCATATGTGTAGAATGCAATAAAATAGTAGCGACGCCAGTGGCGTATCATGAATATCCTCAACGGGGGTGATCTGCAAAATGTGACATGTTAATTGGGGTTGGCTGTGCCTCCATTGAAACAAGAGCACAATGAGAGAAACGTCGAAAGGAAACACCCTCGCACCATCTGACTTTCACCTAGTAATGCGACCGTGTTGCTGCCAACGAGGAAGTAATATGCCCAAGGTGTTTCCTCTCGACGCTTCTCCCATTGTGCGCTTCTTTCAATCGAGGCACAACCAACCCCAGTTTCCATGTCAAATTTTGCAGATGAATCCCGTTGGAGATATTCACGATACGCCACTGGTATCGCTACTAGTTTTATTACATTCTACACATACGATTTGGTAGCTCAATTGTTTGTGTGATGGTTCTATGTACATTATTACCTGAGGTAAAGGCCTGCTAGTGGTAGTCAGACACAAGTCTGCAACAACTCCTCTAGCGGCTAAGTTGAATGACATTTAGTGTCCTTTCTAACGTTTCCAACAGTAATACCACTTTCCATTCCAAATTTTGAAGTTGCCCTCCGTTGGAGGTATTCACGAGACGCAACTGGTCTCTACTATTTTTGTTGCATTCTTCACATATGATTTGGTAATGCAACTTTTTGTTTGAAGGCTCTACGTGCAATATTCGCTGCGATATAGGCCTGGTACTTTCTTATTGAATCACCCGGTGTATATATATATATATGAATAGAAGAGTAGAATGTTGCAATATATCAATTTTTCTGAAATGTGAATAAAATAGTAACATTCTGTTGTTTTACACAGAAACATGAAGTTACCATGTTGGTAGGATGTCCTGTTTATTAAGGACAGATCCAGTACACGATAAATTTTCGAATCTATTTTATGTATGATTCGCATAAGAAATTCGCCTAAGCACCAATCCGAAGTTTAATTTACCTTTTACTTCTCGGTCTCATATTTCCCCTTCTATTTGGTAGAACTTCGCAACGTTACTGGTAAAACTTCATGTGAAAGCTATATGATCCATTTTCTGTCAACCGCCTGACGTAGTTTTTATGTGTCAGGTGGTGTACAATGTCTATTCCAAACTTTTGATTATTGAAAATGAATTTTATAGGAATATGTTTCCTTATTGACACAGTGATGTGCTATAAATGAGATAGTCACAAGGTTTCGTCCAAATTTGTGTTTGACAAATCCCTATTATGAAAGTGTATGAATAGGAAATTTCCCTTTAGTTGCTTTAAGTTGATAACCATATTTTTTTGTTATTTTCTAGTTCTATAGCAAAGTGTTACATGTTAATGTAGTTCGGTATGTAAGAAAGGGTTCACATGTTATAGCATTACATTTCAGCAACGGGAGAAATGTGTTTCTCTTCATCATTCATTAGTAAGTAAAACTGTTCAATTTATTTATTATTAATTTCAACAACCATCCATGTTTTATTTTTCCACTACTCATGAACTGAATAAACGGAATAAGCTCCATCGTGGCTTTGGCGTGTGAGACGACGGTTCGATTCCCGGGAGCTCATGTGGTTCGGATTCCACGTTAATCAGTAGCTCCACGTCTCATATAACCTCGCTGATGAAGGGGATGCTAAACTAAAAATCAACTCAATCAATTGAATAAGCAGAAAGGAAGTTTTAGCAGGAGATAAAATTGCTCCTCTGGTGGTTGTGAGTAAACCTAATTTTTTCAAGAGACATGAGAAATCTGGAAATTAATATTTATGTTGTAAGCACTATCATTAAAATTACAAGCAAATAATGCCACTTTGTGAGGGCTTTAAAATTTAAACCCAATTGAAAGAATATTAAGTGTTACTAAGGGTCAAAAGAAACCCTCTGGTAGTTCCTGTGTTTCAAAATGCTTAAATAGTATTTTTTCTTCAATTTTTTGCTTGTTTCTCTTTTGAGGTATACTACAGCTTTCCTGAAGTTCACATGTGGATTTGGGTTTAATGTAATATGTTCTTTTGTTTTCTATATCAGCCGGATATTTTTCCCTTACTGCCGAATATTTTTCGCGAAACATATCATTTAGCGTTTTAAGCTTTGCTTATCAGATAAGATATTCAAAACATACATCAAAGGTATTCAATCATGTCTCATTTATATAAACGTAAAACTATGCAAGATACAAAATATAATAAAAGAAGTAATTAACTAAAATTCAATTCTTGTATCACAGAAATATAGTTCTAACGTTACCGATAACAGAATGAACAAGGTTATTGTCTATGACCCTGTATTCTGGATAAATTCGAAAAACATTCTCAGGATTTTTTACTTTCTTTGACATTCCGATTTGGACAGGAGATTCAGCTCCTTGAATAAAAGATATCTCCTCTCCCAAAGTAATAATAGATGTCCACACTCTATGATAGGTTTCATTAGCATTTAATTAGTAGCACGGAATATTTACAATTAAGTTAATATATTTTATGTCATTTTGATCAATCGAACATATATTAATATCAAATAGGTCCAGATTGAGGGAACGAGTTCCTCCTTAGCATAAACTTCAAACTTAAAAGTTAGACATAAAGTAATAGTAGTACTTGACATAAAGTTAAATACATATTTTAACACATGTGGAGAGGAGGAAACAGAGAGATATATATTTGGGATAAATATAATAAGTTGTTTATAGTTAGGGATATTGGATTTGTATTAGGACATTTCACTTAAAATAACTGAACAGGTCGTGCACCCTTTTTTATATTTAACCTAAAAGGGAAGGAAACAATGAAGAGATTGAGGTTACTATAATAAGATATTTTTCTGAAGTTGTTTATTTTACAAAATGATATTCTGGTTTTAGGTTTCTTGTGTTAAATAATTATCGTGTGCTTCACTATTTTTATATATGACCTTAAGAAGAGAACAGAGGTCGAAAGAACCAAATAATGCTGTTGAAGTTATTATTCTAAGATGTCCGTATTTCGGAAACTTTTCTATTTAGAGGTATACTAATTTCGAAGATAACATTTCCAGTTCATACATTTAGCATGCGTTTAAGCTATATCTTCCCAAATTAATTATTCTTGATTTCTTGTAGTTTTCCGCATTAATTAGTTTATTTGGAGTCGGAGTAATATCAAGAAAGTGATAATTTATTTTTCTGACAGTTTACCTGTGCCCAGTAAACCCCCTAAAAATGGGGCAATAAGCACCGGAGGGTAGAGACGTGGAAAGCGCAAGTGAAGGCTAACTGGACTTTTAGTATATATTTACAAAGGAACAAGAGAGCGAATTAGAACTTATATTCTATTTAGCACTTTATTCCTTATATTTTATAAACTGAAGTAAAAATGTATTAATAGCACATAATTCAGAGAAAAAAGTATATATATATATATATATATATATATATATATATATATATATATATATATATATAAGTTCATCGTAAATATACACAACTAAATAACGTAATTAATTTATATATTTCTGTAAGCAGGCCAGATTTAGAACTGGGCCGGGGGACCTCTAGCCTCAGGTCTTTTTTGGGCAACGAAAAAATGAAGCTATTAATTATAAATTTTTGAAAGTTTATAGTAAACTCATGATACACCTATCATAGTCTGGTTCTTGTTCTGTATCCGCCTCTTGTAATCCGCCTCTGTAGCAGACATTTGCATCACGATTCGGAACTCCGTCAATCTTTAGGAGCGAAAGTTTGTGAAACAATTATCATGAAGTCCCGCATTACACTTTATATATGCTTTAGTACTATTTTTATGACACTTTCCACACCATTCTAGTGTTGCATTTCTTCATACCAAATGTCAGACCTTGTATACCCGAAGGCAGTCAGGAATACGGTTGTAGGTTGCCTTCCGGATTTCTTCCTAGAGGTAGTCGTTGTGTATATGTTCCCATCTATGATTGGATGTATAAATGTAAAAAATTCCGTGTTGTTGCTTTGCCTTCCACTATGTGTTAACTTGAATAATTGATAACTTGAATAATTGATAATTGATATGCATATTGTTGCATTGGGAGGATACATTCAAAGTTGCTGGTACCATTCCTTCATACAAATGTGAACTCTGTAAACAGTAATATTTTCATACAACGCTTTAACACCCCCATCAACATATGTATACGTCAGTGAATGTTGGTTAATCTATATCATTTTTGCATGTCTCACTCTAACGCTTTGCTTTTCCTAATAAAGGTACTCCTACCTTATTTATATCAGCATTAACAATACTATTGTGTCTATGCCTTACAATTGTTATGCCTGATACTATATATATTATCTGATCATATGAGCCATTCAGCATTGTCTTCGTTTCTTGCTGTTGTTTTACAAATGACTTCACAACCCGATTAATTGTCACAGTTCAAGTTCCATTATGTCCTTTCCTCTTACAGTATAGAATAAATAAGAAATAGCTCATGTTTGTGATATGTTTTTTTATGAACGTAAAGACTTAAGGGGTGCCCCAGATTGTAGAACAAAAATGAATTTTGGACCACCCTGATATATATACCTATATATGACGAAGAATGTGTAGGAAGAAAAGTAATAGAGTGGATAACTTATCTAATGCAAAAAATAAAAAAGCCATACATAAGTATCTAAAATTAACTATTGAAATTCAAAGTTCTTGACTTACAATACATTTATCTCAAAATAGGTACGCTTTTCTTAAAGTTGCGAATTAGAATGAACTTAAAAGTATTTTTTAAGGCCCTCAGTAGTTCCAAAACGTCATAGGCTAGTAGTTTGCGTATATTTATTCATTTATTTACTTATTTATACAAATCAATAATTCCTACGCGAGTTATAATATTGTTCCTATATAAATGTATTTAGTTACAGTTATTTCCTTCAACAAAATTAAGAAGTTATGCATTGACTTTAAGAAATACATTTTAAGCTTACTCTTCGATATTATTTCCGTCATCGCAAGATCTTCTATATCAGATATCCTTTCAATTACGTTGTAGGAAATGCTCATTATTCATATCTAAATCAAGAGAGAATAGTCATTCTTATCTTTGTATAGTAAAATATAGTTAGTTTCTACCCGATTTTTGCCAGCCGGACATGCCACTGAACTTTGAAATAAAATCTCAACAGTGAATTTTACTATGTAATAATATGGATAGAAATAATATATACTTATCTTGTCTCCATCATTTAAAATTGTTCGTATTTGATTTTGGTACTTTATGGATATAATTAATTTCTTGAATACACACAGGTTCTTCATGAATAGTTACATTTAGGAGTATTGATTGTATCACTTCACTCATGCTAATGTACTTCTGTATAATCAGTTTCCTAGGAAGACTGGTGTATTCAAATTGGAATCTTCCAAAACATAAGTTGAGCTTCATACATTAAAAAATTATGAATTCGTTTTCATAGTCTCATAATGAAACCAAATTTTCTATGTTAACTATTAACAGTTGTCTGAATATGGAAAATATCGTAATTTAGGAACAAATTGGATCTTAGATGTTTAATTAAGTTAAATGGTTCTAATTCAATTCCACTTATAAAGCAACATTTTTAGTTTTCTTTTTGAACTGTTAACTTAATAGTTATTCATGTATTCCATTAAACGTGATACAGGTATTGTCACATCAGTTCTTAATGCAGCAAGAGCTAGTTTGAAGTTCTAAACAGTTGTCGAATGCAATAGTTGTCGAAAAGAAATTAGCATCCTTCGCGAACTGAACTAAATTAAATAAAATGGGACCAAGATAAGGAAGTACAAATATGGTCATGATTTTTTAGAATCATGTTTGTTTATACAATGGACGCAAAACTATATTTTACTTGTACAGAGAAGTTAAAATACATTATTTTATGTGATAATACATCATACTGAACGAAATCAAAGAGCTTGAGAAATCAGTACAAATTAAATTCACCTGACCCTTGTATCTAACGATTTCCAATAAAATATATTATGATGGCTAAGTTTGTGAATGTAAACCTATGACTTGAGAAGCCATGCTGGTATTAAGGAATAGATTTATAAGGCACAGACTTGTCCACGAAAAACTATAGTGCCTTCAAGAGTCTACTTTGGATCCTTGCATTATTGTCTTTTACGTTAACGTGTCTATTGCCCATTTCAAACATGCCACCATTCATCATACCCTTACAAAATTTATCCACCTCTGGTAAACTGCAACGTTGCATTTCCATTTAACATTGGACGCAGAAGAGTATACAGCACAAACGGTTCATCCGATTTTTATAAAAAACTCCTTAACTTTAGAATAAAAATTTCATATCTGCAGACGGTTTCTCCTCTTATATTTTATTGTAACTCTCATAATAACAGTTACCTTATGTCAGGGGACTTTTGAGGCACCCTGTATATTAGAGATATGTTCAATGCCTCACACGAAAGGACACATAATGGAGAACAACTTTTATCATAGATGTTGAGTCTGTAATTTTGTTACACTCTCATTACTCCGTTTATTATTATGTCTATCGTAAATGACCACCAACGCCGAACATATTGGATTTAACGAAATTTCAGACTGAATATTCTTGACAACTTTCTCAGGTTTGTCTAGAATGTTTTCAGCATTACATTGGTGAACTTTTCGTGTCTATTGCAATCTGTTCAGGGTTAAGTGTCTTTGCTACGTACGTTGACTGGACTAATTATGTTTACAAATGACTATGTGTTCGGGCAATCCTATTGCCTTAAGCTTAATATCAGAATGGATACGGCTGCAGCATTTTCTAAATGACGTGTGATTTTTTTTTAATTTGTAAATCGGTATTTTGCTTTTACACAAATTGTAGGGAGGGGAGCTGGATTCCATAGACGTCTTCTTTCGCTGTGTATCTGAATGTTCTTCAGAAATGTTATGTTTATCTTTCTAACAACTTCATTAATTGCATTTTATTCCGTGTGTTCTCAATGATCTATTTTAGATTCCAAATGAAAATAAAATTAAATATATATATGGTTTTACGTTTCAAAGTTATATTGTGTAGACTGAAGGCTATGGTAATTATAAGGATGAATGAGTTGATGGAATGAATTTAATAGGAGAAACAAAAGATGTCCGATACAGCCTATGCTTATACTACTTGTACACCATGAGATTTACTTAGCGTAAATAGGGATTGATACAAGGGTCTCACGTAATCCAATAATAGGGGTTACAGTATTTTCTTTTCCAGATAAATGGTTTGATATACTTGTATTATCCCCAATACAGAACAACTATGATAATTGGCTTCTTTTTCAGCCTTACCGTCACATTTACTGTACACTCTTCAAATAAAGCGAACCAGTTTCACAGTTCAGTGTTTCTACACTGCCCACAGACATATATAAGCACTTAAAACATAAGTAATACCGTGCGATAAACCATACATACAAAATATTTTAGTAGTTGTAACATTTTGCAAATGCTTATTTTATTGACTTTCTCTATCACGGTTTCCAAACAATATTAAGTTCCCACAAAGCTTGCAAATTTAGCTAGTCACATCAGGCCTCATATGAAAATAAATAAATAAACTTAGGAAGCCCCTAATCCTAAATAACGTATGTCACTTTATTTCGATAAAGGATTATTTCGAATGGCATTGCGAACATTTGAATAAATTCATAACTATTAAGTTTGAGAAAACATGTTTTTTCCTAGAAATATTATATTCTACTTAGGAGCCAAGTCGGAGTTCTAATATCAGGTGTCAAAAATAATTACGTATAAATAGGGCATTTCCGGTTTAATTTGCCTGGATATGAAATTTCATACTAAGAAAGTCGTTTTTCAAAGTGAAATGTACTGTATTCAAATGTAGTATTCAAACTTAGTTTTACGCCCCAGTTAATTAAGGCTAGTGAATGATGATGGAGGAATATCTGGAATGAAAATAGAGAGGAATTGTATTTGCGAGAAAAATAGCGGACACGATGTTGTTCATCACAAACTAGTTTGGGTGGTGATCGAACGAGAGACATCATATTCCAAAAGAAAGCATCCAACCACAAAGAGATCGTGACCTTTAAAATGACAAATTTAGAGAGAAGGTTGATGGAGAATGACTGAATTGCTTATAGGAGTGGCCTTATTTGTAAATTGTAAATCGTGTTTCATGATTTTAGATGTTCCAATCATATTATATTCCAATGATGTTAAATAAAATAACATTTAATATTATAAAAGTACTTCATGCCAACACTTATAAATATTTAGTGCTATGTATGTGTTTCTTTTCCTTATAGTGTATCTTGGCGGAGTGATATCTCTTTTCCTAGGAGCCAGTGCTATGAGTGTTGTGGAAGTGATATACTTTATGTTGATTCGCCCCTTGGGTACTTACTTGAAATTAACTTATGGTAAAACACGCATCGGCAGAAGACTGAAGTAAGATGCAAACTACATGGTGACGGAATAAGTCTAATTAAAATGAAAGATGTTCATTACTTAGGAATAGCTTTTTACTTGCAATATCTGAGATTTTGGAAATAGTATCATTTCAGTCGATTGAATTGCGGTCTTGCTTTCAAGACCTGTGTGTGAAAAAAAAAAAACACACACAATTCCTTTAAAATAGTTATTAAGTGGCAATGTTAAACTAGTAGCATTTTCCGTTTTTTTTAAACGTATTGGGAACGTATTTGTATAGAAATAAGAATAAGAAATTTCGGAACTCAATATGTCTGCTTATAGAAAATATGCATTAATTGAGATTGGTGTTTTATCACCAAACGAAACTGGATTTATCTTCTTACTATCGCACTTTGGTGCTAAGAGCTTACTTTACGTAATGCGCTTTTGTGTTCCAGTAATCCATTGCTATCAGTCCAATATATTACAACCAACTTGGGAAGAGAAAATGCCCAGAAGTCGAAAACAACACTTTTTCCTCAAGAAACAGAATTTTTAACTGTGTGTTCACAATATCTTAATAAACGTATGTAATGTAATTCTCACAGTAACATGAAAGTATATGGTATGTCTCTCATATTGTGTAGTTAGTGTAGAAGTGAAGTTACATTATTAACAAAAACTTATATCAAAATTTATATTATGAGTAGTCATACACGCAAAGGACATTTCTGTGGCGCACTCAATGCACAAGTGAATTACCTATATTTTTTCTCATTTTGAACATGTTTCATGTAGAGATCTGTCACTGAATGTCCATTCAGATCTTTAAAATTTCAAACCTGTATATTGTTAACAACTCGTATATTGTAAAATATATTGTTAACATTTCCACATACTTAAGTGTACTGTAGAAATTTTGCATTTATCTCTCAAAGCTTTGGTAATCACATATAATTTCCTTGATATTAAGTGTATTGTACTAGTTATGAATGTAGTGACATTTTCTAGAGAATAATACCTTCAGTTTTTCTGTGACCAAACCAGAGTAACGAAATATACGATAAAGAAACCTTCAAGCCAATCGTTCGTAAAGTTATGGCACGCAACGCTGTTTTTGATATTGGGTATTTAAATATATAAATAAATCATGGTAGACAAAGATAACAGTGAATAATACATATTAGCATCCTGCACAATTGGTTGCTATGACAAATTTTATCACACTGAACAGCAGGTTTATGCCTTACGTTTAGTGATCTCAAGATAATGTCACAACTATACTTGATATCCTTTAGAATTTGTCAAAGCATCATTAATAAATACCTTAAGATTTAAGTATTTAGTGTATTGTACGAGATAGTACTATTACTATAGTATTTTGTCATTACAACTGTTTAATGTTAAACATCATCTAGCTTTGTGAATAACTATACTCATACTATAAATTATGGTACCACCAGACATAAAATTACTTCAATGTTGTTATTTGTTGTAGTCGGGAAGTTAGATAAATGAAAAAAAAACATTATTGAATATTCTTGTTTATAATACATAGCACAAACATATAGGTTACATACGTGAAGTCATTGGAACTTTCTTGTGTTTTTTTTTTTTTTTGATATTGCACATGCTTATATTTCCCCTCAGTATTTTTTTGACCGCGGTGGCTCAGTGATAGAGCGTTCACAGCTCGTGCAGGGGGTAAACGCCAAATAAACTTAGTGTTGGACAAACATGGTGTACGTGGGTTTCATTTGGGTTCTCCCGTTTCCTTCCACTTTCTTCATTCCACTATTTCATTCATTTCTCATCATCACCGTCTCCTTAAGCCTAACCGGCATAAATGTGAGACGTAAAACTCAAATATTTTATGTTCATTTTTTCCCTCAGTATTTTACGTCATACCAATATTGTTTTAATAATTGAATCATTCTAATGTAATTTCCTGCAGGTAGCCATAAATTTTGAAATATTTTTGAAGGAGTTGCATGCTATTGCATAAAGGTATAACTTCTGGATGAAATATATATTTATATTTATCAATCAAAATTAGCCAATCAGTTTATCAATAGCGACATGTACGCCTCTAAAGAAGAAAGACGATCTCCTCTATGGTAAAAATTAATTTTCTGGAACTGTCTCATTTTATGCTTTACATGTTTCAGACTCCAATGGAAGAATGCAAAAAAGTAAATACACAAATTACCTACTTTGGCATGATGTAATAAATCATTCAATTGGTTCTTTATGTCAGTTTTCGCACTTTGTTTCAGCTTGAAGCATATATTTCATTTTATAGGTCTTAAACGTTATAGCCTGTATATTTAAAATGTTATACTCGACTTTATGGAAAAATTTGGACTAGATGTCGTCATTTTCGTATTTTTTTCACAGGTACAAATCTAATAATATTACCACTTAACTTTAAATATAACAGTTGCAATTATTAGTATAGTTATATATCTTTCCTATAACACTGTGGCAAGAATTTCTTTTTATATTCATATTTCGAAACCTCACTTTTATAATAATACTTTATACTTCCCTAATGGTTTAGACTGGCGACACATTCTAGATTTATGCTTAGGATGAACGATAAATTTCGAAACGATGAATAACAATGGACGTTTTATACCTGCGGTTTCGACTCCTTCAAATTTCACAATTGGTCATTAATTGTTCGACATAATGCTCACTGTTTAGAATAATTTTAGCTTTATTGTGTATATTCATTTCTTTGTTTCAAAAGAAAAGTGTTCACAAAACAAAGTTAGCATTGTAGAAAAAACTTTCAATAATTTCAAAGTTTTACTACTTCTAGTACTGACTAGCAATACAATAAAAGAGTGCAAGAGTGCAACGTTGAACGATTACATTATTATTTTATAATTTTACTTCTAAATTTCATCTTACGTGAAACGAATGTTCTCGTAAGTGTATCGTTATGGCTATGCAGCTATTTGTCTCTACGAATTGATGTAAAATAAAAGTAAACTACATATTTATACTAGAAATTAATTTAGAACTTTTACAAGTATTTGGTAACTCAGTTTGTATCTTTGTTTTTTATGTCTTTGTCTATGAACGCATCTCCAAAATATGTGAATTTTGGAGAACTTTGTGATTTTTTTTAAAAAAATTCCCTTACAATTCTGAGATTGGCAACAACATGCTCGAAGTAGTAGGAGGGGAAGTAATAAGGAGTAAAGAGTAGTGAATCCTTCCCAACACATCTCCTTGTTTGTTGTTTGAAATATTGCGATAAATTTACATTACGTAATGAAACGTTAGTTCCAAAACAAAATAGTACCTTGGAAAACGTAGAGAAAGTCAATGTATTATAGAAAAGAGACAATATTTTGATCGAGAGAAAATCGTGAAGAAACAAGGATGATTTTAATTTGTTTCACCTCTATCAATTCAACTGAACGGTACTTTTAGAGTGTGTTTCGATAGTCGTGTGTGTTCGTTTTTTCTATTGGTACCTTGTTTGAATTCTACCTTTTGTACCTTGTTTGAATTCTACAATGGACTTCTGTTTATTTTCAAACAAATTAATTTGTTCTTCTTAGTTTACAATTTCTGATTTTAGTATTAAGTTACCTCTAATTTCCTCAGAATCATACTTTAGAAAGCAGCCAACTGATTACCGCTTTATCCGAAGATCTCTCAAACACCAAGAAAATTAATAATCTGATATATTGTTTGTTTCTTTAAAGTCACATAGATGCTTCTATTTTCTTGCTAAAGCGTTAAAGTATTTATTCTAATAAGTATGCGTATTGACGAGGAAATGCTAAGGATTTCGCCCTGATAAAAATGAGTACTCACTTGAAAAAGAAACTTTTCATCCCCGGCATGTTTAACTTTTTTCCCTTCTAGAATGTTTTTGAATCTCCAGGAGGAGACGAACAGGGAACGACTTTTATTTTGTATGCAAAATTATTGAAATTGGGAACAATATTGTTACGGATATTGATTTATCAAAACTTCGTTACATATTTACAAAGGTCGTGTATACATCCTCCCACAACACGAAAACATCTTAAATATTACTTGATACATTACCACCAATTTTGTTTAGTGAGTAGAAAGTCAATAGTTAACAATCGAGTTCGATTATTTAGGCAATAATCCAACTGGTAATAAAAATAAACAATACGTTGATCACTATTAACCTCTTAACTGGTTGAACCGCGTTTAAGCGTCACGAAGAATCTAATCTTTGTTGGGGAACCGCTTTTTCGCGTCGCGTAAAAATCTTATCTTTTTTCTACTTGTTTATGCCGCGTATGAGCGTTGCATTTTAGGGAAACTTCTTGTCATACATTGACCATATTCTCCATTGGGTTTTCCTGCCATCTATTGAGCATATTTTCAGTGGGCAACTTGCTAGCCATTTGTCGAGTAAAATGGCTGCCTCTACAAATTCTGCTGCTAGTTCCTCTTTTAGAAAACGAGTTGGTGATGATGATATTGCACCTTTTATTGTAATGTAAACCATGTAGGTGTTCATAATAAATATAAAACAAAAGATGATAAAAAATATGGTTCCAAGAAAGGTGATTAGTGACTTTAAAACATTAATTTTTGCCTGTTTAAAGAAATCAAAAGTTAAGAGATATGCTACAAATAGCATTGTGTTTTTGGACAATTTACACATAATTAGTCTAATCTAGTAACGGAAAATTATACTTACTCTCTACATTACATTAGTGATTATACTTACATATAATTTTTGATCGGAATAGCTTTAATTAAGTTTACAAATGTCACAGAAAAATCAGTTCTGTTAGCATCAGTGTAAGAAAGAACATGAAGTTAGTTATGTTTGGATCTTAAGTTTCCATTCACTACCTTTTTGTAGAAACGTAAGGTTAGTGGCATTTCCTTGAGCATACTGAGTATGGATATTCAGATAATGCAGATCTTCTTGAATTATAGTATCAACAATTGGAACACGGAAACTTAATATGGTCAGATAGATGTGCCCTGCTCTAAAAAAAATATAGGTGAGAAACAACCGATCATGAATAATCCCACTTTTCAGTAACTTCCTCTTCTTAATGTGTAGGGGGGTGATGCACACACGTTTTGGCTAAAGTTCACAGGTACGAAAAAAGTGCTTGTCACTCCGCCTCTAAATGTTTCTGCCCTAAGCAGCCGCCAAGGTTGTCTATATGGGAAAGCCGGCTCTATACACAATCCTTTCTTTTTCACGATGTTTTTTTAAATTTTATTTACGATGACATTGGTATTTTTTAAATGTTGTTCACGATCACGGTCGAGAAGCGTATGTGGTTTCCTTAACAAAGATGTCTGCATTTGCTAAGATACTGTTTTGTTCTAAATATATCATTATATGAAGTAACAAAAGACGAATTCAGAATTTCAAACAGGAAACTGTGAGTTGTGTTCGTAAGTTTTGCTTTCTTCTTCATTAGTTCCTATCCCACTACTCGTTGCATTGTTATCAAACTCACAATTTTATGAGACTTAGAAAATTTTACGCACGCAAATATGTTTTGAAGAGGTATACATAAATTGTTTACTTAAAATTTCTTAAGTATCGTATAAAAATCTACTTTCATTATTAAACTTTACTATTGTTTGTAATGAAATGTGGAGTAGAAATTATTATTTTAAGAGTGGTAGCAACCTATTGTTTTAATTATTTCTTGTTTATATACATAAATTTTACTAATGTTTTTCACCTGAAAACATGACGTAATTTTGTGACACCACCTTAAAGTATATTGTATTAAATATTGTATGAATTGAATTTATCGGATGGTAAATACATGTTTATGAATTACAGAACATAAAGATTTAAGTTAGTACTGTAATATAATGTTTGAAAATATCTATGCATATTAGTTCTTTATTATTAAAAATAAAGCAAACGCTCAGTTTCGCAAATCAAACAAATTCACGTTTATGGAAGTGGAATGAGAAATGAAATTGACACAATCGAAATGTATGAAAAAAACAGCAAATTCATACAGTTGAAAGGCAAAAAGTAAAAATTATATATGAACTGGCCACAAAATAAAGAAAGGGAAGATGCGTAAGAATAGTCAAAAGCAGCATAATTGTCTGTATTCTCAGTATTGTCAGATTTGTAGACTGACTAAATTTCCGTCATCGTCGTGGTTAATATTGACCTTATCGCTCATTTGTACTGTAAGTAATAATCTTTGATTATCAGTTTTAAAAAGAGACAGCAGAAAGTTATAGTATTAGTAATATGGATGCCTTCCTCCTAGAGAGGTTGTATTTAATTCAGTCAATGAAATGTTTTATGTAACAATGATTTAGTTTAACTCGATGCAGATTTATATCAATAATATAAATAAATGGAAGCATTTATCTTATTCTTTCAACTTGCTACTGAAATGCGAACAACGTATATTTCTATTGATTAGATATTTTGAGTAATTATGTATTTATCTTCTGAAATTTCTCTCTCATGAGCAACTACATTCCAAACAAAAGAAATCACACCTTTTTGATATTATTATGATCATCAAAGAAGCAAAACAATTCATTCTTTTTTCTTTTGTAATTACGAAATAAATAAACGTCTATATTTCAAGTTACGAAACTGCAGAATAATTACATATCGTACCTATAAATTGTTTTTCATATGACCACACCTGACCTTCTGTATGCTGTTAGCTTTCGTGAGGAATCATACTTTCCATAAGAAGGAACCTACTATTCCTATGTTTCAAGATGTAGACATTCTCAGGTGATTCTGGTATTTCAAAAGTGCATCGTCGTATCGTCGTCCATAATATAATTTTGAGAAACCAAGTGTTAATTCATTCAATATATACCTAGTTATTTTCAGTTTATTTCATTATGTAAAATGTATATTTTCCCGTGGAAACAATACTACAAATTATGAGCGACGTATCTCCATCTCCTGATGTCAAATAGATAATATATACTAAATCTTTTTGCTTTGAGTTACAGGTAAAATCTATGTGAATAATTAGTGTTTAAGCCTGTTTTGTAAACTAAAATGATTTGTCCTACGTTTTACATAATTTGTTACCTTAAATATTTTTAATATTAAGACAGTTCAAAACGTAATAAGTCACAAACTATTTTCAGTACTTCAAAATAACACTTTGATGTTATAATAAAGTAGTTTCTACAATTCGATGTAAAACGTGAAGATTACGCGTTACAAAATACTAATTTGATTTTGAAAATCACCTGTCCTTGTGACTCATCTTAAAGTATGTTTTGTTCTCCATTATAAAACACTTCTGTACAAAAGATTTAGTTTTGTCAATACATGATGTCAACTTACTATTTTTACTTCCGCAAAATAAAATTTTATAACGAACGAAATTTCTATTTACATTTCACTTTGCACTGTGTACTCTTCCTAAAATCTTAAGATGCTCTATATTACTAAATCATGTGTGAATCTTATCCTATAGTTTGCTTATTCAGCAATAAGATAAACCATTATTAAAGACTTTCTTTTCGTCAATGATTATCAACACCTCAGCTGTGAAATTGTGGCAAAGCAAGCTTAAGCATTTCGTGTAAAACTGAAACATGAGCCACATCTGCGAATCTTATAAGTGTACACTTATTCACTGCAAATTAATTGCCTTACGTCCACAGGGAGTCGATTGTTTGAGTTAGTCACAATAATATCTCTAGCTACTATTCGAGGAAAGTAATTTCTTTAGATTCAAATGCTAGGCACATCTGAAATGAATGAATTTAATAGGGAATCAAAAAATTTATTGTGTGCACTTTAATAAGATCTTGAAGGAAAAAAACGTATGAAAACCACAGCGAAAAAAGGAGAAATGTCAAGTTTTGGTAGGGATTGAGTTATGGTTACTTGTGTCAAAGTGTTATGGCTTAAGGAATCCTAATACTAAGAATATAATTTATTTAGAGTCATTTTATTTGATACTGTTATATGCTAAGTAGTCTGTAGTTTTAAATATTAGAACTTAATTTTCTCCGAACAAACAAAACTCGACTCTATATCTTCAGTTCCTGTGATATTGAGATATTTTAAAGACGAAGCATCTTACCCAACTTTCTCTTTCATTTCAAGAAAAGCCACATTTATGGTGTTTATCCACAAAGTCCACCTGACCTAAAGAAAGATCAATCTTACGTATACATAAAAGTCGGGAGCAGCACTACACATGTTATTGTCGAATAAACTTATGTGCAGCGTCACTTAAATATTTACCTGTGTCTTGGTGAGCGTGGATATGGGTTCGAATCCGTTGGGGACTATTGAATACAGTAGTTTTTAACATAGTTTTACGAAAATTTGTACATCTCGTTTTTAGAAGCTTAGCTATTCGTTTCAGCCTTTCGAAACAGTTATTGTTGATTATGTTTAGTACCGTTAAGTTTCTTTTTGTTGGGTATTGTTTTATTCTTTTGTTGATTTTGAAAGTATATCCAAATAAGTGCCAACGCAATTCCTCTTATTTTGAATGTAAACGTCATTTGCAATTCGTAAAGAACAAAAATTTAACTTTCCAGCTTTCCTGCAAAAATGTGAAAAACAAAAAAACGAAAGGTTGTAGTTTTGGTGTTCGAACCAAAAACACTAATCAACATCTGTTTAACGTTTCTGCAAATATTTTTGTATCGACAATATCTCTCATTTCGGAGAATTATTCTTCGATCTTTTCTTTCATATAATCGCCGATATTTCTTAGTTAATCGTTGTAAGTTCAATTTTCGATTTCTCCTCCAATATTTGTTGATCCACTTTAACCAGGTTTGCACTTTGGTCACTAGGAGATTGTGATTCCAATCAATGTCCGCTTCTCGCAACGTCTTCACGTTTTGTACACTATTCCTGAAACATTGCTTCGTAAGAATATACTCGATTTGGTACCGTTTCTTATCTTCTGTTCTTGTCCACGTGTACAGCTTTCTTTATCACACAGAATTACTTGAGCGAAACATTTAACTGAATCATAGTTTTTTTTTCTTTCAAAGCGAAGTGAACGGTACCTAAGTGATATAGTGCTCATTCCTGGTGTAGCTTCATTGAGCATTCCATCAATTACAGTTATTTGTAAACATTCAATGAATGCCCTGAAAAGAGTGTAACATACATTTTAATTGCAAAAGTTCTATATTTTTGGCAGTTAAAATTAAGTGTGTAATATTTAATAAAGGATTAGAGCGCTTAAATCCAAAGAATCTGCAGATGCTATATGGCACAACGATAACAATGCTAAAACTATAAATCAAGTGAATCGTTCATAAAACAGTAAAGTAGATGAAACTTTTAAAATCTCCATTTGCTAAAACGGTTAGAACACCTAACTGTTACATTATTCACGAAAATAGTTAGATCAACCAAAAGTACAGGCACAGCGCGTGGTTTTTGAAGTAAGAAACAACATAAACATAAGAAGTATAAAACAACATAAGAAGTATAAACTGTCATAACAACCAAATGTGGTTACTTAGAATAATACGTTAATTCAAAACTATTTCAGTTGTCACTTCAGTAATAGAATTTCTTTACTGAGGTATATAAGATAGATGCGTTTGTCGTATGGAGAGAAAACGTGGAGCTTAATTAATTATTTTAATATAATTAGTTACATATATATACAATGTAAATAAGAAATATTAATTGTTTTTTATTTAATATAATTATATTTAATTTGTTGCTGATTTTGCATAACTATAGCAGTTTCCCATCTGATATGTAATGTTTGAAATTAATTAGGCCTACTGAAATGTTTACGTTTGTTACTCAATAGAAAATGTGCTAGATCAAAATACTAAAGAAACAAACTATAACAGAAAAAATCATAGGAGAAAAGTGAAACTTCAAACATGCATAATACATAAATTGACAAATAAAACAACGAGATTACAGCACAGTAACCAAAGCAGATAACTTCATATAAACATTTCTACTGTTCTCATTTCAAAACACAGAAACAACATTCCGCCTCCTTTGTCTTAGGCTTACGAGAAATCTATGTGTTTAATAGAGTTATTTTTAGTTTGGCATTAAAATCATTACTAATATGATTAGAAGTTTCATATTAAGGAACATATTACACATCTAACGCGCGACTTATATCGCAAGAATCATCCTATGAGAGAATTCTAAAGACCTTTCACCGTATATATTAATATTAATATAGAAACCAAGAAACGTTCTTGTAATTGATAAATCACAGGCATGGACGATATATCAAGGACCTCTTGCTTAATATTGGAAATTTCTTCATAACTGCAATCCAAATTAATTAATGTTCGTAATCTCTCAAAAGATCTCCCTGCACGCTTTTAACCTTCAGTCGGTCGCAACATTAATATATTATGAATCGGTCGCGATGTACCAAATGATACATTTCTGTTTAATGAGTAATATCTTTCCTTTAACAAAGTTCGATTATTTTACGAATCATTATCAATATACTTTGTTGATTTTTCTTTCACGTTTTAACAACGATTTTTCCAATTTAAACATATTAACATAGCAAAATTGTAATCTAAAAATGTCGTTGACCACAGAAATGTGTTAATAATTTGACTAATATAGACTACCGTCATCGGTCGCAATGTATCAGAACGATACATGGCTCAATATGAACTGTACTGTCCAAGTGATATTCAAGATTCTCAGTCTGTTCCTGTTTTATTATTTATACTTGCACTAAAATATTGTTATTCGTATATGCCAATATTATTATGCGTAGGTGCAGATCTAAATCTCAGTAAATACAAAAACATCAAGACATTATTTTTCTTTGTCCGCTCACAAGTTTTCGGCATCACTCAAAGTCTTTGTGTTTTTCTTTTCCTTCAAGAGTAGCACACTGTGCAAATACTGTTGTATGTTCAACGGAAATATTTTGACAACATTCCTCGCAAGTTGTCTTAGTGAGCCTGGTCTTTCGGTATGAATAACACAGGGCACAGCGACGACGTTTAGCAGGATTATCGGAATTCCCTCGCGATGACTCTTGTTCATCTTGCTTTTCATACTCAACAGAAAATCGAAACCGTTTTAGAGATTTGCTTAGAGATGCTGGAATTCCCTGGACTTCTTTTATTCTACCTGTGGAACAACTAATTCATGACCAAGCTTCCGAAGAAATAGACGACATTGGATGTTGCCTTCTCCATTTCCAATTCAAATCAGTTGGGTATTAATACCAGCAATGATCATCATAGCATAAAATACCACCATTGGCCAACGCGTGTGTTTCTACCTACATTGTAGGCTGCTCACGTTTTGTCAACAACGTCAACTCCTGATTTGGTCCTGTTGTAATACGTATATCACCACTTCTGGTTTTGCATTATCAAAATGCTAGGTCGATATGACAAGAACATTCCGATTTATTTTCTGTACTTAAGACACTATTGTAGAGTTCTCGCCAAAGGCAAACATGCTTGAGTTCACAGGCCGATTCTTCACATTCAAAAGTTCCGGTGGAAGCTCTTTTTTATTTTTCTCCAATGTTCCCAAGAATGAGATTCGTTCTTCTTTCAGTGCCGTAGCCATTTTTACATCAGAAACCCGTTCTCAGCTGTTATCTTTCTTCCTGTCCTATCAATAGGTTCTGTTAATCTTTTAACGACTTCAACAGGTTTGTTACTCTGCTGGTAAGACTCTTCAGGCAGCTAGCCGTCATATATCTCTAAATTGTCTATGTAAAATACAGCTGAATCACACTTTGTATAAATTTTCACACCGTATTTTACAGGCTTCGAAGGAATATACTGCTTGCAGCGGCAACGGCAGTGGAAACTTTCCAGCTTTTCATCAATAGTAACACTACTTCCAAGAGAGTGACTCTTTTTACAATTCTCCACGAACTTTACGAAAAGCTTATGAATTTGTGCAAGATTGTCAACAGCTTTCCTCTGTGGCCTAGTGTTACGCTCATCGAAACGGAGACACCTTAGAAGGAATTTGAACCTTCTAAGACTCATTACTAGACGAAAAATTTCAAATCCAAGGCCATCAGTACAGCAGAGATCTTCCAGAGACATCCTGTTTGCATGTAAGGTATCTGCTATGTGAAGCACTCCTACGATAGATCTCGTTTCTGTCAAATCAGTAAAATTTGCGTCACGTTCTCGTTTGAACCTCCCTCGAGCTTCAAGATAATATATTGGTTTGTGTACTTAATTCTTTTTGTAGCATTTCATCAGTGAAAATATTACCCCAACACTCAGTTACTGATTTAGATTGATATGCTTGACCAATAACGCCCGGAAGGCGTGTTATGATGTTCTGTGGATGAGCACGTCAGTTCCTTTTAGGTGATAACTTCAGCCACTTCGAAGTCTTGTCCTTTCCAAGATAAGAAAGATCACTATTTGCATCTGGTTCATCCTTAGTTCCACTCTCTTTAGATTGGGAATCACTTTCCCTCTCTTCTGTTAGGTTTTCTTCTGACTCTGTGTCCGCACCGTCGTGAAAATCTTCAATGTCAATATTGTCTGCATCATTATGAAATATTAATCTAAGAGCGTCTCCTAAATATATTGGATTATGTAAATTATATATCCGATGATCTTCCACTTTGCTAGACGAAAATGTCAACCTGATATAAGCCCCTTGACGGTCGAATTATTATTCTAGGATAATTAGGGGCGTCTCAGGGATTTTTTGAAAAATTTACTTCTATATAGGGAAATATGGGGCATTGTCGGTATATATATTTTTTGCTGGGCTTATTTTTGAACGTAGAAGATTGAAATTTTGCACAAACATTCAGTCCTCCGAGCACTATTTACAAGATTTTTTTTTCCGACGTCAGTGCTAAAACAGGGGGGGAACCAGAGGGGCAAAAGGGTAAAAATAGGGATTTTTTACCCCAAAAATCCCATTTTTCGTCACTTTCCCGCCAAAAAACATGATAGGACCACGTGAGTCATACCGTCTGAAAGGCCGTTCCATTCTGAAGAGAACGACGGTCGAATTATTATTGTAGGGTAATTAGGGCCTTCTCAGTGAATTTTTATCCAAATATACTTCTGAATAGGGTAAAAGTGGGGCAAAGTAGGGAAATTTTCTCTGGCAGGCCTATTTTTTCAGGTAGAAGACTGAAATGTTGCACGAACATTCAGTCCACCGAGTAGTATTTACCAGAAGTTTTTTCTGATTCCTGCGTAAAAACAGGGGGTCCAGAGGGGCAAAAGTTGAAAAAAGGGAAATTTTGCCCCCAAAAATCTCTTTTGTCAGGAATTTCCCGCCTTAGATACATGATGGAGACATATGAATGGTACCGCCTGAAAGACAGTTCTATTTTGAAGAGAATGATTGGCGGATTATAGCCCTAGGGTAATTAGGGATGTCTCAGGGTTTTTTTTCCCTGAGATCATAGTGTTTTATGGTACTTTGGGCACTGTGGGAATTTTTGATAAAAATTCTCCCGCCCTTATTATTCAAGATAGAAACTTGAAATTTGGCCCAGACATTCAGTATACTAAGTACTATTTCTCAGATTTATTTTAAGATGGCTACGATCACACAGGGGGGGTCCAGGGGGAGGCAAAGTTCGAGAAAAAAGTTTTTCCCTCCGACATTTTCACTTTTACATTTTTTCCCCGCTTCTGGTATATGGTATGAGCACGCAATTGGTATCAGTTGAAAGCCAGCTCTATTCTGAAGAGAATGAGGTATGAACCATGATCCTAGGATAAATAGTGACGATACAGTAGCTGCTTGACTGAAAGTCTAAAAAATAGCCCCAAAAGCCAGGATCCCCAAAGGGCTAGACGAAAACCGAAACTTTCAGTGATCCTGCAGCCTAAGTTAATGCCTTAACATAGGCTACCGTAGTTTCTCTGCTACGACTTTACTTCGCTGAACGTCTTTACAGCAACTACACAACACGGAAGCGGGATACCTGTATTTATCGATTTTTGTTACGTAGTAGACCTTGCCCTTTATTACAACAGGTCCTTTTAGATTCTTTGGTTGATGAGGTCATTGTTTTCAGAATTCTGGATTGATACAACAGTTAGTGCGCCTCCTACTTACCTGCAAAACCACAATAGTTGTCTATACCCCGAGAGAATTTCGTAGCGAGATATGAAGTTGTTTATAATCCTTTTTAATTTCGATTTACAGTATAAAAACGTCTATGATTGCTTTTTTCTTAATTGAAAACTTCATTAAGGAATTCACAGATTATTTCTCCCAACTGGAAATCTCAACGTGCCATGCATTATTTGGTACTTCCTACATTATCTCCATTTCCACCATAACACAATTTTTTATTCCATTTTCTTTTCTTTCTCTTCAACGGGAAATTTGCAATCATTAATTACACTACTACACCTTGTCAGTGTAAGCTTTCTTTCCATATACATTGCATACATTTTACTCGTTGGCACGTATTAAAATAAATTGATTTATCCCACACTACTATAAATAGTTCCAGTTCAGTCATCTTAAGTATTGACCTCGTTAAGTTTTAGTCAGTCTCATTTCCGTGTTATGATAAGCTTACTACATGTATACTATGGTGGACCAAAAAAAAACTTTTTTTTTTATTTCGAAGTTGTAATAGCGCGAAGTTGTAATAGCGCGAATTATGTAGACAAACAAAAAAAAATATATCAAAATCGGTTGATATCTTTCCGTCGCGCATAAACCCTAAAGTTTGACAAAATATTTTTAAAAAACCATTTCTGTGATTATTTTTTAAAAAGTTTTGAATTAGATATTTTCGTAATGTAATTGTTTTTAACGTCTTCAAATAGAGCCTAAAAACATTGTATTTTAGGGAATAGGGCCTAAAATTTGTCAAAATAATGAAAATGTTACATTTTTACGAGTTTTTAAAAATATCTTTAATATACTGTTTTTAAACATAATACTTACAGTAGTTTTGTTTTTGAACATAAGAACATTGCGTTTTATTAAGATGTGAATAAATTAACAACTTCCCATTGCACAATGATCCCAATGCTATAGAAAGCAGTACCTAAAAGAGATAGTCCTCTGATATGATGGGTGATAACAGTAACAACGTGCATAGTACTTTTTGACTTGCTCTATATTTAAGAAGCTTAAATATTTATTTAAGTTACAATGTAGTTTTTAACAATAAACTTACTTTTATATAAAAAAGAAAGAAACAGAGTTCTCAATAAATAGTCCATGTTAGTTGAACCTGTCCAGTGTCCATTAGTACTCTTCTCTATTTTGTAGCCGAAGGTACTTTGAAGTCTGATTTGCAGGTGAATTTAGGCATAGATGATCTGGACAGCAGAGTGGTTCTTATAAATGCATCTCGTGATTCAGTTCCACAAAGTTTTCCTGAGTCTCCCGTGACGAGTTTTACACAGCGTTCAACAGCCTGCGTGTGTTCTGGGAATTGCTTGAAAGTAATATTCCAGTCAGGGATTGAGTCACTGCCGATGTGCGATTTGATCTCGTTATCACTGATTTCTGCCAACAATGGGGAAGAAGATAATTCACAGTCCATCCAGTTGATAATTTCTGAGTATACTTGCGCATTAAAGTTGATTTTTGGTGGCATGAATGTTCTTACTGTTCTCCTTCCTGCATCTCTCTTCCTTGCCTTCAGAATTCTTCGCAGCCGAGCTCTCTTATGTGTTTGGCTTGTATGATTTTAATGTAAACAAAACTAGTTCTTGAAGTTAAGGTGAGAGGCTTTCTTCACTAATGTACAATCTGAGAGTTCTGTTGGCATTTGTCGACCATCTCGAATGTGATAATTGCCCAGGATCTCGTACAGCCAAATCTTCATTACAGGTACTTGATTTTATTGCCTTTGATATATCAAATACGTATTGCTGATCTTTGCTAAGCACGTTTCTGTCTATCTCTGGGATCTGAAAATCAATACTCTGGAAGTTAACCAGCGGAAGCCTTTGGCCTAACTTTTCACCGATTTGCCCTTTAGAAGTACTACGTCCTGTTGTTTTGCCATCCAGGTTCTCAAACATGTGACGGAATGGTAAACTCATTAAAATGAAGTAGTAAAATTGCCCATTGTACAGGTTTCCTCAAATGAAGTTCAACTCGGCGGTCCAGACCAGTTTTCCAACCTGTATTCACATCAGTACCATCACATCCGATGACAATTAGATTTTCAAGAGAAATACCACGCTCAGACAGGTAAGAAATTACAGACTTGACAATATCTTCATAGCTTCCAGAATTTGGAGTAACATGGCCAATGTACAGTGAGCCGGTTCTTGAATCAGCGAGGAATGCTCTTCCTTAATAATTCTACGAAACCTTTCTGAATGAGCTTGCTCTATCTATCACCAACGTGTCGTCCATTCTTCCATCTAAATAGAGACCTAACAGTTGAAGTTCGTCTGATTTATTACACAAAGCAGCCTTAACATTTTGCTTTTCCCTCCTTGTTTTGTTCTTATCTATAACATGGGAGGAATCTGAATCAGTAACAACGCCAAAGTCGTGCAAAACACTAGATGCAATCGTCGAAGTGGCGCGATCGGAAATACCATAACGGTTGCTTAGTATTGCAGTAGATTTTAACTTTCATCTGCCAAATAGGTTTAGAAGATTTTTTTGTTTGTACTCGTGTATATCTTGGTCGCTATCACTGTCCGAGTCCGTACTAGGAAGACAACGTCCTTCATCTTCAGCTTCGACTAAATTTAAAAGCAGAATGTAAGCATGATGGTTTTGACACATCTACATATAAGTGACTGTCACGTAACTTCCTTTCCAATGCTTTGTTACGCATGTTTGTTTCACATGTGTCTACCGCTCCAATTTTACCTATTCCGTGTACTCGCAGTGAGTAAACAAATCTTAGCTCAATTGAGGGTATTCTTTTTATTTTTCACAACTACAATCAATAGTTAATTTGCACCGGCACAAATCTGGATTTTTCTTGCAAGCACAATCAACAACGATAAGGCATTTGCAAGCCACTACGTCAAAAACGAGTGAGCACTTTCGTTTAAATTCATCAAATTGTTTTTTAAAAAAAGTTTTGTTTTTGTCTCGTGTATATGATTTCCTCAGGCTGTAATACTTATCATGCAACGTAGTTATGAGCTGTGTGATTCTCTTATCTCTAACTGTAGTGATAGATTCTTTTTCATATAAGCTGATTACTTTGTTAGTTACTGTGCTGGCAACTTGTTAAAACTAACACTCTAATTATTAGTTTGTAGTGCCAAACTGTACCTTTCTTGAGAACAACACCGAATGATTTCCTCGCCCGTAGGCAGTTTGTTTGTTGGCAGGTCTTTTGGAATACCAAAAATGGGGCAGTCAAATACTTGTCTTGTTATTAGTTTCCTCGGTACAGCCATGGCGTCAACGTTTCGTTACATCACAGAGTCAACACACAGGAATGTCATAACACAAACCATCAAGAGTTGCAGAACAAAAGCAGCAAGATCTAACTGTATACATGCCATGTTTTTCATTAGTTTACATTTCTTCTAACAATGCATAATACACAATATACATTACGTAATACATATTTGCTAATGTTTTAGTTTATAAAACAGTAATGTAATTGAGCGATTCTCAGTTATTATTATTATTATTATTATTATTATTAATAATAATAATAATAATAATAATAATAATAATAATAATAATAATAATAATAATAATAATAATAATAATAATAATTCATAATTGACGGGTTCAGTTCTAGTCAAGCTGGCCTTTTCCTTGTAATATCATCACCAGTTCATCTTTCCATTTCGTCTTCTCTTGCTCATCCCTCCCTTTACCTTCGTATTTCATTTCGTATTTCATAAGGAAAGAAAAATTGCATTTATGCATTATCTTCTATCTTCTAGACTGAAGAGAAAAAGAACGCAAAACGTCAATGACTTGCTTTCCGTGGCCCGTGCTGTTAAATTCTAGGACTCTATTTATTTATACATTAAGGTTCTATATTGTTTTGTCACCTATAAATAGCAGGGATCGTAATTGATTAAATGTCTGAAGAATACCTTTGTATCCAACTGTAAGTCACTACTGAAACCACAAATCGTATTAAGACAAATTTCGATTTCATTGTTGCTCATTACGTAGTAAAAACTGTAACAGATAACGAAAAGTGGTTTCATGCACTTAATTAAGAAATATAAAATTATATTTGTTCTCATTTTTATTAAAACTGGCAGTGGTAGAAAATAAATTTTACTCGTTTTGAGGGTGATCGTTACAAAATAAAGAACGGTAATAGATACATAGAAGGGACAATCGTATTCAATTAAATGACTCAATAATATATCCCATCTCCAATCTAGTCTCTGTTCTAAAACCAGAAGTAAACAGCAATCAAGCATTAATTGTTTCAACTTTGATTTTTATAGAGTAAACATTTCAACCGATAGCGGTAAATTACTAGGAATATATTGGATCTCTACCAATATCTCCTTTTTATATCATCCTATCCTGTGTTAATGATTATCTTTATTGAGGAAAGACGGTAATAGTTAGAGAAAAGCAGCTTCTTGCAATCAATTAAGCACCTTAAACCACATCCTTTTCTCATTCTAAAATGAAACATTTTTTTAAGTTCTTCTTTCAAGAGTATGCCAGCTAGGCTAAAGGAGACGGTGATGATGAGCAATGAATGAGATGGTGGAATGAAGAAAGTAGGAGGAAAGGGAGAACCTCGACGACACACACGAACCCCACAAAGTTCACTTGACGGGAGCAGAGTTTGAACCCGGGACCCCGTGCACCAGAGGGTAACGCTTTACCAACGAGCCGGCCCAATCTTTATACTGAAACCAAGAGTGGTAGTAATCTGAAACCATTACTTGTTTCAATTTTTATGGAGAAATATCACAATATAAAACTCTCCTTCACATTCTACACACGTGACACAACTTCTTCTTTTACTTTACAAGCGCTTAGAATCAAAAGTTTACTTACATAAAGTGCTACACTACCACTACTTTCGTATCACTAATTGTCTCCGGAAGTGAATATTTCCAAAGTGAATATTAGTAGTAGCAAAATGATCGATCTGGAACAGACCTGGAACAGTATTAGAACCCCCACGCCCCCTTCATGCTAATTGGCTGGCGCCGGTCACGTGACCCCAACAAGCCCCGTTCCCTTTACGCTGATAGGCTGGCCCCGGCCACGCCCCCTACACGCTGATTGGCTGGCCCGGTCACTTGACATCGCCCCCTTTCCCGCACACTAGATTCCGCACCCTCACCACGCCCACTTGGCCCCGCCGTGATCCCAAAAAACTAAGCCCCCTTCACGCTGATTGGCTGGCCCCGGTCACGTGACCCTGCCCACGTCACACCCACTCGACCCCCGCCCCCTGGCCATACCCACTTGGCCACGCCCAAGGCCACGTGTGGGAAATCGAAAACCTTGAACCGTCCACCCACGGTCTTTTACGACCTCCGTTTTAGGAGTGTACTCGTTCCCTTTTATGAGCACTTTTCTCGACCCATATTTTAACATAGTAGAAATTACACAGAGACTATGAACATAGCAGATCGATAACACATTCTCCAACCGCCTATTTAACACAGCACATATTACATAACATGGCTTATTATCAACTCTGAACCGTCCAACGACCTCCTTTTATGCTACGAACACATTGCAGAGCAGAGAATACATTCTCCAACCGCCTATTTCACATAGCACATAGCAGAGCTAATAAAACAGCATGGCTTATTATCAACCCCTTTTTAACATTGCAGTGGAGACTACAAGCACATAATCTTTTTACGGGTGGACTCGATCCCTTTTATGAACTACTGCGAACTTATGTCAAACTCGGGGTATGGGGGTTTTCGAACATGCCACCACCCCTTATCTTACCATAGCAGTGGAGACTACGAACACATAGCAGAGCATATAATACATAAGACTACGTAACATAGCAGGGATGTATTCGTTCAACCCCTATCTTATCATAGCAGAAATCACACAGAGAGTACAAACATAGCAGATCGATAACATTTTCCAACCGCTTATTTAACATAGCACATACTACATAGGACTATGTAACATAGCAGAGCTAATAAAAGAGTATGGTGAATTTTAACATAGCAGAAATTACATTAGACTATGTAATATGGCTTATTTTTCAACCCCTTTGTTAACATAGCAGAGCTCATATAAGGGTATGGCATATTTTGGAGAATCGGATTCATTGGATGCGGACCACATTTAGAAGTTTATAACCTAACAAACATTTCAAATTATCGTTGCAGTAGGAGAGAAATGCGTGATATACAGTACCCTAGTACACTTTCTTTTTTACAAAAAATCTATTCTTTGTTTTGTACTATTTTCTATATTCTTATGTCACCCAGAGAAAGGGTAAATAAATTTTAATTGCCTTACCCGTCACGTAAAAAAATGCACTATATAAGGAGCTTTGAAATTAAACTAAAAATAATGTCAATAGCCGTTTGCCTTGCACACTAGTAAGGTGCCCTATGTTATATAACAAACAAATTTGCGCTCAATACAGTGGACCTTAGGACCCTCACTATACTAACAATACAAATGTTAGGTAACTCGTTCGTATTTTATTTAAAGTGAATTAATGTTGAGAAGCTTAAACATGTGCAGCAGCAGAAAAAAAATATAGTTTTTGAGTTGAATAAAACTGCTCAAAGCTAATAATGCAGCACTTTTCTATAGATGGTATGCAACATGGATCTTTCAAAACTTTTCTTTTCCTTGGTGAGCTGATTTTTACTTTGATATGGTCTCTTCTTCTGCCTTTTCCTCTATCAGTACTGTGATCCAAAATGGCCAAGTATGCTGTTTTTTCTTTCTTTATTAATTGCCATGATTCGTCGTCATTTATCAGTTTCCTTTAGAACGTCTTCATCCCTTAATAACGCTAATTGCTATGGAGTCTGTTCTACACAATTATCACGCAACTATCGTCTGTAACGAATGGCAGTACTGGTTGGCTAAATCTTATATCGGGGAACTTTTGACTTTAGAGTCGCCCCTCTATAAAAATTGTTCCGTGAGTACCTTAGGACTTTAAATGGCACAAAACGGTATAAAATTGCTGATTTAGTTAAAATTATCCTTCTTCGCCTTTTATGGTCAGTACAAATTTATTCCTTTGTCTGCTTGGCCCAAAACCTAATACTTCATCCAAATTTATTTCTTCGTTTATTTGAGTATTACAAAATTCTGAGTTAGTTAAAATGGTCTTCCTGCTACAAAGTTGAATAACCACTCAAATTTATCTCTTCGTTTGTTTAAATAGTACAACATGCTCTAGAAATTCTGAGCTAGTTAAAAATGGTATTTCTTCGGCTTTTCTGGTTAGTACAAATTGATTGCTTTGTTTATTTTTTTAGCTTTTTCTGTTTGGTACAAATTTAATCCTTCGTTTGTTTAAATATTACAAAAAGGTATAAAATTCTAAGCCAGTTAAAAATATTCCTTCTTAGCTTTTTTTCTCGTTGGTACAAAAGGAAATAGGGCCCCCAATAAATTTATTATTTTTTTAAATGGCACAAAAAGTATAAAATGCTGATTCTTCTTCGCTTTTCTGGTCAGTACAAACTTATACCTTTGTTTATTTGATTAATTCTTTCTTTTTTCTGCTTGGTATAAAACTAAATAATCCATCCAAATATATTTCTTCGTTTATTTGAGTATTACAAAGTGATATAAAATTCTGAGTTAGTTAAAATGGTCCATGTTCGCTTTCTCAAATTTATCCCTTCGTATGGTATATCAGGCTGAGCCAGTTAAAATGGTCTTTCTTCGCTTTTTGTGGTTATTACCAATTTATTCCTTTGTTTAATTGTGTAGCTTTTTTCTGTTTGGTAGAAGATTTAACAATTCGTTTGTTTAAATATTACAAAAAAGGCATAAAAATCTAAGCCTGTTATAAATGGTTTTTCTTCGCTTTTTTCTCGTTGGTACAAAAGGAAATAGGACACCTATATTTATTTATTCCTTTCCTTAAACAGAAAATAGATATAAAATTGCTCTTCTTTTCTTTTCTTCGAATGAGTACAAAAACTTAGACTACTCAAGTTATCCTCAGTTTTTAATGGTACAAAAAAGTATAAAATGCTAATCTAGTTAAAATGGCCCTTCTTTGCTTTTCTTCTGATTGGTACAAAAATAAAATTGACCACTGAAATTTGTTCCCTCTATTATTTAAATAGCACAAAAAGATACCAAATGCTGATCTAGTTAAAATGACCCTTCTTTGATTTTCTTCTCATTGGTACAAAAACAAAATAGATTATCCAAACTTATTCTTTCGTTTATTTGGGTAGTACAAAATTCTACAGAAACATTGAACTAGTTAAAATGGACTTTCTTCACTTTTCTTCTGCTTCGTACAAAGTTAAATACTCCATCCAAATTTGAGTATTACAAAACGATATAAAATTCTGAGTTAGTTAAAAATGGTCCTTCTTCGCTTTTTTCTTTTTGCTACAAAATTGGAAAGCTCACTCAAGAGACCTTCGCCTGTTTAAATAGTACAAAATGGTATTGAACTTGTGAGACAGTTAAATGGTCCTTTCTGGTTAGTACAAATTTATCCGATTGTTTATTTAAATAGTGCAAAATGGTTTAAAATACGCAGTTAGTTATAATGACATTTCTCGCTGGTGCAAAATTGAATAGGTCACTCAAATTCACCCCTTCGTTTGTTTAAATATTAGAACATGGTCTAGACAAGTTAAAAATGGCATTTCTCATTGGCACAAAATTGAATTGACGACTCAAATATATTCCTTCGTTTATTTAATTAGTACAAGAAGACATATAATTCTCAGCTAGTTAAAATAGATCTCCTTTTCCTTTTTTAGGTTAGCACAAAAAGGCACATAAATTATGAGCTATTTGAAATGGCATTTTTCGTTGGTAGAAAATTAAGTAGGTTACCTTTGTTTCTTTAAATACTACCAGATTACACAAAATTCTCAGCTAGTTAAAATGGCATATCTTTGCTTTCTCTTTCGTTAGTATAAAAATAAATACTCTTTAAAAATTAATTTTTTCGTTTATTTTGAATAACCCAAAAGATACTGAAATTCTCAGCTAGTGAAAATGGCGTTGTTTTGATTTTCTTATTGTTAATACAAAAATAAATATGCCACTCAAATTTATTCCTTCTTCATTTTTTCTGCTTGGTACAAAATTTCTCCGTCACTCCGTTTACGAGTCATTTGGGTTTAAATATTTGACCTTTGAATTCGATGGTAAGTACTTTTAGGGGCATGTAGTAGTTGATGGCTTGTTACTAATTTCTGTATAATCTCTGTGTAATTTCTCCTATTTTAAAAAATGGTCATAAAAGAGAACGAGTACATCCCTAAAATGTGTCATAAAAACAGTTTACTATACCTGGTCAAATCTCTGCTATGTTAAATAGGGATGGAAAATATACTCATAGTATAATGCTTGTGTAATATCTGCTATGCTATATAAGGGTTGCGGTATGTCAGAGGTGTGCTTATAGTCTTTTTCTATGTTACATAGGAGTGATGTTCGTAGTCTCTGAGTTCACAGTGTTATGTATGGCTTGATAAATGGAACGAATAGACTCCAAGTAGTCTTTGCTTCTTACATAGAAATGCTGCTAAAATATGCGCTCGTAGTCTCTGTGAAAATAGCGGTGGAAAAACACCCCTGCTATGTTAAATAGTGGTTAAAAAATAGTCCATGATCTGTTATGTTCGTAGTCTTTGTGCAATATCTGATTGGATTATGTGTCCATAAAAGGCAACGAATACACCGCCATTATTGTCAGTTATCTTAGTAGAATTTGCTATGTTACATACTCTTACGTAATTTTTGCTCTATTAAAATATGGATACAAAATATGCCATACTCTTAAATGAGCTCTGCTATGTTAACATAAGGGTTGAAAGATAAGCCATATTAAATAGTCTTATGTAATTTCTGCTATGTTAAAATTGACCATACTCTTTTATTAGCTCTGCTATGTCACATAGTCTTATGTAGTATATGCTATGTTAAATAAGCGGTTGGAAAATGTTATCGATCTGCTATGTTTGTACTCTCTGTGTGATTTCTGCTATGTTAAGATAGGGGTTGAACGAAGACATCCCTGCTATGTTACGTAGTCTAATATATTATCTGCACTGCTATGTGTTGGTAGTCTCCACTGGTATGGTAAAATAAGGGGTGGCGGCATGTTCGAAAACTGTCCACTGCAATGTTAAAAAGGGGTTGATAATAAGCCATGCTGTTTTATTAGCTCTGCTGTGCTATGTTAAATAGGCGGTTGGAGAATGTGTTATCGATCTGCTATGTACCTAAAATGGAGGTCCTAAAAGACCATGGGTGGACGGTTCAAGGTGTTCGATTTCCCACAAGTAGGCGTGGACAAGTGGGCGTGACCGTGGACGGGGCAGTGGGCCTGGCCGTGTGCGGGGCCAAGTGTTCATGGCCAGGGGTCGGGGCAGAGGGCGGGGTCACGTGACCGGGGTCAGCCAATCAGCGCGAAGGGGGCGTGACTTATTAAGGGTCACGTGACCGTCGCCAGCCAATCACGTGAAGGGGACATGGCTTGTTCTTAGACTGTTCCAGGTCTGTTCCAGATCGATCATTTTTCTACTACTTATATTTCATTTTTTTCGGTATAACCTTGGATGCATATACGAGCCTCAGGATGCAACTGCAATACTTCTTACTCTCATGTCCTTAACAGGTTAATAACGAGAACATAATGAACTGATGGATTACAAATTTAACATCATATATACTCATATATTCGTCATATTTTTTATACTTACTAATATCATTTCTGGAATTAGTGTTGTTTACCTTTCAGCATTTTAACTTTAATTTTACCCTATCTTTATGTATTTTAGTAAAACTTTCGTATTTGCAGATATCTTTGAAGGTCAGATTTGTTCATAACCTTTCGCAAATAAAAGGTCATCTTTGGTGATGTATTGTCTCATGACCATTGTTAACCGAACTGTGAGAAAAATGAAGAACAAAACAGAAATTAGAAGGATTTTCATAGATTGGGTAAACCATGAAAATTTTTATGAAACCACTCTGCGTATTGAGAATTTAATTTCTGTAATAAATTAATCATATTTGGTTAATCATATTTGATTAACTAACTAAGAACAGGTTGCTGGTTAATTTTCGTCGAGAAAATATGAAATATTACAACCAACCTACAACACACCTTATGCACGTTTAATTGTACCTCGATATTTCACATTGAACCCACAGAAATTCATATAAATGATTAACGTCTTCCATCATTACAAGTAGTTTGGTAAAAAATCATTTTCTGTTTTTTGGTTTAATATGAATTTAATCACGTTGACAATTATTCAAATCCAAAGTAAGAAATTCAGAAACCAAAGTGACCAAAGTTTTAATGGGCAATTAAATAATATGAAATCAACTCCATTTTTACTAACATGCACTGAATATGATCGCGCAGGAATATGACTTACTAAATCTGCGGTTCGTGTCTTAGAACGAAATAGTTTTTGCTTTGGAAATAGACCACAAGAACACTTATTGTAAGCAGCGCAAACCTGTCTTCAACACTGGGAGGGAGCGTTTAAAACTGTTTCCATGATCATTTTAAGCAATGCTCAAAATATTTATGAAGTTTAAAAACAATGCTGTGCAGGATCAGGTGAGCAGAGTTGTCTTCAACATTGTGAGCCGGGCATACATGAGGTTTATTTTGGGGCAGAGTTGGTTGGTTTAAACCAAGGTGGTTTAAATCATGGTTTAAAAATTAGTTTAAATCGTATGAACTTCATGGTGACGTTTTCATGTATCATACCACCAGTATTAGTATTATCTCCTTTTCACCTTTTAACCAAGGCGTCCTATGTTCAGTTCCCGGTCGAACCACAACCCTTCATTAAAGTGTAGACCTTCTTTTGGATGTCACTTTAAGCGAAAGTCTTCTTGTAATCTTGGTATTACATAAGGATGTTGAGCCTAAACACACGAACGAAACCAAATTGTATGCCTGAATGTCTGTTATTTTATTAAGTAGCCATGGTTGCTTAAATATATTGATATAAAATTGGCAAAATATATAGAGTGCCTATATAGCTTTTAACATTAGTTCCGATTGGACTTTCAGTTTTAATTCAATTGAATGATATTTAATACTAAATTTGTAATTTAATACGTCTGGTTTAGCGAGCGTTGACCATAAAATTTTACATATCAAGCAATAACGGGATTTTCCCGTTATTGTTTTGCATTTAAAGTAATAACAGAATTTTCCGAATGGATTTGGGAGAGTTTCCGGATTTATACATAATTTTGTATAATGGTTTATTTCTGCAACTGTTTACCTTTTTGCCCTTCTGAAATGACTCGTGACAATTATATTAACAAGTATGTCAAAATCAGTACAATGTATTTTTATCAGGAGTCCTTCGTGAATGAGTCGGCAGCCTCATCGCATTTGTGGCCAATTAGTCCTGCTTTCGAGTCCAAATTCCCTCGGATGTAAGCTCAGAAGCGGTTCGTATTCCACTTTATGCTTATATGACCCCTCCAGCACAACCCCTTTCCTGCATAATAAAATGAAAGCGGAACAAACTTAATTATGATCATATGTAATATAAATACATAGAGCAAATTATTTAAACCAAAAAACCGGTTTAAACAACAACAACCGTGTTCAAACAAAACAATCCTGTTTTTAAAATAGAAACTATGTTTTTTCCAACCCTATTTTGGGGTTACATCAATTTGATCTCCATTTTCTTTGTGAAAATTGGGCACAAATCATCACATTTCTCGCAAAATACAGACACATTTCAAATCTGAAAATTGTGAGTTTACAGTCTCCCTGTCCTAAGATTGGAAGTAGTGACATGTCCCCTCGTCCACCCGGGATTTGTTCCAATGCTTATAGTTAAACTATAATGTATGATCCATCTGTGGTGAAAAATAATTGAAAAAGAAGCACTAAAGACTGCAAAATTAAGACCCGAGTTCCCACTTTTCATGAAATTAGATTGTACTGTCATTTTTTCTTGCTCTATTTTGCGTCTAGAACTTTAGTTGTGATACCTTTAGTGAGCCTTGAAATATTACTATTGAAGTGTCATAATCTATATCCCATCAATATTTCTGTTACTATATGTTCAGATATACTAGAAGAAGAGAACTGTTAATAGTTGTTTCTTAGTAGTTAATTCTACTCTTGATTTATAACTGTCAAGTAATATGCTTGTAAAGTATAATTGGTTAAAGATTAGGATGAAACATCCTGTGAAGACAGGTTTTGTGGTTAGAAGAGTATTGTGTTATAACACAATCATTCACTGCAGCAGCGTTTTTATTTCAGATTAAAAATGAAGATGAAAGTTCTTGTCACTCTCAATCATGATGAAATGAACATAACTAAGATCGAAACATCCCTAAATAATATTCTAAATTCTGAAGTAATTGATAGTTTTATTATGTAGATGTGTGATTGATATTTAATTTATTTATGTATAAAAACTTATCTTAAAACTTTTCTTCAACTCTAATCAGCAGTATTTTTGGTTGTTCGTTAATGTTTGTAGCTCCTTTTCATGAGCGAAATTTGTAAAACACGAACCTACAATGGAATGTGAATCCCAAGATAGTGTATACGGGAAAAGTATCAAGGATTTTTAAGTGAAAATCGCAGCAGACACCCCGAGCATCAAAAATAGCCAGTTGACCATTGAGGAGGGATTCAACGACCAGCTGGCACTATTAATCCATCAACTAGCATTTCACATATGCATTTCCCACAAAACAATTCTTTCAGAAAACTATGAGACACGTACACATAAATATTGGGAGAAATTCATGGTTTTATAAATGATTCATTTGAACTATAGACATTAAGTCTTTGGACGCAACATATTAATATTACATGAAAATTGAAAACATTTTTATGAAATTGGTTCTGGGACACGATATTTAAAATTTACGGAGGGCCATACTTTAATCCTTACCATTTTGAACCAGAAACGTCGAAATTTAAAAAAATGTAAAATCAATATGTAATTGAAATATACCGAAATCTCCCTTGGAGAAATAAACCTACTTCATTCAAAAACGCAAAATAAGGTGTTATATATCCTGTACTTCAAAAGAGCAGGCAACATTAAGGCAATCTTCTAAAGGCAGACAAGAGGCCAATATTAACCCTCTTAAATTATTGCACAGTAAATCGTTGAAACTAAATATATTCTTTAAAATATATGTAAGGTGTAGCGCTAACTTCCCACATCCTAGCACAAATATTTGGAAAACAATCAATTTGTAATCCCTTTGACTTATTTATTGGCGCAAGGTATCGATCATACTTTAATAACTTAAAAAGAGTATTTCCGTTAATTTTTATGTTTTTCAAACTTCTTTCCACATCTCTGTTTACAACTATAATTTCTTAATTTGCTATTCTCGCTGTATACACCGCGAACATAAAATGGACATGATTTGTTGCAAACAATGTTCGTTATATAATTTGGAATGACACTTTCTATAAAACCTTTGTGTTATTCATGGTAATTATAGTTTGTAGAATATAACGAAAACACTTATTTCTTGTAGCACAAAATGATTCAATTTTTAATCTCCGATGATTGCGTGATAATTCATATGCAAGGGAATGATTTATGTTTCAAAATTCAAGATATGTAGCAACATCTTGTATGATGCAATAAACTGTCCACACCGGTGGATAGATGTGCTTGAATGTAAGTAGGTATTCAAGTGTACGTCGTACGCAGAAACGTTCTCTAATTTTTATGTAAGTTTTTCTTAGAATGCAATTCCGGCTAAAAAAAAATATCAATCAATTTATAGCCTACCGTTGGAAAAGAGGAAAAGTTCATATCATATTCCGCAAAGAAATTATAGAGTACAAATTAACTTTTATGGCCGTCATGTACAGTTTAATCTTAGTATTACATGTCTACAATACAATTAGATTAATAAAAAGAAAATGTCACAAAACAAGACACATACCAATTAAAAGATATAAATGAACTGAATAAATTTCAGATACACTAATTCTTTCACAAATAGAAATAGGTAAGTTTAATATGGAAAACTATTTATTTAACACTAACAGTCCATGGTTTGTGAAAGAAGCATTAATGAGAATTGAGAATCTCAAGGTTAAAGTGCAGATCATTAGCAAAATCAGGTATCCATCTGATACAGTTATAATAATAGAACCAGAAGAGATCTACAGAAGATGATTCACAAAAGAGTTGACAGTGGGAAACAATATCGAATGGCAATCAACATGTAAATGTCGAACGTCATGAGAATATTCTCTGAAAACGCGCCCATACGTGTCACAGTAGGACAAGGAGAACATGAAGAGATCGATAGTATGAAGTGTATAGGAAGTATTTTGACGAGAGACACTTACTGCAGCAAGGAGATCAGGTCAAGAATTGCTACAGCCAAAGAAGAATTCAACAAAAAAACATTACTTGTAACTAGCAGGCTCAATATTGGACTTAGGAAGAAGTTGTTCAAGCATTGGACTGTGTGGTTCGGATACTTGAATATTATGTAAGTTAGGGAAGAAATATTTAGAAAGCTTCAATATGTGGTGTGAAGGAAAATGGAGAAGTTAAAATGGACAGAGAGAGCAACAAACGGAGATGAATCCTTCGTAGAAAAAGCAAGTTTTCTTCATAATACCGTAGAAGGAAAGATTGAAGGAAAGAAACGATTAATAAGGAGAAGAATACTATTAATCTACTAATTTAAAAATACAAAAAAATGTTTGCAGTCAAGAGGAGAAGTTAAGATCAAGAAACGCCGAACAAACATTTCCGGGCCCAAACCTGAGACAGAAAAAATTCTCATTATTCCCGGGTAGTGGTGAAATGCAGAAAACGCAACAATAATAATACGTTTAGGTGTTAAATTAATTCAAAATATGTTTAATGGACATGCGTACAAAGCGGTATCATTTCCACAGCAGGAGCCTTGGAAAAGTAGAAAGGAAGCTATATGTTGCTGATTACTTCACCAACACAGAAAGACAATGCTATCACTTAAAAAAAAAATACATAAAGTTTCATATGACTAATACAATAACAAGCTGTGTGAAGGGGCTTTGTCGGTATTTAATGGGAGGAACAAGAGAGCTTTATTAAATGGAAAACTGCTCAAAAATAGCTATAGAAAGCATAATCAATCCAAAAGATTTTACATCAAGTTTCACAAGTAAGTAATTGGATGATTTCTGGTGCGCAGGCATTAGTTCCACTATTCAGCTAAAGTGTCACCACTTTTTTCCTTTTTCTCAATTCTGCTCGGTTTTGATTTGATTTGGGTGTTTCCACAATTTTGGATCACCCTGTATTACTATTGTAATAGATCTAGATTGTGAGATATTTGTAGTGTTCTTTATTTCTAACTCTAAATAACAAATGTAGCTTGTATACTGTGTTCTTCTTCATGATGTAGATTGGAAAACAGAATCAATTTGAAAATTGCTGCAAACAATCAACTTTAAGTTGACTTGATAACAGTGATAATTTGATGGTATAGCAGATTTTCCAACAATTTCCGTCTGTCGATATTTCTGTTATACAAAATTTCGTATGTTTTTATTAGGTACTTCAAAAGTTGTAAAAGAGTGTCAAGATACATATTGGTCCCTGTGAATATTCGTCTATATATAAAACGTTCAATCAAGTTATGTAACAACGTAAGGCGTAGTGAAAGGTCATTATTTCTCGAGCAGTCTGTTTATCTGCGTAGTACCATTTCATATTGCTTATCAATTGTGAAACAAAGTGCACCACAGATACTGTATAGTTAATGACCTGAGCAACGTGCCGTGCGAATTGCTATTAATCATACTCTCTGAGTGTTTATGTTGTTTAGTTACCAGTACCATTGTCACAAGAATCAGATTCGATGTTATTCAGGAAGTTGCGAATGGTAGCAGCATACCTTATTGTTACCTTTATCGGACATATTAAAAGTACTAACTATAAACGTGACTTGAAGTTTTTTTAGAACTGAGGAAGAGATAATGTAAATGATCGAAAGAAGATATGGAAAGTGTGAAGAGGCGAAAATAGGGGCGTTCAGTGGCAGGAAAAACACACGTTGAAAGGTCTGGCACTTTAGACTTTACTCTCCAACATTAGGCTTATGGGCAACCATCTTACTATTCATTGGTCGCGAGCCTGTTAACCTCAGGCATAAAGTTTAGAAGAACGAAGAAAATTGCGCCAAAGTCGTAACTCTTGAATGTCCGTGCTACTACAATTTAACAAGATACCTATCAGTCGGAATTAGACTAATTGGACAAACCTGTGAGCATCTAACGCCATAGTCAATACCGGAGACATAGAAGAGTATGTAGCACCGAAAGTTTCAGTTCATAAGTAATGTTGAAAATCGGCATGAAGACGGAGGAATTCCCTTAATTTCACATTGCTATAAATATCTAATATTTTTGAAAGCATCTTATTGAGAAAATCTGATATTTACAGTAGTATGAAATTAGGGAAACTTAATTATTAGTATAAATTAATGAGAAGAAAACATTGCACTACACACTGCTTATTAAAATCGTTCTTAATACAGATATCTGATTTAGAAATGCTCATATCTAAATGTAATTACTGTTCATGGATTAATAACAAGATCATAATATTCAATACCAAAATTATCTATTTTCAACAATTTATTCCAGAAGTCGTGCTATAAATTACATTTAAATCTTCATATATTTCACTATACAAATACACAAAGAGTAGTGCTCTTACCTAAATATCATTAGGCTCGAAGTTATTATATTGAGGCAATAGTTCTAAAGCTGTATTTAAATCGTCAAAATAGTAATAAATCTACCAATACTCTGCCTAATTGCGGCAATTATTGGCATCAGATATGCACGCAACAAGATTAGTGAGATCTATTATCGAGACTCGGTCTTCAACATTCGGTGGGGGTTAGACTGTTAACATATTTTTTTTTTATTTTTTGAAAAAGCGGTGTTCAAAATATTTATAAGTTGAAAAACAATATTGTAGAGGATCAGGGGAACAAAATTCCATTCAACATTTAAGGTTAGTGTAAAGGGACAAGTTTTGCCGATAGATGTCACTACAGTCTTCGCATCTCTCCCATGTATTTTTTACCATTCACAAAAATTTAAAATTTCTCTCAAAAATTTCAACCTAAAGACTTCATTTTTTTAGAGAAGGAACTTCATAACCTATTAAAGGGAACAATCCGTGTCGATTTTTTATTTAGAATTTTCTTCATTGTTGAAACAGTTTCATTGTTAAAAGTTTGGATATTTTTTTCAACAATCAAGCCATTTTAACAATGAAGAAACTTCTAAATAAAAAATCGGCACGGATTATTGCCTTCAATATATTATGAAGTTCCTTTTCTAAAAATTTGAAGTCTCTAGGTTGAAATTTGTAAGAGAAGTAGTGAATTTTCCTGAAAGGTAAAAAATACACGGGAGAGATACAAAGACTGTAGTGCCATCTATCGGCAAAACTTGTCCCTTTACACTAACCTTAAAAGCGGGCAGATTTAAGCTTGTTCTGACGGAATCAATTTCATCTCATTTTCCTTTGTGGTAATCGGTTGCAAATCATCACAGTTCTCCCCCAAAACCAATTTTAAATCTAATTATTGGAGGGGACAATCCCCAACTTCCAAGATTGAAGGATACATATCCGATTCACCCTATTAATTCCGGCATTTGCGTTAGTGCTTTTATGGATTTTTGAGTAATACTATGTTTATCCCTCATAAATAGAAAGTACTTCAGTATAGTTGTATAATGAAATATGCGCTTAAAAATAATGACCAATTTGCTTTCGAAAGGAGAGAAGGATAGGTTGGTAGTACATAGTACGTTTTACCAAGGACAGAATACTTGAGCAGCTTTGTATTTGGGATATTTCCTGACTTATATATATGGTTTGACTTTCCTTCCAAAGGGAGTAATTATTTTCTGTTGTTTCCAATGTGTTTTAATAATTAATTATTTCTATAAGTATTCTTCGTGTTAGATTGTCATTTCCACTATAAATAGTTTCATAATGCAGAGTTTTAAATTTGGTATTCTTCTTTCTTGTTAAAGTATCCAAGAGTGACAAATAAGATTTAGTTGTAAATAGCCTCATTAACAGATATTTGATGTCACAAATATAAGACGAAATTTAGTGAAATAGTACCGTATGTTCAGAATAGAAGGAATTGCTACAGGAAGACAATTGCTTATAGCCTTTTTATAATAGCCCTTTTGATGTACTAATAATTCTAAGGGATGGAAAGATTTATGAGCTGAAATTATACATAACATTATGGTATATTCGACATTGATAGAGTACAAAATATGTCGCAAACGATTGTAAAGAACCGCTTTTATCTCTTTTAAAAGTTACGAAGTACTATTTTCATAAATCACTTTTATAGACACCTACAATTGTCTATCTACAGTTACACTACGCAACACTCATTTTGCCCTTGTATCATAATAGTGATGTTGTGCCTTGTTACTTTGAAACTAAGTAGAAAAGGTGTATATTTCCATGAAACTTCGCTTATGTAAGTGATAGCATCAAAACTATGGATTATGCCCTATATTATTGAATTTATATGTGCAAGTTGAAACGTTGGTTGGGTTAAGTTGCATTTAAGTTTAATTGAAGGACCTCCAACACTGATTCAGAGATTCACGACAGAAACAACATGTGTCACACTGAGCACAGAGTTTTGAGCTTAACTGTAAGGATTTAAAAGTATATATATATCCTGTCATATCCTGTCATAGTCGAATAGTGCACTGCATGTCTATGTTGTTAAAATTGTTGTAAAATGTATTTCATTCAGCCGATTGAGCAAATAAAAGATAGTGAAGACGCAGAGCTGTGGGGAACACAATCTTTTCCCGAAACAGTGTTATCAACCTATGCTAACTTTCTCTTGACAGGTAATTTACTTCACTGTTTTACTTTATGAAATATGATTATGAGTGTTGTAATCGTTCCATAAATGGTGCGTTACAAATGTTAAAATGTTCTTATCCGCAACAATATCTATATTCTAATTTGTAATATTTCAGTCATGGAGAGGTCCATAAATTCTGTTATGCCTGTGGAGAGTTCATCAGAACAAGAGCCAAAGGTTACTCTAAACGTAATTGAAATTTTGTGGTGTGCATAAACCCTACTCTGGAATCCAGTGAATGATCAAGATACATTATGGGTACCCCATATGGTCTGTGACCTGTGCAAAAATTCATTGGAAAATATTTATGATACTGCTTATTTTACGTTACGCTTCAAGACTTTGTTTTAACCACTTTGGAAATGTTATTGAAAAGAGTGTTCACCTCATGTAACATCATAAAGTGATTGCCGTGTAAACTAGTATTGCCAAAGCCTTCATGCACTTAACAGTACAATCACTCATTTGTCTTAAAACTTACATCTTTTCTCTACTTTAATATCGAAAGTACCGCAATAAGTCCTTGAACCTCATTTTTTAAAAATAACAATATTACTTAAAAACACTAGAATTTTAAAAAGATGGATTGTGCTTCTTCCAAGATTTAATGCTTTGCAGATACCCTGCAGCATGAAAGAGTGAATTTCATTTATAGACAGCTCATCTGAAAGTCTGAAAACTATGCTTCTAGAAAACGGAAATAGGCACCCGCCTGTTCCTGTGGCTCATTCCGTCTCTACGAAGGAAGAGTTTAACAACTTGAAGACCTTATTGGACAATTTGCAGTATAAAAAATATGGGGGGCAAGTAATAGGGGACTTCAAAATAATTGCCTTATTCACGAGTTTGCGGGGTGATTTCATGTAATTCCAGTGTTATCTGTGTTTATGGGACAGTAGCTAGACAGATGCCCACTACTTGAGGAAGTACTGGCCATAACGGGAGGAGTACTCTGTGGGAACAAATAACGTAAAATACAAGCCACTTGTGTACCCTAAAGTTGTATTGTACCCCCTCTATACATAAAGCTTGGTATTACCAAGCAATCTGTGAGATTTCGATTGGGAGTCCCTCGTTTTTATGTTGTTACAAGACATGTCTCCGGATATATCACGTGTTAAGATGAAGGCTGCAGTGTTTATAGGACCGCTAGTGACGAAGATGATCCAGTCCACTGGGCTCTCCGCGCTGCTAACAGATTAAAGAGAATCCTGGAGTACATATGCAGACCAATATGATGAGCGCTTTCACCAAGCCATTATAACATTCGAACACCATTATCAAGGGCAATATAACTAGAACATGATGGGGGGCTGCATCTGGAGTTAATTCGTGAAAATGATGGTACGCATAAAAAAATGTAGGGACAGGACACATTTCCAAGCTATACACAGGGACACATGAGTATCTATGTACTCAAGATATGTATTAAAGGGGTCTACACTTTTGATGTTACAGTATAGGTGCTAAGAAACTTAGTAGCAAACTCCACACTTTCAATTCAATGCAATGTCTAATACATTTCGTAGTGTTATTTCTATTTGCATATAAATCCATCTTAAATTTACAAAAACGAAGGTTCATCAGAATAGTTCACATTTTGTTAAATGTTCGATGAATATGACTAAAGAATCAGCAGTTTCAACTGAAGGACATTTTTTTAAAGTTTTGCATAGTGTTATCTCTCCAGTGCAAAAACGTAGTTTGCACTAAATTATTTTATATGAATATTTTGGATTATGACCTTTTGTAACAATGGGATTATCAAATATATAAGTAATGACCATATTCATAAAGTTCCCTGCGATCGAATTTGTACTAGACGAAGAAATGCTGTACTGTGCCGAGAAATGTATGACATCTTTTTTGTTGACATAATTAATAAAATAATCAATTGAAAGTTATATACTAGAAATATTACACAAATGAAATGAAAATTCATACGAAAATGAGAAAATTTACCTCCATTAACTACATGAATCTATTATTTACTTTCTATAGGCAAAATCCACTAACTCTTGATCTAATGTTCGTATTTTGGCTCTACATTTTAATCATTTCTAACGAGTTATATATGAACGAACGCTGGTCAATCGATACTACGATTAATTTTAACGCACCAGGTTGTAACTTTGAGGTGATTTATGTTATAAGAATTTTTGTGGTATCATTTGATGCGACATATTTATCGGGAAAATAATCCGATTTTTTTCACGAAAAAGAGTGCAAACTGAGGGTAATTTTAAAAAAATATTCTGAAGTACTCGTTTTTACTTATACTCAGTTCGCATTGTTCATCGTGAAAAAATATTCGGATTATTTTCCCGATAAATATGTTGCATCATTTTGTAACTTATCGTTACAGTAATTAGAGGGAAAAAATATTTTCATACCCCCCCACACTCTTTCCTTTTTACCGTATAAATTTTTTTTGTGCTTTCCTAAGCATCAGCGCTTTCCCAAGAAAACAGAAATTTCAGTTAATAATTAAACGTAAAAGATTTGTAGCATCAAATTTTCCTTCTTTGGGACCATAATAGTACAGATTATTATTTACAGAATCCTTTATATTTATTGAATAAATATAGGTTAAATAATTACTAGCAAATGTTAGCGGATATTTTTTTCCCTTCGTAACATCTGCCACAGGTGGATAGAAGAAATGTCATTGGTTAGATTTTAGCTTCCAGATTTCTAGAAGCTGGGAGGAAGAGATCTAGAAGCGTCTTTTCTTCATATACCGTGGTGGAATTAACAAGCACTTTTTGGTTGTAAAAATTTTTTCAGTTTTAAAGGTTTCCGGCATTGAATTTTCCTCAGATGAATAACAAACTATAAGTACAACAAATATGTTCGAATAATCAAAAGTCACGGATAGACAGAAATAGTGTGTTGGGATCGTAAAATTCAGACTTCGTTGAGTGAATAAGGACAGCTATATTTGGAAATTATTGAACATGTCTAATCGTTGAAATATAAAATTCTTCTGATTTACTTTTACTCTCGCGCACGTTTGATTTATGTATAACTGAAAGCAAACATAATTATTTTTTTATGTGACTTAAGTTCAAAATGGTACGAAGTATTGTTTATGTGAAGGTTGAACACGTAGCCATGCGGGGCTAAAGAGGGTGTTGAGTGCCAAAAAGGGTGTAATGTAGCTGGCTAAGTTTTCATTTCCTCCTTAGGAACCTTCAGTTCCTAGGTGAGTTTTGTGTTGTTTTCTTAACATCAGAACATTATGAAATGAAATAGTAGGATCTTAACCTACACTCTCTCTCCCCATTTTCGCATGTTTGTCATTTATTCAAAACAATTCAAAGATGGTTTTGTCATATAATATTTTTTTAACAATAGCAAGAATTTTAATACCACCATCCATCAGAGATTCATAATTATTTGGATAATGATATTTTTATGTGTAGTGTATAAGTTTGTAGTGTATATTTATTATTGCTTTGGTTGGGATACACACTAGTGATTATAATGGACTCATAGTTTGTTTCTATATGATTAGCCCGTTGACATGGTCACTTCTGTATTGAAATTTTAGTGCCGGGTTATTCTCGTGTTAGTAACCACTCTGAATTCGTATTTCCGTATATATATATTTAGTCTGGTTCGTACTGTGAGTTCTCATGCATGTTTCTTCGCTGTGCGATGTTTCTTTGTCTCGTGGGGATGGTGATGGACTGCATCATGCATAATTTAGTGATGGCGAAGGGATGTGAACCACTGTAATTTAGTGAGGAAATCCAGGTGTTCCAAAATTTTGATAACGAGTCGTTGTGTGTATATTGAACATTCATTTTCCTTGGACAAAGTGGTATTCGAGAGTGCTTAACGTGTCATTAAAAATTTTATGTTATTACGTAAATTTTAACTTTCAATAGTTAACTATTGCAGTAATTAAATCGCTTCGTTGTGCTTGGATAGTTTAGGATCCGTTCGTAGTTGTAGATGTGGCGCTAGCAGCGTCGTATTCAAAGTTGATTGTTGATATACAGAGCAAATTAATAGATAGTAAATACAAGAATATTCAACAGAAGTTGTTGATAGAAATAGCAGAATATTTTACCGAATTGTGTGCGTATCGGTTAGTTTTCGCAGTAAAACTGTAATGCTTTGTTTATTGGAAGGTAAGCCTGAAATTTAATTAACTATTTTCGAAGTAGTATGGTAAGATGTGAAGAGCTGAAAGTAGTAGGAATGATACATAATATTAGTTTAGATGAATGGAACGGGAGTTTTCGTAGAGTATTTATATACATTTTTATTATATGTATACAATACCCCGGTGGTATTGTGTACATATAATAACCTTTATTACAATACAAATAGTGGCATATATATTTATAAAAGCATATTATAGTATAGGATTATCGAACCTATGGGCTATTTTGTGAATTGGTTGGTGTTCCGTAGTATTGACTAGTACTTGAGAATATAGATATGTTGATTTGTGATTATGAATATTAAGAATATAATAGGAACCCAACATATAAAAATATAAGCCCAGTAATGATTATACATATGAGAGGCAACTAGATCAAGTGAATGAGTGTGTGAATGTGATCGGAGTCTCCCAGACATATCGTTGAATATTATTATAATTTCGGAAAAGCTAATTCATAAGATTGGGTTGAGTGGAATTTAGTTGCAATTCGGTGTGTAAGTGAAGGGGAATAGTGTAATAATTTCGATGCGTATTGATATCTTGCGAAACTTCATAATACGTCCGCATATTATTTAGTAATGTTATTATACCATACATTTACAATATTTCCAATAACGAGGAAGATTCGGTGAGGAAAAAGTAATACAGGTTAACACATCCTATAGCTTTTTTTTATTTCGTCATTTTCCAGTCCTTTTTGTTCCATAGTTTTTTTTATATAAGCATTAAGTACTTTCTTCCTACTTTGTTTTCATGTGAGAAGAAGCTTTGATCTTCTTGTATACTTTCTGGCATTTGTCATGGTTCCTTCGGGGCAGAGCGATGTCGTGATGTGGGGGACATGTGTGTGAGCTCACCGTGGGACAGTTTAACATTATTTTACATCACCGATGGACTTGTACTATAACTATCCGATTTAATTTCCAAGCTTTCCTCCGGACATGTAATTTATCTCTTATTGAAGCCTGCTGACATTCTGACTGCTTTGACAATAACGCTAATCTAATGTCAAATGTCGGGATGAAGAATTGATAATGATGATGATTTAGAGAAAAAGAATATATTTACTTAGTTCATCTTTTGATTATATTATTTATTTACTTACATTTTTATTGAACGGGATTTTTTTTGGAAAATTTTACTTTCTATTGTCTCCTTTGCTTTTAACCGACTTTTGGTGGTAACGAAGATTGTTTGTTATATAGAATTTTATGTAAATTCTAATTCTGAAGGTCGTCTAGCGGAGACGGAATAACTAGGGCGCAGGTACTAAGGGGGAATTTTCTAACGGTAGTCCTCCTTCGTATCTCTGCTTGGTCACAGACTTCTAGCGGGTTTCAGGATAGTATAATCGGTCTGTATTGTGAGGACCGTACGTTTTGGGGGTTTATGTTAAATTGTTTCGGTTTAAGTCAACAAATGGTTGCAAGTTTTATCATCTTCGACGACCTAAAATTGTTCGGTTTTTCATTTGCTACTTCGGTTCTTTTCCTTGTATCTCTGATCAACGATGACTCCAAGACGTCGATTATTCAAAATCTGAGAAGCTAGCGTTATTTGGAATGGGGAAAGGATAAATTTTAATGTTACTTGATATTTTATCGGCTTGGAGGCATTCGATGTTCGCTCTTTTATTTTCTTTCTTATCTCTTTCCTCGAACTAAAATTTTTCTGCCATTTGTATATTCTTTGATATAAGTACTTTTTTTTATAATAGAGACATCTCTAACAGACATGTTACCAATATATATTTCATTTAAAGGGACTTATAACTGAAGTTCTGGGATTTTGGTTCCGAAATGGGTTCATGATCTTGGAAGTCGTTTCCATATTGCTGAGAAATTAGTCTCCATTAAATATACCTGTAATCCGATATTCATAGTGGTTCCACAGATTATATTTCTGCCAGTTATAGCAAAATAGTATCCTTAACATCAGCTAGGCATAGCTAATCACCAATAAGGAGGAATATTAATTACCTGCGTACGCAATTAACATGATTTTTCTTAAATTTTGTAAATATACCTTGATGAATAAAAAAAACTGTTTATTGATTAAAAACCTTGGGTTGGATATTTGTGGAAGTAATTTTTTATTTTATGTATTATTTTAAAATTTTAATATTTATCGTCCATACGAGAATACTACTGTATAGATATACAAGCTTCTGTTATTACGAATTTAAAAGCTCTTACTATAATATTTTTGTAACTAACTTAATATACCCTTTTACTAGACCGAGACTGTACAGCAGAATCTGTTGTTGGATGTAATTACCAGTAATTTTGTTTCATATCGTAATATCTATGTTTAAGACTTCTAGTTAATTAAATAAGGATTTTTTTTTTGTAAATTGCTTGTTTGCAACTCAATCTCAATTTTCTGCGCCGTCTCACTTAATCAGCGATGGGTATACTGACGACATTTTCTGGAATTATCTATGTTACAAAATTTTAACCTCTATTCGAAATCAATTGATGGAAAATTAAAATATTAACATTTATATTCGATGTTGGCATGTAAAGTCAATATTTTTGTACATGATTTCTCTGTATGGGCGAGAGTACCTTCAGGAACTATGAAAATTTTCGTAATCAGTGAAGAATTCGTAATAATCATTCCATCCCAAAAGAAAACTCCAACACCCAAATTGAAAGTTTAATTTGCGTCAATTTAGTGCATTCATATTTATAGAACAGTGTTTCCCTAGTTATTCATTTGGAGTTGCCATAGTGCGAAATCACATCCAATTTATTCTAGAAGTGCAAATAGTGACAGGTTAACGCAGATATCCCAATATGCCGGAATCAAAATAAAGTTTGGAAATAAATTACTATATTAATTTGGATAGACAGGAATAATGTACTAAGAAGATATATAGACTATGAATCACCTTGAATTTAAGTATGCCCAAATTACAGTGAAACAAGTAGTGGCAAGGAATTAAAAATTTACAGGAACTGTGATTTACTAAATTTTATTCATAAATACACCATCTTCTTTGCAAATAGTTGACCTAAAGATATATACATTGTTCTGCAATAACTTTGGAAGAATATGGAAAACTTCAACATATTTAATGCGATGGAACACTTCCCTGGGAATTAAAGTTCAGAAATTTTGTGCTATTTTTTTTTTTTTTTTTTTTTTTTTTTTTGTGCAAGTTTGCTCAATGTTATTTAAAAATTTCATGAGACTTTCTTTGTCTCGTAAAGCCATAAAAGATTTTTTGTTTAACCACTAACTGTTTTGAAAATCATTTGATACTGCAAATTTTATGTGAAATACTGCTAAAACCATTTCCCTGTTTACTTCCGTTGTGGACGGAGGTATTTCCATTTTGGAAAATATTAAGGTGTTTATTTCGGAGTTTAATATTTTTTTTATTTGAATATGTCAAATTATTAAATGTAAATAAAACTTCCAGCTGGAAAAATGTTTCTTTATTTTCGGTAATTTGTAGACCAATGCATCCTAGCAACTAATGGTAGTTTAGTAAGATTTTAAGTTATTTCTGTATTTATGTATTTTAGGTTGATGTGATGGTGTGGATTTACTCCGATTTGGTTATAATGAATATTTCAATAGTGAATGAATATATATATGAGAGTAAAATCAATACCCAATTTAGGCATGCACTGAAAACAGTATCAATCGAAATTATGAGGTAATATATTATTACTCCTCTAAATATGATCTAGATATATACATATATTCAGTGCTGTACAGCACAGAAGAAGATGGAGTAATCGTTGAAACGGTGACTGGTTAAAAAAGAGAGAAATAGTGAAATAATTTAAATTGCAGAGTTACTTTTTTTTTAATGTTTTCTCTCAGGGTTATTGTTTTATGTCGACAAGTTAGATACTGTTTTCTTTCGTCTCTTTCTTTTCTCTTCTTCTTTTTCTTTCTTTTCCTTTCTTTCTTTCCTAGTCTAACGGCCATACTCATGTCATCTCATTTTAAAGACATTTCATTTTCTCTGGAATGTTTTTATTTTTCTTTTCTTCGGTGAAGTGTCCGCCTTATTCAACACACGGTTAATATTTCCTATGGTTTCTTCCGAAATCGTTGCTATGGAGATGACATGAGAGATGGGGTTAGAATTTGACACAATATCCGTGAAGAGGTTAAAAAACCAATTATACTTCAATTGTCACCACATAATTGGGCGTCCCATGTTTATGACATGTTGGCTAAAGGAGACGATGATGAATTACAAAGAATGAAATGATGGAACGAAGAAAGGGAAAGAAAACGTGGAAAATGAGCAATCTCGTACAACGTGTTTGCCCTTCTTTACGCTTTCCTCCAATGTCCCAGGACTTGATTATTCCCGAGGTAAACCACTGATCTAGCGCAGCAGCAGTATTTAATGAGAAAACAAGTTTGGGGGTCGAGATGCCAGGTATTCCTTAAGCACAGGTTGTACTACCGGGCTACCAGGAAGGGTAGTTACCTAAGAAGATGCATATCAGATGCAAGCAGAGATACTATTGGGCGAGAGAAAGAAAAGAATAATATTATAGTAGATTATTAGGTTTTTTACTGAAGCTGAGGAAAAATTGTATCGTATGCTAAAAAACACAATTTCGTGCATTTCAGTACATTTCGTGCAATATGAGGATATCATTCATACATGTTGACTACATTTGGAAGCTTGCAGTGAAGTTTCATGTAGTTTAGTACTCTAAAGATTTTCAGTGATGTTTTCTCCTGGGCGGAAAGGCAACGATCTATCTTATTCATCATTGACTGCTAGACTAGGAACAAGACATTCTAAGATAGACGAGTATTTTAATAAACATCGTGGACAAACAACTATTTAACTACTATCTTTATTATCTGCAATAATCGAAGAACATTCATTTCTCTCAGATGGGTCAATATGATGATACTAATCTTCCTACGTATTCCGTATAGTGAAAAAAATTATACAACTTCCGAAAACGAATTTTGGCTTCCGGCAACAAGTGCAACAATAGAGTAGCGTTAGAACGCGAGAAACGTGCGTCACGTCGCTCCGCGAAAAGTGGCCGGGAAACGTGGTTTGCAGGCTGAGCAGGAGAGTGACCGCTTGCCTGTACGCGTGTAAATGTTTGAGCATCCAGTAAGTGAAAGCAGAATTCAAAAATTTTTAAAACTAAAGGAAGTGTAAATAAAAATATATACATAAATTCAGTGAATTACTATGCAATATTGAAGACTTTTAAAGACGACGTGGATTACTCGGGACGAAAGAAATAAAAAATAAAAAAGCAACGTCTGCAATTTTACTGAAGAATCAGAAAGTTGCAAGGTTGAGCAAACCTTGAAGTGTCAGTGTCCTGCTTGTACGGAAATATTTTCTACGCAGAGGAAGTGAGTAAAATCGTGAGTGAGTGTATACAAACGTGCGTAAATATAATAAAGAAAACAAACAAATCTTACTAAGCACATGGTTATGTAGTAAACTATAGCATGTGTTTAGTGTAGTGATAACTATTGACAAACAAACTCAAAGTGAGGAAGAACGTATTCAAAACAAGACAATAACAAGGTAAGTGGATTTATAATAGTATTTAATTTATCTTTTAATGCAAAACGACTTTCATTCATAGTTAATTTTGGCGCCAATTTTAAGGAAGACAAACGGTGTGGATGGTAAGCAACGAGCATTACGTTACAGTGAATCTGTTGCATATCATCTGCATAATAGACAATTTTACATATTATAACAACAGACAGGTCCAAATTCATTAGCTTAAACGAAATTTCCCCCCTCCCTAAGGAGGCTCTCTCCTTGGGTGGTGAAGACAAAAGAGAATAAACACGGATCGCGTCATGGATCGGCGACCGATGCACTCGAATAGTTCCTACACAGAAATGCTAGATCAAATGGATCAAGAACAAAGGGATATACCAAGTTTAAGACCACAAGGTAGGCCTAATCTATCGAGAATGAACATAATGGATAAATCGACTAAGGAAGAAGGAAGAATATCATCGCAGAACGACAAAAAAGTGAGAGATTCACCAGTCAACAGGGACAGTAAGAAAAGGAAGGACGGCACCCCAACAAAGAAACAGAACAACATAGAAGATGATGATAACGATGACAGCCAAATTTTAAGTGATGGAGAGGAGACGAAAGATGAAGATGAATCAGCCAAAATACAAGAGGAAGATTTAATAAAGGAGTATGAAACAGCTTTAAGTTTTGTAGAACAAGCTGTCAAGAAAAGTAAAGCAAGTTCGGCAATCACACGTACAATTAACAGGAAGCTGATTGGTTGGGTAATAAAACAGTCAAAGATAGAAGGGTTAAATAACCACCTAAAGATGGAAAATAGAAAACTCAAAGAGGAAAACGAAAAATTGAAGGAAGACATTGAGAAACTTAAACAACAAAAAGGAGCAAGTGCAGAAGAAATAACACTGTATGCAACTATCGCAGGAAGAGAACAGGCGCCAAAACAGACTACAAAGAGAACGCAAATGATTGAAAACACAAAAAACAAACAGAAGCCTACCATCTTCTTGAAAGCAAAAGAAAATGAAAATATTACCACAGTTAAGGCGAACTTTGCCAGATTAGTAAATCCCGCTAAAGAAAATATAAAAATAACACCAATGAAAGAAACGAAAAATACGTTAATTGTGGAAACTGCCTCAAATGCAGACATGGCTAAGATAACGAATAACAGAAACCTGCATCAGATGGTTAAAGTCGAAAAGCCAAAAAAGAAAAAAAACTTTGTTGATAATATATGATGTTCCAGCGGAATACACCAAGGAAGAGCTGGTAGAAACATTAATTGAACAGAACATTGAGGAAGAAGAAATAGAAAAAGCGAAAGAAGAAATAAACCCACGCTTTAGAACGGGACCCAAGAACAAAAGCAAATGCCATCTCGTAATCGAAACGAGCGCCGGTATAAGAAGGAAGCTGATTGGAGAAGGTAAAATATATCTGATGTATGAGGTCCACGGAGTCAAAGACTTTGTAACTATCCCTAGGTGTTTGTTTTGTTTCGACTATGGTCACGTGAGTAAAGATTGCAAGGAGGAGGAAAAAATCTGCATACAGTGCGGAAAACATGGACATGAACGTTCAAATTGTATTGAAAAAGACAAGGCAAGGATCTGTATACCGTGCAACAAAAGAAAAAAGAAATGTGAGGCTAAATCAGAGAAGGACTGCGCGACCTGCAAAATGTTTTACGAGCGCACCATCACAAGGATAGACTATAAATTATAAAATCATAAACTGCTACTGTCAGTTTAGTCTGGACATCGAAATTTTTTAATAAATTTGACAAAAATATGCGAAACATAAAAAAAACGACGAAATACTTATTTGTATGGATGCAAATGCCAAATCACCAATCTGGAATAGTAGGATTACGGATGAAAAAGGGAAAAAATTAGAAGAAATGATCGCGCAAAATGAGCTAGTGGTTATAAACGAAGAAGGACATCCGCCAACATTTAGAAACACGCGAGGTGGGGAATCGAATATAGACGTAACATTATCAACATTACACCTAAGTAACAGAATATGCATCTGGAGGGTCTTAGATACGGCCACGCTAAGTGAGCACAATGTTATTATTCTCGAAATTGACGGTACAAATGTGAAAGAAAATATGAAAGCACAAGAAAACACACTGGTCTACAACACCAAAAGAACAAACTGGGAAAATTTTGGAGAAACATAAACTTACCGAATATAAATGATGATGATGATGTGGATGATTTGTCGGTAAAAATAGAAGCCGAAATAATAAACGCTATCAAAAGTTCAACAAAAACAAAATCACAATATGACAAACCGATTAAAACAAAAATATTTTGGAATGGGGAGTTGCAAAATCTGAAAACGAAAACCAGAAAAGCAAGGAAATTATACCAAGCCACGTGGGATGCCGAACTCAAAGAAAGAAGATTAGAAAAATATAGAAAAATTAAAAGCAAATATCAAGATAAATTAAAAGAAACAAAATTAAAAAGTTGGAAAGCATTTTAAGGGAAAACATAAATCTAGACATATGGGACGAACCATATAAAATAATTAGTAACAAAGTAAACAAGCCAACAACACTTTCTACCCTCAAAATGGACAATGGAGAACATACCAAGGGTTGGGAAAATACAGTAATTTTTTTAATGACAAAGCTCTTACCGACTGACGACCCAACTAAAGACAACGATGAACATAGGCAGGTACGAAATCAAATGAAAATACCACCTAGAAATGATGAACAAATAGAAAAAACTACGAATGAAGAGATAGTAGCATACATAAAAATGCTGAAAAACAAGAAAGCCACAGGACCGGATAATATAAAATCAGAAATATACAAGGATCAAGTGGAGAAATGGGCACCATACTTATCAAGACTGTACAACTTGTGTCTAAAACAGAGAAGGGTACCTAGAAACTGGAAGAAAGCCAATTTAGTCATAATCAAAAAGAATGACGATAAAATGAACGACGATCCAAAAGCTTACAGACCAATACAGACCAATAAATACAATTGGCAAACTCTTCGAAAGAGTTATCGTAAAAAGAATAAACAAATACAGAAATATAGAAAATGATAGGCTACAACATGGTTTTCAGAAAGGAAGAAGTACTGAGACTGCAATAAGGAGACTTTTGGAACTAATTGAAAAAAGTAAGACGGAGAAATATCAGGTAGTAATATACGTAGATATAAGTGGGGCCTTTGATAACTTATGGTGGCCATCACTATTTAAGCAATTTAAAGAAATGGGGGTACCAAAATCTCTGTATGAATTGATGATAGATTACTGTACCGATAGGAACACAACATACATAGCACCAAATAAAAATATAACTACATATAGTACAAAAGGATGCACACAAGGATCCATATCTGGCCCTACATTGTGGGATATTGTAATGGATCCATGTTTGAAATGTCTTAATCGACTTGAAGAAACAGAAGGAGTAGTTGGTTATGCTGATGACATAGCGATAGTGTTGTCGGCATCTTCAAGACACGAAGTAGAAAGAAAGGGAAACATAATACTAGAAAAGCTACAAAAATGGTGTTCAACAAATAATTTAACACTTTCCGGAACAAAAACAAAGTATACAATTTTTGGACAGAAAATTCAAAGAGGTCCTATTCTAAAGATATCCAACAAGAAGATAGACAGAGTTAAAGAGTTTAAGTACCTGGGAGTATGGATAGATGAAAAATTAAATTACGGAAAACATATAGAGGAGATTACGAATAAGAGCAAAAACGTAGCACACAAATTACTAACAATAGCAAGAGGAGACTACCAAATCCCTAAGAGGATATTGCAAACTTACAACAAAACAGTGATCATGCCAGTACTTAGCTATTGTGCCAGTGTATGGTGCCACAGACTTTTTATGAACATAAAACTAAGACAAACAATAAATCGGGCACAAAGAGGGGTACTTATAAGAACCCTAAATGTAATAAAAACCATGTCAACGGAGGCTCTACAGGTACTGGCTCAGGAAGAACCAATACATTTCCAGGTACTAAGACA